>NC_134241.1:38346823-43346823 GCF_965152275.1 Natator depressus | reverse complement strand
AGTGCTGCTGCAGCTTCCAGGGACATCACACTGGTAAGATTAAGAGGATTTTGAGAGAAATGTAAAATATGCACCTCTGCTACAGCAATAGGCACATGTAAGGATGGACAGGTGGATTGTGATTGAGATTCAGCTACTGCTTTTGTAAAGGTACAGTTAGGTAAATGCTACTGCCAACCATTTTTGAATTTTATTGCAATGTTTCCTGCCCAGTGCTTAGTCATCTCCTGTGGTACACACACTAAGAATCAAATGAAGTAAAAATCTTAAATGAATTCACATGTTCCATAGAATCTCTATGGATAGTAATTCCATGCTCTAATAAGACTATAACAGTAGGGATCTATTATCGACCACCTGACCAGGACAGTGATAGTGACTATGAAATGCTATCAAAATAAAGAACTCCATAATAATGGGGGATTTCAGTTATCCCCATATTGACTGGGTACATGTCACCTTTGGACGAAATGTAGAGACAAAATTTCTCGATACTTTAAATGACTGCGTCTTGGAGCAGCTGGTACAGGAACCCACAAGGGGAGAGGCAATTCTCGATTTAGTCCTGAATGGAGCACAGGATCTGGTCCAAGAGGTAACTGTAACAGGACCATTTGGAAATAGTGACCATCACAATATAACATTTAACATTCCTGTGGTGGGAAGAACACCTCAGCAGCCCAACACTGTGGCATTTAATTTCAGAAAGGGGAACTGTGCAAAAATGAGGAGGTCAGTTAAACAGAAATGAAAAGGTACGGTGACAAGAGTGAAATCCCTGCAAGCTGCATGGACACTTTTCAAAGACACCATAATAGAGGCTCAACTTAAATGTATATCCCAAATTAAAAAACACAGTAAAAGAACTAAAGAGGAGCCACTGTGGCTTAACAACCATGTAAAAGAAGCAGTGAGAGATAAAAAGGCATCTTTTAAAAAATGGAAGTCAAATCCTAGTGAGATAAATAGAAAGGAGCATAAAAACTGCCAAATTAAGTGTAAAAATGTAAAAAGAGAAGCCAAAAAGGAGTTTGAAGAACAGCTAGTCAAAACCTCAAAAGGTAATAACAAAATGTTTAAGTACATCAGAAGCAGCAAGCCTGCTAAACAACCAATGGGGCCCCTAGACGATCGAGATACAAAAGGAGCACTTAAAGACAGTAAAGTCATTGCAGAGAAACTAAATTAATTCTGTGCTTCAGTCTTCACGGCTGAGGATGTTAGGGAGATTCGCAAACCTGAGCTGTCCTTTGTAGGTAACAAATCTGAGGAATTGTCACAGATTGAAGTGTCATTAGAGGAGGTTTTGGAATTAATTGAGAAACTTAACAGTAACAAGTCACCGGGACCAGATGGCATTCACCCAAGAGTTCTGAAAGAACTCAAATGTGAAATTGCGGAACTATTAACTGTGGTTTGTAACCTGTCCTTTAAATCAGCTTCTGTACCCAGTGACTGGAAGATAGCTAATGTAGCGCTATCTAGCTAATGTAGCGCTATCTAGCTAGTGTAGAGTGATCACTTAAAGGTGAGCTATTACCAGCAGGAGAGCGGGGGGTGGGGGGGACATTTTGTAGTGATAATCAAGGTGGGCCATTTCTAGCAGTTGACAAGAACGTCTGAGGAACAGTGGCCGGGGGGGGGGGGGGGGGAGATAAACAAGGGGAAATAGTTTTACTTTGTGTAATGACCCATCCACTCCCAGTCTCTATTCAAGCCTAAGTTAATCGTATCCAGTTTGCAAATTAATTCCAATTCAGCAGTCTCTTGTTGGAGTTTTTTTGTTGAAGAATTGCAACAAAAAAACTTTAAAAAAAAGACTTGTCAACTGCTAGAAATGGCCCACCTTGATTGTCACTACTCTCCTGCTGCTTAAGTGATAACTCTCGTTACAGTGTGTATGGTAACACCTATAGTTTCATGTTCTCTATGTATATAAATCTCCCCACTGTATTTTCCACTGAATGCATCCGATGAAGTGAGCTGTAGCTCACGAAAGCCTATGCTTAAATAAATTTGTTAGTCTCTAAGGTGCCACAAGTATTCCTTTTCTTTTTAATCTATTAGAGTTCATTGAAGGGGTCAACAAACATGTGGACAAGGGGGATCCAGTGGACATAGTGTACTTAGATTTCCACAAAGCCTTTGACAAGGTCCCTCACCAAAGGCTCCTATGTAAATTAAGTTGTCATGGGATAAGAGGGAATATCCTTTCATGGATTGAAAACTGGTTAAAAGACAGGGAACAAAGGGTAGGAATAAAAGGTAAATTTTCGGAATGGAGAGGGGTAACTAGTGGTGTTTCCCAAGGGTCAGTCCTAGGACCAATTTTATTCAATTTATGCATAAATAATCTGGAGAAAGGGGTAAACAGTGAGGTGGCAAAGTTTGCAGATGATACTAAACTGCTCAAGATAGTTAAGTCCAAAGCAGATCGTGAAGCGCTTCAAAAAGATCTCACAAAACGAAGTTTTTGGGCAACAAAATGGGAAATGAAATTTAATGTGGATAAATGTAAACTAATGCACATTGGAAAAAATAACCGCAACTATACATACAATATGATGGGGGTTAATTTAGCTACAACTAATCAGGAAAGAGATCTTGGAGTCATTGTGGATAGTTCTCTGATGATGTCCACGCAGTGTACAGCGGCAGTCAAAAAAGCAAACAGGATGTTAGGCATCATTTAAAAAGGGATGGCGAATATCTTATTGCCCTTATATAAATCCATGGTACGCCCACATCTTGAATACTGCATACAGATGTGGTCTCATCTCAAAAGAGAGATACTGGCATTAGAAAAGGTTCAGAGAAGGGCAACTAAAATGATTAGGGGTTTGGAACGGGTCCCATATGAGGAGCGATTAAAGAGGCTAGGACTTTTCAGCTTGGAAAAGAGGAGACAAAGCAGGGATATGATAGAAGTATATAAAATCATGACTGGTGTGGAGAAGTGAATAAGGAAAAGTTATTTACTTGTTCCCATAATATAAGAACTAGGGGCCACCAAATGAAATTAATGGGCCGCAGGTTTAAAACAAATAAAAGGAAGTTCTTCACACAGTCAATCAGTGGAACTCCTTGCCTGAGAAGGTTGTGAAGGCTAGGACTATAACCAGGTTTAAAAGAGAACTAGATAAATTCATGGAAGTTAAGTTCATTAATGGCTATTAGTCAGGATGGGTAAGGAATGGTGTCCCTAGCCTCTGTTTGTCAGAGAGTTGAGCTGGATGGCAGGAGAGAGATCACTTGATCATTACCTGTTAGGTTCTCTCCCTCTGGGGCACCTGGTATTGGCCATTGTCAGCAGACAGGATACTGGGCTGGATGGACCTTTGGTCTGACCCAATATAGCCATCCTTATGTTCTTAAGTAGCTGTCTTGAAAACAACAGATTAATTGGCTGTGTGAAACACGATAACTTTGGAACACCTGCATCTGATCAATTCCAAAAAATCAGGGAATATTCTAGCTATCTATGGGTGAAAAAGATCAGAACAGAAAACTTGGCAATCAAATGTATTGTTCCCTAGTAGTATTTGCTCTGTTTCAGTACAGACTGTTCCTTCTCTATATCGAGTTATTTATAACTAGAGACCTACCAAATTCATGGCCGTAAAAAACATGTCACAGACAGTGAAATCTGGTCTTTTGTATACTTTTTCCCTATGTTATACAGATTTCACAGGGGAGACCAGTATTTCTCAAATTGGGGGTCCTGACCCAAAAGGGAGTTGCAGGGGGCTGGCAAGTTTATTTTAGGGGGGTCACAATATTGCCACCCTTATTTCTGTGCTGCCTTCAGAGCTGGGCAACCGGAGAGCAGCAGCTGATGGCCAGATGCCCAGCTCTGAAACCCTTCCCCATCAGCCGCAGCACAGAAGTAAGGGTGGCAATACCCTACCATGCCACTCTTACTTCTGCGCTGCCGCCTTCAGAGCTGGGTGGCTGGAGAGTGCCGGCTGCTGACTGAGAGTCCAGCTCTGCAGGCAGCAGCGCAGAAGTAAAGGTGGCAATACCACACCAGGCCATCCTTCCTTCTGCGGTGCTGCTGGTGGCAGCTCTGCCTTCAGAGCTGGGCTCCCAGCTAGCAGCCACTGCTCTCCAGCTGACCAGCTCTGAAGGCAGCACCATTGCCAGCAGCAGCACAGAAGTAAAGGTAGCAGTACCACAACCCCTCCTTCAATAACCTTGAGACTTCTTTTTGGGGTCCTTTTTGGGTCAGGACCCATACAGTTATAACACCTGACATTTCAGATTTAAAAGGCTGAAATCATGAAATTTATGATTTTTAAAATCCTGTGACCATGAAATTGACCAAAATGGGCTGTGAATTTAGTAGGGCTCTATTTATAATAAAGTTCACAAAGTGGTAGTATTGTGATATAAAGTAATGTTTTACAATAATTTGTATTTAGTGAGACAAAAAGGAAAATTCAAGCTGTGTATCAACTTCCTGACAATGAGATGCATGAACTTGTTGAAGAGTCTCCCAAGGAAAGTATTGGAAGCCCCAGTGCTTGGGTCATTTCAACTGAACAGGACAAAGCACTGTAGAATAAATCCATAATGCACAAAACTGTAAGAACAGTCAAGGTTCCTAAGGGCGAATAACCTGTAACTTAAAACCACCAAAATTAGGGAATAGAGTAAGGCCTTCACCCTGTATCATCTCTCTCTCTCACTCATCACATCCCTACTCCAAGCAAATCATCCATTATCAACCACAGGCAAGGTTAACGCTGCCCTAGTTGGTGTGGTTTTGATTGAGGTGTGTTTGCACTTTGGAACTTAAACTGTTTTAAAGGGATTTTTGGTTCTATATTAGGTTGTAGTTAGTAAGATGCATTGATATGGGTTTTTTTGTTTGTAATGTAATTGCTATTGATTATGAGTAAAAGAAGATGCATGATAAATTTGAGTTCGTGTGGCTTGCCCTCAAAGGCGCCCTCACCCCTGCTCCATCCATGGATGGAATCTAACAGGGCTTTCCCATTAGAGGTTTCTACGATTGTACCATTTCATTAGGTTTTTACATCTAGTGACTGAATCAGATTAGTGTTGGAGTAGATGAGTAGAAATTATGGATACGTGGGATCAACTTTTCCAAAATAATGCCATTACTAGATGACCATCGCACCCATTTACTAGTAGTGAATGGTCAGTCTAGGACTGGGGAAGTTCTTACTAATGTATAGTAGTGGAATATTTTACCCCCCTAATTACAGCATGTGGGGTATGTATAACACATCTGATTCTTGTCGCTAGGTTCATGTCTAAGCATTTTACTATTTGTATGCCCATCTTTTGTTAATTTTATTTTTTTAAACTTCTGTTTAGTTCCACGCTATGGATACTTTGCACAGAAATGTCTATGACATTTCCAAGGCGATCTCTGCCCTCGTGCCACAGGGTGGGCCAGTCCTGTGTAGGGATGAAATGGAAGAGTGGTCTGCTTCTGAGGCAAATCTCTTTGAGGAAGCATTGGAAAAATATGGAAAAGACTTCACTGACATTCAACAAGATTTTGTAAGTATAAATGGAGGCTGTGCAATTAAATTGTGCTCTGCTCTGGGACTTCATCTCAAACAGAGTCTGAGCTAGAGTGGCACTTGGCCTTTTGTTCCTTGAATGGCCTGAAGTGGAACCAGCACAGCATGATTTTACCTACCCTCTGCCCCACTTCTGAAGTGAAGGCACTGTACTTGAATGGCATTTATTTTATATGGACACCAAGAATGGTTGATGCCCCTAATAGGCACTGACTGGCTTCTCTGTTAGGAGGAATTATAGTCTATAAAACACTTAACTGAAAGGCTTCTGTCAAAAGATTCTTGTGAATTTCAGTGAGGCACTAGCTTCTTGTGATCACTGTGGCTTTTTCTTCATGTCCCTAGCTTCCATGGAAGTCCTTAACCAGCATAATAGAATATTACTACATGTGGAAAACTACAGATAGATATGTTCAGCAGGTAAGAGAGATTCAGCACAATCCATTGAATTTTAAAAGGAGCTGCCTTTGTCTTTAAAGGAGGAGTATTGCTGCTTTGAACTTCCCCTTGGGAATCAGTCCAGCAGGTGGATTTCACAGTGCTCCAAAGCACTAGAAATACCTCCCTTGCCACAGAAGTCTTCAGCCATCCTATAGAAGTCTGAGAAATATGTGGGGTTGCCATGTGTGCTCCTATCACATATGCCCCTTAATTTCCTGTCTGTTAGAGAAGCTTTCAAATGACTGATTTGGAATTTGTCTCAAGTGTGGGAAGGGGAACAAAACTAAAATCTTTGTATGTTTTTGTATTTAAGGTCAACATTAATTTTAGCAGGAAGTTACCCAGGAATTTCTGTGTGAGAGGAGGATGCTGTGTAAAACAGCCCTCCCTTGGCTGTTCCTTACTTCTGCCTCCTCATGGCTCCCAGACTGGAGAACCAAGTGCATGCTGTTCATATGGAGTTGCTTCCCTGCAGTTGGAGTATTGTGGGAGGAGGTTGATGCCTGGCATTCCTTAACCCGCACACTTACCAGCCAGTTTTGGCCACTATTTGCGCTCATTTCCTCCATCTTTGTCTAACTGTGAAGATAAGGTGATCCCTTAAATAGTCAGAATACAATACAGAAACATAAAAATGGGTTCTGTAGAAATCTGGTTACTGAAAACTAGCTGTAAGAGTTGGGTAAAGTGGCAGAAAGGTTAGTTGCAAAGGAAGATAAAATGTGGATCAGTGTAGGTATTTCTGATATACCCATCACCATAATATTTAGAAATACAATGAGGAGTCTGGTGGCACCTTAAAGACTAACAGATTTATTTGGGCATAAGCTTTCATGGGTAAAAAACCCACTTAAGATGCATCTGAAGAAGTGGGTTTTTTACCCCTAAAATCTTATGCCCAAATAAATCGGTTAGTCTTTAAGGTGCTGCCGGACTCCTCGTTGTGTTTGTGGATACAGACTAACACAGCTACCCCTCTGATACTTGATGTAATATTCAGATCTAATACACTTACTCCATTTTACAATCCAGTTGTACTTGAGAGAGAGAAAGTGTACAACAGTCATATTCTGCTCACTCCCTCCAATGGAGACTTTGCCTGAGGGTAAGGATATATGGCTGGGCCACGTGTGTTTGGCCTGGATCAGACAGATTACATAATTCACACACACACACACACACACACAATGCTTTTCACATTGACATCCTCAGCTTGCCACTGACTGTCTAACTCTTTCTGTGAGGCAGACGTAGACTGATCCCCCCTCCCCTTCCAGCAAGATAAAGAGTTAAGCACTAGGAACATGGGACAATGAAAGAAGATTGTGTGATGGGGAAATGTTGACAGAAACCTATCCTTTTCTTTCTCTCTCTCCACTGTGGGCACCACTGACACAGTAGTTGGCTGCTTCTTCACTGCTATGTGTGGCTATCATTATGGGGTTAGATACTGAATAGGCACACTTTCCCAGTACTGCTGATAAGGCAGCTGCTTTGAGGGGAATCTGCTTGCCTCCCTCCTTTTGTAAGGTACTCCTTGATTATTCAATGAAAACTCAGCCCCCTGGAAGTGGGGGCAAGGTGGCTGTTCTCTGTGAGAAGTCTGTCAACCAATGAAAACTGTGCTGCTCACTGCCTAGTTTATTAGGGTCAAAATTGTATATCTGTCTGATCTCTTGTGTATCACTGGCCACTGACACTGCCCTGCACCACACACTGAACCCAACAGCTGAATTTAGATCAAAGTATCACAGCCCACAGCAGATTAGACTGTTATGTGCCACAGTCAGAGAATAGAAGGCACCAAGGTGCACCAGTGCCTGAGGTCCCCACAGTGTTGGGGAAATTCTTGTGAGATACAGCCAGACAATCCTGGCAACTGACCTGCAGCCATGTGTTGCAGGGCAAGGTGAAGAACCCCCAAGATCACTGCAAACCCTTGGGTCTAGCCCTTGACCTTAAAATCTCCAATATGTGTGTTTCTGCTTGATTTACAAACTGCAGACCTTTTGTTTACTAGATAAATGGTGTGATAACCCTATGCTACTAACTTATTTTGGGAAGGTCTCAAACACAGTTTGTATATGTTACGGAAACAATGCATAGGATAGGTATAGCATCTCCTTTTTGAACAAAAATCTCTTCACATTCTCTGAAATGATCCAGCTGGTCAGGAGAGTGAGTGAATAAGATGTTGTACCAGTTCAGGTATATTCTGGTTGGGTATGAGCTAACAAGGAGGACAAGCCCAGAACACTTGAGATCTTTCTTTGAGCACACACATTCCTGTTGGACTAAAAGAGGATGCAATGAGTGTCCTTTATGAGAAGTTGTCTGACTGTAGTTTTGGAAATGGATTGGTTGAATTCACAGAAGATGCTTTGGTTGACTCTTAATGCCAACAGTGGATTTTCAATTGATATTTCTGTGTCAGAAAGGGAATACATGACAGCCGCTAATGCCAGGAAGTGAATTTCATTACTGTTCATTAACAGACCTGTAGGTGCTAGGGGTTGAATCACCAGACTCCCAGCTAAAATGGTGTGAACATTCGTCTTTTATTTTTTGTTTTTCACTTTAACTTTCTCTTTTGTGTTTAAGAAACGATTGAAAGCAGCAGAAGCAGAAAGCAAGCTAAAACAAGTGTATATACCCAACTAGTAAGTGTCTTTCCTTATTGATGAATTTCCCATTTCATTATGGATGTTTTATATAGTAGCATTCTCCTTTGCCTGGCAGTATGATGCACTGATTTTATTTGTAAAACTGAAATAGAGCAGCCATCAAATGTCCATGCCAGAACAATTAACAAACTGGATTATTAAATAGGTGAGTAAGGAGGAGTTCTGGTTTTGAAGAATAAATTAGCCATCAGTCTAATTTGGATATATGTTCATCACCTGGAACATGTACTCAATAACTCTACCATCTGTTGAGTCCAATGGAAGGCATTGTATTGTAACAGACTGACCAGAAAATGAGCATCTGTAGCTATTTTTACAGCCTACTGGCCAGAGGATTGAATGCACATGTAAATGTCATCTCTGGCCTTTTAAGTGTCTGAGTTGTGTTTTTCTTACCAGACACATTGGGCAAAATGATGGCTGTTGTTAGCCAGGGGAATGCATGGAGCTTAATGCCTCTTGTGCTCTGGGTGGAGCAGGCTAGGAGTGCGCAGCCACTGCTCTTCCTAGTGCCATTATAGTGCTGCTTGCACATGCATGGAAGGCAAGGCCATGTTCCTGTCTTGCCAGACGACTTGGCCAAGGACTGCTTTAGACAGTGCTGGTGGGCTCCCTCCTTGGACTCCCAAGGTTAAGATTGCCTCGTGCATGGGTGCACTGTGGGTGGAGGGACTCTTTGTGTTCTCTTCACCCCCATATAGCACAGTGACACAGGGCTGGCCATAACTTGGCCCTTAGAATTTTTGAGTCGTTTTAATAAATACAAAATCTTTCTTAGTCTTATTTTTCACATAAAATATGGATTGGTGATTTTGGTAGATCAGGAGTGTAATGGCCAAAAAGGGGTAGCTAATAGTTGCTGAATAATAAGAGGTCTCTTCCTCCTCTAGATTTTGTTGGCTGGGAGATGACTCCTAGAAATGGTGTTTTCTAGTGCTTTGTTTAATTTAATTCTTAAAATCCAATGCAGTGGGGCTTCTGCCACTTCCCTTTGGAGTCTGTTTCACAGCATAGTATAAATTACTCTTAGGAAGCTGCTTTTGGATGAGGAACTCAAATTAAGAAAGGGAAAATTTCTTCCCTTTACTCCTAGACATACTTCTATGTGTACTACTCTAAATAATTCCTCTCCCTCCTACCCTTCAAATATTTAAGAACTCTTTTTTCATGTGTCCTTTCAGCCATAGCTAAATCAAAATTTATATATTGAGCTTGCAACTCGATCCCCAAATCTCTGATCATTTTTGTTGCTCTCTTCTGAATTCCTTGCAACATGCCAATATCTATCTGGTAACAATGTCCAAAATGGAATGTAATATTCAGAATGAAGTTGAATACAATTTTTCTCCCATTATTATTCAGTGGTAATGTCCTTTATGGAAGCTGATACTATTCACGGTGACACAGGATATCAAATTAGACATAAATGCATAATATGATAAGACAGCAAAACAAATGACATTTTAGACTGAAGATACAAAGGATATTAACAGAAAAGACATATTATTCCCCCTCTCAGTTGCTTTGGTCACATAATAAATGAAATTGTTCATAGTTTTCTGTATGGGTTGGTTAATTTTCTCTATTTGTGTGAGCGGTTTGCCTTTTTCCCCTTTTTCCCAACCTCAAACATACATGTGAAAGTATTCTGTTATTTGCAATGACAGTCATACCGTGCAGGATACATCTGTAGGCTCCTTACTTATATGCTCTTCTTCTGATGTGCTAAGAATTTTAAATACCATGAGCCTCATTCATTAAAATCTGATTCTCTTGGTAAGGGCTGTAACTTTGAAGCCTGCCATCACAATTCTGCTTGCCCAAGTGGGGAGAAGCCTATTCTGCCCCATGGTGCTTGATGCATTGTTGAGGATAGTGGAGTTCATTGGGTAGTCAGAGCTGGCTGAAAATTTTCCAACAGAATGCTTATCTGTTGGAAAATGCTGCTTAGATGGAAGAAATGTTCCATGCAAATTGTGTCTTCCCACAGAAATGTAGCAGGTAAGCTGGTGAGAGCGTGACTGTCTACCTGTTTCCTGCCAGCCTGGGCTCCCTCAGCCCCTGGGCAGTCTGACTCCCAGGGAGCTGGGCAGCACAGAGAGCCGAGCTACCTGGAGAAAGCCAAAAAATTCTTCCAGTTCTCCTGAAATGGAACTTTTCAGAATGTTTCCTCCTGTAAAAGAATTCAAATTTTTTACTCTTTATCCCAATTTGTGATGATGAATTTTCTCCCACAATCAAAATTTTTCATGAAATTTTACAGCCAGGTCTACCAGTCGGCTAATGTGGGGAAGGCTTTCACACCCCATTCCCTACTCTGCTCGTTACCCTCAGCACAAGCACTCACGCAGCATTCTGGTGAAGGGACAGACGATGGATGGAAGAGTCCAGTCTGCAAAGCAGGGACCTTCAGCTCTGCTTTGCAGATGCCTTTCACCCTCTCCCCTGCACACAATACTAAGGCATGAATGCACAGGTGACTTGAATGGTAGTGTACTATAATTTACATGGTAAGCCTTTAAGCAAGTGTAGCATACACTGTCCTCCACTTCTGACCTTCTCAGCATGTATCAGGAAAAGCTGCAATTCTGTGCACAGCCCTCTTCTCTCCCCCAAGGGCTATTACTGCCTGCCTGTCAAATTTCAGATCAAGACATGGAACTGAGACAACTCATGACATTGATGGATGGGTAGAGGTCACGTGCTTGTTCTGATGGATTTATACTACATTTGGACACTGTGGTTCATTAGGTTATGGCAGGTGTGGGAGGAGTTGCATGGCTCCACTCATGCTGTAGTGATAAACATACTACAGGTACCTAAATGCATAGAAACACAACCTGGTGTGGCATTGGCTGGTTAAACTACTGTGCTCATTTTTGTTTGAAGATTTAACAATAATGATCCATGTTTGTCCTCTTAGGAATAAACGATTGTCACTTGCTCCAATGCTGACAAAGACCCACCTACAAGCAAGTAAAGCTGCTCGGTGTTTGCCCTAGAATTTGACTGCAAAGAGTGATCTGAAAGCCCTTAGGGAATGTGTGCACTGCCAAACCACCCCCCCCCCACACACACACACACACACACACCCGCTGCAGCAATGAGTCTCAGAGCCCTGGTCAGCTGACTTGGGCTCATGCTTCAGGGCTAAAAACAGTGTAGATCTTCCTGCTTGGGCTGGAGCCTGAGGTCTGAGACCTTCCCTTCCACCCCCTTGCTGGGTTTCAGAGCCTGGCCTTTGGCCTGAGCAGGAACATCTACAGTGCTACTTTTTAGCCCTGTAGTTCAAGCTCGAGTCAGCTGATCTGCGTTCTGAGACTTGCTGCCAGGGTTTTGTTTGTTTGCTTGTTTGCACTGAGTGCATGTACCCTAAGTTAATTCAGGACACTTTTCTCTCGGTCTCTGGGCACTTCAGCTGATGGAACCCTAGTTTTCTCTTGTGCTGATAGTGAGAAAGGCACTTGAGAGTTGGTAGGAAGAGAAAATAGAGCCAAAGCTGTGGTGTGTCGTTGTTTGTGGTTCTTGTATGGCCCCCATTACCAAAGTAATAGGCAGAGGTGCCTCTTAGTCTTTAATGTATTTATCTCCACAATGCCCTGTGGGGAAGGGCAGTGCTATTAACCCCATTGTACAGTTGGGGAATTAAAGCACAGAGAGACTAAGTGACTTGCCTAAGGCTACACAGAGAGACTATGTGGAGCATCAAGTTGAACCTAGATCTTGAGTCCCAGAAAAAATGCCACCTACCATTTGACCAGCCTTCCTCTCCTCTCAGACATGATTATGGGACAGACATCTACTGTAGATAAAGGTGAACCACCGTTTGTAATGCACAATAGTGCCTTTCACCCTGAAGGAATCAATGTTGTGTATCTAATATGTCTGTCTACTGCACTGCTACAGACTAGGGACCGAGTGGCTAGGCAGCAGTTCTGCAGATAAGGACCTGGTGGACGAGAAGCTGGATATGAGTCAACAGTATGCCCTTGTTGCCAAGAAGGCTAACGGCATTTTGGGCTGTATAAGTAGGAGCATTGCCAGCAGATCGAGGGACATGATCATTCCCCTCTATTCGGCATTGGTGAGGCCTCCTCTGGAGTAGTGTCCAGTTTTGGGCCCCCCACTACAAGAAGGATGTGGAAAAATTGGAGAGGGTCCAGCAGAGGGCAACAAAAATGACTAGGGGGCTGGAGCACATGACTTATGAGGAGAGGCTGAGGGAACTGGACTTGTTTAGTCTGCGGAAGAGAAGAATGAGGGGGGATTTGATAGCTGCTTTCAATTACCTGAAGCGGGAGAACAAGGAATAATGGTCTCAAGTTGCAGTGGGGGAGGTTTAGGTTGGATATTAGGAAAAACTTTCACTAGGAGGGTAGTGAAGCACTGGAATGGGTTACCTAGGGGGGAGGTGGAGTCTCCTTCCTTTGAGGTTTTTAAGGTCAGGCTTGACAAAGCCCTGGCTGGAATGATTTAGTTGGGGATTAGGTCCTGCTTTGAGCAGGGGGTTGGACTAGATGACCTCCTGAGGTCCCTTCCAACCCTGATATTCCATGATCCTATGATTCTAAGGAATACAAAAATAAATGACAAAATCAACAGCATTGAAAGAATATTTGAAAATGAAACTTGTATTTCACTGAGTTTGAGTCACGTGTGCTATAGAGTAATTCCTCCAGGAAGTTTAGTAATGCCACACTTCTTGTACTTTCATTATGCAGTCTGTTTTCCTGTGAGGTGCTGCATACTGGGACAGAGAAAACAAAAAGACAAGGCAGTTGTAGGCAACAGCTAGCAAATAATAGGAAGTTTTGATCCCTTATTTCTGTACATAATAAAGAGTTGTCTTGAAACTGGTCTTGCTCATCAGTAAGATACAACATCAGCAAGAACTATTCCCATTGGTATATGTATTAAATACATTTTGAAGAGATTCCATGTAGAGCTCTGCAATGGGACTGGGATCCTGCGGGTCACAGAGGAAATGCTGCCATAATAACAGGAGTGAGTAAAATGTACTTTGTTGCAGGTAGGGTTGGGTGGGCAAAAAAACCACTGCAGGACAACGCTAAATGTCTCGCCTGTTTGTCATAAATAACATTTCAGCAATGTAAAGCAAGTTTTTCCTTTCTCTCCTTTTTTTTTTGAATAAAGGTTTTAATACTTAACTTTAAGTGAGGGATAGAAAGAGATTTGTCGTCTGTTCTAACAGGAGTTGAAGTAGGTTTTTTACGTAGTTTAAGCAAGATTTGTTCTTTTAGTAGTAAAAATTGTCTGAATTCAGTTTTTTTACTTTATATACCAACCTTTTTTGTGGGATTTAAGGTTTTTGCAGGTGGGAGCAAAATAGAAATGCAAGAAGCAGTGCGTATTGTAGGATGGGAGCGGGATTAAAAGAATAGTCCCATGCAGAGCTCTAATTCCATCTTCCTATCCATTCCAATCTACCACCACCACTATCCATTAATAATCCTGTTGTAGAGAGAGATTTTGCAGAGATGGTGCTTAAGGTGAGATTGGAAGACTTAGGAAATCAACTAGGCATGAAGAAGCAGTGTGCTTGTTTCAGAGACTGCTGCTAACCATGAAGACACGGAAGGCAGTCTAATATTCAGATGCAGGGAATGAACCGGAAAATAGAAAAACTGAGGGACGGGGGAAAGTCTATGGAGGAACTGAAAAGCAGGAATGACCTTTTTGTGCCAGATTTTTCAATAGAAAGGAAACCATTGTAGCTTCCTGTATCTTGACTTGTGGGAGAAGATATATGTAGTGGATATACAGAAAGTAAAAATTAATATGCAAAATACAGAAAAGGGGAGATGTTTGTAACTCATAATAGTATTTAAATGCATAAATTCACTTTAAAAGTTACTTCCTTTGCAATTTCACTAAACTGTTAGCAGTGCTTGTGGATCAGTATGGTAGCCGGATGCATATGACCTTATTGTTGCCACTTACATACAATGAGAGAAGACAATATTTGGTTTGCAAGCAGTGACTTAATTTAGTCTATATACTTGGACACTAATTAAACTTTGTTGTAACAGCCTTATTCTCAAGAATGACAACAAAGGTGCTACTATCAACTCATGCCATGTAGTTAATATTTCAAATATTATTGGATGGCTTTATTAATGTGAATTTGGTGTCCCTCCTTTCCTGGTTGGTCAGTGTGTCTAGTGCAGATGTAGCATCTCTTTATTACAGAATTTAACCAAGCAGACTCTCCAGGATGCTGTGGAAGTCATATCTCAGTCCTATTTGCTTTCTCCTGGGAGGGCATCACTTGCTCTAGCTTGTGGTACCGATCTGGTGGTATTCTGGATATTTAGCAAGTTGTATCTGGGGCAGGACTTCTGGAAATAGCACCATCAGGATAGGAAAATGGAATCTGGCATGGCTTCTCTGGTTCTTGCTTAAAGATCTGTATTACTTTATATTACAAAGGAAGGGCATGGTGAAAATCTAGTAAATGTCCCATGTAGTCCACAGTTTCCAAGAAGGATTTCAACCAATACTTTCTTTTCATTGATACTCTCAGATAGAAGGCGCTAAGTTCATTTACAAACATAACAAATTTTGGTTTACAAAACCTCTGTGAAGAGGAAATTTCTCCTTGTCAGTATTCTAACAAGGGTAGTCGGGGCCAAGGGATTCAATGGGGGCAACTGAGGCTGGGAGTAGTGGAGGTATTCATAGTCAGGGTCCAGGCCAGGGTTGGTACTAAGGGTCAGAGTCCAAGTCACGTTTCAGGATTGCATCAGGAGGCTAAGTCCAAATGAAGTTGAGGTCAAAGCCAGGAATTTAGGAGCAGGAACAGTTGTGGCAGCCACAGGAGATCTGTACTGTTGCCAGGACACTTCCTGGAATGCCCTTGGGTTTATATGGGGCAGGGAGCCAATCAGGAGCCATGGGGCTGCTGTCTGTCAACTCTTGAGGTGGAACTTGCCATGGTCTGGATCCACAGTAGGTCACAGGAAGTGGAACGCAAGCTGGTTACTGCTACTGCTGGGTGGCAGCATGGAGATGTCAGCTGTCTAGTAGCTCTGCAGCTGCCTGGATTCTAGATTCACAGGGTCTTACACTACCCAATCCAGGGGTGCCCCCTGCCAGCCCAGGTTTGTCGGGATGGGCCGCATGGAAAGCTGCCGTGAGGTTGCTAAGTGATGAGCACTCCAAGTGTGTCTGTTGTCCATCAGAGTTCCACATTTCCCAGAAGTGTTCCTTCTGTTTGGCCCTTAAGTCCAGGGCTAGGAACAACATAGAGATAAAGCTCAGACTGTTAGCCATGGAATGCTCCTCCTTCCCCTGTACATCTCACCCCGGACAGATCTAGCACCATGTTGAAGCTTTGATCCCTAAGCCCTTTACCCTTTACCCATCAACCCTTAACCTGGGGGCAAGGCTACTCAGGAAGACCAGGTCTTTAAAAAGCCCACTCCTAAGTGACCAGAGGAGCTAGCGAACAGGGGAGTTTGTGAGGGAGTTCAGTGGGGGAGTGGGAGGAGGGGCTAGATGCACTTAAAGCCAGAAACACCCCCAATAAAGACAAAACATCAACAAAGGAACAAGCTGCAGAGTTTTAAAAGAAACAAACAAAAAAAAGAATGCAGGCAGAAGTTCAGCAACAGAATGTGGGCTATCCAGTTTATTGCACCCAATGCAGCATGTATGGTTACCTGTGTGTGCATTTGGTACAGGAAGCTCCTGGCCCTCAGAGACCATGTACAGGCTTTGGAGACCAGAGTTGCTGAACTGGAGGAGCTAAGGGAGACAAAGAGGTACGTAGACGAGACTTTCCGGGACATAGTAGAATGGTCCCACTCCCGGTCTGACAGTCTCTGTGCTGTTGAGAAGGATGAAAGTCTCAGGGATGGAGAACATCCAACTGGAGCAGAGGGAGACGATCCCATAGTTGAGACCCTCCTTCCAGATGATGATGTAGTATCCTCTTGCACTGAGGATACCTCTCCGGGGGGGGGGGGGGGGACTCCAGTTATTAGGAAGAGGCAGGTAATAGTTATGGGGGATTTGATCATTAGAAACACAGATAGCTGGTTTCAGAGTGGTAGCCGTGTTAGTCTGTATCAGCAAAAACAATGAGGAGTACTTGTGGCACCTTAGAGACTAACAAATTTATTTGGGCATAAGCTCACGAGAGAACCGCATGATGACTTGCTTGCCTGGTGTGAAGGTTGTGGATCTCTGGAGACATCTAGATAGACTTGTGTAGTGCTGGGGAGGAGCCGGTGGTCGTGGTACACATAGGTACCCATAAGCGTTGACTTTTATTTTTCCCAGTGGGTGCTCCACCCCCACTCTGCCCCAAGGTCCTGCCCCACTCCACCCCCTCCCTTGATGCCCTGCCCTCGCCCTGACTCTTCCTGTTCCTGCTCCACCTGCTCCCTTAAGGCCCCACCCTCACTCCTTCTCTTCCTGCCCCCGCTCCGCCCTCTCCCCTGAGGCCCCATGCCAGCTGCCAAACAGCTGAATGGCAGCGGCTGGTGGGTGTTGATCACCCCAGCTATTTTTTTTTCTATGGGTGCTTGAGCCCTGGAGCGCAAATGAAGTTGTTGCCTATACCTGATTCTCTCCTCACTTGTAGCAGTTTAAATCAGGAGCAACCTCAGTGAAACCAGTGGAGTTACACTGGTATAAAAGTAATGAACCACAGGTGGTTCACCAGCCTGGGAAGCAGTCTGAGTGGTGCTGTGGTTCGCCAGCAGATATAAACCAATCTGACAAGCCAGAGAAGGCACATCAGACTGGCAGTGCCAGCAGGTATCTGAAACACACTACTTGAGGAAGGTACTAAGCAGGGGACGTAGCTGGCATAGCTATACTGGCAAAGGCACTGTAGTGTAAACAAGACCTGCATTAACCATGTTTTGGGGCTGTTAATTTCCCTTGTTCCTTGAGGAAGCGGTTTTCATGAGGGGGGCATGATTGGAGGGCATCAGTGGGAGGGGAATGATCTGCCACTTTAGCTACCAGCTCTGCCCTCCTCCTGGCCCCACCATACCCCTGGTAGGGCTGGAAGAGCCATGGGAAGAAATGAGGATGGTAATTGGTGGGCTGTGAGGAGGCTGGAGGCAGCAAGAGGAATAGCAGGTAGTCCCAGACTTCGTATCTACTTGAGGGAGCCAGTGTAAAGGAAGTGGCTCTGCACAGCCCTCTGCAGTACAGGAGTACTGTTCATGTGTGGAATGGGCCATTCACCTCAGCGGGGTGTGCTCAGATGAATTAGGATGCTCCAAAGAGATGAACAGTCTAACACAATAGCTCTGGGTGGTGTGAAATGACCCATTCATCTCAATGGGAGTTCCCCTCTACCTCAGTTTCAGTTGTGGAATTCCATTGTTCAAGGTAATCTCACTATGCACAATCTCACACAAGTCTGGGATGATGAGCAGTGGCTGCAGAACTTTTGGATGAGAAAAGCCACTTTCATGGGACTGTGTGTTGAGCTCGCCCCCACCCTGCGACGCAAAGGCACGAGATTGAGAGCTGCCCTGCCGGTGGAGAAGCGTGTGGCTATTTCAGTCTGGAAGCTGGCAACTCCAGTCAGCTACCGATCGGTTGCTAACCAGTTTGCAGTGGGAAAGTCGACAGTTGTAATCATGTTGATGCAAGTTTGCAGGGCCATTAATCAGATCCTGCTCAGAAGAACCGTGACTTTTGGTAACGTGCATGACATTGTGGCTGGCTTTGCACAAATTGGTTTCCCTAACTGCAGAGGGGCGATAGACGGCATGCATATTCCAATTCTGGCACCAGCTCACCTAGCCTCCAAGTACGTTAATTGGAAGGGTGTTTCTCTATGGCTCTCCAGGCGCTTGTGGATCACCATGGGCATTTCATTGACAGTAACGCAGGCTGGCCCGGAAAGATGCATGACACACGCATCTTTCGGAACACTGGCCTGTTCAGGAAGCTGCAAGTTGGGACTTTCTTCCCAGACCAGAAGATCACCGTAGGGGAAGTCGAAATGTGATCCTTGGAGACCCCGCTTACCCTTTAATGCTGTGGCTCATGAAAACCTACACAGGGAGTCTTGACAGCAGCAAGGGGCGGTTCAGCAACAGGCTGAGTTGGTGCAGAATGACTGCGGAGTGTGCTTTTGGCTGTTTAAAGGGCTGCTGGCGCTGTCTATATGGGAAGCTGGACCTGGCCGATGACAACATCCCCATGGTTATATCCGCGTCCTGTATTCTCCATAACATTTGTGAAGGGAAGGGTGAAAGATTCACTGAGGCATGGAACTCGGAGGTTCAGCACCTGGAGGCTGAATTTGAACAGCCAGAGAGCAGGGCTATTAGAGGGGCCCAGTGCGGGGCTGCAAGGATTAGGGATGCCTTGAGGGAGCAATTTGAGACTGAAAGCCAACAGTAATGTTTGTTGCCCTGCACGGGACTGCAGAATGTTAGTAGGAATCTGTGTTTGCTACACTGACTTGCAGGGCCTGTTGCTTTCCTGGGCTAAGGTAACTTTTACTTAATACAATAATAAAGAATGTTTTCAAAGCCAAAAAATCCATTTATTGAAAAGAAACACAACTGCTTGGGAAACAGAAAGGGCAAGGGGATGGGGAGGGGAACGGTTCAATCACAGATTTGTGTATGTCCTGCTATCATACTCAGCCTTCCTGTCTGGAGTGCTGCATTTCAGGCTGGATAAAATGCATGGTGATGGGGGTTGAGTGCAGTGGGTAAGGGTCATAGTTTGCAGGGCTGGGTGGTGAAGCTACAGGTGTTGGAGGCTGTTGGTGGCAATAAGAACCCAGATGTGGGAGAAAGTGGTTTGGAGGTGACATGGGGGCACAAGGGAAAGAGTTTTGGGACAAGGGCTGCAGGGGGGATGGACACGGTAGTGCTGCGTCTGCATTGCTACGAGCGCCTGTATCGAGTCCGCTTGGCACTCCATAATGCTTAGCAGCTGCTCCGTGCTTTGGTGCCGGTGATCCGCATTCTGCTGGCGGGCCCTTCTTTCACTCTCCTGCCACTCCTGCACTTTTTGATTTTCATTAAGGGACTGCTGCATTACTTCATGCAACATGTCTTCTTTGCTTCTATGTGGCGTCTTCCTAATTCTTTGGAGTCTTTTGGCCAGTGATAACAAGGATGGCTGAGATCTCAAGTTTGCATCTGTAAAACCAAAATGCAACACTTGAAATGCAGCATTGTTCACACCAGACAGAGCAATGATTCGCCTATACTTAAAGACAAGCAGAGTCTACACAACAGCAGAATTTGCCCATCCCAAAGCGAGCACACACAACCCACAGGAGCCCCAAAATGGTGAGTAAGTACAGGGGCATGGGGGACTGATTGTTTCATGGCCGTACTGTCCTCTGGGGTTCTGTGCCTTGAGGAGAGCTAACAGCTGAAGGGGGCCCCTATACTGAACACTGTCACCACACTTTCCTCAGGAGTTCGTCCTGGAAGATACCTTGCTTCTGAGGGTGACCTGGGAAGCAAAGCAGGGGAGGGTCTTCTACTACAATGCGGCTTCCGCCCTGGCCCATATGCAGCTTGCCTGTGTGCAGCAATGGTCCCCCGCCCATCACGGCACAGTGGCGCGGACGTGTTAGCCAGACTGGGACAAGGAGCACAGTAGCTCTGCCAAGGAAACTGTGCAAGCGGATTGCCCAGATTCTTCATGAGACTTTTGAAGAGAGCACTGAGGCCGATTACCGCGATGTGAGAGAGCACATCAACCTCCTATTCCGCATCGAGGCATTCATTCAGCCCTAACCCTCCTCGGCCCAACAGCTCGCACTGAACAACTTCCTTTCCAAAATAAAAGCCGCTTACCAGGCACCACCTCTGGTGTTTGTCCTTCCCCAAGCACCGGCCGCCGCGACTGGCTACCTTCCTCCTCACTTGAGAACAGCTCCTGGCTGCATGTATCTAGGGATGCTGGGGTGTCTTCCTCCTCCTCAGCATCCTCACTCCCACTTTCCTCCTCCTCCTCCTCCTGCCTTGTTGAACTGGGCTCTGAAGTGTCCATGGTGGTCCTCGGAGTGGAGGTGGGGTTGCCCCCAAGTATTGTGTCCAGCTCTTTGTAGAAACGGCAGGTCGCAGGGGCAGCACCGGAGCGGCTGTTTGTCTACCACAAAGCCCGCGAGGCATTCTGCAGCTCTGTCACTTTAATCCTGCACTGCAGTGCGTCCCAGTCATGGCCCCTTTCCATCATGTCTCTTGATATCTGCCTGAAGGTATCATAATTCCTACGGATGGAGCGCACCTGGGACTGGACAGCTTCCTCCCCCCAACCACTGATGAGGTCCAGCACCTCGTCATTGCTCCATACTGGGGATCGCCTGGTGTGTGGAGGAATGGTCACCTGGAAAGATGCGCTGAGAGCACTCAAAGCCTTGCTGAGCAAATAGGAAGGGGATTTTCAAAATTCCCAGAGAATTTAAAGGGTGGGTCTGACGGTTGGTCACCTGAGGGCAGGGCAGTAGAGTTCAAAGTGATGACCAGAGTGGCTAGAGCAGGACACTTCTGGAGGCTGATCAGAGCGCATGAATAGACCAGAGCATCCACACTGGCGCCACGGCGCTCCAGCTGGGGCACATCAAGTGTTATGCTTCTTGTCGAGGTGGATTACCAGGAGCGCTCCAGCTGCAGAGTACGGGCGCTCTATGTGCTTTGCCAGTGTGGACGCGTCGTGAGTTAGGGCACCCGGGGCTGCTTTAATGCGCTCTAACTCGCAAGTATAGCCATGCCCTTAGAGACTAACACATTTATTTGGGCATAGACCACGAAAGCTTATGTCCAAATAAATGTGTTAGTCTCTAGGTGCAACAAGGACTCCTCATTGTTTTTTCTGTTCTATATGTACATGCAACGGTGGAAAGGAACAAATTTTCATACCCAGATCCAGTCTTTCAGCCCCACAAAGTCAGCAGTTACCCTGACTTTGGGAAACTAGGAACGTAAAGGATAATTTTATTTTTAAAGGTGATCTGTAAAGGGGCAATAACTTGAGACTGTGCCTTTGTTTGATTTTCTTCTGATGTATAAAGAAGGCATGAAGATTCGGGGGTCTAGGTTTTTGTTTTGTCTATATGTTTGTTTTTTGTTTTGGTAAGGGAAGACAGGTTTATGTTGCCTCCTTTTATATTAAAAATCCAGATCCTGTCTAGCCTGGGGGGACTCATGCTTTGGCTTTGCTTAGACTAGATTTGTTGTTATAATTTGAGCTAATTGGTCGTACATGCTAATTGTGTTGATAACTGAGGCTCTCCACAAATGTTTGTTCTGGTGCACATTATTTTGTGGTTTGCCTGAAGCTGAGCCACCACGTCCTGATACTTTGTCAATTGCTTGTTAAGTGACTGTAAATGCTAATCTAGATGCAAACATTTGCAGTCGATTACAACAGGAGGACAAATGCTAGTCCAGACAAAGCCTATGATAACAGGAGAACTAGTGAAATGATAACATCACAAGAGACAGTAAATTGAGCAATCGAGAGGGGAAGGGATTTTAAATCATACTTTGAAAAACTCGGTTTTGTCTGATTTTGTTAACACCTATTTAACTTCAGTGCCAAATGAGTATTTTGGATAAAGGATGCATGGGTGCAAGGGAGGGATGAGACACAAATTTTCTCCCAGATTTGTACTATCCTGGGGAGCCAGGACAGTCCCCCCCCCCACTTCTTTCCCTAAATGGCACCCCTGAGGGCAGACGCTTCCCCACCTACGCAGAGACGCTCGGCAGAAATGGGGGAAGGCAGTGGCAGTGACTCTGCATGTCCCACACCCCCGAACTGCACCCATGGTGGACTTCCCTCTCCATCTTCTGACATGGCAGCGCAGCCCTCCGCCCCTCTCCTGCGAGGCTCCCTCTGCCTGAAACAGGACTTACCTAGTGCTGCCTGCAGTTGGAGCACGCTGGGAGCTGGATCTTGCCCAGGAGATTTAGGTGGGAGGCGGGGTGAGCAGGGTTTTACTGCTGCTGACTAGGCTGGTCTTCTACAGAGCAGAGGGAGCCCTGCGCTCTCCCCCGTCACCCACCTCTAACCCTGGCTGGAGCAGTGGAGCAGCTACCTGAGGCTGCTGGAGGAGGGGCCCCACCCCACCACTGAGGGCAGAAGCAGGCTGGGTCAGCCTCTGCTGCAGCAAGCCCAGAGGCTACAAAAGTTGAACAGCTCATAGGCAATTAAGACAGCCCTCTACCAGCTGTTTGGTGTGGGTGAGGCTGCCCAGGAACTGCTGATCCCTGGCTGGGGCTGCAGCACTATTGGCGGTGGGTGCTAAGCACCCGCTAATTCTTTTCCCCTGCGTGCTTCAGCCCTGTAGCACCCACAGAGTAAGCACCTATAGGTACCAATGACATAGGGAGGCTTAGGAGACAGGTCCTGGAGGCCAAATTTAGGCTGCTAGATAAGAGACTGAAGTCCAGGACCTCCATAGTAGCATTCTCTGAAATACTTCCAGTTCCACTTGCAGGGCCAGTTAGATAGGCAGAACCTCAATGTAGGGTTGAGACGATGGTGTAAGGAGGAGGGGTTTAGGTTTATTAGGAACTGGGGACACTTTTGGGAAAGGGGGAGCCTATACAGGAAGGATGGGCTCCAGTGAAACCAAAGTGGAACCAGATTGCTAGCACTTAAAATTAATGAGGTCATGGAGCAGTTTTTAAACTAAGGGCTGGGGGAAAGCTGACTGGTGCAGGGGAGCACGTGGTTTGGACAGAGGCATCGTTTAGGGGAGATCCCTTAGGATCTGATGAAAAATAGTGAAATGAAAAAAAGTCCCATTCAATTACATCATGTAATGGCAGACAGTTAAAAAGTGGCAAGTTTTTAAGTGCTTATATACAAATGCTAGAAGTCTAAATAATATGGGTGAACTAGAGTGCCTCATATTAAATGAGGATATTGATATAATAGGCATCACAGAAACTTGATGGAATGAGAATAATCAATGGGACACAGTAATACCAGGGTACAAAATATATTGGAAGGACAGAACAGGTCGTGCTGATGGGAGAGTGGGACTATGTGTGAAAAAAAGTGTAGAATCAAATGAAGTAAAAATCTTAAATGAACCAAACTATATCATGGTATCTCTATGGATTGCAATTCTGTGCTCTAATCATAAGAATATAGAAATAGGGATATATTACCGACCACCTGACCAGGGTGGTGATAGTGACTGAAATGCTCAGGGAGATTAGAGAGGTTATAAAAAATAAAAAGTTCAGTAATAATAATGGGAGATGTCAACTTCCCCATATTGGCTGGGCACATGTCACCTCAGGATGGGATGCAGAAATCAAGTTTCTTGATGCCTTTAAATGACTGCTGCTTGGAGCAGCTAGTTCTGGAACCCACAAGAGGAGAGGCAATTCTTGATTTAGTCCTTAATTTAGCACAGGCTCTGGTCCAAGAGATGAATATAGTTGGACCCCTTGGTAATAGTGACTGTGATGTAATTAAATGTAACATCCCTATGGCAGGGAAGACATCACAGCAGCCCAGCGCTGTGGCATTTAATTACAGAAAGGGGGGACTACACAAAAATGAGGAAGTTTAGTTAAACAGAAATTAAGAGTTACAGTGCCAAAAGTGAAATCTCTGCAAGCTGCACAGAAACTTTTTAAAGACACCATAATAGAGGCTCAACTTAAATGTATAACCCAAATTAAAATACATAGTAAGAGAACCAAAAAGGTGCCACTGTGGCTAAACAACAAAGTAAAAGAAGCAGTGAAAAGCAAAAAGGCATCCTTTAAAAAGTGAAAGTTAAATCCTAGTGAGGAAAATAGAAAGGAGCATAAACTCTGGCAAATTACATGTAAAAATATAATTAGGAGGGCCAAAAAAGAATTTGAAGAACAGCTAACCAAAGTCTGAATAAAATGGGTGAACTAAAGTGCTTCATATTAAATGAGGATATTGATATAGTAATAGCAAAAAAAAGTAATAGCAAAAAACTGTTTAAAGTTCAGCAGAAGCAGGAAGCCTGCTAAACAACCAGTGGGGCCACTGGACGATCGAGGTGCTAAAGGAGCACTCAAGGATGATAAGGCCATTACGGAGAAACTAAATGAATTATTTGCATCAGTCTT
Organism: Natator depressus; assembly: GCF_965152275.1. Taxonomy (NCBI): domain Eukaryota; kingdom Metazoa; phylum Chordata; order Testudines; family Cheloniidae; genus Natator; species Natator depressus. The sequence goes on along the minus strand of NC_134241.1, from coordinate 43,322,055 downwards.
CACAGCTGAGGATGTGAGGGAGATTCCCAAACCTGAGCCATTCTTTTTAGGTGGCAAATCTGAGGAACTGTCCCAGAATGAGATGTCATTAGAGGAGGTTTTGGAACAAATTTATAAACCCAACAGTAACAAGTCACCAGGACCAGATGGTATTCACCCAAGAGTTCTGAAGGAACTCAAATGTGAAATTGCAGAACTACTAACTGTAGTCTTTAACCTATCATTTAAATCAGCTTCTGTACTAAATGACTGGAGGATAGCTAATGTGACACCAATTTTTAAAAAGGGCTCTGGAGGTGATTATGGCAATTACAAGCCGGTAGGCCTGAGTTCAGTACTGAGCAAACTGGTTGAAACTATAGTAAAGAACAAAATTGTCAGACAGATAGATGAACATAATTTGTTGGGGAAGAGTCAACATGGTTTTTTAAAGGGAAATCATGCCTCACCAATCTACTAGAATTCTTTGAGGGCGTCAACAAGCATGTGAACAAGGGGGATCTAGTGGTTATAGTGTACTTAGATTTTCAGAGAGCCTTTGACAAGGTCCCTCACCAAAGGCTCTTAAGCAAAGTAAGCTGTCATGGGATCAAGAGGGAAGGTCCTCTCATGGATACGAAACAAAAGGTAGGTATAAATGGTCAGTTTTCAGAATGGAGAGTGGTAAATAGTGGGGTCCCCCAGGAGTCTACACTGGGACCCGTCCTATTCAACATATTCATAAATTATCTGGAAAAAGGAGTAAATAGTGAAGTGGCAAAATTTGCAGATGATACAAAACTACTCAAGATAGTTAAGTTCCAAGCATGCTGCAAGGCGTTACTAAAGCAGGGGTAGGCAAACTTTTTGGCCCAAGGGCCACATCTGGGTATGAAAATTTTATGGCGGGCCATGAATGCTCATGAAATTCGGGGTTAGGGTGCGGGAGGGGGTGAGGGCTCTGGGGTGGAGCCAGAAATGAGGAGTTCAGGGTGTGGGAGGGGGCTCTGGACTAGGGCAGGGGGTTGGGGTGGGGTCAGGGGTGCAGGAGGGATGCAGGCTCTGGGCGGTGCTCACTTCAAGCAGCTCCCAGAAGCAGCGGTATGTCTCCCCCTCTGGCTCCTATGGAGAGGCGTAGCCAGGCGGCTCTGCATGTTGCCCCGTCCGCAAGCGCCACCCCCACAGCTCCTGTTGGCCGCAGTTCCTGTCAATGGGAGCTGCGGGGGTGGCGCTTGGGATGGGGGCAGCATGCAGAATCCCCTGGCTGCCCATATGCGTAGGGCCGGGGGGGGGCGGGGCATGTCGCTGCTTCCAGGAGCTGCGCGGAGCCACAGCATGCGCGGAGCAGGGCAAGCCCCAGACCCCGCTCCCTGGCAAGAGCTTGAGGGCTGGATTACAATGTCTGAAGGGCTGGATGTGTCCCCCGGGCTATAGTTTGCCCACCCTTGTAGTAAAGGATCTCTCAAAACTGGGTGACTGGGCAACAAAGTGGCAGATGAAATTCAATGTTGATAAATGCAAAGTAATGCACATTGGAAAACATAATCCCAATTATACATGTAAAACGATGGAGTCTAAATGTGCTGTTACCACTCAAGAAAGAGGTATTGTGGATATAGTTCTCTGAAAACATCCACTCAATGTGCAGTGGCAGCCAAAAAAGGTGAACAGCATGTTGGGAATTGGTAAGAAAGGGATAGATAATAAGACAGACAATATCATATTGCCTCTCTATAAATCTCTGGTATGCCCACATCTTGAATACTGCGTGCAGATGTGGTCGTCCCATCTCAAAAAAGATATATTGGAATTAAAAAAGGTTCAGAAAAGGGTGACAAAAATGATTAGGGGAGCGATTTGATTAGGGGAGCTCCATTTGAGGAGCGATTAAGAAGACTGGGAATTTTCATCTTGGAAAAGAAACGACTAAGGGGGGATATGATAGAGGGCTATAAAACCATGACTGGTATGGAGAAAGTAAATAAGGAAGTGTTATTTACTCCTTCTCGTAACACAAGGACTATGGCTCACCAAGTGAAATTAACAGGCAGCAGGAAGTACAAAATACAAAAGGAAGTATTTTTTCTCACAATGCACAGTCAACCTGTGGAACTCCCTGCCAGAGGATGTTTTGAAGGACAAGACCCTAACAGCGTTCAAAAATAATTAGATAAATTCATGGAAGATAGGTCCATCAATGTTTGTTAGCCAGGATGGGCAGGGATGGTGTCCCTAGCCTCTGCTTGCTAGAAGCCTCCACCACATTCTATGGCTGTCGACTTTAGGCAGTCTCAGGACTTCCTTAGAATGGAAGTAGACACCTTGCAGATCCCTCTGGAGGAGGCCAAAGATCAACAACACGAGCTGCTAGATATTTTGCACTCTGCAACACTCTCCAGAGTGATGCTACCTATTAATGAGGCTCTTCTGGATCTGGCGAAGACGATCTGGCAAATGCCTGCCACTATTCCATTAAGGTGTAAAAGGATTGTTAAGTATGATGTGCCCCTTAAGGATTCTAACTTTTTATTTTCCCATCCCCACCTAACTTCCTAGTAGTGGATGTGGTGAATGAAAGGGGTAGGCAGCATTTTTTTGAGACCTACTCCATCTAACAAGGATCGAAGGTGGCTGGATTTCTTTGGACAAAAGTCTTACTCAGCAGGGTTGCAGAAGTTCTGGATCGCAAGATACCATACCAAGTATGGCCAACATACAACTTTTACTAATTACAACAAGCACAGGGCTTTTATTGAGCAGCTGCCACATATCTGCAGGGAGCAGTTCCAGTCTGTCGTTGCCGAGGGTCAGCTATTGGCCAGAACAGCTCTCTGAGCGTCTCTAGTTGCTGCAGATAGTGCTGCCACATCCATCTCCGTAGCAGTAGTTATGCATCGGGTATCATGGCTCCAACTTTTCGAGTTTCTAAAGAGGTTCAGAACACAGTAGAGGACCTCCTTTTGATGGTCATAAGCTTTTCTTGGAGACACAAATGATTCCCTGCACATGTTGAAGGGCTCTGGGGCTACCGTACATTCCTTGGGCATTTACACACCTACAAGCAAGAAATGTTTTAGTAGGTCTCAGGCTGCCCAGAGGTCATGCCCTGCTCAGTTCTTGGGAGTACCATAACCCCCCAGAACCTTCCAGAAAGAGAGACAAGTTTCAGAGGAAGAGGGCTGCTCAGCTGCCCTCCATGATCACCCAGGCGTCCTCTAAACAACAGTTTTGATGGATTGGTCTAGGGTTGGATGATGACAACTCTGGATTTACAGTTTGTGCGCTCTAGACCACCTCCCTGCCTTTGGGACTGTCTTGTCCATTCTGACCAGGTTTGGGAGTGAATCACCATGGACTGATGGTTCTTGAAGGTCATAATATTGGGATATACTATCCAGTGTGTCACTCCTCCCTTTCACCCGCCGCCTTCATCCCTCTTCAGGGACCCCCCTCACAAGTTTATACTGAGGAAAGAAGTAGACTTTCTCCTATGACTAGGAATGATAGAACCAGTCCCTTCCCCTCACAGGGTCAGGGGCTTCTACTCAAAATATTTCCTAGGGCCAAAGGAGGACAGAGGTTGGAGGTTGACCTTGGATCTAAGACTGATAAATTTGTAAAGCCTCAAAAGTTCAGCATGGTGACTCTAGCAACTTTAATTCCTTTACTAGAGAATGGGGTTTGGCTTTTGTCCCTCAACCTACAAGATGCCTACTTTCATATAACTATACACCCATCACACAGGAAATGCCAACGATTCATCATAGATCAAGATCATTTTCAGTTTTGAGTGCTCCGCTTTGGCCTATCCTCAGCTCCAAGAGTGTGTTCAAAGGTTCTAGTTGTAGTGGCAGCTTACCTTAGGCAGGAAGTGATATTGGTCTTCCTGTACTTCCACGACTGGCTACTCAAGAGCAACACCTTTGAGGCAGTGTTATCGCCACCCAGATGACCCTTGCTCTGTTCCAAGAGTTGGGCCTACAGCTGAATGTAAAGAAATCCATGCTGGTACATGTACAAAGGATACAGTTTATAGGGGTATACTCAGACCTCCCTTTGGACAGATTTGTGATCTTGTCTGGTCTGGTAGGGACAATTCAGGGAAGCCCTCTGATCACAATAAAGTACTGTCTTCAACTCTTGGGCTGTGTGGCAGCTTTTATCCTTGTGACCAGTCACACAAGGCTACACCTCTGCTGCTTCCAGGGTTGGCTAAAAGCTACCTATTCTCTGGACAGGGTCACTTTGGACAGGGACACTTTGGATAGGCAGGTGACAGTCCCCTTGCACTTATAGAACTCCCTAGACTGGTGGAAGAAGCAACACAGCATTTGTGCGAGTATCCCTTTCTGTCCCCCAACCCTAACAGTGACTAACCCTGATGCTTCCCTGTTAGCATGCGGGACCCACCTCAACACCCTCGTGGTTCAAGGCAGATGGACAGCCCTCAAAACCAATCTACACATCAAACTGCTGGAGCTAGAAATCTCTGATCAAGGGCTCAAGAGGTACATGCACACCTGAAGTGGAGCACCCATAAGGGGACACATCTTGAAGAGCCATAGTCACAGCACAGGAAAAGTAACATTTATTTGTGGCATAGTTGAAAATAGACCCTCTGCCTCTTGACTCATCATTTTGTGCCTTAGCCCCAAGACCATTCTTCCTCCCATTTAGGTGGGACTATTTGGAGACTCTGTATAGACTAGAAAAATTTCCATGCATGATTATATTCTATCCCTCTTTTGTAGGTGTGTTAAACAACAGTTATCTGTACTTTTAATGCTGGTGGAGAAGGATCTTATCAATACCTAAGGATACTTTAACAAACAGACTTTTTTTTTCTTTTTCCACAAGTGGGCACAGAATAGTTTTAGGCACGTGTTTTCAGATACACAAAGTAATGGCCTGACAAATCTTTACATGCAGTAAGGGGAGAAGTGCCATTCTCTTTTATCACGATGTTATTCCAAAATGCGTTTCTCATGACAGGACCAGAACATCTGGTTGTACGTACCTGGATGACTGAAACCATTCCAGTGGTGGTATTATACTCAGTCTTCTAAACAATAAAACCAGTTTAATCTTTAGCTACCACATGTGTTGGGCACACAAGTTTCTCCTTTCCAAAAAGTAAGACTTCAGTTCCTGCTCCCATGTTAATTTAGTGCTATCAACCAAGTGCATAAGGTCGATCACACATTGGAAAAATGTCAATGTTTTGTGAGCTGTTTGTCAATTCATGATCTAAGGGAAGCTGGGAGCCAACACTTCTTACAAGGATCTTGTCACTTTAATAGATTCAAATGTTAGAAGCGGCTATATTATGATCACCTGGTCTGATTTCCTGCATAACAGAGAGGCCAGAGAATTTCACCCAAGGATTCTTGCATCTAGTACACATACTCCAATTAAACCACAGATCTTTTAGAAAGGCATCCAGTTATGATTTAAAGACTCCTCCAAGTGTTGGGAAAGCTTACCATACTTGTTGGTAATCTGTGTAAAATGTACATCTTATTTGCGGTTTGAACTTTGCTGACTTCGTCTTCATTAAGTAACTAATAAATTGATTAACAAGTTAACTTAATTAGACTGTTTGTACCAGCCTTTGAAGAAATGTAAGGGTTAAGTGCTTAAGGTAGAGTACTTAAGTCACAATTGATTTCATTATTCAGATGCCTGAGGTAGCATGCTTATGAAGAAAAAGTTATGTTAATTACCGTAAATGGAGTTGAGAGAGAGACATTCAGATCATCCCCAGGTTTTTTCAGTATGTCAGTTTCACAAGACACCCAGGAGTGAAGGAGTCTGGCCATCGTTTCCCTTTCTAAATGTGATCTTAGCACTGTGGGACGCATATATCAAGGTGTGTCATCCTAGTTAATTGTATGTGGTTCCTAGTTAATTGTATGTGGTTTCTGGAACTGTGCAGCATAGCATTCTACAATAGTAATAGTAATATAATATCACCAAGCTCTTATAGTGCTCTTCATCAGAAGGTCTAAAAGGGCTTTAGAAAGGATCATATCATTTTATAGAGGGGGAAACCGAGGCACAGAGGTGAATGACTTGTCCAAGGTCACTCAGCAGGCCAGGTGGCAGAGCTGGGAATAGAAACCCAGGTTTCTTTGCCCTAGTCCAGTGCTCTATCCACTAGGCAATACTGCCTGCCAGTAGTGTGACTCTGTAGAGATAATACTTTTCGAGAACCCCAGCTACCTTTAAATCTAGTTATATTTGCACAAAATGAATTTTTGGTGAAGCAGAAGCTACTTGGAGGTAATTTTTAATATGGCAGTAATCAACAAAATGCGGACTCATGCGAAGGTACCATATTCCATTCTTCTCCTTCACAAAATTGCCTTTGCGGGTCTCCCAGGGGTGGAGCATCATGCCGTGACTTACAAATCCCAGAACCATTTCAAATAATTAATAATCAGATTAATAATCATTAATAATCAATATTAATTAATAACCGTTAATAATCAATCATTAGAGACATGAAAGTGCATCAGCTGAAGAAAAGAACAATTGAACCAAGATTTGAAGAAGGTCCCTGTTGTTAATTCTTCTTTTTCTGCCTTGCCTGGGGAGCCCTGCAGACCAGAGACGTCCAGAATGTCTGTAGAACTCAGCAATACACAGACCTTCCCCCTCACCCACACTTCTTCCTCTCAGTAAGCCCACTATGTTGTACAAAGGAGAGTGTAACAGGTCAGTCTGAAGCTTCTCCTGCTCTTGGAAAAGGCTCCCCTGGCCACTTGTGGAGCCTTTATGGCCATTGTGTGCCACTGTAGCAGAATCTGCATGTAACTGTTTTTTCAAAAAAAAAAAAAAAAAAAAAAAAAGGCATTGTATGTAGGCATTGTCTCTCAGTGACTTGCAATCGCATGTAATTAGTTCCAAGTAAAAAGATTCTTTTTTCTAAAAGATTCTTTTTTCTAACAGCCCTGGAAACACAGCGATTGGGGAGTTTTCTTTCTTTCCCTCGTATCACCACTTGTCTTATAATTTGGCCTAGAGAATCTTTCTTATTTATGCTTGCCCAACCCCATTGTCTCAAGAATAATTCCAGATGCAACCTCTTTGCCTTTGATTAGTTTATACAGGTATAACTGATTGGAATTTACTAACTCTTTATGTTGATGCTTCATCAGAAGGAATAGACTCTGGCTTTCTGCTGTGTTGGCTTTCACTTAGTGAAAAGTGGTAAACTGTGTCACTGAAGTCAGCAGATGAGATGCTGAATACACATACAGAGCAGTACTGCTTTGTAAAAAGGTATGCAGCCCAATGGTCTACACAGGCACATTAATGCACAGCACGAGTGTCCTTTAGAAATAGCATCCCAGTAGAGTGTCTTCTACTATTTATGCAAGCCCTAAATGACTAGCCAAAAGTCACACAGGAAGTCTTGGAATTGAACCCAGATCCCCTGTGTTGCAGTCTGGTACCCGAACAAGTCTAATTCTGTTGTGGTTTTGTTGAAGGGAGTGGTAAAATAAGGTCTGTAAATGAATCTGATTCTACATGTTGGCTTGGAGCGCCATAATCTCTGTGCTAAATGGGATGGTATGGAGCTCTTGACCTTTTAAGATGCTTCCTTTCACATTTCTCTTAGGAAATTGCACAGGAAATACCTATGAATCAGATGGAGAAAACTGCTGTTTGTACAAGGTATTCCCATTTGGGTTATCTGAGGATTCAGTTTACACCTTTTACTCTGCAGTTCTTTTTAATACTGTAGTGGCAGTAGGTCTTGTTTCAGGAGGGCAAACTTTGAGTCTGAATTAGTACTTCTGAGCTCTTGCCTGCAAGCTTGCCGGTCTACTACAGAGACAGGATTTGAAGAGGCAATTTTCTGAAGGAGAAAGAGAGGCTACTTTACCACGGAATTCTCTGAATCTGTTGCCCTTGCAGATCCACCTTGACTTTCCCTCCTTCCTCACTTCTTTAGAGGCTTAAGCAGAATATTGTTCAGGCAGAGAGGAGCGGAGGGATGTGTGTCGATATGGCCCTTTTGTCACCTAGATCAGAATGTTTTTGGATCAGTAATCAAGGTGTACTCATGACCAGAATGGTTAACTGCTTTTAAGTGGTTCTGAGACTCCTGAGAAATGGCATGAGACTTCTACAGTATGATCTGCAGAGGAAATGTATTCAGAGAACTCTAATTACTGGTAAGTAATGTTTGTTGTTTTGGAATTCATAAACATGTAAGAAATGCAAGTCTTCAGTTTTAATCTTCTGGGCCATATTTTTTTTTGTCACATAGGAAAGTTACTTGTCACAATCAATTAATTTCCCCCCTTTTTTTTTGCTTTGTGTTTTAAGTAACAAGCCAAACCCCAACCAGATCAATGTAAATAATGTCAAACCAGGAGTGGTAAATGGTACAGGAGGACAGGCACAGAACACGGGAGCAGGACGGGCCTGTGAAAGCTGCTATAGTAAGTGATCTACAAATGTAGCAATTGTGCAAGAGCAGCAGAAGTACTCTAGCACTAAGACTAAAGTAAAGCTTTAATAAGCTACCATGCAGGGTGGGGTGTGGGTGAAATAGGCAGGGTTTTTCTTCATGTGAATGTTTCTAAGTTTTTAGAGTGGGTGGATTTTTTTGTAAATAACTGTAAGAGCTGATGTTTCCTGTGAAATAATAGATGGCTCCTGAGTGAAGACGAGTCTTTAATTCACTGGAGAGGCCTTGGTGATGTTTTCACAGCTTTATAATGGTAGTGGAAAGTCCAAAGAGCATGGTTACATCCTTGTATTCACTATGGTCTCATCTGCTAATATGTCCTGGTCTAATAGGCTTCCCTGTCTTTTATGGAGAGCCTTTTAGATGTGCTAAAACGTAGGACTGTATGGAGAGTCAAAATGACTGACTCTTTCTCTTCCCTAAGTAAAGTTGGGGAGGGGATCTCTAAAATAGAGGGGGAAAAGTTACAGTGCCCCCTTCAGAGTTACAGCATAAAATATCTCAAAGGCATTACCAGGAAATTTCCACATCCTAATGACTTACTCATTTTACTGTTTCAAATGATATACTGAAGAGTATAACTACTTGAGCTAACGTAATTATAAGAGACAAGGTGGGGGAGGTAATATCTTTTATTGGACCAACTTCTGTTGCTGAGAGAAACAAGCTTCTGAATTTATACAGAGCTTTTCTTCTGTGTAGCTTGAAAGCTTCTCTCTCTCTTTCTCACCAACAGAAGTCGGTCCAGTAAAAAAAATTACCTTGCTACCTTGTCTTTCTAATATTCTGGGACCACCATGGCTATAACAACACTGCAGAATGCCATTATAAAACATTTAATGATGATGAAATTTGCCTCATTTCTGATACACCAAGCTTATGATCTAGTTTTGTTACCTTGTGAAGCTGAAAGGTCTTTTTCTCCTTTGAGGTTTTAAAGATGGTTGTAAAGGCTATAAACTTTGAAAATCAATTCTGTTTAAGAATATATATATTTCCACCTTTATTATCCCTAGCCACACAGTCTTACCAGTGGTATTCTTGGGGTCCCCCTAACATGCAGTGTCGTCTCTGTGCATCCTGTTGGACTTACTGGAAGAAATATGGTGGCTTGAAAATGCCAACGCGATTAGATGGAGAGAGACCAGGACCAAACCGCAATAATATGGTATGTGCATCCAGTGTAAAATAATATGGTATGTACATCCATTGCAGGCGGCTCAGTACTTCAGGTTAGGGAACCAAATGCTCATTCCAATGAACAGTAATGGAAAAAGTATCCCTTATTCCTGCCACACACAACCACATCAAATAATATACAGTAGAATCTCAGAGTTATGAACACCAGTTACAAACTGACTGGTCAACCACATGCTTCATTTGGAACCGGAAGTATGCAATCAGGTAGCAGCAGAGACCAAAAAAAAGCAAATACAGTACAGTACTGTGTGAAATATAAACTACTAAAAAAGGGAATGTTTAAAAAAAAAACAGACAAGGTAAGGAAACTGTTTCTGTGCTTGTTTCATTTAAATTAAGATGGTTAAAAGCAGCATTTTATTTTCTGCATAGTAAAGTTTCAAAGCTGTATTAGGTCAATGTTCAGTTGTAAACTTTTGAAAACAACCATAATGTTTTGTTCAGAGTTACAAACAGCCTCCGTTCTTGAGGTGTCTGTAGCTCTGAGGTTCTACTGTACAACTGTTTAAAGCCTAAACCAACAGAATTATTAGTCAGATCTTGGTTTTTTTATGACATGGTAAGGGTCTGGCCTGTGCAATAATTGGTACATCATCTTTGTCCATGTGTAGTTAAGTATGTACACCTTAGCCCAATGCCAACCTTCTAAGATATTGAATGCTTAAATTGGTCCACATTAAAGTATAGGGCCAACGTTTTCAAAAATGAATAGTGGCTAGGGAAGAGCCGCAGCAGTGAAGATGGGAGGAGGAGTGGAGGGTTGTGTTATGTTCTTAGCTTGTTGAGTCTTCCCTCCTAATCTCTGCCTCCCACTCTTGTCTTTAGCTCTATCTTTGTGGCTTTCCTTCAGTGTGTATCAACTCCAAGGGTGTAGGTGGAAATGACTTGTAGAATGGACTATGTATGTGGTGTTTACTGATGCTGGTTTCTGGTTTTCTGCAAATTTCTAATAAAAATGAGTTATGAACAATAAAAGTGCTTGTGCTTTTTCCCTTTTCCCAGAGTCTTCATGGTGTGCCAGTGCGAAACAGTGGGAGCCCCAAATTTGCCATGAAGACACGACAAGCCTTCTATCTGCATACAACAAAACTGACAAGGATTGCCAGACGCTTGTGTAGAGAGATCTTGCGTCCTTGGCATGCAGCAAGACATCCCCACCTGCCTATCAACAGTGCAGCAATCAAAGCAGAATGTGAGTATTTATCCAGACATCCAGCTACTTACTATGAAATTGGGAAACCAGAATTTGAGATTAATTCCTTTGGGAGAACCTTGAGTTGGATCTTTCAAGGGTACTGTGGCTAAGCACAGATGACCTGCTGTTACTTATTTCCTTTACAGAAATAGCCTAACTTGTCACATTATTATCAAATAACACATTTGAAATTGCTCAGCTTTTTTTTACATGTCACTTGTTTGCCAGTATGCAGCACATTCCTTTGCCTGTGTGTACACTTGCCAAAACATGCACCTACTCTGTAAACATCCTTTTTTACTAAAAAGCGCTCCAGAGAAAAGTTGTTTTAGACTAAGTTAATGTCTAAGACTCCATTCATTTTTAATAAGAAAATAAATGTTTTCCCCAATCCCAATATTGTCTTCACAGGCACAGCACGCTTACCAGAAGCATCAGAAAATCCATTGTTGTTAAAGCAAGTTGTTCGAAAGCCTTTAGAAGCAGTACTCCGGTATTTAGGTAAATATGCTACAGGCTAATTCGCCTAACTGTTTGCATATTTTCATTGTTCTGGATCTAGAAACCAGGGCTGGGTAAACTGATCTGGAAAAATAGGTTTCAGAGTAACAGCCGTGTTAGTCAGTATTCGCAAAAAGAAAAGGAGTACTTGTGGCACCTTAGAGACTAACCAATTTATTTGAGCGTGAGCTACAGCTCACTTCATCGGATGTTGGTTAGTCTCTAAGGTGCCACAAGTACTCCTTTTCTTTCTGGAAAAATAGGATTCCCCCCCCCCGCACCCCCCCCCCCCACAAAATTTTGCACATCTCAGGAAATAAGGCAATAACCTTTGGTAAGGTCCTGAAATGTTCAGTTTATAGACTATCGTTTCCTCCTCTGGAACAGAGGAAAGTTCAAAATGGCCCCTACAGCCTTTCTCCTCTTCACATTACGTAGAGGTGTGGTGGCTCAGCAGCCTACTATCCACCCTACCTCCCATATGCGAAACTCCTCTTTAGCAGTCATGAGGCAGCCTCTGGTGTCTGAGTGAGAAGCCTTCTGCTTACAATCCATAAATGTGATCGGCGGGATGCAGTTGGCTGGTCCACAATCCCACTCTGGTGCAGTCTTAATGTAACTCCTACAATGGGATCCACTGTGCAGCTTCTTCTCAAGTCTAAAAGGCCAAAGGGTACAGAGCTTTTTCTATGAAGTTCTGATAATAAGTGCTATGCAGGAGTTACAGAAGGAGACTGCAGCTCTGCTGTGGGCCTCTCCTTAGCGTCATAATCACTACACAGTAGGCAAACGTCTGATAAGGATGTCACCAGAGTTTAACAGAAAATGAGTTGGTATTTGCTTGCTTGACCTTTCATGCCTTTGAGAGTAAAGTTTCTGTAGTGGAAGAGGTTTAACTCGAGAAATTATGGTCAGTGAAAGATTAATAGATTTCAAGGCCAGCAGGGACCATTGTGATCATCTAGTCAGACCTCGTGCATAACACAGGCCACAGAACTTCCCCAAAATAATTACTAGATTGTTAGTTCTTGCATCCAACTACTGATCTCAAAACATGTAGGTGTCAGAGGTGGTTCAGTAGGTAGGTATCAGTAGGTAGTCCTATTCCTCCCAAGTGAGTTTGAATCATGACCCCAGGGTGAAGTTAGTATCTATTGTGCTGCTGGAGGTTCTGTCTTTCAGATTGCACATAAAAGGAAGGTCTGGATCACTTATGACCATTTTAAAGCAGCCAAACAAAACCCCAGACTGCTTCCCTCTTTTACAAAAGTAGGGGAATTAATTTGTGTCCTGTCCAAAAATTCCTTCTGCGGTTTTGTTTGGATACAGCATTCTTCTCCTCCTGTCCTAAATAGTTTAGCATTGTTTTGTGCTGTTAAACATCCATCACAGTCTTCCTTAAGAGTGGATGGCATGATTTCAGGTGTGTATAGTTTGCAATGTGAAAAGTGCTTTGGGATCTTTGAAATAAATGGCTATTTTATTAGCACCTTTTATCCAAGTAAAAAGAAAAGGAGTACTTGTGGCACCTTAGAGACTAACAAATTTATTTGAGCATAAGCTTTCATGAGCTACAGCTCACTTCATCGGATGCATTCAGTGGGTAATACAGTGGGGAGATTTATATACACAGAGAACATGAAACAATGGGTGTTACCATACACACTGTAACGAGAGTGATCAGGTAAGGTGAGCTATTACCAGCAGGAGAGCCGGGGGTAAAAAAACCTTTTGTAGTGATGATCAAGGTGGGCCATTTCAGCAGTTGACAAGAACGTCTGAGGAACGGGGCGGGGGTGAAATAAACATGGGGAAATAGTTTTACTTTGTGTAATGACCCATCCATCCAAGTGTTTCAGTAAATAGAAGTGAAATTGTGCTTAATTTGATCTGTTGCTGTTTCGTATAAATATATTGCTCTCTGCAAATTATCATATAATCACACCTGAACCATACATTGCCTTAAAGAAAGATCCCATATCTGGGAATGCTGTCAAATTAATATTGCAGTAAGCCATGATATTTTGTTCATTAATTGGCTGTTGGTGCATGCATTGTGTGTTGTGGGGCAGAAGGGTGAAGGCCCTATGCTTTACCATAGCCCGTGTTGGCATCAGAGTGGCTTATTAACTGTTTCTTTTGTATTTAAAAAAATTATGGTACTTAATGTATTGCATCCTTCTACTATTCAAAATATAAGGATAAGAGAAATAATAGGGGAAAAGGCTACAGAAGCTCTGCTTGTAATATTTTTGATGTAGATATTTTTAAATTAGTTGTTTTAACTTCCTTCTCTTCTCTGATTACTTAATGTTTGTTTTTGTAGGTAACTGAACTCCTTGGCCCCGCTACCCTCTCTGGTGTCCTATGACCTAGCTCTCTCTCCACTGCAGTTTGTGGCCAGACAGCCACTCTCAACTCATTTCTGTTGAAGTTGAAATTTAAGACTCCCAATTTTTTAATTAAATAACCATTGAGTTTAAAGGGACCAGAGGCCACAAACTGCTCCTGAGGGCCTGGCGGGTGGGGTCCAGGGCAGTTGTAAAACTGTCATGCTTGTTCCTGGCCTCCTCCTCCTCCAGCAGACACTGCACAGCCTTTTTCCAACTAGCCTGGTTAGTTTAAATACTGAATTTGGGAGCCTTAAATGAGCACCCAGAACAGCACTCTAACATGAAAAGCATCCTCTAGCCACTTGTCTAGTCTTGCTGAGTGATATGGATGGGGAAGTGGCATTTTCCCTGTGGAGACTAGCTTTGGTATCTAGAGCACTGTTCAACTGCTTCTAAATTCCATAGAGTTGATTTGGGAGTTACTTTAAGGCTCCCATTTCAGCAATTAAACTAATTATCTGTTAACTTTGATAGGAGGTTGTGAAGTCAGTTTTGTTTCTTTGAGTATTTTTATTTATAAAACATAAGCTTCTGTGCGTATATTGCGTTAATATTTATTAAATATTGTTTGTCTGCTTTTGTTCTAGATACAGTACTTAACAATGAAAATATTCTGTAATAATAAATATCCCAAAAAACTCCCCAAACTGTGTACATGCAGCACAACCAAAATGTAGCCACTAAAGGGAGAGGAAATTTTGCTACGGAATCTGAGGAAAAAAGCCCACTCTTTATGAAGAGTACCATAGGATCTTTAATGCTCGCACAGAATAGGACCTTGGTTTTTAATGTTTCATCTGAAAGCAAATGCTTCAGTGGTGTGACAGATTTCAGTGTGGCTCTTAGACAGGAAAACAGGGCCATTCTCCTTTTGATGTAACTATCTTCAGGAGTGTTGTGCTGCTACTTGCTATTACAGAGTCAAAGCTGTGAATCCATAGTTAGGGCTGAGAAAGAGCAACTCATTTTAAACCCCTGTTTTCAGTTGCTTGTAACTTTCTCAACATCTTTTCCTTTGGCATGCCATGCCTGATCTCTGCCTCAGCCAAAAGGTTAGATTTAAATTCTGTGCATGTTCTTGATAGTTTTGTTTTCAGTCTTCAATGGCTTGGCCAGTTTAGGAACTGCATTTATAGAATACTGATGAAATTGGCAAAGTTGTAACTTCCGGGTAGCCTGTGGGTGTTGCATGACTTCTTGAAGATGGCTTCTAATATAGAGCAGCCTAGAAATTATCCAGAATTAGTGGAAAACATAGTTTTAGAAAAGGATACAAAACAGCCTTTTAGCACCTATTTTAGGATTATATTGCAGTGAATATAACAGCACAAGTTAAGCATCCTTAATGAAGTTGAATTCAGCAGTATATTTACAGTGCTTTATATTAAGTAGCAATCTTCTGTTAGACTTGGGGCCAAATTCAGAAGTGATATATGTGGCAATTTGTGTTCAGACCTCTTTTCACTAATTTAGATTCCTCTGCATATCAGTAGAGTAGGCGTAAGTCAGTATAAGGCAGTTTGAATGTAAGGCTTTCTGTTAGCATAAGAGGGGTGTGCCTTACATTATCTCTGAATTTTTCCCTTTGTGTTTGGGTTTATAGTCTCCATGTATCTACTAATAAAAATAACACATTGCTGTTTTTATAACAGAATCTCATCCATGTCCTCCGAAACCAGACCCTGTAAAGAGTTTGTCCAGTTCTCTTAACAATCTGACTCCTGCCAAGTTCACACCTGTCATAAACAATGGATCCCCAACTATCCTGGGAAAAAGAAGCTATGAGCAACACAATGGGATGGATGGTAAATATTTTCTAGTACATGTACATTGTCATCTGTTGGGTGTTTCTTGTGTCTTCAAGCAAAGTATTCCTGTTAATTATTTCCATTTCAGTATTTTGTAAAGAGTATGGCCAGATGGACAGCATCAGTCCTTATTCCATGGGAGATTGCTTTTTTTTTTTTTTTTTTTTAATTTTAGGGGCCTTAATAGTTTTGAACGAGAAATGTTATGATTTATTTTTCTCTTCTTGCAAAGACTGATTTGATTTTGCTTGTGCAGGCATGGATGTGTATGATCTGAGTAGTACATTTATACAGAGCTGCTAGGCTAGTGGAACTCTGCCTACTTTGACCATGTCTTGATGTCAGGCTGATCTCAGCCTGGCAAACATGAGAGAATAAGACAGACCTCTTTTTTTATTACTATTACTACCATGGGAATTACTACAGAAAATTTCCCAGATAGTTTTTCCTCTTTCATTAAGAATTTACTCCTCCTTCCCTTGTTGGCCCTCTCATTGAGAGTCTCCTCTCATTATTGATGGGACTCACCCCTTCCTTCACCCCAGTAAATAGCATGGGTTAAGGCAGCATGTGCTTGCAGCAGGAGATGGAGGTACGATTCTCCTGGCATGGAGTCCAGGGCTCTGTCCTGAAGAGCTAGCCATCAGCTGAGGACTGCAAAGCAGGGAAAGTGCCACTGGCTCCTCAGTCAAGAATGAGAGGGCCTATTCAAATGGCCTTAACAGGAATAGGAAGGTGGGGAATGGCTCAATTAAAAGAAGGAGCAGCTGCAGCGTGGGACATAACAGTGATTGTGACAGGGTGAGGAGAAAAACGTAGTAGCTTCCAACTTTCCCAGAAGTGAGCAAAACTGGCTGTCATGCCTTCAAAGACCTCCTTTGGGAGTGAGACCAGATTCTCTCCCATTCTGCTCCATCCCCAGAGCTTTCATAAAGCACAGTAAATTTATCTTGCCCTTACATTTCAATGCAGCCACACTGGGTTTTTTTCCCGTTCACATTTATTCTTAGATTAAATTAGCATTTATATTGAAGGCAAATTACACAAGCAGCAATGGACATCATGTTTGTTTTTAATATTTAGCTTTTAAAAAAATGCTACTGTTCAGATTGCTGATTTGGTGTTTTTTCTCTTTTTTGTTCACTTGTGCTCTGTCAGGGAACGTGAAGAAGCGCCTATTGATGCCTAGCAGGGGTAAGACCTCAAAGCTGCGCTCAGCTTATGCTAGGAGAGTGTGATTTTTAGTTTCATCTGTTGGCTTCTCTAGTTTGCTTGTCTGCTTTGTGGCTACTAATGCTCTGTGTAAATTGTGTGTTGTGTCTAAATGTTCTGTGAATAATCTCTGTACCCATGGTCTGCTAATTATTTTTCAGCCTTTTTTCACGTGTGGGGCGAGTAATGGTACAACCATAGTTGTTGCATGGAAGTGGTAATGAAATCCCCAAATTATCCGACATTGTTCTAGCAGTTTTGTAAAAGCTATTGAAAGTTTAGGAATGTAACAACAGCTTGGGTGGGTTTTTGGTTTCACTATATAACCTTAGAAAATGTAGGCGTCAAATATTCTATATGAATTTAAATATCAAACACATACAGATCAAAAAAGAGGCAAAATCTAGTAGGATATACTCTGCGTTTTAGTCATGACCCTTCATAATGTCAGCGACACTGCTAGCTGTTTGATTAGCCAGTGCTGTTGTGTATATCTATCTTTAGCAACCAAGCACCTGTAATTATAATACTTTGCTTGTACGTAGCGCTTTTAATTCATAGATCTTCAAGTGCTTACCAGGTTAGTAAGAATTAGTCTTCTTCCAGTGCTGGTCCTATGCATATTCCATTCTGGATATGCATGAACTCCATGCACCGGGAGTCAGACTTCTTGCAAGCAGCAACCATTTATATTTGTGTGCACCCTTTTCCGCCTTGTGTTTCCAACTGCGGGCATAAAAGGGTGAAACGGACCGGCTGCCTTTCCAATTCCTTCTTACTGCTGCATGGCCTGGGTCCAAACCTCAGTGTCCAGAGCTCTCCTTTGATTTCTTCGATCTGTAAATATTTCAAAGATTGCCTTTAGTGCATTTTGTATACAGTTATTTATAATTAACTTATTTTAATTGTTTTTAGCAAAGATTTCTAGCTAGATATAGTCCCTGGCTTGGGGAAACCTCTTCCCCTGTACCTGTATCCTACCCCTGTTCCCTCTCTGTCAGTGATGACCATCAGCACTGCTCGTTCTGTTTCAGGGAGGCACACGATGCTCTTTCACTAGCCATATCCAGGAGGAGTGGGAACTCCGACTTAAAAAGCATCTCATGGAGTAGGTCATGAGGCCACAGTTGGACCCAGGCTGAGGGATCTTGCCATACATTGGCCTGAATCGATACACAGAGCACCTCCCACCATGAGGTCCACGGGTACTTCTTCAGCACCAGGAAATGTACTTCCTAGTCCCCAAAAAAGAAGAGAAGCTGGAGACCTGTCCTCAATCTCCACAATCTCAACCACTTCATGTGAAATTTTAGCTTGCGAATAGTCACTCTGACATCAATAATCCCATCCCTGGAAAAGGATATTTAGTTTACAGCTCTTGATATGAAGGATGCTTACCTTCACTTGAATATTCACCCTGCCCACAAGTGTTTTCTCAGATTCATGGTGGGCACTGACCACTTCCAACACAGGGTGCTCCCATTTGACTGTGCCACTGTCTCTCTTGTCTTTAGCAAGGTCTTTCTGGTAGTAGCAGCTCATTTCAGACGGAACAGATACACCATCTTCTCCTATCTCAATGACTGGCTTCTTCTTGCCAGGACGTGTCAAGAAGCCTATAAGTTGACCTCATAGAATCACAGAATATCAGGGTTGGAAGGGACCTCAGGAGGTCATCTAGTCCAATCCCCAACTAAATCATCCCAGCCAGGGCTTTGTCAAGCCTGACCTTAAAAACCTCAAACGAAGGAGACTCCACCACCTCCCTAGATAACCCATTCCAGTGCTTCACCACCCTCCTAGTTAAAAAGTTTTTCCTAATATCCAACCTAAACCTCCTGCACTGCAACTTGAGACCATTACTCCTTGTTCTGTCATCTGCTACCACTGAGAACAGTCTAGATCCATCCTCTTTGGAACCCCCTTTCAGGTAGTTGAAAGCAGCTATCAAATCCCCCCTCATTCTTCTCTTCCGCAGACTAAACAATCCCAGTTCCCTCAGCCTCTCCTCATAAATCATGTGTTCCAGTCCCCTAATCATTTTTGTTGCCCTCTGCTGGATGCTTTCCAATTTTTTCCACATCCTTCTTGTAGTTTGAGGCCCAAAACTGGACACAGTACTCCAGATGAGGCCTCACCAATGTCAAATAGAGGGGAACGATCACATCCCTCGATCTGCTGGCAATGCCCCATTTTATACAGCCCAAAATGCCGTTAGCCTTCTTGGCAACAAGGGCACATTGTTGACTCATATCCAGTTTCTCGTCCACTGTAACCCCTACGTCCTTTTCTGCAGAACTGCTGCCTAGCCATTCAGTCCCTAGTCTGTAGCGGTGCATGGGATTCTTCCATAGTAAGTGCAGGACTTTGCGCTCATCCTTGTTGAACCTCATGAGATTTCTTTTGGCCCAATCCTCTAATTTGTCTAGGTCCCTCAGTATCCTATCCCTACCCTCCAGCATATCTACCTCTCCTCCCAGTTTAGTGTCATCTGCAAACTTGCTGAGGGTGCAATCCACACCATCCTCCGGATCATTTATGAAGATATTGAACAAAACCGGCCCCAGGACCGACCCTTGGGGCACTCCACTTGATACCGGCTGCCAACTAGACATGGAGCCATTGATCACTACCCGTTGAGCCTGACGATCTAGCCAGCTTTCTATCCACCTTATAGTCCATTCATCCAGCCCATACTACTTTAACTTGCTGGCACAAATACTGTGGGAGACGGTGTCAAAAGCCTTGCTAAAGTCAAGGAATAACACGTCCACTGCTTTCCCTTCATCCACAGAGCCAGTTATCTTGTCATAGAAGGCAATTAGATTAGTCAGGCATGACTTGCCGTTGGTGAATCCATGCTGACTGTTCCTGATCCATGCTGACTGTTCCTGATCACTTTCCTCTCCTCTAAGTGCTTCAGGATTGATTCCTTGAGGATCTGCTCCATGATTTTTCCAGGGACTGAGGTGAGGCTGACTGGCCTGTAGTTCCCTGGATCCTCCTCCTTCCCTTTTTTAAAGAACATTAGCCTTTTTCCAGTCATCCGGGACCTCCCCTGATCGCCATGAGTTTTCAAAGATAGTGGCCAATGGCTCTGCAATCACATCCGCCAACTTTTCCAAGTTCAGAGAATCCTTGCTCCAATGCAGACTATAGACTTCATGGGGATCACTTCTAGATTCACTCACAGTGAGATATTATCTACCAAGGGACCGGTTTTGCACTATGAACAACTTGATAGACCAGGTTATGCACAGATCTCAAGCTCCAGTGAGAACTTTTCTTTCCCTCTTGGGGCACATGGCTTCATGCACTTACATTACCCCATTCGCCAGAATCCACCTATGTTTCCTTCAGATGTGGCTCCATACAGTGTATTCACCAACCAAATGCAGCATAATTACCCTGGTAACAATTCCTTCGAGTAACATGGTGAAAGATCCTCATCAGCTATGTGTGGGCATCCCCTTCCTACCATCCTTACCAGACAAGATGATCATTACAGGCATCTTTCTCTTAGGCTGGGAAGCCCACATGGAAAGTCATATGGCACAGGGCACTTGTACACCAGGATACACACCAACCTTCTGGAACTTTGAGCAGACAGAGAAGCTTCAAAGGTTTTTCTGCAATTTATCCGGTCCCACCATGTCCTCGTAATGTCAGACAACATGACAACCACCTCTTACATCAATAAGCAGGGAAGGGTGAGATCCATCTCCCTGTGTTGAAGCAGTCACCTTAGGGAATTGGTGCATCAGGAATCGAATCACCCTGTCAGCAGCTTACCTTCCAGGAACTCAGAATGTGTTGGTAGACACTCTCAGTAGGCCTTTTGTGGTCAATCGTGTGGGGATTGCATAATTCAGTGGTTAATGGAATCTTTGCTCAATGGGGGACCCCAACCTAGGATCTCTTCTCTTCCCAAACGAACAGGGAATGCAACATATATTGTTCCAGAGGAGTTCTGGGTCTACACTTGTGGGGAAATGCTCTCCTTCCCTGGTCAGGACATCTGACCTATGTCTTTGCTCCCTTACTACTCCTGCCTCAAGTCTTAAGGAAGATTTGACAGGACAGGGCACATGTCATCCTCATCAACTGCTATTGGCCGAGACAGTTTTGTTTCCCAAATCTCCTTCTAATGTCAACTCATCCTCTGATTAGCTTGCAGTCCTTTCCCAGTCTTTTGACCCATGAGAAGGGCAGAATCAAGCATTCTAGACCTGAAGCACTCGATCTCATGGCTTGGTTTTCGGAAGGACATCAATACTAGAACATTCCTGCTGTGAAGCCTTACAAATTAGCCTTAACAGCAGAAAAGATTATAGAATCATAGAATAGAATCATAGAATATTAGGGTTGAAAGAGACCTTAGCGGGTCATCTAGTCCAATCCTCTGCTCAAAGCAGGACCAACACCCACTAAATCATCCCAGCCAGGCTTTGTCAAACCGGGCCTTAAAAACCTCTAAAGATGAAAATTCTACCACCTCCCTAGATAACCCATTCCAGTGCTTTGCCACCCTCTGAGTGAAATAGTGTTTCCTAGTATCCAAGCTAGACCTCCCCCACTGTAACTTGAGACCATTGCTTCTTGTTCTGTCATCTGCCACCACTGAGAACAACTTAGCTCCATCCTCTTTGGAACCCCCCTTCAGGTAGTTAAAGGCTGCTATCAAATCTCCCCCCACTCTTCTCTTCTGTAGACTAAATAACCCCAGTTCCCTCAGCCTCTCCTCGTAAGGCATGTGGCCCAGCCCCCTAATCATTTTTGTTGCCCTCCGCTGGACTCTCTCCAATTTGTCCACATCCCTTCTGTAGTGGGGGGACCAAAACTGGATGCAATACTCCAGGTGTGGCCTCACCAGTGTCGAATAGAGGGAAATAATCACTTCCCTCGATCTGCTGGCAGTGCTCCTGCGAATACAGCCCAATATGCCATTGGCCGTCTTGGCAACAACGGCACACTGTTGACTCATATCCAGCTTCTCGTCCACTGTAATCCACACGTCTTTTTCTGCAGAACTGCTGCTTAGCCAGTCGGTCCCGAGCATATAGCGGTGCATGGAATTCTTCCTTCCTAAGTGCAGGATTCTGCACTTGTCCTTGTTGAACCTCATCAGATTTCTTTTGGACCGACCCCTGGGGCACCCGGGTTGATACCGGCTGCCAACTAGACTTTGAGCCATTGATCACTACGCGTTGAGCCATTGATCACTACGCATTGAGCCCGACAATCTAGCCAGCTTTCTATCCACCTTATAGTCCATTCATCCAACCCATACTTTTTTAACTTGCTGGCAAGAAATGCTGTTTCACCAAGTGGAAGCATTTTCCCATCGGGACACAGCAGAAACACACAACTCCTGAGTCAGCAGATAGTCCCAAATAAGGGGACTGTCTTCTTTCCCTCAGTTCTGTATGAGTTCACGTGGCAGCAATCAGTGCGTGCCATCCACCATTGGATGGTTTTTCAATAACCGATTGACTGGCAGATTCTTGAAGGGCCTAATCAGAACCTTCCCACTAGTGGAGAAACCTACTCCTCATTGAGGCTTAAATCTTGTACTTTTGGCCCTCTCAAAGCCTTCCTTCAAACCATAAGGTGAGACATGGAATGTGTAGGTATGAATGAAAGTTGCATTTGTTGTGGCCATCGCCACAGCCAGTAGGGTAGGTAAGCTGGGAGCTCTAATGACAGATTTGCCATACACTATACTCTGAAAAGATAAAATCTCATTATTTATATCGGAAATTCCCCTCCTCCAAAGTAGTTTGGAGTTTCACATAAACAAGTCAATCCACTTTTCTGGGTTTTTTCAAAAATGCACGCATCTGAGGAGGAGAGGAAACTTCATTTCCCCCAGCTCTTACTTTCTACCCGCAAAAGACAAAACCAATCAGAAAATCACCTAGAGTGGTTCTCTCTATATCAGAACTAGTCCAAGGTCAAGCTATCCCAGAGATTCTCTAAATGGATCTTGGGCTGTATCCTACTCTGTTACCAGTTGTTGCATCTTCCTCCCACTCATGGGGTGAGGGCTCATTCTGCAAGACTACAAGCAACTTCAGTGGCATCGCTTCAGGAGGTACCATTACTTGACGTTTGCAGGGCAACTACATGGAGTTCCATCCACACGTTCGCAAGGCATTATGGTCTAGTGCAGAATATCTCCACTGACACATCTATTGGGACAGCAGTCCTCCAGACTGCTCTGCAGTCTGCATATTTGCACCCTCCTCCTACTTAAGTACTGCCAGTCAGTCATCCACACTGGAGTACACATAGGGACCAGCACTCGAAGGAGATGAAGTTACTTACCTTATACCACATGGAAGTTCTTCGTGATGTGTGGTCCATATCTGTATTCTACAACCCACCCTCCTTCCTCTCTGCTTTGAATCTTTACTGGATTCACAATAGAGCAGGAACTGGAGAGGCAATCAGTTCATTTGGCTATTTATGCTCTCGGTTGGAAACATGAGGAGGGCAAGGATGCATGCATGGACCAACACATACTGCTTGCAAGAATTCGCTGGTTCTGGGTGTGTGGAGAGCATGCGAATCCACAATGGAATACTGATAGGTACCATAAATCTCAAAGAACCTTCAGTTACTATAAGGTAAGTAACGTCTTGTCACAATTTTGCAAATGGAGAAACTGAGCCAAATTGGTCTTAAGTGATGTCCCTACACACCAAGAAAACGTAAGAGCTGGGAATAGAACCCAGGTATCCTGACTCCCAGGCCGTTGTCAATGCCATGACACCACATTGCTCATGTAGACAACAAAATGTTCTACTGTGCATGTACAGAACATAATTTTCAAAGGATCTTGGCTATTAAATAAAAACATTTTTCCTACTAAGCAAAGATGCTTCTGTTCTAAAGACTGTCTGTCTGTCTGTGTCAAGTTTCAAGTTTCACACTTCCATTTCTTACTGAAGCTGTTTTTTAAAAAGCATGGCAAGATTCTCATTTCCTCCCTGGTCATAGCAGGTGGAAAATGTTTTCCCCCCATTAAAAATTGAGAAAAAACTCATCTCCTTTGGTGAGAAACCAACCATGGAGAGTTTTTTGTTCTGGAATAATTTGGAAAACTATATTTAGTAAGAGTGACTGGCATCTGCTGTCGACAGTGCAGTGAAACCAGGCTATTAATGCAAGTTTAGGTTGTGTTCAACACAAATCAGGCAATGCAAAAGTGACAGTTTGCACAATAAATATTAACTCAGCCGCACTGCACATCTCTTGAATATTAAGGTTTCATTAGCAGCCTAGTTAGTAATTGAAAATATATACATGCAGTGTGAGTACGTTAGAGTTAGCATAAGAAGAATCTATTTTCTGATTCTTAACTGTGCACTAACATAGCTCTCAACGTCATTTTTAATGTTCTTGTTTTTGAGGGTGAATTTCAGTAAAGTAATAAAGAAAACTCTCCCTGTTCACCCATTAAGTCTCCTCCTCCTCAGCCGCCGCCACTCACCATGCCAGAACTAAGGGATGTTCAGGGGAGCTCCAGCGTGCTGAATAGCTTGCTGACTTTCTGCAGCTCCTGTTGATTAGATGGTTGTGGTCATGATTTCCGCTCCCTGCTAAACAGCTGATCATCAGTGAGGGAACTGCTGAGTCACTCAGCAGCTGAAAATCTTCAGAAACCCTGACCAAGGTTATCTGGCCTCAGGGTGGGAAGCGGAAGAAGAGAGAATCAATTCCTCCTCCTATAAGGTGCGGCCTCTGATAATGTTTTGCTATTAGAGGTGGAGAATCCCTGAGGTAGGGTTCCAAAGTGTTCACTTGTTGGTTTGAAGATTTTACTGTGTGTATTTCAATGACACCTAAAATCTCTCTTTTGAAAATTACCCCAGACACAGAGTCCCTGGTCAGACTGGACCAAAAGAGTGTTGTGTGGTTCTTTCTTCGCCCATTGTGATGTCCACTGGGCTGTGTTGACATTAGATGCTATTAAAATTGTAGTAGATGTGCACCTTCCATGCCCACAAGCCATTTAATTTCTTATCATTTTTTATCTGCAGCTTCTAAGTAGCTCAGTGGTTCGTTCCTGGAACCTGCCTGCTCCCTTTCTGCATTGTGTTAGCTTAGGTATCTTGTGTCTAGTTTAAAAGTAGTATAGAGTTGTTGGTTTAGACTTAGTTTTTATAGGGAAAATATTTTGGAAACTTTCCAATTTATAAATTTTGAATATTTTCTGATTTTTAGGACAATGGAAGCCTCAACCCCAGTAAGAAAACAGGGTCTAAACAATGTGGACCAGATCTGCTTGGCATAGGAGAGTGAGGGCTGGTGGCATCATGGAGCCATCTCTGGTTCCTTGATTCTGTGAGCTGGTCTGCGCTGGTCCCCGTGTAATTTAGAGCAGCCGGGGACTGGGATGGGCCCAAAGTTCAAAAAGCAATCACTTTTACACTGAGACCACTCCCAAAAAGAAAACATTGGAAAAGGTTTTAGGAAAGTGAAGATAGGGTTACTGCAAATCCTGTGTTACCAGAAACAGACAGGCAGGATATCCCTTGTAAATAAAAAAAACATGCTGGAACTGTGAACATCTACTTACTGTTGGAATCCTTTTTTTTCTAATGGTCCATTATATAGATTGCTGGGCTGGCTCAGACGTTTTTGTCTTGGGTCTGTGCTAGAAAGAGGCACAAAAAGAAACAGATGGCATTTTCAGATGCTGTTACACCAGTACTGAGGAGTAATGGGGCTAACATAAATAATATTTGCTTCCAAATTACCTATGGTATGTTGGTCTCTGGGTTAGTGCTTTTCAGTGAGATATGTACTTAGAGCCACCTACATCGATATTAGTGAAATCACCTATCTCTCCCCATCTAACATACTCTTTAAGTGGCCATTTGTGAAATGTATTTCCAGGCACTGTGGACAGGCAAAGCTGCTTCAGTTGGCTTGCTACATTGTAGCCCCTGGAAATGAATTTGCTCCCCCTGAAGGAGGGTGATATAACTAATGTCAATCAGTCCTGCTTTGAGCAGGGGGTTGGACTAGATGACCTCCTGAGGTCCCTTCCAACCCTGATATTCTATGATTCTATGAATGTGGGTATAGAAAAAATAGATCTTGCCAAACTAACTTGATTTTTTTTAATGAGATTACGGGTTTGCTCATTAAAGGTAACGGTGTAGATGTAATGTACTTAGGCTTCTATAAGGTATTTGACTTGGTACCACATGACTAAAGCTAAAATTACGTCATAGAGGTCATGTAAGTCATGGATTTCATGACTTCCAGAGACCTCTGTGACATTTCCCACTTCAGCCTTGGAGCTGAATTTATTTAGCTTAACAAAGAAAAGTTTATGGGGTGACTTGATTCGTCTATAAGTACCTATGTGAGGAACAAATATTTGACACATAGCTTTTCAATTGAGCAGAGAACTGGTATAATACCAGTCAGGGCCCTCACTGGGGGTGTGCGGGCCCGGGACAGCCCAAGCCCCCACCCCACCTCTTCCTGCCCCCAGCCCATCCCTTCCCACAAGTCCCAGCCTCGCTTCTTTTTGGTTGGGGCTGGATCACTCGCTACTGCCAGCGCTAGGCCCCCTGCTAACCTCCCAGGCTACCCTGGACCCCGTGTCCTGAAGCGCAGGGCCCTCCAAAACACGGCACCCGGGATGGTTGCCCCATTCTGTCCTAAGGACGGCATGGCTCTGACTCCAGTGGCTGGAAGATGAATCTAGATAAATTCAGACTGGAAAAATGGCATAACAGTGAGTAATTAATCACTGGAACAAGTGTCATGGTTGCTTCTCTGTCACTAGTCCTTTTAAAATCAAGATGGGATGTTTTTCTAAAAGATCTGCTCTAGGAATTATTGTGGGGTAGTTCTCTGGCCTGTGTTATGCAGGAGGTCAGACTAATTGATCACAATGATCCTTCTGGCCTTGGAAAATATAAACCTGACAGTGGGCAGCACCAAGGTGCCTTTGCTGAGTTTCTGTGCTAAGGCTGTTTGGTACTTGTGACGGGTTAGATCACAGAAACCCCTTTGAGACTCCCACCTGATGTGCCTAGACTGCCTCTGAGCCCATTTTCCCAGCTTGGGACTTTCCCATCAGTTTGGGACTTCAGTACCTTGCCTTGTTTGAGCCGGACATGCTTGCCTGCTGGAAACAAAGATCCAAGTCTGAACCACATCCTCCACAAGCTGCAGGCTTATCTGAAAACAGCTTAAGAAGTGCTCCTGTCTCTAGCACTCAAATACCCAGCTCCCAATGGGTCCAAACCTCAAATAAATCTGTTTTACTCTGTATAAAGCTTGTACAGTCTAAACTCATAAATTGTTAGCCCTCTATAACGCTGATCGAGAGATATGCACAGCTGTCCCCCTCTCCCCGGTATTAATATTTACTCTGGGTTAATTAATAAGTAAAAAGTGATTTTATTAAATACAAAAAGTAGGATTTAAGTGGTTCCAAGTAATAGACAGAACAAAGTAAATTACCAAACAAAATAAAATAAAACACGCAAGTCTAAGCCTAATACAATAGGAAAGTAAATGCAGGTAAATCTCACCCTCAGAGATGCTTCAGTAAGCTTCTTTGACAGACTAGCCTCCTTCTAGTCTGGGTCCAGCAATCACTCACACCCCTGTAGTTACCGGCCTTTGTTCCAGTTTCTTTCAGGCATCTTTTGGGGTGAAGAGCTGGTGGCATCATGGAGCCATCTCTGGTTCCCTGATTCTGTGAGCTAGTCTGCACTGGTCCCCGTGTAATTTAGAGCAGCTGGGGACTGGGATGGGCCCAAAGCTCGAAAAGCAATCACTTTTACACTGAGACCACTCCCAAAAAGAAAACATTGGAAAAGGTTTTAGGAAAGTTTTTGGGGGTCCAGGTTCTGGGGTTTTAGGTTTTAGGAAAGTTTAGGTTTTGGGGGTCCAGGTGCTGGGGGGATAGTTTCTCAGCTGACTGCTTTAGACTATCAGCTGGACAGGTGTGCATGTGGCCAGGAAGTAATGCCACAGGTAGCCCTTTAATACAGTTAGGATGAAAGAGAGGATATCTTGTGGGAATTGGGGCCAGGATTTTCAAACATGGGTGCCTGAAGTCAGACACTTAAAATCATCATATAGGCACATACATAAGTGACTTGATTTTTAGAAGGTTCTAACACTTTTCGCTCCCTTTTACTTCATCTGGAATTGAGGCTGTTCAGCACCTCTGCAAATCAGGGCACATATTTAGGTGCCTAAAATATGGATTTAAATGCCTTACTTTAGGCATCCTGATTAGAAGATTTTGGCCTCAGATTTCTCTCACCTTTAATGTCGGTAGTCAGAGGTCAGAAATGTAGGACTTGCTTGCAGTATCATAATTTGTAATACAGAAATGGAACACCCTAAATGCAATCTGATGCTTCTACACCAGGTAACACCTCTCTCAGAAAAATAAAGGTTTAGAATGTTGTCTGTTCTTTGTGGTATGGATTTTAGGTCTTTATAATGATAAATGTTGTGTTCCTTTATCTCTTCTGTTTATATTTTTATATTGTGAAAGATGTGGACAAAAATGCTACTGCCTTGTTATAACTCATAGCAACAAAATAACTGAGCCAAAATAATTCCAGCCCTATGGAAAAAGTAACATGAAGTAGCTGGTTTTATCCCTTCACGTAAATCTATATTAACCTCAACTAATAAATCCCTCATAGCATGAGGTGGTAGTAACACTTGGGATTTTTCAGGACCAGAATCCTTTCGATACGTTTATTGAAGGGTTAGGTCTACATTTAATAATATGATTGGTGGTAGCAATATCATTTCCACATCAGCAAATCCAATGTTGGGTTTACTTGCAATTAATTTAAATTGATATTCTTTTACTTTTATCTCAGCTCTGCCCCTCAAACCTGATGGGAGAATTTAACTCTAGACATTTAAGAATTAGAGATTCAACCTTGTAATACTGAAATTTCATCTGAGTTTTTAAATGGGGGGGAAAATGACATTTTTCTCTGCACCATTGCAGTCTAGCAATCTAGCCAGCATCTCTGTCTTCGTTACAGACAAACTTTGTAAAGTTCGGAATATGGATTCATCTGGTTAAGCATCAAAAACTAGTTGCCACTCAAATTATAGGAAACCTTCCAGAAGCACTACAATGCAGTTCACTCCCCTTCTCCGCACAACACTCCCACTTTTCACCCGCAGGCCCTGGCTAATCTGTTCCACTGCCACCTTCAATACTCTCAGCTTGTGGGAGAAGCTTAGTGGTTCTATTTCCAGGAGTGGTTTCTGAGAAACCTGTTCTCCCTCAGAAGCTACTGGAGGCAATTTCTGAGCATAGGAGACCTTCCCAGCTCCCTGTTTGTCAGGAGAGTAAAACTCCCCACTGAGAAAGATGAGGGCCCCCTAACTACAGGCTGTTAGGGTACCTTAGACATATGTCCTGATCATTATCCAGTGGGTCTACATGGAATTTGCTCTTACTGATACCCAAAAAGATGGAGGCCTTCTGCCCAGCCTGGATCTACGAGACTTTTAGTATTTCGGGGCGGGGATCCTACCTCCCTTACAGGAAGAAAACTGACTTTGGGCTCTGTACCTTGCAGATGTTTGCTTCGCAGATTTCTAATAACGGAACAATACTGACAGTTCCCTAGATGGGGACTCTATTCCCCATGACCCCCAACTGTTTTTCAGAGTCATTGCTTCCTAGGATAATCAACTGAATGTGAGCTCCCAGTGCAGTGCTATGGCCAAAAGGGCTAATGTAATCCTGAGAGAGATAAATGGGAATATCGAGTAGGAGTAAGAAGTTATATTTCCTCTGTATTTGGTACTGGTGTGACTAATATGGGAATACTGTGTCCATTTCTGGTGTCTACAATTCAAGAAGAATGTTGTTGAAAAATTGGAGAAAATTGAGAAAAAAGTTGTGATGATTTAAAAATAGGAAAACATGTCTTAAAGTGAAAGACCCAAGAAGCTCAATCTGTTCGTTAAGCTAAAGAGAAGGTTGGTGAGGGACTTGCTTAGTCTATAAGTACCTACATGGGGAACAGAAATTTGATAATATAGGGGTGTTTGATCGGTCAAACAAAGGTGTAACTAGATCCAATGGCTGGAAGTTGAAACAAAACAAATCAAGACTAGAAATAAGGCATAATTTTTTCACAGTGATAGTAATTAACCATTGGAACGATTTACCAAGGGTTACGTCGGTTCTCCATCTCAGGATATCTTTCCATCGATGGATAATGGATATGCCATAGTTCAACATCAGCTGTGGGACTTGAAGCAGTAATTAATTCAGGGAAGTCCTTTGGCCTTTGTTATGCAGGAGGTCAGTGTAGATCTTAATCCTAGAGTAGAGTGAGGGGGGATTTGATAGCAGCCTTCAACTACCTGAAGGTGGGGTTCCAAAGTCGATGGAGTTAGGCTGTTCTCAGTGGTGGCAGATAACAGAACAAGGAGCAATGGTCTCGAGTTGCAGTGGGGAAGGTCTAGGTTGGATATTAGGAAAAACTGTTTCACCAAGAAGGTGGTGAAGCACTGGAATGGGTTACCTAGGGAGGTGGTGGAATCTATATCCTTAGAGGTTTTTAAGGCCCAGCTTGACAAAGCCCTGGCTGGGATGATTTAGTTGGTGTCGGTCCTGCTTTGAGCTGGGGGTTGGACTAGATGACCTCCTGAGGTCTCTTCCAACCCTGTTCTTCTATGATTAATGGTCCTTTCTGCCCCCCCCACCCCTCCAAATCTATGAACTCTATGTATTGCCTTTTGGGTTGGCTTTTGTGCCGCATATATCTTACAGAAAGTATAGTTGTGGCTATGTACTTATCTGGATCAAAGAGAGAAGTTTGGATGGGCAGTCAGCCATCACCGGGCTGCCAAAATCACAATCATTTAAAATGAACTACCAAAGTCTCAGTTTGTCCACCCAGAAACAATTTAAATAAACCAGAGCCCTGATCTCCGCCACTGCATTCAAAACCTTCCTGCGGCCGGACAGGAGCCTGGTTGCAGTGGTCCTACAAAGTTAGCAGATATCTTAGTGCAGATGTTGACCCAGATGGCCACAACAGCATTTGTGGTACACGATGGCATGTCTACATGAGAGAACCCTTAGTTGAAGCTGTCAGTGGTGTCAAACCACACAGAAAAGTAGAAAAAGATTCAGACCCCGAACAAAAGGAGGAAATGGCAGGTCTTGGAGACATACCTATATGCCAAGAATTAATTATTAAACAGATCTGACTCTGGTCAAAGATCTGGATTCAAAAATTCCTGCAGCAGTGGCTTATGGCCATGGACCCTAAAATCTCTGCAGTGTCCATAATGGTGAATACAGTTGCTGGCAAGCAAAATAAGTGCATGGAAAGGGTTGGTGGGGGACTGAATGGGGGGAGGGATAGCTCAGTGGTTTGAGCATTGGCCTGCTAAACCCAGGGTTGAGAGTTCAATCCTTGAGGGGGCCATTTAGGGATCTGGGGCAAAAATTGGGGATTGGTCCTGCTTCAAGCAGGGGGTTGGACTAGATGACTTCCTGAGGTCCCTTCCAACCCTAACCTTCTATGATTCTAAGACTTCTTTCTTTGAAGATGAATGTCTGTGAGCTCACAAGAGATTGCAGGAACTGGAAAGAAGATCAGAAGAAATAGGGAAAAGGCATTCAGATGCACGGAAGAGAAATGGAAGAAGTCCCCTCCCCACAGTGAGGCCTCCAAAAGACAAAGGAGGAAAACTCCCTATTCTTTTTGAAACTGAGAAGCTTGGCCTGATCTGTAGACACTGGGGGGCTGAATCTGGACTGGGCTCACTGAGTGCTAGTAATGAGCAGCCGTGGGCAGTAATTCTGCCGATAAACTAAAGATCTTGGAAACTCCGCAAATATGCAATACTGTGGAAAGACTGAAAGGTAAGATTTAATTAGGATGGAAAATTAGTCGGGGGAAGGTATCAGTTGTACAGATGCGAGCGTTGAATCCTGTGAAAAGCTCACACGGTCAGTTAGAGAGATAATAATGGCTTGGTAAAAAGACTGTTCAACTGCACGGAGCACAGTTTGAAATGAAGGTCAGGCAGATTCAAAAACATAAAGGAAGTCAGCATGCTGGGCTCCCCTCCCTCCACATAATGTTCTGCTCAGTGGAGATTCGTGAGCTGCCGTTGCACAGCGGGGCTGAGTCTGTGCAAGGGGAAATAGAAGGAAACATTTTCAACCATAGGAAAGAGCATGTTCTTTTTGGCCAAGTAGAAATAAAGCAAACATTGACGAGAGCAGAACAGTGTTTCAGGGCAAATTTCCCCAGCCTTGAAAATAAACTACTCAGCAAGTCTTGGTATTTAGATAGCAGTGGAATACAAGTGTTCTCTGATTCTGGATTCCACTGGCATTCTCTCTTACTGAAATGCAGTTCTGAACTGTAGGAAATCTTTCAAAATGTAACTTCAGTATTATTGAGGAGATAGATTTACTTGTATCTATACATATGCTAACCAGACACAGCCAATATAGCTATAGTTATTTAAAATCATCTAAAAAGAAAAGGAGGACTTGTGGCACCTTAGAGACTAACAAATTTATTTGAGCATAAGCTTTCATGAGCTAATCATCTAATTATTCCCAAATAAGTATGAGGAATAGAGTTCATGGCTGCTCTTAAGAATATTGGTAGATCTCATTTATTCATTCTAGATCTGGTTTTTGAATGAACCCTGAAGACTATTATGCCCAAAGCAGAACTTCCATGAGCGGTGGAAAACTCTTACTCACTGACAGCTAGCTTGGGCTGTGCCCTTATATAGCCAATCAGGGGCATACGAGAAAGTAAGGGTCTAGCCACAATAGCAGCCTGTGTGCTCATGGGAGCACAAGGACTGCGTCCCAGATGCTTCTCCCCAAGGAGCTACTGTGGGGAGAATGGGTGGAGCCATAGCTTCACCTGCTTGCACGTGGGTTAGTGGAACTGGCTGGATTCATGAGGACAAGTATTCTATACCCTTCTAAAGGGATGTAGTGAATCATTGCCACCAGCACAACTGGAGCGATCCAAGCAGCATCGTTCATGTTGCCTCCCAGTGCTTCCTGCTGGGATGGTGAGCCTATGCAATACCCCTGGCTGTGAATTGCATGCTAAAATCAGTCTGTCCTTTAGAAGGCTCTTCTCCCCTCTGCATGCATGCACTTAGGAGATAAGCCACTTTGTGAGAAGCATGTTGAACTGCATGTCCTCAAGGTACAATATTTGTATTACAGTAGTGCACAGAGGCCCTGAGCTAGACTCTGCACAGAGTTAAGCATGAGCCTTGTCCTGGAGAGCTTAGTTTAAAAAGATCAGGGGCAATGGAGACAAGTATATCATTTTTATATTTATAGCAAATGGTGAGATACATAGATGAATTTTTCCACCTGTCCTCAGCCTAACCATTGTACGCTGATTAGGTTTTTACTGGTAGTGTGGAAAGCGTAGGTCTGGAGAGAGACTGCCACCTTCGCCTCCAAATTTCACGGATCTATTCCGGAAGGGCACTCCATGCATATAAGGGACAGCATGGAGAAAGGCACAGAGAGGTTTGTTTAGAGTGACCAGATAGCAAGTGTGAAAAATTGTGGGGGGAGGAAGTGTATAGTTGTCTATATAAAACAAAGTCTCTGTCAGGATGGTCCCGATAACATTGGGATGTCTGCTCACCGTAGGTTTGTTTGAAGAGAATCATAGAATCGTAGGACTGGAAGGGACCTCGAGGTCATCTAGTCCAGTCCCCACCACTCATGGCAGGACTAAGTATTCTCTACCATATCTAGAAGACCAGGGGCTGGCATCATTGACTCAATTAAGGAACAGGGTAGTGACAGTATAAGAGATGCGTGAATCCGTAGGGAAGGGACAAAGTTGTGAATTGCCTTGAAGATGACAACTGGTAGCTAGGACTCATATTTGTTATATAGGGTTCAATTTGTTTGTCCCAGGTTGGAGAGTAGCATGTAATTGAGCTGCTCTCAGTTTCTGTCATCCAGATTTGACAGCTCCTAAAGAAACAAGATTTTAAAGTGAACTTCTCTCTTCCTCCAGGACCTCACATCTAGATAGAGTACAGTAACTCCTCTCTTAACGTTGTAGTTATGTTCCTGAAAAATGCGACTTTAAGCAAAACGATGTTAAGTGAATCCAATTTCCCCATAAGAATTAAAGTAAATGGGGGGGGGGGTTAGGTTCCAGGGAATTTTTTTTTTGCCAGACAAAAGACTACACACACACACACACACACAGTATAAGCTTTAAACAAACAATTTAATACTGTACACCGCGATGATGATTGTGAAGCTTGGTTGAGGTGATGGAATCAGAGGGTGGGATATTTCCCAGGGAATGCCTGAGTGCTAAATGATGAACTAGCAATTGGCTGAGCCCTCTAGGGTTAACTCATTGTTCTTAAAGTAGCCTCACACTCTACAGGGCAGCACGAATGGAGGGAGGGGAGACAGCATGGCAGACAGAGACAGAGAGACACCCTGTGTATGAGAGAGAGATGCACATTTCCCCTTTAAGTATGCTGACACCACTCTTAAGTACACTACCGTGTTAAGTTAATTAGCAAGCTGGGACAGCAGCAGCTGCTGGCAGGAAGTTCCCTCTGTCCTGAGCCCTGTTGTGTGTGTCCCCCCCCACCCCCCCGCTCTATGGAGATGGGTTATGCGGGGTGCAGGAGCAGGGGGGAGGGGGACACCCTGACATTAGCCCCCCTCTCCTCTCCCCCCACTCCCCCCAGCAAGCAGGAGGCTTTGGAGAGCAGCTCCAAGGCAGAGGCCAGGAGCAGCACATGGCAGTGGGGGGAGGGACAGCTGAACTACTGGCAATTGATAGCCTGCTGGGCAGCTGCCCTGCGGGGAGCTGATGGGGGGGCTGCCGGTCCACCCTCTTTCCAAGCCCCCACCAGCTAGCTCCAACGGGATGCTCTTCCTGAAAGCAGTGGACAAAGCAGGTGGCTGCCAAGACGTTATAAGGGAGCATTGCACAACTTTAAATGAGCATGTTCCCTAATTGATCAGCAACAAAACGTTAACCGGGATGACTTTAAGTGAGGAGTTACTGTATAAGAATAGGTTTCAGAGTAGCAGCCGTGTTAGTCTGTATCTGCAAAAAGAAAAGGAGGACTTGTGGCACCTTAGAGACTAACAGATTTATTTGAGCATAAGCTTTCGTGAGCTCCAGCTCACTTCATCGGATGCAATTTTAGGGATGAAGCTGACTACTGCTGACCCATTATGGACTAAGCTCATCTAATCACCAGTGGCCTTTCTCATGTGGAATAGGACCTTACCTCACAGAGAGTTCCATCTGATTCAGTGGGACTACTTGTGGAGCAGGGTGCTACCCAGTATGAGCGAGGGCATCGGAACGTGACCATGTAGCGTGTTGGTAGAAAACTGATTCAGTATAAACAGCTGTAGTACTGAGCATTTCAGGATCTACTGTACAAGACCAATAAATACATAATATGCAAGGATAGTGGATGGATGTGGGCAAAGAACAACTTTTTTTTATGTCCAGAGAATCCAATCTGGCCTTTGTTTTATCTCGTATTTGGAGAAAATTAATTTCTATTTTAATCTTGCCTCATTTAGTGTAATATCAAACATTCTGGAAACTCAGTCACTCTTGCTCTCCATTACAATCAAAATAGTTACTTTGTTTTTCTTCTTTTAGTTCATATAATCTTTCCTTTTTTAACTTTAAATCTTTTTTTTCCTTCTCCTTTGCCAATCTTGGTAGGAACTTATTTAGGTAAGTAACTTATAATTTTAACTTTGTATGCACAACAGATTTTTATAAGAAACCATTAGTCTAGCCTACATGCCATTCAGTATAGTCTACATACTGTTCTGCTAGTTGCATTTCTGTACTTACACTCCTGCAGATTCACCCACTGCACTTTTAAGGTGATGGGCATATGACAATTTGCTCACAGCTCCAACAATGTACAATACTGACACTATTTTCTCAGCAATTAAAGGATTGGTCTATATAATTTCCATTATTTATTTATACACACACCCCCTCTCTCCCCCCCCTTTCACTATTTAAAGTTAAGCTTGAAACTCGTTTTGCAACTTGAAAATGAAGTCTGTTTCCTTATCAGAAAATGCTGACTCTGTCATGTGCACACACTGGTTTGTTATGGTTTGCTCAGGAATGTGGGACTGCTGCTGATTTTGTTGTTCTTGAGAAGAACAAGATCCCAGAAAAGGCATTGGTTTTTTTTGGGTTTGGTTCTGTTTTTGGAGGGGGGCAGGAAGATGGAGAATATGTGTGTAAAAATATTACATGGACTTTGAAAACAAATCTATGTATTTTAAAAGGTAGCTTAGATGTTAAACTAACTAGTTTTGACAGTGTACCTTTCCGTTTTCTATGTACATGGCAGTTTATCACAGCTACATTTCTGAATGAGTTTTCACACTGCATGTATTACATGACAGCTCTCTTCGCAAAGAGAAATAAATACGAAGATTAACTTCTTGCTGTGCTGATTGACAAAAAGAGGACTTGGGCCTATGCAAAGTGGATGTGCATTTTGGGGGAGCAAACTTTAGTGCATTGTGTGGTTGGCCATGCCAAAGTGTAGGGGAGTGAGTTAAAAGTTCTGTGTTATAAATTAGGCCATCCCAAGGCATGCCCTAAATGGTTTGGTGTTAGACTGTGGTTTTCCTTGGGACTAGGTCTGTGCTTCAGAGGTTGCTTGTGGGGAGCTGCATGTTATCTGCTGGTGGAGGAGAGGGATTTAGGCAAAGATTTTTGTGGTGCTGAGGTAAAGTTGATCTAAAATGAGGGTAAGAAAAGAGGAACTGAAAGGAGCTTAGAGACTTCTAGTTACATGAAATGGTGACTAGCAGAAGGAGAGGTGCTCACTTTCTATTCTGCCACTTCCTGACTTTTGCCTTAGCGATATGTTGGAAGGTTCTCCATTTGCTAGACACCCAGGTGTGAATGAATACTTCAGAGGTTAGATTCAGGGATTTGGCTCTCCCACCTTTTGGCAGTGACAGGAGTGCATTTTGTAGAGGTGCTGCAGAAGGAGTTTGCACTTCTGTAATTGGTAGGCAATTTGGGGGAGTTGTGATGCCACCACTGTGGCACAGCGACGACTTGCTGGACTCCGTACAAATAGGGATTGTGTCAAATAGAGCATGCACTTCTGTGCTCTTGCAGATTTCCTCAGGAAATCAGCCATGCTAGCAGGTTTCCTCTGTAGTATGACAGAAGCTAGACATCTCACTCTGATGCTGTGCAGTCAGGTGGGTGCAGTGGTGAGTGCTAACTGCTCCTTGGCCCCAGCAGCACTGCAGGAGATTCAGAGTTGAGTGCTCCCAGGAGTCATGAACTCCCTCAGATCAGGTATCTATTAGATTCATTAAAAAAGGAGGGGTAGGATTGGTGTACAGGGGGCAATGTTTTAGTGTGATGGCTTTTTTTTAAAATTGAGATCTAATCTAGGCTTTACATTTGCCTTTATCTCATTGGAGTAAATTAAATAGAAATGGAATTGAGCTGCAGTGAAATAGAAATTCATTGACTTCTGGATCATCTTGGGAGGAAATATATCCCCTTGCAACTCTGACACTCTAAGAAAGGCCAGTCATAAGATCATTATAACCTATTCTGTGACTACTCCCTGTGAAGCAAGCTGCCCTGCAGAATGGGTCTTGTGCCAGAGAGCAAAGGTTTTGATGCCTGTGCACTATTCAAGAGCTGAGACATGCTTTGAGGGCTTCATGCACTGTCTATAATATGGCTGCTTGTTCTATAGCCATTTCATATAACATTCCATATAACATTCCAGAATCATTTGTGGCTAAGGAGCTCTAGGTTACCTGCAGACGTGCAGGCAAGTTCTTGACTTAATTTGGCCTCTTGAAGTTCCTGTGGTCATATTTATCTCACTCTGAGGCTTTAGGAAAATTGAAAGGCAGGAGACCACTCTCCAGGGCGATGATTTTTTTCTTATTGTTCTGTGGAAATAAATCCTCATCTTTGAGATTTCTGAAAGCATCTTAGTTTCTGTAGCCATCTACGTTGTAGCTTTCATCTCTAAAAAGAGGGAAAATCTGGTTAGTCAGGGGAAAACGTGTGGTTATCAACAGCCTTCCTCCTCCGTTTTGGATTGTCACTGAATATCCCTTAGAAGCACACAGCTTGACAGTACGCCAGAGGAACTTGAAATAAATCCTGTATTTTCCTAGGTTTCTCTGCTTTTGCAGGCAGTCAATGCCGTATTTTCAGGTTTCAGAGTAGCAACCATGTTAGTCTATATCCACAAAAAGAAAAGGAGTACTTGTGGCACCTTAGAGACTAACAAATTTATTTGAGCATAAGCATTCATGAGCTACAGCTCACTTCATGGAAGTCTATACCTTCAGACAGTTGGGTTTTAGAAAAGGGTTATCCCAGAGCCCCTTCCCAGGGATCCCTGTAATGAGACACTGTTAAGAGAAAAAGTCTCCTTTTAAATATAGAGGGCTGTAGAAGGGGTGCCAGAGCCGTCTTCATTTTTGTCCCTAATATATATACTTAGGTCTAAGACTTCAGTGTGTTTGTCTCCCCCTCACTGCCTCATTGTGTGTGTTTGGGAGAGAAGGATGTCTGTGATCCATTCTCAACCCCTGAAAAGTTGAACAGCAGCTCTGAGATTATATTTGGAATATGTTATAGCTATGGTACTGTATCTCTGCTACTGTGAAGCAATAACTATTGATAAAGGGTGCATTTTAAATGGCCAGCCATTGTTTCTAATGTAATTTTCTGTCATAACACAGTTAGTTTTTTAAATGGCTATTGCTGTATTTTTTCTTGTCTTCTACATTCCAGGTATATATAGATTTGTTGAAAGGGAGTTAAGTATTGGTGTGTTGCCTATAGATATCTTAACATCAAACATGGTGTAATAGCAAGGCTATAAAAATTGCTTTGAAAAATGTGTATATTTTATGTTGCTGATTACTGGATCAGCGAAATAATCAACTGTATAACATGGCTCACTTTTTCCTGGAAGGAACAGCTTACTTTTGAGGTTGTCCATAGGTTGGATGCTTAACAGGTTTTTTGGTTTTTGTCTATGGACTTGAAGCACAAACTCTTGGAACCAGCAATGATTTCTGCCTGGCTTTCACCTCTGAGTCTTGCTTTTGTCACTCTCAACATGTGACATCTGTCTTCTCACCATGGAGGATCTGAGTTACTACTGATCTTGGAACTTGGGAGTAGACTTGCTACTGTCTACTACTTGTACACCATCATCCTCCCTTGCCCCAGTAGCTACCTCTCCTCTCTGAATGGAAATCCTTTGACATAGCTGCCCCTATTGCCCTGTCTTCCTTGGCATCAAGCGTATTCAGCCCTGTGCCTTCCATCCACAGAGCTCAAAGGTATTCACAAACATCAGTTGGTTAAACCTGTCAAATACCCCTGTGAGCAAGGACAGTATTATCCTCTTTTTGTAGAAAGGGAAACTGAAGTACGGGGTGATGAAATGACTTGCCCAAAATCACACAATGGATAAAATTGCGGAGCAGTCACTAGAACTCAATCTCCTGACTTCCAGTCCCATGTTGCAACCTAATGACTGTGCTCTTCCCAACAGCTCTGTCAAGCTCTTTGTCTACATCAGGGGCCTCAAACATGCAGAGGCCCGCGGGGTTATTTCTGGCAGCCTGCCAAGCTCCCTGTGCCCTCCCCCGCCCCTCTGGAGTTATTTGCTGTGGGCTGCCAAGGTCCCCTCCCCCCAGCGCACTGTATCCCCGCTCCTCTGCCTACCTCCAGGTGCTTCCCGTTTGGTGGCGCTTAGCACTTTCCAGGGGGGAGGGGCGGGGAGCCACACAC
Source organism: Natator depressus (assembly GCF_965152275.1). Taxonomy (NCBI): domain Eukaryota; kingdom Metazoa; phylum Chordata; order Testudines; family Cheloniidae; genus Natator; species Natator depressus. The sequence goes on along the minus strand of NC_134241.1, from coordinate 43,282,417 downwards.
TCAGGGGAGGAGGCAGAGAAGAGGTGGGACAGGGGTGGGGATTTGGGGAAGGGGTTGGAATAGGGGAAGGGAGGGGGCAGAGTTGGGGTGGGGACTTTGGGGAAGGGGTTGGAATGGAGGTGGGGAAGGGGTGGAGAGGGGGCAGGGGGGTGTCAGTGATGTGGCCCTCGGGCCAATGTACTAGTCCTCATGTGGCCCTCCTGGTGATTGGAGTTTGAGATCTCTGGTCTACATCAACTGGCCATTCCTGCTACTGCCCTTTGAATGTGACTGCTGCTTATGTGGAGACTTACATTCCCTTCACTAACAGAGCTCCTTCCTGATACTGGATGTATCACTGGTTTCAGAGTAGCAGCCGTGTTAGTCTATATTCGCAAAAAGAAAAGGAGTACTTGTGGCACCTTAGAGACTAACAAATTTATCTGAGCATAAGCTTTCGTGAGCTACAGCTCACTTCATTGGATGCATGCATCCGATGAAGTGAGCTGTAGCTCACAAAAGCTTATGCTCAAATAAATTTGTTAGTCTCTAAGGTGCCACAAGTACTCCTTTTCTTTTTGTGGATGCATCATTGGTTGACATCTCCTTCATTAGAGAGACAAGGTGGATGAGGTAATATCTTTTATTAGACCAACTTCTGTTGGTGGAAGGTACACTCTTTCGAGCTAAACAGAGCTCTTTCAGGTTTGGGGTCATCTATCTTGTGTCTCTAATACCATGGGACCAACACAGCTGCAACAATACTGTAAACAATCATTAGGTGATCTCAAGCTCTGAAAGTGGATGTTTGAGCACTGAAGTGCCAGAAAATGAAGACACGTGTGCATAGGTGCTGGAACTGGGAGTACTGCCGCACCTCCTGGTTTGAAGTGGGTTCCATCATCTACAGGGTTTATAGTTTGGTTCAGTGGCTCTCAGCATCCCCTGATACAAATTGTTCCAGCACCCCTGCATGTGTGTGTTTGTCTTCATATGTTGGTAGCTACTTATATCTGCCCTTTTGCAGGAAGGTGCACTGTTACCATAAATGATGCAAACTACAGATTTTACTGCAATATTACAGTTAAGACCACCCAAACACTCAAAAAAAGGAAGTCCAACAGTTGTGTATTTTTCCTGAAACATTAACTTGGCCTCGTTGTATATCCTATATGTTTTACTGGTGTCCTTACTAAGTATGTTAGGGTTTACATTATACAAAGGAATCTTCAGATGTAGCCGGTTTTGACGTAGGCATCTATCTGAGGATTATGGTTAGAATCTTTTAAAACAGGAGCTGTGTGGTATGTGTGTGAGAGAGAGAATCGTTGCCGAATTCTCAAATAGCAGCAGGGATTTTGCTCAACCATATATTTTGAAATAAAAGTTCACTTTTGGTCAAAGACCAAACAAGGAAAATTTCAGGCTTAAGTGTGTGTGCGTAAGCAAGGTTATAATGGAAATCCATTTTTCAGCTAGCGCAGGCGCTAGTAGCTGCTGCTTATAATACATATTTTCTTTGTGTCTAGAACAGTTCCTTTCTGAGCCAAAAAGAGGCCCAGTGATGCTCATGTGCATTGCAGTTGATGAAATGTGATTAAAGTTTTGGGAATGTGCATGCTGGCACAAATTAACTGACATAGGTAATAATAAAAAAATCATTTGAACTGACCATAAAGTAGTAAAAAGGTGGCATGGAAAAGATGCATTAGGTTACCTAGGCCATTCCCTGCCATACCTTTGCTGCAGCTCTGTACCAGGACTTCATTCTCTTACATACTGATACTTGATATGTGTCCAGTAATATTCCTGTTTGTTTAGAGCCCTGGTTCAGTTTACACACTTGCTCTGCACTTAAAACATGGACCTTTCGCAATGCGATGGAATATCTAATAATGTTACTAGACTACCATTTACTATATCAGATCATTGTGCCTGTAATATTTGTGTTATTGGAGTATCACCTTGTGTGATGGAGAGATTGCTGAGTTCTATGACTGTCAGAACTAAGATATTGGAAGTCTCTACTTGTGACAGGTTCTTATGGACTGAGCAGTTCAGTAGATGAAATCTGATTGTACATCCAGGAGATAAAATAGCTCCTCGGATTTTCCCAGATGATAGTAAAGATTTTACTCTTTGCTCCCTCGATAGTGCAATACCATCCTTATCTTTAAGTCCATCGTAAAATCAGAAAACTGGAGATGTTCTCAAGCTATTAAGAAGGGGCTTCCAGATCTGAAAGAGGGGATTTGATTTTGGTGGTAGTTTCCCATGTATTGTCTAGTAAGGCATGAGTGAATGGAGAATAAAGTGGGTAGCGTATTTAAACTTTTTGGCCTTGTTTTTTAGTTTGCGTTGTTAGGGATGCTGTCTTCTCAGTTATCCCTCAAGGCGGGAAAAGATTAGGGTGGTAGAAAACGGCGACGACATAAAATCAACCCAAATGCAAACATAGTTGTGTTTGTTTGATTTTGTATTTTTTCTGTCTTGGAAAATCACTGCTGTCTTACGAGCTCTATTCTCTTTCCTGTTTGTTAGGTCTGCCTAACCACGGACAAACCAGACAAATGGTAAGAGAATGTTCATTTAAACCAAAAAGGGGGGGGGAGGGGAAAGAAAAACCCAAACCATAACTCTCTAGATAGGCTTTAAAAGGGTGATCTAGTTTTTTCTGCTTTTGCTATTCACAGTTATTCATACGTTATCACTTTTTTTTTCTTCCAATTAGCCAGGATAGTTTTGTGTATGAAAAACAGATCTGGGTGTTTAAATGAAAAAAGACACAGTGCAATCTGTATCAGTGAAATTCTGTTTTGAATGGAACACTTTGTGTGTCCACTCATACAGAAGTCAAGAGAGTGGCTGTTTACAGCAAAGCCCTGAAATGTGTTTTAGGTGGAGTGTGTTTCATTGAAGGAAGAAGGGATGACATGACGGAAGGGTTTTTGTTTGGCAAATGGTTTCTTATTTTTTAGACAGTTGGTGTGCAAGTTGTCTGCTGAGAATGTGTGTGTTTTTAAAAGTAAAAAATCATTTTAGCCTTTCATCCATTATGCTGAGAGCTTTATCAGGCGACAGAAGCAAATAGCCAGTCTAATTTATGGGTTTCTGGCAAAGTGCTTTTCATGGAGTGCTCCTGGGGTCCAATTCACCCCCTTTCAGAGGGCCAGCACAAGGGTGAAGTGCCACTTTAAGCCATCAAAATGGAATTTAATGGCACATAGTCCTTGTTCTCAGCCTCTTCAGTGGGAAGAATTTTGCACCCTGGAATTTTTGCCACAAAGCACCCTTTCATGGTATTACTATAGTGGAATTTGCCCTGTTTGGTAAATTGCCACAATGTACTAGTGTGAATGGAGGCACTCAGAAATTAGTAAATCTGCAGCAGGTCTGAATGACAGTTATTGAATAATGATTGAGTATTATCAAATCTAATGCTTCTGTCTTGGGTAGAGTATATCATCTTATGGCCAGGATTTAATTTTGTCATGCTATTTTAGTTGTAATAACGAAGCAGATCATTTTGTTTGTCACATTAGCATTTGATAAGTAGTGGTGAATTGTATTTTTAATTGAATTCAGTTTCACCTCTTACTGCAGAGGAGACTGGCTACTTGTTTGTGTCTGCTGTGTAAACAAACTCACAGTGTAGTGGGAGAAAAATAAGAAATGACCAAACCCCCATCACCCGCAGGGATAAAAATGCTGAAATGTCTCACTGCTCTGCTTGCATGATAAAATGTTCTTCTGAAAATGAAAGGTCCGTGTTTCAGGATGTAAGAGTTGAAGTGATTGCTCTGTTTGGGGAGAGAAAAGCTAGACTCCAAACCCAGTTCCTACTCTTGCCCAAGCATTTCCGAGAACTTTCACTGCCATCGTTCTCCTGACACTTAACACAATGGAGAAAAGTCTTCACACAGAAATGAAAAGGACTCTCCTTCAGAAATCTGGAAACACGATATTTCAAACATTGTTCCCCACAGCACAAAAGTAAAAGCTGAATTTCTGAAAGTATTTTGATGGCTTGTTTTGGTGCTGAAATTGTCTGAAATACAAAGGAGGCAGAAAAATGTTGAGAAAAAATAAATTGTCTATGCCATTTATGTAATATAAGTGTGTGGCAACTGCCTCCAGTTTTCAAGGAGTTAAGAAAGAAAAGGATTTAGCTCTTTTATAGACTTGTATTGTCTGAGGGAGAATAGGAAAATGCATCCAACTCTAAAGCAGCCAATGGCATTTATACTAGGGCTGCTAGACTATATTGTCAAACTTTTTTGAGAGAGAAAATTGGGTTTTTGACTAAATGAAATTTTCACAAAGTATCTGGTTTCTGCAGAAAATTTTAATTGTCAAAAAAAACCCTTAGATTCCTTCCCCTTGCCCAATATTTCAACTTGGGTATGCTAGCAGAGTACCTCTCGGGAGTTGTAATTTAGGTGCTTTATGTTTTCATTCTGCTGTTACAGGGTGGGCTTCCAGTCACACCGCATCTCCCCTGGTGCACCATGGCCAGGAACTCCCATGATACACCACCTCCCCTCTCCAAGAGGGGTGATCATCATGCCTTATGGGAGATGTACTCTTCCATGAGGCACTGGGGCTGAATTTCCTAATCAGAATTTTTGATTTTTGGCTACAATTTTTCAGGATTCCAATTTTTCCCCCCAAATCAAAATTTTCCATGGACATCTTAGTTTTCACAAACTTATTTTCACTTTCATCAAAATTTTCTTTACCATTATAAAAAACTTTCTGGACAGTTCTAATTTGCGCACCTCAAACTTTCAGTGCCTGATTCTGCAACTTCAGTCCGTTATGAGCGCTGTTAATTTCTGTGGGATTATTCTAAATAGTACTTATCGTGAGTACAGGTGGCAGAACTGGACCCCAAGTGATTTCAGGACAACTATACTTGAGTAGTTTAATTCCTTGCATGCCCACACCTGCATCTTTATAAAGGTAGAACTATAATTTTCAAAGGAGTGGCAGGGGCTAACTTCATAAAGCGAGTTCAGTATACATGGGGGCATCAGAATAAGACATATCACAGTGAGACCTTCTAATGATCACCTTAAGGTTTCAAGTATCGGGGTAGCCGTGTTAGTCTGTATCCACAAAAACAACAAGGAGTCCGGTGGCACCTTAAAGACTAACAGATTTATTTGTGCATAAGCTTTTGTGGGTAAAAACCTCACTTCTTCAGATGCATGGAGTCATCTTAAGGTTTGTTATTTTAGGTTTCCTAAAAGAATTTTTAACTATATATTGCCCTACTTAAAAATGAACATCCTTAAAGCAAAAGGGATGCAGGTGAGTGTGAGAGCTTGAGTCAGATTTTTAACCTTAGAGTCAGATTTTTAAATTTTACTAGGTGTAAATCCAGATTTCCTTCTGAAATTTAATGGAATTATTCCACATTTACAGTAGTGTGACTGAGAGCTGCATCTTGACTCAGTCTTCCAAACTCTATGTGATCCATTTGTGTACAAATGTAGGTTAACTGGCCATACAGTTTGTTTCTCCTTTTTTTACTACAGTCCTGTCCTGTTGTAATTTTAAGAGGACCTCAATCTTTAGTACTAGTGGCCAGTTGCTTTTTCATGAAATTTACATTCACTCATGGGAAGGAGGGGGAGAACTTGCAATGAACTTTTAATATCTGATTTGGCAGCTTTAAGTCCTTCTCTCCTCTTGTTTGATTGTTTATCACATGACACCATGGATTAGCTACAGTCCATAATTTTACTTCTTTATATATTGTTAGGGACCAAGCCGAAACTTGCTGCTCAATGGGAAATCATACCCAACAAAAGTCCGATTAATTCGTGGTGGATCCATGCCTCCAGTGAAAAGGAGGAGGATGAATTGGATTGATGCTCCGGATGATGTGTTTTATATGGCCACTGAGGAAACCAGGTAGGGAATATATGCCAATCAATTGATTCTCACTGGGGAGCCTGACAAACTCCTTTTGGTTTCTACTTTGCATTTATCACCCCTAGCACTGTTCATGCACACTGATGACGTGTATGACTGCTCAGAAAGTCTCTTCGCCAGGCCTGGTGTTGCATTTTTAAAAACCCAAGCAGCTGCCTAAGGTGTTTCAATAGAATGGATCCCTGGCCAACTGTGTGCCACCGCAGCACTCGACAGAAAGTGGATTCATAGGGACCTAGGACTGGAAGAGACCACCTGGGTCATCAAGTCCAGTCCCTTGCTGTCACAGGCAACTCATTATATAATCCCGGTCATAAATTTATCAAGCTCCATCTCAAAACTAGTTGGGCTGTTTGCTCCTCCTCCTGTTGGGAAGCTTTTTCAGAAGCTAACTCCTCTGATGGTTAGAAACCTTCTTCTCCCTGGAACTGAACACTGCTCCTACGAATGCTGTTGATTTGAATCGGAGCAGGTGTGGATTTCTCTGTTGACTTTGAGGCCCAATGAAGTGAAGAGTGTTATCGTTACTTGGATTGACTTGGTCACCTGCTGAGGTGATCTTCCCTGAATCAGCCAGTAGTTGAGGCAAGGGTTTACCTGGGTTCTCTGCCTTCTTTAAGGAACTGCCATGATCGCCAAGCTTTTGGTGAATATTCTTGGTGCTGTGGATAGAGCAAAGGGTGTAGGAGCCTGTACTGGGAGTGACATGTTCCTACCAGGAATCTGAGGAGTTTCCTGTGGACTGGCTAAATGGATACTTGTAAATAGGCATTTTGCAGGTAGAAAGCCGCAAACCAGTCTTGAGGGTGTAGGGCAGGGGTTCTCAAACTGGGGGTTGGGACCCCTCAGGGGGTCGTGAGGTTATTAAATGGGAGGTCACGAGCAGTCAGCCTCCACCCCAAACCCCGCTTCGCCTCCGGGATTTATAATGGTGTTAAATGTATTAAAAAGTGTTTTTAATTTATAAGAGGGGGTTGCACTCAGAGGCTTGCTATGTGAAAGGGGTCACCAGTATAAAAGTTTGAGAACCACTGGTCTAGGGGAATTGTGGAAGCTAGAATTACCATCCTGAGTTTGAAACCGTGGATGAATCTAAGATGTTGAAGACAGCCTCCTTTCTTCATTGGAATGAGAAAATAACTGGAATAAGATCCCCTGACTCTGAACTCTCTGGGCATCTCCTCCTCTGCTCTCAGGTGTTGAAGGTGTCACAGAGTGTGGGGGAGTCCGGGCCCTGCACCCCTCTTCCTGGGATTCACCGTGGCTCTCAGCCAGCCAGTAAAACAGGAAGGAACACAGTCAAAAACAGAGCTTGCCGGTACAACCAGGACCACTCAGTCAAATCCTTCTGGGGGGCAGGGAGCTTAGACCCCAGCCTTGGGGTTCCCTGCGTTCAACCAGCCAGCACAAAACTGAAATGAAAAACTCCTCCAACAGGCTCTCTCCTCTAGGCTTTGTCCAGTTTCCCCGGCAGAGGTATTACCTCCCCCATCCGCCTCCTGGCTCAGGTGACAGGCTCTCAGGTATCTTAGCCCCAGTGAAACTCCCCTGCCACATTCCCAAGTCAACACTCCCCCGTCCCTGCTGTGTCACACCACGCCGCTCCCTACAGTGTCACATTGCTCCCCCCTTCGAGACTGAACTGAGCAGGGTCACTCTGACCAGTGACCTGGGGAAGTTCAGAGCCCCCTCTCCAGGACAACGCATCCGCTATCATGTTGGCACTTCCCTTCACATGGACCACATCCATATCATAATCCTGCAGGAGCAGACTCCACCTCAGGAGCTTGGCGTTGGCTCCTTTCATCTGATGTAGCCAGGTCAGGGGAGAGTGATCAGTGTACACAGTGAAGTGTCGCCCAAATAGATATGGGTCTAGTTTCTTAAAGGCCCACACCATGGCCAGGCATTCCTTCTCAATGGCTGCGTAGTGTTGCTCCTGGGGTAGCAACTTCTTGCTCAGGTACACGATGGGGTGTGTCTCCCCCTTTTCATCATCCTGCATTAACACCGCCCCCACTCCCATGTCTGAGGTGTCGGTGAACACCATAAAGGGCTTGTCAAAGTCTGGGTTTGCCAGAACTGGGCCACTGACCAGAGCTTCCTTCAGCGACCGGAGAGCCTCCTGACACTCCTCAGTCCAGACCACCTTGTCTGGCTTCCTCTTCTTGCAGAGTCCAGTGATGGGGGCGGCTATGGTGCTAAAGTGGGGCACGAATCTCCGATAGTACCCGGCCATCCCAATAAAGGCTTGGACCTGCTTTTTGGATTGGGGGGCGGGCCAGTCTCTGATTACCTCCACTTTGGCTGGTTCTGGCTTTAGGCAGCTGCTCCCACCCAGTGGCCCAGGTAAGACACTTCAGCCATCCCGCCTTGCACTTCTCAGCTTTTACGGTCAGCCCTGCGTCCTGGAGTCGGTCCAGCACTTGTCTAACCTGGGACACATGGTCCTCCCAGGTCTGGCTAAAGACACAGATGTCATCAATATACACCACGGAAAAACTCTCCATCCCCCTTAGTAGCTGATCCACCAGGCACTGGGAGGTGGCTGGCACCCCCTTGAGGCCAAAAGGCAGGGTCAGGAATGCATAGAGCCCCAGAGGGGTGATAAAGGCCGATTTCAGCCTGGCATCTGCATCCAGCGGCACTTGCCAGTAGCCCTTTGTAAGATCCATGGTGGTAAGGTACCGAGCTCCTCCCAATTTGTCTAGGAGTTCGTCAGGCCTGGGTATGGGGTAGGCATCAGATACAGTGATGGCATTGAGCTTCCGATAGTCCACACAGAACCGGATCGACCTGTCCTTTTTGGGGACCAGCATCACCGGCAAGGCCCAAGGGCTGGCAGATGGCTGGATCACCCCCAAAGCCAGCATGTCTCTGACTTCTCTTTTCAGGTCCTAAGAAGTTTTCCCTGTGACTCGGAAGGGGAAGCATCTTATAGGTGAATGTGATCCTGTTTCCACCCGGTGGATAGTCAGATTAGTGTGTCCAGGCTGGTTGGGAAACAGCTGTCGGTACAGATGCAGCACCCCTCTGATCTCAGCTTGCTAGGCAGGGATTAGTTGATCTGAGGGGGGAATTGTTTCCAGGGGGGAGCCAGCTCGGGTCCCAGGGAATAGGTCTACTAAAGAGTCCTGCTCCTTCCAATGTCCACACATGGCCAACACCACATTCCCCCTGTCATAATATGGCTTCATCATATTCACATGGTATACCCAGCGGTGGTGTGCCCGGTTAGACAGCTCCACTACATAGTTTATCTCGTTTAGCTGCCTGACAACTTTGAATGGTGTTCTACAGGTGTCCTGTAGTTTGTTTTTCCTCATGGGAATGAGAACCATCACCATGCCGTGCGGTCATACCAGACCACCTGCTTCTTCTGGGCTCTGGCCAGATTCTCCCTGGCCAGGCCCATGAGTTCAGCAAGTCTCTCTCAGAAGATCAGGACATACTCCACCACTGACTCTCCATCGGGAGTGGCCTTCCCCTCCCATTCATCTCTCATCAGGTCCAGGGGGCCCCTTACCCTCCTTCCATATAACAGTTCGAAAGGTGAAAATCCGATAGACTCCTGGGGCACCTCCCTGTACGCGAACAGCAGGTGAGGTAAGTACTTGTCCCAATCCTGTGGGTGGTGGTTCATAAAGGTTTTCAGCATCATCTTTAGAGTTCCATTGAACCTCTCCACCAGCGCATTGGACTGGGGGCGATATGCTGAGGCCCAGTTGTGCCGGATCCCACATTTCTCCCACAAGCACTGGAGCAGGGCCGACATGAAGTTGGACCCTTGGTCTGTCAAGACTTCCTTGGGGAACCCTATTCGGCTGAAAATGGTCAGGAACGCATCTGCCACAGTGTCTGCTTCAATGGAAGCTAAGGGCGCTGCCTCGGTGTAGCGGGTGGCGATATCTACCACCACCAGAATGTATTTCTTCCCCGACCAGGTCGTCTTGCTGATAGGCCCCACTATGTCCATGGCCACCTTCTGGAAAGGCTCCTGTATGATGGGCAAAGGTCTCAAAGCTTCTTTCCCCTTGTCCCGGGCCTTCCCAACCCTCTCACAGGGGTCACAGGATCGGCAATACTGCTGGACAGTGGTAAAGACCCCGGGCCAGTAAAAGTTCTGCAGCAGCCTCTGCTGGGTGCGCCGGCTTCCCTGGTGTCCTGCGAGAGGGATGTCATGGGCCAGGTACAGTAGCTTGCGGCAATACTTCTGGGGGACCACCAGCTGCCTCCTGATCCCACAGGGCTCCATGTCCATTGGGGGAGCCCATTCTCAGTACAGGATCCCCTTCTCCCACAGGAACCTCTCCTGGCAACCTCTCCCCATGGTCTGTACCACACTGAGGTCGGACAGTTCCCTTAGCTTCTGCAAGGAAGGATCTTTCTGCAACTCGGCCTGGAACTCAGCAGTGTGGAAGGGATGGGGGCCTGCTCACTCTCACTGGCCGGGTCTGAAGCTGCATCCTCTGTGAGCCTTGTCCCTGGGCACTCCCTTCTCACCAGGGTAGGGTCCTGCACCTCCGGTGTGGTACCCTTCCCGAGGTCAGGGCATAGTGCCCCTCGCCAGCTCTGGCTATGGGTCACGACCAGGGCATTCTGGGGGTTGCTTGGCCAGTCCTCTAGGTCCCCCCCCATCAACACCTCAGTGGGCAAATGGTGGTGCACCCCCACATCCTTCGGGCCCTCCTTGGCCCCCCATTTCTCCCACAAGCACTGGAGCAGGGCCGACATGAAGTTGGACCCTTGGTCTGTCAAGACTTCCTCGGGGAACCCTTTTCGGCTGTACCCTTGCCACGGGCACCTTGAATGGGGTCCCACCCACCCCCGTCAGGGTCAGGTAGGTGCCAGGCACCACCCGATCTGGGGCCACCACCTCGGGTCGGGCCAGCATCATCTCCGCACCCATATCCCAGTATCCATTGACCTTCCTCCCATCCACCTCCAGGGGAACAAGGCACTCTCTCCAGAGAGACAGCCCCGCGCCCACCCTGTAAACCGAGAACCCTGAGTCTGGAGCATCCAGCCCTCCAGAGGAGCTGGCCTGGGGTACTCTTCCCTCCTGAGCAGGTGATAAGCTGTCAGCCTCCTTTGCCCGGGCCGTCTGCCCCTCATCTGGCTGGGTCCCTACCCTGTTAACCCTGGGTAGGTTGGGTCTGTTCAGTCTGTCCTTGAGCCTGGGACACTGGATCTGTATGTGGCCTCTGTGGACACAGTGAGAGCAGCTCATGTCCCGTTGGTCCCCTCGAGTGGGTCAGATGGTCCTGACGCCAGGCGTTCCCCTTTGGAGGGGGTTCTCCATATTTCCCAGCTCGGAGGTCCCATGGTGACTCTCTGCATCGTGGTGGGCCTGTTCTTTTGGGACTCCTCCCTGCTACCCCCTGTCCGACTGTTCACAAACTCGTTGGCCAGCTGCCCTGCGTGCTGCGGGTTCTCTGGCTTTTTGTCCACCAACCACAGCCTCAGGTCGGATGGGCACTGTTCATACAGTTGCTCTAGTACAAATAGGTCAAGCAGGACCTCTTTAGCTTGGGCCCCAGCTGTCCACTTGTGGGCATATCCCTGCATCCAGTTGACCAGTTGTAGGTATGTGACCTCAGGGGTTTTACGCTGACTCTGGAACCTTTTCTGGTCCATCTAGGGAGTCAGCCCAAACTCACTGAGCAGGGCCTTTTTGAATAGTTCGTAGTCCCCTGCCTCTGCCCCTTTCATTTGGCTGTACATCTCCACGGCTTTGGGGTCCAGTAAGGGGTTGAGAACTGGAGCCTGTCTGCAGGGTCAACCCTGTGCATCTCGCAGGCATTCTCAAAGGCCGTCAGGAAGCTATCTATGTCCTCCCCCTCCTTATGCTGGGCCAGGAAGCACTCACCAAGCTCCCTGCAGTCTTGGGTCCCCCCTCACTCACCACAGCCAGGGCCCCACTGCTCCTCAGCCTCACTAACTCCAGCTCATGCTGACACTGCTTCTCCTTCTCCTCCTCCTCCAGCTCATGTTGCCGTTGCTTCTCCTCATGCTGCCGCTGCTTTTCATAATCCTCCAGCTCCCTCATTTTCATCTCCCTCTCCCATTCCAGCCGCCTCCGGTCCAGGGATGGGGAGCTCTGACGGGAGGATCCCCTGCTGGCTGCAGGGGTCAGGGTGCCCTTGGTATTCGCTGGGCTTCCCCCAACCACTCCCCTAGGCATAGGTAGGAAGGGTCTCAGGATGTCCTTGGCAGCAGTCTGACCCCTCCCAGCCCGGTCAGGCCCTGGAGCCCACACTGCATCTGCCGAGCAGCTTCCCTCAGGAACAGGGATCGGGTCATCCAAGCGATCCTTCTCCTCCAACTGGGCAATCAGCTGTTCCTTGATGGACCTCCCAGTGCGCAGCCCCCTCCTCCTGCACAGCTCCATCAGGTTGCTCTTAAGGCGTTTAGCATACTCTCCCTGCTGGCTACTCGCAGGCCTGTGCTCTCAGCTTTCCACAGTTTCCAGGAAGAACCCCTAGGGTGCCAGCCCTTCTTGAGGTCACCACCTCTTTGCCAGGGTTGAACTGCAGACTCTTCCGCCCCTGGGACCGCTCGCTGCAATCCCCAGTGGGACCCTGTTACTGCAGAAGTCCTTCTCTCTGGTCACACACTCCAAGGGGTTAATTGCCCCCTGAAACTGTCTCTCTGAATCTTCAGCACACCTGTTCCCCGTCAATCCCCCTTTGTTTTACTGCTCCCCAGTCACTTACTGCAGGAAGTGCCGTCCACAGGGTGCAGTAGATCCCACCTCTCCCATCAGTTGTCACGGAGAAAATAACTAGAATAAAATCCCCTGACCCTGAACTCTCTGGGCACCTCCTCCACTGCTCTCAGGTGTTGAAGGTGTCACAGAGTGTGGGGGAGTCCGGGCCCAACACCCCTCTTCCTGGGATTCACTGTGACTCTCAGCCAGCCAGTAAAACGGAAGGTTTATTGGACAATAGGAACACAGTCTAAAACAGAGCTTGTTGGTACAACCAGGACCACTCAGTCAAGTCCTTCTGGGGGGCAGGGAGCTTAGACCCCAGCCTTGGGGTTCCCTGCGTTCGACCAGCCAGCACAAAATTGAAACGAAAAACTCCTCCAACAGGCTCTCTCCTCTAGCCTTTGTCCAGTTTCCCCGGCAGAGATGTTACCTTCACCATCCGCCTCCTGGCTCAGGTGACAGGCTCTCAGGTATCTCATCCCCAGTGAAACTCCCCTGCCACATTCCCAGGTCAACACTCCCCCAGCCCTGCTGCATCACAGAAGGCAGTCCATTTCTTGCTTTAACAGTATCTTGTGAGGGTCCCTGAGAGAGAACAGGGAAGGTAGGAGGAGAAGGGGTATGAAGGGACTGGAACTGAACAGAATACTGCTTCTTCACAAGCACCAGGACCCAGTGGTCCAAGGTGATTACAGTTCAGGCTTCCTGAAAACATGAGGGTTTACCAAAGGGGAGGAGAGGTGGAAAGGAAAATATCCTTGGGTGGTTCTGTCAGGCTCTCCACATGGGCATCAAATCTGCTGCCTTGTGGAAGCACCTGATTGTGGGGGCAGCTGAGGCAGGGGGTCATCTTCAATGGAAGCTCTTTCTGTAAAATTCGTGCTGTTGTATTCCATGGCCAGAAGGGGAGAATGTGGAGAAAAACAAAAGTGAAACTTCAGAAATACCAGATTTTGAATACTAAATAAAAAATACTGATTTGGAATGAAAACTTCAATTTGAATATTTTAGGAAGAAAATGAGTGTTTGTGACCAACTTTATAAAAACATTTCTGTACGTAAAAATGTGGGAATCTCCTTTTTCCAATGGAATAAATTCCTTGGCTCCATTGTAGTCAATGGCAAAGCTTCTGTTGGAGTTGATCAGGTTTTCACCTCTTCTTTCTAGCTCTAGAAGAGCACAAGATATCAAATATCCAGGTAATGACATTTTAACACATAGGAAAGCTGTTACAAACACGGGATTGAATATTACCCATTCTTGGGCTTGGGCCTGTGTAATTATGGCAAAGAAATGCCAGGATTTTCTGCTTTTGTGACAAACTCCTTTTTATTTTCACTGTCTGTAGGAAAATTCGCAAGCTGCTTTCGTCTTCTGAAGCGAAGCGAGCCGCCAGACGCCCTTACAAGCCCATTATCCTCCAGCCAGTCCAGGCAGTCCAGTTACGACAGCCCATGAATGATGAACCCATAATCATTGAGGATTAAAACAAACTGAGCAGCCCTCACAATGCCAGTGGGACTGCCTGAAAGAATCTCTCTTCCGACACACACTTGAGGTTTTTATGGCTACGGTGTTGAATGAACTGCTGAAGACTGGAAAACTTTAAGGAACTGTTCTGCATCTTTTAAACCCCTAAAAGGAACTCAGCCCCATCTGAGCCCTGATGACCACAGACTGTGCGCTCGCTCTCTTGCGCATGCTCTTTCCTCTCCTCTCCTCTCCCTTTTTTATTTTTGGTAGCCTATTTTCCCCTCTTGCTTGTAGATTACTCTGCCTTTTTGTAGACATGTGGGAAGGAAGGTCAGTTTAACTTATTAAGAGAACGTGGAATAGTAATTTTTAGCTTTGTTTCCTCTGACCTTTGAAGAGCTAGAATCCTTTGTTTTGTGACTGAGCTCTCATTGCTAACCATTTTTACAAGGCTGTGTTGTAAGATTTTTGTGTGTGTGTGTGGATGGTGCCATTTTTTTCTTTTTTGTTATTTCTTTTGTAGATAAAGTTCTGATCTGTAACTCAGATATTTGGAAATAGAGGATTTGAAAGCCAGCTACAGGTTCAGCTAGTTTTCTTGGTCCTGTCCCTTGTGTTTTTTGGATAATTTGGCATGGCCAATTTTGCTTGTCCTCAGGCACAAGACAGAAACAACTCAGGCTGAAAAAGGAGTGAGCTAAGAACTGAAGAATCTTGCAGAACATTACACTAACACTGAAGAACTGAGGCCAGGTTACTGTAACTAGCTGTTTTATTCCAGTCAGTCCCAGGGAGATCTGGCCTGTGGCGTTTTTCACAGTAACCAGAATTTTGTGTGCTGCCTTCTGTCTGCTTCTGGAATCCTACGTGCTATTATAACAAGAAGGACCAGCAGTAGGCCCTCTAGTGCAACTAGTGTAATGAATTGCTTTGCTCTGGCTCCAAGAGTCAAGTCCACTGATGCCCAGGGACATTTTGCTTTGAATTCTGAACCTATTTGTGCATCAGTGTTTTTGAACACACCTCTCCACAGGAAGCCTGGTTTCTGTTAAATTACATTACTGTACCTTTCCCATTTTGAAGGGAATTTCAAATTAAATTACAACTGGGTTTTAATTAGAACAGACTGTGTCTGAAATTGTTTTCCTCTTGACATTTTTGTGTTTGAGGTTTTTCTTTTTTTGCATCTCCTGAACTTATTGTGTATTAGCAAGTCTGTAATTTTTTTCGTATGTCTTCTCATGGCAGTGCATTTGCTTAATGCCCTGCTTTGTTTTGACAGGTTGTAAACTATCATTTGCAACTTGTGTTGATCTGTACATGTACCTGCCTCAAACAGACACAGCATGTAATAATGCCCAAGTCATTCCACATGTGTCAGCAGTGAGATGAGCCAAAGTTGTATTTGGGTTATCAAAGTCCAGCCGTGATTCTGTGCAACACTGACCTTTGGGTGAGGTCAAAAGGAATCTCCGCAGAACAAAAACAGTTCAGTTAACTTTACTTAATAAACCTGGAACCCGAGCTTTTGTGAAACTGCTGGTTTTTTGTCTATGTTCTGAAATGTTAACTCAAATTTGACCTTTGCCAAGGCACCATCTGCCAAGGCACCATCTGCCTGTGGAATGTGGAGCTGCACCTGCTTCCTAGAAATTGCTTTGATTGAAAAGTGCTTGGATAACTCTGCTGCTGTGAACTAGAACTTCTTCACGTGATTGCTCTGTCAGTCTGTTATTTTGGGCAAGCCTAATTCATAGTTTGATCCCACCAATATACTTAGTGTATGTCTAACTACGTTTTAAAACCTGCGGCAGCAACTCAGAGTCCAGCTCTTCAGACTTAGGGTTGCACTTCGGCACTAAAAACAGGTATGTAGACGTTCGGGCCTCAGTTCTGAAACTCATCCTGCTCCCCAAGCTTCAGAGCCCGAGCCTGAATGTCTACATAGCTGTTTTTAGCGCTGTAGCATTAACCCAGGCTCTGAGACTCACTGCCAGGGGCTTTAAAATGCAGCGTAGGCATAGTCTGAGATACCGCTAACCTTTTTGAGTCTGAAAGATTAAATTATTTTTAACTCCTGTACCATGGCTCTTTTAGGGATGAGGGGACAGGACTCTGAAAACTGCCCTTCATGAAAACAATAGATTCGACAGTGAAGCTTTTGAATGATCCTATTGTATGTGTGACCCATATCGTCAAACTGAGCAGGGGCGTAAGTGTGACATGGCAGGATAGAATCCCAGTGGGTTAACTTCTGAATATGTGGCCATTTAAATATTTCTCTTCCGCATTAGCTCACTACCAGGATGAGCAAAGTTAGTTCAGCTGCAGTGCTTTCGAGTGGGGACAACCTGATTCTTGTAGTTTGTACTATGTGTGCTGCTGCCGCATACTTTATATTCTCCTTTCACTGCTGACCCCCAACTTCAGAAACCAGAGAGGACAGCCAGGGGTTGAAAGAAATGTCAGATGTGCAAGGCAGCCATGTCCAGTAGCATGGTGTGTCCTAGGCCATGGTGGAGTGTTGGTGTAGTAATACCGATTTGTGCCCGCAATACCACTTCCTGCACTAACAGTTTTCATTTGTTTGTCATGCACATGTGGCACAACTCCACCCTTTGCATGTGAGGTCTGATGAGCGACACTGCCTCAGGCTGTTCGCTACAGGAAGGCCTCAAGTCCAGTGGCATGTGACTTTCCTCTAGGAGGAGGAGAACAGCCTGAAGTGACTACTCTGGACATTGCAAAATTAAGTCCTTGTAGGCCACTCTGAAAAGACTCTTTATTTTTAATTTATCACTTCAAGATGGGATGCAGAGATAAAGTTTCTTGACACCTTAAATAACGGCTTCTTGGAGCAGCTAGTCCTGGAACCCACAAGGGGAGAGGCAATTCTTGATTTAGTCCTAAGTAGAGCACAGGCTCTGGTTCAAGAGATAATATAGTTGAGCCCCTTGGTAATAGTGACCATGATGTAATTAAATTTAACATCCTTGTGGCAGGGAAAACACCACAGCAGCCCAATACTGTAGCATTTAATTTCAGAAAGGGAGACTACACAAAAATGAGGAAGTTAGTTAAACAGAAATTAAAAGGTACAACCCCAAAAGTGAAATCTCTGCAAGCTGCATGGAAACTTTTTGAAGACACCATAACAGAGGCTCAACTTACATGTATAACCCAAATTAAAAAACCTAGTGAGAGAGCTAAAATAGTGCCACTGTGGCTTAACAATGAAGTAAAAGAAGCAATGAGAGGCAATAAGGCATCCTTTAAAAAATCCTAGTGAGGAAAATAGAAAGGAGCATAAACTCTGGTAAATGAAGTGTAAAAATATAATTAGGAGGGTCAAAAAAGAATTTGAAGAATAGCTAGCCAAAGACTCAAAAATTAATATCAAATTTTTTTTTACGAACATCAGAAGCAGGAAGCCTGCTAAAAAAACAGTGGGGACGATTGAGATGCTAAAGGAGTACTCAAGGATGATAACTAAAGGAATTCTTTGCATTGGCTTCACGCCTGAGGGTGTGAGGGAGATTTCCAAACCTGAGCCCTTCGTTTTAGGTGACAAATCTGAGGAACTGTCCCAGACTGAGGTATCATTCAAGGAGGTTTTGGAACAAATTGATAAACTAAACAGCAATAAGTCACCAGGACTACATGGTATTCACCCAAGAGTACTGAAGGAACTCAAATGTGAAATTGCAGAACTACTAACTGTAGTCTGTAACCTATCATTTAAATCAGCTTCTGTACCAAATGACGAGCATAGCTAATGTGACACCAATTTTTAAAAAGGGGCTCTGGAGGTGATTCTGGCAGTTACAGGCCAGTAAGCCTGAGTTCAGTACCGGGCAAACTGTTTGAAACTATAGTAAAGAACAAAACTGTCAGACAGATAGATGAACATAATTTGTTGGGGAAGAGTCAACATGTTTTTTTAAAGGGAAATCATGCCTCACCAATCTACTAGAATTCTTTGAGGGGGTCAACAAGCATGTGGACAAAGGGATCCTGTGGATATAGTGTTCCTAGATTTTCAGAAAGCCTCTAACAAGGTTCCTCACCAAAGGCTCTTAAGCAAAGTAAGCTGTCATGGGATAAGAGGGAAGGTCCCCTCATGGATGGGTAACTGGTTAAAAGACAGGAAACAAAAGGTAGGAATAAATAGTCAGTTTTCAGAATGGAGAGCGGTAAATAGTGGTGTCCCCCAGGGGTCTGTACTGGGATCAGTCCTTTTCAACATATTCATAAATGATCTAGAAAAAGGAGTAATAGTGAGGTGGCAAAATTTGCAGATGATACAAAACTACTCAAGATAGCTAAGTCGCAAGCAAACTAAGGAACTACTAAAGGATCTCTCAAAACTGTGTGACTGGGCAACAAAATGGCAGACGAAATTCAGTGTTGATAAATGCAAAGTAATGCACATTGGAAAACATAATCCCAACTATACATATAAAATGATGGGGTCTAAATTAGCTGTTACCACTCAGAGATATTGGGGATATAGTTCTGTGAAAACATCCACTCAGTGTGCAGCGGCAGTCAAAAAAGCAAACAAAATGTTGGGAATGGTTAAGAAAGGGATAGATAATAAGACAGACAATATCATATTGCCCCTATATCAATCCATGGTACACCCACATCTGGAATACTATGTGCAGATGTGTTCACCCCATCTCAAAAAAGATACATTGGAATTGGAAAAGGTTCAGAAAAGGGCAACAAAAATTCTTAGGAGTATGGAACAGCTTCCATATGAGGAGAGATTAATAAGACTGGGAGTTTTCAGCTTGGAAAAGAGACTAAGGGGGGATATGATAGAGGTCTATAAAATCATGACTGGTGTGGAGAAAATAAACAAGGAAGTGTTGTTTACTCCTCATAACACAAGAACTAGGGGTCACCAAATGAAATTAATACGCAGCAGGTTTAAAACAAAGAAAAGGAAGTGTTTTTTTCATACAATGTGCAGTCAACCCATAGAACTCTTTGCTAGAGGATGTTGTGAAGGCCAAGACCATAATAAGTTTCAAAAAAGAACTTGATAAATTCATGGAGGATAGGTCCATCAATGGCTATTAGCCAAGATGAGCAGGGATGGTGTTCCTAGCTTCTGTTTGCCAGAAGCAGGGAAGGGGCAACAGGGGATGGATCACTCGATGATAGATTACCTGTTATGTTCATTCCCTCTGGAGCACCTGGTATTGACCACTGTCAGAAGACAGGATACTGGGCTAGATGGACCTTTGGTTTTACCCAGTATGGCCACCAAGCCCCCTCAGAGGTCCAGAGAGGCCTGAGCCACTTCCAGCTTTTGAGGCCCCAATCTATAATAAAAATAAAAAATGACGACACATGAAAACAAAATAAGGTACCAAAAAAAGTGAGACATAATTTGAATATTTTTTTATTTAACAAATACTTTTCTAGCCTTTTTCTGTGCAAATGCACTAATTATTCAGGAAAAAATCTAGCTTTCATGCAATATCACAGTTGATATTAAGCATGGCGAGCCCATTCAAATGCTCTTGTCCCATAGTTCAATAGTGATAGTTGTTTACCTTTTTCAACAGGTTGAAGGTGCGTACAGCTGAAGTCACTGATACAGGCAAACTGACAAATACGCAATGCAATTGTAATATTAGGAAACCCCAGAGAGCCCAAGTTCGAGTATTTCTTGAAGCAATTCCTTTGGCTTGCAATCCAATTTAAATTCCAATTCATATATATATGAATATATTCGTTTGAGGAAGATGACCTCATTACTGAGATCTTTTGAGATTTCTTTGTTGTACTCTTTGCTGAAATTGTTCAGCTGCAGAAAGTAGATCTTCATTTCTCAGTCTGTTGAACTACCAAAGAAACCCCAAAAGGGTACAAATTAGTCGCAGTGACTCAAATGGACCTGTAAGACCTGATTGAATAGAGTCAATGATGACAAGGAAGACCTTGATCCTATAATGCTGCTCAGCATCAGATTCAGTAGGTCAGTTGCGATTGGTGGAGAACTCAGATGAAATGTCAATTTCTGTGCTACTAATTTGGACTCAGGATTGCATTCCATTGTTCACGAATCTGTTGAATGTCATTGATAAGACTTTCAATGTTATCCCTCTCAACATCAAGTGTAGCATTGCGTGCTTCAATTACCAGATTAGTAGCTTCATCCACAAAGATGACATCAGAATGCATTCAAATTTGAACATGTGCTTCTGAATAGACTGAAGTTCAGTTTGAGCCTGAGCAGTGAGATTGAGAGATTCCAGCTCACTTAAAGCCTTTCTCATTGAATTTAAATGCTGTGCAACTGGTTGAACACCATCAATCTGTGCAGGCCATCTAGTTTTGGCCATCCCATGCAGTGAAACAGGAAGATATTGTTTCAGAATTTCCCACCTTTGTGGACTGCTACTGAAAAGATTGAACATTTGCTAAACAGTTCCAAAGTAAGTAATTGCCTCCTTGACTGTGCTGAATCATGCAACACCTACAAGGTTTAGTGTGTGGTTTCTACAGCTGGAGAAAATAGTTCAAATTATGCTCAAGCAGAACTGCTTGTACACCTTTGTACTTCCCAGCCATATTAGATCCATTGTCATAGGCTTGACCAATGCAGACTTGAAAATCTATCTTAAAACCTTCTAGAATTGCTATACTCAAGCCGCAATTTCTTTTCCAGTTTTTCTCATGAAATTATCAAACAAACCTTTCTTCAACTGAAAATTTTGAGCTGTCTACAATCTTAACATATCGAATAACCATAGTAGTCTGTTCCTTGTGAGAACAATCTGGAGTTGCGTCAACAATGTTTGAAAAATACTTGGCATTTTGAATTTCATCAAGAATTGTTGTTTGTATGAATGACCCACATAGCTCAATAAACTTGTTTTGTATGCGTGTGGAGAGATAATGGATTTGTATGCTCTTCTGACTCTCTTGCGATTCTTGAACACGTTTAACATGCTCTGATAAAAGTGGGTCATATTTTCTGAGGAGCTCAACTATGTCTAGAAAGTTTCTATTTGCACGATCACCAGTACGTTGACTGGAACCAAAGAAAGCCAATCCTCACTCAGAAAGAAAAAGGATGACATTCAGGATGCACTCAAGAAGTTTTTTCCAGTTATTAGTTTCTGTAGAGTTCAGTCAAGAGTAAATTCTCAACTGAACTTTCAGCTGATGCTGCCCTACTGGCTGATTTCCATGCAACACAGATTTTTGTGTGACGAACTCTCATGTGATGGTATTCGGTCTTTCAACTTCCTCCAATCTCTGTTGATGCTCCATCCTGACTGATCAGAGAGAACTGATGCATTTGAAGCACTTTTGTTCAAAATGAAGCAGGGTGCACAGTACAGAGATTGTTTTTCCGTACTCCAGCATAACCAGTCTCTTGTACAGGTCTCACCATTTGGAAGAGTTTTTGTCAGCAGACGAGTAGGGAAAGCATGATTATCAGCATCTTGTAGAATGTTACTTGGAATTGCAATCTTTTCTTAAAATTAGTTGTTTTGAATTTGGGCAGCATTGCTCTTTTCAATAATTCCAATGTCAGTCACAGTCAAACCTGTAGTACTCATGAATTGCTCTTGCTGTGTAAGATCTACATCTTCCTGTTGCTGTTGAGTTTCTTGATTGTACATAGGATCTTCTGCTGCTGTTGGCACATCTCCTTCTTGACTACTGTCCTCATGTTCAGGTATTGGCATTGAAATATCACCTGTTGCAGTTGCGGAGTTTTCATTATCTGTAGCATTGTTGGGTAAGGTGTTTTCCAGTGGTTTGAGAAATGAAGTTATTGGCTTTGAGCTCTTAGCTGCTGCTTCACTCAGTTGTTTTCTACATCTCTTGCTTGCATCACTTTCAAATCTCCTCTTCATAGTGATCTATCTGGTCAATATGTAGCCTATCCAAACTTGAAATATTCTGCTGTAAAATAAGTAGCTTATCTACACTTGAAATCTTCTACTGTAAACATGTACACAAATACTGAACGGTACACACATGCTGAAAAAACTTAAAACGAAGGAATACTAATTAAGAACACAAAATGAAAGAGTCAGACAGGTTATTATCCTTATCACTGAATCAAAACTCAAGCACGCAAGGTATAATAGGCTGAGCTGAAGACAAAGGGATGGCATATATATAGTAAACACAGATACAGACATGGGGCTAATGTTCAAAAATTTCAAAAGTGTGTCCTCACGAAACTCACTGTACAAGATTGTCCTCACAACTTTTCACCTTGAATCTGGGCCTATAGACTACGAAAGCCTATGGTTGATGACCAAGGTAGGGCTCAACCAACCAACCAGTCACACCTTTTAGCTACCATATGAAGATAATAATGAGGAATTCTCACACACACAAATAATTCCTTAGTCAACTAGACGTAAAACTATAAAGACACTAAAATGTAACAATTCTCTACCTTTCAACACGCATCTGATGCAGCACCAGCCAGTAGTAGTGGTTTGTTTATATAATCTGAGAGGACACGTTTATCATGGTCTAATTTTGTGCATCAGAACAGATACATTTTTAATTAATACTTATGAACATTTTTAACTTTTATATGACAAAATCTATCAGTTAACAAAAATATTGTCCTTTTACCAAATCACATTTCTTATTTGCTTAAATTTGCAGCTCTAAGCGAGAGTGTGTGTCGCATTTTGGTCCAATAGCGATGCACATAAAAACAAGTTGCGAAACTTATCAAATGCCAAAAACTTAACAAGTGTCTAAATTTGAGGCCCCCTTTAAGTTTGAGGCTCAGGCCAAATGGCCCTCCTTGCCCTCCCTCTGACTGGCCCTGATGGCCACTCTTACGTTCTTTAGTGTCTGATTTAATGCCACCACCAGCTGGCAGTGAGGGTTATTGCTGATACTCCTGTTGTACTGTATTATGTCATGTCCACTCGAACATACACCTGTGTTCAGGGATCTCAGCCTGGAGAGATGCATTTTGGTTTTCAATTGAGAAATTACAGATAAAGTCTAATTTCATACTATATATGCAACGAGGAGTCCAGTGGCACCTTAAAGACTAACAGATTTATTTGGGCATAAGCTTTCATGGGTAAAAACCCCACTTCTTCAGATGCATGGAGTGAAAATTACAGATACATGCATAAATATACTGGCACATGAAGAGACAGGAGTTACCTTACAAGTGGAGAATGAGTGTTGATAAGGCCAATTCAGTCAGGGTGAATGTGGTCCACTCCCAATAATTGATGAGGTGTCAATACCAAGAGAGGGAAAATTGCTTTTGTAGTGAGCCAGCCACTCCTAGTCCCTATTCAAGCCCAAATTAATGGTGTTAAGTTTGCAAATGATTTGTAGCTCTGCAGTTTCTCTTTGAAGTCTGTTTTTGAAGTTTTTTTTTTGGTTGAAGGATGGCTACTTTTAAATCTGTTACTGAATGTCCAGGGAGACTGAAATGTTCTCCTACTGGCTTCTGTATTTTACCATTCATGATGTCTGATTTATGCCCATTTATTCTTTTACAGAGAGACTGTTCAGTTTGGCCAATGTACATGGCAGAGGGGCATTGCTGGCACGTCATGGCATATATCACATTAGTAGATGTGCAGCTGAATGAGCCCCTGATGGTGTGGCTGATGTGTTTGGGTCCTCTGATGGTGTCGTTAGAGTAGATATGGGGACAGAGTGGGCAACGGGGTTTGTTACAGGGATTGGTTCCTGGGTTAGTGTTTCTGTGGTGTGATGTGTAGCTGCTGGTGAGTATTTGCTTCAAGTTGGGGGGCTGTCTGTAAGCGAAGACTGGTCTGTCTTCCAAGGTCTGAGAGAGTGAGGGATCGTTTTCCAGGATAGGTTGTAGATCGTTGATGATGTGCTGAAGAGGTTTTAGCTGGGGACTGTAAATCATAGAATCATAGAATATCAGGGTTGGAAGGGACCCCAGAAGGTCATCTAGTCCAACCCCCTGCTCGAAGCAGGACCAATTCCCAGTTAAATCATCCCAGCCAGGGCTTTGTCAAGCCTGACCTTAAAAACCTCTAAGGAAGGAGATTCTACCACCTCCCTAGGTAACGCATTCCAGTGTTTCACCACCCTCTTAGTGAAAAAGTTTTTCCTAATATCCAATCTAAACCTCCCCCATTGCAACTTGAGACCATTACTCCTCGTTCTGTCATCTGCTACCATTGAGAACAGTCTAGAGCCATCCTCTTTGGAACCCCCTTTCAGGTAGTTGAAAGCAGCTATCAAATCCCCCCTCATTCTTCTCTTCTGCAGACTAAACAATCCCAGCTCCCTCAGCCTCTCCTCATAAGTCATGTGCTCTAGACCCCTAATCATTTTTGTTGCCCTTCGCTGGACTCTCTCCAATTTATCCACATCCTTCTTGTAGTGTGGGGCCCAAAACTGGACACAGTACTCCAGATGAGGCCTCACCAGTGTCGAATAGAGGGGAACGATCACATCCCTCGATCTGCTGGCTATGCCCCTACTTATACATCCCAAAATGCCATTGGCCTTCTTGGCAACAAGGGCACACTGTTGACTCATATCCAGCTTCTCGTCCACTGTCACCCCTAGGTCCTTTTCCGCAGAACTGCTGCCTAGCCATTCGGTCCCTAGTCTGTAGCGGTGCATTGGATTCTTCCATCCTAAGTGCAGGACCCTGCACTTATCCTTATTGAACCTCATCAGATTTCTTTTGGCCCAATCCTCCAATTTGTCTAGGTCCTTCTGTATCCTATCCCTCCCCTCCAGCGTATCTACCACTCCTCCCAGTTTAGTATCATCTGCAAATTTGCTGAGAGTGCAATCCACACCATCCTCCAGATCATTTATGAAGATATTGAACAAAACCGGCCCCAGGACCGACCCCTGGGGCACTCCACTTGACACCGGCTGCCAACTAGACATGGAGCCATTGATCACTACCCGTTGAGCCCGACAATCTAGCCAGCTTTCTACCCACCTTATAGTGCATTCATCTAGCCCATACTTCCTTAACTTGCTGACAAGAATACTGTGGGAGACCGTGTCAAAAGCTTTGCTAAAGTCAAGAAACAATACATCCACTGCTTTCCCTTCATCCACAGAACCAGTAATCTCATCATAAAAGGCGATTAGATTAGTCAGGCATGACCTTCCCTTGGTGAATCCATGCTGACTGTTCCTGATCACTTTCCTCTCATGTAAGTGCTTCAGGATTGATTCTTTGAGGACCTGCTCCATGATTTTTCCAGGGACTGAGGTGAGGCTGACCGGCCTGTAGTTCCCAGGATCCTCCTTCTTCCCTTGGTGAATGACCTTCCCTTGGTGAATTATGATGGCCTGTGGTGTTCTGTTGTTTTCCTTGTTGGCCTGTCCTGTAGTAGGTGACTTCTGGGTACCCATCTCGCTCTGTCAATCTGTTTCCTCACTTCCCCAGGTGGGTATTGTAGTTTTAAGAATGCTTGATAAAGATCTTGTAGGTGTTTGCCTCTGTCTGAGGGATTGGAGCAAATGCGGTTGTATCTTAGGGCTTGGCTGTAGACGATGGATCTTGTGATGTGTCCTGGATGGAAGCTGGAGGCATGTAGGTAAGTTTAGTGGTCAGTAGGTTTCCGGTATAGGGTGGTGTTTATGTGACCATCGCTTATTTGCACTGTAGTGTCCAGGAAGTGATCGCTTGTGTGGATGGGTCCAGGCTGAGGTTGATGGTGGGGTGGAAATTGTTGAAATCCAGGTAGAATTCTTCAAGGGCCTCCTTCCCGTGGGTCCAAATGATGACATCATCAATGTAGTGCAAATAGAGGAGGGGCATTAGGGGATGAGAGCTGAGGAAGCGTTGTTCTAAATCAGCCATAAAAATGTTGGCATACTGTGAGGCCATGTGGGTACCCGTAGTAGTGCCACTGACTTGAAGGTATACAGTTGTCCCCAAAAGATCTTCTACATCCATGGTTGCAAGGATGGTGTTTTCAGGAAGATTACCAATGCATTGTAGTTTCCTCCGGAAGTCGGTGGTGTGTCAAAGCTAGCTAGGAGTGCTGGTAACGTAGGGTCTGAGGAGAGAGTCCAAATAGTCAGATAATCCTGCTGTAAGATAATAAAATGTAAGACAATCCTGCTGCCAATGCCTGAGTTGATGGGGCATCTAGGTTTCCAGGTTTATCGATCTTGGATAGCAGATAGAATACCCCTGGTCAGGGCTCTAGGTGTATATCTGTAGATTTGTTCCTGTGCTATAGCAGGGAGTTTCTTGAGCAGATGGTGTAGTTTCTTTTGGTACTTCTCAGTGGAATCGGAGGATAGTGGCCTGCAGAAGGTTGTGTTGGAGAGTTGCCTGGCAGCCTCCTGTTCATAATCCGACCTGTTCATGACGACTACAGCACCTCCTTTGATTATAATGTCAGAGTTGTTTCTGAGTAACAGCCGTGTTAGTCTGTATTCGCAAAAAGAAAAGGAGTACTTGTGGCACCTTAGAGACTAACCAATTTATTTGAGCATGAGCTTTCGTGAGCTACAGCTCACTTCATCGGATGTGTACTGTGGAAAATACAGAAGATGTTTTTATACACACAGACCATGAAAAAATGGGTGTTTATCACTACAAAAGGTTTTCTCTCCCCCCACCCCACTCTCCTGCTGGTAATAGCTTATCTAAAGTGATCACTCTCCTTACAATGTGTATGATAATCAAGGTGGGCCATTTCCAGCACAAATCCAGGGTTTAACAAGAACGTCTGAGGAACAGTGGGGGGGGGAAAGGAATAAACAAGGGGAAATAGGTTACTTTTTATAATGAATCAACCATTCCCAGTCTCTATTCAAGCCTAAGTTAATTGTATCCAATTTGCAAATTAATTCCAATTCAGCAGTCTCTCGTTGGAGTCTGTTTTCGAAGTTTTTTTGTTGAAGGATAGTCACTTTGAGATCAGAAATCGAGTGACCAGAGAGATTGAAGTGTTCTCCGACTGGTTTATGAATGTTATAATTCTTGACATCTGATTTGTGTCCATTTATTCTTTTACGTAGAGACTGTCCAGTTTGACCAATGTACATGGCAGAGGGGCATTGCTGGCACATGATGGCATATATCACATTGGTAGATGTGCAGGTGAACGAGCCTCTGATAGTGTGGCTGATGTGATTAGGCCCTGTGATGGTGTCCCCTGAATAGATATGTGGACACAGTTGGCAACGGGCTTTGCTGCAAGGATAGGTTCCTGGGTTAGTGGTTCTGTTGTGTGGTATGTGGTTGCTGGTGAGTATTCACTTCAAGCTGGGGGGCTGTCTGTAGGCAAGGACTGGCCTGTCTCCCAAGATTTGTGAGAGTGTTGGGTCGTCCTTCAGGATAGGTTGTAGATCCTTGATAATGCGTTGGAGGGGTTTTAGTTGGGGGCTGAAGGTGACGGCTAGTGGCGTTCTGTTATTTTCTCTGTTAGGCCTGTCCTGTAGTAGGTGACTTCTGGGAACTCTTCTGGCTCTGTCAATCTGTTTCTTCACTTCAGAAGGTGGGTATTGTAGTTGTAAGAATGCTTGATAGAGAGCTTGTAAGTGTTTGTCTCTGTCTGAGGGGTTGGAGCAAATGCGGTTGTATCGCAGAGCTTGGCTGTAGACGATGGATTGTGTGGTGTGGTCAGGGTGAAAGCTGGAGGCATGTAGGTAGGAATAGCGGTCAGTAGGTTTCCGGTATAGGGTGGTGTTTATGTGACCATCATTTATTAGCACTGTAGTGTCCAGGAAGTGGATCTCTTGTGTGGACTGGACCAGGCTGAGGTTGATGGTGGGATGGAAATTGTTGAAATCATGGTGGAATTCCTCAAGGGCTTCTTTTCCATGGGTCCAGATGATGAAGATGTCATCAATATAGCGCAAGTAGAGTAGGGGCGTTAGGGGACAAGAGCTGAGGAAGCGTTGTTCTAAGTCAGCCATAAAAATGTTGGCATACTGTGGGGCCATGCGGGTACCCATAGCAGTGCCGCTGATTTGAAGGTAAGACTAGGAATGGTTGATTCATTATAAAAAGTAACCTATTTCCCCTTGTTTATTCCCCCCCCCCCACTGTTCCTCAGACGTTCTTGTTAAACCCTGGATTTGTGCTGGAAATGGCCCACCTTGATTATCATACACATTGTAAGGAGAGTGGTCACTTTAGATAAGCTATTACCAACAGGAGAGTGGGTTTGTGTGGGGGTGGGGGGGTGGGGTGGTCTGTATGGCTGAGGTTGTGGGGCAAGTGATGCTGTTTGGGAGTAGACCACATCTACCTTGACTGAATTGGCCCTGTCAACACTCGTTCTCCACTTGTAAGGTCATTCCCTTCTCTTCATGTGCCAGTATATTTATGCCTGTATGTGTAACTTTCACTCCATGCATCTGAAGAAGTGGGGTCTTTTACCCATGAAAGTTTATGCCCCAATAAATCTGTTAGTCTTTAAGGTGCCACTGGACTCTTTATTGTTTTTGTGGATACAGACTAACACGGCTACCCCTTTGATACTACATATGAAGTAGCTTAAAGTGACCACTTGAGGGTGCCAAGCCTGCAGTTTCAGTGACTGGAACAATGTGAACACATTAATATGAACTACCAGAATGTTACTCTGATTATTTAAAATCAGACTAGGCAATCTCTGAAGGATATCCCATAGTGCGCTGGCCTCCAGGGATCACATGGCGGCTGCTGCTTAATAGGGCTTTCCTAATCTTTGCTCTCCTGTGGCAGACTGCACTTAGCCTGGCCTTGCGAGAGGGCAGAATAAGATTTTTTTTTTTTTTTAAAGCACCTGCTGGGTCATGCTCTATCCCAGGAAGTGAACTATGCTGAGATTCATGAGGGGCAGATCTCACAGCCTGCATCCTCAGCTCTAGCACTCCTTAACAGCCTGATTCCCCTTACCAAAACCCTGTCAGGCCATCTCCCACTGCGATCCACTTCCTGCATCTCGCCAACAGCGCTCTCTCTCCTTTGAATGGGGCTTTGAAAACCATTCTCCCCCAGCAGCAGTTATGCAGGGCAGTGGTTCTTGTCGGGACCTTGTAAGCAGGGGAAGTAATTAATCACTGGAGTCCTGTCTGTACCGTACCCCAGTCAGCTGCTGGACTTTGGCCACTTCCCTAATCAGCCGTTGGGACTACTGTCCAGATGCCTTTCTGAGCTAAGGAGTAACATCCGTGTTAGTCTGTATTCACAAAAAGAAAAGGAGTACTTGTAGCACCTTAGAGACTAACCAATTTATCTGAGCATAAGCTTTCGTGAGCTACAGCTCACTTCATCGGATGCATACTGTGGAAAGTACAGAAGATCTTTTTATACACACAAAGCATGTACAGTAGTCTGGAAAGGTTGAGAACCACTGCTCTAAATTTTACTTTGCTGCCCATTACCATAGTATCCGAGCACCTTCCATGTAAATCAATGGCAAAGTCCCTAGTGGAGTTTATGGAGTCTCTGGCATTTCTCCCTTGATGAGGTCAGCAACATTCTGGTTGGGGGTAGGTTGTTTTTAGGGTTGGGAGGGGTTTGGAAATAAAAAGGATGTTTGACTTGTGAGTGTCGCTCATGATGGAAAGGCTGTCTCAAAGAGGAAGGCTTGGCAGCATTTCCTGAAGCTGGTCAGACTCTGGATTAACCTGATTTCCTCTGGAAATTGTCCCATTGTTGTGTCCCCTTGATTGAGAAAGCTTTGGTCCCAGCTCTCAGATGCTTTGTGTGATGCGTTGCCCCAGGGTAACAGACAGATAATAGATCTAAATTCTGTCTTTGATGTAGCTGGGGCTTGATCCATTAATTGCTTTGAAGCTCAGAACCAAGGCTTAAACCAGCATTGGAAGCTGATTAGGAACCAGTGGAGGAACTTGAACACAGGCCTGATGCTCTCAGCAGCCTCAGCCATGGAGAAGGCAGGCAGCTACATTCTGTACCGGCTGGAGTCTGTGCATCATCTTCAGCTTCAGCAACAAGAAGTTACAGTGACCCAGCCTGGAGGTGACAAATGCTGGATCGCTGTGGCCAGGGCCCCATCTGAGAGGAAGGGGGAAGTTTCCTAGCAAGCTGGAGGTGAGAGGTGGCATTTATGGAAACTGCTGCTACCTGGTCTTCCAAGCATAGCAAGGAGTCAAACAGGAGCCTGGGGCTTTGCATCACGCTGAGAAATGGGGGCTGTCTTTGGTGGAAAGTGTAGACAGCATCTTGGCCAGCCCTTCAAAGAAGCGGCTTTGTCTGTACAAAGTGCAAGCTGGTCTCCATATTGGAAGAGAAGATTGAAGGTCTGGAGCAACAGATAACGACCCTGCGTTGTATATGAGAAACTGAGGATTTTCTGGACAAAACTCAGGATAGGCTTCTAGGGGCACAAAGCTCTCAAGATATAGAGCAGGTTGCACAGAGGAGCCAAGAGGCCAGTGAAGAAGCTTGGCAACATGTGACCTCCAGAAGCGGTAAGCGGAATGTCCGGGTTCCAGTAACACAGACACAGGGAACTAACCGCTTTCATGGTCTCTCCACAGGTACCATTGTGGAGAGTGGACCAGATGATATGTCTGGGGGGAGAAAGCAGAAGGAGACTCCGCTGGTTGGAAGGCATGAGATGCGATGTCCTGAGGTTGAGGGTTCCACGATCACCACTCCCAAGAGGAGAAGGCGGGTGGTGGTGGTCGGGGACTCTCTCCTCCGGGGGACTGAGTCATCTATCTGCTGCCCTGACCGGGAAAACCGAGAAGTCTGCTGCTTGCCAGGGGCTAAGATTCGCGATGTGACGGAGAGTCTGCCGAGACTCATCAAGCCCTCGGATCGCTACCCCTTCCTGCTTCTCCACGTGGGCACCAATGATACTGCCAAGAATGACCTTGAGCGGATCACTGCGGACTACGTGGCTCTGGGAAGAAGGATAAAGGAATTGGAGGCGCAAGTGGTGTTCTCGTCCATCCTCCCCGTGGAAGGAAAAGGCCTGGGTAGGGACCGTCGAATCGTGGAAGTCAACGAATGGCTACGCAGGTGGTGTCGGAGAGAAGGCTTTGGATTCTTTGACCACGGGATGGTGTTCCATGAAGGAGGAGTGCTGGGCAGAGACGGGCTCCATCTTACGAAGAGAGGGAAGAGCATCTTTGCCAGCAGGCTGGCTAACCTAGTGAGGAGGGCTTTAAACTAGGTTCACCGGGGGAAGGAGACCAAAGCCCTGAGGTAAGTGGGAAAGCGGGATACCGGGAGGAAGCACAGGCAGGAATGTCTGTGAGGGGAGGGCTCCTGCCTCATACTGGGAATGAGGAGTGATCAACAGGTTATCTCAAGTGCTTATATACAAATGCACAAAGCCTTGGAAACAAGCAGGGAGAACTGGAGGTCCTGGTGAAGGAACTATGACGTGATTGGAATAACAGAGACTTGGTGGGATAACTCACATGACTGGAGTACAGTCATGGATGGTTATAAACTGTTCAGGAAGGACAGGCAGGGCAGAAAAGGTGGGGGAGTAGCACTGTATGTAAGGGAGCAGTATGACTGCTCAGAGCTCCGGTACGAAACTGTGGAAAAACCTGAGTGTCTCTGGATTAAGTTTAGAAGTGTGTGCAACAAGAGTGATGTAGTGGTGGGAGTCTGCTATAGACCACCGGACCAGGGGGATGAGGTGGATGAGGCTTTCTTCCGGCAACTCACAGAAGCTACTAGATCGCATGCCCTGATTCTCATGGGTGACTTTAATTTTCCTGATATCTGCTGGGAGAGCAATACAGCGGTGCATAGACAATCCAGGAAGTTTTTGGAAAGCGTAGGGGACAATTTCCTGGCGCAAGTGCTAGGGGAGCCAACTAGGGGGGGCGCTTTTCTTGACCTACTGCTCACAAACCGGGTAGAATTAGTGGGGGAAGCAAAAGTGGATGGGAATCTGGGAGGCAGTGACCATGAGTTGGTTGAGTTCAGGATCCTGACGCAGGGAAGAAAGGTAAGCAGCAGGATACGGACCCTGGACTTCAGGAAAGCAGACTTCGACTCCCTCAGGGAACAGATGGCCAGGATCCCCTGGGGCACTAACATGAAGGGGAAGGGAGTCCAGGAGAGCTGGCTGTATTTCAAGGAATCCCTGTTGAGGTTACAGGGACAAACCATCCCGATGAGTCGAAAGAATAGTAAACATGGCAGGCGACCAGCTTGGCTTAATGGTGAAATCCTAGCGGATCTTAAACATAAAAAAGAAGCTTACAAGAAGTGGAAGGTTGGACATAATACCAGGGAAGAGTATAAAAATATTGCTCGGGCATGTAGGAAAGATATCAGGAGGGCCAAATCGCACCTGGAGCTGCAGCTAGCAAGAGATGTCAAGAGTAACAAGAAGGGTTTCTTCAGGTATGTTGGCAACAAGAAGAAAGCCAAGGAAAGTGTGGGCCCCTTACTGAATGAGGGAGGCAACCTAGTGACAGAGGATGTGGAAAAAGCTAATGTACTCAATGCTTTTTTTGCCTCTGTTTTCACTAACAAGGTCAGCTCCCAGACTGCTGTGCTGGGCATTCCAAAATGGGGAAGAGATGGCCAGCCCTCTGTGGAGATAGAGGTGGTTAGGGACTATTTAGAAAAGCTGGACGTGCACAAGTCCATGGGGCCGGACGAGTTGCATCCGAGAGTGCGGAAGGAATTGGCGGCTGTGATTGCAGAGCCCTTGGCCATTATCTTTGAAAACTCGTGGCGAACGGGGGAAGTCCCGGACGACTGGAAAAAGGCTAATGTAGTGCCAATCTTTAAAAAAGGGAAGAAGGAGGATCCAGGGAACTACAGGCCAGTCAGCCTCACCTCAGTCCCTGGAAAAATCATGGAGCAGGTCCTCAAAGAATCAATCCTGAAGCACTTACATGAGAGGAAAGTGATCAGGAACAGTCAGCATGGATTCACCAAGGGAAGGTCATGCCTGACTAATCTAATCGCCTTTTATGATGAGATTACTGGTTCTGTGGATGAAGGGAAAGCTGTGGATGTATTGTTTCTTGACTTTAGCAAAGCTTTTGACACAGTCTCCCACAGTGTTCTTGTCAGCAAGTTAAGGAAGTATGGGCTGGATGAATGCACTATAAGGTGGGTAGAAAGCTGGCTAGATTGTCGGGCTCAACGGGTAGTGATCAATGGCTCCATGTCTAGTTGGCAGCCAGTGTCAAGTGGAGTGCCCCAGGGGTCAGTCCTGGGGCCGGTTTTGTTCAATATCTTCATAAATGATCTGGAGGATGGTGTGGATTGCACTCTCAGCAAATTTGCGGATGATACTAAACTGGGAGGAGTGGTAGATACGCTGGAGGGGAGGGATAGGATACCGAAGGACCTAGACAAATTGGAGGATTGGGCCAAAAGAAATCTGATGAGGTTCAATAAGGATAAGTGCAGGGTCCTACACTTAGGATGGAAGAATCCAATGCACCGCTACAGACTAGGGACCGAATGGCTAGGCAGCAGTTCTGCGGAAAAGGACCTAGGGGTGACAGTGGACGAGAAGCTGGATATGAGTCAGCAGTGTGCCCTTGTTGCCAAGAAGGCCAATGGCATTTTGGGATATATAAGTAGGGGCATAGCGAGCAGATCGAGGGACGTGATCGTTCCCCTCTATTCGACACTGGTGAGGCCTCATCTGGAGTACTGTGTCCAGTTTTGGGCCCCACACTACAAGAAGGATGTGGATAAATTGGAGAGAGTCCAGCGAAGGGCAACAAAAATGATTAGGGGTCTAGAGCACGAGTTATGAGGAGAGGCTGAGGGAACTGGGATTGTTTAGTTTGCGGAAGAGAAGAATGAGGGGGGATTTGATAGCTGCTTTCAACTACCTGAAAGGGGGTTCCAAAGAGGATGGCTCTAGACTGTTCTCAATGGTAGCAGATGACAGAACGAGGAGTAATGGTCTCAAGTTGCAATGGGGGAGGTTTAGATTGGATATTAGGAAAAACTTTTTCACTAAGAGGGTGGTGAAACACTGGAATGCGTTACCTAGGGAGGTGGTAGAATCTCCTTCCTTAGAGGTTTTTAAGGTCAGGCTTGACAAAGCCCTGGCTGGGATGATTTAACTGGGAATTGGTCCTGCTTCGAGCAGGGGGTTGGACTAGATGACCTTCTGGGGTCCCTTCCAACCCTGATATTCTATGATTCAAAGCATTTTCTCTTTCCAACCAGCATCACAATAATCTGGCCTGGGTTCAGCTTCAGCCAACTGCTCTTCACCCAAGAGCTAATTTCCTGTGGGCACTTGGTGGTGATGGTTACATCAGTTGAGTGATATGTAGCTGAGTGCCATCAACATACTGTTGGCAGCTAAGGCCATGGTACCTCTCTCTGCCCCAGTGGTCTCAAGTAGATAGTGTGGGGATAGTGTAGATCCCAGTGCAACCCTGGAGGTGAGGGCCTTCTGAGAGCAGGCGCGGTTTCCTGTCACCACTGTGAGTGCTGCTGGAGAGAAAATGAATGGAGCTGCTGTTGAGCTGGGCCATGCACTCGCTGTGTCTTGAGGTGGGTGAGTCGTACCCTGTGGTCCATTGTGTCAAGCCTGCAGAGAGGCCCAGCAGCATGAGCAAAGGGATCTTACCTGTGTCCATGGCCCTGAGCAGACTCTTAGTGCCACTACAGCTGTGCCTGTGCAGTGCCTGGTCTGGGCCCTGATTGTGAAGCATCCAGGATGTTGGCTAATGTCACGTTGTTGTAGGAGCTTGGTGGTTACTTGCAGTCTAACTCACATGCCAAGGAACTGGCATTGGGGGATGAAGTGGGAACAAACCATTAACATGTGAGGTTAATTAGTTTCTTTCCCTGCTACAATCCTCTATAGGCCCCTCTGCACAAGTAGCACCAACTTACGCTCAGACTGATGGTGTGTGTTCATGCACACACATCTACATGTGACTCCGTCCTGCCCTGAGTGCTGCTGTGCAGCCACCAGGTCACTGCTAGCTTTTGGCAGAGTGCCCTTTCTTTGCCCGTACTCCGCCTGTTTCACCTTGCGCTCCTGAGAGCAAGGAGGTAGGCATGCGGTGGGCTTGAAACTTCAGCCAAAGTGTGGGAGGCTCAGACCCCCTTAACCTGCTTCACTTAACCGTCAATGGAGTATGTCAGGCTCAAAACTTGCTGCACACTGTAATAGGACAGGCAGCCTCAAGGCCTTTGTTTAGCCAGTGCAGAGATGTTGTGTAGGTCAAACATCAATAAGCTGGTGAGTCAGTTTTACATGGTGACCGGCCCAGCTTCAGCAGCTCGGACTCCTCTCTGAGCTGGAGTGCTGGAGGAGGAGCATTGGATTCGTCTACTGACCAGGGAGCACAAGAAAATGCTCTGGGTACACTGCGTCTACACTTAGACCAGGAACAGTCAACGTGTGTTTAGACCATGGCATTTAAGAACATCTGGATCAATATGGTCCCTTGCAGCAAATCCTCAGATTGAGGGAAACCTCTTTTGGGTGCCTGTTGTGACCGGTGGGGCCCAGCTGGTCTATGCTGTTTTCTTGAGAGTTCAATCAGTGAGTGAGTGCAAGGGAAACATGCTATCACTAACTCTTACGAGATAGCAGCATACACAATGAGAAGAAGAGATGTTTCCACTATTTAGGCAAGCTCGGATCTGGCACAAACACAGAATTTTACCTTGTTAATTGTTTTTTTTTTTTTTAACATGAGGCCTTCCAAGCAAATCCAAATTTTCTAGCTCCCAACTCATCTGTGGGAAACCTATCAGAGCCTGCAGTGATAGGGATCACCCTGGATTTCTGCCCCCTGGGAAGGGAAGGCTCACTTGCTCATTTATGCCACAGCAACATCTAAGGCAAATGTATCATACGAGCCAGTTGTCTCCGCCACTGTGCCAGTGGAATGAGATTGGAACAGCAAGGCATTCCCATGGGATTCTTCAGATGGGTGCTGCCCCAGTCAGCCTGTTCACTTCCCACAGAATCTAAAAAAATTAGATTTTTTTTTTTTTTTTTTGCTCCAGGCACAGGGAGAATCCATGCCCTGAATGACATCTTGCAGCATTGGAAGCATTCCGGTTCAGACAGGAAGAATCAGGCTTCTAGGTGTCCTGCCTCCTCATTCAGCTGCTCAGACTGTCTGATGGTCCCCTACGTCTCCACAGTCATCAGGAAGATCAAGCCATAGAGGGCAATTCTGAGCGCCTTTACTGGCCCTGGTTCTTTGGCTCAAAAAGTCCCTC
The DNA here is from genome assembly GCF_965152275.1 of Natator depressus. NCBI lineage: Eukaryota > Metazoa > Chordata > Testudines > Cheloniidae > Natator > Natator depressus. Next base: position 43,246,168 of record NC_134241.1, on the reverse strand, counting down.
CACTGTTACAAGAAGACACAGTAAGTTCAGATCTCAGAGTAGCAGCCATGTTAGTCTGTATCCGCAAAAAGAAAAGGAGTACTTGTGACACCTTAGAGACTAATAAATTTATTTGAGCATAAGCTTTTGATGAAGTGAGCTGTAGCTCACGAAAGCTTATGCTCAAATAAATTTGTTAGTCTCTAAGGTGCCACAAGTACTCCTTTTCTTTAAGTTCAGATCATCTCTTTTCTTCTACCCTTAGCTACACAGCATGAAACCCTTTCTCCTATTGCACATGCTCATGCAATGGAGGTGGTTTTAAATGCACCCACATACATGCTATTCCCAGCCATAGATGAATTGATTACAAGGCCAGAAGGGATCACTGTGATCATCTAGTCTGACCTCCTGCATAGCACAGGCCAGCAGGTCTTTTAGAAAAGCAACACTCTTGTTTTAAAAATCATCAGAGATGGAGAATCTGCCACGACTGTTGGTAAGTTGTTCCAATGGTTAATTACTCTGACTGTTAAAAGATTAAACCTTGTTTCCAGTCTAAATGTCTAGCTTCAATTTCTAGCCATTGGATGGTGTTAGACTGGAGAGCCCATTATTAAATACTTGCTCCCTGTGTAGGTATCTATAGACTTGTGTAATCAAAGTCCCCCTCAACCTTCTCTTTGTTCATATAAATTGATTGAGCTCCCTGCATCTATCACTATAAGGCAGGTTTTCTGATTCTTTAATCGTTCTCGTGGCTCTTCTCTGAACCCTCTCCAATTTATCAACACACTGGTGCCAAATATAGAAGAAAAATAACACCTTTGCACCTACTCAAGTTTCCCCTATTGATGCATCCCAGGATTGCATTAGCTCTTTTGGCCACAGTATCACAGTGGGAGCTCACGTTCAGCTCATTATCTACCACAACCCCCAAGATTCTTTTTGGTCCTAATAAATTTAAAGACTACAGTTCAAAGTGTGTTCTCTTTGTATTATACTGTGCTGAGGGGCACCAGTTGCTTTTAAAGGGGATGGGGATAAAAGTTGATGAAAGGAAAATACTGAAATATTCATTAGTTTATAGAGAGAGATTGGATAGTCTGGCAAATCCAGACAACGGAAAACAGGAAGGGAAGGAAACTAAAAGGACAAAACTAGAGACAATCTGAAAAAATAGAAATAAGAGAAAAACATGGGGAGGAGGCTAAAATAAGCAAGAGTAAAGAGAGACTGAACACACTATGGGAAAAGAAAGAGACAACAATATGGTAGGCATGTGTGTGAGTTGGCAGAGTGGGACAGGAAGCAGAAGGAAAACTCCATCATGTGGCCCAAGCAACTGGAAATGGTCAAGATCATCCCTATAGGAAAATGCCCCCCCTCACCCAACGCAGGCCCTCAGAAAGAGAACATGGCAGTTGGATGAGGACCCTGCTTGGCTTGCTGTTCTACCCTGAAAAATGGCAGCAAAGACCTACCAGCTTGGATCTAGAGCAGTGGTTTTCAACCATTTGTGGACCCCTAAAATTTTTTTTAATGGAGGTGCGGACCCCTTTCGAAACCTGAGAAAGAGTCTTTGGAGCCCCAGTGGTCCGTGGACCACAGGTTGGAAATCACTGCGCTAGATACACTGAGACACAACAGGCTCAGTCTGCAAATAAAACCTGGTTTCTTCTAACTTCCAGCCCTGAAGTCTCAAGCTGGAATCTGAGGGTCAAGCCATGATTCTTTTGCTGCTTATGGAACCCCTGTATTCTGCCTTCTGCCCCACCCCTGCAAATCTATTTCTTCCTTTATTGGCACCTTTTCTCAGTGGTTCTTCACAGGTGCGTTTGACTCCAAATCAAATTCAGTAAGCTGATGCACAAGAGGAAATAAATTCCAGGTGCCTCTTCCGTAGCCAGTGCTGAGGGAGTATTAGGAAACATGAATAAGGGTATGTCTGCCCAGCAGACAAAGGCCTGTGCAGTAAGTCAGAGCCCAGGTCAACTGACTCGGGGCCTCGGCTCTTGCGCTGCAGAGCTAAAAATAGCGGTGTAGCTGTCCAGGCTGGAGCCTAGGCTCTGAGACCTGGGGGGAAGGGGGGGAGTGTCTCTGAGCCTGAGTATCTGCATTTGCTCGCACAATGTACAATTGCATAAGTAACTACCTATTTGCATGCACAATTAACCAGTTTGGATACACACCTGTGGATTTGTGCCTGCACACGTTTAGAGACTTGCAACAAGTTTGGCACAGTGTATACAATCTGTTCCCCCCTTCCCCAAAATCATTGTTATCACTTTCTGATACGGGGGCAGTTTCCAGCCTCCCTGTCCTCCCACCCCAAGTTATTCAGAGTTTTATTTATCCTTTCTGGGTGGTTAAGACTCATTTTATACCCTAAAGCAGAAAGTGCATCTGTCTGCATTTCATTTTTCTCCGGTCATGACTGCTGTACTGCCCTTCCTGGGATCCCCCTGTGCCTCCCAGTATAGCCTCACTCATTCTGCATTTGGTAACAGACTGCTGCTTGTTTTGTATATTTGATTGCAACAGGAGATTTACTAGCAAGACGCTTCTATGTAGTAATTGCCGCATTCTTCAGCGTGTAGGCAGAATGAAGTCTTTCTAGGGTTAAGTCCAGTGTCTTGAGCAGTGCTTTTGAATAGGGTTATTTGTACTAATTTCAGGTTTTGACTTCTGGGAAATGTGGCCCTGTGGGAGTGGAGTATGTGATAAATCAGACTTTTGTTTTACTGTACCAGATCATTTGGTGCTTTGTGGGGGAAAGAGTCTCTATTACTTTGATCAAGGTGCTGTCCTAGTAACTGGTTTCTTTTTCTGTATGTTGCTTTGCAGGGAGTCTGATCTTGTTTTTGGGTTTGCAGCCGGTGCAGAGAGCTTGCGATTACATAGTACCAGAGCAGGGCGAACAGTGAGGGGTGGTGTTCATAAAAGCTGCTGTGATTTCTAAATAGATTTTTCACTCCGGCTGCGTTTGCATATGTATAAAAAAGGTAGCATGGGAACCGCAGTTCCCAGGGAGATTCAGTTGCACAACTCAAATGCACTTGATGATGAAACTCAGTTTAACTTGGGAGGAATTTCTGAAAGTGAGGTTGCGCAGTCAGGGAAGAGGAGCGAGGAGAATTCTGGTGACTATTCACACGGGTCCACTAGTGGAACTGTGAATACTGAACACTTGAAGAAGCACTCGCAGCAGGCTGTTTGCCAGCAATCCATTGCAGTAAATTTGTTCGCACAAGACATTTGTTGTGAAATGTAGAGCAGGTCAAATAATTGGAGTCAGATTCGTTTTGTGAGTAGATGGTTCAGACCCAGGGTAAAGACACAATGCCCAAGACAGCTGGTAGAAGTCAGCCTCTCAGCTGACTTTAATTGAGCTGAATTGATTCACACCATCTAAAGATCTGGCCCTACGTTCTCTGCAGAGTATTGAGAGTTATTTGTCCAACAGTGCATTGCACTAGTTCTCAGGATTCTGTAGCGAGGTTTGGCTCGTCCACCCGCTGAGTTCTGCACGCTGGCCTCGTTCAGCATTGCCTCAGGAATGGCCAGATTAGAGATGCTGTGCTAGGTCTTTGGTGGGTATAAATTAGCCTAGTTCAGATCATCCTCCCTTCTTCAAGCACAGGTTGGTTGGAAGCTTGCATGAGCCTTGACAGGTGGTATTCCCTTCAAAGGGCAAATAAAATGCTGCTGCTCTGTTGCAGCCGCTGCAAGGCTACCGGTGTTAGGAGACCAATTTACAGCAACACTTGCTGGTAGCTAGGCCACATAGCTGCAGCAGCAGCAGCAGTCTCCACTGCCCACACAGCAGCAGCTGCAGCAGTCTCTGAAATCGGAGAGTGCGAGCAGCCCTGCCCTTTCATGGGAGCTTTGACCATCTAGCTTGGAGGAAAAGTGGAAATCTTGGCACCGGCCAGTTGAAGTGCACAGGAGCCTATACTGGCTGGACATGTCCTCAGGAATGCAGATGAGGGGGTGTGGAAGCTAACTCCGGTTCCAGAGTGCCCTTCTCTTTTATTGCTCACCAGCTGCATGTCTGCAGAGGCAGTTGGTGTTTTCTCTGAACAAATGTTTTTCTGGGCCTTGGAGCCCGGGCTTGCATTGCTCAGAAAGATTCAGTTTTCCCCTACTTCTGAAGAGCTCTCCAGGTTGAACAGAGCTGGACCTACAGATGAGGTTAATTCATTTTCCTCATGACAATGATTTTGTCCTGTCTGCTCTTGCTGAATCCAGAGAGGTTTCTGGCTAGGGTTGTGCAGGTTCTGGATTCTGTCATAACTAGCATCTTCTGATGGCGGTGATTTTCATTCTTGGGCATAGCTTTCCAGCCCTCAGGACTTAACTTTAAACACCAGGGTTGAAAATCTTGGCCTGAATTCAGGCCCTTAAAGAAGTGTCCACTTCTGCTACGTTGATAGGTGGCAAGTACCCAGCAGCTCACATTGGCCTGTGTGTGGCTTCATCCATTCAACTCCCCCTTGGAAAACAGAGTTTGAGCTTCTTGTGCTCGGTTTGTGCTCTTCTCAAGTGTGGGGCTCCTGTGTCCACATTGCGTGTCTCACCTCTGTAGTCTTTCCCATCACATTGGATGAGTGGGGTCATGGCTCCAGTCACCCTCCAATTCCATCTGATGGTTGGCGTGCAGCGAGCTAGCATTGCATGTAGTATGCTGAGCCACAGAAAAGCACCGAAGGCCTCTGCTTCTGCTCTCGGTGGGTTCAGCAGTGAAGAAGCTGCTACTGGTGCTGGACAGGGGCTGGAAGGTCTTGGCATACCCTCAGATTCTGTTGATCTACGAAGTCAGGGAAAGACAGAGCCAAGATGCAGTTGATAGCCATGACTCAGACTTTACAGTTTCCAAACTCCTGAAGCGAATGTCAGAACCAGGAGTTCTGCTTCCCATCCATACCCGCTCTCCCCTCTTTGGGTTGGCGTGAGATTCTTCACCCAGACACACAGCACCTCAGGCTGACCACGTTCTCCTAGTGTGCAGAGAGCATTAGGCTGGGGGTGTTCTACTGACAGCCTGCAGATCCTATTGGGGAAACAAGAGGGTTTCAGCCACACCTACCTGTTCAGTACATTGGCAGACTTTGCATCTAGGCAGTACTAAAGGAAGCAGATCTGAGATATTCTGCTTTTGCCTTTTGCCTTTGCCTGTTAAAACCATTTATTAGAGTCCAATAGGTACTCTTCCATTTTGCTGCACAGGCCGATGGGCTCTACTCACCTTACAGCAGCCATGTTTTTGAAAGGCTTGTTTCACGATTCCTTCTCGTGAGAGCCATCTCTAAGGGACTGGCCCCTTGTTCTGGATAAGCTTGTAGAGCTACCATATGAACCTCTGTTCCACTGTTCTCTACACCTTGGCTGTGAAAACAGATACAATAGCTGCCACCAGAGAATTGGAGAGAAACAGGCCCAATTGCTGATCCTTGCCACACCGTGCTCCAAAAGGAAAACATGGTCTTACGTCTTTCCCCCAACTTTTTGACTAGGTTGTCTCCAGTTTACATCAGAAATCAGTCCACTAGCTGCCTCTCAGCCTCATTTGCGTCCAAGGATCCCCGTACTTCACAGAATGCACAGGGCCTTATGACGTTGTTGATATAGGACCACACCTATCCACAGTTACCCCAAACCTCAGTCAGGGTAAGAGCAGGGATTGGCCCAACTCAGCTCAAAGGCTGTCCAAATGGATCAGACTAAGTCTACACAGTTTTCATGGTCTAGCGGGTTTACAGCCCACTCAGCTAGGTCTATGTCTGCCTCCACAGTGTGCTGTTACACTGTGCACATTACTAGTATGTGTAAGGCCACTACATGGAGCTCTGGCACCTTTTTACACAGCTTGGTCTCTAGGGCAGATGTCCATCGGAATCAGCTATCTTGAATCCCTTCCAGTATTCCTCAGACCTCTTTCCATGGCTCACTGCTTACTTCCCCAAGAATGAGGATCCATATGGACAATTACAGAGGAAAATAATTACTGTAGTAAGTGTGTAGCCTGGAGACAAGGGCAAGATGGCACCAGCCTGAAACCCTTGAGCTGAGGTCTAACCACCCTGCATCCTGACTTAGACTGCGACCTTGGCCTGGAGATGTGGGTCTCTAATGTAACAGAGCCGAGTATCAGCCACTTTGCCATAGTCTTTGAGAAGGACCACGGGTTCTGTAGCCCCTGCTAGCAGTGTGGTTCTGCATTCCCTCCAACAGCTAGCCTGCATAGAGGTCTATGGCTGCTGCCGTTTCTGTGTCAGGAGATTTGGCTGTTTAGCTCAAGTGGAAGAGGCTCATGCTTTGCTTAGATCCAGAACTCATTGGTTCAGTCCCTGCTAACTACCAGAATGAGGGTGGTGACACATGGGACTAGGTTGTCTGTAACCATTAGCCTGCACTCTGCTTCCAGCAGCAAGAAGAGAAACCAAGAATCCTAGTGTGTCTCAGGCAGTGGTGAGCCCACTGGCAAGGCAGGGTTCTCTCTCCCTCTGTGTGAGACAATGCATAGGGGATAACAGCACACTCTCACCTCAACATTTACTTCACTAGCTGATGTGGGAAAAGTCTACGCTGTGAATTTCAAGGGTGTGGGTTCAGACCCTGCAGATAGCCCATGGGGGGTGAAAACCAAACTGCGTATTAATGTTACTGTAAGGACCCTGGTGTGATTATTGGAATGATGTATGTCACTAACCACTTTAATTAAACTGAATCTGGGTGTTGGGCTAATATTTCTTTGTTGCACTTTTATTATTTGTAGGTGGTTAATGGGAGCTGCCCCTTTAAGACCAGGGTGTGGCTGGCCATGTGACTGAGCCTTCCTAGGTCAGCTCCACAAAGGTCAGAATTGGATTTCATAAACTTATCGTGGAGCAGCCTCATTCCCTAAGAAGTCAGATGGGTGCTGGGGGTGAGGGGCTGGGTGCCTCAGGGCATGGCCATTCAGCTATAGGGCACCACTTGGAATGCTGACCTGCTCAGCAGAGATTACCTGCAGTTCCCATCTCATGGACGACTGGTAGCTCCTTCACCATCAGAACTTGTGTTGCCACACACACCATTCAAACCTTGCACTGGATACACAGGTTTTAGTTTCCTGGTGCTCTCAAAACATCTGAGTGCTCTACGGCTACTGATTTATTTTCACCACACCCTTGTGTGATGATGGGCCCCTCTTGGACAGCTGGGGAACTGAGTCGGGGAGACTGAAGCCAAAATTGTCAAGTGTTTGCTAATTTTCGGTGAGACACCTAGGCCCTGATTTTTTTTGAGTACTTCGCATTTTTATAGCATTGTGTGTGTTCAAAGCGCAGCTCCCACTGACTTCAGCGGCCGCTGTGAGTACCCAGCACTCTGGCAGATCTGGCATTCTCAAGCGAGGCTCCCAGAAAACGAGGAACACAATTAGTGTGAAAAGTCTGGTTTAAATGACTTCCTCAGCATCACACAGGAACTCTGTGGCAGAGGAAGGGAGAGAATCCAATTCTCCAGGGCAACATTCGACTGCCCTAGCTCCAAGACTATCCTTTCTCTTCCAGAAACCCTCTGCCTTGTTTTAGATTCATAGATACTAAGATCAGAAGGGACCATTATGATCTAGTCCGACCTCCTGCACAATGCAGGCCACAGAATCTCACCCACCCACTCCTGCAAAAAACCTCTCACCTATGTCTGAGTTATTGAAGTCCTCAAATTTTAAAGACTTTAAAGGCTTTAAAGTGGTTTAAAGACTTCAAGGAGCAGAGAATCCTCCAGCAAGTGACCCGTGCCCCATGCTACAGAGGAAGGCGAAAAACCTCCAGGGCCTCTTCCAATCTGCCCTGGAGGGAAATTCCTTCCCGACCCCAAATATGGCGATCAGCTAAACCCTGAGCATATGGGCAAGATTCACCAGCCAGATACCCAGGAAAGAATTTTCTGTAGTAACTCAGATCCCACCCCATCTAACATCCCATCACAGGCCATTGGGCCTATTTACCATGAATATTTAAAGATGAATTAATTGCCAAAATCAAATGAGGGAGGAATCTTACAGTCTCCTTCTCTGCCTAACCCTGATCCAGCCTCTGTACACGGTTGACCCTGTGCAGTGAATGAGGCAGTGGTCTGCGGTTGTCTAGAAATGCTACATGATCATTTAATTAGAGACTGTTGCAATGCATATTCTGCAGCTTCTCCCATGTTTGATTGCTTCACTTGCAACCTAAACAAGCAAACATTCTTTTAGCATAGCTTTTTGTGTGTAATTCCTTAGGTTTTAAAGAGGAAAAAAGATAAAACCAGATTCTGTTAAGTATAGCCCCCGTATGATCATGTAATTAAAAACTAGCATAATGCATATGCATAAAGGGGTATAATGAATGTTACTTGGGTGTGCTTAATTCCAGTATTTCCTAACTTTTGAGTGCTCGATTTTGCAGTCTTATTGATTTAAGTTATTTATGTCATTTCCTAAGCTTCTAAAAAAGCAAACTTTAATTAAAAAAATCCATCATGTGGAATCATATTGATCCCTCATAAGTAATCAGCAGGATTGGAATGTTTAGATCAACAGCACAAACGTCTACTCCTTGAGTTAACAGTAATTGGTAGCAGTAGTAGGCTGTTATCCACTGCTAGTGGTTGGTTCACAGAGGTTAAGACTCCCAAACTTTGCCAGTGGGTTTCACAGCTGTTTGCGGACCAGCAGAGGGATGTTGGAATCTGAAATCCTGGATTATTTTCTAGGTTCTAGAGGGGAGAGTCCTCTAGTGGTTATAAAAACTTCTCCGCAGCATTGCTTCCGTTCTTCCTCAGCTATGTCCCTCAGTTTCCCTGCCAAATTGAGTCCCTGCACCAAAACACGAACAGTTCTAGTGCCTCCAATGGATCACCTGAGAATTTAACAAAGCAAAATATTTTTCCCTAATCTCATTCTTGGAAAGGGTGGTACCAGTTTGCTCTATTAGCAGAAACCCAGCATGGGTTAAATTCCCAGCAAATGCTTATAGTTAGGCCAAGTTATAAGCAACTGAAAACAGTCATAGAATAAAAAGTAGTAGGCAACCTTAACTGTAGGGGCCACTGTCAGCTCGACCCATATTTGTTCAAGTAATCAAGTAAGTTCAGAATTTAGAATCGTGGAAATGTAGGGCTGGAAGCGACCTCAAGAAATCGTGTTAAATTAAATTAACATTTCTTGATTGAAAGTAGCTTAATACAATAAGTCACGTGCAAAAAATCCCCCTTGATACAATATGGAGATTGCCCAGAGAAGCATTCCGAAAGTAAAGAAGTGCCAATCTTAAGGATGAACCCACAACCTGAAGTTTGCCTATGTCTCATTACTCAATCTTTACATACTATACTGTAAGTAGTAGTCTCTTCTATGTACATGTAGGGTCTACTAATATTTGTGTCATCCTTATGCACAATGGTAATCTTTAATAACTTAAAGCCCAGTTTAGTGACTTCTATGGACTTATATACATAATAGACAACAAGACCTTGTCATATTCAGTGTATTTACATTTTGTGCAGTGCAATTTACACACCTCATCATAATTTCCCCTTCCCCTCTTTGGGTGCAGCTACTCCTCTGAGCAGTATTTTACTAATTGGTGTAATGGTTTACTAAGGGTGAAATTCATGCCTGTGCTCTGGTGGAGGGCGGAGGGGTGGGGGTGGGGGTGGGGGTGCAGTTTCACTCTAAATGTTGCTCAGAGAAATACTCCCGGAGCTTGTTTTTCCTCTAACTCACACTGGATTTACAAAAGAACTCCACTGAAGTTTCATGGATGAAGTTTGATTAAATGAGGCACACCAGACCTATAGAGTTGCATTAGCAGGATGGATATTCTAATGCTGTTTGTTTTACAGTGGGCAAGGTGTAAGTCAGCGTTGACTTCAGTGGCAGCTGTTCCAGTTTACACTGTGGGGATCTGGCCTTATGTCTTATATCTAGATATGTATGTTCTGTGAGTATTGGATGTAGTTAGAATATGGTAAAACGAATTGTTTCATAGAGTTCGTTGTGCCCTTGTTTGTCCCTCCCATAATTCATAGAATCATAGAATATCAGAGTTGGAAGGGACCTCTGGAGGTCATCTCGTCCAACCCCCTGCCCAGAGCAGGACCAATCCCCAACTAAATCATCCCAGCCAGGGCTTTGTCAAGCCTAACCTTAAAAACTTCTAAGGTAGGGGATTCCACCACCTCCCTAGGTAACGCATTCCAGTGTTTCACCACCCTCCTAGTGAAAAAGTTTTTTCTAATATCCAACCTAAATCTCCCCCACTGCAACTTGAGACCATTACTCCTTGTTCTGTCATCTGCTATCACTGAGAATAGTCTAGATCCATCCTCTTTGGATCCACCTTTCAGGTAGTTAAAAGCAGCTATCAAATCCCCCCTCATTCTTCTCTTCCGTAGACTAAACAATCCCAGTTCCCTCAGCCTCTCCTCATAAGTCATGTGTTCCAGTCCCCTAATCATTTTTGTTGCCCTCCACTGGACGCTTTCCAATTTTTTCACATCCTTCTTGTAGTGTGAGGCCCAAAACTGGACACAGTACTCCAGACGAGGCCTCACCAATGTCGAATAGAGGGGAACGATCATGTCCCTCGATCTGCTGGCAATGCCCCTACTTATACAGCCCAAAATACCATTGGCCTTCTTGGCAACAAGGGCACACTGTTGACTCATATCCAGCTTCTCGTCCGCTGTCACCCCTAGGTCCTTCTCTGCCAAACTGCTGCCTAGCCATTCGGTCCCTAGTCTGTAGCGGTGCATTGGATTCTTCCATCCTAAATGCAGGACTCTGCATTCATCCTTGTTGAACCTCATGAGATTTCTTTTGGCCCAATCCTCCAATTTGTCTAGGTCCCTCTGTATCCTATCCCTACCCTCCAGCGTATCTACCACTCCTCCCAGTTTAGTGTCATCCGCAAACTTGCTGAGGGTGCAATCCACACCATCCTCCATATCATTAATGAAGATATTGAACAAAACCGGCCCCAGGACCGACCCTTGGGGTACTCCACTAGATACCTGCTGCCAACTAGACATGGAGCCATTGATCACTACCCGTTGAGCCCGACAATCTAGCCAACTTTCTACCCACCTTGTAGTGCATCCATCCAGCCCATACTACTTTAACTTGCTGACAAGAATACTGTGGGAGACTGTGTCAAAAGCTTTGCTAAAGTCAAGGAATAACACGTCCACTGCTTTCCCTTCATCCACAGAGCCAGTTATCTTGTCATAGAAGGCAATTAGATTAGTCAGGCATGACTTGCCCTTGGTGAATCCATGCTGACTGTTCTTGATCACTTTCCTCTTGTCTAAGTGCTTCAGAATTGATTCCTTGAGGACCTGCTCCATGATTTTTCCGGGGACGGAGGTGAGGCTGACTGGCCTGTAGTTCCCTGGATCCTCCTCCTTCCCTTTTTTAAAGATTGGCACTACATTAGCCTTTTTCCAGTCTTCCGGGACTTCCCCCGATCGCCATGAGTTTTCAAAGATAATGGCCAATGGCTCTGCAATCACATCCGCCAATTCCTTTAGCACTCTTGGATGCAACGCATCCGGCCCCATGGACTTGTGCACGTCCAGCTTTTCTAAATAGTCCCGAACCACTTCTTTCTTCACAGAGGGCTGGCCACCTACTCCCCATGCTGTGCTGCCCAGTGCAGTAGTCTGGGAGCTGACCTTGTTCGTGAAGACAGAGGCAAAAAAAGCATTGAGTACATTAGCTTTTTCCACATCCTCTGTCACTAGGTTGCCTCCCTCATTCAGTAAGGGGCCCACACTTTCCTTGGCTTTCTTCTTGTTGCCAACATACCTGAAGAAACCCTTCTTGTTACTCTTAACATCTCTCACTAGCTGCAACTTCAGGTGTGATTTAGCCTTCCTGATTTCACTCCTACATGCCCGAGCAATATTTTTATACTCATCCCTGGTCATTTGTCCAATCTTCCACTTCTTGTAAGCCTCTTTTTTGTTTAAGATCAGCAAGGATTTTACTGTTAAGCCAAGCTGGTCGCCTGCCATATTTACTATTCTTTCTACATATCGGAATGGTTTGTCCCTGTAACCACAATAAGGATTCTTTAAAATACAGCCAGCTCTCCTGGATTCCTTTCCCCCTCATGTTATTCTCCCAGGGGATCCTGCCCATCAATTTCCCAGAGGGAGTCAAAGTCTGCTTTTCTGAAATCCAGGGTCCGTATTCTGCTGTTTTCCTTTCTTCCTTGTGTCAGGATCCTGAACTCAACCATCTCATGGTCACTGGTTCCCATCCACTTTTGCTTCCCCTACTAATTCTTCCCGGTTTGTGAGCAGCAGGTCAAGAAGAGCTCTGCCCCTAGTTGGTTCCTCCAGCACTTGCACCAGGAAATTGTCCCCTACATTTTCCAATTGATCCTAATTAACTCTATTTCTGCATTTAACAGTTAAACTAAAGTGAAAACTGGCTTTTTTCTGATTAAGGACAGAAGTTGTATGTGTTTTAAAATGTTTATTTCTTTGTCTTGAACAGTACATTAATGGTAGTTGAATCATGCAGTTCTCTGAAGTCAGATGGGAGTTTGGACTGGATAAGCACTGACAGAGTGGAGCCAGAAAGATGTTTATATTGCTCTCTTCATGAAAACAACATGATGTGGCTACTGAAAGAGCTCTTGCTGCTGGTTTAATTGTCAGCACCTAACACTACTCACTGCTACTGCATTTTGCTACAGTGCAGCAGTAGTAGGTTGCTTAAAATTAATGAGTTTTGTTTAGGAAATGTCTTTATTACAGGAAAATAATTAGTAAATTGTCAATATTTTGCATCTAAAAAAAGCTACTCAACTGCTCAAAGGGATGAAAGATCTTGGCTATGATGATTGGCTAGGCTTGGGTTAAAGACTGCACAATTTGAGAAAGAGGAGGCTATAAGGTATTTTAATTCATAGATATTAAGGCCAGAAGGAACCAGTATAATCATCTCTTCTGACCTCCTGAATAACACAGAGCAGAGAATTTAATCTAGCAAATCCTGGATCAAGTCCAGATCTTTTGGATGAGCTCCAGCATCTGTGTTAGAAAGAAGACATCCAATCCTAATTTAAAGACTTCAAGTGATTGAGAATTCACCACATTCTTGTGCAAATTGTTGCAACAGTTACTTACATTCCTTGTTTTCAGCCAGAATTTTTCTGCCTTTAGTTCCAGGAACTGGGTCTGGTTATGCCTTTGTCTGCTAGATTAGAGAGCTCTCGCAGAAAGTTTTCCCATGTTAATATTTCTAGACTGATCAAGTCCCTTCTTAGGGAGCTCAGTCTATTTAGTTTATCCAAGTGAAGGCTAAAGTCTTTCACTGTAAGGCAGGTTTTCCAGAACACAAGTAATTCCTGTAGCTCTTTCTTGAAGTTTTCCCCAATTTGTCAACATCCTTTTGGAAATTTTGACATCACAACCAGACACAGTTTTCCCAATAATAGTCTCACCAATGCCATAGACAGAGGTAATATGTCATCCCAAATTCTACTTGACATTCCCCTGCTCATACATCCCAGGATCGCATCACCCTGGGAGCTCATATTCAGTTGGTTACACACCATGACACTTCCGTTCAGAGTCACAACTTTCCAGGATACAGTTACACATCCTGCAAGTATGACTTAAATTTTTCATTCCTAGATGCATGACCTTGCATTTGGCTGTATTAAAATGTATCTTGTTCAAATGAGCCCAATTTCCCAAGTGATTCAGATCACTCTGTAAAACTGACCTCCTGTTTGCCACTCCACCAATCTTTATCAAGGATTTGGAAGGAAATGTAAAATAGTTGCTGGTAAAGATATTGACTAGCATGCCAACAACAGATTCCTGGGGGACCCCACTAAGGCCAGCTCCTTTGAGGGAGAATTCCCAGTTTACAGTAATGTTTTAAGATATAGTTTTAGTTTTGAATATTCAACATTGATTACAAATTAGCACTGTGCAAAATCAGAATGTCCTGCAACACGAAGTCCAAGTATGTTACATTTAGTTCCTTTATCAACCATACTTCTAATATTATCCAAAAGGGTAACAAGTTTGAAAAGACCGGTTTTTCATAAACCCATGCTGCTTGGCATTAACTGTGTTATCCTTTAGTTACAGCCTTTTAGTAATTCATATGCAACAAGAAGCCAATGGGGTCATGGAGGAGGCCCCCATTTGAACTATACAGGGAGGGCACTTCTGGAAATTAAAAACGTTAGATGCATCATATGCTCCTCCCCTCCCCCGGTAATGGTGTCTGTGTGAGGGGGTGTTCACCCCACATTAACCTCAAACTGGTTAATGGAGGACAGATGGGCCAATTAACCGATCAGGTTGCAAGATGGGGGAATTAATCATAGACTATCAGGGTTGGAAGGGACCTCAGGAGGTCATCTAATCCAACCCCCTGCTCAAAGCAGGAGTAATCCCCAATTTTTGCCCCCAGATCCGTAAATGGCCCCCTCAAGGATTGAACTCACAACGCTGGGTTTAGCAGGCCAATGCTCAAACCACTGAGCTATCCCTCCCCCCCTGAGGCTGAGAGGAAGGGGAAGCTCACCTGTGCCAGAACAAGCAGGGGGCTTCTCTGAAGCCAGGGAACTGATAGCAGAGAGGGGCTGCAGGGAAGGAGTCTGCAGTACCTCCCAGGGGGAAGGGAGGTGTGTTTGGGGCTATAAAGGCAAGTAACCTACAGTTAATCTCTGGGAGGATGGAGTTGTGGGGCTGTCGAACCCAGAGGAGGGAGAGCCGGAAGGAATAGGTAGGAAGAGCTGGGAAAAGGGAAAAGGAAAAGACCCTGGTTGCTGACTAGAGGGTCCCTGAGCTGGAACCTGGAGTAGAGGGTGGGTCCAGGTTCCTCTACCCGCCCCCGGGGAAGTGGCACCATAGGGGCAGTGAATGGGAAGACTGCTGGTAAGGAAAGGCTTTGATACTCCAGAAGGGGTAAACGCGCAGTGTTTAGCTGGAAGGCTGAGTCTCAAAGAGTGAGCAGCAGAAGGGGGGGGGGGGGGCCTTGTACCTGGAAAGAGCTAATCCCCAGAGCAGCCTGGAGGCTGCACCACCTGTGGTGAGTGGGCGCCGTGCCAGTCCGGTTCTTTGGACCTTGGATGTGCTGACGATCCATGTTACTGACACAAGGAAAAGGAATATTGACACCAGCCTCCTCTATGGTCTGCTGGGCAATCTTGTAAGCACCCCCGAGCAGAGCAGTACGCCTTCCCCCCAGGCTCCATGTAGTTAGGGGATGAGCAGTACCATGCAGTATTGGGTCCCTAATGCTTAATTGTAGCAGTTGCTCTGGGTCAGGGTGATCAGATTGGGGGCAGGAAGGAAACTCTTTCATATTTTTTTGTAGGCATTTTTAACCAAAAAAAAAAAAGGGGGGGGGGGGACGAGCAAAAACTTGTTAGTTACCCTTTTTCCTCCTCCTGGCCTCTGCAGTATTGAATGGGGACCTTGTAGGATTGGGGTGGGGGTAGTTCCTGTGCAGTGCAGCTGCAGAACAGTAGTTATTGGTGCTCTTGTTGTTTTAGAGCTGTTTCCCCAGCCTTCCCCTGGCCAGGATGTAGGGGGTACGCCTGGCCGAGGCTGCTCTTCCCTTCTCCAGTCCAGATTCTAAACTGGCGTAGCAGAAGTGACTGGCTGCCAGAGGCTGTCATACTCCCACAGAGGAGACTGGCTGCCAAAGGGCTGATCTCTCAGACACAAAGCATGCTTGTGTGCCCTGCCTGGAAAGTTCCCTGCCTTTATACAGCTTCCAGAGCCACGTGTATTCTCAGTGCTACTTTTCCCCTTGCCTCTCTATTTATGGCAATTATTGTATTATCTAAGCACCTCTGAATTGGCAATGGATTTATCCTCCCCACTCCCTGGGATGCAGGGCAGTGCTGTTATCTGACAAATTACAACACTATATGGCAAACCCCGGCCTCCATCATGCCGATGGCCAGGGGAATAGAAAGGAAATACTTCACCCCATCCAAGGGCTACGAGTTCCTGTTCTGCCATCCGACTCCCTGCTCCCGAGTCATTTCAGCAGTCAACGAGACGGAATGGCAGGGCTAACAAGCCTCGGCCCCAAAGGCCAAGCATCTGGACCTCTTCGGTAGAAAGGTCTACTCATCCAGGTGCCTCCAACTATGTATAGCTAACCAGCAGGTGATCCTTAATAGACATAACTTCAACTCTTGGATGGCTGTGTCCAAGTTTAAGGATTGCCTGCCCCAGGACTCGCGATCGGAGTTGGCTGCGTTAATCGAGGAAGGAAAGGCGGTGGCTAAGACTTCGCTACAAGCCTCCCTCGATTCAGCTGTCTCTGCGGCCAGAACCATTGCCTCGGGGGTAGTCATGCGATGCTCAGCATGCCTCCAGGTGTCAGGCCTCCCTCTGGAGGTCCAGAACACCCTCCAAGACCTCCCCTTTGAGGGTGCGGGCCTTTTCTCGAAGCAAACCGACTCTAGGCTGCACAGCCTTAAGGACTCTAGGGCCACTCTGAAGTCACTAGGGATGCATATGCCGGCAACCCAGAGAAAGCCCTTCAGGCCTCTGCCTCTGCAGCAGAGGCAGTATCAATTCCGCCCCAGACAGGAGCCGTATCACAGGTGGGGCAGAAACAACTGGCGTAGCAGCAGAATAATGGGCCTAATCAAGGCCAGAATAAACCACAGCCTGGAAACAAGCAAGGGTTTTGAAGGCATGCTAGAGGACAGCGTACTAACACAGTCCTCTGTTTTTAAACCAGCTATCCCACTTCTACCGTGCGTTGTCCTATATAACATCGGACCGTTGGGTCCTACGCACGGTACAGGTGGGATACTCCCTCCAGTTCTCCTCTTTCCCTCTCTCCCACTCACCTTCCCCATCCCTTTTCAGGGACCCCTCTCACGAGCAATTCCTTCTGCAGGAGGCCCGTTCACTGCTCAAGATATGGGTGGTGGAGGAGGTTCTGCAGGAGCTAAGGGGAAAGGGGTTTTACTCCCGTTACTTTCTAATCCCCAAGGTAAAAGGGGGTCTCCGACCCATTTTAGACCTTCACGGACTCAAAAAATTTATGGTCAAACTCCAGTTCCGCATGGTCTCCCTAACCACTATTCTCCCATCTCTGGATCCGGGGGATTGGTACGCTGCCCTCGACATGAAGGATGCCTATTTCCACATTCACCATCCATCCGGCACACCACCGCTTTCTCTGCTTTGTCATAAACCAACATCACTATCAGTTCACGGTTCTCCTGTTCGGCCTGTCCACAGCCCCCCGAGTGTTCACGAAATGCATGGCGTTGGTGGCGACCTTCCTACGGAAAAGGCAGATTCAAGTGTACCTGTACCTCAACGACTGGCTACTGACAGGTCATTCCAAAGACAAGGTCCAGTCCTATGTGATAATGGTCATGGACACCTGTCATAAATATAAAGAGAAGGGTAAACACCTTTTAAAATCCCTCCTGGCCAGAGGAACAACCCTTTCACCTGTAAAGGGTTAAGAAGCTAGGATAACCTCGCTGGCACCTGACCAAAATAACCAATGAGGAGACAAGATACTTTCAGAGCTGGAGGTGGGGAGAAACAAAGGCTCGCTCTGTCTGTGTGATGCTTTTGCCGGGAACAGAAAAGGAATGGAGTCTTAGAACTTAGTAAGTAATGTAGCTAGATATGCGTTAGATTCTGTTTTGTTTAAAGGACTGAGAAAATAAGCTGTGCTGAATGGAATGTATATTCCTGTTTTTGTGTCTTTTTGTAACTTAAGGTTTTGCCTAGAGGGATTCTCTGTTTTGAATCTGATTACCCTGTAAGGTATTTACCATCCTGATTTTACAGAGGTGATTCTTTTACTTTTTTTTTCTTCAATTAAAATTCTTCTTTTAAGAACCTGATTGCTTTTTCATTGTTCGTAAGATCCAAGGGTTTGGGTCTGTGTTCACCTATGCAAATTGGTGAGGATTTTTATTAAACCTCCCCCAAGAAAGGGGGTGTAGGGTTTGGGGAGGATTTTGGAGGGAAAGACGTTTCCAAGCGGGCTCTTTCCCGGTTATATATTTGTTAGATGCTTGGTGGTGGCAGCAATAAAGTTCAAGGGCAAAAGGTAAAATAGTTTGTACCTTGGGGAAGTTTTAACCTAAGCTGGTAAAAATAAGCTTAGGGGGTTTTCATGGAGGTCCCCACATCTGTACCCTAGAGTTCAAAGTGGGGAAGGAACCTTGACAACAGCTTTCACAGACTGGGGCTCCTCCTTAATGTACCCAAATCGTCACTCATACCTACCCAAAGGATAGAGTTCATAGGGGCAGTGCTAGACTCAGTACAGGCAAAAGCGAGCCCAGGTTCCAAGCCATAGAGCAAATTGTCAAAACAATGCTTCAATATCCCACCACAACAGTCAGGTGTTGCCTGCACCTAATAGGGCATATGGCAGCATGCACATATGTAGTCAGGCATGCGTGACTGAGACTCAGGCCCATACAAGCATGGCTCGCACTGTCTTACCGCCCATCCCGAGACCCTTTGGACCTTCTGGTGATGATCCCAAGGCAGGTACAAGAATCCCTCCGTTGGTGGCTGGACCGACCAGTGGTCTGTGCAGGGGTCCCCTTCGCCAAGCCCCAACCTTCTCTGATGTTAGTAACAGATGCGTCAGGTCTGGGCTGGGGCACACACTTATGGGATCTGAGGACTCAAGGCCTGTGGTCGAGGGACAAGATACCTCTCCATATCAACCTGAAGGAGCTCAGGGCAGTTTGTATGGCCTGCTAAACCTTTCATGTTACTTTGCAAGGTCACGGTGTGACAATCCTGACAGACAACACCACCGCCATGTTCTACATAATCAAAGCAGAGCCCACTCCTCACCCCTCTGCTGCAAGGCTCTTCTCCTCTGGGACTTCTGTATAGCCCAATCCATTCAGCTGGAAGCTTCCTACCTTCCAGGGGTACAGAACAAGCTGGTGGATCACCTCAGCAGGTCATACCACGTGCATGAGTGGTCAATCAGATTGGACATCATACAGTCAGTCTCCCAAAGGTGGGGTTATTCCCAAGTAGACCTCTTTGCCAAAAAGAGCAACACGCAGTGCCCTCAGTTCTGCTCATTCCAAAACCACAGTCTGGGCTTGATTGCCGATGCGTTCCTAATCCCGTGGGGCAAGGGGCTGAAGTATGCCTTCCCTCCTATCCCGCTGGTCCTTCTCAAAATTTGCAGGACAGGGCACAGTAATCATGATTGCCCAGTCCTGGCCATGGCAGCACTGGTAAACAACCCTCCTAGAGCTGTCCGTAGACGCCCTGATAGCCCTGCCCCTCCACCCAGATCTGATCACGCAGGACCATGGGCGCCTTCTCCACCCGAACCTGCAGTCTCTACATCTCATGGCTTGGAAACTCTGTGGCTAAATCCCATGGAGAGCCAGTGCTCTCAATCAGTGAGACAGATTCTCCTCGGTAGTAGGAAACCTTCCACTAGGGCTACCTACCTGGCAAAGTGGAAAAGGTTTTCCTGCTGGTGTGAACCCAAGTGCCTTCAACCGCTCCAGGTTCCTATCCTGGTTATTTTGGACTACCTCCTACACCTTAAACAACAGGGTCTGTCCCTTTCATCCATCCATCAGGGTGCAGCTGGCAGCCATTTCAGCTTTCCATCCAGGAGAGTCTGGGCCCTAGGTGTTTTCAAATCCCATGGTGGGGCGATTCCACAAAGGGCTGGAGAGTATGTTCCCATATTCTCGCCCACCAGTCCCAATCTGGAACCTGAACCTGGTCCTCTCCAAACTCATGAGCCCTCTGTTTGAGCCCCTGGCCACTGGTTCCCTCCTCTACCTTTCTTGGAAGGTGGCATTCCCGGTGGCCATTACAATCGGCAAGGAGGGTGTCCAAACTGAGAGCTCTTGCCTCCGAACCCTCTTACATAGTGTTGTGATGAAGTGGGTATGTTCTTAATGTTTTCTCTGACTACTGTGTGAGTGCCTCAGTTTCCCCTATGCAGTTCTTAAGTATCTAGGTGGTGGGATAAGCTGGGTAATTGTTGCAGAGCCTCAGAGGGCCAGTGTGATGCTGTCTGCATAGAGAATGGCCAATACCCTGTCTCCTGGCAACTGATGACCTGGCCCCCTCCTCTGCAAAGGTGCCAACTGAAGGTGTTGGAGAACAAAGATCAGGTGGCCTCCTGGCCTGGGACAAAAGAGACAAAAGCGAGAGGAGAGGCTGGAGAGTTTTTTTGGAGCTGGCTGAGGAAATGGAGGGAGGCCCAGATTGGGCTCTGGCCTCCCTGCCACAAGACGGACCTGAATGAGGGGTCCTGTTCTCTGTACCTACAAGCTCTGTTTTAGACCATGTTCCTGTCATCTAATAAACCTTCTGTTTTTCTGACTGCAGAATTGGGGTGTGGGCCCATTGGCTTCCCCAGGAGCCCGCCTGTGCAGACTCACTGTGCGGAAGCGCACGGTGTGAGAAGGGGATGCTGAATGCTCAGAGGTCAACCCCGGGAAGGTCAAAGCTGTGGAAGCTTCTTGCCCTGGAGACGGACTGCTCAGAGAGAGGAGGCTCCCCCAGAGTCCTGACTGGCTTTGTATGGAGTAGTTCCAGAGCATCGCCGGTGACTGTGACAGGTGTTTCATAAGGACAAGGTGCAGCTTAGACCGCACCCCAAATTCCTCCCCAAGGTGGTCTCCGAATTCCACATAGGACAGGACATTTGCTTGCTGGTGTTCTTTCCAAAACCCACACGAGCCCGCAACAACGCCGTCTACATACGCTGGATGTTCAAAGGGCCTTAGTGTTCTACATAGAGCGCACTAAACCATTCCACAGATCAACCCAATTGTTCGTTGCCATAGCTGATACAACGAAGGGCCTTCCGGTCTCTGCGCAAAGCATATTGTCCTGGATCACAGACTGCATTCGCACGTGCTACGAGCTGGCCAAGGTCCCAGCCCCAGCGATTATAGCCCATTCGACCAGAGCGCAGGCATCTTCGACTGCCTTTCTGGCTCAGGTCCCCCATTCAGGAGATCTACAAGGCAGCCACCTGGTCTTCAGTGCACACATTTACAGCTCACTATGCTGTCAACCAACAGGCCAGAGATGATGCGGCGGTTGGCAGAGCTGTTCTTCAATCAATTGTTCCATGACTCCTACCCTCCTCCAATGTTAAGCTTGGAAGTCACTTAATTGGAATGGACGTGAACAATCACTCGAAGAAGAAAAGACTGTTACTTACCTCTCGTAACTGTTTTTCTTCGAGATGTGTTGTTCATGTCCATTACAATACCCACCCCCCTTCCCCTCTGTCAAAGTCAACGGCAAGAAGGAACCGAAGAGGGGTCGGGCTGGCAGGGTACGATATACACCACCATAAGGGTGGCACTCTAGGGGGCTCCCCTGCCATCCCAACGGGAGCTGCTAAGGGGAAAAGTTTCTGATGTCCGTGCACGTGGCGTGCGCACACCTAATTGGAATGGACGTGTACAACACATCTCGAAGAACAACAGTTACGAGAGGTAAGTAACAGTCTTTTCCATTACTGTCTTGCAGCAACACTTTAACTCCAACCGAGTCCTATTCCTCTCTCCTCGTTGAGGCTAAGAGATCCTCCTCCTACAGGTCACCCACCAGAACTTTTCCAAGCCATGGCCTGTTTTGTCAACATGAACACACCATGCTCCAGGCATGAGAGGAGCCACTTACATTCACCCACCTCCAGGAGGTGCTGTCTGGACAGCAGCCGCCGTACATGGAGCCCACAATGGAATCCACACCAGCTCATTGTCTTACATGGGCAGAGGAACATGTCCGAGTTCTTGCCAGTTGCACCTTTGCTGCTCTGCTTGCATGTGGGACTGAGCAGCACTGGAGCAGACAGTCAAAAATTATGCTAATGTGCTATACTCAGAGACCTGCCATGATTATTAAATATTTATACTGCAGTGGTGCCTGGAACCCAGGAAGACCAGGGCCCCAGTGAACTAGGCTCTCACAAACCTACAAAATGATTGCCACTGCCCCAAAGGAGCTGCTGCATGTCTGAGCTAAACAAGCCCAGACTGTGCAATGCAGGTACGGCAGTTGGCAAACTTGCTGAGCGCCAGAAGAGAAGATGCATTTGCTCTTGACTGAGAACTCTTGAGGCAGTCATAGATTTTTCTCCTGTATTTACCTTCAGGGCAGCCGCTCCTCAGCTTGTGTGGGATCAGGGTCAAAATTCAGCCTTCAACAGGTGTACCAGTGCGCTCCTTGGTCACTGCTCAGAGGGGCCTGCGCTAGGGTCAGGGGAGTTGTCCTCCTATTTATTGCCCTCCCCACCAAGGCAGAACAGGCAGCTGCCTCACACAGCCTCCTTCCATACTGCCCATCCACCACCAGCCCCCTACCTTCACTTACCCTGCATATTTCCCCTCAGTCTCCTGTCCATCATGTTCTCCCTGCCACACCCTCCCATCAGTCTGTCCACCCTCCCTTCCCCTAACTCCTCAGTTGCCCATCCTGTGCCCCAGCCCTTCCTCTCTTCTGCTACCCCCACCATCCCATTCTAGCACCTCCACCTTCCCTTGTGCCCTGCCTAGCCCCACATAATGAGTAAAGGGCTGCCATCTTCTCTCAGAGCAGCTGGCCTCAGCCCCCCGGGAACAATGGATAATGGCATCCATCTTTGGTAGTGCAACCTCAATTTCATCTACCAAGGACCATGGCAGCTATCTTCCTGAGGGTAGCCTGTGCCTCCAGGCCTACTGCCAGCAAAGAGAGGCGATGGCCATTGGCAAAACTTCCGCAGACCAGGGAAGAAATGGGAAACGCCTAAGACGTTTAACAATGCCTCCAAATCACAAGACTCCCATTAAACACAGGAGTTGGCAATGCTGTGACTCTGCCCCGCCCCCACCCATATAGGACCAGGCCCCAGCCTGGGGCTGTTTGCATCCTCAGACAAGGCCCTTGTCCTATTTAGAAAACAGAAAGGAGGTGCTGATCATCGGAGCCCTCTCCTTACCGTGCCCAGCACATGCCCACGCACCCACAGGCAGTCTGTGTATCAGCTGTCGCTCCAATGGGGCTCTCCTCGGCCATCTTCCTCAGTCTAACCCTTGAACTCCAGATGCTGATTGACTAGGATGTTCTTGTAAGACCCAGTAATGCTCCAAGACCTGCACTCCCCGACCCTGCTGCTCATGTATCTCATCCCCAGTATGTGGCCAAATCTGAATATCACTGATGCTTGAGCTGTGCACTAGCTTCAGCTCCTGCTCCCACAGCTTTCAAGTGGCTTTTTGGAACTCAGCTTCAATAGATGGCCAGGACACCTGGGAGCAGCCCCACTATTTAAGATATGGCACTTGCCCAGGGATCAATAGCTTCCCCACTGCCTTCCCAGGCACAGGGCACAGCTCTGTTTGCAGCAGTAAATCCTCAATGTTCTAGACTCCTGGCAGATCTGTTACCTCAGGGCTTTTCTTCCCTCCTTATCGCTGTTCCTGGTTCTCCTCTTTCATCATCATCCCTGTGACCTCAGAGCTGAAGGGGAGATTACGGTGGTGACTGGAGCTGTAAATCTCACTCACGAGGCAGCGATAATATGAGCACAGGCATCCGGCTATAAGTGCGCTCTTATCAAGTACATTCCGCACAGCCAGGAGCGGCGCTGGGCCCAGCCGAGAGCACATTTCCCCCCTCCCCATCCCAATATGGACGTGCTGTAGGGAGCCCAGGGGGTGGGTGGGGGTATTGTCCCCCTCACCAAGCAGGTTAGAGATCAGAGGAGTGCAAGCTCATACCTGGATGTGCTCTGTGGCACCTCTGACAGTCTGTTGTACCAAACTGGCTCTGGGTTTAGCTGAAGCTCCTCTGTGCTTGGATAGCAAGTAAATTAGAAGCAGGAGACCTTAGAGCTGTGCATTCAGAAGCTAATCCAGCCCTCCATGGCTGCCAGTAATTGGACCAGAGCACAATTTCTTGGTTTGCCAGACCCAGGAAATTTATTCAAACAACTTAAGAGGCATTTGTCATAGGCCTCTAACTCAGATCTATTTATTCCATCCTATTGGCCATTTCCCCCTCCATTTCTCCCCTCCCCCCCGCCCCACAAGCTGTTGCCACATTACCCACCTCTGTCCAGAGGGTGATGGGCTTGCTGTCCCTGCCTACCTTGATAACAACTCGGACACAGATGCCTTTAAAGGAAACAAGCTACAAGCAGATTTCTGTAACTCTGAATATAAGTAGTGAAGTGATAAATCAATGACATATTCTCCCCCCTCTCCCTGCCCCACACACCACCTTCCAGGGCCTGGAGACAGCTGACAAATTGTGGCATGTGCTTCTTGACAGATTCCAGCTGGGAGTGACTCCACTCTGTCCCATCTACCCCCGCTCAGCCTGCAGCCTCTTCAGGGGGTGTCTGGGGTGGCTGCAGCTGCAAGAAGTAGTTACTAATTTTTACTCTCCATCTATGCAAGGCAGAGAACTAAACCCTTTCCTTCAGCAACAGCCCTGGACCCTTCTAAGTCCTCCTAGGCCCGAAGAAACAGTAGCCTTGTGTACATACATGGTATCCCTCTCCTTGGCTCAGCTGTCTGCTGTATTCATGTGAGGCTTCTCAAAAAGGCCTTAAGGGGAGATTTTTATTTTTAATGCAGTCAGGTCATACAGATTCCCTAGGCAGGCCTGCAAGTGGGTGTCAGGTAGGAGGGAGAAGAGTTTGAGCACAGATTGTGTGGGTTGCAGGGAGGTGGAGTTCTTCCAAGCCAGGCCATGTATGTTGGGAAAGGGTTCAGAGCAGAGGTAGTGGGTCTGAGCTATGGACAGTTTAGCTCTGAAGAGAAGCCTGGGTGGATAGAGATGTGTGTTTGTGGGGGTCTGGAGTTGCTGGAGGTGAGGTCAGAAGGGTCTTGAACATTCTGAGTCAGGAGGGGATGGAAGCAATTTGTGACTGATCATATGAGTGAATTCATGGGAGGGGGGGCAGAAGAGAAGGAAAGACCTAGATGGAAGGAGGAAAAGTGGGGAGAGCACACTGAAGAGTCTGGAGAGATTATAGGCAGCACTTGGAAGCATTATCTAAAGTTAAGAGAGTCTGACACTTATAAGACCCTGTTTTCAGTTGCCTATAAACTTTGCCAAGCTTTAACCAGTTGGGTTGAAGTTGTATAGAGCGGGTTTCTGTCTCAGGCTGAACGTTTTTGGAAGGTTTCAGATTAAATGGTTCAGTCATTTCTGAGAATAAGGTTAAGGAAATATTTGTTTACCCTGTGCTAAATTCTTATAGCCATTCGACTGAAAAGTTCTAGAGCAGTGGTTCTCAAGCAGGGGTCTCGGGGGCTGTGAACAAGTTTCAGGCGATCCTCCAAGCATGGTCAGTGTTAGACTCACTGTGGGCCCAGGGCAGAAAGCCGAAGCCTCACCGCATGGGGCTGAAGCCCCAGGCCCTGAGCCCTGTCACCTGGGGCCAAAGCCTGAGCAATGTAGCTTCGTGGGGGCCCTTGTGGCATGGGGCCCCAGGCAATTGCCCTGCTTGCTATCCCCTAACGCCAGGCCTGGTTTTTATAGCAGAAAACCAGTTGTTGTGGCACATGTGGGCGAGGGAGTTTTTAATAGTGCGTTGGAGGGGCCTCAGAAAGAAAAAGGTTGATAACTCCTGCTCTAGAGGCTCCGTGCTCTGGAAGTGGGACATAGGAACATAATGGCCATACTGGGTCAGACCAATGGTCCATCTAGCCCAGTGTTCTGGCTTCTGACAGTTGCCAATGTCACGTGCTTCACAGAGACTGAATAGAACAGAGCAATTACAGAGTGATCCATCCACTATTGACATGAAAGTTAATTTGGGGGTGCGGTATTGTCCTGATATCAAGCTGTGCCTTCTCCTTCCCCTGTGAAAATCCATCCAAATTTGACCAAGTTATAAGACTCTGACATTCACAGCTCACATATGCGCAGTTAGAGGCCAGAAGCATTGTTATTTGAAGGTTTCCATCTGCACCGAGCATGCTCAGTCCCTGCACAACTTCTATGTGCCGCCCAGGCTATGTATCTTCTACACCGAGGATGAGAGCATTCATCCTTCACAAAGCTGCAGGGCTGGAGTAGGACTTCTCCTTCAATTCCTCCTATGCACAACTGGTGGGCCACCATGGTGCCAGGCACAAGATCTGAGACCAGGGGAGACTCTCTCCCTGCCTTGTTCATTACACACCTTCCAACGCCTGCAACAAATGAGGCAGGGGTCCTACAGACAATAGTGCCCCCCGATTCATCCCCAGAATGCCCCCCATCCCATGCACCGAATGAGGCAGGGGTCCTGTGGAAAAATTAGCATGCACTCATGTAATGAGTGACTGACATTGCAACCTAAACACTTAACATAACTTTTTATGTGATTTCCCCTTTTTAAAATTAAGCTAAAAGGCAAAAATGAGTTCCATTCTGTACAACCAGCCCTCCCCCTGCATCATCATTAACATTTGAACCCTGGGCTTTCAGCGCTGCACTTCAGCCTGCTTCCACTTAAGGTACAGGATTAACCAAGTTGGTGGCAGTGGGAGATGGCCACTGGGACTCTGTGCTGGGTCAAGGAAGCTTAAGGGGGCACCCAGCCCCTCCCTATCTTGTCCCTGCTTCCACACACATCCCCACTCAGGAGTTGCAGGAGCTCCTGCCTCACAGGGATGCCCCCTTAATGGGGATGAGTACAGGTTGCTGAGGTGATGTGCCCCCCCCAAGTCCTGAGGCGTCCCCAGTGCCGGCCACACTGGTCCTTTGGTGGCAGCATGGGCCTGGCTCTTTACAATGTTTGTTTTCAGATATTCAGTTAAAGTTATGGCTATTCTGATAATTCAAAACTACCCTAACAGGTCAGACCAATGGTCCATCTGGCCCAGTATCCTCTCTGACCGTGGCCAAAGCCAGGTGCTTCAGAGGGAGTGAACAGAACAGGGCAATTATCATGTGATCCATCCCCAGTCATCCACTCCCAGTTTGTGGCAGTCAGAGGTTTAGGGACATCTAGCGCATAGGATTGCGTCCCTGACCATCTTGCCTAATAGCTAGGGGCCTACCAAATTCATGGCCATGAAAAATGCATCATGGACCGTGAAAGCTGGTCTTTTATGTGCTTTTAGTCTATGCTATACATATTTCACGGGAGGGAGACCAGCATTTCAGAAAAAATTGCAGGAGGGGCACAGTTATTTTAGGGGAGTCACAGTATTACCAACCTTGCTTCTGTGCTGGGTGGCTGTAGAGTGGCAGCTGTTGACCGGGCACCCAGCTCTGAAGGCAGCACCCTGCCAACAGCAGCGCAGAAGTAAGGGTGGCAATACTACACCATGCCACCCTTATTTCTGCGCTGCTGCCTTCAGAACTGGGCAGCTGGAGTGTGGCAGCTGCTGATCCAGCTCTGCAGGCAGCAGTAAGGGTGGCATAGAATATCAGGGTTGGAAGGGACCTCAGGAGTCCAACCCCTGCTCAAAGCAGGACCAACCCCCAACTAAATTATCCCAGCCAGGGCTTTGTCAAGCCTGACCTTAAAAATCTCTAAGGAAGGAGATTCCACCACCTCCCTAGGTAACCCATTCCAGTGCTTCACCACCCTCCTAGTGAAAAAGTTTTTCCTAATATCTAACCTAAACCTCCCCCACTGCACTTGAGACCATTACTCCTCGTTCTGTCATCAGCTACCACTGAGAACAGTCAAGCTCCATCCTCTTTGGAACCCCCTTTCAGGTAGTTGAAAGCAGCTATCACCCCCATCCCCGCATTCTTCTCTTCTGCAGATTAAACAATCCCAGTTCGCCTCAGAAGTCACGTGCTCCAGCCCCCTAATCATTTTTGTTGCCCTCCGCTGGATGCTTTCCAATTTTTCTGCATCCTTCTTGTAGTGTGGGGCCCAAAACTGGACACAGTACTCCAGATGAGGCCTCACCAATGCCGAATAGAGGGGAACGATCATGTCCCTCGATCTGCTGGCAAAGCTCCTACTTATACAGCCCAAAATGCCTAGCCTTCCTGGCAACAAGGGCACACTGTTGGCTCATATCCAGCTTCTCGTCCACTGTACCCGAGGTCCTTTTCTGCAGAACTGCTGCCTAGCCATTCGGTCCCTAGTCTGTAGCGGTGCATGGGATTCTTCCATCCGAAGTGCAGGACTCTGCACTTGTCCTTGTTGAACCTCATCAGATTTCTTTTGTCCCAATCCTCTAATTTGTCTAGGGCCCTCTGTATCCTATCCCTACCCTCCAGTGTATCTATCACTCCTCCCAGTTTAGTGTCATCTGAAAACTTGTTGAGGGTGCAATCCACACCATCCTCCAGATCATTAATGAAGATATTGAACAAAACTGGCCCCAGGACCGACCCTTGGGGCAGTCCGCTGATACCGGCTGCCAACTAGACATGGAGCCATTGATCACTACCCACTGAGCCCGATGATCTAGCCAGCTTTCTATCCACCTTATAGTCCATTCATCCAGCCCATACTGCTTTAACTTGCTGGCAAGAATACTGTGGGAGACCGTATCAAAAGCTTTGCTAAAGTCAAGGAATAACACGTCCACTGCTTTCCCCTCATTGACCATACCATGCCAATATGGCAATGCCATACCATGCCATCCTTCTGTGCTAATGCTGACAGGGTGCTGCCTTCAGAGCTGGACTCCCGGCCAGCAGCCGACGCTCTCCAGCTGCCCTGCTCTGAAGGCAGCGCCACCACCAGCAGCAGCGCAGAAGTAAGGGAAGTACTGCGCAACCCACTACAATAACCTTGTGACCACCCCACAACTCCTTTTTGGGTCAGGACCCCTACAATTGCAACACCATGCAATTTCAGATTTAAATAGCTGAAATAATTAAATGTATGGTTTTTTAAATCCTATGACTGTGAAATTGACAAAAATGGACCATGAATTTGGTAGGGCCCTACTAATAGCCTTTGATGGACCTATCCTCTAGGAACTTACCTGATTCTCTTTTGAACCCAGTTATACTTTTGCCTTCATGACATCCCCAGCAATGTTGTATGTGGTTGTATGAAGAAGTACTTCCCTTTGTTTGTTTTAAGCCTGCTATCTATTAATTTCATTTGATGATCCCTGGTTTGTGTGTTATCAGAAGGAGTAAATAACACTTCCCTATTCACTTTCTCTACACTAGTCTTGATTTTGTAGATCTCACTCCATCCCTTAGAAAGTTGTTCCCAGGGTTATTTACCCTTACTGTTAAAAACTGCCACCTTATTTGTAGTTTGAGTTTGTCTAGATTCAGGTTCCAAATATTGCAACTTATGCCTTTGTCTGCTAGGTTTAAAGAGCCTACATCTTGTGTGGACTGCTCAGGTCACCTCTTAACCTTCTCTTGGGTTGCTACCAGCTCCCCCCCATAACATAAGTGCATGTGTGTCGCTCGAGATTTTCATTTTACTGGAGTTTTGATTCTTCTGTGGATCAGTTTGAAAAGTGTCTCCTCACTAAGGGAGCTGCCAAGGAAGAAATACGTGCGGCAGCATTTTTTGTTTTAAGGGGGAGAAAACCTCAGATAAGGTATTTTTGACAAACTTAGCGCCACCACAAACCAGAGTAAAAAGGCTTAAGAGCTTGATTTTTTTTTGGGGGGGGGGGGGGGGGGAGGGGGAGGAAAGAGAGGGGGAGAGAGAGAGGTTTCCAGCACAAAGTTAGTTGTGTAATGTCTTAAAGCTGCACTTGCAGATCCAGCTTTGGTTAGATCCAAGATCCTCAAAGTTCCAAGGGGTTAAAATATTGTGTTCTGGTTCTGATCCATCTCTCTAGGGCAGGGCCTAGCTGTGAAATTAAGGGACGAGCTCGGATAGCCTATGAAAGTATTGTATTTAAGTCCCTGAAGACAGCCTTAGACAGGTGTCATGTTATAAGCCATCATAATCCATTGCTTGTGGGATGATGTGCCACAAAATGTACATTGCACCTTTCAGCCCAGACCTGGGGGGTAAGGGAGGAGGGTAAATTGATACAGGGGCTTCATAGACTCCAAGGCCAGAAGGAACCATTGTGATCATCTATAACACAGGCCAGAGAACTTCCCCAAAATAATTCCTGGAGAAGATCGGTTAGAAAAACAACCATTCTTCATTTAAAAATTGCCAGTGATGGAGAATCCACCATGATTGTTGTTAAACTGTTTCAATGGTTCATTACCTTCACTGTTAAAAATGTATGCCTTGTTCCCAGTCTGAATTTGTCTAGCTTCAACACCCAGCCATTGGCTAGTGGTCTACCTTTCTCTGCTAGATTGAAGATCCTGTTATTAAATATTTAGTTCCCACAGAGGTACTTATAGACTGTGATCAAGTCACCCCTTAACCTTCACTTTGTTCAGCTAAATAGACTCAAGGAGCTCAGTCTATCACTGTAAGGCATGTTTTCTAACCTTTAATAATTCTTGTGGCTCTTCTCTGAACCCCCTCCAATTTATCCAAATCTTTCTGAAATTGTGAGCACCTGCACTGGACACAGTACTCCAGAAATGGTCGCACCAGTGCCAAATATAGAGGTAAAATAAGCTCTCTACTCCTACTCAAGATTTCCCTCTTATGCATTCCAAGGTCACATTAGCCCTTTTGGTCAGAGTGTCACCCTGGGAGCTCATGTTCAGTTGATTATTCCCCATAACTTCCAAATCTTTTTCAGAGTCGCTGCTTCCCAGGGTAGAGGTCCCCATCCTGTAAGTATGGCCTACATGCTTTGTTCCTCGATGTACCCATCTAGTATTAAAAGTGCATATTGTTTGCTTGCACCCAGATCACTCTGAATCAGTAACCTGTCCTCTTCTTTATTTACCACTCCCCCAATTTTTGGGTCATCTGCAAAATTTATCAGTAATGATTTTGTTTTCTTCCAGGTCATTAATAAAAATGTTAAATAGCATAGGCCAGGAATGGATCTCTGAGCAACTCCACTAGAAACACACCTGATCAGTGATTATTCCCCACTCACAATTACATTTTGAGACCTACTGTTTAGCCAACTTTTAATCCTTTTAATGTATGTCATGTCATTTATATAGTTCTAGTTTTTAAATAAAATTGTCATGTGGTACCAAGTCAAATGCCTAACAGCCATCTAAGCATATGATGTCAACACTATTAGCTTGGTCAACCAAACCTGTGATCTCATAAAAAAAAAATCAAATTAGTTTGGCAAGGATATATGTTCCATAAATTCATGTTGATTTGCATTAATTACATTACCCTTCTTTAGTATTTTATTGAGTCCTGTATCAGCTGCTCCATTATCTTGCCCAGGATTGATGTCAGACCAACAGGTCATCTCATTTACCGTTTTAAAATATTGGCACAACATTAGCTTTTTTCCAGTCTTTTGGAACTTCCTCAGTGTCCCAAGATTTGTTGAAATCAACTTTACGAGTTCAGCAAGTTCCACACCCCCCTCTTTTAAAACTCTTGGATGCAGGTTATCCAGGCCTGCTGATTTTAAAATGTCTGATCTCTAGTAGCAGCTGTTTAATGTTCTCCTAAGATACTAGCGGAATGCAAAGAGCGTTATCATAGGGTATGACTACATCACCTGTTTCCCCCCCCCCCCCCCCAAGTACAGAACAGAAATATGTACTGAACGTCTGCTTTTTCTGCATTATCAATAATTATACCATTTCCATGTAATAATGGGCCAACATTATTGTTAGGATTCTTTTTGTTTCTAATATACTTTAAAAACTCCTTATTGTCTTTAACTCTGCTGGCCATAGAGTTCTTTGAGTCCCTTTTCTTTCCTTATAAGTTTTCTACAGTTTCTAGCTTCTGATATATATTAATTATCATCAACTTCTCCTCTCTTTTTTCCCCCCCTTTTTTTAAAAAAAAAAAAGGAGCCTTCACTTTCCTTCTAAACCAGCTTTGTTTAACTAAAATGGGCATTGATTAACTGTTCTTAAGCAAAATGTTAATAATTGGGAATATTTGTTTATTAAATTCTCCCTCCTGGCTGTTTTGGCTCAGTTGTTTTCAGCTTTGTGAAATTGGCCCTTTTAAAGTACCAAGTATATATTACTGATCTGGACTTTATTCTGCTTGCACATGATAAATGTGGTCAAGTCATTATCATTTGTGCCTAAGCTATCCATTAATATTTAGTTTAGTGATCAGTTCCTCTTTGTCTGTCAAGACAAAATCTAATACAGAATCCCTCATGTTGGATGCAACACTTCAGTTAAGAAATTGTCATCTATAATGTTTAAAGAAAAGGAGGACTTATGGCACCTTAGAGACTAACCAATTTATTTGACCATAAGCTTTCATGAGCTACAGCTCACTTCATCGGATGCTCACAAAAGCTTATGCTCAAATAAAGTGGTTAGTCTCTAAGGTGCCACAAGTACTCCTTTTCTTTTTGCAAATACAGACTATAGGTTTCAGAGTAGCAGCCATGTTAATGTTTAGAAATTCCAAGGATGTTTTAGTCCTGACAGCATGAAGCCTTCCACATATGTCACTCATATTGAAGTCCCCTATGATCAAATAGGTTTTTCTCCTATGGATGACAGATATCTGTCCTCTTCCTAGTGTGATTTGGTGGTCTGTTGCAGACATCAACTATTACCCCATCTTGTGCTCTCTCTGTTAGGACATTGATCTATAAGCATTCAAGATCATCTTCTTCAGAGGTATCAGTGACTCAGAAACAGGTAACGCCTTTTAACAGAGTGCTAATTCCCCTCCCCTTTGCCCACTTGATCCTTCCAGACTAGAATGTTAAAATCAATTGTTATCAGGGAGGGGGGTTTCCTTCGTTGCTTCGCAAGGGGCCTCAGAGTGGGAGAGGTCTCTCCAGGCTGCCCACCAATTAGTTCCCCCCCACACACACACACACACACTTAATGCAGGGCACACCAGGCCCCCAGTGCAGGCTGACACCCCATCCCCACCCCAGTACATGGTGAATGTGGTTCTCCCCTCCAACTGTGGCACTGCTGTAGCTTCTCCGGGGGGGGGGGGGGGGGAGAGAAGCCAAGTTGCACCCCAGAGTGAGGAGATTGTGGGAGGGAGGAGCTCTGCTAGGCTGACATGTCATAGGGAGAGGTGAAGTAGGAAGAGCCTGGCATAGCAGCTCTGGGCTGGCTCTGGTCACCCCCCACTTCTGCTGAGATTGGAGCCCTCCTTAGGCATACACAGCTGTGTAGGGCACCTGAAAATTTGGGGCACCCTTGGGTCCACCTTCCCACCTCTTCCTATCCTTGTTCTGACCCTTCCTGCAGGCTCCCACCACAGCTGGCTGCTGCAGCCTGGTGAGTCTTCCTCCAGAGGGGATCTAGTACTTAAAAGTGAAAGTCTTCCAGACCTATTAGTACAACACTGAAACTGTTAAAGAGCCATTCAAGTGGTAATGAAGCCATTTAACAGGCATTTGCCAACCCCAGGTATATATTGTCAGTTTCTGAATTTACTGACAAAATACAGTTGTCCGTTACTGTAATATTTACTTTACTCAGAACATGTTAGTCTACAGGACCTTAGCTTAAAATTTGCTTTAAATTTATTTCATTAGTGTTGCTGAAGATTATAAAAAAGTCACATTTCTAAAAATCCTTGCATAGATTTTTAGATGCACAATCTGAGTATTCATCTTTAGCCTTAAATGCTTGGATCTTCAGACAGTTTTTTAAAATAAATCCTTCAAAAGACCACCCTTACCTAAAATATACATGCTGTCAGGCATAGGGGCACCAGTTTAATACTACTGCATAGGGCCCCATAAACCCTAAGGATGGCCCTGCCTGGGAAAATGCCTTAATGCAGCAGCTCCTCTCCATCTTCATTCCTGCCCTCCTGAACAGGTCCTGTCAACACAGCTCCTCCGCCAGCCTCCCTGTTCCTGGGAGCATGAGGCTCCGTGGCTACAGCAGGACATGATGCAGGGCAGGGGGACAGAGCTGCTGCTGGCTGCCATGGGGATGGGCATACCACACTGTGCAGTGCAGCAGATAGCTGTCAGTTTGCTCCTTCCATTGCAAGTTCTTCAGGGCAGGGACTGTCTCTTGCTCCACATACAGCACCTAGTGCAGTGGGCCCCTGATCTCAATTGAGATCTCTAGGCACTGACTGGAATTCCAGTAATAAACTCAGTGTTCCCAGCAAAATCCCAGCCAGGTGAAGGAAATGCAGCCAGCTTCACCACGCAAACACGTCTGCTGGTATGGCACAAACCTCTCCCCAGCCAGCAGCCCCCTACCTGTTTCTTGTATCTACCCCAGGCTGGATTACTGAAAGGTTACTGAGCCTCCACTGCTTCTGGGTTCAGTTAGCTATTTCTTTCCTGGCTTGGTGCCCCCGGCATCCTTCTGTGGGCCCACCCCTAACCATTCTGGGCCCTAGAGGAACAATATATCCAGTCAGATACTTTGAAAAGGGCAGATTTGGAGTCTACCAATTAGAAAAAGAGAGGACTTAGCAGGAGCCTAGTTATTTAGGAGTCAGGGTCACAGGAGGAGGAGAGAACGGAGTGTCAAAGATTACTCAGGGTTTGTGACTGGAGGCCAGACTGACACTTTCACTATCAATGAAGCCAGGGAGACAAGAAGCAGTGTTCTGATGAGGCTGAAATGGTGTCCAGACACTGCAAGAAGAGGCAGTGAATAGAGCTGGTGAATTCCCCCCCCCCCTCAAGGAAATAGTGAATTTGCCCCCTAAAATGTATTTTCAGGGCACTGAAACTATCTGCAATTTTGGGTCAAACCGGTGATTTGCTTCAGCCAAAAAATTAAGTTGGCATGTTTTGTTTCGCCACACAGCTCACCATAAAAACTGAACACCCAAAATAAAAAACTGGAAAACTTTTTGGGTCAAACAAAATGTTGTTTAACCTGAAACAAAGCTTCTGGTTTCTTGTTTCAGGGTGGGGAGAGGAGAGAATTCTGCTTCAGTTCAAACCAAGTTTTTTTTTTTGGATCAGCCCCCAACTGTACAAATATCTATTATTCACTCAGCTCTAGTGCTGATGCGCAGACAGATGCAAATCTGGACAAAGAGGAAGAGGTGGTAGGTGGAGCCATGGGAAGACAAGACCAAAGTTAGACCCGTTAGAGGCATTGACAGGTAGTTCCAGTCTTCCTTCTACCCTATCAAAGAGGCAATGGAATTGTCAGTAGGAGAGGAGATTTTATGCTCAAATAAATTTGTTAGTCTAAGGTGCCACAAGTCCTCCTTTTCTTTTTGCGGATACAGACTAACACGGCTGCTACTCTGAAGCCTGTCTGAGAGAAAAGATCCATTATCTGTCATCTCCCAGCATATCTGTATGATGAGGTTATTGTAAGATCTGTTAGTTCACTCACCCCCGCTGCATAGAAACCAATAAAATTAGCTGATTAAAACTAATAGAGATGTATTAAAAATATCTAGTGCTTAACTGTCAGGGTAGCTGGTATTCTATCCCCTTCTGCCATCCTCCTCAACTTCAGAGGAGTGAAGCCAGTTGTGTTTTAGTGTAACTTCCATAGAGCGCTATTAAATTACTCGAGCCAGGAGAGGATTTAAGAGGGAATGTTAGACTTCCTGGGTTTTTTTGTTTAAAAAACCTCCTAGATAACTATATAGCAGGGATGTTATTTCTGTTAAAATCTGTAAGGTAATTCACTGACCCAACAGAACACTTTTCTACTGCATTCTTTTCCATTCAGAAGCAGCTAAGGAATACAGTGTGAAGCCAAGAGGTTCCATCTCATTGTTTTGTTTCCTTTATAGATTCTTCATCACTGACTATTCTTTTTCTAACAGATCTGCTCTAGGAATTATTGTGGGGCAGGTCTGTAGCTGTGTTACACAGGAGCACAGACTGGATGATCACAGGGGTCCCTGCTGGCCTTAGAATCTCTGTTCTGAGTTTCTCAGAATTTCAAATGTATTTGGGTAAGTCATGCCAACTTCAGGTGGTGCTCTGTGCCAAGCTGCTGGTGGCTAGAACACCTAGCAGTTGAGGAACCTGCTCCAGCCTTGGGTGAGCGAGAGCAGGGTCTTTTAGCTCAGGCAACAGAGGCTCATGGATTAAGATCCAGAGGTCCCAGGTTGGATTCCTGCTACCAACAACCCACCCAGAGGTATGCAGTTACATATGGGGGGGTGGGATAGCTCAGTGGTTTGAGCATTGGCCTGCTAAACCCAGGGTTATGAGTTCAATCCTTGAGGGGGCCTTTTAGGGATCTGGGGAAAAAATTGGGGATTGGTCCTGCTTTGAGCAGGGGGTTGGACTAGATGACCTTCTGAGGTCCCTTCCACCCTGATATTCTATATGCTTATGTTCTGGAAAATCTCTGAATGTTTCATTAGGAACCATAATCTGGAATATGTAGAGCAATAACTTGAATGGTACCTAGCTATTATATAGCACAGTCCATATGATGAGTACTTTACAAAGGAAGGTCTGTATCATTCCCACTTTACAGATAGGGAAACTGAGGCAGGGAGAGGGAAAGTAACTGGTGCAAGATCACCCAGCACAGCCTGGAATGGAACCCAGGTCTCCTGACTCTCCCTCTAGTTCCCTATTCATTGCACTATGCAGTTTCCCAACTTTAGCCACCTCAGCAGCATTAGCATTTTAATACATCCCACCCAGTCTGTTCTCCTAGGCACTCGCTCAGAACGTGACAGATCTCCACTTATCTTTCACCGTATATGAAGTACTGCCCCCAAGATGGCCCAGCGCTTGGACAAGATGAGCTCCTGGAAGATGAGCTCCAAGAAGAGCAGCCAACTTAAGCCAAACGTGAACTAGAGAGAGGCCATGTTGGTGAGCAGAGGAAAGTGTTTTGATGAGTTTGCAGCCATAGTGCAGCCTCCTGTGGTGGGAGGTTCATACCTGCAATTGGTCAGTTCAGGCCGTAGTCTAGGAGTGCTCTGGGTTCCACACTGACGCCAAGCTCTCATGTAGAAAGCAGCATCCACCAATAATGCTACCATCTCTGGCTGGCTAAGAAACTCTGTCCCATCCCGACAGACAATCAACTGGCCTCAGTTATTCACATGTTTGTCGCTTTCCAGCTGGACTACAGCCATGCAATATACCTGGCCCTGAAACCTTTGGCACTTAGGAAAACGTCTCTCTATAAAATATTAGAGCACATCATCTCCCTTGCATGGGCTACCATGAGCCCATCACACCTACTCTGAGCTCTACACTGGCTTCCCCTTGAATACTGAGGCAAGTTCACAGAATCATAGAAGTTCAAGGTCTCTCTCTCAGGGACCCAGGCCCATGATATCTAAAATAGCCTAAGGCTCTGGAATGAAGCCTGGGTCAACAGCTCCATTTTCTGGCTCCCTGGAGCTCTACCACAAGGGTAGAGCTCATCTGTGTGGGTGCCAGAGCTTTCCTGGGGGCTGGTTCAAGACTGTGGAACAGACTCCCACAAAAACCAAGGGTCATCACAAACCTCAACACTTCAGCACCAAGTGCAAAGCACATTTCTTTGGCCTGCTTTCTCCAATATAAACAGCATGTACATTTAAAAAACCCTACCAAAATAAAATTCTCCTACAGAAAGAGTGACCAAGAGAACGAACCATAGACAGATGCCAGTCATGCATTGTACAACATGACTGACAGGCGCTCAGCTACTGTGGTGATGAGGGTGGTATGAATACCCATACAGAACATCTTTTAGCAGGATGGGAAGTGCTGGGTAGTTAAAACAGTACACTTCTATTTCTCTGAAGATCTTTAAGTAGTCTTATGGTGCTCGTTATAAGTTATTCTAGTTTTGCTTAAGTGATGAAACTTCGAGCTCCTTTGCAATATCAGCTTGTGACAGGGCATAATCCAGTTAGTCGTACTCTGCACCTGAGGTGTGAGCCATTGTCTCCACGTCAGAGCGGGTGGAGCTAAGCCCTATAAGTAGTCTAAGGGGGTGTAACTAGACACAGACTCACCAGTGGCGCCTCCTGCTGGTCATCTCAGGGAATTAGCATTCCAGCCTCCAGAGCACCCTCTTCAGGCCAGTGTCTCGCCTTGCTGCTGGCTCCCATGTCCCTCCCAGGACCCCGGTGCCCCTTTCAGCCCAGCTCTTCCCCTGCCCCGGTGCTGCCCAGTGATGAGCTGCCAAAATCTTAACGGGTTCCCTCCTAACCCCCTAGGGGGTCATTGCCTACCCCCACCCCCCAGGACTCCTGCCCCATTCAAACCCCTCCCCCCCCAGGTCCCCTGCCCCATCCACCCCCCTCCCCTGACTGCCCCCAGAACCAGGCAGGAGGGTCTCGTGGGCCACTGTAGTGGGTGCCCACCCCTAAGAGCCAGAGGCACTTACCGGGGGGGGGGGCGCGAAGTGGGGAGTCCTGGCGGTGCTTACCTGGGGCAGCTCCCAGGAAGCATCCAGCAGCTCCCTCTGACTCCTAGGGGCGGGGGAGTGTAGCTGGGGGCAGGGAGGGAGAGCAGCCACTCCCCCGATCACATAAAAAGTGGCACCTTAGGCACTGACTCCCTGGGTGCTCCACACCGCACCTGGCCCCAGCTCACCTCCACTCTGCCCCCTCCCCGAACGCGCCGCCCCGCCCCTCCGCGCCTGCCCCCAGCTTCCCATAAATCAGCTGTTCGGCAGGAAGCCTGGGAGGGCTGAGCAGCAGGCCGCGGCTTCCTGCTCAGGCTGGGTGGCGGAGGTGAGCTAGGGCAGGGAGCGGTTCCACTGCGCGGCCCCCCGGGTTACCTGCTGCAGCACAGGCAGCCCTCCTCGCGCCCCCCGCACTAGCTCACCTCCCTGGGCCTGAGCGGGAAGCTACGGCCTGCTTCTCAGCCACCCCAGCTTCCCGCAGGAACAGCCGATTCACGGGAAGCCTGGGGGAGGCCTTCCAGGGAAGAGGCAGAGCAGAGGTGAACTGGGGCAGGGAGCTGCCGGTGGGTGCTCTGCACCCACCAAATTTTCCCCTTGGATGCTCCAGGGCTGGAGCACCCATGGAGTCAGCGCCTAAGGCGCCACTTTTGGCCGGTTAAATTTAGAAGCCCTTTTAGAACCAGTTGTCCCTCATTGAACAACCGGTTCTAAAATGGCTTCTAAATTTAACAGGTTCTAGCGAACCGGTGCAAACTGGCTCCAGCTCACCACTGATGCTGCCCCTTGGCAGTCCCCCAAAGTTCTGGGTCTCCCCCTTCCAGGGGAACCCCCCACCCACTATCCCTACCTCACCTCAGTCGTAGGCTCTTGCCAGTCACCAGCTAGCCCCTGTGCCCTGGGGCAGACTGCAGTATGAGCCACTCATCACAGGCAAGGCTGCCTCTGCAACACCTGTACCTAATAGGCCTTCCCAGGCCTGCAACCTGGGGCTTTCCTAGGCTAGAGCTCCCCAGCTCCCTTGGCCTTTCCCCAGCCCTGCTCCAAACTGGGTCCTCTAGTCAGGTCTCCACAGCCAGGTCCCTCCCTCTCAGAGCTAGAGAGACAGTATGCTCTTCTGCTCCAGACTTCCCTGGCTTTTATAAGGCCCACTGGGTCTGTTTGGGGCATGGCCCCCAGCTGTGGCTGCTCTGCTAATCAGCCCAGCTCTTCCCCTGCCCCAAAAATATGAAAGCCCAAGATGCTGTTTTTTACAGTCACTTTTCAGAGAAGTTCCAGCTTCTGCTCTAGGTGTTGTACACAGTGAAATACTAGCCACAAGTACCCCAATGGCCAAGACTCAAAGAGTAACTCTGAGATGGTCGCATGACTGACTGGTAAGGGTGGTGTATTGAAAACTGTTAAAATTGTAAGCTGTCACTTGAAATTCTCAGGGGGTTTCCTGGTCCTGCTTGCAGAATAAGGGGCTTTGTAGGGAAGTGTGTGACCTGTGTCTCTTTCAGCAGACAGCGTGCAAAGAATCAGTTGAGAATGAGGTGGACTGAGTTGTGTCTCACTCCTTAGGGAACAGCCTGTTTACTCTCTCTGTATTAAGGTTCTGGATTGTAATGCAACCTTCCAGAAAGATTAAAAACAAACTATTCTAACTTCTCTGTGTGCTGCAGCGTAACAGCTGCAATGCTCTTAAGGAGACTTGGAAAGCTCTCCTGCTTTGGCATTTGTGCTCCCAAATATAGGAAAGCTGACTATTGGCTGATTATGATTTGACTGGCTGAGTAGGGCTGGCTGGTTTATTTATTTATTTAATTTAATTTATTTATTTAATTTGCAATCGTTAATAGTAATACTCTATTTATAGAGCCTCTTTATCCAAGGATTTCAAGGTGCCTTGGAAAAATTAACCTTCGCACATGAAACTGGTAAATATTACAGGTGGGGAAACTGAGGCAGATAGAGGCTGGGTAACTTGCCCAAAGTCTGATAGTAAATCAGGAGCTGCCCAAGATTAGAACCCAGGACTCTGCTCCAACCCTGACTGCCATTTCCCCTTCCACCCTGCCTGATATCTTTTATATTTCAGTATTTAAAATATTAAAATTAACATGTGAAAATCCTTGTGCAGCCATTTATGTTGTTGAACACACAGTCTGAGAAACCATGCAAACTCACCCACTCTGCTGCTTTGTGCAGAAGTTATGCAGGCTGCAGCTCATAAAGCAGAGGTGGGCAAATTACGGCCGGCAGGCCCCATCCGGCCTGCGGGACTGTCCTGCCCGTCCCTGGAGCTCCTGGCCCGGGAGGCTAGCCCCGGCCCTTCCTCCACTGTCTCCCCTCCTCCGCAGCCACACTGCCGTGCGGCGCAACACTCTGGGCAGCGGGGCTGCAGAGCCTGGCCTGACCCAGTGCTCTGTGCTGCGTGGCGCGGCTGCCTGTCCTGTTGCAGCCGCGCTGTCAGCCACCAGTGCTCCAGGTAGCGCGATAAGGGGGCAGGGAGCAGGGGGGGTTGGATAGAGGGCAGGAGAGTTTGGGCGGTGGTCAGGGGCATGGGTGGGGTTGGGGGCGGTCAAAGGGCAGGGAACAGGGCGGTTGAATGGGGGCAGGGGTTCCAGGGGGGGCAGTCAGGAAGGAGAGGATGGGTTGGATGGGGTATCAGGGGGTGGTCAGGGGACAGGGAGCGGGGAGGGGGTGTGGATGGGGCAGGAGTCTCGGGGGGGCAGTCAGAAAGGGGGGGTTGAATGGGGTGGTGGGGGCAGTTAGGGGCAGGAGGCAACTAGGGGCGAGAGGTCTGGGGGTGGTCAGGGAGAAGGAGTGGTTGGATGGGGCAGGGGTCCTGCGGGGGGGGGCAGTCAGGAAGGGAGGAGGTTGGATGGGGCAGCGGGGGACAGGTAGGGGCGGGGGCTCTGGGGGCAGTCAGGGGACCAAGAGCTGGGGGGGTGGATGGAGCAGGGGTCCCCAGGGGGCCATCAGGGAACAGGGGGGGTTGGATGGGGCAGGAGTCCCGGGGGGGGCCGTCAGGGGACAAGAAGCGGGGGGGTTGGATAGGGAGCGGGGACCGGGCCATGCCTGGCTGTTTGGGGAGGCACAGCCTCCCTTAACAGGCCCTCCATACAATTTCAGAAACCCGATGCGGCCCTCCGGCCAAAAAGTTTGCCCGCCCCTGTCATAAAGAATACCCCCTTGTTTTGGTGCACATGTGTAATTGGGTAATTCTGGCAATACAGAAATCAATAAATATCAAATATTAATGCCTCACGCTGTCATATTTATTCAGCCAGCAAAGCCGGAAAGTGGAAGCTGCTCAGAAAATCTGGCTGCTGTTCATGGTGGATCTTTGAATGAGAAGAGGCTGAACTGACAGGCTGTCTTGCTGTGTGATTGGTGGAAAATGGGTCACTTAGCTATCAGGGGAATAATTCACTTCCCCACTGAGTCGCATTAGACTTCCAGGATACATGTGCTAGAAAAGCTCATGCTAGGCCTGGTAGACTGGAGAGCCATCAGGAGGGTGTGTTAGATCAGGGGGCTCACAAGAAAATTTTTGTCGGCCTCAGAGTGTGGCCACCAAGTCTTGCTGGTGGCCACTCTGACAATTTTTCCTAAAATAGTTAATTAACTTTAGGAAAAACAAATACATATGCACAGATCCATGTCCAAATCATTGTCATTTATTTATGTAGGGTTTTATTACAGACTCAATAATAAAAGTAATGTGCAGTTGTCTCTATGCTTTACTGGACCTAAACAGAACAGAAACAAATAAGGTGCTTTGCATGTTCTTATCTTTTTTGTTATTTCTTTTGGGAAGTTTTTTGGTTGCTTTTTTTTAAAGTCTTGCTAGCTAGTAAGTCTGTTTCTGTGAAAAGTGATATTTGTATGTTTAACACTGATCCCCTGGCCCCATCATCACCCAGGAGGCTGTGATGGTACGAAAAGCCCCTAGTGGCTGCATCTGAGAAATGCTAAGCTAGATCCATGTGCTTCAACAGTGTTGTACTTTCCTTCCCAGTCCTGTGAGCAGGGGTGGTGGGCTGAGGTGTTGCTGAAGACGCCTCTTCTGTTCTTTACTTTGTGGCCTAGGATGCCAGTTTTGGAATTTGCTCTGCATTTGAAGGGAAAAAAGGCCAGAAAGAGCAGTTGTGATGTAACATCGATTGCTATTGCTAGGGAAACCCAGACTCCTCACTCAGGTCTTGGCAGGTAAGAGAAGGCAGAATCAATTGCCCAACTGTTGATTTTAATATGCAGCTGTACCTGTCACTTGTTCAAGGATGCTGAAAGGTTTTTTTACCTGATCTAGGGTCTTAGAGTGGATGGTTCTTCCGAGCAGTTCTAGTGCATCTATAGACAATGCCCTGGTCTACACTACAGGGTTAGGTCGAATTTAGCCACGTTAAGTCGATTTTAAAATGAATGCGTCTGCACAACCAACCCCGTTCCGTCGACCTAAAGGGCTCTTAAAATCGACTTCTGTACTCCTCCCCGGCGAGGGGAGGAGCGCTAAAATCGACCTTGCTGGGTCGAATTTGGGGTAGGGCAGACGCAATTCAATGGTATTGGCCTCTGGGAGCTATCCCAGAGTGGTCCAATGTGACCACTCTGGACAGCACTTTCAACTCCGATGCACTAGCCAGGTACACAGTAAAAGCCCCGGGAAATTTTGAATTTCATTTCCTGTTTGGTCAGCGTGGCGCGCTCAGCAGCACAGGTGACTATGCAGTCCCCCCAGAATCGCAAACGAGCTCCAGCATGGAGCGAACAG
This sequence comes from Natator depressus, assembly GCF_965152275.1. NCBI lineage: Eukaryota > Metazoa > Chordata > Testudines > Cheloniidae > Natator > Natator depressus. The sequence goes on along the minus strand of NC_134241.1, from coordinate 43,203,123 downwards.
GAGACACTGGATCTGATTGCTGTATGGGGAGAAGAATCTGTGCAGGCTGAACTCTGATCAAAAAGGAGAAATGCTAATATATATGCCAAAATTGCACAGGGCATGGTGGAGAGAGGCTACACCAGGGACACACAGCAGTGCCGCATGAAAGTTAAGGAGCTCAGGCAAGCCTACCAAAAGACAAAGGAGGCAAATGGTCACTCCGGGTCAGAGCCCCCTACATGCCACTTCTATGATCAGCTGCATGGCATTCTAGAGGGGGACCCTACCACTACCCCTCCACTGTCCATGGACACCTGCAAGGGGGGAGTCTCACGCAACAGGGAGGAGGATTTTATGGATGAGGAGTAGGAGGAGAATGCACAGCAGGAAAGCGGTGAATCTGTTCTCCCCGGCAGCCAGGACCTTTTCATCACCCTGGAACCAATACCCTCCCAAGGCGGGATCTCCAACCCTAAAGCCGGAGAAGGCAGCTCTGGGGAGAGCACATTTGTAACTACAGTACAGAGTTTCAAAGCAATAGTGTTTAATGTTTGATTTGCCCTGAGGAATTGGGATGCATTCGCGGCCAGTATAGCTACTGGAAAAGTCTGTTAACATGTCTGGGGATGGAGTGGGAATCCTCCAGGGACATCTCCATGAAGCTCTCCTGGAGGTACTCTGAAAGCCTTTGCAGAAGGTTTCTGGGGAGGGCTTCCTTATTTTGTCCTCCACGGTAGGACACTTTACCACACCAAGCCAGTAGCAAGTAGTCTGGAATCATTGCAGCACAAAGCATGGCAGCGAATGGTCCTGGGTTTTGGTCGCATTCAAGCAACATTCGGTCTTTATCTTTCTGAGTTAGCCTCAGGAGAGTGATATCATTCATGGTCACCTGGTTGAAATAGGGGAATTTGTGTAAGGGAACAATAAAAGGACCACGTTCATGCTGGGTCATTTGCGCTTGGCTAAAAGGGATCATCCTGGAGCATAGCCACGCGGCGGGGTGAGGGATGAAGGGATCATCCCAGAGAATAGGCATGCAATGGGGTGGGGAGAGGTGTGTGCTGCACATCCACCCGAAAACCGCACATCCACCCGAAAACCACCCTCGTTTGTTAAACCCAACCGGCATTACTTGCTATGGGAAAGGATGGCGCTGCAGTTTGAAACCATTCCCACATGTTATGAAGGCGTAAGATGCCAACCCCGTAAACCAAAAGGCTTACCATGGCTGCCTGGAAACTGAATTCTGTTGCCCAGCCTTGTGTGATGTGTCACCCTACCGGCAGGCGCTCAATATAAAAGGCAAAATGTGACCTTGTACCTAAAGCACATGTGCTCTCTGCTGTGAATTGCTTGATTCACTGTGAAAGAGTCTCCCTTTTGTTCTCAGAAATGTATCATCTTAAATTTTACTCTCCCTTTTTATCTCCCCCCAGGTGTAAATGTGTCTATGTTTCCCCTATCATCTCCGTCCCTGAGGTTATCGCAGATTAGAAGGCCAAAAAAACGCACTCACAGTGACATGTTTTCTGAGCTCATGCAGTCCTCCTGCACTGATAGGGCACAGTTTAATGAATGGAGGCATTCAGTGGCAGAGGCCAGGAAAGCATTAAGTGAGTGCGAAGAGCAGAGACAGGAGGCGATGCTGAGGCTAATGGGGGAGCAAACAGACATGATGAAGCGTCTGTCGGAGCTGCAGGAAAGCCAACAAGAGCACAGACCCCCGCTTCATCCATTGTATAACCGCTTGCCCTCCTCCCCAGGTTCCATATCCTCCTCACCCAGATGCCCAAGAACGTGGGGAGGCTCCGGGCACCCAACCACTCCACTCCAGAGGATGGCCCAAGCAACAGAAGGCTGTCATTCAAACAGTTTTGATTTGTGGTGTGGCTACAATAAGCAATGTGTCCTTGTCCTTCCCTCCTCCTGCACCTCACCCCACCTGGGCTACCTTGTCAGTTATCTCACTTTTTTTTTAATTAATAAAAAAAGAATGCATGGTTTCAAAACAATAGTTACTTTATTTCCTTTGCCAGCTGTGATCGAAGGGGGGAGGGTGGTTGGCTTTCAGGGAATTAAAATCAACAAAGGGGGCGGGTTTGCAGCAAGGAGAAACACACACAGCTGTCACACTGTAGCCTGGCCAGTCATGAAACTGGTTTTCAAAGCCTCTGATGCGCAGCGCGCCTATCTGTGCTCTTCTAATCGCCCGGTGTCTGGCTGCTCAAAATCGGCTGCCAGGCAATTTGCCTCAGCCTCCCACCCCGCCATAAACGTCTTCCCTCTTACTCTCACAGATATTATGGAGCACACAGCAAGCAGCAATAACAATGGGAATGTTGGTTGCGCTGAGGTCTGACCTAGTCAGCAAACAGCACCAGAGAGCTTTTAAACGTCCAAAGGCACATTCTACCACCATTCTGCACTTGCTCAGCCTACAGTTGAACTTCTCCTTACTACTGTCCAGGCTGCCTGTGTACGGCTTCATGAGCCATGGGAGCAAGGGGTAGGCTGGGTCCCCAAGGGTAACTATTGGCATTTCAACATCCCCAAAGGTACTTTTCTGGTCTGGGAAGTAAGTCCCTTCTTGCAACTGCTCAAACAGCCCTGAGTTCCTAAAGATGCAAGCGTCATGCACCTTTTCCAGCCATCCCACATTGATGTCAGTGAAACGTCCCTTGTGATCCACCAGTGCTTGAGAAGTACCCCTTGCAGTTTATATACTGGTTGGCAAGGTGGTCCGGTGCCAAGATAGGGATATGCGTTCCATCTATTGCCCCACCACAGTTAGGGAACCCCATTGCACATTTCCCAGAGTCACTACCCTTGATAGCAGAATGTCAGTGATTGCATTGGCTACTTGGATCACAGCAGTCCTCACAGTAGACTTGCCCACTCCAAATTGATTCCCGACTGACCAGTAGCAGTCAGGCATTGCAAGCTTCCACAGGGCTATCACCACTTGCTTCTCAACTGTCAAAGCAGCTCTCATCTTGGTATTCCTGTGCTTCAGGGCAGTGGAAAGCAACTCACAAAGTTCAAGAAAAGTGGCTTTACGGATGCAAAAGTTTCGCAGCCATTGTGAATCCTCCCATACCCGCAACACTATGCGGTCCCACCAGTCTGTGCTTGTTTGTCGGGCCCAGAATCGGCCTATCAACCAGCACCACTGTCACCATGATGTCCCAATTGCCACAGCCCGTGCTTTCAGGAACGTCTGTGTCCATGTCCTCATCACAATCGTCCTCGTGCTGGCGTCTCTTAGCCCAGTTCTGCACATACTCCAGGATAATGCGTGAGATGTTTACAATGCTCACAACAGCAGCGGTGAGCTGAGCAGGCTCCATGCTTGCCGTGGTATGGTGTCTGCATGGGTAACCCAGGAAAAAAAGGCGTGAAACGATTGTCTGCCGTTGCTTTCACAGAGGGAGAGAGGGAGGGAGTGGCAATTGACGACATGTACCCAAAACCATCCTTGACAATGTTTTTGCCCCTTCAGGCACTGGGAGCTTAACCCAGAATTCCAATGGGCAGTGGAGACTGAAAGAACTGTGGGATAGCTACTCATAGTGCACCACTCCATAAGTCGATGCTAGCCACGGTATTGGGGACACACTCCATCAACTTAATGCGTTTAGTGGGGACATACACAATCAACTGTATAAAATCGATTTCTAAAAATTGACTTCTATAAAATCGACCTTATTTAGTAGTGTAGACATACTCAATGAGATGCATTGCTGTCCAGTTACCAAGTGGTGGCAGATTTGGGGGCCTGGCAGGAGGTGAGTTTCTGTTGGAGAAGAAATGGGTTGCACAGTCAGGATGTTTTCATATTTACTTACCGGATAGATACATGCTCTGTTTACCTGGACCAGAAGTGGTCACAAATGTTGTCAGGTCCCTTTTGCAGACCTCAGGCTGTCACCACTCTCTTGATCCTGTCTGCTTGAAAACACTGTTCATTCTGTGTGGCTAATGCCCCTCACCTGGGAAAGCCCTAGTCCAAAGCTGTTCTCCCAGGACACCAGAGGAGCCTGGGCATTAACTTTCATGCATCAAAAAGGAGCCACAGAAAGGTCTGAGGCATCCACCGACAATCCCCTTAATGACTGTTCGGCAGTAGCTACTGTACAAGGTCCCTTTGCTTCTTACCAGAGAGGGTTTCACACTGCATGTGTATATTTCAGTGGCTCATAACACGCATGATTTTGGCACCATTTGCTGTGTGTGTCTGTGTTAGCCCCAAACTCCACAAGGGATGTATATCTTGATCTCACTTTAGGAAATTATATACAGCCTCAACCCCCATTTCCTTGTGCCCTCTTCTCCCATAACAATCTAGCAGTCCCTCTTTTCCACACAGTCTGGATGTCTCACACAGAATCTGTGGCCCTTTACCTTACAATTAAACTAATAGTAAAAGGAGAGGGTAAAAAGAGGGAAGATATGAGCACTCAGCATAAAATTGAGATATTGAGAACAAACTTGACTGAGAAATCAAAGGATATGGAGAAGAAATTATTGAATTGCCTGTACACCAATGCTCGGAGCCTGGGTAACAAATGAGAGGAATTGGAATTGCTAATTAATGAGCATAAATTCGCTCTAGTTGGTATTAGTGAAACCTGATGGGATGATTTGCATGACTGGAACGTTAAAATCAATGGTTATAACCTATTTTGGAAGGATTGAGTGGGTAGAAGGGGAGGGGCAGTGGCACGCTGTCAAAAATGGCATTACCTGTTTCTGAGTCTCTGATAGTTTTCTTCCAAGTTATCTTGAATGCTTATGGATCCGTGTCCTCACAGATAAAGCACAAGATGGGGCATTAATTGGTATTTGTTACAGACTACCAAATCATGCTAAGGCAATGCTTTTCAACCTGTTATCCGCTGACCCCTGGGGTCGTCCCAGACTATGTCTAAGGGGTCCGCAAAAGGTTGCCATTACCATAGAACAGTGGTTTTCAACCTGTGGTTCTATTGACCCTTGGGGGTCCTCAGACTATGCCTAAGATTTCCAAAGGGGTCTGCACTTCCATCAAAATATTTTAGGGGTCCGCAAATGAAAAAAGTTTGAAAACCACTGTGCTAGGGAACAGTATGACCATCTCCTTGTGCACCTATCTACAGTGTGTAGGGAGAAAAACTGTGTGATCGTGGGAGACTTTGAACTGAGCGACATGTACTGGAGGAGTAAACACCCTTGGAATTTCTAACCATTATCAATGACAGTTCCCTAACTCAGAAAGTGTTGCATCCAACATGGGGGAATTCTGCCCATCTGGCAGTGACACCAGAAGCACCTGCTCTTTTGGGCATTTCAGCCCTGCCCTGCCCTGCCTGGGATGGGAGCCCAGAGGAATTTTTGGGTCAGGGAGGGGGAGGGAGAAGCAGATACCATTCTCACAGGATGGGAGGGGAAAGGAGAGAGTAGAAAGAGCCCGCTCCCTCTTCCCCCACCCCCATGAGCAATGCATCAGTCTGCCCTGTGCTCCCTCCTGCCCCTCCCTCTCGGAAGCAATGGGTCACTCTGCTCTGTGCCCCCGCCCTCCCTACAACACCAGGCCTGGAGGAAAGGAGAGGACTTGTAGGGACCAGGGCATGGGTGGTCATGTCTAATGGTTAGGGTCAGGCACCTGGAAACGGAGCTGGATCAGAGGCAGATTGCCAAGCCAAAGTTCAGAGCCGAGACAGTCGGGCACCAAGCCAGGGTCAGAGATAGAGTCAACATCGGAGGCAGGACGTAGGAGCAGGGACCTGGAGTGAGGCAGGAACTGGGAACAAACTAGGGTCTGGGATAAGGAGGACAGAAGCCAGGGACAGGCTGGGAGCCAGGGGTCCGGAGCCAGGCAAATAGGCAGAGGCCAATGTAACAGCCTATTAGGGGTTGTTCGGACAACTTCCTGTGCCTCTTTCTGGCTTAAGTAGCGCTTACCAGTCAGGAGCTTCAAAGGTAGGGCCCTTTGTGAGCTAGAGCTTTGTTGGCCCTCTCCGTCAATTGTTCAGGTGGGCTGCTGGGTGGTGGCCATGATCTGACTACTGCCTTGGGCCCCGTCCTCCCACACATTGCACCCTGAGGTGGTAGTTGGCCAGGTTTCTGAGGCTGGGATAACCTCAAATACCAGCGGGAGATAGTATGAACCCTAGGAGTTCTAGAGAGGACTTATCAAAGGCACAATTTTCTACCTTCACATAGAGGCCATGTTGGTGCAGCCTCTTCGGGAGGGAATGGACATGCATCCTGTGGTGTTTGGTGTTGGCCAAAAGAAACAAGCATGTCACCCAGGTATGCTACCATATACTGATCCAGGATGTCCCTAAGTACATCATTAATAGACTTCTGGAACATTGCGGGTGCAGTTGTTAAACCGAAGGGCATCATGGGATAGTCAAAGTGACCATAACATGTTCAAAAGGCAGCCTGCCATTTGTCCTTAGTTCTAATACGTACCAGGTTGTATGACCTCGGAGGGCTAGCTTTGTGTATAGCAGGGCAGCGCTCACATGGTCCATTAGCTCAGGGATTAGTGGTAACGGATATCGCTTTCTAATGGTGACATGACTTGGGTCCTGATAGTCCACACGTAATCAGAAGCTTCCATCTTTTTTTAAACAAAGAGGACTGATGCTCCTACAGGCAAAGTGGATTTACGTATAAAGCCCTTGGTTAGGTCCTCCTGAAGGTATGTGCGCAGTGTGGCTAGTTCGGGCTCCGACATGGCGTATATACACCTGGCCAGAATGTCTGCCCCTGGGTGTAGCTTGATTGGCCAATCACAGCTTTGGGTGGCAGCAAGGTGTCTACTTTCTGTTTTTTAGAAAACATCTTTGTAGTCGCTGTATTTGGATGGAAGTCAAAGACCAGAGTCAGCGGGCAGCTCTGCAGGGCCAGCTACCCTGGCATGCGACCCCTGGGGAACTACTGCACACTGCACACTTCCTGGGGTCAAGCAGTGCTGCTGGCAGAATTCTGAGAGAAGTTCAACTCCAGGATCAGAGGGAAATGTGGGGAACGGATGGGCCTTGGATGTCCTTGGATAGTGACTTTGAGAGGAATGGTTTCTGTGGCTACGGAGCCAGAGGATAAGAGGGAACTGTTGATCATCTCTATTAGATCCAGAGAGATCTGGCTTGGGCCACAGGGGAATCTGTAGCAGCTGGGCTGCCTCTGAATTGATACAGTTGTCTGCTGTGCCTGAGCTGATAAGGGCTTGTAGTGGAGGAAGTGGTTGGGGATGACCCAGGATTTGTACTTGTAGGTGTGGTGCCACTTGACGGGAGCTGGTGTATGTTCCTGTCAGAAGCTCAGGTCGGGTTTCAGGGGGCATTTTTTCAGGAAACTCAGGCTAACCCCTTTCACTGAACCTGGGCTGGCTCGTTTTCTGGATTCCTTTGGACTGGGTTCCTCGTGGGGCAATTGGAGGTAGCATGGCCCACCTCACCACAGTGATAACACAGGTTCAGGTGTCGCTGGGGCATTCTCTTCAGAGGGGCATTGCTGGTGGCTCAGGTCTATCTGCATTGGTTCAATTGGTGGGGCAGAATCCGATTGTGGGGGGTGCAGTTGTGATGCTCCTCTTCTTTCTTCCAGTCACTCTCACAGGCAGTTTTCAGTACAGATACAAGATCTATGACAGTGTCCAAACCTACTGGGGTCTTGACTTGCCAGTTCGTCCTTAAAATTGTCGCACAAGCCCGGAGCCGGATTAAGACCTTTAGAGGCCCTAAGCACTGAAAAGATTATGGTGGCCCCCCCATATGTAATTCAAAATAAAAACAATACTATACCATAAAATAAAATTTTATTTTTTGAAATGACACAAAAAACTTACATGTATGCTGAAATTAGAATAGCTTCTTTCTAGATTTTCTGATTGCAAAATTCTGGATACGTTCATCGAAGCACGTCCGCTTCCATACACAATAGGGAAAGTGATTCAAGTCTGTTTCTGTTGCACTGCTATTATTTGCTTGTTTTTCCTGATTTGCTTCCAGACCACGTTCAGCTAATGTTTGAAGAACAGCTACAGCACGCTGCAAGACATGTTGCCAGTATTCACGCTCCCTTTTAATATGTTCTTTCAATTTTTGTGTCAATCCAAAGCCCTGTCTTTGATTTAAATATGTCAACATTGAATCTCTGTGAGTAGTGCTATTTTCATGTTGTTCAATTAAGACAGTATTCCACCAGTCACTACATCCATCTGCAGCAAACCGGGATGTTGAAGGTTTATATGCAAAAAGTTTGCAAACAAAACAGTACACAGACCTTGTTGATGGTGAATACAGTAGCCATTCTCAAGTATATTTCTCACCATTCGCTTTCATGCCGAAAAATATTTTTTGTAGATAATAACTTGTTTGTTTGCCATTGGTAAAAGTCCGACGTGATTTCTCAAATGGCCAAGTGTGGTGTTGACAGTCATTTGGTCCATGATCTATCCAGTAAGCTACGTCATCGGTACTGAAATCAACCCAAATACCAGGATCTTTTCTCCTATTATTTACAGCATGAGCAGGTTCAGTTTCTGACACATGCACACCTTCTAGAACAATGTCTGTTTTACCACCAGGAGTACGATGATCAACTACAGTCTCTGTCACATCCACAGGTTCTGGAATGCTGTTTGTTTCACCAATAGAAGAAGGGTCAGTCTCTGAAACAGCTATAGGTTTTGGAACGATGTCTGTACTACTGAGAGAAGATGTTGCTTCTGATGGATTTGCTTTGAAAAAGGATGTCAGCTTTGGAAGATTTTGGAAAATTTCACTAGTTTTTTGTTTCTTTTCTTCCACTAGTTTATGATTCTGTGCTCCACTCAGTTGGTTACGTTTCATCCTGCCCCTCATCTCAGTTGCCCCTGCACCCTGCCCCTCCCTCACTATTTTTATGTATGTATATTGTGACAGGGTTGGGCCGGATGGCTACAGGAGAGTAATAGAAGGCAGATATATTAGCCCCAGGTTAAGTAGATCCCTTTTCCCTGGGTAAGGTAACAGGGAAGGTTCCAGAACAATCTGGAACCTTCTGGAGACAATTAAGACAAGCAGGCTGATTAGAACACCTGCAGCCAATCAAGAAGCTGCTAGAATCAATTAAGGCAGGCTAATCAGGGCACCTGGCTTTAAAAAGGAGCTCACATCAGTTTGTGGTGCGTGTGTGAGGAGCTGGGAGCAAGAGGCACTAGGAGCTGAGAGTGAGAACGCATACTGTTGGAGGACTGAGGAGTACAAGCATTATCAGACACTAGGAGGAAGGTCCTATGGTGAGGATAAAGAAGGTGTTGGGAGGAGGCCATGGGGAAGTAGCCCAGGGAGTTGTAGCTGTCACACAGCTGTTCCAGGAGGCACTCTAGACAGCTGCATTCCACAGGGCCCTGGGCTGGAACCCAGAGTAGAGGGCGGGCCCGGGTTCCCCCCAAACCTCCAACTCCTGGTCAAAAACAGGAGGAGTTGACCTGGACTGTGGATTCATGAAAACGGCCAAACTGAGGACTGCCGTGAAGCTCCAAGGCGAGCAAATCCGCCAATAAGCGCAAAACCCACCTTTTTGAGGAGGTACTTTGTCACAATATATGTAATATATATATAAGAAAGAAAAAAATGAATCAAGTACATATAACTCAGAAGAATATATCAATAATAAAACATAAATTTATTGCAATACATGACAGGATCTGATTTCCTCGCATTATTTCGATCTACGTTAACAGGACGCCCCCTTGGTTTAGGTGGGGATAAGTAATAAAAGGGAACAGAAAAATGGAGGAAGAGTGGGTAGTGGAGTGTAAGGAAGTGTAAAAAAGTTCTGATTTTTCCCATGATGACTACTTCGATGCTTTTTTTGAAATATCAAATAACGAATTGTTTCCAATCTCATTTTTTTTTGGGTGTCCCCTGCTTTGCTGGTGCCCTAAGCATGTGCTTAGTCTGCCTATTGGGTAATCCAGCCCTGCGCAAGCCCCATCACAACTGGCCTAACTGGGCCACCTTGTTCAATTCTGTGTCTGATATGAGACCGTGGAAGTGACCTATAGGAAGTGGCCATGCCCGACCCTTGTTGGAGTTGCCGCAGGGCGGCCTCAGTGGAGCGGATGTCGTTGGGGTTGTCAAAGATGGTCAATATTGCTCGCTGGAAGAAAGCCCATTTGGACAGAACTGGACTGTTGGCTTCCAGCACAGGAGAGGCCCAGTCCAATCAATGCCTCCCTTGTCAGCAGGCTGACTGCCAGGCCTAGCTTCGTATGTTTGGAAGCCTGTATCTGCAGTCGAAGGCAGAAGAAGAGGTGACACTGATTCATGAAGCCTTGGAATTTGGAGGTGCTCCCATCGAAGCACTCAGGCAGAGGGATAGCAGGTCCCAGCTGAGGTGAAAGCACAGCTGGATGGGCCCAGAGCACAGCATTTTCTGTGTGGAGTTGATGGATTTGCTCCTGCAGTGCCTGATTCTCAGTGGCCAGCTGCGTGTTCTGCTTCCGCAATGCTTGATTGTCTGCCTGGAGGCAGATCTCCTGCTCATGCAGTGCAGATGCCCCTTCTGGTATGGGGAACTCCTCTGGGTCCATCCTTGGCTGAGCCCACTCAAAGAAGTTGACAGTGGTCTGAGCAAGCTGTAGGGACCAAGGCAGTGTTTTTCCCAGGAAGTGAAATTCAGGGGGGGGGTGTTCAAAATTATGGGTGGGGGGAGTCAGGGCCGATGAGGGGTGAGACCGTGAGGGTGAAGGTGGGCTGTATGGCACCAAAGTAAAAGCTGAAAAATGTTTCATGACCATTTTATTAGATTTTAAAATCATCACACAAATTAAAGTTGGCTACTCAAGCCTTCTATGAAGCACTACATCTACATCCTTCTTGGTTTCTTGTTATAATTTTGCACAACTCTGTTAATGAACTTCTTGAATGCAATGCATTCATCCTTGGTGGCTTCTCGTGTGTCCGGTACTTCCATTCCTTCAATTGATATGCTCATTAATTCATTCACATGACCAGGCAGTAGGTGACTTCTTTCATAACACAAAATTCTATTGAATTATGAAAAAGAATGCTCAACTGTTGCTGTTGTGACTGGGAGTAGCAAGAGATGAATTCCTACTTCTTTCAGACCAGGAAACATAGCATAAAGATTGGGTCGAACCACTAGTGATGATAAAAAAGAAGTTGAAGTCCAATCTTCCTTCATTCGTCATATGATATTCCACTCTGTGTTCAAATTCTCTATTCTGTCCTGAGCACATGGCAGCCCCATTGCTGGTAGTGCCTCACTCCACTCAACTGTCGGTGTTTTATAAGACAGGGATGTGTAAAAGCTACATAGAGGTTGAGTAGAATCTAGAAGTCACTGTTTTTTTAAAATCAAGTCTGTGTACTTCTTCAGTTGTCTTAACAAACACTTCTTGTCCTCTTCACTTAAGGATTCAATATAAATGCCTTCATTAGTCAACTTCTGGACAGAAATCTTTGCTTCTTCCAGTACTTTTTCAATGGATAGCTCTCTGATTGATCCAAATGTAGCTTCTATTGCTGGACAAAGATCTACTACTGTTGTAGCAGATGCCTGGATGCAGGGCTGGATTACCTAATAGGCAGACTAAGCATGTGCTCAGGGCACCAGCAAAGCAGGGGGCACCAAAAAAAATGAGATTTTTTTAGCAGGCCATATCTCAAAATTTGGGAATGCTGGCAAAGGTAACCCATCATACTTATCCAAGACAATATGTGATGAACTCATTGGTCTAATGAATGACAAAGTTCGTTCAGCTATTGTGGATGAAACAAGTACTGCTGGGTACTTCAGTTTATCTGTCGACTCTACACCTGATCTTCCACATATTGATCAATTGAGTATTGTACTAAGATATGTGTCTCCCACAGATGTAAAACCAGTTGAACGATTTATAACATTCCTCAATTTGAAAAGCCACACTGATGAAGAAATGGCAAATCAGGTACTGCATTTTCTGTGCCAAGTTTGCAAAATAGATTTCTCAAAGTGCAGAGGTCAATCTTATGACGACACTACCAACATGTCAGGGCATTATCAAGGAATGCAGAAGAAGCTTTTAGAACAGAACAAATATGCCATATTGATACCATGCACAGCACACTCTCTCAGTCTTGTTGGCTGCAGTGCTGTTGATTGTTGTCCGGTGGCAGTAAGTTTTTTCTCAACAGTCCAATTACTTTATACATTTTTCTCTGCCTCAACACACTGATGGGCAGTTCTTAAAACATATTTGGGCAATGATCGTGTGTTGAAATCTCTTTCTAATACTCGCTGGGAGGCACATGCAGTGGCAACAAGTGCAATTCTGGAGTCCTACTCAAAGATTGAGCATGTAGCTCACGAAAGCTTATGCTCAAATAAATTGGTTAGTCTCTAAGGTGCCACAAGTACTCCTTTTCTTTTTGCGAATACAGACTAACACGGCTCTTACTCTGAAACCTACTCAAAGATTGTGGATGCATTAGAAAGTATAGCTGAAGACCAATCACAAAAGGGAGAAACTATACGAGAGGCAGAAAACATTGCAAACAAGATGCAAGAACTAGAGGTTGTATTCATGTTGACCATGTGGAATGAAATTTTACAACACTTTTACCACACAAGTCAAGCTCTCCAAGAAAAAGAACTGGATTTGAAAACATGTGCAGACCTCTGTCAACCATTAGCAGACCACTTACACACCTTGAGGAATGATTTTGAAAGATCTGAAGACATATCAAAAGATATCTTGCCTGATACTAACTACAAAGAAGCCCAGTCCTGCAAGCAAATCAGGAAAAACAAGCAAATAATAGCAGTGCAACAGAAACAGCATTGAATCCTAGCGACAAATTTCGCATATCTACTTACTATGCTATAATTGATACACTTGAACCTCATATGAAGAGGAGAGGTGAAGTGTACAAAGAAGTATCAAGTAGATTTTCTTTTCTAAACGACATGGACTTATCTGACGAACAATAGTCACAAGGTTCCCAAAAGCTAGTTGACTCATACCCTGTTGACTTGAACATGAATCTCTGTGGAGAAGTACGGCAGTTCCACTGTTATATGCACGCAAAGTTTAATGAAACAGGAAAAACGAAATTCAGTCACATTGATCTTCATGACACAATATTGAAAGACAGAATACAATGCGTATTTCCAAATGTAAAGCTCACACTACGTATTTTTCTAACATTGATGATTACTAACTGCTCCACAGAACGCTCTTTTTCTCAGCTGAAAAGAATAAAAAACCCTCAGAGAACAACAATGTGTCAGGACAGACTTGAATCACCTTCCCTATTGTGTATGGAAGTGGACATGCTTCGATGAACGTATCCAGAATTTTGCAATCAGAAAATCTAGAAAGAAGCTATTTTAATTTCAGCATACATGTAAGTTTTGTGTCATTTCAAAAAATAAAATTTTATTTTATGGTATAGTATTGTTTTTATTTTGAATTACATGGTGGGGGCACCATAATCTTTTCAGTGCTTAGGGCCTCTAAAGGTCTTAATCCGGCCCTGCCTGGATGGCATTGTTTAATGACCGAAGTGGTTTCAACAGCAGACTTACAAGAGAGAGAATGGCAATAGTCTTCTCTGAACATAGAAGCAAAAGTAATCCTCCAGCCTCACTACTTAGATATATCCCATCTTGGTAGATACTTTCCAAATCCAGTAATAATGGCTGGAGTAATTTTAAGACAACAGCCAAGGATCGCTCATGAGAAAGCCAGAGGGTTTTCCCAGGTTGGACTAATTTGAACTTCAGTCCCAGTGTAATCTTCTATATTTTCCAAGAAACTTAGTCTTTTTGGACTCTTGCTGAAAAAAGAATATAATGAAGACATTAAATGTATAGCTTTTAAAATGTCTTTTGAAGAGTCTGCAGCTCGTACTAGCGCTAGCTGGAGTAGATGGCCTCTGCAGTGCATATAGGAGAGATTAGGGTTACACTTTTCTCTGAGCAAAGCTTATGCTCCACCATGTCTTCCAGAGAAGTTTGCAGCTCCATCAAAAGCACAAGCAGCAATCTGTTTAGGGTCCCATTGTCAAGCATTTAACTCTTCTAAGATGTGGGTTGTCACAGATGCAGCCAATCTGTCTTCTGTAACTTGAACATCTAGAAATGCATCTACTGGCCTACCACTGACATCAAGATAACGTACACAGTGACTTAATACTTGATGACCATTTGCATTGGTGCATTCATCAGCCATGTATGCAAATTTTTTGAATGTGGTGAGAGAGTTCTTCACTTTTCCAACTGTTGAGTCTTTCACTGTTGCACCACATGTGTCTAGCCAGTCAGTTGAGTTTCTTGCAGAAAGATAGTGAGAGCATTTGCTGGTCTTGTTCGGAACCAGAGTTCAACTTCAGGATGAACAAGTGACAATTCACTTAACATTGGCCTCTAGTTTGTAGTGTGTGGTATCTCTTGCTTAAATAGAAAGTATGTTGCCACGGCCATGTTTGTTCGCGTGAACTGTGTTGTGTCTTCAGCATTCTTAACAGCCTCATTAACATTCACCGGTGTTGTCCTTGGTCAGTGGAGACTCAGAGTTCAGAGGTGCTTTCACATGAGTTCACCTCCCAGGTGGGGGCAAGAAGGCACCTTGCTCGTTTCTCCAGCTGCTCACTGTTCGCTCTGGCCACTGTTGTTCGTTGTGCCACCGTTCACTCCATCAATCTGTTGCCAATGGCCCTGCGCTGTCACCTTCTCCTGCCACTTGCCACTGTGACCTCTGCGAGTTGGTCTCTTGAGGTTCCACCCAGCTCTCTGTGATTTCAGCTGCGCTCTCAGTGGGGAAACCTCGCTGCTAGTGCAGACTGGGCAGTCACTTCCACAGAAACACTGTCCCCCAGCAGGTCTAAGCACTTAGATCTGATTATCAGTGATTTCAGCTGTAGTGGTCACTTAACACAACAAAAGACTATCTATGGAGCCTAATCAGCTCTGTCTTTAAACAGTGGAGAGGGGCAGGTCAAATAGTACTTGTGACTCAGGCAGACCATCAAGCAAAACACCTGACCCCACCCTCTCTCTTGATGCCCTCAATCAGCAAAGGCTAAGTACAGTTCTACTTCCCTTTACTCAGACAATAAGAATAACAACATTTCATTATTCCTCCCACCCTCCCCCCGCATTCATAGACTCATAGAATCATAGAATCTCAGGGTTGTCTAGTCCAACCCCCTGCTCAAAGCAGGACCAATTCATCCTAGCCAGGACTTTGTCAAGCCTATCTTAAAAACCTCTAAGGAAGGAGATTCCCGCCCCGGGAACACATTCCAGTGCTTCACCACCCTCCTAGTGAAAAAGTTTTTCCTAATATCCAACCTAAACTTCCCCCACTGCAACGTGAGACCATTACTCCTTGTTCTGTCATCTGCTACCACTGAAAACAGTCTAGATCCATCCTCTTTGGAACCCCCTTTCAGGTAGTTGAAAACAGCTATCAAATCTCCCCTCATTCTTCTCTTCCCCAGACTAAATAATCCCAGTTTCCTCAGCCTCTCCTCATAAGTCCAGTCCCCTAATCATTGTTCCAGTCCCCTAATCATTTTTGTTGCCCTCCACTGGACGCTTTCCAATTTTTTCATATCTTTCTTGTAGTGTGAGGCCCAAAACTGGACACAGTACTCCAGATGAGGCCACACCAATGTCAAATATAGGGGAACAATCATGTCCATCGATCTGCTGGCAGTGCCCCTACTTATACAGCCCAAAATGCCATTGGCCTTCTTGGCAACAAGGGCACACTGTTGACTCATATCCAGCTTCTCGTCCACTGTAACCCCTAGGTCCTTTTCTGCAGAACTGCTGCCTAGCCATTCGGTCCCTAGTCTGTAGCAGTGCATCAGATTCTTCCGTCCTAAGTGCAGGAGTCTGCACTTGTCCTTGCTGAACCTCATCAGATTTCTTTTGGCCCAATCCTCTAATTTGTCTAGGGCCCTCTGTATCCTATCCCTACCCTACAGCGTATCTACCTCTCCTCCCAGTTTAGTGTCATCTGCAAACTTGCTGAGGGTGCGATCCACGCCATCCTCCAGATCATTAATGAAGATACTGAACAAAACTGGCCCCAGGACCGACCCTTGGGGCACTCCACTTGATACCGGCTGCCAGCTAGACATGGAGCCATTGATCACTACCCACTGAGCCCAATGATCTAGCCAGCTTTCTATCTACCTTATAGTCCATTCATCCAGCCCATACTTCTTTAACTTGCTGGTAAGAATACTGTGGGAGACCGTGTCAAAAACTTTGCTAAAGTCAAGGAATAACATGTCCACTGCTTTTCCCTCATCCACAAAGCCAGTTATCTCATCATAGAAGGCAATTAAATTAGTCAGGCATGACTTGCCCTTGGTGAATCCATGCTGACTGTTCCTGATCACTTTCCTCTCCTCTAAGTGCTTCAGAATTGATTTCTTGAGGACCCACTGCATGATTTTTCCAGGGACTGAGGTGAGGCTGACTGGCCTGTAGTTCCCCGGATCCTCCTCCTTCCCTTTTTTAAAGATGGTCACTACATTAGCCTTTTTCAAGTTGTTCGGGACCTCCCCCAATCACCATGAGTTTTCAAAAATAACGGCCAATGGCTCTGCAATCACATCCGCCAACTCCTTTAGCACTCTCGGATGCAGGCCATCCGGCCCATGGACTTGTACTCGTCCAGCTTTTCTAAATAGTCCCGAACCACTTCTTTCTCCACAGAGGGCTGGTCACCTTCTTCCCATGCTGTGCTGCCCAGTGCAGCAGTCTGGGAGCTCACCTTGTTCGTGAAGGAAGAGGCAAAAAAAACATTGAGTACATTAGCTTTTTCCACATCCTCTGTCACTAGGTTGCCTCCCTCATTCAGTAAGGGGCCCACACTTTCCTTGGCTTTCTTCTTGTTGCTAACATACCTGAAGAAACCCTTCTTGTTACTCTTAACACCTCTTGCTAGCTGCAACTCCAGTTGTGATTTGGCCTTCCTGATTTCACTCCTGCATGCCTGAGCAATATTTTTATACTCCTCCCCAGGGCCGGTGCAAGGTTGTTTCGCGCCCTAGGTGAAACTTCCACCTTGCACCCGCCCCCCGGGAGTCCTTTGGCAGCTCCCCCCCTCCAAGGCCGCCCCTGCGGCAGCACCCCCCCCCCCGCCCCGAGGCGCCCCCCCGCAGCAGCTCCCCTTGGCCACCTCCCCTCGGCGACCCCCTGCGGCAGCTCCCCTCGCCCCCCCTCATTCCCTTCCCTCGGTGCCCCCCCACGGCAGTCTCCTCAGCGCCCCCCTGCGGCAGCTCCCCTTGGCCCGGGGAGCCGCGTGTGGCAACTCCCTGCCGTACGGCAGCTCCCCGCCCCAGCTCACCTCTGCTCCGCCTCCTCCCCAAGCACGCCGCCGCCGCTTCTTCTGCCTCCCAGGCTTGTGGCGCCAATCAGCTGTTTGGCGTGCAAGCCTGGGAGGGAGAGAAGCAGAGCGGGGCAGCATGCTCAAGGGAGGAGGCGGAATAGAGGTGAGCTGGGGCGGGGAGTGGTTCCCCTGCACACTGCCCCCCCCCATACTTGCTGCAGGCAGCCCTCCCCGTGCCCCCCTGCCCCAGCTCACCTCCGCTCCACCGCCTCCCCAGAGCGCGCTTTTGGCTGGCCCCAACCACTTGGCGCCCTAGGCGACCACCTAGTTCGCCTAGTGGTTGCACCGGCCCTGCTCCTCCCTGTTCATTTGTCCAATCTTCCACTTCTTGTAAGCTTCTTTTTTGTGTTTAAGATCAGCAAGGATTCCAGTGATTTGTAACCCAACCCCAACCAAAATCTATCACTTGGGCAACACAGCTGTGTTTGCTGGATACCTAGGTAGATTAGGTGTGAATGTAAATCCAGTCTGGTCCTGAAGCCTTTCCCCGCAGCCCCCAGCTCATCACTAGCTGTCAGGGAGACCTCATTTAGACTTTGCTTACAAATCATAATTTGAAATTATTAGGTTGGTCAACATCACTGAAGTGAATGCACTGACATTGTCATAAAAAACAACAGCTGTATAAGGAAACTTGCTGAGTTCAAATCTATTATACTTTTTCAGATACACATATTCTATGATACACGTTATATGCTTCTAAAGTGTGTATTAATGTTTCAATTTCAATTCAAATTTCCAAACAATCACTAAATTGGCAACACTGCATGTAACTAGTTCACAAAACTGGGGGGCGGGGGTATTGGGGAAATTCGGGGGGTAAACACGCCCATAGGGGGCATGTAGGGAAATCCCTGGACCAGGGCATGGGTGTTCAGGCCTAATGGTTATAGAGTCAGGAGCTTGGAACAAAGCCAGGGTCAGAGTCGGGTACCAAGCCAAAGGTCAGAGCCAGAGATGGAGTCAGGAGTCAAGCTAGAGGTTAAAGCTGGAGTCAGTATCAGGGGTAGGACATAAGACCAGGGACCTGGAGTGAGGAAGGAGAGCAGGAACTGGGACTAGATGGGGGTCTGAGAGAAGGAGCGCATGAACCAGGAACAGGCTGGGAGTCAGGAACAGGTAGGGAGGCAGGGCTCAGGCAACAGCCAGGAACATAGGGCCCACTGTAGCAGCCAGCCAGAGTCCTCTAGTTGGCTGGACAACTTCCTGTGCCTCTTTCTGGCTTAAGTACAGCTTCCTAACCAATCGGTGAGGCTGGATGTCTTCTCCAATCAGGAGTTTCATGGGCCGGGTCCTTTGTGACCTAGACATTTGCGGCCCCGCCAGCCCACTTCTCCAGTCATTGAGGTGAGGTGCTGGGTGGTGGCTGTCACCTGAACACTGCTTGGGGCCACTCGGGCTCAGGTTTGAAGCCTGAAATCTCTCACAGGACCCTGCTGCAGCTGCCTCCAAGGCCTAGGATGGGGGGTGAAGAGCCCCTAGGGCTGCAGGAGGAACTCATGTGGGATCTGGGGGCTGGGCAGATGTTGGGGGACACCCAGGAGAATGCTGGGGTTGGGGAGAAGCTGAAAGCTCTGTCAGGCCACAGCGTGAGCTGCTGCAGCAGAGCCAGAATCACCTTGCTCAATACCTGGGGTGACACCAATTGTCTGTCTCACACACACACATACTGAGGCAAGCACCCGCATGCACACACTGAGATGGATGCGCACACTGAGACAGGCGTGCACTCACACACACAGTGAGGTGGGATAGGGAATCAAATCAAAAGACAGACTAAAGACGGACAATATAATATTTAAAAAAACCCTGTGATTTTGGTGGGGAGTTCGGAGTTTTTGAAGTTTGGGGGATGGCCATAATGTAACTGCTTAACTATGAAACCTCTTTCTCACAGGTACTCTTTCTCACTCTGTACATTAAAATCTTTTTTTTTTTTGATGGGGAAGAAGAAAATCCACTCTGTATAAGCTATGAGCTCCAGCATGGGTTGCCAGCAGGGTTTGATCTCCTGCTCCATCCATATTCATACCGGGAAACTGCACTGAAAACTCATCCAGTCTCATTCTTGTTAGATTTCAGAAAAAACATTTTCCCTTCTCACTTGTCTGATTATTGCTGGGATTTGCAACACCGTCTAATGGCTTTAGCTACCTAGCTCACATTGAAAGTCATCAGTGCCCAGCTCCCTCAGGCCGCCTTTAAAGAGCCAGCCTATAACTCCAAGAAACTATGAGTAGGTTAGGGAAGGAAGAATTCTAATGTTAATGTATCCCAGCAAGATCAGGGAGACTGATATTAGCCCTGAGAAATTACACAAGCCAAAGAGATTGTTTGATGACTTCACAATTCATCTTTAAATTCCTCTCTGAATGTATTCCCTTCGTATGGCTGTGCAGGCCATGATGAGAAACAAAACTGTTTCGCAACAATAGAAATACCACAGATCAACAGCCAGAGAGAAGCTTGACTACAACATGCACTCCCAGGCATAGTAGAATAGCCAAATTAAATCAAAACACAAATGCAGCAGGAATGTCATGGTTCCAAACATAATTGCTGTGCTGTAGTATTGAAGCAGGTAGTGTTCCAGGAGCTGCTGAGGTTGCTGTGCTTGCATTGTGTGGTTTCTATCTATTGCCACTTGAAGGTTTTTAAATGCATTGCAGGCATTCCGGAAACTGCAAGGGGACCTCAAGGTCTCGGGTGAGTGATGCCTGGAGTCTTGGAGCTGAACTAATGGAGGTGGTAAATTTCAAATCCAGTAGCTCAATGAATACCTGGAGCCTACCCCAAAATCCTTTAATATATTATGTAAGATCAGGCTACTGTTGGCAGGCAGCATGGTTGAATGGACTGTGCATGGGCTGTCAGTGAGAAATTCAGGAGTTCTAGTCTCATTTGCTATGGAGCCTGCTGTGTGGCCTTTGGCACATCTCTTAACTTCCCTGTCTAAGCTGCCTCATTTGTAGAATCAGGGTAATTATGATTTATTAGTACTTCGCAGGTAATTCAGAATGATAGGTCCTGTGCAGGGGAGCTTTTATTGTGCCTCAAAGTGTCATTATGAGTGTGATGTTTATACAGGCCTAGCCTAATGCACCACGGAAGTACTAAGTGTTGCTGCTAGGTAGAGGGTCATTTTAGAGTGAGCAGTTCCTTGTTGGAAGAGAAATCACTGACACAGACTTGAGACACTTTTCTCTTAATTACCATGTGGACCTAAATCCTGGTCACCTGGAACAAAGATGGCAAAAATGATTGCAAGACAGTTCCACTCGAGAAAGCCAGCTAATGCACACAGTTCTCAACATCTCTTACCAGCAACTTCTCCCTCTGACTCTGTGCTGCTTCCAGTATTCCTGCTGCTAAAACTGGGCTGGATGGAGGTTTCCAGGCCACAAAGCCACAAGCTATTGCAGCAGCAGTGGCATTTGTGGCTAGAGGCACCAGTCAGGGATCGCAGTGCCAACATGTAGGGTGCTGGGGGGCGGGCATGCAATAGAAAGTTTGCAATCTCTTTGGGGGTCAGCTTATCTATGTTGTGACAAGAAGCAACAGCTGGGGGAGCTGGACAAGCAGGGTGTGTGGTGGGGGAAGAAGGTAACAGTAAAGAGAACAAGGCGTAATACAATGAGTAGGGGGTCTTGGTGCAGCACCTGCCTAGCCAGTGCCACTGGGCTGCTCTGTAGGCAACGAGGCAGAAGTAAGTTTAACGGACTCTCCCTGAGCACATGCACTCACTCATTCTCACTGTTGAACTGGCTAGTCTATCTGGGTCTGGCTGTTAACGCCCTGCATCCAACTGCCCTGCAACACAACAGCCCTCCTTAGCTAGGTTCAACCAGCAGCCCCATCCACTGCAACATTCTTCATCCACACGGAAGTCTCACAGTCACCCACGGACCCTTTAGTGACCATGCTTGTGCCAGATCGTTTGACCAGGCCTCAGAAGAAAATATCAAGTGTTCCTAAAATACTAACTCCATACCATACGTTTCATTCACAGTATCAGGTAGTAGTTTGTTCCAATAGATGTGGCACTAGCCTGAGGCCCTGCTGACCTGGCTGCTCTTCCCAGCTCCACCTGCTGTATGACCTGAGGCCAGTTGCTTTGCCAGAGCTGCCGGTTCAGAAATCCAGAGCTTATATAAAAATGGACTAATATGGGTGACAGCTGGATATGCAAGTACCTTATTAACAAACATAAATGACCAATGTCCTGGTTACCAAGCTGCTGGGTGGAACACTGTGCATTGGGCCCAAGTAACTCTGGCAGCTCCTGGGGTGGGGAGGGCTGTTGCTGTGTGATTGCCCTGGGCTGGAAAGGTGATCTGGCAGCTCCAGGGATCGATATTGTGGCTGGGTGTCCATTTGCTCCCTGGCTGGGGTGAGAAGGTGAGGAATCTTTGGCTACAGTTCACCCTAGCTGTCGTTCCAAGCCTATGGCCATGGGTGGATTGGAAGGCACTAGGCTTACAGCTCTCTGGTCAGAATCCTCCGGCTGGTTCTCTGTGTGGTTAGACTCCTGGAGGGCTCTAAGCATAATGCAGAGCAGCTAAACCAGGAGCCTTCTGGCCAGAGCAGGTGACTAACCAGGCCTGCACCAGCTTTCAGGTTAATACCCTCCCTGGCAGAGGTACCGCCCTGGGTCTGTTTTGTCTATCTAGATTGTAAGCTTTTGGGGGCAGGGAGTTTCTCTGTTGACATGTCTGCACACTGCCTGGCACAATGGAGCCCTGGGCCCTAACCATGCTATTGTAATACAAATAATAATTTAGCCAGGACTAACGCTTACTACAGGGGTGAAAGTAACTTAAAGGATTTACCAGTATGCTGGAGTCCTGAGCAGGGGCGTGGCCTCAACTGGAAGAGGCGGGGACTTCAAAGATTAAGGGCCCCGGGGCTCCGGCTGCAGCTGGGAGCCCTGGGGCCTTTAAATCACCCTCGGAACTCCCAGCTGCAGAGGCGGCTGGGAGCCCCGGGGCTCAGGGGTGATTTAAAGGTCCCAGGGCTCCAGCCATCACTACCACAGCGGAGCTCCGGGTCCTTTAAATCACTGCCCAAGCCCGGCTGCCTGAGCCCCAGGGTAGCAGCAGCAGGGCTCAGACGGCACTTTAAAGGGCCCGGGGCTCCGGCTGCTGCAGGGACTGTACCGGACTGGCTTACTTTCACCTCTGGCTTACTATAAAACTGTGTGGGCATCTCAGCCCCAGCTGCTGCTCCCGCAGCACTCCTGCCTGACCGCTTTCATACCTGGAGCAAAGAGGCATGAAGGGTCTTGGCTCTCGCTGAAGACATTGCGCCCCCCTTGCTGGAGTGCCTGCGGGATGAAAGGTTTGATTCCTGCTATCATCCTCTCCTGCGTATGCCCTCTTTATCCTCCGCAGCTTGTCCAGTTAGCTCTGAACCACACAGCCCACCATGGCAGGATGAGCCGCCCTACCAGCCCTGTCCAAGTGTGCAAAGGGATAGGCCAGAGACCAGCCAGATGTCAGCCCAGACTGGGGAGATGGGCGTAGAGCTACATCTGTTTGGGGATGTTTTGCATATATAGCTTCCTGGGACCTCCTCGGACTGACAGCCACAGCCCCCATCTTCCTGCATATGTGAGTCTCTGTTTTAGGAGCAGGATTAACTGATGACAACTGTTGAGTAGAGCTGAGTGAATAAGTGATTTTTTCCGTTCAGTGGCTAAACCAAAAAAGAAAAAAAAAATTGGTTTGTTTTGAACCCAAACTGATTTTTTTCACCGTTTAGTCTCACCAAAGCGAAAAGCTGAAACCATTTGGTTTGGGTCGAAAACATGGATTTGAAACAAACTGCCGAAATGCTTTGTGGTGACATTTTCAAGAGGAAGCGTTTTGTTTTGTAAAGGAGGGTAATGTAATTAATGCCAATGAGCATGGGTTTATGGAAAAACTGATTGTCAGACTGACTTGATTGCTTTTTTTGGATGGGATTACAAGTTTGTTGATAAAGGTAATAGTGTTGCTGTAATATACCGAGACTTTTGTAAGGCGTTTGGCTTGGTACCGCACAAGATTTTGATTAAAAAAATGGAATGATATAAAATTAACATGTTTCAGAGTAACAGCCGTGTTAGTCTGTATTCGTAAAAAGAAAAAAGAAAAGGAGTACTTGTGGCACCTTAGAGACTAACCAGTTTATTTGAGCATGAGCTTTCGTGAGCTACAGCTCACTTTATCGGATGCATAGCATATCGTGGAAACTGCAGAAGACATTATATACACACAGAGACCATGAAACAAAACTTCCTCCCACCCCACTGTCCTGCTGCTAACAGCTTATCTAAAGTGATCATCAAGGAAGGCCATTTCCAGCACAAATCCAGGTTTTCTCACCCTTCCCCCCCCCCCCACACACATACACACATACAAACTCACTCTCCTGCTGGTAATAGCCCATCCCTCTTTGAAACCTCTCTTTATAATGCGCATGATAATCAAGGTGGGTCATTTCCAGCACTAATCCAGGTTTTCTCACCCCCCCCCCACACCCCCCTCCAAAAACCACACACACAAACTCACTCTCCTGCTGGCAATAGCTCATCTTACAATGTGCACAGCAATAATCCAAGTTTAACCAGAACGTCTTGGGGGGGGGGTTTGTAGGAAAAAAACAGGGGAGATAGGCTACCTTGCATAATGACTTAGCCACTCCCAGTCTCTATTCAAGCCCAAATTAATAGTATCCAATTTGCAAATGAATTCCAATTCAGCAGTTTCTCGCTGGAGTCTGGATTTGAAGTTTTTTTGCTTTAAGATAGCGACCCTCATGTCTGTGATTGCGTGACCAGAGAGATTGAAGTGTTCTCCGACTGGTTTATGAATGTTATAATTCTTAACATCTGATTTGTGTCCATTTATTCTTTTACGTAGAGACTGTCCAGTTTGACCAATGTACATGGCAGAGGGGCATTGCTGGCACATGATGGCATATATCACATTGGTGGATGTGCAGGTGAACGAGCCTCTGATAGTGTGGCTGATGTTGTTAGGCCCTGTGATGGTGTTCCCTGAATAGATATGTGGGCACAGTTGGCAACGGGCTTTGTTGCAAGGATAGGTTCCTGGGTTAGTGGTTCTGTTGTGTGGTATGTGGTTGTTGGTGAGTATTCGCTTCAGGTTGGGGGGCTGTCTGTAGGCAAGGACTGGCCTTTCTCCCAAGATTTGTGAGAGTGTTGGGTCATCCTTCAGGATAGGTTGTAGATCATTAATAATGCGTTGGAGGGGTTTTAGTTGGGGGCTGAAGGTGACGGCTAGTGGCGTTCTGTTATTTTCTTTGTTAGGCCTGTCCTGTAGTAGGTGACTTCTGGGAACTCTTCTGGCTCTATCAATCTGTTTCTTCACTTCCGCAGGTGGGTATTGTAGTTGTAAGAATGCTTGATAGAGATCTTGTAGGTGTTTGTCTCTGTCTGAGGGGTTGGAGCAAATGCGGTTGTATCGCAGAGCTTGGCTGTAGACGATGGATCGTGTGGTGTGGTCAGGGTGAAAGCTGGAGGCATGTAGGTAGGAATAGCGGTCAGTAGGTTTCCGGTATAGGGTGGTGTTGATGTGACCATCGTTTATTAGCACTGTAGTGTCCAGGAAGTGGATCTCATGTGTGGACTGGAGCAGGCTGAGGTTGATGGTGGGATGGAAATTGTTGAAATCATGGTGGAATTCCTCAAGGGCTTCTTTTCCATGGGTCCAGATGATGAAGATGTCATCAATATAGCGCAAGTAAAGTAGGGGCGTTAGGGGACGAGAGCTGAGGAAGCGTTGTTCTAAATCAGCCATAAAAATGTTGGCATACTGTGGGGCCATACGGGTACCCATAGCAGTGCCGCTGATCTGAAGGTATACATTGTCCCCAAATTAACATGGCATTACAATGGGATACATAAACCCTGCGGTGGCACGGAAGGGGTTAAGGAGCTGCTTTGGGCTGCACCTGCAAATCACTCCAGGACTGGCGGAGGTGTTAAAAAGAGAGACGTCCATGCAGATGGGGGCTGCTTTAGGAAGGGAAAAGGCTGAGCTTCTCTGGCCCTGGAGAGAGGGCTGACAGCCTGCAGAGCCCCTGCCCTTGCAGAAGGAGGTGCAGATCCCCTGAGCTGAAGAGGAAAAGAGCTGAGACTTGTACTGGAGCCCAGTGACCTCTGACGTGGACAATGACATTGCTTCTGAGATCAGAGGGGCCCATAGCCCTGAGGAAGCTGCCTACAGGTTTTTCTTTTCCGTTCTGTTGGTGTAACCCCTTTTGCTGAGTACAGGCTGTTTGGTGGCATTGCCAGGGACACAGAGTGGGGAGGAGACAGTTGAGAGGTCCCGGACCGAAGCTGAGTGCCAGCCAGCTAGAAAGATGCCCCACAGCATCCGCTGGGGTGGGGATGGAGTAATTGGACTCATGTGCATGCACTCCCCATACAGCCTAAAGATGGTGCACTACCACAGATTCATGACAGGTACACATTAAATGGATTAAAAACTGGCTAACTGATAGGTCTCAAAATGTAACTAAACAGGGAATTGTCCTTGAGTGGGTGCATTTCCTGGGGGTCCCGCAGGGATCAATTCTTGGCCCTCCACTATTTAACAGTTTTATCAATGACCTGGAAGAAAACAAAATCATCACTGATAAAGTTTGCAGATGACACACAAATTGGTGGAGTGGTAAATAATGAAGAGGACAGGTCGCTGATTCAGAGTGATCTAGATCACTTGGTAAACTAGGTGCAAGCACACAATAGGTGTTTTAATACTGCTAAAGATAAATGTATACATCTAGGAACAGTGAATGTAGCCATACTTACAGGATGGGGACTCTAGCCTTGGAAGCAGCGACTCTGAAAAAGATTTGGGCGTCTTGGTGGACAATCAGCTGAACATGAGCTCCCAGGGTGGCATCGTGGCAAAAAGAGCTAATGCGATCCTGGGACATGTAAATGGGAATCTTGTGTAGGAGTAGAGAGGTTATTTTACCTCTATATTTGGCACTGGTGCGACCATTACTGGAATATTGTTTCCAGTTCTGGTGCCCACAATTCAAGAAGGATGGTGATAAAATGGAGCGGGTTCAGAGAAGAGCCACAAGAATGGTTAAAGGATTAGAAAAAAAGGCCTTACAGTGATAACCGCAAAGAACTCAATCTATTTAGTTTAACAAAGTGAAGGTTAATGCGTGGCTTGATCCCAGTCTGCAAGTACCTACATGGGGAACACATTTAATAATGGGTTCTTCAATCTAGCAGAGAAAGGTATTGCATGGGCCAATGGCTGGAAGTTGAAGCTAGACAAATTCAGACTAGAAATAAGGCATACCTTTTTAACAGTGAGCATAATTAACCATTGGAACAACTTACCAAGGATTGTGATGGATTCTCCATCACTGACAATTTTTACATCAAGATTGGATGTTTTTCTGAAAGTTCTGCTCTAGGAATTATTTGGGGGCAGGTTTCTGGTCTGTGCTATGCAGGAGGTCAGACTAGATGTCCACAATAGTCCCTTCTGGCCTTAGAATCTAGGAATCTATTTCAACATAGATGGAATTTTGGTTTTCAGGGTTTTTTGACTGAAACTGTTCACTGAATTAGACTCAAATTCACAAATAGTTTTGATGCCTTGAAAAATGCATTTATCTTAAAATTTACTATTTGCTAAAATAAATCAGCCAGATGAACTGTTGGACTGAAATCCAGTATCCAGCCTAACCTGTCTCTCCCCCGCTGTCCCTTTTAATATCAGCAAGGAGCCGTCTACCCAATACCTTTGCTAAAAACCCTAGCCAGACCCTTCCGAACAAAGAACCATGTCTCTGTCAGATCTCCAGGATTTCATCTTGAGTCTTCTCTCTGTTTAATAAACAGCTGAACGAATTTTGATGCTGCAGTTGCCATGGTAACCAAGCAAAACTCTGCTGCAAGTCCCTGGGCACTGCTAGCTGTTTGATGATCTGGCAATAAATGAGGAATAATCCTTTTAATTTATTTTTGCAAGGGCTTGATGCTGCTCAGGCTTCTGTGGACCTGGAAGGGAAAGAGGGCATATCTCTGTACCTCCCAGCTCTGTGCAGAGTCTGGACACACAGGGGTGAGGAGGGGCATGGGGGCAGATCCTTCACCCTTGGAAACAAAGGGTGGTGAAGCAGCTGTGTTCCCTAGATCTCCATGAGACATGGCGGCCTGGAGCTTCTGGGGGTCGTACATCTCCCAACAGTCCCCATATGGGATGTGACTGAGGACCCACAGTTGAGCAATGAGTGTGACAGAGTTTGCTACCCATCCGGGGTTCAAGAGATGCAGGAATTCCTCCCTTTCCTGGGTTTGTTGGCAGGAGTCAGAAGCAGGCAGGAAAGAGCCTGAAAGGTCATGGCAGGGGGAGCTCATTTGCGACTAGGCCCTGCTGCATCATACACTCTGGAGGGTTGGGCTGTGCTGACTGCTGGACAGAGCTGCTGGCTTGATCACAGTGTGGAGGTGGCCTGGTTACTTTGGGGCGAGCTAACTGTGTGACAACCAACACTTCTGAGCTTCACAGAATTCCAGCTCTTCCAGCAAATACTAAACCCACCTGCTTCGAAGTCAGGGAACGTCTCATTAAAGACATTATCAATCCCACACTGCCCCGTGAGAAACACACTCGTACTGCGGGCAGTTAAAAAACCCATGTCATCACAACCAGCTTAACTAAATGTTAAATAAATCAGCTAGAAGAGTCACCAGAGTGCTAGGTTAAGGAGTGGCATTCACTGGACAAGGAGAAAATGGCTCCTGTGGAGCACTATATCCTTCATTGTACACCTGACACCATTACAGAGCTAATCTAGCCCTGCAGAGTGAGCAGCACCTTCAATACCGGCTAGTCAATGTGATGGCACACCCACCTATGTGCTCACGTTTCCACAGCCAATGCCTTACCCACTGTGATACCAGGCCTCGTGTCCAGGCTACTTAATCTTTGGGGTTTTTTAAATTATCCTATATCTGGAAAAAGTGGCTAATAATAATACATTGCACATACACAGTGCTTTTACCCCCTTGTAGAGGTCAAAAAGCCCTATTTTTACAGGTAGCCTAAGTAAGTACAGAGGCATTAAGCTGTTTGCATCAGAGGCACTGTGACCCGGTGGCTCAGATGTGAGTCCATCACTTCCCAGTTCAGTGTTCTTTCCCCAATTCTGCCATAGGCTTTCTATGTAACCTTTGCAAATTGCTTAAATCTTCTAGGCAGTCTGTATGACTGCCGCCTTGTCACCTACATCTGAGTAAAACGCCATCATTTGGACTGGGTATGACTGTGCTTGGATAGAAATAACTGCACGAGGATCATCGTCGGGGACAATCAGACCTTCTGTTACCCCCTCTGGAAAACAGAACTGGGTTTTTTTGCTCAGATCCTCAAAGGTATTTAAGCACCAAACTCCCATTGATTTCTGTTGAAGTTAGGAGCCTAACAACTTTTGAGGATCTGGGCCTTTTCATCCTAGGCCAAGCGGGAACTGATGGGAAGGACCGACTCCAGCAGTTATGAGGTTTGCCTTGACCTTTGAAAAGGTGCAGGCTAACAACAAAGACATTACCCATCAATGCCACTTTTTGTGTGTCTCAGCTTCATTGTCTAGTTTTCAAAGAAGGACTTTTTCTGAAACCTTTTGCTATTCTTGCTGTTGAAAACTGCCTCTAGCTTGAGGCAGTGTTCAAACCTACCTGTATCTCATATGGTGCGGTGGGATGTTTTCAAAGGATGCACAGAAGCATTAGACGCTTTGTAAATGCTATCAAATGGCGCCATTTACTTATAAGTCTTTAATTTAACAGGCCTCCTTACTCAGACAAATCAATATGTTCAGAAAAACGTCCCTAGTGTAGGAATGCCTCTGTGAGTAACACTTTCTACCATCTTTGGCTCGCAGCCTCCATCCCATTCTGGTGGATGGAGACCTGGCCTCAGTTCTTCTTGCCTTTGTCACCTCTTGTCTGGATGACACCAGTGTCATACAGCTGGGCATGAAGCCTTCAGCCCTTGAGACATTCCAACTAGTACAGAATGCTGCAGTGCGTCTCCTCAACAATGCAGGCTCAGTAACCACCTGCACATCAAACCTGCCCTCCACTCCCTACACTGGGTTCCCATATTTATCAAGTCAGGTTCAAGGTCTTGGTCCTTCAAGGAGCTCCGTGGCCTGGACTCAAGGTACATGAAAGGGCCTAAAGCCCAGGCTGAGGTCCATGGCTGAGAACTTCACTCCTCTGGCACAGTGGAACTCTCTAGTCCAAGGGGAAGGCTTGTCTTTGCAGACGCCAAACCTTTTGTGGGGGCTGGTCCCAGATTGTGGAATGAATTCCCGCAGAAACTAAGGATCATCCCAAACCTCACCACCGTCAGCTCCAAGAGCAAGGCATGTTTTTTTGACATGCCTTCACTAATGGACACATAGAGCCACATATGTGTGTGTGTATTAATTTTTTTTCCAAAACAAAACACTCCCCTGCACGCCCTTCTCCCTGAGGGGCAAGGATGAGAGAACAAACCCATGACAGATGCTAGTCAGGTGCACTACAGGAAGGCACTCAGCTACTATAGTGCTGAACATGGCATAAGAACCTACGTAGAATGGATCTGGTTTAGGCGTTGGCTGTTGCAGAACCCTTATGAGCAATATGTGCACACACACCCAGAGCCTGATCCTGCTCTCCATGGGTATTCAACTCCCATTTATGTGAATGGGAGCAAGAAAATCGCACGTTGTCTCTTTTCTCCTCCTCCTGATTTGAAAATGGATGGTTAGTTCCCTTTGGAACGTTCCCTGTAGTTAGATCGCCTTCAGCTCTCATGCCCCGGCTCTGCTGGAAGGAAAGAGGTTGCAATTAAGCAACTTGATCAAAGAGTTTTGTTTTAGGTAATTTTGAGCACAATCCAGCTTCCTTTGATTTCAAAAAGAGGTATGGACCCAATCCTGCTCGTCTCCCCTATCCCCATCCTCCTCTTTGCCCTTTCACTGCCACCTGCCACCAAGGGGTGGTGGGAACCATCACCTCCGCAGCTGGCTAGGAGCGCTGTGCCCCCTGACTCACTGTCAGTGCCTTCCCGTCGCAAATGCCTTTCTCCTGGGCTTGGGCCTCTTAATTTGCTATCAGTTTTGCGTCTGTCACTCCCTGCAGCCTTGGAGGCTGGCGTGTCTACACATCCAGGGGAACTGGCCTTCCCTGTTCAGGTGGGGCCAGCGTGGCTGGGCTGCAGGGAGGGTGCGAAGGGGACACCTGGGGGGGCCCCTGTCCTGCTCTGCTCAGGTGTTTGGGACCGGACACAGTCCCGGGCAGGGTGCAGCTCGCTCTGGGCCAGGGTCCGAGGAGCCCTGTGGCTCCCAGCCTCCCGCCCTGGCTCTGCGCTCAGCAGGGACTAGTGATGTGCGGCACCAGGGGCAACCCCCCCGCTGGTGCCCGGCCGCTGTCTCCAGCCGGCCCCGGTTCCGGCCCAGCGCTCGGGGGATGCAGACAGCGCAGCCCCGTGTGATGGGGGGCGCCTCGTGCAGCTGGGCGGCGGGGGCTGCTCCCTGCACCTGCTGCCGCGCCCGGCCCGCGCGTCGGTCTCAGCAGCGGCGCAGCGCGGGGAGGGAGGGAAGGCGAGGCGGGGACGGAGTCGCCCCCAGCTCGGCAGCGCGACCAATGGGCGGGCGGGCCGGGCTGTGGGCGGCGCGGAGCGGAGCTTGGGCCGGGCGGAGCAGGGAGCCCGCACACAGCAGCGCGTCTCCCCGGCTGCGCGACTCGCGGCATGGCAGCCAAGTGCCCCCGGTGCACCAAGACCGTCTACTTCGGTGAGTGCCCGGTGCCCCCTGCCTCCCCAGCCCGGGGCATCCCCCGGGCACGGACCGGTGCCCCCCGCCCTCGCTCCCCAGCCTGGGGCACTCCCGCCCGGGAACAGGGGCTACCCCCTTGCGCTCCCCAGCCTAGCCGCAGCTCTTCCCCCCATCCCCACTCCTCGGAGGGACTAGTACCTCCCTTTCACACACTCCCCGCAGCCTGGGAAAAGGGAAGGCTGCTCTCCCTCCATCCTGGGTGCAGCCCCAACCTGGCAGTAGGGGCTGCGACCCCCCCGCCCCGTGTCCCCCCCCCCTTGCAACCCTCTTCCCTCTCCTGAGAGCTGAGCCCATCCCCAGTCCGTGCGTTCTTCCCGGGGGCGGGGCGGGCAGCTGGTGTCTCCCTTCCCCACCCTCTGTGCACCCCTACCTGGGAATAAGGGGGCTGAGCCCATCCCCAACCTGGGTGCACCCCCTTTCCAGTTTGCAGGCTCCCCCTCTCTGGGAACAGAGGACAGCTGAGCATGTTAGACCTTGGTCTGTGGCTCTTTGCATAGATTTAACATGATGAGTAGAGGCTATAGGGATAGGGCGTGGCAGGGAAAGGGTTACAACTAAACCGCTGCTGCTTTGGTTGGTTGGGGGAAACACCTGCATTGTTTGTATTTGTAAAGTTGTGAGGGCTCCACCTGATCTGGTCCTCTGGTACCGGCTCCCTGGGAGAGTCCCTGTGTGCGCTTACTGGGACAGGGTGATTGGATCTCTGCTGTGTTGTCTGATCCCCTGCCCAGATGGGTGTGCGTGGCTGGGCCAGTCTCTCAAGTGCTCAGTTTTGCAGCTCGGACCAGATTTTTCAAAACAGCTCGAGTCCGTCCCACACCCAGTGTGCTGAGATCATAGACTCACAGAAAGGTAGGGCTGGAAGAGACCTTGAGAAGCCATCAAGGCCAACCCCCTGGATTGTGCAGGGCCAAACAAACCTAGACCATCCCTGGCAGGTATCTGTCCAACCTGTTCTTAAAAATCTCCAGTGACAGGGATTCTACAACCTCCCTTTGAAGCCTATTCCAGAGCTTAACTACTCTTATAGTTGGAAACTTTTTCCTAATGTCTAACCTAAATCTCCCTTGCTGCAGATTTATCCCATTACTTCTTGTCCTGTCTCCAGTGGCCATGGAGAACAAATGATCCCTATCCTCTTTATAACAGCTGTTAGCATATTTGAAGACTATCAGGTCCCCCCGTCTGTCGTCTTTTCTCCAAACTGAACATGCCCAGGTTTTTTAACCTTTCCTCACAGGTCAGATTTTCTAAACCTTTTTATCATTTTTGTTGCTCTTCTCTGGACTCCCTCCAGTTTATCCACATCTCTCCTAAAGTGTGGTGTCCACAACTGGACACAATACTCCAGCTGGGGTCTCAGCAGTGCCAGTAGAGCAGGACAGTTACCGTCTATGTCTCACATACAACACTTCTGTTAATACACCCCAGGATATTACCCTTTTTTGCATCACATTGTT
This sequence comes from Natator depressus, assembly GCF_965152275.1. Lineage (NCBI taxonomy): Eukaryota > Metazoa > Chordata > Testudines > Cheloniidae > Natator > Natator depressus. The sequence goes on along the minus strand of NC_134241.1, from coordinate 43,170,423 downwards.
GATTCAGATTCAATTTGTGATCACTATAAACCCCAGATCCTTTTCAGCAGTACCACTGCCTAGCCAGTTATTCCCCATTTTGCAGTTGTACATGTAGTTTTTCCTTCCTACGTGATGTCCTTTGAGCTCGTCTTTATTAAATTTCATCTTGATGAATTGAGACCAATTCTCCAATATGTCAAAGTTGTTTTGAATTTTAATCCTGTCCTCCAGAGTGCTTGCAACCCCTCCCAGCTTGGTGTCTCCCAGAAATTATATAAGCATACTCTCCACCCCATTATCCAAATCATTAATGAAAATATTGACGAGTACCAGACCTAGGACTGACCCTTGTGGGACCCCACTGGATTTACTCTCCTAGTTTGACAGCAACCCTTTGATAACTACTCTTTGACTACAGGCTTTCAACCAGTTGTGCACTGACCTTACAGTAATTTCATCTAAACCACATTTCCCTAGTTTGCTTCTGAAAATGTCATCTGGCACTATGTCAAAAGCCTTACTAAAATCGAGGTGTATCACATCTACTGCTTCTCCCCCATCCATCATGCTCAAATAAATTGGTTAGTCTCTAAGGTGCCACAAGTCCTCCTTTTCTTCCTGTCAAAAAAGGAAATTATTTTGGTTTGGCATGATTTGTTTGTGACAAATCCATACTGGCTATTCCTTATAACCCTATTATCCTCTAGGTGCTTACTAATTGATTGTTTAATAACTTGTTCCAGTATCTTTCCAGAGAACGAAGTTAGGCTGACTGGTCTGTAATCATCTGCAAATCTCACACTGATTGTGGGTGCTGAGTAGCTTTGATCTGACCAGAATTGCCAGGATGGCATTGCCAGGATGGCGGTGCCAGGAGGCCCGCCTGAGTTAGGACACATTGACTTTCCAGAGGATGGGCAAAGTTCTTTTTAGAAAGACGGGAGAACTTGGCAGTAGTGGGAAGAATGGGAGGTAAAAGTCAGAAATGAGTTCCAGCAGCATCTACAGACAGCAAAGAGCTAGAATGCAAAGGTTAACTACATGTGCCCCCCCACCTCTCAGTTCTGCATGTTGAAGTACAGAGCATTTCTCATCCAAACCATTTCCAAAGTCTCTGAATTGCTTTGTTCTCCTTTACTGTAAATGTATGTAAAATACTCTTATAGTGCACTTTTCACTAAAGGAGCTCACAGCACTTTACAAAGGTGGGTAAAGCAGTATTAGTTTCATTTTACAGATGGGGAAACTGAGGCACAAAGACACTTAATTATATTTTAAAAAGTGGCTTCTGAATTTGGGGATGTCCATTCTTGGGGTGCCCAGCCTGAGGCACCTTGGACCCCATTCTCAGAAGCACCGAGTACCCACAGTTCCTGTTGACTGCAGTTGAAGAGATGGCTGTTCTGCACCTGTAAAAGTCAGACCCTGGGCGTCTCCAGTGGAGCATCCTGATTTTAGTGACTTTCCCCAGTTTACAGAGCTGGTCGTGGCCAACCTGGGACTAGAGCCCAGGTCTCCTGACTCCTTGCTGTGCCTTGCCACCATTTGAAAACTTACCTCTTCCAATACCGCTTTTATTACATGAAAAGTACATGGTCCAGACTGTGGCTTGGCACCAACTAGAACCTAGCTTTGACTTGCTCCCTTCTCCAACCTGTCATGGTCTTAAGAGTCCTGGGAATTACTGTTGAAGATTAGGATCATTTTAAAGGCATGGGGAATTAATCTCCATTACCCAGATCACTTTCTGATTGAATTAGTTAGCTTTGCATTCCGGCTTAGTTTTGGCTAGTGCTGCTTGCAGGTTATTCCCACCCTGGAGAATAGTTCCCATCTCCCTCCTATGATCTACTGCCATGTAGCAAAGTGTGTGACTGCTCAAGCATCCCTCTTCCCCAGTCCTTGCTGCTCCTGGTTGTTTATTTTGGTAGAGAAATACTATGGGGTTATGATAGCATCTGAGCGTTCAAAGCTTTGGGAAGGGTTGTGCACTTTCATTCCGCTGCAGCCATCTCCAAGTAAACATTGAGAAATAGGAATTTGCTTTTTCTCCCCTTCTAAGTCTTTTTGTGGGGGCGGGAATAACTCAGCCTGTTGGATTTCTTCCCTCGTGTGTGAATCTTTCCCTTTTAAGCTGAAAATACCGTGTCTGTTTTCCTGGAGGCCCCAGTCTGATGTTAGTTTCCTTCTCCCTGCTCTCTGGGTGACTCTGTTCTTGTGGAATCACTGGTTGCTGTTAGTAGTGGAGAAGACTGTCCTCTCCTGACTGCCCCAGCTGCAGTCAGGGAGATGGGGCCATATTTTGCCCAAGCAGAAGTACCCATGGGAGTGAGCCAGAGGAACCATGATCTTGCAGAGTTCACTTCCAATCTTCCCCGTTTAGGGAGGGATCAGGTCAGCATTCCCAGGATTTGTGATGAGTGGAAGCGTCAGTCCTGCAGAAGCTCTAGGCTCTTTTACTTTCCCCGCCCTCTTGCCCCACGGTCCCAGGGAAGATGGGTTTATGCAGGTGCCATCCACCCACAGCTACATAAATGAGCTGCCTAGATGCATGGAGCAGGTAATAACCTAGAGAGAAGAGACACCCCATGCTCCCTACTTTGCAGCAACAACATGCAGAAATCCGCTTGGATAGAAGCCATCTTTGCATGCCATGGGCTGTGGCTGCTCCCTTGCTCCTCCCAGCCCCAGCTCAGCCTCCGCTGCCTGACATCCCATGGAGACCTGGCTTTATTTGTGGGGGAGGGCTTCTGAGGGGTCTGAGGAAAGGGGTATAGCGGAGACTGTGCTACAGAGCCAATGCTGGTTCTATGCCAGCCAAGGTGGTCTGTATTCAAGGGAGTGGCGAGAGCAATCAGAGTCAGAGCTGGTCCAAAATTTTCTGTTGAAACACTTTTTTGATGGAAAATGTTGCAAAAACAGTATGCTTTTGTTGAAATATCTTGCATATAACACCCCCCCCCCCAAACCCAAATATTAAAACATGTTCATTTCTCTTGGTATGAAAACAAATCAAACACTTTTTCTGCAAGTTGGGGAAATCACTTCCTGACCAGATCTAGTCCAAACATATCAGGAAAGTGGCAGAAGAAGTGGTGTTTTCCTGCTTCTTGTTTCCAAGGCCAGTTTTTATTTTGAACTTCCACTGCAATTGACCAATAAATCACATAACCTAGTAGGAAAGCAGTAGTGGAATTATCTTCCACAGGTTGTGTGTGTGCATGAATTCCTTTATTGCCCCTTAAATTAATGGAGACTGATTAATAAAGTCCTGCTTGTTTGGAAGTGTTACTTCCTTGCGATGAATGACCCTTGCTTATAATTATTTTAGATGACAGGAGTTGTGATTCTGAATCTCAGGAAAATGTAACCAAATTATTTTTCTCTTCCCTCTGCCCGACTTTGTTGAGATGCTCATGTACTGAAGGGGCAGCTGTCCAGAAATAACGGTAATTTTATTGATGGAAAATTAACTTTCAGTCTTCCTGTTGCCTTTTACTCCACGGAAAAATCTGGCAGATCCTGCCTCTGTAATGCGAGGGATGTGGGTGTTTCCTGAAATACAGAATGAGGTTAAAGTGCAGGAAAACATAAAAATAGATTTTTTTTGTTTTTGTTTTGAAAAAGCACATTGTGGCCTGGGACATTTTTCCCAGTAGCAGCTGGGCCATTGGTTAGTCTACCTTTTTTTTACGATGCTATTTGAAAGATCCAGTGAATACTTGTTGGGACTATTTAAGTGAAAAAGTAACTGCTTGATGCTAATTCTCTGTAGCTGACTCCTAGACCCCTAACTGCAAATAGCCCATGTTTTGGTCTCTTCCACCAGGAAGAGTTGGTGGTCACAGTCACCCTGAAGCAAAACAACTGAGTATTTCCTAAGCTACCAATACAAAAGAGGGGCCTCCAAGTGAGTTTTGCAGGGTCACTGCCTTTGTGGCCTGTGTCTGGGGGAAAATTCTGAATTGCCCCTCTCTACCCGCCTTTGTTTTCAGACTAGTGAACTGCAGAGAGAAAACTGCAGCAGCTGGCGTCTTGCTGCTTCCTCTGTGCAATGTTTATCACAGAATTCTGAGCTTGAATACAAAGTTAAAAAGACAAAATATGTAACAAGTACATGCGATTTATTGTCCATCTGCTGGAGCCAGGCAGGCAGATAACAAACAGGCATTTTTTGTTCTTGATTGCATTGTTCTAAAGGACCTCGTCTGGCGGTGGGTGTGTGAACGCGCATGCAGTTACAGAGTCAGGGAGCTTTGCTGCAAGGGGGTGGCTTTTCTTTGTCCAAAGAAATGCCTGTGGGTACATGCCAGCCCATGCCAGAGGAAGAAGTGGCCAAATAGCCCCAGAATTTAGCATTTTTGTGCAACTGGCAGCAGCAGTGAGTGCTGAGGTATTGGGGAGAAATTTTGTATGTGTGGAATGAGGAGCCTGTTGTCTGGAGGCAGCAGGGAGAGAGGCTTTTAGCTTGGGATCATTTGATTGCCAGTATTGGCCAGCGTCTGAGGTTGGAGAGTGCTTCTGAGTTGGGCGGCGGGGGGTGGAGGGTATAAGGCTCACAGCCCAGCATCAGCCTCTGTAGCTCGGGCCAGCAGTAACCAGCACCATAGGAGAAGAATGGAGGCAAGCTGCCTCTCACTGATACCCTGGGGGAGCAGCTCAAGCTTCCCACAGGGGAACCCTTGGTAAGCAGCAGCCCAGCATCACAGGAAAGGGGAACAAGTGTTAGCAAGAGGTGAGCAGACCCCCTGAGTGCAGTGAAGGGGAGTCTGATCCATGGTCACTGCAGCTGGGTCTGAGCTCAGTAAAGGGGCCCATTGGCTGGTGTCAAAGTGCCCAAAGCCCATCATTGCTACACCGGTCATCTGTGTATCAGCTTCCTCCTGCCGCTGTATTTAGGAATACAATGTCCTGGCCAGTACTGCTTCCTTCTGTGCTTTGCAGAGCTCTGTGCAGGCTTGTTTGCTCTGGAGAAATTCAAGCTAGAAGAGCAGAAGCAGCTCTGCTATTAATAAGTAACCACTGTCCTTGGAAATAGATGCTTGCTGTTTTCCAGTGCCCATGGCCTGAAAATCTCCAGCCCAGGCCGGCTCTGCATGGCTGAGTGTGAGGATTTTGTCTGTATGTGTATTATAGGTTTTCTTAAAATACTGAGAAAACTCCAGCCTTCTCTTCAGCACAGCCTGCATGGCAGAGACCATATGGGTGACTTAAGCACAGCTGCTTTATTGCCAGGGATAATGCTGATGGCCTGGAAGCTGGCTCTTATATAATCTCCTATTTTGATGTCTGAAAGGCTGCTCTCTGGGTGTGTCCATCTAAGGAGACAGGGTTTCTAGCAAGTTGCCGCCTGGCTCCGGTATCAGAATACAAGCAGCTGATGGGGATTTAGCTGTGACAGTCCTAGAGAGCAGGAAATTGCCCAAAGCTGCAGAGTGGGGTGACTAGCACAGTTGTAGTGTACTTGGACAAATACTACAAATGACAGAAAATAGCATAGGCCTTCCTGTAGTAGCAGCCCCTAACCTTCCTTCCTGCCTCTTCACTGGGGGTATGTCTGCAGCTTATTAGCAAACATTGCCATAGCAGTAATGGCTAAGGGTCACATCAGGGTGTGCCCCACTCATAGGTGCCAACCCCGTGGGTGCTCCGGAGCTGGAGGACCCATGGGGAAAAATTAGTGGGTGCTTTGCACCAACTGGCAGCCAAGCTCCCCTCAACCCCTGCCCCACCATCACCACCTCCTCCTCCTTCTCCTCCCCTGAGCGTGCTGCGTCCCCGGTCTTCCGCCTACCTCCCAGCGTTTCCCGCTCAGCCGCCGCCAAACAGGTGTTTGGCAGTGTTAGCTCGCTCCAGGAGGGAGGGGGAGGAGTGGGAACATGGCGTGCTCAGGGGAGGAGGGGGAGCTGGGGTGGGGATTTGGGGAAGGAGTTGGAATAGCAGCAGGGAGGGGGCAGAGTTGGGGCGGGGACTTTGGGGAAGGGGTTGGAATGGGGGCGGTGCAGGGGTGGGAAGGGGCAGGTCCTCAGGGAAGGGATGGAGTGGGGGCGGGGCTGAGGGCAGAGGGGGGTTGAGCACCCACGGGAAAGAGGGGAAGTCGGCGCCTGTGGCCCCACTGTGCTCCGTGCGGTGCAGATGTAAATGCAAGCTCTGCTCCCAAAGAGCTTGTGGTCTGAAAGACAAGATGCCAGTTATTAACTGTGTTTCATATATTCCAAGGCCCGAAGGGACCACTGTAATCGTCTAGTCTGACCTCCTGTGTAACCCAGGCCAGAGAACTTCCCTGAAATGATTCCTAGAGCAGATCTGGATAGGTTAATTAACATGCCTGGTTAATTAACCACTTGTTCCTATCACTTGATGCATCTGAAGAGTGGGGTTTTTACCCACAAAAGCTTATGCTCAAATAAATCTGTTAGTCTTTAAGGTGCCACCAGACTCCTTGTTGTTTTTGTGGATACAGACTAACACGGCTACCCCCGGATACTTGTTCCTACCTGTGTTCCATCCCACAATTAGCATAGACCCAGCCTTGCAGAAATCCCTGCAGGAGGTGAGAGCACCTAATATGCTGCTGTGTTTCATCCTTGCAGTTCTCAGTGGCTCCCCTCCTCCTCTGCTGTTCATTGGAAGCCAGCTCACAGCTTCTTCTTGCAGAGCAGCTGAGGGGCAGATTGGGTGTGCCTGGGACTGGCAGGAGACTCCCCTGCAAGCCAGCTAGTATCTGGCCTACCTAGTTTTTCCATGCTGCTCATTAGGTCAGCAGGGAGTGAGTGGTGCTTCCATTTCTCACTGAACTGCTGGTTGACAGCAGGTGTGGCGAGAGCCTAGGCCCTGATCCAGGGAACGCTCCTGTGTGCTGTGCAAGTGTTTTCAGGAACAGGAGCTTAGTTTTTAGGCTGCAAGCGAGCAATTAGAAGGGAGCTTCATTTATTGATCACTGTCCTGGAAAGAGCATAGGGAGGGGGAGAGAAAATAGGAAAGGGGAAATTGAGAGAGGGGGGAAAGGAAATTGAATGGAGGGGGAAGAAAAATTAGAGGCACAACTTGAAAAGAGGCAGATAAAGTGGGGTGGTGGGGAGAGAAACAAAAATAATGAGGCAAAACAAATTTTCCATACAGTTATTAAGAAAATGTTGCAATAAAACACAAAGAATGAATAGCTTCTGTTACATCACGCGTAGGTCTGACTTTACGTATGCAGGGTCAGATCTGTGCCTAGTACCCAATATATATTACCTCTGCTGCCTTTAGACTAAAAGCCATCCTGCTCTTACTACAGCACTATGCATGCTGAAGGTGCTGTATAAGCAGTACTGAGGACAAGGGATGGGAGACCTTGCTGAGAATGGGAGGTGGGTCCCAGTGCGGGTCAGTAGAGAACCTGCTCTGATTTTGCTTTCTCCTCTAATATTAGTGTTGGCTTTCTGCATGGCTTTCTTCCTGGTTTTGTGTGTGCCTGATGGGTTATACCAGACAAGACCCAAAGGCCGCTGGGTCAGAATGGAGTTTTGTTGGCTTTCTACCAGGATGGGGCATTGGTCTAATGCTGAACTCCAGGGAGGCAGGTAGATTAAAAAATAAAATGTCTTAAATCTTGTAAAATGCAGGAAATTACATTGGACAGATGTCCCTGGGCACATCGCTCCATGGTGATCTTTTCTGTGCTTGTGCAACCCATGTAAGGAGAGGGGGTTCTTTGTCCCCCTCTAGTGACTGGTTCTTCTACAAAGTTTGAGTCCACTAATGGACTTTGTCCTCCAGCGGTAAAGGCTTATAGCACTGAATGGCTTGGGTTCAAACCCTGCTGACAGGCCAAGTGGGTTTGGTTAAATTTGTCCACGTGAGTTCCCAGGCTGTTGCGTCATCCACCCTGTTCACTCTCACCTTCCCATGCAGGCCTGAGAGGGGACAATGCCTTTCTGGGCTGGGAAGCTATTGAAAGAGTGGTGCAGGAGGGGAGTTGAAAATGTCTCTGGCTTCCCTTTCTAGCACTTGAGCCCACATGGCATTTGACACCTGACTGTTTGGTCCAGTGGGCTTCCTTTGATTAATTTTAGCATAGATAATTTTGAAGAGCGGGTGACATCCTGCAGAAAAAGGAGAGTGCCTGCAATGCATTGTGGCACGGGTCCCTTCCTAGCCCTGAAAGGAAGGAGACCTTTTGTCTGCCTGGGCTTTCAGCAGGAAACCTGGCTGTGCTGCACACTGTGTTGGCAGGTGACTTTGCACCAGCAGGCCCCGTCATTCAGTTACTTCCACCTATCCATAGGGTGGTGAATGCGTGGAGTTATCTGTGGGTAGCTTGAAGCTCTCCGGGACCCTGCACTACAGGTTTGTAGGAATACATGAGTGGAAGGGCAGCCAGGATGTGCAGTTTTCAAGGCTTGGATACATCGTGAAGCAACAGGTCCAAGGCTGTGGAGGGCCTTCAACAGATGAGGAGTACATGCAGTGTGTGATGCCGTGTGGACTTCATGTTTGTATTAACACTTTGGCCAGTGAATTCCTGGTGTCCTGTGTGGTGCTGGGCTCTCATCGGCACAGGCCAGCCAGTCAGATTGTGCCTCCAGACCCCTCTCTGCTCCTGTTTCCTCCCTTATAAAATGGGTGTTGGTCCTTGTCTCTCTAGAGCTGCAGTTCCCGGAAGCTATGGGGCATACTGAAAACCTGGTGTGTTTCCATGGGAGAGGGCAAGAATGAAGAGTGTAGAACTTCCTTCTGGGGCTTGGAAGGTGATGAGGAGATGAAGCACCTCTCTGCCTCACCAAACCAACGGGCTCCAGAAAGCAGGCCCCGGTCATGAGCAAATCAGGGCAGGTTTCAGAGAGAGCTTGGCCCTAGCCACGAGCGTTATCAGTCTAGAGCCTTGTGTTCCCTGCCATGGAACGGGATGCTATAAAGACCAGTGCGGTTTCTCCCAAACCTGAGGAGAGCACAGGCCAAATTAGCCAATTAAAGACATGCATGCTGGATTGGAGGGGGTCACTGACTGGACCAGCCGTGTTTCTTTTACTATGTTTGGTCACAAAATCTATGTAACTTTCTATGGACCCGTGTTGGCAAGCAGATGCTTCAGTGCTTTTTTTTTTTTTTTTTTTTTTTAAATAAAACAAACCATGGCAACAAGCTGTCAGCAGCAGCTATGATCCCATCCCTGTGGCCCTGCAGTGTGTCTGGTGTGCAGAGAACATCAGCCAGAAGACTGAGTGATTGACTTTGGTTTGCAGCTTCAGCAGGCTTGTGGTGGAGAGGGCTTGACAATGATAGTGATCCTATGGGCAGTGCCTGGGCTCCGAATTGGAGAAAAGATTAAAAATGTGAATGGCAGTGGAAGGATATACATCAGGGTGGGGACAGAGCAGACAGCCTAAATGATTCTCAGCGGGTGGGTTACAAATGCGTATAACCCAGCTAGTCAGAATGATTTCCTTCTTCCATTACCTTTCAGGGCTGTGTGTTTTTCCTGCAAGTCTTGCTGCTGTTACAGGGAGCTGCTCTGTTTTCCAGTGTCGCGTATTAGAGGAAATCTCCTGGCTAGCAGAGAGAGCAATGCAGAGCCTCAGCTTCAGGCCCGAGTAGTTAGCAAGCATGGAGGTTCATCGCTCAGCTGTCCTTCTCTGCCATTTTTCAGGCTACCAGCATGACCTGTTATATTTAAAAGAAACTGATTAGTTTAAAAGTAGCTGATGTTGCCAGACACTCGGACGCTGAGCTGAAGGCAGGTACGCAGTAGGTGCAAAATGTTACTCAGTTGGAGTGGTAACTATTTACATTTTTCAGAGTAACAGCCGTGTTAGTCTGTATTCGCAAAAAGAAAAGGAGTACTTGTGGCACCTTAGAGACTAACCAATTTATTTGAGCATAAGCTTTCGTGAGCTACAGCATCCAATGAAGTGAGCTGTAGCTCACGAAAGCTTATGCTCAAATAAATTGGTTAGTCTCTAAGGTGCCACAAGTACTCCTTTTCTATTTACATTTGACATTCATCCCAGTGCAAAACAGTGCCAGGGCAATGGAGAATTGGGCCCCAACTGCCTGAAGAAGCCACTGTCTCCTGGAGGGCTTGATTCAGCTCTCACAGATGTCTGTGGGAAGCTCTCCATGGACTCCCCGGATTTGGGATTGGGCCCCCACCGAGGCACGGGGAATTGAAGATTCAGGTGGTTAAACAGAATGCAGGTTGATAATTTTGGCATCCGCTGCTGAGCAGGAGGAACATGGCTGGCTTCTCTTTTGAAGGGTGGGCTGTTGCCTGCAGGAAGGAAGCCCCTGAGAGAGTGAGAGATTTAGGGCTTGTCCTGGCGAAGGGGAAAGGTAGATTTCTAGAGCATGTTAGCAACCACATTCTAACACATGAAGGTAGACAAGGCAAGTTGTATCCCCACACGCACTAGCTGGTTGAACTGACCTGTGGGATGAGCCTGGGTTAGATTTGAAGTTGTGTTAGAAGGTGCAAGCAACATGATCTAAAATCCTACTCCTCTCATCCTAGTCCAGACATACCGTTAGGAAAGGCTGGGTCACAGCCTGACTCTGAGCTCTCTGCCTTTGCCTGTCATCGTTTCCTCTGAACTACTTTTGTGTATTTTTAACTCTGCTAATCTGGGTCCTGTCAGCAGCAAGAGGGGGAGAGGAGCTGTGCCTGGGGTTGGGATGTTCTTGTTTGGACACTCGCACAGATGATTAAATAAGACAGAACGGGTCCTGAGCTTGTGGGCAGAATGGTGAACCTTTCACCATTCCCTGAGTGCTGGGAAATACACTAAGAAACACAGAAAGTGCCATGGACCGAATGCTAATGCTGCACTGCCAAGGCCCCGGGCATCAGGAAACGCCCAGGTTCAGAATGGCCATACCCCTGTAGCCCTCCCCCTTGTGTGTAGACGCTTAGATACAGGGTGCTGTGGCAATTTAAAAGAATCACATCTCAGTGTGAATTTTTCTTGCTTGTATTTTGTTGGGGCTCCTGAGATGACTGTCACTGCAAGGGAGTAGGTGGGGAAAACATTTTCCTCTATTCTTTGCTCCTTTGTGTGATTGACAGCACTCTGTATGCTCAGTTCTGCTGTTTCCCCGGTGTGGTGTTAGGCCCCAATCCTGAAAAGTGGTGCTGCCCTTGTACTGCAGGGAGTCCTATGAGTTCAGGCTCAGGACCGGAGCGATTAGATTTTCCCTCTTGTTTGTGTGGGTCTCATGCAGCAGCTGGAGGGGGAGAAGCTTCCTTTAGAAAAAGGAAAATATGGTGATAAAGCCACAAAGGAAAATGTGATGATAAAGCCACAGAGGCTGGCAGGGGACACAAGGCTGGTGTGGTACCAACACAAGCTTAAACTTCTTTGGAGCAGAGTAAGTTTCAGATTCATGATGTCTCTTTAATTACATGGTCCCATGCTCCTTCTGTAATACAAAACAATATCATACAGTTCTGACTAGCACTTTAGATAAACATAGATAGCATCTTGTGACAGCATTCTTCATTCTTACATATGGATTCCTACATTAGTTGCACTGTCCTGGCACAGTGTATTTGCATTCATATTATGCCTGACCTGGCAAACGCTTACACATGTGAGGCACTCGATCTGCATGCATGAGAGTTTGTAGAATTGGGGGGAGGAGGTGTTAGACTTCTTATACAAAAAGCTTTTAAAATAAAGAGGCGCAAGCTGAGGTCCAGATTCTGCTCTCATTGAAGCCAGCAGAAAACTCCCATTGCAGTCCCAATAGAAAACTTCCACTCAGTGAAGTCAGTTCGATTCACCACAGATGACATGGGATGGTGCCTAGATACAGTGGTGACGGGCACACTGGAATTGCCTCAGACAGACGTGTGGGTGACATGCAGCCTGCTTCTAAGATCTGATCAGTGCAACTGCCCCACCCAAAGCCACGGCAAAGAAGACTAGAAATCTACAAAAGATTCTGCCCCCCTCAGTCCTCAGGAGTCCTTGGGGGGGCCCTGCCAGGGAGTGGGTTTGTGGAGGCTCAGGAACTGGGTGTCTGGCGGGGTTCCCCTCCAAGTCGGTGTCTGTGAACACAGTCCACAGTAGCAAACTAAAGTACCAGGCTCTGTATATCTGCTGCCTGGTGCAGCAGTCTGTGAGTCTCCCATCAGGCTTTTATCAGGCGCTCTCCTGGTGTGCTGCTGAGAGGCTCCAAGCTGTTTGAATGCCCCTTTCTCTTCCCAGCTGGAGGGAAAAAGGAAATGGCCTCACTGGGAAAGGACTTTGTTTTTCATACTGTTACAGTGACTGCTCCTTGTTTGGGCTGTCATGATGGAGGGCAGCTCATTGCATCACATGGTCTGCCCTAAAGCAAGAAGGCAGTGGATCTCTTGGGCTCAGACTTGGCAGTGTGTGACGTGGATTGGAAGGGTGTAAAGCTGGAGCTTCCTCTCTGAGGCTCAAAGCCTGGCATGGGCCTCCTGCCTGCAAATCACGCTGCAGATGGAAGATGCTCTACATCTACCCCAGAGGAACTGGCAGCAGTTTGCCCCTGTAGTATCTGGAAGTGTTTGTAGTGGATGGAGTTTGTCCTAGTGCACATAGCCGAAACCTGCTAGGCTAGTTATTTGAACTGGAATGCTAGCATATGTGGGTGCAGTAGGAGAAGGCTGGTGCTGTATATCACTAGCCTTCAACATTAAATGGAGTAGTATACTTTTGGATCGTGCAACACCTTTCACCCCGAAGAATCTCACAGCACATCACAGAATTTACAGCACAGTAGCCATACCTGTCAAGTGAATCCATTACTGAAATGCACCTACTTCTGGGGTCGAGTGAGTCAAATGCTTAACAGCTCACAGCAGTGCTACACAACACATTAGAACAAGAAGTGTCCACGTTTCAGAACCAGTCTGATACAATTTAATAAGGAGGGTATGGCAGCCAAATGTCAAATAATAGAGAAATTGCAGTGGGCAACTGCAACAGACTCCCCAGGACAGGAGGAAAATGGGTGAAGAATTCCCAGATGAGCTGGAAGAAGAGTGCACAACGTTAATTAAGGATTGAAGGGAATAGACACGGTTAGCAAAAAAGCAGAATGCATTAATGCAGAGTGCTAGTGTTATTGGACAGGAAATAAAATGAAATGCTAGCTAAAGCATCTGGGGCAAAATAATCTGGAAGACAGCTATTCAGTAGGAGTGGGAAATCTGGAACGCAATGATGTAGAGACACTAGGGTAATAATGGAGCACAAATCAGACAAGCAGCGTGCCAAAAAAGACCAGAGCAATTTTAGGCTGCGTAGCGAGATCCTGATTCTGATCCCACTCACAGTGGTGTTCTGGTAGGCTGGGAGAACTCGCTTGGAGCCATTCCTGATTGATCCCCACAGAGGTGATAGTTCTCCTCTCTGTGGGTGAGACTACACTGCGAGAATGCTTTGTGCAAGTCTTGAAGGGACTTCAGAGAGAGAGCAACAACAGTGACTCTGGGGCTGGAGGGATTGAATTACTGGTAAAGAACGAACTATGTATGTCTTGGCTGCACAAAGAAGTGGAGACATAACTGCCAACAAATATGTGAAGGCTGGAGATGAGAAGGAGGGAGAAGAATTGTTTAGAAAAGTCCGAGGAAGTAGGGGTGAGAGTGTAATGCAGCTAAACATCAGAAAAGATTTCCTAATTGAGGGTCTGTTAGGCCACGGGATGGAGGCCAATAGTGTAGTTCACCTAATACTGGAGCCCTGGAGGATATTCTGTAGGACAGTGCCCCCTGCACACAGGAGAGGGACAACTTGACCTAATAAGTCTCTTCCATCTCCCATTTCTGATTTCCAAAAGGAGATGGGGAGGAAAGCCCAGCCATCCTGAGACACCAGAGGGTGGGTCAGGAGACCTACAAATGTGGGGAAGCTTTGAATTTCCCAACTAAGTATTGAAGAAGGCATGAGTCCATAGATCATGCTGGAGGCTCTAACCAATGGGACACAGGTATTGGCAGTGGAAGAAAACTAGGGGCTTGTAATCTTGCATGTGCAGTGGCTTTGTTGGATGTTCTGCTGTGAATGGAAGTAGCAGATAAGGTTCTCAGCTGCCTGGTGTTTCTGCTGGCTTTGTTTTCAATGCAGCCTGTTACTGGGTCCCATTTTCTACTATTATCTCCATCTCCTCTAGGCCTAGAACTCTTTGAATTACTGCCAGACACACTTCAAAGGCTTCCCTCTCTTTCAGGGTTGTTGCTCATCTTTGTCCTTATGTGCCATGCGGATCTGATCTCCCTTTCCCTTTCTACAGTTGAACGCTGCTGTTTACATCAGGAATGGAGAGGCGTGGGCCCAAGGTTACAGACAGGGTCCTTTACACTAAAGGAAGGAATCCCACAGCTCTGTCCAGTTCTGGCAATGGCTAATTTTTGTGTGGCCCTTGTATTGGGTCTCACCTGTTGCTTCCCACATTTGAGCCATGGCAAGGTGACGGGCATGGATTGGAGGATATTCTTTTTAGTCTTCAGACTGGCCAGACAAAATGAATCCATTGAATCTCAGACAGGTTGTGGAAGCTTCTTCACTGGAGGATTTCAAAACGGGGCTGGATAGCCACCTGTCTTGGATGATTTAGACAAAACAAATCCAGCGTCTTGGTAGGGGGTTAGACTAGCTGACCCTTGCGGTTCCTTTTAACCCTCTGGTTCTATGATTGTAAGAAGACGGGCACATACACTTAAGTGTCTTTTCCTTAGTGAGGACCAACTACAGTCTCCAATGGAAACCCCCTCAAGGCTACAGTCCCCTTCAGTAGTTCACCAAGAGCGTTATTTAGCACAGAGTAGAGTCCAGTGATGGAAATGCACAGAGGAAATCAAGCTTTCCATGAACCCAGGTTAAGATGGCTGCCTCTCTGTGGTGAAGCTGGGAGGACTAACTAATCCCTTCCACTTCCCATCCTGAGGAGCTGCATGCCCTGACACTACCCTCCTTTTCTGGCCTATCCTCTCTAGTCTCCTGCTCTTGTGCCTTATGCGAAGGGTGGCTGCCTGGCCTGAGGGTTGGCAGGATAATGAAGGAACGAGTCTCTTCGTCTCTTGGGGTGGGGCTCTTGGAACAATCTCTCGGCAGACAGGTTTCTTTCACTAACATGAATTTCATCTGATAATCCTGTAGTCTGCGTTTTTCCTCTTAGCAGTCCTCAGCCATAAATATCCCTGCATGGCACACTGCTTCCTGAAGTGCGGTTCATGATGGGTAACACTCCTCTACCCCTTATTGTCAACTGTTGAGAATAGCCCACTTCCACCTTAATTGAATTGGCTCATTAGCACTGACCTCCCCACACTCGGTAAGGCAACTCCCATCTTTTCATATGCTGTGTATTTATACCTCCCTACTGTATTTTCCTCCCTACTGTATAGCCCACGAAAGCTTATGGCCAAATAAATTTGTTAGTCTCTAAGGTGCCACAAGGATTCCTCGTTGTTTTTGCTGATAAAGACTAACACGGCTACCGCTCTGAAACTCCTCACTTAGAGTCACACCTGTCACACCCCAGCTTGGACTCAAATTCACATGCCAACTCCTCGCTGTGCCTTTGCATGACTTGCTTTTGAATGGCAGCTAGGAACCTGGCCCCATAAGGTAACTGACTTGTTGCCCGTCTTACTCATGGGAGTAAAGAGGGTGGGGTTTGACTCTGTGTGTGGGAGCCTGCCTGGAGAGGGAGAAAGCCTGTGTGAGGCGGTGATGGAGGCAGAAAGAGCCTTTGAAACCTTCTGTGGCATGGCAGAATTTGCTGGGGAAAACCTCCATTCCCCCCCCCCCCTTTCCCCCTCCCAATTTAAATTGGTTGCCTTTGCCCAGTTCTTCAGAATTTCCCCATTGCTGGCTGTGGCCTGAGTTACTTTCTGTAGCTGGTCCTTGTGAAAGATGGCAGCTGAGCTGTGGGTCACAATAGCATTCCAGGGGTTGGGGCACAAACGGCTGTGGGGGGAGGGCCAGGAAAGGACTGGCCAAGAGGCGCAGTCGAGTGGACGGTGAGGTGGTGGAGAGGGGACCTGGCCACACGCCGAAGGTGGAACCGTCCGTAGTGTGGACGTGGGAGAAGTGATGTAGCTGAACCAAGCTATGGGAGACAAAGCTGGAGAAAAGAAGGGGCTCCCAAGCCTTCTGCTTGGCTAACTGATAGGGTCAGACTGGGTGCTGGCTGGAGCCAAGACAGGCCCATGTGTAGCATGAGTCTGAGTGTCTGGAAGAGGTCTGCGATGTTCTGCCAGGCACCTCCTGCTTCTCCTCGCTGGGGAGGGCTGTGGAGTATAGCTGTCTGAGCACTTGTGCAGCACAGATGTGTGTGGCTTTACTCCTAGCTGTGCTAGCATATGCCAGAGGGCACTGGATGCAGCCGTTGGCTGGGATGGGGTGTGTGCAGGCTGAAACAAAAGGCTTTCTCAGGAGCCCCAGGACGATATGTTCCCTGGTATGTCCTTGAGAGGGTGGATTGGATGGGCTCCCCATCTGTGAGATTATGAGAGCCCTGCTGAGCAAAGGCAGGGGAGTTGTATGAGCATCCGTGTGTGTGTGTCCAGTCAGACAGTGCCTCCATGTGCCCTGCCAGCTGATCACAAGGAAACCCAGCTCCCCCGCTAGCAATCCGTGGGATGTGTGTGTCTAGTGACTGGCATAATGCAGGGCGGTGGCTGAGTGTAGCCCTCCTCTCCCCTTCCCAGGCAAGGCCTGCTACCTCTTAGCACCTCTGTGAAACCAGCAGGAAAATTGGATTAATACCTGGAGCCTCGCAGGAAACTAGACACTGCCTCTTAACTGAGTGTCCATGAGGTGCTGCATTGCTAGCCACACTGTTTCTGAATGGCAGAGAACTGCGTCATGCTGGTGGGTTCAATCCCTGTTCCTCCATTGTCCTTGTTCTTTGTGTGTTACTTGAGATGGTCTACTGCAGCCCTGCCATGCTGCATGCTGTGTGTGGCTGAGGACTGCTTGTCCTATGCACAGCGCCATGCTGTGCTTCGCAGGCCCTGCCCCAGATACATGCCCCCATCCTTGAGCGAGGGGAGGACTGGTAGCGATGGACCAAACCACACTTGCAGGTGTTGTGAGTAAGCACCTGCTACCTGCTCCTCTCAGTGTAGCTTCAGACCTATTCGGTGTAGCTCTTCCGGCTGTTTTCTCTGCTCTGTGTTCCGCTGGTTGGACAGCTACTCGGTCAATTGCTGCTCACAGACCTGTGGCCTGGTAATGACATTGCTAGCTATGGGAGATGGTGTCTTCCAAGCGCAGTGCTGCAGAGGGATGCACTCAGAATGGTTACAAACTGTGTGTATTGCTCTTTGAAATAGTTCCCGTGGTGGTCCTGGAGGCTCATGCTCGGCGGGAGTGTGTCTGATCCGTACCAGCAGCTTCCCACAGCTGCAGCCAGGCACAGATGTGCTACTGTTTCTCAGCAGCAAGAAGATGGGGGCAGGCAGTGTCAGCAGGAGGGTCTTTACAGACAGATGGCCTGGTTTTTGTTGTGTTTCTTGTCCCTCACTGGCTGACCTAGCCTGCTCATTAAAGCAGGAGCCAATCCAAGCAGATCTTCCTTGCGTGATGCTCAGATGAGCAAGTAGCTCTTGGCCACACAGCTGTGCTCTCTTTGCCAGTGTCCAGGACAGAGGGGGACATGGGAAACACGCCCTGCATACGCAGCATTCCCACTTGGGCAGAAGGAGCCTCCCAGTGAAGAAGCTGGGAGAGGGACTTTACCCTGCTGCCCTGAGCATTGCAGCGTGACCCCAGAGGGGCTGTCGGCTTTTACGTCTTTTTTCTGGGATGGTTTGCAGGAGGTTTTGGCAGCCGCTCCCATGTTTTTGCCCTGACTCTAGTCCACAGTCAGTGCTTGAAGCCGGGTTGTTGGAGCGGAGAGACACCCGGAAGAGGTGGGAGTGAAGCCTGCAGCAGGCGAGGTGCTCTCAATGCAGCCACCACAAGCAGCACATTCAGGCTAAGTGCAGGACTGAGCAGTGCGCGGATTGCCTCTGCTGTCATGGGCACCTCCGGGAGGTGCCGTTCCTGGGGCAGAGAGGGAAATGCAGTCTGATCTCCTGCGTGTGCTCACTGGGCCAGGCTGCTCCCTCGATCCCTGCTGGGTAGCACACGTGGGAGCCCCCAAACAGGAGTGGTAGGAAGCTCTTGAGAGCTGAGGCGCTGAGCAGCTCGTGTGCAGAGCCTCCCCTGTCCTGGCCATAGGCATGCTGCCAGAGGCAGAGACTTGACGGTGCTCCCCGTGCATGGTGCACACTTAGGTGTGGCATGGACTGGGTGAGCTGAGAGACCAAAGTGTGTGTGCTAAGACTCCGACATGCCAGCTTGCTGGGAGGCAGGCAGCTGCTTGTGCCCCTGCAGAGAGGCCCTCTGGGTGGCTCATACCCACAACTCTTGGTATGAGGCTTGGAGAGGCTGGGAGGCACTAGCCCTACGGGCTGATTTGTAGAGCAGCAGCAGTGTGGGTCTCTGAGGCTGGGGGAGGAAGGGTGGGCACCATTTCCAGATCATTCCCTTTTGGACCAGAAACAGGCAGAGGCCCTATAGCCCCACAGGGGAGAGAGCTTGGGTGCCAGGCTGCAGTGGTTTCTCAGCTGCCTGTAAGCCCCATTTTTAACGAGATCAAAAGGATTCTAAAGCTCTTGGGCCTGGCGTGTGCCTGTTGGCCTCAGTGGACTGCCACTGGCAGGGTCTTTGTCCCAGGGAGTGTCATAGAATCATAGAATATTAGGGTTGGAAGGGACCTCAGGAGGTCATCAAGTCCAACCCCCTGCTCAAAGCAGGACTAATCCCCAGTTTTTGCCCCTGATCCTTAAATGGCCCCCTCAAGGATTGAACTCACAACCCTGGGTTTAGCAGGCCAATGCTCAAACAGCTGAACTATCCTGATGATCAGCTGGCAAGAGCAAACAGGACAAATGCCCAGTTTTGCCAAAAAAGTGGGGTGTGACCTCTGGTGGGGCACGGAGGAACATGTGAGATGGGGGCAAGTAGCAACGCCAGCCCTGTGCTGGAGGGGAGGCTAGGGAGAGCGGCTTGGGCCAGCTGGCCCTGTACATGGGCAGGCAGCAGGGGTCTGGGACTGGGCCCACGTGGGTGGGGGGAGGGGGGTCACCATGGGGAGAGGGACTGTGGGCAGGCAGTAGAGGGCCTTGGGCTGGCCCCATGTACTGGGAGGGATGGGGACCTTGGGCCGGCCCCGTGCAGGTGGGAGGCAGGGAGAGCTAGGGAGAGGGGGGCCCTGTGTGCTGGTGGGCAGTGGGGGGCCTCGGGCTGGCCCTACACTGGCAGGAGTAGGGGGACGTCAAGCCAGCCCCAGGCAAGAGTCAGGGAGGGCTCAGGCTAGCCCCGCGCACAGGTAAGGGGCCAGGCGGTCTTCTGGCCGACCCATGGGGTGCCCTGTTTTCCCTTTGGGAAAATATGGTCTCCCTAATGTGAGGCCCAGGGAGGGATGGGGCCACTGTCGAGTATGACGAGTGGGGACTGATCCAGGCTGGGCTGGGAGGGAGGTGAAAGCACCCCATCTGCTGTCCTGTGCTCTCTAAGCTGAAGTGTCGAAAGCTGGCATGTGGGGGTGCCAGGCTGCCACCCAGAGCATACTCACTGGTCTCTGAGCCCAGCAGAGGCAGTGCTTTGCCTGCTCGTCAGTCCAGCCTGTGCCATGAGTTGTGGACTGGGTCTCAGTTCCTGGGCAGCCCCACAGGGTTTTCCTGGCTCTCCCTTGGAAGTGCAGAAATGCTAGCGCTGCCCTGTGTCCCCCACCCCCTCCTTCAGCAGGGCAGCCATAGCTCTCCTGGTAGGGATCCACCCGCTGTTGGAGGAGAGGGAGCAGTGACTCAGGAAGCTGAGCTTCCAGGGAACCAAGACTCCAGACAAAGGCCTGATTCATTCAGCTGGGTGAAGCTGTCTGTCATTCTGTGACCACTCCTCCATGGCCTTGGCAGGGCAGAGAGGCCTTGGGGAATACGTCTCTGTCCAGAATGGAGCAGGGCTTGGTAGTGGGGCTGGGGAAGGGCTACTACAGCCTGTGCCAGCTGGGAGCATGTCAGCGACCAGAGCAGGGGGCTTGGAGTCATTACTTCTCTCAGGGAGTATGCTGGGGTTTACAGGAAGGAGCTAAGAGTCGGGAGATATAGACTTTCTGCCCCAGCTCTCTGACAGTGGGCAAGTTGTTCCCTTGCTCTGTGCCTCAGTTTCCCCATAGATAAAATAGGCATAATGCCTCCCTTACAGAGGAGCTGGTACTATGTATGTTGTTGATCTGCCCTTGCTGTCACTACCCCTGGCTTGGCACGGGGACGGATACCCCAGGTCCCTCCCTTTCTGATCATCTTGTAACAGATCATTGGTAGGGGAGGTGGGGTTTGAATTACTTTCCCTTTTCCATCACCAGGCTAGTTGTTGTGTGGCTCTAGGGATTCCTTAGCTCTGAACAGAGCAGCTGCCACAAGAGTTTGCTGGGGAATTGGACCCAGGAAAGCAGGCAGCGTCCCCATGCTGGTGGGGCTCAGTGAGAAATGTTGTAGATGAAGGGGGTTCAGGTATCACTTCAGGAGATTACTGAAAGAAACCCTCTCTCCACCAGGCCTGAAGTGCAGCCTCTTAGGTCGAGGTTTGGCTGCTGTGCTGTCCAGCTCTTCCGTTCCCTATGCATCACCCCCTAAAATGGGCTCCTCACTGACCTGCAGGGGCTGTGCTGAGCAGAGATGTTGTTAGAGGCTGCCACGGTTCTATCCCAGGAAGGTTCTATCAGGAGAGATGTCGTGCCCAAGGCTGCCCTCTCTGCTGAGTGAGGGGCAGTATCCTGCCTGACAAGGAGCTGGCCATACCAGCTCTGCTCATCAGGCACCTATATGTGTGATCCAGCTGAGGCCCCAGGATTAATTTCACAGCCAGGGGATCTGTGGCCAAAGGCAATTGGCCACCTTTCTCTGAAGACTGTGGTGGTGTTTGAAAGATGAGCAATCAGATGTTGCAGAAGGTTAGTTTGGAAGTTGAGCATGTCCATCCCGGAGCCACAGCCTTTACCTGTTGATTGATTGCAACATGTGACATCCAAGGGCATTGCAAGTGCAGACTGCAGGGAGTAAGGCGCTTCCCTCCTCTTTGCCCACCATTGCCAATCAGAGAGTTTACATGGATCGCGAGGTTTACCTTTGTGAGTTTCATTGCACCTTGGGCAGGTATTGCTGTTGCCAATTCCAGCAGCTGTCTCTTATATATCTTGTCTGTGCTGGTGATTGAGTCTGGCTAAGGAGAGGGAACATGGAGTTCTTTACTGCTGCACTCTGTGCAATAAAAAACACATTGTAGTGTTTTCTGAGTGTCTTCATTTCCCCTTTTGGAGGGAACACTGAGCTTCTGTGCAGGCAGCTGGCAGAGTGTTGCTGGATTCTGGAAGTGGAACATTACATCATTGCCGCATCCTGCGCTGGAAATCTGGCTGCTAAATACAGAACTCCGGTTTGGAATTTGGTTTTTTAAAATTCTTCTTCTCCAGGCGTTCGGATGCTGGAGGGAGGTTCTTGTGTAAGTTACACAGCCCCAGATGCAACAAACCTGTTCCTGAATACTGCTGGAGTCTAGCAGACCTCCTTGGTGGAGACCTGGGGACCCCTTGCTGACTCACCTCTCTGAACCTGAGGGGCAGCGGATCCAATTCCCACCTGCACAGGCAGCCTGGAGTGTGTTTCAGGTGGGGTAACAGATACCTGGCGCAAGGGGTCAGCCCAAGGCCTCAGCACCACTTCAGCCCTGCTCAAGGTGTGTGCAGATCTGTTACCATATAGACCACTTCCAAATGGGCACCTACTTATTTGCCAGAATCTTTGCATCAGCGAGAAGAAATCACAACAAAGGGCACAAAGCCCACTTTTCGTTCTTTCATTGGTCACTTTTCGCAGGCTGATGAGAGGGGGCTAGTGCAGAAAAGGTCTTATGTCTGCTGGTTGGGGTGGGCCCTGGAGTACAGACAGCTCCTGCTGGGCAGCTGTGAGCTGAGATGGCTGTCTCTCCTACTCTGAGTGAGTGAGTGATATACCTGGAAAACTCACTCCCCCCGGACGTTCCCTAGCCCTGAGCCATGGAGCTGAAGGCCAGAAGGGAGCGCTTGATTGTCTAGTCCAGGGGTGGCCAACCTGAGCCTGAGAAGGAGCCAGAATTTAACAATGTAGATTGCCAAATAGCTACAGTAATACGTCAGCAGCCCCCCATCAGCTCCCCCACCCCGCTCCGAGCACCTCCCACCCACTGGCAGCCCCACTGATCAGCACCATCCCCTCCCTCCCGGTCAACGGTTTTGTGGTATGCAGGAGGCTCTGCAGGGGAGGGGGGAGAAGCCAGGATACTGCAGGCTCAGGGGAGGGGGCAGAAAGGGGTGGAATGGGGGCAGGGCCTGTGGCAGAGCCAGGGCTTGAGCAGTGAGCACCCCTGGCACACTGGAAAGTTGGCCTCTGTGGCTCCAGCCCCCGATTCGGTGCCTCTACAACGAGCCGCATATTAACTTCTGACGATCCGCATGTGGCTCCGGAGCCACCGGTTGGCCACCCCTGATTTGGTCTGACCTCCTGGATGCCAGAGGCCACTCAGTGCTGTATACAGCCCTGTTCCCTGCCAGTAGCATTCAGAATGGGTTGAATTCCCTGCTAACCTGTAGCTGCAGCAATGTCTGTACAAAGGCCATCTCTTTACCAGACTCTGAAAGCAGCTATAGCTGTAGCAGGGGCCATGTCTGAATCCGCCATGGAAAATCTAAAGGAAAAAGTAAGACTCCAGGGCTAAGTTTTACATTTTGCTCCATCAGTGGTGCAAAGGGGACAGAAGCTGGCTTCAGCTGCCCTCCCTGATTCTTTACCTGGTTCTGGCTCCTCAGCAGCCCAGCAAAAGGGATGTGCCATGGAGGGAAAAGACTGTGGCCAGGCTATGCTGCGCTCTGGTGATCCCCTCTGGGGCCGTTATAGTTGAGAGCAGCCCCTGGGGCCGCGATCTGGCTTTAGGAATTTAATGCATTTTAAGCAATAGAATTACAATGTGCCGATCTGTTAAAGATGGGAAGCAGGACAAGAGTTAAGTGGGTGCTTGGCTGATTTCAGATGTCAAATCCCCATCACCCAAAACATAGGGGGCCAGCGAAGAGGACAGAACTGCAGAAGTTATGCTCAACCTGCAGCAGGTTAGTAAATCTGTCTCTGCTGTGCCATGCAAGTCATTGCTGTGCAACTCCCCAGGCTATTTTATCCCTTGGTCTTTGCAGCCTGGCTATTAAATCAGTTATGATTTGCAACGGGACAAACCAGTATGGCCTGGCATGGGAGCCCTAAGTCTCAGAGTCTTGGGTGCTGTGGGTCGAGTCTCTTTCCTGCAGCAGGTGCCTCTGAGGTCTTGAGTTTTCCAAGAGCCATGAGTCTGGCAGGTGCTTCTGAGATGCATGTGGGTGTGTGCTCAGATACATTTCCTCTGAGTCAGCAGCATGACTGTCGCCATCCTGGATGTTGACTCTGGTGCTGGTGGTATTCCTGGGTATGCCATCAGAGCATCGGCCCACTGCCAGTCCTGAGTCCCCCCTTCTGGGAGGGGTGTTCAGAAACAGCCATCTGAAATGTCCAGCTGTGAGTAGAACAGGCGCTGGGTGGGTGTGTGAAGCTGGCCGGGGCTGGAGCTGTGCTCTTGGGTTGATCCGTGATTGTTCTAGGGCTGTTGGAGCACCTGGGCATGTGATTCCAGGTGTTTCTCAACCAGTGTGGAGAAAGCAAATGGGGCTGGAAAGGAAACAAGAAAATGTCTCCCCTGAAGGTAAGGGACATTTTTAGCCTTCATCCCAGTCATAGAATCATAGAAGGTTAGGGTTGGAAGAGACCTCAGGAGGTCATCTAGTCCAATCCCCTGCTCAAAGCAACACCAATAAATCATTCCAGCCAGGGCTTTGTCAAGCTGCGCCTTAAAAACCTCTAAGGATGGAGATTCCACGACCTCCCTAGGTAACCAATTGCAGTGCTTCACCACCCTCCTAGTGAGATAGTGTTTCCTAATATCCAACCTAGACCTCCCCCACTGCAACTTGAGACCACGGCTCCTTGTTCTATCATCTGTCACCACTGAGAACAGCCTAGCTCCATCCTCTTTGGAACCCCCCTTCAGGTAATTGAAGGCTGCTATCAAATCCCCCCTCGCTCTTCTCTTCTGCAGACTAAACAAGCCCAGTCCCCATAGCCTCTCCTCGTAAGTCATGTGTCCCAGCCCCCTGACCATTTTTGTTGCCCTCCACTGGACTCTCTCCAATTTGTGACATCCTTTCTGTAGTGGGGGGGGGCCCCAAACTGGACGCAATACTCCAGATGTGGCCTCACCGGTGCCGAATAGAGGGGAATAATCACTTCCCTCGATCTGCTGGCAATGCTCCTACTAATACAACCCAATATGCCGTTAGCCTTCTTGGCAACAAGGGCACGCTGTTGACTCATATCCAGCTTCTCATTCACTGTAATCCCTAGGTCCTTTTCTGAAGAACTGCTGCTTAGCCAGTCGGTCCCCAGCCTGTAGCAGTGCATGGGATTCTTCCGTCCTAAGTGCAGGACTCTGCACTTGTCCTTGTTGAACCTCATCAGATTTCTTTTGGCCCAATCCTCCAATTTGTCTAGGTCACTCTGTACCCTATCCCTAACCTCCATCATATCTACCTCTCCCCCCGCATCTTAGTGTCATCTGTGAACTTGCTGTGCTATGCTGCAGCCACACCCTACACACTTCCATGGCAACGTGCTGTGACATCACATTGCTTACCATTGGGATCCAATGGTGGGAGGGCCAGGAGTTGGAAAGAAGCAAAAGGCTGGGGCTGGTTGTCAGGGAGACTGAGCAGAGCCCTGTTAATTGGCCCTAATGATGGGAGACCCATTCAAATTAGTAACAAAATTGGATTCCAAGAACCAACACAATCCTGGAGCAGGGCTAGTGTCTCAGAGAGTCCTGCAGTTGTTCGTCTTACCCATCGCAGTTGGGTTTAATTATTCATGACCATCCTTAGCCTGCTTGTGAGCACTCTTGAGTGTGACTGGGAGCCGTGCTGAAGTCTTGGTAACGCGAGCACTCGCTCCAGCGCATCTCTGCTCTTGCTGATAGAGGGGAGGAGATGGTTGCTGTGTGTGGACAGGAGCGAGTGAAGTCCTGTTGGATCTTCAGGAAATGCAGGTGGAACGCAGAGGAATCCAGTGGACCAGGGTACAGCTGGGTAGCAATGCTGTATCTTTATAAGGCAGCCCCTCCTTTCTCTGTCCTGATGGCAAAGTAACTCTTCCAAGGGCAGCATGTCAGTGTAATGAACAGCGTGCTGGGGACTTCGGTATGTGCTCTGGTTAGTACTGACCCCGACTGGCATAAAGAGGGTCTCTGACGGAGCTGTTTCTTGCTAACTCCTCTGCACTGCAGGCCCTTGATCTCCCTCCTGCATCATCTCCAGTGCCATGTGTCTGTTGCAGCATTGGGCTGGCATGGGACCCATGCAGCCATGGCTTTCAAGAGCTTTGGGATCATTCCCCCCCATCCCCTGTGATGGGAGCATTGCTGTTGATCCAGTTCCATCCTCGCTTTGTGCCCTGGCCAAGATGATCCATAGCCAAGTGCATGTCGTAGGAGCCAGGACCCTGGTGCTTGCTGAGCTGACTCTGAGATGATGATCCCACCGTAAGTAACAAGGAACAAGCTCACAAGTGGAGAGGATGTTGGGCAGGGTGCCTGCCCTTCCAGGTGTGAAAGCAGGTGCTCTAGGCAGCTGTCCAAGGGGACTCATTGTACAGGGGACAGATGCACAGAGAGGGCTAAAGGAGGGCTAAGTTGACTGAGGATCTGTTTCAGAGTAGTGCATATCTTCCCTGCAATGGAAGGTCCCATACAAAGAACTATGTTGGGGGGATTGTGAGGACGTAGAGTGAAGTGCTTGAGTCAGGAAATACCAGATTTCATGTTCCTGTGTAACCATAACTCTGCCCCATGGGAGGTCACATTATGATGCAGAGTTTAAATGACAAATGGCCTGCTATTTCTCAAACCTAATACCTTGCTATTTCTCTGCTGTAGTAACATACCTGATGCCTTATGATTTTCTCACTTCTAATGGCCATAAGTCTCTCTGGTGCTGTTTTTCATGTATGTAACACTGCAGGGGAACCAGGGGCCTTGCTGCAGGCTGAGCTCCTCGGCCTGGAAACTGAGGAAGGGAGGCAGAACGGAGCACATGTGCCATGGTGCAACAGCAAAAGGACCAAAGCGGACAGCATGGTAGACTAGCCCCATCATTTCAGGCATACAGCTGTGGAGGAGCCCCTGGTGGCAGAAGCAGTGGATGTGGATGTGGATGAGTGTACATTGTGTTGGGTGGATGGGTATCTCACTGCACATCCAATCCTTGATTAACTTATGTGAAGCCTGCACTGTCGCTGTCCCCACAGAGGACTGGCTGGATTTGGGATCTGATTTGCCCAAGACCATCCTTGAAGAGACTCACTGCAAATATTGAGCTGGCTGAAATCTCAGCATGTTGCTTGGTCCCAGGAGGGTCATGGTGAGTGGGCTGCAGTCTCAACTCTGTGCTGTGCCTGAGGCTGTACCCTGGAAGGGGACGGCGATTGTGTATTTATAGAGCAGATACAGCGAAGCGGCAGGAAATTGGAACTCTTTTTTTTCTCTCTCTGAGTGGTGATTTATAGGACTTTGAACACAAATGGGACGTCAGTGCCCTGGAAGTAGGTTGGGTGTCTCCAAGCTATTTCCTCTGCTGGGAGTAAACAATGCAGCCTGGAATACTCCCTTGCTAATCCACTGGCTGATGGCCTGGCTAAGCGGTGGCTTGTTTGCGCTCCCTTGGGGAGCGTGGGCCCATTGTTCAGAGCAAGATAACTGTCTGTAAACATCTGCCACATGGAATCAGAGAGCTCAGCTGGGCTTGACTGCACTGTGGCCCAGCAGGATGTCTGGATGAGAGCTTTGTTCTCCAATGGAGGGATCTGGGCTGGGCGGAATGCCCTACCCCCATCATGTTGAGGTGTATGGTCTCACTGATGTCAGAGTTACTCCTTTAACTTGAGGGGGATGACGTCTTAGCAGGTCTCCTACTCCCCAGTGACCCCCTTAACAGGGATTGCGAGGTCCCGTTGGAGTCTCTTCCACTCCCTGGTGCCGAGGAGGAGTTCTTAACCCTTGAGCAGCCTGAGTGTATGGCAGGTTATGATCTCAGGAGATTTCCTTCCGGGCTCTGCTATTTGTGTGGTGTTGGGGGGGGGGGTGGTTTCTGAGCTTTAAAGCTCTCCTCTCCCTCCACCCCCCATGTTTTCCACTTCACCTCCCACCGCCAGGCCTGGCTTCATGGAGAATTGCCTGGTGCTGAGGTGCTCTGGATGTGGCTCCCACTGGACCCTCAGGGGTCGCTGCAGAGTGAGACAAAGTGTTCACCCTCCTGGGTCCCAGGCCTTCCTGTGTCAGAGGGTGCCAAGCGTCCCACCTCTGTGGTGTTAGCCCACCATCTTTGTGAGCATGGGCTTTGGAGACCCTTCACAGTCCAGATTCCTTCCCTAAGGATCTGATTACAGTGTGGTCATGGCCAGTAGCTGAGCCGTGCCTGCTCCGCCTTGTGAACAACCAGCCTGAAATATTAAAAAGCAGCCGTCCAATGCTGCCAGACTCACAGAGAGTCTTGGGCGTGGGGGTGGAAACGCACTTGGCCGGTGGCAGGGCTGTAATGGAGACAGCCTCTTTGTCGTGGTCTCTGGCCATTTCCTGCTGCAGTTCATTGCTGTAAGAGGGTGATGGCTATTGTTGATGCTCAGAGCAGTGGGGAGAGGAGAGTTCCTGATTGACGCTGCTGAAATTCAATCCAGGGGTTAGCCTGACCTTCTCTCCACCATGACAATGCTGCTCACGCCGTTTGTGCTCTGACACCAGGCTCAGCTTACAGCTTTCACACTCCATTTCCCCTGCCAGGAGGTCTGTGGGGGGCCCGGTAATGCCGGGCAGGCTCTGTGTGCCTGCCTGTGGGGTGGCAAAGTGCCTCCAGCTGTGACCCAGGGCAGAGGGAAGCAGGTGCTTAGGAGCCATGCTTGCCTTTGGAAAGTGCTTGGAAAGACATGAAGCTGTTTAAGGCTAAGAATGGTTTATTTGTGACGTAGCTTCGGTTGTCTACAGGCACCGCAGACTCCATCTGCCGAGGCAACTGGGAGCTGGGGGGGAGGGCATGCTCTGAGCCCTGATCAGCACAGGCCCTTGTTGCATGCTGGGCTGTGATGTGGGGTGCCGCTGTAGTGCTGCACCCTTGTAGCCTGCTCCTCAGGAGCAGGGAATGGCTACACGTCATTTCCCTGGGTTCGCTGATGTTGTCTTGGGGTGGGGGCTGGCTCCCTGCCCTGGATTATATGGGTCAGGGGCAGTGGGCTTTTGCGGTGATGGGAAGCGTTAGGGACCCACATCTGAACCCAGACCCAGTTCATTGCCTTCAGCTGGTTCAGCCAATGAACCTGGCATCCTTATTGTGTGTGCTCGTGTCTTCAGCCATTCTTAAACCCTGCAGCCGCCCTGGGTCCCTGGTCGCTCAATAGTGGTCCATGCCTACAGCTGTGTTCTGGTCCTGCTTCCTGCTCCTGCTCCTGGTTTCCTCCCCCTGGCTGCTACCCCCTGCTCCGGCTGATACTCGGGTTCTGACCCTCAGATTCATCTCTCTGCCTAGACATGGTATTTAGAGTTTAACCACAGCACTGGGAACGTCCACACTGCAGTAAAAGACCTGCAGCATAGCCGTGGCTGGCCGAAGTCAGCTGACTCGGGCTCAAAGGCGTTGGGCTGCGGGGCTAAATGCTATGTAGACATTTGGGTTCAGGGTGGAGCCTGGGCTCTGAAACCCTCCCTGAACATGGGGCCTCAGAACCACAGTTGCCAACTTTCACGTGGTAAATAAGCACCCTGACTTTCACAATAAGCCAAAAATCAAGCTAATCCCATTTCAAAACAAGGCCAAAACAAGCCAATCCCTAAGAATCCCAACACTCTAAGTGACTAGATTCCCCTGGTGTGCCGTCTGGGACTGTTGTGGGGCTGCTGTGCACCCCTCACTCTCTCTTCCCCCTTGCCCCTTCTTGTCCCCCCTTGCCTCTGCTTGCCGGGAGCCGATCAAAAAAAAAAGAAGCAACAACCTGCAACAAGTCCAACAAGCTACAAGCCAAAAACTAGAAAACAAGCAAAAACAGTTTCTGCAGTTTCTCGTTTAAGTCTCTTTTTGAAGTGTTTTTGTTGAAGAAAGGCCACTTTTAAGTCTGTTATTGAATGTCCAGGGAGATTGAAGTGCTCTTCTACTGGTTTTTGAATGTTACGATTCTTGATGTCTGATTTGTGTACATTTATTCTTTTGTCTCCGTGGACACTCAATAACAGACTTAAAAGTGGCCATTCTTCAACCAAAAAAAAACTTCAAAAAGAGACTTCAGCAAGAAACTGCAGAACTGGAATTAATTTGCAAACTTGACACCATCAAATGAGGCCTGAATGAGACTGGGAGTGGCTGGGTCACTACAAAAAATAATTTTCCCTCTGTTGATACTCATACCTTCTTGTCAACTGTTGGGAATGGGCCACATCCACCCTAATTGAATTGGCCTCGTTAGCACTGACCCCCCCCACTTGGTAAGGCAACTCCCATCTTTTCATATGCTGTATATTTATACCTACTCACAGTATTTTCCACTCCATGCATCTGATGAAGTGGGTTATAGCCCATGAAAGCTTATGCCGAAATACATTTGTTAGTCTCTTAAGGTGCCACAAGGGTTCCTTATTGTTTTTACTGATACAGACTAACATGGCTACCCCTCTGAAACCTAGCCAACAATCATCTCACAAGCCAATTAAGCCAAAACAAGCCCAACTTCTGTGATTTTTTTTTTTCATGGGTTTGGCATGTCTGTTCAGAACCCAGGCTCCAGCCCAAACCTGAACCCGAATGTCTACACTGCAGTTTTTAGCCCTGTGAGCCTGAGTCAATTGACGTGGACTCTGAGACTTGATGCTGTGGTTTTTTATTATAGTGTAGATGTTCCCTCTGACCCTCAACTCCTGATTCCTGGCTCTCGGCTCCGGCTCACTCCTTTGCCTTGGTAACTTGGCTCTTGATTCAGGGTCTGGCTGCTAGGCCTGGTCACTTCTGTGCCAGCCTCCTGCCCTACCATAAGGTGAGACCACCCATGGTCCGGTTCCTAACAGAGAGGCGAGGGGGAATGCCTGATGCAGCTGGGCAGCCCCCACTCAGCAGAGCCAGGGAGTCCCTGGGTGCATGTGCAATCCATATTGGATTGGTGACTCTCCCCAGTCCAGAGTCTCAGGGCAAGCCTGACCTGTGGGAGCCTTACTGCCCTGTAGATTGCATCGCCTGGTTGTGTCTCTGAGGGCCAGTGGCCAGGGCCTGTTGGGATGCCTGGCCTCGTCTGAGTTGCTGGCTCCGGGGGGAGGCGTGGACAGGAGTAAGGGGGATGCAATCCTGAAAAGTTTGGGAACCACTGTTCTAGCTGCTGGGCCAAATTCTTATGTTTCACCTGTGCAGCTCCATTGGAGTCAATGAAGATGTGCAAGTATAATGGAGAGCAGAATGTGGTTTGCAAAGTCCTTGTTACTGGGGACTTTGAGTGAACCAGAAAGGACCCAGCTCAGCTTTCAGATCCCAGATAGTGCAGGTGTGACAGGTAGAAAAAACCTCTTGTCTTGCCCCCTTTTGACCCAAGGCATTCGCCAAAGTTCAGAGTCTACCAGTTTGTTTCCATTAGGAGGAGAAATTGGTGATGGATTCAGGTATTTCTTGGAGGCAGTTCTGTTTGTTTACAAAGAAGTTACATAAAGTCCTGAACACAGTAGGAATTAAACAGCAGGAGGTAGTTTCTTTGCTTCCAGTTCCAAGCTTCTTTCCAGCCAGCACTTTGCCCAAAAACCCTTTCTTAGCTTTTTCTTAGGGTCATGCTACCAGGGCTTCTTTAGTCTCACTGTGTCTGGGGTGCCTTCTCTATGTGCTTCTGTGGTGTTCCAGCCGCTCCTCTCCCACATGCACAGCTGGAATCAAAATCAGTTCCCTATCCCGGTATTTACATTCACCCACAGGGAAACCCCTCCGCCCACATAGTTCAGACCCCTAAGCCGCCTGTTGTTTTGGAGTGTGGCTCCTGTTGTTTTGGCTATCCCTAAACAAAAGGGGCGTTAAATTGTTCCCTCATTTAGTCTGAATGGAAGGCAGCTGTTACACCCACCACCTCCAGTGTGGTTTTTCTCATGTTCCAGTATAACAACATGTAAACAAAACAAATTTGACATTCCTCCCCCCACAATGAAGCCAATGAGAATACATAAACAAAAAAACCCATAATGCTATTTTCAGTCGCATTTAGAGTAGAAGTGCACTTCAATCCTGCTGCTTTATTTGCCTGTTAAATATTTCATTTGGCTTTTTATGACTTCATTTTATGGCAACTTTAATTGAATTTTACCGTATTCCAGCTGTTTGTGCAGTGCCCAGAGTGTGTGCACCCACGTCTGTATGTGTCAGAGAGAGAGAGAGAAAACAAAAATGGGGAATTAGTGGGTGTGAAGAACAAAGACGGATCCCAGCCCTGAAGAGGAAATGGGAAAGAGGTGGGAGGCGGTGTAACAAATATACTTGGTTAGGCATGCAAAGAAAAGATAAGGGTAGCAAAATGAATTAATGCTGCCAGAAGGGGTTTGGGGTAGAACAAAAAGGACTTTCATATAAATATCTTGGGCGGAAAAGAGAGATGGAGGGTGGAGTGGGATGGAACTGATTCAGAAACAGCAGAGATACTGTGCTTATTTAGATTCCTTTTTAATAACAATATAAAGCACAGATGCCTGGGCAAAGAGGGAATAAGGAAGGTTTTGTCAATATGCTGGTAGCTGTTGATAAAAACCCCCATGAAGTAACCCTGATGATGGGCGTGGGAGAATGTTGTGTATGTGTCTGCAGGTGTGGGTGACGTGTGCCCAATTTTATAGTGCTGTGGGAACTGATTTATGGGTTTACAGAGCCACTGACAATGATCCGTCGCATGCTAAGGAGAGAACCAAGAGATAGTAAAAAGAAAAGGAGTACTTGTGGCACCTTAGAGACTAACCAATTTATTTGAGCATAAGCTTTTGTGAGCTATGGCTCACTTCATCGGATGCATGTAGCTCACGAAAGCTTATGTTCAAATAAATTGGTTAGTCTCTAAGGTGCCACAAGTACTCCTTTTCTTTCTGCGAATACAGACTAACACGGCTGTTACTCTGAAAGAGATAGTAAAGCGTTTGAAGGAAGCCAATGAGACATCAGTCCTAAAGAAAGGCAGCATGGCCTAACCTGTTTCTATCTGGTAACTCTAGCTTGGGTTTCTGCTGAAGGAAGTGGACAAACATCGGGGAGAGATCTAAGTGGCAAGAGGATGCTAGAATCCCGAGTGAGAAGTGGGCCTGGCACACACAGCCAGCCTGCCTACTGCATTGCTCCAGTTGTGTGCTGGTATAATGCGCTGGTTCCAGTTCTGTTAACCTGGTATAAGGGAAGGGGGAATCAGATCGCTAAACCTCCCAGGCAAACACGGTGAATTTAGAAGGCTAATGGCTGACTGGAGGGCGGAAGATGGTCTTCTAGGGAAGGCGTTTGGGGCCTGGGGTCTTTCTCAGAGTAGGTGTTAGTGCAGTGACATGGCCTGCTAGCTGCCCAAGGGTGCTGGGGGTAATGCTAAATAGCAACATACAGTGTAGGGATGGCAGGAGGGAAGTCTGGAGCAGGGTACAGCAAGAGTAATTATGGGCAACTATTCTTCAGCCCCCTGGGCCCTCACTGGCTGGTGTTCCAAGGTTCAGTCCTTTCCCCCCTCCTGTCCAATATTCTTGGAGTTGTAGGGAGAGCCAGCACAGAACCAGGGCCGCAGTGCCAGGAGTACCTGGACAGCACACATTCACAGCACAGTCCAAAGGAGGGATTGGTGCTGTTGGGACTAAGCCCTGATGCATCTGAGGTGATGGTGGAGGAGGAGGGACCTTGTCACAGACAGCACCTGTTGGATCTGTCCGCAGCCATGGGGGCTCCTTGGCTCTGTCCTGTGCCTGAACACAGGTAGCCACAGTGTGAGAAACACCCCCTTCCTTCTGTGCCTGGCCAGGGGATGACCCTGGTCCTTTTAAACATCAACCTGATGCACACTGTAGCCTTAAGACTCAGCTCCTGCCATCTCTTACACCTGGGAATGGAGCCTTGGGCTCTGGGGAAGCTATCTGTGGCCCAGAATGCAGCAATGTGGCTGCTCGCTAACATGGATTGGTGTGATCACCAATCACTGCGTGGGCTTCCCATTGAAACCAGAGTCCAGTTCAAGGTTGCTGCTCTGGCTTTCGAAGCCTGGCATAGTAGTGGCCTCAGAAGGATGTTGATAAATTGGAGGGGGTTCGTTCAGACAAGAACAATGGGAATGAGTTAAGGGATAGAAACCATGCCTTGTAGCAAGAGACTCAAGGAGCTTGGTCTATTTAGCTTAACAAAGAAAAGGTTAAGGGGGGACTGACATGGGGAACAGATATTTAATAATGGGCTCTTCAGTGTAGCAGAGAAAAGGTCTAGCACGATCCAGTGGCTGGAAGTTGAAGCTAGACAAATTCAGATTGGAAATAGGCTGTAAATTTGAATAGTGAAGGTTACGAATTATTGGGATAATTTTCTCCATCATGGCAATTTTAAAGTCAAGACGGGATGTTTTTCTAAAAGATCTGCTCTAGAAATTATTTGGGGGCAGGTCTCTGGCCTGGATTGTACAGGAGGTCAGATTAGGTGATCACAACAGTCCCTTCTGGCCTTGGGATATATGAATTCCAACTGTTCCATGCGGTGATGACCTTGCACAACAGCTTGCTCCCTTGGGGGAAAAGTAGTCAACAAGCAAGAGGAACCCCGTTTCCACAAGACACAGAACTTTCCCAGAACCTGGACTCAGGCTCTTGAATGTGCTGCCTTTCAACATAAGAGACCAGCACCCTTACCACATGCAAACTAAATGCAGAACCTATCTCTTCTGCATGGCTTTCCCCTCATGAGGCCCAGAGGCACAGCGGCATCCTTGCTTCACATAATGAAAAATTCTAGCAAGCTCTGCTCCTTCTAGCCAGCAGGGCTGGGGGGAGAGAGTTTGAAATGTTTAATCTTTGTGGAAGGCACAGCAAAGGGTGACCTTGCAAAGCCTAGATAAGATCGGTGTTGCTGCTGGATCTGGTCTCACATAACATCCTTGTTTAGTGTGCTGAATGGGAGAGGAGAGATACTAGATGTATGGGCAGGAAACACAAAACGAGATTTCACTTGGCCCGGTTAAGCGAATGCATCTGGGATAAACAATCAAAGCCATTCCTGTTCAGTAGGTGGGAGAAGTCTGGGGAGCAGCGATAGAGAGACTGACCTAGGGTCAGAGAGATGAACTGGTAATGTGACTGCACTGCACAAGCAACTGTGATTTTTTTTTTTTTTTTTTTTTAGGCTGAATACACAGATGCTTTCCAAAGTGTGGGGTTAATATCGTTCCTTACTATATATGGCTCTGATGTGACCACACCTAGGTGACTGTGTTCCTTTCTGAGCTCCTTCTCCAAGAATGCTGACAACCCAGGGCCTTTAGGAATGGATTGGACACAGCCTTGTTGCTAAAAGTCAGTTGTGTGTAAACGCTCTTTGTTGGCACTTTTGCCTACAAAATACTTCCAGCCTCGCAAGCGCCGTTAGTTTTGTCATCAGGAGAGTGCTCCTGCCAACAAAACCACGTTCACATTGCCACTTGTCGGCAAAACTTTTGTCTTTCATGGCGGGGGGGTACCCGTGAAAGTACAAAAGTTTTATCGACAACTTCGCAGTGTAGACATACCCTTATTAGTGACATGGCCGTGTCGCTAAAATCTGTGTAGTGTAGACAAAAGGGGCTGAGTTGGAGCGGAAGTGCTAATGGACTACAAACATTTGAATAGCAGCGGGTTCTTTGGGGTGGTACAAAGAGGTATAAAGAGAAGCAACAAATAAAAGGGAACATCTCTGATATTTAGCCTGTATCTTCCTGCCAGTGAGATTATGAAATG
Source organism: Natator depressus (assembly GCF_965152275.1). Lineage (NCBI taxonomy): Eukaryota > Metazoa > Chordata > Testudines > Cheloniidae > Natator > Natator depressus. The sequence goes on along the minus strand of NC_134241.1, from coordinate 43,135,333 downwards.
GTTGGAATAGTCGTCAACGCCCAGATTCTCAAGGGACTCCCTCCCACAGCTGGGGCCATTTTTTTCCAAAGAGCCCAGCTCCGTTTAAGCAACTACAGAATTGCCAGACCTTCAGCAGTGCTCTGCCCCCAGCAACTCCTGCTGGGACACCCGATTTTAACATGGGGTGCTGAGCTCTCTTGAAAATCTGGAACTGTTGGAGGCTCCCAGGAAGCTGCATTCCTGAAGACATCTTAAAAATCTTCTGGGACTAGCAGGCAATCGGGACTGATCCCCAAACCTACCCTTTGTATGGGGAGATCCTGAGCTCCTTCCAGTCTCGCAGTGCTGCAGAGAGGCGGGGGAGGGACACTGGGCCTACCCCTGACTTGTGAGGCAGTGCCCTCTGGCAATGCCCTCAGACCCTCCTCACTCCAGCTGTCTCAAAGGGCTCTGTTCACAGGTCTCTGTCAGTTATGCATGTAAGGTTCTCACCAGAGAGAATGTCCCTCTGGGAATTGGGCTGATGGGAGGAAAAGGGGCAAATTCCCATCTTCGCTCATAAGCTCAGGTCTGCTCAGTGTTGTGGTGGGAGCGCTGAGCTACACTGAAATGTATCAGGAGTCAGCAATTCAGTAAGGAGATGTTCCTTTCACCAGGACGTACCATGGTGCTGGGGGGCTGTGATGCAGGAAGGGCAGGCTGACAGATGAGGCGTAAAATCCAAAGTCTTGACCATTTGTGGTTATTGATGATCCCATGGTGCTTTTCGCAAGCACCAGCCGTTAACTCCAGAGTCTTGGCTAAAATCTAGCTCCAGGGAACTGTAGTCTGCCTAGAGTGTAAACTTCATCCTGCAGAACTTTTGTTTTTGTGTGTTTTTTGTAAAGCACCATTTATACTTGCAGAATAAAACTTCCATCAAACAAGGGATTCTTCTGCACTTCCTGACCTTACAGTATGGGGAAGTGTCACTCTGAGCAATTTAATGCATTTTGTTAGTGAGCCAAGTGATTCCTGTGCCTCTGTCTAGTTGGTAGAGAGCTGTGGGGTCTTTTGGAGTGAAAGTCAGACAATGAATTTTTCCTCCCCCGTCCTGTCCTTTAACTTTACCTGATAAGTCAGGCTTCCCTAATAGGTCATAATACAGGAGAGAAGAGAAGCAAGGTGATTAATTCATGCTGCAGACAAAGTTAGTATGTTTAGTAATGTTTGCTAAGAGCAGTAATTGCCATTAGATGCAGACTCCAACAGACCTGAATCCTGGCCCTCTAGCTTGGAGTGAGACTGCTGGGCCCTGTTCTGCAGATGTTTGCTTTTTGCCTTCTCTCTCCTGCCAAGCTGGCTAACCCTGCTCTTTCTCTTCTCTTTCATGCAGCTGAGAAAGTGACCTCTTTAGGCAAGGACTGGCACAAGTTCTGTTTGAAGTGTGAGCGCTGCAACAAGACCCTGACCCCCGGGGGCCATGCTGAGGTAAGAGCAACATTAGAGCATCAGTTATGCATTTGCCCCACCCTGGGTTGGGGAAAACGTCCCAGCAGTATGTGAGTGGGTCTCAAGGTTGAGATGATGGAGAGTCAGAAGATGCTGTTGCTTCTGCTGGGATGGCTAGGAAGCCCACCAGGGTAGGGCTATTACCCCAATAACAGGGTCTCATCTCAGGGGCCAAGAACTGGCTGTAATAATATACTAGAGGGTTGCACGCTTCATTGCTTACATAGGCAGAGCTGGACACTCAGCCACCTCCTCACCCCTCCCCCCCCCATGTGGATGCATTGCCCAGCTGGGAGGCCTGGTTTGGCGGGGGGGGGGGCGGTAGGGAGTGAGGGGCTTGTAGCAGCCTGATCTCCACTCAAACCAGGCCCACAAAGTGCCTGTGTGGTGCTGCGGGCAGTGATGGCTCTCTGGTGCCCTGACCTGGAGGTCGCTGCCTCGCCCCTGTACCTCAACCTATAGAATCATAAGTTAGGTTGGTGGAAAACAGGCTCTTCCGGTTTTATGATATTCACCAAAACCAGTACGATTCTGTCCATTGGTACCTCAAACATTCCCTGAAATTTTGGAACAGCCTGGATGAGATTTTCAAAAGTTATTGTGTTGCAAACAGACAGGAATGCCATTGAGTTGAGTGTAAAGGCCTCACTGTGCTCTGCTAATTCAGAGGGTCCTGGATCTTTGGACGTTTGGGAAAGCGGGAAGCTCTTGTAGCCCTTTACTTTCCCATTGCACAGAGTGCTCCTAGTGCTACCTGAGTTATCATCCCAGGTGTTTTCACTAGGCTAAATGTTGCCACTTCTGCCATGTGTGCAAGGTGAGAGAGCTGCTGGGGAAGGAATGGAAGATAGCACAATCACCAAACTCAAATCAGCATTTGGGAAGATGCCCTGGGCAAATCCAAGACAAGCAGTGCTGGCTCTGAGCTAGACAGGTTCAAACACAGCCTTTCCAAAGCACTCCACCCAGCCATGGTAAAGCAATAGAAAGAAAACCCTGTCTGCAGAGTCCCCACCCAGTTAAAATGAAAAGGAGTGGGTTACCCAAGCTCTCAGAGATGGGTGCAGGCGAGGCAGGAGTTGGAGATGCGGAGCTTTCCAATTTGCATTCTTCTTACAGCTATTAATGGATAAGAAAATCTGAATTCATTTTCAAATGTAAATATTTGGAGAAAGATAAGAACCAAGGCCCTGCTGAACTTTGGGAAACGACCTTGCGCAGTGCTAGGATCATCTTGTTTAACTCTCACTTGGACTCCACTCCCTTCAGAAGCCCTTTAGGAACCAGTGAGCAGGGGAATTTATGGAATAGGGTTCTGAGGGCTGTTGGGGGATGAAGGTCTGAATAGAGATGTTGGGTAAATGGGGCTGTGAGTGGATGGTTACCCATGGTCATGACGTATAATGGGGAGGGGTCGACTGGAGGCCCTAGAGGAGCAGACTGTTTTCTATATGCCATGCTGCAGATTCTCCCCTCTAAGGACATACAGCCTCCATGTAAACCTGTGCTGTGCAGCTGTGGAGATGACACTCCCCAGAAGGCTTGGTGGTTTTGTACTGCTTTTCTGAATCTCTTGGTTCTGGAAACTGGGCTGGATGTCTGGTAAAAGTGGGCTCCGTTGTGAGGCTTCTGGACCTTGATGCTGCTGATACGGTAGTGAACACGCCAGTTAAAGTTGCAGAACAGAACCATTTCTGTTCTAACCCCCATTTTCCCCTCCTTCCCATGCTTGATCTCAGCTGAAAGGAGAACTCCGTTGGGAAACGGGAGCATAGTTCAGTCAGCCATTGCAGTTGCTATAATAGAGTGATAAATCTGGCATAGGGGCTGGAACTAGGGATGCTGGGGGTGCTGCTGCAGTCCTTGGCTTAAAGTGGTTTAACAGTTTGGTTCAATGGCTCTCGGCACCCCTCTATAGAAATTGTTCCAGCACCCCTGAAATCTGGTCTCTGTTAGCCTGACCATTAGGTATTTCTCCTGCAGATAACTTAAACAGTGAAGAGTTGAAGCTCGTCACACATTGTCCTGAGGCTTGGCATCTTTCCTATAATTGAGGGGGGACTTAAAATTAAACAAATTCTAAGAGCATAGACAATCCCATCTGAACTGAAGCTACTAAGCAGAGGCAATTTCTGTTTGGATCTTTTTTAAAAAGCAAAAACAAAAGGGAAATTAAAACCAGTTTCCCTTTTTTTTAAAATTGCCAAAAAGCAGGCAATTAAAAGAATAAAGGTTGTCATGGTAGCATCGGCTGGGCCACTTTCACTTCCTGTGTATCTCTCTGGTATGTATTTAACAATTTAAATAGTAATAAGTTACACATTTAACAAGACAACTGGAATAGATAACTGTCCATCTGTGCAATGACCCTTGGGCCAGATCCTCAGCCCTTGGTTTGTCCTTTGGTGCTACTTCCACAGAGTAAACGGCCAAACTCCCAGTGATTGCAGTGGGAGTAGGATTGGGCCTCTGTTACCTTCTCAGAAATCTGTTCCTCTGTTCAGGGCAATAAAGGTGGCCCAGGGAAATAGCTGAATGCTTACTCTGCTCTCTGATTTGCTAATACAAAGCACACTAAAGTTTATCACACACCAGCCTTTGCAGCAGTCTGCTCCCAGTCAGCCCCCTGGACATGAGCCTGGTGTTCCCTTAAGCTCCTGCAGTCCTAGTGCCCTTTTAGCGTGTGCTGTGTGGTTTCCGTTGGGGGCAGCAGCTGGTTAGGGTAAGGAACCCATGTGAGGCTCAGTGTTTCTGCCAGGCCTTTTCTGCTGCATTATGTCCTCTCCCTGCTCATGGACCCAAAGCCGCCTCCCCATTTTTAGGCAAGGTTTGCTTGATCTTGCCCCTGCTTGTCACAGGAGATGCGGGTGTATGGGAGGACCTTCAGAACTGACTTAGCAGCGTGAGCCCCATTGCAAGTCACTGAGGCACTTTTGAAAATTCACCATGCAGTGCACATAGCTGGTGCTAGACACTGCCCTCGTAGCCTTCTGCCCTCGAGGAGCTGGACCTCTGGGTAACAGAGACTATGCTGAGCTCTGCCACTGGGAGCTGTTCGTTGTCAGGATTACCCTTGCTCCCACTGCTCTGCTTGCATGCTTTCCCAGCTGGTCCCATTTGTTTGTTCCTGTGGAACCAAACAGCACAGAGAGGCTCTGCAATGAAGAACTATCTAAGAGAAGTCTCTGAGTTCGGATGGTGCCGGTTTTCCCCTCTGTCTTGCTGTGAGCTTGTACTAGGATAAAGGGCCAGTGGTTCGTTGCAAAGCTTGTGTCTTTCCGCTCAGTTTTCCCTTCTCGCAGCCTGGGAGCCCCTCCCCGACGGCTGACAATCCCATTTCTGTCTCAGTGGGTTTGGCTCATTGGCTTCTTCCTTGTGTTTCTAACAGAACCCAGGCCAACAGAGCTGTACTGTGATTATTGCTTCCTCCTCTGTGCTTCAGCATCTGCTGTCATTACAGTCCTTATGCTGCAGTGGCAACTACTGCAGGCAGATGTGAGAACAGTGGCACGTGGGTCTATGTCAAGCTGTTCTATGTCTTGGAGACAGATTTATGGCACTCTGTTTTGTATTAAGACTGAATTCACAGGACACTTTACCTGTTTGTAACAGTTTTAAGATCTGTCTGATTCCATGCTCTGCTGCTTGATTAGCAGAGCCTGTGTCGGAAAGTGGTTCCTCTTGGCCTGTGTTCCCATCTTGGAAAGCTGGTGTGGGGGGGAGCTGCTGGGAACAGAGTGTGCTGTGTCTGTGTCCAGAGGTGCACATGGAAGCCTGGGGGTCCCTGATGGGGACCTGGCAGAGCTTAGCAGAAAGCAGCCTTCTCAAATGTCTCTGCTCAATCCATCTAAAGCCAGTGTCACAATAAAAATGGAAGGAGGCAGCTTTAGCTGCTTCCATCAATGGCAAACTTCAGCCTCAGCCCAAGGCAATGGCAGAGATGGCATGCCTGGAACAGGAGGGCTTCCCTTTCCTCCCCTCCAGGTGAAGACTGGAGGGCACTGGGAAAAGGAAGAGTTTGTGCCATCTTGCTCAAAGGGAGCAGGTCTTTCTCTCTCCAAGGCCAGGTATAGCTTTGTGCTTGGGCTTACGCAGTCAGTGAAGTCTGGCCAAAGCACACAGGGTCTGAGCTGCAGGTGTCCCTGATCCAGGGACGAATCTGCCAGGACTTTACCGGAACACTGAGAATCCAGGCGTGGTCTGCATGGGAATAGGCTCAGCCTAAGCCAAACACCTGCTCAGAGGAAGCTAGCTGTCCCACAATCACCACTGCTGTCACTCAGTCTCTGTTTTGTATAAATTGGGGATCTGTGTCCCTGGAAGCTGGGCTGGTCTCTGCTCTCATGGCTGTCCCTCTTGGTGTTACTGCAAATGGTGTCCTGTCCTGGGCTATGTACACTGCAGCTGATGGGCCACCTAAAGGGCTTGCTGGTCAGCCAAGATAGTGCCAGTGATGGTAGGCTGGCAAGCTGCGTTGGCCCATCCTGAGGCCTGGCAGGCCCACTTGTCCTCTCCCCCTGCCATGTGCGAGCCCTGGGGTGGGGCAGGCTATAGGAACAATAGGAATGGCCAGACTGGGTCAGACTCGAGATCAACCCGACCCAGGCTCCTGTCTCTGGCAGAGACCAGCACAAGATGCCACAGAGGAAGGTGCAATAACTCCATAGTTAATATTCCTTGGACTAGGGGGGTGCTGCCCAGGCCCCCCGGGCAGCAGAGAGCTAGCATAGTCCCATGTGCACAAAGGCTGCTGCTGTGTGGCATTGCTTCCTCAGGCTGCAGATGGGGATAGGGTGACCATATTTCCCAAAAGGAAAATGGGACACTGCGTGGGGCTAACCTGAGCCTGTCCCTCCACCTGCACAAGGCTGGCCTGCGCCGCTCACCTGAGCCCCCCTCCCCACGCTGGGCTGGTGTCGCTGCTCACTCAAGCCCTGCTTGCCCGCCTGAGTTCTGCCTCCCTGGATCCTGTGCAGGGCTGGCATCGCTGCTTGCCACCCCGCATGTTCCTCCGGACCCCACTTTTTGACACCATTTTTTTATCAAGTTGGCAAGAGCAAATGGGACATGCCCATGTTTGTCAAAAAAGTTGGGATGGCCAGGACAAGGCTTAAAACAGGACGTATGGTCACCCTAGACAGGGGGAGCATCCATGGGGAAACGCTGTCTCTTCCTGGTGGTGCAGGGCAGGAGGCACTGGGGAAGGGGGTCCTAAAACCTGGAACATGACAGCTGCCGCGTAGCCTGCTGGGTCTTCAGGTCTGAGCACCATGGAAACGCTCTGCCCCTTTTGTCAAGACAAACGCTGGGGTGGCTGTGGCTCCTGCAAGGTGGGGAGGAGGTGCGAAGCTCTGTGTCCCCCCACTCAATGCAGGTGGCGCGGGAGCAGACAGAACAGGCCACTGGCCTCAAGGGCTCTGAACTGAAAGATGCTCTCTGGGAACTGGCCCATCCCGCCCAGCCAGGAGAGTGAAGCCGGAAGCGAGTGATTATGGGTGACACAGGAGTTAGGGCGACCAGACAGCAAATGTGAAAAATCAGGATGGAGTGGGGGGTAATAGGAGCCTATATAAGAAAAAGACCCAAAAATCGGAACTGTCCCTATAAAATAGGGACATCTGGTCACCCAAACGGGAGTGTCTTTCACTCCGCTCCGAGCCTGGAGCGCTGGAGAAGGCGGCTCCCAGGCACACCTGCCTATGCTCAAGGGCGAGGGGATCCCATCTGTGATAACACTGTGAAATAGAAATGAAGAGCAACAGGTGGGGCTGTCTGGGCAGGCTCCATAGAGGAGAGTTCTTGATCCCAGCTGTGGGCTGGGCTCGCATGGGGAGGATGGGCAGGGCTGTAGTGGGCCGGGGCTCCTGCGGGGAGGCTGGGCAGGGCTTTGATGTTGTGATCTGAGGTGTAATCGTTGGATGCCCTCAACATCAGGGAGGATCCTGGGCTCAGCACCATGAGGGAAAGGCTCAGGCTTTTCCCTCTCCCATTGTCAGGGGTGCAGTGCCCAGAATGCAGTGTGGCCTGCCCGCAGGGCTTAGTAATGCATGGCGTGCTGGTACCTGTGCGTGGCTTGCATTGTCCCAAAGCGTGGCGTACTGGCACAAGTTCTTCCTGCCCACCTCTTGCTCACTTGCTTTCGTTCTTGCTTGCTCTTTTGCTGACTGCTCCTCTGTTTAGAAACCCAGAAACCTGCCAGATCTCAAGCAGGACAACCTGAGCCCAATGAATAACAGTCTCCAGGCAGTGAGGGACCCAAGAGCAGCCGCTCCTGCTCTCGGACTGACCTAGGAATACTGGCGTCTGGGAGAAGTTCCTGGCTGTTTGGAGTTTGATCTGAACACTGAAATGGGAAGATGGGGGAGAGGGTCTTGTCAGCAATGACATGGGGCTGGTGGTGGGGAGCGCTTGGGGTACAGAGAGCCCAGGGGATGTTTGTGGCTGTCTTTTTATGTTACTTTATATACACCATGACCAAAGCTCGGGGCTACTGCGGAGTCCTTGATCTGTATCTCAGTCTCGGGTCCTAGGATCAGAGGAAGAGTGCTCCAGTCCAGACAAGCTCTTCATCCCCCTCCGATTCAGGATTCCCTAGTGTAGACCCTGCCCATTTCTGTGGCTGCCATGCCTGCACTGCCACCTGGGGCTGGGTGGGGTCAATCACAGCTCCTTGCACCACTGCAGGAGAGGGTGTGGTAGCTGAGGCTTGAGGATGACTGGCAGAGCTCTTAGTGGGGCCCAAGTCTGGAATGGCAGGGGGTGATGCAGTTCAGCATGAGATGTGTTGGTGAGAAGCTGTGGGGGGACGGGCTTAGAAATGGGATAGTGAAGTACAGGGGGATGGTAAGGAGCAGAATGGAACAGCAGGGGGTGCAGCAGGTCAAAGACAGGTGTGTTGGGAGTGTGGAGCAGTGCTGGCAGAGCTGGGGTGCTACACTGACTCCTAGTCAGACTTGTTCGTTACTCCGTTTCAGGATGTGCTGCAGCAAACAGAACAATTTTTGGGGTGTGAAATGTGTGGAAAATCTTGGTACGTTTAAACCAGCAAAGCAACATGGCACGCAAAGTGTCTTGCACCTCTTCCCCTTCCAGGAAGGCTGAGAGTGCCCAGTGCCTAGCAGGAGGAGAACGCTTCTGTTGGTGACTCACTCCAGAGGCATGTGCTTTGGTTCTCCAGAGTCCCATCTGGATGGGCCCAGGCCTTCCAGTGTACTGCATGGGAGGCAGCGAATTCGGCCCCTGGGGATGCATTCCACATTTACCAAGGAGACAGACACATGGCCAGTTGACTTCCTTTTTGGCTCTTTGCGGAGCGGTGTGTGCTCAGCATCCCAGCCCTCGCAGAGACCAGCTGCCAGAGCCCACAAATACTCTCTCTTTTCTTTGACTCACTTCCCACTGGTTGGTGGGAAACTGCTGCTGGGAGCTGGAATAACATTCTCTCCTGCCTGCTGGCTGTCCCAGCCCCTGTCCCACCCTGATCCTCCAATCAATGGCAGCGCACATGCTCCAGTCCTCGTGATAAGGGCATGACATAAGGGGGGAAAACTCTTGCTCCTTATCACTCTGTCCAGAGAGAAAACTGCTTTTCCTCTAAGCAATCCGCCCCTGTTCAATAATGTGAGCAGATAATGGCTCTGATGAGGCAAGCACCATAGCAACCATGCCTGGGGAGGGACCCGAGGAGGGAATGGTATCATGGCTTCCTGGGGATGTTCTCTCTTTGTCTTGCTAGTGAGACTGGGGTGCAGAGTGGAGATGGGGGGGAATGAGGGCAGCAGCAGGAGAATGGCATGTATAAAGGGGTTTATTGATATGATTCGGGATTGATGTGTTGTGCACGAGTGAGTTATTCATGGTGTCAAATGCAGGCTGATAATACCTTATCCCAGTCCTTCCCCCTGCACGTGCTGCCATGTTGCAGAAAAGCTATTTAGAAAGGAGGTTTTGTTTGTTTGTTTTAAATGGACTGGCCCCCTCTGCTCCATCTGAGCCTTCGTGTGTGATAAGTTCTCATGGTAACAATCACTGGGAATTGCAGAGATTTTGGGAGGGGTTTTCATTCCATACGTTTTCAAACAGGACTTTTTTTTTTAAACTTTGACATTTTCAGCTGAATCGTTCATTGGTTTTCTTTGTGTTTGTTTCAAAATAAATGCGTTTGGAAGTATCCCCTGGTGTGACGAAACTGACCAGTCGGAAATTAAAATACCCCAAAATCAATTAAGACAGATGAGCACCAAAAAATGAAGCTATGTTGTGGCTCCACAGGCTGCACAACAAAGGGTGACCAAATTCAAAACAGAGAGCTGGAGCTATGGACATTCTGACTGCTGATAATCAGACCAATTAGTTAGGGGTCTATATATGGATTTAGGGGTGTCACTTTTAAGCACCAAAGCTTGAAAATCTGACCTCTGTTTATATATACAAACTCCCCATGTCCAAGTCTAAAAGTATTATAGTAATAATGCAATCTGAACTTCACAGTAGATGGAAATCACTTAAAATAAATGGTCTGGTCTCGCCAGGATGTGTGGCTCCCAAGACATTAAATAATCCCCCAAAATAAGCATATAAACAAGGGAAGTCCAATCCGCAGAATACGTTAAAAAGTAAAATCGTATGTTACCGGATCCTTGTGTCATGTTGCAGAGTTTCAGCTCTGAGAGCCTGCTGAGCTGAACTGCCCGTGAGTTCTGATGTGCCCTCTCTCTCATGTGGTTATTTTATGGGATAATTGAATTCCTTTGGGAGATATGTAAACATGAAACCCCCAGAATATTCACAGAAGTGAACGCCCGGGGCTGTGTATTTAGAGTGTTAGTTATTGAAATGGATGCTGTGCTCGGCTCTGGATTCAGCTGTGTGTAGCCCTGAGATACCTGAAGGAGGGCACAAGGTGCTAGTGACAGCTCAGTTACATTTGGTTCAGTTAGTGCTTTGTGGTAGGCCCCTGATTCACTGGAGTGGGGCTCCACAATTCCAGAACGGGGGGCGGGGCGAGCCATCTCTGGGTCTGTACGTGTTACCAGTGGTGAGTTTGTGTTATGGATCCCTCTCAGTGTTGATCTACACAGGATATTACTCTGTAACAGCCCTCAGTGACAGGGGCTTGGTTCCTGAGCTCAAGCTGTATCCGTTCATGCTTCCAGCTCTGGATTTCTGTGGTTCAATCCCCCAGTGTGGTGACCGTCATATGCTCACCGCAGACAGGGGGATGTAAACCTGAGAAATCTATCTAGGGCCTTGCAAGGTCCCCTCTGTCACCACAGTATCTGAGCACCTCAGTCTTCAATGCTTTTTTCCTCACACCTACCCGGTGAGGCAGGGCAGTGCTGTTTTCCCATTGAACAGGTGGGAAACTAAGGCAAAAAGTGACTAGCCCAAGGTCATGCAGGGAGTCTGGGGCAGGGCAGGAATTGAACCTGGGTGTCTCAAGTCCCAGGATAGTGCTGTAACTGCTGGGCTATCAGAAAGGAAAGCTGGTGGGCTATTGATATTACTGTAGATCAGGGGTGGGCAAACTTTTTGGCCCGAGGGCCACATCTGGGTATGGAAATTGTATGGCGGGCCATGAATACTCACGAAATTGGGGTTGGGGTGCAGGAGGGAGTGAGGTTCTCTGGCTGGTGGTGTGGGCTCTGGGGTGAGCCAGAAATGAGTTCAGGGCGCAGGAGGGGGCTCCGGGCTGGGGCAGGGGGTTAGGGTGGGGAGGGTGAGGGCTCTGGCTGGAGGTGCAGGCTCTGGGGTGGGGCTGGGGATAATGGGTTTGGGGTGTGGAAGGGTGCTCTGGGCTGGGATCGAGGGGTTCGGAGGGTGGCAGGGGGATCAGGGCTGGGGTTGGGGCGTGGGAGGGTCTCAGGGGTGCAGGCTCCGGCGGCGCTTACCTCAAGCAGCTCCTGGAAGCAGCGGCATGTCCCCCCTCCGGGTCCTACACGGAGGTGCAGCCAGGTGGCTCAGCGCACTGTCCCGTCCACCGGTGCCACCCCTGCAGCTCCCATTGGCCACAGTTCCCGGCCAATGGGAGCTGCGGGGGCAGTGCTTTGGGTGGGGGCAGCGGGTGGAGCCCCCTGGCTGCCCCTAAACATAGAAGCCGGAGAGGGGACATGCCGCTGCTTCCGGGAACTGTGCGGAGCTGTGGCAGGTGCGCGTGGAGCAGCTGCTGACCACACTCCCCAGCTGGAGCGCGGGAGTGGGACAAGCCCCAGACCCTGCTCCCCAGAAGGAGCTTGAGGGATGGATTAAATCAACTGGCAGGCTAGATTGCCCACCCCTGCTCTAGATGAAGCTAATGGTGCGCTATGGGAGGTGTTCTTGGGCAGGGCTGGAGGTCTTTTGTGAGGAACACTGTACGTAAGAGGTAGAGTGCAGTACATCTTGCTGTGACATTCCCTCCTCTTTCCCAGAATGCTCTGCCTGTCTGTGTAAACTGTTTGACTAGTATGTGTAACAGGACTCCCTCAATGTTGGTTTACAAATTCATTCCCTTTTCGTCTCTTCATGTATATTTTACAGACACTTAATGAACGTAAGCTCCTGCCCCTCAGTAATGCCTGGTATTGCAGCTAGTGTGTCCCAGGGATTTGGTGTCTGGCACTAGAGATGCCAAGGGAAAAGCCCCTGCTAACCTCTATTCCTAACGCCCCTTCTCTCTCTCTCTCCCTCAGCATGATGGGAAGCCCTTCTGCCACAAGCCATGCTATGCAACATTGTTTGGTCCAAAAGGTAAGTCTGCCTCCTGACCAGCCTCCCCTTGGTATGAGAAATGGACGTCCAGAGGCAGAAAGATGAATGCTGCCCATTTTCAGGGCTGCAGGGATTCATGCAGCTATTCAGAGCATTTGTCCTATCCTAGGTTTTAACAGAAGAGTTTAGGGCCCTGACAACTGCCCCAGATTCAGGACAGCACAGGCCAAAGCTCTGTGAGGGATTCCTCCAGGGGAATCCAAAGAGCCACCATCTTAGCACTTCACAGCCCCAAACCCCACACTGAGTGGCTCCAGATCGGCAGTGAGTTCAGTGGAACTTGCTCTTCACAGAGCTGGAGGTTAGATGTTTCAGGGGAGAAGTCATGACAGCTCCCCTGCAAACCACAGGGAGGGCTGGTCGCTCAGACAGCTTTGCCTCCCAGGAGGTAAAACAGTCCCAGGAGAGAGCCATGTGGGGTAGAGTTGTGGTGGTGACTACCTCCACCTTGTGGACAGGAGAGGGGACAGGAGGCCATTTGTAGGAGGCTGGAGACATGCCCCCTTCCCAGCTGTACATCTCGGGAAAGGTACGGTGAGAGCACATCTGGCAGGGCATGTCCCTGGGCCGGCAGAACAGGAGTGCTGGAGAGACCGGCAGCTCCAGCCGGAGCTGGGAGTGCAGACTGGCCAAGGCTTGCCTTTCGTAATGGCCCTGTGGGAGAGGTGGAAAGACCAGAAGGGCATCTTGGATCCAACAGCCTCAAACGCTGATACTCCCATTTCAGGTGTGAATATCGGTGGAGCTGGCTCCTATATCTATGAGAAGCCTCAGATGGAAGAGCAGCCAGCTTCTGGGCCCATTGAGCATGTTTCGAAGGTAGAAGAGAAGAAAGTCAGTGGCCCACCGAAGGGGCCCAGCAGAGGTGAGTGCTGAAGTGGGAAATAGGCTGGAAAGCCAGCATGGCACTGCACTCTGCTGTGAGAACCTTGCCAGCTGACCGGGGAACTCTGGCAAGGGGGGAAGATGAGGCAAGGGAGGGCTGGGTGGGGACGGTAGCTAAGACTTCATGGCCCTGGTTCAGACCTGCACGTGTGCCACTAGCTGCTGCGTGGCCAGGGACTTAGCGCAGTGACAGCGAAGCTCCGCTGTGAGTGGAATGAGGGCACTGAAGCGATTCTGGGTGCTCCCTCTGCTTTGCATGCGCTGATTGGAATGACCACTAGGGGGCACCCATAGCACACGGTGCACGTGTTGCTGTGGGACTCTCCAGAAGGACCGTGTCACTCCAGACAGGATCTGCTGCAGCCTGCATTCAGGTGCATGTGGGTCCACACCGTGGCCTGGATGATGGTACAGTGGACCTGATTACGCTCTGGTGGTGGTCTTTGCAGAGACTAGGCCATATGTCCCCACTGACACAACCCCTGAGGGCTGAGTGGGTGCTATAGCAGGGGGTTGAGCAGGTTTGAGCCCAAGGAGCATGTGTGTCCTTGCTGAGCTGCTGAAAGAACCCTTGCAGGATTGCCCTGTGGTAGCCCTGTTTGAAGCTGTTTCTGATGCGGTGCCCTTTGGGTACTTACCCCACAGTTCCTGGCACAGCTCCCAGAAGCAGTGTGTTCCGGGGATAGCTCAGAAGGCACTATGGGATAGTAACAGTAGGACTGTCAGAACTATATCAGCTTGTCCACATCCAGACTGGCACCAAACCAGTTCCAGAGTGAAACCCCTTAGAGTGAGCTGGCTCATAGACCTGCTGAGAGCTCGTCTGCTCTGGCTGCTGCTGAGATGCTTATAAAGCAAAGTCGTCGCATGGGGGTAGCCTGGCTGTTGCCAGTGCATGTCCCCAGTGTAGATTCACCCACCTTTGGCCTGCCTGCCAGCTCTGAAAGCTAAAGTGCGTCACTGGGTTTGCTCCCGCAGAATTCTCCTAGGTGCCCTTGAAGGCCTATGTCTTCACTGCGAAGTTCACTCGAGTGTTGCCCGTAACTCAAGCTTCGTCCACATAGAATCATAGAATATCAGGGTTGGAAGGGACCTCAGGAGGTCATCTAGTCCAACCCCCTGCTCAAAGCAGGACCAATCCCCAATCAAATCATCCCAGCCAGGGCTTTGTCAAGCCTGACCTTAAAAACTTCCAAGGAAGGAGATTCTACCACCTCCCTAGGTAACGCATTCCAGTGTTTCACCACCCTCCTAGTGAAAAAGTTTTTCCTAATATCCAACCTAAACCTCCCCCACTGCAACTTGAGACCATTACTCCTTGTCCTGTCCTCTTCTACCACTGAGAATAGTCTAGAACCATCCTCTCTGGAACCACCTCTCAGGTAGTTGAAAGCAGCTATCAAATCCCCCCTCATTCTTCTCTTCCGTAGACTAAACATTCCCAGTTCCCTCAGCCTCTCCTCATAAGTCATGTGTTCCAGACCCCTAATCATTTTTGTTGCCCTTCGCTGGACGCTTTCCAATTTATCCACATCCTTCTTGTAGTGTGGGGCCCAAAACTGGACACAGTACTCCAGATGAGGCCTCACCAATGTCAAATAGAGGGGAACGATCACGTCCCTCGATCTGCTCACTATGCCCCTACTTATACATCCCAAAATGCCATTGGCCTTCTTGGCAACAAGGGCACACTGCTGACTCATATCCAGCTTCTCGTCCACTGTAACCCCTAGGTCCTTTTCCGCAGAACTGCACAAACCCTTAACCTGAGTGTAGTGGGGCTTGAACTAGAGTTCAAGTGGCTGGCCTCTTGGGGGTACAGGCTGCCGCTTGCATTAGCACAGCTCATCAGCTGCTAACCTGATGCTGTGTGTTGCTCGAGTGTTGTTTCTTGCTCAGTCTAACTGCAGTGAAGACATACCCTCGGGGATTAAAGAGCATTGTGAGGAGCTCCTGCCTGAACTTTCTCACCCTCTGCCCTTGGGGTGCTCCCCTTCCCCTTGTTGTGCGTCTGCCCCTCCACATCTTTCACCAGCCCTAGGCCTTTCTCCCCTTCCACACTGCTCTGTGTCTCTCCCTGCCATCCCTAGCTGTGCATCTCCCATGCTGCAACCCCCCCCTCCCCCCGCCCCCCCCCGGCTTGTTAGCCCTGAGGGTGTTATCTCCATGTTCATGTTCCACCCAACTTAATCTGCTTAGCAGAAATGACCATGACTGTATGCTATTTTCTTTGCACCAGAGCCGTCACTCAGTCACCGATGAGCTACCTCCCCCACGCCACTTTCAAAAGCAAATAATGACGTGCACCAATGGGCTGAGATCTCGTCTGGTGGAGGATTCAGGGCAGAAGGGAGGGCGCTGTTTAATGCAGGCCCTATGCTCATTAAAGAGACTGGGGATAGATCTACACTTGAAACGCTGCAGTGAAGATGCTACTGCACTAATGGGAGCACGTCTCCCATCAGCTTAGTTAATCCACCTCCATGAGAGGCAATAGGTCTGTCAACGGGAGAAGCTCTGCAGTCGACATAGCACTGTCTACACCGATTTTTCACAACCCTGAGCAACAGAGTTATACCGATGTACATTTATAGCGTAGACCTGGCCTGGCTCTGATCTTTAATGGTAGCTTTAGCCTGTTGTTTCTGCAGTGAACGAAAGCCCCCTTCCAAGGGCACGGTTCATTGTTGGTTGCCAGCTGGAGATGGTGAGCTCTGAATTTACCTGGAGAGAGGGCCCATGGGTGCTGCAGTAGCACTGGTGTGTGTGTGGGATCCATGTAGCTGATTTCTTTAGGGCGTTAAAGAAACTCTTCTCCTGTCTTTCAGCCTCCAGTGTCACCACCTTCACCGGGGAACCCAACATCTGCCCGCGCTGTGGCAAAAGAGTCTACTTCGGTAAGGACCAGGGCAGGCCGGCTTCCTTAGTGTTTCCTGCTTATGCCCCAGGGTCACTTGTTTGCACTGTGGGAAGTTCCTAACAGAGATCAGGGCTAGGTGCTGCACATACACATAGGAAGAGAGAGGCCTTGCCCCACAGCACTTAGACTAAGTGGAAATGGCCGACAAAGGATTACTAGCCCTGTTTTACTGCTGGGAAGCCCAGAGAGGATATATGACCTGCCCAAGGTCACAAGGAGCATCTTTGGCACTTCCAGCAGTGGAACCCAGGTCACTGGACTGAGACTTGGGAGCCTTAGCCACAAGGCAGTACTTCCTCTGCAGGAGGGTTTCAGCTTCTTAAATGGGGGGCCTGGAGGATGTGACTGCTTCAGTGGAGGGGGTTGTGGGGCCTTTGGGGAGGAGGTATCTGGGAGGCTAGGTGTGGGCGAGTCTAAATTGGTTTAAAATCACATTTTTAGCTAACTTGATGCAACGCGATAGGTAGAGGAACAGATTGTACAGGTAGTAACATGTTTACCTTCTAAGTGGAATTGCACCACAACTAACAATAGGCATGTCTCCAACACACACATGCTCATATAGTCACCCATGCAGAATTTGTAAGGCTGTTTGTGACAGCGCCATCTCATGACTCCCACTAATGTTACAAAGGTTTGGGCTACATTCTCTGAAGTCAGTGACATTCTGCCAGCAGGGAATTTGGCTCTTTTGTTATCTAGATTAATATTTACATGGTCCCCGGGAGGCGCTGGAGCTGTCACTTCCGAGGGCTGATTTTACCTCTTTGCTGTTTCTGTGGTTGGGTAGGAGACAGCTTTCATTAAGGCTCAGTAACATGCTCAGCAGCATGTCAGGGTATGGGTGCAGCTGACTCCCTCAAGGGAGAAGGACAAGACCCTTCAGTAAAGACCTAAGCTGCTCTTTGCAAAGGTTTTATGGGATGCTAGTAACACGTCCGCTCTCCAAGAGCAAAGCCTGCCTGTGGAGAGGGTGTTGTGCAGCCTCTCGCTGCTGGAGGCCTGATTCAAGAGCAGCCTGGCTCAGCTGTCGCACTGCTGCCAGCAGGTTTCCCTCTTGGCTTGACCCAGACACTGGCTCTTTGGGCAGCAGGGCTACGGGGCTAGGAGCCTGGCAGCTGTGGGAGCGCTGTGTGAGCGCTGAGGCTCTCTTGCCCCATGGCTAGGAAGGGGCAGTTCTCAGGCAAAGGCTCCCCTAGTGTGGCCAACTGGGACATCTGCGAGATTACCCACAATCCCTTGGGCTGCCCCATCGGGGTGGTCTCAACCTGCCTGTAGCTGTGTGGATTGCTGCCAGGGGGCGAGCTGATGCTGTGGAAGCCCCGGCTTGGACGTGTTCAAGCCAAGGCAGGGAACGAAGAGCTCCCACTGGAATATGTCCCTTCTTGTCTCTGCTCCAGCCGAGAAGGTGACTTCACTGGGGAAGGACTGGCACCGCCCCTGCCTGCGCTGTGAGCGCTGCAGCAAGACTCTGACCCCTGGCGGCCACGCGGAGGTAAGGACTGAGCCCATGCTGTGATCTGATTGCCCCATGTGTGCTCTGGTGCAGGCTTTTGCCACCACCTCCTTCCCCTCACACTGGAGCATGTGCACGTTGGGCCTAGCGAGGGATGGGGTACGACCCCTGGACTGGATGTTTCGTTCCCCTGCCCCTCTCCCGATTGCTGCCTTTACAGCAGTGATGGCCCGTGCCCTGGGGGGGCAGTGTCTGGAGTTGGGCTGCACCCAGCCGTGATTCCAGGAAACCTGGTGTGACCCACCCAGACAAGAGGAAGGGATATGTTGGGGGAGCTGGCCTCAGCTCTGGAGCAGAGAGAGTCCTTGCACCCCTGGCTAGCATCCCATCTGACCCTCCCACCTCACTTCACACCCCTGCTGCTCAGCTGGGCACAGCCCCCTGCTTCTCGCCCAGCTTGGCCAATGGCTTTTCCGCCTGTGACCTCTCCCCGGTCCTTGGTGCTCGCTGCCTGCGCCTGGGGATCACCAGGGACCCCTAAGGCAGAGTCAGTCATCTGAGCGTACCCTGGCTGGCTAATTGTCTGGTGGTTTGAGGAGTCCAGGTGCAGACCCAGGCCAGTACCCAAAATCCTGCAGGCCAACAGCCAGGCCTGGGCTCGTGCGGTGTAAAGGGATAAAAGATGTACTGTAGCAGTTCCGTTCCCCCAGAGCTGATCTGTCGTGGTGCCTCCTGTGCGCTAGGTGCAGTGAGAGTGGAGTGTGGGGCTGCTGGGAGCAGTCCTGGGCCTCTAGTGGCCAGAAGGGTTTTATCTCTATGCCTCCCCATTGTTGCTGGAGCTTCAGACTCCCATCACTGCCTGCATTCAGACTCCAGCCACAACTGCAGGCCCCTTCTACCCCCAACTGCTCCTGCTCTGACAGGTCTGAGGCCTTGACCTCTCTCCTGGGAGGATGCTGCAGTCAGGCAACATTGGAGGGGGGGGCTGCACAAAGGGCCTGGCCTATGTTGGACAGACACCTGTGTGCAGTGGGTGGAAAATGCTCGTGGCCTACATGGCCATGTAGCAGTGGCTGCAGCAGGGGCAGGCCAGAGCCCCGTGATGTTCTGATCCCGTGACGTTCTGATCCCCCCCCAGTGAAGGTCTCATGGGAATAGCTGCACCCCGTAATCTCATCCCAGGGCTGGGGAGCACTCCCCACATTTGTGAGCTGAGCACCTCTCCTGCCATCGCGTGCTCCAATGATCCCAGGCATGCCCACCAGAGGACAGATTGGACTTAAATGAAAAGCTGGGGCTGTTGGCTGGGGGCAGCCCTGGCTGCTGGAAGGCGAGTGCGGACACCTCGGGGAGGTTCCCATTGCTCAGCGCTGCTGGGCTGCTTGCAGCACAAAGGGCTCTGTGTATCCAAGTGATGCAGGACATCAGTGAGATGGAGTCTGTGCTCCATGCGCGCGGGACTGTCTATGCCACGGAGGGCAGGTTCCAGGGGCAGACTGGCAGAGCAAGTGCTGCGCTAGCAGGGAGACAGCAGCCCAGGCCTGGGGCCATTGGAGGAGCTGTCGGGGGGCCAGGGCTGTAGTAGCAAACTAGCCACGTTGGGAGCTTCAGGGCAATGGAAATCAAGCGATGTCTCTCCAGGAGTCCTGTGCAGTTGGGGTGGGATGCTGAGGAGCCCACCCCCACTGTGCTGCCATGGCAAGGCTGTGCCCCGGGGAGGGGCATGGGTGAGCGGCCATCTGCATCATGTTCTCCTGCATCTCTTGGGTTGGGATGGCACTGATGTGTGTCTTGCTTTGCCCCCTCGCAGCACGATGGGCAGCCGTACTGCCACAAGCCCTGCTATGGGATCCTCTTTGGGCCAAAGGGTGAGTGTGCTGCACAGAACTGGAGGTGGGCGGGAAGTGTCCAGAGGCCAGAATGGGGGTGTGGGAGGGAGGGGTAGGTTGGAGTGTAGGGAAGGGAAGGGAGCCATGGGGCAGCAGTGACTGGGCCTGCTGCCTCTGCAGGATATTCTCCCATTTGTAAGGTCCTCACCCGCGCACCCTCCCCCCAGCTGGCCGTGCCATCTATTGGTTTGTAGGGCCCCGGAGCAGATAGCCCAGTGGGGTACGCCAGGTGCCCCAGTACACCCAGAGGCTCCAGGAGGGAGGGCAGTCCCTTGCTAACTGTGCTACAGCCTTTGCCCAGGACAGGGGAAGTGTTGTGGGGCCCATAGATGAAACGGGAGGCTTGCTGCATTTTGGAACCAGGCCAACAGAACACAGATTGAGCACAGTCCCCTAGCTCCCTCTAGGGGTCAGGGGGTACACGGGGCTCAGCTGGGCGAGGATCCTCTGACTCCTTGGCGAGGGCTCTTATGCAAATATTTCCCCTACTGCTCAGCCCCCCACTTTTCCATTGGCCCTTTCTGACTAACTGCTCCCCGCTTGGGTTCCCTACGCTCCCAGCTCGTGGAACGGTGAGTCCTCGGCTATGGGGCATAGTTCCCTAACGTGGGAGGGCAAGCTGCTCACGTTACTGGATCCCAGGCAGGGATGGCCAGGCTCTTGGCCTTCCAGTCACCCTCCGTCTCTTTTCTGACCTTCCCCTTCCGTTTCTCCACAGCCGTATTGGCTGGGGCTCTGTGCAGCCCCCAGGCTAAGGAGAGGTATCTGTGCTCAGCACCCTGCCTGGCTCTCCTGGCCCTGCCCTTACGTGGGGCTCTTTCTCTGTTGCAGGAGTGAACACTGGAGCTGTTGGAAGTTACATCTACGATAAAGACCCTGATGCAAAGGACCAGCCCTAAGGAGCTCTCTGCCTCTCTCCTGCCCGCCTGCCACAGGCCACTCACACTACTCCCTCTTTCCTCCGCTCCCTTCTGTAGAAGTAGCTTAGTTCCAGGATGGCCAAGCCATGCGCTGGAGCAGCCCTGCGCCTGGCTGGCTACAGAGCTGTGCTCCCTGCTGTTTGTATTCTGGGTGGGGCGGCCCTGCCCTCTGGATTTTATAATATAATATAAGCTTTGATGTTAAAGACAGAAGTAGAAAGTGTCTCTGGTCGCTCCCAATGTGCCTGACTCTCCTGAGCTCTCCCGTGGGGTTCCTTATCCCCCAGGCCCTCTGCCCCCTGCCAGCCATGGGATGGAGGCGTCCTGGGCATGACTGGTATGCACCTGGCATCGCAGTTCATGGTAGCCCTCTCCAAGTGAGCCCGTCGGCAAGCCCTGGATGATGTGCAGGCGCATGCTGCACTGCAGGCTGGGGCAACCTCAGTCCCAGCTCATCCATATCTAACAGCAGCTCCTTTCACCACTGCAGTTCCTGTTGCAGCAGGAGGACAGAGCCCCTCTCCTCTTTCTGCCCCCCACTCCCGGTAACATGGTATGGGGAGGGGGCGGGGAGGAGTCATGTGGGGAGGTCACGTGCCCCCTTTAGTTGGTGCCCCCCTTTGTGTCCCTCCCATGAGTCGCCCAGCCTTGAGCAAATTGTCCCATGGCCTGCCAGCCCTCCAGCTGGGTCTGCCCTAGGTCCAATGGCTGCTGGCATTCTGGGGAGGCCAGTCAGGAACAAATGGCCCATTGGCTGTGTAGGATGGCAGTCTTGCACCTCAGAAACAGTTGTGTTAAGTGCGGGAGTCGTTCCATAGGCAGGTGTTCTCTTCAAGCCCAGTTAGATGGCTTTGGGCTCCATTGTGCCCTCAGTCTGCGAGCTCTGTGCACACACCATGTAGCTGCCCTCCTGCTCATGTCCTTGCCTGGAGCCATGGGCAGAGCCAGGGCTCAGCATCCTAGCTACTGGTGGGTTATGAGGCCATATGGCCTATATTCCTTTCAGTCCTGCTGTAGGTGACCACACCGGCCTTGTGCTGATGAGCATGGGCGTCCCGTTTCTGGTATCTGTGCTCTCTGCCGTGTTGCTCAGGGCTGGTGCCTCCTTGGCCCTGAATCCCACCCGCCTGCCTTGTTCTCTGCAGCCAGTGGCAGAATTGGGAGCTCGGACTCTGGGAACAGCTGGGATGTACATGTGTGATGCCAGCCCCTAGTATGTACACTGCATGCCCATTCCCAACAGCTGCGAGCAACTTAGTGCACCCTTGGGACTGCCTAAACAGCTGCTTCTCCGCACTGTGCTGCAAGGAGTGGTCAATCTGTGTGATCCCAAATGTGTTAGCTGGGGTGCTGAGTTTGGCCTGGGAGCTGAGGGTGCTGCTGTGGGAGCACATGTACCCCAGCCTGCACCACCAGTGACACTGAACTTTGCAGTGCGCTGTATCCAAGACCATGGGAGGGTCCCTGTGACATGGGCCCTGCAGGGGAGGGAGATAAATGTTAGGGTCCGAGTCCATGGCCCTAGCCCATGTTGGAGGAGTGAGCGCAGGTCCCTTTGTCTGTGCCATACAGCACACTATGGCCCTGGTGAGGGAATGGGCTGGGAGGGGCTGGTGGGAGAGTCAGGGCGTGTTGTAACAATGGCTGGAAGTTGGCTGAGTGGTGTGAAGTGTGCAGGGTTCCCACCTTCGCCCACGCGGAAGAGACTGTTCATGGTGTGTGTTTGTTTTTTAGTCTATTTATAAGTGGATAGAAATGTGCTTTCTGCTTCGGTGAATGGTGTGCACTCCCCAGGTCACCCCCCAGATCACTGCACTGGCCATTCGCACTGACCCCCTAAGTGGGAATTGAGAGCAAACCTACGGAGCTTGCACTCTGCCTCTAGCCTGGCCCATCACCCTAGGCTAACGTGACCTGCAGGGCCAGCTGCTGTGCTCCCACCAGGTACAGGCCAACCAGAACGCACCTGAAGCAAGCCAGCAAAACTGATTTCCTGTTGTTATTGCTGACAATAAAAGTTTTGAACAACAAGTGGCGTGGTCTGACTGTGTGGGGGATGTGTCCTTGATGTCTGTCACCCAGGTTTAACACATATCAAGCACTGATGAGTCAGGACCCTTTGCTCCCCTAGGGCAACCTGGAAAAGCAGACATGTAGTGGCACTCTACCTGTCTCAGCTGCTTTGTGATGGAGAGGCAGCATCTCAGACTGGGTTTATTCCTGGCTCTGCCGCTTCCCAGCTGAGTGACCTTGTGTAAGACTCTTTCCCGCTCCGTGCCTCAGTTTCCCCTTCCCACCCTTTCTCGTGTCTGTTTAGAAACGCTCTTGAGGACAGGGACTGTCGCACACTATCTTTGCAGCGCCTAGCACAATGGGTTGTTGATTTCAGTTGGACTCGTGATGCTAGCATAATGCAAAGGAGGCCTGACAAGTTATGTGAGAGATCCCAGCCTGCTCTACCCGGGGTTCTGGAGAGTTTCTGGCATCACACAGGTCAGGGGGTGATTTTTCAATCCAGGAGTCCTGGGCTTCTACCCCCTTCACAGATCCTGCTCTCCCTGGTATCTGGCCCTGAGCACCAGTAGAAGCTCAATGGAGCCGACTGTCTTAGCACACTGCTGTCTGGGTGGGGTGAGACATGAAGGACTTGTGTTGTACAGTGGGGTTTCTGCTGGAAGTGTCCATTTGGAGGTGGAATATGCAGGAATTGTCTCTTAGCTGTTTCTCACTCTCTGCACCATTTCAGCTCAGTACATGGGAAACGGTCTTCAAATCACTCTCATGCTGGCCTGTCATCTACCTCCAACCCCAACGTTTCTGTTGCTGTGGGGCTTTACTGTCTACTCAGATGCTGCCCCAGTAGGGTATATGATGCTTCAGATCAAAGAAGGATCCTGGGAGATGCTAGGGAAGGGATGCAGTGTGACTGATACCTGGAGCAGAGCAGTGCCAGGCGCTGTACTGCCAAGCAGTGAGGTCTGAAACCCCCCCTGCTTGAGTGCCCAGTGCCTGGCTATGGGCACTTCCCCCTTCTGTATCCTGGCCAGGGAGAGGATCCCTGGAGCAAACGCCCTGTCCACATTCTGCTAAGTCGCCTGCCCTTATTTCCTGAGCTCTCCAAAGGGGCATCCCAAACCCTCTACGGAGGCCCTTTGAAATTCATTCCCCTGCGTGGGTCTGGCAAGCTGGGGCTCCTAACCTTATACAAACATGCTCTTCTCTCCAGGGCCTGCGGGGCTGAGGGGCCTTGTCTGTTTCCAAGCCAGTAGCAAACCCCTGCAGGTCTCACTATGTCAGCTCTGTCCTTCCCTTGTTTGCCATGGATGCAGCGAAGCAGTCCCATAAGGTGCTCTCTCTATGGCATTGTGCTCTGGCAAAGAGCCACCGCTGTGCTCCTGAAGCAGCCAGAATGTATTAGGGAGTTGGGCCCCAGCAGTACACAGAGAGGGCAGCGATGGGGGGCTTTGTGGGGATGGGGGCGGTGGCTCTGCAATGCAAGCAGTCTCTTGCTGAGAAGAACTTCCCCAGCCTGCTGTAAGCTGGTCGGCGTAAAATGCATAGGGCCCAGCGTGAGTGGAAAAAGGAAACCCCAAGTGCTGAGAGTTGGCTCCAGGGAGTATGAGCAGAGCTAGCTAAGGGCAAGCGGCCCCCTGCTTCAGGGGCCGCTCACCTAACGTTATTGGCCTGATGTAGCTTTGTAAAGGAAATTGGACCCAGAACCCGGCCTCACCCCAACGTTAACTCTCCAGCCCGAATAGTCTGGCTGGGGCTTGGGGCTGGAGTATGGTGGCTAAGCCTCAGCCCTGCAGGTGGGGGTGATGTGAAGTGGCCCAGCCTAGCAGTTCCCGGCATTGCTCCTTGTGCATGGTACAGAGGGTGGGACATGCTTTGTTCATGGCCTAGCTGCTCCCTCACTCTCTATGGAGCCAGGATTTCTGGGGAAAGGCAGGTGCAGGTAGGAACTTGGCTAGCAACCCCTGTGCAGCCAGGGCGAGAGAGCTTCTTGCTCGCCTCTCTGTCCCTGCACTGCTCTAGACAGTCAAACCCTTGGAGGGAGCTGAAAGGTGCAGGGGTTAATGGAAAAGTGCTGTATGGACCAGACTCTAGCTAGCTGGCCTAGAGCTTCCCCTGTTTCTCAGCCTCGCCATCCCAGGCCACTCGGTCAGCTCACTGCTGAAAGGGCCATGTAGGCTGAGCCAAAACCTTCCCCTCCTGCCCCCAAAGGGAATGCCCAGCCACAGAACGTGTGTGGAAATGGGCACTAAGTAGCATCGGCAGAGCAAGCAGGGGTCCTGACGCACAGCCCAAGGTTTTGCTGTTGGTGTGCAGGCCTGAAGACGGCTCCTTGAACATGAACCAGCAGTCGCCCAGCACCAATGGCTCATAAGCTAGAAGGGACCATCATGGTCATCTAGTTTGCCCTGCATGTTGCAGGCCGTACAACCTCACCCACCCCCTCCTGTAATAGACCCCTAGTCTCTGGCTGAGTTAGTGATGGCCTCAAATTTTGATTTAAAGATTTCAGGTTACAGACATTCAATCATTTACTTGACCTCAAATCAGCAAGTGACCTTGTGGCACAATGGTAGTGTGTCTGACTCCAGATCAGAAAGTTGTATGTTCAAATCATGCCAGGGTCAGGTGTTTCATTCTTTGATTTTTGGGGGGAGGTTTGAGCATTGGCCTGCTAAACCCAGGGTTGTGAGTTCAATCCTTGAGGGGGCCATTTAGGGATCGGGGGGAAAAATTGGGGATTGGTCCTGCTTTGAGCAGGGGGTTGGACTAGATGACCTCCTAAGGTCCCTTCCAACCCTGGTATTCTAAGTGCCCCATGCTGCAGAGGAAGTCTGCCAGTCCGACCTTGGGAAAATTCCTTCCTGACCCCAAATATAGTGATCAGTTAGACCCTGAGCATGTGGGCGAGACTCACCAGCCAGACACTGGAATTCTGTGTAATAGCTCAGAGCCCTCTCCATCTAGTGTCCCTCACCAGCCATTAGAGATAGTTGCCTTTAGCCAACATGGCTGGGCCACATGCCATTGTTGGCAATCTCATCACACCATCCTCTCCATAAACTTATCAAGCTCAGTCTTAAAACAAGTTAGTTTTGCCCCCACTACTCCCCTTAGGAGGCTATTCCAGAACTTCACTCCTCTGATGGTTAGAAACTGTCATCTAATTTTGAGCCAACACTTCTTGAGGACCAGGTTATAGCCACCTGTTCTTGGAGAGGAGTTATTTATCCCTCTGCTGTAGTTATAGAGTGCAATCCTATCTCCCCTCAGCCTTCGTTTGATTAGCAATGCTCTGAGTCCCCTCTCGTGAGATAGGTTCTCCATGCCTCCAGTCATCCTCATAGCCCTTCTCTGCCCCTGTAGCTCTCTTCATGCTATTGGCCAGG
This sequence comes from Natator depressus, assembly GCF_965152275.1. NCBI lineage: Eukaryota > Metazoa > Chordata > Testudines > Cheloniidae > Natator > Natator depressus. The sequence continues at coordinate 43,109,639 of NC_134241.1, read as the reverse complement.
CAGCCAGCCAGGGCATCAGGGTACGACACAGCTGGACGGCATTGCTGTATTAGAGAACCTGGGGCCGGAATGGAAGGGCACTCTCTAGGGCTCACTGGACTCGTGGTGGCGGGCAGTGAGCGCCGAGGGCAGTGCTGCTGCCTGATGGATGTCAGGGAAGAGCCCTTTGGCACTGGCTGTGTCTGTGTTACGGCAATGGCTACATGCCTGCTTGGGCATGCTCTGGGATATACTGTACCTGTAGCTCGTGGCAATCGTGTTCTTGCCATGTACAGCTCTACTGCATCTCGGTCGCTGCTTCTGGCTGTGCCTGGCGCTGGGAACCAGCTTACTGCAGCCAAATGGTGTGTGATGGGTGGGTTCCTGCAACAGGACAGGCCTCAGCGTTTGGCTCAGGGGCAGCTCCAGTCTCTCTGGATGCCCTGCATCTGCCTTTCATTGCTGCTGTTTCCACCAGCCCGCATGGGTGTGGATGAAGATAGCCTGGCTTTGGTGTAGCCCACCATGAAGCTGCAGAGCTGGCTGTGTGGGCACCTCTGCTGGATGCCTAGGAACTGGGACATGAGCTGGGGCAAAGCTACGAGGGCATGGCTGGCTCTGCTGGGGTCCAGCCTTCCCTTGGAGCTGCCGCAAGGACGAGCCCAACGTTACAGCAGCCTGGGCCTCCTCGGGAGGGACAGGAATGGCCAAGGGCACCACAGGGCCATTCCAGGCTGAATTCTTAGCTGAAGGGCTTTAGTGGGGCACAAGGAGTATTTACGGAGCTCTACTTTCTTTGCCTTCAGTCAGGTGTGTGTGTGTGGGGGGGGGGAATGCGGGCGGGGAGGCGGGAGGCTTCACTGAGTGGGAATTGTGAGCTGGGTGCAACTTAAACAAATACAATAAAAGGAGAGTGGCTGGTGGCCACTGCTGGGAAGGGCCTTTCAGTGGGAAGGGGCTGCGGGGGCAGGGGCCATTGCTTTGTTTCAGCTAAAAGTCTCTGCTGCTGCTGGGACAAGATCCTGGTGGCTGCACCTCTTCGTTGTACCCTCTCAGATCTGAGTTTTCGCTCCATTGCTCCTCTCCCTGGTGCCATCTCTTTAGTGTGACTGGGGCCAGGCAGGCAATGGGGGTTCCTGGCTCAGCCACTCTGCTCTGTGAAGTTCCCAGGCCAGTGCCAGCTCAGTGCCACTCCCTTCACCAGCACGGTCTGGGCTGTGGTGTTCAGAGCTCACTCCTTGCTTACCGTGCTTGCCAGACCTTTGTTTTGCTCTGTGTTTGGTTCTAACTGGCTGTGCTCAACAAGGGCTTTAACACTGGCTCATCCAGCCGCTCTGGTGGGGCAGCTCAGCCCTTAAAGGCACAGATTCCCACTACTACATCAGTCTCCTGAGCAAGGCTTGGAGTGCTGTGGTTGTTCCCTGCGGGACACTGACCTTCTGTGCATGTGGGTGGCACCACATTAGTAAGAGCCACTGCTTAGTGAATGTGGTAGCGTGATGGCTCAGGTGCTCCACCAGCAGCAGCCTGCTCGCTGGCAATGGGATGCCGGAATGGTGAGGCCCTACCCACATGTACAGCAAATTCATGTATTCCCACTTTATTCTGTTCTTGTAGCAGCAACACAAAAACAAGTCCTCCTCAGAGCACTGTTGCACAGCCAGAGCAAACTGAAACCGCTGTTCTAGAGTCTGGCATGAAATTGGAGACTGGACACAGCAGCGCTAGAGTGAAATGCAGGAGGAGCAGGGCTTGCTGGCCAGCTGCTCACCCCTGGCAGCTGCATTTTTACTGCTGAGATACAACAGCTACTGCCAACACCCAGCTTCAGACATCAACACTATTCCCCAGAGGAGCTTGGGCTCTGGGAACTATGTGGTGCTGCTAATTAGCAAACTCTAATGCTGCCAAGCCGAGCAGTGACTATGGGAACTTCTGCGAGGGTCAGTCGCGCCTGCTGCTTCTTGGAAGAGACTGTGCTCATGCTTGGATTGGCCCAGGGGGGTCAGCAAAGTGAGCGTGTGTTGGTACCACCAATCGTACCTTATCTATCCACACTATGGAGAGATCCAAAGATGTGTAGTGGACTGGGCATGCAGCGGAGGACTCTGCGGCTGTACCACACACCTAGCACCTGATATTTGCCGTGCCTGTACACCGGGGCCACCAGCAGTCACTGTGATCAATGGCTTTACAGCAGTGTCAAACGGTGTGATGAGGAGACTTGGCCCGACAGACTGCAGTAAGCTGCTGCCACTTCATCTTCAGCCCACGCTAGGGCCCCATAGTGCCACTTTCAGGAATGGGCCCCCTGTGTCTCTGCCCTGCAGTATGTTTGTTGCCTGTCCCAGTGCCAAGCGGGTGTGAAACTCTGCCATTGTGGTATGGCAGGGTGCCACAGCACTTTGCCCAGGGGCAAATGGCTGCCCAAGCAGCACAGCAGGAGAGAGTTGGGCATGGTGTGGCTTAGACTGGAGGGAGCTCACCTCGGCCAGGGAGAACCTCTGGACCTGCTAAACCACCAGTCGTTGTTACGTCCTCTGTATGGCAGGCCTTTGCTTAGCATTTACCAGCGCCGAAGGCCACCTCTGCCCTCTATGGGCATCAAGAAGCAGGTGAGTTGTCTCATCTTATCTCTGTTGGGCCTACCCAACCCGTGCAGGGTGATACCCACACACTGGTCAGGGCCTTGGGATGAGTTTAATCCTGACCCACCAGGGCCTGACTTGGAAGGGTTTAGTCTCTGTAGACACACCCATACATGCACACCTCTCCCCAGCAACAACAGGATGGGTGGGACCCCAGTAGCCATTGTCAATTGGGAGGGAGGGACAAAGGCTCCACCGCTCTGGGCCTCCCAGCAGCATAAGGTCCCTCTTCCCCAGCCTCATAAGAACATAAGAGCGGCCATACTGGGTCAGACCAAAGGTCCATCTAGCCTTCTGACAGTGGCCAATGCCAGGTGTCAGAGAGGGAATGAATAAAATAGGTAATCCATCCCCTGTCACCCATTCCCAGCTTCTGGCAAACAGAGGCTAGAGGCACCATCCCTGCCCATCCTGGCTAATAGCCACTGATGGACCTATCCTCCATGAATTTATCTAGTTCTTTTTTGAACCCTGTTATAGTCTTTCCTTCACAACATCCTCTGGCAAGGAGTTCCACAGATTGACTGTGCGTTGTGTGAAGAAATACTTCCTTTTGTTTGTTTTAAACCTGCTGCCTATTAATTTCATTTAGTGACCCCTAGTTCTTGTGTTATGAGAAGGAGTAAACAACACTTCCTTATTTACTTTCTCCACACCAATCATGATTTTATAGAGCTCTATCATATCTCTCCTTAGTCATCTCTTTTCCAAGCTGAAAAGTCCCAGTCTTATTCATCACTCCTCATATGGAAGCTGTTCCATACCCCTAATCATTTTTGTTGCCCTTTTCTGAATCTTTTCCAATTCCAATATATCTTTTTTGAGATGGGGCGACCACATCTGCACACAGTATTCACGATGGGGGTGTACCATGGATTTATGATATTTTCTGTCTTATCTATCCCTTCCTTAATGATTCCCAACATTCTGTTTGCTTTTTTTGACTGCCGCTGCACATTGAGTGGATGTTTTCAGAGAACTATCCACAATGACTCCAAGATCTCTTTTTTGAGTAGTAACAACTAATTTAGACCCCATCATTTTATACATATAGTTGGGATTATGTTTTCCAATGTGCATTACTTTGCATTTGTCAACACTGAATTTCATCTGCCATTTTGTTGCCCAATTACCCAGTTTTGTGACCACCAGCTCCTCTCCAGCACTACACATACATCTATCTAGATGTCTCGATGTCTCTAGATATCTCCATCTCTGTAAGGTACTTAGATCCACCATTACTATAGTTTCAGAGCCTGTCACCATCTTTTAATGTATGTATTTATCTTCTCAACCCCTTGTGGGGCACGGCAGGGCAGTGCTGCTAGTCCCATTGTTAGTGTGCTAGATGGAAACTGAGGCACACAGAGCTCCAGTGACTTGCCCGGAGTCACAGAGGGAGCCTGTGCAGAACAGGGACTTCAAGCTGGCTGTCTCAAGTCCTAGCCTAGCACCCTTTCCACTTGATCTGCCTTCCTCAGTGGCCCAATTCCCCTCCTCAGCTCTTTCTAGGCTTTAGCTGATACTCACCACCTCTGAGTTTCCTTGTTGCATTTGGACTGGAGTGGGGTGTGCTCCCCCTCTCCTGTATGGTTTGTGCTTCCTAGACTACACCTCCCATGATGCACTGCAACACAGCGATTGCCACAATACACCCTGCAAGAAGGCTGATCATGATGCATCATGGGAGATGTAGTCAGACCAGCAAGTCTCTCCCATAAAGAAAATGGGATCGTGAGGCACTGAAGCAGAATTTCCAGATAAAAATATTTTTTGCTGTTGGCCAAAATACTTTCTTTTATTTATTTAATTAATTTATTTATTTTATTGCTGCCACCACAACATTTTCCACAGGGGGGAAGTGCCATTTTGCAATCTGCTCCAATTATCCATTTTCCAACCTGCACACTGGAAACAATTTTGAAACTTGTTGTGAAAGTGGCGTTTCCTTTCTTGATCAGCTCTGCGCTGCTTCCACTTGCCTCTCCTTTCTAAGGCTTTTTTTTTTTCTCAAGGAGGACATTCAGAAGTCATTTCTTAATAGAAAGAACATGCTGGAGTGCGGAGCTCAAGCTGTTGCATTTGCAATGAAGTCCACAGCTGTGAAATCTAAATCTGCAGGGCTCAAGCGATATGTAATGAACATAAAGGGAACTAGGAGGAATTCAGTGACAAAACAAGTCACAAAAGCTGTTTTTTCCCAGCAGCTAGTTGGAGGGATTGAAATAACAAACAGATTTCCTGAGTCAGGGCCAACTTCCCAGACACTATGAAATCTCATCAAAAAGCCATTTCTTTTGCCAGGGGAAAGCTGATGGGTGTGTTTATGTTTCAAAGGGGTCTCCATGGAGACTAGCACCCAGTGATGGGGGTGTTTGTTTGTATGTGTGTGCAAGCACAGCTGCTTCAGCAAGCACAGTCTCCAGGACCTTTCCTGACTCTCAGGCTGTCTCAGCAGAGATTGATGTTGGAGGAGCCAACATGGCAGTCTCCATCCCGGGAGGAGGAGGTGTGACCTTGCTAAACCACCTGCAGGGAGCATAAACTGTGGCAGGTTGCAGGCTATAATAGACCGGGAGAAACCAAAATGCCATGCTGTCACATACAGCTCCCCCGGGCACATTGTGTTTGCTTTCAATAAAGCCACTGCTGTGTATTAAGAACATCCCCCTGAGTAGTAATGCCCACTGCAGTTTGGAGACACAGTTGTTACGTCTTTCTTCATTTCTCCACCCTAAAGTCTGCACTCAATGCCACCACAACTGTTAATCCAGAGTGACTTCAGTGGCATGAGGCGCTCTGGCTTTATGAAGAAGCTGGGTCTGTAGCCGTAATATCCTGTTGTTAATGTATGACCAGGCATATAATATTCACCTCCTTTAACAGACTTGCTCCTCGCTAGGCCTCAGTCTAGCCCAGAGGCAGGCAAATTATGGCCCACGGGCCACATCTGGTCTGCGGGACTGTCCGGCCCGGCCCTTGAGCTCCCAGCCGGGGAGGCTCGCCCCCCCGGCCCCTCCCCCGCTTTCCCCCCTCCCCCGCAGCCTCAGCTCGCTGTGCCGCCAGCGCTCTGCGCAGCGGTGTGGCTGGCTCCGGCTGGGCTGCGAGCTCCTGCTGCTCTGAGCGGTATGGTAAGGGGGAGGCTGGATAAGGGGCAGGGGCTCCTGGGAGGCAGTCAGGGGACAGGGAGCACGATGGGGTTGGATAGGCATGGGAGTCCCGGGAGCCTGTCGGGGGGCAGCGGACTGGATAGGGGTCAGGGCAGTCAGGGGATAGGAAGCAGGGGGGTTTGGATAGGGGGGTGGGGTGATGGGGGGCAGTTAGGGTGGGGGGGGTCTCAGGAGGGGGCAGTCAGGGGACAAGGAGCAGGGGGGGTTGGATGGGGTGGAGGTTCTGGGGTGTGTGGTCATGGGATGGGGAACGGGGGGGTTGGATAGGCGTGGCAGTCCCAGGGGGGCCTGTTGGAGGGTGGGGTGGTGGTGGATAGGGGTCGGGGCAGTCAGGGGGCAGGGAGCAGAGGGGGTTGGATAGGGGGTGGGGTCCTGGGGAGCAGTTAGGGATGGGGGGGTCATGGGAGGGGGCGGCCAATGGCAAGGCGGTCAGGCTGTATTTCAAGGAATCCCTGTTGAGGTTACAGGGACAAACCATCCCGATGAGTCGAAAGAATAGTAAACATGGCAAGCGACCAGCTTGGCTTAATGGTGAAATCCTAGCGGATCTTAAACATAAAAAAGAAGCTTACAAGAAGTGGAAGGTTGGACATATGACCAGGGAAGAGTATAAAAATATTGCTCGGGCATGTAGGAAAGATATAAGGAGGGCCAAATCGCACCTGGAGCTGCAGCTAGCAAGAGATGTCAAGAGTAACAAGAAGGGTTTCTTCAGGTATGTTGGCAACAAGAAGAAAGCCAAGGAAAGTGTGGGCCCCTTACTGAATGAGGGAGGCAACCTAGTGACAGAGGATGTGGAAAAAGCTAATGTACTCAATGCTTTTTTTGCCTCTGTTTTCACTAACAAGGTCAGCTCCCAGACTGCTGCGCTGGGCATCACAGAATGGGGAAGAGATGGCCAGCCCTCTGTGGAGATAGAGGTGGTTAGGGACTATTTAGAAAAGCTGGACGTGCACAAGTCCATGGGGCCGGACGAGTTACATCCGAGAGTGCTGAAGGAATTGGCGGCTGTGATTGCAGAGCCCTTGGCCATTATCTTTGAAAACTCGTGGCGAACGGGGGAAGTCCCGGATGACTGGAAAAAGGCTAATGTAGTGCCAATCTTTAAAAAAGGGAAGAAGGAGGATCCTGGGAACTACAGGCCAGTCAGCCTCACCTCAGTCCCTGGAAAAATCATGGAGCAGGTCCTCAAAGAATCAATCCTGAAGCACTTACATGAGAGGAAAGTGATCAGGAACAGTCAGCATGGATTCACCAAGGGAAGGTCATGCCTGACTAATCTAATCGCCTTTTATGATGAGATTACTGGTTCTGTGGATGAAGGGAAAGCAGTGGATGTATTGTTTCTTGACTTTAGCAAAGCTTTTGACACGGTCTCCCACAGTATTCTTGTCAGCAAGTTAAGGAAGTATGGGCTAGATGAATGCACTATAAGGTGGGTAGAAAGCTGGCTAGATTGTCGGGCTCAACGGGTAGTGATAAATGGCTCCATGTCTAGTTGGCAGCCGGTGTCAAGTGGAGTGCCCCAGGGGTCGGTCCTGGGGCCGGTTTTGTTCAATATCTTCATAAATGATCTGGAGGATGGTGTGGATTGCACTCTCAGCAAATTTGCAGATGATACTAAACTGGGAGGAGTGGTAGATACGCTGGAGGGGAGGGATAGGATACAGAAGGACCTAGACAAATTGGAGGATTGGGCCAAAAGAAATCTGATGAGGTTCAATAAGGATAAGTGCAGGGTCCTGCACTTAGGATGGAAGAATCCAATGCACCGCTACAGACTAGGGACCGAATGGCTAGGCAGCAGTTCTGCGGAAAAGGACCTAGGGGTGACAGTGGACGAGAAGCTGGATATGAGTCAACAGTGTGCCCTTGTTGCCAAGAAGGCCAATGGCATTTTGGGATGTATAAGTAGGGGCATAGCGAGCAGATCGAGGGATGTGATCGTTCCCCTCTATTCGACACTGGTGAGGCCTCATCTGGAGTACTGTGTCCAGTTTTGGGCCCCACACTACAAGAAGGATGTGGATAAATTGGAGAGAGTCCAGCGAAGGGCAACAAAAATGATTAGGGGTCTAGAGCACATGACTTATGAGGAGAGGCTGAGGGAGCTGGGATTGTTTAGTCTGCAGAAGAGAAGAATGAGGGGGGATTTGATAGCTGCTTTCAACTACCTGAAAGGGGGTTCCAAAGAGGATGGCTCTAGACTGTTCTCAATGGTAGCAGATGACAGAACGAGGAGTAATGGTCTCAAGTTGCAATGGGGGAGGTTTAGATTGGATATTAGGAAAAACTTTTTCACTAAGAGGGTGGTGAAACACTGGAATGCGTTACCTAGGGAGGTGGTAGAATCTCCTTCCTTAGAGGTTTTTAAGGTCAGGCTTGACAAAGCCCTGGCTGGGATGATTTAACTGGGAATTGGTCCTGCTTCGAGCAGGGGGTTGGACTAGATGACCTTCTGGGGTCCCTTCCAACCCTGATATTCTATGATTCTATGATTCTATAATTTGGTCATATACTGGAAGGATTTTGCCTTCAAGTGTTATATTGCTGGATTGCATACATTCCCAACAGAATACACCGTACCCCATATACATTACCCCTAAATGCCCCCCCTTTGCAATAGGCCATTGATCCCGCTCCTCCATAGTCATAGGAGAGGGGCACATCCATATTCCTCCTCTGGATATACAACTGCTTAACACGTACAGCCACATGCACACAGCTTTAGGGCATCCAATACGTGTGCACAAGTGACGGTGACCAAAACATTGCAGCATCACAAAGACTAGGCACGTGACAGGAGAGGCCAGCTGCTGCAAATTCAGCCCAGGGTGAGCCAGCTGGTAGAGGAGGATAATTTAATAGGGAGGATGACCCTAGAGCCCCAGTCTTGAGCTCTGAAGCATTGGGAACAGAGTGGCTGTGACATGAGTATGGAAGGGGCATGCAGAGAAAGCTTGTATGCCTGCTGCTGTGGGTAGCAAAGGTCTACAAAGGTCTACAAAGCAATTAGCCACCCACTGCTGGCCCATGCCAGCCAACTTGGGCACACAGGGCTGGGGCTGCAGGGCTGTTTCTTTGCTGTGAAGGCTTCCAGGTTTGGACCTGAGCCCAGGTTCTGGGACGTTGTGTGGTGGGAGGGTCCCAGAGCTCATGCTGCAGCCCAAGACTCAACCACAAATAAACAGCCCCACAGCCCAAGCTTTGTGAGCCCAAGTCTGCAGTGGGTGTCTACTTGCTGTGCAGACATACCCCCATATAGGAAGCACAGGATGGAACCCAGAACTTGTTTGATTTCCCCTCTCATTCTCACAGTACGTACAAGAAGGGAACGTGTCTGGGCTGCGTTTGTGCAGTGATGGGATTTTGTCTCAGCATCATGGTTGCTTTCCTCTTTGGTCCATCACAGCATCGGCCCAGGTGTGGCTCTGATTAGCTTTAGAAGAAAGACCCTCCAGCGCTCCCCATTCCATGGTTCAGCTATCATTCACTCTGACCAGCTCCCCGTTGCCCTGGGAAGAATAAAAGTGCCTGGGCCAGGCTCGAGACATTGCAGTCAGGAGACAAGTAGCGGGGTTGGGGTGTGCTGGGTCAGGATACCAGCAAGGCAGAGGCAGGCAGGCAGGAGGCAAGTAGCAGAGTCGGGGACAAACCAGGGTCAGAAGCCAGACTCGAGGGTCTCCAGCAGGGCAAGGTCTGAAGCAGCAGCAGGCAGGCTACATCAGTGTTCAGACAGCTCCCTAGAATGGCTTCCTGGTTTACATATTGGCATGAGCCAATCACACGGCTGCAGGGAGCCACCACTCAGGATCTGCTGGGCGGTATTTTTTGCAGCATCTAGTTTCACAGGACCCTCCAGCCTAAGCTTCCAGGGGTGATGCAGAAGCATCAGTAGCCCCAAACTGCCCGTTGTCCCAAGTTCCAGTCCTGCAGTCTCTTACAGAAACAGAGGCAGGGTGTGAGAAGCCGCAGCATGACAGCCAGTGTGTCTAAATCCCAGAGGATTAGATTGGAGTCCAGGGTCAATGACTCACTAGACTGGGCATGAAAGATCCTGACTGACAGCATCCCATTGTCTGACTCTTCACTGGGGAAAACAATTATCTCACTCAGCTCTGCGCTCAGTGAGAGCCTTTGCCGGGATGTTGTCTGGCCAGCACTGAGGCTTCTCACAAGCTTTACAGGAAAATACTGGTATCCCAGCATGTAGCCACTCAACGTGCTTTGCTCCTTTGCAGAGTCCCATGAGAGAGACAATCTCACGGGGGATGCTGCCACGATTTTCAAAAGTGACTGGTGAGGTTAGGTGCCCAACTTGACACACCTTCGCAGGTCTGGATTGTCAGCACAGGGGGTGCCTGGTGCTGTCTGGCAAACTGTAAATTGAGCACCCAAAAACGAAGGTGCCCGAGTCACTAGTCACTTCTGAAACTCCTGGCCGTGGGTCTTCAAAGGGTGTCATTTGATAACGAGGTGTGCAGGGGGGAGGGAGGGGGGGAGGTCTATGCACTGGAGCAATGTCAGCCATTTTGTTAAATTAACATGTTTACCCATAATGCACTGCCCTTTTTAGCACTAGTATCCCAGAATCCACCTCTCTGAGCGCTGGATGCTGCTGGCCATGTCCCTGACAATTCTCGTTCAAGCAAGCTGCACTGGAAAAGCTGCTCTCTTTTCTGGGTTTTCCATGGCAGTGGTGCCCACAGACCCGTTGTGCCAGTGGGGATCATTGCCCGTGTGCCATGCTAAGCAGGACAGGGCCACAGCTTTGCAGGAACTCATGAGGAAACTTGCACAGCTCCTTGCTCTTGGGAACCCACCAGCCTCACCTAAGTGATGCTTTTAGAAGCAATTCCAGTAACCTGCTGAATCAGCATATCAGAGATTAATGCAAAGCAGCGCATTGTTCTGCTAATGCCTGGAGCTGCTAGTTCTGGCAGGCCATTAATTCAGAGAACCCTCAGATGACTCATAATGTCAACGATGTCTACACGGCTTCACTGACTCTGGCTGTGGGGCTCTGACCACCCACAGGAAATGTCTATACAGTCCCCTGTACGGCTTTGCAACTGACTTGGACTTGTTGAGTGAGACGTTAGGGGAAAATTTCCTGAGAGTGAAGCAAAATTGATGCTGCTGTAAGAGTCCAACAAAAAGCAGGATTCAAGTAGAGATTAGAGCCAGCCTTCAGAAGGCCACTAGTCACCCAAAGTCCTTGCTAACCATCAGCTCAGATTTCACATGTGCTTTCACCACGTTGTGGCAAGTCATCATTACACGTGCCTAACCCAGTCACGGGCTGGAGCCACAGCCCTGTCATCTGTGCTCACCCTTCTTTCTAAAGGGCGTTCCCAGGGCTAGACCAGGGGTGGGCAAACATTTTGGCCCGAGGGCCACATCGAGGTTGTGAAACTGTATGGAGGGCCAGATACGGAAGGCTGTGCCTCCCCCAAACAGCCTGGCCCCCTCCCCCTATCTGCCCCCTCCCACTTCCTGCCCCCGACTATCCCCAACCCCCAACCCATCCAACCCCAACCTCCCCTCCTCCTTGTCATAGAATCATAGAATCATAGAATATCAGGGTTGGCAGGGACCCCAGAAGGTCATCTAGTCCAACCCCCTGCTCGAAGCAGGACCAATTCCCAGTTAAATCATCCCAGCCAGGGCTTTGTCAAGCCTGACCTTAAAAACCTCTAAGGAAGGAGATTCTACCACCTCCCTAGGTAACGCATTCCAGTGTTTCACCACCCTCTTAGTGAAAAAGTTTTTCCTAATATCCAATCTAAACCTCCCCCATTGCAACTTGAGACCATTACTCCTCGTTCTGTCATCTGCTACCATTGAGAACAGTCTAGAGCCATCCTCTTTGGAACCCCCTTTCAGGTAGTTGAAAGCAGCTATCAAATCCCCCCTCATTCTTCTCTTCTGCAGACTAAACAATCCCAGCTCCCTCAGCCTCTCCTCATAAGTCATGTGCTCTAGACCCCTAATCATTTTTGTTGCCCTTCGCTGGACTCTCTCCAATTTATCCACATCCTTCTTGTAGTGTGGGGCCCAAAACTGGACACAGTACTCCAGATGAGGCCTCACCAGTGTCGAATAGAGGGGAACGATCACATCCCTCGATCTGCTCGCTATGCCCCTACTTATACATCCCAAAATGCCATTGGCCTTCTTGGCAACAAGGGCACACTGTTGACTCATATCCAGCTTCTCGTCCACTGTCACCCCTAGGTCCTTTTCCGCAGAACTGCTGCCTAGCCATTCGGTCCCTAGTCTGTAGCGGTGCATTGGATTCTTCCATCCTAAGTGCAGGACCCTGCACTTATCCTTATTGAACCTCATCAGATTTCTTTTGGCCCAATCCTCCAATTTGTCTAGGTCCTTCTGTATCCTATCCCTCCCCTCCAGCGTATCTACCACTCCTCCCAGTTTAGTATCATCTGCAAATTTGCTGAGAGTGCAATCCACACCATCCTCCAGATCATTTATGAAGATATTGAACAAAACCGGCCCCAGGACCGACCCCTGGGGCACTCCACTTGACACCGGCTGCCAACTAGACATGGAGCCATTTATCACTACCCGTTGAGCCCGACAATCTAGCCAGCTTTCTACCCACCTTATAGTGCATTCATCTAGCCCATACTTCCTTAACTTGCTGACAAGAATACTGTGGGAGACCGTGTCAAAAGCTTTGCTAAAGTCAAGAAACAATACATCCACTGCTTTCCCTTCATCCACAGAACCAGTAATCTCATCATAAAAGGCGATTAGATTAGTCAGGCATGACCTTCCCTTGGTGAATCCATGCTGACTGTTCCTGATCACTTTCCTCTCATGTAAGTGCTTCAGGATTGATTCTTTGAGGACCTGCTCCATGATTTTTCCAGGGACTGAGGTGAGGCTGACTGGCCTGTAGTTCCCAGGATCCTCCTTCTTCCCTTTTTTAAAGATTGGCACTACATTAGCCTTTTTCCAGTCATCCGGGACTTCCCCCGTTCGCCACGAGTTTTCAAAGATAATGGCCAAGGGCTCTGCAATCACAGCCGCCAATTCCTTCAGCACTCTCGGATGTAACTCGTCCGGCCCCATGGACTTGTGCACGTCCAGCTTTTCTAAATAGTCCCTAACCACCTCTATCTCCACAGAGGGCTGGCCATCTCTTCCCCATTCTGTGATGCCCAGCGCAGCAGTCTGGGAGCTGACCTTGTTAGTGAAAACAGAGGCAAAAAAAGCATTGAGTACATTAGCTTTTTCCACATCCTCTGTCACTAGGTTGCCTCCCTCATTCAGTAAGGGGCCCACACTTTCCTTGGCTTTCTTCTTGTTGCCAACATACCTGAAGAAACCCTTCTTGTTACTCTTGATATCTCTTGCTAGCTGCAGCTCCAGGTGCGATTTGGCCCTCCTTATATCTTTCCTACATGCCCGAGCAATATTTTTATACTCTTCCCTGGTCATATGTCCAACCTTCCACTTCTTGTAAGCTTCTTTTTTATGTTTAAGATCCGCTAGGATTTCACCATTAAGCCAAGCTGGTCGCTTGCCATGTTTACTATTCTTTCGACTCATCGGGATGGTTTGTCCCTGTAACCTCAACAGGGATTCCTTGAAATACAGCCAGCTCTCCTGGACTCCCTTCCCCTTCATGATAGTCCCCCAGGGGATCCTACCCATCCGTTCCCTGAGGGAGTCGAAGTCTGCTTTCCTGAAGTCCAGGGTCCGTATCCTGCTGCTTACCTTTCTTCCCTGCGTCAGGATCCTGAACTCAACCAACTCATGGTCACTGCCTCCCAGATTCCCATCCACTTTTGCTTCCCCCACTAATTCTACCCGGTTTGTGAGCAGCAGGTCAAGAAAAGCGCCCCCCCTAGCTTATGAACTTCTATGCACTGCCACCTGGACTATGGAGCACCAATGGATCAGTGGACTTAATCATTGTAAACAATCGAACCAGCACCTACTACCCCATGCCGTACCAAGCAGCTGAATTGGTTTGGACAATACCAAATTTTACTGTGGATATTCAATGGACACACAATATGGACAAAAGTACACAAAGACTACAAGAGCAACTTGCTGCAAGCGCCAACAATTGGACACACTTACAATACGCACTACAGGATGGCGCTGACAAAATTTTAACCCTATCAAAGGAGGAGAAGCAGTGTTTTTGGTGGTGGCCAGGATGTTGGACCATACTGCAGTGGTCAGGACTCTCAGTGTTGCTATGGATTATCATAGCAGCTGGTGTATGGTTAACTGTAGTTGTGTTACATTGCATATGGAAACGATCAACGGGGGCACAACCCCCTAGCAAACAGCCACTAATTATAACCTATAAGTAATGTAGTAAGCCCTCCCCCCCAGTGTACTAGACAACCCAGACCCAACCTTCTCGGGACCACTATAATGGGAAATCTGGAACACTAATTGGAATAGGTGTGGTATGCCCGTACGAGAGAAGGTGCAGGGCATTGTACTACACAAGGGGCAGTGGGACAGATGGAGCATCAACTCCTTCCACCATGATGCCTGGCCCTATTAGGAAGTGTGTGGCCATATGTCCTATGCTTTTCCAGGGATACCTGGGCAGGAGGATCCCAAAAGAAAAAAAAGGGGGGGAGTGTTAGGATATAGATATTCAGGCCTGTCTGTAAAGGCCTATACTTTAAGAATTTAGGTATATGCTTATCTTTTAGCTAGTTATAGAAGTATAAAAGAAAGAATTTGTGTAAGTGCCTTCTCTCACTGTGACAGTCTGAGGCTTTGTTCTTAGGCCAGTGCCTTTGGCTAAGCAGCAGAGGCAGCCATAAGCTGGGAAGCGACCGGTCACATCCTCACATCCCAAACTAGTCATATTGAAACGAGGCAATCTGGGGCTGTTAGAAAGGGGATCCGATCTATCACCTCTAGATAAAGGGAAGAGCCTAGAACGGTGGTCTCCAAACTTTTTTGATCGCGCACCCCCAGGGAAAAATTTTTTTTGCCGCAGGCGTGCTGCTGAAGAAAAAAAGGGAAGAGCTGCGACAGGCGTGCCGCCGAAGAAGAAAAAAGGGAAGAGCTGCTATGTAGAGGAGCTGCCTCAGGCATGCTGGCGGCGTTCCTCCTGCCGCGCACCCCCAGGCATAATCTTGCCCACCCCCTGGGGTGCACGCACCCCACTTTGGAGACCACTGGCCTAGAAGTGTAAAAGGAAATTTAGTTTGATAGTTTTCTGTTTGGTAAGAACTCACTTTTCAATAGACACAGCTGGGAAACCCTTATGTCTTTATAGATGTAGTTGTGAAATCCTCACTTCTGTATTGTTTTATCATTATAGTTCCCCCTTTACTATTGTTTATTTGCATGGTCTCTGTCTGGTTCTGTGATTGTTTCTGTCTGTTGTATAATTAATTTTGCTGGGTGTAAACTAATTAAGGTGGTGGGATATAATTGGTTAGCTAATCATGTTACAATATGTTAGGATTGGTCAGGTAAATTTCAGTAAAATGATTGGTTAAGGTATAGCTAAGAATATTACTATATAAATTAGGGGCAAACAGGAAGTAAGTTGGGATTCGAAAATAAGGAAAAAGGAACTTGGATTTAAGCTTGCTGGAAGTTCACCCCAATAAACATGGAATTGTTTGCACCTTCGGACTTTGGGTATTGTTGCTGTCTGTTCATGCGAGAAGGACCGGGGAAGTGGGAGAGTGAAAGAATAAGCTCTCTAACAGTGCAAAGCTGCCTGGGCTCAGCCAGATTGCGGGTATTTTGAAAGTGGGTCAGAACAGCCCAGCTGCTGCATAGATCACCCAGTGGTGCCAGGAAATGATGAGCCAGTCCCTCCCGCGTGCCGGTCCTTGTTTGTGCTGTGCCACGCTACTGGTGGATCCTGGCCATAAACCCAGAAGAACTGGTACTGGGATGATCATCCCCTGTCCCAGTGCAAAGAGGTCCCCAAGGACCCCGTGCCATGGGAGGTTCACTGCAGGGGCAGGCTGCAGGCAATGGCAGGGGTGCCCCTATGGTGCGCTGATCCCTGGCCGTTGTTTGAGCCCTTATGGTGCCAGGAGCCAGCAGCTCAAGGCTCTTAACTTACTCCTGGCTCTGATAGCATGATAATGATCACCTCCCAAACAGCTCAGCATGGTATTAGTGTATCTTAGTCTGTAGCAGCCTTGAGTGGCTTCCCCTTGCTATATGCAGTGGAATCCCACTCTGTGACTGACGTGGTGAAGACAACAGCTTGGGGCCAGGCTTCAGATGCTCACTGCAATGATCATACCGAGGAGGGAATCGGTCCATTGGAAATCCTGCTGTAACGGAAAGCAGTGGGAGATTTGCCGTTGACAGCAATGGGAATGGGATTGAGCCCGTGGGGGACAAGCAGGTAGAATGAGCAGGTGGTGGCGGTATGATTGAAGGTTCTGAATGTGCACAGCTAGGGTGCGTGATGGCTAGGAGGGGACTTGAGCAAGGGCTGTGAGCAGCTGAAGGGTGCAAACCCCCAGGGTCTAGCACCAGTAATGACCGCAGGAGCAAGGGGATGAAATGAAACTGAGGCAAATATCCCCACAGCAAGAGCTACGCTATACATGTCATGGGCTCCCAGGGAAGTGGCGACATCCTAGTGTGTGTGTGTCATCCACACTGCGTGGACACAGACATGGAGAATGTACTGTAGAGAATGATCCGGAACTGTGCTCTGAGGGGGAAGAGGGATACAGAGAGGAGGATGAACTGGGTCAGATCAATGCTCCATTTAGCAGCAGTTCTAGTTGCAAAGCCCTGATTCTGCAAAAGCTTGGGGGAGTCGAGAACTCGCATTGGTGCAGCTGGCCTGTTGTGCAGTGCTGTGCATGGAGAGGAGGAGAGAGGGGGCTGAATTTCTTCCTGATCTTGCCTGTACTGATTAGCTGATGCCCTGAGATGTAAGCTGTGACTACCCTTACTACAAACTTTATTTACAACAGTTAACTTAGAAAACCCTGCTCATATTTCAACAGGAGTCTTTGAGGACCCAGGACGGCAGTGAATTTCACAGGCTAGCGGAAGGGGGAGGGAGATCAGGGCTGGGGCAGAGAGTCGGGGCACCAGGGGGGTGAGGGATCCAGCTGGGAGTGCAGGCTCTGGGGTGGGGCTGGGGATGAGAGGTTTGGGGTGCGGGAGGGTGCTCCAAGCTGGGATCAAGGGGTTTGGAGGATGGGATTCAGGCTGGAACAGGGGGTGGGGGCAGAGAGGGAGGGTCACGGTGCAGGCTCTGGGCGGCGCTTACCTCAAATGGCTCCCGGAAGCAGCGGCATGTCCCCTCTCCAGCTCCTACATGGAGGCGCGGCCAGGCAGCTCTGCTGCATGCTGCCCTGTCCGCAGGCAGCGCGCCTGCAGTTTCCATTGGCTGTGGTTCCCAGCCAATGGGAGTTGCAAGGGTGGCACTTGGGACAGGGGCAGCGTGAAAAGCAGAGCCCCTTGATTGCCCCTATGCATAGGAGGGGGGCCATGCTGCTGCTTCCAGGAGCCACGCGGAGCAGCCCCCGACCCTGCTCCCCGGCTGAAGTGCTGGAGAGGGGCTTGCCCTCCTAATGGGAGCTAAAGGGCCAGATTAAAATGGCTGGAGGGCAGGATTCAGCCCGTGGGCCCGTAGTTTGCCCACCCATGTGCTAAGCCCTGCTACAGATTCACAAAAGACAGTCTAGTATTTTCTGCAGTTACATTAGTTGGAGTAACTATTTAGAAAGGGAATAAACCTGCTTGCTTCCATGCTGATTATGCCAACTAGTAACTGGCTGGGTTTAGGAAGAAACTTCCCTCCCACCCAGAGTGGTGATGCTCTGCCATCAGCCCCCTCCCGTTTAAACCAAGGGGCTGTTTGCTTGCCTCCACTGACCACAACTGCAGCCGTATCCCAAGGAGAGAGCTGGTCCATGGGTAGCCAAATGCCAAACTGTTTAGGCCTTTGTAAGTCAAAACCAACAGCTTAAATTTCAGCTCAAAACTAACAAAGCCGGAGCAGACTGTGCCAGGATCCTGGCCTGGAACAATGCTTAATATTAATAGTTATTTGCAGAATGAATAAATATTCACTGGAATGTGCTACACAGGGAGGTGGTGGAATCTCCTTCCTTAGAAGTTTTTAAGTCAGGCTTGACAAAGCCCTGGCTGGGATGATTTAGCTGGGGATTGGTCCTGCTTTGAGCAGGGGGTTGGACTAGATGACCTCCTGAGGTCCCTTCCAACCCTGATATTCTATGATTCTATGATTGGTTGGCGGGGAATGAATTATTCCTTAAATATTGGCTTATAAGGAGGGCGGCATTTTTTTCCATGATTGCTCTAATTATCTGGGCACTAGAAGTTCCCAGAAACAGGTAAAACCAGACCTTACACTGGAGTCTCATTTTTTGTGGATTAAAATTGTGGTGGTTAAGCAGTGCTTCGTGCTCAGGTTCCGGGATGCCCTTTTCTGCAAAGAATTCAAACATCATTATTTATGTAAACAGTTTAATTTGTGAAACATGTACCCATTTTAGTTTTCCATTTTTTTCAATGCGGTATACCAATGGGCTAAGGTGGTCCACTATGGAGTAAGGGCCTATTCATTTTGATTTCAGTGAGTGACCCCTTTTTCCCATTTTAAGGTACATGACTTGGTCACGTTTCCTACAAGGCTGCCTTTGTGGGCCTTTGTTTCTGAATTTTGTTGCTCATGTGTTTGATGGCCTGATTAACCCTATACCGGAGGATGGTTTTATTTTTTTGTAACTGTTTGAGCCATTGAAAATAATCATACTGGGTTATATTAGAGCTTTTTCTTCTTGACCCTGTACCAAGTAACTAGGATCAATTAATAGGCGCTTTGGATGTCCAAACAAAATTTGGAAGGGTTGAATTTTTGTTCTTAGTTTATTACTGCTGCGGATGGCAGCCAAAATCAGAGGCAGTTTATCCGGCCAGTCTTTTCCTGTGTGATTTACTACCTTCTGAAGCGCTTCCTTAATAGTGCGATTCGTGCGCTCTATTTGGCCTGAGGACTGAGGCCGGTGTGGTACATGGAGCTTTTGTTTAATTTCCAAGGCTTGTATCATTGTTGTAAAGATTTCTTTTACGACGACTCCCCCATTGTCAGAACCTTTTATTTCAGGGGTGCCATATTTACATACCACCTCATTAAAAAACTTTTTGGCCACTACCCTGATGCTATTATTTTTAGTAGGTAATAATGCCTCCACCCATTCTGAAAAGGAATCAATTATCACCAGTAAATACTGGAATCCTTCTTTACTCCTTGGCAATGTATTAATAAAATCAATTTAAACCCTGTGCCATGGCCCAAGGCTTCGTTGGTGCATCATGGGTTGCCAGTGTGGAGGACGAGCCTTGTCCTGAGCGTACCGCACACAATTTCACACCCAAGTTTTAACATTATCTTTAATACACTCCCATTCTGCTACTTGCTTTAGCCTTTTTGAAGTCCCTTCCACTCCTTTATGCATAAACCGATGGGCTACATTAAGTAACTTTTGTTTTTCTGTTTTTTTTGGAACTTGGTTAGGGCGATTTGTAGTGCCATCTGTTACCTCAGATGTGTCAGCACAGACATTCTTTTTCTGACTTCTGGTTACAACTGCTATGTTATGCTGTCAGGCTATTGCATCTACCTGATTATTTTAGGTGGTTTTTATACACGTTCCTTTACTGTGTGCTCTTACATGTCACACCTTTAACTGTTCAGGGTTCTTTGTTACCCACTGGTAAATTTATTTCCATTTCTCTGAATATGCAATATCCTTTCCATCTGCCGCTTTTTACCCATTCCTATACCAATCATATATCCAAAACTGAATTCCCATCACACAAAAATTACTGTCAGCATAAATATACACGGGCCGTGGGGAATTTTCATATTGCCTTAAAACCCGATAATTGCATGGAGCTTGGCATGCTGAGCCGATCCATGGTCTAAATGTCCCTGAATGACTTCCTCTTCTAAGTTAATGGCAGCGTATTTTGCACATCTCTTTCTTTTTACTACCATTGCACTCCCATCAGTAAATCAGATGTGCTTTTCTTGGCCCACGGTATCTAATTCTTCCAGTGGGAGTGAATTCCAGTGCCTCTACCAAGGCAATTCTTTGCTCCAGAGTGACTTCTGGACATTCATGTCAGTTCCCTTTTTAAATATTTTGTAATAGTGTGGCAGCAAGGCCATGTTATTAGCTGCCAAACGAATAACAAAAGGCTGTGATTCATCAGGGAAATGCAGGGCTGGGGGCTGTGAGAGCCTTCTGTTTTAGCAGGCTTAAAGCAGAGTCCTGCTGTTTTCCCCATCCCCATTTTGTCTTTTTCTTTAGCAGTTTCCAGAGTGGGTGAGTTATTTTAGCATATTTATAAATGCATGGTCTAAGAAAATTGAATTCTCCTAGCAGTACTCTTAAGTGGGCGTACAAACTGTAAGAGGCTAATTAATTAAGATTAATCGGTGTGGCAACTTCCACCTTCTCTGTATGTATATCAATATCTTCTTACTATATGTTCCATTCTATGCATCTGATGAAGTGGGCTGTAGCCCACGAAAGCTTATGCTCTAATAAATTTGTTAGTCTCTAAGGTGCCACAAGTACTCCTGTTCTTTTTGCAGATACAGACTAACATGGCTGCTACTCTGAAACCTGTCATTAAAAAGACTGGGACTTTTCAGCTTGGAAAAGAGACAACTGAGAGGGGATATGATAGCGGCCTATAAAATCTTGACAGGTGTGGAGAAAATGAATAAGGAAGTGTTATTTATCTCTTTGCTTAACACAAGGACCAAGGGTCACCCAATGAAATTAATAGGCAGCAAGTTTAAAACAAACAAAATGAAGTACTTTTCACACAATGCACAGTCACCTATGGAGCCTTTTGCCAGGGATGTTGTGAAGGCCAAAATTATAACAGGGTTCAAAAAAGCACTAGATAAGTTCATAAAGGTTAGGTCCATCAACAGCTTTTAGCCAGGATTTGCAGGGATGCATCACCATGCTCGAGTGTCCTAGCCTCTGTTCGCCAGAAGCTGGGAGTGGACGACAGGGGATGGATCATTTGATGATTCCCTGTTCTGCTCAGTCCCTTTGAAGCACCTGGCATTGGCCACTGTCAGAAGACAGGATACTGGGCTAGATGGACTATTGGTCTGACCCAATATGGCCATTCTTACATAAAAATGAATTATAATAATAAAAAAGTTTAGTACAGAAACATCTCGAGATAGCAATCATGTGAGATAACAACCGTGTCAAATAATGCATTTTAAAAATCTTGGCCTACTAGGAAATGTATATTTATATAAGTTTCCCAGTCACAAATCTAGCATTCTGGAGTGAAGTCACTAAAACATAGTCCACCAAACAAATTCTCTGGCGGCTGTTGTTCATCATGCCACCGTCACTCCACTGCTCCATCCCCAATGGCCCTGCACAATCACCTTCTGCTGCCACCTGCCAGTGTGACCTTTGCAAGTCGGTCTCTTGAGGTTCCACTCAGCTCTCTGTGATTTCAGCTCTCCGTGGGGGAATCTTGCTGCTAGTGCAGGCTGGGCTGTCTCTTCCACAGAAACACTGTCCCATAGCAGGTTTAGGCACTTAGACCTGATAATCAGTGATTTCAGCTCTAGTAGTCACTTAACAAACCGAAAGACTCTCTATGGTGCGTAATCACCTCTAACTCTAAATAGGAGAGAGGGGCAGGTCAAATAGTGCCTGTGACTCTTAGGCAGAGACCACACCACCAAGCAAAACACCTGTGCCCCACTCGCTCTCGCTTCGCTCGAATCTGGCATCCAAACCTCCTGCTTAGCGAGTGCAGTTCAGGTAAGGATAACCAGTACTCAATTTGTACTGAAAGAGGTGCTGGGGCTTAAGCAAGTTTGTTGCTTTCATAACTGACATGACAAGCCCAGAGGTCCCAGGGCTATGAACTGCCAAACCTAGAGGTGCCGGGGCTCAGCCCTGGCAAGCCCTAGCACAAATTAAGCACTGAGGGAGACCCTCTCATTCAGACAGACTAAGCACAGTTTGGCAGCCCTTTACTTACACGATAGGGATAACAACATTTCATGAACCCCACATTCAGTGCTAAAATGATTTGTAACCCAACACCAGCCAAAATTGATCACTTGGGCAGCACAGCTCTGTCTGCTGGCAGACTAGGTGTGTTCATGTAAATACAGTCTGGTCCTAAAGCCTTTTCACCCACCCCTGGCACATCACTAGCTGTCAGGGGAGAGCTCATTCAGACCTTGCCTTCAAATCATAATTTGAAATGATTAGTTAGGCCAATATAGCCAAAACATATAGCCAAAACAGATGTGCTGACATTGTCATAAATAACAGCTGTATGAGGAAGCTAGTCTTTGTTCATACTTTTCCAACCCACTATGCTTTCTCAGGTACAAGTATTTTCTTATATACTGTATATGCTTTTAACAAGTGTAGTAATGTTTCAATTTCAATTCTAATTTCCAACCAACGACTAAATTGGCAATACTACATGTAACTGGTTGACCGCTGCGGGGGGGGGGGGGGGGGGGGTTGGTTGGGGGAAATGCAGGGGTGTGTGGGGAAATACCTGAAGCACACTCAGCTGCAAAGTCTTGAGGTGACAGAGGTGTGGCTAATTGGGGTGAGGTCAGCACCTACCAGAAAAGATTGCTCCCTTCTCATGCCAAGGGAAAGGGAAAGCATCAGTCTTGGCTACAGCTGTTACCTGTGTGGCCAAACCCCTATGGCACTCTCTGAACTGTGCTCCTTGGTGCTAAATAGTGAGGCATGGGCACTGCGTCAGCAAAGAGGCTAATCTACTCTCTGCCATGCCTTCTGTTTGCTTTCCTCCATCCATTCCATCTTATGCAGGGTGAGCCTCAACCAACTCTCATCCAAGGCTCAGACAGACACTGAGTGCGTTATCTGACCCAGGTTGGCCCATAAGACAGGAAAGAAGCTGATGTGATTCTGCAGAATTTAAAGCCA
Source organism: Natator depressus (assembly GCF_965152275.1). Lineage (NCBI taxonomy): Eukaryota > Metazoa > Chordata > Testudines > Cheloniidae > Natator > Natator depressus. The sequence continues at coordinate 43,086,848 of NC_134241.1, read as the reverse complement.
GAAGGAACCATTAGATCAGCTTGTCTGAGCTCCTGTATACCACACATTTCTGGGTGCGTGCATGTGTGGTCACAGCCTCTCTCTGTATGGCTCTGGGGAGACGATGTAGCTCAGCCCTGGGCAGCCCCATAGCACAAAGATGGGCCAGGGAAAAGCAACACAAATTATGAAGGGGCTGCAGGGACAACTTGAGATGAGAAAGGCAAAGAACTAAATTGGCCCCGATCGGCTCTGATGACTGAAGGGAGCAGGGGTAACTATTATGAGTGGCACTTATGATATGTGTGAACAGCACTGTACTACAGGAGAACTGCATCAGAAAAGCAGTGTGTTCTCTGCCACAGCACAATACAATGTGGGCCTAGCCCAACCACATCATCTTACCAAGATATTTTACATGTGCTTGGAGTGGAGTGAAGACACACAGGTGTGCAGTGTGTGGCTGATCTGTGCAGCCAGTAGGCACCAGGGTCCCGACTACTGCTCAGGGTCAGGGAAGGGGATTAGGCACCTGTCCGCAGGAGGGTCCCCTGTAGTGAATCTCTCCTTGCATTCAGATTCCCAGTCGTGTCCCAGCACCGTGCTTGTACTGATTCTTGAGCTAAAAGTTAAAGACTGAGGGCTTGTCTGTCTGAACACGATGTTCTTGGCATGCTGGGGTATACATCTACTGCACGCTATAATCTCTGTAGTGCGCTTTAATCTGCTCCCCTTTCAAAGTGGCATTGATCAAAGTGCACTATGGAGCTTTAAGAGTGCAGAAGTAGGGTCCCCGGCACGCTAGGGCGGAGTAGATTTACACTCCAGCTTGCAGTGAATGAAGTATTCATAGACCAGCCCTGAGAGACACATATGAGGCTAGGTCTAATTCCCAGGTGAGGGGGGCCAGGGCACTGGCCAATTGGCTAGTGTTAAGTGACCTACATTCCATACTAATTAGTCATTAAGTATAATGATTATTAACATTTGCATAGCACTGTAAAGTCACCCTATGCTTTACTGTAGTGGTTTTCAACAAGGGGTGCATGCATAGCTCTTCCAGGGGGTACATCAACTCATCTAGATATTTGCCCAGTTTTACAACAGGCTACATAAAAAGCACTAGCAAGGTCAGTACAAACTAAAATTTCATACAGACAATGATGTGTTTATGCTGCTCTATATACTATACACAGAAATGTAAGTATGATATTTATATTCTAATTGATTTATTTTCTAATTATATGGTAAAATGAGAACATAAGCAATTTTTCAGTCACAATGTGCTGTGTCACTTTTGTATTTTTGTGTCTGATTTTGTAAGCAAGTAGTTTTTAAGTGAGGTGATACTTGGGGGTACACAAGACAAATCAGATTCCTGAAAGGGATACAGTTGTCTGGAAAGGTTGTGAGCCGCTGCTTCACAAAACCCAAATCAGGTATGTTCCCTGCCCATAAGAACTTACAAATCAAACATGAGACATAGGGTGGTACTTCAGACAGGGTATAGCTGATGAGAAGGAGGGAGAAGGTCCTGCTTGGCGAGACAAGCTTTGGGGTTTATTGTAAACTGTGTTAAAATGCTATGCCACCATTGTAAATTCTTAGGGGTTTTCCTGGTCCTGCTTGCAGGCTGGGGGCTCTGTGGGGCAGTGTGCAATCTGGGTCTTCAGCAGTCAGTCTGCAAAGAGCCAGCCTAGTGCAGGGTGGGGGTGAGGTGTGCCTCTCTGCCATAGGGAGCAGCTGGCTTTGTGTCCCGTTCTGGTTTTGGGTCTTGTGTGTTCGGGTTCTGGATTCTAAGCAGTACAATCGTGTTACATTGCAACCTTCCCGAAGGATAAAGCCATAAAATACTCCAGCTTCAATGTGTGTGCACTGTGATGGTAACAGTTTTGAGGCATGATTTGAAAGAGGAGGAAAAGGAGGTTGGTGAAGGAGAAGAAGGAGAGGGTTCCAGGCCCAGGGTACAGGAACCATGGTAGAGGAGCCATGAAGCTGAGCGTGGGAAGAGGAGGGAAGTGAAAGGAATAGGAAGAGCAGAGGGATTGGAGGTGGGGTAAGGAGAGATGCAGGGGAGGGCAAGGCTATGGAGGGCCTTGTGAATGAGGATATGATGGCTGGATTTGACGCAGTGCAGGTGGAGTAGTCCTTGGGGTGGGAAACAGATACTCTCTCAGGGGTGTTCTGGACAGAGTTGGTGGGGAGAGCAAAGAAGACTACTGCAGCCAGGGCAAGAGACAACCTGGGTGTGGACAAAGGGCTTTGTCAATGGAGTTAGAGAGGATTTGGGAGCCTCTGAAAAGAAAGACCTGGCCAGCCATTTCAAGGGACTGTAACAGCACTGTGGGTGCAGGAGAATGCTCATCCACCAGAATTCCTCAGGGAGGAGAGTGGATTTGGGGGTGATAGGGAAGGGTGGGGCAAGGGAGATGTGACTTGCTTTTCTTCATAGCTACTGGTTCCCAGCCTGTACCCCCATACTAGAAAGAACAGAAGAGAGGTGCATCATGACCGGAGCTAGGGAGGGAGTATGGGGGCGTGGCCAGTGGCAGTGGGAGGAGACCAGGGTGCAGTCATGCACTCAATGGGGCAGGATTCACTATACTTGGTGTGAGGAAGCAGGCATGAGGAGTGAACCTTCCCCCATCTGCTGCTCTGGGGGTGTCCATGTGTGCAAAACTGAGCTCCCAAATAAATCGGATGAAAATCCCAGAAATGTACCATGGTTGCTGCAATTTTCCTTTCCACCAATAGATGGTGCTGGTAACAGCTCTCTGTTATTGCACAAGTGGTGAGCCCTGCAAGGCTAGGGTGAAATGACAAGGGCTCCCAGCTCCACCATTTAGGACTTCAGCTGATCACAGGTGGGGTCAACAGTACGTGCCTCTGCATGGCAAATAGTGCGCAGTTAGGTGTATTGTGTTTGTGTGTGTGTGTGATGTTCACCTTCCTTTGATATCCCCGCTGTTGCCCACTGTCGGGGCAGACTGCAGGGACCGCTGGCCAGTTCAGAGTCAGCAGGAGAAGGGGGCCCAGTGTAGAGGGACCGTGGCCAGTGGCACTGCAGCAGGAAGATGGAGTCCAGACGAAATACAAAGCTGTCAGTCAGATGCCTAAGGGGGATTGCTATGGGGTCTTGGCTCCTTTACTTCTTGGTCCTCTCTGATCTCTAAGCCTGTCGCCCCCTCTTCCCAGCCTCCCCCACCTCTCCAGGCCTGATGGTAGAGTGGGGAGAGCTACAGAGCCCTTCCTTCAGGCAGCCCAGACGTGACTTCTCGGAGCTGGGAGCCAGGCACCCAGCTGTTCCACAGAGCGAGGCACGTGCCCTGCATCGGGGCCTGGCTCTTTGCTGTGGCTGTGGAGTGAGCTTGAGCAGGCGCTGGAGCCGGGGGAGTTCACTTTGTGACAGGAGATTAAGGTGGCTACAGGGAGCAGAGGAAAAGTCCCAAATCCTGAAACAGCCCATCCCGAGGTGGGAGTCTTGGCAGGGCTGCCCTATAGGCTTCTACCAGAGCATGGTCGCCTGCCCATTGGGGTTCTGAGCCATTCTGTAGCGAGGATCAAAGCTCCACAGAAAGCATCTTGTGCTCTCTTCAGCCAATTTCTGTAGGCTCCCTATTGGTCCCATGCTGGGTCTGCCCTGGGAGTGCAGGCTCTGTTCCTGCCATCTGCAGTGCCACGCCTTGCCCGCACTCTTGTGTTATGTTGCCGTGGTGACCGGAAAGCGAAAACATACTCAACCCTGCTCCTGTCAATGTTTATTTGCCATGCTGGGCGGTGGCCCCGGCAGCCAGTTGGCACAGATGCACGCCAGCTCTGGTTAAAGTTAAACAGCACTTAAGAAAGTGGAAAAAGGAGCCTCCCCCGGCTTGGGCTGGCTGATTACTCACAGGTGGAGACTTTCAGTTACTGGGGTTTTTTACTTGACAGTTTTATTAGGGGGAAACTGTAAAACAAAAATTAGATCAAATTAGTGCAATGCTCAGATGGTGCCAGGAATCAGCTGCCATCCTGTTTCTGTAACAGAGACATGGCCAGGATGGGAGCTGGCTCTGTCTCTCAGTAGTGAGCCGCCTTCCCCCCCATGCTACAGTCACCTTCAGCCCGACCTGGAAAACCACCATGTGCTCAAACTGGGAATCTTCAACCGGAGCCGGGCAGCAGTGCCTGCCTGAAGACTGAAGGGGTCCAGAGTTAGCAAGATGGGGGCAGCCACCTCCCAAGAGCAGGGTCGAGGGTGGAAGATGCTAGACTGTGTGTGCACATCCACAGTCACATCTGGGGTGAGGCTGTGCAATGCTTACTAGGGACTGCAGCCAACACTTCAAAGGGCTGGGGAGGTTTTCTTCCAGTAGCCAGGGTTGTTCTGAGCAGGCAGATTGAGTTAAATCAAAGCAATTTAAAGCAGTGATTTACATTATAATTTAAAATGCCAAGTAGAAAGCCTCGATTTAAATCATGGATTTTAATCAACTTTTCCAGTTGTACTTCAATTAGTTTCTAAAGAATGGTGCATTCTCAGTGGTAGATCTAAACACGAAACCATGTTGATTTAGAACTAAATGGAGCCTGGACACTCAATTTGGTACATGTTTTTGCTTCCTAGGAGGGCATGGCATAATGATATTTAAGCAATTATATAGCTTAGTATTTTCAGATTTCTTTTAATTGTATATTTTTAGTATGTTAGAAAATGGTGAATGATGGGTGGATTTATAGATATTCATAATTTGAGAACAGAGCCAATCAGAGCTCCGGTGGGGAGAAGCTCTAAAATAGGAATATGAGACCACCCAGGTGGGCTCAGTGGATGATGGTATCTCCTGGAGTCAGAGGCCAGGTCCCAATACCCATGACAATGTTGCCAGTCTCTTGCACCCAGTAGCACAGCTCCTGGGTCCCCACAGAATCAAATCCTTAATACAGTGCATGACCTGTCATGCCATATTTGTAATGCTTGACCTCCAAAGTGAGATGTTTCCCCCCTGATTTCCTTTACATAAAAAGCAGCCTTTAACTAAAGTTTTTTATAAGGCTTATGGATTGAGCGTATTTATTTTTTATTTAAATGTTGTAAGAGTTTATAATAAGAGTAGGCCTTAACATATTTTGTATTAAATTCAGCTTGCATTTGAACAGGGCTATTTTTAAAAAGAAAAACTTATGATTATTTTCTAAAAAAAAAAAAAATCTGATTTATTAATTTATTTATCTTCAAAAACATCACCGATTTGTATTGCCCTGGCTCTGAGATATGGGTACCTTTTAAGGAGGGCTCAAGCCGAGGAGAGTCATGGCCTCTTTACGTAGTGACATGGGCCACAAAGGCAAAGCAAGTGATACCCAAAGGTCAGTGGATCAATGTGATACTGTGAGACTGGGATGAATGGTGGCTGGGCTGTATTGGGCTTCCCATGAACACTGCATTGCCCGAGGGCTCTCTAATGCCAGTTACCCTTCAGGTCAGTGCCAAAGAGCAGCTGGAAGCTTTAGCAACCTATTAGGTTAGAAAAACCCGAGTGTTGCCATGTGGGTCGCGGCGGGGGGAGGGGGTGGGCTGCAGAGGGACAGGGGAGCTCATCTACAGGGATTCGGGTAGGAGGGAAGGATACTAAGACCCAGATCCTCAGAGGTATTTTGGCTCTGAGCTTCCAATGAAGTCAATGGGAGTTAGGCACCTAAATACTTCCAAGGGTATAAGGTTTTCAGTGGGGTGAGTCCCAGTGTCATCCAAAGGTGCAGTGAGAAGGGCAGAAATCCCTCCTATTCAGTGCCTGTTTCACAAGTGAGGCACCACTTCATGCGCTGTGCCTGCTGCAGAGGTTTTGAATTTGACATTGCCTAGGGAAATGCACCTTGACCAGTGATCTAAAGCAAACAGCCCCAAATAATTGTCATTATTATCCAGTAGCAGCTGTCTCTCATACTTGGGACCCCAGCTGCAATGTCAGTATTTCTCCCAAAGTGGCAGTTCTGTTACATGTCATCCTAATCTGCCCTAGCCTTTGCCAAAACAACAGCCTCCAGCTATCTAAATAACCCTAACACTTAATAAGTCTCAGTTTAGGTTTGTCCCCTGCACAAGCTGCCTGACCTTGTATCGGAGCGAAGGAGTATGCTGAGAGAGCACAACTAGCCACGTCTCTTGTGTAGCCATGTGTGCAGCCCTAGGGCACCCTCCAACCCAGACTCCAGTTCACCCCCCCGCTAGAATCCATATGAGAACACAAGACAGCAACACACACATGCAATTTCCACAATGTATAGCTACAGACAGAGTGGCCTGCTCCCTACAGGGCCCTTGGCAGGAGGCATGACCGCTCTCCTCGTCCTCTGTTTGGAGGGTAGCATGCCCCATCACAAGGATCATTGTCTTAGAGCAAGGGTGGCCCTGGGCAGTAGAGCTGTGGCTGCAGCTAGAGGCAAGGCCCCAGACCTCCTTTTCCTTTCAGGCATGCAGAGACTTGGAACCAGGCAGGAAGGGACTCAGGGAGCAGATACAGCTGGGGCTCATTGACCTGCCAGCTCCAGCTAACATGCAGCTGGGCTTGGCTAGGGAAGAGGCTGTATTATCCCCCACATTGCCAGAACAGGGGGAGCTGGGGGAGCATTTCACTCGGGAACCTAATTATTCCCTAGAAAGGGACAAACTGGCTCTTTCCTTCCAGTGCTGGGAGTGGCTGTGCCCTCGTGACAGCGCTCCATGTGTGCTGTGCCAGGAGCTGAAGAGAGCTGTGCTGCTTTCCTGTGCCTCTCTGATGCCTGTTTAATTCCTGAATTGCTCTGTCCCCGAGTCAGACCCTAGCACAGTGAAGCTGCCCTTGTCTTGACCAGGATTTAAGGGCTCAGCTGAACTAACACCTTCTAAGGCTTTGTCTGGATTAGGAAAGAGAGCAGGGTTAGCAGGTTGCTGGTATCTGACCCTGTCCTGACCCCTGCTCCTTTGCTTTGCCTAGACTACACATAGGACTCTGTGTAGACACAGCAGATTACACCTTGACCCCTGCTAAACTGGCCAAGTGAAGTGTGAGCTCACTCAGCCAGTTTAGCGGATGCTAAAGTACAACTTGCCTTGTCCAGACTGTAGTGTTAGAAAGTGTCAGACAGAGCCAGCTAACATGACCTGACAGCAGACTTTTAAATCCTAGGGATCTAGGCATGCACCTGAGGGCTTGAGTCACTTCCCCTAGGGCCTGTCTGTACGTATACACGCCCCCACTGGGTCTCCCAGATAATCATTGTACATGCAGCATGCCTCTTCTCTTCCTGCCTGTGGTGGGCCCTCTTCACTGGGTCTCCTAACTACCCCCTGCTCCAAATGCGCCAGCTTGCAGAGTATTAAGCTCCTGGGGTTTCGTGGGGGTGATTTGTATTCTACCTCCCCTAAAACATTGAGCTCTTCAGGCCCCTTCAATCACAGACTCGCTTGGTTTCTGCCTTTCTCCGTTGCTGGACTCATAGCTGCAGCGGATGAGGGAATGGGGCGTGTGTGCACAACCCTCAAGGCCCTCACCGCCAACATACAGAGATGCCACGAGAAACATAAGCCTGGTTCTGTATCATTCTATGAACAGTACTGCCTTGGCCAGCGTTTCTGCTGGGAACTGCAGAGGATGATGCATGAGCAACGTTGCTGCAAGGTGTGGCCCAGAGCCATCCCAGCCCATGTAAATAACCAGTGCCGTGGCACATTTCCCAAACTCTGCTTCGCCTCGGGCTGTTAATCAACACACCTGGGGGATGGGATAGCCCCCTTCAAAGGGCTGGGGCATGGCTATTGATTGATGGAGCCATGGGTACAGTTGACTGATCTGGCCTGCCTCGAGGGGGTGGAACTGAAGTGGAGGGGGGCAGAAGTTCAAATGGAAGCCTAGACAGCATATGCAGTGGGATTTGGTCTGGTTTCACTTAACATCTTCATTAATGACCAGGAGCAGAGAGCAAACAGCATATTAATGACATTCACAGATGCTACTGGACTGGGGAGCACCTGTTCAGAGGACAGAAAACCTTGCGTGGACTTGGAGTGGTTAGACATGTGGACAGGAAACACCAAAAGGAGATTCCTCCTGGACACATATGAGCTAATTTGTGTGGGGAAAAGATAATCTAATCACATCTGCCCAATGGGAAGGCATTTGCTGGAAGCAGTAATGTGGAGCGCAGCAGAGGGGTGATGGCAGACTGCCAAGCTGATATTGGCCCTGTTAGACAAAGCACAGAACAGTGTGGCCATTATTCCTGCAGTTCAGCTCTGGTGCTACCTCTGCTGAAATGCTGCATCCAGTTCTGGGCACCTGTACAAGAAAGATACAGACCCAGTGCTGGAAAGTCAGTCAATAGGAGCCAAAAAAGGGTTGGAGGATTTGATTTAGGATAAACTATTCAAAAAGCGAAATAGGTATAGTTTGGCTCAGGGATGGCTTAAGAACCGGATCCAAAATCCCCTGAAATCAATGGAAAGACTCACCTTAACTTCATTAAGCTTTGGCTCAGGCCCAAAGATAAGATAAGGGGTGTAAATACCAAAGCGGGAGTGGGTTTGTCAGGGGGCCCTTTAAGAGGAGTCAGGGTCCTGTTTACCCAAGACAGACTTGGGTAAGAAGAAGGAGCCCATCTCAGCCCTGTGTAAGTGAGTAATTAGGTGACTGGTGAGCAACTAAGTCAGTAATAAGCACCTGGCTCTGATGATCTCTCCAAGCATGGCAGGGGGGAGGATTGCCTAGGGAAAAGGGGCCAGCTGGGAAGAAGCTAGCTGAAGCCTGCAGCTGGCCTGAGTTACAGACCGGCTCGAGGAGGAGAGCTGGGGACTCCTGGTCCAAGGAAGAGCCTGGCTGTTCACCAGCCCGCCCTAGGAGGAGAGCTGTGCTACTCAGGAATGCAAGGAACGTAAGCCTACCTGAATTACTACCCTGGCCCGGGGGACGCCGTGGGACTCTGGAATGTAGGACTCCCTTGATCAGCTCCCAGAAGAAGGGTGGAGTTGAAGGGCTACTGCATTTGTACTTCTACCAGAGTTAATAAACCAGCCCCACAAAGGGGGAATCCTGGTCTCAGCCCTCTGGGCTGGGAGAAAATCAGTGCAATTTGCAGGGCCATGTTGTGCCCCAAGGGGGTGCGTTTGAGGGCAATGCCCTGTTACAGGGTTAGTTTAGGAGCACATACAGGGTAGCAAAAGAAAACATGAGACTGTGTCATGCCCCTGTTCCCCCGTGGGCATTGGGTAAGCTGTATTGCTTATGTCATTAACAGGACCAGAAAACACTTTCTGGGGAACTGTCACACAGAGGTTCCCTTCTCTGTGTTGGCAACTCTTGTCCTCCTCTGTTCCTCTCTCCTCTTGTCAGGCCTGGTGTGCCCCCTGCACCTGACACTGTTGTCATGATCCATGTCTAAAAGGGGTTCTGTAAGGGATCATATGTTACCTGCTAATGTAACACGGTGGGCAGGATCAAACCTGGGGCCTCTGGAGCTTAGTGCATGAGCCTCCACTGCATGAGCTAAAAGCCATGTGCCTGTTAGCTAAGGCTGTAGAGCAGACTCCTTAATCTCTCTCTTAAATGGTCTCGGTGCCGCTAGATGGGACAAAACACCACATCCAGGAGGTGTGTGGGTTACACTAACGTTCTGGTCCCGGAAACCACTGTATGGCATGTGTATCAGTATGTGCTAGAGTTACCTTCTTACAGCCTAGGCTGCCTTAGACAAAGAAATGTGCAGTTGCTTGTCTGACCAGCCTGGCAGAGACAATGAAGGCACAATTACTTAAAGGGTAAACAAAGCCATCAACCTAGTGTGTGTGTGTGTGTGATTGCCAAAATGAATCTCCCTCATGGGCCCATGAAGCTGGGCCTCAGGAGGGCTTCTTGCCTGCTGAAGTTATCAGTGAGGACAGAAAGCCATTTTGGCATCCGTTATTGGGGAGATCTAAGAGGCTAGAGGAAAAGAGGATCCTTCAGCCAAGGGGGGTGAAGTCTCTGGTATCTGAATATAGGTGAGAAACCTGCTGAGGCAAAGATTGTAACTTGCTGAAGTAAACTTTTAGTCTTAGATGGTTTTAGTCTTACTTTGGTTTGCTTGTAACCCTTTCTGTCCTTACTCCTTGTATGTGGTATCACTTAAGCCTATGACTTTTTAATCAAGTAAACTTGTTTGACTTTGTATCTAAACCAGCCCAGTGCTTTGATTGGATTGAAGTGATTGTTTGCTCTATCCAAGATACCAAGCTGCAATTTCTGTCTCTTAAAGGGGCAGCAGATGTAACTACTTCAGTGAGTGTCCCAGGAGAGGGCTGGGCTCTGCAGGGAGACCATTTGGTGGAAGTTTGGGACTGGAGGGGAGGAGTTAGAGGTGGGGGGTCACTCTGCAAACAGTGACTAGGTGGTTGAAGGCAGGTGTGACCCACTGACTGTTGGTGTCAGGGCTGTGAGCTGCAGCAGCATAGCATTTAAAGCAGCCAGAGTTGCAGGTGGTGACACAGGCCCACACTGGTCTGGGTTGAATCCCCAAGTGTCCCAGGAGCACATCCCTGCATTGGTAGGTAGCTGGGGACTATGAGCTAGCAGCTAGCGTTGGCCCCCAGTTTGTGTGGTTCTGTTACTGGCAATTAGAAGATGCTCAGTCTGAGTGGAAATTTCCCTTGCACAATGTGAAACTGCTGGACTCTGCAGTGGCTTTTACTCATCTGACTCGCTTTTCACAATGTGAACCCCCAGGGGAGATTCCCAGCTGCCCTGGACGCTGGAGTGTTCTGGGCTACAAGACTTCTCTAAGCCAACCCTTCACCCATTGCACAAGGGGTGAAGTTAGTACAGCCCTAACCTAGCAGGGGCAGCTGTGGCCCACAGGAAGGCAGTGATGTTTGCTCTGACCCCAGGGAGAATGGCTTTAGCTGGGACTTCACAGGAGACCTGCTGGAGGAGGCTGCCTGGGAGCAGTACTGAATCAACATATGTCCAGGTGCCCTGGTCATACCCCCAATCCAGACACTGATGTCCACTTCTGGAACAGCACTGATCAGCGCTGAGCCCTCTAGCAGAGAGGGGTTATGTGTGCCGGGGCTGCTACATCCCCTCCACCTGCCTGGGCAGACTTTCCACCCTCAGGCCCCTGTACCTGACTTTCTGCCAGGAGTTAATCTGACTCCTGTACTGATCCATGGGCCTCCTCGTGCCTTGCGTCTACATCAGTCACTGCCAGCCAATGCCACATGCTTGCCACAGCCCTCCTAGGATGTGTTATTGTTACAAACCTCTCCCTTTAACCTTATGTATCATGAGACTTGATTGTTCTTCTGGAGCTCAGCTTCCTTTGTAATTAGAGCCAGCCAGCCACGTTTTTTCCCAGGCCTGCTCACTGCTGTTTACTCCCTTGTCTGGTTTTGATCCTTCTTTAATGGGCCCCACCCTTCACTGTCCTATCTGATCCTCCTATTCTACCTAATCAATCCTTCCTCGATGTTTCCACCATGGTATGGGAGCGACCTCTGCACCAGTATCCATTTCCTACCCCTTATGGAATGACACTAGGTAGGCCACTTAGCTCATCCTATAGCAGGAAGTGTGATACCAGATAAGGGCCCAATCCTGTAGCTCTTACTGACCCAAGCAGGCCCACTGAAGAGAGCTGGATTACCTTGGAGAGTCAAGAATGGTGCCATCCAGGAGTAAGGCCATGTTAAGGAGCACTGACAATAAGCCTCGGACCTTGACGTCTTTAAACCATGATTTGAGGACTTCAATAGCTCAGACATAGGTGAGAGGTTTATTGCAGGAGTGGGTGGGTGGGATTCTGTGGCCTGCATTGTGCAGGGGGTCAGACTAGATGATCATAATGGTCCCTTCTGACCTTAATATCTATGGAGACTGGGGATCCCATGACATGATATCACTAGTGTAACATCGTCAGGCACAGCCTGGAAGGTACAAGGAGCAGGCCCCACCTGAAACCACAAGGGGGAGAGGAAGAGCTGCTGCTCTCCCCAGTCCTGAGGAGACTGGACTGCCTGGCCCATCTCAGCTCTCCCCACCCCCACACCAACCCACTGGACTGATCCTCCAAGCCCCACCCCAGCTGGGCTAGTTACATGAGGAGACTTGGCTGGACAGAGCAGCACAGCTGGGAAAGCTTTGCTGGACCACTTGAGCCAGCAGGGAGGTATGTGGCCCTGGGAATCACTGCCATGGCTACCACCACTTCGCCTCGGGTGGCCAGACATCCCCCTCCTCCCCAGGTGCCGCTGCTGCTGCTCCTCTCTGGGCAGCCAGGGTAGGGGCACCCCCGGTCTTGTCAGCCTCCCTCCTGTTCACAGCAAAGGTGGCCAACCCTTGCAGCAGCAGTGCCTTGGAGAGGGTCCTGCTGCCCCCAGCACCTGGAGCCCAGGGTCCTGCTTGGTGTTTCGTAAGCAATAAGTGATGCTACAGGAGGGCAGAGTTGTAGGGAAAAGATCTTTATTATGCATGCCGAGAGGCCTGTGGTCCATGCTCAGGCTGTCGGATTTGAAAGCTGGTTGCCTGACCCAGCTTGCATCGTTGAGCACTCTGGTGTCAGACGGAGATAGGTCCCTTGTGAAACCTGGCCCTCTGTCCCCAGTCCTACTCATCATGCTCCGTAGAGAACATGGGACTGGCCATACTCCTCAGATCAATTGTCCAGCCAGGCCAGTATCCTGCTATTGCTAGTAGCTGTCACCAGATGCTTCAGAGGAAAGTGCAAGAAACCCTGCAGTGGACAGTTATTGGTTAACCAACCCCCTGCCTCCTCCTCTGTCAGGTAGAAGCTGGTTTATGGCCTGAACAGGTGGGTTTGCAGTCCTACTAAAATAGCTTTATCATCACTTTCTGTTTCCCATTGCCCAAAACATTAGCTGCCCATTTATCTTTATTAAGACATTTCCCAGACTTTTTCCTTAGGGGATGATTTGGTTTTACAGTCTACTTAATTCTGTGGTTTCCATGTACAGATTAGAATAGGATTAGCAGAGTATAAATCTCTGTGATTGACATGAATAGTTGCCTGTGTCTGCTCTTAGTACTACCCTGTTCCACATCCCAGGGCATTGGTGTTCTGTCTTGTAGTCAGAAGAATGGCCTGTCTCACTGACAGCCTTTCCATCAGATCACACCTCTGGTGGCTTCCCCTGCTCCTTTTTTCTGGGCTGTTTTGTAACTTTCTTGTCAAATTAAAATCATGTGCCAAACTGTAAACACAGTTGGGTTTTTTTAAATTGAACTTTGTCTGAACTATGGCTAAGAGAAGAGGAATTCTGCAGAATCTGCAGCTGTCTGAGTATTTGGAGAATCTTGGAGCTCTGCTGTCTCTTGACCAGTGTCACTCTGTAGGGTCTCTTTCAATGGAAACCTTGGGAGAAGGGCTTGTGTCCAGGGAAATGGTGTTCTCATCCTGTGGTGTCTCCATCCACGCTGATTTTGCACTGCCCCAGGAAAACGCATGGCTCTGTCGATAGCCCTGAATTGCAGCAGTGATACTAACCTGGTTAAGAGGGAGATTAGAATAATCTGCATTCTGTATATGAGCCCCTGCCCTTTGTCCTCTGGCTCTGCTTCAAAACGCTGAGCCCTAGTGTAAACAGACGCAATTCCACAACCTCACACCATTATAGCTTACCAAAACCTAGCAGCCTCCTTTGAGGGCTCCTAACCTAGGGGCAAGGAAAAGGCACCTCTCTCCTTTGTAACCCTACTCCGAGAGGTTAGAGGAGCAGAGATGGGGAAAACATTTCGGGGGTAGAGGGGGCAGAAGACCTTCCAATTCCTGCAGCCCTCAGGGGAGCAAGGAGGGGGAGTTATTAGAAGTGCTGTAACATGGTTGGATAAGAGGCGCTATAAAGAGGTCAACTATATTATTATTATTATTATTCTTGCTCCACAGTCCCTCTGCAGGATGGGATGAGCCCAGAGGGGATCGTTTGAAGTCTCCGCCCTCCCTGGTTTTTGCGTCACCTCCTTAACAACATTCCTTAAACAAAAACAAACAGCCCAGCCTGTATTTTCAAAGGGCTGCATGGAACTGAGCCACCTGCTCCTAGTACCTCTGGGAGTGTTTGGACTTGATGCTCCTATACCCAGCTCCGCCCTCTGATTTGGATTAAGGGCTGTCCAGATAGACATTTTATCCTGATAATGGCTATGTTAGCTAAACCAAGGTCTCTAGACAAGATAAGGCTGCAGGTTGCTGAGGCTGACCCCCGCTGGCATTCTGGCATTGGCTCAGTTATTTCCCTGGCAGACACATGAACCTTGGTTTGGGAGCATTGTCCGTCAGGATATCTATTCCTGATCGTGGTAGCTGAGAGAGACTCTAAAGCCATAGGAAACCAGAGGTGTCTCACAGGCCTGAGTTGTCTGGAAAAATTCTCCAATGGCAGCAAAATGCACAAGCCATGTGCTGCTCAGACCTGCAGGAAGAGCAGATATAGCAGATTCCCCCATCCTGTCTCTGCTCCATTAACCCTGCTCCCCCATCTGCCTCTCCCCACTTGCTCCCTGCTCCTTGGGGCTGCCTGAACACTGCAGAGAGGGGATTGGGGAGATGGGAAAGAGCTCTCCCCTCCTTTCCCATCCTCATGCTCCCACGTCAACTTGCCAAGAGAATTAGGCAGCCTCTCTCCCTGTGGCAGGGAAGGGTCTCACGCAGCTTTGCTCATTCTTGTAGGGTTGCACGCTCCCAGCACCACACTAGAAGGCACGAGGTGTGGGCAGGCAGAAGAAACCAAAGCACCCTGCAGAGGATCAAAGATCCACATGTTGGTGAATTAGCCGGCGGAGGGCAGTATTGAGGTGGTTCAGGGTGGGCTCTCCATGAGCCAGGCAGGACCAGCCAAGCTGCAGGACTGCTGCTCCCGAGCTCCAGGGCCCCTGCTCTTGGAATAGAAGCTACACTGGGTGACAAACATCACTCTAATCCTTTTCTGAAGCTTACTCATTTGGATAATTAAATGGGTGATTAATACCATGTGGCAGTGAGTTCCACTGGCTAACTTTGTATTCCATGTACAGTTTTCTTTTCCTTTTATCCCATTTTATTTGTGCCTTTTAGTTTAATTGAGAACAGACCAAATTCACTCCTGATCTAACGCCCCTGGCTTCAGTATCTGGAATTCATACAGTTCTGTGGGCCTATGCTATAGTGACAGGGAATTTTAGAGTAAATAATATTAAAAAGTTGTGCAACTAAGGGCTAGTCAGATGATGGGACAAAGCAACAAGGAAACCAGGTACCTTCATCAGTGGAGACAGAGGGAGTAAGACACCAGCTATCTATAGGGAAGGATTTGGGGATTGGCCCTGCTCAAAGCAGGGCGTTGGACTAGATGACCTCCTGAGGTCCCTTCCAACCCTGATATTCTACGTGGCATAGCTACCCACAGTGCACCGCTCCGTGAGTTGATGCTAGCCACGGTATTGAGGACGCACTCTGCCGATTTAATGCGCTTAGTGGGGACATACACAATCGACTGTATAAAATCAATTTCTATAAAATCGACCCAGGACCATTTGCTGCCATGCTTTGTGCTGCAATGATTCCAGACTACTTGCTACTGGCTTGGTGTGGTAAAGTGTCCTACCGTGGAGGACAAAATAAGGCAGCCCTCCCCAGAAACCTTCTGCAAAGGCTTTCAGAGTACCTCCAGGAGAGCTTCATGGAGATGTCCCTGGAGGATTCCCACTCCATCCCCAGACACGTTAACAGACTTTTCCAGTAGCTGTACTGGCTGCGAATGCATCCCAATTCTTCAGGGCAAATCAAACATTAAACACTATTGCTTTTTAACCCTGTACTGTAGTTACAAATGTGCACTCCCCAGAGCTGCCTTCTCCGGCTTCAGGGTCGGGGATCCCACCCTGGGACGGTATTGGCTCCAGGGTGATGAAAAGATCCTAGCTGCTGGGGAGAACGGATTCACCGCTTGCCTGCTGCACATTCTTCTCCTCTTCCTCATCCACAAAATCCTCCTCCCTGTTGCGTGAAACTCCCCCCTTGCAGGTGTCCACAGAAAGTGGTGGGGTAGTGGTACAGCCCCCCCTAGAATGCCATGCAGCTGATCATAGAAATGGCATGTATGGGGCTCTGACCCAGAGTGACCGTTTGCCTCCTTTGTCTTTTGGTAGGCTTGCCTGAGCTCCTTAACTTTCATGCGGCACTGCTGTGTGTCCCTGGTGTAGCCTCTCTCCACTATGCCCTGTGCGATTTTGGCATATATATTAGCATTTCTGCTTTTTGATCAGAGTTCAGCCTGCACAGATTCTTCTCCCCATACAGCAATCAGATCCAGTGTCTGCCTTTCGGTCCATGCTGGAGCTCGTTTGCGATTCTGGGGGGGACTGCACGGTCACCTGTACTGCTGAGCTCGCCACGCTGACCAAACAGGAAATGAAATTCAAAATTTCCCAGGGCTTTTCCTGTGTACCTGGCTAGTGCATCGGAGTTCAAAGTGCTGTCCAGAGTGGTCACATTGGAGCACTCTGGGATAGCTCCCAGAGGCCAATATAGCAAATTGTGTCTCCACTACCCAAATTAGACCCAGCAAGGTCGATTTTAGCACTACTCCCCTCACCGGGGAGAAGTACAGAAGTCTTATTTTAAGAGCCCTTTAGGTCGATGGAATGGGGTTGGTTGTGCAGATGCATTCATTTTAAAATCGACCTAACACGGCTAAATTCGACCTAACCCCATAGTGTAGACCAGGGCTCAAACTCAGAGGCTAGATAGGTCACTGGGCTCGAAGGAGCCCCAGGAATCAGTCTTACCCCACTTGTCAGTCTCACCACTGGTCGGACAGAGAACTGCTCCACGGTGGAGTTTCCTGAGCTGTTGAGCTGTAAAGCTCCCAAGAGAGACACTGACTGCACTGGCCATGTGGTGGGACCAACTGTGATGCTCTCTGCCAATGCAGCACTGTCACTCTGTGCTGGCCTGGGAGCACCCACTCCCAGCCGTGGCCATGGTGTGTATTGATGGGAGAGGACTGGGGAGCGGCTAGGTACAGTCTAAGCATTAAAAGCAGTTTTACAATGGGAGTCAGTCCAATTCCAGGTCGTGCTGCTGGCCTTCTGCGAGAGCAATCCCTGGGCGACAGGGTGGGATTTCAGAGCATGCCCTGGAGCTTGAGGTCTGAGCTAGGGCTCTATGGGGACTTTGGTAGAAGCCCATCAACTTGTTCTTTCGTGAAGATGGCTGTCAGTGATACATGGCAGTGGCCTCGGGGGGGGGGGGGGGAGCACCCCTTTCAACCCCTTCCCGCACCCTACTCTGTCAGACCCCATCCTATTTTGACTCACCCCTAAAGTTCATTTCATGATCTATAGGGAAAATCTTGCCGCACACATGCTTTACAAAGGCTTCTGCTCCCAGCCAATGGGACGGGAGTGCATGCTTTACATAAGAGAGAATTAGTCCTGCTGAGTTCAGTGACTGTTGCCAAGACCTAGTGCTTCAGGGCTTTCATTCATGAAATCCCTTCCTCTAAGTGCCAAGGACAGCAGTCCAACTTCCCGCCTGTTGCAAGGGGTGAGATGCAGCACTGTTGGCTAGGAGGACGTTACTCAGTCATTCCTAATCTAGATTCTGCAGGAAAGCTGCCATCCTCTAAGGACCAGATGCCACCCATGGTCCCTTTCCTGGGGTTTGGTGATTATAAATCAGCACAGAGCTCTGGCTTTTACCCTGGTTTGAGGAGGACAGCAAGAGAACTGTCCTATTACATACAAGTTTATGCCCCTCTGATGGGGTCTGTCTAGCTGAGGAAGAAAGGCTGAGATTAGATCAAGGTTATTAGCTAATCCTGATTTAACCACAAGCCTGGAGCAGGGGAAATGCTCTTTACCTTCATCTATCTAGCTGAGGTAAACCCTAGGAAGAAAACCAACCTGAGATACCAAGGGGCCCTGATTTTATGGAAGTGCCGAGCAGCTGCAGCTCCTGTCAATTTCACCTGGAATTGTGGGTGGTCACTACCCACAGACAACAGCCCCTGGCTGGCTGCAGCTAGGCACCTGATTTCACTTCTGACATTTTTGGTTTTGGTGCTCTGAACAGGAGGAGGATAATTGAATTCAAAACAGGCCTTTAGCTATTCCTCTGAGTTCCTTCCTAGCAAGACAGAAAGGATTTCCCCCAGGAATGCATCTGGGACTCCTCAGAGGGGTTTATTCCAAAAGAAAAGCAACCCCCATAGCAAATAATAGTAGTAATCAAGAAAACATGACCAAATGTTCCCAATAAGCACACATGGTCCATGCCACACCCCTAAGAATGCAGAGCCCAGGGTGTGGGGCCTGCTTCCTATCTTGACACAAACTGCTCCAGGACCAGGATGATCCTGAGCAGATCCAAGCCTGGTGCTTCCTTCAGCCTTTTAAAATATGCTTTCCTGTCAGACTCAGCGCTCTGGGCATGCCAGCTGAGCCCAGCACCCAAGGAAATGGGGCTGTATATTGAGTGGGAGGATGGCTGTGTGGTTAAGGCACTGGGAGTGACACAGGAGCTCTCTTCATTCAATGGTTCAAGAACGCTGGGGTCAGCTGAGGGCTACAGCATGACCTCAGCCAAGTCATTACATCCACTCTGAGCCCCATATCTCCCCAGGTGTAACTTGGGGACAGTAATCTTCCCTCCTCTCATTTCTCCATTTAGATTGTAACTTCTTCAGGGCAGGGATTGGCTTTCACTCCCTGTCTATGCATCCAGTTCTGTAGGAAACAGTTCTCCCAGGAAAACCGTCAAGATTTCAAAAATGTTCCCATTCTGCACTGGGGTGAAACAGAGACCTTCCAGAGAGAGAAACCACCAACCTGCCTAGCCAATAGCCCTGTGCACAGGGCCCTCCCTGGGGATGTGGGAGACCAGGTTCAAATCCCTGTTCTGGTGGCCAATCTCTCTGGCTTTGGTTTTGACCAGAAATTCCATCTGGGACCTGACAAACCTTTCTGAGAACAGAAATAATCAAAACTGACATGATCCCCCAGCAGTTTCTGGTGTCACCAGTTAGTGTTTTCTGACAACAAATGTTTTGTTGAACAATTCCTGATTAGCCCTAAGCATGATCTCAGCTGGAGCCCCCACCTGCTGCCCCCACAGGGTGTGGGCAGAACCGGATTAAGGCCTTTAGAGGCCCTAAGCACTGAAAATATTATGGTGCCCCCCCCATATGTAATTCAAAATAAAAACAATATTATACCGTAAAATAACATTTTATTTTTCGAAATGAAACAAAACTTACATGTATGCTGAAATTAAAATAGATTCTTTCTCGATTTTCTGATTGCAAAATTCTGGATATGTTCATCGAAGCTGACTTGACAAAGCATGTCCGCTTCCATACACAATAGGGAAAGTGATTCAAGTCTGTCCTGACACACTGTTGCTCTCTGAGGGTTTTTTATTCTTTTCAGCTGAGAAAAAGAGAGTTCTGCGGAGTAGTTAGTAATCATCAGTGTTAGAAAAATATGTAGTGCGACCTCTACATTTGGAAATACACATTGTATTCTGTCTTTCAATATTGTATCATGAAGATCAATGTGACTGAATTTCATTCTTCCTGTTTCATTAAACTTTGCGTGCATATAACGGTGGAACTGCCGTACTTCTCCACAGAGATTCATGTTCAAGTCAACAGGGTATGAGTCAACTAGCTTTTGGGACTATTGTTCGTCAGATAAGTCCATGTCGTTTAGAAAAGAAAATCTACTTGATATTTCTTTGTACACTTCACCTCTCCTCTTCATATGAGCTTCAAGTCTATACGCAAAATTTGTCACTAGGATTCAATGCTGTTTCTGTTGCACTGCTATCATTTGCTTGTTTTTTCCTGATTCGCTTGCGGGACTGGGCTTCTTTGTAGTTAGTATCAGGCAAGATATCTTTTGATATGTCTTCAAATCTTTCAAAATCATTCCTCAAGGTGTGTAAGTGGTCTGCTAATGGTTGATAGAGGTCTGCACATGTTTTCAAATCCAGTTCTTTTTCTTGGAGAGCTTGACCTGTGTGGTAAAAGTGTTTGTAAAATTTCTTTCCACATGGTCAACATGAATACAACCTCTAGTTCTTGCATCTTGTTTGCAATGTTTTCTGCCTCTCGTATAGTTTCTCCCTTTTGTGATTGGTCTTCAGCTATACTTTCTAATGCATCCACAATCTTTGAGTAGGACTCCAGAATTGGACTTGTTGCCACTGCATGTGCCTCCCAGCGAGTATTAGAAAGAGATTTCAACACTGCCCAATCATTGCCCAAATATGTTTTAAGAACTGCCCATCGGTGTGTTGAGGCAGAGAAAAATGTATAAAGTAACTGGACTGTTGAGAAAAAACTTACTGCCACCGGATAACAATCAATCATTTCTTCACCAGTGTGGCTTTTCAGATTGAGGAATGTTATAAATCGTTGAACTGGTTTTACATCTGTGGGAGACACACATCTTAGTACAATACTCAATTGATCAATATGTGAAAGATCAGGTGTAGAGTCGACAGATTAAACTGAAGTACCCAGCAGTACTTATTTCATCCACAATAGCTGAACGAACTTTGTCACTCATTAGACCAATGAGTTCATCATATATTGTCTTGGATAAGTATGATGGGTTACCTTTGCCAGCATTCCCATATTTTGAGATATGGCCTGCTAAAAATGGGTCAAACTGAGCCACAAGCTCCAACAATCCCAAGAACTTTCCATTCTGCAATGATCCAAATGTGTCATTTGATCCCCAGAAAGGCAGACCACGTTCAGCTAATGTTTGAATAACTTCTATAACATGCTGCAAGACATGTTGCCAGTATTCACGCTCCCCTTTAATTAGTTCTTCCAATTTTTGTGTCAATCCAAAGCCCTGTCTTCAATTTAAATATGTCAACATTGAATCTCTGTGGGTAATGCTATTTTCATATTGTTCAATTAAAACCATATTCCGCCAGTCACTAAATCCATCTGCAGCAAACCGGGATGTTGAAGGTTTATATGCAAACTTTTTGCAAACAAAACAGTACACAGACCCTGTTGATGGTGAATACAGTAGCCACTCTTGAGTGTATTTCTAACCATTCTCTTTCATGCTGAAAAATATTTTTTGTGGACAATATCTTGTTTGTTTGCCATTGGTAAAAGTCCAATGTGATTTCTCAAATGGCCAAGTGTGGTGTTGACAGTCATTTGGTTCACGATCTATCCAGTAAGCTACGTCATCGGTACTGAAATCAACCCAAATACCAGGGTCTTTTCTCCTATTATTTACAGCACGAGCAGGTTCAGTCTCTGACACATCCACAGGTTTTGGAATGGTGTTTGTTTCACCAATAGAAGAAGGGTCAGTCTCTGAAACAGCTACAGGTTTTGGAACGGTGTCTGTGCTACTGAAAGAAGATGTTGCTTCTGTTGGATTTGCTTTGAAAAATGATGTCAGCTTTGGAGATTTTGGAAAATTTCACTAGTTTTTTGTTTCTTTTCTTCTGCCAGTTTGTTTCCGTGCTCCACTCGGTTATGTTTCATCCTGCCCCTTATCTCAGTTATCTGAGCTTAAAAAAAAAAATTACACAACATACACTATTTTGTGTGTGTGTGTACACACACACACACACACACACACACACACACACACACACACACACACACAGAGAAACGAATCAAGTACGTATAACTCAGAAGAATATATCAATAATAAAACATAAATTTATTGCAATACATGACAGGATCTGATTTCCTCACATTATTTTGATCTATGTTAGTAGGATGCCCCCCTGGTTTAGGTGGGGATAAGTAATAAAAAGAGAACAGAAAAATGGGGGAAGAGTGTGTAGTGGAGTGTTAGGAAGTCTAGCAAAGTTCTGATTTTTCCCATGACAACTACTCCGATTCTTTTTTTGAAATATCAGATTTTTTTCAAAAAATCTTTTTTTTTTTTTTGGGGTGCCCCCTGCTTTGCTGGTGCCCTAAGCACATGCTTAGTCTGCCTATTGGGTAATCCAGACCTGGCAGTGGGTGATTAGCTCCCACTGTGGCCGCAACGCCCCCGTCTCTGCTCCGCCAGCGCAGCTCTGGAGCTCCTGGCAACGAATCTGGGCCCGTCTGGGGGCCTGACACCAAGTGTGCTGCTTCTTGGCTCCCAAGGGCCAAATGTCCTGAAGGACTCATGGAGCAGGTGGCTGGGGGCAGGAATGTGGGGAGCCCCTGAGTTTAGGAGAGAGCGTGGGGCAAAAATCAACAGGACACTGGGGCCAGGAGAGGAGATGCACCTGGATGCCCCCCAGTCCCCTCTGTCCACCAGCGCCTCCACTCCAACCCCGAGCCCAGCCCTTCTGCCTCCCGTCTCATCCCCCAGCCCTCCGCCCCGGCAGGGCAGTTCCGACCCGCCTGTCTCCCCTCCCTTGCCCTTGTGCCAGGGTTCCCCCCGCGCCGCCACCCCAGCTCGGGGGCGGGGCTTCACAGCTGGGGGGCGGGGCCTCGGGGTGACCCTGCCGGCGCGGGCCGCATTTGGCCGCAGAGGCGCTCGAGCAGCAGCAGTCAGCGGAGAGCCTGGTCCTTGCGGAGCTGCCACCATGCCCAAGTGCCCGCGTTGCCAGAAGGAGGTCTACTTCGGTAAGGGTGCTGCGCCTCGCCTGCCCATGCCCCCGCCGTCCCCACGGGGTGCCCTGCTCCTGGCACCCAGCTCCCTGCTGGGGCTGCCAGGCACCCTGCCTACTCCTGCCTCGCCTTCCCCATGCGGTGCCTGCTCCTGGCACACAGCTCCCTGCTGGGGCTGCCAGGCACCCTCCCTGCCCCGCCTTTCCCCACGGGGTGCCCTGCTCCTGCACACAGCTCCCTGCTGGGGCTGCCAGGCACCCTCCCTGCCCTGCCTTTCCCCACAGCATGTCTGGCACCCAGCTCCCTGTTGGAGGTGCAAGGGACTCTGTGGCTGCCTGTGCCCATGGGGTGCCTTGCCAGCTGCACCCCCTCTTTATATGGGCTTCCTGGCACAAGAGCTCTGCGGGGGTGGCCAGAGACTTTGCCCACCCCTCTGCTCCTACACCCACCTTCCTATCCCCCTGCAGGGATACAGCCCAGCTGCCTGACCCTGAACGCAGCTTCTCAATAGGGGTGCCCTGCCTCCTGCACCCCCCCATTCTCTGCTGGCTCCCTGGTACCTGGCTCCCTGCTGAGGCACAGCCCAGCACCCTGGCAGCAGCACAGATGGGTGGGGCAGGGGAGGCCATTGCCCCGGGCTGGGACCCAGGCTGTGCTGGCTACATGCTGTTGCAGCTGGTGTGTGGTTCATGCCCCGTGCTGCTGGCTGCTGTCATTGCCTCCCCCTGCACAGCTGTGTGGAAGGACATCAGTGTTCCGGGACAAGCCGTCTGATCTGAGGACCCCCGCTTTCTGTGAGAAGGGCTCAAATCCCCCCCCTCCCCCCCGTCTGCCTGCACGGCTCAGGGGTTCCATGCAGCCTGGAAGGAGCTGGGTTTGCAGGGTTCCGGCAGACCGGCATTAGTGCTGGTCCTCACGTGTTGAGCTGGTCTGTGTGGGCTGCACAGATTCCTGCTAACATCAAGTGCATGCATTGCCCCCTCTCCCCTTGTTCAGGGGCTCTGAGCGGGCAGGGCTGGGGAAGGCTGACTGACTCGGAAGCTGTGCAGAGCCATGGTGGGGGGAGGAGGAGTCCGAGCAGGGTTCCTCTCCCTGGGCCTCCCTGCAGCCTTAGGAAGATGCTCTGATTTATGGATCTCATGCATGCCTCCCAGCTACGAGTAAGGAGACTTGAACAGCAGCAAACTATTGCAAACAGCTGTATGCTTTACAAGCGAGGAAGGAATCGCTCTCAAAACCTACCAAGTTCTCTTTACAAATTATCATTAATAAAAAGTTCTTTGCAATTAATTCCCCTCTCCTCACACCCCCCCCCCCGATAGCCCATGCCCCTTAGGCTTTCAGATCTCTAGTAATGGCTAGAGGAACTGGCAACCCATTTGTATAAACCAGTGGTTCTCAACCTATTTACCAGTGTGGGCTGCATAAGCAGCCCACTATGTGTTATATGGGCCACACCCACTCAGTATGTTTGCTACCTGTACGGCCCTGAGGATGTTACATGGGCAACCGCTGTTTGCTACCTGTACGGCCCTGAGGATGTTACATGGGCCACAGCTGTTTGCTGATTGGGCTGCAAGACAGATGCAGGTTGAGAACCACTGGTATAAACGATAGTCCTAGAAAACCAAAGATTTCCTGGTTAATTAGTGAGAAATAACAAAGCACATAAGTCATGGTTAAGATGGGGGGAGTTTCCATTGTAGTTTTAAAACTATTTAATTGTAGTACT
This sequence comes from Natator depressus, assembly GCF_965152275.1. Classification (NCBI taxonomy): domain Eukaryota; kingdom Metazoa; phylum Chordata; order Testudines; family Cheloniidae; genus Natator; species Natator depressus. The sequence goes on along the minus strand of NC_134241.1, from coordinate 43,062,561 downwards.
TTTATACTGTTCCATTGGATTCTGAGTCCACAGACTGATACAGTTTCTGATCTCTGAGAGATAATATCCAAAGCCAGTGAAAATACATATGTTCTTATAGCTGCCCATCATCGAGGAAGTCTCCTGTTCCCTTCTACACAGTGGGGAAAAAAAATCTTCAGAATCCAAGACCACACTGTGTTCTATAAAATGAGTGAAACCGTATAAATTTCTATATGCAAGAGGTCCTGCTGTTTCTCTGTCCAGCTGCGCATTTTAGCTGAACAGTTGGACAGGTACATTATTATTTGGTGAGGGCTGTGTGTTGTTGAGGTTTGGTAGAGAAATCTAAAATAGTGTTCTTGCCATATGTTTTGCAAGACCAGCCATCCATACAATAACAAATATAAATGTGTAACAGTTGGGAAGTTGTGTCTAGGACACAAGATTGTAATTTGGGGGTGAAAGAAGAAGAAGATCTGGAGAAAACAGTGGGGAGGAGATAGCATATCTGACCACTCAGACACACACAAACAACTTTTTATTTTCTATGCTGACCTCTAAAAGGGAGGGCTGGGGGATGGGCTAAATTTTAGTATTAAACACTAAATCTGTTTTTGATTCTGAGATGTTTCCATCTAAGCTGTGTCCATTGTGTATCTTCTGTCTAACATCTAAAGAGGATTCTTCTGGCAGTAGGTTGTACTGTCAGTGACCATTTGGTTCCAGAGGCAAACATGTCAAACAACGAATACTCTGTTTTCAGATTTTTTATATCAGGGGCTCAGTTCATCAGTCCCTGTGCCTTGTGTGGTCATTTACACCAGTTCAAGGTGTGGTGTTTAGATGTTGCTTGTAATTATTAGAATTGGCTGTTGGGAGTCTGAAAGGACAGGAAACAGGAAGGAAGGGGGAGGAGCTGCCAGGAAATTTGCTGAAAAATGCATTTTTCAGGGCACTGAATCTATTCGTGACTTCAGGTCAAATTCAGCAAATAGTTTCAGCTGAAAAAACCTTGAAAACAAATTTTGGAATTGTCAGTATGGTTCATTTTGCAAATTTGGATATTTTGTTTTGAATCATCATCTTCAAAACAGTTCATTTGACCCAAACACAATTTTGGTGGTTTTTTGTTTTGGTGAGAAAACCAAAAAGGAAATCCATTTGTTAGAAACAAAGCGAATTTTTCAATTTGGCCACCAGACCAAAAACCTCAATTATTTGCTCCACTCCTAAGGATGAACGGTGATGGTTTGCACCACTTGCTAGTCATGAAGAGTGACCATGAATCAGAGGACAGGTCTTTCAGAAGTCACCAAACGTACATATGAGAACTTGCAACACTAAGTTGTGTGTGCAAATGGACACCTCTGAAAAGCTGCTCTGGGAGATCCTTCTGCAACTTATAATCATAGAAGATTAGGGTTGGAAGAGACCTCAGGAGGTCATCTAGTCCAACCCTCTTCTCAGAGCTGGACCAACATCAACTAAATCATCCCAGCCAGGGCTTTGTCAAGCCAGGCCTTAAAAACCAATAAGGGTGGAGATTCCACCACCTCCCTAGGTAACCCATTCTGGTGCTTCACCACCCTCTGAGTGAAATAGTGTTTCCTAATGTCCAACCTAGACCTCCCCCACTGCAACTTACTCCCTCTTTGTTTTCTTCTGTGCTGAGACGTCTTGTTACCAAGGCCCTTTTCTCTCAGGCTGTCTGCCCCACTGAACAGAATAGGTTAACATGGAGCCTCAGTGCTTTGACTGTCTCTAAGCCATTTGAGGGCACTGAGGCAAATCACTAGAGGCATGGTTCAGAGGTGCTGTGTAACATGGCTGTAAGCCTTCCCTCCAAGCTAATATTTTGGTCCTTTGTTCCAACAGTGCCGTTCTCAGCTTCATCATAGCTGTTTGCTTAAGGTGGACACCACTAAGCTATCCACCAAGAGACTCTGGACGCTCCAGTCCAGAGTCCAACAACAGGATCAATTTAAAGTGGTTCCTAAAAACTTTACATGGCAAATTAGCTAGATTCTGAACAGCAAATTCTGCCTTTAATCACAGTCATGAGTACCTGGGCGTAACAGAGGGCACCATGTAATTGTGAATATCTTATTGTAATAAGGTTACAGTGCAGAGGAGACATGCATCTTTAAGGCTTGTTTTTCTTAAAACTATCACTACGTGCCTTGAACAGACTTTGGGCCTGATCCGACTTCTACTGACTCCCCTGGGTGTTGGATTCAGCCCTTGGTAAGGAGCAGATGGATGACCGCACCCTCATTTGGAAGGAATTCCCCAAAAGACACAGATTTCTGTACTGACTGAGAGTACTTAATTGGGTGACATGATCCCCCTTCCTGCTATGGGTGTATTTCAAGAGCTTTGGGTAGCTAGTCCTAGAAATAACCTTTGCTGAAATTGTTTAACTCCAGCTACTAAAACCACGTACAGAAGTTCCCCAATCTCTTGGTTTCCCCATGTCCCTGGCATAAAAATTCTGGTGTGTTTTGCTGAGAGTTAGAAGTGGATGCTGGCCCTATAAGTACTTTATTTTTTTAAATTTATCAAATAAATCTGTAAGCCATGGACTGGGAACACATTGATTTTTTTTTTCTTTGTCTGTCTTATATTTCTGGTTTGCTTGTGGGGTGTGTCATACTTTTCTGTCTACTGTGCCAGGAAAAAAAAAACAGGGAATGGCTCAGAACACAAGAATTCCAGAGTTTGTACGTTCCAGCTCTCTCTGATGGAGACTTAACTGTTTCTCTGTTTCCCCATCCATTCATATTTGCCTGTCATTTAAGGTAGTGCCTACACTAGAGAAATTTACTAAAGAATCCTGACCTGGGGTTAGCACTGGCTGGAGGCCAGGTATAGACAAGATTCTGATGGCTGAACGCATTTTTACCACCATTTTAGTTACTTACATCCGATGAAGTGAGCTGTAGCTCACGAAAGCTTATGGTCAAATAAATTGGTTAGTCTCTAAGGTGCCACAAGTACTCCTTTTCTTTTTGTGAATACAGACTAACACGGCTGCTACTCTGAAACCTTACTTTCAATAGATTCAACCAAAAGGAAGTAAAAATCAGTCCTGGTGGCAAGAGCCTTGTCTACACCATTGGTGCTAATACCCATTCCAATAAAGTGGTGGTAGGACCAATGGGAATTTTTTGTAAGTTTCCTCAGTGTAAACAAGGCGTAAACCTCCCCTTAAAGTACAGTTCTACTCAGAATGGTGACTAAAATTGGCATTGTGAAGTTTCACGTCTATGGCAGCTCATTTACTCCAGGTAACATTTGCTAAGCTTACTAGTGTGTGTTTAAAAAAAAAAAAAAAAAAAAAAAAAAAAAAAAGGTTTTAATAGAACTGTCGGCACCTAAAACCCCCGGGTCTAAAGTCAGGCTGGTTTTGTTCTGGTTTGCACATCTCTGGGCATAAACACTATATACTCTCAATCTATCGTTATTAATTCAGTTGATCAACTCAGAAAAGAATCCAGCTGTCACTCGCACAGCTGGTCTAGCCCTGCAGGGCTAACAGGAGTGAAAGATGTGGCTTTGTAAGTGCACTTAGAGAATGAGTCTGAGCAAGGAAGTGCTATTTTTATGAAGACAGGTTTCAGAGCGGTAGCCGTGTTAGTCTGTATCAGCAAAAACGACGAGGAGTCCTTGTGGCACCTTAGAGACTAACACATTTATTTGGGCATAAGCTTTCATGGGCTCAAACCCACTTCATCGGATGCATGCAGTGGAAAATACAGAGAACATGAAAAGATGGGTGTTGCCATACCCACTATAACAAGAGTTTAGTGTCCTTTTTCCTTTACAGAAACACACACTTTGCTTCTCTACAAAGTCCAGCCACGAGGAAGTTTGTGTGGAAGGTTGGTTTTTTACGAGAGTCTCCAGTTTTGAGAGGTCATTCTTAATCTTTCCCTGTTGGCTGTATAGGATGTTGCCGTACCCACTATAACGAGAGTTATACAACACCCATTTTTTTCATGTTCTGTGTGTATCTTCCTACTGTATTTTCCACTGCATGCATCCGAAGTGGGTTTGAGCCCGCGAAAGCTTATGCCCAAATAAATTTGTTAGTCTCTTAGGTGCCACAAGGACTCCTCGTTATTTTTATGAAGTTAGTCATATGACCTCAGCTGTACAAGACAGAGTTTAATGCAAAGGCCAAGGAGAGTCCAAAATCAGTTGAAAGCTCCTATGTCTAAGATCATAGCAGTAACATTGGTCTTGTATAAGCAGTCTCCGTTACTATCTAAGAGAGATCCAAGGAGTTGCTGTAAAAAGCCTTACTGAAATTTGTCAGGTTCTGAAGCCTTTTAGAACAACTTCTAAAGAACCGTGTTTAATTTCAGTGTAACCCTGTCAGTTTCCTCCCCATTGAATTCTATAAGGCTTTTTCATAAAGAGGATTTGGGCTCATGCCCCCTTCCGCAGATAGTCCCTAGCCCGCTTGTTGGAGCTACAAACAAAGGTGCCATTTCACGCCATGATGTTGGTGTCTGTGATGTTGGGCCTGCCTGATAGGAACATTTTGAGATCCCCTCTCTAGTGATCACTTCTCTCCTGGAGTTAATGGTTACTCCTAAGTCACGGGCTCCCTGCCCACCCAGGAAAGGTGGTGTAATGCCAAAGCCCTAGCAGACCAACACTCCTCACCCAGCACTCTGCTGAAGCAGCAGAGCATAGAGTGGAGAGGTATTGGTTGTCCCCGAAACTTTGTCCCCGCTCTCGGACCCCTGCCTTTTTCAGGCATGGAAAATCCACTCAAAGGTCCTGGCACTGAAAGGGTTCCTGTGGAAAGCTCAGCGTTATCACTTAATACACATCCGTGAGTGCAGCTGCTAATAAAAAGAACACGCTAGCCTCTTTAGTAAATTACATCCTTTGTGCTGTAGTTAAATTCCGTCCTGTGTTCGTTCGTTCTTAATGTAAACCTGTTCTGGACTAGGGGAGTAACCTCATTGTTCCTGTTCAGTTGCCTCTGGGCCTATCTTAAGTTGCCTGAACCTGGGCCAGCCTCCAAGCATAGAACTGTTTGCTGTGGCTTTTATCAAGAAATGTGTCCCCAACACCCTGGTGGCAGATTCCCTGTATTTGTGGGTAGGAAAAAGGGATGTTTTGGCAATATTTTGCTTCCCAGTGTTGGTCCAGGTGTCTCTCTCCCCATGATTGTCAGACAGGTTTTCGCACGTGCCAAAAGGGGTCGTTACCTTGGAATTTAAGGGATTATTGTAACCAATGTCAGTTGAGGTCACGGATGGTTTTCAAGGTCAGACGCCAACTTGTGCAGAAGAATTTCTACACAATTTCGGGGACGGGGGAGGGATAGCTTAGTGGTTTGAGCATTGGCCTGCTAAACCCAGGGTTGAGAGTTCAGTCCTTGAGGGGGCTTTAGGGATTTAGGGATCGGGGGAAAAAATTGGGGATTGGCCCTGCTTTGAGCAGAGGGTTGGACTAGATGACCTCCTGAGGTCCCTTCCAACCCTGATATTCTATGACTAGAGGAGGGCAGTCCTTGCTGGGTGAGGGCTGGCTGTACTCTGGTGCTCCCTAAATTTGACTCTGTTGCCATTTTCCTTCTGCAAGTCTCCCCATCTGAACAAGGTTTAACATGAACCGTAATGAATCCATGTCAAATGGAGACACATAGGCCCTTCCAGAAAGGAATGGGGAGGTAATGATGCAGCAGGCGCTTCAGAGCTCAAATCTTCTGACTGGCAATAATTTGTCTAGAAATCAGACACCCAAGCCTGTGTGAAAAATGCTTGTGCAAACCATTCTTTTGTGTGTGCAGAGCAAGTACTACGCATGCTATTGCCTGTTTTTCTGCCCCCCCCCCCCCCCCCCCGGCTGCATGGATTTTTATTTATTTTGCAAGTGCAGTATAGGTGTCTGAATTTGAAAACTGGCAGTCCCCCTCCAGGATAAGCAAGTGTCAAACAATGAGTGAGCCCACTGAAAGCTGGAATGAGGAATGCCCCAGTAGCTTTTGGATTTAATCATTGGGAACACACGGCATTTTTCGATGTATAGAACTCTTACAGTGACCACACTGTTTGGGTCCAGGACAAATGACAGGACAGAAGCGTGTAGGGTGCAAAAGTCCACAGAGTTTATTGAGGCAGCTCCCCACCTCCGCCGCGGCATCTTCTCCCTGTGTCAGTCTCCTTACACCTCTCTGGCCTGTCCCAGCCTGCACAGGCAGCCCCAGAGTCCTTACGTAGCAAAGCAAAGAAGCAGTGCCATGAAGATGAACTCAGTTGTCCTGTGCCAGCCCTACCTTTCTCCGGAGGGCTCCAGCAGTCTCTGCAGAGGGGCTGGGCTGGGCACAGAGGACTGTTCTCTCTGGCCAGCCAGCTCCTGAGCGGTTCTCTTCCCTCATTAACAGCCCCTCCATTACCTGACAGCGAGTACAGGTATAGCGGCGTGGCTGAGGGCCCACAGCAGCTCTCCAACCCTTTCTGGCTTGGTGTGGAGTGGATATGCCCCATCACAGCCTCCTGAATGGTGCTATTTTGTTTCCGCTCTCTGACAGCTGAGAAGGTTACCTCCCTGGGGAAAGACTGGCATCGACCATGCTTGAAGTGTGAGAAATGCAACAAGACCCTGACTTCAGGCGGCCATGCTGAGGTAAGGGGTGAGGTGGCCACCACTTCTGTGTCACTGTAACTCTTAGCTGCATCTTCCAACGTGTAGGAGAGACTTGTCTAGAAGCTTTAATCAGCTGCTTCCTGTGGGCGGCAGCATAGTGTACCCTGCCTTTGCAAAGTGGATCCCCAGGTACTCCACAGCCCAAAGGGCCCGTATTTCACAGTCCCAGCTCTGAAATTCTGCAGCAGCATGACTTTATCCCCGCACCATGCAGTACCCTTGTTCCCATCCCCCTCACACACACTCACCGCACAGGCCCAGACTTGTAAGGCTCACTGAGGTACAAATTGTTGCTGGCTATTTCTGAGGGTGGGGTTCTCACTCTACTCTCCAGCTAGAGTGACCACATAGCAAATGTGAAAAATTGGGACGGGGGTGGTGGTGGGGCAATAGGAGCCCATATATAAAAAAGCCCCAAATATCAGGACTGTCCCTATAAAATCAGGACATCTGGTCACCCTATCTCCAGCCAGCCTGGCTCTATTCCCCTGGCCTCTGTTACTGCAGTGCTGTCCAGCTCAGACCCTCCTTCACCCCTGGAAGCAGGGAGCTTATAGCAAGCTTCAGCAGCTCATTGCCCGGGCCTGGACCGCTGGGGGATCTCCAGGCCACCTAGCTGCCCAGCCGACGTTTCTGGCTTCTCCCTGCTCCTTGGCTGCAAGCTGGACTCCTAGTGCATGTGCTGTACACAGTAAAATCATCTCCCCCTTGTGGGGAAATTTGGAGAGCAAGAGGCAGGTTGCAGCTGGCCAGAGGGGGTCTGGCTGCAGCAAAACAGCTAATGCCAGGGCAAGAAGGCTGCATTCCGTGGCATCCTGGGGCCAATGGCAAGCTCCACTGCTGTAGAATCACAGGGTGCATGGGGCCCTGCCTGAGATGAGCGGGGAGTTCACAGCTCTTGGAGCTATTGGTTCAAGCGCTCTGCAGATGCAAGCAGCCATTGCTGCATCAGTTACTCAGCTCTCAGACTTGAGGGCCAGAAATTGAATTTTAAAAGAGGGGAAGCTGAGATTCTGCAGCAGGGGTTAATTCTTTGGTTGATTCCATGGAATATGGGACTACCTGGGAGCCTGCCTCAAAGTAGCAAGAACTCTGCATTAGCCAGCTCCAAGCTGTGGGCTTGCTGTGTGTGCGGGCAGGCTGGTTTGCCAGCACCAGGCTACCAGAGCTCAGATATACAGCTAGCCCAGTGAGCGGGGTGCCATAGTAACTGAACTAACTTGACAGGGAGGAGACACTGGGCCAGTCCAGGTCCCTGCAGTGGGGATTTGCTGAGTTGGAGAAATCCTGTAGGGAACTCTCCATTGTGTGTAACAGGGCAGAGTGTCACTAGGATTGTGGGCTGGGTGGCGCAGTGTGCTCTAGCCTTATCCAGAGACCTACATCCGGAGCAGGTCTCAGGTGAGGAGGAACGTGAGTGAACCTTAGACAAGGCTCTGATTTGGCTCTCCCGGCACGTGGCTGTTTCTTTAGTTTAGCAAAGCTGTAGTGAGGTCAGAACTCCACTCGGAGTGACTGGCAGAACAATGGCAGGGCCCAGGACAGGACTGGTAGGCAGTAGGGGAAGTCACTGACACAGCTGGGACAAGAGAGCAGGGCCCAGGAGTTGTGAATCTAGCTCCATACACACAGGATTAAGAGTGGGCCCAGTGCCCAGTTCCTGGTGCCCAGTTCCTGGTGCCTGCTTGTCTCAGACTCCCCTGAGTAACGTGGCACTGAGGAGTCTCTTCTCTCTCTCTCTCTGCAGCATGATGGGAAGCCCTATTGCAACCAGCCATGCTACTCTGCCTTGTTTGGACCCAAAGGTAAGTTTCCATGCTTGGGGCTTCCAGCAGGGAGGGGTGGGATATTGGGTACTGGCACCGATGGTGTCTGTCTCCTGGGATTCTTGCCCAGAAGCATGATCACATGTTCCAGCACACAGATCCATGCGCACACACACCCCCTGTGTCCATCCATAGCCACTCCTGCCTGAACTCCCAGCTCACAAGCCCCCCATGCACTCCCCACAGCCACTCCCCCTTAGCCCCTTGTCTTCCCCCATATGTTCCTAAACTTGTGGGCAAACCGCTAGAGCCATGTGCACACCCCTAAATACACCTACACCCATTACACTTTACACCTGTCCTCCCCTTCACAATCTCCACTCATAAGGCTGTCAGCCCACATCCTCCTGTGTGCAGTCACCCTTCGACATCTACTCACGCCTCCTTCACCTTTCTCCAGGGGCCGGGCAACTTTCCCTTGACCTCTTTATAGGCACTGCCTCAGACTTGAATTGTGGCCTTTGGAGCAGAAGCTCTGTCTCTCACAGAGAGAGGTGCTCCTCTGGATCTGCACTGTGGTTTCTCTCTGGGTAGGATGTTCAAAAGGTCTCAAGAGGTCTCGTCGCTGGCCCAGCTCAGAAGTCAATGGGAGTTTTGCTTTTTACTTCAGCAGGAGCAGAGTTAGGTCAATGCTGTGGCCTGGCCTACACCTACAATTTAGGTTGAGCTAGCTTCATGCCCTGACCACTGTAGTTAGGTCAGCCTATCCCATGATATAGAGGTGGCTAGGTCGACAGAGGGATTCTCCTACCGCCAGTCAGAGAGGGGGATTGCCTGCGTCAACAGAAAGCCCCCTTCTGTCACTGTAGGAAGTATCTACGCTACAGTGCTCCAGCAGCACAACTGCAGCGCTGTAACTGTCGCTGCAGTGTAGACGTGCCCTGAGTGTTTGGAAGAAATCTCACCCTCCCCGTGTTCGGATTCTACGGTCACAGGTTTGTCCTCTGTTGCACAGGTGTAACTCTCCATGGAGCTGATGGGCATTATACCAGTGTGAGTGATGGCACAAATGGGCCTGCTCATCTGGACATGGCACGAGTCAACTTAAGTGCTTTGGACATTTCACTGTAGTGAGGCACTCTAGTGTGAAGGTGTATGGACACTTTCACAGGCCAGCCTCGCTGCAAAACCCAGCCGTGTAGTCACAGATTGAAGGGTGTGAAAACCCACAAGCCCATGCAATTTGCCAGAATATCTTAGAGGCTTCGAAGAGATGAGAATGCTGAGGAGAAGGAATCTCAAAACTTGTAGGGCTCCAGACACTGCTACTCAGCAAGCTTTAGAAAGTTTTGAGTTTCAGGTCTGAATTCTCCCCTCTCTGCTGCCGCCACCCAAAGTCCCCGCAGCTCTTTGGTTTCAGGTTCAATACGTCAGTACGCACTCCTTTGGAATGTGATTTGCTGAATGCGATTGTTGATGTGGCTTCAATGCTAGAGGCTGTGGAATTCCACTTGAATTCCTGCCCCGCCATCCACTCTGTGGCTGCTGGGGTGTAATGTGAAATGTCATCTACAATCTACATGCCTTTCCAAGTCAGCAGGTTATTGACTTAAGCCTTAACAGCAGCTAGTGGGCTATGCTGGACAATGAGGCAGCCAGATCCCTGGCTGAGCTATGCAGCTGTTGCTTGTCAGCATATGGGTTGGCTGGGAACATGGAATCTCTCTCTTTATCTCTAGAAGCTACAAGGGTAAAATGCCAGGCTGCGCCAGGCCATTTGGTGGGAGAACTAGAGTCAGGAGTGACTGTAGTCTGCCCCCTCCTGCCGCTAGGCAAAGGGTTCTTCTAGCAGCATCCTCAGTCTCTGGAGGATGGGACCCACTTGTATCCCCCCAAGACACCTCAGTGGGCTCAGAGGAGCTGCAGTCCTGCTGCCAGGGCAGGGCTAGCACATCAGTAGCTGGAACCCTGATGACACCAGTTCAGATTCCTTAATTACTGAGTATGCAGCCTGGGTAGGATTGTGGGGGCAAGGCGGGGAAGGAGAGCACTGAGGGTACATCTACACAGAAATCAGATGCCCATGGCTGGCCCATGCCAGCTGATTTGGGCTAATAGCTGTTTAATTGCAGTGTAGACATTCTGGCTTGGGTTGCAGCCTGAGCTCTGGGACAGCAGAGAGAAGGGCAGACTGCTCCGCACAGCTGGTTTGGAGGGTAAATTGAAAGATAACCCACACGGTGACCATGTTCCTCCCACACGCAACAGGGGTTTCCTTCCCTCAGTGCCCTGGTCTCAAGTCCCTTCCCCAGCTCACTGCTTCCAGGCGCCTGATAAGAGGGAAGCCATCACCCAGTAACCCCGTAACAAAGGCATGTTCCCCACCAGGGGTAGGCAGCTGCCTCCCGGGCTGCTAGCCCCACGCTCACCCTGTCCTGTCCTGTCCTAGCCCTTCCCCTGGGCCTGGTTTTCAATGCTTGGCACCTGGAGCTGGCTTTCCAGGAGGACTCCACACCCTTTGTGCCACGTGGCCTCTTTATGCATCACCCTTGATTCCTCCTGCTGCTCTTGTCTTGGGGTGGGGTGGAGCTGCGTCTACGGGAGGCAGTGTCTCTGCCAGGACTGCTCCCGCACACCTTGCACCAGCCATTGGGCTGCCCTCGAATGGCTCCCTCTCCTGGTCTTCCTCCTGCAGGGAAGGGGCAGGCAGGTAGGTCATTCCCCAGCCTCCTTTTCAGCAGCGACTCCCCGAGGGGGAGCAGGAGCGAGCTCTGGCGGTGCTGTTGTGAACAGCCCCACAAGGCCGGGTAACGTGTGCTCACACCCCAGTCCCTTTCACAGCCATGCAGGGGCTGAGTGCTGTCCGGGCTGTTGAGGCAGGAACTCCATGGCTATAGGGCTGAGCTCCTTTCCCCTTTTGATTCTCCTGCTCTTTGGAACCAATCCCCTGGAGGGAAAAGCCACTCGCTGCTCCCCGCACGTAGGCCCCCTGTAATGCTCTGTGGGCTGGGTCTAATCAGCACTTGTAGGGCTGGAGTTCTAACAGACCATGCCAGGGCTCGGGCGACCAGCAGGGGGGCTGTTCACTTCCAGCATTCTGTAGGGAGGGGCCTTACACTACGAACAGGTTTTAAATAGACATGTAGGACTGGATGGGACCTCAAGAGGTCTCCTAGTCCAGTCCCTGCAATCTGAACATGAATTTGCTGCTGCTAAAGATGAGACTGAAATCCTCTGCATCTGCAGAGGATGGGCATGGCAGGAGCAGCTCCGGGGCTGGCTTCCCTGGGGCCTGCCTCCTGTCAGCATGCTCCTGCTGAGCAGGGTGTTCAGCCCACAGCCCATGCACTCCTTGCTTGCCCTTTCCACTGAGGCTGACAACGCTGGGCCAGCTAGCTAGTGCTCCTACATTTGTGACCTGGGCTCCTGTGCCACTGAGGGACTAGGACCCCATGCCCCACTTCACACAGGCTGCTGCCCGGCTCTCAGCCCTTAGTGCACTGGGTCACTGCTGGCCACAGGCCACGTTGAGCTCGTGACCGAGCTATTAGAGGCTCTGACTCTCGTTCCAGCTCCCCTGTACCCCAGTTAGTGTTTCCCTCTCTATCTGGAGGGAAGTTGGGCCCCAATGTGTGAGTGGTTTCCATTTGAAATGTCGTATTGCAGACGGCTCTGTCCCAGTCCCATCTAAAGCCATGGGCTGGGCTGTCAGAGGTGTCTCCTAGGCTTTTGGCTCATGGCCCTGGGAATATTCAGGCTGTGGTCATCGTCCTCCCCCCAGCTTGGGTGTTGTGTTTGGTCTCTGTGGCAGTTCCAGGGCACTGGAAGGCATGTCTCTCACTGTACTCGCTCTTATTCATATTGGCATAGTGCCTTGGATCCCTGTTGTGAACCAGGGCCCCGCTGCACAAACACAGCAGCCCCTGCCCCAAAGAGCTGCCAATCGGTGTAAGAGAAGAACTACAGACTGCTACAGACAGTTGGGGAAATATGGGTCAGCAGGAGAGGCAGTTGTCTCACTGGCCCAAGGGCTCTTCCCGCCGTGGCACTGGTTCCTGCTCCCTGCCTCAAGCCTCAGGTGGTAATGACCCCGTTCTGGTTCTCTTGCAGGATTTGGCCGGGGCGGTACTGAGAGTCACACATTCAAGTAAACCTCAGGTAAAGGCTTCTCTTAATGGTCATGTTGCATTGTGCCAGCCCTAGCATCCTAGGCCCTGGTTTCCTGGATTCCCATTGCATCCCTGGGGCTGGCATCCTTCCTCCAGCCCATGTGATTCAGAATCTGTGTCCACAGGAAAGTGGCTAGAGTCACATGCCTTCTCTCAGCCTTGGTACACCAGAGCTAGCATACTCAAGAGCATAGCCAGATTCACACTTCATTCTACATCCGAGAGCCCCAGTCATGCTCTGGCCAGCTTTGAATGCTGCCCCTTACGTCCTGGCACCTCTGTTCAGTTGCAACCCACTGATTAGCGTGTGTTATATGTTCCACTTGGTGCCCGATCCCCAGAGGACATGAGTCTGTGACAGCCCCTAGCTAGAGAGCCTAGCTTTCTAACTCACACCTTAACTCTGGTGGTCCCCAGTTCAGACCCTGGAGTCAAAGATGGGGGCTGTCACAGGCACTGCTTTGTTTCCTGGGTATCCACCCAAGAGCTGCGTCCATTCACCACTGAGCCCCCCGTGCAAGCGCTATGCTGCAGCCCTGTTGTCAGACCTTTCACCTGTGTTTCCTTTTCTTCCGTCTGTAGGGCTGGATGGAGAGGATTCCTTGGGAGCCTGAGGACAGCGCAAGCACCGTGACAAATGCATTTTTAATTCACTATGTAATTAACTAGCACATTAAAAGCAATAAATTACCTAGAGGAATTTAGCTGGCAGTGATGGGAGAGTCTCTGCTCTGTATCTATCAGGATGTGGCGTGGGGGAGGGGAGGAGTTGGCCAATATCACTGAAAGTCTTGTGGAAAAGAGAAGGTCCCAGATCCCCTTCCAGCCAAACATGTAGCCCTGCTTTCACACCCAACCTCTAGCGGCAGGAGTCTGCACTTGTATTTGTAGCCACTAATAAAGCCAGAATGAAAGCTGCTTCCTCGCTGTAGTAGCATGTTCTGCTGACCAAGGGTCTCCAGGGATCGGACAACGAAGCGCTTGTGAGCTTTAAAGGACCTCAGCAGTCTTTGAATGAAGCCCATATGGGACTTGGAGCTTTGTGCTGCTGCAGCCTGCTATGCCAGCTGAGGCCTTGATCACTGCGCGTTCTTACCCGAGGGCTAGTAGCCATGTCGCTTTCATCCGGCTGGCATGGAATCTGAGCTTCTTGCCCTCCACCAAGCTGCTGCCTTGGCCAGGTGCTGGGAGAGCAGAGACATGGCTTTGGCTGAGTCCAATGAAAGTCAATCTCAGAGCCAAGCGTGATCAGCATCCAGCTGGCACTAGAGCCGGCAACCTCACTATTCCTCCCGTAGCCTCAACACCCAGTGAAACACAGTCCTGCAGCGTCTCACGAGACAGCCCTTGGGGCAGAGAAGCAGCCCCCCAGTAACTCCCTCGGAGTCTCAAGCACAACCCCATCTCCTCCTGCCAGGGCTCACCGCACAGCAAACGAAACCTCGTGGTTTGCGGTAGAGGCTGCTGACGGGGGCTGGTTCTAGGGTCTCACTGCTGTGAGGGGCAAGCGGGTGTCTTGGGGTCCCTGGATGCTGCTAGTTCAAAGACAAACAGCCTTCTGGGAGTCCCGCCCAGGTTAAAAAAGGAACGTTTGGCTACTGGGTCAGTATTAGCTGTGATTTATAAAGGATGAAGGTTGTACATAGCTTGGCCTTTCTGATAATAATCTGGGGTCCCTTGAAGATTATTTGGGGAGGCAGATATCCCCTTTGCCTGCCCCCTCTGCCTCCGCTGTAGCTCTGGGCCTGGCTGCTGATAGACGTGGCTGCTTATAGACCTGCTGATAGACCCATTCTTAGCTCAGCTGCAGAGATGGGGGCAGGACTCGGAGGGGTTAAAGGAGTCAGATGGCGTCATTTGTGCTTGACAGGCGTCCTAAGAGCAGAGAGGGAGGGCAGACAAGAATGAGATCAAACAGCCATTTGTGTAAGGGAAGCCTTGTTTCCCAGCCCTGCCTTTTCTATCTCCGCTGCTATCCGGCCCCCATCACCACAGTGTCTGAGCACCCATAGGTTTCACTCTGTTCTCACAATCATCTGCGACGCAGGGCAGTGCTGGGGAATGGAGGCCCAGAGACAGGAATGGGCACAGTACTTAGGTGCCTGGTTAGATCACTGACCCACCTCAGTGCTTTTGAAACCCCCCCCCCCCGGTGCCGACACCCCTTTAACAATCTGGCTGTAAGCGACATGCCCAAGGTCCAACTGGAGGCTTGTGGCAGGGCAGGGAATTGCCCTTAGGCCTCAAGTGCCAGCGGCTCCCTTTAGCCAGTGGCCCATCCTATATGGCTCATCTCGCATGTGGCAGACCCCAGGTCTTCAAGCAGCTCCGGAACCCGGGGGAGCAAGAGCAGCTGAAAGTCAGACCTGAACAGTTGTGTCAAGTAGCGACGTACAGTGCTGCTGCCTCAGGGCCAGTCGAGGGTGGCCGTGAAGCAGAGGGGAATTCCCCACAGTGAGAAGGTGCCACTGTGCTGTCTACAGCAGATTCACTGAGCGAGGCTTGGCAGCTTCTCTAGTAGAGGAAAGCCCCTGCGCAGCCACAGGACAGCAGATGCTAAGCCAGTGAGAGCAAGCGCTGTTGCTTTCCCCAATACTCTGGTCTCCTCCCCTCAGGCTTCATGTGTCACCAGAATAAAGGGAGTGCAGCTATCTAGGAGCTGCCATGGAGATGACACTAGATAAATGTGGTTTCCTACAAGGCCCTCAGTGGAGCAGCCCAGGAAGACAGGACTCCAGCTCTGATCTGAAACCCCCCTAGTGCCAGCACTTTTCAAGAGTAGCCCAGTGAAAGAGACCCTCTGCCCTGAGGGGGGCACCGGTGTGATCTGATGGAGGTGATGGGCCACTCCCAACTAATGTTTAGTCTCTATGCCCCCCTCTGAGCCCCCCAAGATAGCCAGAAACACCCACTTGGGCACACTGAGCCACAGACAGTCCGGCATTGTCTGCTGGCTGTCAGGGTAGCCGTGCAAGCCTGCGAGTTCTCTCTCATGGATAAGACCCCCCCACACACACACACAGATGGTGATATTGCCAAGCCAATAGCTAGCACCAAGTAAAGACACAGACTCTGACACACAGATGGGATGACAGCTATTCCCATCTTAACCCTCGCCTTGCCAGATACACTAAAACAAACCCTATTTTGGGGCAAGGCACTTCCTACTTCTAAGGGCAGCTGTAAGCTCCTTGGGGAAGGGACTGTCTTTTTCTTACTTGTGTACAGCACCTAGCTCAGAGGGGTCCTGATCCCTGCTCTATCATCCTACATATAACAATAAATACCAATAATACTGTAATTGTTATAGCTGATACCAAACCCTCTACTGGTTCAGGCTGAACCAACTTCTCATCTAGAAAACATTGGACTTAAAATATCCAGCCAGGCCTCAGTAATGAATGCAAAATAGGGTTTGGTCCTCAGTTAACAATGGATGGTATTAACCAGATAAGCCATGGACTTTGCATGAGTCAGGTGCCTGTTAACTGGTTGCCTGGTCACCCAAGACAAGACTGCCCAATGAAATCCACTGGGATGGATCTGCAGGTGCAAATAATCTCTGGCCCAATTGTCAGGGAGAAGTGGCCTAGTGATGTGACAGTGAATTGTCAGTAAGGGGATCCTGCTTAGCCTGTGCTCAAGCCAGTTTAGCCTGTGCTCAGGGCTGTGGGTATGCGCAGAGAGGAGGGGCTGGAGAATCTGTCCCTTAAACAAAAGGACTTTAAGCAGTGTAACCTAAACATCTGACAGCAGCAGCTGACATTACCCCGCTCTCCCTGGAGTTTGGTGCCAGAACAGTAAAAAGGGAAAGCCCCTGCGAGCACCTTCTAGCACTTCACTGACTCTCCAAAATGGGACAAGACAGAACCACAGAAGGGCAACCAGACTGCAGTTGCCTGCTACTCTTTGCACCACCACTAAGCTGCAAGCATATTGCCAACTGAAGGAAGCTGTTCCTCTCTTCAGAGCCGGCATCAAGCTTAATGGGCCATTTGATGATTGTTTTTCTCCAGCATGTTGTAATGATTGGAGCCTTGTTTAAACACTCTAGAAAGAAACACATGGCTTGTTCACAGGGGAATAAAAGTCAATATGCAAAGAAGTGAGGAAAGCTATGCAAAGAGCAGCACCTGGATTCTCCCTTCAAAACCCCCAGAAAATGCTGCTGATAGAATTAACTCGATTAATATGATTTCACAGCAGAATTATAGTAACCTGCTCACCTGAGGATGCTCTGCCAAGCATTACAACAAACTAGCTAATCACTGACTATAATCCCCAACAAAAAGCCTTTGAAATGAAAGATGATATGGTCTGGAAACCTCTCTGGACTAGCAGCAGGGCAGGGACAAATAAGTAAAAGAACAGGTTTCCAAGAGAAGCATGCTGTATTCCACAGAAGCAGAGCTGAGGACCTCATGTTAGTCTATTTCTAATGACAAAGTTTTACAATACGCCACTAGTGCTGTACTTCTGAATATTTCATTGGCCATTGCAACATTACTTAGATTTGTGCATTTTCTCACCCAAAATAACCTCTTGGTGTTCCATCTATTAAGGTTTCAGAGTGGCAGCCGTGTTAGTCTGTATCAGCAAAAAGAACGAGGAGTCCTTGTGGCACGTTAGAGACTAACACATTTATTTGAGCAGAAGCTTTCATGGGCTAAAACCCATGCATCCGATGAAGTGGGTTTTAGCCCATGAAAGCTTATGCTCAAATAAATGTGTTAGTCTGTAAGGTGCCACAAGTCCTCCTCGTTCATCTATTAAGGCTAATGCTGATGCCAGTAAAAATGAAGGGATTTAAAGGAGCAGACCTACTTCCTTATCTAGGCAGGGATTGCGTGGTGGTGGTGGTTTTATGTCACAGGCCTGATATTGTGTCTTCTGGATTCACTTAAGCAGAAAGTATGACAGTGAAGGCACATGTAGCCAGGCTTCTTTGGTGCTCCCAGCACAGAATTGACTCTGCCTGGGAAGCCCTGTTTAAATGAGTGGAGAAACTGCACTTAGCTCAAGTGCCGTGGTGGGCAACCTGTGACCCCAGGGCTGCACACGGCTCGTCAGGGTAATCCGCTGGCGGGCCGCAAGACAGTTTGTTTACATTGACCATCCGCAGGCACGGCCGCCTGCAGCTCCCATTGGCCAGGAACGGCGAACCGTGGCCACCGGGAACTGCAGGCGGCCGTGCCTGTTGGACAGTCAATGTAAACAAACTGTCTCACGGCCCACCAGTGGATTACCCTGATGGGCCGTGTGCAGCCCGCAGGCCACAGGTTGCCCACTGCTGCTCAAGTGGGAGTGGGAGTAGGATCAGGTCCAGGGAGGTTGCCTGTCTCTGACTTTCTCTCCTTTCCTCAGACCTTTACCCTCTTGGTGCCTCGGCAGTACTCTCTATCCAAGGGTACTGAGCAGTGTAACTGTTAACATTTTTTATTGTTGTTTTTTGTCCATCTAGATGTGTGCTAGAAACTTTACAAAAACCGGTAAAAAATGTGCCCACAGGAGCGTAAAATCAAGGGCCCCAATCCTGCAAAAACTTACACTTTTATTCAACTTTACCGATTATGAGCAGTCTTCAGTTTACTTCAATGAAACCATTCACAGTGCCGAAGGGTAAGGACTTGGCTAAGTCTTCACAGGATAAAGGCCTAAATTTAAATAGGACAAAGCAAATGAACAAACCAAAGGCTGGTACAGGAAGAGCTGATAGGGGTTAGAATCATAGGATCACACAGTTAATCGGTGAATGACTATGTGCATTTTGATAGTGGGTAAAAATGTCTATCCATCAGATGTAACTTTTAGCATCAGGGTTCTTAACGTGAAAATGTAATATACTCTAAATCTAACCTTTGTGTGTGCCTATCCTATAAACCAGTGACTCCCAACCTTTCCAGACTACTGTACCCCTTTCTGGAGTCTGATTTGTCTTGTGTACTCTCAAGTGTCACCTCACTTAAAAACTACTTACAAACCCAGACATAGAAATACAAAAGTGTCACAGCATGATGTTACTGAACAATTGCTTCTGTTCTCAATTTTACCATATAAAATAAATCAACTGGAATATAAATATTGTACTTACATTATAGTATATAGAGCAGTATAAACAAGTCATTGTCTGTATGAAATTTTAGTTTGTACTGACTTCAGCTCGTCATGTAGCCTGCTGTAAAACTAGGCAAATATCTAGATAAGTTGATTTGCCCCTGGAAGACTTCTGCATACCCCAAGGGGTATATGTACCCCTGGTTGAGAACCACTGTTACAAACCATTTTAAAAAGTACATTCAAATTAGTCGATTTCTACTTGTGTTTCTATCAACCAAATACGAATGGCCATACTGGGTCAGACCAAAGGTCCATCTAGTCCAGTATCCCAGCTTCTGGCAAACAGAGGCTAGGGACACCATCCCTGCCCAATCGCCGTTGATGGACCTATCCTCTGTGAACTTATCTAGTTCTTTTTTGAACTCTGTTATAGTCTTGGCCTTCACAACATCCTCTGGCAAAGAGTTCCACATATAAAAATCCACATATAGCCACATATAAAAATTGTAGAACAGTCATGGTGCAACTGAAAAATAAATGTGTGGATATATGCTGGAAACAGGGAGCATAAATAATCAATAACAGTTACTCAGTGTAAAATGTTTTCCGGTCATGCCTCATATAAAATGCATATTCTATGGTAAGAGAGAGGATGCCAGTTAATCTGGTGTAAATCAGGAGTAATTTCATTGAGGTCAATGGGGGCACACCAGTATAAAACTGTTATGAGGACCAACTTTTATTTAAAATCTAACATGAGGTACTTTCCTTCTTACTGCCCACTCAGTCAGCTATAAGACTGAACCGGGCACCTAAAGTTTTCTGCGCTGCTTGTGATTCTCACTGCCATTCCTTCTCTCGTTGGGGTGAACTTGACTTACAATGTTCAGCAATTCTGTAATTATGGCTCTTAGCCAAGATGGTCAAGGATGCAACCCCATGCTCTGGGTGCCCCTAAACCTCTGGCTGCCAGAAGCTGGGAGTGGACGACAGGGGATGGATCACTCGATGATTTCCTGTTCTGTTCATTCCCTTTGAAGCACCTGGCATTGGCTACTTCGGAAGACAGGATACTGGGTGAGATGGACCCTTGGTCTCACCCAATTCGGCCATTCTTGTACTTGCAACAGGAAAAGGGATGTACAAGCCCCCTGATTCACGGCCTGATGAGCCCAGGGTGGGGCTGAAGCCCTGGCGTAAGGTCAGTAGTCTTTTTGTTTTAGCCTCTCCACTACCCTGGAAGGGGTGGGACTATACATGACCTGGCCGGGAGATCTGAGTTGTGAGAAGGGGCAAATCACTTCAGGGTGGGAAGGGCTGTTGCCAGGAGTGCCAAAGTCAGAGGCTGCTGCACTGTGCCTGGCCAAGAGGGGGGTGCACTGGCTCGTGAGTGGCCCCTCCACAGAGTGGTTACCTTGACACAAAGCAAGGCTGGCTTTCTTCAGCTCCCTGTGGATGTTTACAGCTAGGAGAGGAAGGAGCATGAGTGTAAGGTGGGAAATCACCTTGCCAGGGATCCATCCATTGACGGGTGCTGAAGAGCCACTGGAAAGATGGCAAGGGGGTCTCTGAGAATGATACTCCTAAGGGTAGGGAGGGGTCTACTCCCCCGTGTCACTACCATGATCCCTCTCTAGCAAAAAAACAAAGGAGTAGAAAACTCTGTCCATCTGGACAGCTCTGCTCCCTTCCTTGGGGAGAGGAGTGTTTAAGAACATGTGAGTGGGAAGGATTCATCACTTGCTCCAGTTCTCTTGTATGCTCTTGGCCTAAATGTCTTGTGACAGTGAGTTCCATAGGATATGTGGGTTGTGCTTTTTGTAAGGGTGAGAAAAGGATTTCCTTTGATCATTTGAAATGTGTTGCCTTTTAGTTTCACCAGATGTTTCCTTGCCCTGTTATTAGGAGGACAAAAAGGAGCAGCTGATTAATGCTGTTCATTAATGTATTTACTTCTCTCATATTTCCTCTCTAAGCCATAAACTCTTCTCATCTGGAAATTTTTCAGGACTTAATTTGCTGTTGCTGCTCTTTTCTGGACACGTTCTATGGGCCTGATCCAGAGCCCATTGAAGTCAGTGGAAAGCCTCTCAGTGAGTTAAATAATCTTTATACCAGACCTTATTTCTGCTATATCCTTTCCAAGATGAGATGGCGGGGATAGAACATAGCATTCCCACGCAGTCTGTACCAATGATTGAGACCATGGCCTTATAATATTTTTAGCATTACTCTCTCTTAGAGTGCATTTGCTTCAGGTTTTTCATGCTTTCTTTAAGCTGTCCACAATACGACCTTTATATTTTTTCCAGTGTTAACTTGTACTGAGCAATGAGTGTGAGTAATTCAAATGATTCCTTCCATTGGATATCCCCTTGCACTTCTTCACTGAATTTCATCTTCCATACTCTTGCCCAAGCACCCACAGTACATAAGAAGGGCCACATTGAGTCAGTTCAATGGTCCATCTAGCCCAATATCCTGTCTTCCGACAGCAGCTGGTGCCAGATGCTTCAGAGGGAATGAACAGAATAGAGCAATTATCAAGTGATCTATCCCGTCATCCCAGTCCCAGCGTCTGGAAGTCAGGAAGCTCTCTTAGGTCCTTCTATAGTTCCCCTTAGTGCTTTGTAGACTTGACCAGTCTTGGTGACTGGTTGTGTAGGGTGTGTTGGTTGGGTAGAATTGTCTTGGTGTGTGTGTGTGTGTGTGTGTGTGTGTGTGTGTGTGTGTGTGTGTGTGTGTGTGTGTGTGGTATGTGTAGGTCAATAACCTCATTCTGTGCTCCATCGATTTCTGTTTGACATTGTCTCCTAGCAACCTCAACTGGCTCACAAAATGTTTCTAAAGTCTGAATGTACATGAGTTTAAGTGCTCTGTGCTAGCACACGGGTACGTATGTGTGTCTGTGTGTGTACCTGTTACACTAACAATGCACATGTGTATATGCACTTTTTTTTTACTGTCTACACTCTAGTGGCTCAGCTGCCCACTTTGGGATTTATAATGAACTTTTTTCTGAACATCTCCATACATTATTTTCATCTTGGCTTAAATGAGCGCTTTCC
Organism: Natator depressus; assembly: GCF_965152275.1. Taxonomy (NCBI): domain Eukaryota; kingdom Metazoa; phylum Chordata; order Testudines; family Cheloniidae; genus Natator; species Natator depressus. The sequence continues at coordinate 43,040,853 of NC_134241.1, read as the reverse complement.
CTATGTTTACCATCTCCAAAATGCCTTCACAGCAGAGACTACAGTGTGAGAAGGAGAGCTATGTGGATACATTTGCGGTAGAACCAAACTGGCATTTCCAGGATTGGTGGGGAGTACAAGAAGAGCCTTTGTACTTCGATCCCAAGTGCAAGTGAGCCCCTCTCAGTGCCCAGTCACTGCAGGCACTCCCCCGAGCAGACAGGAGTTCAGGAGCAAGTGAACTAACTATAACATCCATAATTTCATTGGAAACAGGTGTCCACATGTTTCCAAAGCAACTAGTGATTTTTTGATGGGTAAGTTTTCAGGGGCCCATCAGTAGTGTTTGTGGCAAGCTCTGAAGCAGGCAGGTAAAAGGGTTGTGGGCTATATCTATGGGAGACCTGTGATGCTTTCAAAGCACCTGGGAGGATCCCAGGTACAGGCTTGGGAAGGAACTGGGATTCAGCATAACTTCTTCCTTGCAACTTCCTTCCCCGGGGAGAAGAAACTTCTGGCAGCCTGCTACTGGCTCAGATCTCTTGATGGATATGACAGGGTGTTCATCCCACACCAGCCTTCAGTGGGTTAATGAGGTTGAGACAGGAGCCAATTAACTAGATAGACCACACTTTAGGGGAACTTGGCCAGACAAGCACCCCGTGATTGGGAATAGAACCCAGCTGAGCAGTAACAGGCCTATGATAAAGCCAGGAAAGAGGCAGCAGAAAGGAATTGTGGTGTGGAGGCCTGCAAGGTGCATGAACAAGTGAGAGAAGGGGGTCTCGGACGTGGGTGGAGCTAATCCCCAGACACGCCCACAAGGAGGTGCCCTGATGGTAAGTGAACCCCATGACAATGGAGCAGAGCCATCCCTGGCTGCTTCTCCCCCCACCTGCTCATGGTAGTAGTGCTTGGTGTACCACTCTGGCTCTCCAGTCGAGCAGCGGATGGGGCATTTACTCCCTCTTGCCCCCTGAATTACTATGTTAGGCCAGGCTGCAAACTGCCCCAAATAGGCTTGGAACTAGGGACAAGCTCATGACTGGGGATACTGAGTGAGTCTCTTGCCGGCCACAAAAAGCATCTCTGGTGTTTAATTCCGATTGACCATTATTCCTGACAAATCCAGGACTAGGTCCATATTGCCTTCCTGCTCTCCTCCCCTACTTGCTAGCAATACTGCCAGGAATCATGGTCTGCAGCAGAGCCAGTCTCTGGGCAACCTAACATGTAGTTGGCGACACCAGCTGATTGATGGGAAGAGTCGGCAGACCAGCTCTCCAACCCAACAGCAGTTCGGTTGATGCTCATGCCATTTGCCATGGTTACAGCAGCTCCTGCCTTGTTCATAGATTCATAGATACTAAGGTCAGAAGGGACCATTATGATCATCTAGTCTGACCTCCTGCACAACGCAGGCCACAGAATCTTACCCACCCACTCCTGCGAAAAACCTCTCACCTATGTCTGAGCTATTGAAGTCCTCAAATCGTGGCTTAAAGACTTCAAGGAAGCAGAGAATCCTCCAGCAAGTGACCCGTGCCCCATGCTACAGAGAAAGGCGAAAAACCAATCTGCCCTGGAGGAAAATTCCTTCCCGACCCCAAATATCGCGATCAGCTAAACCCTGAGCATATGGGCAAGATTCACCAGCCAGATACCCAGGAAAGACTTTTCTGTAGTAACTCAGATCCCACCCCATCTAACATCCCATCACAGGCATTTGGGCCTATTTACCATGAATATTTAAAGATCAATTAATTACCAAAATCATGTTATCCCATCATACCATCTCCTCCATAAACTTATCGAGTTTAATCTTAAAGCCAGATAGGTCTTTTGCCCCCACTGCTTCCCTTGGAAGGCTATTCCAAAACTTCACTCCTCTGATGGTTAGAAACCTTTGTCTAATTTCAAGTCTAAACTTCCCAATGACCAGTTTATATCCATTTGTTCTTGTGTCCACATTGGTATTGAGCTTAAATAATTCCTCTCCCTCTCTGGTATTTATCCCTCTGATCTATTTATAGAGAGCAATCATATCTCCCCTCAACCTTCTCTTAGTTAGGCTAAACAAGCCAAGCTCCTTGAGTCTCCTTTCATACGACAGGTTTTCCATTCCTTGGATCATCCTAGTAGCCCTTCTCTGTACCTGTTCCAATTTGAATTCATCCTTCTTAAACATGGGAGACCAGAACTGCACACAGTATTCCAGATGCGGTCTCACCAGTGCCTTGTATAACGGTACTAAAACCTCCTTATCTCTACTGGAAATACCTCACCAGATGCATCCCAAGACCGCATTAGCTTTTTTCACGGCATATCACATTGGCGGCTCATAACCCTATGATCAACCAATACTCCAAGGTCCTTCTCCTCCTCTGTTACTTCTAATTGATGCGTCCCCAGCTTATAACTAAAATTTTTGTTATTAATCCCTAAATGCATAACCTTACACTTCTCACTATTAAATTCCATCCTATTACTATTACTCCAGTTTACAAGGTCATCCAGATCCTCCTGTATGATATCCTGGTCCTTCTCTAAATTGGCAATACCTCCCAGCTTTGTATCATCCACAGATTTTATTAGCACACTCCCACTTTTTGTGCCAAGGTCAGTAATAAAAAGATTAAATAAGATTGGTCCCAAAACTGATCCTTGAGGAACTCCACTGGTAACCTCCCTCCAGCCTGACAGTTCACCTTTCAGTAGGACCCGCTGTAGTCTCCCTGTTAACCAATTCCTTATCCACCTTTCAATTTTCATATTGATCCCCATCTTTTCCAATTTAACTAATAATTCCCCCTATGGCACGGTATCAAACTCCTTACTGAAATCTAGGTAAATTAGATCCACTGCGTTTCCATTGTCTAAAAAATCTGTTACTTTCTCAAAGAAGGAGATCAGGTTGGTTTGGCATGAGCTACCTTTTGTAAAACCATGTTGTATTTTTTCCCTTTACCATTGATCTCAATGTCCTTAACTACTTTCTCCTTCAAAATTTTTTCCAAGACCTTGCATACTACGAATGTCAAACTAACAGGCCTGTAGTTACCCAAATCACCTTTTTTTCCTTTCTTAAAAATAGGAACTATGTTAGCAATTTTCCAATCATACAGTACAACCCCTGAGTTTATAGATTCATTAAAAATTCTTGCTAATGGGCTTGCAATTTCATGTGCCAATTAAGCTGTTCGAGTTTCGCTTCTACCTCACATATGGTAATATCTACCTCCATATCCTCATTCCCATTTGTCGTGCTACCATTATCCGTTCTCCTTCCTTGCCTCGCTGCAGGTAACCCAGCTCTGACCCTGGGGTCTGAATGCTGACTCTGGTTCTGGCTCTGGACTCCTATTCCTTGCTACTGACTCCTGCTCTACTCACTAGGTCTAACTGCTCCAGTCACCAGGCATGCCATCTCAGTCTCTGGCACACCGCTTGGTGTGAGGCTCAGTGCAGCCCTGACATCAGGCCAGCCATCAAGTGATGTGTCCTCAGGAGTGCCTGAAATCTGACACAGTGTGGTGTGGCGCCCGGCTCCCCAGCTATCCTCAGCACTCAGGATATTCCGGGCTTGTCATCCTCTGAGTGCAGCAGGGATCTGGCAGCCTCCCAGGGTTGGAGAAACACATCAGTTATGTGCAAGCAAAACATCTGCTGAAACCTCACCAGGGCTGGATTCTCCTACTGGAGCCCAAGCCCGCATTACAGCAGAGCATGCTGCCTGGATGTCCAGTGCTTAGCTGAAGCCTGGACTCCAAGGGTGGCCTGGTTCCTGGTAGAACAAGAGGTGAGTGGATACAGATGCAGCAAACTCTAGCTGAAGAAGCTCTAGAAGAAACATGCCCATCAGTGCACAAGGATTGGGAGATGGCAAAAGCAAATGGGAGCTTATAGCTGCCAGATGGAGTATCACTTATAGAACAGCTCTGCTCAGGATGGCTGCCAGACACCTTGTCCCTGCTGCTTCAGTCTCTCTGGTCCATCTGTGCAGCGCTTGGTGCACTGATCCCTGTCTCTGGTCGGAGAAGAGCACAGTTTAAGGGGCTGCCAAGCCAGTCACAGGGCGCTAAGTACCAGGAACAGCAGCTTCACCTACTGAAACCCTGCCAGCATTCTTGCTGGTGTCACTCGGTCCATTACACCTGCCCAGACAGAGAGGCACTTGGGCTTGGAATGAACAGGAAGTCTAAGATGGAGCCCTCAGCAGAGTCAGCCTGGTTTGAGTGGATGCTGCTGGAAGCTGAAGCCAAACCCAAGCGTGCGGTTGGAGAATTTAATACTACACCACATCCTGCTGTAGCTGTGGCCAAATAAACACATTAATGGATTTGGCACAGGGGTTCAAGAGGAAGAAACAGCTGCTGTAGTTTTTTATTTAGGAAGCTATTTGCTTGAGCCAGGGTTTTCTGTTGATCTGCTCTGGCCCCAGAAGGGTCATGCTAGAAGGAAGGAGAAGGCTTGGAGAAATCAGATGGCCTGTAGCTGTCCATTAGCAAACAATTTTTTTTTTTAAATGGTACATCTCAGCTGTCTGGCCTGTGTGGCCCAGCATGTTTTCAGCCTGGCTTTCAGCACTGTCTAGGAGGCTGTGCAGTGTCGCCATACAGGGTTCTCCCCATGCACACTGTCTACCAGAGGCAAATGGTTTGCAGCTGGGTGCAAAGGAACAAGTGGTGACTGGACTGCGGCTGCTGGACTTGGAGACGCTGGACAGAGTCCTGAATGAAAATGAGCCCTGTCAGGTGACAGGGCTGTGACTTTTGTAACCCTGACCAATATTAGAATCATAGAATAGAATCATAGAATATCAGGGTTGGAAGGGACCTCAGGAGGTCATCTAGTCCAACCCCCTGCTCAAAGCAGGACCAATCCCCAACTAAATCATCCCAGCCAGGGCTTTGTCAAGCCTGACCTTAAAAACATCTAAGGAACGAGATTCCACCACCTCCCTAGGTAATGCATTCCAGTGTTTCACCACCCTCCTAGTGAAAAAGTTTTTCCTAATATCCAACCTAAACCTCCCCCACTGAAACTTGAGACTATTACTCCTTGTTCTGTCATCTGCTACCACTGAGAACAGTCTAGATCCATCCTCTTTGGAACCCCCTTTCAGGTAGTTGAAAGCAGCTATCAAATCCCCCCTCATTCTTCTCTTCCCCAGACTAAACAATCCCAGTTCCCTCAGCCTCTCCTCATAAGTCATGTGTTCCAGTCCCCTAATCATTTTTGTTGCCCTCTGCTGGACTCTTTCCAATTTTTCCACATCCTTCTTGTAGTGTGGGGCCCACAACTGGACACAGTACTCCAGATGAGGCCTCACCAATGTCGAATAGAGGGGAACGATCATGTCCCTCGATCTGCTGGCAATGCCTCTACATATACATCCCAAAATGCCATTGGCCTTCTTGGCAACAAAGGCACACTGTTGACTCATAACTAGCTTCTCGTCCACTGTAACCCCTAGGTCCTTTTCTGCAGAACTGCTGCCGAGCCATTCGGTCCCTAGTCTGTAGCGGTGCATGGGATTCTTCCGTCCTAAGTGCAGGACTCTGCACTTGTCCTTGTTGAACCTCATCAGGTTTCTTTTGGCCCAATCCTCTAATTTGTCTAGGGCCCTCTGTATCCTATCCCTACCCTCCAGTGTATCCTATCCCTACCTCTCCTCCCAGTTTAGTGTCATCTGCAAACTTGCTGAGGGTGCAATCCACACCATCCTCCAGATCATTTATGAAGATATTGATCAAAACCGGCCCGAGGACCGACTCAATATTATATGATTGGGGCCAGGAAATAGAATTCAGTCTCTTCTCAGTGCTCTGGTGTGTCACACCCTTCAGTGCTGCTGTAACAAACTCCGGCTCCAAAACTACCCTGTGAACTAAGACACCACCTCCATGACCAGTAGAGGGAAAGATACATGCAGTGGGCAGGTGCCAAATTCTATCCATAGAGGGCAGTAGTGAGTACAGGTACTGACTGTTACATCCTCAGCCAATAGGAAATCACACTACAGCATCCTGAGAATATTAAATACAGGGGCACTCCAATGCACGAAGTTCCTGGAGGTGAATTACAGGCGAGTTCAGTGCACTAGGCATGAAGAAGCAGTCTGAGGTCACGGACACAAACAGCAGGTCCATGGTCTTCCTGAACAGCTCCTAGTGTAGACAGAGACAAGAGAAGGGGTTCTCATGAGATGACAGTACTGAAAGCCCCCAGCAGGGTACCCTGCAGTGACTGGTGCCCAGTCAGGGCACACTGAGATATTGTCGGTGGGGATCCAACTGAAAGACAAAGTTCAAAAGAGAAGGCTCCAGGGCACTCAAATGGAGCAGCAGCGGGCAAGCGTTGGCTCAAATGAGCATCTGAAATCCTGTCCTTTGTAGGCCATGCCCAAAGAACAGATAACAGTCTACTGATATTTTTATTTATTTACCCCACCCAAAGAGGGAGAAGCAGGCTGCTTTTGCTTTATGTTTGAAGGCTGGACTGAGATCAGTGAATTTGGAGGTTCATTTAGGTTTCAGTTACTATCAACATTTCCTCCTCGAGACAGGAAGAAAAGACTGCTGCTTTGGCAGTTGACAGTGGGCTAGGTCTGAAAGTCATTGGATGGAAAAAGCAGAACAGTTTCTGCAAAGGACAGAGAACAGGAAGCAGAAAGGTTTTAGAAACCAAGGAGAAAAGCCAACAACATTCTGTGGTTTTCTGCAAGAGAAATGGAGAGAGAGAGGGAGTGGCTCTTTCAAATCAGCTCATTTTCTCCCCCTCTACCTGAAGTTGTTTGATTTATGAGACTATAAGGGGGAGCACTTTCCTGATTCCAAAAAAAGACTAGAGTTCTGGCTTAACATAGAATTCAGGATAGCAAGGCTGGCAAAGACCACTTGGGTCGTCCAATCTGGCCACTGCATTTTCCAGGCCTTCTCCTTGCCTGCTTCAGAGTAACCTCTCTTCCAAACTGTTCTGTGAGACAAGAGAGAAACTTTCATGCAGGAGGCCTTGAAAACAATGTTCTGTTCCCCATGTGAACCTCTATACTGTGAAGTCAGACGCATGAGTGTATTAGTACCCTCAGTGGAGCGAGGAGCAGCCTGTTACAGTAGGATGAGCCTTATGAAGAGACTGGCTTGTAGGGAAAAGTAGGTTGGGTACTCTGAGAGTGTTGCCCAGTGGAGGGCCAGGTGGGCAAGGAGGCAGGTGGAATGTGGGAGCCTAAGGATCTGTGGCCATGGGGAAAGGCAGATGCTGTGTGAAAGGGGAGAAATGTGTGAAACAACCCTGCTCCCTTCATCTTTGTGGCGTCGATGGATGCAGAGTGATACGTGCGGCCTAGGGAAGGAGGCAAAGCTGAAAACTTCAGGGGTTGTGAATGCAGAACCCAGGGGCTGCTGTGTCTTCAGAAGGAAGGTGTTTCTGTGGAAGGCCGATAGCGTCTGGGGTGTCATGAGTGGGGCTTGGGCACTCAGGCCAATGCCTGTATCCAGGGCCTAGGTCAGGGGTCAGAACCGGGGCTGGAGCCTAAGTGCAGTCACCTGAGTTTGGGACTGGGGTCAGGGTCCTAGTACCGATGCCAGGGGGTGGGAACAGAGCCGAGGTCAAGGGGCAAAGCCAGGGTTTGTAGCCAGAGTTAGAGTTCAAGTGCTAAAGCTTGGGGCCAAAACACGGTGTCAGAGCCCGAGTACCAAAGCCAAGGCTTGGGTCTGGAGTTAGAGTCCAAAGGTGAAAGCCAATGGTTCAAGCCAGGGTTGGGAATCCAAGAACAAGCTGAGCTGCCGGTCTGTCACCTGGACCAATAAGGATCACAAGGGAAGCTGTCAGTCTGATCTTGTGAGGTGGTACTTCCTCTGGCATTTACCACATAGACCCTGTTGAGAGCATGCATGCAGCCCCACCATGGGTGGCAGACAGTGGCATGGAGATATCAGCCACCGTGCAGACCCAGGTTCTAGTCTTATCCCCACAGAATCTCACATCTGATAGCTCAGAGAAGACAATTACACAGTTTCTGCATCCCTAGAAAAGGCAAGCTGGTGGCCATGAGGAACAACCATTGGAAAGCTAGAGGTGAGGAGTCCTGCAAAGCATCGTTGGTCCAGGAGCAGAAAGGCACGTGGCAACACCTAAGAGAAGGTGGCTGTGAGCAGTGCTACCAAATGCTTGGCTTCCTTGGGGGCGAAGCTGCTGGGTGACACTTTAGTTTTAAAGTTGTTGAGCTGTATTCGTCAGAGGTTTATTTATGTCCCTTTCTATGGATCTTTGACACAGCTCCCCTTTGAAATACCAACCAGTCACTTAATGGTCTGCTCAGCCACAGCAAAAACATGTAAAATCAGCTTGCTCAGCCCTATGCTGCCTAATGTGGCATTAGTCTGATGCACTATCACGGCTATGTTGGCCCATTTCTTCTGTATCTTTTTGTTGCAGTCTCCATGGCCACAGCTCAGGAACACGTGAGCTCAATCTAGGTTCATAAACACTTCTGTCTGGCTTCATGGCTCAGCCCATCCACCAAGTCAGGTCTCAGAGCATCATCTTAATTGCTCCACATCCAGAATGCTAGCTGAACTCCATGCCTGGGAGGCTCAGGTCTCCGAAATGAGGAGCAAGCACAGCTTTCACCTTGGGAGCATGCCTACGTTTTGGAGTCAAATCACAGGTGCTCTCCAGAAGCTCTGTTTCGCAAGGGGACATGCTCTTGGAGGGCTCCATGGTGCACTAGCTGGAAGGATGGTTGCTTTACTCCATGAAGGGTGAGTGTGTTTCTTGCATGGCCGTGTCTACCAGCTCCTAGGCTGGGCAGTAACATGATGGATCAGTTACTGATTTGAGAACACTGACCGTAGCATCATCCCATTTAAACTAGATCTTTGTGCTGCTGCAAGGATCCTGTTGTGTGAGGCACCTCAGTTCTCCCCAGAGCTGTGCTCGGCCTGAGACCCCAGAGAGGAAGAGGAAAGCTGTCCCTAGCCCTTGCTGGGTCACCTTACTGCACTCACCAAGGGCTTGGTGTAGTGCCAGGCATCTGTTCTGGATGTGCTGATTTGGTGGATGTTTGTGATCGATGCTTGTTTATTCCTGTGACGTTGGGTTTCTGGAAATCAAGTGGTGTCCTCCTTTTCCCTGCAGAGAATCATGGTGTGGCGCTGATTTCGGTGGGCTTGGAAATGCGGGATGCTTATGCCAGCGCTAATTGGGTCATGCTGTGTTGCTTCTGCTTCCCATTCCTCTTGGTGGGGGGATGGCGAGTGAGTCAGACCATGGATACGGCGAGGCTACGCCAGGTACCCCTAATGCCCAGGACAGAGGAGGAAGCATTAACATGTTGTCTTCATGTGATCTATATGGATGGCAATAGGGGGCTCACTGACACCAGGGCATGGAACAGGAGGGCAGCAGTAGACCAACTGAGCCAGTGCTCTGTGCTTCCCTGGATGGGGACATCCAAGGAGCCCGGAACAGAGAATCTCCTTGCCCTCCTGGTGATCACAGCTCCTGGCCTGTCAGAAGCTGACACAACAAATCCTGCATCTTGGCAGGGGGTGAGAGCAGATGACCCTGGCAGTCCCTTCTAACCCGATGGCTCTATAAGGAGGAAGTGCTTTGCACACACTTGGTCTCTGAGTACACCATTTGTAGCTAGTATTTGTCCCATTACAGTGCTTGTTTCTGAAGCAAAATTATTGCTCATCTTGATAACACCAGCAAGCTCGTGAGGGGATTGGGGTCAGGAAACTTTTTACTCATCTCTTAACACCATCAGCTCACACAGCTCCTGGCACAGCCCTGGTGCTCAGTGTTATCTGAGGGAACATAAAACAGACATAGAGCAAAGCAGCCCTTGCCGGAAATTGCTCTGAGCTCATTCTGATAAGCAGGACTTCCTTACCAAATTCTGCACAAGCAAGAAAACAGGGGAACCACCTGTTACACTTGTAGAACAAACCCTGTGAAAGCAGCATCTTAACTAGCTGCAAGTTTTCAGTCAAGGATCTTTCTTTATTGTAGAGGAACACAACAACTAGGGGCTAGGAAAGTTTTCAGATCCTTTTTTCACTCTTGTAAGATCTACAGCAGGGGTCGGCAACCTTTCAGAAGTGGTGTGCCAAGTCTTCATTTATTCACTGTAATTTAAGGTTTCACGTGCCAGTAAATCATTTTAACATTTTTAGAAGGTCTCTCTTGCTAAGTCTATATTATATAACTAAACTATTGTTGTATGTAAAATAAATAAGGTTTTAAAAATGTTTAAGAAGTTTCATTTAAAATTAAATTAAAATGCAGATCTTATCAGTTTAGTGTGATCCTTGCCCTTGCTTTTCCTTGCTGAGTTTTCCCATGTCCCCAGGCTGGCAGCGGCTGAGCAGGGCCAGCGGCTGGGACCCCGGCTGGCAAGGGGCTGGCAGACGGAACCCCAGACCGGCAGCAGGCTGAGTGGGGCCGGCGGATGGAACCCCAGACCAGCAGCAGGCTTAGCAGCTCAGCCTGCTGCCTGTCTGGGGTTCCATCCGCCGGCCCCTGCCAGCCAGGGTCCCGGCCGCCGGCCCTGCTTAGCCCGCTGCTGGCCTGGGGTTCCGTCCATCCAGGCTGGCAGTGGGCTGAGCGGGGCTGGCGGCCAGGACCCCGGCTGGCTGGGGGCCGGCAGACAGAACCCCAGGCCAGCAGCAGAGTGCCACTGAAAATCAGCTCATGTGCCCCCTTTGGCACACGTGCCATAGGTTGCTGACCCTGATCTACAGAGTGATCTGGGTCACTTGGTGAAATGTGTGTTAATTCAACTAAATGCAAGGCCACACCTCTGGGAAACAATGTAGGTCACAGTTACAGGCCCCCATCCTATATCCTGGAAAACGGTGACTCTGTAAAGGACTTAGGGGTCATGGAGGAAACCACTGAAATGAGATCCCTCTGCGATCCTGTGGCTCAGAGAGCACATGTGATTCTCAAATGCATAATCAGGGATATATGGAGCAGAAGTAGGGAGGTGGTGTTACCTCTGCATATGGTATTGTTGAAGCCGTTACTGGAATACTGTGTCCAGTTCTGGTATCAACATTTTAATTTGGAGGTTGGCAAACTGGAAAGGGTTCGGAAAAGAGCCCTGAGAATGAACTGAAGCCTAGAAAACCTGCTTTCCAAGTGAGACTAAAGGTTGTTCTGTTTAGCTTAGAAAAGAGAAGGCTAGGAGGTGACGTGATCATGATCTATAAGTACCCACATGGAGAGAAGATTTCTGTTAGTAGAGGGCTCTTTAAGCTAGCAGATGAAAGCATAACAAGTTCCAATTTTTGGAGACTGAATTTAGCCAAACTTAGACTAGAAACAAGGTGCACATTTGTAACATTGACTATTGGAACGCCTTACCTAGGGATGTGTTGGATTCTCCACCACTTGAAGTATGACAGGGAATTTGGGAGTCTTTTAGGGGGAAAAATGCTCAAATTCACCCAGAAGTTATGGACTTGATGCAGGAATCAGTGCATGCAAATAGATAAAAATGCCATTGAAAGAGGGGGGCAGTTTGCACTACAGGGGGCAGGTCCTCAGTGTAAATTGTCATAGCTCCACCTGCATCTCTCCCCGACCAGGATGCACAGTGCCCTGCCTACACTGTGTCAATCCCAGAAAACCAGGCTGTCTAAACAGGCCCATGTCTGCTTTGCTTTCCCTTCAGAGGTTATGAACAGTCTAATGACCCACGGTTATAAATTACCACACAGCTCTTTAAGCAAGAACATTTACTCTTAAGGTGAAAGCATGATAGAGAAAACTCCATGCTAAAAGCTTACCAGAGGTCACTCCAACTTTGGGCTCTGGGAGGTGTCAGTCCTTCAAAACCCACAGCTGGGTTTTCCCCATGGTGACAAGTTCATAACTGTCTCAGATTCAGTCTTTCCTTCATGCAGTTTGGGCCTTTGATCTTGGCCTCATGTAACTGATCAGCAGACAAAGGATTTCCTTGCTCCAGTCATGCTACGTACCTCAGGCTTTGCTGAGATTGCTTCACTCCAGCAATCCTCGATCAATTTCTAAAGGCCTTTCACATCTGCTCATGGTGTGCATACCTGTATGCTGGGCCTGCTCAGCTTGTGTGTGGTGAAAGTGGCTTTCCCCACCTCTGCTCACGGAGGACCGTATAGAAGTACCTGTTTTGGGCGGTCACTCTGGTTCTTGTTTCTATATCTGACTTCAAGGCAAATTCCTTGAGGGGAAAGAGGTGGGATGAAATGGGCATAGCTGCATGTTTATCAGTGCAGCTACTTTTCTACAAACCATGGCGGCCTGCATGCCAAGGGCAGTTCACAACTCCCTGAGATAAACTGCCTGTTTCTTTTCTCATGTATACCGGTGTAATTCCAGAGTGCCTCATTCACTTCAAAGAAGCATCTCTGGATTGCTACTGCTGTAGTCCCAAACTCCAGATGCTTCTTCTTCTCTGGGGAAACTGAATGCACGATCAACTGTATGATCAGATGTCTTGGAGCTGAAGGAAAGATCTTTTTCCACTGTATCAGCATAAACAGTGATTGCAAAATCATTGCTCAATTGCAAAATATCCCTTTTATATTCAGGGTAAAAATATTCCTGATGTTATTCAGGGGGCAGTAATGTATGAGAGATCCCTTTACTGCGAGCTTATCTGCTCCCTCCTGCAAACCTGTAAATAATTAGTGCCTGTCTTAAGCACCAAGGATTATGCCCAGGAAACAGTCTGATCATAAATAACGCTGCATATGACCTGTCCAACATTATTGTATTAAAGACAAAATTGTAGCTTTCAAAGTACAGGACAAATATCAGCTAATTAAGAGCATGAAATTGAACCACTGTGCGTTATAAATGTGAGGATGAATCTGAAAAACAGTAACTTGTTTCATGTGTTGCTTCTTGAGAATAGTATAGGAAGAAGCCGTCTTCAAAGATCCTGTAAAACACAATGGGTAAATTCCTGGCTGTGTTGAAGTTAATAGCAAAACTCACATGGTTCCTTGGATTTCTTTTTTTTTTTTTTTAAAGGCCAAGAGGGACCATTGTGACATTTAGGTTGACTTGCAGTATAACACAGGCCAGAGAATTTCATCCAGTTACTCCTGTATTGAGCCCATTAACTTGTGTCTAACTAAAGCTTATCTTCCATGGACTCATCCTGTCTGGATTTATTCTTTATAGTATTACCAAAGCACCTTGAAGCCCAAGGCATAGATCAGGACCCCACTGTGCTAGGTGCTGTACAGACACAGGGGGAAAAAGATGGCCTTTGCCCCAAAAATCTTATGATCCAAGTACAGGCTAACAGATGGATATAGACAGGCAGGTGGTGGAGTACAAGGAACCAAAGTTGAAGACTTCAAGAGATGGCGACTCCACCACTCTTCTTGATAGTTTGTTCCAGTGATTCATTGCCCTTAAACAAAAAATTGTGCCTAATTTTCTGATTGGAATTTGTCTGGAGTTAACTTCCAGCCATTGGTTCTTGTTGTGATGAAAGGCATAACTAGATTAAAGAGCTCATTAGTACTGGTACCTTCTCCCCATGAAGGTACTTGTACACTACAATCAAGTCACCTCTTGATCTTCTTTTTAATAAGCTAACCAGACTGGGCTCTTTCAGATTCTCTCTGTAAGGTATCTTTTTTTTTTCTAACCCTCAAAGGCATTTCCCCCCCAGCCATTGACTTCAATGTGGCCAGGATTTCTTCTAATGTCATACATAGGGCCCTACCAAATTCGCAGCCATGAAAAACCCGTCACAGACCATGAAATCTGGTCTTTTGTGTGCTTTTACCCGATACTACACAGATTTCATGGGGAGACCAGCGTTTCTCAAATTGGGGGTCCTGACCCAAAAGGGAGTTGCAGGGGGGTCACAAGGTTATTTGGGGGGGGGGGTGTCACAGTATCGTCACCCTTACGTCTGTGCTGCCTTCAGAGCTTGGCAGCTGGAGAGAGGTGGCTGTTGGCCGGGTGCCCAGCTCTGAAGCAGTGCCCCGCCAGCAGCAGTACAGAAGTAAGGGTGGCAATATCGTACCACGCCAGCCTTACTGCTGCGCGGCTGCCTTCAGAACTGGGCTCACAGCCAGCACTCCCCAGCTACCTAGCTCTGAAGGCAGGGCCACCGCCAGCAGAGGTGCAGAAGTAAGGGTAGCAGTACAGCAACCCCCCCCCACCCTACAATAACCTTGTGACCCCCCCAAAAACTCCTTTTTGGGTCAGGACCCCTACAATTGCAACACCATGAAATTTCAGATTTAAATAGCTGAAATCATGAAACTTACTATTTAAAAAATCTTATGACCGTGAAAGTGACCAAAATGGACCGTGAAGTTGGTAGGACCCTAGTCATACAGAACAGTCACCAGACCCACGGCCTACTTCCTGTGTCTGCTCCTCTGTTAGCCCAACCTTCTGAAAAAGAATTATTGACACTAAGCCAAACTCTTTTTCATGCCATGAACAACTCCAAACAAAATTCTAACGGCCACAGGGTAAGTCAGAAATGTTCATGACGCCCTCTGGATTTCCAGGGTTGATGGATTTTCCAGATCCGTCTCATGGAGTGCAGGCTTTCAGCATCTCTACTCCCTGAAGCCAGGAGATGAACATTTGTTTCACAGCCACTTTCACTGCCACCCCATAGCCGGTGAAGGAGAGAGACCATGACAGGGAAGGGTAAGGGGCTGAATGACGGAGAATCGTTAGATGCTCATCTAATAGCTGTGGTGCTTCTCAAAACCTCCTTAGTCTGTGAATGTGCTTGGTTTGTGAATTCAGAAAACCTGAATCTGCCACAGAAGCTATTCTCATCAATCTGAGGTATTTCCACTTGTGGCTGAAAAAACAGGAAGTGAGGGAGAGTGTGTAAAAGAAAACAAAACTGAAGTGATTGTCCTACAGTCTCAGGCAAGGTTTGGGTCTGGAGTGAACCTGCGCTGGTTCTGATTTTTATACAAGCCCATGTGCCTTTTGCTAAGAACGACTCTGAACTGTGTTTCTTTCTGTGTCACTGATGCAGCTGCTTACAGAAGTGGGAGGAGGAGGGAAAATCCACAGAATCTCATCTGGTTTTGAACATTTTAAAACATTTCCTACCAGCTCTAGGGTTTTGTGTGTGTGTGTTTCATAGATTCCAAGGCCCAAAGGGACCAGGCTGATCATCGAGTCTGATGTCCTGTGTAACACAGGCCAGAGAACTTCCCTAATGAATTCCTGTTTGAATGAGAGCATATATTTTTTTAAAAGAATAAAATAAAACCCCATTTTGATTGAAAAATTGTCAGTGATGGAGAATGCACCATGACCCTTGGTAAGTTGTTGTAACTTTTAATTACTCTCACCGATTAAAATGTATGCCATATTTCCAGTCTGAATTTGTCTGGCTTCAACTTCCAACCACTGGATCTTGGTAGACGTTTGCCTGCTAGAGCGAGCCCTCTATCAACTTTCTGTTAACCATGCATTGAGTCCTTCCTTTTAACCTCATTTGTTAGATTCAAAAGAGCTCAATCTATTTAGCTTATCGCTACAAAGCAGGTTTTCTAATCCTTCAGTCAGTATCATGGCTCTTCTCTGAACCCCCTCCAATTTATCAACATCCTTCCTGAACTGTGGACACCATAACTGGGCACACTATTCCAGCAGCAGTCACATCAGTGTCAAATACGGAGGTAAAACCACTCCAGAATAGAACCCAGGTCTCCTGCCTCTGTCTAGTGCCCTGTCCCCTGATAGTGTGCTAGCATCTGATGTATCTGTTGTGGAAGAGCAGTAGAGAAATCTGGTTCAAACACTCCCCCTGTTGAGGGGCTAATGAAAGAAGAGTGGAATTATAGCTATGAGACAGAAGGAAAAACCAACTGAAAATACATGTATCCAAAACAGGCCTGTCCTTTACTCTCAGAGAGTTCCCTGGGTTAACTATTCTTCTGCTCCCAGGCATGGGGTTTTGCAGGATTCAATTTTGATCCTCCCCCCGGTTCACAGTCCCATGTGGCTAGGGAGATAGAAAGGCAGCAGGTGCCGCAGTGCCAGCATGCTGATGACATTCAACTTCATATTTCTTTCATTGTGCGTTTTTTGTTTTCCCCTCTGTGCAGGGGGCTGGGTGAGGATTAGTTCAGTGGAATGTGTCCCGAGAAGGCAGAGATGGTGCTTCACGGGGGAGGGGGAAAATCCAGAGCAAATAGTGAGGGATAAAATGTCCGTCTGCCTTTTTGTTACTCAAGTGAAGGATCAAGATGCCTTATTGGACCCTTGGCTGATCAAGCGGCACCTGCATCTGGCTGGGTGGCTGGGACCTCAGGCAGTTCTAGCTTTGCCATAACACTCCTCCACCACCACCTAGCAAGCCAGGTGCTTCTCTCAAGCACTACTGCTGGTCTTGTCCAGGCCCCTGGTGACACTGAGTCAGTTAACCCAGATACAGCACACCTCGCTGTGAGGCTGTCGCACAGATACTCTGGTGATGGGCTCTATGGAAAGATCTAGGTATTTCCAGGTTCTGCAGCTCCTAGCTGGAGCCTTCTGACACGTTATGTCTCCAGTAAAGCAACAATGCCCCAAGCACAAGCTGCACTGCCTCTGGAAGGAGGAAAGAAATCCTGCCTGGTGGTTGCAGGGTGGCTAATGAAGCATTTCCTCTCAAGGGGATTCATAAAGAAAGGAAACAAATTAACAGCCCCAGTCTGCGAAGAGCAAGGCAAGAAGATTTCACAGGGTTCCTGGAGGTGGAGGCAGAAAAACGAAAAACTGGGGCCTGGCCCCATGATTCCTTGCTGAAGTTGGAGGGAAGGGCCAGCAGATTTATGTAGATACATTGGTAGAACTGAGCTGGAACTAAGTAGATCCTTGTTTAAGGGATTGTTTTTGGCCTGCGCCTGGGAAGGGGCAACCTGGGATGGTCAATGACACAGCATGGAAATGCTGGGAAAGAGCCAATAAGGAGCAGGCTGAGTGAGCTTGACAAAGGGGAGTGAGTTGTGTTGCATTTGGGGCTATTCACGAAACCTATTTTCTTTTTCACATCCTTCCTCACTTCCTGTTTTGAGCCAGGAGCAGAAATGCCCCTAGAGAGCCTAGATGGAGCCAGGCAGCAGGGGAAGGCCCAGAAGCAAACTCAAAATGGCAGCTGGCCTCAAAAAAAGTCCCAGCTCGCTGAGCTGGCCAGCTGGAGCCCTCTATAGATTAGCCAGGAGCAAAGGCCTGATCAGCCCTTCTGCTGAGGCTGAAACAGTTGTTGAGCAAGCTAGAGGTCAGCACTGGGGCACGTGTGTGCGTGTGGACTCCTCCTCCAACCTCCTGAGCGGGAGCAGGTACCCAAAGAGGCAATCAAGGCCTTTGGGCCCAGTGGGGGGCGATGCTGCATGAATGAAGGAATGGAGTGACCAAGTGTTTGAGAGACCTAGGACAGGAACCGGAAAAGCCTGCAGTCTGAGGGCTCAGTGTACATGTAACTCCAGCATTGGCCCAGTAGAGAATCAGATCTCCTCAAGGATGGCATCCTACTGCCACCTATGTTCATGGCTTACCAAACAGGAAGCCACAGCCACATCCTGGGGTGCATTTTGCCTGTGTTGGCACAGTGGGACTGGCAGGGGAGAGGCTGGCTCTTGGGGAAGGTGCTAGTTCATCCTTGACTTGCAAAGATGGAAACTTGGAGCGTGCAATAGCTGGGCTGGGGAAGGCAGAGAGGGCAATTTAGGAAACCTCCTGGCTGGGAAGCTAGGTTGGCCCAGCAGAGGAGCCTTTGATAGGGTAATAAATCCGGGATGCTCTCCCCGAATGAAAGGCTAATGCTGTCTCGCGGGTGTGGGCTCGATCCTGGGTCAGGATGATGAGACACCAGGGAGCTCCGTTGCTGCTGCTGGTGTGTTCACAGGACAATCAGCAAGAGACCGTGAGCTACATCCGTCATCCCTGGAAACAGACAGCAAACAGTGCGGTGAGGGGTGTCATGAATGTGGTTGGTTACCACGGCACCGGCATAAACAAAGCACAGCTTGTCCCCGGTTGAGTCAGACTTTGAGGAAATGGTTGTTAGTTTAAAATTAAGAGGAGAACCACACCCCAACAACCATATTCTTTAAAATCCAGCCTGCTGTTACCTGGGTGGGTGACTCACCTCTTGCCTCCAGAGAGATGGGTTCAGTTCTTCCCACTGTCCCTAGTGGAAATGAGTTAAACACACCTCAACACTGCCCCTCTCTCTGCGATGACTAGTCTTTCAGGGTATGTCCACACAGCAATTAGCCCCCGCACCAGCTGACTCAGGCTCAGGCTGTGGGGCTGTTTCATTGCTGTATAGACTTCTGGGCTTGGGCTGGTGTCTTGGCTCTAGGCCCCTGTGAAATAGGAGGGTCCCAGAGCCGTGGCCTGAGCTCGCAAGTCTACACAGCAGTGAAACAGCCCTGCAGCTCGAGTCAGCTGGCACAGGCCATTTGCAGGGGCTAGTTGCCGTGTAGACAGAGCCTGTGTCTGAATGGGCCTCTGCTCAGCAGGGGCTGGAATAGCAGTAGATGCTGCAAGTAGGGTCGCCACTGCACCCCCGAATACTGGCCATCCAGGTACTTCTGGAACAACACGGGCCTGACACCACCCTGGCTGCCATGACCTGTGTGCAAGGTCATGCTGGCGGGGGCAGGGTGGCATGCTCTGATACCAGACAGAGTCATGGCTGGAACAGGACAGGGGCAAACATTACCAAAGCCAGAAGTGCAGAATGGCCTGTGTAGCTGCAGGGACAAAGGACCTGGGTCCCAGACTGGTAGCATGTTAGTACCAGAGAAGAAAGAAAAAAGTGTGTTTTGAACTTCAGCGAAGTGGCAGTGATGGGTCTAGGACCCTAGGGGGAGAGCCTAGTACCAGGAATCTATCATGAAGGAATACAGCACTAGGGCCAAAGCTGTGAGAAAGCCCAGGCAGCAGAGAGATGGGGCTCAGACCCGTGGGAGGCAGAAAGAGTGAATGGTCCCAGTGGCAAGGGAGAGAGTCACAGTGAGTTCAACACAGTGTGGGTCCTACATGCAGTGAAAGAGCCGGGCGAGGGGCTCAGCCCCAGGGAGGAGTAAGGGTTTTCATGGATTCATAGATTCCAAGGCCAGAAGGGACCATTGTGATCATCTAGGCTGACCTCCCGCATAGCACAGGCCAGAGACCCTCACCCTTTGATTCCTGCATCAATTGCAATAACTTCTGGTTGAGCTAGCGCAGATCTCTGGGAAGGAGACTTGCAATCTGGATTTAAAGACTCCGAGTGATGGCAAATCCACCACGTCCCCATGTTCCAATGGTTAATTATCCTCCCTATTAACAATGTGCACTTTATTTCTAGTCTGAGTTTGTCTGGCTTTGGTTTCTGCCCATTGGATCCTCTCATGCCTTTGTCTGCTTCATCAGAGAGCCCTCCGCTATCAGAAATCTCTTCCCCTTGTTGGTACCCATGAACTGTGATCAAGTCACCTCTCCATCATCTCTTGGGTATACTAAATTGAGCTTCATCAGTCTTCTTGACTGAACCCATTCCAGGTTTTCAACATTCCTTTTCCAGTGTGGACACCAGACTTGGACACAATATCTACTAATCTTCCTAGTCTTCCTAGTAATCCACTAGTCTTACTAATGCTATGTCCAGAAGCTTAAGGTAGAAGAGCTGAGGCGAAGAGGTAGAGCCTGCTTTGGGGAATCGTAAACCAGACATTTCCCTCCTAGTTAAACCACCTGAAACCCTTCCCTGGGGTTCTGTCTTCCATTGGAAAACCAAATTTTCAATCAGGAAAATGATACATTACCTGCCGTATCGTTGGTGAACTCCAGAAGTGCCCCCTCTATGGCATGGGCCATCACTGTATGATTATCGAAGGTGCTTATCTGGCCTCCATCACTGTAGTGTCTGAACACCTCAAACTCTTTGTATTTTATCCTCACAACCCCCCAGTGGGGCAGGGCAGTGTGATTAGCTCTGTCGGCCCTGTGGCCTGAAGCCTATGGGAGAAGATAACTGAGTGAGCTCTCTGATGACATCTAGTGGAGAGCAAGGGAGTCGACGGAGCAAGGCAGGGCCTCGTTTACATAGTAACTGCAGGTAGTTTGGGGACACAGGGGTATAATTTGACTAAGTTTTATACTTGGGAGCATATTACTGAGTTTACCTTGTTGGGAACCCACCTGGGCAAAGTCTGGACAATGACTGAGTATGATGTCACCCTAATACAAACTGATGTTTGCCGAGGTGCAGTAAGAGACCCTGGCTAGAGCCAGATAACAAAGAGTGAGAGAGAGATTGCATGTTTCTGGTTTGCTACTGTGAATACTTTTCTGTGTGCTAAGGACTCTGAGGTGCTCTTAAAGCTACTGATTCTCACTTATCTACAAAAGCTGAGTTAAGAGCTGGAATTGTTTTACTGTGAGCAGAGCTCACCAGAGGCTTCTGTTGGTTAGCTAGTAGCAAGCAGAGGTGAGAACCCAGCAGTAGCAGCTCAAAGCAGCAGCTGGATTCACCCAGAGACCACAGCTCCCAGCAGGAGAGCAGCAGCCGGAGCAGCTGAGTGAGAGCAGTTGCATGCACTACAGCAGGAGCAGAAGGATTCACAGCAACCATCTGCATCAGCCTGGTGGTTCTGGGGAGGCCTCCTTGTCCTAGTTGCTGAAATCAGTATTGCAGGACAGGTGGGAGAGCCCGAGAGCTGCCTACCAACCAGGGACCTGGTTTTCCTGGACTCTTGGGACCACAAGCTGTGAGTGAGGAAGCTGGGAACCTACAAACTGAGAGTGAGAGGCAGGGGGCAGAACAAATTGCATCAGCCATTCAGGGTCCAATTGTTTGGGACTCTGACATGTGCTCCGTGCTCCCTGAGGTACCTGGGGGTGGAAGATGTTAAATTGTAAATATTTGTCCCACTCAAGCTGGCCTTTCCCTTTTCTCTCCCTCCCACCATAAAGTTAGTTGGTTTAAACCTCTGTGCTTATGAGTGGGCACAGATCTGCCTAGCAAAGGTGCCCAGAGTCATTATAGGTTCCCAGATTACTGAGTGGGAGCTAAAGCCAAAAATTAACAAATTGTAGAGAATCCCTAAAATAAAGATCTGGCCCTTGTTGCTGCCAATGCTGTTGGCAGTAGGGTTACAGCCCCACTGTACAGAGGGTAACTGAGGCACAGAGACAAAGTGACTTGCCCAGGGTCACACAGGAACTCTGTGGCAGAGCACGGAACTCAACTGGATCTCCCAGGGTAGGGCTCTGACCACTGGGCCAGCATTTCCTGTCCCCATCCTGTTCTGTTCAGCAGCCCTCTCACTGCTGTGGAGCCCTGGCACTCCTACAAAAGCACTGCAGTTCCTAGAGAAGCCCTAAGGACTGGAGACCCTGAGGTTAGGCAGGTCTAGGTAGGGCCGAGGGAGGCTGGGCCAGAGAGAGAGATGGGGTAGGTCTGAGCTGGCAGGTGAGATCACTGCTGATTATAATAAGGGCCCTGATGTCCCATCTCTGCCATGTTGTGTTTGGCAGCTTAAGTAGCAAGACTGGGCTGCACTGGGCCTCTCAAAGTCTTAGCTCCAATTTGCACAATGTTTGCATTGTATTATTATCTGTCCGCATTACCGTGGCGCCTCTGTGCCCTGGCCATGGATGAGGACTTACTGACTTGCAAAATCTGACCTACTCCCAGGGTGCTGGCAAGGGAGGTATCTCTTAATGTCCAGGCAGATGGTACCTTGCCCTGCTGTGTGGCAGCACTAGGGGCCACTCCCCTTTATTTCTCTGCGGAGGGGATGAGCCATCCCTTCTCTCTTTTTCAGCGCTTCCCATTAGCCTTGCCTCTCTGCAGGGAATCCTCTGCATATTTTCTCTGATCCTCCACCCCAGAGCTCTTCTCTCCTGCCCAGTCTCGGCCCCCCCATGAGATCATGGAACTCCTCAGGGCTCTCTCTCCCGTGCCTGACCAGCCCCTAGGACACTCATTCTCTGCAGAGGGGCTTGTCCATGGAAGGGAGTGAATGACTCTTACGCCTGCCTCCAGCATTTGGGGTAGAGAGTGTATCTCATGGTAGCTGGGAGGAAAACCTTTCCCCTGCTTCCCAAATATCTGATGGCCAACAAAAAAGCCAGAGGCTGCAGTGGGCAGGCTGGGGAGCAGCGCAGAAGGCCTCTGGTTCCAGCTAAGCTTGTTTCCTAGTGCTCCACATGTGTGGGTTGGGTGGTAGCCAGACTCCTTCAGGATGTGTTAACCTGACTCTGACAGGTGGGGTTATATGGCTGTGTAGTCAGCCTGTAAAGCCGTGAGGACAATGCTGCCACCTTCAGCCTATATCTGTTGCAAAACACACTTCTGTTACTGCAGCACGAAGGTCACAAGGTTAAGCCTTTTTATTTTTTGTGTACGTCTAGTGTGGGTTTTGTGACAATTGGAAAACTGAGCACTGGAAAACTGGATTTCCACACTGCCCAGGTGGAGCTGCCTGGAGGGGAGCATTGTGACCTCAGAGGTAAATCAGCCTGTCATCACTCCCTCCCTCTAGTTCATTTGCATACTTCAATGTCATTGGCTTAATCAATTCAGCCAATGAAACTGCAGGTCAGGAGCTTTGCTAGGAGTGTGTGTGTGTGTGTGTGTGTTCGGGGCGGGTCAGTACTGGGATAGTGGGGGCTGCTGCTGGTCAGGAGCTGTACTGACTGAGTAGGAGAAGAGACTGAGGCCTGATCTATACTAGAAAATTAAGTTGGCTTAGCTATGTCACTCAGGGCTGTGAAAAATTCACACCTCCAAGTGGCGTAGTTAAGCTGACCTAACGTCCAATGGAAGAATATTTTAGTCAACCTAGCTACTACCTCTCATGGAGGTGGATTACCTATGTCGATGGGAGAACCCCTCCCGTAGATAGTGCCTTCACTGAAGCTCTACAGTGGCACAGTTGCACCTGTAGTATTTCAAGTGTAGACTCGCCCTGAGAGAAAGCTGCCCCGGAAGACCCCTGTGGTGGGAGGGGCCTCTCTTAGGAGGTGGGAGACCCAAATACAATCATGTTTCTACATCAGGCAGAGGGGTGAATTGAACGTCAGTCTGCCATATACTGGAGGAGAGGCCTAACCACGGGGTTAATAGCAGACAGCACCTCCTCTGACCACTAGTCCTGTAAAGATGCCCAGAAATAAGATGTTTCAGGTTGAACAAACTTTTTCATTTGACCCAAAATGGACATTGTTTACACAGTGAAAATTTCAGAATTTTTCACTTCGTTTTGACCTGAACAGACTGTTTTTCCAGAACTGCCAGCACACCAAAAATCACTTATTCCCGATCTCTAACACAGCCACACTCCCATGTAATGAATTGCTCCTTCTGTTGTTTCCAGCGAGCTGAGAATGAAGGCGAATGTATGATAAAGAGTTCAGACAAAACCCTTTTGATTGCAATGTAATCCAAGTAAGCGAGCGCATTGCTCTGAGAACAGCTCCCCTGACCGTGCTGTGCCCAGACGTGTGCAGCCTAGCACTGCAGACTGGCAGTTGACACTGGGCCCTGGGGCGGAGCAGACATATCACATGTATTGACTCTTACGCAGCTCCCTTTGCCTCATCCCAATGTTTTGGGAGGCAAGTGCCTCCTTTTTGCTGCATTTGTGGAGGAGTGTCTGTTGCTCTGGCGCCATGCAGAGCTGTTTGTCCCAGCTGGCCCTCAGCCCCTGGCAGCTTCCCAGAGGGGTCAGCATGGGAAGGAGTGTGGAAGGTGCGACTGTAGGAGAGAACATGCCCAGGGATCACACAGCAGTACTAGTAACCTGTGTTGGGGAGGGTGTGCCCTGTAACCTGTGCCCTGTAACCTGTGTTGAAGAGGGTGTGACTAGTGCCAACTTGGCCCTATGGACTGAAGTCCTCCCTCTATCCCAAGAGCTGGCACAGCACAGGGAGTGGCAGTACAAGCTACCCCTCCCACCCTGTGAGTGTCAGAGCACAGCATGCAAAGGGCTCAGAACACTGCACAGGGGCACGTGCTCAGCACCAAGTGGGGGACTGATATCTCAGTGAATCCTCGGTTTCCACAAGCGCTTTTCTTTCCCAAGTACAGTGGGGGAATTATGGGGAGTAGGGGGAAGGATTTCTTTCTGAGCATTCGGGCTGGGATTTGCCGTACAGTGTTAATTTCAGGTGCATTGGTGGAGGTGCTAGTATCCCCAGGCAGGCCGTCCTTCTGCTCTGGATCACCAGCTTCTGTGGCCACCATACAGTGAGCAGACTTCTCTGGGGAGAACTGGCCGTTGGTGGGTAACATGGGTAGGAACAGAGGAAGGGCAGGACTCCCAGGAGAAGCCACGCAAATCACTGGGTGGGATTGCTGTAGCATGGCCAGACCCAAGCACTGAAAAGCATGAGATTGATTGTCTTAAAAATCATGAGTGATTTTTTTTTTTAAGTGTGGTGTTCTTGTTCTCTGGCTTCTGGCAAAGTCTTTCGTGTGCACTAGGTCACATGTTCAGTCTTTTCTCCACAGTTGGGCCTGGTTTAAATTGTGTTGTGTTTCTACACAAAAGCCAAAATTCTCATTCCCAGGAACCAGGACTTTAAGAAAATCACTAATTAGGATGAGAGCCAGCAACACTGCAGTTGCACAAGGCAGTGGGGGGAGGGAGAGGGATTAGAAACAGGCAGAGAGTTACTACAAATACCTGGAACCGTCCAGGGCAATTATTAAAATATATTTTAAAAAATGAGAAAGCTGTTGAAAGTAACATTAAGGGATAGGAGACCATTGCCAGGAGAGAGCTCCAGTTTCTTGTTCTTTTTTTCTCTTTCTTTTGTTTGCTAACACACCAGGCTTATGTCAGTGCCCTGCTCATTCTGTTTTGATGGTGAAAAGAGCCATTTCTCCCCAGCCTTTGTTCTTGTCTATTTAGCCAGTAAGCTCTTGAAGACAAGGACCCTCTCTTATAAGGGCCTATTCTACACTAGAAAAAGTTTGCCAGTGTAGCTATGCCAGCAAACCCTCCTAGTGTCGCTGCAGTTTACACCAGCAAAAAAGTGCTATTGATAGTCCAGCTGATGTTGGTTTGGTGAGCGATAGAAGCTAGATCAGCAAAAGGACTTTTATGCCAGCAGAACTGTGGGTGGGTGCCAGGATAGAAATGTCACCAAAAAAAAAGTACACCCCTGACCTGACACTGCTATAGTGGCCCATTGTAGACCTGTCTTAGGTGTATGTACAGCATCTAGTATTCTGGGACCCTGATCCTGGCTTGGACCCAGGGGTCCTTTGAAAATACTACTTGTAATTCACAGCAATTGATGGAGGATCTTCAGCTATCAGATGATATAACACAGCCTGTCTTTTAGCGCCTGATCGTGCAACAAACTCCATAGGAGCAGCCTCTTGGCTCACAGGAAGAGCCTGCCGGAATTCAGGGTGGTCCCCTGTGGGCATAGAGTCCCACCCATGTAGACTCTTTTAGAATCGGGGCTGTATTTTGGTATAATTCCTCGATAGAAATGCAAGGTTTTCTTTTAAAAAGACCAGTCATAATTTCGCTCCTCTTTCATGTGCTGGTACGCGTGAATTGATATTAGTTATGTTCATTAGCTGTTTGATAAATGAGTAGGAGTGGATCCCATTCAGAACTAACGTAGGGCCTGATCCCGGATACTATGCCCCTCACCCCCGGAGACAGTCAGTTTGAACCCAGAATTTTTAAATACATACACACACAAAATCTTCTGCCCCTTGAGCTAACGGAGTAAATGGCAGCAGAGATGGACAGTTAGTCTCTGTGTGGACAAACCACTGGAGGAGGACATCACACACTGCACAACTGTTTGCTAGACAGCAGTAGAACACTGTCTATCAGGATTCCTCATCTTCTGTGTGTGGCTCTGGGTAGATACTAGTCTCCTGGGTGGAGAGGTAGTTAGGGACATAATTTGGCAGATTCTTTCTGAAAGGCTTGGATCTCAGGGTATGAGCACCTTCTCTCCTGGAGTTCCTACAACACTGTTTTTCTTTGCGGTATCAGCTTGCCCTATCTTTTCAAAGCCCAGCTGAAAGAATCTTTTTCTGCTGCTTCAGCCTCTAAATCTCACTCTCCTACTGCTGATGTGTATTATTCATAGCTGCAATTCCCTTATTTAAGAATATAAAATGTCTTGGGACATGAAAGGTGCTATATCAGAGAAACATATTGTGTCACTTTAGGTACACACGTATTTGGAAAGACAAGGATATGCAATTGTCCCATTAAACTCTCCAGAAATAATTGCCCAGGGTGCCCAGCCATGTCCCCCCAGTCTGACATTTTCCCCATCTCCCGTCAGCATCAGGATGAAATTCCCTTTCCTGATTGCAGAATGAAGTCACTAAAGAAACAGACCCCCTGGCTTACAACAATTATTTCAGGTGACTTTCCATAGGGTAGCTCTCTTTTTTGGAGCTATTGCAGTTTTTAATGTTGTCAGTCCTGCAGATGGCAGCTCTCTAATGATCCACAGAGCCGGTCCAACACAGGCAGCAGAAGCGTAAGCTTCACTCATATTGGCCCCTGAAACCATGGCTCAGCTCTGCCCAGGAGCGTCCCTGGCAGGGGAGACAGAAGAGCTCTTTCTCTGTGGTCTATTTGACTCTTGTCTCCTCTATTGACACTGCCAACAATGGGCCAATAATCGCCAGTTGTCATGATGGCACTTGTCCACTTAGCTGGAAAGAGCTTCATTGGTTTGGACTTTGGAAGCAGTGAGCTGAAAGTGAATGGCTTCATGCCCCAATGCCAATACCCCAAGCCACTCTCTTGTTTTAATGGGCTGAGTTATGAGAGTGAAAAGTAAAAATATTTCTCCTCCCCCATCCCCGGCCCCAGCAAGCTATTAAAAGCTAGAGGAAAAAGGTGACTGTCAGGGTTGGGAGTACTGGAGTCAGCCCAGATTCCACTGATAGTTGGGATTTCCTACTTGAAAAGCAGGGAACATTAACAACTTACATTTTTGTCCTGACACTCGGGGGCCTGGGAAATGCACTGAATCATTATTAACATGACACAGAGCTTTGGAGAATGCTGGGGTTTGGGGTCAGAGGCATTCGGGGCTGGACTAAATTAGAAACTGAGTTCCCAAGAAGATTACAGACAGTTTTACGATTCTGGAATAAAAAAATATGGACTCAATCCAGGCCAGGCACAAAATATACCCCAAGAGCTGAGGAGTGAGAGAAATTCTAGCGTCCTCTTGGGTGCTGGGGCTCACTAATTCTTATTGCAATCCACAACAAACACAGCCTAGTGGCCATCTGGAAGTGTTCCATGGCTCAGCACAGTTCTAAATCTGATTGGCTGGAGGTGGAGCCTTTGTCCCTCATTGAACAAAACTATGGAGGAGTAGTGGGAGATAATGTGAAAAACTGGGTGGGACCAGGTTGGGAGGGGCAGGAGGAGACAGGATAGTGATGGGGTGGGGGATGGAAAGAACACAACAGCAGTTCCTCCACTCCAAGGACTAGGAGAGGACATGTGGAATTGCCCCTCTGAGCAACCAAAGGGGGGATTACATGTTTGTGCATCAAAGCTAGTAGTTTGAACAGACAGTGATCCCACAAAGGGCAGCATCCCCCGGCTCCAAAATCAGAATTCAGAGATATGTGTGTGTGTATGGGTTTAAAACATCTCATGATTTTGATGCCAATCTCACAGGGAGGAGGCTTGGACCATAGGACACAATCTCTCTCTTTGTAATTAATTGTATTTTTGCATCTTACATTTATCAAAAATTAATACCCAGAACAGTTTGGTTATGAAAGAGCTATGGCTGCACACGCACAGCAAACCTGGCAGACATCCAGTAACGACAAGCCCCCAACAGTACATACCCTCTGCTCCGCCCCCCAGCACCGACACACCCCTTACCACTGCCACAAGTTTGTTCACCACAGGCCCAGCCTTAGCTCTGCCTCATATGGAAGCCAGCCTTCCAGCAGTGCCTTTCTCAGACTGACCCATGCACACCAAACTCCTCCATTAAACTCCATAAGCAATAGCACTGGGAGGGGCAGTGACGCAAAGGGGTTCCAGAAAAGAAGATTGAGGGAATTCTGGTGCTGGAAAACAACAATGGGAACAAATGGCTCAGTGCTTTTTGTCCCCTGGACACAGAGGTGAAAGTAAGCCAGTACAGTATACTGGCAAGAGCCAGTACGCTGTGCCGGATCGGACCGGCTTCCCAAGGCTGGTGATTTAAAGGCCCTGGGGCTCCCAGCTGCCTTTCACCCCTGCCTGGACATTATGCACCTGATCCAGGGAGCTGGAGTGAGCCGTGTGGACTGTACTGACTCTGCAGTTCTGGATAGAGCTGGGCAGGTGCAGTTGGCATGCCTGGAAGAGGATACCGTTTATACCCTGCTTTGCTGCAGCTTGCATGGCTCCTCAGACCCGTGCAGGTTGCAGTGGCCCAGTTCTTTAGCGTGAACCAGCTCAGTGCCTCGGCAGGCAGGCACTGGCAGGAGGATGTGGTGTGAGCAGGAAAGGAATGTAATTTCATTCTTTTCTCAGTCATTTCTTCTGTACTGTTTTTTGCATTAAATTTCATATCTTTTGCTGCTTTTCTTGCCATTTGTGCTTAAATAGATGGCTTCTTTCCCCTCTGAGTGTCCATCTAGGAGTTCAGGACAGAAGTAGTCTGGGCCAGAGTTCAGGCAAAGGACATCCCTTCAGGCTGTTCAGTGCAGAACTAGCAAGTTCCCTCTGCCCCCCACCTACTGCAATGGACTCAGAAGGGGCTGATTTGCTCCGCAGATGGATGGCAGTGGGAACCAGTGAGGACCACGAAGAATGTGGTAAGGGCTGTACTTGGGGTGTGGGGTTGGGAGCCCTTTTCTGTGTTGACTCCCTGTTCTATTTGCAGATCTCAGGAGGGACCCATGAATCCTAAAACAATTTCTTCAAATGCAGCCAGTGTGCGAGATTCCAGTGAGTTTCAGCTAACTGGGAAGTTTGAAGAGTCTGTGGTGTCCCCTTACTGAGATCATTTGGGACCAACGGCTGACAGCTATCGTCCCCAAAGGACCCATTAAAAATTAATTTTAAACTAAATTACTAACCTGAAACAAATCATAAACCAATTAACAAATTGACACAGAAATTCCCAGGAAATTCATTCTGTGTTCAGAGAGCAGGAGCTGTGATGTGAGGACAGACACAGCACAATCTTCAAGTAGAACACAGAGGGTGAATCCCTGCTTCAAAACTCAGCCTTAACTTTACAGCTGTGACTGGCACCTCCATAATAGCGTTATCTGGCAGCTTGGACAGACAGTTGCAGAGACTTGGCTTGCCTCGTATCTGCAGTAACAGGAGGGGCTGCAGATTAGGATTGAGGGGCATGAGTAGATTTGACTTGGGAAAGTAGAAGCAGGAGCAGAGAATGAGACTCAGGTTGGAAAGATGCAGCTAATTGCATAGGAGCCAAGAACATTTAAGGAAACAGCTGTTTGGGGAGAAGATTAAAAAATTGGTAGGAAAAGGGTCATGGTGAAATTAATGCTGGAGTCATAGCAGGCAGTGCACCTGAGAAGCATTTGCTGCAAGGAAGGGCTAGTGGTAATAATCCCTTTCAGTATAGCTGTGGTCAGATCACACCTGGAATTTAGGGTCTGCTCCTGCAGTCTGGCAAAGCTCCCATTGACTTCAGCAGTGCAGGTTCTAGCTGTCAGTTCTGGGCATCACCTCACCATACCTTAACTTATACCCATTACTAACAGGGCAAGTAACGCAAGGAAATTAAGAAAGGGATGAGCAGAAGGAATGTTCCAGCAGGGAGATGACCAAGGATGCAGAATAGTCTGCAAATTAAGTGACAAAAGTTCCTTACTTGGAACATTTTCAACCTGATTGCGCAAAGTACCAAAATAATATTTCTGTACTGCAAAAGGTACATTTTTACTGTCTGGTAAGACCGAGTTAGAGTTTAAACAGACATTAAACAAATGTGCGGAAGGGGCATGCCACACCAGCCTATTTGCTATGTCATCCATTTCCTGTTGTCAGCCCTCCCCTCCCCTTGCTTTTCCTGGTCGGACCCAATCTAAATATCGCATTTCCCAGTTCCTTCTATTAGCCTAACGACCAACTTCCCCATCCCTTCCTCATGGCTTGCCTTCACCTTTGTGACCCACCTGCTGCTACACAGGATGAGATTAGCTAATCACAGAGTCCATGGAAAAGCTGACAGTAAGGCGGAAGCAGCTGTGGGGCACAGGAAGGATGGCCTTGGGCACTGGACTAGGCTACAGGAGACCAATTCCCAGCTCAACCAGCCATCATTAGGCAAGTCACTTAATCCGTCTGTGCTTCAGTTTCCCCATTTGAAAACTGTTATATTTGAAAGGGCTATTTCCCCCCCTTGAGCAGTGTGTGGGTTACTGATGGTGACCTTTTCAGCTAGTACAGCAATGAGGGGGGGGCCTCTGTAAGTGTTGCTGTGGGGTCTGTGACGTTGCATTCGATATGATTTTATGAAAGTATGCTAATGAGTGTGAATGTAATGTAACTGGAATATGCTTCATGCAAAAGGTCTCTTGTAAGGTATCATTACAAATCTTATAATCTACTGAACGTGTTCATTCTATTTCTATGAATGTATCATTCTTGTATCTGAAACTAGACATATGAAATATAACTCTGAGGTCCTATTTAATTATGCAAAGTGTGGGCTATTAATGGTGGTTTGGAATCTTGATGGCTCCCATTAACCAGGACAACTGACTGTAGATGGCTCTATTTACTTGTAAGCTTTCCTGTGAGTCAGGCTGGGAAGAATGAAGGTTTGGGGTCTCACAGGACATGTGACCATGTCACCTGGTACTGGAATCCATCTTAAACCTGGTGCTTTTCCATTTAGAAGGAGGGGTGGGGACCCAGAGAGACAAAAGATTCCCGCCTTGTGCCAAAGCTATAAAAGGGGTGGAACAGAACAAAGGGGGCTGCAGTCATGAGAAATCCCCTAGCTACCATCTCAGCTGGAACAAGGACTGTACCAGGGGAAAGGATTGGGCCCAGACTAGAAAGGAGTCTAGTCTGTGAAAGAAGCTTATTGGAACATCTCTGAGGGTGAGATTTCATCTGTATTCAGTTTCCTACTGTATTAGGCTTAAACTTGTGTGTTTTATTTTATTTAGCTTGGTAACTTACTTTGTTCTGTCTGTTATTACTTAGAACCACTTAAATCCTACTTTTTATAGTTAATAAAATCACTTTTTGCTTATAAATTAACCCAGAGTAAGTAATTAATTCCTGGGGGAGCAAACAGCTGTGCATATCTCTCTATCAGTGTTATAGAGGGCGGACAATTAATGAGTTTACCCTGGATAAGCTTTATACAGAGTAAAACAAATTTATTTGGGGTTTGGGTCCCATTGGGAGCTGGGTATCTGGGTGCTAGAGACAGGAGCACTTTCTAAGCCATTTTCAGTTAAATCTGCAGTTTCTGGGGGAAGTGGTTCAGACCCTGGGTCTGTGTTGGAGCAGACTGGCATGTCTGGCTCAACAAGGCAGGGTTCTGAAGTAGTCTCAGCACATCAGGTGGCAGTCCCAAGGGGGTTTCTGTGACCCAACCCATCACATTGTCCTTTCCAGTTCTGCCTGTTCTGAGGCAGAGAGAGGGAAGCTTGCGCAGTGCTTGCCTGCTGTGTACCATAGCTGCCTCTCACCTCCTGGGTTACTAGACCTTACCAAAGCCAGTGCCACTTAAACAGATTCTAAGCACTCACTACAGTTGTACCACACTGGGAGAAAAAGGGAGCTGAGAACAGAAGCGGTCCTGAACCCCAGTTGCCTAGCAACTTCAGCACTTCCAATTAAGCACCTAGGGTGTTTCTACAGCATGCACATGGCTTCAACATTCTCAGACACATCCTTCCTCCTCCAGGGGCTAGACCTGAATTATTGATTGGCCCACTGGTGTCTGCAATCGGCATTTATAAAGCAGCTCTGCCTCGAGTTACACACAGCTATAATCTCTCCCTGAGGCTGCCTTGCCCTACAGCAGTGCTGCAGGAATGACTGCCAGAGCTGTGTGCTTCCTTCCTTTGTCTTCTTACAGAGCAAATCCAGCCATTACTAGGAATTGTCAAGGCTGATTCCCCACTCTGGCACTTTGAGTGCAGAAGGTGGGGCCCCGCAAGGATTCTAAAAATTAATACTGGCCACTCCAGGCTTGTATTAAACTCCCAAGTTCACAGCTTTCCTCTGATCTTGGATGGGTAGATGCTGCCAAAACCCAAGGTCAAAACCCCTTTGAGAACCCAGGAAGGCGCACTTGGGAATTACTTCCTGTGGGTTACCTCAAGCCCTTTCACCCCCACCCCCTCTGGGGAAGAGCTCAGAAAGAAAAACAAAGGAAATCAGCTGTTACCACCAGCTAATTAAACATGTGCACAGACCACTTAGGACACAAAAATCCAATCCTGTTCTTAAAAAATGTAAATTTTATTAAAAACAAAAAGAAAGAAAATACATCTGGAAACTCAGGCTATTGCTAGATTTTAAAAGCCCCCCACAAGGATTAAGCATCAAGAATAACGTTCTTGAGGTCCAGCTTCAAGGTTACAAGCACAACAAAAGCTTGGGGTTAGCACAGAGGAGTCCACAAACCAAAAAGAAATAAATGGAGATAAACCTGATCACATCTTCCTAGACATTTTCTGATCTACTTATATATCTGGGGTTTCAAATGAGTAGTTTCTAGGTATGATACCAATGATTTTTCATACCTGGCTCCAAGCTTCTTACAGCATAATTACAGCCCTATCTGCCTCTCTTCAAGAACAACAACGGAGAGACAAATGGGGAGTCTTGTTTCAATTTTAAAAAGTTCTAGCCTTCCCATTGGCTCTTTTGGCCAGGTGCCCACTCAATTCCTTTTACCTATGCATTGCAGTGACTTTTAACCCTTTACAGGTAAAGCAAGTAGAGAACAGCTCCCTCAGTCACTTCTTTCTGTGTTCAGCTAAGGAGCATCCCACCCCCCAATCAGCGCTGCAGCCTCTCAGGCTGGCTCCAGCTCCCTGCTGTCCCTGCAAACTTGGGTTTTAATTTAGAGGGTGATTCTGTGTCTCTTGCTTGGCTTGCACTTCAGTTCCCTGGTGTGCCTCCTCTCAGGGCCAGTTTCCTTTTATCTACGGCTCTGAGATGTCAGTGCCTTCGAGGAGAGGAGGGTTTTCAGCCACTGCAGTTCACATGCATCTGCGATTTTGCTGAGCTGCAAATTAACTGGTCATTGCCCTCGAAGGTCGATATTCCTTTGGCGCTTGGTGCACTGATTGTCTCAATGCTTTGATGACAGTTTTCCCTTCCCGCTGTCCATGTTCTCAACGTTTACCGGAAGTGTCGAGTTCCCTGTCCCTTTGGTGCCTTCTTGCTTTGTGGAGACCATAGTCTTTTGTGACTGGACCTGTCTAGAAGAAGAGAAATGAGACACAGTGATGTTCAGAGGTTAAGAGTGGTAGGGTAGTACAGTGATCACTCCCTGCCCTGGAGACTTTTCCCCAAGCTCTCTGGAGAAAGAGCTCCTTGGGATTTCCGGAGGCCTCCAGCTGAGACCAGTCTGTGTGATGATGCTAGCCTGCAGTGCTTTGAAGGCTCTTTCTCAATGTGGTGTCTGACCCAGCGTGTGTTTCTTGCCCTAGTAAGCAGAGGCTTCAACAAGGAAAGGTGCCGAGGTTCAGGATATTGGCCCAGGACCATCCTTCAAATCTTGAATCTCTGTGTACATATTGTGACAGGGTCGGGCCAGATGGCTACAGGAGAGTAATAGAAGGCAGATATATTAGCCCCAGGTTAAGTAGGTCCCTTTTCCCTGGGTAAGGTAACAGGGAAGGTTTTTTTTTTTTTTTTTTTTTTTTTTTTTGAAACAGAAAAAAAATTTATTTGTAACAGTTACAGAAATTACAAAAAAATAAAGAAAAACTTAGCAACAAAACAACGCAATCAGAAGGTATAACACAACAGCTTTCAGGAGGGAGAGGTGTTCAGGCTAGCCCAGGCCCAGAGCGGGGGGGCTTCCTCGACACTCATGGTCTTCCACCCTCCTGAGTTACCTGGTGGCCTAGAGCGGGGGGGCTTCCTCGACACTCGTGGTCTTCCACCCCCTCGAGTTACCTAGTGCCGCGCCCAGGGTCACCGACCCTCCCTCTCCTGAGAGTGCCCGACAAGATGGGCACGGCTGCGGGGTGGGTGGCTGGGAGGGAGGGGGGCACATCCATGTATTATAAGACCCCTCCTAAATAACAATAATGATGGTATTCACAGCAGCTAACGGCTGTGGCTGGCGTCTCTCGCTCTGTCCCTCAATCAGAGGGTCAGACGGAGGGAACCGGACGGGGTCACCGAGCAGAGAACCCCGGACAGCGCCCACCGCTCCTCGAAGGTGTCAAGGGAGTCGGTGGACGCCGCCCAGAGGAACTCCGCCCGGATGCGTGAATGTACTGAGGATCGGAAAACGGCCCTACAATCGCAGGACGCCTCATGAGCCAACCTCCGCTCTCTGGTCTTATAAATGGCTGTCTTAGCCAAGGCTAGGAGGAGGCTAACCAGGAGATCCCGCGACTTGGTGGGGCCACGGATGGGGAGTGTATAGATAAAGAGGTGAGGGGAAAAATGAAGCCAAAAGCGCAAAAGAATGTTTGTGAGGAGCCGAAAAAGAGGCTGCAATCTGGCACACTCTAAATAGACGTGCGCCAGGGTTTCCCTCACATTACAGAAGGGGCAAGTCTCTGGAACGGAGGTAAAACGTGTCAAAAACACGCCCGTGCTCACGGCCCCGTGAAGGAGCCGCCAACTGATGTCCCCGACGGGCCTCGGGACCAAGGTGGAGTACAGGCTGGCCCACCGAGGTTGCTCCCCCTCCAAGGGTGGTAGGAGGTCTCGCCACTTTGTGTCGGGGCGGGACACCAGGGTGCGGGCGTGAAGGGTATGGAGCGTGAGTGTATATAAATATTGCCGTGATGCAACTTGAAAACCGACCGGTTGCAATTCATGCAGCCGGCTTGCAGTGAAAGGATGAGGGGTGTGTTGGGATCGGCAAGGTAGGGGCCCGATGGAAAGGTCCGGTGGGCCTGGGGTAAAGGATGGGCGGGGTGCGCCCTCGTGCAAGGCTCGGCTGACATAAGCCCGAGCAGCGGGGGTCAAAGCGGCCTCCACCTCCTGAAGCACGCGCCGGGGGGTGTGAAGGCTGGAGAGCCCCATGCGTCGAGCGAGCGTCAGGGGATCCAGCCAGTCCCCCCGGTCGTAGTCCAGGAGGTCCCCGACCCTCGTGACTCCCGCCAGGACCAACCTCTGGCGCACCGTGCGGGACTCCGCCGCCTGCACACGAAGTTGGGGGTTGTGTAGCAGGGGCTCCGTGAGGAGATCTGCCCCCACGATGGCCGCCACAGACCTGGTGGTTGAAAACAGTTTCCAGGTCCGGAGGAGGTCCTGGTAGAAATCCGGCAGCCCGGAGAGGTCTCGCGGAAAACCTCTCGGAGAAAGATAAAAGAGCTGCCGGTCATATCGGAGCCCATGGAAGCGGCGTAGGAAGGCGTGCGCCAATATGCTCCACGTCGAACTACCTGCACCATAAAGGAGCCTCTGCAGGGCCTGAAGGCGGAAAACGCGGACCTGAGTGTACAGACACTTCAGGCCCTGCCCTCCTTCCTTCAGGGGCAAATGAAGAACTCCAACAGGGGCCCAGTGCAATCCTGACCAAAAGAACTCCAGAATCAATCTCCGGAGGTGGGACAGGAAACCCGGGGCCGGGGCTAGGGTGTTGAGCCGGTACCAGAGCGTGGACAGGACTAGTTGGTTAAGCACCAGTGCTCTCCCCCGAAGGGAGAGACATCGGAGTAGCCTCGTCCATTTCCTGATCCGCTCAATCACGCCGCCTTCCAAATTTTGCCAGTTCTCCGGCGGAGAAGGGTGCGTGGCAGAAAGGTAAACGCCGAGATAGAGCAGAGGGCCGGCACTCCACCGGATGGTCTGAAGCGCGGGTGGGAGGGAGCTTACCTGCCGCCAGCCCCCCACCGCCAAGCCAGAGCTCTTGACCCAGTTGACTCGGGCGGAGGAGGCTGCTGAATAAATGGCTTGGCATGCCTCCACTCGCGCCAAGTCGCCCGGGTCCTGGACCACGAGGAGGACGTCATCGGCGTACGCCGACAGGACCAGCCGCAGCTCCGGCTCCCGCAGCACCAACCCCGTCAACCTCCTGCGGAGGAGACAGAGGAAAGGCTCGATCGCCAGAGCGTACAGCTGGCCTGAGAGGGGGCACCCCTGCCGCACCCCTCGCCCGAAGCTGACCGGTTCGGTCAGGGTCCAGTTGAGCCTAACCAAACACTCCGCGGAGGCGTACAGCACCCGGAGAAAACTCACAAACTGAGGTCCGAATCCAAACGCCCGCAGGGTGCTCAGGAGGTACCCATGATCCACTCTATCGAACGCCTTCTCCTGATCGAGAGACAGGAGGGCGAACGACAGACCGTCTCTCCGCCCGAGTTCCAAAAGGTCTCGGACTAGAAAGAGGTTGTCAAAAATGCTGCGACCCGGGACAGTATAGGTCTGGTCTGGGTGGATCACGTCCGCCATCACGGCCCCTAGCCGCAGCGAAATTGCTTTCGCTACGATTTTGTAATCCGTGCTAAGGAGCGAGAGGGGACGCCAATTTCGTAAGTCGCGGAGGTCCCCCTTCTTCGGCAGCAAGGCAAGCACCGCTCGCCTGCACGACAGAGGGAGGACCCCGCCCTGCAAAGACTCAGCCCAGACAGTGACTAGGTCTGGGCCGAGGATGTCCCAGAACGCGCGGTAAAACTCCACGGTCAGCCCGTCCATGCCCGGAGATTTATTGGTGGGCATGCGGCGGAGGGCTTCCGAGAACTCGGCCAGGGTGAGAGGCAGCTCTAGCCGGTCTCGGTCGCCCACGCTGACCGTGGGGAGTTCCTCCCAGAGCACCCCGCGAGCGCCAGGATCGGTCGGATCCGGGGAGAAAAGGCTTGCGTAGAAGTCACGGGCCCTCCCACACATCTCCTCCGGATCCGTGAGGGGGGTGCCGTCTTCCGCTAGAAGGCAGGTGACGTGTTTTTTGGCCCCCCTCGTTTTCTCCAAGGCATAGAAGAAGCGGGAGCCGCGATCCATCTCCCGAAGGAGGCGGATGCGGGACCGGACAAAGGCACCTCGGGCCCGGTGGTCCTCGAGGGCTCGAAGTTCCTCCCGCTTCTCCCGGCACGCTCCGCAGAGGGACGGGTCGCCGGGGCTGGCGGCCAGGCGCCTCTCCAGCTCTAAGACCTCCCGTTCCAACTGCTCTATCGCCGCATTTCTCCGTCGGCTGGCGCCCCGAGTGTAGTTGCGGCAGAAGAGCTTGGCGCGCACCTTCCCTAGATCCCACCAGCGCCGCACCGAGGGAAAGGCACGCCACTGCTCCCGCCAGGCCAGCCAAAACTCCCGGAAGGACATCACAAAGCTCTCGTCCTCCAGCAGGCTGTTATTAAAGTGCCAGTAGGCCGGCCCCGGTCCCTCCGCACGGAGGGAGACCGTGACGGTAACTAAATGATGGTCGGAAAAAGGGGCCGGCCGCACGGTGGAGGAGTGGGCCTGTGAAAGATGGAAACGGGATAGGTAAATACGGTCTAACCGAGAGCGGTGTGACCGATGGGCCTCCACCCGGACAAAGGTAAACGTGGAAGTGTCATCTGGGTGATGGTCACGCCAGACGTCCACTAGGGAGTGATAATCGACTATGTCTCGGAGAATGGTCGCGGCGGCCGGGCTCGGCTCGGCCCCCGAGCGGTCCCGCTCCTCGAGGGTAGTGTTAAAGTCCCCTCCCAGGATCAGGCACTCGTGCGAGTCTAGGGTGCCGAGAAAATCGGACACCTGCTGGTAGAATTGTGGCCGCTGTGAACTCACTTGCGGGGCATAGATATTAACAAGATTGACCACGAGCCCCTCCAGACGAACTCGGAGGTGCAACAAGTGGCCCGGTACGACCTCAGTGACCCCTAGCACCTCGGGCCGCAGGGCGGGGGAGAACAGGGTCGCCACTCCAGCTTGCCAGGTCGTGCAATGGCTGAAGTACACCCCGTCCCCCCACTCCAGCCGCCACCTATCCTCGGCGGTTGGGTCCGTGTGGGTCTCCTGCAGGAAAACCACAGAGTACCCCCCCTCCCGAAGGTAGGAGAGCACCTGGGACCTGCGGAGAGCCATCCTACAGCCCCTGGTATTCAGGGTTACAATAATGAGAGGTGTCATGCGGAGGGCCGGGGGGGTGGGGAGTTCTCATTGGTGGGGGTGCTCATGGCCCCCGGCGGGTCGCGTAGCAACCCGTGTCCCATCCCATAAGTAAGTAGCTCTTTCCGGAAGCCGCGGGCCCGCTCGTAGGCCGCAGCACCGTGCCTCCCTTGCCCTCTGCCCTCCTTCATAAGGGCCCTTGCGGCCTGAACAAGTTGATCGAAGTCCCCCCATCGCTGGAGAGCCAGCTGTGCCCTATTGCGGGCACCACGGGTGTGCTCTAAGAACTGCCGTAGTGCATGCCGCAGCTCATGGGGGGATGGGGTTACGGTTTCCGGGGTACTCCCCGATGGGGTTCTTAATACAGCCTCGAGGTCCGCTAAGGCGGGTAGGCAGGGTGCGGACCGCCGACGGGGCGTCTGACAGGCTGGGGTTAGTAAATCCATCTCGTGCCTTGGAGTGGAAGGGGATGGCAGGGGGAAAAGCGCAACTCCTAATGAGTCGCAACTAGAAAACGTAAAGACTGCTCCCTGGGGGGGGTCTGCAAAAGGCGGAAAAGAAATAACCCCAGGGGCGGCAGTAGCCTTGCAGGAGGAGGGAAATTGAACCGGGACAGGGGTGGGGACAGGGGCAGAGGTAAGGCCCTGGGCTTCAGGAGGCGAGCAGCAAAAAGAAGATGCCTCCTGAGCAGGGTCGGGGGTTAAGGGGCAAGGGAGGGGGCTCCGAGCAATGCTAGATGCTGGCTTCGGGGTGGTCGTGGCAGCCATGGCATCAGGTGGTAAACCACTTTCCGTGGGGTGCTCACCCGGAAAGGCAGTCAGGGGGAGAGAACATGGGGAAAGGGGGCCTGGGGTGAGATTGCCTAAAACGAGGCTGGCCGGCAGTAAATCATCCCCTCCCTGGGTGACCGGGGTCAAATCTAGGGCCTCAATCTCTGCATACACAGAGGAGAGGCCGACTCCTACTACCCTGGGGGCCTCTCCGCTAGGGCCCGCCTCAACGGTCACGTCGGGGTTCGTAGGGAGTTCAGGTGGTATCCGGTTAGAAGGGGCTTCCTCCGGGGCTTCGGAGGGGAGGGTCCCTCGCGGAGGGGGGATTCCTCCCTCCAATGCCAGTCTATCTTCACCTCCCAACACCAGCGAATGGATCTCACTCGTGGCCGAGGCGGGAGGCTCAAGGTCAGTACCTCCCTTCCTGGTCTTCCGGGGGGCTTCCGCGTCAGATGGATGCAGCGGGGCTCGAGCCCTCCGCTTGCCTCGCTTCCCCTGGACTACAGTCCAGCCCTCCATAGCATCATCTGGGGGTTGAGTAGCAGGGGGCGGAGCGGGGCGCGGAGGCAAAGGTTCAGGGGTTCGGGAGGGTAGCGGTGAGGCAGCAGGAGGGGCGGGGGGTTCTCCTTGGGGCGAGCCCTCTCCTGCACCTGGTAATAGCTGTGCCACACTCTCCTCCAGAGGCTCTGCCGAGGTGGTTACAGCAAGAGCGGGACTCCCGTGGTCGCCCGGGCGTTGTTGGAAAGATACCTCTTGGGCCCGGACGGGGGCAGCGTTGGATCGGGTGGGAGGAGGGGTGGTTTCAGGTGCCGGGTGGCCAGGGGTGTCGGCAACGACAGGGCCGATATCCTGCCGGGTCTCGGGGGTCTCAGGTGCCCCTCTCCCCCGGGCCAAAGGGCAGTCCCTACGGACATGCCCCGCCGAGCGGCAGAGGTAGCACCGGGCCTCTCCGGTGGAATAAAAGACCCTATAGCGGGCTCCCTGGTAGGGAACTAGGAAGGACCCCTCAAGCGCCTCTCCGTCACGCACCCCCGCCGGCAGTGAAATCTGCACTTGCCGGCGGAACGAGAGGACGTGACGGAGGGCGGGGTCCTTGCAGCCTAACGGGAGAGGGCTGATAGCAGAAACAAGTTTTCCCAGGGCAAAAAGAGCGGGTAACAGTGCAACATTAGGTAAAAAGGGAGGAACGGAGGTGAGGACGAGGCGAACGCCCAGATCTTCTAGCGGTTCTAGGGGGATAAACACCCCTCCTACCACTAGGCCCTTCTCCACCGCCTCCTGGGCGGCAGTCTCCGAAGCCAGAAAGAAAACGACCTTCCCATACATCTTGGAGGCCGCCACAATGGCCATGGGTCCTACCACCTTCGCCAACGCCTGCACGTACGCCTCCACGTGGGGCGAGGCGGGTACCAGGAGGCAACGGACACCGTGTTTCCTGGTCAGGGCGGGAAGAGGGCCCCGGGCGCTAGTGATGGTAGCGGAGGTAGTGGGTGGGCGAGATGAGGAGGCGGCAGGCAAGGGGGAGCCTGCCGCCGCCCGGGCATACGTCCTGGGGGCCGGGGGAGGGACGGTCGCAGAGCTGGTGGAGGGAACAGCTGGGAGGGGTGCCAC
Source organism: Natator depressus (assembly GCF_965152275.1). Taxonomy (NCBI): domain Eukaryota; kingdom Metazoa; phylum Chordata; order Testudines; family Cheloniidae; genus Natator; species Natator depressus. The sequence goes on along the minus strand of NC_134241.1, from coordinate 43,000,277 downwards.
AATCGATGATGAGGCCACAGTGGTGGGGGCAGCCTCTGCCATGGAGGGCCCAGCGGCATTAGCGGGGCCCTTTCCTTTCGGCCCGCCCCGACCTTTCCGTCTAACTGGGGGGGGGTTCCTAGAATCTAATGGGGCAAAAACCAAAGCAGCAGTAGTAATTGCCCCGGTGCCTCCCACTGCCGAGGCCCCAGCGGGGGCGGGGGCAGGGGTTCTAACAATGGAGGCGGTGGGAAGATCTTGAGGGGTGGGCAGGGGGGTAGATGGGGAAGGGACAACCAATTTCATTGGAGGGGCCTTGCGTCTCTCCATCTCTGCCATTGTAAGCAGGGAGAGACAGGGAGACACCGGAAGAAGGGGGGGGGCAAAAATCGGGGTCCGGTAGTAGGGGTAAACTATGGGATAAACAATCCAGGGGGTGGGGGTGGAGGGAGGGCGACCCACCACACTTGTCCAAAGAGTCTCGTTTGGTTGGTTGTTATGTCCGGTCCGAAAGGCAAAGTCCAAAGCAAACAGCTGGATCCGAAGGCAGATGGCAGATCGCCAGCAGGGACGAGGCAGCGGGGGCCGTGATAGTCGTAGTAGTGGTGGGGGGGTTGGGGGCACCGGTGGATCTGGGGGTAGCTCCCTGCTACACCCCTGTGCCGCCACAGACGCAGCTGGAACGCAGTCAACTCCCCCCCCCCGAGGGTATAATTCAAAGGAAATCCCTCAGTCTTACGGCTTCTCTCCACGATGATTCACGGCTGCTCGGGCGAGTTCTCCGGCCTCTGGCATCTGTTGCAGCTGTTGGCTCTGTCCCAAGGCTCTCGGCAGCTAGGAATGTTGTAGTGATAAGAAAAAAGTCCAGGCAAAAAACAAAACGGCTGGGTCTGGGGGCGTCCACTCCCCTCTCTGGACAGCGGGTCGGCAGTCCTCCCCCCCTCTTCTGGGGGTTTCAATTAAGCAAAAAGCAAAATCCAAAAGCAGGCGTCTGGGGGGGGGTGCTGGCAACCGGCCAGCACACTGACGCAGCTCAGAAAAGCGGGAGAAAACGAAACCAAAAAAACAAAGCGTCCGGCCCAAACGCGGGGGGGGAAACTAAGCAAAAGGAAAAGTGTGAAAAATCTGGGCCAGGGGGCTTCAGGAAAGAAAGGAAAGCAGATAGCTCAGAAGCGAGCAAAGAAACGATTCCGTCTCCTAACAGGGAAGGTTCCAGAACAATCAGGAACCTTCTGGAGACAATTAAGACAGGCTGATTAGAACATCTGCAGCCAATCAAGAAGCTGCTAGAATCAATTAAGGCAGGCTAATCAGGGCATCTGGGTTTAAAAAGGAGCTCACTTCAGTTTGTGGTGCGCATGTGAGGAGCTGGGAGCAAGAGGCGCTAGGAGCTGAGAGTGAGAACACATACTGTTGGAGGACTGAGGAGTACAAGGATTATCAGACACCAGGAGGAAGGTCCTATGGTGAGGATAAAGAAGGTACTGGGAGGAGGCCATGGGGAAGTAGCCCAGGGAGTTGTAGCTGTCGCACAGCTGTTCCAGGAGGCACTCTAGATAGCTGCATTCCACAGGGCCCTGGGCTGGAACCCGGAGTAGAGGGCGGGCCCGGGTTCCCCCCAAACCTCCCAACTCCTGGTCAGACACAGGAGGAGTCGATCTGGACTGTGGGTTCATGAAAACAGCCAAACTGAGGGCTGCCGTGAAGCTCCAAGGCGAGCAAATCCGCCAATAAGTGCAAGACCCACCAAGGTAGAGGAGGAACTTTGTCACAGTAGGTCTATAGCTCTCTTTGTCGTAGTATCTGAGAACTTCACAGTCATTCATTGATTGTATCTTCACAGCACACCTGTGAAAGAGGGGAATGTTAGGCCCATTTTACAGCTGGAGAAGTGAGACACGGTGATTACAGGACTTGCCCAAGGTTACACAAGAAATCTGTGGCTTAGCCAGGTCTTCTGAGTCCCAATCCAGTGCCTTATGCTCCAGACCACCCTTCCCACTCATGTGGCACTTGGATTAAGGACACATTGAGGACAGAGGAGTGGTATGGCCTCCTGATGAGACTTGTGTGACCTGAGAAGAAAAGTATCGGAGGGGTAGCCGTGTTAGTCTGGATCTGTAAAAGCGGCAAAGAGTCCTGTGGCACCTTATAGACTAACAGACGTATTGGAGCATAAGCTTTCGTGGGTGAATACCCACTTCGTCGGATGCATGTAGTGGAAATTTCCAGAGGCAGGTTGATTCTTGCTTGCATATTTATACCTGCCTCTGGAAATTTCCACTACATGCATCCGACTAAGTGGGTATTCACCCATAAAAGCTTATGCTCCAATACGTCTGTTAGTCTATAAGGTGCCATAGGACTCTTTGCCGCTGAGAAGAAAAAATGATGAAATAACTAATTTATATTTTAAAATCAGTTTCCTTGAGTCTGTGACCAGAAATGTTAAAATGGAACCACGATAAACCTCCGGCTATCACAGGGATTTTAGCCATCCTTACAGCCTTATACAATCCACTGAATAATACAGATACTTTTCACATCTTGATTGGACAAACAGGTGATAATGAAGGCACCATTCACCAATCTTCACAAAGATTCTGTGACCCGCCACTTATAGAAGTATTAGTAGATGCAGATTCATTATGTTTTTGGATTTGGCCACGCCACTCCCATTGAAATGAATGCCCAACTTCAGTCCCTTACACAGTCTTGAAAATTTCAGCCTCTCTCTATAAACAACCCTCTGAGGTCCAGAACATCATTGTTAAGCTCAGACCTGAAGAAAAGCTCCATGAAGCTCAAAAGCCTGTCTCTCTCGCCAACAGACGTTGTTCCAATAAAAGATATTACCTCCCCGACCTTGCCTCTCATTGTATAGTGCCGACTTGAGGAATAACAATTAGTGTTGTGACAAGGCATCATGCATACAACTCATATATATTTTTTTATATATATTATATATATAATATTTTATATATATATATTTTTATAAGCTAATGTTAAAATTATATAATACATAGGTTTGAGAAAAGAGTGTCTCTACATCTGGGTATAGTGCTAGATTATCCACAAAGTTTGTTTTTAAAAGCCATATGATACAAATATGATACAAATAGTACATAACCCAGATTTAGGTGAATAAATTTAAGAATACAGTTTAGATATTAGCATCCAAGTATTCGGGTACATCACTCATGAAAAGTTGTACAGAGATTTGGTTGTGGAAAGCAAAATATATCAATGAGTGAAGATTGTCCCTCAGTATTTGAGAATTAGGTAGTTTTGTCCATTTATAAAATACAATCTATCAGGGAAGTATTTCAGTTACTTTCCCCACTGCGCTTCTCATCGGCACTCCAGCTCATCCCTCCTGGTATTGCCGATGTCCAGTGATGTGTTCTATGTAGATGTCTCTTGACCATCTGATGGCATCCGACATCATGAGTTGCTGCATCAGCCGAGTGTAGGGTTGACCGATTTCTACATGCAAGTCTGTACAAATTCTTCAGCTGTAGAATGCAAACTTCTACAGGACCTTACAAAGCGCAGATGACAAAGGGAAGATGAGGATGGGAGTGATATGGACAATCGACTTTGATATACTGGCTTTTCAAACCTTCGAACAGCCTGGACCTGACAACTTCCACTAGCCCTAAGAAAACATTCTTGATCTTAAATAAAAAGAAAAGGAGTACTTGTGGCACCTTAGAGACTAACCAATTTATCTGAGCATAAGCTTTTGTGAGCTACAGCTCACTTCATCGGATGCATACTGTGGAAAATACAGAAGACGTTTTTATACACACAAACCATGAAAAAATGGGTGATTATCACTACAAATGGGTGATTATCACTACATTTCTCTCCCCCCACCCCACTCTCCTGCTGGTAATAGCTTATGTAAAGTGATCACTCTCCTTACAATGTGTATGATAATCAAGGTGGGCCATTTCCAGCACAAATCCAGGGTTTAACAAGAACGTCTGGGGGGGGGGTAGGAAAAAACAAGGGGAAATAGGTTACCTTGCATAATGACTTAGCCACTCCCAGTCTCTATTCAAGCCTAAGTTAATTGTATCCAATTTACAAATGAATTCCAATTCAGCAGTCTCTCGCTGGGGTCTGGATTTGAAGTTTTTCTGTTGTAATATTGCAACTTTCATGTCTGTAATCGCGTGACCAGAGAGATTGAAGTGTTCTCCGACTGGTTTATGAATGTTATAATTCTTGACATCTGATTTGTGTCCATTTATTCTTTTACGTAGAGACTGTCCAGTTTGACCAATGTACATGGCAGAGGGGCATTGCTGGCACATGATGGCATATATCACATTGGTGGATGTGCAGGTGATCGAGCCTCTGACAGTGTGGCTGATGTTATTAGGCCCTGTGATGGTGTCCCCTGAATAGATATGTGGGCATAGTTGGCAACGGGCTTTGTTGCAAGGATAGGTTCCTGGGTTAGTGGTTCTGTTGTGTGGTATGTGGTTGCTGGTGAGTATTCGCTTCAGGTTGGGGGGCTGTCTGTAGGCAAGGACTGGCCTGTCTCCCAAGATTTGTGAGAGTGTTGGGTCGTCCTTCAGGATAGGTTGTAGATCCTTGATAATGCGTTGGAGGGGTTTTAATTGGGGGCTGAAGGTGACGGTTAGTGGCGTTCTGTTATTTTCTTTGTTAGGCCTGTCCTGTAGTAGGTGACTTCTGGGAACTCTTCTGGCTCTATCAATCTGTTTCTTCACTTCTGCAGGTGGGTATTGTAGTTGTAAGAATGCTTGATAGAGATCTTGTAGGTGTTTGTCTCTGTCTGAGGGGTTGGAGCAAATGCGGTTGTATCGCAAAGCTTGGCTGTAGACGATGGATTGTGTGGTGTGGTCAGGGTGAAAGCTGGAGGCATGTAGGTAGGAATAGTGGTCAGTAGGTTTCCGGTATAGGGTGGTGTTTATGTGACCATCGTTTATTAGCACTGTAGTATCCAGGAAGTGGATCTCTTGTGTGGACTGGACCAGGCTGAGGTTGATGGTGGGATGGAAATTGTTGAAATCATGGTGGAATTCCTCAAGGGCTTCTTTTCCATGGGTCCAGATGATGAAGATGTCATCAATATAGCGCAAGTAGAGTAGGTGCGTTAGGGGACGAGAGCTGAGGAAGCGTTGTTCTAAGTCAGCCATAAAAATGTTGGAGAGTGATCACTTTAGATAAGCTATTACCAACAGGAGAGCGGGGTTTTTTTGGGGTGGGGGGGGGGGGGAGAAAACCTGGATTTGTGCTGGAAATGGCCCACCTTGATTATCATACACATTGTAAGGAGAGTGATCACTTTACATAAGCTATTACCAGCAGGAGAGTGGGGTGGGGGAGAAAAAACCTTTTGTAGTGATAATCACCCATTTTTTCATGGTTTGTGTGTATAAAAACGTCTTCTGTATTTTCCACAGTATGCATCCGATGAAGTGAGCTGTAGCTCACAAAAGCTTCTGGTCAAATAAATTGGTTAGTCTCTAAGATGCCACAAGTACTCCTTTTCTTTTTGCAAATACAGACTAACTCGGCTGTTACTCTGAAATTGATCTTAAATATCACATTAGAATATCAGAGGGACCTTCTGCAACCAGCTGCATGACTAAAGGGCTGAAGGATATGCAAAAGGAAAGAAGACTGGAAACTGGTGTCACTGAAGGGCAGAGTTAAAGTTCTTTCTGCTGACAGAACTCCACATAGCTCTCCAGCCACAATGCAGGCTAACTCCTGTGTTAACTCCATGGAAGGTCAGTGCGACTCAGTTGTGCACCCAGATGGGAACTGCTCTAATTTCAGAAGGGAGTTTATAGAATCAAAGAATCATAGACGATTAGGGTTGGAAGAAACCTCAAGAGGTCATTTAGTCCAACCCCCTTTTCAAAGCAGGACTAAATCGTCCCAGCCAGGGCTTTGTCAAGCTGAGCCTTATAAACCTCTAAGGATGGAGATTCCACCACCTCCCTAGGTAACCCATTCCAGTTATTGTGTCTGAACCAGTCCACTGCCATGCAGCTCACACAGAGCGCAACATCAACCTCTGGCTCTCACAGTGTTGGCACCTCTAACCCATGCTCACCCTGCCAAGGCTCTGTCAGACCGCCTGTCTGACACCCACACTGTCTGTCTTTGTGCCGTGCTGATTCCAGCACAGCATCAGGGCACTGCACTATTTAGGGATCTCTGACTCCATTCAATGCAGAAGTGCTGTTTGGCTGGGCTGGGTCCTGCTGCTCTGGAGCTTGTTTTGCCTGGAACAATCATGACACCCAGTGGACTGACAGCTCCACTGCAGGCAGAAGCATTCCTGCAAGACACTGATCTCCAGAATGACAGAGCCAACAGCCTCAATCAGATTGAACGACATTCAGAACAGAGAAAGGCACCCTTGCTAAAGTGTGTCAAGTGCTCAGCCTTTTGGAGAAGAGTCCTTTGGCTCTCTCAGGCTCAGTGCCTGCCCTTTGGGACTAGCTTCAGCTTATTTTAAAATCTGTCATTAGATAAGGAAACATTTGCACTGGGCACATTACAGGAGGAAGCACAATGATTACACAGCTCTGTGCTAATCTGAGTGGCTTTCAGCTGCACAACAGCCACACACCTATACTCATGACACAAGTGATAACAGTCAGGGCCAAGCAAGTTAAGATGAGCTCTCTCTCTCTCTCTGCAGGGTGATTCAAACCAGCGCAAACTTGTCTGCACAGTCCCCTCTGGTTTGTTTTTAAGTTGCATTGCCGGCTTCCCACCACGCTTCAGTTTTGGGTGATGTCTGCTAGATAAAGAGATAATCATCATGGGACTGACCTGCACGACCTACTCCCTACTTTCTCTCTCAACAGGGATCAACTGCCCTCTACGTTCAACTCACTGACGTAGATGGGGGAGGAAACTTAAAAGTGGGAGCAAGTTGCAGTGTAATTCTAGGCTTGGAAGTGTGTTCTTCCAAAAGAGTTAGCTCTCTGAAATGTTGCTGCAGTAAAGTATTTAAGTTTTCACTCTTGCTAAGTCCATGCCATCACAGTTTTTGCTTTGTCCAAAGTATTTTCCCCACCCCTTCTCACCGTCCCATTGTGTCTTACTGACCTGGTAAACCCCTTTGACGTAAAATGCCCCCTCTGCCTAGTCTTCCCATTCTATCTCCCCTTCAGGGATTGTGCCGGCCATATGGACAAGCATTCCTCCCACTCAGTTTTCAGTTGTGCCTCTACTAGATCAGACTCTGCTAATTTCTGAGTGGCCCATCTAGTTCTTCCTGCTTACTGCAAGAGCTCATGGAACTGGGCATCTGTAGAGCAGCACTGGGTCTCCTGTGAGCAAAGTGTGCCAGTCCCTTCTCCCCTGGGCTTTTGCAGGAAGGGGGATCAGACTCTGAGTCTGTCCCAGGAACTGCTACTTTTAGAGACGCACCCCCATCACATTTTCTGGAGGAGCTTCCTGTCTCATCTCAGCACCATGACGTCATCTTGCCTGCACAGAGCCCAGCACTGTGATGTCAGGGTGAGGTCAGCACAGTGCCGGAGTGAGAGCAGGGCAGCTGGATGCTCCGTGTCTTGGCCATGGCGACACAACATGGAAAGGGAGGGAGCGACAAAATGCAAATATAAAGAAGTGGCAAGAGCTGAGAGAGAGGAGCTCAGACAAATCCCTGCCAGGAGGTAAGGGGCCTTCTCCTGTGACAGGTGACTAGGGTGCTCAGTGAGGTGTATGTGTGAGTGGGTGGGGGAACAAGCTCATAAATCCCCAGATCACTGTGGCTGGTTCAAAGGGAAACATTTCCAGAGTTCCGCTGTTTTTGACAGAAGAGGAGTTGGACAGTTACACTCATTATCTTTCAGATATCAGCATTGTACCTTTATTTGCAAGGTCCAAGCTCCTATTTTATGTGGCCAAACATAAACTATGTTTTAGCCAGGGTATCCAGCAGGGTTAGAATGTGGGGGCTAACATAGAGCATGCTTTTTAGGCCCAATCTTGCAAACGTCTGCAGAGGAGTACAGCTGAAATTTTTTGACCAAAAAGCTTTTTAATTGGAAATTTTTATTTTTCCTTTTTAAAAATTAAAATTTCTGTGACATACTGTTTCCAGTTTTTTTCCAGTAATATTTTTGGCCACATTTTGAAAGGAATTTTTGATCCTAAACATTATCAATAGAGTAACTGACATTTTTTACTCAAAAAGAAGCAGGATTTTGACAAACAAAAAATTCCCATAATGGTCCAAAAATATTTTTGATAAAGGTATTTAATACAATTTTGAAAAAATGAGATGTGGGTCCCTTTGCAGCCCAGCAAAATGGAAACATTTTTTAAAAAAAATTTCTGACTTTCTTTTTAAATTTTCCAGCAGCTCTATATGTAAGTAACTTACTTGGTCAAGTAGTTTCACTGAAGTCAATGGAACTACCTTGCCTAAGTAAAGCTATTCACATGCCATTTCAGCCAACTCTACTCCCTTGCATAAATATTTGCAGGATCAGGCACAATAAAAGTAATCCTATAATAACACAACTTTTGTTTGTGGCTCAAATATTATTTATAGTGTATCTTTTCCTTGCCTACGTGGGCCTAGCTAAATAGCCATGTTCGAATCCTGGTAGATTCCTATTAGTATTCTAAACCATGTTTTATGTCTGTGTGGCCATTGGATAAATAAGAAAGAGCACTGGAAAGGAAGAATTGTCCGGGGAGTTAGGATGCTAGCCTGGGGCTGCGCTATCAGCTATAAGAAAAGGAGTACTTGTGGCACCGTAGAGACTAACAAATTTATTTGAACATAAGCTTTTGTGAGCTACAGCTCAAATAAATTTGTTAGTTTCTAAGGTGCCACAAGTACTCCTTTTCTTTTTGCGGATACAGACTAACACGGCTGCTACTCTGAAACCTGTTATCAGCTATGTGAATGTTTAAATGACTGATTCTGGTTACTTACCAATCCCCTCAGAGCTGATTGAAAATCAGAATTCCTGTCCAACATCCAATTCTGGTATTTCAATATTTGACTATGTCAAAATAGCTACATTTTTCACAAGACAGATGAAAGAAACACGTCATCATCTTTGGTCATGTCGACACTACACACCTTACAGTGGCACAGCTGTACCGATGCAGCTGCGCTCCTGTACAGTCTCCTGGGTAGCCCCTCTATGCTGATGGGAGAGAGCTCTCCCCTCAGCAGAATTAAACCATACCCAATGAGAAGCAGTAGCTATGTCAGAGAGAGACATAGTAGTACTGTCCATTCTAGTGCTTCTGTTGGTGAAACATGTCGCTCAGGGTTTTTTTTCACACACCTGAATGACATAAGTTATACCGACATAAGGGCTAGTGTAGGAAAAAGAAATCCCGGACAGACCACATGCCCTATCTAGTATGCAAGAGTCCCCAGCTCTTGAGTCCCAGCAACAAGGTGCTGCACAGCTGTGTCCGCTCCTGGCGGGAACCTGCCGAGTCACACAGCAATAAATGTTTAGAGCATGGTGGTGCCCAGAGACCTTGGGCAGGTGCCCACTCTGGTGATTTTACTGCCAGTCTCCTGCTATTTTATGCCCTACATAAAGCCCCAGCTGTTGAGGTAACATGAGCTCAGACTCTGCGCTTTCCTGCAAACCCTTCTGCACACGTCTAGCCCCCAGGGCAGCAGCAGAGGCCAGCCTGGCACCGAGCTCTGGGCTGGACCCGCTAGAGCCCTGCTCCGGGATTTCCAGGCTGCTGGGCTCTGCCCCACTGCGCGGAGCGCTGCACGCACAGGGAAGAGCCACTCCCCGGCCAGGAGGCACCAGGCCGCGACAGCCTGTCCCAGCGCTCGGAGCCCAGCACGTGGCCACGTGCTCCAAGGAAGGGCAGTACTGAGGGTGCAAGGCGAGGGCGACGGCTTCTGCGTGGCTTCACTCGTCACTTTCGCACGCACACCGTGCACATGCGCCCTGGGAGGCGGGGCCGTGTGCACCTGCGCAGTAGCGCGGAGGCGCCGTTTAAGCGGAGGCGAGCGGCGCTAGCCGGCGAGTGTCGGAGTCTGCCGCGGGATGTGGCGAGGCCGGGCTGGGGCGCTGCCGGCAGCTATCGGGGCGCTGTGCCGGGCGCTGCCACCGGGGAGCCGGCCCGCCCCGGAGACCTTCCGCCTCGCTAAGTTCGACCGGCCCGAGGCGGTGAGAGCGGGGGAAGCCGGGACCGCCCCCCCCCCGGCCCAATAGCATCGCCCCCCGCCCCCACTGCCCCATAGCAATGCCCCACTGCCCCAAAGCAACATCACTGGCCCCTCCGTGCCCCATAGCAGCACCACTGTCCCCTAACAATGCCCCTTCACTGCACTCTAGCAGCACCCCTGCCCCTCTCGGTGCCCCCTGCCCCATAGCAATACTCCTCCTCTCTTACTGACCCCCTAGCATCCCTCCGCCTCCTAGGTTTGCCCCTGTTACCCCACATCATCCCCCCTGCTCCATAACATTGTCTGCTTCTCCCTTTGCCCTTATAATGTCATCTTTTCTCCCATACCATCACCCCCTCTGGTGGGACCCTAGGCAACTTTCTTGAGCTCTCAGGCCTTCTTCATACTGGGTATTCCTGCCTTTGGCATAGCTGCCCAGTTGCAAGCCCCTGGTGAGACGGGTGCAGCTGATATAAGCACAGTTTGCCACTCAGCCCTGTGTGCAACCAGGTCACACTGCAATGGTGCAAACTGTGGCTTGTAACAGCTTTGCTTGTAGGAAGGTCTGCACCGGGCAGCTACACCAGTGAGTGGGGTTGGAACAAATCCCCAGTGGCAACAAGGTCTGTGCATCGGTTTTGCCTGCTGTAAAGGAGGAATAGTAACAGTGAGCAGTATAAAACACTCTAAGGTGTGTGGATGGGATGGTGCTGTATGAATATTCAATGTTACTTGCTAGTTCTAATTAAAATAATTCCTCCATACTGTTTGGATAGCTAATCTGTACAACTCTGTGTATCTGTGCCCTTCAGCTCTCCATGGTGTTCTTCACTAGCTTGTTACCACCTGGTTGCATTGGCATCCCTTTGCTGTGATCCCTGTAATGTCACCACCTAAGGGTTTGTCCACACATGGGGTTATTCTGCAATAACTGCTGAATAACTCGATGTGTGGATGCCCTTATTCTGTACTAAGAATCTCCACATACAGAGTTATTCAGGAATAGTTCTGGAGCTCTAAATTCACACCCTACCTTAATATGAATTACCTTTCCCCCCTCCTGTGCCTGACTCTGTAATGTCACCTCCTCACTTCCCACCATGAAGGTACCCTCATAACCCACGTGAGGCCCTTTAGTCATGATATGTCCGCCATCCCTGTAATGACACCAGCTTCCTCCTCCTCCCGTGGTGGGAAATAAAAAGTCTAAACAGCCAGATATGCATGATCCCCTCTCATTTACGTTAGAGGGAAATAATCTTCTAAGTCCAAGAGCAAAATTTTCTCCATACTACCCTTCCTTTCTTTTCAGTCGGATGATCTCTTTCCATGTCTTCTCTTACTTAGAATTTTGTCCAAGACAAGGAACTTTTCAGGGCTTCTGGAGAATTTCCTGGAAACTTCTATTTTCAAAATTGAAGCTTGACACTTCCCTCTGGTGTGCAGCACATTCTACTTGTCACTCCGAGTATACTTCCCTCCCTTTATCCTGAACGATCTTAGGCCCCCTCTGTACTAGGGCTTTGGAAACTCCATTGGCAGGAAGGCCTTGACCTACCTCTGCATATAGGCTGTTTTATATTTGTGTAGGCATTTTACAAATGTTGGCTGCAATTCCTTGTAGGAGGGCTTGCCTCAAAGTTTAAGGCTTAAACTGTCATAGTCTGTAACTGTGCTATCCTAGCTTCTAACTACATTCGTTGAGCTAGTTCTCGTAATAATAGCCCACAATGCAATGCCTCGTGTTTACAAATTACCCTAAAGCCCCTGCTTCTGCAGCATTATAGAACATTTCTTTCAGGCATCCCAGAACGAACTGGTACAAGTGTAAGTATAAAGTGTGCAGTATGTGGCTGTGCCTTTTTAGAAGCAGTGCTGTTGTGTGTGAGAGGTGCCCAATTGATCCAGGCAGTCAACAATCCTGTAACACTTTTTCCTTTGCTGAATGCACAATCTTCATGTTATTGCCATTAATCTGAGGAAGCACAGGGCAATACAAGACAATGGCCAGTGCTGAGTAATTAAAGGCAAATACATGGCAACTGTTCTGAATGCTGATGTTTCCTTTTTGTTCTTTCACAGAGCTTGCAGATTTGGAGGCTGCTGTATTCTCTTCTAAAGCAAATCCATGATGGAGGATGGACTGAGCTTGATACCATAGGTAATAAAGTATTTTCCCACCCAGTGCTTGTAAGGTTTGTCTCTGTTTCTGGGAGTGACCTGAGCTGGACTTAGAGCTCCCCTTCCTCAGCAGCCCATTCCCTGCATTAGGGGCTTCAGACTCCATTCTGAACATCTCAGTTTATCCCATTGACCCTAATTCTTGCATCAAAGGTGTGAAGATGGCTGTTGATTCTTACTGAGCTTGTTTTATCCATGTTAATGAGATGTCAGTCAGGCAAGCTGGATGTTCTCTCATCAGCTGTAGGCTCTTGCTTGTTTGGTGCATTTTACCTAACAGGTCACTGCAGTTGCATTTACACTGTGCATTGGCCTTACAAGTCCCCAGAGTGCTCAGAGATAATTACAGAAAACAGGTTTACTTCCTCTCTAATCTCTTATTTTCTCCTTCCAAACATGACACTTGACTCCACAGTAAAGTGCCATTAAATCCTACCTTAGGGCTGCGGATTATAATGGATGAACTGTGCCTCAGAGCTATACAGCCTGTGTTGTGGAGCCAAGTCTCGGAGTGAAGAAGGAATCCACTATGTGTATGTACTTTAGAGAGGATGTAAAATACAGCTATAATCAGGAACCATGTCGCAGAGAAAGCTTGCGACAGGTTGGCTCTTTTACCATCTTGTCAGACGAAAGAGCTTAATCACTGTTGGTATTTAAATATACATTACAACAGACACAGTGCTAGTTCCCAGGGCTATGCCTTCCCCGGATATCCCCCAGTGATCCCCTGCAGTGTGCCCCTTCACTAAAGCAGGGATGACGTGACTGTGGAATCCTCCCACAGCCTTAGAAGGTTTCTCAGCCCCAAACCAGCCAAAATTGCCTCCTGAAATCTCCATGAGTCAAACTATGCTTGTCAGGCTTCCGAAGAGCCAGAGTAGCCTACAGTTGTGGAAAATGAAGCAGAGATTAAATGACTTGGCCAGGATCTCTCAGGAAATCCATGGCTGAGCGAAGAGTTGAACACTGGTTCCCCCTGGTTCAGTTCCCAGTCCACTGCCTTAATCACAGGATCATCATTTTTTTTCCTGCTGCTTCAATTGCTATGCACAGATATTAACACTGAAGTTCCATCATGTGCACCTATGTGCTAAGGCAATTCAGCTGTCTCTCTTGCACCCTTGTTAGGGATAGACATGCAGAAAGCATAGCTGAACACATAATTTGGCCTTTAATCTATTAATTTACAGGCTGATTGGACTTTTAAAATATTAAATTGGGAAAATAGAAATGCCATCATATGGAACTCTGATTGCTCCCACATTGGTCGTTGGCAGAGTCTGAACTTGAGATCTTCATGTGCACATGATGGACCTGTAATCAGAAAGTTGACACACACTTTGCTAGTGAGTTGCACAGTTTTTGCTAGACTTTGGGAATTAGGATTCCTCTTTCTGGTTTGATTTCAAGCAGTCTGGTTTAGTGGTTAAAGCAGTGGTACAGGCAGGATAGCCAAGCATACAGATTTAGCACATGTATCACATGGCTAAGTGAACGAAAGTTGGGTCTGCCATATTCAAGACCAGGTTCTATTATGTATCCCCCATTTTTGCAGTATCTCAGTGCCTCCTAATCTTTAGTGTAGAATCATAGAATATCAGGGTTGGAAGGGACCTCAGGAGGTCATCTAGTCCAACCCCCTGCTCAAACCAGGACCAATCCCCAACTAAATCATCCCAGCCAGGGCTTTGTCAAGCCTGACCTTAAAAACTTCTAAGGAAGGATATTCCACCACCTCCCTAGGTAGCGCATTCCAGTGTTTCACCACCCTCCTAGTGAAAAAGTTTTTCCTAATATCCAACGTAAACTTTCCCCACTGCAACTTGAGACCATTACTCCTCGTTCTATCAATGTACTTTATTCTCACAACATCCCATGTTACAGATGACAATCTGGGACACAGAAAGACTAAGTGACTTGCCCATTGTCACACAGGAAGTTTGTAGCAGAATTGAACTTGGGTCTCCGAGACCTAGACTAGTACCTTAACAACTGGGCCATCCTTCCCTTCTTTGTGTAACTTCTCAGTTACCTTATCTGTAAAATTGAGGGAAAGTAATAATTTCCTGGCCCTAGAACAGGAGTATCACGCCTTGGTCAGTATAAGTTATGAAGTGCACACAAATATTAAAAGCAGTCAGTGGAGGAGGACACTTAATTTCACAGTCTCCTGGCTCCCAGGCCAGTGCACCTTTTAGACTAAAAGTATTTTCTCTGAGATTGCTCTCTGAGTTTTGACCTGGAGTCTGTGCGCATTGCCAGAGATCTGAGCAATCCTTGCCACTTGTAGGACCAAAACAACCTCTAGTTATTTTCTATTGTTAAGTTTTGGAACTGGTTATTGTTCCAGACACTAGCTCTTGCAGGGTATCCCAAGGATACAAGTATCCTGTGGTTTCTGCCCATGTGTTTTTATTCAGCATGTGTTCCAAAAAAGTGATAGACTTTCCAAATTTTAAAAACTGGTCATTTTGGAGAGAGATTGGCTTGGGAATCCTTTTGCATTGGCCTCGTTAGCACTCCAAAAGTAATTTTCCCCCTCTTGAGATTCAACCCGTTCTTCTCAACTGTTGAGAATAGGCCACTTCCACCTTAATTGAATTGGTCTAGTTAACAGTGACCCCCCACTTGGGAAGGCAACTCCCATCTTTTCATGTGCTGTAATATTTATACAGCTTACTGTATTTTTCACTCCATGCATCTGATGAAGTGGGTTATAGCCCATGAAAGCTTATGCCCAAATAAATTTGTTAATCTCTAAGGTGCCACAATGACTCTTCATTGTTTTTGCTGATACAGCCTAACATGGCTACCACTCTGAAACCTTTTGATTAAATGACCCTCAGATTTATACTACAGGCTATACCCCAATTTGTGAACTAGCATATGGGTTTTCAAGTCACTTTTACTATGTATGTGAATTTTAGGGAGGATTCAAACTCCTGTTTTAAACAATCGTAATTATGGAGTGACCAATGGTCACTTTATACTTCATATGGAAAAAGATTGTCATATTTTTAATGAGTGATAGTACATAACTTCAAATTTGGGAAATCATTTAGAAAGTATTATGTACTACAGACAGTGTGTTTAAAATGAATGAGCTGTTGCACTTGTGCAGAAAACCCAAAACTAAAACCAAACCACACACCAACAAATCTCCCCAGTGTTCAGTGGCTGGAAAATCTTGGAAGTCATCCTGTTTTGGAAGAGAATATTTTCCCTCTTTCTCTATATAATTATTTCTTATCCTAAACTTCTGGGGGAAAAAAGTTCATACATACCCCCAAAATTCAGAACAATAGTTCCTTCATCAAGTAAGTTAGAGAGTGAGTCAAAGTCAGCCTTGTATTGGAACTCTGGCATTAACTTTAATGAAGTCACGGCCAGTACCTTCATACTGCTCTTTCCATTAGCTTACAATCTGCATGAACTCTCTTAAAATGCCAGTGGGATCTGCCTTTTGACATGTCAGTTATCTTTTGGTGTAGCAATTTTGATACTGCCAAAAAGAGCTCTGTAGCTATTGTATCTCTTTCATTCTCACCTGTCAAACCAGAACTGTTTTTCTGCAGCAATAATTTTCCTTAATAACTCTGATTTGTGGCATCTCTACAGGTGGCTTTTGCCTGAGCACACGAAGTAATGCATCCATTTTCATTCCTTGCCTTGACTCACATTTCTTTCTTCCTATCATGCATAAACTCAGAATAATGTGTAGTTCTCTGTTGAATACAAAGCTGTAATTCATTGGAAGGGTTCTGCAGGCGTCGTAAAAAGGAAGGGCACAACATGAGTGCTGTATCACAGCTTGGCCCGTATTCACTAAACTTTCTTTTTCAAGTGGAATGTGCATGCTGAGAGGGGTTTATTATAAAGATCAACAGAACCATTCTGTGCAAATTCCCTTACCTTAATGAAGTGCCTCAGTAAAGCATTGGCCAAAAAACAGGTATTGTACTGCAGTTATTAGCATTATCTGCTATATAAGGAGCATTCTTCTCTCTATTCTACACTATCACACTCTTCTTTTGGCAGAGTGCATCTATCTATATTAGATTACTTATATGGCCATCACTGCTATAGCATATGAACATCTCACACTCTTTTAAACGGGGTGGATTTGATTTAAATCAATTTGATTTAAATCACTAGTCAGGAAGACTCTATTTAATCATCAATTTCTACATAAAAGTGCATTCTTGTTGGTTGTTATAAACTTAATACATATTCTTCACAACTCAGACAGATGTAGGTTTCATTTTTAGAAGGTACACACTATACATTTTTAAAGTGATTTATTTTGTAACTTTTCAGATTAGTTTTACAGCTGTATCAGAAAATGAATGATTGTTTGGTTGTTTCATTTACCAAAGGTAATTGAAGCAGATATTTATGAAGTCATTGGGAGGTGAACTATCTCCAATTCAACAGGTTAATCATTAGTATTTGGAGGATTTTCTTGCCATGCTGTATTAGGAGGAGAACATCACCAGACAGATATTTAAATTGTTTTATTTAACTAAAACAACAATGGTATGGATTCTGGATTTTTTTCTTCAACAGCAAACATATAATATTATAACAAAACAAGCATATGAATTTTTGAATTTAGTTAAACATGTAAGTTTTTTAAAATCAGGTTTGTTTTTGTTAAAACTTTTTAACTAAAATAGTTAAATGAAATATTAAAAAAAACAAAACAAAACAAATTAAATCGACTGTCAGCCAGGTCAACATGAGATATGTAAAATATTGGCTTCTGCAGCTAACTCAGTCGTCTTCACCCTCATTTTCCTGTTTGTTCATAGTCTGGAAAAGAAAAACAAGCTTTCCTGCTTTTTCAGGTCCCAAACGATTTCTCAATTTGGAATGAATTAGTCCAAAGGAAGAAAATATTCTTTCTACACCGGCAGAAGAAGCTACTGCAGTTAAAAATGAGATTATCACTTCAACAGTCTCTAAATCCAAGTGCTTAAGTGACTTCTACCAAGTCACTGGTGTGACTTTCTTTAAAACATCATCAGCAAACATATATTTCTTGAATGGTTCAGCCTTAGCTCTGAAGTTTATTATGGTTGGCATTATGGAGGGATGATTGCTGGATGTCCATGCCATAGCCAACTCCTCTTCTTCAGGAGTTCAGGTTTGACCCTGGTACCAAGTATTGAAAATATTTGCAAGAAAATGAGCTGGAGATAGTGCTTGTCCCATTCTTTTTTTTTTTTTTTTAATGCTTGTAATTTAACTCTGTCATTGCATATTTCTCTTTTTAAGATCTCACTCAGTTCCTTCCAAATTTCAACACCATCAGCAATAAAACAGTTATTTCTCTGCATTTTGTTCAAGGCTACAGAAATAGGCTTCAGGGGTAGTCAGCATGTGTTCAACATTTCTCTTAAGCCCAGTGTTGAGAACTTTGGCTGTGACAGCCATCTATTTTTTCATGATTTTGTTCACAAACTGTCATCAGGTTAGGCCAGTTCTTGATACAGTGCTCAAAACAGTCCACTGCTGAGAGTTAGCTTGGTTCCTACCACTTTTTAAAGACTCTCCTTTCCAAATTGAGAAATGGAGTGGGTTTACTGCCTGTGTAGATTTACTAGCTCTTGCCAGTGCAGGCAGCTACTTACTGACTACTGTTAAGGATGTGCTGCTGTTTAAGTGTAATGAGTGCTATTCGAATGTAACAAGTACGTTCAAGTTTCGGGCTTCTAGTGGCTGTGTCTTAGCTTTGTATGATTGCCCCTAGCATGCAAAACTCCCTTAACGTTTCACAGCTCAAATGATGTGGTTAGACACTTTTCCCCAAGGAATTCTTTTTTAAGATTAACAAATAACCTTTCTAGAGTCACAGGTGTTTCTTTCCATTCATGCTTTTTCTTTGGAAGTCAGGCATTGTTATTTTGAGCTTCATTAGTCAACAGCATTCAGGGGAAAAAGCTCACAATGCATGTGACCAGACGAGAAGTTTATCATGCAAGTGACAGGGAGTAGGCAAATGAGGAATGTGCAGATGCGATAGAGGACATGGAAGTTAAGCACTGACTACGTGGGGCCCTGAGTTTGGGTTTACTGATGCTTTGTGGTGAAACAACATGGAGATATTGAAACACTTCAGTTGGGAAAGGAAGAAACTTTATTTGTTGGTTTAACCTTTTCTTTTTCTCCCCTAGTGAAGTGACTTTCTTTACAATCCATAGTATTTGCATTGTAATTGAGAGAAACAAGGTGAGTGAGGTAATATCTTTCATTGAACCAGCTTCTGTTGGTGAAAGAGGCAAGCTTTCAAGCTATGCAAACCTCTCTTCAGGTCACATTGCAATTGTCAGGTAAAATCCATGATGAAGGAAAATTGAAGAGAATATAGCTGAGCACAAAATGCAGTCTCTGCAGTCTGCTATGCCTGTTGTGTGTATGCTACTGTAACTTTATTTGCTCACTGGTGCTCAGAGATTTGTAGTAGGCTGTGGAACCTTTCATCTCTAGGTTTTGATCCACCTCAGGTCAACAGTGACCTAGAAGAGTTGCCATCTTGTAGCGTGTGTGGTGGCCCATATGAAAGGAGGGTCGGTTTGAGTCCAGTGGCTAGTAGGAAAGGCACCCACCAGTTGCAAGCCAGTTGCAAATTGGCCTTGTTAGTCTCTGAGAGGCGAAGGGCTGAATGGGTCTGGAGACTGAATTTCTATTCCCCTCTATAGAGGTGGTTCCAGCGTGTCAGGGTGGGGCAGCATAGGGGAAGCTTGAATTCTTGCTGCCTGTACTGTATCTGTTCATGCCTAACCAGAGAACATCAATCTCCTTACCCTCAGTATGATACAAAATGTGGTTAATTTTCTCTGGGAAGCAGCTGTTCCTGGAAAAGGGTGGGTAGTGCAATGTGACACATTTTCCTGCTTTTCTACTTTTCAGGCACCCAAATTAGGTTTGTAAAGTCAGTGTTATGGTACCATGGCTATGGCAGGCCAGAATTCTATCAGCTCCCTTCCGACGGCTCACAGGGTAGCAGGGAGTTACTGCTGGCATTTTCCTGGCTTCTAAACAGAATCAGCCTGCTGGAGCAGCTACTGACTGTGAATAGAGTGAAAATCGGGGATGAAGCCTCTGTCTGCACGGTGAGCAGGTTTTTTTTGTTTGTCCTCCCCACCCCATCAATTGTTAATGTACTATAATAGTAGGATTTAAAATCGTAACTGTGGGTTTCTGGATTTTCCCTTTCTAGACAATGCCTGTGGGTTCTCCTACAATTTAGGCAAAGGGGTAGGCTGTATGAGTTCTCTCTCGGTGCGTGGAATATGCCAGGAAGTGGCAAATAGCATTTTAAGAAATATTTGAGTGCCTAATAGCAGCTATCACTATTCATTGAGTAACTAATGAACTTTCAGCCTTCCTGAGGGAGTAGTGAGATTTACTGTTATGCTTCCACCAATAAAAAGATGTCATTGTGCAGAAAGCCTGCTTTGGAGCGAGCTAAGGCTGGGTGGGAATCTGCTGGATCTGGTGAAACTGGGAAATCCGAAACAGTGGCCAAACAAATTGCACAGACAAATAACGTTTGATAACTTTCCATTTAAAATTCTCTACTTCACATACAAGGTCTAGCATATGATACTGTCTAAACTCTGCCCGAGTGTTATAAAATATGTTGGGGAATGAAGAAATGAAGATAAGGGAAGACTGAAAAAATTGGGTTTGTTTAGTCTGGAAAAGAGAAGACTGAGGGGGGACATAACAGTTTTCAAGTGTGTAAAAAGTTGTTACAAGGAGGAAGGATAAAAATTGTTTTTCTTAACCTCTGAGGATAGAACAAGAAGCAATTGGCTTAAATTGGAGCAAGGGAGGTTTAGGTTGGACATTAGGAAAAACTTCCTGTCAGGGTGATTAAGCACTGGAATAAATTGCCTAGGGAGGCTGTGGAATCTCCATCATTGGAGATTTTAAGAGCAGGTTAGACAAACACCTGTCAGGGATGGACTAGAGATAATAGTCCTGCCATGAGTGCAGGGGGCTGGACTAGATGACCTATCAAGGTCCCTTCTAGTCGTGTGATTCTATAAAAGGTGATTTCTCCCTCCACACTTACATACCTACTCCAAATAAACTCCCTGCTCTTATCACCAAAGGACGCACAAGCTAAATTTTTAAAATGACCAGTGCTAAGTGTTACAACCGACCCAGTTGTATTCTGCATGTTCACCAGTGAGATGCGAGTGGACCCAGTCTCTGGGTCCCATGCACTTCCAAGCCAACTAGGTCAGGGTAGAGTCTTGTCACTGTTTTTAGCCATAGAGCACACTCCTGGGCTCAGACTTCTTGCCCAACGTCTTTCCTTGGGACATGGGGCACTGCTGCCCGATAACCTCCTGAATGTCCCCTCCCAATTGCTTGCACTCTCTCCATCTAGGCTGTGGGCACTTTGGACTTCTAATTTCGTCCCTTTGGGGACAATGGGGTAGGAAAGGATGGAACACAGGCTTGGTAAGGGAATTTCTTGGCCGCAGAGACTTTACTCTGAGAGTTACAGATTTTTGAAGACAACAAAAGTCCTGCGACACCCCTCCCTTTGTCTGATCTTCTCCTTCCTGGGTGTCCGAGGTTCATCAGCATTTCTAGATGGGCAAAGTTCTTCCTATAAGTCCTGCTCACTTGAGCAACTGTGTGGAGTGAATCCATGTGGGCTTGCTCTTCTGATTTTATTTATAGTTTTAAGAATTAAAATTCCATCTATTAGGCCTGTAGAGAATGGTCTGACATTAAACAAAATAACATCAAGAGCAATAAAAAAGGAACACATGACTTCAAGGAGTACTGTGAACAAGAACTGTCTTGATAAATCAGTGCGTATAACTATTCCAGCTCTAAAAATGTAGCGCTAATATTCAACGAGAGAGGGAGAGAAATGTCAAAATTATTCTCTTCAGGAGGATGTTACGGTTTGGGGTGAACTTCATCTGTAATCTCTTTTTGGGTACTTCTTTCAAGTGGCAGACCTATATGTGCATTTCTCTGAGTGGAACTCTGATTCACCTCACTTTTAGACTGGATCACCAGTCTACAGTACCCCATGTTGACCAACCATATCTGTTTTTGACACCTGCTATGGAATCTTCTCCAGAAATGACAGAAAACAGCTTGTTCAAAACAAAGTCTGCTTTATGTAATGTGCAGCACAAACAGAGAGAAGGTTAAAAATAACAAAAGCTTTAAGGCTTAAAGCATATTGCCTTACATAAACTTAGCCTCCTTTGAGAACTGGTTCCTCTGTGCATTCCCTATCGGTACATGTGTGCTCCATGCACTTGAGACTTGAGAACTTTTGAAAGCAGTGTCTGTTGATCCGTGTCTGCACCCCTGCTCTGCTTGTGTTCTGCATCTAGGATCTATGGAGTAGTATTGGGTGGACCGACCACCTCTTCAGTTCCTTCTTACTGCTGTATGGCTTGAATTGGAACCTTTAGTGTCCAGAACTTCTCCTTTGCCTTCAAACCTGTAAATATTTCAAAGTTTATTAGTGTTATCTTTAGTGTAATTAGTGTTAATGGTTCTATTAGTACAGTGGTCCCCAACCTTTCTGTGGGAATAGCATATTGCTATTCCCAGAAGACTGTGGCGGGTACCGGACACCCCGCCACCGAAAAGCCGCCGGAGAACCGGCCACCGAAATGCCGCCGAGAAGCGGCAGTGGCAAGAAGCATTGCTGCCGAAATGCCGCCGAGAAGCGGCAATGCTTCTCGGTGGCATTTTGGCGGGTGGTTCTCTGGTGGCTGCGCTTGGCTGCAACATTTTGGCAGTGGGGTGTCCTGCAGGCGAATAAAAATGCCCCGGGCGGGTGCCACCTTGGGGACCACTCTATTAGTATAGCTAGTGGGTAGTTACAATCCCCACCCTGGGGATCCCTCTGGCTTCCCAGTATGGGAATTAGATTATGCACAGTATAGCAAGCTTGAAAAGCTGCATCTCCTGTCTCTGTATCTTCCTGATCAGTGATGACCACCAGCACGCCTGTACTGCCTTGGAGAAGTGCATATCTCTGGCAGGTGCAGCACCTGTCGCTCCTTTCTTAGCTGGACCTGATAGGTGCAAGCATTTTGGCTTAAAAAGCACCTAATGGAGAAGGCTAAGAGGCCTCAATCAGACCCAGGCTGGATGAACCCTGCAGTACATTGGCCAGAGTGATCAAAGAGCACGCTTCCTACCATGAAGTCTAATGCAGGAGACTACACCTGTGGAACCTCTCAGGATTTCTGCAGGAGAGCAGGGCACAGTCTCATAAGCACAAGAGCAGATCCCCTTCTAAGTCCAGTCCAAAGAGGACGGATCCCACCCTCACCCCTTCCAGGTCGGGCAGGTCTTCGTGCCCAGCTTCCAAAGGCTTAGGATGTCGATGATAGAAAGGAGCATAGGAGCAAGGCTCTGCTGCTACCGGACTCTGCACTGGCAGTGCCATTGCTAGCAGTACTGTCCAGATCAAGAGACCGTGAACTGCTGGTACCAACAAAGAGCATCCGTCAGGAACCTGAGCCACTGGGGTACCATCCCAGTCCCTTGTGGATCTGCCAACTCAGAACCTTCCTACTTCAGCTCTGTCTGTATGGGCTGACAAACCCATGGGTGACCCAAGGAGAATGGAAAGATACACCACTTCAGTGAATGTGTTTGTTCTCCTGGATCTGCACTGGTTGTCAGGACTGAACCTCACCAGGGAGATTTTGTCTCCACCAAGAGACACTGGCTCTGGGAGAAGTTTACCCCCTTCCTGTCTACTAGCCATGACTTTACTTTGACAGAACCATTGGCACTGCTGATTGAGCGAGATTTGAGCTTCTTATAATCGGAAAATCAGATATTCTGGAGGAACCATCCTTGCTTCCACCAACGAGATCTGTCCAGACAGGAGGTCAAGAGTTTCCTGGAACCAGCATCCCTACCCAAATCGGGACACTCTCCTTGGGACTGGAGGTGCCCCATCCTTTGGGGACCTCCACAACCCAGCTTTGACCTTCCTATTGGTGCCCATGAAATGCCTGTGCATGATACCCAGGGACTGTGTGATCTAACAGGGTGTCACATCACCTCTCTTGTCCAAGAGAGCAACTGGAACTTCCTTCTGACCCTATAGACGAGGAAGATTACAAGCTGGATCCACCAGTTCCACTGGTACTGATAGTTGTCTTTCTCATCAAGTATTGGAGATTGGGCTTAATTCACCCTCATCTGCCTTCCTGTGGTCTTACAGAGCCTCATAGGACTGAGTTAACCCTTAGGCTTCTCTATAGAAGTCACACACTCATAATCAAATAGAGGTTTCCACAATATTCATAAAAATACAGACTGTGTCTACGTTACAGGCTTCTGCTAGCATAGCTGTATTGGTCAGGAGTATTAAGAGCTGCGATTCCTGATTGACGTAGCTGTGTTGATAGAAACCCCTAGTGTGGACCTAATTATAAAAGCAAAACTTCACTTTAATTGGGATAGCTAGATTTGTTTGAGGGTGGTGGGGTAAGGTATTCCTGTAAAAGGGCAGCTTTGTTTATATAAGCTGTGTCCACATTAGGAGTGCTTTGCCAGCATAATATAGTATATGGGTATAGCTATACTGGTAAAGTGCTTCTAATGTTGACATGTCCACAGATAGTTCCCGTGCTCTTCACAGGGGAGTTTTCAGTTGCATCAAAAGCATTGAAATCCTTGATAATTCTGATCCTCTAGTTCCCAGAGTCTTCCCATTTGTGAGGCAGAGCAGCTGGGCAAAGGGGACACAACTTGCTCTTTATTGTGTATAAAGGAGGCCTGAAAAATTCTTTTTGCTTGTCTTTATCATAGAAATATCCCAAATATCAAGTCTTGTCTTTTCAGTTTCTGCTTGATAACCCCTCGGAGGTCTAGAGAATTGGGGAGGTAAGCTTTCTGAGCCCTGAGATGTAGAGAGTTTGGGTAAATTGTAAGCCCATGGGGGCAGGCACCATCTTTTTGTTCTGTATGTATACAGTGTCTGTCTTAAATGGGATCGTGATCCAGGATTGGGCCTCCTAGGCTGAGGTAATATAAATAAATACTAATAACGATGAAGGCTGAATCTTTCACAGGGTGAACGGATTTAACAAAAACAAGTCATGGATTTTAAACAGTCTACTGGAAAATCCCCTCCCTTCTCAGTTTGGGGTTTCAGTCTCATATTGTGATTTCATAGTCTCTGGTTCTGCAAGAGTTCTCTGTCAAATGCTTCTAGGTTTAAAAACAAAAACAAAAACCCCAAAGCCCTAGAAAAGCTGTGGCTTTCAGGGCAGAGAACAATGGAATTATTAAATGAAAGTGTGCTAAGGCTGCTTCCCTCTAGAGATTTGGAGGGGAACCTGGGGCTTCTGGTACTACATCCCCGTGGCAAGCACTGGATAGCAAATCAGCGAATCGCACACGCTATGATTCATTTTGGTTCCATGTTTGCTGGTGCTGTGGAAATTCCCATGGCCACAAAGATGGTGAATTAAAAAGTGATAACAGAAACCAAAAATCCAGAACATGAAATAATAAACAGAAATGAACTGGCTCTTTTTTTCCTCTGTCACTTACTGGTTTTATTTTGTAGCAGTTAAACAGCTTGTTCCTGTTGTTGGTTGCTAGCCATCCTGATCATTGCTGGCCACTGTCTTAAATTTTAATAAAAAACGAGGAGTACTTGTGGCACCTTGGAGACTAACATTTATTCTAGCATAAGCTTTCATGGGCTAAAACCCTCTTCGTTGGATGCATGCAGTGGAAAATACAGTAGGAAGACATATACACAGAGAACATGAAAAATGGGTGTGATATATGCCATCATGTGCCAGCAATGCCCCTCTGCCATGTGCATTGGCAGACTGGACAGGGTCTATGTAAAAGAATAAATGGACACAAATCAGATGTCAAGAGCTATAACATTCAAAAACCAGTTGGAGAACACTTCAATCTCCCTCGTCACTCGATTACAGACCTAAAAGTCTCAATCTACAACAAAAAACCTTCAAAAACGACTCCAACGAGAAACTGCTGAATTGGAATTAATTTGCAAACTGGACACCATTAAATTAGGCTTGAATAAAGACTGGGAGTGGATGGGTCATTACACAAAGTAAAACTATTTCCCCATGATAATTTTTTCCCCTACTGTTTCTCATACCTTCTTGTCAACTGTTGGAAATGGGCCATCCTGATTATCACTACAAAAGGTTTTTTTCTCCTGCTGATAATAGCTCACCTTAACTGATTACTCTCATTATAGTTGGTATGGCAACACCTATTTTTTCCGTGGTGTGTGTGTGTATGTATGTGTATATCTTCCTACTGTATTTTCCACTGCATGCATCTGATGAAGTGGGTTTTAGCCCACGAAAGCTTATGCTCAAATAAATGTGTTACTCTCTAAGGTGCCACAAGTACTCCTCGTTCTTTTTGCTGATACAGACTAACACAGCTACCACTCTTAAATTTTAATGTAATTTATAAAAGATTGTGTATATGACAGCATACACAATAAGAAGACCTCACAATATCTTACTGGCTATAACCCTCCCTGAGCCCCTCTCCACTGCTTAGCTTATTGTGTTAGAAATCATTTAGGTTCTGATTCTGAAAAAACGTAAATATGTTCAAAGTTAAGCATGTGCATAAGTCTTTGCTGGATTGGGGCCTTAGCTTGTAAACTCCTTGTGGAGGTTTTGTTGTTTGTCTGGAAAATGTCATGCACACCAGTGTCTCAGTTTAAATAAATAATTGTTCTGATGTTCTTTGGAGTCTGTGGAAATATTTACTCATTTTCATCCACTGCAAATGAGAGCAAAATTTTGTTGCTAAGAAACAGCAAAGAAGGAAGAGTCATACAGCAATAGCTTGAGACTAAATGAACGGAATTAATATAATTGGCTCTTGATATGTATGGTGTTTGGCATATCATGAGCTATTTAGTGGGCTTCAGATCCCATCTGTGATTCAGACATAGCTTGTTCTGGGTAGAGTAGTCGGAATTTAATTCTAAAATCTAAAAGACTTGTCATTGTAGATTAATTAGGGATTAACTGCATTTTTCCCTTGACAGGGTGGGCCCTTCATGTCACTAGATGGGCTTGTCACTATGTGCAAAATGTTTAAACTTACATTCATTTCTGTTTGAACAAGCATAGTAGCTGTTCTTGACTTTCTGTTATGTCTTTAAGATAAACACAGAGTGGCTGGATTCTTCTCTTGGTTACTGTGGTGTAACTGCATTGATTTTACTGGGACTACACACGTACTTCTAGCTAAGCACATGTTAAAGTGTGTAGCTGGTTTTGGCCGGAGTTCTCAGCAGCTTGCAGACTTAAATGCACAGTGCCATTCTTGCTGAGGAAGCACTTCCATTTCAAGATCCTATTTTCAGGTGTTTTTAAATGTCTGAAAAAATTCCATTTGGTCTGAGACTACTTTACCATCCCAGAAGTGAATTTTTGGGGAATTCTGTTCAGGTGTTTCATAGACCAGAGAATGAAAATGTTTTCCTCTTGCAGAACTTGTCAGGTACTTTGTCTGCACTTTTACTCGTGTGATTTCATTTATTTATTTATTTTTGAGACTTCAAGGTTTTCTTTGAGAAATCATATTTGCCATAGACTTAGGCTTTTGACATATTTCAAAATTTTTTAGAAATTGGTACAAACTTTCAGAAATCTTTGTGCTTGTTTGCACGAAGGTAACTTTTACTAGTGCACATATTAATGCATATGCAGAGCATCACCAGAGCATCACATGCTGTGAGTTCTAGCTTTTTAGTGGTTTAAAACATATTGCTAGCTTTAATAGTTCATGAGAGAGATCAGACATAAAATCACAACATTCTGATTACCATTTTTTCCTTTTCTCCCACAGCTGGATTTCCACATGATTTTTAGAGGCTAGTGCCTGACCTGGGAATAGCTATACACCATCTAAAGTCATACCATGCAATAACTATATAATGATACTATCTCACTCTAATATAGAGGTTAAAGCAATTTAGTGTGTGATTTACATGAAACTGAGTTTTAAAGGCATATGAGGCTCTCTCCTCCCGGACCTCCTCCCCCGCATGGTGTCACTACTGGGGCTGAGTTAGTGTTATTTTGATGCCTGAACTGAGCATTTGCAGACCTTAACTTGTTTGGATTTCTTTTAAGTTTAACCTGATCTCTGAATTTTCTGGCTTTGTAATCCTTGTTTCTGGTAATTTTTTTTGCACTGAAATATTCTCAGCTTTAACTCCATCCTAATGTAATTTTTATCTGAGAATTATCTTTTGTATTAAATTATTAAACATTTCCTCCATGAACACTAAAAAAGAAGCATTACCATTTATACTAAACATTTGTTTTCAAAACCTACCAGCTTTTAACAAGGTCTATAAATGCTTTGGTGGGACCATTACCAAATTTTGAGGGATTTGTAAACCTTTCCAAGCATAATTCTGCACAGTGATATGAGAGAAAATGCATGTCCCTGGAGTAGTATAAAATACATATTACATATGGGCAATGTAGCTGAGTTGCAATGAGGAACATAACAATGAATTGCTTGATGTGTGTGGGTGAGATGATGTATTATCCTTCATCTAATATTTTAAACTGCAAAACAGAAACCTAATCATTCAGAGAAAACCATTGACTTAGGCTTGGTCTACACTACAGAGATAGGTCGACATAAGCTGCCTTTAGCGACCTAACTATGTCAGTCTCTACACTACAGCCTTACTCCCGCCGATGTAAGTTCCCTACTACACCGACATAATTCCAACTCCACAAGAGGCATAGGGCTTATGTTGGTGTAGTTCGGGCAACGTAGTATCCCTATGGACATTGAGTTCCTCACATTGGCTGTTGGCTGTCAATTTCATGGCTCTGCTGTAGCTGTGAAATTGTCAAGAAAGCTGGCTCCAGGCTCCCCAGTCCAGCTGCTGATAGGTCTCTGCTCCAAGTTGGGCTGCCACCCAGGCTTCTGGCTTGGGCTGCTGCTTGGGCTCCCTGCTCCACACAGGGAGCCCTGCTGCCTCCTGGGGTCCCTGCTCCCTGCCAGGAGCACAGCAGCCGACTGGACTCCAGGTGCGGATCTACCAGCTGGAGGTGAGAAGCCCCCAGGTGGCTTCCCCCCAGCTGGTACTGGTGAGGCGAGAAGGTGGGGAGCTGTGCGGAGCTGAGAACTGTGCCTAGCAGTGCCCCCCCCCCCCCCGCTCCTCTTCAGTCATTGGAAGTGCTTCTGGTAACTGAGTGTAGGAGCATAGTGTGGACATCAGCCATCACAGTAATTACCTAACAGAGGTCAACTTAAGATTGTAGTGTAGACATTCCCTTAGCCATGTCTGGTTCCCTTCATTCATGTTGCTGATACGCTTTACGTCATTACTGTACTGTAGTAAGTGCTTACTAATGGAACACTATTAAACACTTTACCACTACATGAAAACAACGAAAGGTGGGTGGGGTTTATTGTAAAAGTTCTCCAAAGGCAGCTGTGTGCTTCAGACCTTTGGGGCATCCATCTGGCCATGACAGTCACCTTGAAAGATCAAGAATTTTTTGGGAACCTTGTGCTGCCACTTCTGTGCAGCAGCCAACATTCTAATTTATTAGTTATTTTTTAAAAAATTGTATTTTTTACAATCTCTCTAAAGAAAAATATTTGCCTTTTAAAATGTGGTACCCATTTTTTGGACTTTCCTTTTGTTTCTAAATATGTAAAATTTAACATGGCTTTTTTGGTTTAATTATTTGTGAATTTGCACCATAGTTTCTCACTGCAGTCTTTGGAATGGATATTTTAGCATCACTGCTGCTGCAGGATCAGCTGGGGTGTACAGCACTGGGAAAAGCTATTTGCTGCCTAGTTAGTGACTGTGTGCAAGAAGAATGTTTTTTTTCTATGTCCAGTGTAAAGAATGGGGCTTAATTTATGGAAGTGCTGAGTAGCTATAGTTCCCCATAACTTCATTTGAAGTCATGTGTGCTTAGGCCTTGTGCAAATCAGACCTGGGATGGTTTAAGGTTCTTTGGTGTAATGAGTTAAATAAAAACCAGCAAAGCTATTTAGAATTCCAATTACAGTCTCTGCCAGATCATAACAGTTTTCAAGTATACTGCAGGATAAATGGAAATAGGATGATAGCTCTTTCAGTTTTATGTAATCATTGGTCATAAATCTATCGCTTTCACAGGAACCTAATTACTAGTGCTGTGTTTTAGGAAGTGAGAAACACAACTTTCTCCCATTCTGTAAATAAATGACGACTTGTGCAAAGAATAGCTGTACTCTGTGTGATTATGTATTTGCTATGCTTACAATGAGGAATACTGCTGACACCAGTATTATCTCTAAAATGGAAACTAATTTAAGTGTGTGTAGCTCCTCCTGGTTTTTAGGGGGTGATAGTGGTGTTTATTCTCTTGTTTATTACTAGGGAAATTGGCGTGGACATTGGATCTTGCTTTTGTCAATTAAATCAGCTCCTGCTTCTTTCTGTACATCTGAAAACGGATCCCTCTTTGTGATCCCATAATAAGAAATTACTAATGATATCACAGAATTTATGCCTCCTGCAGATATACCTTTTTCTCCCCAGCAAGACCAAATAAACTCAGGCCTGGTCTACACTACAAAGTTAGGTTGAAGTAAGCTGCATTGTATCGACGCAGTTGTGCATGTGTCTACTCTTAAATTTGTTTCCCACCAATGCACTAACATCACCTCCCAGAGCAGCACTGAGCCATGGTCGATGCACTTAAGTCAACTAAGTCTGAGTGTAGATGCTATGTTACTTATATCGACCCTAACAGTCTTCCAGCTGCTGTCCCACAATGCCTGGCACTGACTGCTCTGGTCAAAATTGTGAATTCCACTGCCTAGGGTCATGGAGACCAGAAGGCTCTTCTCTACCCTTTAAAAATGCCTTTTCCTGATTGTCTGGCTTGGCTTGGTGAGCATACCTAGCATCTCTCCATTGTTGTGTGCAACTGGCCAGCTGACCATGCTGGCTTCAGGCTCCAGACATGCCCTTTCTTGGAGTAGGCAGGAGATATTGGCTCTCCCGGGCCTGTGGGGAGAAGAGGCTGTGCTTGCACAGCCATGGACCAGCCCCAGAAATGTGGACATCTACGAGCAGATTGTATGGGAGGATGCAGGAGAAGAGGTACGACAGGTATCAGCACCATTGTTATGTGAAAGCGAAGGAAGTGCTGCAGCGTATCAGAAGGCCAAGGAGGCCTATGATCAGTCCCGTGCTGAGCTGTAGACACGCTGCTTTTACAAAGAGTTGCACTCCATACTTGGCACAGACACCACCACCAGCCCACAGAACACTCTGGATACCTCTGAGGAACCCGAGTCACAGGCCCCTGGTGTGATCAGAGAGGATGGGAGGGTGGAGGAGGAAGAGGATGGGGGACCTGCTAGCAGGGGTTTAAGCTATGCTGCAAGCCAGGACCTGTTTGAGACTGCGTGAGTCCAGGCAGTGCCAGCAGATCAGCATGGAAGAGCCCAAAGCAGGGGAAGGAAGCTTGGGTAAGTGTGGAATTGTATTTCCCATTACAATGATGTACTGATGGTGCCTCCAATTTAACAGACACAGCTATTGAATTTTCATTAATTTACTAGTACTAGAAGAGGTGGCGATATAGCAAAGATAAGTAACATCGTTATCTGCTTTACATTCCTCTAGGATTTAGGCAGGGGGGACCATGCGGAGCAGCTTGTTTATACAGGATTGTCCCTTGTATCCTCCAGAGAGATCGCAATGAACCTTTCACGGAGGTTACACTGCAGTACTCTCCCAAAGGTTTCTAGGGATTGCAACCTTATTTCTTCCTGTGTAGTAGGACACTTTCCCACACTAGTCAGTGATAACATTGGCAGACACCATTGTAATACATAGGCATAACAGCATACGGGCCCGATCAGCTTTGGGATGCCAGAAGCAGCTGCTCTCTCTGTGCCTTGGTTATTCTCGGGAGTGAGAGATCTACTAAAATCACTACAGCCATTGCCCTATACTCATAGTTTCGTGCAACTGAGCAACTCCTTCCTCATTTCCCTCCCCCCAGCAGGCCGTGCTCACCATGGCTGGAGCTGAGTGGTGCCATGCATAAGCTCTCTGAAGCAGAAGTGTCTAAGGAGGACTCAGGATGACATGTTCACTGAGATCCTGCAAGCCAGGGCTGTATCAGACAGTGAGCAACGGGCCTGGAGGGTGAATGTTGCAGACTGAGTGGGAAGGAAAGAGCAGACAGGAGAACGGCCCAGGACACGCCGCAGGAAAAGGAGAGGGAGATGCACCAGGACATAATGTGGCTTCTCCAGCTGCAAACAGATGCTGCAGACTCTTGTGGACCTACAGGTTCAACAATCCACAGAAAACTCCATTGCAGCACCTCCCCCCGCACTCCCTCCAGCATTCCACATGGCATCAGGGGCCACATCCCTACCTTTATCACTCCATCCTGGAGGACATTAAGGACAACCACAGCTTCACATACACTTGTGACAGCCCCAGTTGCTGTACGTGCAGGTAAAATAGACATGAATGTTCTTTCTCCTAAAGTTCTGTTCCATTAATTTATTCAGTTTTTAATGTATTTGTTTTAAATTGCTCAGATTTTTTTTGCATTGATTTTGTTACTGAATAAAATTCTATTTGAAAAATAATTCATCTCAACTCATCTAGATATTTGCCTAGTTTTACAACAGGCTACATAAAAAGCCCTAGCGAAGTCAGTACAAACTAAAATTTCATACAAACAATGACTTGTTTATACTGCTCTATATACTATACCCTGAAATGTAAAGGACAATATTTATAGTCCAATTGATTTATTTTAGAATTATATCGTAAAAATGAGAAAGTAAGCAAATTTTCAGTAATCGTGTTCTGTGACGGTTTTATATTTTTATGTCTGATTTTTGTAAGCAAGTAGTCTTTAAGTGAGGTGAAACTTGGGGGTGCACAAGACAAGTTGGACTTCTGAAGGGGATACAGTAGTCTGGAAAGGTTGAGAGCCACTGCCCCAGAGCTTGGGCTGCAGCCAGAGCCTGAACATTTACAATGTAATTAAACAGATCCTTAGCCTAGGCCCAGTGAGTCTGAGTGAGCTGGCATGGCCCAGCTGAGGTTGTCTGACTGCACTGTAGACCTACCTTCAGGTTCTTGCTACAAGGCTAAAAATAGTAGTATAGACATTCCCACTCTGGCTGGAGCCTGGGCTCTGAAACCCACCAAAGTGGATGGGTCTCAGAGCCCAGGCTCCAGCCCAAGTGTGAACATCTGCAGCACTAAATTTAGTCCCATAGTGCATGTCCGAGTCAATTGACCCAAGCTCTGACAGTTGTTGCCGTGAAGTTTTTAGTTTTGTTATTTTAGTATTGATGTACCCTCAGTTGAGATCAGGCTCCATTGTGCTAGGTGTACGTTTATAGAGAGACACCTCACAGACCTGAGGAAGAGCTCTTGTCTCCGTCATCAACAGAAGTTGGTCTGAAAAGATATTCCCTCACTCACCTTGTCTGTCTGTCTGTCTCTCTCACTTACACACACCGTTATTACAAATTCAGATTTTTTCATTCAGAATTTCAGACTCTTTATCCAGTGAATACAAGAGCCTTTGGCAATTTGAAAGAAGTGTGGTTAATAAATAGCATTACTTTTGTCTGATGTACTGAATACACTCTCTCTTACAATTTTTAACAAATGCTTCAAGGCATAGTTTTCTTGATGTGTCTGTTGAAATGATCAGAATGGCTTATATTTTAGGTATTACACATTCACCATTCATTTGAATTTTCAAGTTTATTTGATAGCCCAGGAATTTCAAATATGCACAGTATTGCTTGAATCTGAAGTTACACATGATGTGTTCTGCATGGGGTTGCCACCATCATACTACCCAGGAATTGCAAAGAGGGCTGCGTGAGGAAGCCTGCTTATTAAGCAGTGTTTTTTGCAGAGAGCCCGTTTCACTGACACCTTGTGTACTGCATTGTCCAGCAGATGATTGTCTATAAAGCCCTAAACAGGCCATGTCATTTAAAGAGAGTGCCTCTCTCCTTTGTGATACCATGGAAGATGCATTTGTCAGAAGATGCATTTGTCAGAGGCTGCTACTTTAACTGTGAGGGTGTTGGTGATAGCACATTCTCAATGAGATGTCATTGATTCAGTGGTTCTGAAAGTTGCTCGCTATCTTTGTTTGTCCAAACCCAGATCTGATGACCTTCAGCACATGCTGCAGGATTTGCACTCTCTCCTAGGCTTTTCTTGCCAGGAGAGGAGCATATGGGGAAGGTGGAGGGTGGGAGGCAGTGCTGATGTGGGGACTTTAAAGGTAGCACTTTTATCTTCGTGAAATCTGAGAGTATAATCCTAAACTGTGCTGAGCTGATGCTCAGCATGTATAACGGTGAGGCAAACATAGTCCTAAATCAGCTTTACTATTCCTCCAGCCCTTTGGTTGCTGGGGAGTGAACCAGCTCCCAGTGCAAGTGAGAGCAACCATAGGGCACCACTGGCCTTCTTTCTTGGTAGCTTCTAGGGGCCCTGATTATATAAGGGCTTGGCTACACTTAAAATGTTATAGCAGCACAGCTGCACCGCAGTAGGGCGTCAGTGTAGACACTACATTCTCTGATGGGAAAGGGTTCTCCGATTGGTGTAGGTAATCCATCTCCCCAAGAGGCGGTAGCTAGGTTGAAGAAGAATTCGTCCGTTGACCTAATGCTGTCTACACAGGCGGGCATAACAACCACACTCAGGGATGTGTGGGTTTTTACATCCCTGACCAACATAGTTAAACCAACCGAATTTTCTAGAATAGACTAGATTAGGCCTAACTCCCTGTTAGAATTAACTTTCCTGTAGTCTGAAATAAGAGTGTTCACACATGGAGATAATCAGAAAGAGTTAATCTGCTTTAAATTCACACTTTACCTCATTCCAGATTGACTTTCACATGTAAATAAGCCCTAATATACGCTATATGGTCCATTGATTTTGGTAGGTACAGTATCTTGTTTTTTGGTCCCCTCCTTTATTATCTCTTTCATAGTGCTTAGATGAATCATGCTTTTTTTTTTTCCATTTGAATATATTAAATGACTAAAATGTAAGTGGCATTTTTAGTCTCCTGCCCTTGAATATTATATACAGCCTTGCTGTGCACTGTTAAACACCTGCTGCATTTTACTCAAGAAGATATATTTTAGTGGTCTAAGTGATTCCTAGATATCCATTATGTACAATACCTTGTGTTTTCAGTGTTGTAGCTGTATTGGTCCCAGGATAGGAGGAAGACGAGGCGAGTGAGGTAATATCTTTTATTGGACTAACTTCTGTTGGTGGAGGAGACAAGGTTTCTAGCTACACAGAGCTCAGAAAAGTGCTCTGAAGGAACAGTAATCCACACCGTGTAGAGCAGAGATGGCAAACTACGGACCCTCCTGCCTGGCCCCTGAGCTCCTGGCCCGGGAGGCTTGCCCCTGGCCCCTCCCCTGCTGTTCTCCCTCCCCCGCAGCCTCAGCGTGCCGTGCCGTGCCATGCTCTGCAACTGCGCTGCCTGGCCATCCAGAGCCGCAGCCTGACACGGTGCTCTGTGCTGCGCGGTGGCACCGCTGTAGCGCCACCGCCACTGGTGCTCCAGGCAGCGCAGTAAGGGGGGCGGGGGGGTTGGATAGAGGGCAGGGGAGTTTGGGGGTGTGGTCAGGGGGTTGGGGGTGTGGATAGGAGTCGGGGGGGTCAGAGGGTGGGGAACAGGGGGGTTGGATGGGGCAGGGGTCCTGGGGGGGCAGTCAGGAATGAGGGGGGGATTGGATGGGGCAGCAGGGGGGCCGTCACGGATGGGTGGTCAGGGGACCGGGAGGAGGGGGTGGTGGATGGAGCAGGAATCCCTGGGGGGGCTGTCAGGGGACAGGGAACGGGGGGGGGGAGGTTGAATGGGGCAGGAGACCCGGGGGAGTCGTCAGGGGGCGAGAAGCAGGGGAGGGTCAGATAGGAGGCGGGGGCTGGGCCACAGCTGGCTATTTGGGGAGACACAGCCTCCCCTAACCGGCCCGCCATACAATTTTGGAAACCCGATGTGGCCCTCAGGCCAAAAAGTTTGCCTGTCCCTGGTGTAGAGTCAAGCACAGGAGTTTATTATGCACAGCACTGGTGGAGTGTCACTTTGCTTATTTGGCTCAGAGACACTGCAGAACAATTAATTACAATAGATTATATAGGGCACTCATTGGGCAGAGAGAAGCGATGGGGACAGGTTTTCCTAAGCCACTGGATAGGTTCTAGCAGCAAGACATGATAAGCACAATAAGCCAGTGGTCTAAAAGATTACATAATGGCTCCGCCCAAGGCGCAAATTAACATATTGCTGACACACAGGTAATTACCCCCAAACTATGTCTATTAAAGTGTATAGGTTAAATCCTAATTTTGGGGTGCAGGGGAATGAGGTAGCAGCTTTCCCGGTTGATCAACAGGTACATTCTTGGAGATTTTAAAGCAAAAAAGCAGTAATTAGTATTTAACAATAACAATTGTTTATAAATTTACCCTTGCATTTCTGTGGGCTAGGATTGGCATACATCTGTGAGGGGAGGGTGTCATAACTCATGTCAATCATATTAGGCCTCTCCCCGAACTCTGTCTGGGATCTGAGGGGTATTGTACCACTATCTCTTCCCTGCATTAGGGAATAACTGTGAGGCCTTTCTCAGCGCTTCATGTGTCTATAGCTTGCGATAAGGATGCCCAATTGCATTCGGAGTTATGCTGACTCTGCTCACTGACTTGTCATCTGAGATGGCATTGCCCGTAATTATTGATTTAATCTCCACTGCCTGATTCCGCGCCTGAGAGTACTTAACATGGGCCTGGTCCACGGTCTCCCCTATCCGAGTGTACCCCACACGGCCTTCCCCAATGTGTCTTTGGGCCTTGGCCACCAACTCCTCGATCTTCGCCTGCAGGGCCAGAAGACCTTCCTCTAGATACTTACTGCCGTAGAGCCATTCTGGATCCCATGTAAGGTTACCCGTCACTGGCGGAGTATGGTGGAGCTGTGTCCCGTCAACAGTCAGGGTTGCCTTTCGGGGGACTGTCATGCACATGGATGGATGTGTTGAGGGGTAGGGCTTTCCATTTAACTCGATGGAGTGGCTCTGGGCAATCACACACCAGTAGTACCGTTCATCTGGACCAGCTCCGTGTGCACTAGTTTCTCAGTGACAGCCACCTTGAACCTAGACAGATTTGTTCGAACGTTATAAGGGCACATACATAGAATTTCCTTCTTAGAGTGGGTGCAACATTTACTAGAGTACAACGCTTTCCTGGTGACCTAGCGGAATATTTCCTGGCGGAATATGCAATGCCTTCTATTTCAGTAACATGACCTCTCCTCCATACTGGCAGGGAGGTCACCATTCTAGCTCGTTGTGAGTGAGGGACTCCCAGAGGCACTAGGAGACTGAAGATTATGCTATGACCTGTCCAAGACAGTCTTTGGACTCTCATTCATTCTCTGTTTCCCCATACTCATGGAGGGGTACTTGGGAGATGGGGTCCCACCACTTCCATAAGGGCTGGGTGGACCCGACCATCCAGGAGATCGGTTACAATTCCCTGTGTGGTGATGGCCAATGCTTGCCTTGCTCTCCAACAACTTTCCTTCAATTCCTTTATTTTGGTACCATTTATTAACAGGCTGGTGAATTCTTGACCCAGGTATTTTGTTATATCCAATGAGATGGATATAGAGTTTGACAGATCCTTTAAGCTGTCTAGGATTAGTCAACTGGCCCTATTGGTATCCAGTCCTCCCTTTCACACACTACTTGTGTCCTTCATCATGCGCCACAGCAGGAATCTCCTCATGGTCACCCTTCAGTCCTTCTTCTTGTTCACCTGTGGAGACGATGTTAGTATTGGCAAGCACTGGTTTAAAATGTTTTACCTGATTTTGGTGCCTTCAAAATGTTTCCTCCCCCCCCCCACCTTAAAATGCAGATTTGTTTAGACTGCTGTTGTTTAGCTGGGTTTGATTATTTTTTTACTTGGTTGTATAGGTTTATTTTAATTCATTGTTCAATACCTTAATGTAGTTCTGCAACCTGTTTGCAAGGGGCCCAGTAAAATCAATTTGCAGATTCTGACATGGTCCCTTTGGCCGTGGTTGATGGTTCAGGGGTACTTTCTTCCTCCTACCCACATTTACTTGTGCACATCTTTTAAGAAATTATAAGGCATCTTTTTTCATGGCTGGCCACCACCAGTGCTTCAGGGCAGCTCTCATTTGCCTCCATCCCAGGTGAGCTGGGGAGTGGATGGCATGGAGCAGCAGAGCCCGTATGCACTCAGGGGTTACCAGCTCCTCCCACCGGCCCATACCAAAGGTGATTGTCCTTCTTACTTTTTTTTTTTTTTGGTGTTTGTTTTGTTCCTTGCTTGAGATTTTATGATGTGCTTTTATTTGATGTGGAAAAATTGGAAAGAGTCAGCGGAGGGCAACAAAAATGATTAGGGGACTGGAACACATGAGTTATGAGGAGAGGCTGAGGGAACTGGGATTGTTTAGTTTGCGGAAGAGAAGAATGAGGGGGGATTTGATAGCTGCTTTCAACTACCTGAAAGGGGGTTCCAAAGAGGATGGATCTAGACTGTTCTCAGTGGTAGCTGATGACAGAACAAGGAGTAATGGTCTCAAGTTGCAGTG
This sequence comes from Natator depressus, assembly GCF_965152275.1. Taxonomy (NCBI): domain Eukaryota; kingdom Metazoa; phylum Chordata; order Testudines; family Cheloniidae; genus Natator; species Natator depressus. The sequence goes on along the minus strand of NC_134241.1, from coordinate 42,962,222 downwards.
GGGAGGTTCAGGTTGGATATTAGGAAAAACTTTTTCACTAGGAGGGTGGTGAAGCACTGGAAAGCGTTACCTAGGGAGGTGGTGGAATCTCCTTCCTTAGATATTTTTAAGGTCAGGCTTGACAAAGCCCTGGCTGGGATGATTTAGTTGGGGATTGGTCCTGCTTTGAGCAGGGGGTTGGACTAGATGACCTCCTGAGGTCCCTTCCAACCCTGATATTCTATGATTCTATTTTGACTAGTGCCAGTTCTGATGGTAGTTTGACAGCTTTTGTTAGTTTAATTGCATTTTATATTATTAGTGGGTTTGCCGGTTTTTGTTATAAAACCCCTGCGTGACCACCTGTCCATGTAGTCATGCACTACTCTGAATGAATATCTGCTGTCTGTGTACACTGTGAGCCTTTTGTCCTCCCCCGCTCTTTGAGCTTCAGTGAGGGCTGTCAGCTCTGCTTTTTGAGCTGGTTTTGAACCACTCAGCTGACCTGATACTATTACTGTTCCATTACTAACTACCACTGCTCATTCTGTATTTGGCACTTTATTTTCATAGTTTCTTGACCCATCTACCTACAAAATTATGTCTGGATTCTTTTAATGGCTCTTTCTTAACTACTTTTAACACTTCCTCTTCCCTATCTGAGACATTTGTGTACCTTTTCATTTATGTTCAGGTATTCAGCTGCATTTATTCCTTTGTTCCTTACTATGGAGAAATTGGGGTTTTGCACGCACAGTGTCAACTCCCACTGATTCCTCAGGGTTTCAGCACCAGTTAGCACAGCAGCATATTGAGTCTTATTGTGGGTGCAGTAAAGGTGGAACGGCTTTCCCATTATCGGGTAAACCCAAGTTGGGGGCGGAGGCTAGAGCTTGCTTTACCTTTATGAATGCCTCCTCTTGTTCTGTGCCCCATATTACTGAGTCATTTCCCCCTCTGGTAAGTTTTTGGATTAGTTGCACCATCTCTGAGTACTCCGGTATATACATTCTACAGTAATTAAGGAGTCCCAGCACTTTCCGGACTTCCTTAACTGTCCATGGTCTTTTTAACTCTCAAATTGCCTGCTTGTGGATGAGACTGTTTTGATTCTTGCCTTAAAACTAATTTCTTTTAATATGGTTTTGCTACCTGAGTATTTTTTTTTTTTAAATCACTTGCTTATCTCCCAAAACTACACCTTTTGTTAACTGATTTCGCCATTCCAAGCATTGGTCCAGGGATCTGAATTCCCCATTCCTGTACTTTGGGAATTTTTTTTTCCCAATGCAGTAGTTTTTAATACACAGTAATGTTAGCAACAGGACAAACAACACAAGACGAAACATAAAACACAAACACAATTGTTGTTTTGACAGTAGATCCATGGTATTTTGGGTTGCTCTTCATCTGGTACCAGTTTTTCTTTGTTTCCTTGGTGGTTCTTTTTTTTTTTTTTACTCCTGCCACTGTGCCCTCAGGGCTTCCAGCCTGCTTTTTAATTTTTTATTTGTTGCCTGCCTGCTTGTTTGGGCCCGATCCTGCTTTCCTCGCTGAATCATCCCTTTTCATAGACACAGGCTTTTATTTCTTAGATCTCCAGATGGTGAGCTGTAACTGAGTGTGAGCTCCCACTCTTCTGATTTGGGCGCATGTCCCAGGCATAGGGATTGTGACTCTCCTGCTGGGATCTTTTCCAGTTTCCTGACAGTTATACATTTTAAAGGGAGTGTTGTCATTCTGGCATGGGCTTTTATCTTTTAGTGCCTTATTCTCAGCTTCTAAAGTTGTATTTTCTTTTTCTTTTATGTTGAGTATATCCAATAAAACTATTTCTGCTTTATCACCTTTTTGGTCATTTCACCATTTAACCACTTCTTTCTCTGGTCCAGCTGCAGCATAGTTTGTTTTATTTTAACTGCTGCCTGCCGAGTTTTTATGTGTTTATACTCTAGATATTCCTGAGGGCTGACTTTCATCTCCCCCTTTGATGCCATAGCTGTTAATTGCTCTGGCTGCTGACCTTGTTGGCAATTTACATCTCCCTCCCCTTAACACCGTGGTCTCAATCTCCACGGCTATTAGCCTTGATGGGGATGTGCGACTCCCCCGCAGGGCTTGCAATGTTACGTGCAATGAGGAAACGGGACCACCAGTTTGCACTGCCTACCACTCACGTACCCAGCCAGTTCTGGGCTTAACTCATGGCCAATCGCTTGCTGGTGGTTTGTCCAAGTCCTCCGTAACACACCCCTTAGTTTAAACAGTACATAACCCTCTTGCACATGTCTCCCTTCCCAATTGGTACCCCTGGTTAACCCCTCTGCTTGGTTTACATGTGTCTAGGTTCCTTTGCACTTACATTTTTAAAAAGTGGGAACAAGATGTGTCTGAAAGGGGATGAGCGACTTCTATCCCTAGTCTAATGAGGGGGTAAATTAAACATACTCACCTCTGTCAAAGTTTGACTCAGACTCACAATTTATCAGACCACTCTGTTTTATTAGCAAAGCTGCTCTGCTAATACATTGAGAAGTGAGCCCCCCGAGCGGGGCTTGTGTGTCTTAATTTATACAGTTTTTTGGAGAACAAGTTACAGAGAAGTTACAGACAAAAGAAGAAAAAGATTTTAGTCACCACCCTTCGAGATCCCTGAGACCAGTCACGTATCTTCAATTACCTGCCACCCTTAACAATCTTCTTTAACAGCTTCCAGTTAACTTAACTAATTGCCCTTCACACCTTCCATTCTGATACCTGCTTCTTAGACGTGCTGGCTCTATCTTAATCGCTTCTCCATTCAAAAGCTAACTGTCCCTACGTGTGCTCCCTCAGATACTTTGTAACATGTTTTGGCATGCCCTCTCATATACAATGTATCCAGCATGTCCCCTTATACAACGTTATACTTATACAATGTTATACTTCCACAATCCCCCCTTTTGGTCAAGGCTACGCCCATGACCAATGACTTACTGGATTCCATACATCAATCGTTCTTTTTCATTACTTTCACTGGTGACATTTAACAACATTAGATTAGCACTGTGGTTAGGGGTAACCTGATGGATGGTGTGTCTTGTGCTGTTTTGGATACAACAAGAAATCAATTGAAAACACACACAGATTATTAGAATTCCAAATAGGATAGTCAGGATTCCTTGAAACAACCAGTTTCCCAGACTAGAGAAATTGAATAAGTTACTTATCCATTTCCACAAGGAACTTGGTTCTTCGTGGGGAAGGTATGCAATTTGCTCCAGATGGCTAGCACGATTTATTACCTCATTAGTATTATCAGGTATGTATACACAGCATTCTGTTCCAATTAGAGCACAGGTCCCTCCTTTGGCTGCCAGTATTATATCTAATGCCCGACGGTTTTGGAGGGCCACTTGTCGGACCGCTCCTGCTTCTTTGGCTAGAGCTTTTAAGCTCTCTCCTGTTTCATTGGCCATGATCTCAACCACCGCTTGTAACCTTAAGAGCCTTTTTGCATGGTGGATTACCCACCCTACTGGGACTAAAGAAATGCCAACAGCTTCTTCCCAAGTTAGGGGGCTTATGTTATCCACATGCCATTTAGCATCTGGCAAGTCCCTCCTTTTTCGCCTGAAATTACTGAGGCGATTTCGTGGGAGCGATTGAAGCACCCGGAATTGTGGGAAAAGCTGAGCAGGATAACAGATACCTGACCAATTTGCTGGTAACACAGTGTAAGCATTTTCCCCACAAACCCAATGATGTCCCATTAAAGCTGGGAAGGGTTGACTGCAACCCTTTGTCATGTAAGAATTTACGAAGGAGGAATAGTATCCCCCAAAGGGCACAGGATGATTTTCACTGGGAGAAGAGGTAGCATTCACATGACATTTGTAGATGGTGCTGTTTTTCTCAGGGAGGCTGTACAGGGAGCAAGAGATTGAATCTTTGGTTTGATCCCAGGTTGAGAGGAAGTTTATCTTTCCATACCCGGTTCGCCATTCTCCAGCCTTGTTTGAATAGTCCCATACACCATGGGACACGATGTATTGGAGACAGCTGCTCCTCCCTAGATTCAGCCCTGTCCCATTACACATCCAGCACCAGTGGCCCTTTCCTTTCACCACACTTATAAGTTTAGGAACATATGTTTTTCCCAGCCCCCAAGTGTCATTTTCCTTCCATGTCCTTTTAAGTGGATAGGGTTCTCCAGCAAGCTCTGAGGAATTCAAAGGGATTGCCATGGTGGGGATACTAGCTTGTGAGTGAGCTGGGATGTGGCTGCAGACCCAGCAATTAGAAATATTCAGGATCTGGGCTATCTGCACCTGTTGTTGGATGAAAGAATTGTCACTGTCACTCTGGATTCCCCAGACCCTCAGGACACAGTAGCTGAGGATTAAGCTTCTCAAAGGACACATGTTGGAAGCAGGACCCTTTCTGGTTCTGACAACCCCTTTCGAGGGAACCGCAGTCACGGTTTTACGTCCACCAGGCAGCAGGCGCTAGGCTCACTACTGCTTCTTGTTTGTTGGGTCCTGCTGTCTGCTTACCCTCTGCTTCTGGCAACCCTTACGAGAGCGCAGATTGTAAGGTATTGCAGGCTGTTCCTCTTTGTCTTCTGGGATTGAAGCTGGTTCTGCGTGGTCTTGCAGAGGTGCTTGGTCCCCTTGAGGTGGCGCTGGCTTACACTGTGAGGCGTGGATCCATGCAGCGATGCCGGATAATTTCACTGCTGTCTGGGTGGTGAGCAGTACCTGGTATGGACCCTTCCACCGGGGTTCCAAGGCGTGCTTCCGAAGGTGGTGCCGCAGGTAGACCCAATCACCAGGCTCAAGAGTGTGACAGGCAGCAGAGGTGGGTTCCATCGGGCACGCTGCTCGCACCTGCGAATGGAAGGAGCTCACAGCTTGCATTAACCCTTTGCAGTACTGGAGGAGCGTGCTGTGAGTTAGGTTTAGGTCTGGGGCTGGGGTAATAGTAGCCATTGTTTGCATAGGGCGTCCCATGATGATTTCAAATGGACTCAATTTGTGTCTCTGGGATGGGGATGACCGAATTTCCATAAGGGCCAGTGGTAAAGCAGCTGGCCAGTTTAACCCTGTGGAACTACAGATTTTTGCCAGCTTATTTTTAAGCACACCATTTCGCCTTTCAACTGCCCCTGCACTCTGTGGATGGTAAGGGCAGTGCAGCAGGTGGGTGACATGTAATACCTGGTTTAGATGTTGAACAATTTTTCCAGTAAAATGTGTTCCCCGGTCACTAGACAAAGTGGCAGGAATTCCCTTGGTAGGGATAATGTGGTTTAACAGACATTTTGCAACGGACAATGAATCAGCTTTGCGACAGGGAAAGGCTTCAATCCAACCCGAAAACAGACATATTATAACTAAAATGAATTCATATTTCTGACACTTTGGCATTTGTACAAAATCAAGTTGCCAGTGTAGGAAAGGTACTTGAGGCAAACCCTGGAACCCTTGTGTTACTTTTACAGATTTGCCTACATTGTGGCTTTGACAAGTAACACAAGCGGCACAGTGGCGGGTTGCAAAGGAGCTGAAATGGGGAGCCCACCACCCCGCCTTACTCATAGCAGAGACCATCCCCTCCTTGCCGACATGCGAAACACCATGTAGCAGGGCGGCTAGAGACGGGTAGAGTGAGAGGGGGGCTACAAAGGTACCGGTGGGCGATCGCCAAAGGGAATCAGAATGCAAAGAGCAACCCAAAGCACTCCAGGAGTCTTTCTCTGTTTCTGGGGCAGAATCCTGGAGCTGAGCGAGATGAGACAGGGATGGTGGCGTTACAGAGACAGAGGGGACCAAGAAACGCTTCTGGTGAAGGTTTTATAGTGGCGGCATGTTTTGCAGCAGCATCAGCAAGTGCATTACCTTTTGCCACCTTGGTGTCTGCCGCTGAGTGGCCAGTACACTTAACAATTGCCAAGGCAGACGGTAGTAAAACTGCATACAGGAGGGCGGCAATGTAGGGGCCATTCTTGATAGGGGTACCAGTAGAGGTAAGAAAACCTCGAGCCTGCCAGAGGGTGCCAAAGTCATGCACAACCCCAAAGGCATACCGAGAATCAGTAAAAATAGTGGCAGAGAGCCCCTCGGCTAGAAAGCAGGCACGGGTTAGAGCAATCAGTTCAGCCACCTGGGCAGAGGTCACAGAGGGTAAGGGCGCAGCTTCTATGGTCTCAGAGAGAGAGACCACAGCGTACCCTGCAAGAAGGTGGCCTTGGTCATTTCAATAACAGGACCCATCAGTGAATAATACCAGGTCAGAGTTAGGGAGAGGTACATCTGAAAGGTCAGGGCGCGGGACAGTGATAGCGGAGACAGTTGCAAGGCAGTCATGGGGTTCACCATCACTAGGTAAAGGAAGGAGGGTAGCAGGGTTTAACCGGGAGCAGCGCTTAATAGTGATATGTGAGGCTGAAAGCAGCAAAAGTTCATACCTAGTGAGGTGAGCAGAGGAGAGGTGAGCAGTGTTGCGTTGCAGAAAGAGAGTTTCCACAGAATGGGGAACCTGAGAGTGAGAGGAGAGTGGAGGACAAGGGACTCAGACATCTCGACCAGGCGCGCTGCAGCAGCTACAGCGCGTAGGCAAGGGGGTAAATCTTGGGCTACAGGGTCCAAGGTTGCAGAAAAATAAGCCACCGGGCGATTTCTGTGACCGTGCTCCTGAGTAAGAACCCCGAGGGCACAAGCAGATTGTTCGTGACAGAAAAGGGTAAAGGCTTGTCATAGTTAGGTAACCCTAAGGCAGGGGCAGAGGCTAAATTCTGCTTAAGGGAGATGAAAGCAGCATTTGCTTCAAGTGGCCATGGCATGGGGTTAGATACAGAGGATCAAGTGAGTTCTTGGAGTGGTTTAGCCAGAGAAGCATATTGGGGAATCCATTGCCTACAGAACCCTGTCATGCCTAAGAATTTTCTGACCTGGCGTGGAGAGCAAGGCTGGGGAAAGCTAAGGATGGCTTGTAGCCGGGCTGGAGAGAGTGTACGGGAGCCCTGGGAGAGAAGGAAGCCTAGGTATGTGACAGAGGTTTGGCAGAGCTGCAATTTTGTGCGAGAAGCCTTATGACCCTTGTTCGCTAAAGCTGTGAGAAGTGTTAGTGAATCAGTTTCTGAGGCAGACAGAGAGGGGGAGCACAGGAGTAAGTCATCCACATATTGGATCACTGTGGATCCTGATGAGAAAACCAGATCAGCGAGATCCCTGGCTAGGGCTTGAGAAAAATAGGATGGACTCTCTGTATACTCCTGGGGAAGGGTAGTCCATGTATATTGCTGACCCTTGTAGGAGAAGGCAAAGAGATACTGGGATTCAGAGTGAACTGGGACAGAGAAGAAAGCGGAGCACAAATCTACAACAGTAAAGTGGGTTGCATTTGGAGGAATAGACGCTAGTATTGTAGCAGGGTTAGGAACCACTGGAAAAGAAGGTATGACAATATGGTTAATAGCTCGAAGGTCTTGAACAAATCGCCACGATTTGCCATCAGCCTTTTGAACTGGGAGGATAGGGGTGTTACAGGGGCTGGAACAAGGGACAATAATTCCTTGTTCTTTTAATGCAGATATAACTGGAGCAATCCCAGCCTCTGCCTCAGGATTCAAAGGATACTGAGACAGGCGAGGCAGAGGTTTGGAATTGTCTACAGTAATCCGAACTGGGTCAGTATTTAATTGGCCCACTTCAGATGGGTGAGATGGCCATAGGGAGGAAGGAACCTGAGAGATTAGGTGCTCTAGGGACGGAGTTAAGGGACAGCAAGGGACCGGAGTGGAGAGGGAAGTTTCAGACAGCAGGGAGGCTACAGAATCACATAAGGAAGACTTGAGGGATTTGCAGATAGACGCCATCTGGGGAGCAGTAAATAGAACAGCCAAGTTTGCATAGCAAGTCCTGTCCCAGAAGGTTTGCAGGGGTGGAATCAGAGAGGAGGAATGCATGCTCCTCAGAGAGGGGACCGACCTGAACAGACAAAGGTTTTGAGAGGGGAAAAGAGGTAGGGATCCCTGTAATGCCAACAGCAGATACAGATTTTCCAGATCGGGGCACCTCAGGCAAGTCAGTGGTGCGGATTGTAGAAAGAGAAGCTCCAGTATCAACAAGGAAAGGGAGAGAGAGATCATTTACAGTCAGGACACATTCTCCAGTAGGGGACAGAGGTAATAAGGGAGCTAAAACTTTGTGAGGTTTCCCAGCATCCCGTCATTGTTGGGGTGAAAAATAGGGTTGGGGATCAGCTGGAGGAACCAGCGGGGGGTTCACTTGATTTCCCATTCTATTATTAGGTAGTCTTGGACACTCTTTTTTCCAGTGTCCAGGCTGTTTACAGTAGTTACAAACCCCAGTTAATCCAGCCCCCCCCGCCCCCTTCCGCAACCCCGTCCCCGTCCCCGGTGTGGTCTGCTTAGTCCTGAATAATGCTGAATCTGCAGAGCCATTAACTTTTGGGAGGACTGTTCCTCCTTTCCTTTTAAAGTGCGGTGGCAATGCTCTGCTACTGCCAGCAATTTGTCCATGGTTTCAGTCTCCCATCCCACACTTATTCGTTTTAACATGCTGCCTGTGGCAGGGAGAAGACCATCAACAAATGCATGTGCCAAGGCCCCCTGCCCATTTACATCGGGCTCTTGTATTCCTGAATGTTGTAGGAAAATACCAGTTAGCCGGGACCTATAGTCGCCTGGGCTTTCTCCTTGCCCTTGCTTACAGCAACGTATTGCTGTCCAGTTTGTTTTAGGAGACCACACTTTGGGAATGGCTTGATGCAGGCGCTTCCAAAGAGCCATACACCGGTCTCTGTATGCCGAATCTGGGCCAGTACTTTTTATGGTTGAGTGGCGTGCCTCAGCTGGCCAGTCTGCGGCAGCCAACCATTTTTCATAGTAACTGGCAGGAGCTAACAATTTACACAGTTGGAGGAGATCTGTCTCAGAGGGTTCATAGGTTTCACAGATTAACAGAAACTCCTCAGCAAATTTGACAGAGTTTTCCTGTGGTTTGGGAAAACTTTTAACTATAGATAAAAGTTCCGTACGAGTCCAGGGCTTATAATCCCATATGGACTCACTTTCTCCCATCTTAAGGACTCGTAAGGGTGCCACAACAGTTTGATCAGAGTCTCTCATTAACCTCCCATCAGGTTCTCTTTTCCAAGAAGAGATGTCAAGAGAATCTTTGCAGTCTGCTTTGGATTTCTTCTTCATAATATTTTGCAGAGCTGCGAGGCCACTGAGGGTATCTTCTTCACTTTCATTATCTGTAGTCACTGAAGATTTTTCCTTTTCTGATTTCTTATTTGCGCAGGAGTATGGTGGGGGTCGGGTTTGATCCGGATCATTGCACAGGACTGGGCAAAGGGGAGCGCTCGGACTAGTGGTGGGAGAGACTGCATCCAATTGAACTGTTAGTTTTTTGATAGAATTTTTAAGAGAGGTGAGTTTTGACTCAGTCCATCTACGATTTGCCTCTTCCCACCACTGCATGAAGCAGTCTACTTCTCCTCTCTCCAATTTGGTTTTTGGGAGGACGAGTTTGCTTTTTAAAGCGTCCACTCGATCCTTGTCCCAAGAACCTAACAGTGGCCACAGTAATTTGGGGTTCTCTAGAGCTAATTTGGACCATTTTTCAAGAAACCTACAAGAGTCCGGACCCCTCCTAAAATACATAAAATAAGCTGGAGTTCCCTTAGGGAACTGTTCTGCCTTAGACTTCTGATTACCCATCCAGGAGGACTTCACACAGCACTCACACAAGAAGGAAATTCGGGCTCAGCAGAGCGGTACCCGGTGCAACACACAGAAAGGAGCCCACAGGCTACTGCCTCAACTGCCCTTGCTTTCACACCAGGGGTTATACCCAAGGTGTGGTGCGGCTGCAGCTGTGCAGATTCCACTTATTCAGACCGTGGGGACGGGGACCCCTTGGTCAGCCAGTCTCCGGACAGAGATGGCTCCCAGATTCACACACACACCACGGGGAAGACGGATAGACACAAAGACAAGACAGTCCTCAAACCGGTTAAAGCACAAAAATAATAATTACCTGAGACGTCTGATTCCAGAAGCTGGATCCAAAGATCTCTACCCGAACAGAGTGGGAACCAACAAGTTCAATGGCGTAGACTGCGCTGCTGCTGTGTACCTTTCTGTCTTGTGGAGGATCGCTTGGACTAAGCGTCCAGGCGCCGGCTGCCACGATCGTCCTGCAAGGCAGTCAGGGATCACACAGCCTCAGTGAAGCCGCTTGCCATCTCGGTGGGACCTCCAAATTGTCAAAGTTTGACTCAGACTCACAATTTATCAGACCACTCTGTTTTATTAGTAAAGCTGCTCTGCTAATACATTTAGAAGTGAGCCCCCCGAGTGGGGCTTGTCTCTTAATTTATACAGTTTTTTGGAGAACAAGTTACAGAGAAGTTACAGACAAAAGAAGAAAAGGATTTTAGTCACCACCCTTCGAGATCCCTGAGACCAGTCACGTATCTTCAATTACCTGCCACCCTTAACAATCTCCTTTAACAGCTTCCAGTTAACTTAACTAATTGCCCTTCACACCTTCCATTCTGATGCCTGCTTCTTAGACGTGCTGGCTCTATCTTAATCGCTTCTCCATTCAAAAGCTAACTGTCCCTACGTGTGCTCCCTCAGATACTTTGTAACATGTTTTGGCATGCCCTCTCATATACAATGTATCCAGCATGTCCCCTTATACAACGTTATACTTATACAATGTTATACTTCCACACCTCTTTTGGATCTCAGTCTCAGTTCCTCAATCAGTTCACAAGCTTCTATCCCAGACGAGCCCCCATCTGAAGGATGGTAATATCTTTTATTGGACTAACTTCTGTTGGTGGAAGAGACAAGGTTTCAAGCTACACAGAGCTCAGAAAAGTGCTCAGTCACAGCTGGTTACAAGGTAGGACAAATGGTTAAGCATAAGGGGTTAATAGGTATTGCAGGAGACCTGTTAAAATGAAGCGGGAAATTAGCACCTCTGCATTCATAGAACAAAGGAGTTAGTAGGTTATAAATTGTTGTAATGAGTCATAAAACCAATGTCTTGGTTGAGCCCATGATTTTTGGTGTCTAGTGGAGTTATGAATTTAAGTTCCCAGGCTCGTCTTTTGAAGGTGTTGTGTAGGCGTCCTTTGAAGACGAGGACTAAGAGATCTGATATGGAGTGATCGCTTTGTGAAAAGTGTTCACTCACCGGATAGGATGTTTTTTGTCTTTTATTATTTTTCGATGTGAGAGCATAATTCGTTTGAGAGCTGTCATAAATATAAAGGGAAGGGTAAACCCCTTTAAAATCCCTCGTGGCCAGAGGAAAAATCCTCTCACCTGTAAAGGGTTAAGAAGCTAAAGGTAACCTCGCTGGCACCTGACCAAAATGACCTATGAGGAGACAAGATACTTTCAAAAGCTGGGAGGAGGGAGAAAAACAAAGGGTTTGTGTCTGTCTGTCTGCTGCTTTTGCTGGGGATAGAACAGGAATGGAGTCTTAGAACTTTTAGTAGGTAATCTAGCTAGGTATGTGTTAGATTATGATTTCTTTAAATGGCTGAGAAAAGAGTTGTGCTGAATAGAATGACTATTCCTGTCTGTGTGTCTTTTTTGTAACTTAAGGTTTTGCCTAGAGGGATTCTCTGTGTTTTGAATCTAATTACCCTGTAAGGTATCTACCATCTTGATTTTACAGAGGTGATTCCTTTACTTCTATTAAAAGTCTTCTTGTAAGAAAACTGAATGCTTTTTCATTGTTCTAAGATCCAACGGTTTGGGTCTGTGGTCACCTATGCAAATTGGTGAGGATTTTTACCAAACCTTCCCCAGGAAGTGGGGTGCAAGGGTTGGGAGGATTTTGGGGGGAAAGACGTGTCCAAACTAAGTTTCCCAGTAAACCCAGTTAAAGTTTGGTGGTGGCAGTGGAAATTCCAAGGGCAAAGGGTAAAATTAATTTGTACCTTGGGGAAGTTTTAACCTAAGCTGGTAAAAGTAAGCTGAGGAGGTTTTCATGCAGGTCCCCACATCTGTACCCTAGAGTTCAGAGTGGGGAAGGAACCTTGACAAGAGCAAAATGATTCGTTTCACCCATATAGTTGTCGTTGGGATGTTTGATGCGCTGGATGAGGTGTATCCTGTAATAGGCATCTGTAGGACCCGTGGATCTTGAAAGGTATGTTGTGGGGGGTATTGATTATCATAGCAGTGGACATATGTCTGCAGGTTTTGCAACTGTTATGGCAGGTTGCTTTGAGTATACCGTGGTCTAGAGCGGCTTTGAATATACCGTGGTCTGTGGGGAGCTTGCTTCTAATGATGAGCTTGGTGAGGTCGGGGGGTTGCTTGAAAGCCAGAAGAGAGGGATTGGGAAAGATTTCTTTCAGGATGTGGTCCTCATCGAACTTGGGTTGTAATTGTTTGATGATATCCTATACGGGTTCCAGTGTGGGATGGTAGGTGACAACTAGGAGTGTGCGGTTACAGCCCCCCCCCCCATGTTGAAGCAGGTTCTCTTGGAGTATTTGGGTTGGCTGTTCCATGAGGGGATCTACTTCTCTGGTGGAGTGTCCTTGTTTGACAAAGGCAGTTTTAAGTGTGTTAAGGTGTGTATCCCTGACTTTTCCTTGGAGCGTATTCTGTAGTATCTGAGCAGCTGGCTGTAAATAATGGATGTCTTGTTGTGCTTGGTGTTCTACTGGATCTGTGCAGGTAAGTGTGGTGATCTCGTATACAGCTGTCTGTAGCTGATTGTTGAAACTGATCATGGAGTCCAAGAAGTTGATGCTGTTATGGGAGTATTCTAAGGGCTTGGCTACACTTGCATGTTAGAGCGCATTAAAGCAGCCCCGGGCGCCCTAGCTCACTACCCGTCCACACTGGCAAGGCACGTAGAGCGCTCTGACTCCGCAGCTAGAGCGCTCCTGGTACTGTACCTCAGCAAGTGGAATAACGTTTGCTGCTCCTTGGCTACAATTCCTGGGCGTCAGTGTGAACGAGGTGTTGCATTACTGTGCTCTGATCGGCCTCCGGAAACGTCCCATAATCCCCTTAAGTCAAGTGGCCACTCTTGTCATTGTTTTTGAATCACTGTAGGAATGCGGATATGCCCTTTGAAAGCTCAGTTTCTGACAGCCGGCATGCTTATCTGCTCTGAGACAAAGCAACCATTACTGTGGAATGCTGTGTGTCTGTGTGTGTGTCTGTGTGTGTGTCTGTGTGTGTGTCTGTGTGTGAGAGGGAGGTGAGGGGAAGAAGGGGGGGGGTCTGCGGCTGTCTGAACTTACAAGACAGCATGCTGACATGCTCTCAGCCCCCCACAAATCCACTCTCTTCCCCCACATACACACAACACAGTCCCCCCCCCCCCCATTTGAAAAGCATGTTGCAGTCACTTGCATGCTGGGATAGCTGACCATAATGCACTGCTCCCAATGCTGCTGCAAATCTGGCCACGCCAGTGCTCTTGAAGCTGTCAGTGTGGACAGATTGCAGTGCTTTCCCTACTGCGCTCTCCAAAGGCTGGTTTAACTCAAAGTGGTCTACATCTGCAAGTGTAGCCGTGCCCTAAGAGAGAGTTTGGTGGTTACATGGTGATTGGTGGAAACCTGTGGTGGAGTTTGTTGTGTTCAGAAGATCAAAATATCATCAATGTATCTCAGAATATCATTGGTTTCCTGGTGCATTTTTCCAGAAATTCATCCTTGAGGCAGCCCATGAAGAAGTTGGTATACTGGGGAATCCGCCTCGTACCCATGGTTATTCCCATGGTTTGTACAAAGCGTTTGCTGTTAAATGTAGTTGTTATGCAGAGAATGAAATGGATGAATTTGGTGATGTGGTTGGGGTGGCTATCTGAGTGTTGCCTGTTGTCTTGTAGATATTTGGGGCAGGCAGTGATGCCATCATGGGAAGGGATGTTTTGTGACAGATATAGCAGTTTCCTGTAATATCCTGGACAAGCCTTGTTGAATAAAGTTTAAATGTTAGGAGTTCATTGTATTAAAAATGAAAATATTTATGTATTGGGGGATTGTGTGTAACATCTCTAAGGGGGAGACATGACTAACAAAAACCCTGGGAAGTGTATTGAGCTTCAGATGACTGTGAAACAGTGTGTCAGACAAGAATGAAATTTAAAAATTAAATGAGTTTCCCACTATAGGGCGAGGTGTACGCAAATATATCCTTTCCGGTTATGTAAGAGCTCAGCCTTTGAAGCTTCGCTCTGAGGAGGGGACCTTTGTCTGCTGATGTCCTGTTACATTAGGGCAAGATCAGAGGCCCACATGAGTGCTCTGTGTAGACAAGCCTTGGTGTTTTTTGTTCTGTTCTATGTAAGAAAATTCCAATCAAGTCCAAAAAAAAGTTGGTCCAATAAAAGTTATTATCTCACCCACCTTCTTTCTCTAATGTCTCGGGACCAGCATATATACAACAGCACTGTTACAATCAAGTCCATTGGTTAACAGAAAAGATGCATGCAGGAGACAGCCATGCTCAGAGTTCCTCCTTTCTGTTGGAAATGTGTCAGTGGTATCCAGGGTGTATTTGATTTAAATCAAATTGATTTAAATCATGATTTAAATCACTAGTCAGGAAGGCTCGATTTAATCGTGGATTTCTACATAAAAGTGCATTCTTGTTGGTTGTTATAACCTTAATACATATTCTTCACAACTCAGTCAGATGTAGGTTTCATTTTTAGAAGGTACACACTATACATTTTTAAAGTGATTTATTTTGTAACTTTTCAGATTAGTTTTACAGCTGTATAAGAAAATGAATGATTGTTTGGTTATTTCATTTACCAAAGGTAATTGAAGCAGATATTTATGATGTCATTGGGAGGTGAACTATTTCCAATTCAACAGGTTAATCATTAATATTTAGAGGATTTTCTTGCCAATCTGTATTAGGAGGAGGACATCACCAAACAGACATTTAAATTGTTTTATTTAACTAAAACAACAATGTTATGGATTCTGGATTTTTTTCTTCAACAGCAAACATATAATATTTTAACAAAACAAGCATATGAATTTTTGAATTTAGTTAAACATGTAAGTTTTTTAAAATCAGGTTTGTTTTTGTTAAAACTGTTTTTAACTAAAATAGTTAAATGAAATATTTAAAAAAAAAAAACCAAAACAAATTAAATCGACTGTCAGCCAGGTCAACATGAGAAATGTAAAATATTGGCTTCTGCAGCTAACTCAGTCGTCTTCACCCTCATTTTCCTGTTTGTTCATAATCTGGAAAAGAAAAACAAGCTTTCCTGCTTTTTCAGGTCCCAAACGATTTCTCAGTTGGGAATGAATTAGTCCAAAGGAAGAAAATATTCTTTCTACACCGGCAGAAGAAGCTACTGCAGTTAAAAATGAGATTATCACTTCAACAGTCTCTAAATCCAAGTGCTTAAGTGACTTCTACCAAGTCACTGATGTGACTTTCTTTAAAACATCATCAGCAAACATATATTTCTTGAATGGTTCAGCCTTAGCTCTGAAGTTTATTATGGTTGGCTTCAGGGGTAGTCAGCATGTGTTCAACATTTCTCTTAAGCCCAACGTTGAGAACTTTGGCTGTGACAGTGCCATCTGTTTTTTCATGATTTTGTTCACAAACTGTCATCAGGTTAGGCCAGTTCTTGATGTAGTGCTCAAAACAGTCCACTGCTGAGTTCCATCGCACGTCTTGTGGGAGAGTTAGCTTGATTCCTCCCACTTTTTACAGAGCAGCTGCTGCAAAGTGGTTGTTACGGAAGTACTTTGCAATTTCAACATCATTAGTCTTTATTTCTGGAACACTGAAGTCTTTGGCTAGGAGGTGCATCAAATGAACGCTGCAACCGTATGTTGTTAGTTTGGGACTCTCTTCTAAATTTCTTCTCATCTTGGATACATTTGCAGCATTGTCTGTGACCAAGCTGCCTACTAGACCTTTGAATTTGTTTTCACAGTTTGTTATAGCTTTTACTGCTACTTCTTATAAGTATTCTGCTGTGTGTGCATTTCCTGATATAGCAATTGTTTCTGTAAGGAAGACATTCCCTTCTTCTGTTGTCACACAAGCACATATAACAGGATCATTGTGGACATTGCTCCACCCATCAAGACTCAGCTTAACAATTTCACCCTCTAGTCCTTTTGCACAATGCTCAATTTCTCTTTCATACACTTTATCCAGCAATTTGCCTGCAACATCTGCTCTGTTGGGTGGACTGTATCCTGGTCTTAATGACTGAACCATGTTAATGAAGTGTGGGTTCTCAATCGTACGGAAAGGAGAGTTTGTTGCATAAACAAACGGGGAAATTTTTTCATCAATTACCTCTTTTTGTATCCGCTGGTTCTTATCACAAACTTAACTATGGTTGTTTCTGGATGATGGAGATTTTTTTTCTTTTTGCTACAGGTCATATACTGGGGTTATGTGACATACATGATGTGACTGAAACACTATCATTAGCAGAGAACTCTGAAACTGTAGAAAATGACGGTGATCTTGAAGGTGGATTGTCTTCAGAATCCTGTATGTTAAGGATGGATTCTCCTGAACAAAATAAGTCGATGCAGTTAGTTAATTGTTATTAACTTACTGCTCATTTAGTTTTACCAACTGCATTCACTGACACTCAGTAATACTTTAAAGGTGAAATTGTAAAAGGAAGATCTGCCTATTTCAGCTCTTTATTTTTTATTACCACTGCATCTAAAATGATAGTATCATAGAGTAACAACTATATTTTTTGCTCAAACATGAGAATTCAAGAATAGTCCAGAAGGAAGACACAGTCCTTTAAGAAAGAAGTATGAAATAAAAAAGTTTACCAACCTGAAGATCCTGCATGTTCAGATGTGTTCCTTTCATCATCTTCAAAGCAGCTTCCTCCTGCGAAGGAACACTTCTCATGATGTTGTTTCATTCAGGGAAACCAGGCCTTGCATTTCTTTGTTGCACTGTTTCCTCTACCCACAGGTAGAGGAACTTCATTAAAATGTTCCCCAACTGGGTCTCTTTTATGGCCTGCTGCCATTATAGGATTTCCCTTCTAGTGAAAGAGTGGTATGGTAGATCTCCAATCAATGAAGGCTACACTCAGAAAGACCTCAAGAATTCTGGAATATGCTGCTCAAACAGTTTCACTTTTGTTTCTACTGCCTGTCTCTCCCTTCTCACATTTATCTCTAGACTTCTTCTCCTTGTCCAGATCTGTTCCACCCCCAACAATCTTCTATTCATTGAACTTTTTGAAACTTTGAACTTTTAGAGAGAGGTAAGGGATTGACTGTGTACACAAATTTGCAGAGGGACAATAGGGTTGAGGTCTGTTATTTCTCACCTCTATATATTATTTATTGATTTATTTAGAAACATTTTTGCTGTTAACAAGCATGTTATCTCTGGAGACACCAATCCAGTTTGAAAATTGCAAAACTAAGCACCTCTGATGGTATCTTCTAGACTGAGCACTGAGTCTCATTGGATAGACGGAAAGATTAACCTAAATAATTTATGCAGAAGCCCCTGGAATCCCATAAGATTGAGTCCCTAATCCATGAACGGTTGGAACTCATTTACAAAACTTTTCTTAAACATTACATTAATATATTGTCTCATACTATAGAATTAGAATTTATAATCCCTATTCCATGATGAGATGTCTTTGAGCTATTTTAATTAAAACTATGTTTAGATAGGTTTTTCATCAAAAAAGCATTTTATCAAAAAAATCAGATTTATTTTTTATTTAAAAAAAAAAACTTTTTTTTTAAATTCACCCTGGTGGTATCTGAAGAAGGTAGCTAGTTGTTTGTGTATGTATATGGGAGCAGAAAGTTCACCTTTGGATGAATTCTGCACCTTTACTGTGTAAAGCCAGTAGCAAACAACGAGGCAGCTATCCTTGGATTCCTTAACTCACCAACAGATGGCAGCTCACAGTCACAAAAGAGCATCTCAGCCTTGTTTTTACAGCAATGCGGAGAGCAGAGGTCTTTGAATTTCCCATTGCTTATAAAGGATGAGGTTGAAGAATATGCCAT
Organism: Natator depressus; assembly: GCF_965152275.1. NCBI lineage: Eukaryota > Metazoa > Chordata > Testudines > Cheloniidae > Natator > Natator depressus. The sequence continues at coordinate 42,944,186 of NC_134241.1, read as the reverse complement.
TTTACCAACACAATAGGTTTATTGATGGAAAAGCTGTGGAAACGTGAAGATGTGGTATCTGTGAATTAGAAAGGTAAGGAAAAATACAGGAAAATGTGCTGCTGCCATACAATGCAGAGGTTTCTGTGCAGTGCTGCAGACAACAGTGCATTGTAAGGCAGATTACCTCGAGTCCCTTGGGATCTCCCTGAATCTGTTGTATCTTGCAACAATTTCCAGTGTGAAAAGTAAAGGTAATGCAGAGTTGGATGTTGGGCAGCATTTGATTAGGGGGCCCACTGGGACAAGGTGTAGATAACAGGGGCATGACAATTCCAGAGTCCTACACCTCAGGGCCAGGGCACCAATTTCTTAGCACCCCACCTTGAATAATTAGCACTAAGAAACACTTCCCATATTGCGTATTACTTCCTATCTGCAAATATATTTGTCCATGTTGAAATGTACATTGTTCTGTGATGAACAATTTATATAATTGAAGGCCTTGTTTTATTTCCCTTATAGCCTGCTCTAGTTACACCACTGTTCTTTGATTTTTCCATAGACCAAGGGGACTGCTTTGTCTCTTCCCAATGGTGTGGTGAGGGTTTTTTTGGTGGGGAAGGGAGGTGTAACAGCAAAATTCATTTTTGAGCAGAGGGACAGTGGAGGGAAAAAATGTTTCCCATTTAAAATAATTGTCACACATGTTCCTGTGAAACTTGAATGGCTGAACTTCAAAACGTTGGCATGTAAATCATTCTGATTGAGAAAAATTTTCATGGCAACATGTGAAAACAGTTCAGTTGGATATCAGCTACACCAATTAATAATTGATTACTGTGCATGGGCACAGCAAAGTCATTAACTATGAGTGTTCATTAGTACTAAGTACATGCATGAGCAATAATCTAAATATGCATCTATTCAGTGGTCACCTTTCAACTCATCAGTAGTCACCAGTCATTTTTAAGGACTAAAGGTGGCTGAAGTTGTTTCATAAGTGACACTGTACTTTGTTGCCAGTTTAAGTGCTTATGCTGCTGTAAACATTTAAGGTGGTTTAAAGCATTAGGGCATCTCCAGCTTTTGAGGTGGCTTATGTTTTTAGCATTGTAAAGATTTTTTTTTTTTTTTTTTTTTTTTTTTAGCTACAAAGAAAATGAAGGTCCTGATTCAAAGACTCTCTAGACTTCTGCCTGGGGTGACATGCTGTTATCTGCCTGTGGTTACTGACTGGTTTAATGCTGTGTTGTGCAGGCACAAAATATATTTTAGATCCAGCCAAGTCACTATAAATCTTCCTGGCATCCAGAGAGCTCTAAAAGGGGCATGGTTCCTTTCATATGGGAAGTGTCTCTGGTGCAGAAAGTAATCCTGAGAGGGCCTGTGTTATATCTCTGTGAGTGTGAATAGAATAGCCCTTCCAGTAGCAGGAGGTGAGCTGCTTACAGCAGGACACAGATGGGGATCTTTTGTTTAATGGACAAGTGCCAGTTGTCATTTTTACAGGGTTGTGTATGTTTGTGAACCCACCAATAAATAGACTGCGAGGTCCTGTAACAGCACCTTCCAGTTTTGAGGCAGAAGATGTTCCAGAAGTGTAATATTAAATGAGGGTGAGACTAAGGACCTCATTTGAGATTCTGTTGGACAGTTGCCCTCATCACAGGCATCCCAGTTATTTCTAGATAGTCTAGTATGCAAGGATTAGACAAATGCTATATTGGTCAATTAGAGAAGACTTAAAAGCTCTGGTGAGCGGATTGACGTGCTTTGATGCAACTTCGTTGCTGTACACAGGCGGCACCATTCCATAGTTTGGGTGAATGAGTCTTTTTTCTTTTTCCCTGAGCATCCATGAGAGTAAGTAAAGAGAAATGTTCATTCTATCAAACACTTCATTTTATTGGGAAAGAGCTTTTCTGATATGTGATTGAAGGGAAGTTTCCCTGTAGCTATTTTGGTGCAGTTCCGCTTGGGGAAGGATAGTTTGAGTGCTCAGTGGCTGCCATTGCTATGTTTTCTGTGTTGCTGACAGAATGCTCTGCCCATTCAGCATACAGTACTGAATTTGCATGAATGCCTATTGCTAGATAGAATTAGATAAATGCAAAGTGATATTAGAAGCAAAGGCTTTAGCTGGGGTCAGCATTTTAGTGATTTCTGTCTGTGGGAGAGCAGTAAATAACCCTAGATATTAGAGATGGGACTGAAATTGAGATCACAGTCTAATATCCAAGGGCTCTCTTCCTTTTCTTGTTTACTTATGTCAGGCTATGTATTCCGTAGTAGGCCTAGATGTTTCATAAAGTAGGTGTGAAATAAATACTAGGAATAGAAAGCTTCTGTTGAAAAATGCAATGGCTTTCTTATTTTAATATTAATAAAACAAGTTGCTACAATAACATTTAGCTCCAGGTGGTGTTTCTGTCACTGGACTTGCAAGGCAATTAAATCTAATACTGTTCTTTTCTGAGGTAAACCTCTTGGGAGCATCATGAATGGTGTTCTGAAATCTCTAATACAAGTCCTTTGTAAAGACTTGAACAGTAAATAACAGGGAAGGCAGAATCTAGTATAAGGGTTTGTAACCCAGTGGGTTTGAGGATATAGCTCCTTGGCAGCATATACATTTGATGCTTTAATATGTTATATACAGCTATGGGTTTTCCCCAAGCTAATTGTTTGCGTTGTCAAGTTTATGAACTGCACTGCTGTTTTTACACAATTTCATAGTTCAGTAGCCTCTGCTAATGTTGCAAAACCATGTGAGCCATAGGCAGCTGTTCTGTTTACTAAATAACTCTTGGCAAACTTATCTAAAGAGGCAACAGCCTTGAACTTCTGGACAAGTGGGATCCAGGGAAGGTGACTGCATTTCCTTATTGGCAAAATGACGATGTCTGTCTGTTTCCATAGTAAGCACTTATAGTTGAACCAGAGAACAGGGGAAAGACCTACAGTAGGTCTAGTAGGTTGCCATGCAGTCAGACCACCTTTTTTCATTTTCATTAATAAATATATACCTGTACAGTATTACGGGGGCATCTTAGTAGCTGAGGTTAAGTTAAACTTGCATTGTGGTTAATTCACCTGTCAAGGTTGTGTTGAAATTTATATTTAAGACAGGACTAAAATCTCTTTATTTTACAATTTACAGTTTTAATTTAGGCCTGAAATTGAAAATACATTCACCCTTCATGGACCAGTTGAATTTTTTTTTATAAGATGTTACTTGTTAACAGTGAAGGCTCTGATTCAGGAAAGCACATGTGCTTAAATCCCATTGGAGTCAGTGGGATATAAGCACCTGCTTAAGTGCTTTCTCAAAATGGGGTCTTAACTTCAGCAGAGAAAACACTTTAAAATGGCCCCTATAAAGAAACTTATCTTGGGGTGACATTATTTGCGGGGATGGGGGGGTGAGGCTCTCGTCAGGTGCAGAACCATAGTTTCTGAAGGCCCAAATATTCTCACATGCACACATCTTCATTACTCCTTTGAAGAATTTGTTGTAATTAAGCTTAATTATTAATGATTATTGTATCTAATTATACTATTAGTCCAAGCCATGTCAAAAGCTCAGGTCTTAATCTTAAGCATCCTAATTGTGACATCAGAGATAATCAATCATCGTTCCTCCCTAGTTAATTTGCATGCTGCAGTTGTGTTGGTTGAAATGAGTCAGAAAGATCTCATGGACATGTGGCACAGTTCTCATCTGCACGAGGGAGGCAGGGGGCAGTAGAATCTTCCCACACAGTAGCAGAGTAATCACAGGGAGCCCTGCAGCAAAGGGTAGGTGGCAGAATTATCATACCCACATGGAGCACATGTGGCAACATTGTCTCCTGTGGTGGTAGAACTTTTGATTGAAGTGGGTTTGAAGGGAAAATAATGGGGCTAAAGAAACCCCTGCAGCTTCTCCTCTTCCCACCCCGCCCCCAAACACACACACATCAGGGAGGCTATGCAAAGGGGGAGCATGGAGAGACAGCCAATTCAACTGCTTCTGGAAAATGGCTAGTGGTGCTCTAATTTCTCACATTTCTATCAGTTGTAGTCAAGGTCATCTTGTTTTCTCCTCTTGCACCTTTTCAGGCCGAGGCTGGAGTGGAGAGGAAATCAGAGTGGTGTCTCACCATTTCCCCCTCTTCTTTTCCAGCCTTTTTCAGATTGTGGACTCTGTTCCTTTAAGAGGGGTTACCTGAGGAGGAAAGGGCTGGGCAAACACATCCATCAGATTGTTTCTGCTTGTAGCTTTGTTTTTTAAATAAACCTTGATGGGTCTGTTAGTGGTTGTCATAAATATAAAGGGAAGGGTAAACACCTTTAAATCCCTCTTGGCCAGAGGAAAAACCCTTTCACCTGTAAAGGGTTAAGAAGCTAGGATAACCTCACTGGCACCTGACCAAAATGACCAATGCGGAGACAAGCTACTTTCAAAAGCTGGAGGGAGGGAGAAACAAAGAGTCTGTCTGTGTGATACTTTTGCCGGGGACAGAACAGGAATAGAGTCTTAGAACTTAGTAAGTAATATAGCTAGATATGCGGTAGATTATGATTTCTTTAAATGGCTGAGAAAATAAGCTGTGCTGAATAGAATGGATATTCCTGTCTTTGTGTCTTTTTTGTAACTTAAGGTTTTGCCTAGAGAGATTCTCTATGTTTTGAATGTAATTACCCTGTAAGGTATTTACCATCCTGATTTTAGAGGTGATTCTTTTTACTGTTTCTTCTATTAAAATTCTTCTTGTAAGAACTGAATGCTTTTTTCATTGTTCTTAAGATCCAAGGGTTTGGGTCTATGGTCACCTATGCATATTGGTGAGGATTTTTACCAAACCTTCCCCAGGAAGTGGGGTGCAAGGGTTGGGAGGATTTTGGGCTCTTTCCTAATAAAATAAACCCAGTCAGACGTTTGGTGGTGGCAGTGGAAGTCCAAGGGCAAAGGGTAAAATAGTTTGTACCTTGGGGAAGTTTTAACCTAAGCTGGTCAAAGTAAGCTTAGGAGGTTTTCATGCAGGTCCCCACATCTGTACCCTAGAGTTCAGAGTGGGGAAGGAACCTTGACAGTGGTGTTAGGGTATAGATATGCAGGCCTGCCTGTAAAGGCCTATACTTTAAAAATTTAGGTATATGTTTATCATTTAGCTAATTATAGAAGTATAAAAGAAAGAATCAAAATCACTGTCTGCCTGTGTAACGGTCTTCTCTGACTGTGACAGTCTGAGGCCCCGTTCTTAAGCTAAGGCCTTTGGCTAAATAGAAGAGGCAGCCATAAGCTGGGAAGCGTATGGTCACATCCTTACATTCCAAACTAGTCACATTAAAATATGGTGCTGTTGGGCTGTTAGGCCTTATCAAGACAGGATTGTATTCCTATCACCTCCAGAGAAAGGGAAGAGCCTAGAAGATTTAAAGAAAACTTAGTTTGATAGCATCCTGTATAGCAAGAGCTCACTTATCAATAGCTGGGATGTGACATCCTCATTTCTTTGTTCTACCACTGTAGTCCCCATTTCCCTATTGTTTGTCTGTATAATCTCTGTCTGGTTCTGTGATTGTTTCTGTCTGCTGTATAATTCATTTTGCTTGGTGTAAACCAATTAAGGTGGTGGGATATAAATGGTTAAATAATCATGTTACAATATGTTAGGATTGGTTAGTTAAATTTCAGTAAAATAATTGGTTACGGTATAGCTAAGCAGAACTGAAGTTTTACTATATAGTCTGCAGTCAATCAGGAAGTAAGGAGGGGGAATGGGAACAGGAAATAGGGGTGGGGGAATTGGAATCATGTTTTACTAAGGGGGGGGAATGGGAACAGGGACACAGGCCAGGCTCTGTGGTGTCGGAGCTGGGAAGGGGGACACTAAGGAAGCAAACTGGAATCATGCTTGCTGGAAGTTCACCACAATAAACATTGAATTGTTTGCACCTTTGGACTTCGGGTATTGTTGCTCTCTGTTCATGTGAGAAGGACCAGGGAAGTGAGCAGGTGAAGGAATAAGCCCCCTAACAAGTGGTTCTGATCCTTGCTAATTTACAAAGCAAGGGTGAGGGAAATATTGAGTGCAGCCAACTTCCCTTGCAGAAAGAAACTGTAGGAAGTGAATAGTCATAGATTCAAAATTTGACCCACTTCTCCAGGTGAAGGGAGCATTCAGGATCCCAGGGTCACCAGCTAATACTCCTCCTGGTAAAGCTGAGACTTCAACTTTTCTTTCAACATATGGTAGAGGTGGAACAATGGGGAGTGTACAGGATCCAGAACACAGAGGTTGATGGATTGAAATAATCTTCTGTTAGATGCTGCCTCCTTTTCTTTTGGTAGAAGGCGAAACAGAGCTGGGAGAAGATGCTGAACTTGCCTGCAAGGGCTGAGAAGGGCAAGACACAAGTCTCTGTGTGAGGTCACTGACTCAGCTCCTCTAGCTGACTGGGCTGACATCAGGGTGCAATACTTAATCAGGTGGTTGCCACACTGACCATAAGACAGAAGATAATTGATTGATTTCTGGTTTTCCTGTTGCTCAAGATACTCAACAACTACACTGCATACAAATTTTGGATGGAGAAAGCTTTTTCTTCCAAAGAATTTTTCTAATAGGAATGCGCTGTGCTATTCTGGAGAATTGGGTTGTTTCCTTGCATGCAGTTAAATGTGATTTCTTTGGTTTTCACGTGAAAACTTCTGCCTTGGAGACAGGGAGGAAGGGACAATCAGCCTGTCATGTAGGAACCATGCAAGTACTTTGTTTTTGCCTGATAGCATTTTTGGCAGAGCGAAGTGAGGCTTTACACACAACTTGATAGCGTTTCTCTTTTGGTCTTTATGTAATGTGATTAACTTTTGAAAACTACATTTGATCAGTTTCAGGACATGTTCTATGTTTCAGTTGGCAGAAGCCTGTTGATTTTGGTGCAAGTTGGAAAATGATAAAAATCTCGTTTCCACTAAAATCACCCCTTGGTCATCCAGGATACAGGCACGAGGCAGTCTATGTCAGGGCAGTAGAGTCACTCTGGATAAAGGAAAAGGAGTACTTGTGGCACCTTAGAGACTAACCAATTTATTTGAGTAGCTCACGAAAGCTTATGCTCAAATAAATTGGTTAGTCTCTAAGGTGCCACAAGTACTCCTTTTCTTTTTGCGAATACAGACTAACACGGCTGTTACTCTGAAATCTGGATAAAAGGATGAGGCAGTGACTTAAGGGTTAAGGTTTGTGGGCCTCTAATTCCACTTCAGCCAAGCTCACCTTAGCTGGGCCTCTAAGGCTGTAACCTAGTAGAATCACTATGTGTTCTGTGGGTAGCCTGTCTTTAGTTACCTTCAAAATTCTTTTTACTTTCCTCCAAAATACTATTATTTTAGGGCATACCCACCATAGGTTCAGAAAGGTTCTGTTAATTTTCAGGGGATTATTTTCTTTTCTGGTGCTGATTATTTTTTTTGGCTGGTGTTTGTCCTATTCATCCTGCCTGCTATTTACTGCTTAATGACTTGGAAATGTAGACAGTGATTTAAACCATTTTGTTGCTATCTTCTGCTTTTAGTGTGAAGATAATCTTTCTAACAGCTGGAAGGATAGGACCGAAATAGCACTTGAACCTTGTTTGAAAAGAGAAGTGGATGTCAGATATCTCCAGTGGTTAAATGGCAGGCTGCGGTTCCAGTGGCGGAGTTTGCACGTTGAGTGTCAGGAGCAATGTAACCTCTTGCATAAGGTAAAAGTTCTTCTGACGCACAGTGGAATTATTTATTATTAATGCCCTACCAGTAAATCCCAGGTCTGTAATTAACACTGGTTCACTAGCTTTGTACAATGTTTTATCTAGATAAATGTAGACTCCTGTAAATAGAAATATATCCCTCTGCAGCCCTCTATGCAAAATCCTGAGAAAACCAATAGATTATGTACCATGACCACAAGGTTATAATCTTTGACTGGCTCTCCCTTGGAGCTTGGCATATTCACCATTCTCCCCACCAAGATAGGTTCACTGTGTATTTATCAGAACCTGTCTGAGCTTGTTCTTCATGTCCTCCTAATTGGGCGCTGCTTGGCAAGAACAGAAGTGCAGGTTACTCATACAGACACACAGAAGTGTAGTGCAAGATGTCCACTTCTCAGTGTTTTTATTCAAAGTGTTGGACACAACTTCAGCTTCAAAAGTAGCAACAATTAAATTAAATACAATCCTCCCCCTTCTTAAAATACTAGTGAAAGCCTGAATTAAACCAGCAAAGCTAAAGCAATTCCAAATCACAAAGAGGCAGTAGCCGCTGCAAAGTCAAGGTTGCAGGTTATTTTCCATTTTAAGCTTGATTTTTGCATGCTCACTTGAAATTTGCCAACAGCTTTGAGCATCATTGCCTGTAGAAGGGAAGTCTCAGAGCCGCAACTCCCAGTGGGGAGCACTGATGGCCGTGGAAGGAAAAATAATTACTCAAAATACTTTCGCTAGTGAAAGACCTTTTTCATATGCTTGGATAACTGAAATAGAGCCACTGGGAACCTCCATAAAGTCTCTGAGCCTATAAATGAGCCCGAGAAATTGCAGCCCAAAGGAAAGTTTTATCAGAAAGTACTAAGAGTCAGAACAAGAGGGTTTGAATGAAGATGCCTTCTCTGCTTTAATGACTATATATGACACTACAACCATAAGACTTTAATGAGTTTTTGTTTTGTTTTTTTAAATGAATGTATCACTAGTGGAAGATGCCTTACTGAAAACCTGGAGACTGAAGTCCTTCATGTAGCATTGATTAGGTTCTGCATGTGCAGCAATGAAGAACTCTTTTACTACACACTGCCCATTTTAAATGTGCCTCAATCCTGACCTGGAACAAAAGAGGGCAGTTTGTGCTTCATGGCCAATTCAAGTCCTTGGCCTCTACTGAGGTCCACAACAATGGTGCCACTTACAAAGGTATCTTCATGATGTGAGACTGTCATCTCTCCTCCACCCTCCCCGGAACTGCAGGGTCAAATTGGGATCTGCAAATCAAGCTGTTTTTTTCGTTTTGTTTTGTTTTTTGTACTGTACAGCACCACCCCCAACAGAGATTATGCTTGGGTCTCAAGAGAATAATTTTTTTGATGATATGCAAGTCAGAAGAGAATCCAACTAATTCTTTCACCATCATAAAGGGCTCTGCACAGCTGGTGACTGTAAAACAACTGATGCTACAATAGCATATGGGTGATCTGCGACTCGTAGCAGCAAATATCTCCAATGGCCAGTAATGGGACACTAGAGAGGGAGGGCTCTGAGTTACTACAGAGAAATCTTTCCCAGTTGTCTGTTTCACCCACATGCTCAGGGTCTAACTGATCACCATCTTTGAGGCTGGGAAGGAATTTTCCCCCGGGTCAGATTGGTGGAGACCATGGGGGCTTTTCACCTTCCTCTGTAGCATGGGGCATGGGTTGCTTGTAGGTTTAAACTAGTGTAAATGGTGGATTCTCTGTAACTTGAAGTGTTTAAATCATGATTTGAGGACTTCAGTAACTCAGCCAGAGGTTCTGTGCCTATTATAGGAATGGGTGGGTAAGGTTCTGTGCCCTGCAATGTGCAGGAGGTCAGACCAGATCATCATGATGGTCCCTTCTGACCTTAAAGTCTATGAGTCTATGATTTCACAAGTAAACGGGCCAGATATAAATCTAAGGTCCCTGAGGATAGAAGTACATATTTTTTTAAGATGTTAGGCCAAATTCTGCTCTCTGATGTTTTTACAGAGCTGCAATTAAAGCTGCATGCATCTAAGGATGGATTTGAGCCCTAGTATTCAGTGCATAACCATTAATGATATTATATGTGCTCTGATACCTAGGCACTACAGTGTGAATTAAGTGCAGAGTAGCAATAACAGTGCTCTGTGTTCTGGATAATTGAAAGATAAAGTTCTAAATGCCTTGTAACAGTGCTCCATTACACATATATGTTAATGCTTAGTAGTTAACACATGGTCACAGAAAACACTATATATGCACAAAGGGGGCAAGTTGCAGCTGCTGTGTGCACCATTATTATATATTTCCTGGCCCCTCTGGAAATATATAATATCTGCAGAAATATACCATACCATTGCACTAATATAGTTTTTATCATTTAAAATAAGCTGCCATCTATCAAAAGATTGATGTTTTTGAGGTATTTCATTTGGAAATTCAGCTGACCTAATATGATTTGTATATGAGATCTTGCTGTTCTGGTATGAAACCATAAACGCCACATGCAAAGGGGTGTAATGTTTTTTTGTTGTAGTGACAGATTTTCAGAATGATGGCTCTACAAAATTATAATTATTGCATTTACTCACTGTGTTTAGTAACTTATCAGGATATGTATCTTGAATATGGAACAGAATTTATTACTGCTGATCATAATCTATAGTTTTAGTAAACTGGTGGCAACTTTCTACAGATTTCAGTATGTTAACTCAAACCGGTTCTGAAAGGCTAGTCTCTGTGTTTGGAGTGTCATTAAACAGACACTGGGTATGCACTTTAAGTTCGTTCTGGTTTTAGAGATACTAGTAGTTCTGGCAGTATTCTGCATGTTGGGTATAGGAAATATTGCTGGAAACCAGAATATGGCTAAAGCAGGAAAGGACTTTTTAAGTGTGTCCATTGTAAATTTATATGGCATTGTTTTTAAAACTGAATTTTTTTGTTTTTGTGCTAGAACAAGTATGTGAAAAGAAATATCAGAATTTTCCTGAATTTCAGGAAAACATGATGATTCTCCATTTGGTATTGTTAGGTATCTCTGTATCTGGTAAAAGGCTAGGACAGAAATTGCTACTGAACTGGAAGGGGGCAAGTTATGATCACAGAGGTAAATTCTGTTAATTCAATGAGGTGTCTGATCATGGATTTACAAAATTGGGCACCTGCTCATAATATAACCATGTCTATTTATACACCAGTGTGAGAAAGTTAAGATATAAACTCGGTAAATTAGAATGCCTGGCACTCAACCCTATGCTGCTGCAGCTTCCTTGCTGTTTTTATCCATGCTAAATACATTAAAGCTAGCATGCATTTGTCTACCTGAGCTGCAGTCACACACTTTGGAGTGCAGTATAGACAGACCTTTAGAGAGGAAATGTGGGATCTCATAATTAGGGTCCTACCAAATTCAGGGTCCATTTTGGTCAATTTCACAACCAAATGTTTTAAAAAATTAGTCAGTTTCATGTTTTCAGATGTTTATATCTAAAATTTCATGGTGGTGTAACTGTGGGGGTCCCGACCCAAAAGGGCAGGGTGGGAAGGTCACAAGGCTATTGTAGGGGGGTTGTGGGATTGCCACCCTTACTTCTGCTCTGCTGCTGGCAGTGGCACTGCCTTCAGAGCTGGACAGCTAGACAGGAAGGCTGCTGGCTGGGGACCCAGCTGTAAAGCCAGTGCCACTGCCAACAGAAGCGGAGAAGTGAGGGTCACAGGGTATGAGGGGTGGGTTACCATAGGTCCCATTTTCCTGGCAGTCTCCTGCTCCATTGGGGGGATGACAGCTGGAGCCCCCAGCCTTCGTGTGCTGGGGGAGGTGACAGCTGGAGCACCCAGCCTTCCCCTGTGGGGGGAGGCAACAGCTGAAGCCGTGGAGCTTCCTGCAGCTGGAGGAGATCCCAGAGGTGAGTGTGACCTGCCCCAGGAGCCCCTGCAGGGAAGGAGGAAGTCACCTTTCTCCTCATCCCTGGAGGACTAGCAGCTGGAGCCCTGTGCGGGGTTGTAGATTAGATTTCACGGTCCGTGACACGTTTTTCATGGCCGTGAATTTGTTAGGGCTCTACTCATAGTAGAAGGACAAAGAGAAATGAGCAAAACTGAAAGGAGCAATGTTACACATTATTAAGGGCAGAAGGGTTATGATAATCTAGTCTGACCTCCTGTATAATACAGGCTATGAAATTACATCAGACCATTCCTGCTTCAATCCCAATAACTTCTGGATGAGCTAGAGCATCTTTTATAGGGATACATCCAATCTAGATTTAAAGACTTCAAGTGATGTAGAATCTACCGTATCCATTGGAATATTTACCTATGGTTCATTACCCTCACTGTTTTTAAAAAAAATGCTTTATTTTTAGTTTGAATTTTTCTGGGTTCAGCTTCCGGCCACTGGATCTTGTTCTGCCTTTGTCTGTTAGATTAAAGAGCCCTCTATTGTCAGATATTTTTCTCTCCATGTAGGTTCTTCTTGATAATGATTAAGTCCCCTCTTGCCCTTCTCTTGGATAAACAAAATAGACTGAGCTTCTTTGGTCTATCACTGTAAGGCAGATTTTTCTAGACCTTCAGTCGTTCTTAAATCTGATGAAAGGAAATACTTTTTCACATATGTTGCACAATTAGCCTGTGGAAATTCTTACCACAAATTATTGAGGTCAAAAGCTTAGCAGGATTCAAGAAAGGTTTGGACATTTATACAGACCAGACCACAAGACTAGTTATAGTAGTAAATATTTAAAAGAAGCATACGGAAAGGGCTATAAACCTTCATGCTTCAGAGCATGAACCAGCTTCAACCAAAGGAACTTTCCCTTGCGGACAAGTTATTACATAACTGCATTTGCAGAATTTCTTGTGTCTTCTGCTGAAACGTGGTGCTAGCTACTGTCCTAGGCGGCTGGGCTGGGTGGACCTGGCCTCATTTGGTCTGGCAGTTCCTGTGGCAGCCCAGGCTTCCCACGTGTTTTCAGCAGAGAGCTTGGAACCTCCTGAAGCGCAGCGCTCCTTGGCGCACGGTTATATGAAGAGCTACTTTCTTGCCAGTCCAGCCCATTTTTTTCACTAGCAGCTTAAAAACGACTGAGTCCCCCAACATTAATTAATTCATTTTTCTTGCAGTTGTTTCCTTCTTTCAGCCTGATTTTGGGCTTTAGTAGTATGGAGTTATAGTCTGTTAAAGGAGGCTTATGGTAGTGTATTTTAAATGTAATGCCTGTCATTGTGCCATCTTATGGGATTCAACCTGTTCTGTGGCTGTGTGTGTTGTTGGTCTGTTACCTCTCCAAGAAGGTGTTAGCCTAGAAGGCAGAGTTGAAATACCAGGTCTGCTATGGCAGCAAAATGTCTATTTTGGGAAAATGTGTGCCCTGTTAGTGATGCCTCTTGGAGAGGCTCTTCTAAGTCCTGTTTAATCTGTGTACCCTTCTGCCCAAGAGCCCAGGAAAACTGTCTTTAGGCTTTCACGATGAAGGAAGTGCTTTGACCCTTTACAATGGCACCAATGTTATGTCCATTCCAATCAAGTACTCTGGCTTGGTTGAAGGCCCTGATGTCCTTGACGTCACTATGTCCTAAGATCTCTTTGATGTGACTTATGACTGACGAGAGCTCAGATCTGAATCCTAGTTCCAGAAAGCCTAAGGATTCAGAGCCATAATACATCAGGATGGCGGAGAGTCTAGAACTGAATAAAGGGAAGGAAGCAGCAGTGACATGATTTAGAGTGAGAACTGCATTTGAAGCTGTTTCTTTTTTAAAAACTGCTGCACAGACCTGTGTGTTGTGCCAGATTGCCACCAGAAGTGAGTTTTGAAAAAGAAATACCAGAATCATGTTAAGTTTTAAGGAGACAGGATAATTAATCATCAATTTAAAATATTTGTCAATTCCTAAGTGCATGATAATAGTAATATTAGAACAAGGGAAGAAAACAACTAACATTTTCATGTCATGTGGACAGAAATATTAATGAAATGTGAAAGATTGTATGACAAATGTGCACTAGTATCTTGTCTGACAGCTGCACTTATTACAGTAACAAAGGGATCAGCACTGAATAGAGGGAATAGCTTTTTATTGTTCCCCTGACTAACTTGGGAAGATTCTTCCCCATGTAATTGATGATGATATCATCAAAACAGCTGGGGCAAGTTTCTGGCAGCATCAGTTAAGAGCTAGTTATGATTTACAGCAAAGATTTAATACACCTAAATGGCGTTTTTTGTATTAAGGGAACAGATTAGAAGCTATACATCGTGTATATCTCTAACAGGTATGCATGTAAATGTGTTAATAACTTTTTTTATGCTTTACAAATATTTTAGGTGAATTCTGTTGTGGGGTAAAAGTATTAGACCCTGAGACATCTTGGGAAGCGAAGCCCTCTGACTTTAGACCAGGCAGCAACAGTGGAAACTTCCGCATGCCACCTGGCTAACACTGCTGACCTAGTGAGACCATTTTATGAGTAAGAAGGTTGTTCACTCCGCAGGGTCATTCAGCCTTGGTTTTTATGAGACTATCACAAACAGGGCCGATTCAGCAAGAGGCAGTTGTGTGTGCACCTGTCTTTTGGGAATTGGGTCATGACTACCAGTTCACTTCATGCAAGCAGCCTTCAGATAATACCAATTTTCAGTCATTAATGACCTGGTCTGTTTATATTTATTTGTATCTGTTTATCTAATTTTGTCTGTTTCAGATTCATTCTTACACTAGTGGCTGTCATATGGACCAGACCATCGGTCATTTCTCTGTCACAGAAACCGATCTCATTAGACAACCAGATAGCTACAAACAGGTAATGCTGTGGTACTCGATCATGTTTTGTATTCTGATGCTCAGAAGTCCTTATACACATACTGGTCTACATTCCACAGAAAATGAGGCTGTTTCTAACATATTTTCATCTTTAACTGCCATGCTGGATTGCCTATTTTTAGATGCTGAGCTTCCAGCATCAAACAGCTCTGGGAATTCCTCTTGTTCTAAGTTATAGGCATTCTGAGATAGTGGAAATAGATCATGGAAGTCTTTTCCCACACAACTGATCGGCTGCCTGTACCTGAACGAATGAGGACAAGGCAAGACAAAAATTGTAATGAAAATCTCCAGATCATTTTGTTAATGAATATGGGACTAGGTAACTATAGGTGGTTTTCTGTCTGTGACTTCCATGTTTCAATGACATTTGTGGGCCCAGGGGAGTCCCGGCTATAATAAATGGGGGCGTTGGTTTTGTTACTCATTGCTGTAACTGGTTCAGAATGACAATTATGTTCTAAGGATAATCTGATATGAAGCTTTTAACACCTTGAATGTCCCTTTCATCCTCCTATCACAAACTTGCATTTGTAGGAAGTCCTGGTGAAGGCGGATGCTCTGTTCTGTCAGGGGACCTAAAATTTGTCCTGTCTGTTTTCAAAGTCTGTGTAATTCTTTGTCTCTCTCTCTTTCCTCCTCAAAACAAAGGTTTCAGTGTAATTTCAAAAAGCCAGCTGCCTAGTACTTTTGAGCAGCTCTGCAATAACAAACTAGTGCGCAGTTGCCAGGGCAGAATCATTTCAAATATCAAGTTTCCAACTGGCTGTTATAAGCAGTGAGCAAAATAATGCTCTATGAAAATTAACAAAAATACCTTTTGTCACACTGTCTGGAGTGGCTCACGGCCGTGAGTGCCTACCTCAGGACAGACTGTCCAAAGAAGTGCAGACATCCCAAATTGGTGGCATGTTCTATAATTAGATTTCACTAAGCCAGTAACAAATGTGAACTCCTGGATCACTGTAACAGTCTTACCATGGAATCATAGACAGTCTGCTTTCACACTCCTGTTTATCTTGCCACCCAGGCAAGCTGGACTATGTGCTAAATGGTCACTTACACTAACAAACACACATATTCCAGACTACACCCAGTCCCAAGAGACTAGTCACTCACCCAGGTGGATTTACATCCTAGATTTCACACCAAAGACAATGCTTATAGCCAATTCTGTAGTAAACTAACTAAATGCTTATTATCTAGGAAAAAGAAATGACAGTTTTTAGAGGTTAAAGCAGGTAAAATATATGTACATGTGAGTAATGGTCTGTAATTGCAAATGGTGGCAGCAATGTAGTAATCTGCTAGTTTCCCAAAAGTCTCTCAGGGCTACCCAGAATACGTCTCTTGATCTCCATCTTCTTGTTCAGTTATTCTCCCCTGTTAGAATCCAAACAGTCCGGAGATGACGAACTTTTCTTTGTGTCAACAAATTGGCAGTTCAGCTACACATATGGGCTCTTTGATGGCAGAGAGAGCAGAATGCATTTTGAGTCTTTGATCTCTGATCATCACATATAATGATCGCCTGCTTTGAAATGCGCAAGATTTGGTATTTTCCTGTTAAAGTTTTTCATTTACATTACACAAGGCTTCTTTCTCTTAGGAAGGGTTATTTAGTTACAGGGGTATATACAATGTTGATATTTTCTATTGCATTCTAACAGGATACAGATAAATGAAAACAATGCATGCAACATCGTATTAGTTTTTATGAAGTTTAAACATCAAATACATTCTCATACATTTAACAATCATTTTGATCAATACTAATACACAAGTGAATTGGCATGGGCATGAGCTGGCACCTGGTCGGCCAGCATCAAGCCTTTGATTTGCAATATTGTTGGGGTTTTTTAAAGATTATTACTTGAGTTCTGTGTCCTTTAAGCATCTGAGTTTCAAATGCCAGTGCAGACAGCAAGCAGCACAAATTAGCCTGTGCATTGCCAAATAGTTTTGGTATGAATATTGTGAAATTTGTTTTTCTCTCAAAGTAATGTGACATTTCTATTATTGTCACCTTAAAAAATAACTAGCTTTATGGATCACCAAAAAGAGGCAGCATATCAGTTTGTCGTATTGTAATGTACCCTGCTGGTAGATAGATAAATAAATTCCTGTTTTGGGTATAATTCAATGGACAGAAATGTAGAGTGGATCAAAGTGTCAATAATTAGCTACTATAGAAGGAACATTGGGCTTGGTTTTACTGATGTCAATAATTCATTTTCATCAGAGATTTCCTGTGAGAGAACTTGCTCTGACCTATAATAAAACAAGAGATTTCATCCGGAGAGACAAAATGTGATAGAATACAGATAGCTATGATGTTAAAAAGTGTAAAAGTCGTGTAATGTTCACTTGTTTAAAATTACTATTTCTTGCTTTTTTGTCATAGTTTTATATATGGACTTTACCAATCATTATTCTTATGTCTTCTTGAATTTCTGTGCAGGCTTCATAGGAGGATAATTTTCCATTTGTAATAGAATTTTTGCCACTTTCTCACTAGTCAGGGATTAAGTCATATTCCAGTTTAGTTAATTGTGTTCTGTTTACACAAATGTCTCCTGCAATTTAAACTGTATGTGATATTGTTTATCACTTCCCATGTCAGTGGTTGGGTAGAGTTTGTGTGATCTGTTCGATTCTGTGTTCAGTCCTGAGATGGCAGTACTTCAGTGGTAGGTGAAGTTATTCCTGTGTTTTTGGGATTGAAAAGTATTTTATAAACGTCAAATGCTTGGATTTTAGGGGATGACAGTGTGTCCTCACCAGTTACCAGGGGATTTACACACACAATTCCTGTTGGCAGCTGGAAGAGAGTGTAAATACCCTCTGCATCAAGAGACTGCTCTGACTTTCTCTGGCATGTAAATTATTGGGTTGGTTAGTTTGTGGATATGCCTTGGCAGCCATTGCTGAGAGCAGCAGATGGGGTTAAGAGTACGTCTGTATGCCCCCTCTCACTGTGTGGTGCATAGGCAGAGATTCCAGCACTCAACCCTGCTCCTCTCCTTCCTCATGAAGGGCAAGGGCACTGGGGGCTGATTGCTGTTGCCAGCCCATGGTGATAGGTGCCAAGCCTTTCACCAAAGAAATGCCAGAACTTTGCCTCGTGATGAAGACAGCCTGTCTCTTCCCTTGCCTGTGTGTCAACTGTTGAGCTCAGAAGCTGATTGGATCAGGGAGTTTATCTTGTTGTCTGTAAAGCTCCTGGCATGCTTCTGGCACAATCTAAGGCTCTAAGCAATAAATAGCAATAAGAGTCTTGGGTGTCTTTTTAGGTTTTTGGTTGCTGTTCACTGTCTTGTGACGTCCCAGGTTTGATTCAGGGTTCTGGCCTCTAGCACTGTGGGCCATGATGGTCTTAGAGTGCTGTGGGTCTTCCAAGTACCATGTGCCCAATTACCACAGCCTATGAAGCATAAGGCAGAGGGGCGAGAAGGGTGCCTCTCATTTTCCACTAGCAGCATTGTCTCTGAAGGAGTGGTTGTGTTAATTTCCTGCCTATAAGGACACTGGCCGTGATGTGGAATAAACATGACATTCCTTCATACCTGGAAAGACAATGTAAGCCCATTCTTATAACATGTCTAAAAGTAATATGTCTTAGTTCTACATTACATTGTTCCCATCTCTGGTGATTTACCTTGTGCTATTAAAATATATGTTGTCCTTCAGACCTGTTCAATTAACATTCTCACCACAAGTGTGACCACACAGAGATCAATGAACTTTAAGAAAAAGCAGCCCATTTACTGCCACCCATACACTCTCTCTCTCTCTCTCTCTCTCTCTCTCTCTCTGTTTTATGTGTAGAACTCAATCTTGTTTTGTTCTGCTTTGAAAGATTAAAAGCTGCAAGCAGAACTGAGGTCACTGGTAAAATGCTGGTGGCACTAGAAAGATCAGTGTAATTGTTAAAGTAATAAGTAAAGCAGTCACCTTTTAAATGCCAGTAAATCAATCTACTGTGTGCAAGATCAAACACAGCAAATAAGTAATGGCAAGGAACTGCCAAATGAACCTTAACAGAAACTCATTAACACTTAGATGTGAATAGCTTGTCATTTGGTTTCAGAATTTTGTTATGAAAATATTTATACTCGTCACATGTTGACCAAAACATTTCTCTATTTTAAATGGATTTTCCCTAAAGCTTGTCTGCGTGTGAAGTTAGTACAGAATAAGCTAGGGTGTGGATTTAAAGAGCAGTAGTTATTTAACATTGACTCCTTTGGTGGATTCTCATTCTGTGCTGAGGGCTTGTCTACACTGGCATGCTAAATCAGTGTCACTGGAGTCAGTAGCAGCATGCTCTCCTGTCAACTTCAGTACTCCACCTCCCCGAAAGGTGGAAGCTAAGTTGGTGGGAGAGCATCTCCCACCGACATAGTGCAGTGTAGACCTAAGTTAGGTTGATGTAAGCTATGTTGCTTGAGGGGCGGGGGGGATTTTTTCACACCCCTGGATGACAAAAATTACATTCATACAATCATAGAATATCAGGGTTGGAAGGGACCTCAGGAGGTCATCTAGTCCAACCCCCTGCTCAAAGCATGACCAATCCCCAACTAAATCATCCCAGCCAGGGCTTTTGGGCCTTAAAAACCTCCAAGGATGGAGATTCCACCACCTCCCTAGGTAACCTATTTCAGGGCTTCACCACCCTCCGAGTGAAATAGCTTTTTCTAATATCCAACCTAGACCTCCCCCACTGCAACTTGAGACCATTGCTTCTTGTTCTGTCATCTGCCACCACTGAGAACAGCCTAGCTCCATCCTCTTTGGAACCCCCCTTCAGGTAGTTGAAGGCTGCTATCAAATCCCCCCTCACTCTTCTCTTCTTTTGCAGACTAAATAAGCCCAGTTCCCACAGCCTCTCCTCATGAGTCATGTGCCCCAGCCCCCTAATAATTTTCGTTACCCTCTGCTGGACTCTCTCCAATTTATCCACATCCTTTCTGTAGTGGGGGCCCCAAAACTGAATGCAGTACTCCAGATGTGGCCTCACCCGTGCGAAATAGAGGGGAATAATCACTTCCCTTGATCTGCTAGCAGTGCTCCTATTAATGCAGCCCAATGTGCCGTTAGCCTTCTTGGCAACAAGGGCACACTGTTGACTCATATCCAGCTTCTCGTCCACTGTAATCCCCAGGTCCTTTTCTGTAAAACTGCCACTTAGCTAGTCGGTCCCTAGCCTGTAGCAGTGCATGGGATTCTTCTGTCCTAAGTGCAGGAGTCTGCACTTGTCCTTGTTGAACCTCATCAGATTTCTTTTGGCCCAATCCTCTAATTTGTCTAGGTCACTCTGGACCCTATCCCTTCCCTCCAGCATATCTACCTCTCCCCGCAGCTTAGTGTCATCCACAAACTTGCTGAGGGTGCAATCTATCCCATCATCCAGATCATTAATAAAGGTGTTGAACAAAACCAGCCCCAGGACCAAGCACTTGGGCACTCTGCTTGATACCGGCTGCCAACTAGACATTGAGCCGTTGATCACTGCCCTTTAAGCCCAGCAATCTAGCCAGGTTTCTGTCCATCTTATAGTTCATTCATCCAATCCATACTTTTTTTTAATTTGCTGGCAAGAATATTGTGGGAGACTGTATCAAAAGTTTTGCTAAAGTCAAGATATATCACGTCCACTGCTTTCCTCCTATCCACAGAGCCAGTTATCTCATCATCGAAAGCAATCAGGTTGATCAGGCATCACTTGCCCTTGGTGAATCCATGTTGACTGTTCCTGATCACCTTCCTCTCCTCCAAGTGCTATTAAAATGGTTTTTTTGAGGATCTGCTCCATGATTTTTCCAGGGACTGAGGTGAGGTTGACCAGTCTGTAGTTTCCCCCAAATTCTCCTTCTTCCCTTTTTTAAAGATAAGGCCACAAGCTGACTACTAGGCCAGCAGTCTTTCCTGCTACAAGTAGCTATTTCACTTCAGATCTGGGCCTGATCTTATTCTGCATTAACTTCCTATGTAAAGAAGCCCTTAATTTAAGGAACCTCTGATGTAAAGTGTTTAACTTCCAGATCTTGGTGGCAAATAAATGAACCTATCTGATTTCATGTTGGTTGTACACATAAACAAATCTGTGCCCATGAACAATCCATTGTCATGGCATGAATGCACGTTTTTCTTTGTAGGAAGAACTCTAAGAAGTTGAGTTTTTTTTTTTTTTAAATAGTGCAGTGGAGTACATACAAAAATCGACTCTCATAGGGTGTGATTTTAGGGAGGGCTCAGCTCTCCCAATTCTTGTTAAGTCAATCCTTACAGATCACTCACATGTTATATTAAGCAGCACATGTGCATTGTGCATAGGGTCTATGTCAGTCAGGTGGGATTTCGTAATTTCTTATCAAAACTGGCAAGTTAAAAGGGATTGTATAATAAACAAGTTTTTTAGGATAGGTCTATTCTGGTTCCTAGATCTCCTGACAACTTCCATTGAAAAAAGCAGATTGGTTGTTTACAGCGGTTTTTTTTTTCCCTGTGAATGATTTATCTGCGGTTTGATTTCTTGCAATGGGGTAAAGAGCTTCTGTTTCAGTTGGACAAGCTACTGGACCATCTCAGGAGGTCTTTTCACAACCATGCGTGGTCCATTCATCTGGACATAATAAACAACATTTTCCAACAGTGCGGATTTCCCCAAGTCGACTTGTTCACCACAGGGAGCAACTGGAAGTGCCTGCAATTCTGCTCCTTCCTGAGCCACAACCCGAGCGCTCTCTCAGCTGCGTCCCTCCTTCCATGGACGGACCATCTCCTCTACGCTTTCCCTCCTATCCTACTCATCCACAGGGTCCTCCTCAAGATCCAGAGTGACAGGGCTTCAGTCATCTTGGTGGTGCCAGCATTGGTAAACCATGTTGCTGGAACTGTCGGTGGAGATGCCAATCACCTTGCCGTTAATTCCAGATCACATCACTCAATATCATGGACGGCTCCAGCAGCCCAATCTCGAATCTCTTCGCCTCATGGCTTGGAAGCTGAGTGGCTGAATCTGACTGAATTGCATATTCAGACCGTGTTAGAGAAGTTCTTCCTGGTAGTAGAAAACCTTCAAACCAGGGCTACCTACTCAGCCAAGTGGAAGCAATTCTCGATTTGGTGTTTGCAGAGCTGTATCCCTCTGACTAAGTCTTAAATTCCATTTATCTTGAACTACCTGCTTAAGCTGAAACAGCAGGGTCTGTCACAATCATCGATAAAGGTTCACTTGGCTGCCATCTTAGCGTTTCACCCAGGAGATGCTGACCTCTCCATCTTTGCTAACCTGATGGTGTCAGGGTTCCCTCCCCACTCTGAACTCTGGGGTACAGATGTGGGGGCTCGCATGAAAGACCCCCTAAGCTTATTTTTACCAGCTTAGGTTAAAAACTTCCCCAAGGCCCAAATCCTTTTCTTGTCCTTGAACAGTATGCTGCCACCACCAAGTGATTTAGACAAAAATTCAGGAAAAGGGTCACTTGGAGTCCCTTGTTCCCCAAAATATTCCCCCAAGCTCTTTCACCCCCTTTCCTGGGGAGGCTTGAGAATAATGTGAGTATCGACCAGACCCTTTGTCCCTAGGACACTGAAAATCAAACAGGTTCTTAAAGGAAGAACTTTATTTAAAGAAAAAAGTAAAAGAATCACACCTGCAAAATCAGGATGGAAGGTAACTTTACAGGGTAATAAAGATTTAAACACAGAGGATTCCCCTCTAGGCTCAGCTTCAAAGTTACAAAAAAACAGGAATAAAACTCCCTCTTAGCATGGGGAAAATTCGAACGCTAAAACAAAAGATAACCTAATGTATTTCCTCGCCTTTACTTATAATTTCCGTAATTTTAGATATAGCATTTCAGGTATGTTTTCAGGAGATGTTTTAGTTGCTTGGTCTCTCTTTCCGTCCAGAGAGGGAACAACCAAAGAGAGCACAAACAAAACCTCTTCCGCCCCCCTGCCTCCTCCCCCACCCAGATTTGAAAGTATCTTCTTTCCTTATTGATCCTTTTGGTCAGGTGCCAACCAGGTTATTTGAGCTTCTTAACCCTTTACAGGTAAAGTGATTCTGTACCTCTGGCCAGGAGGGATTTTATGTTACTGCATACATAAAGGTTGTTACCTTTCCCTTTATATTTATGACAGGTGGTGCGGCATTTGCTTAAAGGACTAGACAGATTATACCCTCAGATCCGGCTGCCAACCCCAGCCTGGGACCTTAATCTGGTGCTCTCAAGGCTGATGGGGCCTCCATTCGAGCCCTTAGTGACGTGCTCACTGCTCTGTCTATCATATAAAGTGTCTGTCCCGGTCATAACTTCAACCAGAAGGGTGTTTTGAGCTAAAGGCCCTCACATCTGACCTTCCTTATACCATCTTTTAGAAGGACAAGGTGCAGCTCCGATCACACCCAGTGTTCCTCCCAAAGGTGATCTCCAACTTCAACGCCAACCAAGACACATTTCTCCCAGTCTTTTTCCCGGAGCCTCATGCCAACAGCCAGGAGCTTGTCCTTGTCCTTGTCCTTGTCCTTGTCCTTGTCCTTGTCCTTGTCCTTGTCCTTGTCCTTGTCCTTGTCCTTGTCCTTGTCCTTGTCCTTGTCCTTGTCTGCTCCCTGGACGTTCAGCGGGCTTTGGCTTTTTAAATTGAACAAACAAAACTGTTCTGCAAGTCGAACTAGCTGTTTGTTGCGGTGCCAGATAGGATGAAGGGTCTCCCAGTGTCCTCCCAGAGAAAATCCTCTTGGATCACATCCTGTATCCGGGTATGCTACGACCTAGCCGAGGTTCCTGCTCCTGCTCTGACAGTGCATTCCACCAGAGCTCAGGCGTCTTCAGCAGCCTTTCTGGCCCAGGTCCTGAACCAGGAAATCTATAGAGCGGCAACATGGTCCTCAGTGCACACATTCACTTCCCATTATGCTATCACCCAGCATACCAGGGATGAAGCAGCATTCGGCGGAGCTGTGCTTCAATCAGCGATTCCATGAACTCCAACCCTACCTCCTGGGTAAGGCTTGGGAGTCACCTAATTGGAATAGATATGAGCAAGCACTCGAAGAAGAAACCG
This sequence comes from Natator depressus, assembly GCF_965152275.1. Taxonomy (NCBI): domain Eukaryota; kingdom Metazoa; phylum Chordata; order Testudines; family Cheloniidae; genus Natator; species Natator depressus. The sequence goes on along the minus strand of NC_134241.1, from coordinate 42,920,553 downwards.
TTACCTACCTTCTCGTAACTGTTGTTCTTTGAGATGTGTTGCTCATATCCATTCCAAACCCACCTGCCTTGCCCTCTGTCGGAGTAAACCAGCAAGAAGGAACTGGAGAGATGGCGGGTTGGCAGGGCCCTATCTGCAGTGCCATGAAGACGTGACTTCAGGGGGCTCCACTGCCGACCTGACTGGTTCTGCTAGGGAAAAACCTTCTGGCGATTTGTGCACGCACACACCTAATTGGAATGGACATGAGCCACACATCTCGAAGAACAACAGTTACAAGAAGGTAGGTAACCGTTTCTTCACTCCTCCATTGCCACTATTGATTTCACAGTTTTATCACTCCATGTATTACGGAGTTATCATACTCGATCCATAGTTCATGTTGTAACTTGCCTTCTACTTTAAGGCTCCTTTGACAACTTCCCCCGTTCCCACCTCAAATTCCTTAAACATTAGCACAAATTCTCCTGTTGGTGGCCTTCTGCCAAAGGAAAATTGTGGGGAAATTTTTAGATTAATTGGGTAAGGTGTTTCAGAGATGTGAAAGTTTAAAAAACACGATTTTTTCCCGTTTTTGTTAGAATGTTTTTTGGAACATCATATTTTCAGAAATGGCTTGGCTTGTGACTCCACTTTGTTTCATTCCTTTGCTCTCAATAAGATCAGCTGTCTTGGAACGTTTTTTAGAAATTTTGTTGATTTTTTTTTTTTTTTTTATTTGCTACAGTTTTTTTTTCTGTGAGGATGGAGGCGCTAGTCTGGTTTCTGCTGAAATCAATGGGAGCTTTACCGTTTGACTTTATTAGGCAGTAGATCAGATGCTGTGTGAGCTCTTCATGGACTTGGTAAGGTCAGCACTTTGACTGAGACTTGTACAAATCAGCACCCTCTGACTGTGATGTTAAAGTTTGCAGCCAAAGCAGCTAAGCTTCAGAGCTGATAGACTCCTTTCTGCAGCGTTATTCTCCTACTTTTTACCAAACTCTTTCTAGTCGCAGCTTTTCTGACCTAATGTTTCTAAGAGAGTGTAACTGTTTTGCTTAACTTTGTTTCCCCTGTTAAAATAAGTTCTTTAAAGACTTAATCAGAAAAATCGTATAGTTATTGACCTTTAATGAATTTCAGGGCTCACTAGTAAAGTATATATTGCACCCATGGACACATGGTTTCAAAAGGTCAGCGTGACAGCTCTTTAGAATTTGCATAATTATGTTCACCACAGCTTTCTGAACAAAAATAGCAAATGCTTGCCCTTTTGAAATGTTCTGCTTCTGCTCTCTACCTAGCTTCTATTAAATAGTTGCTCCATTAAGGTAGCTCTTCAGTGATTATTCCCCTCTATTCGGCACTGGTGAGGCCACATCTGGAGTATTGCATCCAGTTTTGGGCCCCCCACTACAGAAAGGATGTGGACAAATTGGAGAGAGTCCAGCGGAGGGCAACGAAAATGATCAGGGGGCTGGGGCACATGACTTACGAGGAGAGGCTGGGGGAACTGGTCTTGTTTAGTCTGCAGAAGAGAAGAGTGAGGGGGGATTTGATAGCAGCCTTCAACTACCTGAAGGGGGGGTTCCAAAGAGGATGGATCTCAGCTGTTCTCAGTGGTAGCAGATGACAGAACAAGAAGCAATAGTCTCAAGTTGCAGTGGAGGAGGTCTAGGATGGATATTAGGAAACGCTATTTCACTAGGAGGGTGGTGAAGCCCTGGAATGGGTTACCTAGGTAGGTGGTGGAATCTCCATCCTTAGAGGTTTTTAAGGCCCGGCTTGACAAAGTCTTGGCTGTGATGATTTAGTTGGTGGTGTTCCTGCTTTGAGCAGGGGGTTGGACTAGATGACCTCCTGAGGTCTCTTCCAACCCTAATCTTCTATGATTTTAAGTACATAGGAAACTGATACTGGCTGAATAAGGCGATTGGGGACTAGCATCTGCAGTGGTGGGAAACTGGGACTGGAAGTGGGTTAGGGCAGTAGGAATGGGGAAACTGAGAGCCAGGAGGAGGTCATGGCGGGGGACGGGGGTGGGGGAGAGACAGATCTGACAAAAATTTGGGGTTTGAGAGAAGAACTTGGACTAACTGGGTAAAGAGGCAGGGGCTAGGAGCCAGGATGAGGTTGGGGGACTGAGATTGGATGAGGAGCCAGCAGGGGGGAGCTGGGTCTGTCTGGGCAAAGAGACTCTGTATGTGTGCAGTTAGAGATTGGGAGTATGGCAGGAGATTAGGAGTTAGTGAGCCTGGGTGGGGGGGGAGAGGGAGGGAGGGACAGGGACTGGGATGAGAAGTCTGAGAGGTAGAGACTGGGACTGGTAATCTAAGATAATGATGCTGGGATAAGGAGCCAGGAATGGGGAAGCGATAGAACTGGGTCAACGATAGGTTGGAGCAGACCACGAGGCAAAAGGAGTCAAGCTTAGCAGGAAATGGGCAGAAGACTACAGCCTGGAATGGAACCCAGGATTCCTTAGTCTCACAATTCCTCTGGTGTCAGCAAATACCCATGAAACCTACTAGCAAAATCTCTCATCTGCCTTTAGGGCTGGTCTGCATAGAGGATAACTGTTGTGGTATGTAAGGGTTAAGTAAAGACCTGGGGAACTGCTAGCATGGTAATAGGGAGTGAGGCACAGACATGCACTGTTTCTTCACTTGATAAAATGCCATCCCTCTCCCTTCCCTTCTGCTTGTTAAGGATAGATAAGCGGTGCAGCTGCATGAGAAATATGGTTGTTTAAAGAATACCCTTTGTGTAAAGAAGTGTTATCTCCCCCCACTTCCTTTCCCAGCTACATAAACGAGCTTGGGGTCATGGCCCCTTCTTCCCTTCCCTGCAAACTGCTGATTAAGGGAACTTGTGGCTGCAGTTACTGCCAAGAAATGTATCGTCAAAGTTTGGAAATGGGGGGTCCCTATGCGCTGCCACCCTCCCCCCCCCCCCCACAGGATTGTCAGGATTGGCCAGCCATCCAGGGGTGGGTGGAAGCTTCCCTGGCATCCAAATACTCCCAGGATAAGAAAAACTCTGTTTTGTTGCAGGCTCTGTGTGAGGGTGTGTCAGGTTTACGGGAGGAGGTTACCAGTCTTAAAAGCAAAATGGAAACCTTGCAGCAAATTGCTGAGGAATAGCGCATGATAAGTCATCAGTGTGCTGGCAGTCAGAATGGCTGAAATTGTGTGGATGATTTTAATCGTCTTAAGTCAGAGAACCTGACTGTGAAGGGTCAAATAGATGCCTTAAAGCAAAATTCTTGTTCCCCATTTATCCACCCCTCCCAGCCCCTCCTGCTTATAAAGACCCGAATTTACCCCCCTCTCTCACACTTCTGGTTTTCTGAAGTTTTAATGGATGGTACTTTGCACACTTAGTGAAAAGTTTGTTTGGACAAAGCATGACAGAAGTCCGCTGCATTCCATTGAAATTTTTAAAGTAAAAGGTCCATATGTGACCATGGAAACATATTTTTTTGCCTTTTAAAATAACTCCAAGGTAAAGGAAGCACAGGGTGAGGCAGTTGTGTGTTGCAGGGTGGCTGTGTCATTACAAGCAAAATGTACCACCTTAAAAAAATTACTTTAAATTGCTTACTTTTGCATTTAAGTGAAGAGTTACAAGTAGCTTTTGTAAAAATTAATACTACAAAATTTGGAGGGAAGTAAATGGTTGGGAGTTATGGAAATGTTAAATGTTAACAGTTCTAAAAATGTAACAGTTTAATGTCATTAAAAAAAGTTTGTGGTTTAAGAATAAAACAGTTATGTAAATGTAAATATATGTGCAACTTGGTACTGTCACATTGGGTGAAATCCTGGTAGTTAAACAAATTATACGTGGGGGTCAGGTGGCTACTACCACCACTATGACAGGTTTCAGAGTAGCAGCCGTGTTAGTCTGTATCCGCAAAAAGAAAAGGAGTACTTGTGGCACCTTAGAGACTAACCAATTTATTTGAGCATAAGCTTTCGTGAGCTACAGCTCACTTCATCGGATACATGCATCCGATGAAGTGAGCTGTAGCTCACAAAAGCTTATGCTCAGATAAATTTGTTAGTCTCTAAGGTGCCACAAGTACGCCTTTTCTTTTTACCACCGCTGTGTTTTTGTCCCCAGGAGCCTTTACAGCTATTCTGAAGGAAAATGGGCCCTTTTCCCACAAAAATGGTTTCTAAATATAATTTAAACAAAATCGCTAAAGAAATATAAGGGGTTTCCATTAAAACTTGACTGCCTCCAATTGTACAAGATGGGTCAGCCTGCTCATTCTCTAACAATAACAATTTACTACTGCTATCAGTTACTCCATTAGCTCAAGTGGCAGAGGTCTGTGCATTGGATCTAAAGATTCTAATCCTGCTGCTGAACCATGTGTGTCAACACGATGCCCCATGATGAAATTGCCTATGCAACCTTAATTCAGTTGCCTTATGCATATGTATTATGCTAGTCTTTAACTACAAGATTACCTGCTATTTTTTTCCCCAAAGGACCCCTGTCTCTTTAAGTAGGAAGGGGGAGCCAATTCTATGAATTTGCTGAGGTGCTGGTTAGATTTTAAAACTGAACTCTGACAAACTAGATTTCCCAATTTGAAATGTGCTGTAACCAAAACAGGGATAGAATTTAATTAGGATAACCCCTTTTTATTGATTGCAGTGAGCATTAGTTTACTAATTATAATGTGAGGTTCTTTTCAGGTCAGCTTGTATCTTGGACAGTGTTTCTCAAATAAGTTTGATCAGTTCACCAAGAACCACATAAATATACAATATACAGTTCATCAATCAAATGTAACTACTGTACAACATATATTCTAGGCCAGGGGTTCTCAAACTTCTTTACTGGTGACCCCTTTCACTAAGCAAGCCTCTGAGTGCGACCCCGCCTTATAAATATATAAAAAAGTGTTTTTAATTTAACACCATTATAAATGGTGGAGGCAAAGTGGGATTGGGGTGGAGGTTGACAGCTCGCGATCCCCCCCCCAATGTAATAATCTTGCGACCCCCCTGAGGGGTCCCGACCCCCAGTTTGAGAACCCCTGTTCTAGGCATATACTGAATAAACAAATCCAAACTTGTAGGCAGTTGTCATAAACAATAGTGCGGTCAATCAGTTATACCAGAGAACAATATAAATCCTCAAGAGTTTTTTGCATTAATTTAAAATAATCTGTTATCAGTTCTTTAGTATCAAATACGTTTGTCAGCCTTCCAGTCATTCTCCAAGGAGTAAGGATGCACTTTGTCTTAAGGCACTTTTGTGAATATGATCCTAGTTATTTCTAGTGTTTGGTTTGAAAGAGACCAGTTTAAAATATAAAAAGCAGTTGCCTAAAGTTATATTTTGAGGTATTTGTTAAGCTGTAACAGGGTGGTGGGCAAAGGGTTGCAGATTCCCTCGTTAGGGGAACCAATTAGAATGGGCTGGAGATAACCTGGCCCTAACTGGGGAGGCAGACACAGCTGCTACCTAATTAGCCTGGGGCTGCATAAAAGCCTTAGGGGAAGAAAGCCAGGGAAGAGCAGGAGAAAAGGAAAAAGGCAGGGAATGGAAGCAGGGAGGTAGCTCTCCCCTCCCTCCTGCCTGCAGATGGTGAAGAGCTACTTGTACATGTTGAAATGGTGGTGGGAACAAGCCTGAGAATAAAGTGCACCAGTGGTTACTAAACCCAGGGTCTCAGAGTTACTTTGTAAAGCTAGCAGAAGGAGAAGCCTTGGGGGCCCTGCCACACTCTGCTACATAGGCCAATGTACTTGGACTTATAAACATGTATATAGTATTAGTAAAAATCCAAAATACCATTCCTTCAGGTCTTGCCAGAAAGAGCATAGACTCACCAAGGAACTTTCAGTTAGTTATTTTAAAGAACAAAAAGAGAAATACATTTTCTGAAATGAAACCTCACTGCTTCTTCTCAGGCCAGAGATAGGGGAGAGTCTATCCATAGCACTTCTGGTTTTGCAGCTTCTTTGATGGGTTCAGCAACTCCACTTAGTCCTGTAACCCTGGAGGAGGAAAGAAGCCTCCCAGGGGTCAACAAAGTCTGGGGTCCCACACAGTGACCTCAGGTTTTATGCTATTTTTCAGGGTTAGTTGGAGGATGGCAATCCTTTTATTTCCTATTGGACACTGGTTAACAGCTCTTAGATTTCAGCTCTCTGTTTCTCTGCTGCCTCTGTTGATATAAGTAGATGGTGTCGGCATTTAGAAAACTTCTTTGATGTTTCTGTCAATTGGAAGGTTTTTATGTTTCATTCATTTCAGGGATTGTAATTCTGTATTTTCTTGTATTGCCCAGGCTGTTAATTGGAATCCCTCATCTTTAAGCAATTTCTTTTAACAATTCAAAATTCTACCCTGGTTAAGTGCTTAGATCTTTCAATATCCCCCTTTCCTTGTGCTATGCTGTTCATGTCACTTCTGTAGTGCAACAATAATTTAGAAAGTAAAATAAAAATCTTTTATAAGTAGTTCCTCTAAATTTAGTAGCCCTAGTCCATACATTCTTTGACTTCACATCCTTAGGGTTTACAATGGAACAAGAGAGATCCACACATAGAGAGATGGTTTATCTGATTCAAAAGGCAGATAAATGTACAGCTTCTAATTTTGGGTGAAAGACATTGAAGGAACAATATGGTATTTGATTAATAAGACAGACAAATGCACACTTTATAAGTTGGGGTGAAAAGGTGTCTTGGATTTATTTGGGGAATCAAACAAATTGGTCCCTTGACACAGCAAGCTGTTCATAACCGCTTTAAACTCTTGGTTCACTCACAGTATGGAATGGTCCACTTTGCATAGGTCAGCAGCATGTTTCTCTGCTTGGCAACATTTGAGATTCTTTTTAGCTAGATAGGGAGGGAGAGAGAACTTTCATCTATATATAAATTATGAGAGATTCTTGCCTGGGCACTTAACAGCCTTATTTTTAGACATCTCAATTTCTATTCTTGGAGGAGTAGAACCTCAAACCTTAGTTTATTTGTGGTCCCTTAGACAACTTGTCTCACATTACATTTTTTTTTATTTACTTTATTTCTAGGTGGAGATCAGAGCTAGAAGGACCCTATTTTGGGATAAACAAAGGTGTTGTGTAGCTTTTCCGATTTTTGAGGGCTGGGAGGAATTGATAGTTATTATCCATATATTCCAGGATATTTGTCGTCTTTACCTCCCACATCATTTAGTGCACAGAGATGGACATGTCCTGGGAATGAATCAGGGTTGTGTAGTAAATCAGACTGTTGTCTGTAGGACTCCTGCCTCATTTGTTGTGGAAGTTGGAAGGTGTGGGGGTTAACTGGGTTGTGGGGAGCTAATAGAAGTGTAATAACCATGCGTGTAGTCTTTGTGCTGTTGTCAGTTACACTTTGCTCTAAATGCTTTGCACCTTTCAGGAATAAATAAATGATGCTTTATACTGAAGAAGCTGTTTTGGTATCACTGCAAACATCTACAGTCACCGAGAAAAAAGGCTCACAGGAGCTAATGTCACTGGACCTGCTGGAGTAGTCATGGTTGATCTCTGCAGGGGTACAGGACTGAGACCTGGCTCCTGTGGGGGTGTACATGCTGAGACCCTGAGAAGGGACAGCAATGCAGTTAGCCTGGTAACCAAGACAATCACTAAATGTGTGTTCCTCGTTTTCTGGGTGCCCAATTTGAGGAGGTCATAGAATCATAGAAGATTAGGGTTGGAAGAGACCTCAGGAGGTCATCCAGTTCAACCCCCTGCTCAAAGCAGGACCAACACCAACTAAATCATCCCAGCCAAGGCTTTGTCAAGCTGGGCCTTAACAACCTCTAAGGATGGAGATTCCACCACCTCCCTGGGTAACACATTCCGGTGCTTCACCACCCCCCTACTGAAATAGTGTTTCCTAATATCCAACCTAAACCTCCCCCACTCAACTTGAGACCATTGCTTCTTGTTCTGTCATCTGCCACCACTGAGAACAGCCTAGCTCCATCCTCTTTGGAACCCCCCTTCAGGTAGTTGAAGGCTGCTATCAAACCCCCCTCACTCTTCTCTTCTGCAGACTAAACAAGACCAGTTCCCTCAGCCTCTACTCGTAAGTCGTGTGCCCCAACCACCTGATCATTTTCGTTGCCCTCCGCTGGACTCTCTCCAATTTGTCCACATCCTTTCTGTAGTGGGGGGGCTGAAAACTGGATGCAATACTCCAGATGTGGCCTCACCAGTGCCAAATAATCACGTCCCTTGATCTGCTGGCAACGCTCCTACTAATGCAGCCCAATATGCCGTTAGCCTTCTTGGCAACAAGGGCACACTGTTGACTCATATCCAGCTTCTCATCCACAGTAATCCCCACGTCCTTTTCTGCAGAACTGCTGCTTTGGCAGTCGGTCCCCAGCCTGTAGCGGTGCATGGGATTCTTCCGTCCTAAGTGCAGGACTCTGCACTTGTGCTTGTTGAACCTCATCAGATTTCTTTTGGCCCAATCCTCTAATTTGTCCAGGTCACTCTGGACTCTATCCCTTCCCTCAAGCATATCTACCTCTCCCCGCAGCTTAGTGTCATCCGCGAACTTGCTGAGGGTGCAATCTATCCCATCATCCAGATCCTTAATAAAGATGTTGAACAAAACCGGCCCCAGGACCGACTCCTTGGGCACTCCGCTTGATACCAGCGGCCAACTAGACATCGAGCCATTGATCACTACCCGTTGAGCCTGATGATCTAGCCAGCTTTCTGTCCATCTTATAGTTCATTCATCCAATCCATACTTTTTTAACTTGCTGGCAAGAATACTGTGGGAGACCTTATCAAAAGCTTTGCTAAAGTCAAGATATATCACGTCCACTGCTTTTCCTATATTCACAGAGCCAGTTATCTCATCATAGAAGGCAATCGGCTTGGTCAGGCATCACTTGCCCTTGGAGAATCCATGTTGTCTGTTCCTGATCATCTTCCTCTCCTCCAAGTGCTTTTAAAATGGTTTTTTGAGGATCTGCTTCATGATTTTTCCAGGGACTGAGGTGAGGCTGACTGGTCTGTAGTTCCGCAGGTTCTTTTTCTTTCCTTTTTAAAATGTGGGCACTATATTTGCCTTTTTCCAATTGTCCAGGACCTCCCCCAATCACCACAAGTTTTCAAAGATAATGGCCAATGGCTCTGCAATCACATCAGCCATTTTCCTCAGCACCCTCAGGTGCATTAGATCTGGACCATGGACTTGTGCATGTCCAGCTTTTCTAAATAGCCCTTAACCTGTTCTTTTACCACTGAGGGCTGCTCGCCTCCTCCCCATACTGTGTTGCCCAGGACAGCAGTGTGGGAGTTGACGTTGTCTGTGAAGACCGAGACAAAAAAAGGCATTGAGTACTTCAGTTTTTTCCACATCATCCGTTATTAGGTTGCTCCCCCATTCATTAAGGGTCCCACGGTTTCCCTGACCTTTTTCTTGTTGCTAACATACCTGTAGAAACCCTTCTTGTTACCCTTCACATCCCTTGTTAGCTGCAACTCCAACTGTGTTTTGGCCTTCCTGATTACACCCCTGCATGCTTGAGCAATATCTTTATACTCCTCCCTAGTCATCTGACCAAGTTTCCACTTCTTGTAAGCTTCCTTTTTGTATTTAAACTCATCAAAGATTTCACTGTTAAGCCAAGCTGGTCGTTTGCCATATTTGCTATTCTTTCTGCACATTGGGATGGTTTGTTCCTGTGCCCTCAATAAGGCTTCTTTAAAATACAACCAGCTTTCCTATGCTCCTTTTCCCCCTCATATTAGCCTCCCAGGGGATCCTGCCTATCCGTTCCCTGAGGGAGTCAAAGGCTGCTTTTCTTAAGTCCAGGGTTCGTATTTTGCCGCTCTCTTTTCTTCCTTTTGTGAGGATCCTGAACTCAACCATGTCATGGTCACTGCTGCCCAGGTTGCCACCCAGTTTTTCTTCCCCTACCAAATCTTCCCTGTTTGTAAGTAGCAGGTCAAGAGGAGAATTGCTGCTGGTTGGTTCTTCCAGTAGTTGCACCAGTAAGTTGTCCCCAACACTCTACCTTGTCTACCTCATCCTCCTGGGCTGGTGGTCTATAACACACGTCCACCACAACATCACCCTTGTTGCTCTTGCTTCTATACTTTAACCCAAAAACTCTCAACAGGCTTTTCTCCAGTTTCATACTGGAGCTTTGAGCAGTCATACAGCTCTCTTACTTACAGTGCAACTCCTCCACCTTTCCTCCTATACCTGTTCTTCCTGAACAGTTTATACCCATCCATGACGGTGCTCCAGTCATGTGAGCTACCCCATCAAGTCTTTGTTATTCCAATCAAATTCCAATCAAATCATAGGTCTGATTTGGAGAATTGCTGAGCACTCACAGCTGCAACTGAAGTTGATGGGAAGCAATGCTAAGTATTCTTAAAAATCAGTTCCTAGGTGTCCCAAGTTTAGTGGAATTTTTTATCTTAATTTCTCAGTGACTCAAATCCCCATCTGTAAAATAAGGATAATACCTCACCTCACAAGGGTATTGTGAAGGTGAACTAACTTGTTTGTGAAGCACTCAGATGCTATGTTGAGACCCATAGAAAAGCCTCTGAGGAAATTAATGATCCTGTCTTCTGATCAGGGGTTGAATAGTGTGCAGTAAATAAGGCCTGAGGGCGCACACTGAACAATGAGGAGAAAACAACAAAATTTTGAATACCTGCTCATTAAGTGAGCCCCATGCAGCCTGTGCAGTTAATGAAGCAGGGATCCTATGTAAAAAGCAGTATGTGATCATATAATTAAAGACACTATTATGATGCAAATGCATGAGCAACCTTAACTGTGGCATTTCCTAACTTTTGAGTGCTTGTTATGGCCACCTTCTTTTACCATATTTGTTTGTGTAATAAAAAATTCATTACCATCACTGCTGGAAAATGTCAGTCGATGCCAATTTTCTCTCATTTAAATTGCTTTTAACTTGTGCTATCGGTAGATACTGTAAGCATTTACATTGGATGGAGCCATGCAGTTATGGAGGGTGGGAACAGAGTATGCAGTAGGTCTAAATGAGGTAATATATCACTGTTGCAAATGAGAGTAGATTTTATAACTAGTCACAAACTTAGGCACCAATAGTTGTCTCTCTTGAGGAGATAGTGTTATGAGGAGAAGGGTAAAATACCATGTATATACATGTCACAAATTATTTTAGTAGGTGTGAGAATAACACAGCCACAGTTTCAGGGTTAACTGCAACTCTGAACCCCCCCCTCCCCCCCTCGTCTTTCTAGAGAGCACCCACTTAAGATTTCAGGCTCCCAAACCATTGTCCCGCCACACTAGACGTTTAGGCTTGCAGTCCTGCTGCCCCTCACTGCAATTTCCCAGCAGGTCTGACCGGGGACCAGCAGTTGTGGGTAACCTTTCTCTATAACAGCATACACAAGTTTTGCCAGCCAGCCTTCACAAAGTAACCTGCATTTATTTGTAGGACAAAAGCATGATAGAGAAAATATATAAAGAACAATAAACAAACCTACACACATACTAAAAGCCTACCAGAGGTCAGCTCCAACCAGGGCTCTGGTAGGTGTCAGTCTTTCAAACCCCTGAACTGGGTTTGCTTTCTTGGTTATGAGTTCATGTTGGGGTTCAGCTCAAGAACCAGAAACACCTTGGGACAGTCCAGCCATTTCTTTATACAGTTTGGGTGTTTGATCTTTGGCCTCTTGTAATGGGTAATCACCGGTCAATGGCTGTCTTCTCAGGGCAAAGCTTTAAAAGGCTAGGTTTTTGCATAACCCGTGTTGTGGAACTTGAATTAACCACCCAGGAAACCCACCTAATCCTTATTGTCACAAAAGTCCATGCCTGTCTGGGATGTTTCAGTATAGACGTCTGAACACCTTACACATCCCAGGTCTCTCATCTGTCAAAAACATCAGCAATAAGCTATGAACTATAAAGATTCATTTCAAAATTTTCAATACAGAGTATCAGAACTTTGACTTCTTGTGTGTTTTTATGTGCCATGCAAATCAATGGCCTTTTCTATGCAGGAGGTTGGACAAGATGACAATAATGATCCTTTATGGCCTTAAAAATCTATGAAGGATTCAATTAAAATGTAGGATGACCAATAAGGAAGATAGGAAAAAATCTGAGACATGCAGAGGATCACATGACATCAATGTAATATGTATACCATAAGCAAGGGAAAAAACTCTGCCTGAATGTGATAAATTAAACATTGTGGTTATAAAGAAAAGGTGAAATATAAACACAGTGTATTAAGTTACCCATTGGGCCTTAAAACCTAAACATTGTTTGTGGCCTGGAGGCTGAAATAGGAAAAACTCAAGGAAACTGAATGACCCATACCACTAGGGTTTGATGGTGGCTGTTTTAATAAGAAAAACTGGAAGCTTTAGGTCAGATTGAATTTGAAGGTGTTATATAATGTTCTGAATGTCTCAAATCACCTGGGTCAGAAAGACATTCTCAGTTCATCAAGCAGACACAGCTATCTTATGTTCATTGCTTCTCTAGGTCCTGAAGTCCAGCCTTGCCACAGAGTGCTGCCCTCTAGTGGTTTCAGTGCCCTTTGCTGCTGATGGTGCCCTGCTGCAGCCAACCTGTAGGGCAGTGGTCCCCAACCTTTTTACCTCCTGCCCCATTTTACCCCTGTCTGCCCCCCCCTGGAGCCAGGGCCGGGAGCTGGGCTGTGGCTTCAGGAGAGGGGGACGCAGATGGGGTAAGGGGGCTGAGGCCACAGCTGGGGGTGGGTGAGGGCCCCAAGCGTGGAGCCGGCAGTGCGGGGCCAGGAGTGGAGCAGATAGAATGTTGGGGCATTGCACTCCATGAGAGCTGGTGACCTGTGAGGGGTCAGGGTTGTAGGACTTGCAGAACTGATGAGCTACATTGGGAAGGCTACTCTTCCCATGGTTATTTGGGACATTCAGCTCATCATACTAAAACATTTTGCTCTTACTGGTTTGTCCACCTGGGTCACCTTTAAAAAGTGACTCTAAAAACAAGAACATTTTCTCTCATTTTATTTTAGATAGGCTTTCTGAGATAAAGCACCAGCTGCCTCATGTGTGGTGAGTTGAAGGTTATGGAGCCAGGAGAAAACTGTTCCCTATTTTTGTTCTGTCAGTTTACATGGCAAAATCTTCCTTACGGATGTTACTGAAGCAATGATATATACGTATGGCATGGGATAACTGAGTTGTCACATTTTATCTCCCAAAGAGAAGGAGAGTGATTCTTCATTGAGGAAACAATTAAAAATAAAAACAAATAACCTTTCGTAGTTCATGGTGTTTCTCCTCCTCACACTTCAGCACAGGAAGGAGAAACACTTCCTCTGCAGTAGATGTCAGAAAGCAATGAATGTGTCTGACATTGACTGCTCCCGCCCCACTCTTAGAGTGTGGTGAGAACAATGGATTTTGTCTCTGGGTATTGGTAGTTAAACAATTCCCTATTTAGAAGGTGGCAGGCAGATTGCTATACTATTTTCTTTCAAATTCCATACACTATTATTTTCAGCATTTCGAGAGATTTATTACATAATACATGGATTGCCATGGTAATTACTGAAACCTGTGGGAAACAGTGTCAAACATTCATTAAAGAGGAGGAGGCCCAAGGAGGTATGATAGATGTGTGTAAAATTATGAAGGGTTGCAGTGAGTAACTGGCATCAGAACCAGAGTATGCAAACTCCTCGTGTCTCTAGCAGTGGCCAGTCTCTGATGCTTCTGAGGGAGGTGATACTCCTGTCCAGCTGGGCAGTACTGATCCCATGGTGATTGTGCCTTGAAATATGAGTCAGTTCTTCAAGTAGTGCCCCTATTGGTGCTCCGCATCAGGATATGCGTGTGGCTGTGCATGCTTGATGGGAGATTTTTTGTCAGCAGGGTCTGCGCCTGTGTCCGAGACACTCTTGTGCCCTGATACAAGGGTATATGGGGGTGGGGGGTGGACCTGCTATTACTCCAGTTCCTTCTCAATTGCCTGCAGTTTGAGATGGAACATCGCATTGTCTGTTAGCAGAGACATGTGGCTCTCTACACCTTGCTTTCTTATACCTTTTTTTTTTCATTTTAGATTTTCTTAATGTATTTTTTTGCTATTATTAGCACAAGTTCACGCTTTCAGGGAGTTCTCCTGCCCTCTTTCCTTGTCTTCCCATTTTGGGGTCTCAGGGTTTTTTTCCTGGCCCTTGTCATGGAAGTAGTTCTGATTACCATGGCAAGGATAACCTTGGAGTCCTGCACCAATCCCTTGTGCTCCACCACAAGAGCCTACTGGAACCTGTGGGTTCCGTATGGCGACTCTTGCTACAAGGTGTCATCTCAAAAGACGTCACATCAGGAACATCAGCTGATGCCCCAAGTTTTGCCACACAGACACCTTACAAATCCTGTTAGAAGAAATTCAGGAAACCGGGCACTCCTTGTTGAATATCCTTCATTCAACTCCTCAGGGCAAGATCCCTTTGCCCATCAATGAAGCTTTGCTCACTCCAGCATGTATGGTGTAGTAAATTCCAGTCACTGTCCCACCTACATGTAAATTATCCAACAAAAAGTATTATACCCTCACGCATACCCCCCAGCTCAGAATATTTTTTCTTCCACTTGACTCCTAATTCTCCAGGTGGTGGAGGCTCCTAACGAATGGAACATGCAACATGGGTGCTGTTCAACACCATCTGATAAAGAGCTAAAATGATTGGAATGGGGCCGCAAGAACTACTCCTCTGCCTCTTTGCAGTTCAGAGTGGCCAGTCAAGTCTTGATGGCTAAATATAACTTCACAGAATATTCAGAAAATTTCATCTTTTATTGAATACTTGCCTCAGGAGCACAGAGAACTATTTTAGGCCCTGATTACAGATGGTTAGATAGTTGCCGAGGCACCTCTGCAGGCTTGCTAGATGCTGCTGATACAGCTGCATGTTCCATGGCTATGGCAGTAGTCATGCGCCGAGTTTCCTGCCTGCAGTTTTCCAGTCTCCCCGGGGAAGTATAAAATACTGGAGAAGACCTTCCTTTTGAAGGCCCCAAGTTGTTGAGAGACACCACGGATGGGTCTCCCACCATTCTCTTAAGGACTCCAGAGCAACACTATAGTCTCTGAGCATCTATACAGTTATGACAAAAAGAAAATATAGCAGGTCGCAGATGGCTCAGTGATCTCACCCAGTCCATCAGTCCACGAGAGCAGCTGAACTCTCGGGAAGAAGCCTAGATTTCCTAAGAAGGGAGCCGCCTCTTCAGCAACGTTCCAGGCAGCGACATATTCAAAACATCTGTTTTGACCCATTGCTTGAGATTCATGATCTACCTCTCACTCGGGATCCTGTGTTGCACCCTTCCCACCCGTTTGGGGAGTCTTTCTCCCATTTCCAACCTTCTTGGGAGCACATCACCTTGGACAGATGGATCCTAGAATAATTGCCACAGGTTATTCCATCCAGTTTAATTCCTTACCATCCCCCCTTCCCCGTTCCTCTTCAGGGACCCTCTCATGAAGACCTCTTAAGACAGGAGGTACAACTCTCTAGGCTCTGGGGTGGTCAAACCTGTTCCACTGAAATTCATTGGGAAAGGGTCTATTCCTGGTACTTCCTTGTACAGATGAAGTGGGGGTGGGGCAGGTGGAGACCAATCATGAACCTCAGGACTTTAAGCCCCTTTGTCCACTCCCAATGATTCAGAATGGTGACCCTAGCAACAATATAATTCCCTCTCTCAATGTGGGAGATTGGTTTGGTTTCTTCCACCTTCAGGATGCATATTTTCATGTTGCCATTCATTCCTCACACAAGTGCTTCCTACATTTCATAGTAAGCAAGGACCACTACCAATATGACACCCTACTCTTTGGCCTCTCCACCGTCCAAGGGTCTTTATCAAAATTCTGTTGGCCTCAGCAATCTATTTTTGCCAGATAGGGAAAGATGATGGATGATGCCTATCTGGACAACTGGCTCCTGAAAGGCTGCTCACTTCTTGAAGCACAGTCAGCTAGGTACTTGTCTCTGTTTCATTTTCTGGGTCTCTGCCTCAATGTGTAGAAGTTTCCCGAACACCAACACAATGTATAGACTTCATAGGGGCCATAGTCTGGACTGCTCTTCTGCCAAAGCATACTTACCCAGGGTCAGATTCAGCCGAATGTCCAACCTCATTTCTACAATCCAACAGAGTCCACAAATGCTAGGCACCAAATCCATAGAACTATGAAACTGGTGCCTATCACCCCACATACAGATCTCGGCTGTTTATTGAGACTACAGAATGCAATGGTGGATTTCCTCAGCAGACATTTAAGCATCAACCACAAGTGAGAACTGGACAACAAAGTGTCCCGAGAAGCATATCTACCTGGGGCCATTGTTAGGGGGCTTATTCCTTCACCCACTTACTTCCATGGTCCTTCTCGCACGAACAGAGAGCAACAATACCCAAAGTCCAAAGGTGCAAACAATTTGATGTTTACTGGGGTGAACTTCCAGCAAGCATGATTCCAGTTTGCTTCCTTAGTGTCCCCCTTCCCAGCTCTGGCACCACAGAGCCTTACCTGTGTCCCTGTTCCCATTCCCCCTTTTAGCAAAACATGATTCCAATTTCCCCACCCCTATTCCCTGTTCCCATTTCTTCCCCACCCACTTCCTGATTGACTGCAGACTATACAGTAAAACTTGAGTTCTGCTTAGCTATACCTTAACCTATCATTTTACTGCAATTTAACTAACCAATCCTAACATATTGTAACATGATTTAACCAATATATCCCAACACCTTAATTAGTTTACACCCAGCAAAATTAATTATACAGCAGACAGAAACAATTACAGAACCAGACAGAGATTACACAGACAAACAATAACAAAGTGGGAACTATAATGACAAAACAATACAGAAGTGAGGATTTCACAACTACATCTATAAAGACATAAGGGTTTTCCCAGCTGTGTCTATTGATAAGTGAGTTCTTACTGAACAAAGAAAACTCAAACTAAACTTCCTTTTACATCCTCTAGGCTCTTCCCTTTCTCTGGAGCTGATGGATCAGATCACTTTTCTAACAGTCCCAGATTGCCTTATTTCAATCTGACTAGTTTGGAATTTGAGGATGTGACCATATGCTTCCCAGCTTATGACTGCCTCTGCTGCTTAGCCAGAGATCTTAGCCTAAGAACAGGGCCTCAGACTGTCACAGTAAGAGAAGGCCCTTACACCAGAAGACAGTGATTTTGATTCTTTTATACCTCTATAACTAGCTAAGTGATAAGAATATACCTAAATTCTTAGAGTATAGGCCTTTACAGACAGGCCTGAATATCTATATCCTAACAGCCATCCACAGGTAGATAGCTCTCTTTGCAACTCCCTCCAGTGAAAAGTGCAGATGATTCTGCTTGAGGAAAGGGCGTGTCCACAACTCAGTGGGAGACTCCCATGTCATTATGTGGCCTCAAGTCCTGCTCTACTGCTCAAACTCCTAAACAAATTGAGACAAGAGAAAGTAGTAGCCAACCTTACAGCCAGCATCATTGTTGCTGACGCAGATGTGGCTCTGGAGCTGATCTGTCTGTCCCAACAGCCTCCTGTCTCTTTTACTCTGACCCCATCTCTCCTCACCCAGATATTGGGATTGGGTGTCCTATCCCAGTCTTGCAGCACTTTACCTCAGAGCATGGCTTCTTGATGGCTCTCTGGTATAGAACAAGTATGCTGTCCAGAAGTTCAAAGTTTATAAGTCAATGGCAGAAAGCCCACAACTAGAAAAACTTATCTACAGAAGTGGAAATGCTTCCAGGCTTGGTGCAACCGCCAAGATATAGTTCTTGTCTAATCCTCTTTGGATCACTGCCTCGATTACCTGCTCAATTGAAAGATCATAGGCTTATCACTGAGGTCCATCAAAGTTCACCTAGCTGCCATCACAGCTTTTCACCCTCCCATAAAAGGGTTCTCAGTCTTTGCCCATCCACCACTGTAAGATATATCAGAAGTCCATTCAACCTCTTCCCTCCTATCAAGGAACCAACTCTGCCATGGGACATCACCTTAATTCTCAATGCTCTGAGGAAATCCCCATTCAAACCTATGGGGAGTTGTTTCCTCCTTCATATGTCCCTTAAGACCTTTTTCCTCATAGCCATTACTTTGTCCTGGGGGTTAGGGGAGCTTGGAGCCTTAAGGGTGGACCCACTGTATGTGGTGGTCTATCAAAATAAGATGACTCTATCTATACGTCCCTTCCTTCTTAAAGTCTCTTCTGAATTCCACATTAATCAGTAGATTCACCTAATGGTATTTTCCCCCAAGCTTCACTCTGCTAGAGAAGAAGTGAGCTGCCATACACTGGATGTTACGAGCTCTTGCCTTTTACCTCAACAGGATTAGGCCCCTTTGGGTATCGTCTAAACCCTTCGTTTCTATTGCAGAACAAATGAAGGGACAACTGATCTCCTCCCAGAAACTGGCCAAATGGGTTGCAGGTTGTGTCCTGTCATGGTACTGAGCCTTGGGAGTTCCTGCCTCTCCAAGACTTACTGCTCATTCCACCAGGGCTCACTCTAGGTAGCCCTTCTCAAAAATGTACCAATCCCAGACATCTGCAGGGCAGCCACCTGCTCTTTGCCACACACATTTTACCAGCATTATGCTCTCATGCCTGTCTCCAGCACTGATGTGGCCTTGGGTGAAGCTGTCTTACGAGCCGTACTGAATCCATTTCCTTGGCACCCTTTTCCACGATGCAGCTTCTGCTTGGGAATCTCCTTATATGGAGCACCTATAGGGATGTCACTCAAAGAAGGAAAGGTTATGTACTTTGTACAATTACTGGAGTTCTTTGAGATGTGTGTCCCTATGGGTGCTCCACTACCTCCCCCCCACTTCCATTCTGCCTAGGAGTCTCTTCCTTGGGACTTCTGTGGTTGAGAAGGAACTGGAGTGGTGGCAGGTCCACCCCTCCCTGTATCCACTTATTTTCCTTTTTAATGTTTCTTTCCCTTTCATCTACTCCTCAGTCCATCCTTTTTTTTTTCTGCTTCTGGGAGGGTTGGGCCCTGGAGGAAGGGATCAGTGACCCAGGGGATGAAGCAAAATTGTCCCGGAGCCACAAAGCAGTTGAAGTTCAGGCTAACGGGGATGTGATGCTTACTGTGTACCTGGGCAATGCTGGGCACTTCCGATGATTTGGGAAGGAAGGAGAGGGTCTAGGGGAGCGGGGAATGGCTCTGACCTGCAGTGGAGAGGGGCGAGGAAGCGGAAGAGATGACCAGTGTAGGGGAGCTAATAAAATGGATATTAGAATCCTAAGGATAAGGTGTGTGCTTGTCCTTAGGGATCAAGAGTGAAGCATTTAAAACTACCAACAACTTATTTCCACTTTCTGGCTCCCACTCTGTGCTTGCTGCCAGTCCTCTCCTCTCTCTCCTCTGCTGCTACTCCCTCTCTCATTCCATTATCGGACACTAGTGCATTTCTACTTCTGCCACATCACCCATCTACTCCCCTAGATTTCCTGACGAACCACTTCCAAAGTGATGCAAAACAATCTCCTTCCAAAGAAGCACAGATGTACAAAAAAGTAACATAGGAGGGCAGCTGAGGGCAGAAGGGGTGTGCGTGCATATTTATATATCATTAAAGGAAAAATATCTGCAGAAACCCTGAGTGCTGCAAGTCAGTTAGTGGTAGCATTATTGTAATACTTGAGCTCTACAGCCTATAGGCAGAGTGTTTGTTTGGTACACTGAGTTTCCAAGCATTTGCATAGTGAACTCTGCACTCAAGGTTCACTTTCCCAGTGCCACATCTTGGGACGGGTGCTTTATTTTTTTATGACTTCTGACAGTTTTAGTGTTCAAATATTTCTTCAGATATTTTTTTAAGCAAGGTGGCCTCTGGCTGCAATTAGTGTCCCATTGAAAGAACTGGCGGCGATATATAACAACACTAAAGCAAATCATTCTACCTTGATCTGAAAATTTCCCCAGGCTGCAATTTGTCACTAATATTGCCTCCAGCTAAACTTCCCCAGGCAAGAAAAGAGTTAATAGAGCCACAGTTCTCCAGTCATTATCATATTTTAAAGGTAAGCTTCTGTGATTAATTATTACTTAGCACATATTATTGACCAAGCGTATAGAGTTCTTGGTCCTTGAAAAATGATGCAGTGGTTCATCACCAGCTCCATAAACTGCTGAACTGTGTAGTGATAGTTTCATATAGTGTAAGAAATGAAGCTATCCGTGAAATGCAAGAGTCAGCTTTTGCATCTCAGCAGAATCTCTGTATCAAGCATCTGGACTGATGTGAACAGCTGATTATCCAAGCATGCTTTACTGGCAAAATGACTGAAAATATTTTCCTGTTTATACAGTCTGCAGGAATTGCATCTCCTGTTGGTGTCAAGGATTTGTCATTGTTCCTTGTTGTTAACGTTTTTCTCTCCACCTTACAGTAATATTCTGGGCTGAAAGTTGGCATATGAAATAAAAAAAAATCTTGACCATTTGTGCTTATGATTAAACAATTGCTAAAGACAGACATATGGGAAGAGGTGTATTGAAGTCCAATATGCTTCTTTGGCCTTATTCTTTTTATGTAACACCCAGCATGATAGAACCTGAGCGTTGTCAAAAATTAATACCAGCATACTATAAAAGTCTCCCTCGGAGACAAATTAGTTAGAATCAGTTAACTGTAGAAGACCTGCTGAGATGGTTACTCAAATACCAATGGCAACAATCATATAAGATCTCCGCACCTGGACCCTGGCAGATCACTGGTCTGAGCAAGTTCCATAGGTGGGGGCTTACAAATGAGAGCACTTGCTTACTGCCAGTGTTGGGCAATGGAATTCTAAGAACTCTGCTAGTCCAACCCAGTACATCTTAACCAAAATGTTGGGTAAGTGATCTCCTAGTAACATGGTTCTCTGGTGCAGGGGCCTGATGAGTTAGCCCTCTGGCTTACAGGCTCTGTGCGGCTGCAGCTGTTGGCCATGTGCTGTAAATCGCAAGATCGGGCTTCAAAGACAAGGCACAACACTTAGATGAGACAAACAAGCAGGTCTTGGGTGAGGAGGAGGTAACTAATGAACGGGGAATCTAATGAAATAATCTCTGCTAAGCTTTGTGATTGCCCCATACACCAAGGAAATATCTCTTTTGTGGCTAGCACCATTCCACAAACCAAGCAAGTGTACAAGTCAAGCTAGGGAACTTGTAGATGGAAATAATTTAAAAGGCACCATTAATTTCAAATCCAGTCAAGTCCATAAAATGAGCTAGAAGTAGTTTCAGCCCTTGAGCACCCTGCCAATTTCTATAAATGTTTTTCTTGTCCCTGCTGTGTGAAAACCCACAGAAACAGGGAAAACTGACTATACAAGGAAAATGGTAAAACTGACTGTGGATGAAGTATTGTTAAATGCACAGAGGCAATAAACTGAGGAAAAGCTGAGAAGTTATTTGTTTTTATCTGATCTCTGCTACATAGGTGCTGTTTGTAGCAACAGAATGTGAACAAATTTCCAGACTGAGCTGTGATTTAAGTTGATGATATCCTTTTAAACTATATGGCAAAGATTTTCTAAAATGAATAGTGATTTTGGGTGCCCAATTAGATGCATCTTTGAAAGAGCCTGATATTCAGAAGATGGGTGCTTAGCACTGTCTGAAAATCATGCTGCTAAAGTGTCATAGATTCTTATATTATAAGGCCAGAAGGGACCATTGTGATCATCTAATGTGACATCCTGCAGAACACAGGCCATGTGACATGCCTGAATTAATTCCTGTTTGAACTAGAGCAGATCCTTTAGAAAAACATCATATTTTAATTTAAAAATTGTCAGTGATGAAGAGTCTACCACAATCCTTGGTAAATTGTTCCAATACTTAATAACCCTCTCTGTTGAAATTTTGCAATTTAGTTTTATTGTGAATTTGTTTAGCTTCAACTTCCAGCCACTGGATCTTGTTATATCTTTGTCTACTGGATTAAAGAGCTATGTAGTGTAGTTGTAGCCATGTCGGTCCCAGGATATTAGAGAGACAAGGTGGGCGAGGTAATACCTTTTACTGGACCAACTTCTGTGGATGGAAGTTCTCTCTCATCAACAGAAATTAGTCCAATAAAAGATATTCCCTCACTCACCAGATTAAAGAGCTGTCTGATATCAGTTTTCTGTTTTCCCCATTTAGGTGCTTATGGACTGTGATCAAGACACCTCTAATACTTCTCTTCGTTAAGCTAAATAAATTGAGGTTCTCGAGTCTATCACTATAAGGCAGGCTTTCTAATCCTTTAATTATTCTTGTGGCTCTTTTCTGAACCCTCTCCAATTTATCAACATCTTTCTTGAAATGTAGACACCAGAAATTAACACGATATTCTAGTAGCTGTCAAACCAGTGCCAAATACAGAGATAATATCTTTCTGCTAGATATTCTCCTATTCGTACATCCAAGCATCATATTAGCCCTTTTGGCTACAGCATCGCACTGGTAGCTCATTTTCAATTGATTGTCTACCATGACCTCCAAATCATTTTCAGGGTCAACACTTCGCAAGACAGAGTTCTCTGTCCTATAGGTATGGTCTGCATGCTTTGTTCCCAAATGTGTAACTTCATATTTGGTCATATTAAAACACAGATTTTTTGATTGCACCAGTCTGCCAAGCAATGCAGATTGCTCTGTGTCAGTGATCTATATTGTTTGCCATTCCCCCAATCTGTGTGTCCTCTGCAAACCTTTATCAGTGATGTTTTTGTTTTCTTCCCGGTCATTGATAAAAATGTTATAGTGTAGGCCCAAGAACCGATTCCTGCAGGACTCCCCTAGAAATACACCCATTTGAGGATGATTGCCTGTTTACAATTACATTCTGAGACCTATCAATTAGCCAATTTATAATCCATGTTAATTTGTATCATTCTAGTTTCTTAATCAAGTTGGGTGCTAAGTTAAGGCATCCAAAAATCACTAGTTCCTTTGGAAAATTTTAGCCTGTATTCTTTCTTTTCCAGGTACTTTGTGCTACGTATTCAACTTGATCATGTCTATTAAAATTCAAATCCCAACTCCATACATTTCTGCTCCTTGCCTCGTGTGTTAAATATGCACCACAGTATTTAAATTTTACTATAACTATTGAGAAGGTAATTGATGGCACTGGAGGAAACTTAAGTCAAAATGATGGAAAATAATCTCTTCATGAATCTGTTAATTCCTGTACTAGTCAGTACATTGCAGCTCATTGCTTATCCCTGTGGAGGCTGCACTACAGTTTTTATACCCCAAATCCTTCACTTTGTACTTGCTCACTTTAAATTGCAGTTTCTTTCAGTTTAATTTTAAACAGCTGTTTTCTGACCCTTCCACATATATATAATTGTTTTATAAAGATCATCTTTAGTCACTTAAAGTCCTTAACTGTGGGTTTGCTTCTCTTAGCATGACCAGCTGTCCCGATTTTATAAGGACAGTCCCAATATTCGGGGCTTTGTCTTATATAGGTACCTATTATCCCCCCACCTCTTGTCCTGATTTTTCATACTTGCTTCTGGTCACCCTAGGTTCTCTGCTCATGAAGATGTAAGAAAGGAGTAACTCTGAAGTCAACAGCATAAAACTGGTAGATGAATGGAGAAGTGGGCCCTTTGCTTCCAGTTGCTGTCCTCTTGAATTTAGTCTGCACCTAGAATTAGACTGTCCATTAAACAAAGCTTTTGTTAATCTAGAAGTAGAACAATTCCATCTGTATTTAGGGACAAAGAAGACGGAGAGGGCCAGCTGAGGATATTTCAAATGGGGCCTTCTCAGAATTTGAAAACCCTTCTTTAGGGGAAACTAAGATGGGAAAAAAAAGAAAAATTAACACTTCCTCTGTAAAGCACAGACTGCCCAGTCTTCAGAGCCTGGATATGTCTCTCTTCATCTAAGGTCTCTCAATGTAAGAATGAGACAAGCAGTGAGTGTTCAAATTAGGCTATAATTCTTCTATTTTCCAAGTCATTATGATTTTCTTTCCAGTTTTATGATGTCTGGAAGCCTAGTACCTGCATAGAGCTCACATAGGAACTTTCTCCTAAAGAATAAATTCAGCAATCAATGCATAACATGTGGGTTGTTCCTCCTGCTGCTGTTTCTCAAAAGTAGTATACCACTGTCAGTCTTGGAGTAGAACCACTCCTCCCCATGGATCTGTGTCCACAGAGAGAGAGAGAATCCCTTCCACTGACTTCTTGAAAAATGTGCTAATGTTTTTCATTCATTAGAGGTCCAAAATGGCTTAGCCTGCTAATTCCAAATTTGTTTGGTTTTATTGGCCTTGCTGAAGACTGGTGCCTTTTAGCTTTTTATTTTGTGTCTTTATTGTACATATCTGCAATTCAAGTTGAATAAAGCTAAATTTCTCATCAAACAAATAAAAGCACAATAGATCTCCTATCTGCTTACCAATTTCTTGATACTTCTTTAACTTGACCTTCAGTGTTGAATTCCTTGGCTTTCAGGTCCTTATACTCATATCTTAACTAGAAAAGGGCCAGAGCCACAAAGTTCAAGATTTGCTTGAATCTCAGAGTAAGGTGTGAGATCATCTGTAATCTCATTTTGACTTTTCTGTCTGCAGTCATAGGTCTGGTCTACACTACAGACCTATATCGGTATAACTAGATCGTTCAAGGGTTTGAAAAATCCACACCCCTGAGCAATATAGTTATATCGACCTAACCCCCCACATAGTGCTGTGTCGGTGGGAGAGCTTGTCAGGAAGGTGGACTAACTACACCAATGGTAGATCTCTCTCCTGTCAGCATAGAGCACCTTCATTAAAGTGTTATAGTGGCTCAGCACTGATGCAGCATTTTAAGGGTAGAATTGCTCATATCTAAATACATGATGAATCAGTAGAACAGCCATTGATGCTATTCTGATGAGCAGAGAAACACCACTTACTTCTGAAAGTCTGTCTTGTGCTCACATTGAAAATACAAAGGTGATTTTTAAAAATATTTAGGTAGACCAGTATCCAGGAAAACCTTTTTGCCAGGGCTATAGTAGATGAATTATGATCTATTTGCACCAGAAATTAAATACTTATTGCATCAGAGATCTCTGGAACCCAGCCTACCAAGAGGAGGCATTATCCTACAAATTATTAACTGTAGATTTATAGAATACCTTTTGCATGCATTGGGATGCTTTGCAGTGTAACAATAACTATCTCAAAAAAGATTAATAGGCAGCACAACACAAAAACAAGTGCAAGTAGGCTTCAAATAACGAGACTAAAATAATGTTTAGAGGCTGCATCATCCGTGATACTACTTACATAAGAACCTAGGAAACTGAGTGCCCACTGTTGGAGTTTCTACCCCATTGGCAGCTGATGTACATTCTCCTTCCTTCATAATGAGCAGTGGTTTCACTCTTGGAAAGCTATGGCTCCCTGTGCAATGCTTCTTGACTGTTTGTTTCCATACCAGAGGAGCTATGCTGCTGTGTGATTCCACCCCTATACTGCCCTCCAGTGTCAGTGTGTGGCATTGAAACCAGCACAAGTTAATTCTAACCCAGACAGCACAGATTTGTGCCAGGATGCTCCAAGCATCTGAAGCTTGTTGAGCAACTGATCCAGCCTCTCCTGTGCTCTTCCAGTCCAGAAAACCTGATCCCTGCAAGAATGTCTTCCATGGGGGGCAGGGGGAAGGAAGATGGTTTGGAGCTGGCACTTCTGCCCTCTGTGCCCTCAGCTGCCAGGTACACTGATTTGTACTCCCCCTCATTAGTGGAAGTGTGTGGAGAGGAGCATGTAGCCCTAATTCTGGGTGTGAGGGAACCCACTGATTTAGCTGCATGGATCTCATGGAAGAGTGTTTCCACCACACAGGCAAAAACTATCCTCTGTGGATGTTGTGAAGGGCAGGGAAGACAAAACAACAGCAGCTTATATTCTGGATGGTGGTGTGGCCTAACCAAATTCTGCAAATACACAGAAACTGTGTCATTCAGAAACTAATCCATTGAGCTTTGTCAGCAGGAATTGAGAGTGCTTTCATCTCAGAATCCGGGCCCAAGAATGGTCAGATGATTGTAACTGAGGCACCTGGCTGTATAAGTGGAGGAATGCACAGTCCTGTTAATATTTTCAAAAATTTGGAGTCATTTGTAAAGTAGATGGCATATACAGAATGCATGATAATGTGGGTAGCATACAAGTTTTATTACCATGTTTGGGATGAGCTATAAAATGTGGATGTATCTTTGCCTTTACACACATGATAGATGTGCTATCTGCATAGTGATCTGACTGATATGAGATGATATCTGCATGTTTTCTTATTGTAGCATAGTGGATAAAAGGGTGGTTTTGACATAACTACCAGTCTCCAAGTCACCTTTCTTCTCTAGCCCATGTGTACACTGAGATACAAATAGGCATATCTTCCAATTGCAGAGATATCTCTCATAGTCAAAGTCAAACTACCAGATGAACTCTCTCTGTGGGCTTGCTTCTGAGTGATATACCTGAAGTTGCCTTCAAATTTAATAAAGGTGGGCAACTCGCAGAAGCTGGCTGAGCTATTCAAAGCCGCTTTAAGAGATGTGCTAGCCCAGGCTGAGATTTCCAAAACCCATCTGAGATCCGGTCATGCAGTGTGCTCCATCGAACTATGGGAACTGCAGCGTTTGCAGTTCACACCTGTATAGCATAGGATGAGGGTGCATGTCATCTGTTCCATGTCATGTAAATCATATGACTCTCGGGCTCCTAGGAGGGTGCTGGGGTACTAGTAAATTAAGCTCAGTTTAGGCTTCTTAAAAAGCTCGTGGCAATCGGGGGAGGTCCCGGACGACTGGAAAAAGGCAAATATAGTGCCCATCTTTAAAAAAGGAAAGAAGGAGAACCGTGGGAACTACAGCCTCACCTCAGTCCCTTGAAAAATCATAGAGCAGGTCCTCAAGGAAACCATTTTGAAGCACTTGGGGAGAGGAAGGTGATCAGGAACAGTCAACATGGATTCACCACGGGCAAGTCATGCCTGACCAACCTGATTGCCTTCTATGATGAAATATGTGGATATGGGGAAAGCAGTGGCCATGATATATCTTGACTTTAGCAAAGCTTTTGTTACGGTCTTCCACAGTATTCTTGCCAGCACATCTCCATGGATCACCACCTTGTAGTGGTGGAGAGGCTTGCATGTCTCAATGACCCCAAGAGCGATGCTGCCTGGAGTCATGTACTCCCTTAGGACTACCCATGGCAGAACAGTTAAGGGCGAGGTTCCAGACAAAGTGTGATCCAAGAAGTCCCTAACAGCAGAGCAGATGGAGGATAACTGCACAAAGGAGGTGAAACTGTTGTGTAATGTTACAACGGCTGTGAAGGTAGATGAAGGCTGCAGAAAATAGAGGATCTCCAATCGTCATGGTGCCCATGCCATTGGTTTCAAGTTCTCTATCTGTCAAGGATAGTGTGGTGACTGTTGTGCACCAGTCTCCCCACTTTAAAACAAGTCCCACACAGGCATCTTCCAGTTTTTGGGAAAAATAACACTGCACAAGTCAAAAGTCCGGTGGCGATCGGCAAGTGGCGACGGGAACAGGACAGTGAAATCCGGAAGTTCCTAGTTACAGACCAACACACAAGCGGTGGGTGTGTGATACAGTCGTCTTCCTCGAGGATTGAGGTGGGTCGAGCATCTCGGCAGCTGCACCCATGACTGAGCAGTCTTTTTTAGGATCCACTCTGCTCACCCCACATGGGGCAAGGGTTAGAAAAGGAACCCTAAAAATAGTTTTGCCTCTGTTTTTCCTGGCTGGATGGCTGCATCCAGCAGGATCACCACCTCAGCGGTCGAAAATGTAAGAAACTTTTTAACGTTGGAACTTGGAATGTACGTACCGTGGTGGACAACTCAAACAGTGACCGACCAGAGTGACGTGCAGCCTTATTGCTCATGAATTTAGTCAGTTTAACATCAATATTGCTGCTTTGTCCGAAACTAGAAGAGCTGATGGACAGATGAGGGAGGAGAAAGGAGGATACACCTAATTCTGGAAGGGAAAACATATAGATGAATCCCGATTGCATGGAGTGGGCTTTGCTACAAAGAACAAGCTAGTAAGGTGCCTCTCCGAGGTACCAGTTGGTATCAATGAGCGGTTTATGACACTCCGATTGAGGCTCACCAAAAATCAACAGGCAACTGTTGTGAGCGCGTATGCACCAGCACTGGATGCCAATGAGAATGTAAAGGAAAATTTTTATTCTCAGTTGGAAACCATTTTATTGGAGACCCCTACAGAAGACAAGATCATCCCTCTGGGGGATTTCAGTGCATATGTGGGACGAGACTCAGACCTGTGGAAGGGAACAATTGGGAAAGAAGGAGTTGGCAAAAGCAATTCAAATGAAATTCTGCTCCTGACCAAGTGTGCTGAACATGAACTTATAACGAACACTCTTCTGACAAAAGGAAAAGTTCAAAACATCTTGGAGACACCCATGGTCAAAGCACTGACATCTCCTCAACTACGTTACAGTTCGTGCCCGAGATCATAGTGCCGTACTTCTCACAAGAGCAATGACAAGTGCTGATGACTGTTGGACTGATCATCGCCTTATTCAATCCACAATGAAAATTAAGATGGCTCCCAAATGGAGGTTGCAAAAGAAGCAGGTCAGGCGCAAGTTGAAGATTCAAGATTTGAAGGACCCTATTAAGCGTGACCACTTCCAAGCAGTCTTAGAAGAAAAGCTCCCATCAGAGTTTCCAGAAGTAATTTGAGGAACACTGGCGCCAGTTGAAAGCAGTAATCATTGGTGCCTGTGAGTAAACCATAGGCTACCAAACCAGAAAACATCAGGACTAGTTTGATGAGAATGGTGCTGAAATTAAGCAACTCATTAATGAGAAGAGAATGGCATTTTGTGCTTGGCAGAATGACATAAATTATAAACTAAAGAGAGAAGCCCAAGCCAAGGTGAGGACGGAAGTCCAACTTAAAACCAGAGAACTCAAGAACAAATGGTGGACTGAGAGAGCACAAGAACTCCAACATCTCGCAGACATCCACAATACATGTGGTTTCTTTAGAGCCACCAAGGCTGTTTATGGGCCAATTTGCCATGGTCTGAATCCTCGTCGCTCCAAGGATGGAACCACACTTCTGAAGGACAACGAAGCCATCAATTCTTGCTGGAAAGAACATTTTGAAGATCTCCTTAACCATAATTCTGTGGTTGCAGATGAAATCCTTGAGCAAATCCCTCAATGACCATTTAGGGATGAGCTCGGAGACCCTCCTAATTTGTATGAGGTACACAATGCCACCAAGCAGATGAAGAACAACAAGGCAGCAGGTCTAGATGTGATCCCTGCTGAAATCTTTAAAGACAGTGGACCAGAGCTAATTCGGCAGCTTTACCTGCTTATCCTTAAATTCTGGATAAAGAAAGAGAGACCCAGTAAAATGAGGGGTGCCCTGATTGTCACCCTCTTCAAGAAAGGGGATAAAGCGGATTGTGGAAATTACTGTGTTATCTCCCTCCTAGCCATTGCAGGCAAAGTTCTGGCGCGGATCCTTGCAACTCACCTTCTGCCCCTGTCAGAAGAAATTTTACCAGTCACAAAGTGGTTTCTGACCATGTTGTGGAACTGTGGATACGATCTTCACAGCACGGCAGCTGTAAGAAAAGTGTCGGAAGCAAAACCAACTACTGTATTTATTGATTTAACTAAAGCCTTTGATTCAGTGAATCGCCGTGCCCTCTGGACTGTACTCTCTAAGATTGGATGTCCTGATAAATACATCAGTGTCCTAAAATTGCTTCATGATAACATGAAAGCGACTGTTCTGAGCAGCATTGGCTCACAGAGTGAACTTTTCGAAGTACAAACAGGAGTAAAACAGGGCTGTATCATTGCTCCAACGGTGTTTGCGGTTTCTATCGCCGTCATTCTTTACCTAGTTGCTGGGAAGTTTACAGCTGGCTTTGAAACAGAATGGACGGAAAGCTGTTCAGGCTTAGCAGGCTGAAAGCCAAGGGTAAGATCTCCACAACATCTATTGTGGAACTGCAGGATGCTGATGACAACGCAATCTTTGCCCACTCTCAGAAAGATCTTTAAACTATCTTGAATGTGTTTGTCAATGCTTACACATGTCTTGGTCTCACTCTTAATATCAAGAAGACTGAAGTGCTCTATCAGCCCTCTCCAAATGAGGTATTACATGCCCCATCTATCAAAATCAATGGAGTGGCACTGGAGAAAGTTGATCATTTCCTCTACCTTGGAAGTCATCTTTCATCCAAGGCAGAAATTCAACATCACCTGAGCTGTGCCAGTGTAGCTTTTTCTAGTTTACAGCACAGGGTTTTTGAAGATCATGAAATTCGAACGGACACCAAGCTTCTTGTTTGTCAAGCAGTTATTCTTCCAACACTGTTGTTTGAGTCCGAAACTTGGAAAACCTATAGACACCACTTGAAGGTCCTTGAGAGGCACCATCAACGCTGCGTTTGAAAGATTCTGAAGATCAAATGGGAAGACAGGTACACCAATATTAGTGTCCTGGAAGAGGCAAAGACCACCAGTATTGAGGCAATGATCATCCATCAGCAATACCTCTGGATTAGTCACGTTGTCCGAATGCCAGACCATCGCCTCCCAAAACAGGTCCTGTTCTCTCAGCTGAAAGAAGGGTACCGTAACGTGAGTGGACAATGGAAGCATTATATGGACTTACTGAAGGACAACCTAAGAGAGTGTAATATTGACATTGACGCTTGGAAGACACTTGCCCGGGATTGTTAAAAATGGAATGTAGTCCTACGTGATGGTCCCCTGCATTTTGAACTTGCTTGCCGACAAGCTGAAGAGGACAAGAGGCAGAAGGAAGGAGAGACTGGCTTCCAGTCATGGTCAACAGTCTCCTGCTGAGCTTGAAAACATATGCCCTCATTGCAAGAGAACTTGTGGTTCAAGGATTGGCCTTATTAGCCACCTGAGGACGCAAAACTCCCATGGAAGATGATCATACTCGGTAATGAGTGATCGCCGATTATTATCATTATCATTATTATTATCTTGCCAGCAAGTTAAAAACTTATGGATTGGATGAATGGACTATAAGGTGGATAGAAAGCTAGCTAGATTGTTGGGCTCAACGGGTAGTGATCAATGGCTCGATAACTAGTTGGCAGCCGGTATCAAGTGGACGTCCACAATACATGTGATTTCTTTAGTGCCACTACAGAAAGGATAGGAGTACTTGTGGCATCTTAGAGACTAACCAATTTATTTGAGCATAAGTTTTCGTGAGCTACAGCTCACTTCATCGGATGCATACTGTGGAAAGTGTAGAAGATCTTTTTATGCACACAAAGCATGAAAAAATACCTCCCCCCACCCCACTCTCCTGCTGGTAATAGCTTATCTAAAGTGATCACTCTCCTTACAATGTGTATGATGATCAAGTTGGGCCATTTCCAGCACAAATCCAGGTTTTCTCACCCCCCCCCCACACACAGCAGGAGAGTGGGTTTATTATTAAGATGCTTTGTTTTTACTTAACTCATATTTAGTTCCACGGATCAACATGTTAGAGAAAGAAAGCCTCTGGTGAAGGCTCAATGCTCTTAGCCTTTCAGTTAAGGTGTGAGAGCTAATAACATACATCCTCTCAAATATCCATAGTTCCTTCAGCCAAACTAGGGAAGATCAAAGCTGACGTGTGATATTTCTAAGGTTTTTTTTTAACAAAAAGAAAAACCCAAATGAACAAAAATCCCCCCCCCAACTGCCAGCCCCTCTTTAGCTGTCATACTGCAGAAAAAAGGGGCAGAAGTCCAATTCTCCTCTCCCCTTCCTCTTTGCAGGTCACCTTTAACATCCCTGCTAATCCTGAAAATGTTATGCTTATAAGAAGCACAGGGGATCTTTTTCAGAGGAAAAGGCAATATGCTGCATTTATTGAAGATACAACAATTTAGAATATGCATTCAATCACACCACACACACACACGCTGTCCCGCCAGTTGATGTTTTAGTTACCAGTCCAGATCAATCTAGTGGCCAGCTAGGTTGATCACAAGTAGGAGGAACTGGGTTCTGTCGTTCGCGACACTATGCTCCGGGGCAGTCTTGGCAGGACGAACCCTGTTTATATAGTGATTTTCCTTCATTGGGACCAGTGAGTTTTGCACCGTCATGCTGTAATCAATCGTTGTTTGACGAGTGCTTGTTTTCTTAGTTGTGATAAAAAATGAAAAGGACAATTTATCTTGTCCCCCTCTAAAGATGCCTGTCTCATCTTTAGAGTCGTCAATCTGCTCTCCTCTGACATTTCAATAGGGGCGCGTTGCAACCTCCTGGCGCCCTTGCGTCTGTCTCCGGTTCCTCCCTTGTACATCTGGCTCAGCGATGGCCTTCACACTTATTTCTTTACACATACATTCCTCATTCACACGCAAAACAGAATTAATTTACACAGAACATTTTGAACAGGAACATCAAGTTGCAATGCACAAGAAAACAATCATAGCGTTCTTTTACTTATTTTAAAATGCTAAACCTACAACAAAGTAGTGACCTTAAAAGTCTACTACTGCCTTGAAATCAGCCCAGACTCAGATTCCGGCTGACACATCTTTACTAAATGGCCCATTAGGCCAATCCTTTCTGCTATTCAAAAAGGGTGGCTGGCAGGATATGATGAACTCATACACCAATACATTTAATACATGCTATATTATTATTCTTTATCCTTCATTCTAAATTATACAAACATAAAATCCTGCTATTGCATAACTGGCAGTCACTGACAACAGTGAAGAAGTACATATCAGCCTGTGCTGTTTGCATGAACAGTGTGTAACGTGTTTTGGATCTAGCATTCAGTAATTTGTAGCAAGTATTTTATCATAGTACCTTTCCTCCCCTCATTCTATCAGCTGCAGATTATTTCTGAGGGGTTAAATAGCACAGCAAATAACTCCTGTTTTCGAGTTCTCTCTTAGCCGTTGCAGTACAAAGTAAGTAAAAGACACAAAGCTGCCTGAAAACAGTTATGTCAGCACTAAGTAGATTGAATTAGAGCTCCAGTCTTGATCTTCATCTTTGAAATCATGACAGAAAAATGCTTTTGGAGTTCTTCAAAAACTTGCTTGCGATGCTATAGTGGTATGGAC
The DNA here is from genome assembly GCF_965152275.1 of Natator depressus. NCBI lineage: Eukaryota > Metazoa > Chordata > Testudines > Cheloniidae > Natator > Natator depressus. The sequence goes on along the minus strand of NC_134241.1, from coordinate 42,887,339 downwards.
GCATTCATTTTGAATAATGGCCTTTACCTCGATGCCTTTCTTTGTCACAAAGATGGTGAGTGTCTTTGGCACTTGCACATAGTTTACTTATCTTCTGTTTATCTCCTGTTTTCCCATCAATCTTGTTCTAGCTAGGAGAGTTTTAGGAATCTCTTTATTATACTGCTGTATAACTAGCCATTCTTGGGATCTCTGTCTCCAACTTTAAATACTCATCTTAATTTTCCAAAGGGACTGTTAATTTTGTGTGCCCAGCTCGAGCTGCCATAATAGCCTGATTTCTGGAGGGAAGGTGTACAGTAATTTCCATTCCTCTCTAAGATGACTCAAGTTAGGCTACCCCTTTTGAAAATGGAGGCCATTATATACATATACAATCTGAAATTGGGGGAAGAATCTGGTGACATATATTTTCTCCCCCTCTAGGTATACACAATTTTAAAATCATTTGTAAAAACCCTCAGTTCTTGCATTGCCTATAAATAGGAACTGTGGTAGAGGAGCTCCTTGTGTAACAGGAGCAGTTAGGGAGACAATCTGGCTATACATAACATTTCAGAAAGAATTCCTCTTTGTCAGTTATTATTTGTGGACACTGCAGGAGAAGTGAGTGTTTCTAAATGATTTGGATAAGGAACAGGGAGATGGGCTTGGCGTCCTGAGATTCTGAGGTCATTCTGTGCATAGGAGCAGTGTGGAAAAAGGCACAGAGATGGGAGAAGTAGAAATAACTGGATGTCAGTGTTGACATGGTTTCTAGAATGGTGGAGCTGGAGGGGATGCAAAAAGAGACCAGGTCCAAGATGTTGGCTGGGACACAGCTGTGCATGACCTCAAAGAGAAGAGAGGGATTGAAACTTGGTATGTTGGCCAGACTCAAAGAATAGTGGGGGACATGGTTTGATCCAAATGTGATAGTGACCGACCACTTTAGCAGCAGTGTGTGGAGTGTGGCTGAGCAGTGTTGTTAATTTTGGTATTTAAGAAGCACATGAGGTTTCAGGATCTACATGAGTAAAGACCTTTTTATGTATGAGTTGTATTGTCTTGATCCCTTCAAAATGACATGTCAAGCCACGTTCGTGTATATGGGGTTTATGGTTATTGTATGGCTGGGGAGTGGAATACCTTATGGATGTGAGGAAAAGCTTTTCTTCATTTCTATGCCATATTTGCATAGCTAGGATTTACATTGCTTCCCACTAAATAATGTATAGTGCAATCCCCAGTCATAGCAGCATGTAGTCAGAAGGAAGAAATTGCTGGAGTATTGGACACACGACTCCGTTCCTCACTGTGTACCCCATTGCCTTCTGAAAGAAGCATTTATGTTTGCAGTTCAGAGTAGGGTGAGATGTATACATCCAGACAAGTTTATGTGTATTCTAAATCCTTATATCTTTAGCAAACCAATTTTCTGCGTGTAAATGTCAATCTATAAGGTGCACTATGATGAACGTGTACTACGTAAGAAGTGGCACTTGGTATGTGATTGGCTAGCCTTCGTTATTCAGACCAAACAGACGTTAAAAATTGCACTTTATATGTTGCACAGATGACTAAATGGGACTTGATTTTCTTTTCTTTTTTTTCCCCCTCCCCAGTTGTTGCAGTCACTCGAGTCTGAAACCTCTCGATTAGAAGCCTTTCTGGAATGGAAACGACTGGAACCAGTTTATTGGCACTGGATGGTAATGAATCAATCTAAATATTAAGGGTGCAGTTTTCTTACATCTAACAAACAACTGATTGCTCCTCAAACATTCTTCCCATATATGTGGAAAAATGAATGTTGTCAAAAACCTATACAACTTCCTTTTGAAGATGAGGCCAGTTAAATTAAAGGACATATTCTTAGATCTCCCTCATCATTCTAGCCTCTGTTGTATGACTTACTCAGATAAGTTAAGAAACTGGAGGGAAGAGAAGCTGAATTGCAGGCATCTACAGTTATCACAAATGGAAATGCCTGATCTTTTATGTTTAAGAAAACATAGCAGTCACACATTTTGTTATAAATTAAATGGATTGTCAGAAGTGAAACAGACTCAAAGACAACTAAATTTGTAAGCAGTTGAAATTTCAAACTTCATTTTTCCAGCCAGATAGTGTGTTGAAATCCCCTTGAACTATGTTGAATGATCATCATAAAATCAATGTCTTCCTCTGTGCATCTTATGACTTTTATACATCTCACTTCTGTATTAAACTTTCACCCATTTACAGCTGCTGAAAATAATTCTTAAACAGCAATTTAACAAAATGAGTTACAGAATTTGTAGAGGCAGGACCATTGATTGTCAGTGTACCTTATTCTATACAGAGAGCAAAATAAAGGAGTAGAAAATCATCTAACCTGTATTGAAAAGTACTTCAAAACCCACTAGCACGTGTGTGTTGTCAGCAAAGGTGATTGTTTCCATAATAGCTGGTGCTTTATTTATCTCTATTATTGTGCTGCTCTGAAAAGTATCAGCATTAGGATTGGCACAGATCCAGAATCATACAAGCAAGTGTTCAGATTAGGCAAACTGTAACTGCAGTTGCTATGGAGTTTTGATCTACTCACCGGGGCCTGCTGCTGTGAGGCGCTGAGCTGGTTGTGGAGGGTACTGAGAACATCATAGGATGGGCTCGGCACCTCGCTGGATGAGGTCCTGAATAAATACTGGCCAATAGTACATTGTTATTTGAAAATCTAACACACTATCATTCCTAATTGGAAATGTGTATTTTCTGTCAGTCTATGGGATCAATTTCTGTTTTCTTTCCTTTCTGTTTTTGTTGTTCTTGAATGCTGTAGAACATACTAAAGAACCCAGATAAGATGTATTTTGACCCATGTTGTAACTCTATCTAGCAGAATTATCATAAGAACTTTTTGCATTAGAAAAAGGTTATCTGGTTCAGAAAACAAGTGCTTCTACATTTCTTAATTCCATGCTACTGTGGTTTTCATTTGACCCCATCCATTCTCCCCTTAAGAAGCAAGCCACAGTGTCTCTTTGCTTGCATCAGCTACTTTTCCTGATGAATTTTCCCCATATATTTATCACCAGTTGCATGGGATACTTTTATCTGATTCCTGTTTACTCTTATGTATAGTTTTCTCAACTTTTAGATTACATCCTCTAGTATTTTAAGTCATCATCAGTATAAAAATATATTTCTATCAACTGTATCAATCCCTTTCATATTTTGGAGGCCACCTTTTACCAGTGAGCATAAACTCCGATTCCTTAACCTTTCTTTATCATGTAGATTGTTCCAAGTAGTATAATCTGTGCTGTCAGCCCCTTTCTCTGGAAGTGTGCAGAACTGCACCTATTATCTCTACAGGAGTCTACATACTTTAAGGCTAGGCTAACAGTCTCACTGCCTTGATTTGTATTCGGTCCATTTATATTCAGTCTCTTTAGTTCTTTGAGATGATCTCTGCACATTCCCACTCTGGGAATGCACAGAGGTCATCTCCAAGAACTCAAGTTACAGGAGGGTAACCTTCTTTTTCTGATTTCTCCTTTTTACTGTGGCTGTGTGCTGAACTGATGGACTGAGTGGTTCCATCACAGTAACCTGCAGCTCTTCTGTTCACTGTGGGGAATGGCAATTACATTTAGTTCAGATTCCCTGATCTGCTTCCTTACTCCCAGATTATTTAACATTTTTACAATGAATGGCCTCTTCTCTCCAGTCATCTATGCCAGCCAAGTCTCTTGGATTCTGGCTGTCACATTCCTCTTTCCTTTCTCTGTCTCCAGGCTTTATCTCATCTGCCAACTTGAAGACTTTATTTTCAGAACCCTTGAACTCACAAGCATGGAGGCAGAAGCCGTGTGAGAAAGGCCTGGTGTACACTCCATTCCAACAAAAATATATTCTATTCTCTTTGTCTCTTGCTCTCATACAGTTTTCTACCCAGCCCCTCACACCTTTCAACTTACCGTTTTAGGTTTATTTATCTTTCTAGTGTAACCAGTCATTAACAGATTTATATATTGAGCTCACCAGCATGTTCTATGCATGTGGAGTCCAGAACATCACAGAGACTGTGGTTCCAGTTAATGACTGGAGTGCAGGAAGTAAGTTTCTTCTTGTCCCCATCAGTATCACCTCTGTCTTACCAGTGTCCAGCTTTAGGCAACTGCTCTTAGTCCAGATGCTGTTTTTTGGCCAGGCACTGAGAAAACTGGAGGGGACAAATACAAACAGCATGCCAGACAGAACCATCAGCCAGCATGTAATGCTGTGTCAAAGTTCAGAGGGACATCTACAGAATCTTGGATAAGAGGAAGTCATCCACCTGAACAACCACTGCTGTCTTGGTTTTGTGCCCTGGCCTGAAATGTTGTTGAGAGGGATCTAGGATGCTGGCAACTGGTAGATCAAGTTGAAGTCCGTTCTTTTCCAGCTTCTCAGACAGCTTTTTCAAAAACAGTGGGCAATGTTTTGTGATATTGCTGGGGTTGCATATTAGTGTCTTAAGTGTTGACTGGAGTGATAGATTCCCTTCTTCACAGGAGATGTTGACTATCCCTGTTATCAGGAATATTAGATGTTTTCAACCCTTTCATTGGCCAGGACTGGCCTGCATTAGAGTGGCGGGTGGTGGCCTGGACTGTATTTTGACCTCAGGGACATCTTGTTGTCTGAGTGGGATGAATTCTTAGAAATAGGGTGGTGTTGGTCCAGTGCTCATCTTGCTGTACTTGGTGTCCCCAGAGTCTGTCCTGATGCAAGGGATCTTTGAGAAATGGTTTGATAGTTCATTGCAGCAAAGTGAGCATGGCTGAGCTCCGTGACCAGATGGAAGCAGTCTGTGAATTACAGGCCTGTGACAGAAGAGAAGTTGGTCTCTGCATTTTGAATGGTAATGACAAAAGTTTGTAAGATTTCCTTGTGCTGAAGTCCTCTCTGTGACAGATAGCATTCTGTGTTTGCCTTCATCAATGTCTGAGCCTGCTTTCTTCCTGATTTTTCTATGAGAACCATGCAAATCCAAAGAGGAATGTCCTTCCTTTACAGAGCATTGTTAGCAGAAGTCCGAGCCTGGTTGTCATGCTTTACTAATTCTTATGCCCCTTGGCTTCTAAATTCAGTAGAGTTCTCTGCGGAAACATCTGGAATTTGGCAGGGTCCTGATTAGGAATTAGGCAGGATATCCTAAATTGTCGTAGTGGGCCTAACAGAAATGTGACTTGATGATTTTCACAAATGGAAATTCACATAAATTTGTGTATAGTCTAAGCAAAGGTTGTACATGTATGAGACATTGAACACATTCTTGGGTGTCATAAAATAATAATAGAAGGCCTAAAATGGGAAGAGGAGTTGGAAGAGTAGTTCTAATGCAACAAGTATATTTTCTAATAGTTACAGAGCACAATTTTGAGAAGCGCAGTCAGGAAAGTAACTGAAATACTTTCCTTGAGGATTGTATTTTCTAAATGGACAACCTACCTAATTCTCAATTACTGAGAGACAGTCTCCACTCATTGATATATTTGCTTTCCACAACCAAATCTCTGCACAATTTTTCATGGCTGATGTATCCGAGTATTCGGATTTTAATATCTAAACTGTATTAAATCTATTCACCTAAAGTTGGGTTATTGCTGATTATGTATTTTATGTATCATATGACTTTTAAAAACAAACTTTGTATTTGTGGATAATCTAAGGACTATACCCAGATGTACAGACACTCTTTTCTCAATCTATGTATTATATACTTTTTTTAACATTAGCTTTAATAAAAAATTTAAATAGAGACACTAACTTGATCCACTTTGCTCTAGTAGAGAAGAACTGAAAGTATGAGACTAATAGGAAATCTTAGTATCAGTCACACATGGTGAACAATAGTTTACAGGATGTAGCCCTCCAAAGGAATTAGGTTCAAAAATGTATATTGTGAGGAATTAAACAAGTTAGTGAGCATGGAGCAATGGGAGGAGGAAGTGTTATCGCTCACAAGTGTGGAAGAAGATTGGAGCATTTAAAAAAGCACTATGGTCAAAGGACAACAGACTAAACTTCCCCAGAAATGGAGAATTCATGGAAAAAGTGACCATTTAAGGTATGTCTACACTGCAGTTAGACACCTGTGGCTGGCCTGTGCCAGCTGACTCTGGCTCATGGGGCTCAGCCTTAAAGGGCTGTTTAATTGATGTGTAGACATTTGGGCTGGGGCTGAAGTCCAAGCTCTGGGACTCTCCCACCTCACAGTGTCAAGCCCAAACGTCTACACTTCAGTTGAACAACCCCTTAGCCCAAGCCCACTGGCATGGGCCAGCCATGGGTTTTTAATTGACATACCCTCTTGCCGGGCTGCTCAAAGACGTGAACCTAGAAATGAAACTGTCCTAGAAATGAAGAAAGGGGGCAGGAACTAAATGAGACTAAATAAGGCTTGTAGGGGCAAGAAAAGGACAGCAAAATGTGTTAATGCTACCAAAGGGTTTAAGAATGGCTGTTACAAATCTGTCAGTATAAAAATGCTAGAGAGGAACGAGGCTCATTCAGTAGTGAGGGAGATTAATTAGGTTTCTAAAATAGCTCTGCTACTGAAATGCTTTCTAAAATTCTAGTATGAAAAATAGGGGGTGGGGTGGACTATATAATATGGATAATTAGCCATGAGAAATGAGGAGCTGTTGATAAAAAATGTTAAATTTGGGGATGGGGGCGGTAAAAAAAGTAATTCTATATAAATCAGCATGTCTAGATTACTTAAAATTAGACTGAATAAAGCCTTGGCTTAGAATTTTGCCTTAAATATTTAAATACTGAACTCTCTCAGTCTTAGGGGAAAATAATAGGGTATGATTGTGTAATTAAATACTATACCAAACAAATAGGTCTTATTATCACTAAATCAAAGATGGAAATTATGAAGGTTAATTTACCTACTGATTTTATGTACTTGGAAGGAGAAACCTTGAAAACTGTTAATAAATTTAATTATATGGGTAGCATAATTCGTGATACTGGTGACAGCATAGGTGAAGCAAGTGCCATATTTAAAAAAACTTAACACAGGATGAAAATCTAATGTGATTAGCAAAAACACCAAACTTAAAATCTTTAGAAGCTATGTCCTAAACATCCTCCAAGAATGAGTCCTGGAAAAATAAGTCAATCCAGCACAAACTTAATAGCTCCCAATGTATGTGTCAGCTTAGAATATTCAAAGTAAAAGAGACTGATAAAATAAGTAATGAAGAAGCACTAGAATGGGCATCATTACCGACAACAATACCAGAAGAGGTGTAATCAGGAAGGCCAAAACACAACTGGCGTTGCAGTTAGCAAGGGATGTGAAGGGTAACAAGAAGGTTTTCTACAGGTATGTTAGCAACAAGAAAAAGGTCAGGGAAAGTATGGGACCCTTAATGAATGGCAGAGGCAACCTAGTGACAGATGATGTGGAAAAAACTGAAGTACTCAATGCTTCTTTGGCGTCGGTCTTCGCAGATAAGTTCAGCTCTCACACTTCTGTCCTGTGCAAGTATGGTGAGGAGGTGAGCAGCCCTCAGTGATGAAAGAACAGGTTAAGGACTATTTAGAAAAGCTGGACATGCACAAGTCGATGGGTCCAGATCTAATGCATCCAAGGATGCTGAGGAAATTGGCTGATGTGATTGCAGAGCCATTGGCCATTATCTTGAAAACTCATGGCGACTGGGGGAGGTCCTGGACGATTGGAAAAAGGCAAATATAGTGCCCATCTTTAAAAAAGGGAAGAAAGAGAACCCAGAGAACTACACACTCACCTCAGTCCCTGGAAAAGTCATGGAGCAGGTCCTCACGGAAACCATTTTGAAGCAGTTGGAGGAGAGGAAGATGATCAGGAACAGTCAACATGGATTCACCACGGGCAAGTCATGCCTGACCAACCTGATTGCCTTCTATGATGCATTAGTAGGAGCATTGCCAGCAGATCGAGGGAAGTGATTATTCCCTTCTGTTCGGCACTGGTGAGGCCACATCTGGAGTATTGCGTCCAGTTTTGGGCCCCCACTACAGAACGGATGTGGACAAATTGGAGAGAGTCCAGCAGAGGGGCAATGAAAATGATCGGGGGGTTGGGGCACATGACTTACGAGGAGAGGTTGAGGGAACTGGGCTTGTTTGGTCTGCAGAAGAGAAGAGTGAGGGGGGATTTGATAGCATCCTTTAGCTACCTGAAGGGGGGTTCCAAAGAGGATGGAGCTAGGCTGTTCTCAGTGGTGGCAGATGACAGAACAAGGAGCAATGGTCTCAAGTTGCAGTGGGGGAGGTCTAGGTTGGATATTAGGAAATACTATTTCACTAGGAGGGTGGTGAAGCACTGGAATGGGTTACCTAGGGAGGTGGTGGAATCTCTATCCTTAGAGGTTTTTAAGACCCGACTTGACAAAGCCCTAGCTGGGATGCTTTAGTTGGGGTTGGTCCTGCATTGAGCAGGGGGTTGGACTAGATGACCTCCTGAGGTCTTTTCCAGCCCTAATCTTCTGTGATTCTAAGTAGTCCAGAAGAAGAGCTGGACATATTTGGCATATCTTTTAAGAATGCCAGATTATAGGCTACCTAAAAAATAATTTCTTTGGTGACCCCAGTGCAAGAGATGGATAGGCCTCCCTAGAGCAGTGGTGCGCAAATTTTTCCAGTCACGCCCTCCCTTATCCTTAAGAGTCTGTCCATGCCCCGCCTCCATTATTGCACAGCCAAGGCTACCTCAGCAGTGCGCTGCTTCTACCTTGCAGACAGGCTACATTGCTAGGGCAGGGCCAGTACCTCCTCCCTCAGGTTTTCAGGGTTGGGGAAGGTATGTGTGATGCTCCCTGGGGGTGGAGCCAGCACTGGGAGCAGAGGCTGCTGGGAACGGAAATCAGTGTGTCACATTGACCCACAGGCTGGGTTACCTGCTGAGGTGAGTACGGGGGGGTGAAGACTGTACTTCCTCCCTGGCCCCATGGGGGCTGGCCTGGGCCCCACTGTGTGGGGCTGGCACTAGCCGCCTAGCACTAACGCTCACCCCTGAACATTCCTCTGCACCCCCCTCGGGGTCACGCTCCATTTTGCCCACCACTGCCCTAGAGCACACTCTGTAGCACATTAATGGCTGAAGCAGCATCATTATGTCTGAATATAAACGACCTGGAAAAACGAGGCCAGGTTTCATTGATGGATCTTAGCAACCTTGTTTGGTTCTAATTGGGTTCAGCAGCTACCAAGGTGTTTCTAATCTCCTTATAGCGGGTCTGAAGGGCTTGCCCACAAGCCTCTCTCTAATCTGTCTATCCCTTCATAGAATACAGTATCAGTCCCCAAAGTATCTTCATGCTCCACACAGCAAAACACAAGGCATATAAGATCCAAGTGGGCTCTGCTGCTGACTTGCTGGAGACCTGTTGCTCTGAAATGATTAAGCCTCTCACGCTCTTAATTTCCTCCAGCTTCAGCAGCTGAGTTTTTACATTTCTGTAACAAAATAGCTGTGTGGTGAACTCCTCTATGTGCATGCATGCTGACTGCATTCATTTTCAGTGTGCAGCTAGCTAGCAGTTTGGAGAATTTTCAACTACAACTTCTCAGCTCTTCGTTTTCAAATGTTTGTAACATTGTTTTAAAATAAATTTTTAAATGTAATAAACAGATATTATTACAAAATATAGATATTAGTAAAAACGAGGAGTCCTTGTGGCACCTTAGAGACTAAAAAAAGTTTTTGGGCATAAGCTTTTGTGGGCTAGAACCCACTTCATCAGATGCATATTAGTAAAGTATTGGACAGCATTACTAAAGCAGTTATTAATGACTATTTCCATGTCAACTTGGAAAATTCAGATTTCAACCACTTTTGAGTTAAATATCAAAATGAAAGAACAGGACAAATATATTTTTTACCCTTTCAGCACTTAAAAATGCCTGAGAGGATTTTTGCCATCAAACAGAGACCAAGCATGGAAAACTTCAACTCTACAATTTTTATGTAAATGTCATTTTATAGTCTATCTAGCCTTGTCACATCTAGGGTACAGTACAGGCACCTCATTTCAAATGTTTGCAGCTTTTCTGCAGATGGTTTGTCAGTATTCTTGTTTTACAATTGTCACGTTCTTGAAGAGTGCTACAGTGGTTGAGCGTTCCCAACATTCAGGTACTTCACCCTTCCTCCAACTGAGGTTGCGCGGTTTGCAAAGGAGCATGACAGTGCCTTTTTTGCCATGTTTTAACAGTTCAGGCGGTATACCATCTGGACCAGGTGCCTTGTTATTTTTCAGAGACATGATTGTGGTTTCAGTTTCTGTTTCCACTATATGTTGTTAGTCTCTAAGGTGCCACAAATACTCCTTTTCTGTATGTTCTTTGTTGTTGTCTTTGCAGTTGATGGTCTCAGGGGAAAGTTGGGTCCATTTGACTCTTCACATTCAGTAGCTGATGAAAATATTCTTTTGATCTTTAGCTACTATATAGCTGACTTGTTACATGTTAACTTTATTGATAAGTAATCTAACTTCCTGAAAAAGTCCTCTTATGTTCCTTTTTTTAAAGTGTTTTTCAAGCTGTTAGCTTTTTCTCTGAAGCCACTCAGTTGTAGTCTTTTGGAGAGTGACTTTTAGTTCCTTGCTGAGCTTTCTGCATTTGTTTTTCTACTGAGGGTAGTCTTCAGTTTGCAGATGTTCTTGATACACTTCCGTTTTTAATTCTTGATAGGTTTTGGGGTTTGCAAAGGTTGAGTGGATTTCCTGCTAGTGGATCTTGCTGGTGAGTCAAAACTGGCAGGAACAACCCCATGGTACCTTAAGTGGGGATCAGACTAGGCCACAATTCCAATGTGCTTCTCCAATCTTCTCATGGGGCAACATGGGCACCCTCAATGGGTAACTGATAGGAGGGGCTGCCTAAACTTGGCGTGGCTGGGAGTCTAGGTACTCTCTCAAGCCAAAAAACTGACAAAATGAGCAAAAATCAAAACATCCATACTGGTTCAGATGACGCCCAGCCTTAAAAGGTCCATGCCAGTAGTTTGGGAACTTTGGCAGTTGTGAAAAGTTTGCTAGGAAAGAACAGATTGCACAGTACCAAAATGAATGCACATTGGAACATGGAATGTGAGAATGCAATATGAACTGACATGGCTACAACTACACTGCAAAGCAGGAATGTTAATTGGTGAACTTGAAACTAGAGCTGCATCCTTTCCCATAGACATTCTCAGTATTTGTGAACCCCACTGGACAGGAAGTAGCAAATTCTCCATAAAGCATTGTAAAATCATTTTACAATGAAAAGATAGCGTTCACGGAGAAGGCATTTGTCACATTCTGGCATGCAAGTGAGGGGCTGTGTCACTGCCTGCCCCACAACGTGGGTGCTGTAGTTCCAAACCTGGGCCATGCACTAACAGCCTAAGAGCATGCAGGTCACTTCCTGTGTGTGTAACCACAGACCTGGTCCAGCAACTGTGACCCCAGCAGCCTGTCAGCAACTCTCCAGTCACACTCTGGCTTCAACCACCCTTGGTTACTGCCTGCAGAGTGACCCCAATACACTACCAATCCCAAATTTCCCCAAAATGTGCATTCTGCACTGTCCCACCCTCTCCTGGGCAGTTCAGGTATTAAAAGTCCATTGCCCCTGTAAAAGGCCAATATTCAACAGTTTACTTCTTTAGCTGGAGTTACCAAACAGATCAGTTTAAACACAACAATGGATTAGTTTAGGTTAAAAATAAAACAAGTTTATTTAATTACAAAGAGAGAGATTTTAAGTGAGTACAGTATAAGGTATTAAAGTCAGGAATGGTTACAAGAAAAATAAAGATAAGACGATTCCTAGTAGCTAGAATTTAAGAAGCTAGAATTGGTTCAAGGTAAAAATCCTTACCACAGGTTCCCAGCAAAAGGGCTGACCAAATTCTCAGGTCAGGAACTCTCCACAAAGTCAAAGGGCTGGTTCCTTCGTCTTCTAAGGTGCATGAGAGAGATAGAGCTCTCTGTTTTCTGCTCCTTTTTTTTTTATAGTTCAGTGAACCTTTGAAGTGGATTCTTCTGAGGGCTACCCCTCAAAACAAAGTTTAGTCAAACTGTAAAGAACGTGACTTGGAGTCTAGTGGTGAAGAAGGCTCCGTGTTCTTTCTTTTCACCCCCCTGTATTTGCTGTAATGCAAATTTGCCTGGTCACCTGCCAACTCCTCTTCCTGCTGCCTTGAGGACCATGTTTACTACATATATGTAAATTGAGGTAAACAGACGTGCCTTGGTTTATGATAGATCTAGGTCCGGATTTACACCATGCGAACCCCTAAGCACCCCTGGGTGGATGGGCAGCTGCGGGGGCCCCAGCTCTGCACTTCCCCCCACCGCCCGCAGGAGCTCAGAGGTCGACAGAAGAATGCTTCCATTGACCTAACTACCAGTGCTTGGGGAGGTGGAGTTCATATAGCAGCAGACAAACCCCTTCCATTGCTGCGTCTACACTATGGAGTTATGCTGGCATAGCTATGACATTGTAGCTATGTTATTACAGTCCCTGTAGTGTAGACATGGCCTTAGATAGCCATTGTGCACTGAATTCAAGACTGATGCTTGTATGGGTAAGATTTAAGACAAAACAGATTAACTGTTTTAGGACAGAGTTTGAAATAATCACTACTCACTTTGAGTGCAGTAATTATATTAATAATCCTTAAAATATATATATATATATATATATATATATATATATATATATATATATATATATATATATATATATATATATAATTCTCTCTCTAGTCCTGACATTTGAACATAGAGGTCATAAAGAGAACACCCCTTCCTCAGAACTCTGGAGGCCATGTTCAGAGCTTCTGAAGCACTGATCTGTGACCATCTTACATTCCATGGATTGTGTTTGGTTTCAATAACAGCAATGCAGTATAGCTTACAGTAGGCAGTTTCCTGTCCGTTGGGTGTTTGCTAATTCAGAAATACCTTAAAACATGTATTTATTAGCAAGCTGAGCAGGTTCTGTTCAGTAATAGTACTGTTTTTTTAAATATGTGGAGTAACTGTGTCTGAGATCAGCACAGTCAATTCACAGTAGGTTCTTAAAATTAAATATTGGGGAAACACATGGCAAGCAAATTATTTCCGGTTGGTACTATAAAGTTAATGAACTTTTACCATGTATTTTTCCCTTTAGGAAACTGTATTAGATACCCTATCTGAAGATGCAAATACATTCAAGTCAGAAGATGTTTGTAAAGAGAAAAACACTTTGCCAAATGCTAACTTGTGTTGCCACATTGCTAGCAATATTATTGGAGAAATTGACAAATTGACCAAAGATCTAGTGACTCTACATGATGGGCTGCATGAGCTAGTAACTTGCAAGAAGTCAGCATGGTATGAAAAGGTAAGGATTGTATTTATTTCTTGACTTAAGGAAAATACCTCATTGTTCCATTTTATTGTCATGGACAAGATGACTACTACTGTGCATGAACCATGAGCTGATTCTCACCACAGAACTCCTGTGACTCTTACTATGATTATTTATTACTTTTTTCAGATAATGCCCACAGAGTGTTAAGTGCTTTTCAAACAAAAAATAAGGTACAGTCCCAACCCCAATGAGGTTATGTTCAGAAACCAGACAGATGATGTGGTCCCTACTCCAATGAGGATACATTCTGAAACCAGACAGATGTGCTTGCATTGTGAGGGGAGGAGTAAGAGGATAGAGACTATGGAGGAGAGGGAGGCAGGAGAGGATGGGATCATTGGGCCTAATGGAGGGGAAGAAGAGGACATCAGATGGGAAATCGTAGTGTTTGTGGTGGTGGCAAAGGAGGAGAGGTCATGTCAGGTGTTAAGGCTGAATCCCCACTCTGTCACTTCGAGTGCAGAAGGTGGGGGCCCACAAGGATTCTAAAAATTAATACTGAAGGGGAAGAAGAGGACATCAGATGGGAAATCGTAGTGTTTGTGGTGGTGGCAAAGGAGGAGAGGTTAATCAAAGAGAAAAGTGTGGGAGGTCATGTCAGATGTTAAGGCTGAATCCCCACTCTGTCACTTCGAGTGCAGAAGGTGGGGGCCCACAAGGATTCTAAAAATTAATACTGGAGGGGAAGAAGAGGACATCAGATGGGAAATCGTAGTGTTTGTGGTGGTGGCAAAGGAGGAGAGGTTAATCAAAGAGAAAAGTGTGGGAGGTCATGTCAGATGTTAAGACTGAATCCCCACTCTGTCACTTCGAGTGCAGAAGGTGGGGGCCCACAAGGATTCTAAAAATTAACACTGGCCACTCCAAGTTTGTATTAAACTCCCAAGGTTACAGCTTTTCTTGGCTTGGTAAACGCTGCCACTACCTAAATGCAAAAAATCACACCTTTGAACCCAGGAAGGAGCACTTGGGAATTCCTCCCTGTGTGGTACCCTCAAGCCCTCCCCGGGGGGAAGAGCTGAGAAAGAAAACAAGTTGCCACCAGCTAATCAAACAGTATATGCACAAACCTCTTAGGACACCAAAAATCCAATCCTGTTCTTAAAAAAGGTAAATTTTATTAAAAACAAAAAGGAAAAAACTACATTTGGAACTTAGGCTTTTGCTAGATTTTAAAAGAGCAATTCCAAAAATTAAGCACCCAAAATAGCTTTCTTGGGGGTTCAGTTTAAAGGTTACAAGCAAACAAAAGCATCTGGGGTTAGCACAGAGGAGTCCACAAGCCTTAAAAAATAAACAGAAATAAACCTAACTGCATCTTCTAAACATTCCCTGCCTTCCAATGATTCCTTCTAGATATGGAAGATAATTTTTCATACCTGGTTCAAACCTTACACATCATTCCTGCTTATAGCATTGCTGCTCCGTGTCCCTGCAGCCCAGAGAGAACAACAGACAAAGGGGGGAAAACCAGGAGTACTTGTGGCACCTTAGAGACTAACAAATACACTAAAGTCTCTAAGGTGCCACAAGTACTCCTGTTTTTTTTTTTGCGGATACATACTAACACGGCTGCTACTCTGAGACAAAGGGAGTTTCTTTCCCAATTCTAAAAAGTTCTACCTTTCCATTGGCTCTTTTGGTGAGGTGCCCACTTCCTTTTTTTTTTTTTTTTTTTTATTAACCTGTGGGCTTGTTAACCCTTTACAGGTAAAGCAAGTAGAGAACAGCTACCAAGAGGAATTTTATAGCTAACTGGCTGGCTGGGTGTCCATAAAAGGGAGCTACCCCCACTCCATTTATGACAGCAGGTCTTGTCAGTTTTCACTGAGAGGGAGTCTCCTAGAGATGGCTGAGGAAGTTGAGGGAGGAGGTTTTCAGAAGGGAGTGGAAGGTTGCAATGAGGTAAAAGGAATTGAGTGGGAGTCAGCAAGAGAGGAATAGTGTTGCTTGCCCAGGAATACAGTAGAACTGAAGGAGAAGAGAACACAGTTGAAGTGGAAGAAGTCTTTGTGGCCAGTGGACTTTCTCCAGGGGCATTCAGTGGCCAGGAGCAGGAGAACATTGGGAGTGAGCCAAGGTTGTGGGGTTAGCGAGATGGACTTCGTGGTGGGACAGGCAAAAGAACCAAGTGTAGTGGAAGGTTTGGACATCTGACTCTGCTGAGGAGAGGGATGAGAGAACTGGGGACGGGTGGGAGTGTGGAAGAGAAGTCCTAGAAGTTGATGGATTGGAGCTCATGACAAGGCCAGGTGGAGGTAGGTGAATCAGGGAATGTGTGTGTTAAGGATCTGGTGGTGGTTGTAGAGGGGGAACTCAGATATTCGGAAATGGTGAGGGGCGCAGGTGTAATGAAGACAAGGATGGGTAAGTGGCCCTTTTGACAAGTGGGTTGATCCAGGGTTGAAGGTCAAATGAGTCAGAGGGTGAGGAAGACAGGATGTTGAGGTGTCAGGCAGGAGGCTTAAGTCATGAAGGATGACTGTCATGAGAGGAAGAGACAGCAATCAAAATCCAAGAAGTTGGTTGGAAAAACTGCAGGGTGAAAGACAATAGGGCATGGGGAGAATAGAGGCTAATGGAGTGTTGCTCAAGAGAGTGAGGTAGAAGTTGCTGATATATGGATAACAGGTACATGAACCATTTTGGGGTGACGGGTGTGAGAGGAGAGGTCACCACAGGAGAGAGCATCTGTGGAGAGAGCGTCATGTGGGATCAAAAAGCAAGGGAGATGGTTGCAGTTTTGCATGGGGTAGACCTAGCTCTTTCCCTTTGTTTGGCTGCTTTGTACGGGCTGACCACTGTTTCTAAAGCTGTGATTGCATTGGCCAACCAATAGCATTCTTCTGTTGAATGGGAAAATCTACTTTAAAGCAATGAGAGAGCTGAGATTTTGAACTTTAAAAAATAAAATTCCAGTGTATGGTTCCTGGAGCAAAGTAAACTCTGACTTCTATATATATATTACTATAAATGCTGTTAAATACTGCCTTCATATTAAATAATATTAATGCCGTAATAATGTTGTATATTTAAAATCTCCACTTTAAGATTGCATTAATGTAACTTTTGGGGTTTCATTTCCTTACTTTTATAAAAGAAAAAAGTAAGGATTCATTAATTGCACACTGAAATAAATGTCCTGGATTTGTGTACTTGATTGATGTCCTGGTCATACATTGCAGTATGTCTGAGGTTCAGTGAATGTAATGGAAGGTATAACCATTTAAACAAAGGTAGTACAGTGAGATGTGGTGTTAAAAGGATGGTTTATCAGAAGTGCCACCCCTTCCACATCCTACAAAGAACCATTCTGTAACACTAGGGGTATGTCTACACTACGGAATAAGGTCGAATTTATAGAAGTTGGTTTTTTAGAAATCGGTTTTATATATTCGAGTGTGTGTGTCCCCACAGAAAATGCTCTAAGTGCATTAAGTGCATTAACTCGGCGGAGTGCTTCCACAGTACTGAGGCTAGAGTCGACTTCCGGAGCGTTGCACTGTGGGTAGCTATCCCACAGTTCCCGCAGTCTCCGCTGCCCATTGGAATTCTGGGTTGAGATCCCAATGCCTGATGGGGCTAAAACATTGTCGCGGGTGGTTCTGGGTACATATAGTCAGTCCCCCCTTCCCTCCCTCCCTCCCTCCCTCCCTCCGTGAAAGCAAGGGCAGACAATCGTTTCGCGCCTTTTTTCCTGAGTTACCTGTGCGGACGCCATACCACCGCAAGCATGGAGCCCGCTCAGGTAACCGTCACCGTATGTCTCCTGGGTGCTGGCAGACGCAGTACTGCATTGCTACACAGTAGCAGCAACCCATTGCCTTGTGGCAGCAGACGGTACAATACGACTGGTAGCCGTCATCCTCATGTCCAAGGTGCTCCTGGCCGCGTCGGCTGGGAGCGCCTGGGCAGACATGGGCGCAGGGACTAAATTTGGAGTGACTTGACCAGGTCATTGTCTTTAGTCCTGCAGTCAGTCCTATTGAACCATCTTATGGTGAGCAGGCAGGCAATATGGATTGCTAGCAGTCCTATTGTACCGTCTTCTGCCGAGCAGCCATGAGATGTGGATGGCATGCAGTCCTTCTGCACCGTCTGCTGCCAGCCAAAGATGTAAAAGATAGATGGAGTGGATCAAAACAAGAAATAGACTAGATTTGTTTTGTACTCATTTGCCTCCTCCCCCGTCTAGGGGACTCATTCCTCTAGGTCACACTGCAGTCACTCACAGAGAAGGTGCAGCGAGGTAAATCTAGCCATGTATCAATCAGAGGCCAGGCTAACCTCCTTGTTCCAATAAGAATAATAACTTAGGTGCACCATTTCTTATTGGAACCCTCCGTGAAGTCCTGCCTGAAATACTCCTTGATGTAAAGCCACCCCCTTTGTTGATTTTAGCTCCCTGAAGCCAACCCTGTAAGCCGTGTCGTCAGTCGCCCCTCCCTCCATCAGAGCAACGGCAGACAATCATTCCGCGCCTTTTTTCTGTGCGGACGATATACCAAGGCAAGCATGGAGGCCGCTCAGCTCACTTTGGCAATTAGGAGCACATTAAACACCACACGCATTATCCAGCAGTATATGCAGCACCAAAACCTGGCAAAGCGATACCGGGCGAGGAGGCGACGTCAGCGCGGTCACGTGAGTGATCAGGACATGGACACAGATTTCTCTGAAAGCATGGGCCCTGCCAATGCATGCATCATGGTGCTAATGGGGCAGGTTCATGCTGTGGAACGCCGATTCTGGGCTCAGGAAACAAGCACAGACTGGTGGGACCGCATAGTGTTGCAGGTCTGGGACGATTCCCAGTGGCTACGAAACTTTCGCATGCGTAAGGGCACTTTCATGGAACTTTGTGACCTTGCTTTCCCCTGCCCTGAAGCGCATGAATACCAAGATGAGAGCAGCCCTCACAGTTGAGAAGCGAGTGGCGATAGCCCTGTGGAAGCTTGCAACGCCAGACAGCTACCGGTCAGTTGGGAATCAATTTGGAGTGGGCAAATCTACTGTTGGGGCTGCTGTGATGCAAGTAGTCCACGCAATCAAAGATCTGCTGATATCAAGGTTAGTGACCCTGGGAAATGTGCAGGTCATAGTGGATGGCTTTGCTGCAATGGGATTCCCTAACTGTGGTGGGGCCATAGACGGAACCCATATCCCTATCTTGGCACCGGAGCACCAAGCCGGCGAGTACATAAACCGCAAGGGGTACTTTTCAATAGTGCTGCAAGCTCTGGTGGATCACAAGGGACGTTTCACCAACATCAACGTGGGATGGCCGGGAAAGGTACATGACGCTCGCATCTTCAGGAACTCTGGTCTGTTTCAAAAGCTGCAAGAAGGGACTTTATTCCCAGACCAAAAAATAACTGTTGGTGATGTTGAAATGCCTATATGTATCCTTGGGGACCCAGCCTACCCCTTAATGCCATGGCTCATGAAGCCGTACACAGGCAGCCTAGACAGTAGTCAGGAGCTGTTCAACTACAGGCTGAGCAAGTGCAGAATGGTGGTAGAATGTGCATTTGGATGTTTAAAGGTGCGCTGGCGCAGTTTACTGACTCGCTTAGACCTCAGCGAAACCAATATTCCTACTGTTATTACTGCTTGCTGTGTGCTCCACAATATCTGTGAGAGTAAGGGGGAGACGTTTATGGCGGGGTGGGAGGTTGAGGCAAATCGCCTGGCTGCTGGTTACGCGCAGCCAGACACCAGGGCGGTTAGAAGAGCACAGGAGGGTGCGGTACGCATCAGAGAAGCTTTGAAAACCAGTTTCATGACTAGCCAGGCTACGGTGTGAAAGTTCTGTTTGTTTCTCCTTGATGAAACCCCCCGCCCCTTGGTTCACTCTACTTCCCTGCAAGCTAACCACCCTCCTCCTCCTCCCTTCAATCACCGCTTGCAGAGGCAATAAAGTCATTGTTGCTTCACATTCATGCATTCTTTATTCATTCATCACACAAATAGGGGAATGACTACCAAGGTAGCCCAGGAGGGGTGGTGGAGGAGGGAAGGAAAATGCCACACAGCACTTTAAAAGTTTACAACTTTAAAATTTATTGAATGACAGCTTTCTTTTTTTTGGGCAATCCTCTGTGGCGGAGTGGCTGGTTGGCCGGTGGCCCCCCCACCGCGTTCTTGGGCGTATGGGTGTGGAGGCTATGGAACTTGAGGAGGAGGGCGGTTGGTTACACAGGGGCTGTAGTGGCAGTCTGTGCTCCAGCTGCCTTTGCTGCAGCTCAACCATACACTGGAGCATACTGGTTTGATCCTCCAGCAGCCTCAGCATTGAATCCTGCCTCCTCTCATCACGCTGCCGCCACCTTTCAGCTTCAGCCCTCTCTTCAGCCCGCCACTTACTCTCTTCAGCCCGCCACCTCTCCTCCCGGTCATTTTGTGCTTTCCTGCACTCTGACATTATTTGCCTCCACGCATTCGTCTGTGCTCTGTCAGTGTGGGAGGACAGCATGAGCTCGGAGAACGTTTCATCTCGAGTGTGTTTTTTTTTTTCTTTCTAATCTTCACTAGCCTTTGGGAAGGAGAAGATCCTGTGATCATTGAAACACATGCAGCTGGTGGAGAAAAAAAAAGGGACAGCGGTATTTAAAAAGACACATTTTATAAAACACTGGCTACACTCTTTCAGGGTAAACCTTGCTGTTAACATTACATACACAGCACATGTGCTTTTGTTACAAGGTTGCATTTTGCCTCCCCCCACCCCGTGGCTACCCCCTCAACCCTTCCCCCTCCCTGTGGCTAACAGCGGGGAACATTTCTGTTCAGCCGCAGGCAAACAGCCCAGCAGGAATGGGCTCCTCTGAGTGTCCCCTGAAGAAAAGCACCCTATTTCAACCAGGTGACCATGGATTATATCTCACTCTCCTGAGGATAACACAGAGAGATAAAGAACGGATGTTGTTTGAACGCCAGCAAACATACACTGCAATGCTTTGTTGTACAATGATTCCCGAGTACGTGTTACTGGCCTGGAGTGGTAAAGTGTCCTACCATGAAGGACGCAATAAGTCTGCCCTCCCCAGAAACCTTTTGCAAAGGCTTTGGGAGTATATCCAGGAGAGCTGCGAATGCCAGGGCAAATTAATCCTTTCACATGCTTGCTTTTAAACCATGTATAGTATTTTAAAAGGTACACTCACCGGAGGTCCCTTCTCCGCCTGCTGGGTCCAGGAGGCAGCCTTGTGTGGGTTCGGGGGGTACTGGCTCCAGGTCCAGGGTGAGAAACAGTTCCTGGCTGTCGGGAAAACCGGTTTCTCCGCTTGCTTGCTGTGAGCTATCTACAACCTCATAATCATCATCATCTTCTTCGTCCCCAAAACCTGCTTCCGTATTGCCTCCATCTCCATTGAAGGAGTCAAACAACACGGCTGGGCTAGTGGTGGCTGAACCCCCTAAAATGGCATGCAGCTCATCATAGAAGCGGCATGTTTGGGGCTCTGACCCGGAGCGGCCGTTCACCTCTCTGGTTTTCTGGTAGGCTTGCCTCAGCTCCTTCAGTTTCACGCGGCACTGCTTCGGGTCCCTGTTATGGCCTCTGTCCTTCATGCCCTGGGAGATTTTGACAAAGGTTTTGGCATTTTGAAAACTGGAACGGAGTTCTGATAGCACGGATTCCTCTCCCCATACAGCGATCAGATCCCGTACCTCCCGTTCGGTCCATGCTGGAGCTCTTTTGCGATTCTGGGACTCCATCATGGTCACCTCTGCTGATGAGCTCTGCATGGTCACCTGCAGCTTGCCACGCTGCCCAAACAGGAAATGAGATTCAAAAGTTCGCGGTTCTTTTCCTGTCTACCTGGCCAGTGCATCTGAGTTGAGAGTGCTGTCCAGAGCTGTCAAAATGGAGCACTCTGGGATAGCTCCCGGAGGCCAATACCGTTGAATTGTGTCCACAGTACCCCAAATTCGACCCGGCTAGGCCGATTTAAGCGCTAATCCACTTGTCAGGGGTGGAGTAAGGAAATAGATTTTAAGAGCCCTTTAAGTCGAAATCAAGGGCTTCATCGTGTGGACGGGTGCAGGTTTACATCGATTTAATGCTGCTAAATTCGACCTAAAGTCCTAGTGTAGACCAGGGCTAGATGACACTAGTAACTAGAACTAGACACTAGACACTAGTAACTAGAAAGAACCATTCTGTAACACTAGATGCCTTTTGGGAAGCAGAAAGTCAGATGATTCTCCCCTTTCTTATAGCAATCCCCCCAGCTGTCAGTAGTCCTCCTTACGCATAATACTATCTCCCCTCAGTCTGTCTTATTCCTGCGGGCATGCTGAATGCTGAGCCTTCTCTAGCCCCCACTCAAACAATCTTCTACCTCTTCCCCAGGAGAAATGAGATTCTTGTGAAAAAAGACTGCAGAGGGAAGAATTTGATGTGTCAGAAAAGAGATGTACAGTAGCCAGTGGAGTCAGTGGATACTGACTGATCTGTCTTTGATATGGACCGGTCCTGGGTTACTGAGGCCAGAAATAATCTTGGATCTCTTAAGAAGACTCCCATGGGTCTTTATTACAGCCTTGTGCCCACTTGCTTAGATTGGATCGTATAACAAAAATGTGTGCGTCCATAAAGTATGCTATTTGAACCACTGTATCTCAGTCACGTGAAAATCTATTTTCATCAACCACTAAAGGCACATCTCCAACTTTCATAGCTTATTTCCTTTGTAAACTTCAAATTCCTGTCACCTCCCACTGAATCTTGAGGTCTTCTTTTTAAACTTCCCAAGCTTTTTATTAATAAATGCAAAAGTATGTTTCCCCACTCTCTTCCTTCTTGAAAAGGGCGAGAGCATTTTTGCTGAAACTTTCAAAAGAAAAAGAAAAACCTGAGGAGAAACTTCCCAAACTTCAGCCCCAAAGTAAAAAAAGCTTAGCAAAGGAATAAGAATCTGAAAAAGGCGTTCTAGAACAAAATTTTTTGGCAGCCTGACTGTAGGCATTTCTCAGTGAATAGTAATGGTGATGTCTGCTTTTCATCAGAAAACCAGCTCTTTGTTGACTGATTATAATTGTGACATAGAAGGTAATTCAGCTACTCATATGGTCGACTTTTTAGTTAGTTTGCATATAGCAGGTCTTTTATTTAAAATTATTTATCCTAAATCCCTTTTTAAAATTAAAAACTAGCTCTTGGGTGAGAGGTTTTTGTCATCCTGCAGCTCTTTCTTTGAACTTGTGGTTGGAATGACATTTTAATCAATCCAAACTCTGAAAGAATTTCTCTGTGCATAAGTACCAATTGCCAGACTTCTGCCACCTCGACTGATGTGACAGTTTTACTGATACCTGTGTGTGAGGGAGTAATAGGTTCAGAAACTTGGAGGAGGGGAGAGAGAAAACATACCTGTATATCCAGAAATGTGACCTGAATTCTAGGCTTTATTCCATCTAGAATCAGGCAAAAACTTTGTTCTTTGGAGACATTTTCAGGGTTTGCAAAGGATCAAAAACTTGTATGAAATGACTAAGTTTTAAAAATGACTCTCTGCTCAGAAATAAATTAAACTGTAAAAGCAGAAATGTCCTTCTTCCAAAGGAGAAATTGTTCTTTGTTTGTTCTTTTCTGAGCATTTCATTTATTATTTACTCCCCAGTTTGAGAGGGGATTTGGTTTCAAGCTGAGTTAAACATTCAGAAATGCACATTGAAACACTGAAGATGTTTGACTGTGGATGATGATTTCTTTAGTTTTATTCAGATAGACACTTACACCCTGTTGAGTTTCTGTGAGGCGTGTGATGCTGCAACTTGGGAGTCTTCCGTGTTCTTCAGCAGTCCAAGTTAAGCCAGAATCCCTTGGGGTTATGGTTGTGATTATGCTGTACTGCTACTAATGAATCTCTTTTGAGGATGAGGTCGCATCGAGTAGATCTGCTCATGTGAAGTTGCGTATACCCCTCCATACAACTCATTGTGGTTGCATGCTTGCCCAGTCATGGATCTGAATATTGAGGCTTATGAGTATACTAGAGATTATTGCCCCAGGCCCATGCCATAAGTTTTCAACCATGACTGTATGGAGCACCGGAACCCACTACTTCCTTTGTGTACGTTGTGGTGCATATTCCCATTCTGTGCAGGTATCATCTAGGGCTACTGGTAGTTGTGCTTTTGTATTTTTCCTGTTTCTTCAGCTTGCTCATTAGGAACAGTATCTGCTGGGTCTCTCATTTCTTGAGGTCTCATCTCTCAGTGTATATTTTCTTTACTTTTGCCTCTTCTTTGTAATATTTTATGGAATGTAATGGCATGAGTCATGGCTCTAAGGTGCAGGTGGCAGCCCTAAGTTTCTCAACTGCTTCCAAAAGTCCAGTGAGTGAAACCTGCTGACACTTTGAGTGGTTGAGTTGGTGGTGTGCCTCCCTCTGCTATGGTTGACGGTTTTGCTTTCTGAGAGGTGTCTCATTATGTAGCAGGGAGGAAGAATAGGGCCTTCTGGAAAAGGGCCACTTGCAATAAACTAGTGTAAGCACTGACTGGATCTCTTGAAGGTCAGCTCGTGTAGTGAGCCCCTGCATATCCCACAAGCCCAAGAGCTGTGCCTCATTTAATCTGTCTCAGAACGTGCTCCTTATTATGGATGCACATGGACATTGCTTGGAACTGGGCATCCCATGTAATTTGCCCCCTTCCTCCCCTGAGAACCAGATTGTCGCACATTGTGCTGTGGAGTGTGCTCTAGGTAGGCCTCTCCATCTCTTGCCCTGGGGTCACCAAAGAAATGCTTGATTAGGTAGCCTATAATCAGGCATTCTTAAAAGATGCCCCAAATATGTCCATCTCTTCTTCTGGACTACTACTTGTATTGTTATAAGTAGTGGTTTCCATTCTGGGACCTCTTCATTACTTATTTTATCAGTCCCTTTTACTTTGAATATTCTACACAACACATGCAGCTGTGATGAAGGCAGAAGTCTTTAGTGCTGTCTGTTTCAGAAGTGAAATAGCGGAGAAGGCCAGCTGCCATGCCAAAGTGACTCCCAGGGCTGGGGAACAAACAAGAGGATACTGCCATCATACAAACCCAAGGAATACCCAAGCCTCCTTGCCATACCTTCCTGTGGACTCCTAATCCTGTTGTTGAATACATTTACATCAGCTTCCCAGGCTCACCTGCTTGTGCAGCCCCGTGCGGCCAAAAAATTTTAAGGCCTGAGTTGGTGACATCACAACACGGCTGCATCATCTTCTCTGCTGAGGTCTGAGGCCCTCCTAATCATATTTGGCTCCAGGGAGCATTGGAAGCAGGTGAGTTTGGGAGAACTCATGTAAGTGCATACAAGGACAGAATTAGGACTGTATACAAAGGTGTGGTGGGATCTTGCTATTTTTGTTCTGAAACCAGTGATCTATGAAGTGACCTGGGATTCCAGAGGAGGCTGGCTGGACAGATCTTTTCAATATGTTTTGGAAAGTGATATTTCCAGGACCCTTGAGTGCAGAGCTGTGCCATGTCCCACTGCTCTGAATGTGCAAGTGGAAACCATTTTAAAATCAGTTCTTGAAAATAATTTCAGGACATGGTCAGTTTCCCCATGTTCATGATGCCCACGGGGTGCAAAGTATTGTTTGTTCCCATCAAAGCACCTTTCATTCCCCGGGATGACCCCATCTCTAGCTTATCTAATCTATGTATATCATAGAATATCAGGTTTGGAAGGGACCTCTAGTCCAACCCCCTGCTCAAAGCAGGACCAATCCCCAATTAAATCATCCCAGCCAGGGCTTTGTCAAGCCTGACCTTAAAAACTTCCAAGGAAGGATATTCCACCACCTCCCTAGGTAACGCATTCCAGTGTTTCACCACCCTCCTAGTGAAAAAGTTTTTCCTAATATATCCAACCTAAACCTCCCCCACTGCAACTTGAGACCATTGCTCCTTGTTCTGTCGTCAGCTACCACTGAGAACAGTCTAGATCCATCCTCTTTGGAACCCCCTTTCAGGTAGTTGAAAGCAGCTATCAAATCCCCCCTCATTCTTCTCTTCCGCAGACTAAACAATCCAGTTCCCTCAGCCTCTCCTCATAAGTCATATGTTGCAGTCCCCTAAACATTTTTGTTGCCCTCCTCTGGACTCTTTCCAATTTTTCCACATCCTCCTTGTAGTGTGGGGCCCAAAACTGGTGAGGCCTCATCTGGAGTACTGTGTCCAATGTCGAATAGAGGGGAATAATCACGTCCCTCGATCTGCTGGCAATGCCCCTACTTATACATCCCAAAATGCCATTGGCCTTCTTGGCAACAAGGGCACACTGTTGACTCATATCTAGCTTCTCGTCCACTGTAACCCCTAGGTCCTTTTCTGCAGAACTGCTGCCGAGCCATTCGGTCCCTAGTCTGTAGCGGTGCATGGGATTCTTCCTTCCTAAGTGCAGGACTCGGCACTTGTCCTTGCTGAACCTCATCAGATTTCTTTTGGCAAAAATCCTCTAATTTGTCTAGGGCCCTCTGTATCCTATCCCTACCCTCCAGCGTATCTACCTCTCCTCCCAGTTTAGTGTCATCTTCAAACTTGCTGAGGGTGCAATCCATGCCATCCTCCAGATCATTTATGAAGATATTGAACAAAACCGGCCCGAGGACAGACCCTTGGGGCACTCCACTTGATACCGGCTGCCAACTAGACATGGAGCTATTGATCACTACCCTTTGAGCCCGACAATCTAGCCAACTTTCTATCCGCCTTATAGTCCATTCATCCAGCCCATACTTCTTTCACTTGTTGGCAAGAATACTGTGGGAGACCATTTCAAAAGCTTTGCTTTAGTCAAGGAACAACACGTCCACTGCTTTCCCCTCATCCACAGAGCCAGTTATCTCGTTTATAGAAGGCAGTTAGATTAGTCAGGCATGACTTGCCTTTGGTGAATCCATGCTGACTGTTCCTGATCACTTTCCTCTCGTCTAAGTGCTTCAGAATTGATTCCTTGGGGACCTGCTCCATGATTTTTCCAGGGACTGAGGTGAGGCTGACTGGCCTGTAGTTCCCAGGATCCTCCTCCTTCCCTTTTTTAAAGATGGGCCCTACATTAGCCTTTTTCCAGTCGTCCAGGACTTCCCCCGATCGCCATGAGTTTTCAAAGATAATGGCCAATGGCTCTGCAATCAGATCTGCCAACTCTTTTAGCACTCTCGGATGCAGCGCATCCGGCCCCATGGACTTGTGCTCGTCCAGCTTTTCTAAATAGTCCCGAACCACTTCTTTCTTCACAGAGGGTTGGTCACCTCCTCCCCATGCTATGCTGCCCAGTGCAGTAGTCCGGGAGCTGACCTTGTTTGTGAAGACAGAGGCAAAAAAAGCATTGAGTACATTAGCTTTTTCCACATCCTCTGTCACTAGGTTGCCTCCCTCATTCAGTAAGGGGCCCACACTTTCCTTGACTTTCTTCTTGTTGCTAACATACCTGAAGAAACCCTTCTTGTTGCTCTTAACATCTCTTGCTAGCTGCAACTCCAGTTGTGATTTGACCTTCCTGATTTCACTCCTGCATGCCCAAGCAATATTTTTATACTCCTCCCTGCTCATTTGTCCAATCTTCCACTTCTTGTAAGTGTCTTTTTTGTGTTTAAGATCAGCAAGGATTTCACTGTTAAGCCACTCTGGTCACCTGCCATATTTACTATTCTTTCTCCACATCGGGATAGTTTCCCTGTAACCTCAATAAGGATTCTTTAAAATACAGCCAGCTCTCCTGGACTCCTTTCCCCCTCATGTTATTCTCCCAGGGGATCCTGCCCATCAGTTCCCTGAGGGAGTCAAAGTCTGCTTTTCTGAAGTCCAGGGTCCGTATTCTGCTGCTCTCCTTTCTTCCCTGTGTCAGGATCCTGAACTCGACCATCTCATGGTCACTGCCTCCCAGGTTCCCATCCACTTTAGCTTCCCCTACTAATTCTTCCCGGTTTGTGAGCAGCAGGTCAAGAAGAGCTCTGCCCCTAGTTGGTTCCTCCAGCACCAGGAAATTGTCCCCTATACTTTCCAAAAACTTCCTGGATTGTCTGTGCACTGCTGTATTGCTCTCCCAGCAGATATCAGGGTGATTGAAGTCTCCCATGAGAACCAGGGCCTGAGTGCCACTCTGTCTTCTGCTAATGTGCAGTGTTATTGCTGCATTATTAAAAGGTAAAGCCAACACACAGAACTCTTTACAACCCCCTTCTCTCCATGGGATTGCTGGGGAGAGGCTGGACCTGTACAGGATAACTGGGGCAAGAGAAACTGTTCCTGTTGAGAGGTTGTCACACAAGCACCATTTCTGGAATCTTTATTTTTCAACTCTTTCAAGGAGAGGTGGCAGCAATGATGGTGGTGTATCTTTCACTCTTGGGTGCACAGGGTTGAATAAGGATAGAACGTTTGGTTAGCAATTGTAACACAGGATAGCTGGGTCACCAGGGCAGCGGGAGATGGGATTAAGGTGCAGTTTTTTGTTTTGTTGTGTTTGTTGTGCATCTTTGACATGTTTTTGGCCTTGTGGTTAAACCACTGGACTAGGACTCTGGAGATCTGGGACTGGGTTCATTTCCCAGCTCTGCCGCGGACAGACTTTAGGCATATCATTTTATCTCTGTGTGCCTTCATTCCGTATCTGTAAAAGTGTGATGATAATCCATTCTTTCACTTGCCCTTTGTCTTGGCTGTTTAGATTGCAAGCTCTTTGGGGTAGGACTGCATCTCGCTCTGAGTATGTAGAGTTCTTAGCACAGCAGGACTCCAGTCCTATTTGGGGCCCCACTTAATCAGGCACTGCTGCAATACAAAGAATAAGGATGCTATTCCAGTTGGTGCTGGGCTATTCCATTCTTGACTGGGCCTCATCACCCTGCTCCAGGTTGAAGCAGTTGGTGTTCGAGAGGTGCTCCATTTGTGACAGCATAGTATTTGTTTCTGTCTGGCTTGCTCAGTATTTGATCTGCCTTGTAAAGAAGTCATTTCCAAAGGGTCTTTATTATTTTATTTCCTGTAATAAATCACTGTCTATTTTAGCTCAGCTTCCAGCTGAGGCAAGTATCCAGACATGCCCGAAGGACAGCCTGTTATGTGTCTGATGCTGTGGCTTGATGTGGAGTCTCTGAGGTCATCGTAGTACTGACGTCATGGTGGACCAGCTTGGGGTTTCTTTGACATTCAGGCTAGATCCAGACTTTTTGGCTCCCGTTTTCTGGACCCTATTATGCCTTACCGCCAGTACCTCCAACTGAGTAATTGAAAGTTCAAACAAGAAAATGCTCAAGTGATTTTAGAAACCCCAACGCAGGCTCACCAATATTGGCTCTTCTTTGAGTGATTGCTCATGTGCATTCCACAATAGGTGTGCATGCTCGCCACGTGCACCGGTGCCGGAAGTTTTTCCCCTAGCAGTACCCGTAGGGGAGCGCCCCTAGCGACCCCTGGAGTGGCACCGCCGTGGTGCGGTATAAGGGGCGCTGCACGCTCCCCGCACCCTCAGTTCCTTCTTGCCACCAGTGAAGGTGCTTCGGAACTGCTCTGCTCCAGCTCTGCTGTAGCTTTCTCTGTTTGGACTTTGTTTAGTTTGTAGTTAGTTAGTACCTGTAGTTTTAAAAAAAAAAGAAAAAAGGAAGTAGTATAGTTAAGTAGCTTTAAGTCGCGCAACACTTGTAAAAGGCCTATGCCTGTGAGTGATCCACACACTGACTGTTTACGCTGTCTGGGGGAAAGACACCCCAGTGACTGCTGCAAAATTTGCAGAACTTTTAAGCCTCCGACCAAGAAGGAGTGGGACATACGGCTCCGAGCCATTTTGATGGAGTTGGCCCTGACCCCAGCACCGCTGCACCACTCCGAGTTGGCACCGAGCTCCGTGGCATCAGTGCGTGGCAACCCAATGGTGCCTTCCACCAGTCGACACCGCTTCCTGTCCACGGGACGCTCTGAAAAGGCAAAGAAGAGGTCTTCTCCATCAAGGCACCGGGGCAAGGCTGGGGGCAAGACTAGACCTGTGTTGGGCAGCTCTCGATCCCCATCGACCTCGTGGCCTCCGACTCAAGTAGAGTGGAGTAGGCTGTCCCACTCCGAGCTGACCTCCCCGGACTCCAGTGGCCACATTCTGGTGTCCTCCATGCCGGAGGCCCTGCAGGCAGCTCAAGATGTTATATCTCTACTGGTACGGGTTGCACTGACGCCAGCAGCTCCCCAGTCTAGAGGCAAGCCGGCGCTCAGACCTGCACAGTTGCCGCCCAGACGGTACTGCACACAGTCGAGGGAAGGTTCCTGTTGCCGCTCTACGCAGTGTGACTGTCCTACTCGCAGGCTACACTGGTCCCCATCGAACCCCACCAGGTTGTCTGGCTGGGTGCCAAGCAGCAGGGGATCCAGGCACCGCTTCACCTCGAGGGAGTGCAGACCTAGCGATCAGAGCGTGCCCTGCTGGGACTGGAACAGACAGCACTGGAGGTTGCTGACTCCGAGAAGCTATTGTAGCCCCTCGCGGTACCGATGTCGACGCTGCACCCGCTCTTCGTCCCGGGTGAGGTCCCTGCCACAGCACTGCTCCTGCAGCCCAAGGCATAGATCGTCGGCCATAGGCCGTCACGGATCCACCTGTCAGAGCCATTTGCGGAATAGCTGTTACAGACAGTACTCCCGCTCCTCCACACCTGGTTCATAGTCTCAAGCCCAGCACCACTCTTGACGTCATCACTTGTTCCCGTCCCGGGATAGAGGTAGATCATATGCCAGCCTGGCCTCCCTTCGGAGTTGACAGTCAGTGAGCCAGGCAGGGCAGTCTGCGCCGACGGTGCCACAGCAGGTGCAATGACACCGGGCTCCCTGGCCAGCGCCCTGGTACCAGTGGTCCTATGGACCCCGATGCAGCCCTCAGTGGTGGCTCGCTCGGTGGCCGGAGCCTTGGAAAGACCATCGGCCTCCCTCTCTCAGCCCCCCAGGAAAGGGTCAGCGAAGCGCTTCTCCCCAGTTCTGCGCTCAGAAGGGGACCAAGTGTTGGCACCGGTGGGGACGCAGAGTACCACACCCCCATCCTCATCCTCCCCAGATGAGGCAATCACGGCACCTCCTCCCCCTGTTCCTCAGGAGGACACAAAAGCCCACCAGGAACTTTTGAAAAGGGTGGCATTAAGCGTCAATCTACAAGCTGAGGTGGTGGAGGAACCCTCAGACTCCCTCTATGATGTCCTCTTGGCTGCAGCGCCCGGCCAAGGTGGCTCTCCCCCTCCACGAAGGGGTGGCAAAGATCTCAAATGCCCTGTGGCAGACTTCGGCTTCCTTGCCCTCCATCTCTAAGAGGGCAGAGCAGAAGTATTTCGTGCCTCCCAAGGGACACGAGTATCTATATACCCACCCCGCCCCCAACTCTCTAGTGGTAGAGGCGGTCAACCATAAGAGCGTCAGGGCCAACCCACTCCTACCCCTAAGAATAAGGACTTGAGGAGACTAGACTTACTCGGTAGAAAGATTTATTCTTCCTTGAGCTTCCAGCTGAGGGTGGCGAACCAACAATCCCTGCTGGGCAGATATGACTTTAACTTGTGTGGTTCAAAGCTGAAGTTTGAGAACTCCCTCCAGGAGCGTGATAAAAAGGAGTTTAAGACTCTGGTTGAGGAGGGCACAGCTGCTGCCAGGGCGGCCCTTCAGGCAGCCTCGGATGCCGCATATACAGCTGCAAGATCTATGGCCTCTGTGATGTCTATGAGAAGAGCATTATGGCTCCTGTTGTTGGGTTTGTCCAGTGAGGCACAGAACTCCTTGCAGGACCTCCCATTTGATGGCAAGGCCCTGTTCGTGGAACAAACAGACGTGAAGTTACGCTGTCTCACGGACTCCTGCATGACGTTAAAGACTCTTGGTCTCTATGTCCCAGCCCCAGTCAGGATGAAGTTCAAGCCACAGCAGGCCCCCAGTCAGACCACCCACTACAGATATGAGCTTCCTTATAAAAAATCAAGGGACTATAAAAAGCGCCCACAGTGGCAGTCTCGGCCTGTGCCCCAGCCTGGGCCCTCCAAGGGCAAGCAGGCGGGTAAGCGCCAGTTTTGATGGGATGCCCGGGAATGACTTACCAGTTTGTACCAGGGATCCACCCGACCTTCCCTTCTGCAACCGCCTATGTACTTTCCTCTCCGAGTGGTCACTGCTGACCTCGGACCAATGGGTCCTCAACACCATCTCCCGGGGCTATACCCTCCCGTTTCTCTCTACCCCACCCGCCCCCCTTCCGGGACCCCTCTCACGAGAACTTACTCGAGCAAGAGGTGAGACGGCTCCTCCACTTAGGAGCATTGGAGGGGGTGCCGGCAGAGTTCAGATACAAGGGGTCTACTCCCGCTATTTCCTTATCCCGAAGGCCAAAGGGGGGCTCAGGTCCATCCTGGACCTGCGAGGCCTGAACCAGTACATGGTAAAGCTTAAGTTTCGCATGGTCTCTCTGGCGTCCATCATCCCCGCCCTGGATCCCAGAGACTGATACGCCAACCTCGATCTACAGGACGCACGGTTCCACATTCGCATATTCGAGGGCCACAGGCATTTCCTCCTCTTCACAGCAGGACAGGGACACTACCAGTTCACTGTCCTCCCATTTGGCCTCTCAATGGCTCCCAGAGTATTCACAAAGTGTATGTCTGTGGTAGCGGCCTACCTTAGGTATCGGGGGGTCCAGATTTTTCCCCACTTCAACAACTGGCTGGTCAAAGGCAGCTCCAGATCACAGGTACAGGATCACGTAGCACTCCTCCTGTCCACATGCACCACACTGGGGCTGCTGGTAAACAGCACCAAATCCACATTGGTACCAGTGCAACGCATAGGCAATTGGCGTGATTCTGGATGTGACATTGGCCAGAGCCTCCCTCCCACCGGACAGATTTGAAACCTTGAGGGAACTCATCGGGGTAGTCATGAGGTTTCCCATGACGACTGCCAAAGCGTCCTTCCAACTCCTGGGTCATATGTCGGCGTACAAGTATGTGGTTTGTCACGCCAGACTTGGGATGCGGCCCCTTAAACTCTGATTGGCCTCGGCATTCTCCCAGTCCAGAGATAGGATGGACAAGATTCTCACTGTGCCCGAACCCATAGAATCATAGAATATCAGGGTTGGAAGGGACCCCAGAAGGTCATCTAGTCCAACCCCCTGCTCGAAGCAGGACCAATTCCCAGTTAAATCATCCCAGCCAGGGCTTTGTCAAGCCTGACCTTAAAAACCTCTAAGGAAGGAGATTCTACCACCTCCCTAGGTAACGCATTCCAGTGTTTCACCACCCTCTTAGTGAAAAAGTTTTTCCTAATATCCAATCTAAACCTCCCCCATTGCAACTTGAGACCATTACTCCTCGTTCTGTCATCTGCTACCATTGAGAACAGTCTAGAGCCATCCTCTTTGGAACCCCCTTTCAGGTAGTTGAAAGCAGCTATCAGATCCCCCCTCATTCTTCTCTTCTGCAGACTAAACAATCCCAGCTCCCTCAGCCTCTCTTCATAAGTCATGTGCTCTAGACCCCTAATCATTTTTGTTGCCCTTCGCTGGACTCTCTCCAATTTATCCACATCCTTCTTGTAGTGTGGGGCCCAAAACTGGACACAGTACTCCAGATGAGGCCTCACCAGTGTCGAATAGAGGGGAACGATCACATCCCTCGATCTGCTCGCTATGCCCCTACTTATACATCCCAAAATGCCATTGGCCTTCTTGGCAACAAGGGCACACTGTTGACTCATATCCAGCTTCTCGTCCACTGTCACCCCTAGATCCTTTTCTGCAGAACTGCTGCCTAGCCATTCGGTCCCTAGTCTGTAGCGGTGCATTGGATTCTTCCATCCTAAGTGCAGGACCCTGCACTTATCCTTATTGATGCTAGCCTCCCTCCGCTAGTGGTCCACCCTGGGGAACATGCTCCAAGGGGTCCTGTTCAGGGGCTGGCCTCCAACTGTAGAGTTGGTGTCCGATGCGTCAGACTTGGGGTGGGGAGCCCATGTGGGAAACCTCCAGACCCAAGGTCTGTGGTCCACGCAGGAACTAGCCCTGCACATAAATGTCAAGGAGCTCAGGGTGGTCTGTCTAGCCTGCATGGCCTTTTGCTAGTGCCTGGCAGGCAGGGTGGTCAGAGTTCTCACTGACAACCCGGCCTCAATGATCTACATCAACAGGCAAGGCGGGACCTGCTCCTCAGCCCCCTGCCAGGAAGCCCTCAGGCTGTGGGACTTCTGTATAGCCCACGATATCAACTTGGAAGCCCGCCATTTACTGGGCTCTGAAATTCTCAGTCGGAGTGCGTGAACCAGGACTTCTCCTCTCAACATGAATGGTCGCTGCACCCGGAGGTGGTGCACAGGATGTTGTGAACGTGGGGCACTCCCCAAGCGGACCTCTTCGCGATCAGGCAGAACCGCCGGTGTCCTCATTTCTGCTCCAGGGGAGGTCTGGGCAC
Organism: Natator depressus; assembly: GCF_965152275.1. Classification (NCBI taxonomy): domain Eukaryota; kingdom Metazoa; phylum Chordata; order Testudines; family Cheloniidae; genus Natator; species Natator depressus. Next base: position 42,853,490 of record NC_134241.1, on the reverse strand, counting down.
GGGCACGATCTCCGACGCCTTCCTTCTGTCCTGGTCGGGTCAGCTTTTGTATGCTTTTCCCCAGGTTCCACTGATCGGCAAGGTCTTGGCAAAGATCAAGACGCACAAGGCTCGTGTCCTTCTGATTGCCCCGGCGTGGCCCAGGCAGCACTGGTACGGGACTCTCACGAGCTTGGCAGTCACCCCCCTGTGGCTGTTGCCAACCCGCCAGGACCTTCTCTCTCAGGACCAAGGTAGCCTCCTCCACTCCAACCTAGCAGCCCTCCACCTCACGGCGTGGTTGCTCAATGGTTAGGCCAAGAGGAGAGGACTTGCTCGGAGGGAGTCCAGCGCCTTCTCCTGGAGAGGAGGAGGCCCTCCACACATCAGGCCCACCTGGCAAAATGGTTTCGATTTTCCCGATGGGCCGCTGATTGGGGCGTCTTGCCAGTGGCTGCCCCGATACAGCTTTTACTGGATTACCTCCTTCATCTCAGAGCCCAGGGCCTAGCACCCTCGTCCGTCAATATGGCAGCCATATCGGCCTTCCACCTGCCAGTACAAGTCCACATGATATTTTCTCATGCCATGACCGGTCAAATCGTTAAGGGTTTGGATCTCCTCTTTCCTTACATTAGACCCCTGGTTCCACAGTGGGACCTGAACTTGGTTCTGGCCAGGCTGACAGGGCCTCCATTTGAGCCGCTTGCTACATGCTCCTGGTCCTACCTTTCCTGGAAAGTAGCCTTTCTTGTGGCGATCACGTCTGCTAGGAGGGTCTCAGAGCTACGGGCCCTGACCTCTGAACTCCCGTACACGGTATTTCATAAGGATAAGGTCCAGCTCCGCCCACACACTTCTTTCCTCTCTAAGATAGTTTCTGCCTATCATATGGGCCAGGATATTTTTCTTCCAGTGCTCTGTCCCAAGCCCCATGCATCTAGTGAGGAGCGCCGCCTCCGCATGCTAGATGTGAAACGGGCCCTGGCTTTTTACCTGGAACTGACAAAACTGTTCAGGAAGTCTTCGCAGCTGTTCATCGCCACGGCCGAACTCATGAAAGGTTGGTTGATCTCCACTCAGCTGCTCTCCAACTGGATCACTTCCTTATCTGTACTTGTTACGACCTGGCGGGAGTTCGCCCTCCGCCGATTGTGAGGGCATACTCGACCAGGGCGCAAGCCTTGTCGGCCACCTTTCTGGCTCAAATCCCTATTCAGGACATTTGTAGGGCTGCCGCGTGGTCCTCGGTCCACACGTTCACCTCGCACTATGCGATTGTCTCCCAGACTAGGGGGGACGCCGGGTTCAGCAGGGCAGTACTCAGTCCCGAGTGTCTGTGAACTCCTACCAACCTCCAACAGATATAACTTGGAATCACCTATTGTGGAATGCACATGAGCAATCACTCGAAGAAGAAAAGACAGTTACCTTTTCCATAACTGGTGTTCTTCAAGATGTGTTGCTCATGTCCATTCCACATCCTTCCCCACTGTCGGAGTTGACTTGCAAGAAGGAACTGAGGGTGGGGGGAGCGCGCATCGCCCCTTATCCTGCACCATAGTGGTGCCACTCTTAAGGGTCGCTAGAGACGCTCCCCTATTGGTACTGCTAAGGGAAAAACTTCTGGCACCGGTGCACGTGGTGAGCACGCAAACCTATTGTGGAATGGACATGAGCAACACATCTCGAAGAACACCAGTTACGGAAAAGGTAACTGTCTTTTCTCAGGTCTTTTGGCACTCTCATTGCTATATCCTTTTTACTTCCCTACCCCTTCAGATATCCTGTGAGTGTCACCTCGGCTTGGCACGTGGATTAACTCTGATCTGGGGTAAAAATACCTATCTCTTTGGACATGCAGCATGCTGACTCAGGTGCCAAAGTTAGTTATAATGTAATCAATAACTAACATAAATATTTTATCCATATTGTTTGCTAAGAAGTTGGATACTGACCACGTCAATAAAACACGTCGTGAATGCAGCTGAAAAATTATGTTTCACTAAATCTTGGTTGAGCTTTATTTAAGAGTAAACTGGAAGAAATCCCATTCCAATGAGGGAACTCGTTTTTTAGGCATTGTAAATATTTTAGTGCCTGTTTAGGAAATGTGCAGACTTACTTGTGTTTTCACAGTTAAAATGTAATATCTAGAGATAAACGTAGAGAGGTTCTGTGGGGTTCCAGAGTGTAAGGTATGAAAAATCCTAGTTCTGCCTTTGTCATTTGAATCTAAAGGGCTTTAGGTGTGTATGGGCTGGAGGAGATCACTGCAAATGTCAGTTTATAAATATCATTTCCTGCCATATTGTTTGATTACTCTGGGAAGTTTGGAAAGTGATAGACTGTTTCCCATGCTGTGACAGGAGAATTGAAAAAAGTGGTTAGGTGCTTGAAAAGGTGAAATTACCAGCTTTACATTGCAAGTTACCCATTTATTCTGGAGAAATCAGTTTTAGTTTAGGGTCAATCATAACCAGGGCATGTAGTTTAGTGTAGTATTGGTTTTGATAAGTGTATCTTTAATGAGCACACACAGAGCCAGACTTTGCAGCTAGTTACACAATGGGCTATCTCCATTGAAGTCAGTGGGGTTACTTGCGTTTGTCACACGATATTATGACTTGTACAGTAACCTGGGAAAAACTTTGCCCAACTGAGGGCCTCACAAAATAGGCAAATTAATGTTGCCTTCATTTTATATGATCATGCAACCCATGAATGTCAGAGTTCAACATGGTATGCTCCATCTTCACCTGAGCCGTCTGCACTCAGACTAATGTTTGGACCTGTAGAGCAAGGGTTTTCTCCCACTGCAGCCTCTTGGTGCAAACTGGTGGTGCCAAGAGCCAGAAAGCTGGTAGATCATCCTAGACAGGGATCCCCTTTGCAAGGAGGAGTCATCAGCTGGTGTAGAGCTAGCATAACTGGCTCCTGCGCCATCCCCCTGTGTAAGTGGTTTGTCAGGGACATTTCCAAAGTACTGCTGTGCTACAGCAATCCCCAGTTGGCAAACAGCTTGTTGGGTGCTATTGTACTTTAAAAGTAGTCCCCAGGCTAAAATTTTGTTATAACATCTCAATAATCCCTTAATAGTGGCCTTTTAGAAGAACAGTAATGGCCTTCTGGTGCCCTTTACAGTCAAGGACAGACCATCAGAACATGTTCCTCATCCCAAAATGACAGGTGTTTGAAAAGTGCTGAGCACCCAGCAGTTTTTATTGTCTTCAGTGGGAGCTGATGGGTTCTCCGCAAGTCTGGAAAACAGTCCACTTCTTTAGGTGCCCAAATAATGATTATGAAGCCTAACTTTAGAACAATTTTTAAAAGTCTTGGCCATGGTCTTTTGCTGCCTTGGGGAACCAGAACTACACTGTTTTTCGTGCCTTCAACTTGACCTCCTTATCAGCAGCACCCAGCCGTGTTTTTCAGTCTTATGGGACCCTCCTGCCATAGTAGAATGCCAGAATGAAGACATCAGGGCAGACTACAAAAGTCTCTTACACAGCATGCTCACCCGCCCAGCCCAACCCTCCAGCTTCTCACTCTCCAGATCTCTCTTTCAAATGCTGCAGGGTCTCACACTATTGTGAGATATTAAACCTCCCCACAGGTTTTCTCCCCAGCATAGGGCAATTAGTCCCCACTCCAATGTGCTGGTTGTCCCTCCCAACCCTAACAGGAAAAACAATACCCAGCTCATACAAGACCCCTTGCCAGTGAGACTGGCATAGGAGATGACATAAAATGAGGCTGTTGGCAGATCCATAATTAAATATAATCAATCCTCCTTCACTCAGAGCCAGACCCAAACAAACCCTGAACACAGACACACCTCAAAACTCACCCTTCCTCTGAGCCCCAAATACAACCCTCTGCCTCCTTCTCCCAGAAAAGTAACAAAATGTTTTCCCTCCCAGTCCTGGCTCCCTGCTACTGATCATGGTGATGGAGAGGTCCCTCACCTCCAATTTGGCCCATTCAAACATTTTTCCATCCAGACTGTTTTTCAGTAGAAAATTGTTTTTTAACTAAACAAAATTTTTGTCAAAAAGTGTCAGCTTTCAAGCTTACATGGGGCTCTTCTGTACTCAGAGGATCCCTTTCTCATTGACTGCTGCTGCTCAGATGGTGACTCTCTGCTTTAGATAAAATAGGTACTTTGGAAAGCTGCAACTTCCCTTTCAGTTTGTTTTGGAATGACACCTGGGAGCTAGCTTTTGAATAGTGAATTTCTTGTTTAAAATGCATACGGTAGAGATGCATACATTCTACACTAATTGGAAGTCCTGGCAAAATTTGGGATGCAGCTGCTAGTATAGTTATATGTTCCATTAGTGGCTGTAGCTCAGCTTTACAACTCTTCTAAAATGTCTTCACAATTTACAGTGCAAATAATGCTTCCTATAAACATTAGCTTTGGAGCATCCCTTTCATTTATTTCCCATTAATTCCCAGGGCCTAAATTTATTGCTACTCTGTACATTAATATTTGCTAGAAAGTAATAATTATATCAACATTCCCTTAGCCGTCATCTTTATCATCAAGCCATGGAAGATTTCTTCTGCATACACATCCTAAAAAACCTTTTTGTTGTTCTGTGGCTTTGTTTTTATTGGGAAACAAGTGCACACTTCACTCTCCTCTCCTAAATGAAAACCAGTAGCATGTGTGTGTTTTTGTGAGTGTTTCTCGAGAGATTGACTTTAAGTTGGACCTCAAGGCCGCTCCCAGACACTGCGTCGCTCTCCTTACACCTGGGACTGGTCAGATCGCTCCTTGTGCCGGTCACCAGTGAGTTGCCTGACCCAAGCCTTGACAGCCTCACCCTGGTCACCGGAGGGTGACTACTTCTTGGGCTCGAAGGCACAGTTCAGCCCCTTCCCCAGAAAGCAATGCGATTGGGCTCCAGAGGGCGTGTCTACGGCATCAATGCTGACCTGGCAGCAAGGCTAGTGGCTGACCCAATGGCCTTATTGGAACACTTTGGGCATTCCTGTCATGCCATTGCCCCACTCTCACCAGCCCTTGGTCACTGAGTCGGACAGGCTGAAGGCCGTGCCCACTGCACCAATGGCACTGGGCTCAGTGCAGGACACTCTGGTAGCCACTGCAGGTGAGGAGCTGGTACCACCCCAGGCTGCCCTCTCTGGCGGGAGAGGACACTGCCAGCCCTCCCCCGGTGGTCCAGTCATCCTCCCCACAAGGCAGTGGCGGGCCCCTCGAGCACTAACCCACCAGATGATTTTAGGGAGCATCAGGCACTGCTCTGCAGGGTGGCCTTCACCCTGGACCTTAAGGCGGAGGAGAGAGAGGAGCAGACGGACACATTTTTTAATATGTTATCAGCATCCACCCTGGCCCGTGTCGTGCTCCCAGTGCGGTCCTGAACATCGTCAAAACCATCCAGAAGGGCAGAAAAGAAACACTTTGTTCCTGCGAAAGGGTTCGAGTACTTATACACCCACCCTCCACTGGGATCATAGATTTTGTCGGCAGCCAACGAGAGGGATAAATGGGCCCACCAGTTCCACCCCTCAGAATAAAGAGGCCAAGAGGCTGTATTTGTTTGGTCAAACTTATTCTCTGGCCAGCCTGCAGTTTTGGGTGGCAAACCACCAGGCCCTCTTGGGACGCTATCACTTTAACTTGTGGAGCTCTCTTCTCAAGTTCAAGGACTCTATGTCCCAGGAAGCGGCCCAGGAGTTCGCAACTCTGGTGGAGGAGGGTACCGTGGCAGCTCGGTGCTCTCTCCAAATGGCCTGGGACGTGGCCGATTCAGCTGCCTGAGTGGTCTCCTCGGCAATGGTAATGCAGCGCAGTTCCTGGCTCCAGACTGCTGGCCTGTCCCAGGCGATGCAGGCCTCTATTCAGGACCTCCCGTTTGATGGTGTCGGCCTTTTTTCCAACCAAACGGATGCTCATCTGCATGCCTCTGGAGAGTGGGCGACCCTCCGCTCTCTGGGGATGCATACACCTCAGGCGTCAAGGCAGTCATTCCAGCCTCCCCCACCACCACAACAGTAGCAGCCTCATCAGGTACCTGCAAGGAAAAGGGACGTAGGGTTTAGTCACCGCCACCCTTTGTCATCCCATTCTCCTGCTCAGCCTGGCCCAGCGAAGCACCAAGGGGGCCAGAAGCACTCATTTTGAGAGTGTGGTCGGGAGCAATGCACCAGCCAACTGCCCGGATCCTTCCCAGCTTTTCCTCAACCGCCTTTTTCCCTACCTCTCGGCCTGGTTGTGGGTTACATCGGACCGTTGGGTCCTGGATATAGTGACTCGGGGTTATACCCTGTAATTTTTGGCCACCCCTCCCTTGCGTCCCCCCCCCCCGACTTCCCCGTCCCTCCTCAGGGACCCTTCTCACGAGTGACTCCTTGTTCAGGAAGTCGTAAAGCTCCTGGGCTTTTTGGCTGTGGAGCAGGTTCCTCAGGATATGGAAGGAAGAGGATTCTACTGCCGCTACTTCCTAATCTGGAAGGCAAAGGGGGGTCTCAGACCCATTCTGGACCTGCATGGCCTCAACAAGTCTCTAAAGAAGTTGAAGTTCCACATGGTCTCCCTGGCTTCCATCATCCTATCCCTGGATCTGTGGGACTGGTACGCCACTCTCGACTTAAAGGATGCTTACTTTAATGTCTCTATATTCCTGGGACACAGGCATTTCCTGTGTTTTCATAGTGGCCGGGCGCCACTTCCAGTTCACAACACTACCCTCTGGTCTGTCTTCGGCCCCCAGGGTGTTAACGAATTGCGTGGCACAGGTAGCAGCTTACCTGAGACGGTGAGTGGTCTAGATCTTCCCGTATCTCAATGACTGGCTCATCAAGTGCAGGTCTCCGGGGCAGGTGTGCAGGAGCCTCGATCTGGTGCGATCCACCTGCAGTGACCTGGGCCTGTTACTAACACAGAAAAGTCCATGTTAATGCCAGTCCAATACGTAGAGTTCATCAGCGCGGTCCTCAACTCCACGTGGGCCATGGCCTTCCTTCTGGAAGCGCGTTTTCAGGCCATGTTGGGTTTAATCTCCCACATAAAGAGCCACCCACTCACTACGGCCCACACGTGCCTGCAACTGATGGGCCACACAGCCGCATGCACATACGTGGTCAGCTATGCCTGTCTTCATCTGTGGCCTCTGCAAGCGTGGCTAGTTTCGGTCTACACCCTCAGCAAGCATCCCCTGAACCAAATGGTCACGGTGCTGAACCACATCCTCCTGTCTTTGCATTGGTGGCGGGATCCCAGGTCGGTACTGCAGGGAGTCTCCTTCACTGTCCTGTCTCCACTGATCAGCCTGGTCTTGGACGTGTTGGATCTGCGTTGGGGAACCGATCTGGGCGAGCTCAGCACCCAGGACCTCTGGCTCCACAACCATCTCGCCCTTCATATCAATGTCAGGAAGCTCAAAGTGGTTTGCCTGGCCTGCCAGGCCTTCTTGCCCCACCTAAAAGGCAAGGTGGTGCAGGTCCTCACAGACAATACCGCTATGATGTCTTACATCAATAGGAAGGGCGGCAACAGATCTTCGGTCTTTTGTCGAGAAGTGCTGAGCCTCTGGGACTTTTATGTGCGACATGCCAATCATCTAGTAGCCACCCACCTGCCCAGAACCAAGAATGTTTTGGCAGATCATCTCAGCAAGACCTTCTCATCTCGCCACGAATGGTCGCTCCATCCAGAGGTGGTCAGCCTAATCTTCCACAGGTGGGGGACTCTCCAGGTGGACTTGTTTCCACCTGGCAGAACAGAAAATGCCACATGTTCTGTTCTCTGCAGGGCAGGGATAAGGGCTCCCTGTCTGACACCTTCCTGATTCCGTGGTCAGGAGCGCTGATGTACACCTTCCCGCTGGTGCCATTAATCCACAGGGTCCTGCTCAAGGTGAAGCAAGACAAAGCAACAATCATCCTCATAGCCTCAGTGTGGCCTCGTCAACACTGGTTTGGCATGCTGCTGTGTCTTTTGGCAGCCACCCTGCTGCAGCTGCGTCTTCGGCCAGATTTGCTGTGCCAGAGCCACAGCAATCTGTTGCATCCAAACCTGGTGGTGCTACACTTGACAGCCTGGCTACTGCATGGCTGAGTGGGGATGAACAGCGGTGTTCCGTTGCTGTCTAGCAGGTTCTGCTGGGTAGCAGGAAACCCTTCACCAGAGCCACCTATATGGCGAAGTGGAAGCGCTTCACGTGTTGGGCCTCAGTTCATCATGTTTGTGCAGAAGGGGCTCCACTGCAAGGCATCCCGGACTATTTGCTCCATCTTAAGCTCCAGGGCCTGTTGAGATCCTCGGTCAATGTTCATCTGGTGGCCATTTCAGTATGAGACTCCCCCCGTCCAGCCCTTGGCTTCCTGCTTCTCTCCTAGAAGGTCGCTGTTAGCCGATGGCCAGGGATGTTTGGTGAGGTGCCAGCTATGCCCGTTTATACCATCCGTGACTTTAACCGCTAGGACGCACTGTCCCTTCGCGGCGGGCAGCCCGGGCTAGGCTGACGGATGCCCCAAGGTCCTAACCACCCGTGACTTTAACTGCTAGAGCTCAGAGCTCCTTCGCAGCGGGCAGTCAACACTGACTGACAGGTGCCCCAATGGCAGCACTAAGAGCCTCTCCACACCCGTGACTTTAACTGCTAGAGCTCAGAGCTCCTTCGCAGCGGGCAGTCAGGATTGACTGACAGGTGCCCCAAGAGTTTGCCCCGTGGAGGCGGCACAACTCAACGCTAGGCTCTTAGTACTCTCACCTAATGGCCAGGCTTTATAGCCAAAACGGCTGATGTTCTTTAATTGTGTTGGCTGCTTCACAGTAAACCAGAGAAACAAGTCAGGCTTATGCATAAATGGTTACCAAAATTTATTAAACTAGATTCTAATCATGTGGTTACAAAATTGCTAGTGCCTACTTATTTAAGTGTAGAGATGTTACACACACAAACAAGTTACAAAACTGAAGCTACAATCCCAAAGAAAGAAAACAAAGTATAGAGCTCTATTTCAAAATATGTGTACACTAAAGATAGGAGATCAGGTGTGGGTGCTTCTTACCCTCCTTGCATCTCTCGATTCCAGCGGTGCCAAGCCAGGATCGGTCACTCAATTCCGCAGAAAGACGAATAAGGGACAAGGCTTAGGGACCCTCTTAGCTGCAGAAGCCTTGGGAGGCTGTCACTTATCTGACCAGCAGATAGATAGTGAAAAGCACTCAAAAAATCATGGTGCTGTAGGTCCCCTACTTATACCTCTGTACTCCTTTATTCTCTTTCTCCTTTCTATGCTAAATTGGGGCTGGTCTGTCGGGGTGACGCCAGCTCTCGCAAGAGTAGTTCACACTTGCAAGGGAGAAACAATAAGTTTCGACTACTGGACACTTCTTTTATCAGGGTAAATATTTTCCCACCTAGGATGTTGGTGTGTGTGCATCATGCTGTTTTAGTAGGGGCTAAGAGCCATGTCTGTCACAGCGCCTCTGCCTGCTGTGAGCCCAATTGTTGTATACGTTCCCAGAGGCACATTGTCGCAGCACACCTGTGCTTCTCACAGCTTCAAAGGCTGTGCTGGAGTGCCCTGGTGTTTTGGCTCCCGTGTGTTTCCAGCAATGCTGGTCTGAGAGGGGGGGCTGGCTGTCTGGCTACAGTCGCCTTCTCGTTTGCTTTAACTTTGGCCCATGGGGTGTCTGAAATCATGGTGCTCACATCTGAACTGCCTTATACAGTCTTCTATAAGGACAAGGTCCAGCTGTGCCCGCATCCGGCTTTTCTGCCCAAGGTCGTCTTCCAGTTCCATACTGGTCAAGACATATACCTCAACCTGGTATTCAGTTATCTTATGTGACCTCCATTCAAACCAATGGCAATATGTACTCTGTTGCATTTATGTAGGAAGACGGTCTTTTTAGTAGCCATCACGTCAGCCTGGAGGGTTGGGGAGCCTGGATGGCTGATCCCTCCTTTACAGTGTTCAAGGATAAGGTCGCTTTATGTCTACACCTGAAATGCTTACCTGAGGTTCTATTAGAGTTCCACCTTAATCTATTCATCTACCACTTTTTTTGCCAACGCCACATAGTTCTCTACAGGAATTCTGTTTAGGTACCCTAGATATTAAAAGGGCATTAGCTTTCTATTTAAATAGGAACAAGCAATTTAGGAAGTCACCTAGGCTCTTGATTTCCTTCATGGGTAGATCCACGGGGTCCTCAATCTCTACTCAGAGACTACCGAGATGAATTTCTGGATGCATTATCATTTTCTATAGTGTTGCGGCCATCCATCCCCCACAAAGAGTGTAGCACATTCAACCAGATTGCAGGTAACATCTACGGCATCACTGAAGAATGTACCGGTTTCTGAAATAAGACGCACTGCTACATGGACTTCAATACATTTGTTTTTCAAACGTTATGCCCTGATCTGTGCTGTCAGTTGTGATGCTACACTTGGTTCTGGTACTGTCTTCCATTCTGGAGTCTGTTGTGAAGCTCCCTCCTCCATCTGGGGATACTGCTCAGAAGTCACCTGAAGTGGATCACCCATAGGAACGACACTCGAAGAAGAGGTTACTCACTTTGTGCTGTAAGTGTGGTTCTTTGAGATGTGTGACCCTATGGGTGCGTCCTCCCTTCCCTCTAGTTCAGACTGTTCTTTGGGGGACATTTGGGTGGAGAAGGAAGTGAGGGTGGTTCGCCTGTGCACCCCTGTATAGCCTCAGTATCCAACATGAGGAGTCATAGGACACTTGTGGGCTGGACACTAACAGAATATCTCCGCTCAAGGGCTTGAGAGGTAGATGTGCCTGAAGTGGAGCACACATAGGGAAATGCATCTTGAAGAACCAGTTACTGCACCAAGTGAGTAATCTGTTCTTCTTTCAATTCTCCAGGATTCTTCCTGAATGTGTCTGTGTTTGGAGAATAAATTGCACGAACACACCAATTAAATAGTTCATGAATTAGTGATATTTTATACGTTTGAGTAAATTTGTAAGTGTTAATCATAGAAATATTAAAGCAATCATAACAAAGTGTTTGGTTCCATAGAAATCATAAGCAATGCCTATGTTCCAAAACGTATTTTTAAAAAAAACCTTAAAGGAAGGGTTGCATATATACTTCAGAGACATTAATAAGTAAGAGCAGAAAGTTAAAAGCATGAATTTGGATAAAGTTTTATAAATACTTCCTAACTTAAGTCTAAGCACATCCTGGATTTCAAATAATTTTGATTCAGCTCTTGGAGCGTGTGTTAGTAAGATCACTGGTTAAACGCTTATTCCAGAATTTGTGCAGTGCTGAAAATCTGCAAATGAGAGAGAGCATTTGTTGTGGCTTTGAGTTAAGTCTTATTAAGGGACGTGGGGAGGAAAGAAGGCCTAATTTTTACCACCTTGTTTTTATTGCTTAAACAGATAGCATGGAGCTTTAATCAACCATTTTGCTCCCTTGTTAAAATTAAAACCAATTCTCTCTTAACAAGCAAAGTGTGGATGATGATATTCTGCCCTTGAGAAAAGAATTACATCTCTCAGATGCCTTTGCTGACAGCATGGGTTTGTCCTCAGATGATGCTTTTATTTTGTCTTTCAAATAAATGTTGGAAATGGTCGGTAGTCAAATCTCAGGTAAAATGTAGTGAGATTCCCCCCCCCCCCCCCAAATCAAAGAGAATTTAGGGAAGTGTAGGCCACCCTATAGGGCTGAAGAGTCCAGTGCAAACTCTGTTGTGCATATGCACCAGGCAGGGCATAAGGCAGGGGTGGGCAAAGTATGGCCCGGGGGCCACATCCGGCCCTCCAGATGTTTTAATCCAGCCCTTGAGCTCCTACTGGGGAGCAGGGTCAGCGGCTTGCTCTGCTCCATGCAGCTCTTGGAAGCACTGGCATGTCCCCCGCTCCAGCTCCTACATGTAGGGGCAGTGAAGGGGATCTGCACGCTACCACCGTCCCAAGCGCCGCCCCTGCAGGGGCGATGCCTGTGGACAGGGCAGCGCACAGAGCCGCCTGGCCACGCCACCACGTAGGAGCTGGAGGGTGAACATGCCGCTACTTCTGGGAGCTGCTTGAGGTAAGCACCACCCGGAGCCTGCACACCTGACCCCTTTCTGCACCCGAATGCCCTGCCCCAGCCCTGATCCCCCTCCCGCCCTCTGAACCCCTCGGTCCCAGCCCAAAGCACCCTCCTGCACCCCCAGCTCCTCATCCCCGGCTCCACCTCACAGTCCGCACCCCCAGCCGGAGCCCTCACCCGCCCCCCCCGCGCCAATCCCCTGCCCCAGCCCGGAGCCCCCTCCGACACCCTGAACTCCTCATTTCTGGCCCCACCCCACAGCCCGCACCCCCAGCCGGAGTCCTCACCCCCTCCCGCACTCCAACCCCCCAATTTCGTGAGCATTCATGGCCCGCTATACAATTTCCAAACCCAGATGTGGTCCTCGGGCCAAAAAGTTTGCCCACCCCTGGCATAGGGAATGGAACTGGGTTAGACGGAGGGAGAGGAAATCTGCCGCTTTGCAAGCCATCTCTTACCTTCCTACCTTGAATGGGCCATGGGCTGGAATAGCTTCTGCAGAGTAGCTCTGCACCCTGCACAGCTCCCCAGCTCCAGGCATGGCTAATTCAGCAGGAGCTAGGCCCCTGAATGAGTAAAATCTAGTCAGCATTTTAGAAAGCAAAATACAAACTCTTATGGGTGACCAACAAAGTAATCATCAGAGGTGTCTGCAGGAGAGCCAGGAGAGAGAAGGTTTATGACTAGGGTCTCTTGCTTTTATTAGCTTGGTGTCACCTCTTTTGGGAGAAAATAGGTTGAGAGTTTTCGAAAGGGAACTTTCCTGCTTGTTTTATACTTCTCTGCTTTGTGAAATAAAGCAATCAACTATAAAATAATATGAGGTAATATGACCCAAAATCAAATGTATAAGCCTATATGATCTTGTGCATATCTTACAGCTCATTAATGTGAAGTTGTGTCTTTACCGTATCACACTTCTCCCACAAATTGATTGCAGTAGAATAATTTTTGAGGCCTTCCTCCTCACATAGCTGTCTGATCTGTCTGTGGTATTTCCAGGGAGCTCATTTTTATAGCAAGTACTGTTTGCACTGAGTTGTTTGGTGGACTCTACTCTCCCCCTTTCCTGGGTTTGTCAGGTTTACTTCTGCCTACATCTTCTTTCATGCTTGTTGCTGTAATTTCTTCAGTTATGGCAGGAAGGCTTTCTTACAGGTGCTCAGCAAATGCTTAGCTCCCAACTCTGTTGTTGGTCTGTAGATTGTGCCAGAGGCAGGGACTTCTCAGCTGACTCCCTGTATTTCTGGCTTTGGCAAGCCTTGTCCTGGATTCACTTTGCTCCTTTGTCTCAGGGGAATGGAGCTGTTATGGTGGGTTGTTGAAGCAGTTTCCTATGTAGCCAGGTTCCAACTTGTTGAGGGCCTTAAAGATTAAGAGCAAGGCCTTGACTAGGGACCGGAAGATGAAAAGTGTGGCAGGATGAAGGGTCTGCAGTTTGGAGGAGCTATTCAGAGCTTCTTAGATGAGCAAGAGTGGAATGTCTGCCAAAGTTTTTGTATGCACACTGTTCATGGTGACTCATCTTGTTATTCCCTCACCCCCGCTCAGCACTAGTTTATGCATTTGTATATGTGCCTTGTGCATATAAATGGAGGGATGGGGCAGGGTGGTTTAAACACACATGAAGGAAATTGGTTTAGATGTGCGTGCTGTCTATAAGGTGTAAGAACTTTCCGTTATTCTCTTCTAAAATAATTTTTGAGTAAATAATTAAAAACAATGTCAATAAATAGAACATTCCAGAAGCTTTTCTTTAAAGAAAAAGAAATTCCTAGACACCAACTGTAAGGCAGAATCCATGTTGAAAATACTTATCAGTTAATTTAAACCAGTATGATTTGAACATTGTAGTTATTAAACACAAATATTTGAAAATCAGTAAGTTAGAATATTCAAACCTCCATGTCTAAGTCTGGAAATCCTCAGTTTCCAATGCTAATACCTTCCCCTCCCACATCCATTTATCTAAGTTTTTATAATGCACCCATCCCCAGTCCTTGAGCACCTCTTATTGTTGTATCTCAGTGCTATCCAGCGTGGCAGAATTTGATTTTTATTTCTTTGTAATTTGACTGATAACATTGATGTTTATTTTTAAGCATTTTTTTCTTATTTTTCATTTTAAATTTTCAGTTATGGGACGCTCTGGGGTGAGTCAGACAATTATTTAATGACAGTAGACATTGAGATTCAAAAAGTAAAGCTTTATAACCATGAAATCACAAATTGTCAACATCACATGTCAAAATATACAAAGTAAATATCCTTAAATCAAACACTAATGAGTTCTCAAGCAGCATTTTTCTTACTGTGCCTATGTGTCCATTTTTATTATGGGATGGAAATATTTTGACATCGTTTTTTTGTGTGTACGGTGAAATTGACGTTTACTAACATGTAGCGATAACAGTCAGATCCTTCCAAGCTTAATTTTGGGCTACAGGTTCCTGCTGTCCCAGAGAAAAACCCTGAATACTGGTCTGTAACTGTGAACCTGTCAACTATATGTCAGGAGGAGACTCTAACGGTAGGATCCTGTAGCCTATGGCATAGTATCCCAAAGGCAATGTCAGAAAACCCATTGTTCAGGGTATTTAAATGTGCTGTAGGAACAGTCCTGAACTGGCCTGGTGGACAGACCATATGACCTGTTAGATCTTTGCTGTTTCTGAATTCTGATTAGAGACTCGAGGCCAGAGTCCACAACCTTTGATTTTGTTGCTCTCTGCATGTGGTCCATGGAAGTTCCTATGCTATCCACATGCGACTTTGGGCTGGGTGCCTCACTCTGTCTAACCTCTTCAACCTCCCTAATATTGATCAGAGAATAACTTTTTCCATGACCACTCTGGATAAAATGACTATGCACTCCCCAAACGTCATCAAACCTCAAAAGGTAGGTCTGAAGGGTAGACAGTGGGTTACATCATTGTTCACGCAAAAGACAAACGGTACTATTGTAATGCATGTATTGAACAGGAAGTCATACATTTTTTCATGTCATAGGCAGTGGGGTAAAAGGAGGATCAGTGACAGTGAAGGGATGATTATCATTAGAGGAGGAACATTTACTATTTTTAGGCTTGCTGTAGTTTGTTTTCTGAACAGTAACATTTTGATATTCTGAAATAATTTGCTGCAAAAGTCCTGGGAATGGCTGCAGCTGGTAAGAGAGAATGCAGTTTAAAAATGAAAGAAGTCCTCTCCCAGAGCTCTCCAGCTACTCTCGCACGTGACACTAACGACAGTTTTACAGATCATAGAATATCAGGGTTGTAAGGGACCTCACGAGGTCATCTAGTCCAACCCCCTGCTCAAAGCAGGACCAGTCCTCAACTAAATCATCCCAGCCAGGGTTTTGTCAAGCCTGATCTTGGCAACGATCCATTTGCAGAATAGAACCGCTCCCAGCCACCCACACGCACGTCCTTTCCTGTGATGGGAACTCAAAGACCCGCATTGCTGCTCAGATTTAAACTTCATCCCTAGCTAGTAGCATCAGCATTCAAATGCACAACTGTGAGATGCAAAGGGTGCTCTGCTACACACTGCAGTACTCGGGTTACCTTGTGAAATGCTGTTGAACACGCAGAGATGTGAACTTGTCATTCTGCAGCTGGAAGATTTACAGTTATTATTGAAAATGATTTAAATGCCATATGGTGGTGCCTAATCCCCAGCACTTCTTCGGGATATCTCACATGTTGACCCAGTTCTGTGTAAGTAAAAGCAGGATGCATGTGAGCTTAGCTGGAAAGGAACCATTTTCTGCATGACTGTCAGTGTGCCATACCTCCTGAGCTGGTTAAATAAATGCTGATGAGGCAACTCAGCTCCTCTCAGAAATCTCTCAGCACCCTCCACGATCAGACACTATGTTCTGGGCACCACATTACCAGTAAGATGCAGACAAATGAGGGAGTTCAGAAAAGCGCAGCAAAAACTAATAAGGGGCTAGAAGAGCTGATTTCTGGGGAAAGATTAAAAGAACTAAATGTATAGCTTGTCTAAGCAATTGCTAGGAGGAGAGACTAAAAAGACTGGGACTGTGTATTTTAGGAGAGGTGAAATGAGACAATAATAAATGGTCTAGAGGAGGAAATCAGGTGCTCCTAGTTACCATCTCTAATGCAACAAGACCAAAGGAATGTTCAATGAAAAGCAGCAAATTTTAAAAATGATAAAAGTAGAACACAGTCCATGATGTGGCTGTAGACTCATTGCCACATGCTGACCTTGAGGAAAAGAGCTTATCAGGATACTAAAAAAAGGGGTATTTATATGGTGTGACAAAGTTCCTCCTCTGCCTTGGTGGGTCCTGCGCTTATTGGCGGATTTGCTCTCCTCAAAGGTTCACGGCAGCCCTCAGTTTGGCCACTTTTGCTAGTTCACTCAGCTAACCTCATCACTGGCCAGCATGGGGAAAAGGAAGGAGAACAATCCCCGCAGTCTCTGCTGATCCACCTAGTGGGTTGGGGGACAGGCCAGGGACCTTCTCCTCTGGTGGGACCCACAGTCCAGGTCAGCTCCTCTTATATCCAATAGGGGGAAGAGGGATGGCGGGAACCTGGGCCCGCCATCTACTCCGGGTTCCAGCCCAGGGTCCTGTGGATCACAGCTGTCTACTGTGTTTCTTGTAACAGCTGTGTGATAGCTGTAACTCCCTGGGCTACTTCCCCATAGTCTCCTCCCAACGCCTTCTTTATCCTCACCACAGGACCTTCCTCCTGATTCCAGTTAGTGTTTGTACTCCTCAGTCCTCCAGCAGCATGCCCTCTCACTCTCCGCTCCTTGCACACCCCTCACTGACTAAAATGAGGTCCTTTTTAAACCAGGTGTCCTTATTAGCCTGCCTGTTGTTAGGATATAGATATTCAGGCCTGTCTGTAAAGGCCTACACTCTAAGAATTTAGGTGTATTCTTATTACTTAGCTAATTATAGAGGTATAAAAGAAAGAATCAAAACCACTGTCTGCCAGTGTAAGGGCCTTCTCTTACTGTGACAGTCTGAGGCCCTGTTCTTAGGCTAAGTCCTTTGGCTAAGCAGCAGAGGCAGCCATAAGCTGGGAAGCAACCAGTCACATCCTCACATTCCAAACTAGTCACATTGAAAGAAGGTGCTATTGGGCTGTTAGGCATTATCAGGACAGGATTGTATTCCTATCACCTCCAGAGAAAGGGAAGTGCCTAGAAAATGTAAAAGGAAACTTAGTTTGATAGCATCCTGTCTGGCAAGAACTCACTTATCAATAGACACAGCTGGGAAACCCTTATGTCTTTATAGACGTAGTTGTGAAATCCTCATTTCTGTGTTGTTCTATCATTGTAGTCCCCATTTCCCTATTGTTTGTCTGTATAATCTCTCTCTGGTTCTGTGGTTGTTTCTGTCTGCTGTATAATTAATTTTGTTGGGTGTAAACTAATTAAGGTGGTGGGATATAATTGGTTAAATAATCATGTTACAATATGTTAGGATTGGTTAGTTAAATTTCAGGAAAATGATGGGTTAAGGTATAGCTAAGCAGAACTCAAGTTTTACTATATAGTCTGCAGTCAATCAGGAAGTAAGGGGGAAATGGGAACAGGGAATGGGGGTGGGGAATTGGAATCATGTTTTGCTAAGGGGGGGGGGAATGGGAACAGGGATACAGGTAAGGCTCTGTGGTGTCAGAGCTGGGAAGGGGGACGCTAAGGAAGGAAACTGGAATCATGCTTGCTGGAAGTTCACCCCAATAAATATTTAATTGTTTGCACCTTTGAACTTCAGTTATTGTTGCTCTCTGTTCATGCGAGAAGTACCAGGGAAGGAAGTGTGTGAAGGAATAAGCCCCTAATACCTGTCTTAATTGATTCTAACAGCTTCTTAATTGGCTCCAGGTGTCCTAATTAGCCTGCCTGCCTTAATTGGTTCCAGCAAGTTCGTGATTGTTCTGGAGTCTCCCCTGTTACCTTACCCAGGGGAAAGGGACATGCTGAATCTAGGGCTAATATATCTGCCTTCTATCTCCCTTGACGCCTTCGAGGAGCAGTGAGCGCTGTCCGGGGTTCTCTGCTCAGTGTCCCCATCAGGTTCCCTTTGTTTGACCCTTTGATCACACTCCTGTTCCTGTTATTTTATTAGTTGTCCCCTGAAATCACTTGGCTTCCAGGTCCTGTGGTCCCCTTAGGCTGGAGGGGGACCCTTTAGCAGTGGGTGGGCTTCTGCCTGCCCACTTCGTGGATCCCAATAGGATCACTCTCCTGTAGCCATCTGGCCTGACCCTGTCACAGTGGATAATGAGAACATCCAGGGTTATGTTAGACAGGTTAAAAACATGTTTTTAGAAGGGCTATATGGCCCTGATCCTGCAAACAAGCATGTGTGTCCCTTTACTAGCATGAGTAGTTCTGTTTGTGGTAGTAAAGTTAAGCACATGCACAAATGTTGACAGGATCAAAGCCTATAAATCCTCATGCTTCAAAGCATAAGCTAGTCACCAACTTATGGGAGTAGGGAGAAACTTCCATTTTGGGAAAGGTATTCCATTTATTGTCTGCTGTGGGCCTCCTTGCACATTCTGCTGAAGCATCTTCACCAGCCATGGTCAGAGAGAGATTGCTGGACTAGATGATATGATTTTCGGTATGGCGATCCTTTTGTCGCTGTAATAATCACCTATGAGAATTTGAAGAGTTCAAACACCAAAAGAGGAGAGGAATTATTTTAGAGAGTAGTACAAGGGGTTGTAGTCAAGGGATGAAGTTAAAAAGAGAAAGTTTAAGCTGTCAGGAATATTTCCTGACTAAACAATAGTAGCCTTTGGAATAGTATCCCAATGGAAGTGGTCAAATTTAAATATTTGTTTAGCGATTATATTAATGTAAAAGATTTAATTAGCTGTGGATTTTTAAAAATCATTTAAAACTAGACTAGAGGAAAGCAGTAAAATATAGATTCTAAGGCCAGAAGGGACCGTTGTGATCATCTAGTCTGACCTGCTGCATAGCACAGGCCAGAGAACTGCCCAAAATAATTCCTTGAGCCTGTCTTTTAGAAAAACATCCACTCTTGATGTAAAAATTGTCAGTGATGGAGAATCCACCATGATCCCTTGATAAGTTGTTCCAAAGGTTAATTACCCTTATTTCCTGTGTGAATTTGTCTCGCTTCAGCTTCTAGCCATTGGATTGTGTCAGACCTTTCTCTGCTAATTTGAAGTGCCCCCATGTAGATACTTACAGACTGATCAAGTCATCCCTTAACCTTCTCTTTGTTAAACTAAACAGATTTAGCTCCTTGAGTCTATCACTATAAGGCAGGTTTTCTAATCCTGTAATCATTCTCATGGCTCTTCTCTGAACCCTCTCCAGTTTATTAACATTCTTCTTGAATTTGTGGATACCAGAACTGGACACAGTATTCCACCTATTCTACTATTGAATAGTACAGGACCCAAGACAGATCCCTTGTGGAACCTGGTAGATATGCCTGCCCAGTTTGACTGCAAACTGTTGATAACTATTCTGAGTACCTTTTTTCAGCCAGTTGTACACCCACTTTGTAGTAATTTCATTTAGACTGGATTTCTCTAGTTTGCTTCTGTGAATGTCATGTGGGACTGTGACAAAAGCCTTACTTAAAATCAAGGTATATTACATCCACTATTTCTGCCCATTCATTATGCCAGTAACCCCGTCAAAGAGGGAAATTAGGTTGGTTTGCATGAATTGTTCCTGACAAATCCATCTTGGCTATTCCTTATCACCCTATTTTCATCTAGGTTCTTACAAATTGCTTGTTTAATAATTTGTTCCAGTATCTTTCCAGGTATCGAAGTTAGGCTGACTGGTCTGTAATTCCCAGGTCCTCTTTGTTCCCCTTTTTACAGATATAGATTATGTTTGCCCTCCTCTGGCCCTATCGGACCTCACCTGTCTGCCATGAGTTCTCAAAGATAATCACTAACAGTTCCAAGGTGGCTTCAGCTAGTTCCTTAAGTACCCTAGGGTGAATTTCATCAAGCCCTACCAACTTGAATACATCTAACTTATCTAAATATTTTGTAACCTGTTCTTTCCCTATTTTCCTATACTAATCTCTTGTAAAGTATCACTGTGAGCTGTTCAACACATGCTTTGCTCCATTTCAGGGGTGGCTGTGTGTCACTGTCAGTTGATGTATTCTCTGTATGGTTCTTTAAAACACTCTGGACTCCTTTGGGGTGAAGTGGGCTCTAGAAATGTAGAAACTATGACTGTCGCTTTATTTTATTCAGAGAGGATGCGCAGCAGCTGTCATACTGCACTACATAGCACATGGTGGATTTCAGTTACAGCTGGTAGATCTAAATTGAAAGGCAGAGCTTTGGGATACAGAATTCTGGACTAGATGAGCTACTCATCTCATTCTGATGACTTAAAATGCTGAGGATCCTTATCTCTTCAAACATGTTTGTTTAATATAAAGTGGTCTGCTGAGATTGTTTTCACTCCAGAATAACAGGATTTGCTGACTAATGAGAGACAATGAGAGCTTAAGGAGCAGCAGTTAACTAAATATACAGGAGGAAGCTGCTGAAATTGCCTTGAGCACCTAAGGTGTAAAAAGGGAGAGAAACAAACTACTTTAAGGTCAGGTAACTCACCTTCATGCCTGTTAACCAGTAAAATCTCTAAACAGCAACTAGAGCATTCTGCAGTTCCATGGCTATGGACTTTGCCACCTAGGCTACTCTTTATCAAAGACTTCAGCTGCCTCCTCAGTGCAAAAAACCCAAACTTCCTTCCTAATCCCTCCCAGTCATAAATGACATGAGTAGTTCTGTGCTGGTTGCATTATCTGTTTTCATATTTAATTCTTTGAAAACCTCTTTTTTTGAATTCACTTAATACTGCCCCAGAAAGTAGGGGCCTTGTTGCAGAATTTAGGTGCATTTTACTAATAAATATGTAGGGCCTTTCCCATGGTAGAATGGATAGAACTCTTGTTACAGCTTTGCTGTCCTGGCTGATTTGCAGATAGAATATGGTGTTGTCTGTATCATTACAGCAGGCTCTGCATCATGGCAGAAAATTAAACGTTCCTCTAATCATTTGAAATTCGTGCTCTCTCTACTGGAATGAACAAGATATTCCAAGAAGTCCTGTAAAGGTATCATGTGTCACCCATAACAGTTAATAAAAACTCCTTCCTTTTGGTTAGTAAAGAGCATGAAAAAACAGGTGTTCCATTTAGAAAATGTCCAGGCCAGCAAATGTCCTGCATGATTCTGTCATTCCAAAATAACATGGTTTGCACTCTAGTTTCTGGGGACTTCACTTTATATAAGTAATAGGAGCATTTCTCCTCCAGTATTCCATATTGTTAAGTTCCCTATGTACAGACTTCACATCTTGTTTAATCACATACAGTGTGCGGGGAGGTGACCAAATAACACATGAATTCTTTATTTTTTCAGATCTGTTCCTCAGTCTGTGTGAGAAAATTGGTCCTCAGACATTCTTTTAGCTAAGATATGTTCTGGGATTCATCAGTGTTTGTGATAGTGGTGTGTGTGTTTTGGTTTTTTGGGGTGTTTTTTTGTTTTGTTTTGGTTTTTTTGGTTTTTTTACGAGACCAAGTCCTTCTCCTCTGTACTTGAGCAAACCCCTTAACAAGCACAGGGACCAATTTAGCAAAAGGCTCTGCATTGATAAAGTACTTTGTGTGTTCTAAGGCAGTGCTTCTCAAGCTATCTGATGTGGGGGACCAGCAATTTTTTTTTCCAATGTGCGCACGGACCGGCAGCCAATGGCTTGCAGACCGGCACCAGTCTGCGGACCACCACTTTGAGTAGCACTGTTCTAAGGAACTTTTCCTACTTGATTTCACTGCTCATATCAGAAATGGGACTATTGCTCACTTTTGCAGGAGTGTGGAGAGGATAGATTAATTATCTGCAGAGCACTTTAAAATAATCAGATGAAAGGCTTGATATAAGTGCATTGGGTGCTATCCTCACAGTGTTGAAATCAAATGGGACTTCTGCCATTGACTTCAAAGGGGCTAGAATTTCACCCAGTCTCAGTATGGGAGAGGGATTAAAGGGTGTTTAACTCATCATGGAGAGGGATAAATACAATTTTCAAGGCTCCATTGCTTGGAATATTTAAAGGTAGGGTTGTTGATTAATTGCAGTTAACTGACGCAATTAACTCAAAAAAGTTAATCGCAGTTTTAATTGCACTGCTAAACAATAGAAAACCAATTGAAATTGATTAAATATTTTTGCATGTTTTTCTACATTTTCAAATATATTGATTTCAATTACAACACAATACAAAGTATACAGTGCTCACTTTATATTATTTTTATTACGAATATTTGCACTGTAAAAATGATGAAATAGCATCTGTACTGTACTGTAGTGCAATCTCTATCATGAAAGTGCAACTTACAAATGTAGATTTTTTTGTTGTTACATACATAACTGCACTCAAAAACAAAACAATATAAAACTTTAGCGCCTACAAGACCACTCAATCCTACTTCTTGTTTAGCCAATCATTAAGAGAAACAAGTTTGTTTACATTTGCGGAAGATAATGCTGCCCGCTTCTTATTTACAATATCACCTGAAAGTGAGAACAGGCATTCGCATGGCACTTTTGTAGCAGGCACTGCAAGGAATTTATATGCCAGATATGCTTAATATTCGTATACCCCTTTGTGCTTCGGCCACCATTCCAGAGGACATGCTTCCATGCTGATGATGCTCATTAAAAAAATGTGTTAATTAAATTTGTGACTCAACTCCTTGGGGGAGAATTGAATATCTCCTGCTCTGTGTTTTACCTGTATTCTGACATATATTTCATGTTATAGCCGTCTCTGACGATGACCCAGCACATGTTCATTTTAAGAACACTTTCACTGCAGATTTGACAAAATGCAAAGAAGGTACCAGTGTGAGATTTTTCTAAAGATAGCTACAGCACTCGACCCAAGTTTTAAGAATCTGAAGTGCCTTCCAAAATCTGAGAGGGAGGAGATGTGGAACATGCTTTCAGTAGTCTTAAAAGAGGAACACTCTGATGCGGAAACTGCGGAAACTGAACCACCAAAAAAGAAAATCAACCTGCTGGTGGCATCTACTCATGATGATGAAAATGAATATGCGTTGATCCGCACTGCTTTGGATCGTAATTGAGCAGAACCCATTAGCAGCATGGACACATGTCCTTTGGAATGTTGGTTGAAGCATGAAGGGACATATGATGAACTGGGCTGTAGCCCACGAAAGCTTATGCTCTAATAAATTTGCTAGTCTCTAAGGTGCTGCAAGTACTCCTGTTCTTTTTGCAGATACAGACTAACACGACTGCTACTCTGAAATATAAATCTATAGCGCATCTGGCACGTAAATATCTTGTGACACCGGCTACAACAATGCCATGCAAATACCAATTTTCACTTTCAGGTGACATTATAAACAAGAAGCAGGCAGCATTATTTCCTGCAAATGTAAACAGACTTGTTTGTCTGAGCGATTGGCTGACCAAGAAGTAGGACTGACTGGACTTGTAGGCTCTAAAGTTTTACATTGTTTTATTTTTGAATGCAGTTATTTTTTATACATAATTCTACATTTGTTAGTTCAACCTTCAGGATCAAGAAATTGCACTACAGTACTTGTATTAAGTGAAATGAAAAATACTATTTCTTTTGTATTTTACGATGCAAGTATTTGTAATAAAAATAAATATAAAGTGAGCACTGTACACTTTGTATGATGTCAAGTATCAGGAGGTAGCTGTGTTAGCGTGTATCCACAAAAACAACAAAGAGTCCTGTGGCACTTTAAAGACTAACAAATTTATTTGGGCATAAGCTTTCGTGGGTAAAAAAAAAACTTCTTCAATCTAAGAAGTGTTTTTTTTACCCACGAAAGCTTATGCCCAAATAAATCTGCTAGTCTTTAAGGTGCCACCAGACTCCTTGTTGTTACTGTACACTTTGTATTCTGTGTTATAATTGAAATCAATATATTTGAAAATGTAGAAAACATCATAAAATATTTAAATAAATGGTATTATATTATTGTTTAGCAGCGCGATTAATCACAATTAATTTGTTTGACTCATACGATTAATCGCGACTAATGTTTTTAATCGCTTGACAGCCCTACTTAAAAGTAGATTAGATAAAATGCTAGAAAATGTGCTTCAGGGAGTAATCCTGTAGCGGCCACAGAACACAGTTCAATGACCTATTAGCTGTCTCATCTTAAATATTTATACTTCTGTTCCCAAAGTATGTTAGATGATACTTAAGGTTGTTCAGTCTAGTCCAAAGGACATGTACCATTATGCACATCACTTCTTTATGAGAAATTTGGAAATCACTAGCTACTGTTAATTAATAGTGCTGACACCAACACACCCTGATGGATGGGGAGGTTTAACTTAACTCTTTCTCTGTAGTGATACCTTGATGGAAAACCTGCCAGAAACTCTCACAAGCTTATTGTTCCATCTATAATATATACGATATAAGCGGAGGGAATTGCCACAAAGAAACCTAGAGCAAATTGATAAATGGATTATCATGCATAAGAATTTAAGAACGGCCATACTGGGTCAGACCGTGGTCCATCTTGCCCTGTATCCTCTCTCTGACAGTGGCCAGTACCAGAACTTCAGGGGAAGTGTACAGAACAGGGCAATTTTGGAGAGCTGTACCCCTGTCTTCCCCTCCAGGCTTCTGTCAGTCAAAGGTTTAGGGTTGCTCTGAGCACGAGGCTACATCCCTGACCATCTTGGCTAATAGCCATTGATGGACCTATCCTCCATCAACTCACTTAATCCTTTTTTGAACCCAGTTATACTTTTGGCCTTCACAACATCCCAGGGCAATAAGTTCCACAGATTAATTGTGCATTGTGTGAAAAAGTATTTCCTCTTGTTTATATTAAACCTGCTGCATGCACTTTTGAGTGTATCATGTACCTGCCCTTACCCACTGGTACTTTTTTCTTAACTTGAAAATTGACTTGTTTTCAAATATTTTGCGTATGCTTGCAGCTACTTTTGTGGGGACACTGCATTTAGGCAGGGATCTGCTTTTAATTTTTGCTTGTGGCCTCTTCCAAATTTCATTACATCCTTATGGCCTGTTGAGCTGAGATATGGGCACCCTTTGGGAAAAATGGGACACAGTCACGTGCAGCAAGACAATTAGCAAATCAGTTAGGAGTCTGTAATGAGAACTAATGAATCTATAGGTAGCTATTCATGTCCACACTGTTTAGTGGCACCAGGTACAGACGTTAGAGGGCTTATTCCTTCACCTGCTTACTTCCCTGGTCCTTCTCACATGAACAGAGAGCAACAATACCCGAAGTCCGAAGGTGCAAACAATTCCATGTTTATTGGGGTGAACTTCCAGCAAGCAATGATTCCAGTTTCCTTCCTTAGTGTCCCCCTTCCCAGCTCTGACACCACAGAGCCTTGCCTGTGTCCCTGTTCCCATTCTCCCCGCCCCACAGCAAAACATGATTCCAATTCCCCCACCCCTATTCCCCATTCCCCCCTTTCTTCCTGATTGACTGCAGACTATATAGTAAAACTTTTGTGTTCTGCTTAGCTATACCTTAACCAATCATTTTACTGAAATTTAACTAACCAATCCTAACATATTGTAACATGATTATCTAACCAATTATATCCCACCACCTTAATTAGTTTACACCCAACACAATTAATTATACGGCAGACAGAAACAATCACAGAACCAGACAGATTATACAGACAAACAAAAGGGAAATGAGGACTACAGTGATAAAACAACAAAGAAATGAGGATTTCACATCCCAGCTATTGATAAGTGAGTTTTGCCGGACAGGATGCTATCAAACTAAGTTTCCTTTTACATCTTCTAGGCTCTTCCCTTTCTCTGGAGGTGATAGGCATTATCAGGACAGGACTGTATTCCTAACAGCCCAGTAGCACCTTTTCAATGTGATTAGTTTGGAATGTAAGGATGTGACCATACACTTCTCAGTTTATGGATGCCTCTGCTGCTTAGCCAAAGGCCTTAGCCTAAGAACAGGGCCTCAGACTGTCATAATAAGGGAAGGCCCTTACACCGGCAGACAGTGATTTTGATTCTTTCTTTTATACCTCTATAACTAGCTAAGTGATAAGAATACACCTAAACTCTTAAAGTATAAGCCTTTGCAGACAGACCTGAATATCTATATCCTAACAACTCTGAGTTTGTATACTATACAGATGTATTTGCAAATTGAAGTAACATTGTTAAACAGAAGGTAATTAAATAATCTACTGAAAGAATATGGTGATGTCTAGCCCAATGAAAATAAATGTCACTCTTCCGGAAACTCACCCCGTGGTAGGTGTGGTTGGTCTATTAGGCCAACGCGCCTTAAATCAGAATCAAATATAGGTAATCCCATCTCCTGTATGTGGGTTCTTTGGAATAACAAGACACAGTGAGCAGGGACTACAGAGTGCGTGTAAGTGTATCCGAGGCTTAGATTGAAACTCGACTGCTAGGCATTTGTTGTGGAGAAAAAAATCCTGGCTTTGAGGTGGGAGTGCTATAAAAAGGCTTTTTGATTAAAGGGCAAAGATTTGACATTTGCATCAAATGAGTGCCGTGCTTTTCTTTGCCTGAAGAGTCCTCTCTTGTGAAGGCACAGAGTTCAGCAGCAGAACCAAATGCATTTTACTGAATGACTCACTGATGTAAGCACAGGAAGAGAATCAAGCCCTTGGGTTGATCTCGCTCCAACTTTGAACAATTCTATTATTTCCCATTTTTTGCAAGTCCTGCATAGTATGTCTAGGCCTTTTAATTTTATTCTTCTAGACATGAGCACTAATGTCTTCTCTTGAACCATGGGGAGCAGTGGGCTATTGCCTGCTCTCTTTTCCCATCACAAAACACATACTCTAGAAATCAAGTCAAATGAAACATGGCAAAGATAAACTATGGTCATAAGAGGTGTAAGGTCCATTTGCAGTGGGTGCCAGGAGTCACCAGGTGACGCTGTTGCATAGTCTTGTATGTTCTTTTTCTAATGTGTGAGCAGTTTCTGAAGACATGCTGTGATGTTAGTTTTCTGATGCATAGTCTATTTGGGGGTGCTGTTGCAAACAGCAGGGGCATTTGGTCTCTGCCTGCATCTCCCTAAAAGTCTTATTTACCCCTTGGTACCAGGAGTCCTGAAGCTGCAGTTGAAGGGCCCCTTACTGCAAGCACATACTTGAGTAACTTGAGTAGTGTACTTAGTCTTATTGACTTCAGTGGATCTGCTCATGTGAGTTAAGTTACTCATTTTTTTGTATGCATTTGAGGACTGGGCCCATAGTCATTAGTGTATCTTCTATTAGTTTGGCTACTGGCAAATCTGGACTATCCTATTATATTGTATCACCAGCCAGTTACAGCACAATTAGTATCACACACAGCCCTGTCTCATACAATATTCTCAGTTGGCCTATATTAAAGCCGTATAGAGAATCCTTCTTTGGCTCAACTCTCTCACCACAGACATGGTTCCTCACTGTCCTGCCCTTTGTGCAATCACACCTGTGCAAAAGAGGCATTACCCACTACCCTGTTACAATAGTAGTGTTTTACACATCCTTTCTACAGGCGTGAATGGAGAAACAGGCCATGCACATTTTTTCACACATCTCATCCAGGCTCAAACTGCCCACGCTTTTTGTAATTGCCATAAGGAGTGGAGAGGAAATCGCCATATGTCAGTCATCAGAGGAGCAAGGGCTTTGAAGATCTGTCAGTCTCTTATTCTGGAAAGCACAGAGGTTTACATGCTGAGCTCAGTCACTGCTTCTACTTGCTACATTTGATCGTGAAATAGAGAATTTCCAGTACAGCACGCTCCGGCCTTGACATTTTGCATTGGTGTCTGGAGAGAGGAATTCTGCACATAAGCCTGACCATGTTTTTCTCTCTACAGGTCAAATCAAGAGAAAGAACACTACCAGATGAAAGGAAGTTTTGTGCTGCTGTCAGAACAATAACAGAAGCGGTCAAGCTAAAACTATCAGATCTTAAATACCATTGTGCCCATAAAAAAAATGGAATGCATGGTCCATACAGGCTGGTATTTAAAGACAAGCGTTCTGCTAGCAAAACAGGTTTCCTCAGTACGGTATCGAAGGAGCCCATTACAAATGTTGTTAATGCCACAGAGGTGATCAGCAAACTGCAAATGGAAGAGGCCACTCTGAAGAGGGAGCTGAAGCGGCTGCAGGAAGAGTGCAGACACAAGCTGGATGAGATTGCAGAAGGGCTGGTTGGAGTGATTTGTATCCCACCTATGAAGAAATAAGTTCTCATCAAGAAAGGACAAGGGAATAGAGCTGTTTGATCAGAAGACATATTACAAACCATGGCCTGAGAGTGGGTGAAATGAAGATCTGAATGTGGTTCTAATTCTCAGCCTTGAAAACAAAATTTGTCACTTCTTTATAATATGCACTGGGGCCAGAACACTGCACCCTTAATGGTTCTGTCTGCTGCCCCTTATTACTTACCTTACCAATTAAATTCTGCAGCAGGTTTTAGAGGGCGTGGGGTGTTTTTAAATCTCTCCTTCATGTAGATTTCTGATGCTTCTGCCAGGCACAGGCTCACTTTCAGAACTCTCTGTTTCTAGACACACGGTATTTGCAGGTCTGCAGACTGAAATACTAATTGCATTCAGCATTTACCAGCAAGTGAGCATATTTCTGAGTCATAAAACCCCAGATACTGAGCAGAGATGAGTGCGGCCTTCGATGCTGAAAGGTATGCAAAGCACCAAGAATGAAAGCTATTTGAAATGTGCAGAAAAGGCTGCTATTTAGTTCAGCTAGTTACATATTGTGTGGCAAGGCACAGAATACATACAGTTATCACAAAACAGATACAAAATGCTTAGTAGCAAATAAAAGTGACATCTTCTATATACACAGGCATGATGCACTTCAAATGATCAGATTCTCTATAGAAACACCCATTTTTATTAAACTATGTATTCAGTTATGAAGCACAGTAATATAATTTATATATTCACTAGAGAATGGTTTCAGAGTAACAGCCGTGTTAGTCTGTATTCACAAAAAGAAAAGGAGTACTTGTGGCACCTTAGAGACTAACCAGTTTATTTGAGCATAAGCTTTCGTGAGCTACAGCTCACTTTATCGGATGCATCCGATAAAGTAAGCTGTAGCTCATGAAAGCTTATGCTTATGCTCATGTAAGATTTTATGTTTTATGTTTGTTTTATGTTTTATGCTCATGAAAGCTTATGCTCAAATAAATTGGTTAGTCTCTAAGGTGCCACAAGTACTCCTTCACTAGAGAATGTTTCTGTAAAATAGAAATAAGGCCTTAAATTCCAGGCTTTAAGAAACCCATGGTCTACATCTGGAGACATCCCCCCCAGAAAATAAAGCCTTTCATTTGGCAGTAGCTTTTCATCCCTTTCTGTTTGCTTTCAGTAAGAAACTGCTTTTATTCTTGTGATTTTCCTTCAGAAATAAAAACACAATTTGCTTTTCATTTGTGAATTGCAATGAGCAGCAGGATTACCTTGGTTTGGATTTCTGTCCATTACTCCCAGCTTTTCTGTTTGGGTGATTAACAGTTGCCTGTGACTCAAAAAACAAAAGTAAAAGTGCATTTAAGGACATTATCATGTTCAAGTATTAGCATCATCATTGTTGTGAGATGAAGTAAGGTTGGGGGAGAGGGGCAAGGGCTGACTCTTCATTCCGCTGCCAGATCTGAATTCTCTGCTGAGTTGCACTATCATTGGCATTTCTCATGCATTGTGCACAGGTGTCAATGACGATGCCAGGTGTAAGGCAGCGGAGAGCAAGAGCTGGGTGCCCAGCCTTGGCCCAACTGAAAGCCATGTCACCAACCTACCAGAGACCACAGGAGTGCACCTCATTTGCATAATGTAGGCCAGAGTGTAGCTACCCATGTCTTCAGTACGGAGGTCGCACCATATTTCCCACAGACCAAAGCAGAGTGGGGTGCAGTGGTGTGTGAAGCCTTTGTGAGCCATGCTGGAGGCTGGGCTCCCATGTACTGGGGTACCTGAGTGCACTAGTAGAGTAATCCAGCTATTGTGGCAGGGATCACCTGGGCTCTGGCCAGGGCTCACCATGGTGCGGCCTTGAAACTAGCCGATGCTGAGAGAAAGTTTAGTTCTGTGCGTAAGCCCCAAAGAAGTAGAGAGAATGATTGTATTAATACTTATGTCCCCAAACTTAATATTAATCCCCAAACTCTTCCCCCCGGGATACTCCCCACAGAACCATGTCCAAATGCCCTACACAGAGCTGGTTCTGCACTCTGCAGCTCTAGCTCATCTCTAGCCTGTTGCTCACCAGTCTTGTCATATTGTTGTATGCCAAGCTTGTGTCCACTTAAGCTAGCAGTCATCACTCTGGTTTTAATACCAGGACATGAACTAATTTCCTAACTGTAAATATTTGTCAGTACACAGTAGTTACAATGCAGTGTGTTTTTAACATTCACCGGACAATCCCATTTCAGTCTAGACTGGAACTGGCAGAGCACGGGTTCCCTACTTGACCCTGATTATTTCCTCTCTGGAGAAATGTAAAAATTGTGTTGCTATAAAAACAGCTACAAAGAGTCCTCGGCAGCTGTATTTACTGCATGACACAAGCAAATCATATTCACAAACAAGCTGTGTTATTGAAGGGATGCTGTCAGAACAAACATTAAATC
This sequence comes from Natator depressus, assembly GCF_965152275.1. Taxonomy (NCBI): domain Eukaryota; kingdom Metazoa; phylum Chordata; order Testudines; family Cheloniidae; genus Natator; species Natator depressus. Next base: position 42,822,685 of record NC_134241.1, on the reverse strand, counting down.
CACTATTACTGGTGCTGGCACTGTCATCTAGCAATGTTAAAACTGGATCATCTGAAAAACCAATTGTCTTTATGCCACTGATGCCATTTGGTTACTTTTTGCACCTGAGACCATCCGGGCAATGAAACTAGCCAGTTTAACTTTCTTGGCCTGATTTCCGATGGCCTTGCATCTCGTGTACTCGTTTGCACAATGTCTAAAGTGGGTTTAAAATGCTGCCACCGCCATGAGTGGAGAGGTCTTCTTCGAGTGCTTGCTCATGTCTGTTCCTTAGTAGGTGTGTAGAACAGGTGCTGGAAGTTTTTCCCTCAGTGGTATCCGTAGGGGACCAGCTCTGGCACCAACTAGAGTGGTGCATGTATGCACCAGTATAAGGAGCGCTGCCAACTCCTCCGTCCCTCAATTCCTTCTTACCGCCAGTGTCGGTGCAGGAATGTCTCCTTGCCTTGGCTTGTCTCCTTACCTTCTCAACTGTGCCTAGTTGTGAATCATTTGTGGATAGTTATTAGAAAGTTTGTAGAGTTTATTAGTGCCTAAGTTAGAAATACTTAGTCCCATACAGGGCATGCCCCAACCCCTGGGCTTCAAACCTTGTGACCACTGCAAAAAATCTGCTAGTCAGCAATTCCCATCAAAGCTGCCTGAAGTGCTTAGGGGAAACCCAGGTGAGTGAGAAGTGTCGCATTTGTAAGAGCGTCAGATCACAAACCAAAAAGGAGCGGGACATTCAACTTAGAGCATTCTTTATGGAGTCAGCCCTTGCACCAGCCTCAGAGCTGGCTAGATCAGCCTTCACTCCAAGCACTGCAGCCTCAGTGCAGAGCACACTGCGGGCACTGACCTCCGTCTGGCACCGATCCCTATCCCCAGTACCGGCTAAAAAGCAAAGAAAGGCCAGGAGAGGGCGTTCGCCTACATCCTATAAAGGGAAGGAGAGAGTCAGAGGAGACCGTGGGGCAGTTCTTCCCCTGTGGATGGTGGCCAGGCCTCAGCATCCATTGAGTTGTTGAGTCCTCTTCAAGACCCGCCTGCCACCCTGGGAAGTCGCAGAAGCACTCGGCACCTGGCAGTGCCGTCCATGCTGGAGGCCTTTCAGGCCACTAAGGACATATTGTCCCTTCCGGTGCTGCTCACGTCGGCCAGCGAGGTGCCCCTGTCATAACCATAAGGGTAGCCTAAAATTCCTCCTTACCTGTAAGGGGTTAAGAAGCTGAAATAACCTGGTTGGCACCTGACCAAAGGAACCAATGGAGACAAAAGATACTTTCAAATCTTGGGGGGTTGGGGGAGAGGCTTTGTTTTGGGTTATTTGTTTCTATGTTTGTTTGCTCTTCGGACTAAGAGGGACCGGACATCAATCCATGGCATCCAAACTGTTCTGAACCAGTCTCTCATATTCCAGAAATTGTAAGTACAACCAGGCAAGGCGTATTAGTTTATCTTTGTTTTCTCAACTTGTGAATTTTCCCTTTGCTGGAGGGAGGTTTATCCCTGTTTTGTTGTAACTTTGAAACTAAGGCTAGAGGGGGTTCCTCTGTGTTTTGTGCATCTTTTGTTACCCTGTAAAGTTATCTTCCAACCTGATTTTACAGAGGGGATTTTTACCTTTTCTCTTTTTTATTTTTTTAAATAAAATTCTTCTTTTAAGAACTGATTGATTTTTTTTTTTCAGTGTCCAAGGATCCAGGGATTTAGGTCTGTGTTCATTTTGTAACCAATTGGTTAGGATATTATTCTCAAGCCTCCCCAGGAAAGGGGGTGTAAGGGTCTGGGGGGATATTTGGGGGAACAGGAACTCCAAGTGGTCCTTTCCCTGGTTCTTTGTCTAAATCACTTGGTGGTGGTAGCATACTGTTCAAGGACAAGGTGGAATTTGTGCCTTGGGAAAGTTTTTAACCTAAGCTGGTAAAAATAACCTTAGGGGGTCTTGAATGCGGGTCCCCACGTCTGTACCCCAGAGTTCAAAGTGGGGAAGGAACCCTGACAGCCCCATTTGAGGGTTATATCCGCCCTGGAACCCTTCCAGTGGTCTCCATCCATGCAGCACCGGTCTCTGCTGCAGGGGGTGCCGCCCCAGCGCTTGCCTGAACAGCACCACCAGTCCCCGGATACAGGTCGGTTTACCTGTCTAAGTGCTTGGCGTCATTCCCCGGACTCTAGGCAGCGTTCCCCTTGATCCCGGCGTTGATCACCGGCTGTCTGGTGCAGACCTGTGGAGGCACATTGCCAGTCCCCAGAGTCACGGTGCCTGGAGCATCCGAGTTAGTCTCCAAACTCACAGCACCACTCCAGAGAATCGAGACACTGGTCCCTGGAGTCCCGTCACAGGTCTCCGGATCGCCAGTATGGATCCCCGTGGGCATGTTGACGGTCTCCGAGATCATAGAATCATAGAATATCAGGGTTGGAAGGGACCTCAGGAGATCATCTAGTCCAACCCCCTGCTCAAAGCAGGACCGATCCCCAATTAAATCATCCCAGCCAGGGCTTTGTCAAGCCTGACCTTAAAAACTTCTAAGGAAGGAGATTCCACCATCTCCCTAGTTAACGCATTCCAGTGTTTCACCACCTTCCTAGTGAAAAAGTTTTTCCTAATGTCCAACATAAATCTCCCCCACTGCAACTTGAGACCATTACTCCTTGTTCTGTCATCTACTACCACTGAGAACAGTCTAGAGCCATCCTCTTTGGAACCCCCTTTCAGGTAGTTGAAAGCAGCTATCAAATCCCCCCTCATTCTTCTCTTCCGTAGACTAAACATCCCCAGTTCCCTCAGCCTCTCCTCATAACTCATGTGTTCCAGTCCCGTAATCATTTTTGTTGCCCTCCGCTGGACTCTTTCCAATTTTTCCACATCCTTCTTGTAGTGTGGGGCCCAAAACTGGACACAGTACTCCAGATGAGGCCTCACCAGTGTCGAATAGAGGGGAACGATCACGTCCCTCGATCTGCTGGCAATGCCCCTACTTTATACATCCCAAAATGCCATTGGCCTTCTTGGCAACAAGGGCACACTGTTGACTCATATCCAGCTTCTCGTCCACTGTAACCCCTAGGTCCTTTTCTGCAGAACTGCTGCCGAGCCATTCGGTCCCTAGTCTGTAGCGGTGCGTGGGATTCTTCCGTCCTAAGTGCAGGACTCTGCACTTGTCCTTGTTGAACCTCATCAGATTTCTTTTGGCCCAATCCTCCAATTTGTCTAGGTCCCTCTGTATCCTATCCCTACCCTCCAGCGTATCTACCTCTCCTCCCAGTTTAGTGTCATCTGCAAATTTGCTGAGGGTGCAATCCACACCATCCTCCATATCATTTATGAAGATATTGAACAAAACCGACCCCAGGACCGACCCTTGGGGCACTCCACTTGATACCGACTGCCAACTAGACATGGAGCCATTGATCACTACCCGTTGAGCCCAACAATCTAGCCAACTTTCTATCCACCTTATAGTCCATTCATCCAGCCCATACTTCTTTAACTTGCTGGCAAGAATACTGTGGGAGACAGTGTCAAAAGCTTTGCTAAAGTCAAGGAACAACACGTCCACTGCTTTCCCCTCATCCACAGAGCCAGTTATCTCGTCATAGAAGGCAATTAGATGAGTCAGGCATGACTTGCCCTTGGTGAATCCATGCTGACTGTTCCTGATCACTGTCCTCTCCTCTAAGTGCTTCAGAATTGATTCCTTGAGGACCTGCTCCATGATTTTTCCAGGGACTGAGGTGAGGCTGACTGGCCTATAGTTCCCCGGCTCCTCCTCCTTCCCTTTTTTAAAGATGGGCACTACATTAGCCTTTTTCCAGTCGTCCGGGACTTCCCCTGATCGCCATGAGTTTTCAAAGATAATGGCCAATGGCTCTGCAATCACATCCGCCAACTCCTTTAGCATTCTCGGATGCAATGCATCTGGCCCCATGGACTTGTGCACGTCCAGCTTTTCTAAATGGTCCCGAAACACTTCTTTCTCCACAGAGGGCTGGTCATCTCCTCCCCATGCTGTGCTGCCCAGCGCAGTAGTCTAGGAGCTGACCTTGTTCGTGAAGATAGAGGCAAAAAAAGCATTGAGTACATTAGCTTTTTCCACATCCTCTGTCACTAGGTTGCCTCCCTCATTCAGTAAGGGGCCCACACTTTCCTTGACTTTAGAATCATAGAATCATAGAATATCAGGGTTGGAAGGGACCCCAGAAGGTCATCTAGTCCAACCCCCTGCTCGAAGCAGGACCAATTCCCAGTTAAATCATCCCAGCCAGGGCTTTGTCAAGCCTGACCTTAAAAACCTCTAAGGAAGGAGATTCTACCACCTCCCTAGGTAACGCATTCCAGTGTTTCACCACCCTCTTAGTGAAAAAGTTTTTCCTAATATCCAATCTAAACCTCCCCCATTGCAACTTGAGACCATTACTCCTCGTTCTGTCATCTGCTACCATTGAGAACAGTCTAGAGCCATCCTCTTTGGAACCCCCTTTCAGGTAGTTGAAAGCAGCTATCAAATCCCCCCTCATTCTTCTCTTCTGCAGACTAAACAATCCCAGCTCCCTCAGCCTCTCTTCATAAGTCATGTGCTCTAGACCCCTAATCATTTTTGTTGCCCTTCGCTGGACTCTCTCCAATTTATCCACATCCTTCTTGTAGTGTGGGGCCCAAAACTGGACACAGTACTCCAGATGAGGCCTCACCAGTGTCGAATAGAGGGGAACGATCACATCCCTCGATCTGCTCGCTATGCCCCTACTTATACATCCCAAAATGCCATTGGCCTTCTTGGCAACAAGGGCACACTGTTGACTCATATCCAGCTTCTCGTCCACTGTCACCCCTAGGTCCTTTTCCGCAGAACTGCTGCCTAGCCATTCGGTCCCTAGTCTGTAGCGGTGCATTGGATTCTTCCATCCTAAGTGCAGGACCCTGCACTTATCCTTATTGAACCTCATCAGATTTCTTTTGGCCTAATCCTCCAATTTGTCTAGGTCCTTCTGTATCCTATCCCTCCCCTCCAGCGTATCTACCACTCCTCCCAGTTTAGTATCATCTGCAAATTTGCTGAGAGTGCAATCCACACCATCCTCCAGATCATTTATGAAGATATTGAACAAAACCGGCCCCAGGACCGACCCCTGGGGCACTCCACTTGACACTGGCTGCCAACTAGACATGGAGCCATTGATCACTACCCGTTGAGCCCGACAATCTAGCCAGCTTTCTACCCACCTTATAGTGCATTCATCTAGCCCATACTTCCTTAACTTGCTGACAAGAATACTGTGGGAGACCGTGTCAAAAGCTTTGCTAAAGTCAAGAAACAATACATCCACTGCTTTCCCTTCATCCACAGAACCAGTAATCTCATCATAAAAGGCGATTAGATTAGTCAGGCATGACCTTCCCTTGGTGAATCCATGCTGACTGTTCCTGATCACTTTCCTCTCATGTAAGTGCTTCAGGATTGATTCTTTGAGGACCTGCTCCATGATTTTTCCAGGGACTGAGGTGAGGCTGACTGGCCTGTAGTTCCCAGGATCCTCCTTCTTCCCTTTTTTAAAGATTGGCACTACATTAGCCTTTTTCCAGTCATCCGGGACTTCCCCCGTTCGCCACGAGTTTTCAAAGATAATGGCCAAGGGCTCTGCAATCACAGCCGCCAATTCCTTCAGCACTCTCGGATGTAACTCGTCCAGCCCCATGGACTTGTGCACGTCCAGCTTTTCTAAATAGTCCCTAACCACCTCTATCTCCACAGAGGGCTGGCCATCTCTTCCCCATTCTGTGATGCCCAGTGCAGCAGTCTGGGAGCTGACCTTGTTAGTGAAAACAGAGGCAAAAAAAGCATTGAGTACATTAGCTTTTTCCACATCCTCTGTCACTAGGTTGCCTCCCTCATTCAGTAAGGGGCCCACACTTTCCTTGGCTTTCTTCTTGTTGCCAACATACCTGAAGAAACCCTTCTTGTTACTCTTGACATCTCTTGCTAGCTGCAGCTCCAGGTGCGATTTGGCCCTCCTTATATCTTTCCTACATGCCCGAGCAATATTTTTATACTCTTCCCTGGTCATATGTCCAACCTTCCACTTCTTGTAAGCTTCTTTTTTATGTTTAAGATCCGCTAGGATTTCACCATTAAGCCAAGCTTAACTTTCTTCTTGTTGCTAACATACCTGAAGAAATCCTTCTTGTTACTCTTAACGTCTCTTGCTAGGTGCAACTCCAGGTGTGATTTGGCCTTCCTGATTTCACTCCTGCATGCCTGAGCAATATTTTTATACTCCTCCCTGGTCATTTGTCCAATCTTCCACTTCTTGTAAGCTTCTTTTTTGTATTTAAGATCAGCAAGGATTTCACTGTTAAGCCAAGCTGGTCGCCTGCCATATTTACTATTCTTTCTACACATTGGGATGGTTGGTTTGTCCCTGTAACCTCAATAAGGATTCTTTAAAATACAGCCAGCTCTCCTGGACTCCTTTCCCCCTCATGTTATTCTCCCAGGGGATCTTGCCCATCAGTTCCCTGAGGGAGTCAAAGTCGGCTTTTCTGAAGTCCAAGGTCCGTATTCTGCTGCTTTCCTTTCTTCCTTGTGTCAGGAAGATGTCGATCTTCTCGCTCCCATTCTCACTCCCGACCCATGGAGTAGCGCTGCTCTCAAAGTGTGAGGTGTTGATCGCCAGGGTACCATCACCGATCAGCCAAATGATGACAACAGTCACCAGAGTGACGGCACCAAGAGCCATCATCCCTGTGCAGGTCCCTAGCAGAGGTCTGTGGAGAGGGCTGACGGGAACGAGGTAGACAGGCAGCATCAGTACTGTCCTGGTCCCCCAGACAAGTCTCCCCCTCTTCAGGCTCTGAAAGTGAGGAGGAAGATCTGCCTGCAGGCCAAGGCCACGCACCAGGGGCACTGGCATTTCCCTCTGGGCCACCTGAGGCCTCATGGCCCCAGGGCCAGTGGCCGGTACTCTGGCAGCTATGGAACCCCTGGGAGTTTTCCCCAACCGATGCAGTGGCACCGGTTAGTATCAGGGGTATGTGAAAGACGGTCAGCGACAGTCTCCGACCCACCCAGACTTGGAAGCAGAGTCACAGCAAGGTCCCCAGTTACAGCCAGCTTCAGCTGAAGCTCCCTTGGCAGAGGCAGCAGAGTTGGCAGACCCCCCTATACCCGCCTCATCATCTTTGTCTTTGCCCAATTAGGCGATAGGAGGGCCTTCCCATGCGGTTCTCCGGGATGATGCAAGGGCTCACCGGGAGCTTCTGAAGAGAGTGGTATAGAACCTGGGGCTGGAAGCCAAGGAGTTGGCTGAACCCTCTGACTCCCTGTTTGATGTGCTAAGTGCAGCAGCCCCCTGCAGGATGTCATTGCCCCGATCCACAAGGGCGTGGTGAAACTGATCAAGTCCCTGCAGCAAACCCCCTTTCTCTCCACCTGTTTGGAAATGGGGGGCAGGACAGTACTACATCCCTGCTAAGGGGTTTGAATAGCTGTATATCCACCACACTCCAAGCTCACTGGATCTCTTTGGCAGAAAAATTTATTCTACAGCCAGCCTCCAGCTGAGAGTGGCCAACCATCAGGCCCTCCTTGGCCGTTATGATTTTAGTATTTGGCAGTCCATGGCCAAGTTTGTGGACTTGCTGCCAGAGGAGCTCAGGAAGGAGTTCCTGGTGATCCTTGATGAGGGTAGGGCTGTAGTCAGGGCTGAGGCCTCCAAATGGCCTCGGATGTCGCAGACTCTGCGGCCTGGATCATGGCTTTGGCCATTTCCATGAAGCCTGCATCCTGGCTACAGTCATCAGGCCTTTCAGTGGAGGTTCAGTAGTCCATCCAGGACCTCCCATTAGATAGCATGTCACTGTTCTCGGAACAAAACAGACAGCAAATTACGTGGCCTGAAAGACTCTAGGGCTACCTTGCGCTCTCTGGGCCTTTACACACCGGCACCTGTAAGAAAGTGGTTCAAGCTGCAACAGTCCCACAGGTTCAGGAGCCAATTCCAATTGGAGCTCTTCCACAAGAAGGAAAAGGGTTACAAGCACCAGGAAGGCAGTCAGCCAGCCCACTCAGCTCACTAGAGCTCTACCCACAGCAAATCGGGTAACAAGCAGGCATTTTGAGGGTGCGCTCAAGGGTGACCTTCCAGCCTGTATCCTGGATGCAACACCTCTGTTATTTTCCAACCATTTGTCCCCCTTCATCACTGCCTGGGCCTCTATAACATCAAACCGATGGATCCTCAGCACAGTAGCAGGGGGATATACGTTCCAGTTTATTTCTCTCTCTCCCTCCCACCCTCGTTCCCTGTCCCTCTTCAGGGATCCTTTTCACGAGCGTCTGCTCGCTCAGGGGATACAAGGCCTCCTGCAGGTGGGTGCCATGGAGGAAGTCCCCTTACACCTGAGCGGAAAAGGGTTTTACTCCCACTATTTTTTGATCCCAACCGGGGTGGGGGTGGGGGGCGTCTATGCCCCATTCTTGACCTGTGAAACCTCAACAGGTATCTCAGAAAGTTGAAATTCTGCATGGTCTCCCTGGCCTCCATCATTCCTTCCCTGGATCCGGAAGGTTTGTTTCTCTGGATTCAGCCATTCGCAATCTGAAAGACACTTACTTTCACACATTGCTATTTCATGGACACAGAAGGTTCCTATGATTCATGGTTTGGACTGCCCACTACCAATTTTCAGTACTCCCCTTTGGCCTAGCAGCGGCACCTAAGGTGTTTACAAAGTGCATGTTGTTAGTGGCAGCCTACCTCAGACATTGGAGTATCCAGATCTACCCATACCTCAACGACTGGCTCATCAAGGGCCGTTCCAGAGTCCACATTCAGCACAGCGTCGAGACGTTGCAAGCCACCTGTCAAGTTCTGGGCCTGTTACCTGGGGTTATTTCAACCCAAAGCTCTTGGTAACTTTTACTCTATGCAAGGTGGTGTCAGGAAATCAGGTGAGACACAGCTGTCACAAACAGGACAGCACAACTTGTTACCAGTTGGCGCAGGCTCTGCCTCCATCAATAGGGAAGGCTCATTTGACAAGGGCTCAGGCGTCTTCGGCTGCTTTCCTGGTGGAGGACATCTGCAGGGCCATGGCATGGTCTTCAGTGCACACGTTCACGATGCATTATGCCATCACCCAGCAGGCCAGAGATGATGCTGGCTTCGGCAGAGCTGTGTTGCAATTGACACGTCCACGAACTCCTACACACCTCCGATGGTACTGCTTGGGAGTCACCTACAATGGAATGAACATGAGCAAGCACTCGAAGAAGAAAAAAAACAATTACTAGCCTTTCATAACTGTTGTTCTTCGAGATGTGTTGCTCATGTCCATTCCATGACCCACCCTCCTACTCTGTCAGAGATCTGGAAAGAAGGAACTGAGGGAGGGGGGAGCCAGCAGCGCCCCTTATTCTGGCACAAATGCGTGCCACTCCAGAGGGCGCCAGAGCTGGTCCCCTACAGATACCACTGCGGGAAAAACTTCTGGCACCGGTGCAGTGGTGAGCACACACCCCTACAATGGAATGGACATGAGCAACACATCTCAAAGAACAACAGTTACGAAACTTAAGTAGCCGTTTTTTCTGACTGATAGCATTTTATGCCCCTCTGCACAGGTGTGAATAACACAAAGGGCCACGCCGGGGAGAATCAGGCCCTGTGTTTCTAGTGAAAATGCCTGGATCTGAAGCATACTCTTGAAGGGGGCCTTTGCCACTGCACTGTGAAATCTGGCAGTGTTCCACAGGAGAGCATCCAGGTACCCTGTGGCCTTGGGGAAGGTGCACTGAGATAGCAGCCACATGGTTCTGAATTTTGGTCTCACCTTCACTGACTTGTTCATATTTCTGTACACTTCATAGTCCTTATTACTGGCTAAGGCCTCGTACCTTCTGTTAACTGCTTTGCAAAATGAGAGGGCTGAAGTTATACAAGGAAACCTTAGGCAGAGATGGCAATAGAACTCAGGCCTCTTATGGCAGACTCAAGGCTTATTCAGTCTACCACACTGCTTTTCAGATTGAAGGTTCCAAATATATGTGCTTGGGTTATTCTAGGTAAAATTTTCAGCTATGCCCAACCTCTGACTCTATCAGTTGACCATAGTCTCCTTTCAGCCTGCAATAGAACCTTGGATCTGTTTTCCCCGGTATTAAACTTCTGTCTAGCAAATAGCTGTGTAACCTACTGGCAAAGTGTGCATCAGATCTGCCTTTGGTGACTGCACAAAACAGAAGATTACAGTTACTCCTCTGGCTCAAGTGGTCTATGCTGGGGATCTGAAGGTCCAGGATTCAAGCCCTGCTGGCAGCTCATGTTACTCCTGAGGGCATTCTGCGCCAAAAAAATTAAAAATTCTGTGCACAATATTTTAAAATTCTGAAAGTTTTATTTGTCAATAAATAAATGCAGAGGATCCAGCATAGCAGTGGGGAGCACAGGCGACTGGTTGCATGAAGGTCGGCAATCACCCCTGCAGCACCCCCACCCCTGGAAAACGGACTCAGTGGTGAGACTGCACCTGACCCTAACACAGCACAAGGCCTGGGCCTGGCCCAGAAACACCCTGGGGGCCCTGCCCCTCTGCACCAGGTGCACCAGGTGTGGGGCAGGCAGGCTCAACCAGGCAGGATCCAAGTGTGAAAGGGCTCACTGTGGGGGGATCCAGGTGTGTGGTGAGAGGTTCTGTTTGGGACAATCTGGGTGCAGTCAGCTCAGTGGAGGGTCTAGTTGTGGGGGGATCTGGATGCACAGAGGCTCATGGAGAGTGGGTTCTAGGTGCAGGGGCAATGGGACTCTGCAGGGACCTGCAGGTGAAGGTGGTTGGGGCTCAGTGGAGGGGTGTGAGTGTGGGGGGTCTCAGCAGGGGAGTTTGGGTGCTGGGGGGAGTGGGGCCTGGTGGGGTGGGGGTCTGGGTGCAACTAGTTGGGGGTCAGTGGTATGTGGGCTCAGGGTGGTGCAGGGGTGGGGGGTCTGGAGGCAGGGGGCTCCAGATGCAGGAGCTGAGGTTCAGTGGGGTGGGGTTTGGGTATGGAGCGCTGGTGGGGGGGGGGGTTGGGTGTATGGGGTGAGACTTGGCGGGGGTGTCAGGGTATGGGAGGTCCGGATGCCTGGGGGTTGGGCAGATGGAGGAACAGGTCCCCTTACAGCCCCTCTCCCTACAGCCAATGAGTGATGAGGGCAGGAAGCAGGGTAGGATGCTGAGCTTCCTGCAGCTGGGAGAGGTTTCTGGGGGTGGGTCTGACACAGCCCCAGCCACTCCTTGCAGGGGAGGAGGAAATCCAATCCTCTCTTTTGCCTCCAGCCCAGCTGGGACTAGCAGCTGATCCCCGCTCAGGGTAGGAGCCACTGGCTGGGGTGTCCCCAGCCCTATGGTGATTTACCTCTCCACCAGCTGCTCTGGGTGCCTGAAATTATGTACATGCACCGCTAGGGAGTGATGCGTGACTGCTTGTCAAGGTTCCTTCCCCACTCTGAACTCTAGGGTACAGATGTGGGGACCTGCATGAAAACCTCCTAAGCTTACTTTTACCAGCTTAGGTTAAAACTTCCCCAAGGTACAAACTATTTTACCTTTTGCCCTTGGACTTTCGCTGCCACCACCAAACGTCTGACCGGGTTTATTATTGGGAAAGAGTCATTTGGAAACGTCTTTCCCCCCAAAATCCTCACCAAAACCTTGCACCCCCCTTCCTGGGGAAGTTTTGATAAAAATCCTCACCAATTTGCCTAGGTGACCACAGACCCAAACCCTTGGATCTTAAGAACAATGAAAAAAAGTATTCAGTTTCTTACAAGAAGAATTTTAGTAGAAGAAAAAGTAAAAAGAATCACCTCTTTACCATCCTGATTTTACATACCTTACAGGGTAATTAGATTCAAAACAGAGAGAATCCCTCTAGGCAAAACCTTAAGTTACAAAAACACACAAAGACAGGAATATCTATTCCATTCAGCACAGCTTATTTTCTCAGCCATTTAAAGAAACCATAATCTAACGCATATCTAGCTAGATTACTTACTAAGTTCTAAGACTCCATTCCTGTTCTGTCTCTGGCAAAAGCATCACACAGACAGACACAGACCCTTTGTTTCTCCCCCCCTCCAGCTTTGAAAGTATCTTGTCTCCTTATTGGTCATTGTGAACAGTTGCCAGCGAGGTTATCCTAGCATCTTAACCCTTTACAGGTGAAAGGGTTTTTCCTTTGGCCAGGAGGGATTTTAAAGGTGTTTACCTTTCCCTTTATATTTACGACACTGCTCTTGCAGCTTCCCTATCAGAAAGTCATTTTTCTGCGGGGGAGCAAAGAAACCTGCGGGGGATGTGAATTCTGTGCATGTTTAGTGGCACCAGAATTCCCCTAGGAGTATCATGGGATGGAAACTCATGGGTATAAGTGAGATAATTTGTTCTTCCTGATTTTTTTTATTTAATTTGCACAGTACGAAAGTCTCTTTTAAAGTTAAAAAAAAGTATAGCCTGTCAATTATGGTGGAACATACAACAAAACCCAGGTGGTCAACATTTTAGTGACTGGTCATACGCTTCGATTATTTGTAACACACTGGTAGGTTTGAAAGTGGAGAGGTGTGCGTTCTGGTTCTCATGAGTTGGTCAAAGCTGTTGCCTTTTCATTTACAACACTGCTGAGAGATTACAAATAAACGTACTAGTCACTGAATTGAATCAAATAATCATGGAACCATATCTAGTCAGACTAGATTTCTAAAAGTTTTTAAACAGTATCTGGGGTCTTAAGCACCTGATATGGTCCTTTTAGATTTGTTTCACTGGCAGTTTAGAAATACAAGACCAGCCCACCAGAACAGGAACAAGCACAGATGCCTTTGTAAAGTTTGTAGCCTGGAAAATCCTAGATATTTGAGCCTCTTTAGAGTCATCCTTCCCTTGCTGAGGGTGACTTTGTTCTGTTCTTTTCTCAACCACCAGTAATGTATAATCCACTTGTTCCAAAACTGCAAAGCCTACTCAATCTCAGATATTTGTACTAAAGAAAGCAATATGGAAGGATCCATAGCAGAGGAGATCAGCGAGTTAGGAAGAAAAGTGAGTTTAATTATCTATTTTAGATACTTTCATAGAGCATCTTCCATAGAGTATTAAGGCAAGAAAGGGACCATTATATCATCTAGTCTGATCTGTATATTAGAGGCCATTACATTTCACCCAGATATCTGTGTATTGAGCCCAATGATTTTAGGTAAACTAAAGCATTTCAGGCCTCAGGAGACTTATCTGTTGTGTTCCCCAGGCACAGAATGGGAGAAACTGAGGTGCCACTTCTGTTATACCTGAGCACCTCACAATCATTAATGCATTTATCCTCACACGCAGACCTCTGACAGGCTGCTGCTGTTATCCCTATTGTACAGATGTGGAACTGAGGCACAGAGACGCCAAGTGACTTGCTCGGGGTCACACCAGAAGTTTGTAAAGGTTGCCCACTGAAAAGTGTTGCCACAACAGAAAGAAGACTCAAGCAACTCCATTCATATGCTGATGTTACTGTGCTTTGCAAAGGTTAAGTTAAGCCTCACAGTATTCCTGTGAAGGAGGGAAGTGTTCTAATCCCCATTTTGCAGTCAAGCAGCAGGGATATACAGAGGTTAAAGTGATTTGTCCAAGGCCACAGAAGTTTGTGTCAAAACTAAGACTTTTGATGGCTTTGGAAGAAGAGGGATATGAACTATCATAGAGAATAGACTGGATGGGGATAGAGACTAAACAGAATCTCTGGAGAAGACTGGTAGCATTGCAGCTCCAAGATTTGAGATAAGTGGCAGGTATTATGAACAGTTGTTTAGAAGGAGCCAAGCAAAAATCCCTTGAAGAGAAGAATAATGTCGAGATGTTGTTGGTGTGTTTTAGCATGGAGTAAAACAGAACTGTTCAGGTTTGAGGCTGAGATCTCATTGCTGCTCTCAGAAAGAGGATTAGGTAGGGGGCGATCAGCTAATTTGGAAGTTGGTGCCTCTATCTAAAATGATGAACACCACAGATCCTACGGAAGGACTTGGAAGATGAGACGCACCTGACTGGTCACTCATATCAAGATTCAGGACTTGAGATGGATCTCAGATGTTGGGCTGATAACACCTGCAGCTAGTCCTGTTAACAGGAACTCCTCTGCAGCCAGCCCCACTGTTAGGAACTTGGAAATATGCAGTGTTTCTTTATGCTCCTTCAATTGCGCTTTTCCACCTGCAGTGTATGTTCTTTGTTTAAGAGCTCAAAAACACCACTACTGGATGAAGAGCTCTTTCCAAGCATATCCCAGGAGGAGGCTATTAATGGAATTTGTGCCGTCCAAGTGTAAATATTCCATGTGTATCTACTGAATACAATACCATGGAGGTATTTGTACATGGCTGCTGTTTAACCCGCTTCTCTGCTGTAATTGGTGCCTGCTGACCAAATTATTTGCTTTCCAAACATCTTGCTAGGAAAATGAAATTGGCCCTGAATATTTAAGCAGCTGCTAACTCTGGGCTGAATTTCACATTCAGAAATATTCCTCCAAAAATAACAGAGCATCAACCTACTTGAAGCCAAAACAAGGGAAGCTTAAAAAAGCGAGTGAGTCATCTGCAGTCGCTGCTTCCCACAATATTGTGCCTGCTGGTAAAGAAGGGCAATTGGGAGTAGTTACTTCCAGCCAAGTATATCTCTGGTTCCCGCTGGGTTTCCTGCATCTGGCCCTCAATGTACTGCACCCCTGCAGCTGGGGGAGCTGGTGGTTAGTCGGGTGCATTCACCTCTGCAGGCTTTATTCTGAGTGTTCCTGGTGAGGAGTTCATTTACCAAGAGTGTCTCACAAATAGTAACTGACACCCCCCCCCCCCATGCTCACGCTTCCCCCCTTCATGACTCAGCCACCTGCCATGAGACCCTAGGGAGTGGGGAGGGTCACACACAGTCCAAGGCGTCCCAGAGTCAAACAGTTCCCAGCTCTCCTACACACAGCACTGCAGGAGGCTGCCCAGACATTGCAGAGAGCTCCACCAACAGCACTGCTGTTGCCCTCCTGCTCTCTCCAGGCCGGGACACCTCTCTTCCCTGCTCAGTTTCTCTGTCTCTTCCCCATCTCTCAGCCCTCTGGCTGTGCCAAAGCCCTTCTGCTGGCAGTGTTGAATCCCCTCCACTCATTCCCCATTCCACCAGGCTGGCAGCCCATTAGGTCAGTGTGAGCAAGCTCGCCACTTTGGAATCCAGGCCCCTTATTTAGGAGCCTAAATACAGACTTGGGCACCTAACGTTAGGCCTCCCCACTTTTAAAAATGTTGGCCGATGTCTTTGAACAAGATGAAGACCTCAGCCCATCTCGTGCCAAGTCTGATGTTTTAAAAGAGCCCAGGCCTGAGCTAGCCGACAAGAAAAGTATCTGAGCAACAGTTATTCAAAAGGTTGTCATAAATATAAAGGGAAGGGTAAACCCCTTTAAAATCCCTCCTGGCCAGAGGAAAAATCCTCTCACATGTAAAGGGTTAAGAAGCTAAAGGTAACCTCGCTGGCACCTGACCAAAATGACCAATGAGGAGACAAGATACTTTCAAAAGCTGGGAGGAGGGAGAGAAACAAAGGGTCTGTGTCTGTCTGTACGCTGCTTTTGCCGGGGATAGACCAGGAATGGAGTGTTAGAACTTTTAGTAAGTAATCTAGCTAGGTATGTGTTAGATTATGATTTCTTTAAATGGCTGAGAAAAGAATTGTGCTGAATAGAATGACTATTTGTCTGTGTGTCTTTTTTGTAACTTAAGGTTTTGCCTAGAGGGATTCTCTATGTTTTGAATCTAATTACCCTGTAAGGTATCTACCATCCTGATTTTACAGAGGTGATTCCTTTACTTCTATTTACTTCTATTTCTATTAAAAGTCTTCTTGTAAGAAAACTGAATGTTTTTTCATTGTTCTCAGATCCAAGGGTTTGGGTCTGTGGTCACCTATGCAAATTGGTGAGGATTTTTACCAAACCTTTCCCAGGAAGTGAGGTGCAAGGGTTGGGAGGATTTTGGGGGGAAAGACGTGTCCAAACTACGTTTCCCAGTAAACCCAGTTAGAGTTTGGTGGTGGCAGTGGATATTCCAAGGACAAAGGATAAAATTAATTTGTACCTTGGGGAAGTTTTAACCTAAGCTGGTAAAAGTAAGCTTAGGAGGTTTTCATGCAGGTCCCCACATCTGTACCCTAGAGTTCAGAGTGGGGGAGGAACCTTGACAGAGGTGAAAAACACCAAGCTCAGCAAGCTCAGAGGTGGCTCAACTGATTTTAGTTCATGGGTTTTTAAGGACAGAAGGGACTGTTATGGCCGTCAAATCTGACCTGCACAGCTTCATTAGAGCATGTTTTTAAGAAAGAGGCTTCCAGCGTTGATTCACTGAACAGAGTACGGCCATCATTTACCGGAGGGGCACGTCTGGCTGTAATGTTTCAAGGAACATTCAAGGCATCAGTGGGAAGAACCCTGTGGATTCTGGTTAAAAACTGGTAAGGCCTGATTTCCATACAGTACTCATCTGGGGGTGCTGTGGGCAAAGGAGCATTGTGACTGTAGAGGTAACTGTCCATCACTCGCTCCCCCCGCAGTTCACTTGCATACTTCAGTCCCATTGAAATGAGTCAGCAGATGAAACTGCAGGTCAGGACTGAGCTGCTTTGTGTGCGTGCGGTGGGGTCAGGGCTTCAGGGTGGGAATGGCAGGGGCTGCTTCAGTTCAGGAGCTGTACTGGCTGAGTAGGAGTGAGGCTGTCTTCACGCTATGCCTGGCTGAGGCGAGGTCACTGACCTTTGCTCAGTTAGAACTGTTTATCTAGGCAGCTCCCATTAGGTGCAGTAGGCAAAGGGATTGCTCCACCTGCAGCATCAAGTGGGCTTTGGCAAGGGGTGAGATGATGAAGGCAGGTGGCAGGGTTTAAGGTTAGGGTTACTGGAGGGAGGAGTGGTGATTGGCTGAGTTACCTCTGATGTCACAGTGCTGCTGCTCAGGCGCCTCGGTTGCAGCACAACATGGGCACTGTCAAAGGGAAGTGGGAAGAAGGTGAGTGGCTTAGGCAACTAGACAAGCAAATGTAGGTGTAGTGGCAGTATCCTGTACAATTGATACGGGTTCAGGCAGGGATAGACATTACTTTCCTGCCCTCCCATCACCTGCCAGCTCAGCCTGCATAAGCAACAAAGTGTGTGACTTTCTAGCTTAAAAAACTCCAAATGACGGAGAATCCATCCCAGTCCATGGTAAATTGTTCCATTGATTAATTCCTCTCACTATTAAAATTTGCACCTTATTTCTAGCCTGAATTATCTAGCTTTAACTTCCAACCATTGGTTTCTCTTCTGCTTTTTTTGCCAAGTAAAAGAGCCCTTGGGTATTAAAAATCTTCCTATGTAGGACTTGTGGATTGTGATCATGTTACCTCTTAAGTTTCTCTCTGATAATCTAAATAGAGCTTCTGCAAGCAGGTTTTCCAGAGTTTGAATCATTCTTGTCACTATTCTCTGAACCCTTTCCAGTTTGTCAATATCCCTTATGGAGGGTGCACCCTAGAACTGGACACGATATTGCAGCAGTAGTCTCACCTGTGTCAAATATAGAGGAAATACCACCTCCCTTCTCCTACTTGACAGTGGACCATGGGAGATGCCCATCTACACTGAGTGGACCGTCATGGAAACATGCTGTCTGGAGTGTAGGTAATGGCTTCCTGCAATGACTGAGCAAAATTGGGCATGAATATGTGGCTTGCCCACGTGACTTCAAACTCCATCTTGTTGCTGTAATTTTTTACAGTGAGAACACTGGGATGCCCTTTACATCGCAAAAGCTATAAAAGGTCCTGGAAACACCTCCATTTGGTCTTCAATCCTGCTTCTTACCTCTGGAGGAACCTAGCTACAAACTGAAGCTCTGAACAAAGGACTGAATGACCCATCCCAGCTGTGGATGTACTCCAGGGATTTGACTAAAGCCAGCAGTTTATTCCATCACTGCTACAAGCCTGAACCATGAACTTTGCCATTACTGTATGTAATTGATTCCTTTAACCAATTTTAACTCACCTTTCTTTCTTTTTATGAATAAACTTTTAGATTTTTAGATACTAAAGGATTGACACCAGCGTGATTTTTGGGTAAGATCTAAGTTATATATTGACCTGGGAGTGTGGCTAGTCCTTTGGGATCAGAAGACCCTATTATTTGATGAGAGTGTTGTAAAGAACCACTCATCTCTGAATCCAGTGTTTTTGGTGGTGTTATAAGAACTGGAATGCCTGAGGAAACTGCCTTTATGTTTTCTTGTCAGCCAGTGTGGTGAAACAGGAGTTTACTTTTGTGGCTGGTTTGGTATATCTTATAAAAGAATAACCACCAGTTTTAGGTAGTGTTTGCCCTATTTCTCAGTAGTTCATCCTGAATTTGACATTCTCAGTTGTGACCCACTAAGGCACGGGTACAGAAGGATGTAGACAAACCGGAAGTCAATGGGGTGTATGAAGGATAATGACTTGAGAACTGTAGTGAACAGAATTACTCTGGATTTACACTTGTGTGAGAGAACAGAAAGGACATAGTCTTTTACCTGGAGGGAGTGCCGGAAGTAGGAGTGTCTGAGCAGTTGTCTTTACAGTGGAGAGCGCGCCAGCAACCAGCCAGCTAGTCACTCTCCTCTCCTCTCCTCTAGCATGCTGCTGTCTCAGGCAGAGGAGCAGGCAGCCCCAGCAAGCTCCCGTCTCACCTGTGGGCTCTGTGTCAGCTGGGTCTGGTACAGAGCATCACATCGCTTGCATCTTGTGCTTTGATTTTAGCACTGAGCATTGCTAATAAATATTTGAGTTACAGGCTGGTGTGTAGCTTGGCCAGTTGCACATCAGAGGCCAGTGAACAACTAACTCTGGGGCAGCCAGCCATTTCAGAGGTGGATTTCAGCTTCCACCAACTCTCACCTTCTCCCAGCTTTTATTAGCACACTGGCAAGTAGAGCCTGAGTTCTTGTTACTCTGCTAGAGGCCTCTGATACATACAAGCCCCACAGCCGCTCTGGAGAAACCAGGACCAAGGAAAGCAGGGAAGGACTGAATTGGAGAGTCAGACCATGGGAGCGGGGCCACGTACCCCACTGATCAGTGTTCAGTCTGGAGTGCAGTGAGTGAGGGGTGCAGCATTTGCAGAGCTAGTCAGTCTAGCAGCAACATCCATGCTGTTGACTTTGCCCTATGGAGCTGTGAAAAGCCTGCAATCCCTCCAAGTTATGAGAATCATTGTAATGCGAGCTAAAAGTTCCCTGCTTCGGCTATTCCAGCTGCTGTCCCATTGCGGAACTGCAGGTGTTTGTCTCAACTTCCCCCCAGCCAGCCCTCTGGGTGGGATTGGCTCCTCTGGGGCTAGGTAAGGACTGAATCCACCATGCTTTCCTCTTCCCTCCCTCATGGGAACGCCCTCCTCCCTTGGGATGCATGTTTATTCGGATTTATCCACTATGTTAATATGTGTCTGTCCAGGCACCAGGAGCTGATCCAAAGCCTTTGGGAGTCTTTCCATGGACCCAGCTGGCTTTGAATCAGGCCATAAGCACCTGTGATGTAGTAAAAAACAGTTAATTATTATCATCATTATTATTGTTATGTATTTGTACTAGAAGTTCACACACTGTTTTGCTTATGTAGGCTGAGCTGTATGCCCACCCAGGCCCCTTGCCCAACTCCAGCCAGTCCTTCTACCCGTCAGTCACTAAGGTTCTGCCCATTGATACATAGATAGTTCCCTGAACTTTTTCAATTCTCTGATGCGGATTTCAAAAGCCATTGCATTACATTCAGCCCCACGGCCTCTCTCTGTCTGTAAGGCTTCAAGGCCTTGCCTTGCTCAGCCAATTAAAGTCGCACCTCCTAGGAACCATACCCCAGATCAGGACCCTGTTGGGCTGTGTGCCCTACAAACAGGACAGTCGCTGCCCCAGAGAGCTCACAGTCTAAGGAACGGCCAAACATATGGGGCAAGTTGGGCTAGATCTGTGCTACATTCCTATATAATAATTATTCATTGTGTTGTGTTTATAAACTGTCAATGTAAATCCCAAACTACGCCCCAGCCCAGACCTAGTGCCAGGGCAGCTTTTAGCTTTGCAAAACCAAACCCACTCTAGTTACAGGGCACAAGACTCAGCCAGCCAAGACGTTCTGTCAAGGCCTTGGCAGGGTCTGCCTGGAGTGACTTACTGCTGGTGTGATCGGAGATGGAGAGCAAAGCCATGGGGAGGTACTGGCTGCCAATCTGCAGGGACCTGGGAAAGTGAGTGCGGCTCCCAAAAGCTCACCCTGCACTGCGCCGCACCACCTCATCTCCCTCTGGTTAGTTCAAAGGAAGAAACAGCCCTCTGTGGCTTGTTGCTATGGCTCATTGGTTCCTGCCGTACACCATCCTCACTCCCAGTGCTCGCCCTGGCCTACGTCCTAATCCCTTTGCCTCTTGTGACTGATCCTCTTCCCCATTGTCATTCTGCTTCCTTGGGGAGAGGCAGTGTGCTGGGGGGGTTATAGTGGGGGAGGAAGTCACAAAAATCTCTAGGAAGCTGCAGCTACACTCTCTGGGAAAGTGCGTGTTGAATTCTACAGCCAGAGCTAACTCCTATGATGAATTTCTCTGATACTACATCTAACTCACACCTACTGTGAGCCTACTCCTAGCTGCCCGGTATTTTTTCTTCCCCCTGACTCTTGGGAAAAACAGAGAATAAACACATACCCTCAACCATTTCCTCCTCCCAGACCCTTGGAAAGGACTTATAAGGTGTCAATTTGATTTCATGCCAGTGGGCACTGTGATACATCAAGAGAGGAGTAGCTCCCTTTGATGGACACCCAGCCAGCCAGCTGTAAAATCCCTCTTGGTCTGTTCTCTGCTTGCTTTACCTGTAAAGGGTTAACACTCCCCCAGGTAAAAAAAAAAAAAAAAAAAAAAAAAAAGAGTGGGCACCTGATCAAAGGAGCCAATGGGAAGGTAGAACTTTTTAAAATTGGGAAAGAAACTTTCCCTTTGTCTGTTGTTCTCTGGACTGCACGGACACGGAGCAGTACATGCGTACCTCAAACCTACTTATCTAGAGCCTCAGATATGTAAGTAAAATTAGGGAATGTCTAAAAAAAATGCGATTAGGGTTATTTCTTTTATTTCTTATTGGCTTGTGGATGACTTCTGTGCTAACCCCAGATGCTTTAGTTTGCGTGTAACCTTTAAGCTGAACCCCCAAGAAAGCTATTTTGGGTACTTGATTTTTGGAATTGCTCTTTTGAAATCTAGCAAAAGCCTAAATTCCAGATGTATTTTCTTTTTGTTTTTAATAAAATTTACCTTTTTTAAGAACAGGATTGGATTTTTGGTATCCTAAGAGGTCTGTGCTTATGCTGTTTGATTAGCCGGTGGCAACAGCTAATTTCCTTTGTTTTCTTCCTTAACTCTTCCCTGGAGGCAGGGTGTGTGTGGGTGTGTGTGTGGGTGTGTGTGTGAGAGAGAGAAAGGGCTTGAGGGTACCCCATAGGGAGGAATTCCCAAGTGCTCCTTCCTGGGTCCAAGGGTTTTTTTGTTTTTGTTTTTGTTTTTTGCATTTGGGTGGTGGCAGCATTTACCAAGCCAAGGTCAGAGAAAAGCTATACCCTTGGGAGTTTAATACAAGCCTGGAGTGGCCAGTATTAATTTTTAGAATCCTTGGGGGCCCCCACGTTCTGCACTCAGTGACAGAGTGGGGATTCAGCCTTGACATGGTGGCAGAGCGGTGGGATCATTTTGAACCAGAAGCGCAGACCTCAGAATCTGAAAATGACCTATTTTTCCTTTTGGCTGCTTGAAAGCCAGGGAGTTTTCTTTTCTTTTTTTTTCTTTTTCCTTTGCTGCCTGAGGGGGAACAGGCAAGCAGAGGGTTCAGCCTGCCAAGCCAGGGAATCTAACAAGCAGTTTATTTTTTTTTCTTTTCTAGCTTCGTGGCAACAAAATAGTTAGGCTAAGAGTGCGGCACCCTGTGCATGAGGTTGAGGTCAGGCACTGAAACCTTAGAAAAACCAGTCTTCCCAAAGATGATGCGCTTGGAAGCAGAGGACAAAAGGGAGGTGAAGCGCTTGGAGTTGGAAGCGGAAGAGAGGAGACAGGCGAAGCACTTGGAGGCGGAAATGCAGGCGAAGCGCTTGGAAGTGGAGTTAGAGATGAAGTGATTAGAGCTGGAAAAGGCTAAGCTGGATCAACCAGGTAACCCTAACAGTCCTTCTCCAGGTACCACTCCCCATTCCAAGAAATTCCCCACCTATAAGGTAGGTGATGATACAGAGCTCTTCTTAGAAAATTTCAAAAGGGCCTGCCTTGGCTGCAACACCCCTATAGACCAGTATATGGTGGAGCTGAGGCAGCAACTCAGTGGATGTTTAGCAGAGGTGGCAGCTGAAATGCCTAAAGAACACATGAACAAGTACGAACTTTTTAAACAAAAGGCCAGAATTAGAATGGGGCTAACACCCGAGGATGCCCATTGGTGGTTCAGAGCCCTAAGGTGGCATTTTCCCGACACGCCTACCACGTTGTAAAAAATTGGGATGCCCGGATATCAGGAGCAAGTGTTAAATCTCGGGAAGATCTGTCTCTCCTCATGCAAATGGAGCAGTTTGTAGAGGGTGTTCCTGAGGAAATAGAAAGATACATCCTAGATGGGAAGCCCAAAACTGTAATTGAGGCTGGGGAGATCGGAACCAAATGGGTGGAGGTGGCAGAGAAGAAGAAAGCTGGTAGCAGTTGGAGCGGATACCAGAAGGGGCAACCCGAGACAACACCCTGCCACTGGGGGTAGCCCAAGGCCCCACCTACATCGCAAGGAAAACCTCAAACACCTTAAACAAGGGTGATGTCGTGGTGGGAGTCTGCTATAGACCACCAGACCAGGGGGATGAGGTGGATGAGGCTTTCTTCTGGCAACTAACGGAAGTTACTAGATCACAGGCCCTGGTTCTCATGGGAGACTTCAGTCACCCTGATATCTGCTAGGAGAGCAATACAGCAGTGCACAGACAATCCAGGAAGTTTTTGGAAAGTATAGGAGACACTTTCCTGGTGCAAGTGCTGGAAGAACCAACCAGGGGCAGAGCTCTTCTTGACCTGCTGCTCACAAACCGGGAAGAATTAGTAGGGGAAGCAAAAGTAGATGGGAACCTGGGAGGCAGTGACAATGAACAGCAGAATACGGACCCTGGACTTCAGAAAAGCAGACTTTGACTCCCTCAGGGAACTGATGGGCGGGATCCCCTGGGAGAATAACATGAGGGGGAAAGGAGTCCAGGAGAGTTGGCTGTATTTTAAAGAATCCTTATTGAGGTTACAGGGACAAGCCATCCCGATGTGGAGAAAGAATAGTAAATATGGCAGATGACCAGCTTGGCTTAATAGTGAAATCCTTCCTGATCTTAAACACAAAAAAGAAGAGGAGTACTTGTGTCACCTTAGAGACTAACAAATTTGTTTGAGCATAAGCTTTCATGAGCTACAGCTCACTTCATCAGAGCTGTAGCTCACAAAAGCTTATGCTCAAATAAATTTGTTGGTCTCTAAGGTGCCACAAGTACTCCTTTTCTTTTTGCAGATACAGACTAACACAGCTGCTACTCTGAAACAAAAAATAGCTTACAAGAAGTGGAAGATTGGACAAATGACCAGGGCGGAGTATAAAAATATTGCTCAGGCATGCAGGAGTGAAATCAGGAAGGCCAAATCACAACTGGAGTTGCAGCTAGCAAGAGATCTTAAGAGTAACAAGAAGGATTTCTTCAGGTATGTTAGCAACAAGAAGAAAGTCAAGGAAAGTGTGGGCCCCTTACTGAATGAGGGAGGTAACCTAGTGACAGAGGATGTGGAAAAAGCTAACGTACTCAATGCTTTTTTTGCCTCTGTCTTCACGAACAAGGTCAGCTCCTAGACTACTGCACTGGGCAGCACAGCATGGGGAGGAGGTGACGAGCCCTCTGTGAAGAAAGAAGTGGTTGGGACTATTTAGAAAAGCTGGATGAGCACAAGAGTTGGCGGATGTGATTGCAGAGCCATTGGCCATTATCTTTGAAAACTCATGGCAATCCAGGGAGGTCCTGGATGACTGGAAAAAGGCTAATGTAGTGCCCATCTTTTAAAAAGGGAAGAAAGAGGATCCTGGGAACTACAGGCCAGTCAGCCTCACCTCAGTCCCAGGAAAAATCATGTAGCAGGTCTTCAAGGAATCAATTCTGAAGCACTTAGACGAGAGGAAAGTGATCAGGAACAGTCAGCATGGATTCACCAAGGGCAAGTCATGCCTGACTAATCTAATTGCCTTCTATAATGAGATAACTGGCTCTGTGGATGAGGGGAAAGCAGTGGACATGTTATTCCTTGACTTTAGCAAAGCTTTTGACACGGTCTCCCACAGTATTCTTGCCAGCAAGTTAAAGAAGTATGGACTGGATGAATGGACTATAAGGTGGATAGAAAGCTGGCTAGATCGTTGGGCTCAATGGGTAGTGATAAATGGCTCCATGTCTAGTTGGCAGTCGGTATCAAGTGGAGTGCCCCAAGGGTCAGTCCTGGGGCCGGTTTTGTTCAATATCTTCATTAATGATCTGGAGGATGGCGTGGACTGCACCCTCAGCAAGTTTGCAGATGACACTAAACTGGTAGGAGTGGTAGATATGCTGGAGGGTAAGGCTAGGATACAGAGTGACCTAGGCAAATTAGAGGATTGAGCCAAAAGAAATCTGATGAGGTTCAACAAAGACACGTGCAGAGTCCTGCACTTAGGACAGAAGAATCCCATGCACTGCTACAGACTAGGGACCGAGTGGCTAGGCAGCAGTTTGGCAGAAAAGGACCTAGGGGTTACAGTGGACAAGAAGCTGGATATGAGTCAACAGTGTGCCCTTGTTGCCAAGAAGGCTAATGGCATTTTGGGCTGTTATAAGTAGGGGCATTGCCAGCAGATGGAGGGACATGATAATTCCCCTCTATTTGACATTGGTGAGGCCTCATCTGGAATACTGTGTCCAGTTTTGGGCCCCACACTACAAGAAGGATGTGGAAAAATTGGAGAGAGTCCAGCGGAGGGCAACAAAAATGATTAGGGGACTAGAACACATGACTTCTGAGGAGAGGCTGAGGGAACTGGGATTGTTTAGTCTGCAGAAGAGAAGAATGGGGGGGGGGGATTTGATAGCTGCTTTCAACTACCATCCAAAGAGGATGGATCTAGACTGTTCTCAGTGGTACGAGATGACAGAACAAGGAGTAATGATCTCAAGTTGCAGTGGGGGAGGTTTAGGTCAGATATTAGGAAAAACTTTTTCACTAGGAGGGTGGTGAAGCACTGGAATGCGTTACCTAAGGAGGTGGTGGAATCTCCTTCTTTAGAGGTTTTTAAGGTCAGGCTTGACAAAGCCCTGGCTGGGATGATTTAGTTGGGGATTGGTCCTGCTTTGAGCAGAGAGTTGAACTAGATGACCTCCTGAGGTCCCTTCCAACCCTGATATTCTATGATTCTCTACTGTGTTGTATTTTATTTTATTTTCTTATTGCTAAAACACAGGTATAGTTGCTGACCCAGAATGACAGAAGTTTGTGGATTATTTCACAGGATGCAGAGAGACATAGAATCATAGGACTGAAAGAGAACTTGAGAGGTCATCTGGTCCAGTCCCCTGCACTCATGGCAGGACAAAGTATTATTTAGACCATTCCTGACAGGTGTTTGTCTAACCTGCTCTTAAAAATCTCCAACGATGGAGATTCCACAACCTCCCTGGGCAATTTATTCCAGTGCTTAATCATCCTGACAGTTAGGAAGATGATGTCTCCTCTTTATTTATTCTGTAAGGTTACAGAAAGACTCACAGTTGGTTTTAGAAATACAGGATGAGAGGGCATCAAATATTGTTACCTGTCAGCTCTGTGTTCTTGGGAAGCCTGTCTGACTCATGAAAGACCTTCCTCCCCGCACCCCCCGTCCCAGCCTCTGCTTGAACCAAAGCCAATCAGAAGAAAGACTTACAAAAAGCAATGGAAAGGCAATGGGAGACCCACCTAAACCCCTTCGGACAAGAGTGACAGGATTAAGGAAACTCCCCTAGCCTCATTTGCATCGAAGATGGGAGAGGGAGGCATCTGCATTAGCATACAGAATGGAGAACAGAGATTACAAGGCAAGAACCGCACTGAACTCTGGGACCAGAAAAGCAGGAAAGCACTGCATGATGGGGGATCTCTACTCCAGATGTTAATGAACCCACGCCTGCACACTCAGCTCAGTAGTTATCAGACCAATTCTAGTAATAAATCCTTTATTGGTATCCTAAATACTGAAGCTGCCTAATTGCATTGTGAGCTCCCTCAAGGGAACACCTCCCATAGCCAGGAATGATCAGTTCCTATTGTCTAGCCTGAACAAAACAACTTTGGTATACTTCCTTCAGCCACCAGTTTACCCAAAAAGAAATCTAGTGTTCTCCCTTGAACCATTGTTCTTTCCCTACAAAAAACCCCTACCCATGCTCAAGTAAGTGCTCTGATGCCTGGATCCAAAATCTGCATCAGTTCCATTGGGACTTCATCTCCTGACTGATCGTGTTGGGGGCTCTGCCCATCTCCAGCACTCCAGACCCTCAGCTACCACCACCACCTGGGACCCCCGATCGATTCAAGCTCCACGGAGTGGTGAGAACCCAGCTCTCTCTCTCTCTCTAGGTTCTGATGCTGATTTGTGTTATCAGTTATAGTTTTCTAAACCTGACTTTTATAATCAAATTTAAGTTAGATTTAATATCAGAACTGGTTGGGGTTTTTTTGGCTCCCCTTGTATGGTTATTACCTGGCAATAAATAAATTTCATGGTTAAGCTGCTTGCCTCTCTCTCCCCCTCCTCATGGGTGTTTTTGGGCTTCCCCATTCGCTCTGCAGCAACGCTTCTCACACATAAGCCAAAGATCCCTGCAGCGCCCAAAAATCCTGTGGGGTTTGCTCATCAAGTGGGTTACTACCAGAACAACTGTAATGTGAAAGTGGGGATAAGGACGTGCTGAACCTGGGACATATGAGGATGGCAGATTGAAAGTGCTGCTTGACCCAGCCTGATGAGTCCAGTGGCGTATAGGGGAGGCAGCTTGAAAGTGCTGCTCGACCCAGTCTGCTCATGTGTGCTCTATTCCGGTGTGGTGCCCCTGGCATATGAGGGTGACAGCTTGGAAGTGCTGCTCAACTCAGCCTACCGGGTCCAGGGATATATAAAGGGTCAGCTTGGGAGTGCTGATTAACTCGGTCCTCTCAGATGGGCTCAGTTAATGTGTGTGTGTGTGTGTGTGTGTTTGTCTGATTCTGGGGCTGGAAGAACCTAGTGCTGGGGAACCTAGGTCCTGCAGGATAGCTCCATTGGGAGGGGACTTGCAGAAAGGACAAGTAGAGCGCCGTATGAGAACACAAGTGACACAAGCAGAACATTGATAGAATTACAGAACCCTGCCCCAGAAGAGTAACCCTAATAAATAAGCATACCCCAAAGTAACAGACAAATTTGGTAACAATATCATGATCTCTTCTGTCATTTTCACAAGATGACTCTTTAAAAGAAAGGAAGCATCCATAATTCACTTCATGGTAGTTTGCTCTATCGACTTTATGGCTCTGGGGTTTAATATTAATTCATTCTGGTTCTTTAAAGTAAATGAGTTTTCTAATTAGATTTTTAAATGCATTCTTCTTGCTTATACTGATTAATTAAAAAAACCCTAATGTGTATTTTGTAATGTTAACCTCCCATATGGAGATGCCTCTATTCTACTTGACTAATGCCACCTTGTATGGCAATAATGTTATGTCTTTAAAACATCTTTTTAGAATAACATGCCGTAAATTAATATGACTGCTGTGCCCATCACTACCTGACTGACCTCCAGCCTGTGTATTCTACAAAAGGGTAGAACCCCTCTTCAACTGGCATCAGCTCAGATGTGCCAAATACACCACCTGCTGCTAACCAACGAGCACTTACCCACAGGTAGAAAAACCATCCCAGAAAGGGAACTGGGTTCAATCTGGCCCTGCTGAGCAGTGACTGAAAACCACCCAAATGGCAGCTATTTGGAGACCTGTGAGAATTGAACTGAGCTTCCTCAAACCAGCCGTGGTGATGGATGTAGGCCAGTGTTACAAATGGTTCAAGGTCACACAAAAGCTTATGGCAGTACCAAGAACAGAACACAAAGAACTTGACAGCAGTCATGCTGCTGGGGGGCAGAAAGCCCTGCCCACCCTGCTCAGCAGCAGTGTCTCATTGTTTCCTTGTGCTGCCGGATCTGTCTCCAGCCGTTATCTCTTGTCATATGCTTAGATTATAAACTCCTTTGGCAGGGACTGTCTCTGCCCAGCACAATGGCATCCTGGCCTGTGCTGGGAGCTGCTAAATGCTACGGTGCTAGCCAGACTTTATTTACTAGACCATGTCCCCCTTTGCCACGTTGTTTCTATCTCTGTGCTTTAGCTGCACTGAGCCAAATTCTATTTCAATCCAGACTCACTCCGTTGGTTAACTGGAATTACTATGGCTTCTCTGTTGTGTCAGTACTTAGAGATCCCAAACCCACACACTCGCTGTTTGGTCTTAGATAGTGGAATGCAATTAGACTGTGGAACTTATTGCCACGTGATATCACTGAGATCAAGAACTTTGCAAGATTCGAAAAACAATGGGACACTTACGTGGGTAAGATGTTACAACAGTTAATGCTAACAAACACTTTGGAAGGGATATTAAACCTCCTTTCTCAGAATTTAACCAATCTCTAACTATTAGAAATTTGAATGAGTCATCATGTGCGGGGAAGATTACCCCGCATCTGCTGGCCGCTGTCAGAGTCAGGAGACTAGGTTAGATGGACCTTGGGTCTGATGCAGTCTGGCAATTCTTGTGTTCCTATGCACCCTAAATGATTCAGTATTAATCTCTCTCTCAAAACACACATTTATTTCAGGCACTCACCTACTTCTGTTTGCTTTCTTCCCATTTCATTGCCATTCTCTTGGGGCTAAAACAACAACAAAAAGCATCATAACAATGAAACTCAATTGCAGGTTATTTACTCAGCATCATTATGTCTGCCAGGCACCCATATTAATTTGGGGTGTCAGTGAAGGAAATACTCTTCTGACTAGCCACTGAAGCAGCATTTGCCCGAGAAAGCATGCTTTTAATAGGCTGTTTATAGCATGCTGCTACTCATATGACTGACTCATAAAGAACGTGCCTTTTGTGGCAGCATTTGAGGTGGGCAAATTTGCACCTTCAGCGTCCAAATTTGGAATGCAACAGCTTTCATTTTACCAAGGCAAGAAGAGAGGTTCCTGAAACAGCAGGGCAAGTTTATGAACAAATAGTGCCAAGAATGCTTGAAATGCTGCTGCCTGGCCTCTGGTTGTTCTGGGAAAGAAGGGGTCAGCTAAAGTGCAGGGAGAGAGGAAGGGCAGCAGAAATGCAGAGTGTGTTAGTGCTGCCAGCTGGGCTCAGGGAAATGCGAATGGCTTCTGTGCTCTATTGCTGGGAAAAGAAGCCCCAGATTAAAGCAGGCCTGTGAGGAGGGGGAAATTAATGATGCTAAAGTAGCCCAGCTATGGAACACAGTGATGTGAAAAATAAGGGCCAAATTATCTCCTAGAGCCAATCATTGTTCAGTGGTGTGGGGCCGATTGCCTCAGTGAATGACATTTGCAACATCATGAGTAATGTTATCTTGAGTCGTTTTAACCCTGGCCCCTCCCTCCCTTTATTATCTTCAGAGATTCGCAGTTTTTAAGGCCAGAAGGGGGCAATTATGACTATCTAGTCTCCGGCATAGCACAGGCCAGAGCTTCCTTCCTCAATCATAGAATCATAGAATATCAGGGTTGGAAGGGACCCCAGAAGGTCATCTAGTCCAACCCCCTGCTCGAAGCAGGACCAATTCCCAGTTAAATCATCCCAGCCAGGGCTTTGTCAAGCCTGACCTTAAAAACCTCTAAGGAAGGAGATTCTACCACCTCCCTAGGTAACGCATTCCAGTGTTCTCAAGCCCATTACTGGTTGATCTTGAGCAGAAGGAGCAACCTGATATTGATGGGAAGACTCCAAGTGATGGAGAATCCAGCTCTTCCAAAGTGAATTCGCTCTCCCTCTTTTTCCCATCCATCTCCTCCTCCTCTGTCATTTGTCCCCAGGGTGGAGGGTTCCTTACCCTGCCAACACAAGCCGTGAATCATTAAAGCTCTGAACATCAAGTTGGAGTCATCTGCGAAAATGATGTCACAGACCTCAAGCTGTGTCAGCTCCGGGAGCAGAGCTCAACTCACCTGGAAATGAGTCACCCAGCTCCACAGCTCGAATGCCACACTAATATTCTATTGGACACAGGCTGATAGGTGAACTAGGGTAGTCCATCTGTCTACATGCATATTATCTATCTATCTATCTATCTTCACAGCTCTGAGGGCGGTGCTCTGTTCTGCCCCAGAAAGCCAGTAACCCCTGCCCTCTTCTAATCCTTCTGGCTTGCTCAGGTGTATGGAAAAGACCCTGAATGGAGCAAATAAAGGAGCTGGAGCAGCTCTTTCAGATTGCATGCAGCCTTTCAGCTCCTATGACCAGGATAGATCTCTGCAGGGCCCTGGGTGAGTTTCACACCTACCTGAAAGAGCTCTTTGTGTTGCAGCCATGGCACCAAAGAGGGCTGGATATGACTTCTTTCTGAATGTGCAGATGCTACTTGGTGCACCATGCCTCCTCCCAGGGGTTGAATGTGCTGCCTCGGTGACTGCTGGCATGAGGAAGGCTGGGGGACCCCTCTAGATGGCAAGTCAACACAAGTGAAACGCCTTGCACACCCCAGCTCCCTGTTTGTGCGTGGAAGGTGCTGTGATCTATTTCATGTGCTCTGCGTTGGCCCTTGAGTCTGTCACTGACAATACCTTTAACCATGTGTCTCACTGCTGGGCTGCAAGTTGTGCTGTGCAAGAAGGGTGATTTATTAATGTAGATTGATTGCTGCAATTCCTAATGTAGTCCAGGAGTTGAATGGGCAACTGATGGTAAGATCAGCTCACAAATCTATGAAACTTTCAAGGAAAAATTAAAGAAACCACTTGTGATTTGGCTAATGTATATTTGGGAGAATTATTTTTTCTGCAATAGATTTCTTTTGCATTCCTAGTCTGCAGCACTTTATCCATTCTCTGCAGCATGACCGGGATAGAAAGTGAGTGATTTATGCTCCGACAAATCAATAGGCATTTTCTTTCAAACTGTGCGGTGTATTTAATTTTGTTTCGAGAGGATATTGTATGTTAAAAAAACACTCCTACGTTTAACAAGAAAAGTAGACATGAACCACTACACTAACATGCTGTCGCTGTTTAACAAAGAAATGACTATAGATAATTAATCAGAGGTGTTGTGTGCCTGAGATAATGATCTTGTAGGCACTTTCACTTCTGCTTTTCCTGATTGCATAACATTCTAACTGTGCAGCTTCTAAGTTGCATCAGTATTGGTTTTGCATGTGATGGGTCAGTCACTCTGGGAGAAATTACACTTGGCCCTGCGTAGTAACTGGGCCTTATGCGAGGGGTCATGACTATGGAATTCACTTCTATTCCCCTTCTGTCTCAGCAGACACCTTTCACAGCCACTAGGTCAGTGCGTGGCTTCTTACCCTTTGCACCTCCTCAATAGGGGTCCTGGGCCATTTGGTTTGCCTAAGGGTGGATTCTCCTGGTCCTTCCCCATGTCACCCCCAATGACTTCCTCCATATTAGCCTAACAGGATTTGGTGCTGAGATGCACCCCACCCCGCGACCTGTGACACACAGGGAGATGGAACTGCAACTGTGCCCCCGGCACAGCCCCGCCTCAGAATGTCACTAGTGCAGAGGGCATGGCATAGGGTCTCCACACCCTGGTGAGTTTCCTCCTGAGTTTGTGTTCACGCTGCACGGGAGGGGGGCGATGGGGTGCACTGCAAAGGAGCACTGCTCAGTAGACCCTACGTTCCAGTTACCCGAGGCTAAGCACTAGGGCCCTACTGGGGCACACGGGCAATGGGAGTTTGAGAAAGTCAAACATGGGTAAGGACACCAGGATTTCACCCCACAGTGCAGGGCTGTGAGCTGTGGCTGGGTCTTGGGGCTGAATTGTCAAAAGCACTGAGCTGGCTTAGGAGCGGAAGTGCCATTGAGAGTCAATGGGACTTAGGTGCCTTTTAAATCCCATCCTATATAGGCTGCCAAAATGATCAAAGGTGCCTCAGGGCGTGGTTAAAGCGGGTAGAAAGAGCTGCACAGGGCAAGCCTTTTGCAGTGCATAATGACAGTGGGTTTGCTGGTGCTGAAAGCCCAAGGTCCGTGAAACCTATTCTTGAGCACCAGCTTCCGGCCCTTTGGCTACGAACAACCTATTGATACAGCTAGAGAGCACAGTTGTCACAGGAGGGAGGCACCCACCTCCCATTGGGGCATTTAAACCCCCCCAAATAGCACAGACCTGGCCGCTGTACGTGGTAGGGGCAGAGGCTGGCTTTCCTTTTCTCTAGCTGACCTAAGACAGCAGAATGAAAAACATTGTGTGTTTAATTTATCACACCGCCTCACAGCCTTGCTCCAGCCCCTGCCTCCGCCTTAGCAGGTCTCCAAGCGGTGAGGAAAAGCCCTTCCAGAGACGCCTGCCCCAGGAATACCTTGGAGGACAGACTCCATTTGAACCCAATAGAGTACAGTCTGGGCTGTAGTCTTTGGTAGATGTTCTGCTGAAGCTAGGTGCCCCTGGCACCCCCCCTCTCCCCCCGATGAAGCAACGGGGGCTTTCATTGCGAAAAGAAAAGAACTGAGATGCTGCCGCTGCAGTTTTCCAATTGCTCAAAAATTGGTCCTCTTGAAAGGCAATGAGAGAGCAGAACAAGAAAGACGGAGTTTGCCCAATAAACTGTGGAGTCCTCCTAACTCACCAGCATTGGGAAAGACTTAACCTCACCAACAACTGAAAGTGGGCACCCACTCTGGTGCTGGCCACACTCAGAGGCCGAAGAGTTCACCCACAGCAGATGCTCAGGCGCTGTCCCAGAGCAGATGTTCTATAGAATGTTGACTTCTCTAGGACAAGGGTTTTGTAGTATTATTCCACCTCCATTTCTCCTCACTCTCTCTCTCTCCACTGACGTGGTAGTCACACTAACCAGCTCCCCATATTTCAGATATGCCCAGGAGATCGCAGTTCTTCTTTATCCCTTCTAGCTGTGCTTGAGGCAGTGTTGACTAGTGGATAGAGGATTGTAACTCAGAGACCTGAGTTCTATTCCTGCCTCTGCCAGTGGCCTACTGGTGATTGGGCAAGTCATGTCACCATTCTGTGCCTCAGTTTCCCCATATGTAAAATGGGGGTAATGCTACTGACCTTCTTTGTGAAGTGCTTTGAGATCTACTGATGAAAAGCAGTAACTAAGCTCTAAGTATCCATTATTTTTTGTTACCCATATACCTCTCATTAGTGTGCAGACTGCTAAACTAACACTCCAATTTTTTATCTTCTGATTTACAACACTTGCAGCCTCCATCTTATTTTGTTTGCTGTAAATGTGTGTCAGATTATTTGAGCAGAAGCTTTCCCTTAGCCCGCTGCAGGGACAGACAAGGTCATTTCCCACCTCGGACTGGCTCAACTGTTCTGGGCAGTATCTGTGGACGGAGTCAAGGCTCCACCCATTTCTTGGCCTCTCAGTCTGTGGTAAGAGAGGCAGCACCAGAGAAAGGAGTGCTGGGCGAGTGTTAGGAAAGGCAGCCCAGGAGAAGGAGCTATGGGGTTTAGAACTGAGGTCTTACAGCTAGGGACTTGTCTGCTTAAAGAACTTACCGACACTCCAGAGGAAAAAGACATGGGGCACCAGTACTCAGGGAAGTGGAACTAGGTGTGGCTTGGCGAAGCCACAGGTATAACAGCCACTTGTGTGTTCTAAAACTGCTCCACCTCTGTCCTCCTTTTTCTCCCCACTCCTGTGGTGGGCAGGACACAATGGCCCACCTATGGGGTGAAGTGTAGGATGGCCCTGATGAGAGATAAAGAAGAGCCTGGAGATGGAGCCATGATGCTAGAGAAGACTGTGGATTATGCATAGTGTAAGGCGCCATCTTGCCCTGAGACCGTGAACTCTTTGGGGCAGGGACAGGCTCTTGCTATGTAATGTGCAGCACCTGGGGGTGGGGTGGCTACCATGATTGGGGTCTTGTGCGGAACTGGAGGAAGATTTCCAGCATATGCACGTAGTTTTAGTGAGCTTGCCAAGTGGCAATGACTTGTCTTGGGTATGGCTGGGATATTTTTGTGTGTGAAAAACTCGTCACATTTTTGGAGGTCAGAAACCTGAAGCATTTCACCCAGCTCATTATGGCTACAATTGAATCACTTCTCTTCTCATTCCACACCACACATCCCTAGTCCCACGCTCCACCCAAGCCTCTGAAAGAGCTCCGTCCATTTGGAAGGGCTGCTGGTCTGAGTCCTGATGCCAGATCCTCAGCAGGAGCTAGGCCAATTTATATCAGCTGAGGAGGTGCTCCTGGAGCCAGTAATGTCTCTCCAAAGGGACAAATCTTTTTAAGGATGTATATGGGATTTATTACATGGGAAACTCTGCTGGGAGCCTCTTGCTAAATGACTGGCAATGTGTAATTAACCTGTCTTGTCTTCACTGGCTAATCTGATATAAAACCCAACAGCTGGAGTTTTTGGGTACTGGAGCCAAACTCTCAGTACTCTATAAAATGAGACTTTTGGAATGATTAATTCCTGTCATGTTCTGCAAATTCTCCTCCAGATCAGATGAGTTTCATGCCAGTCACCAGCAGCTGTCTCACTGCACACCCGCCCCTGGACATTGCTTTCAGCATCACAGCAGGAATGTGCTAGGAAATCATTCCTGAATTAGTTCTGAATAGCTGAAGTGCTTGTTACTGCCAGAATGTGCTGTCTTTACGCCTAGCTGATGTTTAATGTGTGTCCAATGGCTGGATTATCACCACTAGCTGAAGAAGAGTCACTCTGAGCAGTCACTTAGCATTCACCTGATATTTGCATTGACTCCATTCCTGAAAAGGGCAGGATGTGCATTTCTGACAGAAAAGACAATCTCTTGTGATTTAAGAAACTCTTTTTATTTGCTGCCTTTGAGTTGTAACCTTTCAATTGTACACTTCAGAGTGGCACAAGCTAAAACTAAGTGTGAGCTCTATTAGAATGCATCTTAGTCTCCCCAGGGAATTGTGGAACCGCACTGTGTGTGCTGGGATGTGTAAAAGTTGACCAGCTAAAGCTTTGGAGAACTATCAGCAGGGTACATTTCTACACCTGCTCCTGAGATGGATGGGCTAGATGTAACCTAAGGTCATTGACAACTCTAATAGCTCTGGGTTGATGAAAGCAGGGTAAGGGACAGGAGGGGTCAACATAAAAAAGTCCTGATCTGCTCATTCATTACAGAAAATTGGCATGTTGGCTGGTTCAATACGCTGGTAGCAACTTGCTGTGCTCCTAGGGCTGATATTGGCTCATCTTTCTTCCCACAAGCCAGCGGGAGCAATGGCACAACCACAAGAATGCCTGGGATTGCTCAAACGCAGCCAGAGCCTGTCCCATGCAGTACTTCTGAAACCAGGTTGGTGGCCAAGATGTGAGACCTTCAAGATCTGGGATGGAAGCCTACCATGCTCTTTCAGGAGTGGGGGAGGTGGAATTGTTACCAACCCATGGGATGCAGCTCAACCCTGTGTGCCTCCGTA
Source organism: Natator depressus (assembly GCF_965152275.1). Lineage (NCBI taxonomy): Eukaryota > Metazoa > Chordata > Testudines > Cheloniidae > Natator > Natator depressus. Next base: position 42,786,843 of record NC_134241.1, on the reverse strand, counting down.
TAACATATGGGGCTCAGAATCACCCCTGAACAATGGCAGAGGCATCCACCTGCCCAATAAACTCATTTGGACTGTAGGACACAGCCGCACAATACAGCCTGAACTCAACCCTAGGTCACAGTGAAGCAACCATCACACCTTACTGGAGTTGATTGTTTTGCTACTGAAAGGTTACAGGAAGATTACCATTTGGGACACCCAGTTACACCAGAGGTTCCCCAAACAGCTAAAGAGCGGCCTCTTCTTGCAGCAGACATGGGGTATTCCGCATGTTCCTGATGTAGCTCCATCAGCATTTATTAAGTTCTCTGGGTAAAGTTCTCTGGCCCGTGTTATGCAGGGAGGTCAGGCTAGAGCATAGTGGTCTCTTCGCTATGTCCCCAGTGTCATGGCTTTGCAGCATGTCTCCCTCATTTTGCTCCCCTCTGCAGAGCAGAAGGATCCTGTGACCAGTGAACCAAACCCTTACCCATAACCTCAGGGAACCCCCACCCCCACTCCCCGCATCTCTCCATCCAATCACTTGCTTCCTTAGCCTGTGAAAACACTCTCATTGGCTCGCAGGTGTGATCACTTGGGCCCCTGTTCTCCCACTACAGGGCACAGGTCACTCCCATTGACATCACTGGGCCTCTAGCAGGGGAGACTCAGGCGTCAGAGCCCCACCCACCAGTCCTTACAGCTGGAGATAAGTGCAGCGGGAGCCAACTGCAAACACGCCAGCCCTGCGTCCCGCAGTCCAGGGAGCAGGGAGAGAGTGAATTCAGGAAGGCTGGCCCAGGATCAGAGCAATGCAGAGGTGACTGTCACAGGCCCCTTTGCATGAAGCAGGTCCAGCACCCCCGTGCTAGAACAGGTGCTCCCAGTTTAGCGGGCAGGGCAGCACCTAGGGCTATAAAGACCCAGGCTGTGAGTAAAGCAGGGCGCTGCTCAGGGAGCAGGGGCAGCAGGGAGTTTCCTAGGAGAAGTTGCCAGAGTCCCATGGGAGGGGAGGAAGAGGGAACCTGCTGCGGGGGAGCTGGGAGGGAAAGCACCTCCAGGAAGAAAGCCATGGGAGGTGGTGCTGAGCTAAAAGCATAGCAGAATTCTGCCATAGGCCCTAAAGCAGGAGACCAAAGGGCAAAGTCCTCTGGGAGCTCTAGCCCTGGGTGGGCTAAGGAACTGGTTGGTTGGTTTTGTCCATGGTTGGAAAATATTCCTGTGCCTGGAAAGAGACTCTGGGTGTGGCAGTGGCTCCTGCATTGTACCAGAGACCACGGGGAATTTTTAAAAATTAAACTATATTAATGGAACCGATTGGCACTAACTTGAAACGTACTTGCACCTTCAGACTAGGAGAAAGTTACTATGGACAGTGGTCTGTTTTTCCCTAAGTACCTTTGGATTGACCTTCCAATAACTGTACAGAGATACTTGCTTAATGCGTGAGAATTTAAGTGTGGAAATTTGCCAACTTTCTGGAGGGAATGCTCTCCATAGGAGACAAGGAGTAAATACCAGACAAACTTGAGTTGAAACCCATAGGGTCAATAGAATCATGGAATATCAGGGTTGGAAGGGACCTCAGGAGGTCATCTAGTCCAACCCCCTGCTCAAAGCAGCACCAATCCCCAACTAAATCATCCCAGCCAGGGCTTTGTCAAGCCTGACCTTAAAAACTTCAAAAGGAAGAAGACTCCACCACCAATAGTAACAGACTCTTTCCCTCAACATTTGATTCTCCAAACATCATGAATTCTTGTTCCACTTCTGAACACTCTGGGTCAGATTTCAAACTTTTATTTGCTTTGAGGAGTGCTCGCTAAAGTCCATGGGATTCATTGCAATAGTAAGGGCTCCTTGATGTGAGTAGGTGTTGGAAGCCTTAGCCTGGGGTCTGGAACATCTGGGTTCAATACATGGATTCTGTTCCATGCTGCACCACAACCTTCCGGTGTGACCTTGAGCAAGTTACTTAGCCTCACTGTGCCTCATCTGTAAAATGTTACTAATAACGCTTCCCTGCTTCGCAGGGGTGGTGTGCAGATGCTGTGGTAATGGAGGATAATATAAGTACCAGAGATAGTGAAGGCAGAAGAATCAAGGACTGCAGCCCTTTGCTAGTACATTTTGTGTTACCCAGGGAGTGGGTCTGGATCTGGAAACTATTCATTTATACAATGCTGAAACAAAATATTGGTGGGTCACAATTTTATGGTGTGGAACCTGAGGTGGGTTGGAACATCTCAGCCTTACCATCTCTGATCTGACTCACCAAATACAGGCTAAACCAAACAGGATTTGCCTTACAAACATGCTGCTGTAAACTGAGATAACTGCATGACATTAATGACAGCTCACACCGGCCAGTGAAATGTTTCAAGGTACCTTTGAGCAGCTCAGGTGGAATACCATCTGATCCAGCAGCATGTATGTTCCGTGACTTTTGGACAGCCTTTCGTACTACCTTGAGTAATGGAGGATCAGTGTCTGTCACCAATGCAGCCGTGTGGTTTGTCAGGTCACATAGCTCTGGACAGTCGTCAGCAGGGGCGTGGTACAGCATGCTTTCAGAATGTGATTTCCATCTGTCCAGGAGCAGGTAAAATATTCTTGTTTTGTGATGGGGATGTTAGAAGGTTGTGGCTGCCACCCAGGTGTGCGCTTTGTAGACATGACACAGATTGTTGACTTTAGACTATCTTCTGCTTTGTCGGCCAGGGAGTTGATGCAGATCATACAGTCATGTTTTGCCATGGCCTGGAAAATGGCTTTCCAGTTTACATTTTTGGATATCTCCCTGCTTGTGTGCTTCTGCCTTTCTCACTAATATATCAAAGGCCGCTTCAGAAAACTACAGTTTCTTTCATGATCATCTGATGCCCGATTGTTCCAGTCGCGGCATGTGATATAGCATTATGTATACTACTTCAGGCGATTGCCATGTCATCCAAGAGGGTATCAAAGTTATGCATATGATCCTCGACAGCCTGGGTGTATCTTACGGCTTCAGCAGGAACCTCAGAGAGATGCTGGACATTGTATTGTTGATGGATGTCTGGCTTGTGAGGAGTTGGAAGTTGCAGTGACAACTGAGTGAGAACTAAAGTGTTGTAGCTGTGTTGGTCCCAGGATATGAGAGATATAGGGTGGGGGAGTCATCTTTTATTGGACAGACTTCTGTTGGTGAGAGAGACAAGCTTTTGAGCTACATAGAGCTCTTCTTTACTGGTGCTTCTGTGCTGCTGCTGACTCGGTGAGATTTCACTACGGAGTGATTTCTGGTGAGGATGTGGTCAGTTTCCTTCATGGCATTTCTACTGTTTGAAACCCAGGTCCAGTGATGGTGCCTAAACCAGGAGCCCATAACAGGCAAGCCCTCGGTGGCACACAATGTCAAAAGCCAGGTGGTGGGTTCATTTGGGGAACCAAAGGGACCAATCACGGTTTTATACCCTCCCTGCCACACAATGTAATATTAGGAATGTATTTCATGTAGATTTTTGCTGTCTCCGTGCAATTTAGCCAGCACCATGTGACCAGCTAGCTGTCTTCTCACAAGTCCCCCGTGCAGTTTGATGAGTGGGACTGTAGCAAGAGGATCAGGTTTCAGGAGGGACTTAGTTCAATGTGACACCATGGGGGAATGCAAGCTGAGCCCTGGTTGTTGGCACATAAAAATGTACAGCATCAGCATATAACACTGGTTGCTCGGCATGCTTAATAGAGATGTCTTTCCTACAGCTCTGCCTGCCCGCCATCTCATTTATTGCTAATGAAACATTCAGGAACCTCTGATCTCAGCAGTATTGTGCAGCTCTTCTTTCGTTGTATCCTAGGTCTTGATTCTCATTAATTGGCCATCTCTATTGCGAAATACTTTTATACTATATTGTGTTCCTTAAAAATTACAATAAAATGAGTTTATAAAGAGAGAGATTTTATATGTGATGTTAGAATGACTGGGTCTCTAAAAACATGCACAGAATAAAGTTCCAGCATAGGGTATTGGCAAGGTATGTACCCTCTATTCAGTTCTGTCTTATGGAGAGACAGTAACGATTTGAGGCTCTTTATGTTGATCTAGCTCTGAGTACATCCATGTCTCAGTTGCTCTCTCGCTATTATATCATGTCAGATCCTCTAGAACCTTTGTAATTTTTCCTTCCCTTCTTTCTTCCCATCTTTCTGCTAGTTTTCCATGACCTTGAAGGTAAATGCAGTATTGTCCTATCCACACTAGACATGTGCAGTTTATAAAGAGGATTTTTCTGGGAGCAATAGGCTACATGATACAGCACAAAGGATGTAACATCTGCCCAAGTGTGCTCTCTGCACTATTACCCAACAGTGAAGTGGCACCATCCCAACAAGAGATGGACCCAACTGCAAATCCAAATCAAAACATTCCTGATGTGTTTTGGGTTGGAGGGAGATTTGAAGTCCGGGCTTGAATGTGGATCCAAATATCATAATAAAGGTTTCTCTGTGTAATGGGCCAAACTGGAACCATATCGCACAACAACCCTGCACCTTGGGGGGAGTTTGGAATCTGGATTTTGACAGAGTCTCCCACAGTACTCTTGCCAGCAAGTTAAAGTAGTATGGGCTGGATGAATGGACTATAAGGTGGATAGAAAGTTGGCTAGATTGTCGGGCTTAACCGGTAGTGATCAATGGCTCCATGTCTCTAGTTGGCAGCCGGTATCAAGTGGAGTGCTCCAAGGGTCGGTCCTGCTGCTGGTTTTGTTCAATATCTTCATTAATGATATGGAGGATGGTGTGGATTGCACCCTCAGCAAGTTTGCAGATGACACTAAACTGGGAGGAGAGGTAGATACGCTGGAGGGTAGGGATAGGATACAGAGGGCCCTAGACAAATTAGAGGATTGGGCCAAAAGAAATCTGATGAGGTTCAAGAAGGACAAGTGCAGAGTCCTGCACTTAGGACGGAAGAATCCCATGCACCACTACAGACTAGGGACCAAATGGCTCGGCAGCAGTTCTGCAGAAAAGGACCTAGGGGTTGCAGTGGACGAGAAGCTGGATATGAGTCAACAGTGTGTCCTTGTTGCCAAGAAGGCCAATGGCATTTTGGGATGTATATGCAGGGGCATTGCCAGCAGATCGAGGGATGTGATCGTTCCCCTCTATTCGACATTGGTGAGGCCTCATCTGGAGTACTGTGTCCAGTTTTGGGCCCCACACTACAAGAAGGATGTGGAAAAATTGGAAAAAGTCCAGCGGAGGGCAACAAAAATGATTAGGGGACTGGAACACATGACTTATGAGGAGAGGCTGAGGGAACTGGGATTGTTTAGTCTGCGGAAGAGAAGAATGAGGGGGGATCTGACAGCTGCTTTCAACTACCTAAAAGGGGGTTCCAAAGAGGATGGATCTAGACTGTTCTCAGTGGTAGCTGATGACAGAACAAGGAGTAATGGTCTCAAGTTGCAGTGCGGGAGGTTTAGGCTGGATATTAGGAAAAACTTTTTCATAGGAGGGTGGTGAAACACTGGAATGCATTACCTAGGGAGGTGGTGGAATCTTCTTCCTTAGATATTTTTAAGGTCAGGCTTGACAAAGCCCTGGCTGGGATGATTTAGTTGGGGATTGGTCCTGCTTTGAGCCAGGGGTTGGACTAGATGACCTCCTGAGGTCCCTTCCAACCCTTATATTCTATGATTCTATGGATGCAAGTCCAGATCCAAACTTTAGAATAAGGGTCCATCTCTGTGATGGACTAAACTAAAATCCTTACCCCTCACAGAGGTGCAAATCTGCATCTGAACCTACATGGGAATGGTGTGATTACATATCCTCTTGATCACAGTTTAAACCACGAAAACTGGAGGGATGTAAATGAACACCTCATTTTGAAGTTCTTCAGCTTATATTCAGGGCCAGCCGATCAGCTATTGATGAACAGGAACATATTTCAACAGCCAGGACAGCAGTCTCTTTCTGCTTTCCATCCTGAAGGTTTTAGATTGCACAGTCTCTTAACTAGCAGCTGATTTGCATTCCTGTTTCCAAGTTTCAACACATCTTTCTTTGCTCGGCTTGATCACAAATGAATTATCCACACTAATTGCCCAGATAGCAAACACATCAGACAATGTAAGTCCTGGAGCTAGAGCTAATGTGGAGCTATAAAATACAGGCAAATAAAACATCCTACCACTGGGTTGTTTAAGTTAGGCGAGGAAAGCTCCAAAGCTGGGAAAAAGGGTGGGGACAGCAAAGGTGGTGTCAGTTTCTTTCTCTGACTGAATATAGCTGTAGCGTGACAGTATTCTAATGAGGGCTGGTGGAACTAACATTGTGAATGGGCTCAGACATCCTGGGACATAGAATCATAGAAGATTAGGGTTGGAAGAGACCTCAGGAAGTCATCTAGTCCAATCCTCTGCTCAAAGCAGGACCAACCCCAACTAAATCATCCCAGCCAAGGCTTTGTGAAGCAGGGCCTTAAAAACCTCTAAGGATGGAGATTCCACCACCTCCCTAGGCAACCCATTCCAGTGCTTCACCACCCTCCTAGTGAAACAGTGTTTCCTAATATCCAACCTAGACCTCCCCCACTGCAACTTGAGACCATTGCTCCTTATTCTGTCATCTGCCATCACTGAGAACAGCCGAGCTCCATCCTCTTTGGACTCCCCTTCAGGTAGTTGAAGGCTGCTATCAAACCCCCCTCACTCTTCTGCAGACTAATAACCCCAGTTCCCTCAGCCTCTCCTCATAAGTCAGGTGCCCCAGCCCCCTAATAATTTTCGTTGCCCTCTGCTGGACTCTCTCTAATTTGTCCACATCCCTTCTTTAGTGCGGGGACCAAAACTGGATGCAATACTCCAGACGTGGCCTCACCAGTGCCAAATAGAGGGGGAATAATCACTTCCCTCGATCTGCTGGCAATGCTCCTACTAATACAGCCTAATATGCTGTTGGCCTTCTTGGCAACAAGGGCACACTGCTGATTCGTATCCAGCTTCTCATCCACTGTAATCCCCAGGTCCTTTTCTGCAGAACTGCTCTTAGCCAGTCGGTCCCCAGCCTGTAGCAATGCATGAGATTCTTCCTTCCTAAGTGCAGGACTCTGCACTTGTCCTTGTTGAACTTCATCAGACTTCTTTTGGCCCAATCCTCCAATTTGTCTGGGTCACTCTGGACCCTATCCCTACTCTCCAGCATATCTACCTCTCCCCCCAGCTTTATGTCATCTGTGAACTTGCTGAGGATGCAATTAATCCCATCATCATCCTGTTAGCTAGGAAAGCTATCTTCTGTAAATGGATGCTACCATTAAAAAAAACCCACAGGGCAGATTCTCAGCCCTTGATATGTTGCTTTTACACCACACTGCATGGCAAAGGGGGCAATAAGCTGCTCTAAGAGTATTCGGGGAGTACCTTTGTGTGGGGGACTCCCAGGCTGGCATAGGACTGGCTTAGCCAGTTATACACCATTTCCTTCTAGCCAGAGCTGATATACAGTGGGAGATGTAGCCCAGTGCACAGGGTGGAATGGGGACATGAGGTACCTGAACTACAACTCCCATGAAGCACTGCAGCTGCTCAGTGGGATGCAACTCAATGTTGAACCAAAAATGGAGGTGACTTACCTGTAACTGGAGGTTCTTTGTAGTGTGTGGTCCCTAGCAGTATTCCACAAGTGGGGTACACAAGTGGGGTGCATCCTGCATCTGAGTCTGGAGATTTTTAGTTAGCAATGTCTGTTAGTTTGCACATGCGCAGTAGAACTCATGCTCTGAACTGAAGGCATAAAGGGCAGTGCGTACCAACGCCTCTCCCGTTCCTTTTCTAACCGTGATTCTAAACATGATCTGCAGCAGAGGGGAAGGAGAGTGGGGACTGAAATACAGACAGGGACCGCACATCTTGGAGAACCTCCAGTTACAGGTAAGTAACCTCCATTTCTTCTTCAAGTGATGCGCCCCGTGTGTATTCCGCACATGTAAGATTAGTAAGTCAAACAGGAGATGTTATGGCTGTCTGTAAGACTGCTTTCTCCACAGCTATATCTGTAGTAGAGGACTAGCCCAAAGCGTGGTGTCATGTGAAAATGCATAAGGAGCTCCAGGTAGCTGATCTACAAATGTCTAGTAAAGGTATGTCTTGCAAAGATGCTGTAGAGGTTGCATGTGCCCTGGTGGAAAGGGCTCTCTCAGGGCAATATGAACTAGTTGATAGCAAAGGCTGATGCAGCCCGAGGTCCATTTAGAAAGTCTCTGGGCAGATAGAGCTTGATCTCTCTTGTAAGGAAATAATAACCATAGGGGTTCTAGTTGCTTTTATTCTCTGCATATAAAAGGCCAGTGCCCATTGTATGTCTAGGAAGTGAAGCCATCTGGTCTCATCAGAGGCATATGGTTTTGGAAAAAATACTGGTAAGTTGATGGTTTGATTCATGTGAAACAATGAAATTACTTTAGGGGTGAATTTCAGATGGAGGCGGAGAAGGACCTTCTCTTTATGAAAGGATTTGCCATGAGTGCTCCTGGCTCCCTCACCATTCTGGCTGATGTGATGGTGACTAAGAAGGCAACTTTCATCACAAGATGGGACATAGAACAGTGGCTAATGTTTGAAAGCAGGTTTAGTGAGAGCTGAAAGAATGAGGTGTTGGCATCACTATCGGTGGAAAAGATCTAATAGGTCCTTTGAGGAATCTAGTCATCATATGATGAGTGAAGATATTGTGGTCCTCAATAGGAGGATGAAACACACTGATTGCTGCCTGATGGACTTTTAGGGAACTGGTAGAGAGACCAGACGTCTTAAGAGTAAGTAGGTAATCTAGAGTAGCAGGGTTCTCAGGGGACTCTGGAGATAACTGGTCTTGTGACCAAATGGACAAAGACTTGCATTCGGCTGAATAAGATTTTTGGTTGAATCCTTCCTGCTGTGGTTGAGGATGAACTGAGCTGCTGTTGAGCATGAGTGCTGTGGTCAGATATTTGGTTCCTTGTGTGTGTGTTCTCTTTGCGTGCTGTACTGACTCTGGCCAGATAGCCCATAAAGCAGGCTCCGTTAATTAACAGTTAATTTTGCTAGGGCCACCTTTTTCCATTTCTTTCCCCATTCTTCAGACACAGGGTAGCTACCTGAAGACTGCCGTTGACCGCCATTATTTATAACAGAGGATGGCACATTTCTTTTTTGTAGGTTTGTTACAGCTGTTTCCAAAGTTTTACTGTGTTCCTGTGCTTGCTGTCTCTGGACTGCTTGCTGCCCTGTTAGGAGAGCAGGAGCATTCCAGGGATCTATAAGTTTTCCTGCTTTTTTAACTCTTTCTTTGTTTGTTACTTGCTCTACCAATTTTGTGGCATGTTGTTTTAACCATTTAACAGCCATGGTTGTAGTTTACAATATTCTACATTTAAAGGCTACATACCTTATGAAACCCTGTGGGGATTTTCAGAGAGGGGTTAAGGGGATTCCCTAACACATAGTTTTCTGCCATGTTAGATCACGATTTCTACAGAGGGCAGCTCGCTTATTTAGCAGATCAGCAGTCAGGGTCACCAGTGTGGTCAGATGTTTGGCTGTGTGTGTGTGTTCTCTCTGTGTGCCGTACTGACTCTGCTGAGATAGCCCGTACAGCAGGCTCTGATCTAACTGCCTAATACGTCCAGACTTGGTTTTCGGTGAAGGATCTTGGTCAGGTTTATTGCTGACAAAGCATGGTTGTAATGTCCTGGCTTCATGGTTACAGGTACACTAACATATGTTTGCTCGTGACAATGGACCGGCTCAGTGAATGGCGGGACTTTCCATTCTCTCCTTGGCCACACAAAGACATTGCCTCTGAGATGCATCTTTATACACAGATACAAACGAATTATGTATTACCCCTTGATGTAGTTAGGTGCCACTCTCTGACATAGCTAACCACCACTCATTACTTTGTACTTGTTGGTTCAATCAAAACATCTCTATCCATCATGCTGTCATCCTGACCTTATCTTTATGATGGGTCAGCATGTTCCTGTTATCTTTGGGGATGTGCTGGTATCGAGGTGTTCTGGTACCACCTTTCTGGAATATGTTTGTGTATATATTCTTATGCCTAGCACTACTTAGAAGTGTGTGTTTCTGCAATATCAGCCCTGTTCTTGCCAGATTCTGTGAGCAGGGCCTGCCTCTTGCTTACAACTTAGCTTTGCTTTATATTAGCAAATTTTGACCACTACTTTAGTTCAGGCATTAGGCCTCATACCAGGCACCTGATACAATGGCTTATGTTTCAGGCCCTCTTCTACTGCAGGTGCTCTACATCTGATGTCAATCCAAATACCAGGCCTTGATTTGCAGTGGCCCTGGGTTGGGATGCTTGATTGTGTCACTGTGTTGCATCAGCAGATCCAGAAATGGGGGGATATTGATGAGAAGATAGGTTGAAATCCTCAGGTGGTCTGAGAATAGAACTGTCTTGGCCTGTTGGGTGCAATGAGGATGACCTGAGCTCTGCTGTGATGGATCTTTTGCCATATTTGTGATACCAGTGGGATGGGAGGAAAAGCATAACTGAGGTGGTCTGTCCAAGGTAACAGATGGGCATTGCCCTTCGAGTCTCAGCCCAGAGCTGCTCTGGAGCAATACAGGAGAAGTTTCCTGTTCTCTTGTGAGGCAATGAGATCCCAGGATGGTGTTCCCCATTGATTGAAGTTATCATTGAGAATGGACTCGAGAATCTCCCATTCGTGGTCTATTGAAAAATGCCTGCTGAGACTGTCTGGTAAAGCATTCTGTGTGCCTAGTAAGTATACTGCTGAGAGTGTGATATCTGAGACACCAGTTGCAGAGGTCGATGTCTCTACACGCATGGGAAGGGATCTTGCTCCCCCCCTGCTTATTTATATGTAGACAGTCGTCATATTGTCTGACATTACTTGGATATGAAGGGATCAGATGAGTGGAAGGAATGCATTGCCGGCCTGACGGACCACCCTTAATTCTAGTAAGTTGATGTGCATCCTTGCTTCTCAAGGGGTCTAAGTACCTTGTATGGCACAATTGTTCATATGAGCTCCCCAGCCCAATAGGGAGGCATCTGTGACTGTAGTTGCCTTGGGCATAGGGGTGAGGAAAAGAATTCCCACCCCGGCTTTCTTCAGCTTTGTCCACCAGGTGAGTGAGATCAAAACTTTGGCTGGAATTGTTACTTTGGCATTGATGTTGTCTTTTTCTGGTGAATAGATGGACTGAAGCCAGGTCTGTAGGCAGCTAACATGGAGGCAAATGGTGTAACATGGGTGCATGAGGCCATATGGCCAAGGAGGGAAAGGCAAGTCCTGACTGCAGCCCAGGGTTTGAGGGTGACATGTTTTATTAGATTGCTCATGACATGGAATCTCTCAGAAGATAGGCTCTTTCTATAGTCGAGTCCAAGGTTTTTCCTGTGGAGTCTATGGACCTTGTGGGGGTCAAAATAGACTTTTTGTGATTAAACGCATATTCCCAAGGAAGACAGAAGACAGCGTAGGAATGCTGTTATCAACTGGACTTGAGATATGGAAAGGTGATGACACCATTTTGTTCATCCAAGCTGCCACTACTGAAAGGACCTTTGTAAAGATCCTGGGTTCCATAGCCAGTCTGAATGGAAGAAATCTGATTTGGAAGTGGTCCTGCCCAATGAGAAGTCTGAGGAACATTTGTGGGGTGGGTGAATATCTATATGAAAATAAGTGTCTTTTATGTCAAGGCCCATGAGCCAAATGCCATCTTCCAGAGAGGGGATTATTGTTGACAATGTGACCATGTGGAATTTTAATTTTCAGATGAATACGTTCAGGTGGCACAGGTCAAGAATTGATCTCCATCCACCAGATTTCTTGAGGACCAAGAAATATAGGGAGTAGAACCCCTACCCCTGTTGCTGAAGGGGCACCAGTTCTATGGCCCCTCTCTGGAGAAGAGAATTTACCTTTTGACTCAGAATCTCTTCATGAGAGTGGTCCCTGAAAAGGGCCTGGGAAGGGGGTTTGTGAGATAATCTCGATTGTGTAGACTTGGAGGATGATATCTAGTGCCAATTGTCTGTAGTTATTGCTGCCCAGTTGAGAGCAAGGCGGGTAAAGCAGCCACCAAAAGTTCAGGGAGTAATGAGGCATGGCATCAATGTTGGTACCATTAAAAGAACCCCTTGTGAGTGGGATGGGGTTGGGTGGTGGTTGTAGAGCTGGAAGAAGCTGTATATTTGGGTCTTTGAGTCCTTTGCTGCTTATGTGGGAGTTTATATGAGCATTGATGATAAAACACTTGAGGAAGTGGTCTGGGCCTATAGGATTGCTTATGATGTTTCCTCTTTGGGGCCGGGATGTAAATATCCAGGGAGCATAAGGTTGTTTTAAAGTGTCAAAAGATGTATTGGTCTTTGCATTAAAAAGGTTAGATTCATCAAAGGGAAGGTCCTCAATAGTATTCTGGACTTCCCTGGAGAATCTCGAAGATTGCAACCATGCCTCATGCCTACAGTTGTGGCAATGGTTCTAGAAGCAGTTTTAGCTGTGTCAACTGCCACTTAAAATGGTGTTTTGGCCACCAGCTTGCCTTTGTGAATGAGGTCTTGGAACTGGGCCTGTCTTCCTGAGGAGGTTTGTCTTTAAAATCTGTAAATTTGGCTTAATTAAGGAAATCATATTTTGCTAACAGTGCCTGGTAGTTAGCAACTCTGAATTGTAGACTAGTCAATGAGAGTGCTTCCTTACCCAAAAGGTCAAGGTGGTTAGAATCCTTGTCAGTTTGGGTAGTATTGGAGTACTGCACTCAGGACCTTTCTGTAGCCACTTTCACCACTAAGGAGTTGGCTACTGGATAGGTGAATAAAAACTCTGCTTCTTCATCTGGTACAGAATACCATTTCTCAGCTGTCTTCATGGTAGAGGCACAAGAGGCAGGAGTGTGCCACACCAATGTGGCAGGTTCCAGGATGACTTGGTTAAGTGGAAGAGCCACCCTGGAAGGGCTAGAGGGCTGAAGGATGTCCAATAGGCCCTTCATCAAGAGGTATCTGCAACTTGGTGGCCACCCTCTGCAACAATTCCTGGTATTGTCTGTGGTCATCGGGTGGATGAAGCAACCACCTCATCTGGTGAAGAGGATGATATACCAGTTGGAATTGGTGGAACCGGCAATCTTTTCCTCCTCTGTAACTTCTAATGAAGCTGTTTGGTAGTGTCTGGGAGATGAGGATCGGTGTGATACCCATACGGATCCTTGTCTTCTGCTGTATGGATCCCACGGACCCCAGTTAGGTATTGACCAGAGGGGGAGGATGAGGCTGTGTGGCCTAGTGGACAGAACAGGGGACTAGGTCTCCGAGACCTGGGTTCTATACTGGGGGAGGGGATAGCATAGTGGTTTGAGCATTGGCCTGCTAAACCCAGGGTTGTGAGTTCAATCCTTGAGGGGACCATTTAGGGATCTGGGGCAAAAATTGGGGATTGGTCCTGCTTTGAGCAGGAGGTTAGACTAGATGACCTCCTGAGGTCCCTTTCAACCCTGATATTCTATGAAAGGCATTGGGTACCAGCAATCCTCTGGACAGTCGTATTTGGAAGGATGTGGCAGGTTCATGACTTCTGACTGGGATTGTTTCCCTTGTCAGGGGAGTGTCAACTGGAGCATCAGATTCACTTGAGAAGATGTTAGGTTCCTATTCTACCAGGAGCACTGGCAGTACCAGTGGGAGGACATTAGTTGGAGATGTAGTCAGGGGTGATATTCTTCCCCTCAAGCTGCTTTCTGGGGGAGTGGGGAGTAGGGATGTCTCTAAGAAGAGATTGTGGGTAGGGCAAAACATCCTCCAGCAAGGTAAAGTTTTTGGTCCTCACTGATGTATGTGGGGCCCATGAATAGGGTAGCAGTGGATCAGAGTCATCTAGTGTTCAGAGGATCCCAAAACGAGAACATCAAAGCTGTTGGATTGGATCCCAGTATTGATGCCACAGATGGAACCATTGGGTACCGCTCATTAGATTTGTGGGGTGGAGCTGAAGCCAGTACAACTGGATCCTTCTTTCATGCCTTTCCTTCTTGGACAAAAGGTTTATGCAGACCTAATTGTTCACGACCCATGCAAGGGGGCTCACATGACTTTGACCGAGATTGGGAGGGATCCTTTCTCTTAGAGGCAAATCTGGATGAAGATCTGTCCTTATATTCATGTCCCCTTCTCTTCTCTGAGTTCAGGAAGGGAAGGAGTGCAGCTGCTGATGTTGGTGGCAGTATAAGTCTCCCCAAGGCAATAAAGGCAGTGCTGGTGGTTGTTGCTGATGGAGAAGGAATGGGGACAGGAGATACAGATCTTGAATCCCAGAACTCTTGGCATGGTCCCTCTTTGGTGGGAGAAGCTGCCCAGGGCAGGGAGTAACTAAACTAACTATGCTAACACAAAGGACTATAACACATGAGTATTAAAATGTTTACAAATTGTATTCATGGGCTCACAGAAGAGGAAGATAGAAGTGCAGATGGGATTCCAATTCAGGCCATGCAGTGGTAAGAAAAAAGTGGTGAGGCGTTGGTCCATATTGCCCTTTATGCCCTCAGTTCAGACCATGAGTTGATCTACTGCATGTGTGGACCACAGACACTGCCTACGAAAGATTTCTGGACTTAGGTGCATGGTGTGTGCAAATCCTCATGTGCAACACACATAGGGATCATCATTCGAAGAAGAATGAAACAAACTTTGGATTTGGACAGTCTGACCCCAAATGAAATATTCCAGTTAGATTTTTTGACAGAAAAAAAATCATTTTGATTTTGTAGAAGCCTTGTTTTCCACCTATGAACTGTTTTGACGGACAATCCTGACCAGCTCTACTCATACCTCCCTGGTGGAGCATACCACATTCCGGTGATCCTGGCTGTGTCATGGCCCCTAGGGGGTGTCCCAGGGTGGCTGGCCCTTTGAGGGAGTTTGGCTTAGCCCTCGCTAATCAGCTGCCATCCAGCTGGTGAGGTAAGTGAGGTGTTTGTTGGCCTTTTAGGGGGAGAGCTGGAGGGAGGCTCCTGCAGCAGCTGGATGAAAGACCTGGCTGGGGATAATTAATGTGTAGGCTGCCGCTGTGGCCCTCTGAGGCCTTAAGAGGGGGGAGGCAGCAGAACCTGGTTTACCTGTCATGATTGATGTGCACTTGTGTTTGTGTTTGAACAAAAAATGCATCCCTTGGAGAAGGGAATGAAATACTGTACACTGGTGCCAGTTTTGTTGAAAGCGCTGGCTGGTGAGCTGGCCTGCCAGTTTACATTAGAGTGGGGAAATGGAGGCAGGACCTGAGAGACCCCATTACAGGGCCCTTACCAGATGGTTAAGTTAGAGCAGCCCTGAGATTGCTCTGAGTTTTGACAGTGACCTAACTGAGCTCTGGGTTCAGGGGAGAGCATTAGTGGCTTTCTGAAACATTTGCCTTCCTCTACCGTCTGTGCCAAGTGTAGCTTGGCTGAAACCCTTGTGACTGTTCCTTTTAATTTCCATTTAACTAAGTCCCTCATTTTTGTGTACTTCTCCTTTTTTAAGTTAAAAGCTACTGTGGTGTGTTTCTCTGGTATTTTTCCTCCTACAAGGATCTTAAATTTAATTACATTACACTCAATATTACTGAACAATTCAGCTATATTCATCTCTTGGATCTGATCCTGTGCTCCACTTAGGACTATATCAAGAATTGCCTCTTCCCTTGTGGGTTCTAGGACTAGCTGCTCCAAGAAGCAGACATTAATGGTGTCTAAAAATGTTATCTTTGTTATCTGAGGTAACATGTTCCAAGTCGATATGAGGATAGTTGAAATCCCCCACTGTTATTGAGTTTTCTTTTTTTGTAGCCTCTCTAATCAACCTGACCATTTCACAGTCACCATCACCACCCTGGTTAGGTGGTCGGTAGTATATTCCTGCTGCTATACTCATATTAGTCAAGCATGGAATTTTTGTCCATAGAGATTCTGAGAGACAGTTTGATACATTTAACATTTTTACTTCATTTGATTCATGCTTTTTTTCACATTTAGTGCCACTCCCCCACCAGCATGCCCTACTCTGTCATTCTGATATATTTTTTACCCCGGTATTACCTTGTCCCATTGATTATCCTCATTACACCAAGTTTCTGTGATGCCTATTATATCAATGTCCTCATGTAATGCCAGACACTCTAGACCCATCTTAGTATTTAGATTTCCAGCATTTGTATATAAGCACTTGTACATTTTGTCAATATGCAGTTGCTTGCCTTAATGTGATATTTAAATGGGACTTTTTTATGTTTGACTGTTCCTCACTAGCTCCTTTACCAACTTCTTTCCTCTCCTGTTTACTAGCATATAGAGTTCCTTCTTTAATAAATTCATTCCTAAGAGATGTCTCCTCCCAAAATGTGTGCTTTTCCGCACCTATTGACTTTCTTCCAACTCTGTTACCTCAATTTCCCTAGAAACCAACCCAGGGTTACACTTATATTGGTTTTATTAAATGCCTCTATTGGATCAAACAGAAAAGGGATGGAGCTTATTCACACACACACACATTCATCGCATTCATACCCTCGTGCACCCACACACTCATGCAGGTGGAGAGTTACCGGAGACAGCAGAGGAAGCCGAGAAGCCGATGCATAGTAGATCTGGTGTGTCTGCCTGCAGTCACGGATCCGGGCTGGCGAGCAGGTCAAGAAGCAGGGGGCTTGTGTGCATGTCTTCTTCCTTTTACTGGAACTGGGTTGCTCCTGTCACTGGGTTTTTCCTTCAGTGTCCGTCATCTTTTGTAGTGAAAATCAAAGTGGGCCATTTCCAGCAGTTGACAAGAACATCAACTGCTGGAAATGGCCCACCTTGATTATCACTACAAAAGGTTCTCCCCCCCACCCCCACTCTCCTGCTGGTAATAGCTCACCTTACCTGATCACTCTTGTTACAGTGTTTATGGTAACACCCATTGTTTCATGTTCTCTATGTATATAAATCTCCCCACTGTATTTTCCACTGAATGCATCCGATGAAGTGAACTGTAGCTCACGAAAGCTTATGCTCAAATAAATTTGTTAGTCTCTAAGGTGCCACAAGTACTCCTTTTCTTTTTGTGAATACAGACTAACACAGCTGCTACTCTGAAACCTGTCATTAATTTACATAGGAGCCTTTGGTGAGGGACCTTGTCAAAGGCTTTCTGGAAATTTAAGTATACTGTGTCCACTGGATCCCCCTTGTCCACATGTTTGTTGACCCCTTCAAAGAACTCTAATAGATTAGTAAGACATGATCTCCCTTTACAGAAACCATGTTAACTTTTGCCCAACAATTTATGTTCTTCTACGTATCTGACAATTTTATTCTTTACTATTGTTTCAACTAATTTGCCTGGTACTGAGGTTAGACTTACCAGTCTGTAATTGCCGGGCTCATCTCTAGAGCCCTTTTTAAATATTGGCATTACATTAGCTATTTTCCAGTCACTGGGTACAGAAGCTGATTTAAAGGACAGGTTACATAGTTAATAGTTCCGCAATTTCACATTTGAGTTCTTTCAGAACTCTTGGGTGAATGCCATCTGGTCCCGGTGACTTGTTATTGTTAAGTTTATCAATTAATTCCAAAATCTCCTCTAATGACACTTCAGTCTGTGACAATTCCTCATATTTGTCACCTACAAATGATGGCTCAGGTTTGGGAATCTCCCTAACATCCTCAGCCGTGAAGACTGAAGCAAAGAACGCTCTGCAATTACTTTATCGTCTTTAAGTTTGTTAGTCTCTAAGGTGCCACAAATACTCCTCTCCTTTAACACGAGGCACTCTAGTTCACCCATCTTATTATTTAGACTTCTAGCGTTTGTGTACAAGCACTTTAAAAACTTGTCACTGTTTATTTGTCTGCCCTTTTCTGATGTGTCAGATTCTTTTTTATGTGAATGTTTCTCATCTGATCTGGCCCATACTTTATCCTCTTCCATCCCCTCCTGACTAAAACCTAGAGAATCTCTATCAATAGACTCTCCTCTAAGAGAAGTCTCTGTCCGATCCACATGTGCCTCTGCAGCAGTCGGCTTTCCCCAATCTCTTAGTTTAAAAAACTGCTCTGCAACCTTTTAAATGTTAAGTGCCAGCTGTCTGGATCCACTTTGGTTTAGGTGGAGCCCATTCTTCCTGTATAGGCTCCCCCAATCCCAAAAGTTTCCCCAGTTCCTAATAAATCTAAACCCCTCCTCCCTACACCATCGTCTCATCCACGCATTGAGACTCTGAAGCTCTGCCTGCCTACCTGGCTCTGTGCGTGGAACTGGAAGTATTTCTGAGAATGCCACCATAGAGGTCCTGGATTTCAGTCTCTTTCCTAGCAGCCTAAATTTGGCCTCCAGGACATCTCTCCTACCCTTCCCTATGTCATTGGTACCTACATGTACCACGACCGCGGGCTCCTCCCTAGCACTACACATAAGTCTATCTAGATGCCTTGAGAGATCCGCAACCTTCGCACCAGGCAGGCAAGTCACCATACGGTTCTCCCAGTCATCACAAACCCAGCTATGTTTCTAGTGACCGAATCGCCCATTACTAATACCTGTCTTTTCCTAATGACTGAAGTTCCCTCCCCCGGAGAAGTAACCTCAGTGTGAGAGGATACCCCAACATCATCTGGAAGGAGGGTCACAACTATGGGAAGGTTTCCCTCTGCTCCCATTGGCTGATCTCTTTCCCTGAGCCTTTCATCCTCCTTAACAGCACAGAGGCTGTCTGACCGGAGTTGGGACAAACCTACAGTGTCCCGGGAAGCCTCATCAAAATACCTCTCTGCCTCCCTTAGCTCCTCCAGTTCCGTCACCCTGACCTCCGTCACGTACTCGGTCTCTGAAGGCCAGAAGCTCCTTGCACCAAATACACACATATGCCACCTGCCCACAGGGCAGGTAATCATACATGCTACACTGAGCGCAATAAACAGGATAGCCCCCACTCTACTGCTGGGCTTCTGCCTGCATTCTCTCCTACAGCTACCTAAGTTAATGATACGTTTTTTGTTTAAATCAAGAAGTTTTGATTATAGTTTAAAGGTTTTAAAGAATGGCAAGTATACCTCACCCCCTTCCCACGCCCCTTCCAAACTTGCTCTCAAAACTCCCTGTTAGCAGCCCCTGTATCCTCCCCAGAACTGTGCATGAGTCTGTCTTGATGTCTCATGAGATCCACAACCTTCACACCCAGCAGGCAATTCATCATGCGGTTCTCCCAGTCACCACAAACCCAACTATCTATATTTCTAATAATTAAATCCCACATTACTACTACCTGGCTCTTTCTAGTACCTGGGGTTCCCTCCCCAGGACTCTCCAGGTAGAGTCTCCCTTTTCTTAGGGGCTGACCCAGCTGGATAGGAGAGGTCCTACCAGCTGACAATTCTACCCTATGGTCACCTTCCTGACTCCTCCATCCCTGGCATGCCATCCCAACTCACATTTCCATTCTCCATCACAGATATCTCTGGTTTTCCCTTTGGAAAATCTGGTCCCATAGAAACAAAGGTGCCAAGATGAGCCTTATTTGTCTCGCATGTTCTGTTTATATTTTTATTTTTCATGAAAAAAGCCCAAACCACATCCCATAGTGCAACGTCCCCTAAAAACATACTGATATATCAACTTTAAAGCAATATCCATATATTCTGCAAGCACTGAGCTAAACAATATACAGGAATATATTTACCAATGAAATGAAATTTACCTATGTGCCCCATGTTGCTTTAATGTCTCTGGATGTCCTCTAAGTTCATAGGTAATACATTCAAACAGGATACCTGCATCCATGTATTTGATCCCATCTGACAATGGAGGCACCGATTCCTGTGTCCAATATCTCATTATGCATGTTCTTTCTACTGATAATGCTAGTCCCATATATTTTCTTTGGTGTCTAGTCATTGCAACTTCTACATTATTTAAAATGCAAACATATGGATGAAATGAACCAATGCCTTTCAGCTAACCTTGTATTGACCTGATAACTTCTGATCTTCCTGCATTTCTCAGCCACATGTACAAAATCTGCTGTATATCTAGTACAATGCTCCCAATATTCATTTGTTTTGAAGAGATATATAATCTGAGCTGCAAATTAAATAATGTTTAAAATTTATTGATACAAATTTAACCTGCTCATAGATCAACCGCCAGTCTTACTCTGAATGATCTGGATTTAATTCTCCATTCCACCTTCCTCCTGACCTTTTCAAATCACTCTCATAACTCCCAATCACAAAAGGAAATAAATTAGAAACTCTCTGAGATCTTGCTGAAGTATTAATCATTTTACTTTCCAAAATATTCAGTTGAGGCTCTTCTAGTTAATTTCCCAGAAGTGTGGTCAAGTAATGTCTTATCAAGGAATAGCATGGCTTTTTGAAGGGGTTTCTAACATTGTTATACTCTTCTTTCCATAACTTGCACTGCTGTGAGTTGTGGCAACAGCTGATGGAAACATCTGTGTGAGTTATCAGTCATTTTATCAGAGTTTTATACTGCCATCCATCACCACAGTATCTGAGTGATTTCCACATTAAATCAGGGCCATTAGCAAAGTCCCTAGTGAACTTCAGTGGTGGCACTTGGCACTTTGTCATAGACTTCAGTACTTCTGTAGGTTCATCCAGAGTAACATAAATTGTTGGCCCAGGGAACAAGAAGTGGACCTGTAACATCAAACCTAAAGTCTCATGCCTGCCTTGTGTTCCTCACATTGACAGTTGATTTCACTGAGATGGTCACATTTCCAGGGGCATTCCTGAGTTCTGAAATGATCTACTTCAGGAGAACCCTCCACCTGTCTCATCTTGGTGGTTTGGCAGCTGCAGATTGTCAGTTCACCTGATTCGACACAAGTGCAGAGGGAAGGTGTTTTATGTGCTTGTGGGTGTTTTATGGTCCATATCCAAGATAGGTGGAAGTCCCTATTTCATCCTACACAAAAATAGGCAAACCAAATGAGAATGAAGCTACCATTGCACTTTAGAAGAACAAGTTTCTCTTCCAGGTAGCTTGTTGTTTGTTACAAAAAGAGAATGACTCCAGATCTCAATCATGTTTGTGCTTCAGTAGTAACCATATTTATATTGTGCTTTTCATTTTCTCTGTAACAAACAAGAAGGTCAAATAATCATAGAACCAGAGGGTTAGAAGGGACCGCAAGGGTCAGCTAGCCTAACCCCCTGCAAAGATGGAGGATTTGTTGGGTCTAAACCATCCAAGACAGATGGCTATCCAGCCTCCTTTTGAAAACCTCCAGTGAAGGAGCTTCCAGACTTCCCTAGGCAGTCTGTTCCATTGTCCTACTGCTCTTACAGTTAGGAAGTTTTTCCTGAGATTTAATCTAAAACTGCTGTTCTGTAGTTTCTTATGTCCTCTGTGCCAAGAGAGAATAATTTTTCTCCATCTTTTTTATGGATGCCAAACTGTGGGACATGCCTGGAGGAACGTTTGGGACAGGGTGTGGCAGAGCCCGGGCCAGCCCCCAATGTGGGAGGTAGGAAGGGAGTGTTACCTAGTCCTGTTCTGCCCCCAACTCCACTCCAGCTCTGCCCCCAGCCCCACCTCCAGCTCTGGCCCCGGCCTCAGTCCCCAGCTGCAGCCCTGCTCCCAGCCCTGGCTCTAGTTCCACTTCGGGCCCAGGCTGTGACTCCTGGCCACGGCCCCAGCCTCAGCTCCTGGCCATGACTCCCAACTGTGACTCCGCTCCTGGCCACAGCTCCACTCCTGGCCCCAGCTCCCAACTGTGGCTCTGGCTCTGGCCCCGCTACCCATAGGTGCCGTCTCCGTTGAGGACCACTGATTTAGTCTCTATGCTGATTTATTTTTGTAAGCCACCATTGTGATCCAGGGCACCAGCTGATCGGAAATTGTATATTGGGGCCATGGAGTGAGCTGAAGAATTAGCGTCTGTCACTGTTCCACACTGAGCTGTAGCTAGTGCAGGCTCAGAGTAGAGCTAAGCAAAATTTGTAATTTCCAGCCTGTTGACCATTCTGGTATTTCTCTTCATCCCAAATTGGGCCAAAAAGTTGGAGTTTTGAATTTTTTTTTTTGGTCAATGGACATTTCAGATAATATCAATTCTGAAATATTCAATCAGTTCAACATGAGGCTGCCTTTTTCCATTGTGATGCATTGCCTCCTGGGAGTTGTGGTTTTGGAGCCTGATGCCCCCATGTTCCCCTATGAGCCAGGCTCCCTGGCTGGACTACATCTCTCATGAAGCAGCCAGAGTCATGTGACACCCATGATGCCCCATGCAGCTTGGTCAGTGGAAAATAAATATTGTATTATGGCAGAGGTGGATTAAGATTTATTGGGGCCCTGGGCACAAAGAACATTTGGGACCCCCACACCCTGGAGGCCCTGGGGCACCCAGAACTTTTACATGGGTGTAGTAGCCTTGGGCAAGTGTGGTGCAGCAGTGGCAGGGGTTGTGCTTTGCAAAGGGGGAGATGATAATGTGATCAGCTCCCCTGCTGCAAAACTCAGCCCCTGCTAGGGGCACCAGCTTCTTCCCAATGAGGGGCTGAGGTGAGGCCTTAGCTCCCCCACACCACAGGGCCCTACCCCCTGTTCCTCCTTATCTCCCCCAGGCCCTGCCCCCTGGCCAGGCTGGAAGCTGTGGCTCACCCTAGGTGGCGGGGACATGAGCAGGGGGCTGCTCTTGGGCATCCCGTCCCCCCACCCAGGGCAGGTGGACGTCCAGGGCTCCTCACAGCAGACTGGGCTCCCTGGGTGGCTCTTGCCACAGCCCAGCTCTGGCTTCCGGCCTGGCCAAGGGGCAGGACCTCTGGGGGAAGAGGAGGAGCAGGGGGTGGGCCACAGTCCTGGTGCCGGTGTCCCCCCCACATTTCTACCCAGTTTCCTGTGCTCTGATGGGGCCCCCAAATTGGACAGAGCCCCTGGAATTGGGCCCCGTGGGCCCGTGCATTAATCCGCCACTGCATTATGTGTAGGGCCTACCAAATTCACGGTCCATTATGGTCAGTTTCACGGCCACAGTATTTGAAAATTGGTAAATCTCACATTTGCAGATGTTTAAGTCTGAAATATCATGGTATTGTAACAGTGGGGGTCCCGACCCAAAAGGGGATTGTGTGGGGTTTTTTTGCAAACCTGTTATAGGGGGTTGTCAAGGATAATTCCCCACTCTGGCACTTTGAGTGCAGAAGGTGGGGGCCTGCAAGGATTCTAAAAATTAATACTGGCCACTCCAGGCTTGTATTAAAACTCCCAAAGTCATAGCTTCTCTCTGACCTTGGATTGATAGATGGTGCCATCACCCAAGTGCAGAACCCCTTTGAGAGCCCAGGAAGGCGCACTTGGGAATTCCTTCCTGTGGGGAACCCTCAAGCCCTCTCACCATTCTCTTCAGGGAAGAACTGCGAAAGAGAAAAAAAAACAAAACAAAGGAAATCAGCTGTTGCCACCAGCTAATTAAACAACACGTGCACGGACCTCTTAAGACACAAAAATCCAATTCTGTTCTTAAAAAAGGTGCGTCCGCCCCCAGAGCAGCTGTGCAGGGGCAGGACAAGTCCTGTCCCTTCCCAGCCCAGCCAGAGCTAGGAGCCCCCTTTGCTGGGGCACTTGTAGGAACAAGGGGACATCGGATTTCATGGGGAAGGGCTTATTTCACAGTCCGGCTGTATTTTTCACGACCGTGAAATTGGTTGGGCCTAATTATGGGAGATGTAGTCTTCCAGGGAGCCTAGCTGATTGGAGAGACTGAAGCCTAAACTACAATTCCCATAGGACAATGTGCTCATGAGGAAAGGCAGTTTAACATTTGTTGAACTGACTTGAATAAAAACGTTTCAGGTCAGTGCCACAAAATGAAATATTCCAATTCAGGTTGAATTGACACGAAACAACATACTTCATTTTGATTCCTGGAGGAAAATTTTGATTTTATGGAAACTGCATTTTCTGTCTAAAAGGGATTCTGGTGGAAAATTCCCACCCAGCTGTAGCCCAGAATTTGATCTGGAGGACAAGCATCCCTGTGTTTGGATGCTTCTCTGTATCTTATTCGAACTACCTGAAGTTTTGAGCAAAGATAGCAAGAGCTGCTATTTCAAGCAGCCCTTGGGCAGCCCTCCTTGCTCCTCTCTTTGTCCCTTTGCATGTGCACTAGTGCTACTCACAATCTGCACATTAATGTGTAGGGGCATAAGCATAGATTCTGTACCACCAGATGTGGCAGGAACACTGCTTGTTTCCATCCCGTGTCTGAGACTGCACCTGAAATGTGGCAGGTGCAATGTGCCATTGAATAGAGTACTGGCAAATGCACATGGAACGATGCAGGAACCCTTGCTTCACAGAGTGGTAGCTGTGTTAGTCTGTATCAGCAGAAACAACGAGGAGTCCTTGTGGCACCTTAGAGACAAGCACATTTATTTGGGCATAAGCTTTTGTGAGCTATAACCCACTTCATCAGATACATGGAGTGGAAAATACCTGTTACTGTATTTTCCACTCCATGCATCTGATGAAGTGGGTTCTAGCCCATGAAAACTTATATCCAAATATATTTGTTTTGGTTTCTAAGGTGCCACAAGGACTCCTCGTTGTTTTTGCTTCACTGAGTTTGCAGACTAGTGCAGGATGCAGCATTCTACTGAACTCTGAAGAATATTCCTGCATAATGGAATTGTCTGTCTTTAAAAAAAATCCTAGGCAATTCCATACAGAATTAAAAGAAAAGTGAATCGCTCACACATCAGGAACTGCCATGATTAAGGTAGCACGGGACAGTCTGGTCTTTCTCAGCAGGATATAAGGAGCTGGGTGCAGTAGAGAACCTCTTGTCTTGAATCAATGGCCATTCACCATGGTCACTTAACAGAGTTTGCTTACACGAGTACATTAGTCCCAGTAATAACTTCTCATAAAGACGTGGTTCTGATTTCATGAGGAGAAATGTAATGGTCTCAGTCTGGGCAGTCATACTTAGAAAAAAAATCCACCTGTAGCCAGAGCTACATATCTTTAATACCCCTTAGCTTTAAGAATGAACAAGTAAAATATTAAACTGAAATGACAAGTCTAATGAAAAGGACCATTCCCCAGAACAAGGCTGTGTGCATTTCTCCCCATTGTATAGAGCATCTCTGAATCTCACTAAGTGGGAAATGAAATGGAATAATGAAATGAATTAGGATCTTAATAGCACATTTGATTAGCAGAACTCCCACCTTCAGGCACTTTCTGGTTTGTGTTAATGGGCCCTGCAGGGGACAGCAGGCTAAACGATCCTCTTAGAGGAGAAGAGCTGATGAAGGCGGTTTGTGACTGTCAAACACAATAGAAGCGTCAGCACAGAGAGCTGGTCTGTGTGCTCATGTTACCAGCTTAAGGGAAGGATTTTGGTAACTCCTGAGACAAGCTAACCAGTTGGCATAGCTACATCGGCACAGCCTAATATTGTCAATGCAGCTGATGCCAACAGAAGGGTTTTTCCTGTCAGTGTAGGAATATCACCTCCCCAAATGACATGCGAGTCTTGTGTCAGCATAGCTGCATCTACAGTGGGGTTTTTGTCAGCAGTGCACACCAGTCAGAGGTGTGTTTTTTTACACCCCTATCTGATGCAGCTATGCTAATATGACATTTAAGTGTAGAACAGGCCTCAGAAAGTATTGAGGCAATGGTTATTGATTGAGGCACCGATTACGGTTCTATAGATAAGAATGAATTGAGTTTTGCATTTAAAACAGGAATTCAAACTGTTTTTGTTACGGATTAAAAAATACAAAAACAATGAGGAGTCCTTGTGGCACCTTAGAGACTAAAAAATTTATTTGGGCATAAGCTTTCATAGGCTAAAACCCACATCATCAGATGCATGGAGTGAAAAATACAGTAAGCAGAATATATATTATAGCACTTGAAAAGATGGGAGTTGCCTTCCCAAGTGGGGTGGGGTCAGTGCTAATGAGCCAATTCAGTTAAGGTGGAAGTGGCCTATTCTCAACCTTTGACAAGAAGGGGTGAATACCAAGAGAGGGAAAATACTTTTGTAGTGCTAACAAGGCCAGTGCAATCAAGGTGGCCAATTTCCAACAATTGACAAGAAGGTGTGAGTATTAGCAGAGGGAAAATTTATTTTTTGTAGTGATCTATCCACTCCCAGTCTTTATTCAGGCCTAATTTGATGGTGTCCACTTTGTAAATTAATTCCAGTTCTGCAGTTTCTCGTTGGAGTCTGTTTTTGAAGTTTTTTTGTTGATGAATTGCCACTTTTAAGTCTGTTATTGAGTGTCCAGGGAGATTGAAGTGTTCTCCTACTGGTTTTTGAATGTTACAATTCTTGATGTCTAATTTGCATCCATTTATTCTTTTGCGTAGAGACTGTCCGGTTTGGCCAATGTACATGGCAGAGGGGCATTGCTGGCACATGATGGCATATATCACATTGGTAGATGTGCAGGTGAACGAGCCCCTGATGGTGTGGCTGATGTGGTTGGTCCTATGATGGTGTCCCTTGAATAGATATATGGACAGAGTTAGCAACGGGGTTTGTTGCAGGGATTGGTTCCTGGGTTAGTGTTTTTGTTGTGTGGTGTGTAGTTGCTGGTGAGTATTTGCTTCAGGTTGCGGGGCTTTCTGTAAGCGAGGACTGGCCTGTCTCCCAAGTTCTGTGAGAGAGAGGGATCATCCTTCAGGATAGGTTGTAGATCCTTGATGATGCGCTGGAGAGGTTTTAGTTGGGGGCTGTAGGTGACGGCTAGTGGCGTTCTGTTACTTTCTTTGTTGGGCCTGTCCTGTAGTAGGTGACTTCTGGGTACCCTTCTGGCTCTGTCAATCTGTTTCTTCACTTCACCAGGTGGGTACGGTAGTTTTTAAGAATGCTTGATAGAGATCCTGTAGGTGTTTGTCTTTTTCTGAGGGATTGGAGGAAATGCAGCTGTATCTTAGAACTTCTGCTCCGATCTGAATGGCTTGGCAAACTGGGCTTATTTCAATAAAATGTATTTATTACAACCAAATGCTACATCATAGTTTTAGCAACAAGAATGTAGGTTACACTTACTGGATGTAGGACCGTATCTTGGAAAACAGTGACACACTGAAAAGGCATGGTGGGTAACCAACTGAACACGAGCTCCCAGTGCAGTGCTGCAACTGAGAACGTGACTGCAATTGTAGGATGTATGTACAGGCGAATACTTAGTTGGAAAGTGATATTACCCATGTACAGGGCATTGATGAGACCCATGCTTGAATACCGTGTCCAGTTCTGGTGTCAACACTTTAAAAAAGATGTTGCCGATTGGAAAAGGTTCTGAAAATGGCTACAAGAATGAACTGAGGCCTGGAAAACCTGCCTCTCAGCGCAGTGAGAGACTAATGAAGCTTGAGCTATTTATCTAAGTCAAGATTGGTTAAGAGATGGCTTGATCACAGTCTAGAAGGACTGACATGAGAAGAAGTTTTCTGATAGTAGAGGGCTCTTTAATGTTGCATACTAAGGTAGAACAAGAGCCAGTGGCTGGAAATTGAAGCTAGACAAATTCAATCTGGAAATAAGGTGCACGTTTTTAACCATCAGGCGTAATTAACCATTGGAACAACTTACCTAAGGGATGTGGTGGATTCTCCATCATTTGAAATCTTTAAATCAAAAGTCGGTGTCTCTTTCTAAGACACCTGCTCTAGCTCAACCAGAAGTTATGGATTTATTGTAGGAGTTACTAGGTGAAACTCTGTGGCCTATGTTACGGAGGAAGTCAGACCACATAACCACGCTGGTCTCTTCAGGCTTTAAAAGCTTTGAAATGCTGAATATTTCCTGAGGTCAGTTTGGCTTAACTGACATAGGGGACAATGGGAAGCAGCAGCCATTTTGAAAGAGGGCATCTTAACTCTACAACCAGTACCATTAGTCCCAGTGAGAATAATGGGGCAATGATGGCCATTTTGAAAAAGAGCAATGCTTCCTGAGTTTCTCAGAAGGAGATTTTTATTCTTAAGCCTCCACTGACAGATAAGCTTTCAGTTATGAAAAATAACAATAAAAATGACCCTTCATCCTAAACACTAGGATTCAAAAACTACCCACTGTGTCAGATCCATTGAACAGGGAGGTCAAGGGAAATATGGGGTAGGTGTATACAGTGGGCTATGGGGGAAGTGAAAATGTACATGTGGGTGCAGTAGAACAGGGATCGGCAACCTTTGGCATGCAGCCTGTCAGGGAAATCCACTGGTGGGCCAGGGCGGTTTGTTTACCTGCAGCGTTCACAGGTTCGGCCAATTGCAGGTCCCACTGGCCGCGGTTTGCCGTTACAGGCCAATGGGGGCTGCGGGAAGTGGCGTGGGCCAAAGGGTGTGCTGAAGGATGCAGGAAAGGGGGGAAGATGTGTGTTCAGGGGAAAGTGGAGGAGAGGAGGTAGCAGGAAACTGGGGAACAAGCTCTGGCTGTTTTGCCCTGCTCTAGCAATGTAAAGTGACTGTAAACCCAGTGTCTCTGGCTAGTACATTTGGGCTGCTTTGTTCTGTGCTGGAAGTAGTGCAAAGTAGCCAGAGAGAACTAGTGATTCTGGCCCTAAAGGTTAAGAGTCCACCTCTGTGCTTGGTCCACAGGGGTTATGGGTCTGTTACAGCCCCCCTGTGAGAAGCTGCTCCTTTAATGTAAGCTGTCAGAGCTCATGCTTTTGGCTCTGTAGGTCACCAGCCCAATCGCCAGTGTGTCAGCCTTAAGATGGTGGCCAGCACAAGAGCACGTAGAAGGTCTGCTACCGGAGTAGTTTAACAGAGAATTTCTGATGAAAGCCCTGAGCTACTGCAAACCCAAACCCTTGCCTGCACTCCTTCAACTAAAAAGGCTTCAGTGTTCAGAGCCATCCTCCCCACCCTAAAAATGTTTAGTCATTTCAGCCATCTGCTTTGTTTTCATTCTCCCCATCAGGTAGAATGGAGTTAGAATGGAGTTAGGGGCATTTACTTCAGATCTCCTCCTCAGAATCTGTCAGCCTGCAGGTCTGCAAAAGAGCAATGGAGTTCAGTGCTGTGGGGTAACTGGCAGAAATGCTGTAGTGGTGGGTGTTCAGCAGGGTTTGCAGATTCAGAAAATCTGACAGGGCCTGCAACATGAACACTCCTGTTATGGTCCCCTATGGCTCCTGCTATGGCACTGAATATTAGGATAGTGGTCACAAGCAAAATGGAGCGAATATGACAGGTCAAAGATACCAGACATCTGCTACATGGCCACACTGCAGCAGTTAGCCTCCTGAAATAGCAGAAAAGCTTCTTAGCTGCACTGTAACCATTTAAAAAACCATTAATGTCTACATGACTGGAAATGTGGCACACACAGCTTGAAATACCCGACAAGGACGTCAAAATGCACATTTACACTGCCAGCTGCCTTCGTACAGGTGTGGAGGCGGCTTGCCTGACTTGGAGATGTTTAAATCACCTCCAACCAAGAGTGAGCAGGGCAAAAGTCAGTATGAGGAAGCAGGGCTATTCCAATGACCCAGACACATGTGACTGAGGTGAACCACAAACTGTGGACCATCTGTTGGTCTGCTGGCTCCTGGAGGAACTGTGCACCATAGAAACTCTTGCTGGGGCTACACACCGGGCCGTATCATGTGCCCAACACTGGAAAAACCTGAGTGGGGTGGAAGGACATGAGAAGAAAAATAGGCTGAAATGTTTGCTAATGGGAATAGGAAACATTGTTTTGACAGCAGTCTGCAAATCTGTTCAACTTCCCAAGCCTAAAGAATTGCCAAGGCCCTTATGAGTATGTGAAAGTAATTGTAGCAGAGTCTAGAGAAAGTCTAGCAAAAACAGCAGAGAATAGTGGGACACTTTTATACTGATTTCTAAAGAAAAACCAAATCTTTATTTTTGGCATTTGCTTTCCAGTCATGAAGATACATACATAAATATGCAGCTGGCCAGGCCAGCTGAGATATACTGTACAGTAGACAGAAAGAGGCAGTAACTGATAATGATGGTAATCATCTTGGAATCAAAGGCTGAGTGTTTCATGGGTTATGAATCCAGTCTTACCTGGCAGACAAGTTGTCACTGCTGGTACTCAGGGACACGTTTGATATGCTGATGCTGGGGATACACATTTTCACCTTTATACCATCATTTGCATTTCATTGCAGATTAGTATGCGAGGCAGCTATGTCTTCTCAGTGCGTTATGTCATTGTTGCGCTCCAGTACATTCTTTTGGGGTGAAATTCAACCCTTTGCAGAGGGCCAGGACAAGTCATCTTAAGTTCTGTTTTATGGGTGAAGTGGCCCATGGCTCTTTGCATGTGGCCCTATACGGCCCTTTGCACAGAGATGAATTTTGCCCTGAGAAAAGTTTTTATTGGGCCTGAGCAAAATTCAGCCCTTCCATCTTGCTGGAAATGCTGACATTTCAGCACTTTTTTTTGGTTCCAATTTAGGATAAAAAAGTGAAACGTTGAAATTTTTCGTGGAGTAGAAATTAAAAAAAAATGGATTCAGAAATATCATAAGAATGGCCATACTGAGTCAGACCAATCTTCCATCTAGCCCGGTGTCCTGTTTTCTGAGAGTGGCCAATGCCAGATACTTTAAAAGGAGTGAACAGAACAGAACAGGAGTGGGCCATCCTCTGTTGTCCAGTCGCAGCTTCTGACAGTCAGAGGCTTAGGGAGAGCCAAAGCATAGGGTTGTGTGCCTGACCATCTTGGCTAATAGCCACTGATGGTCCTCCATGAACTTCTTTAGTTCTTTTTTGAACCTAGTTATACTTTTGGTCTTCACAACATCCCCTGGCAACAAGTTCCACAGGTTGACTGGGCATAATGTGAAGAAGTACTTCTGTATGTTTCTTTTACATCTTCTGCTTATGAATTTCATTGGGTAACCCCTGGTTTGTGTGTTATGTAAATCAACACATTGCATTTTGACATTTTTAATTGAAACAAAACATTTAGACATACCTGAAATCCAAATGTTTCATTGTGGTTTGTTGAACTGACCTGAAATGCTTTGTTTTGAGTCAGTTCAATATTCAACTGCATTTTCCCATTATGACACATTGTCTCGTGGGAGTTGTAGTTTGCAAGTCTGATGCCCCCATTCTTCTCTATATGGCAGGCTCTCTGACTGGACTACATCTCCCCTGATGCATCCAGCATCATCTTCAGTGGCCAGAGATGGGACATTAGATGAGGAGGACTCTCAGTAACTATAGAGAATTCTTTCCCAGATATCTGGCTGGTGGGTCTTGCCCACATGCTCAGGGTCTAACTGATCACTATATTTGGGGTCGGGAAGGAATCTTCCCCCAAGTCAGATTGGCAGAGACCCTGGGTGTTTTTCACCTTCCCCTGCAGCATGGGGCATGGGTCACTTGCTGGTTTGAACTAGAGTAAATGGTGGATTCTCTGTAACTTTACATCAAGATTTGAGGACTTTAGTAACTCAGCCAGAGGTTGTTGGCCTGCCACAGGAGCGGGTGGATGAGGTTCTGTGGCCTGCGCTGTGCAGATGATCAGATGATTGTGGTGGTCCCGTCTGCCCTTAAAGTCTAGGGGTCTCCCATGGTGCACCAAGCACCTTGGTCAGAAGGAAATCTACATTACATTATGGAAGATGTAGTTCACTGGGGCCCAGTCCATAGGAGAGAATGGGGACCTGAATTTGTTGTTCTATCACACATTAGTCACCCCATAGTCCAGCTGCACATACTTCACTTGTAATCTTTCTGCATCAGTCAGTTCTCCTTGTGTATTTGTTTATTGTCTGTGTGTATATTTGTAGACATAGGTGTGAATCTGCAGTTCACACTGATTCAATAGGTTCCACGCTTATTTAGGTGCCTAAATATGGATTTAGGTGCATAACTTTAGGCACCCAGGTTTGAAAATGTTTGCTGAATACACAGAGCGCCATCCCATATACAACCTACAGAAATGCTAATAGATCGAGGGAGGCAGAAACTTGTGTGTCTGAATGGGTGCCTCTATAACACTGCAGCACAATGGGTTCAAACTTGTTGACACTCCCCTAGATAAATATTAATGGGCCTGTTCTCACAGTCTGTTTCCTGAACGTTAGTTAATTGCCTGGTTCTTTGTGTTTTAGTCTCTTCTGTCTGAATATAGAAACACCTTGGGCATTGGGTTCTGTTATGGCAATAATTTAATAATTCCTTGTACTTAACCTTTGTCATGCACAGGGCCTCATTTTGAGATCATTTTTATTTCCTTGCTCCAGTCCCTGAAGTGTCAGAAGAAACAATAGGATTTTTATGCCTTTTTTGCTGAAATCTTCCAATCTGCAGATTGACTACATTATGCTACCTCCTCATAACCCGGATCCTGAGACTGGCTTAATGGGGATTAACTCTGATAAATCCCAGCCTGGCAGAGGTGGAACTACAGTTGTGGACAGCACCTTGTCAGCGTGCAACAGTGCTAGGGACTGGGGTCAGAACTGCTGGCAGTGCAAAGCCTCTGTAGAGACATAGGACCTGCCTGCCTGTGGATCCATCCCCCAGGATCTGTGCTGATCCCTAGGAGTTGTGGGATGTGCAGGAGAACCCCGCACCTCCACCAGTATGATTGGGGTAGGACTCTGCAAGGGGTTCCTATAGAGACCTCCTCTCACAAAGACCTCTCTGGCAGCTTTCACCCTGAGAGAGCAATCTAACCCCGTAGCAGGAAAGCCAAGAGATTCCCATTTCTCATGCCCTCAGATCATATAGTACCAGGGTAGGAGGACTAGAACTGGATTTCTGTGCCCACATTGAAGGCAGAAAACCTGCCCTGGCTTTCTGTGGAAGTCTTCTCTTCCCTGGGGCAATTCCCAGAATCAATTCCAGGGGCAACAAAGAAATCCAGTTCAGATTCTTGCCCTCCCATGGAAAGCACAGAAACCTAGTCCTGAGGTGGCCACTACACTCTGCTTTTGGTTTGGCTACTAGGGGCTGTCTGCAAAGTGTATTGTAGGCCAGCATACAAACCTGATTCAGTTTCTTCTCCACCCAGGTGTATGAAAGAACCTAGCTCTTGCCACATGTCTTAGGCTAGCACTGTAACGACTGTGGACCACCCATCCTGTATGCTAAGATAGCATCGAAAGGTCCCAGTCACTACTTGGTGATTTCTCTGCAAATGGGGCTAAACTAGGTTTGGAAAACTTACCGTTTCTTAGTAGCTTTGTCCCTGTGCAAAGAGGTTGGACTGACCCATATTATAACCTGGTCGTATGTTCCATAGGAAGGCAACCCTACCTCTACAGTGCACCTGGCTGTCTACAGTACCAGTGCAGATGGCAATGCCTTTCCTGGGGTGACTGCAGCCTCTGTTTATGTGAGCGGGCACTCGGTCTAAGTGCCTTTTCCATCTTCAACTACTGTGAGCCTTTGCAACAGCAATTTTCAGTCCAGCTGGTGAATGAGTTGACTGGTTTAGGAGTGAAGGAAGGATAGGTCACTGTTATGATAAAACCTCCAAAGCGGAAGGATCTCACCTGACAACTATGGCAAGGGACTCTGTGTTTCCCCGCACCACTAGGACAGCCTGTGATGCATTATGGGAGATGTAGGCCAGATGGGGATCCAGGCCCACAGGGGAGAATGGGGACATAAGAGATAAGTACAACACCCAGTTTGGTCTGAACCATTTCATCAGAAAAGCAAAGTGTTCTGTGGGAAGCAGACACTTTGTGAGAAATTTCATTTAGTCAAAAATCTGCTTTTCTGTTGAAAAACAGTTTTGATGGAAAAATTTCAATCGGCCCTACTTATGAGATTAGAACCAGTTTAAATGCATCTACATTAGGCTTTTCACTAGTGTAGAGGCATCCATTTAAAATCCATTTTATTCCACCAATGCAACTCATTTAATCCAGACCTGCCCTGAAATATTAACAGGTGGGGAGTGCTTCTGGGCTGAAATCCGGGCCCTGTTGAAGCCAACACGACTGTGCCATTGCTGTGCGAATAATGAACAGCTGTGACTGTGCCTGTCTAGATCTGAAGACAGCTGTGTGCATGATGAATGACCATTCCCCAAGCATTTGTGCAACCATTTGTGTGACAGAATGGGGGTGGGTGCTGCCGAATCAAATGCCACTGATAATGTGTAGGAGTTCTTGGGAATAATTTCCTCACTGGTCCACCCAGCTGGATCAGGAGACAATCCCAACCCTCATTCTCCAGTATAAGAAAGAGAATTGCAGGTTTGCATTTCCTATCCCTGTGTTAGTTGATAATTGCTCTCTCCAAATTTAGGCCATCTCCTAAAATTACAGGTAAACTGAAACTCTCATTCACATGTAGAATGTAAAGTCCCAGCATAGCCCAACACTGCTTAGGGTAATCGATTCCCATCATTTTAGCATATGTCTACACTGCAATCAGAGCTGTGACTGAAGCATGTCGAGACATACCTGATAACAATAGCAATGCAGCTGTGGCAGCGCAAACTCTGATACAGGCTAGCCACTAGAGTACATACCCAGGGTACGGCTCGTGCTGCTATTGTTTTTCCAGCTAGCTTGGTCAAATTTAGCAGGAGTATGTCTATACATGCTGCAGTCACACATCTGGGTCATACCCTTAGACCTCTGTGCTACCCCTAAAGACATGTGGAAATTGCCCTCCCTGCTGCACTGACGAAAAGCAGCCTTGCATTACTTACCCATGTTGAGTCTCTTTATATAACACATTTTGGCTCTTTTCCACTTGCTTCAGATGAATCAACTGCATTAGTTTCACTCCTTTCACTTAGGCAAGAGCTCT
Organism: Natator depressus; assembly: GCF_965152275.1. Taxonomy (NCBI): domain Eukaryota; kingdom Metazoa; phylum Chordata; order Testudines; family Cheloniidae; genus Natator; species Natator depressus. The sequence goes on along the minus strand of NC_134241.1, from coordinate 42,752,058 downwards.
CAGCCAGCTGACAAAGTCCACCCTCAACATGAACTAAATCTAGATACTCAGTAAGTACGAGTGTGGAAGGCACAGCTCATAGTGTCTTGCTGTGATGTAAACATGGTGTAGCGAGGCTGCCAAGCGCGATGATGCATCGTGACAGTGTGTATGGATTTGAGCATTGTAGTCACTGCAGCATTCATGCTCCGTTTCAGATTGACTTCACTGGGATTTTAATGTATGGAAAAGAGGTTAAAAATATCCTTTTCCCTCTCTCCTCTCCTTTCTGCTGTCCCTTACGACATTTGGTGCTGTCTCTGCTACAGGCCTGTCTCTGTACCTGTCCAAAAGTTTGGTTTCAAGAGTCAGTTTGGATTCTGGAAAGCTCCAGCACCCTGAGTACCACATACACCAGCCATTCTGTGCTAAGCTGGCACTTTTGGTGAATAGCAGAATAAACAAGCTTATAAAATTGGTGTGCTGTAAATATTATACAAGCTACTGCTGCCAAAGAGGCTATAACTTACATAACCTCGTGTTCCAGATTGTTTCTAATTAAATTTCTCCTCACTGTGCTGCATATCACGTCACTTTGCTCCCTTGCCCTGCTCTCAGTGCGGGGACGCTCTCACTCCAGGCTCTCTGAGCTCAGGGGAGCTCTTTTGGAGTGGTGCGACAGTGATTTGAGTGATGTGGGATACTTAAGTTTAAGCCCCTGCTCTCCCACAGGCTTCCTGGATGACGTTGGGCACGGACTGGCGAAAGGACGTCTGGACTGGCAAAAGGACGTAGGCACCTAACTGCCACAGAAGGTGCCCAAATCCCAGAACCATCCCCAATGGGATTGACAAAACCCTGTTGGTGACTAACTGCTCTCAGCGCTTCCATGAGTGCAGCCAAGCCACCCCAGGTGCCTCTGCAGCTATCTCTTAGCTGCTTGGCCCCAGAGTGATGCATGGAGCCGGGAGAGCTATGTGTTCCTCTGTCTAGGTCACCTGTGGGGCCCAATTCTGTCAGAACCATGGGCAACGGATGGAGCCCCCCTTCGGTGAGGCTAGCCTGCCAGCTCCACCCAAGTCCTCTCCTGCAACCAAGCCCCAACCCTTCTGCCCCCGGACAGAACCCCAGCCCCCCCGCCCAGAGGGAACCCCCCCAGCTGGAGGAGCCCTGGACTGGCTCGAGCCACCCCAGCCGTGCCACGCCTCCCCTCCTGAGACCCCAAGATGCCCAGCAGGAAAAATGCTTGTCTTTTAAGAACCTGAGCTTTTATGTGCCCCGTGCAGGTTCCGGGGCAGCTGAGAAGGCAGTATGTGCTACTCAGCTTCCTGGCTTCATCAGTAATCCCCAGGGAGATAACAAGCAAAAACTTCCCCTGTGCAAACCACCAAAACCCACAACCAGATGTCCAGCGGCTGTGGCTGTGCCTATTATACCTGCCACCTATAGTCGGCACCCTCAGACCCTGCCACCCGGCTTTATGTAGACAAGCCTACATAAAACAGGCTAGAGGGGAGGAGGACATCGCTTAGAACTTGTAGCCTAGTCACTGGTTAGTGTACTCAAGTGGGAGACACCCAGGTCAAGTTCCCTTTCTGCCTCAGGCTCATGAATGGGGCTCAGCCACCTCCTAGAGTGCTCCTACCGCTGGGCTGTGGGATATACTGACATGTGGTGCCCTCCATCTCTCCTGTTGATGCTGTTGCACTGGGGATAAATAATGAAAGAATCACTGGGCCGGAGAGCAAGTGAGCAAGAGCAAGCATGAAAATTAGAGCACTCACCTGGGAGGTGGGAGGCCTGGGTTCCAGTCCCCTGCTCTAATAACTGGTTTTAATTATGTATCCATAGCAGAACAGCCTCCATAGGAGAGACTGAGGGAGCCCCCCCACCTGAATATCCCAGAGCCCAGTGGTTAGAGCACTTGCCCTAGGCATGGGGGACTTGAACCAGCAACCCCCCCTCCCCCACCTGGTGGGTATACCCTAACTGGTGGGCTAAAAGTGACAAGGAAGCTTCCTCTTTCCACCCCCGTCCCCAAGGTTCCTGCTAAAACATAGGCACCTACTTAAAGGGTGGGTTCATGGCTGAGGGTCACAAACAGAGTGTGCCAATCTCCCCCCCTCCTTTATATTGGAAGCCTCAGTGCCAGTGGTTTTCCTAGGTGCCTAAAAGTTAGGTGTGGTGACACTCTGTATTACCACACCAGAGTTCCTTTATGAATCTGGCTGTTGGTCTCTCGGTGGCTCACTTTCCCATCTGTACAATGGGGATAATAGCCGTGCCCTGCCTCATGGGGGCATTGTGAGGATAAATACACGAGAGACTGTGAGGCACTCAGATACTAGTTGACAGGGCCATATAAACTCCAAATATTAGATAGAAATCCCTCGGTGCTATTCCACCACTTCTGGTTTCCAGCCACCATAGGACAAGGAAGAACAGTGCTTTACATCTGGGCTCTGTGTTGTCTGAGACTCACAGCAAATAATATTGTCAACCAAAAGCAAAATATCAACCAGACAAATGACTATTCTCTTCAGTATTCCTGGTCTGGTCTCAGCAGCACAGCAGTTGCTGAGTGTCCACCCAGCCCTTGTGCAGGGATGATTAAGAGCCATTGTGTCCCTGTAATGAAATCAGTCTCTTTGACATCTGGGAGAAAATTGGTTTTAGAAACCAAACAAATATAACATGCCATGAAAAGAGAAGCCACTCGCAGCACAGATTCCAGCCCATCAAAGTCCTATTTCCTGTCGTAGCCCAGCTGATCCTTCAGTAAATTGGAAGATAAAGTCTGAGATTAATAAGGAAATGACAAGCTGGTGGGCTTTGTTGTTGTGTTTGCTGGTGCCTTTTCCTCAAATAACTCTCCCTGGATTTCTTCTGCATGTTGTTTGGTGGGGCTGGGGAAGTTAGTGTTGGGCAAGTGAAATCACTTAACACCTATTATGATGTCACAAGGGGTAACTGCAAATTGTACAGCCCTGGCTGGCCTGTGAGCATGCAGGGAAGTTGGGGGGTAGTAAGTGCCTGTATCTTACCCCTCTAGCCAGGCACAGGAAGAGGCTCAGCACTTCCATTCTCCGAGTGCTTGTTCGCATCGATTCCAATCAGGTGTGCACACACCACGTGCACTTTTTCCCTTAGCAACTCCCGTTGGCTTGGCTGGGGAGGCCCCTGGAGCAGCACCTTCATGGTGCTCAATATATGACCCTGCTGACCCAACCCCCCCCTTCAGTTCCTTCTTAGCATCCATGGCAGCCATTGGAACTGCCTCTTGCTTGCCTTGCAAGTGCTCCCTTAGCTTACTATCTAGTTCTCTTTGTTTCTTGTATAGTAGTTGTTAGTGTAGTTTAGTATAGTTAGCACAGAGGTTGGGGAGCGGGATCATCCCCATCCCCTCTCCTCGGGCTCTGGGGCATGTTGTGAGCCACAAGCCCATGCCAAATAGTGACCACCACGACTCTTGCCTGAGGTGTCTGGGGGAGGTGCATCAGCCTGAGCACTGGAAGTCCTGCAGGACTTTCAAGACCCACCCCCCCCCCCCATGATTTTTTCATTCCAGCACCAGCCCACGACACCCCAGCCTGGGTGAGGATGGCTGGGGCCAGGGTCAGGCAATAGCTGTCCCCTTGGTACTGGCGAGTCACACTGCGTCTTGCTGAAGGATGCAGCAGATGTCCCGGCACCTGTTGGGAGCTTACTGGAAGTCATGGCTTTCTGTAAAAGAAGGTAAGATGAACCTTCATATGACAAATGGCAGGATCATGTCCCTGAACCTAAAATCACAAGAAGCAATTTAGTCTTGGGCCTCCCTGTGCTTTATTTTCCCATACCAACGTTTTAGTAAATTTGGGGAGGAATTAGCTGGTAGATAACACCCAAAACATGCATAAAGCACCCTTAAACATGCATAAAGCAGCCTTAACTTTGTCACCGCCCTTTTAACTGTCATGAGCATCTGTGTATGGTCATCACCCAGCTACAGGCCAGGCCATTGGATTCTGAGGATGATTAGCATGATGCTTTGGGATACAGCCCAAACTTAGTTTGTTATGTGTGCACAAGCACCTTTAGGTCCTACATGGCCTCCTGGTCCAGAACTGGGAACCAGCTGAATATTCTCTTTAAGCCAGCAATCAGTTTACATGTTGATTCAGTGAGGGGTCAGAGACAAGCCCAGAGACTGATTAAAGGAGAGGCAAACATGCTTCATAGGGACAGGCTCAATCCCCTGAGTCTTTAAATCAAGATTGGGTGTGTCTTTCCAAAAACTAAGCTACAGCTCAACCAGAAGTTGTGCTTGATACAGGAATGAAAGGGTGAGGTTCTCTGGCTTGTGCTATACAACTCAGACTAGATCAGCAGTTCTTATCCAGGGTCCGGAGCCCCCTGGGGGGGGGGGGGGCGGCTGCAGGCAGGTTTCAAGGGGTTCACCAAGCAGGGCCAATGTTAGACTCTGTGGGGCCCAGGGCAGAAAACCAAAGTCCTGCAATGCGGGGCTGAAGCCTTGGGCCCCAAGCCCCACCACCTGGGGTGGAAGCCAAAGCCTGAGCAACTTAGCTTTGCAGGGCGCCTGTGGCTTGGGACCCCAGGCAGTTGCCCTGCTTGCTACTCCCTAACGCTGGCCCTGCCTTTTATATGCAGAAAAACAGTTGTTGTAGCACAGGTGGGCCATGGACTTTTTATAACATGTTGTGGGGGTTTGGGGAAGAGAAAGAAAGAGGTTGAGAACCCCTGGACTAGATGATTTGAACAGACTGTTCTGGCCTTAGAATGTAGGACTCAGTTTCCAAGGCTCTCAGCAGACAAAAGGGCTTACAACTTTGTATTTTTTAACATGAAAGCTGACCTGTTCCTGCTGAGGACCCGCAGTCTGCACCAGTTACCAGTGGGCTGCTCAAGGGATCAGCATTTCTAGCTTCTAGGTTGTGGTTCATCAGAAGCAACTTGGCTGTGCTCTCCAGGGAATGTGAGCAATGGCCTTCCTTCCCTGCCTCCCCCGCACTCTGAGAGCTCTTCCCAAGTTGAATCAGCTGAGGGAAGAAAGGAGGGGCAGAGAGAGAACCTAACTGGCCCATATTCCTCCCAGTTTGTCTCTTGGAAATTTAAGAGCTGACCTTTGGGGTTTGAATAAAGGCCCCAAATCTTCCCCCCCCACCCCCCCATCAACACATTCCCCTGTTCACTGGTACAGTGCAGTCCCAACTGTGTGCTCATGAAAATCATTTGTTGCCATGGAAATGGATGTGACATCATGAATTTTCCTTTGACATCATGCTTTGAGCAAGGGGTTGGACTAGATGACCTCCTGAGGTCTCTTCCAACTCTAATCTTCTATGATTCTATGAATTGGTGGTATTACTTAAATGAGTAATTGCTTTACATTATAAAGAGCCATCAAATTTACAGATTCCAAGCCAAATATGAGCCCACAGAGATTTGTGCCTAACAAACCAAGCAGCTACATGATCTCATTTTAACCCTTGTCCATCCACCCCTCACCCCCCTGTTTGCTATTACTACTTGTCCTGTTTTGTGTCAGTTTATGGCCTGACCCCACAGCCACTGATGTTAAGGGGAAAATTACCACAGAGTTCAGTGGATCCAGGATTGGGTCCTGTGACAGGTCTGGCACCGCACCACCACTTTATGGCAGGGGTGGGATAGGGTGTCAAAACCTCACCACTCCCAAGTTCACATGCTCACCTCTCTGTGGGTGGCCCAATGGCCTCTCTCCACACAATCACCCCTTGGGCAGGGTAGTGTGTCCTAATGGCCAGAGAACATATAAATCACTCCCAGCATTGGATCAAGGCAGCCCACTGGCCAGAGTCCATATAACTCTTCACTTGCAGGCAGAGTAGTGCAGCCTAGTGGCCCAAGTCCAGGTAACTTGCCCCAAGTGTCAGGGCTGTGTGGCCCAATGGCCAGAGTCCATGTAACTCCCACCTTGCAGGCAGGGTAGTGCAGCCTAAGTCTATGTAATGCACCCCCAGTGTCAGGGCAGCATTCATATGATTCCCATGGTATGGGGAGAAGGGTGGATGGGGGAACCCAAGCCTGCCCTCTCCACCGGGTTCCGACCCAGGGCCTTAGTAGTGGCAAGTTCCCCTTGCCACCAGTTCAACAGGGATCCACCCAAAACACACCAAGCATTTGTGCAGCTCTAACACCATTTTCCCCTAAAGTTCCCCTAGGTCACTTCCTACCATAAACTGCAGGTTCTCCACTTCGGGGATCCTCCAGTCTGTTCCCCACCTGTGAGATACTCTGTCTGGGCACTAGGGCGCTTGCCAGCTTGGCTGGCCTCTGGAGCACAGACTGTCCCTCCTCAGGACCAAGAACCCCTCCCCCAACCAGCCCAGACTGAGCAGCTCTGCAGGTTTTTATACCTGTTCTCCAGTTGGAGCATGCCCAGCAGAGCCTCAGGGGCGTGGCTTCCTCTGCTAGGAAGGAAGGGTTAACCCCTGTGGTACCAGTGTGGGGCCACTCTGTCCCATCACAGGTCCCCATTCTGCTTTCCTGGTATAACTACATTGGGCCAGAACCTCAACTGGCATAAAAGGCAGCCAGTGGAATGCTGCTGATTTTCCCCAGCTGAGGAATCCCCCTGTGGTAGCAGCTACAGCAAGTAGCATCCTGCACGTGATTGGTGAGGTTCTGCAGAGCAGAGGAAGCTAGTTCAGGATGACTGGAGTAAATGAGAATGACAATAGACAGAGAAAAGGAGTACTTGTGGCACCTTAGAGACTAACCAATTTATCTGAGCATGAGCTTTTGGATGCATACTGTGGAAACTGCAGAAGACATTATATACACACAGAGACCATGAAACAATACCTCCTCCCACCCCACTCTCCTGCTGGTAATAGACAGAGACAATGTCAGTGACACAAGCTGGAGAACATCCATTGAGGGTATGATAACTGAGGACAATTTTGGGGCTCTGTTCTGAGTTAAATGAGTAGGCAACAGAGCTGCTGTTTTCTATTTTTAATCTGTATTTTCTAACTCCCCTCAAGAGCTGTTTTGTATCTGGTCACAGCTGGCTGCATGTCATTATGATGAGAAGAAGTATTTTCTCAATAACTTGGCTTTCTGCACCCTGTAATTTGCAGGGATGTGTCTGCGTTTTATAGTTGATTAGGGGTGGTGATGTTAAAACTGTATCTAGCCCTTCACGGTATGGATCTCAGCTTTTGGAAAACCTCTCAGCTCTTGCAACCATGAGCTCTTACAACTGCTGGATAAGGCCTCCTCATGCCATCTTTGCCTTCCTGGATGTTGTTTTAAATAGTTATTTGCAAGGAAGTGACTTTCCTTTCGGGATCTAATCTCATGATTTTTGAGGGTCCAACTCAAGATTTTGGATTTCTTGAGGTTAGCAATACTGGTATTTTAAATTCAAAAGGTCTTACCCTTGGCTTTACTGGGAGGATAAACTCTCTCTGGATGAAGAAAAGGAGGACTTGTGGCACCTTAGAGACTAACAAATTTATTTGAGCATAAGCTTTCGTGAGCTACAGCTCACTTCATCGAATGCATTCAGTGTAGCTCACAAAAGCTTATGCTCAAATAAATTTGTTAGTCTCTAAGATGCCACAAGTACTCCTTTTCTTTTTGCAAATACAGACTAACACGGCTGCTACTCTGAAACCTCTCTGGATGATATTCAGTCTGCACACACAGGAGGATGAGGCCTGAAACCAAAGCAAACTCAGAGCTCAGCCACATGCTGTTTTTCACCAGTTTAACTAAATCAGCGCAGCTCTCACTGTGGATGCACTTGCATCAATTTATAAGTGTTGATAGCAGTTTAGCTTGTGCCACTTAGTTAAATCAGAGCAAAAACGGAGTGTAGACTAGAGCTGGTCAAAATTTAGACTTTCCATTTCATTGGCTATATTGGCATTTAGAACTTTATTTTCATTCCAAATTGGAACAAACTCAACTATTTCCCATGAAATAGACATTTTAAAAATTTCATTTGGAAAATGTTGAAAATTTATTTCACAATGAAAGTCTTTTTCAAAATTTATTACATTTGTAATTTGTATACATTTGTATACATATTATTATTTTACATTATTTACATTATTTCATGATGTTAGTAGTAGGAGCGTTGCATAAATATGACATGATGTCATATAATGACATAATAGTCAAAATATAAAATAATAAATAGCATATTTTAACTACTATGTGTCATACATATGATATGGCATAGCATGCTCTGACATGCCATGACCTAGTGGAAAATAATACAAAATAAAATACAGTTTGAAACAAAATTTATTTTGATTCAAAATATCAAAATGTTTCAAAAATGAAATTTTCCAAAAAATGAACATTTTTCATTTTGGAACAAAATGCTTTTGCAGGAAATTCCATTGCAGAGATGTGATTTTGTGAAACACTTTGGTTTTGTTGAAATGACATTTTCAGACAGAAAAAACCCCATTTCAACTAAAATTTTCCAGCCAGCTCTACTGTAAACCAGTAGACTCTCCCATGTAATCCTCTCCGTTATAGTGAGCGGTACCTTGTCTCATTCCCTCACCTGGTTTCATGCTATTTCCAAAAGATGTGCCTTTCCTGAAGGTACTAGATTGTGTATTTGTGGGAGGAAAGAGGGAACTTTTCTCAAGTCCAACAACAATGCTGATCAGCCTGTTGTTGGTGTCTCAGTTGGTGCCTTCACTGAGATGCATGTCAGGAGAGGGGTGAGCAGATGGTGAGACCCTTCCCCTCTGGCCAATGTCATTCACATGCCCTTTCTGGTGGATAGAAACACTGCTGGTTTAGTGCAGACTCCTGCAATGTGCAATAAGCGGACAAAGCCCAAATCCAGAGCTGATTGAAATATTTTTAAACTAATTCCTCAGAGGGAGATCAGAGAAACTGGGCAGTAGGTAAAATATTTCCACAAGGGTTATTTGAGAGCCTGATAGGAAAAGGGCTATCAAAATGCAAAGAGCTGTGTGACCATGAAAGGTCACAGGTATGCAAGGTGTGCAGAGAGTGTCCCAGCATCGAGGCTGGGGACAAGAAAGCTGTGCAGGGCTACATACACTGGACACTCAAAAGTAGGTGAGAGAGAGGTGGGACAATGGCTCTGTGGTCCATCTCCTCGCACTGGCCCATGGAGAAGAGAGTGTGTATGCTGCACCCTTTATTGCCTGCCAGGGACTTGTGGAAGGCATGTGCCTAACTGCAGTACACACACTGCTCTAACCACTTGCCTAGCGTGTGTCTCCTTTTGGCACTGTCCCTATTGGTGATACAGTGTGTCAGTTATTGGGTATAGTGTAACTCATGGGGAGGTGGGTGAGATGTGATCGTAAGGGAATGGACAGTACGCACACTCTGTGTGAGCAGCATGCACAACTGGTCAGCATACAGCCCCCCTTCCTGGTGCATGTGTCTGTTCCTGTAGCCTTGGCTCATTTCTATTCACTGTGACATCCCCGCTTAGGAGAGGTTTTTTCTTGCTGAAAGGAAGATTACTCCTGCAGGTAAGAGAGACAGATTCATAAATCTGCAGGCTAATGTAGGAGGGTGCTAATTGGAGCCAGTTTCAGAGGAGAAGGTACAGTTGCTGTCTCCCGCACAGACTGGATGACTATAGAAAGTCTCCTAGGCAATTATGTCAGGGAAGAAAGTCTCTCGCCTCTGACTCTCGCCCTTGACATATTGGCCTCTTTTCTCTAAGGCACTTGCCAGCCATGTAGAAGTACCGTCATGACAGTGTTTTCTGTCAACCATAGGAAACACAGAAAGAGCTTGAGTAGAATGGATTTCTAAGCTGCAGTGTTGCCAGCTCTTGTGATTTTATCTTGTGGCTTGTGCGATCTGATGGCTGTTCTTAAAGCCCCAGCTTCTGGAGTCATGTGAATACAGGAGAACCTCAGCTTTCACTTAAAGACAAAATGAAATTTCTAGACTTTGTGGGTACAGTAAAAACCTGAAAAGGTGACCCCTAATGGCTCAAAAACCAGAAGGTGAATGAAAAGAGCCCAATGATTATTTATGCATTAAATCTCATGATTTTATCACATTTTCATGAAATTTTGGGGAGGGCAGACTTATATTTTTTAAGTGCTAGGCATTGGTGATTCTGAAATAGAGATCCTCCTGCCTGTGCTTTTTAGTTGACTCCATAGTTTTCTTACATTTCCCATATACAAGGAACAAAGCATGTACTTTCCATCCGGGACTTCTATTTCAGATGAAGGAAAACAAGAGAACAAAGAAAGTACAAATCTAAGTCTGCCTGCATTTTGTAGCATATCACAGCTAGGAGCAGTTTTTGGCTCTCTGTGCAGCTGTCCCACCTTTGCAATCCGTGTCCCCCCTGCAGGGAGCCCCTGCATACTGCCTGGCCCCATGCATGTGTGTGGTGTTGTCAATATGCTTAGGGCTAGGGGAGAGAAATAGGGAGTTGTGAGCCTCCTGCCACCACCTGCAGCATGTACAGCAGTCCTGACAGAGAACCACAGAACCACAGGGTTAGACTGGACCACAAGGGTCAGCTAGTCTGACCCCCTGCCAAGATGCAGGATTGGTTGTGTCTCAACCATCCAAGACAGATGGCTATCCAGCCTCCTTTTGAAAACCTCCATTGAAGGAGCTTCCCCGACTTCACTAGGCTGTGACGAACCTTTACAGCAGAGCCTTCTCCATCCCCCTCCCTTGCAGGCCAGCCTGCGAGCTGGCCAAGCCCCAGAGGAGGGAAGGGACCACTGCTGGCCCCCAGACTCCCCCACTCCCACTCCTGCAGCCCACAGCTAGATAAGGAGCTGTCATCAGCACAACTCCCAGCCCCTGAACTGACAAAGGCACTGCTTTATCACTGGCTGTTTTGGAAGCAAATGGGGAGACCATGAAGGGGGAAGCAAGCAAAAGTGCAGGGGAAAGGAGGGTGCACATGCTAGGGGAGCAGCTATTGAATGCATTTTAGTGAACGGATGGCTTTTCATTTGTATTTAATGTCATTTTAATGAATAATGATTAACAACAGATTTTAGTTTTGTATTTAATCATGTTTTTTGCACTGACGCCATGGCTGTACTTTTGGCAGGGTGTCACAGACAAGCACTACATGTGCACTATGCTGCAGGGAAAGGGCAGGCTGTGTCCACGCTTGTCACTGCGGTGTCTAGTGCTGGAGCCTTTCCCTGCTGCATCTTTGCTGCTGGTGCCTTTCTCTGCAGTGAGGAAAAGCTGTGGTGGGGGGAGGCAGCAGGGAAAGACTCTGAGAGCAGGGGCACTACATGGATAAAAAAGCAGGGTAGGTATGGGAGGTGTTGCTTGGGCATGCACCGCTAAAGGCTGGGGACCGACTGGCTAAGCAGCAGTTCTGCAGAAGAGGGATTACAGTGGTGAGAAGCTGGATATGAGTCAACGGTGTGCCCTTGTTGCCAAGAAGGCCAATGGCATATTGGGCTGCATTAGTAGGAGCATTGCCAGCAGATCGAGGGAAGTGATTATTCCCCTCTATTCGGCACTGGTGAGGCCACATCTGGAGTATTGCGTCCAGTTTTGGGCCCCCCCACTACAGAAAGGTTGTGGACAAATTGGAGAGAGTCCAGCGGAGGGCAATGAAAATGATCAGGGAGCTGGGACACATGACTTACGAGGACAGGCTGAGGGAACTGGGGTTATTTAGTCTGCAGAAGAGAAGAGTGAGGGGGGATTTGATAGCAGCCTTCAACTACCTGAATGGGGGTTCCAAAGAAGATGGAGCTCGGCAGTTCTCAGTGGTAGCAGATGACAGAACAAGAAGCAATGGTCTCAAGTTGCAGTGGGGGAGGTCTAGGTTGGATATTATGAAAAACTATTTCACTAGGAGGGTGGTGAAGCACTGGAATGGGTTACCTAGGGAGGTGGTAGAATCTCCATCCTTAAAGGTTTTTAAGGCCCAGCTTGACAAAGCCCTGGCTGGGATGATTTAGTTGGTGTTGGTCCTACTTTGAGCAGGGGGTTGGACTAGATGACCTCCTGAGGTCTCTTCCAACCCTAATCTTCTATGAGTCTATGATTCTATGTAGAGAGCCCATATAGGGTCTACACCCTGCAGGTTTAGATGCATAGGACACTCTACCCGCCTAAGCTGTGCTGCACCATCTACCCTGCTATTAATGCCTGTGCTAGCTGGTCGTGCAGTGTCTGTACTCTACACACCACTGTAAGTGAAGACCGACCCTAAAAGTTTGCAGCATTTCCTCTTGAGGAGACACATTTAAATAAATGTTTCAGAGCAAAACACACTTTTATAATCATAAGTCCTAACATGCAGGCAATACTGTTTGCTAAAAGCCTCCTTCCCTGAACCTCCCCGCCCCATTCTCCCATCTATTCTCTGCATTTTAATAAAGGATCTGTATTATTAAACTGTTTTTCCCCCTGGAAGGGCTCCTTCAACCATCTCTTCTCCAGAGGTAAATGCAAATGTTAGAATCAGTAACTTCTTAACTAAAAAAACGGAATATTTGTTAATTTCGGCATACAAAGCAGGTATTCCACATCTCTCATTTCTCATCTGTTTTGATGGTTAGGGCAGGGTTGAGAGTCTTCCAAGGTGACCCCAAAGCTACCTCAAATTGACTCTCAGCTCTGCACCCCAGCAGACAATCGGGAACACCTTCCATTGAAAGATGCAGTGCGCGGAAAAACAATCTCAACAGCTTCCCTTAGGCTCACCTCCCTCCTTACACTTAAAATTTCAGTCCCCTGCATGCCATGGCAAGTAACATCACAGCACCGCTCTGTGCCAGCAGGTCCAAAATGTATCTGTATTTTCAAGGAATTTCAGGCCCATTTTAGTTTCTAACGCACTTTTGAAACAATAGTTTTGGCCACTTTCATAGTCCACTACTAGAGCAGAGGTGAACCCCACTCCTTTCATGCCATACCATGGCAGCAATGCTAACTAGTGGAAGGGGATGATGAGCTGCCAAGCCTCCTCTCATGTCTGTGCTATCACAGGGATACTCACTGCCCATCTCTAGCACTGTGAGAGCACCTGCCTCATCCTTTTAACAACCCACTCACTGACATCCATCACACTGTCCAAAGGGGGACTGGCCTTAGGGGATGCTTTTATCATCTGAATATGTAATTCTGGAGATTTAATCAGGCTTAAGAAAACAATAAAACCTCTCCTAGAAGAATGCATTTTATTGCAACAACTGATGTAGATTACAGTGTGTGGGGGATTATATATTTTTTCTTGCCTTTTAAATGGCAAATGCCATAAAAGAAGGGAAATGAGGATAGAGAACCTTGCTAGAGTGAAATATAAAATTGATTACTTTCAAATAAGCAGCAGTAATTTACAGTGCTGACCACGGCATGACTCCTCAGCCTCAACCACTGTAGTTAACAACAGCACAAGCTAGTTTGCAAGAATCAGCAGCTAGCAATCTCGTCTTTATAATAATCTTGACTTTGTGGCAAGAAAAGCAGCCTGAGAACTGCATTTTTAAAAACTCCTTCATTAGATAAAATATTTTATTGCATCGCTGATTTATAATTCATGGATTCCTGTGACAGGCTTATAAAAGTTGGAGTGTTTATAACTCTTATTGTTTACTACATGAAATTGTGATAAGAAACGATAGAAAAATAAGTTAAAGGGCCGTTTTTGGAACATGTCAGGCTAGGTAATAAAAAGAAGGCAAGAAATGGGTACAGAGTTGTATAAAATTATATAATAGAACAGTATTGTCAATTCTTGTGATAATTGTTGTTTTTCTTCAAGCCCCAGCTTCTGGATGCATATGATTAGGCGAGAATCTCAGGTTTCATATAAAAAATTCTAGACCTCATGGCTGTGGAGAAAAGTTTGAAAATGTGATCCCTGAAGACTCAAAAAACAAGGCAAAATGGAAGACCCCCAAACGTATTATTTATCTACGATCTCATGATTTTTTCAGCCCCTCTTGTGGGTTTTTTGTGGGGCCCAACTCATGACTTTTGAACGCGTTACATTAGCAATACTGATACCATAAGAGGAAGACTTTTAAAAAAAAGTTAACGAAGAGACACACAAACCTGACCCTGCCTTCCTGGTTATTTTTGCAGCAGAATTCTCATCTTTGCATTCCAGCCTGCAGAACCCTTGCTAGTCTCAGCATCAAGAGGTGTGCAAAAAATGTGAGTAGAAATTCAGAACTCCCCTGAGATTTTCAAAGCAGTGGAGGGGATTTAGAAGATGTGCAGCTAAATCCCTGGTCCTGCTTTCAAAATCTCTCCCTTAAATACACATTCTTGAGTTTGCAGTACTTCCACTCAGAAAGCACAAAGGTGTCATATGATATTTGTCTGGAGTGTTGTCAGAGTTGTGCCCAAAACTTTTGTGCACCCTCTGCATGTCTGTGAAATGCAGATGCAGCATTGGATAGGCTGTGTTAAGATTTCAGGCTGGCTTCGGTTTGATTTGGCATATGGGTGAAGTCACATATCATAGTTCTCTGACTGCTTTAACCCTCAGTCTCTGTTATTTTTCCAGTATTTGAAATTTTAAAATAAGCTTCCCATTCACTATGGACATACAACCACATGAATTCTATTCTGTTCTGTGGAGGGCTCACCTGCAATCTTCACACAGTGCAGAAGGTCTGGAGGAGCATTAGCAAGAGATGCAGCAGCAGTCGCTGCCAACCTACAGTCCAAAATAGCTGTTTCTTCAGAAGAGGCACCATCATCAAGATGCAGCAGCTAAATGCAGACACCAGATGCAGGGGCCCCGGCTTCCCAGCCAGACAGGCCCAAAGCTCTCACAACTGATGCCCTTTTAACTTAGCTGTAATGTTTTGAATGCACCCAGAGGTCTTGGCTATCAGGGAAGCACCTGAGGGAGCACTTGGGAGCTGCCCAAAGAGAGGAGCAGGCTGCTTGCTGCTGTATTTAGAGAGGATACGTCTTTTGATGCCCCAGTGAATCTGGAAATATGCACACCTGGACCCTGTGAGTGAGAATGATAGGAAAAGGGACAGAAGCAGCAGCAATCCAATATTAGTGGCCAGAAGGAGTTAATGGGTGAACATCCACCTACTTCACCCCAATTTACCACCATTGTCTCTTGCCTTAAGATGTTCTTATTCCCAGGGGCCTCACCCTGCACAGCTCTTCTGTGAACACTTGGCCTAAGTGCGACCTTCAGCCCAAATGGCTCTTCATGTGCTAACAGTAAACTGGTCCCACAGTGCTCACCCTACACACCTCCTCCTAGAGTTCCCAGGTTTGGTATTTCTGGAGGTTTCATCACATGATATAATCTTTAATTCAAGATTACTCATCAATTCCTGGAGACTCCAGGACAATCCTGCAGGGTTGGCAACCCTAGCTCCTTCTGGAGCACTGACCACAAAAAGTTTGTCCCCGTGTGAGACAACTAGGTTATACAAAAAGAAAAGGAGTACTTGTGGAACCTTAGAGACTAACAAATTTATTTGAGCATAAGTCTCTAAGGTGCCACAAGTACTCCTTTTCTTTTTGCGAATACAGACTAACACGGCTGCTACTCTGAAACCTAGGTTATACAGTGACACGGATACATCCAATGAAGTGAGCTGTAGCTCATGAAAGTTTATGCTCAAATAAATTTGTTAGTCTCTAAGGTGCCACAAGTCCTCCTTTTCTTTTTACGGATGTGATAGAAGGTTTAAATATTTTCAAATGGGTTTCATTGTGATAGATTTTAAAATAACTTTTCTCTCAAGAGGAAGATTCCAGAGGTAAACTGTTGGATTTATAGCCCAGTTCTAAAATAGGAAGAGTAGTGTAAATTGTCATGGTTGTGAGAAGACTAATGGCATTGAGCATAAGATGTCCAAATTTATTTTTAATGTTGCTAATGGAAGAATGTTGAGTGTCTAATTGTTCCTAAGGTCTATTTTTCAGCTCTTTTATAGGATTTTTTTATGTTGAACTTTCCATTAATTGATGATGCCATCTGAAGGCCTGTTCACCAAGATGAGTCTATGTCAACTTCCTCAGCAGTGGTCCGGAGTTCTGTGTGTTATTTTTGTGCTGTCTGTGGCATGCAAAACACTGGATATTTTAAAAATGGTTGGCTTTTTGCAAAATTGAGACTCATGAAGAATGACCTCATAGAATCATAGAATCATAGAATATCACGTTTGGAAGGGACCTCAGGAGGTCATCTAGTCCAACCCCCTGCTCAAAGCAGGACCAGTCCCCAACTAAATCATCCCAGCCAGGGCTTTGTCAAGTCTGACCTTAAAAACCTCTAAGGAAGGAGATTCCACCACCTCACTAGGTAACGCATTCCAGTGCTTCACCACCCTCCTAGTGAAAAAGCTTTTCCTAATATCCACTTAAACCTCCCCCACTGCAACTTGAGACCATTCTGTCATCTGCTACCACTGAGAACAGCCTAGATTCATCCTCTATGGAACCCCCTTTCAGGTAGTTGAAAGCAGCTATCAAATCCCCCCTCATTCTTCTCTTCTGCAGACTAAATAATCCCAGTTCCCTCAGCCTCTCCTCATAAATCATGTGGTCCAGCCCCCTAATCATTTTCATTGCCCTCTGCTGGACTCTTTTCAATTTTTCCACATCCTTCTTGTAGTGTGGGGCCCACAACTGGACACAGTAGTCCAGATGAGGCCTCACCAATGCCGAATAGAGCAGGATGATCACATCCATCGATCTGCTGGCAATGCTCCTACTTATACAGCCCCAAATGCCATTAGCCTTCTTAGCAACAAGGGCACACTGTTGACTTATATCCAGCTTCTTGTCCACTGTAACCCTTAGGTGCTTTTCTGCCGAAATGCTGCCTTCTGTCCTAAGTGCAGGACTCTGCACTTGTCCTTGTTGAAAATCATCAGATTTCTTTTGGCCCAATCCTCTAATTTGTCTAGGTCCCTCTGTATCCTATCCCTACCCTCCAGCGTATCTACCTCTCCTCCCAGTTTAGTGTCATCTGCAAACTTGCTGAGGGTGCAGTCCACGCCATCCTCCAGAACATGAATGAAGATATTGAACAAAACCGGCCCCAGGACAGACCCTTGGGGCACTCTGCTTGATACCAGCTGCCAACTAGACATGGAGCCATTGATCACTACCTGTTAGGCCCGATGATCTAGCCAGCTTTCTATCCACCTTATAGTCCATTCATCCAGCCCATACTTCTTTAACTTGCTGGCAAGAATACTGTGGGAGACCGTATCAAAAGCTTTGCTAAAGTCAAGGAATAACATGTCCACTGCTTTCCCCTCATCCACAGAGCCAGTTATCTCATCATAGAAGGCAATTAGGTTACTCAGGCATGACTTGCCCTTGGTGAATCCATGCTGACTGTTCCTGATCACTTTCCTCTCCTCTAAGTGCTTCAGAATTGATTCCTTGAGGACCTGCTCCATGATTTTTCCAGGGACTGAGGTGAGGCTGACTGGCCTGTAGTTCCCCAGATCCTCCTTTTCCCCTTTTTTAAAGACGGGCACTACATTAGCCTGTTTTCAGTCTTCCAGGACTTCCCCCGATTGCCATGAGTTTTCAAAGATAATGGCCAATGGCTCTGCAATCACATCCGCCAATTCCTTTAGCACCCTTGGATGCAGTGCATCGAGCCCCATGGACTTGTGCTTGTCCAGCTTTTCTAAATAGTCCTTAACCTGTTCTTTCACCACTGAGGGCTACTCACCTTCTCCCCATACTGTGTTGCCCAGTACAGCAGTCTGGGAGCTGACCTTGTCTGTGAAGACCGAGGCAAAAAAAGCACAGAGTACTTCAGCTTTTTCCACATCCTCTGTCACTAGGTTGCCTCCCTCATTCAGTAAGGGGCCCACACTTTCCCTGACCTTCTTCTTGTTATTAACATACCTGAAGAAACCCTTCTTGTTACTCTTAACATCCCTTGCTAGTTGCAACTCCAATTGTGATTTGGCCTTCCTGATTTTACTCCTGCATGCATGAGCAATATTTTTATACTCCTCCCTGGTCATTTGTCCAATCTTCCACTTCCTGTAAGCTTCTTTTTTGTGTTTAAGATCAGCAAGGATTTCACTGTTAAGCCAAGCTGGTTGCTTGCCATATTTACTATTCTTTCTTAACATCGAGATGGTTTGTTCCTGCAACCTCAATAAAGATTCTTTAAAAAACAGCCAGCTCTCCTGGACTTCTTTCCCTGTCATGTTATTCTCCAAGGGGATCCTGCCCATCAGTTAGTTCCCTGAGGGATCAATGTCTGCTTTTCTGAAGTCCAGGGTCCAATCCAGGGTCCAATCCTCATTTGAACCTGATTGGCTCCAGCTGCACAGCTCAAAGATAGGCCTTGCACTGATTTATCTGAAGGTCTTCGAAGGAGGTGCTGCTGGGTGGTGTAAGAGAAGTTCATAAACCACCAGGCCCAAAGCCCAGGCTGAGAAGCTTCACTTTTCAGGTCAACAAGCCACCTGAGGGAAGCCTGATATTTCAGAACCTCCAACTCTGATCACCTTGGAGAGAAGAAATCATGCTATCAACACAAAGGAGACACTAGGCTTTGACCAGTCTCCCTGCATTCAAAGAAGGTCCCCTCCTCAGAAGCACTGTGCCAGCAAAATCACTATCTGGATCCTTGATGGCAGTCCCAGCTCCCACTCCATGGGAATCCAGAAGACTGTGAGAACTGAAGAGTTTGCGAACCCCCTGTTATCTTAGGCATCATCTTTTCCCTCTTTCCTATTTCTGTTTTTATGAGGCGGAACATCTGCCAGCCTTTTTATGTTCTGTAATTTCAGGATATGGAAGTGTGGCTGTGTGCATGTGTATGTGCATGAGCACCCGTAGGGTACATCTGCACTTACAGCAGCATGTAGAGTACAGACACTGCCACCCAGCTCGTAGGGGTATAGAGAGTATGGCTGAGATGAGTAGAGTGGAGTGCCCGACACTCCTGACCCCAAGGTATATACTCTACGTCGCTCTCTACATGCCCAAGTCATGCCTCCCATAGCTACGCTGTATTTTTAGCAGTGTAAAGTCCCGCTGCCTTCCTGCTGCTGGACCCTTGCTCCACCGCAGTGAAAGGCTCTGGTAGTGAGGAAAGGCTCCGGCAGTGTGTAGCTACTTGTGTAGTGCTTGTACTTTACATGCTGCTTTAAGTGTAGCCACAGAGGCCACATGGGGAAAGCGTAAGAAAGAAAATTCCCCAGGTTGCAACACCTCTAAATTCCATCTCATAAAACTATTAATTAAAGTGTGTTCTGGGTCCTGCGTTTAAACTGTGGAAGAAAATAAATCCTCACTCTCAGTTGGGAGGCAACAAAATCAGAGACAGCTTTATTTCAGGCAATTGCCAGGGAAGAAATACAGTGGACAGAGAGCATCTCTGCCTCAGTTTCTCCAAAGTACAAACAATAAAGTACACCAACATTTATACTCTTTTATGGAATGCATTAATTAAAAACATCTGCAATTTATTTATGTTATGTCCTGCCCATTCCATTATTTTCTCACTTCTGTCTCACAACATCATTATCTTCAAGGGTAGGTCACACTGACTCTGTGTTGTTTCCCACCCACTTCAGACACAGAGTCTGCTTTCCCAAGTCTCGCATTATGAGACTTCAGAGTTAACTTGACTGTGCTCTGTCTTGACATAACTGAGGGGCCTACAGTCAAATCCTTTAACATTTGTTTCCACAAAACCAGTGGTCACAAAATCGTGATTGACTGGTCAATCCTGGAGACTCTCCCAGTCGATCGCGATTTCTGGCCACTAAAAGTCTAGTGGTGTAGTGGGGCTGCTGTTAAGGCAGGTTCCCTGCCTGCCCCAGCCCCATGCCACTCCTGGAAGTGGCCAGTGTGGCGCTGGTGGGGGGTGCGGGTGGGGGCAGGGGTCTCTGTGCCCTGCTCCTGCCTGCAAGCACCACCCCTGCAGTTCCCATTGGCCAGGAACTGGGAACTGCGGTCAATGTGCCTGCAGAGAGGGGCAACGCGCAAAGCCACTTGCCCCCTGCCCCCTCCCAGGGCCACAGGGGTGCATTGGCCCCTTCTGGAAGCGGCCTGGGGCTGGGGCAAGCAGGAAGCCTGCCTTAGCCCTGCTGCACCGCTGACCGGAAGCTGCCCAAGATAAGTGCCGCCCAGCGGGAGCCTGAACCCCAACCTGTGCCCTGAGCCCTCTCCCGGAGCCAACCCCTATACCCCCTTCTGCACCCTGAACCCCCTCCTGGACCCCAAGCCCAGCTCTCCCAGAGCCAGCACTCCATACCCCCTCCTGCATCCCAACAGTCTACCCCAGCCCGGAGCCCCCTCCTGCACCCAAACTCCCTCCCAGAGCTTGTACCCCTCACCCCCTCCTGCACCCCAAACCCTGCCCCAGGCTTATTCTGGAGCCTGCTCCCACATTCTGAACCCCTCTGTCCCAGCCCAGAGCCTGCACCCCTTCCCAAACCCCAAGCCTCTGTCTCAGCCTGGTGAAAGTGAGTGAGGGTGAGGGAGAGCAAGCGACGGAGGGAGGGGAATGGAGTGAGTGGGGCAGGACTTTGGGTAAGGGACGTGGTAGATTCTGGGTTGTACTTAAATTCAGAAAGCGATCTTGTGCGTAAAAAGGTTGGAAACCACTGGTCTAAACTGTCACGTGGACATTTTGTTTTCAGTGAAGCTGTAGCCATGTCAGCCCCAGGATGTTAGAGAGCCAAGGTGGGTGAGATAATCTCTTTTATTGGCCCATCTTCTGTTGGTGAGGGAGACAAGCCTTTGAGCTACACAGAGCTCTTCTTTTAAATGTTGGTATGTAAGAGTTGTCAAATTTCTGCTGATCAAAAAAGTTACCGTTAAAAGGTATAGTCTAGTATCTCTGTGCTGGGAGGAAAGGGCCACCACACATGAACTGAAAAGTAAGATGGAAGATTTACAATTGGGTCTAAGGCTGTGGTTCAGAAATTGGATGATCATTTGGTTTCAGTATGAGAATATTTAACCATCTCCTAGTTATAGATCTGATTGACTTTGTTAAACTTATTTAGTTTGAATTTATAACCAATTGGCCAGCTGCGTGCTTAGATCCCTTCTTAAGATTTATGAAGATTGATTACTTGTTAAAGCATCAGATTAATGGAACTAATTTGATTTAATTCCAACCCAATACTGAGACTAAGGGTGGGTCTACACTTGGAATTTACATTGGCATAGCTGCTTTGCAAAGGGGTGTGAAAAATCCACCCCCCTGAGTGACATAATAAAGCCAACCTAACCCCTGGTATAGGCAGTGTTAGGTCAATGGAAGAATTCTTCCCCTGATCTAGCTATCACCTCTCATAGAGGTGGATTAACTAGGGTGATGGGAGAACCCATCCTGTTGGCGTAGATAGTGTCTCCACGGAAGCGCTTCAGCAGTGCAGCAGCCATGGTACAGCTGTGCCAGGACTGGCATGGCATGTGCAGACAAAGCCTAACTTGTTAATTTATAGATTTGACCTTCAGTTGATTACTGTATTGCTTTAGTCTTAGTTTGGTAGTATTAATAATAGCTTAGGTTTGGAGGTATGTTTTCTCAATTTTATTTTTGTTTATTTTATTTATTTCGATATGCGAAAACTGAGATACAGTGAACAGGCAGACGCTGTACAAATCATTACTGGATCAAGCTCTGTGAAGAGATACAGATAGCCTCAGACACAGGAAACCTCAAAGTCATGTATAATGGCCTGAAGAAAGCTCTAGGTCCCACTGTCAACAGGGTTGCCCCTCTCAAATTGCACAGAGGTGAAATCATTACAGATAAAAGGAAGCAGTTGTCTCGTTGGGTTGAACACTATTCAGAGCTATACACACAAGAAAGAAACATCACCAGCAAATCACTGGACCAAATACCAATTCTACAGGTCATCCCAGAGTTAGATGTGGAGCCCACGGTAGAAGAGCTAAGCAAGGCGATTGATTTGCTATCAAGTGGCAAGGCTCCTGGAAAAGATGACATCCCAGTGAAAATCCTCAAGTGTGGAAAAGACAGCCTATTACCGTATCTTCATCAGCTGCTACTTAAATGCTGGAAAGAGGGTGAGGTACCACAAGAGATGCGCAATGCAAATATCATCACTTTGTTTAAAAATAAAGGCGAAAAGGGCAACTGCAACAACTACAGGGGTATCTTGTTACTAAGCATAGCAGGAAAAGCTTTCGCAAAAGTTGTCTTAGTGTGCCTACAACAGCTGGTGAATCGTGTCTACCCTGAATCACAGTATGGCTTCAGGGCTGGAAGATCAACTATAGACATGATATTTTCTCTGCGTCAACTCAATGAAAAGTGCAGAGAACAAAACTGACCATTGTACATTGCCTTTGTGGACCTAAACAAAGCATTCAACACAGTTGTCAGAGCAGGTCTATTTGCAATACTAGAAAAGATAGGATGTCCACCAATCCTGTTAAGTCTTATGTGTTCATTCCACAACAACATGAGAGCAACTGTCCAGTTTGACAGGTCCATTTTGGACAGCTTTGAGTTGAAAAGTGAAGTGAAGCAAGGATGTGTTCTTGCTCTTGTTCTTTGGAATCTTCTTCTCAGTACTCTTGAACTGTGTGTTTAAGGACATGAAAGATGGAGTGTATCTCCACACAAGATCAGACGGGAAACTCTTCAATATGTCCCGACTTAAGTCAAAGACCAAAGTCAAAAAGGTGCTAATCAGGGAACTTCTATTTGTTGCTGCTGCTGCTGCTTTCATAGCCCACATTGCAGATCTAGTCCAAGAACACATGGACTGCCTTTCAAGTACCATCAGGCATTTGCTCTCACAATCAGCATCAAGAAAATGGTTGTTTTAGGATAGGGGGTTCCACAAGATCCTTCAATTCCTTAAATGCAAACTAGCCAGAAGTAGTTCAAAAGTTCAGCTGTTTAGGTTCTACAGTGAGCACCAACCTCTCACTGGATGAAGAACTAAATGTTCACATTGGAAAAGCGGTCATCACCTTTAGCAGACTAACTAAAAGAGCATGGAACAACTCAAAGCTTACCATCAAGACCAAAATGATAATGTACCAAGCTTGCGTCCTCAGCACTCTCATGTATGGTGGGGAAACATGGACAACATATGCTCATCAGAAGAAAAGGTTGAACAGTTTCTACCTACGTTGTTTATGCCACATACTCAACACCAAATGGCAAGATAAAGTCACCAACATGGAGGTTCTTCAAAGGGCAAATTTACCAAGTGTGACAGCCCTGCTCAAGCAAAGATGACTGCACTGGCTGGGCCATCTGAGTACGCTGGAAGATGGATGCATAGCCAAGGACAGGCTACATGGGGAGCTGTCAGAGGGAACAAGAACAACAGGAGGTCCTAAGCTTTGCTATAAAGACACATGCAAACGAGATATGAAGGAATTTGGAATTGATCCTGACCAATGGGAAATCTTGGCAAGTGATCATAACAGGTGGTGCCATCGTCTCCATCAGGGTATCAAAGTCCATGACAGGAGCTGGCTCCTACAGCTTGAAGAAGAAAAGAGCCCATAGGAAGCAAGCAGCTCCCAACCAAGATACATACATTTGCAATAACTGCCAAAGATCACACAAATCTCGGATTGGCCTATTCAGTAATGTGAGACATTGCAAACCATCTACATCATAGGCTGCAATTCCCACCGTCTCTTGCAGACAAAAGGATGCCAACAAAATGTTAGTTTAATCGTTTTGTTATAGTTTATGAGAGATACCAAGTCACATTTCTTTCAATAAGCAACGTGGGTCCAGATTCCTTGAGGGCTGGATGGATGCCAACATGGCAACCAAAGCCTGGCCAGCTCCCTGGAATTAACCTTTGAGTCTCAGGCCTGGGTGCTCACCCTAAAAGGCTCCTCCCTTAGTATGGAATCTAGGAAGCTCTCACCTAGGAAGCTCCTGCAAAACTGTTCCCCAGTGATCATGCTAAACACTTATCTTGGTGTTTTCCTTAAACTGCTGATACACAGGTGCTCACAAAAACCCGTCCCCGAGTGCTGCCCAAAAACTATTCCCCTGAGGCGCTCCCTGCAAAGTGCTCCTTTCTCTTCCCCTGCTGGCCTCTGGAGGGGTCTCTGAAAAGTTCAGCTGCATCAGTTCTCCCCCCAGAACTCTTTCCTTATTCTGCCTCACGTCTCTTTACTCTTTTCTTGTGTCCCTAAATGGAGCACAATTAATTGTTGTCTTTCCTGTTTCACCTCTTAGCTTCCTGGCAGCAGGGGAGCAGAATACAGTCCTGTTCCCTTTAACAAGGTCATAAATGTCTCAGATCACTGTCCTTGCTGTTGAATTGACCACTTGACTCTTTCTTACTGGTGACTTGTATGAAATGCACTATCCAAGATAAAGAGGTATTATATTGCAAAGCTTGTTCAGAAGGACCGAGTCCTGCATTCCGCTCTTTCTCTCCAATCCTGCTGCCAGTTCACAATGCACACAAGAGCTATTTTGTAATGGGCTTTTGTGTTAGTAAAGCCTCGATCAAATACCAGGCTAATTAGCTCTCCAGGCACAAATCACACACTCACACTCTTCTCCACTACAAATGCAAAAGGAAAACTTCTGAAGGCATCTCAATGGTGTGAAGGATTAATGTAATGTCACACATAGATCATTAACTAAAGAAGAGTCAAGCCTTTCTCCTTAGGCAATTAACCAGTTCCTTAGTTGGGCTGTTGTTGCTCCTATCTCAGGCTCCAAGCACATAGCACTGAAAGGCAGCCTTTAACGTATGCAATAAAAACAGCCCTCACCATTGGTCTCCAGTACAGGCATCATCATTTCCTCCACCCAGCCCTCACCCAGCCCTCCCTGCTCCCCACAAGCCCTCCTGAAAAGGGACTGGGTGTGTTCTGCTGTGTGTCACCAAACCTGGTGACAAGGATTATGAGCCCGTTTTTTTTTTTTAGATGGGGGAAGTGAGGCACAGTGAGGTTAGGGTCCAGATTTACAAGGTATTTAAGTACCTAATGCAGGGGTGGGCAAACTTTTTGGCCCGAGGGCCACGTCTGGGAATAGAAATTGTATGGCAGGCCATGAATGCTCAGAAAATTGGGATTGGGGTGTGGGAGGGGGCTCCGGGCTGAGGGGTGGGGTGTGGGGGTGTGTGAGGGCTCCGGCTGGGGGTGCAGGCTCTGGGGTGGGGCTAGGAATGAGGGGTTTGGGATGCAGGAGGGTGCTCCAGGCTTGGATCGAGGGGTTTGGAGGGCAGGAGGGGGATCAGGGCTGGGGCAGGGAGTTGGGGCGTGGCGGGAGGCTCAGGAGTGCAGGTTCCAGGCAGCGCTTACCTCAAGCGGCTTCCGGAAGCAGCATCATGTCCCTTCTCCGGCTTGTACATGGAGGCATGGCCAGGCGGCTCTGCGTGCTGCCCTGTCTGCAGGCACCGCCCCTGCAGCTCCCATTGGCAGCGACCAATGGGAGCTGCGGGGTCAGCACTTGGGTGGGGGCAGTGTGGAGAGAAGAGCCTCCTGGCTGCCCATACGCTGGAGGGGGGCCATGCTGCTGCTTCCAGGAGCCATGTGGAGTGGCCCCTGACCCTGCTCCCCGGCTGGACTGCAGGAGCAGGACAAGCACCAGACCCCGCTCCCCAGTGGGAGCTTGAGGGATGGATTAAAATGGCTGGTGGGCCAGATCTGGCCAGTGGTCCGTAGTTTGCCCACCCCTGACCTAGTGAGATTTACAGGCATGCCTGGGCGAGTGAGGTATTCTTGCCAGCAAGTTAAAGAAGTATGGGCTGGATGAATGGACTATAAGGTAGATAGAAAGTTGGCTAGATTGTCGGGCTCAACGAGTAGTGATCAATGGCTCCATGTCTAGTTGGCAGCCGGTATCAAATGGAGTGCCCCATGGGTCAGTCCTCACGCCGGTTTTGTTCAATATCTTCATTAATGATCTGGTGTGGAGGATGGTGTGGATTGCACCCTCAGCAAGTTTGCAGATGACACTAAACTGGGAGGAGAGGTAGATTCACTGGAGGGTAGGGACAGGATACAGAGGGCCCTAGACAAATTAGAGGATTGGGCCAAAAGAAATCTGATGAGGTTCAACAAGGACAAGTGCAGAGTCCTGCACTTAGGACAGAAGAATCCCATGCACCGCTACAGACTAGGGACCGAATGGCTCGGCAGCAGTTCTGCAGAAAAGGACCTAGGGATTACAGTGGACGAGCAGCTGGATATGAGTCAAACTATGCTAGCAGTGTAAGTGACAGACTCTCCCCTCCCTGTCAGGTGCTCTCCACCCTCCGTGCCTGGCTGGGCCATCGGGATGGACCCGCCTCTCCTGAAACCTGGTGCTGCGTCTTCCCGAGGCAACACATGGGGCAGCACGCAGGGTCACATGCTCCCATCCCCAGATTTCTGCCAGGGTTCACACCAGACTGTGGTCAGCAGCAGCCTTTTGGCACTGTGTGGGAGGGAAGGGACAGGAGCTGCTTCTA
This sequence comes from Natator depressus, assembly GCF_965152275.1. Classification (NCBI taxonomy): domain Eukaryota; kingdom Metazoa; phylum Chordata; order Testudines; family Cheloniidae; genus Natator; species Natator depressus. The sequence continues at coordinate 42,725,674 of NC_134241.1, read as the reverse complement.
GCTGCAGGGGAGAAGGGCGGGAAGGGATGACCTGGCCCATGTCTTTGCAGAGCTGACCCCCCCACCCTCCCTCCTCTGTGCTAGAAGCAGCTTGTCCCTTCCTTCCTGCACAGTGTTGAAAGGCAGCTAACACCTCCAGGCTGCTGCTGGCCACTGACATAACCCAGCCGCCTCCTGTCCCCAGTTACAGCATGGGCAGGAAGGGGTTAAGCCCTAAGGATGCATTGTGCACCAGGGTCCAGGGAACCTGTCTGCAGGGGCTCCAGCAAACCCATCCAGAGAGGTGGCTCAGCACAGGAGGGTGCCTAGGGGACAGGACAGAGCAGCCCTGTGCTCCCTGGGGGAAGGACCCAGGGCTGGAGGGGGGTGAAGAGGGTGTTAAGCTCCTGCCTGGGGGGCTGCTGTGGATCCTGCAGAGTTGGAGCACAAACAGGCTGGAAATTGCTTCTCCCCCAACTCCAGAGCTTAGCTGAGGGGTGGAGAGGCTTCCCATGCCAGCGCTGTGTTGGACTTTGGCACATGTGGGGCTTGGCTCCTCCTGGCCAGCGCCCTGGGCTGGAGGGTCTTGGGCTTTCCCAGGGCGCCAGCCCAGCCAGAGGCACTGGGGGAAGGCAGGAGCCTGCCGGCCAAGCTGTTGGTGAGCTGAGCACTCCCACCAGGGGCTGGTTCTCCGCACAGCGCTGGGAGCGGGACGCGCCCCCACCCCCGCAAGAGGGATATGGAGGAGCAGCAGGGCTGGTGTGTCGGGGGTGAAGGGGCAAAGCAGGGAGAGGACAGCGAGAGGGGGAGCATGTAAAGGGTGGATGGGTGGGCAGCAGAGGCGACAAGTAACCAGCCGCCGTCTGGTGCCTGCCCGCACGCACCAACCACTGCAGCTTGCAGTGCGCAGCCAGTGCCAGCCACAAATGGGACAGGGGACGGGACCCTGCTGGACAAGAGCCGGGGCTGCACTGATGGACCAGCAGGGGGAGCGGCAGGCCCTGTGCGTTGGAGCTTTACCGCGTCACAAGCCTTGCACACCCACCCCCATTGTTGGCCACTGAACCTCCCTACTCACAGCTGGTGGGCAGGTGGCTGGCAAGCAGGGATCAGGTCAGCAGCAGGACCCACCAGTATTGATGTGGGGAGGCAGAAAATACAGGACAATTTGCCTGTTCTTTAAAAAAATGCAGGACACCTGCAGGAGGGCTTAAATACAGGACTGTCCCTTTGAAAACAGGATGTCTGGTCACCCTACTCAGGCACAACTCCCCTAGGTCTATGCCTGCCTGTTACTAGCAGTGAATTTGGCTCATAAAGTTTAGTCTCAATATTTAACAAGAGTCGTTTATCTGTGAGCAAAACCCAATTGGTCCAAATGTATTTTTCCTTCCAGCAGCTCTGGAACCTTGCCCCTAGGATCTTGGCTAGTGTCTTTAAATCAACATTCAGTGTGGGTCTTTCAATATTTAATCTTTTTAATCTTTCCCAGTTTAGGTAGTCAGATCATCGTAAATATTAGATTGGCATAAGACTTGCCCAAATTAACTGAAGTTTACATGGTGCAGAAAGCTGACCATCCATTCCTGCTGTTTGCCCCTTATTTAAGTTTGTCTACAGCCAAAATGGTGCCTGCTAAACACATAACTGTACCTTTGGTCTTGAGATAATTTAGCTAAATGTGATCTGACCAAGCAATTATTAATCTTTCTGCTCTGCAGTTCCTGGGAGGAGTTTTTAAAAGTGTAATAAAAAAAATTTTAAGCAAAGCCTGGGGCAGAGAAGTAATCATCCTGCTTTAGACTATGCCAGTAAGACTGGAAAAAACATATTTACATATGGCACAGCATTGCCAGAAGCTGCAGGCAAACTGGAGGGAGCTTAGCAAAGAGCAATAATAAAGGGCCATAAAAACAGTGGGAGAGGAGAGATTAAAGGAACTAAATAGGTATGGCTTGGTCAAGAGATGGCTAAGGGGAACAGTGAGAATCACTCATGGGAATCTCAAGGATGTAAACCACATGAGCCAAAGTTAGCCTTTTGGTATGTGTGTAACTCTCCTCAAGGGAGAGTAAGTTGAAGTCAACAGAGAATAGGGACATCTTACTCCTCTCACTTCATGTGCATGAGCCAAAGCTCACTGACGTTTATGGGAGAAGATTCTGGCCTCAGATGAATAGGGACATTGAGGAAGTGGTGAGCAGGAGTGGAATGTCTCAGATGTACAGAGATTCCCAGCAAAAAGAACCAATGGTATTGCATGAACAGCTCACAGTTCCATGGGACAGAGGCAGAATTGATATGTAAAATTTGGGAGGACAGGATCACCTGGGTACAATGGCATGACAACCACCTCTCACGAGTGCCCCATCTGGTCAGGTGTGTCTGCAGTCTTTAACCAGTCCTGGCCCTGGTATCAGGCTGCACCCCCACGGCTTCCTCCCTGGAGGCAATGGTTTCACCCTCTTTGTCTGTCCTGGCCCCAGCTCTCCAGCCAGGCTTCTTAAAAGTTCAGATCCCCTTCTGGGGGTTTATTCATGTCCAGTTGTAGGCCACTTCCCCAGTGGCCTATGGTGGGGGGACCCAGGCCCACCCACTACTCCAGGTCCCAGCCCAGGGATCCTAAGAATAGCAGCTACATGCTGCCATGTCCTATTAATGAAACTGCTTTCAGTTCCTTGGGGCACTTCCCTGTGGCCCCAACCTTCAATGATGCTTCACCCTTAGCTCAGGGGTTTTCTGTATTCAGGCCCAGCAGCCAGCCAAGAGCTCTTCCTCACTCCCCTGATTTCTGCCAGCATTGAGCTGGTGCTACAGTTCCTTTGGCTAGCCAGGAGCACCACTGCACACCTCTGACTCCAGCAAGGAGCTGATTGTCTCTGGTACTGCAGCTTCTTTTACTCTAGCCTACAACCTTCTGACTGGCTAACCCTTTGCAGCTTCCTCTCTGATTGGCTGCTTCTCTCTGCAGTCTCTAAGTTTGGAGGACTTAGTTTCACTGCTCCTTTTCTGGGACTGGTGTGGCAGGACCCTGAGGCCTCCAGCAGGGGGTGTCTCTGCCTAGTCCATCCTGTCACAGACTACTTTACCAATTTCCCAGAGTAGTCTCACTTGAAGATATCATAGCAGCAACAGTTGTCAGGCACATTAGATCTATATTTGCATGTGATGGAATTCCAAGAATGGTAATAGCTGACAACAGATCATAGGTCAACAATAAGGGATTCCTGGACTTTACTAAAATGAATGACATCCATCATGAGACATCTAGTGTCAGATGTCCTCAAGCCAATGGATTGGCTGACTTTGGAGCATGCATAGTGAAGAACTTGCTCAAAAAAGCAATGGGGGGGATGCAAGAAAAGAACCATATTTAGCATTTTGCAATTATAGAGTTACACCCCTGCAATTCAGAAAGTCACCTGATGAACTCTTCTACAACTGGCATATAAGTACTCAATTATCAGCCCTGGGACAAAAACAAAGGAAGACTCAGGAGCCTGTGACAGTGAGGAAAAGACTGGCAAAGTACAATCAGACAAAATATTACAGTAAAGGAGCAAGACCTCTTCCAGAGTTAAAAGACCAAGACTCTGTGAGAATTTGGCAAGATGAGCACAGGTAGTCAAAGCCACAGTGAGCAAAGTGGAGCCATCTTGCTTGTACTCAGTGATCACAAATGAAGGCAGACTCTTACATAGGAATCACAAGCATCTGCTCAAGATACCTGAGAACTTGGCTGAGAACAGTTAGATGACAATCATGCAAGTTGAAAATAATTTGTAAACTGATCCTGTTATTGACCATGAGACTGAATAGTCTGTTATAGAGAAGGACTTGCCCGGATAGGGTTTTGCAATACCATAGATTGTGACGATAGCTGAAACACCCTAAGAAACTGATCAAGACTTGTAAAGGTTGTGTTAAGCAACCTGAAAGGTTGTTCAGTCATTTGTCGTGTTTGTTATAGTTTGTTAGTTTAATTTAACAGTGTTTTAGTTCAGTCAGGAAATGTAAGAAAGGGATCTAAGAAAGAGAAGATGAGCTATAAAGGAATTCCTCCAGGAAGTGTAGCAATGCCATACTTCCTGGGCACTCTTCATGTAGTCTTGGGTTTCCATGACACACTTCCTGCTGGGCAGAAACAAAGAAACCCAGGACAGTGCAAAACTTGTAAAAGACCTATGCCAGTGAGTGATCCGCATGCAGACTGTTTATGCTGTCTGGGGGAAACCCATCTCAGCGACCACTGCAAAATTTGCAGATCCTTTAAGCCTCGGATCTAGAAGGAGCAGGACATACGGCTCCGAGCCATTTTGATGGAGTTGGCCCTGACCCCGACACTGCTGCACCGCTCCAAGTTGGCACCGAGCACTGCCGCGTTGGTGCACGGCGACCCAACGGTGCCTTTCACTAGTCGACACTCTAAAAAGGCGGAGAAGAGGGCAAGGCTGCCGGAGAGACTAGACCTGTGTTGGGCAGCTCTCGATCCCCATTGACCTCGTGACCTACTCAAATCGAGCGGAGTAAACCGGCCCCCTCCGAGCTGACCTCCCCGGGCACCAGTGGCCACATTCGGGTGTCCTCCCTGCTGGAGGCCCTGCAGGGGGCTCGAGATGTTATGTCTCTACCGGTACTGGTTGCACTGATGCCAGTGACTCCCCGGTCCAGAGGCAAGCTGGCGCTCGACCTCCACAGTTGCCTCCCGGATGGTACTGCTCACGGTCAAGGGAAGGTTCCCGACGCCATTCTCCATACAGTGACAGTTCTGCGCCGCAGCCTGCACCAGTCCCTATTGACCCCCACCAGGTTGCCTGGCTGGGTGCTGAGCAGCAGGGGTTCCAGGCACCACTCTGCCTCAAGGGAGCGCAGACCCCGCAATCAGAGCATGCCCCACCGGGACTGGGACAGATGGCACTGGAGATCGCTGACTCCAAGAAGCTATTGTGGTCCCTCGTGATATGGACATCGATGCTGCTCCTGCTTTTCGTCCCGCTCGAGGTCCCCGCCCTGACACTGCTCCCGCAGGCCCAGGCGTAGATCGCCGGCATCCGGCCACTGCTGATCCACCCGTCGGAGTCGTTCACGGAGCTGTTTGTGGAGCAGCCACTACAGACAGTACTCCCGCTCCTCCATGCCAGGATCACGGACTCCAGCTTGGCACTGCTCGTGACACCGTCACTCGTCCCCATCCCGGGATAGCGGTAGATCGTATGCCAGCCTGGTCTCCCTTCGAAGTCGACAGTTGGTGAGCCAGGCGAGTCAGGCAGGACAGTCCGCTCCATCGGTGCTACAGCAGGTGCAGTGGCACTGGGCTTCCTGGCCACCGCCATGGTACCAATGGGCCCTGTGGGCCCCGATGCAGCCCCTGGAGGTGGCTTGCTCGGTGGACGGAGCCTTGGAAAGGTCGTTGGCCTCCATCTCTCAGCCCCTCAGAAAGGAGTCAGTGGAGCGCTCCTCCCCAGTTCCACGCTCAGAAGGGGACCAAGTGGTGGAACCTGAGGCACTGGTGGGGACGCAGAGCACTGCACCCACATCCTCATCCTCCCCTGATGAGGCAATCATGGCCCCTCCTCCTCCCGTCCCGCAGGAGGACACAAAAGCCCACCAGGAACTTTTGAAAAGGGTGGTATCAAGCCTCAACTTACAACCTGAGGAGGTGGAGGAGCCCTTGGACTCCCTCTTCGATGTTGTCTCAGCTGCAGCGCCGGCCAGGGTGGCTCTCCCACTCCATGAAGGGGTTGCAAAGATCTCAAATGCCCTGTGGCAAACCTCGGCTTCCTTGCCCCCCATCTCTAAGAGGGCAGAGTGAAAGTATTTCGTGCCCACCAAAGGGCACGAGTATCTGTATACCCACCCCGCCCCCAACTCTCTAGTGGTTGAGGTGGTCAACCATAAGGAGCGCCAGGGCCAACCCGCTCTTATCCCTAAGAATAAGGACTGGAGGAGATTAGATTTATTCGGTAGAAAGATTTATTCGTTCTCAAGTTTCCAGTGGAGGGTGGCAAACCACCAAGCCCTGTTGGACAGATATGACTTCAACTTGTGGGGCTCAATGCCCAAGTTTGTGGACTCCCTCCAGGAGCATGCTAAGAAGGAGTTTAAGGCTCTAGTCAAGGAGGGCACAGCTGCCGCCAGGGCGGCCCTTCAGCCAGCCTTGGACGCTGCAGTTACAGCTGCGAGATCTATGGCCTCCGCAGTGTCCATGAGGAGAGTGTCATGGCTCCTGTTATTGGGGTTGTCCAGTGAGACACAGAACTCCTTGCAGGACCTCCCTTTCGACGGCAAACTCCTGTTTGTGGAACAAACAGACATGAAGTTGCACAGTCTTAAGGACTCCCGCATGACACTAAAGACTCTTGGGCTCTGTGTCCCAGCCCCGGCCAGGACCAACTTCAAACTGCAGCAGGCCCCCAGTCAGGCCACCCACTCCAGATATGAGCCCCCCTACAAAAAATCAAGGGACTATAAAAAGCGCCCACAACCGCAATCTTGGCCTGCACCCCAGCCTGGGCCCTCCAAGGACAAGTAGGTGGGTAAGCGCCAATTTTGATGGAATACCCGGGAATGACTTAGCAGTTTGTACCAGGGATCCACCCAATCTTCTCTTCTCCAACCGCCTATGTACTTTCCTCCCAGAGTGGTTGCGACTGACCTCAGACCAATGGGTCCTCAACATCATCTCCCGGGGCTATACCCTCCGGTTTCTTTCTACCCCATCCACCCAACCTCCCTCCCCATCCCTCTTCAGGGACCCCTTTCATGAGAGCTTACTCAAGCAAGAGGTGAGGCAGCTTCTTCACTTGGGAGCGGTGGAAGTGGTGCCGGCAGAGTTCAGATACAGAGTTCAGATACAGATACTCCCACTATTTCCTTATCCCGAAGGTGAAAGGGGGGCTCAGGCTTATCCTGGACCTGTGAAGCCTGAACCAGTACACGGTAAAGCTCAAGTTTTGCATGGTCTCTCTGGCCTCCATTATCCCCTCCCTGGATCATGGAGACTGATATGCTGCCCTCAATCCACAGGATGCGGACTTCCACATTCACATATTCGAGGGCCACAGGCGTTTCCTCCATTTCACAGTAGGGCAGAAACACTACTGGTTCACTGTCCTCTTGTTTAGCCTATCGACGTCTCCCAGTCTTCACAAAGTGTATCTGTGATAGCAGCCTACCTCAGGCGTCGGGGGGTCCAGATTTTTCCCTACCTTGACGACTGGCTGGTCAAAGGCAGTTCCAGATAACAAGTACAGGATCACGTAACACTCCTCCTGTCCATGTGTACCACACTGGGGCTTCTGGTAAACAGCACCAAATCCACATTGGTACCGGTGCAATGGATAGAGTTCATTGGCACGATTCTGGATGCGACATCGGCCAGAGCCTCCCTCCCACCAGACAGATTAGAAACCCTGAGGGAGCTCATCAGGGTGGTCACAAGGTTTCCCATGACTCATAGATTCATAGATATTTAGGTCAGAAGGGACCATTATGATCATCTAGTCTGACCTCCTGCACAACGCAGGCCACAGAATTTCACCCACCACTCCTACAAAAAAACCTCACACCTATATCTGTGCTATTGAAGTCCTCAAATCGTAGTTTAAAGACTTCAAGGAGCAGAGAATCCTCCAGCAAGCGACCCGTGCCCCATGCTACAGAGGAAGGCGAAAAACCTCCAGGGCCTTCCAATCTGCCCTGGAGGAAAATTCCTTCCCGACCCCAAATATGGCGATCAGCTAAACCCTGAGCATATGGGCAAGATTCATCAGCCAGATATGACGTGTCTCCAGCTCCTGGGTCGTATGTTGGCATGCACGTACGTGGTTCATCACACCAGACTCAGGATGTAGCCCCTTCAGCTCTGGCTGGCCTCAGCATTTTCCCAGTCCAGAGACAGGATAGAAAACATCCTCACTGTGCCCGAACCTGTGCTAGCCTCCCTCCGCTGGTGATCCACCCCGGGAAACATGCTCCAAGGGGTCCCGTTCAGGGGCCAGCCCCCAACTGCTGAGTTGGTGTCCAATGCATTGGACTTGGGGTGGGGAGCCCATGTGGGAAACCTCCAGACCCAAGGTCTGTGGTCTGTGCAGGAACTAGCCCTGCACATAAATGTCAAAGAGCTCAGGGTGGTCCGTCTAGCCTGTGTGCCTTTCGTTCGTGCCTAGCAGGCAGGGTGTTCAGGGTTCTCACGGACAACACGGCCTCAATGTTCTACATCAACAGGCAAGGCGGTGCCCACTCTTCAGCCCTCTGCCAGGAAGCCCTCAGACTGTGGGACTTCTGTATAGCCCATGATATCAACTTGGCAGCCCACCACTTACCGGGCATCTGAAACTCTCGGGCGGATCAGCTGAGCCGGGACTTCTCCTCTCAGCACGAATGGTCACTGCACCTGGAGATGGTGCACAGGATTTTCCGAATGTGGGGCACTCCCCAAGTGGACCTCTGTGTGATGAGACAGAACCACCAGTGTCCCCGTTTCTGCTCGGGAGGGAAAGAGGGGGGTGGGCATGGGTGCGATCTCTGAAGCCTTCCTTCTGTCCTGGTCAGGTCAGCTTTTGTATGCCTTCCCCCCGATTCCACTGGTTGGCAAGGTCTTGGAAAAGATCAAGATAGACAGGGCTCGCGTCCTTCTGATCGCCCTGGCATGGCCCAGACAGCACTGGTATGGGACTCTCACGAGCTTGGCAGTTGCCCTGCCGTGGACGTTGCCAACCCGCCTGGACCTTCTCTCCCAGGACCAAGGTCGCCTCCTCCACCCCAACCTAGCAGCCCTCCACCTCATGCTGTGGTTGCTCAATGGTTAGGCCAGGAGGAGAGAACTTGCTCGGAGGGAGTCTAGCGCGTCCTCTTGGAGAGCAGGAGGCCCTCCATGCGTCAGACCTACCTGGCAAAATGGTCTTGGTTTTCCCAGTGGACTCGCCAGGGGCTGCCCCAATCCAGTTCATACTGGATTACCTCCTTCATCTCAGGGCCCAGGGCCTAAAACCCTCATCCGTCAAGGTGCATCTCGAAGCCATATTGGCTTTTCACCCGCCAGTACAGGGCCACATGATATTCTCTTATGCCATGACTGGTCGATTCCTTAAGGGCATGGATTGCCTCTTTCCTTATGTTAAACCCCTGGTCCCTCAGTGGGACCTGAACTTGGTGCTGGCCAGGCTAACAGGACCTCCATTTGAGCCGCTTGCTACATGCTCCTGGTCCCACCTGTCATGGAAAGTAGCCTTTCTTGTGGCGATCATGTCTGCTAGGCGGGTCTCCGAGCTCTAGGCCCTGACCTCCAAACCCCACGCATCCAGTGGGGAGCGCCACCTTCACATAGAATCATGCTCGGTCGCTAGTCTGTCCACATGCTGGATGTGGGATGGGCTCTGGCTTTTTACCTAGAGCGTACAAAACCGTTCAGGAAGTCTTTGCAGCTGTTCATCACCACGGCCAAGTGCATGAAAGGTCAGCCAGTCTCCACTCAGCAGCTCTCCAATTGGATCACTTCATGTATCTGTACTTGTTACGACCTGGAGGGAGTTCCCCCACCGCTGATTGTGAGGGTGCACTTGACTAGGGCGCAAGCCTCTTCGGCTGCCTTTCTGGTTCACGTCCCTATTCAGGAAATTTGTAGGGCTGCCACATGGTCATCAGTCCACACGTTCACCTCGCATTATGCGATCGTCTCCCAGACTAGGGAGGACTCTGGGTTTGGCAGGGCAGTGCGCTGTCCCGAGTGTCTGTGAACTCCTACCCACCTCCAACAGATATAGCTTGTAATCACCTATTGTGGAATGCACATGAGCAGTCACTCACAGAAGAAAAGACAGTTACCTTTTCCATAACTGGTGTTCTTTGAAATGTGTTGCTCACGTCTATTCCACATCCCGCCCTCCTTCCCGTCTGTTGGAGTTGTCTGGCAAGAAGGAACTGAGGGTGGGGGGAGCATGCAGTGTCCCTTATACTGTGCTATGGCAACGCCACTCCAGGGGTCGCTGGGGCGCTCCTCTACGGGTACTGCTAAGGGAAAAAGTTCCAGCACCGATGTACGTGGCGAGCACGCACACCTATTGTGGAATGGACATGAGCAACACATCTCGAAGAACACCAGTTACAGAAAAGGTAACTGTCTTTTTCTAATCCTTTAATCATTCTTGAGGCTTTTCTCTAAACCCTCTCCAACTTATGAACAACCTTCTTGAATTGTGGGCACCAGAATTATTCCACATGTTCCTTCACACATTATTCCAGCAGCAGTTCCACCAGTCCCAAGTATACAGGTAAAATAACCTCTCTACTCCTCCTGCGATTCCTCCATTTATACATTAGACCTTTTAGCCACAGTGTGACAATGGGAACGCATGTTCAGCTGAATATCCATCCCCACCCCCCAGTCTATTTCAGAGTTACTTCTTCCCTGGATAGAGTCCCCCATCTTGTAAGTGTGGCTTACACTGTGTGTTCCTAGATGTATACATTTACATTTAGCCTTATTAAAATCACAGCTGCCAAGGTCTGTGCTGTATCATGAGTGACGTTTCTTCATGGATGTTAGGGGGTGTCAAGGTTCCTCCCCCACTCTGAACTCTACGGTACAGATGTGGGGACCTGCATGAAAACCTCCTAAGCTTACTTTTACCAGCTTAGGTTAAAATTTCCCCGAGGTACAAATTAATTTTATCCTTTGTCCTTGGAATATCCACTGCCACCACCAAACTCTAACTGGGTTTACTGGGAAACGTAGTTTGGACACGTCTTTCCCCCCAAAATCCTCCCAACCCTTGCACCTCACTTCCTGGGAAAGGTTTGGTAAAAATCCTCACCAATTTGCATAGGTGACCACAGACCCAAACCCTTGGATCTGAGAACAATGAAAAAGCATTCAGTTTTCTTACAAGAAGACTTTTACTAGAAATAGAAGTAAATAGAGGTAAAGGAATCACCTCTGTAAAATCAGGATGGTAGATACCTTACAGGGTAATTAGATTCAAAACATAGAGAATCCCTCTAGGCAAAACCTTAAGTTACAAAAAAGACACACAGACAGAAATAGTCATTCTATTCAGCACAATTCTTTTCTCAGCCATTTAAAGAAATCATAATCTAATGCATACCTAGCTAGATTACTTACTAAAAGTTCTAACACTCCATTCCTGTTCTATCCCCAGCAAAAGCAGCATATAGACAGCCACAGACTCTTTGTTTCTCTCCCTCCTCCCAGCTTTTGAAAGTATCTTGTCTCCTCATTGGTCATTTTGGTCAGGTGCCAGCGAGGTTACCTTTAGCTTCTTAACCCTTTACAGGTGAGAGGATTTTTCCTCTGGCCAGGAGGAATTTTAAAGGGGTTTACCCTTCCCTTTATATTTATGACAGGGGGCTTATCCTTCACCCACTTACTTCCCTTGTCCTTCTCGCATGAACAGAGAGCAACAATACCAAAGTCCAAAGGTGCAAACAATTCGAAGTTTATTGGGGTGAACTTCCAGCAAGCATGATTCCAGTTTCCTTCCTTAGTGTCCCCCTTCCCAGCTCTGACACCACAGAGCCTTACACCTGTGTCCTTGTTGCCATTCCTGCCCTTAGCCAAACATGATTCCAATTTCCCCAGCCCCATTCCCTGTTCCCATTTCCCCCTTTAGCAAAACATGATTCCAATTTCCCCACCCCTATTCCCATTTCCCCCACCCACACACCCACCCCCTTCCTGATTGACTGCAGACTATATAGTAGAACTTGAGTTCCGCTTAGCTATACCTTAACCAATCATTTTCCTGAAATTTAACTAACCAATCCTAACGTATTGTAACATGACTATGTAACCAATTATATCCCACCACCTTAATTAGTTTACACCCAGCAAAATTAATTATACAGCAGACAGAAACAATCACAGAACCAGACAGATTATACAGACAAACAATAGGGAAATGGGGACTACAGTGATAGAACAACAAAGAAATGAGGATTTCACATCCCAGCTATTGATAAGTGAGTTCTTGCCAGACAGGATGCTATCAAACTGAGTTTCCTTTTACATTTTCTAGGCACTTCCCTTTCTCTGGAGGTGATAGGCACTATCAGGACAGGATTTTATTCCTAACAGCCCAATAGCACCTTCTGTCAATGTGACTAGTTTGGAATGTGAGGATGTGACCGGTCACTTCCCAGCTTATGGCTGCCTCTGCTGCTTAGCCAAAGGCCTTAGCCTAAGAACAGGGCCTCAGACTGTCACCATAAGAGAAGGCCCTTACACCGGCAGACAGTGATTTTGATTCTTTCTTTTATACCTCTAACTAGCCAAGTGATAAGAATACACCTAAATTCTTAAAGTACAGACCTTTGCAGACAGGCCTGAATATCTATATCCTAACAGTGGAGAGCAAAAGACCCAGGTCTTCCCTCACGTGCCCTCATCCCTACTAAACAGTGGGAGGAGGACAAACCACTAGCTTGTAGCCTGACAGCCAGTAGTGGCAAGGCTGGGGAAGTTCTGGGTTTCTCCAAATGTAAAGAAGGTTGTGGGGCCTCATCTGGAAGGAGCAGTGGTGGCTACAAGAGGTGAGGAAGTGCCAGAACTCCTCTTGCCAGCCAGAAGAAGAAACAGAGGGTGTTAGGGTCACTGAACTCTTCCTCTCACCTCTGTCCACTTGTTAGGGTTTCCTCCCCACTCTGAACTTTAGGGTACAGATGTGGGGAACTGCATGAAAGACCACCTAAGCTTATTTCTACCAGCTTAGGTTAAAAACTTCCCCAAGGCACAAATCCTTCCTTGTCCTTGGATGGGTACTGCTGCCACCACCAAGTAGACAAAGATTTAGGAAAAGGACCACTTGGAGTTCCTGTTCCCTAAAATATTCCCCCAAGCCCCTTTACCCCCTTTCCTGGGAAGGCTTGAGAATAATATACCAACCAAATATGTAAACCAGATTCTTAAAAAACAGAACTTTATTATAAAGAAAAAAAAGTAAAAGAAGCACCTTTGTAAAATTAGGATGGAAGGTAACTTTACAGGGTAATTAGATTAGAGGATTCCCCTCTAAGCAAAACTTTAAAGTTACAAAAAACAGGGATAAACCTCCCTCTTAGCACAGGGAAAATTCACAAGCTAAAAACAAAAGATAATTTAACGCGCCTTGCCTTATTTCCTTACTCTTTTTGCAATGTTGAGACTTATTTTAGAATGATTTTAGGAGAAGGAGTTTTCTGACCTGATGCTTCTCTGCTTTCCAAGAGAACACAAAAGCAAAGAGCACAAACAAAGGCCGCCCCCCGCCCCCAATTTGAAAGGTTTTTTTTTTCCCATTTTTTTTTGGTCAGGTGCCAACCAGGTTATTTGAGCTTCTTAACCCCTTACAGGTAAGGAGGAATTTTACACCACCCTTAGCTATATGGTTATGACACGCCCCCCCAAATCACAGAGGGTGCTGGACAGCTTGTACCACACTGTCTGTGATTTCTTCCTAGAGCTCTAGGAGAAAACAGAGTTAATAAGACACATGCACCTCTAGATATACTACTGATTATATAAAAACTAACAATATATTTCACATTTTAAGGACAATTTTAACCAGTTGATTTTGGGAAACTTTCACGGGAGAGTGCATCAGCTACTTTGTTAGAAGTTCCTGGAATGCTTTGTATTTTAAAATTAAAATCTTGGAGAGCTAAACTCCACTGAAGAAGTTTGTTGTTATTTTTCTTGATGGTATGAAGCCACTTCAGTGCAGAATGGTCGGTTTGCAGGTGGAAACGCCGTCCCCAAACGTATGGGTGTAGCTTTTTTAGAGCGTACACAATGGCGAAACATTTCTTTTTGGGGATTGACAAGTGGCTTTCCCTCTTAGAGAGTTTTTTGCTTAGAAACACAACAGGATGCAAGTTTTGATTTGGACCTTTTTGCATTAAAACTGCTTTCACACTACGCTTGGATGCATTTGTGGTTACTAGGAAAGGTTTGTTAAAGTTTGGGGCCCTGAGCACAGGGTTAGACATGAGTGTCGCTTTAAGCTGGTTAAAGGCCTTTTGACACTCATCAGTTCACTGAACTGCATTTGGCTGGGTTTTTTTGGTTAGGTTGGTCAGTGGGGCGGCGATTTGGCTGTAGTGCGGTACAAATCGCCTGTAATATTTGGCCAAGCCTAAGAAGGATTGGACCTGGTTTTTTGACCTTGGGATAGGCCACCTTTGGATCGCATTTACTTTGGCTTGTAGGGGATTGATAGTTTTTTGACCCACCTGGTGTTTAAGGTAAGTTACTTTGTTTAGGCCTATTTGACACTTTTTAGCCTTAACAGTTAGTTTTGCCTTTTGTATGCGCTTGAAGAGCTTTTGGAGATGCTTTAGGTGTTTTTCCCATGAGTTAGAAAATATGGCCACATTATCAAGATAGGCAACTGCAGATTTTTTTAATTTTGCTAGGAGACTATTTACAAGTTTTTGGAAGGTGGTGGGTGCATTTTGCAGCCCAAAAGGGAGCACATAAAATTTATACAGCCCTACATGGGTTTTTTGGCGGATTTTTTTTTGGCAGATTTATTCAGCGGTACTTGCCAATACCCCTTGGTTAAGTTTAAGGTAGAGATGAACTGGGCACGTTTCAGTTTTTTTAATAGCTTATTTGTGCGAGGCATTGGATAGTTGTTTGGGCAAGTTACAGCATTTAGCTTACGGTAGTTCACGCAAAAAGGTATTTTTTTTATTTGGTTTGGGAACTAGAACCACTGGAGATGCCACGCACTGTTAGAGGGGCGGATTACATCCATTTGTAGCATGTTTTGGATTTTTTGTTTTATAGCAGTTTTGGCTTGAGGAGCCACCCGGTAAGGTTGGGCTTTAATTGAGCGAGCATTACCTGTGTTAATGGAGTGGTATGCCCATTTGGTTAGTTTTGGGGTGGCTGAGAGCATCGGTGGGAATTTAGTGCACAGCTCCTTGATCTGCTGGCGCTGCATATGTTTGAGGGTTATTGAGAGGTTTACTTCTTTTACACCACCGTTACTTTTTTTTTGTAGTAGACACCTTTAGGCCACTTAGCGTTATTTTCTTCATGGGCTATATACTGACAAACCTTTAATTTTTTGGAATAAAAGGGCTTTTGAGAATTACCATGGTACAACTTAGGCTTTAGCTTTGAGGTGGGGAATGCTATGAGATAGTTAACAGCTCCCAGGCACTCTTTGACCGTAAATGGCCCTTTTTATGATGCTTTTATTTTATGGGCCTGAAGCACCTTTAAGACGATGACCTGGTCCCTTACTTTGAAGGAACACCCTCTGGCATGTTTATTATACCAGGCCTTTTGCTCTTTTTGAGCATTTTCTCATTTTTTTTAAGCGAGGGCTAAAGAGGTTTGGAGGGTGTTTTGTAGGTTGTTTACAAATTCCAGAATGTTAGTTCCTGGAGAAGGCATAAACCCCTCCCATTGCTGCTTTCCAGCTGCAATGGCCCCTTAACCTTGCGGCCATACACAAGTTTAAATGGTGAAAACCCTAAACTGGGATATGGTACAGCCCTGTAGGCAAAGAGGAACTGCTGTAACACTAGGTTCCAATTGTTGGAGTGCTCATTTACGAATTTACGTATTATGGTCCCCAAAGTTTTATTAAACTTTTTCACCAGACCATTTGTTTGATGGTGGTAAGGGGTGGCAAGCAAGTGGTTTACCCCATGAGCTTTATACAGGCTTTTTATGGTTCCTGCCAGGAAATTAGTTTCTGAATCCGTAAGGATGTCAGAGGGCCAGCCTACCCTGGCAAAAATGTTTAAGGCCAGGCACACACTTTTAGCCCTGGTGTTGCTTAGAGCTACTGCTTTTGGCCATTGGGTGGCAAAATCCATGAAAGTCAGTATGTACTGCTTTTCTTTGGCTGTTTTTTGGGGGAAAGGACCCGGAATATTTACAGCTACTTGCTGAAAGGGAATCTTAATTATGGAGAGTGTCTGGAGAGGGGCTTTAACCTGGTCTGGTTTTTTTTTTTTTTGCTTTTTGGCACACCTTACAAGACCCTATATAGGTAGAAACGTTTTTGCCCATTTTCTTCCAGTGGAAGGACTTCCCCAAACGGTTTTTGGTCCTGTTTACCCCAGCATGACCACTAGGATGATTGTGGGCTAAGCTTAAAAGTTGTACCTGGTACTTAGTTGGAACTACCAGCTGTTTTTGTGGATGCCAGTTTTTCTGCTGCTACACACAGCATCTGTTACCTCATTTCTGTTCATAACAAAAGGTTTATCCTGACACCGCTCTGCCAGTCAGTAAGAATATGGCTACTTTGCCTGCTTCCCATGCACATGCCCCTTGGCCTGAGGATCGGGCACTCTGTTTGCTCTGTTTCAAGCCACTTGGGCCTCTTTAGTCTGTCTCAGAACTCTAACAGTGGCTCTACAAATTCCTGCAGCACTCCAGGGTGAATTCCATCAGGCCTTGCTGAGATGCATACCTTATCTAAACACACTCTTGCCTCTCTCTAACACCACCATCTGACCTTTGCTTTTCCTCATTAGTTAATAGCACATTAAGTGTCAGGTTACCATTAACCTCATAAATTAGCGATGAACTGTATTTAGCTGAAGATTGGCTAACAGTTACCGTAAGTATCTTTGAGTGAATTACAGCTAATATATATAACACTGTTAGGGGCAATTAGCTCAAGTGACTCTCACAAGCATATAGAAACAAGAGTAGTTCAGTCCTGTCAGTTTATCACTCAAACCTGTGCTAATTAAACAGACTGGAGCTCTGCATGTACAGTGGGGGTTTTCCAACCTTCTCTCAGTGCAGTCTGGATTCAGGGCAACAAAACCTGGGGCTGATTGTGCCACCTGCCCTGGCCCCATATGATGCTCCAGTGGTGAACAGGGGCTCGAAAGGAGCCATAAATGGCTGGGGGACCATTCGTAAGGCTGTTGTGCTATCCCCCTTGCAAACACCAGTGTAGGAGATGTGGCGGGGGAGTAAAGCTGAGCAGTGTGGGGGATTCTATGATGCACTCCAGCCCATATGGTTTCCTGGGGATAGGGTGACACTGGAAAGGGACAATGGGAAGGGAAAATGGGACACTGCAGGGGACTGTTTTGCCTGAGGCCCCCATCCCTGCGGGGGCCCCGAGCCCCTCCTGCCTACATGGGGCCAGCCCAAGGTCCCCCTCTCCGCCCACCCACACGGGGCTGGCATTGCCGCTCGTCCCCCTCTCCCCCGCATGTTCCTTCATGCCTCGCTGGGGTCACACCTCACTTTTTTTGGCAAAACTGCATTTATCTCGTTTGCTCTTGCCAATTGATGATCGGTTGACAAGAGCAATTTATGGGACAAATGCCCAGTTTTGCCAAAAAAGTTGGGACGGCTGGGACGGGGCTTTAAAAAGGTACTGTCCCAGCCAGAACGGGATGTACGGTCATTCTACCTGGGAAGGCTGCCATAAATTAAAGCACACTAAGGCCTATATTGGCACCAAAACCCAGAATCCCTTGCTGTAGGATTCCTGTTTGCTGCTCTTTCATCCCAGAGGCTGCCCCCACGTCACAGTGCTGTATACACGGGAGTATGTACAGTTTTGTGGGATGGCAAGATTACGTGACGACTCTTCTGCCATTGTTTCAATATGAGCATTTGTATACCTGGGTGTTTTTATAGCTCTTCAGTGTTCACTGATGTATCTTCCCTGCAGAAAAATGCTTTAAAATGACAATAACAGGTAAGAAAAAATTATCTTTAGGTCTCTCACCACCTTCAGAAAATGTTCACATTGGGGATATAGAAGACATCAGTGCAATCGCTTGATGGTTGCGTCCCACTCATCTGCTTACTGGGAAAAAATACAAAACACACCAGTTTTCACGGTACTTTCTTAGCACTTCAGGTAAGCACTTCAGGTAATCTAAAATGAAAAGTGACCTAAGCATAGAACACGTAGTGAGTGTTCCCAGTAACCAGGCTGCAAGGAGCATGCTGAACAGAAAGAACGACATTTTAATATCATTTTCAGAGTCTGCAAAACTTTCTGAAGCTTGTTGGGTCATTGTAGCTGTCACATTCTGTGACAGAATGCATAACAAAATGTGCACTGCTGTGCATTGTGTTTGTAATGAGTTCTGGGATAACACCAGGAAGATGTCATCAAGTCTGGAAACAGTTTTTCAACGGTTAGTTAAAAGCTTGTTCTGTGCTGAATGGCTGGGCACATAAACCAGAGTGTAATTCAGCGGTTGCTTTATTTTTGTTGCTCCCCTTTAAATCTTTATCATGTTGAAGGAATTGGATTTAGAAGAGGCTGGGATACCTGCTGTGTAAACACAGTGTGTCCCAATCTGAACTTTGTTCTGACATGCTGTGAATTTAACCAAGTGTGAAAAAATAGAAGTCAAGTGTAGGCTCTATTCCAGGCCATTGAGAAGTCAGCGGCTGCCACCCCACTGATCCTGTATCTCTTTACTAGTCCTCTTCACCACTTAGACTCCCATGAGCTTTTCATCTTATAACAAAAATGCCACTCCCTTTGACCTGCATGACGGAGAGCTGAATTTAGTGCCACATGACTGCATAAAAGATGCCAGTGGCATTAAAATGGTCCGTGGGAAAATATAAACCCAATTACAAGAAACACAAAGTGGGAGCAACACATATCTGTAATTTTAAAATGTATTTATTTGGAGTTTCTCAGCCTTCTCCCCTCCCTGAGTGTTCCATTATCCACTGGGAAAGAGCTCTGGCAAAAAGCAAGTGTTTCAGTTCACAGCTTACCCTTTAAACTTGTTATCAGCTGGTGGCACGGAATGTTTCTCTATAAATAGATTCTAAAAAAAAAAACTCTAATTTCCCCAACCTAACAAAGAGAAACGTTGCTAAAGAACAGTGGCTGCAGCTGGTGGGTAGGCTGCAGTATTGTGCTCTGCTCTGCACGGCCTGTTCTCCAGCTGAGGGAGGAAGCAGAGAGAATTAAACCTTCCAATTCTAGAACTTCCAAGAATCTCAGTGTGCTCATTTATTTATATATTTAGGAACATATTTCTACAAGCGATGGGCCAACCCAACGACAGAATCTGAAACCCGTGCTCCTGAACTATTGGATTAATAGATTTTACGGCCAGAAGGGACCTTTATGATCATCTAGTATGACCTACTGAATAGCCCAGGCCATAGAAATGCATCGACTGTTTGCTGCATCAGTTTCAGTAACATCTGGTGGAGCTAAAGGATCACTTTCATAAAGCTGCCCGATCTTGATTTAGAGATGTCAAATGATGGAGACTCCACCACACCCCTGGGTAAATTGTTCCAATGGGTAATTCCCTTCAAAATGTGCACCTTATTTCTAGTCTGAATTTAACTTGAGTTCCCTTCCTTTGGATCTTATTCTGCCTTTGTCTGTTACATCAGATAGCCCTTTAGTGTCAGAAATCATCTCAGAATCACAGAATCACAGAATATCAGGGTTGGAAGAGACCTCAGGAGGTCATCTAGTCCAACCCCCTGCTCAAACCAGGACCTATCCCCAATCAAATCATCCCAGCCGGGGCTTTGTCAAGCCTGACCTTAAAAACTTCTAAGGAAGGAGATTCCATAACCTCCCTAGGTAACCCATTCCAGTGCTTCACCACGCTCCTAGTGAAAAAGTTTTTCCTAATATCCAACCTAAACCTCCCATACTGCAACTTATCCCCATAGAGATATTCACAAACTGTCACCTGTTAATGTTCTTGTGGCTAAGCTGAAGTCCCTCAGTCTCTTTATTCTCTCACTATCAGGCAGATTTTCCCTATCCCTGTGGCTGTTTTCTGAGCCATGTCCAATTTGCCAGCATGCTTTTTGAAGTGTGGACACTGGCACTGGACATGCCAGTCCAGTAATAGTCTCACTAATGCTTTACACAGAGATAATATCACCTCCTTACTCCTACTGCGTATTAGGGGAGTGGGGAACTGGTTCAAATTCAGATCAAATTTGCAGATTGATCCCTTCCTTATAATAGTTGAACTACAACACCAGGCCTGGACCTTGACGTCTGGATTCAAATATGAATTTTGATCTGTGAGCCCTTCTTTGATTTTTATAAATTCTTATTTCTGTAGCTTCTGGGATCCTCGTACTTATTAAATCCAGCATGACAACAGCAGCACTTAACATTCCAACTGCAGTATGTGAAGCTGGATGGACAGCTGCTATAGAATATTCTTCCCAAGGCATGCTGTTATCAAGATGGTAGGGAACAGAGTCTAGGATGTTTGGGAGTGAGAGAAGCTGAAAACACAAGCAAAGTCCCAGTCTTCTCTACAAGACTCAGTTGTCCTGCCAAAGGATGAAAAGCAGATCAACCTGCCTGATTGACTACGTGGGCATCTTCAAATCCCTGGACCAAGAATGGAAGTAGGATAACCCATGGCCTAGGGTCAGAGATAAGGAAATAGGGAACTGGCATAGCTCAGCTTCAGTTTATTTGGGGCTGGACTGTGACCCCGGCAATGCACTTGTGCAGATGAGTAAGGGAATGCCTTGTTTCCCATGTCATCTGTCCAAACAGCAGGTGGAAACGTAGGTGGGGGAAAACAGCCCTGAAGGACCACTATGAACCATCCTATGCAAGTGGGCAAGGGCGGCAAGGAGTGGGTAGCACCTGGCTCAGGTCCTACAAATGTTGTAGCCAGCACAGCTGAGACAATGAAGAGGTGGCAGTCATTTGTGCCAAGCACAGGACACATTGCTTTCTCCTCCCTCCCAGAGCCAGGGGGGAACCAGGGACAAGACACTCTCTGTGCCACCATCCGGAGCCTCATCTGCTCCTGGGGCACCACAGCTATGCACTGCCTCTTGCTGCTTAGGGTGGCTCCTAGACTCTTACTGAAATATTGGGTCTTCTGATCATCTCAGTGTTAGCTAAAATATGAGTGTTTTCAAGACTATTTCTAGGTGTGTGTTTCCTTGGAGCCCCAGTGACAGGACAGGCTCGGTAAATACATCTGATCTCTTTGTCTGTCTTTTCCCCCCTTGTAGAGACAGCTTTATTTTAACTAGCTGTAGCAATACAACAAAGGAGGAATGGAGTCTGGTGTGAAGGCCTCTCAGTTATGTGACTGGATTCTCAAGGAGATGACCATTTGTGATGGAACACTGAAAGGGGCAATTAATTTGGTGGCAGCAAAAACTTCAATTATTTCCTCCAGTAATCACTGTAACCTCCAGTGTGTATTGCATGGCCAGCTGATTAGTGGGAATATGGGTTTGTCACATTAACAACAATAGACTCAGATCTACTAATGGTGGGTCAGTATCATTGTACCCATTTTACAGTTGAGGAAACTGAGGCACAGAAAGGGGAACTGATGTATTTAAGGCAATAAGTAAATCAGTGGTAGATCCAAGCAGGGAACTCCCCAGTTCCTGTCTGCCAGCCCCATTCTCAACCTATTAGGCCATGCTGCTTCTCAGAGTCCCCCAATACATTCCCGCCCCCAAACTCCTGCCTCTGACTTGATGAAAAATGTGTTAATTAAAAGCTTGGTGAGTTGAGTTTCTGCATCCCCACCCCCACCCCATGGAGGAGGGACTTTGTATTATTGTGTCTATCCTACAAAGGTGAAAACTAAGACCCAAGCTAGCTTTAATCTACCAAAGCAATGAAACTGCGGCAGCACAAACATCAGTGCTGGCTGTACAAGCCCACCCAGAGCTCTGGGTAACTGCTTGCAGGGCTGGCCTGTGCCAAAGCACATGCTGCTGCAGCATCAGTGCTCCAGTTCCCAAACTAGGTAGATTCAAGCTAGCTCAAGTATGTCACCCTACGACTGCAATACAGACACAGCCCAAGGCAGAGAGGGGGTAATTTTCAAAATTTTCAAAAGCACAAAGGCATCCAGCTCCCACTGACTTTCATTGGAGGACGAGGTGACAGTAAAACAAGCACAAAGTGGCACTACGCCTACACAATTTTCCATCCAAACTTTTTTTCCCAAATGAAATATTGGGCTTTTGACAAGCCAATTTTTTTTTTAAATGTGTCTGCTTCCTCTGGAAAATGTCAGCTTTTGGTGCAAACACCAATAACGTGGGCTTTACAAGTTTTTAAATGATAAGTTTTCAGTTTTTAAATGTTAAGTCAAACTTTTCCTGGAGGCTCTTGCCTTCCCATTGTCCATCCAGCTCTACTTGGCTCGTGTTATCATTGCTAATGCTCAGACTGTAAGTATTATCGCTGCCTCAAACTACTTTAACTTGTGCTTCACTTTGGACATAAAATGCAAGGCTATTGCCGTAGATCATCTGGTGCAAATTGTTTCACTACTGCTTCTCCATGTTCCTACTCACCCTTCCCCCACATTGCACTGGAAGTCGTGTGCACGGGGACGCTGCAGTGCTGCTGCCTCCAGAGTGCTGGCACTCAGTGCTTGGACATTTTCCAAAGTTTTTCTATGGAAAAAGCCAGTTTGTCAAACTCAAAACTTCCCATGGGCACCTGCTGATTTGGATGAAATTTCAGCGGGATCCAGGCTGAAGTTTCAGAGGGAGTCCTGCCTGCCAGGTAATTTCAACACCTGCCTGTCTGCCTGCCAGCTTGCCCATCCCACTCATCGGCAGCCCACCTGGTTTGGACTTGCAGTATCCCAGCTCCTCCAGCGACTGTCAGACTGATGGGTGTTGTTAGTGCTATGGTGTGTTGCTGGTGGTGCAGAGTTGTTAATGCCACAAGTGCTGCTGTTCTTGGAGGTCCGGTGTTAGCTGCACTAGGCCAGGGAATGCAGCTTGCTGATTCAGAAGACTTCGAGGTTAAGTGTAAAGAAGGATTGCAGGCTCAGTTTGGTGGCGAAGGAGCTTGTCCAGGTTTATTGTCAGCAAAGCGCGGTACTAGCACCATGCCCTATGGGTCACAGAGACACTAACACAGGTATGACCGTGACAAAGTAAAGGCTCAATCATCATAACAGGATGTTGTCCCCTTGGCCGATACAAAGAGATGCCTCCTATGACTTCTCCTTTTATACACTGATACAAGCAAGTTATGTATTGCACCCCAGGTGGCGTCAGTTACCACCCTTATCCTTATCCCTTTACCTGCTAGTTAGAACAAAACGTCCTCATCCATTATCCTGTGACCCAATCCTTATGTGACAAGGGTCGGTGTGTTCCTGTACCATCTCTTGGGAATTTGTTTACGAAGTTACTTGAGAACTCTGAGTGTTCTTGTACCATCCTCTCTGGTCAGGAATGTGCTTAGTCGGTTAGCCAATACCTGGTGTGTTACTGTATAGCCAAGGCCTCCTCTGGTTCATACTCTGAGTTATGCCTAGGGCTCCAGCATGGCCTACAATGGGCAGCCAAGAGCCTGGAAATGCTGGGAGTTCCAGCTCCTGATCTTGTGGCTTCTTGACAGCCTGGCCTCCCAGGGGGTCTGGTTCCTTGAAAGCCCACCAGATAGACTGTGCCTGAGCTGGTGGGCTGCTCAGAAACATCTCAAAAAGGTTGAAATGCAATGTCAGGTCAGCTTTTCAAAAGGAAATTTTGGAATTCTCAATTTCACATTTCATTTTCATTCCATTTTGGAACAGTTATTTTTTTTTTTTTAATTTAAATTTCAGAATTTCCTGTGGAATGGGAGTTCCCATTTCTGGCTGGAACTCTCATGGCATCGTGCTGCTTAGTCCTTTTTATTACCCTTCCAATTAGGGGCTGTAATCTGGAAATAAAACTCTCACTGCCACGGGGCAAATTTTGCAGCCTTGTGCACAATGTGTATCTTTAGCTGACCAAGTCCAATAGTGCACTGAAAATGATGAAAGGTTTTAAAAATATTTTTATAAGACCGTCTGTGCATCTACTCACTCTGCTGTGCATCCCCACAATGATCATTCAGCTCCCAGCCCCACCTATCTTTGTGGATCTGCTCCGGGGGCCATATATATGACACCCTGGCTCTAGACTGTGTCACTATAGGGATCACAAGGGAAACAAACTAATATTTAATAAATGGGAGAGAACAAAGCTTTTATTTTCTGGCTTCTGTTAATTTCCAGGGAAACAACTGTTATTTTCTGGCTCTTTGGGATGCCAGCAGTCATAGAAATGTAGGGCTGGAAGGGACAATGAGAGGTCATCTAATCCATCCTCCTGTGCTGAGGCAGGATCAAGTAAAGCTGCATCATCCCTGACAGGTGTTTGTTACCCTGTTCTTAAAAACCTCCAGTGACAGGGATTCCACAACCTCCCTTGGAAGCCTATTCCAGAGCTTAGAGTTAGAGAGTTAGAACATTTTTCCTCATATCTAACCAAGGTGTGGCTCCAACCTCCTCACTGATGCTCGCGAATTAGAGTGGCTTCTCCCCTCTACCAGGGTTGGGTTCTGGATTTTTTTTGTGATGCCTGGTGCCTCCACCCAAGGTGACTCCTCACTGTGCCTGGGACACAAGGGGTTCTGTCCTTTGGGAGACTGAATAATGCTACTAATGGGTTAGGAGTAGAACACACAGTACATAAGAAATAAAAAACCCAGCAAAAAATGACATATCCCAAAATAACAATATAATAAAAAGGGGACTTTACTAGGAGTCGAAAATAGGATCTGAGGAACGGAAGGGGTAGGGTTCACTAATAAGCACCAAAATATCAACAAATCAACCAGTTCCTCACCTCCTAACTCACTCAGCTCTTCCAACCCCCCAGCTCCCTCCCTGGCACCTTCCTACACAGATAGCACATTGGGGATGAGTCCGGAGACAAGTGCTGTGAATGTTGGCTGGCTTAAAGAAATGAAAGGGTCTCCTTACTGCATCTTCACCCCTGTGAGGTGAAGGTGAGGCAGGGTCTCCTCTTGGCTCCCTGGTCTGGGGTCCTATGGGGGGTCTCGGCTGGCTCTCAGTAGTCGGCATCGAGTTGGATCTCTGCCACTAGACACTGGTCTCTGCAGGGCTGGAGCTGCCTGACTCATGCATTGGATCCCACAGCAGGGCAAAGATGTTCTTTGTGGAGAGGGGAGTTAATCAGGGACTCCCTGAGCTGGTCTGCTTCTTGCTCAGCTCCCAGCTCAAACAGCCCCAAACTGAAACCAAACCTGTCCCTTTGTCTCTGAATCAGTCTGTCCCTGCCCACTGAGGGGCCAAGCAGCCTGGCTTATAACTGGTCCCGCAAACTGCTTGTCCAGAGCACCCCAGACTGCTCTTTAAATCAAGGTAAGCAAGGTTGGGCCCCGAACTATCTACAACATAGATCATTAATAAGTTTGCTTAATTAAAACATATTTTCTTCTAGTGTAGCAGGAACACACATTTCCCCAGGAGGTTTAAGAGTATGGAAAGTTTGAAGGGTAATTAACAAGCCATTTGTTAGAAGGAGACAAAGGAAAATTAGACAAAAATCAACCTTTGAAATCAAGGTACTGTTTAAATGATCTGTAATTCACAAACTGTTGGAGGACACATTCTCTTCAAGCTTTGCAGAATTATTTTCCTTGGCCTGCTGAGGAAGTCTGACCATCTAAAGGCCAAACCAATTTTCCAATCCAAAGTTATATAGGAAGGGTCAAAAGTAGGGCTTTCTACTGGAAGGTGTTTGCAACTGTAAAATGGAGACACTGCAGCACCTCTGTCATAAATATAAAGGGAAGGGTAAACACCTTTAAAATCCCTCCTGGCCAGAGGAAAAATCCTTTCACCTGTAAAGGGTGAAGAAGCTAGGATAACCTCGCTGGCATCTGACCAAAATGACCAATGAGGAGACAAGATACTTTCAAAAGCTGGGAGGAGGGAGAAAAACAAAGGGTCTGTGTCTGTCTGTGTGATGCTTTTGCCAGGGGCAGAACAGGAATGGAGTCTTAGAATTTAGTAAGTAATCTAGCTAGATATGCATTAGATTATGATTTCTTTAAATGGCTGAGAAAATAGGCTGTGCTGAATAGAATGGATATTCCTGTCTGTGTGTGTTTTTGTAACTTAAGGTTTTGCCGAGAGGGATTCTTTTTGTTTTGAATCTAATTACCCTGTAAGGTATTTACCATCCTGATTTTACAGAGGTGATTCTTTTTTACTGTTTCTTCTATTAAAATTCTTCTTTTCAAGAACTGAATGTTTTTTTTCATTGTTCGTAAGATCCAAGGGTTTGGGTCTGTGGTCACCTATGCAAATTGGTGAGGATTTTTACCAAACCTTCCCCAGGAAGTGGGGTGCAAGGGTTGGGAGGATTTTGGGGGGAAAGACGTTTCCAAACAACGGTTTCCTAATAAAATAAACCTGGATAAATGTTTGGTGGTGACAGTGGAGTCCAAGGGCAAAGGGTAAAATAGTTTGTACCTTGGGGAAGTTTTAACCTAAGCTGGTCAAAGTAAGCTTAGGAGGTTTTCATGCAGGTCCCCACATCTGTACCCTAGTGTTCAGAGTGGGGAAGGAACCTTGACAGCCTCTAATAAAGAAAAAGTAGCAAGGTGCAAAAAACTCATTACAGCACCAGACTCTTTTTTCTTGTTATTCTAAAATATTCCTTCTATACTAGGTCATCATAAATTTAGAATAATTAAAAAGAGAGAAATCGAAAGAAAAATCAATAAATAAAGGAAAGAAAAAGCAATGAGACAGCAGTCAACATTTAGATTAATGTACAGGGCTAGAGATAATTACACCTCTAGGACTATAGCAGATATAGAAAGACCATGTTCAGGAACTCCAGTCATTAACTCTACCCTACTGCATCTCCTTTGCCTGGGACCAGATTGAGCAGATTTAAATAGAAAATAAAAGGGGACCAACTTGTTTTATTCTAAAGGACAGAGGAAGGTATCCAGAAAGGTGACCTGACTGGCTTTCAGATATGATTCCCCAATAGGTTTAGAGAAAGGCCTTCAAGGATTTTTCAAAGGCTGCTTTCCCCTTCTCTTTATCGATTTCTTTTCTGATCCTTAGCTGGATCTAAACTTCAGAGCAGGGAAATTCTATAACAGGCATTTTATACAAGTCCCATTAAACTGCTTTTAAAAAAACATCAGAGGGAAGTAAAGTATTTTACTATTCACTTATCAAAATGAATATAGTTCCCAAGGAAGTGAAGTGCTGTCTCGAGCTAGGCATTGGGAGGACAGCTGCTAGGCATCCTCTTAAAGTGTTAAATCAAAATTGTATGCTTTTCTAAAAAATCCACTCTGATTCCAGAAGGAACTATTTTGGGGGAGTTCTCCAGCCTGTGATATACAGGAGGTCAGAGTAGATGATCACTGTGGTCCCGTTTGCTTTATAATCTCTGACTCTGTGAATGTATTGCCAGATCACGTGCCAAAGCCTGGCTGCTTCTAGGGTTGCTCCTGGAAGGGCCTGTCCATTCCTAGGGCACGTCTACTCTGGCAAAGTTACAGTGCCGGCAGTTACAGCACTGCTCAGAGAGTGCTGAAGGGAAACCGCTGTTGTTTGTTCACCCTGACATCTGCCTGCTCAATAGTAGGGAGGAGAGCCAGGAGAATGGGTTCCGGGATGGCTTCAGATCTGTGTATGTCAAGGGATCATACCCAACCTTCTCCTTTGGAGTACAATGAAGTGGGTGCTGTACTTCAGCAGGGCCAAACTGCAAAGGGATGGGTGTTGACTGCAGTAGATAGTGGGAGTCCATAGTGCTGGACTGTGAGGAGGGAGAAGTGGAATGCTGCGGGTAGAGAGTGGAGCCAGGAGGTTGATAACAGTGTGTTAATGGTGTGCATGGGACTCATGAGTTTTGCGACAGACACCGCAGGGGAGGGCGGGCACGGAGCTGCTCGGTTTGAAGAGCTAGTATCACCCGGAGTGTGTCCACTTGGCACTCCATAACGCTTAAGAGCCACTCCGTGGTTTCTTTCTGGTGCACCACATTCTCCTTTCAGTCCCTCTTCTCGCTGTCTCGCCACTCCTTCAATTCCTGTTTCTCGGCTGTGGAGTGCATCATAACTACGGTGAAAGTCCTCCTTAGTTTTTCTTGGCTGCTTTCTAATTCTGCGCAGCCGTTCTCCCGCTGATAACAAAGAGGGAGGCTGGGCTTCCAAGGTCATCTCTGGGAAGTTTAAATGCAACATTTTACAGAAGCAGTGTTGTTTGTAACACAGACAACAATGGTTCAGTGCTTTAAAACACAGCCAGTACTCACACACCTGTCACTAACTGGCTGATCCCAGGCAAGCACACATGAGCCACAAGACCCCCAAAATGGTGAGTAGCCACAGGGGCAGTGTAAATCACTATTCCTGGACCCTGATGTACACTGGGCATGTGGCTCTTGGGGAGAGCCAGCACTGTAGTGGGGGGCCCGATAATCATTGCTGTTACCACACTTTCCACAGGATGTGATCATTATGGAAGATATCTCGCTGCTGAGGGTGAGCAGGGAATCAAGGGAGGGTCTTCTGCAAGCCTGCAGCTTCCGCCCTGGCCCCTATGGGGCTCCCCTGTGTGCAGCAATGGTCACCCCACCCACCCCATAACAGCAAAAGTGACACAGGAAAGTTACTGTTAATGGGGCAAGAAACGAAGCAGCTCTGCCGAGGAACCTGCGGCAGTGGATTGCTGGTATCTCCACGAGAGTTTCCTGGAGATCTCTGAGGGAGATTCCCGTGAAGTGAGGGAGTCTATCAACAGCCTGTTCCGCTGCTCAGACTAGGCATGCGGTGGGAGACAAGCCTGGGTTCTGCAATCCTCCTGCCCCCAACAACTCTCTTCAGCAATTCCCAAAATCAGATCCACTTACCAGGGCCTCCTCTCCTGTTTGCGCTGTACCAAGATCCGACTGCTGTGACTGGCTAGCCTCTCCCAGGGTAGAAAAGAGCTTCTGACTGCATGCATCTCTGGCCTCTGAGTCATCCTCTGCCTCTGGGACCCTTTCCCCCTCTTTGTCCAAGATTTCCTCCTCCTGGCTCGGTCCACTCTTGACTGGCACGTGAGTCAATGAAGTATCCACAGGGGCCTTCACAGTGGAGTTGGTGTCGCCACTGAGTATCACGTCCAGATCTTTGTAGAACCAGCAGCTTGTGGGCGCAGTACCGGAGTGGCAGTTTGCCTCCCACGTCTTATGGTAGATGTTCCACAGCTCCTTCACTTTGACCCTACATTGCCATGTGTCCCAGTCATGGCCCCTTTCTATCATGCATCATGAAATCTGTCCATAGGTATCATAATTCCTATGGCTGCAGCGCAGCTGGGACTGGACAGCCTCCTCTCCCCAAATGCTGATAAGGTCCAGCAGCTCGGCATTGCTCCAAGCGGGGGATCGCCTGGTGCATGGACAGGAATGGCCACCTGGAAAGATGTGCTGAGACCACTGCATGCATCACCGAGCAAACAGGAAGGGGACTTTCAAATTTGCAAAGGCGTGTATGGGGTGGGGAAGATGATTGGTCACCTGAGGGCAGGATAGTAGAGTTCAAACCAATGACCAGAGAGGTGAGAACAGGTATTGTGGGACATGTCCTGGAGGCCAACTGCAGCGCTGTAATCGCCACAGTGCCTACACTGGCACCACAGTGCTGTAGCCCCGGCACAGAAACCCGTACGCCTCTCGTCGGGGTGCTTTTTTTAGAGCGCTACAACTGTGCGGTTTCTGCGCACCAAGTGGCTTGGCAGTGTGTACACCTCGGAAGTTACAGCGCAGAAAGCTGCTTTACTGTGCAGAAACTTGTCAGTGTACACAAGGCCTAGTCTTAGTTCCCTTTGTTTCAGAAGGACACTCAAACTGTTTCATATCCTGAGCTGGAGCTAATAGGATCTACCCTCTTTTGCTGTGTATGTGTGTCAGGGGAACATCTCAGCACCTTTAGGCAGGATCCTAAAAGCTGGCAGCAGGGAAAGAGTCAGGGGAAGACTTTGCATCTCTATATAACGGGAACTAAAACCTGTTAAATGTGTTAATCACTTGCAGGACCAAAACACAAACAGTTTCAGCAAGAGTGCCTGCTTGCTATATTTCTTATGGCCATCATCAGTTCGGGCTAGGATGGCTTGCCAGGGCCCCTATGGATATTTCCTGAGATACTCAGAACACTGTAAGGGACTAAGCCATCTATCATTCATTCATTTCAATAGAAGATCTGTAGACATCACCACACCTGCTTTGAATCAGCTCAGCTGCTGTCTTTGTGGCTGTCAAGGTTCCTTCCCCACTCTGAACACTAGGGTACAGATGTGGGGACCTGCATGAAAACCTCCTAAGCTTACTTTGACCAGCTTAGGTTAAAACTTCCCCAAGGTACAAATTATTTTACCTTTTGCCCTTGGACTTTCGCTGCCATCACCAAATGTCTAACACCGGTTACTGGGAAAGAGTTCGTTTGGAAATGTCTTTCCCCCCAAAATCCTCCCAAATCTTACCCCCCCTTTCCTGGAGAAGGTTTGATAAAAATCCTCACCAATTTGCATAGGTGACCACAGACCCAAACCCTTGGATCTTAAGAACAATGAAAAAAACATTCAGTTATTGAAAAAGAAGAATTTTAATAGAAGAAAAAGTAAAAAGAATCACCTCTGTAAAATCAGGATGGTAAATACCTTACAGGGTAATTAGATTCAAAACATAGAGAATCCCTCTTGGCAAAACCTTAAGTTACAAAAAGACACAAAAACAGGAATATCCATTCCATTCAGCACAGCTTATTTTCTCAGTCATTTAAAGAAAACAGAATCTAACACATGTCTAGCTAGATTACTTACTAAGTTCTAAGACTCCCTTCCTGTTCTGTCCCCAGCAAAAGCATCACACAGACAGAGAGAGAGGCTTTGTTTTACCCTCCCCCCAGCTTTTGAAAGTATCTTGTCTCCTCATTGGTCATTTTGGTCAGGTGCCAGCGAGGTTATCCTAGCTTCTTCACCCTTTACAGGTGAAAGGATTTTTCCTCTGGCCAGGAGGGATTTTAAAGGTGTTTACCCTTCCTTTATATTTATGACAGGGGCAGATACAGAGAGGTTAAGAGTGAGCCCCCCTCTCTGATCCCACCCCAGTGAGTTCAGTCTGTGCAGCTTGCCAGGTGCTATCCATTGGGCTGCTGGGCATAAAGTGGTGTGAAAAGGTGAGACTCTACCATCATCTGCAGGCAGAGGCTCTGGTAAGACAGTTAAAGTGCACCCCTCAGTGACCTGGCTCAATTAGAACATTTTGGTTTTGCCAGGTCTATGACCCCTTGCGATGCCCTGCATTTCAGCACTCCCGTGTGCAGTGGTGCAAGCAGCACCATTGGGATCCTCACACTCCTGCTTCTGCCTTTCCCCACCCCTCCGCTCATCCAATCAAGGAATGGACACATGGCCATTTGCCTCAGGTGACCAATCCCATCACTTGATGAGCAAGCGCCCAATCCTGAGTGCTCGATCTGCAGAGCTGGAACAATCAAGAGCTGCAGGGCAGCTGCAGGAACAGCTCACCAGATACTTTGGAACATCAGGCCCACATGGAAATACTAACAGGAGAGATAAGTGTGTGTGGGGGGATAATTATTCAGTGATGAACCTCCTCCTAATGACTTTCATCCAATTAGCCTGATGAGCCCCACAAACATTACACACTGCATACAAACTCAGTTTAAGCTGGATTAGCCAAACCTGGCTCTCCCAAAACCCACTGAGTCCTGGACCTGACTGTTTCAGTTAACACTGCGTGAGGAAGTGGGAATGTTTTTAATGTTTCATATGAATACTGTGTGTGCCTCAGTTCCCCCTATGTGTTGCACAAGTACCTAGGTCATGGGATAAGAGTGTGTGATCATTGCAGAGACCCCTAGAGGGCAGGTCTGACTGCTGTCTAGCTCCCTGGGCCCAGACAATAGCTGGACACTGTATCCTGGCAACTGATGGCTGGGGTCCATCCTCTGCAAGGAGCCGGCCAGAAGTGTTGGAGAACAAAGTGAGAGATGGAGGCCAGGTGACCAATTTGACTGGGAAAGAAACAAAAGATGCAGGAGGGTCAACAGGGCGTGTCTGAGATTGGGCTGCTGGAAGTGAGTCAGTCTCCTGGTTTGGGACTCGGGGGCGGGGGAGAGCCCAGGGATCTGGGCTCTGGATCCCCCCAACATGGACTTTGCTGAATGTTCCTGCTTCCTATGCTAACAAGCTCTGTTCTGTGCTGCATTCCCAACAACGAATAAACCTTCTGTTTTACACGCTGGCTGAGAGTCTCTGCTGATGGCAAGTTTGGGGGTGCATGGCTCCTGTGGGGCATGCAAGGCTTCCCCAGGTGTCCTGTCCAAGTGGACTCACTGTGGGGAGCTCAGGGCGTGAAAAAGGGGCTAAACGCTCTGAGGTCAGACTCAAGGAGGCTTGCCCTGGTGAGAATGTGCCCTGGGGGGGATGTCACAGTAACTGAGGGTCCTGTCTGAACCTCATTCAGAGAGCACTGAGCCTGTATGCCTGTGACAGTTGGTGTTAAAGATGGGATGAATGCACTCCGTGGATGGCTGGCTGCTGAAGGCACCAGGAGCGTCTTGCAATAAGAGACTGGGAGCAATAAGACAAAAGGAAATTCGAGGGAACAGCAAAGAAATTGCCTTTAACCATCTCCTTAAGGAGGACATTGTAGACCTGTGCAGAGGGAGAGGGTTACGCATTTAAAAGTTCACCAAGGCACAACTGATTGTGCAGCTGGAGGAGGAGGTTCGAGCTCAGGAGCAGGTTCCTTACCCAAACGGGGCTACAAGTGGGTCTGGGAGCAGCTGGAGCAGGAGCGGGCATCCCCAAGACCCATGTCTCCATCCAGCGGGGCTTTTCATGACCTGGTTCCTCGCCAGTAGACCTGGTTCCAATCTCGCTAGGGTTGGAATTGGATCTGAGGATGAAGGAACTGCAGTTAGAGCAGCAAAGGCTAGAAGACCGTGAGAAACAGCAAAAGCATGAGGAAGAGCATCAGGAGGAGCGGTGACAACATGAGCTGACGATGGCAGAGCTAAGAGGCAGAGAGACCGTGCCCTAGGAGTAAGTGGGGAGAGGCCCCAGATTGTCAGTTCCACAGGGAACCTAGATACTAAATTGCTGCCCCGGTTTAAGGAGGGGGGATATGGATGTCTACCTCATTGCCTTTGAGAAGGCTTGTAATTTGACCCTGCAGAAAGGCTCTTGTATCTAACCCCCTTACTAGGTCCCAAGGCCATAGAGGCATTCAGCCAGGTAGACGGGGTGGAACCAGGAGTCTATGAACTGTTCAGAAAAGCCCTATTGCTTAAGTTTGAACTGACCCCTTACGTTTGAACAGGAAAAGGTTTTGGGGTTTGCAAAAGACCCCAGGTGTGACCTACATGAAAGTCACCACCCTGATGGGAGAATATCTCCACAAATGGGGTAAAGGTGTTGGGGTCACCACCAAAGAGGATGTGTATGATCTGGTGGGGCTGGAGTGGCTGTTTGAGATCTGCTCTCTGAATCTCAAACTGTGGTTTGTGGACAGGAAACCCAAAGACCCACAGAGTGTAGGCAGGTTGGCCAATAAGTTTGTGGACAGGGGTCTGGATATGGGAACGGTCCACAAGGGGACTGGCCCTGGCATGGGTCCAAGGAAGGTGGAACACTGGAATGCGTTACCTAGGGAGGTGGTAGAATCTCCTTCCTTAGAGGTTTTTAAGGTCAGGCTTGACAAAGCCCTGGCTGGGATGATTTAACTGGGAATTGGTCCTGCTTCGAGCAGGGGGTTGGACTAGATGACCTTCTGGGGTCCCTTCCAACCCTGATATTCTATGATTCTATGATTCTAAGGGGGGGCCAGTGGATGCATCCCAGCAGTGGGACTCACATAAACCTGGTGTTGGAAGAGAGGATGAGGGGGGTGAACCTCCTCCAGGGGACTTCAGAGAGCTGAGATGTAATTATTGCAGGCAGGACTGGCATAAAATTGTGCAGTGCCTAAAGATCAAGAAAGTATTGGCCACAGAGAACCCCTCAAGGGGTTAACTTGGTGAAAGGAAGACAGCTTGCAATTCAGGCTTAGAGAGTGTGCTGTGTGTCTGATCTTTTGGAGGAACACAGTCACTCAGACAGCTTCACAGGGGCGCAGAGCCCAGCATATGAGTCTGCTTGTACTCTCCTGGGCTCAGGCACTTCTGATCCCCAGTGGGAGCGGAAGGTGATGGTTAATGGGGAGACATTCCTGGAGTGGTGAGATTCTGGGGCCAAGAGAACTCTGGTCAGACCCAGTGTGGTGCAGCCCCACCAGACACTGAATGGCTGTGTGACTTGGGTGAAAGTCCCAAATATGAAGCCATTCACCCTGCCTATGGCTCAGATCCCTGTGAAGACACAGGAAGGATTGGGGTGGCTGGTAGTTGGGGTCCTCCAGGACATCAGCTTTGACATTCTTTTGGGGAATGACTCAGGACCCAGGCCCTGCATCAGTAACAGCTAAGGATTCAAATTTGAATCTAGGGGACCAATCGGCTGGGACTGAAGCTGTCAATTTAAATTCAAAAGACCTGGCTGGCAGGGGGAAGAAGCTGCTAAGCTCAGGTGCCATGCCGGTTTGCAACCAGACCCCTAGAGCTGAGTGGTATGAGGGGATGCTCCTTGCCACCCTGCACATAAGACAGGTGGCTCACTCTGGCTCTGATTCTGTGACTACAGCAGCGAGCTCGCTGCTTACCCTCACTGGGCCAGCAGGGGCGGAGCTGAGCCCGAGAGGAGCGGCGACCCCAGCTGAGTGTGGGGAAACACAGGTAAAGTAGGATGGCTGCCAACCAGGTTTACCTTTTTGAAAAGTGCAAGAGGCCTCAGGGAAGGAAGAAGCAGCTGGAAGGACACTGCTAGTAACAGATAATTTAGTCAGCGGATGGGCCCGGGGCCATCTGTTGCTAGGATCCAGAGTGGCGATCTATTGTGTAGGCCCAGGGAGCTAGATGGCAATCACACCTGCCCTCCAGGGGTCTCTGCAATGATCACACACCCTTAGCCTACAACCTAGGTACTTGTGCAACACATAGGGGAAACTGAGTCACACACACAGTATTAATTCAAAACATTAAGAAAATTTCCACTTTGTCATATCTCTTCTCCTCTTGGAGACTGAACTGAGCAGGGTCACTTCAGCCAGTGGCCTGGGGAAGTTTGAACCCACCAAGGAATGGGGGAGATGCTGTGGCATCCATGGAAATGTTGGTAGGTTTTCACATTGCAAGAGTGTCCTGTCTGAACTTCATTCAGAGAGGTGCCAAAGCACTGAACCTGTGCATCTGTGGCACACTGGGTTTCAGATAAGTGAGGGCCAGACATACCTACATATGGAAGCCAGGCAGCTAAAGCACTTTACAGAGGGACGAGTGCTTTAGTGAAATGTCTTTGTTGTGCTGGGCTCTCTGGCCTTGGAAAAGCTGGCTGGATGCCTGGCATCAAGTGATCTGGGGCACCAGCCAGCCAGCAGACTTTGCACTCTGTATTCAGGAGGGCAGACTTCAAAGTCTGCAGGGCTGGCACCTGGCATCTGAAACTACCCAGTCCCCAAAAGTCTGATTCATCGTCCCTGGAAAGGCTTAGTAGTCAGAGAGCTAGTCTACATATACAGGGGGTCGCTGAAATGCAGCCACAGTAGGGCTGCTTTTAAGAAGCATGCAGCAGTACTGCACATTAGTGTGGGAAATCCAGGTAACCACAGATAATGGTACTCAAACTGGGATTTGGCCTGGTTCCCAGGATTACCTGACTCATGCCAAAAGTGCCACAGGATATTTAATTGCCACAAGCGGTCAGGGCTTTGTTACGCATCAGCAAGATGAAATCACTAGCAGCACAGCACCCCCAGCACCACTCTGGTGCACTGGTTGAGTCCTGATGCAGAGGGAAGAGCACTGCTTCCTAACTCATGAACACCCCCACTCCCCAGATGTTCTTTGACAGCGCCTGGTCCAAACACCACCCCCAGGCCCTCGGGGCTGTCTTGGCTCCTGAAGCTTTTTCTCTGTACCCCACTGTTTCCTTACATCCATCTGCCACAGATAATAATTAAAAAATGTTGAGTTGATGGTGAAATGAGACTTTAAGAGCCATTAACAAATGCTCAGATTCAATGGATCAATTATTTTAGCTCCTGTAACCTTTAAATGGGGGCTCATTAGGATCTAGATTATTAATACAAACTCATAGTGAATTCATAAAGAAGAGACAATGTCCATTCACAACTTAACAAGACCCCTACCACAGGACAAAGCCTAATGAAGCCCTGGCTAGGAGTGAAGAGCACCATGTGTTGGGTGCCCGGTTATTTTGGTAGTTATAATAATTAATAATTTGGCTGGCATTTGGTTAAAATAATTTTAGCTGGTATTTTGATGTGATCGCATGCAAGATGTTTAAAATTGGAGATGAATACACTCACAAAGCCTCTACTTGTATCTGTGGGTACCATGCTTTTCATGCTTCCAGTGTTGCCCTATTCTTGATACTAAGAGAGTGAGGTTTTTTTTAAATAATTGTACTATCATGCTAGGGTTAAGAAGAATATTCTCCTTTAGGCAGGTTATTCCCTAATTCATCATTCTGAGGGTGCTTGTAGTTTTCTCTGAACCCCCTGGTATTGTCCACTGTCTGAAGCAGGGTATTGGATTTTATGGGTCATTGATCTGATCCAGTCATGACATTTCCTATGTTCCAATAGTGATAGATCAATGTCTCATAATATTTAGAATTCAGAATATATGTTCAAAATAACCTTAAAACACATCACACCATATTACCAAGCCTCTTACATTGCATGAAAAAGGGCCCATTTAAAAATATTTGACACGGATGCCAAACTTTCATGTGCATTAATATGTCCATGCAAGTGCTGCATTTGCATATGCAAATATGGGTATGCACACCATTGTGCAGACACAATTCCAGAGGCACTTTTGGAAAAAAAAAGTGACCCGGAGACTTTACATTGATAAGCAATAGAATTTCTAATGCACGGGTGCAATATTTATGAACAGGATCATCCATTTGTCCACAGTCTGTAGAAATGTTTTTACCCTTTGATGGAATTCCTGTGTTCCCACAGTGCTGCTGCCAAGGCTTTGCATTCTGAATTATAGATACAGCAATCTGAATTTTCATGTCGGTTGGTGGTGGCATGTGCACAAAAGGAAAGGAAACGCTGCCAACGCTATTGATTCAGCTCACATCCATCATCTTAAATGCTCCTTTGAGTATTAAAGCTGTTGATGCCAAAAGTTACTGTGGGGACTGTGGGCTCCTGGCAGAACTGCTCTGTCATTGGACAAGGTCCTTGGGTGTATCCACAGGGTTAGTGAGTTGCCACCAGTGAACTGCAGCATTGGCTCTTTGCCGATATGAGTCCAAGGCTCTGAAGAAGAGTAGAGCAAGTCTTGTCACCTCTGCAGCTCAACATACACATGAGCCCATAAAGGGAGGGGGTTTAGTGAGGAGTGGCAGGCCAGGGTGCCATCAGGAAACTGACAGGAGCCAGCTCTGCCTCCGCTTTGTCTAACCTGGCTTGGGCAGTGGAACGAAGGGTCTGAATGAGGTTGGAGAGCAGGCTGGGGCTCCACCCACACAAGACTGAAAAAACATTGCAGGCTTGGGAGAAGCAAGGGGAGGAGAGAGCAAAGATTGTATCAATGCAAAGAGAAAAGGTCTCCACCATGTGCAATGCAGGTTAATAACAGAGAAGTATAGTTACAGCCTAGCCCATGTTCAGGCAGCACCTGCAGCCAAGAGCCCCTTTTCCATCTGGGTCTGGCAAGGCCAGTGTGGCCTGCTCTTTCTGGTGCAGTTCTTATTCCAGTTATCCATGCATTGGCACCCTGAGATCATAGAATATCAGGGTTGGAAGGGACCTCAGGAGATCATCTAGTCCAGCCCCCTGCTCAAAGCAGGACCAATCCCCAATTTTTGGCCCAGATCCCTAAATGGCCCCCTCAAGGATTGAACTCACAACCCTGGGTTTAGCAGGCCAATGCTCAAACCACTGAGCTATCCCTCCCCTGATCATGAGAGACAGATGCCTGTGGAGCACTTGAGCTACAGATCCCTTAGCTATGCTCTAAGAAGCTGACAGCTGGCCATTCCCTACGAGGGGCCTTAGCTTTGGAATTTCCTTCCTCCCATTAGCCTTCTGAGCAAGCTGCAAGTCCCTTTTTTTTTGTGGCCATTTAAGAAGAGGCTGGGATCCTTTAGAATTATATGGAGCTCAGAGGTGGGGTTATTACCATGTATTTAGCATGGTGGACCAGGTTTGTCGTTATACTTTATGCACAGCTCAGTCTGTGGCTGGAGGATTCTGTTTGCACTGTATATCTTCATAACAGTAAGGAGTGCCGAGAGAAGGATACTTAAATTGTAATAACTAAATAAATTGTCAGAGATTTCCAAGCCCTGTAATTGAGATGTGGGGAAGGCACATTTATCTTAAAATATAATTGAAGCCTCGGAGAGACCAGTTTGTTTCAATGGCACTTAATTTTTTATAAAGAATGTTTTTTAATTGGTGGCTGACGTGGAAGCTCATATACTGTTGTTAAGTATGAACATGAGGAACAGGAAAGGAATGCAATTATGATTCTGCAGAGAAGACACTCATCTTTCTTACGGCAGTGTGTTTTTGCTAATATACTGCACACTGAATGCACTTGAATGTAGAGAGGATAATTCAGAAAGTTCTTTGCTTC
This sequence comes from Natator depressus, assembly GCF_965152275.1. Taxonomy (NCBI): domain Eukaryota; kingdom Metazoa; phylum Chordata; order Testudines; family Cheloniidae; genus Natator; species Natator depressus. The sequence goes on along the minus strand of NC_134241.1, from coordinate 42,687,152 downwards.
TGTTGTTAAATGAGCACCAGCATCAGTCTGCAGAGGGGCTCAAGAATGCACAAGTTTAGAAGGATAATAAATGTAAATGAAACACCTATGAAGTCTACATGTGTCATGGCTCTTGGTGTGTTCCTTTGGTTGGGTTGATTGGAGAGTGGTGTAGGAGGCAATTGCAGGTGTGTGTGTGTGTGTGTGTGTGTGTGTGTGTGTGTACATATATATTTCATTTAATGAAATGTACCTGGGGTGAAGAGTGCCAGCCTCTCTGATGAGTGAGACTGGTAGGCAGAGAGCCCCCAAGAGTGAAAGGCCCAGCTATCAAGGTGGGAGAGGAGCCAGAGAACCCAGACACCAGCTGAGTACAGGGGACAAAAGAGGAACAAATAGGGATGGGGTGCAGGTTAGAGGGTCACAATGAGGGACCCAGAGGGGGACACCAAGCTGACAACTTCAGGCATCCATCCATCAGTGGATGCTGCCCAGCAGAACTCTGCCTGGATGTGTGCACAGCCAGGGACGACAAAAAGCCCCGACCATTACAGAGACTGAGAGCCCTGGCTCCTGTAACCCGATGCGTAGCCACAGGACAAGTGCATGAGCAGTATGAGCTCCCTCACAAAGTATGTCTACATCCAAAACACGCCTGAGACAGCCAGTCCCAGAGCCAGGTCAACTGACTTGGACTTGCGGGACTCGCATTACGGAGCTAAAATTAGCAAGTGCAGACAGTCCTGCTCGGGCTGGAGCCTGGGCTCTGAAACCCTGAGAGAGGTATGACATCATCCAGGGTACAAGGTGGACTGTTGAACCACTGTGTCCCTTTAATTCTCCAGCCCAGGGTACCTTTTACACTGCTGTACTTGTGACAAGTAGCCTCTCCAGGCTCTGCTCACACACAGCCATCAGTATGTAAAAGCTTACCCAGCACAGTTACATGAATAATCTCCCAGCCACTCATGAACTACACATAGGGCAACACCCGAAAATCCCTCAGTCCCATCCTTGCACCCCAAGAATTACATTTTACACAATGGGGGGGCCGAAAGCTTGAACAGTGTAAGCTCATTAAACATTTGTCATTCCATCAAAGGATAATGAATATGCAACAGCCTTTGTTAACCTGAGTAGAGATTCCCCAGATACTTCAACCAAAAGACCACGGGTTTAGATAAACAATGATACAAGTTTATTAATGAGAAAAAGATAGATTTAAGTGATTATAAGTGATACAGGCATAAAAGGTACAATTGGTTACAAAAGAAAATAAAAGGATAAAACCACAATCTAATTCCTAAACTTTACCAAACTAAGTAAAATTTGAAGCAAACAGCTTTCTCACCCCACCAGATACTGCAGGCAGTTCTTAGTTCACAGGCTGGATTTCCTTTCAGCCTGGGACCACTCCCCTTAGTTCAGGGTTCTTCAGGTATTCATTGATATTATGAGCAGAAAGATGTAAGGTGAAGAGGAAGTAATGGAGAACCCATTGTCTCTTAATTTATACCCTCCTCCTCTCTTTGAGGATTACAACCCCTCCACCCTGCTGGGGTGCAGAAAATTAGTCTGTGGCATACATGAGATTTGAAGCATCTTCCAGGTGAACTGTAAATCACTTGTTCACACCATCTGCATATGTGAGGGATGCCATGCAGATCTTTTGTTTACTGTCCCCCAGATGGTGAATGGTGGCTTCAGTAGCTAATGGTTTTCTAACACCTGTAATCAGTACTTTGTTGATACTGTGGGTGTTACCCAGAGTTACAACATGTTTCAGTAATAAACATAGCAAAATCTTATAACTCCATATACAGTGTTGATGCAAATGTTTTAACAGGACAATGATGTTCAGCCGATTATGACTTTTCACATGATACCCCCCCCCCCAAGGCATACTTTGTACAAAATATGTTATAACCATATAAAAAGTGGTGAATATGGGTTACAGGGTGTTATATGGGTACAGGGTGTCACATTCAGCAGCATGCCTCAACTCAAACCTGGAGCAACTATGTCAAGGGGCAGGTATGCCGCCATGTAAAAAAGCAGGTGGGGCAGAGAGACAAGTGAAAGGGCCTGAGTCTTTCCCCACTGCTGAAGGGACCATACCTATCAGAAAGGGACATGTCCTCTTCACCTCACACAGTGTTTGCATCTCTACTCTGGACTGAGTGGGGAGTTCCATCTCCACATCCTGAGGAATACTGCAGCTGAGAAGTCAAGAAAAGCTGCCAATTCACTTTAATAACATTCCTGAACAGCTGTACTTGCCTTCCTTAAATACTCCTAGGCGTCCTAGGCTGTCTACATTATGTGCTGGGGATGTGATTCCCCTGCTCGTGTACACATCCTCACGCTGTTGCAGTGAGCGCTATCATGAGTACCAAGAGCAGTATAGTCACAGTAGCGTAGCACCAGCAGTGAGGCATGGCTGAGCTGTGCCAAGTACAAACCCTCTTACAAACGGTGGGTATGTTCTTGGCATGGCTCAGCCATTCCCCCACTGCAGTTGCCCGAGCTACTGTGGCTATTTTTACTTGTGCTAGCTCTCCTCAAGCTCCCGCAAGTACGTGTACGTGAACAGGGAGTTCATACCCCTCACTCGCAGGGTAGACATAGCCTTAGCTAAATGGGCTCATGCAGGACTTGGAGTATGGCTACACTGCAAAAAAAGCTCTGGGGCAGCGAGTCACAGAGCCTGGGTCTACAGCCTTGAGCTGGAGGAGTGTGTGCTATGGTGCTAAAAATAGCAGTCTAGACGTTCCTGCTCAGGCTCTGAAACCCAGCGAGGGGGGGCTCAGAACCTGAGCAGGAACGTCTACACAGCTATTTTTAACACCACAGCATGAGCCCCCAGAAACCCGAGCCTGTGGACCTGAGCTCTGAGACTCGCTGCGCTGGGTTTTTTCCTCTTTTGCAGTGCAGGCGTACCTTTAGAGCCCACAGCATTCACACAGCCAGCCTGGCTTCTCTGATTTTCCTCTTAATAAAAATTTCATTTAGAGTAGAAACAATTCTATATGTCTTACATGACCAATTGCACACCATGAAAAAGGAAGGAAGGAAGGTTTGTTTAGTAGGACATTGAACGAGTGCTGACTTGACCGGGTCCAATTCCCAACTCAGCCACAAACTGCCCTGTTTGACCTTGGGCAAGTTATTTAATCTAACCTGAGCCTAAATTCCACTACCTACCTTGCAGGGATATTTTGAGGGGCTCAGCTACTGCAGTGCAGCATAGTTTACCAAACACTCAAAGCACAGAGTTTACAAACAGCAGACATATGTTCTCATTAGTGGTTTGTTGAAAATAACAAATTAGTAAAACTCAGGGTCTGTTTGTTGCTAATCTGTGAACAGGAAGAAAAGGCCCCATTTGTAGAATAAATGATCTGCTCAGAGTAGTTCACCCTGCTCTACCGCTGAGTCTACCAGCAAGGGAGATAATCAGTGGCAGCTGTGATGTTGGCTTTGTGATGTTTACACCCATCACCATCTAGGATCTGGAGGGAGACCAGCAAATCGTTGCACACAAGTCATCAGTAGTAAGACTTGCCAATATATTGTTGCTCTTCCGGCTGAACGATAGCCAAATCTGGAGCCTTTGCAGGGTGCCTTCTGTTTGGATGAGAAATTAGTGGCAGGGAGTCACTTATATTCTTGGTGTAATTAGTGTATTTACACCAATGGACACAAAGTCCTGTTTCCCAGGAGAACAGTAAGCAAGTGCAGGGCCCAGGAAGCCCAAATCAGACACTCCAGGCCTTGGCCCAAGATGCAGCTGTCTCTCTGCCTCTTATTCTTTCCAGGGTCATTCTGCAACCATTCACTCATTCTCTCACTCACCTGACAGCCATCCCTAGCGTTTAGAATCTAGGAAATGCTGTTAGCGTTACACTCTCCAGCTGGCTGCCAGGGCTTTCCTCCTGGCTCCCAGCATCTCCTTTGTGTCCAGCTCTTTAGCACTACAGAAAGCCTTGGGGCTTGTCTACATGGGGAAATTGACTGTCACAGTTATTGTGGAATAAGCTGTTTTGAAATAGCTCCCTGTGTGGAAACTCTTATTCTGGAATAAGTGCGTCCACACGTGGAGTTATTCTGGAATAGTGGTAGTGCTTCAAATTCACACCCTACCTTACTGCAGAATAATTTCCTTGTGCAGACAAACTGCTCAGTGCTATTGGGCACAAAGGAAAATGCATTAGCACCCCTATTCACTTGAGACTGTAGCTATCTTGCAGCCAAGACCCCTGATTACTGGCCATTGGCGACTTTCAGCATAACCACATGCCATTGTTGCACATTTATACAAAGAATCCAGCTATCCATTCATTTATCCCCATACAAATCCATCTATCCACCTAGCTATGCTGGTTTGAAAATGGGAAAAAATGTCATGGACTTTTAATAAATCACACACCATTCCTTCATCAACATTCCAAAACTGGTGGAAATTTTTAGTGAAAAATCACCTCTGAGAAAGGGTGACCAATGCTGTTGTGATGGCTAGTATCATGCCACTCATCGCTGTGGTATCTGAACCACCCAACCCCTTGGGAATAGTCCTTTCAAACCCCTGTCGGAAGGCCAGGACAGCCGGGGTATGACCTCATTCCTGTCAATGCACTGAGTTTCTCCAGTGCAGGCTAGAGATGGACAGGGATGTGATACACAGTGTGGCTGTGCCTGTGACCTGTGGTGGGATGGGCCTAAGTCTGTGTGACAGTCCCCTGGTGTTATCCGGACTGTGATCTGCTAGGTCACTCCAATCCTTGACTCTGGGAGCTAGTCTTACCCTGCTCTGCTGTGAGAACCCCCACTCCTGGCCTGTTCATGCAGAGCCTCTGGCATGTAAGCTGCTCCTTGGACGGTGCAACTGAATGACACTAGCCAATGCCTCCGGTCCCAGACACAACCCTAGGAACCTCTGTCTTGCAGTGTCCAGTTCTGCCCGCTGGATGCTGCAAGCTTATATGATTCGTCAATTTAACAAAGAAATTGATATGCACTAGCTTGTTATCCCAAGGGGAGCCTCTGACACACTTCAAACCAAATGCACTGCTTCAGGGAGAATAAACAAACAAGTTTATTAACTATAAAGATAGATTTTAAGTGATTATAAGTAAGTCAGATTTGGTCAAATGAAATAAAAGCAAAACACATTCTAAGCTGATCTTAACACTTTCAATGCCTTTACAAACTTAGATGCTTCTCACCACAGGCTGGCTGGTTGCTCTTCAGCCAGGCTCTCCCCTTTGATCAGTGCTTCAGTCTCTTGGTGTGGTGTCTGTAGATGTAGGTGGAAGAGAGAAGAAGAGCATGGCAAGTGTCTCTCCCATTTATCATGTCCTTTCTTCCCTCTTGGCTTTGCACCCGCTGCTCCCGCTCCAGAGTCAGGTGAGCATTACCCCATTGCACTCCAAAACTGTGCTTGTTTGTTTGAATAGTATGGCTGTTTGACCGTGTGGGTGTTTGACTGAAAAGTGTGAATTGGGAGTGCTTTGTTCCAGGTGGGCCTTGAGTGGCTGATTAGAGGGAAGGCTTTGAGCCGGGCTACCTGTTTCGAGCCAGAAGCCTTATAAAAAGGCAGCCAGTTGCAAACCGAGTGAGCAGTGAACCGAGGACAGGCAAACAGAGGGAGTTTGCCTGGGAGTTTGCCTGGGAGGATTTTGCACAGAGTGTTTCTGCCTTTCAGCCTCCTGCGAACAGTTCTTACAACATCTGAGGAGCCTCTTAGAAGGGAGAAATGGATAGTGAGCGATCAGCTGTTGTGACCTGCTCAGAATGTGTCATGTTTGTCTTTCTCCCAGAGTACAGAAGCGACTTCGTCTGTATGAAGTGCAAGCTGGTCTGCAGTTTGGAAGAGAAGGTTAGAGGACTAGAGAACCAGGTATCAACCCTGCGTTGCATCAGAGAAAATGAAGATTTTCTGGATAGAAGTCAGTGTTTGGTCCTGCAGGCACAGCATGCTGAAGTATCAGAGAGTGCAGTGCAGAACGGGGAAGAGTATTTTCAGCAGGTGACCTCCAGAAGAAGAAAGAAGAGAACCTATGTACCCCCAATGCAGATAGAGCTAAGAAACCGTTTTGAGGCTCTCTCCGCAGGTACTACTGTGGAGAAGGATTTGGAAGAGCCCTCTGAGAGAAGGTATCAGAAGGAGACGCCATCGGCCGGAAGGCATGGGATGCATTGTCCTAGGGATGGGGGTTCCATGACCACCATTCCCAAGAGGAGGAGATGGGTGGTGGAGGTTGGGGACTCCCTCCTAAGGGGGACGGAGTCATCCATCTGCTGACCAGACAGGGAGACTCTTAGCAGAAACTGTAGTTCAGATCTTACATCCACAGCAAATGGATTTTGGCCCTTCAAGAAGTGTGTTGCTTGCCTGGAGCTAGAATCCAGGATGTGACCGAGTGTTTGCCGAGACTGATCAAGACCTCGGACCGCTACCCCTTCCTACTTCTCCACGTGGGCACCAATGATACTACCAAGAATGACCTTGAGTGGATCACTGCAGACTACATGGCTCTGGGAAGAAGGATAAAGGAGTTTGAGGCACAAGTCGTGTTCTCGTCCATCCTCTCTGTTGAAGGAAAAGGCCCAGGTAGGGACCGCCGAATTGTGGAGGTGAATGCATGGTTATGCAGGTGGTGTCAGAGAGAAGGCTTTGGACTTTTCAACCATGGGATGTTGTTCCAGGAAGAAGGATTGCTAGGGAGAGATGGGATCCACCTAACGAAGAGAGGGAAGAGCATCTTCACAGGCAGGCTTGCTAACCTAGTGAGGAGGGCTTTAAACTAGGTTCCCTGGGGGATGGTGACCTAAGCCCCAAGGTAAGTGGGGGAGTGGGAGGAAACACAAGGAGGAGCGTACAAGATGGGAAGCCTCCTGATTCATACTGAGAAAGTAGGGCAATTGGCTAGTTATCTTAGGTGCCTGTACACGAACTCAGGAAGCCTAGGAAGAATTGGAAGTCCTGGCACTGTCAAGGAACTATGATGTGATTGCAATAACAGAAACTTGGTTGGGCAGGTCACATGACTGGAGCACTGTCATGGATGGGTATAAACTGTTCAGAAGGACAGGTACAGGAGGAAAGGTGGAGGAGTTGCATTGTATGTAAGAGAGTGGTATGATTGCTCAGAGCTCCAGTTTGAAACTGGAGAAAAGCCTGTTGAGAGTTTTTGGGTTAAGTTTAGAGACGAGAACAACAAGGGTGATGACACGGTGGGTGTGTACTATAGATCACCGGATAAGAAGGATGAGGTAGACAAGGCTTTCTTCTGACAACTAACTGAAGTATCCAGATCACAGGCCCTGGTTCTCATGGGGGACTTCAATCACCCTGACATCTACTGGGAGAGCAATACTGCAGTTGCACACACAATCCAGGGAGTTTTTGGAGAGTGTCGGGGACAACTTCCTGGTGCAAGTGCTGGAGGAACCGACTAGGGGCTTTGCTCCTCTTGACTTGCTGCTTACAAACAGGGAAGAATTGGAAGGGAAAGTAGAAGTGGGTGGCAACCTGTGCAGCAGTGATCATGAGACGGTCGAGTTCAGGATCCTGAAAGGAAGAAAGAAGAGCAGCAGAATACAGACCCCGGACTTCAGAAAAGCAGATTTAGACTCCCTTAGGTAACAGATGGGCAGGATTCCCTGGGAGGCTAATATGAGGGGGCAAGGAGTCCAGGAGAGCTGGCTGTATTTTAAAGAAGCCTTATTGGGGGCGCAGGAACAAACCATCCCAATGTGCAGAAATAATAGTAAATATGGCAGATGACCAGCTTGCTTTAACAGTGAAGTCTTCAGTGAGCTTAAACTAAAAAAGGAAGCTTACAAGAAGTGGAAATTTGGACAGATTACTAGGGAGGAGTATAAAAATATAGCTAGAGCTTGCAGGGGTGTAATCAGGAAGGCCAAGGCACAGTTGGAGTTGCAGCGAGCAAGGGATGTGAAGGGTAACAAGAAGGGTTTCTACAGGTATGTTATCAACAAGAAGAAGGTCAGGGAAAGTGTGGGCCCCTTACTGAATGGGGGAGGCAACCTAGTGACAGAGGATGGGGAAAAAGCTGAAGTACTAAATGCTTTTTTTGCCTCGGTCTTCACAGACAAGGGCAGCTCCCAGACTGCTGCACTGGGCAACACAGTGTGGGGAGGAGGTGAGCAGCCTTCGGTGGTGAAAGAATGGGTTAAGGACTATATAGAAAAGCTGGACATGCACAAGTCCATGGGTCCAGATCTAATGCATCCAAGGGTGCTGAGGGAGTTGGCTGACGTGGTTGCAGAGCCATTAGCCATTATCTTTGAAAACTCATGTTGATCTGGGGAGGTCCCGGACGACTGGAAAAAGGCAAATATAGTGTCCATATTTAAAAAAAGGGAAAAAAGAGAACCCAGGGAACTACAGACTGCTCAGCTTCACTTCAGTCCCCGGCAAAATCATGGAGCAGGTCCTCAAGGAATCCATTTTGAAGCAGTAGGAGGAGAGGAAGGTGATCAGGAATAGTCAACATGGATTCAACAAGGGCAAGTCATGCCTGACTAACCTGATTGCCTTCTATGATGGGATAACTGGCTCTGTGGATATGGAGAAAGCAGTGGATGTGATATATCTTGACTTTAGCAAAGCTTTTGATAATGGTCTCCCAAAGTATTCTTGCCAACAAGTTAAAAAAGTATGGGCTGGATGAATGGACTATAAGGTGTATAGAAAGCTGGCTAGTTTGTCGGGCTCAACGGATAGTGACCTACGGCCTGATGTCTAGTTGTCAGCCGGTATCAAGCGGAGTGCCCCAGGTGTTGGTCCTGTGGCCGGTTTTGTTCAACATCTTTATTAATAATCTGGATGATGGGATTAATTACACCCTCAGAAAGTTCACAGATGACACTAAGCTGCGGGGAGAGGTAGATATGCTGGAGGGTAGGGATAGGGTCCAGAGTAACCTAGACAAATTGGAGGATTGGGCCAAAAGAAATCTGTTGAGGTTCAACAAGGACAAGTGCAGAGTTCTACATTTACGAAGGAAGAATCGTATGCACCACTACAGGCTGGGGACTGACTGGCTAAGGGGTAGTTCTGCAGAAAAGGACCTGGGGATTACAGTGGATGAGAAGCTGGATATGAGTCAAGAGTGTGCCCTTGTTGCCAAGAAGGCCAATGGCATATTGATAGCAGTCAGCTCTGTGTTTTTGGGGAACCAGAGCGCAGTATCTAGCCTGTCTGACTCATATAAGACACCCCCCGCACCAGTTTCTGCTTTAACCAAAACCGATCAGAGAAAAAGCTTGCAGAGAGCAGTGAAGGGCGTTGGGAGACACACCTAGACCCCGCCTGACAAGGGTGACAAGATTAAGACATCTCCATTAGCATACAGAATGAAGAACAGAGACAACTCCCCTAGCCTCATCTGCATGAAAGATGGGACAGGGATTAGCATAAAGAATGAAGCACAGAAAACCACACTGAACTCTGGGACCAGAAAAGCAGGGATGCACTGCATCATGGGAATCTCTGTTCCAGATGTTAATGAACCTACACCTGCACACACCCAGCTCAGCACTTATCAGACCAATTCTAGTAATAAATCCTTGAAGCAGCCTAGTTGCATTGTGAGCTCATAGCCAAGAGTGATCAGCTCCTATTGCCTAGCCTAAAGAAAACCCTTAAGTCATCGGTTTACCCATAAACAAATCTAGTGTTCTCCCTTGAACCATTGTATTTTCTCTCCAAAAACCCTTACCTATGCCCAAGTAAGTGTTCTGATGCATGGATCCAAACTCCGCATCAGTTCCACTGGGACTCCATCTCCCAACTGATCGTGCTGGGGGCTCTGGCTGTCTCCAGCACTCAGGAACCTGAGCTATCACCATCACCTGGGAACGCCGACCAGTTCACGCTTCAGGGAGTGGGTGAGATCCCTTTCTCTCTCTCTCTCTCTCCCACTCTCTCCGATCTCTCTGTTTTCTTCTCTACCTCAGGTATTAACCTTTAATAATGTTATGTTGGTTTCGGCTCTCCTTGTGTAGTTATCACTATTATTCAATAAATAACTTTTATGGTTAAGCTGGTTGCTTCTCTCTCTCTCTCTGAACTTTACTCTTTTGTGTTTTTAGCTTCTCCCATTTACTCTGCAGCAACACTTCTTTTACCTAAGCTAAAGATCCCTGTAGCGCCCAAAAATACTGTGGGGTTTGCTCATCAAGTGAGTTACTGCCAGTACAATTGTGATGTGAAAGTGGGATAGGGACATGTTAAACCTGTAGCACATAAGGGGGCGGGGGTTGGGGTGGCACCTGAAAGTGCTGCTCAGCCCAGCCTATTGAGACGAGGGGCACATAAGGGTGACAGCTTGAAGGTGCTGCTTAAACCAGCCCATTGAGTACAGGGACATATAAGGGGATCAGCTTGAGAGTGCTGATTGACCCGGTCCGCTCAGACTTGCTCTGGTTTGTGTGTGTGTGTGTGTGTGTGTGTGTGTGTTCATCTAGTCCTAGGGCTGGAGGAATCCAGTCCTGGGGAACCTAGGTCCTGCAGGATAGCTCCATTGGGAGGGGACTTGCAGAAGGAAGAAGTAGAGCTCCATATGAACACAAAAGTGACATAAGCAGTACATTAATAGAATTACTGAACACCCTGCCCCCCCCCGAAGATAATAATAAATAAATGAGCATACCGCAAAGTAACAGGCACGTCTGGTAACAATATTGGGCTGTATTAATAGGAGCATTGCCAGCAGATCGAGGGAAGTGATTATTCCCCTCTATTCGGCACTGGTGAGGCCACACCTGGAGTATTGTGTCCAGTTTTGGTCCCCCCACTTCAGAAGGGATGTGGACAAATTGGAGAGAGTCCAGCGGAGGGCAACGAAAATGATTAGTGAGCTGGGGCACCTGCTTACGAGGAGAGGCTGAGGGAACTGGGTTTGTTTAGTCTGCAGAAAAGAAGATTTAGGGGGGATTTGATAGCAGCCTTCAATTACCTGAATGGGGGTTCCAAAGAGGATGGAGCTAGGCTGTTCTCAGTGGTGGCAGATGACAGAACAAGAAGCAATGGTCTCAAGTTGCAGTGGGGGAGGTCTAGGTTGGATATTAGGAAACACTATTTCACTAGGAGGGTGGTGAAGCCCTGGAATGGGTTACCTAGGGAGGTGGTGAAATCTCCATCCTTAGAGGTTTTTAAGGCCCAGCTTGACAAAGTCTTGGCTGGGATGATTTAGTTGGTGTTGTTCCTGCTTTGAGCAGGGGATTGGACTTGATGACCTCCTGAGGTCTCTTCCAACCCTAATATTCTACGATTCTATGATTCTGTGACCAAAGGGGGAGGGGGGTGTGACTCATTCAGAGTCTTTTGTTGTTGCCCAGACCAGCATCCTTTGTTCCTGTGAGGCTGGGCTGGGTTTGTGCCATACATGCTCTGATGAGGTGTGAACTGCCTCTCTGTTCTTGGAGAGTTTTTGACTGGGCTTGTTTTAAGCCATGAGGATACATTTTCTGTCTCATAAGTATATACATGAAATTATTAGTTGTGGGATCAGGTTCTCAATTCCATGGCTGTCTGTCTAGGCACATACCCCAGGGCCATCAGCACTATTTCTTTCTAGTTGTTAACTGTGTGATACCAGAGACAATAACTCAGCAGATGCGCAATTATCAATACCAAGCATCCAAAAAAGCATGTCAGGCCCCCAAAAGCATGAGACTGGCTTAAAAATTATGACAGGTTTCAGAGTAGCAGCCGTGTTAGTTTGTATTCGCAAAAAGAAAAGGAGTACTTGTGGCACCTTAGAGACTAACAAATTTATTTGAGTTTCTGGTTTCTGAGTCATTGGTCATCACATGTTCAAAATTCTCTCTGCAAGCATTATTATTGTCTCCTTCACCATGACAATCCCCTGCTCTTACCCCTCCCCATTCCTCCCTTTAATAAATGGCAATCTTTATTAATTGGCTCAATACAGGGGTGAAATTCTCTGGCCTGTACTATACAGGAAGTCAGACTAGAATCTTGATCTAATGTTGCCTTCTGGTCTTAAAATGTATAAATCTATTAAACAAACCACATCAGGACAAGAAACAGTCTTACTTTTCAGATGAAAGCTGGGTTTCTCCGGTATTCACATGACTCCAGCAGCTAAAACGTCAAGAAAAAACAAGGATCAGGAGGCTTGCAGTAAAAACCTCACTTGAGATGCCATTGTTCATGGGGCTGCATGCCAAGCTTTGTGAAAGCCTTTCGTGATGTTTTGATTGACTGACAGGCTGCTCCTACATTTTGAGAGCCATCTGTCTTTGTGAGTGAGCTAGACCCTGATGGCTTCCAGGCCTCAGACACCATCTATCTGCTCCCAGCCCACAATTAGACATTCAGAGACGGTTCCAACTGCAGGAGGTAATTCCATTTCTACACCTCCCCAGAGGAAGGCGAAATAAACAACGAAAAATTGATTTTCCAGTGAATACCAATTTGTTTTTTAGCAGAAATATTAAATTACAGAAGGGAGGGAGGGGAACCCAATGTTGTGCAGTGCAGGGGGACACTTGTTTGATATGGACAGGGAATTAATTCACAGTTTCATTACCACTGTTTTAAAGGAGGGTGCATGAAGTGAATAAGCATGAAGGGTGAATAAGTGAATAAGACATGATGAGATTGGAATATTCAATACACGAGTGCCCTCAGTTAAGCTTTGCTTCTGAATACCCCAGCAAGATTTAATTACCTCTTTGTTACTTAGGGAAATTGACAGGAAACTGACATGAAGCAGGAAACTTCACAAAGAGTCACTCAGGCCTCTCTGCTCCCTGGCTCTCCCATGCTGGTACAATGCCTCTGTCATATTGTTTAAAGCAGTAATTGGAAAGAAAACACTCTGCATTCATTAGGCTGCATATGACAGAGCCATGCGGCTCCTGGTAAGTGCAGGAGATGTGAGTTAGTGGCAGTTTCTTTCCTCTGTCATACTTGGTTTTTGGTTATGAGCCTCGCAGCAAGCATGGTGCTTCGATGTGCTTTCAGAGGGAGAGCCAGTATTGCCTGCAATCTGGGGTCAAAGTGGCAACCAGTTCCTCCAGTCGTGCTTCTTGTCTCCACCATCATGAGATTCCCTTTCCCCTTCCATGTTTTCCTCTTATTAAAGGCAAAGCTTGTTAATTCTCCCTCTGTGCAGGGGTAGGAACTGCCTCTTCCCCATTGTACTCCAATGAAGAGGCTATGCCTTGGGCTCCCTGCACAGCTCCCAGCTCTGGCCTCTTTACACCACTCCAGCAGTTCAAAGCACTTGGAAAGCTGTGAAACCCTCCGTCTGAGAATTACCAGCCCTCACTTCCCCTCCTGAGCCCTGAGTAGAAGGCATGGCCAGGTTACTGCTGAACCCAAGCCATCCCCTGTGGTTGGAACAGTCTTTGGAGACTGTTGGCAGTGGTGCAAAGTACAGCAGCCCAGATGCTGCTCTGCTTTATGTCAGGGACCTGTCTGGCAGGCAGCTTGACCCAGGATCAGGGACTGGGTGTATGGTAATTTGTCATCCCCTTTGTCCTGTGAGCTGCAGCAGGCACTGCTCAGACACAGCTCAGGATCTGGGCCAATGCCTGTCTGAGGCTACTGTAGGTGCCAATGATTTGAAAAGAGGAGGAGGGGCAGAGAGCAGGCTGGCCCATGGTGCCATCCTACCTTGTGCAACAGGCAGCAGAGTAAGGAATGGATGCTGCACCCTCTTAAGGGGTATGGCAGCAGCCGGAATCTAGCACAAGGCCTCCTAAAGCTTCCCTAGCTCCCACAATGTGGGTCAGTGCTGATCAAACGCAGCCTGACCTGTGTCTCCAATACTCTTTCATCCCCCCACCGAAGGAGCCCAGGAACATCTGCCACAATGAACATCATGGGGCTGTGCCAGACAACACTCCTACTGCACTATCATCCATGCCCATGGGCTTCAACTATCTGCAGCCTTTGACTCCCACCTGGAAGAGGTGCTGCAGATTTCAGAGGCTGAGAGTTGGATGGTGCTGCTCTCTGTTGCACCATCCTCTCTCCTGTGCCCAGATTTCCTTCTAGGTCCCTTTTGGTGGCTGCTGCTGCAGTCTCAGAGGATTCCAGTCATTTGCAGCAGCAATCCAAGTATAGACATTATTAAGAGAAAAATCTGAAACAGCTAAAGGAGAACAGGCCCATGAGCAATCAGCAGCATGGGTTTGTACAGTAATGAATAACTCCAGCCAGGCAAACCTGCTTGCCTTTCTGTGTAATTACAGAATGAGAAGGTGAAAGTAACGCAACAATGTACTATCTCAGCATCTGATGCAGCCTTTCACGCAGCCTGATGCACACAATCCATTCATTTGGGCTTGGGCATGAACATTGACTGGAAATTGGCTGAGGAGGCAGAAAGAAAGGATTGCACTGAGTAGCAGAGCTGGCTTCAATCGCTCACCAACATGGAATGAATTAGTGAATAGTTGACTTACTATAGAGTGGGTCAAATAAGGGAGCGAATGTATTTGCAGATGGTTTGTTTATTCAGTGCTTGCTAGAAATAATTAACTCAACAAGGCCTACAGTAGTTGTCTTTACCAGCCCCACGATGGGTATGTTTATGCTGCTAGCTCAAACTGACATACCCAGCCGGCGTTCCTGTAGCTAGTTCAGGTGCTGGAGCAGTGCAGACTCCAGAGTGGGCTGTAAAAACCTGTCTGGAACCCAGGGTAATTACTCATGGGGCTAGCGTGGGGTGACGCGCACGCTGCCACGGCTTCACTGCTCCAGTACCGACACTAAAGCTAACTTGGCTGATGTCAGCTCAAAATGCAATCACATCCTGGGACTGCAGTACTCCTGAACTGGTAACTAGAACTGGACAAAAATGGGAATTAGTGTCCATGGAATATTTCAAATACAATAATTTTTGTTTGAAACTTTTCAGAGAATTTTTCCATTTTTCATCAACATGAAATCTTTCATCTTGATTCAATTCTGAATGAATAATTTCCATTTGATCTGAATGAAAAAGAAGATTCACCTTTCAGGGGTCATTTTTTTAAGTCCCCCCCCCACTTCCTTAACTCTTTTTTCGTATTGGAAAAGAGTGGCAGAGGAGGGGTAAAAGAGAGCACGGCGAGAAACCTCCCCAGTGAGAATCATATACTAAGAATGTTTTGTTTTCCATTAAAATCACAATGAATCAAAACCAACATTTTTGTTTTGACAGAAAATCTTGAACTATACCCATTTTTTAAATGAGAATGTATTGTTTGAAAAGCCATTTTTCATGGAAAAAGACATTCTGATGAGCAGAATGGTGACTAACTCAACGGGTATCTGCACAATGGGGCCCTGACTCAGCCGGTGGTACCACAGTGAGGATGACATCTCTATAACCAGCGTCACACACTAGGGCTGGTAAAGGGAGCACAGGTCTCTGCAGGGTGGAGAGGGGCTGAGTGTGAGGCACAGAGGGGAACAAGAGTGCCCTTGTTGCCAAGAAGGCCAATGGCATTTTGGGATGTATAAGTAGGGGCATAGCGAGCAGATCGAGGGATGTGATCGTTCCCCTCTATTCGACACTGGTGAGGCCTCATCTGGAGTACTGTGTCCAGTTTTGGGCCCCACACTACAAGAAGGATGTGGATAAATTGGAGAGAGTCCAGCGAAGGGCAACAAAAATGATTAGGGGTCTAGAGCACATGACTTATGAAGAGAGGCTGAGGGAGCTGGGATTGTTTAGTCTGCAGAAGAGAAGAATGAGGGGGGATTTGATAGCTGCTTTCAACTACCTGAAAGGGGGTTCCAAAGAGGATGGCTCTAGACTGTTCTCAATGGTAGCAGATGACAGAACGAGGAGTAATGGTCTCAAGTTGCAATGGGGGAGGTTTAGATTGGATATTAGGAAAAACTTTTTCACTAAGAGGGTGGTGAAACACTGGAATGCGTTACCTAGGGAGGTGGTAGAATCTCCTTCCTTAGAGGTTTTTAAGGTCAGGCTTGACAAAGCCCTGGCTGGGATGATTTAACTGGGAATTGGTCCTGCTTCGAGCAGGGGGTTGGACTAGATGACCTTCTGGGGTCCCTTCCAACCCTGATATTCTATGATTCTATGATAAGAGCTAGTTGGATAAAGGTAAGAACAGGATCATGACTGTTGAATTTCCAGACACTTCCTATTCAGACACCTCAAGATCTGTGAGTGGAAAGGTCCCTGTGGATGGAGCCTAGGGTGACCAGACGTCCCGATAAAATTGGGACTGTCCCGATTTTTAGGTCTTTGTCCCACGTCCCGATATTGTGGCTTTGGCCGCTCTGGCAGCGTTTTTTTTTTCTTTTTTGCTTCCCCCATGTGTCCCGATATTTTCTCCGTTACATCTGGTCACCCTAATGGAGCCACTCTTTACTCTTTACTTTCAGGGTGAGGGATAGCTCAGTGGTTTGAACATTGGCCTGCTAAACCCAGGGTTGTGAGTTCAATCCTTAAGGGGGCCATTTAGGGATCTGGGGCAAAAATTGGGGATTGGTCCTGCTTTGAGCAGGGGTTTGGACTAGATGACCTCCTGAGGTCCCTTCCAGCCCTGATATTCTATTATACTCCTTCAGTGGCTGCTGGCTGGGCTCTGTGACACCAGCTGTCCCTGTCCCTGGATCTCCCTGGTGTCAGGGATCTGCGTGTAGGGAACAGGCTCATGGCAGATTGGAGGAGGAAGGCCAGGTAAAGAGGTGATATGAGTATGCTGTGTTCTCCCACCACCTCTGGTGTTTTAGTTGGATTAAAACTATGAGTAGCTAGGCTCTCAGAGCCATTAGTACTTGGTCTCTGGTGATCTGGACCCATCCATGTTGAGGGGATTTGTCTGTGGGGAAGCAGGGGAGTATGAGCTCTAAAAACTGTACTGAGCATTCAGCCATAAAAGAACCCCTGTAGCTGCACTTGCCCAGCCTTCAGGACAGACACCGCAGATGTTACCAGGCTTAGTTGTGTGGGCCAGGCAATCTCCTCAAGCAAGGGCTTCTTCCTCCCTCACCGCCCCACAAACCTTCCTATGGGAACCTTTACGGCGAGACTCTAGACTCTGTGACACCACAGCCATTACCATAGCAAGGGGCTACAGAATGGGATATTACATGAGCAGGCTCAGATGTGACTGCAAGGCGATATAAGAGGAGAAATCAGTGTGGTCCAATGGCTAAGGTACCAGTGTGGGAGTCTGGAAACCCAGTTTCTAATCCCAGCTCTATAGCTGAGATCTTGGGTGAGTCACTTCTCTCCTTATTTGAATTGTAAACTCTTCCCAGCAGGGGTGTCTCTTACTGATGTTTGCACAATAGGACCCCGATCTCACTTATAAATAACAATGGGGTGGGGGCAGCAGAAATATTGTGCCCTGAGGAATGATAAAACACTTATTGAAATGGCTCTGCCAACGAACACACTGTCCTACTAACACTGAAGAGCATTCAAACTCCTACCCAGAATCATCCAGGACTGATTCTATGTACACAAAGTGCATTTGTAATGATCACACTTCCACTCTGCTGGCCCGTTGATTAATGGGTGTCAAATACAAACAATTACATCTGACTGGCTGGGGAAGCGACCTGCTTCGACAAGGAATGGAAAGGAAACTGGGGTGAAAGTAGGACATCCTCTGTTTTCATTAATCATCCTGAAACACAGCCTTCCATTCGCTGCTGACTGCATGGTGCACAGCTTCGGGCTGATAACAGCATGGAAGAGGCAGGATGAAGTTGTCGGGTGGAGAACTAGAGACTTTCAAGGGAAGCAGCTCCTAAGGACTATCATGGCTGGTGGATAATGGAGGGCTGAAAAAGCCAGGCTGGTGTAAGCAGCAGAGAAATGTATAATGCGCTGCAAGATGCTGCCCTCTTTGTTTGAGGGGCTGACTTGGCATCAGTGCATGTGTTGTTCAAACACAAAACCAACACAGCAAAGGATGCTCAAGTACAACCACCACCTGGCCAAACATTAAAGAAGCCTGTGAATCCACAGTTTAGTGAAGTCAAACACACCACATAGCAACCAATCACCAGCAACATCCATAAAGCACAGCTGCCACCTGGTCCCATCCAACACATGTGCATCATCCATCACACTCATCAACAAATGTTCCTGTGACACTTCACCTCATATTCTTCATAGAGATATTGTTATGATATGATTATGGCATAACTATGATGTATTTTATACCAGATAGGTCATGTGAAGTATCATTGGAAAGGTTATGATTTACGGAAAGTGATTATCCTATTTTTACGTATGTATCATTTTTGTATCTGAAGTTAGGAATATTATCTATGCATCTATTACAACTGTGTTTACACCTGGGGAATGCCCACTAGACAGAATGCAATCAGTCTAGATGGCTAGCTGGAAAGGGCCATTAGGGAGAACAGTAGGTCTTAGAAGATGCTAATCACCCACCGGGGACCCTTCCTGGGAAGCCTTCCTAGGGACACTGCAAACAGCTTCCAAGTTATGGCTGTTCTGACCCTACAGGGACATGTGACCAAGTCACCTGGTACTGGACTCCATCATAATGCTAGTGTTTTTCCACTGACTGGGGGTGGGAGTCAAACTGGGAGACAAAGGGTTCCTGCCATATGCAAATGCTATTTAAGGCAGGGAAGTGACATCATTGTGGTTTGTTCTTCAGTGACTCCCCACCCAAGAAAGAAGGAAACACCTCAGAAACAAAAGACTGAATCCAATATCCAATATCTTTAATATATTAAGCTTAGTATATTAATTGTGTTTTTGTTCTATTTGCTAGGTAATCTGCTTTGATTTGTTGGCTATCCCTTATAATCACTTGAAATCTATCTTTTGTAGTGAATAAACTTGTTTTGTTTTGTCTAAAAGTAGTGTGTGTGGAAACCATAACTTGGGGCAGAAAACTGTTGTATATCCCTCTCCACATTGAGGGAGGGGGCGAATTTCATGAGCTTACACTGTACAGTTCTCTGTGCAGCGCAAGATGGCACAATTTTGGGTTTACCCTCTCGAGGGGTGTGCACTTGAGTATTGGGCAATTCCTTAGCTCAGCCTTTCCATGCAGAGCGGATTTCAGTGTCAGTGTGTTTCTGCAGCTGGGTGTGTCCCTACCTGTGTGCTGGTGAAATGTTGAGGCCAGGAGCATATCTGCAGCTTGTCACAGCATTACATGGTGAAAGGGAGCCCAGGCTGGTGGGTCAGGTGGGCTCAGTGGTATCCCAGTCCAGGTGGTACCTGAAGGGGAGGACACCCATGACAGTGCCACCCAAAATCACAGCTCCAAGAGTGGAAGCAGATCAGGTGGATAGTTAAGACATGGAGCCAGGACGACTGCATGATCTGGCCATCAAGATTGCACAAGGAATTCCGTAATTTTTTTTCCTTCCAGGCTTCTGTGAGCAGTAAATACAACATCTGCAGAGGCTCTTAGAATGAAGATATTATGGATAGTGAGCAATCAGCTATTGTGACCTGCGCAGGATGTGCCATGTTTGTTTTTCTCCCAGAGGATAGAAGCGACTTCGTCTGTATGAAGTGCAATCTGGTCTCAATATTGGAGGAGAAGGTTAAAGGACTAGAGATCCAAGTATCAACCCTGTGTTGCATCAGAGAAAACAAAGACTTTCTGGACAGAAGTCAGCGTTTGGTACTGCAGGCACAGCATGCTGAAGAATCAGAGAGGGCAATGCAGAACGGGGAAGAAAATTGGCAGCATGTGACCTCCAGAAGAAGAAAGAGGAGAACCCATGTACCCCCAATGCAGACAGAGGTAAGAAACCATTTTGAGGCTCTCTGCACAGGTACTATGGTGGAGAATGTTTTGGAAGAGTTATCTGAGGGATCGGATCAGAAGGAAAACCCATCAACTGGAAGGCATGTGATGCATTGTCCTAGGGATGGGGGTTCCACAACCACCACTCCCAAGAGCAGGAGATGGGTGGTGGTGGTCCGGGACTCACTCCCAAGGGGGACGGAGTCATCCACCTGCCAAACAGACAGGGAGACTCTTAGCAGAAACTGTAGTTCAGATCTTACATCCACAGCAAATGGATTTTGTCCCTTCAAGAAGTGTGCTGCTTGCCTGGAGCTAGAATCCAGGATGTGACCGAGTGTTTGCCGAGACTGATCAAGACCTCGGACCGCTACCCCTTTCTACTTCTCCACGTGGGCACCAATGATACTGCCAAGAATGACCTTGAATGGATCACTGCAGGCTACGTGGCTCTGGGAAGAAGGATAAAGGAGTTTGAGGTACAAGTCATGTTCTCGTCCATCCTCTCTGTTGAAGGAAAAGGCCCAGGTAGGGACCGCCGAAATATGGAGGTGAATGCGTGGTTATGCAGGTGGTGTTGGAGAGAAGGCTTTGGATTCTTCGACCATGGGATGTTGTTCCAGGAAGAAGGATTGCTAGGGAGAGATGGGATCCACCTAACAAAGAGATAGAAGAGCATCTTCACAGGCAGGCTTGCTAACCTAGTGAGGAGGGCTTTAAACTAGGTTCACCAGGGGATGGTGACCTAAGCCGGGAAGAAAGTGGGGAAGTGGGATACTGGGAGGAAACACAAGGAGAAGGAAGCAACAAGGGAGGCCTCCTGATTCATACTGAGGAAGTAGGGCAATTGGCTAGTTATCTTAGGTGCCTGTACACGAACTCAAGAGGTCTAGGAAGCAAGCAGGAAGAATTGGAAGTCCTGGCACAGTCAAGGAACTACTATGCAATTGGAATAACAGAGACTTGGTGGGGTAACTCACATGACTAGAGCACTGTCATGGATGGGTATGATATGTTCAGGAAGGACAGGAGAAGGAGAAAAGGTGGAGGAGTTGCACTGTATGTAAGAGAGCTGTATGATTGCTCAGAGCTCCAGTATGAAACTGGATAAAAGCCTGTTGAGAGTCTTTGGGTTAAGTTTTGAGGTGAGACCAACAAGGGTGATGTTGTGGTGGTCATCTTCTTTAGACCACCAGACCAGGAAGATGAGGTAGACAAGGCTTTCTTCGGACAACTAACTGAAGTATCCAGATCACAGGCCCTGGTTCTCATGGGGGACTTCAATCACCCTGACATCTACTGGGAGAGCAATACTGCAGTGCACACACAATCCAGGAAGTTTTTGGAGAGTGTTGGGGACAACTTCCTGGTGCAAGTGCTGGAGGAACTAACTAGGGGCTGTGCTCCTCTTAACCTGCTGCTCACAAACAGGGAAGAATTGGAAGGGGAAGTAGAAGTGGGTGGCAACCTAAGCATCAGTGACCATGAGATGGTTGAGTTCAGGATCCTGACAAAAGGAAGAAAGGAGAGTAGCAAAATATGGACCCTGGACCTCAGAAAAGCAGACTTTGACTCCTGCAGGGAACTGATGGGCAAGATCCCCTGGGAGGCTAATATGAGTGGGAAAGGAGTCCAGGAGAGCTGGCTGTATTTTAAAGAAGCCTTATTGAGGGCGCAGGAACAAACCATCCCAATGTGCAGAAATAATAGTAAATATGGCAGGCAACCAACTTGGCTTAACAGAGAAATCTTCGGTGAGCTTAAACTAAAAAAGGAAGCTTAAAAGAATTGGAAACTTGAACAGATGACTAGGGAGGAGTATAAAAATATTGCTCCAGCATACAGGGTTGTAATCAGGAAGCCCAAAGTACATTGGAGCTGCAGCTAGCAAGGGACGTGAAGGGTAACAAAAAGGGTTTCTAAAGGTATATTAGCAACAAGAAGAAGGTCAGGGAAAGTGTGACCCTTACTGAAGTGGGGAGGCAACCTAGTGACAGAGGACATGGAAAAAGCTGAAATATTCAATGCTTTTTTTGCCTTGGTCTTCACAGACAAGGTCAGCTCCCAGAGTGCTGCACTGGGCAGCACAGTATGGGGAGGAGGTAAGCAGCCCTCAGTGGTGAAAAAATGGGCTAAGGACTATTTAGAAAAGCTGGATGAGCACAAGTCCATGGGGCTGGAGGCACTGCATCCACGGATGCTAAAGGAGTTGGCGGATGTGATTCCATTATCTCTGAAAACTCGTGTCAATTGGAGGAGTTCCTGGACGATTGGGAAAAGGCAAATATAGTGTCCATCTTTAAAAAAGGGAAGAAGGAGAATCCGGGGAACTACAGCCTCACCTCTGTCCCTGGAAAAATCATGGAGCAGGTCCTCAGGGAATCCATTTTGAAGCAGTTGGAGGAGAGGAAGGTGATCAGGAACAGTCAACATGGATTCACCAAGGGCAAGTTAAAAAAGTATGGATTGGATGAATGAACTATAAGGTGGATAGAAAGCTGGCTAGATCGTTGGGCTCAATGGGTATTGATCAACGGCTCGATGTCTAGTTTGCAGCCAGTATCAAGCAGAGTGCCCCAGGGGTCTGTCCTGGGGCTGGTCTTGTTCCACATCTTCATTAATGATTAATTAAATATTGCTTGGGCATGTAGGAATGAAATCAGAAAGGCTAAATCACACCTGGAGTTGCAGCTAGCGAGGGATGTTAAGAGTAACAAGAAGGGTTTCTTCAGGTATGCTGGCAATAAGAAGAAAGCCAAGGGAAGTGTGAGCCCCTTACTGAATGAGGGAGGCAACCTAGTGACAGAGGATGTGGAAAAAACTAATGTACTCAATGCTTTTTTTGCCTCTGTCTTCACGAACAAGGTCAGCTCCCAGACTACTGCACTGGGCAGCACAGCATGGGGAGGAGGTGGCCAGCCCTCTGTGAAGGAAGAAGTGGTTCGGGACTATTTAGAAAAACTGGACATGCACAAGTCCATGGGGCCGGATGCGTTGCATCCGAGAGTGCTAAAGGAATTGGCGGATGTGATTGCAGAGCCATTGGCCATTATCTTTGAAAACTCATGGCGATCGGGGGAAGTCCCGGAAGACTGGAAAAAGGCTAATGTAGTGCCCATCTTTAAAAAAGGGAAGAAGGAGGATCCTGGGAACTACAGGCCGGTCAGTCTCACCTCAGTCCCCGGAAAAATCATGGAGCATGTCCTCAAGGAATCAATTCTGAAGCACTTAGAGGAGAGGAAAGTGATCAGGAACAGTCAGCTTGGATTCACCAAGGGAAAGTCATGCCTGACTAATCTAATTGCCTTCTATGATGAGATAACTCGTTCTGTGGATGAAGGGAAAGCAGTGGATGTGTTATTCCTCGACTTTAGCAAAGCTTTTGACACAGTCTCCCACAGTATTCTTGTCAGCAAGTTAAAGAAGTAGGGGCTGGATGGATGCACTACAAGGTGGGTAGAAAGTTGGCTAGATTGTCGGGCTCAACGGGTAGTGATCAATGGCTCCATGTCTAGTTGGCAGCCGGTATCTAGCGGAGTGCCCCAAGGGTCGATCCTGGGGCCGGTTTTGTTCAATATCTTCATTAATGATCTGGAGAATGGTGTGGATTGCACCCTCAGCAAGTTTGCGGATGACACTAAACTGGGAGGAGTGGTAGATACGCTGGAGGGTAGGGATAGGATACAGAGGGACCTAGACAAATTGGAGGACTGGGCCAAAAGAAATCTGATGAGGTTCAACAAGGACAAGTGCAGAGTTCTGCACTTAGGATGGAAGAATCCAATGCACCGCTACAGACTAGGGACCGAATGGCTCGGCAGCAGTTCTGCAGAGAAGGACCTAGGGGTGACAGTGGACGAGAAGCTAGATATGAGTCAACAGTGTGCCCTTGTTGCCAAGAAGGCCAATGGCATTTTGGGGTGTATAAGAAGGGGCATTGCCAGCAGATCGAGGGACGTGATTATTCCCCTCTATTCGACACTGGTGAGGCCTCATCTGGAGTACTGTGTCCAGTTTTGGGCCCCACACCACAAGAAGGATGTGGAGAAATTGGAGAGAGTCCAGCGAAGGGCAACAAAAATGATTAGGGGTCTGGAACACATGACTTATGAGGAGAGGCTGAGGGAATTGGGATTGTTTAGTCTACGGAAGAGAAGAATGAGGGGGGATTTGATAGCTGCTTTTAACTACCTGAAAGGTGGATCCAAAGAGGATGGATCTAGACTATTCTCAGTGATAGCAGATGACAGGACAAGGAGTAATGGTCTCAAGTTGCAGTGGGGGAGATTTAGGTTGGATATTAGGAAAAACTTTTTCACTAGGAGGGTGGTGAAACACTGGAATGCGTTACCTAGGGAGGTAGTGGAATCCCCTTCCTTAGAAGTTTTTAAGGTCAGGCTTGACAAAGCCCTGGCTGGGATGATTTAGTTGGGATTGGTCCTGCTCTGGGCAGGGGGTTGGACTAGATGGCCTCCAGAGGTCCCTTCCAACTCTGTTATTCTATGATTCTATGATCTGGAGGATGGGCTGGATTGCACCCTCAGGAAGTTCGCAGATGACACTAAGCTGGCGGGAGAGGTAGATACACTGGAGGGTTGGGATAGGATTCAGAGTGACCTAGACAAATTGGAGGATTGGGCCAAAAGAAATCTGATGAGGTTCAACAAAGACAAGTGCAGAGTCCTGCTACAGGCTGGGGACTGACTGGCTAAGTGGCAGTTCTGCAGAAAAGGACCTGGGGATTACTGGACGAGAAGCTGGTTATGAGTCCACAGTGTGCCCTTGCTGCCAAGAAGGCTAATGGCATATTGGGCTGCATTAGTAGGAGCATTGCCAGCAGATCGAGGGAAGTGATTATTCCCCTCTATTCGGCACTGGTGAGGCCACATCTGGAGTACTGTGTCCAGTTTTGGGCCCCCCACTACAGAAAGGATGTGGACAAATTGGAGAGAGTCCAGCAGAGGGCAACAAATATGATTAGGGGGCTGGGGCACAAGACTTATGAGGAGAGGCTGAGGGATCTGGGCTTGTTTAGTCTGCAGAAGAATAGAGTGAGGGGGAATTTGATAGCAGCCTTCAACTACCTGAAGGAGGGTTCCAAAGAGGATGGAGCTCGGCTGTTCTCAGTGGCGGCAGATGACAGAACAAGAAGCAATGGTCTCAAGTTGCAGTGGGGGAGGTCTAGGTTGGATATTAGGAAACTCTATTTCAATAGGAGGGTGGTGAAGCACTGGAATGGGTTACCTAGGGAGGTGGTGGAATCTCCATCCTTACAGGTTTTTAAGGCCTGGCTTGACAAAGCGCTGGCTGGGATGGTTAAGTTGGGGTTGGTCCTGCTTTGAGCAGGGGATTCGACTAGATGACCTCCTGAGGCCTCTTCCAACCCTAATCTTCTGTGATTCTATGATTCTATGATAAATCCTGACCACTATAATAAGCAATAAGATTTCAGAGACCAAAATCTCTCCATATTCCTCTTTAGGTCAACTACGTGCAAGGGCAGAGGGTTTGCAAAATGAACTAGTGGCAGCCTTCAACAAGCCAACAAGGCACAACTGCAGCTCCTGTAAGTGGGTATCTGCTACGTGGAGAATACAGCTAAAAGATATAGAAAACAGAAGCTGCTGGGTTAGCCTAGCACTCCCGGGTCTCCTCGAAAGAAAGGAACACCACCGCCCACAGAGCTTTTCCAGAATGAAGCCCAAAATGACTAGATAAAAGAGAATAAATTACAAAGAAATAGGCCTCACTGGAAGGCAAAAGCAGCTACAAAAGGCAGTCTTCACTCCAACCTGTGATTACCTGCCTACATCATTTAAAGATAGACGATCCATTTTACAGGCTGCCATGAATGAGAGAGACATTTTACCTACACCGATTGAATAAAACTATCATTTTCCCCATGATTTTCATCACCTCTCACAACCGCAGAAAACTGCATTAAATGCAGCAATCCTGGTGACCCAGAAAGGAACAAAGTTCTGTCTAGAGCAGGTCCAACATTTTCCAATGGAACATTTTTCTGTTGCAAAAATGCCACTTAGTCAAAAGCAGAACATTCCGTGAGACTTTGCTAATTTCTGTAAAATGTCATGTTGTGGATTTTTTTTTTTAAAAAAGCATTTTGATATGGTCTAAAAGTTCCATTTTGACATTTTGAGAATTGAATGCTTTGGTTTTTTAATTTCAAAATGACTTTTTGTTTTGACTTTTATTTTATAAAAATGATGAAAAATGAAAAAGTTGTTGAAATCAAAACACCACATTTCAAATTCACCCAAGCTAATTTTTAAAGAAATTTTGTTTTGTGGGAAAATTTGAATTTGTTTATTTTTGTTCCTATTTGGAACAAAATAAGTTTCAAATTCACAAAATTTCCTGTGAAACAGCTCTTCTTTTATGCTTAAATCCCTGCAGGGAGCAGTGAAATTTGCAAAGATGTGAGATCAGGAAAACCTAATGCAACAGAAAACTTAAGACAACTTTTGTGGTGTTAAATTAATATAGAGTGTAATTAAAATAGAAATAAATGGAGGATACTGTATTTAAATAACTCATTATTTTCATATCAGTTGTCATTTGGCATGTGCTTATCTTCAATGATTACATGCTAATTAATAGAGAACAATTCCTGAAATTGTTGCAGGACAACCTTCCTTTGTTTTTCCTGGCTGACAGCAGTCTATGTTCTCCAGAGAGTCTGCAACCTAAAAGTTAGTTAAAGGAGGAAATGGCAATATGAAATACCATGTATACTGCACACAAAACACATTGGGAAGGGGGAATTAAGGTTTCTCAAGGGCATTGTCTCACAAAAGGGCAATTGCTTAAGGCAATGTTCTCAGCCAGCCCAACACAAATGGCCTCGGATTAGCCCACTACCATCATGGCCCTCTTCACTCCACTGTGCTGTCACTCAGAATACGCACACTCCCAGTTCAACGGTATTATTAGGGTTCAGGGCATGCCTCAAAATAAAACTCACTGTAACGCATATTCTGTTTCAAAGTGATCCAATGCATTTGCAGGCCCTTTTCCATTTCATGCAGGGTCCTCCCCTGCCCCTATTCCCCTGCCATTTAAATCCCCCTGGGTTTGATGAGCCCTCCCATACCTGTGTTTTCTTGGGTCCTTCCCCTCTGAAGGGGGGCAGGACCTTCTAGCATGCCAGATGGCTCCTCAGGGATCCATCATGTTCACAGGGACCAAATTGTGAAGTCAGGTTCCTGAGGTGAAAGGCCCTTTTCCTGGTGGCAGTGACCTCTGGATTCAGAAGGAGTGATTGTCAGGCTCTATTGACAGATGCATCCATTCTACTGAGCTGCAAGGATAAGGGGCTGCCATGGGTTCTTCTGAGATTTCTGTCCACAGTGGCATCAGAGTTTAATGAACCCATCATCCTGTCAAAATCCTTCTCCATCTCTCCTACCCAATATCATTCAGTCAGCACTGAAAGATGCTTGGGGTCATGGCTAAGGGCCTTAGAAAGTCCACTCAGCTTTATGTTCCATTTGACACCAACTCCCATGGCAATGCTGTCAATACCAGGACCATGCAGAAATGGCTGCTGGATGGCAGTTCTCATTGCAAGGCCTTGCCTGTGCTGCACTTAGAAAGTCACATCAAGGCTCATATTACCTGAGGAACAGCAGATTCTACTGCCAGCTTCAGGGATAGTAAAGTCACAGACAATCTCAGACTCAGAAACATCAGACCTAGTTATGTGACAGGGTCCCTGGAATTATGCATCAGGGACCCTGGAATTATATGGCCGGCATTCACCCCCATCTTATAGGCATTTCCTTTCATCCCTTCAAAGGCCTTCCCTGCATCAAAGCACATCAGAATACTAAGTATACTCATCACCTGCATTGAATGGTGAAAATGGCCTTGTGTGGTCTTCTTCTTTCGTATGGCTGGTATAGAGCAGCAACTGCAATTTCACCTCAAGTTGATCGAGCCAAATGGCTACATCAGGAGTAGCAGAATGTATTGCAGTAATGCCTCCTTTGTATTTATAAATTGGCCAGTAGGTGGTGATATGTTTGATGGTCTGTCATGGGGAGCCGCACTTGCATGCCAGGAAGTCCTTGATTTTCCATTTGTGCATTAGATGTCCGCATCTACCATGGTTGTTTCAGATTCAGTTCAGAGTTGACCAAGATGTCTGTGGAAGGTGCTTATTTTTTAAGTCTTGTTTAGCCCATTCTACTTTCCATCCTCCTTCTGATCATAGCCTGATTGCATGCGGCTAAACAAATGTTCCCAGAAAGGCTTGCGGGACTCAAGGCGTTGCAGGTGTATGTGTGTGCAGGGCGTTGTCAGGGTCTTGGTGAATAGGAAGGTATCTGTTTTCCTGGATTTCCTGCTCGAAGCAGGACCAATTCCCAGTTAAATCATCCTGGCTGGGATGATTTAACTGGGAATTGGTCCTGCTTCGAGCAGGGGGTTGGACTAGATGACCTTCTGGGGTCCCTTCCAACCCTGATATTCTATGATTCTATGATTCTATGATTCAGAGAGCTTTGCAGAATGTCGCAGCAGTTTTTCTTATTGGCGGGGCAGTGACGTTAGAACAGGTAGCCATGGGGTTGTTGTATCTGAAGGGTTTTGACTGAAGGGTTCTCGTTGTGCAATACATCACTGTATTCATCTGGGTATCCACAAGTCACATGTGGCTGCATCTGCTCCATCAGTGCACAATATTCAGCTACTGAATATACAAGTGCTATTGCAGATGTTTGCAACACTAATGCTGATGCACCCCAGGTTGTACCTGCTGATTTTTGGATTATGTGGTCAAATCTGGTATCCACCTGTTGGAGGATAGAAAAATAAGGAGTAATTCCTATACTTGGATTAATTTCCCTCTTGGAACCAAGAATTCTCACTGCCAAATCTTTTTTCATATTCAAGGGCCACTTTTGTCTCTTTGCCATAGTTTGCAATGACTTTAAAACCACTATGACCACTCCTCATTTTTTGATGCTACTAAGTGCATAGAATTGTTGCCCAAACCATCCATAGCATCACGTATTTACTTATTTTCTCTGTAAAAGAGCCATTTTCTTAAATTCAGGCATAGTCATTCTTCTCTGCTTGTTATTATTCAAAACTTTGACATTTAAAGTAAGACAGTGAAATTTATGGACTGTCATTAACTCAAAATGTGTTTTGTTCCATTCGCATAACCCCTGCTTGTCAAACTTAGTTATTGTCATTTGCAACTCCTTCTCCCAATACTGCTCATCCAATTTAAAATTCACACCTTCATACCAAACTTTTGCAATATGCTTCCCTTCTCCTCTTACTCTCCCTTCTCCCTAATCCCCCTCCCCCCATTATTTCCTCCCATCTTCCTTTTTAGAGGATTTGTTGCTCTGCTATGTGGACGGGGAAGTGCTACCCTCCCATGGCAAGTGCTATTTAAGCCAGATTGGGGTGGGGGTTCCCACTGCACCCCTGTGATTCTCAAACTATGGCATCCTCAGTCACAGCCAGGAGTCTCATCTGACCCCTACAGAGCATCCACACAGTGACATTTACAGTGATATTATTTTACACAATCCCTTCGTGT
Organism: Natator depressus; assembly: GCF_965152275.1. Classification (NCBI taxonomy): domain Eukaryota; kingdom Metazoa; phylum Chordata; order Testudines; family Cheloniidae; genus Natator; species Natator depressus. Next base: position 42,657,820 of record NC_134241.1, on the reverse strand, counting down.
CTTAGGGTAAAACTAATCAATTGATGACAGTGATACTAATACCTTAATCTGTGAACGATTTAACAACCACTCTGATATGTCATCAGAGAGATCCAGAGCCGGATCCTTAGGGACAGCCAGTAAATTAGCAGTTGCAATATACTTTTTATTTGGTCTTTATTGATCTGGCTTTCACTCATATATATTGAGCTATAAAAATCCTCAAACATATCACATGTTTTCATCAATAGCTTTTCACAGATGTTAAGGCCAGAAGGTTCCGTTCATCTGCTCTGAGGCCCTGCACAACACAGGCCAGGGAATTTCATCCAGAATTTACTAGAATTTGTACTGTATCAAGCCCCATAACTTCTTGTTGCCCTACAGCAGCTCTTTTAGAAAGAGACACCCAATCTTGCTTTGAAGGCTCCAGCTGATGAAGAACTCACCACAGCCCTTGGGAAGCAGTTTCAGGGGCTAATTATCCTCACTTGAAAATGTGCATTTTATTTCCAGTTTGAACTTTGTTGATTTCAGCTCTTGGGCCTGGATCTCATCCTGCCTTTGTCTACTAGATTAAAGAGCCCTTTGGCATCAGAAATCGTCTCCCTGTCTGTGATTAAATTGCCTCTTAAACTCCTCTTTGATCAGCACACTATTTCTTTTGTTTAGTAGTTCAGATTGCTTTTACTATCCCTATTTTGGTGACTGATACATTGGTGGGCACAATCAATTTCAAATTAAAGCCATTCAAAGAAACAATATTCTATCCCTTCATAGTGGATATCCTTATTCACCATGTCTCTGACCACTTAACATGGAGTATATTCCAATGTCTTATTCTCTTTCCCTTACTCTGTGTACTCTTTCACCCTATATTATAGCAAACTATTCATATCCTAAGACAGAACATGGAATCTTCAGGACTAAGCATTGCCCTAGAATCCTTTTTCTCTTTGATTAGCCCTTCAGCCAGCACCTATCTCCTGCATGCCAGATCTTCTGTTTGGAAGATATTTGTTCCTTGGGGCTTGACCTGATGCTACATTTGTTTCATGTACCACGTGCTGGGTAATAACACGAGAGGACTCCATGCTTGTAAAACTAAACTGGCTCTTCATTCAGAGAGCTATTTACAGAGATGCTGCAGCTACAGCTAGCATTCCAGCCATTTGCACACAGACTAACTTCCTGGTACTTCCTCCAAACTCTGCAACTTGTGCTCCTTCCTCCATTACTCATGCAGGTTGCTGCCATCTTGATGGAGATCAGCTGCCCATTTGTTTCACTTCTCTCCTGGTGATGCTCTGTCTCAGAGGGTAATCCGAGGTCTGAGGGTATAATCACAATTTTTTATGGGGAAAGCAAAGCTGACATGGGAAGCCCTTCCAGTATTTCCTATTGGCCTGAAAGCACTTCAGTGACTTTGCTGAGCTGCCTTTTCTTTCTTAAGTGAGCAAGAGCAGAGGTGGAGAAATAGTCTCCTTTGGTCCCTGCCCTTCCAGTGGGGCTGGCATGTGAGTCTAACTGTTCTCATTCAGGTTTCAGAGTAGCAGCCGTGTTAGTCTGTATCCACAAAAAGAAAAGGAGTACTTGTGGCACCTTAGAGACTAACAAATTTATTTGAGCATAAGCTTTCGTGAGCTATGGCCAGACACATCCCTATTGCGAGACCCCACAGCTGGTTTTGGAACCTGGGTGGACTGTTTGTATACAGAGGAGTGCCTCTTTCCCCAAGGCTCTCTGAGTGGAATATCCATGTGTTGTGCAGGGCTCCCCTCCATGAGGTCCATTCAGTCTCACATCATGTCTTCCCTCCCCGTTCTTCAAATCACCCACTGCTAGCTCCAAGCCAAGCTCTTAGCTTTCAGACACCATCTCCATCAGCTATGGCAGTGTCTCTGATTGTTCCTCTCCCCTGCCAGCCTGCTCGTCTGTGTTATTTATAAATTCCTGGAAGGAGGCTTGTATCTCAGCTCTCACCAGTGACATTAATCAGTCCCCAGTGCCTGCCTTTGTCTTTCCCAGTTGTACTATGTGGGTGGAGCGATGGTGTGCAGGATGCACTGGGAATGGACCTGGCTTCTCAACTCTGGTGTCTGCAAGGAAGCTTTTCATAGCAGAGATGCCTTTCTGTGAAAGCAACTGGAGTTTGGGGATCCCCAGAAACAACCCGGCTGGAGTTTCATTGGCTGCCAGTTCTCCAAGTCACACAGACTGGTGCATGTGAAGAGCACAGCGGTGGAGTTTTACTTGAGTTTTACTTGAGATCAGCTTGTCCATGTAACATCGCACACACACCCCCCGTGCGCCTCCTGTCCCACCCCCAACATACTCACACACGGTGTCAGGGTCTTAGTGGGCTACACAAGGCATTAGACAGAGGAAAGAGAGAAAAACCTGTGAATGAGCTGGCCTCTTCCGGGCTCCCAGCCTCCCGGCTGCTGGATTCTCTTTGGCAACAAGGGCAGTGACAGCTGCAATACAGTATTGTGTGGATTCTGTCTCAACACCAGAGTCCTGCTCTGCTCTCATTTCTGCAGAATAGGCTCCTGAACGAGGGCAGCACAAATTTCCCAGCGTCCTTTCTCCCTCATTTGGTTTGGCCCCCATTTTGTTGTTTGGCTATAGCCTGCAGTTTGATGATTTTTTAATCCTGCTCTTGTGAGGTATTGCACCGCTCCATGTCAGAGGGCAACATTGGTCTTGTCCTGACTGCTTGTTTCAGTGCTCTGTGTTATGTGTCCCTCTGCTGAGACAGCCCATGAGTTCATTCATCAGGATGGCAACTAGAGCTGTGTGAATAACTGATTTTTCAGTTCAGTCTCTGAACCAGAAAAGATCTAAAAAAATGTTTTGGATCAACAGAAAACAACAACTGTGTGGTGACAGGTTTCAGAGTGGCAGCCATGTTAGTCTGTATCAGCAAAAACAATGAGGAGTCCTTCTGGCACCTTGGAGACTAACAAATTTATTTGGACATAAGCTTTCATGGGCTAAAACCCACTTCATCAGATGCATGGAGTGGAAAATACAGTAGGCAGGTAAATATACACAGTACATGACAAGATGGGAGTTGCCTTACCAAGTGGGGGGTCGACTGTTGAGAATAGCCCACTTCCACTTTAATTGAATTTTCTCATTAGCACTGACCCCCCGCTTGGTAAAGCAACTCCCATCTTTTCATATACGGTGTATACATACCTGCCTACTGTATTTTCCACTCCATGCATCTGATGAAGTGGGTTCTAGCCCACGAAAGCTTATGCCCAAATAAATTTATTAGTCTCTAAGGTGCCACAAGTGCTCCTTGTTGTTTTAACAATTGTTTGGTTTTTCTTGACAAAAAAACTGTGAAAAATGGTTTTGTTTAGTTTGGGTGGTGTTTTTTAACCATTTTTTTGTTTTAGCATAATTTCAGGAAAAATGCATTTCCAAATAAGAAGTCAAAATGTTTTCACTCTTATGGAAATTTTGTTCCCTGTTTTTTTCTGGCCAAAACTAATAACTGAATTCAACCCAAATTCAATGACAGTTTTGGTTGACCTGAAATTGCACTTTTTGGTGAATAAATTATTTTACCCAGCTCTAGTGTTAACCAAGACAAGACTTAGCAAAGGTCCCTGCTGACCCCCGCTGGACACCGGCCCCATAACTGAGACCATTGCAGTTTATCATTCCCCTTTGTTGATGGTATTTAGCTATTTTTCAATGCACAGCACAGTACTTGAATCCATGCTGATTTGAACTGACTTTGCAAAGAAGGTTTTGTGAGACACTGTATCAAAGCTTTCACCCTCATTCAGATATATTCCCCCTGTGGCTTTCCCCTGATCCACTGTCCATTAAGTTTGTCCATCAGGATGTTTCCCATCTCTAAACACATGCTGCTCATTGTTCAGGTTTCCACGATTACTCTCCAGATGCCCCCTCCCCTTCTCCTATGTGGCCATGCCATTATTTATTTTCTGTATTGTATTCCCCTGCACACAATGGCTCGAGTGAGTCTGAAACACAGAATTCACCAGCCTAACTTGCTGTGCATTTGTAGTTTTCAGGTAGTCTTGTACCACTACTTTAATGGAATGTATGGATTATGGTTGCTATGAGCCCAGCACATTGTTTCTCCTTCCTTCAGAATCTCAGTTAATCAACGTGAGTTACAGGGAAGGTGGAAGGGTGGAGAGTGGAAAATAAGCAACTGCAATCAGGCTCCAAGGTTTCCATGGTGACTCATGAGCCAATTGGCACTTCCCACTGGCTGGGCCATTGTGGAGTCTGCGGGGCACCAAGGGCATAAATAGCTACAGAACAACATTTGCCAATGGTCAATTGATCAACTCGTTCCCAGAAAGTGCAGAGAATCAGACTTCATAAGGCTCAGAGACTCTTCATCGATGCTGGCGTCTTAGAGGCCTGCTAGTTATGTTAAAATAATGTGCTGGAATCTCTTGGATGCATAGCCAATTTACAAAGCAGGGCTGCCTGAGTGAGACCTATGTTTACAATGGAGAAGGTTCAACTCACCTTTAATACTGTGGTGCAGCCAATGGAAACTACAGATACCAACGTGCCAAGCTTCATTTTAGTCAGGATTCCCTGGTCAGCTGAACCACTGCATGCTGGGATCTGTAGTCTCTTCAGGCCACTCACATGTGATAGATAGGAGGGTGACAGCCCCTTGCATTGTTAAAGACTGTGGGCTGCAGTTGGATGATAGGCAGCAATTTGGACTCTCCAGTTGCACGGACCACCACAGAGCAGGATTCAGAGTAGCAGCCGTGTTAGTCTGTATTCGCAAAAAGAAAAGGAGTACTTGTGGCACCTTAGAGACTAACAAATTTATGTGAGCATAAGCTTTCGTGAGCTACAGCTCACTTCATCGGATGTATCGTACATTTAACTTTTCGAGAATATGACTTGGGGGAGTCTCTTCTCTTCTCTTCTCTTCTCTTCTCTTCTCTTCTCTTCTCTTCTCTTCTCTTCTCTTCTCTTCTCTTCTCTTCGGTTTCTTAAATCACGCTCAGCACCATGTATCTGAGCCCCTTCCAGTCAAGCATTAAGCGACGTGACTCCATCTGTCATGTGTGGCTTCTTCTCTCATCCTCTCCCCAGGGGGAGAATTGCCTGTGCAGGAAAGTCTTGTTTTGATAGGGTGTTTAAATGCACCCGCTGCTCTTTGTTGATAGTAGAGTGAAGCAGTGTGCCTGGTGCTTAGAGAGGAGGGTGGTTCTGTTTGTGATGATCCTTAGGTCCTGTGGGATGGATGTAGTTTGGGGTTCGTTCTTGTTTTTCCCTAGGACAGAAGTTGAGCTTTCCCTTGCAAGGAGAACATGGTGGTGTGATCATGGGTGGTAGTGTAAACACCCAGATGAACAGACACAGCATTCTACAAAGCATAACCTCTACAGGTTCTCTTCAGCAGAGAGCAGTGATAAACCGTGGGCTGCTTGCAGGGTGCAACTCATACTGCCTAGTTTAGGACAGACATGGGAGCTCTGATTCAAACATGCCCAAGGAGACCTAGATGCTTTGCAATACAGAGGGAAAAATATTTGAAATTTAAAAGCTGCCTGCAGGACCTTGTCTGGAGGCCAATAAATAATGTGATTTCCCTCAGCAGTCATGAGATTGAAATGCAGGTCTTGCAAGGTGGTGGCCTTAACATTTACACAGTTATTATTAGCTTGAAAAAGCTGGTGTCCTATCAGGGTAGTTTCTTGTCCCATACTTTCCCAACAAACACTGTCATAAACAGTGGTAACTTCCCCTGGCTTCAGCTTTTGTATACACTGAAGCTGTGGGGGCTCTAAGGGCCAAAATGTTCATTGATTTCCTATTCCTATTTAAACATTGGGTGTTATTCCAGGAGCACTAACAACAAACTGGCCAGGCATACCAGGTGGTTTAATTTCCCAGATGTCACAGTGAATAATCCAGTCCCACATGCATCCTCCCCACGGACCCGGCAGGATTTGGTATGTTGCAGCCCACACCCCTCCGACCGACCCATATGCTTGGAAGGAGCACTGCGAGTACTTGCAACTCCACCCTGAAAATTTTCAAGTATGTCTCCATGGCCACAGATTAGACGGTACTCCTGAAGAACTAGTAAAAGCAGTGGACCAAGCCCAATGCTCAAGATCACTCCGAATGGTCATGAGCTAGTCATTCAGGAAATCCCGAATTTCTGAACAGGCTAGATCCCACTGGAATTCCTATCCTGCCTTAGTGATATTTAGCACCATCTTTGTTAGCAATTCCTGAGTCATCGAACTCAGGGCGGAAATAACATGTAATTTACCAATTTTAGCCTGCACCTGGGTTGACTGAGCTCCAGTAATAAGACTCGTAGCCTTTCCCAGCTGCCCTAATTTCTTATCATGTTATTGGCCTTTATAAATATTCCAAATTGCTGCTGCACTATTTGCACCATCCTGTAGGCATCCAGCCAAATTTCTTTTCCTTCTAGAGGAAACCCATGCCCTCTGCTGTGCTAACCGAATAGGAGCCCCCTTGGGAGCAATTTGGATACATGGAAGTAATTTGAAAGCCAGATAAGGGCAGGGTAAATTTTACAGTTCCTAGGGTACCATTAATTACTGTTAGCTGGTATCCTGATACATCCCTCTTGGGAATAGTACCATACCACATCTGTTGGCTAAAATTTTTTATACACTTTTGTAAGGCATTAACATTAAGAGCATAGGAAGGGGTATATTGCAATATGGTACAGGTTAAATTATTTCAATACAGGTAAAATTTCCGGTGGCAGAACACACTTTTTTTGAGTATGAGTTTGATTATTTACTAACTGGGTGAATAAATAACAGTAAGGGCCCATTTCCCCTGATACACTGCAAACCCCCGGAATGGCCATCATATCAACTCCCTCATAGAACCCATCAACCTCAAATTCAGATTCCTGGGGCTTGTGTGTCTTGTGGTATTATATACTTCTATTTTTACTGACCCATTTGTTCTCACAGAATCATAGAATCATAGAATATCAGGGTTGGAAGAGACCTCAGGAGGTCATCTAGTCCAACCCCCTGCTCAAAGCAGGACCAATCCCCAACTAAATCGTTCCAGCCAGGGCTTTGTCAAGCCTGACCTTAAAAATATCTAAGGAAGGAGATTCCACCACCTCCCTAGGTAACGCATTCTAGTGTTTCACCACCCTCCTAGTGAAAAAGTTTTTCTTAATATCCAACCTAAACCTCCCCCACTGCAACTTGAGACAATTACTCCTTGTTCTGTCATTAGCTACCACTGATTCTCCACTTAATTGTTTGCTCATATGACATTTTATCCCAGCAATCCCTGTGCTTCCATCCACATTTGGCGCCTTCTTTCAATGTTTTTTGCGCTGTGTGCTCTGTCTTCCCTTTCGGTCTGCGGGAATGGAGCCCGAACTGCTGAGGAATATGCTGATGAGTCTCGCCAGCACGTCACATTTGGCAGTCGAGTTACTCCTTAAGATCCAAACTGACAGTGAGGACTCCGACGATGATATCGACTTGAGTAACACATACAACACAAGAATGCTTGTGGCATTCACGGACATGCTCACTGCCATGGAACACTGCTTTTGAGCTTGGGAAACAAGCACTGAGTGGTAGGATCACATCGTCATGCAAGTCTGGGAGAGGTGCAGGGGGGTGGCAGGCAGGGCTGGGGGAGAGACCCAGCCCCAAACATTGGTGGAGCTGGGCCCCCGGGATCTGAATATTGCTGGAGCCCGGGCACCACGGGCCCATATAGCTTGCCACCTATGGCAGCATTGTCCATACCAGACAGAGCAATGATTCCCCCGTACTTAAGGGCAAGCACAGTCTACACAATAGCATAATTTGCCCTCCCAAAGCAAGCACACATAACCCACAGGAGTCCCAAAATGGTGAGTAAGCACAGGGTCAAGGGGGACTGACTGTTTCATGGCCGTACTGTCCTCTGGGGTTCTGTGCCTTGGGGAGAGCCAACAGCTACAGGGAGCCCCTATCCTGAACACTGTCCCCACATTTTCCACAGGATTTCAGCCTGGAAGATATCTCGCTGCTGAGGGTGACCTGGGAAGCAAGGGAGGATCTTCTACTGCAATGCGGCTTCCGCCCTGGCCCATATGCAACTTGCCTGTGTGCAGCAATGATTCCCCCGCCCCTCACGGCACAGTGGCGCGGACATAGATTCATAGATTCATAGATATTTAGGTCAGAAGGGACCATTATGATCATCTAGTCCGACCTCCTGCACAATGCAGGCCACAGAATCTCACCCACCCACTCCTGCGAAAAATCTCTCACCTATGTCTGAGATATTATAGTCCTCAAATTGTGGTTTAAAGACTTCAAGGAGCAGAGAATCCTCCAGCAAGTGACCCGTGCCCCATGCTACAGAGGAAGGTGAAAAACTTCCAGGGCCTCTTCCAATCTGCCCTGGAGGAAAATTCCTTCCCGACCCCAAATATGGCGATCAGCTAAACCCTGAGCATATGGGCAAGATTCATCAGCCAGATACTACAGAAAATTCTTTCCTGGCTTAGCCTAACTGGGACAAGGAGTACAGTAGCTCTGCCAAGGAACCTGTGCAAGTGCATTGCACAGCTTCTGGATGAGACCTTTGAAGAGATCACTGAGGCTGATTACTGCTATGTGAGAGAGCACATCAATGCCCTATTCCGCATCTAGGCATGCATGCAGCCCTAATCCTCCTCACCCCAAGAGCCCACACCAAATAACTTTCTTCTCAAAATGAAAGCCGCTTACCGGGCACCTCCTCTGGTGTTTGTCCTTCCCCAAGCATCGGCTGCTGCGACTGGCTACCTTCCTCCTGGCTTGAGAACAGCTCCTGGCTACATGCATCTAGGGATTCCGGGGTGTCTTCCTCCTCCTCAGCACCCTCGCTCCTGCTTTGCTGCTCCTCCTCCTGCCTTGTTGAACTGGACTCTGAAGTGTTCATGTGTGACAGATTTATGTTACCAATCTGCCTGGGCCATCAGGTGATCAGGCTGAGGCTGCAGGAGCTTTAGGAGAGGAGATGAAGGAGCACACCAAGTGACTAAGTTTTACAGCTTTATTAATAAAATAACGGCAGTGAGTGCTGGGTGCTCCCCACGTCACTCAGAGGAAGGAAGAAAGTGTTAGTGCCCGCGCCCTAACCCACTTTCATACTCACACACGCACAACCCAAGGCTGGCCAAGCCTGGGTGTAACGGAAGAGGAAGAGGGGGGAAAGGTAAACGAGAGTTCTGTCCTGTGCACAGGCTGTCTAAGGTCCGCTGTTGATCTCTGACTTTCTTTAGCTCTTGGAGGGAGTTTTAAGCCCTGGGTTCTTCTGGGGGTGTTTCATTCAGGGACCTCTGTCCCCTGTGCTCTTTGTACCAGTCCCATCCGGCTTTCCACGGCTTCCTCAGCTTTCCCAAAACACACTGGCCTCAGATACGTGAGACTGTTGTTTTCCAACTCACTGACCTTCGCAGTCTCACTAGCTTTGCAGCCCCTACAATTTTGTTCAGCTCAATTCTTTTTCTTTTCTCACTGCTGGTCGGGGTTGAGATACGAGCTTCCAGCTTTTTGGCATTAGAGAGTCTGTTTGTGTGCATTGGCCTTGGGTGGTGGAGTCAGCTTCTTATCTTTGGACCTAGCTGAATCGTCGAATTAACCCATTCCTTTCTCCCTTCCTCCCCCTTCGGCTTCTTACAACCTGCAAAGGAATATTTTGCTCCACACTCACACCTTTAACCCCTCCCAAAATCCTTTCCCATGCATATGCATATATAGGTGTTAGCGATATACAATGCTGGTGCTTACCCAAGAGACCCCAAGGGGGCCAATTTTACTGTGACTGGGACATTCCCATAGAGCAATTTTACTGTGACTGTGACAAATGGTGGTTCTCAGAGTGGAGGTGGGGTCGCCCCCCAGTATTGCATCCAGCTCTTTGTAGAAATGGTAGGTCTCAGGGGCAGCACCGGAGTGGCGGTTTGCCTCGTGGGCTTTGCGGGAGGCATTCCGCAGCTCCTTCACTTTAATCCTGCACTGCAGTGTGTCCCGGTCATGGCCCCTTTCCAACATGTCCCTTGATATCTGCCCAAAGGTATCGTAATTCCTACTCCTGGAGCACAGCTGGGACTGGACAGCTCCCCCCCACACACAAACACTGATGAGGTCCAGCACCTCGCCATTGCTCCATACTGGCACGTGGAGGCATGGTCACCTGGAAAGATACGCTGAGAGCACTCCATGCCTGGCTGAGTAAACAGGAAGGGAATTTTCAAAATTCCCAGAGAATTTAAATGGCGGGTCTGATGGTTGGTCACCTAAGGCCAGGGCAGTAGAGTTCAAAGTGATGTCCAGAGTGGCTAGAACAGGCATCGTGGGACACTTCTGGAGCCCGATCAGAGTGTATTAATAGACCAGGGCGTCCACGCTGGTGCTGCGGTGCTCCAGCCAGGGTGCACCAAGCGTTATGCCTCTCGCGGAGGTGGATTACCAGGAGCGTTCCAGCCGACGAGTCAGGGCGCTTTATGTGCCTTTGCCAGCGTGGACGCGTTGTGAGTTAGGGCTCACAGGGCTGCTTTAATGAGCTCTAACTCGCAAGTGTCCTGGGGATGAAGTGCCATGCCCTAAGTGTCCTGGGGATGAAGTGCCATGCCCTAAGTGTCCTGGGGATGAAGCATCAGCTCAGCTTTCTGTGTTGAAAACCAGGACCATGTAGTATATATTTCTTGTTGTAGTTTACACAGCAAAATGGGATCATTCTCATCAGCAGTGTGTGCTTTGATTAGTGCTGCTGTGAAGGGTGAATGCAGAAGGAAATGAGTCACACTGGAAGGGTGAAATGGGACAGAGTGGATCCCAGTGCATGTGACAGGATCAAGGTGCCTGATGCATTTGAGATTAAAGAGAAAGATAGAGAAGTGAGGGGGGAGGATTCCTGTTCAATTAGCAAAGATATTTTATCAATTAGAACTATTGCTACAGCACCAAGCATTTCACTGACAACACATATGGCCAAACCCAGCTTTCAGTTCCTGTGCTCTAAACAGGGAGTCATGCAGCTGAAGTCAGCTGAACTATTCTCACTTTACACGATTGTAACTTGCAACCTTAGGCCCCAATCCAGGAGCAGACTCTGTGAGGACAGGGTTATGCCTGTGTAACAGACAGACCCCGGTCATCAGCGGGCAGAATTGAACCTGGGTCCTCTGGAGCTTAATGCATGAGCCTCTACTGCAGTGGTGGGCAACCTGTGGCTTGTGGGCTGGACGCAGCCCATCAGGGTAATCAGTTGGCGGTCCGTGAGACAGTTTGTTTACATTGACCGTCTGCAGGCACGGCTGCTTGCAGCTCCCATTGGCCGGGAACAGCGAACCACAGCCACTGGGAGCTATGGGCAGCCATACCTGCGGACAGTCAATGTAAACAAACTATCTCACGGTCTGCCAGCGGATTACCCTGATGGGCTGCATGTGGCCCGCGGGCTGCAGGTTGCCCACCACTGCTCTAGTGTGTGAACTAAAAGCCACATGGCCCTTAGCTAAGGCTATAGAGCAAACTCATTAATCTCTAAGTGGTCTTGGTACCACTAGAGGGGATAGAACACCACACTCAGGATTACATACTTCCCCTAGCTGAGGAAGTGCATCCTGAGCTTCAGAGACTTCCCAGTTGAAATCCCAGACAAGCCCCCACTTATAACACCGAGAGACCCCAGTCATCGGTGGGCGGGATTGAACCTGGGACTTCTGGAGCTTAGTGCATGAGCCTGTACTGCATGAGCTAAAAGTCACATGGCTCTTAGCTAAGACTGGAGAACAGACTCATTAATCTCTAAGTGGCCTTGGTGCCACTACAGGGGACAGAACACCACACTCAGGAGATGTGTGGGTTACACCTGCACAGACCAAACTGCAGCACTGGGGCCTAAACTGATAACAACAGAGAAGGGGCTGGGAAGAGGAGTCTCTAAAAGGCAAGGTGAAAAAAGTTTATTCATAATAATACCTAGCTCTTAATAAAAGTTAATTCATAATAATACCCAGCAGATGTCAAAGTGCTTTACAAAGCAGGTCAGGATCATTATCCGCATTTGCAGATGGGGAAACTGAGGCATAGAGTGTGGATGTGACTTCCTAAAGTCATCTCGCAGGCCAAGAGTAGAACCCAGGTATCCCAAGTCATAATCTACTGCATTATCCACTAGGAAACACTGCCAAACAGGAGGGGAGCACCTAAAGTCCCCATTGTACTATGCATCAAAGCATAGTAAAGAGGCAGTCCATACTCTAAAGAGATTATCATCTGTGACAAACAGTGTCCAGACACCCCAAGGTGAGAACATATGGTTTAAACCCCCCAAAATAAGCAGTTAAGCCAACTGATTGCATCAATGGTATTTTAGTGTAAGTGTATATTGAGTAATGTTAGAAGGCTTTCCCTTCACCCTCTCCCCTGGTTCTTGTCACACGGACAGAAATCAGAAGACCAGAAGTCCGAAGTGTAGAGTGTAGAGTGAAGTGCAATGTTTATTGGGGTTAGTTTCCAGCAAACGTGTTCCATAACTCTTCAGAGGGGTAGCCGTGTTAGTCTGGATCTGTAAAAGCAGATGGGGAATCCGAGGAAGTGGGTATTCACCCACGAAAGCTCATGCTCCAATACATCTGTTAGTCTATAAGGTGCCACAGGACTCTTTGCCTTCCATAACTCTGACGCCCAGAGCCTTGTTTCCCAGTGTCTCTCCCAGTGTTTCCCAGTGTCTCGTCCCTCCCTCCTCAGGAGGCATAATTATACCTGAAATACACATGCACAGTTCCACCCCTTACAACTTAGGGTCATGTTCCACTTTGGGTCTGGGGTCTTCATCCCATCTCTTTTGTACCCCATGCGAGGAATAAGGAGTGAGGTTGTGCTCCTGTCTGGGATGGGCATTTCTTTGGTCTTTTAATGTTTTATACCTCCCCCACCCCAAGCCCCCGTTGCCCCTCCTGACTGGTTGCTTCATTTTGCCTTGAGATAAGGGTTGAGGCAATATTAAAGTGTGCTCTGAGTAACACTTTAACTGCTCTTATCTTTTCCCATTGTACTAACAAATCCATCTGACTAGGCAGAAGCAACATCACAGTGTCTTTGTCCTTTGTTTACACATATTAGTAGAAGAATATCAAAAAGTTAATCCCAAAATTCTACCCCAGGCTAACAAACAGACCTATGTACTAATATTCCACCCCTTTCTTTTCTTTTCTTCTGGGATCCTCCTGCCCAGGTATCCCAGGAAAAGCATAGGGCATATGGAGGCACATTTCCTGACAGGGCCAGGTATCAAGATGGAATGTGTCGATGCGCTATTTGCCCCACTGCCCACTGTGCACTATAGTGCCCTGCACCTTCCCTCGTATGGACATACTGCATGTATATTCCAATGAGTGTGTCGGACTCCCCATAGTAATGGACCCGAGAAGGTTGGGTCCGGGTTATTTGTTACACTGTGGTGGAGGGCCAATTGCATTACTTATATTTGACAATTAGTGGTTGTACCTTAAAAGCAATGAGGAGTCCGGTGGCACCTTAAAGACTAACAGATTTATTTGGGCATAAACTTTCGTGGGTCTGTGCCCCCCTTAACCAGAGCAGTATACATTGCAAAATTAGCATACTTAACAATAGGCCTATAGCCACAATAATCCACAGTAATATTGTGAGCCCCAACCGTTGTAATATAGTCCAGTATCCGGGCCACCAGCAGAAACAATGCTTCTCTTCTTTTGACAGGGTTAAGATCCTTTTAACACTATTCTGGAGAATATATTTTAAATGTGTCCAATTGTTGGGAATTGCGTTGAGCTGCTCCTGCAGGTTTTGTGTGCTTTTGTCTATATCAAGAGTCCACTGAATGTCCACAGAGAAATGTGGTATTGTCCAAAGCAGCTTGACCACTTGGTATGGAATCAGGTAATATGCAGTGGTTCAATTGTTCACAGCAATGAGTTACACAGATCCATTCATGCACCAAAGTCCTGATGGCAGCATGTAAAAGTGTGTCATTGTGCCAGATGCTGGTGCACTTGTACTCCCAAGTGTTATATTGCATAATTGTGTACACTCCCAGCAGAACACTCCATATCCAATACATTACACCCAGATTGACAGAGCCAGAAGAGTACCCAGAAGTCACCTACTACAGGACAGGCCCAACAAAGAAAGTAACAGAACGCCACTAGCCGTCACCTTCAGCCCCCAACTAAAACCTCTTCAGAGCAACATCAAGGATCTACAACCTATCCTGAAGGATGACCCATCACTCTCACAGATCTTGGGAGACAGGCCAGTCCTTGCTTACAGACAGCCCCCCAACCTGAAGCAAATACTTACCACAACCACACACCACACAACAGAACCACTCACCCAGGAACCTAGCCTTGCAACAAAGCCCATTGCCAACTGTGTCCACATATCTATTCAGGGGACACCATCATAGGGCCTAATCACATCAGCTACACTATCAGAGGCTTGTTCACCTGCACATCTACCAATGTGATATATGCCATCCTGTCCCACCAATGCCCCTCTGCCATGTACATTGGCCAAACCGGACAGTCTCTATGAAAAAGAATAAATGGACACAAATCAGGTGTCAAGAATTATAACATTCAAAAACCAGTCGGAGAACACTTCAATCTCTTTGTCACTCGATTAAAGACCTAAAAGTGGCAATTCTTCAACAAAAAAACTTCAGAAACAGACTCCAACGAGAGACTGCTGAATTGGAATTAATTTGCAAACTGGATACAATTAACTTAGGCTTGAATAGAGACTGGGAGTGGATGGGTCATTACACAAAGTAAAACTATTTCCCCTTGTTTATTCTCCCTCCACCCCCCACTGTTCCTCACACGTTCTTGTCAACTGCTGGAAATGGCCCACCTTGATTATCACTACAAAAAGTTTCCGCCCCCCCCCCCCCCGCTTGTAATAGCTCACCTTAAGTGATCACTCTTGTTACAGTGTGTATGGTAACACCCATTGTTTCATGTTCTCTATGTATATAAATCTCCGCACTGCATTTTCCACAGTATGCATCCGATGAAGTGAGCTGTAGCTCACGAAAGCTTATGCTCAAATAAATTTGTTAGTCTCTAAGATGCCACAAGTCCTCCTTTTCTTTTTGCGAATACAGACTAACACGGCTGTTACTCTGATACCTCCCAACAGCTGATTTATCTAAAAGGCTTGGTTACATATACTGGGAAGACAAATGTAAATTGATGCACTCGTACTCAAACAAGCCTTATCAAGAATTACAAGCTCCATAAGCACATGCACCAGCTCTCACTCCTCAGGCTATTGATTCAGACATTACTGGAAATGCAGATCCATATTCCCATACAGTGACATTTACTAAGTCAGATGAAAGGCTACAGGTTGCTGTTCACACACTGCAGCTGGCTTTGTCCTTGTTGTGTTTATGACGAAGGAAGTGTTGAGTTCCAAGCCCGGCTGTCACATGAAATTACAGTCCAGATCCATCAGACATTGAGGTACTTCTCCTCCCCTGCTGTGCATAGCACAAAGCTAGACAGGTCAGCGCTTCATGCAACAAGTACAGCAACAATCTCTGGACTCCTTCCCTTCCTCTGATGGGCTCGCATCACACCAACAGGGACACACCTCCCTCCCCTTCCCTGGCATTTCCATTTACACAGTTTCAGTGTGGAGTGCTAGCAAATTTAACTCCCCTCCAGTGAAATTCCAACTGTCACACTTGGGACTGAATACTGCCCTAACTTATACCCACGCAGCAGAAGGCAGCCCTCGGTCTCTGGCTATTTTTGTGCCCATTTTACTTCATAGAATCATAGAATATCAGGGTTGGAAGGGACCTCAGGAGGTCATCTAGTCCAAACCCCTGCTCAAAGCAGGACCGATCCCCAATTAAATCATCCCAGCCAGGGCTTTGTCAAGCCTGACCCTAAAAACTTCTAAGGAAGGAGATTCCACCACCTCCCTAGGTAACGCATTCCAGTGCTTCACCACCCTCCTAGTGAAAAAGTTTTTCCTAATATCCAACCTAAACCTCCCCCACTGCAACTTGAGACCATTACTCCTTATTCTGTCATCTGCTACCACTGAGAACAGTCTCGATCCATCCTCTTTGGAACCCCCTTTCAGGTAGTTGAAAGCAGCTATCAAATCCCTCCTCATTCTTCTCTTCCGTAGACTAAACATCCCCAGTTCCCTCAGCCTCTCCTCATAACTCATGTGTTCCAGTCCCCTAATCATTTTTGTTGCCCTCCGCTGGACTCTTTCCAATTTTTCCAGATCCTTCTTGTAGTATGGGGCCCAAAACTGGACACAGTACTCCAGATGAGGCCTCACCAATGTTGAATAGAGGGGAACGATCACCTCCCTCGATCTGCTGTCAATGCCCCTACTTACACATCCCAAAATGCTATTGGCCTTCTTGGCAACAAGGGCACACTGCTGACTCATATCCAACTTCTCGTCCACTGTAACCCCTAGGTCCTTTTCTGCAGAACTGCTGCCGAGCCATTAGGTCCCTAGTCTGTAGCGGTGCATTGGATTCTTCCGTCCTAAGTGCAGGACTCTGCACTTGTCCTTGTTGAACCTCATCAGATTTCTTTTGGCCCAATCCTCCAATTTGTCTAGGTCCCTCTGTATCCTATCCCTACCCTCCAGCATATCTACCTCTCCTCTAGTTTAGTGTCATCTGCAAACTTGCTGAGGTTGCAATCCACACCATCCTCCAGATCATTTATGAAGATATTGGGCAAAACCGGCCCCAGGACCGATCCTTGGGGCACTCCACTTGATACCGGCTGCCAACTAGAGACATGGAGCCATTGATCACTACCCGTTGAGCCCGACAATCTAGCCAACTTTCTATCCACCTTATAGTCCATTCATCCAGCCCATACTTCTTTAACTTGCTGGCAAGAATACTGTGGGAGACAGTGTCAAAAGCTTTGCTAAAGTCAAGGAACAACACGTCCACTCCTTTCCCTTCATCCACAGAACCATTTATCTCATCATAGAAGGCAATTAGATTAGTCAGGCATGACTTTCCCTTGGTGAATCCATGCTGACTGTTCCTGATCACTTTCCTCTCCCCTAAGTGCTTCAGAATGGATTCCTTGAAGACCTGCTCCATGATTTTTCCGGGGAGTGAGGTGAGACTGACTGGCCTGTAGTTCTCAGGATCCTCCTTCTTCCCTTTTTTAAAGATGGGCACTACATTAACCTTTTTCCAGTCGTCCGGGACTTCTCCCGATCGCCATGAGTTTTCAAAGATAATGGCCAATGGCTCTGCAATCACATCCGCCAACTCCTTTAGCACTCTCGGATGCAACGCATCTGGCCCCATGGACTTGTGCACGTCCAGCTTTTCTAAATAGTCCCTAACCACTTCTTTCTCCACAGAGGGCTGGTCATCTCCTCCCTCTGTGCTGCCCAGTGCAGTAGTCTGGGAGCTGACCTTGTTCGTGAAGGAAGAGGCAAAAAAAGCATTGAGTACATTAGCTTTTTCCACATCCTCTGTCACTAGGTTGCCTCCCTCATTCAGTAAGGGGCCCACACTTTCCTTGACTTTCTTCTTGTTGCTCCTGAAGAAACCCTTCTTGTTACTCTTAACATCTCTTGCTAGCTGCAACTCCAATTGTGATTTGGCCTTCCTGATTTCACTCCTGCATGCCCGAGCAATATTTTTATACTCCTCCCTGGTCATTTGTCCAATCTTCCACTTCTTGTAAGCTTCTTTTTTGTATTTAAGATCAGCAAGGATTCCACTGTTAAGCCAAGCTGGTCGCCTGCCATATTTACTATTCTTTCTACACATCGGGATGGTTTGTCCCTGTAACCTCAATAAGGATTCTTTAAAATACAGCCAGCTCTCCTGGACACCTTTCCCCCTCATGTTATTCTCCCAGGGGATCTTGCCCATCAGTTCCCTGAGGGAGTCAAAGTCTGCTTTTCCGAAATCCAGGGTCCGTATTCTGCTGCTTTCCTTTCTTCCTTGTGTTAGGATCCTGAACTCGACCATCTCATGGTCACTGCCTCCCAGGTTCCCATCCACTTTTGCTTCCCCTACTAATTCTTCCTGGTTTGTGAGCAGCAGGTCAAGAAGAGCTCTGCCCCTAGTTGGTTCCTCTAGCACTTGCACCAGGAAATTGTCCCCTACATTTTCCAAAAACTTCCTGGATTGTCTGTGCACCGCTGTATTGCTCTTCCAGCAGATATCAGGGTGATTGAAGTCTCCCATGAGAACCAGGGCCTGCGATCTAGTAACTTCTGCGAGTTGCTGGAAGAAAGCCTCGTCCACCTCATCCCCCTGGTCTGGTGTTCTATAGTAGACTCCTACCACGACATCACCCTTGTTGCTCACACTTCTAAACTTAATCCAGAGACTCTCAGGTTTTTCTGCAGTTTCATACTTGAGCTCTGAGCAGTCATACTGCTCTCTTACATACAGTGCAACTCCCCCTCCTCTGCCCTGCCCGTCCTTCCTGAACAGCTTATATCCATCCATGACAGTACTCCAGTCATGTGAGTTATCCCACCAAGTCTCTGTTATTCCAATCACATCATAATTCCTTGACTTTTCCAGGACTTCCAGTTCTCCCTGCTTGTTTCCCAGGCTTCGTGCATTTGTGTATAGGCACTTGAGATAACCCGCTGATTGCCCCTCTTTCTCAGTATCAGGCAGGAGCCCTCCCCTCTCACGCGCTCCTGCTCGTGCTTCCTCCCAGTATCCCACTTCCCCACTTACCTCAGGGCTTTGGTCTCCTTCCCCCGGTGAACCTAGTTTAAAGCCCTCCTCACTAGGTTAGCCAGCCTGCTTGCGAAGATGCTCTTCCCTCTTTTCATTTGGTGGAGTGCTTCGAGTGCTTGTTCAGGTCCATTCCATATTAGGTGAGTGTGCTTGCCACATGCACCAGTGCTGGAAGTTTTTCCCTCAATAGTATCCGTAGGGGAGTGGCTCTGGAGCCCTCTGGAGTGGTGCGCACATGCCGCAGTATAAGGAGCACCACCAGCTCCCCCGACCCTTAATTCCTTCTTGCCGCCAGTGATGGTGCTGGAATGTCTGCTGCTTCGGGTAGTGTTGTGCTTCATTCAGTGTTTCTTATGAATGTTTTCATAGAATCATAGAATATTAGGGTTGGAAGAGACCTCAGGAGGTCATCTAGTCCAATCCCCTGCTCAAAGCAGGACCAATACCAACTAAATCATCCCAGCCAAGGCTTTGTCAAGCCGGGCCTTAAAAACCTCTAATGATGGAGATTCCACCTTCTCCCTAGGTAACCCATTCCAGTGCTTCACCATCCTCCTAGTGAAATAATTTCCTGTAAAATAGTTGTACATAGTTAATAGTTCCCTTAGTGTTAGTTCTAATTTAGTTGGTCCCGGACAGTACTTCAGCCTAGGAACAGGGCATGCCCTGGTACCCAGGCTTTAAGCCCTGTGATTGTTGTAAGTGGCCTATGCCCATCAGCGACCCGCACAGTTGTTGTTTAAGGTGTCTGGGAGAAGGACACATAAGCGACAAGTGTTGCATCTGTAAATCCTTTAAACCCTGGATAAAAAAGGAGAGTGACATCCATCTCAGCGCACTCCTGATGGAGTCGGCACTGACCCCGGCACTGGAGCAGAGGTCTGACTCAGCCCGAGCACCACAGCATCCGTGTGGAGCACCCCACCGGTGCCATATAGAAGCCAGCACTGATCCCCCTTCCTGGATCCAGCCAAGAAG
This sequence comes from Natator depressus, assembly GCF_965152275.1. Lineage (NCBI taxonomy): Eukaryota > Metazoa > Chordata > Testudines > Cheloniidae > Natator > Natator depressus. The sequence continues at coordinate 42,638,080 of NC_134241.1, read as the reverse complement.
CTGAAGAGGACTGTGAGGGAAGATCTCCCATTTCCTGTAAGGGAAAGGAGAGGGCTGGAGGAGAGCCAAGACCCATGCTGGGTGGCTCAGCACCTCTGTCAGGGAGTCCCAGCTCAAGTTGAGCAGTCTAGCCCATCCCGTACCATGTCTGCCACACTGGAGAGTGATGAGGGTCTTCGTCAAGTCGAAGTGCTATTGACTCCCAAGGCCCTGCAGGCAGCATAGGAGATACTAACGCTACTGGTGCCCCCCATACCCGGCTCCAGCAGTACCCCGGTCCAGGGGTAAGCCCACCTTAGGACCTCCCTGTGTATCCCTGCCTCAGCGGCACCACTCCCCACTGCAGGGAATGTCCCACCAGCGCTCACCCACACGGACCCGTCACACCTCGGAAGTAGGGAGGCAGGCTCAGCAAAGCCCTCTTCAGTCTCTGGGCCCTGGGCACTGACAGTGGTATTTGAGGTGCAGTTCACTGGTAACCTGGCATAGACCTATGGAGGGACACACCCCCTGGCAACAGCATCGAGACCGGCCCTTTGTGTCGCCAATGCCTCAGCACTGATCATGTGACCAATAGTTTGAGTGGAGCCATCGGTCACCAACACCTGTCACCAAGACACGGATCCCCATGGTTGTGGAGATCCTCCTGATGAACAGCCCGCTCCAGATCCTGGTCCTGCTCTAGATCACGGTACCAGTTAAGCAGCGTGAGGTGTAGGTTGCCGGATTACCAATACTCATTTGCCAAACACCACTGGTCCCTGAGGTCCCGCTCGAGGAACTTGTCTTGATCGGACAAGTCTACATCGAGATGTAGCGGCTGGCACTGCACAGAGAAGTGCCGCCTGTCTGGCCAATCATGGTCGCCTGACAGTGACCACTCCACTTCTGACTCTGGCGCTGAGCAGGAGTCGTTGACATCAGGTCAAGCCCCGGCACCAGCGGTACTGTCTACATCATCGGCACCGCAACCGACCCTATGGCCCCAAGACCGGTGGCTGGCGGCCTGGTACCCCAAGAACCCTTGGGGGTTTATCCAGTCCTTGTAGGCCATCTGGTTGGTGTCGGGCGCTTCAGGTAGGCCATCGGACTCAGCATCCAGCCCTCCTCTGGAGGTAGAGGCCCCAGAAGGGAGGACCCCCTCAGGCCCATGAGGACCCAGGAAAACTGCCGGCTGGACCACCAGGGGATGTGGCAGATCCCATGGCACCGGCTTCTTCCTTATCATCGCTGGACGAAGCCACCATGGGTCCCCCTCACCCAGTTCCACAAGATGATGCTGAGGCTCATCAGGAACTACTGAAGAGGATCACCTCCAACCTGGGGCTCCATGCAGAGGAGCTACAGGAGCCATCCAACTCCCTGTTTGATGTCCTTTACTCCATGGCACCTGCTAGGGTGGCTTTATGCCTACATGAAGGGGTATCGAAAATTACTAATGCACTGCGGCAAACCCCCTCCTCCCTGCCCCCCAACTCAAAAAGGGCTGAGCGCAAATACTTTGTGACAGCTAAAGGTCATGAGAACTCTACACTCACCCAGCCCCAAACTCCCTTGTAATTGAGGTGTTAATCAGAGGGAGAGGCAGGGTCAATCTGGGCTACATCCAAGAATAAAGACTTGAAGAGACTGGATCTGTTTGGGTGAAAAATAAATTCGTCTTTGTCAACGTTCCTTCCCCACTCTGAACTCTAGGGTACAGATGTGGGGACCTTCATGAAAACCTCCTAAGCGTACTTTTACCAGCTTAGGTTAAAACTTCCCCAAGGTACAAACTATTTTACCCTTTGCCCTTGGACTTCCACTGCCACCACCAAATGTTTATCTGGGTTTATTTTTATTAGGAAAGCGTTGTTTGGAAACGTCTTTCCCCCCCAAATCCTCCCAACCCTTGCACCCCACTTCCTGGGGAAGGTTTGGTAAAAATCCTCACCAATTTGCATAGGTGACCACAGACCCAAACCCTTGGATCTTAAGAACAATGAAAAAAAACATTCAGTTATTGAAAAGAAGAATTTTAATAGAAGTAAAAAAGAATCACCTCTGTAAAATCAGGATGGTACATACCTTACAGGGTAATTAGATTCAAAACATAGAGAATCCCTCTTGGCAAAACCTTAAGTTACAAAAAGACACACAGACAGGAATATCCATTCTATTCAGCGCAGCTTAATTTCCCAGCCATTTAAAGAAATCATAATCTAACGCATATCTAGCTAGATTACTTACTAAGTTCCAAGACTCCATTCCTGTTCTGTCCCCGGCAAAAGCATCACACAGACAGACACAGACCATTTGTTTTTCTCCCTCCTCCCAGCTTTTGAAAGTATCTTGTCTCCTCATTGGTCATTTTGGTCAGGTGCCAGCGAGGTTATCCCAGCTTAACCCTTTACAGGTGAAAGGATTTTTCCTCTGGTCAGGAGGGATTTTAAAGGTGTTTACCCTTCCCTTTTTATTTATGACAGTCTTCCAGCCTTCAACTGAGAGTGGCCAACCTCCAAGCCCTCCTTGGTCACTACGATTATAACATATGGCAGGCTAACATGTGGCAAGTTCGAGGTTTCGCTTCCTGAAGGATCCAGGAAGGAATTCTGGGTGATCCTCGAGGAGGGCATGGCTGTGGCCAGAGTGGCCCTCCAAGCAGCTTCAGACGTGGTGGACTCTGCAGCTCGCACTATGGCCTCGGCCGTCTCCATGCAGTTGGCATCCTGGCTGCTCCTCTCTGGCCGGTCAAATGAAGCTCAGCAGTCGATGCAGGACCTCCCCTTCGGCAGCCAGACCCTGTTTGCAGAGCAGACGGACAGTAGGCTGCATGGACTGAAAGACTCCCGCACTACCCTGAAAACTCTAGGTCTGTATGTCCCCAGTCCAGCCTGTAAGCAGTTTAAACTGCAGCAATCTCAAGGCGAAGGGAGCCAACCCCAGCAGGAGCCACCCCACAAAAAAAGTAGGGGCTACAAGCGCCACCCGATCCACCCACCTCTGCCCTCCACCCAAGCGAGTTCGACCCACAATAAGCAGGTGGCAAGCAAATGTTTTGAGGCTACGCCCGAGGGCAACCTACTGCACTATACCCCAGATCCATCTTTCCCGCTTTTCTCCAACCACCTTTCTTTTTTCCTCTCTGCAAGGACACTATAACTTTGGACCTCTGGGTCCTCAATACAGTGGCGTAGGGTTATATCCTCCAGTTTCTTTCTACCCCTCCTTCCCACCCCCCTTCCCTGTCCCTCTTCAGGGACCCCTCTCACGAGAGTCTCCTTGCACAGGAGGTATCAGGGTTGCTGCAGTTGGGTGCGGTGGAAGAGGTTACTCACGAGTACAGGAACAAAGGGTTCTATTCCAGGTAATTTTTAATCCCAAAGGCCAAGGGCGGTCTATGGCCCACCCTGGACCTACGAGACCGCAACAAATACCTAAAGAAATGGAAGTTCCACATGGTCTTCCTGGCTTCCATCATCCCTTCCCTGGATCCAGGAGACTGGTATGACGCCCTTGACTTGAAGGATACATATTTCCACACAGCGATCTTTCAAGATCACAGATGCTTCCTACGATTTATGGTGGGACCCAATCATTACCAATTTGTGGTCCTCCTGTTCGGCTGAGCGACAGCACTGAGGGTGTTTACCAGGCGTTGGGGTATCCAGATCTACCTGTACCTTGATGGCTGGCTCGCCAAAGGCCGATCCAGGTCCAAAGTTCAAAGGGATGTGGTGGTGCTACAGGCCACGTGCCAATCCCTGGGTCTGCTGGTAAACAACAAAAAGTCAATGTTAGTTCTGGTGTAGAGGATAGAGTTAATCAGAGTGGTGCTCGACTCCAGCTGCTCCAGAGCATGTCTGCCACAGGAGAGGTTCCAAGCATTGGCAGATCTCATCCCAGGAGTCTCTGTGTCCCCCCTGACCATGGCCAGAGTTTGCCTGTGCCTGGTGGGCCACATGGCAGCATGTACATATGTCATCTGCCATGCCAGGCTCCGGATGTGGCCCTTACAGCAGTGGCTGGCGATGGTCTATTCCCAGTCCAGAGATCACCTGGAAAAGGTTGTTACCATCCCACCGATGATACTTACCTCCCTGCAATGGTGGACCAGCCCCAGAGCAGTCCTGGAAGGAGTTCCAATCGACAGTCCTTGTCACTCAATTGAGTTGATATCAGACGCATCGGAACTCGGCTGGGGAGTGCATCTCGGCAACCTCCAGACCCAGGGCATATGATCCTCGGAGGAGATGACATTGCACATAAACTTCAAGGAGCTCAGAGCCGTCTGCTTGGCATGTGGAGTCTTCTTACCGCACCTGATGGGCAAAGTGCTGAGAGTGTCGACGGACAACACAGCCTTGTTATTCTACATCAACAGGCAAGGGGGAACGTGCTCGTCGGCTCTATGCCAAGAGGCATATGGGATTTCTGCATCAGCCATGAGATCCACTTGGAAGCTTGTCATCTCCCCTGCATCAAAAACACGGTGGCAGATCACCTCAGCAGGTCCTTCTCCTCTCACCATGAATGGTTGCTCCACCCGGAGATAGCCTTCATGATCTTCCAGAGGTGGGGGTTTCCCCAAGTGGACATGTTTGTCACCAGACAAAACAGAAAATGCTATCAGTTTTGTTCTTGGCAGGGTCTGGACAAGGACTCTATCTCTGATGCCTTCCTTCTGTCGTGTTCAGGGAGCCTAATGTACATGTTCCCACCGATTCTGCTCATCAGCAGGGTCTAACCCTTGCAGTAGCCAGGAGTGTGCATGCAGCTGTGTGTGGCTGGAACGTTTGGAGCTAAGGATGGATTCTGCATGTGGGGATATGCACGTAGCTGTTCATTCTTGCTGCTACCACAGAACTGCAGTATTCCAGAGACTCATTGTCTGAGGATTCCATCTGCCACTTGAGATACGTTTACACTGCAATTAGACACCTGTGGCTGGCCCATGCCAGCTGACTCGGGCTCACGGGGCTCATACTACAGGGCTGTTTAACCGTGGGGTAGACGTTTGGGCTTGGGCTGGAGTCCAGGTTCTAGGACCCTGCGAGATGGGAGGATCCCAGAGCCCAGGTTCCAGCCTGAATGTCTACACTGCAGTTAAACTGCCCCTTAACCTGAGCCCTGCAAGCCCAAGTAAGCTGTCATGGGTCAGCTCTGGGTTTTTAAATGTAGTGTAGACAAACCCAGAGTGAATCTGATTCAGTGGAAGGCCTCTTGTGGTAACATGGGAATGCAGTCTCTATAGCCCATTTAATCCTTAGCCTCACAGCAAGAAGGTGAAAGGTGATGTAGTTGTTTCTGCTGTGGATCCTGGCACATTTGGAAGTGAAGTGAGCGACCCAGCTCATTTCACATAGGATAGCAAACAGCTGTCAGTGTCAATGACCTTCAGCCATTACCAACACATTGACCAAGGAGGGAAAGTAAATGGCTTTAATTCACCTGGGCCAGATCCTCAGGTGGTGTACATTCCACCGCTCTGCCAATTTACACCAGTTCAGCATCCGGTCCAGCAATGAGAAGGAGGCTGGATACCATTCAGATTCTGCAGCATCCCACAGCACAAGATCAAATCCCTTTATTGTCTCATGCTACCAATGCGATTTGCTAACACATTACTGAGAGGGGTAACAAATCCTGTACTATTTAAAGGGAAACATTAAAACTCTCACTTCTGGTGGAGATGCTGGAATGTGTTAAATGGGTCACACCATTAAAACAAATATTTCTAACCTACATTTATGAAGTACTGTAAGTGAATGAATATTTGACTGCCTCAGCATTGGCATTGATTTTATTAACAGCTGCATAACTGCTACATGTGGAATGTTTTTCATAAAAGTGAGCCTGAGGCACCAATCTAGCTATTATACTAATCACACTTAGCTCTTTTCACACAGAGATTTCAAAGCGCTTTCAAAAGGAGGCTGGTAGTCTCAGCCCCTTTTTATAGAAGGGGAAACTGAGACACAGGGCAGGAAAATAATTTGCCCAAAGTCACCTAACCTGAAAGCTTTGAGGTGCTCAAATCAGAGGTTTAGTCTGGGGTTATATGTAGATTTTACTACCATCCATCACCATGTGGAGCAGCTGTGAAAGTATCACAATGCCAATGCCATGAATCTGGGCCCATCCAGAGCCAAAGTCAGTTCTGATTTCTGCACTGCCATTTGGGATTGAGAGACATGCCCTTATTCACACTATCCCAGAGTGCTTTCTGTGGGAGTGTAAACTGAGCGGTAGCAGAAATTAGCCTAGGCTAGTTTCGGCAGTAAAGGACTGGCACACACTAGTGCATGCCAGAGTAAAACTTTGTGAAGCTGGAGTTAGAGGTCTCAGTATTTATTAATAATTTTTAATACTGTAGTTAAAAATATAATGAAAATAATTAAAAAATGCCCCAACAGCCTCAGACTGCCTGAAATTCAAAGTTAAAGATTAACTTTAAACACACAAAGCCGAACACTGGGAAGTATGGAAATGAAAAATTAAGGTACCCAAACAACCTTAACGCTGCCCTCATTTCCTGGCCACCATTTGTAACCTGCTTGTAAGACAAACAAGAGTCTGTGATAAATCTCATAGCATCCTAGCTACTGAATCTGATTAGTTAAACTATGATATTTCCTGGTCAAGAGCTGTGGGCCTCTTAGTCCATGTCCTCCATGTGTTCCACAGCAGAGCCTGCTGCAAGGCCTTTTGGAGCTTCTGATAACTGCAGCAATAGAGAACCAAAGTCCTGTGTCTAGCAAAGTGTGAGAGAGTTATTCAATTTGCAACCCCAGCATGAGGGAATTCCACTGGAAAGGTAGGTAATGAATGTTTGTGAAGCACCTTTTGTTCGCTGGTTGAAACGTGATGTATTAGTGCAAAGGATTGTTAAGGTCACAAAGCGTAGTGCCGTGAGGAGGAGTTAAGTGTTCTACCTAGATCATATTCCCTCTCATACCCAGAGCTTACAATGTAGCCTGGTCTTGGTGTCAGTCATGCCGGGAGATGTGTCTGCACAAATCCCATTGACTTCAATGATAGTATAGCCTACAGGCTTTGATGTGAACAACAAATTCCTTAGTGGACAAGCTCAACAAGGTTAAATTCACAGCCCCTGGATTGAATAACTTCTCAAGCCACCCAGCCTTCCAAAAATAGTCAAAAGCAACGATTCTTTTTGAGATAAGCTACAGGAAAGAGGCTTGGCTTAATGGTGAAATCCTTGCTGATCTTAAACACAAAAAAGAAGCTTACAAGAAGTGGAAGATTGGACAAATGACCAGGGAGGAGTATAAAAATATTGCTCAGGCATGCAGGAGTGAAATCAGGAAGGCCAAATCACACTTGGAGTTGCAGCTAGCAAGGGATGTTATGAGTAACAAGAAGGGTTTCTTCAGGTATGTTAGCAACAAGAAGATCAAGGAAATTGTGGGCCCCTTAATGAATGCGGGAGCAACCGAGCGACAGAGGATATGGAAAAAGCTAATGTGCTCAATGCTTTTTTTGCCTCTGTCTTCACGAACCAGGTCAGCTCCCAGACTACTGCACTGGGCAGCACAGCATGGGGAGGAGGTGACCAGCCCTCTGTGGAGAAAGAAGTGGTTCAGGACTATTTAGAAAAGCTGGATGAGCACAAGTCCATTGTTAGGATATAGATATTCAGGCCTGTCTGCAAAGGCCTGTACTTTAAGAATTTAGGTGTATTCTTATCACTTGGCTAGTTATAGAGGTATAAAAGAAAGAATCAAAATCACTGTCTGCCAGTGTAAGGTCCTTCTCTTACTGTGACAGTCTGAGGCCCTGTTCTTAGGCTAAGGCCTTTGGCTAAGCAGCAGAAGCAGCCATAAGCTGGGAAGCGACCGGTCACAGCCTCACATTCCAAACTAGTCACATTGACAGAAGGTGCTATTGGGCTGTTAGGAATACAATCCTGTCCTGATAGTGCCTATCACCTCCAGAGAAAGGGAAGTGCCTAGAAGATGATGCGGGGAGGGATAGCTCAGTGGTTTGCGCATTGGCCTGCTAAACCCAGGATTGTGAGTTCAATCCTTGAGGGGGCCATTTAGGGATCTGGGGCAAAAATTGGGGATTGGTCCTGCTTTGAGCAGGGGGTTGGACTAGATGACCTCCTGAGATCCCTTCCAACCCTCATATTCTATGATTCTATGTAAAAGGAAACTTAGTTTGATAGCATCCTGTCTGGCAAGAACTCACTTATCAATAGCTGGGATGTGAAATCCTCACTTCTGTATTGTTTTGTCATTATAGTTCCCACTTTGCTATTGTTTGTCTGTATAATCTCTGTCTGGTTCTGTGATTGTTCCTGTCTGCTGTATAATTAATTTTGCTGGGTGTTACATAATCATGTTACAATATGTTAGGATTGGTTAGTTAAATTTCAGGAAAATGATTGGTTAAGGTATAGTAAGCAGAACTCAAGTTTTACTATATAGTCTGCAGTCAATCAGGAAGTGGGTGGGTGTGTGGGTGGGGGAAATGGGAACAGGGAATGGGCGTGGGGAAATTGGAATCATGTTTGGCTAAGGGCAGGAACGGAAACAGGGACACAGGTGTAAGGCTCTGTGGTGTCACAGCTGGGAAGGAGGACACTAAGGAAGGAAACTGGAATCATGCTTGCTGGAAGTTCACCCCAATAAACATCGAATTGTTTGCACCTTTGGACTTCTGGTATTGTTGCTCTCTGTTCATGTGGGAAGGACCAGGGAAGTAAGTGGGTGAAGGAATAAGCCCCCTAACATCTTGGTGCCGTGACTCGGATGCATCACATTGGATAGGTGAGTGGCAGCCTGTAAGTCCCCCTCCCCAACAGTCCGCGCAGCTGCTTGGAGGGGGTATCGCGAACTCTCGTGATGCTAGTTGCGGGTTCTGGCGAGCCAGGGTAAAGGATTTTTTGGATAAATGGATAAGGAAGAACCAGGGCCCATACCAGGTGTAGGGGTCAACCTGGGATGAGATTAAAAAGGAAATGAAGGAAGTGTTAGGGAACCCAGAGGGACGGGGGGTGGCTGAGGAGCCCACCCTCCTTGGTATATTGGTAGTGGAAGAAGGTCCCTGCCCATGGGGACTGAATGCCTTCCAGGGAAAGGAGGCACTTCAGTCTGCTTGTGAGAGGTCTGAAGTAAGGGCAGCATTATGGGAAGCTGCCAGTAATCTTTCAAGTTTGGTGCTGCTTCAGCAAGGGCTGCTGAAGGGTTGCAAATTAGTTAGGGGTAGTGAAAGATGATTTGGCACAACAGGGTTTAAAGTCAAAAGCAGAGTTAACAGACTACCTTTAGAGACTGGAGCTGGGACTTGGTCCTGGGGGAGTGGAGAGAAAGAAGGGAAAAAAAAGTTTCAAAGTGCAACCTGCCTTTCCACACACTTTTGTTTTTCTGAAGTTTTAATGGAGGGTACGTTGGATACTTATGTGAGATGTCAAGAAAGAAGTTTTTATTTAATGATCAAACCCAGTTATATAAATGTAACTGTATGTGCAACTCTGTGCAGTCACATTGGATGGAAGCTTGGTAATTAAATTAACCAAGGGGGTCAGGTAGAGTGGCTACTACCACCACTATGCTTCTGTCCCCAGAAGCCTTTACAGCTATTCTGAGGGAAAATGGGCCCTTTTCCCACAGAAATGGTCTATAAGGGACAGCTGCAGGCAGCAGGCAGAGAGAGAATCTGATCAAAATTATTTGACTTGGGTAATGTAATCAAAATCACTAAAGGATGGAAGGGGTTTCTGTTGGAACTTAACTTGGCTGCCCCTGGTTGTGTCTAGTTGTACAAGATGGAAGTGTAATCGGGGTACAGTTGTGTAAAAAAGAGTAATCACAGTGCAAGAAATGTTAGGCAAAAGAGAATTTTGTGTGGTAAGAGAAAAGGAAAAGGGGAGGAATGATGGGAACACTGAGCCTTGGGGTGGCTCTGGGGGATCAGATTGTTGCTTTGGTGGGTGTGCATGAAAACTCTGTGGGCATGGGGGAGGCAGTTACACCTTTTGTAAAACTAATATGGCTAATATAATGTTATGGAGGTTAAACTATATGGAAGGAATGTGCATTTTCCCAGGACGTGTGCAGTGTATATTGGAGAAGGGGTAAAAGAAATGCAAATGTAACCCTTCTGCCAGGCCAAGTTGATAGCAGCAAGGGCCGGGTTCAGTACACAGGGGTTCCCTCTCATCAAAGCAAATACAAAACTGGCTCGAGCCCCCACCCAGTGACCTGGGAAAATCTTACACACCCCCTGGGCGCCTCAAAGAGGCGTTACTTCCCCTCTCGCAAGCACGGAGTCTCGGTGTAGTAGAGAATCTTTAATAACATGAGGTAAATGACATCAGCATTAAATTGGGAAAACACCACAACTAGTGTTCATTAACAAAACCATGAGCAAAGACCCACCCCAGCAAATTGGGCCACATCCTTTCCCTCGGGTTCTTGAGTCCCAGAACCCAAACGTCTCTTGAGTCCAGCAATCCTCAAATCACCCAAAATCCAAAAAGTCCAGCCCCAGAGTTCAAAAGTTCATCTGCAGAGTGTTACTCCCCAGTCTGGCTAAAATGTGCCTGTGTGTGGGGGAAAGAGGTAAGGGGTACCTTACGTGTCCTAAAGCTGACTGCCCCACAGGGCTCTGCTCTGCTACGCTGTCTCACGAACGGCTCCGCTCCACCACGACCGGCTCCGCTCTGCACAGCTCGCCGTCTCACGAACAGCTCTGCTCAGCTCGCCGTCTCATGACCGGCTCCGCTCCACCACGACCGGCTCCGCTCTGCTCAGCTCGCCGTCTCACGAACAGCTCTGCTCAGCTCGCCGTCTCACGAACGGCTCTGCTCCACCATGACCAGCTCCGCTCGGCACAGCTCGCTGTCTCACGAACAGCTTGGCTCAGCTCGCCGTCTCACGAACACACCGCTGTCTCACGAACGGCTCCGCTCCACCACGACCGGCTCCCTCTGCACAGCTTGCCGTCTCACGAACACGCTGCTGTCTCACGAACGGCTCCACTCTGCACAGCTCACCGTCCCACGAACAGCTCTGCTCAGCTCGCCGTCTCATGAACCCGCCGCTGTCTCACGAATGGCTCCGCTCCACCACGACCGGCTCCACTCTGCACAGCTCGCCGTCCCACGAACAGCTCTGCTCAGCTCGCCGTCTCGTGAACGGCTCCGCTCTGCACAGATCGCCGTCTCACGAACAGCACCACTGCACTCTAGATCTTCCGGCTCCCCACTACTTGACGCAGTGCTCAGTGATTGCAGCGCTCAGTGATTTCAGCTCATAGTAGTGGGGGCCCTAGTGCTGGTGCACCATAAGGCCAAAGTGAATGCAGCACAGTACCTGTAGCAAGACCCTTAATAGACCCAAAATTAGCTCTGACATTCCACAGTGGAGAGAGACAGAGGTGCAATTGGTGCTGCAGGCCCTCACAAAGGGGCCCACACCGCCAGGTACTAATACCTGTCTCAAGTCTCTCTCCCTTCACAGAGTTTTGGAACCCATGTCCCTTGCCTAGCGAGTGCTACTCAGTTGATGGTGAGTCCCTCCATCATAACAAAAGGCCAAGTACAGTTCCAAGCACAGTTCCCATAATCAGGGTAATAACAATTTACTCTTCCCACCCCAATAACAAAGACACTGGGGATCCCACAACAGCCAAAGTGACCATTTGGGCAGTTATGGCCTCATTCTAGGCGGGGTGGGTGTGCCTATGCAAATTGAGATCAGCCCCTGAAGTTCTTTTCCACTACTTGCCACACCTCACCACCAGATGTCAGGGTGGAGCCCATCCTGACTCTGCTTACACAAATAAAACATGGTACTTAATTAAAATCCTATTAGGGCTCCAAAAGGGGCCACAATAGGTTGTGCTTTCTTTTTCAGATCTCTGTGTGTTTTGGAGTAGGAGATGAAAGTGGAAAGTAATCAGAACTCTAGTGGAAGTAAAATGTTTCCCTTTTAAGACAGTGTCTGAGCTGCTAACAGCTTTGGATCCAGAAGCAAGCTAGTAAGCCTCTGTGTAAATGCAAATTACCTAGCTGATGGGCACAAAGGAGCTGCAAATAATGCATACATCCGGTCAGTAAACAAGCTACTAGAAGACTCAGATTATGACCCTCCAGGAAAGGGAGGTGAAAAAACAAGTCAAGCCTGAAAATAAGGGGGACAGGTTAACCTTAAGGTGTGTGTGTGTGTGTGTGTGTGTGTGTGTGTGTGTGTGTGTGTGTGTGTGTGTGTGTATATATGTATGTGTACAGTGCTAAAATCTGAAGCTGTCTCTCAGCTATTACCTGAGAATAAACTTAAAGCTTGGTACAGCAGAGAAACTATTGCAAACATGGTCTGTTGTACAAGAGGGGAAACTGAGGTACACCACCTCATGAATTTCATAAATGACCAGTAAGTGGGGTAATTCACTAGCCTGACTATGGAACAAAATAAGGACAGCCTGGAGATAATTCTTCTGTTTTTCCTGCAATTAGCAAGGAAATTTGTAAAAGAAAGTGGTATTATTATTAAGCAATAGTCTGTCCCCACCATGGGGGTGGAAATTGTTTCTTTTGTTTTTCAGACACACTACAAGCAAGCTGGTGCCAGTGGGAAAAATAACCCAGAATACCATGGATCTGTGTTTTGTGTTTGTCTGTGGTGTTTGTCTTGTTGCTAGCATTGTTGTGTTTTAATGAACAGAAAACCTCATGACATGGGTGGGGGATGGCTTCAAAAGGCTGACCTGGGGGTGGGGGAGGAAGATGTGTATGGGAATGCAAAATGCTCAACTAGGAGGCCAGCACCTGTGTAATAGCTACCGTGGTACCTGGAAATGGAACGGCAACTAAGGTGGCCCCCACAAGCCCTGTGGAAATAATGAGAAGGGGAGGAGCTCACTGGGAATCAATGGAGGGGTGTGTAAAATAGTATAAATCAACAGAAGATGTTTGGATGTGCCCCTCTCCTGTGACTATGGAGGAGCAGGATCAATGGCCTATGCAAGGGGTGGACAATTGGGTGTACTGTGTATAAGGTGTTTTGCTGGGAATGTACATATGACTGGGGGCACAATTACACCATCCCATAACCAAACTACACATATCTACATGCTGCTATCTGGACTTTGGTGCACAAATGGATCTGTGAATCTTACTGCTATGAATAATCAAACCAGGGCATACTGCCTGATTCCATACCAAGTGGTCAAGCTGGTTTGGACAATATCCCATTTCTCTGTGAACATTCAGTGGACTTATGATATGAACAAAAGCAAGCTAAACCTGCAGGGGCAGCTTGTTGCAACTACCAGAAACTGGACACATAAGTTCGTGACCCCGTTGAATGAGGAGAGGCAGTGTTTTGGGGATATCTCAGCTGTTGGATCATACTGCAGTGGTCAGGACTCGGTATTGCTATGGATTTTGTATTGTTAACTGTACTTGTGTTACGTTGCATAGGGAGATAATCTATAAGTAATGTAATAAGCCCTCCAAACCCTGCAGTGTACTAGACAACCCGGACCCAACCTTCTCGGGCCCACTCTAATGGGAAGTCTGGAACACTAATTGGAATACCGGCTTCCTGCTCAGGCCGAGGATGGCAGAGGTGAGCTGGGGTGGGGAGTGGTTCCCCTGCGTGCCCCCTCTCCCAGTTACCTGCTGTGGCATGGGCGGCCCTCCTCGCGCCTTCCCGCCCCAGCTCACCTCCGCCTCCCTGGGCCTGAGCGGGAAGCCGTGGCCTGCTTCTCAGCCTGCCCCAGCCTCCTGCACGAACAGCTGATTCATGGGAATCCTGGGGGGCGGAGAAGCAGAGTGGGGCGGCACGTTCAGGGGAGGAGGCGGAGCGGAGGTGAGCTGGGGCCGGGGGTGGGGCGGGGAGCTGCCGGTGGGTGCTCTGCACCCACCAAATTTTCCCCTTGCGTGCTCCAGGGCTGGAGCACCCATGGAGTCGATGCCTAAGGTGCCACTTTTGGCCGGTTAAATTTAGAAGCCCTTTTAGAACCGGTTGTCCCTCGCAGTACAACCAGTTCTAAAAGGGCTTCTAAATTTAACAACCGGTTCTCGTGAACCGGTGCGAACCGGCTCCAGCTCATCACTGCTCATGTCCAAACATCTCAGAGTAATTCTCTTCTGGTGGAGGAACCTACCTGAGAAATTTTGAGCTAGATCCTCAACCATGCAGAAGTGAAAAAAAAAACACATACTCCATTTGTTTCTGTGAATATGAAGGTTCCAAAAGAAGAGAAAAACAATCTTGTAGTGTATTAAAAAATATGTAATAAGAATTTGGGTGAGCCTCCTGTTGTGAATGATGGGATTTGGGATGGGATGGTGGTGATGTTCTCTGCGATGTTGGGTTTTATGTGTTGCTTTGTCATATAAATTATATAGAAAGTCACGTTTCAAAATCTTATCCATTCTCAGAAGAATACTCTTGTTTTTAAAGCCAACTTTTCTGAGCAACCTACAGCCCCAGTCAATGCTCAGGCATTGGGGATGATGCTGACTGTTGCAGAGAGGGGATTAAAGTCCCATGCAACTTCTGAGACTCACAGCCATCACGCAGCAGGACTGCCTTGAGGGAGTCCCGTTAAACTGGCAGGGTTTTTCTGAGAATGCAAATTCTAAATGTAATATTTATAACAAATAAATAATTGACAGTTCAAAGGAGAGAGAAAAGGATGTGTATTCTGCCCTCACCCACCTGCAAGCAACGTAAGTGACAGCAAAGGGATGGCTTACTTTAACTGAGGGCAGTATCAGGCCCCCAGTACTTCATATTGTTGACTGAATACAAATGTACATGTACCTGAAAAGTTTGGGTTAGAGTGTTCCTTAAACAGGGAAAAGAGTATCTCTGGGAGGAGATGTCTCCTCTCTTCAAAACTGAGGAAGTTCTCCCAGATAAATCTCTTCTCTGTTGTCCCCCTAGTAAGCATCACAGAAGGAGCATAGGCTGTAGTAGTTGCACAGTTAAGGGATCCATTGTAAACTCTGGACCTGAACATTCAGATTGCCTCACTGTGTGAAGCACTGTACAAACAGGGACTGCCTGAAGAGCTAACAGTCTAAATAGACAAGAGGGAGAAAGGGAATTTACTTAACTCCATTTTACAGATGAGGAACTGAGGCCCAGAGAAATTAAGTGTCTGGCCAGGAATTCCTGGCCCACATTTCCTGAATCCCAGTCCAGTATCATAATCATAGGACCATCCTTCAGAGGCATGGAAAGGCATGTGTAGTGCCTTCAGCTGGCCATAGCTTAAAGCAGGCATTGTGACTCCTGTTGGCTCATGAAGTTTCTGAATACAAAAAAGCTATTGCAATATTTTGTTTTGGGAGCCAACCAGAGTTGGAAAATCCCAGCCTTAGTTTGGTGCACAATAATTGTCTGTGTTTGCCAACTAAAGCAAGAAGCCTAACAGACGTGGATACTCAACTCCCATTGAAATTCAATGGTCTAGCTTATTTTAGACCATTAGAAATTCCCAACCTAAATGTCTCCTCCCCTGGACTCTATGAACCATGACCCACCAAACAGTCACAGTGCACTTCAGGATGGGTGACTGGACTAGATCTCTACAGTCATGCTGCTGGTCTGAACTCCCTCAGTATTCTGTTTAGATCCACAGATGCTGGGACAGATCCCTGCAGTCATGAAGCTACATTGGGTTCTTGCTTCTTTTAGGTGCCTTCTGTCACAATGGGGCTTGGGCAGTCATGTCCAGTGTTCAAAACAGTGGCAATCAGAGGCCAGGAACAGCACCGAAGGTAAGAGCCAGCGTCAGGACCCAGGAGCCAGAGCTGGGGTCAGAAGTCCAAGAGTGAGCCGAGAGGCCAGTCCATCACTACAGCTGGCTCAGGGTCCACAGACACTTGCACAGTGTTGTTGCACAGACACTTTCTGGAACTCCTCCTGTGCTTAAATAGGGCTCCCGGACCAACCAGGGACCACAAGGGAAGATGTCAAGCTGGGTTTTCCCGGTGGTACTTCTTGTGGTGTTTCTCTCCATGGGGTCTATGTGGTATGCAGACAGCCTAATCACAGCTACCAGATAGTGGCCTGGTGGTGCTGGCTGGCCTGCAGACCTAGGTTCTGATCCCTGCAGAACCTCATGCCTGGGGTCTCCCAGCAAGTTAAACATGTGAATACCCAGTATAACCACCCCTCCTAGAATGTTATTGGTGTGTTGGCAGCTGCTTTGGGTGCACATTACAAACATGTACACCTCTCTCTAAGTGCTTCAGTAGAAAAAATATAGAAGAACAAAATCTGGAGAAAGTGCCCCCTTGCCAGTAGCTCCTTAGGCCAGACAGTCCCTCTCCTATTTCCTATCAAATCTTAGAAAACGTGCAGCAAGCACAAGAGTGAGAGAAGTGAGTCACATGCACCTAAACCTACCACAGCTTCTAAGTGCTTAACATCAGCCTGGGTGCCCGTGTCACACTCTTACTCTGATGGCACTGGGGCAGGCACAGTGGTGGGATGAGATGACCTACATTGCTTAACACTCACGGACTTATTGGGTTTGACAGCTGGGGGCTGATTCAATTTGAAACACACCTCCTGCCACCACAGGCAAAGTGGAAATTAAGTTTGGGTCACAGCGAGCAGAGAAATTGGGTTGAACAGCCATGCAGAGAGGAAAGCAAAAATTAGCTTTTAAACCATTCATCCTCATCAGCGCAGGGTGGGTGGAAAGGGGAGGTGGGTGGAGCTGACAAATTGGAAAACTGTCAGCTCTGGAATAGCTCAAGGAGGAATGAAAAGATCAGCCGAGGAAACTTTCCAAGTGGCTGAAATGCAGGATTGTAAGTTACACAAAGTGCCTGCCCTAGAAATCCAGAGACACTATGATTAGAAAGATGCAAAACTGTACTTACAGCTAGCTACAAGTGTGTGTTGGAATGGTAGATAGAGCACAGCAAGTGTATTATTTTCTCAATACTAATGAAGGTGGATTCCATGCTGAAGTTCACAGAAGTGTCAGGAGAGCAGCAGAGCAATCCAGCCCCTGAATACAAGGGCAGAGCTTGATTATGGGGAAGATTCACCTCCAATGCACACTGCCTCCGAGCAGTCACCTCACCCAAGGCTCTGCTTCCCAGCAGCACAATCCACTACGTTGTCATTAACCTCCAGGAGATAGTAGGGCAGCGTTGCTGAATGTGGAGTTGGCCAACTGATTAGAATGTGCCAGGTAACTTGGCTTTGAGTCATGCCCCCCTGCATAGATTTGTTGGGACTGGCCAATGGGGCCTTTTCTGTGATGGAAGAGACAAAGCAACAGGTGAAAGGGAAAAGTGGCAGACCTTCCCCTGCTGGCACACAACTTGTATCATCATCTTGCACAGGGGGTTCTCAACCATCTTCACAGCATGCACCACATCTTAGTGTCTCCCCCCTTTTCATGATCACACCAGAGCTATGTGGGAACTATGGCCTAGACCCTGAAGTCATGTAGATAAGGAAGTTATATGGCTCCGTTACCCTAGGATTGGAGCACCACACAATCTATTTTTTAAATTGATTTTCATTAAGAAACAGACAATAAAAAGTCCAGAAAGATAAATGACATACTGCTTGGCTATGTTCCTGAACAGTGCATGCTTCACAGGATCGCAAACACGTTTATGCAATTTTACAATTCATCATACATTCATAGATCCCAAGGCCAGAAGGGACCACTCTGATCATGTAATTGGCCCTCCTGTATGACACAGGCTAGAGAACTGTCCCAAAATAATTCCTAGAGCAGATCTTTTACCCAAAATATCCAATCTTGATTTAAAAATGGTCAGTGATGCAGAATCCACCACAACCCTTGGTAAATTGTTCCAATGGTTAATTATTCTCACTGTTAAAGATTCATGCTTAATTTCCAGTCTGAATTTGTCTAACTTCAACTTCCAGCCATTAGATGGCGTTATAACTTTCTCCGCTAGATTGAAGAGCCCATTATTGAGTATTTGTTCCCCAAGTAGGTACTTACAGACTATGATCAAGTCACACCTTAATCTTCCCTTTGTTAAGCTAAATAGATTGAGCTCCTCAAGTCTACCACTATAAAGCATGCTTTCTAATCCTTTCATCATTCTCTTAATTTATCAACAGAGCTGCAAGACCAGACAATACAGGACCAGACACTAGCACTTAAACATAACGCGTTATGGTGGGAGTTACAATACAGTAGAAGATCCACATGAATAGGGAGAGGAGGGAGGCACCTCACAATCCTCACAATTTTTATTCTCACAACATCCCTGCAAGGCAGTGCTACTACCTCCATATGACAGAGGTGGATCTAAGGAATGTATCCTTAAAGCAATGGAAGTTAGGGATCTAAATACCTTTCATGATCTGAGCCTAAGTGACTTGTCCAATGTTAGCCAGGAGGTTTTTGGTAGCGCAGGGACTTGAAGCTGGAGTGTTTGAGTCTTGGGCGAGGGCCTAACCACTGGACCGTTCCTCATCTCTGTAGTCAGCACTTGCACACACAGAGCAGAAATACAAGCTTTGCTTTTGTGGGTTTGCAATTCCCATTTATGCATTTAGAACTTTGTCCTTTAATCACAATGTTGCTTTTGCTCCTTCAGGTTCCTGTGATTTGTGTCTCCCTGCTGGAAATGACGAAGAGCAGGAGCCAGTGCCTCTGACCAACAAATTCTCCATGGACCTCCCGCTGTCTACAGTTTGGGAACCTCCACTCTAGCCATGCACACTAACAGGTCCCCATGTTCTCTATAGACTTATGGGTATTACTTACTCTACTAGTGGCCTACCACTAACTTTGGGAGGAGATTTAGCATCTGTCTTACCTGCCCTTCCATTGCAGTACATGGCTGCCTAAGGCAGCATGGTCTATCTGTTAGAGCTAGGGTGAATGGGAGCCAGGACTCCTGAGTTCTTTGCCCAGTAGCATCACCTTGGGCAAGCCACTTCTCCTTTTGGTCTCAGTTTCATTAGTTTTTCTTTTGTGCAGAACAAATGCAGGCTGCATAGCTCACAGCCTCACACAGTGGACATTGTGCACGCCAGCCAGTTCCACATCACCGCTGAAAATCATATGCAAAGCTTTAAGGAGAGGATGTGGAGCATATGGTATTTTCTAGAAAGCATGGTACAACATTACAGATTCGACAATCAACACAGGAGATATTTTTGACACCTTGTGGGAATTTTATTCCCCACATCCTATCATTGGGGTTCAAATGGCCCTTCCAGCCCACCATGACTTGGGGTTCATGGTGGATAATTAGCTGAACATGAGCTCCCAGTGCAATGCTGTTGCCACAGGAATGAATGTGATCCTTGAATGTATAAACACAGGAATACTGAGCAGGAGTAGGGAAGTGATATTACCTCTGTACTTGGCACTGGTGCAATCGCTGCTGGAATCCTGTGTCAAGTTCTAGTGTCCACAGTTCAAGAAGGCTATTGACAAATTGGAGAGGGTTCAGAGAAGAGCCACAAGAATTATTAAAGGATTGGAAAACCTGCCTTATAGTGACAGATTCAAAGACTCAATCTATTTAGCTTAATAAATATACACTGTGATCAAGTCATCCCTTAACTGTCTAAGTATCTACACAGGGAAGAAATATTTAATAATGGGCTCTGCAGTCTAGCAGAGGAAGGTCTAACATGATCCAATGGGTGGCAGATGAAGCTAGACAAATTCAGACTAGAAATAATTACCTTACCTGTTTAAAATTTATTCCTTAACCATTGGAACAACCTACCAAGGGTTGTCAGAGATTATTAATCACTGGCAAGTTTAAAATCAATATTGATATTTTTCTAAAAGATAGGATCTAGTTCAACCAGGAATCAATTCAGGAAAATCCGGTGGCCTGTGTCACAGGAGGTACGACCAGATGTTCACAATGGTCCTATCTGCCTTCAAATCTTTAAAACCCCAGCAGTCATGCTCAGGAACATCAGCGAAAGGAAATTCTACTGCCAAAGCCAATAGTTGTCTCTGTCAAGTCTCCAGTCAGTGGAGGGCAGGCCACCCCCACCTGCCATGCACTAATCTTATCCCTAATACGCTAATTGTATTTCCAGCTTCTAAATGCTGAACAGCTGGAATGGCTCCTGCCAACCCAAGTATTCCATTTGCACGCACACCTGTGCCTGCAGCTGCAGCTGTGGTGATAACAAGCACAGACCTAAATCTCCTTCATTAATACTGACTGTGTGGCTGTGTGGTATCTCTTGGCATCATGTATATTCATCCCATGACATTTGCAGATTTACTGGGGCAGTCATTAGGCAACAGATTGGCAATACAGAAGAAACTAACAGCTGTGGCTGAGCAATTCCACTGAAAATTTATTGCTAGCATTTTTATCGTGGAATGAAGTGCTTTGCATTCAATCACTCAGGAAGGGTGAGCTCTCACTCCTGCTCACTGCTTCTCTTTCATAGCATTGACATTGAGGCATTAACTGGCAACGTGATGATCTCGTCTAGGTGCAACTCTTTTGGTCTATGGGTGTATAACACAGTAGATGCAGCTCAATGGACTATCCACAAAGACTTGTCTTAATGTCCAGGTTAATAAATACAATATCTCCCCAGAGTGATGTATTCAGAGCTGAGATGGGGGGTTATTTTCTGTCCTTAGACTCAGGGAGATGGGAGCCAGTTGGTAGCTCTGGAGATTCAGAATGGTGGAAGAAGTGTGATTTGTTTCAATCCATCACATCTTCTGGCTCCAGTTGTAAGATTCCCACCACAAAACGTGGAGACAGGCTTCATCTAGTTGTGAGACAGGCTAGCGGACACACAGAGCCAAGCCATATGTTCTAATTAGAACTGCTGAAATTTTTTGCACAAAACAGTTTTACAATTTTTTCCTCAAAAATGGCTTCTTTGCAAAGTACAAAGCTTTGTGAAAAATTGTTGACAATATCAAAATGTTCTAATTTTCACTAAATGTTCTGTGATATTTATTTATTTTAACTAGCATGTTTATGGAAAATGTTATGGAAATCATGCTTTGAGCCCTGAGAAATGGAAATAAGTTGAACATTTTTCACAAAGTTGTTTTTCGACACACTCTTGTTTCTAACAAACCTTGCAGCTCTGGGGCAAAGTGGGACGCAAGGGGGAGATAGTTCCTTGCTCTGGGACCAGTTCCATCCAGTAAGGGGTAGCAGTGCAGAAACATGGAGCAGGATAGACTCAATCACAGCCTGCCCCCTGGGGACAGGAGGACAAAGTTCAACAACATTCATGCTCAGAGCAATAGCACTGACTCAAAATAACTTTCTATCTCAGCTATTCTAATGTATCACACATGTAGGGCCTATATGCTGCCCAAAGACCAGCTTGTGCTGGCAAGGAAAAGACTTAGCCAATCCCACACAGGATCCTAGGGAGAGCAGGGACAGTGTGCCTGCTACACCACCGGAGGGTGCTCCTGTCTCTGCAATGTTAGCTAATACAGAAGGGGATAAGGACATGTCCCTTCCCCTCCCTGCTTCTGTGGGAATGGTTTGGGGGTTAATGGGGGGCATCAGCCTGTGTTTGGGGGCTTGCCCTGAGGATGGCTGTCCCCAGATTCCCCCTGACATGGTGTGCTGCAATCCGGAAGGCAGGGGTGAGGGTATGGAAAAGAACCTGCCATTTCAGGCTGTATGAATTCTTTTTGCAGCTTGTGTGTGGAACTTGCTGGGAGGATCCAGGTCCCATTGATATCATCCTTGATCTTCCTGTCCTACAAAACAGGCCTGCCCCATCTCAGCCACAGAGCTGCAGAGCTGTCACCCCCCTTTCCTCTTACCCAGATGGGGGCAGATCTGTGCATGGTGGATCCCACACACACATGAGTCAGGGGGGCACGATCCATCCTGTTACTGGTAAGAATGAGCCATGCAGGTCAGATTTGGCAATGGAGCCAGATATGAATTTCCCCAAAGTTTAGGGGTGCTTGGAGCTGGGGTTTTGGCTTGGTCCTGCCTCGGGACTGATTCTCCCCCACATACACCAGTGTGACTTCACTGACTCCCCATCCATACCACCTTGTGTGCCTGAAAGATAGATTAATGCCCTACTCTCAGTGCAGCTGTTTTGCTAATTGCGGTGCCTGTGTTCTGCTGATCTCCAACCGGCCACATTTCAGCTAAATCTCTTTCCTATGTTGCTCTGATTATAGGTGTCCTGTTGGGTAGAACATATTCTTGTTTCTCTGTGATGTAGGGCAGGGGTGGAAGAAAACGTTGCCTCCATGGAATTCACAGATTCCTCAGCAGCCCCTCCTTCTCTCTTTGGAAAGCACAGCATGTTGTTTCCCGGGCCAATAAGGATCAGCAGGAGATGGCTTCAGCTCCTTTTTTGTATTGCTCAAATTATTTAAATCTTGGGTCCTGAAACAAATGCTGAGCTGCGGGAGATGGCAGCCATTCCAACTGCGGCCCCTTGGTTGGGTCGAAACTGGGGTAGAGTCTGACGTCTCCCGGGGAGCCCAGTGGTCTAGCTGAATGGTTTGACGTGGGGGTCGGAATTACAGCTGTAGATACAGGAATCTCCTCAGCCTACATTTTCTGAAGATTCAACATCTGCCGTTTGGTACAATCCAAAAATGTGACTCTTCGCCGGATCTTTTATGAGTCAGGGATATCTCCACCTCAGTCAAAGATGGCTTTACAGTCTCCATAGGAGACAGGATGTCTCCCCATTGCCTTGCCAATTCAAACAGTGTCCTGTGTGCCTCTGAGAGACAGCTGAGATCACCTGAGGCACTTTGGCTCATTGTCCCCAGAGGTGCACTAGTGTGGAATGGAAGCAGAGTGTTCTCAGGGGTGATTGCCGGCCTACAGAACTCCCTCCATCCGGTAGCCTGCTGGAGGTCATTTATTGATCTCCAGGGTATGCTGAAAAGCATGTCGTTTTGGTAAGCACATGTTTGACTCAGGGCCGGTGATGGGTTACATATGCTGGTTGGTGGGCAGCGTAGTAGGCTATACCCCTCTTGCACCCTTTTGGGGAGAGGGTGGGTGCTGCTCCTGTCTCGGAGTCTGGAGCACACTGTGGGTCAGTTCTCTGTTCCCTTGTGAGGGAAGGGGGAAGTTCGAGTATTCCAGACAAAAAGTCAGTATGCTCCCACAGCCCACAACAAGCATTCCTAGGCCTTCGGGAAGCCAAAGCAAAGATAATAAAAGAGAAAAGTACTGGGCCTTCTCCTTTTTGAGAGGGTCTTGGCAGCCAAGGCTCTCAGGCCATTTCGCCAATCAGCAATCCCTTCTCCAGGGGCCAGGGCATGCTAGGTTGCACCTGGTATTGGCCACTGTCTGTAGACAGGGTACTGGGCTGGATGGACCTTTGGTCTGACCCAGTATGGCCATTGTTATGTTCTTATGTTCTTATGTGCTCCTTCAGTGCTACCCTGCACTGGGCAAGGACCCTCACTTTTAAGGACCCGCCCACCCCTGGCCTTGGCAGGCCTTACAGGTGTGTCAGGTTGAGGCTGATTGTGCCCAGAGGTGCTTTTTAACCCCTTCCTTACTGGGGTGGGGATCTGCCCTATCACAGGGTGGTACAAAGAGTTGTCCTGTTCGTGCTGTCGGTTGTGGGGAGTTTTATTTGGTGCATGGCTGCATTTAATTTATGCATGTGTCCAAATGCCAGGGCACTGAAAATTGTTCAGCAAAACTAACATGGAAGCTGCTGGCCATTGAGTTGTCTTGCAGACAGTAGCGTAGCTAGTGGGGGAGCGGGGCAGCGGCCGCTCCCCCACAGAGCAGAAGTGGCACCTTTTTAATTCAAGTGGCGGACACAGTATGAGTGTTGCTCCTGGGCTTGGTAACAGCATTGGAACAATAAGAGAAAAGCCCGTTCTGTGGCTTGGAATAGTCTCTAGGGAACAGAGGGTTAGCGTTAAGGTTCTCAATCTTAGCACTTGTAGAAATCCTCCAGGTATTTCACAGAAATAGAGGTATTTTGCGATCCACTTTTGTTTCTGGTTTGCTAACATTAAAACCATTCTTGTGCTAGTCTTGCTAACCTGGAGGGCAGAGCATTGTCCAGATCTTGATAGTGTGGTTAGGATCTTATGGAGTGAGTAGAGTGGACTGGAATAATAAACTGGGAGGCTATCAACAGAAACAGTATTGCTTTCTACTCTCCTATTTATTATCACATCCAAAAAACCACCCCACATTAAAGGAACATTCAGCTGACAAAGTCAAGCACTCAAAAATCAGGAAATGCCCAGAATTCACCTGGGCAACCTTAATTTGGCCCCCATCTGCATATGCATTGTGATGATACAGTCTTTAATTACATGATCACATACTGTTTTGGTCCCGTGATCCCTTCTTCATACTGTGCTCAGGATAGAGTTCTCACCAATGGGTGGCTATTGAATAACATTTTTTATCCTCATCACTCAGTGTTCACCGCTGATCTGGACGGGTGTGTGGTCTAGTGGTTACAGATCCTTCTGCTTCTGTTCTCCCAAACCTTGCCCCTTGTGGTCCATTTCCTTCAAACTGTCCCTGTTCCTGTCCCTGCCTCTGCACGCAATCCACATGACTTCTTATCCCAGTCTCCCCCACAAGCCCCAGCTTCTTGTCGCAGTCCCAGTCTCCTTGCTCCAGCCAGTCCTTATCTCCCTGTCTGATATCACTGTTGGAGTTCCAGTCTTCCCTTCCACCCTGGCTCCCAGTCCCAGATTCCCTGCCTGGGCTTATCATGCTAGTCCCTTCCCCAGGCTCCTTATCTAGCCAGCAGCATCCTGAACTCCTCAGCTTGTCTCTGCCCCAGTCCTGTCTATTCCCCCACCTCCCAGCTCCTTCTCTCCATCTCCCACTCCTCCTGGCTTTTCATCCCACTCCCAATATCCTTGCCTAGCCAGTCCTAGCCACCCACTTCAGGCTCCCTGTGAAAGTCCCAGTCTTTTCCCACCCTGCTCTCAGAGACAGGGCTTCCTCCCTGCCCAAGCACAGGTACAGGGCTCAGCTCCACTCAAACAGCCACCTGCCACTGTGAGGAGAAGCTGGGCCATTCCTGCCTCCTGTGGGGAGTGAGGGTCAGAGCTGAACGGCCAGCTTGGCTGCTTCTCTCCCTGCTACCCCAGCACACAGTGATTTTGTCAGCTGCCTCCTGAGAGGCAACTCTTTTGGGGTCCCTGTCCCTCCCTGTCCCTCTCTCCATGAAGGGAGCTATTAGCTCATTCTTTGCTGAACAAGGGGGTTCTGCTGGTTCTTTCCTGAACAAGGGGGTTCTTGCCTGCTCACTATTAATGCACAGCTTTGGGGAGGGGTTCCTCTTCCACCAGCTCCAAGGAGGCCCAAAGAGGCTCCCCCTGCCACCTGCTGCCAGCACTTCTCTGACTGTTGCAACAGAGGAGCCTTAAGGAGTCAGCCTGCCTTCTAGACTTACTAGTTGGTATGTGGCTTATTCCATGGTTCAGTTATCAATCTGTTATGCAGCCATACTGAGTGTCAGAGCTCACTGTGCAGAGGTCTTGAGCACCTGCCCTCCAGCACTCACTGCAGAAACTCAGTGGAGTGGCTTGAGGGCCACATTTGTAGCAATGCTAATTAGGGGGCAGTGAGGCTGAGGAGTTGTAGATCCAAGAGTTGGAGGCAGCAGGGTCCATTGGTGACTATGACCAAACTTTCTGCCTCTTTGTGGCTAAGGCACCCAGCTGCAACAGTGGGCCCTAAACTGATCATTGCTGGAATCTAGACCCTGCCGATGAGCCAAGCTTCCCTGCAGATATAATTCCGCTGCCTCTATTCAGCTATGTCCATGAAATCTAGATACTGCCTCTGAACGGAGCTTCACTGGATAAAGTGTTTTAACAAATTCACCAGATTTTGAGCTTTTGGCACAAGCATCTTCCCCCAAAATGTTGTTTCTCTTTGAAGTAATATTAACCAGCTGGCAGGTTATTTGCTCTTATCATCCAGAGGCAAGGAAGCAGTAGCAGCTCCACTGGTCAGGGGGACTTGAAAGAGGCTCAGGCTGTCCTGCTGGAAACAGGGCAGAGAATGGAAGTCCTGTCCTTGATGGGACAGTGACAAGAACAGGGAAAGCTGGAGGGTTCCTGGTTTTTCTGAATCTGCAGAAGTTGCAAGAGATTGCCGTTGAACCCTGTAACAACACATGGTGCCCTGGTAATGATGCATGCCATCCCGCTGAGCACTGTCCTCACACAGAAAGCTGATAGTGAAATGGTCTTTAATCCTCATCCAGGAGGCCATGCATTTTTCAGACAGCATCACCTCTGGGCTTTGAGGTTCTGATGACAACTTCCTTCCTCTACAAAGTCTCTTGAGAACCCAGTGAAATCTTTGTGGGGAGGTTGAGGGTGGAAGTGTCAATCAAAAGGACTTTTCAAAGCTGTAAAGTTCCCTAATTCGCTCTTATCTCTCCAGGCGCTGAAGGACTTTTTGATGGCTTGTCACTCAGAACATGCACAGGCTGGACACCAGAATAAACACCTATCTCAACTCAGGCATATCTTAACCTTTGCGGTGAACCAGCTGAGTCGCTACAGGGGAGAGATATATTGCATATGGCATGTGTTATTCAGACATCAGTGTTTGTGATGGGACATGGCACTACTTCTATCATCGCTGGCTGTCTTGTGAGAGGAGTGAATCATGAGTGAGTTATGCAGCCTGTCCCATCCTCCCCGGTGAGTGAAGCAGGGAGGATAATGTTGTATTACAATGTGACACTCTTCTAGGCAGAGTGATTCCAGTGATGGATTTAAGGATTTGTCATGAGAACCTAGGAAATTGTCAGTCTCCTGCACTGCCTTCTAGTTTCCTCAGCTCATGAAGATTTGTTCTTTCTACCCCAGCTGTTTTGCAGGAGAGGGAAAGACCAAGCACTAACCCGACACATGAAAATTTCATCTAATACAAGGAGAAAGATTAATGGATAATCCATGGTGCAGATAAATCTCCATATTGCTCAAATGGTTCCGAGGCTCCTTGGTCTTTAAAGAGGCCCACCCTCCTTGTCTGTTGGAAAAGGAGATCCAGTGACTTTCTTTGCAGTTACCTCAGGTCTCTGGTTCTGTTGAATGCTTGCAATCACAGAGGAGAGAGTTTTAGAGAGAGTGTTTCTGGATTCAAACCACCTAGCTGTGTGTTCCCCATCTGGTTTTGGTACTTATATGGCCCCTATCACTGCAGCATTTGAGCATGTCCCAACCCCCCAATGTGGTAGGAAAGTAGGATTATCCCTTGTTTACAGATGGGGAGCAGAGGCAAAAAGAGGCTAAATAAACTCCCTCCGCACCCTGGGTTGCTTGGGAAATCTAGGGCAGTGCCTCCAACAGCCCAAGTGAATGCCCTAGCCACAGGACTGTCCTTCTAATCACTTATGTAGTGATTCCCAAACTTTGGAAAGATAACATTAGCCTCCCCGCCTGGCCCACCACCATCAGAAAAATAAAACCAGTGGGGCTGCCTACCCCATGCCATGTGTTGTTAAAGTCCTATGACACACCTTAATTCATGCATCTTCCACACCCTACCAGCTACTCCTTTGCTTCCCTGCACTCCCTCAGACTTTGATAAATGTTCTGGTAGCTCTAGGGGGGAGGGATAGCTCAGTGGTTTGAGCATTGGCCTACTAAACCCAGGGTTGTGAGTTCAACCCTTGAGGGGGTCATTTAGGGATCTGGGGCAAAACATTGGGGATTGGTCCTGCTTCGAGCAGGGGGTTGGACTAGATGACCTCCTGACGTCCCTTCCTACCCTGATATTCTATGATCTTTATAATTTCACCCTTCTTCATCTTGCTTACATGCTTTGATGAGCATGTTGCAAATTGGATTATTGGCACCGGAGTTAGCACCCATTGAAATAAATGCAGCAGTCTGCACATCAGAACTATTGTTTCAGACTCAGGCAGGCGCCTCTGCATCAGTTACACTTGCTTCAGTATTTGAAAGTTTTCTTTGTAATCATACCTTTAGAGGCTTACTTTTATATAAAGTGACAGCCAAGACCTGGAGAAGAACTGAGAGGTCTGTCAATACCTCCACCCTTCACACAACAGATTGGGTGATTTATTTTAGGTCTATCTCTGAATGGATAATGCACATAGAGAAGGCAGAACGAGTTTGTGAAGAAGCACCTATTAGCTCCTGTTTAATTAGAAGCTGAGATACCACAGTAAAGAGTATCACGTATCTAGAGAGGTTAGAACAATGGGATACCATATGATCTACCCTTCGTGCCCAAAATCCAAAATCCTATTCCAGAATCCCAGTTCTCAGGGTCAAAGTACTTCATGCAGCAGTGAGAGCAGGGACATGCGGCGCTGGGTAGCAAAGGCATGTTATAGACCAGGGGTCTCAAACTCCCGGCCCATGGGCTATCTGCAGCCCGAGAACCTCCCCAATGTAGCCTGCGGGGCTCCAGCAATTTTGGGGCCGGGTCTCTCCCTTGGCCTCGTCTGCTGCCCCCAGGCACTCCCCCACTCCCACATCCCCCTGGCTATTTACAATGGCCCAGGGCCCCGCCCACCACCGGCAGTGCAGCGGAGCTGAGCGGCTTCTGCCTTCTCAAGGCCCTGAGTGCCCCTGCTGCCAATCAGAAGCTGCAGGGGCAGTGCCTGAGGGCCGCAGCACATGGAGGCCCCCCGGCTCACCCTGCCTTGGAGCCCCAGGTAAGTGCCGCAACCCCGACCCCCTCCCAGAGCCTGCACCACCACCCCCTTCCAACACACCCCTTCCTGCCCCCAAACTCCCTCCCAGAGCCTGCAACCCCATCCCTCCTCCTGCACCACCACCCCAGAGCCTGCACCAGCACCCAAACTCCATCACAGAGCCTGCACCCCAGACCCCCTCTCCCACTCAAACTCCCTCCCAGAGCCCAACCTCTCACCCCTTCTGCACCCAAACTCCCTCCCAGAGCCTTAGGCAGGTGGGGGGTGGAGTTTGGGGGGGTGGGTTCTGGGCAGCATGAGTGACATTATTGGCCCACTGGGAGGATTTGAGGACTGGCACTGGCCCTAAGGTAAATTGAGTTTGAGACCCCTGTTATAGACCAACAGATGTCTACTCACCATGTTCATTGACAAAGACCCAACAGAAAAGTTTGCCATCCTCGCCACTTTCTGTTAGCCGCATGATTTCATCATATTGAGTTATGTTAAAGTATCTAAAGAATTCTTGTCTTTTCCTTTTCGGTCTGATCAATTTGGGTCAAGCTCACTCATTTTCTTCTTTCACAGAGAATGGTTTGCTGCCAAAAGGGGTTTTTAAGCAGCTCTTTAACTCACAAGGGAAGTTTTCATAATGAATACTCACTTATTAGGAACAAGAGCACATTTACACATGACTTCTCCAAAGCCTCAGTTCAGATTTCCAAGCAACAAGCAGAATGGCCAGGAAGCTCTCCCTCTAAGGAGTGCTGGCAGACCTGGCTACCCTATGGCTTTTCCCCAGAGGCTGTGGGTTTTCATTGCCTTCTTTGGATCTGCTAAATGCCCCAGCCTATGGGGAATCCTTTGATTGGCTGTCTTTTCCTATTGCCCCACCTCCTGAGGAAGAGCAACCAATCAGAACAGCTGGTTATATTGAGAGTTAGGCTGTTTCCTAGGTGTATGGAGCAGTAGGGCTGGGAGCACGTCTGTGTGCTGCAGCCAGCTGGGAAACTGGCAGATTTTTCTTTCTGTCTGATTCAGTGTCATTTCTGCAGGGAGTCAACAGAAATGGGGCCAATTTTTTTAGTTCCCATGTGTAGATGGAGTGGATCAAAGGGGCAAAATTTCTTGCCTCTTTCTCATTTAATAGGAAGGGTCACTGCTTCATGAAGGGTGAAAAAATAAGCAATAATGTGTGAAACTGGGCAAAAATGTTTCATGAATTGTTTGCACAATTTTGTTTCAAGCATTTTTGCACCTTTAAAATATCACCAAAATCATAATTTTACCACAAATACATGCAAAATAAAGAACTTGTCCATGTTTATAAAGTGAAATAAATTTCACTGGCAGAGCATTGGGCTTTAGATTAAACTTTTCATAAAAATGGGATAAATTCATAGAATCATAGAAATGTTGGGCTGGAGGGAACCTCGAGAGGTCATCTAATCCAGCCCCCTCCACTGAGGCAGGACCAAGTAACCCTACACCAGCCCTGAGAGCTGTTTGTCCGATCTGTTTTTAAAAACCTCTAATGACAGGGATTCCACAACCTCCCTGGGAAGCCTATTCCAGAGTTTAACTACCCTTAATTCAGAATTTCCAATGAAATGCAAAAATGCTGAAATTCAGAGGAGTTTGAATTTCACTGTGAATATTCCCTTACCCTCTCGGCCATTAGAAATTACAAATAGCAAACATTGAACATTGGCGTGAACTCAAAGGCCTCACAATGATGCAGCAGCAAGCAAAATGGATATACCGTATCTTAGTGTGATAAAAGACAATCAACAGCAACAGAAAAAGTCTCTTAAAATACATATTGATTTTCTGTCCAGTAAAATATATCTCAGCCATTTCCCATAGCCAGATTGCCATAGGCATCACAGGAATCACACTCATGGGGCCAACATTCTGATCTCACACTCGTGTCAATTTGGGAGCCAGTGGTACTAGACTGAGACCTTCCAATCATCTCACACAAGCTACATGAAGCAATATATGTTGGTCACTACAGATATGGGGAATCAGGATAGCTTTGGTGACCTGGTAGAGGAGTGAGGGATACTTTATCTCCTTCCTTGCTGACATGGGGACAGATTGGAACCTTCCCTCCTGACCTCGGACTATAGATGAAAGGCACCAGTCCCGCTACTAATTCTCTCAACTGTCCAGTTCCCCAAGCTTAATTTGCAGCGGGAGAAGTGAATTTGAAGTGGGAGGCTATGTTTCATTCCTATTCCACCAGAGCCCAGGCAGTCTGTCCTGGTCTGGAATCATTGAAACCATTGATTGACAAGATCTTTATCCCATATTCCTATTCCTAATCCAAACCACCCTTTCCCTCTTGTGCAGGTTTTTTAATGGAAGGGGTTTGGAAATTCTGCCTTTCCTTACTGAGTTCTGACCAAACAGTAATGGAATAGCACTCCAGTTACTTTTGTATAAAATGCACTTTTCTAGGGCTCATTATCAAGTCTATTAAGCAAATTAATTGTTGTGTGCAATTGCCCCTCTCTAATTTGTATAAATCTGTCCTTTGCCCGCCATTCTTGTATGAGGAATTATCTGCTCAGCCTATCGAAAGGAAATTTGCCATAGCTGTACATTTGCAAATCGACTGATTGGCAGTGATCCATTTCTTCAGCTGAAAAGCGGATTTGTCCAAAATAATACTCCGGCACAATCATTTGTGCTCCGCATGCATTTATCTAACCTGCCTCCTGCCTAATGTGTAAAGTCGTGCTGTAGAGTTCACTTAGCGCACCCAGTGAATAACTTGCCACTAGCTGCTTTGTAAAGCCAGGTGCCATTTACATCTGGTTTAAATACCTATTGTGATCAGAGTTAAAAGAAAAAAAGAAATAAAATCCTATAATGTGCATTATAAGTGAATATAAATGGATGTACAATAGCTACTGCCCTGCCAAATATCCCAACACAGCCCAGCTTTGCCTCCGGCAGTCATTAAAGTGAAATAACGTTTGTGTGCTCATATGTGTATGTGTAATTATCACTGGTGCTGCATGAGCCCAAATGACACCGGCTTGTACTGGCCCTTAGCACCCCCAAGGCTTCTGGGAGGGAAAGATGGTGGCAGTGGGATGCATTTTTATACAAGTCCCAGGCAATAAGTAGGAAGGAAGGAAGCAAACATGAGCCTAGAACAAGGGCAAAGCTCCAGGAAAGGTGGAGAATGCTGGAAGAATGAGACTGGCAGTGCCATGCAGCACCAGCAGAGTGACAGTATCCCCTCCCCAGTCAATCCTCGCCCTTAAACTACAGGGTAGAAATGGCACAGTGAGACAGACATTTGCTGGCTTTTCCCTTTGTTTTCATCCAAGGGCCTGGTTCTCAATGCCAGTGTCCCTTGGGCCATCATTTGCACCAGTGTGAGGTGGGGGTTAAAGGCTACTGTTCTCATCTGGAAGGTTTTTTTTACAGCTACTGTGCACTGGTATAAACGACTAAACGGGGAGTTCGATACCTGCGGCCACTTTCAAATAGCAACTGTCAGCAGGGTGAAAGCCAGACAGTGGCTGGGAGATCACCCGGCTGGAATGGTCTGATCTGGTGGTTT
The DNA here is from genome assembly GCF_965152275.1 of Natator depressus. Taxonomy (NCBI): domain Eukaryota; kingdom Metazoa; phylum Chordata; order Testudines; family Cheloniidae; genus Natator; species Natator depressus. Next base: position 42,605,908 of record NC_134241.1, on the reverse strand, counting down.
AGACACTGTTTGACCACTGCTTATTATATGTATCCTCACTGTCACCTTGTCTTGCCACCATCTGCTTATGGGGCCCACATGCTGTCTGTTGTCCTAGACTGTAAGCTCTTTACGGTAAGGAATATCTGCTTGCTAAATATGTCCAGCACCTGGTACAAAGGGGCCTGATCCTTGATTGGGGCTTCTCGCCCTTACAATAATAGTAATAATAAAATAATGATGCCTAGGAGCATCGTTCATCGCACACACCATAACGGCCTTTACAAGCTGAGAGTCAACATTAGTCCCTGAAGAAGTATTAGGGAGCCAATTATTTCCAAAAACTAGTACAAATCTTTCTGGAAGTCTATGCAGAAGACTGGAATTAATTTGCAAACTGAACACCATAAAATTAGGGTTGAATAAAGACTGGGAGTGGATGGGTCATTACACAAAGTAAAAACTATTTACCCATGCTAATTTTCCCCCTACTGTTACTCACACCTTCTTGTCAACTGTTTGAAATGGGCCTTAAGCCCACCTTAATTGATTAGTCTCATTAGATTTGGTATGGCAACACACATGTTTTCATGTTCTTTGTATATATATTTATATCTATCTTCCTACTGTATTTTCCACTGCATGCATCTGATGAAGTGGGCTTTAGCCCATAAAAGCTTATGCCCAAATAAATGTGTTAGTCTCTAAGGTGCCACAAGTACTCCTTGTTCTTTCTCCTAATTGAGGTTACACATGTCATTAGGTAAAAAGTTGTGTTAATATATTTCAATACTCTGATGGGACAGGTCTAAATATAGAGTACAATACAAATGATTACAGATCCTTAAAATACCTCCCACAGCTTTGGTGCTCTGGCCTGGGCAAATTTGTGGTTATCCTTCCATGTAACACCATTAACACTTCTGTTGGATAAAAGATGATGTGGTTTTACCATTGGAGATCCTGTGAAGCGGTGAGATATTTGGAAATATATGCAAGCTGTAAAGTTATTTACCTTTTTGTACTTTTCTTGTTTCTTTATGACAGTCAATAAAATATTAAGCAGAAAAAAGACGATCTGGTTAAATAGCTACTTATTGAAAAGATAGATACATAATGAGCAAGTGGTGCACAATTAATGTCACTAAAATAAAGCTACCATTTTTTGGTCAGCCACTCAGTAAAACAAAACATAGGAAATGATCTGTGGATTTCCAATGTGCTGAAAACATGAATAAAGGATTAGTACTTTCACGAGATCCTTCAATACTTTCTGCTCTTTATAATCTTTCCAATGTTACACCAAATTTCACAAAAGATGACTGAGGAAAATGGGCACAAAGAGGATTAAAGTGTATAAGAAATATATTTGACAAAACTGAGCTAAAATATTTTAAAATCTTTCACGGTCTCCTGGAAGAGCACTAGAAGTTGGAAAGACTAGAATTTTGTTCTTTCTTACAGTTATTATAAACGTGAAGACAGTTAACATTAGATAGATCCCCTACAGAAAACTATGAAAGGAAATTACAGGATAATCAAATTCCTGGTTAAAAAAAATCAAATACCTACGTTGTATGCATGCTTTTCTACACAGCTTCAGGGTGATATTGACAATGCAAAGTTAGGCTGTGAAAATGTAATGAACCAGCAAATTTCTCCCAAGCACTGGAAGGATATAGTGCTGGCAAATGCAAACCATATGAGGTCCTCTTCACGGAGAGAAAATAGACACAGCAAAATGCTGGCAAGGATGCCAAGGTACAGAGAATCATCATCACAGCCTCAGGGAACTCAGAATGAAAGGCTGATAGGAAACGGATGCAGGAGTTACTGCAGGGATACTGCTCCTGTTACTGTAACATCAGCAAGATGGCGTGGTTTAACCTGACCAGAATTATTGTGACCGAAGCCACTAACTGCTTCATCACGACATGCCTGATTCTGTGACCTTAATGCATTAATTGTGCCATACTTGGTGAGTAGTCCTATAGGGCTAGATTGTGGCTGGGTTTACATGGCCATAGAGTAAGGAAGCTCTCCCACACTGTGTATCCAGACAGAAATGCTGCTTTGGATTTACGGGAACCCAGGGATGCTTCCAGAGTTCCCTCCCACCCCAGGAGGGACTCACTTGAAAGAAGATGGAGATGGAAGGGCAAAAAGGGGCAGGGAACTGGTCTGGGTTGCACTGGCAGGAGCATGGTGCACACTGCAAAGGGGTGCTACAGATGGGTTTCCTCACCTAACACAGCCAGCATACTGCCTCTCTGGGGCTGTGGGCAGAATGCCAACTGATGCCTAGTGGCAGGTGCAGAGCTAAATGCCTCCATCTAGCCTATTGGTGTCAGTGTGGCTCCTGGCAGAACAAGGAATTATTACTCGGTGCCAGTTAGGGTGGCAGACTTAGCATCAATGGTTGCAAAAACAAATACCAAGACCAGAAACATGGGTGACCAGAACAAAGGAATCAAAGGAAAAAGAAAAACGTTCCTGCCTGTGTTAGATTAACCCCTGAGCTGTCAGAGGAATGATGGGGCCGCTGGGGTGAACTGAGTACAAAATATCATTGACATAACTTTTATAATTACAATGGGTCAGATGGGGGTACAAGAGGGGTTGTGGCCAGAGCATTCTGTGCTCAAGTCATCCACAGCCAACGTCCTGGCCCCTAGGGTGTCATTACCAGCTGGCTTAACGCACAGCAGCCCCCATCTGTCATTCCCTAAATGCTCTTCCCATGGGCTGCGATAATTTACAATGAGGGCTGAAATGCATGCAGCTGCTCTAGGGAACAGGGGAGCACAGGGGTAACTAAAAGCCACCTTGGTCCCTCTTCCTCACCTACACCAAGCAGAGCTCAGACATAGCTATGGATCTGGGCTGTAATGGATAGTTCCTGGCCCACCAAACCTGTCCTGCTTCAACTCCATGGCTTTCCCTTATGTTTAATACCTGTCATCATCTCTTTTAATGCACAGGTATGAAAAATGGTGGACTGTCAGCAATTTTGATTATCATTAATCTAAAGATCAGAGCATTAGTGCACAAATTCAAGATACACCCCTTCCTTACACTTATTCTTGCTGTTCCCCTTGTTTGCTGAGCATTTAGAAAATATTTTCAGAGGAGAAGCAACTCCCATGGTCAGCTTTCAAGATTCTCTTTTAGTGGTCTGAGCAGTCCCAAGGGGAACTGTGTGCAGAACCATTCAGTTCTGAAGATGCCCTTGCTTTGACAGTGATGCCTAGTGGTTCATAGAATCATAGAATATCAGGGTTGGAAGGGACCTTAGGAGGTCATCTAGTCCAACCCCCTGCTCAAAGCAGGACCAATCCCCAACTAAATCATCCCAGCCAGGGCTTTGTCAAGCTTGACCTTGAAAACCTCTAAGGAAGGAGATTCCACCACCTTCCTAGGTAACTCATTCCAGTGCTGGTTAAGCACTGGCAGCACCTCAGGAGACCTGGGTTCTGTTCTTGCCTCTGCTGGTAGCTCTGGGCAATTAGCTTTCCCATCTGTAAAATGAGGCTACTGATGCCTCCTTAGTAAGGTGCTTTGAGATCTCCTTAGGAAAAGTGCAATAGTTATTATTATTAAACTAGTGAGAGAAAGTATTTCCATCACTAGATTGCTGCACTGGGATAGACTAGTTTCAGAGTAGCAGCCGTGTTAGTCTGTATCCGCAAAAAGAACGTCTCTAAGGTGCCACGAGTACTCCTGTTCTTTTTGGGATAGACTAGTGAGATATAACCAAAAACATCTGGATGCAAATCCATTCAGTCAGAATTAAAAGTGTTTCCAATTCAACCCCTCCAGCTGCTCTGAGAATAACTGCTGGGTCCAACCTGGATTCATTCTATTGAGATGCACATAGAAATCGGATGGGACTTTGCCTTTGCAACAATGTGCAGGGAGTACATTGCATTGTGAATTCTGACAGTTTAGTCAGAATCTTTTCAAAGATTTGCACAGTCAGAGTTAAGAAATGATACTGAAGAATAGCAGAGCATATTGCCTCTTCCCTGCTCCTTGAGGTGAATTATTCAGACTTCAGAGACTGTGGCCTGGAATCTTTATTTTGAGGGAATTCCCTGAATAATGTATGAAATAGATATTGGCATTTTAGAGGCAATTGTAACAGGTGTTTGGGCCACAGTCTTAACTGACACACCAGGGATTGAACCAGTGTTCTTCAAAGAGATACATGTGACTCTTGAAACCAAGCAGCCAGGTTTAGAGCTGTCACAAACCTTTATCCTCTATGGGTTGAGCACAGATGGCATCACATATCGCACTGAGATCCCAGGGAATTCTCTGATAGATTTCAGCTTTACGAGTGGGATTTTCTGAAGATTCATTGCATTTGGTGTCTGAGTGCTCAGGTTATTGTCAATGAAATCCTTCAGCATCAGGGGTAGCATCTGACTCACATGTCCTATTCCAAAGAGTTTGCACATGTGCCTCTCTCACTCTCTTAGTCTGCCCCTGCTCTGATGCCATGTAACTTAGAGTGACTGGACTCCTACTCACCTCCTGCCTGTCTGCCTACTGAGGGTCTGCAGAAATTGACTGGCATAGCTATTGCAGAGTAGTTGTTCCAAATAGCCATGCTGGTCAGTTGCCCCCTATAGACAGGCCCTTGCTGAAATCACCCAGCATGCTAACCAATCCCAACAAATCAGGACGTCTGATCACATCATGCTGGGGAGAAAATCTTAACTCATAGATTCCAAGACCAGAAGCGACTGCTGTAATCATCTCTGCTGATCTCTTGTATAACTCAGGCTGCAGAGAACATCCCCAGAATAATTCCTAGAGCAGATCTTTTAGAAAATCATCCAGTCTTGATTAATACATGGTGTGACAAGGTCGGGCCAGATGGCAATAGGAGAGTAATTTTTTTTTTGAAGCAGAAAAGAATTTTATTTGTGTAACACTTACAAAGAAATCACCAAAAAGGATCAAGCAAAACTATGCAACAAAACAAAAGCAAACGCAAGGTATAACACAGCAGCCTTCAGGAGGGAGAAGTGTTCAGGCTAGCCTGGGCCCAGAGCCGGGGGGCTTCCTCGACACTCGTGGTCTTCCACCCTCCTGAGTTACCTGGTGGCCTAGAGCGGGAGGGCTTCCTCGACACTCATGGTCTTCCACCCCCTTGAGTTACCTAGTGCCACGCCCAGTGTCACCGATTATTCCTCTCCTGCAAGTGCCCGACAAGATGGGCATGGCTGCGGGGTGGGCGGTTTGGGGGTGGAGGGGACGTACACCCACGTGTGATAGGACCCCTCCTAGGTGACAGTGATGATGGTATCCCCAGCGGCAACAGCTGGGGCTGGGGTCTCTTGCTCTTCCCCTCAATCAAAAGGTCAGATGGAGGGAACCGGATGGGGTCACAGAGCAGAGAACCTCGGACAGCGCCCACCGCTCCTCGAAGGCGTCAAGGGAGTCGGTGGACGCCGCCCAGAGGAACTCCGCCCGGATACGTGAATGTACTGAGGATCGGAAAACGGCCCTACAATCGCAGAACGCTTCATGAGCCAACCTCCCCTCTCAGGTTTTATAACTGGCTGTTTTAGCTAGGGCTAGGAGGAGGTTAACCAGGAGATCCAGCGACTTTGTGGGGCCACGGATGGGGAGTGTGTAGATAAAAAGGTGAGGGGAAAAATGTAGCCAAAAGTGTAATAAAATATTCGTGAGGAGCCGGAAAAGGGGCTGCAGCCTGGCACACTCTAAATATACGTGTGCCAGGGTTTCCCTCACATTGCAAAAAGGCCAAGTATCCGGGATGGGGGTGAACCGTGTCAAAAACACGCCTGTGCTCACAGCTCTGTGAAGGAGCCGCCAACTAATGTCCCCAAGGGGCCTCGGGACCAAGGTGGAATACAGGCTGGCCCACCGGGGCTGCTCACCCTCCAAAGGTGGCAGGAGGTCCCGCCACTTTGTATCTGGGCGAGACACCAGGGTGTGGGCGTGAAGGGTGTGACGCGTGAGTGTATATAGATGTTTCCTTGGCGTGGTTTGGAAGCTGACCGGCTGCAGTTCGTGCAGCCGGCTCACAGTGAAAGGGTGAGGGGTTTGTTGGGATCTATGGGGTAGGGGCCCAATTGAAAGGTCCGGCGGGCCTGGGGTAGAGAGTGGGCTGGGTGCGCCCTCGCGCAGGGCTCAGTTGAGATAAGCCCGAGCAGCAGGCGTCAAGGCGGCCTTCACCTCCTGAAGTACACGCCGTGGGGTACGAGGTCTGGAGAGCCCCATGCGCTGAGCGAGCATCAGGGGATCCAGCCACTCTCCCCGGTTGTAGTCCAGGAGGTCTCTGACTCTCGTGACTTCCGCCAGGACCAAACTCTGGCACACCGAGTGGGACTCCGCCACCTGCACACGGAGCTGGGGGTTCTGTAGCAGGGGTTCCACGAGGTGATCTGCCCCCACGGTGGCCGCTATGGACCTGGTCGTTGAAAACAGTTTCCAGGTCCGGAGGAGGTCCTGGTAGAAGACCGGCAGCCCGGAGAGGTCTCGCGGAAAACCTCTCGGACAAAGATAAAAGAGCTGCCGGTCGTATCGGAGCCCTTGGAAGCGGTGTAGGAAGGCGTGCGCCAGTATGCTCTACGTCGAACTACCTGCATTATAAAGGAGCCTCTGCAGGGCCTGGAGGCGGAAGACACGGACCTGAGCATGCAGACACTTCAGGCCCTGCCCTCCTTCCTTCAGGGGTAGATGAAGAACTCAACAGGGGCCCAGTGCATTTCTGACCAAAGGAACTCTAGAATCGATGTCCGGAGGTTGGTCAGGAAACCCGGGGCCGGGAACAGGGTGTTGAGCCGGTACCACAGCTTGGACAGGACTAGTTGGTTAAGCACCAGTGCTCTCCCTTGGAGGGAGAGACATCGGAGTAGCCTCATCCATTTCCAGAGCCACTCTATCACCCTGCCCTCTAAATTTTGCCAGTTTTCTGGCGGGGAAGGGTGCGTGGCAGAAAGGTAAATGCCTAGGTAGAGCAGTGGACCTGCACTCCACCGGATGGTCTGAAGCTCCCTCAGGGAGCGGATGGGTAAGATCCCCTGGGGGACTAACATGAAGGGGAAAGGAGTCCAGGAGAGCTGGCTGTATTTCAAGGAATCCCTGTTGAGGTTACAGGGACAAACCATCCCGATGAGTCGAAAGAATAGTAAATATGGCAGGCGACCAGCTTGGCTTAATGGTGAAATCCTAGCGGATCTTAAACATAAAAAAGAAGCTTACAAGAAGTGGAAGGTTGGACATATGACCAGGGAAGAGTATAAAAATATTGCTCGGGCATGTAGGAATGAAATCAGGAGGGCCAAATCGCACCTGGAGCTGCAGCTAGCAAGAGATGTCAAGAGTAACAAGAAGGGTTTCTTCAGGTATGTTGGCAACAAGAAGAAAGCCAAGGAAAGTGTGGGCCCCTTACTGAATGAGGGAGGCAACCTAGTGACAGAGGATGTGGAAAAAGCTAATGTGCTCAATGCTTTTTTTGCCTCTGTCTTCACTAACAAGGACAGCTCCCAGACTGTTGCGCTGGGCATCGCAACATGGGGAGTAGATGGCCAGCCCTCTGTGGAGAAAGAGCTGGTTAGGGACTATTTAGAAAAGCTGGACGTGCACAAGTCCATGGGGCCGGACGAGTTGCATCCGAGAGTGCTAAAGGAATTGGCGGATGTGATTGCAGAGCCATTGGCCATTATCTTTGAAAACTCGTGGCGAACGGGGGAAGTCCCAGATGACTGGAAAAAGGCTAATGTAGTGCCAATCTTTAAAAAAGGGAAGAAGGAGGATCCTGGGAACTACAGGCCAGTCAGCCTCACCTCAGTCCCCGGAAAAATCATGGAGCAGGTCCTCAAGGAATCAATCCTGAAGCACTTACACGAGAGTAAAGTGATCAGGAACAGTCAGCATGGATTCACCAAGGGAAGGTCATGCCTGACTAATCTAATCGCCTTCTATGATGAGATTACTGATTCTGTGGATGAAGGGAAAGCAGTGGATGTACTGTTTCTTGACTTTAGCAAAGCTTTTGACACTGTCTCCCACAGTATTCTTGTCGGCAAGTTAAAGAAGTATGGGCTGGATGAATGTACTATAAGGTGGGTAGAAAGTTGGCTAGATTGTCGGGCTCAACGGGTAGTGATCAATGGCTCCATGTCTAGTTGGCAGCCGGTGTCAAGTGGAGTGCCCCAGGGGTCAGTCCTGGGGCCGGTTTTGTTCAATATCTTCATAAATGATCTGGAGGATGGTGTGGATTGCACTCTTAGCAAATTTGTGGATGATACTAAACTGGGAGGAGTGGTAGATACGTTGGAGGGCAGAGATAGGATACAGAGGGACCTAGACAAATTGGAGGATTGGGCCAAAAGAAACCTGATGAGGTTCAATAAGGATAAATGCAGGATCCTGCACTTAGGACGGAAGAACCCAATGCACAGCTACAGACTAGGGACCGAATGGCTAGGCAGCAGTTCTGCGGAAAAGGACCTAGGGGTTACAGTGGACGAGAAGCTGGATATGAGTCAGCAGTGTGCCCTTGTTGCCAAGAAGGCCAATGGCATTTTGGGATGTATAAGTAGGGGCATAGCGAGCAGATCGAGGGACGTGATCGTTCCCCTCTATTCGACATTGGTGAGGCCTCATCTGGAGTACTGTGTCCAGTTTTGGGCCCCACACTACAAGAAGGATGTGGATAAATTGGAGAGAGTCCAGCGAAGGGCAACAAAAATGATTAGGGGTCTGGAACACATGACTTATGAGGAGAGGCTGAGGGAACTGGGATTGTTTAGTCTGCAGAAGAGAAGAATGAGGGGGGATTTGATAGCTGCTTTCAACTACCTGAGAGGTGGTTCCAAAGAGGATGGTTCTAGACTATTCTCAATGGTAGAAGATGACAGGACAAGGAAAAATGGTCTCAAGTTGCAGTGGGAGAGGTTTAGGTTGGATATTAGGAAAAACTTTTTCACTAGGAGGGTGGTGAAACACTGGAATGCGTTACCTAGGGAGGTGGTAGAATCTCCTTCCTTAGAAGTTTTTAAGGTCAGGCTTGACAAAGCCCTGGCTGGGATGATTTAATTGGGGATTGGTCCTGCTTTGGGCAGGGGGTTGGACTAGATGACCTCCTGAGGTCCCTTCCAACCCTGATATTCTATGATTCTATGATTCTAAGCACGGGTGGGAGGGAGCTCACTTGCCGCCAGTCCCCCACCGCCAAGCCAGAGCTCTTGACCCAGTTGACTCGGGCGGAGGAGGCTGCCGAATAGATGGCCTGGCAAGCCTCCACCCGTGCCAAGTCGCCGGGGTCCTGGACCACGAGGAGTATGTCATCGGCGTACGCTGACAGGACCAGCCGCAGCTCCGGCTCCCGCAGCACCAACCCCGTCAACCTCCTGCGGAGGAGACAGAGGAAAGGCTCGATCGCCAGAGCGTACAGCTGGCCCGAGAGGGGGCACCCCTGCCGCACTCCTCGCCCGAAGCTGACCGGTTCGGTCAGGGTCCAGGTGAGCCTAACCAAACACTCCGCGGAGGCGTACAGCACCCGGAGAAAACTCACAAACTGAGGTCCGAATCCAAACGCCTGCAGAGTGCTCAGGAGGTACCCATGGTCTACTCTATCGAACGCCTTCTCCTGATCAAGAGACAGGAGGGCGAACGACAGACCACCTCTCTGCCCGAGTTCCAAAAGGTCTCGGACTAGAAATAGGTTGTCAAAAATGCTGCGACCTGGGACAGTATAGGTCTGGTCTGGGTGGATCACGTCCGCCATCACGGACCCTAGCCTCAGCGAAATTGCTTTCGCTACGATTTTGTAATCCGTGCTAAGGAGTGAGACGGGACGCCAGTTTCGTAAATCGCGGAGGTCCCCCTTCTTCGGCAGCAAGGCGAGCACCGCTCGCCTGCACGACAGAGGGAGGACCCCGCCCTGCAAGGACTCAGCCCAGACAGTGACTAGGTCTGGGCCGAGGATGTCCCAGAACGCGCGGTAAAACTCCACGGTCAGCCCGCCCATGCCCGGAGATTTATTGGTGGGCATGCGGCGGAGGGCTTCCGAGAACTCGGCCAGGGTGAGAGGCAGCTCTAGCCGCTCTCGGTCGCCCACGCTGACCATGGGGAGGTCCTCCCAGAGCACCCCGCAAGCGCCAGGATCGGTCGGCTCCGGGGAGAAAAGGCTTGTGTAGAAGTCGCGGGCCCTCCTACACATCTCCTCCGGATCCGTGAGAGGGGTGCCGTCTTCCGCTAGAAGGCAGGTGACGTGCTTCTTGGCCCCCCTCGTTTTCTCCAGGGCATAGAAGAAGCGGGAGCCGCAGTCCATCTCCCGAAGGAGGCGGATGCGGGACCGGACGAAGGCACCTCGGGCCCGGTGGTCCTCGAGGGCCCGAAGCTCCTCCCGCTTCTCCCGGCACGCTCCGCAGAGGGACGGGTCCTCGGGGTCGGCGGCCAGGCGCCTCTCCAGCTCCAAGACCTCCCGTTCCAACTGCTCTATCACCGCATTTCTCCGTCGGCTGGTGCCCCGAGTGTAGTCACGGCAGAAGAGCTTGGCGCGGACCTTCCCTAGATCCCACCATCGCCGCACCGAGGGAAAGGCACGCCACTGCTCTCGCCAGGCCAGCCAAAAGTCCCGGAAGGACGTCACAAAGCTCTCGTCCTCCAACAGGCTATTATTAAAGTGCCAATAGGCCGGCCCCGGTCTCTCTGCACGGAGGGAGACCGTTATAGTAACTAAATGATGGTCGGAAAAAGGGGCCGGCCGAATGGTGGAGGAGTGGGCCTGTGAAAGATGGAAACGGGATAAATAAATACGGTCCAACCAAGAGTGGTGTGACCGATGGGCCTCCACCCGGACAAAAGTGAACGTGGAGGTGTCATCTGGGTGATGGTCATGCCAGACGTCCACTAGGGAGTGATATTCAACTATTCCCCGGAGAATAGTCACGGCAGCCGGGCTCGGCTCGGCACCTGAGCGGTCCTGTTCCTCGAGCGTGGTGTTAAAGTCCCCTCCCAGGACCAGGCACTTGTGCGAATCTAGGGTGCCGAGAAAGTCGGACACCCGCTGGTAAAATTGTGGCCACTTTGGGCTCATTTGCGGGGCATAGATATTAACAAGGTTGACCAAGAGCCCCTCCATACGGACTCGAAGGTGCAGCAGGTGGCCCGGCATGACCTCAGTGACCCCTAGCACCTCGGGCCGTAGGGTGGGGGAGAACAGGGTCGCCACTCCAGCTTGCCAAGTCGTGAAGTGGCTAAAGTAGACCCCGTCCCCCCACTCCAGCCCCCACCTGTCCTCAACGGTCGGGTCCGTATGGGTCTCCTGCAGGAAAACTACAGAGTACCCCCCTTCCCGAAGGTAAGAGAGCACCTGGGACCTGCGGAGAGCCATCCTACAGCCCCTGGTATTCAAGGTTGCAATAATAAAAGGCATCATGCGGAGGGCTGGGGGGGCGGGGGTTTCTCATTGGCGGGGGAGTTCGTGGCCCCCGGCGGGTTGCACAGCAACCCGTGACCCATCCCGTAGATGAGTAGATCGTTTCGGAAGCCGCGGGCCCGCTTGTAGGCCGCAGCACCGCGCCTTCCTTGCCCTCTACCCTCCTTTATAAGGGCCCTTGTGGCCTGAAAAATTTGATCAAAGTCCCCCCAGAGCTGAAGAGCTAGCTGTACCCTATTGCGGGCACCACGGGTGTGTTCTAAGAACTTCCGCAGTGCATGCCGCAGCTCATGGGGGGGTGGGGTTACGATTCCCGGGGTATTCCCTGGTGGGGCTCTTAATACAGCCTCGTGGTCCGCTAAGGCGGGTAGGCAGGGTGCGGACCACTGACGGGGCGTCTGACAGGCTGGGGTTATTAAATCCATTTCATGCCTTGGGGTGGAAGGGGATGGCGGGGGGAAAATTGCAACTCCTAATGGGTCGCGACTGGAAAGTGCAAAGACTGCTCCCTGGGGGGAATCTGCAAAAGGCAGGGAAAAAACGACCCCAGGGGCGGCAATAGCATTGCAGGAGGAGGTAAACTGGGCGGGGGAAGGGGTGGGGGCAGGGGCAGAGGTAAGGCTCTGGGATTCAGGAGGCAAGCAGCTGAGGGAAGGTGCCTCCTGAGCAGAATTGAGGGTTAAGGGGTAAGGGAGGGGGCTCCCAGTAATGCTAGGAACTGGCTCCGTGGTGGTCTTGGCGGCCATGGCATCAGGTGGTGGACCACCTTCTGCAGGGTGCTCGCCCGGGAAGGCTATTAGGGGGAGGGAGCAAGGGGAAACAGGGGCTGGGGTGAGGTTGCCCAGCTCGAGGCCAGCCGGTAGTAGATCATCCTCTCCCTGGGTGACCGGGGTCAAATCTAGGGCCTCAATCTCCGTATACACGGAGGAGAGGCCAACGCCTGCTACCCTGGGGGCCTCTCCTCTAGGGCCCGCCTCAGCGGTCGCCTCGGGGTTCGCGGGGGGTTCGGGTGGTATCCGGGCAGAAGGGGCGTCCTCAGGGGTCTCGGAGGGGAGGGTTTCCCGTGGAGGGGGGCTTCTGCCCTCCAAAGCCAGTCTGTCTTCCCCTCCCGACACCAGCGGATGGATCTCACTCGTGGTCGTAGCGGAAGGCTTGATATCAGTGCCTCCCTTCCTGGTCTTCCGGGGGGCTTCCGCGTCGGATGGATGCAGCGGAGCTCGAGCCTTCCGCTTGCCCCGCTTCCCCTGGACTAGGGTCCAACCCTCCATAGCATCGTTTGGGGGCTGGTTAGCAGGGGTTGTGTCGGGGGGCGGAGGCGATGGTTCAAGGGTCCGGGGGGGGTAGCGGTGAGGCAGCATGAGGGGCGGGGTGTTCTCCTTGGGGCGGGCCCTCTCCCATACCCGGTAATATCTTTGCCGCACCCTCCTCCATAGGCTCTGCAGAAGTGGTAATAGCAAGGGTGGGACTCCCTTGCTCGCCCGGGTGTTGTAGGAAAGGAGTCTCTTGGGCCCGGACGGGAGCAGTGATGGATTGAGTAGGAGGAGGGTTGGTTTCAGGTGCCGGGCAGCCAGGGGTGTCGGCATCGACGGGGCCGATGTCCTGCCGGGTATCGGGGGTCTCAGGTGCCCCTCCCCCCCGGGCCAAAGGGCAGTCTCTGTGGACATGCCCCGCTGAGCGGCAGAGGTAGCACCGGGCCTCTCCGGTGGAATAGAAGACCCGATAGCGGGCTCCCTGGTAGGGGACTAGGAAGGACCCTTCGAGCGCCTCTCCGTCACGCACCCCCGCCGGCGGTAGAAGCTGCACTTGCCGGCGGAAAGAAAGGACGTGACGGAGGGTGGGGTCCTTGCAGCCCAACGGGAGAGGGCTGATGACAGAGGTAAGTTTCCCCAGGGTGGAGAGAGCGGGTAACAGGGCAGCATTGGGTAAAAAGGGAGGAACGGAGGTGAGGACTAGGCTAACGCCCAGGTCCTCTAGTGGCTCCAGGGGGACAAACACCCCCCCCCACCACCAGGCCCTTCTCTACCGCCTCCTGGGCGGTAGCCTCCGATGCTAAGAAAAAGACGACCTTCCCGTACATTTTGGAGGCTGCCACAATAGCCGTGGGTCCTACCACCCTCGCCAATGCCTGCACGTAGGTCTCCACGTGGGGCGAGGCGGGCACCAGGAGGCAACGGACGCCGTGCTTCCTGGTCATGGTGGGAAAGAGACCCCAGCCGCTATTGATAATAGCGGAGGCGGTGGGTGGGCGAGGTGACGAGGCGGCAGGCGGGGGGGGGGTGCCACCGCCCAGGCATACGTCCTGGGGGCCGGGGCAGGGACGCTCGCAGAGCTGGTGGAGGGAACAGCGGGGAGGGACGCCATGGTCGATGACGAGGCCACAGAGGTGGGGGCAGCCCCTGCCATAGAGGGCCTGGTGGTTTTAGCGGGACCCTTTCCTTTCTTCACACCCTGGCCTTTCCGGCCAACTGGGGGGGGGTTCCTAGAATCTGGGGGGGCGGTGGATGTAGCAGCGGCAGTAATCGCCCCGGTGCCTCCTGCTGCCGATGCCCCAGTGGGGGCGGTGGCAGGTGTTTTGACAGCAGTGGTGGGGAGGAGGGCTTGGGGGTTGGGCAGGGGGGTAGGTGGGGGAGGGGAAAATGAGATTGTTAGAGGGTCCTCACCCTTCTCATTTCCCGCCATTGTGAGCAGGGAGAGACGGGGAGACACCAGAAGGAGGAGGGGGGAGGGGGAAGCAGATTAACCACTCCTCCCTGCTGGGCTGCAGGCGGGGGGGGGGTGCCAAATGGGTCGGACTGGATGGGGGAGGAAAACAGGAATTGGGGTCCGGTAATAGGGGTAAACTGTGGGGTAAACAGTCTGGGGTGGGGGGGTGGGACGTGGACCCACGCACGTTTGTCCAAAGAGTCTCGTTTGGTCGGCTGTTGTGTCTGGTCTGAACGGCAAAATTCAAAGCAAACAGCTGAATCCAAAGGCAGATGGCAAGTTGCCAGCAGGGACGGACGGCGGGGGGGGCGTGACGGTCGTAGTAGTGTTGGGGGGGGCACCGATGGATCGGGGGGCAGCTCCGTGCCACACCCCCGTGCCCCTATGAACGCAATTAAAACACAGTCAAACTCCCCCCACACGAGAGTACAGTTCAAAAATTACTCAGTCTTACGGCCCCCTCCACGATGGTTAGTAGCTTCCCCGGGTGATTTTTTCTGTTGGCTATCTTCTCTTCTGGCTTTGTAATGAGGCTTTCAGCAGGCCAGAAATATCAGAGAGATAAGAAAATTCCTCTCGGCATAAACATACAGCAGAACGGCTGGGTCTGGGGGCTTCCACTCCCCTCTGCCGGGTAGCGGGTCAGCAGTCCTCCCCCCCTCCTCCGGGGGTTTCAGCTGGAGCAAAAGCGGCGTCCGAGAGCAGGCATTGCGGGGGGGGCTGGCAGCAAGCTGGCAACCGACCAGCACTCGAACGGCAGCAGAAAAACAGCAAAAAACAAAAGAAAACAAAACAAAAGCGTCTGGCCCGGTCGGGGGGGGGGGAACTAAAGCAGGGTCAAAAAGTAAGAAAAATCCAGGCCAGGGGGCTTTCGGAGAGAAAAGAAAGTGAATAGAGTAGCAGCAAGCGAAGGAGGTCCCTTTTCCTTGGATAAGGGAGCAGGGAAGGTTTTTTTTTTTATTGAAACAGAAAAAAAATTTTATTGTGACAATTACAAGAATTATCAAGAACCAAATCAAAGTACGTAACAAAACAACGCAAACAGAAGGTATAACACAGCAGCTTTCAGGAGGGAGAAAGTGTTCAGGCTAGCCTGGGCCCAGAGCGGGGGGCTTGGTCTTCCACCCTCCTGAGTTACCTGGTGGCCTAGAGCGGGGGGGCTTCCTCGACACTCGTGGTCTTCCACCCTCTCGAGTTACCTAGTGCCGCGCCCAGTGTCACCGATTATCCCCCCCCGAGAGTGCCCGGCAAGATGGGCACGGCTGCGGGGTGGGCAGTTTGGGGGTGGGGGGGTAGACACCCACGTATTATAGGGCTCTCCTAGCAAAGGGTTAGACGGAGGGAACCGGATGGGGTCACTGAGCAGAGAACCCCGGACAGCGCCCACCGCTCTTCAGAGGTGTCAAGGGAGTCGGTGGTCGCCGCCCAAAGAAACTCCGCCCGGATACGTGAATGTACTGAGGATAGGAAAAAGGCCCTACAATCGCAGGACGTTTCATGGGCCAACCTCCTCTCTCTGGTTTTATAAATGGCTGTTTTTGCCAAAGCTAGGAGGAGGTTAACCAGGAGATCCCGCGACTTTGTGGGGCTGTGGATGGGGAGTGTATAGATAAAGAGGTGGGGAGAAAAATGAAGCCAAAAGCGCAATAGAATATTTGTGAGGAGCCGAAAAAGGGGCTGCAATCTGGTACACTCTAAATAGACGTGTGCCAGGGTTTCCCTCACATTACAAAAAGGGCAAGTATCTGGGATGGAAGTAAACCGTGTCAAAAACACGCCCGTGCTCACAGGTCCGTGAAGGAGCCGCCAACTGATGTCTCCGACGGGCCTCGGGTCCAAGGTGGAATACAAGCTGGCCCATCGAGGTTGCTCACCCTCCAAAGGTGGCAGGAGGTCCCGCCACTTTGTGTCGGGGCGGGACACCAGGGTGTGGGCGTGAAGGGTGTGAAGCGTGAGTGTATACAAATATTTCCGTGATGCAAGTTGAAAACTGACCGGTTGCAGTTCATGCAGCCGGCTCGCAGTGAAAGGGTGAGGGGTTTGTCGGGATCGGCAGGGTAGGGGCCCAATGGAAAGGTCCGGCGGGCCCGGGGTAGAGGATGGGCGTGGTGCGCCCTCGTGCAAGGCTCGGTTGACATAATCCCGAGCTGCAGGGGTCAAGGCGGCCTTCACCTCCTGAAGTACGCGCCAGGGAGTACGGGGGCTGGAGAGCCCCATGCGCCGAGCGAGCGTCAGGGGATCCAGCCAGTCTCTCCGGTCATAGTCCAGGAGGTCTCCGACCTTCGTGACTTCCGCCAAACCAACCTCTGGCGCACCGAGCGGGACTCCGCCACCTGCACACGGAGTTGGGGGTTGTGTAGCAGGGGCTCCGTGAGGAGATCTGCTCCCACGGTGGCCGCTACGGACCTGGTCGTTAGAAACAGTTTCCAGGTCCGGAGGACGTCCTGGTAGAAGACCGGCAGCCCGGAGAGGTCTCGCGTAAAACCTCTCGAACAAAGGTAAAAGAGCTGCCGGTCGTATCGGAGCCCCTGGAAGCGGCGCAGGAAGGCGTGCGCCAGTATGCTCCACGTCGAACTACCTGCACTGTAAAGGAGCCTCTGCAGGGCCTGGAGGCGGAAAACGCGGACCTGAGTGTACAGACACTTCAGGCCCTGTCCTCCTTCCTTCAGGGGTAAATGAAGAACTCCAACAGGGGCCCAGTGCATTCCCGACCAAAAGAACTCTAGAATCAATCTCCGGAGGTGGGACAGGAAACCCGGGGCCGGGGCCAGGGTGTTGAGCCGGTACCAGAGCGTGGACAGGACTAGTTGGTTAAGCACCAGTGCTCTCCCTCGGAGGGAGAGACATCGGAGTAGCCCTGTCCATTTCCGGATCCGCTCTATCACCCCGCCCTCCACATTTTGCCAGTTCTCCGGCGGGGAAGGGTGCGTGGCGGAAAGTAAACGCCGAGATAGAGCAGAGGACCCGCGCTCCACCGGATGGTCTGAAGCGCGGGTGGGAGGGAGCTTACCTGCCGCCAGTCCCCCACCGCCAAGCCAGAGCTCTTGACCCAGTTGACTCGGGTGGAGGAGGCTGCCGAATAGATGGCTTGGCATGCCTCCACTCGCGCCAGGTCGCCCGGGTCCTGGACCACGAGAAGTACGTCATCGGCGTACGCCGACAGGACCAGCCGCAGCTCCGGCTCCCGCAGCACCAACCCTGTCAACCTCCTGCGGAGGAGACAGAGGAAAGGCTCGATCGCAAGAGCGTACAGCTGGCCCGAGAGGGGGCACCCTTGTCGCACTCCTCGCCCGAAGCTGACCGGTTCGGTCAGGGTCCAGTTGAGCCTAACCAAACACTCCGCGGAGGCATACAGCACCCGGAGAAAACTCACAAACTGAGGTCCGAATCCAAACGCCTGCAGAGTGCTCAGGAGGTACCCATGGTCTACTCTATCGAACGCCTTCTCCTGATCAAGAGACAGGAGGGCGAACGACAGACCATCTCTCTGCCCGAGTTCCAAAAGGTCTCGGACTAGAAATAGGTTGTCAAAAATGCTGCGACCTGGGACAGTATAGGTCTGGTCTGGGTGGATCACGTCCGCCATCACGGACCCTAGCCTCAGCGAAATTGCTTTCGCTACGATTTTGTAATCCGTGCTAAGGAGTGAGACGGGACGCCAGTTTCGTAAATCGCGGCGGTCCCCCTTCTTCGGCAGCAAGGCGAGCACCGCTCGCCTGCACGACAGAGGGAGGACCCCGCCCTGCAAGTACTCAGCCCAGACAGTGACTAGGTCTGGGCCGAGGATGTCCCAGAACGCGCGGTAAAACTCCACGGTCAGCCCGCCCATGCCCGGAGATTTATTGGTGGGCATGCGGCGGAGGGCTTCCGAGAACTCGGCCAGGGTGAGAGGCAGCTCTAGCCGCTCTCGGTCGCCCACGCTGACCCTGGGGAGGTCCTCCCAGAGCACCCCGCAAGCGCCAGGATCGGTCGGCTCCGGGGAGAAAAGGCTTGTGTAGAAGTCGCGGGCCCTCCCACACATCTCCTCCGGATCCGTGAGGGGGGTGCCGTCTTCCGCTAGAAGGCAGGTGACGTGCTTCTTGGCCCCCCTCGTTTTCTCCAGGGCGTAGAAGAAGCGGGAGCCGCAGTCCATCTCCCGAAGGAGGCGGATGCGGGACCGGACGAAGGCACCTCGGGCCCGGTGGTCCTCGAGGGCCCGAAGCTCCTCCCGCTTCTCCCGGCACGCTCCACAGAGGGACGGGTCCTCGGGGTCGGCGGCCAGGCGCCTCTCCAGCTCCAAGACCTCCCGTTCCAACTGCTCTATCACCGCATTTCTCCGTCGGCTGGTGCCCCGAGTGTAGTCACGGCAGAAGAGCTTGGCGCGGACCTTCCCTAGATCCCACCATCGCCGCACCGAGGGAAAGGCACGCCACTGCTCTCGCCAGGCCAGCCAAAAGTCCTGGAAGGATGTCACAAAGCTCTCGTCCTCCAACAGGCTATTATTAAAGTGCCAATAGGCCGGCCCCGGTCTCTCTGCACGGAGGGAGACCGTTATAGTAACTAAATGATGGTCGGAAAAAGGGGCCGGCCGAATGGTGGAGGAGTGGGCCTGTGAAAGATGGAAACAGGATAAATAAATACGGTCCAACCGAGAGTGGTGTGACCGATGGGCCTCCACCCGGACAAAAGTGAACGTGGAGGTGTCATCTGGGTGATGGTCACGCCAGACGTCCACTAGGGAGTGATATTCAACTATTCCCCGGAGAATAGTCGCGGCAGCCGGGCTCGGCTCGGCACCTGAGCGGTCCTGTTCCTCGAGCGTGGTGTTAAAGTCCCCTCCCAGGACCAGGCACTCGTGCGAATCTAGGGTGCCGAGAAAGTCGGACACCCGCTGGTAAAATTGTGGCCACTTTGGGCTCATTTGCGGGGCATAGATATTAACAAGGTTGACCAAGAGCCCCTCCATACGGACTCGAAGGTGCAGCAGATGGCCCGGCATGACCTCAGTGACCCCTAGCACCTCGGGCCGTAGGGTGGGGGAGAACAGGGTCGCCACTCCAGCTTGCCAAGTCGTGAAGTGGCTAAAGTAGACCCCGTCCCCCCACTCCAGCCCCCACCTGTCCTCAACGGTCGGGTCCGTATGGGTCTCCTGCAGGAAAACTACAGAGTACCCCCCTTCCCGAAGGTAAGAGAGCACCTGGGACCTGCGGAGAGCCATCCCACAGTCCCTGGTATTCAAGGTTGCAATAATAAAAGGCATCATGCGGAGGGCTGGGGGGGCGGGGGTATCTCATTGGCGGGGGTGTTCGTGGCCCCCGGCGGGTTGCGCAGCAACCCGTGACCCATCCCGTAGATGAGTAGATCGTTTCGGAAGCCGCGGGCCCGCTTGTAGGCTGCAGCACCGCGCCTTCCTTGCCCTCTACCCTCCTTTATAAGGGCCCTTGTGGCCTGAAAAATTTGATCAAAGTCCCCCCAGAGCTGAAGAGCTAGCTGTACCCTATTGCGGGCAGCACGGGTGTGTTCTAAGAACTTCCGTAGTGCATGTCGCAGCTCATGGGGGGATGAGGTTACGGTTCCCGGGGTATTCCCTGGTGGGACTCTTAATACAGCCTCGAGGTCCGCTAAGGCGGGTAGGCAGGGTGCGGACCACCGACGGGGGGTCTGACAGGCTGGGGTTATGAAATCCATTTCATGCCTTGGGGTGGAAGGGAATGGCGGGGGAAAAATTGCAACTCCTAATGGGTCGCAACTAGAAAATGCAAAGACTGCTCCTTGGGGGGAATCTGCAAAAGGCGGAAAAGAAACGACCCCAGGGGCGGCAGGAGCATCGCAGGAGGGGATAAACTGGGTGGGGCTAGGGGAGGGGGCAGGGGCAAAGGTAAGGCTCTGAGATTCAGGAGGCAAGCAACTGAAGGAAGGTGCCTCCTGAGCAGAGTCGAGGGTTAAGGGGTAAGGGAGGGGGCTCCCAGTAATGCTAGGCGCTGGCCCCGCGTTGGTCTTGGCGGCCGTGGCATCAGGTGGTGGACCACCTTCTGCAGGGTGCTCGCCCGGGAACGTAATCAGGGGGAGGGAGTATGGGGAAAAAGGGGCTGGGGTGAGGTTGCCCAGTCCGAGGCCAGCCGGGAGTAGATCATCCTCTCCCTGGGTGACCGGGGTCAAATCTAGGGCCTCAATCTCCGCGTACACGGAGGAGAGGCCAACGCCTGCTACCCCGGGGGCCTCTCCTCTAGGGCCCGCCTCAGCGGTCACCTCGGGGTTCGCGGGGGGTTCGGGTGGTATCCGGGCAGAAGGGGCGTCCTCAGGGGTCTCGGAGGGGAGGGTTTCCCGTGGAGGGGGGCTTCTGCCCTCCAAAGCCAGTCTGTCTTCCCCTCCCGACACCAGCGGATGGATCTCACTCGTGGTCGTAGCGGAAGGCTTGATATCAGTGCCTCCCTTCCTGGTCTTCCGGGGGGCTTCCGCGTCGGATGGATGCAGCGGAGCTCGAGCCTTCCCCTTGCTCTGTTTCCCCTGGACTAAGTTCCAGTCCTCCATAGCGTCGTCCGGGGGCTGGTTAGCAGGGGTCGTGTCAGGGGGCGGAGGTGATGGTTCAGGGGTTCGGGGGGGCAGCGGTGAGGCAGCATGAGGGGGGGGGGTTCTCCTTGGGGTGAGCCCTCTCCTATGCCCGATAATATCTTTGTCGCACCCTCCTCCATAGGCTCTACTGAGGTGGTAGTAGCAAGGGTGGGACTCCCTTGCTCACCCGGGCGTAGTAGGGAAGGAGTCTCCTGGGCCCGGGCGGGAGCAGCAGTGGATTGAGTAGGAGGAGGGTTGGTTTCAGGTGCCGGGCAGCCAGGGGCGTCGGCAACAACGGGGCCGATATCCTGCCGGGTCTCGGGGGTCTCAGGTGCCCCTCCCCTCCAGGCCAAAGGGCAGTCTCTGCGGACATGCCTGGCCGAGCGGCAGAGGTAGCACCGGGCCTCTCCGGTGGAGTAGAAGACCCGATAGCGGGCTCCCTGGTAGGGGACTAAGAAGGACCCCTCGAGCGCCTCCCCGTCACGCACCCCCGCCGGCAGTAAAAGCTGCACTTGCCGGCGGAAAGAAAGGACATGACGGAGGGTGGGGTCCTTGCAGCCCAACGGGAGAGGGCTGATGACAGAGGTAAGCTTCCCCAGGGCGGAGAGAGCGGGTAACAGGGCAGCATTGGGTAAAAAGGGGGGAATGGAGGTAAGGACGAGGCGAACACCCAGGTCTTCTAGCGGCTCTAGGGGGACAAACACCCCCCCTACCACCAGGCCCCTCTCCACCGCTTTTTGGGCGGCAGCCTCCGTAGCTAAGAAAAAAACAACCTTCCCATACATCTTGGAGGCCGCCACAATAGCCGTGGGTCCTACCACCTTCGCCAACGCCTGCACGTATGTCTCCACGTGGGGCGAGGCGGGCACCAGGAGGCAACGGACACCGTGCTTCCTGGTCAGGGAGGAAAAAGGGCCCCGACTGCTGGTGATTGTAGCGGAGGCAGTGGGTGGGCGAGATGACGAGGCGGCAGGCAGGGGGGAGCCTGCCACCGCCCGGGCATACGTCCTGGGGGCCGGGGCGGGGACATATGTAGCGCTGGTGGAGGGAATTGCGGGGAGGGGCGCCGCGGTCGATGACGAGGCCACGGCTGTGGGGGCCGCCCCTGCCATGGAGGGCCCAGATGTTTTGGCGGGGCCCTTTCTTTTCTGCCCGTCCTGGCTTTTGCGGCCAGCTGGCAGAGAGTTCCTAGAACCTGAGCGGGGAGGGGGCATAGCAGCAGCAGTAATCACTCCGGTGCCTCCTGCTGCCGGTGCCCCAGCAGGGGCGGTGGCAGATATTTTGGCAATCGTGGTGGGGGGGGCAAAATTGGGGGTTGGGCGGGGGGGGTGGGGGAAAAACAGCTAAATTTTTGAAAGGGGCCTCGCCTTCCTCATTCCCCGCCATTGTAAGCAGGGAGGGACGGAGAGACACCGGAAGGAAAAAAAGGGGGAGGGGGGAAACAAAATAACCACTCCTCCCTACTAAGCTACAGGAGGGGAGAGGAATACCAAATGGGGTGATCAAGGGGGGGAGGGAAAATCCAATAATAGGGGCAAGCTATAAGCTAAGCAATCCGGGGGGGGGGGTGTAAACCCACGCACATTTGTCCAAAGAGTCTCGTTTGGTCAGCTGTTATGTCCGGTCCGAAAGGCAAAGTTCAAAGCAAACAGCTGGATCCGAAGGCGGATGGCAAATTGCCAGCAGGGACGAAGCGGCGGGGGGGTCGTGACAGTTGTAGTAATGGTGGGGGGGGTGGAGCGGGCACCGATGGATCAGGGGGGCAGCTTATTGCCACACCCCCTGTGCCGCCACAAATGCAATTAAAACACAATCAAACTCCCCCCCACGAGAGTAGAATTCGAAAAAAAAAACCTCAGTCTTACGACCCCTTCACGATGATTTGTAGCTGTTTAAATTATGTCTCCTGTCTTCTGAAGTCCTTCTTCTCTGGCCGTGTTGGCTGTGTTCCAAGGCTTCCGGCATGCTAAGAATGTTGTAAAGATAGTTCGAGCTGCCAGCAAAGCGGCTGGGTCTGGGGGCTTTCACTCCCCCTCCGAACAGCAAAATCGGCAATCTTCCCCCCCCTCCTCCGGGGGTTCAGCTGAGACAAATAGCTGCGCCCGAAAGCAGGCGAGGGGGGGTAGTGTTGACTGCAAGATGGCGACTTGTCAGCAATCCAAAGAAAAAGCAAAAGCGGCAAAAAATCAAACTAAATCAGCAAAGCGTCCAGCCCGGTCCGGGGGGGGGACTAAGGCAGGGTCCAAAAGTAAGAAAAATCCGGGCCAGGGGGCTTTAGGAAAGAAAAGAAAGCAGATAGCTGGGGAGCAAGCTAGGGACGGTCCGTCCTCCAACAGGGGCAGTTTTTTTTTTTTTGAAACAGAAAAAAAATTTTATTGTGACAATTACAAGAATTATCAAGAACCAAATCAAAGTATGCAACAAAACAACGCAAACAGAAGGTATCACACAGCAGCTTTCAGGAGGGAGAACTGTTCAGGCTAGCCTGGGCCCAGAGCGGGGGGCTTGGTCTTCCACCCTCCTGAGTTACCTGGTGGCCTAGAGCGGGGGGGCTTCCTCGACACTCGTGGTCTTCCACCCCCTCGAGTTACCTAGGGCCGCGCCCAGTGTCACCAATTATCTCCCCCCTGAGAGTGCCCGGCAAGATGGGCACGGCTGCGGGGTGGGCAGTTTGGGGGTGGGGGGGTAGACACCCACGTATTATAGGGCCCTCCTAGCAAAGGGTTAGACGGAGGGAACCGGATGGGGTCACCGAGCAAAGAACCCCGGACAGCGCCCACCGCTCTTCAAAGGTGTCAAGGGAGTCGGTGGTCGCCGCCCAAAGAAACTCCGCCCGGATACGTGAATGTACTGAGGATAGGAAAAAGGCCCTACAATCGCAGGACGTTTCATGGGCCAACCTCCTCTCTCTGGTTTTATAAATGGCTGTTTTTGCCAAAGCTAGGAGGAGGTTAACCAGGAGATCCCGCGACTTTGTGGGGCCGTGGATGGGGAGTGTATAGATAAAGAGGTGGGGAGAAAAATGAAGCCAAAAGCGCAACAAAATATTTGTGAGGAGCCGAAAAAGGGGCTGCAATCTGGTACACTCTAAATAGACGTGTGCCAGGGTTTCCCTCACATTACAAAAAGGGCAAGTATCCGGAATGGAAGTGAACCGTGTCAAAAACACGCCCATGCTCACAGCTCCGTGAAGGAGCCGCCAACTGATGTCTCCGACGGGCCTCGGGACCAAGGTGGAATACAAGCTGGCCCATCGAGGTTGCTCACCCTCCAAAGGTGGCAGGAGGTCCCGCCACTTTGTGTCGGGGCGGGACACCAGGGTGTGGGCGTGAAGGGTGTGAAGCGTGAGTGTATACAAATATTTCCGTGATGCAAGTTGAAAACTGACCGGTTGCAGTTCATGCAGCCGGCTCGCAGTGAAAGGGTGAGGGGTTTGTCGGGATCGGCAGGATAGGGGCCCAATGGAAAGGTCCGGCGGGCCCGGGGTAGAGGATGGGCGTGGTGCGCCCTCGCGCAAAGCTCGGTTGACATAATCCCGAGCTGCAGGGGTCAAGGCGGCCTTCACCTCCTGAAGTACGCGCCGGGGAGTACGGGGGCTGGAGAGCCCCATGCGCCGAGCGAGCGTCAGGGGATCCAGCCAGTCTCTCCGGTCATAGTCCAGGAGGTCTCCGACCTTCGTGACTTCCGCCAAG
Source organism: Natator depressus (assembly GCF_965152275.1). Lineage (NCBI taxonomy): Eukaryota > Metazoa > Chordata > Testudines > Cheloniidae > Natator > Natator depressus. The sequence continues at coordinate 42,581,578 of NC_134241.1, read as the reverse complement.
ACCAACCTCTGGCACACCGAGCGGGACTCCGCCACCTGCACACGGAGTTGGGGGTTGTGTAGCAGGGGCTCCGTGAGGAGATCTGCTCCCGCGGTGGCCGCCACGGACCTGGTCGTTAGAAACAGTTTCCAGGTCCGGAGGAGGTCCTGGTAGAAGACCGGCAGCCCGGAGAGGTCTCGCGGAAAACCTCTCGAACAAAGGTAAAAGAGCTGCCGGTCGTATCGGAACCCCTGGAAGCGGCGCAGGAAGGCGTGCGCCAGTATGCTCCACGTTGAACTACCTGCACTGTATAGGAGCCTCTGCAGGGCCTGGAGGCGGAAAACGCGGACCTGAGTGTACAGACACTTCAGGCCCTGTCCTCCTTCCTTCAGGGGTAAATGAAGAACTCCAACAGGAGCCCAGTGCATTCTCGACCAAAAGAACTCTAGAATCAATCTCCGGAGGTGGGTCAGGAAACCCGGGGCCGGGGCCAGGGTGTTGAGCCGGTACCAGAGCGTGGACAGGACTAGTTGGTTAAGCACCAGTGCTCTCCCTCGGAGGGAGAGACATCGGAGTAGCCCTGTCCATTTCCGGATCCGCTCTATCACCCCGCCCTCCACATTTTGCCAGTTCTCCGGCGGGGAAGGGTGCGTGGCGGAAAGGTAAACGCCGAGATAGAGCAGAGGACCCGCGCTCCACCGGATGGTCTGAAGTGCGGGTGGGAGGGAGCTTACCCGCCGCCAGTCCCCCACCGCCAAGCCAGAGCTCTTGACCCAGTTGACTCGGGCGGAGGAGGCTGCCGAATAGATGGCTTGGCATGCCTCCACTCGCGCCAGGTCGCCCGGGTCCTGGACCACGAGAAGTACGTCATCGGCGTACGCCGACAGGACCAGCCGCAGCTCCGGCTCCCGCAGCACCAACCCTGTCAACCTCCTGCGGAGGAGACAGAGGAAAGGCTCGATCGCAAGAGCGTACAGCTGGCCCGAGAGGGGGCACCCTTGTCGCACTCCTCGCCCGAAGCTGACCGGTTTGGTCAGGGTCCAGTTGAGCCTAACCAAACACTCCGCGGAGGCATACAGCACCCGGAGAAAACTCACAAACTGAGGTCCGAATCCAAACGCCTGCAGAGTGCTCAGGAGGTACCCATGGTCTACTCTGTCGAACGCCTTCTCCTGATCAAGGGACAGGAGGGCGAAAGACAGACCATCTCTCCGCCCGAGTTCCAAAAGGTCTCGGACTAGAAATAGGTTGTCAAAAATGCTGCGATCTGGGACAGTATAGGTCTGGTCTGGGTGGATCACATCCGCCATCACGGACCCTAGCCGCAGCGAAATTGCTTTCGCTACGAGTTTGTAATCCGTGCTAAGGAGTGAGACGGGACGCCAGTTTCGTAAATCGCGGAGGTCCCCCTTCTTCGGCAGCAAGGCGAGCACCGCTCGCCTGCACGACAGAGGGAGGATCCCGCCCTGCAAGGACTCAGCCCAGACAGTAACTAGGTCTGGGCCGAGGATGTCCCAGAACGCGCGGTAAAACTCCACGGTCAGCCCGCCCATGCCCGGAGATTTATTGGTGGGCATGCGGCGGAGGGCTTCCGAGAACTCGGCCAGGGTGAGAGGCAGCTCTAGCCGCTCTCGGTCGCCCACGCTGACCGTGGGGAGGTCCTCCCAGAGCACCCCGCAGGCGCCAGGATCGGTCGGATCCGGGGAGAAAAGGCTTGTGTAGAAGTCGCGGGAGGGGGCATAGCAGCAGCAGTAACTGCAAGATGGCGACTTGTCAGCAATCCAAGGAAAAAGCAAGAAAGCGGTGGAGAATCAAACTAAATCAGCAAAGCGTCCAGCCCGGTCCGGGGGGGGGACTAAGGCAGGGTCCAAAAGTAAGAAAAATCCGGGCCAGGGGGCTTTAGGAAAGAAAAGAAAGCAGATAGCTGGGGAGCAAGCTAGGGACGGTCCGTCCTCCAACAGGGAAGGTTTTTTTTTTGATGGGTCAGATTTTATATAATACCAAATGTATCAGTTTTGCTATGAAGTGGCAAGGAACACTGGGCAGAAAAAAATATACTAATACTAAAAAGTATTAGAAGTCAGAATAAAACTATTGTGACAGGGTTGGGCCAGATGGCTACAGGAGAATAACAGAAGGCAGATATATTAACCCCAGGTTAAGTAGCTACCTTTTCCCTGGGTAAGGTAACAGGGAAGGTTTTTTTTTTTTTTTTTTTTTTTTTTGAAACAGAAAAGAAGTTTATTTGTAACAGTTACAGAGATTACAAAAAGATAAAGAATAACTTAGCAACAAAACAACGCAATCAGAAGGTATAACACAACAGCTTTCAGGAGGGAGAGGTGTTCAGGCTAGCCCAGGCCCAGAGCGGGGGGGCTTCCTCGACACTCGTGGTCTTCCACCCTCCTGAGATACCTGGTGGCCTAGAGCGGGGGGGCTTCCTCGACACTCGTGGTCTTCCACCCCCTCGAGTTACCTAGTGCCGCGCCCAGGGTCACCGACCCTCCCTCTCCTGAGAGTGCCCGACAAGATGGGCATGGCTGCGGGGTGGGTGGCTGGGAGGGAGGGGGGCACATCCATGTATTATAAGACCCCTCCTAAATAACAATAATGATGGTATTCACAGCAGCTAACGGCTGTGGCTGGCGTCTCTCGCTCTGTCCCTCAATCAGAGGGTCAGACGGAGGGAACCGGACGGGGTCACCGAGCAGAGAACCCCGGACAGCGCCCACCGTTCCTCGAAGGTGTCAAGGGAGTCGGTGGACGCCGCCCAGAGGAACTCCGCCCGGATGCGTGAATGTACTGAGGATCGGAAAACGGCCCTACAATCGCAGGACGCCTCATGAGCCAACCTCCGCTCTCTGGTCTTATAAATGGCTGTCTTAGCCAAGGCTAGGAGGAGGCTAACCAGGAGATCCCGCGACTTGGTGGGGCCACGGATGGGGAGTGTATAGATAAAGAGGTGAGGGGAAAAATGAAGCCAAAGGCGCAAAAGAATGTTTGTGAGGAGCCGAAAAAGAGGCTGCAATCTGGCACACTCTAAATAGACGTGCGCCAGGGTTTCCCTCACATTACAGAAGGGACAAGTCTCCGGAACGGAGGTAAAACATGTCAAAAACACGCCCGTGCTCACGGCCCCGTGAAGGAGCCGCCAACTGATGTCTCCGACGGGCCTCGGGACCAAGGTGGAGTACAGGCTGGCCCACCGAGGTTGCTCCCCCTCCAAGGGTGGTAGGAGATCTCGCCACTTTGTGTCGGGGCGGGACACCAGGGTGCGGGCGTGAAGGGTATGGAGCGTGAGTGTATATAAATATTGCCGTGGTGCAACTTGAAAACCGACCGGTTGCAATTCATGCAGCCGGCTTGCAGTGAAAGGATGAGGGGTGTGTTGGGATCGGCAGGGTAGGGGCCCGATGGAAAGGTCCGGTGGGCCTGGGGTAAGGGATGGGCGGGGTGCGCCCTCGCGCAAGGCTCGGCTGACATAAGCCCGAGCAGCGGGGGTCAAAGCGGCCTCCACCTCCTGAAGCACGCGCCGGGGGGTGCGAAGGCTGGAGAGCCCCATGCGTCGAGCGAGCGTCAGGGGATCCAGCCAGTCTCCCCGGTCGTAGTCCAGGAGGTCCCCGACCCTCGTAACTCCCGCCAGGACCAACCTCTGGCGCACCGTGCGGGACTCCGCCGCCTGCACACGAAGCTGGGGGTTGTGTAGCAGGGGCTCCGTGAGGAGATCTGCCCCCACGATGGCCGCCACAGACCTGGTGGTTGAAAACAGTTTCCAGGTCCGGAGGAGGTCCTGGTAGAAATCCGGCAGCCCGGAGAGGTCTCGCGGAAAACCTCTCGAACAAAGATAAAAGAGCTGCCGGTCATATCGGAGCCCATGGAAGCGGCGTAGGAAGGCGTGCGCCAATATGCTCCACGTCGAACTACCTGCACCATAAAGGAGCCTCTGCAGGGCCTGGAGGCGGAAAACGCGGACCTGAGTGTACAGACACTTCAGGCCCTGCCCTCCTTCCTTCAGGGGCAAATGAAGAACTCCAACAGGGGCCCAGTGCAATCCTGACCAAAAGAACTCCAGAATCAATCTCCGGAGGTGGGACAGGAAACCCGGGGCCGGGGCTAGGGTGTTGAGCCGGTACCAGAGCGTGGACAGGACTAGTTGGTTAAGCACCAGTGCTCTCCCCCGAAGGGAGAGACATCGGAGTAGCCTCGTCCATTTCCTGATCCGCTCAATCACGCCGCCTTCCAAATTTTGCCAGTTCTCCGGCGGAGAAGGGTGCGTGGCAGAAAGGTAAACGCCGAGATAGAGCAGAGGGCCGGCACTCCACCGGATGGTCTGAAGCGCGGGTGGGAGGGAGCTTACCTGCCGCCAGCCCCCCACCGCCAAGCCAGAGCTCTTGACCCAGTTGACTCGGGCGGAGGAGGCTGCTGAATAGATGGCTTGGCATGCCTCCACTCGCGCCAAGTCGCCCGGGTCCTGGACCACGAGGAGGACGTCATCGGCGTACGCCGACAGGACCAGCCGCAGCTCCGGCTCCCGCAGCACCAACCCCATCAACCTCCTGCGGAGGAGACAGAGGAAAGGCTCGATCGCCAGAGCGTACAGCTGGCCTGAGAGGGGGCACCCCTGCCGCACCCCTCGCCCGAAGCTGACCGGTTCGGTCAGGGTCCAGTTGAGCCTAACCAAACACTCCGCGGAGGCGTACAGCACCCGGAGAAAACTCACAAACTGAGGTCCGAATCCAAACGCCCGCAGGGTGCTCAGGAGGTACCCATGATCCACTCTATCGAACGCCTTCTCCTGATCGAGAGACAGGAGGGCGAACGACAGACCGTCTCTCCGCCCGAGTTCCAAAAGGTCTCGGACTAGAAAGAGGTTGTCAAAAATGCTGCGACCCGGGACAGTATAGGTCTGGTCTGGGTGGATCACGTCCGCCATCACGGACCCTAGCCGCAGCGAAATTGCTTTCGCTACGATTTTGTAATCCGTGCTAAGGAGGGAGAGGGGACGCCAGTTTCGTAAGTCGCGGAGGTCCCCCCTCTTCGGCAGCAAGGCAAGCACCGCTCGCCTGCACGACAGAGGGAGGACCCCGCCCTGCAAAGACTCAGCCCAGACAGTGACTAGGTCTGGGCCGAGGATGTCCCAGAACGCGCGGTAAAACTCCACGGTCAGCCCGTCCATGCCCGGAGATTTATTGGTGGGCATGCGGCGGAGGGCTTCCGAGAACTCGGCCAGGGTGAGAGGCAGCTCTAGCCGCTCTCGGTCGCCCACGCTGACCGTGGGGAGTTCCTCCCAGAGCACCCCGCGAGCGCCAGGATCGGTCGGATCCGGGGAGAAAAGGCTTGCGTAGAAGTCACGGGCCCTCCCACACATCTCCTCCGGATCCGTGAGGGGGGTGCCGTCTTCCGCTAGAAGGCAGGTGACGTGTTTTTTGGCCCCCCTCGTTTTCTCCAAGGCATAGAAGAAGCGGGAGCCGCGATCCATCTCCCGAAGGAGGCGGATGCGGGACCGGACAAAGGCACCTCGGGCCCGGTGGTCCTCGAGGGCTCGAAGTTCCTCCCGCTTCTCCCGGCACGCTCCGCAGAGGGACGGGTCCCCGGGGCTGGCGGCCAGGCGCCTCTCCAGCTCTAAGACCTCCCGTTCCAACTGCTCTATCGTTGCATTTCTCCGTCGGCTGGCGCCCCGAGTGTAGTTGCGGCAGAAGAGCTTGGCGCGCACCTTCCCTAGATCCCACCAGCGCCGCACCGAGGGAAAGGCACGCCACTGCTCCCGCCAGGCCAGCCAAAACTCCCGGAAGGACATCACAAAGCTCTCGTCCTCCAGCAGGCTGTTATTAAAGTGCCAGTAGGCCGGCCCCGGTCCCTCCGCACGGAGGGAGACCGTGACGGTAACTAAATGATGGTCGGAAAAAGGGGCCGGCCGCACGGTGGAGGAGTGGGCCTGTGAAAGATGGAAACGGGATAGGTAAATACGGTCTAACCGAGAGCGGTGTGACCGATGGGCCTCCACCCGGACAAAGGTAAACGTGGAAGTGTCATCTGGGTGATGGTCACGCCAGACGTCCACTAGGGAGTGATAATCGACTATGTCTCGGAGAATGGTCGCGGCGGCCGGGCTCGGCTCGGCCCCCGAGCGGTCCCGCTCCTCGAGGGTAGTGTTAAAGTCCCCTCCCAGGATCAGGCACTCGTGCGAGTCTAGGGTGCCGAGAAAATCGGACGCCTGCTGGTAGAATTGTGGCCGCTGTGAACTCACTTGCGGGGCATAGATATTAACAAGATTGACCACGAGCCCCTCCAGACGAACTCGGAGGTGCAACAAGTGGCCCGGTACGACCTCAGTGACCCCTAGCACCTCGGGCCGCAGGGCGGGGGAGAACAGGGTCGCCACTCCAGCTTGCCAGGTCGTGCAATGGCTGAAGTATACCCCGTCCCCCCACTCCAGCCGCCACCTATCCTCGGCGGTTGGGTCCGTGTGGGTCTCCTGCAGGAAAACCACAGAGTACCCCCCCTCCCGAAGGTAGGAGAGCACCTGGGACCTGCGGAGAGCCATCCTACAGCCCCTGGTATTCAGGGTTACAATAATGAGAGGTGTCATGCGGAGGGCCGGGGAGGTGGGGAGTTCTCATTGGTGGGGGTGCTCATGGCCCCCGGCGGGTCGCGTAGCAACCCGTGTCCCATCCCATAAGTAAGTAGCTCTTTCCGGAAGCCGCGGGCCCGCTCGTAGGCCGCAGCACCGCGCCTCCCTTGCCCTCTGCCCTCCTTCATAAGGGCCCTTGCGGCTTGAACAAGTTGATCGAAGTCCCCCCATCGCTGGAGAGCCAGCTGTGCCCTATTGCGGGCACCACGGGTGTGCTCTAAGAACTGCCGTAGTGCATGCCGCAGCTCATGGGGGGATGGGGTTACGGTTTCCGGGGTACTCCCCGATGGGGTTCTTAATACAGCCTCGAGGTCCGCTAAGGCGGGTAGGCAGGGTGCGGACCGCCGACGGGGCGTCTGACAGGCTGGGGTTATTAAATCCATCTCGTGCCTTGGAGTGGAAGGGGATGGCAGGGGGAAAAGCGCAACTCCTAATGAGTCGCAACTAGAAAACGTAAAGACTGCTCCCTGGGGGGGGTCTGCAAAAGGCGGAAAAGAAATAACCCCAGGGGCGGCAGTAGCCTTGCAGGAGGAGGAAAATTGAACCGGGACAGGGGTGGGGACAGGGGCAGAGGTAAGGCCCTGGGCTTCAGGAGGCGAGCAGCAAAAAGAAGATGCCTCCTGAGCAGGGTCGGGGGTTAAGGGGCAAGGGAGGGGGCTCCGAGCAATGCTAGATGCTGGCTTCGGGGTGGTCGTGGCAGCCATGGCATCAGGTGGTAAACCACTTTCCGTGGGGTGCTCACCCGGAAAGGCAGTCAGGGGGAGAGAACATGGGGAAAGGGGGCCTGGGGTGAGATTGCCTAAAACGAGGCTGGCCGGCAGTAAATCATCCCCTCCCTGGGTGACCGGGGTCAAATCTAGGGCCTCAATCTCTGCATACACAGAGGAGAGGCCGACTCCTACTACCCTGGGGGCCTCTCCGCTAGGGCCCGCCTCAACGGTCACGTCGGGGTTCGTAGGGAGTTCAGGTGGTATCCGGTTAGAAGGGGCTTCCTCCGGGGCTTCGGAGGGGAGGGTCCCCCGCGGAGGGGGGAGTCCTCCCTCCAATGCCAGTCTATCTTCACCTCCCGACACCAGCGAATGGATCTCACTCGTGGCCGAAGCGGGAGGCTCAAGGTCAGTACCTCCCTTCCTGGTCTTCCGGGGGGCTTCCGCGTCAGATGGATGCAGCGGGGCTCGAGCCCTCCGCTTGCCTCGCTTCCCCTGGACTACAGTCCAGCCCTCCATAGCGTCATCTGGGGATTGAATAGCAGGGGGCAGAGCGGGGCGCGGAGGCAAAGGTTCAGGGGTTCGGGGGGATAGCGGTGAGGGAGCAGGAGGGGCGGGGGGTTCTCCCTGGGGCGAGCCCTCTCCTGCACCTGGTAATAACTGTGCCACACTCTCCTCCAGAGGCTCTGCCGAGGTGGTTACAGCAAGAGCGGGACTCCCGTGGTCGCCCGGGCGTTGTTGGAAAGGTACCTCTTGGGCCCGGACGGGGGCAGCGTTGGATCGGGTGGGAGGAGGGGTGGTTTCAGGTGCCGGGTGGCCAGGGGTGTCGGCAACGACAGGGCCGATATCCTGCCGGGTCTCGGGGGTCTCAGGTGCCCCTCTCCCCCGGGCCAAAGGGCAGTCCCTGCGGACATGCCCCGCCGAGCGGCAGAGGTAGCACCGGGCCTCTCCGGTGGAATAAAAGACCCTATAGCGGGCTCCCTGGTAGGGAACTAGGAAGGACCCCTCAAGCGCCTCTCCGTCACGCACCCCCGCCGGCAGTGAAATCTGCACTTGCCGGCGGAACGAAAGGACGTGACGGAGGGCGGGGTCCTTGCAGCCTAACGGGAGAGGGCTGATAGCAGAGACGAGCTTTCCCAGGGCAGAAAGAGCGGGTAACAGGGCAACATTAGGTAAAAAGGGAGGAACGGAGGTGAGGACGAGGCGAACGCCCAGATCTTCTAGCGGTTCTAGGGGGATAAACACCCCTCCTACCACTAGGCCCTTCTCCACCGCCTCCTGGGCGGCAGTCTCCGAAGCCAGAAAGAAAACGACCTTCCCATACATCTTGGAGGCCGCCACAATGGCCATGGGTCCTACCACCGTCGCCAACGCTTGCACGTATGCTTCCACGTGGGGCGAGGCGGGCACCAGGAGGCAACGGACACCGTGCTTCCTGGTCAGGGCGGGAAGAGGGCCCCGGGCGCTAGTGATGGTAGCGGAGGTAGTGGGTGGGCGAGATGAGGAGGCGGCAGGCGAGGGGGAGCCTGCCGCCGCCCGGGCATACGTCCTAGGGGCCGGGGGAGGGACGGTCGCAGAGCTGGTGGAGGGAACAGCTGGGAGGGGTGCCACGATCGATGATGAGGCCACAGTGGTGGGGGCGGCCTCTGCCATGGAGGGCCCAGCGGCTTTAGCGGGGCCCTTTCCTTTCGGCCCGCCCCGACCTTTCCGTCGAACTGGGGGGGGGTTCCTAGAATCTAATGGGGCAAAAACCAAAGCAGCAGTAGTAATTGCCCCGGTGCCTCCCACTGCCGAGGCCCCAGCGGGGGCGGGGGCAGGGGTTCTAACAATGGAGGCGGTGGGAAGATCTTGAGGGGTGGGCAGGGGGGTAGATGGGGAAGGGACAACCAATTTCGTTGGAGGGGCCTTGCGTCTCTCCATCTCTGCCATTGTAAGCAGGGAGAGACAGGGAGACACCGGAAGAAGGGGGGGGGGCAAAAATCGGGGTCCGGTAGTAGGGGTAAACTATGGGATAAACAATCCGGGGGGTGGGGGTGGAGGGAGGACGACCCACCACAATTGTCCAAAGAGTCTCGTTTGGTTGGTTGTTATGTCCGGTCCGAAAGGCAAAGTCCAAAGCAAACAGCTGGATCCGAAGGCAGATGGCAGATCGCCAGCAGGGACGAGGCAGCGGGGGCCGTGATAGTCGTAGTAGTGGTGGGGGGGTTGGGGGCACCGGTGGATCTGGGGGTAGCTCCCTGCTACACCCCTGTGCCGCCACAGACGCAGCTGGAACGCAGTCAACTCCCCCCCCCCCCCCGAGGGTATAATTCAAAGGAAATCCCTCAGTCTTACGGCTTCTCTCCACGATGATTCACGGCTGCTCGGGCGAGTTCTCCGGCCTCTGGCATCTGTTGCAGCTGTTGGCTCTGTCCCAAGGCTCTCGGCAGCTAGGAATGTTGTAATGATAAGAAAAAAGTCCAGGCAAAAAACAAAACGGCTGGGTCTGGGGGCGTCCACTCCCCTCTCTGGACAGCGGGTCGGCAGTCCTCCCCCCCTCCTCTGGGGGTTTCAATTAAGCAAAAAGCAAAATCCAAAAGCAGGCGTCTGGGGGGGGGTGCTGGCGACCGGCCAGCACACTGACGCAGCTCAGAAAAGCGGGAGAAAACGAAACCAAAAAAACAAAGCGTCCGGCCCAAACGCGGGGGGGAAACTAAGCGAAAGGAAAAGTGTGAAAAATCTGGGCCAGGGGGCTTCAGGAAAGAAAGGAAAGCAGATAGCTCAGGAGCGAGCAAAGAAACGATTCCGTCTCCTAACAGGGAAGGTTTTTTTGAAGGTTTTTTTTTTTTTTATTTGAAACAGAAAAGAAATTTATTTGTAACAGTTACAGAGATTACAAAAAGATAAAGAAAAACTTAGCAACAAAACAACGCAATCAGAAGGTATAACACAACAGCTTTCAGGAGGGAGAGGTGTTCAGGCTAGCCCAGGCCCAGAGCGGGGGGGCTTCCTCGACACTCGTGGTCTTCCACCCTCCTGAGTTACCTGGTGGCCGAGAGCGGGGGGGCTTCCTCGACACTCGTGGTCTTCCACCCCCTCGAGTTACCTAGTGCCGCGCCCAGGGTCACCGACCCTCCCTCTCCTGAGAGTGCCCGACAAGATGGGCACGGCTGCGGGGTGGGTGGTTGGGAGGGAGGGGGGCACACCCATGCATTATAAACCCCTACTAAATAACAATAATGATGGTATTCACAGCAGCTAGCGGCTGTGGCTGGCATCTCTCGCTCTGTCCCTCAATCAGAGGGTCAGACGGAGGGAGCCGGACGGGGTCACCGAGCAGAGAACCCCGGACAGCGCCCACCGTTCTTCGAAGGTGTCAAGGGAATCGGTGGACGCCGCCCAGAGGAACTCCGCCCGAATGCGTGAATGTACTGAAGATCGGAAAACGGCCCTACAATCGCAGGACGCCTCATGAGCCAACCTCCGCTCTCTGGTCTTATAAATGGCTGTCTTAGCCAAGGCTAGGAGGAGGCTAACCAGGAGATCCCGCGACTTGGTGGGGCCACGGATGGGGAGTGTATAGATAAAGAGGTGAGGGGAGAAATGAAGCCAAAAGCGCAAGAGAATATTTGTGAGGAGCCGAAAAAGAGGCTGCAATCTGGCACACTCTAAATAGACGTGCGCCAGGGTTTCCCTCACATTACAAAAGGGGCAAGTCTCCGGAACGGAGGTGAAACGTGTCAAAAACACGCCCGTGCTCACGGCCCCGTGAAGGAGCCGCCAACTAATGTCCCCGACGGGCCTCGGGACCAAGGTGGAGTACAGGCTGGCCCACCGAGGTTGCTCCCCCTCCAAGGGTGGCAGGAGATCTCGCCACTTTGTGTCGGGGCGGGACACCAGGGTGCGGGCGTGAAGGGTATGGAGCGTGAGTGTATATAGATATTGCCGCGATGCAACTTGAAAACCGACCGGTTGCAATTCATGCAGCCGGCTTGCAGTGAAAGGATGAGGGGTGTGTTGGGATCGGCAGGGCAGGGGCCCGATGGAAAGGTCCGGCGGGCCTGGGGTATAGGATGGGCGGGGTGCGCCCTCGCGCAAGGCTCGGCTGACATAAGCCCGAGCAGCGGGGGTCAAAGCGGCCTCCACCTCCTGAAGCACGCGCCGGGGGGTGCGAAGGCTGGAGAGCCCCATGCGTCGAGCGAGCGTCAGGGGATCCAGCCAGTCCCCCCGGTCGTAGTCCAGGAGGTCCCCGACCCTCGAAACTCCCGCCAGGACCAACCTCTGGCGCACCGTGCGGGACTCCGCCGCCTGCACACGAAGTTGGGGGTTGTGTAGCAGGGGCTCCGTGAGGAGATCTGCCCCCACGATGGCCGCCACAGACCTGGTGGTTGAAAACAGTTTCCAGGTCCGGAGGAGGTCCTGGTAGAAATCCGGCAGCCCGGAGAGGTCTCGCGGAAAACCTCTCGAACAAAGATAAAAGAGCTGCCGGTCATATCGGAGCCCATGGAAGCGGCGTAGGAAGGCGTGCGCCAATATGCTCCACGTCGAACTACCTGCACTATAAAGGAGCCTCTGCAGGGCCTGGAGGCGGAAAACGCGGACCTGAGTGTACAGACACTTCAGGCCCTGCCCTCCTTCCTTCAGGGGCAAATGAAGAACTCCAACAGGGGCCCAGTGCAATCCTGACCAAAAGAACTCCAGAATCAATCTCCGGAGGTGGGACAGGAAACCCGGGGCCGGGGCTAGGGTGTTGAGCCGGTACCAGAGCGTGGACAGGACTAGTTGGTTAAGCACCAGTGCTCTCCCCCGAAGGGAGAGACAGCGGAGTAGCCTCGTCCATTTCCTGATCCGCTCAATCACGCCGCCTTCCAAATTTTGCCAGTTCTCCGGCGGAGAAGGGTGCGTGGCAGAAAGGTAAACGCCGAGATAGAGCAGAGGGCCGGCACTCCACCGGATGGTCTGAAGCGCGGGTGGGAGGGAGCTTACCTGCCGCCAGCCCCCCACCGCCAAGCCAGAGCTCTTGACCCAGTTGACTCGGGCGGAGGAGGCTGCTGAATAGATGGCTTGGCATGCCTCCACTCGCGCCAAGTCGCCCGGGTCCTGGACCACGAGGAGGACGTCATCGGCGTACGCCGACAGGACCAGCCGCAGCTCCGGCTCCCGCAGCACCAACCCCGTCAACCTCCTGCGGAGGAGACAGAGGAAAGGCTCGATCGCCAGAGCGTACAGCTGGCCTGAGAGGGGGCACCCCTGCCGCACCCCTCGCCCGAAGCTGACCGGTTCGGTCAGGGTCCAGTTGAGCCTAACCAAACACTCCGCGGAGGCGTACAGCACCCAGAGAAAACTCACAAACTGAGGTCCGAATCCAAACGCCCGCAGGGTGCTCAGGAGGTACCCATGATCCACTCTATCGAACGCCTTCTCCTGATCGAGAGACAGGAGGGCGAACGACAGACCGTCTCTCCGCCCGAGTTCCAAAAGGTCTCGGACTAGAAAGAGGTTGTCAAAAATGCTGCGACCCGGGACAGTATAGGTCTGGTCTGGGTGGATCACGTCCGCCATCACGGACCCTAGCCGCAGCGAAATTGCTTTCGCTACGATTTTGTAATCCGTGCTAAGGAGTGAGAGGGGACGCCAGTTTCGTAAGTCGCGGAGGTCCCCCTTCTTCGGCAGCAAGGCAAGCACCGCTCGCCTGCACGACAGAGGGAGGACCCCGCCCTGCAAAGACTCAGCCCAGACAGTGACTAGGTCTGGGCCGAGGATGTCCCAGAACGCGCGGTAAAACTCCACGGTCAGCCCGTCCATGCCCGGAGATTTATTGGTGGGCATGCGGCGGAGGGCTTCCGAGAACTCGGCCAGGGTAAGAGGCAGCTCTAGCCGGTCTCGGTCGCCCACGCTGACCGTGGGGAGTTCCTCCCAGAGCACCCCGCGAGCGCCAGGATCGGTCGGATCCGGGGAGAAAAGGCTTGCGTAGAAGTCACGGGCCCTCCCACACATCTCCTCCGGATCCGTGAGGGGGGTGCCGTCTTCCGCTAGAAGGCAGGTGACATGTTTTTTGGCCCCCCTCGTTTTCTCCAAGGCATAGAAGAAGCGGGAGCCGCGATCCATCTCCCGAAGGAGGCGGATGCGGGACCGGACAAAGGCACCTCGGGCCCGGTGGTCCTCGAGGGCTCGAAGTTCCTCCCGCTTCTCCCGGCACGCTCCGCAGAGGGACGGGTCCCCGGGGCTGGCGGCCAGGCGCCTCTCCAGCTCTAAGACCTCCCGTTCCAACTGCTCTATCGTTGCATTTCTCCGTCGGCTGGCGCCCCGAGTGTAGTTGCGGCAGAAGAGCTTGGCGCGCACCTTCCCTAGATCCCACCAGCGCCGCACCGAGGGAAAGGCACGCCACTGCTCCCGCCAGGCCAGCCAAAACTCCCGGAAGGACATCACAAAGCTCTCGTCCTCCAGCAGGCTGTTATTAAAGTGCCAGTAGGCCGGCCCCGGTCCCTCCGCACGGAGGGAGACCGTGACGGTAACTAAATGATGGTCGGAAAAAGGGGCCGGCCGCACGGTGGAGGAGTGGGCCTGTGAAAGATGGAAACGGGATAGGTAAATACGGTCTAACCGAGAGCGGTGTGACCGATGGGCCTCCACCCGGACAAAGGTAAACGTGGAAGTGTCATCTGGGTGATGGTCACGCCAGACGTCCACTAGGGAGTGATAATCGACTATGTCTCGGAGAATGGTCGCGGCGGCCGGGCTCGGCTCGGCCCCCGAGCGGTCCCGCTCCTCGAGGGTAGTATTAAAGTCCCCTCCCAGGATCAGGCACTCGTGCGAGTCTAGGGTGCCGAGAAAATCGGACACCTGCTGGTAGAATTGTGGCCGCTGTGAACTCACTTGCGGGGCATAGATATTAACAAGATTGACCACGAGCCCCTCCAGACGAACTCGGAGGTGCAACAAGTGGCCCGGTACGACCTCAGTGACCCCTAGCACCTCGGGCCGCAGGGCGGGGGAGAACAGGGTCGCCACTCCAGCTTGCCAGGTCGTGCAATGGCTGAAGTATACCCCGTCCCCCCACTCCAGCCGCCACCTATCCTCGGCGGTTGGGTCCGTGTGGGTCTCCTGCAGGAAAACCACAGAGTACCCCCCCTCCCGAAGGTAGGAGAGCACCTGGGACCTGCGGAGAGCCATCCTACAGCCCCTGGTATTCAGGGTTACAATAATGAGAGGTGTCATGCGGAGGGCCGGGGGGGTGGGGAGTTCTCATTGGTGGGGGTGCTCATGGCCCCCGGCGGGTCGCGTAGCAACCCGTGTCCCATCCCATAAGTAAGTAGCTCTTTCCGGAAGCCGCGGGCCCGCTCGTAGGCCGCAGCACCGCGCCTCCCTTGCCCTCTGCCCTCCTTCATAAGGGCCCTTGCGGCCTGAACAAGTCGATCGAAGTCCCCCCATCGCTGGAGAGCCAGCTGTGCCCTATTGCGGGCACCACGGGTGTGCTCTAAGAACTGCCGTAGTGCATGCCGCAGCTCATGGGGGGATGGGGTTACGGTTTCCGGGGTACTCCCCGATGGGGTTCTTAATACAGCCTCGAGGTCCGCTAAGGCGGGTAGGCAGGGTGCGGACCGCCGACGGGGCGTCTGACAGGCTGGGGTTATTAAATCCATCTCGTGCCTTGGAGTGGAAGGGGATGGCAGGGGGAAAAGCGCAACTCCTAATGAGTCGCAACTAGAAAACGTAAAGACTGCTCCCTGGGGGGGGTCTGCAAAAGGCGGAAAAGAAATAACCCCAGGGGCGGCAGTAGCCTTGCAGGAGGAGGGAAATTGAACCGGGACAGGGGTGGGGACAGGGGCAGAGGTAAGGCCCTGGGCTTCAGGAGGCGAGCAACAAAAAGAAGATGCCTCCTGAGCAGGGTCGGGGGTTAAGGGGCAAGGGAGGGGGCTCCGAGCAATGCTAGATGCTGGCTTCGGGGTGGTCGTGGCAGCCATGGCATCAGGTGATAAACCACTTTCCGTGGGGTGCTCACCCGGAAAGGCAGTCAGGGGGAGAGAACATGGGGAAAGGGGGCCTGGGGTGAGATTGCCTAAAACGAGGCTGGCCGGCAGTAAATCATCCCCTCCCTGGGTGACCGGGGTCAAATCTAGGGCCTCAATCTCTGCATACACAGAGGAGAGGCCGACTCCTACTACCCTGGGGGCCTCTCCGCTAGGGCCCGCCTCAACGGTCACGTCGGGGTTCGTAGGGAGTTCAGGTGGTGTCCGGTTAGAAGGGGCTGCCTCCGGGGCTTCGGAGGGGAGGGTCCCTCGCGGAGGGGGGATTCCTCCCTCCAATGCCAATCTATCTTCACCTCCCAACACCAGCGAATGGATCTCACTCGTGGCCGAGGCGGGAGGCTCAAGGTCAGTACCTCCCTTCCTGGTCTTCCGGGGGGCTTCCGCGTCAGATGGATGCAGCGGGGCTCGAGCCCTCCGCTTGCCTCGCTTCCCCTGGACTACAGTCCAGCCCTCCATAGCATCATCTGGGGGTTGAGTAGCAGGGGGCGGAGCGGGGCGCGGAGGCAAAGGTTCAGGGGTTCGGGGGGATAGCGGTGAGGCAGCAGGAGGGGCGGGGGGTTCTCCTTGGGGCGAGCCCTCTCCTGCACCTGGTAATAGCTGTGCCACACTCTCCTCCGGAGGCTCTGCCGAGGTGGTTACAGCAAGAGCGGGACTCCCGTGGTCGCCCGGGCGTTGTTGGAAAGATACCTCTTGGGCCCGGACGGGGGCAGCGTTGGATCGGGTGGGAGGAGGGGTGGTTTCAGGTGCCGGGTGGCCAGGGGTGTCGGCAACGACAGGGCCGATATCCTGCCGGGTCTCGGGGGTCTCAGGTGCCTCTCTCCCCCGGGCCAAAGGGCAGTCCCTACGGACATGCCCCGCCGAGCGGCAGAGGTAGCACCGGGCCTCTCCGGTGGAATAAAAGACCCTATAGCGGGCTCCCTGGTAGGGGACTAGGAAGGACCCCTCAAGCGCCTCTCCGTCACGCACCCCCGCCGGCAGTGAAATCTGCACTTGCCGGCGGAACGAGAGGACGTGACGGAGGGCGGGGTCCTTGCAGCCTAACGGGAGAGGGCTAATAGCAGAAACAAGTTTTCCCAGGGCAGAAAGAGCGGGTAACAGGGCAACATTAGGTAAAAAGGGAGGAACGGAGGTGAGGACGAGGCGAACGCCCAGATCTTCTAGCGGTTCTAGGGGGATAAACACCCCTCCTACCACTAGGCCCTTCTCCACCGCCTCCTGGGCGGCAGTCTCCGAAGCCAGAAAGAAAACGACCTTCCCATACATCTTGGAGGCCGCCACAATGGCCATGGGTCCTACCACCTTCGCCAACGCCTGCACGTATGCTTCCACGTGGGGCGAGGCGGGCACCAGGAGGCAACGGACACCGTGCTTCCTGGTCAGGGCGGGAAGAGGGCCCCGGGCGCTAGTGATGGTAGCGGAGGTAGTGGGTGGGCGAGATGAGGAGGCGGCAGGCGAGGGGGAGCCTGCCGCCGCCCGGGCATACGTCCTGGGGGCCGGGGGAGGGACGGTCGCAGAGCTGGTGGAGGGAACAGCTGGGAGGGGTGCCACGATCGATGATGAGGCCACAGTGGTGGGGGCGGCCTCTGCCATGGAGGGCCCAGCGGCTTTAGCGGGGCCCTTTCCTTTCGGCCCGCCCCGACCTTTCCGTCGAACTGGGGGGGGGTTCCTAGAATCTAATGGGGCAAAAACCAAAGCAGCAGTAGTAATTGCCCCGGTGCCTCCCACTGCCGAGGCCCCAGCGGGGGCGGGGGCAGGGGTTCTAACAATGGAGGCGGTGGGAAAATCTTGAGGGGTGGGCAGGGGGGTAGATGGGGAAGGGACAACCAATTTCATTGGAGGGGCCTTGCGTCTCTCCATCTCTGCCATTGTAAGCAGGGAGAGACAGGGAGACACCGGAAGAAGGGGGGGGGGCAAAAATCGGGGTCCGGTAGTAGGGGTAAACTATGGGATAAACAATCCGGGGGGTGGGGGTGGAGGGAGGGCGACCCACCACACTTGTCCAAAGAGTCTCGTTTGGTTGGTTGTTATGTCCGGTCCGAAAGGCAAAGTCCAAAGCAAACAGCTGGATCCGAAGGCAGATGGCAGATCGCCAGCAGGGACGAGGCAGCGGGGGCCGTGATAGTCGTAGTAGTGGTGGGGGGGTTGGGGGCACCGGTGGATCTGGGGGTAGCTCCCTGCTACACCCCTGTGCCGCCACAGACGCAGCTGGAACGCAGTCAACTCCCCCCCCCCGAGGGTATAATTCAAAGGAAATCCCTCAGTCTTACGGCTTCTCTCCACGATGATTCACGGCTGCTCGGGCGAGTTCTCCGGCCTCTGGCATCTGTTGCAGCTGTTGGCTCTGTCCCAAGGCTCTCGGCAGCTAGGAATGTTGTAGTGATAAGAAAAAAGTCCAGGCAAAAAACAAAACGGCTGGGTCTGGGGGCGTCCACTCCCCTCTCTGGACAGCGGGTCGGCAGTCCTCCCCCCCTCTTCTGGGGGTTTCAATTAAGCAAAAAGCAAAGTCCAAAAGCAGGCATCTGGGGGGGGGTGCTGGCAACCGGCCAGCACACTGACGCAGCTCAGAAAAGCGGGAGAAAACGAAACCAAAAAAACAAAGCGTCCGGCCCAAACGCGGGGGGGGAAACTAAGCAAAAGGAAAAGTGTGAAAAATCTGGGCCAGGGGGCTTCAGGAAAGAAAGGAAAGCAGATAGCTCAGGAGCGAGCGAAAAAACGATTCCGTCTCCTAACAGGGAAGGTTTTTTTTTTTTTTTTTTTTTTTTTTTTTTAAACAGAAAAGAAATTTATTTGTAACAGTTACAGAAAGTACAAAAAGATAAAGAAAAACTTAGCAACAAAACAACGCAATCAGAAGGTATAACACAACAGCTTTCAGGAGGGAGAGGTGGTCAGGCTAGCCCAGGCCCAGAGCGGGGGGGCTTCCTCGACACTCGTGGTCTTCCACCCTCCTGAGTTACCTGGTGGCCTAGAGCGGGGGGGCTTCCTCGACACTCGTGGTCTTCCACCCCCTCGAGTTACCTAGTGCCGCGCCCAGGGTCACCGACCCTCCCTCTCCTGAGAGTGCCCGACAAGATGGGCACGGCTGCGGGGTGGGTGGCTGGGAGGGAGGGGGGCACATCCATGTATTATAAGACCCCTCCTAAATAACAATAATGATGGTATTCACAGCAGCTAACGGCTGTGGCTGGCGTCTCTCGCTCTGTCCCTCAATCAGAGGGTCAGACGGAGGGAACCGGACGGGGTCACCGAGCAGAGAACCCCGGACAGCGCCCACCGCTCCTCGAAGGTGTCAAGGGAGTCGGTGGACGCCGCCCAGAGGAACTCCGCCCGGATGCGTGAATGTACTGAGGATCGGAAAACGGCCCTACAATCGCAGGACGCCTCATGAGCCAACCTCCGCTCTCTGGTCTTATAAATGGCTGTCTTAGCCAAGGCTAGGAGGAGGCTAACCAGGAGATCCCGCGACTTGGTGGGGCCACGGATGGGGAGTGTATAGATAAAGAGGTGAGGGGAAAAATGAAGCCAAAAGCGCAAAAGAATGTTTGTGAGGAGCCGAAAAAGAGGCTGCAATCTGGCACACTCTAAATAGACGTGCGCCAGGGTTTCCCTCACATTACAGAAGGGGCAAGTCTCCGGAACGGAGGTAAAACGTGTCAAAAACACGCCCGTGCTCACGGCCCCGTGAAGGAGCCGCCAACTGATGTCCCCGACGGGCCTCGGGACCAAGGTGGAGTACAGGCTGGCCCACCGAGGTTGCTCCCCCTCCAAGGGTGGCAGGAGATCTCGCCACTTTGTGTCGGGGCGGGACACCAGGGTGCGGGCGTGAAGGGTATGGAGCGTGAGTGTATATAGATATTGCCGCGATGCAACTTGAAAACCGACCGGTTGCAATTCATGCAGCCGGCTTGCAGTGAAAGGATGAGGGGTGTGTTGGGATCGGCAGGGTAGGGGCCCGATGGAAAGGTCCGGTGGGCCTGGGGTAAGGGATGGGCGGGGTGCACCCTCGCGCAAGGCTCGGCTGACATAAGCCCAAGCAGCGGGGGTCAAAACGGCCTCCACCTCCTGAAGCACGCGCCGGGGGGTGCGAAGGCTGGAGAGCCCCATGCGTCGAGCGAGCGTCAGGGGATCCAGCCAGTCTCCCCGGTCGTAGTCCAGGAGGTCCCCGACCCTCGTAACTCCCGCCAGGACCAACCTCTGGCGCACCGTGCGGGACTCCGCCGCCTGCACACGAAGTTGGGGGTTGTGTAGCAGGGGCTCCGTGAGGAGATCTGCCCCCACGATGGCCGCCACAGACCTGGTGGTTGAAAACAGTTTCCAGGTCCGGAGGAGGTCCTGGTAGAAATCCGGCAGCCCGGAGAGGTCTCGCGGAAAACCTCTCGAACAAAGATAAAAGAGCTGCCGGTCATATCGGAGCCCATGGAAGCGGCGTAGGAAGGCGTGCGCCAATATGCTCCACGTCGAACTACCTGCACCATAAAGGAGCCTCTGCAGGGCCTGGAGGCGGAAAACGCGGACCTGAGTGTACAGACACTTCAGGCCCTGCCCTCCTTCCTTCAGGGGCAAATGAAGAACTCCAACAGGGGCCCAGTGCAATCCTGACCAAAAGAACTCCAGAATCAATCTCCGGAGGTGGGACAGGAAACCCGGGGCCGGGGCTAGGGTGTTGAGCCGGTACCAGAGCGTGGACAGGACTAGTTGGTTGAGCACCAGTGCTCTCCCCCGAAGGGAGAGACATCGGAGTAGCCTCTTCCATTTCCTGATCCGCTCAATCACGCCGCCTTCCAAATTTTGCCAGTTCTCCGGCGGAGAAGGGTGCGTGGCAGAAAGGTAAACGCCGAGATAGAGCAGAGGGCCGGCGCTCCACCGGATGGTCTGAAGCGCGGGTGGGAGGGAGCTTACCTGCCGCCAGCCCCCCACCGCCAAGCCAGAGCTCTTGACCCAGTTGACTCGGGCGGAGGAGGCTGCTGAATAAATGGCTTGGCATGCCTCCACTCGCGCCAAGTCGCCCGGGTCCTGGACCACGAGGAGGACGTCATCGGCGTACGCCGACAGGACCAGCCGCAGCTCCGGCTCCCGCAGCACCAACCCCGTCAACCTCCTGCGGAGGAGACAGAGGAAAGGCTCGATCGCCAGAGCGTACAGCTGGCCTGAGAGGGGGCACCCCTGCCGCACCCCTCGCCCGAAGCTGACCGGTTCGGTCAGGGTCCAGTTGAGCCTAACCAAACACTCCGCGGAGGCGTACAGCACCCGGAGAAAACTCACAAACTGAGGTCCGAATCCAAACGCCCGCAGGGTGCTCAGGAGGTACCCATGATCCACTCTATCGAACGCCTTCTCCTGATCGAGAGACAGGAGGGCGAACGACAGACCGTCTCTCCGCCCGAGTTCCAAAAGGTCTCGGACTAGAAAGAGGTTGTCAAAAATGCTGCGACCCAGGACAGTATAGGTCTGGTCTGGGTGGATCACGTCCGCCATCACGGACCCTAGCCGCAGCGAAATTGCTTTCGCTACGATTTTGTAATCCGTGCTAAGGAGTGAGAGGGGACGCCAGTTTCGTAAGTCGCGGAGGTCCCCCTTCTTCGGCAGCAAGGCAAGCACCGCTCGCCTGCACGACAGAGGGAGGACCCCGCCCTGCAAAGACTCAGCCCAGACAGTGACTAGGTCTGGGCCGAGGATGTCCCAGAACGCGCGGTAAAACTCCACGGTCAGCCCGTCCATGCCCGGAGATTTATTGGTGGGCATGCGGCGGAGGGCTTCCGAGAACTCGGCCAGGGTGAGAGGCAGCTCTAGCCGGTCTCGGTCGCCCACGCTGACCGTGGGGAGTTCCTCCCAGAGCACCCCGCGAGCGCCAGGATCGGTCGGATCCGGGGAGAAAAGGCTTGCGTAGAAGTCACGGGCCCTCCCACACATCTCCTCCGGATCCGTGAGGGGGGTGCCGTCTTCCGCTAGAAGGCAGGTGACGTGTTTTTTGGCCCCCCTCGTTTTCTCCAAGGCATAGAAGAAGCGGGAGCCGCGATCCATCTCCCGAAGGAGGCGGATGCGGGACCGGACAAAGGCACCTCGGGCCCGGTGGTCCTCGAGGGCTCGAAGTTCCTCCCGCTTCTCCCGGCACGCTCCGCAGAGGGACGGGTCCCCGGGGCTGGCGGCCAGGCGCCTCTCCAGCTCTAAGACCTCCCGTTCCAACTGCTCTATCGCCGCATTTCTCCGTCGGCTGGCGCCCCGAGTGTAGTTGCGGCAGAAGAGCTTGGCGCGCACCTTCCCCAGATCCCACCAGCGCCGCACCGAGGGAAAGGCACGCCACTGCTCCCGCCAGGCCAGCCAGAACTCCCGGAAGGACATCACAAAGCTCTCGTCCTCCAGCAGGCTGTTATTAAAGTGCCAGTAGGCCGGCCCCGGTCCCTCCGCACGGAGGGAGACCGTGACGGTAACTAAATGATGGTCGGAAAAAGGGGCCGGCCGCACGGTGGAGGAGTGGGCCTGTGAAAGATGGAAACGGGATAGGTAAATACGGTCTAACCGAGAGCGGTGTGACCGATGGGCCTCCACCCGGACAAAGGTAAACGTGGAAGTGTCATCTGGGTGATGGTCACGCCAGACGTCCACTAGGGAGTGATAATCGACTATGTCTCGGAGAATGGTCGCGGCGGCCAGGCTCGGCTCGGCCCCCGAGCGGTCCCGCTCCTCGAGGGTAGTGTTAAAGTCCCCTCCCAGGATCAGGCACTCGTGCGAGTCTAGGGTGCCGAGAAAATCGGACACCTGCTGGTAGAATTGTGGCCGCTGTGAACTCACTTGCGGGGCATAGATATTAACAAGATTGACCACGAGCCCCTCCAGACGAACTCGGAGGTGCAACAAGTGGCCCGGTACGACCTCAGTGACCCCTAGCACCTCGGGCCGCAGGGCGGGGGAGAACAGGGTCGCCACTCCAGCTTGCCAGGTCGTGCAATGGCTGAAGTATACCCCGTCCCCCCACTCCAGCCGCCACCTATCCTCGGCGGTTGGGTCCGTGTGGGTCTCCTGCAGGAAAACCACAGAGTACCCCCCCTCCCGAAGGTAGGAGAGCACCTGGGACCTGCGGAGAGCCATCCTACAGCCCCTGGTATTCAGGGTTACAATAATGAGAGGTGTCATGCGGAGGGCCGGGGGGGTGGGGAGTTCTCATTGGTGGGGGTGCTCATGGCCCCCGGCGGGTCGCGTAGCAACCCGTGTCCCATCCCATAAGTAAGTAGCTCCTTCCGGAAGCCGCGGGCCCGCTCGTAGGCCGCAGCACCGCGCCTCCCTTGCCCTCTGCCCTCCTTCATAAGGGCCCTTGCGGCCTGAACAAGTTGATCGAAGTCCCCCCATCGCTGGAGAGCCAGCTGTGCCCTATTGCGGGCACCACGGGTGTGCTCTAAGAACTGCCGTAGTGCATGCCGCAGCTCATGGGGGGATGGGGTTACGGTTTCCGGGGTACTCCCCAATGGGGTTCTTAATACAGCCTCAAGGTCCGCTAAGGCGGGTAGGCAGGGTGCGGACCGCCGACGGGGCGTCTGACAGGCTGGGGTTATTAAATCCATCTCGTGCCTCGGAGTGGAAGGGGATGGCAGGGGGAAAAGCGCAACTCCTAATGAGTCGCAACTAGAAAACGTAAAGACTGCTCCCTGGGGGGGGTCTGCAAAAGGCGGAAAAGAAATAACCCCAGGGGCGGCAGTAGCCTTGCAGGAGGAGGGAAATTGAACCGGGACAGGGGTGGGGACAGGGGCAGAGGTAAGGCCCTGGGCTTCAGGAGGCGAGCAGCAAAAAGAAGATGCCTCCTGAGCAGGGTCGGGGGTTAAGGGGCAAGGGAGGGGGCTCCGAGCAATGCTAGATGCTGGCTTCGGGGTGGTCGTGGCAGCCATGGCATCAGGTGATAAACCACTTTCCGTGGGGTGCTCACCCGGAAAGGCAGTCAGGGGGAGAGAACATGGGGAAAGGGGGCCTGGGGTGAGATTGCCTAAAACGAGGCTGGCCGGCAGTAAATCATCCCCTCCCTGGGTGACCGGGGTCAAATCTAGGGCCTCAATCTCTGCATACACAGAGGAGAGGCCGACTCCTACTACCCTGGGGGCCTCTCCGCTAGGGCCCGCCTCAACGGTCACGTCGGGGTTCGTAGGGAGTTCAGGTGGTATCCGGTTAGAAGGGGCTTCCTCCGGGGCTTCGGAGGGGAGGGTCCCTCGCGGAGGGGGGATTCCTCCCTCCAATGCCAGTCTATCTTCACCTCCCAACACCAGCGAATGGATCTCACTCGTGGCCGAGGCGGGAGGCTCAAGGTCAGTACCTCCCTTCCTGGTCTTCCGGGGGGCTTCCGCGTCAGATGGATGCAGCGGGGCTCGAGCCCTCCGCTTGCCTCGCTTCCCCTGGACTACAGTCCAGCCCTCCATAGCATCATCTGGGGGTTGAGTAGCAGGGGGCGGAGCGGGGCGCGGAGGCAAAGGTTCAGGGGTTCGGGGGGATAGCGGTGAGGCAGCAGGAGGGGCGGGGGGTTCTCCTTGGGGCGAGCCCTCTCCTGCACCTGGTAATAGCTGTGCCACACTCTCCTCCGGAGGCTCTGCCGAGGTGGTTACAGCAAGAGCGGGACTCCCGTGGTCGCCCGGGCGTTGTTGGAAAGATACCTCTTGGGCCCGGACGGGGGCAGCGTTGGATCGGGTGGGAGGAGGGGTGGTTTCAGGTGCCGGGTGGCCAGGGGTGTCGGCAACGACAGGGCCGATATCCTGCCGGGTCTCGGGGGTCTCAGGTGCCTCTCTCCCCCGGGCCAAAGGGCAGTCCCTACGGACATGCCCCGCCGAGCGGCAGAGGTAGCACCGGGCCTCTCCGGTGGAATAAAAGACCCTATAGCGGGCTCCCTGGTAGGGAACTAGGAAGGACCCCTCAAGCGCCTCTCCGTCACGCACCCCCGCCGGCAGTGAAATCTGCACTTGCCGGCGGAACGAGAGGACGTGACGGAGGGCGGGGTCCTTGCAGCCTAACGGGAGAGGGCTAATAGCAGAAACAAGTTTCCCCAGGGCAGAAAGAGCGGGTAACAGGGTAACATTAGGTAAAAAGGGAGGAACGGAGGTGAGGACGAGGCGAACGCCCAGATCTTCTAGCGGTTCTAGGGGGATAAACACCCCTCCTACCACTAGGCCCTTCTCCACCGCCTCCTGGGCGGCAGTCTCCGAAGCCAGGAAGAAAACGACCTTCCCATACATCTTGGAGGCCGCCACAATGGCCATGGGTCCTACCACCTTCGCCAACGCCTGCACGTATGCTTCCACGTGGGGCGAGGCGGGCACCAGGAGGCAACGGACACCGTGCTTCCTGGTCAGGGCGGGAAGAGGGCCCCGGGCGCTAGTGATGGTAGCGGAGGTAGTGGGTGGGCGAGATGAGGAGGCGGCAGGCGAGGGGGAGCCTGCCGCCGCCCGGGCATACGTCCTGGGGGCCGGGGGAGGGACGGTCGCAGAGCTGGTGGAGGGAACAGCTGGGAGGGGTGCCACGATCGATGATGAGGCCACAGTGGTGGGGGCGGCCTCTGCCATGGAGGGCCCAGCGGCTTTAGCGGGGCCCTTTCCTTTCGGCCCGCCCCGACCCTTCCGTCGAACTGGGGGGGGGTTCCTAGAATCTAATGGGGCAAAAACCAAAGCAGCAGTAGTAATTGCCCCGGTGCCTCCCACTGCCGAGGCCCCAGTGGGGGCGGGGGCAGGGGTTCTAACAATGGAGGCGGTGGGAAAATCTTGAGGGGTGGGCAGGGGGGTAGATGGGGAAGGGACAACCAATTTCATTGGAGGGGCCTTGCGTCTCTCCATCTCTGCCATTGTAAGCAGGGAGAGACAGGGAGACACCGGAAGAAGGGGGGGGGGCAAAAATCGGGGTCCGGTAGTAGGGGTAAACTATGGGATAAACAATCCGGGGGGTGGGGGTGGAGGGAGGGCGACCCACCACACTTGTCCAAAGAGTCTCGTTTGGTTGGTTGTTATGTCCGGTTCGAAAGGCAAAGTCCAAAGCAAACAGCTGGATCCGAAGGCAGATGGCAGATTGCCAGCAGGGACGAGGCAGCGGGGGCCGTGATAGTCGTAGTAGTGGTGGGGGGGGTTGGGGGCACCGGTGGATCTGGGGGTAGCTCCCTGCTACACCCCTGTGCCGCCACAGACGCAGCTGGAACGCAGTCAACTCCCCCCCCCGAGGGTATAATTCAAAGGAAATCCCTCAGTCTTACGGCTTCTCTCCACGATGATTCACGGCTGCTCGGGCGAGTTCTCCGGCCTCTGGCATCTGTTGCAGCTGTTGGCTCTGTCCCAAGGCTCTCGGCAGCTAGGAATGTTGTAGTGATAAGAAAAAAGTCCAGGCAAAAAACAAAACGGCTGGGTCTGGGGGCGTCCACTCCCCTCTCTGGACAGCGGGTCGGCAGTCCTCCCCCCCTCTTCTGGGGGTTTCAATTAAGCAAAAAGCAAAGTCCAAAAGCAGGCGTCTGGGGGGGGGTGCTGGCAACCGGCCAGCACACTGACGCAGCTCAGAAAAGCGGGAGAAAACGAAACCAAAAAAACAAAGCGTCCGGCCCAAACGCGGGGGGGGGAACTAAGCAAAAGGAAAAGTGTGAAAAATCTGGGCCAGGGGGCTGCAGGAAAGAAAGGAAAGCAGATAGCTCAGGAGCGAGCAAAGAAACGATTCCGTCTCCTAACAGGGAAGGTTCCAGAACAATCAGGAACCTTCTGGAGACAATTAAGACAGACAGGCTGATTAGAACACCTACAGCCAATCAAGAAGCTGCTAGAATCAATTAAGGTAGGCTAATCAGGGCACCTGGCTTTAAAAAGGAGCTCACTTCAGGTTGTGGTGCACGTGTGAGGAGCTGGGAGCAAGAGGCGCTAGGAGCTGAGAGTGAGAACACATACTGTTGGAGGACTGAGGTGTACAAGCATTATCAGACACCAGGAGGAAGGTCCTATGGTGAGGATAAACAAGGTGCTGGGAGGAGGCCATGGGGAAGTAGCCCAGGGAGTTGTAGCTGTCGCACAGCTGTTCCAGGAGGCACTCTAGACAGCTGCATTCCACAGGCCCTGGGCTGGACGCTGGAGTAGAGGGCAGGCCCGGGTTCCCCCCAAATCCTCCCAACTCCTGGTCAGACACAGGAGGAGTTGACCTGGAGTGTGGGTTCAGAAAAACAGCCAAGCTGAGGGCTGCCGTGAAGCTCCAAGGCGAGCAAATCCGCCAATAAGCGCAAGACCCACCAAGGTAGAGCAGGAACTTTGTCACAATGGTCAGTGATAGAGAATCCACCACAACCCTGGGAAATTGTTCCAACAGTTAATTACCTTCACTGTTAAAAATGTACACCTTATTTCCAGTCTGAATTTGTCTAGCTTCTACTTCCAGCCACCAGATGTTTTTAGAACTTTCTCTGCTAGATTGAAGAGCCATTTATCAAATATTTGTTTCCCATGTAGATACTGATAGACTGTGATCAAGTCACCCCTGAACCTTCTCTTTGTTCAGCCAAATAGATGCAAGAAGTTCAGTCTATCACTCTAAGGCAGGTTACTAATCCCGTCGCTCTCAACATCCTTTTTCAAATGTGGGCACCAGAACTGGACACATTATTCCAGCAGTGGTCACACCAGTGCCAAATTCAGAGGCAAAATAACCTCTTTAATCCTACTCAAGATTCCCCTGTTTATTCATCCAAGGAGTGCATTGCCCTTTTGCATTAGCAGTTCGTATTCAACTGACTCTTTACCATGACAACACCCCAACACACACTCCTAATCTCTTTTAGTCACTGCTTCCCAGGATAGAGTCCCCCAGCCAGTAAGTATGGGCTACATTTTTTGTTCCTAGATGTATACATTTACATTTAGTCACATTAAAACACATACAGTTTGCTTGTGCCCAGCTTACCAAGCAATCCAGATCACTCTGTATTAGAGACCTATCGTCTTCATTATTTACCACTCTCCCAATGTTTGTGTTGCATCGCTAGAAACACACTCGTTCGATAATGATTCCCTGTTTACAATAACATTTTGAGACCTATCAGTTAGCCATTTTAAAATCCTTTCAATGTGTGTGTGACAGAGTGCAGGGAGCGAACAGGTGAGCCTGCACTCTGACCACTCAGTCGTTCATTAATTCCCCGTGAGAAAGCTGATTGAGGTAATTAGACAATTAGGCTGGCCAGCTGGATGGGATAAGGAGCCAATTGACTGTGTGTGACCCTAGGGAGGGGACGTCATGCGTAGGGTCTCATTGAGATCACAAGAGAGCCTGACTCTGTGTGCAGCTGATGCTGGCATGCTACAAGCCCCTGGCAATGCCGGGATCCCTGTTGTGAGTGCAGAGAACAAGCCATTGAGAGGAGAGTCAGGCTGGGACAGCAGGGGCCCTGCTCACTGTTCAAGGTCAGGTGTACCCTTGTGTAGATTAGTGGATATGGAGAGAGCAACAGAGGAGTGCTCCAAGAGACCAGCCACACTCACAATGGGCCAGCAGCTGTCAGCCAGCATGAAAGTGGGGCACAGAGATGAGGAGAGGGACTTGATATTCCACTGCCCATTGATGGACTGGGTGGCCCTGCCCTGACAGAGGTCTGGACAGGGAGCTCTTCACCCATCAGTGAAGTGCAAGTCGACTCCTGAGCTGAGCCAGAGATGGCCATTCTGCATCAACCACACCCCAAGATGGCTAACACCCCCACCGGGCTTCTGAATCTGCCTGTGTGCCACTCCTGTCAGCTCTGTGCAGTGGAAAGGACCCTTAGGCCAACATCACCTGTGTATTTATAAGAGATAGACACTGTAAAGTGTATGGCTGGAGGAGAATATTAGGATTTGGTTGGGCAATAAACCCTAGGAACAGACTGACTAAGTGTCACTTTAAGACAATCCTGTTCAGTAAAACCCCAGCTGTTACCAGCTAGTCAATTATTTCCAGCTCTGTGGCAATCGGCAGCCTGCCATTAACTCTTACGTGCTTTTGATGTGAAGGTTAATTAATAATTACAGTTAGGCATGTATTTGATGCCTGCCAATCAAAATCCAGCTCTCTCAGGCACAGCTTTCATTGCACTCTCCCGCTGCTGCAGTAGATTCTTGTAATCACCATGCAGGGAGTAGGAGAAGGGGCAGGGGACAGAATTTAGGAAGATCCATGCTCAATAATTGCTCAAAAGCCATTCCATAAATCTGCTGCTGGCTCATTTGCTCACACAGGGAAAAAGTTGAACATTTGAATTTTCTTCAGCAACCCAGAGGCTTTTCTTCTTTTCAGCTGAATCGTTTACAATTCATCCTTCTTCCACTGTTCTACTTTTTCAATCTTGCTTGGCCACATTTGAATGGGATGAGCTAGACACACCAGGATTCTAACCAGAGTATACTGGGAAGGCACTGGCCTTGCACAGATAGACCTGGTAAGAGTAAGAGAGCAGCTGCAGAGATGATCCAGCCAGCTGTAACATGGACTTCCTCTGGGTGATTGAGGAATGGCATTGATTGTCTTTGAAACTAACTGTGTCCAGCTCACCCACTCATAACAAATGGGGAGAGTCCTTGGGACAATACCAGCCTTTTCCAGAGGTGGCACCAAGCACCCAGATCAAGGTATCTCAGCTGTAATCCACAGGCTATAGGTATTTAGCAGAATGCCCACAGTGGGAGCTCTACCCGTGGCATTGCCTAGCCTCGAGGGACAAATACTTATGCACGTTGCCTCAAAGTTTCAGGATGATGTCCCACACATGCAAGTTGCCTTCCTGTATGGCTGAAATCCTTCCGTGTATTGACTTTCAGACATGCCGGTGTGAAAAGCAAATTGTGCTGACTGAAAATGAGGCATGTTAGCTTCATTGCCAATTTTTCATTTCCAGTGAACTGAAATGCAGAGGGGATTTCCTGCAAACAACTAAATCAAAACAAGTGTTCCCTGCCTCCAAGAGAGAGGCAAACAGATGTAAGGCCTATGGCCAGTAGCCTGCAATGCTGGGGAAAGGCCTAAAAATTATTTACCCAAAGTCCTACTGGGACAAACCAAGTACTGCTGAGACCTCATTTGAGTTTGGTTTCGAGGACTGGCTCCTCTTCATAGGTGTTGAATTGCTCAAGGTTCCCTGGTCTTTGAGCTACAATTCTTTGGGATGGGAGACCTACTGGAAAGCTCTAAGAGGACAGCTGTGATTGGCTGAGTAGCCTTCCATGAACAGAGAAGTATCAAAAGAGGGCAGGGTAAAGGTTGTCTTCCTTGAGCATTTGTTTGTGTCAGTCCTTTCCTTTTCTCTAAGTCATGGGTATTGGGGCCTAGAGAACCTTAGGCCATAGTGCTTCTTGGATTTTACCAACATAGCCTTGGTTTTGTCTGCTCATCTCCTGCCACTGAAGGAGAAGAAGAAATGTCTAGCAGTGGGAATGGCTCTGCTCTAGCCTTCCCTAGACAGGAAGAAGGGTTCAGAGCGCTAGCTGGGACTCATAAGTTTGAGCTTCAATGCGCCGCCCTGTCACGGATTTCCGACGTGACCCTGGGCAAATCACTTAGCCAGGCCTCTCTGTGGCTCAGTCTCTGTCTATATAATGAAGATAGTAGCACTGCTTTACTTCAGAAGGGTGCTTTGAAGATTATGAGGTGCTTAGATACTTTGTTAATGGGGTCCTTTGCTAGGCAGACCAGAACCTCTGCTGCTCAAGTAAGGAGCCTGCTCTTGTTTTATTTTCCCTTCTCCTGGCCTTCCCTTTTGTCTGTAGTTGTTTGTCTGGGCTTGACTGGGGAAAATGACCTGACAAAACTGGCAACTTTGTAAGTAGCTGTGAATGTTTTGTCTGTACCAGTGGTTCTCATCCTTTCTAGACTACTGTACCCCTTTCAGGAGTCTGATTTGTCTTGCATACCCCAAGTTTCCCCTCACTTAAAAATGACTTGCTTACAAAATCAGACATAAAAATACAAAAATGTTACTGAAAACTTGCTTACTTTCTATTTTTGTCTGTATGAAATTTTAGTTTGCACTGACTTTGCTAGTGCTTTTTATGTAGCCTGTTGTAAAACTAGGCAAATATCTAGATGAGTTGATGTAGCCCCTGAAAGACCTCTGTGTAACCCCCAGGGGTACGTGTACCCGTGTTGAGAACCACTGGTTTATAACACAATATTAATAAAATAAAATACAATAAACACATCAGCTAGCTGTTATGTAGCACTTTTCTTCAGTAGGTCTCGAGGCATGTCAATATCATCATCCCCATTTTACAGATGGGGAAACTGAGTCACAGAGTAGGTAATTGACCTGCCCAAGGTCACCCAGCAGGGCAGTGACAGAGCTGGGAAAAGAACCTGCATCTTCTGAGTCCTGGGCTAGCTGTTCCAGCCACTAGGCCATACTGCCTCCTATCACATCAGTAACATCTCATTGCTAAGAGACAATGAAGTACGTGTAGTTGACATTTGCAATATCAATCAATAACAATACATACTTGAATAGTGTGGATACATGAGGAGGGAGGTTGGGGTATAGCACGGACCTCAATTGTCATTTCACACAGTGACCGCTCTTTTAAATGTGAAAAATATTCAAGGCATTATACATATATATATTGAATCAAATTATAATTATAATGTTTTAGCCAAACTCTTCATTTTGGAGTAGTTATAAATACTAGATACTAGATACTACATAATAAATTATTAGAGTTCTTTCTCATTCAAATAGTTGAGTATCCAGAGAGGAGTAATGCAAGCCACTGCTTGTCATTGCTATTTTCAACTGCAGATGCTGCAGCTGATTTTGTCAGGTCATTGCAACACTCCACCTCTCCTTGGCATGCACAGAATATGTTCGGTGGCAGTTTGGTGCGGTTACATCCACATTTCACACATTTACAAGGTGCATCACTCTCACAGGAGCACTTGATAAACTTCTAAATATCTGGAGGAGCAAGCGCGACATTGGCTGGAACAGTTTTTGGAAGCAGAGACGTAGGCCATGTCTACACTACCCGCTGGATTGGCGGGTAGTGATCGATCCCCGAAACTCCGGAACTCCACCACGGCGGGAGGCGGAAGCGGAGTCAATGGGGGAGTGGCGGCAGTCGATCCTGCGCTTCGAGGACGCGAAGTAAGTGATTCTAAGTCGATCTAAGATACATCGACTTCAGCTATGCTATTCTCATAGACCAGGCCTTAGAACTGTCAACACATATCCATCCCTACTGCAGTGGATCAACTGACTGTGCATCTGGAGTCAAAGCACTTTTCCACACACATGCCTATAAATGAACACTTCAGTTGTTGGTAGTAAGGAGCTGAGCTGGTCCAATATTCTAGGGATGTTCTGCAGTCGGACAGATGTTTTTACAGCTCTCTCTTGTGCTAGGAGTTGCATAATCCCTAAAGATGTTAGGCCCTATTCAATGTAATGGTGTAATAGTAAGACAGATATGTCAGTGCCATCTTATAATAGGTATCCCCACCAGTGTCTCTTGTACAAGCATCACCACTTGTTGTACAAGGATGTTGTCGGCTTCCTCATGCGAGGTGGCCATAGCTTCTCCGTTGATCGCCACACCTCCCTGGTTTATTTCAACTGGGCTGTTGTCTCTGCCTGTGATTACTAGCTTGTGCTTTAAAGTGTGTTGCTGGAGAAAGTTCTTGTCTTGAATGAGTTCTGTACAAATAATCTCAATCAACTGTTTCTTATTTTCAGAAACTGACAAGACTACTTTCTGCAGAGGTAGTGCTATACTCATACTCAGCTGATGCACTCTCCTAGCTTCTGTAGGTCTACTAGATCTTGTGACACTCTTTGTGCTGAAGTCTTTGTACTTGTCAAAGACAAGATATACATCACCTTCTGCTAGCTTGTGTTCAGTGTAGACTCTGAAATTGGTCGCAAAGTTCTAGATGATACCACTTGCTGGCCATTGTACTGCCCAAAGAACTGCAGAACTGTCAATGACTGTGCAGGTGACTTCTTGTGAAATATACCTAGTTGACATCTCTGTCTGCAGCTGCTTCTTTAGGCTAGATTTAGCCTTGGCAATCCTCATGTCACCATACTCAATGAACATTGACATTGGTACAGGAGCCTTGGTATTGTGTCATAGAACCCCATGGGCCAACTATGTTGAAATTCTTACATTTGGCAAATTCCAGTTGTAAGTGTGTCGGTTACATTGATTGCTGGTGCTGCCACTCTACCACTAAAAGTATTTACTATTGCCTCTGGATGCTCAGCAGTGTCTAAGGGTTTGAGGTACAGCTTTGGCTTCTTACTAATGGTTTCTTTGTCCATTACATCTGCAGCAATCCTTAACTCCATTTCTTCTTTGTGGATCTCCTGTATTGTCTAGGGTGTGGTGTGTGCTTGGTTTATAAGATGTTAACGCCTACAATTGTCCACTATTTGAAAAATAATTCTCATGAGTGAATATGTAAGAGTTAGTTAGGTGAATGTGCACTGAGTACAAGAAGAATAGGCCTTTTGTTTTTGTTTGGGGAGGAGGAGCGGTGAATTAGCAAGGTATCCTGATAATGCAGACTCAAATACAGGCATTACATATGTCCCACCTGGCTAATTATGTTCCATAACAAATATTAAGTGTGATGTTCTTATAAAAAATAATTGAAATTCAATGAAAGTGGTTTCACTGTCACCTGGCTTGTGAATAAGGAGGGAGTGATAATAAGTGCTCAGATTTCAAAATACTCTATAGTTGAAAGGGGTCAGCAGGCAGTTTTTGAAGTTAGGGCCTTAAAATTCAGAATCCACAAAACCACATTGGCTGGACACTAAAACAAGGTATTGCCAAAAACTTGCATTTGGCTACCGGACTACTACAGGCCTGCCGTGCTTTAACGGAGGTGCGGCCACGCCTGGAGCTCATCATAAAACAGTCCTTAGTTTTGTAGATTCACCTTACATGAAACCCCTCCTTTATAATTATTTATTTGTATGACAGCAGCTTCTGGAGGCCTCAGGATCAGGCCCTGTTGTGCTAGGTGCTGTATGTACCCATTGAAAGAGACAATCCCTGCCCCAACCAGTTTGCAGCCTTGACAGACCAGACAAAAAGGAAGGATTGTGAGCTCCCATTTTATA
Organism: Natator depressus; assembly: GCF_965152275.1. NCBI lineage: Eukaryota > Metazoa > Chordata > Testudines > Cheloniidae > Natator > Natator depressus. The sequence goes on along the minus strand of NC_134241.1, from coordinate 42,548,179 downwards.
GACTAAGGGCTTGTCTACACAGCAAGTTACTGCATGGCAAGCCAGGATGTGATTCTATAGTACACTAGCCTGCCATGCAGTAACACTCCATATAGACTCTGCTACAGTACAGTGAAAGTCCTGAAGTGCTTTTTAAAACGTGCTCACATTTTCTCTCTCTTCCTCTTTTCTGGCACACAAGTAACTCAAACATAATGCAACATTAACATTTCTCCCTTGGTATGTGACTTGATTTCCATGAGGAATAATCATTTTAATCAGCTTTTTAACCCTTAGAAATAAGAGTCCACAAAAGCTTCCCTTTTCTGTGCTTTCAGTCAGACTCCTGCCCACCAATAATCTCATCTTTTTCTTAGGGGAGATCTTATTATTGCTTGGAGGCCACAACTGGTTGGCATGGGGACAGATTTTCTGATCTGTCAAGACTGCTCTGGTGACACAAAACGTTCTTAAAAGATATCTTCAATGGACAGGGGAGGGATTCTTTTGTGTGGGATTCTCCTGTGGTGGTATAGGGTCAATGTAGTGATTCTTCAGTCCTCCAGTATCCAGGGCATGGCTGGGATGTCTCTACAGGTTTAAAAAAAGAACTAGATAAGTTCATGGAGGATAGGACCATCAATGGCTATTAACGATGGGCAGGGATGGTGTCCCTAGCATCTGTTTGCCAGACATGAGAGGAAAGTGATCAGGAACAGTCAGCATGGATTCACCAAGGGAAGGTCATGCCTGACTAATCTAATAGCCTTTTATGATGAGATTACTGGTTCTGTGGATGAAGGGAAAGCAGTGGATGTATTGTTTCTTGACTTAGCAAAGCTTTTGACACGGTCTCCCACAGTATTCTTGTCAGCAAGTTAAGGAAGTATGGGCTAGATGAATGCACTATAAGGTGGGTAGAAAGCTGGCTAGATTGTCGGGCTCAACGGGTAGTGATCAATGGCTCCATGTCTAGTTGGCAGCCGGTGTCAAGTGGAGTGCCCCAGGGGTCGGTCCTGGGGCCAGTTTTGTTCAATATCTTCATAAATGATCTGGAGGATGGTGTGGATTGCACTCTCAGCAAATTTGCAGATGATACTAAACTGGGAGGAGTGGTAGATACGCTGGAGGGGAGGGATAGGATACAGAAGGACCTAGACAAATTGGAGGATTGGGCCAAAAGAAATCTGATGAGGTTCAATAAGGATAAGTGCAGGGTCCTGCACTTAGGATGGAAGAATCCAATGCACCGCTACAGACTAGGGACCGAATGGCTAGGCAGCAGTTCTGCGGAAAAGGACCTAGGGGTGACAGTGGACGAGAAGCTGGATATGAGTCAACAGTGTGCCCTTGTTGCCAAGAAGGCCAATGGCATTTTGGGATGTATAAGTAGGGGCATAGCGAGCAGATCGAGGGATGTGATCATTCCCCTCTATTCGACACTGGTGAGGCCTCATCTGGAGTACTGTGTCCAGTTTTGGGCCCCACACTACAAGAAGGATGTGGATAAATTGGAGAGAGTCCAGCGAAGGGCAACAAAAATGATTAGGGGTCTAGAGCACATGACTTATGAGGAGAGGCTGAGGGAGCTGGGATTGTTTAGTCTGCAGAAGAGAAGAATGAGGGGGGATTTGATAGCTGCTTTCAACTACCTGAAAGGGAGTTCCAAAGAGGATGGCTCTAGACTGTTCTCAATGGTAGCAGATGACAGAACGAGGAGTAATGGTCTCAAGTTGCAATGGGGGAGGTTTAGATTGGATATTAGGAAAAACTTTTTCACTAAGAGGGTGGTGAAACACTGGAATGCGTTACCTAGGGACGTGGTAGAATCTCCTTCCTTAGAGGTTTTTAAGGTCAGGCTTGACAAAGCCCTGGCTGGGATGATTTAACTGGGAATTGGTCCTGCTTCGAGCAGGGGGTTGGACTAGATGACCTTCTGGGGTCCCTTCCAACCCTGATATTCTATGATTCTATGATTCTATGAAGCTGGGAATGGGCGACAGGCGGTGGATCACTTGATGATTATCTGTTCTGCTCATTCCCTCTGAAGCACCTGGCATCGGCCACTGTCGGAAGACAGGGTATTGGGCTAGATAGACCTTTGGTTTGACCCAGTATGGCCATTCTTATGTTCTATTCCCACCTGCCAGGACAACCATGGCCAGCTGGATATAAAGCAGAACGGCCCTGAAGCTGCTCCTGGCAGTTTGATTGCCCAAGGATAAGTGGGCCATAAAAGTGGCTTACAGGCTCCTCTGTCCCATCTCTGGTCCTGCACTGAATGCAGCTTGATGAGCCCAGAGAATCATGATGGGCCCAGGCTTGATGAGCCCAGGGAGATTATACGCTGCTCTACTCTACAATGGGAGCTTCAGACCTGGTCTAGGTGACTCAGTGGGACCAGCAGTCCCCCAGGCCAAGGGAGTCTAACAAACAGCTTTCAGTAGGACTTCTTTTATGTTTCTTTTTTTAAAATAATTCTCTAGAATATGAAAGTGCTGGGGTTAGTGTTTTGACATATATCGGGGGTAGCCGTGTTAGTCTGTATCCACAAAAACAACAAGGAGTCCAGTGCACCTTAAAGACTAACAGATTTATTTGAGCATAAGCTTTTGTGGGTAAAAAACCCACCTCTTTAGATGCATGGAGTGAAAGTTACAGATGCAAACATAAATATACTGACACATGAAGAGAAGGGAGTTACCTCACAAGTGGAGAGCCAGTGCTGACAGGGCCAATTCGATCAGGGTGGATGTAGTCCACTCCCAACAATAGATGTGGCTCCCAACAGTATTCTTGCCAGCAAGCTAAAAAAGTATGGATTGGATGAATGGATTACAAAGTGGATAGAAATCTGGCTAGATTATCAGGCTCAATGGGTAGTGATCAATGTCTAGTTGGCAGCCGGTATCAACTGGAGTGCCCTAGGGGTCGGGCCCAGGGCCAGTTTTGTTCAACATCTTTATTAATGATCCGGATGATGGGATGGATTGCACCCTCAGCAAGTTTGCAGATGACACTAAGGTGCGGGGAGAGGTAGATATGCTGGAGGGTAGGGATAGGGTCCAGAATGACCAAGACAAATTGGAGGATTGGGCCAAAAGAAATCTGATGAGGTTCAACAAGGAAAAGTCAGAGTCGTGCACTTAGGATGGAAGAATCCCATGCACCGCTACAGGCTCTGGACCGACTGGCTAGGCAGCAGTTCTGCAGAAAAGGACCTGGGGATTACAGTGGACGAGAAGCTGGATATGAGTCAGCAGTGTGCCCCTGTTGCCAAGAAGGCTAACGGCATATTGGGCTGCATTAGTAGGAGCATAGCCAGCAGATCAGGGGAAGTGATTATTTCCCTCTATTCAGCACTAGTGAGGCCACATCTGGAGTATTGCATCCAGTTTTGGGGCCCCCACTACGAAAGGATGTGGACAAATTGGAGAGAGTCCACTGGAGGGCAATGAAAATGATCAGGGGGCTGGGGCACATGACTTACAAGGAGATGCTGAGGGAACTGGGCTTGTTTAGTCTTCAGAAGAGAAGAATGAGGGAGGATTTGATAGCAGCCTTCAACTACCTGAAGGGGGGTTCCAAAGAGGACGGATCCCGGCTGTTCTCAGTGGTGGCAGATGACAGAACAAGGAGCAAAGGTCTCAAGTTGCAGTGGGGGAGGTTTAGGTTGGATATTAGGAAACACTATTTCACTAGGAGGGTGGTGAAGCACTGGAATGGGTTACCTAGGGAGGTGGTGGAATCTCCATCCTTAGAGATTTTTAAGGCCCGGCTTGACAAAGCCCTGGCTGGGATGATTTAGTTGGTGTTGTTCCTGCTTTGAGCAGGGGGTTGGACTTGATGACTTCCTGAGGTCTCTTCCAACCCTAATATTCTATGATTCTATGACCCCTCTGAGTGGCCCAGACCTGAATGATAATATTCCTTGGTAGGTGTAAAATGGGGGCAGCTGACACTGCATGGATGAAGGGAAGGGAAGGAACAGCTAGGGCTGTTGGATGTGTAACAGACTGATTCACTTTATCTGGAATGCTGCTAGCGAAGGAGATAAAGGGCTCCACACATGGGTCTGCAAATTGTTTAGGCAGATACATCAGCTGATATGCAGTATACATCACATAGTATTTCTGATATGATGAACTTCTGGATGCATCTTTGGGCATGGACAAAGCTGTGTCCAGTGTGGTGCCTACAGCTCCAAGAAAATTGCAACTCCCCAGCCACTTTGCCCAGTCAGGTTGCCTGGCAAGCCTACCAGTCCCCACCACTTACTGCCCCCTGCAGTCCCCTCTCACCTTGTCATTTCCTGTCCAGTTTGCAAGCCATATAGGCTGGGGCAGTCATCTTCCCTGGCCACAGGTTAGCTTCAAGTCCTAATGGGAACAAGGAGAGACAATGCTATCTTTAGCAGAGGCAGGCTCACTGCCATGTGCAATGGCTGCAGGAAAATGGTAGCCTTCTTCTCTATGGGCATCATTATGAAAGTACTGGCACTGTGAATAAGCGTCAAAGTTTACAAGAAAGCTGCAAAAGTTCATGAGACACCTTATTAAAATCCCTAATAGAATCAGACTTCCAGTAAAATCCCACAAACTGGTAACTCTGCAAACCTGTTACTTATTTTGTTCACAAACATTCTGAAAAAGGTAATTTTGAGTGCTTGCAAGCAAAAAACTGTAAGCAGAGTCAGGATGAGCTCCACCCTGACATCTGGTGGTGAGGTGTGGCAAGTTGTGGAAAAGAACTTCAGGGGCTGATCTCATTTGCATAGGCACACCCACCCCGCCTAGAATGAGGCCATAACTGCCCAAATGGTCACTTTGGCTGTTGTGGGATCCCCAGTGTCTCTGTTATTGGGGCGGGAAGAATAAATTGTTATTACCCTGATTATGGGAACTGTGCTTGGAACTGTACTTGGCCTTTTGTTATGATGGAGGGACTCACCATCAACTGAGTAGCACTCGCTAGGCAAGGGTCATGGGTTCCAAAACTCTGTGAATTGAGAGAGGCTTGAGACAGGTATTAGTATCTGGTGGTGTGGGCCCCTTTGTGAGGGTCTGAAACACCAATTGCACGTCTGTCTCTCTCCACTGTGGAATGTCAGAGCTAATTTTGGGTCTATTAAGAGTCTTGCTACAGATACTGTGCTGAATTCACTTTGGCCTTATGGTGCACCAGCAGTAAGGCTCCCACTACTATGAGCTGGAATCACTGAGCACTGTGTCAAGTAGTGGACGGAGCCGGAAGATCTAGAGTGCAGTGGTTCTGTATGTGGATAGGCTAGCGGAGTGTTCGTGAGATGGCGAGGTGAGCTGTGCCGAGCGGAGCCATTTGTGAGACGCTGAGGAGAGCTGAGCAGAGCTGTTCGTCAGACAGTGGAGTGGAGTGGAGTGTTCGTGAGACGGCGAGCAGAGCGGAGCCGGTCGTGAGACAGCACAGCAGAGCAGAGCCCTGTGGGGCAGTCAGCTTCAGGACACGTAAGGTGCCCCTTACCTCTTTCCCCCACACACAGGCACATTTTAGCCAGACTGAGGAGTAACACTATGCAGATGAACTTTTGAACTCTGGGGCTGGACTTTTTGGACTTTGGGTGATTTGTGGATTGCTGGACTCAAGAGACGTTTGGGTTCTGGGACTCAAGAACCCGAGGGAAAGGATGTGGCCCAATTTGCTGGGGTGGGTCTTTGCTCATGGTTTGGTTAATGAACACTAGTTGTGGTGTTTCCCCAATTTAATGCTGATGTCGTTTACCTCATGTTATTAAAGATTCTCTGCTACACCGAGACTCTGTGCTTGCGAGAGGGGAAGTATTGCCTCTTTGAGGCGCCCAGGGGGTGTGTAAGATTTTCCCAGGTCACTGGGTGGGGGCTCGAGCCAGTTTTGCATTTGCTTTGATGAGAGGGAACCCCTGTGTACTGAACCCGGCCCTTGCTGCTATCAACTTGGCCTGGAAGAAGGGTTACAAAACAATATGAACAACCCCAAAAATCTGTTTCATGACTCCATGAAATGGGTTTTGGAATGGGAGAGGAAATACAATCTGTTACCAACCTGCACTATGATAGCTAAAAATAAAAGAAAAAAATAAAAGAAAAAATATGTTCATGTAATAATCAAGAAGCTGAAATTTCTCATAAAAAGATTATTCTGAAACTTTATGGAAAATGAAAAAGTTTGCAACTATCAAAGATTGAGAAGAGAAGAATCCAAATGTAGTTAAAAAAAATCCTATTTGTCACAAATAATTCATCCAGATCTAGGATGCAGATTTGCACGTTTTGGTGCTCCAGGACCAAACACTGAAAAAGGGTAGAACATTCCATCAGAATGAAGACATTTTCCCAGGCACCATGGAAAACATGTTTGAATGCATGCTGGAGCTCACTCGGGAGCGTGGCAAGCACACTGAAAACAGGTTAGTGACCAAAGGGGTCTCCTATTCCTCAGAGTATGACTTTACTCTGTATGCAACAGTATATTCACTTGCTGTGGACTCCTTGAAATACAGGGACAGTGGGTCCCCGGTATACATCGGGGTTGCGTTCTTGAAAAGGGTGATGGATACCAAAATGACGGATGCCGGGGAATTTTTCCACATAAGAAATAATGGAATAAGGAGTGGGGGAATGCGTTCACAACGTTGCCACACTCGCCTATGGCAATGCTCTTTTCACCTAAACAGTGTACCTTTTTACAATGACAGGTTATACAGCACACATTTTCCACATAAAACATTGAATAAAATAATGTAGAACCCCACTAACACCATTCAAACACATAGAACATTTTAATACAGTAAATACAGTAATATAAAAGAGCGTCAATTACGTTTAACTTAGGTAGGGGTGGTGGCTGGGTTTTCTTGGGCTGGCTTTTCCGTGGTTGACTTTTCTGTTGCAGAAGTCCTAAAACATGATTTTATCAACATCTACTCTCCTGCATGAATATTTGAATGATAGATCTCTCTGTAGCAAGCCACTGCATCATTGAGATCCCTGGAGACTTTGGCAGACCATTCATGAAAAGGATCACCAGTCTGTATGATCCAGCAATCCAAAGAAATGGGAGAGATTCTTTGTGATCAGACTTCTGGCTTCCTGCCCTACATCGTTGTTGTCGTCATCGTCTTTGTGTTCTTCAGATATCCGTTGTTGGTCCAGCTTAATCAGTTCCTCATTTGTCAGTTTCTCAGTGTGAGACTCCAACACCTCCTCTACATCCTCCTCCTCCACCTCCTTGAAGCCGACATCCTTCTCCAAATTGATGATTTCTTGCTGAAGAGCAGGAACGGCATCAAATCCCACAAAGCAGTGGACAGCATCTGGCCATGCACAGTGCCAAACACCATTCATACATTGCAAAGTGACCTCCTCCCATGAAGCGTCAATGTTTCCATGCCGTTCAAGATGCTGTAGGACTTCCAGAAATCCTTTACACTGGGCTTTCCTTCACCTGCCGTCTCCTTCGTAGGTAATAAGCCTTGAACATGGCCATTACATCCTGGTCCATAGGCTACAGCAACAATGTGGTGTTAGGTGGTAAAAATAGGACCTTGATGTTTGGGCAGAGGGCTTCGTAGTCCAGTTTGTGGGCACTTGTGTTATCCAGCAGAAGGAGAATCTTAAAGGCCAAATTTTCCTTCTGACAGTAAGCCTTAAATTCAGGGACAGCATGGTCTACAAACCACTCGTGGCAAATATTGCGTGTCATCCAGGCCTTTCTGTTTGACTTCCAAATTATGGGGAGACAAGACTTGACGTAGCCCCTCATTGCTCTTGGGTTTTCACTGTGATAGACAAGCAAGGGCTTCAACTTGTAATCGCCTTCTGCATTTCCTCCAAGCAGAAGGGTTAAGCAGTCTTTTGAGGCTTTGACTCCAGGAGCAGTCTTCTCGTCAAGAGAAATATAAGTCCTCGTTGGCATCTTCTTCCAGTAAAGGCCTGTCTCATCGACGTTAAAAGCTTGTTTCGTAGAGTAGCCACAATTTTCTTTAGCTGAGCAAGAAACATTTCAGCCCCTTCTTCATCCATACTAGCCACTTCTCCTGTGAGTTTTACATTATGTAGATTGGCACTCTTCTGGAATCTCTGGAATCACCCATGATGAGCATTGAAGATCTCCTTTTCCACTGTTGAGCTCTCTCCCTCTTTCCTTTAAACCTTTATACAGGCTTTTGGCCTTCTCTGAATCAAACTTAAACTCACAGGCGTTTTCTTTTGATGAAGGTCATCAGTCCAATCAGCCAGCAAACATTCCATCTTCTCCATTGTACTGCTTCTCTGTTTCATTATCTTCATTGATGACAATTTTGTAGCACTTCTAGCGCTTTAATGAATTCGATTAGCACTGTTAAAAATTGTGTGTACCATTGTCGCAGGCAAACCGAGAATATAAGCAATGTTGGCTGCATGCTCACCTCTTTCAATATGCTTTATGACATCTAATTTCACTTCTAATGTTACACTTTTACGTTGCCTCTTAGGCACAGGCCCACTCTTAACACTTTGAACACATTTTCCACTAAGGATGGGTAGTACTGTACTGTACTCATGGCCGCCCCACATCCACCCTGCCCCACCTCTTCCCACCCCGCCTCTTCCTACCCAGTTCCACCCCCTCCTCAGAGCATGCCCTATCCTTGCTCCTCTCCCTGCCCCCCGTGCCTCCTGAATGCCATTGAACAGCTTATTGCGGCAGACAGAAGGCACTGGGAGGGAGGGGGAGGAGTTGATCAGCGGCCCGCAGGGCCACCAGCAGACAGGAGGCCCTGAAGGGGTGATGGGGGGGCACTGGCTGCTGGTGGGTGGTAAGCACTCACAGAAAAGCTAAGCAAAAGGTGAAGCAAGTAAGTTGAAAATGACGGATATGTGGATCGGGACTGATGTGAATCGGAACACATTCCCCCATTGATCAGCAACGGATACGCAAAACACTGGATGTATATCGGGGACCCCCTGGATCTGAAGACCTGACTTACCAGTTTGCACATATTTTTTGTGAGAGAAATATAAGAAGCCTCTTGCAGGAGATTTAATGTAAATTAAATGGAAACAGTACCGATGACTGCAAACTGAACTGACTGCAAACTGCAGTAAATTCCCACTTCCACAAATGAATGGAAGAGAGGGCTCAGCACCAGGAACACCACCATGTGTCCTGGTCACTCCAGCTTGTCCATTTCAACACTGCCTGTGCTGATATTTCTGAATTTTACTGAGTCACCTGTCAGAAAGTTTTATACAAGAAAATACCACAGATCTTGACTTCTGAATGGGTGAAGATGAGCTGATCCCTTGGCAAGAAAAGAGAAGGACAGTCATATCACAAAGATGCACAGTGTCTAGTGTTGCAACCTTGCCCCATTTTGGCATTTCACCTTGGCCCCACTAGTGGTGAAGTCTGGGATTCTGGGCAGAGGTTGGATTGTGGTGAAGCCTGGGAGAATACCACCACATTTTTTCCTCCAATCAGACTCCTGCTTGCTGGCATCTACATCCTCTCAATGATAAGTCATGACTTATTGATAAGTTATCAATACCAGACTCACTTAATGGCCCAGATTCCCACAACAGAGATGCTTTCAGGAATTGCATCCTTTGTTGGCACCTGCAGGCACCTGTTTTTGGCTTTCACAACAGCAATTACTGTACAAAGCCAAAATAATTGTCAGGCACCAGGCACTGTGGTAATGAAAACCATTACTTTGCAAATATAGGGCATTTATGGTGTTTGTGTGTTCGTTGCTATATGTGGGGAGATCATTCATGGCTGTACCTTGCAGATGAGTTGTGATAGGGAGGGGGTGTTGTAGTGAAATCCAGGACTCAGGGATTTGTAGATGAGTTCCACTGACTTCAGAAGAGATGATAAAATCCCTCAGGCTTCAGAATCTTTGTCCAGAGGCTCCTGCCTATGCTGCACTTCCTGTGCCACCCAGAAGGTGGCATCTATGCTCTGCTGCTGCCCGAGATGAACTCCCAGCAGCAGGCACCTCTGCCCCATTGCTCCCTCCTATTGGAAGGCACCCAAAGCCTGGCATCCCTGCCACATGGCTCTTGTTTGTACTAAAACCGGCCATGGTTGGTCTCTCTCCTCTCCCCTGCTGCTCTTGGTGAGACCCCTGGGGCCTGGCATCTCTGCTGCCTGCTTCTGCCCCTGGCATTGCCCACAGACGCTGGTCTGCATAGGGCAAGATCTTCCTAGATTAGACTCTCTGCCCTTCTGCTCCTGCCTGTGATGAGACCCCCAAATGTTGGTATCAACCACACCAGGCTGCAGCCAAGTGTAAAGAAACCTGTGCCCGTCCATCCATGTCTGACTCAGCAGTGCATGCCACCTGTAGCATCCTCAAAGGCAGACCCGGAGGCAGGACCATTGCTGGTGTCTCTCAGTGAGCACATTTCCAGCCTGGGATTTACCCATGACTGTAACAAGTGAGAACTCATTGTGGTGAATCACTGCTATTAAAGGGCAAGAGTGAATCCTTTCCTGTCTGGTACTAGGGCTGGCTTCATTAGCCCCAACACCTTCCCCTGCTGTGGCAACCATGGGTTAAAGCCACATGTTGGCATTTAGCACTCTCCTGGAATGGACTCTAACAACGCTTCTCCACGGAGGTGCTGAAAGGCCTGACAGAGCTGACCAATGTAACAGACTGGCTAGCCCTGAAGCTGGGGAGCCTGGGGCCAAGCCAGCCCTGCTAACCAGATAAGTCCCTCCTGAGAATCAGGGATTCCAATGTAAAAGGCAGCAGAAAGCTGAAGCATGAGAGGGAGGTGTGGTTGAGAGAAGTAGCTGGCACTGCCAGAGGTAGGAGGTGTCAAGTCTGGGCTGTGGCAAGCTGGGGTAAACTTGTCAGTTACCAAGTTATGGTCAGGAGTTTGATAAGTGAAGTCAGGGTTGAGCCAGGTCAGGATACCAGGAAGTCAGGGTCAGACACCAAGTTACAGACAAGGGACAAGTAGCGGAGCTGGGGACACACCAGCGTCAGGAGCCGGAGGCAAGGTCCGGAGCAGGAACAGAAGCAGGCAGGCAGCCTGCATCATTGTTCAGACAGCTTCCTTTTCTTCTCCTGTTGTGTTACAGGGTAGCAGCTTGTGGCACCCAGTTACTTCTTGTATACTTAATTCCCAGCAGTCCTCGTGTATTTGTTTAATACTCGTATCTTCACTCTTTCCATTGGCTTTAGTCCATAAGGTTAGATCTACCAATTTCATCCTTAAATTATAGGCATTTCTCCAACATCTACCTGAAGCACACACAAACCGGAGACGCAATACTTGCACTACATGCGATTTGCAGAGCTTGGGCTTGGATTGGCTCTACTTTTCTACTGTTGATTCAGCATCCATAATCTATAACTGGTCTTATTAATGCTCTCTACAGCATCAACGTGTTCTTATCTGCACCCCAATTGTTCCCATTAATATCTTTAAGCAGATGCATCCTATTGTTACATTTAGTCTTGATATTATCTATATGATTCTTCCAAGTTTGTTATTGAACATAACTCATAAGAATGTAAAACCTGTAGTTTTTCCTTCATAGAGATATAGGTTCCATTCTTTCTCATTCTTCCTTGTTGTAAAGAAAATAATTCCCTTTGTTTTAAAAGTAAGAACTTAAATCCGCAAGTATCTCCCCATTCTGATAGCCCCCTGGTTCTCTTCACAGCTATCTTAAGTTTTCTATGTTTGGTCCGTATAATACAGTCGTCTGCAAACAGGGTAATACCTATTCCAGTCTGCGTACTATATGAGAGATGATTAATCATAATGGTGAACGTGGGGGAAGCCATTAGCACATTTATAAATATTCAGCAAAGTCACCCACAATCTGACTTTTATGGTTCTATCACTTAAGAAGTCTTTTTACCCACCAGAGCATTCATCCTCCTATTCCAATTGCAGCTAGTTCACACAGACAGCCTTCTCTCCACAGCATGTCACACACATTTTCCATGTCTAAAAAGACAGTGATCAAACCCCGTTCCTCACGTTTTTTTGTATTTCTGTTTCTACTCTTACAATATGATCAACTATGCATTGTATTTTCGTGAAATCACTTTATACACAGCCCACAATTCCAAATTCAGGGACACCAAAGGCTGTTTCCATTCTACCTGTGCTGTCATCTCCAGAGCAGTCACTATCGAGTTGGCAATGCTGACCCCATTTGCCATGTAGAAAGTCTATACACTTTATACACAGCCCATAATTTCATTTTTTCCAGGTATGCTACTAATCTTTCATTTATCGTGTTTTCAATAATTTTGCCCATACATGATGTGAAGGCAACAGGTCTATATGCATCAGGTCTTCTGAGTAATTTGCCAGGTTTTCCTATCAGTATAACTAGCACTTGCTTTCATTCTGCCGGTAGTATTCCTTTTCCCCATATATTATATAATTTCAATAAAACTCTTTAATTCCTTTCGAGTAGGTGCTTAAGCATTGCATTACATATGCTGTCTTTACCTGGTGGCTGTATTTTTACTTTTGTCTATAGAGTTTTTGAGTTCCTGTATGCTTAAATTTCATTTAGTACATCATCTTTATAGTCTACCCAGCTGTGTAAGACCGCACAATTTTCTTGAGCAAACATTCTTTTTTGTTCACAAAACTCTTTAGTTTGATTTTTAATCACAACTTACTCTTTGGAACACTTGTGCTAAAATGTCTGCTTTTCCTAAGTTAGAACTTTCAACTTTCTCATTTACTGGAATAGAATAGAATAGAATAGAATAGAATGTCAGGGTTGGAAGGCACCTCAGGAGGTCGTCTAGTCCAACCCCCTGCTCAAAGCAGGACCAATCCCCAACTAAATCATCCCAGCCAGGGCTTTGCCAAGCCTGACCTTAAAAACTTCTAAGGAAGGTGTCAAGGTTCCTCCCCCACTCTGAACGCTAGGGTACAGATGTGGGGACCTGCATGAAAAACCTCCTAAGCTTATCTTTACCAGCTTAGGTCAAAACTTCCCCAAGGTACAAAATATTCCACCCTTTGTCCTTGGATTGGCCGCTATCACCACCAAACAAATACTGGTTACTGGGGAAGAGCTGTTTCGACACATCTTTCCCCCCAAAATACTTCCCAAAACCTTGCACCCCACTTTCTGGACAAGGTTTGGTAAAAAACCTCACCAATTTGCCTAGGTGACTACAGACCCAGACCCTTGGATCTTAAGAACAATGAACAATCCTCCCAACATTTGCACCCCCCCTTTCCAGGGAAATGTTGGATAAAAAGCCTCACCAATTTGCATAGGTGACCACAGACCCAAACCCTTGGATCTGAGAACAATGAAAAAGCATTCAGTTTTCTTACAAGAAGACTTTTAATAGAAATAGAAGTAAATAGAAATAAAGAAATCCCCCTGTAAAATCAGGATGGTAGATACCTTACAGGGTAATTAGATTCAAAACATAGAGAACCCCTCTAGGCAAAACCTTAAGTTACAAAAAAGATACACAGACAGAAATAGTTATTCTATTCAGCACAATTCTTTTCTCAGCCATTTAAAGAAATCATAATCTAACACATACCTAGCTAGATTACTTACTAAAAGTTCTAAGACTCCATTCCTGGTCTATCCCCGACAAAAACAGCATATAGACAGACACACAGACCCTTTGTTTCTCTCCCTCCTCCCAACTTTTGAAAGTATCTTGTCTCCTCATTGGTCATTTTGGTCAGGTGCCAGTGAGGTTACCTTTAGCTTCTTAACCCTTTACAGGTGAGAGGATTTTTTTCTCTGGCCAGGAGGGATTTTAAAGGGGTTTACCCTTCCCTTTATATTTATGACAGAAGGAGATTCCACCACCTCCCTAGGTAACCCATTCCAGTGCTTCACCGCCCTCCTAGTGAAAAAGTTTTTCCTAATATCCAACCTAAACCTCCCCCACTGCAACTTGAGACCATTACTCCTCATTCTGTCATCTGCCACCACTGAGAATAGTCTAGATCCATCCTTCTTCCCTTTTTAAAAGATGGGCAGTACATTAGCCTTTATCCAGTCGTCTGGGAGCTCCTCCGATCGCCATGAGTTTTCAAAGATAATGGCCAATGGCTCTGCAATCACATCCACCAACTCCTTTAGCACCCTCTATGCAGTCCATCCGGCATGGACTTGTGCTCGTCCAGCTTTTCTAAATAGTCCTGAACAACTTCTTTCTCCACAGAGGGCTGGTCTCCACATCCTCTGTCACTAGATTGCCTCCCTCATTCACTAAGGGGCCCACACTTTCCTTGGATTTCTTCTTGTTGCTAACATATCTGAAGAAACCCTTCTTGTTACTCTTAATATCCCTTGCTAACTGCAACTCCAAGTGTGATCTGGCCTTCCTGATTTCACTCCTGCATCCCCGAGCGATATTTTTATACTCCTCCCTGGTCATTTGTCCAATCTTCCACTTCTTTAAGTGTCTTTTTGTGTTTAAGATCAGCAAGGATTTCACTGTTAAGCCAAGCTGGTCGCCTGCCATATTTGCTATTCTTTCTGCACGTTGGGATGATTTGTTCCTGCAACCTCAATAAAGATTCTTTAAAATACAGACAGCTTTCCTGGACTCCTTTCCCCTTCATGTTATTCTCCCAGGGGATCCTGCCCGTCAGTTCCCTGAGGGAGTCAAAGTCTGCTTTTCTGAAGTCCAGGGTCCATATTTCTGCTGCTCTCCTTTCTTCCTTGTGTCAGGATCCTGAACTCAACCATCTCATGGTCACTGCCTCCCAGGTTCCCATCCACTTTTGCTTCCCCTACTAATTCTTCCCGGTTTGTGAGCAGCAGGTCAAGAAGTGCTCTGCCCCTAGTTGGTTCCTCCAGTACTTGCACCAGGAAATTGTCCCCTACACTTTCCAAAAACTTCCTGGATTGTCTGTGCATTGCTGTATTGCTCTCCCAGCAGATATTGGGGTGATTGAAGTCCCCCATGAGAACCAGGGCCTGCGATCTAGTAACTTCTGTTAGTTGCCGGAAGAAAGCCTCGTCCACTTCAAACCCCTGGTCTAGTGGTCTATAGCAGACTCCTACCACGACATCACCCGTGTCGCTCACACTTCTAAACTTAATCCAGAGACTCTCAGGTTTTTCTACAGGTTCATACTTGAGCTCTGAGCAGTCATACTGCTCTTTTACATACAATGCAACTCCCCCACCTTTTCTGCCCTGCCTGTCCTTCCTGAACAGTTTATATCCATCCATGACAGTGCCCCAGTCATGTGAGTTATCCCACCAAGTCTCTGTTATTCCAGTCACATCATAATTCCTTGACTGTGCCAGAACTTCCAGTTCTCCCTGCTTGTTTCCCAGGCTTCTTGCAAGTGTGTATAGGCACTTAAGATAACTAGCTTTCTCAGCTCCCCTCTTGCACTCTCCTGCTCGTGCTTCCTCCTGGTATCTCACTTCCTCACTTACCTCAGGGCTTTGGTCTCCTTCCCCCGGTGAACCTAGTTAAAGCCCTCCTCACCAGGTTAGCCAGCCTGCTTGTGAAGATGCTCTTCCCTCTCTTCATTAGGTGAAGCTCATCTATGCCTAGAAATCCTTCTTCTTGGAACACCATCCCATGGTCAAAGAATCCAAAGCCGTCTGTCCGACACCACCTGTGTAGCCATTCCTTGATTTCCACGATTCAACAGTCTCTACCGTCTCTATAATGACTATACTATAGACATTTAACATAACTACCAGGTATGCATTTGTTTTTCCTCCATATCCCGTTCATTCTTTTAACTTGTTTTTGTAACTCTGAAACCTTGGAATCTTTGTTCATTTCCCCAAAATACTTTATCCAACTCTCTTTCTTTGCCTTTTTAATATTCTTTGTGCCACTGCTTTACATCTTTTATAGTTCACTAAGTCCTTGCCATTCAAATCCTTCCTTCCTTCCTTTCTTGCTTTCTTGTTTTACAATCTTCATAACACCAGAGAACTGCTTTTCTGGGTTTGTGGCAATTTGATGTCTTACATATAGCTAGGTTGGTTGCTGCTACAACTTCCATTACTATATTATCATGAATTCCTCTAGATTATCACCTATACAATTGGTACTTAGATATTCAGCACACTTACACTTAAGAAGTCCCCAGTTTGCTTTTCTAAAGCTCCAGGTAGGAATTTTTCAGTGTTTTAAACATTCCAAGCAACAAGGAGGAAATCAGTGTGGGAATCTGATCAACATTTTAGATTTCTGTACATAATGTTAGGAGTATGGGGAACAAACAGGAAGAACTGAAAGTATTAGTACATAAGGTAAATGGGGACAGGCAGAAAAAAAAGGGAGGAAGGATTGCATTATACATAAAGATATGTACACTCACTCTGAGGTTCAGAAGGAGGTGGGAGGCAGACCAGTTGAGAGTCTCTGGGTAAAGATAAAAGGATTAAAAAATAGGGGTAATGTCATGGTCAGGGTTCTACTCTAGACCACAAGAATACCCAGAGTTCTCCATTATGTACGTAAGCACATTCTTAAGAGATGACACAGGAACACACTGACCTCTAGTAAGATAAGGATTGGATGACAGGATAATGGATAAGGATGTTTTATTCGAAATAGCAGGTACAAGGAGAAGGGTGATAACCAGCAACATCTGGAGTGTAATCCGTAACTGGTTAGTGTCAGTGTATAAAAGGAGAAGTCATAGGAGGGGTAACTTTGGCCAGTGAAGGGGACAGCATCCTGGTGCATGGACTGAGCTGGTACCAGGGTTGTGGCATATGTGTTAGTGTATCTGTAGGTCCTATGGGGCACTAGTACTGTGCTTTGTTGACAATAAATCTGTCCGAGCGCCTTCACCACCGAACCAAGCCTGTGGTCTCCCTTATGAATAACACTGAGGTCTGCTGAATGAACAGGCTGCACTGTTTACTAGTGCAGCTGACATTGGAGCACCAAGAATGGAAACAATGCTGCAGCAGTAGCAACATTCCACAGCATGTAACAACAAGAGGAACTTTAATTACCCAGACATCTCTTCGGAAAATACGGCAAAACACAACATTTCTAGTAAGTTCTTGGAATGTATCGGGGAAGTGGAGAATTTTAGATTTGATTCAGCCATTTTAGATTTGATTCAGACCAACAGAGTGGAATTGGTAGTGAATCTGAAGGTGAAAGGAAGTTTGGGTGACAGTGATTGTGAAATGATAGATTTCATGATTCTAAGGAAAGGAAGGAGTGAGAGCAACTGAATAAGGACAATGGACTTCAGAAAAGCAGACTAACAATTCAGAGCACTGGTGGGTAAGGTCCCATTGGAAGAAAATCTAAGGGAAAAGGAGTTCAGGAGAGGAGCCAATTCAAGGTACAACCGCAAATTATTCTGATGCAAAGGAAAAAGAAGAAGGAATAATAAGAGGGCAATATGGCTCCATCAGGAGCTCCTTAATGATCTGAAAATCAAAAAGGAATCTTACAGAAAGTGGGAACATGGTCAAATTGCTAAGGAGGAGTACAAAAGAACAGCACAAGTATGTAGGAACAAATCAGAAAAGCTAATGCACAAAATGAGTTACACCTGGCAAGGGACATAAAGGGCAATAAGGAGAGGGTCTTTAAAGACATTAGAAGCAAGAGAAAGATGAAGGAAAGTATGGGCCCTCTACTTAGAGGGGAAGGGGAGCTAATAATGGATGATATCAAAAAGCTGAGGTACCTGATGCCTATTTTGCTTCAGTCATCACTAAAAACATTAATGATGACCAGATACTCAAACACAATTAATACTGACAACCAGGGGGAAGGAATGCAAGCCAAAATAGGTAAAGAACACGTTAAAGAATATTTAGATAAGTTAGATGTATTAAAATCAACAGGTCCTGATGAAATCAAGCCTAAGGTACTTAAGGAACTAGCTGAAGCAATCTCAGAGCCATTAGCAATTATCTTTGAGAATCCTGGAGGACAGGAGAGGTCCTAGAAGACTGGAGAAGGGCAAACATAGTACCTATCTTCTAAAAGGGGAATAATAAAGACCCAAGGAATAATAGATGAGTCAGCCTAACTTAGATACCTGGAAAGCAAATTATTAAAAAATCAGTTTGTAAGCACCTGGAGGATAATTGGTTATGAGGAATAATCAACATGTATCTGTCAAGAACAAATCATGCCAAACCAACTTAATTTCCTTCTTTGATAGGATTATTGATCTAGGCGGTAGGGGGAAAGCAGCAGATGTGATATACCTTGAATTTTAGTAAGGATTTTGACACAGGTCCATATGACATTCTCATAAGTAAACTAGGGAGATGTAGTCTAGAGGAAATTATTTTAAGGTGGGTGCACAACTGGTTGAAAGACCATACTCAAAGAAGAATCAGTAGTTTGCTGTCAAAAGAGGGAGGGCAGATCTAGTGGGGTCTCACATCCAGTAGCATTCAATATTTTCATCAATGACTTGGGTAATGGAGTAGACAGCATGCTTATAAAACTTGCAGATGACACCAAACTGGGACGGACTGCAAGCACTTTGGAGGATAGGTTTAAAATTCCAAGTGACCTTGAAAAATTGTAGAATTCATTCACAAGATGAAATTCAAAAAGACAAGGGCAAAGTAGTTCACTTAGGAAGGAAAAATCAAACTACACAATGGGGAATAACTGGCAAGGTGGTAGCACTGCTGAAAAGGATCTGCGGGTTATAGTGGAGCACAAACTGAATATGAGTCAAAGTGATCCAACTGCAGAAAAGGCTAATATCATTCTGGGGTGTGGTGATGCTGACAGACCAGCTCTGTGACAATGACAGGTCAGCCCAGGTCAGCTCAGGTCAGAGTCTCAGAACAATTCACTTGGGTGTGAATCTCAAGGAAGTATTAAGTGTACCAATTCACTTGTATGTTAGAATAGTTCAAAGGAATGTAATGGTATTGTTTTGCCTATTGGTTTCCTGTCATTGCTATCCTTGCACTTAGTTAGCCTTAAATCAAAAGTATGTACTAGTTCTAAGATAAGGAGGTGTTTGATGTGTAAGCTGAATGAAAATGAATGAAGGATTGTTTCTGGCTATCACATTGTTCATGAAAGATTGTCTGGATGTAACTAAATGCAATATGTATAATTGTCCAAATGGGATCAGAGCCTTGGAGCTGTAAATGAAGAAGCATATTAACTTCAAAGCATGGGTTCAACAATGGAAAATCGACAAACTTGTCTGCATTTAGTCAACAAAGGGAGAACTCATGCTGTGATGGGAACTGTTAGGGGGCTTATTCCTTCACCCACTTACTTCCCTGGTCCTTCTTGCATGAACAGAGAGCAACAATACCCGAAGTCCAAAGGTGCAAACAATTCGATGTTTATTGGGGTGAACTTCCAGCAAGCATGATTCCAGTTGCCTTCCTTAGTGTCCCCCTTCCCAGCTCTGACACCACAGAGCCTTACACCTGTGTCCCTGTTCCCATTCCTGCCCTTAGCCAAACATGATTCCAATTTCCCCACCCCCATTCCCTGTTCCCGTTTCCCCCTTTAGCAAAACATGACTCCAATTTCTTTACCCCCATTCCCTGTTCCCATCTCCCCCATGCACACACCCACCCACCCACACACCCACACTTCCTGATTGACTGCAGACTATATAGTAAAACTTGAGTTCTGCTTAGCTATACCTTAACCAATCATTTTCCTGAAATTTATCTAACCAATCCTAACATATTGTAACATGATTACGTAACCAATTATATCCCACCACCTTAATTAGTTTACACCCAGCAAAATTAATTATACAGCAGACAGAAACAAGCACAGAACCAGACAGAGATTATACAGACAAACAATAGCAAAGTGGGAACTATAATAACAAAACAATACAGAAGTGAGGATTTCACATCTCAGCTATTGATAAGTGAGTTCTTGCCAGACAGGATGCTAACAAACTAAGTTTCCTTTTACATGTTCTAGGCACTTCCCTTTCTCTGGAGGTGATAGGCACTATCAGGACAGGATTGTATTCCTAACAGCCCAATAGCACCTTATTTCAATGTGACTAGTTTGGAATGTGAGGATGTGACTGGTCGCTTCCCAGTTTATGGCTGCCTCTGCTGCTTAGCCAAAGGCCTTAGCCTAAGAACAGGGCCTCAGACTGTCACAGTAAGAGAAGGACCTTACACCGGCAGACAGTGATTTTGATTCTTTCTTTTATACCTCTATAACTAGCCAAGTGATAAGAATACACCTAAATTCTTCGAGTACAGGCCTTTACCGACAGCCCTGAATATCTATATCCTAACAGGAATACTAGCCAGATTGCCTTCCTGGGAAAGCAGCTATCAGAAGGAACCCTGGGAGTGATCCAGTGTCTCTGGTCTGATGGATTCTGACAGGAGGAATCCTGAGCGATCGGACAAGGTCCCCAAAGCCATTTTGTGCAACCCTAAGGAACTGATGGAAAACTAGCAGACACTACATCTCTGCTATCATTTGGACTACAAACCTAGACTCACCTGTAAGGTAATTTACCCTCTTTAACTGCTCAATAACTCTCGTTTCTTTTTCTTAGTTAATAAACCTTTAGTTAGTTTACTAGAGAAATTGGCTGTAAGTGTTTTCTTTGGTGTGAGATCAAGAGTACCCATTGATCTGGGGTAAGTGACTGGCCAATTGGGATTGGGAATGACCTAATCTGTGGTGACTTTTGGTTTAAATAACCTTTATCACAGAATCCAGTTTGTCTGGGTGGTAAAGTAGGGACTGGAGAGCCTAAGGGGGACAGTCTGTGGGTCTATGGTAAGACTAATATAGTGATCCAGGAGTTCACAATTGTTACTGGTTTGGTCAAATCTAATTATAGAACATACTATCAGTTTTGGGGGTCTGCCCTGAGGCATTCACAACTGAGAGCCACTTCAGACACCAGTAACTGGTTAAAAGATAGGAAACAAAGGATAGGAATAAATCATCAGTTTTCAGAATGGAGAGTGGTAAATAGTGGTGTCCCCCAGGGGTCTGTACTGGGACTAGCACTATTCAACATATTCATAAATGACCTGGAAAAAGGGGTAAACAGTGAGGTGGCAAAATTTGCAAAACTGATGATACAAATGATACAATGATACAAAACAACTCAAGGTAGTCAAGTCCAAAGCAGACTGCAAAGAGTTAAAAAGAGGTCTCACAAAACTGGGTGACTGGGCAATAAAATGGAAGATGAAATTCAATGTCAACAAATGTAAAGTAATGGAAAACATAATCCCAACTATACCCGGATGGGGTCCAAATTAGCTGTTACTGCTCAAGAGAGAGATCTCGGAGTCATTGTGGATACTTCTCTGAAAACATCCACTCAATGTGCAGCAGCAGTCAAAAAAGCCAACAGAATGTTGGGAATCATTACAAAAAGGATAGATAATAAGACAGAAAATATCATATTCCTTCTATATAAATCCATGGTACACCCACATCTTGCATGCTGTGGATGTGGTCACCCCATCTCAAAAAAGATATATTGGTATTGGAAAAGGTTCAGAAAAGAGCAACAAAAATGATTAGGGGTATGAAACAGCTTCATGTGAGGAGAGATTGATAAGACTGGGACTTTTCATCTTGGAAAAGAGACAAGTAAGGGGGGATATGATAAAGGTCTATAAAATCATGACTGGTGTGGAGAAAGTAAATAAGGAAGTGTTATTCATTCCTTCTCATAACAGAAGAACTAAGGGTCACCAAACAAAAGCAATAGGCAACAGGTTTAAAACAAACAAAAGGAAGTATTTCTTCACACAACATACAGTCAACCTGTGGAACTCTTTGCCAGAGGATGTTGTGAAGGCCAAGATTATAACAGGGTTCAAAAAAGAAGTAGATAAGTTGATGAAGGATAGGTCCATCAATGGCTATTAACTAGGATGGACAGGGATGGTGTCCCTAGCCCTCTATTTGCTAGAAGCTGGGTATGGGCTATAGGGGATGGATCACTTGACGATTACCTGTTCTGTTCATTTCCTCTGGGGCACCTGGCATTGACCACTGTTGGAAGACAGGATACTGGGCTAGATGGACCTTTGGTCTGACCCAATATGGCTGTTCTTATGTACCACAGCACAGGGGGCTGTATTTGGTGACTTCTTGAGGTCCCTTCCAGCCCTACATTTCTATGATTATCTTAGTATTGATCTGTAATTAGCATAGGGAAGTAATCACTTCCCATTCCATCTTTATACTTTTCCCAGCTGCATTTATTTCCTTTATTGCTTGTTGCAATTCCCAGATCTAAACATGAAAAGTTCTATCCACTGAATTAAACCTAGTAGGTGCTCCACTATTGAGCAATACCAGGTTGTGCATGTCAATGAACTGTTCCTGGGATTTTACATTATAATTAGTTTTTCTGCTTCCCCATAATTCATCATGGAAATTAAGGTCTCCACAAATGGTATATGGGTTTAACTAACTCTTCCACTTCTAGATTGTCTAGTTTTTACATTGGTTGTAAACATTAGTCATATAAAGGTGCTACTATTCTGCAGAAGAATCCCAACAGCATGTACTCAAAACTTAATTTCTGTACGTCTATGTCAATGTAACTAAGACCTTCCTTTATAAATACACAGATGTCTCCTCATGTTATATCTCTATCTTTTCTGATTACATTATATTCTGGAAGTCTAAACATAAGTTCACTAATCATATTTCTTGTATACATACCACATCAGGTTTGTTTTCCATTTAAAAACATTTTTTAAATCCCTAACCATGTGTTATTAAATTATGTGGAAAGGATTTCTTAGTATAGGACAGGGGTGGCCAAGAGTCCCCCACACCCATCTCCATTCTCTGCCTACCAGACTGGCGGGGTGAGGGGTGGAGCTCAGCAGCATGGTGGTGGGGCAGGGGCTTCTGCCAGAGATGACTGGTGCCTGCTAAGAGTGAAGGGGGAGGCACAATGTAAAGGTTCACCCCCCCCAGCAGCTTGAGGCACCCCCCTCCCGCTTACCCTCAGTGGCTGCCCCCTGCAGCTCCCAGGTATCAGCTGCCTGTGGAAAGGGAGCAGCAAACAGCTGGGAGAAGCAGGGAGGGGCCACTACTTTAGCTCCGTGGGGAGAGGCAGCAGCAAAAGCAGCAGCTCTCCGGGCAGATCCCAGCTCTTTGCCACTGCCTCTCCCCAAGGCTGCAGCTCCCAGCTTGCTGGCTCAAGCAGCTGCTGTGCAGGGAGGGGCCCAGCAGCACCATGTGACCGAGTGGGACCAGCAAACCCTGGCCAAAATCTGGGGGGAATGGGGCATGTGACCCGCCATATCCCCCCCATGTGTTGCCTCTGACGTCTGTCCAGCAGCGGAGTGGGGGCATCTTGGGGCTACAGCCTCATCGGGCGCTCCTGCCAGTGCTCAGGACTTCAAGAGGAGCAGGGCTGAACCCCCGAGCCCCGGCAGGCACCTCCTGTGGGGCTAAAGTCCTGAGCCCCAGCAGGTGTGCCTCAGCTTTTGAACTTATGAAGATTGCCGTATGTGGCTCTGACACATGGTCAGAAAGGGTTAAATATCCTGCAAAATAAATAACCCTCAAAAGACATGTGGGGAGGTAATGGTTGTGGTTTTGTGTATTTACATATGTATGAGTAGGGTGGACAATGTAATCAACAGTGCCTGTCGATGATGTATTCTGGTAATTCAGAGATCAAAAGAACACCCAAGCATTTCAATGAATTGTAAACATGGGATATCTCTGTATTCATCTCTCTTTGAAATGTACTGTGAATGGTGGAGGAACAAGCAAATTGCCTTATGTTAATTCTACAGCTAAAGTACTGGTGATGGACCTCCTTCAAAGTCATCCTAAATTACCTTTTGTTCCCTGAGGAACTCCAACTTGTCAAAAGACATGAAATTGTATAAAAGATCATTGGGTACTGATTCTATCATCTCAGACCTGCTTAGGCTTCATCAGGGGAAGTTTGTGTCGCAAGACTGAGGTCCCAGTTATGCCCTGAATATGATATTTGGACATTGGACTATAACCTATGAACTATTTCTAAAATAACTCTTTGCAACTACAAAGCTCGCCATCTCTGCTATGAATCTGAATTTTAAGAATTGAACTCATGTCTGTATGTATTGTGACAAAGTTCCTCCTCTACCTTGGTGGGTCTTGCGCTTATTGGCGGATTTGCTCGCCTTGGAGCTTCATGGCAGCCCTCAGCTGAGCCGTTTTTCTGAACCCACAGTCTAGGTCGACACCTCCTGTGTCTGACCAGGAGTTGGGAAGTTTGGGGGGAACCCGGGCCCGCCCTCTACTCCGGGTTCCAGCCCAGGGCCCTGTGGAATGCCGCAGTCTAGAGTGCCTCCTGGAACAACTGTGAGACAGCTACAACTCCCTGGGCTACTTCCCCATGGCCTCCTCCCAACACCTTCTTTATCCTCACCATAGGACCTTCCTCCTGGTGTCTGATAATGCTTGTACTCCTCAGTCCTCCAACAGTCCGCGTTCTCACTCTCAGCTCCTAGCGCCTCTTGCTCCCCGCTCCTTACACGCACACCACAAACTGAAGTGAGCTCCTTTTTAAAGCCAGGTGCCCTGATTAGCCTACCTGAATTGATTCTAGCAGCTTCTTGATTAGAACACCTGCAGCCAATCATCCTGTCTGTCTCCAGAAGGTTCCTAATTGTTCTGGAACCTTCCCTGTTACCTTACCCAGGGAAAAGGGACCTACTTAACCTGGGGCTAATATATCTGCCTTCTATTACTCTTCTGTAGCCATCCAGCCCGACCCTGTCACAGTATATCGATCTTTTAACCATACTTTCTTTTGTTTTTTAATAAAGTTTAGTTAATAAGAATGGGCTGTAGCGTGTATTCGGGTAAGATCTGGAATATTCAATAACCTGGGAGGTAATGTATCCAATACTTTGGGATTAGTAGAACCTTTTCTTTTATATGATGAAATTAGATTTACAGAAATTTTCATCATATTTGACTTGGGTACCTGGATGGAGGCCTGAGGCTGGATCACTTTAAGGAAACTGTGTTGTTTGGACTTCTGAGTAACCAGTAAGGTAATAAAGAAACTGTTTTATGCTGTCTTGGTAAACTTAAGTCTGGGAATATCCACCAGCTTTGTGGGGATTGTCTGCCTCACTCTTTGCAGTTCACCCTAATCAAATGAGCATAGCTGGCCCCCACTAGGACCCCGGTCACAGTAGGCTAGAGGGCCAGTAAGTTTGACCACACCTAGTATAGGACTTCAGAAGGGAAACATGAAAAATGGCATGTATTTTGAGGAACTGGGAAGCTGTAGTTTAAAGGTAACTGCATTGTTCTGCTGGCATATCTGGAAAGGTTCCAGGAACCAATGATCCTTTTTTCACAAAAAGAGGACTGGTGCTCCTGCTGGGGAGGTGGATCACCTAATGAAGCTCTTTGCAAAAATTTACTGGATATGCACCTGTAGTGCCTCCAGCTCTGGTTCAGACATGGTATATATCCATCTGCAGAGCACCTTTGTCCCAGATTGCAGATCTACTGGATAGTCATAGTCACTGTGTGGGGGGAGAGAATCCACATTTTGCCTTGCAAACACATCCAAGTAGTCGTGGTACTTGTCAGGAAGGCCAAAGTTCTTGTTTAGAGACATCCCCTTCTGCTTATCACTGCCATCCAGGGTCTTGCTTCTGGGGGCTTTCTCCAATCCTGGGGCTCAAGGTGTGGGACAACTGGGGGTTAGTTGGTTTGTTGGAGGCAAACTTTCTGGCAATATTTGGAGGGGAAGGCAATGCTTCTTTGCACCAGGACATACATGAGTCATGTCACTCCAACCAAGAAATGACAAGAATGATCAGGAAGAATGGAGAGCAGATCATATCAAAGTGTATTATTTCCTGGTGCACTTCCACTACAGCCTCTAAGGGGACAGTCTCTTGAGTTATCAGTCCAATAATAGGGGTGATCCATCAATCTTCTCCACCAGGTCCAGTGTAGGTTTTGGCCAGAGAGGGATCTGGAGGGTTTAGGTTTCCTTAGCATCTATAAAGTTGGCAGTGGCCGCAGAGTCTCTCATGGCTAGTTGTGGGGCAATCTACCACACCAACCCTAGGACCTGCACCTACAGCAATTGGAAATGCGGGGACACCCTGTGGTTTCTGAGTTGGGTTCTGTCTGAGGTACTTGGATAGTGGTTATGGAACATAAAGCTCTGGTGATGCCCAGGCTGTACCCTCCTACTGGGCCTGGGTTGGTTTGTTTCCTGAGCTTTCTTGAACTGAACAGGAGGCCAGAGTGTGTCCCAGTGCCCCTCTCAAGGCTGAATTCCCACTCTGGCACTTCGAATGCAGAAGGTGGGGGCCCACAAGGATTTTAAAAATTAATACTTGCCACTCCAGGCTTGTATTACACTCCCAAGGTTACGGCTTTTCTCTGACCTTGGCTTGGTAAACACTGCCACCACCCAAATGCAAAAAAACCCCTTGAACCCAGGAAGGACCACCTGGGAATTCCTCCCTGTGGGGTGCCCTCAAGCCCCTTCACACCCCTTTGGGGAAGAGCTGAGAAAGAAAACAAAGGAAATTAGCTGTTGCCACCAGTTATTAAACAATGTATGCACAAACTTCTTAGGACACCAAAATCCAATTCTGTTTTTAAAAAAGATAAATTTTATTAAAAACAAAAAGGAAGAAAATACATCTGGAATTTAGGCTGTTGCTAGATTTTAAAGGAGCAATTCCAAAAATTAAGCACCCAAAATAGCTTAAAGGTTACAAGCAAACAAATGCATCTGGGATTAGCACAGAGGAGATCCAGAAGCCAAAATAAAGAAATAAACCTGATCACTTCTATCTAAACATTCCCTTTCCCAGTGAATCCTTCTAGGTATGGAAGATAATTTTTTATACCTGGTTCAAATCTTACACAGCATTTCTGCTTATAGCATTGCTGCTCCGTATCCCTGCAGCCCAGAGAGAACAACAGACAACAAAGGGAAGGTTTTTTTCCAATATTAAAAAGTTTTAGCCCTCCCATTGGCTCTTTTGGTCAGGTGCCTACTCCCACCCCCCCTTTTTTTTTGGTACCTCAGCAGGGAGGCTTTTTAACCCTTTACAGGTAAAGCAAGCAGAGAATAGCTACCAAGAGGGATTTTACAGCTAACTGGCTGGCTGGGTGTCCATAAAAGGGAGCTACTTCATTTATCACACACACCCCAAGTCACAGACTGTGCTGGCCAGCCTGGTTCAGGTTGGGTCCACACTGGCTGGGATTTCTTCCTGGAGGTTTAGGAAACAGAGTTAATAAGATACGTGCACCTCTAATTTTACTAATAATTACATGAAGAACTAAACAGTACTTTTTACATTTCAAGGACTACAGTGACTTAGAATGCAAAGACATTTTTACCTGGCTGATTCTGGGAAACCTTCCCAGGAGAGTGCATCAGCCATTTTGTTAGAGGCTCCTGAAATATGTTATATTTCAAAATCAAAGTCTTGAAGAGCTAAACTCCACCAAAGAAGTTTTTGTTCGTCTCTTTGACTGTGTGAAGCCACTTCAGTGCAGCATGGTCAGTCTGCAGGTGGAACCGCTGTCCCCAAATGTATGGGTGTAGCTTCTCCAGAGCATACACAATGGCATAACATTCTTTTTCTGAGACTGACCAGCGACTTTCCCTCTCAAAAAGTTTTTTGCTCAGAACCACCACAGGATGGAATCGTTGATCTGGTCCTTCCTGCATTAAAACCACTCCCACACCACACTTGGACGCATCTGTGGTTACAACAAATGACTGGTTGAAGTCCGGGTCCCTCAATACAGAGTCAGACGTAAGGGCTGCCTTAAGCTGGTTAAAGGCTTTCGGACACTTTTCAGTCCACTGAACTGCATTTGGCTGTTTTTTCTTGGTTAGGTCTGTCAGTGGGGTGGCAATTTGGTTGTAGTGTGGTACAAATCATTGGTAATACCTGGCCAAGCCCAAGAGGGATTGGACTTACTTCTTTGACTTAGGGACAGGCCAATTTTGGATAGCATTAATCTTAGCCTGTAGGGGGTTGATAGTATCTTCACCCACCTGGTGTCCAAGGTACGTTACCCTGTTTAGGCCTATTTGACACTTTTTGGCCTTAATGGTTAATTCTGCCTCCCTTATGCCCTGGAAGACAGCTTGGAGGTGTTCCAGATGTTCTGCCTATGAAACTGAGAATATAGCCACATCGTTGAAGTAGGCGACTTCAAATTAACAGCTCCCAGGTGCCCTTGGACCATAAATGTCTCCTCCCTCGATGCTTCCATCTTATTGTCCAGGAGCGTTTTCAGGACCATACTTGGTCACCTATTCTGAAGGAATGCTCTCTGGCATGTTTATCATACCAGCCTTTTGCTCTTGCTGAACATTCTGTAGGTTTTCTCGAGCAAGAGCTAGAGAGTCTTTGCGGGTGTTATGCAGGTTGGTTACAAAGTCCAAAATGTTCGTTCCTGGAGAAGATGTAACCCCCTCCCATTGCTGCTTCACCAACTGTAATGGCCCCTTAACTTCATGGCCATAAACAAGTTCAAAGGGTGACAATCCCAATCTGGGATGTGGTACATCCCTGTAGGCAAAGAGCAACTGCTGCAATACTAGGTCCCAATCATTGGAGTGCTTATTCACAAATTTACGTATCATGGCCTCCAAATTCCCATTAAACTTCTCCACTAGGCCATTTGTTTGATGGTGGTAAGGGGTGGCAACCAAGTGGTTCACCCCATGAGCTTCCCAAAGACGTTTCATGGTCCCTGCCAGAAAGTTACTTCCCGAATCCATAAGGATGTTGGAGGGCCAACCTACCCTGGCAAAAATGTCTGCCAATGCCTGGCTCACGCTTTTAGCCCTGGTGTTGCTTAGAGCTACTGCTTCTGGCCATCGGGTGGCAAAATCAATGAAAGTCAGTATGTACAGCTTTCCTCTGGGCGTCTTCTTAGGGAAAGGACCAAGAATATCCACAGTTACACATTGAAATGGAACCTCAATTATGGGGAGTGGCTGGAGAGGGGCCTTGACCTGGTCTTGGGGCTTTCCCACCCTCTGGCACACCTCACAAGACTGGACATAGGTAGAAACACCCTTGCCCAACCCCTCCCAGTGGAATGACTTCCCCAAACGGTGTTTGGTCCTGTTCACCCCAGCATGGCCACTAGGGTGATCGTGAACTAAGCTCAAGAGCTTTTCCCTATACTTAGTTGGAACTACCAACTGTCTCTGAGGATTCCCTTCTTCCTTGTGCCCACCAGAAAGGGTCTCCTTGTATAAGAGTCCTCCTTCTATAACAAACCTGGACCTATTGGTAGAGCTGAGAGGCGGTGGGTTGCTCCGTGCTGCCATCCAAGCTCCCTTGAGTCTCTCATCCACTTTCTGCTCTGCCTGGAACTGCTCCCTTGATGCTGGAGACATTAGTTCCTTGCTGGGTTGTGGACTTGGGCTTGGTCCCACTGGAAGTGCTGCAGGTGATGGGGTTGTTTCCGTTGACTGTGAACTGCTCTCTGCTGGTACACTAGGTAGTATTTCAGGCTCCGGTTGAGCCTCTTGTACCTGTTTAGCAACTACTGCAGGTGGGGGCTCTATGGCTCCCTTTGGTGCTGGCTCCCCTGACTCTGGCGGGGTTGCAAGCATGGACTCTGTGCTGACTGCTCCACCAGTTTTGATTCTTGGGTTGGTTCTGGCTGGGTCCCAGGAACTGGATCTACAACTGCTGCCATAGACTTTGGTTTGGGGCAGGGTCCCTATAGGAGGCTCAGGAATGGAGTTAGGTGTGGAGGCCTGTTTAGCTTGGCTGCGGGTGACCATCCCCACCCTTTTTGTTAGCCTCACATGTTTGGCTAAGTTTTCTCCCAGCAGCATGGGAATGGAATAATCATCATAGACTGCAAAAGTCCATATTCCTGACCAGCCCTTGTACTGGACAGGCAACCTGACTGTAGGCAAGTTAAAAGAATTGGCCTTAAAGGGTTGCACCATCACTTGGGCCTCTGGGTCGATGAATTTGGGGACCACTAGGGATTGGTGGATAGCTGACACTTGTGCTCCGTGTCTCTCCACACAGTAATCTTCCTCCCGCCCACACTCACAGTTTCCCTTTGCTCTGGGGGTATTTGCAAGGCATCTGGGCCAAAAGGCTCTTGGTGGGACTCCGGGGTGATGAGTTGTAGTTGGCTGGTGCTCTTGGGGCAGCTGGCCTTTACATGCGCCAGCTCATTACATTTAAAGCATTGCCCAGCTGACTGTGGGCTGGGGTGAGGTGCGTGGTTGGAGAGTGGGGTGGTGGGACAAGAGGGCATCTGGGGGTCTCCCTGGCTGTGTGGAGGGCTCCTCCTTGTCAGGTGGGGCCTTGGGCTCACTCCGATGGTGGGGTGTCATCTTGGGTTGTCCCTTCTGGTATCCACTACAACAGCTACTAGCTTTCTTCTTCTCTGCCACCTCCACCCATTTGGTTCTGATCTCCCCCACCTCAATTACAGTTTTGGGCTTCCCATCTAGGATGTACCTTTCTATTACCTCAGGAACACCCTCTAAGAACTGCTCCATTTGCATTAGGAGAGACAGATCTTCCCGAGATTTAACACTTGCTCCTGATATCCAGGCATGCCAATTTTTCACAGTGTGGTAGGCGTGTCGGGAAAATGCCATGTCTGGTTTCCACCTTAGGGCTCTGAACCGCCGACGGGGATGCTCGGGTGTTAGCCCCATTCTAATTCTGGCCTTTTGTTTAAAAAGTTCATACTTGTTCATGTGTTCTTTAAGCATTTCAGCTGCCACCTCTGCTAAGGGTCCACTGAATTGCAACCTCAGCTCCACCATATACTGGTCTATAAGGGTGTTGTACCCAAGGCAGGCCCTTTCAAAATTTTCTAAGAAGGCCTCTGTATCATGGCCTACCTTGTATGTGGGGAATTTTTCAGAATGGGGAGCGGTACCTGGAGAAGGACTGTTAGGGTTACCTGGTGGACCCAGCTTAGCCCTTTCCAGTTCTAAGTACTTCAGCTCTAACTCCGCCTCCAAGTGCTTCACCTGCATTTCCGCCTCCAAGTGCTTCACCTCTATTCTCTCCTCCGCTTCCACCTCCAAGCGCTTGTCCTCCATTTCCAAGCACTTCATCTCTAGGTAGAAATTCCTATCGCCTCAGTTAGAACTCCACGTGAGTTAAGGGCATCCCTCCATCCTGGCACCGGGATCTCAGTTGGGGGAGGGCTGACCCTTCCCTCCTGGGAAGTCCCTGTTCCCCCATCCCCTTCATTTCCCCTCATGGAGCTGGATGTCTGGGTTTGATCTGCATCTGTCTTCTCCGTGGCATGCCGCTTTGGGAAGACTGGTTTTTCTAAGACTGGTTTTTTGGTGCCTGACCTCAACCTCATGCACAGGCTGCCCTACTCTAGCCTAGCTATTTTGTTGCCATGAATCTAGAAAAGAAAAACAAACAAACTGCTTGTTGGACTCCCTGGCTTTGCAGGCTAATCCCCTGGCGTGCCTGTTCCCCCTCAGGCAGCAAAGAAAAGAAAACAAACAAACAAACTCCCTGGCTTTCAAGCAGCCAAAAGGAAAAATGTGTCCTTTTAAAATCCTGAGGTCTGTGCTTCTGGTTCAAAACTATCCCCCTGCTCTGCCACCATGTCAAGGCTAAAACCTGACTTGGGCACTTCGAGTGCAGAAGGTGGGGGCCCGCAAGGATTTTAAAAATAAATACTGGCCACTCCAGGCTTGTATTACACTCCCAAGGTTACAGCTTTTCTCTGACCTTGGCTTGGTAAACATGGCCACCACCTAAATGCAAAAAAACCTCTTGAACCCAGGAAGGAGCACTTGGGAATTCCTCCCTGTGGGGTACCCTCAAGTCCTTTCACATCCCTCCGGGGAAGAGCTGAGGAAAAATACAAAGGAAATAAGCTGTTGCCACCAGTTATTAAACAATGTATGCACAAACTTCTTAGGACACCAAAATCTAATTCTGTTTTTAAAAAAGGTAAATTTTATTAAAAACAAAAAGGAAGAAAATACATCTGGAACTTAGGCTGTTGCTAGATTTTAAAGGAGCAATTCCAAAAATTAAGCACCCAAAATAGCTTTCTTGGGGGTTTAGCTTAAAGGTTACAAGCAAACAAAAGCATCTGGGGTTAGCACAGAGGAGATCCAGAAGCCAAAATAAAGAAATAAACCTTATCATGTCTATCTAAACATTCCCTGTCCCAATGAATCCTTCTAGGTATGGAAGATAATTTTTTATACCTGGTTCAAATCTTACACAGCATTTCTGCTTATAGCATTGCTGCTCGGTGTCCCTGCAGCCCAGAGAGAACAACAGACAACAAAGGGAAGGTTTTCCCAATTTAAAAAAGTTTTAGCCCTCCCATTGGCTCTTTTGGTCAGGTGCCCACTCCCCCCCCTTTTTTTTTTGGTACCTCTGCAGGGAGGCTTTTTAACCCTTTACAGGTAAAGCAAGCAGAGAATAGCTACCAAGAGGGATTTTACAGCTAACTGGCTGGCTGGGTGTCCATGAAAGGGATCTACACCCCCAACCCCCTTCATTTATCACAGCCCCTGAGTAAAAACAGAGTTCAACTGCCACTGACAATCTTTCTCCTCTGGGGTCAGGTTTCGGCAATCCAGGTCAATCTGCATGGGTTCCGGACTCAGTTCTACCAGCTTTGGCATAGCGTGCAGACATGGTAGCATTGGGTTGCCCCTTCTTTCCTCCTTCCACTCACACAGCCGTGTGTTGATGTGCAGGGCAAGATCAATAAAGGCCTCTAGATGGGTGGGGTTTTCAACATGGCCTATGTGATGTATTTGAATGTACTGAGCAGAATGTGAAGCTGTTTATGTTAATTTGCAGTTATAGTTTCTTAAGTAGTTGCTTATGTTGAATATGCTGTTATATAGTGGTTACTATGTTTTTCTTCTCTCTCTCTGCAATACAGAGTCGGTCAGCCATCATAGCTCCAACTGTAGGTGCTTGCCTGGGTTCATACTCAGGGATTTGTGCTATGCCCGCAAAATACAACCATTGATGGTCAGGGTTTCAAGATCCTTCTATGCATAGCAGAAGCAGAGAACAACCTGTGACATTTCTTGGCATCCCAGTGGGGAAGAGGAATCATAGAATCATAGAATAACAGAGTTGGAAGGGACCTGAGGAGGTCATCTAGTCCAACCCCCTGCTCAAAGCAGGACCAATCCCCAATCAAATCATCCCAGCCAGGGCTTTGTCAAGCCTGACCTTAAAAACTTCCAAGGAAGGAGATTCTACCACCTCCCTAGGTAACGCATTCCAGTGTTTCACCACCCTCCTAGTGAAAAAGTTTTTCCTAATATCCAACCTAAACCTCCCCCACTGCAACTTGAGACCATTACTCCTTGTCCTGTCCTCTTCTACCACTGAGAATAGTCTAGAACCATCCTCTCTGGTACCACCTCTCAGGTAGTTGAAAGCAGCTATCAAATCCCCCCTCATTCTTCTCTTCTGCAGACTAAACAATCCCAGTTCCCTCAGCCTCTCCTCTACACTCTGCTACAACTGCGCACACTCTGAACTACTAAACTAACAGCAGCGGGGTGACATGGCAGGCTATCGTGGAAATATGGAGGCCTTTGACAATAGGAAAGGAGTACTTGTGGCACCTTAGAGACTAACAAATTTATTTGAGCATAAGCTTTCGTGAACTACAGCTCACTTCATTGGATGCATTCAGTGGAAAATACAGTGGGGAGATTTATATACACAGAGAACATGAAACAATGGGTGTTACCATACACACTGTAACAAGAGAGTGATCACTTAAGGTGAGCTATTTCCAGAAAGAGAGCAGGGGTGGGGAGGGGAACCTTTTGAAGTGATAATCAAGGTGGGCCATTTCCAGCAGTTGACAAGAACATCTGAGGAATAGTGGGGGGTGGAGGGGGGAATAAACATGGGGATATAGTTTTACTTTGTGTAATGACCCATCCACTCCCAGTCTCTATTCAAGCCTAAGTTAATTGTATCCAGTTTGCAAATTAATTCCAATTCAGCAGTCTCTCGTTGGAGTCTGTTTTTGAAGTTTTTTTGTTGAAGAATTGCAACTTTTAGGTCTGTAATCGAGTGACCAAAGAGATTGAAGTGTTCTCCAACTGGTTTTTAAATGTTATAATTCTTGATGTCTGATTTGTGTCCATTTATTCTTTTATGTAGAGACTGTCCAGTTTGACCAATGTACATGGCAGAGGGGCATTGCTGGCACATGATGGCATATATCACATTGGTAGATGTGCAGGTGAACGAGCCTCTGATAGTGTGGCTGATGTGATTAGGCGAATACAGAGTAACACGGCTGCTACTCTTAAATTTGACAATAGGGTGACCAGACAACAAATGTGAAAAATCAGGACAGGGAGTGGGGGGTATTAGGAACCTATGTAAGAAAAAGACCCAAAAATTGGGACTGTCCCTATAAAATCGGGACATCTGGTCACCCTATTTGACAATGCCATGGAGGACCGGCCTTCATATAGAGAGACACTGGAGCAGCATTTTGAAGTAAATGAGGTTCCCTCAGAAAAACATAGAGCAGCATTGCTAAGTGTGATGGGAATGAAACCATACAGTTTAGTACACGTTCTGATCGCCCCAGAGTAGCCAGCCAGCAAAACCTTTACAGATATAGTGCAACTTGTTCAAGAGCACTTGCTATCTAAGCTCCTGATCATAGCAGAGATGTTCAGGTTTCATAAGTGGAATCAGCTTGAAGGTGAATCTATTTTCTCTTTTGCAACAGAGTTAAAAAGATTATCAGAACTCTGTGCTTTTAAGGATGGGCTTAACGAGGCCCTAAGAGACAGATCTGTGTGTGGACTGCTTCATGAATGTATACAGCAGAGCCTCTTAACTGAGGAAAATCTTACTTTTAAACATGCGGTAGAAATTGGAGTAACAATGGAAACTGCAGCAAGAGATGCATTAAATTCGCATAGCGGCACTCAAACAGAAGTAGGAATGCATAAACTATCTGTAACCCAAGGCAAGAGCTGGTCCGCTCAGCAGACAGATGCATATTATCGGTGTGGAAAAGCATTCTACGTTCCTTCTGACTGCCGATTTAAAGATGCATATAGCAGAAACTGTAATAACAAAGGTCATAGCCAAGCAGTTTGTCGCACTAAGAGAAATAAGGAAGAGATCAAATCTGGGTATAGAAAAAGGAACATCAAGGTACATTCTGTGAACAGAGGCAGTAGTGACAAAGACTATGAGAGTGGAGTAGCCAGCCTGGACATATGTAGTCTGAGCAAAAATGACAAGTCAGCAATCTGATTGGCACCCCAGGCAATGGGAAAAATGCTCCAAATAGAAATGGACACAGGCTCCACAGTGTCTGTTACTTCATGTTCAGTGTATGAGAAAACTTTTAAAAATACCAAACTGAGGAAGACACTGATGTTACTAAAAACTTCTACAAGAGAAAAAATAGTGCCAATTGGAGAGATGCAATGTGGAGTATAACAATAAGCAGTGTTTATTGGACTTATATGTCATTGAAAAATGGGGACCGGCCCTGTGGGGCTGTGAATGGTTACCTAAGATTCCTCTGGTTTGGAAATCTCTAAAGATGCTGCAGTCACTCTCAGCAGACTCCACTACAATAGTCAAACAGCTGAAAGGAATACTAAGTCAGGCTTCGGGAGTCTTCAAGGAGGGCATAGGAACACATGAAAAATAAAATAATCCTACATGAGAAGGCGCAGCCCAAGTTTCACAAAGCTTGACCTGTGCCTAACAGTATCTGCTCAAAGGTAGACACTGAATTGGAACATCTGGAAAGAGAAGGCATACTTTCAAAAGTGACTGGGGGGAGTGGAGAACTCCTTTCGTTCCAGTTGTAAAATAATGAGGTGCAATAAGGGTGTGTGGAGATTTTAAGGTCACCATAAACCCTGTAGTGAAAGTGGAAAAATACCCCTTGCCTCAATTTGAAGATATTTTTGCTACACTGGCAGGGGGACAACGATTCAGTAAAACTGATTTGTCACAGGCCTATCTACAGGTGGAAGCTGAGGAAGAGTCTAAGGCATACCTCACAATCAGCACACAAAAGGGTCTGTACTAGTATAACTGGCTAGTGTTTGGTACTGCTCCAGCTCCTGCAATATGGCAATGGACAATGGATCAAGTTTTGCAAGGTATCCCCAAAACACACTGTTATTTGGATGACATTATTGTGACTGGTGGAAGTGATGAAGGACATCTGGAAACCCTGAAAAGGGTATTAAAATGTCTAGAAGAATACAGGTCATGAGCTAATCACATAAAATGTGAATTTTTCAAGGACTTGATAGTTTATTGTGGACACTTTACTGATGAATTAGTCCTTCATAAATCTCAGGAAAAGATTATAGGAGTCCTGTAAGCTCCACCACCAAAGGATGTGTCACAACTTAGATCATTTCGAGGATTTATCAACTACAGTAGGTGATTTGTACCAAACCTAGTAACTGTATTGCATCTGCTGAACTGCTTACTGCAGTGGGTCTGGTCACGTCAGTGTCAAAAAGCTTTCTTGGGAGCAAAACCACTGGTCATATCAGAGAGTGTATTTACTGTACACACTTTAACCCATCCTTGCCTTTGAAGTTAGCATGTGATGCTTCCTCATATGAAATTGGGGCAGTGATATCACACACAATGCCAGAGAGCAGTGAGCGACCCATAGCATTTGCCTCCAGAGCTCTCATAGTGGCAGAATGTAACTGTGACTCTGCACCCCATATTCTTCACAGTGATATAATTATATGATTTCGACATAATTATGATATATTTTATGCAAGATAAATCATGTGAGGTGTCATTGGAAAAATTATGATTTGCTGAATATGATTATCCGATGTGTATGCATGTATCATTTTTGTATCTGAAGTTATGAATATTGACTATGTATATGTATTTCAAATGTAGTTACACCTGGGTGACACCCACTAGGCAAGATGCTTTCAGTCTAGATAATGGATGGGGAAGGGCCTATTCAAGGCAATGGGCCATTAGGAAAAAACAATAGGCCTTAGGAGAAGCTTATCTCCCATGTGGAGAGCCTTCCTGAAAACACTACAGCAGCCTCCAACTAAGGGCTGCTATGACTCTACAAGGACCATATGTGATGAGACCATATGTCTCTGGACTCCATCTTGGGATGTCAGTATTTTTCCAATACTGGAACCAAGCTTTGAAACAAAGGGTTCCTGCCATATCCAAAAGCTATATAAGGCAGGGAGTGATATCATCTGGTGTTCTTCACTCCCCACCCCAGAAGACTTCTGGAAACACCTGAGGAACAAAGACTGAACTGGGGGAAGTGCTGGACCCAGGCTAAAGGGATTTCTTGTCTGTGAATGAAACACCAGGGTATTCCAAGCTGTAAAGCAAGTGCAGCTGGCTCCTTAAGAATCTGCAGCTTGCTTGTATAATCTCTTAGGGTGAGAGTCTGCTATTCATAGTACGACAGGGCAAGGTCAGATGGCTATAGAAAAGTAGTGGGAGATAGATATCTTAGCTCCAGGCTAAACAAATCCCTGGTACCAGGATAAGTTAAATGGCAGCTGCTCCAGGTCAATTAAGACACCTGGCGCCAATTAAGAACTTTCCAGAAGGCAGGGAGAATGCTAGGTTGATTGAGACACCTGAAGCCAATCAGGGACTGGCTGAAACTAGTTAAAAGCCTTCCGGTTAGTCAGGTGGGTGTAGATGTCAGGAGCTGTGGGGGGAAGTTGTGCTGTTGGAGAGACTGAGCAGTACACACCATATCAGGCACAAGGAAGGAGGCCCTGAGGTAAGGGTGAAGTGGAAGTGGGGCTGCTGTGGGGAAGTAGCCCAGGGGAACTGTACGTGTCATGTTTCTAAAGGGTCAGCTACCATGGCTGATACTATTAGGGTCCCTGGGCTGGAGCCCAAAGTTGAGGGTGGGCCCGGGCTCTCCCCTTTGCCCCCCCCCAACCCCAATTAATCACTGAGACTGGGAGACAACAGAGACTGTGCAAGGGAGGATAGCTTCTCCTCACCTCCCTGGCTGGCTTATGATGAAAATGGCTCAGTAGACTGTGACCCTTGTCTCTAGAGAGAGAAGGGTTACATGGAGGGTCACAGTGAGCCTCTGAGGCTAGTGAAATCCATCAGGAAACGAGGGACCCACAGAGACAAGGACAGAGCTTTGTCACAACTGGTGTGAGAACTGGGATTTTGTTCACAGCGTGGCCGAAGAAAGAGGTTTAAAAAAAAAGTGCACTGGGGTTTTGGATTTTTTTTTGTTTTGGTTTGTTTGTTTGCTTTGTACCACAGTGGAGGAGGTGGTAAGAGCTCCGGTACAATCCACGGCAGCCCAGCAGGAGGCCACCGGGGTTCAGGCAATGGTGCAACAAGAGTCTATGCGGCTACAGAAGGAAACCAATCAATTATTTATGAGCCAGGAGACCCAAGATCATGCCCTCTTCAGAGGGGGTGAACCAGCTGAAGATCCTCACCACCCAGGCCCGGGGCTCTGATGGGATGCAAACCCTGAGGGCCACTGCTTGTCTGCCAAAGATGACATCAGGAGATGACGTAGAGGCATATCTCCTCTCATTCGAAAGGGCTGCTCAGCGTGAGGTGTGGCCCCAGGAGCAGTGGGCCAGCATTCTTGCCCCTTTTTTTTGTGGAGAGGCCCAGAAGGCCTACATTGACTTGCCTGTCACGGATGCCACTGACTATACCTGTCTGAAGGCAGAGATCCTAGCACGATTAGGGGTGACAGTAGCGGTAAGGGCCCAGAGGTTCCATGAGTGGAAATACCAGGAGAACAAACCCCTGAGGTCCCAGCTATTCGACCTCATACACTTCGCGTGGAAGTGGTTACAGCCCAAGGTGTACAGCCCGGAGGAGATTTTGGAGACCCTGGTCATGGACCATTACATGCGGGGACTGCTGCCAGATCTCCACAAATGGATAGGCCAGAATGATCTGTCCATGTACGACGAGATGATCACGCTGGTAGAAAGACGGATGACAGCTAGGGAACAGACCTGACTACCCAAGGGAGGCCCCTTTCAAAGCAACCACCCGACCCCAACCCTGGAAGGTTGGGCAGCCAAAACCCCCGGGGAGTCCTAGGTGGAAGAAGGTGGGGCCGAAAACCAGCGGGGACCCCAGAAGGAAGGGATCGGCCTGAGTGGAGGGAACCCCGGGACTAAATCCCCTAAACCCCAGGATAGGGGAATGATTAAAAGCAATTATAGATGTTATGCATGTGGGGAGTGGGGACACATAGCAGCACAGTGTCCCAGCACCGAGGAGCCTATGCAATGTAACTTGGGGGATTGGGAGGTCCCATGCTCCCTTATCCACCTTGCGGGGGTCGCATTAGCCCCACATAATTACACCAGGCCAGTGAGGATAAATGGAGCAGAGACTACAGCACTTGTGGACTCTGGGAGTGCTATCACCCTCATATTGGGTAAGCTGGTAAAAAGTAGTCACCTGCTACAAGCCAAACGCATAGCAGTGACGTGTGTGCATGGGGCCGTGAGCCATTACCTCATCATCCCGGTGGAGATAGAGGTTCAGTGGAACCCCATTGAGGTGACTGTGGGTGTAGTTCCTAAACTCCCATATCCTCTAGTCATTGTGAGGGACTATCCAAGGTTTGATAATTTACTCCCCCTGGAGAGGCTGGAGGGAGGTGGGGACCCTGAGGACAGTGACTCGTCACCGGAGGAATGTCAACTCCCGATGTTCGCTGAGATTTCTCAGGATCTGTTCTCAGCCCCCCGAAAGACCCGGAAGACAAAAAAAAGAGAGGAAGGCCGTGAAGGCCTTAGGAACCCGGATCCTGACCCAGGGCCAGAAGACCTCCCTAGTAGGCAGATGGACGCGAGCAGCCAACAGAGAAACTTCCACCACAGAAGATGAGCCAGAGGCTGCGCCCAGCCATGACGGCAGCGAGCCGTTGGAATAAGCAGAAGCCGGCCCCTGGGAGCTTGGGCAGGTTAGTCCCGGGAGAGAGACTTTCAGGCAGGACCAGGCGGAGGACCCCAGATATGATAACGCCAGGAAAGAGGTGGCCGATATCGATGGGATACCCGTGGATGGGAAGGTCTGGGGTCCCAGACCTTACTTTATAGGGAAGAAAGATCTCCTGTACCGTGTGGTGCAAATGCAGGAGCAAGAGATACAACAACTTCTGGTGCCACGAAACATCAAAAAGCCATATTGAGTCTTGCCCACAGTCACCTGTTTGGAGGACACCTAGGGGTAGAGAAAACCCAGGCATGGATCCTGCGGAGGTTCTTCTGGCCAGGAGTACATGAAGATGTCCGGCAATACTGCACCTCTTGTCCGGAGTGTCAGTTACATAGCCCTCGCCCGCACTTGCGGGCTCCTTTGATACCTCTTCCAATAATAGAGGTTCCTTTCGAATGGATAGCCATGGATCTGGTAGGGCCCCTAGAGAAGACAGCTCGGGGCCACCAACATGTGCTTGTTGTACTGGACTATGCAAGCTGGTACCCAGAAGCTGTTTCCCTATGCAACACAGATTCCAAGATAATAGCTAAGGAGCTAGTACAGATCTTTGCCAGGGTTGGGCTACCCAAGGATCAAGGGACTGATCAAGGGACACCTTTCGTGTCCAAGTTGATGAAAGATCTCTGTTCATTGCTCCATGTACAAGCCCTACGGACCTCTGTATACCTCCCGCAAACAGATGGCCTTGTGGAAAGGTTCAATAGGACCCTCAAGGCCATGATCAGGAAAGTGGTGAGCTGGGATGGGAAAGATTGGGATGCCCTATTGCCTTATCTCATGTTCGCCATCCGGGAGGTTCCGCAAGCCTCCACGGGTTTCTCTCCATTCAAACTACTATATGGGTGCCACGTCTGGGGCATATTGGATATAGCCAGAGAAGCCTGGGAAGAGAAGCCAAATCCTGGAAGGAACATAGTTGAGCATGTACTGCAGATGAGAGATCGGATAGCCCGAGTTACACCCGTTGTACGGGAATACTTGGTGAGAGCATAGGAAACCCAACACACCCATTATAACCACCAAGCAAAGCTTTGACGGTTCCAACCAGGGGTTCGGGTGATGGTACTGGTGCCCATAGCAGAAAGTAAACTGTTGGTACAGTGGCAGGGACCTTACGAAGTAATCGAAGCCGTGGGAGAGGTGAACTATAAGGTGCGGCAGCCAGGCCGCTGGAAACTGGAGCAAATTTACCACATCAATCTTCTAAAACCTTGGCATGATCGAGAGGCATGCTTAGTCACGCAGGAGACCCTTCCCCAGGAGGATAATTTACACGAGCAAGTGAGGATATCATCCGACTTGACGCTGATCCAAAAGATTGAGGCAGCCGACATGATTAATCGCAACCGAGATGTGTTCTCTACAAAACCGGGGTGGATGACTGAGACCTATCACCATATCTGCATGATCCCCGGAGCCAAGGTGGCATTTAGACCCTACCAAATCCCTGCAGCCAAAAGAGAAGAAATCAAGCCTGAAGTAAAGAAAATCTTAGAATTAGGGGTTATTGAAGAATCTTACAGTAAGTGGTCCAGTCCAATTGTTCTAGTGCCTAAACCTGATGGTACCATGAGATTCTGTAATGACTTTCGCCGACTGAATGAAATATCCCAGTTTGATGCATACCCCATACCATGCATCGACGAACTGGTTGACTGACTGCGTAGTGCCCGATTCTTGACTACACTGGATCTGACAAAAGGGTACTGGCAGATTCCTCTGACCAAAGAAGCTAAAGAAAAGACAGCATTCTCCACCCTGGACGGGCTATTCCAGTACACTGTCCTCCCTTTTGGGCTACATAGGGCCCCGGCCACATTCCAGTGCCTCATGGATAAGCTGCTGCGCCCCCATTCTAGTTATGCAGCCGCATACCTAGATGATGTCGTCATCCATACACCAGACTGGGGAACCCACTTTTAGAAAGTTGAGGCAGTACTGCGCACCTTAAGGAGGGCTGGCCTCACTGCTAATCCTGCTAAATGTGCCATAGGGCTAGCAGAGGCTAGGTACCTGGGATATATTGTGGGAAGGGGCATAGTGAAGCCCCAAACGAATAAGCTAGAGGCAATTCAAAACTGGCCCCAGCCAACCCAAAAGAAGCAGGTCTGTGCGTTCCTAGGCTACTACCAACATTTTATTCCCCACTTTGCCACTAGGGCAAGTCCCCTAATGGACCTGGTGAAGGTCCGAGGTCCAGACATGGTAAAGTGGACTGACACAGCAGAGGGGGCATTCACAGACCTTCGGACGGCCCTCTGTAATGACCCCGTACTCATAGCCCCGGACTTTAACAGGGAATTTATTTTACAAACAGACGCTTCCAAGGTGGGGTTGGGGGCAGTTCTGTCGCAAATGGTGGGAGAAGAGGAACACCCGATCCTCCACCTAAGCAGAAAGCGTCTCCCAAGAGAACAGAAATACGCTGTAGTCAAGAGAGAATGCCTTACTGTCAAATGGGCTATGGAGACACTGCGTTATTACCTCTGAGGCCAGCAATTTACTTTTGTGATGGACCATGCACCCCTCCAGTGGATGCAGTGGAATAAGGAAAAGAATGCAAGGGTTACCAAGTGGTTCTTATCCTTCCAATGATTCCAGTTTCGCATATGGCACAGGGCTGGATGCCACCATGACAGTGCTGATGGTCTGTCACGAGCAGACTGCCTGGTGTCCCAAGTTGCCCAACTCTATGGTGTTGAGCAGAGGGGCAGGATATGTGATGGGGCAAGGTCAGATGGCTATAGAAAAGTAGTGGGAGATAGATATCTTAGCTCCAGGCTAAACAAATCCCTGATACCAGGATAAGTTAAATGGCAGCTGCTCCAGGTCAATTAAGACACCTGGCGCCAATTAAGAACTTTCCAGAAGGCAGGGAGAACGCTAGGTTGATTGAGACACCTGAAGCCAATCAGGAACTGGCTGAAACTAGTTAAAAGCCTCCCAGTTAGTCAGGTGGGTGCGGATGTCAGGAGCTGTGGGGGGAAGTTGCACTGTTGGAGAGACTGAGCAGTACACACCATATCAGGCACAAGGAAGGAGGCCCTGCGGTAAGGGTGAAGTGGAGCTTGAGGAAGTGGGGGCTGCTGTGGGGAAGTAGCCCAGGGGAATTGTACGTGTCATGTTTCTAAAAGGTCAGCTACCATGGCTGATACTATTAGGGTCCCTGGGCTGGAGCCCAAAGTAGAGGGAGGGCCCAGGCTCCGCCCTTTGCCCGCCGCCCCCGATTAATCACTGAGACTGGGAGACAACAGAGACTGTGCAAGGGAGGATAGCTTCTCCTCACCTCTCTTACTGGCTTATGATGAAAATGGCTCAGTAGACTGTGACCCTTGTCTCTAGAGAGAGAAGGGTTACGTGAAGTGTCACAGTCTACTGAGCCATTTCACTTATTTCACTTATAATCACTTAAAATCTATCTTTTGTGGCTAATAAACTTGTTTTTGCTTTATCTAAACCAGTGAGTTGTAGTGAAGTGTGTGGGAATCACAACTCAGGGGCAAAGGCTGTGGCATATTCCTCTCCACATTGGAGGGGGGTGTGTGTGAATTATATGAGCGTACACTGTACAGTTCCCTATGCAGCGCAAGATGGTATAATTTTGCGTTTATACTCCAGAGGGAGT
Source organism: Natator depressus (assembly GCF_965152275.1). Classification (NCBI taxonomy): domain Eukaryota; kingdom Metazoa; phylum Chordata; order Testudines; family Cheloniidae; genus Natator; species Natator depressus. Next base: position 42,504,612 of record NC_134241.1, on the reverse strand, counting down.
GTGCGCCTGTGGAGCTGGGAGTTGCCTTAACTGTAGCCTTCCTATGCAGGGGCTGGTCAGAGAGCCTGTATGTAACTGCACCTGGGTGCATCCCTACTTGTATGTATGCTGGTGAAAGTGCAGGCTGGAGGGCTCTGCAGCTTGTCACAGCAGTAGAGTGTGAGAGGGAGCCCAGGCTGCTGGGTCAGGGGGCTCAGTGGTACCCCAGGTCCCAGACTGCACCCCAGGGGTGACAACCCATCACAGTAACTATGCACAAATAGACAAGGAGGCTTTAAGTCTGGTATGGGGTGGGAATTCAACCTGTATCTATATGGGAGAAAATTCACCCTTATCACAGATCACCAACATCCGATGAAGTGAGCTGTAGCTCACGAAAGCTTATGCTCAAATAAATTGGTTAGTCTCTAAGGTGCCACAAGTACTCCTTTTCTTTTTGCGAATACAGACTAACACGGCTGTTACTCTGAAACAACTCCTAGTAGCAATCCTTCATCCAGGGTAGGGAGTTTCTGTGATAACGACAGCACATATCATAGAATCATAGAATATCAGGGTTGGAAGGGACCTCAGGAGGTCATCTAGTCCAACCCCCTGCTCAAAGCAGGACCAATCCCCAATTAAATCATCCCAGCCAGGGCTTTGTCAAGCCTGACCTTAAAAACTTCTAAGGAAGGAGATTCTACCACCTCCCTAGGTAACGCATTCCAGTGTTTCACCACCCTCCTAGTGAAAAAGTTTTTCCTAATATCCAACCGAAATCTCCCCAACTGCAACTTGAGACCATTACTCCTTGTCCTGTCATCTTCTACCACTGAGAATAGTCTAGAACCATCCTCTTTGGAACCACCTCTCAGGTAGTTGAAAGCAGCTATCAAATCCCCCCTCATTCTTCTCTTCTGCAGACTAAACAATCCCAGTTCCCTCAGCCTCTCCTCATAAGTCATGTGTTCCAGACCCCTAATCATTTTTGTTGCCCTTCGCTGGACTCTCTCCAATTTATCCACATCCTTCTTGTAGTGTGGGGCCCAAAACTGGACACACTACTCCAGATGAGGCCTCACCAATGTCGAATAGAGGGGGGACGATCACGTCCCTCGATCTGCTCGCTATGCCCCTACTTATACATCCCAAAATGCCATTGGCCTTCTTGGCAACAAGGGCACACTGCTGACTCATATCCAGCTTCTCGTCCACTGTAACCCCTAGGTCCTTTTCCGCAGAACTGCTGCCTAGCCATTCGGTCCCTTGTCTGTAGCTGTGCATTGGGTTCTTCCGTCCTAAGTGCAGGACCCTGCATTTATTCTTATTGAACCTCATCAGGTTTCTTTTGGCCCAAACCTCCAATTTGTCCAGGTCCCTCTGTATCCTATCTACCACTCCTCCCAGTTTAGTATCATCCGCAAATTTGCTAAGAGTGCAATCCACACCATCCTCCAGATCATTTATGAAGATATTGAACAAAACTGGCCCCAGGACCGACCCCTGGGGCACTTCACTTGACACCGGCTGCCAACTAGACATGGAGCCATTGATCACTACCCGTTGAGCCCGACAATCTAGCCAACTTTCTACCCACCTTATAGTACATTCATCCAGCCCATACTTCTTTAACTTGCTGACAAGAATACTGTGGGAGACCGTGTCAAAAGCTTTGCTAAAGTCAAGAAACAATACATCCACTGCTTTCCCTTCATCCACAGAATCAGTAATCTCATCATAGAAGGCGATTAGATTAGTCAGGCATGACCTTCCCTTGGTGAATCCATGCTGACTGTTCCTGATCACTTTCCTCTCGTGTAAGTGCTTCAGGATTGATTCCTTGAGGACCTGCTCCATGATTTTTCCAGGGACTGAGGTGAGGCTGACCGGCCTGTAGTTCCCAGGATCCTCCTTCTTCCCTTTTTTAAACACTTGCAACACTGGGCTCTCTTCTGAGCTGGTTATATCTATGACATCAAATTCAAAAGAACTGAAGTGCACACAAATGCAGATGGGCCCTCCTGCCTGCCCATGCTAGTTGAAGGATAACCTGTAATAGAGACAGAAGCTATAGAAGCTGTCAACTTGTTTCAGATTGAGTGTTCCCCAGTGACCTGTAATTTGATTGAGCAAGAAACCAAGAGGGATCCCACACTAGCTCAGGTTCATGAAGCCACTGTGAAGGGCTGGAAATACACTGACAGCCCTAAGCTTGCAACTTTCTATGCATGCAAAGGTGACTTTACCATACATAGAGGGTATGTCATGTAGGGAATTTGTGTTATTATACCTAATAAACTGTGCACAAGAGTCTTAGAAGAGCTCCATGTATGTCACTGAGGGGAAGTAAAAATGAAGGCACTTGCCAGGAGTTTTATATGGTGGCTAGGCATTAACCAGCAAATAGAGCAGCTTGCTGTGGAATGTTCGGAATGTCAACAGGTGCAGTGCATGCCTAAACCAGAGTCATTTCACCCCAGGAATGGCCATCAGCTCCCTGGCAATGTGTGCATATTGGTTTTGCAGGACCATTTTTGGAATGATGTATCTAAGAGTGGTGGATATCCATTCCAAATGGGCAGAAGGTTTTTGCATGAAAACCACCACAGCTGCACATACAATAGAAAAACTATGAATTTTTTTTGCAAGAACTGGACTACCAGAGCAAGTTGTGAGTGACAATGGCTCTCAGTTTAGTCCAGAAGAGTTTCAGTTGTTCATGAAGGAAAATGGTATTAGATGTTTTTACCTTGGCACTATATCATCCAGCCACAAATGGCTAGGCTGAAAGGTTTGTACAAACTTTCAAGTGATGCATGACAGATGAGATGGGGTCATTACAGCAGAAGCTGTCACTCTCCTTACTAGCATATCAAAATGCAGTACATGCCACGATGAACCAAACACCTGCAGGGCTGCTTATGGGCCGAAATCTCAGGTCATGCTTGGATTTATTAAAGCCCATCTATATCTACAAGTCAGAAATAATCAAATAAGTCAAATTATGGCAAGAGAGAACAGTCACCTCATCAGCTACAAGTGTGTCAAACAGTGCTGGCGTGTAATTATCAGGACATGGCTTCTGGCGATTGTTAGTGCACAAACAGGCCCTTTGTCCTATATAGTACTATTGGCACCCAATATGTTTTTGTGCCTCCACATTGATTAATTGTGAGATTTGGGAGTGACCATGGCTGATAAGAGAGGCAAAAATTGGGGAGCCATCAGTTGTTCCAACATTGCTTCCCCAGCTTGATGCAACAGCCAGTAACACTGTATCAGAAAGCAGCAGTTCTGAACAGCCAGAATCATCTGAGGGAACATCTGAGTCAGCCATTGCTGCAGACACACCCCGTCCTCGAGGAGTCTTCAAAATGTTGGCAGACATTATCCAGAAAGAAAATGCAGCCACCTGAAAGACTTGACATGTAACTGGACCTTGTGTTGTTCCCCCACACGTGCTTCTGAGGATGTGCCCATTTCATTTCAGAGCGACGATAGATGTGATGTATGTGAATGTATTGAGCAGGGTGTTGAATCTGTTTATGTGAATTTCTTAAGCAATTGCTTATGTTGATTCTGCTGTTATACAGTGGTTACTATGTTTTTCTTCTCTCTCTTGGCAATATGGAGTCAGTCAGACATCATGGCTCCAACTTTGTGCATGTGTCTGTATTTCTAATCAGGGATTTGTGCTATGTCCACAAAACACAACAGCCTTGTTCATCTTTTACATCCTCACTGAATCCTGCTGCCCTGGGACTGGTACAGCTGTGCTGCCTCATTCCAGTCAACATCAGCCACATGCTGTCAGAAGTGGGCGGCATAGGAGGTGGCTGGCTCTTGCCCTCTGACAAAACTTCCGGAGGGCAGCCTCTGCTGAGCGGACATGATGTGGGTCATTAAAGATGGTTGCGAAGGCTTGCAGGAAGGTGCCCCACTTGGAGAGCACTGGGTTGCTCTGGTCTGACAGTGGGGAGACCCAGTCAAGCACTTTGCTAGTGACAAGGCTAGTTACTAGCCCCACCTTTGTCTGTTGGGTAGATTTGGGTGTGGAGCAGGAAGAGCAGCCGGCATTGGTTCTGCAACCATGAAATTTCCAACAGCCCCTGTCAAACCATTCAGGCAGCGGTACCGTGGGTGCTGGTTCTACACTTGGAACTAATGAAAGACTTCTTGTTTTGGGTCTTACTGGGACTTCTGAGTTCAGTTTTGGACAAACTCTGTTGCCAGCCTAGCGAAAGTGAATTAAAGGACTTTGCGCTGAGCAGGTGACTGGAAGCTGAGTTAGTTTTTTAGAGGGCCCTTGGCGAAGGGGAAATAGAGGCACTGGTGGCCATTTCAATGCATCATCCATTTGCAGTAGCCTGTAGAGAGGACACCTGCTATACTGTCCAGTCTCCCTGCTTTCACTCAGCCTGCAGCACTCCCCAGAACCTGTGCTTCTGCTCGGGGGAAAGGTGTGGAGGTTGTAGAAAGAGAAGGCAACCTCCTCATGTTATAGTGAGCTGAGCTGTCAGGCACAAGCGGACATTTTAACACCATTTGCTTCTACCCAGGCATTGATACTGTGGTGGTGCAGCTTCCAAACTCTTCTGAAAGAGCCAGAATGAAATAATGGTTTAGCACAGCAAAGAGCATGGGACCTGGAAGGTGTCAAAATAAGAGCAAGAATGTTTCACAAGTGAACTTTTCATCTAGTTATTGTCTCCCAGGCCATCTCTTCTTTCTCCCAAGCCATCTCTTCAGGAAACATTGGGCCTGTGCCACCATTTCATCGTTCAAGGTTTACACCTGAGTAACTCCACTAAAATCATTTAGTGTTTCATTGTAAAAACATAACTGGATGGCAAGGAACATTGCAGATAGAAACATATGACATTTCCACAAGGGCATGTGTCAGGGTGGGTTCAGAGGTGAAGAGATTCAGGCACTAATTTTCATGTGTGCACATTTGGGTTCAAATCTGACTTTGATCACAAAGATGCCTTAGATCTCCACCAGGCCCCACTTGACATTAGTCCATATGAACAAAAAGAAGTTACTGGTATAATACAGTATTTGTCAGTCTCTGTTTAACGCTCAGCTGCTCCAGGTTTGAACGGAAGATGGGAGTGTGGATTAGGATGGAGGTGCACTGACAGAACAGGGTGCAGCACTGGAGTGGCAGAGCTGCATGTGAAGCCAAAGCACTGGTGTAGCAGACTTCCAAAGCCAGACATGCTGCACACTGTGCTGTGAGGGCTCTGGTTTGTGGATGAGCTTCTCTAACACTCCTGTGGCACAAACATGAGAGAGGCCAGAGAGAACTGCTTCCACCTAAGGGCCCTTTCCATTTTATTCCAGCAAACACAAGTTCATTTTCAGAGCATGGGGTCGTGTTCCTTTGCTCCCCCTCCCCAACAAAGTGACACAAATCCTGCAGCACAGCCTGGCCCTCCCTGGGCTCTAAGCCATCCCCACTTGCCAGAGGCAGGTGCTCTGCACTTATGTTTCCCTTGAGCTCATTCTTGCAGTTTCAGCTAGGCATCACTTTCCTTAATTAATGAACTCCTAAGAAGCTCAGTCTTGCTCACAGGAGATGCCAATCTTTGTTATTGGGGGTACAGACTGAATAGCTGATGAGCCAGGATCCTATGGCTGCAACCTACAGCAGAGGGAAAGTGAGCCCCAACCTGCTGTAGAAAGTGCACACCCAGCTGGGAACAGCTATGAGAGAGTCGTACTCAGTCTTGCCTCCTTACCATTCCTGCACTCAACTCTCATGCTGCCTTGAAGTCATTCCCAATGGGCCCATGCCCAGCAGCCCAACTTCCTCCTGTTGGAGAAAAGGAGCTTTTGTTGTCTCTTCTTCTTAGCTATTGACAGATTAAGAATGTGGCTGCACCCAAGAAACAACATAGATAGAAAGGCACTGGCTTGGGCCTAGGCCCAGATCCCTACTATCTCAGTTCATGTAGACTCTCCATTAGCTCCTAGCAGTACAAGGCATATGACACACTGAGCTGTTCTGCTTCTATCCAGTAGTGGCCAGTGATTCACATGCGAATTCATTACAATGTATGGATAATGTGTACACACTGAAATTCTGTCACAGGTGTCTCTCTAGAAACGAGTTATCCCTAACTCTGCAGGTGCCTCTAGAATGTTTGACTGGAGACAGGATAAAGAGGGAAAAGGTTGGGAAACTTCTTCAAACTACAAGTATTTCTGTTTGAGCTGAGCAAATAATTTGCTACAAATAATGTATCAAATTAATTAAGGGTTTTTTTTTTTAACAGATCATAAGTACATGAGAGTTATTAGTTACTTGAAATGAATTTAACAAATTTTTGACTTTTTTTTGTTTTCACAATTACCCTAACTCCATGTGTTGACTGCAAACAGTTTTCTATTTCTACATGCTATTTGAGGTTTGCTATGTGATGTTATTGATTAGTTGTCATTGGTCAGTATGTCATAGATTCTTAGATTCCAAAGCCAGAAGGAACCATTGTGGTCATGTAGTCTGACCTCCTGTATAACACAAGCTGAGAACTTCCCCCCAATAAATGCTTTTTGAACTAGAATATATCCTTTAAAAAACCCAATCTTGATTTAAAAATTGCCAGTGATAGAGAATCCACCACAATCTTTGGTAAATTATTCCAGTGGTTAATTCTTCTCATTGTTAAAAATGTATGCCTTCTTTTGAATTTGAATTTCTCCAGCTTCAACTTCCAGCTATTTAATCTTGTTATACCTTTGTTTGCTAGCTTGAAGAGACCATCATCAAATATTTCTATCCCAAGTAGACACTTCTAAACTGTGATAAGTGTATAAACAATAAAGTTATGTGCAGCAAAACACTTCAACACATGCTTAACTTAAAGTACGTTAGCAGTTTCATTGACTCCAGTGAATGGTTTGCTGGGTTGGGGTTTGTGTGCGCACGTGTCACGGACTTCCAGGTTATGCCCACTCTTGGGCCCCGTATGGTCCCTGAGGGGAACCTCCTTCAGCGTGACAGCCCTTCTCGGGGGTCCACTCTCTCTCAGGGGTTAAGCCCCTCCACCTCCTGGAGCCGCACCTCTCTTAGCTAAGGCCAGTCTCTCGCTGTGGGCCCCCTCAGGGAGTCCACTCACTCTGGATCCCTGGGGCCTCCACTCCCAGAGGGAATAATGCAACCTGTTCTCTAGACCGGAGGGACTCTCAGCCAGCGTAAAACAGGAGAGTTTACTGAGCATCTGAACACAGCATAGGAAACTCTCAGGGCCCTCAGGCCTGGCCTCCCTCAGCACAGTACATATACGTCTCCCCTGCATCCAGGTAGGCTCTGCCTGCTCTCTCCCTCCAGTCCCGAGACCCCCTGTTTCCTAGCTGGGCATCTGACATCACCTCCCCAAGCCCTGCCTCTGTCCATTGTTTTCTTTCCAGGTAAACAGGGTTGCCTGGGCCTCCTCTCCTCTCAGCCGTCCTCTGTCCCCCTCTGGCTGGTACCGGCTGGTCAGGTCAATGGGGTCCTCTCTTCACAGCCCATTGTCCTCCCACAAGTCAGAACCGGCTGTGATTCCCGAGCTGGGCCTCCAAGTCACCAGGTCACCAGTCGCTCAGGTATCCATTCTCCAGGCCATTGGCTGGGGTCCCAAGTTCCATTGCTGGTCCTCTGTAACAACAAACTCCCTCTCCCATCACCTTGTTAAACCAGTAACACCCAGGGAAACTGCATCCCACCCCCACTGCATGAAAACCATTGAAAAAAAACAAGAAGGCAGGACAGGACAAGGAGTAATGGTCTCAAGTTGCAGTGGGGGAGGTTTAGGTTGGATATTAGGAAAAACTTTTTCACTAGGAGGGTGGTGAAACACTGGAATGCGTTACCTAGGGAGGTGGTAGAATCTCCTTCCTTAGAAGTTTTTAAGGTCAGGCTTGACAAAGCCCTGGCTTGGATGATTTAATTGGGGATTGGTCCTGCTTTGAGCAGGGGGTTGGACTAGATGACCTCCTGAGGTCCCTTCCAACCCTGATATTCTATGATTCTAAGAAAAAAACAAGAACCCCCCCCCCACTTTGTCACATCACGTACAATAGGATGCATAAACCTAATTTTCTATGTGGTGGGAGAGAGTTAAATTCTTCCTTTCCAAAGGAAATATACCTAGCTACCCTTAGAGCACTGATTGCCCAGGAACTCACCTATGACTAGCTGAAGAGATTTTAAGGTTTGGGGCCTAAATGAGGAGTGTGCTTTGAGGACTCTGGCAGACGGGACCAGCAACCTAGCCAGGCCCAGATTTGCCAGCTCTATGGACTTTCATCATAATCCACAAGATTTTTGGCCCTGCCTATGGGGAAAATCCAGTAAGGATTGACAACAGTACTGACAGGTCATGACCTGGATCTCCCAGCCACAGGGCAGTAGGCCAAGCACTGGCAGCCATAGTTGAGGCAGGACAGGTTGGGCATTTTTGTATAACGTCACAGCTTCTTATAGGGGGAAGGCCAAGTGCGAGCAGTCAGTCCTCACTTGGGGCAACTTTCCTGAGTATCATAAAATCATAATAATTAGAGATGGGGGAGAGTTTATTAGGTCTCATCCATTCCATCTCCCAGAAGCCACTGCTCCTTATAGGGCAAATTCTCCAGTCTAGTGTTAAGATTACCAAACAATAGAGCTGCAGCCAGGTCTCTTGGGACGTGACTGCATGTCCTAATACACCTCACTGTCAGGAGATTATCCATGGTATTCATGATGCATTTTCCTTCTCTTAAGTTTCCTTCCTAGCTTCCTCACAGTTCTGGAATTGTGCCACAGGTCAGGGTCAGGCGGCCATTCCCTGTCCAGGTGGGCTAAGTATTCCTGGGTAACTCACAGTCTTTTGTTAGGCCGCAGACTGCAGTCAGGCAGCCACTCCCTACTGGGGTGGGCTGGTTATTCTTGAGTACCTCCCAGTCTGTCACTGGTTTGAAGGCTGATTGTTGGCAACAATAGGCTGGGTGTTCTGGAATTAGCTGGACTGATATATTATTATTTTACAATTTTAAAAATATAAATGCACAGATTATATAAAACGAAATAAAAAATAAAATGTATTTTAAATCAAGAAGAGGCATAATCTGACCCTGACGGTCAACCAAGCTATTGCTGGATTCTCTTGATGACAGTCCTATGGGTAAATCCATGCCAGACAGGAAAGTGGTGACCCCCACATTACCCAGCACAGAAGCCTCACTTTAAAATCAAACGTGCTTTGTGTGCAGAAGCCCACATTAATCGGCAGCAGATCTGATGTGATGCCAGCTGAGACACTGAGTTCAGCGGGAAATATCTCTGCCACTGTATGTAATGGATAATACTGCAGTTATCTGGCTACAGGTGCCTGAATTTAATTAGGTATTTCTGCATGATGATAATTTTAATTAAGTGCAGCCAGTTCCCTTTGCTGGATGCGTGAGTCCCTGCGTATCTGAAATTTCCAGGCAAGCTTTCATTTCAGCCTCACTGCTCATTTGTTTCTCAACTCCTCAGTTAATTTCCTTTTCTTTGTAAATAGTTAATTTAAATGAAAAGTGATTTTCTGCAGGTATGACACAAAGAATTCTCTTCCTAAAGCACATGCCAGGGCTCCTGAGATAGGAATTAGGGTAAGAAATAATACAGGTCTGGGACTGGGTTTATCTGTGTGTGCATGCAGTGCCCAGCACTATAGGACACTGACCCCTTGAAGACCACTCTATGCTACCATTAAATAATAATATTAACAAGGGAGGCTGGGAAAATGACTTTCCATGTAACATAACATACCTCAATGAGACTGCTAGAATTCTAAACCTGGCTGTATTTTTACAGGACATTAAGAAGTGGCAGACTGCCCGCACCCACTCAATCCAGATTGAGGGTAGCAGATTATGAGCCAGTTTTAACGGAAAATGTTAATTATATAAGTGTTGGGGCATTAAGGATCCACAGTGTTGAGTGTGTAAGATTTCTGAGAGTCATTAGATAGAACTGTTGCAGATGGTCTTCCTAGCTTTGCTCATTTTAACATATAGGAATTATTAGAACTTGAAGAAATGCCTGTGATCAGATGTGATACATTTCTTTTAGTAGCTGAACTTGTTTCTTGCCTGAATATCATTGTTCAAGAATCTTTCAGGTTAAACCCACACATGCTTCAAAGTGTTTTAAGTGTGGACACAGCCTAAGGATGGCATTGGCTAGCACTCTGGAGCTTGCTGGAGTTCAGCTCACGAAAACAAATTTGTAAAGTATGACTCTTCCCAATTGAATTTGAAGCAAACTTAAGGCTCCTTTTCAGGGGTCTCCTGATATTCAAAGATAAGGGCAATTTTTTTGCCTCATACTTTAAACACAATCTGAGAGAAAAGTAGAGTTTTTTATAGCACTTGGAGAGGGAGAGGTCAGTTGAAGCAGAGTAAAGAGCTGAGGGCACTATGGAGGCACTGGCTCTAGCTTAGTGTTTATGAGTTGAGTTTTGCCCTGAAAGCATGCAGTCAAGCTTTCTATTTTGATGAAAAATAAAATGTGTCCTCCTCAAACTTACAGCACTTAGTCTTTCAGTACAGATTGAATTTCCAGAGACTTTACAAGGAAATGTGTTCGTTAGTTTATGGCTTAAAATTAGTTGTAAAGTGGAACTTTTAAGAGATTTAGCACTCAATGTCAGAACATTCTTTGTCCTGTCAAAGTTTGACTCAGACTCACAATTTATCAGAACACTCTGTTTTATTAGCAAAGCTGCTCTGCTAATACATTTAGAAGTGAGCCCCCCGAGTGGGGCTTGTGTCTCTTAATTTATACAGTTTTTTGGAGAACAAGTTACAGAGAAGTTACAGACAAAAGAAGAAAAGGATTTTTAGTCACCACCCTTCGAGATCCCCGAGACCAGTCACGTATCTTCAATTACCTGCCACCCTTAACAATCTCCTTTAACAGCGTCCAGTTAATTTAACTAATTGCCCTTGTCAAGGTTCCTCCCCCACTCTGAACTCTAGGGTACAGATGTGGGGACCTGCATGAAAAACCTCCTAAGCTTATCTTTACCAGCTTAGGTCAAAACTTCCCCAAGGTACAAAATATTCCACCCTTTTGTCCTTGGATTGGCCGCTACCACCACCAAACAAATACTGGTTACTGGGGAAGAGCTGTTTGGACACGTCTTTCCCCCCAAAATACTTCCCAAAAACCTTGCACCCTACTTCCTGGACAAGGTTTGGTAAAAAGCCTCACCAATTTGCCTAGGTGACTACAGACCCAGACCCTTGGATCTTAAGAACAATGAACAATCCTCCCAACACTTGCACCCTCCCTTTCCTGGGAAATGTTGGATAAAAAGCCTCACCAATTTGCATAGGTGACCACAGACCCAAACCCCTGGATCTGAGAACAATGAAAAAGCATTCAGTTTTCTTACAAGAAGACTTTTAATAAAAATAGAATTAGAAATAAGAAATCCCCCCTGTAAAATCAGGATGGTAAATACCTTACAGGGTAATTAGATTCAAAACATAGAGAACCCCTCTAGGCAAAAACCTTAAGTTACAAAAAAGATACACAGACAGAAATAGTTATTCTATTCAGCACAATTCTTTCCTCAGACATTTAAAGAAATCATAATCTAACACATACCTAGCTAGATTACTTACTAAAAGTTCTAAGGCTTCATTCCTGGTCTATCCCCAGCAAAGACAAAATGTGGACAGACACACAAACCCTTTGTTTCTCTCCCTCCTCCCAGCTTTTGAAAGTATCTTGTCTCCTCATTGGTCATTTTGGTCAGGTGCCAGCGAGGTTACCTTTAGCTTCTTAACCCTTTACAGGTGAGAGGAGATTTCCTCTGGCCAGGAGGGATTTTAAAGGGGTTTACCCTTCCCTTTCTATTTATGACAGCCCTTCACACCTTCCATTCTGATGCCTGCTTCTTAGACGTGCTGGCTCTATCTTAATTGCTTCTCCATTCAAAAGCTAACTGTCCCTACGTGTGCTCCCTCAGATACTTTGTAACATGTTTTGGCATGCCCTCTCATATACAATGTATCCAGCATGTCCCCTTATACAACGTTATACTTATACAATGTTATACTTCCACAGTCCTGAATGCCCTCAGTGACAGAATGACATAGGCTCTCTGAACTTTCCCTGTAGTTAAACCCATTGAACTCTTGTGCATAAACTCCATTTGAAGAAATTATGTTGCAATTAAGCTAAATTATTAACAGTTGTTGAACCTAAATTATGATTCTAGACTAATAGAGAGAGCCAGGTCAATTGCTCAGGTCACTCTTAAGTGACACAGTAGCAGGGACCTACATGATCTAGCTTTGGGCCCATCTGCTGCCTCAGTTTCCCTCTCTCAGATGAGGAGCTACTGGCTTCCAGCACTTCTTAACTCACTGTGTTGACTTAGCCCTCCATTTAAGTCATGAAAGTCCACCCCCTCCAGAGTTATCAAAGTCATAGGAAAGACATCAAAAATCAATATCTCACCTGACTCTGGCTGGGCACAGTCCTTCTTTCCAGGGTCTTTCCTGTTCACCAGCAATCCTTACTTCCAGCCCTTCTGGGCCTCAGTCACCCCCCTCCTCCCCACTCCTTGTTGGTGGCGGGAAGGGGGCTGCACGCCTCACAGAGTGACACCATAGGGGGAATCCACACCCACCTGCCACTAGGTGCTCCAGCAATGGAGCCCTTAACAAGTGGGCTGTCTGCCCCCATAATCTATCCAGTCCTGTCTCTCACCTTCCTAGAGCCTCCTCACTGATCCTTCCCTGGCTAGTTCCCCACTCTTTTCTGGAGCACTGCACCCCACATCTGCTCTCCCTAGAGTCTCTCCCCTACATGACCACAGTCAGGTCTGGTTTACAGTCCCATTCTCCCCATCACATGACTCCTGTACATGTACTCATTCCTACCACCTGGGGAAATGGGCTAAGCCTGGCACAGTGCAGCTGAACTCCATCCTCATTAAAGGAGCCATCTTGTGACAGGACCCATTGTGATATCAGAAGTAACTCAGCCAATCATCACCCTTCCTTGACAGCCACTTTGCATGCTGCAGTTCTGTTGGCTGACATGAGTCAGTGGGGCAAGGGGGACTGTACCCAGTGTCAAGTTCTCCTGTGGAGGGGACATAGCCTTGCAGTGGTCATGGGAAAGGTGCCAATTGACAGTGCTGTTAAAAGTCCCGTGGCTGCATCCTAGCAAATCAAAGGCCAGATTCAGCACTAAGACTTGACTGTTTTGCACTGCTCCAGTGAGGCAGCACAATTGTCAGTCTGGCCTCACTGGCTGAGCTGCTCCTGCCTCTTTGTGTTTGCTCCAGAGTTCTGCAAAGCAGCACACACTGGTGGATTGGGAGATGCCCTGTGATGATGTATGACAACTGAGCAAACACTTGAGAGTTGTTAAGGGCTATTGGAGAGGTCTGGGGGTGGGAGGGCTGGGTTCACTGTGCTCCAGCGAAGCCCATTGATGTAACCATCACCTGGGGGCCATTTCTAGCTGGCACAGCTATGAGGCAGTGCCTGGCAGCCTGAAGGTCAGGGGGCACAAAGATGGCCTTGTATTGACTGCTCCTCAGATGATCTGGGAGAACCTAGCCCTTGAGATTGCCCGATTAAAAGCGGTGATGACCAAGCTCTTGGTAGGGTATGGTGGTGTTGGTGATGATGTATTGTAATGCATTTGCACAAGCAGCCAAAGCTAAGGGTTCAGCCTAGACTCTGTCACTTCCTGATTTGTCAGGGTTTAACAGTGCAGCATGAATGTTCTGTTGGGGTGATTTGAAATAAGCAGGTAATTTGGGTCAACCCTGAACCAATTGGCCCTGTGGACCCTCTGGATCTGCCTTTTTTCCTCTATTTTGCATGTGATTTCAAATTATGGCACATTACTCTCCCCTTCTAAAGGGTTGTCTCATTACTACGGGCTCTTCCTGCAAAAATCTGTGCCTGTATTCTTCTCTGTGTGAGACACAGTAACTCCAGGAATACAAATCCATTGGCTTCTCAAGGAATAAATAAACAGGCCCCGGCTGAGGGCGTTTCCCCAAGAAATCAAATAAACCAACAATATATGGAGATACTACATGCTTGAAAGGAAATCTTTGGAGCTGGTTAATTTGTGAATCCAGCCCTACTTAACTTTATTTAATTACTCACATAAAGCCAGCGGTTTCAAACAAATGCACAGTGAACAGATTCCAATCTAATTAGCCTGTGTTCACATTAATTAGATTCATTGTATATTTGATGCTCTTCCTTCAAGCTTCATCTCAGAGCATGTGCTCACAGTTAACCCAAATTTAGTGAGCAGTTAAGAGAACTACCCGAGAAGCTCCTGTCTTCTTATGCATGTGAAGGAAAATCAATCTGATCTGACAACCTAGAGCCAATCAGAGGAATGGGATAAGGATCTCAGAACACTGAAAATATTGTAGCTTTCATGGTGGTGAGATTTTGGCTCCCGCAGCAAAGCCTGAAATGGCAGATAAAAAATGTCAGGCAAAATCAGAAAAGCCTGTGTGGCCCAGTGGAAATAACAAGTCTGCAAGGAGGGAAGCAAATGCTTCTGTGAATCACATTACTGGAAGAGACAGGGAGTTGATAATGGATAGCAAATTAGACGCGAGGTTTTCAATATGATGCCACAGCAAAAAAGGCCAGTGAGCTTTGGGCCACATTCACAGAGAGATCTCATCCCACAGCAGAGAGGTAACAGTCCCTGTATGGATCTGGTGCAGCTAACTAGGATCTCCCACATCTGTTCAGTCGGGGGCAGTTAATTGCCAGAAAGCTCTTGACAAATTAATGAGCAATCTCCAGTGGCAAATTGCCTATCCATTTACAACAGGTGATTTCACATCATCACTATGGTAAAAGTAAGTCAGGAGGAGGGATTTGAAGGAGGACAGGGTAGCAGCTTTATGGCTGAGTGCTAGGAGGAAAGCATGAAGATGCCAGGGACAGAACTGAACAAGCATGTGGAGGAAGCTAGCATTGCTGGTGGAGGGTGATGACTCAAGAAGAGCAGATAAGCAGAGAGTGGCAGAGTTCAAAGGACCTGAAAGGTGAGGGGAACGTGATGCAATTGAGGAGGGGGAGCCAATAGCGGGATTCAAAGAGGTGTGAGGTGGGTGAAATGACAAAAGCAATGCCCAAGTTAGTCTGTCTTGGATGAATTGGAGAGTGTTGATGCAGAGAGGAGGTGGTTTCCAACTTGATTACACTACTGTGCTACTCACACCCACTTACCCCTGGTGTGTGAGGGAATCACCACTGAATTTGGGCAGAACCTTTCATGGCAGGTGCACCCACTCATTCCAGGCTAAAATGGACTCCTTGTGCATGTGCGTGATTGTGATTGACTACAGTCCAAGAAACCAGAGACTGCTTCATACACCTTCAGCTCCATCCTGTTGACAGCATTATAGCCACAAGAGAAATGGCTCTGTGTTCTGCTGGTTCAGATGTCTCAATTAATTTGACAGTAGAAAAATGGTTCACAAACTGAATGTTGCTCCTGTGGTGCGCTTGTTTCCCCTCGGTGTGAAAGGAAAGCCTGCTGCATGGCTTTGAGACAGCAACACAGAGACAAGCAGGCAGACGCAACCTGGAATATTGAAACTGGGACACTCGGGAGAGAGTGATCCAATTAATTATATACCAAGCTAAGAGTCCTTTAAGAGACTCTAATAGCAGGACTGTCTGGGGAAGTTGAGACATGCTCAATGTTCCTACCCACAGCTTATGTTAGGGTTCCCTCCCGACTCTGAACTCTGGGGTACAGATGTGGGAACCCACATGAAAGACCCCCAAAGTTTATATTTCACCAGCTTAGGTTAAAAACTTCCCCAAGGCACACATTCCTTTCCTTGTCCTTGGACAGTATTGATGCCACCACCAAGTGATTTAAACAAACATTCATGGAGGGGCCTCTTGGAGCCCTATCTCCCCCGCAAATATTCCCCCAAGCCTCTTCACCCCCTTTCCTGGGGAGGCTTGAGAATAATATACCAACCAAACAAGTTAACAAGGTGAGCACAGACCAGATCCTTGGGTTTTTAGGACACTAAAACCCAATCAGGTTCTTAAAAGAAGAACTTTATTATAAAAAAAAAAAAGTAAAAGAAGCACCTTTATAAAATCAAGATGGAAGGTAATTTTACAGGGTAATAAAAAGATTTAAAACACAGCGGATTCCCCTCTAGGTTTAACTGCAAAGTTACAAAACAGGAATAAACCTCCCTCTTGGCATAGGGAAAATTCACAAGCTAAAACAAAGATAATTTAACACATTTTCTTGCTATTACTTACAATTTCTGTAATTTTAGATGTATTATTTTAGTAGGAGCTGGATTAACCTGCTTGGTCTCTCTTTTTGTCTTAAGAGGGAACACACACAAAAGAGCACAAACAAAACCTCTCCCCCCACCACCACCAGATTTGAAAGTATCATCTTTTCCCATTGGTTCTTCTGGTCAGGTGCCAGCCAGGTTATTTGAGCTTCGTAACCCCTTACAGGTAAAGGAGGGATTTTATGCTACCCTTAGCTGTATGTTTATGACAGCTTATTTAGAATGAAACAAATGGAAAGCCAAATGTCATTGCATTTGGGCCGGGTTCTGTGTTGTGGATGTATCTGCCACTTTGCTGGGAGGTACCTGAGTGTGCTCTTGATCAGCTTTGACTGGCTCCCACTGACACTGCAATGCTTTTCTTGTTGGGGAATTTGGTACGGGTGAAAGCTATATGGATGAGGGTACTCGAAAGCCCTGGAGACCAGAGACCTCTCTCCTGAGAGGAGATGCAGCCTGGTCAGCGGCAGCACAAGCATCTCTCAAAGCACCCCGAATGGACCCCAACAGTGTGAGAGCTATTTATGGTGCATTGAGAACCAATGGCTGCCTTTCACATCTTCTACCAGGGAGCCAAAATAGCTGAACTTCCCTCTGGAATAAATGTGCTGAAGCTTGTGGTGTGAAAGGCGTGCATTCTCATCCAGCTCCCTGGGTGAGTGACTCGTCCCTGGATTGGGGAGAATTAGCCCCGTGATGGGAGGTGGCAACAATGGATTTTCCCCCTGGAAAATCAGGTGACTTCTGGGTCCTGGGCACTCAGTAGCCTTGAGCAGAGTGGTGGGTCATTTTAGCAACACTCCAGCATGGGGGCGTGGTCAATGACCAAGCCCTGCAGTGGCACGGCGTGCGGGGATGAGGTAACTCCACGTGTGTAGTGAATGACATTGCTTCTTTGGAGAAAAGTCATTTGTTTGAAGCTATTGCTGAAAAAGCAGCCTGTGGGCTCTAGGGACCTTGTTAGGGATCTTTGGAAGCTGAGGATGGCTGCACTGGAAAGCCCCAGAGGCTGCTTTGCAGCACTTCTGTGAGAAAGACAATAGGATGGATGATCCCTTTCTGGGCTAGCAGAGTTCAGCCACAAGGAGAGGAGCATGTTACAGTTGTGACTGACACTCCCAGAGCTCAGGTACGCAGCCTATGAAAATGTTCCCTCTCCTGAGAGCAGGGAGCAAATAAGCAAGAGGGAAAATAAATGCAAACAAATCTCTCTCCAGGAGCTCTGTTCTGCTTTTTGGCACCTTGGCATGTGCGCTCTCTCAGCCTGAGGTGAATCTGCCTCCTGAAGCCTGGGTCTGCTGCTCCTGGCATTTCTTATTGTCCATGCCTGGGATGGGTGCATGGGTGCCTCAGCACATGAGAGACCACTGAGAAGTATGTATTACTAACCATACGGGGGAGGGATAGCTCAGTGGTTTGAGCATTGGCCTGCTAAACCCAGGGTTGTGAGTTCAATCCTTGAGGGGGCCATTTAGGGATCTGGGGCAAAAATTGGGGATTGATCCTGCTTTGAGCAGGGGGTTGGACTAGATGACCTCCTGAGGTCCCTTCCCAACCTGAGATTCTATGATTCATAGCTCCAGCCCTAACCCTAATGTGCATATTAAACCTAAGACTAACATAAACCCTCATCCAAACTGTAAACTTAATCCTAATTCTAAACCAAACTCTAGCCCTAATGCTAAACCCAACACTAAAACTGTTGCTAAATCTAACCTGAACCCTAATGGGAACTCTAATTCTGACATTAGCCTTAGGTCTAACCCTAAACCGAATGATAAATTAAAAGTGATTTGGCTGGAGGACACTTGTACAGGTGACCCTTGAAGCTCTCTTCACCACTCTCCCTCCCACGGAATTGGGATCTCTGGGATCTCCATTGGTTGGACGCAACAGAGAATGCAGTTCTGAGACCCCACGATGGGATAGTGGACCTGGTCTCCAGGTGGAGAGATTTCCAATGAGCTGTATCCCCTTAGGTACCTAGACCAGGGTTTAAAAAGCCAATTGCTCACATGCTCCCTCCTTTCACCACCTGTCTCTGGACCTCAAGCAACAGCCTGAAGAGCAGACCTGCCACCCCATTTCCCCCAGGAAGCTGGAAAAGAAAGTGAGAGGACCTTGGTAACCCAGAAATCCCAAAGTCACCAAAGCGAGAATAAGTGAATGGTACCATCCAGTCTGCCCCAAAAAGCTGGACACAGAATGGATAGGGTGAAGGTTCATGCTTGAAAGCTGTCATTTTAGTTGGTTTTATTGAGCTATGCTTCCAAGTTATTTCACAGAATCTCGGAGTTCTTAAGGCCATACATTTGGGGGTCTACCAGAGACCTAGTCAGATACTGACCTGTCTCCTTCACGAGCCAGATAAACCCCAATGTGCCTGCAGCCCAGCAGCATTCCACGCCATCATCTGTCCTCATTCATTTTAATTACTCCCTCCATTCCTCTCATCTCCATGCCCACCTGGTACTTTTTAGTTTTAGTACTTTTTAATTTTCACCAGCAGGGTCTACACGAGGCAGAGAGCACAACCCATTAGCTCTCTCTACAATTCACACCCTTGTAGTCCACACTGCACTGCCATACGGACAAGCATTAAGCCTCTGTGATGGTTTGGTGTGCTAGGGAGCTGTGGCAACATACCAGCGCTCCATGTACCCTGCTTGGCTCTCAAACTGGGCTCTTGCAATCTGCCTGTCATTGACTGGCCACCATGGACAAACTCTGTGCCCATGGCTGGTTGCCATCCTAGGCTATACTCACTATTGACACACGTCTCTTGCCTTCTAGCATATCCCCGGCAATAGTATATACTGACTCCTTCTCAGATTGGATGCACTTTGGCGCAAAGGATGATTAGGAGCAACTTGCATTTAGTGTCCTTGCACATGTCTGTCTTCACGTTTCACCATTACAGGTTTTGCACTAGTTGGGTGAAATGGAGGCATGAGGCTTTTCTCCAGCCTGAAAGGAATTTCCACTGTAATGGAGAGATCACTTAAGTCTGGTCTAGACTACAGCCCTATATAGATATAACTAGGTCACTCAAGGGTGTGAAAAATCCACCCCCCAAGTGATGTAGTTATACCAGCCTGACCCCCCCCCCCACCCCCGTGTAGACAGCACTGTGTTGGCGGGAGAGCTTCTCCCATCACCTCGGGGAGGTGGATGAACTACACCAATGGGAGAGCTCTCTCCTGTGGGCCTAGAGCATCTTCATTAAAGTGCTACAGTAGCACAGCTGTGCCAGTGCAGCATTTTCAGTGTGGACCTGCCCTTCATCTGTACATGTCTTTGTATCTGCTCTCCCCACTGTCCTGTTCTGCTGCCTGCTCTTCCACTTTTTCCTCACTTGTTCTCTTGGAAGTCCCTGTCCCTGTGCTCTTGATATTTATTTCCTCTCTTGTTGCTTTCTATTCCTGAACACCCACCCCCCCATGCGCGCGCGTGCACACACACACACACACACACACACACACCCCAGTCTCTCAACACTCAATCCCAATCATTTAATTGGCATGCCAAGGGATACATATGATGTGTTCGGTCACAGAGACCCCCTTGGGACTGTGACCTGATGTGTTGACATTATCTTTGAGCCCATTTTCCCTGGCAGCTTGGGACTCCAGAACCCTGCCTTGTTGAGCCAGATACACAAGCCTGCTGCAACACAGACCCAGGGTCTGAACCATGCCCCCAAAGCTGCAGACTTAACTGAAAACAGCTTAACAGGTCACCTCCCTCCAGCCCAGACACCCAGCTCCCAATGGGATCCAAACCCCAAATAAGTCTGTTTTATTCTGTATAAAGCTTATACAGGGTAAACTCATGAATTATCCACCCTCTATAACACTAATAGAGAGAGATGCACATCAGTTTGCTCCCCCAGGTATTAATCACTTACTCTGGATTAATTAATAAACAAAAGTGATTTTATTAACTATAAAAAGTAGGGTTTTAAGTGGTTTCAAGTAATAACAGACCGAACAAAATAAGTTACCAAGAAAAATAAAACAAAACACACAAGTCTAAGCCTAATACATTTAAGAAACTGATTACAGGTAAATCTCACCCTCAGAGATGTTCCAATAAGCTTCTTTCACAGACTAGACTCCTTCTTAATCTGGGCCCAATCCTTTCCCCAGTACCATTCTTGTTAGTTCCAACTCAGGTGGTAACTAGGGGATTTCTCATGACTGCAGCTCCCTTTGTTCTGTTCCACCCCCTTTTTATAGCTTTGGCACAAGGCGGGAATCCTTTGTTTCTCTCTGGGTACCCACCCTTCCTTCTAGATGGAAAAAGCACCAGGTTTAAAATGGATGCCAGTACCAGGTGACATGATCACATGTCACTGTAAAACCTCATTCTCCATTTTTTCAGGGTTGGCCTGCAGGTACTCAGGATGGTTTGTGAGTAAACAGAGCCATTTACAACCAATTTTCCTGGTTAATGGGAGCCATCAAGATTCCAAACCATTATTAATGGCCCACATTTTGCATAGTTACAATAGGACTTTAGAGTAATACTTCATATTTCTAGCTTTAGATACAAGAATGATACATACATACAAATAGGATGAACACACTCAATAGATTGTAAGCTTTGTAATGATACCTTACAAGAGACCTTTTGCATGAAGCATATTCCAGTTACATTATATTCACGCTCATAAGCATATTTCTGTAAACATATGGAGTGCAACATCACAATGCCAATGTTCCTAAAGTTCATATATCCAACTACTGTGTCACAGAAAGGGTTTCACAGTGGCAATGAGAGTCAATGGGTTTTATACAATCTGCATTACTGGCCTTTTCTGAGTTGGTGGCAGGCTGTCACTTATTGCCAAGTTGTTTCGGCTCTCTTCCTTTCTCCTCTGTTTTTACTTTAACCTTTATTTCCAGCCTCCCATCTCTCTGTGCCAAGCAGGACCACTGCACCATTGCTGGCCAGGCTGGCTATTGATCCTGAACTCAGCAGTGGGCGGGGACAGAAAACTCAAGCTACCAGGCAGCTCATAATTTCCACCAACCTTTGTTTCTGCACCCTCAAGTAATACCCCATAAAGCATCAGTTGTCTGAATTCCCATAATCCATGCTGCTCCATCCAGGAGTTCTGGTCATTGCAGTGAGGTCTGAGCAGAATGGTTCACTGCCGGGAGACGTGGTGAGGTGTGAGTGGGCTTTGGGAAGGCAGGCAGCATGGGCCCATGCTCAGAGGTACACATGGGAGCAGCCCCATGCCCTGGAAGCACTGAGCAGAAGCAGAGCACTGGGAAACGGAGAGGAGATGCCTGTTAGTGGGAAAAGCTAGTGCTGGGCTCTGACCCTCTGCAGTGCAGTGCAGGGAATTCCCTTGGAGAGTGGGGATCATTGGAAGCTAATAATAGACAGGCAGACAAGACTCCCGACATGTAGAAACACTGAACAGGGTTTGAGATGCAGCTGGAACAGCCTCTGGGGACCAGACACATTCCATAGCACAGCACAGGCTCCCAGAAAGCTGCTTGGATGACTGAAGAGAGAAATGCATACAGAATACAGATGTGTCTGAAATCCTGGAGCCAATCCCCACCCTTCCCCACTCTCCACCCTACCATGGGGGAAGTCAGCTCCAGATTCAGATCCAGGGCCCCCAACTGGCCCTTTTCTCTATAAAAGCCCAGAGTCAAACACTCTTAATGTATGGAGGGAGGAATCTACCCAGACACATGTCCCCATAAACACCCATATTGGGCCCTTGTCTTCAGGTAAAGCCTTGCAGAGGAAGGGGAATCCAGTGGTTAGGAAACTAACCTGGGTTCTGTGAGACAAGGGGGCACTTCCAGCTCTCACACTGACTCTCTGAGCCTCAGTTCTCCACCTGTACAATGGGGATAATAGCACTGCCCTGCCTCCGGGAGTTGGGGTGGGTGGGTTGTGAGAATAGATACAGTAAAAATTGTGAGGTGTTCCAATACTATGGTAATAGATCACTCCCACCTTCCCATAGCACATCATCTCGTGGTCATACCATTGAACTGTACTATGCCGTTGACCACCCTGGGCAGACGGGGAAGGGTATGGCACTGTCCCAGCCCAGAGACAACTCCTCACCTTGCTTTTTCGGTAAAACTCCAGTCAAATCAGTGAAGCCCAGCTGCGGGGCACTGGTGTATACACGGAGCCTCGCTCACAGGAAGTTAAACCTCCTCCCAGCCAGGCACTGCACAGAACCTCCAATCAGGATGACCTAGGGGACTTGTCCTGTTGGTTTATAGCCCTCCACCTTGGTTAAGGCACCTCAGCATATCAAAGATGGCCAGTGATTATTACTATGGCCATTATTAATGTCTGGGTGGCTGCTCTTGCTGTACAGTAATTTATTTCTTATTGCAGATGAAGCTGTCACTGATGAAGCCTTTGGGAAGAGAGCTCTTTGGTTTTTCTAACCCTTCTGAATTATGTGTGCCTGGTGTGAGGAGTGTCATTAACTCTAGCAGCAGGAGTAGATACCCTGCCAGTGTGTGTGGTGGGGAGGGTGTGAGCTATCCACCCACGTTACAATAAAACTTCATCATGGACAGTGCTTTTCATACACATGGTATCTGTCTGGGGGTTTTCACTAGCACCTGTCACTGCAGTAGCTCTTATCCCAAACTGCTTTGCAGAGTTAAATAATGAGAACCGCAGGTAGTATATGGAGTAATTACAGAGAAGAGTGGGATGGAGATGGTGGATAAATTAAAGGATTCAGAAAAGGAGTACTTGTGGCACCTTAGAGACTAACCAATTTAACCTTAGTCTCTAAGGTGCCAAAAGTACTCCTTTTCTTTTTGCAAATACAGACTAACAGGGCTGCTATTCTGAAACCTGTCATTAAAGGATTCAGTTAGATGGCCAAAGAATAAGGGAAAGAGATTCAGGGGCAAAGGCAGTGGGAGAATGTTTGCCAATGAGATTAGGAAAGAAATGGGAAATGGACATGTTGGAGAGCTGCATGAAGGCTGTTCCTGATGGCAGAAACTGTGAAGGAGACTGTCATGCTCTTGCGCTGTTGGTGGTTGAGGACTTCAATACCTCCCAAAGGAAGGGCTGTGTGCCAGCATTCCTCAAAGGATCAGCCATTAGGTTTTTGCTTTGGAAATTGTCTCTGATCTCATTATCAACCTGCCCCTAACAACACAAGGGGGGTAAGGAGAAGCATGTTGTTGGGCATGTCAGCTGCAAAGGTAGCAGTGGAATAGTTTTGCTAGTCTGGTACCTGCAACTTTCCGTAATCCCTTGGTAAACCCACACCTAGAATACTCAGTGCAGTTCTGGCCACCCCATCTCAAAAAAGATATATTAGAATTGGAAAAGAGAAGGGCAACAAAAATGCTTAGCGATATAGAGCAGTTTCCATATGAGGAGAGATTAAAAAGACTGGGACTGTTCAACTTGGAAAAGAGATGACTAAGGGGTGATATGACAAAGGTCTATGGAATCGTGACTGGTGTGGAGAAAGTGAATAGGGAAGTGCTATTTGCTCCTTCTCATAGCACTGGAACTAGTGGTCATCAAATGAAATTAATAGGCAGCAGGTTTAGCACAAACAAAAGGAAATACTTTTCACATAACACACAGTCAACCTGTGGAACTCATTGCCAGAGGATATTGTGAAGGCCAAAATTATAACGGAGTTCAAAAAAGAATTAGATAATTTCCTGGAGGATAGGTCCATCAATGGCTATTAGCAAAGATTACCAGGGATGCAACCCCATGCTCTGGGTGTCCCTAAACCTCTGACTTGTAGAAGCTGGAGCTGGACAACAGGGGATGGATCACTCAATGATTGCCTGTTCTGTTCAGTCCTTGTGAAGCACCTGATATTGGCCACTGTCAGAAGACAGGATACTGGGCTAGATGGATCATTGGTCTCACCCAGTATGGCTGTTCTTATGTTCTTTGTGCTTCCAGATTGGAGACTCTTACTGACACTCCTGCTTAAAGGAAAACCTGTTTGGGATGGGCTACAGTGAGATTTAGTCCTCAGAGGGCCAGGAGATGATATAAACCAATAGCGAGCCAGCAGGGACTTGCCTGAGTCCTCTGAGGTAGTGTTAGGTAAGACTGGGGCAGAGGAGAAGATGTCAGTGCTAGTTTAGAACTCCAGGGCCTTGTCAGGTCAAGTCTTTGGTTTAAAGTGCTATGACCAAGCACTTGTCTTTTATGTTTGCTCCAAGCCAGAGACAGGCAGATTCTGCATTGGTTATTATTTAACTGTTTAAAGACTGTATGCTGTCAAGCTGACGTTATTGCATGGGTCGCCTTGCTCCAAACCAACTGCCACACCTTGTAAATGGAGGCTGGAAGTGCCTGCAACACCACACCCGGACACAAGGGGATGCAACAGTGCTGAGTGGAACTGCGTACAGTAAGGTGTGAAGAAGGGGTTGGTCATGTTTTAACTAATGACCTACTCCAAGTGGTGGATGAGGGTTAGCGTTTGCGATGCTGTAGACCATGAGGTTGGCTGAGTTGACTGTGCATCATAGTAGGGGTGGACGAGCTCACACTTGTGTGTTTCCATTCTCCCTTGCAGATTGCAGAATTTGCCCAACCGTCCCAGGCGATCGATGGGGCATGGATCTCCCATGCCTCCTGTTCCAGTCTCTGATTTCCTCCCACAGTAGGGAGATAATGAGGCAGGTTGGGCTGTGGATGCAGATGATCGACATGAGCCTGCCCACAGCAGTGTAAAAGGGCTGTAGCAGAAGAGATAAGCCTTTATTCTTATCAAGTACAAAGACCTGAATATTTCATCACATAGCCACGGAACTCTAACCCATTTTAAAATGAGGTTTTTTGGCTAATATGATTTCAGTTTCTAAATATTTTCTTGCAAGGGACACTGCTAAGTGGGAAATATCAGCTGATATACTTATGAATTGACACAATTGGGGTTTTTTTTGTTCAAGTACTTCAAATTCCTGTTTTACAGTGAGAACAATGTCAGACATGTAGTTTAACAGAATAAATACGATGTATAACAAATTTAGATACATATATGAACTTGTATTTGAAGCTACTCGATGCATATCACTAATGCGTGCCTCTATCATCTCAATGCTTCCTTTCCAGAAGGGTTTTGACTTGGGTTCATATTTTGAGATGACTGATGGGAGAAGAGCATTTATTTTGGGCCCGAGTTAAAACTGTTGTGTAGCAGCACTTTGGATTTCTTTGCCAGAAGCTGGGAATGGGTGATGGGATGGATCACTCTTACCTGCTCTGTTCCTTCCCTATGGGGCACCTGGCATTGGCCACTGTCGGAAGATAGGATACTGGGCTAGATGGATCTTTGGTCTGACACAGTAGGGCTGTTCTTATGTTCTTATGTAACTGACACGAATGTTTATCGTGAGAGCAGAGTAAGATTTATGATCCTCAGCCTTTTGCACAGATGTGTCAACAAATCTGGCTCTGCTTTAGCTGCGCTGTCTCAGTCACTCTGAGACATCATGAAATCCAGCTTGTGGTAGGTTGAGTTAAATATTCAGAGGGCTCTAAGGGCTGTGTGTATTAGTGAGAAAGAGACACAGCACATGGCTACATTGGACACAGCTCATTTCAGCAGGCAGCATCAAGCATTGCCTCTCTGGAATAGTGTCCTAAAATGTCTTGCTCTTCTGCAGGCATAAGTAGAGCACAGTTTGCCCTTCCTGTAAAAATTTTCAGCATGCTGTACAATATTCTTGTCCCGAATAGGGACAAAGTTGAAATCTCAAACTTTCATGATCCATAAGTCCCTTGTTTGTTTCAGGGAAGCCTGGCTGTTTAAAAATAGCCAGAGCTTCGTGAACCAGCTGAGCGGCGGCGAACCAGCTGAGCAGCGGGGGACAGCAGAGCAGCACACAGCAGGAGTTTGCCTGGGAGTTCGCCTGGAGTGAGCCCAGTGAGGCTTACATCTTGTCAACTTCTCTGAGGAAGCTAATAGTAGGGAGGTGATATGGAAGGGGGGGGGGTTCAGCTGTTGTGATCTGCACTGGATGTGCCATGTTTGTCTTTCTTCCACAGGACAGAAGCGACTTTGTCTGTACAAAGTGCAAGCTGGTCTCCATATTGGAAGAGAAGATTGAAGGTCTGGAGCAACAGATAACGACCCTGCGTTGCATACGAGAATCTGAGGATTTTCTGGACAAACGTCAGGATATGCTTCTACAGGCGCAAAGCTCTAAAGATTTAGAGCAGGTTGCACAGCGGAGCCAAGAGGCCAGTGAAGAAGCTTGGCAACATGTGACCTCCAGAAGAAGAAGGGGGAATGTCCGAGTTCCAGCAACGCAGACACAGGTAACTAACCGCTTTCATGTTCTCTCCACAGGTACCATTGCGGAGAGTGGACCAGACGATACGTCTGGGGGGAGAAAGCAGAAGGAGACTCTGCTGGTTGGAAGGCATGAGATGTGCTGTCCTGAGGTTGGGGGTTCCACGACCACCACTCCCAAGAGAAGGAGGCGGGTGGTGGTGGTCGGGGACTCTCTCCTCCGGGGGACTGAGTCATCTCAGTTTTCCCGGTCAGGGCGGCAGATAGAAGTCTGCTGCTTGCCAGGGGCTAAGATTTGCGATGTGACGGAGAGACTGCTGAGACTCATCAAGCCCTCGGATCGCTACCCCTTCCTGCTTCTCCACGTGGGCACCAATGATACTGCCAAGAATGACCTTGAGCGGATCACTGCGGACTACGTGGCTCTGGGAAGAAGGATAAAGGCGTTTGAGGCGCAAGTGGTGTTCTCGTCCATCCTCCCCGTGGAAGGAAAAGGCCAGGGCAGGGACCGTCGAATCGTGGAAGTCAACGAATGGCTACGCAGGTGGTGTCGGAGAGAAGGCTTTGGATTCTTTGACCATGGGATGGTGTTCCATGAAGGAGGAGTGCTGGGCAGAGACGGGCTCCATCTTACGAAGAGAGGGAAGAGCATCTTTGCAAGCAGGCTGGCTAACCTAGTAAGGAGGGCTTTAAACTAGGTTCACCGGGGGAAGGAGACCAAAGCCCTGAGCTAAGTGGGAAAACGGGATACCGGGAGGAAGGACAGGCAGGAACATCTGTGAGGGGAGGGTTCCTGCCTCATACTGAGAATGAGGGGCGATCAGCAGGTTCTCTCAAGTGCTTATAGACGAATGCACAAAGCCTTGGAAACAAGCAGGGAGAACTGGAGGTCCTGGTGATGTCAGGGAATTATGACGTGATTGGAATAACAGAGACTTGGTGGGATAACTCACATGACTGGAGTACTGTCATGGATGGTTATAAACTGTTCAGGAAGGACAGGCAGGGCAGAAAAGGTGGGGGAGTAGCACTGTATGTAAGGGAGCAGTATGACTGCTCAGAGCTCC
This sequence comes from Natator depressus, assembly GCF_965152275.1. Taxonomy (NCBI): domain Eukaryota; kingdom Metazoa; phylum Chordata; order Testudines; family Cheloniidae; genus Natator; species Natator depressus. Next base: position 42,476,920 of record NC_134241.1, on the reverse strand, counting down.
GGTATGAAACTGCAGAAAAACCTGAGTGTCTCTGGATTAGGTTTAGAAGTGTGAGCAACAAGAGTGATGCAGTGGTGGGAGTCTGCTATAGACCACCGGATCAGGGGGATGAGGTGGATGTGGCTTTCTTCCGGCAACTCGCAGAAGCTACTAGATCGCACGCCATGGTTCTCATGGGTGACTTTAATTTTCCTGATATTTGCTGGGAGAGCAATACAGCGGTGCATAGACAATCCAGGAAGTTTTTGGAAAGCGTAGGGGACAATTTCCTGGTGCAAGTGCTAGACGAGCCAACTAGGGGGGGAGCTTTTCTTGACCTCCTGCTCACAAACAGGGAAGAATTAGTGGGGGAAGCAAAAGTGGATGGGAATCTGGGAGGCAGTGACCATGAGATGGTCGAGTTCAGGATCCTGACACAGGGAAGAAAGGTAAACAGCAGGATACGGACCCTGGACTTCAGGAAAGCAGACTTTGACTCCCTCAGGGAGCAGATGGGTAAGATCCCCTGGGGGACTAACATGAAGGGGAAAGGAGTCCAGGAGAGCTGGCTGTATTTCAAGGAATCCCTGTTGAGGTTACAGGGACAAACCATCCCGATGAGTCGAAAGAATAGTAAATATTGCAGGCGACCAGCTTGGCTTAACGGTGAAATCCTAGCGGATCTTAAACATAAAAAAGAAGCTTACAAGAAGTGGAAGGTTGGACATATGACCAGGGAAGAGTATAAAAATATTGCTCGGGCATGTAGGAATGAAATCAGGAGGGCCAAATCGCACCTGGAGCTGCAGCTAGCAAGAGATGTCAAGAGTAACAAGAAGGGTTTCTTCAGGTATGTTGGCAACAAGAAGAAAGCCAAGGAAAGTGTGGGCCCCTTACTGAATGAGGGAGGCAACCTAGTGTCAGAGGATGTGGAAAAAGCTAATGTGCTCAATGCTTTTTTTGCCTCTGTCTTCACTAACAAGGACAACTCCCAGACTGCTGTGCTGGGCATCGCAACATGGGGAGTAGATGGCCAGCCCTCTGTGGAGAAAGAGGTGGTTAGGGACTATTTAGAAAAGCTGGACGTGCACAAGTCCATGGGGCTGGACGAGTTGCATCCGAGAGTGCTAAAGGAATTGGCGGATGTGATTGCAGAGCCATTGGCCATTATCTTTGAAAACTCGTGGCGAACGGGGGAAGTCCCGGATGACTGGAAAAAGGCTAATGTAGTGCCAATCTTTGAAAAAGGGAAGGAGGAGGATCCTGGGAACTACAGGCCGGTCAGCCTCACCTCAGTCCCCGGAAAAATCATGGAGCAGGTCCTCAAGAAATCAATCCTGAAGCACTTAGACGAGAGTAAAGTGATCAGGAACAGTCAGCATGGATTCACCAAGGGAAGGTCATGCCTGACTAATCTAATCGCCTTCTATGATGAGATTACTGATTCTGTGGATGAAGGGAAAGCAGTGGATGTACTGTTTCTTGACTTTAGCAAAGCTTTTGACACTGTCTCCCACAGTATTCTTGTCAGCAAGTTAAAGAAGTATGGGCTGGATGAATGTACTATAAGGTGGGTAGAAAGTTGGCTAGATTGTCGGGCTCAATGGGTAGTGATCAATGGCTCCATGTCTAGTTGGCAGCCGGTGTCAAGTGGAGTGCCCCAGGGGTCGGTCCTGGGGCCGGTTTTGTTCAATACCTTCATAAATGATCTGGAGGATGGTGTGGATTGCACTCTCAGCAAATTTGCGGATGATACTAAACTGGGAGGAGTGGTAGATACGCTGGAGGGCAGAGATAGGATACAGAGGGACCTGGACAAATTGGAGGATTGGGCCAAAAGAAACCTGATGAGGTTCAATAAGGATAAGTGCAGGGTCCTGCACTTAGGACGGAAGAACCCAATGCACAGCTACAGACTAGGGACCAAATGGCTAGGCAGCAGTTCTGCGGAAAAGGACCTAGGGGTTACAGTGGACAAGAAGCTGGATATGAGTCAGCAGTGTGCCCTTGTTGCAAGAAGGCCAATGGCATTTTGGGATGTATAAGTAGGGGCATAGCGAGCAGATCGAGGGATGTGATCGTTCCCCTCTATTCGACATTGGTGAGGCCTCATCTGGAGTACTGTGTCCAGTTTTGGGCCCCACACTACAGGAAGGATGTGGATAAATTGGAAAGAGTCCAGCGAAGGGCAACAAAAATGATTAGGGGTCTGGAACACATGACTTATGAGGAGAGGCTGAGGGAACTGGGATTGTTTAGTCTGCAGAAGAGAAGAATGAGGGGGGATTTGATAGCTGCTTTCAACTACCTGAGAGGTGGTTCCAAAGAGGATGGTTCTAGACTATTCTCAGTGGTAGAAGATGACAGGACAAGGAGTAATGGTCTCAAGTTGCAGTGGGAGAGGTTTAGGTTGGATATTAGGAAAAACTTTTTCACTAGGAGGGTGGTGAAACACTGGAATGCGTTACCTAGGGAGGTGGTAGAATCTCCTTCCTTAGAAGTTTTTAAGGTCAGGCTTGACAAAGCCCTGGCTGGGATGATTTAATTGGGGATTGGTCCTGCTTTGAGCAGGGGGTTGGACTAGATGACCTCTTGAGGTCCCTTCCAACCCTGATATTCTATGATTCTATGATTCTTTCCCCTCCATTCCCCCCAAAATCTATTCAGGTCAATCAAATGTTGTTTTAATTTTGGCCACTTTTTATTCTACTACAATTTTTCCCCCCTAATTAGCTTCAGTTTCTAAATGAAAGGTCATTCCAAACTGAAAAACTGGATATTTTTTCATTTAGACCATTTTGAAACTTTTTTCCAACACGTTTGTCAAGCTGAGCAAGGCTTCATCCTTTGGAACTCTTGGGTTTGACGGTGCTGCCACTTGCTAATCAGGGACCATGGCATGCTGGACTCTGCTGCATTGTGGCTTTGGGTTCATCTCTGGCTAGCCAAGTGGAGTCACGCAGTGCTCCCCAGTAGGCAGATTCAGATAAGTTCCCTGTGGTACCCAATCCAATACCTAGTGTTGAAAGTCCTTCCACTTCCAATGGGGCAATGCATTTAGAAACTAATGCAAATAGCCAGCCTTACTGTATGGCCAGGAGCTAGTGGGATTCCATTACTGGCCTATGAGCTATCCAGCAATTCTTGGTGGTCACTATGTGGGATGTTACTGGGGTCACCCAGAAAATCTATCTTCCTGTCCCATTTGGATTCTGTGCTGAGGGAGCATCTGATTCCGTCATTTGCTTCCTGCTTCTCTCATTCCTTTGAAGAGGTTTTATTTCCTATTAAGCAGTGACAAGTCAGACCTTGAGCTCCTGTTTTCCCTGTGATAGGAACTGTGAAATACACAGCAGCCTGGACGCCACCTCTCAGCGTTGGGCTGTTGTCTGCCATTCAGCACTACTGCAGCTGTGTTCCAGTGTGAATTAATCGATGCAAAGAAAGGATACAAATGTAAGTGCTGGAGGATGCCATTAAAACAAGGCCCAGAGTAGAAAGGAGAGAGGAGGAGGGACTGCACAGCAGCAGCACCTAGAGCAAAAATGGCTGACTCCGACAGAATTTCTCCTGGGACTTCTGCAGAGCTGATGCTGCGGGGGAGCTCTTGACATGGGTGGAACATGTGCACCCCTCTGCAGCTGGCCGGCAATGCTGGCTGGTGCGGAGGGCGATGGGGAACGCTACTGGCAGTGCTGAGGTAAGGCAGTGCCTGTGCTCCCCACAAAGGGTGGAAAGGAGTGTGTTCTCTCCTTGCCTACCAGCCAGGTGCAGTCGCATTTGGATCCCAAATGACATTGAAACAAAGCTGGTGAACATTCCCCACAGTCCTGTCCACCTCTTCTTCAAAACTGTGGATGTGCCCTTAGGGAAAATGCCACTGTCAGACCCTCATGGCGGATTCTGTGTTGGCTGCATCCTCCATTCTCCATGTGTGAAGAGCAGGATCTCAGCTCCCAGCCCCTCCATGTGAGGCTGAGAGGAGTTGCAGGCGGGCTGTACTGTCTGACCTCCAGGCACAAGGCATCCCCAGCCACACAGCGGAAGCCTTTCCTGATGCCAGTGTGTGTGCACCAAGCTGGCTGTGCCAGTCCTCAGAGCAGAGACATGCCCCCCCCCCCCCCCCGGTAGCTGGTCTGGAAGTCCAGTACTTCATGCACTGTCTACTTGCCACTTTCTTGACTAAACAAATAGTATTCACCTTTAAAGAGACAATCTTTGATGCTAGTTTTTCCAATTAGGCCTGTCAGAAGATCCTTGTTCTGCCATCCCATCTCTAACTTTACACCTAGAGATTTTATTGAATTAGTGTTTTCCTTTTAATGCTGAATTATTGCTTGTAGTTATTACAGCCAGGTTTCCCCCAGGGAGTCTTTGATCCAAATACCCTCCCTAGTGAGCCAGTTTTCAAAACATCAGCATGGAATAAAGATGATTCTTGTGTGGCTGGTTTGTGCACATTGCTCAGAACCATGTGGCGGGGGCATCGTGGAGCCAATCCACTCCAGAAGGAGGTCTGGGAGAGATGATCCCCCAGGAGGGGCCCTCTCTCCCAGGGCTGCTTTGCACTCATGAGGTTGGTGGCACACTCTGTGCTCTCCATTAGGATGGGGTAAGCTGCTCTCCAGCCCTGATCCAGGGGCTGGTGCTGGGCATGCCCCTCCTGCCTTTCCCTGCTCCTTTCCATTGGGATTTGCTTCCTGGAGGGAGCAAGGATCTAGTTGACTCAGCTTGCAGGGATTGTGATTGTGCTCTCTCCTTGGGTGTGTTGTGTAGGGGATTGTTGTGTGTCAACCTCAGCCCTGTGTACTTGTGAAAGGGAAGATCACAGTCCAGCTCCAACCATTCATCCAGCCTCTGTCTTGCCACAGAGAGCCATCCGGAGGAGCTCTCCTCTGAGACCTCCTTCTTCCTGGGGCACATGGTGGCACTTGTGTCTGATATTCTGCTGAGACTAGGGTGAGCTCTGTGCAAGTAGGGTGGGCAGAATATGAAGTCCAGCTCTGTGTTCTGCTCATGGACAGAGAAGAGGCTGCTGGAGGTGAGATCAGGGGCAGGTGCAACAGAGACAGTGGATTCTCTGTGCACGTTAATGATCATCAGCCTTACTGGCCCCTGTATAGGGGCAGCTTGAGCAGTGACCTGTCTCAGCTGGAGACCTATGTCACCAGGACATCCAGGCTGCATAAGCAATGAATGAGGAAGTGTCCAGATTGTGAGAGGCCCTGATGGGGCCATGCAGGGGTGAACAAGAAGCCTCCCGCATTGCTGGGCTACACATGGGGGGGGGCCCCCCACTCCAGTAGGGCTCAGTGCTCTGGGAAGTGCTTAGACTGCTCATTCTTGTTCTCTTTCCACCCCTCAAGAAGCAGAGACCAGCTGGGGAAAAGGGAGCAGGGTAGTGGAGGAAGTAGGGCATTGCCCTTGTCCCACTCCATCCTAATGAGTGAAAGGTATTGTCCGCTCCCCATGGGTGAGAGCAGCACCAGAGAGATGGTGCCTGCCTGAGGGATGAGCTCTCTGGCCTCCTCCTGGGCAGCAGGGCTCTGCCCAAGCCCGTGCAGAGATTGTGGCTCGTTGTGACACTGAAAACAGGAGACGTATTGGGGTGGAAGTCCATAATGCTGAACTCTTTGGTGTGACACGCGACACTCTTGAATGAACTCACACAGAAAAATGAGGAAAGCCAAAAACACCTATCATCCGTGGGCACGTTGCACCAAGTGATCTTATCTGGCCTCTCATTCCTCGTCCTGAAAGGAACCCGCACAACTGCTGCAAAAGACGAGCCTGGGAGCTTAAATTCATAACTCTGCTAGGCACTAAAAATCACGGACTGAAGAGAGATGCTGGATTTATGGTTTATTACAACAATCTATAACCCACTAGCCCCTCCCCCCGCCCCTCTTTTTTTCTCCCCTATGACAGCAGAAGTGTTAACGGGCCACTTCACCTTGAATGTTCCCTTGAAATAGCTGTTAACTCTTTATGCTAAACAATCTGTCCCAGCTTGTATTAGCTGTGACACTGAGTGCATTTCCCAGACCTGAGGAAGAGCTTGGTGTAGCTCCAAAGCTTGTCTCTCACCCACTGAAGCTGGTCTAATAAAAGCTGTTACCTCTCCCAGCATGTCTCACTCACGCCAGGACTACGCTACAGCTCTATATCAGTGTAACTATTTCACTCAGCGTGGGAAAATCCACACCCCTGAGCAATATAGTTATACTGACCTGACCTAACCTGTGTACACAGCACTATGTCAGCAGGAGAGTTTCTCCCATCCATAGAGCTACCCTCTCTTGGGGAGGTGGATTAACTACACCGATGGGAGAAGCTCTCCTGTCGGCATAGGAGCATCTATACTACGAAATTAGGTCAAATTTATAGAGGTCGATTTTTTAGAAATCAATTTTATACAGTCAATTGTATGTGTCCCTACTTAAGACCATTAAGAACATTAAGTCAGCGGAGTGCATCCACAGTTCCGAGGCTAGCGTCGATTTCCGGAGCGTTGCACTGTAGGTAGCTATCCCACAGCTCCCGCAGTCTCCACCGCCCATTGGAATTCTGGGTTAAGATCCCAATGGGGCAAAAACATTATCGCGGGTGGTTCTGGGTACATGTCGTCAGGGCCCTCCCCCCCCCCCCCGTGAAAGCAACGGCAGACAATCATTTCACGCCTTTTTTCCTGGGTTACCTGTGCAGACGCCATACCAAGGCAAGCATGGAGCCCGCTCAGCTCACCGTCACCCTATGTGTCCTGGGTGCTGGCAGACGAGGTACTGCATTGCTACACACCAGCAGCTCATTGCCTTGTGGCAGCAGACAGTGCAGTACGACTGGTAGCCGCCGCCATCGCCATCGCCATCGTCATCATCTCCTGGTTGTCTTGGCTGACCTCGGTGAGGTCTGTCAGGGGTGCCTGGACATAAATGGGAGTGACTCCAGGTCATTCTCTTCTTAAGTTTTGTCTCATAGAGATTCAGTCTGCCTGGAAACGATGACAGCTAGCAGTCATACTGCACTGTCTGCTGCCAGCCTACCCCTTGCTCCCCCTCCCTCCCTCCGTGAAAGCAACGGCCGATAATAGTTTTGTACCTTTTTTTCATTGCAGGCGACATATTGCTGTCAGCATCGTCATCCACCCACTGCTTCCGCTGCCACTCTGCTTTCCTGCTCTTCTGCAGGCGCCATACCACAGCAAGCATGGAGCCCGCTCAGATCACCGCGGCAGTTATGAGTGTTGTAAACACCACGCACGTTATCCAGCAGTATATGCAGAACCAGAACCTGCAAAAGCAGGTGAGGAGGCGATGGCAGCACGGTGATGAGAGCGATGAGGACATGGACACAGACTTCTCTCAAAGTACGGGCCCCGGCAATTTGGACATCATGGTGGTAATGGGGCAAGTTCATACCATGGAATGCCGATTCTGGGCCCGGGAAACAAGCAGAGACTGGTGGGACCGCATAGTGTTGCAGGACTGGGATGATTCCCAGTGGCTGCGAAACTTTCGCATGCGTAAGGGCACTTTCATGGAACTTTGCAACTTGCTTTCCCCTGCCCTGAAGTGCCAGAATACCAAGATGAGAGCAGCCCTCAGAGTTCACAAGCGAGTGGCGATAGCCCTGTGGAAGCTTGCAACACCAGACAGCTACCGGTCAGTCAGGAATCAATTTGGAGTGGGCAAATCTACTGTCCGGGAAGGACAAGGCCACACTTCACTTTAAAACTTATTGAATGCCAGCTTTCTGTTGCTTGGGTAGTCCTCTGGGGTGGAGTGGTTGGGTGCCCGGAGGCCCCCCCATCGTGTTCTTGGGCATCTGGGTGAGGAGGCTATGGAACTTGGGGAGGAGGGCAGTTGGTTACACAGGGGCTGTAGCGGCTGTCTGAGCTCCTGCCTTTCCTGCAGCTCAACCATATGCCGGAGCATATTAGTTTGATCCTCCAGTAGCCTCAGCATTGCCTCCTGCCTTCTGTCAGCTGACGCCACCTATCATCTTCAACCCACCACCTGTCCTCACATTCATATTGTGCTTTCCTGGACTCTGACATTGCTTGCCTCCACGCATTCTGCTGGGATCTTTCAGTGTGGGAGGACTGCATGAGCTCAGAGAACATTTCATTGCGAGTGTGTTTTTTTTCACCTTCTAATCTTCGCTAGCCTCTGGGACAGAGATGATAGTGTGAGCATTGAAACATTTCCAGCTGCGGGAGGGGAAAAAAAAGGAGTAGCAGCAGTTAAAAAGACACATTTTAGAGAACAATGGGTAGACTCTTTCACGGTGAACCTTGCTGTTAACATTACATAGCACATGTGCTTTCGGTACAAGGTCGCATCTTGCCTCTTATATTGAGGGCCTGCCGGTTTGGTGTGAGAGATCACACACGCAGGGCCGGTCAACAGAATTCAGCTTGCAGGCAGCCATGGTAAGCCACAGTCTTTTGGCTTCTTTAACCTTCATAACATGTGGGAATGGTTTCAAACAGCAGCACCCTCATTTCCCATAGCAAGCAGCCATTGGGTTGGCCCTTTAAAATGGGTTGGCCATTTAAAAGGAGGGGCTGCAGTTTTCGGGTTAACGTGCAGCACAAAACCAACTAACCCCCCCCTCACACACACCCAATTCTCTGGGATGATCGCTTCACCCCTCCCCCCACCATGTGGATAACAGCCAGGAAGATTTCTGTTCAGCCACAGGCACACAGCCTAGCAGGAACAGAATGTTCCTCTGAATGTCCCCTTAATAACATTACCCTATTTCAACCAGGTGACCATGAGGAGTGACCATCCAAGAGAGCTTTATGGAGATATTCCTGGAGGATTTCCGCTCCATCCCCAGACACGTTAATAGACTTTTCCAGTAGCTGTACTGGCCGTGAATGCATGCCAAGTCTTCAGGGAAAATTAATCATTAAACACACTTGCTTTTAAACCATGTATTATATTTACAAAGGTACACTCACCAGAGGTCCCTTCTCTGCCTGGCAGGTCCTGGGGCCCATCTTGGGTGGGTTCAGGGGGTACTGGCTCCAGGTCCAGGGTGAGAAACAGTTCCTGGCTCTTGGGGAAAACTTTTTCTCTGCTTGCTTGCTGTGCTCTATCTTCAGCCTCCTCCTCTTCATCATCACCTTCCTCGCCCCAAAATGCGCATCCCTGTTGCGTGATAATCCATTGACGGCATCAAAGCACAGGGGTGCGGCAGTGGTGGCTGCACCCCCTAGAATGGCATGCAGCTCATCATAGAAGCGGCATGTCTGGGGCTCTGACCCCAAGCGGCCATTTGCCTCTCTGGTTTTTTGGAAGGCTTGCCTGAGCTCCTTAAGTTTCAAGTGGCACTGCTATGGGACCCTGTTATAGCCTCTGTCCTTCATGCCCTTGGAGATTTTTTCAAATGTCTGGCATTTTGTCTTTTGGAACAGAGTTCTGATAGCACGGATTCGTCACCCCATACAACTATCAGATCCCGTGCTTCCCGTTTGGTCCATGCTGGAGCTCTTTTGTGATTCTGGGACTCCATCATGGTCACCTCTGCTGGCGAGATCCACACTCACCAGCAGCTTGCCATGCTGGCCAAACAGGAAATTAAATTCAAAAGTTCCCGGTGCTTTTCCTGTCTACTTGGCCAGTGCATCTGAGTTGAGAGCACTGTCCAGAACGGTCACAATGGAGCACTCTGGGATAGCTCCTGGAGGCCAATACCATCGAATTGCAACCACACTACCCCAAATTCGACCTGGCAAGGTCGATTTCAGCACTAATCCCCTCGTCAGGGGAGGAGTACAGAAGTCGATTTTAAGAGCCCTTTAAGTTGAAAAAAATGGCTTTGTCGTGTGGACGGGTGCAGTGTTAAATTGATCTAACGCTGCTAAATTCGACCTAAACTTGTAGTGTAGACCAGGGCTAAGGCTTTGTCTACACTGGCACTTGTCATTAAAACTTTTGTCGCTGAGAGGTGTGAAATACACCCCTGAACGACAAACGTTTCAACAATGAAAAGCACTGGTGTGGACACCGCTTCGTCGTCGAGAGCCGCACCCCCAGCAACAAAGCTACAGCCCTTCATTATGGGTGATTTTATATTTTTGCCAGGAGAGCTACACTGTGCACCTTACACCAGCCTTTGTAAGGTGCATAGTGTATACATAGCACTGGTGCAGCTGCGCTGCTGTAGAGTGGTACATGAAGCCAAGCCCTAGAGAACGCCACATTCATGAATGCACCTTAGGAAGTCCACCAGTGAGAAAGTCTCTGCAGCTTACACTTTACAAGATGCATAGTTAGGCCCAGATCCTCAAGAGTATGTAAGGAGGATCTGGGCCTTGAGCCCTGATCCTGCAAAGGCGGGAGCATGTGGTTAACTTTGCACATGTGAGTAATCCCATGGAACTCAATGGGACTAATCATGTGTTACTAGCATGTGTGAATGGCAGCAGAACCTTCATGAGGCAAGAACTTCTGAGCAACAGAGAGCAGGGACCTAGAATGGAAATGGGGTGCAGCTCCTTGCAGAGGCAGGCTGGGCAGTGGAGAGTAGCCCTTGGAGAAGATGTGTCTCCAGTCTCACCACAGGAAGAACCTCCACTGCTGTAGCCTCTAATGAATCTGTTAAGGGGCCTGATCCAAAGCCCAGCCAAGTCAATGGGAGTCTCATATTGCTCTCATCACTACAGTAACTGAGCACCTCCTCTTCCACCCATCTTCAAAGAGCCCCGTGACTCGGGCCTTCAGAGGCACTGCAGCAATGACAGAGCCATTGGCTTTGACATACAGGGGGGCATCTCTACAGAAATGTCCTTACACAGTGCCATGGGTTCCGGTGGGTCATGGCTGAAACAGCTCCATGGAAATGTGGAAATTAATGGAGAAGTGATTTGTCATATAAGTAGGGAATAAGCATTTGTGGCATGAAAAATTCTCTGCTCCAATGACGCACTGAGATGTGCACTGCAGTGTTACTGGGGATGTCCTTGTCCCAGACACGCCAAACATAATCACCTCACTTGAGGCAAAAAACATCTTGGCAGCTCTGAGGGTCACTTCATTTTGATCTTTCCTAGCCATGGAAACCCATCTGGGTAACTGCACATCAGCTGTCAAGAAAGGAGGACTCATTTCCTACAGACATACGTCCACACTCTGCAAATATAAATATCAGCTGTTTGTAAATAGAGCAGCTGTGCAAGATTTATGACCCATTTCAAAGCTTTGCAAAAGCTGAGGGTTTGTTTACGTTAAAAAATTAGTTGTCTTGAATGCCACTAAGGGGTTTGCTGCCAACTGACTTTTTTCACTATCCACTAATATCAAAGCCCAGTCAGTTCTTGCTGGAACCTGTTGACAAGCTAATAACAAGGGGTACATTTTTCCAAAGCTCCTAGGTCCTGTTTTGAAAAGTGATTTAGGCACTTTAAAGCCTGCACTCCATTGAAAGTCAGTGGGATTTAGGCTCAGAAGCATTTAGTGCATGTCTGAAATTATTACTTAGGCTCCTAAGTCACTTAGGCCCTTCTGAAAATTCCATGCAAGATGGCTATTTACTGCAATGATTTAGGAGCAGAGTGAGGTGCCATTGATGTGCTAGTTGTGTCTGAGAGTGCTCTTTCATTCCAAGTCTCAAGCTCCTCCCTCCCCTCCCCCAGAACCCACCTTTTTATTTTTAGTCATCTTTTGGTTTGAAAATATTTAGGTTTTGTCAGCCCATTTCTCAGACCTTCCATCAGCTCATTTTGCAGTGACCGAAACCAAAAAGATCCTGTATTTTCCACTCATTATGACATATGTCAGAAATTGCTTTTGTAGCTGGATTATCCAAATACAGTTTTTAAAAATTTCAGATATACTCTGTAGATTTAGCCTGTGCTTGACAACAACAACCTCTTGATCTAGTGAACGAAATATCATTCAGAAATAATAAATGTATAAGAATGTGTAAGGCGTGTACTAAGGCAGGACTAGTTTGTCTTTCTACTAGATTTTTTTAACAATGTATGCCCTTCCAGATGTGTCTACAAATGTGGTTGTATATGGATCATCACACTTTGAAACAAACAATGCTGTAGCTGCATTCATTTCAGTGATTACACATTGAGATGGTACATTTTGGAATGAGAATTCCCACATAGATGTTACAGCATTTGAAAGGTGTATTCACTGGAATCCAGGATAGCAGAGCCAAGTAAGTGATTTCCCATGGCACAGAGAATTATAACTTTGCATCAGAATGTGACATAAGTTTGTGCTTCCATGCAGCTGTTGCTGTTAGTCACCAAAAAAAAAAAAAAAGCGACTTTCAGTATTAGTTAAATTGCTCTTCTCAATAAACTAAACCATAACAAAGTCAGGAAATACAAAGTTAAGGATTTAAAAGGATTAAAAGGTTGTAGCCCAAGCACATTCCAGTTAGGAAATGCCAGAATGAGCATTGCCCATGGAACCTTAATTCGGCCACCTTGTGCATATGCATTAAGGTACGGTCTTTAATTAAATGCAGATGTGACTATCAGTGAAAAGTTTGGCTTACGTGGCTTACCCAGCATCACATAGGAACTTGGTGGTAGAGGCAAGAAACCAAGCATCCAGGGTGGCATTCAATTGCCCTAACCATGAGACCATCCTTTCTTTTCCTGCAGTCCCCTGCCTCATTCACTATACACCTTCCAGGCTCTGTAACAAATCAGTCAGGGATCCTACAGACAACCAACTCCTTCAAGGCACAACCCTGATTCATTCACAGAGAAGATCCAGTTTGTGCCCTGAATGAACCAGGGGTCTTGTGTAAAAAAGTAATAGGGGATATCATGTCATTAAAGGCTGTATTTCCTAATATTTTATAGTGTAGTTTATTGATGAGAGCAACCTTAACTAATGTCAAACCAAGCTTTTTGTTTGTGAATTTCCTTCATTTTTAATATAAAAAATCTTTTATATGTGTGATGTTTAAATAATAAGGCACATACACATTTGTTGTCTTCAAAGTATATTTGATTGCCATTGATATATTTGTGAAGTTCCTTATTTCACTACTTGGTGCTATAGAATCATAGAAATGTAGGGCTGGAAGGGATCGTGAGAGGTCATCTAGACTACTGGTTCTCAACCAAGGGTACATATACCCCTGGGGGTACACAGAGGTCTTCCAGGGGATACATCAACTCATCTAGATATTTGCCTTGTTTTACAACAGGCTACACAAAAAGCACTAGCAAAGTCAGCACAAACTAAAATTTCAGACAGACAATGACTTGTTTATACTGCTCTATATACTATACACAGAAATGTAAGTACAATATTTATATTCCAATTGATTTATTTTATAATTGTAAGACAAAAATGAGACAGTAAGCAATTTTTCAGTAATAGTGTGCTATGACACTTTTGTATTTTTATTAGGGCTGTCAATTAATCACAGTTAATTCACACAATTAACTCAAAAAATTAAGTGTGATTAAAAAAATTAACCATGATTAATCGCACTGTCAATAGAATACCAATGGAAATTTATTAAATATTTTTGGTTGTTTTTCTACATTTTCAAATATATTGATTTCTATTACAACACAGAATCCAAAGTGTACAGTGCTCACTTTATTTTATTTTTTATTACAAATATTTGCACTGTAAAAATGATAAACAAAACAAATAATATTTTTCAATTCACCTCATACAAGTATTGTAGTGCAATCTCTAGCGTGAAAGCATAACTTACAAATGTAGATTTTTTTGTTACAAAACTGCACTCAAAAACAAAACAATGTAAAACTTTAGAGCCTACAAGTCCACTCAGTCCTACTTCTTGTTCAGCCAGTCGCTAAAACAAACAAGTTTGGTTATCTTTATGGGAGATAATGCTGCCTGCTTCTTATTTACAATGTCACCAGAAAGTGAGAACAGGCATTCGCATGACACTTTTGTAGCCAGCATTGCAAGGTGTTTACGTGCCAGATGTGCTAAACATTCATATGCCCCTTCATGCTTCAGCCACCATTCTGGAGGACATGCATCCATGCTGATGCTGCTTGTTAAAAAAATAGTGTGTTAATTAAATTTGTGACTGAACTCCTTGGGGGCGAATTGTATGTCCCCTGCTCTCTTTTTACCTGCATTTTGCCATATATTCCATGTTATAGCAGTCTTGGATGATAACCCAGCATGTGTTGTTTGATTTACGAACGCTGTCACTGCAGATCTGACAAAATGCAAAGAAGGTACAGATGTGAAATTTCTAAAAATAGCTACAGCATTTGACCTAGGGTTTAAGAATCTGAAGTGCTGTCCAAAATCTGAGAGGGACAAGGTGTGGAGCATGCTTTCGGAAGTCTTAAAAGAGCAACACTCAGATGCAGAAACTACAGAACCCAAACCACCAAAAAAGAAAATCAACCTTCTGCTGGTGATATCTGACTCAGATAATGAAAATGAACATACATTGGTCTGGTTTGCTTTGGATCGTTATTGAGCAGAACCCGTCATCCGCATGGATGCATATCCTCTGGAATGGTGGTTGAAGCATGAAGGGACATATGAATCTTTAGTGCATCTGGGACGTAAATATCTTGCGACGCCAGTTACAACTGTGACGCCATGTGAACGCCTGTTCTCACTTTCAGGTGACATTGTAAACAAGAAGCAGGCAGCATTAACACCTGCAAATGTAACCAAACTTGTTTATCTGAGCGATTGGCTGAAGTAGGACTGAGCGGACTTCTAGGCTCTAAAGTTTTACATTGTTTTATTTTTGAATGCAGTTTTTGTTTTTGTATATAATTTGACATTTGTAAGTTCAACTTTCATGATAAAGAAATTGCACTACAGTAGTTATATTAAGTGAACTGAAAAATACTATTTCTTTTGTTTTTTACTGCGCAAATATTTGTAACCAAAAATAAATGTAAAGTGAGCACTGTCCACTTTGTATTCTGTGTTGTAAGTGAAATCAATATACTTGAAAATATTTAAATAAATGGTATTCTATTATTGTTTACCGATGCGATTAATCATGTGATTAATCACAATTAATTTTTTTAATCACACAATTAATCATGATTATTTTTTTAATCACTTGACAGCCTTAATTTTTATGTCCGATTTTGTAAGCAAGTAGTTTTAAAGTCAGGTGAAACATGAGGGTACACAAGACAAATCAGACTCCTGAAAGGGGTATAGTAATCTGGAAAGACTGAGAGCCACTGGGCTAGTCCAGACTCCTGCACTGAGGCAGGACCAAGTATACCTGGACTATCCCTAACAGGTATTTGCCCTGTTCTTAAAAACCTCCAGTGATGGGGATTCCATGACCTCCCTTGAAAGCCTGTTCCAGTGTTTAGCTTTCATTATAGTTACAAAGCTGTTCCTAATATCTAACCTAAATCTCCCTTGTTGCAGATTAAGCCCATTATTTGTTGTCCTACCTTCAGTGAACACGGAGAACAATTGATCACCATCCTCTTTATAACAGGAATTGACATTTTGGAAGACTGTTCTCAGGTCTCCCCTTCAGTTTTCTTTTCTCAAGACTGAACATGTCCAGTTCTTTTATCCTTTCATAGAATCATAGAATCATAGAATATCAGGGTTGGAAGGGACCTCAGGAGGTCATCTAGTCCAACCCCCTGCTCAAAGCAGGACCAATCCCCAATCAAATCATCCCAGCCAAGGCTTTGTCAAGCCTGAACTTAAAAACTTCCAAGGAAGGAGATTCTACCACCTCCCTAGGTAACGCGTTCCAGTGTTTCAACACCCTCCTGGTGAAAAAGTTTTTCCTAATATCCAACCTAAACCTCCCCCACTGCAACTTGAGACCATTACTCCTTGTCCTGTCCTCTTCTACCACTGAGAATAGTCTAGAACCATCCTCTCTGGCACCACCTCTCAGGTAGTTGAAAGCAGCTATCAAATCCCCCCTCATTCTTCTCTTCCGCAGACTAAACAATCCCAGTTCCCTCAGCCTCTCCTCATAAGTCATGTGTTCCAGACCCCTAATCATTTTTGTTGCCCTTCGCTGGACTCTCTCCAATTTATCCACATCCTTCTTGTAGTGTGGGGCCCAAAACTGCACACAGTACTCCAGATGAGGCCTCACCAATGTCGAATAGAGGGGAACGATCACGTCCCTCGATCTGCTCGCTATGCCCCTACTTATACATCCCAAAATGCCATTGGCCTTCTTGGCAACAAGGGCACACTGCTGACTCATATCCAGCTTCTCGTCCACTGTAACCCCTAGGTCCTTTTCCTCAGAACTGCTGCCTAGCCATTCGGTCCCTAGTCTGTAGCTGTGCATTGGGTTCTTCCGTCCTAAGTGCAGGACCCTGCACTTATCCTTATTGAACCTCATCAGGTTTCTTTTGGCCCAATCCTCCAATTTGTCTAGGTCCCTCTGTATCCTATCTCTGCCCTCCAGCGTATCTACCACTCCACCCAGTTTAGTATCATCCGCAAATTTGCTGAGAGTGCAATCCACACCATCCTCCAGATCATTTATGAAGATATTGAACAAAACCGGCCCCAGGACCGACCCCTGGGGCACTCCACTTGACACCGGCTGCCAACTAGACATGGAGCCATTGATCACTACCCGTTGAGCCCGACAATCTAGCCAACTTTCTACCCACCTTATAGTACATTCATCCAGCCCATACTTCTTTAACTTGCTGACAAGAATACTGTGGGAGACCGTGTCAAAAGCTTTGCTAAAGTCAAGAAACAATACATCCACTGCTTTCCCTTCATCCACAGAATCAGTAATCTCATCATAGAAGGCGATTAGATTAGTCAGGCATGACCTTCCCTTGGTGAATCCATGCTGACTGTTCCTGATCACTTTCCTCTCGTATAAGTGCTTCAGGATTGATTCCTTGAGGACCTGCTCCATGATTTTTCTGGGGACTGAGGTGAGGCTGACTGGCCTGTAGTTCCCAGGATCCTCCTTCTTCCCTTTTTTAAAGATTGGCACTACATTAGCCTTTTTCCAGTCATCTGGGACTTCCCCCGTTCGCCACGAGTTTTCAAAGATAATGGCCAATGGCTCTGCAATCACATCCGCCAATTCCTTTAGCACTCTCGGATGCAACTCGTCCGGCCCCATGGACTTGTGCACGTCCAGCTTTTCTAAATAGTCCCTAACCACCTCTTTCTCCACAGAGGGCTGGCCATCTACTCCCCATGTTGCGATGCCCAGCGCAGCAGTCTGGGAGCTGTCCTTGTCCTTGTCCTTTCCTCACAGGTCAGTTGCTCTCCTCTGGATTCTCTCCAACTTGTTCTCATCTTTTTTTTAAAGTGCAGCACCCAGAACTGGATACAGTACTCAAGCTGAGGCCTTATCAGCGCTGAGCAGATCAGGACAATTACCTCCCCATCTTACGTACGACACTCCTGTTAATACACCCTGTGATGGGGTGTATCAACTCTGCACTGTCGACGCAAGGGTTCACCAATTGCTTTAGGCCCAGGAGGCCATATCCCCATGCTCTTGCTGGGCATGCTCCCAATGGAGGGAGCATATAAAAGGAAGCAGCTCCTCTTAGTCTGGGCTGGCTGAGGAGGAGAATGGATGTGCACTGCAGGTAGGGTGACCAGACAGCAAGTATGAAAAATCGGGACAGAGTGTGTGTGTGTGTGGGGGTAATAGGTAATATAAGAAATAATAGGTAATATAAGAAAATATAGGTAATAGGTAATATAAGAAAAAGTCCCGAATATCAGGACTGTCCCTACAAAATCGGGACATCGGGTCACCCTGTGCAGACTGCAGGCTCCTGCTAAGAAACTGCTAAAGCTCCAAACTGCTGAGGTCAAGCACCCCAACCATGCCACAGGAACCCAGTCGACTGCGGAGACCAGAGGGGATGAGCAGCCGCTACCAATGGAGGTGCTACCAGAATCGGGACCAATGGTAGGAAGTGACCCAGGGAATGCGTTTGGACATACTGAAACTGAACCCTAAGCTAGTATATCTAGTTATCATAGGGCACTTTGTTGGAACCCGGTGGAGTAGAGTGGGACCTGGTTCCCCTCCCCTCCCCACACTTGCCACTGGGCAACACTGCTGCTAGAAGAGGCGGCCCCTTTGAACTTGTGCCACTAGGCACTGCTACTGCCAGAGTAAGGGCAGACCCTTGGGATTTGTGCCACTGGGCACCACCACCTCTGAAGTAAGTGGCTTCTCATTGGACACTTGCTATAGGAGACCAGAGACGGGGTGGCTTCTCAGACCCCGGCTGACCCCTTGACATATCCCAGGATAATATTAGCCATTTTTTCACAACTGCATCACATTGTTGACTCATATTCAATCTGTGATCCACTCTAACCACTGGATCCTTTTCAGCAGTGCTACCACCTAGCCAGTTATTCCCAGTTTTGTAGCTGTCCATTTGATTTTTCCTTCCTAAGTGTAGTATTTTTCACTTGTCTTTATTGAATTGCATCTTGTTGATTTTAGACCATTTCTCCAATATGTCAAGATAGTTTTGAATTCTAATCTTGCCCTCCAAACTGCTTGCAACCCCTCCCAGCTTGGTGTCATCTACACATTTTATAAGCATACTCTTCACTCCATTATCCAAGCCTTTATCGGTGTTGACAAATATACGGAAAGTAATTAGATTAGACTGTCTTCAAAAATTTGATTGGTTGATTTGTTTAAGCAGCTACAATTTGACAGCAACTTCTAAATGACATTTTTTAACAGAAAACTAAGAAGGGACCTAAAACTAGAATTTCCCACATTTTAAAAGGTAAATATCCAGAAAGCCATAGCTTTAAATTGGAATTTGCATCTAAATTAAATCCATTGCAAAGAACTGTAATTTTGTATTGTATTTTCCTGCAGCTCTTTTTGAGGAAAGTAACAAACAACTGCACTTAGAAAAGGAGCAGTGTAACTTACTTAGCACAAAATCAGAGGAGTTCAGCAGGAGCTATCCAAACCCAACTGCTTTTATTGCATCGCCTTCTTGCACCCTTCTCCATGGCAAATCAGTATTCAAAGGCAGCTGTTGCCATGACAACTGGGGCAATAGTGATTCAGGTAGGCAAATGAACTGTACGAAGGGAGTGGCTGATTATCTCCGATGTCACAATATTACTGCTCAACCAGCAGCTGGGGACAGCAAATGTACCAGGCATAGGAGAAACAATCAGGGTTTTCTAATGTTCCTGTCTTCCCAAGTTGCCTAAACACCCAATAATTGGGACTGTCAAGCGATTAAAAAAATTAATCGTGATTAATTGCATGATTAAAAAAATTAATCGTGATTAATTGCACTGTTAAACAATAATTTATTTAAATATTTTGGATGTTTTCTACATTTTCAAATATATTGATTTCAATTACAACACAGAATACAAAATGTACTTTATATTTATTTTTGATCACAAGTATTTGCAATGTAAAAAAACAAGAGAGAGAATTTTTCAATTCACCTAATACAAGTACTGTAATGCAATCTCTGTAATGCAATCTCTTTATCAGGAAGGTTGAACTTCCAAATGTAAAAATTTTAGAGCCTGCAAGTCCATTCAGTCCTACTTCTTGTTCAGCCAATCACTCAGACTAACAAATTTGTTTACATTGCAGGAGATAATGCTGCCTGCTTCTTGTTTACAATGTCACCTGAAAGTGAGAACAAGTGTTCTTGTGGCACTGTTGTAGCTGGCATCGCAAGATATTTACATGCCAGATGTGCTAAAGATTCATACATCCCTTCATGCTTCAACCACCATTCCAGAGGACATGCATCCATGCTGATGACAGGTTCTGCTCAATAACGATCCAAAGCAAACCAGACCAATGTATGTTCATTTTCATTATCTGGTTCATATGTCACCAGCAGAAGGTTGATTTTCTTTTTTGGTGATTTGGGTTTTGTAGTTTCCGCATCTGAGTGTTGCTCTTTTAAGACTTCTGAAAGCATGCTCCACACCTCATTCCTCTCAGATTTTGGAAGGCACTTCATATTCTTAAACCTTGGGTTGAGTGCTGTAGCTATCTTTAGAAATCTCACACTGGTACCTTCTTTGCGTTTTGTGAAACCTACAGTGAAAGTATTCTTAAAATGAACAACATGTGCTGGGTCATCATTGGAGACTGCTATAACGTGAAATATATGGCAGAATGCAGGTAAAAGAGAGCAGGGAACATACAATTCTCCCCCAGAGAGTTCAGTCACAAATTTAATTAACACACTATTTTTAATGAGAGTCATCAGCATGGAAGCATGTCCTCTGGAATGGTGGCCGAAGCATGAAGAGGCATACGAATATTTAGCATATTTGGCACATAAATACCTTGCAATGCCAGCTACAAAAGTGCCAAGCAAATGCCTGTTCTCACTTTCTGGTGACATTGTAAATAAGAAGTGGGCAGCATTATCTCCCATAAATGTAACCAAACTTGTTTGTCTTAGCGATTGGCTGAACAAGAAGTAAGACTGAGTGGACTTGTATGCTGTGAAGTTTTATATTGTTTTGTTTTTGAGTGCAGTTAAGGAACAAAAAAATCTACTTCTGTAAGTTGCACTTTCATGATAAAAGGTTTGGACTACTGTACTTGGATGAGGTAAATTGAAAATACTATGTCTAATGTTTTTACAGTACAAATATTTGTAATAAAAATTATATACACTTTGATTTCAATTACAACACAGAATACAATATATATGAAAATGTAGAAAAACATCCAAATGTTTAATAAACTTCAATTGGTATTCTATTGTTTAACAGTGCAATTAAAATTGCAATGAATCAAGATTAATTTTTTTAATCGCAATTTATTTTTTGAAGTTAATCGCATGAGTTAACTGTGATTAATCGACAGCCCTACCAATAATGCAAACACCATTGGAGGTCATTCCACACCTATTAAATAGTGACTCAGGTTTGGTTCCAATTCCCCATGGCATGTGTACAAAAAAAGGTTCCCAAAAAAGGCAAGACACTAAGGTACAGACCTTGCAAAACAGAAAGTCTGATGCAACTGTAAGGGGCCTCGCCACAGCGAGACTGTAACACATATACAGAGCACGAATCATCACAATGCCTTTAGTTAAGAATTGCTCATATGTTAGTCACCTGTAGCAAGACAGCCACCTGAAATGCATGCCATTTGAACAGTATTTCTTAGTATGTTAACGCAGCTGAGAGAGCCCTGCAGCTAATGAGGCTAATTGAGCATCACTGGCTGAATGTTGGAGTCTTTCAGTGGGTTTGGATCAGGCTCACACATTGCTGGGGTGCACATTAATTGTAAATGCTCAGGAACAAAAGAGCAGAACTTAAACGTGGACAGCTCAGAGAAAACCTGTCTTCAGTGTGCAGTGGAAGTCAAAGAACACACACTCCTTTCTGGTCATGACAAACCCCTTCCCCTTTCTCCCCCCTTGAAAACTGCCTTGTTCAAAACGCTGCTGCAAAAATCATTGTTCTAGCTTGTCACTTCGACCACATCACCTCCACTTGGCCACTTTTAAATCTCTGTCTGCTGTCATGCCATGTTGCCTACAGAAGTCTTGACACTGATGAGGCAGCTGCTGTGCTAGGTGCCAAAAAATTAAAAATTCTGTGCCAAAAATCATGAGAACAGTATTTTAAAATTCTGCAAAATTCTGCAAATTTTATTTGTCAAATAATTGTGGAGGCTCCAGCATGGCATTGAGGAGCACAGGCCTTTGGCTGCACAGAGGTGCAAAATCACTGTGCAGCTCCCCCTGGGACACGGACTTAACAGTGAGGCTGCACCCACCCCTGACACAGTGCAAGGACCTGGCCTGCCCCAGAAACACCCTGGGGCCCTGCCTCTCCATGCCAGGTGCAACAGGTGTGGGCAGGCAGGCTCAGCAAGGCAGAATTCAAGTGTGGAGGGGCTTAGTGTGTGGGGGGGGTCAAAGTGTGGGTTGAGAGGGTTCTGTGTGGGGCAATCTGGGTGTGGGCAGCTCAGTGGGGGATCCGGGTGTGGGGGATCTGGATGCACAGGGGCTTGTTGGGGGGTTGTGGGTGCAACAGTAATAGGACTATGCAGGGGGGTCCAGATGAAGTTGGTTTGGGCTCAGCAGTGGTGGGGGGAGAGAAAGCGTCTGTGTGTGTAAGGGATAGAGCTTGGCGGAGGGGTCTGGGTGTGGGGAGATCAGTGGAGGTTCCAGGTGCTGGGGGAGTGGGTCTCAGTGGGGTGGGGATCCAGGTACAGCTGGTTGGGGCTTGATAGGATGGGGATCTGGGTGCGGGTGGCTCATTGGGGTGGTCCAGGTGCAAGGGGGAATGTGGTTCATCACGGGGGAGTTCTGGGTGTGGGGGGTGGATGGGTGAAGGCTCAGCAGGAAGGTCTGAGGGGGTCTGGATGCACAGGGTTGGGTGGATGGGGGAACAGCTCCCTGTACAATGATCCTCCCCCTGCAACTGAGGAGTGATGGTTGCAGGAAGCATGGGCAGGCGGGGGCGGGGGGTCAGTTTACAGAACTTCCTACAGCCAGGGGAGAAATCTGGGGGTGGGTCTGACACAGCCCTGATGCTGTGCAGGGAAAGAGAAAGTCCTGTCCTCCCCAGCCCAGCCTGGACTAGCAGTTGAGCCCAGAGCAGGTTAGGAGCCACCAGCCGGGTCTTCCTCAGTCCTGCCCCTGCCACACAGTGATTTACTTTTCTGCTGGCTGCCCTTGTCACCCGAAATATACTGCTGGGGAGAGTAACATGACTGCTTGTGTGACTTCCCTTTGCTTCCCCATCAGAAAGTCATTTTTCTGCGGGGAAGCAAAGAAATATGTGGGGGACACAATTTCTGCACCCTGCGCAGTGGTGCAGAATTCCCCCAGAAGTATCTATATTGCAGCCTTTGACTTTGGTTCTGCCAGAGAAAGGGGGAGAAGCAGTGGGGAGGAGACACGGATTTTAGCTGGAACACTGTATCTCTGCACAGGTGCGGAGGGCAGGACAGGGCAGTTCAGCCAGAAAGACTCACAAACACCCCAAAGTAGAGTCTGGCCAGCGGTTACTGGATGTCTTCCTTAGCTGTTTCTGAACCATCTGGGAAGTTTTCATTGTGGACAATGTGACCGGCAGGTCACACTCAGTCCCCTCTGACAGCTGAGCCAATGAGAGCACTGATGGGGTGGTTATAAATACAGGAGGTAAAGACAGCCCTTTGGATTCAGAAGCTGATCCACCTGGGTCTGAGGGCTATGTCTGCTTTAATGGCTGGGTCCCAATCCCTTTACCACTTTGGATACTGGGGAGTGCTATTCTGTTCAGACTTTGCTTACTTGGGAAGCCCTGCATTAGGACCAGGTTTGCTCCACCGCGGTATCTTCTGGACTTATAAATGAAGAGCTGGGAGGGGACAATTGTCCGTCGAGGCTACACAGCCTGTGGAGTTTACACTTAGCTATCAGCTAACTGCTTTAAACTGGGATTCTGTTTCAGTTACAGAGAGAATGGGGCACAGCTGGGTGACTTACTGGGCTTAAGGTGAGAAGATAGTGCCCTAGAGTGAGAGCCTTTGAGAGAGATCCAGGGATGGGTGTTTTATATGTGGATACCAGTTCCTGAACTGCTCTGGGTACAGGCTAGAGATCTGTTTCACCAGCAGCTGAGAGGATCAGGAACCTATTAGCCCAAGTAGATGACTGGTGCTTCCCCACACTGGGGGTGGGGGAGCACCATCTAAAGGGGAAGACACGTGACCTCCCCTTGTGACCTGCCCACATAAATCCTCTCCGCCCCACACCTACCCTGAGGCCCATGCGCTCTCCCTGTCTCCTCCCTACCCCACATTACCTTGGCAGGGGCTCTGTCCTCCCACTGTGCCAGCTCCCTCTGGCATGTTCAGCTGCTCTTTGCTCTGCTCTCCCTAGCATCCAGGCTCCAGAGCCACTCCTGGATGCTGCCTGGTGCAGCACAGCAGCTGCCTGGGAGAACGCCTGGCTGCAGCGTGCATCCCCCCCTGGGCTTGGATTCTGGGACAGCAGCTGAGCGAGTTGGAGCTCCCCTGCCACTCCCAGCATGCTCTGTGCACAGTGGTAGCTGGCTGTGAGAGAGCCTGGCTGTGGAGGGGGCAGTGGTAGCCTGCTCCCTGCCCAGCTTGACATCTGGGGACAAGAGCCGACTCTGAGCATGCTGGAGGGGCTCTGGCTCACTCAGCTGCTGTCCCCAGAAGCTGAGCCTGGACGGGGGGGGAGCTTGCTACTGCTGCAGCCAGTCACTCTCCAGTCAGCATCCCAGGCAGTGTGGCTGGAAGAGGCTCTGGTCCCGCCTCATCTCTTCTGGCTCTTCCCCTTCTTCTCCCTGCCCAGGCTGGCTGCTGGAGGGGTGCTTGACCCTTCATGCCCCTCCCATGCGTCGCTGCGTTTACTGGCAAGGTTCTGAAGTATTTGAAAGGACTGAAACACTGATTGAGAAATTATCTCTGCAACAAAGTCACGGGAATACATTTTAATTTGCATGTGCTAAAGTATAGAGAATGTTATGTCCATTCAAATATGTTGAATGGTGTGACATTGCACGCCATATGATTTTATGAAAATATGCTAATAAGTGTGAATATAATGTAACTGGAATATGCTTCATGCAAAAGGTCTCTTGTAAGGTATCATTACAAAGCCTATAAGCTACTGAGTGTGGTCATCCTATTTGTATGAATGTATCATTCTTGTATCTGAAACTAGAAATATAACTCTGAGGTCCTATTGTCATTATGCAAAGTGTGGGCCATTAATGGTGGTTTGGAATCGTGATAGCTCCCATTAACCAGGACAATTGACTGTAGATGGCTCTATTACTTGTGAGACTTCCTGTGAGTCAGGCTGGGAAGAATGAAGGCTTGGGGTCTCATAGGCCATGTGACCATGTCACCTGGTACTTAAATCCATCTTAAACCTGGTGCTTTTCCATTTAGAAAGAGGGGTGGGGCACAGAGAGACAAAAGATTCCCTCCTTATGCCAAAGCTATAAAAGGGGGTGGAACAGAAAAAAGGGGGCTGCAGTCATGAGAAATCCCCTAGCTACCAGCTGAGCTGGAACAAGGACTGAATCAGGGGAAAGGATTGGTCCCAGACTAGAAAGGAGTCTAGTCTGTGAAAGAAGCTCCGAGGGTGAGATTGTATCTGTATTCAGCTTCCCACTGTATTAGGCTTAGACTTGCATGTTTTGTTTTATTTTTCTTGGTAACTTACTTTGTTCTGTCTGTTATTACTTGGAACCACTTAAATCCTACTTTTTATTCTTAATAAAATCACTTTTGTTTATTAATTAACCCAGAGTAAGACATTAATTCCTGGGGGGAGCAAACAGCTGTGCATATCTCTCTATCAGTGTTATAGGGCAGACAATTTATGAGTTTACCCTCTATACGCTCTATACAGAGTAAAATGGATTTATTTGGGGTTTGGATCCCATTGGGAACTGGGTACCTGGGTGCTAGAGACAGGAGCACTTCTTAAGCTGTTTTCAGTTAAGTCTGCAGCTTGTGTGGGACATGGTTCAGACCTGGGTCTGTTTTTGTAGCAGGCTAGCATGTCTCGCTCAACAAGACAGGGTACTGAAGTCCCAAGCTCCCAGGGAAAATGGGCTCAGATGTAGTGTCAGTACATCAGGTGGCAGTCCCAAGGGGGTTCCTGTGATCCAACCCATCACAAATAGTAACAAAGTCAGCAAGCCTGTACCAGGATCACCAGTAGATTTATTGTCTCGTAGCTTTTATTTAAAAGTCATTCAGAGAGTTCCAAATACTATTGACAAGGCTTTATAATATTTTATTATGTTTTCTGTGTGCATTAAATGTTTGTTTAACTAAGGACATGTCTCCACTACAAACTTTTGCCAATACAAGTTACATCAGCATAAAGCCACTGCAGTTATATATTGCTTGTATGCGTACATACTTAGCTTCTTGCATCAGCATTATGCATACTCACCAGGAATGCTTGTCTTGATGCATGGCATGGTGCCCTATGGGTAGGTATCCCAGTGTGAAACCCACCACCATCCAGCATACTGTCCTTTGGGAAGTTTTCGCAAGTTGTGATGGGGCAGAAACAAGTTACACAAGGGTGATTAGAATGGCGGGGTCAAGTTCCCATCATGCAACTTTCTCCACTCCATAATGCCATCTCTATCCCATAACTTTTGCACCTATTTTGAAAACCCCACAAATCCATGTGGGACTTGTCACTGTCAGCCATCTCTGACAGATGCATGGAGCCTGCTCCGCTCTTCACTATTATCATGAGCATTGCAAGCATAGGACACATGATTCCCCAGTATTTGCAGAGCCCAAGAAGAGCTGCGGGGAACATGGTGATTTTCTGGACGTCAGATTGCTGTGGGACATACTGAGAACCAATTGAAGATTGTTGGCGGCATTCACAGAGCAGCTGCAAATGGTGGAGTGCCACTTCTGGGCATGAGAAATGAGCACTGATTGGTCAGATTGCATCATAATGCAGGCTTGGGATGGCAAGCAGTGGCTGCCAAACTTTTGGATGTGCAAGGTCACATTCCTGGAGCAGTATCCTAAGCCTGCCTAAGCCCTCCAGTGCAGAGACACCAGAATGAGAGCTGCACTAACAGTAGGGAAGTGAGTGGCGATGGCACTGTGGAAACTTCCAACACCAGATTGCTACTGGTCAGTGGGAAATCATCATCCATTGCAAGGGGCATTGTCATACAAGTGTGCAGGGCCATTAATCATCTCTTGCTAAGCAGGACTGTGACTCTCAGCGATGTGCAGGACATAGTGGATGGATTTGCAGCAGTGGGGTTCCCAAAGGGAGGTGGAGCAATGGACGGCACGCATATCCCTATTTTGGCACCTGATCACCCTGCCACAGAGGACCTCAAAAGAAAGGGCAATTTTTCTATGGTTATGCAAATGCTGGTGGATCACTGGGGATGCCTCACTGACATCAGGGTTGGATGGTCAGGGAAGGTGCATGTCGCTCGCATCTTCAAGAACACAGGACTGTCCAGAAAGGTACAGACAGGGACTTTCTTTCCAACTGGCAGATTACCATCAGCGATGTTGAAATGCCAGTAGTGATCATGGGGGACTCAGCCTATCCTTTGCTCCCCTGGCTCATGAAGCCAACTCAGCAGCACCAAAGAAATATTTTGTTGCTGGCTCAGCAGGTGCAGAATGACAGTTGAAGAGGTGCTGGTGCTGTTTACTCACAAGATTGGATCTCAGTGAGAAAAATTTCCCAATGGTTAAAGCTGCCTACATGATATCTGTGAAGCAAAGGGGGAAAAGTGTCCGTCAGGATGGACGGCAGAGGTGCTGACTCCATGGGTGCTCTGGGGCTGGAGCACTCATGGAAAAAAATAATGGGTGCTCAGCACCCACTGGAAGCCCCACGGATCAACGTTCCCCCTCCCCGCCAGTGCCTCCCGCTCACCGCAATCAGCTGTTCAGCATCATGTAGGAGGCACTCGGGGGGAGGGGGAGGAGCAGGGGAAGAAAGAGGCTGGAGAGGAGGCAGAACAGGATGGGAAGAGGCAGTGTGGGGCAGGGGGAGTAGCAGGGGCCAGAAGAGGTGGGGTGGGGGTGGGAAGAGACAGGGCTGGGGTGGGCACTTGGGGAAGGGTTGGAGTGGGGGAGGTGGGGTGACATTGAACTCTATGACTTTATGAAAATATGCTAATGAGTATGAATATAATGTAACTGGAATATGCTTCATGCAAAAGGTCTCTTGTAAGGGATAATTACAAAGCATATAATCCACTGAGTGTG
The DNA here is from genome assembly GCF_965152275.1 of Natator depressus. Classification (NCBI taxonomy): domain Eukaryota; kingdom Metazoa; phylum Chordata; order Testudines; family Cheloniidae; genus Natator; species Natator depressus. The sequence continues at coordinate 42,449,227 of NC_134241.1, read as the reverse complement.
GTCATTCTATTTGTATAAATGTATCACTCTTGTACCTGAAACTACAAATATGAAATATAACTCTCAGGGCCTGTTGTAATTATGCAAAGTGTGGGCCATTAATGGTGGTTTGGAATCTTAATGGCTCCCTTTAACTAGGACAATTGACTGTAGATGGCTCTGTTTTACTTAAAAAGAAAAGGAGTACTTGTGGCACCTTAGAGACTAACGAATTTATTTGAGCATAAGCTTTCATGAGCTACAGCTCACTTCATCGGATGCATTCAGTGGAAAACACTGAATGCATCCGATGAAGTGAGCTGTAGTTCACGAAAACTTATGTTCAAATAAATTGGTTCGTCTCTAAGGTGCCACAAGTACTCCTTTTCTTTTTGCAAATACAGACTAACACGGCTGCTACTCTGAAATCTGTTTTACTTGTAAGTCATCCTGTATACGTATGTGCTGGCAAGTGGGTAATGAAGTCTTACAGTGACATGTGAGCATGTCACCTGAACTGGAATCCATCTTTAACCTCGTGCTTTCCATTGAGAAGGAGGGGTGGGAACACAGAGGGACAAAGGATTCCTGCCTTATGCAAAAAGATATATAAGTGGGTGGAACAGAACAAAGGGGGAGGCCATCATGAGAAATCCCCGAACTACCACCTGAGCTGGAACAAGGGCTGTACCAGAGGAAAGGATTGTGCCCAGACTAGGAAGGCATCCAGTCTGTGAAAGAAACTTATTGAAACATCTCTAAGGGTGAGATTGTATCTGTATTCAGTTTTATTACTGTACTAGACTTAGACTTCTGTGTTTTATTTTATTTTGCTTGGTAATTCACTTTGTTCTGTCTGTTACTACTTGGAACCACTTAAATCCTACAGTCTGTATTTAATAAAATCACTTTTTACTTAATAATTAACCCAGAGTATGTATTAATTCTTGGGGGGGCAAACAGCTGTGCATATCTCTCTATCAGTGTTATAGAGGGTGAACAATTTATGAGTTTACCCTGTATACGCTCTATACAGGGTAAAATGGATTTATTTAGGGTTTGGACCCCACTGGGAGTTGGGCATCTGAGGGTTAAAGGCAGGAACACTTCTGTAAGCTGCTTTCAGTTAAGCCTACAGCTGTTAGGGGATGTGGTTCAGACCTGGGTCTGGGTTTGCAGCAGGCTAGCGGGTCTGGCTCAAACCAGGCAGGGTGCTGGAATCCTAAGCTGGTAGGGCAGGAAAGCAGGAGCAGAAGTAGTCTTGGCACATCAGGTGGTAGTTCCCAGGGGGTTTCTTTGATCCAACTCATCGCAGGGGGGGCATGGGGTGGAGCAAGGGTCCAGCACCCCCAGGGAAACCATGGCGCCTCTGGTGGAGGGTATGTCTGCTGAGTTTGAACAGCTGGACACAAGGGCTCAGCGCAGAGCTGTACGGTTCTGGGAGGCTTGAAAAAGCACTTCAACTGTGAGCCCCAGTAATGAGTTGTGATGTACTGTGCTCTAGCCTTCTGTTTGTGGGCCCGTTCGGAATTGTGGGGTGCTTGGTGTACATGGGCCACTGTCAATGCACCCCTTAATGTTGTGGTGCCTGCTGTACATATGTGATTATTACTGTGTTTGTCACTGATCCCATGAGTTGTGTCACAGTGTACAATAACAAGTGGGTGCTTTCACTACTGCCAGGCATTCTGCAGCATATGTTGAGAACTAATCAAGATGAATTATTTTCCAAACCATAGAGTTTTATTGAATAACAAAAACACTTATAATAAATTCTGTGCAAGTTAAAAGCAAATATATTAAAATCTTAATAAATGTATGGAGCAGAGCTTAAAGAAGGAAAAGGAGCATTTATGTCCATTTTAACTACACATATATCAACGGTGGCTCTCACAGGTCAGTGCATGTGAAGCTGTGGTTGTCCTTAATGTCCTCTAGTGTGGTGTGTTAGGGGTGGGGATGCGGCCCCTGGTGCCACATGGGGTGGGGATGGAGGGAGGTGCTATAAGAAAGTGTATGGTAGTCTCCCTGTAGTTACCTGGGAATTGTTCACAGCTATTTATCAGGGTTGTACATACAATAGCCCTGAAATTTAACTTTGTGTAATACTTTCTGAAAAGTCTGGCTTCCGCTTCAATAAAGAGTTAAGCAGCAATGCAGGCAGAAAGGGAGTGTAACCAAGTTCTACATAACATTGCTCAGCATCCCCATATCCTGTTACACTCTGGCTATGTCTACACTGCAGTTAAACATGCACAGCTGGTCCGTGTCAACTGGCTCTGGCTCCTGAGGCTTGGGCTGTGGGGCTGTTTAATTGGGGTGTAAACATTCAGGCTTGGGCTGGAGTCTGGGCTCTGGGACCTCATAAGAGGGGAGGGTACCAAAGCCTGGACTCCCGCTTGAGCCCGAATGTCTACACAGAAATTTTTAGCTCTGCAACCTGAGCCCCGTGAGCCCAAGTCATCTGACATGTGCCAGCCATGGCTCTGCTGCGGGTCTTTTATTTCAATGTAGACCTTCCCTCTGACACAAATCTGTATCTTTAATTATTTGTATTTAATTATTTTAATGAAATAATACTCTCACTGTAACTTTGTACTATCCCTGTCCATTCATCATACCAGCCTGAAGTCTCTTGTCTTATAGATGGGCTTGGCAGAATTCAATTTTTATTTTTGTGTAATTTTGATAGAAAATATAGATTTTTTATGCATTTTTTCTATTTTAAATTATTTAAATTTTCTCAGTTGCACAAAACAATGGATTTTAGGCATTTTTAAAATTTTATCGATTTGAATTTTCACAGTTGTGGGAAATTAATTATTGCCTTCCCCCTCACTTAATAACAGTAGATGTTGAGATTCAAAAAGTTAAAGCTTAGTTTTTAACAAGCCTAATTCAAAAGCCTAAATCACAGAATGTTGCCCATAAAGTCTTCGGTTCCCACAGCTAAAAAGTTCAAACAAACAAAAAAATCTTGGGCCTTTTGTTACAGTTCCAGCAGGAGAGTGAGTTTGTGTGTGTTGGGGGGGGGTGAGAAAACCTGGATTTGTGCTGGAAATGGCCCACCTTGATTATCATGCACATTGTAGGGAGAGTGGTCACTTTGGATGAGCTATTACCAGCAGGAGAGTGAGTTTGTGTGTGTGTGTGGTTTTTTTTTGGGGGGGGGGGGAACCTGGATTTGTGCTGGAAATGGCCCACCTTGATTTTCATACACATTGTAAGGAGAGTGGTCACTTTGGATAAGCTATTACCAGCAGGAGAGTAAGTTTGTGTGTGTGGTTTTTGGAGGGGGGGTGGGGGGTGAGAAAACCTGGATTTGTGCTGGAAATGGCCCACCTTGATTATCATACACGTTGTAAAGAGAGCGGTCACTTTGGATGGGCTATTACCAGCAGGAGAGTGAGTTTGTGTGTGTGTGGGGGGGGGGGGGCGGAGGGTGAAAAAACCTGGATTTGTGCTGGAAATGGCCCAACTTCATTATCATACACATTGTAAGGAGAGTGATCACTTTAGATAAGCTATTACCAGCAGGAGAGTGGGGTGGGAGGAGGTATTGTTTCATGGTCTCTGTGTATATAATGTCTTCTGCAGTTTCCACAGTATGCATCCGATGAAGTGAGCTGTAGCTCACGAAAGCTTATGCTCAAATAAATTGGTTAGTCTCTAAGGTGCCACAAGTACTCCTTTTCTTTTTGAGTTCCTGGTATGTGTAATTATTTTCTAGAGCCAGCAGACAATTCCTGATTTTGAAAGATCTCCAAATTTGAGTTTAGGTTCTGTGATACAGGAGGGCCAGGGATCAGTGGGAGAGTGCTAGAGGGGAAATATATAAGCTCAAGGCTACTTAAGGCATGGTTCCCTGTAGACTAGGGAAGGTGGCGGCAGGTTAATTGGAGCACCTGCAGTCAATCAAGGCCCTGTTAGGAACCTAATAAAACCCCCTGCTTCAGGCAGACAGGGTGGTGGAGAGGAAGGAGAGAGGACTGGAGTTTGGAGGGGTATAAAGAGATTTGGAAGACCTGAATACTGAAGTAAGGGAGACTCCCTTCCCCCCAGCATCTAAGGACTGAGGGTAACCCCACCTAAGGAGGATGAGGGTAAGAAACCTGCAGGGGTTGAGAGGGGCTGGGACTCAGAGCGAGGAGCAAACCCAGACCCCTCCCCGCTTCCCTCCTCTACTACCTTCCCGGGCTAGTAGCGGGGCCCTCAGCACCCAACATTGGCCATCTTGTCACAGTTCTTATAATACACAACATTGAGATGCCCACATCAGTCTTTGGAAAGGTGCCTGAGACACCTGTCTTGAACTTTTCTGAACAGACTGAATGATGTTCCCACAACACTGAAGTTACTGCCTCTGTGAGTGCACATAATGCCTCACTGGACATGACGGGCCATGACTGGGTTTCACTTCTCCAGTATTCAACTCTTTTTATGCTGTCACCACAGGGCACTTCACATGCTATGTACAAGTCATAATCTTGCTTGAACTCTTCTGCCTTGCAAGGGAAGATACAAAAAATATTTTTGTAGTCATTAAAATCCTGTGATAGCTGAGCCTTGACTAATGGCTCAAACACTTCAAAGATGGCAAAAAAAGATCCTGATCTGTAGAGACCATCAGGTACGCTGCTGGATATGGTTGCCTTCAGTTTGCTTTGAAATTCTGATGGGAAAGCATGCATTGCAGATTAAAAGAATTGCCTTTTGAAGATCATTGAGTAGTGTTCCATTTCTTTTAAGGCATTATGTATGTCAGCTGCAACTTGTAAATCAAGTTAAGCAGCATATCAATGCGATGTATTAGAATGCATTTGTTTCCATTTGCAAAGGAATCCCATGGATTTTTCCCCAAAACACAAAGAAAATACCTCATGGCCTTCTTTAAGGTGACTGCATCCTTGTCTTTAATGAGAAAGTCTGTCATGCTCTCCCAATGTGTACGAATAAGTTTTATTGCCTTGAGCCAGGAAAACCAGCATGATGCCACAACACCAGGGGGCACGCACAAACCTGATGGGCTGACGTTGTTGCTCACACAGACTTTAAAAAACACTCGTCTTTGCCTTTTGGCATGTTTAAATATCATTGGCAAATGTACCACAAATTGGTTGATGTTGTGGAATACATCCATTTTGATTGAATAAATAAATACATGCAAAAGATGAGCAATACATGGCATGTGCAGCAGATGTGGATACATTTCTTTCAAGTTTCAGAGTAACAGCCGTGTTAGTCTGTATTCGCAAAAAGAAAAGGAGTACTTGTGGCACCTTAGAGACTAACCAATTTATTTGAGCATAAGCTTTCGTGAGCTACAGCTCACTTCATAGGATGCATAAAAGTGGAAAATGCAGTGAGGATGTTTTTATATACACAGACCATGAAAAAATGGGTGTTTATCACTTCAAAAGGTTTTCTCCCCCCACCCCACTCTCCTGCTGGTAGTAGCTTATCTAAAGTGATCACTCTCCTTACAATGTGTATGATAATCAAGGCGGGCCATTTCCAGCACAAATCCAGGTTTTCTATCCCCCCCATGTTAACTGACCCAGAGTTTTCCCACATTTGGCCGTACTCCCCAAACACATCCTGAATCCAAATTGAAATGAGCCCTACATGGCACTGAAGAACAGCAGAAGATTTCAATAGAATAGTATTTATTGCTTTATTTTTGTCACTGTAGAACACTGCAAGGATGGTAATTTTTTGCTGTCTGCAACGTTCTGGGGTTTCATCAATTTCTAAAGAGAATTTCTCACCACTCAAAAGACCCTTAATTACAGCTTCGTGGGGAATGAAAATTTCAGGCAGGTAATTTTCTTCCAGCTGATGATGCGCTGGGCCAATGTGTGCTGCTGGTGCATACTTTTTTTTTTTTTGAAGCAGAGCTAATAAAAAGCTGGAATCATGGATAGCATTCATTGGAATCACCTCAGAGCACAAAGTGCGTACCAGGTTGTGTGGAAAATCCACAGGTTTGTCTCATTCTTCCCAAGTCTGGGTTACCTTTGCTTGACTTTCTTGTGTTTTTCAAATGAGACTTACTGTTCAAATGTTCAGCAATACAGCTTGCCTGTCCGAAGATTTCTGTGTTACAAACTTTGCAGCATAAAATGTCCTTGTTTTCCTTTCCAGACTTTCTCACTGTTTGAATTTGAGGTCAGAACATTTACTCAGTATTCCTCTAGGGTTTCTCTTTTGCAATCCATTATTGGCATAACACGACAAACTTGGCCTCCCATACTGTACTAGTGCAGTAGAGCCCCTGCCACAAATATAATTGCATTCATGCTCTTCCTGAACTTTGACCTCAAAGCACTGTTGTGTTAATCAGATCTGCTGCTCCAGCACTGCTTGACAGCAGCCATAGCCCTTTGTCAGATGATCGCCTGCTTCAGCTGAGTGTTCCTGGCCAGGACCTCATGGCCGACATGGCCAGGAAGGTGTCCTGGTCCCTCTGGGACCACAAAGAGAAGAAGGAGCCAGAGGGCTGGTGACACCAGATTCCTGAAGGTGCAAAATGTGGGGAAGGCTGTGGTCATGGCAGGGCAGAGCAGAGATTCCCATCCAGGAACACGAAGAAGAGGATGAGCCCCCGGCTGTGGTGATGTTACTCGGCTGCTGAACAGTTGCTGCCTGGGAATGGCCCCTGCACTCCCATCCGGTGAGTGAGTGTGGCAGTGAGCACAGGGCTGCATGGCCAAGAGCCTGGGATACTGGAACCCTTTGGGTGTGAGATGTGGGGGAGGCTGTGCCCAATGACTACTGTTGATGGATATTTTTTTTCTTCAAGTTCTGTGAGTTAGGTGAAATCAATGTTTACCGTTGAGTAATGATTTAGCTCAAATCCTGCCAAGCCTACCAAGATAAAGAGACTAGAAGGGTGGTGCAGCACTGCATTGGGTTACCTAGGGAGGTGCTGGAATCATCATCCTTAGAGATTTTTAAGGCCCGGCTTGAAAAATCCCTGGCTGGGATGATTTATTTGGGGTTGGTCCTGCTTTGAGCAGGGGGTTGGACTAGATGACATCCTGAGGTCTCTTCCAACCCTAATCTTCTATGATTCTATGATAGTGGATAGCACCTGGGACCCAGGCCACCTGGATTCTATTCCCAGCTCTGCTGGGTGACCTTGGGCCAGTCATGTCCCTTGTCTCTGCATCTCTGTTTACTCATTTGTAAAATGGAGATACTGACCTCCTTTGTAAAGTGCTTTGAAAGCAATGGAGGAAAAGTGCTTCCTAAGGGGTAGGAATTATTATTATACTTACATTGTAAGCTCCTTGGAGCAAGGGCTCTCTTTTTGTTATAGGTATGTGTGAGAGTCAGATGAATGATAAATGCTACCACTACAAATAAAAAAGTATAAAGAAAATGGAAAATAATACTGAAAATATAAAGCTGTTATCTACATCAATGGTTCATCTTCACCCAGAATCCGGGGTTCAGTTCTGATCACCCAATCTCCAAAAGGATATCTCAGACATAGAAATGTGCTTGGAGCTGAGTAATGGAAATGAGCAGTGGCTTGGATTGAAAAGGCTGTGCTGATCAGCATGTAGAGGAGATGAATAGAACTGGACATAGCAGAGGTACAAAATAATGAATGGGGTAGAGAAGGTAAAATGGATGCTCCTATTTACCTTTTCTCATAATATAAAAACTGGGGGAGATTTGCTGTGTTAGTTTTGATGCATAAATGGGCCCAGAGAGTCGAAGGTGTTGCATGTCACTGCACAACCTTAAATAGTTTTAAACAAGGTTTGGAGTTTTGGAATACCTTGGCCTCCTTAATACCTGGCAAACACACCACTGAAAATCTCTATAACCTTTCATTAAAGATACAGAAAATAAGGGAAAACAGTTACAACATTTAAGATGTAAAATGTTAGGTAATTTAACAATATACTTGTGATGGGGCAGACATCCCCACCCATTCCTCATAGCTGGATGGGTATGGATCAGCTGCTAAAATGTATGGCCAATCAGAATGATCAACAACAGCAACAGCAACTCTTCCAACAAGTGGCCAACCACCAGCAGCAGTTAATCTGCAATCTGATGGCCCAAGAGTGGCAACAACAGCAGCAGCTGATACAACAGGTGGTCACTGTACTACGGCCACCTCCATGCCTTGGTCTGACAGTGGCCCCTGTTCCCATCAGGCTTACAAAGATGGTGCCTGACAACAGGCCTGAAGCTTTCCTTGAAAGCTTTGAGTGGGAGACCACAGCCACCCAGTGCCCGAGATTAGGTGCAGGTCGAAGCGGCCATCGTTGACGCTCTAGCTATCTTGGGAGAGGAGTTCTGGCAGTGTTTCCTGGAAGAGCAGCATTAGCCAGGAGCACGGCCCTTCCGGGTCACTCTGAGATTTGTGCTGGAGATGGCTCAGACATGAGAGGAGGACAGCAGCCCAGGGGAGAGATGATTTTACTCAAACAGACCACTCAGATACTCCCCCTTGAGGGAAAGGGCTGGATCCTTCAGCATGAACCCAAAACCATGGCTGATGATGTTCACCTCTAGGAGAACCACCTCGTGTCTAAGGCCCTGTAATGACACCCACTGGGGCCAAGGGACCAGCGCAGACATATTAGAAAGCTGGCTGTGGAGGCTGATGATTTGAGGGGCTTCACTGGAATCCCCCCTCACCAGGACTCAGGAGGTCCATGGGTTTCAGGGACCATGAACAGCCTGGACCCAATGTCTGGAGCTCCCAACCTGAGGCTCAGTTCAGAAACTGCTGATCTACTTTGTGTTAAGAAGAGAACAACCACTGAAACTGAACTAGGGAGACCCCATGCAGAGGGGAGGTCCCAAGAACCCAGGGGAGGCCCTGATCACAATGTCAAAGCCCAAGACATTTGCTTCTTGGGTGGCCACCCTGGACACAGGTTCCAAGATTGCTCTCTTATGAAGCATAGCTTTGGGCAAATCAGGATGGCAGTGGCCTGAGCGTAAAGCCCACAGTCTGCAAAGTTGACCATTCCCTTAAAAGGGTGAATGGCATAGAAGAGGTGGCTCCTGTGGACTTGGGATGTTCTCAACCCCTGGTGCAGAGCTCTGTGGTTCCAAATCCTGGATCACCCCAGTGCACCAGCCTTCCAGAATGTGTACACAGGATGCATACAGAGTCCCTGATGGTGAGCCAGGCCCCATCCCTCACCTATCCTGTTATTATCGGCTGTTATTGGGACTACTTCAGGGATCTGTTGAGGGAGTTCATGTGAGGGAGGGCAGAGCTTCCAAATGTGCTTTCTTGAGCAATAAGGCTTCCTTGCTGGAGTCCACACCCTCAGTTCCACTCCCTAGTGTGGGAGACATTACTGGTTCTGGTGAGGAGCCCTCCAAGCAACCGAGCACAACCGAGCAAGGCAAAGTGCAGTCGCATCCCAACCGGGACAGCCTTCCCCTACCTGTGTTGGAGTCCCTAACAAAGTTCTCCAGCTTTACTGAAGATCAGAAAGCTGACGATGCACTGAGCTGGGCCCATACCAAAGTAGCAGTTGTTGATGGGGAAATGGTGGAACCCTGACAAGCTGAAGTCTTGCCTGATTTTGAGATGCAGGTTGACCACCTTTATTGCTGTGAGAGAGACCTAAATCTTGGTGCCCAGAATCTGTTGGAGGGAGATCATGCGGCTGGCCCACATCATACACTTCACAGGGCTCTTGGGGACGGAGAAAGCATTCGCTCAAATTTTAACAATTGTTTTGGCCCAAAGTTTTAAGGATGTTCCGAGCTTTTGTGCCTCATGACCAGAATGCCAGCTCATGGCAACCCAACCATCAGAGAAAGCTTCCCTGTTTCCCTTCCTGCTGCTGGGCAGACCCTTCAAATGAATTGGGATGGATATAGTTGCCTGCCTCAGAAAGAGCATCATGGGCTGCTAGTACACTTTGGAAGTTGTGGACTATATGGCTACTCAAGCTGTTTGGAGCAGTTATTTCCTCCGTAGAGGGTCCCCAGATACACTGAAGAAGGAAATGGGCCGGGTTTCAAGAGTGGTGGCCCCTCTCATGAAAACCCCAAGAAAATGCAGACAGCTGACAGGTTGATGGACAGATTAGGGAGCAGGCAAACACTTCATTCAAAGTCTGTGGGTCAGATTTCCCTGCTACAGTAGGCCTGTGGCCTAAAGTGCCCTGCCAGCACCTTGCCCCATGCCTGCATAGGAATGAGGTCCCAGTGAATCTCAGAAAGAGGGTAACCCAGACACTAGAAAACAAGGGACAGACATAATAGCCTGTTACTCCTGTGGACAACAGGGGCACAGATTTCATGACTGCCCCTACATAGAGTATAACTTCGGACAGGTCTGAACTGCAGAGAATAGGGCCCGGAAAAAAAGCCCAGAGAAACTAACAATCCTAGTCAAAGTAGAGAGTTAAAAGACCATGGCCCTTGTGGACAGAGGGTGTGACCAGACATTTGTCCAGGAACAGATAGCCAAAGTGGGAGGGAAACTCAAGAAAAGGGAAATCCCTATTAAATGTATCTATGGAGATATTTTGTACTATCCAAGCATGACAGTAGGACTGACTGTTCGGGAACCAAGTCCAGATGAGTGTATGTGTGTCTCCGGACTTCCCCTACTCTGTGATATTAGGCCACGACCAGCTGTATTTCCCAGATGCCTTGCAGAGACATCCCTTAATCCTAGCAAGACTCCCAGAGGAGTTGTTAGGGGCCTTTTATGGACACTAATCTTCTTATCTCCCAGCCCAAGAAAAGAAAATCCTGAAAAGAGAAACACATAGAAAGGAGAGAGCAGAGGGAGGTGAGAGAGGTGCTCACTTCATAGACATAATAGAGACAACAGCTGCTGGAGCTGACACCAGGAGGATGGAAGACCCTGGAGAAGGGCCGTCCATGGGCCCAAATATAGCACCTCTTCTGGAACTGAACCCGGAGAAGCTAATCAGACTCTCAGATTTCCATGTGGTACAAAGGAACAATGAGAACTTGAGTCGAGCCTTCAAACAAGTAGCCATGATAGAAGATCATAGAATCATAGAATATCAGGGTTGGAAGGGACCTCAGGAGGTCATCTAGTCCAACCCCCTACTCAAAGCAGGACCAATCCCCAACTAAATGATCCCAGCCAGGGCTTTGTCAAGCCTGACCTTAAAAACCTCAAAGGAAGGAGATTCCACCACCTCCCTAGGTAACGCATTCCAGTGTTTCACCACCCTCCTAGTGAAAAAGTTTTTCCTAATATCCAACCTAAACCTCCCCCACTGCAACTTGAGACCATTACTCCTTGTTCTGTCATCTGCTACCACTGAGAACAGTCTAGATCCATCCTCTTTGGAACCCCCTTTCAGGTAATTGAAAGTAGCTATCAAATCCCTCCTCATTCTTCTCTTCCACAGACTAAACAATCCCAGTTCCCTCAGCCTCTCCTCATAAGTCATGTGTTCCAGTCCCCTAATCATTTTTGTTGCCCAACGCTGGACTCTTTCTAATTTTTCTACATCCTTCTTGTAGTGTGGGGCCCAAAACTGGACACAGTACTCCAGATGCGGCCTCACCAATGTCGAATAGAGAGGAATGATCACCTCCCTCGATCTGCTGGCAATGCCCCTACTTATACATCCCCAAATGCCATTGGCCTTCTTGGCAACAAGGACACACTGTTGACTCATATCCAGCTTCTCATCGACTGTAACCCCTAGGTCCTTTTCTGCAGAACTGCTGCCGAGCCATTCGGTCTCTAGTCTGTAGTGGTGCATGGGATTCTTCCGTCCTAAGTGCAGGACTCTGCACTTGTCCTTGTTGAACCTCATCAGATTTCTTTTGGCCCAATCCTCTAATTTGTCTAGGGCCCTCTGTATCCTATCCCTACCCTCCAGCGTATCTACCACTCCTCCCAGTTTAGTGTCATCTGCAAACTTGCTGAGGGTGCAATCCACACCATCCTCCAGATCATTTATGAAGATATTGAACAAAACCGGCCCAAGGACCGACCCTTGGGGCACTCCACTTGATACCAGCTGCCAACTAGCCATGGAGCCATTGATCACTCACTACCCATTGAACCCGACAATCTAGCCAACTTTCTATCCACCTTATCGTCCATTCATCCAGCCCATACTTCTTTAACTTGCTGGCAAGAATACTGTGGGAGACTGTGTCAAAAGCTTTGCTAAAGTCAAGGAACAACACATCCACTGCTTTCCCCTCATCTACAGAGCCAGTTATCTTGTCATAGAAGGCAACTAGATTAGTCAGGCACGACTTGCCCTTGATGAATCCATGCTGACTGTTCCTGATCACTTTCCTCTCCTCTAAGTGCTTTAGAATTGATTCCTTGAGGACCTGCTCCATGATTTTTCCAGGGACTGAGGTGAGGCTGACTGGCCTGTAGTTCCCAGGATCCGCCTTCTTCCCTTTTTTAAAGATGGGCACTACATTAGCCTTTTTCCAGTCGTATGGGACTTCCCCCAATCACCCTGAGTTTTCAAAGATAATGGCCAATGGCTCTGCAATCACATCCGCCAACTCCTTTAGCACTCTCGGATGCAGTGCATCCAGCCCCATGGACTTGTGCTCATCCAGCTTTTCTAAATAGTCCCTGTCAAGGTTCCTTCCTCATTCTGAACTCTAGGGTACAGATGTGGGGACCTGCATGAAAACCTCCTAAGCTTACTTTTACCAGCTTAGGTTAAAAATTCCCCAAGGTACAAACTATTTTACCCTTTGCCCTTGGACTTCCACTGCCACCACCAAACATTTATCTGGGTTTATTTTTATTAGAAAAGTGTTGTTTGGAAATGTCTTTTCCCCCAAAATCCTCCCAACCCTTGCACTCCACTTCCTGGTGAAGGTTTGATAAAAATCCTCACCAAGTTGCATAGGTCACCACAGACCCAAAGCCTTGGATCTTAAGAACAATAAAAAAAAATCAGTTTTTGAAAAGAAGAATTTTAATAGAAGTAACAGTAAAAAAAGAAGTAACAATAAAAAGAATCATCTTTGTAAAATCAGGATGGTAAATACCTTACAGGGTAATTAGATTCAAAACATAGAGAATCCCTCTAGGCAAAACCTTAAGTTACAAAAAGACACACAGACAGGAATATCCATTCTATTCAGCACAATTTATTTTCTCAGCCATTTAAAGAAATCATAATCTAATGCATATCTAGCTAGATTACTTACTAAGTTCTAAGACTCCATTCCTGTTCTGTCTCCGGCAAAAGCATCACACAGACAGACTCTTTGTTTCTCCCTCCCTCCAGCTTTTGAAAGTATCTTGTCTCCTCATTGGTCATTTTGGTCAGATGTCAGCGACGTTATCCTAGCTTCTGAACCCTTTACAGGTGAAAGGGTTTTTCCTCTGGCCAGGAGCGATTTTAAAGGGGTTTACCCTTCCCTCTATATTTATGACAGTCCCGAACCACTACTTTCTCCACAGAGGGTTGGTCACCTCCTCCCCATGCTGTGTTGCCCAGTGCAGCAGTCTGGGAGCTGACCTTGTTCGTGAAGATAGAGGCAAAAAAAGCATAGAGTACATTAGCTTTTCCACATCCTCTGTCACTAGGTTGCCTCCCTCATTCAGTAAGGGGCCCACACTTTCCTTGACTTTCTTCTTGTTGCTAACATATCTGAAGAAACCCTTCTTGTTACTCTTAACATCTCTTGCTAGCTGCAACTCCAGGTGTGATTTGGCTTTCCTGATTTCACTCCTGCATGCCCGAGCAATATTTTTATACTCTTCCCTGGTCATTTGTCCAATCTTCCACTTCTTATAAGCTTCTTTTATGAGAAGGTGGATCCCTTAAAGCCACGGCAGTACCTCCACTTTGCCCTTAAAACAGGTTTGTTATAATGCATAGACCAAGACTAACAGACCCCAAAAATATGGACACAACTTCTAGTACCCTGTGTATATCACTGCAAATTACTGAATCTGGCACATGCAACCCCATCTGCGGGCCATCTTGGGAAGAACAAGGTGCAGTCAAGGCTCTTGGCCCAATACTTTTGGCCAGGGGTCTTTAAGGAAGTCAAGAATTTCTGTGCTTTGTGTCTCAAATAGTAATTAACAGTTCCTAAGGGAATCCTGAGGACTCCACTAGTACCTCTCCCCTTGGTGGAGACTGACTCCCTTTGAAAGGTTAGGAACTGACCTTATAGGCCCCATAGGGAGGAGCACCTCTGGACATCAGCATATGCTTGTCATAGTGGATTATGCCACCAGATATCTGGAAGCCATACCACTCCAGTTTACAACTGCTAAGACTATTGCTAATGAGCTGCTGAAGGTCTTTGTATGGGTAGGGCTTTCCAAACAGGTTCTAACAGACCAGGGGACAAATTTCATATCCTGGCTAATGAACAAAGTATGAGAACTACTAAAAATCAAGGCATTATGCACATTTGTATACCACCTGCAGATGGATGACCTAGTGGAAAGATTCAATCAGACACTCAAGAGGATGCTCAAGAAATTCATTACCCAGGATCCTGACACTGGGACAAACTATGCGCAGTCTTACTCTTCACCATCAGAGAAGTGCCCCAAGCCTCAGCAGAGTTTTTGCCCTTCAAACTGCTATATGGATGACAACCAGGGGGTATACTAGACCTGGTATGGGAAACTTGGGAAAGCCAAGCTCCAGGAGCTGAAAACCTAGTGCGGTATGTTTTAAAGTTATGTGAGAGACTGGAAGCTATGGGGGCACATGCTAAAGAAAATCTTGAGGAAGCACAGGAACAACAATGACAGCATAACAAAAGGGCACAGATGTGTGTCTTTCAGCTGGGTGACAGAGTCCTGTTACTTCTTCCAAGCTTGGAATCAAAGTTAATGGGCAAGTGGCAAGACTCTTATAAGGTGATAAAGCCATGGATGACTTAGTCAAACAACACAGAGAAGAAAAAGAAAGAACAAGTTTATTGCATTTTCCTGGGAAGACATTCCTGGCAGAATATTGTATTAATACAGAACCCAGTAAAGTAATACAGGAAAGGCTCAAACCAATCCCAAACAAGTTGAGAGGGGTCACTGAGAAAAAGATCAGGATCATTTTGGAACTGGAGTGATAGAGAATCCCAGAGTGACTGAAGGAGGCATACTGTGCTGGTCCCAAAGCCAGATGGCTCACTATGTTTGCATACAGATTTCAGAAAAGTGAGCACAATTTCTAAATTTGATGCTTACTCTATGCCATGAGTGGATGAACTCTTAGACCAACTGAAAGAAGCCCAATATCTCACCTGTGGATGTGACAAAGGGGTACTGGCAAATTCCTTAACAGTGGAGACGATGACTTTTTCTACGCTGCTTGGCCTATTTCATTTTAAGACCAAGCCCTTGGGTTTACATTGGGTGGCAGCCACTTTCCAACACTGATGGGCCGATTACTCCAAAAGCACAGTCACTATGTGGTGGCATAATTGGATGACCTAGTTATCTGTAGCAAGGATTGGGACTCACATCTGGACAACGTAGCTGGAGCTGGACACAATACTCCAGCTGAGGCCTAATCAGCATGGAGTAAAATGGAAGAATTACTTCTTGTGTCTTGCTTACAACACTCTTGCTAATACATCCCAGAATGTGTCACAGCACATTATTACTTACTTTCTCATTTTTACCATATAATTATAAAATAAATATTATACTTATATTTCAGTGTATAGTTTATAGAACAGTATAAACAAGTCATTGTCTGTATGAAATTTTAGTTTGTACTGATTTCACTAGTGCTTTTTATGTAGCCTGTTGTAAACTTGGCAAATATCTAGATGAGTTGATGTGCCCCAGAAGACCTCTGCGTACCTCAAGGGGAACATGTACCCCTGGTTGAGAACGACTGGTCTAAATCATTGATAAAGATGTTGAAGAGATCCAGACCTAGGACCAATACATGCAGGACCCCACTCAATATTCCCTTCCAGATTGACTGTGAACCACTCATAACTACTCTCTGGGAAAGGTTTTCCAGCCAGTTATGCACTTACCTTATAGTAGCTCCATCTAGGCTATATTTCCCTCGATTGTTTATGAGACGGTCATGCAAGACAGTATCCAAAGTTTTATTAAAGTTAAGATATACCACATCTACCACTTTCCCCCCAACCACAAGGCCTGTTACCCTGTCAAAGAGACCCATCAGGTTGGTTTGACTTGATTTGTTCTTGACAAATCCATGCTGACTGTTATTTATCACCTTAGTATCTTCTAGGCATTTGCAAATTGATTGCTTAATTATTTGTTCCATTATCTTTCTGGGTACTGAAGTTAATCTGACTGGTCTGTAATTCCCTGGGTTGTCCTTATTCCCCTTTTTACAGATTGGCACCATATTTGCTGCAAACTAAACCCATGACTTCTAATCCTACCTTCAGTAGACATGGAGAACAACTGATCACTGTCATAGAATCATAGAATATCAGGGTTGGAAGGGACCACAGAAGGTCATCTAGTCCAACCCCCTGCTCGAAGCAGGACCAATTCCCAGTTAAATCATCCCAGCCAGGGCTTTGTCAAGCCTGACCTTAAAAACCTCTAAGGAAGGAGATTCTACCACCTCCCTAGGTAACGCATTCCAGTGTTTCACCACCCTCTTAGTGAAAAAGTTTTTCCTAATATCCAATCTAAACCTCCCCCATTGCAACTTGAGACCATTACTCCTCGTTCTGTCATCTGCTACCATTGAGAACAGTCTAGAGCCATCCTCTTTGGAACCCCCTTTCAGGTAGTTGAAAGCAGCTATCAAATCCCCCCTCATTCTTCTCTTCTGCAGACTAAACAATCCCAGCTCCCTCAGCCTCTCTTCATAAGTCATGTGCTCTAGACCCCTAATCATTTTTGTTGCCCTTCGCTGGACTCTCTCCAATTTATCCACATCCTTCTTGTAGTGTGGGGCCCAAAACTGGACACAGTACTCCAGATGAGGCCTCACCAGTGTCGAATAGAGGGGAACGATCACGTCCCTCGATCTGCTCGCTATGCCCCTACTTATACATCCCAAAATGCCATTGGCCTTCTTGGCAACAAGGGCACACTGCTGACTCATATCCAGCTTCTCGTCCACTGTCACCCCTAGGTCCTTTTCCGCAGAACTGCTGCCGAGCCATTCGGTCCCTAGTCTGTAGCGGTGCATTGGATTCTTCCATCCTAAGTGTAGGACCCTGCACTTATCCTTATTGAACCTCATCAGATTTCTTTTGGCCCAATCCTCCAATTTGTCTAGGTCCCTCTGTATCCTATCCCTCCCCTCCAGCGTATCTACCACTCCTCCCAGTTTAGTATCATCCGCAAATTTGCTGAGAGTGCAATCCACACCATCCTCCAGATCATTTATGAAGATATTGAACAAGATATTGTCCTCCTTGGCTATGTGTACATTTGGAGCTGGATGTGATTCCCAGCTGTTGTACACATACTTGTGATAGCTCTCATCAAGCTAGTGAGCTAACAATAGTTGTGTAGCCATGGTAGCAGAGGCGGGGCAGTGGCAAGTGGCAGCATGGGCTAGCTGCCTTAAGTACAAACTTGCCTACACCCTGTGGGTACGTACACAGTGCAGCTAGCCCATGCCAGCTTTTGCTGCTGCCTGTGCTATGTGGAAGGTTTTAGTGCACTCGCTTGATGAAAGCTACCATAGGGATATCTACATACATCCCTAGTTCCAAATGTAGACATAGCCTTTACAACAGCCTTTTATATATTTGAAGACTGTTGTCATGTTCTTCCTCAGCCTTCTTTTCTCTGGACTAAACATGCCCAATTCTTTCAACCTTTCCTCAGAGGTCAGGTTTTTTAAACTTCTTGTCATTTTTGTTGCTCTCCTGTGGACTCTCTCCAATTTGTTCACATCTTTCTTAAAGTGTGGTGCCCAAAACTGGACACAGTATTCCAGCTGAGGCCTCACCACTTCCAAGTAGAGTGAAACAATTACCTCCTGTGAGGTATGACACTCTTGTTAATACATCTGTGGTGGGAGCTACTTGCCTCTTGTGAGCGCTTCCTGCTGACCAGGTGCGTGCCTGCATTTTTTTCTCAGTTCATGGTATCTCATGTCTGCTACTCCCCTCTTTAGGTGGATCTTCAGTGACTCAGCCCTCCAGCCGAGTCACACTCTGTCCGTGTGAACACAAATAGACCCCTTCTGGGGTAAGCAGTCGAGCAGGGCCTATCACAGTATCCTCAGTTGGTATCAGCCTGCAGCCCGGTCCCTGTGCTCAAGTCCTTAATCAGTCGAACAGGGCCTTGATTGGTTGATCTGCAATACCCTTGGTTGGTTGATCTGTAGCCCTCCCTGGCAAGCTTGCAAAGGTCCCTGCTCTGTTATGGAGCAGTGCCCCCAGATCTTCTTCACTGGAGACTCTTTGCCTCCTGGCCTAGCTCTCCAGCTGTGTCAGTCTTTCAATTCGGTTCCCTTCCAGGTATATCAAAGTTCAGAAATGCGGTCCCTTTTCTGGGCCTGGTTAAACTCCCTTCACTCTGGGCTTAAGCCACTTCCCCACAGGCTGTTGTGGGGAATCTGGGCCCACCTACTACTCTGGGTTCTGACCCAGGAACCCTATAAATAGCAGCTGTTTGCTGCATTGCTTTACCTACTCATTACGTTTCCCTGGGCCACTTCCCTGTGGCACCTTAACCTTCTTCACCCATGTTTGAGTCCCAGCAGCCTTGCTCCCTGGTCCCTGCCAGCAACTGCTCTTGAGTCCCAGCAGCCAGCCGGGAGCACCATCCCTACTCTTCTGGTTCCAGTCAGCAGATTACTCTTTTTTCTAGCCCTGCAGCCCCTTTCATGTGAGCCTGCTGGACCCTGATTGGCTGCTTCCCTCCAGCTTCTCTCTGGTTGGCTGCTTCCACACAGCCTCTCTGGGCAGCTAGGAGGATCCACCTTCCTTGCTCTTTTCTGGGGAGGGGTGAGGTAGGACTGCAAGCCTTCAGCAGGGGGGCTTAGGACCTGGTACACCCCATCACGACATCCCAGAATATTTGACATTTTCACAGCAGCATCACACTTTAGACTCTCATTCAGTTTGTGATCCATTAAACCCCCCAGATCAAGTACTGCTGCCTAGCCAGTTATTTCCCATTTTCTAGTTGTGCATTTGATTTTTCCTTCCTAAATCAAATACTTTGCACTTGTCTGTACTGAGTTTCAGCTTATTGATTTCAGACCAATTCTCCAATCTATCAAGATCATTTTGAATTCTAATCCTGTTCTCTAAAGTGCTTACTACCCATCTTGGAGTGACCTATAAGGAGAGCCTGTTTCACACAGTCTCTTTGCTCTTTCATCTACTTAGCTCTGTGACAATCACAGTTAGGTCTGGTCAAAATTTTTCCATTGAAACTGGGGTTTGATTGAAAACTGGGGTTTTGACAAAATTAAATGTGATGTGAAAATGATGACTTTTCCTTAAAAAACTGAACACTTAAAAACAAAATTTTCAATTTGGGAATATTGAAACACTTTGTGTCAATGTTGTCAATCAAAATGAAACATTTCAATGTTCCCCATATCAACGTCTTTCAATTTGCCTCAGTTTGCCATTAAACAGAGCAGCCATGGTGCCTCATGGGAGTTGTTGTTTGGGTGTCTCAAGCTGCCACTTTCTATGGGCTCTCTGGCCAGACTACATTTCCCATAATGCACCAGAGCCACGTGACTTCTGTGACGCATTGAAATGTGTCAGCAAGAGGGGAGATCCTGGTGCATCCTGACAGAGTAGTCTGGCCAGGGAACACTGCATTGCATATTACACAGTACACTAAACACACTATATTGCATAAAGCAAATAAACTCTTGAATTAATTCCCTCTGTCCCCATGCTTAGAAACTTCTCATCTCCACAGAACAAACTGGCAGTGGTTTTGCTCCAGCAAATATCTTACAATTACCAATCAAAAATCCAGCAGCAGAACACCGGAGGAGACCTCCCTTATAATTATCAGCTCTTCGTGCAGTTCCTCTCTCACTACCACCTGTCTGCTCCTCTGCCTCCTATCTTGGTTTTTTGTATGCTCTGCAATCGAAGGAATCTTCTTCCCATACCCCCACCACATTTACAGGCAGACATTTTAGTCCCTCTTAGAATCATCCATTATGTCCAGCATCAACATTGCAAAACTAGATGTAAAAATAATGATGGGGGAATGTCAAAAGTTTGGAGATAGTCACAAAGGCATCCATAGGTCCTATGACTAGAGCTGGTGAAAAATTTCCCATTGAATCATTTTCCAATAAAGTAAGAGCTTTTCACCAAAAGAATTCCATTTTCTTCAAAAAAAATATTGTGGTTTTGTCAAAATATGTGAAAACCAAAACATTTTTGGTTTTGGGGTTCTCAGTTTTTCAACAAAAACTAAAAATTGCTCAACGAATGTCAGATCTCCATTTCACCTAACCCCTCCTCTGTTTCTCTCTCCTTCTAGTTCCCGCCTTCCTTGCTTTTCCTATTTATATATTGTGACACTCCATACCTCAGAGTAGCACCCTGGAATCCCCATATTCACCACTGTCATGTAATTATGATATGTTTTGTACAAAGTGTGCATTGTGAGGTATCATTTTAAAAGTCTTGATCTGTTGAACACTAATATCCTATTGGATTTTATGTGCTATCATTGTATGGGAAGTTATGAAGTTTTGCCACATGTGTGTTACTGAAATATGTTGTGAGGTTGGAAAAACCCACAACCAGCCTTTCAGATACAACAATGGAGTAGCCAGACGTGCTGAGGGTCCATTAAAGGGAATCCACTCCCCCAGAAGTTATCCCAGAAGACTTGTCTATGTGTTCTCTCTGAGAATGGAGACTGTTTGAGCAGTGGGGGCAGACACCCATGTCACAAGCATAGATCTTTTCAGCAAGCTGGAAGAAACTACAGAAGAGGGGAAGTGACATCATCACTTGACCTTTCTTTCTCCCCCTGCAACTCAACACCTGAAAGAAATGGGTCCCAGTTTGGAAAAGAGTCCCAGCCTGTGTATGAAGGATCTGTAACCTGCTTGTACCATCTGTCAAGGGGAGATACTGCTTGATTCAAATCCTGTTTAGTTTGTAGAACTCAGACTGCTAATTTATTTTGTTTCTTAAGTAACCAACTTTGATCTTTATACTTGATACTTATAATCACTTAAAATCTGTCTTTCTGTAGTTAATAAATCTCTTTTATATTTTACCTAAAATCCCCACCCTAATGTGTTATGTTGTGTAGTATTGACTGGCTTTGTACTATTGGGTTTGCAGCTTTGACAAGTGGTAAACTTGCATAATAATTCTACTGGGGATCCTGTGAAACGCATGATTTTTGAAAACCTATACAAGGTGTAAGTCATTTACTCATTTGTATTTTCTATTGTTTATAAAAATCAATAAAAATTAAAAAACCCTGGAAAATTAAAAGAAAAGATTTGAGGAAAAATGAAAAAAATCAAAAATGTTCACAAGGAAAAAAATATTCCCAAGCAGCACAGCCTGCGACCCATTTATCCCATCTAGCACTGGCCTGCAACTCCACTAACACCTTTTAGCTTTGTCCCTTCTTGTGAACAGACAGCTCTGGGCTGCTCTATGCCTCTGCTGGCTAGGCTTGGGGGTACACCTTTCTGGAGCTTCCATTGCTTCTGGTGCCCTGGTTCCAGTACTGATCTGGAATGCAAGCCCCGAACGCTCCATTTCCTGGAGAGGAGGAGAGCTGAACTCCTGCTGGTGGAACTGTCCCTTGGGGGCTGTTCCCAGGCAATATCAGAACTCCCTCCAGTAGCCCTGGAGGTTGGGGGAGTGAAAAGGTAGCTTAGAGCCACCTTTGCAGCACTTCTCTGACATCTCCTGCATGGAGTGCAGCTGGGGTGGAACCCTGAGGGCAAAGGGCAGCTGGTTTAACTCTGGAGTAATTCCCTCAGGGGACCTATTGAACACTGCACCAATGAATGAGAGCAGCATGGGCACCAGGGCCTCTCATTTTTCCAGGATCACTTTCCTCTTAAATTCTGAGAGTTGTTCAATAATGTAGTAAAAACAATAGCGCCTAAGAAATACTTCCATTTTATTACCAGCCACCTTGGCCACTGGCTAAGCTGAATATTCACGCAGGTTTTAGATCTGCATATCTTGGGTAAACCTGACACTCAAGGCTAAATTGCACCCTAGGAGTTCCACTCTTATTCACTTTGCACCCATTTAGCCCAGGGCTGAATTGAATTGGTTTTGGTAGCTGTCCTCCTCAGAATGAGAGAGAGAGAGCGGGAATGTTGTGAAGCAAAAATGCTGTTTGTCAGTACATGTGAGGTTATTCCATCTCTAAAAGGTCTCTGTCTCTGCAGTATGTGAGCACCTTGCAGCCTTTAATGTATTTATCCTCAGAACACCCCTGTGAGGCAGGGCAATGCTGTTATCCCCATTGTACAGAGGGGGAAACTGAGACACAGAGAGCATAAGTGTCTTGTCCAAGGAAATACAGGAAAGTCTGTGGAAGAGCAGATGATTAACCAGGGTCTTCTGAATTCCAGGCACACATCCTAACCAGTGAATTGTCTTTCCTTTTCTTGAACTGCTCCCAACATGTCGTGAACTGTAAATAGTACAAGTTGGGTGAACACCCTGTGTAGCGGGCCAGTGCCAGGCGCATACTCCACTCATGCCCTATTTGGAGGGGTGATGTGAAAGCTAAGTGCATAGGCTCTCTGCACAGGGATGAATTTCACTCTGGGGTCAGCAGTTGCTCCAGATGCATGCACACCCCCTGACAGCACAATGCCTAGTAGTGTATACATCTACACTCCTAACAGACTCCCGTATAGTGGGGGTTGAAATCTCTTCAAAGTTCCCAGCAACATCCTGTGAAGAGTATTCCTCGAATGAGGAATGTTTAGGGTCACAGGTGATTAGCATATGGGTTTCATTCAATCAAGCCACAACAGTCTGAGCTCTGCAGCAGCAGCTACCCATTCTCCTGTCCCCAGCAGCGAGGATACACAATGATTTTTTATTAATGCGCCCAGGCTCCACAGTGGTCAACAATTTATCGGGTGCTTCCCAGCCCCAAGCAGCTGTCAGGGAGCTGAAGAGTTCTGAAAACACACACAGAAACAGACATCATGCTGATCGGAGAAAGCCAGCACTTAACAGCCACTCATTTTTTCTAATGTGATCCTGGACAATATCCGTAGTGGGAATACGGAAAAGAAATCAGCCTAGCGCCTCAGCCTCCTACTGTCTCATTCATTTTTCACCTTAGAAATATGGTGTTGATGATGCTATGGGAAATAGTTTGCTTGGGCGTTGGTCTCTCATAAGTTTAAATCAGGATTTCAGCCCCTGCAACCGTTGTACCAAACACATGCTGTGTAGAGTCTAGTATAATGCCCGGAGTAGCAAATAACAAATTGAGAGTTCTGTTTCAGCTCTCAGTGAGGGCTCTGATTGGTTCCTTATTGTTCAGAACTCTAATAAGTTCTATGAGTGGAAATGTAGTGCTGTCATATAGCCTTATATACAGAACGATTATGCAGCTATGTAAGTTGCTCTATAGCTGACATTCATTTTATATCTACTTCATAACTGTGCTCCAGAAACTAAGCATCCAGTTAACAACAACATCAAAACAGCTCTAGCCTTGGGACAGCAGAAAGATCCTTCCAAATGGGAACTGAGTATAATCCAGTGTCTGCCTGAGTATGCAGAGAGCCTGAAATAGCTGTGAATTTCTCCCACCCATCACAGTGGTGAAACTTAATCATGGCAATCAAAATGTAAACATAGTTAAGTATGTCACAGCTGATCATTTTACCAGCAACACCAAGCTCATGCGCTTATTCATTCTTGCTGGATGTAGTATAGATATAAGAGCAGGGGGAAATGAGGGCAGCTAGTTGCTCTCAAGGGTTGCTGGGGTAAAGAAGTGATTAAGCCCCTTCCTCCATCATGTAAAGTCCCCCTTGCCAAGAAGCTGCTCTGAAGTTACTTGGTTCAACTGGCACATCTACTGTGTGGAATGAGGTTGCTTTTTGTGCCCTTTCTGGTGGTTTGGGGGTGATTTTTTCTTGACTTGGAACAAGATGCACAGTGCTTGACATATGAAAGAGAGACTCTCTCAAAGCCTGATTCCAGGATAATGAGATTTTTTTAAAATTCTTCAGTCTATGTTGCTCTCAGAAAGTTGCCTAGAGATGAAACTCTTGTTATGGGGAGAATAATAGATTGAAGGTGCTGGAAATTCATCCCCGGATTCATGAACCATTTCAGGGCCTGTGTGAGAGAGAATGGGCTTAGCACAGTGGGAAAAGAAAATACACTGGACTATTCTACAGTGAAACTTTATTCCCCTGCTGCTGAGAGATCATTTGAGCTGGTTTCCATCTCTCTGTTAGGATATAGATATTCAGGCCTGTCTGCAAAAGCCTGTACTTTAAGAATTTAGGGGTATTCTTATCACTTGGCTAGTTCTAGAGGTATAAAAGAAAGAATCAAAATCACTGTCTGCTGGTGTAAGGGCCCTCTCTTACTGTGACTGTTTGAGGCCCTGTTCTTAGGCTAAGGCCTTTGGCTAAGCAGCAGAGGCAGCCATAAGCCAGGAAGCGACCAGTCACATCCTCACATTCCAAACTAGTCACATTGAAAGAAGGTGCTATTGGGCTGTTAGGAATACAATCCTGTCCTGATAGTGCCTATCACCTCCAGAGAAAGGGAAGTGCCTAGAAAATGTAAAAGGAAACTTAGTTTGATAGCATCCTGTCTGGCAAGAACTCACTTATCAATAGCTGGGATGTGAAATCCTCACTTCTGTATTGTTTTGTCATTATAGTTCCCACTTTGCTATTGTTTGTCTGTATAATCTCTGTCTGGTTCTGTGATTGCTTCTGTCTGCTGTATAATTAATTTTGCTGGGTGTAATCTAATTAAGGTGGTGGGATATAATTGGTTAGCTAATCATGTTACAATATGTTAGGATTGGTTAGTTAAATTTCAGTAGAATGATTGGTTAAGGTATAGCTAAGAATATTACTATATAAATTAGGGGCAAACAGGAAGTAAGTTGGGATTCGAAAATAAGGAAAAAGGAACTTGTATTTAAGCTTGCTGGAAGTTCACCCCAATAAACATCGAATTGTTTGCACCTTCGGACTTCGGGTATTGTTGCTCTCTGTTCATGCGAGAAGGACCAGGGAAGTGGGAGAGTGAGGGAATAAGCTCTCTAACACTCTCCCTCCAGGCAAAAAGCAGATATAGATCGAGCAGTTTCTCCTCAATTATACACATAGGAACAGTTACATAGGCTATGAATACAACAGAAAAGCCAGGTGCATATTAATAATGAGTAGCCAGTATCCTCTCCTGAGAATGGCAGCAGAAATACACCCACATGTGGCTAAATTTGGAGACTATTCAGCTCAGCTTTTGCATGGTGAGATAATGACAGTTCTGAGGAAGGGCAGCACATTGTTACAGTACCCCTGGAGCAGCCCAGGAGGGAGGCTGTGATTCAATCTCTCTCCTGTTTCACTTGCTGCCCATTAGAGCAAGTAAGTTGTGCTGGTTCTATACCCAGTGCATTGTATGTGCTGCCTGATATGCTAGCACAGCTTGGCTGCTGGGTGTGTTGAATAGCTTCTCACATTGCCTGGCCCTTTACATCCCTGCACTGCTGCACTAGCCAGGTCACAATCTGGCCCTGAGAGAGCAGTTTCCAATGCAATGAAATCACAAGACAGAGGACAGATCATGATTGCTAAAATCTCTGGTCACCATGCACACACTCCACATGCAGTGAAGGGGGTGTAGTGGGGAAAACACTGCAATGGGATGTTAGGGACTTGAGTTCAATCCACCTTTCTCAGGGTACGTCTACACAGCGGCGGGGAGCAAGCTTCCCTGCTTGGGTAGACAGAGGCTCTAGCTCTGCTTGAGCAAGCGTGCTAAAAATAGCAGTGTAGCTGGGGGTAGCACCATCGGCAGCAGCTGGGGCTAGCCCACCAAGTACAAACCCAAGGGGTCTTGAGCAGAGCTAGTACATGTCTGTCTACCCAGGCTGTTAAACAACTCCCAGCTGCAGTATAGACATATCCTGGGTGCCTCTGGGCCGCAGTTTCCCATCTGTAAAACGGGGATAATAGCACTCATTCGCAGGGCTGTGGTGAGGATTACATCACTAGTGTTGGTGCGGCACTCAGACAGACCGCACAAAGTTGCAGGAATTTCACAGTGGACTGTGACTTTCACATATTTCAGAAGCTGAGCTGGGTCAGGGTATTTGAGTATATCGATGGGAAATCTCCACAGTGCAAAAGTATGTGGATCAGAGGAAGCTAGCTGCCCTACGAGGGAGGCCAGGGGAAACGGGGTAGACATTGCTGTCCTTCAGATGAAATGTACCAAGATCCTGACTGCTTTGGAATTTTAAAAACCCATCTGTTATTTTCATAAGAACGTGGTCTTAACCCTGGTGTCCTGGCCAAATTCCAATTTGGATAATTACATTAGGCTCCTTAAAATTCTCCCTGAAGTTTCAACTGGATATAATATTCTCCTGTCCTCCTCCAGAGTTTCACAGCCTGTGGAATGGCTGATACAGAATGGCTATTCTGGCCCACCCCAGAGGTGTGTGCATTCAGCAGTGCATGAAACGATTTGTAAAGCATTTTGTGATCCTTTGCGGGGAACGGTGACAGAGAAATGCTAGTCGTCTCTTTCTGTTTTGGGGGGGGTAGTTTGTCATTTGAAAGTTCAAGCATTACTCTAGGCAATCAGAGGAGATGGAGTAAGAAATGTCAGACTGGAATTCCTAAGGGTGGTTCTTTTCAGTCTTTGGAGCTGAACATGGATGACAAAGTGCAGGCTGCAATGGCATGCCAGCCAAGCCATAGAAACATCCCTAGTGTAGTGTGATATCTCACCCCAGGAGGGGACAGTGGTGTAAATGTGGGAGAGGTGTGACGGGTTAGATCACAGAAACCCCCTTGGAAACTGCCAAATGATGTGCCAAGACTACTTCTGCCCCTGCTTTCCATGCCAGTTTGGGACTCCAGCACCCTGTCTTGCTGAGCCAGACACGCCAGTCTGCTCCAACACAGACCCAGGGTCTGAACCATGTGCCCCAAAGCTGCAGACTTAACTGAAAGCAACTTAGGAAGTATTCCGGTCTTTAACACTTGGATGCCCAACTCCCAATGGGATCCAAACCCCAAATAAATCTGTTTTACTCTGTATAAAGCTTATACAGGGTAAACTCATAAATTGTTCGCCCTCTATAATACTGACAGAGAGATATCCACAGCTGTTTGCCATCCCCCCCCACCCCAGGAATTAATACATACTCTGAATTAATTAATAAGTAAAAAGTGATTTTATTAAATACAGAAAGTAGGATTTAAGTGGTTCCAAGTAGTAGCAGACAGAACAAAGTGAATTACCAAGCAAAACAAAACAAAACCCGCAAATCTATGCTAATACAGTAAGAAGATGAATATAGATAAAATCTCACCCTCAGAGATGTTCCAATAAGCCTCTTTTACAGACTAGTCTCCTTCTAGTCTGGGTCCAGCAAGCACTCACACCCCCTGTAGTTACTATCCTTTGTTCCAATTTCTTTCAGGTACTCTTGGGGGTGGAGAGGCTCTCTCTTGAGCAAGCTGAAGACAAAATGGAGGGGTCTCCCAGGGGTTTAAATAGACTTTCTCCTGTTGGTGGACTTCCCTCCCTCCCCTGTGAAGAATCCAGCTACAAAATGGAGTTTTGGAGTCACATGGGCAAGTCACATGTCCATGTATGACTGAGTTTCTTACCAGCCAAGCCACATTCCTGGGAAAGCTCAGATGTGGATTGGCTTCTTCAGGATCCATTATCTGTTAAGTGCTTCTTGATTGGGCATTTAACTTGCACATTCCTTTCTCAAGAAGCTGACCAAATGCTTACAAAGGCTACTTAAAAATCAAGCCAGTACACAGCCAATATTCATAACTTCGAACACAAAAATGATACATGCATACAAATAGGATTAATAGATTCAGTAGATCATAACCTTTACAGAGATATGTTGCATGGCATATGTAGCATAAAACATATTCTAGTTATGTCATATATACATTCATAAGCATATTTCCATAAAGCCTTAAGGGGGGCACCGTTACAACTGGGTCATTTCAAAATTCACAGGACTCCAAAAGGTTTGCAGATTGTCTCAGTCCATGGAGATTATAACTGCATTGACGCATGGCCTATGTGTGTGTGAAATCTGTCTCACTGGAAAAAATGGTAAGCCACACACGAAAGGACAAGCTCTTCGAAGCTGTGTGGCTTTCTCTCATTTATAAAGTCTCATGCAGAAGCATAAGGAACCAGTCTGTGGTCTCTGCAGGGAGCCAGAGAGACACAGAGCAGTTGCTTTCTCTTTGAAGATATCTCTGCAGTTCTACCCATGTAAAAGCTTTATGGGCTTGTTCTAGGAGTGGGTGAGAGGAGGGGAAGGTAGGATGTATTCAAGCTAGGACATTGAAACTATCTCTATAAAAGTCTATAGTAAGACTTGCACAAGAGGCCTCTTAGGCCTCCCACTGTTCCAAGGTAGAGCCCACTGCAGTGGGAGTGACAGGTGCACTGAGATAATACATTCATGTTCAGGTGAGTCACTCTTCAGCCACCCTCTCCTCTCCTGTGCAGTGGCTTAACTGATGCTATTTCAGGGCAGGAGCACTATTTTTGAAACAGCAGGTATGTGGGTGTGGGTGTGTTCCTCACAGCACAGAAGATTTTAAAGGTAAGGTAAAGGTTCAAGGGCTTCTTGTGGGGGGATAGGGGCAGCTGTAGGAATGGAAGAAGGCAGGGCAATGGGGTTTGACCTGCAGGTTTACACCAAATCCCAAAGGAATGGGATTCCTCACAGCTCTGCTTACCAGCCTGCTCCCCCTTGGAGTCACAAACAGGACAATTAAAGGTTATGGGTTAGGCACTGGTGAGGCCACATCTGGAATATTGTGTCCAGTTTTGGGTCCCCCACTACAGAAAGGATGTGGACAAATTGGAGAGAGTCCAGAGGAGGACAACAAAAATGATTAGTGGGCTGGGGCACATGACTTATGAGAAGAGGCTGAGGTAACTGGGGTAATATATTTAGTCTGCAGAAGAGAAAAGTGAGGGGGGATTTGATAGCAGTCTTCAACCACCTGAAAGAGGGGGGAATCCAAAGTGGATGGAGCTAGGCTGTTCTCAGTGGTGGCAGATGACAGAACAAGGAGCAATGGTCTCTTGCAGTGGGGGAGGTTTAGGTTGAATATTAGGAAACACTATTTCACTAGAAGGGTGGTGAAGCACTGGAATGGGTTACCTCAGGAGGTGGTGGAATCTCCATCCTGAGAGGTTTTTAAGGTCAGGCTTGACAAAGCCCTGGCTGGGATGATTTAGTTGGTGTTGGTCCTGCTTTGAGCAGGGGGTTGGACTAGATGACCTCCTGAGGTCCCTTCCTAATCTTCTATGATTCTATGATTGTGGGGCTAGGACTAGAAAATTACAATTTATCAAAGATCAAAGGGATTGTAATGATGGATACTTTTCCTCATTTCCAACTGCCAGGACTAACACATACAGCTGGTCTGAGCCATGCCATGGGCAGGCCTTGCTCTGCAGTGTATGAACACTATGACTGGAGAGTGGAATAAGGGGCTTGTTTGAAACATCCCCCTTTTAAGGGCGAGAAAACAGTCT
The DNA here is from genome assembly GCF_965152275.1 of Natator depressus. Taxonomy (NCBI): domain Eukaryota; kingdom Metazoa; phylum Chordata; order Testudines; family Cheloniidae; genus Natator; species Natator depressus. Next base: position 42,419,566 of record NC_134241.1, on the reverse strand, counting down.
GGGTTAAACAACTGAAGGAAGTTTCCAGTAAGCAAAATGTACTGGAATTCATCACTGTGGAATTAGCAAATGCCCTGGCACAGCCAGAAAGTGCAGAAAGTTCTCCATGACTGCCAGTGGTCAGGAGCTCACTTTCACCCCCTCCCCCATTTGATGGATCCCCCAGCAACCCCGCTGCCCATGGTGCTCAGCTGAGGCAGTGGCTCCATGGGAAGAGATATCCCCCACCAAAGCCGCAAACACCTTCTGCAGGACCTAGATCTTCTATGGTGATCTTCCATCAACAGCTGTCCTTTACAATAATACTCTGCCCTTCTCTATTGTCTTCCATCCAAAGATCCCAAAGTCCTCTGCAACGACGAATGAATGATTTCTTCCACACACCCATGGTAAGAGAGGGAAATGTTACTCTCCCACATTAACAGAGGTCTAAAACTGGAGCACAGGGAGACTAAGTGATGTCCCCTAGATCAGTGGTTCTCAACCAGAGGTAGTTGTGCCTCTGGTGTACACAGAGGTCTTCCAGCGGGTACGTCAACTCATCTAGATATTTGCCTAGTTTTACAACAGGATACATAAAAAGCCCTAGAAAAGTCAGTACAAACTAAAATTTCATACAGACAATGATTTGTTTCTACTGCACTATATACTATACACTGAAATGTAAGTACAATATTTATATTCCAATTGATTTATTTTAAAATTATCTGATAAAAAATGAGAAAGTCAGCAATTGTTCGGTAATAGTGTGCTGTGACACTTCTGTATTTTTATGTCTGGTTTTGTAAGCAAATAGTTTTTAAGTGAGGTGAAACTTGGGGGTATGCAAGACAAATCAGACTCCTGAAAGGAGTACAGTAGTCTGGAAAGGTTGAGAGCCACTGCCCTACGTCACACAAAAAGGCAATGATGGGGCCAGGCATGACCCTGCTTAGCGAATAAGATCAGTGAAGATTATGGGGCAGGGACTGTCTTTTTGTTCTGTGTTTGTACAGCCCTAACACAATGGGGTGCAAGTCCATGGCTAGGCCTCTGGCACTAGGATAATACAAATAAATAACAATTCCAATAATTATGGATAGAGGTGATTTGGCTGCAAGCCAAGTACTAGGTAGGTTTGCAAACCCACTGAGTATGTAAAGTCAGCATTTCAGGAATGTTACTAAACCAAGGGAAGGTTCTTTTATTCCAAGTAGCTGGGAACTCAAAGATTCATAGAGTCTGAAGCCAGAAGGGAGCCTTAGATTCTCTAGTCTGACCGCCTGTGTTTCATGGGCCAGAGAATTTCAATGCATTGAGCCCAAGAAGGCGCCAGTCTTGACGACATCAAGCTACTATGAAGAATCTACCCCTTTCCTTGATACTTTGTGCCACAAGGTGGTTATATGGGGGTCCATGGGGCTGACAGCCCGAGCCCCCATTAAATTAGACCCCCCCCATTTTTAATTTATAAGGGGTGGGTGTGTCACACTCAGAGGTTTGCTGTATGAAAGGGGTCACCAATACAAAAAGTTTGAAAACCATTGCTTTAGTACCTGGCATTTTCTCCTGGTGGAGCTGCTTATACACCACAATCAAGTCACTTCTCAGTCTTCTTTTTTATAAGCTAAATAGACAGAGCTCTTTAAGTCTCTCACTGTCAGGCGTTTTCTCTGGCCCTCAAATAATGTTTATGGCTCTTCTCTGCACCTTCTCCAATATTTCTAAATCCGTTTTACAGACAGCATAACTGCATGCATTATCCAGTGCTGGTCTGACCAGTGCCACATGCAGAGCTAAAATCCCCTCCCTACTCCTACTCACTGCACCCTGCTCTGACATCCAAGGATCACATTAGCCCCTTTTGCCACAGCATCATGCTGGGAGCTCCTGTTGAATTGTTTGTCCACTGTGACCCCTAAATCCTCTCCAGAGTCACTGCTTGCCAGGATACAGGCCCCCATTCTGGAGGAACAGCCTCCAGTCCTTGTTCCTAGATGTCTAACTGTGCATTTGTATTCAAACACATTTGGCTTGAATGGGCCCAGCTTACCAAATGATTCAGATCACTCTGTACGACAGCCCTGTCTTCCTCATTATTTACCACTCTGCCGATCTTTGTGTCATCTGCAAATCTGATCAGCAGTGATTTTGTATTTACTCCCAGATCATTGCAGAAACTATTGAATAGCATCAGGCCTAGTACCAACCACTGAAGAATCCCCCTTGAAACATCTCCATGTGATGATGATTGCCCATTGATAACTACTTTTTGAGCTCCGTCAGTTAGCCAGTTCTTAATCCATTTAATTTGTGCTCCATTGATGATGCGTAGTGCTAATTTTATCAGGTTGCCGTGCGGTATTAAGTCAAATGCCTTTCAGAGGTTTACGGATGTTACATCTATGCAGTTACATTTATCAGCCTAACTTCTAATCTCACCAGAGCATGAAATCAACTCACAGCCATAGCCTCACTTCACCAGAAACCAGAGAGGAAATGGAATTCAGGCCCTTGGCAGACATGCTGCATCCATATTGTAATGGGGAAGTGTGCAGTTACTTGAAGGGGTTGGAACCCAAAGCTCTCTGAGCCACCATCGTGTCAGGGAGGTGTGATGTTGTGTTCTCATTTACCCAGATTAATGGAAGGACTCCCACTGACTTCAATAACCTTTGGATCAGGTTCCTGGCCAGAGGAAGAATCCCTTATAAAGCTAATTGAAAGCAATCTGGCTGCATGTTAAGGCTAGATGAGGACTCCTACCTACATGCTTAGGCGGGTGGACCATGAGCACAGCTCTGACTGGAGCCATTAGCAGTCACAGTGCTCCAGGGGAAGCACACTCACCATTCACCCTTGCTAGACCTTTCCAAAGGTGCAGCATGTACTTCCGCTAGCACAGCTCTCTGGGCAGTGCCTTGTTATAGAAGGGAAGCAGGCGAGGCTGTTGTCATACCCCTCCCTGGCCAGACAGGTCCCTCATTCAGTGCTGCTAACCCATTGCTTCCTCCTTCTTTCCTGTACAAAGCACTAGGGGAAGAAGCTCCCTGTGCCTAGCCATTCAGGCATAATGGGCGTTCCCAGGTAGCGATACACAGAACAGGACTTCGCATTAAGCTCAGGATGAACATGGCTCTGCACAAGGATCCCCTTACTGATTTGCTATGGTAAAGAATTCCTACTTTTAAATGACCAATCTCGTCAGTTCTCTAAAGCTGCAGGATTTGTTTTGTGTACTAGACCCCAAAGCTAGTACATTCTGCACCAGCAGGAACACTGAACTTCCCTGGGCACCTGGAAACTTTCAGTGCAATGCCTGAACAAGTGGCATGTGGCCACAGGGCTGTATAGAGAGAGCTAGTTCAGAGGTATGATGACTCACAGTGACAGCATGGCCATGCAGGGTATGTGCACAGATATGTTTGGTGACTTGTTTGGGGAAGGGGAAGGATGAAAGATTTTTTTGGGGGGTAGTGTGTGAGGACTGATCAAGGTTTATAAGCACCTTCATGGGGAAAAGCTTTAGAATCATAGACTATCAGGGTTGGAAGGGACCTCAGGAGGTCATCTAGTCCAACCCCCTGCTCAAAACAGGACCAGTCCCCAATTAAATCATCCCAGCCAGGGCTTTGTCAAGCCTTTACTTAAAAACCTCTAAGGAAGGAGATTCCACCACCTCCCTAGGTAACCCATTCCAGTGCTTCACCACCCTCCTAGTGAAAAAGTTTTTCCTAATATCCAACCTAAACCTCCCCCACTGCAACTTGAGACCATTACTCCTTGTTCTGTCGTCTGCTACCACTGAGAACAGTCTAGATCCATCCTCTTTGGAACCCCCTTTCAGGTAGTTGAAAGCAGCTATCAAATCCCACCTCAGTCTTCTCTTCTGCAGACTAAATAATCCCAGTTCCCTCAGCCTCTCCTCATAAATCATGTGCTCCAGCCCCCTAATCATTTTTGTTGCCCTTCGCTGGACTCTTTCCAATTTTTCCAGATCCTTCTTGTAGTGTGGGGCCCAAAACTGCACACAGTACTCCAGATGAGGCCTCACCAATGCCAAATATTTTCTAGTAGCAGAGGGCTCTGATCTAGAAGACAAAGGCAGAACAAGCTCCAGTATTTGAAACGAGATAAAATAAGACTATATAAGGTGCAAATTTGTAACAGTGAGGGGAGTTACCCATTTAAGTAACTCATGCAGGGGTGGAGGGTCCATTTCTTGGAGTCTTTACATCAAAATTGGATGTCATTTTAAAAAATATTCTCTAGTTCAACCAGTATTTATAGGCTTGATGCTGGAATTATTAGGGGAAATTCTCTGGCCTGTGTTATATAGGTCAGACTAATTGATCATAATGGTCCCTCCTGGCCTTAACATCTGAGAGTCTGTGATTTTATGGGGATTGTGATGGATGGGTGATGTCAGGTGGCAGCTTACTACTGTTGTTATTTGGAGCGATTAAATGTTTTAACACTGCTCAGAATGATTTAAATGGGGTTTTTGAGGTAGAATACATAAATGTCTGGGGGGAAATGTGCTGAATGTCAAGAAGGATGGCACATGAATGTCATGGTGTATGTGTCACAGTTACAGGCCTAGGTGCCCCTTTGCACCCTTCTATGGCCTTTCTGAGTGCACACAGCTGTTAAACCTCATGTCTTTGCCTTTTTGGGGTGGAACTCTGCGATTCTCCCACTCTTATACCAGGCCCTGGGCCACAGCACCTTATGGACCAACAATGTTTACCCCGTACAGGCCTTATGGGGCTCAGGTACTTGTGCACAGTGGTTAATACAGGTGAACAGACAGCTTCTTCAACCCAAGGAAACACATAACACAATCAAACCACCTGTACACATGTCTGTCTCACGCTAAGCCCTACCAGCCTGTGGTAGTGGGCCAGGCAGGTTTTCTTCTTCAGACCCTTCAGCAGACTCTGTCTCTTTTGCAATCTCTTCTCGGCAAACAGCCCCCTTACAACTGCCTCCCACACCTTCCCCCATCCTGCTGCTGGACAGAGAGTGCCTGTTTAACTCTTTATTGTCCATTCGACCTATTGGCACCAAGCACTGGCAAAACATGTCCTATAACTTGGGTGGAGCCTGGAAGTAGCATCTTCTCAGCTAATTGCCAAGGCCTTGTCTCTTCATTAGAGTTGGCTGAAACATTTTCAATGAAAAATTTTTTCCATTGAAAAATGCCACTTTGTCAAAAGTTGGTCTCACAGAAATATATCGTTTTGGACAAAGTTTTCATTCATGTTTTGTTTGGTTGGTTTTTGGTGTGTGGAGAGAAAGATAGAGAGAAGGAGAGAGAGAGAGAGAGATGTAAGAAACCTGGTTTAAGTCCCTGACCCAGATCTGTCACTGTTAATGACCCTTCTCCCCTGCCCAGTATGTTCATCAGGAAGTCCCTTATCTGGTGACATTTCACTGCCTTCTTTCTTGTTTCCCAGCAACACTTAAATTAAATCAACATATGCAGACGATAAACATTCCAACACCCAATATAGCCACACAGTAATGGTCCCAAAAACCAGGTCACACGCAGTATTCATAAATTATTACAGACATGGCTGCTTGGCTGCCCAAATACCAGTGAAACTGCTAATGAAAATGAAGCCTGTGTAGAGAAGAAGCATCAGTGCCCCTTGGGAAGGCTGCTCTGCATCCCACATACTCGCCTCTCACACGCCCCATGCACAGATCACACCATAAACAGGCACGGTCACACGCACTGATGTACACACACATGAAATCTTCTCATCTGGGGTTGGAGTCATCATTTCCCAGCGCCTTGTGCAGTCAATTACACCTCGGCCAAGTAGGTGTAAAACATTGCTGTTCACATTCAGCAGCACTGGACACACACTGTGGACTGCTGGGAGTGGCTGCACAAGAAGGTTCAGAGGTGACTTGATCATGGTGTGACAGGTTGGACCCCTCCCCGCCCCCGTCAGGATGCCACCTGATGTACTGGGGTTTCACTGAGCCCGCCTGCTCCACTAGCCTGGGCTCCCTCTCCTTATTTTGCTGAATCAGGCTCTCTGGCCTCTGGCAGCACACACACACAGGTAGGGATGCACTAGCTGGAGAATCACACAGAGTCTGCAAACAGCTCTCTGTGGGAAGATTCAGCTAGGAAATTGCCCAGCACTTAAGTGCACTCCCCCTTTTGGGGAGTAAACCCAAAGTAATATTGTCTTGTGCTGTATTGAAAAGTCTGCACAGCACAAGCTGATACAAATTTGCCCTCTCCCTCAACGTGGAGAGAGATATGCACAGCTTCTTTCCCCCCGCCCTCTCCAAGTATGAATTACACAAACTGGGTTATGTTATAAACAAGAAATAAGTTTATTAACTACAAAATGTCATTTTAAAGTGATTATAAGGGATAGCAAACAGAACAAAGCAGATTACTAAGCAAATAAAACAAAACATGAATACTAAGCTTAAGATCTTAAAGAGACTGGTTTCAAGAAGTAATTTCTCACCCTAAATCTTGATTTTGGGCAGGTTGCAGAAATTCTTGAAGGTTAGCTACCCTGCTTTCAGCTTAAATCTTCAAGTATCTTATTCACAAACCAGATCCCTTTTCCAGCCTTGGTTCAGTACTCCTCCCCCTTTCCCTTTGTCCTTGTTCCTTAGGTGTTTCCAGCAGTCATCCTGAGTGGGGATTCAGTGAAGAGTGAACCAAGATCAATTTACTCCGCCGCCTTAAATAAGATTTACATAAGGTGGGAATCTTTTGTTTCCCAGTCTTGACCACCCTCCTTTTAGTGGAAAATTACTAGAAGTCCAAGATGGTGTTTAGTACCAGGTGACATGACCACATGACCTAGTAGTGTGACAGCAATGTCCCAGGACACCTCTCAGGAAGGAGAAAGATTAGTATCTTCAAAGTCTTATTGTTTCTTCCTAATGGCCCTTCAAGGCTGATGGCCTGTTGTCTGGTGGGTGTTTCTCAAGTACACACCCAGTTGTAATTGTTACATTGTCAATATTCCTAACTTTAGATACAGAAATGATACATGCATACAAATTGGACAATCACATTCAGTAAATTATAACCTTTCCAATGATACCTTATAAGACCTATCTTGCATAAAATATATCTCAGTTATGCTATATCCATATCATAAGCATATATCCATAAAGAATATGCGGTGTAATGGGAGAGGGTGAATTTTTATGAGCTTGTGCTGTGCAGATCTTTCTATACAGCACAAGACAATATTATTTTGGGTTTACTCCCCAAAAGGGGTGTGCACTTGAGTGCTGGGCAATTTCCTAGCTGAATCTTCCCATAGAGAGCTGCTTGCAGACTGTGTGATTCTACAGCTGGTGCACCCCTACCTGTGTGTGTGTGCTGCCAGAGGCCGGAGATCCTGATTCAGCAAAACAGGAAGAGGGAGCCCAGGCTAGTGGAGCAGGCAAGGTCATTGAAACCCCAGCACAACAGGTGGCATCCTAGATGGGGGGGGAGGGGTCCAACCTGTCACATGTGGTCTAGAAGTCCCAACATGGGGAAGAGATTTCAGAAAGCAAAGGTCTCTTCAATCTAGCAGACAAACCAAAGGCATCCAAAGGCTGGAAACTGAAGCTGGACAAATTCAGGCTAGAAATAAGGCACCAATGTGTAACTGTGAGGGTGACTAACCATTGGAACAACTCATAGGGGCATAGTGGGTTCTCCATCACTTGCAGCTTTCACGTCAAGACTGGATGTCTTTCTAAAAATGTGCTGCAGCTTAGACAGAAGCTGTGGGCTTGAGGCTGAAATTCCTCGCTGAGGTTCTCCGGCCAGTGCTGTTCAGGAGGCTGGACTAGATGGTCACGGCGATCCCTTCTAGGCTTAAAGTCTCCGAAGGAGTGTCGGGGAAGGTGGGTCCCCAAGGCCCGAGGCCCTACTTTCTATTTCTCATCTAATGAAATCCCACTGAGAGGAGTGGAAACGTCTCTTCTCTTCCCTTCAAGAGAAGCTTACATCTGAGCTCCCAGCACAGCCCATTCGTTAGGGAGTTCTGGGCAGCATGGGCTGGTGGTTAAGGAACCAAATTTGAACTCAGGAGACTTGCATGGCATTCCCAGCTCTCTGACCGTGGGCAAATCACCTCCTTTCTAGTTCCCCTTCCCTTCTTTTGTCTGTCTTGCCTATGTAGATTTAAAGCTCTGGGGGCAAGGACCTTCTTATACTACGTAAAAGTGTGTGTACAGCACTTAGCACAGTAGGGTCATGATCTCAGTTGTGGTCTCTAATATCGTTATAATAGTTTGTGGGTCAGGCAATAGGGGTGAATTTTAGGGGATGGAGAGAATTCAGGAGGGTGGGTGCCCTGTTAGTTTGACATTTCTAGTATCACTGAGTGCACTGTATAACAATTATGTGTCATCTGAGATGTATATCTCCCCCCCCCCCAGCTGTGACACAGACACACACCCACAGATGACTAGGAGGAGATGCTGGCTTCCCCATGGGAAATAGATCAGGGCTGGCTTGATGGGTTTCCTATTTCCATAGCCTATTTGCAGCAGAAAGCCTGGGTGGTGGTAGCTACAGTTCCTGAACATGCACTGGTATCATTCCTTTTGTGAGAGCTCCCATTGTGTTTGCCTAAGTTGATCCGGAGCTCGGGGGTGGCGGGAGATAAAAGCGTGCTACAAAGGAGGCAGAGGGGTTCCCTGTGAGCTTACCCATCCAGCAGCAAACTCGTTGTGTCGCAAACCCTGTTGCAGCTGGCAAAGCTAGGACTGAAGCTCCCTGAGGAGGCAGGGGTGTGAGAACAGTGCTGGCACTGACCCAGCTCAGTACAATGGTTGGCACCTGTCCTCGGCCCAGCAGCAGCTCAGGTGGGCAATTTGCATATTTATCCTACTTTCTGCACTTTCCAGGAGCCAATGAACAGCCCATCTTTTATTTAGTCCATGCTGCTGCCTCTTGTGTCTGCTGTAAAATCCATCAGTTCTCCACCCCATCTCCTCCCAACCAGTTATTCCTTCTCCTCTGCCTCTGACACAGCCTCACACTATTCTGTTCACCTGTCCCCTGCCCTCCATACCTGATTACCTCCCAGGAGGAATAAAGACATCAGAAGCCTTATTTCCCTGTCATTCAAATGCTACTGATTCTAGAAAAGAGTATTTAAAGAGGGAAAAAAAGAGCTGAACTGTACCATTATTACCCTAATGGATGTGACACATTCTCCACTTAGTGACACACACAACATATGGCCAAAAATTATATCCCTCTCAATGATTCATGCAGTTCATCACCAGTGTGATTATCTGCTCCTTCCCATAACACTGTCTTCACATGCATACACAGCCCCATCCTGCTCCCATCTCCAGCTGTTGGAGGACCTAGGGAGGAATACAAGAATCTCTCTGAGTCAGGCCACTCTGCTCAGCCGAGCAACTACTTTTCACCACCACTAGCCCCGAGATGCTCTCAGGCCGATGGGTCACTGGACCCATAGCCTCTGCTGTCAAAGAAAGTCTTCGTGTGTTGCTTTAAATAATGCTCTTTATCCAGGCATTGGGTAAAAGGCCTAATCCCACAGGGATTGGTAATGTAAAGGAAGATTGAAAATGTAAACATGGGAAAAGTCAAGAAGCTCTCAGCTAATGTTGCAAGACCCCATTCGAGGCAGGTAACACACACATATACACACATACAGCGTTTCTGTCCTAACCTTCATCTTTCTGCCTTGAGCATGAAAATATGATAGTTTGTTACTCAGGTATATATCGGGAGGATGGTCCAAAGTAAACATCTCCAGCCTGTCTTGAGATGTGGGCTGAGGTCATTCTCTCTATCTGGCATTGCAATGGCTTCTGGGGCTGCTCCCCAAGTGAGCAGCTACTCTTTCTCTGTTATATTGATTTCCATGCTACCTCCATACACATTGTATTCACTGTTGTACATTGCGCTATCTCCTGCACATTGAAATCGTCTGCCAGGTTCCTCTTTCTGATGGACTCTCATAATTGATGGAGCTTTTCCAGGAACTGGAGGAGATGCCTCACTGCTGAGCTGCTGGGCCGTTACCAGAGCAAATGGATTCAGGAAAAGCAGCCAGGGGACAAACATGGCAGTCCTGTGTTTATCTGGAGGGCCTGTCCTCTTTCTTTTTGTCCCTTTGATGCTAAAAGAAACCATTCCCTCCAAGTCTTCCGGCCAAGGAGGGGTTGGTGGACTAAATAACTGAACCCTTATCAACTGTTGCCCGCCACTCTCTGAGCGATCAAGAAGAACAAACCCACATTTCACTGTCAGGCTCCAGAATTCACTAGCGCAGGTGAAGCTCCTCACTGAAGCATCTTTAGAGGGAATTTCTGACTGCCTTTTTATCTGGGCAGATTCCAGAACTCCTGTGTCTCTGTGAGAGTGTCCAACTTCTGAGTGTAGTCCCATAAGATGGCACAACGTAGACATAGATATTTCCTTTTAGAGGCAAGGGGTAGGCAAGTGCCCTTTCCTCTTATGCTACTAATGCTGGTTGCAATATGGTGCATTTTCAGCAGAAAATGTTGATTTGTTGAAAAATTGAAAACCAAAAATTTAGTTTTGGAAATGCCCAACTCCCATGTGTTCAGACCAGAGGTGATGCATAACAGTTGATAGTGGGGGGGCACACTTTAAAGTTTATGGGGGGTCACCTGACTGCCCCACACATCACCTCTGCTGCCCACCCATCAGCTTTTAAATAACCTGTTTCAGTGCTTATCTATCCTTATAGTTACAAAGTTTTTTCTAATATCCAGCCTTAATCAACCTCACTGCAAACTAAGCAGATTACTTCTTGTCCTACCCTTGGTGGACATGGAGAACAATTGATCACCATCCTCTTTATAACAACCTTTGACATATTTGAAGACACGTCATGTCCTCCCTCAGCCTTTCCTTCTCTAGACTAAACATGCCCAACCTTTCCTCAGAGGTCATGTTTTCTAAACCTTTTATCATGTTTGTTGCTCTCCTCTGGACTCTCTCTAATTTAGTCATATCTTTCTTAAAGTGTGGCACCCAGAATTGGACACAATATTCCAGCTGAGACCTCACCAGTGCTGAGCAGAGTGTGACAATACCTCTTGTGTCTTACATACAACACTCCTGTTAATACACCCCAGAATATTAGCCTTTCTTGCAACTGCATCAAATCGGTGTCATATTCACTTAGTGATCCGCTCTAGCCCCCAGATCCTTTTCTACAGTACTACCACCTAGCCAGTTATTCCCCATTTTGTAGCTGTGCATTTCTTTTTTTCCTTCCTCAATGTAGAGCTTTACACTTTTCTTTATTGAATTTCATCACATTTTATCATAATTCTCCAATTTGTCAAGGTCATTTTGAATTCTCATCCTGTCCTTCAAAGTGCTAGCAACCCTGCCGAGTATGGTGTCATCCACAAATTTTATAAGTAAGCTTGGAATGATTAGATTTTTACTGGTAAATTTCGATAAACATTGATTTCACTGCACACGGACAAATCAATGAAAAAATAGTCCATCGCTAGTAATCAAAATTTACTGATCAGCAAAGTAAGAAAAATACTGCCTGAGAACATCAGAGTCAGAATCCAGTCATTTAGACTTTTGAATTAGGCTTGTTACAAAGGGACTACCAAATGTATAGTAAAAACAGGTACGATTTGTGGATTTAAGGATATTTAGTTTGTATATTTTGATGTGTCATGTTAATGTGTAATTTCTGTTTTATGGTTATAAAGCTTTAACTTTTTGAATCTCAATGTCTACTGTCATTAAATAATTGTCCGACCTCTCTCCCAAAAATTTCCTGCAACTGTGAAAATTTAAATGGATAAAAATCTAAAAATAAAAAGCTTTAAAATAAGCAATAGTATTCATTGACATTATTTAAAAAAATTGAATTCTGCCAAGTGTATTTATAAGCATGGTCTCTGCTCCATCATCCAAGTCATTAATAAAAATATTGAATAGTACCAGGCCCGGACAGACCCCTGCAGGTCCCCACTAGATAAGTCCTTCCAGCAATGTCCCTTGATTTTTGTATGTCAAGGGATCCCCTGGCTGCTCTGTTAGGGTAGCTCTCTGTCCCCTTGGCTCAGCCACAGTGGGCCAAACAGGCCCAGAACTAGGTGCTAGGTACTGGCCCATTATTTCTACTTTGGTATAGACTGAGAAAACCAATCATATAAAAGAGCAGAGCAGGGGGAGGGGCTAATCAGGATTGGCTGTACCATAGCTCTGGAGCAGAAGACCAGCAAAGGCTGCCTAATGTATAGGTAGACTCCTAATGCGTGAGTAAATGCAAACTAGTGTTGTCCAGGGTGTAGTAGGAAGAGAGCCTGAGGTATAAGCCCTTGTATCAGAGGCCTGGTATGAGGCAGGACCTGCTCACAGAATCTGGCAAAAACAGGGATGATATTGCAGAAATACACATTCCTAAGAAGTGCTAAGCACAGAGTACTCACACAAACACATCCTGATATCAAGTGGTATCAGAACATTCCCGATATCAAGGCTGGTACAGAAACATTCCCCAAGGATAACAGGAACACACTGATCCCTCCTAAAAGATAAGGTCAGGATGACAGTATATAATAGAGATGTTTTGATCAAACCAACACGTACAAGGGGATGAGTGATAACTAGCCATGTCAGGGGGCAGTAACTAAGGGTATGTCTTCACTACCCACCGGCTCAGCGGGTAGTGATCGATCTATCAGGGATCGATTTATCACATCTTGTCTAGACGCGATAAATCAATCCCCGAATTGACGCCTGTACTCCACCTCAGCAGGAGGAGTAAGCGGAGTCGGCGGGGGAGCCACCGCGGTTGACTCACCACCGCAAGGACGGCCAGGTAACTCGAACTAAGATACTTCGACTTCAGCTACGCGAATAGCATAGCAGAAGTTGCATATCTTAGTTCAAACCCTCCACTAGTGTAGCCCAGGCCTAACTTGTTTGTATCAGGGTATAAAAATGTATCTCAGAGAGAGTATCTTTGTCCAGCCAAGCCGGGAATGGAAGGTCCCGCCATTCACTGAGCTGCGTCCATTTTCAAGGGCATAAATGTCTTAATATCCTTGTAGAGTCTGCCAGGTGCTATTACCATGCTTTGTCAACAATAAACCTGGCCGGGTGCCTTGTCCCCTAACGAATCTTGTCATCATTGGGCGGTTCGCTCGAGGTGTGCTGTGACAGCTGTCTGCTCAGAGCTGGAACAGCACACAGAGAGAACACAGAGAGAACACACACATGTAGCCGAACATCTAACCACACAGGGCAGCACATGCCCTCTAGTCCAATGCCAGGGTTTTCTTTAAGGACCTAATTGCCATAAAAAATGTAACCCCAACCCGGGGAGAGGAGTCCCATCAATAAAGAGTAAGCATGTTCTGGGATGTAACTAATGCCAGGGACTTCACCCAGTCTGTCACTAACTGGTTCCGAATGCCAACGCTTTGCTTCCCACCCCTCATGCCACTCTTGAGAGGGGCAAAGATTTTCAGACCAAGAGACAAAGCATCATCCAGCAAAAATGAAGCCAAAGCAGCCTCAGTGTTTTAAGAAGGGAATTCACTAAGACCCCAAGAGACAGTCTCTGCTCTCAAGAAGGCCCCTGACCTTTCCAAGCAATGTGCTTGAGTCACATATAAAGGTGTAGTGTGTAACTCAGCTGTATCTGCTTGAAAATGCAGCCCTCCAAGTGACTTGCTGTTTAGAGATAATCACTGAGGTGTAGCAGCAGCTCCTCACACTAGGCAGGTATGTTCTTCCCATCCTGTTCTGAATCCAATACACCAATGCTCTTTACTCACCGCAGTAAATTGTTTCCTTGACACCTTTGCTAGTCAATTTAACCTACACATTTTCAGATGCCCCCAGGCTCCTCTGCTGGAGCAAAAGTATCATCTCACACTGGCCCTTGCAGATCCAAGACTCTCCACATTCCTTGAATGCTTCTTGGGAAGAAAGGTATCTCAATATCTATCTGGGATCTTTAAATGTCACCCTTCCCGCCCCCGCCCCCCAACACACACACAACCACCCAAACACACCTTCACCCTGCACCTTAACTGAAGGGATGGACCCCCTGCTATCATCTGCTAAGAACATAAACAGCAGACTTTGGAGACCAGAGGATATGGAATGTGGCCCGTGGGTCTGCTGAAACAGTAGACCGAAGAGAAGAATTTATTAGTGATACAATGGAAAGTTCCTCCAAGGAAAATCTTCATTAAGATGCAAATTCACCATCCTCTCCCTGCACAAAGCAAACTCACTTCCTCCGTACAAAGCTCACACAAACAGACACTCATAGCTCCAATAACCTATTGGTAAAAGTGCAGCTCAACAGAGATGTCTTCAGCTCCCTGGGAAAATTACTGCACACTAGCAGGGCTCAGTTTATGGAAACAGCCCCATTCTGGACTTGTTTATCCCTGGGACATTCAGGCAAAGAATAAATGCAATCTAACTTTTTAAATTCAGACACTTTGCTGGGGAACTTTAATAGGTTTTTAATAAACTACAGAAACCTGGTCAGAAACGTGCGAACGAGGGAAGCCTCCTGGGCTTTCACCACTAAGAATCAGCCATTCCCATTTAACAGGCAACATGTCCCCGGTGACACACACAGCCCTGTACTAGGGGAGACAAAGTGCCTGCATTATATACTGTACTGTAATAAATGAAACCTAATTATCCACTGAACTCTGTAACAATGGAGCTGATGTCAAATTATATCACATTTTACATGCAGGAAAAATTTTAGAAGAAGATTGTTTCAGCTACAAAGTTAAGCACTTGGAAATAAGGAAATACCTAATCTATAGTTTCCCATGCAACCTTAAGTCTGCCCCTTTGTGTATCCATCCTGTGCACTGAATGAGATTGGATCCTGTGGAAAAAATAGCACATGATTATTTAACTAAATACTATATCATAATGTGCAAAGGGGCAGAACTGAGGTCACACAGACAACCATAAATCTGGCATTTCCAAACTTTGGAATGCTTCACTTTTCAACCTTACCATTCTTTTAACCTAGTTTTTTGTTTGTAATTTCCCAGTCCCCCCTCCCCCTTCTTGTCCCCCCCCCACCTGCAAAGAAAATGGTAAAACCAAATTCTTTTATGTGCAACTCCAACACTCCCCTCTCCCCGTCATGCACACATCATCACTGTCGGGGGTTAATTTCTGAACTTTCAGCACTGCAGCACAGACTGCTATTGCTGAGCCATGGGACTCATTTCACTGGCTGACCACAGGAGAAAGCTGTTATCTCAGCAGGTGGATGGACCCAGTGGGGCTGGCTGTTCGGTGCTGCGTGGGAACGGTGCGGGGGAGCCCAGCCTGATCCAGCTTTATCTTCCTTTTCTCACTCTTGGAGTTGATGGGCCACTGCAGCCAGGGGTCATTGAGGGGAGCCTGACTTGGTTGTCTTTCTCTCTTTTTCATGGGGCAGCTCTAGTACCATGTGGAGCTGAACCTGGGGGTGGGATGTTATGGAGGAAAGGAGCTTGGTCCTGTTGCTGAGCTTGGTCCTGTTGGTCCTGTTGCTACCACGTGGTAGCTCCATAGAGGGGCATGAGCCAATGGGGTTATGTGCCATGTCTGTGGGGGGAGCCTAGTCTGCCTCTCTTCCTCCCTTCACTACAGCTGCTGCAGCAGCCCCCAGGCATCCACAATAAGCTGACTGCTTCTGCTTTGGTGGTAGCATGAATCTGACCTGAGGATGTTTCTGGGTTTAGTTTTCACTTTGGCAGGCTGCTGAAATTTCCCTGCTGAACAAAAATGAGAGGAAGGGAAGGGTTATTTTTAACTATTTGTATCTTACCACAAGCCAATGAGATTTCCTGGGACAAAGGAAAGGCCCGAGGGCATTCTCCCTGCCGCATTGTTAACAATGGGAGGGGGAGAGCATCTACAAAAAAGATACAAGAATTCTTTATAATGGAAAGTGTGAGGCAACCTAAATAGAGGGGTTGCTACCCAGCTCCTCTATAGATATTATTATTAATTATTATAATTTATTTGTATTATCATCATCATGGCAAATCCCAAAGAGATGTAGCCTCCTTGCAGATAGCTCGCCCCTGAGACTGATCTCTAACTAGATCCTCATTGTGGCCTGGCTGAAGTTTCAGTTTACATCCATCACTGGCGATCTTATTCACCACCAAAGCTCTGGGCAACTATATGATCACCAGCTGTGTAGCAGCAGCTCTTGGTAAACACGCTTCATAATTTGTTGGTCTTCCATGCTAATACTCTGTTCGTACTAAGAAAGCCGCCGAACAGAACCAGTGCTCTTGGAAGCAGCTGTTGGGTTCAGCTACAAATACCCTGATTGCTGGTTTTGTCCTGCCACTTAATATGCTACTTGTTTATAGTACAGTAATGCTCAGAGGCCCCATTCAGGATTGGTTAAGTCTTGCCAAATGTTGTCAGCAAAAAGGCAAGCACTGGGTGGACCATTGAGAATGAATTACCTATGTGCCCTATAAAGTCATCTATTATTCCAAGTCAGTGTTGAAACTTATTTGGGCGAGGGGGCAGGGGGATGATGGTTCTTGGGGTACCAGGACTGTGAGTCACCCTGTTATCCCTGGCCTCTAGTGAGAGGTAGCCTTGCCCAGGGTGGCTGACGTCAGCTCCCTAACACCACCAGCCTTTCAGCCAATCAAACCCTCTTCTCTGCGCTAGGCCAGCCCTGCAGGTTAACAATAGATACACTCCAGTCCAATAATCTCTTTAAATTGTTCTTCTGTGATATCCAACCCCTGATGCTGGCTACTCATAGATCATCACCCCAACAGAGAAGTGTGCCCCAGTTTACCAGATTTACCTTAAATCACCATGCCTATATATTACACAGCACTTGTAATAAAAACAAAGAAGGTTTATTTAAGAGAGAATACAGATTCCACTAGAAACAAGAGAGAGTGGTGGAACCCAATGGTTACAATACCAAACAAAATCATACAATGCGAACTAGGGCTTATCAATAGTTCCCTTTCCTAGCTAACAAAATAGTTTCCCTGGCCCTAAAGTTCAGGATGTTGCAGAATTGGCTAGTGTCACAGGAATCAGGATCCAAACTTTCTGCTTTGCGAACAGGGGCCGCTAACAGGGAGTTTCGAGAGGGAGTTCTCCAGGTGAAGGAGGAGCAAATATGGGACCCTTGAGATAAGTGGCTGTCTGTAGTGTGTGTTTGTGTTTGGGAGTTACATGCTGTGTGCTGAGCTTGTGTTTGTCTGTCTGTCTGTCTGTCTGTCTGTCTGTTTGTTTGTTTGTTTGTTTGTTTGTTTGAAGGACTGCGTGCTGTGTCCGGCAGTTGGAAGCTGTGAGCTTCTAAACAAGGTTTGAAATCTAGAAATCTCTGTTCATTGGCTGAGCCTTAGTCAGGGGGCAGGGCTATCAAGGAGACCAGGGCTTTATAAAGCAGTAAGCAAGCGACCAGAGAGCTTTGTGAACAGGGGCTGCTAACAGGGAGTTTCGAGAGGGAGTTTGGAAGGGGGCAATGTACACTTGCCATTCTTTAAAACCTCTACACTAATCTATAATCAAAACTTCTTGATTTAAACAAAAACCCTGTCATTAACCTAGGTAACTATAGGAGAAAATGCAGTCAGAAGCCCAGCAGCAGAGTGGGGGCTATCCTGTTTATTGCACTCAGTGTAGCATGTATGATTACCTGCCCTGTGGGCTGATGGCATATGTGTGCATTCAGTGCATGGAGCTCCTGGCCCTCAGAGACTGTGTATCGGCTTTGGAGCCAGGGTGGTGGAACTGGAGGAGCTCAGGGAGGCAGAGAGGTATGTTGATGAGGCTTTCCGGGACACTGTAGATTTGTCCCACCTCTGGTCAGACAGCCCCTGTGCTGTTAAGGAGGATGAAAGGCCCAGAGAAGGAGAGCAGTCAATGGGAACAGAGGGAAACCTTCCCATAGTTGGGACCCTCCTTCCAGATGATGTTGGGGTATCCTCTTGCACTGAGGTTACCTCTCCAGGGGAGGGAACTCCAGTCAATAAGAAAAGGCAGGTGTTAGTAATGGGAGATTCGGTCATTAGAAACATAGATAGCTGGGTTTGTGATGACCGGGAGAACAGTATGGTGACTTGCCTGCTTGGTGCGAAGGTTGCGGATCTCTCGAGGCATCTAGATAGACTTCTGTGTAGTGCTGGGGAGGAGCCGGAGGTGGTGGTGCATGTAGGTACCGATGACATAGGGAAGGGTAGGAGAGAAGTCCTGGAGGCCAAATTTAGGCTGCTAGGAAAGAGACTGAAATCTAGGACCTCTATGATGGCATTCTCAGAAATGCTTCCAGTTCCACGCGCAACGCCAGGTAGGCAGGCAGAGCTTCAGAGTCTCAATGAGTGGATGAGACCATGGTGTAGGGAGGAGGGGTTTAGATTTATTAGAAACTGGGGAAACTTTTGGGAAGGGGGAGCCTATACAGGAAGGATGGGCTCCACCTAAACCAAAGTGGATCCAGACAGCTGGCACTTAACATTAAAAAGGTTGCAGAACAGTTTTTAAACTAAGAGATTGGGAAAAGGCAATTGCTGTAGAGGCGCATGTGGATCGGACAGAGACTTCTCTTAGAGGAGAGTCTATTGATAGAGATTCTCTAGGTTTTAGTCAGGAAGAGAGGATGGAAGGGGATAAAGTATGGGCCAGATCAGACGAGAAACAGTCACATAAAAAAGAATATGACACATCAGAAAAGGGCAGACAAATAAACAGTGACAAGTTTTTAAAGTGCTTGTACACAAATCCTAGAAGTCTAAATAATAAGATGGGTGAACTAGAGTCCCTTGTGTTAAAGGAGGATATTGATATAATTGGCATCACAGAAACCTGATGGAGTGAGGACAATCAATGGGACACAATCATTCCAGGGTACAAAATATATCAGAAGGACAGAACAGGTCGTGGCAGGGATGGGAAAGAAGTGGCACGATATGTGAAAAAAATGTAGAATCAAATGAAATAAAAATCTTAAATGAATCCACATGTTCCATTGAATCTCTATGGATAGTAATTCCATGCTCCAATAAGAATCATAGAATATCAGGGTTGGAAGGGATCTCAGGAGGTCATCTAGTCCAACCCCCTGCTCAAAGCAGGACCAATCCCCAACTAAATCATCCCAGCCAGGGCTTTGTCAAGCCTGACCTTAAAAACTTCTAAGGAAGGAGATTCCACCACCTCCCTAGGTAACACATTCCAGTGCTTCACCAACCTCCTAGTGAAAAAGTCTTTCCTAATATCCAACCTAAACCTCCCCCACTGCAACTTGAGACCATTACTCCTTGTTCTGTCATTAGCTACCACTGAGAACAGTCTAGATCCATCCTCTTTGGAACCCCCTTTCAGGTAGTTGAAAGCAGCTATTAAATCCCCCCTCATTCTTCTCTTCCACAGACTAAACAATCCCAGTTCCCTCAGCCTCTCCTCATAAGTCATGTGTTCCAGTACCCTAATCATTTTTGTTGCCCTCTGCTGGATGTTTTCCAATTTTTCCACATCCTTCTTGTAGTGTGAGGCCCAAAACTGGACACAGTGCCCCAGATGAGGCCTCACCAATGTCGAATAGAGGGGAACGATCACGTCCCTCGATCTGCTGGCAATTCCCCTACTTAAAATGCCATTGGCCTTCTTGGCAACAAGGGCACACTGTTGACTCATATCCAGCTTCTCGTCCACTATAACCCCTAGGTCCTTTTCTGCAGAACTGCTGCCTAGCCATTCGGTCCCTAGTCTGTAGCGGTGCATGGGATTCTTCCATCCTAAGTGCAGGGCTCTGCACTTGTCCTTGTTGAACCTCATCAGATTTCTTTTGGCCCAATCCTCTAATTTCTCTAGGGCCCTCTGTATCCTATCCTTACCCTCCAGTGTATCTACCTCTCCTCCCAGTTTAGTGTCACTTGCAAACTTGCTGAGGGTGCAGTCCACGCCATCCTCCAGAACATGAATGAAGATATTGAACAAAACTTGCCCGAGGATTGAACCTTGGGGCACTCCACTTGATACCGGCTGCCAACTAGACATGGAGCCATTGATCACTGCCCGTTGAGCCCGACAATCTAGCCAACTTTCTATCCACCTGATAGTCCATTCATCCAGCCCATACTTCTTTAACTTTAACAGTAGGGATCTATTATCAACCACCTGACCAGGACAGTGATAGTGACGATAAAATGCTAAGGGAGATTAGAGAGGCTATCAAAATAAAGAACTCAATAATAGTGGGGGATTTCAATTATCCACATATTGACTGGGTACATGTCACCTCAGGATGAAATGCAGACACAAAATTTCTTGATACTTCTCGATTTAGTCCTGAGTGGAGAGCAGGATCTGGTCCAAGAGGTAACTATAACAGGACTGCTTGGAAATAGTGACCATAATATAATAACATTTAACATTCCTGTGGTGGGAAGAACACCTCAACAGCCCAACATTATGGCATTTAATTTCAGAAAGGGGAACTATGCAAAAATGAGGAGGTAAGTTAAACAGAAATTAAAAGGTACAGCGACTAGAGTGAAATCCTTGCAAGCTGCATGGACACTTTTCAAAGACACCAAAATAGAGACTCAACTTAAATGTATATCCCAAATTAAAAAACACAGTAAAAGAACTAAAAAAGAGCCACTGTGGCTTAACAACCATGTAAAAGAAGCAGTGAGAGATAAAAAGGCATCTTTTATAAAGTGGAAGTCAAATCCTAGTGAAGTAAATAGAAAGGAGCATAAACACTACCAAATTAAATGTAAAAATGTAATAAGAAAAGCCAAAAAGGAGTTTGAAGAACAGCTAGCCAAAAACTCAAAAGGTAATAGCAAAATGTTTTTTAAGTACATCAGAAGCAGGAAGCCTGCTAAACAACCAGTGGGGCCCCTGGACGATCGAGGTACAAAAGGAGCACTTTCAGACGACAAAGTCATCGCAGGGAAACTAAATGAATTCTTTCCTTCAGTCTTCACGGCTGAGGATGTTAGGGAGATTCCCAAACCTCAGCCGTCTTTTGTAGGTGACAAATCCGAGGAATTGTCACAGACTGAAGTGACACTAGAGGAGGTTTTGGAATTAATTGAGAAACTTAACAGCAACAAATCACCGGGACCAGATGGCATTCACCCAAGAGTTCTGAAAGAACTCAAATGTGAAATTGCAGAACTATTAACTATGGTTTGTAACCTGTCCTTTAAATCAGCATCTGTACACAATAACTGGAAGATAGCTAAGGTAACGCCAATATTTAAGAAGGGCTCTAGAGGTGATCCTGGCAATTACAGACCGGTAAGTCTAATGTCAGTACCGGGCAAATTAGTTGAGACAATAGTAGAGAATAAAATTGTCAGACACATAGAAGAACATAAATTGTTGCGCAAAAGTCAACATAGTTTCTGTAAAGGGAAATCATGTCTTACTAATCTATTAGAGTTCTTTGAAGGGGTCAATAAACATGTGGATAAGGGGGTTCAAGTGGACATAGTGTACTCAGATTTCCAGTAAGCCTTTGGCAAGGCTTTCCCTCACCAATGGCTCTTACTTAAATTAAGTTGTCATGGGATAAGAGGTAAGATCCTTTCATGGATTGAGAACACGTTAAAAGACAGGGAACAAAGGGTAGGAATAAAAGGTAAATTCTCAGAATGGAGAGGGGTAATTAGTGGTGTTCCCCAAGGGTCAGTCCTAGGACCAATCCTATTCAACTTATTCATAAATGATCTGGAGAAAGGGGTAAACAGTGAGGTGGCAAAGTTTGCAGAGAATACTAAACTGCTCAAGATAGTTAAGACCAAAGCATACTGTGAAGAACTTCAAAAAGATCTCAAAATCTAAGTGCTTGGGCAACAAAAATACAATATGATGGGGGCTAATTTAGCTACAACTAATCAGGAGAGAGATCTTGGAATCATCATGGATAGTTCTCTGAAGACGTTCTTGCAGTGTGCAGAGGCAGTCAAAAAAGCAAACGGGATGTTAGGAATCATTAAAAAAGGGATAGAGAATAAGATGGAGAATATCTTATTGCCCTTATATAAATCCATGGTACGCCCACATCTTGAATACTGCGTACAGATGTGGTCCCCTCATCTCAAAAAAGATATACTGGCATTAGAAAAGGTTCAGAAAAGTGCAACTAAAATGATTAGGGGTTTGAAATGGGTCCCATATGAGGAGAGATTAAAGAGGCTAAGACTTTTCAGCTTAGAAAAGAGGAGAATACAGGGGTATATGATAGAGGTATATAAAATCATGAGTGGTGTGGAGAAAGTGAATAAGGAAAAGTTATTTACTTTTTCCCATAATATAAGAACTAGGGGCCACCAGCTTTAGAAAAGCTGGAAGAGCACAAGTCCATGGGGCCGGATACGCTGCATCCGAGAGTTCTAAAGGAGTTGGCGGATGTGATTGCACAGCCATTGGCCATTATCTTTGAAAACTCATGGCGATCGGGGGAGGTCCTGGATGACTGGAAAAAGGCTAATGTAGTGCCCATCTTTAAAAAAGGGAAGAAGGCGGATCCTGGGAACTACAGGCCAGTCAGCTTCACCTCAGTCCCTGGAAAAATCATGGAGCAGGTCCTCAAGGAATCAATTCTGAAGCACTTAGAGGAGAGGAAATCGATCAGGAACAGTCAGCATGGATTCACCAAGGACAAGTCGTGCCTGACTAATCTAGTTGCCTTCTATGACAAGATAACTGGCTCTGTGGATGAGGAGAAAGCAGTGGACGTGTTATTCCCTGACTTTAGCAAAGCTTTTGACACAGTCTCCCACCGTATTCTTGCCAGGAAGTTAAAGAAGTATGGGCTGGATGAATGGACTATAAGGTGGATAGAAAGTTGGCTAGATTGTCGGGTTCAATGGGTAGTGATCAATGGCTTCTTGTCTAGTTGGCAGCCGGTATCAAGTGGAGTGCCCCAAGGGTCGGTCTTTGGGCCGGTTTTGTTCAATATCTTCATAAATGATCTGGAGGATGGTGTGGATTGCACCCTCAGCAAGTTTGCAAATGACACTAAACTGGGAGGAGAGGTAGATACGCTGGAGGGTAGGGATAGGATACAGAGGGACCT
Organism: Natator depressus; assembly: GCF_965152275.1. Taxonomy (NCBI): domain Eukaryota; kingdom Metazoa; phylum Chordata; order Testudines; family Cheloniidae; genus Natator; species Natator depressus. The sequence goes on along the minus strand of NC_134241.1, from coordinate 42,396,497 downwards.
AGACAACTTAGAGGATTGGGCCAAAAGAAATCTGATAAGGTTCAACAAGGACAAGTGCAGAATCCTGCAATTAGGACGGAAGAATTGCATGCACTGCTCCAGACAAGGGACTGAGTGGCTCGGCATCAGTTCTGCAGAAAAGGACCTAGGGGTTACAGTGGATGAGAAGCTGGATACGAGTCAACACTGTGCCCTTGTTGCGAAAAAGGCTAACGGCAGATTGGGCTGTATAAGTAGGAGCATTGCCAGCAGATCGAGGGACGTGATCATTCCAGTCTATTTGGCATTGGTGAGGCCTCATCTGGAGTACTGTGTCCAGTTTTGAGCCCCACACTACAAGAAGGATGTGGAAAAATTGGAAAGCGTCCAGCAGAGGGCAACAAAAATGATTAGGGGACTGGAGCACATGACTTATGAGGAGAGGCTGAGGGAACTGGGATTGTTTAGTCTGCGGAAGAGAAGAATGAGGGGGGATTTGATAGCTGCTTTCAACTACCTGAAAGGGGGTTCCAAAGAGGATGGATCTAGACTGTTCTCAGTGGTAGCTGATGACAGAACAAGGAGTAATGGTCTCAAGTTGCAGTGGGGGAGGTTTAGGTTGGATATTAGGAAAAACTTTTTCACTAGGAGGGTGGTGAAACACTGGAATGTGTTACCTAGGGAGGTGGTGGAATCTCCTTCCTTAGAAGTTTTTAAGGTCAGGCTTGACAAAGCCCTGGCTGGGATGATTTAGTTGGGGATTGGTCCTGCTTTGAGCAGGGGGTTGGACTAGATGAGCTCCTGAGGTCCTTTCCAACTCTGATATTCTATGATTCTATGAAATGAAATTAATGGGTAGCAGGTTTAAAACAAATAAAAGGAAGTTCTTCTTCACTCAGCGCACAGTCAACCTGTGGAACTCCTTGCCTGAGGATGTTGTGAAGGCTAGGACTGTAACAGGGTTTAAAAGAGAACTGGATAAATTCACGGAGGTTAAGTCCATTAATGGCTATTAGCCAGGATGGGTAAGGAATGGAGTCCCTAGCCTCTGTTTGTCAGAAGGTGGAGATGGATGGCAGGAGAGAGATCACTAGATCATTACCTGTTAGGTTCACTCCCTCTGGGGCACCTTGCATTGGCCACTTTTGGTAGACAGGATACTGGGCTGGATGGACCTTTGGTCTGACCCAGTAATGGCCATTCTTATGTTCTTATGTTAAACTTTCATGAAACACCCCCACTCAGCAAGATGTCTGCTCAGCGAAGGGATCCAGGGGGCCTCTCCCCTTCACTGTTACACTGAAAGTCTTTTATCTCTATTCTGAGGCAGGGTGATCCCTTGTCTGTTTTAATGTTCCTTTTTTGTTGAAAAGTGGTTTTGATTGTTTACAGTTGTCTCTGAGGGTTTGCCATTGAAAGTCTTGGCATGGAGCAAGACTAGACAACTGAGCCTGTCATTACATCACCAGCTAACCAGGGAGAGGTGACAGCTCCCTCCTGCTGGAATGGCACATTATCCCCCTGGGGACTAACTTTTACTCTGAGGCCATAAACAAACCATCAATATAGTTACATTGTACCTTAAATGTTACCTTACCCACATCTCACAATGATTGTGAGCCTTGACAAGTTACGAGCTTTCTGTAGATGCCTTACATGTTAACCCTTGTGGATAAATACCTGGCAAGACAGATTGTCAGGTCTGAGATGAGAGTTGTTTGCAAAGAACAGGGGACCCTTTGTCAAGCAGCCTTTGTGTAACGGAGTTGTGGGAGGGGGAGAAAGATTTGAACGATGCATTTCACCGCACTAAATCATTAGAGGTAAATGGTGCTTGATGACCGCTAGTGATGGCTATGAAGATGTTGCATTCAGCAATCACGTTGTGATCTTGATTTATACCTTTTATTCAAAGGGCTAGAGAAGAAGCTGTGAATTGCACAGCAGGAACTGCGTGTAGCGCAAGAGAATCTACTGTTCAGGGCACTGATGCTACTGATCATCTAATCTATATGTCTGTGTATTTCTAATGCACATTAAATCATCAGCTGAAATTTTCAAATCCACTTTGGGTACCCATTTCCACTCAAATTTCCATTAATTTTAATGGGAACTGGTCTTCCAAATCCTTTTAAAACCTTGTAAAATCTAAGCCATAAGTAAGGGTCAGATGGGGGAGGAGGGAAAGGTGGTGGTTCTCCTCCAAGCTCCACCCATGTGAGATGTCAAATGAAACGTCACTCCTCGTAGACTGAAGAGAGTTCAAAATGTGACTGTGCAGCTGTCTGCTTAATAATGTTGATATCAAAATTATAAGATGCTCCTTGAGCATCTGATTTAACCCCTCACTGAGATGAATGGGTCAGTTCACACTTCTCCAAGCTATTGTTCCAAGCTCTCTGCAGACTCATCTCTGCATCCGTTCACTCGGTTCACATTTTTGAGGATTTCTCCATAATTATAACAGAGAAAGACTAATTTCTTTCTTTAATGATGGCTGAGATTCTGGACCAAGGCAGTAACTTCTGAGAAGTGCCAGTATGGTGTGTTGGCATGTGCCAGTCATTCTCAAGGTCTGGTCATATTCTTTAGGATCCATACACAAATCACATTCATTCAATCCCATAAAACAGAACATCCCTGCCTTTATTGATCTGCTATCTTGAGTGGGCTCAATACTTCCATGAAGACTTTTCCTGTCATGTTTGGAGCTCTCTGAGCAGGAGAAGACGTGAGCAATGAGATGGGCCTTGCATCGTGTCCTAAAAGCTCTGCTCTCCTGTCTGAGAATATGCCCAGGAATAGCAGAGGTCTGTGTATTATCCAACCTCTCAGCTTCTCTATGATATTAAACATTTAGGTTGAGGTTTTCAAAGCTGTCTGAGAGAAGTGGACACCTAATTCCCATTAAAATGTATGAAACCAGGGTGTTAAAATACCCCAGAGATCCTTGAAAATCTCAGCTGGAGTGTCTGTCCTTTCCCCAGTTTGCTAAGCCAATGCAGCTGCCTCCAAGTGCCTTTGCCAGCTTGAGGTTTCTGATTAACTGGCATGTGTTTGGCCCCTGTCCCTTAATCTCAGTGTGATATGGAGCAGAAATATTGACACTCCAGGAGCTAAAAGCTGGAAAGTTTATCATCGGAGGGTTTGATGAGTGCTATATGGAGAGACAGAACAATTAGTTAAGACGCAAAGCCAGGGTGAAGGGCATCTTGATGACTCTGCAAAAGTGTCCATGGACCAGGGCTATCCATCTCACAAGAAACTGGATCCTACTCACAAAATCATGGGGACAGTAGACGCTGGAAAGGCTCCTGTCAGAGAAGGTGGGGAGACTAAGCTGAACTCTCTACCTGTGGTGCTACCAAAACATTATTTTCTCCTCCTGGGCCCTGTCCTGATCATAGTTTGCTGGGATCATGGAATGTCTTGGCAGTGCTTTCGCAGCTGGCTTTCATCTCGCAATGGATAGATAGAATGAGGCCTGATGATTTAGGAAAGTGAGCTGCAGCTTAATTTCTGTCTAGTAAATCCACAAGATTCTCTGGTGCTGGTACATGGTTTAGCCAGTCTTGCAGTGTAAAGAGCAAGACTGACCATGTGTTTCTCAGCAGACTCGACACATTCACCCTGATGCTCTGATTGATAAAGCCCACCTGACAGGCCTAGCTAATCAGAAACAGCTTCCCATTATCCAGATCCTCCAAAGTTAATTGAATCATAGAATATCAGGGTTGGAAGGGACCTCAGAAGGTCATCTAGTCCTCAAAGCAGGACAATCCCCAACTAAATCATCCCAGCCAGGGCTTTGTCAAGCCTAACCTTAAAAACCTCTAAGGAAGGAGATTCCACCACCTCCCTAGGTAACGCATTCCAGTGCTTCACCACCCTCCTAGTGAAAAAGTTTTTCCTAATATCCAACCTAAACCTCCCCCACTGCAACTTGAGACCATCACTCCTTGTTCTGTCATCTGCTACCACTGAGAACAGTCTAGATCCACCCCTTTGAAACCCCCTTTCAGGTAGTTGAAAGCAGCTATCAAATCCCCCCTCATTCTTCTCTTCCACAGACTAAACAATCCCAGTTCCCTCAGCCTCTCCTCATAAGTCATGTGTTCCAGTCCCCTAATCATTTTTGTTGCCCTCTGCTGGACGCTTTCCAATTTTTCCACATCTTTCTTGTACTGTGGGGCCCAAAACTGGATGAGGTCTCACCAATGTCAAATAGAGGGGAACGAACACGTCCCTCGATCTGCTGGCAATGCTCCTACTTATACAGCCCAAAATGTCGTTAGCCTTCTTGGCAATAAGGGCAGACTGTTGACTCATATCCAGCTTATCGTCCACTGTAACCCCCAGGTCCTTTTCTGCAGAACTGCTGCCTAGCCATTCGGTCCCTAGTCTGTAGCAGTGCAGGGGCTGAATCAGTTATCTCCTTCTAAAATCCCCTGAAAGACATTCAGTTGTCTTTAAAATGATTTCTGCGGTATTCAGCCTTCCTGGGCCTAGTTGCCAGCTGATTCCTATCTGTCCACCTCTCTGTCTGTCTTCATTTCTGATGTGCCTATAGCTGCAGTAGGTATAGCCAGTATAGCATGCCCTTCTCCCACTCTCAGCTCTGTGACTTTTTTCTTGCTGTCCCCTCTGCCTTGAACACCCTCCCATCCTGATGTAGAAAGTCCTTGCAAATCAGCCCTGCTGAAAAGAAAACAGACTTCTTTTGAGAGGCCCATCAGCACTCATATACGATAATGATAGTTGTCTGAGAAGCACATAAACTAGATTAATGTTCACTCTTAATCTGACGTCCTACAGTTTATTAAATGTGAAGCATAGTTTCTGAAATTAAATACAGGCTTGCTGCGTGTCTCTACCCCATGGCTGCCTGGTGTTTTTGTGTACAGCTGTTGTGAGCTTGCTGAGGTAGGAACTCTATCATATTGGATGATCTGTGCAGGAGTCAGGAAGCACCAGACAAAGAGCTGGATTCTCAGCAGGTGTAAATCAGAACATCCTCACTGATGTTGCCAGAGCTACCCTGATTTACACCACCTGATGCTGTGGCCCACAAAGCACAAGCAGCTAAAAAGAAATCATGATGTATTTAACCTTGCTCTTAATTTTAGAAGCTCCATTTCTATTAATCACAGGGTGCTGCTGTATATTATAGTCATTAAATACATCTGCCGGATGGCAGGCGTGTGCTGCCAACCGTTCATGTCTTCATTTCGAAATCTCTTGCAGCCAGAATTAGTGCTGTGCTGAGACACTCACCAAACGCAGCCTGTCGTCATCCTGGGACACGGCGCATCCAGGGGCACCATCAACAGGCCCGAGCATCTGCATGGGTTTTAATTCAGAGCTGTTGGAAAGTGCTTGTGCACTGATACTGCCCTGCTCCAAAACAGAAAATGCACCCGGGGTGCAGGTCGGGCCTGCGCTTCCAGGAGGGGAAGCCCAGAACTCGCAGCCTGGAGGTGGGTTAAGTCAGCTTTGCACCCTCTGGTTCGGGGCTGCTCTGGGAGTTGGAGAAGCCCACGTGGCAACGTACATAGCCCTGAGGGGCCTGTCTAAGTTATAGCAACCTCCTAGGGCTGCTCTGGGCTATGGCACTGCTGGAATCTCTGAAGCACTGTGTGCCTGTCGCCCTATCCCCAATAGGGCTTGTGTGGGGGGCCTCCAAAGGCAGCCGTCCAACTGTGTCTGCAGTATCCACCTCAGGGTAACCCTCCCCTAGATGGATCAAGGGCTTTTAAGGCTCCTTCATGTTCTTTGTTGTTTTTACCTGGCAAGAGAGGGGTGAGGATCTCACTCTCTGTTTATAGCCCATGCCCATCCCCTTCCCAGGCTTGAGCTTTACTAACAAGGTCAGCAACAATAATGTAAATCTCAGCCCAAGCCTTCTCCCCGGACTGTCCCTGTGGTTCCTGTGGCCAAAACACTTGACCCTAAACCCTCAATTTCTCTGGCCAATATCCCAGTGCAGCTAACCAGGTGCACCTGCTGTACCAAGTCTGCAGGGATCATTCCATAAGTACTAGCAGGGCTCCAGCTGCTGGGTGGCTTAGCCAAAGAGCCCTGCCAGGCTGCTGAAAACCCCATGAACTGGGATCCTTTCTTTATCCCAAAAGCAAGAGGAGCATAGGCAGTAGCAGCACAAGCTTCCCCAGCAATACCCCGTGCCAGTGCGCCCTGATTTTGATCTGCTGGAGCTATCTCTAAGGATGAAAACTGGCTTCATCCCCTTGGCCCACTCGGCGTCAGGCTCTCTGCTGAGACTGCCTATGGGGTGGTAAGTTAGTGGCAACTGCAATGGTGGGTTTGGTGCTATGGTCATAGGAATGGGACTAAGCTCACCAACCTGAGTTCCCACCATCCACCAAAGAGCCATTGACTCTGTCACCACATAACTGGCCCAGAATTGAACCAAAGCCTTTGATTTGGGGGTGGGGGTGGGGGTTCTGTATCCCATTACTAATTACCGGAGTCATTCAGTGACTAGCATTAGAGTTTGCTGGATACAAGCTCCAGAACTTCGCAAACACTGGGCTGCTTTCTCCTTCAGATCCAAGTGGGGCTAGAATTTTTCAACAATATGTTTTTTCATAGAAAAATCCAATTCATCAACACTGAAAGTTTTAATGGGAGTGGACTCGTTTTGATTCATTTCCTGCTTCGAAAAAAGAATTGAAAGACAAAATTTTGAAATTGTCAAAATGTCCCACTTGAAGTCAAAAGAAACCTTTCGAAATTATCAAAATGAAATGTTTTGATTGACCCTAAATGAATTTTTTCCCCACAGATTTTTAATCAATGAAAATTTTTGACTTTTTGTCCCAATTTGGGATGGGAAAAATGTTTGGAATCTCAAAATTTTTCCCAGGACAGGAAAAACATTTGCCTACCAGCTCTAATTAACAGTCAGAAGGCTGTCTTGCACTGCACCTGATGTGGTTATATTAATCAATATTTGACAGTGGTGTTAATCTCAAATAGAAACCCAAGCCACAGCATGGGAATTGAACTGTCAGTGTTCAGTTGTGTGACAGTGAATACCATCCAAGTTACACTGGCACTAGCTGTGTGAAATAAACAAAGAGAACTGGCATCTCCATGAACTTCAGTTTCTTGTCCCATGTGAATCCAATTGCCTTGGTAGAATGATTCATTTACTGTTGTCACATCTAGTGTAGTTTCACTGATCCAGCACTGGAACAAGAGCAATCATTGCTACTGATTTGTAAAATTGATTGCTTGAAGTTCATATTGTTTAAAGGTTAATATTCAGTTTCTGGAAACTAACCGCTGCAGGTGAATTAGTCATTATCCAGCACGTGTACCTCACTTTAAGGGAATTATTAACTCTGATTTGCCTGTTCTTTTAAGATCATTTTCTGTTCCCTCACTCTCACCCCTAGCCCCACTCCACACTGGCTACTGCAGGAAGACACACAGTAGCCTTGATTTACCAGGAAAAAAAATGTAGAGGATATTTTTAATGACAGCTAGTCCACCAGGTTGGAACCATCTAGTCTGACTTGCTATACAGCACAGGCCAGATAATCTCATCCAATTACTCCTGTATTGTGCCCAGTAACTATGTATATGGACTCAGGTCCCTCTTTTTGGAAATTTACCCCCAAAAGCTATTCAAATCAGTGATTAACCCAGGGACCTTTTGCCAGGAGAACTCTCACCCAATCCCACCATTTGATCACTTTTTAACCACAGAAAGGGCTTTGCTGCTCCCATTTCCTGCTTTCTTTAGCTGTGTTAGTGTTCAACCCTTTGTAAATCCAAAAGACAACATTAAAACAGTTTGTTATTTCTCTGCTTTGGTGTCTGGCCCTCTGTTCTCCACTTCAGATCTGGTCAATTCTGGTAATTTAAAATATTTTGTTTCAATTTTGATTTTTTCTTTTTATTAACCATTTTTAGTCTAAATTTGCAAAAATTTTGAAATGAGAAGTTTTCAGCTCAAAAACTTTCTGATTCAAAACTGTCAAAAAGTCACTTTGAAAAAGACCAAAAACATTCTCCACACATTTTTATGAGTCAGGAGATTTGCCAAAACTGACCCTGTTTTAGGAACTGTTTTGATGTAAACTAATCAGCACTTTGGGGTGAAAAAACAGTTTGAAGAAAAATTCCTCTCTAATTAACCTCCCCTTCTGCTATGCTGCAGACAGGCTAGGCATAATCTTACCAACATACCGAGCTCCCAAGCAGGGTTAAGCCTGATCTACATGCAAGCTGCACCTGCAATAACTAGTTGGGTTGTGAGTCACTGCTTTAGTTTGGGTACAATTCTGTGGGGACATTCTTATTTGGGAATAAAAGGATCCTATTTCAACTGAATTGAAATCGGCAACAACAACAAGAACAACACACCTATTTAAGTTAAAGAAAAATCAGACATTCTTGGCAAATCTACTTGTGGCAAGCACTATACATTCCTCAGCCTTCTCCAGATTTGCAAACTTACTCTGACCATCACCAGCATTTCTGTAAATTTTCCAATATGACAAAAATAACTGGGACATTTTTGGAGCATTTCCTGTGTTTCACTGTCATTGCTGGACTTCCACATATGGGAAGAATTTGTGACACCTCTTAAAATGAGTGTCCACACATGACTCTGCTAAAAAAGCATGAATAACAACCAATGTAGTGATCCAGTTGGTGTGTAGATATGTTCTTAGAAACAGGAGAATTTAGGAATTTGTAGTGCTTTCTGGATTCTCCGTGTGGTTTTTGAAAGTTCAGGATGGGGTTGTGGCATCTGATGGTCAATATCCTTTAATGTAGATGAGAAACCTCTGGAGGCGTGAGCTCGTGATGCGAGGACATTCCCAGAAGTCTGTTGTATGTTACTTGGACTGTCCATTCCCTGGGAAATTCATAACTTTAGATTGGGTAGCTAATTTGATTTTGCAATGTCTGTAATCAGAGTCTTAAGAGTTTAATTATGCTTATTCTTGTCCTAGTGGCCTTAAGGAGAGCCACACTGTTCTACTCTGCATGATGCCCAGATGTTGTGGTGCAGGAGGGAAGCGCCTTGCTGCACAGCAGGCAAACAGGGGAAAGAGGCTGCAAAATTAATGAAGTTTGTAATTAAAGCAGGCACCTTTGGGCATCCTACCAGCAGCCACCAACCAATGATGTCAGGATGGGGAATTTATTCATCATTTTCATGGGCACAGAGGGAGGTAGATGGGTTTTGCTAGGATGCTAAGCTTGCTCCATGACAATAGCACCAACACATCCTGAAATGATCGTTTGTGTGTGATGGCAGATTACATCTGTGCAAGAACAATGTCTGTGCAATTCTAGCATGTGATCAGAGCAGATAGCTGGGAGCTCCACTACATGCAACCTCCACTTGGGTACAGTGTCGCTAGTAATTAAAGTAAGTGCTCACATGAGTGGTGGGGCATTTCCACTCGTCCTTATGAACCTTTGCTCCACCACCCCTTTGCTCCACTGGTGAGGGATTTTGGAAGGCGAGGATCACACAGGGAGACAATTGTGTGTTTTCTGTTGGTGGGGTTTTCATTTTTTGGCTGTCTTTTAGTTATAGTTGTATTGGATTTCATACAGGCAGAGACTATGAACAGCAACAGAGATCTTCAGCTGGTGTCAATCAGCATGTTGCTCTACTAACCTCAGCTGAGCCAGGCTGATCTGTACCAGTGGAGGATCTGGCCCTCTGATTTCAAATGAGCTGCACCAGTCTGCACCAGCTGAGGCTGTGGCCCCATCAGGTGAACCTATCATCATAAATAAATGGAAAAGAAACTTTAACAATATATAAGAAAAATACTTCCTGGAGCCTAATCACATCCCATTAACCAAGGCCGATGTGGAGTAGTGAACGTACACAACTGGGAGTCAGAATGTCCGGTTCTGCTCTGGATTTGCAGTGTGACATTGGACAGGTTCTCTGTCTCATCAGTAGCATGGGGACAATAATACCTATGATGTGATCATTTGTTAATTGCTGTAAGTGTTCTGAGCACATTGGATGGAAGGTGCTATGTAAGTCTAAAGTACTATCAGAATTCCATTGGGGTAAGGGGAAGGGATAAGAGAAGAAGCTAAAGACAGCCAGACTATAAGGATTTATTTATCTTTGCAGTGAGGTTTGGGAAGAGAATTGTCTGCATCAAACAGACACAACTTAAAGGCTGCAATAATATTTTTCCTCTGCAAGTTTTCTGTTGCCCTTGTTCATTTTTCTGCCCTTCTCTTTGGATAGAGGATGGCACACTTGATAAGTCATAGCACAAAGGAAGGGGAATATGCTGCAACTTAATTGATCTTAATGATGATGGAAGAACTTTGTGTTGCTAACACTGGAGTTTGTATTGCTGGTTTAATGTGATTTCTGATTTGGTTTGATTACTCTGGGGAAATCCTGCGGGCTAATGAAAGCAGCCATGGAGAACCAGCAGTAATAATTTCAGATCTGCTCTCAGCTTGAAGCAGCACGGGTTTCCAAGGCAGAAAGAGAGGGAGGGAAAAGGTCACAGGGATAGATTAAATGAGCTCCCGCATACCAGCCAGTCCATGCTGTGGTTTGCGAACAACAGACAATGCTGTTGAATGACAGGTGAACTCGAGGGGATGAGCTTTCACAAAGCAGTGCTGGAGTCGTGTGTGGGGGAGTAACAATCACCCAGCTGACTGGCAGGGATAAAACATCCCCAAGTGACTCACCAGCACCTCTTCCTGCTGCACAGTGCCCCTAACACCAATCTGTACACTGCACCTATGTGTGTGAAACCAGACAGTCACTGCGCTCTCGAATGAACTCACAGAGGAAAATTATAAAAGACAAAGTCACCCCATCACCTGTAGGTGACCATGTCTCACAAAGTTATCACTCTATATCTGACCTCTCAGTCCTCATCCAAGGAAAGCTGCACAACACTTTCAAACGATGAGCCTGGGAGCTTAAATCCATAGGCACTAAAAATTGTGGACTGAACAGAGACACTCAACAGAGTTATTTCATAATTATATAGTAAAATGAGATAGTAAGCAATTTATCAGTAATAGTGTGCTGTGACACTTTTGTATTTTTGACTGATTTTGTAAGCAAGTAGTTTTTAAGTGAGGTGAAACTTGGGGGTACACAAGACAAATCAGACTCCTGAAGGGATACAGTAGTCTGGAAAGGTTGAGAGCCACTGCCTTAGAATATGTGCTAACTACTTATGCTAAACAATCTGCTCCACCTTGTATTTATGTGTGACATTATGAGTACCTTTCCCAGACCTGAAGAGCCCTGTGTAGCTCAAAAACAGTTTCTCTCGCCACCGGAAGTTGGCCCAATAAAAGCCATTACTTCACCCACCTTGTGTCTCTCTCTCTGTTTGTCAATGTGTTACATTTGATCTGTTTTCAGATAACAAGTTGTGACGCTGCTGATGCAGCTCCTCAGCGGGTGTAAATCCACTGGAGTCAATAAAGCTGAGGATCTGACCTTTTCATGTTCAGGTTCTTTCTCAAAATGAATTCCACAGCAACAACACCGCACACAATTAAATCAGTGTCAGCCAGTTCAACTACTGGAAAACTAACCTCCCCCCTGCAAGGTGAATATAATCAACAAAGAGAACCAACCTCTCCCAGCCAAGCCAAAATCAAATTCATCATAAAAACAGAGCTGGATGGAATGTTATGAAGATCCTGGTTTCTGATTGGCTGACTCTCAGCGCAATCTCAATCACTCAGCCAATTAGAATGCTTTGATCACATAGACTCTAGACAGTTGTCACTAGTCTTTGTCAGACATGAGGACAGCAATGGGCCAGAGTCCAGCTGCTATATGTCAGGGTAGTTTGATTATGTCAATGGGGAATATGCTGATTTGCATAAACTAGGGACATGGCCCAGTGCCTCCAGAGCTACACATTGGGTTTTATGTGTGTCCCTGTTCTCATCCTCCCAATAGCTCCTTCCTTGGAAGTCTGAAATCCCCTTAGGGGCTCTAGAGGGTTCTGGTGCTGTTCCCTTCCCCTGTGTCCCATCCTGTGTAACGTGTACTGCATCACCTCTCAGGGATGTGCTGTGGCTGTTGTTTATCAGCATTTCCCTTTTCAGCAGCATTAGCCCCTGTAAATCAGAGCAGCTGGAGTGGGACAAAGCCCTGAATACTCCTACCCATCTCTAAGGGACATGCTATAGGGACAGGAGGCATTTATAAAAGCTCCATCTCTGTGCTGAATGGTGGAGAGATGGGCAGTCTCAAGCTACAGGCAAGCCGGACATGACACTTTACCTTCATCCCAGAAGCATGTTCCTCCCCATGTTACAGCAGTTTAGCAGCTAATTCCTGCCCCTTAGGTGAGTGCAGTGGAAGGAAGCTGAGAACATAATAATAATCAATACCTAGCTCAGGTCAGGATCATTATTCCCATTTTACACATGGGGAAACTGAGGCACAGAGCAGGAAAGTGACGTTCCCAAGGTCACCCAGCAGCAGGCCCAGGAATAGAACCTGGGACTCTTGAAAACCAGTCTAAGTCTGTGTCTACATTAAGCTTGACATCACTGATGCAGAGAGGGCTGGAGGAATGCTCCCTGCAAAAGTTTTGGTATCACAGTGCACCATCACAGCTTTGCACCTGACCCTATGATTAGTTACGGGGCCAACAGTACCATTTGGCTTTAGCTGGGCTTTGAGCTGGACTCCCCAGCTTTGGCTTTGGGGCAGAGAGGGTCAGGGAAAGTAGGTGCTGAATCATTTCAACCAGGATTTCCCTCCTCTCACCTGGAGGGACATCTCTTTTCTGTGCACTCACAGGGGTAAAATGTTGGCTCTCCATATCATTGCAATAACCTGCCTTCTGAGAAGAGCTCTGTGTGCCTCAAAAGCTTGTCTCTCTTTCCAAGAGATGTTGGTCCAATAAAAGATATTACCTCCCCTGCCTTGTCTGTCTAATTCCTGGACTTCTGCGTAGGGACAGAACTTGGCACACAGCACCAACAAGAGAGCTGTGCAGCCATTCCACTGCAGACTGGGCTCTTGGCTCAGTTTGCAAGCTGGGTGGGGTCAACAAGTGACTGGGAGACTTTCAGGGATGGCCCAGGGGGGTTCAGGGAGTAGTGCTGGGGTTTCAGCCAGATGTGCTTTGCTCTCATGCCTCAGCATGTTGCTAGTCAGTGCTTTGTTCTAGGAGGTGGGGTCAGTGGGCCAGGAGGGGTGCACTTCATGTTGAGTCATAGAATCATAGAATCATGGAATATCAGGGTTGGAAGGGACCTCAGAAGGTCATCTACTCCAACCCCCTGCTCAAAGCAGGACCAATCCCCAACTAAATCATCCCAGCCAGGGCTTTGTCAAGCCTGACCTTAAAAACCTCTAAGGAAGGAGATTCCACCACCTCCCTAGGTAACACATTCCAGTGTTTCACCACCCTCCTAGTCAAAAATTTTTTCCTAATATCCAACCTAAACCTCCCCCACTGCAACTTGAGACCATTACTCTTTGTTCTGTCATCTGCTACCACTGAGAACAGTCTATATCCATCCTCTTTGGAACCCCCTTTCAGGTAGTTGAAAGCAGCTATCAAATCCCCCCTCATTCTTCTCTTCCACAGACTAAACAATCCCAGTTCCCTCAGCCTCTCCTCATAAGTCATGTGCTCCAGTACCCTAATCATTTTTGTTGCCCTCCGCTGGACGTTTTTCAATTTTTCCACATCCTTCTTGTAGTGTGGGGCTCAAAACTGGACACAGTACTCCAGATGAGGCCTCACCAATGTCAAATAGAGGGGAACGATCACGTCCCTCGATCTGCTGGCAATACCCCTACTTAAAATGCCATTGGCCTTCTTGGGCACACTGGTGGGCACACTGTTGACTCATATCCAGCTTCTCATCCACTGAAACCCCTAGGTCCCTTTCCGCAGAACTGCTGCCTAGCCATTCGGTCCCTAGTCTGTAGCGGTGCATTGGATTCTTCCGTCCTAAGTGCAGGACTCTGCACTTGTCCTTGTTGAACCTCATCAGATTTCTTTTGGCCCAATCCTCTAATTTCTCTAGGGCCCTCTGTATCCTATCCCTACCCTCCAGCACATCTGCCACTCCTCCCAGTTTAGTGTCATCTGAAAACTTGCTGAGGGTGCAATTCACGCCATCCTCCAGATCATTTATGAAGATATTGAACAAAACCGGCCCAAAGACCGACCCTTGGGGCACTCCACTTGATACCGGCTGCCAACTAGACATGGAGCCATTGATCACTACCCGTTGAGCCCGACAATCTAGCCAACTTTCTATCCACCTTATAGTCCATTCATCCAGCCCATACTTCTTTAACTTGCTGGCAAGAATACTGTGGGAGACCATGTCAAAAGCTTTGCTAAAGTCAAGAAACAACACGTCCACTGCTTTCCCCTCATCCACAGAGCCAGTTATCTTGTCAAAGAAGGCAATTAGATTAGTCAGGCATGACTTGCCCTTGGTGAATCCATGCTGACTGTTCCTGATCACTTTCCTCTCCTCTAAGTGCTTCAGAATTGATTCCTTGAGGACCTGCTCCAGGGACTGAGGTGAGGCTGACTGGCCTGTAGTTCCCAGGATCCTCCTTCTTCCCTTTTTTAAAGATGGGCACTACATTAGCCTTTTTCCAGTCGTCCGGGACCTCCCCTGATCGCCATGAGTTTTCAAAGATAATGGCCAATGGCTCTGCAATCACATCCGCCAACTCCTTTAGCACTCTCGGATGCAGCGCATCCAGCCCATGGACTTGTGCTCGTCCAGCTTTTCTAAATAGTGCCAAACCACTTCTTTCTTCACAGAGGTCTGGTCACCTCCTCCCCATGCTGTGCTTCCCAGTGCAGCAGTCTGGGAGCTGACCTTGTTCGTGAAGACAGAGGCAAAAAAAGCATTGAGTACATTAGCTTTTTCCAAATCCTCTGTCACTAGGTTGCCTCCCTCATTCAGTAAGGGGCCCACACTTTCCTCGACTTTCTTCTTGTTGCTAACATACATGAAGAAACCCTTCTTGTTACTCTTAACATCTCTTGCTAGCTGCAACTCCAGGTGTGATTTGGCCTTCCTGATTTCACTCCTACATGTCTGAGCAATATTTTTATACTCCTCCCTGGTCATTTGTCCAATCTTCCATTTCTTGTAAGCTTCTTTTTTGTGTTTAAGATCAGCAAGGATTTCACTGTTAAGCCAAGCTGGTCGCCTGCCATATTTACTATTCTTTCTACACACCGGGATGGTTTGTCCCTGTAACCTCAATAAGGATTCTTTAAAATACAGCCAGCTCTCCTGGACTCCTTTCCCCCTCATGTTATTCTCCCAGGAGATCCTGCCCATCAGTTCCCTGATGGAGTCAAAGTCTGCTTTTCTGAAGTCCAGGGTCTGTATTCTGCTGCTCTCCTTTCTTCCTTGTGTCAGGATCCTGAACTCGACCATCTCATGGTCATAGAATCATAGAATCATAGAATATCAGGGTTGGAAGGGACCTCAGGAGGTCATCTAGTCCAACCCCCTGCTCAAAGCAGGACCAATCCCCAATTAAATCATCCCAGCCAGGGCTTTGTCAAGCCTGACCTTAAAAACACTGGTCACTGCCTCCCATCCACTTTTGCTTCCCCTACTAATTCTTCCCAGTTTGTGAGCAGCAGGTCAAGAAGAGCTCTGCCCCTAGTTGGTTCCTCCAGCACTTGCACCAGGAAATTGTCCCCTATACTTTCCAAAAACTTCCTGGATTGTCTGTGTACCGCTGTATTGCTCTCCCAGCAGATATCAGGGTGATTGAAGTCTCCCAGGAGAACCAGGGCCTGAACTTATGTGAGTTGCCAGAAGAAAGCTTCGTCCACCTCATCCCCCTGGTCCAGTGGTCTATAGCAGACTCCCACCACGACATCACCCTTGTTGCTCACACTTCTAAACTTAATCCAGAGACACTCAGGTTTTTCTGCTATTTCCTACTTGAGCTCTGAGCAGTCATACTGCTCCCTTACATACAATGCAACTCCCCCACCTTTTCTGCCCTGCCTGTCCTTCCTGAACAGTTTATATCCATCCATGACAGTTCTCCAGTCATGTGAATTATCCCACCAAGTCTCTGTTATTCCAATCACATCATAATTCCTTGACTGTGCCAGGACTTCCAGTTCTCCCTGCTTGTTTCCCAGGCTTCTTGCATTTGCGTATAGGCACTTGAGATAACTCGCTGATCGTTCCTCTTTCTCAGTATGAGGCAGGAGCCCTCCTCTCTCGCTTGCTCCTGCTCGTGCTTCCTCCCGGTATCCCACTTCCCCACTTACCTCAGGGCTTTGGTCTCCTTCCCCCGGTGAACCTAGTTTAAAGCCCTCCTCACTAGGTTAGCCAGCCTACTTGTGAAGATGCTCTTCCCTCTCTTCGTTAGTTGGAGCCCGTCTCTGCCTAGCACTCCTCCTTCTTGGAACACCATCCCATGGTCAAAGAATCCAAAGCCTTCTCTCTGACACCACCTGCATAGCCATTCGTTGACTTCCACGATTCGACGGTCTCTACCCAGGCCTTTTCCTTCCACGGGGAGGATGGACAAGAACACCACTTGCACCTCAAACTCCTTTATCTTTCTTCCCAGAGCCACGTAGTCTGCAGTGATCCGCTCAAGGTCATTCTTGGCATTATCATTGGTGCCCATGTGAAGAAGCAGGAAGGGGTAGCGATCTGAGGGCTTGATGAGTCTCGGCAGTCTCTCCGTCACATCGTGAATCCTAGCTCCTGGCAAGCAGCGGACTTCTCGGTTTTCCCGGTTGGGGCGGCAGATAGATGACTCAGTCTCCCTAAGGAGAGAGTCCCCAACCACCACCACCCGCCTCCTTCTCTTGAGAGCGGTGGTCGTGGAACCCCGAACCCTAGGACAGTGCATCTCATGCCTTCCAATCAGCGGAGTCTCCTTCTGTTCCCTTCCCTCAGATGTATCATCTAGTCTACTCTCCACATTAGTACCTGTGGAGAGAACATGAAAACGGTTACTTACCTGTATCTGCTTTGCTGGTACATGGACGCTCCCCTTTCTTCTGGAGGTCACATGCTGCCAAATTTCTTCACTGTCCTCCTGTCCCTGCAGTGCAGCCTGCTCTGAATCTTCAGAACATTGTGTTCGTAGAAGCATATGCTGACGTCTGTCCAGGAAATCTTCAGTTTCTCTTATGCAACGCAGGGTCGATACCTGTTGCTCCAGACCTTGAATATTCTCTTCCAATGTGGAGACCAGCTTGCACTTTGTACAGACAAAGTTGCTTCTGTCCTGTGGAAGAAAGACAAACATGGCACATCCAGTGCAGGTCACAACAGCTGAACACTCCCCATCCATATTACCTTCCTTCTACGAGCTTCCTCAGGAGTTGTAGTAACTACTCAGAGAAGCCGGCAAGATGTAAGCCCCAGTGGGCTCTCCCCAGGCGAACTCCCTCTGTTAGCCTCTCTGCTGTTCGCTGCTCAGCTGGTTTGCAGCTGACTGGCTTTTTATAACAGTCAGGCCCACTCAAGGCTCACCTGGAACAAAGCACAACACAGCCTCCTTAATGCAGCCCTTAGCGTACCTCCCCTCAGGCAGATCCTAGGCAAACTCCCTCTGTTAGCCTCTCTGCCGTTTGCTGCTCAGCTGGTTCGCAGTCAGTTCTTTAACACATTACTAGAGGGCGCCGTGGCGTGCTGCAGGGGATGCTGCCCCTCACACTTGAGTGGCGGTAGCCAACACAACAACCAACTTTCTTCTTTCTGGGTGGGTATCTACCCTCACTCCGCCCTGAGGCTCTGCCACCACTCCGCCCCTTCCCCCAAGGCCCCACCCTCACTCTGACTCTTCCCGCCCCCCCCACTCCACCCCCTCCCCCCAGCGCCTCCCTCCCACTGCCAAACAGCTGATCGGCAGGTGGCTGGTGGGTGCTGAGCACCCACTATGTTTTTTCTGTCAACCAAGTCAACGCCTATGGTGGCCAATATCCTGCTACTTTTCCTAGTGAGAAACCTGCTGGTGCTGTCCACCCAAAGGAGAGGAAGGCAGCTCCAGCAGTACTCCCAGGAAGCTCCACACACTTCATTGGGCACTTTATTGCTTCTGTTCCTTCTCATTCCTCTCAGTTTTTAGCATAATGAATCTTTTACTGTCCATTTCCAGTTATTGTCAATTTCATTAACTCCCTCAGCCATTAGCGCCTCGTCATTGATACTAATAGAAAAGGGGATCATTTGGTAGCTTATTTTTAACTGCTAGTTTCCCCTCCACATTTGGAATGAGTTTTCTTCTGGCTTCCAGATTCTGTCTCTGACTAATCCTTATGTCTCCTTGCCAGTGACAATCAAAGATGAAGTGGTTTTCTGACAATATGAGTATCGGCGAGAGAGCAAGTGTGCAGGATTTTCAGATCATTGTGAATAGAGGCACAAACTTTAAAACTCCCTGTACACAGTAAGAAGGACAGTGGTTGATGTTTTTATATGAAGAAATCAAAACTTTCGGCAAAAGCATGTCAATCTCTTTGCTGTTTTTTCTTTTTTGGCAAAAATAATTTGAAAATTTTAGAAATTAAATACGTTATTTTTTCCCTTTTGTTCAGGTGTGATGGAGGAAATACTTTCACCAACTTCTTTACTTTCTTCTTCCTCCTTTTTCCAGGGGGAAAAAGTTTTTTGTTTTTTTTTATGTCAAAAAAGTCAAGGATATATTCAAATAAAACAAAAACAGTGCATTTTATTCCTCAGAATGTGCATACCTTTCTTCAACCAGCTGCAAAAATGATCCACTGGGATTGGAGCTTGTCCTTTGAATTCCCCTGAGGCAACTGTTGTGTGCTTCTGCTTTATTAATTATGATTATTTGTATTTCTGTAGCTCTCATGGCCCAGGACCCCATTGTGCTAGGTTGTGTACAAACAGCACACAAAGATGGTCCCTTCCCCATATTACAACCCCTGGAGTCCCCGCAATACCGATGTACAAACACATCTGCACAGAACACAGAAGAAAGATTCAGGGTTGGGTGTGGCTAGAGGCAACTGAAGAGAATTAAATAAAGGAGGCGGAAATAGGGACTATTTCCCAGGATGAAATAAGTGAACATTTGCAAAGTACAAACAGAGTATCTTGCTGCCCTCACAAGTGGAGCTAGAGGAGAATCGGGGGGCTCTTCTTCACTGCAGATGAATAAATTGAATGAGACAAGAACCAATCCATTGCTCCATGCTCACAGCCAGCCAAGCTCCCAAATCCTTAGGCTTTAGGAACTGTGGTTCACTTCCTTTGTTTTCATTTTCTGCCCCCATGTTAATGCTCCTCTGCACTTTCCACTTGCCTTCCAGACATGGAGGAAACCACAAAGGAGGTGAAATCCTGGCTCACTGAAATCATTGGCAAAACTCCCATTGACTTCAATGGGGCTAGAATTTGACACTAAAAAGGGCATGGTCTCCACTGTCTGTGTGACCCAGCCACATCCAGGGTGCATTTAATACATGGAAAGAGTTCATGATCCTTTCAGAGCAGACCGGAATTCGCAAGCTTGTGAGGTGTGACCATCACCGCTGATCAATGCCCATGTCTAGTGCACTAACCTCATGGGCTTGCAGTTCTGCATTAGCTCTTCACAACATGGTAACAGAGATGTTGATGCAGCTCCAGAGGGGTAATCACAGCCTCATCATCCCACAAGCCAAGCCATCGATGGCTGGTCTGTGCAGGGAGTGAGTCATTCAGGAGGTGAAGCTGCCTTTACATCCCAAAGAGTATGGTAGGGAAAGCACAGAGAGATAGGGAGAGAGTCTTTGCAGTGGAAAGAGAAGCAAATTACAAGCAAATGCTTTAGAAGGCTTGCCGGCTGCCTGCTGTGAAGACACAGCCTCCCATAGAGAGTCAGCCACTGCCTGAGAGCTGGGATATCAGCGCGGACAACACACCATGGCTATTGAGGAAGGGCCCCATCATCCCACCACGTGATCACAAGCAGGGAACATACCAGGAAAATGGGCAGTAATGGGGACGTGTTCCACCGATACAACCATCTTCTGGCGAGTAGTGTGGCCATGGGCCTTGTGAGTAGCAGAGACAGAGGTGACCAGTGGAGCACACAGTGCCTGTGTGAAGTCAGGGGAATGGGGAATAAACCAGAGCTCAAGGAGGCCAGCACCTCAGTGAATGGGGGCAGAGAGAGGAGCAGCAGGGCAAAGTGGGCGGTTCCCACAGTAAATGGGGGTGGCCAGAGGAGCAGCAGGGCTGGGTGGTTCCCTGCTGTCAGGTGCATTTATTACTGTTAATAGTGGGCTACCTACCGTGTGCTAGACATGTCGCCATGGCCACCCTAGAGAGACCTGTGAATCAGCAACGCTGTGTGTCCACATTGCTGGGGGCGCTCACTGACCTACACTGGGTTCCCATGCCTACAGCACATCACACACAGTACTGGGGTACCTAGAATGCCCCATTGGTCTCCCTGGGTCCACTGCCATGCTCCGGGGCTGCCCACGATTCTCTCCCTTTTCACTCAGCTTCCCTGCCCCCATCCTGAGCTCCCCCCTTTCACTGCAGTCACAGAGAACAGAATGGAAAAACACTTGGGCTACAGCTACCTGGGAAAGTGCCACAACTGCTGGATTTTCCACACGTGCAGGGTGGGAGGTTACTGTTTTTCCATGGCCATGCCCCAGTGTGCCTTCAAGGTGGCTTGTTTTTGTAGTGGTGCATCCTCTGGGCAGTGCCTGTCAGAGTGCAGGCAAGTGGGCCCGCATGATGGAATATGTTTACTGGCATGTTACAGACTTTTTACTTACCCTGGCTGCATGCCAGCACCTATGACATCCAGTGAATGGTGCAACAGAGAGGGGACAAGTGGATCTAAAACACTGTTGTGAGCTTATCTCCCTGCACTGATTCTGGGAGCCAAAGAAAGGCTGAGAAATGGAGAGATGCTAAACACAGCATTTCTGCTCCATACTGTGTGTTACAGATCCAGCTCACCTGCCTAGCTACCTATAGGCAGCGGAGCTGGCAAACCCAAGGTTAAGGACACCTGGTACATCCCATAAAAAGAGCTCGTTTTCAGTTGCTTCTAACTGCCAACTTTAAACCGTTTAGATGGATTTTTTTCACGCTGGGCATCTGCCTCAAGCTGATTTTTTTCCCCAAGTTTCAGCGACAATGTTTCAGTTGTTTCTGAGAGTGAGGATAGGAGAAAACTTGCTGGTTTGCCCATGTAATAAAATCTTCCCCCCCGTTGTATTGGACAGCGCAAGCAGCCCCATGTTGGGAGTTGGGATGGTAAATGTCACAGGGAGAGGGTTCTCCTGAGGGCAGAGATGGTCCTTTTGCCATCCCAATAAAGTCTGTTTGAATGTGGCCAAGTCAGCAGCCCCTGAGCAGATCAGTTTGCACACGCTCAGTAGAGGTTTATTAGAGGGTGGCAGCTAAATTCTTCAAAGATTCCATTTGCACTAAGCGCGCACTATCCCCACAGAGCTACTAAGCATGCTCCATCCTGGGGCATCAGGAGCTGAGCAAGACTTTTCCTTCAGTTGCTCTTCCCAGCTGCTAGGGGCCACTCTGGCACCAGAACTGAAAGCAGGGTGATGGGAGGAGGGGATGCATGGGAGAGGAGCAGAGGGTGACAGCGACAGGTCTGGGGGATGGACAGAGCGCAGTGGTTTATAACCACTAGACCCTCACCCTTCCAGCACCTTGAGCCAACATTCCCTTACTGTCAGCAAATAGCTGTGAAAGTGTGTGTCCTTCCTCCCACCCAGTGGCTGGTCCATATAGAGTATAACGGCCTACTACTGTTGCCAGTTACACCAGTAGCTCAAGTAGTCTAGGTTGATACATATAGGAGCCAATATGGTACCACATGATGGAGTTTCTGGTTTTGTTTGTTTGTTTTCTTAAGAAATTACATTTTAAAAGAACCCTGCAATAAAATAACATTAAGGTTGCAAAGTCAAGCCCTCAACGTTTGTAAATGCCTGAATTAAGGCTGAATGGTTTTAGATCACAAAACCCTCCAACGTCAGACTGGTGTTGCGTCCCTCCTGTTATAACGAGAGCTGGGGTGCCTGCAGAATTCAGATCCAGAGCAAAGTGCCAATATCTGAACACCCCCAAAGCCGAGCCCCATCTATAGTGTCAGTACAGAGCCATAAGGGTATTGCATGTCGGACAGCTGCCCTCATGGCTGAAACCTCAGGGATTGAACCAGGCACCTCTAGAGTTAAACACACAAGCTGCTTCCAGGGTCTGATCCAAAGCCCAGGAAGTCAGTGGAAAGTCTACCCTTGTCTTCAATGGGGCTTGGGATAGGCCCCAAGGCACTGCTTGTATGCACATTTCCAGGTTACAGGGAGCACTGAAAAAGGGGGATCAGCTTATCTTTTAACATGAGGGTGTCTCATCAGGTAGGCTGGGAACAGCCTCGAAAAGGATCATTGCAATCAGTGGGCCTGATCCTGTTCCTATGTCACTCACTGGGAGTTTTGCCAGTGAGGTCAATGGGAGCAGGAGCAGACTTGAGGACATAATGAAAATGGCCTTTTTGCCGGGCTCTGGCAAACACATGGCGCTTTCAGCCCCACTGCCTTGCCCCTGGCTGGGCCTTAGATGTCTGCTGCTCCCCCAGCATTCCCTAAACCTAAGGTGAGATTTCTACCCCACACAGTGAGGGTATACGAGTAAAATAACCAGAACCAGGACCATGCAGCCAGGAGAGAGGCGGCTGATCTCCAACAGCAAAACCCAATAGCAGCCAGAAGACACTCATATGCCCTGGGTTTTTCAAGAAAGAGCTCTGATTTGACTGCTAGGAAAAGCAAAGCAAGAGGAAGAACATGAGCAGAGAACATGCTGTCTGTCCAGTGCACCAAGTTAGAACAAGACAGCGAGGACCACTGTTGGCTATTTCCCAGGGACAGACCCCAGATAAGGGAGGCTTTGAGCAGCGAGACTTGGCTTATGCACAAGGAGGCACCTCTATTCTACCCCCCATTTCTCTGGAGCTTATAGCTAGCCCCCAAAACTGCCCTATGGCTGGTTTTTTCCTGCTTATTCTCAGGCCAAAGATGAGGTATGCGAGAGATGAGAAAGGCTACAGCTGCTCTGTGAGACATGCTGTCTCTGGTAGGTATCTATACAGTGCCCATCGTTGTAGTATGTGAGCACCTCACAGCCTTCAGTACATTTATGCTCACATCAGCCCTGTGAGATAGGGAAGAGCTATTATGGCAGCCCCATTTTACAGATGGGAACTGAGGCCCAAGGTTCGACTCTGTCTGTGATGGAGCAGAGACATAATCCCAAATCTCAGATTAGTGCCAGAATCTCTGGGCCACTCCATAGGTGCAACCTTATCCCATTCACTACATGAATCTCTGAATGGAATTCTCTGGCCTGTGCTATGCAAGAAGTCAGACCAGATAGTCGCAGTGGTCCTTTCCAGCCTTAAAATGTACAAATCTCGGCTTAGAACATAAGAACATAAGAATGGCCATACTAGGTCAGACCAAAGGTCCATCCAGCCTGTAACAGGTAATGATCTAGTGATCTCTCTCCTCCCATCCATCTCCACTCTCTGACAAACAGAGGCTAGGGATACCATTCCTTACCCATCCTGGCTAATAGCCATTAATGGACTTAACCTCCATGAATTTATCCAGTTCTCTTTTAAACCCTGTTATAGTCCTAGCCTTCACAACCTCCTCAGGCAAGGAGTTCCACAGGTTGACTGTGCGCTGAGTGAAGAAGAACTTCCTTTTATTTGTTTTAAACCTGCCGCCCATTAATTTCATTTGGTGGCTCCTAGTTCTTATATTATGAAAACAAGTAAATCACTTTTCCTTATTCACTTTCTCCACACCACTCATGATTTTATATACCTCTATCATATGCCCCCTTAGTCTCCTCTTTTCCAAGCTGAAAAGTCCTAGCCTCTTTAATCTCTCCTCGTATGGGACCCATTTCAAACCCCTAATCATTTTAGTTGCCCTTTTCTGAACCTTTTCTAATGCCAGTATATCTTTTTTTGAGATGAGGGGACAACATCTGTACACAGTATTCAAGATGTGGGCGTACCAGGGATTTATATAAAGGCAATAAGATATTCTCCACCTTATTCTCTATACCTTTTTAAATGATTCCTAACATCCCGTTTGCTTTTTTGACTGCCGCTGCACACTATGTGGACGTCTTCAGAGAATTATCCATGATGACGCCAAGATCTTTCTCCTGATTAGTTGTAGCTAAATTAGCCCCCATCATATTGTATGTATAGTTGGGGTTACTTTTTCCAATGTGCATTAATTATAGAATCATAGAATCATAGAATATCAGGGTTGGAAGGGACCCCAGAAGGTCATCTAGTCCAACCCCCTGCTCGAAGCAGGACCAATTCCCAGTTAAATCATCCCAGCCAGGGCTTTGTCAAGCCTGACCTTAAAAACCTCTAAGGAAGGAGATTCTACCACCTCCCTAGGTAACGCATTCCAGTGTTTCACCACCCTCTTAGTGAAAAAGTTTTTCCTAATATCCAATCTAAACCTCCCCCATTGCAACTTGAGACCATTACTCCTCGTTCTGTCATCTGCTACCATTGAGAACAGTCTAGAGCCATCCTCTTTGGAACCCCCTTTCAGGTAGTTGAAAGCAGCTATCAAATCCCCCCTCATTCTTCTCTTCTGCAGACTAAACAATCCCAGCTCCCTCAGCCTCTCTTCATAAGTCATGTGCTCTAGACCCCTAATCATTTTTGTTGCCCTTCGCTGGACTCTCTCCAATTTATCCACATCCTTCTTGTAGTGTGGGGCCCAAAACTGGACACAGTACTCCAGATGAGGCCTCACCAGTGTCGAATAGAGGGGAACGATCACGTCCCTCGATCTGCTCGCTATGCCCCTACTTATACATCCCAAAATGCCATTGGCCTTCTTGGCAACAAGGGCACACTGTTGACTCATATCCAGCTTCTCGTCCACTGTCACCCCTAGGTCCTTTTCCGCAGAACTGCTGCCTAGCCATTCGGTCCCTAGTCTGTAGCGGTGCATTGGATTCTTCCATCCTAAGTGCAGGACCCTGCACTTATCCTTATTGAACCTCATCAGATTTCTTTTGGCCCAATCCTCCAATTTGTCTAGGTCCTTCTGTATCCTATCCCTCCCCTCCAGCGTATCTACCACTCCTCCCAGTTTAGTATCATCTGCAAATTTGCTGAGAGTGCAATCCACACCATCCTCCAGATCATTTATGAAGATATTGAACAAAACCGGCCCCAGGACCGACCCCTGGGGCACTCCACTTGACACCGGCTGCCAACTAGACATGGAGCCATTGATCACTACCCGTTGAGCCCGACAATCTAGCCAGCTTTCTACCCACCTTATAGTACATTCATCCAGCCCATACTTCCTTAACTTGCTGACAAGAATACTGTCATTTATCCACATTAAATTTCATTTGCCATTTTGTTGCCCAATCACTTAGTTTTGTGAGATCTTTTTGAAGTTCCTCACAGTCTGCTTTGATCTTAACTATCTTGAGCAGTTTAGTATCATCTGCAAACTTTGCCACCTCACTGTTTACCCCTTTCTCCAGATCATTTATGAATAAGTTGAATAGGATTGGTCCTAGGAATGACCCTTGGGAAACACCACTAGTTACCTCTCTCCATTCTGAGAATTTACCTTTTATTCCTACCCTTTGTTCCCTGTCTTTTAACCTGTTCTCAATCCATGAAAGGATCTTACCTCTTATCCCATGACAACTTAATTTACGTAAGAGCATTTGGTGAGGGACCTTGTCAAAGGCTCTCTGGAAATCTAAGAACACTATGTCCACTGGATCCCCCTAGTACACATGTTTGCTGACCTCCTCAAAGAACTCTAATAGATTAGTAAGACATGATCTCCCTTTACAGAAACCATGTTGACTTTTGCGCAACAATTTATGTTCTTCTATGTGTCTGACAATTTTATTCTTTACTACTGTTTCAACTAATTTGCCCAGTACTGATGTTAGATTTACCGGTCTGTAATTGCCAGGATCACCTCTAGAGCCCTTCTTAAATATTGGAGTTACCTTAGCTATCTTCCAGTCACTGGGTACAGTAGCTGATTTAAAGGACAGGTTACAAGCCATAGTTAATAGTTCTGCAATTTCACATTTGAGTTCTTTCAGAACTCTTGGGTGAATGCCATCTGGTCCCGGTGACTTGTTGCTGTTAAGTTTCTCAATTAATTCCAAAACCTCCTCTAGTGTCACTTCAGTCTGTGACAATTCCTCGGATTTGTCACCTACAAAAGACAGCTTAGGTTTGGGAATCTCCCTAACATCCTCAGCCGTGAAGACTGAAGCAAAGAATTCATTTAGTTTCTCTGTGATGACTTCACCGTCTTTAAGTGCTCCTTTTCTATCTCGATCGTCCAGGGGCCCCACTGGTTGTTTAGCAGGCTTCCTGCTTCTGATGTACTTAAAAAACATTTTGTTATTACCTTTTGAGTTTTTGGCTAGCTGTTCTTCAAACTCCTTTTTGGCTTTTCTTATTACATTTTTACATTTAATTTGGCAGTGTTTATGCTTCTTTCTATTTACTTCACTAGAATTTGACTTCCACTTTTTAAAAGATACCTTTTTATCTCTCACTGCTTCTTTTACATGGTTGTTAAGCCACGGTGGCTCTTTTTCAGTTCTTTTACTGTGTTTTTTAATTTGGGGTATACATTTAAGTTGAGCCTCTATTATGGTGCCTTTGAAAAGTGTCCATGCAGCTTGCAGGGATTTCACTCTAGTCACTGTACCTTTTAATTTCTGTTTAACTTACCTCCTCATTTTTGCACAGTTCCCCTTTCTTAAATTAAATGCCACAGTGTTGGGCTGTTGAGGTGTTCTTCCCACCACAGGAATGTTAAATGTTATTATATTATGGTCACTATTTCCAAGCAGTCCTATTATAGTTACCTCTTGGACCAGATCCTGCGCTTCACTCAGGACTAGATCGAGAGTTACCTCTCCCCTTGTGGGTTCCTGTACCAGCTGCTCCAAGAAGCAGTCATTTAAAGTATCGAGAAATTTTGTCTCTGCCTTTCGTTCTGAGGTGACATGTACCCAGTCAATATGGGGATAATTGAAATCCCCCACTATTATTGAGTTCTTTATTTTGATAGCTTCTCTAATCTCCCTTAGCATTTCATCATCACTATCACTGTCCTGGTCAGATGGTCGATAATAGATCCCTACTGTTATATTCTTATTAGAGCATGGAATTACTATCCATAGAGATTCTATGGAGCATGTGGATTCATTTAAGATTTTTATTTCATTTGATTCTACATTTTCTTTCACAGAAAGTGCCCCCCCGTCACCGCATGACCTGTTCTGTCTTTCCGATTTATTTTGTACCCCGGAATGATTGTGTCCCATTGATTGTCCTCACTCCACCAGGTTTTTATGATGCCTATTATATCAATATCCTCCTTTAACACAAGGGACTCTTATTATTTAGACTTCTAGCATTTGTGTACAAGCACTTTAAAAACTTGTCACTGTTTATTTGTCTGGCCTTTTCTGATGTTTCAGATTCTTTATGTGAATGTTTCTCTTCTGATCTGGCCCATACTTTATCCTCTTTCATGCCCTCCTCTTGACTAAAACCTAGAGAATCTCTATCAATAGACTCTCCTCTAAGAGAAGTCTCTGTCCGATCCACGTGCTCCTCTGCAGCAATCGACTTTCCCCCATCTCCTAGTTTAAAAACTTCTCTGCAACCTTTTAAATGTTAAGTGCCAGCCGTCTGGATCCACTTTGGTTTAGGTGGAGCCCATCCTTCCTGTATAGGCTCCCCCTTCCCAAAAGTTTCCCCAGTTCCTAATAAATCTAAACCCCTCCTCCCTACACCATCGTCTCATCCATGCATTGAGACTCTGAAGCTCTGCCTGCCTACCTGGCCCTGCGCGTAGAACTGAAGCATTTCTGAGAATGCCACCATAGAGGTCCTAGATTTCAGTCTCTTTCCTAGCAGCCTAAATTTGGCCTCCAGGACTTCTCTCCTACCCTTCCCTATGTCATCGGTACCTACATGTACCACCACCACCGGCTCCTCCCCAGCACTACACAGAAGTCTATCTAGATGCCTCGAGAGATCCGCAACCTTCGCACCAGGCAAGGAAGTCACCATACGGTTCTCCCAGTCATCACAAACCCAGCTATCTATGTTTCTAATGATTGAATCTCTCATTACTAACACCTGCCTTTTCCTAATGACTGGAGTTCAGTGTGAGAGGATACCCCAACATCATCTGGAAGAAGGGTCCCAACTAAGTATTCGGGGGTAGCCGTGTTAGTCTGTATCCAGAAAAATTACAAGGAGTCTGGTGGCACCTTAAAGACTAACAGATTTATTTGACCATAAGCTTTCGTGGGTAAAAACCCCACTTCTTCAGATGTATGGAGTGAAAATTACCGATGCAGAGATAAATATACTGACACATGAAGAGAAGGGAGTTACCTCACAAGTGGAGAATCAGTGGTGACAGGGCCAATTCGATCAGGGAGGATGTAGTCCACTCCCAATAATAGATGAGGAGGTGCCAATTCCAGGAGAGGCAAAGCTGCTTTTGTAATGAGCCAGGCGATATGGGTACCCAGAAATCACCTACTCCAGGACAAGCCCAACAAGGAAAATAACAGACCACCACTGGCCATCACATACAGCCCCCAGCTAAAACCTCTCCAGCACATTATCAATGATCTACAACCTATCCTGGAAAACAATCCCGCACTCTCCCAGACCTTGGGAGACAGGCCAGTCCTCACTTACAGACAGCCCCCCAACCTGAAGCAAATTCTCACCAGCAACTACACACCACACCATAGAAACACTAACCCAGGAACCAATCCCTGTAGCAAACCTCATTGCCTACTCTGTCCCCATATCTACTCTAGCGACACCATCAGAGGATCCAACCACATCAGCCACACCATCAGAGGCTTATTCACCTGCACGTCTACTAATGTTATATATGCCATCAGGTGCCAGCAATGCCCCTCTGCCATGTACATTGGCCAAACCAGACAGTCCCTACGTAAAAGAATAAATGGACACAAATCGGACATCAGGAATGGTAACATACAAAAGCCAGTGGGAAAACACCTCAGTCTTCCTGGACATTCGATAACAGATTTGAAAGTAGCCATACTTGAACAAAAAAACTTCAGAAACAGACTTCAAAGAGAAACAGCAGAACTAAAATTCATTTTCAAATTTAACACCATTAATTTGGGCTTGAATAGGGACTGGGAGGGGCTGGTTTATTACAAAAGCAGCTTTGCCTCTCCTGGAATTGACACCTCCTCATCTATTGTTGGGAATGGGCTACATCCACCCTGATCAAATTGGCCCTTTCAACACTGGTTCTCCACTTGTGAGGTAACGCCCTTCTCGTCATGTGTCAGTATATTTATGTCTGCATCTGTAATTTTCACTCCATGCATCTGAAGAAGTGGGATTTTTACCCATGAAAGCTTATGCTCAGATAAATCTGTTAGTCTTTAAGGTGCCACCAGACTCCTTGTTGTAACTATGGGAAGGTTTCGCTCTGTTCCTGTTGACTGCTCTCCTTCTCTGAGCCTTTCATCCTCCTTAACAGTGCAGGGGCTGTCTGACTGGAGGTGGCACAAATCTGCAGTGCCCCGGAAAGCTTCATCAAAATACCTCTCTGCCTCCCTTAGCTCCTCCAATTCCGCCACCCTGGCCTCCAAAGCCCATACACGGTCTCTGGGGGCCAGGAGCTCCTTGCACCGAATGCACACATACGCCACCCGCCCACAAGGCAGGTAATCATACATGCTACACTGAGTGCAATAAACAGGATAGCCCCCACTCTGCTCCTGGGCTTCTGCCTGCATTTTCTCCTACAGTTACCTAGGTTAATGACAGGGTTTTTGTTTAAATCAAGACGTTTTGATTATAGTTTAGTTTAAAGGTTTTAAGGAATGGCAAGTGTACCTTGCCCCTTTCCCACTCCCCTTCCAAACCTCCTCTCGAAACTCCCTGTTAGCGGTCCCAGTTCGCTTGTTTTGCAGTTGGATAATAATAGAGGCAGCTTGTCCTGAGTGAGCAAAAATAAAAGCTATTGTAATTAGCCCTAGCTGAATAATGATTTTGCCAAACAAACTGTGTACATATCGGTGGGAAAGAATAGCAAAAGATTTATATTTGATAGATGTGGCTGATAAGTGACAATAAAAACTGTTTCTCTGGATAATTTTTCAATAACCGTTAGGGAAAAAATAACAAATGGATTATTTGTGGCTATTATTTAACCTGTTCCAGCTGTGACTGAAGGAAAATAGCATAGCGGGTGTGTGCATTTACTGCTGTGAAATAGGCAGAGGGTGGTTATCCAGATGAATTCAAAGAAGGTGCAGTTCAGCCCTATAAAAAGAGGGCCAGCCAAAGATTAGGTATAATTTACATCCCCTTGATGCCCCATGATGTGAGATTAATTGGGATCTAAGTGGTGCATATGCCCTGCATGGGGGTGAATTTCACTTCTAGCGGTTTTGCAACCTGCATGTTCTGTTTGCCATGCCCTATCTGGCACACCCAAGGAATGCTGTGTACAGTGTATTTTTGTTTCCCATCACTGATAATTGCCAACCATATGTGTTTCCCCTGCCTATGCTCAATTATTTTGGGTTTCTCTTTTGTGTCTCTGCCCCCAGCAAGAGCACTGTGTGTTTGTATTCCTCTGTTTAATAGTGGGTCTGAGTAGTGTCACACAGCCTGGGTTTCTGAAAAGTGAAGCAGGGCCAGGGTCCCCTAGTACAGATACAATACATAGCAGCAGAGCCTGCAGTTCCTATTGTAAATCCAATATAAACCTTCCATAATATGGGCCTTTTACCCTTCTATCTTTTAAAAGGGAAAGGAATTTAGAGAGCATACTTAGATGGAGTGAAATGCTGTGGGGTAAGACGATGGATTCTACCTGCCTTTTGGTTCTCTTATACTGCTTTCACACCAGTGCAACTCTATTGACTTCATTGGAATCAACTCCAGTTTTGCCCTGCTGGAAGCAACATGAGAATATGGCCCACTGATCTTCTAAGCCAGGAGTTCCCAAACTTACCTAGTGAAGGTCACATTTCAATGCAGAGCTCATCTTGTGGCCACCTCCCTATCCATTTACCATCTCACGAGACCCTGGCAGTGCAGCGACTGCCTGAATGGAAACGAATATTAGGAAGTAGTTTCATATATTTGTCATTGTCTTCTAATGAAATTTAGCAGCTGGAGAAAAGACAGAGGAGCCAGCACCACGTGACCAGCCAGGCAGCCAGCTCTCAGCAGCACACAAGCCAGTGCTCCAGGGAGAGGAGTTTGGATATCTCTGGGATAAACACCACACTGGGTCCAGCCATCTAAAATTACACTGTATAATTCCTTCTTCCAAGAGTGGAGAGCACACAGATCAGGTGGGTTGGGATGGAGCTTGCTCCCCATTCTCTCCTCTACTGGGTGAAATGCCATGAGGGGACAACAGCCAAGGAGCTCTGCATAGACAATGAGACTCTGTGCAAAGGGCCCTGGACTCCACAAGCATCCAGAGAGCAGCATGGAACTGGAGACCAACCAATTAAGGGACCTTTACAGTCCTCGGGACATAGAGCCCAGCTCTTGATGGAATCATTTGGAGGCAAGACCCTGAGCCAAATCTCACAGGCCTTCCCACTTCCTACTGACATTTTTACTGCATGTTGAAGAAATTCTTTCATTTAGTCAGATGCCTCCTGCTTCATCATTTGTTGCTTTTAACATTGGGTTCACATAGACAGGCTTTTCTCTTTGGCACAAATTCTGCACAGAGCATCACAGATTGGGGTGGGGTGTGACCTGGAGATCATATAAGAATTTTTTGTGAACAGACTGTATTCTTCTAAGCTATTGCTCTGGCAGTTAGTAATATTCTAACCTCACAATGGCACATAAGTTGAAAACTGACCATTGTCATGATTTGACACAAATGTGTGTGCGTGTTTCCAGTTACTGAGTATTTCACAATGTATCAAACAATAGTAGTAGATTTGCAGTAAGGTATGTCAGTGAGGCACCACTGATAGTGACATGGGACCTGATGCAAAGCCCAGTGCAGTCAGTGAAAAGGCCAATGGGCTCTAAATGAGACCAACAGGAGTGAATGTCATATGATTATGAGCCTTTATGTAGTCACACACAAATACGCCACATTTGTTGCAGTTGTTATTTTAATGTAACAAAATCTCCGCAATTAAAATTATTGGCTAGGATTTTCAAAATTTCATAAGGGATTTACACATCTAACTCCCCCACACATAACTATATAGTGCCCATCAACTGGGCGCTGAGCATCCAAATCCCAGGCAACATAGATGCACTCCTCCATAGAAAATGAGACACCAATTTGTCTCTCACTCATCTTACAGCACCTTATCTCCCTTCAGTTATAGAAAGCACCATATTTCTGTGTTCAGATTAAACTTGTGCATCATCCATCATACACATACACACAATTCGTCTTCTGCTATGTCAATCTGTAGTTAAAATTGAGGGTCACTAGAGAAAGGAAAGGGAGTCCTTATCCCTGGAACATGAAGAGAACATTTCCATACCTCTCCAAAAATGATCGGTGGTGTTCACAGTCACAGAGCATTACCCTCCTCTGAGCAGAATGGAAACTCCCAGCAGTGCAATGGAAATACTATACTATTGCTATACTCCCTAAAGCATACTTCATTGAATATTAATATATGTACGGTAGAACCGCAGAGTTATGAACATCAGAGTTATGAACTGACCAGTGAACCACACACCTCATTTGGAACCGGAAGTAATCAATCAGGCAGCAGCAAAGACAACAACAACCACAAAACCCAAGAAGCACATCCAGCACAGTACTGTGTTAAATGTAAACTACTAAAAAGAAAGGGAAAGTTTTAAAAAAAAGATTTGACAAGCTAAGAAACCGTTCCCGTGCTTGTTTCATTAAAATAAGATGGTTAAAAGCAGCATTTTTTTCTGCATAGTAAAGTTTCAAAGCTGTGTTAAGTCAATGTTCAGTTGTAAACTTTTGAAAGAACACCCAGAAGGTTTTGTTCAGACTTACTAACAACCTCCATTCCCAAAATGTTTGTAACTCTGAGGTTCTACTATAAATGTAACGTTCTAGAGCTCAACTTATTTTTCTGTCACGATTTTAGAAACCAAATATGTCGAACACCAGAAGAGAAAACGTGTCTCTTGCTCACAGGTTGGAAATGAAGTTTGTCTTTGACATTGACCTAGGATTTACATACTACATAACCTAGGATGTAGCTCAATAGTAAAGCTCGTTCAAAACTGACAGAGGCGCTCTGGTGCTGTGGTCCCAGTAGGATTGCACAGAAGTCTGTGTGAACTGGGCCGTTCTCAGAAACTACAGTGATGGGTGTCAGCATAAGAACACAGACAGAGTAGATAGAGAGAGAGACCTGGAAAAGTCAGACAATGTATAGGAAAAATGATTTTGTGTGGAAGTTAATATAAGCAGGAGTTGGAGCAGTAAACTGTAAGGGGAAGTCACATGGGACAGGGCATGGGGAATTTTCCCATTGGCTTCAATCACCTTTGGATCAGGTTCTAGGAACATAGTACGAGCCTTGGAGCTCCCTGCTGTGGGATAATTCACATTTGTGAATGTTGAGTATTAAATGCAGCCCCTTTTTAAAGTGATTTGAATTTGGGGGTTTCTATTTCATTCTTCTAGGGTTTAATAGCTCAGATGAGAGAGAAGAGATTTACTGTTTCTATCAAAAATCACCAAGGCGTTTTTGGTCTCAGGCTCATTACACACCAGCTCAGCCTGCCCTGCCCAGCCCTCCCTCATGCTGTTGTACCATCGACCAATACAGCAAAGATTGGTGCTGGAAAATGGCTGTTCTTAGCAAGAACATGAAGCACTCTTGTATGGTTCATGTAAGTGAAAGGTGGAGTCTGCTGCCATGATACCTGGATACCTCCTGTGATGAGGCACCTGCTCTGCACTGGCCCTTAGAGGGTTAAAACCAACCTAGGAAGGCTGAGTGGCAGGCAGTCAAAGGAGTGGCTGCAGGGGAAACAGCCAATTAGGGTGGTGGCTGCAGACAATTAGGGCAGTGGCTGGACCAGCCAATCAGGGCCCAGCCTGCCCATATAAAAGGAAGCTGCAGACCAGAGTGAGTTAGTCTGCTGCAGGCAGCCCTAGGGAGAAGACTGGCTTCCAAGGGGGCTACAGAGAGACCAGCACCTGGGGAAGGACAGATGCTAGCAGGGACTGGGGGAGCTAGGGAGAGCTCCTGATGGGTTGCCAGGATTTATGGGCTCAAGGCCCTAGGAAGAGGGCAAAGGAGCTGGAGCCAGAGGCAGGAGCAGAAGGGACTGAGGCTGTGGGGAAGTGGCCCAGGGAAAAGAGACAGTGAGCTGGATGGAAGAGGTAACGGGAGGCTGCTGTTTGCAGGGCACCCTCCCCCACGAAGGAGTGGCCCGGCTGTGGAAGGCCAAGCTGCTATGAGGAGTGACTGGACTATTGTTGGATTAGTCCCCTGGGAAGGGGGGAACCGGAAGGTGACATGGCTGGACGGCTGTGTCATGAAGCAGATGCTGAGAGAAAGGAGCCATAACAGGTCTGCAGGCAGAGGCGAGGATGGGAGAGCCACCACCACCTGATGGCACACCCGCTGAGACTGAGCTAATTCCTGAAATAGCAAGCAGGAGGCGCCAGTGTGGTGAGAGACCCTTTGACACCTCCCAACAAGCATTGCTTTGATTTCTTCCTGTCAGTGATTGATATGGTGCCTGTTGCAGAGCCTGTAGGCCCTTCATATAGAAATTAAAACCATAAATTACGTGAGCTGCCCCCCACAATGGGTGGCACTGCAGGCACCTCAGCTGAGAAAACCACTGTTGTTCTCAATGGAAAAACAGAGAGAACTTATTGCCCTTCATAGCAGCAACTCTTCAGAGGTGTGTGAGGGTTAGAGAAAACCCAAGGCAGCTTGGAGAAAAGCCCTAACATTGGAATCTGGAAGCATGACCAGTGAGTGTGATGGACAAGAACTTAGGTGGTCAGAACCGAGTGGAACAGGGCTTCACAGGGACGGGTCTGTTGGCAGGCTGGCATGTTCTGATGGATCCAGTTGTACTGCTCGCTTCCCTACAGTAGATCATTCTTGCTGTCACAGGCATGCACAATTTGGCTCCCAGGGTCAGCAAGGGAGCTGCCACTGATACAGGTTTTCTGCTTGTTCCGAGTCCCAGAATGCACGCTTGAACTGGCCAGAAAGAAGGGGCTTTTCCCTGCAGAAAATTTAGATAGAAAAAAATAATTGTTTTCATCAAAATTTTTACCTGCGAATTTTGGCATTTCAGTGAAAAGACAAAAAATCTTTTGGTTTTTGGCTGAAATGTTTTTGCCTTTTGCATTTTTAGTAAACAAATCAAACACTTGTGAGGGAAGCAGACAATTCGGCACAAATTGAATTTAATTAAAAACCCAATTGCCCATTTAAAAAAAAGCGTTTCCCTGGAAAATGTTCCACCATCCCCAGATGAGACAGCAGGTGAAGAGGAAGAGGATGCCTGCTAAACCACAGTGACCAGAAAACAATCCCAAGTGAATGTCACTTGCGCTCATCTTCAAAATGGGTTACTTCCTGGGAGTTGAGCTGACTGAGCCAAACCAAGAGCCAGAGCTTCTCTTCTGCTAACTCCTCTACCTGTGCAGCAGCTGTCTCTTCGACGCCATGCCCACCCTCCCAGGAACCCCCCTCTCACTGCTCTGTGAAGCTCTGTGCAAACTCTGTGAAGCTCCCCTTTGGGTTGTTGGAGATGGAGCTGGGGTGGAGCAGAGGCCTAGCCATTCTGCATGGCTCTGTCTCCCACTCACCACCAAGGACTCTGAGAAGAAATTCCCTCTGCAAAGTGCTGCACAGCTACTGGCGGGAGACTCAGCCATGGGTCATGCGGCTGCACCCCAGCACTGTAGCCACAGCATGCCCAGCAATTCCTGGCCCCAAGCATGGAAGGGGTGGGGGTTGATACCAGCACCCCCATCACCTTCAGAGTCATCCCAATTTACTTTCCATGCAGTGAAAAAGCTGTTGAAACACCAGCATCTCAGGCACACCTTCTCCTTCAGAACAGTGGGCCCACTCAGAGTCGGTGTTGATGGGGTGTGAGTTAAACCAGACTCCCCTATACCTGATTACATCCACTCTCCCTGTGTGGGGAAACCTATGCCCATGTTCCTCAGCGACTGGGGAGTTGCCTGGCAGCATTGACCCATGTCTCTGCTTCTGCCCTGCTCTGTGGGGCCTCCTAGCTCATCCTCCTCAATGAAAACACATCCTGGGGGGACTCTCCCCTAGATCACCTCCTCGAGGCGGGGGTCTGTACCCTCCACTGGCGAGGCAGGAGAGTCTCAACATCTGGGATCCCTGGAGATTCAGGAGGGGGATCTGCTGGAAATGCATGGAGACCTTGTGTCTCTGCTCCTTCTCCTGGCCCCCTGCTCTCCTTCACCCCCTGTCAACATGGCTCTGCCCTGAAACCTCCTTTCCATGGTGTTCAGCCACACACAGGGCACTCCAAGGGGTTCCAAGCATCCCCATTCCTCACTACTCTGTGGCTTGTGGTGGGGGAATGACGTGTATCCCTACATCCCACCTGTTGGAGGATCTCCGAGGGCCCTCTGCAGAGATGGGAATGGGAAACAGAGGCAGCATCCCTTCTCCCCATGGAAAGCGGGAAACAGCCACACAGAGGGGCCTCTCCATGCAGAGATCAAGGGGGAATAATGTGCCCCAATGGCACAGTGCTGCAATGCCTGGATACTGCTGAAGAGTGCTGCCAGTGAGTCTTGTACCCATTGTTCTGGGAAAGCTCCTCCGTGATACTGAAGGGCAGGCTGGAGGAACCATGGGAGATCTGATCCCAGCTGGTCCTGCCCTGCTGTAACAACAGAAGTTGCTGGTCATGGTTAGATCTATTAGCTGAGAGGGAAGGAAGCCTGGCTGCAGCATATGTATTCATCTTGCAGAGCTAAGGCCTATAGAAAACCTCAGAAACAGGTGAAAATGGCCATGTAGGTCAACTGGTCCATTCCCAACACCCCACTACATGCACAGCTAAGGAGTCAGAACCCCTCAGCCCTTTTACCCAAAGGACACATCCCACAAAGCCTGTTATGATCTCTGGCTGCGGAGTGACTTACTTTATAGCCTCTTTCTTTTGCTGAATTGATGGGAAGATATTTCTTCTCCATCTCAGCTGCTCTTTGGCCAGTGGCCAGCATGTCTCCCAATGTTGCTGAGCTCCTCGGAGCCAGCCCCAGCTGCACAACAGGGAGAATAAATAAGAGTTTGGAACTCCACCGAGCATTTCAGCAAATTCAAATTTTCTTTCTCCTTTTAAATAAGCCCATTAAATCTGCCACCAAATCCCATTTTGTGACATTATAAAAATGTCCAGCCTTATAAATTTGGGCAACAGCTAAATGGCAAAGTGCCTCACTCAGAGAGAGAGAGAGAGAGAGAGAGAGAAACCACACCAAACCTCCCATGCTGCACACTGCTCCCTAGCCTCATGAACTGGCACTTTAGCTCTGAAGAACTAGGGCTAGCTGGGAATATACTTGTTATGTTCGCAGCACACACACATAAATACTCTTGCTGAAAGGCTGCAACATAACACAACTTTATTTCTTAAAATTCAGAATGATAAACCCACAAGACCCCAAAACCAGAGAGAGAGAAAACAGGCTGCTTCCTAACACAGCGAGGCACAACTCACCCTACCTTGTTTTAAACAACTGGCTTTTCCCAGAATGACACTGATTGCACCATTCACATACTTTGCTACAGAGCCCCCTAGCCTGTAAGGAGGACTGGGATTCCCCCTCACCCCTCACACACACACACTCACTCTCTCGCTCTCTTAAAGTGATAGCTTGCAATTCCAACAGTCTTCCATACAGCATAAAACTATGGTCTGGATGTATTCCTGCCTGTAGGGTGGGCAGTTGGCTGGCAGATTCCATGTCAGCTGCACCTTTCATTTAGTATCAGGGTTAGAAAACTGTTTCTGTTTTCAAGCATTTGAAGCCAGTTACTCACCCTTATTCCCTTTGATTCAATGGCTGTAACAATGACCCTTGGTATCTATGTAGGACCTTGCATTTGAGGCTCTCCATTAAACCCCATGTCATCTTGAGGGGCAAGGACTTGTCATCACCCCCACTTTGCAGATGAAATAACTAAGGCACGGTGGGTGGGATTCTTAAAAGCCCTATGCTCACTGGGAGTTTTGTCATTTGACTTCAGTGGAAGCAGAGATGCAACATCACTGAGTCTGAGAATTCTGGCCAGGGAGGTGAAGGGCCAAACTGAGATGCCTAAAGTTAGGTGTCTAAATCCATATGTTATGGTACTACAAGATAGATAGATGATGTGTGTACTGGTATGGATAAAGTAAGGTCTAATAAAAAACTTTGCTCAAAATGCTATTTCGAGGCTCAGTAAATGGAGCTCACTTTTACTTTTTCTTATTTTCCTTTGCCTGCCACAAGCCTGTTACAAATCCCATAAGAAGCTGTTTGGGGACTTTCCTGTGCTTTGGAAATGACTCATTCCATGGCTATCATACCCATGTGATGACTTTGCCCCTATGCACTATGACTTTTGATGGAGGCTGGCAGTGAAAAGTTTGTTTATCTCTGTTCAAATAGGTGTTACACCTGTGTAAACATCTGTCCATCCACTCCCCACTGCCAAAGCGCCTCCACACTACTGATAGTATAGAGGTGGTGATATAGGTACTTATGGTGCTGAACCATAAACAGACCGCTCCGGGCTTTCCAATCAAATGTCTCCCATTGCACTTGACACATAGAATCATAGAATCATAGAATATCAGGGTTGGAAGGGACCTCAGGAGGTCATCTAGTCCAACCCCCTGCTCAAAGCAGGACCAATCCCCAATCAAATCATCCCAGCCAAGGCTTTGTCAAGCCTGACCTTAAAAACTTCCAAGGAAGGAGATTCTACCACCTCCCTAGGTAAAGCATTCCAGTGTTTCACCACCCTCCTAGTGAAAAAGTTTTTCCTAATATCCAACCTAAACCTCCCCCACTGCAACTTGAGACCATTACTCCTTGTCCTGTCCTCTTCTACCACTGAGAATAGTCTAGAACCATCCTCTCTGGAACCACCTCTCAGGTAGTTGAAAGCAGCTATCAAATCCCCCCTCATTCTTCTCTTCTGCAGACTAAACAATCCCAGTTCCCTCAGCCTCTCCTCATAAGTCATGTGTTCCAGACCCCTAATCATTTTTGTTGCCCTTCGCTGGACTCTCTCCAATTTATCCACATCCTTCTTGTAGTGTGGGGCCCAAAATTGGACACAGTACTCCAGATGAGGCCTCACCAATGTCGAATAGAGGGGAACGATCACGTCCCTCGATCTGCTCGCTATGCCCCTACTTATACATCCCAAAATGCCATTGGCCTTCTTGGCAACAAGGGCACACTGCTGACTCATATCCAGCTTCTCGTCCACTGTAACCCCTAGGTCCTTTTCCTCAGAACTGCTGCCTAGCCATTCGGTCCCTACTCTGTAGCTGTGCATTGGGTTCTTCCGTCCTAAGTGCAGGACCCTGCACTTATCCTTATTGAACCTCATCAGGTTTCTTTTGGCCCAATCCTCCAATTTGTCTAGGTCCCTCTGTATCCTATCCCTGCCCTCCAGCGTATCTACCACTCCTCCCAGTTTAGTATCATCCGCAAATTTGCTGAGAGTGCAATCCACACCATCCTCCAGATCATTTATGAAGATATTGAACAAAACCGGCCCCAGGACCGACCCCTGGGGCACTCCACTTGACACCGGCTGCCAACTAGACATGGAGCCATTGATCACTACCCGTTGAGCCCGACAATCTAGCCAACTTTCTACCCACCTTATAGTACATTCATCCAGCCCATACTTCTTTAACTTGCTGACAAGAATACTGTGGGAGACCGTGTCAAAAGCTTTGCTAAAGTCAAGAAACAATACATCCACTGCTTTCCCTTCATCCACAGAATCAGTAATCTCATCATAGAAGGCGATTAGATTAGTCAGGCATGACCTTCCCTTGGTGAATCCGTGCTGACTGTTCCTGATCACTTTCCTCTCGTGTAAGTGCTTCAGGATTGATTCCTTGAGGACCTGCTCCATGATTTTTCTGGGGACTGAGGTGAGGCTGACCGGCCTGTAGTTCCCAGGATCCTCCTTCTTCCCTTTTTCAAAGATTGGCACTACATTAGCCTTTTTCCAGTCATCTGGGACTTCCCCCGTTCGCCATGAGTTTTCAAAGATAATGGCCAATGGCTCTGCAATCACATCCGCCAATTCCTTTAGCATTCTCGGATGCAACTCGTCCGGCCCCATGGACTTGTGCACATCCAGCTTTTCTAAATAGTTCCTAACCACCTCTTTCTCCACAGAGGGCTGGCCATCTACTTCCCATGTTGCGATGCCCAGCGCAGCAGTCTGGGAGCTGTCACATCACACAGCTCCCACAATGGTTCATTGTGATGTGGGGATCAGTAGAATCAGAACATTCAGACCTCTTGTTACCACCTGGGGATACTAGTTCTTTGCTATGTTCAACCTCCTCTAACTGTCTGCTGCTGTAGGCACACCACGATCCCCCATTCCAAGAGCCAAGGTATCTCCCCGGAGACACCCCAAATCCCCCAGTGAGCTTGGGGGGGGTCTCCACGGGGACACAGTCATGCTC
Source organism: Natator depressus (assembly GCF_965152275.1). Taxonomy (NCBI): domain Eukaryota; kingdom Metazoa; phylum Chordata; order Testudines; family Cheloniidae; genus Natator; species Natator depressus. The sequence continues at coordinate 42,355,699 of NC_134241.1, read as the reverse complement.
CCATTTGAACAGACTGGATTAGATGTGTCTGAACCAGTGTATATAAAATAAGACCCAACCATGCCGCTATGCATCTTGTGAACAAAACCTGAAACTTTTGCCAGATTCAATTACGTTTGTTTAAGGCAGGGGTGGCCAACCTGCGGCTCTTCAGAAGTTAATATGCGGCTCCTTGTACAGGCACCGATTCCGGGGCTGGAGATACAGATGCCAACTTTCCAATGTGCCAGGGGGTGCTCACTGCTCAACCCCTGGCTCTGCCACAGGCCCTGCCCCCACTCCACCCCTTCCCGCCCCCTTCCCTGAGCCTGTTGTGCCCTCGCTCCCCTCCCCGCCACCTCCAGAGCCTCCTACATGCCACAAAACAGCTGATCGGGAGGTGCAGGGAGGGAGAGGGAGGCGCTGATCAGCGGGGCTGCTGGTGGGCAGGAGGTGCTGGGAGCGCGGCGGGGGAAGCTGATGGGGGGCTGCTGATGTATTACCGTGGCTCTTTGGCAATGTACATTGGTAAATTCTGGCTCCTTCTCAGGCTTAGGTTGGCCACCCCTGGTTTAAGGGATGATATTTTCATGCAGTGTTAGGATCACTTGTCTCTGGTGTCCTGGCCAGATTCCAACTCAGATGACGGTTGACATCCTCAGTTCTCCATGCTGTTCCTGGGAGTCTTCTTACCTTCTGGTCCTAAGCCCTTGTGTACTGCTGCTGTGCACTCTGAAGCAACTGCAGTGCTCCACCCCCCAGCTATGGCTTCATTTCATAATGAATCAAATGATTCCCAGTGTGCAAGAGCAGAAATACCATAATACATTGTTCTCACAGCATTTCTGGCAACCAAGAAGCAGGGATATTAGAACTCTGGTGAGACAGACTGTTCTTGCCAGACTTGGTTTTAGCTTTCTACTTTCTGTGTGATTGTCTGGACCAAGAACCTTAAAAGAATTGCACATTCCAAGTGGGATTCTACCTGCCATCACACTGCACCACTGTATTATACATTGAGCTCACGGATCCAGTGAGAAACCTGGCCAAAGAGCAAAAGAATGCAGGGCTGATGAAAAGGGCAGTTGCAAAGGTATTGTTTAATAAAGACTGACGTCCTGAAAGTCAGTCAAAAGATGGTTGTGCAGTTCATCACAAATACATTTATTTACTGTTGAAAGCAAAAATCCAGCTGGAAAACCTGAGTGCAATTAACATAACTAAGGAGGAAAGCAGGATATGGAACCTGGGAACAGATCTCCCTGTGTTGCACTAGGGAGTGTTGCCATCAGGTTTTGCTGACACTGAATTCCGGGCACGGAGCTGAGCTGAAGTGGAAAAAAGAAGGAGCTGTCTGTTAGACAGTGTGCTGAAAGTGTATTTGCCATGCCTGCATCCTCGCCTTTGCACTCTTACAGACCTGAGCTTGCAAACAGCTTTGGGGAGCGTTATAAAAGCACAGGAGCTCCTGAGCTTTCCTTCATTGTACGGGGCAGCAGGACTCGGCTGGGCAGTGTTGCCTCAACTAACTTAACAAAGATCCTCATTGTCCATTCCTGGAAGCAGCACAGCCAGCCGGGAAGTGCGTTGGAGAATGAAATTTATTGGCCATTGCATGGAATCTGTTTCCTGTTCCCAGCATTAATCTTTCAGAACATGAGGCAAAGACAAGAGGTCCTACAAAGAAGTCAGATGAAAGGAGCTTGCTCTGCTGACCCCTGTATACAGACAGATACATAGCAGGGGGTGCTTTGTTGTGGCTAGAGTAGTGGTACATTCCTCAGGAAGGCAGCATGACGGTGGATTCCCTCAGCAAGAGTCAATAATGTGGATAATGCATCCTCAAACAGCTGGCTACATGCAATGGTGTCTAATGCAGACATAAGCAAAGGTGAAGCAGCTGCCCCGGGTGGGGAGAGGAAGGGGCGGGGCCAGAGCCAGAAGGGAAGAGACAGGGCCAGAGCCTCTTCTAGCCATGCCGCCTGGGATGCTGCCTGGTGCAGTGCAGTGGCTGACTGGGAGAGTGCCTTGCTCCACCCAGGCTCGGCTTCTGGTGACTGTGACTGAGTGAGCTGGAGACCCCCTGCCCCTCTGGCATGCTCAGAGTCAGCTCCTGTCTCCAGAAGTCGAGCCTGGGCAGGGAGCAGGCTGCCACTGTCCCCGCCCCAGCCAGTCTCTCTCGCAACCAACTACTGTTGCACACAGAGCATGCCAGCGTGCAGGGGAGAGCACTGGGGTCCCAAGATGGGGGCGGGGTGGGGAGGAGTCACGTGCGGAGATCATGTGTCCTTCCCTTTAGCTGGTGCCCCCCCCATAGTGTCTATTGAAGTAAGATTTCAAACAACAAGTCACTTTGCATTGAACGGTCGAAACGTTTTGTTTTGAAAACGTTGAAGGGAAACATTTTGATTTGGGGGATTTTTTTTTTTTTTTTGCAGAATGTTTCAGTCGACTTCAATTTTCATTTTTTGGAGAAAAAAGGTTTTGACCAAAAAATGTTGCCCTGCTCTACATCTGACACCAGGCTCCGTGCATGCACAGAGCTCCCCACTGTCGGCTGTGCTCCTCGGACCCCATCCATGCACATTGGTCCCCAGAAGCACTCCCAGTGCTCTGTCCTCAGTTGGTGCACTCTTTCAGCTCAGGTCAGACATATTGCTCTGCCTCTGAGTATGGAGCTGAGCTCTGCCGTTCTACATCTCAGGATCAGGCATCATGCCTGGGACTATCAGATCCTCTGCACTCTCTTCTCTATCCCCTGGTGTATGGATCTCCCAGCAAAAGCTTCACCTCCTTGGTTGTAAGAGGAAAAAAAGACATATGTGAAATCGTGGAAAGTGTTGTGAATAAGAGTGGGAGGGAACCTCTTTGAAAGATGGTTTAACCATGAACAATGATCACTCCTCCAACTCCAGCTCAGTCTGGGAAATGAAGCTTTAGTCCCACCCCGCCACTCCCAAATAGAGCTGGGTGAAATTTTTCAGTCAAAACTTTTTTGGCAAAAAATGCAGATTTGGCAACTCTGAAAAGTTTCATGAATTCCTGTCAGTTTGCCTGAATTGTTCATGTGGGAAAAAAAAGATTCTGAAAAAGTCTAAATGTTTCCGTTTTTCAATTTGAAACAACTTTTCGTTTGGAAATTTCCTTCAATTTTTTTTTAAACAAACCAGTTAAAAATGCTTGAAACCCAAACAAAACCTTTAGCTCAACCCCCAACATTTTTTTACGTTTGTGATTCCTTGAAAATGTAAAAAACAAAAAAACAAAAAGGAGCTTTCATTTCAACCCCAATTTTTTTTTCAGAATTGCAAGTGAACCAAAAAATCACAGCTCTCTCCCAATAGCCCTTCATATCAGAATGATCCGGGGGGGATTTCCTTGGTGATGCTGCATGATTGAAACAGGACCATTTATATCATTAATATTGGCAGAGTTAGACAATTGCAACAAATCTGGTACAAAGCATGTCATGTACGGTATCAATGGAAAAGTTACAATCTATCAAATATGATTATCCTGTTTGTATGCACGGATCATCTTTGTATCTAAAGTTATGAATATTGACTATGTACCAGTATTTCAAATGGGTTTGCTTCTGGTGTATCTTGGTATATCCCACAAGATAGTTTACATCCAGTCTAGGCAGCACATTATGAATAGACCATTCAAGCTGATGGCCAATTAAAGAACACAATGGGCCATAGAATAAGCCTATCCTAATCTGGTGAGCCTTCCTATGGGTGCCTTAGCCAGAGTATGGACAATGGCTGCTCCTTTGAGTTATCAAAGCATATAAGGGCATGTGACTTGCTCATATGACCCCAGACTCCACCTTGTGCCTGTAATTTTCCACAAACTAAGATTGACAGCATTCGCTCCACATGGAAGAAGGTATAAAACCCTGGAAGCATCTCCATTTTGCCTCTTTCCTGCTCTGATCCCTGAACTATGGACTTACACTAAAAGGAGCATTCCAACCAATCGACTGAGGACCTCCCAATATTTTGGAAGTTACCAGAGACTTTACAAGCCAGCAGTCTGTAACATCACTGCTTCAAACCTGATACAAGAACTCTGCAATGTTTGTATGTATTTGTTTTCCTTGACCATTTTAACTCTCTCCTTATTCTTTTCTCTTATAAATAAACGTTTAGATACTAGATACTAAAGCGTTCACAACAGCATGATTATTGGGTAAGATCTGAGTTATATGTTGACCTGGTGACCTGGCTGATCTTTTGAGATCAGAAGAACACTTTTTTAATGAAATCTGTTTTCAATAACCACTCATCATAAAGTCTAGTATCTGGGTGGTGAAACAAGGGCTAATGACACTGCCGTTTGGACTTCTTGTTAACCAGTGTGGTGAGACAGAAGTTTACTTCTGGTACTGGCTTAATATATCTAATAATAGAATAATCACCACTTTGGGGTAAGTCTGCCCAATTTCTCAGCAGTTCATCCTGAATTTTGGATCCTCAGCCGTGACCCACTGAGGCATGGTGACACCCTGTTTCTGTTTTTCCAAGGAGGGTCCTCTCATTGCTAATGATCGCTCCCCTCTCCAATGACATTTCACAGCAACAAAATACTGCCATGTTCCACTGATGTGCCTGGCATTCAGTAAGACAGCAGAGTCTGCTCAGCTGGACCCAGCTGAGCACAGGAGAACACCACCTGAGCAATGTCTATGATTTTAGTATTCATGAAATGATAAACAGTTCACCTATGTGCATATGACTGTGCCACCTGCCCCCTCCCAACCTTACCAAAAGGAAGCTTAGCTCAGGGTGAAGTGTGCAGCATATGTGATTTATAAGCTTAAAGGGGACAGTCACACTGTGATGATTTGGGGGAATCTGCCTGGATATCTTTAAGAATTCTGGTTAAGGTGATGAAGTTGTTATTATGAAATTGCTGTATGATGGCATGCCTCTAGAGCTGTGTATCCCCCATGGCTTACAAGTCTGTCTCTGCCAGACCAGGGACAACAGGTGATCAGTAAGGACTATCTGCACCTGCAGAGGTCTCACATGGGAGAGCCAAAGACTTCTGAGAGGAAACCAGCACTCTCCACTTTCCTGTTGCAGACTGGGTGGTGTTGGGAGAATGGAAAATTCCCAAACAAGACAAAGAGACAGATGGGACAAAGCAGGGCTTTAAAAAAGACACACAGAGAGACACACAGGAAGTTTGGCCAGAAGAGGGGAAGGGGATGGAGCAGCCAAGGTGAGCTAGAGGAGAAAGTCCCATGTTTCAGAGCACACCAGGCATGCACTGCAACAGAAGGACCCTGGATGGCCCCAGATGACCCTGACCACAGCCCAGAGAGTGATCTGGAATGGGGAGGAAACTGAGGCAGGGAAATGCATGTGGGGTTTATTATTTTGGTATAGAGTTGTCTATTCTCATGTGATTAAGAGCATGTTCTGTGCATGGTGTGTGTGTTCTGCACACTGCACCCACCATGTGGTCCCCTGCAGAAGTAAATCAGGAGGCTCACACCTTTGGGTGGAGTTTGGGAAGAGGGTGTGTTTAGGATGGTGGGGTATCTTGGGGGTCAGTGCTGGTCCTGGGTCCTAGAGCAGGTGGGCTGCGGAGCTTCATTTCCATGAAGGGGTAACAGGCTGAGAGTGGGTGCCCAGGAAGTGTGCCAGAGAAGCCAGGGCTGCAGCCTGCTGAGGCTCAGGGAAGCTTCAACTACCCAACTATCCAGGATTGAGTGTCTGGATCCCTTCTCAGCAGCCCATGAAGCCACCAGCAGACTTGTGACGCACAGTGCCCTGGGTGCTGAGCAGAGGCAGGATGCTCAGGCTCATCTCTCTGACATGCCTTCTGACTGGCCATCCCTCTGGAGGCTGAAACGGCCATAGCAATCAGGGCTCTCCCTGATCATGATGAATCCTCTGCCCCAGACAACCTTCCACCCTCCTGCCTGTGCTGGAGCTGTTCAGAATTCCTGCTCCTCCACCTTTGTGAAAGGCAGGTGAGTATCTTTTCCTTCAGCTGGGGCTGAGGTAGATGTCCTAGGGGTCATCATAATTAAGGCCATGGGGGAAGTGGCATTCAAACCCCTGCTTCTTGCTTCCACAGCGGCTGGTGCCGGGAGCACGGGAAGGAATGAATAGATGTGCCTCTAGCAACTCAGTAGTGCCCCCTGAAGGGGTAGCGTTGCCTGGTTCTAAAGAGTTGTGGCCAGTTCCCTCGCTGTGCCCCGCACTGAGCAGCTGCTAGACAGGAAGAGTGGCCCAGTGGCTGGGGCACTAGCCAAGACCCAGGCTCAATTCCAATTCTGCGCTGCTCAACTGGCTCCATGTGTGACCCTGGGCCAACAGTGTCTCTGGGCCTCAGTTCCTCAGCTAAGAAATAAGGCCAATAGCACTGCCCGACTGTACAGGCGCATTGTTAGAACATCCACATTAACGGCTATGAAGCACTCAGATGCTATGGCAACAGAGGCCAGAGAAGTACCTCAGACAGATAGATGTATATTGGAGAAGGACAGGTAGGCTGGTGACATCTTCATGGTGCAAGTATCAGTGGAGAAAGTTCTGTCTCGAGCGAAGACTGGCTGAGTAGTCAGGGGAAGGGCCAAACAAAATGCTCCGCTCCTGTCCTCACAGCGTGGGATTTAGCTATGGACCCAGTGGCTTTATGCTGGTCACTTCTGAAGGTCAATGGGCCTCAGGGGCCTCAGACACTGAGGCACTTCAGAGTATGTCACCCGCCATCTTTCCAAGTAAGCTGGGGTCCCCCAGCAGAAGGGATGGACACATGCCCAAGCCAGTGGTGAGTGAGCAGAGAGGATGCTCCGGTACCCACCGTGATCCCTTAAGCAACCCTTGTGCACGTGGGCCCCTCTCCTCAGCGATGCAGAATCTGGCGAAGGAGACATAGCACCAAGGAGCTCATCACAGACAGAGAGTGGCTACTTTTCATGCGCTATATGCGTCTGAAACAATACATTGTCTGCAACTGAGTCTAAATTCTTACCTGGGCTGTTTCCTTTTGCCATGCTGTGTATCCCACTCAGTCTCTCTCTAGAGCTCTTTGGATATATGATATAGCTAAAAATCAAACCCACTGGAAAACTATGCCTGGGCCGAGGCAACCGGGAATTGGCTGGAAACAATCACAGTGTCAAGTCTTGCAAAGATAAATGCCTCCTTGGCTCGTCCAGCTATAGTGTGTCTCAGAATACTGAGCTCATCCTCTGCCTCATGTTTTTATTTCCTTCAGGCTTCAGCAATAATCACACCCTCTCTGATTGTCAGGGATACGCCAGCCCTATAGCACAGCATGGACAAGGCTTGTAGGCAGAAGAATTGGAGAGGCAGAGTGCGACCGAATACACCAGCATGTGTCCCAGCAACCGCAGCTTGGGGGCCTCTGCCCTAGAATTGTTTGAGTCTCTCAGGAAAACAGAACACCGGAGAATCAGGTGCTGTCATGTAATCAGAACATCAAAGATCTTTTGACTAAGGCACACACAAGAAGCTGCTAAGGAAAATATTCCAGCATGTGTCCTGGGGCGGGCGGCAAGAGACCTCTACCAATCAGGACTGGCTAGGGCTCTGCTGGGAGACCACTGAGAATGTGTGGGGCTTGAGCACATGCTAAACTGGTTGAGTTTAGAGATCCCAGGGATCAGCTAGAGCATCTTAACAGGGTATGCTGTCTTGTCTACACTAGACCTTTCAGACATGTTAATTGTAACATGATAGTTACACGTGCTTGCCACACCCCTTTGAATCCTAGTCTAGACAAGGGCACACTTGGGAGAAAAGATCTTGGCTGAGTATTCAGCACCCCTGCGGGCTGAGTTATCCAAAAATCCTTCAACAGAAAAAGGGAAGATGAGGTAAGATATTCCTGCTATTTCTAAAGGTAACCAGACCCTATCAGTCATCCTCTTTATCTACCATTACGAAACAAAAAGGCCACTAATCCATTTTCTTTCTCCCCTTTAATGGGACCAGAGTCTCAGACACAGCTTACATGGCTATCAATCCAGCCTGAGAGGACAATAAACTCCAGGGGCTGGTTCTGCATTGCCCCGGCACCTCGTGCAGTCAGCTACCCCAGCACAGGCTGTGTGAAACGCTGCTGTTGGTATCATGATGCTTGGCACCCACTTTGCACTGCTCCACACGACTGCCCATGTGCAGGGAAGTGACACTTTTCCAGACTTTCCATTTGTGAACATTTTTGAGCTTTGGACTTTTCACCTCAGTTCTGGATGGGAAATTGTTTGATGTCTTGAAAGTTTGTTCAGGATGGGACAACTGGTCCCCACCTGGCTGAGTGCTGGTGGTAATTCTAGGGCAGGTGTATAGCAGTGAGGGAGAGTATTGGGAACTAGAGCAGAGTCTCATGGGATTGCTGCAGGTGGCTGGCAAGATGAAGCAGAGGCTTAGGCTGTGGTTCGGCAGATGCTGGAAACCAGGAAGGGATCTATGTGAGGGGTGAATTGTCCCACTTACACCAGCTGCAACTACCCCTGCCTCTGAAGCAACTGATGCTGGCCACTGTTGCAGTGAGGAGACTGGGGTAGATGGAGCTTGGCATTGACCCAGGCCTGGCAGTGCATATGTTCCCTTGCCTGCTCTGGGCACTTATACAGTGGCCTCTTGAAATCTTTAGAAGTTTGCTAGAAGTGCCTCAGTCATGGTGGGACTTCAAACACGGGCTTTGTCCTTCAGATACTTCCATGGGCTCCCTCTGCTTCTCAGCCCAGGCTGGGGCCTCATTGCAGCATGGTACATTAGTTACTCAACCTGTGCCCAGAGGTGTGGTGGATGATTCGTAGAACAAAGGGAAAAGGCTCTCTGGAGCTTCCAAGTAATCTATGGGTGCTACCATGAGAGGCAGGAACAAAACAAAAATAGGGACGTGCACTTACATAAAGTAGTTTTGTCTTTGAAATGTTTTGTACACGGTGTTAGGCACACAAAGTAGGCAAGGTACCATCTTTTGTTGAACCAACTTCTGTTGGTGAGAAGCAAGCTTTCAAGCTACACAGAGCTTTTCTTCAGGTCTGGGAAAGGTCTTCCGAGTGTCACAGCTAAATACAAGGAAGAACAGATTGTTTAGCATAAGCACTTAGCACATATTTCAATGCTACAATCTGTTCCACCTTATAGTTAGCTGTGACACTCTGAGTGAATTTCCCAAACCGGAAGAAGAGCTCTGTGTAGCTTGAAAGCTTCTGTCTCTCACCAGTAGAAGTTAGTCCAATAACAGATGTTTCCTCACCCACCTTGTCTCTCTAATATTCTGGGGCTGACATGGCTACAACAACACTGCATGCTATGTAGGGTGTGACAAATCCATATGTTGTATGTGCTGACAACTAAATATTTGACTTTGATATTTAAAGACCAAATAGAAAGAGGCACCAGAGGTACACCACAAGTAGATTATTGTGCCAGCTGGACTCCTGTAACAACTGAATCCACAGATAGGCTAAAATGGCCAATTACCAAGAAGAAATATGCAGTCAAAGAAATACAGGCAAACTGCTGGTATATATGTGTGTAACCCATTCACCGCCCTGTACAAAGCCAATTTGCATATTCTGCTTTCAGCTGTGAAATGAATTGAGATGGGTGGGCAAGAGGCTCCCGAACAGTGTTAGAGCACCAGAATGACTGAGAGCTGAAAGTTGCCATTGCCCCTGAATTAGCACTGAAAAGGGATAAGGGTTTACATCGATTCATGTATTACACTCTGAACTCTCAGCCCTGCAAATTCACCTGTTCCCACAAGATATTGACAGTAGGGCTGGGTGGGAAACCACAATTCAGTTTTGTGAAACAATGTTGAGATTTCAGCATTTGTTTTCATTCCACAATGGAACCAAACCAAGATCCTTGGACATAGTCTATGAAGCAACCAGAGAGAGACCCCCAGAATAGGCTGAGTGGGGGAGTAGGGCACTCATATGGGACGAGAGCACTCCACATTCAAGTCTGTCCTCTGCCTGGGTCAGAGCAGGGACTTGGCTATAGATTGCCCGCATCCCAGCTGAGAGCCCTACCCCGGGGTGACTGGCTAGCTGAGAGTGGGTAACTCTCTAGTTTTAGCCAGGGAGTTGGTCCTGGACCTGGGAGAGGATACATGTCCGCAAAAAGTTTCGGTTTCAACAAATCAGCATTTTCCAGCAAAAATGATTTCACCGAAATGTTCCCAGCCAGCTCTAATTGCTCTCCCTTTGGATACAGCATGAATGTGTCACCCGGACACACTGCCATAGCTTGTTACTAGTGCGTGTGCAAAGCAGCCCTGCTTAAACATTTACCTTTAATAAGAAACGGAACTGGGAACAGTAAAGCTGCTTCTCCTGCAGACTTCTGAGGGCTTGTCTACACTACAAATGCTTTGTGCGTGTAGCTGTGCAGAGACACAACTTATTGTCAGTATAGTTCACGCACGTCCTGGACAACATAAGCTACACTGGTAAAAGGACTCTGGCCAGTATAACTGGCTCTACACTAGGGCTTTTGCCAGCAGAGCTCTGACAGCAACACTTCATAGTGTAGATAAGTCTGAGCAAAGCTAAAAACAGGAGTAGCAACTTCCCGGTGGAATTCAGCCTCCACTGCTTGACAAGGAGCCAGAGTCCATCCCCAGCACAAGCCTGGTGCTCAGCAGAACTCCGGGGCAGCTGGGATCGTGTGTCTTTATACAAGGTGCCCACTCGCTGCTCTGCTTAGTAGAAGTTTAAAGCTGCCCACTTCAATGAAACATCTTTTTCAGCTCCTCATGCTAGTAACCTCCACTGATGTTCCTAGGAAGCAGTTCGTTCTTACACCGGACTGTCTGCATTGTGGCATGTAAACTCCTCGGGTTACACCTGCAGAATATGTCATCTGTCTGAGCCCAAGCTCTTTGGTGAGGATGTCCAGACTCCATATGGCACATCTATAGAGATAAATTCTACACCATATAGCAAGAAGTTTATTGACTCCTTAGAGTTTAGAGCTCTGAGATTCACATCTTCCTAGGAAATCATTTCAGAATTAACCAGCTGCCCTTCTAGGCCTCACCTATGGCTCTACAGCCCTCTAGGGCTGCTAACAATCTGAAGCCGTAGGCTATTTTCTCCAGTCAGGATGTTAGACTGATCTGAAAGGAGAATCCCTCTTTTCCCAATCTCTCCTATTTCCAGCTGTCCCAGAATAAATCTCACAAGCTCCAGCGGGAAAGGAATTTGCGAGCTCAGGTTGGGTTTATAATTAGAGCTTGCCAAGAAACAAAATTGCCTTTCCATGAAAAATGTTGAGTTTTTGGAATTTGATTCATCCCAAAATGGGCTGAAAAGCCAAAAATGCAAAATGTTCATGGAACTGAAATTCTGCAATATTTCCATAGGGAAACATTGACATGACCCCTTGGTGGGCATGTTTGAGCTTTTTGGAAAGGCAATACACTCCCCAGTATTCCTGGCAGGCTTTGCTGATGAAAGAAACTCTCTGGGAAAGGCCAAGCTCCTCCCAGGGCATCCCACCCCTTGGAGGCTGGTGAGGGAGGGAGGGAGGAAGGGAGGGGTGTTTTACTGAAGCCAGAAGAGGATGCAGCTTACTTCCCTCCCTGTGTGCAGCCAGGATGCTGCCTACTCTTCATGCCCACCTTGCTCATGGGAGAAGCATGGGGCGCTGAGGGCACAGAGCCAGGGCCCAGAACCAAGTTGAAGGTGGGCCCACGGGGTAGGATCCCCCTCACCCTGTTGCACTATGGCTGCTTTAGGGCTAGTGATGCTCTGGGCATAGACTAGTGGGGGAGGGGAGTTGAGAGGCTGGGGCACCCTCCCCCATCTCCTCACCCCTGCATTCAGCAGCTGCCAGAGAGCTCAGGGATCCCTTCTCACCAGGGAGCTATTTGCCCGGACGCCAGTCCACCAGCCCTTCCGTGTGGAACAGCAGCAGGAGAGGGACAAACTCAAGCTGGATCCTTGCGTTAATGAGACAAACGTTTGTCAGGAGTGACTGGGAACCAAGCAAAAACACAGCAACACTCATTGTCGCTGTGTGTCTCAAGGGCCCCTTGCCTGAATCTCTTCTCTTCCCAAAAAAGCCCCTGGCTGCTTCAGACCCTCAATTGCAGACCTACCATTGCAGGGTAGATCTCAGGCAGAATGAGTTTACAGCACTCTGAGCCCATGCAAGAGTGAGCAGATGCACAATACACGGTGTATTAAAGGCAAAGATGCCAGCATGAATGCAATTCTAAGCACTTGAATGTCAGCATTGTGCACATTTAAGGCTGGGTGCACAGCTTTAGCTCAGCTGTGATGCACATGGGACATATTTCATGGGACTTAAACAATATATTAATCTTTACACTTTAAAAGAAACAGGAATATATAATGTTACATGTGTAAGGGGACTGTTGCCCCTATACTAACATTCAGTGGGGGCGTTTTACTTGCTAGCTCCCAGTACTAAAAGGGGGAAGGGTTGATGGGGAATCAGGACCCTGAGACTCACAGTCCCTAGGAACAATGGGGAGAAGTCAATGCTCCAGGTCAGCCTGAATGACAGGGCGGGCAGGCTTATCAGGGAGTCAGGAGGCCAGGGAGGTCCTGTCCTCCGTGTGAGCTGGAATTGCCTGGGTCAGACAGAGTGGGGCCAAGCGAAGGAGAAAGCAGGGTCCCAAGCTGAGCTGGAGAGCAGAGCTGTGCCAGATCCAGAGGGACCAGAAAAGCAGCCCAGAGAGAGCAGACCCTGTGCTGGGAGCAGAGCTGCAGCCCCAAAGCCAGAAGCACAGCCCAGAGAGAGCAGACTTGCACTGGGAAGAGAGCTGCAACAACCAGACCCAGAGGGGCCAGAAAAGCAGCCCACGAAGCCGGTCAGTGCTGGGAGCAGAGTCACAGAAGCAGCCTGCAGAGCAGACCTGTCCTGGGAGCAGAGCTATAGCAACCAGAGCCAGAGGGGCCAGAGAAGCAGCCCAGGGATCTGGAGGCAGAGCAGCAGCCATGCTGAGGCAGAGTGGAGCTGGAATTAAGACAGAGTGGAGCTGGAGCTGGAGCTGGGGCTGGAGAAGTCCAGAGCCGGGTGTCATGAGCAGCTGGGGAGAGCGACGGGGGACCCTGGGCAGTGGGCCCAACACCGGGCAACGCCTCAGCCAGGAGGCTCTGCAGGCCAGACTCGGAGGGGGATTGGTAACCCTGACAGGGCGGGGGCAATGCTGGGAAGAAGGGCCCTGCCACCTAGAGCCTGAGAGCATGTGGCCACCACCAGAGCGAGTGTCCAACCCACAGCATCCCTGCAGCAAAGCCAAGGCCTGAGAAGAAGGCCTGAGACTTACAAGGAACAGACTGTGAACTGCTCTGACATTCCAGAGACACTGTTTGTGATGGTCCCTGCCACAGAGTGGGTTGATGTGTTTCCTTTAACCTTTCCCATTTTCCCTTATTCTTTTTAAAATTAATTGTTGATTAAATAACTTGCATTTGCTTCAAATTGTATGTAATGATCAGTGGGTCAGAGAAGTGCCCAATGCAGAGAGAGTACCCCGGAGTGGGGACACCCTAGCCCCTGTCCTAGGTGACCACAGCAGAGTTGGGGGTCAAGCCCCCCAGGAATCCTGGGCCCAGCCTTGTTGAGGTTTCGAGGACTCTGCCACATAGGAGCGTGGAAGGGGAGTCCTCAAGGGCAGGGAGGCCACTGGGTAAAGGAAGTGGGAGCGAGGACTCAGATCCTTTCGCTAGCCCACTTCACCGGGGTAGTGCAGAAGCCAGGAAAGTTCCCCACAATAGCGGGACTATTCCCCCGCTTACACATGCATGCAACACTGCTGTGGGAGCAGCCTTAATCCCTGGACTATGCCACATTCCTGTAGAATTTCCTTGTCCCGCAACATAAATGTTGCATTGACATTAGGGTTTGGTGTTTAATGTCCCCATTATTTTAGGAAAGAAATCAAGTTCTTCATCTTGGAGAGCCTAAAAGCTCTGCCTGCTTCAGCAATGGAGCTGCTAAATGCCATTGTGCTGGAACAAGAAATTCACCAGCTCCACTGGTGAAGCAGAGAGAGCCTAGAACCACAGGGACAATAGGAAAATCAAAAGAGGTATTGTCTTGGGATGTATAAAGTAACAATCACACAAGTAACTGGTCAGCAAACATGTCAAGAGATCATTTCAGCAAGGCAAAGGAAGAAGAAACCTGTTGGGAGTCATCTGGCCAAGAACGATCTAAATCATCTTCATCTGGAGTTACAGACCCTCATCACCTTCTGTAAAGGAGAGATCCCTCTCTTAGGGCATGGCACCAGGGGCAAAGTTCAGGCTCAGCTTCCAAGCACCTGCATATCTTGGCTTTGATTGCTTGGGCTGCCAACCTTAACAACGCACGAGTGCTTTTCCCCCTTTTGTACAACAGCCAAAATGTCTTTCCTACATTAGGACCACGCTGCAGTCATGGCATACGAGTCAATCCCACTGGGTGACCAACAGAGGACCCAAATCGTAAAGCAGATAAACCTTTGGTGAGGGTCAGAACCACATAGTAATTATGTAAATCTCAAGTATCAGAGGGATAGCCGTGTTAGTCTGGATCTGTAAAAGCAGCAAAGAGTCCTGTGGCACCTTATAGACTAACAGACGTATTGGAGCATACGCTTTTGTGGGTGAATACCCACTTCGTCAGATGCATGTAGTGGAAATTTCCAGAGGCAGGTATAAATATGCAAGCAAGAATCAGGCTAGGGATAACGAGGTTAGTTCAATCAGGGAGGATGAGGCCCTCTTCTAGCAGTTGAGGTGTGAACACCAAGGGAGGAGAATCTGCTTTTGTAGTTGGCTAGCCATTCACAGTCTTTGTTTAATCCTGAGCTGATAGTGTCAAATTTGCAAATTAACTGAAGCTCAGCAGTTTCTCTTTGAAGTCTGGTCCAGAAGTTTTTTTTTTTTTGCTGCAGGATGGCTACCTTTAAATCTGCTATTGTGTGCCCGGGGAGACTGTAGTGGTCTCCCACAGGTTTTTGTATATTGCCATTCCTAATATCTGATTTGTGTCCATTTATCCTTATACATAGGGACTGTCGAGTTTGACCGATGTACATAGAAGAGGCGCATTGCTGGCACATGATGGCATATATTACACTGGTGGACATGCAGGTGAATGAACCGGTGATGGTGTGGCTGATCTGGTTAGGTTCTGTGATGGTGTCACTGGTGTAGATATGTGGGCAGAGTTGGCATCGAGGTTTGTTGCATGGATTGGTTCCTGAGTTAGAGTTACTATGGTGTGGTGTGTCGTTGCTGGTGAGAATATGCTTAAGGTTGGCGGGTTGTCTGTGGGCAAGGACTGGCCTGCCTCCCAAGGCCTGTGAAAGTGAGGGATTGTTGTCCAGGATGGGTTGTAGATCACTGATGATGCGTTAGAGAGGGTTTAGCTGAGGACTGTATGTGATGGCCAGTGGAGTTCTGTTGGTTTCTTTCGTGGGCTTGTCTTGCAGCAGGAGGCTTCTGGGTACACGTCTGATTCTGTTGATCTGTTTCCTTATTTCCTCGTGCAGGTGTCATAGTTTTGAGAATGCTTGGTGAAGATCGTGTAGGTGTTGGTCTCTGTCAGAGGGGTTGGAGCAAATGCGGTGTACCTCAGCGCTTGGCTGAGGTGGATCGTGTGGAATGGGATGGAAGCTGGAGGCATGACGGTAGGCATAGCCGTTGGTGGGTTTTCGGTGTAGGGTGGTGTTAACATGACCATCACTTATTTGCACCATGGTGTCTAGGAAGTGGACCTCCCATGTAGATTGGTCCAGGCTGAGGTTGATGGTGGGGTGGAAGCTGTTGAAATCGTGGTGGAATTCTTCCAGGGTTTCCTTCCCATGGGTCCCGATGATGAAGATGTCATCAATGTAGCGTAGGTAGAGAAGGGGAGTGAGTGGATGAGAGTTGAGGAAGCGTTGTTCCAGGTCAGCCATAAAAATGTTGGCATATTGTGGGGCCATGCAGGTGCCCATACTGGAGCCACTGGTCTGGAGGTATATATTGTCACCAAATTTGAAATAATTGTGCGTGAGGATAAAGTCACAGAGTTCAGCAACCAGTTGTGCTGTGGCATCATCAGGGATAGTGGTCCTGACAGCTTATATTCCATCTGTGTGTGGGATGTTTGTGTAGAGAGCCTCCACATCCATGGTGGCTAGGATGGTGCTTTCTGGAAGATCACCAATGCACTGTAGTTTTCTCAGGAAATCAGTGGTGTCATGGAGATAGCTGGGAGTGCTGGTGGTGTAGGGTCTGAGTAGAGAGTAGATATCCGGACAGTCCTTCAGTGAGAGTGCCAATGCCCCGAGATGATGGGGCGTCCAGGATTTCCGGGTCTGTTGATCTTGGGTAGTAGATAGAATAGCCCTGGTCAGGGCTCTAAGGCTATGTTGATTTCTTCCTGGGTTAGTGTAGGGAGTGTCCTGAGTAGATGGTGCAGTTTCTTAGTGTATTCCTCAGTGGGATCTGAGGAAAGTGGCCTGTAGAATTTGGTATTGGAGAGTTGTCTGGCAGCCTCCTTTTGGTAGTCAGACCTGTTCATGATGACAACAGCACCTCCTTTATCAGCCTCTTTGATTATAATGTCAGGGTTGTTTCTGAGGCTGTGGATGGCATTGCGTTCTGCACGACTTTAGGCAAGCGGTGTTGTTTTTCCACAATTTCTGCCTGTGCATGTCGGCGGAAGCATTCTATGTGTAAGCAGAGTCAGGATGAGCTCCACCCGACATCTTGTGGTGAGGTGTGGCAAGTTGTGGGAAAGAACTTCAGGGGCTGATCTCATTTGCATAGGCACACCCACCCTGCCTTAAATGAGGCCATAGCTGCCCAAATGGTCACTTTGGCTGCTGTGGGATCCCCAGTGTCTCTGTTATTGGGGCAGGAAGAATAAATTGTTACTACCCTGATTATGGGAATCAAGGACAATGGAACTGCACTTGGCCTTTTGTTATGATGGAGGTACTCACCATCAACTAAGTAGCACTCGCTAGGCAAGGGACATGGGTTCCAAAACTCTGTGAATTGAGAGAGGTTTGAGACAGGTATTAGTACCTGGTGCTGTGGGCCCCTTTGTGAGGGCCTGAAGCACCAATTTCACCTCTGTCTCTCTCCACTGTAGAATGTCAGAGCTAATTTTGGGTCTATTAAGAGTCTCGCTACAGGTACTGTGCAGAATTCACTTTGGCCTTATGATGCACCAGCATTAAGGCTCCTACTACTACAAGGTGAAATCATTAAAGAGCTAAAATTACTGAGAGCTGAAATCACTGACCATTGTGTCAAGTAGTGGGGAGCCTGAAGATCTAGAGTGCAGTGGTGCTGTTAGTGGATAGGCTGGCGAAGCGTTCGTGAGCGGGGTGGAGCTGTTCATGAGATGACGGGGAGTGGAGCCTTGTGGGGCAGTCAGCTTCAGGTCACGTAAGGTGCCCCTTACCTCTTTCCCCCCACACACAGGCACATTTTTTAGCCAGACTGGGGAGTAACACTCTGCAGATGAACTTTTGAACTCTGGGGCTGGACTTTTTGGACTTTGGGTGATTTGTGGATTGCTGGACTCAAGAGACGTTTGGGTTGTGGGACTCAAGAACCCGAGGGAAAGGACGTGGCCCAATTTGCTGGGGTGGGTCTTTGCTCATGGTTTGGTTAATGAACACTAGTTGTGGTGTTTTCCCAATTTAATGCTGATGTCTTTTACCTCATGTTATTAAAGATTCTCTGCTACACCGAGACTCTGTGCTTGTGAGAGGGGAAGTATTGCCTCTTTGAGGCGCCCAGGGGGTGTGTAAGATTTTCCCAGGTCCCTGGGTGGGGGCTCGAGCCAGTTTTGCATTTGCTTTGATGAGAGGGACCCCCTGTGTACTGAACCCGGCCCTTACTGCTATCAACTTGGCCTGGCAGAAGGGTTACATATGTATAGGTCCAGACTGTCATTTCCACCCTCAAGAGGTCTCCCCACCCCCACCGAATACCAGTGCATGCTGGCGCTGTTACATGGGCTGACTGGGGAATGGGAGATGTGCACCTCACTGGGGCAGGAAGGGAATGTTCCCCAGTGCACAGGGGTTTGATGCCAGCCCCCGTGCACCATGCATCTGAATGGGGCTGCGGATTAGCAGGAGCCACTGAAGTGATGGGACTCATTCAGACCATCCAGAAGGGCTAGGTGCCAGGAGTGCCAGCTCCTAGCCCAGGATCCACGGAGAGGATTCAGGGGCCAAGAGACATGGGAAAGGGGAGTGGGCAGGGAGAAGCAGTTTCCTTTGCCTGAAGATGTACATCATGCATTCCATGGGCAGAGCAGTGCCTTTCCTGCCCCCTCCTCCTTGGCTGGATGCTAATGGGCTCCCAAAAACACTGAGCTCCCTTGATTCCCAGTACAGAAAGAAGGCAACAAAAAGCTCTCTGTCTGAAAGCAAGGGCAGCGTGACAGCCACAGAGACGAGGCAGCTTTCCAGCCTTTCCTGCTTCTTGGGTCCCACTCACCTCCTTGGGGAAGGAACAAGTAGGGAATCAGAGCCCAGCAGCAGCCGCATTGTCCCCAAAGGAGGAGCTGCTGGGATGAAGGAACAGGAAGAAAGCTGGGGGAGCAGCATGGGAACTGCCCCCTCGCACTGTGTACTCACCCACTCTGAGCCTGGGGCGTGGGATGGGAAACCAATTCACTGCTGTGATCCCACCGCTCTGTTCCGAAGCGGTGTTAACCCAGACCTGGGAGAGTTTGTGTCCCCTGCTCTGTTTCCCGGCATCCTGCAGAGCAGAGAGGGAACCTCAGTGCCCCCCTGGCTGGCAGGTTCCCACTACGAGGGAGCAGTCATAGTGCATCAGGCCGGGAGCGCTGTCGCTAGCTCCTAGAGTACCAGGGAAAGTGGCTTTTCCCTCTAGGGGGATGGGGCTGACCATTGGAACTGGGGTGGGGTCATTCTGAGGGGGTCTTATTATGGCCACGTCTACATTAGGAGCACTTTGCCGGGGTAGCTGCACCAGGACACCGGGCTGTGAAAGCGCTTTGGGGAGCTTGCAGCTTCTACCAACAATACTGAGCC
The DNA here is from genome assembly GCF_965152275.1 of Natator depressus. Classification (NCBI taxonomy): domain Eukaryota; kingdom Metazoa; phylum Chordata; order Testudines; family Cheloniidae; genus Natator; species Natator depressus. The sequence goes on along the minus strand of NC_134241.1, from coordinate 42,336,682 downwards.
TCCGCCGGGCTTGCTTATTGCAGCCCCTCCCCCAGGGGACACGAGCTACACCAGAAAAGCGTAGTGTGGATGGTAGAATTGCATCTACTCTGGGGGCATTTGGCTACACAACCCTGCCAGTCACACGCCATCTCACTGTGAGCAACCTCTGTACCATGGATATGGCCTCCGGAAGAAAAAGGGAGTAGTCTGATCTGGCTGCTGTTGTCTTCAGCCATCTGACCCAATGCTACAGGCACATGGGTAGGACCTTTTCCTGCCCCAGGTTCTGCTTCTTTGCTCCTTGTTTTCTGTTCTGTGCAGAAGCACTGGGTTTCCCCTGCTTTGGACAGACTCACAAAGCTGAACAATTCAAGGCTCCCCAGTGTTTGAGATCCGCTTGCTGTGGGAAGGGGACTTGTGTGTGTTGGGGGGAGGAATCATGGAGCCTGTTTTGGCTTCCTGACTCTGTGGGTGAGTGGGAACTGGCCCCAGCATGAGTTAGAGCAGCCTCCAGACTTCTCTAGTTTGTGCCCATGGCGTATGGTCCTTAAGAGTCCATACAGGAGCTGAGGATTGGTTGGATGGGTTGGAGCCCAACCCCGTTTCTGACACACCTCCTCTCCCCCCATGTGCTTCCTGTGCCCATGAGGGGGTGACGGTATGTCTGCTGAGAGCTCCCCCTGCTGGTGGAATTCAGTATGGGGGACTAAAACTAAAACAAACTCCCTCCCAGGCCTGCATTTCTATGATGTATGATGAAATTATTCACAATTCCCCACCAATCAACAAAAGCCTGGCTTGACAAAGCGCTGGCTGGGATGATTTAGTTGGGGATTGGTCTTGCTTTGAGCAGGGGATTGGACTAGATGACCTCCTGAGGTCTCTTCCAACCCTAATCTTCTATGATTCTGTGAATTCTCATTGGGCGAGTTAGGTGCAGAATCCCTGAGTGGCACAGAACAGCAGGATTGGAAATAGGAAACTGGCCCTCAGCATCCAGCTGCAGCCCCAGCTGAACACATATAGAGGGGACCCTGGCTAGCATGCTGCTCTCTTCCTGGAGGCTGTAGCTGTATCCTCATTGCCGGGGGCCATGAGCACCCTCAGAGGGCCAAATCCTCAGTCAGCATAAACTAGCGTTGTTCCATGGCAGTCCATGTAGCTTTTCCTGTTTACCCCATCTGAGAATCTGGCCCACAGATTCCAGTGGAGCTGCAGCAATTACACCAAGTGAAGATTTGACCCTGAATCTTCAAAAGAGTTTTTCAAGGCAGCACTAGTGATTCCTTCCTAAAAATGACCAGAGGGAAATCTGCTGGGGTCGCCAAGCGACACAGCCATGTGAGTCGCATTGGAAACTGATAGATCTCGGCTAAACAATACATTGTTCACAATGAATTCTTTGTAGTTTTTGACCAGCCTGACAGATGATCAAACAATATTCACCACAACATGGGCACTGAGGATGGCTGAAGAGCAGTAGATGGAAGTTTTTGGTTCTCACTGTCTTCATCAGTGGCTTCATATTCAACATCAGGATAAGCTCAGCAATGAGGATATTTGTAGCTGAGCCCAGCAACTGCCTCCATCAGCGCTGGTTCCATTTTGGTGGCTTTCCTGGCATGGATATACTATTAGGATGGAAGACCAACAAAATATGGCGATCCCGTGGGTACCAAAGCTTTGGTGGTGCAATAAGATCACCAATGATGGACATAGACTGAATCTCCAGCCAGACCACCTTAAGGACCTAGCTAGAGATCAAGCCAGTGGCACTCAGTCTGCAAGAAGCCTACACCCCTTTGCTGATAAGATGCTGGGGGTAGGACAAGAAGAAATCAGCTTAGTTTGCAGTAAGGGAGATTCAGGTTAGAAAAAGGAAAAAGCTTTGTAAGTATAAGGGTAGTTAAGCTCTGGAACAGGTTACCTAGGGAGGTGGTGAAATCCCTGTCATGGGAGGGTTTTAAGAAGAGGTTGGACAAAGTCCTCTCTCAGGAATCATCTAGGGTTTACTTGGTCCTGCCTCAGTATGGGGGACCAAAACTAAAACAAAGTCCTCCCCCCAGGCCTGCATTTCTATGATGTGTGATGAAAGGATTCACATTTCCCCCACCAATCAGCAAATCAGTTAGTCACAAACCTCTCAAATTATTCAGCCAGCACCAGTATGGAAAATTGTTAGGTTTTTGGCACTTCCATACCTAGCTCATGTGTGCTTTCAAAGATGCATCTGCAAGTTCTGTTCAGCTGATTTTTAACCGTTTAAATGTCCTGCAGAGTCAACTCAAAGTTCAAATCCCCTGGCTGGTGTTCTGCTCCAGAGAGACTGGAACACGGGAGAGAGAAATACTCATTGGAAAAACATGAGTGAAAAAAATGCAAATGGTGATGAGTGGGAAAGACAAGGAAACTCTAATGGAAAAGATCAACTCAAAGCACACTGTGTCAGGGGTGGGGAAAGATTGTTTCTGGTGCATAGCAGGTCTATGTCTACCACACAGCACATCCATTTATCCAGCGTACTGTCTGGCTCCCATTACAACAGTAGCTGAGCACTTTGCAGTCTTTAGTGTATCTAAACACCTCTGTGAAGCAGGGCAAAGCTATTATTCCCAATGTATGGGTGGGAAACTGAGGCACAGAGAGATTTTTGTTGTTGTTGTTGTTGTTATGGCTTGTCTGCAGGGAAACATTTCCCCAGTTATACCCATGTAAGGATATTAGTATAGTTAAACCAATTTATTTATACCAGTCTACTCTTATTCCAGTGTAAAGATGGCATTTTTGTCATTGTTTTAGTTTAAACCCCTGCCAAAGTGAAGTAAGTTCAACCAGAAAGAGCCACGCTCACTCTGGGTCCACAGGGAGCCATGCTAGTATAACTAGATCAGGTTAAATTCACACCTTGGCTTAGCCTGTGATACCTTTCCATGTACACAAGCCCTGCATGACTTGCCCAAGGTCACACAGGAAGTCCATGGCAGAGCAGGGAACTGAACATGAACCTCCTAGGGTTCATGCTAGTGCCCTAAGCACAGGGCCATCCTTTGTCCAAGGTACCCCCGGCCCCCAACCTTTCAATTCATCATTGTAAACAGGGACTCACCACCAAGTGGGTGCGTGTCCAGTGGGGTCCTGCAGGGATCGGTTTTTCACCCTACACTATTTAACAGCTTTATCAAGGACCTGGAAGAAAACATAAAATCATGGATAAAGTTTGCAAATGACACAAAGATGGGGAGAGTGGTAAATAATGAAGAGGGCAGGTCAAGCTGGATGCTTTGGTAACCTGGGTGAAAGCAAACAATAGGCATTTTATTACAGTCAAATGTAAATGTATACACCTAGAAACAAAGAGTGCAGGCGACACGTACAAGCTGGGGGACTCTATCCTGGGAAGCAGTGACTCTGAAAAAGATTTGGGTGTCAAGGTGGATAAACAGCTGAACATGAGCTCCCAGTATGATGCTGAAGCCAAAATGGCTAATGGACATTTAAACAGGGGAATCTTGAGTAGGAGTAGAGAGGTTATTTTACGTCTGTATTTGGCATTGGTGAAACTGCTACTGGAAGACTGTGTCCAGTTCTTGTGTCCATACTTCAGTAAAGCTGTTGATAAATTGGAGACGGTTCAAAGAAGAGCCACAGAATAGATTTAAGGATTGGAAAACTTGCCTTATTGTGATAGACTCAAGGAGCTCAATCAATTTAGTTTAACAAAGAGAAGGCTAAGGGATGACTTGATCACAGTCTATAAATCCCTACATGGGGAACAGAAATTTAATAGTAGAGGGCTCTTCAGTCTAGCAGAGAAAGGTCTAACATGATCCAATGGCTGGAAGTTGAAGCTAGACAAATTCATATTAGAAATAAGGTGCAAAGTCTTAATAGTAGGAGTGATTAACTATGGGAACAATTTCCGAAGGGCTATTGTGGATTCTCCCCACTGGCAATTTTTCAGTCCAGATGGGATGTTTTTCTAAAAGCTCTGCTCTAGCTCACACAAGAATGAATTCAGGGAACTCCCATAGCCTGTGTTAGGCAGGAGGTCAGACTGGATGATCACAGAGGTCTATTCTAGCCTTATGATCTAAGAATGTGTTTCTTTTGATCAAGTGACAATCCTTAGGTTTAAACCACATTGGAAAGGTGCGTAAGTCAAACAGGTTATGTGCACCCCTTTCCCCCCTCCGTGAACTGAGATGGAAGCCTATCATGAGTGGACTGAGCCCTAATTCCTCTTCAAGGGGCCATCCACCCCCTGCTGGGGCCCATTGAAATGCCACAATGCTTCAGGATGCTCAAAAACCCATGGCAGCAAAAGTACCAGAAGCTGGCACCTCATCTCAGAGCTAGTGCCCAGGCATTCCTGACCTCCCTGCATCGCCTATTGCAATGCGGCATGGGCTCGGCTGTGACTTTACCTCTCGCCCCATGTAAGGGGCGCATCTGGCTGTGTTGCCCCAGGAACAGGGCCTCAAGTCCCCGTCCCTTCTCTGGTTACCCCTAGATCTGCCTCTAACAGAGAGGGAAAACTCCCCCGCCATGCCTCAGGCTGACTTGGCTGGGGGCCAGAGCATGGGGCTACTGGAAGTCTCCACTCACTCCATGCCCATCTGTGCAGGGAGGAGGAATAACCTCATGGAGCCTGTGCCCCTGCCCCCAAAGAGCAGTGATCCCGATAAGCCACTCTGTAAACTTTGCACCCCCTAGCTCCCCGCGTGACACTGGAAGGACAAGTCAGGATCTTGATCTTTAGCTGGGAATGGAGCTGCACATCCTGAAAACGCTCAGTCTGGTACAACATGCAGTTGCCCATCTGTGTAGCAAGAAAGGGCACTGCCTTCCCTTGGCCTGGCGGCTCCACTATCTGCGTTCCTGTGAACATAAGGCCAAGCAAAGGTCTCTCCTGATACTCAAAGCCATGCATGGGAACGGGATTGGCCCTGGATACTGGACACATCCTTGCTCCCCCCCCGTGGCTATCACCTCCCAGGACAGCTACCTTCCACTGCAACCAGGAACCTGCTGATCAATAAGGGAGTGGCCAGGGACAGCAGGAGGCAGACTCTGTGATTCATGTCCCCAAAGGATCATGGGCCTTGCCCTGTTCATCCCTAGGAGCAGAGCTCACCACTAGGAGTGAGGCCAGGAAGCTGAGCCACTGGGACTGGCTACAAGTGCCCTTCTTTCCTGGCCCGTGTGGGGGCAGGGGGTTCGGCACTGCAGAAGCACGGGCAGAGGGAGTAAAGCTGGCTGCCTGGAGGGCCTGGCAAACACTCACCCTCCAAAGCAATCAGTAACAAACTGAACAGCAGTGAGCCTTTGCTGTGAGTGTGTGGGCAAGGGCGGAGGGTGAGGGGTATTACTCGATGCTGGGAGGAGTTAATGATGCAGCAGGATTTCCAGATGCCTGGTGTCGATTCTGGTTCTGTTTAGCCCAGGAGCAGCCAGGGGCCTGGCTCTAATGCCTCCTGCATTTCTCACAGCATATGAGCATACTATTGCTTTGCACAGCATCAGTACCAGGACATCAGAGAGATCTCTGTGCCATTGCTGGACATCCTGGAGCTTAACGTAGCACTGACTGCCTGGCGGTGTAAATTCCTAAGGCCAGAAGGGAGCATTGTGATCATATAGCCTCGTCTCCTGCCTCCTCCTGATCAGTGAATTCCACCTGCTGACCCCTGCACCAAGCCATACCTTGTGGCGCAGCTAGGGCATGGCCCCAGGGCTTGAGCATCTGATCGGATTACGCTCACCACATGGACACAGTTGATTTTCTAATTTACCTCCATACTTTTATTCATTTCCCCAGATTGGCTTCTTTCATTACATGAGCACCCCGCATACAGCAAAGGGGTAATTCAATAGGAACACCTACTCGATGTGGCTGTAACCCTATTCCCCCTTAGCCCACATACCGTCTTGACTCAGGAGGAGGTGTGGGAGAGCATCCATCTCTTCCCTACGGTGTTCTCTGCCAGGCAGGTGACATTGTGCAGTGTAACCAGAGACCTTCACACTGCTACAGCTACACACACGGGAGCAGTTCAGCAGCTCTGAGTTTGTTAACATTTTAGTAATTAAAATCTCAGCCTCAGAGCGCCACTGGCAGCTTTTGTGACTGACAAAGTGTTGGTGAGTGTTCCAAACTGTGGCAAAGCGCAGTGTGATGAGCCCACCAGGCTGATCCTGTGCTTGCACACATTGGAGTAATGCAGGACTGACGGCAGTGGCGTAACACGCAGGTGACATGCGTGACAGTGAGCTCAGAATCCGGCCCACTCCTTTGGGTTTGTACTAATGTTCTAATGGCACTGGCCTGCGGGACAACCCCCTTGTACAGTGTCTGGAGATCTATGGTGGGGAGCACTAGCTCAGGGCTGGGTGTTATCACTATTCTTCCCCATTACTCTCACGCTGGAAGTGGGGAGGGAGTGTGTATACTGACAGTGGTGCAGACCGCAGCTCACCTTTGACCCAAACCAGACCTGCAGGCCCACATGGCCAAGCTTCAGCCCCTCCCCTCTCCTACTCCCCCATGGCAACAGCAACGCTGTCAAGGCTAATTCCCCACTCTGGCACTTTGAGTGAAGAAGGTGTGTGTGACGTTGCACTCTATATGATTTTATAAAAATATGCTAATGAGTGTGAATATAATGTAACTTGAATATGCTTCATGCAAAAGGTCTCTTGTAAGGTGTCATTACAAAGCTTATAATCTACTGAGTGTGGTCATCCTATTTGTATAAATGTATCACTCTTGTATCTGAAACTAGAAATATGAAATATAACTCTGAAGTCCTATTGTCATTATGCAAAGTGTGGGCCATTAATGGTGGTTTGGAATCTTAATGGCTCCCATTAACCAGGACAATTACCTGTAGATGGCTCTGTTTTACTTGTAAGTCTTCCTGTATACCTGTGCGCTGGCAAGTGGGTAATGAAGTCTTACAGTGACATGTGATCATGTCACCTGAACTGGAATCCATCTTTAACCTGGTGCTTTTCCATTGAGAAGGAGGGGTGGGAACCCAGAGGGACAAAGGATTCCCACCTTATGCAAAAGTTATATAAGTGGGTGGAACAGAACAAAAGGGGTGGCCATCGTGAGAAATCCCCTAGCTACCACCTGAGCTGGAACAAGGGCTGTACCAGAGGAAAGGATTGTGCCCAGACTAGGAAGGCATCCAGTCTGTGAAAGAAATTTATTGAAACATCTCTGAGGGTGAGCTTTTATCTGTATTCAGTTTTATTACTGTACTAGACTTAGACTTGCATGTTCTATTTTATTTTGCTTGGTAATTCACTTTATTCTGTCTGTTATTACTTGGAACCACTTAAATCCTACTTTCTGTATTTAATAAATCACTTTTTACTTATTAATTAACCCAGAGTATGTATTAATACCTGGGGGGAGGCAAGCAGCTGTGCATATCTCTCTATCAGTGTTATAGAGGGTGAACAATTCATGAGTTTACCCTGTATAAGCTTTATACAGGGTAAAACGGATTTATTTGGGGTTTGGATCCCATTGGGAGTTGAGCATCTGAGTGTTAAAGACAGGAACACTTCTTAAGTTGCTTTCAGTTAAGTCTGCAGCTTTGGGGCAAGTGGTTCAGACCCTGGGTCTGTGTTGGAGCAGAGTGGAGTGTCTGGCTCAGCAAGTCAGGGTGCTGGAGTCTCAAGCTGGTAGGAAAAGCAGGGGCAGAAGTAGTCTTGGCACATCAGTTGGCAATCCCAAGGGGGTTTTTGTGATCCAACCCTTCACAGTGTGGGCCTGCAAGGATTCTAAAAATTAATACTGGCCACTCTAGGCTTGTATTAAATTCCCACGGTTACAGCTTTTCTCTGACCTTGGATTGGTAGATGCTGCCACCACCCAAGTGCAGAACCCCTGTGAGAGCCCAGGGAGGCGCACTTCCTGTGGGGTACCCTCAAGCCCTTTCACCCCACCCCCCACCCCACCTTGGAAAGAGCTGAGAAAAAAAAAAAGGGAAATCAGCTGTTGCCACCAGCTAATTAAACAACATGTGCACAGACATCTTAAGACATAAAAATCCAATCCTGTTCTTTAAAAAGGTAAATTTTATTTAAAAAAAAAGAAATAAAATACATCTGGGAACTCAGGCTACTGCTAGAGTTTAAAAGAGCAACTACAAGGATTAAGCACCAAGAATAGCTTTCTTGAGGTCCAGCTTAAAGGTTACAAGCAAAACAAAAGCACCTGGGGTTAGCATAGAGGGATCCACAAGCCATAACGAAATAAAAGGGATAAACCTAACCGCGTTTTCCTAGACATTTCCTGATCTACTTACATATCTGGGGTTTTAAATGAGTAGTTTCTAGGTATGATACTGATGATTTTTTCATACCTGACCCAAGCTTCTTACAGCATAGCTGCAGCCCCATCCGCCTCTCCCCAGGAGAACAACAGACAGACAAAAGGGGAGTCTTTTCAATTTTAAAAAGTTCTAGCCTTCCCACTGGCTCTTTTGGCCAGGTGCCCACTCACTTCCTTTTACCTATGCATAGCAGTGAGACTTTTTAACCCTTTACAGGTAGAGCAATTAGAGAACAGCTACTAAGAGGGATTTTATAGCTACTGGCTGGCTAGGTGTCCATAAAAGGAAGCTCACCCTCCCTCCTTTCATTTATCACAAACACATTGCACTCCTCCCTAGGCCACATACCAGTGCCCCTGCACCACTGGGCAGGCTAGGGGGCATCTAATCCCCATTGCCCTTTGCCTGTGGCTTCTTCCAGGCCCAAGGAGTTGAGGGACAGCTATATGCGCCTGTCTTCAAGCCTCGGGTAACTCCGCAGGGGACATTTAATGCAAATTATGGAATGAAATAATTTGCATATTTGCAAATAATCTCTCCTTCCTCATTCTGGCCCATCCCTTTTCAGACCTTTCCCACTTGTGAGTCTGCAGCCCTTCCCCTCCTTCCCTACCAGCTCCACCACCTCCCCAGGGATTGCAGCAGTGGGAGCTATGGAGAGGCCAGGCACCACAGCAGCCCCTGATGGCCAGGGAGGGGCATACTGGAGATGAATGTGGGAGCATCTCAGCTGGGCTGTTGGAATGTGGGACAGGGCAGCCACAATGTACTGTCACATAAGGGGCTGGACACTAGGTAGCCCTGCCTGCTTCCCAGTGTCTCCCACGGCTCAACGGAGGGAGCGGGGATCCTGCTTTCCTCCAATTCACACCTCTACCTACCCTGCAGAGAAGTGGAAGGGACTCTCTGCCCCACTCCCACCCAGCTCTGGGCAAGGCTGCAGGATGGCTGTACATGGTATGTGGGTGTGTGTGGACACAGCACCCTCACACCCATCCCAGAGTGGCTGGGAAATGGGGTGCATGCCTGCTTCCGGAGCACTGCACTCGTGTGCAGTCATCATCCTTGGCATGAATGTGATATCATCGCACAAGGGTAGGAGCTGAGGAAACAACACACCGTGCTATTGAGTCCAAAGTCCAGACACAGCAAGAGCGGAAGATCTCCCCTTTCTTCCCTCTCGTGCAGCGCAGTTTTATCTGTCACTAGAGAGAGCATGACATGGCTGGCACCAATGGGCTCTGGGCTACAGGCTCTGATCTCGCAGCACTGTACAGATGATGTGATGCCAAGGCCTTCAGAGAGGTGGCTATGACTTTACATGGGTGTCTTGTCCCGTGTTCCTTTAATGCTGCAACAGAGCAGGCTTTGAAATGTAATGGCATTGGTTTGTTTGCAGTCACCCAGGGCTACATTGTGCCTGCCCAGGCCAGTGAAGGCTCTCCTTGCACTCTCCTGCCTGGACTACTCAGTTACATGGAATATGAGACATGCCTGCAACCTCCTTCCCCAGAGCAGGTGAGCAGGAGTGCAGGCAGGGGCATGGGCCCCCCAGAAATCAATGGGTTCACAGAGCTCCTCTGGGGCTGCGGTGGGGAAAGCAAGCTCCTCTGGCCCCTGGGTCCATGGCAGAGTCACATAGCTTTTCCAGCCCCCAGGCCACAGCGGGGGCACAGAACATGCCCCTCCAAAAGAGGTCAAATTTAAATTCCTGCACATGCCCCTGGCTGCAGGGGAATGGGCGGAGCCTAGGATTCATGCCCCATGTGTGCTGGCCTGCATAACTGAACCAGCATTGAGGGCAGGAGACTCATCCTTAGCTCCTGGTTTAGGCTAGTAGCAAATTACTACCCCAAGGGGACTGTGCCTCAGAGGGGGGTCTCTGCGACAGCACTCCCTGAAGCGACACAAACTAACAGCCCAGTGCAGTGAAATAATTATATATTTCAATAAGGGTGTTTCAAAAAAACTGCAAACCCAGCTGAGCACATCATCTTCAAACTTCAAAAACCAAACTCTCCCTGGGAAACAAGCTGTTTCACAAAGTGACTGGAAGCCTCTCAAAAGAGGAGATTAAACCAGAAATGCCTCTTAATGTCAGAGAGAAGAATAGATGCATCCTGATTAAATACCGGGAAATAAAACCCATGAGGCCTGGCACAGTTGATCCAGCGGTGCCAAACACAGGAAGAGCCAGTGAAGGATTACCCCTGTGCATGAAGAATCCATTTCAGCAGGATATCAAACTGGGGACTTTTGCATCCAAAAGCTGTGACACTGCCTGTCAGGAGAATGGAGTCACCAAAGTTTTCATCAGGGACTCATTTTCCAGGGACTCATCTCCAAGTGAGCCAGGGCTCTGGGGCTGCAGAATGTTGTGTGTGTCTCCTGTTCTGTGTGCTTTTTGGGTATATATTATGAGAATGTTCATGATCCAGGACTTGGATCTTGTACCTCATGTTAATCTCATCATGGCATATATACACCTCTACGCTACCCATGGGAGAAAAGCAAATGGTCTGGGGAATTCAGAAGGACGGATGCTTCTCTGAACCAATAGAGGCCCCAGTGAAACTATTACTAGCATTTGTTATTTGAATTGGGGTAGCACTAAAGGTCTCAGTCAGGACTGGGCCTCTGTTGTGCTAGGGGAGTGGCACAGTACAACAGAGGTATGTGTGTCTGTTACTGTACATCACAGGAGGGCAGGGGAGGGGAGCATGGAAAGGAGCAGGCAACAGACAGACATAGAGGGGAAGGAGAGAAGGGACAGGGAGATGGGGACAATAATATAATACTTGGTTATTTGAAAGGGCCAATTTCACAAAGTTGAAAACAACTATTAGCCAAATCAGCCTGGATGAAGAATGGAAATGGAAATGTGAATAATAATCGGGAACTTTAAGAACATTTGACTAGATGCCCCAAAGCCATTAACCCACAATCGGGAAAGAAGGCTACATTGGTTCAAAAATCAGCCTGGCTTAGAGGGGAAGCAAAAGCAGCAATAATAAATAAATATATAGCTAAATAAAATTAGGATAGAAGGAAAGTTGATAACTATGAATATAAATGAGAATTTAGAAATTGTAGAAAATTGGTAAGGGAAGCAAAAGGACATAAGATAACCTGATGGCCGGAAGAGTTTAAGACAATAAGAAGGATTTTTAAGTATACTAGGAACAAAAGGATCCCTAACAATGGTCCATTACTAGATGGAAATGACAAAATTGTCAACAATAATGCAGAAAATGCAGAGTGCTCAATAAATATTTCTGTTCTGTATTTGGGAAAAGACAGATATGGTAAATATCAGATGATGATGAAATGCTTTCCATTTCCAACAATAACTTAGGGGGATGTTTAAAAACAGCTACTAAAGTCAGACTTTTTAAATCATCAGGTCCAGATAACTTGCATCCAAGAGTTTTAAAACAGCTAGCTAAGGAGCTCTCTAGACTATTTATGCTGATTTTCAATAAGTCTTGGAAAACTGGCAAAATTCCAGAACACTGGAAGAAAGCTAATGTTGTTGTCCTAATATTTAAAAAAGGGTAAATGGGGATGAGCTGGATAATTATAGGCCTGTCAACCTGATACCGATCCTGGGCAAAATAATGGAATGGCTGATATGGGATTTAATAAAGAATTAAAAAATGGTAACATAGATTCATAGATTCATAGATATTAAGGTCAGAAGGGACCATTATGATCATCTAGTCCAACCTCCTGCACAACGCTGGCCACAGAATCTCACCCACCCACTCCTGCAAAAAAACTCACCTATGCCTGAGGTATTGAAGACCTCAAATCGTGGTTTAAAGACATCAAGGAGCAGAGAATCCTCCAGCAAGTGACCCGTGCCCCATGCTACAGAGGAAGGCGAAAAACCTCCAGGGCCTCTTCCAATCTGCCCTGGAGGAAAATTCCTTCCCGACCCCAAATATGGCGATCAGCTAAACCCTGAGCATATGGGCAAATCAGCAAGGGTTTATGGCAAAATAGATCATGTCAAACTAACTTGATTTTTTATGAGATTACAATTTTGTTTGATAAAGGTAATAGTGTTGATGTATATACTTAGACTTATGTAGGGCATTTGAGTTCATACCACAGGGTATTTTGATTACAAAACGAGAACTATACAAATTCAACATGAAACTCGTTAAATGAGTTACAACTGGCTAACTGATAGGACCTAAAATGTAATGCTAAATGAGGAATCATTACGGAGAAGGTGTGAAGACCAGTTCTTGGCCTATACTATTTAATACTTTTATCAATGGCATGGAAGAAAACATAAAATCATTCCTGACAATGTCTATGGATTGCACAGAGTTTGGAGGAGTGGTAAATAATGAAAAGGACAGGCCACTGACACAGACAGATCTGGATTGCTTGATAAGCTAGGCGCAAGCAAACAATGTGTGTTTTAATACGTCTAAATGTAAAGTTATACATCTAGGAACAAAGCATGTCAGCCATATTTATAAGATGGAGTATTCTATCCACCGTGACCCAAGTCCTTTTGAGAGTCACTGCTTCCTAGGATAGTCAGCTGAAAGTGAGCTCCCAAAAGGGCTAATGCACTCCCTGGCTCTAGAAACAGGGGAATCTGGAGTAGGAGTAGGGAGGTTCTATTATCTCTGCACTTGGCACCAGTGCGACCACTACAGGAATACTGTGTCCAGGGCTGGTGCCCACAATTCAAGAATGATGTTGAAACATAGGAAAGGATTCAGAGAAGAGCCTTGAGAACAATTAGAGGATTGGAAAACCTGCCTTATAGTGAAAGACTTAAAGAGCTCAATGTATGCCACTTATCAAAGAGAAAGTTAAGTTGTGACCTGATCATAGTGTATAAGTTCCTATGTGGGAACAGAAATTTGATAATGGGCTCTTCAGTTGACTAGACAAGGTATAACAAGAACCAGGGGCTGGAGGCTGAAACTAGACAAATTCAGACTGGAAATAAGACATCATTTTTTAACAATGTGGGTTATTAACCATGGAACAACTGACCGAGGCATGTGGTGGATTCCCCATCACTGGCAAAGTTTAAATCAAGACTAGATATTTTTCTAAAAGCTCTGCTCTAGTTCAATGACATGTATTGGACTTGAAGCAAAAATTAATTCAGAGAAGTCCCATGGCCTTTGTTATGCAGGAGGTCAGAGCAATGATCACAGTGGTCCCTTCTGGCCATAACAAGCTATGGGATGGCAAGGTATGGCAGGGAAGATGAGAGGGCATGTGTGTAGGGGATGCAGTGGGAGTAAAAAGGACCAGCGCTGGCACAGAGTGTAGGAGGAGAAAGGTGGAGTCTTTTAGCCATGTTAAAACGTTTAAAGGTATCTAGATGGAAAGCTGTGAGCAGCTAGGCCTCCAACGCCCATTGGAGTCAGTGAACATGTTCACCTTGTTACTGGTGGGCTCTGGATCAGCATCTTAAACTTTTCCATATCGGCACAAGCTTCCCCACTTCCCTCCACCATCAACTCCTCGGTATGTCTCCCCTGTTTCCCTTTAACACCACCACCACCCCTCAGCCTGCAGGAGAGGAGATCTGTCAGTGCAGCGCTCCCCTGCAGCACTGGCTGTGCACCAGCCCCAAGGAAACCTGTGCTGACCATTAACACTTGGCTTCTTTAAAGAGAGGCTCCAGCAGGCAGGTGTGTTTCAGCAGAGTCCAGCCCAGGCCTTGTGTGATCTCACCCTTCCTGTCGAAGAAATGACACCTTCTGCAACAATCTGGAAAAGCTTCAGAGTAGCAGCCATGTTAGTCTGTATCCGCAAAAAAAAAAAACAGGAGTACTGTGGCACCTTAGAGACTAACAAATTTATTTGAGCATAAGCTTCCATGAGCTACAGTTCACTTCATCGGATGCATGCAGTGGAAAATACAGTGGGGAGATTTATATACACAGAGAACATGAAACAATGGTTGTTACCATACACACTGTAACAAGAGGGATCAGGTAAGGTGAGCTATTACCAGCAGGAGAGCGGGGGTGCGGGGAAACCTTTTGTAGTGATAATCAAGGTGGGTCATTTCCACCAGTTGACAAGAACATGTGAGGAACAGTGGGGTGGGGTGGGGGTGATACAATTAAGGGATACTGGATACAATTAAGTTAGGCTTGAATAAAGACTGGGAGTGGATGTGTCATTACACAAAGTAGAACTATTTCCCCATGTTTATTTCCCCCCCTACTGTTCCTCACATGTTCTTGTCAACTGCTGGAAATGGCCCACCTTGATTCTCACTACAAAAGGTTTCCCCGCCCCGCTCTCCTGCTGGTAATAGCTCACCTTACCTGATCACTCTTGTTACAGTGTGTATGGTAACACCCATTGTTTCATGTTCTCTGTGTATATAAATCTCCCCATTGTATTTTCCACTGCAGGCATCCGATGAAGTGAGCTGTGGCTCACAAAAGCTTATGCTCAAATATAATTGTTAGTCTCTAAGGTGCCACAAGTACTCCTAGTCTGGAAAAGGGGATCATCCCAGCATGCCTGTCTCTGGGGAGGGAGTTCATCAGCGTGTCCTGTGGGTCAGAGTTCAGGTTGCCACGGGGATGTCCCAGGCGAAGGAGCTGTGATGAAGTGGGACTGTTCTTAATGTTTCCTCTGAATACTGTAGGGGTGCCTCAGTTTCCCCTATGCATTTCTTAAATCTCTAGGTGGTGGGATAAGGGAGTGTAATTGTTGCAGAGCAAAGGGCCAGTGTACATAAATGGCTGACACTGTCTCCTGGCAACTGATGGCCTGGGCCCTTCCCCCCTACAAGGTGGTAGCTAAAGGGCTGGAGAACAAAGGAATCAGGTAACCTCCTGGCCCGGGAAAGGGACAAAGCCCAGAGGAGGAGGGGCTGGAGGATGAGTCAGTTTTGGGCTGGCTGGGGATGTGGAGTGAAGTGCAGATGTCGTTGTCTGGCTCACTGCCCCCCAAAATGGACCCAGCTGAGGGGTCCTGTTCTCTGTACCTACAAGCTCTGTTTTAGACCGTGTTCCTGTCATCTAATAAACCTCTGTTTTACTGGCTGGCTGAGAGTCACGTCTGACTGCGAAGTTGGGGTGCAGGACCCCCAGGACCTCACCTGGGCAGACTCGCTGTGGGAAGCACACGGAGGGGCAGAGAATGCTGAATGCTCTGAGGTCAGACCCAGGAAGGTGGAAGCCGTGTGACCTTCTTGCCCTGAAGACAGTCTGCTCACAGAGAGGAGACTTCACCAGAGTCCTGACTGGCTTCGTAGGGAGCAGTTCCAGAGCATTGCCCAGGGTCTCCGTGACAGTAGCTCTGTGACTCCTGGTGTTAAGGGAGGGGGTGAAAGGCAAGCAAAGAGGGAGGGGGTGGATTACCCCTGAATCTGGCAGTGGTGCCTGGGGACGGTGTCATTTGACCCACGGAAGAGCACAGGGCATTGCGTGGGCCATGCAAGTAGGTTCTCTGGGCCCCCATGGGTCAGTCCCCTCTCCAGGGGAGTGGTGCAGATGGCGAGGGAGGGGAGATGGTGTCTTCTCCACATTTCAGCTCAGACAAGTGGCTCAGTGGCACAGCCCTGCCCTTGTCTGGGCTCCACAGGTCCACCCCGTGATGCAACAGGGACCAAGGGGCGCCGCTGAAAACAGCTGGAGCTCGGTTTGATTGGGACACAAGCCCACCGACCTCTGACCTGAACTGGCCCCATCTCTTGGGTTCCCCCGGGCTGGGTTTTGGGTCCCCCTGAGCTTTGTCCCGGCTGCAAAGTGAGCGTGACCCCCTTCCCCCCCGCGCCAGTTTCCAAAGTGCCAAGCTCAGTTCTAAGAGCGGGACGTGCCCCAGGGAGCGGGCTGAGCCCGTCTGGGCCTCTGTGCGGGAGGGACTCGATCAGGGGGCCCCTGGGCACTTCAGGGCCCGCGAGCGAGGAAAACTTGAGGCAGGCGGAACGACAGCGGCCCGGCCGGTGCCTCGCTCTATGCTGCGGCCAGAGCCCGAGGAGGGCCCGGGGCCCACGCCCCTCGCGCCCCGGATCTGGGGGCTTTCCCCCGGCACGGAGCCCAGCTGGCGGCCCGACCGGCTGCTCCGCTCTCCGCTGCCTCCGACCGGCTTCCCCGGCCTGTGAGAGCAGCAGCCGCGGAGATCCCCCGTGCCCCCCCTCCCCACCGCCCGCCCCCGCCTCAGCAGCAGCAGCTCCGCGCTCCCCGGCGTGCGTCCTGCCCAGGGCTGCCGGGACGCAGGGCGGTGGCGGGGGCGCAGGCTGAAGGCGCGGGCGATGCCGCCTGGCCCCGCACAGGAGCCCGCGGCCAATCGGCGGCGAGCGAAACGGAGCGCAGGGAGCGCTCGGGAGGCGGCGGGCGCCGGCCGGGCAGTGGCGAGCGGCGGGCTCTGAGCGAGGGGATTACGCCGCACGCTCTGCTCCCTGGGGACAGCGCCGGGGCCCTAGCGCGCCGGGGGTTTGCTCCGGCCCCGGGAGGAGCCAGCTCGGGGCTCCCCGCCGCGCGAACGCCGCCAGCATTCACGGCACGCAGCGAGGCGAGCAAAGCCCGGCAGCCGCCGCTGGATTCCAGCCTCTGGACAGCTCCCAGGTAGGAGAGGGGGCAAGCGCTGCGCCGCGCTGGTTCGGGGGCGCCGGGGGCTGGCCGCCCTCCCGCGGCTCTGCCTGATTCCCTGGCGTGGAGCAGAGCCGGGCTCCGAGCCCTGCTCCGGCGCAGAGGCATTGCTGGCCGGAGCCTTTTCCCGGTGGGGGAGGGACTCAGACCCGGCCGAAGGGAGGATGGGGGCGGGGGGTGTCAATAGGGTCCCCCTGCCGCCTCCTGTGGAGCTGCTCGGACAGCGAGCACTAGTTGAAGTGTGGCTCGGGCTGCCACCTCCCACAGGGCAGCTCCCTCTTCCCCAGGCACTCGCTCGGCGGGCGAAGGCAGGGGCTCCCCGCGGGTGGCAGGCATGCCAGTCGGAGGGCTGCACCCGTCCGGTGCCCAGCCTGAGTGACTCGTGGGCAGCTGCGGGAGGGAGCCTGGCTTTCCCTGAACTGTACATGGAGGGGGAAGCTACAGCTCCTCCCAGACAAGCTCCGTGTTATGGGAGAGCCGGACTCCCTGGATCTTTCCCGGCACCCCATGGCAGGGAAGGGGTGGCATCGATCAACATAACCATGGGCACCATGATTGCAGGAGTGAGGAGGCAACTGGCCATGAAACCCCACCAACGTGCATTAGCCAGTGCCCGAGCTTCAGTCTCCCGCCCATCTGACACCACTGTCCCTCTCCACCTCCCCCAGCTACTTGTTACAGACAGCTGCATCCCTGCAAGCAGGCAGCAAAGTTACAGCCACTCCTGCCCGAGACTTCAGTGGGTAGAACTCCAGGGGCTCTTCCCTTCCCGCCTGGGGAGGAAGCTGGGTTGTCCCGCGGCTCCCTGGAGCGGAGCTGTGCTCTGGCAGGACTCTGGCTCTGTGAGGCTTCTTGTGTGTATCAGGATGGCTCTTCATGCTGGCATGGGTGCCCCAGGGGCTATACCAGTGAAAAGGGAGAGGAGGGATCAGCAAGGAACCGTCCATCACTTGCTCCCTTTCGCCTTGGGGACTTAAGCCCCTATGTAATGTCCCACTGTAGCTGTCTCCTGCCTGAGAGAGGCAGATTGTTAGAGGACCGAGGAAGGTGCTAAATATTATGGGGAAAACAAGAAGGCAAAAACTTGTCCCCTTCTGTCTCCTGCCTTGAACAGTGGATATCACTCCCTCTGGGAAGCTCACCATACAGGCCCATGCTGGCAACAGGCTCCTGCCCATATTTAGTGCCCACATCTACCCTCCCATTGGAGGAGACAGGCATGGAGGTTGACAGTCCTTCTACTTTCCTCTTCTATAACATGGAGGAGGGAGAACCAGCTCTCATTCTTTTGGCAGGACCCCCCAGCCCTGCTCAGTATGTCTGGGCTCCATCTATCTGTGCTATCATCATGTCCACAAGGTCTGCCCTCAGCTCAGATATGGCTGATCTTCACAATGTTGAGCACCAGCTTTCACCCACAGCACCTACTGTCTAAGTTTTTAGCAGAGTCCCCGCCCCCTTTGTGACATCACCATGCACATTCTCCCTGCTCTGGCTGTCAGGTGCAGAGCTGCTGTGGGGTAATGTGCATGAGGGAGAATGTAAATATCTCAGAGAAACACACACAGCAAAATCCTCCAAAAAATCCCCCCGCCAGAGCCTCAAGGGACAGAAAAATCAGGGTGTACAAAAATTAAAATCAATGTGGATCCTGCGATTTTAGGGTCTGGCCATGATTTTTGCTGCATCTTATGACAGTTTGAATTGAATAGAAAATGGGTTTCTTTCTTGTTCCCATTGCAAGGATGCAGCCGTCACAGTGGAAACAGATGTTCGGCTGCCTGCTTAACCCAGTTTTACAGAAAACTGCCTCCAGCCAAACAATAGCTGCGGTAGAGATGGGAACTCAAACACTGCCCCATCCACCTCATCTCAAAAAGCCAAGAGAGACACCCCTACTCCACAGCAATGATTGTGCTGGAGCTCTAAGCTTGGATGCAGGAGATCTGTCACCAGTTCCCAGCTCTGCTATAGACCAACTGTGTGAAGTTGATTGAATTTAGGAGCCTAAACACCTTTGAGGAGCTGGGCCTTTGGTCCCTGGATGTAACAAAGAGGTGGAACTTTTCTCCCTCACAGGAGTTTTTTGGGAATAAATCTCTGCAGCCCTGGGAGCTGCCCAGATGCTATGTTGAAGGGTTCTGTACTAGCACCTAGCTACAGAGATGTAATATTTTCTATTCCTCGTTTCCTAGTTAAATATGTAGGTTGATATATTATTACTGTGACTGTGCAATGTGCACCATAAATTGTACAGGCGTCCAATGCAGCTGTGTTAATATTCCCGCTAGTTTCCTCTTTGTTATTTATATCATAGCAGTAATATTTATATTATGTTATAATTATAGCCTAAAGGCTCCAACTCAGATCCAGGTTCTGTTGTGCTAGGTGCTGTATACACCCCTACCGAAAGGAGTTCCTGCCCTGAAGAGTTTACTGTCTAAACAGACCCGACAGACGGGGTGGGAGAAGAAACAGAGGCTCAGAGAAATGAAGTGATTAATCTGAGGTTCTAGATCAGGTACTACAGGATAGACCCTAAGTCCACTGATTCCTGGTTGTCCAGCGGCTTCTAGTCATCGGAATGACTTAATGGAGTGAGATGGGAAATAAGCAGGAATAATGGGATATAATCAAGCAGAAAATTAGTGGGGCTGAGCACCAGGAAAAGGTCTCTAATGCTGAGGTTGTTTACACTGTGGTACAGCCTCCCAAGCAAAGTGGTGGAAATTCCTCAGTTTGAAATCCTTCTTAGATAGACTGGGCTAAGCAGTCCCAAGTACAGTCCTGCCCTGCCTCCCCGGAGGATGGGCTGGAGACAGGGAAGAGACAAGATACTGCTTCCTCAGCTCTGGTTTACATGATAATTGTGCAAGGATAACATTTCCAGATGGGGAATAGTCTGGGCTTGATTTTTCTCTCACATTGGTGTGATTCCATTCATATCACTGGGATTACTCCCACTGTTTGCTGATGGAAAGGAGAGCAGGATGAGGCCCTGAAGTGTCTGTTATCACCTGGAACCACTTAAATCCTACCTTTTGTATTTAATAAAATCACTTTTTACTTATTAATTAACCCAGAGTATGTATTAATACCTGGGGAGGGGGGCAAACAGCTGTGCATATCTCTGTCAGTTTTCAGAGTAGCAGCCGTGTTAGTCTGTATTCGCAAAAAGAAAAGGAGTACTTGTGGCACCTTAGAGACGAACAAATTTATTTGAGCATAAGCTTTCGTGAGCTACATCCGATGAAGTGAGCTGTAGCTCACGAAAGCTTATGCTCAAATAAATTTGTTCGTCTCTAAGGTGCCACAAGTCCTCCTTTTCTCTCTGTCAGTGTTATCAAGGGCAAACAATTTATGAGTTTACCCTGTATAAGCTTTATACAGGGTAAAACAGATTTATTTGGGATTTGGACTCCATTGGAAACTGGGCATCTGGGTGTTGGAGACAGGAACACTTGTTAAGCTGTTTTCAGTTAAGCGTGCAAGCTTTTGGGGGATGTGGTTCAGACTTGGGTCTGGGTTTGTAGCAGGCTAGCGGGTCTGGCTCAAACACGGCAAGGTACTGGAGTTCCAAGCTGGCAGGGAAAACAGGTTAGAAGTAGTCTCAGCATATCAGTTGGCAGTTCCAAGGGGTTTTCTGTGATCCAACCCGTCACAGACATGGTACTCAGACAAGGCGCTCACGTTATTTTTCACACCAGGAAATGAAACTTTTTTGAGGGGGAGGAGTTGAGAGAGAATCCTACACAAAAAGCATTTCCCACAGCCTGCCCTATGCTGGATCCCCTAGATCTCCATCTTCAGCTAACAGCTTCTTTTCCCAAACACTCAGGATTCATTTCTCCACAAAGCCTGCAGTGAACTCAGACTTGGGCACCGTGCCATCAAACAATGCTGCTGGGAAAGGGATTGTTCTGCCCGAAAACTCTTGCTTCAGGGTCAGGTAGGAGGACAAAATTGGCTTCTTGGGAAACACAAATATCTTGGATAATTAGACAAGATGGCAGGGAAAACGAGGAAGAACAGATAAACCCAACTAGACTTGTCTTGGTTCCATAAATCTGAACACTTTCCCTCTTCCATTGTTTTTTATTGTTTTCTGCAACTGAAAACCACTCACAATAGTTTTGCTCCACGGTGACTAAATTGCCAAATGTGCCTCCTAGCAACTCTCTGGAAAGATCCATATTTACATACAAGGTGTACTATCAAAGCAACAGCAGCTAATTGAGGAGAAGGCACAGCAATTAAATACAGATGGCTCCCGTTCAGCTGGACCTCTTCATGCCATTGCTATCAAGCACAAAGCCAGCGCCCCTCATTCCTGGCACCTGTGAAGCAGAGAGACTTAGAACCTTGATATGGGAATGCTTGAGATTTTTGTGTGCCCCTCTGGGGAGAGGGCGATCGAGCCTGGATTCCGGCCCATCATGGTGTGTGTGGAGAATACAAAAGAATCCTTTGAATGAGACGGAAAGCTGGAGAATTAAAGAGAAAACTGATTGCTCATAAAGGCAGCCTACAAAAAGTGCTGAGATATGCCCCTACACACACACACACACACCTTTGTGAAGAGCTAAGGCTAGAAAAGTCAAGGCTGCCTGGGAAGTGGAAGGGGCACTGACAGAGAGATATGCACAGCTGTTCCCCGCCCCCCCAGTATTAATACATACTCTGGGTTAATTAATAAGTAAAAAGTGATTTTATTAAATACAAAAGGTAGGATTTAAGTGGTTCCAGGTGATAACAGACAGAACAAAGTGAATTACCAAGCAAAATAAAATAAAACATGCAAGTCTAAACTTAATACAGTAAGAAGCTGAACACAGATAAAATCTCACCCTCAGAGATGTAAAATAAGCCTCTTTTACAGATTAGCCTCCTTCTAGTCTGGGTCCAGCAGTCACTCACCCTCCCACCCCCTCCGGTGGTTACTGTCCTTTTTACCAGTTTCTTTCAGAAGCTATCTCTTGAGCCAGCTGAAGACAAAATGGAGGAGTCTCCCAGGGATTTAAATAGACTTTCTTTTGTGCGTGGACACCCCTCCCTCCCCCTGTGTAGAATCCCAGCTACAAGATGGAGTTTTGGAGTCACATGGGCAAGTCACATGTCCATGTATGACTCAGAACTTACAGGTAGCAGCCATTGTTCACATGCTACCTTGAACATCCTCAGGTAGACTTCTTATGTGGATTGGAGCCTTCCAAGATCCATTGTCCATTAAGTATTTCTTGACTGGGCACTTAATTTGCAAATTCCCTTCTAAAGAAGCTGCCCAAATGCCTTACTAAGGCTACTTAAAATCAAACAAGTACACAGCCAATATTCATAACTTTGAATACAAAAATGACACATGCATACAAATAGGATGAATATATTCAGTTGATCATAACCTTTGCAGAGATATGTTACATGGCATATGTAGCATAAAACATATTCCAGTTATGTCATATATACATTCATAAGCATATTTCCATAAAGCATTATGGGGTGCAGCATCATAGAATCATAGAATCATAGAATATCAGGGTTGGAAGGGACCCCAGAAGGTCATCTAGTCCAACCCCCTGCTCGAAGCAGGACCAATTCCCAGTTAAATCATCCCAGCCAGGGCTTTGTCACACTGCAAAGGGGAGATTGCAGTCCTTTCTTTTTCCCATTCCCAGCACCTGCATATCTGCCATTGCAGCTCTCCACGTGCCCATGCCGTGGTAGGAGCTGTTCCAGAATGAGCCACATCCCATCAATCTGGGACTGGAAATTTTCACCGAGCACCCCTATCTGCCTCTGCCAAGTGGAGAGTTCCCTCCCACACCAAACCTTACAGTAATGCTAGCCCTGGAAAGGGTGTCAGTGGAATGGGAGGAGCTGACTATGGAGCTCTGCACCCCTATGGCAGAGGCAGGTTAATTCAGGTGGGCAGCAGTAGATCAGGCTGAGGTGGAGGGAAGAGGAATACATCACGATACCAGCTCTGGACAGCCACAGAGCCGGCACTTGGATTTGGGGAGTGATATTTATGTGGTGGGGCTGGTCTATGTGCCGTGCTGGTTCTTCTCTCCCAGTGCCGCTGGGTAAGAGTAGTCCCTACAGAAACCTGAATGGGTGTAAACTGCTGGAGAGCTGTCTCCACCTTCCAGTCACATCAAACAATCTGGTATCCAGCCTCGTGGCTGTTGAAAGCTGCTCTGCCTCCCTCAGGGGCTGGGGGCAGTCAGATACAACATCTCTGTGCGGAGGGAGGTGGGGAGAGAAGCAAGTCACCGGCAGCCTCCTCAACACTGCCCATGAAGACTCATGTGGAGCATAAGGCACCTGTATCTGTCTGGTGTCGCCCAGATCGTAACAGCTAGAGACTGGTGCATCTATGATGCAAGAAAAAGGACCACAGTCAGCCTCAGCATAGACAGGTACAACTGCTAGTGGGAGCCATTCATCCGTGTCAGCTTACAGTGGGAGTGACTCTGGGGAAGCCAGGGGAGGAACCCACAGCGGGGTTCAAGAATGTGGGGGACTGTGAGTTAATGTTGCACATCTGCCTGTCCCTCTACATGCTGTGCCTCATGCAGTGCAGAAGGAAGGAGTGGGCTGAGCCTATGGCTGGCTGCTGAGGGAGTCGGAGGGAAGCAAGAGGAGGGCTCTGTGGGCAGGGCAGGAATGAGGCACTCTATGGGTCTGAAGTAGGGTTGGGCCTTCTCTTTTCCCTGAATTTCAAACCCGGCCTAGCCTATCAGGTGTAAGTGTCCTTGGGCCCCTGTTCCACTGAGGAGAGAGACTGTGGGAGGGAGGGACAGAAACGAACTCATATATACTACAAATACCTTATGCAATATGCTCCATATCTAGCCAACCCTCCCTTCCCATGAAGAACCCAGACATTCATCCTCCTAACCGTGACCCACCTACCCATTATACAAACTAGCCTATGAACTGCTAAACATCCTGTGTATATGGGGCTCAAGGCTCCACCAGACCTCCTTCCACTTCAGCAAAAGACTGCAGCATCCACCACCTAGCTTTACATGTACTTCCATCCTAGACACCGTGAGCCATTCACACCAACTGTCCAAATTAGACACTGTTGTATACTGTTGGAGCTCAACAAATTATTATATAGTAGCGCCACCTATACTTAAGGTTCGTCCCATTATAAGCCCTTGTTTTCAGTTGCTTATAACCTGGCCAGTCTTTAACTGCTTGGGCTGAAATTTTCCATGCCAGGTGTCTACCTCAGGCTGACTTTTTTGTGTGTGTGAACATTTCAGCCTAAATGGTTCAACCATTTCCAAGAACGAGATTTGGGGAAAATATGTTGTTTTGCCCTTGTTAAAAAAAATAATCATTAGTGCTATCAGTTCCTCGATTAGCTCAAATGGCAGAGGTCTGTCCAATGGATCTAAAGGTTCCATTACTGCTGATGAACCATGTGGGTGTCAATATGATTCCTCAAAAAGAAAAGGAGTACTTGTGGCACCTTAGAGACTAACAAAATTTATAAATTTGTTAGTCTCTAAAGTGCCACAAGTACTCCTTTTCTTTTTGCGGATACAGACTAACACGGCTGCAACTCTGAAATATGATTCTGCAGGACAGAGTTCCTCATTTTTCAATTTGCTTTAAAAACCTAGTCTCTCTCTCTCTCTCTCATGCAAAACTCTCTTAAAAGAACATTAAAGTTGCAAAGTCAAGCATGCAAAAGTTAGGAAATACCAGAATTAAGGTTGCCTGTACTTCCTTAATTTGCCTCCCCCTCCCACATGTGTATACATTAGGATACCATCTTTAATTACATGATCAAATACTATTTTTTCCACAGGACCCTGCCTTGTTCAGAGCACAGAACAGAGGGTGCTCACTGAGTGAGCCACTGTTCAATATTTTGTGTTTACATTACAATAACAGAATCGTAGAATATCAGGGTTGGAAGAGACCTCAGGAGGTCATCTAGTCCAACCCCCTGCTCAGAGCAGGACCAACCCCAACTAAATCATCCCAGCTAGGGCTTTGTCAATCTGGATCTTCAAAACCTGTAAGGATGGAGATTCCACCATCTCCCTAGGTAACCCATTCCAGTGCTTCACCACCCTCCTAGTGAAATAGTTTTTCCTAATATCCAACCTAGACCTCCCCTACTGCAATTTGAGACCATTACTCCTTGTTTTGTCATCTGCTACCACTGAGAACAATCTAGCTCCATCCTCTTTGGGACTCACCTTCAGATAGTTGAAGGCTGCTATAAAATCCCCCCTCGCTCTTCTCTTCTGCAGACTAAACAATCCCAGTTCCCTCAGCCTCTCCTCATAAGTCATGTGCCCCAGCCCCCTAATAATTTTCATTGCCCTCCGCTGGACTCTCTCCAATTGGAGATAGATAGCTTTCTCCCTTAATTGGCTCTGAGACAGGCAGGTCAGTGACTTGCTGCTATCCTTTCTCTGCTCCATAGATTTCAAGAGTATGTGATTGGCCCCCATTAGCCCTCAGTGGCTGTGACTGGAGTGGGGGGAGCATGCCAATGACTGGATTAGAGAAGGCCTAGTGTCCATGACTCTGCAGTGGGAGTGAAAGGGTTGTCTAGAATTCATAATCGGTACGGGGCAAGAGGTCACCTAAGTTCTTACAGAGCAGGGAAGGTCCAGGAGGAAGTGCATAGAGTTATTGGAGGGGTCTGTAGTGAGAACCAGGCTTCCCCTTTGCCTAAAGGTGCTTTGGGGAAGCTCTTCTGCAGCTGGGGCACATTCCCTGCCTTAGGCAGCAGCTGCTTCCTCTGGGTTCTCTTATCATAGAATATCAGGGTTGGAAGGGACCTCAGAGGTCATCTAGTCCAACCCCCTGCTCAAAGCAGAACCAATCCTTTTTGCCCCAGATCCCTAAATGGCCCCCTCAAGGGCTGAACTCACAACTCTGGGTTTAGCAGACCAATGCTCAAACCACTGAGCTATCCCCTCACCCTGATCTTGCATTAGATCCTTTCCATAAATCCAGCTGAGACTATAACTTGCAGGGAGCCCCCACTGGGGGTTTCAGTGTCCTTCAGGCACCTCATTCTCCTGTGGAGCTTCTAATTTTTTGTGCAATGGAGCTACTGCTGTCAAGGGCTGGCAAGCTGCAGCAGTCTGCAGGTTGAGCGCTTCATTTCCTGCAGAGACACAGAAGAGGGCCTGTATACTCCCTGAGCCACAGCTGCTAAGCCCACAGAGTTTACAAATGCTGCAGGCAACACCAAGGAGGTGATAAACTCCACAGGATTAATGGGAAGCTGCCTTGCAGAGAGCTCTCAGAAATTCATATCAGCACATCAAATGACTGAAAATTCCCACCTGACCTTAATAAAAATATGCAGCAGTTCTCATCAAGGACTAATGTATAAAACAAAGGGGATTGTTTCAGTCCAAGCCATTTTGAGGTCGGAGTTTACAAAACTAACTAAATAAAAATTGCAGACTTCTTGTGAGCAACACCTCAGTGAGAGTCTCAGATCCCCAGACTGCCTTGTCTGATTAATCTCCAGCATTCTAAAAAGAAATTTAAATAAAATCTTCTCCAGCTAGAGACCACAGATGAAAGACGAAATGGCAGAAAGGAGCTTTGTAGAGAAAGTTAGACAGGGAGGTGGTGGAGTGTCAAAATCAGTCCTATAATAGGAAGCAAGTCACTACAGCTCCATAATAGTACCTTTCATCTTGAAGGATCCAAAGTGCTATTCAGACTACGTATACACAGCAGAGCTGGGGAATAATTCACAATGGCTAAATTTATCTAATGAAATTAGCCTCTTTTCCGGTGGCAGAATAACCATAAACACATCACCATTTTTTAAAATGTATTCATCATTTGAAATCATTCAATGAATATTGTTCGGAATCTTTTACTCTGTGAATTTATGATGGGTATTCCAAACCTGAGCTGTGTTGCTCCGTGATGACTGGCCTGAAAAGTCACATGGCATTGTTCTGTACCTGGATTGGATGAATGCACAGCAAGTGCCACACATAATGCTTGTTTACCGCCGTTATTTGTGCATATGGCCCTG
Organism: Natator depressus; assembly: GCF_965152275.1. Classification (NCBI taxonomy): domain Eukaryota; kingdom Metazoa; phylum Chordata; order Testudines; family Cheloniidae; genus Natator; species Natator depressus. The sequence continues at coordinate 42,309,722 of NC_134241.1, read as the reverse complement.
AAATGTGCTGATTAGGCCAAAACCTGACATACTTACTTAGCCCTTTCTCAGGCCAAACTCCCGTTGAGAACAGCCAGAGGAGTAAGCTCTTCAAGAACTGACCCTCTGTGCCAGCAAACCACAGGGACTTGACTCCAAAAGGGACACTGCTCAGCCAAAGGCAGTGAATTGGACGGTTCAGTTGCCTGTGTGTGGCCCATAGCATTGTTCAGCCTGCTCAAGACTCATGGGATCAGTCATAAAGCTCCATGAAGCAGGACAGCTAATCAGCAGCCAGCTAATCAGCAGCCAGCCCCTCTCACTCTGGTGCTAAGAAGCTGAGTGTGAGGCTGGCATGGTGAATGTTGTTTTTATGTTGGGGGGTATTTGTCTGAGTCTCTCCCAGGAATCTCTCTAGCTCTTCCCTCTCCAGCCTGTCTGTCCTGCTGGCCAGAGGGCTGGACCCAGGTCTCTCCACACATCACTGCAGCACTAGACAGCTCCGAATACTGCTGTAATTAAGCCCCCTGGTTCTGTCACAGGTCTAGCCCTTGATGGTCAGCCGAGCAAAACTAAGCTTAACTTCCACAAGGCCAGGATTTCACTCTCATTCTCTACAGCACGCCCAGGCATGGGGGCTCACTCTGGGTAAGGTGCAGCTGGAGTGAAATCACTGGAGCTGTCAGCACATTAAATCCAGTATTTCAGGGTTACTAAACACGTTTATGATACCCAGACAGGCTTTAAACCTTCAGGACTGGATCCCATTCTGTTAATTTTGCCTGTTTTAATCAACAATTACTCTACAAAAAAGCAATAAATATTGTACTTTGTCTCAGTAACCAGTTTTGTAGGACAGGCAGGTCTCTTCTCCTTCCACCTGTTTCTGTTGGTTCTTAGAAGACCTGGACCTGAAAGACCTGCCAAGCTAGGAGCTGCAGGGCCAGTGTGCTGCAGTTTTGGGGCTCTGCAGTGCTAGTGAGTGCAGTCAGGGTCAGATCTAGTCAAATTAAAAATAATGTTTGTTACAAATGTTGCCCCTTCTACGGCTAGTGAACCCTTCCTGAACTGATCCTAGTTCCCACTCAATGTATTCAGCACGCTCATTATCTTCAAATGGATTAATTTATGTGAACAATTCTCTGCCAGTGGATATTGTGTGGACTGGTTACTTAGACCATTCACTATTCCAGCGGTTCTTAAGCTGTGGGTTGGGACCTCAAAGTGGGTCACAAACCCATTTTATTGGGGTCACCAGGGCTGGCTTAGACTTGCTGGGGCCTGGGGCTGAAGCTGAAGCCTGAGTCCCACTGCCCGATGCCAAAGCCGAAGCCTGAGGGCTTCAGCTCTAGGCAGCAGGGCTCAGGTTACAGGACCCCTGCCTGGGGCTGAAGCCCTGGGGCTTTGGCTTTGGCCCCCCGTCCAGGGCGGTGGGGCTCAAGCTTTGGCTTTGCCCCACCTCCCCCTGTCCAAGGCAGCGAGGCTCAGGCAGGCTCACACTTTGGTCCCCCTTCCTGGGGTCATGGAGTAATTTTTGTTGTCAGAAGGGGGCGCGGTGCAATGAAGTTTGAGAACCTCTGCACTGTTCATTATTCCTTCTGTGTGGTAAACTGACTACGTCACATGGGATTGCTTCTGCCTCCTGATTGGCTGACTGAAACTTCTGAAACATGAGGCTAATGAGATGGGTGAGGGAACACAGGTGCATTGTGCGTTTCTGAGTGTGTCTGTGCATGTGTGACTGATTGTCAATGTGCAGGACTGTCAGGCAAGCAGGGAATGAGAGGGCTGCGGAAGAAGATCGATGTATAAGAGCATGTTTGATAAGATGTGCCTAGGGTGACCAGATAGCAAGTGTAAAAAATCAGGACAGAGGGTGGGGGGGGGGGCAATAGGCGCCTATATAAGAAAAAGCCTCCAAAATCAGGACTGTCCCTATAAAATCAGGACATCTGGTCACCCTAGATGTGCCTGTGGGTGTTACTATGTGTGTCTTTCAGTCTGTATCTGTGTATGTCTTTGTGTGCAGATGTCAGATGAGCAAGGGCTGTGAATGGTGCCTGTGAGGGAGTGATTGTGAATGAGGGCAGGGAGATTTGTGTGTGTGTGACTTTGTATAGGCTGGAGGATGCTTGTGTGAGTGTGCACCACTGGGACATGAAATGCTGAAACTACGAGGTAGGCAGGGATGTTACATTAAATGTTTATAGCAGCTCCTCACTTTCCGTCTAGACACAGCCATAAATGAAGGAAAGGGCTGTTAGCACGGAATCTAACTACTGAAACCAGCCCTGGAGATCTGAGCGGCCTTTTCAAGGAATTGGGAGGCTTGGGAGATTCCTTGTTATTAATATAATAATATCTAGGCTACAAACACACGACAGCTACTGCCGAGATGGGGCCCCACTTACAGTGTGGCTACCACTGGCAGTTTAGACTGGACATTAACTGGGTGCTCTCACCAAGCCTTGGTTATAATTAAGCCTTGCTTGGTTACAAGACACCGTTAAGGCCCTGCCTACTCTACATATGGCAATGAAGACAGCTGTGTTGTAACTTGTGTTTGCAGTTATGAACAGGCTTTAAATGATGGTGCAGGGACACAAGTGAGAGTCAAGAAGCAGATTCCCTCTCCCTAAGTCCCTCCACCCCCAAGGACTGTGCTCTGCATGGCTTCCCAGAGAAACATATTGCTCCTGCTGGAAGCTCTGGTAGGGGACTGCCATGCAAGGTCCACGGCATATTCACGCCCTGCTTGCTAGTGCCAAGCGCACTTTCAGACAAAGAATCCTGACCCTTTAGTGTGTAGGTGGGGGAACCTCCACCATCACAGACACAAGCTGTGGTGTGTGTGTCACGCACTGTTCTGTGGGGAGGGACGTGCAGAGGGCTGTGGGGAGAGCTGAGTGGGAATTTTCTGTCAAAATGATTGCTGTGAGGAAAACGCAGTCTCTGCAGAATCAAGGTTTTCAAGTTTGCTGGTATTTTTAAATTTTCCCTTGGGGCAGTGGAAATGAAATATTCCAGCCCGATTCGAAGCTTGTCAGTTTGTTGAACTGAACTGAAACATTTCATTTACAGTCAGTTTAACATAAGCTGCATCTACCTGTGGTGAAACAGTGCCTCATGGGAGTTGTGGTTTGGGTGCTTCAATGAGCTAGAAAGGAGATGTATGCCAGCCTGAAGGCCGGGCCCATAGGGGAGAACCAGAACTCCCATGATGCACCGTGGCAGCTCAGGCAGGCACTAATTGTCACCCCCACACACAGGGGGAGTGGTACGGCAGGGGGAGTTCAAAAATTAAAACAGACAAAAATACAATATCATCTATTTTAAAAAGGCTCATTATTTGTGGGGGGGTGGGGTGGGGGGGGATCCTGATTTGTGCTTTTTGGCAATACTACATTTAGACAATTCAAAATTATCTTATTTTTGGAAACTTTTGTTCCACCAAAAATGTCAGTAATTCAACTTTTTGTCCCAATGTGTGAATTCCTTTGAAATGTCAGAATTTCCCACAGCTCAACTCCGGTGAGGTTCCAGTGGGAATGAGAGTGAGATAGTTCTAGCAGCTCCTTTCACATGGTCTTTAAGGAATCTCCAAATGAGAACTGTTAGAGTTCTCTTGGGAAATGCACCTCTGACACCTTTGTGGCCTCCTCGAATGCACGCCAATTTGGCCTCAGGCTTCTAGTCATCACCTTTCTCAGGGCAGAGCCCTGCAGCTTTCCCCTTCTAGACTTGGGCCTTACGCTGCAGACTGCAATTCAGTATGATTCATTCAGCAGTCTGAGTTTGGTTCATAGATTCCAAGGACAGAAGGGACCATTGTGATGATCTAAACCAACCCTCTGCATAACATAGGCCGGAGAACTGCCCCACAATAATTCCTAGAGCAGATCTGTTAGAAAAACGTCCAATCTTGATTTAAAAATGGTCAGTGATAGAGAATTCACCACAACCCTTGATAAAGTGTTCCAATGGTTAATTATTCTCACTTTTATAAAATTTACACCTTATTTCTAGTTTGAAATAGTCTAGCTTCAACTTCCAGGCATGAGATCATATTATATGTTTGTATGTATTTGTTATACATTTGTTCCCCATGTTGATACTTACACTGTCCTAGTCCTAGTCTATCACTATCAGGCAGGTTTTCTAATCCTTTAATCATTTTCATGGCTCTTCTCTGAAATCTCCAATTTATCAAGCTCCTTCTTGAATTGTGGGCATCAGAATTGGGAATGGTCTACCAGAAGTGGTTGCACCAGGGCCAGATAAAGAGGTAAAATAAACTCTCCACTCCTTCTCGAGATTCCCCTATTTATGCATCCTAGGATTGCATTAGCCTTTTGACCACAGCATTGCACTGCAAGCTCACATTCAGCTGATTATCCACCATGATCCCCGAATCTTTTTTAGAGTTCCTGCTTCCCAGGATAGAGTCCCCATCCTGTTAGTATGGCCTACATGCTTTGGTCCTAGATGTATTTACATTTGGCCATATTAAAATGCATATTGTTTGCATGTGCTCAGCTTACCAAGCAATCCAGATAGCTCTGTATCAGTGACCTGTCCTCTTCACTATTTACACTCCCCCAATTTTTGTGTCCTCTGCAAATTTTATCAGTGATGATTTTATGGTTTCTTCCAGGTTGTTGATAAAAATGTTAAATAGCGTAGAACCAAGAACTGACCTCTGTGGAACTCCATAGAACCACAATCATTCAGTGATGATTCCCCATTTATAATTACATTTTGAGACCTATCAGTTAACCAGCTTTTAATCCATTTAATGTATTTAAAACCATTTAAATTGTGACACTACCAGCAGTACTGTTCTCTGAGGGGCAATGACAGGGTTAACCAGTGACCAGCCAGCCTCCATCAAGCACAATACTATTAATTCAGAACAAAAACATCATAGAGAAGACAGACCATAAAACACTGAACACCTGATATGCAGGTGTAGTTTACCAGACAGTCACCTATCTTCTTTCAGGCCCTTTCTGCAGGTCTGGCACTCCTGGTCACAGTTTCAAGTCAGATCTTGGATCGAGTGTGAGATTGTGAGTGTCCCTTCTCCCAGATCAGACCTGTCTCTTTACACAGTTTTTTCTTCTTTATTTTCCTGGCCCCTTTAACAAGGTCAATCCAGTCTCTGCTATTTCCCCAGGGCATGAAACTCCCCAGGACTTGTTACCTGCATTAGGGATTTGCATTAATTATCCCTCAGTGCTTTTAGTTCCTCCAGGAGACATCCATCAGCTCCCCCATTGAGCCAGTAATACAATCACTAGCCAGCCCATACAGATGCATAAGGCATTTATAAAGTTGATACAATGGCTTTGAACATTCCATGTATCCATTGCATCTGTCACCTCTCAATATAATATTTAATATTCCAGGCTTCCAAAACATCACATCTGTCACAAGAACTACTTTGGGCCACTGCTGAGTGGGATGGTTTAGCACCACTGACCACTCCATATCTAATTGCTGAGTCACCCAGTATCCCTGAGTAATCCCATGCCTAGCATTTCTGGCTTTTTGGCTCTGAGCAGCAGAAGTTTTTCAATCCTTGACTACTTTCCTGTGACTGCAGACAAGAGAGCTACTTAGTCATGAGATCATGGAAATTAGGGATGCAAAAGACCTGTAAAGGTCACCTGGTTTGTAGCTCAGGGGATAGTGCAGGATTGCTCCTTACATGGTATGCATCAGTGATTTCTGCAGCCTAGTTTTAAAGGTCTTGGGTGATGAGGCTTCTACTCCCAAACTCCATACATTAATGCCCCAAAAGCTTTTTCCCATTTGGTTTTCTTTAAGCTTAACATTCAGGGTAAGCAGGACACCACAGGAAACATACTAATGCTCCTACACACAGAAAGGCCTTGCCCTCATGCAAACCCCCGTTACTGCCCCAGGATAATCCTCTCATAAGGGAGACCTGGATTAGTCACCATCGTGGTGGAATAGTCCCTCCTTCTTTTTGTCTTTCTGTGTGTGCCTCACACAGGAGAAAACAGGGCCCTGGAGCTCTCCTCAGCAGCATTTATCACCTGTAGTCTCCACCATAGGATATCTGAAACATCAGTGAATGAACTGAACTCACTTTCCTGCTCCCCATTTACCAAGAAGGAAGGATGAGGAAGACACCCATGGCAGGAACCCAAGCTGTATCTCCTGCTGTTCTGTCCCACACTTTGCATACAGCCACCTGACTGGAAGAAACGAGATATTTTCCAGTCTCCCTCTCCCGTAAACTGTAAGTGCAATGTGTCTCTGTGCCCATGGAGTTCAGGAGCACTGGTGAGATGGACGATAGCCAGGAGTATTCAGGAAACATATCTCCACTGCCAGGAGCTAGCACCAGATGTAACTCCCATACACCCACATGGTCCATAACCTATGAAGTGCCCTCACTTGCCGAAACCCAGAGGCACTGCGGAAAGCTAACCAGGACCCAGAAGCCTACACTCAATTAGCATAAAATGGAGCAATTTCAGACACCCATTTTTCACTGTAAGTTCCCAACAGGCAATGTAGCCAGGCCACAGCTACTTAGGGCCACTGAAGCAAATTGCACAGAACATGGGACCCCAACTACTCTGCTAGTGTGACCCATTGAAGCCAATGGGGTCATGCCACTGTTAAGAGCCGATGCAAAGAGCGACCAGAGGAAACCGCTTCAAGTGCACAACATGAAGTTTTATTGGGCCTTCAACACCCAGGAACAATTGTCTGTATTCCTGAGTGCCATCTGGTGGCAGCTTCTCTGTTAATTAACTCTTCACATATATACAGATACAGCACACTTCTGTAACAGCCAGCAGAAGATCTGGCCCTAGCTATCCCTCCCTTACTAGCAGTTTGAGTTTTTTCTCCCCCCTTCATTAAAAGAACACCAGGGTTGCAAAAATCAGGAAATGGCAGAGTTAATGTTGAACACACACCCTTAACTGTGCCCTTGTGCCTATGCATTCCCATACAGGCTAATCACAGGATCTCATACTATTTCTACAATGACACCGTATCATCCACTTTTCTATTGAATGATGTAGGGCTCCAACACATTCTCACTTTATTCAATTACACACTTTAAGAGATTGCCTTTGCCTTTTTCTGAGCCTCTTTTACCACTCCCACCTGGGTCTTGCCTACACTGGGAAAATATTTAGTGTTTGAATCAGAGGAAATGAACACCTTTTTAAAGAACACTTAGTGCCTAGTGTACCATGTTGGCAGGCTGCAGTTAAGTAGCACCCATCAGCTAGTGTATTTGTTGTTACTGTCCTTTATGCTCCCAAACACCAGAGCTATTTTTGCTCAAACTTTCTGAAATCACTGCCTCTCAGGCAGAAACCGGGCCTATAAAATTTTGGCATTATTAGGGACTTAAAACAGGGGAGTAGAATGCAGACATCTAGTGTGACCTTTATTTAATGATTGCCAGCCTTAGTGCTGTGGTTAGATGTTTGGCTGTGTGCGTGTGTTCCCTCTGCGTGCTGCCCCAGCCCTGTGCAGAGGAGCTGTCACAGCAAACCTCGAACGAACCGCCCAATGACCACAAGATCCATTAATGTATGAAGGCACCCAGCCAGGTTTATTGTTGAAAAAGCATGGTACTAGTATCCTGCAGACTCTATCGGACCACTAATACATGTATGCCCGTAACAATGGACCAGCTTAGTGAACAGTGGGACTTTTCGTTCCTCCCTAGGCTGGACACTCCCTCTGAGATACATTTTTCTACCCTGATACAAACAAGTTATGTACTGCCCCTCTGACATAGTTAGTTACTGCCCCCTGATGTGGTTAGTTATCACCCATTATCTTGTACATGTTAGTTCAATCAAAATGTCTCTATTACGTACTGGGGTCAGTGCATTCCTGTTATCCTTGGGGAATGTTTTGGTACCATCCTTGATATCAGGATATTCTGCCACCACTTGATATCGGGATGTGTTTGCGTGAGTACTCTGTGCCTAGCACTTCTTAGGGATGTGTATTTCTGCAATATCAGCCCTGTTCTTGCCAGATTCTGTGAGCAGGTCCTGCCTCTTGCTCACTGCTTGTCTTTGCTTTATATTAGTAAAGCTTTGACTACTACTTTAGCCCAGGCCTCATGTCTCAGGCTCTCTTCCTACTACAAGTGCCTTGATGAAACTGTCTAAAGCATCATAGTGCAAGTATTACACATTTGTGGATACCTCTTCCAAATCCTCTCTGAGAGTTGCCATTCCTCACTGGTTGCTCCAGGGGGGCAGAACTCTGGATTTGGCCCTGACCACTGTGATGACCGGAGGGTTGGTAGGGCTCTACACCCACCTTCTGCCCATGGGGGAGAAAGGGATGAAACATATGGCCACCACCATCACCTGCAGCAGCAGTCTGGGGAGAGGTAGATCTCTTACCCCCACTAATGCCCCTTTATGTCTTCAGAAGGCTGGGACATAATCTGGCTTGTGCAAGGTCACACTGTGGCAGAGCTAGGACTTGAACCCAGATGTCTTGGGTCCCAGCCCAGTGTCGTAATCACCTCCTCCTCATGCAAGTGTATGTTGATGGGCAACGTTAGAATATATAGAGCCTTATACTTAGAGGGTCAACTTCTTGGGGAAGGGACCATCTTTGTATTCTCTGTTTGCGCAGCACCCAGCACAATGGGTCCTGGTCCATGGCTGGGGGTCCTAGTGGCTACTGCAATACAAATAAATAAATAGTAAACAACATAATAGAAGACTGACTCCATGGAAAAGTATCATAAACCCAAACCTTTGAGGAAATATTGGCCTTACACAGCGTCATGGTAAAAAGATACGAACAGCATTGTTTTCCTAGCCTAAAAAGCATGTACATTGCCTTGGTGTGTATATTGCACATGGACACACACTCTTACTTACATAAAATATACATGCCGTTGGGTGATCTCAGCAAAAATCTCCTTTGATCTGTCTTTGCAGTGGAAAGTTGATGCCAGTTGTGTGCTGAGCACTTGTTCTCTTGAATTCAGAGCCAATACCTTCTGGCCAGCCACACTGACACGGCAATAAATTGCATTGCTTTGTGCAGGACGAGCCAGGGACATGTGTTGGAAGAAAGAAAAGGTGAATGTATAAGAATGATAGAGTGGAGTGGAGAAGGATTACAGGTCTAGGGACATTTGGCTGAAGGACTGTTTGAGAGAGAGAGAAAACGGAAAATCTACTCAGTAATTGAAAATTTTTAACAAGCAGTTGGTTCTACAGCATGAAGGACCCTCTGCATGTAGTAACTGTGCAGTCAATCCAGCTAGCCAGTGACCTAAACATTCGCTAAGAGCTCGATGCTATCCGGCAGCATCACTTTGTATCAGCTGCCAGCTGCGTCCCTCAGACTCCAACACATTGTCCAGTATCATTATGTTTTCCATTTCCTTGAACCGTTTCTAACCTGGAATGGTTATTTTTTGTTTTAAGCTGAGAAGGCCCAAATCAGGGGGTTATTTCGAAAGGGATATTGTTCCATGTTACAGAGCACTTGGGAATGATGCATCTGTGCTGAGCCCTGGATTTGAAGGAGATTTTGTTTCATGAAAGGTTGCCTCTCTGGGGGCAGAAGTGGAGCTTTGAGTTTCTACGAAGGACGAGGAAAAGACTGAAATTCCACGTATTTATTCGGTGCAGGTTCAGACCCTAGGGAGGAGGCAGAGCAATCCTACAAGCATCATTATCGCTGTATTTCCACACAGGTTTCAAAAATTGCAGAAAGGATGACCTGCCATCATGGCAAGTAATTTTTTTAAATGAGCATCCCATTAACTAGTCATCAGCCGCAACAGTATGGAGCAATAATCTCTACTACTGAAGCACTGGTAGTCTCTTCCTATGGGCTGTCTGTCAGGAAAACTCAACTGCATGTAGGTCAGACTCACCCACCTGGGCCAAAGAGCCAGAAGTCTCTGATGACAAGGCTATGCAAGAAAAATCCCATTTGGCTGCATTGTGGAAGTGATGCTGTGTTGGGGCCAATAGCAGGACTTCAGTTCTCCCCTTAGGGAAGCAGAAGTTGGAGCATGCTCAGAGGGAAAGCACCTTCCGCAGAGGCTCTGCCTATTGGGAAGCTGATTTTTCCTCTTTGCTTGGGCTGAGGAGAGTTGTGGTCATGAGTGATGGAGGATCTGCCTGCAGAAGCCTTGATCTGCTCTTGGTTCAGGCCCTGTTTCCTCCTTAATAATTAGCAAGATGATTTGGTTGCTGTTATTTATTGTCATGTGTAAAAGATACATACCACAGTAAGCTCTGCCCAGGAGAGGTTACAATCTGGAAGACGATTATTTAAATAAGTATGGTAGGTTGTACAGTGCAATGCTCAGACTTGGATTTTCACAGAGAGGGAGACACCCCCCTGCTTTCCAGCCCCAGCTCGGGGGCTGCCATGGTGGGGGAGAGAGGGCACATCCATCACATTAGAAAGGTAAGACTACTGATATTAAAATGAGTGGTGTGATTTTATTTGTAGAACAAAAAAAGTTAATTATTATAAAGTTTTTGTATTTAGCGCTTTTATCCAAAGCACTTTACAATAGTTAGATAATGGTACAAACATTTGGAAAGATCATTAAGTGGTCCGCCAAGACCGTCAGCAATTTTCAAGTGGGCCGCAAAAAAAAAAGTTTGAGAACCACTGCCGTAGATGATGGAGAGGACCTAATTCCTCCGGCCTAGTTGTCAGAAGAATGAGCTCCTGAGCACTTCTCACCAGAAGACTGCACAAGAATGGTGTTTGCCTTGACTTGGTTTGGATGCTGACACTCCTACTTTCAAACGCTGGAGAAGCATTCCCAGGTAGCAAAATCTCTTTTGCCTTATTTGTTAGGAAATAATTGCTCTATCAGTTGACCATTTGCATGATCGAAGGGCTACAGCTCAGAAGCCATCCAGCAAGCTTGTTACTCTAGGCTTTTAATTCTTGTTTTGCCTGAATGTGTTTGTTGGTTCAAATCCCAGTCGAGTCTTCAAAGATACTGTGTTTGCATATCAGCTTTCATTAAATAATTGTGCCTTCTTTAATTCATGTTGTCTGTCACCAGAGGAAATCAGCAAAATCCAGCCATGTGCGGTTGGTGTGGCAAGTTCATTCTTGCTATGCATATTGGGATTCATGGTTTCAGATCTCAGATGGGAGTATTCTGATAAGACCTAGCTGACCTGACAGGCCTCAGATGTAGGCTCTTTCCTCAGCATTTGTTCATATAACATTATTCATCAGTAATTTTATGTGACTTTATTCTGGCCCTTGCATTGCTCATGAACTGTTCATTTAAAGTACTGTATCAAACACAAGGCATTTGCAAACTGAAATTCAAGCTAATTTGACTTATGTCGCTTGGTACGTTTGTGTTCTCCAACAGGCCGAGCATGACTCTTAGAATCAGATTTCCCATGGGAATGCTCATGATCACAAATTTGAAATTACCATTCATTGAACATTCTGCAATAGTCGCTAAAATTCCTCAGTTTTAGCAACATTTCTGCAAGTGAAGCCATGTGCTAACATATTTGCAGAAAGCAAATATGAAAGGTGACTAACCACTGTTGAAGTGAATTTATTTGAAAATTTGACATAGAATAATAGCTCAGCAAATACAGCAGTCCTTTGTTAACCTAACATAGCATGTTTTCTATTAACCTTGCATTACATTTAAGGAAATAAATGCTCCATTTGTCGTAACTTTGAGCCAAATTTTCAAGGTAGGCATATTAGGGCAAAATTTTCAAGTGTGCCTAAGTGACTTAGGAGTCTAAGTCTCATTGAAAGTCTTTAAGATTTAGGTTCCTAAATGCCTACGGGTACATTTTCAAAATGGCCCAAGGTCCAGATTTGTAAAGGTATTTAGGTGCTCAGATGGACCTTGTGGGATTGTGAAAAATACTTGGCTACCTAACTCCAATTAAATCAATTCTACCAGTATGTTCAAACCACTTTCATTATACCAGTATAACTTCCCCATGTGGACACTCTTGCTCTAGAATAAGAGCAGCTTTTTGCAGCTTAACTTAATCTGCTGCCAAAGTGACATAAAATAAATCAGAAAAAGGCCCTCTTATACCAGAATAAGAATGTCCACACAGGGAGTTAAATACCTGTAGTGCTTTAAATTCACATTCTGTCTTACACCAATGTAAATAAGTCCTTAGTGCCTAAAGCCACTTTTGAAAATGAAACAGGCTCCTAAATCACTTTGGTGCTTTGAAAATGTTACCCTAAATCTATATTAGAACCTAAGTTAGAACCTAACAGCTGCCTTACTAGGTCAGACCAATGGTCCATTTTGCTTAATACCCAGTCACCAACAGTGGCCTGTACCAGAGCTTCAGGGGGAGTGAACAGAGCAGGGCAATTTTGAAGAGATCAATCCCTGTTTTCCCTTCCCGGCTTCCAGCAGTCAGAGGTCTAGTGTCACCCTGAGCCTGGGATTGCATCCCTGACCATCTTGGCTAATAGCCATTGATGGACCTATCCTCCTTGAACTCACCTAATTCTTTTTTTAACCCAGTTATACTTTTGGCCTCCACAACATCCCATGGCAATGAGTTCCACAGGTTAATTGTTCATTGTGTGAAAAGTATTTCCTTGTGTTTTTTATTTAACCAGCTGCCTATTAATTTCATTTGGTGACCCCTGATTTTATCCTGGGAAAAGGAAATAGTGCTTCTCTATTCATTTTTTCCACATAATTCATTATTTTAGAGACCTGTCATACCCCCCTTAATTGTCTCTTTGCTAAACTGAACAGCCCTAATCTTTTAGTCTCTCCTTCCATGGAAGCTGTTCCATACCCTTGATCATCTTACTTGCCCTTCTCAGAACCTTTTCCAGTTCCACTATACCTTTTTTGAGATGGGGCTACCAGAATTGGACACAGTATTCCAGGTATGGGTGCACCATGGATTTAAATAGTGACATTACAATATTTTTTCTTATTTTCTATTTAATCAGTTTTATTTTGAGAGATGTTCAGCTGTCATTGAAGTCAAGAAGAGAGGAGCTGAACAGTAGCAAAAGAAACACAGTAAAGTTTAACATATCAGTAAGTGTAAGCAGACTATAAATCTTAGTGGTGAACAGAAGTGTGTGTTTCTTGCTTAAACAGCTTCAACAATGTAATATAAATTACCTTGAAATCATCAAATACACTTAGTTTGAAAGGGAACATTATGGAAACTGGGGAGGGCAAGTGCAGAGTTTATATTAAAACATAAAATAAATGAAGGCTCAAAAGTTATAGCAGAAAAAAATCTGACTTGGGAAAAGTGAGTAATGAGAAAATGAGTGAGACAGTGGAGTTAAGAATAAAAGCAGCATTCAAAAGTCAATTAATATAACCACTTTATATTAAGGATGCATTTATAAAAGTTTATAAAGCATTAAGAAACCAGTCTCAGATGTTTCAGTAGATGGCTAATTGATTATTGTATATAGATATAGAGAGTGCGGTTGCTTATAACCGTCTGTAACAACTTCTATTTATGTGCTTATAACCATCTATAACACATACTACTCACATCTGTAACATGGTTATAACATCTGTGGCTCATTTGTGAACCCTTTATAAACTATTTACAAGTATACCCTTAATATAAAGTGGGATTAATGATTCAAAGCAAAAGCCAGTGGACATTGGGGCTATCTGTAAGCAAGTGAAGGAGGTGGAGGTAGAGAATGTCTCAAACCTAATCTTTTTGCAAAAAGGTACCACGTTTAGGGAGGAAAGTGCAGGACAGGCCTTCACAGGGGAGCATGTACGTATGTGGGAAAGGAAGAGCGAGCGATGCGCTCGGATTCCTTAGAGTGATGCAAAATGCTTCGCTGATGCTCTGACACAGGTGTGAGTCAGAGAGCATGGGCTGTGGCATTTTCCTTGTAGTAATGACACATGAGATATGCTGTTTAAATTATATACAGGCACATAGCATAATATTCTTGCTAAGGACATTGCACTAACCTGTGATTGGCCTGCCAATGCGGGGAAGGAAAGCAAGGATTGTAGCTTAGAGTGGTTGAAAGGTGAATTTTTGTTAGCACAAGAGACAAAAGAGGGTATAGAACTTATAGAAGTTGAGTTTTTGGACCAGAATGTTCTTTCCTTGGTGCTAGGACTCACTCCATGTGCACAATGTCACTTGCTTAAGAGAACTCACACTGTGCAGGCTCGAGTCAATGGTGCAGATGACATTTGCAAGGGATAGAAAGATATTTTTCCTAGAATAGGCTGCATTAAAATGGCAGTCGGTATCAAAGTGGATCCTACTATCACATTGCACATCTTAGCATAGTTAAGGCAAAACAAAGAGCAAGATCTATGTTCTATCTGACATCACAAAGAGAGTGTCAACACGTGATGCATGTACAATTACAGATCACAGAATACTTGCCAAGGTGCAGTTACTGTTACTGTAACACACTGCAGACTGCCCGCGTGGCCTAAGCTGGTAGCTGATCTCTTTAGTTCAGGTATGTCCATTACCTATGCCTGGCTCTCTGTTACTTCACTGACTCTTAGCTGAATAGACTCAAAAACCACAGGTGTCCGCTCTGCAAGGAAAGATTGGAAGCATCTCACGGTCAGTCGTGTGGCTCTGTATCCAAGCAGAGACAGGCTGGATGCATGAAGGCACCAAGAATTTCACAAACTGTCCAGTGGAAGCGAAGAGGATACTCTTATTCACCTCCCCAACAGCCATGGCGTAGGATTACCAATAGCTCTCTATGCTGCAATCCATCAGTCTTGTATCATGATCTCTGCTACTAGGGCTCAAGCCTCCTGACTCATCTGTTGAGGCCATCTGCTAATTAAGGGAACCTGTAATGCTCTATATTAAATACGGTATAACTGGTTATGCACAGGTTCCAACATCCCCATGGGAACCCCTTGGTGCTTTCTTCCAGGCTCTGTAGACTACATTATCACTTCTAAATACAATCCTATTGGCTAAGTATTTGCATCTTGTTTGCCATAAGCTGTAGAATTCTATACATAGCTGGTTAAATAGATTGGTTACATGTAAACTCTTGCCAGGGCCCTAAAAACTTTTCGGCAGGCTTTAAATTCAACTCATGTGCTTCCGTTGATAATGTTTTCTCGCAATCCTTATGGGTTCCTCCTTTGTTCATCCTTTAAAATCTGGCTTTAGAACCATGAAAGGATCCAGAATATTGTGCTCAGTACTTACAAAGTGCAAGACATGCTTAGAGCATTCACAAGAGCATTGATCCTCACAAGGACAGAAAATAACTATTTAATCCTCACAACAGCAAATAAACATGAAATAATTACTCATCATAGTCCCCCAGTCAGGTGTCTCCATTTTAACAGGGGATGGAAGAGAGACAGTGATTGATTTGCCCCAGACCCCCCAGCAAGTTACTGGCAGAGAGAGAACTAGACCGCAGATCTCTTGACTCCTAATCCCATGCTTGATCCAATAGATCCCACTGCTTCTTGGGAAAGCTAGCTTCAGGTGTTAGAAAGGCAGCTGCAGTTCCAATGATCCCTGCGAGGCTGATGAACCTAAACAAAGACCCCTGAAAAAGCAGCATGGGATATAAAATCCAGGCTGTAAAGCAGAGGCTCAGCCTGTGCCTATTCTGCAGATGACCAGAGTGCCCAGAGAAGCTGAACAAAATACTCCGATTGAGCCTCCTGCAAGCCTGGGTTTAATGTTTGCATGGCCCATTCAAACGCCATTCAAGTGTAGGCTCCTGCCCCACAAAAAGCCTGTCAGGCTTGTCCACTTCCCCACAGTAAGCCTCAGGAGCCTGGTTGATATCTGTTGACTGTGAGGCGGCCCCTTCTGTAGCTGAGTGGTAGAATCATAGAATATCAGGGTTGGAAGGGACCTCAGGAGGTCATCTAGTCCAACCCCCTGCTCAAAACAGGACCAATCCCCAACTAAATCATCCCAGCCAGGGCTTTGTCAAGCCTGACCTTAAAAACTTCTAAGGAAGGAGATTCCACCACCTCCCTAAGTAACGCATTCCAGTGCTTCACCAACCTCCTAGTGAAATAGGTTTTCCTAATATCCGACCTAAACCTCCCCCACTGCAACTTGAGACCATTACTCCTTGTTCTGTCATCTGCTACCACTGAGAACAGTCTAGATCCATCCTCTTTGGAACCCCCTTTCAGGTAGTTGAAAGCAGTTATCAAATCCCCCCTCATTCTTCTCTTCCGCAGACTAAACAATCCCAGTTCCCTCAGCCTCTCCTCATAACTCATGTGTTCCAGTCCCCTAATCATTTTTGTTGCCCTCTGCTGGACGTTTTCCAATTTTTCCACATCCTTCTTGTAGTGTGGGACCCAAAACTGGACACAGTACTTCAGATGAGGCCTCACCAATGTCGAATAGAGGGGAACGATCACGTCCCTCGATCTGGTGGCAATGCCCCTACTTATACAGCCCAAAATGCCATTGGCCTTCTTGGCAACAAGGGCACACTGTTGACTCATATCCAGCTTCTCATCCACTGTAACCCCTAGGTCCTTTTCTGCAGAACTGCTGCCGAGCCATTCGGTCCCTAGTCTGTAGCGGTGCATGGGATTCTTCCGTCGTAAGTGCAGGACTCTGCACTTGTCCTTGTTGAACCTCATCAGATTTCTTTTGGCCCAATCCTCTAATTTGTCTAGGGCCCTCTGTATCCTATCCCTACCCTCCAGCGTATCTACCTCTCCTCCCAGTTTAGTGTCATCTGCAAACTTGCTGAGGGTGCAATCCACACCATCCTCCAGATCATTTATGAAGATATTGAACAAAACTGGCCTGAGAACCAACTCTTGCGGCACTCCACTTGATACCGGCTGCCAACTAGACATGGAGCCATTGATCACTCCCCATTGAGCCCGACAATCTTGCCAGCTTTCTATCCACCTTATAGTCCATTCATCCAGCCCATACTTCTTTCACTTGCTGGCAAGAATACTGTGGGAGACCGTGTCAAAAGCTTTGCTAAAGTCAAGGAACAACACGTCCACTGCTTTCCCCTCATCCACAGAGCCAGTTATCTCATCACAGAAGGCAATTAGATTAGTCAGGAATAACAACCTGAAAATCACTCTATCTATCACAGTAAGTTCACGTCTGCAATTCCAATAGTTTGTTATACTTGAAAAGCAACTGCTTATTTCTTCAGGCCACCCTTTAATTATCACTTCTTTAAGGATTCACAACCATTTCCTGTTAGCTGTGGCAATTGACTTTACAATCAAATCTGTGTAGACTTAAATCTGTGTGTCTAAAGTCTTCTCCGGTTTCATGGAGGCCACTACTATGGAAAGTGCATCTGGAGTGAACATGAATTTACTGGGTGTGGAGATAACCAAATCATACTTTTGCTAGTTTATCATCAATCTTTGAATCAATAAGGTACAGTCATTTAGCAGTTTGCTAAATAATGCTGTCAGGGGCTTGTGGTCTGTTCGAACTTCCACTATCTGTCGATAAACATAATGACTGAATCTCTCACAGGCAAACAATATTCCTAAAAGCTCCTTCTCGATCTCTGCATATTTGGTTCCTGCATCAGTCAGTGCTTTCAGTGCATATGCCAGTGGTTGCCAACAATCCTCATGCTTCTATAAAATCACTGCACTTAACCCAGACTGTGAAACATCTGCTGAAATTTGAATAGGTCTTCCTGCTGCATCAAACTTCAACACTGGTTCTTGTATCAGTTGTTGTTTTAAACCTTCCCATGATTCCTCCTGTTCTGCACCTGAATACCATTCATTTTTATTCTCTAGAAGCTTTTTCAAAGCTGCTGCTTTGGTAGATATATTAATTAGGAATTTTCCAAGATAATTAGCTGTTCCCAGGAACCATTGGACATCTTTCTTTGACTGGAGACGTGGCATCATTTCAATGACTGAAATCTTGCTCTTATCAGGTTTTACACCTTCGTTGGAAATAATGTCCTCAACAGAAGTCAGTTCTGTAACCCCTAAAACACATTTCTCTCTATTTAATTTGAGGTTTGCAGCTCTAATTGCATCCAAGACTTCCTCAAGTCTATAATCATGCTCCTCTTTCATTGAGCCCCAGATGACGATGTCATCCATTGAGGTGTTAACACCATTAATATGTTGATAGATAGTGGTGGGTGAAATTCTGTGGCCTGCGTTGTGCAGGAGGTCAGACTAGATGATCATAATGGTCCCTTCTGACCTAAATATCTATGAATCTATGAATCTATATGTATGGTATTGTGGCACACTTCTGGTGCTGAAGCTATGCCAACGGAGGAGGAGGAGTTAACTTCAAAATGACTGCAGTTTCCTTCTCATTCAGCACTTCTGACACCATGTAATGATCTTGGGGTTCATTAAATAACAAACCAGTGAATGAGAAAGGAATGAAACTTTAATAAAACAAACAGGACAGCTTCTGTTGTGAGCTGCTGCACAGAGCCCTGCAGTGTTACGAAACCTTGCCTCCAGGGAACATCTCCAAATTCTCATATTCACAACAACTGTCTCCAACTGAGGGAGCAAAATCACAGTTTTCCATAAACATATCTCTACACCTCTTTCATTACAAATTAAGCACTGCAGGAGTGGTAAAGTGGGTGCTTGACCTCAGTGAAGACAGCAGTGTTAGTTGGTGGGGCTGGAATCAAGCCCTGCAGTTTTCATAGGGAAAAGGATAGAGGGGTTTGGATACAGAAAATCCTATTTTTGTAAATGGAAAATTGATAATTTTAATAAATATTTTTATTTTAAAAAGTTATGAAAAAACTAATTGACAAATGGTCCCACTTTGGAGCCTGAAAAATGGAAGCAACTATGAAATTTCTCTCAAAAAATATTTCATTTTTCAACCAGCTCTCATGGGTAGAGTCTCCTAGAGATGGAATTTCAATGAAACTGCAAACATGCAGTGCTGAGATTAAGAAAAATATTATCTGGCAAGAGGGTTTAAAATCTAATAAAGAAAAATTCCATATTGCAATATTAAACGTCTAACATGGGGAATGTATCAAGGGATAATGCTAAGGCTAAGATGGAAATGCAGTTCTGCAGAAAAGGACCTGGGGATTACAGTGGATGAGAAGCTGGATATGAGACAACAGTGTGCCCTTCTTGTCAAGAAGGCTAATGGCATATTGGGCTGCATTAGTAAGAGCATTGCCAGCAGATCATGGGAAGTGATTATTCCCCTCTATTTGGCACTAGGGAGGCCACATCTGGAGTATTGCTTCCAGTTTTGGGCCCCCCACTACAGAAAGGATGTGGACAAATTGGAGAAAGTCCAGCGGAGGGCAACGGAAATGATTAGGGGGCTGGGGTACGTGACTTATGAGGAGAGGCTGAGGGAAATGGGCTTATTTAGTCTGCAGAAGAGAAGAGTGAGGGGGGATTTGATAGCAGCCTTCAACTACCTGAAGGGGGGTTCAAAAGAGGATGGAGCTAGGCTGTTCTCAGTGGTGGCAGATGACAGAACAAGGGCAATGATCTCAAGTTGCAGTGGGGGAGGTCTAGGTTGGATATTAGGAAAACCTGTTTCACCAGGAGGGTGGTGAAACACTGGAATGGGTTACATAGGGAGGTGGTGGAATCTCCATCCTTAGAGATTTGGAAGGCCCAGCTTGACAAAGCCCTGGCTGGGATGATTTAGTTGGGGTTGGTCCTGCTCTGAGCAGGGATTTAGACTAGATGACTTCCTGAGGTCTCTTCCAACCCGAATCTTCTATGATTCTATGATTCTGTGAAATGTCAGGGCATAAACAGGAATCACAGCCACTGCTAGAAACTGACATGAATCATTCCAACCTGCTGCAACAAATGTCCAGAAGAAAAGCTCTGTGTGGCTCAAAAGCTTGTCTCTCTCACCAACAGAAGTTGGTCTGATAAAGGATATCACCTCACCCACCTTGTCTCTCTAATATCGTGGGACCAACACAGCATTCAGAGTAACCATGTCATACAGAGAGTTACTACAGAACAATTATAAATGGCTATAGGACCCAAGCCACACTAATAGGGTAGAGAAGCACAGGAAACTGTAAGGCCGTAGGGGTCTAGAATCCAGGGCAGAAGAGCTCCTAGGTAGCTGGCAGCTCTATGATGTCACCAAGCAGCAGCTGTAATCAGCTTGCACTCCACTACCCACTGTGGTCACAGTCTATGGGAAGGCCCACCTCAAGGGGTTTGATAGTCAGCAGTCTCATGGCTCCTGATTGGCTCCCCCGCCTGTATAAACCCAAGGGGCATTCTGGGAAGTATCCAGATAACGGTGTTGGTCCTCTGTTGCTGCCATGACTGCTCTTTGCTCTCCAGCTCCTGGCTTTGATCTTGGCTTGATTTGGACCTTGCCCCCTGAGCCAGATTCTGAAACCCGACTCAGACTGACCCTTGGTATTCACCCTGGTCTAGAACCTGACTACGAGCTCTTCTGCTACTCCCAGCCTCAGGTTTGACCCAACTCTGACCCTGGGTCCTGACTGCACTTGTTAGGGTTCTGATAGGAACTGTTAATGAAAGTGTTACTTACTTTCTTACTTGGTGTTTGATTAAAGCAAACCAGTCATACTGACTGATGCTACCAGCAATGGACTGGGTTCTGCTTTAATACACAGGATCTCACCCTGACTGCTGTTGCTTTAAGAGCAGTAACTGGAACTGCAGAATTATACCCAGCTTGACACAGGTGTTTGCTATTGTGTTTGTGTGTAGGTTTCACCAGGATAGCATAAGCCATAGCAAATCAGTTTTAAAAATCTTTAACCAAATGACCTCCTCATAATATAAAAGTTAATGTTGAGATTACAGAGATACCAGTTTAATCTAGAGCTAGTCAAAATGAAGAACTTTAGTTCTGTGGAAAATTCTGGCATTTTGAAATCAAAACAAAAAGTCAATTTCCCGTGAAATGAAAATGCTGAATAATTTTATTTTGGAAATATCAAAATGACCTTATTGATATGTCTTGTTTCAATAAGGACAAAGCACTTGATTTTTGACTTGATCACTTCTATTTTATTATTCAAAATGAAATCCTTCAACCTTAATGAAAAGAAGCATTTTGATATATTTTGTCAAAAATTTAGACAAAATAGATATGTTCCCATAAAATTATTATTTTCTAGAATCAGCATTTTCCAGCAGAAAACTGTTCTACTGGAAAATTTTCAACTTGCTCTAGTTTAACCTAAGAAATGTGCTGGGTAAGACTCTAATTATGGTAGACGCATTGTTGATGCTGAGTCGCTTGGAACACAATATGGAAGCCTAAGTGAGCAGGTTTATTGATGTAAATGGAGTGCTGACAATTTGTACCTACTGACCATCTGCCTAGTGAGCTCATAACATCCAGGCGTTATGACATTACGTGTATAGTTGTCAGGCTACCAGTGTTCAAAACAATACCAGAGTGATGGCCCACAGCTGAGAGGGGTCTCCTTCCTAGTCATCATTTTTGGTCTGTTCATGTTGATTTAATGATTGTTGATGATGTAATTACAAAGGATTAAAAAAGGTGATTCCAGACAACATGAGGAAAGCAATGCCATTTCACATTCATAAATGGGCTCTGGGTCTGGAATTAGACAAAAGGGAAGCCAGCAAGAACTTTTGCTAGGTGGGGATGATGGCAAAGGGCCAAATTCATACCTGGTGAAACTCCACTTAAGTCAGTATAGTTATACCAGTGATAAATGTAGGTCACTCATTGTTGATGCAAGTTTGCAATGTTCAGTGTGTCAAAAATAAATTAGTCACAACAACCTAAAGAACCATGACATCCTCAGAATGACCTTGGCAAAGTGTATCAACTGACTGATTTCTGAAAGCAAAGACTATTGATTGTAGCTGACTTAAGTTCATTTTACTTGGACTTAAGTCTACTTCATAATGTCCTAATAGAAACAGGGACTTGTCACATGAAATCCATCTTTTCATGACACGGAATTTCTGACTAGGTGTTGTCAGTTCCACAACAGCAATTCCATATTTAAAGCTTCTGTAAAACATTGGATTTCTGACCACATTACATTGAATCCAAAGCAAAATAGATGGCTCTAATCGGAATGTACCCAGAATGTATGCAATCAAGCATGCAGTGTTATGGTTTCTTAGCTAGTATAGTATATGACCATTCAACGAAATCCTTAATGGATTTGCACAATGAGGGAAGTTAAAGGTCTCCTTTGAAATCTTCACCCTGGCATAGCCTTACTAGTCAATGCTTAACTGTACAATTTGTGTGTTGCCTGAACGTAGTTTGTGGTATTTCACTGTGCTGTCATAGTGGATTGTATATATTGCTCTGGGTGCCAGATCCCACTCTCAGATGGGGAAATCTTGAGCAATTTAGCTCTGTGTAGGTGGAAGGGTGAGGGAGTGTTATTCTCCACCACCACTCAAGGTCAGAGAATGAGGCTGCTGTGGAACCAGTCACTCATAGAATGGAAAAACAACCCCTCTGCATCAGTCGCACAGGTCATTGTGCCACTGTAGCAATGTGAATGTGGATCCGTTGTCTTCCTGGTCTGTTTCCAGCCAACCATAATCATGGCCTTACATGCCTGTCCAGGCACCGCGGGTGCACCATTGCATTTGGTGGTGCATATGGAATGTGTTGGATTTCTGCTCCACAGGTAACTTTTAACTCAACCCACACAGTATCATTTTGGCTGGGACTCTAAAGATTATAAGGACAAAATGTGGCACAAGTGATCTTCAGAAGAGCAAACACAACACCAAATCCCACATGCTAGCTGCTTCTGGCCTTCTCTATTATGTTGTCTTGCTTAATATAATTTCTCTGCAAACCATCACTGGGCAATTCATTGTCAGCCAGCAACCATGCTTAATTGAGCTATTCTGTATAAAAAAAAATCTAGTGCATGAAGGGGCCAGTATGTAGCATATTTATTTTATTTATAGGCATCATTATGTTTATTGCCATAGTGGACATGAAGGTTGACAATGACAGCTGTAAACAAATGCCACATCTGATTTAAAAAAATAAAACCTGTATGAAATAAACAGGAATTCAAAAACTCCCCTTGGGCTTTAGAACAATAGTTCAGCCCTCTTCAAAGAGCACATAGAAGTAATCTGTCAAGCTCTGTAGGGCACATAGCTAGTGCTATAATGTATGCAATAGGCACTAAGTCTACTGAACACATTTCAAATGGAAATCAAAATACTTTCATACCCACAGGATCATTCCCCCAAGACCTTCAGTGAACTGTTGTGTGGCACCATGTTCTCATGGCATACCTACTTTCAAGGCTTTCTGAGCTGGATTTCCCCATGAGACCATAACAATATTGATCAATCCGGATGTTCCAGTGCAGTGGCAGAGACGACCCTGGAGAGAACACTCTTGGAGGGGTGTGTGTATACAGTGATGAAAAGCCAGAGGGCAGAAACATAGGTGATGAGTTATATGGGCCCATGGTGCCCTTGCTCCACCAATATTCAGGAATGTGGGTCTGGCTCCACCAATGTTTGGGCTTATATTTAATCAGATCCATCCTGTCCATAGGGTGGACCGGGGCAATCGCCCCGGGCCTCGCGCTTTGTGGGGGCCCCACACTTCACGGGGACGCAGGGTCCAGGGCAGCCTGGGGGGCTAGCCGAGGGCCTGGTGCCAGCAGCAGTGAGTGACCCGGCCCCAGCCTGCCCCGCTCCACCCCGCCCCTTACCGCCCCTGCCCCACCCCCACTCCAGCCCTTCCCCCAAGCCCCCACCCTGCCTCTTCACACCCCTGCTCCGCCCCCATTCCACCCCTTCACCCAAGCCCCCACCCCTGCCCCACCTCTTTCTGGCTTCCATCCCCTCCCCCGAGCGATGCCAGGAGCTGGCGGGGCGGAGCGGAGTGGGCTGGGGCCGGGCTGCTTGCTGCTGCCAGCACCAAGCCCACTGCTAACCCCCCAGGCTACCCTGGACCCTGCATCCCCCTGAAGCGCAGAGGCCCCCGAAGACCAGGGCCTGGGGCAGTTGCCCCGGTCAGTCCTATGGACAGGACGGCTCTGCTTGAACCCGTTCTGGGCACCACCAAAAATTATACAAACCTGGTGCCCATGGACAGAACCAGCCCAGCTCAGGGATGCAGAGCTGGTCAAAATGTCCCATGATGGGAATTCTAACATCAGCTTTTCTTCAGAGAAACCTCCACCTCAGTTTGGCTCATCCCTCTCTATAACAGCCTAGCATTCCCAGTGACAGTAATCCGGTCCAGTCACCATATTTCTAAGAGTAAAAATATCTCATAACTACAATAGAAGGATAAAGAGCAACACCACTGCACTCTGCGTGCCTGTCTGTGTAATCCACACTCCCACTGTAAGTGCTAACTCCTGAGAGGACTTCGGTTGAAGTCAATGGGCCTGCTTTTACAAGTGAGTTTCCATGTGTGTACAGCCACCACCTACAGAGCCTGATGCTCTGGCTCAAGCAGTAGGGATTCATGCATTTAGCTCCAGAGACTCCTGGGTCAGTCCCTGTTGTGTTGGCTTAGAGGTGACTGTCATACAAATTCTACAGCTGCACTCTCCATTTGTGTGGTATAAGCTTGGAGAACAAGTCCAGACACTATCCTATAGCCTTCTTTATAGTAAACTCTTTATCCTAGAGAATAGAAGGAAGCAACTGAATTCAAGAGTATGAAATCTGAAAGGAGAGTGACTGCATCAGTGTGAGAGCTCTTCCTATCAATGGAACTGAACTCAGCAGAGTGGGGGAGAAGTAGTTCTTGCCTGGGAGGGAGGGAGGGAGGGAGTGTACTGGGAGATGAAAACTCTAATTAAAATAAAAAGAAAAGGAGTACTTGTGGCACCTTAGAGACTAACCAATTCATTTGAGCATAAGCTTTCGTGAGCTACAGCTCACTTCATGAAGTGAGCTGTAGCTCACGAAAGCTTATGCTCAAATAAATTGGTTAGTCTCTAAGGTGCCACAAGTACTCCTTTTCTTTTTGCGAATACAGACTAACACGTCTGTTACTCTGAAACCTCTAATTAAAATAATAATTTCTGGTGGCACCCATCTTGTTGTTCCTCTTTTCAGTTGTGGCAGGAAAGGAGCTATCAGATACATCACTGTAACTGTTTAATTTACCATTTCTGGATAACAGTAAAGTGCCTTCACCAAAGGCACTTGGTTAAAGAAATGAAATAAATAAATACATAGGAAACTTTCTCTGAGGGAAGGACAAGACATACATTGTCCTTTAGCTTAGTACAATCATCCACTAATGTTTACTATTCCAGTCACTTATTGTTAGCACCAGTAAAGAGATGGGTTTTTCCTTCTTCCAGAGAAGTTCATGTGTGAAATCAGGTGCGTTTTCCCCTCCATTGCTTGTTGCATTGTTTTCTCTTAGCCCTGGCAAGCTCTTGTTCACAGACTTTCTCATAGGGCAAATAAATTGAATTTCTTTTGCTGCAAGAGTCATGTGCTTATGAAGCTTTCTGCCATGGAAAAAAGATTGCAAGGGGATTCAGTTTGCTATCCAAGTCATGATTCTGTGCATTCATTGTGAATGGTGACTGTGTGCATATGCCTTAAGCTTTATCCAATCAAATCATACAATAATAAATGTACGGAGGTAAGTGAGCCTTCATATCAGCTGAACTACAGAAAATAAGTAGTTATTCTACATTAAACCTAATTTTAATGCCCCAGGACTGTAGTAGATCATCCTTAGTCTATCCCTGATTTGGTGTACCAATGCTTCTTATTGCATATTTTTGACTGTTTTGAGTCTAGTTTTTAAATGTCCCAAGTGATGGGATTCCACCATTTCTGTAGTCTAGCTGCTCACTGAAGGTTAGTTATTTCTAAGGCTTGGTATTTAAGGGTTAATGTCTGCTGTTTTATAGACTGAAGGTAAAGCCACTGCAGATTAACTAGAAGGCAAGTGGACATAAATAGAACACAGAGCTTGTGACAAGAGGAGGGTTATAGATAGGGCTTCTGATTTTTATGTTTTCACCCATAAATACTGATAAAACACCCCTGAATTATTATTTTTTTAAGGGAGAGAGAAAGAAACAAATCAGCATTTATCCAATAAATACTGGAAATGGTTACTTTTATCTAAGGGCTTCTCTATATGGAACAGTAACGCAGACGATGGGGGTTTGATTTCTAAAGTGAACTATTATGTTGCGCATTAATTGGTCCATGTAGACCCTCTGGTGTGCACTAAATGTTATTTGAAACAGTACTACGTTAAAGCACATGAGGGAACCTGGCAGAGATTAACCATGATAACATATACTACTGTAATGAGCAATGTGTATAATATTACTTATTACGGTATATACAAGGAGAAAGTCAAATTGCTAAAAATACACTGTCAAAAATGAAATTAATAAACCTAAACAAAGCCCTATTTATAGACAAAAGCAATGGGTGATATGAAGTCCTGTGGATTTCTCTGAAGAAAGAAACATTGATACTATTTTTTTCTGTGCTGCACTTCTAGTTACAGTTTGGTCTGGACAAATAATTCCTACTGATGAATCATTTAGTCAGTGGATTTTGCTTCTTTTCCACTTGCAAATTATCTATAAACAGATCATGTTTTTTTTCAAACACATTTGATGATCAACATTTCAAATGTCAATAAATAAATTCTTGGTTTTAGCTCATTTGCAAGCTCTTTGCAAATGTTTGATATTCAAATTATGAACTGTTTTGATTGAATACATGGGTCAAATGACAAGTTTCTGTTCTGTGACTGAATGAATAATTCTTAGACTCAGGGTCTCAGTGCAAATTCCCAGGCGTACATATTTAGAATTCACTTACATGAGTAATTTGCAATATTCACTTAAAAATTTACGGTTAAACTAATGTTCTTTCCAGGAAGCACACGGGGTCTTATATTCTTCTTGCCTATACCAGTTTTATCCTGGTGCAACTACGCTGAAATCAGTGGAATAATTCCTGATTTACATCAGTGCAGATGAGGAGAATCAGTGCCACTTGCTAGAATAGTCATAAAAAAGAACATAGTAAAAGTGAATGAGTTGAAACCTTTGAATGAATAGTCAATTCTATATTAATATGAATATACTACTGATGAGTGTGTGCATTAGTTTAGGAATTTAGCAATGCAAGCAGAACACAAGATAGGGACTGATAAGTAGGCGTATTTGCAGAATGGACTGAAGAACCAACAATGTTAATGCAAAGTCAAGGTTACATAGTTGGGCAAAGAGTAGTTTGGAAATTCCAAAGTACAACCTTAACTCTGCCCCCTACCTTCGCAAGGTGGTGGCTGGGGGCAGCACAATAGTATGGATAAAATTCAGTGCTAACACGGGGAATGTCATGTGCACTGAGAGGAGTAATTAGAACTTCCCGTACACACTTCTGAATTCTAAGCTACCTGGAAGTAGCCATGAAATAGACCAGGGCATCACTGTAGGCAGCTCACAAAAGTCATGTGCTCAATATGCAGCATCCGTCCAAGCAACAAATAAACATGAATATTGTATATAAAGAATGGCATAGATAGTGATACTGCAACCGTTATAATGCCATTATATAAGTCGATAGCACAGTCTCACCTTGAAGGCTGTATTCAGTTCTGGTCATCCCTGCTTGGCAGAGGTACAGCAGAAATAGAAAGAACCCAGAGAAGGGCAACAAAAATAGCTAGATGAGAGTCAGAGTGGGACTACTTAATTTCGAGAGGAGACACATGATGAAGTATAAAATAATAAATGGTGCAGAGAAGAAAAAGCAGATGCTCCTTTCTCATACCTGTTCTTATAATACCCAAGCTATAAATAGCAGTGTAGTCCTGACAGCCCAGGCTAGTGGCTCAAATACAGCCCTACCCAAAAGCCTGGGTATGTACTTGGGTGAAAGCCCATGTTACAGCCTGTGCCACTGTGGCTGCACTGCTATTTTTAGCACACCGGCTTAATCCAAGTTAGTTTAGTCATGCCTACATGTGCTGCAGTCACACCTCCTGATTGCAGTGTAGAGATACCATAGCAAAAGAGGACCCCTTCCCCAGAGTGCTTACAATCTAAAATGCCAGCCTGAGAAAGGAAAGATTATCATCTCCATTTTACAAATGGTGGCCAGGGGCATTACTGAGTTGACCCAGGCCACAGTCTGTGACAGAGCCAGAGCTCTTGAATTCCAGTTTAGTGCCTTAATTATAAATCCCGACTTCCCCTCTGTCACAATTGGCCTCTGCTAGTTAAGCATGACTCAGTGCTCTGTAGTTTAGTGAAACAGCAGTATCCAGATGCTGTGCAGTGTGGACTTAAACAGGTAGAGTGCCCCAATAATGTGATTGAGAGCTGCTTAAGAACTTGGGGAATGCCACCGGGAAGTTGGCATGTGCTCAGGGTACCAACATTGGCCCCTTCTCAGTGGGCTGTGGAAAATGTAGAGAAGTGTTCTGATATCTGCAGCGCTGTCAGCTGAAACTAAAGCTGCTGCAGATGTTTGGCTTGACTGGGAAGCAGGTGCACATAAATAGAGCAGAGTGTGGCAAAGGGGTTAGTGGAGGAAACAGAGCACAATCTGTAAATGAAATTAAAAAAAACCTCATTGGAATTACGTCCCTGTGCTGCAGTCTTTATTCCAGCTTCCATGGGGAGATGATGCCAGAGCCTAATATTGC
The DNA here is from genome assembly GCF_965152275.1 of Natator depressus. NCBI lineage: Eukaryota > Metazoa > Chordata > Testudines > Cheloniidae > Natator > Natator depressus. Next base: position 42,281,103 of record NC_134241.1, on the reverse strand, counting down.
TCACTGTCAATGTTTGTGGTGGTATTCAGCCTCTCTTTTCCACTCCTTAGGCCTAGCTATACCTCTTTGCAAATCTGCTAAACTCTTCCTCTCATATGGTGCTTACACCGTACATATATTCAGAAATTGTTTCAGTTGAAGAGGTGCCCAGAACAGAGTGCAGTATTCTGAGTGGAGTCTCAGGGACCCCTGAAGACAGGGTGAGGAATACTTGTGGCACCTTAGAGACTAACAAATTTATTTGAGCATAAGATTTCATGCGCTACAGCTCACTTCATCGGATGCATTCAGTAGTGGGTATATTATAATAACTCCCTGCTTTGTATGAGCAGTTCTAGGTGTTGGCTTTTTCCCCACCACATTGCAGACTCCTGTCTAATTATAACTGCCCACTATAACTCCTTAATGCCTTTTAGCATTACTGTGTTCCCAGTTCCTCCTTGCTTTTGAATATTTGCATTACAGATTAATTTTCCCCAGGTATGTTAACTTCCATCTCTCCAAATCACCTTCAGGTAGTTTTTCTGTCCATGAACATCCTTTTCTATTGCTCCTGTATATTAAGTACTATTTGCAACTCTTCCCAATTCAGCACAATCTGCAAATGTGACCATCTGACAAGAAAAGGTCAAAGGTCAGCCAAGCGACAATATTCTCCGTGATAATCAAGGTCAGTATTCCATTGGATCATAGTCTAGCTGATAGCCTGATGGTTCTTGATAGAATTTGCTCCTATGGACTCATTCATGCAAAACCATCATTGAGTTAGCAGCAAATCTTCATGCTGTGCATTTATTTTGTGATTGTCACCTAATCTGTGGGTTTGTATATCTAAATCCAGAAATCTCGTCTGCATTGCTTGGGATGCTCTAAAGGAAAGCTGATAGCTGGCAAATGGATCTGATTCTGAGTTCAATGTGCAGGAGTCTTGAAAAAACCTGTGAAATATTTGCAAATATATTTTTAGTGGTAAGGGTGTAAACAGGGCTTGTTACATGCCAAAACCTGAAGCTACACCAGAATGCTAGAGCTGATCGCAAAATGGAAATATTGTAATGATCAGGAGGTGGTGCTGTATCTGTATTTATCTTGTCTTGTTTTGATATTATGTTGTCTTGATCTGGGGGTGGGCCTTGGTAGGAAGTTTTAGTCTTGCTACCTGCAATGTCCCAATAAATCCTGTGACTTCTATAAGTGAGTATTACAATTGTTAGCAGAAGCTTCATGATGGCAAAAGCACTTTTTCTTTAGAAGAAATCTATGATCATGCAGATGAGACTAGAATCTGTGAGTGCTTGACAGACTTTGAGCTGTCGGTCTCTGTGAATGAGTAGACTGAGGAGAAAGCAGCTCAGCACCTAGCAGTGTTTTTGGATGGTGATGCCAAAGCATTTTACCAGCAGCTTCCCAGTGTGGGTCATGAGTCTGATAGACAGTTACGCAAACACTTATATCTTCCATGCAAAATTTCAAAGTGTTGATTCTCCAGAATTTGAAAACAAAATTATTTAGAGAAAACATTCCATTTTCAGGGATTTTTTCAGGGTTTTTGTTTTTCTTTTATTTCTTTCATTTTTTCCTCCCCTACCTCTTTTATATTTCTCCCCTCATTTTTCCCTTCTTGATTTTTGCCACTGAAAACACTCAAGTGTAAGTCTGCACAATGTTTTGTTTAAGTGGAGAAAATGAAGATACAAACATTGAGAAATCTTATTATTTTGGGGGGGGGGAAATCCATTTTTCCACAAAATATTTTCAAATTCAATTTTTTTACCAGCTTCACATAACACAGTAACATTGAATCACTGTCACTTAGGGCCTGTGATGGGGCTTAATCTCCATCCCCTGTAAGGCTAGTGACTGCAACCAAGTAGTTATGCTCTGCACCTGGGGAGGTAAATAGCTTCCTGATTCCTAGCCAGAGGGGGGGCAGTACAGAGAATACACCATTTACACTGGCTTAGATCTTCAAGTGACCCATGCCTCATGCTGCAGAGGACGGTGAAAAACCACAGGGCCTCTGCCTATTTGACCTGAGGGAGAATTCCTTCTTGACCCCCAATATGGTGGTCAGAGCATTTCAGCAAGGCCCTATAGCCAGCCATGTGGGAAAGAATTCTCTGTAGCAACTCAGAGCCCTCCCCATCTAGTGTCTCATCCCTGGGTTTTGAGGGATATTTGCAATCATACCATCCCCTCCATAAACTTATCGAGCTCAGTCTTGAAGCTAGTTAGGGTTTTTGCCCTCAAAGTTCCCCTTGGAAAGTAATTCCAGAACTTCACTTCTCTGATCCCTTCATCTAATTTCAAGCCTAACCTTTTAATGGCCAGTGTGATTGGTTCCCCACTTAGGATGTCACCTGATGTGCTGAGATACCACCGAGTCTGCCTGTTACGCCAGCCTGGGCACCCTTTTTACCTGTCTTGCTGAGCCAAGCTATTAAGCTTCTTCCAGCACACACACAGGCGGGGCCACACCCAACTGCAGAACGAAACAGACCCTGAGATCAGTTCTGGGAAGGCTCAGTTTAAGGGACTTGCCCCGGCACTCAGGTGTCCACCTGCATTGGAATGCAGACCCAAGGGTATTTTATGAAATCCACCTCCTCCCTCAATGTAAAGGAGGGTATGCACAGCCTCTTATTCACCCCCATCCCCCAATTATAAATTGCACAAATTGAGTTAGATTATAAACAAGAAATAAGTTTATTAACTACAAAATATGGATTTTAAGTGAATATAAGAGATAACCTGCTGCAAATCCTACCTCGATGCCTCAATATGGTGCAGTGGTGACCCTGGCTGTTCGACAGCGATGGTAGCGGAGTGCATTCTCTGGCAAGTCTAACCATGCTATCAAGGTGTCAGACTGTCAGCCCAGTGAGGGGGTTGCTTCCTCTGTGGAGGGGTGTATAATCCCTCTTTCTGAGGCTGTAAGCTAGCTAAGTTGAGGAGGTAAATGTGCCACTGACAGCCCAGCCAGCAGGTGGCTGAAAACAATGGCTAGAACAACATGGAAAACCAAGTCTCAGTACTCTGCATGTTCCTCAATCTCCACTCTGGAGGCAGTGAGGCATTCGAATGACAGGAGGCTGCAAAGAATCTCAGGTGCCAGGTCGCCAAAAGGAAACCAGACAACTCTCTCAGTGTGCACTTATAACTGCAGAAAACTGACGAGGGAGGAATCGATAACCCATCTCATGGAGGAAAAGGCAAAAAGAGCCTGCGATGTGCTGGGTGTTTGCGAAACACGACGAAAGAAGGAGATGGAGGTCAGCTGGAGGGATGGAAGCATGGTCATTCTAGGAAAAGGAGAAGGCACGAGGACAGTTGGAGGAGTCGGATTCATCATAAACAAGGAATGGCCTTTGAAAATTGTCTCATGCCATTTGAAGTCATCGTGTATTGGGGTGCGTTACCTCCGATTGAACCAAAATAGTACCCTCAAAATCATCCAGATCTATGCTCCCACAAGTGCATGCGAAGATGATGATGTAGAAGGATTCTATCAGGAACTGCAGGAAACCCTCGCTCAGAGTTCCACATATACGATTGTGATGGGAGATTTTAACGCCAAGGTTGGAAGAGTGAGAGAGGGCGAAAAGTTCATAGGAAGGTATGGTATCAGAGAATGAAATGCGCGAGGAGAATGACTTGCTATATTGGCAGAGACAAGGAAAATGTTCATTGGTAACACCTGGTTCCGAAAGAAGGCCAACAGAAGATGGACCTGGATCGCACCAAACGCGAAGACAAAAAATGAAATAGATTACTTTCTGATCAATAGACGACACATTGTGCAGGATATTTCAGTAGTGCCATCATTCAATATCGGTAGCGACCATCGCCTACTGAGAGCCAGACTCACGTTCACTGTGAAGATGGAAAAAAAGGCACTGTGTATGGTGAACAGAAGGCACCAACTGGTAGCTTTTGATGAGGCAATCCTGAAGGAAAACATTTCTAGGGAAGATTGGAGCCTTCTGGACGACTGCGACAACGATTATGAGAACTTCAGTAAGAGACTGAAACGGTGTGTGAAATCAGCTGAGCGTGAAAGACCAAGAAGAGTTAGCAGAAGAATCTCGGAAAATACAAAGACTTTTATTGGAGAAGAGGAGGAAAATTAAAAGAAATGGCAGCGACAGGCTTGAGTACTCCCTTCTCTGTAAGCTCATACGAATGAAGTTGAAGGAAAACTTCAAGGAATTTCAAACTGAAAAGCTCCTAAAGGGTGCTGAAGATCGTAAAAGTCTCAAAAAATGCAAATGGGAACTAGCGTTGTATAGGTCATTATCAGCTTTGAAGAACAGGGACGGAGAATCAGTAACTGATCGAACAGATATGGAGGCAATCTGCAGGGATTTCTATACCCAGCTGTTTGCACCCCATATAGACATCCCAATGCCATCACTTCAATAAACCGATGAACACATACTCCCAGTTCTCATCAGTGAAGACCATCACACAGTCCATCAAATGAAAGAGGGGAAGGCTCCAGGCAAGGATGGTCTGACAGCAGAAGTGCTTAAGGCAGGAGGTCAGGAACTTTGGAAAGCTCTCACCCAAAAGTTCAGCCTCTACCTGGAAATTCAGAAGATACCATCCAGTTGGAAAAAGTCCAATACCATCTTGCTGCATAAGAAAGGCAATCGAGAAAATCTAAAGAACCCTCGCCCGATCTGCCTGCTTTCACATATCTACAAGTTGTTCACTAAAATAATAACAAATAGACTGTCGTGAAACCTGGATGAAAAGCAACTTAGAGAGCAGGCCGGCTTTTGAAGGAATTACAGCACGATAGACCACGTCTTCACTCTAAACCAACTACTAGAGCGTTCAAGGGAATACAGGTTCCCTTTGTGCATTGCCTTCGTGGACTACGAGAAGGTGTTTGACAGCGTAGAGACTAACGCCATTCTTGAAGCTCTTTCAGAACAGGGCATCAGCGCGAAATATATCACATTACTAAAGGAAGCGAACTCTGGCTGCAGTACGACATATCACTGTTCGATACTTCCCTCCGAATCCCCATCGAGAAAGGTGTGAAACAAGGAGATACAGTTTCACCAAAATTATTCACAGTCAGTCTTGAACTGGTTTTTCGATGAGCAGACTTGAAGGGCAGGATTAATGTCAATGGCGAGTGGCTAAACCATCTCAGGTTCGGAAATGATATAGTGCTGATAGCCGAAAATACAGCCCAGCTTGAGAGAATGCTTAAAGAACTGAACACGAAAAGTAGTCAAGTCGGATTAAAAATGAACTGGTCGAAAATGAAATACATGAGATCTGATGTTCTGCCAAGAACCCAAATAACTCTTGGAGGAGAGCAGATCCAAGGGATTGATAAATACATTTATTTGGGCCAGGAAGTCAACATGCGCCATGATCAGAAAGGCGAACTGTTGTGCAGAAAAAAAGCTGGATGGTACGCATTCAATGACATCAAGGACATCATCCAAGGAAAGATCAGCAAAACAACATGTGCGAATCTTTTTAACTCAACCGTGCTCCCAGCGATGTTATATGGCAGCGAAACACGGTCACTGACAAAGATTGAAGAACATCAATAGTCTGTCACACAGACGGCGATGGAACGAACATTTTTGGGCATTTCGCTCTGTGATCAATCCCCAACAAAATAATTAGGCAGCAGTCTGGAGTGCAAGATGTTGTTGTTGAAAGCAGGCTCAGCAAAATGCGGTGGGCAGGACATGTGGCCCGACTCAGCAACAACAGATGAACCGCAGTTATTTCTGAGTGGTGTCCACAAGAACATAAACAGCCATGTGGTCGACCTCCAAAGAGGTGGGATGATTTCCTAACAAGGAGGTATGGACAAGCATGGTGAAGGATGGCCAGAGTGAGAGAAGATTGGAAGACGTGTTGTGGTCGGTTCAGTCCCAACTGATGAAGGACCGACAGTCTACGCATAAGAGATAACAAACAGAACAAAGCAGACTACTGAGTAAATAAAACAAAATACACAAGCTAAGCTCAATATACTTAAGAAACAGGTTACAAAATGTAATTTCTTACCCTAAATGTTATTATAGGCAGGTTGCAAAGTTTCTGTGGTTTAGAGTTCCAGTTATATTTCTTTTCAGACTGGACCATTGTCTCAGCCTTCCCTTCAGATGTCTTGCACTCTTTCTTCTTGGGCAGACAGGCCATGGAGAGGAGTAGTCCCATTTGCCTTCCTCCCCACCCTTAAAAAAGATTTACATAAGGCGGGAATCCTTTGTTTCCCAAACTTGACTCCCCTTCCCTTTCAGTGGAAAGTTACACGAGGTCCCAGATAATGTTTAGTACCAGGTGACAAGACCACCTAACGTAGTATTGTCACAGTTATGTCCCCAGATGCCTCCCAGGAGGGAGAGAGATTAGTATCTTCATGGTCCTGTTGTTCCTTCCTGATGGCCCATCAAATCTGATGGCCTGTTGTCTGGTGGGTGTCTTCCCAATACACATCCAGTTGTAATTGTTACATAGTCCATATTCCTAACTTTTGATACAGAAATGATACATGCATACAAATTGGATAATCACAATTACCTGACTAATCTAATAGCCTTCTATGATGAGATTACTGATTCTGTGGATGAAGGGAAAGCAGTGGATGTATTGTTTCTTGACTTTAGCAAAGCTTTTGACACGGTCTCCAACAGTATTCTTGTCAGCAAGTTAAAGAAGTATGGGCTGGATGAATGCACTATAAGGTGGGTAGAAAGTTGGCTAGATTGTCAGGCTCAACGGGTAGTGATCAATGGCTCCATGTCTAGTTGGCAGCCGGTGTCAAGTGGAGTGCCCCAGGGGTCGGTCCTGGGGCCGGTTTTCATAGAATCATAGAATCATAGAATATCAGGGTTGGAAGGGACCTCAGGAGGTCATCTAGTCCAACCCCCTGCTCAAAGCAGGACCAATCCCCAATTAAATCATCCCAGCCAGGGCTTTGTCAAGCCTGACCTTAAAAACTTCTAAGGAAGGAGATTCTACCACCTCCCTAGGTAACGCATTCCAGTGTTTCACCACCCTCCTAGTGAAAAAGTTTTTCCTAATATCCAACCGAAATGTCCCCAACTGCAACTTGAGACCATTACTCCTTGTCCTGTCATCTTCTACCACTGAGAATAGTCTAGAACCATCCTCTTTGGAACCACCTCTCAGGTAGTTGAAAGCAGCTATCAAATCCCCCCTCATTCTTCTCTTCCGCAGACTAAACAATCCCAGTTCCCTCAGCCTCTCCTCATAACTCATCTGTTCCAGTCCCCTAATCATTTTTGTTGCCCTCTGCTGGACGTTTTCCAATTTTTCCACATCCTTCTTGTAGTGTGGGACCCAAAACTGGACACAGTACTCCAGATGAGGCCTCACCAGGTTTTGTTCAATATCTTCATAAATGATCTGGAGGATGGTGTGGATTGCACTCTCAGCAAATTTGCGGATGATACTAAACTGGGAGGAGTGGTAGATACGCTGGAGGGCAGGGATAGGATACAGAGGGACCTAGACAAATTGGAGGATTGGGCCAAAAGAAACCTGGTGCGGTTCAATAAGGATAAGTGCAGGGTCCTGCACTTAGGACGGAAGAACCCAATGCACAGCTACAGACTAGGGACCGAATGGCTAGGCAGCAGTTCTGCAGAAAAGGACCTAGGGGTTACAGTGGACGAGAAGCTGGATATGAGTCAGCAGTGTGCCCTTGTTGCCAAGAAGGCCAATGGCATTTTGGGATGTATAAGTAGGGGCATAGCGAGCAGATCGAGGGACGTGATCGTTCCCCTCTATTCGACATTGGTGAGGCCTCATCTGGAGTACTGTGTCCAGTTTTGGGCCCCACACTACAAGAAGGATGTGGATAAATTGGAGAGAGTCCAGCGAAGGGCAACAAAAATGATTAGGGGTCTGGAACACATGACTTATGAGGAGAGGCTGAGGGAACTGGGATTGTTTAGTCTGCAGAAGAGAAGAATGAGGGGGGATTTGATAGCTGCTTTCAACTACCTGAGAGGTGGTTCCAGAGAGGATGGTTCTAGACTATTCTCAGTGGTAGAAGAGGACAGGACAAGGAGTAATGGTCTCAAGTTGCAGTGGGGGAGGTTTAGGTTGGATATTAGGAAAAACTTTTTCACTAGGAGGGTGGTGAAACACTGGAATGCTTTACCTAGGGAGGTGGTAGAATCTCCTTCCTTGGAAGTTTTTAAGGTCAGGCTTGACAAAGCCTTGGCTGGGATGATTTGATTGGGGATTGGTCCTGCTTTGAGCAGGGGGTTGGACTAGATGACCTCCTGAGGTCCCTTCCAACCCTGATATTCTATGATTCTATGATTCTATGATTCAGTAAATCATAACCTTTCCAGTGATACCTTACAAGACCCAACTTGCATAAAGTATATCTCAGTTATGTCACATCCATATTATAAGTATATTTCCATAAAGAATATGGAGTGTAACCTCACAGCCAGTTTATATCCATTTATTCTTGTGATCATGTTGGCATTTAACTTAAATAACTCCTCTTCCTCTCTGGTATTTATTCCTCTGATGGATTTATAGAGAGCAATCACATCACCCCTCAGCCTTCTTTTGGTTAGGCTAAACAAGCCAAGCTCTTTGAGTCTCCTCTCAGAAGGTAAGTTTTCCATTCTTTAGAGCATCCTAGTATTCTCTGCACCTGTTTCAGTTTGAATCCATCTTTTTTAAACATGGGAAACCAGAACTGCACACAGTATTCCAGATGAGGTCTCAGCAGTGCCTTGTATATTAGTACCAACAGTTTTCTGTCTCTACTGGAAATACCTTGCCTGATGCATCCTAGGATTGTATTAGCCTTTTTCATGGCCGCATCACATTGGTGGCTCAGAGTCATCCTGTGAATTTCCAATACATTCAGGTCTTTCTCCTCTGTCACTTCCAACTGATACATCCCCAGTTCATAGTAAAAATTCTTGTTGTTAGTCCCTAAATGCATGATCTTGCACTTTGAACGATTAAATTTCAACCCATTTCTATTACTCCAGTGTACAAGGTTGTCCAGATCTGTGTGTATGATATTCCGGTCCTCCTTCATATTGACAATACCTCTCAACTTTGTGTCATCCACAAATTTTATTAGTGCATATTCTCACTTTTTGTGCCAAGATCTTTAATGAAAATATTAAATAAGATAGGTCCCAAGACCGATCCCTGAGGAACTCCACTAGTAACCTCCCTCCAGTCTGACAGTTCATCTTTCAGTATGACTCATTGTAGCTTTCCCTTTAACCAGTTCCTTATCTACCTTTCAATTGTCATATTAATCCTCATCTTCTTCAATTTAACTAATTTCCCATGAGAAATTGTATCAAATGCCATACTGAAATCCAGGTAGATTACCTCTACGGCATTTTCTTTGTCTAAAAAATCAGTTCTGTTCTCGAAGAAGGAGATTAGGTTGCTCTGGCATGATCTATCTTTTGTAAAACCATGTTATAGTTTATCCCAATTACCATTTACCCCAATGTCCTTAACTACTTTCTTTTTCAAAATTTGTTCGAAGACCTTGTGTACAATTGAGGTCAAACTAACAGGCCTGTAGTTTCCCAGATCACTTTTCCCCTTTCGTAAAAATAGGTACTGTGTTAGCAATTCTCCAGTCATATGGTACAACCCCCAAGTTTAGAGATTCATTAAAAATCATTGCTACTGGTCGTGAAATTTCATGTGCTGGTTCCTTTAATATTCTGGGATGGAGATTATCTGGGCTCCCGATTTAGTCCCATTAAGCTGTTTGGGTTTGACTTCCACCTCGGATGTCATTTCTGCTTCCATATCCTCATTGCCACTAGACACCGTGCCACTGCCCTTAAGTTCTTCATTCCCCTTATTGAAAACTGAGGCCAAGTGTTTGTTTAGGTGCTCGGCCATGCCTAGATTGTCTTAACTCCATCCTATCCTCAATGCTTCGCAGTCCCATTTCTTCTTTCCTTGTTTTCTTTTAGGCTTGTTTGTGATTCTCGGGAAGGGCTTTGAACTTTGTTCTTTGGCCAGAGGGCTGAGTCACTAGCCTGAGACCTGGAGCCAGAGGCAGGCAGACAGCAGCAGGCACTGAAGATACTGGCAACTTTATGCCCAGACACAAGGGGGCACTCTGCTCTCCTTCATTTGTAGCTGTGTTTCTTTCCTTACTGGTCCCAGCTCTGGTTGCTGGGGTGTGGTCAGCCTGGGAGCAGGGAAGGCTATCTCCTCTCGTCTGCCTATGTTCCGTATGGGGTTGGCTGAATCAAGCCACTGGTCCTTGGATAACCTCCCTCCTGCCACAGTGGCTCAGGGAACTGGTCCACCATATTTGGTATCTCACTCCTGGCAGCAGCCAATAGCTGGTGCTTCAGAGTAAGGTAATTAAACCCCACAATGCACCTGGCCAAGTTTGCATTGCTGCACCTGGAAGTGGAGACAATCCCTTCCCGATCCCTGCAGCCATCTGAAGCATGAGATTTGTTTTCCCTAACAAGCAAATGAGCTGACTTCTCCCCAGGACAGTGTGCCTAATGAGGAAGCACTGGGGTCTCTCAATATGCAATTAGGTAAATCAACAGCTTCTGTTAAAAGGAAAAGGAGGACTTGTGGCACCTTAGAGACTAACAAATTTATTTGAGCATAAGCTTTCGTGAGCTACAGCTCACTTCATCAGATGCATGCAGTGGAAAATACAGTGAGGAGATTTATATACATAGAGAACATGAAACAATGGGTGTTACCATACACACTGTAACCAGAGTGATCAGGTAAGGTGAGCTATTACCAGCAGGAGAGCGGGGGGGGGAGGGGAACCTTTTGTAATGATAATCAAGGTGAGCCATTTCGAGCAGTTGACAAGAACGTGTGAGGAACAGAGGGGGGTGGGGGGAATAAACATGGGGAAATAGTTTTACTTTGTGTAATGACACATCCACTCCCAGTCTTTATTCAAGCCTAAATTAATTGTATCCAGTTTGCAAATTAATTCCAATTCAGCAGTCTCTCTGGAGTCTGTTTTTGAAGTTTTTTTGTTGAAGAATTGCCACTTTTAGGTCTGTAATCGAGTGACCGAAGAGATTGAAGTGTTCTCCAATTGGTTTTTGAATGTTATAATTCTTGACATCTGATTTGTGTCCATTTATTCTTTTACATAGAGACTGTCCAGTTTGGCCAATGTACATGGCAGAGGGGCATTGCTGGCACATATCACACGATATATGTAGCTCACGAAAGCTTATGCTCAAATAAATTTGTTAGTCTCTAAGGTGCCACAAGTACTCCTTTTCTTTTTGCAGATACAGACTAAGATGGCTGCTACTCTGAGAGCTTCTGTTAGTGTATCTACTGGGGGATATACACTAGGCAGGGGAACAAATTACAAATGGTGACAGGCTGACCCTTGGTCTAATACCCCAGTTGTGCCTGGCTCATTGCACTTTTCCCAGCTCACACAGAGAAGCAGGATTTTCCTGACCCATGTGAAACTTGATTTTTTTTTAAACCTCATGGGTGAATTTTTATTTTAATATAAAAAAAAATCAAAGCCTTTCCCTTCCTTCTAATGGTCATTTGAAAGCATCTCAGGAATGTCATACCCAGACTGCAGGATTTCTCACTATTTCACTTTGAGAACTACTGCTATGCACTATAAAAATGGTTCGATCAGGGACTGGCTGGTGGTGGCGGTGGCGATGAAGAAGAATGATGCATAAAACAGGTAGCAGGATCCAGGAAGTTTGTAAGCTCAGCGGTGACCTTGCAAATGGAGTAGGCTGCAGAGAGAAGATGCCTTTGCCAAGGAAATGTAGTTAACCCACTGGAACATCCATGTGCTGTAATTGCAGCCCTTTGGGGAGGAGGCAGTTTGTAGATGTCATTTGTGCTATGAGCTGTTGTGCAGCTGATTAAATTGAACAGAGAAATCTACACACTCTATACATGGCCCCAAAGCCATCTGCCTGCATCTGGAGAACTCCCTTTAACGCTGCTGCCCTCCCTCTGTGCTTTGTGATCAGATAGCAGATTTCTGTCCCAGCTGGGAGTCTCCTAGATGTGATGGCTTAGGAAAAGGGAGGCTGAATCCGAGGCAGAGGGAAGGCAAGGAGGGGAATGTCCTATTTGTGAGTTATTTGGCTGTGCAATAGACTCTGTAGTGAAGTCATGGAGGCCCCATTGCTTGTGTCATTTTAACTAAGACCAGAGAGGCCAGTGCCCTGTAAAGAACACTTCTGCACTACCTAAATAGGTTCTGTCTAGACCATTCAACAGGGCTCCCTCATTTGTACAGTGGCTGCAGTGAGGTCCCAGTTCACCATTCTGGTTATGAGCAGGTTGTATTTCCCATTCAGATCTGGATATGGGCATTTGCTCAAGGAAGCAGCTGCTCTGTTCTCAAAGGCTTGCTTCAAGCTGATCTCCCTCTACTGTGTATGAAACCACTGAGGAGAAGGGAGGAGTGGGGAGAGAAGGAGCATTTCCTCCCCCTTAAAACTATATACTGACAGCAGTTTAAGCATTTATTGTTTACAGGCTAGAATCACACAGGAGGTCAGGCCTGGCGATTCTCAGCTTCACCACCCCTCACTATTAGGCACCTAGAAAATCATTGGGATTCTCATAGCCGGAATTTGGTGTGTAGGCTCCCTGTACAACGAAGGTGTGTGGGGGGGGGGGAGGCTCTGAACAGGATGCACAAGAGCCAGCATGATTTGAGGCTCCCCACCTAAGATATCAAATGGGAAATGTCAAACCAAAGGTGTGTCTTAAGCCCCACGCCTCTCAGTTCAGCACTTAAATCCAAGCTGGAGGCAGGTGCCTGTAATGCCTGTAAAATATTTCACCACGAAGTGGCGCCATATGTAATACACTTTACCTGAGCAGTCAGCAGCTACACCTGGGAGTACATTAAAGTGTCTCAAAGAGAACACATTTCCTGTGTCTCTGTGAAATGGAAGCTCTGTAATCAGTCCATATCTGGTAGGTTGCCTTTACTTCTGACACGTAACTGCCAGAGGGAAACAGAAGGAAAGCGGCAAAAAAGATTGGAAGTAGAAGAAGGGAGAAAAAAAGCAGCAAAGGCTGCAGCATCGCTCTATCAATGCACTACTCTTCAGTGCCTCAGAACTTAACAGGCAGAGTGGAAGCATATCCTGGGACCAGTATGGCTACAACAAAACTCCAAACAAGACTGGAAGCAGCATTTTGCAAGACTTTGAATTGTAACCAAACTCGACAGGGAAATTAGAAACATCCAGATATGCTTTGTAATTTATACTATAACTAAGCAGGCAGAGCATATCTTTAAATCTTTTACCTTTACTGAAGACAGTCACAAAGGTGACTATGAAAAGGTTCTGCCTATGTTTGATGCATACTTTATACTTCCAAGAAATGTGATTTATGAAAGGGCATATTTTCATCAGAGAATTCAGCAACCTGGGGAATCTGAATCTTTTATCACAGCTTTACATGCGTTAGCAGAAAACTGATTTTTGGGGGGACGGGTGGAACTGCAAAACATGAAAATATCAGACAGGCTGGTTATTGGATTAACAGATAAAAATCTTTCACAGCAGCTACAATTAAAAACAGACTTTGCCCTATACACAGCTATTTGAATAGCAACGCAGTCTGGGCTGGTGAAACAGCAAAACCATGAGCAACTCACCAAACTTAAAGAAACAAGATGCTAGCTTAGAAGCTGTAAACAGATACAGTGTAAGTGCTAAAAGTAATTACAAGACCACTGAGGCTGAGGGAATAATTCCCAGGCTAAGTACATCTTTCAGACTACATGCACAAGACTGGCAAAATTCATAGCCCACCAGATGTATGTCGAGCCAAAGGCAGAAGATGCAATAAATGCACAAAATATGGACATTGTGAAACTGTTTGCCACACCACACCAGTCACAGAGTTGATTTGTATTACAGCCAGTCAAGAGCCATTGTTTCTGTGTTCGATATATGTGATGACTCAGCCTGCCTAGAGGGTGAAACTGAATATTCAAGGAAAGTCTATTGACTTTAAAATTGATCCAGGAGCAGAGATGACAGTCCTCTCAAAAGGGACCTGCCACTTTGGGTCCTAAATCCAAGAATCAGGCCCACTGGGATCCACAAAACCCCTGCTCTGCAGTTATCTGTTGGTAATCTTGTGCTCAGCTGACGCCACCGGTTGCTGGCCCTGGAGAGGTGCCTCACACAGAGCTCCCTCCTCCCTGCTACACCACCAGCTAGAAGTCCAGAGCTGCTTGGGACCCTGGTACTCTTTAGGACCTCTTGAGAAACACCTATTATTATTACAACACCTCTCGAGAAAGGTCCTATCCTGAGACACCAACAGATGCACGGGCCTCTGATATCCCCACTGCTGGCTGCTCCCCAGTAATTCAGTTGGGAGATCTGTTGGAAATGCAGAGGAAGAAATTTGCTGTTGTGATGGGTGGGGTGGGTGAGTGAGTGGGAGGCGGTACAGGGAAGAGGCAGGGAATAGTCAGTTTCCAAGTGGTCCCTCAGGACCTGTTGCTGGAGTTTTCCATGGTGGCTATAGAAGTGTTCAAGACAAGGTTCCCTGTCAGCTTGGGCTGTTGGCTAATTACATCTCCCCAGCTAAGCAGTGCTAGGAGGGATCCGGACTAGAGCTGATCAGAAATTTTCCAATGGAAATCATTTGTTGTTTTGTCAAAAACAAAACTTTTGCAGAAGTGTGCTGACTTCAACGTAACTTTCTGTGAAAAAGAATCAGAATGTTTCAATTTTCTGTTTCAAAAACAATTTTTCATTTCAGTTTTTAACATTGTATATTATAATATCACTTTTTGGGGGAAAGTTTAGATTTTATAGAAATGCAACATTCTGATTGACCTGAAACCATTTTTCAGGACTTGATATCATAGGAAATGTCAAAAAATTTGGTTTTGCTCCATGTCGAAATGGGAAAAATATTCCCCAAATTCTGGAAATTGCAACTCTGATCATTCCATTGTGTTGACTGAAATTCCCCACTGCATCTAACTCATAAGTTTTAAGGGCCAAAGAGACTGCTATGATAGTCTACTCTGACCTCCTGCATAGCACAGGAAATGAGATCTTTCACTTCCTGTCCTAAATGCATTGCCAAGCACACTTAAGCCATTACTGCACTGGTTGAATTTGTGGTGGGTCCATTGATTCCTCAGAGAAGCACTTTTGGAGCCTTAGAGATGCAAGTCAGGGGCAATGGAAGCTCCCTAAAAGTGGGGGGACCACCAGTGCCTGAACTGTGGCCCAGTGCCCCTGAACCTCCACCCCTATGCCACCCCTTCCCTCCGAGTCCCCCTCCCTTGCACCACAACTTCACTCCCAAGACCCCACCCCTTCTCACTCCCTCCCCCTCCCCATCTCTTGCCCTTACAGCCAGTAAAAAGTGGGAGGGGGCATGGCCCCCTTGCCCCCACCCCCCGCTCTGACACTCCTGATGCAAGTTCATTTGATATCTAAGTCCTACTTTTGTATGAACTCAGCTCCTGGACAGGAACATCAATTAATGAGCACAGCACAGAGGCATTAACATACTTTGTAAACACAAGGAGGCTGGCTGTGTAACACCATTGCCCAAGTTGCCATGTTACAGCAGAATGGTGAGTTGACTGGCAGGAACAAACATGGCAGCCATCTCAGTACTCTTCCCTATTCAGAGTTTCCCCTTCCTACTGTCCGCATTAATATTTGTGATGATGCTAACACTTTAGGGGGCTCACAGCTCCCTTTACAAGACTCTGAAGGAGCCAGTCTTAGGGGGCGCAACCCTCACAAAGGGAAAAGAGTAAGAAGGTGGGGGAGGTAATATTTTTATTGGACCAATTTCTGTGGGTGAAAGAGACAAGCTTTGGAACTACACGGAGCTCTTCAGGTCTGGGAAAGGTACTCAGTGTCCCTGCCATATACAAGGTGGAACAGATTGTTTAGCATAAGTTGTTAACAGATTGTAAGTTGGAGACCATGTCCAGAAGTAAATCTTTCCCAGACCTTCTCTTCTGGCCATTAGATGACAACCCCCAGACCTTGCCAATCTCACCAGAGGCAAACTCCCCACAGACTAGGACCCAGCAGCTCCAAGCAGCACCAGACCCTGGGCGGCGGGTATCATAGGCTGGGGGAGGCTGTGCCTCCCCAAACAGCCTGGTGTGCCCATGCTCTGCCCCCAGGGCCCCTCCTGCAGTTCCCTGCACTCTGCCCTGGCCCAGGCTGCATGAGGCTGGGGCTGGCCAGCCTGCTGTGGGGACTCGGGGTGGCTGGCACTGAGGCCGTGCTGCCCACCCAACACACAGATCGCACCGCCCAGCGCACCAGGAGCTGCAGCCACGCCGCCACGCCGCCCAACCACCTGGCCCTTCAGGATTGGGACATTGCAGCAGTGCCATCCAGCGCTGGGGCTGTGGGCCGTGATGGGGGTGCTCTGGGCTCCTGCAGGGGAAGGGGGGCAGAAGGGAAGGGAAGGGGGAGGGGAGGGGCCTCAGGCACAAGGGGAGGGGCCAGAGACTAGCCTCCCCCAGTGGCTGGGTCACTGGCCACCCATGCTGCCATAGCAGCAGATACAAAACCTGCAGACCTATCTCCTATGCCACAATGATCAATACCCCACACAACACACCTTTTCAAGATGCGTGTGTGCTACTTGTCATTTACAACACGTCATGTACCTCATCCAGTGGGTGAAAATGGCCAATCAGTACACTCTTGAATGAACTCCCAGAAAAAATAATAAAAGACAAGAATACCCTATCACCCATACGCAAACACTTTTCACAAAACAATCACTCCATAGCTGACCTCTCAGTCCTCGACCTCAAAGGAAAACTGCATAACATCTTAAATTCATAACTTTGCTAGACACTAAAAAATCACAGTTTTAATAAAAACACTGGAGATATGGTTTATTACAACAATCTGTAACCCACTAAGCCCTTCTCTGTCCTGACTGCAGGGGTGTTAACGGGCCACTCCACCTTGAATGGTCCCTTACAATATGTGTTAACTACTTATGCTAAACAATCTGTTCTACCTTGTGTGTGTGTGATGCTCTGAGTATGATTTTCCAGACCTGAAGAACAGCTCTATGTAGGGTTACCAACTTTCTAATCACAAAAACTGAAGACCCTTGCCCTGCCCCCACCTCGCCCCTTCTCCAAGGCCCGACCCCCACTCACTCCATCCCCCCTCCCTCTGTCGCTTGCTTTCCCCATCCTCACTGACTCACATTCACTGGGCTGAGGCAGGGGGTTGGGTGTGGTAGAAGGTACGTGCTCTGGGCTGTGGGTGCGGGTTGTGGGGTGGGGCCAGAAATGAGGAGTTTGTGGTGTGGGACAGGGCTCCGGGCTGAGGCAGTGGGTCGGGATACGAGAGGGGGTGAGGTCTCCGGCTGGGGGTGTGGGCTCTGGGGTGGGGCCAGGGATGAGGGGTTTTGAGTTCAGGAGGGGGTTCTGGGCTGTGGGGGTGGAGCCGAAGGTTTTGGAGTATGGGAGGGGGCTCCAGGCTGAGGCAGGGGGTTGGGGTGTGGTAGGCAGTACGGGCTCTGGGCTGTGGGTGCGGGTTCTGAGGTGGGGCCAGAAATGAGGGTTTCAGCATGCAGGAGGAGACTCTGGGCTGGGGCAGGAGGCTGGGGTGCAGGGGATTGTGAGGACTCTGGCTCGGGGGTGCGGGCTCTGATGTGGGGCTGGGGATGAGAGATTTGGGATGCAAGAGGGGGCTCTGGGCTGGGTCTGAGGGGTTCAGAGTGCGGGAAGGGGCTTTGGGTTGCGGTTGTGGTGCTGGGGAGTGTGAGGGCTCCAGCTGGGGGTGCTGACTCTTGGCTGGGGCTTTGGAGGAGGGGTGTGGGGTGCAGGAGGGTGCTCCAGCCTGAGACTGAGGGGTTCAGAGTGCAGGAGGGCAATCAGGGCTGGGACAGGAAGTTGGGGTCTGGGGCGGTGGGCTCTGGTGTGGGGCTGGGGATGAGGGATTTGGGGCGCAGAAGAGGGGTCCAGACTGGGGCAGGGGGTTGGAGTGCATGGGGGGTGAGGACTCCAGCTAGGGGTGCAGGCTCTGGGATGGGGCTGGAAATGAGAGGTTTGGGGTGCAAGAGGGTGCTCCAGGCTGAGATCGAGGGGTTTGGAGGGTTGGAGAGGGATCAGGGCTGTGGCAAGGAGTTGCGGGAGTGGTTCAGGGGTGCAGACTCTGGGCGGTGCTTACCTCAAGCAGCTCCCAGACGCAGTGGCATATCCCCCCTCTGGCTCCTAAGTGGAAATGCAGCCAGGCGGCTCTGTGCACTGCCCCATCCACAGACACCACCCCTGCAGCTCCCATTGGCCACCGTTCCTGGCCAATGAGAGCTGCGGAACTGGCGCTTGGGGCAAGGGTAGCATGTGGAGCCCCCTGGCTGCTCCTACACATAGGAGCTGGAGGGAAGACATGCCGCTGCTTCCGGGATCCGCACGGAGCCAGGGCAGGCAGGGAGCCTTCCTTAGCCCTGCTCCGCTGCCAACCGGACTTTTAACGGCCCGGTCAGCAGTGCTGACTAGAGCCACCAGGGTCCCTTTTTGACCAGGCGTTCAATGTCAGGTGTCAAAAACTGGACACCTGACAAGCCTAGCTCTGTTCAATGTCAGGTGTCAAAAACTGGACACCTGACAAGCCTAGCTCTGTGGCTTGAGAGCTTGTCTCTTTCACCAACAGAAGCTGGTCCCATAAAAGAGATTCCCTCATCCACATTGTCTTCTCTAAATCCTGGGGCCAACATGGCTACAACACCACTGCAAACAAAAAAGGGAAACAATGCATTTTATTGGAATGAACGTGACAGCCAGAACAGAAGGATGTGAAAAGTGGGAAAGGAGGAGCCATAGTGGAGAGTTATGATCCCATATGTTTGCTAGCAAAGCAAGGCAGTTACAGGAACTTAATGACCTGCTGCTCTCAGCTTCTTAAAAGAAAATGGTATTTCTTGGCAGCTCTACAGATCTGACATGTTGATCCACTGAAACGCTCTCATACTATAAATCAGGAGCAAGTGATCACAGACTGTGGTGCAGGGAGCAGACACTCATTCTTCTTTTTGGGAGGATGTGACTTGTACATTATTTTCTTTTTCAAATCCTTTTCCACCCTGGGTGCTACAGCGCTACAGCGCTCTGGGAGAGCTTCCTACAAGGCAGGAGGGAAATTCAACTGGAAGCATTTTGGAGCTGGGACCATCTTTGTGTTTGCTGTTTATACAGCACCTGGCACAATGGGGTCCTGTCCATAACTAGGGGATCCTAGGTGCTATGCTTATATAAATAATAATAAGGGACCATCTTTGGCATCTCTGCTGAGCTAAACAATAGTGACTTGTTTACTAGGAACTGAAGAGAGACACTTCCTCCACTTCCTTCATATATTGGACAGAGCTGGTCAAATACTATTAATCAGCTAATGCATTTGGGGTCTGATCCAAAGCCCACTGAAATCAATGAAGAGACTCATGGATTGTAATGGACTTTGGATCGGGCCCTTAATGAATAATGTTATTTGTCAAATGCTGGAAATCAAACCATTACAAATGTTGGTTCGGTTCAGGTTCCAGTTCATCAGTGTTTCCCAACACTCCCGTTTGGTTCTGGTTCAGACACTGATTTAGAATGATGGTTTGGTAACCAGTTCAGCCACTTTGAACCTGCTTGACCCAGATCAGATACATTTCCTACAGATTGTCATGCACGCAAAAGAATACGATGATAAACATTTCTTTCACTGTAGAAAAATTACTTATGTTTTAAATTATTTGCATGCACTAGTACAACGCCATGTCAGTCATATTTGACCATTGTGGTGACAAAATGAATTTCA
This sequence comes from Natator depressus, assembly GCF_965152275.1. Classification (NCBI taxonomy): domain Eukaryota; kingdom Metazoa; phylum Chordata; order Testudines; family Cheloniidae; genus Natator; species Natator depressus. The sequence goes on along the minus strand of NC_134241.1, from coordinate 42,261,259 downwards.
GTCCAGAAAATGCCCTTTCTACTCTGACTTGCATAGCAGGAACAAGGAGTTGGAGAGGAGAGGGGGATATTCTGGGAGTTGTAGTTCTCTTCCATGGGCAGTCCTTTATGTGGGCATGACAGACAGGAGCACTCTCTTCCCCCTCTCTCATGTCCTCCAGTGGCTTCCAGGGAAGTGTAGTCTCTGCCCTTCACTCTCTAGGGTTGGAGCAGAGAGAGACCCTTCCTCAGCACCCCCAAAAGACCTTCCCTCAGTGCCTGATTACTGAACCTGTTATTTTGAGCTGGTTACCGGTTTTTGGTGTTTCGGGGGTCGGTTCCAGTTTGGATTCAGTGCATCAGAGGTTTTCAGTTCCACACACTCAAAAAAACTGTCTGAACCAGTTTTCAGATTTGGGTTCAGCTCAACTCCCTGATCAAATGATCCACAGAGTGAAATCCTGTCTCCACTGAAGTCAATGGCAAAACTCCTATTGATGTCAATGGGCAAGGATTTCACCCCTCGATTTTAAGTGCAGAAGGGACCATACTGATAACCAGGCCTGATCTCCTGCATAACACAGGCATAGAATTTCAGCCCGTGATTCCTGTAACTAGCCCATAACTTCTGGTTGAGTTAGAGCAGAATAGTAGATCTTTTAGAAAGAGACACCCAATTTTAATGCAATGACTTCAAGAAACAAAGAATCCCTTGCTAATCTGTCCCTTGCTAATGCCCCTTGCTAATCTGCTCCAGAAGTGAATTACCCTCACCATGAAATTTGTTCACCTTATTTCTAGTCTGGATTCGTCTGGCAATTGTTTTCATTATTGAACCAATTGAATACTAGCTGCTGAGTAACATTCAATTAATAACTCATCCCTCTCCTAATATGGTATTGGATCAACAGTTTTGTTTTTATTATTATGATTAATTTACAGTAGTGCCCAGAAGTGCCAGGTGCTCTCCAAACCCTGCCTGTTTCGGGGAACACACAGGGAACTGGGCTGTGCAAAGGGGAATGGGAACAGCAGGCATTTCATAGACAATCTATATACGAGTCAGCTCGATTCCCTGAAAGCCTCACAGGGCTGTACGAAGAACTTAACTGCTGACAGGATTGGAGTCTTGCAGACGACCTCAGGGAGGTTGTACCAGGCATAAGGGGTTGCAGAGAGGCAGACAGGGAGGACTGTCTGAAAATCTGACCCTTGGCTGGATAAGCGTGGGGGCATTGGTGCAGTGGAGGGGGTGGGGCAATACAAACTTGTCAGGGGAGGAACAGTTGTGTGGAGCTTTGCAGGTGGGGAAAATAAGTTTATTTTTTCCCTTGATAATTGCTTTGTTCTGTTCATTCCTTCTAGGGCACCTGGCATTGGCCACGGTTGGCAGAAGGACACTAGGCTAGATGGGCCATTGGTCTGACCCAGTATGGCCAGTCTTCCATTCTTAATTTGATGCAATAGCAGAAGGGGAGCTGGTGGCGGTATTCAAAGAGGGGAGTTTTGTCCTGGACAATATGAGTAATGTGCTCCTCACCTTTAAAAAGGGACTTTTATTTAAAGGGGAGTGGGTTAGGGTTCTTTTATGATGGGTTTTGAAATGGTGCAAAACACTGCATTCTAGAATTAAATTCTGGGGGCTGGACAAAAAATGGCCACCCCCTCCCCATCTCCTCCCTGTGTCACCCATTCCTTTTCTGTCTAGTGCATGCCCTGGAACTCTGTTTATTTTAAAAGTACAAACGTCCTGAGTTGTCTTGCTCGTAGGGCAGAATTGCAACTGAGAGTGCATCTACAGCAATAGGAACCCACAACAGCAAGGCCCAGAGCTCAGCTCAGCCGTCTTGGGCTGCAGGGCTAAAAATAACAGTGTAGAGATCCAGGCACAGGATGGAACACAGGCTCTGAGACCCTCCTCCCTCACGGGGTCTCAGAGCCTAGGCTCAAGCTTGAGTCTGAATGTCTACACTGCTATTTTTAGCCTTGTGAGATGGAGTCAGCTGGCCTGGGCTCTGAGTCTCGGTGCCATGGGTCTTTTATTGCTGTGCAGACGTTCCTTGAGTAACCGAGTGTTAGCCCAGAGCGCAACCACCTTGGGATACCGTGTGCAGTGGGGTGGAATAAAGCTGGTTGCAATTTTTCCAATCCAAAAGATTTTTAAACTGAAAAATAGGATTTTCCCCAAACAATTATTTTGAGACGAGATTCAGATTTCTTGATAAAATCCAAACACGAAAAAAAATATGGGGGGGAGTGTATTTTTTTTTCAGTTTCTCTCTGTTCCTTCTCCCTCCCATTTTTCTGGAGCAGATTGGATAAAAGAAAATAAATGCAGTGGGGGAAAGTGGGATAAAAGAAAGGTGGAAACAATACATCAAAAGCAAAAACTCCTTAAATTTTTAGAAAAAAAACTCCAAAAAATAAAAAAATGTTGGGGTGAAAGATTTCAAATAAACAAGACATAATTCTTTTAGAACCTGCAGACAGGAAATGGTTTACCTTTTATCAACACTCTTGTTGATTGTTCAGCCAAAAGCATCATGTTTGTCAAAGACAGGTCCAACAGAAAAGGTTTGATTCCAAACATACTTATTACAATCATGCAGACCTGTGCAGGCTCTACAATTCTGTCAGAGGGGATGGACAGCGAAATGTGCTGTGCAGATTTGTGAGGTTTTAAAAGAAGCTGTGAAAATTATGGGGTAGGGGTGGCATTGTGGGAAGGAGAAAGTTGCATGATGGGAACTTGACCCCTTGCTCTCAGCTCCCTGCATGACTTGTTTCTGTCCACAATGCGTTGCAAAAATTCTCCAAAAGGCATTGCTGCGAGTGGCATGCTGGGATAGCTACCTGTGGTGCACTGCACTTTGCATTGACAGAAGCATTCCTGGTCACGGGTGCTGGAACAATTTTTATAGCGTGAGTGCTGAGAGCCATTGAACCAAACTGTAAATCCTGTGTATAATGATTAATTTACAGGAGTGCCCAGAAGTGCCAGGTGCTCTCCGAACCCTGCCTACTTCAGGGAACACAGTCTGGGCTGTGCAAAGGGGAACGGAAACAGCAGGCATTTCATAGACAATCTGTATAGGAGTCAGCTTGATTCCCTGAAATCATCACAGGGCTGTATGAGGGACTTAACTAGTGACAGGATCAGAGCCTTGTGGATGACCTCAGGCAGCACCCCCACACCCCTAGTTCCAGCACGTATGTTCCTAGTGAGTATGTGCAGCGCTGACACAAGCAGCCACATGTGCCCGTACATGAGCGATGTACTAAATCGGGTGGCTGTAGGCCAGCATAACTTGGACTGACCAAAGTTTGCAGTGTACACATGGCTACAGTGTCCAAAGCAGTTCAGCTGTGAGTGCTGCACCGTGCTGTGTCTCCCGGTGATGGACCATCCACAACACAGCTCAACACACTCTCTGGAAAAGAGAGCATGATGTTTGGTCCACAATGCACAAATTTGTTACTTGTTTGGTTCCCCCCACCACCACCACCATTTAGTGGCATTAATGAATGTTCCTTATATGACAGTGCTTGTTAAATTAATCTTTAATTATATCAACATTCCTATTACATTCTCCTGGCATTTAGGTTTCCCCCATCTATTTCCCTCTCCTCTCTCTTTCCCTTTTTCTGGGAGCTCTTCCAGTGTGCCTCCCTTTCTCCTCCTAGGTCACCCCCTTTGATTCCGTCTTCTCTTCCTCCTTCCCCAGGGCCCTTCACTTCTCCCTCCCATTCTAAAGGCTGCATCCTCCTACTGGAGACACTGGGACCTTACTCCATCCTCCCTCTTCCTCTTCCTGTGCAGGCTAGAAATGGCAGCTAGGTAGCTCTCTGTCTCTGGAGCTCTGGCTCCTTCTCCCCCTGTATCTGAACCGTTCTGGCCCCCCACCTGCTCCACCTCTGTTTTTGCTGCCAAATGGAAGGAATTCAGCTGCAGGCATGTTACCTTGTAGTGCCCTATGAGGCAGTCTATCTCCTCATGTCCCAGGCTGGGAAGCAGGAGACAGGCAGGCGGTGCAACCAGAATTTTCCTGAGGGGAGCCAGGTTACCGGCAAGTTTCTTTGTCAGATCCTGCTTTATGCATGCTTTGCATTCTGAGAGGTGTGGGCATGTCTGCGGGGCTCCCCCTATCACATTACCACACAGCACATGTACATCCTTGCCGAGTGAGCTGTCATCTCTCCTTCCGGAGCAGGCCCAGAGACAGAAGAGGTGGAGGAGGCAGCATGAGGAGATGACAGCCTGGGGTTCTGGGAAGTGGGGAGGGATAGCTCAGTGGTTTGAGCTCAATCCTTGAGGGGGCCATTTAGGGATCTGGGGCAAAAATTGGGGATTGGTCCTGCTTTGAGCAGGGGGTTGGACTAGATGACCTTCTGAGGTCCCTTCCAACCCTGATATTCTATGAGTTGGGTCCAGGAGGCTGGAGCCCAAGGAGGAGGTACTGAACCCCCATGCCACATCACTGACAGCTTCACCGCTCCTTCTCCATCTCTAAGGGTGGGCCCCAGGTGACAGCGGGACCTCTCTCCTTCCACTCACTAGAGAGACCAGGATTGACTGGGTCGTTGCCCCCTTCCCCTCAGACCAGAGAGAGACTGGGGCTGGCTAGGACAACTCCCCACACCTTCCCCTCCCACAGGAAAAACTGAAGTGTGATGAATCTGTGGTCAAGGGGCGAGTGAGGAGCTGGGCCTTCATAGCTGCGCTGGTGGCAGGAAGGGGTCCTGCTCAGAGAGCTGGAGTAGGGCACTATTACTGTAGGGATGGGGGCAGTAATATATCCAAACCCTGCCCTTCATGTGCTGATTCTAAGGGCACAACCTGTCCCTGGATGTCATGTTTTGACCACACTCTTTTGCCCTCTAGCAGCATGCACAGAAAATTATTAAGTGCCCAAATGAGGGAGAAAATTCCAGCCAAAATACAGGATGGGTCTAATTCTAATTGTAATTAAAGGAGCAAATTGCACAGTAAGTTAAACTTGATCTTCATGAAATTTTCCCTCTGCATGTAGCTCTGGTATGAACCTGGGAATAGGTTTTATTTGAATTCACTCATCTTAAATTTATTTGAATTCACTCATCTTTTGTCTTTAATTTAAAAAGTCAAAATTTCCATGTAATTGCCCTTGCACTGCTAGTGAGTTCAGGGAATACTCGGAAAGCCCTCCTGTGGCTAATCGAGTGCCTTAGAAACGTCACGGCTGTAAGCAAATCTCTCTGCCTTAAACTTTGGAGATATTTAACACCAATTCTGTGGTTGCATAATATTCTTCATGTGGAATTTTTCATCTTTTTTTCATTCTCTGTGTCAAATGGATCATTACACTTTCAACACTTAATTACTTTTATCATCCCCAAATCCTCAGCATTTAATGAAAATAAAGCACTTTTGTTGAAGAGGCCAAACCTCATATACTGTATTACCTCTGATTGTTATGAAAGGTTGTTTGCATCTAGGTTGCTAAGAATTATGAAATACATTTTATTTAAACTAAATGGCATTCTTATTCAATTTTTACTCTTAATTCTTCTGTGTACTCAATCAAGTTTGGGGGGAGGGATAGCTCAGTGGTTTGAGCATTGGCCTGCTAAATCCGGGGTTGTGAGTTCAATCCTTGAGGGGGCCATTTGGGATCAGGGCAAAAATTGGGGATTGGTCCTGCTCTGAGCAGGGGGTTGGACTAGATGACCTCCTGAGGTCCCTTCCAACCCTGGTATTCTATGAAGTTCTGTCATGAAGAAGAATAGGACAGCACTGCTGTAAAATTAAAATCTGTGAATTGGGGGAAGTCCTTGATGTGGATTATGTGTCCCAGTGAAGAATGAAAGCTCTAGAGAAGGGAGATCAGGAACATCTGTTCTTCCTAGTTCATAACACAAGAATAAGGGGACATCAATGAAATGAAAAGGTGTGATATTGAAAACCAATGAAAGGGGAGTGGCATAGTCCATGACCACCAGGATGTAACCGTTTCCCATCCTTTCCAGTGGCCCCACTGGGTCCAGGCCGATACGTTCAAATGGGACTGCTATCATGGGCAAAGGAATGAGGAGCGCCTTGGATACCCCCTCTGGTCTGGTCCGCTGGCACTCCGGGCAAGAGGCACAGTAATTCTTTACCTCCTGGTGGATGCCCGGCCAGAAGAACCACCAGGCCACCCTTTGGAGGGTCTTCTCTCTCCCGAGGTGATCTGCCCAGCACACCAAGTCGACCAAGTGCAGGAGTCTGCGACATAGCCTCCATGGAACCAGTAATTGTCAGAGGTCTTCCTGCATCTGGGGGTCTTTAACCACCCGTTAGAGGCGGTCCCTCTGGATCTCAAGTGGGGCCCTTGTGAGTGGTGGGTGCCATCCCTTACCTCTGGGATGAGGGTTGTTGCTTGTTCCCAGGCACGGCATAGGGTAGGGTCTTCCCTCTGTACTTGGACAAAATCCCCATAATTCTCGAGTTCCCCCTGAGCATCCTCCATGGGGGTCTCGGTCTGGGGTGATAGTCACTCTGGAGTCAACAGGGGGCCTACAAGGTCCTCCCCCAGGTTGAGATTCACCAGTTGGCCTAGTAGCCCTCTCTGTGGGGTTACTTCCTTGTCCCTGCCTGGGTTTTGGTGCCCATAGCCCCTTAGGAGCTCCTTGAACCAAGACCAATCATGCCTCAGGATCACAGAGTGCATTAATCTGGTGGTGACCCCAACCTGGAGGACCGTGTCATGCAGGGTAGTCTCCAGCCTAACCTTAGCCGGGGAGTAGATCCGTATGTCCCTGTGGACACACTGAAACTATATCCCCTTCCCTGTGGGCTCGGGATTAGGTACCATCCCATCCCAGATGAGGGTCTGGTTGCATCTGGTCTACCAGGGCCTGTGTTGGGATCCCCTTCACATTTATGGGGACCACAAATTTCTCTGGTCCCTTCCTTCGGGCCCAGGAGCTGGCTACCCATACTTGGCCATAACTGCAATCCATGTATGGGCAATCTTGGTGAAAGCACCCCTCTTGCCCGCACTCATAGCACCAGTCCTGATTTCCCTCGGTGGGTGTGCCCATCCTCAGCGGGGGGGGGGGGGGGGCAACAGGTCTACTTCCTTCCAGGTTGGTCCTCAGTCACGTGGCTGCCTCTCTTCGGGTCCCAAGCTCGTAGCCAAGGTTCGGGGGAGGTGCTGTGATCTACCAGGTTTGTTGTGACAGGGGCTTCCTCCGGCTAGCCCCTCCTTCCCCTTTGGGGTTTCCGGCTTGGGGGATCATGTGTCCGGGACTTCTGCCACCAGATAGTCCTCCATTAACTTGACGGCTTCGGTGAGGGTTGTGGGCCAATGCTGTTGTACCCACTCCTTCCCCCCCGCTGAGAAGGATCTGGGTCACTTGCTCGAGGATCACCTTTTCAACCACCTGGGCCCCCGACTGTTTCTCAGGCTCTAGCCACTGCCAGGCGCAGTCCCGGAGGTGTTGAGCCACCACACTTGGCCTGGCCCCAAGAGAGTATTGTCTCCAGCGGAAAAGCTGGCAGTAGGTCTCGGGACTGATGCTTGCCTGGTCTAAGATAGCAGCCTTTACCTTCTGGTAGTCGAGGGCGTCCAGTGTGTCCAGATTGTAGTATGCGGTCTGGGCCCAACCCATCAGGTACGGGGCAGGCAAGGTGGCCCAGTGTTCTGGAGGCCATTGAGCAGTCATGACTACCCCATCAAAAGTGACTAGAAAGGCCTCCGGGTCATCTCCAGGCCCCATCTTTGTGAGTCAGACAGGGAGGTTGGCAGGTAGGGTTCCTGCATTTGCTCCTGCTGGGTCGGAGAGAGGGGCTCCTCCGGGCCACAACAATTGTGCCATTTGTTGTATCAACCGCTCCTGCTGAGTTTGGTGCTGGTCGGCCAGCTTGCGCATCAGCTGTTGCTGCTGGGTGGTGATCTGCTGCATCAGTTGTGCTTGGCACTGGTGCTGCTGAGTCTCCTGTAGTTGTTGGTTCTCTAAGAACCACTTCAATACTTTGTCTGTCTCCATCTTGCTTTGCAAGCAGTTACCAAGTTGGGGAACTCTATGCTGGCTTCAGGCGGTCTCCCCTCACTCGGATCCTGTTAACAGGTCCTGATCATTGCTCACATTCTACACCAAGTGTCGCAGGTCCACTACATCCTGTCCCCCTGAGGTTGAGGCAAGGGTGGGGTAGGCCTGTGATTAAAGCTAATAGGACTCCCCTGGACTGCAGGGAAGCACAGCCCAATGGCTATGGGGAAGCACGGTTTAATGACCAGAGTCAATGGGAGGGGGTTCGGTTGGCCACCCCCTAAAGGGGGCGACAGGGTAGGGGGACCTGGGTCCTCCCTGCTCCAGTGGTTCCCAGACCAGGGCCCTGGTAATAGAAAATGAGTTCACCACTAAGTTGTCAGGGAATCCGCCCGCAACGTGCCAACTACTGTCGGGACTGTGACTAGTCCCTCCCTGGGCTACTTCCTACCATAACTCCTGCAGTTGAAGTTGGGGTGTGTTTGGACTCTCTGGGTCCCTCAGGTGATGACTGCAATCTCCCTGGGGTGTCCACAAGTACCAGGGCCCCTGCCTGGGCCTCGGCATCTCTTGCTGCCGCGGTCTGAGATCCTAGCTGCTCCTGGGCTGGAGCCAGTGAGGTACATCCTTCCTCTTCGGGGGCCAGCCCAGACTGAGCTTCCTTTTATTCTGCACCAGCAGTTGGAGCATGCCCACCATGGTTGGGAGGACTTGGCTTTTGTTGCGAAGAGCACTGCTTTAACCCCTTCCACTCCAGTGCAGGGCCAGTACACCCCATCACACAGGGACATTGAACCTCATGCGTTAGAGCTTAAACCAGTCTCTATCAAAGACAAGGATGAGATCTAATTTCTGTTAGCTTTTTTTCATTGATGCAATTCTTGGTTTACTGCTCATGGTTTAAATTAAGGGTACATGTATAAACAATGTATAAAGAGGTAACAAATGATGAATTGCTGTTATAAGCCTTTTGCAGACTTGAGCAGTTTCTGTTTTAGATGGTTATAAGAACATCAGTAGAAATTGCTGTAGCTGGTTATAAGAAACCCACTGACCTGTTGGACTTTGTAACAATTAATTAACTATTCATTAAAACACGTAATAATCCTTTATGGAACTTTGATATGCTATTTGTAATTTGTACCTTTTCTATAAAGTGTGACAGATTTGTTTATTATTCTAAAAGGAAGAGGAAAACAAAGGCTGTTCTAAATCAAGGCAGACCCAGATAGAAAGAGAAATGTTCAGTAACAGTAAATTCTAGGTGGAAAGAACGTACAGGAAACTGGCTACCCAGTTGGGGCTGTTCTTGGGGCCTTGACTTGTCTGCTCTAGGGCTAAAAGATCAGGCCTTTATGGGTATGTCTACACTGCACCTGACAGCATGAGTAGTCAGACTCATGCTAGCTTAGCTCAACGTAACATGCTAAAAATAGCAGTGTGGTCAAGGCAGCTCTGGCAAAGGCTCAGGATAATCGCCCACGTCAAACCCGCCTGACACCCTGGTCCAAGCTAAGGTGGCAGCCTGAGTCTCCGCCAGAGCTGCAGTGTCCACATGGCTATTTTTAGTGTGCAGGCTTGAGCTTCACTCCCAGCTGCACAGTTGGACATACACTAAGTGGCCAAGTGAAACACCTGAGGCCTGATTCCCACTTTGCACCACTCTAACAGCATAGAGAGGCCTTAAAGTGGGTGAACGCATGACCTTACTTCCACCCTTAGGATCCTTTACACTGCCCGAACAGCAGAAAGTGGCTTTGGTGCAGTGACCTCCAACCTTTTTATGCACAAGATAATTTTTTTAATTTAAGTGCAACATGGGATTTACCCCGCCCCTTCCCTGAGGCCATGCACTGCTCACTCCATTCCCCCTCCCTCCATTGCTCGCTCTCCCCCACCCTCACTCACTTTCACTGGGCTGGGGCAAGGGGTTGGGATTCAGGAGGGGGTGCAGGCTCTGGGCTGGGGCAGGGGGGTTGGGGTGCAGGAGGGGTGAGGGGTGCAAGCTCTGGGAGGGAGTTTGGGTGCAGGAGGGGGCTCTGGGCTGGGGCAAAGCGTTGGGGTGCAAGAAAGGGTATGGGGTGCTGGCGCTGGGAGGAGGCTCAGGGCTGGGGCAGGGGATTGGAGTGCAGGAGGGGGTTTGGGGTGCAGAAGGGGGTATGGGGTGCTGGCTTAGGGAGGGGGTTCAGGGCTGGGGGTTGGGGTGTTGGAGGGGCACAGGCTCCTGCCGAGTGGCACTTACCCTGCGTGGCTCCCGGTCAGCAGTGCAGCTGGGCTAAGGCAGGTCCTTGCCTGCCCTGGACCCATGCAGCTCCTGGAAGTGGCCATCACGCCCCTGAAGCCCCTGGGGGGGATGTGGGTCCGTGTGCTATCCCTCTCTGCAGACACTGCCCCCGCAACTCCCATTTGCCACAGTTCCCCATTCCCAGCCAATGGGAGCTACGGGGGCGGCGCTTGCAGGCAGGTGCAACACATGGAGACCTCTGCCCCCCTTCTATCCCGGGGCCTCAGAGGCATACAGGCCACTTCTGGGAGCAGCACATGGCCAGGGCAGGCAGAGAACCTGCTTTAGCCCCGCTGCGCTGCCAGACTTTTAATGGCCAGAGATCACGATCAGCTGGCAGAGGCTCCAGGATCAACCAGTCAATCACAATCTACAGGTTGGTGACCACTGCTTTAGTGTGTGTATTTGGCCCTTAGGATATAACTGGGTGTCTTTCATAGGATCTCTGATGTCTTGGGTACATAAGAACGGCCAAACTGGGTCAGACCAGTAGTCCATCTAGCCCAGTATCCTTTCTTCCAGCAGTGGCCAATGCCAGGTGCTTCAGAGGGAATGAACAGAACAGGGCAGTTATCGAGTGATCCATCCCTGTCATCCACTCCCAGCTTCTGGCTATCAAACTGTTAGGGACATGCAGAGAATGGGGTTGTGTCCCTGCCCATCCTGGCTAATAGTCATTGATGGACCTATCCTCCATCAATTTATCTACTTCCTTTTTGAACCCAGTTTCAGTTTTGGCCTTTACAACATCCCCTGGCAGCGAGTTCCATAGGATGACTGTATGTCCTTTTGTTTGTTTTAAACCTGTTGCCTATTAATTTCATTGGGTGACCCCAGGTTCTTATGTTATGTGAAGAACCACTTTTTCCACAACATTCATAATTTTATAGACCTCTATCATATTGCCTCATCAGTAGTCTCTTTTCTAAGCTGAATGGTCCCAGTCTTTTTAATATCTCCTCTTATAGAAGCTGCTCCATGTCCCTAATCATTTTTGTTGCCCTTCTCTGTACCTTGTCTAATTTTAATATAACTTTTTTGAGCTAGGGAGACCAGATCAGCACACAGTATTCAAGATGTGGGTGTACCATGGATTGAAATAGTGGCATTGTTAGGGTTCACCCCCACTCTGAACTCTGGAGTACAGATGTGGGGACCCGCATGAAAGACCCCCTAAACTTATATTCTACCAGCTTAGCTTAAAAACTTCCCCAAGGCACAAATTCCTTCCCTTGTCCTTGGATGGTATTGCTGCCACCACTAAGTGATTTACACAAAAATTCAGGGAAGGATCACTTGGAGTCCCTATCCCCCCCAAAATATCTCCCCAAGCCCCTTCACCCCCTTTCCTGGGGATGCTTGAGAATAATATACCAACTAATTGCCTTAGCAATGTGAGTACAGACTTTTACAGATTTTAGTGTCCTTATCTTTAGGACACTAAAATCAATCAGGTTATTAAAAGAAGAACTTTATTATAAAGAAAAAAGTAAAAGAATCACACCTGCAAAATCAGGATGGTAGGTAACTTTACAGGGTAATAAAAAGATTTAAAACACAGAGGACTCCCCTCTGGACTCAACTTCACAGTTACAAAAACAGGACTTAAACTACCTCTTTAGCATAGGGAAAATTCACAAGCCACAACAAAAGATAACCTAATGCATTTCCTTGCCCTTACTTACAATTTTTGTAATTTTAGATGGTTCATTTCAGGTATGTTTTCAGGAGATGTTGTACCTGGTTTCTCTCTTCGTCCAGAGAGGGAACAAACAAAGAGAACCCAAACAAAGCGTCCTCCCCCAAAGATTTGAAATTATCTTCTTTCCTCATTGGTCCTTCTGGTCAGGTGCCAACCCCTTACCAGTAAAGCAATTCAGTACAGCTGCCCAGGAGGGATTTTATGCTACCTGTATCTCTATGTTTATGACAGGCATTATGATATTTTCTGTCTTATCTGTCCCTTTCCTAATGGTTCTGTTAGCTTATTTAACTGCTGCTGCACATAGAGTGGATGTTTTCAGAGAACTATTCATGATGACTCCAATATCTTTCTTGAGTGGTAACAGCTAATATAGATCCCATCATTTTCTATGTGTGGTTGGGATTATTTTTTCCAATCTGCATTACTTTTCATTCATCAGTGTTGAATTTCATTTGCCATTTTGTTGCCCAGTCACTCAGTTTTGTGAGATTCCCTTTGTAACTCTTTGCACTCTGCTTTGGACTTAACTATTTTGAGTAAATTTATATCATCTGCAAAGTTTGCCACCTCACTGTTTACCCCTTTTCCAGACAATTTATGAATATGTTGAATAGCACTGGTCTGAGTATAGATCCTTGGGGAACCCTGATATTTATCTCTCTTCACTGTGAAAATTCACCATTTTCCCCACCCTTTGTTTCCTAGATTTTAACCAGCTACTGATCCATGTGAGGACCTTCCCCGTTACCCCATGACTGTCTACTCTGCTTAGGAGCCTTTGTTGAGGCACCTTGTCAAAAGCTTTCTGAAATTCCAAGTACACTGTCTCAACTGGATCAGCAGTGTCCACGTGTTAGTTGACTCCCTCAAAGAATTCTAATAGATTGGTGGGGCGTGATTTCCCTTTATAAAAACTGTGTCAACTCTTCCCCAACACACTGTATTATTCTATATGTCTGATAATTCTGTTCTGAATTTATCTAGCTTCAATTTCCAGTAGTTGCGCTTGTTTTGTCTTCTAGGATAAAAAGCCCGCTACTGTCAGAAATCTGACTTTCAATGGGATTTGGAGCATAGGTGCCAACTTCCTCTCTACCCAGGGGTGCTCGACTCCCCCTCCGCCCCAGGCCCCACCCCCACTCCCACTCCAATTCCAACATTTTGCTGTGTCTGTGAGTCGGGTCAGTCCAGAACCCAACAGTATCTCTTTATATTGTTTGGGGTTAAACTTAGAGCAGAGGATGAGCAGGTTCATCTGATGCTTTGCTGCCGGAACGATAGGATTAAATTCCTCCTCCCATTTTTCTCTGGATTAGTTTTCAGGGATATACTGAGCCATAGCTAGCCACTGCCAGCAACATGACATTGGCAGCCCCATTCTCTGAAGTGAGTTGAGCAGATTTCTAAATTAAGTTAGAGACTGGCCCAGTCCACAGTGTGGATTCAGATCTAAACTGCCCAAAGCTCAGCTTGTTCTGATGCATCATTTGCTTTGGGCTTCCCTCCGTTTGGCTGTACATAACCTGATAGAAATGGAATTGTGACTCTCTAGGAGTTGATATTGCTTTTTCTCTGTTCAAAAATGCCTGGACAATGGACCTTATGAGCTTTGTAAAGGGACCGCTCAATGCAACAAAAATAACACTCTACTCACAGGATTGCAGGCTGGGAATGTTCTGCTTTATTCAACTGCATCACAACAAACTGAGAAGGGAGTAACTTCCACTGACAAACAAAAGGTAAGGGAGGGGTGGAGCATGATTCCATTCCCTAATACTCTGGGTAACCCAATTAACCCCATGAAACCCATTTTACAATGAGCTTCCCCAGGTTCTTAGTTTTTATTTGGGATTAGAGACTTGCCAAAATTAGAGACTTGCCAAACCAAATATGTGAACAGTGCTCAAAATTTTAATGCTTTGACTTCCGTCTATAGAAACCATCAGGAATAGCACCCCTGATTAACAATCGTGTTGAAATGTGGAGGAGATATATTCCCCTCCTCTATAAACTCCTGTAACATTCATTGATGCTATGGACTAAATTTAGCCCACAGAGGTCTGTATAATTTGACAGTAGAGAGCTCTATTATCACAGGTAACTCATAAACACTAATAAAACTTTTGCACATAAATTTCCCAGTTGTTGTTAGAAGAAACGATGCCTGTAATGCTATTTGAGCTTCTACTCTCAGTTCTAACAGGCCATCTCTATCTCACGCTATCCTGTTCAATCCTGCCTAGCAAGCCTTGGGATAAGTTAGGTGATGGCATTTAACAGAGCATGTCTATCAGCCAGAGAAAATGTAGGCATTTACACCATGCATGTATCCTAACGGGTTTGGTGATTTGCTCCAGCTTAGCTGTATTGTTTTCTTATGCAAGACTCTTCACTAGGCATATGGGACCAAATTCTTGGCCGGTGTAAATTGGATGCAGCTCCCGTGACTTCACCAGTGGAGAATTTAACCCAAAGTTTGTTTGTATCCTAGCCAGATTGTATGGCAACACACATGCTTTTCATTCCAGGAGAAACCGCAGGAGAATAGCTTCTCCCTACAGCATGGCTCTATGAACATAAGAACACAAGAATGGCCATACTGGGTCAGACCAAAGGTCCATCCAGCCCAGTATCTTTTTTATCGACAGTCACTAATGCCAGGTGCCCCAGAGGGAGTGAACCTAACAGGTAATGATCAAGTGATCTCCTTCCTGCCATCCATCTCCACCCTGACAAACAGAGGCTAGGGCACCATTCCTTACCCATCCTGGCTAATAGCCATTAATGGACTTAACCTCCATGCATTTATCTAGTTCTCTTTTAAACCCTGTTATAGTCCCAGCCTTCACAACATCCTCAGGCAAGGAGTTCCACAGGTTGACTGTACGCTATGTGAAGAACTTCCTTTTATTTGTTTTAAACCTGCTGCCCATTAATTTCATTTGGTGGCCCTGGTTCTTATATTATGGGAACAAGTAAATAACTTTTCCTTACTCACTTTCTCCACACCACTCATGATTTTATATATCTCCATCATATCCCCCCTTAGTCTCCTCTTTTCCAAGCTGAAAAGTCCTAGACTCTTCAATCTCTCCTCATATGGGACCCATTCCAAACCCCTAATCATTTTAGTTGCCCTTCTCTGAACCTTTTCTAATGCCAGTATATCTTTTTTGAGCTGAGGAGACCACATCTGTATGCGGTATTCAAGATGTAGGCGTACCATGGATTTATATAAGGGCAATAAGATATTCTCCAACTTATTCTCTATCCCTTTTTTAATGATTCCTAACATCCTGTTTTCTTTTTTGACTGCTGCTGCACACTGCGTGGATGTCTTCAGAGACCTATCCACGATGACTCCAAGATCTCTTTCCTGATTAGTTGTCACTAAATTTTCCCTTATCATATTGTATGTATAGTTGGGGTTATTTTTTCCAATGTGAATTACTTTACATTTATCCACATTAAATTTCATTTGCCATTTTGTTGCCCAAGCACTTAGTTTTGTGAGATCTTTTTGAAGTTCTTCACAGTCTGCTTTGGTCTTAACTATCTTGAGCAGTTTAGTATTCTCTGCAAACTTTGCCACCTCACTGTTTATCCCTTTCTCCAGATCATTTATGAATAAGTTGAATAGGATTGGTCCTAGGACTGACCCTTGGGGAACACCACTAGTTACCCCTCTCCATTCTGAGAATTTACCTTTTATTCCTACCCTTTGTTCCCTGTCTTTTAACCAGTTCTCAATCCATGAAAGGATCTTCCCTCGTATCCCATAACAATTTAATTTAAGTAAGAGCCATTGATGAGGGAGCTTGTCAAAGGCTTTCTGGAAATCTGAGTACACTATGTCCACTTGAACCCCCTTATCCACATGTTTGTTGACCCCTTCAAAGAACTCTAATAGATTAGTAAGACATGATTTCCCTTGTCAGAAATCATGTTGACTTTTGCTCAACAATTTATGTTCTTCTATGTGTCTGACAATTTTATTCTTTACTATTATTTCAACTAATTTGCCCGGTACTAACGTTAGACTTACAAGTCTGTTATTGCCGGGATCACCTCTAGAGCCCTTTTTAAATATTGGCGCTACATTAGCTATCTTCCAGTCATTGGGTGCAGACGCTGATTTAAAGGACAGGTTACAAACCATAGTTAATAGCTCCACAATTTCACATTTGAGTTCTTTCAGAACTCTTGGGTGAATGCCATCTGGTCCCGGTGACTTGTTACTGTTAAGTTTCTCAATTAATTCCAAAACCTCCTCTAGTGACACTTCAGTCTGTGACAATTCCTCAGATTTGTCACCTACAAAGGATGGCTCAGGTTTGAGAATCTCCCTAAGATTCTCAGTTGTGAAGACTGAAGCAAAGAATTCATTTAGTTTCTCGGCAATGACTTTATTGTCTTTAGAAAAGGAGTACTTATGGCACCTTAGAGACTAACAAATTTATTTGAGCATAAGCTTTCGTGAGCTACAGCTCACTTCATCGGATGCATTCAGTTTGCATCCGATGAAGTGAGTTGTAGCTCACGAAAGCTTATGCTCAAATAAATTTGTTAGTCTCTAAGGTGCCACAAGTACTCCTTTTCTTTTTGCGAATACAGACTAACACGGCTGCTACTCTGAAACCTGTCTTTATTGTCTTTAACCTCCTCTAGTGATACTTCAATCCATGACAATTCCTCAGATTTGTCACCTACAAAAGACAGCTCAGGTTTGGGAATCTCCCTAACATCCTCAGCCGTGAAGACTGAAGCAAAGAATTCATTTAGTTTCTCTGCGATGACTTCACCATCTTTAAGTGCTCCTTTTCTATCTCGATCGTCCAGGGGCCCCACTGGTTGTTTAGCAGGCTTCCTGCTTCTGATGTACTTAAAAAACATTTTGTTATTACCTTTTGAGTTTTTGGCTAGCTGTTCTTCAAACTCCTTTTTGGCTTTTCTTATTACATTTTTACATTTAATTTGGCAGTGTTTATGCGCCTTTCTATTTACCTCACTGGAATTTGACTTCCACTTTTCAAAAGATGCCTTTTTATCTCTCACTGCTTCTTTTACATGGTTGTTAAGCCACGGTGGCTCTTTTTTAGTTCTTTTACTGTGTTTTTTAATTTGGGGTATACATTTAAGTTGGGCCTCTATTATGGTGTCTTTGAAAATGTGCATCCAGCTTGCAGGAATTTCACTCTAGTCACTGTACCTTTTAATTTTCTGTTTAACTAACCTCCTCATTTTTGCATAGTTCCCCTTTCTGCAATTAAATGCCACAGTGTTGGGCTGTTGAGGTGTTCTTCCCTCAGGAATGTTAAATGTTGTTATATTATGGTCACTATTTCCAAGCGTTCCTGTTATAGTTACCTCTTGGACCAGATCCTGCGCTCCACTCAGGACTAAATCAAGAATTACCTCTCCCTTTGTGTATTCCTGTACCAGCTGCTCCAAGAAGCAGTCATTTAAAGTATTGAGAAAATTTGTCTCTGCATTTCGTCCTGAGGTGACATGTACCCAGTCAATATGGGGATAATTGAACTCCCCCACTATTATTGAGTTCTTTATTTTGATAGCCTCTCTAATCTCCCTTAGCATTTCATAGTCACTATCACTGTCCTGGTCAGGTGGTCAATAATAGATCCCTACTGTTCTTATTAGAGCATGGAATTACTATCCATAGAGATTCAATGGAACATGTGGATTCATTTAAGATTTTTACTTCATTTGATTCTACATTTTCTTCCACATATAGTGCCACTTCTTTCCTCTCTCCCCCCACGGCCTGTTGTGTCCTTCCGATATATTTTGTACCCCGGAATGATTGTGTCCCATTGAT
Organism: Natator depressus; assembly: GCF_965152275.1. NCBI lineage: Eukaryota > Metazoa > Chordata > Testudines > Cheloniidae > Natator > Natator depressus. The sequence continues at coordinate 42,243,443 of NC_134241.1, read as the reverse complement.
TGTCCTCACTCCACCAAGTTTCTGTGATGCCTATTATATCAATATCCTCCTTTAAAACAAGGGACTCTAGTTCACCCATCTTATTATTTAGACTTCTAGCATTTGTGTACAAGCACTTTAAAAACTTGTCACTGTTTATTTGTCTGCCCTTTTCTGATATGTCACTTTTTTTTTATGTGAATGTTTCTCACCTGATCTGGCCCATACTTTATCCTCTTCCATTGTCTCCTCCTGACTAAAACCTAGAGAATCTCTATCAATAGACTCTCCTCTAAGAGAAGTCTTTGTCTGATCCACATGTGCCTCTGCAGCAATCGGCTTTCCCCCATCTCTTAGTTTAAAAACTGCTCTGCAACCTTTTTAATGTTAAGTGCCAGCCGTCTGGATCCACTTTGGTTTAGGTGGAGCCCATCCTTCCTGTATAGGCTCCCTGATCCCCAAAGTTTCCCCAGTTCCTAATAAATCTAGACCCCTCCTCCCTACACCATCGTCTCATCCACGCCTTGTCTATATTCACTGATTTAAATAAAGATTTTTTAAAAAAAATCAAATTAGTAAATCTGGTGCAATCTCCAGTGTGGCCACTATTAATTCATTTTAAAGCTGGCCAGTACTGACTTACTTTAATTTGGTAAGGAACTGACAAGCTAAATCCCTATAAATCCAGTTAAGAATGGTCACATAACAGTTTGCAGTGCTTTAACTAAAATGGTTTTTAAACCAATTTAAAGTTAAACTGGTGCAAGTTTGGCTCTAGATGGAACTATTCTGCCAGGTGTTGATGGCAGCAACAATGACCAGATTCAAAGTATTTAGGGGTGCCTTTTGGAAAACAACTAAGTCAAACGTTTCAAGCTCCCACCCATAGTCTTACTTGTAGCTCAGCTCTGGAAAAAAGAGAACTCTGCTGGTCCCCCTTAGCAGGTAGTTCTTTCCCACTCAAAAGCACCCATGGGTCTTGGTGTATTGAACAAAGCAATCTTCTCTGAAAGGGAAATGGAACACAGACAGAAACACAACCCTCAGACCACTCAGTAGTTACAGATGTAAAAGGAAGAATCCCAAATCAGCACAGTGGGAGTTTATTCAACCCCCTCACCCCACTCCAGTACTAATAAGGTTCCAGTAGTTGGAAGTCCTGCTGACAACCACGACTCCACCATGTGAAACCCCATTCACCACTTGAGTCACTTACAAGCAGTAGCTCAGGGCATCTGGCGTGGCACTCCATGGCTGAGCTGGCTGTGCCCCACTACTGCAAGGCCAGTTGGGAAATCCACTCTGTGATGCCACCAGTACAAAATCTATAGGAATTTCTACTGGGAAAACAGTAAGTAGCACAAAGGATGTCTGTATAAAGTCCTTACTATGGAGTCAGTCTCCTCTAATGGAGGAGAACTGTGTCTTGGGCATATGCCCTTCTGACACTCTGTCAAATCTTGATTCTTTGCTTCACCTCCTCTTCATGCACTTTGAAACCATCTGTGCTAAGTGGTGGTAAGTAAGAGACACACTTCTCACTAGCTGCTAATTCTTTTCTCACCACGATTACTTTTGTATTAGGTATAATTCTGGTGCTCTTCCTCTGGGAGCTAATACACAGGTAATCGTGGCGAGGAAAGAATTAGCAGCTAGTGAGAAGTGAGAAGCACGTGTCTTTCTTACCACCGCTTAGCACCTACTGTTTCAGTGCTCTAAGAGGTGTCGAAGCAAGGGCAGATCCATTACGAAGAGCAAGGTCTCTAGCAAAACAGGCCCAGCTCCCCATTAAGCTCAAAGGACTAAGGCTATGGCTACTGCTAACTGGACAGCAATTGCAAATGGAGAAAAACTCAAAAGGAAGGCTGGCCAAGGGGTGAGGGCACTAACATGGGACTCTGGAGCCCGACGTTCATGCCCTGCTCTGCCACAGGCATCCCGTGAAACTTTGGGCAAGTCTTTTAGTCTCCCTCTGCCTTGGTTCCCATCTGTACAAAGGGAAAATAGCCCTGCCCTGCCTCCCAAAGGTGATGTGAGGATAAATACAGTAGAGATTGTGAGGTGCTCAGATGTTCTAGAAATACTTTGGCTAGATAGACATACAGGCCCTCACGCAGAAACGAAATCCTGGCCATACAAGTCTGGATGTCAGGGAAAGGGAAACTGCTTCAAAAAACTTAAGGGGCCGCCTCTAGCTGACTACATAGCCGTTCTGAAGAGAGACTCTCCATGGCCCACCATTAGCTAAGGAGCGTGCAGAGGTGGGGGAAAGCAGGGAGTGGGAGGATCCTGAAAGGTCAGACAGATACATGTGACCCTTGGGAGCAAAGCATGAGTGTCATAGCAAGATCCAAGAGTGTCCATAGGCTAATATTTCCTTTGGCAGGAAACAGTGATTAGTAAGCACAATGCTGAGCTAAGTGATGAAGAGCTCAGTTGGGGCTCTCCTAAGGTGCGTTACTGCTATGGAGGGCTTTGAACAAGGGGGAAAGAGATGCTGTACCCCTCCAGCCATCTGTGTTGGGCTGAAGGGAAACATGAGTGGCAGCCTCTGATTGGTGTGGGGGCACAGACAGATGAGGGCCAGCACAGAATTAGGAAGAAATTCAGCATTCCCAGCACCAGTGCTAAATGTACAGAGGTTGGTTTTGCTTTCATGTCTAAGGTCTAGTCTACTAGGAAATTATGTCTTTATAATTCCACTGCTCGGGTATGAAAAATCTACCTCCTTGAGCAACACAGCTAAACCGAACTAATTCCAATTGTAGACAGTGCTGCATCAATGGGAGAATTCTACTGCCAATCTAGCTACCTCCTCTTGAGCAGATGGAGTACCTATGATGATGGGAGAACCCCACCTGTTGGTGTGGGTTGTGTCTTCACTGAAGTGCTTTAAATGTAGACAAGCGCTAAGATTCTTGCACATTCTTTGGTTGGTGTAGGAGGGGCAAACCTGGGCCCAGATTATCATCACAGTAGCACTGTGGAATGGACTAACTCCATTAATTGAAGCCTGCAACAGTGTAATTAAAATCTGGCCCTAAAGTCTTGGAACAGCTCGGAGCCGTAGGGGGCAAGTAGCATTTTCTCTCTTCACTGGAAAGACTTCCAGGCTGTATTGCTTCTTTGTCTTGGCACAGCCACTGCCTCAGGAATGGAGCTTCTGGAGGTGAAAGGCCATGTTTATTCTGGGAGAGAGGACTCTGAATTGCAATGTGTTCCAGTGATTTCAATGCCATGGTTTAATTGGCTGCCTTCTGGCAAGTTCTCATCAGTGACATGCTTAGAAAGGCCATTGGTCTGGCTGGCCACTCTCCCATGAGTACCAAAAACACTGAGTGTCATTGAACAGGGAACAGTGTAGCCCATGTGGCTAGAAGCTGCTTATGAAGCTTTCACGATTCATGGCAACTGCACCTGTATTTCCCCTCAGTGGTCAGCAAGGGCACCCACCCTCAGGCTTCTGCCTCCCCAGCCACTGCCACTCTTAGGTGGAGACATACATCTCTCTGCCTTCTTACTAGGGTATTTCCAGGCTCCACAGTGCCCTGACTATACTGTGAAATCCCCAGCAAGACAGTCTGCCAAAGCTGGCTTCTTTTGGCTTCTCCTCAGAGATGATACACAGTGTCATTGCTATAGGTATATGTTACCATCCAGCTCTTTCTAAGCAAGCACATTTTATTCTTAAGGTAAAAGTGTTACAGAGAAAACATTAAAAACAATAAAATTCAAACTCCAACATGGATTCTGGCAGGTGAGCAGGCCTACAACCCCACATAGGAGGTTCCTGTAGTTTCAAGTTCATAACACCCTTTTGCCCAGAACAAGAACCCTCACGGATCTGTGAGTCATTCATTTAGCCAGTTTGAGCCTTTGAGGAGACTGTGAACAGGTAATCAGCCAGGTTTTATGCTCAAGGTCAAGCTTAAAAAGTGGGGTGGGTTATTTGCATTCCCCTCACCTCAAGTATTTCCTAGGAAATCCATGTCACATGTATTGTCCCCAGAAGTCTTTTGAAGTTCTTAATACTTCGTAGAAATGGCATTAATGACATCTCCTAGAGAAGTTACATACAATTCCACAATAATACATAAACAATTGCATTTTTAATATACTGGACCCCCTAAAACACTTAGTTCCATAAGATTTGTCCAGGATATTGTCATATCAAAGTTGAATGGTACTGCAGAGGGGATGTTAGGGCCCAGGGCATTAGAAGCTGCTTATGAAGCCCAATTCAAATCCAGGTCATTGCTATATCATAGCTCTTTGGCTGCCTGTGCAAGTTGAGGGTCTCAGTTCAATTCTCAGGGGGCAGGCACCCAATATCCCAAACCCACCAGAAAAGCCAAAGTGGTCTCTTCCTGGCAGCCTCAGAACACAGGTTAAGGACTGAAGAGGTCATGGGAATATCCCTGCAAGTTGGAGCAGAGGCATGTTGGCCAAAGGGCAGCCTGGAGAAAACGCGTACGGCTGTTGCCTGCTCTGTGTATAAAGAGGGGACTTTGCTCCCAAGAGCTGTCACTTTGGCGCCTTTCTTCCCCTCTGAAATGCACTGATGTCTCCTTTTTGAGAGGCTAGTACATGCTTATTCATTCTGACAATTCATCAAGCTACAAGGCATGAATTTTATGATACTTACATGACAGCTGTTAGCTGCCTAGTTACATACTAATTAACTACCAAGATAGCGATACAATATGCACCATGTAAATAAGCTAAATACAGGAAGGTAGCTCGGTAAGGAAGCAGTGTTAGAGCAGACCTTGCATACAGGATTGTGTATTTACAAACATATAGGGTCTGTTCTACTCTCCTGTTAGGAGAGCTGAATGCCTGTGAATGTTAATCAGAGACATCTGTGTGATGGCCCCTGTGTAGGACCCTAAGATGGGATATGAAATGGCTTTCCCAGCTGGAACTGTGTGGAAAGTATCTGGGGTTGATGAGGGGCAGGGTGAAAGATATGGGTTTGACATGCTGACAATGAAAAGAGCTCGCGTAATCCTGGCTAAAGAAGGAGCAGTGGAAAGGCTGGGAAAACACTAAATTTCTGGATGTCCCAATTCTCCAGGTCTGCCCTCCACCCTCACCCATACAGCAGCATTTATCCACTGCCAGTGCTGCTCACGTATACATTTTTGGTGACAGTTGTGAGACACAGAGAGAAATGTGTGAAGGTGCTGTGAATGAGCCACAAAGTTACCATAGAATGATATAGGTGACAACAGACTGAATGCAACTTCCCATTGTTCCCAATAGATTGCTCTTGTTGGCAGCCTCATCGGGGAAACAAAGGACTGAATGGACACAGCAACCGGGATCCCCTCTCTATGCGTGGCCCCTCTGGTCAGGAGACCCGCTGCTGGGCAATGGCATGTGAGAAAGTTGTGCTGCCACTTCCAGTGCAGTACCTACCTCGGCAGGGAGCTAGAAGATGCATCAGGCAAACAATGAGAGGATGCTGGAGGAAGTAGCAGATGAGTAGAGAACAGCAATGTAGCACTGAGCTTCAGGAAAGGAAAGAAGTGTGACCTTGGCAGTTAACATTTCATACATTTTATCCCCAGTAAAATAATTAATCCATAATAAGTATGGCTGGTCAGAAAAAATCAAAAATCAAAAGCCCAACCATTTCAGCTGCAAACTGAGAAAACTGATCCAGAAATGTCACTGTGGGGCCTTGTGGGAGTTGTGGTTTGGGTGCCTAATGACGACATTCTCCCCTTTGGGCTATGCTGCAGGGCTGGATTACATCTCCCATGGTGCACCACATTGCTGAATGCATTACAGGAAACATGATCTGGTTGGATAACTGGACCCATACAGGAAAATATGAGTGTTGGCATCAAACTACAATTCCTATGAAGCACTTCAGCAGAATTTCCTAATTGAATTTCTTCATTCTGGGGCGGGGGAGTGCGGTGGGGGGGGGGTTAATGAAAAGTTGAAATTTTCTGTGGAAAGCAGATACACTTCACAAAAAAATTCATTTTGTTAAAAAAAATCTGTTAAAAACAGTTTTTAGGGAAAATATTAGATATTCAGGATAAAAAGAAAAAAATCATTCAGTTTCTGGGAGGGGAATGGTCTCATGAGCAATATGAAGGCAGGTTTTGTATAGGATGGAGCAAGTTTGCCTTCTTTTTTTTTTGACAGACAAATTAGTGGCTGAAGACAGAGTGAGACTGGCCCAGTGGAGTCCCAGACACAACATCAGCCCCAGGGGGAGCGCATTTCTAGCTCTGCATTTTCTAATGGCTGCAAAGTTGCGTACTAGATGGTCAGGACATTTCTCAACCTCTCTGCTAATGGGGAACAGAACCGCTGGGTCTCAGACTCTCACAGCCCCTAAAGCTGTTTGGTGCAATTCCCATCCCCATCCCCTTCTCCTCCCCGCCAATTAGACGGCTACAAAAGCCCTCTGAGAACAGAGATCTAGGCCTTGTGGGAGCCGAGTGCTGGTGCTAGACATAGCCCCTTCCCCATGTGCTGTGTCTCTCTTTGTCAGTTGGCTCAGTGATTATTGTCAGAGTCTGGAGGGAATTTGAAAAATATCAGCCGTGTTCAAACCCCCTTTTCATGTGTTCCAGTCCCCTAATAATTTTTGTTGCCCTCTGCTGGACCCTTTCCAATTTTTCCACATCCTTCTTGTAGTGTGGGGCCCAAAACTAGACACACTACTCCAGATGAGGCCTCACCAATGTCAAATAGAGGGGAACGATCACGTCCCTCGATCTGCTGGCAATGCCCCTACTTATACAGCCCAAAATGCCACTGGCCTTCTTGGCAACAAGGACACACTGTTGACTCATATCCAGCTTCTCGTCCACTGTAACCCCTAGGTCCTTTTCTGCAGAACTGCTGCCTAGCCATTCGGTCCCTAGTCTGTAGCGGTGCATTGGATTCTTCCGTCCTAAGTGCAGGACTCTGCACTTGTCCTTGTTGAACCTCATCAGATTTCTTTTGGCCCAATCCTCTAATTTGTCTAGGGCCCTCTGTATCCTATCCCTACCCTCCAGCGTATCTACCTCTCCTCCCAGTTTAGTGTCATCTGCAAACTTGCTGAGGGTGCAATCCACGCCATCCTCCAGATCATTAATGAAGATATTGAACAAAACCGGCCCAAGGACCGACCTTTGGGGCACTCCACTTGATACCGGCTGCAAACTAGACATGGAGCCATTGATCACTACCCGTTGAGCCCGACAATCTAGCCAACTTTCTACCCACCTTATCGTGCATTCATCCAGCCCATACTTCTTTAACTTACTGGCAAGAATACGGTGGGAGACTGTGTCAAAAGCTTTGCTAAACTCAAGGAACAACACGTCCACTGCTTTCCCCTCATCCACAGAGCCAGTTATCTCATCATAGAAGGCAATTAGATTAGTCAGGCATGACTTGCCCTTGGTGAATCCGTGCTGACTGTTCCTGATCACTTTCCTCTCCTCTAAGTGCTTCAGAATTGATTCTTTGAGGACCTGCTCCATGATTTTTCCAGGGACTGAGGTGAGGCTGACTGGCCTGTAGTTCCCAGGATCCTCCTTCTTCCCTTTTTTAAAGATGGGCACTACATTAGCCTTTTTCCAGTCATCTGGGACCTCCCCCGATCGCCATGAGTTTTCAAAGATAATGGCCAATGACTCTGCAATCACATCGGATGCAGCGCATCAGGCCCCGTGGACTTGTGCTTGTCCAGCTTTTCTAAATAGTCCCGAACCACTTCTTCCTTCACAGAGGGCTGGTCACCTCCTCCCCATGCTGTGCTTCCCAGTGCAGCAGTCTGGGAGCTGACCTTGTTCGTGAAGACAGAGGCAAAAAAAGCATTGAGTACATTAGCTTTTTCCACATCCTCTGTCACTAGGTTGCCTCCCTCATTCAGTAAGGGGTGCACACTTTCCTTGAATTTCTTCTTGTTGCTAACATACCTGAAGAAACCCTTCTTGTTACTCTGAACATCTCTTGCTAGCTGCGCCTCCAGGTGTGATTTGGCCTTCCTGATTTCACTCCTGCAAGCCCGAGCAATATTTTTATACTCTTCCCTGGTCATTTGTCCAATCTTCCACTTCTTGTAAGCTTCTTTTATGTGTTTAAGATCAGCAAGGATTTCACTGTTAAGCCAAGTTGGTCACCTGCCATATTTACTATTCTTTCTACACATCGGGATGTTTTGTCCCTGTAACCTCAATAAGGATTCTTTAAAATACAGCCAGCTCTCCTGGACTCCTTTCCCCCTCATGTTATTCTCCCAGGGGATCCTGCCCATCAGATCCCTGAGTTTGTCAAAGTCTGCTTTTCTGAAGTCCAGGGTCCGTATTCTGCTGCTCTCCTTTCTTCCCTGTGTCAGGATCCTGAACTCGACCATCTCATGGTCACTGCCATGCTAGGCGATTGTGTCCTAGAACTGTAATGTGGCTCATGGAGACATGGTTATAATAGACTGGGTTTATATAAAAGGAGTAAGCCATGTTATCCCACAAGCCCTGACACTGTCCTTTCACTAGTGTAGGTGGGCCCTGGCTGGAGCGCTTGTCCAGTCCCATTAGCTCTTTCATTCGTCTCCCACCGGGGTCCCCCTGGAACACCTCAGCTGTCCCAGCCTTGGAGACCCCCATCCGTGACTCTCATCCCAATAGCTGTGGCCTGGGTGGAGAGAGGGGACAGAGACAGTCAGATCAGTGTCACCCCATAAACTCTCTCCCACAGGCTTTGACGCCAGGCCTGGGAACTCCTGCCATAAGCCAGGACTGCAGCATGCAACACTCCTCCCCTCTTATCATTCCCATTCAGCTTCTGGTGATGAATCAAGCACCCTGAAAGGCCAGGAATTAATCACACTGGAGGCTAATTTTTTTCTTGTTATTTATGGGACTGCTACAGTGCAGCCGTCTGGGCTTCACCAGCATTTGGCTTCCTGGATCTTCCGGCGCCACAAGGAGAGAGGCATTCTGTGCAGCCCCCATCTATGGCTGCCTGGCATTCCCCTCAGAAGGTCTGTCACACTGCCTGACCTGTGTTGGGGGTTACTTGCTGCAGTTAATCAATGCAATTTGCAGAAACATTTTCAGTTAATGATAGTTGGCAACAGACCTCTGGAGTGGGGCCCTCCAGCTCTCCTCTCAGGAGAGACAAAGCAGTGGAGCAGTAGATTCACAGCATCCAAGGATAGTAGGAAATGAGGTGATTTTTAAAAGGACTGGTTGGGTGAGTTTAAGGCTCGTGCTGTACAAGGGTAATTGCATGCGTTAGAAGGAGGTTGCAGAAAGGCTGCTCCAAATACAGCTCTGTCACTGGCACTCAACCCTGATGTACAGGACACTTTCCACTTCTGCTCTCCTCACACAGCTCTGCCAATAACGACACCATCCCTCTAACCTCCAGCACCCCCTGCTCTTCCAGTCTTAGGCTCCCCACACACATAGCTCTGTGGATGCCCCTCTCTTCTGCCCCTCTTCTGACTCTGCTATCCCAGGCCTGATTGCCTCACCCACACACAGCTCTGCCAATGCCTCTCAATTCTGACTTCCATGCTCTCCCAGCCCCCTGCTCCCCCACAGCTCTGCCAGTGCCCCTCGAACCCAACCTGCTGTCCCCACTCAGCTGGATTTACTGTCAGTTTGGGGCTACAGACCAAGTGTCCACGAGGGACTAAAGGAGCAGACTCACCCCAATAATATTCACTTGTGATCTAAATCAGGAATGGAACCTGGACCCAGATTTTCCATTGTTTGCACTAGAGTCACCTCTAGCATGCATTGAAAGAACCTGGCTTCCACTCTCCAGGAGTGATGAGCTTCTCGCTAGCCAGGACGGCACAGAGCCTGGGAGCAGAGTACTCCATTACAATGGGCATGTCAGGATCTCTGGCTAGCGGCAGTGGGTGGTTAACAGCGACACTGACGGGGTGAGAACAGTGTGTACTGAATTGTAAACTAGAAAAATGGAGCAATGATCTTGACAACTGGATGAGTACTTGGACTGGTATCAGCCAAAAATAGGCAACAGGATTCCAATGGTACCGTGACATGTGCTCCCCATCCAGTGCATTGCATTGTATTGCACACTTATAGAATAATAGAATCACAGAAGCTTAGGGTTGGAAGAGATCTCCGGAAGTCATCTAATCCAACCCTGTCAGGGTTCCCTCCCCACTCTGAACTCTGGGGTACAGATGTGGGGACCCGCATGAAAGACCGCCTAAGCTTATTTCTACCAGCTTAGGTTAAAAACTTCCCCAACGCACAAATCCTTCCCTGTCCTTGGATGGGTACTGCTGCCACCACCAAGTGAGTTAGACAAAGATTCAGGAAAAGGACCACTTGGAGTTCCTGTTTTCCTAAAATATCCCCCCAAACCCCTTCACCCCCTTTCCTGGGGAGGCTTGAGAATAATCTACCAACCAAATAGGTAAACCAGATTCTTAAAAAAACAGAACTTTATTATAAAGAAAAAAAAGTAAAAGAAGCACCTCTGTAAAATCAGGATGGAAGGTAACTTTACAGGGTAATCAGATTCAAAACACAGAGAATTGCTCTCTAGGCAAAACTTTAATGTTACAAAAAAACAGGGATAAACCTCCCTCTTAGCACAGGGAAAATTCACAAGCTCAAAACAAAAGATAATCTAACGCGCCTTGCCTTATTTACTTACTCTTTTTGCAATATTGAGACTCATTTTAGGATGATTTTAGGAGAAGGAGTTTTCTAACCTGATGCTTCTCTGCTTCCCCAGAGAACACACAAACAAAGCCTTCCCCTCCCAGATTTGAAAGTATCTTCTTTCCCCATTGGTCCTTTTGGTCAGGTGCCAGCCAGATTATTTGAGCTTCTTAACCTCTTACAGGTAAGGAGGAATTCTAGGCTATCCTTAGCTGTATGGTTACGGCAAACCCCTGCTGAAAGCAGGACCAATCCCCAGCTAAACCATCCCAGCCAGGGCTTTGTCAAGCTGGGCCTTAAAAACCTCTATGGATGGATTCTCTTTAACTTGTATGCCTACAGATATCCCTGATGGGATATGTAGCCTCTGTCCCAAGCATACAGGGATCAGACTCTCCAAACAAACCATTGGCCGGGCTGGCAGAACAGAATGATAGATAAGAGGCTGGCTTCCCTGCTGCATTATGCTACATGGCTGCCAGAGCCACTCTGAGTCACAGCAGAGTGAAGCTGGCTTGGTTGGTGAGGCAACAGGCCCCAGACATTTCCATAATTGCTGGCTCAGCTCCATGCAGCACATATCAGTGGTAGGAAACACTAATCAGTCTCAGCTACCTTGCCTTGGGGGGTAGCTCTCGCTGGTCAGTGGCTTGAGCAGTGAGTATTAGCTATGTCGCTTGGGTTGATTCTGAGCTCAGAAGCTAACATCAGCCTCTCGCATGTCCAGGGCTCTAGGTGCTCGGTGGTAGACATTGTTCTTTCTCCCCGCCAGGGTTAAATGCTGGCGGTTGCATTAATGCATTTAATGCTCCTGCATTAAAATGGGGAACTGGGTTATCTTCACTACTGAAAGGCAAGGCTCCCGTAATCAGGGGCAAGGGAGAGGCTAAGTGCATATGAGTTCATCTCTATCCCTAACCTTCGGTGTTTCCATGCGCTGTTGTAATACTAAGTTATACCAACTGTCCCGTGCTCTCCTCCAGAGTTGACACGTGGGGGGAGGGGCATGTGGGGTCACATCCCTTGCCCAGATTTGCTCCTTGACTTGCACTGAGCATGCTCACACAGACTGAGCATGCTCAGTAACTCTGCTGAAGACGGCTGCCCTCACTCTGCCTCACCCCATTGGCTGGCATGGGTCGTCTCTGCTCTCCTCTGTTTGCCTGGTAGATATGTGCTTTGCAAAATGGGTTAAACTAGCAGCTGATCTTAGAGTACAGTGGAAAAAACTGGAGGCGTCATTCTTGACTGGTGCAGGTCCGTCAGCGATAGCAACAGTGGAAGCTGGAGTTCTGTTTACTGCTAAGAAGTACTCCAGCCACCACTCAGTTTGTAGAGCCACACAGGCTGTAGTGCCTCCTACTGATGATTCGAAGAGAGATTCTCTTTAACTACAGTTGGAAACAAATGCTTCCAAAGCGATCTGTTGGTGGGGGCATTACACAAGCCAAGATGAGCAGCCTCGGAGAGAGTAGTAATGGGGTTTAGCAGCTCCGAATCATTGCAGTTCTTTGAATGTAAGCCAGGCAGGGTTATTCTCACAAGAGTGCTCAGCTGTCTCTTTGTACTCCTCATATTGCCGAGAGTGGGAATGCGCCTCGGAAACCGAGTGTGGGAGCTGCAAGCTATGAAGGTGGTGTGGCCTAGTGGATACAGTAGTGGACTACAGCTCAGGAGACTTGGGATCTGTTCCCAGCTCTGCCAGTGACCTTGGCAAGTCACTTTGCCTCTTCATGCCCTGGGTGTGAGAATAATGATATTGAGCTCCTTTGTGAACTGTTTTGAGATCTACTGATGGAAGAGCCAGAGATGAGAGTTATTGTTAGTTGCTTGTATTCTGGAGGAGTGAACACTCCAGGTCACCTAGAAAAGGAACGTGGCTCAGAGGCCTAGTGTGTGACTGCAAGTTATGACTCCTTAGGTCTTATCTATTAGATGGACTTGTCACTGCATAATATCTGATGGAGGCTGGTGGATTTGGAGTTGAAGTTCATGATTGTACCTTTGCTTGATGCCTGTTTGCTGGTAATGCTGTCATCTGTATTTATGCAGCCATAGATGTTTCCTGAGCAGCATGTGACTCAGCACTAGGATGCGGGAGGTCCTGTTTCCAGATCAGAGAGCTTTGGAGAGGTACTGGATGAGCATGTTTGAAACTCACTTGCAAAGGTTTTGAGATTGAGGTTTGGCCAATTAAATGCTACCGCGATGGGCATTTTACAATGCCATGGGTAGGTAGATGGATGAGACTCACACCACTGTGCTTAATTGAAAAGAAGGCATTGCAGAATAAAATTCTGTTTTGCAATCTTCATCGTGGAAAATATAAAGCATAGAATCATAGAAGATTAGGGTTCGATGAGACCTCAGGAAGTCATCTAGTCCAACCCTCTGCTCAAAGCAGGACCAACTCCAACTAAATCATCCAAGCCGGGCTTTGTGAAGCCGGGCCTCAAAAGCCTCTAAGGATGGAGGTTCCACCACCTCCCTAGGTAACCCATTCCTGTGCTTCACCACCCTCCTAGTGAAATAGTTTTTCCTATTATCCAAGCTAGACCTTCCCCACTGCAACTTGAGACCATTGCTCCTTGTTCTGTCATCTGTCACCACTGAGACCAGCCTAGCTCCATCCTCTTTGGAACCCCACTTCAGATAGTTGAAGGCTGCTATCAAATCCCCCCCTCACTTTCCTCTTCTGCAGACTAAATAAGCCCAGTTCCCTCAGCCTCTCCTCAAAAGTCATGTGTCCCAGACTCCTGATCATTTTCATTGCCCTCCGCTGGCCTCTCTCCAATTTGTCCACATCCTTTCTGTAGTGGGGGCCCCAAAACTGGATGCAATACTCCAGATGTGGCCTCACCGGTGCCGAATAGAGGGAGAATAATCACTTCCCTAGATCTGCTGGCAATGCTCTGACTAATGCAGCCCAATATCATAGAATCATAGAATATCAGGGTTGGAAGGGACCTCGGGAGGTCAGCTAGTCCCAACCCCCTGCTCAAAGCATGACCAATCCCCAATTTTTGCCCCAGATCCCTAAATGGCCCCCTTGAAGGATTGAACTCACAACCCTGGGTTTAGCAGGCCAATGCTCAAACCTCTGAGCTATCCCTCCCCAATATGCCATTAGCCTTCTTGGCAACAAGGGCACACTGCTGACTCATATCCAACTTCTCATCCACTGTAATCCCCAGGTCCTTTTCTGCAGAACTGCCACTTAGCCAGTCGGTCCCCAGCCTGTAGCGGTGCATGCAATTCTTCTGTCCTAAGTGCAGGACTCTGCACTTGTCCGTGTTGAACCTCATCAGATTTCTTTTGGCCCAATCCTCCAATTTGTCTAGGTCACTCTGGACCCTATCCCCACCTTCCAGCATATCTACCTCTCCCCACAGCTTAGTGTCATCCGCGAACTTGCTGAGGGTGCAATCCATCCCATCATCCAGATCATTAATGAAGATGTTGAACAAAACCAGCCCCGGGCCCGACCCCTGGAGCACTCCGCTAGATACTGGCTGCCAACTAGACATTGAGCTGTTGATCGCTACCCACTGAGCCCGACAATCTAGCCAGCTTTCTGTCCACCTTATAGTCCATTCATCCAATCCATACTTCTTTAAAGTGCTGGCAAGAATACTGTGGGAGACTGTATCAAAAGTTTTGCTAACGTCAAGATATATCAAGTCCACCACTTTCCCCTTATCCACAGAGCCAGTTATCTCATGACTTGCCCTTGGTGAATCCATGTTGACTGGTCCTGGTCACCTTCCTTTCCTCCAAGTGCTTCAAAATGGATTCCTTGAGGACCTGCTCCATGATTTTCCAGGATCTGAGGCGAAGCTGACCGGTCTGTAGTTCCCCGGATTCTCCTTCTTCCCTTTTTAAAAGATGGGCACTATATTTGCCTTTTTCCAGTCCTTGAGGACCTCCCCCCGATCGCCACGAGTTTTCAAAGATAATGGCCAATTGCTCTGCAATCACATCAGCCAATTCCCTCAGCAGCCTTAGATGCATTAGAGGATAGGAAAGCGTGAGGATAGAAAAGGCCCAATAAGGACAGTCTGGATTATTGACCCCCAAGGAGGTCACCAGCAGCTCTCAGCCAGCCCATGACTGGGGATGCTCCACAGTGCCTCAGCTGGGGCCGCTGACAGCACAGCCCAAGCCCAGCTGCCCCCTCTCCAAAACTTCACCATGTGTCCTGCACAAGAAAAGGCCAAGGAGAGACTTTCCTCAGCAGCTCCGGACTTTCCCCTGAGCCTGTCCGGTACAGACTGTGCTGACACTAATGGAGAAGGAATGGTTGAGGACTGCTGTGCAGAGACTGTTCAGTCCCTGACAGTCTCTGCAGCAGCTGCCTCCGGGTATGCCAGGTATCAGCAGCAGCTCTTCTATTTTAGTCCCAGCGTAGACCCTGAGAGTGCAGGTGAAGCTGACATCAGTGCACAGGGCTGCACAGAAGGAAACCACTCTCCTGTGGTGCTTGGTACCTGGCTATCCACGAGGGAATGTTGTCAGGGTGTTGGAGTCATGTCTCTTGGTTCCATTTGCTAGATGCCCTGGGGCAAGTAAGTTGACCTGTCTGTGCCCCGAATTCCCACTTTGTAAAATGGATCCCAGTCTCCCCTGGAGGGGCAAAAGCTTCCTTAATCTGCCACCTGCTTTGAGCTGCTCAGATGAGGGGAGGATGGACATTTTCTCCCTTGAGCCCTTTGGATGCAACCCAGACACTGGGCTGCAACCCAGGCTAGGGCTGCCGTGACCACCGGGAAAGCTGCAACTCGGCACTGCTAAGACTCAGGCCCCAGTGAGGGTGGGGGCATCCATGTCTCACTGGGCTGAAAGCAGAGGTACAAAGAGCATGTCAGAGACCAGGGCCTGTTCCTCTCTGTGACCTCCAGTTACTCCTTTTCGGCTAGATACTTGCTGCCCCATGGTGCCATCCCCCGGAGCAGGTGCCATCCCCCGGAGCCTCTTTCCTACACTGGTTCTGCACCAGTCACATTAAGCTGGACTGTGATTCCCAGCCCAAGGGCATGTACCTTGGCTAGCTCTGACTGAGCTAGCATGCTAAACATAGGGCATAGCTGCAGTGGCACAAGCAGCAGGAGGAGCTAGCCACCCTGCCTACGATCCCATCGAAATCAATAGCCAGGTGTTTGGGGAGGCTAGCCCATGGTGTCACCATGCCACCACAGATACAGTCTGTGTCCAGCCCGCTAGCTCAGTCTGAGCTGGGAAATTACACCCCCAGCTCAAAGTATAGACAGACCCTGTGTGCGAGCTGAGCCAACACTAGCGCCACTTCAGCTGCACGAAGGCAGGTCTTGGCAGTAACTGCATTTGGGAAAGCAGCTCTTAACTGAAAGACATTCCCAGGCTTGCAATCCTCTGTTCATGGCTGATTGGTGTCCTATTGTTGCAGCTCTCTGGAGGCAGCACTGCTGGGACAGCTGGCTAGTTGAGAGGGAGGGGTATCGCTGTCTGAGATAAGTCAACACCCATATCAGAGAGAAGAAAATCACATCTCTAAATACAGCTCTGGGGCAAACAACACTTTGCAACAGATGAGAAACTCCCATCTAGATTCACTCAGTTTCACACTGGTTTGCTCCCACATCAAACTTCTATTTTACATCACTGTGAAAATGGCCCAGTAGCCCAGTTTGGATGGGAGGATGAAGGAAGGTCCCACTGCAGCATGGGAAGGGTTAAGGGGTGGTGAGGACCATGTACAAGCCCATAAGCATCTTCTGATGCAGGGGTGGCCAACCTGAGCCTGAGAAGGAGCCAGAATTTAGCAATGTACATTGCCAAAGAACCACAGTAATATGTCAGTAGCCCCCCCATCAGCTTCCCCCCCCCCGCTCCCAGTGCCTCCCACCGACCAGCAGCCCCTGCCGATCAGCGCCTCCCCCTCCCTCCCCACACCTCCCAATCAGCTGTTTCGTGGCATGCAGGAGGCTGGGGGGGGGGAGGGGGAGGGGAGCAAGGGCATGGAAGGCTCAGGGGAGGGGACAGGAAGGGGTGGAGTGGGGGCAGGGCCTGTGGCAGAGCCAGGGATTGAGCAGTGAGCACCCCCGGCACATTGGAAAGTTGGCCCCTGTGGCTCCAGCCCCGGATTCGGTGCCTATACAATGAGCCGCATATTAACTTCTGACAATCTGTATGTGGCTCCGGAGCCACAGGTTGGCCACCCCGTTCTAATGTGTGAACAGCATGTGACAGGCCACGCTCCCGAAGCGAAGGTAATAGCTGTCTGGTCAGGTCAGGAGATGTAAGTGTTATGTAAATCCTGCCCTTTCAGGGCACTGGACCACTTTAGTTACGGGGCTGGCAGTCACTAAGTAGTGATTAGTTAAATGATTATATGGGAAGTGCCATAGAACTGCAAAGTAAATACAGGATGATTTCTGTCCAAGCCACAGAGCAGCAGCCTCCCTGGGAGTTCCTGTTGGAGCCAAACATGATCATTGCGAAGCAATCTGCAGTCACTTGGGGTCATAGATTTTGACTTTTGTTTTTGCTGGTGGGTATTTCCGCCTTCCGGTTTCACTGTGCGCCATATATGTGCTCCTACTGGTGGCTTGTGGGTGCTGAGCAACCCCTATTTTTTTGGTGGATGCTTGAGCCCTGGAGCACCCACTGAGTCGGTGACTATGCTTGGGATGCCATAGCTGAAGGGTCTGTGCTCTGATAGTCCAGTGTAGCAGCCTGAGTCTTTACTCGTGATGGGAAGGCCATGCTGCTGCAGGTGGCCAGAGCCGGGAAGGCAAGGGGAGAGCAGTGTGTACAACCCCATCCCTCTCACTAACATGATTGGAAGGGGCTTTGGTCCTGGATCAGCAGCCCTGGAGAAGGAAGTGCTGTGTTTATCCCCAGTACCACTGCGGTTCCCTTGGGCCTGTGAATGCCCTCCCCTCCTCCTGCCCTTGTAATACAGTGCCCGTGCAGCAGGGATAAAACCTGGGATCTCGAAATCTTAAAGCGGAAGTGTCTGCTGCCTGAGCGAAAAGACTCAGCTGTGCTAGTCAAGACGGTAGCAGGTTCATCAGCCACCAGCAGAGGAGACAGAGCGCCAGGCTGAGTGGGTCTGAGCACACACTCCCCTCCTGTCACTGCATCTGCCTATGAAGAGCTAGGTTAGATACTAATCCATCTCCTCCATCCTCTTCTCCTTTCCTCCTTCCCCTTTGCTGCTATCCTGTGAACCTCTCCCCTCCTTGCCGAGTGGTGGGATTACAACATCAGAGATGATATTGCACCTTTTCCATCACACTGGTACTAATTCATTTGCAGATTGCAGTCTGACAGGTTGAAATGAAACAATACTGGAGGGTAGGGTAGGAGAGAAGGGTGTTTTCTGTGTAACACTCAGTTTATGGAGCAGAACATTTTCTGGCTACTTCAATTTAGTGAGGAATTTAAAAGGCACCCGTCCTGTGGGGATCTAGGTATCATGCAGCATGGGAAGGAATAGCATGGCCTGCAGTGAGCAAATACAGAAATGGTTTAAACTAGTAGCATGATAATATGGCCTTACAAGGTAATGCATGTGATGCATGTGATGTTTATTCCCCCTCCATTTTTTATGGGATAGATTAACCCCTTTTCCAGGAGCAGAACATGATATTACTGAATTTACTCTCGTTTGCAACTGTTTGAGGAATGGTCCTGACCCAACGGAAGGCGGATCATTTACAAACTCTTCGCTGGCAGTGTTCACCATCTGCTTTTTGTACTGCATGATTGGTCACCTGCATCGCATCCTGTTACTTTTACTCCCTCATTTGATTCCCTGTGCTTTAGGAACAGAAATTAATTTTTCTAAAAGACACAAAACACTTGTTCAAGCACATGATAACTCATTGAGCCTGCAGCTGTAAAAAATGGAAAGGCCATTGTATGGATTATCCTCATTTGAGATTTGATAGCAGCCTTCAACTACGTGAAGGGGGGTTCCAAAGAGGATGGAGCTAGGCTGGTCTCAGTGGTGACAGATGACAGAACAAGGAGCAATGGTCTCAAGTTGCAGTGGGGGAGGTCTAGGTTGGATATTAGGAAAAGCTATTTCACTAGGAGGGTGGTGAAGCACTGGAATGGGTTACTTAGGAAGTGGTGGAATCTCCATCCTTAGAGGTTTTGAAGGCCCAGCTTGACAAAGCCCTGGCTGGGATGATTTAGTTGGGGTTGGTCCTGCTTTGAGCAGGGGGTTGAACTAAATGAGATCCTGAGGTCTCTTCCAACTCTAATCATCTATGATTCTATGATCCTCCCATCTTGTTTTCCATCACCTTTCTCATACAGGTTTTAAAGAAGTCTGACTGTGGGTAATTATTGTTACTAGATCTGGAGAAAGCACAGTACAACTTCCAGGTGGGGTTTAGTACAGGGTTTTAGCATTACACTTGATTTCATACATACCTGTCTCCACTACTACGGCTGATTCTTAAAGCTCACTGTTATCTTGGCTCTTTCCATGACTTCATGATTCAGATTGAGGAAGTCTGTATCTATGCGGATACACTAGCTCTGTGTGTAATGGCCCTTTTTATGTTTGGTGTCTTAGTGCAGAGAGGGTAATGAGTGGATTCAGTCCCTAGTTTGTCTAATCAGGAATGCGCAAATACTGTTTTTATTCCTGAGCAGAACATGTCCTTAAGTGTAAAGCATCCTAGTCTGGGAGGAGAGGGAACTGTTTGTTTTGGAGAGAGAATGTTGTCTCTGAGTTTCAGGGATTTCTCATGGAGTCACCACAGAGGTGGAACTAGCAGGGCCGGCTCCAGGCACCAGCGAAGGAAACAGGTGCCTGGGGCGGCTAATAGAAAGGGGCGGCACTCCATGTGTCATTGGGGCAGCACGTCCTGGTCTTCGGTGGCAATTCGGCGGTGGGTTCTTCATTCCCTCTCTTCCTCTTTGGCGGCACTTCGGCGGCAGCTCAATCGGGTTTTCTTTTTTTTTTTTCCTTCACCGCTTGGGGTGGCAAAAAAGCTGGAGCCAGCCCTGGGAACTAGTGTGGTTTTAGCAATTTATTCTCTCTTCTTGTGGTGTTCACAGGGCTCATTGGCACATGAAAAAACCCCAGGGAGCCTGACATCCCATTCTGGTGTTGCAAATGCACCAGTGGATCTCTTTCCCAATAAGCTGCCCTCTGCTTTAGCTCTTACTGATTGAGATTTAGCCTCACTTGAAGGTTCTAGAACAAAGCCATTTAAACATAGGTTTGGGCCTGGTTTGAGTATCATGCCAGTCCCATATCCCAGAAACAAAGTATCCAAACCCCTGCAAGGTTGGGCAAAAAATAGTCCTCTGGCCATGGATGACCTTGTACGAAAGTGGAAGCGGGAGATGTAGTCCAGCCAGGGAGCCAGGGACGAGTCGCCCAAACAACAACTTTCATAAGACATTGTGGCCACTCAGACTGACACCAATTTTTGCCAAAGTGACTCAAAATGAATAATTCAGTTTAGGTTTTTCCTGAGGACAGCTTTCAGTTTCTGGTCTAAGGCTTTCTCACCCAATGCCCCGCAAGCTCCAGCTCACAGATGCACACCAGATATACACAGGTTTTCATCCACCCTACACTAGGATATGCACTGAGTGCACTCACATACTCCATCAGCTCCCATGCTCCCCTCCGCCCTCCTTATTCACACTCATCTCCTGCCGAGCCTGCACCCAGCCCTTCACATTCATTCCTTGCAGCCCCCATGTGCTCTCCCTAAGGAAAGAGTCTGTCTTAGCTGAGTCCAGCTCAGTTTCTCTATGCTTGGCAGTGAGGGAAGAGATGGGCTGTGGAGTTTGGCTTTCCCTGCCAAACACTGGCTGGGTTTGATACCTAGCTTCATTGCAGAGGTAAGAACTAGTGGGACACCCTGCTAAGAGCAGAAGGAAGTGGGGCCTTCCAGTTAAAGCAGGAGAAGGGGACTTGGGCTCATTTGCTCCTGACTTTATGCTGAGCCAAACAAACTACTGTTGAACTGGAATAAGAGGGTCCATACAGAGCTTTTCAAGTTGGGGTAGAGGCAATAATAATAATACCTGGCTGTTCTCTAGAGCTTTTCATCAGTAACTCTCAAAGTGCCTTACAAAGAGGGTCAGTGTCATTTCCACATTTTACAGATGGGGAAACTGAGGCACAGAATGATGACCCTGCCCGAGATCACCCAGCAGGGTAGTGGCAGAGCCCAGGTCTCCTGAGTCCCAGTCCAGTGTTCTATCCACACTGTCTTGCATTTCATTAAACCTGCATCACAAAGTGGCTACCAAAGTGATAAAAAAGAGGAGCAGCTTCCCCTTCATTCAGTGCCACGGGATGTGTGCCTAATAACTGGACAGTCCTCTAGGAGATGGTCCGCAGGAGGGTATCACTCAGCAGTCTGCAATGGGCACCATTAAAAGATGGCCTCAGGTGGGAAATAAAACAAGATGAGAAGACTGTTAAACAGCAGGGAGTCTGTTTCGATTCAAATACACCTCATTGACTAACCAGGGAGAGAGAGACAGACCAGACAGCAACAGAGATGCAAGCAGAATGACCTCTAAAAAGAAGGTTGTTCAGAC
This sequence comes from Natator depressus, assembly GCF_965152275.1. Taxonomy (NCBI): domain Eukaryota; kingdom Metazoa; phylum Chordata; order Testudines; family Cheloniidae; genus Natator; species Natator depressus. Next base: position 42,222,240 of record NC_134241.1, on the reverse strand, counting down.
TTCTGCAGCAGGCATCAGTGATGGTTCTAGGAGGCTGCCAGCTGCAGTGAGAAACAAAAACCAGCCAAACAAAGGGGAATTGGAGAGAGGAACCCCAGTATGTGTGGCTGGGCAACCGCTAACACAGAGAAACTACTAATCAACCTTCCCGACTCCTGGCCCATGGGCCTTGGCATTCTACATTGAGGGACATAGGAAGTCTGCTTCCTGGGGGGAAGGCAGGGAAAATGGAGAGCTTTCAAAGGCTTGGCCAGGCATATGGCATGCAGAATGTCATCCAGCCTGGAGACTCATTAACAGGGACTCTGGCAAAGATTCCATTAAAAGACAATAACCTGATTTTTTTCTCTCTCCTTGGTTGTGTGTCGCTAGGGACATGGACATAGGAACATGATCTGTACTCCTTAGGAGTCACTGCAGTAATGTGGCCAACCCCCAGTGTTCAAAATCATAGAATCATAGAAGATTAGGGTTGGAAGAGACCTCAGGAGGTCATCTAGTCCAACCCACTGCTTGAATCATCCTAGCCAGGGCTTTGTCAAGCCGGACCTTAAAAACCTCTAAGGATGGTGATTCCACCACCTCCCTAGGTAACCCGTTCCAGTGCTTCACCACCTTCCTGGTGAAATAGTTATTCCTAATATCCAACCCAGACCTTCCCCACAGCAACTTGAGACCATTGCTCCTTGTTCTGTCATCTGCTACCACTGAGAACAGTCTAGATCCATCCTCTTTGGAACCCCCCTTCAGGTAGTTGAAGGCTGCTATCAAATCCCCCCCTCACTCTTCTCTTCTGCAGACTAAATAACCCCAGGTCCCTCAGACTCTCCTCCTAAGTCATGTGCCCCAGCCCCCTAATCATTTTCATTGCCCTCTGCTGGACTTTCTCCAATTTGTCCACATCCTTTCTGTAGTGGGGGGCCCAAAACTGGACGCAATACTCCAGATGTGGCCTCACCAGTGTTGAATAGAGGGAAATAATCACTTCCTTTGATCTGCTGGCAACACTCCTACTAATGCAGCCCAATCTGCCTTTAGCCTTCTTGGCAACAAGGGCACACTGTTGACTCATATCCAGCTTCTCATCCACTGTAATCCCCAGGTCCTTTTCTACAGAACTGCCCCTTAGCCAGTCGGTCCCCAGCCTGTAGCGGTGCATGGGATTCTCCCATCCTAAGTGCAGGACTCTGCACTTGCTCTTGTTGAATCTCATCAGATTTCTTTTGGCCCAGTCCTCCAATTTGTCTAGGTCACTCTGGACCCTATCCCTACCCTCCAGTATATCTACCTCTCCCTCCAGCTTATAGTCATCTACAAACTTGCTGAGAGTGCAATCCATCCCATCATCTAGATCAGTGGTTTTCAAAGCCGGTCCGCCGCTTGTTCAGGGAAAGCCCCGGTGCACCGGACCAGTTTGTTTACCTGCCGCATCCACAGGTTTGGCTGATCACGGCTGCCGCTGGCCGCAGTTTGCCGCTCCAGGCCAATGGGGGCTGCGGGAAGGGCGGCCAGCATGTCCCTTGGCCCGAGCCACTTCCCGCAGTCCCCATTGGCCTGGAGCGGTGAACTGCGGCCAGTGGGAGCCACGATTGGCCGAACCTGCGGACATGGCAGGTAAACAAACCGGTCCGGTGTGCCAGGGCTTTCCCTGAACAAGCGGCGGACCGGCTTTGAGAACCACTGATCTAGATGATTAATGAAGATGTTAAACAAAAGCGGCTCCAGGACTGACTCATGGGGCACTCCACTTGATACCGGCTGCTAACTAGACACCCTGAGTTAGGACCCCCAAATTCATTAAACTGGCCGAACAATTAAAAGATTTGTCATTCTTTTTATTTACCTTTTGAGTTTGAGTCTTTAGGGTATCCCTGGGTCACCCAATATACAAGGTACAAAGTTTTCAAGCTGGTCTGTGCAACTATGCACTTACTTATTCATTACATGAAAGCTGAGATTCCACTGTATTTACATGACCCCAGGAGCTGGGGCTTTAAAAAAACACCAAATATCAGGAGATGTATGCAGTGTAGTTGTAGTCGTGTTGGTCCCAGGATATTAGAGAGACAAGGTGGATGAGGTAATCTCTTTTATTGGACCCACTTCTGTTGGTGAGAGAGACAAATAACAAATTTTCATTACACTTGTCATCTAAATTTTTACCAGAAGCTCATACCGAAATGGTTGGCAACTTGGCAACGTTTTTGTTTTGTTTTGTTGACTGAAAACCTGACTTAGGATAAAATGGAAATTTCTATAAGAATTTCAAGAATGCTTTTGATTAAAAAAAATTAAAAAATTCACAACATTTTTATTTTAAAAAGGAATCTGTTTTGAACCCTGCAGAAAGAACTTCAAAAGTTTGGGACTTAAGGTGATATTTTGTCTATTTTTCAAGCAGTTGTAAATATAGATGGGCAAGATATGGCTTTCCCATCTTGTGAAAAATTTCAAGATATAGCACATTTTTCCCATCTCAAATTGTGATGAAAACTTAAAATCTCAATTTTTTAATTAACTGAAAATTCAAAAAAAAATTCAGTTTGTGTCAATCAAAATGAGCCATTTTGATCATTTCAGAACATTTTGTTTTAATTTTGACCATCAAAATATGTTTTTACTATAAGTAGTTAAAATTTCTAAACAAAAAATTCTTTTGAACTGGAAAACCAGAGTTTTTCAATTTGAAAATGACAAAACAACATTCTCAAAACTTTTTTTTTCCATTTTTTGAGTCAAAACATTTGTTGGAACTAACTTTCCCGTGGACAGTTTCAGTTTTGACTGCATTGGAACATTCCCCACCAGCTCTAGTTCTAAATCATTCCTTGTAATCAGGTTCTTCCTCCTACTAAATGTCACCCAGCCCCTTGAATTGGCCCTTTGAAAGCAATGGGACTGTGTCCAGCATACAGTGCTACTCAGAGTAAGTAAGTGGGGTGGAAGGAGAAGCCTTTCTCATGTGGGTGGGGGCAGGGGAGAAGGCCTCAGGGAATCACAACCCTGGGTGTGGAGGGAGGGAGCAGAGCAGCTCAGAGGACATTTCAGATATCTCAGTGTGCGGCTGTGCAGTGTCTGCTGGGCTCTCCTTCTCCTTGTGCTGGGGGCAGGTAGCTCCCCATAACTGTACAAAGATTTTGTACATTTACCCTCCTTCACCCCATGCCCTGATTTTGAGGGAGGAGTTTCAGACTAATAGTGGGGCAGAGGATCATTGTGTGATGGGGTTCCCCCTGGGGTGCCACCTGGAACTGGGGTATTACTGAGTCCCCTGACCCACCAGCCTGAGCTCCCTCTTTACACTGTACTGCTGTGACAAGCTGCAAAGCCCTCCAGCCTGCACTTTCACCAGCATATATACAGGCAGGGACACATGCAGCTGCAGTTATATGCAGGCTCACTGACCAGCCCCTGCATAGGAAGACTACAACCAAGGCAACTCCCATCTCCATAGACATGCACCCACCACTGGAGTATAAACCCAAAATTATATTGTCTTGCATTGCATAGGGAACTGTACAGTGTAAGCTCATAAAGTTCGCCCCCTCCCTCAATGTGGAGAGGAATATGCAACAGCCTTTGCCCCTTGAGCTATGATTCCCCTACACTTCACTCCAATTCACTGGTTTAGATAAAGCAAAAACAACTTTATTAACTCCAAAAGATAGATTTTAGGCAATTATAAGTGATAGTAAACAGATCAAAGTAGATTACCTGGTAAGTAAACAAAAACCCAAACTGAGTTTAACATACTAGATAGATAGGATATGAATTAGCAAATTCTCACCCTGAGTGATAAACAGCCGGGCAGATTCTTAGGGCACAAGCTGCCTTTGCTTTTCAGCATGGGTTTCCCAGGTTTTCATACACAGGCTAGAAATCCCTTTAGTCTGGGACCATCACATCCCCCAGTTCAGTCTGTGTTCCTCAGGAGTTTCCAGGTGTGGTGTTGTAGGTAGAGTGAGGTACCATCATGATGTCATTTCCCCCTTTTATGTCTTCTTTCCACTTGCTAGAAAGCTCTTTTGCTGTGACCTGGGTCAAACAGTTCCCACTGTGTAGTGCTGTCTCTGAGAGGTTTCTGTTGTACACAGTTCCTGGGGTAATCCTTGTGCTTGTGTGTATTTCCTCAATAAGCCATTAACATTGTTTGGCCTTTTTACTGTTGTACCTGAAAGGCTGCTTGTGGGTGTTTTCAACCTCACAACATGTTTCAGTAACACATACATAGCCAAACTTCATAACTTCACATAAACGATAGCACATACAATCCAACAAGATATTAATGTCTAGCAGATCAAGACTTTTAGAATGATACCTCACAAGGCATACTTTGTGCAAAACATATCCTAATTACATGACACTGGTGAATAAGGGGGTACCAGGGTGTCACACAGTGTGCACCAAAATCTCTTGAGGTCTACTGCAGCCAGGAAGAGGGGTATTGCCTGGAGGAAGGAGACCTCATTGTCAGTTCTTTGCTTAACAGACTCTATCTGCGGTACCAAGATGGCCCCATTGCCATGGTATCTGAGCACCTCAGAGTCTTTAACCTCACATCACCCACATGAGCAGGGCAGAGCTATTAGCCCCATAGTACAGATGAGGAACTAAGTTACACAAAGCCCAAGTTACTTGGCCACGGGGTCACAGGAAGTCTGTGGCAAACAGGGGATTGAACTCAGCTCTTTCTAGTCCCCAGCTAGAACCTCCCCACTGGACCACCCTTCCTGCATCACAGAGTAAGAGATTGATGGAGAATGCAGACCTCCTGGGGGAGCTGGCACATCCCATACATGGGCCCAGAGGGAGGCTGATTATGACATATTCCCTGTGAGGCTGTGTCAAGGCAGTTGTGAGAATTCAGCAGACAGTAAGTAACAGGGAGCAAGCCTTGGAAAAGGAAGGGAGAAGATAGGCCAAAGACAATGTGACGGGGACAAATGTAAGACCAAAGCTGGACGCAGAAGTATGCCCTTCATTTTAAAGAGACTGAGCCACCAGATGTTTTGTCCAGCGGAGGTTGGTCCGTGGGCACTTAACACAGTCCTTTCTACCATACCACTAATCCTCCTTTGACCAGCCCCCTCTCAGAGACATCTTCCAAGCCTAGTCATCTGTCCCATGATCCCTCTGAGGAGAAATGAGAGTGTTGTCTCAATCCTGAAGGCATCGTACACCAGCTCACTGACCAAGCAGAGATGAAGAGAAACAGGAAGCCTTTCCCCTCCCATTGTATGTAATAGAGCAGTATGACTGCTCAGAGCTCCAGTATGAAACTGCAGAAAAACCTGAGAGTCTCTGGATTGAGTTAGAACTGTGATCAACAAGGGTGATGTCGTGGTGGGAGTCTGTCAGGATCCTGACACAAGGAAGAAAGGAGAGCAGCAGAAATATGGACCTTGGACTTCAGAAAAGCAGACTTTGACTCCCTCAGGGAACTGATAGGCAGGATCCCCTGGGAGAATAACATGAGGGGGAAAGGAGTCCCGGAGAGCTGGCTGTATTTTAAAGAATCTTTATTGAGGTTGCAGGAACAAACCATCCTGATGTGTAGAAAGAATAGTAAATATGGCAGGCGACCAGCTTGGCTTAACAGTGAAATCCCTGCTGATCTTAAACACACACACACACAAAAAAAAGCTTACAAGAAGTAGAAGCTTGGACAAATGACCAGGGAGGAGTATAAAAATATTCTTCAGGCATGCAGGAGTGAAATCAGGAAGGTCAAATCACACCCGGAGGTGCAGCTAGCAAGGGATGTTAAGAGTAACAAGAAGGGTTTCTACAGGTATGTTAGCAACAAGAAGAAAGTCAAGGAAAGTGTGGGCCCCTTACTGAATGAGGGAGGCAACCTAGTGACAGAGAATTTGGAAAAAGCTAATGTACTCAGTGCTTTTTTTGCCTCTGTCTTTGTGTGCCCACACAAAATGCTCTAAGTGCATTAAGTGCATTAACTCGGCAGAGTGCTTCCACAGTACCGAGGCTAGCGTCGACTTCCGGAGTGTTGCACTGTGGGTAGCTATCCCACAGTTCCTGCAGACTCCGCTGCCCATTGGAATTCTGGGTTGAGATCCCAATGCCTGATGGGGCAAAAAACATTGTCGCGGGTCGTTCTGAGTACATGTCATCAGGCCCTCCTTTCCTCCCTCCCTCTGTGAAAGCAACGGCAGACAATCATTTCGCGCATTTTTTCCTGAGTTACCTGTGCAGACGCCATACCACGGCAAGCATGGAGCCCACTCAGCTCACTGTCACCGTATGTCTCCTGGGTGCTGGCAGACGTGGTACTGCATTGCTACACAGCAGCAGCAACACATTGCCCTGTGGCAGCAGACAGTACGATAGGACTGGTAGCCATCATCGTCATGTCCGAGGTGCTCCTGGCCATGTCGGTCAGGAGCGCCTGGGCAGACATGGGTGCAGGGGCTACATTAGGAGTGACTCAACCAGGTCACTCTCTTTAGCCCTGCAGGCAGTCCTATTGTACCATCTTATGGTGATCAGGCAGGAGATGTGGATAGCTAGTAGTCCTATTGTACCATCTTTTGCCGGGCAGGCAGGAGATGTGGATGGCTTGCAGTCCTTCTGCACCGTCTGCTGCCAGCCGAAGATGTAAAAGATAGATGGAGTGGATCAAAACAAGAAATAGACCAGATTTGTTTTGTATTCATTTGCTCCCCCCTCCCTCCCTCCATGAAGTCCTGCCTGAAATACGAGAGGGAGGGATAGCTTAGTGGGTTGAGCATTGGCCTGATAAACCCAGGGTTTTGAGTTCAATCCTTGAGGGGGCCATTCTGTGCGACAGTTGTTTTTGTTTCTCCTTGATGTAAAGCCACCCCCTTTGTTGATTTTAATTCCCTGTAAGCCAACCCTGTAAGCCATGTCGTCAGTCGCCCCTCCCTTGGTCAGGGCAATGGCAGACAATCGTTCCGCGCCTTTTTTCTGTGCAGACGCCATACCACGGCAAGCATGGAGCCCGCTCAGATCACTTTGGCAATTAGGAGCACATTAAACACCACACACATTATCCAGCAGTATATGCAGCACCAGAACCTGGCAAAGCGATACCGGGCGAGTAGGCGACGTCAGCACGTTGACGAGAGTGATGAGGACATGGACACAGACTTCTCTCACAGCACGGACCCTGGCAATGCGGGCATCATGGTGCTAATGGAGCAGGTTCATGTGGTGGAACGCCGATTCTGGGCCCAGGAAACAAGCACAGACTGGTGGGACCGCATAGTGTTGCAGGTCTGGGACGATTCCCAGTGGCTGCGAAACTTTCGCATGCGTAAGGGCACTTTCATGGAACTTTGTGACTTGCTTTTCCCTGCCCTGAAGCACATGAATACCAAGATGAGAGTAGCTCTCACAGTTGAGAAGCGAGTGGCAATAGCCCTGTGGAAGCTTGCAACGCCACACAGCTACCAGTCAGTTGGGAATCAATTTGGAGTGAGCAAATCTACTGTGAGGGCTGCTGTGATGCAAGTAGCCAACGCAATCAAAGATCTGCTGATATCAAGGGTAGTGACCCTGGGAAATGTGCAGGTCATAGTGAATGGCTTTGCTGCAATGGGATTCCCTAACTGTGGTGGGGCCATAGACAGAACACATATCCCTATCTTGGCACCAGAGCACCAAGCCGGCGAGTACATAAACTGCAAGGGGTACTTTTCAATAGTGCTGCAAGCACTGGTGGATCACAAGGAACGTTTCACCAACATCAACGTGGGATGGCCGGGAAAGGTACATGACACTTGCATCTTCAGGAACTCTGGTCTGTTTCAAAAGCTGCAGGAAGGGATTTACTTCTGAGACCAGAAAATAACTGTTGGGGACGTTGAAATGCCTATAGTTATCCTTGGGGACCCAGCCTACCCCTTAATGCCATGGCTCATGAAGCCATACACAGGCAGCCTGGACAGTAGTCAGGAGCTGAGCAAGTGCAGAATGGTGGTAGAATGTGCATTTGGACGTTTAAAAGCGCGCTGGCGCAGTTTACTGACTTGGTTAGACCTCAGCGAAACAAATATTCCCACTGTTATTACTGCTTGCTGTGCGCTCCACAATACCTGTAAGAGTAAGGGGGGGACGTTTATGGCGGGGTGGGAGGTTGAGGCAAATCGCCTGGCTGCTGGTTACACGCAGCCCGACACCAGGGCAGTTAGAAGAGCACAGGAGGGCACGGTGCGCATCAGAGAAGCTTTGAAGACCAGTTTCATGACTGGCCAGGCTACGGTGTGAAAGTTCTGTTTGTTTCTCCTTGATGAAACCCCCCACCCCTTGGTTCACTCTACTTCCCTGTAAGGTAAGCACCCTCCCCTCCTTCCTTTGATCACCACTTGCAGAGGCAATAAAGTCATTGTTGCTTCACATTCATGCATTCTTTATTAATTCATCACACAAATAGGGGGATAACTGCCAAGGTAGCCTGGGAGGGGTGGTGGAGGAGAGAAGCACCCGGAGGGGTGGTGGAGGAGGGAAGGACAAGGACACACAGCACTTTAAAACTTTAAAACTTATTGAATGCCAGCCTTTTGTTGCTTGGGCAATCCTCTGGGGTGGAGTTGCTGGGTGTCCAGAGGCCCCCGCACCGCGTTCTTGGGCGTCTGGGTGAGGAGGCTATGGAACTTGGGGAGGAGTTACACAGGGGCTGTAGCGGCGGTCTGTGCTCCTGCTGCCTTTCCTGCAGCTCAACCATATGCTGGAGCGCATTCATTTGATCCTCCAATAGCCTCAGCATTGAATCCTGCCTCCTCATCATGCTGCCGCCACCTTTCAGCTTCAGCCTTCTCTTCAGCCCGCCACCTCTCCTCCCGGTCATTTTGTGCTTTCCTGCACTCTGAAATTCTCTGCCTCCATGCATTCGTCTGTGCTCTGTCAGTGTGGGAGGACAGCATGAGCTCAGAGAACATTTCATCACGAGTGCGTTTTTTTCGCCTTCTAATCTTCACTAGCCTCTGGGAAGAAGAAGATCCTGTGATCATTGAAACACATGCAGCTGGTGGAGAAAAAAAAAGGGACAGTGGTATTTAAAAAGACACATTTTCTAGAACAATGGGTACACTCTTTCACGGTAAACCTTGCTGTTAACATTACATACACAGCACATGTGCTTTCTTTCCAAGGTCGCATTTTGCCTCCCCCCACCACGTGGCTAGCCCCTCATCCCTCACCCCTCCCCATGGCTAACAGCGGGGAACATTTCTGTTCAGCCACAGGCAAACATCCCAGCAGGAACGGGCACCTCTGAATGTCCCCTTAAGAAAAGCACCCTATTTCAACCAGGTGACCATGAATGATATCACTCTCCTGAGGATAACACAGAGAGATAAAGAACGGATGTTGTTTGAACGCCAGCAAACATACACTGCAATGTTTTGTTGTACAATGATTCCCGAGTACGTGTTACTGGCCTGGTGTGGTAAAGTGTCCTACCATGGTGGACACAATAAGGCTGCCCTCCCCAGAAACCTTTTGCAAAGGCTTTGGGAGTACATCCAGGAGAGCCGCAAATGCCAGGGCAAATTAATCATTAAACATGCTTGCTTTTAAACCATGTATAGTATTTTAAAAGATACACTCACCAGAGGTCCCTTCTCTGCCTGGCAGGTCTGGGAGGCAGCCTTGGGTGGGTTTGGGGGGTACTGGCTCCAGGTCCAGGGTGAGAAACAGTTCCTGGCTGTCAGGAAAACCGGTTTCTCCACTTGCTTGCTGTGAGCTATCATCTTCCTCGTCCCCAAAACCTGCTTCTGTGTTGCCTCCATCTCCATTGAAGGAGTCAAACAACACGGCTGGGGTAGTGGTGGCTGAATCCGCTAAAATGGCATGCAGCTCATCATAGAAGTGGCATGTTTGGGGCTCTGACCCGGAGCGGCCGTTTGCCTCTCTGGTTTTCTGGTAGGCTTGCCTCAGCTCCTTAAGTTTCTCGTGGCACTGCTTCGGGTCCCTATTATGGCCTCTGTCCTTCATGCTCTGGGAGATTTTGACAAATGTTTTGGCATTTCAAAAACTGGAACGGAGTTCTGATAGCACGAATTCCTTTCCCCATACAGCGATCAGATCCCGTACCTCCCGTTCGGTCCATGCTGGAGCTCTTTTGCGATTCTGGGACTCCATCATGGTCACTTCTGCTGATGAGCTCTGGCCAGCGTGGCAAGCTGCAGATGACCATGCAAACAGGAAATTGAAATTCAAAAGTTTGTGGGCCTTTTCCTGTCTACCTGGCCAGTGCATCTGAGTTGAGAGTGCTGTCCAGAGCGGTCACAATAGAGCACTCTGGGATAGCTCCCGGAGGCCAATACCGTCTAATTGCGTCCACAGTATCCCAAATTCGACCCGGCAAGGCTGATTTAAGCGCTAATACCCTTGTCGGGGGTGGAGTAAGGAAATTGATTTTAAGAGCCTTTTAAGTAAAAAAAAAGGGCTTCATCGTGTGGACGGGTGCAGGGTTAAATCAATTTAACGCTGCTAAATTTGACCTCAACTCCTAGTGTAGACCGGGGCTTAGGGAACTGGGATTATTTAGTCTGCAGAAGAGAAGAATGAGGGAGGATTTGATAGCTGCTTTCAACTACCTGAAAAGGGATTCCAAAGAGGATGGATCTAGACTGTTCTTAGTGGTAGCAGATGACAGAACAAGGAGTAATGGTCTCAAGTTGCAGTGGGGGAGGTTTAGGTTGGATATTAGGAAAAACTTTTTCACTAGGAGGGTGGTGAAGCACTGGAATGGGTTACCTAGGGAGGTGGTGGAATCTCCTTCCTTAGAGGTTTTTAAGGTCAGGCTTGACAAAGCCCTGGCTGGGATGATTTAGTTGGGGATTGTCCTGCGTTGAGCAGGGGGTTGGACTAGATGACCTCCTGAGGTCCCTTCCAACCCTGATATTCTATGATTCTATGCTTTAAGGACTCAATGTTCTATGGCACCTGAGCTCCTGATGGGCCATACTGCTCACAGCTGAGATGCATTGGCAAATGGCATGCAGGGGAAACTAGTTGCTACTCTGTGAATAAACAGCTTCCCTCTCTGAAGCTGTTGCTCCAGCAGCTCCTCTGCTGATGTGCATTTGGGCTGGCAGCTGTCTGTGAAGGGATGTGGATCTTCTCTATGGGAAGTGCAAGCCACCACAAGGGAAACCCACTATTCCTGATTAGTTTCACTGAGTGATCCAAAGCAGCTGCTGGAGATGCAGTGGCCTCAATTCCCAGCTGTGCTCAATATGCACTGGGAGTGCCGTTCTCAGCTCCCTAGTCCAGGGGCCATCTCTACGCTGGCGCAGTCCCTGGTGTGGTTTAGGGAGCTCAGAATCTGGTTCACCGCATCTCCAGCAGCTGCCTTGGCTTTACTGTATGTATCCTCACAATACCCCTGTGAGGTAGGGGAGTGCCATTTGCCCCCTGCCCAGGGGGGAACTGGATTTCAGGCCCACTTTTCTTCTCTCTGGGAACTGTGACCAGTGAGATGGTGACCGACAGCTTCCTTAAAACAAAATGGTTTTTATTTATCAGTTGGAACAAAGCATTAGGGTTTTTGAAACAAAAAGCCTGTGCACATCTGTCTTAGCTAAGGTCCTGCCATCACAGCAGGGTGCTCTTAGCAGGCATTGCTTCCTTGACATGCCCCATTTCACTCCGGTTCCTGTGCATGAGTGTATCTTTTCAAGCCATGCTGGGATCTTTGTTCTCCGTGAGGCATCTCTAAGTGTCGGCAGGCTTTGGCCGCCCCTCCCATCAAATCAGTTCCGCAGTCTACCTGGGCAGCGGCGTATTAACGCCTAGGCCGACAAGGCCTAGGCCTAGTGCGGCAAATTTGCAGGGGTGGCTGTCAAGGTTCCTCCCCCACTCTGAACTCTAGGGTACAGATGTGGGGACCTGCATGAAAACCTCCTAAGCTTACTTTTACCAGCTTAGGTTAAAACTTCCCCAAGGTACAAATTAATTTTATCCTTTGCCCTTGGAATTTACACTGCCACCACCAAACTTTAACTGTGTTTACTGGGAAACATAGTTTGGACACGTCTTTCCCCCCAAAATCCTCCCAACCCTTGCACCCCACTTCCTGGAGAAGGTTTGGTAAAAATCCTCACCAATTTGCATAGGTGACCACGGACCCAAACCCTTGGATCTTAGAACAATGAAAAAGTATTCAGTTCTCTTACAAGAGGACTTTTAATAGAAGTAAAGGAATCACCTCTGTAAAATCAGGATGGTAGATACCTTACAGGGTAATTAGATTCAAAACATAGAGAATCCCTCTAGGCAAAACCTTACGTTACAAAAAAGACACACAGACAGGAATAGTCATTCTATTCAGCACAACTCTTTTCTCGGCCATTTAAAGAAATCATAATCTAACACATACCTAGCTAGATTACTTACTAAAAGTTCTAAGACTCCATTCCTGTTCTATCCCCGGCAAAAGCAGCATACAGACAGACACAGACCCTTTGTTTCTCTCCCTCCTCCCAGCTTTTGAAAGTATCTTGTCTCCTCATTGGTCATTTTGGTCAGGTGCCAGCGAGGTTACCTTTAGCTTCTTAACCCTTTACAGGTGAGAGGATTTTTCCTCTGGCCAGGAGGGATTTTAAAGGGGTTTACCCTTCCCTTTATATTTATGACACTGGCAAATTTATAATAGCAGCCACAGGCTGCTTCTCCCGGTGCCGGTTCGTGCCCTCTGTCCTCGGCCCCGCCCCAACTCCACCCCTTCCCCACCCCCCAGTCCCCAACCCCTCCCTGCCCCTATTGGTCCCCTTCCCCAAATCCCTGCCCCAGCCCCGTCTCCTCTCCCGAGCGTGCCGCATTTTCCCCCCTTCCCCCCTCCTTCATGAAGCTGTTTCATGCACAAGCACTGGCAGGGAGCGGGGAGAAGCAGGACCCAGCGGCGTGCTCAGGGGAGGAGGTGGAGGTGGAGGCAGAGCGTAGGTGAGCTGGGGGGCGGGGGGGCAGCAATTATTTCTGGGCCTAGGGGCAGCAAAATAATTAATCCACCACTGTAACTAGGGGATTTTAGAGACAGCGGAGCTAATAATTCTGTCATTGTCCCTTAACCACCATTAAGTGTAAGATGTTAGATGGCTATGTTGAGCCATCTCCTCCTTCCTGCCTGGGCCATCCCAGACAGTCCCCTATTAGAAAGCTCTCAATCACAAACATTTATACAGAAATCACCATGGGCAGCAGCAGGCTGAGATACACCCCATATTTGTCAGTCATGGTACTAGAACTAGGATGAGATCCACCAAACTGAGATCATTTTTTATCCTGGAACTGGGATCGGAAATATAATATATCCAGAGTTTTGTAAATCGGTTGATATTGTGTCCCACAAAATCCTACCATGAAAATGAATTTGACTTGTTCTAGTATGAACATTGTCCCAAAGAAAACTGAATGGAGAGTAGAGTAGAGACTGTGTGTAGAGAGTAATAAGCAGCACTATTCTGGTCACAGGGTCAGTCTTACTTAATATCCTGGGGCCAGATTCTGAGCTGGCATAAGTCCACATAGCATTATTGAAGTCACTGGAATTGTACCAGGTTGTGACTATGCCCACAGCTCTGCCAGTCTGCTCTCAGTTTGCCAGTGACTGTGCCCATGGCTCTGTTCTTTTTCTTCTCCTGACACATCACTTAATGATCATGCTGGATCTTGCATGCAAATGCATCTCGCTGCAGACAGAGCATGTCTCACTGGAAAACTGTGAAAAGTTATTTCTCTGCCCTCCTACCTCCCCTCCTGCCTGCCTCAGAGAAGACATATGAATACCAAGAAGGCTGTTTTTGAGGTTGGAAGTCAGGTTTAGAATTTTAATGATATCCTGCATCCCATTGCCTTTTATTTGGGGAGTAAAGAAATGGCTCTAAATGACCCATTTTTCTCAGCATAATGATAATCATTACTAAGAGGAAAAGAAGTGCACTGAAGACAAGGATGAATGCAGGTTTCATTGATGAGATGTCGAGGTTTGAGTCTAACTAACAAAATGCTACATGGAGAAATAAGCCTTTTGTACTTAGAAAGAATGTAAAGATGTCTTTAAACATTTGTGTAAATTTGTAACAAATAAGGCAGCACGGCTTAAAATTGGAAGCAGGAGAATGCAGCCATAAATATTTGATCTCCTTGACAATGAGCTCCAGTACAGCTAACTTTCACACCATGTTACACTCTCTGGGGCAAGGGGACTCTGACGCTCTCTGGTGTTGCATGGGGATGCAGTCTTGGGATTATTGTACGCTCTGGCTGCTCCAGGGTGACTTTCCCAGTGAGCCCTGCTGCTGCTCAGTTTGGCCTGAGACAAGGACCATCACATCGGTCAGACAGATAAGAATCAGATCTTCATTGTGCCACATCCACTGGCTTGGGAGATGCATCCAGGTTTAACATTAGGCAGTGCCCACTTACCTTAGCGTGTGTTTCATTCCAGTCCACCATGAACCTTTCTACAACTGGTCAGTCATACTGTGACTAGATGCGCAGAGTGGGCAGCTACAGTCTATGAGTATGTATCTGTGAAGAGAGTAACCGCTTCAAAGCAGGGTCCTGTCTCTTTATTGGCACTGTCAGGAAGCTAGCACACTTGGAATACTGTAAAATAAAATAGTCGTGATGGCTTTCCAGGAAGCACCATTTCTGGTACTTCCCGGAGCAGTATCATTCCAGTTGGCAGCTCCTGGGTTGTCTGGAGTGAGCTCAGAACACACAAGATCGGTGCCTTATCCTCCAGTCTCGACCTGAGTATAGATGTTAAGGTCACAAGGGACCATTAGATCATCTAGATGAACCTCCTGTATATCACAGGCTAAAGAATTTCCCCCAGGCACCCCTGTATTGAGCCCAAAATCCTGTGTTTGACTAATGGATCTTGCAGAAAGGCAGCCAGGCTGGATTTGAAGATAGCAAAAGATGGAGAATCCATCACTTCCCTTCAGTTGATTCCAATGGTTCATTGCCTAGGGTACATTCACTCCAGAGCCAATCCTCTTTGACCACTATTCGCCAGATATTGCAGTGATTGGTGCTCCATACACGTGGTGGATCAATCATTCAGAGAAGAACACCATCAAAGCACTGGAGCTGCTAGACATTTTGTCATTGAACCATTTTTAAACATTTTAAAACTTTGTACATGTGTCAAAACATTCTGTTTTCAATGAAAAACTTTTTTTCTTTTGGTGCACATTTTTAGTTTTCAAAATTGATCACATGAATTTTTTTAAAAAATCTAAATTTCCTGTGGAAAATAAATGGCATTTTTTTAACCAGCATTAGAAAACATACACCTGACTCTAGTGGTCCAAAGACCTAAGAGCTAAAACACACAGCAGATATGAATGGGCACCAGGTCACTTCACATTACAAACTCACCTGTTGAAATAATCCACAGAGGTGCCACCCCTCAGGAGATCAAAAACATTTAGGCTGCTTTGGTCTCATGATCCATGGAGCCGTGGATCTGTGGTGGTGGCACAAGAATCCACTGACCCTGTCATGCAGCAGACAATTGCTAGCAAGACTGACTTGCTGGGGTGTACCCTCCCCTCCCCTTGCATGCACTATTATTCCAGTTAACACAATCATAGAATCATAGAATCATAGAATATTAGGGTTGGAAGGGACCTCAGGAGGTCATCTAGTCCAACCCCCAATTAAATCATCCCAGCCAGGGCTTTGTCAAGCCTGACCTTAAAAAATTCTAAGGAAGGAGATTCTACCACCTCCCTAGGTAACACATTCCAGTGTTTCACCACCCTCCTAGTGAAAAAGTTTTTCCTAATATCCAACCTAAACCTCCCCCACTGCAACTTGAGACCATTACTCCTTGTCCTGTCATCTTCTACCACTGAGAATAGTCTAGAACCATCCTCTTTGCAGCTATCAAATCCCCCCTCATTCTTCTCTTCTGCAGACTAAACAATCCCAGTTCCCTCAGCCTCTCCTCATAAGTCATGTGTTCCAGACCCCTAATCATTTTTGTTGCCCTTCGCTGGACTCTCTCCAATTTATCCACATCCTTCTTGTAGTGTGGGGCCCAAAACTGGACACAGTACTCCAGATGAGGCCTCACCAATGTCGAATAGAGGGGAACGATCACGTCCCTCGATCTGCTCGCTATGCCCCTACTTATACATCCCAAAATGCCATTGGCCTTCTTGGCAACAAGGGCACACTGCTGACTCATATCCAGCTTCTCGTCCACTGTAACCCCTAGGTCCTTTTCCGCAGAACTGCTGCCTAGCCATTCGGTCCCTAGTCTGTAGCTGTGCATTGGGTTCTTCCGTCCTAAGTGCAGGACCCTGCACTTATCCTTATTGAACCTCATCAGGTTTCTTTTGGCCCAATCCTCCAATTTGTCTAGGTCCCTCTGTATCCTATCTCTGCCCTCCAACGTGTCTACCACTCCTCCCAGTTTAGTATCATCCGCAAATTTGCTGAGAGTGCAATCCACACCATCCTCCAGATCATTTATGAAGATATTGAACAAAACCGGCCCCAGGACCGACCCCTGGGGCACTCCACTTGACACCGGCTGCCAACTAGACATGGAGCCATTGATCACTACCCGTTGAGCCCGACAATCTAGCCAACTTTCTACCCACCTTATAGTACATTCATCCAGCCCATACTTCTTTAACTTGCTGACAAGAATACTGTGGGAGACCGTGTCAAAAGCTTTGCTAAAGTCAAGAAACAATACATCCACTGCTTTCCCTTCATCCACAGAATCAGTAATCTCATCTTAGAAGGCAATTAGATTAGTCAGGCATGACCTTCCCTTGGTGAATCCATGCTGACTGTTCCTGATCACTTTACTCTCGTGTAAGTGCTTCAGGATTGATTCCTTGAGGATCTGCTCCATGATTTTTCCGGGGACTGAGGTGAGGCTGACCGGCCTGTAGTTCCCAGGATCCTCCTTCTTCCCTTTTTTAAAGATTGGCACTACATTAGCCTTTTTCCAGTCATCTGGGACTTCCCCCGTTCGCCACGAGTTTTCAAAGATAATGGCCAATGGCTCTGCAATCACATCCGCCAATTCCTTTAGCACTCTCAGATGCAACTTGTCCGGCCCCATGGACTTGTGCACGTCCAGCTTTTCTAAATAGTCCCTAACCACCTCTTTCTCCACAGAGGGCTGGCCATCTACTCCCCATGTTGCGATGCCCAGCGCAGCAGTCTGGGAGCTGTCCTTGTTAGTGAAGACAGAGGCAAAAAAAGCATTGAGCACATTAGGTTTTTCCACATCCTCTGTCACTAGGTTGCCTCCCTCATTCAGTAAGGGGCCCACACTTTCCTTGGCTTTCTTCTTGTTGCCAACATACCTGAAGAAACCCTTCTTGTTACTCTTGACATCTCTTGCTAGCTGCAGCTCCAGGTGCGATTTGGCCCTCCTGATTTCATTCCTACATGCCCGAGTAATATTTTTATACTCTTCCCTGGTCATATGTCCAACCTTCCACTTCTTGTAAGCGTCTTTTTTATGTTTAAGATCCGCTAGGATTTCACCATTAAGCCAAGCTGGTCGCCTGCCATATTTACTATTCTTTCGACTCATCGGGATGGTTTGTCCCTGTAACCTCAACAGGGATTCCTTGAAATACAGCCAGCTCTCCTGGACTCCTTTCCCCTTCATGTTAGTCCCCCAGGGGATCTTACCCATCTGCTCCCTGAGGGAGTCAAAGTCTGCTTTCCTGAAGTCCAGGGTCCGTATCCTGTTGCTTACCTTTCTTCCCTGTGTCAGGATCCTGAACTCGACCATCTCATGGTCACTGCCTCCCAGATTCCCATCCACTTTTGCTTCCCCCACTAATTCTTTCCTGTTTGTGAGCAGGAGGTCAAGAAAAGCTCCCCCCCTAGTTGGCTCGTCTAGCACTTGCACCAGGAAATTGTCCCCTACGCTTTCCAAAAACTTCCTGGATTGTCTATGCACCGCTGTATTGCTCTCCCAGCAAATATCAGGAAAATTAAAGTCACCCATGAGAACCAGGGCGTGCGATCTAGTAGCTTCTGCGAGTTGCCGGAAGAAAGCCTCATCCACCTCATCCCCCTGATCCGGTGGTCTATAGCAGACTCCCACCACTACATCACTCTTGTTGCTCACACTTCTAAATTTAATCCAGAGACACTCAGGTTTTTCTGCAGTTTCGTACCGGAGCTCTGAGCAGTCATACTGCTCCCTTACATACAGTACTACTCCCCCACCTTTTCTGCCCTGCCTGTCCTTCCTGAACAGTTTATAACCATCCATGACAGTACTCCAGTCATGTGAGTTATCCCACCAAGTCTCTGTTATTCCAATCACGTCATAATTCCCTGACATCACCAGGACCTCCAGTTCTCCCTGCCTGTGCACAATGTACGTTCTGTACATTGATGGTTCCTGATTTGATTAACATAGTGCCTGACACCTTCTCTGCTAGTCTGGAAATAATACTCTGGAAGTGGATGAATGATTTAGGCTCAGGGAATTGTCAGGAATTTTCCAACTGCCCATTTGGAGCCCGCTTTAGAGAATTTGTGCAGTTGTAAGTGCCACCCACTTCCCTTGGTGTCTTCTCGGAACTAACAAGGGAGGAAATGTGAGGCCAGCAGCATACCCTTTGAGGAATTCCCTGCTGACCTGGGAGTCACCCCCTCCCTTGTCGGAGGAGTTGTTTGCTGATCTCTCAGTAGCAGAGACAACATCAGAGGCTGGAGTGCAAATTCGCATTAAATACACTTCCATGCACTTTTGGAGAGTAGAGTTAACAGCTAGCTGCCAGTCATTCCTGCAATCAGCCTTTGGAGCTGCAATCCCATTAGTTACTCTACACTAATTAGAGGCAGACCCAGTGAGGGTAGAAGTCCCCCGAAGAACAATGAGGTGCTCCCCTAACTAGCTGGAGATACTGTTAATGGCATCCTTTGAGGGGTCGTGGGTCCGAGGCAGTCCTCGGGCCGCAGCCACCATCCGGCAGCTTGCTGCTGCCAGCAGGGAGTGTCAGTGGGTGGACCCCAGCTTACCAGAGGCACCGCCCATGAAGCTCCTGATGGGAGAAGACATCTGGTCTCTCCGATTGGCTCAGACTCACTGTTTAAGCCAGAAGAAGGCACAGGAAGTTGTCTGAGCAACTAGGTGAATTCCTGGCTGGCTGCTAAATTGGATCTTATCTTCTTGCCTGACTCCTGATACCTGCCTTGTTCCTGGTTCCTGCCCTCCTGCTTTGTTCCAGATCCCTGCTTCTATGCCCCACTGCTGGCTACTGACTCTGGCTCTGAACCTTGGTTTGATTTCTGACAGTTTCTGGCTCTAATCCCTGGCTCTGGTTCCTGACTCCTGCTCTGAGAGTTACGCATGACCACTACTGCTCTGAGTGCCTGCATCCTGGTCCGTGACGCATTCTTTCTTTTGATCTAGCACTGAACATGTTTCCAGACAAGATGTAAGGGATCATGTAGTGATGGCTTTGCATGAGGCATAAAATCCACACCCTTACGATTTCTGGTCATCTAAATCACCTGGCACATTTTTCCCCTAAGAGCAGGAATATTCATCCCAGTGTACAGCTCAGTTAATTATATTCAGCTAACCTTAAATCACCCCTGCAATTTCCATGAGACATGGTATTCCTCTTCACTCTCATGCAGTGTTGCTGTGCCCTGTGGAGGAGCTGCTGTGCTGTTCCCAAGAAGCCAGTGAATTTCAGGGAAGTCGGAAATGACTCTATGTCCCTTCTCCACTGTGCCGGGTTTTTATGAAGCATCATTATTGAATTGTTTGTAAAGCACTTTGAGACCCTTGGAGTTGTACAAATCGCTCCCATTCTTTGATGCGCTGAGGCTTGTTAACGCTGTATGCCAGGTGTGGGTATTTTTGCCTCTGAAGCTAATGAAATCGAGAGCCTCCTTCAGATATGCTTTTGGGAGCCACGCAGCAGGGAGGGAAATCATTCATTCAGAGCCATGCATCTTGTGCTGTCCATCTCCCTGCCTCACAGCAGCAGAAGTTGTGTCCAGGAGATTGACAGAAAGCAAAGCTTCTGAAGATCTGATCAGCACAATTCCAGCTCTGGTTCTTACATTAGAGAGCACAGCTGATGCCTGCCCAGGTCCCCCATGCTTTGGAACAGAGTAGATCTTGTGGAGTGGAATCGCAGCTGCAACTGTTTGTTCCCCAAGGGAGGAGTTCGTTCGGATGTTGGGGAGCTACTAGCTAGTGTTGGAGAGGAAGGATGGGATAGTGGTTAGGTCACTAGGCTAGGACTTAGGAGCATGGTGTTCAGTTCCCTGCTCTATCACAAACTTCCTTTGTGAGCTTGAGAAGGTCACTTAGTCTCTTTGTGCCTCAGTTTCCCATCAGTATCATGGATAACAGCCCTGCTCTACCTGACAGGGGGGTTGTGAGGAAATACATAGACGATAGTGAGGTGCTCAGACACTGTAAGTACCGAGACAGAGTGTGGTGTGTGATGTTCATCTCCACACAAATTATGTGGCAACTTGTTTGCTGCCCAGACATAAGGCTAGAAGCAGTCAGCTGTTTGTGACCCTGGAGCTCAAAGCTCCTGATAATTCAATTAGACCTAACTGCAGAGAAGCCTATAAACCTATAATCGATCAGGTGAGCAAGTTCCCATTCCAAGTAATTGCTTTCCTTGAGCAGCATGCAGCAGCCTGTTGGCTTGGCTCATATGCCACTGATGCAGCTGGTTAGACCTGTGAGTGATATAGGAACTCTGCTGTCAGGAAGCTGGAATTGAATTAGACACCATTCTAGACAGATTGAATTAGACAGATTTTACTAGATTTATTAGATGGTTGGTAGGAAAGAAGGCTGGAAAATAGAGGACGAGAAGTGACTCCTCAGTGACTTATGGGCTGGGATGATTTTTCTTGTCCTAGATGAAGATGGGGTGATGTGTAGAGGGAATATTTACTGCTCCCCAGGTCATTCAGCCAATGCTGCAGCAGCCACCACCCACAATACTCCCTATCAAACAATGGAGCAGACCCTGAGAAAGGCACCAGCAAGAACCTTTTTCCATTTGGATACCTGCTTCACTGCTTCCTGCTTTCTTTGGTAACTGAAACCCAGCATCACCCCAGCCCCAGCTGTCTTAACAGCCACAGCTTTCAGAAAATTTCTCATCTCTAAGTGTCTGTAAAGTGCAGGTGCTGCACTGGCCTGCATGCTTCTTCTCAAGCTACAAATGCAAATAAATACAGCAGAGTGCATTGCCTCCACTCTGCAAATCTGACGCTCCTCATCAAATCCAACCCAGGACTCAACCAAGATTTAATAGCAACAGGTTTAATAGCCATCTAACAGAGGCCGAGCTGCTGAGCAATCTCCTAACGCTAAGAATTGATGACTTTTATAAAATATACTGCAGCACATTTACTAGTAGGCAATGAGATATTGCCACCAATAATTAGAACTCAATCACACTTGCCAAAATAAATGAACTAAGCATGCTGAGGGATGAAGCATCCTTGCTTTTGTAAATCCTGCTTATTCCCTTTCACGCTAAGGCTATGCCTATACAAGAAACGCTACAGCAGCACAGCTGCAGTGGTGCAGTTGCGGCTATAGCACTGTAATGTAGACCAAATAGGGTTCTTCCATTGCTGTACTCAATCCACCTCTCTGAGAAGAGGTAGCTAGGTTGATGGAAGAATTTTTCCATCAATCTAACAGTGTCTACTCTGGCACTTAGGCTGGCTTAACCATGTTGCACAGGGTGTGAAATTTTTCACAGCCCTGTGCGATATGGTTTTCTTGACCTAACTGTGTAGTGTAGACCAGGCCTAAGTCACAACATCTGGTAATGCACGAAAGGTTCTCCTTGTCATTAGAATGAACCAACAATGAGCTATATGGAATCATTCACTAATGATGGTTGAACCAGTTTGGATATAATAAGAACAGAGCATCCCCAAGCATACACACAGCCTTAACTGAGATTAATCTGTTTTATCAGTTCAGTGGTTACCTCTTGCCCCTTCTGGTTCTTCTAGAGCTCTTATCTTTGTCTAAAATACCAAGCATAAGCAGTTAGTAGTGGAAAAAGTAACAAGACACAAAAGTAGAAGGCCCCAGATCTGAGGCTGGCCCTCAATGGTCTTCTGCAATGTTCTTCTGGTTGTCAGGGTTGGAATCCAAGCTCCTTAAGAGGAGTAAAAGACATGGACTCATAGGTTCTAAGGCCAGAAGGGACAAGTATGATCATCCAGTCTGACCTCCTGCATAACACAGGCCAGAGAATTTCACAGTGATTCCTGCTTTGAGCCCATAACTTCTGGTCAAGCTAGGGCATATTCGTTAGTAAGTTGGTAAGTGGTTCCAATGATTAATTAACCTCACTGTTGGAAAAATGTGGTGTCAGTATCAGTTAGTTCTAACCCTTCTTCATAGAATCATAGAATAACAGAGTTGGAAGGGACCTCTGGAGGCCATCTAGTCCAACTCCCTGCCCAGAGCAGGACCAATCCCAACTAAATCATCCCAGCCAGGGCTTTGTCAAGCCTGACCTTAAAAACTTCTAAGGAAGGAGATTCCACCACCTCCCTAGGTAACGCATTCCAGTGTTTCAACACCCTCCTAGTGAAAAAGTTTTTCCTAATATCCAACCTAAACCTCCCCCACTGCAACTTGAGACCATTACTCCTTGTCCTGTCATCTGCTATCACTGAGAATAGCCTAGATCCATCCTCTTTGGATCCACCTTTCAGGTAGTTAAAAGCAGCTATCAAATCCCCCCTCATTCTTCTGTTCCGTAGACTAAACAATCCCAGTTCCCTCAGCCTCTCCTCATAACTCATGTGTTCCAGTCCCCTAATCATTTTTGTTGCCCTTCGCTGGACTGTCTCCAATTTCTCCTCATCCTTCTTGTAGTATGGGGCCCAAAACTGGACACAGTACTCCAGATGAGGCCTCCCTAATGTTGAATAGAGGGGAACGATCACGTCCCTCGATCTGCTGGCAATGCCCCTACTTATACATCCCAAAATGCCATTGGCCTTCTTGGCAACAAGGGCACACTGTTGACTCATATCCAGCTTCTCGTCCACTGTCACCCCTAGGTCCTTCTCTGCAGAACTGCTGCCTAGCCATTCGGTCCCTAGTCTGTAGCGGTGCATTGGATTCTTCCGTCCTAAGTGCAGAACTCTGCACTTGTCCTTGTTGAACCTCATCAGATTTCTTTTGGCCCAATCCTCCAATTTGTCTAGGTCCCTCTGTATCCTATCCCTACCTTCCAGCGTATCTACCACTCCTCCCAGTTTAGTGTCATCCGCAAACTTGCTGAGGGTGCAATCCATGCCATTCTCCAGATCATTAATGAAGATATTGAACAAAACCGGCCCCAGGACCGACCCTTGGGGCACTCTGCTAGGTACCGGCTGCCAACTAGACATGGAGCCATTGATCACTACCCGTTGAGTCCGACAATCTAGCCAACTTTCTATCCACCTTGTAGTGCATCCATCCAGCCCATACTTCTTTAACTTGCTGACAAGAATACTGTGGGAGACTGTGTCAAAAGCTTTGCTAAAGTCGAGGAATAACACGTCCACTGCTTTCCCTTCATCCACAGAACCAGTTATCTCATCATAGAAGGCAATTAGATTAGTCAGGCATGACTTTCCCTTGGTGAATCCATGCTGACTGTTCCTGATCACTTTCCTCTCGTCTAAGTGCTTCAGAATTCATTCCTTGAGGACATGCTCCATGATTTTTCCGGGGACTGAGGTGAGGCTGACTGGCCTGTAGTTCCCAGGATCATCCTTCTTCCCTTTTTTAAAGATGGGCACTACATTAGCCTTTTTCCAATCTTCCGGGACTTTGCCCGATCGCCATGAGTTTTCAAAGATAATGGCCAATGGCTCTGCAATCACATCCGCCAATTCCTTTAGCACTCTCGGATGCAGCGCATCCGGCCCCATGGACTTGTGCATGTCCAGTTTTTCTAAATAGTCCCGAACCACTTCTTCCTTCACAGAGGGCTGGCCACCTCCTCCCCAGGCTGTGCTGCCCAGTGCAGTAGTCTGGGAGCTGATCTTGTTCGTGAAGACAGAGGCAAAAAAAGCAATGAGTACATTAGATTTTTCCACATGCTCTGTCACTAGGTTGCCTCCCTCATTTAGTAACGGGCCCACACTTTCCTTGGCTTTCTTCTTATTGCCAACATACCTGAAGAAACCCTTCTTGTTACTCTTAACATCCCTCGCTAGCTGCAACTCCAGGTGTGATTTAGCCTTCCTGATTCCATTCCTACATGCCCGAGCAAAATCCCTGGTCATTTGTCCAATCTTCCACTTCTTGTAATCCTCTTTTCTGTGTTTAAGATCAGCAAGGATTTCACTGTTAAGCCAAGCTGGTCACCTGCCATATTTACTATTCTTTCTACACATCGGGATGGTTTGTCCCTGTAACCTCAATAAGGATTCTTTAAAACACAGCCAGCTCTCCTGGACTCCTTTCCCCCTCATGTTATTCTCCCAGGGGATCTTGCCCATCAGTTCCCTGAGGGAGTCAAAGTCTGCTTTTCTGAAGTCCAGGGTCCATATTCTGCTGCTTTCCTTTCTTCCTTGTGTCAGGATCCTGAACTTGACCATCTCATGGTCACTGCCTCCCAGGTTCCCATCCGCTTTTGCTTCCCCTACTAATTCTTCCCAGTTTGTGAGCAGCAGGTCAAGAAGAGCTCTGTCCCTACTTGGTTCCTCCAGCACTTGCACCAGGAAATTGTCCCCTACACTTTCCAAAAACTTCCTGGATTGTCTGTGCACTGCTGTATTGCTCTCCCAGCAGATATCAGGATGATTGAAGTCGCCCATGAGAACCAGGGCGTGCGATCTAGTAGCTTCTGCGACTTGCCGGAAGAAAGCCTTGTCCACCTCATCCCCCTGGTCCGGTGGTCTATAGCAGACTCCCACCACGACATCACCCTTGTTGCTCAGGCTTCTAAACTTAATCCAGAGACTCTCAGGTTTTTCTGCAGTTTCATACTTGAGCTCTGAGCAGCCATACTGCTCCCTTACATACAGTGCTACTCCCCCACCTTTTCTGGCCTCCCTGTCCTTCCTGAACAGTTTATACCCATCCATGACAGTACTCCAGTCATGCGAGTTATCCCACCAAGTCTCCGTTATTCCAATCACATCATAATTCCCTGACTTTGCCAGGACCTCCAGTTCTCCCTGCTTGTTTCCCAGGCTTTGTGCATTTGTATATAGGCACTTGAGATAACCCGCTGATCGCCCCTTGTTCTCAGTATGAGGCAGGAGCCCTCCCCTCTCACTCGCTCCTGCTCGTGCTTCCTCCCGGTATCCCGCTTCCCCACTTACCTCAGGGCTTTGGTCTCCTTTCCCCGGTGAACCTAGTTTAATGCCCTCCTCACTAGGTTAGCCATCCTGCTTGCGAAGATGCTCTTCCCTCTCTTCATTAAGTGGAGCCCGTCTCTGCCTAGCACTCCTCCTTCTTGGAACACCATCCCATGGTCGAAGAATCCAAAGCCTTCTCTCCGACACCACCTGCGTAGCCATTCATTGACTTCCACGATTCGACGATCCCTACCCTGGCCTTTTCCTTCCATGGGGAGGATGGACAAGAACACCACTTGCGCCTCATACTCCTTTATCCTCCTTCCCAGAGCCACGTAGTCTGCTGTGATCCGCTCAAGGTCATTCTTGGCAATATCATTGGTGCCCACGTGGAAAAGCAGGAAGGGGTAGCGGTCCGAGGGCTTGATGAGTCTCGGCAGACTCTCCGTCACATCGCAAATCTTAGCTCCTGGTAAGCAGCAGACTTCTCTGTTTTCCCGGTCAGGGCGGCAGATAGATGACTCAGTCCCCCTGAGGAGAGAGTCCCTGACCACCACCACCCGCCTCCTTCTCTTGGGAGTGGTGGTCGTGGAACCCCCAACCTTAGGACAGTGCATCTCATGCCTTTCAACTGGTGGAGTCTCATTCTGCTCCTTTCCCCCAGACGTATCATCTGGGCCACTCCCCGCAATGGTACCTGTGGAGAGAACATGAAAACGGTTACTTACCTGTATCCACGTTGCTGGTAAATGGACGTTCCCCCTTCTTCTTCTGGAGGTCACATGTTGCCAGATTTCTTCACCGTCCTCCTGTCCGCGCTGCTCTGAATCTTCAGAACCTTGTGCCTGTAGAAGCATATCCTGATGTCTGTCCAGGAAATCTTCAGTTTCTCTTATGCAACGCAGGGTCGATACCTGTTGCTCCAGACCTTGAACCTTCTCTTACAATATGGAGACCAGCTTGCACTTTGTACACACAAAGTCGCTTCTTTTACATCAACTCACAACTTGCTCAAAATAATTCATTTGGAACTGACATTTTCCATAGTTGGGCTTAGCATTCCTCTAACCCCTGCACTAGATCCCACTGTGCCATTTCTCTGCCCTCTCTGACATTTGTAATTCTCCCCAAGTTAGAATAATCTGCAAACGTTGTTAATGTCCTCATTGTTCACATCATCCTTCTAATCGCTAACAAAGGTTTTAAATAAGAAAAGTCCTTATGCTGTCCCTATGGTGACCCCCTAAGCACCTCCTCACAACGCAGTAAATTGCCATTTATCTTGACCATTTTTTCATGCCATTTTAACCAATTTCAAGTCTTGTAGGCCTCCTGCCTGCTGAATGGCAGAGATGGGAAGGAATCAAATTTTCACCCGCTCCATAACAAGTAAAGCATTTTACAGTTTCCCCTCCAACCTGGTGCTGCTTTCCATACAACTTTTAACCCAGCTTCTCCAAGTAAAACTGCCACGGATGCCCACAAAAAAGTGATCTTTGTGGTCAAATTTCATAGACTCTTAGGTGATAAGGCCAGATGAGACTGCTGTGATCATCTAGTCTGAGCTCCTGTATAACACAGGCCTTTCCAAAAGTACTTCCTGTGTGAACTAGAGCAGGTCTGTTAGAAAAACATCCCATCTTGATTTAATCATTGCTGGTGATGGAGACTCCACCACATTGTAGGTGTGTTCCAATGCCTAATTACCCTAGCTTAAATTATTTATATTAAAACTTAAATTAAAATAACTTAAATTAAAATGGCTAATTATCCTCACTCTTATTTCCAGTCTGAATTTGTCCAGTTTCAACTTCCAGCCATTGGATCCCATTGTGCCTCTTCCATGAGACTGGGGAATTAAACATAAGTCGTCAACACAAAACTGTTAGTTTCCAAGTGCAGACACTGGGGTTGCTGGGAGAGTCCATGATTCCTGCTAACTCTTATGAGCATCAGGATGAGCATCTCCAAGAGCTGGTAGTTTTTCAGTGCTCCACTTGCAGGGCTTTACAGTTGCCAAGGGAGAATATCCATTGAGTCCAGTAAGATGCCAGCCTTTCCCGACCCTGACCTGCCATGAATCAAGTGATGCTGCTAGTATCGCTTCATGCCCTCGAATCTGGATCCAGATCTGAAGCGCTCCATTTGGGCTGGCTTGGAGTTGGGGTTAGGTGGATAACCCCAACTGCAGGTATCTCGTGCTGGTGAAGCTAACCACCATTCAGTTTTGGTTGAACTACACAGGAGACCACAAGCACAAACCACAGCTAGGAACGTGCATGTTTATTTCTGATTTAATAATTTATGCAAATTAGCTGCAGCCCTCAGCCTTCCAGTGAGTAAAAATGCACCCCTCTGTGCTGCAGCATATGGGCTCTGGGTTCTGGTGCTTGGGCAGGGCCTGCATTAGCTTCCTCTGGTAGGTTAAACTGATCTCTGGTGCCTCTCCTGGGGTTTGCCAAGGGCCTATTTCTCCTCTGAGTTCCAGCCTGTGGGTTTTGTGTAAGGCCAGTGAAGTGAATCAGGGATTTACACCAATGTATCCAAGGCACTTATCTGGCCCCATTGTCATAGTATCTGAGCACTTTCAGTCTTCAGTGTATTTACCCTCCCACCCCCATAAGGCAGGTTACCACCTAGGCAGCCAGCAATCTTTCCTCAGTTAGCCCTCTGCCATGCTGGCAATCACACACAGGTGAACGGCATAGGGCTTGTCTGCACCTAAACACTACAGCAGGGCCGCTGCAGCAGCACTGCTGGAGTGCTGCAGTGGAGACACTCCCTGCACAGCCAGAGGGTTCTCCTATCAGCACAGGTAATACCCAGGAGGTGGGCGCTGGGTTGACAGAAGAATTCTTTGGCTGATATAGCTGAATTTTCTAGTGTGGACCAGGTCTTAGAAGGCAGCTTTGCTCACCGTGATGCCACCAATGCACGTGTGTCACTGGAATCAGACACCCGCATCACTGAGATCAGAATCTGGCTGACAGACGTCAGAGGTGGAGGAGACCTCGTCTGGTACATCTAGTCTGTCCCTCCCTCCTTCCAGCCAATGCAGGCCTGTTCCCTACAGCACAGCTATGGATTCTGGGGCATCTGGATTAAGTTTAGAAGTGTGAGCAACAAGGGTGATGTTGTGGTGGGAGTCTGCTATAGACCACCAGACCAGGGGGATGAGGTGGACGAGGCTTTTTTCCAGCAAGTCGCAGAAGCTACTAGATCGCAGGCCCTGGTTCTCATGGGAGACTTCAATCACCCTGATATCTGCTGGGAGAGCAATACAGCAGTGCACAGACAATCCAAGAAGTTTTTGGAAAGTGTAGGGGACAATTTCCTGGTGCAAGTGCTGGAGGAACCAAGTAGGGACAGAGCTCTTCTTGACCTGCTGCTCACAAATCGGGAAGAATTAGTAGGGGAAGCAAAAGTGGATGGGAACCTGGGAGGCAGTGACCATGAGATGGTCGAGTTCAGGATCCTGACACAAGGAAGAAAGGAGAGCAGCAGAATACAGACCCTGGACTTCAGAAAAGTAGACTTTGACTCCCTCAGGGAACTGATGGGCAGGATCCTCTGGGAGAATAACATGAGGGGGAAAGGAGTCCAGGAGAGCTGGCTGTATTGTAAAGAATCCTTATTGAGGTTACAGGGACAAACCATCCCGATGTGTAGAAAGAATAGTAAATATGGCAGGCAACCAGCTTGGCTTAACAGTGAAATCCTGTTCTTAAACACAAAAAAGAAGCTTACAAGAAGTGGAAGATTGGCCAAATGACCAGGGAGGAGTACAAAAATATTGCTCAGGTATGCAGGAGTGAAATCAGGAAGGCCAAATCACACCTGGAGGTGCAGCTAGCAAGAGATATTAAGAGTAACAAGAAGGGTTTCTTCAGGTACAGGAACTCCTCACTTAACGTTCTAGTTATGTTCCTGAAAAATGCGACTTTAAGGGAAATGATGTTAAGCAAATCCAATTTCCCCATAAGACTTAATGTAAATGAGGGGGTTAGGTTCCAGGGAAATTTTTTTCACCAGACAAAAGACTATATATATATATAGTGATGGGGCAAGGTGAGATGGCTATAGAAAAGTAGTGGGAGATAGATATATTAGCTCCAGGCTAAACAAATCCCTGGTACCAGGATAAGTGAAATGGCAGCTGCTCCAGGTCAATTAAGACACTTGGGGCCAATTAAGAACTTTCCAGAAGGCAGGGAGAATGCTAGGTTGATTGGGACACCTGAAGCCAATCAGGGGCTGGCTGAAACTAGTTAAAAGCCTCCCAGTCAGTCAGGTGGGTGTGCATGTCAGGAGCTGTGGAAGGAAGTTGCACTGTTGGAGAGGCTGAGCAGTACACACCATATCAGGCACAAGGAAGGAGGCCCTGAGGTAAAGGTGAAGTGGAGCTTGAGGAAATGAGGGCTGCTGTGGGGGAAGTAGCCCAGGGAACTGGACATGTCATGTTTCTAAAAGGTCAGCTACCATAGCTGATACTATTAGGGTCCCTGGGCTGGAGCCCGGAGTAGAGTGTGGGCCAGGGCTTCCTCCCCCCTTTGCCCCCTGATTAATCACTGAGACTAGGAGACAACAGAGACTGTGCAAGGAAGGATAACTTCTCCTCACCTCCCTTGCTGGCTTATGATGAAAATGGCTCAGTAGACTGTGAACCTTGTCTCTAGAGAGAGAAGGGTTACGTGGAGGGTGACAGTGAGCCTCTGAGGCTAGCGAAATCCGTCAGGAAACGCGGGACCCATGGAGACAAGGACAGAGCTTTGTCACTATATATATATATATATATATATATATATATATATACACACACACACAGTATAAGTTTTAAACAAACAATTTAATACTGGTACACAGTGATGATGATTGTGAAGCTTGGTTGAGGTGGTGAAGTCAGAGGGTGGGATATTTCCCAGGTAATGCCTTACTGCTAAATGATGAACTAGCAATTGGCTGAGCCCTCAAGGGTTAACTCTCACACTCTACAGGAAAGGAGGGAGGGCAGACAGAAACAGAGACGCACACCCTGTGTGTGTTTGTGAGATAGAGATGCGCATTTCCCCTTTAAGTATGAAGAGTGGGGTCAGAAGTACATTGCCTTGTTAATTAGATCAGCAAGCTGAGACCGGACAGCAGCTCCCTCCATCCGTGTGTCCCCCCTGCTCTATGGAAGATGGGGTAAGCGGGGTGCAGGAGCAGGGGGGAAGGGGACACCCTGATATTAGCCCCCCTCTTCTTCTCCTCCCCCCCACACAGCAAGCAGGAGTCTTGGAGAGCAGTTCCAAGGCAGAAGGCAGGAGCAGCACATGGCAGTGGGAGAGGGACAGCTGAACTGCCGGCAATTGATAGCCTGCTGAGCAGCTGCTGCACAGGGAATTTAGGGGAGTGGGGAGCTGATAGGGGGGCTGCCAGTCCACCCTACTTCAACCACCCACCAGCTAGCTGCAACGTGCTATTCTTCCTGCAAGCAGAGGACAAAGCAGGCGGCAGCCAAACGACCTTAGAAGGGAGCATTGCACAACTTTAAATGAGCATGTTCCTTAATTGATCAGCAATATAACAATAAAACAACATTAACCGGGATGACTTTAAGTGAGAAGTTTCTGTATATTAGCAACAAGAAAAAAGTCAAGGAAAGTGTGGGCCCCTTACTGAAGGAGGGAGGCAACTTAGTGACTGAGGATGTGGAAAAAGCTAATGGACTCAATGCTTTTTTTGCTTCTGTCTTTACGAACAAGGTCAGCTCCCAGACTACTGCACTGGGCAGCACAGCATGGGGAGGAGGTGACCAGCCCTCTGTGGAGAAAGAAGTGGTTCAGGACTATTTAGAAAAGCTGGATGAGCACAAGTCCATGGGGCCGGATGTGCTGCATCCGAGAGCTAAAGGAGTTGGTGGATGTGATTGCAGAGCCATTGGCCATTATCTTTGAAAACTCATGGCGATTGGGGGAGGTCCCGGATGAATGGAAAAAGGCTAATGTAGTGCCCATCTTTAAAAAAGGGAAGGAGGAGGATCCGGGGAACTACAGGCCAGTCAGCCTCACCTCAGTCCCTGGAAAAATCATGGAGCAGGTCCCCAAGGAATCAATTCTGAAGCACTTAGACGAGAGGAAAGTGATCAGGAACAGTCAGCACGGATTCACCAAGGGCAACTCATGCCTGACTAATCTAATTGCCTTCTATGATGAGATAACTGGCTCTGTGGATGAGGGGAAAGCAGTGGACGTGTTATTCCTTGACTTTAGCAAAACTTTTGTTACAGTCTCCCACAGTATTCTTGTCAGCAAGTTAAAGAAGTGTGAGCTAGATGAATGGACGATAAGGTGGATAGAAACCTGGCTAGATCGTCGGGCTCAACGGGTAGTGATCAATGGCTCCATGTCTAGTTGGCAGCCGGGATCAAGTGGAGTGCCCCAAGGGTCGGTCCAGGGGCCGGTTTTGTTCAATATCTTCATTAATGATCTGGAGAATGGCGTGGATTGCACCCTCAGCAAGTTTTCAGATGACACTAAACTGGGAGGAGAGGTAGATACACCAGAGGGTAGGGATAGGATACAGAGGGATCTAGACAAATTAGAGGATTGGGCCAAAAGAAATCTGATGAGGTTCAACAAGGACAAGTGCAGAGTTCTGCACTTAGGACGGAAGAATCCCATGCACCGCTACAGACTAGGGACCGAATGGCTAGGCAGCAGTTCTGCAGAAAAGGACCTAGGGATTACAGTGGACAAGAAGCTGGATATGAGTCAACAGTGTGCCCTTGTTGCCAAGAAGGCTAATGGCATTTTGGGCTGTATAAGTAGGGGCATTGCCAGCAGATCGAGGGACGTGATCATTCCTCTCTATTCAACATTGCTGAGGTCTCATCTGGAGTACTGTGTCCAGTTTTGAGTCCCACACTACAAGAAGGATGTGGAAAAATTGGAAAGCATCCAGCGGAGGGCAACAAAAAGGATTAGGGGACTGGAACACATGAGTTATGAGGAGAGGCTGAGGGAACTGGGATTGTTTAGTCTGTGGAAGAGAAGAATGAGGGGGGATTTGATAGCTGCTTTCAACTACCTGAAAGGGGGTTCCAAAGAGGATGGATGTAGACTGTTCTCAGTGGTAGCAGATGACAGAACAAGGAGTAATGGTCTCAAGTTTCAGTGGGGGAGGTTTAGGTTGGATATTAGGAAAAACTTTTTCACTAGGAGGGTGGTGAAGCCCTGGAATGCGTTACCTAGGGAGGTGGTGGAATCTCCTTCCTTTGAAGTTTTTAAGGTCAGGCTTGACAAAGCCCTGGCTGGGATGATTTAATTGGGGATTGGTCCTGCTTTGAGCAGGGGATTGGAATAGATGACCTCCTGAGGTCCCTTCCAACCCTGATATTTTATGATACTATGATCTCTCTAGAGTTAAGGCTGAAGCTAGCTGTCCGTTGTAAGACCAAGTTAAACCAAGCCCATTCTCTCTACCCCGGGACGACCTGTGCCTGCTAATAGCGGGGGGAGGGGCAGCAGTGTGAGCATGCTCAGTACAAGCCAAGCAGTAAATCAGGGGGAGGGGAGACGTGACCCCACATGTCCTTCCCACGCATTGCTTCTGCCTCTGCCCAAAATGAAACCAATTGTATGATCTTGGGCAGAAGAATATTTCTGGAAGCTTGAAGTAGTCTATATTTTCCTCAGTCTAGTTGCCTGTCAGTGAGCTTTATTCATATTGTCCAAATGACAAATACTTCTGAGTAACTCAGGCTGATTATAAAATGTTTTCCAAAAACAGACAGAGCTAGTACAAAGGTATGCTGGGAGTGCACTATTATTTGCATTGTGATAGTGATTATTGGCCTCCATCAGGATCAAGGCCTTACCACATTATAATACTACCCAGCTGTTATACAGCACATCTCCAAGCCTTTTGCCATGGACGGTCAGGATCATTAGCCCCCATTTTACAGATGGGGAAACTGAGGCATAAAGAGGGGCAGGGACTTGCCCACTGTCACACAGAAGATTAGCAGCCCAGCCAGGAATAGAACCTAGGTATCCTGACTCCAATTCTTTGCTTTAACTTCGCACGGGACCTCCTAGGACCTCCTCCCTGCCACCAGGAAGCCCTGGGGTGGTCTGGTGGCCAGCTATTAGTAGATTTTATAAATATGTGGCTCCAGCTGCTTCTCTTGAGGAGGGAGAATCAGGGCAGTTGCTCCAGTTGTGTCTCTCATCACCCAGTCCCAGGAGATGATACAGGTCTCAGCAGCTCCCAGGCCCTCATCCCTGTGTCATGTCTTTAGAAAGCACCTGCGCTGTCATTTCAACCACTGTGTTTGGCTACAAAGAATCAAAGTTGGCAAAAGTCCTTTTTAAGTGGTCAGGCCACCCTTCTCCTCCCCAGTGCCTGCAGCTGCCCATCACCCAGCTACAACAAAAGAGAGAGAGAGATGCTGCTGTCTGCCACTGCAGAGAAAATAATTACCACAGCAGCACAACTCAGGTCCTAGCTTTTATGGGGCTGGCAGGAAGAATGCTCGTGCAGAACTGTTGTCCATCAAACAGAGCCAGAGGCAGCACCCATTTAGATTCACAGCATGTGCCAAAAAGCTTGTGCCCTTGCGACTGTGACAGAGTCAAACAAACAGGCCCAGGTCTCCAAAGGTGCTGTGCAAAGGGCAGGGCACTAATGTTGCTGCTCCCTCCAACGCAGCGGAATAAGAATGGGTTTCTACTGACCCATCTATGGCACAGTGGGGTGAAAAGATCCTGCCACGGCTGCAAACCCCAGACACCATTGCTGTCACAGAGCAAGCACCAGAGGAAGGCAATGGGGTAGAGCAAGAAAAGGGGGAGCTTGTCTTCCGATTATGGTGCTCACACTAATACACCCATTATGCATGAATATGAATCACAAACACAGCTGTATTCCATATAAGAACGGCTGCACTGGGTAGGACCAATGGTCCATCTAGCCCAGTATCCTGTTTGCCGATAGCAGCTAATGCCAGATGCTCCAGAGGGAATGAACAGAACAGGTAATCATCGAGTGATCCATCCCCTGTCATCCAGCCCCAGCTTGCCCTGCCACCAGGCTCACTCTGGAGCTGGAGCCCTCGTCACTCCTTTCACCTGCCTCCTTGTATTTATTTGTGCCACCTAGAGGCGCCAGCCCAGACTGCAAGCCTGCCCCTGCACCAAAGAGCTGACGACCTAACCAGACAAGAGGCAGGAGGGTTGTGACTGGCCAAAGGTCACACGTGAGATCAGCAGCAGAGCCAGGAATGGAAGCCAGCCACCTCCCGTGTTGTGTCAGCCTGTCTTGTCAGGTCTCTGCCTAGCCCTTCCACCCTGTGGGGGAGGTGCCATGTGTTGTTTAATTTGTACAGCACGTGGTCATGTGGCAGTGTGCACTACCGGGCCGGCCTGGAAAACAACAATTCTGTCTGGCCAAAAAGTCAAGGTTTTGCAATTTATTTTTGTTCTGCTGTGGAACAGAAATTAAACCTTTTGAAATTTTTCATAGAAAAAACACAAGAGAGTCAGACAATTACCTCGGAATAGCACATAGCCAGGGAGAGCCCCCCAGAATTGCTGCATGGCCTGGGACACATTCCTGAGGCCATGTTAATTGAGCCCAGTGCATTTCCTCAAAACATTTGACAGAATGGCTGTTTCTGACAGAGAAAAGTTTTGTCAAAAACATGTTGCCCAGCCCTACTCCCAATAACCGGGAGGGCCACACTGTTTAGCAGATACAGATGTGCCCCCTCACCCCCATCTGCTGGGGTGCTTGTGGAGTGACTGTCTCCACTGTGCAATCCCCTCTGAGATTTCCATGGTGCAGTGCATCTCTGTCTATAATGCCCCTGTTTGGCCCTGCCCATGATAATTATGATGAGCTCAGGTATATGCCACATCCCTGCTTCTCCCTGCAGGACAATGGGACCTTCACTTCAACTGCTTTTACTGCAAAAGCTTCCTGCTGCAATGTGATAGTCCACAAGCCCGAGTCAGTTGACCGGGGCTGTGCTGTGCATCTTTTATCACGGTGTAGATGTACCCTATGCTGATGCTCATACAGCCTCTGCTGCCCCTCTTAACCACTTGCCCCTTTGTACATCTCCCTCCCCTGGTTCAGCCCTCCCATTTGCTACAAAGGTTGCTCCCTCAAACTTGTCTTTATCCATATGGGGATGAACAGGGACTCCTGGGATCTGAACCATCAGCTTGTTCTCCTTTCCCCGCACCTGCCCTGGAGGTGTTGTTAGCACTTGCTGTAATGTCAGGTTGAATGTGATATCTCACACTTGGTGTAAATGTTCTGCAGGGTCCGTGTTCTGACTCTGTTCTGTAAAAGCACTTCAGGAACATACACTCCCTGTAGCATGGGAATGTGAGCTGGCAGAGGGAGCTCCCAAGGGGTTGGCAGAGAAGTCAGACTGTGCACAATGGGAGAGGCAAGGAGTAGATGGGGATTTGGTTCACACTCCTAGCTGACGTAGCTAAGCCAGCATCACTTTGCAGTGAGACTAAAGCCTGGTCTACAGTTAAATATTAGATTGACCCAGCCGCATTGCTCAGGGCTGTGACATATTTCATGCCTTGTGCAGTATAGATGCAGCAAGATCAAGGGAAGAATTCTTCCATCACCCTAGGTACCGCCTCTCAGGGAGGTGCCGCTGCAGCAGCTCTAGTGTAGACAATGCAGTCCCAGAAGTCAAGAGGAGAGAGACAGCCAAGATGAGAAAGAGAAACAGACGCAGCTGGGGAGATCATTAGTGAACTTGGTGAGGGTGGCTTCAGAGGAGTGGAGGGAGCAGAGCTGGACTGGAGGGGCCAGGGAGTGCGCAGGAGGAGGGAAGGCAGCATGAGTAGCACTCTCAGACAGGCCTGCTCATTCCCTTGCTGGGACCCCTCTGCACACA
Organism: Natator depressus; assembly: GCF_965152275.1. Classification (NCBI taxonomy): domain Eukaryota; kingdom Metazoa; phylum Chordata; order Testudines; family Cheloniidae; genus Natator; species Natator depressus. Next base: position 42,186,032 of record NC_134241.1, on the reverse strand, counting down.
GATGTTGTCAAAGATCCTGTTTGCCTGCAATAAGCAAATATCTCTGGACCCTTGGAACTGAATGCCACCTCATGGCTCCAGTTCCTGCAGTATTCCTCTCCTCTCCCCAGTACGGTCTTACTACATGTGTAACTGAACACTACCTTGATGCCCTCACCACTTTTAACCCTTTGCAGGAAGGCCCAGGAATTCAAATATGACCAGAAATTATCACACCTTTTTTCTCTGTCTTTGGTAGTCCCAGGGATGGATGAGCCATCACTATAGTTATTATTAACCCTGAAGTTTCTTATTCCTCATGTTAGCAGGTACAGCTAGTCAGAAAATGGAATTTCCATCCCACAGGAAAGGCCAACATTCTGAAATTTGTTTTCATTCCAAATCAGAACAAAAAGTCACAACTTCAAAAATGTTCATGGAATGGAAATTCTGAAAAATTTTGATCTGCAAACATCAAAATATTTTGTTCTGATCATGTTGAAGTATTATACTATAAAACATATGAACTATAATATAATATAATATAACAATCTAACCAGAGGGTATATTTACTCGGCATTCACAGGGTCTGACTGCAGCTTGTGGACACATAGGTAAGCTAGTCTTAATCTACCTAGCTTGGTTACTGGAGCAGTGACATATCAGTGCAGGCTGTACAAGCTGCCCTGACCCCTGAGTAATTACTCAGGCAATGAAATTAAATGATAAAGTAAACAAGAAACATTTTTACCTTATTAAACCAAAACATTTCAGCATTACTACAACACTTCATTTCAACACTTCTCCATCAAAAAAGTCATTGAAATCAACTTTTCCACAAAATGCTTTGATTTTGGCAAAATTGCATTTTCTGATGCAAAACTATTCCAGCAAAAATGTCTCATCAGCTTTCCTCACAAGCCGTGTTATGACCAGACCCTACAGATCAGCCAAGGGGGCATGCGTCTGAGATCACAAATAGTCAAATTAGTGATACACCAAAGGGGGAGAGGAATGGAAGAGCAGGCAGGCTCTGCTTTGGGGCATGCAAAGTGTCAGGATTCCCTCCCCACTCTGAACTCTGGGGTATAGATGTGGGGACCCACATGAAAGACCCCCCTAAGCTTATTTCTACCAGCTTAGGTTAAAACTTCCCCAAGGCACAAATCCTTTCCTTGTCCTTGGATGGTATTGCTGCCACCACCAAGTGATTTCGACAAAAATCCAGGAAAAAGGGCCACTTGGAGTCCCTGTTTCCCCAAAATATTTCCCCAAACCCCTTCACCCCCTTTCCTGGGGAGGCTTGAGAATAATATACTAACCAACTGGTTACAAAGTGAGCACAGACCAAACCCCTGGGTTTTTAAAACACTGAAAATCAAACAGGTTCTTAAAAGAAGAATTTTATTTAAAAAAAAAAGTAAAAGAATCACACCCACAAAATCAGGATGGAAGGTAACTTTACAGGGTAAATAAAAAGATTTAATAACACAGAGGATTCCCCTCTAGGCTTAGCTTCAAAGTTACAAAAAACAGGAATAAAACTCCCTCTTAGCATAAGGAAAAGTCACAAGCTAAAACAAAAGTTAATCTAACACATTTCCTTGCCTTTACTTACAATTACCGTAATTTTAGATGTATCATTTCAGCTGGTGAGAGATGGTTTACCTGCTTGGTTTCTCTCTCTCTCTCTCTCCCCCGTCTCCCCACCCCCAGGTTTGAAAGTATCTTCTTTCCTTATTGGTCCTTTTGGTCAGGTGCCAACCAAGTTATTTGAGCTTCTTAACCCCTTACAGGTAAAGTGATTCTGACCTCTGGCCAGGAGGGATTTTATATTAGTGCCTACATAAAGGTTGTTACCCTTCCCTTTATATTTATGACACAGAGGGACACTGTTTTTTTCCTCCCGTAGATTCCAAGGCCAGAAAGGACCATTGATCATCTAGTTTGACCTCCTGTATGACACAGGCAAGAGAACATCCCCCAAATATTACCAGTGAAGGAAACTTCACCACGACCCTTGGTACATTGTTGCAATGGTATGTTACACTCACCGTTAAAAACGTATGCCTTATTCCAAGAGCGTGCTGCCTCACAGGTCCTTTTCAGATGCTGCTGCAGCAGTGCTTTTTCTTGCTCAGCAGCAAGCGAGATCTGACTCTTCATCCTGGCCTCCATTTTGAGTTTTCCCTGGGAATTATGGAAGTTTGATCCCTTCTCCCACAGTCCCCTTTGGGCTCCCAGAAGGCCTTTCCAAATATCCCATGAGCCACTTCTTTGAGGGGTTTGTCTGGGACCTGTGGACTAGCTATCCAGTGGGCAGTGTGACTGCACTGGTTTTGTGCAGAGGAAGTGAGGTAAACCCACACCCAGATGAGCATGGACACACTGCAGTGCAAGTGCTCACCTTGTTCAGTTGCAGATTCAGGCTGTCAGCTTAAAGCATGAAATGTTCAGATGGAAAGCAAGGGAGTTCAGTCAGTGTTGTTTGGGGATTTACACTCCACATTAAGTGAGCAATTCCACAGCACTCGCTGTGTAAGCAATAGGTATTAATTTCAAGAGTTACTCTTACATTAAGTAGGCCATTCCAAGTGCATACAGTGTGAACACAAGACTAGCAGGTGGTACAACACTATCAACACTGAGATGCAGGTAGTTGCGTGATCTGTTGGGGAGTATAAATCGAAGATGAGCAGAATAACAGCACAGTGACTGTAAAGTGCCAACTGGAAATTTAATCAGCATATTTAAGGCCAAATTATACCTGCTGGACACTCAGTGCATTTGGCCCGGCTGGATTGTGTTTGGGCAGATTGGAGTTTGGGCAGATTCTTGGCAAATTATGTAACTTCACTCGATTTTGGCATATGATTGCACATTAAATCACATGTAATAATAATAATTAGGGAGCAGGTTATGTCCTTGTTCGGAGGCTCAGGATAATCTCTCCTAGTTTATTGTCCTTCACATGCTGCACATAGATGCTATTATTGCCTTGAACAACAAGAATGAACAAAAGTAGCTGTGACATTTGCACTGGAGTAGCCCCACTTTCAGAGCACAAGTTAAAACAGACAGGTGGTCAAATGCTCCAGCCAGAACTGTCACCAACAGAGCTGAGCAAAGCACTGAGTCTCGGTTTGGTGACCAATCTGAACAATCTCAAATTTGGTTAGTTTTAAATTAAAATGGACTTTTTTTTCAATGTATTGACTAAACAAGCAAACAACATTTCTTTGGGCTGAATGAATCATTTTGAATCAATCATTTCAAAACAAAATGACATTTTGAAATGAAATGTTGATTCAAAACCAAATATCAAAACAGTTCATTTTGAAAGTGTCAAAATAAAATCTTTCAACATCTTCCCCTTCCCCCAAAAAAATCTGGGCCAAAACAGTTTGCTGAATTTGCCCAAATTCGTGAATAATTTCAGTGCCCCAAAAATGCATTTCTCAGCAAATTTACTATTTGCTGAAAATATTTTGACCAGTTACAGTTGCCAACACTGCCTATGTCTCTATGGACAAAACCCCCTCCTAAACTCTTCAGATCCTTTTAACTGACTGGGCGCAACCAAGCCCCAATAGCCAGCCCTAGCCAGGTATAGAGGAAAAGCACCTATCCTCAACCCATGTCATTGCTTCTGGTGTGGGTGTTCTGTTTCCTAAGTTCTCTTCCTAGTTCTGCCACACTTCCTGTGTGACTCTGAGGAAGTCTGTTCTGCTGCAAAAGGGACATTTACTGGGCCTTCCTCAAAGCGGGGGGTGCAGGGCTCAACTAATCTATATTTGCCAAGTGCTTTGAGGGAAGCTTTCTAGAAGGACAAATTATTTCTCCTTAGAGAAGAATGGCAAGAGAGTGTTGATGGCCCAGGCAGGGAATCTCCTCTGTCCCTAGGCTTTGTTCTGAGCTGCGGGTCTCCATCTCTGTCAGGAGAGAACATGCTGACTGATTCAAAGCTAAACTGTAACATCACCAGTGCTCCCTGTGTGCTTCCTCTGGCTGCTGTCTGCCTACAGCCCAGACAAAGGGACTAGTATCTGAGAACCAAGGAGTGACTGCAAGGAGAGCGACAGAGAGGGAAGAGAAAAGGTGCCAGAAAAAGGGCAGTGAGGGATTTACAGGGGAAAGCCATGGAATGTAAATGAGCAAGCAGCCCCTGCACATATGCACTCAGAACGCCAGCTCGCCCGCCAGGAGCGGCATGGTGAATGCTAACTTGCTCTATTGGCAGGTGTGTGTTGTGCACACCCGTTTTCAGGGGGCTGGGCTCTGACATGGAACGGGCTCTCCACGGTGGCCTACAGACACCTCATCTTCCCATGTCTTTCTAGCATTGGCACAGCGTACTCAGGGAGAGTGCATGGGAGAAGGTTGGTGAGAGGGGACCTCGTTTATGTTCTAGCAAAAGCTTCAGCTGCGAAAGGGATCAGCAGAAAGCGGGGGGAGATTTTCACTGGAAAGATGCTGAGCATCTGTCAGAATGAGATTAGCTGTGACCCTGTGGGGTCTGATCCCATCGCAGCCAAGTCTGGAGATTCAGTGACCGTGGCCTTGATCGTTCATTCCATTTTGAGTCCCATTGCCTACTGGCCACTGTTGGTGCTTGTGAAACACTGGAGCTGTCAGATGCACAGAGTCACAATTTGCATTCATAATTCTGGTCCATCTTTCCGCCAACATAGCTGCTTTCATTCGCATTCCCAATTTGCACCTTCTTACAACTTTGGCAAAAGCTAGTTGACTGAAATGGTTCTTGTTGGGTGGCTGAATGGAACTTTTTATTAACACACCACAAACAATTCATGATTAACATTATTATTTATTTGTGTTCTGGTAGTGCCTACGAGCCCCGGCCATGGACCAGGACCCATTGTGCTAGGTTCCATACAAACAAAGCACATGGAGAGGGTCCCTGCTTGGAAGAGTTTACAATCTAAGTATAAGAAGTATGCCAGCCAGACTTGACCCTGTGCTATGTATTGGACACTCTTATGATTTTGACACAGGGCTGGGACTGAGATGATCTGAGTTCAATTCCTGGTCATGTCCCAGGAGCTTACTAGTATTTGGACAGTTCTGTATTAGTCATGGAGCAGGTCCTCAAGGAATCCATTTTGAAGCACTTGGAGGAGAGGAAGGTGATCAGGAACAGTCAACGTGGATTCACCAAGGGCAAGTCATGCCTGACCAACCTGATTGCTTTCTATGATGAGATAAGTGGCTCTGTGGATATAGGGAAAGCAGTGGACATGATATATCTTGACTTTAGCAAAGCTTTTGTTTCAGTCTCCCACAGTATTCTTACCAGCAAGTTAAAGAAGTATGGGCTGGATGAATGGACTATAAGGTGGACAGAAAGCTGGCTAGATCATTGGGCTCAACAGGTAGTGATCAATGGTTCAATGTCTAGTTGGCAGCCGGTATCTAGCGGAGTGCTGCAGGGGTTGGTCCTGGGGTCAGTTTTGTTCAATATCTTCATTAATGATCTGGAGAATGGCGTGGATTGCACCCTCAGCAAGTTTTCAGATGACACTAAACTGGGAGGAGAGGTAGATACGCTGGCGGGTAGGGATAGGGTCCAGAGTGACCTAGACAAATTGAAGGATTGGGCAAAAGAAATCTGATGAGGTTCAACAAGGACAAGTGCAGAGTCCTGCACTTAGGATGGAAGAATCCATGCATTGCTACAGGCTGGGGACCGACTGTCTAAGCAGCAGTTCTGCAGAAAAGGACCTGGGGATTACAGTGGACAAGAAGCTGGATATGAGTCAGCAGTGTGCCCTTATTGCCAAGAAGGCTAGTGGCATATTGGGCTGCATTAGTAGGAGTGTTGCCAGCAGATCGAGGGAAGTGGTTATTCCCCTCTATTCAGCACTGGTGAGGCCACATCTGGAGTATTGTGTCCAGTTTGAGCCCCCCACTACAGAAAGGATGTGGACAAATTGAAGAGAGTCCAGAGGAGGGCAACGAAAATGATTAGGGGGCTGGGGCACATGACTTATGAGGAGAGGCTGGGGGAACTGGGCTTATTTAGTCTGCAGAAGAGAAGAGTGAGGGGGGATTTGATAGCAGCCTTCAACTACCTGAAGGGGGGTTCCAAAGAGGATGGAGCTTGGCTGTTCTGAGTGGTGACAGATGACAGAACAAGGAGCAATGGTCTCAAGTTGCAGTGGGGGAGGTCTAGGTTGGATATTAGGGAAAACTATTTCACTAGGAGTGTGGTGAGGCACTGGAATGGGTTACTTAGGGAGGTGGTGGAATCTCCATCCTTAGAGGTTTTGAAGGCCCAGCTTGATAAAGTCCTGGCTGGGATGATTTAGTTGGGGTTGGTCCTGCTTTGAGCAGGGGGTTGGACTAGGTGACCTCCTCAGGTCTCTTCCAACCCTAATCTTCTATGATTCTCAGTGGAAGCAATAACATTTGGGAGATAAGACTGTCACATTCTGAGCCTATGTGTTGAATTCTTTACTGAGCTGCAGCTCTCCAGGCAGTCACCCCTGTGGCTATTATATGCCCAGCTGTCAGATATTAAGCAGGGTTCGGCTTCGTGAGTACTTTAATGGGAGTCTGCCAAGGTGCACATAGATACTGCGAGAAGCAGTGCTGGTGGTCCAGTCTGCCTTGTTCTGAACCAATGCATTTGTACAAAACTGTGGGGTGCTAAGGTGGTGGAGCAAACTCGGGTCTCACTGAGCCCAGTGTAAATCCAAGGCACTTCCATGGACTTTGAAGAGGACGCTATATTTGATAGCATTCATGAGGAAATTGTACTGCTTGTAATCAAGTGACTAAAGATAACCCTAATGCATGAGCACTAAGAGACAGAGATACAGTTTCATGTTCAGCCTAAATGTTCACATTTCCTGACTTCTGACCATTTAATTTACCAGCTATCATGGTGCATTGGCAAATGTTTAGTGACTTGGGTGCTTGTATTTTACCTTCCTGGATTATTTTCTCTTTTTCAAGAAAGAAAAAATGTTTAAAAAGTCCCAAAGTGATTGGCTGGGGTCTTGCCACAGGGTCCTCCTGCAGAGTGTACAGCGTGGCAGGTCTGATCCCGACCCCACTGAAATTATGGGGGATTTCATTGGAGCAGCACTGGGCTCAGAAGCTACCCACTTCTGTGCTGAAAGCTGAAGACATTTGTCGTCAGATGTTGGCTGTGCGCGCATGTTCTTTCTGCATGCTGCACTGGTTCTGGCCAGATAGCCCGTACAGCAGGCTCCAGTCGAACTGCCCAATAACCACAGTTAGTAGCAAAGGCACCTGACCAGGTTTATTGTTGACAAAGCACGGTAATAGCACCCAGCAAACCGTATGGGGATACTAAGACATGTATGCCGTGACAATGGACCAGCTCAGTGAGTGGCAGGACTGTCCACTGCCCCCTAGGCCAGCTGAAGGGTTAAGGTGTCCCAACATTTATAGACTGAGACAAACAATCTGGGATAAACAGCTTATGTATCATCTTATAAAAAGAAAAGGAGTACTTGTGGCACCTTAGAGACTAACCAATTTATTTGAGCATAAGTTTTCATGAGCTACAGCTCACTTCATCGGATGCATACTGTGGAAAATACAGCAGATGTTCTTATACATACAAACCATGAAAAAAATGGGTGTTTACCACTACAAAAGGTTTTCTCTCCCCCCACCCCACTCTCCTGCTGGTAATAGCTTATCTAAAGTGATCACCCTCCTTACAATGTGTATGATAATCAAGTTGGGCCATTTCCAGCACAAATCCAGGGTTTAACAAGAATGTCTGAGGAACTGGGGGGGCGGGGGGGTTGGTTAGGAAAAAACAAGGGGAAATAGGTTACCTTGCATAATGACTTAGCCACTCCCAGTCTCTATTCAAGCCTAAGTTAATTGTATCCAATTTGCAAATGAATTCCAATTCAACAGTCTCTCGCTGGAGTCTGGTTTTGAAGTTTTTCTGTTGTAATATCGCAACTTTCATGTCTGTAATCGCGTGACCAGAGAGATTGAAGTGTTCTCCGACTGGTTTATGACTGTTATAATTCTTGACATCTGATTTGTGTCCATTTATTCTTTTACGTAGAGGCTGTCCAGTTTGACCAATGTACATGGCAGAGGGGCATTGCTGGCACATGATGGCATATATCACATTGGTAGATGTGCAGGTGAATGAGCCTCTGATAGTGTGGCTGATGTTATTAGGCCCTGTGATGGTGTCCCCTGAATAGATATGTGGGCACAGTTGGCAACGGGCTTTGTTGCAAGGATAGGTTCCTGGGTTGGTGGTTCTGTTGTGTGGTATGTGGTTGCTGGTGAGTATTCGCTTCAGGTTGGAGGGCTGTCTGTAGGCAAGGACTGGCCTGTCTCCCAAGATTTGTGAGAGTGTTGGGTCATCCTTCAAGATAGGTTGTAGATCCTTGATAATGCATTGGAGGGGTTTTAGTTGGGGGCTGAAGGTGACGGCTAGTGGCGTTCTGTTATTTTCTTTGTTAGGCCTGTCCTGTAGTAGGTGACTTCTGGGAACTCTTCTGGCTCTATCAATCTGTTTCTTCACTTCTGCAGGTGGGTATTGTAGTTGTAAGAATGCTTGATAGAGATCTTGTAGGTGTTTGTCTCTGTCTGAGGGGTTGGAGCAAATGCGGTTGTATCGCAGAGCTTGGCTGTAGACAATGGATCGTCTGGTGTAGTCAGGGTGAAAGCTGGAGGCATGTAGGTAGGAATAGCGGTCAGTGGGTTTCCGGTATAGGGTGGTGTTTATGTGACCATCGTTTATTAGCACTGTAGTGTCCAGGAAGTGGATCTCTTGTGTGGACTGGACCAGTGTTGTTCTAAGTCAGCCATAAAGAATCCTTCTTTTTGTAGTGTTGGTAGGGAGGATTAATCCACAGAGACCTCCCTACCAACACTACAAAAAGAAGGATTCTAGGTGGACTCCTCCTGAAGGTCGAGACAGCAGACTGGACTTCTACATAGAGTGCTTCCGCCGACGTGCACGGGCTGAAATTGTGGAAAAGCAGCATCACTTGCCCCACAACCTCAGCCGTGCAGAACACAATGCCATCCACAGCTTCAGAAACAACTCTGACATCATAATCAAAAAGGCTGACAAAGGAGGTGCTGTTGTCATCATGAATAGGTCGGAATATGAACAAGCGGCTGCTCGGCAGCTCTCCAACACCACTTTCTACAAGCCATTACCCTCTGATCCCACTGAGAGTTACCAAAAGAAACTACAGCATTTGCTCAAGAAACTCCCTGAAAAAGCACAAGATCAAATCCGCACAGACACACCCCTGGAACCCCGACCTGGGATATTCTATCTACTACCCAAGATCCATAAACCTGGAAATCTTGGGCGCCCCATCATCTCAGGCATTGGCACCCTGACAGCAGGATTGTCTGGCTATGTAGACTCCCTCCTCAGACCCTACGCTACCAGCACTCCCAGCTACCTTTGAGACACCACTGACTTCCTGAGGAAACTACAATCCATCGGTGATCTTCCTGATAATACCATCCTGGCCACTATGGATGTAGAAGCCCTCTACACCAACATTCCACACAAAGATGGACTACAAGCCGTCAAGAACACTATCCCCGATAATGTCACGGCTAACCTGGTGGCTGAACTTTGTGACTTTGTCCTTACCCGTAACTATTTTACATTTGGGGACAATGTATACCTTCAAATCAGCGGCACTGCTATGGGTACCCGCATGGCCCCACAGTATGCCAACATTTTTATGGCTGACTTAGAACAACGCTTCCTCAGCTCTCGTCCCCTAACGTCCCTACTCTACTTACGCTACATTGATGACATCTTCATCATCTGGACGCATGGAAAAGAAGCCCTTGAGGAATTCCACCATGATTTCAACAATTTCCATCCCACCATCAACCTCAGCCTGGTCCAGTCCACACAAGAGATCCACTTCCTGGACACTACAGTGCTAATAAATGATGGTCACATAAACACCACCCTATACCGGAAACCCACGGACCGCTATTCCTACCTACATGCCTCCAGCTTTCACCCTGACCACACCACACGATCCATTGTCTACAGCCAAGCTCTGCAATACAACCGTATTTGCTCCAACCCCTCAGACAGAGACAAACACCTACAAGATCTCTATCAAGCATTCTTACAACTACAATACCCACCTGCAGAAGTGAAGAAACGATTGATAGAGCCAGAAGAGTTCCCAGAAGTCACCTACTACAGGACAGGCCTAACAAAGAAAATAACAGAACGCCACTAGCCGTCACCTTCAGCCCCCAACTAAAACCCCTCCAACGCATTATCAAGGATCTACATCCTATCCTGAAGGATGACCCAACACTCTCACAAATCTTGGGAGACAGGCCAGTCCTTGCCTACAGACAGCCCCCCAGCCTGAAGCAAATACTCACCAGCAACCACATACCACACAACAGAACCACCAACCCAGGAACCTATCCTTGCAACAAAGCCCATTACCAACTGTGCCCACATATCTATTCAGGGGACACCATCACAGGGCCTAATAACATCAGCCACACTATCAGAGGCTCGTTCACCTGCACATCTACCAATGTGATATATGCCATCATGTGCCAGCAATGCCCCTCTGCCATGTACATTGGTCAAACTGGACAGCCTCTACGTAAAAGAGTAAATGGACACAAATCAGATGTCAAGAATTATAACAGTCATAAACCAGTCGGAGAACACTTCAATCTCTCTGGTCACGCGATTACAGGCATGAAAGTTGCGATATTACAACAGAAAAACTTCAAAACCAGACTCCAGCGAGAGACTGTTGAATTGGAATTCATTTGCAAATTGGATACAATTAACTTAGGCTTGAATAGAGACTGGGAGTGGCTAAGTCATTATGCAAGGTAACCTATTTCCCCTTGTTTTTTCCTAACTAACCCCCCCGCCCCTCCAGTTCCTCACACATTCTTGTTAAACCCTGGATTTGTGCTGGAAATGGCCCAACTTGATTATCATACACATTGTAAGGAGAGTGATCACTTTAGATAAGCTATTACCAGCAGGAGAGTGGGGTGGGGGGAGAGAAAACCTTTTGTAGTGGTAAACACCCATTTTTTTCATGGTTTGTATGTATAAGAACATCTGCTGTATTTTCCACAGTATGCATCCGATGAAGTGAGCTGTAGCTCATGAAAACTTATGCTCAAATAAATTGGTTAGTCTCTAAGGTGCCACAAGTACTCCTTTTCTTTTTGCAGATACAGACTAACATGGCTGTTACTCTGAAACATATCATCTTATGTGTTTCATGAAATGTTTGTTACCTCCCCTTGTACTTTTCTTCTGATGTCTCAAACAAAACATCCCTATTCACCACCTGTCTTTGTACTTTTATTCCTAATGTTTCAGAGAAAATATCACTATCCATCACTTTTGTCGAACCATTTTATTGTGTGCTAGGTTGGGGTGTTCTTGTACTGGCCTGCTGGAATGTGGTCACATATTCAGTGTGTTTTAGCAGTGCTAGCAATACTGGTGCCGAGTTCGTGTACTGGACACTGATTTGCTGGCAAGCATCTGCTTTTGACAGGGCCTGACTGTTGCTCATAGCATGCTGACTTTGGTTCAGGCTTCAGGCTCTCTCTTTCTACTACAACATGGAAAGTTTGTCTGTGGAATGCTTTCCCCACAGTTATGCGCTACCGTGCAAGTGCAGCACTTGAGTCAGGGTGATATCTGTCGGTGTTAGCCAATGTCCCAGCTGTGTGTGCCTGAAACCGAGTGTAAATGTTAGGTTGAGCCCTGAGTAAAGGGGAGGGTAACAGGCATGCCTGTGACTCTGGACTTTCTCTGCCCTGTGCTGGTTAATTGTTTGCTCCAATCCCCTCCAGGCCCCTCCCTCACCTCAGCCCCACTGCACCTGCCCCACATGCTCCCCTCCCTCCACCAGCCCCATCCTGTCTAAGGTTGCCAACTTTCTACTTTCATCCTTGCCCCACCCCCAGCCCTGCACCTGCTCAGAGGCCCCACACATGCCCCAACTCTTCTCTGAGTCCCCACCCCCACTCACTCCATCCCCCCTTCCTCTGTCACTCACTTTCCCCACCCTCACTCCCTTCCTTATTTTCATTGGACTGGCTCAGGGAGTTGGGGTGGGGAGGTGAGAGCTCCGGATGGGGGGGAGGCTCTGATGTGGGTCTGGGGATGAGGGATTTGGTGTGCAGGAGGGGGCTTTGAGCTGGGGATGAGGGGTTGGGAAGGTGGGAGGGGGATCAGGGCTGGGGCAGAGGGTTGGGGCATGTGGGGGGGAGGGCTCTGGCTGGGGATGTGGGCTCTGGGGTGGGGCTGGGACTGTGGGGTTTGGAAGGCAGGAAGGGGATCAGGGCTGGGGCAAAGGGTTGGGGTCCGGGAGGGGGTCAGGGGTGCAGGCTTTGGGCAGCGCTTACCTCAAGCAGCTCCCAGTGGCAATGGCATGTCCACCCTCTGGCTCCTAGGCGGAGGCACGGCCAGGCGTCTCTACACGCTGCCCCGTCCTCAGGTGCCACCCCCGCAGCTGCCATTGGCCATGGTTCCCAGGCAATGGGAGCTGCGGGGTCAGCGCTTGTGGCGGGGACTCCATGGAGCTGGAGGGGAGATGTTCCGGCTGCTTCCTGGGAGTCATGCATCGCGGAGGCTAGCAGGGAGCCTGCCAGCCCCGCTGTGTGGCGCCACCAACCGGACAGTCGACAGCCCAGTCAGCAGTGCTGACCGGAGCCACCAGGATCCCTTTTCAACCAGGTATTCCAGTTGAAAACTGGACACCTGGTCATCCTAGTCCTGTCCCCATCACCCTCTGCCTCCTATGGACCCTCTCCTATCCTTTGGCTCTCTATTTAGCTGATCCCATCCCAATTAAACCCTGCTGTGGCCAGGCTGCTGCCTCCTGAGTGCCCCCTCGTGAATGGAGGTGGCTCAGTTTCCCCTTCTCAGGCCTTCTCAAAAAAACAAACCAGCATAGTTTGGCTGTTCCTTCTAAGTTGTTTAACAAAAAGATCATCCCTTCTGGAGCACGCCAGTCCCCAAAAGATAAACAAGCCCCCAGAGTCTTCATCCCAGCCTCAAGCTCCTCAGGGACTTGGCCTCTCTTTAATGTTCCATTCAAAGTTCAAGTACAAAGAGGCTCTTCCACCCTGACCCCCTTGGACCCAGTTCCTCCCACCTGAGGCTCTGTCTTCCAAAGTCTGGTCCTCCTTGGAGCTTATTCCCATCAGCTTGAGCTGCTCCTTCTCACCCTATTACACCTGTCATTTGCTTCCTGCCCTCTGCTCCGGAGGCTTCTGTCTCACAGCCCATCCCCCACCCTTTGCTCCTGGCCAGCTCTGTAGCTCTGCAGCTCTTCTGCTGTCTTCCTGCAAAGAACGAGCAGGCTGGGTCCAGAGGGCATCAGTCCCATCCAGGTCATGGCCAGGGCCCAAGGCTTGGGATGTGGGGTATGATGTGTGGGCCAGAAGCCCTCCTCAGAGGGGAAGAATGTGGGTTGTATTAACCTCCTTCTCCTCCAGAATGGCTGGACACATTCTACTCATCCTGTGCACGAGTCACGTCTGTCTAGGGACTGGGCCCGGCTTTTCAGAAAGGAGCGGGCATCTGAAACAGGGCATTCTAATGAGACTTCTGATGTGTGCCTCCCCAGAGTGGGTGCTCCCAGGCCTGCTGGGCCAGTAACAGGGCACAGGGAAACACGAGAAAGGAGACAGCCCGTTAGAAACATGGGTGGGCTGAGCAGCACACAGAGCCGAAGATACATGGTGAGGGATCTTTTAAAATCTGTCAGGGGGTTGGACGGTGGCAGGTACCCACAGGCCAGATTAGCCCCCAGCTGGAGGGCTGTACTCACCCACTCAGCAGCTGAGCAGCACTGAGCAGCTCAGCAAGGCCAGGGTTAGGACCTGGGGAGATTGCGTGTTCCTGACTGACCCCCTGGCTTCGCTGTCCGCAGGAGTCTGCATCAGTGCAGTGGCAGGGAAGGTGCTGGAAAGGGAGCACTGGGAAGCCTGAGCATATAAATCCGTGGGTCCCAGCATCTCCCGGGCAAAGGAGCTGAGCAGGAGCTGCAGTCTGGCACCTGCCCTGGGCACTGTGTGTGTGCGCCTTGCTGGGCACCGAGAGGTTGCGAGGCAGAGTAGCAAGGTGAAGTGATGCTGCATGAGTAAACAGGTACTCTGCAGCCACACTCCCTCCACTCACACAGCTCCTTCCTCTCCAGACCGTGCTGGGATCTGTGGGCTAACTGGGAGTGAGCATGCCAAGCCTGACCTGCAAGGGGAGAAGGGCTCTAATCTCTCCCTGTGTTTGGTGCTGCACAGCAGCCCCAAGGAGAGGTATGTCTGCTACATTTCCAACCACAGGGCTCCAAGCTACACGCAGCGGCAGCATTGGTACCAGATGGATCTCCCAGCCTGCTGCGAGGAGAGCAGTGGGAAATGGACGTGGTGCTGCTCCGAGGAGTTGAGCCCTTGTGCCGTAGGACTAGCGTGCCTTTCCCTCAAAGCTTCCCCGCCCCTGGATCCTGCCAACTGCTTCCTTTTCCAGAAGGAGCACACCACCCCGGTTTCCTCCCAACCTCGGCCAGCCCTCCCTCACCCATTCTCCAAGTCTGAGGTATCCCTCCCCAGGCCTACTCTCACTTGGCCACCTGCTCTTCTGGCCCCTTCCCCTTCTCTGTCCTGTCTCTCATTGCCCCCACTCTTGCGCCTCTCCTCCTCTGCCCCCCACAACCCACAGCACCTCTGCCATCTTGCCATAGACCAATGCCTGACCATTGCCGGGTATGGGACATGCAGTTCAGCTCTGTGGGGAACCACAACATGGCAATTAATGGACATAGAAAGGCAGCAGGGCATGGTGGGGACAAGGATGTTGTGTCCTTGTTCATAGCTTCTAATATACGTGTGTGTGTGTGTGAGAGAGAGAGAGCTATTGCCCTCTCTCAGGTGCAGATCTGCTCAATTATGTCAGTTTGTGGTGGCTGTACCCTGCAAAGAGACTCTAAACCATTACTTCAGAGAGGCATGGGGGACTTTCCTTTCACTTATCTGATGTAGAGGCCATGGCTTTTGGAGCTAGAGGTCATGAGAGCTATTCCCTGATGCCATGTGTATAGCTGATGGGCAACCACAAGTCCGTGTATGTATGCGGCAGCAGATTACCATTAGGAATCATTAGGAACCAGTGGGAACCACTAGGAAAGGGATAGATAATAAAACAGAAAATATCACAATGCTACTATATAAATCTCTGGTACACCTGCACCTTGAATACTCCATGCACATCTACTCACCCCATCTCAAAAAAGATATGTTGGAAATGGAAAAGAGACAGAGAAGGGCAACAGTAATGATTAGCCATATGGAACAGCTTCCTTATGAGAAGAGATTAAAAAGACTGGGGCTGTTCATCTTGGAAAAGAGACAACTAAGGGGGGATATGATAGAGGTCTATAAAACCATGAGTGGTGTGGAGAAAGTGAATAAGGAAGTGTTATTTACTACTCCACGTAACACAAGAATCAAAGGTCACCAGATGAAATTAACAGGTAGCAGGTTTAAAACAAACAAAAGGAAGTACTTCTTCAAATAATGCATAGTCAACCTGCAGCACTCATTGCCAGGGGATGTTGTGAAGGCCAAAAATATAACTTGGTTAAAAAAAGAATTAGATAAGTTCCTGGAGGATCGGTTCATCAATGCTATTAACCAAGATGATCAGAGATACAACCCCATGTTCCAGGTGTCCCTAAACCTCCAACTGCCAGATGTGGGGACTGGATTACAGGGAATGGATAACTTAATAAATTTTCCTGTTCTCTTCATTCTATCTGAAGCTTCCAGCGCTGGCCACTGTCGGAAGACAGGATACTGGGCCATATGGACCATTCTTCTGACCCAGGGTGTCCATTCTTAGGTTCATAGTACTAGCAGCTTAAAATTTGGTTTTATCAATGAAGAGTGTTAACAGGGAGAATGTATAATTAGTGTTGTTAAAAAGCATGCTTGCTGCTAGCAAAGCTGCTGCAGTGTTTTGAAAAGCAACCCACTCCACCTCTGATTTTTCACTGTTTCCTCACAAAGGAGACAAAAGGTTGTTTTTTTATTCATCAGCAATAATTGCCTTCTCATGTCAGCCATTTACACTTGCATGAAAAGGTCTCTGGTGAAAATGGGATCAGGAGGTATAAGGTGCAAATTGTGGTTTCAAACCTGTGAAAGTCACATCCATGGTTCATGCAAAGGATGAGGATTTGGGGAAGATCATGGTGAATTCTGGAAGAAACCATGTGGAGCTGATGAGAAATTTCAAAGAGTCCCCAAATCTGTGGCTATTTTCAGTTTTGTGCAGTGAATTTCTAAACTGACTAGTGTGAAAGCAGGTGTTTAATGATGGTGTCCAGAGTGGGTAAGTGGAAGTGAGTGATTGTGTGGGCGTTGGGGGAGCAGGATTTATGTTTTTTCTTTCAGGGCAGTGTTGTGATCAGGGACTGCAAATTATTCAATCAGTCACAGGAAGTAGAAGCAATTATCACCACTGTTCAGCTCTGACCTCTGTGGCAAGTAGGTGGCTTTATCATTAATAGATTGCATTTCCCAGGAACAATCAGCTGAATTGTGAGTAATACTGTCACCTAGAAGGCTGTGCTGTAGCTTTGTTTAATCTCCGTGCAAGGCAGCAAGACACTATTAGCCATCAGGACCAGGCAGTGGGGAAGGCAGAACTTTATGTACAGTGAAGGAGAGATTCTGTGCATGGCAGAGCTTGTTAAAACCATTCAAAGAAATCACGTTCAGAACAGAAAGAGCAGCTGGCAGAACAACCCATCAACTCTTTTGTTGTTGTTGTAACATGTCTGTCTAGGCGTTTGTATGGTGCCCGTCACTTGGGCTGGTCAGAAATTTGCCATCGAAATGTCCCACTGAGCCAACATGATGCATTGTGGAAGATGTAGCCCTCCCCATAAGAGAGAATGGGGCATGTGGCACCTGGATTACAGTTCCCATGAGGCACTGCGGCAGCTCAGCCTAATGGCAGCCTGGGAGGTTAGGCCTGAGTATGGTGAAAATCAAAAGCTTACCTGTTCATCCAAGGGGAGGGGTCATACAGCCCAGAACACAACGGATTCCTTGTGTAACCCTTCTGCCAGGCCAAGTTGATAGTAGCAAGGGCCGGGTTCAGTACACAAAGGTTCCCTGTCATCAAAGCAAATGCAAAACTGGCTCAAGCCCCCACCCAGTGACCTGGGAAAATCTTACACACCCCCTGGGCACCTCAAAGAGGCAATACTTCCCCTCTCACAAGCACAGAGTCTCGGTGTAGCAGAGAATCTTTAATAACATGAGGTAAACGACATCAGCATTAAATTGGGGAAACACCACAACTAGTGTTCATTAACCAAACCATGAGCAAAGACCCACCCCAGCAAATTGGGCCACACCCTTTCCCTCCGGTTCTTGAGTCCCAGAACCCAAACATCTCTTGAGTCCAGCAATCCACAAATCACCCAAAGTCCAAAAAGTCCAGCCCCAGAGTTCAAAAGTTCATCTGCAGAGTGTTACTCCCCAGTCTGGCTAAAAAATGTGCCTGTGTGTGGGGGGAAAGAGGTAAGGGGCACCTTATGTGACCTGAAGCTGACTGCCCCACAGGGCTCCACTCTGCACAGCTCACCATCTCACAAACGGCTCCGCTCTGCACAGCTCACCTCACCATCTCACGAACACTCCACCAGCCTATCCACGAACAGCACCACTGCACTCTAGATCTTCCAGCTCCCCACTACTTGACACAGTGCTCAGTGATTTCAGCTTATAGTAGTGGGAGCCTTAGTGCTGGTGCACCATAAGGCCAAAGTGAATTCTGCACAGTACCTGTAGCAAGACTCTTAATAGACCCAAAATTAGCTCTGACATTCCACAGTGGAGAGAGACAGAGGTACAGTTGGTGTTTCAGGCCCTCACAAAGGGGGCCCATACCACCAGGTACTAATACCTATCTCAAGCCTCTCTCTCAATTCATAGAGTTTTGGAACCCATGTCCCTTGCCTAGCGAGTGCTATTTAGTTGATGGTGAGTCCCTCCATCATAACAAAAGGCCAAGTACAGTTCCAAGCACAGTTTCCATAATCAGGGTAATAACAATTTATTCTTCCAGCCCCAATAACAGAGACACTGGGGATCCCACAACAGCCAAAGTGACCATTTGGGCAGCTATGGCCTCATTCTAGGCAGGGTGGGTGTGCCTATGCAAATGAGATCGGCCCCTGAAGTTCTTTTCCACAACTTGCCACACCTCACCACCAGATGTCAGGGTGGAGCTCATCCTGACTCTGCTTACACTTGGGATGGGAGTGAGGGTCAGCGGTGAATATGGCAGCTCAGGCGGGCACAGTTCAACGCTGCCTGACAAAGAAACATTTCCCAACCAAAGCTTGCTTCTATCTGTGATGAATGCTGATAATTCAATGTTCTGCTCTGATTCAGAGTGAAAACAAATGTGGAAATCCTTGCTACCAGCTCTGCTCAGTCCTCCATGCAGTAAGTAGCTGGGAATTTCTCATCACAGCACACTGGTGTGGTAGGGAAGTGCCATTTTCCCTATTTCACAGATGGGAAAGTGACATGCCCAAGGTCACAGAGAGTCAAGAAATGAACCCGGATACCCTGGAGCCCCCGGCCCATGCCCTAGTCACAACACCATCCTTCCTGTTACTGCAGGATCTTTGCTGTCACTTGGAGATGGCATCATACGGAAAGGAAATGCCGCAAGGGGTAAGGATGTATCTGCTGCAGGATCCCGCAGACTCAGGGTGCAAGGTCCTCTTAGCCTTACTGCTCATTTCCTGTGGGAAAGGCAGGACTCAAAAGCCACTGGATTTTTGTTCCAGGTTCTCCTCCCCCCGATGCTGGAGAAAAACTTGATCCCACTGGAACACATGGGTCATGTTAGCGCCAGGTGAAAGGGGAATAAGGCTCTGAACAGAACAAAACCTGTAGAGAATCTCCACTGCCCAGGCATTGACCTGCCTTTGACTGGGATTTACTCAGAGGAATGACCAAAGGCCAGGGATGGGCTCCTGTGCAGATCCACTGACCTGGATTGCTGCAGTGTGGAGCAAGCTTCAGCAGTGAAATCCTGGCCCCACCAACATCAATGGCAAAACTCCCACTGATGTCAGTGGGGCCCAGATTCCACCCCCAGAGAACAGCTCCTAAAATGCCATGCCCTGCTCCTACCTGGGTGTCTAGCACCAAGGGGAGAGTGTGTAGTGTGCTTGTGGCCAATGGCAACATGAGACGCACAAGTGATGGCTGGTGGCATCTTGTGCACTCCACCCCAGTATGCCCAAATGCAGAGGCCAGCCAGAGTGTGGTGTCTTGTGAGCAAGGTCCAAGGGAAGGAAGGAGTCTGGGCAATTCTACAGATGTCGTAATTATGTTGAAACAAGCAATGGTTCTGCTAAAGAACACCAGGAACAACGAGCAGCCAACGTGACTTCATGCAGGGCCACCAAAGACTTTGAGGGTAAGAGAAACCGTTGAAATGGTAATGGAAAAGCAAGGAGATAATCAAACAAGGACACATAAAGTCAGCTCTGGTGTGGAGGGGCAAAACAGAACAATGAGATATAGTGACAGGAGAATGAGAAAGTTCTTAATACATTTATCAACAGGAAAAGATGTAGTAAAAAGAAAGTGAGGGGTTCAGAGTGGTAAATTAAGGATGACTCAAGAATGGCTGACATACTGAGCTTTTGAATTTGGAAAGCATGTGTACTTTCCAAATCCCATTGAACTCAATGGCAATTCATTTCTCTGGCTTTAGCCAATGCCCAGACAAATCAAATGGTCTAGAGGACATGCATCCTGGGGTGAAGCTGGAATCAACTAATGATGAACCTTTTAGACAGAACAAATCCTGCATCTTGGCAGGGGGTTAGACTAGATGACCCTTGTGATCCCTTCTAGCTCTAGGATTCTAGACAATGCTGGCAAATCTTTTTGAAAAGTTCTGGAGAAACAGGAAAGCCCCAGAGATTGGAGAAAAGCAAATGTGGCACCAGCTTCCAAGGAGGAAAAGAGAATACTGGCAATTGTTGTAAAGCTAACCTGTGTCCCTTGTAAAATACAGCCTCATGGTAGGACCACAGGTCACTTGCCTCTCCAGGAGCTGTTCGACCTTCCACTTAGACCAGGCTGCCACTTCTTTTTGCCTGGATGCTGAACAGCTGCTCAGAGCATAGCGCTGCAGTAGGAACCTGATCAGAAAACAAACCCAGCGGAGAGGATTGTCTGAGGCCTACAAGAATCTGTTTGTTTCACTAATGAAAGACTAAATGAAGGGGGGCTTCAGATTTACATCCAGTAAATCTGGAATAAATCAAGGCAATTAAAGGGAAAATGACTCTTTACGCATCCTGACTAACCGGGTGACATATGTTCTGCAGGGTTTTGCTTCTCTCATTTTTAATAGCAGAATTGAAATCACTGAAATAATTGAATCTAATTTGCCAGGTAGAGCTGGGTTCAGAAGCCATCTGCTTCCACTAACGAGACTGTCTTTTGCAGTCAGCTCAGCTGTTGCTATACCTTTGCACGCAGCTCTTTCCAACTTTCGCTTTTTGTTGGTTCCTGGGAGCACTTGCCTTTGAGAAGCGGGAGATGCATTTCCAGTCCCTGGCCAGCCACAGCTTCTCAGTCACATAGCAGTTCCTGGAATGGCAGGGCCCACACTCCATCCAGGATTCAACAGGAGTCTGGCCAGAGAAAGTCAGGGTGGTAACTTGGGGATCGGGCCCACACCAGCTGGATGTGGGAAAGGGCTATAGGGTCCCCTCCAGTCCAGCTCCTGGTGCAAGGGGAAGGCGAAGCAGGATTGTTCCTTGGGGTATAGAGCTTGTCTGTGAGATGAACTTCCCCTCCCACTCTACCCCCTAGCTTCCTGAAACAGACTTGCAGCCTTGTGGATTATCTGCGCCAGGCTTCAATCACAGCTGAGGACACCACAAATCTTGGGATGCCTCAGTCAAAGAGTGAGCAGTGGTTTTGGCACATCTAGGTGATTTGTGACCCCAGTGGGCATAACACCAGGACCCCCATATCACATGCTGTGCTGAGCCCTTCCCCCAAAGGCTGACACATGGATGAGGGAAGTGCAGCGGGCTTACTCTGAGCACGTGGGAGGGTGAACCCAGCGATGCCACCTGCCCAACCAGCAGCAGCATCCATGGGACTCTGAAGAAAGCTTAGTTCAGCCCTCCCAGCTGTGGGAGAGCAAAGGAACCATGTACCAGGAGCGAAGAAGTTTTAGCAGAGGGATTGAGACGTGGCATCAGCCTGGTGGCGAAGCATGAGGGTGAATATGGTATAAAGCAGGCACACTGGCTGCAGGAGTTTTAATGGGCCAGTTGCCCATTTCAGTGGTGGTTGAATTCTGAGGTGCTTTTCTAAAAAACAGGCTCCAGATCTTAGAGACAGGCTTGGCGGAATTCATTCAGACTGATAATATCAATGGTTCTTTTCAAGATTTTTTTCTATTTGGATCAATAGAAATTGTGGCACCCGCACAAAATGGGGGGTTTTAAGCATTTTTTTTATGTTTATCTATTTAAACGTTCACAGTTGTAGGAAATTAAGGAGGTCAGGTAATAGGGACAGTTGGACAATAATTAATGACAGTGGATATTGAGATTCAAAAAGTTAAAGCTTTATAGCCATTAAAACACAGATTGTCAGCGTCACGTGTCACAATATAGAAAGTAAATAAATAAAACTTTAATAAGTTCTGAAGCAGCATTTTTTCTTACTTAGCCTAGCTGTACATTTCAATTATCATTGCTGGAAATATTGTTGTTGGCTTCTGAGTGTACGGTGACTGGACATTTACCAACATTGACCAATAAAAATCGAATCCTTCCAAGCCTAGCTATAAATATGTAGGTTTTATTCACCAAAGCAAAATTTAAAGATAGATAAGCAGTGACAGAGAGCAAAGGAACAAAAGTACAAAAACTAATTTTTCCCTCTGCTGATACTCACACCTTCTTGTAAACTGTTTGAAATGGGCCACCTTGATTACATTGAACTCATTAGCACTACAAAAGTGATTTTTCCTCCCTTCTTGTCAACTGTTGAGAATAGCCCACTTCCACCTTAATTGAATTGGCTTATTAGCACCCACCCCTCACTTGGTAAGGCAACTCCCATCTTTTCATATGCTGTGTATTTATACCTCCCTACTGTATTTTCCACTCCATGCATCTGATGAAGTGGGTTTTAGCCCACAAAAGCTTATGCCCAAATACATGCGTTAGTCTCTAAGGTGCCACAAGGACTCCTCATTGTTTTTAGTTTATAGGAGGGTGTTTATAAAGCTTAAGAGGATGAAGATAGCGTTGTGCATTAAAAGTATCTAGCTGTAATAAATCAAATCACAATGAATCAAAGTCTTCGGGCTTGTCCACACAGAGACTTATTGGACGCAAGCTGGGGTGTAAATCTGCAACACTCTAGCGCTCTAGCCTGCCCTGCAGTAACTGGCCATCTTGACCCTGCTATTGTGCACTAATGTGTCCCTCGTAGGCTTTGATCTACTCCCATCACCCATTTGTTATGTTTTCAGACCAGTCTGTTCATGCTTTCTCCCAGGATGCCCCCCGCGCTTGGGAGGCTGCCTGTAAATGTCACCCTCCGCATTGTCCATCTTCAAATCTCTCCTCAAAAATCCTCTGCCCTGGTGCCTATGGAAAATGTGACAATAGTGAAGATGCTGGTGTGCTGATACCACTGCCTGGCCTGGTGACTAGATTGTCTCATTGTACTTCCCTGTCTGTCTGGATCCATCTCTGGTCTCTTGTGTGGCACTCAGATTGTAAGCGCTTTGGGGCAGGGACATTGTCACATACCCTACAGGGTCCTAGAGCCCAAGCTCCAGCCTGAGCCCGGAAGTCTACACAGCAATGAAATAGCTCCACAGACCGAGCCCCACGAGCCCAAGTCAGCTGGCATGGGCCAGCCGGGGGGTTTTCTTAGCTGTGTAGACAGACCCTGTGAGCTCAGCACTTAACCCCGACGCCTGACACCTTTCCTCTTTGTTCTCCAGCTTCCCTGCAGAGAGGTGGGGGAAACTCTTTCCGCTTGGCTGGTGGTCTCAAGGTGTGAAAGTCCCAGCCATTGGGATTCCCATTGTCTCTTCCGGGTCCTCCAGTCACAGATGTAAAGTCTAGTCAGTTTGTTAACAACTCTTGTCTCTAACCGGGCCACTACCCAAATCAAACACCTCATCCCTTCCCATCACAGAGTGAATAGCAATGCAAAGCTCACAGAGAAATGGAGGTGAACACAGGACTCATACAAATATTGCCAAAATTCCCACATTCACCATAGACTGTCTTTTGGTTCAGTGTTTGTACAGGCATTGGCGATGCATGGGAGGGGCATGCGAGGTCAAGTGCCCCCCTCCCCCAAATTTATGCTCAGCCTGGGTGGGAAGGGCAGAGGGAGGTAGAGTGGCTCTGTCCTTCTCCTTCTGCACCTGCTCCCTGGCATGTTCGGCCCCTGTCCCGCTCCAGGTTGCTGCTCTGTGCAGCACAGTGGCTCCCTGCGAGAACCCAGCTGGGAATGTGGCGGTGGCCCACCCCGTCCACTCCCCACCCAGGCCTGGATGCAGGGGACAGGGCCAAGCGAGCCGGAGGCCCCCCTCCCTCACAGCGTGTTTCCAGCTTAGTTGAACTGGAGAAAATGGGAATTAATAAGAGAATCGAAAGGTGGGTAAGGAACTGATTAAAGGCAAGACTAAAATGGATCATATTGAAAGGTGAACTGTCAGGCAGGAGGGAGGTTACTAGTGGAGTTCCTCAGGGATTTGCCTTGGGACCAACCTTATTTAACATTTTCATTCATGACCTTGGCACAAAAAGTGGGAGTGTGGTAATAAAATTTGCAGATGACACAAAATTGGAAGGTATTGTCAGTATGGAGGAGGACTGGAATATCAGAAGATCTGGATGATCCTGAAAACTAGATTAGTAGAAATGGGATGAAATTTAATAGTGCAAAGTGCAACGTCATGCAGTTTAGGGACTAACAACAAGCATTTTAGCTATCAGTTGGAAGTGACAGAGAGGAGAAAGACCTGGATGACTATGAGCCACCAATGTGATGTGGCCATGAAAAAACTAATGCAATCATAGGATGCCTCTGGCGAGATATTTCCAGCAGAGACAGGGAAGTGTTAGTATCATTATACAAGGCACTGGTGAGTCCTCATCTGGAATACTATGTGCAGTTCTGGTCTTTCCTGTTGAAGAAAGATTAATTCAAGCTGGAACAGGTGCAGAGAAGGGCTACTAGGATGATCCAAGGAATGGAAAATCTACCTTATGAAAGGAGACTTAAGGAGCTTGGTTTGTTTAGCCTAACAAAAGTGCTGAGGGGAGATAGGATTGCTCTCTATAAATACATCAGAGGGTAAACACCAGGGAGGGAGAGGAGTTATTTTAGTTAAGAGCCAGTGTTGGCATAAGAGCAAATGGCTGTAAACTGACCATCAACAAGTTTAGGCTTGAAATTAGATTAAGGTTTCTAACCATCAGAGAAGTGAAATTCTGGAACAGCCTTTCAGAAGGAGTATAGGGGGCAAAAAAAATCTAACTTGTTTCAAGACCAAGCTTGATAAGGTTGACAAAGGCATATGGGCCATCTTGCAACTTCTATTAGCAAGTATTTCCAATGGCCGGTGATGGGGCACTAGATGGAGAGGGCTCTGAGTTACTACTGAGAATTCTCTCCTAGGTGTCTGCCTGGTGGTCTCACCCACTGATCACCATCTCTGGTGTCATGAAGGAATTTCCCCGCAGATCAGACTGGCAGAGACCCTGGGGGGTTTTCTCCTTCCTCTGAAGCTTGGGGCACAGGTCACTTGCTGGCTTGAACTAGAGTAAATGGTGGATTCTCTGTAACTTGAACTCTTTAAATCATGATTTGAGGACTTCAGTAACTCAGCCAGAGGTTATGGGTCTATTACAGAAGTGGGTGGGTGAGGTTCTGTGGCCTGCGATGTGCAGGAGTTCAGACTAGATGATCATGATGGTCCCTTTTGACCTTAAAGTCTAGGAGTCTGTGACCATGGTGGGTGGGAAACACCACCTTAAAAAAGAGATACAAACAATAAATACCTGGGCACTCAGCTTCCCTTCCTCACTTAGGGCTTGTCTTCACTAACACGCTAAATCAGAATTCAGTGGTGTTGATTTAGCACATCTGGTGAAGACATGCTATGTTGACAGGAGCGCGTTCTCCCGTCGACATAATTAATCCACCTCAATGAGAAAAGGAGGCTAAATCAGCGGGAGAGCATCTCCTTCTGACATACAGTGGTGCAGACACCGCATTAAGCCGATGTAAGTTACATCTCTCAGGGAGGTGATTTTTTTCACACCCCTGAACGACGTAACTTACATTGACTTAAGCAGTAGTGTAGACCTGCCCTTAGAAAGGAGTAGTAGGGCTCGTATCTAATGTGTCTTCTTGCTCAAAACATAGTAGGGAGGAAGATGAGTCTGTCTTAGTTCTTTATACAGTAAAGCAGCCGGTACTTGGCTGACTCTTGTCAGTGGCAGAGAATGGATTTAAAAGGAGATGGTTCAAATCATGTTCTGGCCTTCAAAGACCAAACAAAAGAGCAAACAAAAGAAAGGTGGCAGACGGTGCTGCCTGGCCAGACTACATTGCAATGCCAGTGCAGTGTGAGGTTTTGAAAGGCAGGATTGCAAGGGCTAAAGATCACACTCTAGTGCAGGCTAAGCCCCGTATCAGTCTAACCAGCCCTGAGACCCCACACAACTGATCCCCTTGCTAACAGGACACACAGACCCCTGGGACTGCGCAGAAGCTGACATTCAGCTACCGGTGCATTTTGGCCCTGGCAGCATGCAGTGCCGCTGCCCAAGCTGATTGATTGTAAATCCTCTGCAGCCCAAGATTTCCTGCCCTAGACAAGAGCAGAGCAGGGGTATTTCCAGGCACTGGCTGTAAAACTTGCCTAAGAAATAATCAATCAAAGAGCTATTGGGATTGCTTGGAAGCCACGTTTCGCCAGCCAGACGCAACCTGCCTGCACTGCTCTGACTGGTGCAGGATGTATCTGTGCAGGAAGGGGCTGGACCGGGTGGCACCGGGGGCAGAGGCTGCAGGGATGCTCCCATTAAGTAACAAGAAACAGAGCAATGAAAATGGGGCCTTAGTGCAAAAAACAGAAAAAGCAAAACCCAGCTATTGTATCCCTGGGAACTGTGCACTGATCATGAACCGTGGCTACAGGGCAGGTGGCAAGGGCTGAGGGAGCACAGTTCAGTCAATTACAAGTGAGATCTACACTCTGTCGCTAAGTTCACTTCATCAGGTATGTCTGAGGCAAGGGCAGAAACTTGACAAAGAGATTTCGTCCCAAGTGTAATAGGTGTGTTAGCAGAGCTGGAGGGAAGTTGCAGAGGGGAGTTCTGGGCTGGGACATCCAAGGGTGGGCTGTGGGACATGATTGAAGGTCATGGGCCAGGGGAGCCAGAGCTAAAATAACAGAATGAGCTGTAGGTCAGGATTGAGGGGCATCAGCAGAGCTGTATGTGTGGGAGCCCAGAGCTGAAATACCACTGGGGTATGTCGGTCACATTTGAGAGGCATCAGCAGAGCTGGGCATGAGGAACCCCAGGGCTAGCCTATTAGGAGGTGTTGTGGGTCTGAACTGAGTAGCATTCGTAGAGCTGAACCAGAATGAGGTACTATGGGTCATGATTAAGGGGCACTGGTGTGTTTGAGGATGGATGGATGGATGGATGGATGGAGGTGTTGGTCCTGAGGCTGGTTTTGTTCAACAACTTCATTAATTATCTAGATGATGGGATGGATTGCACCCTCAACAAGTTCGCGGATGACACTAAGGTTGGGGGAGAGGTAGATATGCTGGAGGGTAGGGATAGGGTCCAGAGTGACCTAGACAAATTGGAGGATTGGGCCAAAAGAAATCTGATGAGGTTCAACAAGGACAAGTGCAGAGTCCTGCACTTAGGACGGAAGAATCTCATGCACTGCTACAGGCTGGGGACCGACTGGCTAATCAGCAGTTCTGTAGAAAAGGACCTGGGGATTATAGTGGACGAGAAGCTGGACATGAGTCTGCAGTGTGCCCTTGTTGCCAAGAAGGCTAACGGCATACTGGACTGCATGAGTAGGAGAGTTGCCAGCAGATCAAGGGAAGTGATTATTACCCTCTATTCGGCACTGGTGAGGCCACATCTGGAGTATTGCGTCCAGTTTTGGGCCCCCCACTACAGAAGGGATGTGGACAAATTGGAGAGAGTCCAGCGGAGGGCAACAAAAATGATTAAGGGGCTGGAACACATGACTTATGAGGAGATGCTGAGGGAACTGGGCTTATTTAGTCTGCAGAAGAGAAGAGTAAGGGGGTATATGATAGCAGCCTTCAACTACCTGAACGGGGGTTCCAAAGAGGATGGAGCTCGGCTGTTCTCAGTGGTGGCAGATGACAGAACAAGGGGCAATGGTTTCAAGTTGCAGTGGGGTAGGTCTAGGTTGAATATTAGGAAAAACTATTTCACTAGGAAGGTGGTGAAACACTGGAATGGGTTACCTGGGGAGGTGGTGGAATCTCCATCCTTAGAGGTTTTGAAGGCGCAGCTTGACAAAGCCCTGGTTGGGATGATTTAGTTGGGGTTAGTTCTGCTTTGAGCAGGGGGTTGGACTAGTTGATCTCCTGAAGTCTCTTCCAACCCTAATCTTCTCTGATTCTATGATAGATAGATTAGATAGATAGATATATAGATAGGTAGATAGATAGATAGATTAGATTAGAACTCAGAGGTTCTCAAACTTCATTGCACTGTGACCCCCTCCTGTACATGATCCCTGGGGGGTGGTTGGAGCCAAATCCCTGCCACCCTGGGTGGGGGGAAAAGGGGCCACAGTCTGAGCCCTGCCCCCCGGGAGGGGATGGAGCTCGGGCTTCAGCTTCAGCCCTGGGTCTCAGCAAATTTAATGCTGGCCCTCGCAATCCCATTTTAATGGCGTCGCAACCCACAGTTTGAGAACCGCTGGATTAGATAGATACCATCTGTGAGACTGAGGTGAAAGACAGGCTGGGGAAAGTAGAAAAACCCAAGGAGGAAGAAGACAAAAGTGCCCTATGTAAAATTTTGGGTTTAATCCAAAAATGGTTAAGAAATTCACAACTGGAAAGTAGCTCTGTCTTCCCAGCTGCCCACACCTGTTATATGTGCCAGCTCATTTCAGCCAGGCCCTGAAGGTCCCAGGTACACACCTGTTCCTCCTGGTTATCACCCTAATGGAGCTGGGGAGCCAGTCTGGCCAGGGGTCTCCTCTCACTCTACAGAACAAGGGTCAGCAAAGCAAATTCAAAGCTGCCTAGTTCCCTGGGTTTGAAGTCCCTGCCTTTGGCACAGGTGTGTGAAGGAGTCGAGGTAGTTAGTGATGTCTGTACAAAGAAAGGTGGAGTCTCACAAGACCCCACTCCCGTTTTCACTGATGCACCATTGATGGTGCAAGGAAGGAGCTGCTGGTGAGAGGAGAGCAGGGGATGAGACAGGACCCCAACCACTGAGCCACACTGCAAATATTTAACATACTACCTTCAAAATCTCCACTGTGTTGGTTCTGTTCCCTGACTGGTGATTTAGGTCACTAAGCAACACAGCATGAATTTCGAACACGACAAACATGGGATTTAGAATTCTCTTCCAGGGGAGATTGAAGCATTCACATTTAAAATGGGCTTGTGCGGAGGATTTGCATTAGCCTTTAGCAAACTGCCAGTGCCCAAATATTCCCTGGAATCCAATGCAAAGGGGCTTGGAGCATAGCTGAATCCAAGGCTGTTGGTGAAGAGGAATACATTTCTGGCTGTTTGTTCATCATGGTTTCTGTGAGGCCCTGCTGCAGAGCCAGCTGTGCTGTCCTAGCAGGGCTTTTTCTAATCACCCCCACACTCAATTATTTGCCTGACAGCAAGCTGCAAATCCCCACACAACGAGCCTTCCCTGACACATGTGGCTACAAGCATAGGCCCCCCACCCCAATGAGATAGAGTGGTACCTGGGTCACACATGCTGAGTGTTCTATTGCTCGTGGGAAATCATCATTCCCAGATGTCTGATACTTCAGTCCCCCAGTGAGACTGCAGGACCAACGCTCAATACATGGGATGGACCCTTGTGCGCTAGTGCGGATGTGCTTGTTCTCCAAGGGCTAGGTCCCCGCAGAATGGAGCAGGCTCCAAACAGAGCTGGAAATCCATAGAAGAGCATGAAGCTTTGAGCCTGACACCCCGGCCTCTGTCAGCAACGTGTCCTGCCACATGCCATCTCCTGCTGCCAGAGCTAGCTCTGCTGTCTGAAGCGATGATTGAGCTCAAATGTCAAGGGGCAGAAGGAAAGCTCCTGTGGTATCCAAAGCCCTGTGATGGTGCCCATGCCGCTGCCATCTCACTCTTCAAATAATGCCCCTCCTTGCTGGTCTTCATCACATCCCTGGGGAGGAGCGAACCCAACACTGGGACAACTGCAGTTACATCGGCCTGAATATTGCACCAGCCTGTTTGCTGTGCACCTGTAACCAATTACCCTGCTAGCCTGGGGCCTTGTCTTGAAAATCAAACCAGTCAATGAAAGCACTGCCTTGCTCT
Source organism: Natator depressus (assembly GCF_965152275.1). Taxonomy (NCBI): domain Eukaryota; kingdom Metazoa; phylum Chordata; order Testudines; family Cheloniidae; genus Natator; species Natator depressus. Next base: position 42,156,340 of record NC_134241.1, on the reverse strand, counting down.
TTCTAGCCATTCCCTTCTCTGCCCCTGCCCAGTGTCGTCTGACTCATTGAGTCATTCAAATGTCTGGGAAAAGATTTATTTGGAGGAACTGGACCTTTCCCCTCTCTCTCCTTCTTTCTGCCTCGCTTTTCAAAAACAGTAAAAAAAAAATGCAAACATTATTTTCCCCTCACTTTTCTCCCTCTTTTTTATCTTCCTCCCCTTTTTTCTAGTGGGAAAAAAGGGCGAGAAAAGGAAAAAAAAAACAAACCTAAAAATCCCCAAACTGAAAATGAAAAATTGAAATGCTTATTTTTCAAATGTTGAAAGGAAATGTTTCAAGCCAAAACTAAACAAAAACATCATTTTGAAGTGTCTCAGAACTAGATAAAATGAAAACATTGCTTTCAATTTGTTGAGGAATTTCCCACAGGAAACTGGAGTTTTTCAGCAGACAAATTTCAACAGGACATGTTTCCCATGAAATTTTTCACAAGAAAGTTTTGATTTTGTAGGCATTTCTAAACCTGACTCCCAGTCTCCTGAATTAAATGTTTGGCCGCATGACAGAGAAACTGAACTGCAGATCAAAGATAGCCACTGACAATTTACTAGCACTAATTCACTTTCTAAAAAGTCTGCCCCATGGCAGCAGTGCTCCTTGAGGCTCCTGTGTCCCTCAAAGTCAATGTGACTTTTGTTGTTTACTCACTGGGAGCAGGGTCGAGCGCTGAGGGTGAGATTTTCAAAGGCGGCCAGTGGAATTAGGTGACATTCAAAAGTTCAATTCCCCTGATGTGCACACCGTTATACGGGAATAAAGGTGCTTTGTATCTAATCCCACACAGGCAGTATAGCTAGCCTGGGATAAAGTACCTTTATACTGGTATAACTGCAGCCACACTAGGGCTTGTGTTAACTGCATCACACCCTTACCATTAGATTTATACTGGTATGAAATCGGTGTGTAGAGCCGGCCTTTGATTGCTGCTCATCCAGAGCCTGTAGGGGTATCTGAAGTCATGCCTTCCAGCGTACATTTGTGATGGCTGCCATCCTGACCGACACATGGGGTACCTCTGGAGCTAAAAGCATGAGCTGGTTCAGCGGGAGTGAACAAGCCAAGGCTCTATAGCTAGGGGCTGTAATAAGTCATAGGCTCTGTGAATCAGCATGGAGGGGGATCTGGAGCACACATCAGTGACTTATACATCACCTTGCACATTTCCTCGCCCTTCAACTTGGCACCTTGGGGAACATACAGTTAACGATCATGCGGCATAATTAACAGGCTGAGGTTCTGCAGTGTGTGGTTCCGTTCTACTCAAATGGCCATGGGCACTGAGCAAGCAGGCTACTCTACGCTGCAGGGTGTGCCGTTCCCTCCTCTGGCCCCTCAGTGAAGAGGCTGGATATTCTGATTGGGATTGCTGTTTTCCCCTCCACACCTCAGCTCCCTCGCTGATTGCATTGGATCACTTTGTCATTATCACAATGTGTACTTAGGGAACTGAATTTTCAGACACATTTGGCCAGCTGAGTTAAAACCGTTATTGATTAGGAAGGTTGTGGAATGCACTTGAGTGTGCCAATGTAATTGTTCTGCTATTTGCATAAGTTATTAGCAGTAGAGCAACTTATTATCTAACATATTGATTTAAGTCTATACTTGGCTCGTCCCATATTTGCAGTGGTTTAGTTTATCACAGAAATACCTGTTCTGTGCCAAGGCTTCTGAGTGAATCTCAACACTGCCTCTGTACATAAGCCCCTACAACAGCATTCCCAGAAAGCTTGTGTTAGCCAATCACAGGTTCGTGGTTTCCAGTACAAAACTGTTGATTTTTTTACCTTTGACCTTCTAATTTCATTATTTAGGAGCAGTCACGTGAGCTGGGTTTTATTTGCAAGAATTCTTATGGGAAGCAAAAGTTTGATGACTACTCATGTGAATAAATATTTGTCCCAGCTGATCTCTTGTGGCCATTCTGAGACGCTCTTTTTATTACTTACATAACAGATTTGTCAGGCAATTATGACTGCAGTACTGTCACCCTGAATCATTCAAAAATCTGGAGTCAGACACCCAGAATAAAAGAGACTGGTTTAAAATCATGAGGTTTTTTTTAAAAATGATACAGGCAGTCCTTGGACTTAAATTGCGTCATAAGTTGAAATGTCGTAAATCGGAACCGCAATACACTCCATTGCAGGACCAAGAATCGGAAAGGCGAAACCAACTGTTGTAAGTCGAATCAGGGTATCAATTCAGAAACGTCATAAGTGCCATTTGTCGTAAGTCGAATGTTGTGAAGTCGAGGACTGCCTGTACATTTTAGGTTCTTTTCATTTGCCTTCGGGTATTGAACCTTTAGGGTCCAACATGAATGTTCGTAGTGCTGAAATCAAACAAAGAAGGAACTGAATCCAAATCATGTTACTTAGTTCACCAATCACATGGCTAAAAGTTCTTCCTCCAAACCATACGGTGAACAGCTGAAACAAACAAACTAATTCTTAAAAATCATTATAACCTGTTCCTGAATAATTCACAAACCAAAATTATTGTGTGCTCTAAATAGTTCACTCAGCTCTAGCAATGATGAAATCCCTTGCTGATATTGTTAATATCCCGAATAAATACCTTCCAATGGGCTGGATTTTAGTCTAAATGAAGTCGGGAGACTTCTGTATGCCTTTGCATAGGTGTGACTGACATTTCTGATTCCTGAATCGCAGACTGTCTGAGATTTTCTTGCCCACATGATCTTCAGCAGAGGACTGGGGCTGGTTAATTGTATTGGTGACTTCTCGGGCCTACTGTTTGAGTAGGTTTCTATATAAAAGTGCCCAGCCAAGTGTTCATTGGAAATCTCTCCATGGAACTAGCAGTGGGGACTCGCGTTTTGCCAAGGAGTCATAGTATTTTATGTGTGGGGACTTTCCTTACATTGCTGTTCACACCTGCATAGAGAGCAGCAATTGGTCTTTTAGGTCTGTCTGCTCTTTGAGTCTGTGTTTCGTTTCCAACCCATGATGTTGGCTCTGGTACCCTACCCAGTCTGGGTTGATGTGGAAGGAAGGCAGTAACTGGAAATAATGAGATCATGATGCATTTTGAATTTCTGTTGTTCAGTGAGTTGTTCAAACAAAGTTGAGTCTGAAATCTAAAAGCACCAGTCTAGATAGGGTGGTGTATTCCTGTTCATGTCTTGCTAGGCTTATGGGAGACACTGGAGGCAGAGGCTGGATACTAGGGATGAGAGCTGTACAGAGTATGGACATTTTGGTTTGTGAAGGATTTCAAGTTTCAGAGATTTGGCTTCTTTATGAATTCGAATGAAACCCAAAAATTTCTAAATCCTCTGTGGAAGAAAATTCTGAAAAAATGTTTGGGTTGATCAAAGCATTTTGTTCTGATGACATCAAAATGTTCCATTTCAGTTTTGAATTTGTAAATTATATCACATTATATTATATTACACAAAATAAAAACAGCCTATAGGGCAAAGTCATTTCAACATAAAAAATCAAAATGTTTCCTTCCCAAAATGTCAAAACGGGAACTTTTTTCCATTTTTTTCTCCAAAACAAGATTTTAGGGAAATCGACACAATTTTGCGAAGCATTTCCATTCTGACAGAACCACATTCTCCAGTGGAAAATGGTTCAGTCAAAGGTCTCCAACCGGCTCTATTAGGGATATTTGTTAGGCAGGAAGGACAGTACCTGTCTTCAGAGTGTAACAGCAGGGCTCTGCCTCTTAGACCTGTCATTGGTTGGAGCCAGTACCCAATCCTGGAGCACAGGGAAGTGACCCCGGGGTGCCATTGGTCTGTCGTCCTGCTCCATCCTGCACCCTTGCACAGGGCACCCTGGGTGTGCTGGCGTGCAGCCCACACACTCAGGGAAGGACTGTGCCTACTTAGCATTGTCACTTCCTTAGCTGTAGCTCAGCCAAGCTACACATATTCAATGATTGTAAGGCTTCCCCATCCATCACTGCCTCCAGCCCACGGCTAATACTGAGTATCCCTCCACAGCCATGGCCTGCAAACTTGTGCCTTACTTGATTGATAGACTGTCTCCTTGGCTTTTAGTGTGCATGCATAGTATAGCAAATGCTCCAATTACCACCTCAGGCTCAGCACTGCAGGCATTTCTAACCTGCCCCAGCTCTCCCACCACCTTTGGCACGTGCGCCCACAAGGGCATTAGGGGGAGCCACACAAGGATTGAAGAGTGTCCCACTGTTGTGAACAGGTGCTGTGTTTAGGACTTACACCTTCTCCATCACTGCTGACTCCTCCACTGGGAAACAGTTTTGCAGTGAATTATAATTTGGGTATTTCTGGTTGCTTCTGCGCCCAAGGACAATTTTCCTTAAAGCATGAGATGTTCTTTGGAGGCTTTGTGCTTCTTCGAAACCTCTGCTGTTCTCCTAGCTGCCCATTCCTCAGACGGAGGCAGCTGTGGCTGGATAGCACCTGGCAAGACAGAATGGAGGAAGGGAAGTGCAAAGCTGAGGATGTACAAGCAGAATTGTTTCTAAATAAAATGGTGCCGTCAGCTTCTTTACAAGGCATACACAGACTTTAAAATAATCAGTGTCTTTTGAAAGAAGAAATACTTGAAGGTAGAAACCACCATTTCCTCCTGAGAGACCTAATGTATCTGGAATTATCCATCCCCGGCTGTAAATCCCCAGTAAACCCTGGCAGGAGTTTAAAATGCAGTTACAGAAATGGCTATATATTTTTATCTGAAACCTCCAGAGAGAACTAATCACAGCACTGATGGCAGCAAGGAACAGTCAAGGAGTGTGAGGAGGATGCTCATGCTGATGAGTGCAATGCTAAGTGCTGTCTGCAGCTCACATAGCACATGAGTAATTCTGAACAGTGCTTGCAAATTTTTACCAGTCACAACGGGGAGCTCCATTTGCTGTTACTCCTGGACCCTTCCATTCATTTTCAGACAACCTGTGAAATGTTTGCAGTGTGACATGTGCTCCTGTGAGGCATCTAAGAGACCCTCTGCAACAAGTACCCTCCAGCCTAATAGGAACACAGTCAGCTGAGTATCTGGAGGCCACGTGTTCACGTCTCCCCTTCTAATTGCTGATTGGGCGTTTTACATGGAAACGATTATTTGATCACAAACGCAGTCACTGCAAGATTTAAATTTTCTGTGGGAAAATTTCAATTTTGTTGAAATTTTGTCAGGAAAATCAGAATGAAATGTTTTGTTTTGGGGCAGGTCATCCTGAATCAAAATATTTCAGTGTGTCCAACTGAATCAAAATGTTTCATTTCAGGGCATTTTAACATTCATCTGTGTGCACCAGAGCTGCCTCAGAGGAGTTGTTCAGATGTCTCATAGACCAGTTCTCTTCTATGGGCTGGGGTCCATGGCTGGACATCATCTCCCACAATACATTGCAGTCTCTTCTCTTCTAAAGCACAGTTATGAATCATGACAGTTGCATAAACATGCTACATCCTGGGAGATGTAGTCCAGCCAGGGAGCCTGGCCCATAAAGGAGAATGGGGAAACCCAAACTACAAGTTCCATGAACCCCTGTGGCAACTCATGGCAGCACAAGTTAATGCTGAACCACTCCAAAATATGTTTCCACAATGGCAAACTGAAATGTTTAGGAACTTTCTGTTCTGTGACAAATGTTGATATTTTGACTTTTCGTCCCAATTCAAGATTAAACAAATTTTGAAATGTCAGCCTTTCCTGAAGCACAGAAATTCTCATTTTCAGCCAGTTCTGCCATTACCACTTGTGGGCCTTCTTCCCTCTGACCAAGGCCTGTGTCCCCCATTCACCAGACAAAGTAACAGAGGTTGCCTAGATCACACTCAGCCTAGCTGGGGGTAGAACACACAGCACTAATATCACGGAGCCAAGTTTTGTTTAGCCTAGTTACGCTGCCCCTGGGAACAAGTCTGCCACCTTTGCAGGTGGATTTGTGGTCTGGGAGACATACAGCTGAATTGCCTGGCCAGTAGTCACACAGGATGGCGTTTGAGTGCAGTGATAGTGTGTACTGAATGAAGAAGAGGCAGCAGCAGCAAAGAAAGCTAAGGAAATAAACTGAGACCCAGAAGAACTGGGTTTTGTCTTCTCCTCTACCCCTAGTTTGTGGTGTGATGCCGGGGAAGTGGCTTCTCTGAGGTCTGTGTAGGGAAAACACCCATGAACACATGATGCAGGAGGAATGGTTTGTGGTTAAGGCATTACCCAGGGACTCAAAAGACCAGAATTCAGGTTCTGTCTTGGCCAGTGACATACTTATTGACCTTGACAAAGTCATTTGCTGTCTGAGACCCAGTTTCCCATTCTATAAGCTATTCTGGTTCCTTTGGGGGGCATAACTACATATATGCACGTGCAATTACCTGGAATTAATGGGAACAGAGAAAAATCCATGTCAATTCTGCTAGACAGCCAATAAATCTAGCTTCTCTCTCATTCTCATTCTCTCATTCTCATTCCCTCAAGCAAGAAAGAAACCAGCTTTTATTAAATCTGGGCTCCATACACATTGCCAAGTTTAATGCACTTTCCTGTGTAAAGGAGGACAGGAAAATATCTTCAGTGTCCTAAAACTCCCTAGGCCTGGTATCAGTCCCCCCCTTACCCCCAGTTCCCAACAATTAACCAATAATCCAGAGGCTATAATGTGTTTTGACACGTTATTCTATAAGGGCTTGTCAGTAAAGAATGGTTGATAAAATGGTTCATTTGGCAAACAAACATTGGTATATGGTGCCTTCGGAGTTTAGAGTCAGTATCCCTCTATTCAGCTGTATCAAAATGGTGGTGTGTGATTTCCTCAGGAATCATAGAATCATAGAATATCAGGGTTGGAAGGGACCTCAGGAGGTCATCTAGTCCAACCCCCGCTCAGAGCAGGACCGATCCCCGACTAAATCACCCCAGCCAGGGCTTTGTCAAGCCTGACCTTAAACACTTCTAGGGAAGGAGATTCCACCACCTCCCTAGGTAACGCATTCCAGTGTTTCACCACCCTCATAGTGAAAAAGTTTTTCCTAATATCCAACCTAAATCTCCCCCACTGCAACTTGAGACCATTACTCCTTGTTCTGTCATCTGCTACCACTGACAACAGTCTAGAGCCATCCTCTTTGGAACCCCCTTTCAGGTAGTTGAAAGCAGCTATCAAATCCCGCCACATTCTTCTCTTCTGAAGACTAAACATCCCCAGTTCCCTCAGCCTCTCCTCATAAGTCATGTGTTCTAGTCCCCTAATCATTTTTGTTGCCCTCCGCTGGACTCTTTCCAATTTTTCCACATCCTTCTTGTAGTGTGGGGCCCAAAACTGGACACAGTACTCCAGATGAGGCCTCGCCAATGTCGAATAGAGGGGAATGATCACGTCCCTCGATCTGCTGGCAATGCCCCTACTTATACATCCCAAAATGCCATTGGCCTTCTTGGCAACAAGGGCACACTGTTGACTCATATCCAACTTCTCATCCACTGTAACCCCTAGGTGCTTTTCTGCAGAACTGCTGCCGAGCCATTCGGTCCCTAGTCTGTAGCGGTGCATGGGATTCTTCCGTCCTAAGTGCAGGACTCTGCACTTGTCCTTGTTGAACCTCATCAGATTTCTTTTGGCCCAATCCTCCAATTTGTCTAGGGCCCTCTGTATCCTATCCCTACCCTCCAGCATATCTACCACTCCTCCCAGTTTAGTGTCATCTGCAAACTTGCTGAGGGTGCAATCCACACCATCCTCCAGATCATTTATGAAGATATTGAACAAAACCGGCCCCAGGACCGACCCCTGGGGCACTCCACTTGATACCGGCTGCCAACTAGACATGGAGCCATTGATCACTACCCGTTGAGCCCGACAATCTAGCCAGCTTTCTATCCACCTTATAGTCCATTCATCCAGCCCATACTTCTTTAACTTGCTGGCAAGAATACTGTGGGAGACCGGGTCAAAAGCTTTGCTAAAGTCAAGGAACAACACGTCCACTTTTCAGAGTAACAGCCGTGTTAGTCTGTATTCGCAAAAAGAAAAGGAGTACTTGTGGCGCCTTAGAGACTAACCAATTTATTTGAGCATAAGCTTTCGTGAGCTACAGCTCACTTCATCGGATGCATACTGTGGAAACTGCAGAAGACATTATATACACAGAGACCATGAAACAATACCTCCTTCCACCCCACTCTCCTGCTGGTATAGCTTATCTAAAGTGATCACTCTCCTTCCAATGTGTATGATAATCAAGTTGGGCCATTTCCAGCACAAATCCAGGTTTTCTCACCCTCCGCCCCCCCACACACAAACTCACTCTCCTGCTGGTAATAGCCCATCCAAAGTGACCACTCTCTTTACAATGTGTATGATAATCAAGTTGGGCCATTTCCAGCACAAATCCAGGTTTTCTCACCCCTCCCCCCTTTTTTTTCCAAAAACCACACACACAAAGTCACTCTCCCGCTGGTAATAGCTTATCCAAAGTGACCACTCTCCTTACAATGTGTATGAAAATCAAGGTGGGCCATTTCCAGCACAAATCCAGGTTTTCTCACCCCCCCCCCCACAAAAACACACACACACACAAACTCACTCTCCTGCTGGTAATAGCTTATGCAAAGTGACCACTCTCCCTACAATGTGTATGATAATCAAGGTGGGCCATTTCCAGCACAAATCCAGGTTTTCTCACCCCCACCCCCACCCCCATACATACACAAACTCACTCTCCTGCTGGTAATAGCTCATCCAAAGTGACCACTCTCCCTACAATGTGCGTGATAATCAAGGTGGGCCATTTCCAGCACAAATCCAGGTTTTCTCACCCCCTTTGTGCTTGTTTTCATCTGGCACAGCCCTCCATGCAGTTATAAGGGTGAAGGCATCTTGTCTTAAAGTTTTGGGGGAGCTATTAGAGCCAACACATAGAAATTAGATGTTAATGTACGGCTCAGGCAACCACTAATGGTACAGGTTCAGATCTGAATCACGTGATGAGTATGCCAACTTCTTCCCCAAACTGCTGCACAGTATTTCACTAGCGCAAATACCAGCACCAGGGCCAGCCAAAATAAATGACTTCTGTTGTCAGTCATCGGCTGCGCCTGTATTCTTTCTGTGTGCTGCCTCAGCTCTGGCCAGAGAGCCGACACAGCAGACCTCGATCAAACTGCCCACAAAGACCACAAGACCTGATTAGTAGCGAAGGCACCCAGCCAGATTTATTGTTAATGAAGCACAGTCCTAGTATCCTGTAGACTCTACAGAAGCACTAACACATGTATGTTTTTCACAATGGACAAGCTCAGAGAACGGCGGGACTTTCCATTCCCCCCTCGGCTAGACAAAGACACTCCCGCTGAGACTTCTCTTTATACACCAATACAAACAAGTTACGTCTTGCTCCTCTGACGTGGCTAGTTATCACCCTTTACCTTGTACCTGTTGGTTCAATTAAAACATCTCTCTCCGTCACACTGTCATCCTGACCTTATCTTTTGGGGGAGTCAGTGCGTCCCTGTTATCTTCGGGGAGTGTGCTTGTTCCATACTAGGTATCGCGGTGTTTTGCTACCACCCTTCTGGAATGTGCTTGCTCGAGTGTCCGGTGCCCAGCACTTCACAGGAATGTGTGTCTTTTGGTAATCCCAGCCCTGTTCTGGCCAGGTACTGTGAACGTGCATGGAGGCAGAGCCTGGCTTCTGCTCACAGCCTGACTTCGGCTTTATATTCGCAAGGCCTGGCCACTACATTAGTTCATGCCTCACACCTCATGCCTGGCCTCTTTTTCCAGGCCTCATGTCCCAGGCTTTCTTTCTATTACAACTCCTACCAAACTTTCTGCAAATTAGTGCAGGTAATGGCTAGGAAATAGACTCCCTCAAGACTATCGCGGAGAGTATATCCCTGGGTTTCAGACTAGCAGCTGTGTTAGTCCGTATCCGCAAAAAGAAAAGGAGGACTTGTGGCACCTTAGAGACTAACACATTTATTTGAGCATAAGCTTTTGTGAGCTACAGTCTAGCGACTCAGGGACTGGACTCGACCCAAATGGCTTGGAAGTCCATGGAACCCAGCAATTAGGTCCACTTGCAGGAGACTGGTGCCCGTACAGAGGGGGACTGGGCCAGGTTGTAACATCCAGCACTAGGACTGTAGGGACAAGAATGACGTAAAAGCTAAACTTCCTGTTTGCTTTGAGTTTGGCCAGGGCTCCGTGTAACCTACTGGTGAGTGTGTGCTACAGGTTCCTCGCTGTACCTGATCCACAGAGAATGGGAGTTTGTTACAGCCCCAGCCCCGACTGCCTGACTCTTTCGCTGTAGCCACTCCTGTTTTTAGCTCCAGTGGCCCCTGGTTCAACCCCCAGTGTGTTGGCCAAGCTGGGGGCCACCACATATGTGGCAGTGATCTGCCCTGTAGCTATCACCCAGCCCATTCTACACTGAATGCTGATGCCCAGCTGTGCCACTGGCAGAACCATGGCTTTGTGTACTGTTGCTTTTCTGTGGAGCGAGGGAGCCTCCTAGTTTTCCACACTGGTACAGCTCCTGAACTGGAGCCCATATGCATTAAAGCGCACAGAGCCTCTTGGACAGCACTTGTCGCCCATGCTTCTTTGTATGCATGATTTGAAAGGTGGTGGTGTGTTAATTGGGATGGAATATAAGGTGCTGGCATAACCAGACCCTGCCCAGCATTAAACAGTGTTAAACAAGGTTCAGGGTTTGGTACACAGAGACCTGCTCAGTGCCATGGCAAACACCCCATTCAACAGTCTTCTAAACCTTTTACTAAAGATATAGAAAGGAAGGAAAACAGTTAATGTGTTTGAAATGCAAAGTTTTAAGTTAGGCTTTCTTTTTAACAACATCCCTTGTTCCCTTTCCCTGCAGCTAGAGAGAGTCTTTAAAGTGAAAAAGCCCCTGTTTGACAATCCTTTAGATGGTAAGAAATGTCCATTTGTGGGGAAAGAGAAGAAGTTAGTTGAGAGGGGCTGGGGCTGTCATTGTTGCTGTTGTTAAATAGGATCTCATTTCCCAAGAAGACACAACAAGACAAACAAGAGGGGAGAGAAAAGAACAGCAAAGGCAGAAAATGCAGCTTCTGTCTCTGGGGTTGACTCTGACATGCAACCTCACTGCTGGAAAAACACAGGCCCAGCACATGGTCTGACCAGCCACACCGAGACCTAGCAAACTTGTACCAGCATCAGGCTATTCAAGGCTCTGGTTTAGCTACCTTCGTCGGGCCACAGGCGCACAGCAGTGCTGTAAAATGGATGGTCTTGGCCAGCTAAATCAAATTCTTATTAAGACAGAAGGGACAAGCAGAGGAATAGGAAAGAGAAGAAATAAAGTGGGGAAGGAAAAGAATACACAAAGCTGGCAAAGTCCCACAGCCCAGGTGGCGGCTGGGATTCAGCCACAGCTGGTGGAGGTGGTGATGTCATTGGGATCCCTCTCTCCGGCCTGGTTGGGTCAGGACACCTCTCAGGATTAGCACAAAGAAGGGCTGGGCCCAGGAGATGGTGGGGGTGGCAGCCATGATGGTGAAAGTCACTCCAGTAGCCAGTTTTTCTCCCAAAGTCTCTTTCTGTAAGGAACCCTGAAGGCAGTGGTGAGTAGAGCAGCCCATCCCCTCATTATTTCATCCACCAATTGAGCCTAATATCAGACACACCAATACTGGCTCATTGACTTTCAGTCTCACGCTGTTCCTGTTTACCAGGCATGCGCTGAACACAGTCCTTGAGTTATAGCCTTTTCGTTTGGATTCAGTCCCTCTGTCTCTCCTTTTCACCTTTTCCCACAGCATTAGCTGTTTAGGTTATTGTGACACCTTAGGACCTTCCACTCCTCCCTTCTCACAGCTGAGCTCACAATGAGGGTAAATTGATAGGCCAGTCATCACACTGTGTTGCTGTCCGATAGAGACCAGCAGGGATTTTCTTGCACCTGTGGGCTGGGGTTCTTAGGAAGAGGCTTCTATTCCTCTGCCATTTGATGCATATTTCCTATGCAAATCCATGTAACTGCACCACCCTGCTGTGCATCTCCCTGAATAGAAAGATATTCTGTACTTCCAGAGTCACAGGCAGGCATTCTAATATTAGTACTTATTTAAGTTGTGCATGAAGAGAAGAGGGACATTAGCCTCCTGCACACTCTGGTAGCATTGGTGAACACAGGTTTAAGGCAGACTGAGTGTGCGGGACTTGGAGTCTCAGTTACAAGCAGGGAGTCCAGCTCAGAGCCTACCCATCACCTCTAAAGCTGAGGAACATCCGCAAATGCATCTTTTTACCCCTGGTATTTGTGACTGGTAGGCCCTTAACCAGTATTCTTCTTGGTCTCTTCCAGATCGCAGTGAATGGTGGGCCAGAGGTGAAGGTTTTAAACCCTATGCCAGGAAGAACGAACAAGGTTCACCATGGATAATACAAATGAGATTCCAGTGGAGGTAGTGAGAAGCCCCTAATCTCTGACTCCTGAGCCATTCACCAGGAGGAAAGCACCATTTCCTGAGCTGCTTTGCCTTTCTTACACCCCAACTGGGTCCTGGCAGTACAGATCTGACTCACTTGCCTGATTATTAATCTGATTTCCAGGGATCTGGAGGAGAATTTCCGGCTTGGTGCTAGGAAGCGCATTAGAGACATTAACTTGCTGCCCACAGGCCATTCAGGGGCATTCTTTCCCCTCTTACTGACCACAATGGAAAACCCAGCAAAGAGGCAGAGGATTTCTTAATGAAGGCTCCATGTGTTTAACCCCTGTGTAGCCCTTGGGAACAGCACTGGAGAGTGTTAGGCGATGTCGTGGAGGATCTGTCTGAGGGCTCAGTGTGGGACCAGCTTTGCTGCCTAAAGAGCAGAGCTACTGGATTTAAGCCTTTGGGATCAGCTGTTATGAAAGGTGACTTGGAATTTCTGGTGCATTTCTCTGCTGCAGCACCCTGATGTGAGACCCTCGAGAGCCGGGATCGTCTATTGCTTTGTCCTTTCAGGGACTTTTTAGGGGGGGTTGTTCCTGGTGGCCTTGGTGCTTTGTCTATAACTGATGAGCTTCTTCACTCTGCCCATGGGCCTCCTCCCTTGATGCACGCTTGTGCTTGAAGTGAAACAAGGAGGCGCTCACCTCACCATGGTGCTGCCGCCGCCTGACAAGCGCCACGTGTGTCTGACCACCATTGTCATCATGACCAGTATGGCCTTCATGGACGCCTACCTGGTGGAGCAGAACCAAGGGCCACGGAAGATTGGCGTCTGCATCATCGTCTTGGTGGGAGACATCTGCTTCCTCATCGTGCTGCGCTATGTGGCGGTATGGGTGGGGGCTGAGGTGAAAACAGCCAAGCGGGGCTACGCCATGATCCTGTGGTTTCTCTACATCTTTGTGCTGGAGATTAAGCTGTATTTTATATTTCAGAATTACAAAGCAGACAAGAAGAATCTGGAGACGGTGGCCAGGAAGGCCTTGACCTTGCTCCTGTCCATCTGTGTGCCAGGGCTCTACCTGGTGCTGGTGGCCTTAGACAGCATGGAGTACATACGAACCTTCAGGAAGAAGGAGGATCTGCGGGGACGCCTTTTCTGGGTGGCCCTGGACCTGCTGGATATATTAGACATTCAGGCCAACCTGTGGGAGCCACACAAAACTGGGCTTCCCATCTGGGCAGAAGGACTCATGTTCTTCTATTGTTACATACTGCTCTTGATCCTGCCTTGTGTCTCTCTTAGTGAGATTAGCATGCAAGGGGAGCACATTGCTCCGCAGAAAATGATGCTCTACCCTGTACTGAGCCTGGTCACCATCAACATTGTAACCATATTCATCCGGGCCATTAACATGGTCTTGTTCCAGGACAGCAGGGTCTCCACTATCTTTATTGGCAAGAACATCATTGCCATAGCCACCAAGGCATGCACTTTCTTAGAGTATAAGAAACAGGTGAAAGAATTCCCCCAGAATGCTATTGCCCTGGAGCTCCAGCAGAACTCAATCTCTCACAATCAGACTATCCACAGTACACAGGGCATTTCTCATGAGCAGTCACCCACCAGGGAAATTTTGGTTACATGACAGATCACCTCCGGACATCAGCATTGGCTTGCATTGCATTAGAGGTGTAGGGAGGAGAGAAGCTGCTCTCCCATTGTATGGGGCATGCGTGATGGACAAGTCCCAGCAAGGAGAGCTCTCCCAGGCACAAAACACTTACCACATTTTAATCAAACTATGGAGTGTTTCCTAGACCTCTTCATCTCAGGTATAGCCCTAGGAGTTCTCCAGGAAAACCAAATGAACTTGCAAAGGACCTGAACGAGCTACACCCTCTGTTTTCCTTCCCTTCCTTTCACCCACTCCTCCCCTGCCCAACCAAATTCCCTGATGCTGAGATTTCTTTGTTCCTTAAGACTCTCACCTTCGCTCCAAGTCTGGAATGAAGATATTGTTACCAGAGTCCTTTGTATGGAATGGGAATGGGGGGGAGGGGCGTTTGCACCAGTGAATCCTGTGATTATAGATGTGTCTTATTCCAAAGGGTTGTGTTTACTGTTCCCTATTTATAACTGTCTCTTCTTTGATCCTTTCTGGGAATGCCCATTGTTGGGTCTGGCTTCTTTTGGTTTGTAATCCACTGGAACAGCTCCCTTTGCTATTAGTCCCAGCAGGAACGACACAAAAAGTAGCACCCAACACTATAAACAGCTATGTCTCTCCTCTCATTCTCTTGCTACTCGGCTTAGGCTACAGGTTGGGAAGCAGGGATATCCATCTCTGCTAGTGCACTAAGCCAACTCAGCGGGTAGCAGTATTTGACAAGCTAATGTTAATCTAATGCTGGTGTTTTATGTATCTTGTTCACTTCAAATGACTCAGCACAATATTTCTATTTTTAGAAGGATATCTCTCTCGCTCGCTCTGGTAGTGTGAACGCTCCTGACTACAACAGATGGTGCAGTGCAGCTGGCCTGGTGAGTCCAACCATGGCCAGCATGAGTGGAAGCAGATGCCGAGGAGAGCTAATAATAATGACGATGATGATGATGCATTTCACTCCAGCATCAACGTTTATAAAGAGGGCTGCTTTCCACAGCTACTATATTTTTAAAAATAAAATATTTCCATAAAATGGAGAGAAGTGCTGCTTGAGCCGCGTGACCATGGGAGAGCTGGGAACCAGCACCATGTACAGATCTCCTCCCCTTTGGGCATGCCAAATGGCTCATACACGCTGCTGGGGGGCAGCTGAATAATAAAAATAAAAACCCAATGAGAACAAACCGGATTTGTAGTTTTGTGTCTGTGTTTGGAGGCATGTGGAGGGCTCGTAGTACTGCAACATTGCTGGTGTCCCATCTCATTTGGGATCTCCTGAACCCACAGCAGTTCCTGCCACCAGCATGCCAAGTTCCACAACATCTTCTCTTGCTACTCCATCCTGATTCCAGAGCACATGGCTGTGCTCTCTTCTCCCCAGAGAGCACAATCATGGTGTGTCTCATGGCCTCCCCCGGGTGCCATAGCTTGCTTGTTCTGCTGCCTAGAGCTGGTTGAAAAAAATTTGATGGAACAGTTTTCCATCAGAAAATGGTGTTTCATTGATTGCAAAATGTTTCATGGGAATGTGTTGATTCTGATGATGTTTTCTATAAAAATATTTCAAAATGGAGTTTTTTGCTTTGACTTTCTCATTTCATTTTGCGTTTCCCATTTTGTTCCATTCTGATTTTCTTGTTTCAGTTTGATTTTTATATTACATTATAAATATAAATTTTAATATTATATGGTATTTAAATATATCAAAATTAAACATTTCAGTTAGGTTGTTTCAATGTTTCAGAAGTGAGATTTTTTTTTCAGAATTTCCATTCTGTGAAAATTTCAACTTTACATCCCAATACTGGATGAAAACAAATTTCAAAATTTCAGAATGTCCCACAGGCCAGATGTTCTGATTTCTCTCCTGCTGCCCCTACCCACCATAATACACCCATGCTGGTACTGCTAACCCCCAAAATAGCATGGTCATGCCACTCGCTTCCCTCCCCACCCTAGAGCACATAGCTGCTGACTCTGCTCTCCTCCCTGACCCAGGAAGCCCTACTTCAAAACCCTGTGAACTAGTCTCTCATTCTGCTTTTCTCAGGGGAACATACACAATGCAGAGCACCGAGGCGATGGCAGGGCATTGTTGGCATGACACAGATTCTTATTTACCCTGATCAGGTGCCCACGGAATCTAGTTTGCCATCAGGCAATAACTGATCCTCACTGGCTATAGTGCTACTGTAACACACTGTTACCATCCCCTGTGCCTGACCCCCAAAGGCTGTGAGTCCGTGGCTGCTCCACACCACCCCCTTCAGAGGTTGGCTGTTCAGCACACGCTGCAGCAGCGTGTGCTTTTTAGTGCTGGGTGACCTGGGTTCAACTGTAGGGTCAGCCAAGGCAGTGGCCAGCCCACTGCAGTGCAGATATCCATCAGCGGGCAAGGCAATGTTTTCAGACGCAGATGCCTAGATTTCCTATATGGCCTGCCCTCTGGGGTGCTGCACACATCCCCCAGGGAGGGCGGGAGGCAGAGGGTGGGCAGCAGTTCCTCAGCTCTCTTGAAAGCCGCAGGTGGCTTTGACGCTCTTCCTTTGAAGGAGATGGGGGAGGCTCCCTGAGTAGCTATGGACTGAGCTATGGACATGCCACCCTTCCCTGAGAGGTTCAGTGTGCAAGGACAATGTACAGACAACTCCTCCTCGCAGTGCCATGGCGCAACTGCCGCCCTGCCCCCTTTGGGGCACTTCACCCTACTGCTTGCTGCCCTCCTCTGCTCACTCGTGGCCCTGACACCATCTGTCCCCAGGAGTCCCGAATCACTGGGCTGGAACGGCCTGTCAGGTGCCACTGCAGCCCTGTGGCCTCTGCTGTGAAGCCTTGCTGCAGCGAAGGCGCCCTTCCTCATAGTTCGTGCCGAACCACCAGACCTTGCCATGGGTTGGAGTCCCATTCTACAGCCTTTGGGATTCCAGGCTTCACCCAGAAATCACTGCAGCCCCACGATACTCCCAGTGCCCTCCAGCAGCAGCTCCACAGTCCCTGACCAGGGCCCTGCCTTCCCTGCGGCCTACCCAGACCCTTTCCCCATGCCATCCCCACCCTGCAATGGGAGGAGGACAGCAGGGGTGGGAGTTCCCGCCAGTTCCTGAGCTAGGCAGGACCGTGGGTTTGCAGGGCTGGCTCTGGTCTCTGTGCATGGGGGGCCCAGGCACAACGCTCAGGCCGCTGGGAACCCCAGCAGGCAGCGCTGTCTCCTCTGCAACCAGCCTGCCAAGGCAGCCATCACTCCTCTTGCTTCAGAGAGCTCAGCAAGCTGCTGTCAGGGTGAGAGATGGGCCTGGATCTGCATATCATCGAGCCTGCAGGTGCCCACACCAGGGTGTGGGCTTGGCCCGTCACAGCCAGGGCTTGGGCACAGAGCACCGAGTGGGAGCTTTCGCCCAGAGTCGGGGGGGGTTGAACTTGTCCCAGTTACCACGTTCAGACCTGGATCTGAGCTCCTCCCACCCCCGGGAAGAGGGCAGGGCAAGGCAGAGGATTGGGCCCAGGACTGGTTTAAGCTTATCTCTAGTCAGGACAACAGCCTTGTCCACATGGGCACCCAGGGGGCCTGTACTTAGCACATCTCACTGCAGCGCACTGGGAAAGCTGGAGCCGGCACTCATTATCTGCACAGCTATGGGCAATCTGTACTGATGCCTCCCAGCGCTGACCATACAGGGACAAGGCCACAGCACGGTCATCTAGGAACAGCTAGTGTGAGCCCTCATGGCCATGGGATTTCGAAAGAAAAGCTACACCTCACCCCCCACACACACATTCTCAGCCACTCTCTCTACCCTGTCCCACCTCACCTCACCCACTCCAACCCAAGCCACCCCCCTGTACAAGCTGGGACCGAGCCTACTCAGTGACCAGGGTTCCTCAGAGATGTAACGAGACAAAGCTCCTTCATGAGATTCCATTCACACCCCAACAAAAGTGCTACCTCCCCACACACAGAAGATGCTCCCTAGATGGCTGTGGGGACATGGGGATATGATGTCCCTGGTTAGTGTGGATGCCTATGGTTAGCTGGCACCCCACACGCTGGGTCAGAGTCACCAAATTCATCTCACACAAAGGTCATGTTGGCAACTTGCCGGGATCTTGGCGAGGCCATATAATTGGTGCTAAATGGAGCTGGTGACAGCTGCGCTCCTCTTGAAACAGAAAGGTACCCCCCCACCCCTGCTCCCACCTCTCTGAGAACATGGGCCACAGTAAGTGATGCTCCATCTTGCTGTGGGGCTTGTACCAGATCTAGTGTGGGGAGTGTTCTGAGACTGAAGAATTACCTGCGAGTCCTAAGGGCCCAGCCAATCCAGGTGACACAGGGCAGAGATCTAGGCTCCTAGTGAAAGCAGCCACTCCAGTCTGCTCAACATTGCTACCTTGTTGGGGACTCTCTCTGCTACCTGATTGTGCTGACAGACCACTCCAGCCACCCAGCTGTCCTCACACCTGAATCTAGTCTCAATGGGACACATCTCCCTATTCATGTTTGTTAACTCTGTGGAGGTCACTTCCCTCCTGGGTGATGTTGTAGGGGCTTGTCCACTGGGATAAAAACAGGGAAGGAAGAAAAGCAAATGGAAAAAAATCAAACGACTTTCAAATAGCCCCAAGTAGAGTGGGTAGCACTGGAGATTAGACATCTCATTCCCTTCCTAGAGAGAGCAAGAGAGAGAAGAGCAGGTATTTAAAATAGATTAGCAGAAATTAATTAAATTGCTAAATTACTCTGGAATTACATGATAACCCTACTGATGTCATTAGAATACATCATGATTAGCATCAGTGCAATTAACTCCCAAGTACCTAATAACATTCTGCCCCTCTTTTTGGTGTCTAATTAATTTATGTCCCATTCTTTTAAAGCTTTTCCCATAATAGATATATGGGAAACCTACCGACCCTTCAAACTCCTGCAATGCCTCTGGCACTGGTACTGTATAAAGATGCTACATGAGCGCTAACCGTGTTCCAGATGATGGCTACTGCCATTTGGAACACGGGTCAGTAATTTTTATGGGACACAGAGTAACTCCTGCATCCAGGAGATCAGAACAAAGGGATATCCACTGCACTAAGCACTCATACAGACCCACCTTCCAGGCTGCCATAAGTCATCAGACACAGAACTTGCAGCTAGTCTGCAGTCTGATTTCACTGCCTTCCCTCCCTCATCCCGGTCAGTCAATCCAAAAGTTACTGCTGGGAAGTTCTGCAGAAGACATCTTCACTGAGCACTGCCCGTGAGCCACAGCTGCTGCACCTCTCTGCTGCGTGCAGGCAAAGGGAATGTCAGAGTAACAGCCTGACCCCAGCTCTTTGCATGTCTCCAGCACCTTTTACCGGAGGAGCTCAAAATGTTTCCCGAGCAACGAAGGCTCCAATCCCCTTGCCAAGAAGGGAGAGGGAGCGGCAGGGCCAGGGCAGAATTTAGCTCAATTTCTAGCTGAACGGAGAACACTGAGAGCTGTAGCCACAATCTGGTGCAGGTGTAACGCCGACAGACCCTGGTCATCGGTGGGTGGGATTGAACCTGGGGCCTCTGGATTTCATGAGCCTCTACCACATGAGCTAAAAGCCAACTGCCTCTTACCTAAGGCCGTAGAGCAGACTCATTTTATCTCTCTCTCTTTAAGTGGTCTCGGTGCCACTACATGGGACACAATACCACACCCAGGAGGTGTGTGGGTTACACAGGCACTGCTTCATTTGTAATGAAAGAGGTGCTGGGGCGCAAATAGTTTTTTTACATTCAGAATTGATGCAGCAAGCCCAGACATGCTGGGGCCATGAAATGCCAAGCCTAGAGGTATGTAGGCTCAGCTCTGGCACAAATTAAACATTGGGTGCTGCCCCCTCCTTGCCGTCCTGGGAAGGGCATGCTTGTTGCTGGTGTCCCTACAACCTCCTTACTACTCCAGGACAGATAGCTGCTCTGGCCTCTTCTGGCTATCTGTCTACAGGGTATGCACTTACAGGGTATGCACACTTCCTGGGCTTCTGTCCACATGGAAATCAGTCTAACTTGGGTCAGCCCGCACTCAGGACCCAGGATCCTGAAAGGCAGGTGAGTCAGAGCCTGAGTCCTGCTGTAACTCAGGGCCATGCCTTGTCATTTTGCAGCATGGACGCTGCTCAAGCCACAGACCTGAGTCAGAAGTTCTGTGTAGTGCAGTGTGACAGCATGGCTGTGAGACCCAGGTCCAGCAACTGTAAACCCAGATTTACAATGCAGTGTGGACAGACCCCATTGTGATGTTCCCCTCTGGTGTTATCTGGATCGGTGATCTGCCTGGTCACTCCAATCCCTGACTCTGGGAGCCAGCCTTACCCTGCTCTGCTGTGGGAACCCCCACTCCTGGGCTGTTCATGCACAGCCTCTGGCATGTAAGCTGCTCCTTGGATTGTGAAATCGAATGACACTAGCCAATATCTCTGGTCCCAGACACAACCCTAGGAACCTCCGTCTTGCAGAGTCCAGTTATGCCCACTGGACGCTACAAGTTTATATGAGTTCATCAATTTAACAAAGAATTGATATGTACCAGACTTGTTATCCCAAGAGGAATCTCTGACACACTTCAAACCAAATGCACTGTTTCAGGTAGAATAAACAAATTTATTAACTATGAAAGATAGATTTTAAGTGATTATACATCAGAATATAACAAGCCAGATTTGGTCAAATGAAATAAAAGCAGAACGTATTCTAAGATGATCTTAACACTTTCAATGCCCTTACCAACTTAGATGCTTCTCACCACAGACTGGCTGGTTGCCCTTCAGCCAGGCTCTCCCCTTTCATCAGTGCTTCAGAGGCTTGATGGTGATGTCTATAGATGGAGGTGGAAGAGAAATAAAGAGCCTGGGAAACATCTCTCCCTTTTATCATGTTCTTTCTTCCCTCTTGGCTTTGCCCCCACCCCCCTCTTCAGAGTCAGGTGAGCACTACCTCATCGCAGTCCCAAACTGACAAAGGAAGGGGGCTGACTCACTCGAGAGTCCAACGGATCCTTTTGTTGCTGCCTAGGCCAGCATCCTTTGTTCCTGTGAGGCTGGGCTGGGTTTGTCCCATACATGCCCTGATGAGGTGTGAATTGCCTCTCTGCTCTTGGAGAGTTTTTGCCTGGGCTTATTTTAAGCCATGAAGACACATTTTCAGCCTCATAACTATATACATGAAATTATAACCTACAACATTACTATAACATTACCGGCAAAAAGAACAGGAATACTTGTGGCACCTTAGAGACTAATTTATCTGAGCATAAGCTTTCGTGGGCTACAGCCCACTTAATCGGATGCATGCAGTGGAAAATACAGTAGGATGATTTTGTATACACAGAGAACATGAAACAATGGGTGTTACCATACACACTATAACAAGAGTGATCAGTTAAGGTGAACTATTACCAGCCGAAGAGGAAAAAAAACAACCTTTTGTAGTGATAATCAAGATGGGTCATTTCCAGCAGTTGACAAGAACGTGTGAGGAACAGTAGGGGGGAAAAATAAACATGGGGAAATAGTTTTACTTTGTGTAATGACACATCCACTCCCAGTCTTTATTCAAGCCTCATTTAATGGTATCCAGTTTGCAAATTAATTCCAATTCAGCAGTCCCCATCATAGTGATGTCCCCATCATAGGGCCTAATCACATCAGCCACACTATCAGAGGCTCATTCACCTGCACATCTACCAATGTGATATATGCCATCATGTGCCGGCAATGCCCCTCTGCCATGTACATTGGCCAAACCGGATAGTCTCTACGTAAAAGAATAAATGGACACAAATCAGACGTCAAGAATTATAACATTCAAAAACCAGTTGGAGAACACTTCAATCTCTCTGGTCACTCGATTACAGACCTAAAAGTCACAATATTACAACAAAAAAACTTCGGAAACAGACTCCAATGAGAGACTGCTGAATTGGAATTAATTTGCAAACTGGACACCATTAAATTAGGCTTGAATAAAGACTGGGAGTGGATGTGTCATTACACAACATAAAACTATTTCCCCATGTTTATTTTTCCCCCCTACTGTTCTTGTCAACTGCTAGAAATGGCCCATCTTGATTATCACTACAAAAGGTGGTTTTTTTTCTCTCTCCTGCAGGTAATAGTTCACCTTAACTGATCACTGTTGTTATAGTGTGTATGGTAACACCCATTGTTTCATGTTCTCTGTGTATATAAAATTGTCCTACTGTATTTTCCACTGCATGCATCCGATTAAGTGGGCTGTAGCCCATGAAAGCTTATGCTCAAATAAATGTGTTAGTCTCTAAGGTGCCACAAGTACTCCTGTTCTTTTTGCAGATACAGACTAATACGGCTGCTACTCTGAAACCTGTCATTACTGGCAAAGAGTCCTGTGGCACCTTATAGACTAACAGATGTATTGGAGCATAAGCTTTCATGGGTGAATACCCACTTCATCGGATGCATGTCATTACTGTAACAACAATTATAACATACTGTAACAGTTATAACATTACTGTAACAACAATTACTATAACATCACTATAACAACAATGCTCAGGGCATCATGAACCTTCCGAAGACACCCAACACGACAAACTTTGCATTGGATACCACACAATCATATTATAAGGATGAACATGGGGTGCAGGGGGTTCCCCCGAGGCACAGAGTGTCACATCCATATGGTCCCCATTACCATAGCACCTGAGTGCCTCACAATCTGTAATGTATTTCTGCTCACAACACCCCTATGAGGCAGAACTATTATCCCGACTGTACAGATGGGAAACTGAGGCACATGAAGACTAAGTGACTTGCCCCAGGTAACATCGGCAGTCTGTGGCAGAGTAGGGATTTGAGCCCAGGTCTCTTAAGTCCTCAGCTACTGCCCTGACCACTAAGCCAGTCTTCTCTCTAGCCCTAAAATGACAGTGTAACTGGTTTGACTCTGGCCCTTGTATTGGCCTCGCTCAGGCTAAGCAGTGCCTAAGCCCAGTGATTTCACTCTGCCCACAACATAGGGTGCTAACCCTTCTCCCCCTCCCATTGCCTTTTCCTACCTCTCATGCTCCTACCAGCTGCCACTGGCACCCACAGTAACACCTTAAGCTCTGCCCAGCCCTGCACTCACAGATCTGCTCCCTAACCCTCCGCTGCTGCTGCTGCTCCCTGCGAACAGCTCATTGCTAGGCAGAGGAATTGGGATGTTACAGGTAATGTAGCCCATCATCCCCCACAGCTGTGCTGGCTGGGATCCCCTGCACACGCCACTGGTAAGATATGGCCAAGATTCCTCCAGCAGGTAACACAGATGCACAGAGTCGAAGGCCAGAAGGGACAGTTGGATCATCTACTCTGATCTCCTACACACCACAAGCCTCTTGTAAACTGCACCACAAGGACATTACAAGCAAAACACTGAGGGATTAGGAAGCATGGAAATGACCAGTGACAGTAACATAGATTCATAGACTTTAAGGGGGGGAAAGGCCCACTGTGACCATCTCATCTGACCAGCATGGCAGAGACCAGAGACCCTCATCCAGGGATTCCTGCATCCAGCCCAGAGCTTCTGGTGGAGCTAGAGCTGATCTTTTGGAAAGCGACAACCCAGTCTCAATTTAGAGATCTCAGTGATGGAGAACCCACTGCATCCCCAGATAAGGGGTTCCAATAGTGAACCAGCCTCCCTGTTAAAAACATGCACCCAACTTCTAGTCTGAATTTGTCTCGCTTCAGCTTCCAGCCACTGGAGCCTGTTTGGCTTTTGTCTGCTAGACTGAGGTGCCCTTTAGCATCAGAAATCTTCTTCCCACTGTGATCAAGTCACCTCTCACTGAACTCACTAAACTCATCTCATGCTGAGGCAGGTTTTCCAGCCCTTGACTCAGTCCTGTGACATATAAATGACCCATTGCAAGGTCACACACATTCACGTTTAACAAACAAGCTAACTCTGCCCAGCACCAAATGCTTCTGAGTGCATTCAGCCTCCACACAACCAGACAGCTAGGGCTAGCTCATGACTTGAACACAGCCCTGAACAACATGCACCAGCATGGTAGCATTGCCAGGGGGCACTGTGAATCACAGACCTTCTGGGCCCCAATTCACTCCCTTCTCCCTCCCAGGGGAGAAGGGAAAAGGATGCTGTCATAAACATACAGCTAAGGGTAGCATTAAATCCCTCCTTTACCTGTAAGGGGTTAAAAAGCTCAAATAATCTGGCACCTGACCAAAAGGACCAATAAGGAAAGAAGATATTTTCAAATGGGCGGGGGAGGTTTTGTTTGTGCTTTCTTTGTTTGTTCCCTCTCTCGACAGAGGCAGGTAAAACATGTCCTGAAAACATTCCTAATACATTACACATATAAAATTACAGAAATTGTAAGTAAGGGCAAGGAAATGCGTTAGATTATCTTTTGTTTTAGCCTGTGAATTTTCCCTATGCTAAGAGGGAGTTTTATTCCTGTTTTTTGTAACTTTGAAGCTGAGCCTACAGGGGAATCCTCTGTGTTTAAATTTTTTTATTACCCAATAAAATTACTTTCCATCCGGATTTTGCAGGTGTGATTCTTTTACTTTTTCTTTAAATAAAGTTCTTCCTTTAAGAACATGTTTAATTTTCAGTGTCCTAGAAACAAAGGGTCTGGTCAGTATTGACATTATTCTCAAACCTCCCCAGGAAAGGGGGTGAAGGGGCTTGGGGGAATATTTTGGGGGGAACAGGGACTCCAAGTGATCCTTTTCCTGATTTTTTGTGTAAATCACTTGGTGGTGGCAGCAATACCGTCCAAGGACAAGGAAAGGAATTGTACCTTGGGGAAGTTTTAACCTATGCTGGTAAAATATAAGCTTAGAGAGTCTTTCATGCGTGTCCCCACATCTGTACCCCATAGTTCAGAGTGCGGAGGGAAGCCTGACAGATGCAATACTGGCCCATAACAGCAATAAATGACTTCCCTCCTCTACTGATTTCAGTAGAAGTTAGGCACCTAAAAACCTTGAATACCTGGCCCCAAATGCTTAACTCCCTTTTGAAAATGAAACATAGGGTCCTAAATTGCCTACGTACTTCTGAGAATGTTGCCCACAGACCCCCTCAGAGGCAGGCTTATTAGTAATCCAGTGGTCAGAGTTTGCCAGCCAGAGGTAGCACAATTCATGTCTAGCTGATAAGAGGGACCTGCTCCAGGTACTTCTTCTTCCACCTGCTAAGGCTCTTGCAAGGCTCTGACTCCCACATCTCTCACACACCCTGGCCCAGCTGTCAGTTCGCTGCCCCCAGTAGCTGGGATGGAATTGTGGGTGTGGCACTAGGGAGCAGGACAGGATTTTTTAAGCTACTATCCTGAGTAGATAAAAGTATGTACATTAGAGCCCTCACCCATGCCGGTGCTGTGTGAAGTTGTTAGGGCAACAGCGACACAAGAGCTGGACAAGTGACAAACGTTAGTGAGAATCACAGGTTACAGGGGTTTGAAAAAGCAACTTTTTAATTACATATAGTATACAAAACACACCGCACATGCGTCGCAAAACACACTTCACATGTGTCACAAAACACACCCCATGTGCCCCACAAAATGCATAAGTCACAAAATACATCCCACATGCCCCATAACACACACCCCACATGCCCCGTAAAACACACCCCACGTGCCCTACAAAATGCACAGGTCACAAAGTATACTCCACGTGCCCCACAACACATACCCCATGTGCCCCATAAAACATACCCCGCATTACACACAAAATGCATAGGTCATAAAACACACAACACGTGCCTGACAAAACCCATACCATTACCCAAACAAGTGTGCTTCTGTTACCCCAAAAGCCTCCCTGGCGTCTGATGGCACTGGGCTCCAGATTCAGGGCTCAGCTTGGACTCACAAGCCGTGATTTTTCAGCCTTAGGACTAGACTCTGGCTCGGCTCCCTTGCCCACACAGGACAGCAGGCCCCCTCCCTCGTCATACACACACCTGCAGGGTCTGCAGCCACTGGGCCTGGGCACAGAGGGCCCTCAGAAGCTGCAGATAGGCTTACAGGCAGCATGGCATGGGGAGGAACAGACAGGACCTTGGCCTGCCTCCCTCCCCCATGCTTGCTGGGCCACACAGCTGAGCTGGTGCAGAGAGCATGGCTTAACATGCTGGTGTACTGAGCCGCCATCCTCCACCTGCTGGGCCTGGATAGACAGAGAAGCTTACTTGCTCCCTGCTCCTGGGGACCGTGGTCACAGACTACAGATAATACCCAGCAACTGAGCACCCAGGGTTTGAAATCAATGGCATTAGGCACTCAGCCTGCTTAGGTGCATTTCAGAATTGCACTGGGCACCAAGCTGCCTCTGTAGGCACCTGAAGACTGTGAAAAACTGGCCTCTGCTACCTAATCCTTCTCCTGCAGTGTTGAGAATCCAAAACACACCAGCATCTTCCTAGTGCCAGAAGGTCACAGCCTGCAAGGGCCTGGAAATACAGAGGGAAGTAGCCAGTTCAGTTTTCCTGAGTGAAGAGCTAAAAAGAAACAAAAAGCTCACTGGCGAGGCACAAATTATTCCAGCACTTTCTGGTTCCTTAGCAGTGTGCCAGGGAACCAGGACTGTAGCTGAGAGATCTTTCCTGAGCGTGCACAGAGGCCAGGGTCACATGCTGAGGCTTATGTTTGTTTGGCAGCCGCCTGGCCCCAGCTTGCAAACAGGAGAGCCAGGTGTCACACCAAAGTAGGTCCCACCAAAACTTGCCTGGCCTGCCCCAGTCCCACTCATCAGGTTCCACCTTGACAGTATCGGGGTTGAATTAGTAACAGAGTGAAGGATTTTTTTTCAGTGCAATGTGCCCATTCTCCTGTCATTTACACAGATTATGTTCCATTGACTCCAGTGAACATGATACAGGTGGTGCATGCTTGAGCCAAAGCCCACTGAACTCAGTGTAAACTTAAGACTCCCCTTGATTGGCTTTGGACCAGGCCCTTTAGTGAGGGGAGAGTTGGGTCCCCTATGAGTTCTGATTTGACAGAGTTGTGGTGTATTGAAGACTGTGTTGGAAAGACATCCTATCACTTTCGGAAGGGCTGGGGGTTCCTGGTCCTGCCTGCAGGCTAGGGGGAGGGCTCTGCTGGGAAGCATGTGATCAGAGTCAGTCTGCAGCCAGCCAGCCAAGAGTAAGGTGGGGTGAGTTTGGTTGTTGCATTAGGGTGCAGCCTGCTTTATCTCTCTCTGATTTTGATTAATGTGTATTATTGGTCTGGAGTCTAAGACTAGAAGGCATGTTACGTTGCCATCTCCCAGCAAGGTCATTTTATGTTTATTGCCCAACTTCTGTGTTATGTGAAAGTAACAAGTGTCCCTTTTAGGTGGGTGTTCATTCAAGGGTCTGTCCCTCCCGACTGTGTATCTATCCATCCCACTCATCACCAGTGTCAGAGAGACAGGCACTGACCACAATAACCCTGACAACATCTGTTTTCTTCTGCCATGTCATGAGCTTTGTTTCTTCTGATCCACTTCCAAGATTCAATGACAAGAGTATTGGACCCTCAGCCATTTGACTGTGGCTGCTGACTGGCGTGTACATGCGCTGCCCAAACTGTAGCAAAGGTCAGTGGTCAGGAAGCCTCTAATCTGCTTTTAAAAATCCATCTGTAGCAGTAATAGCATCCCCCTGCGCAGCACACTCATTACCCAGCTAAACGATCCTTTCTTGTCAATGTGTCCATAAAAGCCACTGTTATCAGATTGCTCAGCACAGGCAATAAAAAGAGAAGAGCAGAGAGCTAAAGCTGTTCCTTGGAATTCAGAGACAAGCTTGAGGTTTGCTGTGGAAAGAAAAAGACCAGGGGAAACCTGTGCAAAGCAAGGAAAGGATGTCCAGTGGTGAGCTGGAGCCGGTTCGCACCGGTTCGCTAGAACTGGTTGTTAAATTTAGAAGCTCTTTTAGAACTGGTTGTTCCACGGGGACAACCGGTTCTAAAAAGGCTTCTAAATTTAACTGGCCAAAAGTGGCGCCTTAGGCACCGACTCCATGGGTGCTCCAGCCCTGGAGCACCCAAGAGGAAAATTTGGTGGGTGGGCCCACCAGCAGCTCCCCACCCCACCCCTGGCCCCAGCTCACATCCGCTCCACCTCCACCTCCTCCCCTGAATGCGCCGCCCCACTCTGCTTCTCCGCCCCCACAGGCTTCCCGTGAATCAGCTGATCGGGTGTGAAGCCAGGGTGGCTGAGAAGCAGGCCGCGGCTTCCAGCTCAGGCCCAGGGAGGCGGAGGTGAGCTGGGGCAGGGGGGCGCGAGGAGGGCCGCTCGCTCCGCGGCAGGTAACCTGGGGGGGCACGCAGGGGAACTGCTCCCCGCCCCAGCTCACCTCCGCCACCCTCGGCCTGAGTGGGAAGCCGCTGCCTGCTTCTCAGTCCTCCCAGGCTTCCAGCCAAACAGCTGATTCGCGGGAAGCCGAGGGGCGGAGAAGCAGAGCGGGGCAGCACGTTCAGCGGAGGAGGTGGAGCAGAAGTGAGGTGATCTGGGGCTGGGCGCGGGATGGGGAGCTGCCGGTGGGTGCTCTGCACCCACCAAATTTTCCCCGTGGGTGCTCCAGCCCCGGAGCACTCAGGAAGTCGGCGCCTAAGGCGCCACCTTTGATGTGATCAGTGGGGGAGCAGCCGCTCCCCCTGCTCCTCCCCAGCTACGCTCCCCTGCCCCTAGGAGCGAGAGAGACCTGCCGGATGCTTCCTGGGAGCTGCCCCAGGTAAGCACCTTAGGGACTCCCCACCTCACCCTCCGGCAGGCACCTCTGGCTCTTAGGGGTGGGCACCCACTACGGTGGCCCACGAGACCCTCCTGCCCAGTTCTGGGGGCAGTCCTGGGGGGGGGGCGTCAAGGAATGCGGCAGGGTTGGATGGGGCAGGAGTCCCTGGGGGGTAGGGGTGGGCAACGACCTCTTTGTGGGATGAGGAGGGAACCCGTTGTTAAGATTTTGGCAGCTCATTACTGGGTGTGACTCTACGTAAGGCCTGGGCCACATGGAAAAGTTTTGCCAGCATGGCCATGTCATAGGAGTGTGAAAAGAATCAACCCCATAACCAGCATAGCTGTGCTGGCAAAAGCCCTGGTGTACACACAGTTATACCAGCAAAAAGGTGCTTTTACCAAGTGTAGCTTATTTTGTTTACAGAACTGATATAAATTATACTGATAAAAGAATCTTGCCCGCATCCTTGTGTCTCCACTAGGAGGGTTCACATGAATAACTAGCCCAGTATTGCTCTACCTGCATACCCTTTCCAGAGTAAACGTGGCCAAAGATTCTCATGGGGCGCTGAAGTTTTTCTAAAGCAGAACAAAAGAACCATTCTATTTAGTCAGCACAAGGAGTGTTTTGGTTCGAAGGCAAGTGGCCCCTGTTTTTCTTCTGATCCCACCCATGGACGTGCATGAAATGGCAGTACACACAACATGTCTTTTGCTGCCGATTGCTGATCTTGCATCTAGGGGAGGGATTATGCAGTTGGGTGGGTGATTGAACCAGTAAGCAAAAGAGTATGCAAATGAATTGCATCTTTATGGAAGACATCTGGGGATGCTTCAGACATACAGTAATCTCAGAGAGCCATTTACACACACAAACTTTGAACTCTTGGAGACTTTTGTGACATATTTCTCCCACAGCACCCTCACTCAGCAGATTCTAAACGGTGCTGCATGCTTACTGTGCAGTTTGCAGACCAGATTTCTGACAAGTCTTCAACTTCTTGTCAACAAATGCACAGAAAAATCTCCTGCAGAATTCCATCAATCTGACCTAGCTCATTCTTGAGACAAGATCATCATTTAGCTATCATTTAGCAGAGGGGTGCTGGAACAATTTTTATAGTGAGGGTGTTGAAGGCAGAAACCATGTATTTGGATTGTTATTATTATTTCAAGCCAGGGGATGCCACAGCATCCCCCGCACCCATAGTTCCAGCATCCCTGTATTCACAGCATGGTGCATAAGGAAGAAAGACCTGCCTGCACTGAGGCAGAATCTTTCTGTTCCTGATGGGGATAAAGCTGCTAACAACTATCAGCTCTTCCATCAGTGTTCACCAGGATGTTCTGCACCACCTCTGCCCCATGCCTTCAGAGTTGCCTAAGAGATTTGAGTACCAGTAAACTGAATGGGAATTGCACATCCAAATCTTATAGTTAGCTTTGAAAACCTCATCCCCTATGTTTTCTTGTGGTGCACTCTTTTGCTCTGCTCCATGCACAATAGCCCCAATTTCTGTGATGCACTGATCCCTTCTTGTTCTCCTTCAGTGCTTGAAAAAAGCTCCTTTTTGAATATCTTGGTAAGCTAAAGTCCTGCTTTTGAGACGCTCAAGATGTTGAGACATTTCTCTGTGGCCGCAACATTCTTCCCTGTTGAAGGAAAAGGCCCAGGAAGAGACCATCAAATTGTGGAAATAAATGCATGGTAACACAGGTGGTGTCTGAGAGAGGGCTTTGGATTCTTTGACCATGGGATGTTCTTCCAGGAAGAAGGATTGCTAGGAAGAGATGGAATCCACCGTGCAAAGAGAGGAAAGAGCATCTTCGCAGGGAGGCTTGCTAACCTAATGAGGAAGGCTTTAAACTAGGTTTGCTGGGGGATGAAGACCTAAGCCCTGAAGTAAGGGGGAATTGGGATACTGGGAGGAAACACAAGGAAGAGGGTGCAACAGGGGAAGCCTCCTGATTCTTACTGAGAAAGTAGGGCAATCAGCTAGTTATCTTAGGTGACTGTACATGAATGCAAGAAGTCTGGGAAACAAGCAGGAAGAACTGGAAATCCTGGCACAGTCAAGGAAATATGATGTGATTGGTGGGGTAACTCACATGACTGGAGCACTGTCATAGATGGGTATAAACTGTCCAGGAAGGACAGGTATGGGAGAAAAGGTGGAGGAGTTGCATTGTATGTAAGAGAGTGGTATGATTGCTCAGAGCTCCAGTATGAAACTGGAGAAAAGCCCGTTGAGAGTCTTTGGATTAAGTTTAGAGGCAAGAGCAACAAGAGTTGTGTAATGGTGGGCGTCTGCTATAGACCATCAGACGAGGAGGATGAGGTAGATGAGGCTTTCTTCGGACAACTAACAGAAGTTTCCAGATCACGGGCCCTGGTTTTCATGGGGGGAATTCAATCACCCTGACATCTGCTAGGAGAGCAATACAGCAGTGCACAGACAATCCAGGAAGCTTTTGGAGAGTGTTGGGGACAACTTCCTGGTGCAAGTGCTGGAGGAACCAACTAGGGGCCATGCTCCTCTTGACCTGCAGCTCACAATCAGGGAAGAATTGGTAGGGGAAGTAGAAGTGGGTGGCAACCTGGGCAGCAGTGACCATGAGATGGTCGAGTTCAAGATCCTGTCAAAAGGAAAAAAGGGGGGCACCAGAATATAGACCCTGGACTTCAGAAAAGCAGACTTTGACTCCCTCAGGGAACTGATGGGCAGGATCCCCTGGGAGGCTAATATGAGGGGGAAAGGAGTCCAGGAGAGCCTTTTTAAAGAAACCTTACTGAGGACGCAGGAACAAACCACCCCGATATGCAGAAAGAATAGCAAATATGGCAGGCAACCAGCTTGGCCTAACAGTGAAATCTTCAGTGAGCTTAAACACAAAAAGGAAGCTTACCAGAAGTTGAAACTTGGACAGATGACTAGGGAAGAGTATAAAAATATTGCTCGAGCATACAGGGATGTAATCAGGAAGGCCAAAGCACAATTGGAGTTGCAGCTAGCAAGGGATGCGAAGGGTAACAAGAAGGGTTTCTACATGTATGTTAGCAACAAGAAGAAGGTCAGGGAAAGTGTGGGACCCTTACTGAGTGGGGGAAGCA
This sequence comes from Natator depressus, assembly GCF_965152275.1. Lineage (NCBI taxonomy): Eukaryota > Metazoa > Chordata > Testudines > Cheloniidae > Natator > Natator depressus. Next base: position 42,124,369 of record NC_134241.1, on the reverse strand, counting down.
ACCTAGTGACAGATGATGTGGAAAAAGCTGAAGTACTCAATGCTTTTTTTTGCCTTGGTCTTTTGTGAAATCCTCACTTCTGTATTGTTTTGTCATTATAGTTCCCACTTTGCCATTGTTTGTCTGTATAATCTCTGTCTGGTTCTGTGATTGTTTCTGTCTGCAGTATAATTAATTTTGCTGTGTGTAAACTAATTAAGGTGGTGGGATATAATTGGTTAAATAATCATGTTACAATGTGTTAGGATTGGTTAGTTAAATTTCAGGAAAATGATTGGTTAAGGTATAGCAAAGCAGAACTCAAGTTTTACTATATAGTCTGCAGTCAATCAGGAGCTGGGGGAAATGGGAACAGGGAATGGAGGTGGGGAAATTGGAATCATGTTTTGCTAAGGGCAGGAATGGGAACAGGGACACAGGTGTAAGGCTCTGTGGTGTCAGAGCTGGGAAGGGGGACACTAAGGAAGGAAACTGGAATCATGCTTGCTGGAAGTTCACCCCAATAAACATCGAATTGTTTGCATCTTTGGACTTCGGGTATTGTTGCTCTCTGTTCATGCGAGAAGGACCAGGGAAGTAAGAGGGTGAAGGAATAAGCCCCCTAACACACGTATGTTAGCAACAAGACGAAGGTCAGGGAAAGTTTGGGAGCCTTACTGAGTGGGGGAAGCAACCTAGTGACAGATGATGTGAAAAAAGCTGAAGTACTCAATGCTTTTGTTGCCTCGGTCTTCACAGAAAAGGTCTTCTCCCAGACTGCTGCACTGGGCAGCACAGTATGGGGAGGAGGTGAGCAGCCCTCAGTGGTGAAAGAACAGTTTAAGGACTATTTAGAAAAGCTGAACATGCACAAATCCATGGGGCTAGATGCAATGCACTGGTGCTGAGGGCGTTGGCTGATGTGATTGGAGAGCCATTGGCTATTATCTTTGAAAACTCATGGTGGTTGGGGGAGATCCTGGACAACTGGAAAAATGCAAATATAGTGCCCATCTTTAGAAAATGGAAGAAAGAGAATCCGGGGAACTACAGACCAGTCAACCTTTCCTCTGTCCCTGGAAAAATCCTGGAGCAGGTCCTCAAGAAATCCATTTCGAAGCACTTGGAGGAGAGGAAGGTGATCAGGAACAGTCAACATGGATTTACCAAGGGCAAGTCATGCCTGACCAACCTGATTCATAGAATCATAGAATATCAGGGTTGGAAGGGACCTCAGGAGGTCATCTAGTCCAACCCCCTGCTCAAAGCAGGACCGATCCCCAACTAAATCATCCCAGCCAGGGCTTTGTCAAGCCTGACCTTAAAAACCTCTAGGGAAGGAGATTCCACCACCTCCCTAGGTAACGCATTCCAGTGTTTCACCACCCTCATAGTGAAAAAGTTTTTCCTAATATCCAACCTAAATCTCCCCCACTGCAACTTGAGACCATTACTCCTTGTTCTGTCATCTGCTACCACTGACAACAGTCTAGAGCCATCCTCTTTGGAACCCCCTTTCAGGTAGTTGAAAGCAGCTATCAAATCCCCCCTCATTCTTCTCTTCTGAAGACTAAACATCCCCAGGTCCCTCAGCCTCTCCTCATAAGTCATGTGTTCCAGTCCCCTAATCATTTTTGTTGCCCTCCGCTGGACTCTTTCCAATTTTTCCACATCCTTCTTGTAGTGTGGGGCCCAAAACTGGACACAGTACTCCAGATGAGGCCTCACCAATGTCGAAGAGAGGGGAACGATCACGTCCCTCGATCTGCTGGCAATGCCCCTACTTGTACAGCCCAAAATGCCATTGGCCTTCTTGGCAACAAGGGCACACTGTTGACTCAGATCCAACTTCTCGTCCACTGTAACCCCTAGGTCCTTTTCTGCAGAACTGCTGCCGAGCCATTCGGTCCCTAGTCTGTAGCGGTACATTGGATTCTTCTGTCCTAAGTGCAGGACTCTGCACTTGTCTTTGTTGAACGTCATCCGATTTCTTTTGGCCCAATCCTCCAATTTGTCTAGGTCCCTCTGTATCCTATCCCTACCCTCCAGCGTATCTACCACTCCTCCCAGTTTAGTGTCATCTGCAAACTTGCTGAGGGTGCAATCCACACCATCCTCCAGATCATTTATGAAGATATTGAACAAAACCGACCCAGGACCAACCCCTGGGGCACTCCACTTGATACCAGCTGCCAACTAGACATGGAGCCATTGATCACTACCCGTTGAGCCCGACAATCTAGCCAACTTTCTACCCACCTTATAGTGCATTCATCCAGCCCATACTTGTTTAACTTGCTGGCAAGAATACTGTGGGAGACCGTGTCAAAAGCTTTGCTAAAGTCAAGGAACAACACGTCCACTGCTTTCCCTTCATCCACAGAGCCAGTTATCTCATCATAGAAGGCAATTAGATTAGTCAGGCATGACTTGCCCTTGGTGAATCCATGCTGACTGTTCCTGATCACTTTCCTCTCCTCTAAGTGCTTCAGAATTGATTCCTTGGGGACCTGCTCCATGATTTTTCCAGGGACTGAGGTGAGGCTGACTGGCCTGTAGTTCCCAGGATCCTCCTTCTTCCCTTTTTAAAAGATGGGCACTACATTAGCCTTTTTCCAGTCATCTGGGACCTCCCCTGATCGCCATGAGTTTTCAAAGGTAATGGCCAATGGCTCTGCAATCACATCCACCAACTCCTTTAGCACTCTTGGATGCAACGCATCCAGACCCATGGACTTGTGCTCGTCCAGCTTTTCTAAATAGTCCCGAACCACTTCTTTCTCCACAGAGGGCTGGTCATCTCCTCCCCATGCTGCGCTGCCCAGTGCAGTAGTCTGGGAGCTGACCTTCTTCGTGAAGACAGAAGCAAAAAAACCATTGAGTACATTAGCTTTTTCCACATCCTCTGTCACTAGGTTGCCTCCCTCATTCAGTAAGGGGCCCACACTTTCCTTGACTTTCTTCTTGTTGCTAACATACCTGAAGAAACCCTTCTTGTTACTCTTAACATCTCTTGCTAGCTGCAACTCCAGGTGTGATTTGGCCTTCCTGATTTCACTCCTGCAAGCCCGAGCAATATTTTTACACTCATCCCTGGTCATTTGTCCAATCTTCCACTTCTTGTAAGCTTCTTTTTTGTATTTAAGAGCAGCAAGGATTTCACTGTTAAGCCAAGCTGGTCGCCTGCCATATTTACTATTCTTTCTACATATCGGGATGGTTTGTCCCTGTAACCTCGATAAGGATTCTTTAAAATACAGCCAGCTCTCCTGGACTCCTTTCCCCCTCATGTTATTCTCCCAGGGGATCTTGCCCATCAGTTCCCTGAGGGAGTCAAAGTCTGCTTTTCTGAAGTCCAGGGTCTGTATTCTGCTGCTCTCCTTTCTTCCTTGTGTTAGGATCCTGAACTCGACCATTTCATGCTCACTGCCTCCCAGGTTCCCATCCACTTTGCTTCCCCTACTAATTCTTCCTGGTTTGTGAGCAGCAGGTCAAGAAGAGCTCTGCCCCTAGTTGGTTCCTCCAGCACTTGCATCAGGAAATTGTCCTCTACATTTTCCAAAAACTTCCTGGATTGCCTGTGCACCGCTGTATTGCTCTCCCAGCAGATATCAGGGTGATTGAAGTCTCCCATGAGAACCAGGGCCTGCGATCTAGTAACTTCTGATTGCCTTCTCTGATGAGAACTGGCTCTGTGGATATGGGGAAAGCAGTGGATGTGATATACCTTGACTTTCGCAAAGCTTCTAATACGGTGTCCCACAGTATTCTTGCCAGCAAGTTAAAGAAATATGGATTGTATGAATGGACTGTAAGGTGGATAGAAAGCTGGCTAGATCGTTGGGCTCAATATCTAGTTTGCAGCCAGTATCAAGCAGAGAGCCCAAGGGTTTGGTCCTGGGGCTCGTTTTGTTCAACATCTATATTAATGATCTGGATGATGGCATGGATTGCATCCTCAGCAAGTTTGCAGATGACATTAAGCTGCAGGGTGAGGTAGATATGCTGGAGGGTAAGGATAGGGTCCAGAGTGACCTACACAAATTGGAGGATTTGGCCAAAAGAAATCTGATCAGGTTCAACAAGGACAAGTGCAGAGTCCTGCACTTAGGATGGAAGAATCCCATGCACTGCTACAGGCTGGGGACCGACTGGCTAAGGGGCAGTTCTGCAGAAAAGGACCTGGCGATTACAGTGGATGAGAACCTGGATATGAATCAGCAGTGTGCCCTTGTTGCCAAGAAGGCAAATGGCATATTGGGCTGCATTAGTAGGAGCATTGCCAGAAGATCGAGGGAAGTGATTATTCTCCTCTATTCGGTACTGGAGAGGCCACATCTGGAGTATTGCGTCCAGTTTTGGGCACCCCAATATAGAAAGGATGTGGGAAAAGTGGAAAGAGTCCAGTGGAGGGCAACAAAAATGATCAGGGGGCTGGGACACATGACTTATGAGGAGAGGCTGTGGGAACTGGGCTTATTTAGTCTGCAGAAGAGAAGAGTGAGGCGGAATTTGATAGCAGCCTTCAATTACCTGAAGGGGGGTTCCAAAGAAGGTGGAGCTTGGCTGTTCTCAGTGGTGGCAGATGACAGAACAAGGAGCAATGATCTCAAGTTTCAGTGGGGGAGGTCTAGGTTGAATATTAGGAAAATCTATTTCACCAGGAGGGTGGTGAAGCACTGGAATGGGTTACTTAGGGAGGTGGTGGAATCTCCGTCCTTAGAGGTTTTGAAGGCCCAGCTTGACAAAGCCCTGGTTGGGATTATTTAGTTTGGGTTGGTCCTACTTTGAGCAGGGGGTTGGACTAGATGACCTCCTGAGATCTCTTCCAACCCTAATCTTCTATGATTCTATTATTCTGATGGAGTGAGGGCTGGCATAGCTGCAATCTGTAAAACAGTGGTCCTCTTGGTTAAGTCTGCTCTTGGAGAACAGCTCAATATCCCTGGAAGATAATGCTGACACCAGTGCCTATGGGACAGGCTCATTGTCAGGTGGATATATTGCTGATCCTGCAGCAAACGAAAGTGGGCTACAAAAAGCAGCGAGATCAGTTGTTGCTGATGGAGGAAATGAATGAAGAATTAGGTTAGGGTGCATGTGGGATAATCCATTAGGATAGATAACTCATCGACATAGGCAGGAGCCATGGTCAATGGAGAAGGCTTGTCTGGAAATTTGGACACAGATTCAGTAACATGTTTCAACAGGTTTATCAGGCCAGATGCTTGGGTTACTGGTGCCTGTCTCAGCTGTTTGTTTGGTGGAGGTTATATTTTGCAGCAGGCAATGGGAACAATTCAAAATAAGCAGTCTGTAACCTTTCAGCTTTGTGCTGAGCAGGCGTGTTGGCAAACTCTTCCCTCTGCAAAATGGCAAATCCTGCTGGCAAAATCCAGCCTGTTCCTTTTTAAACCAAACTAAACCAAAAAGTGTGAGAACCAACTACATTTCCAGCCTCCAGCTGAAAAGCTGCAAGGGCGTCAAACAACACTGTCCGTTAAAAAGAGAGCTCAGTGTCCAGGGCTTCATGTGTTTATCTAAATTTCCTTGTGACACTGGTCCAAACTGCAGCTAACTGTGGCTTTGTGTAACTGGCTCAGAGTGGCACTCTGTTGTCCTCTAGTGGTGGATAGTCCACACTGTGACGTTCTGTACCTCAGGGGAACACCCAGCACCCCCATGTTCATCCTTATAATATGATTGTGTGGTATCTAATGCAAAGTTTCTCATGTCGGGTGTCTTCGGAAGGCTCATGATGCATTGACCATTGTTGTTATAGTGCTGTTATAGGTTGTAATTTCATGTATATAGTTATGAGGGTGAAAATGTGTCCCCATGGCTTAAAGCAAGCCCAGGCAAAAGCTTTCCAGAATGGGAGGGGAAGTTCACACCTCACCAGGGCATGTATGGGACAAACCCAGCCCAGCCTCACAGGAACAAAGGACACTGGCCTAGACAACAACAAACTCTTGAGTGAGTCACCCCCCTTCCTTTGGTCAGTTTGGGACTGCAATGAGGTAATGATCACCTGACTCTGAAGTGGGGGGGGGAGCAAAGCCAAGAGGGAAGAAAGGACATGATATGTATCCCCCAAATTAAATGTATACCCCAAATTAAAAAACACAGTAAAAGAACTAAAAAAAGAGCCACTGTGGCTTAACAACCATGTAAAAGAAGCAGTGAGAGATAAAAAGGCATCTTTTATAAAGTGGAAGTCAAATCCTAGTGAGGTAAATAGAAAGGAGCATAAACACTGCCAAATTAAATGTAAAAATGTAATAAGAAAAGCCAAAAAGGAGTTTGAAGAACAGCTAGCTACTCAAAAGGTAATAACAAAATGTTTTTTCAGTACATCAGAAGCAAGAAGCCTGCTAAACAACCAATGGGGCCCCTGGATGATCAAGATACAAAAGGAGCACTTGAAGATGATAAAGTCATCGTGGAGAAACTAAATGAATTATTTGCTTCAGTCTTCACGGCTGAGGATGTTAGGGAGATTCCCAAACCTGAGCCGTCTTTTGTAGGTGACAAATCTGAGGAATTGTCACAGATTGAAGTGACACCAGAGGAGGTTTTGGAATTAATTGAGAAACTTGAGTAACAAGTCACCGGGACCAGATGGCATTCACCCAAGAGTTCTGAAAGAACTCAAATGTGAAATTATGGAACTATTAACTATGGTTTGTAACCTGTCCTTTAAATCAGCTACTGTACCCAATGACTGGAAGATAGCTAATGTAACGCCAATATTTAAGAAGGGCTCTAGAGGTGATCCTGGCAATTACAGACCGGTAAGTCTAACTTCAGTACCGGGCAAATTAGTTGAAACAATAGTGAAGAATAAAATTGTCAGACACATAGAAGAACATAAATTATTGCGCAAAAGTCAACCTGGTTTCTATAAAGGGAGATCATGTCTTACTAATCTAACAGGGTTCTTTGAGGGGGTCAACAAACATGTGGACAAGGGGGATCCATTGGACATAGTGTACTTAAATTTCCAGAAAGCCTTGGACAAGGTCCCTCACCAAAGGCTCTTACGTAAATTAAGTTGTCATGGGATAAGAGGGAAGATCCTTTCATGGACTGAGAACTGGTTAAAAGACAGGGAACAAAAGGTAGGAATAAATGGTAAATTTTCAGAATGGAGAGGGGTAACTAGTGGTGTTCCCCAAGGGTCAGTCCTAGGACCAATCCTATTCAACTTATTCATAAATGATCTGGAGAAAGGGGTAAACAGCGAGGTGGCAAAGTTTGCAGATGATACTAAACTGCTCAGGATAGTTAAGACCAAAGCAGACCGTGAAGAACTTCAAAAAGATCTCACAAAACTAAGTGATTGGGCAACAAAATGGCAAATGAAATTTAATGTGGATAAATGTAAAGTAATGCACATTGGAAAAAATAACCCCAATTACACATACAATATGATAGGGGCTAATTTAGCTACAACTAATCAGGAGAAAGATCTTGGAGTCACCATGGATAGTTCTCTGAAGACGTCCACACAGTGTGCAGCGGCAGTCAAAAAAGCAAACGGGATGTTAGGAATCATTAAAAAAGGGATAGCGAATAAGACGGAGAATATCTTATTGCCCTTATATAAATCCATGGTACACCCACATCTTGAATACTGACAGATTTCAGAGTAGCAGCCGTGTTAGTCTGTATTCGCAAAAAGAAAAGGAGTACTTAATTTGTTAGTCTCTAAGGTGCCACAAGTACTCCTTTTCTTTTTATCTTGAATACTGCATACAGATGTGGTCCCCTCATCTCAAAAAAGATATACTGGCATTAGAAAAGGTTCAGAAAAGGGCAACTAAAATTATTAGGTATTTGAAACAGGTCCCATATGAGGAGAGATTAAAGAGGCTAGGACTTTTCAGCTTGAAAAAGAGGAGACTAAGGGGAGATATGAGGAAGATATATAAAATCATGAGTTGTGTGGAGAAAGTGAATAAGGAAAAGTTATTTACTTGTTCCCATAATATAAGAAATGAAATTAATGGGCAGCAGGTTTAAAACAAATAAAAGGAAGTTCTTCACTCAGCGCACAGTCAATCTGTGGAACTCCTTGCCTGAGGAGGTTGTGAAGGCTAGGACTATAACAGGATTTAAAAGAGAACTAGGTAAATTCATGGAGGTTAAGTCCATTAATGGCTATTAGCCAGGATGGGTAGGGAATGGTGTCCCTATCCTCTGTTTGTCAGAGGGTGGAGATGGATGGCAAGAGAGAGATCACTAGATCATTACCTGTTAGATTCATTCCCTCTGGGGCACATGGCATTGGCCACTGTCGGTAGACAGGATACTGGGCTGGATGGACCTTTGGTCTGACCCAGTATGGATGTTCTTATGTTCTTATGATAAAAGGGAGAGATGCTTGCCATGCTCTTCCTCTCTCTTCCACCTACATCAGTGGTTCTCAAACTGGGGGTCATGACCCCTTAGGGGGTCACAAGGTTATTACGTGGGGGGTTGTGAACTGTCAGCCTCCACCCTGAAACCCCGCTTTGCCTCCAGCATTTATAATAGTGTTAAATATTAAAAAAGTGTTTTTAATTTATAAGGGGCGTCCCACACACATAGGCTTGCTGTGTGAAAGGGGTCACCAATACAAAAGTTTGAGAACCACTGACATACGTCTACAGAAACCACACCACTGAAGCGCTGATGAAAGGGGAGAGCCTGGCTGAAGGGCAACCAGTCAGCCTGTGGTGAGAACCATCTAAGTTTATAAGGGCATTGCAAGTGTTAAAATCATCTTAGAATATGTTTTGCTTTTATTTCATTTGACCAAAGCTGACTTGTTATGCTTTGACTATAATCACTTAAAATCTATCTTTGTAATTAATAAATCTGTTTCTTTATTCTACCTGAAGCAGTGTGTTTAGTTTGAAGCATGTCAGAGACTCCCCTTGGGATAGCAAGCCTGGTACATATCAATTTCTTTGTTAAATTGACGAACTCATATAAGCTTGCAGTGTCCAGCGGGCATAACTGGACACTGCGAGATGGAGGTTTCTAGGATTGTGTCTGGGACCAGAGATGCTAGTGTCATTCAGTTGCACAATCAAAGGAGCAGCTTACATGCCAGAGGCTGTGCGTGAACAGCCCAGGAGTGGGGGTTCTCACAGCACAGCAGGGTAAGGCTGGATCCCAGAGTTGAGGATTGGAGAGGCCTAGCAGATCACCGGTCCAGATAACACCAGAGGGGAATGTCACAGTGCCGCAGCGAGTAGGGTGTATGTACGGCTTGTTACTTCAAGTGAAGTTCACGCTTTAAGCACTGATATTTGTGATTATAAGTGAGTCTTAAGTGCAGGGCTAAGAACAGTCAGGAGGAGGTCACAGTTTTGTTATTTTCTGTTTATTTTGGGTGAGGGAAATAGCCCAGGAGTGGGGGTTCTCACAGCAAAGCAGGGTAAGGCTGGCTCCCAGAGTCAAGGATTGGAGTTACCTAGCAGATTACCAGTCCAGATAACACCAGAGGGGAACGTCACACTCACACAGAGGCTGGTGAGCCTTCTACAGCCTCAGATAACAGAACAGTTGAGGCTTGTGGGTTGCTGTGAGTGAGAAGTTCAGTCCCTGCTGCCAATAACCCACCTGTGGGTGTGGCATAAAATTTGCAATGGGGCAGCTATGGTAGTGGCTGAAATCCCCAGTGCTGACAAGGTCTAAGCTAAGTACAGCGGTGCTCCTAGTATGTGGGGGTGGGGGACTTTACTGGTCTGTCTATCTCACGGAGTGGTGTCTGTAGAGGGAAATACCATATGTTTGGTGGCCAAGCCATGCCTCCATGTAACAGCTGGAGAAGGGACATGCTGTTGCTTCCAGGAACCGCTTAAGGTAAGCGCCACCCGGAGCCTGCACCCCTGAGCCTCTCCCCTCTCCTGCACTCCAAACCCCTTGATCCCAGCCCAGAGCACCCTCCTGCACTCCAAACCCCTCATACCCAGCCCCACCCCAGAGCCTACATCCCCAGTTGGAGCCCTCACCACCACCCCACTCCCCCGCTCCAACCCAGAGCCCCCTCCCGTACCCTGCACTCCTCATTTCTGGCCCCACCCTGGAGCCTGCACCCCCAAACAGAGCCCTCACTCCCTCCCACAACCCAACCCTAATTTTGCGAGCATTCATGGCCCGCCATAAAATTTCTATTCCCAGATGTGGCCCTCGGGCCAAAAAGTTTGCCCACCCCTGGTGTAAAGAATGGTTTAATGGCGGGAGGCACTGTAGCTGGTGACACAGTTAACTCCACCTTTGACTCCTCATGGTCTTCCTTGAAGGCACCCACTTAAAGTTTCAGGGTCCCGGACCTCACCTCTCTTGGGGTGGAAACCCACATCTCTCTCCCTTCAGAGTCTGTGGGGGACTAGGTTTGCAGGCCCTCTGTATCTCATTGATTCCCCAGCAGGTCTGACCGGGGTCCAGCATCTGTGGGTAACTCTCTGCACAGGTTCTAACAGCGTACACCAACTAACAACCAGCCTTCACAAAGCAACTCGGGCTCTGGTAGGAATCATTTTCTCAAACCCCTCAGCTGGGTCTGCCCTTGGTCCCAAGTTCATGTCAGCTTTTCGATCAGGAACCAGACCCCCACTAGAGAGTTCGGCTGTTTCTTCACACAGCTCAGACCTGGGACCAGGTCATCACCAGCCAATGTCTCCCTCCTCAGGCCCTACCTTCAAATGGCTGGGTTTCTGCATAACCAGCGATTCCCCAGGAAACCCACTTAACACGTATTGTCCCAAAAGTCCATGTCCATCTGGCACATTTCCATATAGTCCTTTGAACTCCTTACACGTGCCAGGTCTCATGGCTGTCACAGCTGGGTCATGGGGCATGTGTAGTTTGTGGTGAGTGGTTCCTAGACCAATGTGTAAAGTGTGGCAGGGGGCATAAGCCCCACAGTGGGCTGGATATCCAGCATCATGAGGTGACTTTCCAGTTATCAAAGCACAAAGCCTTCCGAGTGGCTCACAACAGTGGCTCAGAAGTCCCCACCCCCTCCCCCAGCGTTCCCTTAAAAGTAATGTGGCCCTTGCCCAGAGGTTTCTGCCTTGTAAGCATTTCCCCTGACTCTCCCCAGAAGTCAGAGGCCAAGTGTGAACAAACTCTAAAGCAAAGGAAACCAGCCCTTCCACAGGGTCTACTTTCTTCCCAGCATCTGTATGGAGAACTCAGTCACTTCCCAGTGCTTGGGCAGGCAGGGTTTCTCCAGTCATTGGGAGAACTCAATTTCCACAACAGTCTCTCCCTCTTCTGAGGAAAGAGAGCTGCTTAAATATCCTGCACTCTTCCCAGCATGCCTTGCCAGGCTCACCTGTAAGTCCCAGCAGCCCCTGGACTACAAGTCCCAGCATTCTCTGTCGGCTGAGAGAAAAGGGGAGCCCCCATCCCCACATCATTGAGAGGATGCACTCTTTGGGCTTGAATAGAGACAACAATCTGGTTTTGCTTCCTGCCTCCTTTGCTGCATCCAGGAGACCATTTCCTCTTGGTGGCTGGTTTCCTTGTCCCCTGGCTATGCAGGTGATGAAGGGGATCAAGTGAATCCCTTTCAGGTGTGGCACACAACAATAACCCTGTGCAGCGAGCTACACAGAGCCCTGGGGACAGGCAAAAGAAGGGTTGATTTAGGCAAACTGAGACTAGGACTGTCTTTAACAGATGGAAGAATGGGACCTACAGCTGATAGCAGTAATGTACACACTCAGAACTAGTTGGTGTGGAAGCCAGTCTCTCTTCACTGTGGGAAGCCGGGTTGGTGCTGGAAGCACTGGGTGTTACAGGGCTATTACTCTGCGTTCCATCAACTTGGAAACAATTTTAACTGACTTTTTTAAACCCAGCACAGACGTCGGAGAGGACACAACATTCCAGTGTCACAAGGTGACACTTTACTCTGACAGACAGCAGCGCTGTTTCGCCTGTACAACACCTGCAAATAATAGAACCATAGAAGATTAGGGTTGAAAGAGACCTCAGGAGGTCATCTAGTCCAACCCCCTGCTCAAAGCAGGACCAACACTAACTAACTCATCCCAGCCAGGGCTTTGTCAAGACGGGACTTAAAAACCTCCAAGGATGGAGATTCCACCACCTCCCTAGGTAACCCATTCCAGTGCTTCACCACCCTCCTAGTGAAATAGTGTTTCCTAATATCCAACCTAGACCTCCCCCACTGCAACTTGAGACCATTGCTCCTTGTTCTGTCATCTGCCACCACTGAGAACAGCCGAGCTCCATCCTCTTTGGAAAACCCCTTCAGGTAGTTGAAGGCTGCTATCAAATCCCCCTCACTCTTCTCTTCTGCAGACTAAATAAACCCAGTTCCCTCAGCCTCTCCTCGTAAGTCATGTGTCCCAGCCCCCTGATCATTTTTGTTGCCCTCTGCTGGACTCTCTCCAATTTTTCCACATCCTTTCTGTATTGGGGTGCCCAAAACTGGACGCAATACTTCGGATGAGGCCTCACCAGTGCCGAATAGAGGGAAATAATCACTTCCCTCGATCTGCTGGCAATGCTCCTACTAATGCAGTCCAATATGCCACTAGCCTGCTTGGCAACAAGGGCACACTGTTGACTCATATCCAGCTTCTCGTCACTGTAATCGCCAGGTCCTTTTCTGCAGAACTACCCCTTAGCCAGTCAGTCCCCAGCCTGTAGTGGTGCATGGGATTTTTCCGTACTCTGCACTTGTCCTGGTTGAACCTCATCAGATTTCTTTTGGCCCAATCCTCTAATTTGTCTAGGTCACTCTGGACCCTATCCGTACCCTCCAGCATATCTACCTCTCCCCACAGCTTAGTGTCATCTGCGAACTTGCTGAGGGTGCAATTAATCCGATCATCTAGATCATTAATAAAGATGTTGAACAAAACCTGCCCCAGGACCAACCCCTGGGGCACTCTGCTTGATACCAGCTGCCAACTAGACATCAAGCCGTTGATCCATCATCGAGCCAATCATCCATTAAGGCATCGAGCCATTGATCACTACCCATTGAGCCCAACAATCTAGCCAGCTTTCTATCCACCTTATAGTCCATTCACGCATTAAATTCAGGCTCGGGGCACTAAGCAGCAAAATGGCAGGCTATCTAGATGCCTACTTGGATTGTAGGGTCTCAGGAATGAGCACAGGCTTCTATGGAACAAGAGTGTTTCGTAAGACCAGTCTGAGCATTACAAAAACTCCAGCTACGCTTACAGTAGTGATGAAGGCTACAGACACACTCAATGCCTTCCTGAAGCTGGAAGGATGCACACACAGAACCACCTGTTCCAGAAAGTAGAAGGCAGCACTGAGTATCCAGGTAACAGTGCTTCCAGCTCAGAAATGCAATGTGGCCATCAGAGTCCTGCTTTTGACTAGACTTGGCTTTTGCCATTTGGTTCCTGTATGAAAGAGTTGGGATCCAATCAGCAAAGCCATTGGCAATCTGATGTGAAGACAGCACAATGGGACAGAACAAGCCCTTTGATAGGAAAAAAATACAGCAAATGTCATCAGCTGAGGGCTTCCCCTGGTGCCTCTTAATGATACCTTCTAATTTCATATTGCCAGGATTTTCCTTCCAAAAAGCCAACTCAGGGCATGAGGAGAGGGTAGCTACCCAGAACTACACCCACAGATGACCCCTCTGGAAACTCCAAAACTAGACACTCCCCCAACTAACTAAGGTTATGTCTATACTACCACTTATGTCGGTATAACTTATGTCACTCAGGGGTGTGAATAAACCACTCCCCCGAGCAACGTTGGCATGGACAGCGCTATATCAGCAGGAGAGTTTCTCCTGTCAGCTTAAAGCATCTTCACCAGATGTGCTATAGTGGCGCAGCTGCACCGCTGTAGTGCTTCTAGTGTAGATTAGCCCTAGATCTCTATTTAGTCACACCCGTTTGGGCAGAGCTAAGGGGAAAAACATCCTTGCAAGCCAATTCAGGGCTCTAAAAGGAGACTTTTATAGCAGGATCTACACCAGAGTTTGCAGCAGTTTCAGCTGCATGAACAACATAATCATTTTGTCTGGAGGGACAAAGACAAAGAGAGCTTCTCTTGGCCTTTCCAGCACTCTGGTCCTTATAGACTAGCCTTAGCATCTGAGCAGAGACAGATGATCTGACATCATTCATCTGGCAGAGTAGATGTGCTGAGGATTTATAACTGAATTTATTTTTTCCCAAGGTGTTTGAAGATAGGACAAATCTCACACAAAGCAGGAGCCAATAAATAGTTCCAAGACAGCTTAACTAAGCAAGAAACTCCAGCTCCTCACCAAGCACTGAGCCCAGCCAAATCCGTTTGGCATCCCTTGTTGGATGAACGTTTGGATGAAGTGACAGCAAAGGGCTGGTGCTGCTGCATGCCTGGCATCACACATTGAGAGAGACGTGAGAAAGCTGACTGTAGTGTCCCCATGGCCTGATGGCAGCTGCCACACAACTGCCCTCCTCCACACCTTAGATTTAGTCATCAAACATTTTAACCTGCCAAAAGGAAGTCATCAGAGGAAGCTTCCCCCCTACTAGTTTGTCTACAATGACCCATACATCAGATTATTCCAAACCGATCAGAAACAGTCACAGCCGATATTGCCCCATGGTCCTTCAAGCCAGCTGAAATGCTCAGCATGTTGATGCCACAAGCCGTGCTTCACATGCAGTGGTGGAAATTCAGAGAAGGCTGACAGCATAAGAGAAGAACATAGATGAACTGAGATCCCCATCACCTCTATCCCAATAAATCCCATCCCTCTCCAAAAAACAAAACACACAAAAGGTCTAGGAGAATTAGGGGTGGGCAGACCAATTCAGAGACAGTAGAGTCAGTATAACCTTCCACTTGCAGCTGAATGGAGGGCTCTTCCCTGCTGACATTCGGCTTTATCTGCACCATCTTTGAACAGCTTGGTAGGACATCGCTTTGCTATGGGATAGAATGGGGCAGGACTCCCAGGGAAACTAATGCTTGCAGGGAGTGAAGAAGTGGGAGGCAGGAGTAACGGGGCCGTCCTCCTGTATGCTAACTGGGAGAGTGATGGATTGGTCACTTCAGCAGATCTACGTACAGAGCACAATCTCCATATCACAGAGGCAGGGTGTGTGATGGGCACCAGGTCGGAGGCGGGGAGAAAGGAAAAGCTGCAAGCTTGTCTCTATTTCCTGGTACTTCCTTCTCTGTTTGTAGCCAGCCACTGTCTCTTGGCTTCGTTTGTAACCTCTTTGGGGCAGGGACTGTCTTCTTGTTCTAGTGCACCTAGTGCAATGGGGTCCTGGTCCATCACGGGGGCTCAGTTGTGCTACCATAATACACTAAATAGATGATGACGACAACAGCAAGCCACCTGGTAATCATTTTTAAATGGTAAATAGCTCCCTGGGCCACGGCTGAGAATGGAGTGTATAAAGTCAGGCTCTGCCAGAAGTCACACGTGTCCCTCTGAAGCCCAGTCAAGGCTGCCTGGGGAACTGCTGCTCTCCAAACCAGCGACTGTTCACTTCCATTAGGGTTTAAGTACGGCTTTCTCTCAGCCATCTCTGGTATCAGCAATGCCCTCCTTTATGCCTCACCAATCCTGCTCCGAGGCAAAAGGCAGAGCAATATGCAGTATCGCTGGGGAGCACTGAGCAATCGCCCAAGTCAGACCCCTCACAACTGACACTGAAAGGAATCAGATGCAAAGCAACACCCTGGGAAATGCCATCTGCTGGCCTCATCCAGGGAGAGGCAATGTCTCCCAGTATCACAGCCAGGGCGCACTGGAACCATACCCCACCATAGCCATCAATGAGGGTGATCTAAGTGCTTGCCTCCACACGGGGTGAATTTCACCCTGATAGATTAACTGAGCTCTCTCTCTGAACACAGTACCAATCCCTCATCAGACTCTAACATGTGCTAGTGTTTCCAAGCCAGCCTCCTCAGGCACCGCACCAGACAGCAGGACTGGTAGTAGTTGTCAAACTGTATTTACTTATTTAGGATGAAGACGCCCTTCTCTCTGTCTCAGTGAGACCTTGCTCTAGCCTAGTGTAATTAACCAGCTCCTCCAGACAACTCCCTTCTTTCAATTTCCATATCTCCTCATAGCAAATCTGGCACAACAGCCTGCCCCCTTGTGGCTGGAGGTAGTGATGCAGCAACTCTGCCTCAGTTTCCCCACTGTCCTTTGGTCTACTCCAGCCACAGGAGTGACCTGGCCATCTGGATAGACCACTTGACAGAGTTTGACCACTTCTGGAGCCAAAGAGGCCTTTACCAAGGTCTAACAGATATGTGTAAACAACCAAACCTTCAACATGGCTGGGCTCAGCTGACTGCCAGATCATCACAGGTTCACATCTGCTGCTCTAGACTGTCCTCCTCTCTAATCACAGGCCCCTGGGCCTCAGCCAACCCACAGCTCAGCAGCCAGCCCACTGCTCCCCTCAGTCAGGGTTTCAGGCAGGCTGCAGCTCCTCAGAGCCTGTCTCCAGTCAGGCTGCCAGCTCACCCACAGAACAGCCCATCAGCCCTTCTCCCCTCCTCCCCACAGCAGCTGGGCTGCTTCCATTTTAAATCCTGCACCCAGGCCTAGCAGCCAGTACAGGTGAACCAGGGAGCCTCTGGCTGCAAGTTAACCTTTCCAGACTGGGATGGTTCTATAGCCCCCCCATCACACCCCTGCATTTTATCTGGGCAATCCTGGGCTAGTTCAACCAGTGTGAACTACTGGGGCTCTGCACATGTGCAGGAGCAATCCATGTGCAAAGAACCAGGAGCAGAACTGGGACCTTGGTTCGGAAGTGTTAGGCCCTGGAGACCCCTTCAGGGGTGTGCCAGGGAGAGAGCCACTAATCATCTGCTAAGTACTGACCGCTTAAAGCTGGAGGCAGAGCAAGCTGAAGAGGCCCATTTGGAAGACAAACATCATTTCATCCCAATAAGCAATGCAATTAGAGCAATATCACTCCCAGATTATATACCAATGGGGAATGCTCAGTATTTTGAAAATGGTTAATTGGCCGAGAGAAGTAAGACCTGACACTCAACTAGATGAGACACTGGCAAAATGTATTGACTGACCTCTTTTACCGTACTTTGAATGCAAAGACCATTTAGCGGAAGCAGACTAGTATTCAAGCTCTTTTGAGTGAAATCTACTACAATGTTATGGCAAGAGTCAACACATGGTGCTGGTACATTTATCCTGACAGGTTCTTTTTCATGGTGTGCTAGCAGTGGGCAGCGTTTAAAGAAATTCTGTATTGTTAGGTTTGTGATGTAGTTCTTTTTTGGGAGAGCTGTTGCAAACAGCAGGAGAGTTAGCTCTCTGCCATAATCTCTCTATCTAGAATAAACTCCTAGGGCAGATTTGATTCTGGGAACCTGGCATTGAGGTTTAGGATGCAATTCCTGAAAGAGGGATTTACCTGCCAGTTGTTTGTGACCACCTCTGCTCAAGGCAATCTGCCACCCTAGGCAAAACTTTGCTGCCACCCCCAACCCCCCTCCATTCAACCCTTCCTGCACATGCACAGATTGTGGCATGCAGCAGTGGGGAGGAGGAACAGTCATAGTTGTGCATGCGCGGACCTCACAGAGACTACATCCCTAGCACTCATTTTCAAATATCATTTCATTCACCATCAAGCATTACAAAACAAATCTCTTCTCCCAGAAATCTTCCAGCCCTAGGCAGCTGATTAGTTTGCCTATAGCTAGGGCAGCCTCTACCTCTGTTCAGGGACTGGTGTATACAGTTATACAAGTTATATTTTGAAAACACCCAGACCCTATGTAACTGATGTCTCCTCCAACAGGCAACTGACCTGCAAAGCCCTGACACTGGCTACTGTTTGGCAGAGAGTTGACTATAATATGCTGAGTGAAACAAAAAGAACAGCCATCTGAAATCTGCCTTATTGATCAGATGTCTTCAGATAATGACCTACAATATCTGTGTGAAAATGCAAACTGTTTAAAAAGTTTTGCCTGCTACGCTAAGTCCAAAGTAGCTAAGGATTAGCAGAATGAACTTGTCAGACTGCCAGACATATTCTCGAGAAAGTAAAGGAGGACAATCAGAATCTTTCTTTGGCTATTTTTGTATACAAAAATATACCCAGGGAGGCCAGTGGGCAGACATTTGAAAAGAGGATTGCTAATTGCAGTTCACTTACTCAAACCAAGCAACAGTGACTCCGTTAAGAAGCAGCTGAGAGCTTGTGAAGAGATGAAGCAAATTATTACAAACGGACAGAAAAGCCACTCCTTTTGTTAGCTAGGAGTGACCAATTGTTGATGGCAAGACCAAGCAGGCCCATACACGCATCAAGGAAAATGAGGGGTTCAGTAGCCCCTGAGTGACATACAACTAAAGTGCACCTCTCAAAAGAGAACAGTTCTCTATGGCAAATATGCTCTGATGTCATGAGAATGTAACCTTTGCTCTCACTTTAAAGTTACAAACACAATAAAAGGAATGCTGAATTGGTAAGCGTGGATGTGGTTGGTTACTTATGCCTAGGTCAAGCTTTTAATGACTCACACAAACATACATACATATATGTTTGCCGTAGTGTAGGGGTAGGCAACCTATGGCACGCATGCCAAAGGCGGCACGCGAGCTGATTTTCAGTGGCACTCACACTGCCTGGGTCCTGGACACCGGGTGCGGGGGGGGGGGCTCTGCATTTTAATTTAATTTTAAATGAAGCTTCTTAAACATTTTTAAAATTTTATTTACTTTACATACAACAATAGTTTAGCTGTATATTAAAGACTTATAGAAAGAGACCTTCTAAAAACGTTAAAATGTATTACTGGCATGCGAAACCTTAAATTACTGTGAATAAATGAAGACTCGGCACACCACTTCTGAAAGGTTGCCGACCCATGCTGTAGTGACTCTGTAGGACATGTTCTTGCTGAAGTTAGGAGAAAATGCATCAGACAACATTAATGGAGTTCTCTTAGAATTATTAGCCTGAGTCTTTACAAAGGGAAGCTGCAATGATGAACAGGACGGAGCAGTGTTCCATCATGTTAGTACGACAGCTCCCTCTAGTGGTGACACTGTTACTTCACTTGTTGTGCAGGTCACATTGAAAGAAGACAAGGAGGAAGTCCCCAAATACAGTGTGGCTATTGGCAATATGCCAGACCCACGATCCCCTCCACATTTAGAGACTGTGCATATATCAGATGGGATGCTAGTGTGCCTCTTCCGCAAGCCACTTTCCTGCCATCTCCTGGTAGATCTCTGCTCTCTCCACGTGGTTTTCTGTGGTAGAGGAGTAAACATGTCTCTGTCAGGGTCTCTGATGTTTCACACTGTATTTCCTTTGGAATTCCTGGATGACTACCACCCAGCCTTGATGATTTATTGCAATTGAGTTCCTTCTCCTTAGAAACCACTCAGACTTCCCAAACAAAATGCTTTTGGGATGGAAAGTTCCCCATACTCCACTACAGAAAATACCAACGTATATAACAGCTCTGTGACTCCGCCCTCTTATTTACTCATCCCCTGAACTCATGCAGCATTGGGTCTATCAGATCTACAGAAGATTTTTTTGTTTAGCTGAATATCCCAGGCAATCAGTTCTTTGTTTCATCTCTTTCCCTTTTCACTCCCAATTTAGGACCGACCAAGCACTGAATGGTTCCAGTTTATCTGTGCAATTTAAGCATGATTTTCATTTCTTTTAAGGATGCTTTGTGAGCTCTAATAAACTGGGCACTTCTATGATTAAGCATATGGGTTTTACTGTCCTCTTTTTCCTCTTTCTTTCCTGCTCGTGGATGCATGAGCCATCTGTGTCCTGCTAGAACATTGTCTTACATAGCTGCAAAGCAGATTCAATGCTTTTAAAGATTTATCCTTTACCCTTCAGGCAGCCTGCTGCTCACCATTTTCCTCTGAATTGTGAAGTTTGCCCTTTAGAAGTTCATTGTCACAGCATCGCCGCTATGGGAACTGTGTTCATCTGTAATATCAAGCATGATAGGGTATGGCTCTGTCATAACCATACAGCTAAGGGTAGCCTAGAATTCCTCCTTACCTGTAAGGGGTTAAGAAGCTCAAATAACCTGGTTGGCACCTGACCAAAAGGACCAATGAGGAAAGAAGATACTTTCAAATCTTGTGGCGGGGAGGCTTTGTTTGAGTGTGTTCTCTTGGGAAGCAGAGAAGCCTCAGGTCAGAAAACTCCTTCTCCTATAAATCAATCCTCAACCAGTCTCTAATATTATAAAAATAATAAGGAAAGCCAGGCAAGGCATGTTAGATTATCTTTTGTTTTAGCTTGTGAATTTTTCCTTTGCTGGGTGGAGGTTTATCCCAGTTTTTTGTAACTTTAAAGTTTTGCCTAGAGGGGAATCCTCTGTGTTTTGAATCTGATTACCCTGTAAAGTATTTTCCATCCTGATTTTACAGAGGTGATTTTTTACCTTTTTTAAAAATAAAATTCTTCTTTTAAGAACCTGACTGATTTCTCTATTGTCCTAAGACCCAGGGGTTTGGGTCTGTGATCACTTTGTAACCAATTGGTTAGGATATTATTCTCCAGCCTCCCCAGGAAAGGGGGTGTAAGGGCTTGGGGGGATATTTTGGGGGAATAGGAACTCCAAGTGGTCCTTTCCCTGATTCTTTTGTTAAATCACTTGGTGGTGGCAGCGTACCGTCGAAGAGCAAAGAATTTGTGCCTTGGGGAAGTTTTAACCTAAGCTGGTAGAAATAAGCTTGGGGGTTCTTTCATGTGGGTCCCCACATCTGTACCCTAGAGTTCAGAGTGAGGAGGGAACCCTGACAGGTTCACTCTTTATATCTGTATTGTCCTCCAAGCTCAAACTTCCCCACTTACCTTTTGTTTCCTTTAAAGATGCTATTTCCATTTCTTATTTCTGGAAAAACAATGCAAATCCCACAGGGAAAGGATTCATTAAACCTCTCTGGAGATGGGAGAGGGTTGCCTCTGGAGATTCTCTGAGTAAAGCAGGGATGTCAGAAAAGAGCTTTCTGTGGTGCTAACATAACTGCTCAGTGCCAAGAACTTCCTATGCAAAGGGACACTCTAGTACATATGGAAGGCTCCAGATGCCACCATCTTTAGAAGGTGTCAGGAGACCCGAGTTCCATTTTCAGCTGTGCTACTGACCCGGGACAAGTCAGCTCACCTTGCTGGACCCATTCTGTAAACAAGTGCAACAAAACCTATGTCCCAGAGCTTTCAGGAAGCCTACTTAATGCTTTGAGATCCTCAGATGAAAGGTGCTATATGGGTGCCATGCATTATTATTGTATTTATATCTCATTACATAAAATCTCACCCCTGCAACATTGCCTAGGTCAAATGAGTCTATTGGAATTAACTTTGCCAAGGCACCCTGGTGTGTGTTATATGATAAAACTAACAATATGCCAGTAGAAGGAGGCAGAGGGCCTTCTTCAATGATGACTCATACTGTGCAGCGAGAGGCGTTCTACTGCTGTTTAGCACACGGGTGGGATTTCTTTGTTTCTTCATTATTCTTTTTAAAATGAGGAAAATACATTTAGAAAAAACACTGTTAGAAATACGATGAGGAGTCCTTGTGGCACCTTGGAGACTAACAAATTTATTTGGGCATAAGCTTTCATGGGCTAGAACCCACTTCATCAGATGCATGGAGTGGAAAATACAGGAGCAGGCATAAATACATGAAAAGATGTGAATTGCCTTACCAAGTGTGAGGTTAGTCTAACGAGACAATTCAATTGACAACAGGATACTAAGAGAAGAAAAATAACTTTTGAAGTGGTAATGAGAGTGGCCCATTTCAGACAGCTGACAAGAAGGTGTGAGTAACAGTAGGGGGAAATTAGTATTGGGGAAATTAGATTTAAGTTTTGTAATGACACATCCACTCCCAGTCTTTATTCAAGCCTAAGTTAATTGTGTCCAGTTTGCAAATTAATTCCAATTCAGCAGTCTCTAATTGGAGTCTGTTTTTGAAATTTTTTTGTGGAAGAATTGCCACTTTTAGGTCTGTTATTGAGTGACCAGGGAGATTGAAGTGGTCTCCTACTGGCTTTTGTATGTTACCATTCCTGATGTCTGATTTGTGCCCATTTATTCTTTTATGTAGAGACTTGGTTTGGCCAATGTACATGGCAGAGGGGCATTGCTGGCACATACCACATTAGTAGATGTGCAGGTGAATGAGCCCCTGATGGTGTGGCTGATGTGGTTGGGTCCTCTAATGGTGTTGCTAGAGTAGATATGGGGACAGAGTAGGCAATGGGGTTTGTTACAGGGATTGGTTCCTGGGTTAGTGTTTCTGTGGTGTGGTGTGTAGTTGTTGGTGAGTGAGTATTTGCTTCAGGTTGGGGGGCTGTCTGGCCTGCCTCCCAAGGTCTGTGAGAGTGAGGGATCATTTTCCAGGATAGGTTGTAGATCGTTGATGATGTGCTGGAGAGGTTTTAGCTGCGGGCTGTACATGATGGCCAGTGGTGTTCTGTTATTTTCCTTGTTGGGCCTGTCCTGTAGTAGGTGACTTCTGGTTACCCGTCTCATTCTGTAAGTCTGTTTCCTCACTTCCCCAGGTGGGTATTGTAGTTTTAAGAATGCTTGATAGAGATCTTGTAGGTGTTTGTCTCTGTCTGAGGGACTGGAGCAAATGCGGTTGTATCTTAGGGCTTGGCTTAAGGTAGACAGTGGATCGTCTGATTTGTCCTGGATGGAAGCTGGAGGCATGTAGGTAAGTATAGTGGTCAGTAGGTTTCCGGTATAGGGTGGTGTTTATGTGACCATTGCTTATTTTCAGTGTAGTTTCCAAGAAGTGGATCTCTTGTGTAGACTGGTCCAGGCTGAGGTTGATGGTGGAGTGGAAATTGTTGAAATCCATGTGGAATTCTTCAAGGACCTCCTTCTTGTGGGTCCATATGATGAAGATGTCATAAAGTAGCACAAGTAGAAGACGGGTGCTCGGAGACGAGAGCTGAGGAAGCATTGTTCTAAGTCAGACATAAAAATGTTGGCATACTGTGGGGCCATGCAGGTACCCATAGCAGTGCCACTGACTTGAAGGTATACGTTGTCCCCAATTCTGAAATGGTTGTGGGTGAGGACAAAGTCACAAAGTTCAGCCACCTGGTGTGCCGTGGCCTCATCTGGGATACTGTTCCTGACAGCTTGTAGTCCATCCTCATGTGGAATATTGGTGTGAAGAGCTTTTACATCCATGGTGGCCAAGATGGTGTTTTCAGGAAGAAACCACTAGGCAGTTCCTGTCTTCTAGCTTTAGTACATGTACGGCACCCATTATTGTAGTCAGTGGCACTGGAACATTTTTAGTAGTGGGAGTACTGAAAGCCAGTCCCCTGTCCGCACCCCACTCCTCGAGCTGAGGCTGGGAGCAGGGCTGTGACTCCGAAGGGGGGACCCAGACAGAGGTAAGGAGGCTGAGGCTGTACCACAGCTGGGGTTGGGGGTGGGGCCAGGAGCAGAGCCCCAGGCAGGGGCCAGCAGCTGGAACCCCACATGCAGGGCCAGGAGCAGAGCCCCAACCATGGGGCTGAGCCCTGGGAGTGGAGCCCTGGGATCAGGGGGCCAGGTGTGGGTCCCCAGGAGTGGAGGCCTAGGAGTGGGGATCAGAGCATGGGATGTGGGGCCAGCGGCCTGGGAACAGGGCCGGTGGCTGGGACCCAAGACCCAGGTGGAGGGCCAGGAGCAGGGCCCCAGGCATGGTGCCTGCGGCTGGGGAGCAGGGAGTGGGCTGGCCCCTGGAACCCAAGCCAAGGAGTGGAGCCCGGGGCACAGGGCCAGTGGCCCCGCATAAAACCTGGGGATGTTGCAGCACCCCCCGCAGCCTTACTTCCCGCACCTATGATTGTAGTGTCTGAGCACCTTTATCATATGTATCCTCACAGCCCCCGTCAGGCAGGCAGTGCTATTATTCTCATTTATAGAGGAGTAACTGAGGCACAGAGACACTAAGTGACATGCCCAAGTTCACACTGAAAGTCTGTAGCAGAGCAGGGAATTGAACCCAGACTCCCCTGCCCACAGCATTTTAGCTCTTTCCATCTCAGCTGGATGTGGGGGGTTGAGGTCAGGAAAGAGCTGCCCCAGCCCCACCCCAAAAAGTTCTCTGTTGTTGTCCTAGCTTTTGGAGGACCCGCTCCCTGGCCCTGCTGTCAGAAAGTGACCACAGGATGTTCAATATTCCTCAGTCCAGGCCTACACTGGCCTCTCTCAGTAACTGCTGTTGTGTCTCACTTTCTGAATATTTCTCTAAATCCCCTGAGCCAAGCCATGGAGCCTCCCTTCAGTACTTGGCACACGCTTATCTCCCTCATTAATTTCAGCAGATGTGGTGTAACTCTATTTTCCAGCCAGTATACTGCAGTGTGTCATGCCCCAAGAGTTCAGGAGATGTTCTCCTGTTCTGCTCTGTCCTTCAGCCTCTAGGGATTGCTGCTGATCTCAGATCCTTTGGGAAAGCAGGAGAGGTGGCACTGGATGTGTCAGCAAGTGCCCTCTGTGCTGTTAGAAAGGCCGAGCTTGTGTTCTTTGGTTGGTTTGCTTTGGCATTTCACCACCTGCTGCTTTTCACTGCGTGATCTGACGGAGATGCATTCAGGGGTCGAACAGTATGGGCAGGACCCAGAGCATGCCTCGAGGAAAAACCTTTGCCTTGCAGGGGCTCTACAGAGACAGCCAAGTCCAGTCTGTTTTGACATTCCAGCCTCTCTCTCCTTGGGATCAGGTGGGATGCTTCCTGGAGGTGCCCAGGGTTGTGGGCATCTCACTACCACATGCCCTTAGCATGAGGAAGCCTTGTCTGTGCCTGCCAGGGATCAGCTCCCCAACTCTACCGACCACATCAACACAAGTGCTGCCCTCTATGCCCCACAGGCCCTGCTGTCTCTCTACAGATTAGCAATTGGCACACTCCAACTCCTGAGTCCTCAGGGCGTCCCCCTCAAATGGCCAGGTCCTGCTCCACAGGACACTCACAGGAGTCACAGTTTAGCTGCTTTTTTTCAGCCAGGTACAGAGTGATCCCTTTTTCATGAAATAAGCCATGCTCTCAACTTGTCTCCTCAGTGAAAGATCCCAGATAAATATCTGTACCCCGAGGTATGCTCCCAAAATCCATTGTCTTCATTCAGAAGCAGGACACTCCCCACCCCCACTGTTTTTTATTTTCCTTGCAGATCTCTTATGTGAATTCACAATTTCTTCATTAGCATTAGGCTCAGTAATGTAAATAGACTTACACCATAAGACATACGCTGCACAGTGCAGTTACCAGACAGAGAGAGAAGCATTTACTACCCCCGCCCCCAAACAGAGCCTGTTTATCCCCTTCTGGTGACCTGTCTTAGCTTACGAACCTTAAGAACACAGTTTTCAGTATTGACACATAACTCCCCAGATACCATCCATACGTACACTGTGCAATAACTAGGAGGCTCAGTGAGCTACTGGCTCGAGAGAGAGACCTCGCAGGTCACCATCTGTGAATTATTATGCATATCCCTGACCCAGGGGATCCCCTCTGCACCCTCTGTCAGTTGGCATTCAGAGGTCTTTGGGTCACACCCTGAAACCCTCCATAGAGCCCCAGCACATCACCCCGCTCAGAGCCATCCAGCCCCACCCCCACACTTCATGTATAGGCAGTGATGAGCTGCCAAAATCTTAACGGGTTCCCTCCTCACCCCACGAGGGGGTCGTTGCCCACCCCCGCCCCCCAGGACTCCTGTCCCATCCAAATCCCCCGCATTCCTTGACGCCCCCCCCAGGACCCCTGCCCCATCAACCCCCCTCCCCTGTCCCCTGACTGCCCCCAGAACCATGCAGGAGGGTCTTGTGGGTCACCGTAGTGGGTGCCCACCCCACCCCTAAGAGCCAGAGGCACCTGCTGGGGGACGAGGTGGGGAGTCCCGGTGGTGCTTACCTGGGGCAGCTCCCAGGAAGCATCCGGCAGGTCCCTCTGGCTCCTAGGGGCGGTGGGAGCAGCCACTCCCTCCACTGATCACATCAAAAGTGGCACCTTAGGCGCTGACTCCCTGGGTCCTCCGGGGCTGGAGCACCCACCGGCAGCTCCCCGCCCTGAGCCCGGCCCCAGCTCACCTCCACTCTGCCTCCTCCCCTGAACACGCCGTCCCGCTCTGCTTCTCTGCGCCCCCCGGCTTTCTGCGAATCAGCTGTTCGGCGGGAAGCCGGGGAGGACTGAGAAGCAGGCCGTGGCTTCCCGCTCAGGCCGAGTGTGGTGGAGGTGAGCTGGGGCGGGGAGCGATTCCCCTGCGTGCCCCACCCCCTGGGTTACCTGCTGCAGCGCGGGCGACCCTCCTCGTGCCCCCACTCCCGCCCGAGCTCACCTCCGCTCTGCCTCCCTGGGCCTGAGCAGGAAGCCATGGCTTGCTTCTCAGCCCTCCCCAGCTTCCTGTGCGAACAGCTGATTTGCGGGAAGCCGGGGGGGAGGGAGAAGCAGAGCGGGGTGGCGCGTTCAGGGGAGGAGGCGGAGCGGAGGTAAGTTGGGGCCGGGGGTGGGGCAGGGACCTGCCGGTGGGTGCTCTGCACACACCAAATTTTCCCCTTGGGTGCTTCAGGGGTAGAGCACCCGTGGAGTCGGCACCTAAGGCGCCACTTTTGGCCGGTTAAATTTAGAAGCCCTTTTAGAACCAGTTGTCCCTCGCAGGACAACCGGTTCTAAAAGGGCTTCTAAATTTAACAACCGGTTCTAGCGAACTGGTGCAAACCAGCTCCAGCTCACCACTGTGTATAGGGCATTCTCACATTACTGAAGGAGCAAGAGAGACAAGCTGAGGAGAGCTACCATACAACTCTAGTTAGCTAGGAAGCCAAGGACTTCATTTGGATTGTAGACACAGGCCTAAAAATTGGCCCCAAAGTAATATAACATGCCCAGATCATCCTGTGTAGACTTGAAAGAGACAAAAACACTACCACTCAGGGCAGGATGACTACAATTAGCAAAAGAGGGTTAAGAAACTTAGCCAGGCCTGCAGCTTTGAAGTATGTGATAGGAAGATGATACAGCCTGTCTCTTAAGGGATTTCATTTATTGGTGCTTAATGTCCCATACCCAGTATCCAATGAGGAGTTATGAAGAAGCATTTGATCAGAGAAACTGCATGCTAGGTTAATACATCCATTTGTGGTATCACCTCTGCCAGCTCCCAAGTGATGGTCATTGCTTCACTGGCCCTGTCAGCTCAGGCCCCGTCAGCTCAGGCTTTAGCAGTTGATGACCTGTAACAGTAGTCTTCCAGGCCAGTTGTGCAGGTAGCATAACTTCCCCATATCCAGCCTCAGAAAAGGCCCACTGCAAGTCAGCTGCTCCTTCTTTCCCCATCAGAAAGTTCATGGAGAATTTGGTCTGTTGTCCTTAACAACATCATATTGAAGCGGGTGGCTTCAGACAATAGTGAGATCAACCATTAATCTTGGGCAGTTTAATCTGATAGACTTCAGCTACTGAAGAGTGTTAACTGAACTGATTATTTGATTACTAATGACCTTTCTTCGGAGGCTTCTGAGAATTATTGAAACATGCCAGTAATTCCTCTCCAGCTGTCCAAGGATTAAAATGCTCCTGCCCATGTAATGTGCATGTCGCTGCCTTTGTAACTGTAGCAAACTGTGCGATAGCACTCTGGTAAATCCTTTTCTGAGGATCATAAATTAGAATCCAGTCCACTTTCTCCCTAATTTATAGCAAACAAAGAAGCTGGATTTACAGCATGGTATAATGAATGCTGCTTGCTGGAGGTTGTGAAGTAAACACATGGCTGCACTGTGATGTACTGCCAGGTTCATTTGCATGTTGCTGAAAAAAAGAGCAATACTTTCATTTATTCATCTCTTCTAAATATTCTTTGTACTGAGTTTTTGCTTTATTATTACAAATTCCACAGGCCCATCCTGGCCATATAACATCAGCGACACCATTAGAAGAATGCGGAGTTGTAAAACTTCCGAGATGCTGCCATCTGCACCAGGAATGGAGAGCGCACAAGGCAATCAAAGGCCTGGCTTCTCCATGCCTCTCCCAAACTGTTTTCCTGCATCTGGCCTGGCATTTGTTTGTCTTGTCTCACTTTTAGGGTACATTTGCCATGGAAGGGGTCATTTCCAACTCGAGTAGACATACCAGCCCTAGCTCTGTTTGAACAAGTACACTATAAACAGCAGTGTGCCCTCAGTGACACAAGTGGTGGGAGGAGCAAAGTGCTTCAAGTACAATCCTGTCTGAAACACAGGATACATCTAGTATGGGTATTTCTAGTCTACATGAGCTGGAAGTTACCCCTCCAGCTCTAGCGGAGACATAGAGACTTAAACTGCATCTATTGGGGACGGGGAAGGCGTAAAGCAGTGGGTAAGTTACTGAGGATGCAAAGTCTTGTTACTAATGGCCATGGGAAGAGCACAACTTTGCTGGGTTTCAGTTTCCCCATATGTAAAATACATAACAGCTGCCTAGAGGTGGGATGCTCCAGGGGCTTGTCAAGGTTCCTTCCCCACTCTGAACTCTAGAGTACAGATGTGGGGACCTGCATGAAAACATCCTAAGCTTACTTTTACCAGCTTAGGTTAAAACTTCCCCAAGGTACAAACTATTTTACCCTTTGCCCTTGGACTTCCATTGCCACCACCAAACTTTATCTGGGTTCCTGAAATAACGTAGGTTTGGAAACGTCTTTCCCCCCAAAACCCTCCCAACCCTTGCACCCCACTTCCTGGGGAAGGTTTGGTAAAAATCCTCACCAATTTGCATAGGTGACCACAGACCCAAACCCTTGGATCTGAGAACAATGAAAAAGCATTCACTTTTCTTATAAGAAGACTTTTAATAGAAGTAAAGAAATCCCCTCTGTAAAATCAGGATGGTAGATACCTTACAGGGTAATTAGATTCAAAACATAGAGAATCCCTCTAGGCAAAACCTTAAGTTACAAAAAAGACACACAGACAGGAATAGTCATTCTAGTCAGCACAGTTCTTTTCTCAGCCATTTAAAGAAATCATAATCTAACACATACCTAGCTAGATTACTTACTAAAAGTTCTAAGACTCCATTCCTGGTCTATCCCGGGCAAAAGCAGCACATAGACAGACACAAACCCTTTGTTTCTCTCCCTCCTCCCAGCTTTTGAAAGTATCTTGTCTCCTCATTGGTCATTTTGGTCAGGTGCCAGCGAGGTTACCTTTAGCTTCTTAACCCTTTACAGGTGAGAGGATTTTTCCTCTGGCCAGGAGGGATTTTAAAGGGGTTTACCCTTTCCTTTATATTTATGACACGCCCCCCAAATCTCAGCTAGGGTGAAACGCTGGCTGGGATTTCTTCCTGGAGCTCTAGGAAAAACAGAGTTAATAAGACACACGCACCTCTAAATATACTACCAAGTACATAAAGACTAACAATATTTTCCACATCTCAAGGACGATTTTAACCAGTTGATCCTGGGAGACTTTCACGGGAGAGTGCATCAGCCACTTTGTTAGAAGCTCCTGAGATGTGTTGGATGTCGAAATCAAAATCTTGGAGAGCTAAACTCCATTGAATAAGTTTTTTTGTTATTTCCCATGGTGGTATGAAGCCACTGTAGTGCAGCATGATCGGTTTGCAGGTGGAAATGCCGTCCCCAAACATATGGACGTAGCTTTTCCAGAGCGTAGACAATGGCGTAACATTCTTTTTCACTGACTGACCAGTTGCTTTCCCTCTCAGACAGTTTTTTGCTGAGAAACACTACAGGGTGGAATTCTTGATCAGGTCCTTTCTGCATTAAAACTGCTCCCACACCACGCTCGGACGCATCCGTGGTTACTAGGAACGGTTTGTCAAAGTCTGGGGCCCTTAGTACAGGGTCAGACATGAGTGTCGCTTTAAGCTTGTTAAAGGCCTTCTGACACTTTTTGGTCCACTGAACGGCATTTGGCTATTTCTTTTTGGTTAGGTCTGTTAGTGGGGTGGCGATTTGGCTGTATTGCGGTACAAATCGTCTGTAATAACCAGCCAAGCCTAAGAAGGATTGAACCTGTTTCTTTGACTTTGGGACAGGCCACTTTTGGATAGCATCCACTTTGGCCTGTAGGGGGTTGATAGTTCCTTGACCCACCTGGTGTCCAAGGTAAGTCACTCTGTTTAGGCCTATTTGACACTTCTTAGCCTTAACAGTTAGTCCTGCCTCCCTTATGCGCTCAAGGACTTTTTGTAGATGTTCCAGGTGTTCTGCCCAGGAATCCGAAAATATGGCCACATCGTCAAGGTAGGCGACTGAATATTCTCCTAATCCCGCTAGGAAACCATCTACAAGTCTTTGGAAGGTGGCGGGTGCATTTCGCCGCCCGAAAGGGAGGACATTAAATTCATACAGCCCGAGATGTGTGGTGAATCTGCCAAGGAAAGGTCAGCCTTCATCTAGTGGTACCTGCCAGTACCCATTGGTTAAGTCCAAGGTAGAGATGAACTGGGCCTGTCCCAGTTTCACTAATATTCATCTGTGCATGGCATTGGATAGTTGTCTGGGCGAGTTACAGCATTTAGCTTACGGTAGTCCACACAAAAACGTATTTCCCGATCTGGTTTGGGAACTAGAACCACTGGAGATGCCCATGCACTTCCAGAGGGGCGGATTACACCCATCTGTAACATATCCTGGATTTCCCGTTCTATAGCAGTTTTAGCTTGAGGAGACACCCGGTAAGGTTGGACTTCAATTGGGTGAGCATTACCTGTGTCAATGGAGTGGTATGCCCATTCAGTCAGTCCTGGGGTGGCTGAGAACGTTGGCGCGTAGCTAGTGCACAGCTCCTTGATCTGCTGTCGCTGCACATGCCCAAGGGTCAAGGAGAGGTTCACCTCTTCCATGCCACCAGCACTTTTCCCTTCGTAGTAGACACCTTCAGGCCACTCAGCGTCCTCTCCTCCCTGGGCTGTAAACTGACAAACCTTTAATTCTCTGGAATAAAAGGGCTTTAGAGAATTAATATGGTACACCTTAGGCTTTCGGTTGGAGGTGGGGAATGCTATGAGATAATTAACAGCTCCCAGGCGCTCCTGGACCGTGAATGGCCCTTCCCACGATGTTTCCATTTTATGGGCCTGGAGCGCCTTTAAGACCATGACCTGGTCCCCTACTTTGAAGGAACGCTCTCTGGCATGTTTATCATACCAGGCTTTTTGCTCTTTTTGAGCATACTTCACAAGACCGGACATAGGTAGAAACATCCTTGCCCATTCCCTCCCAGTGGAATGACCCCCCCACAAACGGTCTTTGGTCCTGTTCACCCCAGCATGGCCACTAGGGTGATCGTGGGCTAAGCTCAAGAGCTTGGCCCGGTATTTAGTTGGAACTACCAACTGTCTCTGAGGATGCCAGTCTTCCTGGTGTCCACCAGAAAGAGTTTCCTTGTATAAAAGTCCTCTTTCTACAACAAACCTGGATTGATTAGAAGAGCTGAGAGGCAGTGGGTTGCTCCGTGCTGCCGTCCAAGCTCTCTGGAGGCTTTCATCTGCTTCCTGTTCGGTCTGGAACTGGTTCCCTTGATGCTGGAGACATCAGTTCCTCATTGGATTGTGGACCTATGCTTGGTCCCTCTGGAAGCGATGTAGGGGATGGGGCTGTTTCCATTGACTGTGAACCGCTCTCCACTGGGACACTGTTGGGGTTCAAGCTCTAGCTGAGCCTCTTGTGTAGGGTTATGGGCTGTTGCCGGTTCAGGTTCGGTGGGGCCTTCTGGTGTTGAGGTTGCAAGTACTGGATTCAGTGCTGGCAATGGGTCTGGTGCTGGTTGTTCCGCTGGTTCCGGTTCTGGGACTGGTTCTGTCTGGGTCTCTGGGACTGGATCCACTACTGCTGTTGCAGACATTGGCCTGGGGTCCGGGTCCATCACCTCTGACCGGGTCCTGATAGAAGTTTCCGGAACAGAGCTAGGCCTCATGGCTTGTTTAGCCTGGCTGCGGGTGACCATTCCCACCCTCTTGGCCCGCTTCACATGATTGGCCAAGTCTTCCCCCAACAGCATGGGGATGGGATAATCATCATAGACTGCAAAAGTCCACGTTCCTGACCAGCCCTGGTACTGGACAGGCAACTTGGCTGTAGGCAAATCGAAAGAGTTGGACTTGAAGGGTTGAATCATCACTTGGATCTCTGGGTTGATTAAATTGGGGTCCACTAAGGAAGCATGGATAGCTGACACTTGTGCTCTGGTGTCCCTCCACGCGGTGACCTTCTTCCTGCCCACACTCACAGTTTCCCTCCGCTCCAAGGGTATCTGGGAGGTATCTGGGCCTGCGGACCTCTGGTGTGATTCCGGTGCAATGAACTGTAATCTGTTGGGGTTCTAGGGGCAGTTGGCCTTTACATGCCCCAGCTCGTTACATTTAAAACATCGTCCAGCTGACGGGTCACTGGGGCGAGGTGGGTTGCTGGAGAACGGGGTGGTGGGATGATAAGGGGTCTGGAGGGTTCTTTGGGTGGTAGGTGGGGCTTTGGGTGGCCCCCGGTAATAGGGTGTGGTCTGGGGTTGTCCCTTCTGGTCTCCGCTCCAACTGCGACCAGCTTTCTTCTTCTCTGCCACCTCCACTCATCTGGCTCCAATCTCTCCTGCCTCAATTACAGTTTTGGGCTTCCCATCTAGGATGTATCTTTCTATTTCCTCAGGAACACCCTCTAAGAATTGTTCCATTTGCATTAGGAAGGGCAAATTTACTGGAGATTCAACACTTGCTCCTGATATCCAGGCATCCCAATGTTTCACAATGTGGTAGGCATGTCGGGTAAATGACACGTCTGATTTCCACCTTAGGGCTCTGAACCTCCGACGAGAATGCTCGGGTGTTATCCCCATTCTGACTCTCGCCTTGGATTTAAACAGTTCATACTTGTTCATGTGTTCTTTAGGCATTTCAACCGCCACCTCAGCTAAGGGTCCACTGAGCTGCGGCCTGAGCTCTACCATGTATTGGTCTGTAGAGATGCTGTACCCAAGGCAGGCCCTTTTGAAGTTTTCTAAGAAGGCCTCAGTATCGTCGCCTGCCTTGTAGGTGGGGAACTTTCTGGGATTGGAAGTGGTACCTGGAGAAGGATTGCTAGGGTTTGTTGGTATATTCTGCTGAGCCTTTACCTTCTCCATCTCCAGTGCATGCTTCCTCTCTTTTTCCTTCTCCTCCTCCACATGCTTCCTCTCTTTTTCCTTCTCCTCCTCCACATGCTTCCTTGCCTCCATTTCCCTCCTGTGGGCAGCCTCCTGTACCTCCTTCTCCAGCCGCATGAGTTCTATCTGTCTTTCATGTTCCTTTTGTTTTTCCTCAGCCTGAAATCTGGCTAATTCCAGCTTTTGTTGAGCTGTGGATTTTGTCATCCTAACCTCTCTGTTTTTAACTAACTTTACACTCGAGGTTTAGAAATAAACAAAACTTGGCTGTAAAATTTTGCTGTGCTGGAATAGGATACCTGTTCTCTGATAGTGATTGTCAGCCTACAGAAAAAGACAATTCCCTTTGTCTCTGTTCTGGCCCCAAATCAAAGCAAAAAACCTCCAACTACTTGGAAACCTGCTTACCAGCAGCCTAAAGGAAAAAAAATTCCTGTTCAAACCGATGCTCCTTGTAAAAAAATCAAAATCCTAAAAAAAAAAAGCCCTGCCACTTTTGTCTCCAGGCAAATGGGTAGAACACCCCCCCATATTTACTTTTAGGGGAAAAAAAGCTTCTGGTTTAACAAGACTGAATTTCCCTGCAGGAGGTTAAGTACCCTGCCTCCAGGCAAAGAAAACCTGCAATTCACAAAGATAATCCCCTTTTGTCTCTCCTCTGGCCCCAAAGCAGAGAAAAAACAAGCTGCTTTCCAGCAGCTCCAAAGGAAAAAAAAATTTCCTTTTTAAAATCTGTATTTCTAGTTCAAAAAATCTCAAATTGATCTCAAAATGATTTCAGGTTAATCCCACCACTCTGCCACCATGTCAAGGTTCCTCCCCCACTCTGAACTCTAGGGTACAGATGTGGGGACCTGCATGAAAACATCCTAAGCTTACTTTTACCAGCTTAGGTTAAAACTTCCCCAAGGTACAAATTAATTTTATCCTTTGTCCCTGGATCTCCACTGCCACCACCAAACTCTAACTGGGTTTATTGGGAAATGTAGTTTGGACACGTCTTTCCCCCAAAAAATCCTTCCAACCCTTGCACCCCACTTCCTGGGAAAGGTTTGGTAAAAATCCTCACCAATTTGCATAGGTGACCACAGACCCAAACCCTTGGATCTGAGAACAATGAAAAAGCATTCACTTTTCTTACAAGAAGACTTTTAATAGAAGTAAAAAAGAATCCCCTCTATAAAATCAGGATGGTAGATACCTTACAGGGTAATTAGATTCAAAACATAGAGAATCCCTCTAGGCAAAGCCTTAAGTTACAAAAAAGACACACAGACATGAATAGTCATTCTATTCAGCATAGTTCCTTTCTCAGCCATTTAAAGAAATCATAATCTAACACATACCTAACTAGATTACTTACTAAATTTTAAGACTCCATTCCTGTTCTGTCCCCAGCAAAAGCATCACACAGACAGACACAGACCCCTTGTTTTTCTCCCTCCTCCCAGCTTTTGAAAGTATCTTGTCTCCTCATTGGTCATTTTGGTCAGGTGCCAGCGAGGTTACCTTTAGCTTCTTAACCCTTTACAGGTGAGAGGATTTTTCCTCTGGCC
Organism: Natator depressus; assembly: GCF_965152275.1. NCBI lineage: Eukaryota > Metazoa > Chordata > Testudines > Cheloniidae > Natator > Natator depressus. The sequence goes on along the minus strand of NC_134241.1, from coordinate 42,089,652 downwards.
AGGAGGGATTTTAAAGGGGTTTACCCTTCCCTTTATATTTATGACACGGCTAGAGGAGTGAATGAATTCAATGGCAAAGCCAATAAAGGTGCAGTACAACATAACAATGCACTCATATAGCCTCACTCATGGAATCAGCCAAATCAGCAGCCTCCCAGTATAGGACTGGTCATGTAGGACCCTTTGCAGAGACTGCCTTCTTCTCTGAAAACCCTGCCTGAAAACATACTTTTCTGGTCAGGGAATAGGCACTGGCAGGAGGCCTGTTGGTGCTGCAGAGTGATGAGAGGTCATTGTGGATGGCCGCATGCTGCCTCTTTGGTACACTCTCCCCCCCACCACACCAGACTATACAGAGCTACTCGGAGATTGAATAATGCAATGGTAACTGGGTGTCACATTGCCCGGTTTCCTATGCCCCAGGCTCAGGTAGATGCCCATAACCTATTTTTGCACTTAGAAATTTTATATCATGTTACCCTCCCCCTACTCTGCTCCCTGATTCCAAGGAGCCTGTTCCCAGAAGCAGGGTGCTTGCTGATAAATACAGTAGGTGCTCTCCGAAGGCCATTGCAGGAAAACCTATTCCCCACAGCTCCACTCCAGATTTTGTTAGTGCTCTCTTGATTACTTACAAAATATACCCAAGAATGAACTCAGACCCTGTTCAGCTAGAGGTGCTCTCTTCACCCTCTCAAGCACTGAGCCCAGTTCAAACTTCCTTCTCAGAAGCTGCTGGGTCCTACATCCTCCAAACCTGGTCTCAACACCACTTGCCTAGTAGCCTGGACTCAGAAAGACGAGTCCCCAGTGAACTAGTCTCTGATGTCTTGAGAGCTCATTCCTGTACCTTCAGCCAGGTCCCAAAAAAGCTGCCTCCCTCCCAGTGGTCCTTGATCAACAGCTGACGTTCAAACAAACTTCCCATGGCAACCTAGTGGGCCTTTACTGAATGCTCAGATGTTAAATTGGTGTCTCTGACCACAGGTTTTACTCCCACCATCCCATACTTAAAATAATATAAACAGAACACACAACTTAATGTTCCCCACACTGCGCAATAACCCAGAGTGATCCCCTAGCCCCACTGGCCTAGCATATTGCATCTGACTGTTACAATTAAAGCCAACACACAGTAAGCACGACTGTTTGGAAAATGTTTTTTCCATCCCAGGAAATTTTTTAATTTTCAAAAAAACAAACAACCAAAAAAAAAACAAACAAAAAAACCCTCCTATCCTGCACTGGGATGAAAAGCTGAAGTTTTTAACTGACCAAAAATCTGAAAAAAAAGATTGGTTTGGGTCAATTGAAACATTTCATTTTGATCATTTCAGAATGCTGTGTTTCAAGTTAAACCCTTTTTTAAAAAACATTTTTTTACTACAAATTAACTTAAATTTTGAAATGAAAAAAGTCAGCTCAAAGCTAAAAAACAGAATTCTTTGTTTTGAAAATTTCAAAACAGGACATTTCAACAAATTTTGAAACCATTTTTTTCTTTCAAAATTTTTCCAAAATGGGAAATTTGTCAAAACTAACTGTTTTCTTGTGAAAAAATTGGGTTCACACGAATTGGCATTTTTCAATGGAAAAAGATTTTGTTGTAAAATTCCTGAGCAGCTCTAAATGTGAGTAACTCCAAACAAGAGGAACTTCTACCATCCAAGTGATTGGCATTTTGAGCACTAGGCAGTGCTGGGTTCTGCATGGGCAGCCTAGCCTTCAGCAGCCATCCAAACAGAATGTTAGAGGTAGCACACAAAGCCATTTAACACAGCTTATGTAGAAAGGATGTAATATTTGATGAGGCCACTTCCCAACTTGTTAATAAACTGGGTCATTATTAGAGTCTCCTAATACAGAATATATCTCAGTTTGGGAATCAATGTTAAACTCCTGTAAAACATTCAAAAAAGGATAAAATTATACAACTCCACGTCTTAACAATATGAGCGCCAGCAATCAGACACATTTAATTCAGCCTACTTAGAGACCTACTGGTAGGACCATAATATTTGATGAGGTTACTGAGGAGGGTTCCAGCCTTCTTCAGACCCAGATAGGAACATAAATGTCAGCAGGATAAAGACTAGAGGAACAGCCCTTCACTTCTAGGCTTCTCCTTCTTGACTTGACACAGAAATGCGTTTGGCACCGTGCTGATCTGTAGCATGTGGGCTCTGCCCTGGTGCCTCACAGGCCCCTTGTGATTCTGTATGGAGAACCATGCAGTGGTAACTGCGGAGGTTGCCTGGTCCTGTGCCACTGATGTCCTTAAGCCTTAGGGTCAGGTCCTTGAACTGGACCCTGAAGGATTGGTTGCTGCATAACACTTACCATTGCAGTTGCTTATAACTTTGATTGATACGGTCCCAGATTAGGTCAATGTCACAGTAGCATAAAACATATTCCAGTTGTGTCATATATACATTCATAAGCATATTCCCATAAAGCATTATGGGGTGCAACGTCACAACCCTGTCCAGCAGTCCTTGCTTAAGTAAGTCTCCCATTGATTTCAGTGGAAGCCCTGACTGAGTAAAGGTCACAGGAGACACTGTGGATAGGATTTCCAAAAGTGTCTACGTGACTTAGAAGCACAAGTCCCACAGAAGGTCACTGGGAGTCAGACTGACTAAGGTATTTAGGTGCCAGTGTGCAGATTGGTGCCTAGTGAGATTTTCAAATGTGCCTAAGTGACTCTCAATAGCAGTTAGGCACTTAAGCTAGTTAGGAGCTTTGAAAACTCTACTGCGTGCTAGCTGCAACTTCAGGCACCTAAATACCATAGTCAGTGCAGCCCTGAGTTGTTTTTTGAAAATTCCATCCTGTGTTATGAGCAAAAATGAAAATGAAAACTTTTGACAGAGACATTAACCAACTCATAATCTCATCCAAACAAAATAGCATGTTTGTTTGACAAGACCTAATGCTGAGTGGCATTAATTATGCTGAGTGGCATTAATTATGCTGCCATCCTCTAATGTATGCTGATTGTGTTCTATATGATTCTGATTCTGAAGGAGTCTTGTCCCCTTCTTGGAGCTTAGGCACCTTCACCAGCGGCCAGTGGGGGAACCCAGGCCTTTCCACTACTCTGGGTCCAACCCAGGACCCTACACATAGGGTGACCAGATTTCCCAATTTTATAGAGACAGTCCCAGTATTTGGGGCTTTCTCTTATATAGGCACTTATTACATCCCTGCCCCATCCCAATTTTTCACATTTGCTATCTGGTCAACCTATCTACATAACAGCCACATCCCGCTGCCTCCAGTTCACTGCTGCTATTCCCTGAGCCTTTCCGCACCTAGTGCCTCTGTCTTCACCCCACCCTCAGGGCTGACGTTCTCAGATCTTTGTCTTTCTCGGTGTACGCCAGTGCCACCCAGTCTCTTGGGTGTTTCTGCTGCTCCTTTGAACAGCCAGAAGTTCCCTCCCCTTCCCTGCACCGCTCTATGCTGCTATTCTGATCCCAGCAGAGACAAACCTGCCCAGCCCCACCATAGCTCTTTTTATCTCAGCCTGCTGGGCTCTGATTGGCTGCTTCCATGAGGCCTCTCTAGGCAGGCCTGGAGGACTCACTTTTGCTGCTCCTTCCTGGGGCAGGGTGTGGTAATATCGCAGGCCTGCAACAGGGAGCCACAAAGGGCCACCCCTTCCCACCTGCCTTATGTTGAGATTAATGAAACTCAATCTATTTAATCCAATTGTGATCAAATCCTCTCTTAATCTTAAATCATAGAGAAGCATAAGAGAGGATTTGATCGCAGTCTGTAAGTACCTACCTTGTGACAAGACTTCTGAATGTAGAGGGCTCTTCAGTCTAGTAGACAAAACCAGAACAAGATCCAATGGTGTGAAGCTGGACACCTTTCTGAAAGGTAGGCTCTAGCTCAACCTGAAGTTCTGGGCTTCATGCTGGAATCACTGGGCAATGTTCCTTGGCTTGCGTTATGCAGGAGGTCAGATAGTACGACCACAGTGGTGTCCTCTGGCCTTTAAATCATGTGCCAGAGAGCAGGCAATGAATGGGAGCTGTGGCATAGGAAAAAGAGGCAAATGATGCTCACTGATGTCTCCACAGTGCGAACTAGGATGGTCATGAGAGCAGGATGGATACTGCCTGTAAGGGTGCAGGGATAGAAGTGCAAGAAACAGGACATAGAGTAGCCTGAGGATGGCTACATAATGGCCTGTAATTGTCAGCCATGGGAGGACAAATGACTTGAACAGAGAGAGGAGCTCAAGTTCTGAGAAGACAGAGGAGCAAAGTAGCAGGCCTAGGAAATCTTAGAGTATTCGCACCTCTTCCCTTCCCTTATACTGACATACATAAAGCAGAGCTGAGCTGCTTGGTTCCCATGGCAACCACCAGCAACTCTCAGACCAATCAAAACCCAGGATGCAATTATACTCTATTAGTCTGATATCAACGAGAGCTGACATAGAATCACTCGTTAACATGGAGATGCTTCTGAAAGCACCAGGGCGCTCACGGGCAATGAGGGGCTCCTCTCCTCTACAAGTCCCTCACCTGCTGTGCTGTCTCATTGGCAAATGGCATTTGATCTTCAGTTTCACACTGAAGGTAATTTTTTCCATCCCCAGGACCAATGAGAGTCATGCCACATGCATGAAACTTATGCAATGAAAGACTATTAACAGAAAGGGTGGGACTTGGGGGTCCTGAATGGGGATTATTTGGAGCTCTCCTTATCTCCTGCTGGTTTGAAGAGACTGTGTTTTCTGCAAATTCAGGGACAGGCAGGTACAGAACTCCAGGCCAGCTCCTCCTCCTTCCTCTGCCTTCTTATTCCAAGTGTGTTAAAGGAGACCTCAAAGGCTACAAATAGAGCAGGGCCTAATTTATGGTCCAAATGTTCTTTCCCAACAGAAAATGTCTTTCTGACTAAATGTCAATGTTGGTAAAAAAAAAAAAAGCCATTTCATCAGAAAATGTTTGTTTTTTCAATCGTAATTTCAAAAGCAGAATACTTTTGACAAAAACAAAATAAAGAATTTATCAGAGTTATCAAAATTTTTCATAGGGAAAAAATCATTTCCCAGCCTGCTCTAGTGATAAAAGATGCACCTGAATTAGGAGTGAAAAACAGAGGTGTGCACACAAAATGAGGAATATCAGCCCGACATACTCAACTTTTACTCTGGGGTGGCTGCTCCCAAGTGGCCAGATATCATCCACTGAAAGCTCCTGGGTGATCCATGTATTTCCAGTGGAGTTATATTCATAGACAGTGGAGAGACAGGTTTGGTTCATGAGCAATGTTAGCCTGGCCCAGTGTTTGCATCTGATGTCTGCAACAGAACCAAGGTGTTTGGCTACCTGGTCCCAGACCAATGTGTCTCATGATCCATACTGGCACATCCCCTTGCCCCATTGTATTTTTGCTCTCAGCAACCATACGGGGAGATTTCAACAAACCAGTAAAGTGCCTGAAACCACCACTATTATTTATTGCTAAAAGCAGCCAAGTCAGGAGGCCGTAAATTGGCCATGCAGCAGCCTCAGCTTGACCAAGGCAGGAGGGGAGGGGGTTTTGGGTGCCACAGAAAGGACAGCTTGACCCCACGTCCTTCCGGATAAGAATTGTATTGAAGTTGCTGATACATGCATTTTAGAAAAGCAGGATGTGCCCTCAGGAATGTGTCTATCAGGGCCTCAAGGTTGCAAACTCTGGAAAAACCCACACCTGGTTAATCAATAATCAGAAGGAACCTCTTGCTTGACCATTAAAACTGCTTGCTTGACAAGTTTTCTTTAAGGGACATGTCATTCTATTACTAATGTATAAACAAGGGAAAAAACTTTGAGGTAGTTGGACTCTCTCTCTGGATACATCTTGCGGTCCCCACCGGCAGATGGAAGATTTGGCCACCGGAAGCCTGCCGCTGTGCCACTCAAGAGCCACACTCACCTTTGGTAATTATCAAGGGTTGGGGGTGTTCTACTAACCTGTTGCGGACGTGTGTAAGTGCTGGAGACTAAGTAAAGTTTAGCTTTAAGTGAAATCATTCTTGTGTTGTCCTGTTTGTGCCAGCCGTCTATCGGTCGGACAGCCATGTCTCCCCTGATTTATTTCCTGACACCACCTCACACAGAGTAAAAGTTATCAAGAGCTTTGGGTTGAAAGAACCCCGGGTAACACATCCAGCCTGCACATATAAGACACACAGGAGTTAATACACACCTGAAAGCGCCCTATAGCTTTCCACCTTCAGAGGCCAGGCCAGCAAAGTGCAACCTATGCATTTATTTTGTTCCCTTTTAAGTGAGAGCAAGATCATGTCTCCTGAAAACGAAACCCAGCACATCATCAGTGTAAGCCTTCCTTGTCAATTAACCTTCAATATGACTGGATCCAGCTCCTGTGCTCAGAAACAGTTATGTGGGGGCAACACTTCTAACACTCAGGGGCAACTAACCCACCTCAGATACATGGCTGCTGCAAATAACTTGACGGGAATAGATTGTATTGCTAACAAAAATACAGAGGGACAAATTCATGGCTTCCCAGATTTCCAGGAAACAGCTGAAGGTGGCCATGATATAAGAAACAATTCCTCTCATTCTTCACGCTGGAGTGGAAGGGCTGCAACCCACAGAATGACTGTAGAGTTTACTCTTAATTCCTTTGTTGTTCACTTGCGATATGGGGGCATCCATGCAATTTTGGATCTCACGAGGCTCCTAAACCACTTAGATGCTTTTGAAATTTTTTATCCCATGTCGCTAAACCAAGGCACCAGAAAGAAACAACTGGATAGAGTCCTGAAATCTACAGCAGCAGCCCTTACACCAGGGGCTTTCCTGACTCCAGTGTACTTGAAAAGAGTTCCTCTCCATAGATTCATAGAAGATTAGGGTTGGAAGAGACCTCACGAGGTCATCTAGTCCAACCCCCTGCTCAACTCAGGACTGACCCCCAACTAAATCATCCCAACTAGGGCTTTATCAAGCCAGGCCTAAAAAACCTCTAAGGATGGAGATTCCACCACCTCCTGAGGTAACCCATTCCAGTGCTTCACCACCCTCCTAGTGAAATAGGTTTTCCTAATATCCAACCTAGACCTCCCCCACTGCAACTTGAGACCATTGCTCCTTGTTCTGTTATCTGCTGCCACCGAGAACAGCCGAGCTCCATCCTCTTTGGAATCCCCTCTTCAGGTAGTTGAAGGCTGCTATCAAATCCCCCCTCACTCTTCTCTTCTGCAGACTAAATAAACCCAATTCCCTCAGCCTCTACTCAGAAGTCATGTGCCCCAGTCCCCTAATCATTTTCGTTGCCCTCCGCCGGACTGTCTCCAATTTGTCCACATCCTATCTGGGGTTGCGGGGCGGGGGGAGCTGGACACAGTACTCCAGCTGTGGCCTCACCAGTGTCAAATAGAGGGGAATAATCACTTCCCGCAATCTGCTGGCAATGCTCCTACTCATGCAGCCCAACATGCCTTTAGCCTTCTTGGCAACAAGGGCACACTGTTGACTCATATCTCGCTTCTCATCCACTGTAATCCCCAGGTCCTTTTCTGCAAAACTGCCGCTTAGCCAGTCGGTCCCCAGCCTTTAGCAGTGCATGGGATTCTTTCATCCTAAATGCAGGACTCTGCACTTGTCCTTGCTGAACCTCATCAGATTTCTTTTGGTCCAATCCTCCAATTTGTCTAGGTCACTCTGAACCCTATCCCTATCCTCCAGCGTATTTACCTCTCCCTGCAGCTTAGTGTCATCTGCGAACTTGCTGAAGGTGCAATCCATCCCATCAGAAGAGAGACAGCAAAAGTTGTTCACTACTATTCATACTGGACACGAAAGCCCCTAGACTTATGGGATTGTTGGGCATGAGGGGCCCATGTCTAGATTTCCTGGCCTGAGCCAGAGTGTGAGCTGGGGGGAAAAATGGGCTCCCTTCTGTAATTACAGTCTTTAATTACATACTCACAGGCTATTTTTTCCATAAGACCCACTACACCATTTTGGACAAAAGATGGACCTGCCCTGGAAATGATTCAGGGTTGTGCAGGGAAGGAGGCTGTTGTCTGTAGGAACCCTGCTTCATTTGTTACAGGAGCTGGAAGGTGTTTGGTGAATAAGGCAGGGCGTTGCAAGAAGAGAAAGGGTGGTCTCAGGGGAAAAGCTGTTGCCTGCTGCCCCGGAGAAGTGGATTCTATCCCTGCCTCTGCCCCAGAGTTGGGATGCTGCTGGGCAAGTCACTTAAACCAAACTCTTCCCATGTGGTCACTAACTTTGTGTTGCTCACTTTCGGAGTGCCTGACTTGAGACACTGGGTCTGATTTGCAGAAACGCTGAGCACTCATAGCTGTGAGCCAGCTGCATGACTTGCAAAGGGTTCATTTCCAGACCACACCAAGGAAACATCTGTACATGCTCATGCTCCACACCCCTCACTTCCTCATCCTTGAGGCCCAACCCGACACAAAGTGGTGGGACCTCCTGCCACCTCTAGAGGGTGAGGAGCCCCGGCGGCTTCCGCCCGCCCACTTCCTGGATCCCAATAGGATCACTCTCCTGTAGCCATCTGGCCCCACCCTGTCTCAATACACATAAGGGGGCACAGGCATTTCCCAGCTTTTGACTGCTTGACTTTGCAACCTTAAAAATATGCTTTTAACATCAGGTTTTTCTGTGTGTGTGTATAAGTAATTATATTTACATTCACTGTAAAGTCTTATATTGCTAGAGCAGTACAGAGAGGCCTTAGTGTACAAAAGAATCAGGCCCCAAGGGCACGTATAACAGGTGGCTTGGAGGTCCAGGTGACCTAGTGATTAGAACACATGGCTCTCAGCCCCCTGTTTGGTTGAGAAGCCTAGTCTTTAAGGCCAGGGAGGGGAGGGAATGGGAGGGGGACTGGGGCCCTCCCTCTCCACTAGGTCCCAGCCCAGGGCCCTGTGAACATCAACCCCTGAAAAGCACATTGGTGAGGGTGAGCCCCACAATGTCTCTGGGGGTCACTCACTCAGTTACCTCAGGTGCTGGAAGCTCCTTGGTCCCCTTCTATGTCTCCCTTGGCTGAGGAGGCAGTGCTTACTCCCTATTGGCTGCCTTCGCTGGCTGGCTAGTGCTCTTGCCCCCCAGGCAGTGAGACAACTGTCTCCTGTCTCTGCGCCAGTCAGCCCTGAACTGAGCCAGGCTCCCTCCTTTTCTCCTCTCTCTAGGCCTGGCACTGGCTGCAGGTATAGTGGGGCAGGGCTAGCTGTGCCCAAAGGCTCTCTTTAACCCCTGCTGTGCTGGTTGGCAGTTTCTCTGCTTCATCACAGTAGGTCTACTCTGCAATGTAAGGCCAGGCTCAGACTCAGGTTTGAACCGAATTCCCATTTCTATCTACAAACAAATCCCTCAGACCCCACAAGCATGAAGAGTTCAAGCTGGAGCCAAGCCAGGACCAGGGTTCAAGCCCTATTGCTTTGCAATATAGATCTGGGTCCTGGGGAGTCTGCCAACAGAATCCCATAATCCCATGGACTGACTTTCTTTCTCCTCTCTCTCCCAAGAATCACCAATCGACTCCAAAGAAATGGAAGCCGCCCCCACCCCTGTTCTAATACAGCAGCTCCATGAGTCAATGTTTACCCTTTTCCTGACTGCTGATCTGCAAACACACCTTCAAAGAACCTTCTGCATTTGCAGTGGAGATCCACCAGCAGCAGTTCTTTGCAGTATGCACTGCTTCATGGTCACAGGAGCACAGCCAGCTTTTGGTAAATCTCTGGTGCAAGGCCAGCAAAACAGTGGATTTTAGTAAGAGTACCAGGAATGACTATGCATGCCAGCAAAGAGCATTGGAAATTTAGCGGACTGATGATCAGAGAAGAGAGTGGATTAAATGGCTCAAGACTGAGTACTAGAAAACCAGGGACCAGAACTGCACCTTGGGCAACTCACCGACATCACGCCCATTTTATGGGGAGTTTGACCAGGTGCTGGGGACTGCGCCAAGCATGGAGCCAACCTTGGTGCCTGATGACTCGGTCAGCTGGGATGGTGACCAGCTGGCCTGAGAAGCCAGCATGGGAACTGATGGGAACCAGCAGCAGGTGCTGAATAGGGATAGCAAAAGGACTCTGCTGCTGACATTAGTCCCAGAAGAGGCTTTGCCACAAGAGTAGCACGTCCAGGGGCCATACTCGCTGGAGCTTTTTTTATGCTCCCCCACCCCCAAGTAATAGCCTGCCAAGGAATCAGCAGCAGAAACAGAATGGGAGGTAGGCCTGAGCCTGAGTTTGAATGCTGGACTTAAATTGCAGTGTAGACATACCCTGAGAGTACTACATGAGATGAAAAGTGTGGGGAATGCACTAGGACAGCAGGACTGCACGCTGGGTGGATCATGCCCATGGATAGTATTTACAAAACCTGCACTCTGAACTAGAGACAGAGCAGCAGTGCAATCTGTTTAATAAGGGAAGGTTCTTACCAGAAACTTCCCTTTTGCATATGCTGACATTTCTCTGTTTAATTCAGAACCTTTATGTTGCATTAAGGTGCTTTTTCATTTAATATTCACTCAAGTCCACATATGCATTGAAATCCATGGCTGTAAATGGCTAGGGTGACTAGGCTTCACTCTCTCTGAATTAAGAACATCCCCAGAATTCATCAATGGAATTACAGCCATAGAATTCAGTTATTTGTTCTTTGTATAAAATACCCCCAACCTGTGCTTTCAATTTGCCGCAGCTGAACTTCTCCTTACCTGAAAAATGCAAGACATTCTGCTTAAGCAGAACTGCATCGCCTCAAAAGAAAGGCTGTTTCTAACAGGCTGTAAGAGATTTGTAATCTGTCTTTGAGTCATATTTAATGCCAACTCCAATTAATGCAAAGGATGCATTATATAAGCCTGATATCTTTAAAACCAGGTTCAGCTAACTTCAGAATGACATCTCCAAGCCAGGACAATTAAAATTTGCCTGTTAGAAGATTTAAAAGGGTAGTAGGTCCTTGGAGCGAGGGACGTGGATGTGGGGTAACGAACTGCAAACTGGAACAGGAAAGCAAGATGTGAACTGTTTCTCCAAAGCAATTTGTTCAATCCTGACTGGCTTTGGGCTGCCGTCTATGGATGCCACATGAGATGCTGGGCAACAGCACCTGGGGTGAGGGGTGACTGTCATGATAACAAGCTAGGCACATCAGAGAGACCTGGCACATACAATAGGAGTGGGAGGGGCAGAATGACACAAGACAACAGGGCCTGGATTGTGCCATTAGGCACAGCCCTAAGCAAGAGGCGGGGTGGAAGCTGCACTGCTACAGGAGTAGCCCAGGGTGTGCTGTCTCAGACACACCCCTGGGAGTCACAATCCCCTTTTTGATTCCCACAAGGGGCAGTAATTTGCTGCTGGCCTGTAATAGCAGGTTATGACACCCAGCTGTAGCCAAGGCTCCATCCATTCTCCTCCCCATCTATTCCCAGTCAATCCTTGCCCCCTTTCCACCATCCTGCTCTGGGGAGTTAACCAGCTGCTTGAGTGACAGCTGCTATCCTGGCCAACATACTGGGGATTGAACCAGGGAGCTCCACAGCTAAAAGCACCAGCTGTAACAGTTGAGCTAGAGTTCCCTACCTAGGGTTGTAACAGACTCAGTGCCTGCCCAGAGGGGAAGCTGTAACACACATGCCCCAGCAGGCTATTCTGACTCTTGCTCCCCCAGTCTCAAGGTCTGAGTAGCGCACAGAGGGGCATAAGGGTGAGTTCTTGCTCCCTTACGTAGGGGTGAAGGCCCTTTCTCAGTGCAGGCCTATGCTTCTCAGGGGCTGATCTATCAAGGGGGACAGAGGATAATGCACTCTCTAGAAGTGTGAGACTGACGGGGGGAGGGATAGCTCAGTGGTTTGAGCATTGGCCTGCTAAACCCAGGGTTCTGAGTTCAATCCTTGAGGGGTTTGCCTATTGCCTGGAAGAACAGTGTGCCAGTTCTGTGGGGCTAGGAGCAAATCCCCCCTGGCTCTGAACTGCATCACACAACTGCAGATCAAGCCTTCTGCCCTGTTCTATGCCCATGGATTAGCTTGTGGCTGGTAATTTCCTGCTCTTGTTCGTTTTCTGGATTCAGTCATTTTTTGTTTCCCTTTGCAGGGCAAATAGGCTTAAACAAATCCTCAAGGCAAATTACAACCCCAGCAACCCTGCCCCTTCCTGGTGCACACAAAGCTCCTGCAAGTTACTGCTTCACAGAGAAGAGATCCTGACTCCACCCCAAAGCAGCTAAGCAATTGCAAACCCTAATTCTGTACATCTATTGCACTATCTAGAGTATACCATTACCATAGGGACTGAGTGCCTCACAATCTCTAATATATTCATCCTTAGCGCATATGTGTTATGACAGAGATGGCAATTTCCTGTACTGTCATTGGGAGACCTTACTGCATTACATTTATTTATCACTGCAGGCCAGGGATTGTATGTAATTCCACGGGCGGGGGGAGGGGGAAAGAGGGCACTGCCCTCCAGGAATTAAGAATACGGTGGGGTAATTAGGCAGATTCTCTCAGGTTGTAACATCTCCAGAGAGGAACCACCACCCGGAAAGGGTTCATAGATTGGAGAATCCAGTGTGAACCAGAGACCAACAGACAAAGAACAGACTTGGGGATAAATTGTCAGTTTAAATTCAGGTTTAGGGCCTTTTTCTGATCAAGCAAACAGAAAGGGCTTTCTGTCGGGAGGGGTGGGGAGCAAACCCTGCCAGGGAGTAAAAGGACTTGACCTACTGGAGTCCCATAGAACTAAAGAGTGGCCTCTGGTAAGCTTTTAGCATGCTTAAGGGTTCTTTAATGTTTTCTCTGAAATGCTTTGCCCCTAAGAATAAAGATACTTACTTATAAAGAGCTGTGCGGTAATTTATAGCTGTGGGCAATGACAACTGTTCATACCCTCTGAGGAGAAAGAGTCCCCAAGACTCAACATCCATTCCGACCTATTGCAAAGACGTTTTGTTGTTGTTTTTAATTATCACCCCCCTACAGAGGCACAGTAACACAAACTTCTTCAACTCTGGGATCACACAACAGCACACCCAAGGATAAGCAGAACTCCACAGGTAACAGCAAAGCCTGTTCCAGCAGGCAAAGCATTGAGACCCCTCATGAAAAGAGCCAGGCATCTCTCTTATCAGGTACGAATAAATAACAGGAGATGATGAACTACATAAAACAAAGATCCTGTCTTCATGTTAACATCCTCCGTAAAGGCACAGAAAAATAAAGCAAACACAGGGAGAAGAAGCAGAATAGTCTCTATGTAGCTTTACTCCCCTCAGAGTTCTCTATGAAGCATCAGTGGCTGTTCAAATCATTTTCCATTGGTGGGGCTGACAAAGGAAGGCATTCAGCATAAAGGCTCCTACTGTTTACATCATATCTGGCATGAATCAATCCCTTGGCAGCTTTTATACAACAGCATTTCCAAATAGCAGGGAAGAGGAATCAGACAGTTTACCTGTACATTCCCCTTTAAAAATACTGCCAGAGTCTTTAGCCAGGTTCTTTGAATATTAACCTGAGCCTGAATAAATAACATTCAATGCAGTATGTTAAGATTTTACTGTAACTTTGTCTCAATAAAAAGTTTTTTTTTAATTCTCTCACTGCACAAAGTCTGCGGACGTGTGCCAGGAAGAAGAGAGTAGCTGCGACAAGACAAATGCTAGAGCCCAGGAACTGCGGCTTCATTTCACCTTCACCAAGGAAGCAGTATGCTTACTAAAATAGAATCATAGCAATGTAGGGCTCTAAGGGACCTCGAGAAATCATCAGGCCCAGCCCTCTGCACTGAGGCAGGACCAAGTAACCCTAGACCAGCCCTGACAGGTGTTTGATCAATCTGTTCTTAAACACCTCCAATGACAGGAATTCCACAACCTCCCTTAGAAGCCAATTCCAGAGCCTGACTACCCTTATAGATGGAAAGCTTTTCCTAATATCTAACCTAAATCCCCTTGCTGCAGATTAAACCCATTACTCTTGCCCTACCTTCAAAGCTAGTGTTGGTGACATCTGTTTTCCTTCCAGTTCAGATTCTTCTTCTAGAATGCCTGCAAATTCAGGAAAACTGGGGGGTCGGGAAAAAACACCCACCCCTAATCCCTCCACTGGTGAACTCATCTGGCTAACTCCCTTAATCTCCCAGCTGTCTTCATCTCACCGGTGTCCTGTTGGGACCCTGCATGCTTGTTTATAGAGATCAAGGAAATCAACACAGAGTTCAAGGAGCAGCAATCAAACAGCAGCAGTTGGGAATGACAAACAGACGTGCCATCAATCATGCAAGATTAGCTTCCCATTGTGGAGCTGCTGGTCTGAGGAGCTGGAACTGCCTTAATAGCATTTAATTAAACATCAGTTCGTTCAGTTACTATTGGCTTTGCCTTTCTTCTTCAAGTGGAGAGTCAGCTAACGGCCGGATTCTGCCACTCTTATTCACACTGAGTAATTCATAGATTCCAAAGACCCAAGGGACCATTGTCATCATCTAACCTGGTCTCCTGTATAGCATAGATCTTAGAACTTCCCTAAAATAATTCCTAGACCAGATCTGTAAGAAAAACACCTAATCTTGATTTAAAAATTGTCAGTGATGGAGAATCCCACCACAACCCTTGGTAAATTTTTCCAATGGGTAATAACTCTCACTGTTAAAAATGTACACCTTATTTCTAGTCTGAATTTGTCTTGCACTTTGTCAGGCACTGAATTATGTTAGACCTGTTTCTGCTAGATTGGCGAGCCCACTATTAAATATGTGTTCCCCATGTAGGTACTTAGAGACTGTGATCAAATGGTAGCTGAGAGACTGTTCTCAGTGGTAGCTGATGACAGAACAAGGAGTAATGGTCTCAAGTTGCAGTGGGGGAGGTTTAGGTTGGATATTAGGAAAAACTTTTTCACTAGGAGGGTGGTGAAACATTGGAATGTGTTACCTAGGGAGGTGGTGGAATTTCCTTCCTGAGATATTTTTAAGGTCAGGCTTGACAAAGCCCTGGCTGGGATGATTTAGTTGAGGATTGGTCCAGCTTTGAGCAGGGGGTTGGACTAGATGACCTCCTGAGGTCCCTTCCAACCCTGATATTCTATGAAATCACCTCTTATCCTTCTCCTTGTTAACCAAAATAGATTAAGCTCCTTGAATCTATCACTCTAAGGCATGTTTTCTAATCCTTTAATCATTCTTGTGGCTCTTCTCTGAACCTCTAAAATTTATCAACTTTCTTCTTTAACTGTGGAGACCAAAACTGGTCACGGGATTCTAGCAGCAGTCGCACCAGTAACAAATACAGAAGTAAAATAACCTCTTTGCTCCTATTCAAGATTCCCTTGTTCACGCATCCAAGGGCTGCATGAGTCCTTTGTGTCACAGCATCACACTGGGAGCTCATGTTCAGCTGATTATCCACTGCAGTACCCAAAATCTTTTTTCAGGGTCCCTGCTTCCCAGGATAGAGTCCCCCATCTGGTAAATATGGCCTGTATTCTTGGGTTCTACATGTATATCTTTACATTTAGTCATACTAAAATGCCCATTGTTTGCTTGCAGGCAGCTTATAAAATGATCCCCAGTCTGCTCTGTATCACTGATCTGTCCTCTTCACTATTTAGCACTCGAAGTTTTTCTGTCATCTACAAACTTTATCAGTGATGATCTTATGTTTTCTTCCAGGTCTTTAATAAAAATGTTAAATACTGTAGAGCCAAAACAAATCTCTGTGGGACCTTACTAGAAACACACCTCTTCAGTGATATTCCCCGTTTACAGTTACATTTTGAGACCTATCAGTGAACCAGCTTTTAATCCATTTAATGTATGCCAAGATACGTTTATATTTTTCTAGTTTTTTAAATCAAAATATTACATGGTACTAAGTAAAATGTAGAAGCCTAAGTATATTACATCAACACTATTACTTTTATCAACCATACTTTTAAGCTCATCAACAAAAAAAAAATTATCAAGTTAGTTTGACAGGATATATTTTCTATATATCCATGTTGATTGGTGTCAAGGCTGAATTCCCCACTCTGGCACCTCAAGTGCAGGAAGTGGGGGCCCACAAGGATTTTAAAAATTAATACTTGTCACTCCAGGCTTGTGTAATGATGCTGGTTCTGGTGGGACCCAACTAAGAGTGCCAATTCAGGACAAATTGCTTAAAGCAGGGCAGTTACAGCCCAAAGCTGGGGTTTTTCCACCTCTAAGGCAAACCAAACCAGCCAGTCAGACAGAGAGCACTTGGTTTTACCCCACTGCCTAACCAAAAGTCACACAAGCAATTCCCTTAGACACTCCAGTTTCCCAATATCACCACCAGTGCCACTTGTTATGGGAACAAATGGTTATGAAAACCAATACCCCAGTAAAAGAAAAAAAGCTTCTCTCGATCCCAAAGGACCAAGCCCCAGACCCAGGTCAATATACAAATCAGATCTTACCCACAAATCACGCTGTTGCCAATCCTTTAGAATCTAAAATCTAAAGGTTTATTCATAAAAGGAAAAAGATATAGATGAGAGCTAGAATTGGTGAAATGGCAAAGTTCTTGGTTCAGGCTTGCAGCAGTGTTAGAATAAACTGCAGGTTCAAATCAAGTCTCTGGAGTACATCCACAGGTGGGATGGGTCATTCAGTCCTTGGTTCAAAGCTTCAGTGTAGCAAAGTTCCTCCAGAGGTAAAAAGCAGGATTGAAGACAAGATGGTGGAGCTGCAGCAGCTTTTTATATTCTCTTGCCATGTGGTCTTTCTTTCTTTGTTCCAAAGACAAGCTGCCCATCACATGGCATTGAAAAAACCTCAGAGTTCTGTCCATAGGCATGTCCCTGCATACCTTGCTGAGTCACAAGGTGTGTCAGCCTTCTCTCAATGGGTCACTTGTATAGCTGATGGTCCTTAATGGGCCATCAAGCAGGGTAGGCAGAGCTGACACCAACTTGTCTGGGGTGTCACCCAGAAGCATAGCATAAGTTTGAAATACAGACAGTATAGAGCTGTTAGGGGGCTTATTCCTTCACCCACTTACTTCCCTGGTTCTTCTCGCATGAACAGAGAGCAACAATACCCGAAGTCCAAAGGTGCAAACAATTCGATGTTTATTGGGGTGAACTTCCAGCAAGCATGATTCCAGTTGCCTTCCTTAGTATCCTCCTTCCCAGCTCTGACACCACAGAGCCTTACACCTGTGTCCCTGTTCCCATTTCTCCCTTTAGCCAAACAGGATTCCAGTTTCCTTACTCCCATTCCCTGTTCCCATTTCCCCCTTTAGCAAAACATGGTTCCAATTTCCTTACCCTCATTCCCTGTTCCCATTTCCCCCTTTAGCAAAGCATGGTTCCAATTTCTCCACCCCCATACCCTGTTCCCATCTCTCTCTCTCTCTCTCTCTCTCTCTCTCTCTCTCTCTCTCTCTCTCTCACACACACACACACACACACACACACACACACACACACACACACACCCACACCCACCCACCCACCCCAAGGCCCCCTCACTTCCTCATTGACTACAGATTATATAGTAAAACTTCAGTTCTGCTTAGCTATACCTTAACCAATCATTTTCCTGAAATTTAACTAACCAATCCTAACATATTGTAACATGATTATGTAACCAATTATATCCCACCACCTTAATTAGTTTACACCCAGCAAAATTAATTATACAGCAGACAGGAACAATCACAGAACCAGACAGAGATTATACAGACAAACAATAGCAAAGTGGGAACTATAATGACAAAACAATACAGAAGTGAGGATTTCACATCCCAGTATTGATAAGTGAGTTCTTGCCAGACAGGATGCTGTTTCCTTTTACATTTTCTAGGCACTTCCCTTTCTCTGGAGGTGATAGGCATTATCAGGACAGGATTGTATTCAGGACAGGATTGTATTCCTAACAGCCCAATAGCACCTTATTTCAATGTGACTAGTTTGGAATGTGAGGATGTGACCGTTCGCTTCCTAGCTTATGGCTGCCTGTGCTGCTTAGCCAAAGGCCTTAGCCTAAGCACAGGGCCTCAGACTGTCACAGTAAGAGAAGGCCCTTACACCAGCAGACAGTGATTTTGATTCTTTCTTTTATACTTCTAGGACTAGCCAAGTGATAAGAATACCCCTAAATTCTTAAAGTACAGGCCTTTACAGACAGGCCTGAATATCTATATCCTAACAAGAGCCAATATTCATAACTTCAACTACAAAAATGATACACACATATAGATAGCATAATCCTAACCAGCAAACCATAACCTTGTCTTAGATACCTTATTTGACCCCCTTTATACAAGATTTGGTGCCACTACAGGACATTGGTTGAAACAATTATCTATATGGTCCCAGTTCAGGTCAGTAACGTTACAGCTTGTATTAAACTCCCAAAGTTACAGCTTCTCTCTGACCTTAGCTTGGTCAACCCTGCCACCACCCAAATGCAAAAAAAAAAAAAAACCCTTTGAACCCAGGAAGGATCACTTGGGAATTCCTCCCTGTGGGGTACCCTCAAGCCCTTTCACACGTTCCCCCCCCTCCCCAGAAGAGCTTAGAAAAAAACCAAAGGAAATTAGCTGTGGCTATCAGCTTATCAAAAAACATGCACAAACCTCTTAGGACACCAAAAATGCAATCTGGTTCTTAAAAAAGGTAAATTTTATTCAAAACAAAAAGGGAAAAAATACATTTGGAACTTAGGCTTTTTCCTAGATCTTAAAAGAAAAAATTACAAAAATTAAGCAACCAAAATAGCTTTCTTGGGGGTCCAGCTTAAAGGTTACAAGCAAACAAAAGCATCTGGGGTTAGCACAGACGAGATCCACAAGCCAAAATAAGAAATAAACTGGATAGTGTCTAACTAAACATTCCCTATCCAAATTATTTCTTCTAGGTATGGAAGATGAATTTTTATACCTGGTTCAAGCCTTACACAGCATTCCTGCTACCCTCTGTTCCCCTCTTTCCCGGAGAGGCACAACACACAAAACAAAGGGAAGTTTTGTTTTTTTTTCCATTTTAAAAAGTTTTAGCCTTCCCATTGGCTCTTTTGGTCAAGTGCCCACTACTTTTCCTTTACCTGGGAAACTTTGTTAACCCTTTACAGGTAAAGCAAGCAGAGAACAGCCACCAAGAGGGACTTTACAGCTAACTGGCTGGCTGGGTTTCCATAAAAGGGTGCTACACCCCTTCCCCTCATTTATCACACCCCCCCCAAATCACAGACAGTGCTGGCCAGCCTGGTTCAGGTTGGATCCACACCAGCTGGGATTTCTTCCTGGAGATTTAGGAAACAGAGTTAATAAAATATATGCACCTCTAATTTTACTAATAATTACATGAAGAACTAAACAGTACTTTGTACATTTCAAGGACTACAATGACTTAGAATACAGCGACATTTTTACCCGGCTGATTCTGGGAAACATTCCCAGAAGAGTGCATCAGCCTCTTTGTTAGAGGCTCCTAAAATGTGTTGTATTTCAAAATCAAATCGTGAATAGCTAAACTCCACCAAAGAAGTTTTTTCTAAGTTTCTTTGACTGTGTGAAGCCACTTTAGTGCAGCATATTCAGTCTGCAGGTGGAACCACCGTCCCCAAATCTATGGGTGTAGGTTCTCCAGAGCATACATAATGGCGTAACATTGTTTTTCTGAGACTGACCAGTGGCTTTCCCTCTCAGAAAGTTTTTTGCTGAGAAACACGACAGGATGGAATTGTTGATCTGGTCCTTCCTGCATTAAAACTGCTCCTACACCACGCTCAGACGCATCTCTAGTTACGACGAACAGTTGGTTGAAGTTCGGGACCCTTAGTACAGAGTCAGATATAAGGGCCACCTTAAGCTGGTTAAAGGCTTTCTGACACTTCTCAAAAACAATGAGAAGTCCTTGTGGCACCTTAGAGACTAACAAATTTATTTGGGCATAAGCTTTCATGGGCTAAAACCTACTTAATCAGATGCATGGAGTGGAAAATACAGAAGGAATTATATATATATATATATATATACACACACACACACACACACACACACAGAGAACATGAAAAGATTGGGGTTGCCATACCAACTCTAACGAGACAAATCAATTAAGGTGGGCTATTATCAGCAGGAGGAAAAAAACCTTTTGTAGTGATAACCAGGATGGCCCATTTCAAACAGTTGACAAGAAGGTGTGAGTAACAGTAGGGGGAAAAATAGCATGGGGAAATAGTTTTTAGTTTGTGTAATGACCCATCCACTCCCAGTTTTATTCAAGCCTAATTTGATAGTGTCCAGTTTGCAAATTTCAGACAGTTGACAAGAAGGTGTGAGTAACAGTAGGGGGAAATGAGTATTGGGGAAATTAGGTTTAGGTTTTGTAATGACCCAGCCACTCCCAGTCTTTATTCAGGCCTAATCTGCTGGTGTCCAGTTTGCAAATTAATTCCAGTTCTGCAGTTTCATGTTGGAATCTGTTTTTGAAGTTTTTTTTGTTGAAGAATTGCCACTTTTAAGGTCTGTTATTGAGTGACCAGAGAGACTAAAGTGTTCTCCTACTGGTTTTTTATGTCAGATGTCAGATGCTTATGATTCCTGATGTCAGATGTGTGTCCATTTATTCTTTTGCATAGAGACTGTCCAGTTTGGCCAATGTACATGGCAGAGGGGCATTGCTGGCACATGATGGCATATATCACACTGGTAGATGTGCAGGTGAACAAGCCTCTGATGGTGTGGCTGATATGGTTAAGTCCTATGATGGTGTCCCTTGAATAGATATGTGGACAGAGTTGGCACCGGGGTTTGTTGCAGGGTTTGGTTCCTGGGTTGGTGTTTTTGCTGTATAGTGTGTAGTTGTTGGTGAGTATTTGCTTCAGGTTGGGGGGGTGTCTGTAAGCGAGGACTGGCCTGTCTCCTAAGGTCTGTGAGAGTGAGGGATCATCCTGTCTCATTAGAGTTGATATGGCAACCCCCATCTTTTCATGTTCTCTGAATATATATTCTTCACAGAGTAGTTTCCGACCATGTCGTGGAACTGTGGATATGATCTTCACAGCACGGCAGCTGCAAGAAAAGTGTCGGGAACAAAACCAGCCACTCTACATGACTTTTATTGATTTAACTAAAGCCTTTGATTCAGTGAATCGCCATGCCCTCTGGGCTTTACTCTCTAAGGGTGGATGTCCTGATAAATACATCAAAGTCCTAAAATTGCTTCATGATAACATGAAAGCGAGACTGTTCTGAGCAGCACTGGCTCCCAGAGAGAACCTTTCAAAGTACAAACAGGAGTAAAAGAAGGCTGTATCATCGCTCCTACCATGTTTGCAGTTTTTATCGCCGTCATTCTTTACCTAATTGCTGGGAAGTTTACAGCTGGCGTTGAAATCATATACAGAATGGACAGAAAGCTGTTCAGGCTTAGCAGGCTGAAAGCCAAGAGTAAGATCTCCACAACATCTATTGTGGAACTTCAGTATGCTGATGACAACGCAATCTTTGACCGCTCTGAGAAAGATCTTCAAACTATCTTGAATGTGTTTGTCGATGCTTACACATGTCTTGGTCTCACTCTTAATATCAAGAAGACTAAAGTGCTCTATCAGCCCTCTCCAAATGAGGTATTACATGCCCCATCTATCAAAATCAATGGAGTGGCACTGGAGAATGTTGATCATTTCCTCTACCTTGGAAGTCATCTTTCATCCAACGCAGATATTGATGCAGAAATTCAACATTGCCTGAGCTGAGCCAGGGTAGCTTTTTCTTGTTTACGGCACAGGGTTTTTGAAGATCACGACATTCGAACAAACACCAAGCTTCTTGTTTATCAAGCCGTTATTCTCTCAACACTATTGTTTGGGTCCAAAACTTGGACAACCTATAGACACCACTTAAAAGTCCTTGAAAGGCACCATCAACGCTGCCTTCCTAAGATTCTGAAGATCAAATGGGAAGACAGGCGCACCAATAGTAGTGTCCTGGAAGAAGCAAAGACCACCAGTACCGAGGCAATGATAACCGTCAGCAATTCCACTGGACTGGTCACATTGTCCGGATGCCAGACCATCGCCTCCCAAAACAGGTCCTGTTCTCTCAGCTGAAGGAAGAGTACCATAACATGGGTGGACAATGGAAGCGATATAAGGACTTACTGAAGGATAACCTAAAAAAGTGTAATATTGACATTGACACATGGGAGACACTTGCCCAGGGTCGCTTAAAATGGAGTGAGGTCCTACTTGATGGTCCCCTGCATTTTGCACTTGTTTGCCAACAAGCTGAAGAGGACAAGAGGTGCAGAAGGACGGAGAGACTGACTTCCAGTCATGGTCAACAGCCTCTTGCTGAGCCTGAAAACATCTGCCCTCATTGCACTAGAACTTGTGGTTCAAGGATTGGCCTTATTAGCCACCTGAGGATCCATAACTCCCATGGAAGATGATCATACTCGGTAACGAGTGATCACCCATCATCAGATATATATATCTTCCTACTGCATTTTCCACTCCATGAATCTGATGAGATGGGTTTTAGCCCACGAAAGCTTATGCCCAAATAGATTTGTTAGTCTCTAAGGTGCCACAAGGACTCCTTGTTTTTGCTGATACAGACTAACACAGCTGCCACTCTGAAACCTGACACTTCTCAGTCCACTGAACTACATTTGGATTTTTTTTTCTAGTTAGGTCTGTGAATGGGGTGGCAATTTGGCTGTAGTGTGGTACAAATTGTCGGTAATAGCCAGCCAAGCCCAAGAAGGATTGGACCTGTTTGTTTGACTTAGGGACAGACCAATTTTGGATAGCATTTACCTAAGCCTGTAGGGGGTTGATAGTACCTTGACCTACCTGGTGTCCAAGGGGTACGTTACCCTGTTTAGGCCTATTTGACACTTTATGGCCTTAATGGTTAATCCTGCCTCCCTTTTGTGCTGGAAGACAGCTTGGAGGTGTTCCAGGTGTTCTGCCCATGAATCTGAGAATATAGCCACATCGTCGAGGTAGGCGACTGCAAATTCCCCAAATCCAGCCAGAAGGTTATCTACCAGTCTCTGGAAAGTGGCGGGTGCATTTCGCAGTCCGAAAGGGAGCACATTAAATTCATACAATCCTACATGGGTGATGAAGGCTGACCTTTCCTTGGCTGGGTGATCTAGCAGCACTTGCCAGTACCCCTTAGTTAAGTCTAAGGTGGAGATGCACTGGGCACGTCCCAGTTTCTCCAATAGCTCATCTGTGCTTGGCATTGGATAGTTTTCTGGGCGAGTTACAGCATTTAGCTTTTGGTAGTCCACACAAAAGCAGATTTCCCCATCTGGTTTGGGAACCAGAACCACTGGAGAGGCCCATGCACTCTCAGAGGGGCAGATTACACCCATCTGTAACATGTCCTTGATCCCCCTTTCTATTGTGGTTTTGACTTGAGGAGCAATCTGGTAGGGTTGGGCTCTAATTGGGCGAACATCACCTGTGTCAATGGAGTGATACACCCATTCTGTCCGTTCTGGGGTAGCTGAAAACATTGGCGTGAAGCTGGTTCACAGCTCCTGGATTTGCTGTTGCTGCTTACGCCCCAGGGTCATGGAAAGGCTCACCTCTTCCACGCCACCGTTGCTTTTTCCATCATAGTAGACTCCTTCAGGCCACTCAGTGTCGTCTCTCTCCTGGGCTGTAAACTGGAGAACCTTGATTTCTCAGGAATAAAAGGGCTTTAGAGAATTAACATGGTATCCTTTAGGTTTTAGGGTAGGGTCTGGGAACACTATGAGGTAAATAACTCCCATGAGCTCTCAGACTATAAATGGCCCCTCCCACGACACTTCCATCTTATTGGCCTGGAGTGCTTTCAGGACCATGACTTGGTCTCCTACGCTGAAGGAATGCTTTCTGGCATGTTTATCATACCAGGCCTTTTACTCTTCTTGAGCATCCTGTAGGTTTTCTCGAGCAAGGGCTAGAGAGTATTTGAGGGTGTTTTGCAGGTTGGTTATGTCTTGGAAAAATTAACCATGTGTTGTGTTTGGATCAGAACAAGCCTGAGGCTCCTTTATTGATTACAAGTGCAGGGGGGTAACAGCTCTAAGTAGCTGCCCCGCGATGCAAAGCACACACAGCTTTTTAAAGCTTAAAACCACAGACAAATTACACACACTTCCGTATTAATTACCTTATTTGGAATACATTGCAAAATTAACACTGGTCAAAAACAAAAAAAAGCAACTCCCCCACTAGGCCCTTCCTGTTATTCACTGTCTGTTCTTTTGCAGTCAGCGACCTTTCTAACACAACTATTGCAGTTATATATTTCATAAGCTTGACTATTGCAAATTTGTTCTGTCTGGGGACTTTTCCATCCTGCCCCTTCATGCCCCTTATGCACAGAAAACCACTGTTCCATTTTGGGGACTTTCCACTGTGACTTCTCCTACCCCTTGACACACATAAGTAAGTAGGATCTCAGTTTACGGCCTGCAGGCAAGCTTGACCAAAGTCAGGGCCTTGACCTGAGTTTTATGTCCTGTTAATTTTCCCTCACAGTTACAAAGTCCAAAATGTTAGTTCCTGGAGAAGATGTAACCCTCTCCCATTGCTTCTTCACTAACTGTAATGGCCTCTTAATTTCATGGCCATAAACGAGTTCAAAGGGTGAAAACCTCAAACTGAGATGTGGTACATCCCTGTAGGCAAAGAGCAACTTCTGCAACACTAGGTCCCAATCGTTGGAGTGCTCATTCATGAATTTACATAACATGGCCCCCAAAGTCCCATTAAACTTCTCCACTAGGCCATTCGTTTGATGGTGGTAAGGAGTGACAACCAAGTGGTTTACCCCTTGAGCTTCCCAAAGACGTTTCATGGTCCCTGCCAGGAAGTTAGTTCCCAAATCTGTAAGGATGTCAGAGGGCCAACCTACCCTGGCAAAAATGTCTGCCAATGCCTGGCTCACGCTTTTAGCCCTGGTGTTGCTTAGAGCTACTGCTTCTGGCCATTGGGTGGCAAAATCCATGAAAGACAGTATGTACAGCTTTCCTCTGGGTGTCTTCTGAGGGAAAGGACCCAGAATATCCACAGCTAAATGCTGAAATAGAACCTCAATGATGGGGAGTGGCTGGAGAGGGGTCTGGACCTGGTCTTGGGGCTTTCCCACCCTCTGGCACATCTCACAAGACTGGGAATAGGTAGAAACATTCTTGCCTATCCCCTCCCAGTGGAATGACTTCCCCAAATTGTCCTTGGTCCTGTTCACCCGAGCATGGCCACTTGGGTGATCATGGGCTAAGCTCAAGAGCTTTTTCCTATACTTAGTCGGAACTACCAACTGTCTCTGAGAATGCCAGTCCTCCTTGTGTCCACAAGAAAGGGTCTCCCTGTATAAGAGTCTTCCTTCTATAACAAACCTGGACCTATTAAAAGAGCTGAGAGGCAGTGGGTTGCTCTGTGCCGCTGTCCAAGCTCCCTTGAGTCTCTCATCCACTTCCTGCTCTGCCTGGAACTGCTCCCTTGATGCAGGAGACATTAGTTCCTCACTGGGTTGTGAAGTTGGGCTTGCTCCCACTGGAAGCAATGCAAGTGATGGGGTTGTCTCCGTCGATTGTGAACCGCTCTCTGCTGGTGCACTAGGTGGTATTTCAGGCTCTGGTTGAGCTTCTTGCATCGGTTTAGCTGCTGCTGCAGGTGCAGGCTCTGTGGCACCCTTTGGTGCTGGCTCCCCTGAATCTGGTGGGGTTGCAAGTACGGGCTCTGGTGCTGACTGCTCCACCAGTTTCGATTTTTGGGCTGGTTCTGGCTGGGTTTCAGGAACTGAATCCACAACTGCTGCCACAGACTCTGGGTTGGGGTCGGGTTCCACCACCTCTGGCTGGGTCTCTGTAGGAGGCTCAGGAATGGAGTTAGGTGTGGAGACCTGTTTAGACTGGCTGTGGGTGACCATCCCCACCCTTTTTGTTAACGTCGCTTGGTTGGCTAAGTCTTCTCTCAGCAGCATGGGAATGGGATAATCGTCATAGACTGCAAACATCCATATTCCTGACCAGCCTTTGTACTGGACAGGCAACCTGACTGTAGGCAAGTTAAAAGAGTTGGCCTTAAAGGGTTGCGGTCGATGAATTTCGGGTCCACGAGGGATTGGTGGATAGCTGACACCTGTGCTCCAGTGCCTCTCCACCAGTAATCTTTCTCCCGCCCACACGCACAGTTTCCCTTCGTTCTGGGGATATTTGTGAGACACCTGGGCCTAAAGGCTCTTTGTGGGTCTCCAGGGTGACGAGTTGTAGTTGGCTGGTGCTCTTGGGGCAACTGGCCTTCACATGCCCCAGCTCATTACATTTAAAGCATTGCCCAGCTGACTACAGGCTGGGGTGAGGTGGGTGGTTGGAGAGTGGAATGGTGGGGCGAGAGGGCATCTGGGGCCTCCCTGGCTGTGTGGAGGGCTCCTCCTTGTGAGGTGGGGCTTTGGGCTGACCCTGATGGTGGGCTGTTGTCTCGGGTTGCCCCTTCTGGTATCCGCTCCAACTGTTCCTAGCTTTCTTCTTCTCCACCACCTCCACCCATTTGGTTCCAATCTCCCCCACCTCAGGTACAGTTTCGGGCTGCCCCATCTAGGATGTACCTTTCTATTTCCTCAGGATCACCCTCTAAGAACTTCTCCATTTGCATTAAGAGAGACAGATCTTCCAGAGACTTAACACTTGCTCCTGATATCTGGGCATCCCAATTTTTTACAATGTGATAGGCGTGTCAGGAAAATGCCACGTCTGGTTTCCACCTTAGGGCTCTGAACCGCTGACGGGCATGCTCGGGTGTTAACCCCATTCTAATTCTGGCCTTTTGTTTAAAAAGTTCATACTCATTCATGTGTTCTTTAGGCATTTCAGCTGCCACCTCTGCTAAGGGTCCACTGAGCTGCAGCCTCAGCTCCACCATATACTGGTCTATAAGGGTGTTGTACCCAAGGCAGGCCCTTTCAAAATTTTCTAAGAAGGCCTCTGTGTCATCGCCTACCTTGTATATGGGGAATTTCTTGGAATAGGGAGCGGTACCTGGAGAAGGATTGTTAGGGTTACTGGCTGGACCCAGCTTAGCCCTTTCCAGCTCTAAGCGCTTTAGCTCTAACTCTGCCTCCAAGCGCTTGTCCTCTGCTTCCAAGCGCTTCATCTCTAGGTAGAAATTCCTTTCTGGCTCAGTTACAACTTGGCCTGAGTTAAAAACATCCCTCCATTCTAGCACTGGGATCTCGGCTGGGGGACGGCTGACCCTTCCCTCCTGGGAAGTCTCCGTTCCCCCATCCCCTCTCTTCATTTCCATCATGGAGCTGGGTGTCTGGGCTTCTCCATGGCGTGCCACTTTGGGAAGACTGGTTTTTCTAAGGTTTCGGTGCCTGACCTCAACCTAATGCACAGGGCTGCCCTACTCTAGCCTAAGTATTTCGTTCTCACAAATATAGAAAAAAAATAAACGGCTTGTTGGACTCCCTGGCTTTGCAGGCCAATCCCTTTGCAGGCCTGTTCCCCCTCAGGCAGAAAAGAAAAGAAAAACTCCCTGGCTTTTAAGTAGCCAAAAGGAAAAATATGTCCTTTTAAAATCCTGTGCTTCTGGTTCAAAACTATCCCACCCTGCCACAATGTCAAGGCTGAATCCCCACTCTGGCACCTCGAGTGCAGGAAGTGGGGGCCTGCAAGGATTTTAAAAATTAATGCTGGCCACTCCAGGCTTCTATCTCACTCCCAAGGTTACAGCTTCTCTCTGACCTTGGCTTGATAAATGC
The DNA here is from genome assembly GCF_965152275.1 of Natator depressus. NCBI lineage: Eukaryota > Metazoa > Chordata > Testudines > Cheloniidae > Natator > Natator depressus. Next base: position 42,061,867 of record NC_134241.1, on the reverse strand, counting down.
TGCCACCACCCATATGCAAAAAAACTCTTTGAAACCAGGAAGGAGGACCTGGGAATTCCTCCTTGTGGGGTACCCTTAAGCCCTTTTACCACCCCTCTGGGGAAGAGCTGAGAAAAAACCCCAAAGGAAATTAGCTGTGGCTATCAGCTAATCGGTAAACATGCACAAACCTCTTAGGACACCAAAAATGCAATCTGGTTCTTAACAAAGGTAAATTTTATTCAAAACAAAAAGGGAAAAAATACATCTGGAACTTGGGCTTTTTGCTAGATCTTAAAAGAAACAATTACAAAAATTAAGCACCCAAAGTAGCTTTCTTGGGGGTTCAGCTTAAAGGTAACAAGCAAACAAAAACATCTGGGGTTAGCACAGAGGAGAGCCACAAGCCAAAATAAGAAATAAACCTGATCACAGCTAACTAAATATTTCCTCTCCAAATTATTTCTTCTAGGTATGGAAAATGAATTTTTATACCTGGTTCAAGCCTTACACAGCATTCCTACTGCCCTCTGTTCCCCTCTTTCCTGGAGAGGCACAACACACAAAACAAAGGGAAGGGTGTTTTTTTTTCCCATTTTAAAAAGTTCGAGCCTTCCCATTGGCTCTTTTGGTCAGGTGCCCACTCCTTTTCCTGGGAAACTTTGTTAACCCTTTACAGGTAAAGCAAGCAGAAAACAGCCGCCAAGAGGGACTTTACAGCTAACTGGCTGGCTGGGTGTCCATAAAATGAAGCTCACCCGCCTTCCTTCATTTATCACAATTGGTATTAATTATATTACCCTCCTTTATTAATCAAGTTCTGTATCAGCTTGTCATAAATATAAAGGGAAGGGTAAACCCCTTTAAAATTCCTCCTGGCCAGAGGAAAAATCCTCTCACCTGTAAAGGGTTAAGACGCTAAAGGTAACCTCGCTGGCACCTGACCAAAATGACCAATGAGGAGACAAGATACTTTCAAAAGCTGGGAAGAGGGAGAGAAACAAAGTGTCTGTCTGTATGCTACTTTTGCCCGGGATAGACCAGGAATGGAGTCTTAGAACCTTAGTAAGTAATCTAGCTAGGTATGTGTTAGATTATGATTTCTTTAAATAGCTGAGAAAAGAACTGTGCTGAATAGAATGACTATTCCTGTCTGTGTGTCTTTTTTTGTAACTTAAGGATTTGCCTAGAGGGATTCTCTATGTTTTGAATCTAATTACCCTGTAAGGTATCTACCATTCTGATTTTACAGAGGGGATTTCTTTACTTCTATTAAAAGTCTTCTTGTAAGAAAACTGAATGCTTTTTCATTGTCCTCAGATCCAAGGGTTTGGGTCTGTGGTCACCTATGCAAATTGGTGAGGATTTTTACCAAACCTTTCCCAGGCAGTGGGGTGCAGGGGTTGGGAGGATTTGGGGGGGAAAGACGTGTCCAAACTATGTTTTCCAGTAAACCCAGTTAGAGTTTGGTGGTGGCAGTGGATATTCCAAGGATAAAATTAATTTGTACCTTGGGGAAGTTTTAACCTAAGCTGGTAAAAGTAAGCTTAGGAGGTTTTCATGCAGGTCCCCACATCTGTACCCTAGAGTTCAGAGTGGGGGAGGAACCTTGACATGGTGGCAGAGTGGTGGGATTAACCTGAAATCATTTTGAGATCAATTTGAGATTTTTTGAACTAGAAATACAGATTTTAAAAAGGAAATTTTTTTTTCCTTTGGAGCTGCTGGAAAGCAGCTTGTTTTTTCTCTGCTTTGGGGCCAGAGGAGAGACAAAAGGGGATTATCTTTGTGAATTGCAGGTTTTCTTTGCCTGGAGGCAGGGTACTTAACCTCCTGCAGGGAAATTCACAGTCTTGTTAAACCGGAAGCTTTTTTTTCCCTAAAAGTAAATATGGGGGGTGTTCTACCCATTTGCCTGGAGACAAAAGTGGCAGGGGCTTTTTTTTTTAGGATTTTGATTTTTTTACAAGGAGCATCGGTTTGAACAGGAATTTTTTTTCCTTTAGGCTGCTGGTAAGCAGGTTTCCAAGTAGTTGGAGGTTTTTTGCTTTGATTTGGGGCCAGAGCAGAGACAAAGGGAATTGTCTTTTTCTGTAGGCTGACAATCACTATCAGAGAATAGGTATCCTATTCCAGCACAGCAAAATTTTACAGCCAAGTTTTGTTTGTTTATTTCTAAACCTCGGGTGTAAAGTTAGTTAAAAACAGAGAGGTTAGGATGACAAAATCCACGGCTCAACAAAAGCTGGAATTAGCCAGATTTCAGGCTGAGGAAAAACAAAAGGAACATGAAAGAAAGATAGAACTCATGCGGCTGGTGAAGGAGGTACAGGAGGCTGCCCACAGGAGGGAAATGGAGGCAAGGAAGCATGTGGAGGAGGAGAAGGAAAAAGAGAGGAAGCATGCACTGGAGATGGAGAAGGTAAAGGCTCAGCAGAATATACCAACAAACCCTAGCAATCCTTCTCCAGGTACCACTTCCAATCCCAGAAAGTTCCCCACCTACAAGGCAGGCGATGATACTGAGGCCTTCTTAGAAAACTTCAAAAGGGCCTGCCTTGGGTACAGCATCTCTACAGACCAATACATGGTAGAGCTCAGGCCGCAGCTCAGTGGACCCTTAGCTGAGGTGGCGGTTGAAATGCCTAAAGAACACATGAACAAGTATGAACTGTTTAAATCCAAGGCGAGAGTCAGAATGGGGATAACACCCGAGCATTCTCGTCGGAGGTTCAGAGCCCTAAGGTGGAAATCAGACGTGTCATTTACCCGACATGCCTACCACATTGTGAAACATTGGGATGCCTGGATATCAGGAGCAAGTGTTGAATCTCCAGTAAATTTGCCCTTCCTAATGCAAATGGAACAATTCTATTTCCTCAGGAACACCCTCTAAGAAAGATACATCCTAGATGGGAAGCCCAAAACTGTAATTGAGGCAGGAGAGATTGGAGCCAGATGGGTGGAGGTGGCAGAGAAGAGGAAAACTGGTCGCAGTTGGAGTGGAGACCAGAAGGGACAACCCCAGACCACACCCTATTACCAGGGGCCGCCCAAAGCCCCATCTACCTCCCAAAGAACCCTCCAGACCCCTTATCATCCCACCACCCCATTCTCCAGCAACCCACCTCGCCCCAGTGACCCGTCAGCTGGACGATGTTTTAAATGTAACGAGCTGGGGCATGTAAAGGCCAACTGCCCCAAGAACCCCAACAGATTACAGTTCTTTGCACCGGAATCACACCAGAGGTCCTCAGGCCCAGATACCTCCCAGATACCCTTGGAGTGGAAGGAAACTGTGAGTGTGGGCGGGAAGAAGGTCACCGCGTGGAGGGACACTGGAGCACAAGTGTCGGCTATCCATGCTTCCTTAGTGGACCCCAATTTAATCAACCCAGAGATCCCAGTGACGATTCAACCCTTCAAGTCCAACTCTTCCGATTTGCCTACAGCCAAGTTGCCTGTCCAGTACCAGGGCTGGTCAGGAACGTGGACTTTTGCAGTCTATGATGATTATCTCATCCCCATGCTGTTGGGGGAAGACTTGGTCAATCATGTGAAGCGGGCCAAGAGGGTGGGAATGGTCACCCGCAGCCAGGCTAAACAAGCCGTGAGGCCTAGCTCTGTTCCAGAAACTTCTATCAGGACCCGGTCAGAGGTGATGGACCCGGACCCCAGGCCAATGTCTGCAACAGCAGTAGTGGATCCAGTCCCAGAGACCCAGATGGAACCAGTCCCAGAACCAGCAGAACAACCAACACCAGACCCATTGCCAGCACTGAATCCAGTACTTGCAACCTCAACACCAGAAGGCCCCACCGAACCTGAACCGGCAACAGCCCATAACCCTATACAAGAGGCTCAGCCAGAGCTTGAACCCCAACAGAGTGTCCCAGGGGAGAGTGGTTCACAGTCAACTGAAACAGCCCCATCCCCTACATCGCTTCCAGAGGGACCAAGCATAGGTCCACAATCCAATGAGGAACTGATGTCTCCAGCCTCAAGGGAACAGTTCCAGACTGAACAGGAAGCAGATGAAAGCCTCCAGAGAGCTTGGACGGCGGCACGGAGCAACCCACCGCCTCTCAGCTCTTCTAATCAATCCAGGTTTGTTGTAGAAAGAGGACTTTTATACAAGGAAACTCTTTCTGGTGGACACCAGGAAGACTGGCATCCTCAGACAGTTGGTAGTTCCAACTAAATACCGGGCCAAGCTCTTGAGCTTAGCCCACGATCACCCTAGTGGCCATGCTGGGGTGAACAGGACCAAAGACCGTTTGTGGGGGGGTCATTCCACTGGGAGGGAATGGGCAAGGATGTTTCTACCTATGTCCGGTCTTGTGAAGTATGCCAAAGAGTGGGGAAAACCCCAAGACCAGGTCAAAGCCCCTCTCCAGCCACTCCCCATCATTGAAGTTTTATTTCAGAGAGTAGCTGTGGATAAGCTGTTAGCAGCAGGACAGTGGGGTGGGAGGAAGTTTTGTTTCATGGTCTCTGTGTGTATATAATGTCTTCTGCAGTTTCCACGATATGCTATGCATCCGATGAAGTGAGCTGTAGCTCACGAAAGCTCATGCTCAAATAAACTGGTTAGTCTCTAAGGTGCCACAAGTACTCCTTTTCTTTTTTCTTTTTACTAATACAGACTAACACGGCTGTTACTCTGAAACCTGTGGATATTCTGGGTCCTTTTCCGAAAAAGACACCCAGAGGAAAGCAGTACATACTGACTTTCATGGATTTTTGCCACCCGATGGCCGGAAGCAGTAGCTCTAAGCAACACTAGGGCTAAAAGTGTGTGCCAGGCACTAGCAGACATTTTTGCCAGGGTAGGTTGGCCCTCCGACATCCTCACAGATGCAGGGACTAATTTTCTGGGAGGAACTATGGAAAACCTTTGGGAAGCTCATGGGGTAAATCACTTGGTTGCCACTTGTTAGGATATAGATATTCAGGCCTGTCTGTAAAGGCCTATACGCTAAGAATTTAGGTGTATTCTTATAACTTGGCTAGTTATAGAGGTATGAAAGAAAGAAAGAATCAAAATCACTGTCTGCCGGTGTAAGGGCCTTCTCTTACTGTGACAGTCTGAGGCCCTGTTCTTAGGCTAAGGCCTTTGGCTAAGCAGCAGAGGCAGCCATAAGCTAGGAAGCGAACAGTCACATCCTCACATTCCAAACTAGTCACATTGAAATCAGGTGCTATTGGGCTGTTAGGAATACAATCCTGTCCTGATAATGCCTATCACCTCCAGAGAAAGAGAAGTGCCTAGAAAATGTAAAAGGAAACTTAGTTTGATAGCATCCTGTCTGGCAAGAACTCACTTGTCAATAGCTGGGATGTGAAATCCTCACTTCTGTATTGTTTTGTCATTATAGTTCCCACTTTGCTATTGTTTGTCCGTATAATCTCTGTCTGGTTCTATGATTGTTCCTGTCTGCTGTATAATTAATTTTGCTGGGTGTAAACTAATTAAGGTGGTGGGATATAATTGGTTACATAATCATGTTACAATATGTTAGGATTGGTTAGTTAAATTTCAGGAAAATGATTGGTTAAGGTATAGCAAAGCAGAACTCAAGTTTTACTATATAGCTTGCAGTCAATCAGGAAGTGGGTGGGTCGGTGGGTGTGGGGAAAATGGGAACAGGGAATATGGGTAAGGAAATTGGAATCGTGTTTGGCTAAGGGCAGGAATGGGAACAAGGAAACAGGTGTAAGGCTCTGTGGTGTCAGAGCTGGGAAAGAGGACACTAAGGAAGGAAACTGGAATCATGCTTGCTGGAAGTTCACCCCAATAAACATCGAATTGTTTGCACCTTTGGACTTTGGGTATTGTTGCTCTCTGTTCATGCGAGAAGGACCAGGGAAGGAAGCGGGTGAAGGAATAAGCCCCCTAACACCACTCCTTACCACCATTAAACAAATGGCATGGTGGAGAAGTTTAATGGAACTTTGGGGGCCATGATACGTAAATTCGTAAATGAGCACTCCAGTGATTGGGACCTAGTGTTGCAGCAGTTGCTCTTTGCCTACAGAGCTGTACCCACCCCAGTTTAGGGTTTTCCCCATTTGAACTTGTATATGGCTGTGAGGTTAAGGGGCCATTACAGTTGGTGAAGCAGCAATGGGAGGGATTTACACCTTCTCCAGGAATTAACATTCTGGACTTTGTAACCAACCTACAAAACACCCTCCGAACCTCTTTAGCCCTTGCTAAAGAAAATTTACAGGATGCTCAAAAAGAGCAAAAAGCCTGGTATGATAAACATGCCAGAGAGCGTTCCTTCAAAGTAGGGGACCAGGTCATGGTCTTAAAGGCGCTCCAGGCCCATAAAATGGAAGCATCGTGGGAAGGGCCATTCACGGTCCAGGAGCGCCTGGGAGCTGTTAATTATCTCATAGCATTCCCCACCTCCAACCGAAAGCCTAAGGTGTACCATATTAATTCTCTAAAGCCCTTTTATTCCAGAGAATTAAAGGTTTGTCAGTTTACAGCCCAGGGAGGAGAGGACGCTGAGTGGCCTGAAGGTGTCTACTACGAAGGGAAAAGTGCTGGGGTGTGGAAGAGGTGAACCTCTCCCTGACCCTTGGGCGTATGCAGCGACAGCAGATCAAGGAGCTATGCACTAGCTACGCACCAACGTTCTCAGCCACCCCAGGACTGACGGAACATGCATACCACTCCATTGACACAGGTAATGCTTGCCCAATTGAAGTCCAACCTTACCGGGTGTCTCCTCAAGCTAAAACTGCTATAGAACGGGAAATCCAGGATATGTTACAGATGGGTGTAATCCGCCCCTCTGGAAGTGCATGGGCATCTCCAGTGGTTCTAGTTCCCAAACCAGATGGGGAAATACGTTTTTGTGTGGACTACCGTAAGCTAAGTGCTGTAACTCGCCCAGACAACTATCCAATGCCACGCACAGATGAATATTAGAGAAACTGGGACAGGCCCAGTTCATCTCTACCTTGGACTTAACCAAGGGGTACTGGCAGGTACCACGAGATGAATCTGTCAAGGAAAGGTCAGCCTTCACCACACATCTTGGGCTGTATGAATTTAATGTCCTCCCTTTCGGGCGGCGAAATGCACCCGCCACCTTCCAAAGACTTGTAGATGGTCTCCTAGCAGGATTAGGAGAATATGCAGTAGCCTACCTTGACGATGTGGCCATATTTTTGGATTCCTGGGCAGAACACCTGGAACATCTACAAAAAGTCCTTGAGCGCATAAGGGAGGCAGGACTAACTGTTAAGGCTAAGAAGTGTCAAATAGGCCTAAACAGAGTGACTTACCTTGGACACCAGGTGGGTCAAGGAACTATGAACCCCCTACAGGCCAAAGTGGGTGCTATCCAAAAGTGGCCTGTCCCAAAGTCAAAGAAACAGGTTCAGTCCTTCTTAGGCTTAGCTGGTTATTACAGACTATTTGTACCTCAATACAGCCAAATCACCGCCCCACTGACAGACCTAACCAAAAAGAAACAGCCAAATGCCGTTCAGTGGACCGAAAAGTGTCAGAAGGCCTTTAACAAGCTTAAAGCGACACTCATGTCTGACCCTGTAGTAAGGGCCCCAGACTTTGACAAACCGTTCCTAGTAACCACAGATGTGTCCGAGCGTGGTGTGGGAGCAGCTTTAATGCAGAAAGGACCTGATCAAGAATTCCACCCTGTAGTGTTTCTCAGCAAAAAACTGTCTGAGAGGGAAAGCAACTGGTCAGTCAGTGAAAAAGAATCTTACGCCATTGTCTACGCTCTGGAAAAGCTACGCCCATATGTTTGGGGACGGCATTTCCACCTGCAAACCGATCATGCTGCACTACAGTGGCTTCATACCACCATGGGAAATAACAAAAAAACTTATTCGGTGGAGTTTAGCTCTCCAAGATTTTGATTTCGACATCCAACACATCTCAGGAGCTTCTAACAAAGTGGCTGATGCACTCTCCCATGAAAGTCTCCCAGAATCAACTGGTTAAAATCGTCCTTGAGATGTGGAAAATATTGTTAGTCTTCATGTACTTGGTAGTATATTTAGAGGTGCGTGTATCTTATTAAGTCTGGTTTTCCTAGAGCTCCAGGAAGAAATCCCAGCCAGCGTTTCACCCTAGCTGAGATTTGGGGGGCGTGTCATAAATATAAAGGGAAGGGTAAACCCCTTTAAAATCCCTCCTGGCCAGAGGAAAAATCCTCTCACCTGTAAAGGGTTAAGAAGCTAAAGGTAACCTCGCTGGCACCTGACCAAAATGACCAATGAGGACTCAAGATACTTTCAAAAGCTGGGAGGAGGGAGAGAAACAAAGGGTCTGTGTCTGTCTGTATGCTGCTTTTGCCGGGGAAAGACCAGGAATGGAGTCTTAGAACTTTTAGTAAGTAATCTAGCTAGGTATGTGTTAGATTATGATTTCTTTAAATGGCTGAGAAAAGAACTGTGCTGACTAGAATGACTATTCCTGTCTGTGTATCTTTTTTGTAACTTAAGGCTTTGCCTAGAGGGATTCTCTATGTTTTGAATCTAATTACCCTGTAAGGTATCTACCATCCTGATTTTACAGAGGGGATTTCTTTACTTCTATTAAAAGTCTTCTTGTAAGAAAACTGAATACTTTTTCATTGTTCTCAGATCCAAGGGTTTGGGTCTGTGGTCACCTATGCAAATTGGTGAGGATTTTTACCAAACCTTCCCCAGGAAGTGGGGTGCAAGGGTTGGGAGGATTTTGGGGGGAAAGACGTGTCCAAACTACGTTTCCTAGTAAACCCAGTTAGAGTTTGGTGGTGGCAGTGGATATTCCAAGGACAAAGGATAAAATTAATTTGTACCTTGGGGAAGTTTTAACCTAAGCTGGTGAAAGTAAGCTTAGGAAGTTTTCATGCAGGTCCCCACATCTGTACCCTAGAATTCAGAGTGGGGGAGGAACCTGCTCTATTATCTTTCCTTGGATCAATGTTGGTCTGATAGGCCTATAATTATCCAGGTCATCCCATTTACCCTTTTGAAATATTGGCACAAGATTAGCTTTCTTCCAGTCTTCTGGAACTTCCCCAGTGTTCCAAGAGCTATTGAAAAATCAAAATGAATGGTCCAATAAGCTCCTCGGTCAGTTCTTGGATGCAAATTGTCTGGACGTGCTGATTTAAAAATGTCTAACTTTAATAGTTGCTATTTAGCATTCTCCTGAGATACTAGTGAAACGAAAAGAATCTTATTGTGTGACATCATCTGTTTTTTTTCCCCCAAATACAGAACAGAAATGTTTATTGAACACTTCTGCCTTATTGATAATTCTACCATTTCCAGCTAGTAATGGAGAAATACCATTATTAGGATTGTTTGTGTTCTTTAGGCCTGGTCTACACCTAAAGCTTAGGTCGACCTAGCTACACTCTCAGGGCTGTGAAAAGTTTTCCACCCTGTGTGATGTCGTTAGGTCAACCTAACCCCTACTGCAGATGCAGCTAGGTCAACATAAGAATTCTTCTGTCAAGCTAGTAACCATCTTTTGGAGAGATGGAGTACCTATATCAATAGAAAGAGCCATTCCATCAATGTAGGAAGCATCTACACTACAGTGCTACAGCGGTTCAGCTGCATCATCGTAGCTGCGTCGCTATAGTGTAGGCATATCCTAATATGCTTTAAAAACTCCTTATTGTCCTTAACTTTGCTGGCCATAGATTTCTCCTTCTGTCCCTTTACTTCTCTTATCAATTTTCTACTATTCCTAGCTTCTGATTTATATTTATTACTATCAACTTCCCCTTTCTTTCATTTGTTATTGTGAACAGGGTTTTTTTTAACCTATGTGTCTCTTCTTCCTCCATTGTGGAATTATGGCTTTGGAGGCATTCAGTAAATTATTATTCACATTTTTCTGATTAGATTCTTCTTCCCTGATGATTTAGGTCATAGCTGTTTTCAGCTTTGTGAAACTGGCTCTTTTAAAGCATTGTATATATTTCACTAGTCTGAATTTCATTCTCTTTGCACATTATAAATGTGACCAACTTGTGATCACTTGTAACTAAGTTAACATTAATTTTTAGTTCTGCGATTAGTTCCTCTTTATCTGTCAAGATGAGGTCTAATATAGAATCTCCCATATTGGATGCAACACTTTTTGAGTTAGGAAATGGTCATCTATAATAATTAGACATTCCAAGGATGTTTTAGTCCTGGCAGCATGAGACCTCCAGCATATGTTACTCAAATTAATGTTCCCCCATCATCACACAGCTTTTTTTCCCTACACATTGGTGCATAAGGAGGTGGTCATCCTGTTCCCTAGTCTGATTTGATTGCCTGTAGCAGACACCAACTAATACCCTCGCTTTAGCTGTTAGGACACCTGTAATTCCTTACACATTCAGACAAGTGGGGCTATCCCAAAGTAAGATACTACTCAACATGAGTAAAGGTGACAGAATCCAGCAGTGAATATTGGATGCCTCCTCTTTTGGGGGCTGATACCCTACCCAAGAGTGGACTCCATGGATTCATAGGGGTTGATTTTTTTCCTCTCTCTTTGATTTCACTTATCTTATGACCCTGTTCTGACAAAGGAGCATTCCACTTTACCCTGTGCAGCGGCCTACGTGACCAGTGTGATGCGGTAACTGTAGGCCAATTAGCTTGACTGATCCCAGGCAAAATGGGGGAAATCATTATACAGGATTGCATCAGTAAAAAACTAAATGATGGCAGCACAATTAATACCAATCAATGTGGATTTATGGGAAATTAATTGATTTCAATTACAACACAATACAATTTTTTTATTACAAATATTTGCACTGTAAAAATGATAAACAAAAAATAGTATTTTTCAATTCACCTCATACAATTACCATAGTGCAATCTCTTTATTGTGAAAGTGCAACTTACAAATGTAGATTTTTTTTTACATAACTGTACTCAAATCAAAACAATGTAAAACTTTAGAGCCTACAAGTCCACTCAGTTCTACTTCTTGTTCATCCAATCGCTAAGACAAACAAGTTTGTTTACATTTATGGGTGTGTGACAAAGTTCCTCCTCTGCCTTGGTGGGTCCTGCACTTATTGGCAGATTTGCTCGCCTCAGAGATTCATGGCAGCCCTCAGTTTGGCCACTTTTGCTAGTAGCTCAAACCTGCCATTCACTAAGCTAACCTCATCACTGGCCAGCATGGAGAAAAGGAAGGAGAACAATCTCTGCAGGTCCACCTAGTGGGTCAGGGGACAGGCCAGGGACCTTCCCCTCTGGTGGGACCCATAGTCCAGGACAACTTGTCTTGTATCCAATAGGGAGTTGGAGGAACCCAGGCCTGCCCTCTACTCCAGGTTCCAGCCCAGGGCCTTGTTGATCACAGCTGTCTACAGTGTTTCATGTAACACCTGTGTGACAGCTACAACTCCCTGGGATACTTCCCCATGGCCTCCTCCCAACACTTTCTGTGTCTTCACCATAGGACCTTCCTCCTGATGCCAGATAGCATTTGTACTCCTCAGTCCTCCAGCAGCATGCCCTCTCACTCTCAGCTCCTTGCACACCCCTCACTGACTGAGATGAGGTCCTTTTTAAACCAGGTGTCCTGATTATCCTGCCTGTCTTAATTGATTCTAGCAACTTCTTTATTGGCTCCAGGTGTCCTAATTAGCCTGTCTGCCTTAATTGGTTCCAGCAAGTTCCTGATTGTTCTGGAACTTTCCCTGTTAGGAGACGGAATCGTTTTTTCGCTCGCTCCTGAGCTATCTGCTTTCCTTTCTTTCCTGCAGCCCCCTGGCCCAGATTTTTCACACTTTTCCTTTTGCTTAGTTTCCCCCCCCGCGTTTGGGCCGGACGCTTTGTTTTTTTGGTTTCGTTTTCTCCCGCTTTTCTGAGCTGCGTTAGTGTGCTGGCCGGTTGCCAGCACCCCCCCCCAGACGCCTGCTTTTGGACTTTGCTTTTTGCTTAATTGAAACCCCCAGAAGAGGGGGGGAGGACTGCCGACCCGCTGTCCAGAGAGGGGAGTGGACGCCCCCAGACCCAGCCGTTTTGTTTTTTGCCTGGACTTTTTTCTTATCACTACAACATTCCTAGCTGCCGAGAGCCTTGGGACAGAGCCAACAGCTGCAACAGATGCCAGAGGCCGGAGAACTCGCCCGAGCAGCCGTGAATCATCGTGGAGAGAAGCCGTAAGACTGAGGGATTTCCTTTGAATTATACCCTCGGGGGGGGGAGTTGACTGCGTTCCAGCTGCGTCTGTGGCGGCACAGGGGTGTAGCAGGGAGCTACCCCCAGATCCACCGGTGCCCCCAACCCCCCCACCACTACTACGACTATCACGGCCCCCGCTGCCTCGTCCCTGCTGGCGATCTGCCATCTGCCTTCGGATCCAGCTGTTTGCTTTGGACTTTGCCTTTCGAACCGGACATAACAACCAACCAAACGAGACTCTTTGGACAAGTGTGGTGGGTCGCCCTCCCTCCACCCCCACCCCCCGGATTGTTTATCCCATAGTTTACCCCTACTACCGGACCCCGATTTTTGCCCCCCCCCCTTCTTCCGGTGTCTCCCTGTCTCTCCCTGCTTACAATGGCAGAGATGGAGAGACGCAAGGCCCCTCCAATGAAATTGGTTGTCCCTTCCCCATCTACCCCCCTGCCCACCCCTCAAGATTTTCCCACCGCCTCCATTGTTAGAACCCCTGCCCCCGCCCCCGCTGGGGCCTCGGCAGTGGGAGGCACCGGGGCAATTACTACTGCTGCTTTGGTTTTTGCCCCATTAGATTCTAGGAACCCCCCCCCAGTTCGACGGAAGGGTCGGGGCGGGCCGAAAGGAAAGGGCCCCGCTAAAGCCGCTGGGCCCTCCATGGCAGAGGCCGCCCCCACCACTGTGGCCTCATCATCGATCGTGGCACCCCTCCCAGCTGTTCCCTCCACCAGCTCTGCGACCGTCCCTCCCCCGGCCCCCAGGACGTATGCCCGGGCGGCGGCAGGCTCCCCCTCGCCTGCCGCCTCCTCATCTCGCCCACCCACTACCTCCGCTACCATCACTAGCGCCCGGGGCCCTCTTCCCGCCCTGACCAGGAAGCACGGTGTCCGTTGCCTCCTGGTGCCCGCCTCGCCCCACGTGGAAGCATACGTGCAGGCGTTGGCGAAGGTGGTAGGACCCATGGCCATTGTGGCGGCCTCCAAGATGTATGGGAAGGTCGTTTTCTTCCTGGCTTCGGAGACTGCCGCCCAGGAGGCGGTGGAGAAGGGCCTAGTGGTAGGAGGGGTGTTTATCCCCCTAGAACCGCTAGAAGATCTGGGCGTTCGCCTCGTCCTCACCTCCGTTCCTCCCTTTTTACCTAATGTTACCCTGTTACCCGCTCTTTCTGCCCTGGGAAAACTTGTTTCTGCTATTAGCCCTCTCCCGTTAGGCTGCAAGGACCCCGCCCTCCGTCACGTCCTCTCGTTCCGCCGGCAAGTGCAGATTTCACTGCCGGCGGGGGTGCGTGACGGAGAGGCGCTTGAGGGGTCCTTCCTAGTTCCCTACCAGGGAGCCCGCTATAGGGTCTTTTATTCCACCGGAGAGGCCCGGTGCTACCTCTGCCGCTCGGCGGGGCATGTCCGTAGGGACTGCCCTTTGGCCCGGGGGAGAGAGGCACCTGAGACCCCCGAGACCCGGCAGGATATCGGCCCTGTCGTTGCCGACACCCCTGGCCACCCGGCACCTGAAACCACCCCTCCTCCCACCCGATCCAACGCTGCCCCCGTCCGGGCCCAAGAGGTATCTTTCCAACAACGCCCGGGCGACCACGGGAGTCCCGCTCTTGCTGTAACCACCTCGGCAGAGCCTCCGGAGGAGAGTGTGGCACAGCTATTACCAGGTGCAGGAGAGGGCTCGCCCCAAGGAGAACCCCCCGCCCCTCCTGCTGCCTCACCGCTATCCCCCCGAACCCCTGAACCTTTGCCTCCGCGCCCCGCTCCGCCCCCTGCTACTCAACCCCCAGATGATGCTACGGAGGGCTGGACTGTAGTCCAGGGGAAGCGAGGCAAGCGGAGGGCTCGAGCCCCGCTGCATCCATCTGACGCGGAAGCCCCCCGGAAGACCAGGAAGGGAGGTACTGACCTTGAGCCTCCCGCCTCGGCCACGAGTGAGATCCATTCGCTGGTGTTGGGAGGTGAAGATAGACTGGCATTGGAGGGAGGAATCCCCCCTCCGCGAGGGACCCTCCCCTCCGAAGCCCCGGAGGAAGCCCCTTCTAACCGGATACCACCTGAACTCCCTACGAACCCCGACGTGACCGTTGAGGCGGGCCCTAGCGGAGAGGCCCCCAGGGTAGTAGGAGTCGGCCTCTCCTCTGTGTATGCAGAGATTGAGGCCCTAGATTTGACCCCGGTCACCCAGGGAGGGGATGATTTACTGCCGGCCAGCCTCGTTTTAGGCAATCTCACCCCAGGCCCCCTTTCCCCATGTTCTCTCCCCCTGACTGCCTTTCCGGGTGAGCACCCCACGGAAAGTGGTTTATCACCTGATGCCATGGCTGCCACGACCACCCCGAAGCCAGCATCTAGCATTGCTCGGAGCCCCCTCCCTTGCCCCTTAACCCCCGACCCTGCTCAGGAGGCATCTTCTTTTTGCTGCTCGCCTCCTGAAGCCCAGGGCCTTACCTCTGCCCCTGTCCCCACCCCTGTCCCGGTTCAATTTCCCTCCTCCTGCAAGGCTACTGCCGCCCCTGGGGTTATTTCTTTTCCGCCTTTTGCAGACCCCCCCCAGGGAGCAGTCTTTACGTTTTCTAGTTGCGACTCATTAGGAGTTGCGCTTTTCCCCCTGCCATCCCCTTCCACTCCAAGGCACGAGATGGATTTAATAACCCCAGCCTGTCAGACGCCCCGTCGGCGGTCCGCACCCTGCCTACCCGCCTTAGCGGACCTCGAGGCTGTATTAAGAACCCCATTGGGGAGTACCCCGGAAACCGTAACCCCATCCCCCCATGAGCTGCGGCATGCACTACGGCAGTTCTTAGAGCACACCCGTGGTGCCCGCAATAGGGCACAGCTGGCTCTCCAGCGATGGGGGGACTTCGATCAACTTGTTCAGGCCGCAAGGGCCCTTATGAAGGAGGGCAGAGGGCAAGGGAGGCGCGGTGCTGCGGCCTACGAGCGGGCCCGCGGCTTCCGGAAGGAGCTATTTACTTATGGGATGGGACACGGGTTGCTACGCGACCCGCCGGGGGCCATGAGCACCCCCACCAATGAGAACTCCCCACCCCCCCGGCCCTCCGCATGACACCTCTCATTATTGTAACCCTGAATACCAGGGGCTGTAGGATGGCTCTCCGCAGGTCCCAGGTGCTCTCCTACCTTCGGGAGGGGGGGTACTCTGTGGTTTTCCTGCAGGAGACCCACACGGACCCAACCGCCGAGGATAGGTGGCGGCTGGAGTGGGGGGACGGGGTATACTTCAGCCATTGCACGACCTGGCAAGCTGGAGTGGCGACCCTGTTCTCCCCCGCCCTGCGGCCCGAGGTGCTAGGGGTCACTGAGGTCGTACCGGGCCACTTGTTGCACCTCCGAGTTCGTCTGGAGGGGCTCGTGGTCAATCTTGTTAATATCTATGCCCCGCAAGTGAGTTCACAGCGGCCACAATTCTACCAGCAGGTGTCCGATTTTCTCGGCACCCTAGACTCGCACGAGTGCCTGATCCTGGGAGGGGACTTTAACACTACCCTCGAGGAGCGGGACCGCTCGGGGGCCGAGCCGAGCCCGGCCGCCGCGACCATTCTCCGAGACATAGTCGATTATCACTCCCTAGTGGACGTCTGGCGTGACCATCACCCAGATGACACTTCCACGTTTACCTTTGTCCGGGTGGAGGCCCATCGGTCACACCGCTCTCGGTTAGACCGTATTTACCTATCCCGTTTCCATCTTTCACAGGCCCACTCCTCCACCGTGCGGCCGGCCCCTTTTTCCGACCATCATTTAGTTACCGTCACGGTCTCCCTCCGTGCGGAGGGACCGGGGCCGGCCTACTGGCACTTTAATAACAGCCTGCTGGAGGACGAGAGCTTTGTGATGTCCTTCCGGGAGTTCTGGCTGGCCTGGCGGGAGCAGTGGCGTGCCTTTCCCTCGGTGCGGCGCTGGTGGGATCTGGGGAAGGTGCGCGCCAAGCTCTTCTGCCGCAACTACACTCGGGGCGCCAGCCGACGGAGAAATGCAGCGATAGAGCAGTTGGAACGGGAGGTCTTAGAGCTGGAGAGGCGCCTGGCCGCCAGCCCCGGGGACCCGTCCCTCTGCGGAGCGTGCCGGGAGAAGCGGGAGGAACTTCGAGCCCTCGAGGACCACCGGGCCCGAGGTGCCTTTGTCCGGTCCCGCATCCGCCTCCTTCGGGAGATGGATCGCGGCTCCCGCTTCTTCTATGCCTTGGAGAAAACGAGGGGGGCCAAAAAACACGTCACCTGCCTTCTAGCGGAAGACGGCACCCCCCTCACGGATCCGGAGGAGATGTGTGGGAGGGCCCGTGACTTCTACGCAAGCCTTTTCTCCCCGGATCCGACCGATCCTGGCGCTCGCGGGGTGCTCTGGGAGGAACTCCCCACGGTCAGCGTGGGCGACCGAGACCGGCTAGAGCTGCCTCTCACCCTGGCCGAGTTCTCGGAAGCCCTCCGCCGCATGCCCACCAATAAATCTCCGGGCATGGACGGGCTGACCGTGGAGTTTTACCGCGCGTTCTGGGACATCCTCGGCCCAGACCTAGTCACTGTCTGGGCTGAGTCTTTGCAGGGCGGGGTCCTCCCTCTGTCGTGCAGGCGAGCGGTGCTTGCCTTGCTGCCGAAGAAGGGGGACCTCCGCGACTTACGAAACTGGCGTCCCCTCTCGCTCCTTAGCACGGATTACAAAATCGTAGCGAAAGCAATTTCGCTGCGGCTAGGGTCCGTGATGGCGGACGTGATCCACCCAGACCAGACCTATACTGTCCCGGGTCGCAGCATTTTTGACAACCTCTTTCTAGTCCGAGACCTTTTGGAACTCGGGCGGAGAGACGGTCTGTCGTTCGCCCTCCTGTCTCTCGATCAGGAGAAGGCGTTCGATAGAGTGGATCATGGGTACCTCCTGAGCACCCTGCGGGCGTTTGGATTCGGACCTCAGTTTGTGAGTTTTCTCCGGGTGCTGTACGCCTCCGCGGAGTGTTTGGTTAGGCTCAACTGGACCCTGACCGAACCGGTCAGCTTCGGGCGAGGGGTGCGGCAGGGGTGCCCCCTCTCAGGCCAGCTGTACGCTCTGGCGATCGAGCCTTTCCTCTGTCTCCTCCGCAGGAGGTTGACGGGGTTGGTGCTGCGGGAGCCGGAGCTGCGGCTGGTCCTGTCGGCGTACGCCGATGACGTCCTCCTCGTGGTCCAGGACCCGGGCGACTTGGCGCGAGTGGAGGCATGCCAAGCCATTTATTCAGCAGCCTCCTCCGCCCGAGTCAACTGGGTCAAGAGCTCTGGCTTGGCGGTGGGGGGCTGGCGGCAGGTAAGCTCCCTCCCACCCGCGCTTCAGACCATCCGGTGGAGCGCCGGCCCTCTGCTCTATCTCGGCGTTTACCTTTCTGCCACGCACCCTTCTCCGCCGGAGAACTGGCAAAATTTGGAAGGCGGCGTGATTGAGCGGATCAGGAAATGGATGAGGCTACTCCGATGTCTCTCCCTTCGGGGGAGAGCACTGGTGCTCAACCAACTAGTCCTGTCCACGCTCTGGTACCGGCTCAACACCCTAGCCCCGGCCCCGGGTTTCCTGTCCCACCTCCGGAGATTGATTCTGGAGTTCTTTTGGTCAGGATTGCACTGGGCCCCTGTTGGAGTTCTTCATTTGCCCCTGAAGGAAGGAGGGCAGGGCCTGAAGTGTCTGTACACTCAGGTCCGCGTTTTCCGCCTCCAGGCCCTGCAGAGGCTCCTTTATGGTGCAGGTAGTTCGACGTGGAGCATATTGGCGCACGCCTTCCTACGCCGCTTCCATGGGCTCCGATATGACCGGCAGCTCTTTTATCTTTGTTCGAGAGGTTTTCCGCGAGACCTCTCCGGGCTGCCGGATTTCTACCAGGACCTCCTCCGGACCTGGAAACTGTTTTCAACCACCAGGTCTGTGGCGGCCATCGTGGGGGCAGATCTCCTCACGGAGCCCCTGCTACACAACCCCCAACTTCGTGTGCAGGCGGCGGAGTCCCGCACGGTGCGCCAGAGGTTGGTCCTGGCGGGAGTTACGAGGGTCGGGGACCTCCTGGACTACGACCGGGGAGACTGGCTGGATCCCCTGACGCTCGCTCGACGCATGGGGCTCTCCAGCCTTCGCACCCCCCGGCGCGTGCTTCAGGAGGTGGAGGCCGCTTTGACCCCCGCTGCTCGGGCTTATGTCAGCCGAGCCTTGCGCGAGGGTGCACCCCGCCCATCCCTTACCCCAGGCCCACCGGACCTTTCCATCGGGCCCCTACCCTGCCGATCCCAACACACCCCTCATCCTTTCACTGCAAGCCGGCTGCATGAATTGCAACCGGTCGGTTTTCAAGTTGCATCGCGGCAATATCTATATACACTCACGCTCCATACCCTTCACGCCCGCACCCTGGTGTCCCGCCCCGACACAAAGTGGCGAGATCTCCTGCCACCCTTGGAGGGGGAGCAACCTCGGTGGGCCAGCCTGTACTCCACCTTGGTCCCGAGGCCCGTCGGGGACATCAGTTGGCGGCTCCTTCACGGGGCCGTGAGCACGGGCGTGTTTTTGACACGTTTTACCTCCGTTCCGGAGACTTGCCCCTTCTGTAATGTGAGGGAAACCCTGGCGCACGTCTATTTAGAGTGTGCCAGATTGCAGCCTCTTTTTCGGCTCCTCACAAACATTCTTTTGCGCTTTTGGCTTCATTTTTCCCCTCACCTCTTTATCTATACACTCCCCATCCGTGGCCCCACCAAGTCGCGGGATCTCCTGGTTAGCCTCCTCCTAGCCTTGGCTAAGACAGCCATTTATAAGACCAGAGAGCGGAGGTTGGCTCATGAGGCGTCCTGCGATTGTAGGGCCGTTTTCCGATCCTCAGTACATTCACGCATCCGGGCGGAGTTCCTCTGGGCGGCGTCCACCGACTCCCTTGACACCTTCGAGGAGCGGTGGGCGCTGTCCGGGGTTCTCTGCTCGGTGACCCCGTCCGGTTCCCTCCGTCTGACCCTCTGATTGAGGGACAGAGCGAGAGACGCCAGCCACAGCCGTTAGCTGCTGTGAATACCATCATTATTGTTATTTAGGAGGGGTCTTATAATACATGGATGTGCCCCCCTCCCTCCCAGCCACCCACCCCGCAGCCGTGCCCATCTTGTCGGGCACTCTCAGGAGAGGGAGGGTCGGTGACCCTGGGCGCGGCACTAAGTAACTCGAGGGGGTGGAAGACCACGAGTGTCGAGGAAGCCCCCCCGCTCTAGGCCACCAGGTAACTCAGGAGGGTGGAAGACCACGAGTGTCGAGGAAGCCCCCCCGCTCTGGGCCTGGGCTAGCCTGACCACCTCTCCCTCCTGAAAGCTGTTGTGTTATACCTTCTGATTGCGTTGTTTTGTTGCTAAGTTTTTCTTTATCTTTTTGTAATTTCTGTAACTGTTACAAATAAATTTCTTTTCTGTTTAAAAAAAAAAAAAAAAAAAAAAAACCGCCCCTGTTAGGAGACGGAATCGTTTCTTCGCTCGCTCCTGAGCTATCTGCTTTCCTTTCTTTCCTGAAGCCCCCTGGCCCAGATTTTTCACACTTTTCCTTTCGCTTAGTTTCCCCCCCCGCGTTTGGGCCGGACGCTTTGTTTTTTTGGTTTCGTTTTCTCCCGCTTTTCTGAGCTGCGTCAGTGAGCTGGCCGGTCGCCAGCACCCCCCCCAGACGCCTGCTTTTGGATTTTGCTCTTTGCTTAATTGAAACCCCCAGAGGAGGGGGGGAGGACTGCCGACCCGCTGTCCAGAGAGGGGAGTGGACGCCCCCAGACCCAGCCGTTTTGTTTTTTGCCTGGACTTTTTTCTTATCATTACAACATTCCTAGCTGCCGAGAGCCTTGGGACAGAGCCAACAGCTGCAACAGATGCCAGAGGCCGGAGAACTCGCCCGAGCAGTTATGAATCATCGTGGAGAGAGGCCGTAAGACTGAGGGATTTCCTTTGAATTATACCCTCGGGGGGGGGAGTTGACTGCGTTCCAGCTGCGTCTGTGGCGGCACAGGGGTGTAGCAGGGAGCTACCCCCAGATCCACCGGTGCCCCCAACCCCCCCACCACTACTACGACTATCACGGCCCCCGCTGCCTCGTCCCTGCTGGCAATCTGCCATCTGCCTTCGGATCCAGCTGTTTGCTTTGGACTTTGCCTTTCGGACCGGGCATAACAACCAACCAAACGAGACTTTTTGGACAATTGTGGTGGGTCGTCCTCCCTCCACCCCCACCCCCCGGATTGTTTATCCCATAGTTTACCCCTACTACCGGACCCCGATTCTTGCCCCCCCCCTTCTTCCGGTGTCTCCCTGTCTCTCCCTGCTTACAATGGCAGAGATGGAGAGACGCAAGGCCCCTCCAACGAAATTGGTTGTCCCTTCCCCATCTACCCCCCTGCCCACCCCTCAAGATTTTCCCACCGCCTTCATTGTTAGAACCCCTGCCCCCGCCCCCGCTGGGGCCTCGGCAGTGGGAGGCACCGGGGCAATTACTACTGCTGCTTTGGTTTTTGCCCCATTAGATTCTAGGAACCCCCCCCCCAGTTCGACGGAAGGGTCGGGGCGGGCCGAAAGGAAAGGGCCCCGCTAAAGCCGCTGGGCCCTCCATGGCAGAGGCCGCCCCCACCACTGTGGCCTCATCATCGATCGTGGCACCCCTCCCAGCTGTTCCCTCCACCAGCTCTGCGACCGTCCCTCCCCCGGCCCCCAGGACGTATGCCCGGGCGGCGGCAGGCTCCCCCTCGCCTGCCGCCTCCTCATCTCGCCCACCCACTACCTCCGCTACCATCACTAGCGCCCGGGGCCCTCTTCCCGCCCTGACCAGGAAGCACGGTGTCCGTTGCCTCCTGGTGCCCGCCTCGCCCCACGTGGAAGCATACGTGCAGGCGTTGGCGAAGGTGGTAGGACCCATGGCCATTGTGGCGGCCTCCAAGATGTATGGGAAGGTCGTTTTCTTTCTGGCTTCAGAGACTGCCGCCCAGGAGGCGGTGGAGAAGGGCCTAGTGGTAGGAGGGGTGTTTATCCCCCTAGAACCGCTAGAAGATCTGGGCGTTCGCCTCGTCCTCACCTCCGTTCCTCCCTTTTTACCTAATGTTGCCCTGTTACCCGCTCTTTCTGCCCTGGGAAAGCTCGTCTCTGCTATCAGCCCTCTCCCGTTAGGCTGCAAGGACCCCGCCCTCCGTCACGTCCTTTCGTTCCGCCGGCAAGTGCAGATTTCACTGCCGGCGGGGGTGCGTGACGGAGAGGCGCTTGAGGGGTCCTTCCTAGTTCCCTACCAGGGAGCCCGCTATAGGGTCTTTTATTCCACCGGAGAGGCCCGGTGCTACCTCTGCCGCTCGGCGGGGCATGTTCGCAGGGACTGCCCTTTGGCCCGGGGGAGAGGGGCACCTGAGACCCCCGAGACCCGGCAGGATATCGGCCCTGTCGTTGCCGACACCCCTGGCCACCCGGCACCTGAAACCACCCCTCCTCCCACCCGATCCAACGCTGCCCCCGTCCGGGCCCAAGAGGTACCTTTCCAACAACGCCCGGGCGGCCACGGGAGTCCCGCTCTTGCTGTAACCACCTCGGCAGAGCCTCTGGAGGAGAGTGTGGCACAGTTATTACCAGGTGCAGGAGAGGGCTCGCCCCAGGGAGAACCCCCCGCCCCTCCTGCTCCCTCACCGCTATCCCCCCGAACCCCTGAACCTTTGCCTCCGCGCCCCGCTCTGCCCCCTGCTATTCAATCCCCAGATGACGCTATGGAGGGCTGGACTGTAGTCCAGGGGAAGCGAGGCAAGCGGAGGGCTCGAGCCCCGCTGCATCCATCTGACGCGGAAGCCCCCCGGAAGACCAGGAAGGGAGGTACTGACCTTGAGCCTCCCGCTTCGGCCACGAGTGAGATCCATTCGCTGGTGTCGGGAGGTGAAGATAGACTGGCATTGGAGGGAGGACTCCCCCCTCCGCGGGGGACCCTCCCCTCCGAAGCCCCGGAGGGAGCCCCTTCTAACCGGATACCACCTGAACTCCCTACGAACCCCGACGTGACCGTTGAGGCGGGCCCTAGCGGAGAGGCCCCCAGGGTAGTAGGAGTCGGCCTCTCCTCTGTGTATGCAGAGATTGAGGCCCTAGATTTGACCCCGGTCACCCAGGGAGGGGATGATTTACTGCCGGCCAGCCTCGTTTTAGGCAATCTCACCCCAGGCCCCCTTTCCCCATGCTCTCTCCCCCTGACTGCCTTTCCGGGTGAGCACCCCACGGAAAGTGGTTTATCACCTGATGCCATGGCTGCCACGACCACCCCGAAGCCAGCATCTAGCATTGCTCGGAGCCCCCTCCCTTGCCCCTTAACCCCCGACCCTGCTCAGGAGGCATCTTCTTTTTGCTGCTCGCCTCCTGAAGCCCAGGGCCTTACCTCTGCCCCTGTCCCCACCCCTGTCCCGGTTCAATTTCCCTCCTCCTGCAAGGCTACTGCCGCCCCTGGGGTTATTTCTTTTCCGCCTTTTGCAGACCCCCCCCAGGGAGCAGTCTTTACGTTTTCTAGTTGCGACTCATTAGGAGTTGCGCTTTTCCCCCTGCCATCCCCTTCCACTCCAAGGCACGAGATGGATTTAATAACCCCAGCCTGTCAGACGCCCCGTCGGCGGTCCGCACCCTGCCTACCCGCCTTAGCGGACCTCGAGGCTGTATTAAGAACCCCATCGGGGAGTACCCCGGAAACCGTAACCCCATCCCCCCATGAGCTGCGGCATGCACTACGGCAGTTCTTAGAGCACACCCGTGGTGCCCGCAATAGGGCACAGCTGGCTCTCCAGCGATGGGGGGACTTCGATCAACTTGTTCAGGCCGCAAGGGCCCTTATGAAGGAGGGCAGAGGGCAAGGGAGGCGCGGTGCTGCGGCCTACGAGCGGGCCCGCGGCTTCCGGAAGGAGCTACTTACTTATGGGATGGGACACGGGTTGCTACGCGACCCGCCGGGGGCCATGAGCACCCCCACCAATGAGAACTCCCCACCCCCCCGGCCCTCCGCATGACACCTCTCATTATTGTAACCCTGAATACCAGGGGCTGTAGGATGGCTCTCCGCAGGTCCCAGGTGCTCTCCTACCTTCGGGAGGGGGGGTACTCTGTGGTTTTCCTGCAGGAGACCCACACGGACCCAACCGCCGAGGATAGGTGGCGGCTGGAGTGGGGGGACGGGGTATACTTCAGCCATTGCACGACCTGGCAAGCTGGAGTGGCGACCCTGTTCTCCCCCGCCCTGCGGCCCGAGGTGCTAGGGGTCACTGAGGTCGTACCGGGCCACTTGTTGCACCTCCGAGTTCGTCTGGAGGGGCTCGTGGTCAATCTTGTTAATATCTATGCCCCGCAAGTGAGTTCACAGCGGCCACAATTCTACCAGCAGGTGTCCGATTTTCTCGGCACCCTAGACTCGCACGAGTGCCTGATCCTGGGAGGGGACTTTAACACTACCCTCGAGGAGCGGGACCGCTCGGGGGCCGAGCCGAGCCCGGCCGCCGCGACCATTCTCCGAGACATAGTCGATTATCACTCCCTAGTGGACGTCTGGCGTGACCATCACCCAGATGACACTTCCACGTTTACCTTTGTCCGGGTGGAGGCCCATCGGTCACACCGCTCTCGGTTAGACCGTATTTACCTATCCCGTTTCCATCTTTCACAGGCCCACTCCTCCACCGTACGGCCGGCCCCTTTTTCCGACCATCATTTAGTTACCGTCACGGTCTCCCTCCGTGCGGAGGGACCGGGGCCGGCCTACTGGCACTTTAATAACAGCCTGCTGGAGGACGAGAGCTTTGTGATGTCCTTCCGGGAGTTTTGGCTGGCCTGGCGGGAGCAGTGGCGTGCCTTTCCCTCGGTGCGGCGCTGGTGGGATCTAGGGAAGGTGCGCGCCAAGCTCTTCTGCCACAACTACACTCGGGGCGCCAGCCGACGGAGAAATGCAACGATAGAGCAGTTGGAACGGGAGGTCTTAGAGCTGGAGAGGCGCCTGGCCGCCAGCCCCGGGGACCCGTCCCTCTGCGGAGCGTGCCGGGAGAAGCGGGAGGAACTTCGAGCCCTCGAGGACCACCGGGCCCGAGGTGCCTTTGTCCGGTCCCGCATCCGCCTCCTTCGGGAGATGGATCGCGGCTCCCGCTTCTTCTATGCCTTGGAGAAAACGAGGGGGGCCAAAAAACACGTCACCTGCCTTCTAGCGGAAGACGGCACCCCCCTCACGGATCCGGAGGAGATGTGTGGGAGGGCCCGTGACTTCTACGCAAGCCTTTTCTCCCCGGATCCGACCGATCCTGGCGCTTGCGGGGTGCTCTGGGAGGAACTCCCCACGGTCAGCGTGGGCGACCGAGACCGGCTAGAGCTGCCTCTCACCCTGGCCGAGTTCTCGGAAGCCCTCCGCCGCATGCCCACCAATAAATCTCCGGGCATGGACGGGCTGACCGTGGAGTTTTACCGCGCGTTCTGGGACATCCTCGGCCCAGACCTAGTCACTGTCTGGGCTGAGTCTTTGCAGGGCGGGGTCCTCCCTCTGTCGTGCAGGCGAGCGGTGCTTGCCTTGCTGCCGAAGAAGGGGGACCTCCGCGACTTACGAAACTGGCGTCCCCTCTCACTCCTTAGCACGGATTACAAAATCGTAGCAAAAGCAATTTCGCTGCGGCTAGGGTCCGTGATGGCGGACGTGATCCACCCAGACCAGACCTATACTGTCCCGGGTCGCAGCATTTTTGACAACCTCTTTCTAGTCCGAGACCTTTTGGAACTCGGGCGGAGAGACGGTCTGTCGTTCGCCCTCCTCTCTCTCGATCAGGAGAAGGCGTTCGATAGAGTGGATCATGGGTACCTCCTGAGCACCCTGCGGGCGTTTGGATTCGGACCTCAGTTTGTGAGTTTTCTCCGGGTGCTGTACGCCTCCGCGGAGTGTTTGGTTAGGCTCAACTGGACCCTGACCGAACCGGTCAGCTTCGGGCGAGGGGTGCGGCAGGGGTGCCCCCTCTCAGGCCAGCTGTACGCTCTGGCGATCGAGCCTTTCCTCTGTCTCCTCCGCAGGAGGTTGACGGGGTTGGTGCTGCGGGAGCCGGAGCTGCGGCTGGTCCTGTCGGCGTACGCCGATGACGTCCTCCTCGTGGTCCAGGACCCGGGCGACTTGGCGCGAGTGGAGGCATGCCAAGCCATTTATTCAGCAGCCTCCTCCGCCCGAGTCAACTGGGTCAAGAGCTCTGGCTTGGCGGTGGGGGGCTGGCGGCAGGTAAGCTCCCTCCCACCCGCGCTTCAGACCATCCGGTGGAGTGCCGGCCCTCTGCTCTATCTCGGCGTTTACCTTTCTGCCACGCACCCTTCTCCGCCGGAGAACTGGCAAAATTTGGAAGGCGGCGTGATTGAGCGGATCAGGAAATGGACGAGGCTACTCCGCTGTCTCTCCCTTCGGGGGAGAGCACTGGTGCTTAACCAACTAGTCCTGTCCACGCTCTGGTACCGGCTCAACACCCTAGCCCCGGCCCCGGGTTTCCTGTCCCACCTCCGGAGATTGATTCTGGAGTTCTTTTGGTCAGGATTGCACTGGGCCCCTGTTGGAGTTCTTCATTTGCCCCTGAAGGAAGGAGGGCAGGGCCTGAAGTGTCTGTACACTCAGGTCCGCGTTTTCCGCCTCCAGGCCCTGCAGAGGCTCCTTTATAGTGCAGGTAGTTCGACGTGGAGCATATTGGCGCACGCCTTCCTACGCCGCTTCCATGGGCTCCGATATGACCGGCAGCTCTTTTATCTTTGTCCGAGAGGTTTTCCGCGAGACCTCTCCGGGCTGCCGGATTTCTACCAGGACCTCCTCCGGACCTGGAAACTGTTTTCAACCACCAGGTCTGTGGCGGCCATCGTGGGGGCAGATCTCCTCACGGAGCCCCTGCTACACAACCCCCAACTTCGTGTGCAGGCGGCGGAGTCCCGCACGGTGCGCCAGAGGTTGGTCCTGGCGGGAGTTACGAGGGTCGGGGACCTCCTGGACTACGACCGGGGGGACTGGCTGGATCCCCTGACGCTCGCTCGACGCATGGGGCTCTCCAGCCTTCGCACCCCCCGGCGCGTGCTTCAGGAGGTGGAGGCCGCTTTGACCCCCGCTGCTCGGGCTTATGTCAGCCGAGCCTTGCGCGAGGGCGCACCCCGCCCATCCTTTACCCCAGGCCCACCGGACCTTTCCATCGGGCCCCTACCCTGCCGATCCCAACACACCCCTCATCCTTTCACTGCAAGCCGGCTGCATGAATTGCAACCGGTCGGTTTTCAAGTTGCATCACGGCAATATTTATATACACTCACGCTCCATACCCTTCACGCCCGCACCCTGGTGTCCCGCCCCGACACAAAGTGGCGAGACCTCCTACCACCCTTGGAGGGGGAGCAACCTCGGTGGGCCAGCCTGTACTCCACCTTGGTCCCGAGGCCCGTCGGGGACATCAGTTGGCGGCTCCTTCACGGGGCCGTGAGCACGGGCGTGTTTTTGACACGTTTTACCTCCGTTCCAGAGACTTGCCCCTTCTGTAATGTGAGGGAAACCCTGGCGCACGTCTATCTAGAGTGTGCCAGATTGCAGCCTCTTTTTCGGCTCCTCACAAACATTCTTTTGCGCTTTTGGCTTCATTTTTCCCCTCACCTCTTTATCTATACACTCCCCATCCGTGGCCCCACCAAGTCGCGGGATCTCCTGGTTAGCCTCCTCCTAGCCTTGGCTAAGACAGCCATTTATAAGACCAGAGAGCGGAGGTTGGCTCATGAGGCGTCCTGCGATTGTAGGGCCGTTTTCCGATCCTCAGTACATTCACGCATCCGGGCGGAGTTCCTCTGGGCGGCGTCCACCGACTCCCTTGACACCTTCGAGGAGCGGTGGGCGCTGTCCGGGGTTCTCTGCTCGGTGACCCCGTCCGGTTCCCTCCGTCTGACCCTCTGATTGAGGGACAGAGCGAGAGACGCCAGCCACAGCCGTTAGCTGCTGTGAATACCATCATTATTGTTATTTAGGAGGGGTCTTATAATACATGGATGTGCCCCCCTCCCTCCCAGCCACCCACCCCGCAGCCGTGCCCATCTTGTCGGGCACTCTCAGGAGAGGGAGGGTCGGTGACCCTGGGCGCGGCACTAGGTAACTCGAGGGGGTGGAAGACCACGAGTGTCGAGGAAGCCCCCCCGCTCTAGGCCACCAGGTAACTCAGGAGGGTGGAAGACCACGAGTGTCGAGGAAGCCCCCCCGCTCTGGGCCTGGGCTAGCCTGAACACCTCTCCCTCCTGAAAGCTGTTGTGTTATACCTTCTGATTGCGTTGTTTTGTTGCTAAGTTTTTCTTTATCTTTTTGTAATCTCTGTAACTGTTACAAATAAATTTCTTTTCTGTTTCAAAAAAAAAAAAAAAAAAAAAAAAAACCGCCCCTGTTAGGAGACGGAATCGTTTCTTCGCTCGCTCCTGAGCTATCTGCTTTCCTTTCTTTCCTGAAGCCCCCTGGCCCAGATTTTTCACACTTTTCCTTTCGCTTAGTTTCCCCCCCCGCGTTTGGGCCGGACGCTTTGTTTTTTTGGTTTCGTTTTCTCCCGCTTTTCTGAGCTGCGTCAGTGAGCTGGCCGGTCGCCAGCACCCCCCCCAGACGCCTGCTTTTGGATTTTGCTCTTTGCTTAATTGAAACCCCCAGAGGAGGGGGGGAGGACTGCCGACCCGCTGTCCAGAGAGGGGAGTGGACGCCCCCAGACCCAGCCGTTTTGTTTTTTGCCTGGACTTTTTTCTTATCATTACAACATTCCTAGCTGCCGAGAGCCTTGGGACAGAGCCAACAGCTGCAACAGATGCCAGAGGCCGGAGAACTCGCCCGAGCAGTTATGAATCATCGTGGAGAGAGGCCGTAAGACTGAGGGATTTCCTTTGAATTATACCCTCGGGGGGGGGAGTTGACTGCGTTCCAGCTGCGTCTGTGGCGGCACAGGGGTGTAGCAGGGAGCTACCCCCAGATCCACCGGTGCCCCCAACCCCCCCACCACTACTACGACTATCACGGCCCCCGCTGCCTCGTCCCTGCTGGCAATCTGCCATCTGCCTTCGGATCCAGCTGTTTGCTTTGGACTTTGCCTTTCGGACCGGGCATAACAACCAACCAAACGAGACTTTTTGGACAATTGTGGTGGGTCGTCCTCCCTCCACCCCCACCCCCCAGATTGTTTATCCCATAGTTTACCCCTACTACCGGACCCCGATTTTTGCCCCCCCCTTCTTCCGGTGTCTCCCTGTCTCTCCCTGCTTACAATGGTAGAGATGGAGAGACGCAAGGCCCCTCCAATGAAATTGGTTGTCCCTTCCCCATCTACCCCCCTGCCCACCCCTCAAGATCTCCCCACCGCCTCCATTGTTAGAACCCCTGCCCCCGCCCCCGCTGGGGCCTCGGCAGTGGGAGGCACCGGGGCAATTACTACTGCTGCTTTGGTTTTTGCCCCATTAGACTCTAGGAACCCCCCCCCCAGTTAGACGGAAAGGTCGGGGCGGGCCGAAAGGAAAGGGCCCCGCTAATGCCGCTGGGCCCTCCATGGCAGAGGCCGCCCCCACCACTGTGGCCTCATCATCGATCGTGGCACCCCTCCCAGCTGTTCCCTCCACCAGCTCTGCGACCGTCCCTCCCCCGGCCCCCAGGACGTATGCCCGGGCGGCGGCAGGCTCCCCCTTGCCTGCCGCCTCCTCATCTTGCCCACCCACTACCTCCGCTACCATCACTAGCGCCCGGGGCCCTCTTCCCGCCCTGACCAGGAAGCACGGTGTCCGTTGCCTCCTGGTGCCCGCCTCGCCCCACGTGGAGGCATACGTGCAAGCGTTGGCGAAGGTGGTAGGACCCATGGCCATTGTGGCGGCCTCCAAGATGTATGGGAAGGTCGTTTTCTTTCTGGCTTCGGAGACTGCCGCCCAGGAGGCGGTGGAGAAGGGCCTAGTGGTAGGAGGGGTGTTTATCCCCCTAGAACCGCTAGAAGATCTGGGCGTTCGCCTCGTCCTCACCTCCGTTCCTCCCTTTTTACCTAATGTTGCCCTGTTACCCGCTCTTTCTGCCCTGGGAAAACTTGTTTCTGCAATCAGCCCTCTCCCGTTAGGCTGCAAGGACCCCGCCCTCCGTCACGTCCTCTCGTTCCGCCGGCAAGTGCAGATTTCACTGCTGGCGGGGGTGCGTGACGGAGAGGCGCTTGAGGGGTCCTTCCTAGTCCCCTACCAGGGAGCCCGCTATAGGGTCTTTTATTCCACCGGAGAGGCCCGGTGCTACCTCTGCCGCTCGGCGGGGCATGTCCGTAGGGACTGCCCTTTGGCCCGGGGGAGAGGGGCACCTGAGACCCCCGAGACCCGGCAGGATATCGGCCCTGTCGTTGCCGACACCCCTGGCCACCCGGCACCTGAAACCACCCCTCCTCCCTCCCGATCCAACGCTGCCCCCGTCCGGGCCCAAGAGGTACCTTTCCAACAACGCCCGGGCGACCACGGGAGTCCCGCTCTTGCTGTAACCACCTCGGCAGAGCCTCTGGAGGAGAGTGTGGCACAGCTATTACCAGGTGCAGGAAGGGGCTCGCCCCAAGGAGAATCCCCCGCCCCTCCTGCTGCCTTACCGCTATCCCCCCGAACCTCTGAACCTTTGCCTCCGCGCCCCGCTCCGCCCCCTGCTACTCAACCCCCAGATGATGCTATGGAGGGCTGGACTGTAGTCCAGGGGAAGCGAGGCAAGCGGAGGGCTCGAGCCCCGCTGCATCCATCTGACGCGGAAGCCCCCCGGAAGACCAGGAAGGGAGGTACTGACCTTGAGCCTCCCGCTTCGGCCACGAGTGAGATCCATTCGCTGGTGTTGGGAGGTGAAGATAGACTGGCATTGGAGAGGGGAACCCCCCCTCCGCGGGGGACCCTCCCCTCCGAAGCCCTGGAGGAAGCCCCTTCTAACCGGATACCACCTGAACTCCCTACGAACCCCGACGTGACCGTTGAGGCGGGCCCTAGCGGAGAGGCCCCCAGGGTAGTAGGAGTCGGCCTCTCCTCTGTGTATGCAGAGATTGAGGCCCTAGATTTGACCCCGGTCACCCAGGGAGGGGATGATTTACTGCCGGCCGGCCTCGATTTAGGCAATCTCACCCCAGGCCCCCTTTCCCCATGTTCTCTCCCCCTGACTGCCTTTCCGGGTGAGCACCCCACGGAAAGTGGTTTACCACCTGATGCCATGGCTGCCACGACCACCCCGGAGCCAGCATCTAGCATTGCTCGGAGCCCCCTCCCTTGCCCCTTAACCCCCGACCCTGCTCAGGAGGCATCTTCTTTTTGCTGCTCGCCTCCTGAAGCCCAGGGCCTTACCTCTGCCCCTGCCCCCACCCCTGTCCCGGTTCAATTTCCCTCCTCCTGCAAGGCTACTGCCGCCCCTGGGGTTATTTCTTTTCCGCCTTTTGCAGACTCCCCCCAGGGAGCAGTCTTTACGTTTTCTAGTTGCGACTCATTAGGAGTTGCGCTTTTCCCCCTGCCATCCCCGTCCACCCCAAGGCACGAGATGGATTTAATAACCCCAGCCTGTCAGACGCCCCGTCGGCGGTCCGCACCCTGCCTACCCGCCTTAGCGGACCTCGAGGCTGTATTAAGAACCCCATCGGGGAGTACCCCGGAAACCGTAACCCCATCCCCCCATGAGCTGCGGCATGCACTACGGAAGTTCTTAGAGCACACCAGTGGTGCCCGCAATAGGGCACAGCTGGCTCTCCAGCGATGGGGGGACTTCGATCAACTTGTTCAGGCCGCAAGGGCCCTTATGAAGGAGGGCAGAGGGCAAGGGAGGCGCGGTGCTGCGGCCTACGAGCGGGCCCGCGGCTTCCGGAAAGATCTACTTACTTATGGGATGGGACACGGGTTGCTACGCGACCCGCCGGGGGCCATGAGCACCCCCACCAATGAGAACTCCCCACCCCCCCGGCCCTCCGCATGACACCTCTCATTATTGTAACCCTGAATACCAGGGGCTGTAGGATGGCTCTCCGCAGGTCCCAGGTGCTCTCCTACCTTCAGGAGGGGGGGTACTCTGTGGTTTTCCTGCAGGAAACCCACACGGACCCAACCGCCGAGGATAGGTGGCGGCTGGAGTGGGGGGACGGGGTATACTTCAGCCATTGCACGACCTGGCAAGCTGGAGTGGCGACCCTGTTCTCCCCCACCCTGCGGCCCGAGGTGCTAGGGGTCACTGAGGTCGTACCGGGCCACTTGTTGCACCTCCGAGTTCGTTTGGAGGGGCTCGTGGTCAATCTTGTTAATATCTATGCCCCGCAAGTGAGTTCACAGCGGCCACAATTCTACCAGCAGGTGTCCGATTTTCTCGGCACCCTAGACTCGCACGAGTGCCTGATCCTGGGAGGGGACTTTAACACTACCCTCGAGGAGCGGGACCGCTCGGGGGCCGAGCCGAGCCCGGCCGCCGCGACCATTCTCCGAGATATAGTCGATTATCACTCCCTAGTGGACGTCTGGCGTGACCATCACCCAGATGACACTTCCACGTTTACCTTTGTCCGGGTGGAGGCCCATCGGTCACACCACTCTCGGTTAGACCGTATTTACCTATCCCGTTTCCATCTTTCACAGGCCCACTCCTCCACCGTTCGGCCGGCCCCTTTTTCCGACCATCATTTAGTTACCGTCACGGTCTCCCTCCGTGCGGAGGGACCGGGGCCGGCCTACTGGCACTTTAATAACAGCCTGCTGGAGGACGAGAGCTTTGTGATGTCCTTCCGGGAGTTTTGGCTGGCCTGGCGGGAGCAGTGGCGTGCCTTTCCCTCGGTGCGGCGCTGGTGGGATCTAGGGAAGGTGCGCGCCAAGCTCTTCTGCCGCAACTACACTCGGGGCGCCAGCCGACGGAGAAATGCAACGATAGAGCAGTTGGAACGGGAGGTCTTAGAGCTGGAGAGGCGCCTGGCCGCCAGCCCCGGGGACCCGTCCCTCTGCGGAGCGTGCCGGGAGAAGCGGGAGGAACTTCGAGCCCTCGAGGACCACCGGGCCCGAGGTGCCTTTGTCCGGTCCCGCATCCGCCTCCTTCGGGAGATGGATCGCGGCTCCCGCTTCTTCTATGCCCTGGAGAAAACGAGGGGGGCCAAAAAACACGTCACCTGCCTTCTAGCGGAAGACGGCACCCCCCTCACGGATCCGGAGGAGATGTGTGGGAGGGCCCGTGACTTCTACGCAAGCCTTTTCTCCCCGGATCCGACCGATCCTGGCGCTCGCGGGGTGCTCTGGGAGGAACTCCCCACGGTCAGCGTGGGCGACCGAGACCGGCTAGAGCTGCCTCTCACCCTGGCCGAGTTCTCGGAAGCCCTCCGCCGCATGCCCACCAATAAATCTCCGGGCATGGACGGGCTGACCGTGGAGTTTTACCGCGCGTTCTGGGACATCCTCGGCCCAGACCTAGTCACTGTCTGGGCTGAGTCTTTGCAGGGCGGGGTCCTCCCTCTGTCGTGCAGGCGAGCGGTGCTTGCCTTGCTGCCGAAGAAGGGGGACCTCCGCGACTTACGAAACTGGCGTCCCCTCTCACTCCTTAGCACGGATTACAAAATCGTAGCGAAAGCAATTTCGCTGCGGCTAGGGTCCGTGATGGCGGACGTGATCCACCCAGACCAGACCTATACTGTCCCGGGTCGCAGCATTTTTGACAACCTCTTTCTAGTCCGAGACCTTTTGGAACTCGGGCGGAGAGACGGTCTGTCGTTCGCCCTCCTCTCTCTCGATCAGGAGAAGGCGTTCGATAGAGTGGATCATGGGTACCTCCTGAGCACCCTGCGGGCGTTTGGATTCGGACCTCAGTTTGTGAGTTTTCTCCGGGTGCTGTACGCCTCCGCGGAGTGTTTGGTTAGGCTCAACTGGACCCTGACCGAACCGGTCAGCTTCGGGCGAGGGGTGCGGCAGGGGTGCCCCCTCTCAGGCCAGCTGTACGCTCTGGCGATCGAGCCTTTCCTCTGTCTCCTCCGCAGGAGGTTGACGGGGTTGGTGCTGCGGGAGCCGGAGCTGCGGCTGGTCCTGTCGGCGTACGCCGATGACGTCCTCCTCGTGGTCCAGGACCCGGGCGACTTGGCGCGAGTGGAGGCATGCCAAGCCATCTATTCAGCAGCCTCCTCCGCCCGAGTCAACTGGGTCAAGAGCTCTGGCTTGGCGGTGGGGGGCTGGCGGCAGGTAAGCTCCCTCCCACCCGCGCTTCAGACCATCCGGTGGAGTGCCGGCCCTCTGCTCTATCTCGGCGTTTACCTTTCTGCCACGCACCCTTCTCCGCCGGAGAACTGGCAAAATTTGGAAGGCGGCGTGATTGAGCGGATCAGGAAATGGACGAGGCTACTCCGCTGTCTCTCCCTTCGGGGGAGAGCACTGGTGCTTAACCAACTAGTCCTGTCCACGCTCTGGTACCGGCTCAACACCCTAGCCCCGGCCCCGGGTTTCCTGTCCCACCTCCGGAGATTGATTCTGGAGTTCTTTTGGTCAGGATTGCACTGGGCCCCTGTTGGAGTTCTTCATTTGCCCCTGAAGGAAGGAGGGCAGGGCCTGAAGTGTCTGTACACTCAGGTCCGCGTTTTCCGCCTCCAGGCCCTGCAGAGGCTCCTTTATAGTGCAGGTAGTTCGACGTGGAGCATATTGGCGCACGCCTTCCTACGCCGCTTCCATGGGCTCCGATATGACCGGCAGCTCTTTTATCTTTGTCCGAGAGGTTTTCTGCGAGACCTCTCCGGGCTGCCGGATTTCTACCAGGACCTCCTCCGGACCTGGAAACTGTTTTCAACCACCAGGTCTGTGGCGGCCATCGTGGGGGCAGATCTCCTCACGGAGCCCCTGCTACACAACCCCCAACTTGGTGTGCAGGCGGCGGAGTCCCGCACGGTGCGCCAGAGGTTGGTCCTGGCGGGAGTTACGAGGGTCGGGGACCTCCTGGACTACGACCGGGGAGACTGGCTGGATCCCCTGACGCTCGCTCGACGCATGGGGCTCTCCAGCCTTCGCACCCCCCGGCGCGTGCTTCAGGAGGTGGAGGCCGCTTTGACCCCCGCTGCTCGGGCTTCTGTCAGCCGAGCCTTGCGCGAGGGCGCACCCCGCGCATCCTTTACCCCAGGCCCGCTGGACCTTTCCATCGGGCCCCTACCCTGCCGATCCCAACACACCCCTCATCCTTTCACTGCAAGCCGGCTGCATGAATTGCAACCGGTCGGTTTTCAAGTTGCACCACGGCAATATTTATATACACTCACGCTCCATACCCTTCACGCCCGCACCCTGGTGTCCCGCCCCGACACAAAGTGGCGAGATCTCCTACCACCCTTGGAGGGGGAGCAACCTAGGTGGGCCAGCCTGTACTCCACCTTGGTCCCGAGGCCCGTCGGGGACATCAGTTGGCGGCTCCTTCACGGGGCCGTGAGCACGGGCGTGTTTTTGACACGTTTTATCTCCGTTCCGGAGACTTGCCCCTTCTGTAATGTGAGGGAAACCCTGGCGCACGTCTATTTAGAGTGTGCCAGATTGCAGCCTCTTTTTCGGCTCCTCACAAATATTCTTTTGCGCTTTTGGCTTCATTTCTCCCCTCACCTCTTTATCTATACACTCCCCATCCGTGGCCCCACCAAGTCGCGGGATCTCCTGGTTAGCCTCCTCCTAGCCTTGGCTAAGACAGCCATTTATAAGACCAGAGAGCGGAGGTTGGCTCATGAGGCGTCCTGCGATTGTAGGGCCGTTTTCCGATCCTCAGTACATTCACGCATCCGGGCGGAGTTCCTCTGGGCGGCGTCCACCGACTCCCTTGACACCTTCGAGGAGCGGTGGGCGCTGTCCGGGGTTCTCTGCTCAGTGACCCCGTCCAGTTCCCTCCGTCTGACCCTCTGATTGAGGGACAGAGCGAGAGACGCCAGCCACAGCCGTTAGTTGCTGTGAATACCATCATTATTGTTATTTAGGAGGGGTCTTATAATACATGGGTGTGCCCCCCTCCCTCCCAACCACCCACCCCGCAGCCGTGCCCATCTTGTCGGGCACTCTCAGGAGAGGGAGGGTCGGTGACCCTGGGCGCGGCACTAGGTAACTCGAGGGGGTGGAAGACCACGAGTGTCGAGGAAGCCCCCCCGCTCTAGGCCACCAGGTAACTCAGGAGGGTGGAAGACCACGAGTGTCGAGGAAGCCCCCCCGCTCTGGGCCTGGGCTAGCCTGAACACCTCTCCCTCCTGAAAGCTGTTGTGTTATACCTTCTGATTGCGTTGTTTTGTTGCTAAGTTTTCCTTTATCTTTTTGTAATCTCTGTAACTGTTACAAATAAACTTCTTTTCTGTTTCAAAAAAAAAAAAAAAAAACCGCCCCTGTCACACTCCCTTGACACCTTCGAGGAACGGTGGGCGCTGTCCGGGGTTCTCTGCTCGGTGACCCCGTCCGGTTCCCTCCGTCTGACCCTCTGATTGAGGGACAGAGCGAGAGACGCCAGCCACAGCCGTTAGCTGCTGTGAACACCATCATTATTGTTATTTAGGAGGGGTCTTATAATACATGGGTGTGCCCCCCTCCCTCCCAACCACCCACCCCGCAGCCGTGCCCATCTTGTCGGGCACTCTCAGGAGAGGGAGGGTCGGTGACCCTGGGCGCGGCACTAGGTAACTCGAGGGGGTGGAAGACCACGAGTGTCGAGGAAGCCCCCCCGCTCTAGGCCACCAGGTAACTCAGGAGGGTGGAAGACCACGAGTGTCGAGGAAGCCCCCCCGCTCTGGGCCTGGGCTAGCCTGAACACCTCTCCCTCCTGAAAGCTGTTGTGTTATACCTTCTGATTGCGTTGTTTTGTTGCTAAGTTTTTCTTTATCTTTTTGTAATCTCTGTAACTGTTACAAAGAAACTTCTTTTCTGTTTCAAAAAAAAATAAAAACCGCCCCTGTCACACTCCCTTGACACCTTCGAGGAACGGTGGGCGCTGTCCGGGGTTCTCTGCTCGGTGACCCCGTCCGGTTCCCTCCGTCTGACCCTCTGATTGAGGGACAGAGCGAGAGACGCCAGCCACAGCCGTTACCTGCTGTGAATACCATCATTATTGTTATTTAGGAGGGGTCTTATAATACATGGGTGTGCCCCCCTCCCTCCCAACCACCCACCCCGCAGCCGTGCCCATCTTGTCGGGCACTCTCAGGAGAGGGAGGGTCGGTGACCCTGGGCGCGGCACTAGGTAACTCGAGGGGGTGGAAGACCACGAGTGTCGAGGAAGCCCCCCCGCTCTAGGCCACCAGGTAACTCAGGAGGGTGGAAGACCACGAGTGTCGAGGAAGCCCCCCCCGCTCTGGGCCTGGGCTAGCCTGAACACCTCTCCCTCCTGAAAGCTGTTGTGTTATACCTTCTGATTGCGTTGTTTTGTTGCTAAGTTTTTCTTTATCTTTTTGTAATCTCTGTAACTGTTACAAATAAACTTCTTTTCTGTTTCAAAAAAAAAAAAAACCGCCCCGTCACACTCACTTGACACCTTCGAGGAACGGTGGGCGCTGTCCGGGGTTCTCTGCTCGGTGACCCCGTCCGGTTCCCTCCGTCTGACCCTCTGATTGAGGGACAGAGCGAGAGACGCCAGCCACAGCCGTTAGCTGCTGTGAATACCATCATTATTGTTATTTAGGAGGGGTCTTATAATACATGAGTGTGCCCCCCTCCCTCCCAACCACCCACCCCGCAGCCGTGCCCATCTTGTCGGGCACTCTCAGGAGAGGGAGGGTCGGTGACCCTGGGCGCGGCACTAGGTAACTCGAGGGGGTGGAAGACCACGAGTGTCGAGGAAGCCCCCCCGCTCTAGGCCACCAGGTAACTCAGGAGGGTGGAAGACCACGAGTGTCGAGGAAGCCCCCCCGCTCTGGGCCTGGGCTAGCCTGAACACCTCTCCCTCCTGAAAGCTGTTGTGTTATACCTTCTGATTGCGTTGTTTTGTTGCTAAGTTTTTCTTTATCTTTTTGTAATCTCTGTAACTGTTACAAATAAACTTCTTTTCTGTTTCAAAAAAAAAAAAAAAAAACCGCCCCTGTCACACTCCCTTGACACCTTCGAGGAACGGTGGGCGCTGTCCGGGGTTCTCTGCTCGGTGACCCCGTCCGGTTCCCTCCGTCTGACCCTCTGATTGAGGGACAGAGCGAGAGACGCCAGCCACAGCCGTTAGCTGCTGTGAATACCATCATTATTGTTATTTAGGAGGGGTCTTATAATACATGGGTGTGCCCCCCTCCCTCCCAACCACCCACCCCGCAGCCGTGCCCATCTTGTCGGGCACTCTCAGGAGAGGGAGGGTCGGTGACCCTGGGCGGCACTAGGTAACTCGAGGGGATGGAAGACCACGAGTGTCGAGGAAGCCCCCCCGCTCTAGGCCACCGGGTAACTCAGGAGGGTGGAAGACCACGAGTGTCGAGGAAGCCCCCCCGCTCTGGGCCTGGGCTAGCCTGAACACCTCTCCCTCCTGAAAGCTGTTGTGTTATACCTTCTGATTGCGTTGTTTTGTTGCTAAGTTTTTCTTTATCTTTTTGTAATCTCTGTAACTGTTACAAATAAACTTCTTTTCTGTTTCAAAAAAAAAAAAAAAACCGCCCCTATCACACTCCCTTGACACCTTCGAGGAACGGTGGGCGCTGTCCGGGGTTCTCTGCTCGGTGACCCCGTCCGGTTCCCTCCGTCTGACCCTCTGATTGAGGGACAGAGCGAGAGACGCCAGCCACAGCCGTTAGCTGCTGTGAATACCATCATTATTGTTATTTAGGAGGGGTCTTATAATACATGGGTGTGCCCCCCTCCCTCCCAACCACCCACCCCGCAGCCGTGCCCATCTTGTCGGGCACTCTCAGGAGAGGGAGGGTCGCTGACCCTGGGCGGCACTAGGTAACTCGAGGGGATGGAAGACCACGAGTGTCGAGGAAGCCCCCCCGCTCTAGGCCACCGGGTAACTCAGGAGGGTGGAAGACCACGAGTGTCGAGGAAGCCCCCCCGCTCTGGGCCTGGGCTAGCCTGAACACCTCTCCCTCCTGAAAGCTGTTGTGTTATACCTTCTGATTGCGTTGTTTTGTTGCTAAGTTTTTCTTTATCTTTTTGTAATCTCTGTAACTGTTACAAATAAACTTCTTTTCTGTTTCAAAAAAAAAAAAAAACCGCCCCTGTCACACTCCCTTGACACCTTCGAGGAACGGTGGGCGCTGTCCGGGGTTCTCTGCTCGGTGACCCCGTCCGGTTCCCTCCGTCTGACCCTCTGATTGAGGGACAGAGCGAGAGACGCCAGCCACAGCCGTTAGCTGCAGTGAATACCATCATTATTGTTATTTAGGAGGGCTCTTATAATACATGGGTGTGCCCCCCTCCCTCCCAACCACCCACCCCGCAGCCGTGCCCATCTTGTCGGGCACTCTCAGGAGAGGGAGGGTCGCTGACCCTGGGCGGCACTAGGTAACTCGAGGGGATGGAAGACCACGAGTGTCGAGGAAGCCCCCCGGCTCTGGGCCTGGGCTAGCCTGAACACCTCTCCCTCCTGAAAGCTGTTGTGTTATACCTTCTGATTGCGTTGTTTTGTTGCTAAGTTTTTCTTTATCTTTTTGTAATCTCTGTAACTGTTACAAATAAACTTCTTTTCTGTTTCAAAAAAAAAAAAAAAAAAAAAACAACCGACCCTGTCACACTCCCTTGACACCTTCGAGGAACGGTGGGCGCTGTCCGGGGTTCTCTGCTCGGTGACCCCGTCCGGTTCCCTCCGTCTGACCCTCTGATTGAGGGACAGAGCGAGAGACGCCAGCCACAGCCGTTAGCTGCTGTGAATACCATCATTATTGTTATTTAGGAGGGGTTTTATAATACATGGGTGTGCCCCCCTCCCTCCCAACCACCCACCCCGCAGCCGTGCCCATCTTGTCGGGCACTCTCAGGAGAGGGAGGGTCGGTGACCCTGGGCGCGGCACTAGGTAACTCGAGGGGATGGAAGACCACGAGTGTCGAGGAAGCCCCGCCGCTCTAGGCCACCAGGTAACTCAGGAGGGTGGAAGACCACGAGTGTCGAGGAAGCCCCCCCGCTCTGGGCCTGGGCTAGCCTGAACACCTCTCCCTCCTGAAAGCTGTTGTGTTATACCTTCTGATTGCGTTGTTTTGTTGCTAAGTTTTTCTTTATCTTTTTGTAATCTCTGTAACTGTTACAAATAAACTTCTTTTCTGTTTCAAAAAAAAAAAAAAACCGCCCCTGTCACACTCCCTTGACACCTTCGAGGAACGGTGGGCGCTGTCCGGGGTTCTCTGCTCGGTGACCCCGTCCGGTTCCCTCCGTCTGACCCTCTGATTGAGCGACAGAGCGAGAGACGCCAGCCACAGCCGTTAGCTGCTGTGAATACCATCATTATTGTTATTTAGGAGGGGTCTTATAATACATGAGTGTGCCCCCCTCCCTCCCAACCACCCACCCCGCAGCCGTGCCCATCTTGTCGGGCACTCTCAGGAGAGGGAGGGTCGGTGACCCTGGGCGCGGCACTAGGTAACTCGAGGGGGTGGAAGACCACGAGTGTCGAGGAAGCCCCCCCGCTCTAGGCCACCAGGTAACTCAGGAGGGTGGAAGACCACGAGTGTCGAGGAAGCCCCCCCGCTCTGGGCCTGGGCTAGCCTGAACACCTCTCCCTCCTGAAAGCTGTTGTGTTATACCTTCTGATTGCGTTGTTTTGTTGCTAAGTTTTTCTTTATCTTTTTGTAATCTCTGTAACTGTTACAAATAAACTTCTTTTCTGTTTCAAAAAAAAATAAAAACCGCCCCTGTCACACTCCCTTGACACCTTCGAGGAACGGTGGGCGCTGTCCGGGGTTCTCTGCTCGGTGACCCCGTCC
Source organism: Natator depressus (assembly GCF_965152275.1). Classification (NCBI taxonomy): domain Eukaryota; kingdom Metazoa; phylum Chordata; order Testudines; family Cheloniidae; genus Natator; species Natator depressus. The sequence goes on along the minus strand of NC_134241.1, from coordinate 42,021,891 downwards.
GGTTCCCTCCGTCTGACCCTCTGATTGAGGGACAGAGCGAGAGACGCCAGCCACAGCCGTTAGCTGCTGTGAATACCATCATTATTGTTATTTAGGAGGGGTCTTATAATACATGGGTGTGCCCCCCTCCCTCCCAACCACCCACCCCGCAGCCGTGCCCATCTTGTCGGGCACTCTCAGGAGAGGGAGGGTCGGTGACCCTGGGCGGCACTAGGTAACTCGAGGGGATGGAAGACCACGAGTGTCGAGGAAGCCCCCCCGCTCTAGGCCACCGGGTAACTCAGGAGGGTGGAAGACCACGAGTGTCGAGGAAGCCCCCCCGCTCTGGGCCTGGGCTAGCCTGAACACCTCTCCCTCCTGAAAGCTGTTGTGTTATACCTTCTGATTGCGTTGTTTTGTTGCTAAGTTTTTCTTTATCTTTTTGTAATCTCTGTAACTGTTACAAATAAACTTCTTTTCTGTTTCAAAAAAAAAAAAAAACCGCCCCTGTCACACTCCCTTGACACCTTCGAGGAACGGTGGGCGCTGTCCGGGGTTCTCTGCTCGGTGACCCCGTCCGGTTCCCTCCGTCTGACCCTCTGATTGAGGGACAGAGCGAGAGACGCCAGCCACAGCCGTTAGCTGCTGTGAATACCATCATTATTGTTATTTAGGAGGGGTCTTATAATACATGGGTGTGCCCCCCTCCCTCCCAACCACCCACCCCGCAGCCGTGCCCATCTTGTCGGGCACTCTCAGGAGAGGGAGGGTCGCTGACCCTGGGCGGCACTAGGTAACTCGAGGGGATGGAAGACCACGAGTGTCGAGGAAGCCCCCCGGCTCTGGGCCTGGGCTAGCCTGAACACCTCTCCCTCCTGAAAGCTGTTGTGTTATACCTTCTGATTGCGTTGTTTTGTTGCTAAGTTTTTCTTTATCTTTTTGTAATCTCTGTAACTGTTACAAATAAACTTCTTTTCTGTTTCAAAAAAAAAAAAAAAAAAAAACAACCGACCCTGTCACACTCCCTTGACACCTTCGAGGAACGGTGGGCGCTGTCCGGGGTTCTCTGCTCGGTGACCCCGTCCGGTTCCCTCCGTCTGACCCTCTGATTGAGGGACAGAGCGAGAGACGCCAGCCACAGCCGTTAGCTGCTGTGAATACCATCATTATTGTTATTTAGGAGGGGTTTTATAATACATGGGTGTGCCCCCCTCCCTCCCAACCACCCACCCCGCAGCCGTGCCCATCTTGTCGGGCACTCTCAGGAGAGGGAGGGTCGGTGACCCTGGGCGCGGCACTAGGTAACTCGAGGGGATGGAAGACCACGAGTGTCGAGGAAGCCCCGCCGCTCTAGGCCACCAGGTAACTCAGGAGGGTGGAAGACCACGAGTGTCGAGGAAGCCCCCCCGCTCTGGGCCTGGGCTAGCCTGAACACCTCTCCCTCCTGAAAGCTGTTGTGTTATACCTTCTGATTGCGTTGTTTTGTTGCTAAGTTTTTCTTTATCTTTTTGTAATCTCTGTAACTGTTACAAATAAACTTCTTTTCTGTTTCAAAAAAAAAAAAAAAACCGCCCCTGTCACACTCCCTTGACACCTTCGAGGAACGGTGGGCGCTGTCCGGGGTTCTCTGCTCGGTGACCCCGTCCGGTTCCCTCCGTCTGACCCTCTGATTGAGCGACAGAGCGAGAGACGCCAGCCACAGCCGTTAGCTGCTGTGAATACCATCATTATTGTTATTTAGGAGGGGTCTTATAATACATGGGTGTGCCCCCCTCCCTCCCAACCACCCACCCCGCAGCCGTGCCCATCTTGTCGGGCACTCTCAGGAGAGGGAGGGTCGGTGACCCTGGGCGCGGCACTAGGTAACTCGAGGGGGTGGAAGACCACGAGTGTCGAGGAAGCCCCCCCGCTCTAGGCCACCAGGTAACTCAGGAGGGTGGAAGACCACGAGTGTCGAGGAAGCCCCCCCGCTCTGGGCCTGGGCTAGCCTGAACACCTCTCCCTCCTGAAAGCTGTTGTGTTATACCTTCTGATTGCGTTGTTTTGTTGCTAAGTTTTCCTTTATCTTTTTGTAATCTCTGTAACTGTTACAAATAAACTTCTTTTCTGTTTCAAAAAAAAATAAAAAACGCCCCTGTCACACTCCCTTGACACCTTCGAGGAACGGTGGGCGCTGTCCGGGGTTCTCTGCTCGGTGACCCCGTCCGGTTCCCTCCGTCTGACCCTCTGATTGAGGGACAGAGCGAGAGACGCCAGCCACAGCCGTTAGCTGCTGTGAATACCATCATTATTGTTATTTAGGAGGGGTCTTATAATACATGGGTGTGCCCCCCTCCCTCCCAACCACCCACCCCGCAGCCGTGCCCATCTTGTCGGGCACTCTCAGGAGAGGGAGGGTCGGTGACCCTGGGCGGCACTAGGTAACTCGAGGGGATGGAAGACCACGAGTGTCGAGGAAGCCCCCCCGCTCTAGGCCACCGGGTAACTCAGGAGGGTGGAAGACCACGAGTGTCGAGGAAGCCCCCCCGCTCTGGGCCTGGGCTAGCCTGAACACCTCTCCCTCCTGAAAGCTGTTGTGTTATACCTTCTGATTGCGTTGTTTTGTTGCTAAGTTTTTCTTTATCTTTTTGTAATCTCTGTAACTGTTACAAATAAACTTCTTTTCTGTTTCAAAAAAAAACAAACAAACAAAAAAAACCGCCCCTGTCACACTCCCTTGACACCTTCGAGGAACGGTGGGCGCTGTCCGGGGTTCTCTGCTCGGTGACCCCGTCCGGTTCCCTCCGTCTGACCCTCTGATTGAGGGACAGAGCGAGAGACGCCAGCCACAGCCGTTAGCTGCTGTGAATACCATCATTATTGTTATTTAGGAGGGGTCTTATAATACATGGGTGTGCCCCCCTCCCTCCCAACCACCCACCCCGCAGCCGTGCCCATCTTGTCGGGCACTCTCAGGAGAGGGAGGGTCGGTGACCCTGGGCGGCACTAGGTAACTCGAGGGGGTGGAAGACCACGAGTGTCGAGGAAGCCCCCCCGCTCTAGGCCACCAGGTAACTCAGGAGGGTGGAAGACCACGAGTGTCGAGGAAGCCCCCCCGCTCTGGGCCTGGGCTAGCCTGAACACCTCTCCCTCCTGAAAGCTGTTGTGTTATACCTTCTGATTGCGTTCTTTTGTTGCTAAGTTTTTCTTTATCTTTTTGTAATCTCTGTAACTGTTACAAATAAACTTCTTTTCTGTTTCAAAAAAAAAAAAAAAAAAAAAAAAAAACCGCCCCTGTCACACTCCCTTGACACCTTCGAGGAACGGTGGGCGCTGTCCGGGGTTCTCTGCTCGGTGACCCCGTCCGGTTCCCTCCGTCTGACCCTCTGATTGAGGGACAGAGCGAGAGACGCCAGCCACAGCTGTTAGCTGCTGTGATTACCATCATTATTGTTATTTAGGAGGGGTCTTATAATACATGGGTGTGCCCCCCTCCCTCCCAACCACCCACCCCGCAGCCGTGCCCATCTTGTCGGGCACTCTCAGGAGAGGGAGGGTCGGTGACCCTGGGCGCGGCACTAGGTAACTCGAGGGGGTGGAAGACCACGAGTGTCGAGGAAGCCCCCCCGCTCTAGGCCACCAGGTAACTCAGGAGGGTGGAAGACCACGAGTGTCGAGGAAGCCCCCCCGCTCTGGGCCTGGGCTAGCCTGAACACCTCTCCCTCCTGAAAGCTGTTGTGTTATACCTTCTGATTACGTTGTTTTGTTGCTAAGTTTTTCTTTATCTTTTTGTAATCTCTGTAACTGTTACAAAGAAACTTCTTTTCTGTTTCAAAAAAAAACAAACAAACAAAAAAAACCGCCCCTGTCACACTCCCTTGACACCTTCGAGGAACGGTGGGCGCTGTCCGGGGTTCTCTGCTCGGTGACCCCGTCCGGTTCCCTCCGTCTGACCCTCTGATTGAGGGACAGAGCGAGAGACGCCAGCCACAGCCGTTAGCTGCTGTGAATACCATCATTATTGTTATTTAGGAGGGGTTTTATAATACATGGGTGTGCCCCCCTCCCTCCCAACCACCCACCCCGCAGCCGTGCCCATCTTGTCGGGCACTCTCAGGAGAGGGAGGGTCGGTGACCCTGGGCGCGGCACTAGGTAACTCGAGGGGATGGAAGACCACGAGTGTCGAGGAAGCCCCGCCGCTCTAGGCCACCAGGTAACTCAGGAGGGTGGAAGACCACGAGTGTCGAGGAAGCCCCCCCGCTCTGGGCCTGGGCTAGCCTGAACACCTCTCCCTCCTGAAAGCTGTTGTGTTATACCTTCTGATTGCGTTGTTTTGTTGCTAAGTTTTTCTTTATCTTTTTGTAATCTCTGTAACTGTTACAAATAAACTTCTTTTCTGTTTCAAAAAAAAAAAAAAACCGCCCCTGTCACACTCCCTTGACACCTTCGAGGAACGGTGGGCGCTGTCCGGGGTTCTCTGCTCGGTGACCCCGTCCGGTTCCCTCCGTCTGACCCTCTGATTGAGCGACAGAGCGAGAGACGCCAGCCACAGCCGTTAGCTGCTGTGAATACCATCATTATTGTTATTTAGGAGGGGTCTTATAATACATGGGTGTGCCCCCCTCCCTCCCAACCACCCACCCCGCAGCCGTGCCCATCTTGTCGGGCACTCTCAGGAGAGGGAGGGTCGGTGACCCTGGGCGCGGCACTAGGTAACTCGAGGGGGTGGAAGACCACGAGTGTCGAGGAAGCCCCCCCGCTCTAGGCCACCAGGTAACTCAGGAGGGTGGAAGACCACGAGTGTCGAGGAAGCCCCCCCGCTCTGGGCCTGGGCTAGCCTGAACACCTCTCCCTCCTGAAAGCTGTTGTGTTATACCTTCTGATTGCGTTGTTTTGTTGCTAAGTTTTCCTTTATCTTTTTGTAATCTCTGTAACTGTTACAAATAAACTTCTTTTCTGTTTCAAAAAAAAATAAAAAACGCCCCTGTCACACTCCCTTGACACCTTCGAGGAACGGTGGGCGCTGTCCGGGGTTCTCTGCTCGGTGACCCCGTCCGGTTCCCTCCGTCTGACCCTCTGATTGAGGGACAGAGCGAGAGACGCCAGCCACAGCCGTTAGCTGCTGTGAATACCATCATTATTGTTATTTAGGAGGGGTCTTATAATACATGGGTGTGCCCCCCTCCCTCCCAACCACCCACCCCGCAGCCGTGCCCATCTTGTCGGGCACTCTCAGGAGAGGGAGGGTCGGTGACCCTGGGCGGCACTAGGTAACTCGAGGGGATGGAAGACCACGAGTGTCGAGGAAGCCCCCCCGCTCTAGGCCACCGGGTAACTCAGGAGGGTGGAAGACCACGAGTGTCGAGGAAGCCCCCCCGCTCTGGGCCTGGGCTAGCCTGAACACCTCTCCCTCCTGAAAGCTGTTGTGTTATACCTTCTGATTGCGTTGTTTTGTTGCTAAGTTTTTCTTTATCTTTTTGTAATCTCTGTAACTGTTACAAATAAACTTCTTTTCTGTTTCAAAAAAAAACAAACAAACAAAAAAAACCGCCCCTGTCACACTCCCTTGACACCTTCGAGGAACGGTGGGCGCTGTCCGGGGTTCTCTGCTCGGTGACCCCGTCCGGTTCCCTCCGTCTGACCCTCTGATTGAGGGACAGAGCGAGAGACGCCAGCCACAGCCGTTAGCTGCTGTGAATACCATCATTATTGTTATTTAGGAGGGGTCTTATAATACATGGGTGTGCCCCCCTCCCTCCCAACCACCCACCCCGCAGCCGTGCCCATCTTGTCGGGCACTCTCAGGAGAGGGAGGGTCGGTGACCCTGGGCGGCACTAGGTAACTCGAGGGGGTGGAAGACCACGAGTGTCGAGGAAGCCCCCCCGCTCTAGGCCACCAGGTAACTCAGGAGGGTGGAAGACCACGAGTGTCGAGGAAGCCCCCCCGCTCTGGGCCTGGGCTAGCCTGAACACCTCTCCCTCCTGAAAGCTGTTGTGTTATACCTTCTGATTGCGTTCTTTTGTTGCTAAGTTTTTCTTTATCTTTTTGTAATCTCTGTAACTGTTACAAATAAACTTCTTTTCTGTTTCAAAAAAAAAAAAAAAAAAAAAAAAAAACCGCCCCTGTCACACTCCCTTGACACCTTCGAGGAACGGTGGGCGCTGTCCGGGGTTCTCTGCTCGGTGACCCCGTCCGGTTCCCTCCGTCTGACCCTCTGATTGAGGGACAGAGCGAGAGACGCCAGCCACAGCTGTTAGCTGCTGTGATTACCATCATTATTGTTATTTAGGAGGGGTCTTATAATACATGGGTGTGCCCCCCTCCCTCCCAACCACCCACCCCGCAGCCGTGCCCATCTTGTCGGGCACTCTCAGGAGAGGGAGGGTCGGTGACCCTGGGCGCGGCACTAGGTAACTCGAGGGGGTGGAAGACCACGAGTGTCGAGGAAGCCCCCCCGCTCTAGGCCACCAGGTAACTCAGGAGGGTGGAAGACCACGAGTGTCGAGGAAGCCCCCCCGCTCTGGGCCTGGGCTAGCCTGAACACCTCTCCCTCCTGAAAGCTGTTGTGTTATACCTTCTGATTACGTTGTTTTGTTGCTAAGTTTTTCTTTATCTTTTTGTAATCTCTGTAACTGTTACAAAGAAACTTCTTTTCTGTTTCAAAAAAAAACAAACAAACAAAAAAAACCGCCCCTGTCACACTCCCTTGACACCTTCGAGGAACGGTGGGCGCTGTCCGGGGTTCTCTGCTCGGTGACCCCGTCCGGTTCCCTCCGTCTGACCCTCTGATTGAGGGACAGAGCGAGAGACGCCAGCCACAGCCGTTAGCTGCTGTGAATACCATCATTATTGTTATTTAGGAGGGGTCTTATAATACATGGGTGTGCCCCCCTCCCTCCCAACCACCCACCCCGCAGCCGTGCCCATCTTGTCGGGCACTCTCAGGAGAGGGAGGGTCGGTGACCCTGGGCGGCACTAGGTAACTCGAGGGGGTGGAAGACCACGAGTGTCGAGGAAGCCCCCCCGCTCTAGGCCACCGGGTAACTCAGGAGGGTGGAAGACCACGAGTGTCGAGGAAGCCCCCCCGCTCTGGGCCTGGGCTAGCCTGAACACCTCTCCCTCCTGAAAGCTGTTGTGTTATATCTTCTGATTGCGTTGTTTTGTTGCTAAGTTTTTCTTTATCTTTTTGTAATCTCTGTAACTGTTACACATAAACTTCTTTTCTGTTTCAAAAAAAAAAAAAAAAAACCCGCCCCTGTCACACTCCCTTGACACCTTCGAGGAACGGTGGGCGCTGTCCGGGGTTCTCTGCTCGGTGACCCCGTCCGGTTCCCTCCGTCTGACCCTCTGATTGAGGGACAGAGCGAGAGACGCCAGCCACAGCCGTTAGCTGCTGTGAATACCATCATGATTGTTATTTAGGAGGGGTCTTATAATACATGGGTGTGCCCCCCTCCCTCCCAACCACCCACCCCGCAGCCGTGCCCATCTTGTCGGGCACTCTCAGGAGAGGGAGGGTCGGTGACCCTGGGCGCGGCACTAGGTAACTCGAGGGGGTGGAAGACCACGAGTGTCGAGGAAGCCCCCCCGCTCTAGGCCACCAGGTAACTCAGGAGGGTGGAAGACCACGAGTGTCGAGGAAGCCCCCCCGCTCTGGGCCTGGGCTAGCCTGAACACCTCTCCCTCCTGAAAGCTGTTGTGTTATACCTTCTGATTGCGTTGTTTTGTTGCTAAGTTTTTCTTTATCTTTTTGTAATCTCTGTAACTGTTACAAATAAACTTCTTTTCTGTTTCAAAAAAAAAAAAAAAAAACCGCCCCTGTCACACTCCCTTGACACCTTCGAGGAACGGTGGGCGCTGTCCGGGGTTCTCTGCTCGGTGACCCCGTCCAGTTCCCTCCGTCTGACCCTCTGATTGAGGGACAGAGCGAGAGACGCCAGCCACAGCCGTTAGCTGCTGTGAATACCATCATTATTGTTATTTAGGAGGGGTTTTATAATACATGGGTGTGCCCCCCTCCCTCCCAACAACCCACCCCGCAGCCGTGCCCATCTTGTCGGGCACTCTCAGGAGAGGGAGGGTCGGTGACCAAGGTCGCGGCACTAGGTAACTCGAGGGGGTGGAAGACCACGAGTGTCGAGGAAGCCCCCCCGCTCTAGGCCACCAGGTAACTCAGGAGGGTGGAAGACCACGAGTGTCGAGGAAGCCCCCCGGCTCTGGGCCTGGGCTAGCCTGAACACCTCTCCCTCCTGAAAGCTGTTGTGTTATACCTTCTGATTGCGTTGTTTTGTTGCTAAGTTTTTCTTTATCTTTTTGTAATCTCTGTAACTGTTACAAATAAACTTCTTTTCTGTTTCAAAAAAAAAAAAAAACCGCCCCTGTCACACTCCCTTGACACCTTCGAGGAACGGTGGGCGCTGTCCGGGGTTCTCTGCTCGGTGACCCCGTCCGGTTCCCTCCGTCTGACCCTCTGATTGAGGGACAGAGCGAGAGACGCCAGCCACAGCCGTTAGCTGCTGTGATTACCATCATTATTGTTATTTAGGAGGGGTCTTATAATACTTGGGTGTGCCCCCCTCCCTCCCAACCACCCACCCCGCAGCCGTGCCCATCTTGTCGGGCACTCTCAGGAGAGGGAGGGTCGGTGACCCTGGGCGCGGCACTAGGTAACTCGAGGGGGTGGAAGACCACGAGTGTCGAGGAAGCCCCCCCGCTCTAGGCCACCAGGTAACTCAGGAGGGTGGAAGACCACGAGTGTCGAGGAAGCCCCCCCGCTCTGGGCCTGGGCTAGCCTGGACACCTCTCCCTCCTGAAAGCTGTTGTGTTATACCTTCTGATTGCGTTGTTTTGTTGCTAAGTTTTTCTTTATCTTTTTGTAATCTCTGTAACTGTTACAAATAAACTTCTTTTCTGTTTCAAAAAAAAAAAAAAAAAACCGCCCCTGTCACACTCCCTTGACACCTTCGAGGAACGGTGGGCGCTGTCCGGGGTTCTCTGCTCGGTGACCCCGTCCGGTTCCCTCCGTCTGACCCTCTGATTGAGGGACAGAGCGAGAGACGCCAGCCACAGCCGTTAGCTGCTGTGATTACCATCATTATTGTTATTTAGGAGGGGTCTTATAATACATGGGTGTGCCCCCCTCCCTCCCAACCACCCACCCCGCAGCCGTGCCCATCTTGTCGGGCACTCTCAGGAGAGGGAGGGTCGGTGACCCTGGGCGGCACTAGGTAACTCGAGGGGGTGGAAGACCACGAGTGTCGAGGAAGCCCCCCCGCTCTAGGCCACCGGGTAACTCAGGAGGGTGGAAGACCACGAGTGTCGAGGAAGCCCCCCCGCTCTGGGCCTGGGCTAGCCTGAACACCTCTCCCTCCTGAAAGCTGTTGTGTTATACCTTCTGATTGCGTTGTTTTGTTGCTAAGTTTTTCTTTATCTTTTTGTAATCTCTGTAACTGTTACAAATAAACTTCTTTTCTGTTTCAAAAAAAAACAAACAAACAAAAAAAACCGCCCCTGTCACACTCCCTTGACACCTTCGAGGAACGGTGGGCGCTGTCCGGGGTTCTCTGCTCGGTGACCCCGTCCGGTTCCCTCCGTCTGACCCTCTGATTGAGGGACAGAGCGAGAGACGCCAGCCACAGCCGTTAGCTGCTGTGAATACCATCATTATTGTTATTTAGGAGGGGTCTTATAATACATGGGTGTGCCCCCCTCCCTCCCAACCACCCACCCCGCAGCCGTGCCCATCTTGTCGGGCACTCTCAGGAGAGGGAGGGTCGGTGACCCTGGGCGGCACTAGGTAACTCGAGGGGGTGGAAGACCACGAGTGTCGAGGAAGCCCCCCCGCTCTAGGCCACCAGGTAACTCAGGAGGGTGGAAGACCACGAGTGTCGAGGAAGCCCCCCCGCTCTGGGCCTGGGCTAGCCTGAACACCTCTCCCTCCTGAAAGCTGTTGTGTTATACCTTCTGATTGCGTTCTTTTGTTGCTAAGTTTTTCTTTATCTTTTTGTAATCTCTGTAACTGTTACAAATAAACTTCTTTTCTGTTTCAAAAAAAAAAAAAAAAAAAAAAAAAAACCGCCCCTGTCACACTCCCTTGACACCTTCGAGGAACGGTGGGCGCTGTCCGGGGTTCTCTGCTCGGTGACCCCGTCCAGTTCCCTCCGTCTGACCCTCTGATTGAGGGACAGAGCGAGAGACGCCAGCCACAGCCGTTAGCTGCTGTGAATACCATCATTATTGTTATTTAGGAGGGGTTTTATAATACATGGGTGTGCCCCCCTCCCTCCCAACAACCCACCCCGCAGCCGTGCCCATCTTGTCGGGCACTCTCAGGAGAGGGAGGGTCGGTGACCAAGGTCGCGGCACTAGGTAACTCGAGGGGGTGGAAGACCACGAGTGTCGAGGAAGCCCCCCCGCTCTAGGCCACCAGGTAACTCAGGAGGGTGGAAGACCACGAGTGTCGAGGAAGCCCCCCGGCTCTGGGCCTGGGCTAGCCTGAACACCTCTCCCTCCTGAAAGCTGTTGTGTTATACCTTCTGATTGCGTTGTTTTGTTGCTAAGTTTTTCTTTATCTTTTTGTAATCTCTGTAACTGTTACAAATAAACTTCTTTTCTGTTTCAAAAAAAAAAAAAAACCGCCCCTGTCACACTCCCTTGACACCTTCGAGGAACGGTGGGCGCTGTCCGGGGTTCTCTGCTCGGTGACCCCGTCCGGTTCCCTCCGTCTGACCCTCTGATTGAGGGACAGAGCGAGAGACGCCAGCCACAGCCGTTAGCTGCTGTGATTACCATCATTATTGTTATTTAGGAGGGGTCTTATAATACTTGGGTGTGCCCCCCTCCCTCCCAACCACCCACCCCGCAGCCGTGCCCATCTTGTCGGGCACTCTCAGGAGAGGGAGGGTCGGTGACCCTGGGCGCGGCACTAGGTAACTCGAGGGGGTGGAAGACCACGAGTGTCGAGGAAGCCCCCCCGCTCTAGGCCACCAGGTAACTCAGGAGGGTGGAAGACCACGAGTGTCGAGGAAGCCCCCCCGCTCTGGGCCTGGGCTAGCCTGGACACCTCTCCCTCCTGAAAGCTGTTGTGTTATACCTTCTGATTGCGTTGTTTTGTTGCTAAGTTTTTCTTTATCTTTTTGTAATCTCTGTAACTGTTACAAATAAACTTCTTTTCTGTTTCAAAAAAAAAAAAAAAAAACCGCCCCTGTCACACTCCCTTGACACCTTCGAGGAACGGTGGGCGCTGTCCGGGGTTCTCTGCTCGGTGACCCCGTCCGGTTCCCTCCGTCTGACCCTCTGATTGAGGGACAGAGCGAGAGACGCCAGCCACAGCCGTTAGCTGCTGTGATTACCATCATTATTGTTATTTAGGAGGGGTCTTATAATACATGGGTGTGCCCCCCTCCCTCCCAACCACCCACCCCGCAGCCGTGCCCATCTTGTCGGGCACTCTCAGGAGAGGGAGGGTCGGTGACCCTGGGCGGCACTAGGTAACTCGAGGGGGTGGAAGACCACGAGTGTCGAGGAAGCCCCCCCGCTCTAGGCCACCGGGTAACTCAGGAGGGTGGAAGACCACGAGTGTCGAGGAAGCCCCCCCGCTCTGGGCCTGGGCTAGCCTGAACACCTCTCCCTCCTGAAAGCTGTTGTGTTATACCTTCTGATTGCGTTGTTTTGTTGCTAAGTTTTTCTTTATCTTTTTGTAATCTCTGTAACTGTTACAAATAAACTTCTTTTCTGTTTCAAAAAAAAACAAACAAACAAAAAAAACCGCCCCTGTCACACTCCCTTGACACCTTCGAGGAACGGTGGGCGCTGTCCGGGGTTCTCTGCTCGGTGACCCCGTCCGGTTCCCTCCGTCTGACCCTCTGATTGAGGGACAGAGCGAGAGACGCCAGCCACAGCCGTTAGCTGCTGTGAATACCATCATTATTGTTATTTAGGAGGGGTCTTATAATACATGGGTGTGCCCCCCTCCCTCCCAACCACCCACCCCGCAGCCGTGCCCATCTTGTCGGGCACTCTCAGGAGAGGGAGGGTCGGTGACCCTGGGCGGCACTAGGTAACTCGAGGGGGTGGAAGACCACGAGTGTCGAGGAAGCCCCCCCGCTCTAGGCCACCAGGTAACTCAGGAGGGTGGAAGACCACGAGTGTCGAGGAAGCCCCCCCGCTCTGGGCCTGGGCTAGCCTGAACACCTCTCCCTCCTGAAAGCTGTTGTGTTATACCTTCTGATTGCGTTCTTTTGTTGCTAAGTTTTTCTTTATCTTTTTGTAATCTCTGTAACTGTTACAAATAAACTTCTTTTCTGTTTCAAAAAAAAAAAAAAAAAAAAAAAAAACCGCCCCTGTCACACTCCCTTGACACCTTCGAGGAACGGTGGGCGCTGTCCGGGGTTCTCTGCTCGGTGACCCCGTCCGGTTCCCTCCGTCTGACCCTCTGATTGAGGGACAGAGCGAGAGACGCCAGCCACAGCTGTTAGCTGCTGTGATTACCATCATTATTGTTATTTAGGAGGGGTCTTATAATACATGGGTGTGCCCCCCTCCCTCCCAACCACCCACCCCGCAGCCGTGCCCATCTTGTCGGGCACTCTCAGGAGAGGGAGGGTCGGTGACCCTGGGCGCGGCACTAGGTAACTCGAGGGGGTGGAAGACCACGAGTGTCGAGGAAGCCCCCCCGCTCTAGGCCACCAGGTAACTCAGGAGGGTGGAAGACCACGAGTGTCGAGGAAGCCCCCCGGCTCTGGGCCTGGGTTAGCCTGAACACCTCTCCCTCCTGAAAGCTGTTGTGTTATACCTTCTGATTGCGTTGTTTTGTTGCTAAGTTTTTCTTTATCTTTTTGTAATCTCTGTAACTGTTACAAATAAACTTCTTTTCTGTTTCAAAAAAAAACAAACAAACAAAAAAAACCGCCCCTGTCACACTCCCTTGACACCTTCGAGGAACGGTGGGCGCTGTCCGGGGTTCTCTGCTCGGTGACCCCGTCCGGTTCCCTCCGTCTGACCCTCTGATTGAGGGACAGAGCGAGAGACGCCAGCCACAGCCGTTAGCTGCTGTGAATACCATCATTATTGTTATTTAGGAGGGGTCTTATAATACATGGGTGTGCCCCCCTCCCTCCCAACCACCCACCCCGCAGCCGTGCCCATCTTGTCGGGCACTCTCAGGAGAGGGAGGGTCGGTGACCCTGGGCGGCACTAGGTAACTCGAGTGGGTGGAAGACCACGAGTGTCGAGGAAGCCCCCCCGCTCTAGGCCACCAGGTAACTCAGGAGGGTGGAAGACCACGAGTGTCGAGGAAGCCCCCCCGCTCTGGGCCTGGGCTAGCCTGAACACCTCTCCCTCCTGAAAGCTGTTGTGTTATATCTTCTGATTGCGTTGTTTTGTTGCTAAGTTTTTCTTTATCTTTTTGTAATCTCTGTAACTGTTACACATAAACTTCTTTTCTGTTTCAAAAAAAAAAAAAAAAAACCCGCCCCTGTCACACTCCCTTGACACCTTCGAGGAACGGTGGGCGCTGTCCGGGGTTCTCTGCTCGGTGACCCCGTCCGGTTCCCTCCGTCTGACCCTCTGATTGAGGGACAGAGCGAGAGACGCCAGCCACAGCCGTTAGCTGCTGTGAATACCATCATTATTGTTATTTAGGAGGGGTCTTATAATACATGGGTGTGCCCCCCTCCCTCCCAACCACCCACCCCGCAGCCGTGCCCATCTTGTCGGGCACTCTCAGGAGAGGGAGGGTCGGTGACCCTGGGCGCGGCAATAGGTAACTCGAGGGGGTGGAAGACCACGAGTGTCGAGGAAGCCCCCCCGCTCTAGGCCACCAGGTAACTCAGGAGGGTGGAAGACCACGAGTGTCGAGGAAGCCCCCCCGCTCTGGGCCTGGGCTAGCCTGAACACCTCTCCCTCCTGAAAGCTGTTGTGTTATACCTTCTGATTGCGTTGTTTTGTTGCTAAGTTTTTCTTTATCTTTTTGTAATCTCTGTAACTGTTACAAATAAACTTCTTTTCTGTTTCAAAAAAAAAAAAAAAAAAAAAAAAAAACCGCCCCTGTCACACTCCCTTGACACCTTCGAGGAACGGTGGGCGCTGTCCGGGGTTCTCTGCTCGGTGACCCCGTCCGGTTCCCTCCGTCTGACCCTCTGATTGAGGGACAGAGCGAGAGACGCCAGCCACAGCTGTTAGCTGCTGTGATTACCATCATTATTGTTATTTAGGAGGGGTCTTATAATACATGGGTGTTCCCCCCTCCCTCCCAACCACCCACCCCGCAGCCGTGCCCATCTTGTCGGGCACTCTCAGGAGAGGGAGGGTCGGTGACCCTGGGCGCGGCACTAGGTAACTCGAGGGGGTGGAAGACCACGAGTGTCGAGGAAGCCCCCCCGCTCTAGGCCACCAGGTAACTCAGGAGGGTGGAAGACCACGAGTGTCGAGGAAGCCCCCCCGCTCTGGGCCTGGGCTAGCCTGAACACCTCTCCCTCCTGAAAGCTGTTGTGTTATACCTTCTGATTACGTTGTTTTGTTGCTAAGTTTTTCTTTATCTTTTTGTAATCTCTGTAACTGTTACAAATAAACTTCTTTTCTGTTTCAAAAAAAAACAAACAAACAAAAAAAACCGCCCCTGTCACACTCCCTTGACACCTTCGAGGAACGGTGGGCGCTGTCCGGGGTTCTCTGCTCGGTGACCCCGTCCGGTTCCCTCCGTCTGACCCTCTGATTGAGGGACAGAGCGAGAGACGCCAGCCACAGCCGTTAGCTGCTGTGAATACCATCATTATTGTTATTTAGGAGGGGTCTTATAATACATGGGTGTGCCCCCCTCCCTCCCAACCACCCACCCCGCAGCCGTGCCCATCTTGTCGGGCACTCTCAGGAGAGGGAGGGTCGGTGACCCTGGGCGGCACTAGGTAACTCGAGGGGGTGGAAGACCACGAGTGTCGAGGAAGCCCCCCCGCTCTAGGCCACCGGGTAACTCAGGAGGGTGGAAGACCACGAGTGTCGAGGAAGCCCCCCCGCTCTGGGCCTGGGCTAGCCTGAACACCTCTCCCTCCTGAAAGCTGTTGTGTTATATCTTCTGATTGCGTTGTTTTGTTGCTAAGTTTTTCTTTATCTTTTTGTAATCTCTGTAACTGTTACACATAAACTTCTTTTCTGTTTCAAAAAAAAAAAAAAAAAACCCGCCCCTGTCACACTCCCTTGACACCTTCGAGGAACGGTGGGCGCTGTCCGGGGTTCTCTGCTCGGTGACCCCGTCCGGTTCCCTCCGTCTGACCCTCTGATTGAGGGACAGAGCGAGAGACGCCAGCCACAGCCGTTAGCTGCTGTGAATACCATCATGATTGTTATTTAGGAGGGGTCTTATAATACATGGGTGTGCCCCCCTCCCTCCCAACCACCCACCCCGCAGCCGTGCCCATCTTGTCGGGCACTCTCAGGAGAGGGAGGGTCGGTGACCCTGGGCGCGGCACTAGGTAACTCGAGGGGGTGGAAGACCACGAGTGTCGAGGAAGCCCCCCCGCTCTAGGCCACCAGGTAACTCAGGAGGGTGGAAGACCACGAGTGTCGAGGAAGCCCCCCCGCTCTGGGCCTGGGCTAGCCTGAACACCTCTCCCTCCTGAAAGCTGTTGTGTTATACCTTCTGATTGCGTTGTTTTGTTGCTAAGTTTTTCTTTATCTTTTTGTAATCTCTGTAACTGTTACAAATAAACTTCTTTTCTGTTTCAAAAAAAAAAAAAAAAAAACCGCCCCTGTCACACTCCCTTGACACCTTCGAGGAACGGTGGGCGCTGTCCGGGGTTCTCTGCTCGGTGACCCCGTCCAGTTCCCTCCGTCTGACCCTCTGATTGAGGGACAGAGCGAGAGACGCCAGCCACAGCCGTTAGCTGCTGTGAATACCATCATTATTGTTATTTAGGAGGGGTTTTATAATACATGGGTGTGCCCCCCTCCCTCCCAACAACCCACCCCGCAGCCGTGCCCATCTTGTCGGGCACTCTCAGGAGAGGGAGGGTCGGTGACCAAGGTCGCGGCACTAGGTAACTCGAGGGGGTGGAAGACCACGAGTGTCGAGGAAGCCCCCCCGCTCTAGGCCACCAGGTAACTCAGGAGGGTGGAAGACCACGAGTGTCGAGGAAGCCCCCCGGCTCTGGGCCTGGGCTAGCCTGAACACCTCTCCCTCCTGAAAGCTGTTGTGTTATACCTTCTGATTGCGTTGTTTTGTTGCTAAGTTTTTCTTTATCTTTTTGTAATCTCTGTAACTGTTACAAATAAACTTCTTTTCTGTTTCAAAAAAAAAAAAAAACCGCCCCTGTCACACTCCCTTGACACCTTCGAGGAACGGTGGGCGCTGTCCGGGGTTCTCTGCTCGGTGACCCCGTCCGGTTCCCTCCGTCTGACCCTCTGATTGAGGGACAGAGCGAGAGACGCCAGCCACAGCCGTTAGCTGCTGTGATTACCATCATTATTGTTATTTAGGAGGGGTCTTATAATACTTGGGTGTGCCCCCCTCCCTCCCAACCACCCACCCCGCAGCCGTGCCCATCTTGTCGGGCACTCTCAGGAGAGGGAGGGTCGGTGACCCTGGGCGCGGCACTAGGTAACTCGAGGGGGTGGAAGACCACGAGTGTCGAGGAAGCCCCCCCGCTCTAGGCCACCAGGTAACTCAGGAGGGTGGAAGACCACGAGTGTCGAGGAAGCCCCCCCGCTCTGGGCCTGGGCTAGCCTGGACACCTCTCCCTCCTGAAAGCTGTTGTGTTATACCTTCTGATTGCGTTGTTTTGTTGCTAAGTTTTTCTTTATCTTTTTGTAATCTCTGTAACTGTTACAAATAAACTTCTTTTCTGTTTCAAAAAAAAAAAAAAAAAACCGCCCCTGTCACACTCCCTTGACACCTTCGAGGAACGGTGGGCGCTGTCCGGGGTTCTCTGCTCGGTGACCCCGTCCGGTTCCCTCCGTCTGACCCTCTGATTGAGGGACAGAGCGAGAGACGCCAGCCACAGCCGTTAGCTGCTGTGATTACCATCATTATTGTTATTTAGGAGGGGTCTTATAATACATGGGTGTGCCCCCCTCCCTCCCAACCACCCACCCCGCAGCCGTGCCCATCTTGTCGGGCACTCTCAGGAGAGGGAGGGTCGGTGACCCTGGGCGCGGCACTAGGTAACTCGAGGGGGTGGAAGACCACGAGTGTCGAGGAAGCCCCCCCGCTCTAGGCCACCAGGTAACTCAGGAGGGTGGAAGACCACGAGTGTCGAGGAAGCCCCCCCGCTCTGGGCCTGGGCTAGCCTGAACACCTCTCCCTCCTGAAAGCTGTTGTGTTATACCTTCTGATTGCGTTGTTTTGTTGCTAAGTTTTTCTTTATCTTTTTGTAATCTCTGTAACTGTTACAAATAATCTTCTTTTCTGTTTCAAAAAAAAAAAAAAAAACCGCCCCTGTCACACTCCCTTGACACCGTCAAGGAACGGTGGGCGCTGTCCGGGGTTCTCTGCTCGGTGACCCCGTCCGGTTCCCTCCGTCTGACCCTCTGATTGAGGGACAGAGCGAGAGACGCCAGCCACAGCCGTTAGCTGCTGTGAATACCATCATTATTGTTATTTAGGAGGGGTCTTATAATACATGGGTGTGCCCCCCTCCCTCCCAACCACCCACCCCGCAGCCGTGCCCATCTTGTCGGGCACTCTCAGGAGAGGGAGGGTCGGTGACCCTGGGCGGCACTAGGTAACTCGAGGGGGTGGAAGACCACGAGTGTCGAGGAAGCCCCCCCGCTCTAGGCCACCGGGTAACTCAGGAGGGTGGAAGACCACGAGTGTCGAGGAAGCCCCCCCGCTCTGGGCCTGGGCTAGCCTGAACACCTCTCCCTCCTGAAAGCTGTTGTGTTATATCTTCTGATTGCGTTGTTTTGTTGCTAAGTTTTTCTTTATCTTTTTGTAATCTCTGTAACTGTTACACATAAACTTCTTTTCTGTTTCAAAAAAAAAAAAAAAAACCCGCCCCTGTCACACTCCCTTGACACCTTCGAGGAACGGTGGGCGCTGTCCGGGGTTCTCTGCTCGGTGACCCCGTCCGGTTCCCTCCGTCTGACCCTCTGATTGAGGGACAGAGCGAGAGACGCCAGCCACAGCCGTTAGCTGCTGTGAATACCATCATGATTGTTATTTAGGAGGGGTCTTATAATACATGGGTGTGCCCCCCTCCCTCCCAACCACCCACCCCGCAGCCGTGCCCATCTTGTCGGGCACTCTCAGGAGAGGGAGGGTCGGTGACCCTGGGCGCGGCACTAGGTAACTCGAGGGGGTGGAAGACCACGAGTGTCGAGGAAGCCCCCCCGCTCTAGGCCACCAGGTAACTCAGGAGGGTGGAAGACCACGAGTGTCGAGGAAGCCCCCCGGCTCTGGGCCTGGGCTAGCCTGAACACCTCTCCCTCCTGAAAGCTGTTGTGTTATACCTTCTGATTGCGTTGTTTTGTTGCTAAGTTTTTCTTTATCTTTTTGTAATCTCTGTAACTGTTACAAATAAACTTCTTTTCTGTTTCAAAAAAAAAAAAAAACCGCCCCTGTCACACTCCCTTGACACCTTCGAGGAACGGTGGGCGCTGTCCGGGGTTCTCTGCTCGGTGACCCCGTCCGGTTCCCTCCGTCTGACCCTCTGATTGAGGGACAGAGCGAGAGACGCCAGCCACAGCCGTTAGCTGCTGTGATTACCATCATTATTGTTATTTAGGAGGGGTCTTATAATACTTGGGTGTGCCCCCCTCCCTCCCAACCACCCACCCCGCAGCCGTGCCCATCTTGTCGGGCACTCTCAGGAGAGGGAGGGTCGGTGACCCTGGGCGCGGCACTAGGTAACTCGAGGGGGTGGAAGACCACGAGTGTCGAGGAAGCCCCCCCGCTCTAGGCCACCAGGTAACTCAGGAGGGTGGAAGACCACGAGTGTCGAGGAAGCCCCCCCGCTCTGGGCCTGGGCTAGCCTGGACACCTCTCCCTCCTGAAAGCTGTTGTGTTATACCTTCTGATTGCGTTGTTTTGTTGCTAAGTTTTTCTTTATCTTTTTGTAATCTCTGTAACTGTTACAAATAAACATCTTTTCTGTTTCAAAAAAAAAAAAAAAAAAACCGCCCCTGTCACACTCCCTTGACACCTTCGAGGAACGGTGGGCGCTGTCCGGGGTTCTCTGCTCGGTGACCCCGTCCGGTTCCCTCCGTCTGACCCTCTGATTGAGGGACAGAGCGAGAGACGCCAGCCACAGCCGTTAGCTGCTGTGATTACCATCATTATTGTTATTTAGGAGGGGTCTTATAATACATGGGTGTGCCCCCCTCCCTCCCAACCACCCACCCCGCAGCCGTGCCCATCTTGTCGGGCACTCTCAGGAGAGGGAGGGTCGGTGACCCTGGGCGCGGCACTAGGTAACTCGAGGGGGTGGAAGACCACGAGTGTCGAGGAAGCCCCCCCGCTCTAGGCCACCAGGTAACTCAGGAGGGTGGAAGACCACGAGTGTCGAGGAAGCCCCCCCGCTCTGGGCCTGGGCTAGCCTGAACACCTCTCCCTCCTGAAAGCTGTTGTGTTATACCTTCTGATTGCGTTGTTTTGTTGCTAAGTTTTTCTTTATCTTTTTGTAATCTCTGTAACTGTTACAAATAATCTTCTTTTCTGTTTCAAAAAAAAAAAAAAAAAAAAAAAACCGCCCCTGTCACACTCCCTTGACACCGTCAAGGAACGGTGGGCGCTGTCCGGGGTTCTCTGCTCGGTGACCCCGTCCGGTTCCCTCCGTCTGACCCTCTGATTGAGGGACAGAGCGAGAGACGCCAGCCACAGCCGTTAGCTGCTGTGATTACCATCATTATTGTTATTTAGGAGGGGTCTTATAATACATGAGTGTGCCCCCCTCCCTCCCAACCACCCACCCCGCAGCCGTGCCCATCTTGTCGGGCACTCTCAGGAGAGGGAGGGTCGGTGACCCTGGGCGCGGCACTAGGTAACTCGAGGGGGTGGAAGACCACGAGTGTCGAGGAAGCCCCCCCGCTCTAGGCCACCAGGTAACTCAGGAGGGTGGAAGACCACGAGTGTTGAGGAAGCCCCCCCGCTCTGGGCCTGGGCTAGCCTGAACACCTCTCCCTCCTGAAAGCTGTTGTGTTATACCTTCTGATTGCGTTGTTTTGTTGCTAAGTTTTTCTTTATCTTTTTGTAATCTCTGTAACTGTTACAAATAAACTTCTTTTCTGTTTCAAAAAAAAAAAAAAACCGCCCCTGTCACACTCCCTTGACACCTTCGAGGAACGGTGGGCGCTGTCCGGGGTTCTCTGCTCGGTGACCCCGTCCGGTTCCCTCCGTCTGACCCTCTGATTAAGGGACAGAGCGAGAGACGCCAGCCACAGCCGTTAGCTGCTGTGATTACCATCATTATTGTTATTTAGGAGTGGTCTTATAATACATGGGTGTGCCCCCCTCCCTCCCAACCACCCTCCCCGCAGCCGTGCCCATCTTGTCGGGCACTCTCAGGAGAGGGAGGGTCGGTGACCCTGGGCGCGGCACTAGGTAACTCGAGGGGGTGGAAGACCACGAGTGTCGAGGAAGCCCCCCCGCTCTAGGCCACCAGGTAACTCAGGAGGGTGGAAGACCACGAGTGTCGAGGAAGCCCCCCCGCTCTGGGCCTGGGCTAGCCTGAACACCTCTCCCTCCTGAAAGCTGTTGTGTTATACCTTCTGATTGCGTTGTTTTGTTGCTAAGTTTTTCTTTATCTTTTTGTAATCTCTGTAACTGTTACAAATAAACTTCTTTTCTGTTTCAAAAAAAAAAAAAAACCACCCCTGTCACACTCCCTTGACACCTTCGAGGAACGGTGGGCGCTGTCCGGGGTTCTCTGCTCGGTGACCCCGTCCGGTTCCCTCCGTCTGACCCTCTGATTGAGGGACAGAGCGAGAGACGCCAGCCACAGCCGTTAGCTGCTGTGAATACCATCATTATTGTTATTTAGGAGGGGTCTTATAATACATGAGTGTGCCCCCTTCCCTCCCAACCACCCACCCCGCAGCCGTGCCCATCTTGTCGGGCACTCTCAGGAGAGGGAGGGTCGGTGACCCTGGGCGCGGCACTAGGTAACTCGAGGGGGTGGAAGACCACGAGTGTCGAGGAAGCCCCCCCGCTCTAGGCCACCAGGTAACTCAGGAGGGTGGAAGACCACGAGTGTCGAGGAAGCCCCCCCGCTCTGGGCCTGGGCTAGCCTGAACACCTCTCCCTCCTGAAAGCTGTTGTGTTATACCTTCTGATTGCGTTGTTTTGTTGCTAAGTTTTTCTTTATCTTTTTGTAATCTCTGTAACTGTTACAAATAAACTTCTTTTCTGTTTCAAAAAAAAAACAAAAACCGCCCCTGTCACACTCCCTTGACACCTTCGAGGAACGGTGGGCGCTGTCCGGGGTTCTCTGCTCGGTGACCCCGTCCGGTTCCCTCCGTCTGACCCTCTGATTGAGGGACAGAGCGAGAGACGCCAGCCACAGCCGTTAGCTGCTGTGAATACCATCATTATTGTTATTTAGGAGGGGTCTTATAATAAATGAGTGTGCCCCCCTCCCTCCCAACCACCCACCCCGCAGCCGTGCCCATCTTGTCGGGCACTCTCAGGAGAGGGAGGGTCGGTGACCTGGGCGCGGCACTAGGTAACTCGAGGGGGTGGAAGACCACGAGTGTCGAGGAAGCCCCCCCGCTCTAGGCCACCAGGTAACTCAGGAGGGTGGAAGACCACGAGTGTCGAGGAAGCCCCCCCGCTCTGGGCCTGGGCTAGCCTGAACACCTCTCCCTCCTGAAAGCTGTTGTGTTATACCTTCTGATTGCGTTGTTTTGTTGCTAAGTTTTTCTTTATCTTTTTGTAATCTCTGTAACTGTTACAAATAAACTTCTTTTCTGTTTCAAAAAAAAAAAAAAAAAAAAAACCGCCCCTGTCACACTCCCTTGACACCTTCGAGGAACGGTGGGCGCTGTCCGGGGTTCTCTGCTCGGTGACCCCGTCCGGTTCCCTCCGTCTGACCCTCTGATTGAGGGACAGAGCGAGAGACGCCAGCCACAGCCGTTAGCTGCTGTGAATACCATCATTATTGTTATTTAGGAGGGGTCTTATAATACATGGGTGTGCCCCCCTCCCTCCCAACAACCCACCCCGCAGCCGTGCCCATCTTGTCGGGCACTCTCAGGAGAGGGAGGGTCGGTGACCAAGGTCGCGGCACTAGGTAACTCGAGGGGGTGGAAGACCACGAGTGTTGAGGAAGCCCCCCCGCTCTAGGCCACCAGGTAACTCAGGAGGGTGGAAGACCACGAGTGTCGAGGAAGCCCCCCGGCTCTGGGCCTGGGCTAGCCTGAACACCTCTCCCTCCTGAAAGCTGTTGTGTTATACCTTCTGATTGCGTTGTTTTGTTGCTAAGTTTTTCTTTATCTTTTTGTAATCTCTGTAACTGTTACAAATAAACTTCTTTTCTGTTTCAAAAAAAAAAAAAAACCGCCCCTGTCACACTCCCTTGACACCTTCGAGGAACGGTGGGCGCTGTCCGGGGTTCTCTGCTCGGTGACCCCGTCCGGTTCCCTCCGTCTGACCCTCTGATTGAGGGACAGAGCGAGAGACGCCAGCCACAGCCGTTAGCTGCTGTGATTACCATCATTATTGTTATTTAGGAGGGGTCTTATAATACTTGGGTGTGCCCCCCTCCCTCCCAACCACCCACCCCGCAGCCGTGCCCATCTTGTCGGGCACTCTCAGGAGAGGGAGGGTCGGTGACCCTGGGCGCGGCACTAGGTAACTCGAGGGGGTGGAAGACCACGAGTGTCGAGGAAGCCCCCCCGCTCTAGGCCACCAGGTAACTCAGGAGGGTGGAAGACCACGAGTGTCGAGGAAGCCCCCCCGCTCTGGGCCTGGGCTAGCCTGGACACCTCTCCCTCCTGAAAGCTGTTGTGTTATACCTTCTGATTGCGTTGTTTTGTTGCTAAGTTTTTCTTTATCTTTTTGTAATCTCTGTAACTGTTACAAATAAACTTCTTTTCTGTTTCAAAAAAAAAAAAAAAAAAAAAAAAAAACCGCCCCTGTCACACTCCCTTGACACCTTCGAGGAACGGTGGGCGCTGTCCGGGGTTCTCTGCTCGGTGACCCCGTCCGGTTCCCTCCGTCTGACCCTCTGATTGAGGGACAGAGCGAGAGACGCCAGCCACAGCCGTTAGCTGCTGTGATTACCATCATTATTGTTATTTAGGAGGGGTCTTATAATACATGGGTGTGCCCCCCTCCCTCCCAACCACCCACCCCGCAGCCGTGCCCATCTTGTCGGGCACTCTCAGGAGAGGGAGGGTCGGTGACCCTGGGCGCGGCACTAGGTAACTCGAGGGGGTGGAAGACCACGAGTGTCGAGGAAGCCCCCCCGCTCTAGGCCACCAGGTAACTCAGGAGGGTGGAAGACCACGAGTGTCGAGGAAGCCCCCCCGCTCTGGGCCTGGGCTAGCCTGAACACCTCTCCCTCCTGAAAGCTGTTGTGTTATACCTTCTGATTGCGTTGTTTTGTTGCTAAGTTTTTCTTTATCTTTTTGTAATCTCTGTAACTGTTACAAATAATCTTCTTTTCTGTTTCAAAAAAAAAAAAAAAAAAAAAAAACCGCCCCTGTCACACTCCCTTGACACCGTCAAGGAACGGTGGGCGCTGTCCGGGGTTCTCTGCTCGGTGACCCCGTCCGGTTCCCTCCGTCTGACCCTCTGATTGAGGGACAGAGCGAGAGACGCCAGCCACAGCCGTTAGCTGCTGTGATTACCATCATTATTGTTATTTAGGAGGGGTCTTATAATACATGGGTGTGCCCCCCTCCCTCCCAACCACACACCCCGCAGCCGTGCCCATCTTGTCGGGCACTCTCAGGAGAGGGAGGGTCGGTGACCCTGGGCGCGGCACTAGGTAACTCGAGGGGGTGGAAGACCACGAGTGTCGAGGAAGCCCCCCCGCTCTAGGCCACCAGGTAACTCAGGAGGGTGGAAGACCACGAGTGTCGAGGAAGCCCCCCCGCTCTGGGCCTGGGCTAGCCTGAACACCTCTCCCTCCTGAAAGCTGTTGTGTTATACCTTCTGATTGCGTTGTTTTGTTGCTAAGTTTTTCTTTATCTTTTTGTAATCTCTGTAACTGTTACAAATAAACTTCTTTTCTGTTTCAAAAAAAAAAAAAAACCGCCCCTGTCACACTCCCTTGACACCTTCGAGGAACGGTGGGCGCTGTCCGGGGTTCTCTGCTCGGTGACCCCGTCCGGTTCCCTCCGTCTGACCCTCTGATTGAGGGACAGAGCGAGAGACGCCAGCCACAGCCGTTAGCTGCTGTGAATACCATCATTATTGTTATTTAGGAGGGGTCTTATAATACATGAGTGTGCCCCCTTCCCTCCCAACCACCCACCCCGCAGCCGTGCCCATCTTGTCGGGCACTCTCAGGAGAGGGAGGGTCGGTGACCCTGGGCGCGGCACTAGGTAACTCGAGGGGGTGGAAGACCACGAGTGTCGAGGAAGCCCCCCCGCTCTAGGCCACCGGGTAACTCAGGAGGGTGGAAGACCACGAGTGTCGAGGAAGCCCCCCCGCTCTGGGCCTGGGCTAGCCTGAACACCTCTCCCTCCTGAAAGCTGTTGTGTTATACCTTCTGATTGCGTTGTTTTGTTGCTAAGTTTTTCTTTATCTTTTTGTAATCTCTGTAACTGTTACAAATAAACTTCTTTTCTGTTTCAAAAAAAAAACAAAAACCGCCCCTGTCACACTCCCTTGACACCTTCGAGGAACGGTGGGCGCTGTCCGGGGTTCTCTGCTCGGTGACCCCGTCCGGTTCCCTCCGTCTGACCCTCTGATTGAGGGACAGAGCGAGAGACGCCAGCCACAGCCGTTAGCTGCTGTGAATACCATCATTATTGTTATTTAGGAGGGGTCTTATAATAAATGAGTGTGCCCCCCTCCCTCCCAACCACCCACCCCGCAGCCGTGCCCATCTTGTCGGGCACTCTCAGGAGAGGGAGGGTCGGTGACCCTGGGCGGCACTAGGTAACTCGAGGGGGTGGAAGACCACGAGTGTCGAGGAAGCCCCCCCGCTCTAGGCCACCAGGTAACTCAGGAGGGTGGAAGACCACGAGTGTCGAGGAAGCCCCCCCGCTCTGGGCCTGGGCTAGCCTGAACACCTCTCCCTCCTGAAAGCTGTTGTGTTATACCTTCTGATTGCGTTGTTTTGTTGCTAAGTTTTTCTTTATCTTTTTGTAATCTCTGTAACTGTTACAAATAAACTTCTTTTCTGTTTCAAAAAAAAAAAAAAAAAAAAAACCGCCCCTGTCACACTCCCTTGACACCTTCGAGGAACGGTGGGCGCTGTCCGGGGTTCTCTGCTCGGTGACCCCGTCCGGTTCCCTCCGTCTGACCCTCTGATTGAGGGACAGAGCGAGAGACGCCAGCCACAGCCGTTAGCTGCTGTGAATACCATCATTATTGTTATTTAGGAGGGGTCTTATAATACATGAGTGTGCCCCCCTCCCTCCCAACCACCCACCCCGCAGCCGTGCCCATCTTGTCGGGCACTCTCAGGAGAGGGAGGGTCGCTGACCCTGGGCGGCACTAGGTAACTCGAGGGGATGGAAGACCACGAGTGTCGAGGAAGCCCCCCCGCTCTAGGCCACCAGGTAACTCAGGAGGGTGGAAGACCACGAGTCTCGAGGAAGCCCCCCCGCTCTGGGCCTGGGCTAGCCTGAACACCTCTCCCTCCTGAAAGCTGTTGTGTTATATCTTCTGATTGCGTTGTTTTGTTGCTAAGTTTTTCTTTATCTTTTTGTAATCTCTGTAACTGTTACACATAAACTTCTTTTCTGTTTCAAAAAAAAAAAAAAAAAAAAACCGCCCCTGTCACACTCCCTTGACACCTTCGAGGAACGGTGGGCGCTGTCCGGGGTTCTCTGCTCGGTGACCCCGTCCGGTTCCCTCCGTCTGACCCTCTGATTGAGGGACAGAGCGAGAGACGCCAGCCACAGCCGTTAGCTGCTGTGAATACCATCATTATTGTTATTTAGGAGGGGTCTTATAATACATGAGTGTGCCCCCCTCCCTCCCAACCACCCACCTCGCAGCCGTGCCCATCTTGTCGGGCACTCTCAGGAGAGGGAGGGTCGGTGACCCTGGGCGCGGCACTAGGTAACTCGAGGGGGTGGAAGACCACGAGTGTCGAGGAAGCCCCCCCGCTCTAGGCCACCAGGTAACTCAGGAGGGTGGAAGACCACGAGTGTCGAGGAAGCCCCCCCGCTCTGGGCCTGGGCTAGCCTGAACACCTCTCCCTCCTGAAAGCTGTTGTGTTATACCTTCTGATTGCGTTGTTTTGTTGCTAAGTTTTTCTTTATCTTTTTGTAATCTCTGTAACTGTTACAAATAAACTTCTTTTCTGTTTCAAAAACCGCCCCTGTCACACTCCCTTGACACCTTCGAGGAACGGTGGGCGCTGTCCGGGGTTCTCTGCTCGGTGACCCCGTCCGGTTCCCTCCGTCTGACCCTCTGATTGAGGGACAGAGCGAGAGACGCCAGCCACAGCCGTTAACTGCTGTGAATACCATCATTATTGTTATTTAGGAGGGGTCTTATAATACATGAGTGTGCCCCCCTCCCTCCCAACCACCCACCCCGCAGCCATGCCCATCTTGTCGGGCACTCTCAGGAGAGGGAGGGTCGGTGACCCTGGGCGGCACTAGGTAACTCGAGGGGGTGGAAGACCACGAGTGTCGAGGAAGCCCCCCCGCTCTAGGCCACCAGGTAACTCAGGAGGGTGGAAGACCACGAGTGTCGAGGAAGCCCCCCCGCTCTGGGCCTGGGCTAGCCTGAACACCTCTCCCTCCTGAAAGCTGTTGTGTTATACCTTCTGATTGCGTTGTTTTGTTGCTAAGTTTTTCTTTATCTTTTTGTAATCTCTGTAACTGTTTCAAATAAACTTCTTTTCTGTTTCAAAAAAAAAAAAAAAAAAAAACCGCCCCTGTCACACTCCCTTGACACCTTCGAGGAACGGTGGGCGCTGTCCGGGGTTCTCTGCTCGGTGACCCCGTCCGGTTCCCTCCGTCTGACCCTCTGATTGAGGGACAGAGCGAGAGACGCCAGCCACAGCCGTTAGCTGCTGTGATTACCATCATTATTGTTATTTAGGAGGGGTCTTATAATACATGGGTGTGCCCCCCTCCCTCCCAACCACCCACCCCGCAGCCGTGCCCATCTTGTCGGGCACTCTCAGGAGAGGGAGGGTCGGTGACCCTGGGCGCGGCACTAGGTAACTCGAGGGGGTGGAAGACCACGAGTGTCGAGGAAGCCCCCCTGCTCTAGGCCACCAGGTAACTCAGGAGGGTGGAAGACCACGAGTGTCGAGGAAGCCCCCCCGCTCTGGGCCTGGGCTAGCCTGAACACCTCTCCCTCCTGAAAGCTGTTGTGTTATACCTTCTGATTGCGTTGTTTTGTTGCTAAGTTTTTCTTTATCTTTTTGTAATCTCTGTAACTGTTACAAATAAACTTCTTTTCTGTTTCAAAAAAAAAAAAAAAAAAAAAAAACCGCCCCTGTCACACTCCCTTGACACCTTCGAGGAACGGTGGGCGCTGTCCGGGGTTCTCTGCTCGGTGACCCCGTCCGGTTCCCTCCGTCTGACCCTCTGATTGAGGGACAGAGCGAGAGACGCCAGCCACAGCCGTTAGCTTCTGTGATTACCATCATTATTGTTATTTAGGAGGGGTCTTATAATACATGGGTGTGCCCCCCTCCCTCCCAACCACCCACCCCGCAGCCGTGCCCATCTTGTCGGGCACTCTCAGGAGAGGGAGGGTCGGTGACCCTGGGCGCGGCACTAGGTAACTCGAGGGGGTGGAAGACCACGAGTGTCGAGGAAGCCCCCCCGCTCTAGGCCACCAGGTAACTCAGGAGGGTGGAAGACCACGAGTGTCGAGGAAGCCCCCCCGCTCTGGGCCTGGGCTAGCCTGAACACCTCTCCCTCCTGAAAGCTGTTGTGTTATACCTTCTGATTGCGTTGTTTTGTTGCTAAGTTTTTCTTTATCTTTTTGTAATCTCTGTAACTGTTACAAATAAACTTCTTTTCTGTTTCAAAAAAAAAAAAAAAAAAAAAAAACCGCCCCTGTCACACTCCCTTGACACCTTCGAGGAACGGTGGGCGCTGTCCGGGGTTCTCTGCTCGGTGACCCCGTCCGGTTCCCTCCGTCTGACCCTCTGATTGAGGGACAGAGCGAGAGACGCCAGCCACAGCCGTTAGCTTCTGTGATTACCATCATTATTGTTATTTAGGAGGGGTCTTATAATACATGGGTGTGCCCCCCTCCCTCCCAACCACCCACCCCGCAGCCGTGCCCATCTTGTCGGGCACTCTCAGGAGAGGGAGGGTCGGTGACCCTGGGCGCGGCACTAGGTAACTCGAGGGGGTGGAAGACCACGAGTGTCGAGGAAGCCCCCCCGCTCTAGGCCACCAGGTAACTCAGGAGGGTGGAAGACCACGAGTGTCGAGGAAGCCCCCCCGCTCTGGGCCTGGGCTAGCCTGAACACCTCTCCCTCCTGAAAGCTGTTGTGTTATACCTTCTGATTGCGTTGTTTTGTTGCTAAGTTTTTCTTTATCTTTTTGTAATCTCTGTAACTGTTACAAATAAACTTCTTTTCTGTTTCAAAAAAAAAAAAAAAACCGCCCCTGTCACACTCCCTTGACACCGTCGAGGAACGGTGGGCGCTGTCCGGGGTTCTCTGCTCGGTGACCCCGTCCGGTTCCCTCCGTCTGACCCTCTGATTGAGGGACAGAGCGAGAGACGCCAGCCACAGCCGTTAGCTGCTGTGATTACCATCATTATTGTTATTTAGGAGGGGTCTTATAATACTTGGGTGTGCCCCCCTCCCTCCCAACCACCCACCCCGCAGCCGTGCCCATCTTGTCGGGCACTCTCAGGAGAGGGAGGGTCGGTGACCCTGGGCGCGGCACTAGGTAACTCGAGGGGGTGGAAGACCACGAGTGTCGAGGAAGCCCCCCCGCTCTAGGCCACCAGGTAACTCAGGAGGGTGGAAGACCACGAGTGTCGAGGAAGCCCCCCCGCTCTGGGCCTGGGCTAGCCTGAACACCTCTCCCTCCTGAAAGCTGTTGTGTTATACCTTCTGATTGCGTTGTTTTGTTGCTAAGTTTTTCTTTATCTTTTTGTAATCTCTGTAACTGTTACAAATAAACTTCTTTTCTGTTTCAAAAAAAAAAAAAAAAACCACCCCTGTCACACTCCCTTGACACCTTCGAGGAACGGTGGGCGCTGTCCGGGGTTCTCTGCTCGGTGACCCCGTCCGGTTCCCTCCGTCTGACCCTCTGATTGAGGGACAGAGCGAGAGACGCCAGCCACAGCCGTTAGCTGCTGTGAATACCATCATTATTGTTCTTTTGTTCATCATTATTGTTCTATTGTTCAGAAACTTCTTTTCTGTTTCAAAAAAAAAAAAAAAAAAAAACCGCCCCTGTCACCTTACCCAGGGAAAAGGGACCTGCTTAAGCTGGGACCAATCTCTCTCTTTCTCTCCCTCCCCCCGCCCCCTGCAGCCCTCTGGCCTGGAAGAAGAAAGAGGGCTTCTACTCCTGCTGGTGCTGGTAAGCCCTAAGCTCTCACTGCTGCTCCAGCTACTCCCCTGGCTGGGCCAGACACCACCACACCCCTTCTCTGCTACCTGGTTGCTGACTGGCTAGCTGCTAGACCCCCCGCCCTCGGTTGCTGCTGCTCCAGCCCCTTGGGGGGCGGGGCCTGCTCCCCAGAGGAGGGGAGTGAGGGGCCCCAGCCTTTGCTGCCATAGACACCACCATCACCATGACTAGCTGTGAGGGGCCCTTCCTGCTGGCCACCAGACTGCTGCCTGGAGCTGCTGCTGAGGAGCTGCTGGAGCCCCAAAAAGGGAACCATCTACCATTGGGGGAGCACCTAGAGACCCTGCAGACCACTGTAGAGGGGGCCTTTAAGACTGAGTAACTTTTGAACTGTGCTCTTGTGGTGGGGGTTTTGACTGTGTTTGTGGGGACACAGGGGGTGTGGTGTGGAGCCTGCTCCCTGGTCCTTCTGTGTCCCCCCGCCCCCAACCCTTACCAACACCTTCATCATCGCTGCCCTCTCTACCACCCCCACTGGCTGCTTACCATCTGCCTCAAGCTCCTGCCTCTGGGACTCAGCTGCTTGCTTGGCCTGCCATGCCCTTTTACCACCTTGTGGGCCTGAAGCAGCAGCCAGCCTGAACTGAGTTTTACAAGCGCACATGCCCCCCCCCCGGATTTACTCCCCTCAGCTTTGCCTCTTGCTACCTGCCCCATTTGCCCTTGCAACCTTTTGCTCCTCCCCTTTGCTCCAGCCCCCCTCACTAGCCTCAGTTTGTTTGTCTGCCCCGCCCGTTTCCCTCTACTGCTCTGTTTGCCCTGCCCCAGACTCTGAAGCTAGCCCCTGCATCTCCTTGTCCTACCTCCAACCCCCACTGCTATGTCATCTCTCCTGCCCACCGCCTCTGCTACCATCTCTAGCAGCCAGGGCCCCTTCCCCACCTTGCCTTCGTTGCCTCCTGGTGCTGGTCTCATCCCATGTAGAGACCTACGTACAGGCATTGGCGAGGGTGGTGGGGCCCACGGCCATCATGGCAGCCTCCAAAATGTACAGAAAGGTTGTCTTCTTCCTAGCATCGGACGCTGCCACCCAGGAGGTGATGGAGAAGGGCCTGGCTGGGGGGGGGGGGCCTGTTCGTCCCCCTGGAGCTGCTGGAGTACCTGGGCATCCGAGTGGTCCTGATCTCCATCCCTCACTTCCTTCCCAATGCTGCCCTGTTACCTGCCCTCTCTACCCTGGGGAAACCCTTCTCCGTTGTCAGCCCTCTCTCACTGGGCTTCAAAGACCCCGCCCTCCATCATGTCCTCTTGTTCCACCGGCAGGTGCAGCTTCAACTGCCACTGGCAGAGCGTGATGGAGAGGTGATCGAGGGGTCCTTCCTGGTCCCCTATGAGGGGGCCCGCTACCGTGTGCATTATTCAATGGGGAAGGCCTGGTGCTACCTCTGCCAGGCGATGGGGCACGTCCAGAGGGATTTCCCCTTGGCCCGGCACGGAGGAGTGGCCGGGAGCCCCGAGCACCGGCAAGGCGCTGGCCCCGTTATCACCGGCACCCCTGACTGCCTGGCACACAGAGCTGCCCCTCCTCCTTCCCAGCCCACCCCTGCTCCCACTCAGGCCCAAGGGGTACCTCCCCCAGTATGCCCAGACAGCAGGGCTTGTGGAGGAGGGTGCGGCAGGGACACTGCCAGGAATGGGAGAGGGCCTGCCCCAGGTGGAATCTTCCCTCCCTCGTGCTGCCCCACCATTACCTCCCCGAGTCCCTGAGCCATCGCTCCTGCCCCCCCGACCCGACCCCTTCTAGCCAGCCCCCAGATGATGCCAAGGAGGGCTGGGCCCTAGTACAGAGGAGGCAGGGCAAGTGGAAGGCTCGAGCTCTGCTCCTTCCATCTGATGCGGAGGCCCCCCGGAAGACTAGGAAGGGGGGCACCGATGCCGAGCCTTCCACTTTGCCCATGGGTGTATTCCATCCACCGGTGCAGGCTGGGGAAGACGTGGCAGCACCAGGGAGAAGCACCACCCTTCCACTGGAGTCCCCTACCATGGAGACCCCCGATGGAGCCCCTCCTGCCCACTTAACTTCTGAAGCCCCTGCGAGCCCCGAGGCGAGCAATGCTTTGGGCGCTGGCGGGGAGAACTCCGGGGTGGTGGAAGGCAATCTCCCTTCCATCTATGAGGAGATCGAGGCCCTGGGTCTGACCCCGGTCACCCAAGGGGAGGACGACCCTCTCCCAGCGGGCCTTGATCTGGGTGACCTCACCCCATCCCCCCTTTCTCCATGCTCCCTCCCCCTAACCGCTGTTTCTGCTCCTACCGCTGAGGGCCCCTGGATTCTTCCATCTGCCTGGCCGCAGGTGGCACCCCACTGATGGCCGCCGAGCCTACAGAGGCAACGGCCAGTGCCTCGCAGCCGGGACCCGAGTCACCAGGGGCATCCCTTATTGGTGTGGGGCAAACTACCTCCTTCCCGGGTGAGGGCCCCACTGAAGATTGTCCACCTCCTGATGCCATGGCTGTCACACCTGCCATAGAGCCTGAGCCCAGCATCACAGAGGGCCCTCTTCCCACCCCCCTGAGCCCGACCGAGAGGGGCCACCTCCCAGCGGCCTGGCTACTGGGGCCCAGGATCCTGCCTCTGCCCCTCTCCCCAACCCTGTTACTGACCCCTGCCCTGCCCCTGATGCTGACCCTGTCCCTCTCCCCTCCTCCTCCCATGATGCTTCTAATGCTGATCAATATGAGCAGTCACAGACCACCAGAGAGGCAGGGCAAACCGGAACAAAACGGGTGGAGGAAGGAGAGAGAAACAATCCTGGTCACAGTTGGAGAGGATACCAGAAGGGACACCCTCACACCACACCCTACTACCGGGGGCAATCCAAAGCCCTGACTACACCCCAAGAAAAACCTTCAAGTCAAACTCTTTTGACTTGCCTACAGCCAAGTTGCCAGTCCAGTACAAGGGCTGTTCAGGAACATGGACTTTTGCAGTCTATGATGATTATCCTATCACCATGCTGTTGGGAGAAGACTTGGCCAATCATGTGAAGCTAGCCAAGAGGGTGGGAATGGTCACCCACAGCCAGGCTAAGCAAGCCATCACACCTAGCTCTGTTCTGGAAACTTCTATCAGGACCCAGTCAGAGCTGATGGAACCGGACCGCATGCCAATGTCTGCAACAGCAGTAGTGGATCTAGTCCCAGAGACCCAGACAGAGCCAGTCCCAGAACTGGAACTGGCAGAACAACCAGCACCAGAACCATTGCCAGCACTGAATCCAGTGCTTGCAACCCCAACACCAGAAGGCCCCACCGAACCTGCACTGGCAGCAGCAGATAACCCGACACAAGAGGCTCAGCCAGAGCCTGAATCCCAACATAGTGCACCAGCGGAGAGCAGTTCACAGTCAACGGAAACAGCCCCATCACCTGCATCGCTTCCAGAGGGACCAAGCCCAGGTCCACAATCCAATGAGGAACTGATGTCTCCAGCATCAAAAGAACGGTTCCAGGCTGAACAGGGAGCAGATGAAAGCCTCCAGAGAGCTTCGATGGCGGAACAGAGCAACCCACCGCCTCTCAGCTCTTCTAATCAATCCAGGTTTGTTGTAGAAAGCGGACTTTTATACAAGGAAACTCTTTCTGGTGGACACCAGGAAGACTGGCATCCTCAGAGACAGTTGGTACTTCCAACTAAGGCCCAGGTAAAGCTCTTAAGCTTAGCCCACAATCACCCCAGTGGCCATGCTGGGGTGAAGAGAACCAAAGACCATTTGGGAAAATCGTTCCACTGGGAGGGAATAGGCAAGGATGTTTCTACCTATGTCCGGTCTTGTGAGGTGTGCCAAAGAGTGGGGAAAACCCCAAGACCAGGTCAAAGCCCCTCTCCAGCCACTCCCCATCACTGAGGTTCCATTTCAGCAAGTAGCTGTGGATATTCTGGGTCCTTTTCCGAAAAAGACACCCAGAGGAAAGCAGTACACACTGACTTTCATGGATTTTGCCGCCTGATGGCTGGAAGCAGTGTCTCTAAGCAACACCAGGGCTAAAAGTGTGTGCCAGGCACTAACAGACATTTTTGTCAGGGTAGGTTGGCCCTCCGACATCCTTACAGATGCAGGAACTAATTTCCTGGCAGGAACTATGGAAAGCTTTTGGGAAGCTCATGGGGTGAATCACTTGGTTGCCACCCATGATCAAACAAATGGCCTGGTGGAGAAGTTTAAAGGACCTTTCGGAGCCATGATACATACATTTGTAAATGAGCACTCCAATGATTGTGACCTAGTGTTGCAGCAGTTCTTCTTTGCCTACAGAGCTGTACCACATCCCAGTTTAGGGTTTTCACCATTTGAACTTGTATATGGCCGTGAGGTTAAGGGGCCATTGCAGTTGGTGAAGCAGCAATGGGAGGGGTTTACACCTTCTCCAGGATCTAACATTCTGGACTTTGTAAACAACCTACAAAACACCCTCCGAACCTCTTTAGCCCTTGCTAAAGAAAACCTAAAAGAGGCTCAAAAAGAGCAAAAAGCCTGGTATGATAAACATGCCAGAGAGCGTTCCTTCAAGGTAGGGGACCAGGTCATGGTCTTAAAGGCGCTCCAGGCCCATAAAATGGAAGTGTTGTGGGAAGGGCCATTCACGGTCCAAGAGCACTTGGAGCTGTTAATTATCTCATAGCATTCCTCACCTCAAACTGAAAGCCTAAGGTATACCATATTAATTCTCTAAAGCCCTTTTATTCCAGAGAATTAAAAGTTTGTCAGTTTACAGCCCAGGGAAGAGATGACGCTGAGTGGCCTGATGGTGTCTACTATGAAGGGAAAAGTGATGGTGGCGTGGAGGAGGTGAACCTCTCCCTGACCCTTGGGCGTATGCAGTGACAGCAGATCAAGGAGCTGTGCACTAGCTATGCGCCAGTGTTCTCAGCCACCCCAGGACTGACGGAATGGGCATACCACTCCATTGACACAGGTAATGCTCACCCAATTAGAGCCCAACCTTACCGGGTGTCTCCTCAAGCTAAAACTGCTATAGAACGGGAAATCCAGGATATGTTACAGATGGCTGTAATCTGCCCCTCTGGCAGTGCATGGGCATCTCCAGTGGTTCTAGTTTCCAAATCAGATGGGGAGATACATTTTTGTATGGACTACCGTAAGCTAAATGCTGTAACTCGCCCAGACAACTATCCAATGCCACACACAGATGAACTATTGGAGAAACTGGGATGGGCCCAGTTCATCTCTACCTTGGACTTAACCAAGGGGTACTGGCAGGTACCGCTAGATGAATCCACCAAGGAAAGGTCAGTCTTCATCACACATGTCGGGCTGTATGAATTTAATGTGCTCCCTTTCAAGCTGCGGAATGCACCCAACACCTTCCAAAAATTTGTTGATGGTCTCCTAGTGGGATTGGGAGAATATGCAGTCTCCTACCTTGACGATGTGGCCATATTTTCAGATTCCTGGGCAGACCACCTGGAACATCTACAAAAATTCTTCGAGAGCATAAGGGAGGAAGGACTAACTGTTAAGGCTAAGAAGTGTCAAATAGGCCTAAACAGAGTGACTTACCTTGGACACCAGGTGGGTCAAGGAACTATCAACCCCCTACAGGCCAAAGTGGATGCTATCCAAAAGTGGCTTGTCCCAAAGTCAAAGAAACAGGTCCAATCCTTCTTAGGCTTGGCCAGATATTACAGGCAATTTGTACCGCAATACAGCCAAATCGCTGCCCCACTGACAGACCTAACCAAAAAGAAACAGCCAAATGCAGTTCAGGGGGCTGAAGAGTGTCAGAAGTCCTTTAACCAGCTTAAAGCGACACTTATGTCTGACCCTGTGCTAAGGGACCCAGACTTTGACAAATCATTCCTAGTAATCACAGGTGCGTCCGAGCGTGGTGTGGGAGCAGTCTTAATGCAGGAAGGACTGAATCAAGAATTCCATCCTGTCGTGTTTCTCAGCAAGAAGTTGTCTGAGAGGGAAAGCCACTGGTCAATCAGTGAAAAGGAAAGTTACGCCATTGTCTACACTCTGGAAAAGCTATGCCCATACATTTGGTGTTGGCATTTCCACCTGCAAACTGACCAGGCTGTGCTACAGTGACTTCATACCGCCAAGGGAAATAACAAAAAACTTATTCAGTGGAGTTTAGCTCTCCAAGATTTTGATTTTGACGTACAACACATTTCAGGAGCTTCTAACAAAGTGGCTGATGCACTCTCCCATGAAAGTTTCCCAGAATCAACTGGTTAAAATCGTCCTTGAGATGTGGAAAATATTGTTAGTCTTTATACAGTTAATAGTATATTTAGAGATGCTTGTGTCTTATTAACTCTGTTTTGCCCTAGAGGTCCAGGAAGAAATCACAGCCAGTGTTTCACCCTACCTGTGATTTGGGGGGCGTGTCATAAATATAAAGGGAAGGGTAACCACCTTTCTGTATACACTGCTATAAAATCCCTCCTGGCCAGAGGCAAAATCCTTTCACCTGAAAAGGGTTAAGAAGCTAAGGTAACCTCGCTGGCACCTGACCCAAAATGACCAATGAGGGGACAAGATACTTTCAAATCTGGAGGGGGCGGGGGAAGGTTTTTGTCTGTCTGTGTGATACCTTTGCTGGGAACAGATCAAGGATGCAAGCCCTCCAATTCCTGTAAAGTTAGTAAGTAACCTAGCTAGAAAATGCGTCAGGTTTTCTTTGTTTTTGGCTTGTAAATTCGCTATGCTGGAGGAAATGTGTATTCCTGTTTTTGTGTCTTTTTGTAATTTAAGGTTTTGCCTAGAGGGATTCTCTATGTTTTGAATCTGACTGCCTGTAAGATTATCTTCCGTTCTAATTTTACAGAGTTGTTCTCTTATCTTTTTTTGTTCTTCTAATAAAGTTCTGTTTTTTAAGAATCTGATTGGTTTTTTTGGGTCTTAAAAATCCAAGGCTGGTCTTGTTTATCTCATCTTGTTTATTCTCAAGCCTCCCCAGGAAAGGGGGTGTAAGGGTTTGGGGGGATATTTTGGGGAAATAGGAACTCCAAGTGGTCCTTTCCCTGTTCTTTGTCTAAAACACTTGGTGATGGCAGCGTTTTACCTAATCCAAGGGCAAAGACTTTGTGCCTTGGGGAAGTTTTAACCTAAGCTGGTAGAAATAAGCTTAGGGGGTCTTTCTTGCGGGTCCCCACATCTGTACCCTAGAGTTCAGAGTGGGGAAGGAACCTTGACAGGGGGCTCTTTACTCTCACAGAGAATGGCATAACTAGATCCAATGGCTGGAAATTGACACTGGGCAAATTCATAGTAGAAATAAGGCACACATTTTTAATACTGAGGGCATTTGACCACTGGGACTTCTTACCTAGGGATGTGGTGGACTTTCTACCACTAGAAGTCTTTAAATCAAGGGGTCTGTCTAAAAGAGATTATCTAGTTCATCCAGAGGTTAGGTGCTTGATCCAGGAATCACTGGGCGATATTCTATGGCCTGTGGTATGCAGGAGGTCAGGCTAAGGCAATCATAATCATTCCTTCTGGCTTTACTGTTGATGAATCTAGGAGTTTGAAACATCTGCGCAATGTCTGTAAGAGTTTGTTACTCTATGAGCAATGCTGTGTAAAAACACAGTGTAGTACAGGGCACTCAAAGAATGGCCCACAGCCAGTGTAAACTTTCATACAGAAGTGGCCCTCATGAACCTCTTATGCCCCAGGCTGCATAGTTTAGTGAGGGGTAGATACTTGAAAGCAGTAATGCAGAAAGAGACCTACAAGAAAGGTGAGACTGAGCAGTGTGACCCAGGCATCCCTTGATGCCAACTGGCGGAGGACACAGGGAGTGCTTTGGGTTTTACAGGAATCCCCTGGGACAGATATATGCTAATAGTTCACTGGAAGGTGGTTTATGAGGTCTCAGCTGAGAGCCAGTAGCTCACTGCTCATCGTAATCATTATGAAATGTGTGTATGGATAAAGTTTAAGTTCCTACTGTCTTGGAGTTAAGGCAGGTGTGACCGGGGCCCCAGGGGGGCAACGCTGAGAACACTCAATCAGGGCAAACTGCAAAGATTGGGGCAGACAATCGCCAAAACTGGAGGTTATTTCTAATAATTAGATTCACCAAGTCAGCAGCAAAACAGCTTCTACAATTCCTTACTGACTAGCCAGAAGCCAAGAACACGGTTCCCTTAAAGCAATCCAGTCTTGGGCTCCCACCCAGGCAGCCAAGTCATATATGATGAGATTTACTGAAAATCTTGTCTCATACATAAAGTTCTACCAATCCCAAAGGATTGGACACATTACCCACCAGGTCAATAAATGTTTCAGGTCTTACTCAAATACACACTCACAGCCAATTCTTATTAACTAAATTAAGATTTATTAATAAAGAAAAGAGAGAGTATTGGTTAAAAGATCAGTATACATACAGACATGGATAAAGTACTAAGGCCAATTTCATAGTAGGGATCGTGAGCTTTAGAGTTGCAAGGAGTTCTTTCCAGAATCAGTTCGTCAGGTTATAGTCCAAAATAGACAGACCATGTCCAATATCAGGGTAATCCAGACTGAGCTGGAGACCTCAATCTTGTGACTCAAACTTCCCTTGACAAAGCTTAAACAGATCTGAGATAACAGGAACCAGCCTAGGAGTTCTTGTTATAGAGGCTCTGGAAGCCTCTTCATAGCAGGCATTCCTTGGGTGAAGCATTGTGGCTTTGAAGTAGGACCTCCTATTTACTATGTATACACAGGTAACTAGTTGCATTCATCAGTGCAAGGTAATTATCCATTAAGCAGTTCATAGACAGTTTACTACAAACCTCAAAGAGAAACCTAGAGAATATTATTACACCCAAGTTCCATCTAAATGTTAATATCCCCTTTTAATCTGTGAATCAATAGAATATAGTAACAGACAGGAACCACTTGATTACATTGTTAATCTCTAACAAGATATAGGTAAACACAGACCATTACAATCACTATCTTCTTCCAGTTCTCTAACAATACAAGTCTACATTTCAAAGCTGTAGTCTATCTAACATGGCTTTGCTAGCTATTTATAAGGAATAGCCCTAATTACCATTGTACTTTTCTGATATGTCTTTAAAGGTTGAATTTGGGTCATTTAGCCTGCAAGTTGCTTAACCCTTTCTGGCTCAGTGTTACAGCAGGTCACCAGGAGTGACACACCTCAGCCACGTTCCTTTCAGGCAGGGCTTAACAGATACCTCTCCCTCTGTCTAGCCATTTGTGTATGATGGATTGTCTGCCTATTTGGATACTAAGCCACTGGCAAAAAAAAAAAAGAGTGTGAAATCTACAGGAGAGGAAATCTGCAGGAATAAACAAACAGCAGGGTGAGGGATGCTGTTTGTGCATACAGACAAAGGAGCATAAGGAAACACAAGGGATCCTTCGCTGAGGAAGGGCCCAGACACGCCTGGCATTAACATGCTGCAAGGATGTTGGGTGAGCAAGACTTGTTAGACATGAGAGTATCTTATTAATTAAGTCTGGGCTCTAGAATGCAGGTTCTGTTTTGTTTTCTCTCGAGGAAGCGTCTGTGACCCAGGGTTGTGGGCACCTCACTACCACCTGTCCTTAGCATGACGAAGCCTTGTCTGTACTTGCTAGGGTCCAGTTCCCCAACTCTCAGGCAATGCTCCCCTTTGGGCCTCCACAGGCCCTTCTCTCTGTGTATAGGTTAGCAACAGGCACACTCCAATCCCTGAGTCCTCCAAGCATCCCTCTGGAGTGCCCAGCCCCTGATCACTGGACACTCACAGAATTACCAGAGTTGCTGTTCCCAAAGAAACCGTGCTTACTAGCTATACCATAGGACACAGCTCCACTTAACACACAGCACTTCAACTGGTTTGTAGAGAAAGCAAGTATATGTTTACTGGGCAAAGAACAGAGATTCAATTGCTCGAGAGAACTATTGGAAACAGAGAGTTACATATCAGATAAAATCATAGTATACCTTCTAGAGCATAGACTCAACTAACAAGACATTCCCCTGCCTCATAAAGGTCATCTTATCCAAAGCTTCTCTCCCAACAACGACCAGCCAGATGGCCAGGATTCTCTGTTCATAAGACAGGTCAGATGGCAGCTTGCCCCCTTGGTGAAGGAAGCCACTGCAACTTTCTGTACCCCTAATACATCAGACCAGCCCTTTGTCAAACAGGACTCCCCCTCCCTGCTGTTCAAGTCTTCCTGCTAGTTGTCCTTCCATCCCCGCAGCCTCTTCATTAGCATTTGACTCAGGATGCAAATCGACTCCCAGATAAGATGCACAATACGCGATGGTCAGCCAGGGACATAAGTGTCTCCCACCTGCTGTCTGAAGGCATGTACCGCTGGGTGACCTGACTTTATGTTCTCAAAACCATATTGTTAATTTCATATATATATATATATATATATATACACACATCCTTTTATTATTATCTGCGCATACAATTTGCAATGATGAGGGTAACCAGTGTGACACAGGCTTTCAGCAGAAACATCCTTATATGACAGTCATTGGTGAATCAGGATGAAGATACCAGACCCACTGGCTCCCTGTGACCCTTATGCACCTCTGTGCCCTCTGCCAGCTCACATCAAGAGGTCCTTAGGTCCCAGCGTCTCAGGCAGCAAACCAGGACTTTGTAATGAAGTGCAGAACCAAGAGAGGCCAAGGAAATTTTGGATTGCATGAGGCAGTGGGTGAGCATGGCATCCTTATAGGACTCTGGTGAGCACTCAGCTGGGAAAGTATGCTGAGTGCCTGGCACAATAGTACCGCCAAAATTACGTTCAGATGGAGATGAATGGCAGAAAAGCACTGTAGTATTTAAAACCGATCTCTTCATCCCAGGCCTCAGCCAGCTCCCTGTGTTTCAGTCTCACTTAACAATGACATGCAGCAACTGAGGCCACTGTTCATCATTGTCTTGCCTAGTTAGCATGAGGAGAACTCTTCTTCTGCAGCCCATGGGGGAGGTCCAGGTGGCTCTTTCAAGGGGAAACAAATGTAATTCTCATAGACAGTGGCAATTTAAAACCATTTGCATTGCAGTTCTTCCCAGTGCGAGATGTCATATTTTTAATGTAAGTGCCTTTTTATTGAAACAAACGAGGACCTCTGCTGCCAGGAAACATCACATCTCCTCATCGGTCTGTGACCTAGGCAGGCACGGCTTCTTGAGTGGGGCCCTGCTCCCTCCTATATGCCAGCAAAATGAGTAAACCTCTTTAGTTCTCCCTTGGAATCCCATGAGGTGGAGCAACCGCCCCCCTTGGGCAGACCCCAGGCAGCTAGGGATTCGTAAAGTAGGAAGCACTTCTCAGCCTGACAGACATTGCACATAGTCTGCAATCACAACCGGAATTTTCCGTTTCACTGGGAGTCACACTCCAAGCTCCCTTATTGAGGCTCTTTTGAAAATCCCAGCTAAAGCCTCAAGGCCAAATGTGCAGTAAGAAAAGGTCCCAGAGTGCATCATTCTGCACAAGGGTGGCAAGGGAAAAAGGAAACTCTGCGCGTTCCTGTGAGGTCAGGTGTTTATGGGCAGGTGTGACCACTGGGTTCCAGTGGTTTCCAGGAGACTGAGAGCCACACCTCAGAAGCGTACGTGTGTCTAAGCAGCTGACCATTGTGTGCTTTCCAGTCCGTGACATTGTCTGAAACACTGACCAATGGGTAACAATGGGTAACATCATGTCTGCTCTTACATGGGCTGATTTTTATTACAGCAGCACCGAGAGGAACCGCTGAGATCATAGCCCGCTTGGGATAGGTGTTGTGTACAGCCACAGCCCTTGCCCCAAAGAGCAGACAGTCTATAGACAATGATAGTTATTATTTGTATTTCCTCAGTGCTTAGAAGCACCCAGCAAGGACCAGACCCACATTGTGCTGCACAAACAAGGAACAAAACAACAGTCCCTGGCCCACACAGCTGACAATCTAAGGATCAGACAAGCAACAACAGATGGACACAGACAGGCGGCGGGAGACTAGGGAACCATGAGACAGTATCGGTCAGCATCACAGGCCTCAGCCCACTAGCAGCTTAACCATTGTCAAGTGTTTCTGTCGGCCTCCCAGCAAAGGAGAGCTTGAGGAGGCTTTGGAGGAGGCTAGTGAGGTGGGGCTTTGCAGATGTTTACAGGGAGCTCCGCCCTCATGCGAGGGGCAGCATGGGAGGAAACACAATGGTGCTTATTTGAATATTTAACAAATGGGCAATGGAGGCTGGGATCATGGGTCAGCTGGAGGAAGGAGTCAAGGGTTCGATCCTGAACAAGAGATGACAGGAAGGGTGGGAATAGGTCATGCTGGCCCTTGCAAATGAGGACAAATAATATATGTCTGCTATGGTAGAGAAGAGGGAGCCAGGAGGGGGGGTGGGGGGGAGGTGGTCAAAGTGACAGACTCAGAAGGGAGGGGAACTAGAGGCATAGAAAGGTGAACAACGTGCCCAAATTTCTGTGGCAAGTCAATGGTAGCACCATGAAGAGATCCCAGGTTCTCTGAGTCCCAGACAAGTGCTTTACACAACAGACCCCGGCGTTTCTAATGACCATTATTCTAGATTCCAGACGTGAAGTTGCACATGAGCAATTGAGAATTTCTGCCTAAATATCCATGAGATCCCAGACTGTAGCACAGCAGGATGCCGAGATGTGCAGTTACAGCACAGAATACAGTATCTGCTGGATCAAATGCAGAAACATCCAGGCTGCTCTCAGAAGAACCAGATATGGCTTCTTCCAGGTGAGGTTGCAACTGTGTGTCTGGCCAGCCTGACTCTCTGTCCCAAAACCTGCAAAGGCTCTGTTACAAGCATGGCAACTCAAATAAAAATGAAGGCATCAAAAGGAATGATAAAGGATGAAAGAGGAGCCTTCAAATGCAGCTGGGCACTGAGCCAAAGCAAATCTAT
Source organism: Natator depressus (assembly GCF_965152275.1). Classification (NCBI taxonomy): domain Eukaryota; kingdom Metazoa; phylum Chordata; order Testudines; family Cheloniidae; genus Natator; species Natator depressus. Next base: position 41,979,374 of record NC_134241.1, on the reverse strand, counting down.
CTTTTATTATTCCTCTCTGGAGGAGATAAAACCTTGCCATGTGTGCTTGGATCATCGTGTGAGACATGAAACAAGGGGAGGGCAACCTCTGCTGTAGATTGTTTGCTAGGAAGTGAAAGGCAGGCTCCGGAAGTGAGAGAAACCCTTTGTGAAAGGGAATGTGTGTAATGTACAGTGGCTTACCCCAGACTGAACAGCCATGAGAAATGCTGAGCCCCATATTGATAGCCATGACATTTGTGCAAAAATAACTCTTCTGGTAAGCAACCTGGTGAGAGAAAATTGGGATTGGGGAGGGAGGATTTGTTATAAACTATCAAAAGGCCCTGACTCAGGAAAGCACTTAAACCTGTGCTTAGTTTGTTGAAGTCCCAATAGGATTTAAGCTTGTGCTTAAGTGCTGTCCTGAGCAGGGATGCCTTCCCAAATCAGGGCCCAAGTAGCTTCGATATGTTCACAGAGCAGGGGCAGGGGCTAATTCTGGTAGCTGAAACTGGGTAAGACAAAAAGTAATGAGCTAAAAACTACCACAAATATGGGGAACTTCAGGGTAGGTAGGATCTCAAAGTTCTTCAGAGTAAGAAGATTTAAGCACTGGAAAAATCACTGCCTAGGGATGGATTCCCATCTCATGGAATCAGAAAAATCAGAAGAAAAGATGGGAATGATTCCTTTATTTCCAGTTAGTCTGTCCCCAGGGGGCAATGCAGGATTGTTGCTTACAGTACAGTCTCTAATGCTTTGCCTAGCTCATTTTAAGTGACTTAATCAGTAAGTGACCAATCCCATTAGGCAATATTCAAAACTCTGATAAACCTCACTCAGGAGACTATTCCTACGTGTCAGCCTAATTTTTTCTGATGTTAATTTCCTCCCATTACTCCTAGTTTTACCTCCTTGGATCTAGCTGGTTAAGATTTACACCCTTCCACGGCTTGCTTACATTTATGACTTCCTTCTGAGATGCTGTTTAGCTCAGTCATACGTACTTAATTTCTCTAATCTTTCCTCCCAAATCAATCCCTTCAGCTCCTTTCACTGGAGGTGTCTGGCTCAGCTAAAATCTCAATGTAGTTACTGTGGCATTCTAGGGATCCCGTCACAGTTACTATCTCAGGAAGTTTGTCTAGGGGCGAAGATGTAACTACATGAACTGAAAGGTCTTTTCCAGCCTCACCAGCATGGCTTGTATGAAATAAGCCTCCTCTAGCATAAGCACAGTTCTACTCATCTCCCTGTGAAACTTCCACTAACAAACAGTCTCATTCACACACACCACACTCCCCAGTAATGCCAAACTCCAATCAGCATGTGACACTGTCAAAAACCCACATATATAGATGAAAATGTAGTGCAAGAATAGAGCCCTAATGATTAAGGCTACGATTTTGTCATGGAGGTCACAGAAGTCACAGAATCTGTGACTTCCAAAGACCTCCATGACCTCAGCCCGCAGGCAGCTGGGAGCTCAGGGGCCCCTACCGCCTCAGGTAGTGGGGGCCCCCAAGCTTCCAGCTGCCGTGGGTGGCAGGGCTATCTTACAGCTCCTGGCCACCATGGGCCGGGGGGGCCCACCATAGCTCCTACTGCCCTTGCAGGTGGCAGGGGACCCTTGCAGCTCCCTGGAGCGCCTGGCCACCGTGATTGGCAGGGGGGCCCCTGAAGATCCCAGCCGCTCCGAGCCATGGGGAAGGGAGACCCTGGAACTCTGAGCCCCCACAGGTGGTGGAAGCCCCCAGAGCTCCCAGCTGGACCCCAGAACCTGCTCAGCAGCTCCCCATTTTGTCATGGATATTTTTAGTAAAAGTCAGCAACAGGTCACGGGCTTCCATGAATTTTTCTTTATTGCCCGTGACCTGCCTGTGACTTTTACTAAAAATATCCATGACAAAATCTTAGCCTTACTAATGATTCATAGATTCTAAGGCCAGAAGAGACCATTAGATCACCTAGTCCAGTGGTTTTTAACCAGGAGTATACGTACCCGTGGGGGTACACAGATGTCTTCCAGGAGGTACCACAACTCATCTAAATATTTGCCTAGTTTTACAACAGGCTACAAAAAAGCTCCAGAGCCCCCATGTAAAACGTCAAAAAATCCTGCTCATCAGTGGGTGGGATCGAACCGGGGACCTCTGGAGCTAAATGCATGAGCCTCTACTGCATGAGCTAAAAGCCATATTCCTTTTAGCTAAGGCTGTAGAGCAGACTCATTGATCTCTCTCTCTAAGTGGTTTTGGTGCCACTAGATGGGACAGAGCACTACACCCAGGAGGTGTGTGGGTTACATTTGCAGTAATTTTCCTTAAACAGACAGGTCTGAAATATCTCTAGCGGTGATTCCTATCTATCTGACTTCCTTCTCTAAGGAGGACACGAATCTAGCATACGAGATAAAATATCTCCAAACCAGGATTTAAGTGGTCCATTGCCCTTGGACTGACCTTCACCACAGAGTGAAATGCACACTGATAAAACTAAGTGAATAAAGTGAAATGATTCAGGATTATTACTGAGCACAAAGTGTGATAATTTGCAGCCTTGGTATTCATGATCCCTTTTGTGAATGTTCAAAAGTGTCAGCTTAGATTCACACATTTGTGAAAAGCAAATGCATCGTGACTATTTAGCACAGATAAATATGGAAGTAGGTTCCCTGTCATTTGGAAAAGCGCTTTTTTATTATCTGCACAATAAATGAATAGAACTTATAAATGTTTGTCGATAATTTGCAAAGAGGAAAAAAGGGACTAAGTAAGTGAAACAACTCAGCAAAAATTAAACTTTTGAACAGAATGTGCTGTCATTCTGAATTTAGATGTGTAATATAAGGAAGGGGGAGTTCAGGTCAGTGTTGCCAAATGCTTTTGAAAAGTTGTGACTCTAAAAGACCCTCATTGCCAACTGGCACAGGGCCCCCATCAGGTTTGACATACTTACTACACCTAACACATTACTGTCATAGTATTTATCTGTCAAGAGTATCATGTGTAGTATCAAATGAAAGTTGGTTACACGCTGGTCAATAATATCATTGCATGATGTATGTATGGACAGTGTATAAAGTGTTATGGAAGTGTGCTGGCAAAGTGTGCCTAATTGAGGGTTTGGGGGCAGACTTGATAAACAGAGTTTTCTGTAAACAAAGGAATGTTTATTCACCTAAAGCCAGACACACTGGAAGTTACCTTGGCATCTGAGTAGACAAGGAAAAGCAAACTGAGAGAAGGGTGAGGAAGACAGCATGGTGGCAGCTAACTAGGGCACAAACAGCAAGGGGGAAAGAACTTTATGTGGGGACACACTTCAAAAGAACACTGCTCCAAGGTTTGTTGGAGAACCCCGTTGTAATCCAGCTCTCCCGGACAAAGATGCCAGTGCTCCTGGAATCTGTAGGTTGAGAACCCTGACACCATACTAAGTGAGAACTTGCTTGAGACCTGAATCGTATTTTGTTAAGTATTAGACACTAGCCAGATTGTTTTACTTGTATCCATTTTCTATTTGGATTATCCTGGCTTCCAGTCATTTAAATCTCTGTTCTTTATTAAATAATCTATTTTTGGTTTTACCATAAAATGATCTCAGTGCTGCATATGAAAGCAAAGGGTGGGGCCTCAGTTTAACGCACCATCCCTTTGGCTACAGTAGACTTGGTTATTGCTGTGAGTGTTCAGTGATTGGGGCTGTCCTAAAAATAGAGGGAAGAGTAACTACTTTTCTGTATACAGTGCTGTAAAATCCCTCCTGGCCAGAGGCAAAACCCTTTAACCTGTAAAGGGTTAAGAAGCTAAGGTAACCTAGCTGGCACCTGACCCAAATGACCAATGAGAGGACAAGATACTTTCAAATCTGGAAGGGGGGCGGGGGAGAACCAAAGGGTTGTCTGTCTGTGTGATGCCTTTGCGGGGAACAAATCAGGAAAGCAGCCTCAGAACTTCTGTTTACTTACTAACTTAACAGAAGTTCTGAGGCTGCTTTTCTGATCTACCTAGAGGGATTTTTTTTACCTAGAGGGATTCTCTGTGTTTTGAATCTGATTACCCTGAAGGTATTTACTATCCTGATTTTACAGAGGTGATTCTTTTACCTTTTCTTTAATTAAAATTCTTTTTAAGAACCTGATTGATTTTTTCCTTGTTCTTAAGATCCAAGGGTTTGGGTCTGTGTTCACCTGTACAAATTGGTGAGGATTCCTATCAAGCCTTCCCCAGGAAAGGGGGTGTAGGGCTTGGGGGGATATTTTTGGGGAAGAAGTCTCCAAGTGGGCTCTTTCCCAGTTCTTTGTTTAAAATGCTTGGTGGTGGCAGCATGCAGTTCAAGGACAAGGCAAAGTTTGTACCTTGAGAAAGTTTTAGCCTAAGCTGGTAAGAATAAACTTAGGGGGTCTTGCATGAGGTCCCCCATCTGTACCCTAGAGTTTAGAGTGGGGAAGGAACCTTGACAGGGGCTGGATACTGCAGAGGAACAGTCTTCCAGGGGGTTCAGGAACTGGGCTTTGCTGAATGTTCCCTGCAAGGCAAGGTTCATACTGGCACCGTCTTGAGGAGTTTGCTGGCAAGGCAGACAGACTGGTGTAGAAGGGAGCAGACATAGTTCAAGCTCCAGCAAAGCTCTCGCTTGTCAAAGCAGAAAAGTGACAGTGATTTACAGTTCTGGATGCTGAGAAATCACCACAAAAATCAACCCTTAAACATGGAGCAGTTTTTCTGATGACTTTCAATGGTATGGGATCAGAATTTGTAGACCAAGGACTTAAAACAACCTGGGGCTTTCACAATAAAAAACATCCACATAATTCTTATATGGGAATGCTGGTTTAAATTCAGCCGATGAACCCACTGTTGTGAATCTTGTAATTTCTTTGTCATGATCTCTAAATTTTGTACATTGCACACACACTCCTTCATTTAAAAAAACAGTTGGGACTGCTAAGTGACAACTCATGTACCTACCAGATGACTTACAAACCCCAAGCACTTCAGAGTAAGGACATGAATAGCTCCATAAATCTTACGCCGCCTACATAATACATACAGGGGCATAGTCACTGGCCTGCTCTGTCCCACTGGCATTTGCTCCAGTGGTGCAGAGGGCTGGAAGCTGACCAGTGTGATGGACTGCACAGCAGGTATAGAACCAATATAGCTGGCTCCTACCTCAACTGCCCTGCAGCCTTTGGCACAAGGAGCATGTCTGGGGCATGCTGGGGTGGAGGAGGGTTGTAGTTGCAGTGTGCTGCACTCCAGTAATCCTTAGCTGGTATATGGCCCCCCAGGGGCCACAGCCACATGGTGTAAATTAGAGTAACACTTAGGCAGCATTCAGAGTAACAGCCGTGTTAGTCTGTATTCGCAAAAAGAAAAGGAGTACTTGTGGCACCTTAGAGACTAACCAATTTATTTGAGCATAAGCTTTCGTGAGCTACAGCTCACTTCATCGGATGCATACTGTGGAAAATACAGAAGATGTTTTTATACACACAGACCATGAAAAAATGGGTGTTTATCACTACAAAAGGTTTTCTCTCCCCCCACCCCACTCTCCTGCTGGTAACAGCTTATCTAAAGTGATCACTCTCCTTACAATGTGTATGATAATCAAGGTGGGCCATTTCCAGCACAAATCCAGGGTTTAACAAGAACATCTGAGGAACAGTGGGGGGGGGGGAGTAAAGGAATAAACAAGGGGAAATAGGTTACTTTTTATAATGAATTAACCATTCCCAGTCTCTATTCAAGCCTAAGTTAATTGTATCCAATTTGCAAATTAATTCCAATTCAGCAGTCTCTCGTTGGAGTCTGTTTTTGAAGTTTTTTTGTTGAAGGATAGTCACTTTGAGATCAGAAATCTAGTGACCAGAGAGATTGAAGTGTTCTCCGACTGGTTTATGAATATTATAATGCTTGACATCTGATTTGTGTCCATTTATTCTTTTACGTAGAGACTGTCCAGTTTGCCCAATGTACATGGCAGAGGGGCATTGCTGGCACATGATGACATATATCACATTGGTAGATGTGCAGGTGAACGAGCCTCTGATAGGGTGGCTGATGTTATTAGGCCCTGTGATGGTGTCCCCTGAATAGATATGTGGGCACAGTTGGCAACGGGCTTTGTTGCAAGGATAGGTTCCTGGGTTAGTGGTTCTGTTGTGTGGTATGTGGTTGCTGGTGAGTATTTGCTTCAGGTTGGGGGGGTGTCTGTAGGCAAGGACTGGCCTGTCTCCCAAGATTTGTGAGAGTGTTGGGTCATCCTTCAGGATAGGTTGTAGATCCTTGATAATGCGTTGGAGGGGTTTTAGTTGGGGGCTGAAGGTGACGGCTAGTGGCGTTCTGTTTTCTTCTCTGTTAGGCCTGTCCTGTAGTAGGTGATTTCGGGGGTGGGGGGGAGAAAACCTGGATTTGTGCTGGAAATGTCCCACCTTGATTATCATACACATTGTAAGGAGAGTGATCACTTTAGATAAGCTATTACCAGCAGGAGAGTGGGGTGGGGGGAGAGAAAACCTTTTGTAGTGATAAACACCTATTTTTTCATGGTCTGTGTGTATAAAAACATCTTCTGTATTTTCCACAGTATGCATCCAATGAAGTGAGCTGTAACTCACGAAAACTTATGCTCAAATAAATTGGTTAGTCTCTAAGGTGCCACAAGTACTCCTTTTCTTTTTACTTAGGCAGCACTAACCTTTACAGGGGCTTGAGCTGCTGTAGAACTGGCCCCAGGATCAGAGAGCAAAAACTGATGGCTGTGCCCTCAGCTGCAGCAGCAAGAATCTGGACTGTGATTGTTACCAATAAAACTGCAACACATGGATTTATTTCTTAATTAATATTTCAGCTTACATACACACACACACACACACATATATATACATAACAAAAACTATTAAGAAGGAGCTATAGAGAGTTCGCACATTTATCTAGTGACAGTTGAATTGCTTGGTAGAGTACTCCTAATAATAGCTGTTTCTGGAAAACAATATATCTGTTGTTTAACAGGAAAAAGTATACAACATTAAACTAAACTTATGCCAGTACACGGGCTTCTGTCCAATGCTGTTTATGCACTTCTGAAATGCACTGTATAAAGGACCTATATAAAATTACATCCAAACAACTACACTAGAATAATGTTAACATTCATCCAGTGTCAAGAAAAAAAGTTACATTACCTATGTTGTGGGGGACCAGTGTCACTGCTATGTATTATCAATTAGCATATGCTAACCACAGTGGACACTTGTTTGCAGCAATGCCTTGTGAGAGCAAGTGCTGCTTACGAGCAACATTTCCTCTGGGAACACTTTCCCTACTGTGAATTGTCAACACTCCCCATAACAGCAACAGCCGCTTAGAAGCAACCAACATGTTGCTACTAATAAGCGTCTTCTGCATTACAATACAAGACACTCTCACTAGAAGTAAACGTGGGTACACAGAACCACTAAAAATACAGGATAATAGCACAACAACATGTATGGGGAACATTTTGTACCCCACATGTATTTTGATATACAATAAAAGGTTTTTTTGTGAAAAATTAAAGTTTTTTTCCCACTGGATTATGTATATGACATAATATGTTGCCTAGGGGACAATGTCCTAGAACAGCATAGTTGGAGGGCCACTAGTTCATGAGTTACTGCAACATATATGCTCACAGCGTTCATCATTATCCCACAAATGTGGATGCAGATTAAGTTTACAGAGTCAAGCACGCAAAAATTAAGAAATTCCAGAATTAAGCTTGTCTGTGCAACCTGAATTTGCCCCCCTTTGCATATGCACTATGATACTGTTCATTAATTACAGGAGCACATACTATTTTTCCCAGAGGACGCTGCCTCATTCAGTGCACAGGATGGCTGGGGCTCACTTAAGGAGCAACTATTCAATATTTGTTTTCATCCCTTATTGTTCAGTGTGTGGCCTGATGCCTTATCTACAGCACACTATTAAACCTGCTCTGGTGACAGAATTATTCATTTCCCCAAGGGCTTTTCTATAGAGCTCATCACTACAGTATCTGAGTGCTTCACAAAAGTTAATGAAGACAAGGGGGGTGGTATTTATCCCCATTTCACAGATGGGGACTGAGGCACAAAGACATTAATTTTAAAAATTTAATGTTAGGTGCCAATTTGAGATGCCTGGGGCCTGATTTTTAAGAAAACGTAATATTGTATAGCAATTTATTTGTTCAGAGCATAGCTCCTATTGACATTAGTTATAGCTGTGAGTGCTCAGCACATGTACAAATCAGCGCCAAGTGTCTCAAGTTGGGGACCCAGAAAATGAACACCACAGTTAGTGATCACATGCGAAGTGTAGTTTAAGTGATTGCCCAGCATCCCATAGGAACTCTATGGCAGAGGCAGGGATAGAATGCAGTTCTTGAGGATGGCACTCAACTGCCTTAACCATGAGATCATCCTTTCCCTTCCTGCAACCTGCTGCCTCATGCTCCACATACCTTCCAACTCCTGCAACAAATGAAGCTGGGGTCTGTCCTGGGGTTTACTACTCACTGCTGGGGCTCCTCCTTGAGGCGTGTCTGGGAATTAGCTCTCTGCCAGTCTGATGCCCCCTTCTTCAGTTGCTTGCCCCCATGGTCTCTCTATCCTCCTCTGGACTTAGGTTACTCACGCTCTGTGACCCAGCCCACTGGCCAGGTCACTATAGCCCTCCCTTTCCAGGGTATCAAAGTACCACTGGACAAACTGTCTATCTGCAGTATCAGGCAGTCTTCCTATCCACTGCCCAGTCTGTGCCACTTTCCCAGTGACTTGCAGGGGAACCCAGGCCCACCTACTGCTCCAGGTTCCAACCCAGGGACCCTAAGCCCAGCAATCAAAGTCTACACAAGCTCCAATCCTGTTGCTGTTTCCCTAGGCTCTTTCCTACCTCTCTTCTGTGTCTTCTGGCCCACCTCTGGGTTTCTATGAGAGCTTCCTACACCCTCCTGGGTTCTTGCCAGAGACTATGGGCCAAGGCAGAATCCCAGGACCTACTCCCCCCCAGAGCTCCTCCTTGTGCCTAGTCAACTCCCCTCCTAGCTCTAGGGAGTGACTGCAGACCTCCTCCCCTCCTATCACCAACTTCCTCTCTTTCTACGCTCTGCCTCCAGCTGGGCTTTAGCAGCCATTAGGCTTTATCAGTCCCTGGCTCTCCTCCAGGTGCAGCTTATAAGGCTAATTGGTCTATTTTACCTGAGCAGGCCATGTGTGAGGTAGACTTCCCCCCCACCCAAATCGTAGAGTCCAATAGACACCAGCCTCTTTTACTGTCCAACCCAAAGCTGGGCCACCCTGGGCACTGAATGAGGCAGGGTCCTGTGAAAAGCACTAGCATCTGATCATGTAACTAGAGACTATCATAGTGCACACACAAATGGGGGCAAACTAAGGGTGCACAGGCAACCGGAATTCTGGCATTTCCTAACTTTGGAGGACTTGACCTAATGTTCTTTTGATGGATCTTTTGTGTTTAAGTTCATGGGCAGGGGATTAAAAAAGGAAGCTGAAAAAATAAATTCCATCATGTGGCATCATTGACACCCACCGGGGTCACCCGCGTGTCTGACCCTTCAGAGTGGTGGTTCTCAAACTGTGGTCCGCAGACCAGTGGGGGTCCACGGACAATGTCTAAGGGGTCAGCAAAAGACTTAGATTGAAAACTGACTGAATATATTTCAACTGTATATACAGACAACAGATTTCAAAAAGGATCTCCATGTCCATTTAAAAATTTTTAGGGGTTCACAAATGAAAAAAGTTTGAGAACCACTTCTTTAGAGTCACAGCACTGACATCTGCCTTTTGAGCTAATGGAGTAACTGACAAAAGTAGTAAGTTGTCATCCTTGGTGTGTACCAATCACTAGAGTGAATGAGGCACACATTTTGCTAGTGGATTTCTCAACTATTTGCTGACAGCAGAGGAATCCTGAGACTCAGGAATCCTGTGTACTATTCTGGATTCTGAGGGCCTGGTCCTTCTAGCCTAACTTTATCCCAGTTTCAGTCTGCCCCTTGCCTTCCCTGAGCTCCTTGTCCCAGCTCCCATCTCTCTCCCCACAATAGCGGCTCTTCATCCTCATCCCTGTCCTCCCCTTCCCCAGGCTCCTCTCTCCACTTCTCTCTTGTGGTGCAGAGCCCTGTAGTCTAAGTTGTCCAATGTACAGGGTGACCATACATCCCATTTTGGCCAGGACAGTCCCTTTTATAAGCCCTGTCATGGCTGTCCCAACGTTTTTTTCAAAAGGAGGCATTTGTCCCATTTCTTCTTGCTGACTTGATCAGTTGGCAAGAGCAAACGGGACAAATGCCCACTTTTGTCAAAAAAGTGGGGTGTGATGTGGAGGACCCGGGGGGGGGGGTGAGTGGAGAGGCCATCCCCCTCCCCCATGCAGCAGGGGAGGCAGAGGTGGGGAGGGGAGACCATGTTCCAGCATGCGGGGCGGGGGGGGGAGGGAGAGAAGCAGGATTCCAGCAACTGGCCAACAACCTCATGGGGGTGGGGGGGGTCTCGGGCAAGTGGCTGGGGGTGTCCCATTTTCTCTTTGAGAAATATGGCCACACTATGAATGTAGCAAAAGTGCAACTTGTGCATAAAATTTATAAAATGTCATCACAATTAGAGACAAATAGCTTCCTATGAAGTGAGCTGTGCAGGTAAAAGAACTGTACTAAGGAGCTGCCTAGTGCCAGGGAAAGTCACCGGTTGGCAAAACGATGACCTAAGAGATTCTAGAAATGGGAGGACATGTATACAGTTAAAGTTACCTAAATGTGTTTTGATTGGTTAATGATAAATGGCTGAGATTACTGCACATTCTTGAATATTGTTTATCTGAGGATCACTAATTAGGAGTGGGGGGGAACATGTATACTGGAACAGTGATGAGCTGCCAAAATCTTAACAACCGGTTCTCTCCTCACCCTACGAGGGGGTCGTGGCCCACCTCCGCCCCCCAAGACTCTTGCCCCATCCAACCCCCTGCGTTCCTTGATTCCCCCCCCCACCCCGGGACCCCTGCCCTGTCCCCTGACTGCCCCCAGAACCAGGCAGGAGGGTCTCGTGGGCCACTGTAGTGGGTGCCCACCCTGCACCTAAGAGCCAGAGGGACCTGCTGGGGGGCAAGGTGGGGAGACCCGGCATTGCTTACCTGGGGAAGCTCCCAGGAAGCATCCGGCACGTCCCTCTGGCTCCTAGGGGCGGGGTAACGTAGCTAGGGGGAGCGGCCCCTCCCCCCACTGATCACATCAAAAGTGGCGCCTTAGGCACTGACACTGTGGGTGATCCGGGGCTGGAGCACCCATGGGGAAAATTTGGTGGGTGCAGAGCCCCCACTGGCAGCTCCCCGCCCCGCACCACGCCTGGCCCTAGCTCACCTCCACTCCGCCTCCTACCCTGAACATGCTGCCCCACTCTGCTTCTCCGCCCCACCCTGGCATGTCGCGAATCAGCTGTTCGCACAGGAAGCCTGGGAGGGCTGAGAAGCAAGCGGTGGCTTCGTGCTCAGGCCCTGGGAGGCGGAGGTGAGCTGGGGTAGGGAGCGGTTCCCCTGCGCGCCACCCGGGTTACTTGCTGCACCGCAGGCGTTCCTCCTCTTGCCCCCCCCCCCCCCCCGGCCCAGCTCACCTCCGCCTCCCTGGGCCTGAGCACGAAGCCGCCGCTTGCTTCTCAGCCCTCCCCGGCTTCCTGCAGGAACAGCTGATTTGCGGGAAGTGGGGAGGGGGGGAGAGCGGAGAAGCAGAGCGGGGCAGCGCATTCAAGGGAGGAGGTGGAGGTGGAGCGGAGGTGAGCTGGGGCTGGGCGGGGATCTGCCGGTGGGTGCTCTGCACCCATTAAATTTTCCCCATGGGTGCTCCAGCCCCGGAGCACCCAAGGAGTCGGCGCCTAAGGCGCCACTTTTGGCTGGTTGTTAAATTTAGAAGCCCTTTTAGAACCGGTTGTCAGGGGACAACCGGTTCTAAAAGGGCTTCTAAATTTAACAACCGGTTCCAGCGAACTGGCTCCAGCTCACCACTGGACTGGAAGAAACAAGCTTTACCATCATGGCTGCTACCTGAACCATCTCCTGGGACCCTGGGATTCATCATTACACCATTGGCTCTTCATTATCCTGATCCTGAAAAGGTCCTGACTAGGCAAGAGAGACATCGCTAGTGACATCACCACCTCCACAGGCTTCAGCTGTATGGTGTGGAAGTATAACGTTGTATAAGGGGACATGCTGGATACATTGTATATGAGAGGGCATGCCAAAACATGTTACAAAGTATCTGAGGGAGCACACGTAGGGACAGTTAGCTTTTGAATGGAGAAGCAATTAAGATAGAGCCAGCACGTCTAAGAAGCAGGCATCAGAATGGAAGGTGTGAAGGGCAATTAGTTAAGTTAACTGGAAGCTGTTAAAGGAGATTGTTAAGGGTGGCAGGTAATTGAAGATACGTGACTGGTCTCAGGGATCTCGAAGGGTGGTGATTAAAAATCCTTTTCTTCTTTTGTCTGTAACTTCTCTGTAACTTGTTCTCCAAAAAACTGTATAAATTAAGAGACACAAGCCCCACTCGGGGGGCTCACTTCTAAATGTATTAGCAGAGCAGCTTTGCTAATAAAACAGAGTGTTCTGATAAATTGTGAGTTGGAGTCAAACTTTGACAATTTGGAGGTTCCACCGAGATGGCAAGCGGCTTCACTGAGGCTGTGTGATCCCTGACTGCCTTGCAGGACGATCGTGGCAGCCGGCGCCTGGACGCTTAGTCCAAGCGATCCTCCACAAGACAGAAAGGTACACAGCAGCAGCGCAGTCTACGCCATTGAACTTGTTGGTTCCCACTCTGTTCGGGTAGGGGTCTTTGGATCCAGCTTCTGGAATCAGACGTCTCAGGTAATTATTATTTTTGTGCTTTAACCGGTTTGAGGACTGTCTTGTCTTTGTGTCTATCCGTCTTCCCCGTGGTGTGTGTGTGAATCTGGGAGCCATCTCTGTCCGGAGACTGGCTGACCAAGGGGTGCCCGTCCCCACGGTCTGAATAAGTGGAATCCGCACAGCTGCAGCCGCACCACGCCTTGGGTATAACCCCAGGTGTGAAAGCAAGGGCAGTTGAGGCAGTAGCCTGTGGGCTCCTTTCTGTGTGTTGCACCGGGTACCGCTCTGCTGAGCCTGAATTTCCTTCTTGTGTGAGTGCTGTGTGAAGTCCTCCTGGATGGGTAATCAGAAATCTAAGGTAGAACAGTTCCCTAAGGGAACTCCAGCTTATTTTATGTATTTTAGGAGGGGTCCGGACTCTTGTAGGTTTCTTGAAAAATGGTCCAAATTAGCTCTAGAGAACCCCAAATTACAGTGGTCACTGTTAGGTTCTTGGGACAAGGATCGAGTGGATGCTTTAAAAAGCGAACTCGTCCTCCCAAAAACCAAATTGGAGAGAGGAGAAGTAGACTGCTTCATGCAGTGGTGGGAAGAGGCAAATCGTAGATGGACTGAGTCAAAACTCACCTCTCAAAAATTCTATCAAAAAACTAACAGTTCAATTGGATGCAGTCTCTCCCACCACTAGTCTGAGCGCTCCCCTTTGCCCAGTCCTCTGCAATGATCCGGATCAAACCCGACCCCCACCATACTCCTGCGCAAATAAGAAATCAGAAAAGGAAAAATCTTCAGTGACTACAGATAATGAAAGTGAAGAAGATACCCTCATTGGCCTCGCAGCTCTGCAAAATATTATGAAGAAGAAATCCAAAGCAGACTGCAAAGATTCTCTTGACATCTCTTCTTGGAAAAGAGAACCTGATGGGAGGTTAATGAGAGACTCTGATCAAACTGTTGTGGCACCCTTACGAGTCCTTAAGATGGGAGAAAGTGAGTCCATATGGGATTATAAGCCCTGGACTCGTACGGAACTTTTATCTATAGTTAAAAGTTTTCCCAAACCACAGGAAAACTCTGTCAAATTTGCTGAGGAGTTTCTGTTAATCTGTGAAACCTATGAACCCTCTGAGACAGATCTCCTCCAACTGTGTAAATTGTTACCTCCTGCCAGTTATTATGAAAAATGGTTGGCTGCCGCAGACTGGCCAGCTGAGGCACGCCACTCAACCATAAAAAGTACTGGCCCAGATTCGGCATACAGAGACTGGTGTATGGCTCTTTGGAAGCGCCTGCATCAAGCCATTCCCAAAGTGTGGTCTCCTAAAACAAACTGGACAGCAATACGTTGCTGTAAGCAAGGGCAAGGAGAAAGCCCAGGCGACTATAGGTCCCAGCTAACTGATATTTTCCTACAACATTTAGGAATACAAGAGCCCGATGTAAATGGGCAGGGGGCCTTGGCACATGCATTTGTTGATGGTCTTCTCCCTGCCACAGGCAGCATGTTAAAACGAATAAGTGTGGGATGGGAGACTGAAACCATGGACAAATTGCTGGCAGTAGCAGAGCATTGCCACCGCACTTTAAAAGGAAAGGAGGAACAGTCCTCCCAAAAGCTAATGGCTCTGCAGATACAGCATTATTCAGGACTAAGCAGACCACACCGGGGACAGGGACGGGGTTGCGGAAGGGGGCGGGGGGCTGGATTAACTGGGGTTTGTAACTACTGTAAACAGCCTGGACACTGGAAAAAAAAGAGAGTGTCCAAGACGACCTAATAATTGTATGGGAAATCAAGTGAACCCCCCGCTGGTTCCTCCAGCTGATCCCCAACCCTATTTTTCACCCCAACAATGACGGGATGCTGGGGAACCTCACAAAGTTTTAGCTCCCTTATTACCTCTGTCCCCTACTGGAGAATGTGTCCTGACTGTAAATGATCTCTCTCCCCCTTTCCTTGTTGATACTGGAGCTTCTCTTTCTACAATCCGCACCACTGACTTGCCTGAGGTTCCCCAATCTGGAAAATCTGTGTCTGCTGTTGGCATTACAGGGATCCCTACCTCTTTTCCCCTCTCAAAACCTTTGTCTGTTCAGGTCGGTCCCCTCTCTGAGGAGCATGCATTCCTCCTCTCTGATTCCACCCCTGCAAACCTTCTGGGACGGGACTTGCTATGCAAACTTGGCTGTTCTATTTACTGCTCCCCAGATGGTGTCTATTTGCAAATCCCTCAGTCTTCCTTATGTGATTCTGTAGCCCCCCCTCTCACTCTACCCATCTCTAGCCGCCCTGCTACATGGTGTTTCGCATGTCGTCAAGGAGGGGATGGTCTCTGCTATGAGTAAGGCGGAGTGGTGGGCTCCCCATTTCAGCTCCTTTGCAACCCGCCACTGTGCCGCTTGTGTTACTTGTCAAAGCCACAATGTAGGCAAATCTGTAAAAGTAACACAAGGGTTCCGGGGTTTCCCTCAAGCACCTTTCCTACACTGGCAACTTGATTTTGTACAAATGCCAAAGTGTCAGAAATATGAATTCATTTTAGTTATAATATGTCTTTTTTTTGGGTTGGATTGAAGCCTTTCCATGTCGCAAAGCTGATTCATTGTCCGTTGCAAAATGTCTGTTAAACCACATTATCCCTACCAAGGGAATTCCTGCCACTTTGTCTAGTGACTGGGGAACACATTTTACTGGAAAAATTGTTCAACATCTAAACCAGGTATTACATGTCACCCACCTGTTGCACTGCCCTTACCATCCACAGAGTGCAGGGGCAGTTGAAAGGCGAAATGGTGTGCTTAAAAATAAGCTGGCAAAAATCTGTAGTTCCACAGGGTTAAACTGGCCAGCTGCTTTACCACTGGCCCTTATGGAAATTCGGTCATCCCCATCCCAGAGACACAAATTGAGTCCATTTGAAATCATCATGGGACGCCCTATGCGAACAATGGCTACTATTACCCCAGCCCCAGACCTAAACCTAAGTCACAGCACGCTCCTCCAGTACTGCAAAGGGTTAATGCAAGCTGTGAGCTCCTTCCATTCGCAGGTGCGAGCAGCGTGCCCGATGGAACCCACCTCTGCTGCCTGTCACACTCTTGAGCCTGGTGATTGGGTCTACCTGCGGCACCACCTTCGGAAGCACGCCTTGGAACCCCGGTGGAAGGGTCCATACCAGGTACTGCTCACCACCCAGACAGCAGTGAAATTATCCGGCATCGCTGCATGGATCCACGCCTCACAGTGTAAGCCAGCGCCACCTCAAGGGGACCAAGCACCTCTGCAAGACCACGTAGAACCAGCTTCAATCCCAGAAGACAAAGAGGAACAGCCTGCAATACCTTACAATCTGCGCTCTCGTAAGGGTTGCCAGAAGCAGAGGGTAAGCAGACAGCAGGACCCAACAAACAAGAAGCAGTAGTGAACCTAGCGCCTGCTGGACTGCAGTTCCCTCGAAAGGGGTTGTCGGAACTAGAAAGGGTCCTGCTTCCAACATGTGTCCTTTGAGAAGCTTATCCTCAGCTACTGTGTCCTGAGGGTCTGGGGAATCCAGAGTGACAGTGACAATTCTTTCATCCAACAACAGGTGCAGGTAGCCCAGATCCTGAATATTTCTAATTGCTGGGTCTGCAGCCACATCCCAGCTCACTCACAAGCTAGTATCCCCACCATGGCAATCCCTTTGAATTCCTCAGAGCTTGCTGCAGAACCCTATCCACTTAAAAGGACATGGAAGGAAAATGACACTTGGGGGACACACCATCCATCAGGTTACCCCTAACCAGAGTGCTAATCTATTGTTGTTAAATGTCACCAGTGAAAGTAATGAAAAAGAACGATTGATGTATGGAATCCAGTAAGTCATTGGTCATGGGCGTAGCCTTGACCAAAAGGGGGGATTGTGGAAGTATAACATTGTATAAGGGGACATGCTGGATACATTGTATATGAGAGGGCATGCCAAAACATGTTACAGAGTATCTGAGGGAGCACACGTAGGGACAGTTAGCTTTTGAATGGAGAAGCAATTAAGATAGAGCCAGCACGTCTAAGAAGCAGGCATCAGAATGGAAGGTGTGAAGGGCAATTAGTTAAGTTAACTGGAAGCTGTTAAAGGAGATTGTTAAGGGTGGCAGGTAATTGAAGATACATGACTGGTCTCAGGGATCTCGAAGGGTGGTGACTAAAAATCCTTTTCTTCTTTTGTCTGTAACTTCTCTGTAACTTGTTCTCCAAAAAACTGTATAAATTAAGAGACACAAGCCCCACTCGGGGGGCTCACTTCTAAATGTATTAGCAGAGCAGCTTTGCTAATAAAACAGAGTGTTCTGATAAATTGTGAGTCTGAGTCAAACTTTGACAACGGGGAGACTTTGGCAAACAAGTAAAGTGCCTGAAACCACTATGGCTTATTGCTAAAAGCAACCAAGTCAGCAGGCTGTAAATTGGCCATTCAGCAGTCTCAGTTTAACCAGGGCAGGAGGGGAGGGGAGGGGAGGGGAGGGGTCTTTGGGTGCCACAGAGAGGGCAGCTTGACACTGCATCCTTCCTGATAAGAATTGTGTTGAAGTTGCTGATACATGCATCTTAGAAGAGCAGAATGTGCCCCAGGAACGTCTATTGGGGCCTCAAGGCTGCAAACTCTGGAAAAACCCACACCTGGTTAATCGATAATCAGAAGAAAGCCTCTTGCTTGACCATTGAAACTGCTTGCTTGACAAGTTGTCTTTAGGGGACATGTCATTCTATTACTAATGTATAAAGAAAGGGGGAAAAGTTTGAGGTGGTGGGACTCTTCAGGACTGGACTCTCCCTCTGGATGCATCTTGTATTCCCCACCAGCAGATGGGCTGCCGCTGTGCCACTTGAGAGCCACACTCAGCTTTGGTAATTATCAGGGGTCGGGGGTGTTTTACTAACCTGTTGCAGACGTGTGTATAAGTGCTTGAGACTAAGTAAAGTTTAGCTTTAAGTGAAAGCATTCTTTTGTTGTCCTGTTTGTGCCAGCCGTCTATCGGCCGTTATGGCCGTGTCTCCCCCGATTTATTTCCTGACACCACCTCACACAGAGTAAAAGTTACCAAGAGCTTTGGGTTGAAAGAACTCCGGGATACACAGCTAAATCCTTAACATCCTCTCATGTCATTTTCCTTCCCCACCTGATTGCTTCTGTTTCCTAGCTCTCTCTCTCTCTTTGCCTCTGGTCTAATATGGTTATGTCCAGTGGCAGACTTAACAGTCAGCAAATGTTGACCAGGCCCCACCTGATCCAGGCCCTCCTGTCTCCTTCTCTCATCAGCTTCTTGTTCTGTCATCTACCACCACTGAGAACAGCCTAGCTCCATCCACTTTGGAACCCCCCTTCAGGGGGTTGAAGGCTGCTATCAAATCCCCCCTCATTCTTCTCTTCTGCAGACTAAATAAGCCCAGTTCCCTCAGCCTCTCCTCATAAATCATGTGCCCCAGCCCCCTAATCATTTTTGTTGCCCTCTGCTGGACTCTCTCCAATTTGTCCACATCCCTTCTGTAGTGGGGGGACCAAAACTGGACGCAGTACTCCAGGTGTGGCCTCACCAGTCCCGAATAGAGGGGAATAATTACTTCCCTCGATCTGCTGGCAATGCTCCTACTAATACAGCCCAATATGCCGTTTGCCTTCTTGGCAACAAGGGCACACTGCTGATTCATATCCAGCTTCTTGTCCACTGTAATCCCCAGGTCCTTTTCTGCAGAACTGCTGCTTAGCCAGTCGATCCCCAGCCTGTAACGGTGCATGGGATTTTCCTTCCTAAGTGCAGAACTCTGCACTTTTCTTTGTTGAACCTCCTCAGATTTCTTTTGGCCCAATCCTCCAATTTGTCTAGGTCACTCCGGACCCTATCCCTATCCTCCAGCATATCTACCTCTCCCTCCAGTTTAGTGTCATCTGTGACCTTGCTGAGGGTGCAATTAATCCCATCATCCAGATCATTAATAAAGATGTTGAACAAAACCGGCCCCAGGACCGACCCCTGGGGCACTCCACTTGATACCGGCTGCCAACTAGACATTGAGCCATTGATCACTACCCGTTGAGCCCGACAATCTAGCCAACTTTCTATCCACCTTATAGTCCATTCATCCAGCCCATACTTTTTTAACTTGCTGGCAAGAATACTGTATCAAAAGCTTTGCTAAAGTCAAGATATATCACATTCACTGCTTTCCCCATATCCTCAGAGCCAGTTCTCATCATAGAAGGCAATTGTCCTCCACTGCCTTCCCGCAATTCCCCCATGTGCCCAGAAGAACAGACAAGTTATCCCACAATGCACTGGGAAAGAATCTTAGAGCCACTCAGCTCACTGCAGCACAGAGAACCAAGGGATGTGCCCCCAGGTATCCTAGCGACACACACATGGAGAGCACAGCACCAGTCAGGACACAGTAACTCAGTGGCTGCTCATACCTGGGCTAGGCTAGCAAGGGAACTCAGACCTGGGTGCCAATCACACAAGTGAATCCTGCAGAGAAGACAGACCCTCAGACCTTGGCTTAGCCAGTCACAATAACACCAATTCACTGTGAGCCTGTGCCCAAAAGGGAAGCTAATAGCAGTTTCGTAAACAGCCCAATGCTGGTACAAGTTTGCCAGGTCTTTTTTAATTGCAGTGTAGACATACCTAGAGTGGCTAATGAGACCATGTGCTATGAGGCTGCAAAACAAAGTCAGCACCAGAAGAAAAACTGCGTTTTTTCTTTTGCTGTTCTTTTCTCCTCCATTCAGTGTGTTTCTCTTCTTTTGTCTTAAGGCAAATGGGATTAGTTTTCAACCACAACAGCAGCTCTAGCCCATCTAAACAAATGTTTCTTTTCTCCCTCCAGACCACCCCCCAAAAACAGTTAATAGCTGTCACACTGTCTGGAGTGGCTCATGGCTGAGAGTGCCAACCACAGGGCAGGGCAGACACCCCAACTGGTGGTAAGTTCCATAATTAGATTTCACCAACCTAGTAAAAATATGAACTCCTATATCACTATATTAGTCTTACCATGGAGTCACAGACAGTCTGCTTAGAAACTCCAGTCTATGTGATCTTTGGTGTAAGTGACCATTTATCACAAAATATTCAGGTTGCTCCCAGTGCCAAGAGACCAGTCACCCAGGTCAATTTGTACCTTAGATCTCACACCAAAAGACACCACCTATAGCTAATCCTGTAATAAATTACTTAAAGGTTTATTAACTAGAAAAAGGAAATGAGAGTCATTTACCAGTTCAAGCAAGCAAGCACATATGCACAAATGAGTTTCTGTCTGTGATTCAACAGGTGACAGGGCTGCAGTAATCTATCAATTCAAAGGGTTTTCTCAAGGCTAACCCTGCCAAGCAGCACAGGGATCTCTTTGCTTAGGTTTAGAAATATTTGCCCCTCAGAGTCCAGAAAGCATAAAAGATTCAGTTTCTCCTTGTCACGGATTTTTACCCCCTCTACTCTAGAGTCCAAAAGTGATGGAATGAGTCCATGATTAGGGCTCTCCCTCCTGGGGTGAGTTAGGAATGTAGTTAACAGGGCCTCTGTCCTTTGATGCTACACAATAGCTCATATGCCCTCAATGGACCATTCTTGTATGCAAGCCAAGAACATAAGAACTGCCATACTGAATCCTAGACATTCCGTAGACATCTCTCACTCTCAACCCCTGGTAGGTTGCAGTTGTGTGAGGGGACTCATCATGATCTTCACTGTTACAAAGCCCTTCAGGGATCAGAATTTATTCATATAATCTGTTAGATGTTAAGGCCAGAAAGGACCATTGAGTTCATCTCATCTGACCTCATGAACAACACAGGCCAGAGAACCTCACCCAGTGATTTCTGCATCCAGCCCATACCTTGTAGTCAAGCTAGAGCAGATCTTTTAGAAAGAGACACCAAACCTTGATTTCTATTGATAGAGAATCCACCACTTCCCTACATAGATTGTTCCAATGTTTTATTAAACTCAGTGTTACAAATTTGTGCCTTATTTCTAATCTGAATGGATTCTGCTAGAACATAAGAACAGCCACGCAGGGTCAGACCAAAGGTCAAATTAGCCCAGTATCCTGTCTTCCGACAGTGGCCAATGCCAGGTGCCCCAGAGGGAATGAACAGAACAGGTAATCATCAAGGGATCCATCCCCTGCCGCCCATTCCCAGCTTCTGGCAAACAGAGGCTAGGGACACCATCACTGTCCTTCCTGGCTAATAGCCACTGATGGACTTATCCTCCATGAGGTTTATCTAGTTCTTTTTTAAACACTGTTATAGTTTTGGCCTTCACAACATCCCCTGGCAAGGAGTTTTTACCTTAATGAATGCTTCTTTCCCTGTTTGGTTGAGTTATGCAATTACAGAGGTTTACAATGCAAACACTCAGTATAACTTTATACCAGGGGGTTTGGAGGTTATAAATGAGATCAATACATGCAGCATCCTACAATCATTTTATAAAGTCTAAACACATTCTTATCAACTTAACATCTAATATCTATTTTGATAATGCTAACACACAGGTAAGCAAGACTAGTTTCCCGCTATGCATTTGTAAGTGTTCAGCAAGGCCTGGGACCTTGGCATGAGCTGGCATCTGGTCTGCCAGTGTCACATTAGCATCTTAAATACCCATCTAAAATACTGTCAGACTGGGTCTCCCCATAGTAGACTCTATACTGCTAAGGGGAGTAAGGGATATTGTTAAAATGGAAGCCTCAGTTAATACATTATATGTCAAAGGCTTTCACTGTTTTTCTTCCTTTTTCTGTATATTTAATAAAAGGTTTAAAAGACTTCAGTGGTTTTTTAGACACCTCACCTCCTTGTCCCAGTCTCCTACCACTTGGCTCCATCTCAGTTCCTCCTCTCTTTGGTATCTCATCCCAGTCCCCCAGATACCCTCACAGTCCCCCCCTCTCCCCCCGCCCAGCTTCACATCCTAATCCAAATCCCCCTCCAACCCTTGGCTCCTTGACCCAGTCACCCCCACCTCTTGGACCCTGGTGGTCCGAGTCTTCCCCACCAACTCCGTATCACCCCGCCAGGCCCAGGTCCTCACCTCCCTGCATTCCAAGACTGTTTCCTTCTTTGTCTCCTCCTTGCTGTCTGGGCACCAGAAGGGCGAGTTCTCAGTTCCTGTGCCTGGGGCCACAGCAGCCTGCAGCAGCTGGGAACAGCAACTGCTGGGAAAGTCCTGCTCAGCTTCCACAGTTGGGAAGGAACACGCTCAATCTCTGTGGGGACAGCACATATGTATTCTGATGACACACAGGAGTTGTGCTCAGTGTAAATGGAATCTTCAGCAAATTTAGCTGCAAAACTCTAACGAGTCTCTGCTGAGCATATGTGAACTGAGATTTTCAGAGCCTCATAACTTGGCCAAATTTGGTTGGATTTTCACAGTGACCACAAATGGTACAACCCTGACACAAAGGCCATCCTTCTGCCAAATCTCAAGTCCCTGCTCTGAAGCATACAGGCTATTTAGTCTCTCAATTGAAAGGTTATAAAAAAAAATTCAACACAGGCAAAACAGCATATGTTTCCTTAAACTCATTCAGAGAAATGGCTGAAATGCTTTTGCTGAAATTTTCCATTAAAAAAAAAAAAAAAAAAAAAAAAAAAGAGTCAGCCTGGAGAGCCAGCTGGCATGGAAAATTTCAGTTTCAATGGTGTAAGCGGGGAAGCTTGTCTCTCTCACCAACAGACACTGGTCCAATAAAACATATTACCTCCCCACTTTGTTTCTCAGTTCAGTGGCCCCAGTTAAGGAAAGTTATAAGCAACTGAAAATAG
Organism: Natator depressus; assembly: GCF_965152275.1. Classification (NCBI taxonomy): domain Eukaryota; kingdom Metazoa; phylum Chordata; order Testudines; family Cheloniidae; genus Natator; species Natator depressus. Next base: position 41,956,678 of record NC_134241.1, on the reverse strand, counting down.
AGTCTTATAACAGAAAATGTTGGGCAATTTTAATTATAGGCATTGTTACCCACATTACATAGACTAGAACAAACCATGTTCTGGCTCCCACTGCAACAATGATCTTAAATGCAGCCTCTAAAGATTCCATGCCTCCAAAATCAAAAAAGGAGTGCTTTAAATTTCTGCCTGTCTAGCTGCACCTTCCCATAGAGTACCTAAAGGCTCTGCAGGGAGCAGTTTTCCAGGATCAGTGCCTAAATGTTGCATAGAATTACATGGAGCCATTATGTAATCTAAAAAACACTGATAATGGTTCTCACCCCTTGGCCTCCTGATGGGAGAGAAGGATATATAGCAATTTTTTATTGTTATTTATAGTTTCACAATTACATCATCCATAAGAAAAAACAGGGATTGGAGAATAAGCTTTCAGGACTGCCAAACAAATAGAAAAAATAACTTGCCAGCCGAAATTGTCAAAAATGATACCCTGAATTATTTACAGGAAAAGCTATGAAATTTCTACATAGTTCAGCAGGCAGATAAATCAAAAAGCTATTTTAAAATGGATTACATTGGCAAGTAATGTCTAACATTAAAAGATATCAAAAGCAAGAAAGATTTTTTTTAAAATCAACATTTCACCCTGTTGTTTCAATCATCATTTGTCAGATACCCCTTTTTATTTCTTAATTGTTCTGTAAGCTACATTTTGGCATCCTCTTATTCAAAGAACATATGTTTCTTGTCATTGATCAGAACATGCAGTTTTGAAGAAACCAGTACTGAGGGCTTGATCCAAAGCCCATCTAAATGAATGGGAACCTTTCCTCTGGCTTCAGCAGCATTTAGCTCAGGCTCCCAGGAGCTTCAGTTCCAAAAGAAATAAACTTCACTCTTAAATTAGGAATGAAAGTCACCCACATGCAAAGGAACAACACAAGACATATGCACCATTTTATGTCTCTCAGAATAGTGCTTAAATGGGATGGGAATGGTGCATGGGCCTTGCTTGCATTGTTTTAGCCATGTTAGAGATTATTAATGAATGCAGGAAAGAGTGCCTATTAAGCATATGCTTAGATGTTGTCCTGAATCCTGAGGCCTTTAAACACGTGCTTTTTTAATGCTTTCCTGAGTCAGGGCCTATATTATTTTCTTTCTCACCTGATACTGTAGCTCAAAGTACCTTTATGATTCCACAGGCCTGCATGATTCTCTTTCCTCAAGCAGCCTGTTAAGATACTTTCTTAAGCTGTGTCCTCAGACATATCCAGAATTGGTCTCAGAGTATCACCCAAGGGCCACACATTTTAAAATTCAAAATGATCTGGACAAACTGGAGAAATGGTCTGAAGTAAATGGGGTGAAATTCAATAAGAACAAATTCAGAGTACTCCACTTAGGAAGGAACAATCAATCAGTTGCACACATATAAAATGGGAAATGACTGCCTAGGAAGGTGCACTGTGGAAAAGGATCTGGGGGTCATAGTGGATCACAAGCTAAATGAGTCAATAGTGAAATGCTGTTGCAAAAAAAGCAAACATAATTCTGGGATGTATTAGCAGGAGGAGTGTTGTAAGCAAGACATGAGAAGTAATTCTTCCGCTTTACTCCGCACTGATTTGGCCTCAACTGGAGTATTGTGTCCAGTTCTGAGCGCCACATTTCAGGAAAGATGTGGACAAATTGGAGAAAGTCCAGAGAAGAGCAACAAAAATGATTAAAGGTCTAGAAAACATGACCTATGAGGGAAGATTGAAAAAATTGGGTTTGTTTAGTCTGGAGAAGAGAAGACTGAGAGGGGACATAAGAGTTTTCAAGTACATAAAAGGTTGTTACAAGGAGGAGGGAGAAAAATGGTTCTTCTTAACCTCTGGGGATAGGACAAGAAGCAATGGGCTCAAATTGCAAAAAGGGAGGTTTAGTTTGGAGATTAGGAAGATTCTTCCTAACTGTCAGGGTGTTGAAACAATGGAATAAATTGCCGAGGGAGGTTGTGGAATCTCCATCATTGGAGATTCCACAACCTCCCCAGGCCCGCACCACTTCCCACAGCTCCCATTGGCTGGGAATGGCAACCGTGGCCACTGGGAACTGCGTGCATCCGTGCAAATGTAAATAAACAGTCTGGTGGCCCACCAGCAGATTACCCTGATGGGCTGTGTGAGTGGTAGGCAACCCTGCGGCCTGCGGGCCACAGATCTAGATAATACTTAGTCCTGCCATGAGTGCAGGGGACTGGACTAGATGACCTCTCGAGGGCCCTTCCAGTTCTATGATTCTGTGCTGACTAATGTTACCTTTTTGGATATGGAATCTAAATCAGCGAGTTCTTGCACAGGGCACCTGCCACAAGGAGGCACCAGCATCAGCTTGGCTGCCTCCATCCCACCTGCAAGAGATACCTAGAAGTTCAGCCAGCCCAATACCAAGATCATCCAGGAACAAATCTGCACCTATATCAGAGAGATGAACGCCATCTTCTCGATAAAGCTCTGGACTGCTAGCCAAGCCACCTAAGAACTCCAGCCATGTCTATACCATCCAGTTGGCCTTCCTCTGGCCCTATGCACTTTTCCATGTGTGGACTGCAGCCTGCCAAACCCTGCAAACTAGTAGCTCCAACTCTACAATCCCCAAGCTGGGAAACATGTTCACCAGCAGCCCAATATCCCACTTAGCTGTCCAAATTCATTGGTGCCAGGAGCACATTCCCGGGTCGTTCTCTCCTAGAGGGAGACCAGTGATGTCCAGCATGTCCTCACAGGCCACCAGCCAATGCAAAAGAGGCATGAGCTAGTCCCAGCACATGCCCCATCTGTTGTGCCAAGACAAAAATCACATCCAGCCCAAGGCCCAGCTGCAATCCCCTTCCTGAATTACATGCTCTTTAAAACCCAGTGCATGATGCTGTGCCCACAAATCCCTATCCCCAGCCATAGGTGTGCTCAAATATATTCTATAGGACAGACAAGAGCAAGAAAGCAGACATGGTGAAAACCTGTGATGCTTATGACTCACCACCTGCGTCGCCCTTCCATAGGTCCAGGCTTACTCGCACCCTACAGCTTGCACCTCTGTCAAGGTTCCTTTCCCACTCTGAACTCTAGGGTACATATGTGGGGACCTGCATGAAAGACTCCCTAAGCTTATTCTTACCAGCTTAGGTTAAAACTTCCCCAAGGCACAGATTTCTTTCTTGCCTTCGGAACCAGCTTAGGTTAAAACCTGGTACGCTGCCACGACCAAGCGATTTAAACAAAGAACAGGGATAGAGCCCACTTGGAGACATCTTCCCAGAAAATATCCCCCCCCCAAGCCCTACACCCCCTTTCCTGGTGAAGGCTTGGTAATAATAGCCTCACCAATTGGTACAGGTGAGCACAGACCCAAACCCTTGGATCTTAAGAACAATGAAAAACCAATCAGGTTCTTAAAAGAAGAATTTTATTTAAAGAAAAGGTAAAAGAATCACCTCTGTAAAATCAGGATGGTAAATACTTTACAGGGTAATCAGATTCTAAACATAGAGAATCCCTCTAGGCAAAACCTTAAGTTACAAAAAGACACAAAAACAGGAATACACATTTCATAGAATATCAGGGTTGGAAGGGACCTCAGGAGGTCATCTAGTCCAACCCCCCGCTCAAAGCAGGACCAATCCCCAATCAAATCATCCCAGCCAGGGCTTTGTCAAGCCTGACCTTAAAAACTTCCAAGGAAGGAGATTCTACCACCTCCCTAGGTAACGCATTCCAGTGTTTCACCACCCTCCTAGTGAAAAAGTTTTTCCTAATATCCAACCTAAACCTCCCCCACTGCAACTTGAGACCATTACTCCTTGTCCTGTCCTCTTCTACCACTGAGAATAGTCTAGAACCATCCTCTCTGGAACCACCTCTCAGGTAATTGAAAGCAGCTATCAAATCCCCCCTCATTCTTTTCTTCTGCAGACTAAACAATCCCAGTTCCCTCAGCCTCTCCTCATAAGTCATGTGTTCCAGACCCCTAATCATTTTTGTTGCCCTTTGCTGGACTCTCTCCAATTTATCCACATCCTTCTTGTAGTGTGGGGCCCAAAACTGGACACAGTACTCCAGATGAGGCCTCACCAATGTCGAATAGAGGGGAACGATCACGTCCCTCGATCTGCTCGCTATGCCCCTACTTATACATCCCAAAATGCCATTGGCCTTCTTGGCAACAAGGGCACACTGCTGACTCATATCCAGCTTCTCGTCCACTGTAACCCCTAGGTCCTTTTCCGCAGAACTGCTGCCTAGCCATTCGGTCCCTAGTCTGTAGCTGTGCATTGGGTTCTTCCGTCCTAAGTGCAGGGTCCTGCACTTATCCTTATTGAACCTCATCAGATTTCTTTTGGCCCAATCCTCCAATTTGTCTAGGTCCCTCTGTATCCTATCCCTGCCCTCCAGCGTATCTACCACTCCTCCTAGTTTAGTATCATCCGCAAATTTGCTGAGAGTGCAATCCACACCATCCTCCAGATCATTTATGAAGATATTGAACAAAACCGGCCCCAGGACCGACCCCTGGGGCACTCCACTTGACACCGGCTGCCAACTAGACATGGAGCCATTGATCACTACCCGTTGAGCCCGACAATCTAGCCAACTTTCTACCCACCTTATAGTGCATTCATCCAGCCCATACTTCTTTAACTTGCTGACAAGAATACTGTGGGAGACCGTGTCAAAAGCTTTGCTAAAGTCAAGAAACAATACATCCACTGCTTTCCCTTCATCCACAGAACCAGTAATCTCATCATAGAAGGCGATTAGATTAGTCAGGCATGACCTACCCTTGGTGAATCCATGCTGACTGTTCCTGATCACTTTCCTCTCGTGTAAGTGCTTCAGGATTGATTCCTTGAGGACCTGCTCCATGATTTTTCCGGGGACTGAGGTGAGGCTTACTGGCCTGTAGTTCCCAGGATCCTCCTTCTTCCCTTTTTTAAAGATTGGCACTACATTAGCCTTTTTCCAGTCATCCGGGACTTCCCCCGTTCGCCACGAGTTTTCAAAGATAATGGCCAATGGCTCTGCAATCACAGCCGCCAATTCCTTTAGCACTCTCGGATGCAACTCTTCCGGCCCCATGGACTTGTGCATGTCCACCTTTTCTAAATAGTCCCTAACCACCTCTTTCTCCACTGAGGGCTGGCCATCTACTCCCCATGTTGTGATGCCCAGCGCAGCAGTCTGGGAGCTGACCTTGTTAGTGAAGACGGAGGCAAAAAAAGCATTGAGTCCATTAGCTTTTTCCACATCCTCTGTCACTAGGTTGCCTCCCTCATTCAGTAAGGGGCCCACACTTTCCTTGGCTTTCTTCTTGTTGCCAACATACCTGAAGAAACCCTTCTTGTTACTCTTGACATCTCTTGCTAGCTGCAGCTCCAGGTGCGATTTGGCCCTCCTGATTTCATTCCTACATGCCCGAGCAATATTTTTATACTCTTCCCTGGTCATATGTCCAAACTTCCACTTCTTGTAAGCTTCTTTTTTATGTTTAAGATCCGCTAGGATTTCACCGTTAAGCCAAGCTGGTCGCCTGCCATATTTACTATTCTTTCGACACATCGGGATGGTTTGTCCCTGTAACCTCAACAGGGATTCCTTGAAATACAGCCAGCTCTCCTGGACTCCTTTCCCCTTCATGTTAGTCCCCCAGGGGATCCTACCCATCCGTTCCCTGAGGGAGTCGAAGTCTGCTTTACTGAAGTCCAGGGTCCGTATCCTGGTGCGAACCTTTCTTCCCTGCGTCAGGATCCTGAACTCGACCAACTCATGGTCACTGCCCCCCAGATTCCCATCCACTTTTGCTTCCCCCACTTATTCTTCCCTGTTTGTGAGCAGCAGGTCAAGAAAAGCCCCCCCCCCCCCAGTTGGCTCCTCTAGCACTTGCACCAGGAAATTGTCCCCTACGCTTTCCAAAAACTTCCTGGATTGTCTATGCACCGCTGTATTGCTCTCCCAGCAGATATCAGGAAAATTAAAGTCACCCATGAGAACCAGGGCGTGCGATCTAGTAGCTTCTGCGAGTTGCTGGAAGAAAGCCTCATCCACCTCATCCCCCTGGTCCGGTGGTCTATAGCAGACTCCCACCACTACATCACTCTTGTTGCTCACACTTCTAAACCTAATCCATAGACACTCAGGTTTTTCTGCAGTTTCGTACTGGAGCTCTGAGCATTCATACTGCTCCCTTACATACAGTGCTACTCCCCCACCTTTTCTGCCCTGCCTGTCCTTCCTGAACAGTTTATAACCATCCATGACAGTACTCCAGTCATGTGAGTTATCCCACCAAGTCTCTGTTATTCCAATCACATCATAATTCCTTGACATCACCAGGACCTCCAGTTCTCCCTGCTTGTTTCCAAGGCTTTGTGCATTCGTATATAGGCACTTGAGATAACCTGCTGATCGCCCCTCATTCTCAGTATGAGGCAGGAGCCCTCCCCTCACAGACGTTCCTGCCTGTGTTTCCTCCTGGTATCCCGCTTTCCCACTTACCTCAGGGCTTTGGTCTCCTTCCCCGGTGAACCTAGTTTAAAGCCCTCCTCACTAGGTTAGCCAGCCTGCTCGCAAAGATGCTCTTCCCTCTCTTCGTAAGGTGGAGCCCGTCTCTGCCCAGCACTCCTCCTTCATGTAACACCATCCCATCTCACTACCCATTGAGCCCGACAATCTAGCCAACTTTCTACCCACCTTATAGTGCATTCATCCACCACAGCAAATTTACAAGCCAAAACAAAGAAAACCTAATGCATTTTCTAGCTAAATTACTTACTAACTTTACAGGAGTTGGAGGGCTTGCATCCTGGATCTGTTCATGGCAAAGGTATCACACAGACAGATCAAAACCTTTTTCCCCCCCTCCAGATTTGAAAGTATCTTGTCCCCTCATTGGTCATTTTGGGTCAGGTGCCAGCGAGGTTACCTTAGCTTCTTAACCCTTTACAGGTAAAAGGATTTTGCCTCTGGCCAGGAGGGATTTTATAGCACTGAAAACAGAAAGGTGGTTACCCTTCCCTTTATATTTATGAGAACCTCTGATACCCCCAGTTGCAGCCCCTATATGGAACGAGGAGGAGCCATACTCTCCCACTGGCAAGCCCAAGAATGACAGCCCCTTCCTAAACACCCCCACAAACTGGATTTTGGTCAAGAATGAGCCATTCTCCCCAGGCGGGAACAGGGAAGCCCCACTGGGTGGCCACTGAGTCGCACATGCCCACAGTGCCCGTAGAGTACACAGCTCCCCGTCACCAGAGCAGTACAGAGCAACAACCTCGTCAACCCCAATTTGATCAGTTTTTGATTTGCAGACCTCGTGCCATAGAGAGTCACCTTCCCACAGCATGTTCTGTAGTTCAAGAGCTCACCCTGAAAAGTCTCCCTTGAACTCACTGCCCCAGAAAACCCAAAGAAAGCAAATGGAAAGGCTGCCTTGAAGAGTATAGCCTTGCCCCCCGCCCCTCCAAATGGTAGACCCAAGGAGGAGCCTCAACTTATTGCCGAAGGATCTGCAAGGCCACTGGCTTCCTGACATTGCTCTGTGTCCTGGCAGCTCAGGCCCAACCCTCCCATATCCTGCAATTCATGAATGCCCAACAAGGGTCTGGATGACCCACAGACTTGCAGTAAAAGACCATCCTGGATAACTGGTTAGCTATAGCAAGATCATGGACCACCAAAATTGGGGTTCTGATATTGGTCAGGCTCTGGGTAGAACCTCAGCCCCCTGAAACTCCTCAAACACCATTGTGTAAGCTAAAAAGTTGTACGGTGCACATGCTCGTGACCACAGATACTGCTTCCAGCAACCAAGAGCCCATAGGGCTGGTGGCATCTGTCCTCGCACTTCCTAGGCCTTTGGTGCTAGTGCTCTGAACCTGTTGACCTGCAATCAAAAAAACATTGGCTATGCCATTGTTCAGCCCAGGCACAGGCTTGGCAGTGAAATGAATATGCATGCATCTTTCTGTAGGGCAGTGTTAATTGTTAAACACCTCTAGACAGAAGACAGTTTGCTGAGAGCCCCAGTCACAGTAAGGATTCCATGCAGGTGAAGTCACTCCTTCCCCTCCCTGTGAAGGGCTGCTGTGCCCTTGGTAGGAAGGCAAATCTCTCACTTCTGCAAGGCAGAGGATGAGACATGAGACAGAATAGGCCCGTTGTCCTGCCCTTAAATCATTCCAGCAAGCATGGAGTTACGTGCATTCCAGTTCCTTGCATAGAGGGCAAAGGAGACAGACATGGCTCTGTTCAGAGCGCAATGTGCACATTTCACAAGCATGATCCATCTGGGACCCATAGGACTCCATCCGGGGGTGGCTCTGCTCCTCTCAGCCCTGCTCTGCACTCCCCATGCCCACATGAGGGAACACAAGGAGAGAGAGGGAAGACATTAGACCATTGAGCCATTTCCCCCTATTCAGGAATTCAGGTCACCCAGTGAGTGATTGGTGCACTCACACTGTCGCCAGTGTGACAGGGTCGGGCCAGATGGCTACAGGAGAGTGATCCTATTGGGATCCAGGATACAGGAGAGTGATCCTATTGGGATCCAGGGGGTGGACAGGCTGACTCTGGTGACTTCTGCCAGGACCAACCTCTGGCACACCAAGGAGGACTCTGCCACCTGCACAAGGAGCTGGGGGTTGTGTAGCAGTGGCTCCATGAAAAGATCTGCCCCCTCAGTGGCCGCCATGGACCTGGTCACTGAGAACAGTTTCCAGGTCCAGAGAGGTCCTGGTAGAAGACTGGCAGCCCGGAGAGGTCTCACAGAAGACCCATCGGATGGAGATAAAGGAGCTGCTGGTCGTATCGGAGCCCTTGGAAGCGGCACAGGAAGGCGCGCGCCAATACTCTCCACGCCAGACTACCTGCACTATCAAGGAGACTCTGCAGGGCCTGGAGGTGGAAGACATGGACCTGAGTGCCCAGGCATTTCAGGCCCTGCCTTCCCTCCTCCAGGGTCAGGTGGAGGACCCCTTCAGAGACCCAGTGCACTCCTGGCCAAAAAATCCTCCAGAATTTCCATCTGGAGGTTGGCCAGGAAGCCCAAGACCGGGACCAGAGCATGGACAGGACTAGTTGATTGAGCACCAGTGCCCTCCCTCGAAGGGAGAGGCACCGAAGTAGTCCTGTCCATTTCTGGAGCCACTTTGTCACCCTGCCCTCCAAACCGTACCAGTTTTCCAGCAGAGACAGATGCGTGGCAGAAAGGTAAACGCCAAGATAGAGCAGCGGACCCGTGCTCCACCAGATGGCCTGAAGCATGGGTGGGAGGGAGCTTTCCTGCCACCCGTCCCTGACCACCAGGCCAGAGCTCTTGACCCAGTTGACCCAGGCGGAGGAGGCTGCAGAGTAGACAGCCCGGAAAGCCTCCACCTGTGCCAAGTCGCCGGGGTCCTGGACCACAAGGAGCACATCATCGACATACGCTAACAGGACCAGCCGCAGCTCTGGCTGTCACAGCACCAACCCCGTCAACCTCCAATGGAGGAGACAGAGGAAGGGCTTGATCACCAGAGTGTACAGCTGGCCCAAGAGAGGGTATCCCTGCCATACTCCCCACCCGAAGCAGACCGGTTTGGTCAGGGTCCAGTTGAGCCTGACCAGACATTCTGTGGAGGTGTACAGCACCTAGAGAAAGCCCACAAACTAGGCTCCGAAGCCCAACTCTCGCAGAGTGCCCAGGAGATACCAGTGGTCTACCCTGTCGAATGCCTTCTCCTGATCCAGGGACAGGAGGGCGAACGACAGACCATCCCTACACCCAAGCTCCAAGAGATCCCGGACCAGATTCAGGTTATCAAAGATGGTACGGCCCGGGATAGCGTAGGTCTGGTCTGGCTGGACCACATCTGCCAGCACAGACCCCAGCTGCAGCGAGATGGCCTTCATTACGACTTTGTAGTCCGTGCTGCGGAGTGAGATGGGACGCCAATTCCGTAAGTCGCAGAGGTCCCCCTTCTTCAGCAATAAGGCAAGCACGGCTTGCCTGGACAAAAGAGGGAGGACCCCGCTCTGCAAAGACTCGGCCCAGATGGTGACTAGGTCTGGGCCGAGGACCTCCCAGAACATGAGGTAGAACTCCACGGTCAGCCTGACCATGCCCAGAGATTTATTGGTAGGCATGCAGCAGAGGGCTTCCGAGAACTCGGCCAGAGTGAGAGGCAGCTCTAGCTGGTCTCGGTCGCCTGCGCTGACCATTGGGAGTCCGTCCCAGAGCACTCTGCAAGCTTTAGGATTGGTCGGATCCAGGGAGAAAAAGCCTGCATAGAAAGTCCTGGCCCTCCCGCACATCTCCACCGGATCCGTGACAGGGGGTGCCATCCTCTGCCACAAGGCAGACGATGGGCTTCTTGGCCCCCCTCCTTTTCTCCAGGGCATAGAAGAAGCGGGAGCCATGATCCATCTCCCGAAGGAGGTGAATGCGGGATCGAGCAAAGGTACCCCAGGCCCTATGGTCTTCGAGGGCCCGGAGCTCCTCCCACTTCTCCCAGCACGCTCCGCAGAGGGATGGATCCTCAGGGCTGGCGGCCAGACACCTCTCCAGCTCTAAGACCTCCCATTCCAACCACCTTATCACCACATCCCTCCGTTGGCTGGAGCCCCAGGTGTAATCGTGGCAGAAGAGCCAGGCGCACACCTTACCCATATCCCACCACCGCCGCACCAAGGGAAAGGCACACCTCTCTGAGCAAAGAGAGGCCGTCATCGTGGCTACATGGTGATCCAAAAACAGGGCTGGCTGGATGCTGGAGGAGTGGGCCCGCGAAAGGTGGAAGCGTGACAAGTAGATGCGGTCCAACCAAGAGTGGTGCAACTCATGGGCCTCCACCCGGACAAAGGTGAACGTCAAGACGTTGTCCGGGTGGTGGTCGCGTCCGCCAGGGAGTGATGGTTGACAATCTGCCGGAGGACATCCGCGGCAGCTGGGCAATGCTCGGTCCCGCTCCTCGAGGGTGCTGTTAAAGTCCCCACCCAGGACCAGGCACTCGTGAGGATCCAAGGAGCTGAGGAAGGCGGATGCCTGCTGATAGTAATGCAGCCACTCCGGGCCCAATGTCTGGGCATAAACATTGATGAGTTTGGCCACGAGCCCCTACATGCGGACCTGGAGGTGCAGCAGGCGGACCGGCACGGCCTCGGCGACCCCCAGCACCTCGGGTCGTAGGTCGGGGCAGAACAGGGTAGCCACTCCAGCAGTATGAACTGTGAAATGGCTAAAGTAGACCCTGTCCCACTTCAGCCACCAGCTATCTTCGGTGGCTGGATCTGTATGGGTCTCCTGCAGGAAAACTACAGAGTACCCCCCCGTTCCCGAAGGAAGGAGAGCACCTGCGGAGACCCATCCTACAGCCCCAGGTGTTCAATGTTGCAAAGATGATGGGTGCCATGAGGAGGGCTGGGGGGGATCCTTGCCGGCAGGGACACCCACGGCCCCCATTGGGCCATGCAGCAAACTGTGACCTACCCCGTAGGTGAGCAAGGAGTCACAGAAGACAAGGACCCTCTGGTAGGCTGCGGTGGCCTGCTTCCTAGTCCTTTCACCCTTCCCCATGAGGGCCCTCGTGGCCTGGAATATTTAATGAAAATCCCCACCATCGCTGGAGAGCAAGCTGCACTTTGTTGCGGGAGCCACGGATGTCTTTGAGGAACTCCCGCAGCTCTTCTCACAGTGTATGCGGGGGGGATGGGGTCACTGGCCCCCGGCCATCCTCCGGCAGGGCCCCTGGCACATCCCCATGGCCCTCTGAGATGGGCAGGCAAGGGGCAGACCCCTGACATGGCGCCCGATGTGCCAGCGCCACATGGCCCGCCTCAGACCCCGGCTTAATTGGGGGTGGTGGAGGGAAGATAGCAGCCCCTAGAGAGTCGGGACAGGGAAACATGAAGGCCACTCCCTGAGGATCATCCTCTGGAAAAGGGAAGGAGACAGCCCCTGGGGCAGCAATAGCATCGCGGGAGGTGGAGGGGATGGGGTCAGCATCAGGGGCAGGACAGGAGTCAGGAACGGGAGTCAGGGAGAGGGGCAGAGATGGGATCCTGGGCCCCGTAGCCGGGCCGCTGGGAGTTGGCACCTCTCGGTCTGGCTCAGGGATCTGGGGGGTGGGAAGGGGATCCTCAATGATGCCGGGCTCAGGCTTTATGGCCCATGTGGCAGCCACGGCATCAGGAGGTGGACAGTCTTCAGTGGGGCCCCCACCTGCGAAGGTCAGTTGCCCCGCACCAACGAGGGATGCCCCTGGTGACTCGGGTCCCAGCTGCGTAGCACTGGCCGAGCAGATGGAAGAGTCCAGGGGACCCTCGGAGGCGGGAGCAGGAACATCGATTAGGGGGAGGGAGCATGGGGAAAGGGGGGCCAGGTGAGGTCGCCCAGATCAAGGCCCACTGGTAGAGGGTCATCCTCCCCCTGGGTGACCGGGGTCAGACCCAGGGCCTTGATCTCCTCATAGATGGAGGGGAGATCACCACTCCGGGGTCCACCCCATCAGCGTCCGAAGCGACAGTTGCCTCGGGGCTCACTGCGGCCTTAGGCGTCAAAGGGGCAGGAGGGGCTCCATCGGGGGCCTCCACAAGAAGTGGCTCTAGTGAAGGGGCGGTGCTACCCTCTGGTGCTGCCACGTCTTCTCCAGCTGGCACCAGTGGATGGAGTACACCCAAGGGCAAGGCGGAAGTCTCGGTGTCTTACCCCCTTCCTGGTCTTCCGGGGGGCCTCCGCATCTGACGGCAGGAGTGGAGTTCGAGCCTTTTGCTTGCCCCACTTTCCCTGTACTAGGGCCCAGCCCTCCATAGCATCATGTGGGGGCTGGCTAACAGGGGTCGGGTTGGGGGGTAGGGGCAATGGCTCAGGGACTCGGGGAGGTAACAGTGGGGCAGCATGAGGAAGGGAAGAATCCCCCTGGGGCAGGCCCTCTCCTATGCCCGGCGGTATCCCCACCACACCCTCCTCCACAGGCCCCACCAGACTGCACACAGAAGAGGCGGGGCTCTCTCACTCATCTGGGCATTCTGGGGGAGGTACCCGTTGGGCCCGAGCAGGAGCAGTTGTGGACCGAGAAGGAGGAGGGGCTTGGGGGTCCCGGGCAAGCCTCCTTGCCGGGCCAAGGGGCAGTTTCTCTGGAAGTGTCCCATCGCCCGTCAGAGGTAGCACTGGGCCTCCCCCATGGAATAATGCACCCGGTAATGGGCCCCCCGGTAGGGGACCAGGAAGGACCCCTCAAGCGCCTCTCCATCAGGCGCTGCTGGTGGCAGTTGAAGCTGCACCTGCCGGCGGAATGAGAGGACGTGACGGAGGGCGGGGTCTTTGCAGCCCAGTGGGAGAGGGATGATAATGGAGATGGGTTTCCCCAGGGTAGAGAGGGTGGGTAACAGGGTGGCATTGGGAGGGAAGGGAGGGACAGAGGTCAGGACTATTCAGATGCGCAGGTCCTCCAGCGGCTCCAGGGGGACAAATACTCTCCCCACCTCCAGGCCTGTCTCCACCGCCACCTGGGCGGTGGCCTCTGATGCTCGGAAGAAAATGACCTTTCTGTACATTTTGGAGGCCGCCACGATGACCATGGGCCCCACCACCTTCGCCAACACTCGCACATAGGTCTCCACGTGGGGCGAGGTGGGCACCAGGTGGCAACGGACGCCGTGCTTCCTAGTCAAGGTGGGGAAGTGGCCCCGGCTGCTATAGATGGTAACAGAGGCGGTGGGCTGGAGAGATGATGTAGCAGCGGGCGGGGGGGCTGCCGCCACCTGGGCTTATGCCCTGGGTGCCAGGGGAGGGGCACCCGCAATGGTGATGGAGGGAACAGCGGGGAGGGATGCCGCGGCCGGTGGTGGGGCTGCAGCAGTGGGGGCAGCCCCTGTCATAGAGGTGTGATGTTATTGACTTGAACTGGGACTACACAGAACATTGTTGCAACCAAGGTCCTGTAGTGGCACCAAATTGTGTATGAAGGGTGTCAAATAAGGTATCTAAGACAAGGTTCTGGTTTGCTGGTTAGGATTATACCATCTGTTTGCATGTATCATTTTTGTATTTAAACATATAAGTATTGGCTCTATACTGTCTGTATTCCAAATTTATGTTATGCTTCTGGGTGACACCCCAGACAAGTTGCTGTCAGCTCTGACTAGTCTGCTTGATGGCCCATTAAGGACCATCAGCTATACAAGTGACCCATTGAGAGAAGGCTGACACACCTTGTGACTCAGCAAGGTATGCAGGGACATGCCTATGGACAGAACTCTGAGGTTTTTCCAATGCCATGTGATGGACAGCTTGTCTTTGGGACAAAGAAAGAAAGACCACATGGCAAGAGAATATAAAAAGCTGCTGCAGCTCCACCATCTTGTCTTCAGTCCTGCTTCTTGCCTCTGGAGGGACTTTGCTACACTGAAGCTTTGAACCAATGACTGAAAGACCCATCCCAGCTGTGGATGTACTCCAGAGACTTGATTTGAACCTGCAGTTTATTCTATCACTGATACAAGCCTGAACCAAGAACTTTGCCATTACTGTATGTAATTGATTCCATTTAACCAGTTCTAGCTCTCATCTATCTCTTTTTCCTTTTATGAATAAGCCTTTAGGTTTTAGATTCTAAAGGATTGGCAACAGCATGATTTGTGGGCAAGATCTGATCTGTGTATTGACCTGGGTCTGGGGCTTGGTCCTCTGGGATCGAGAGAACCTTTTCTTCTTTTACTGGGGTATTGGTTTTCATAACCATATGTCCCCATAACGAGTGGCACTGGTGGTGATACTGGGAAACTGGAGTGTCTAAGGGAATTGCTTGTGTGACTTGTGGTTAGCCAGTGGGGTAAAACCAAAGTCATCTCTGTTTGGTTTGCCTTGGTGTGCATAGAAACCCCAGCCTTGAGCTGTAACTGCCCTGCTTTAAGCAATTTGTCCTGAATTGGCACTCTCAGTTGGGTCCCACCAGAACCAGCATCGTTACAGAAGGGTCTAGTCTTTTTGGCGGGGCCCTTACCCTTCTTTTTTTCCCTGGCCCTTCCTGCCTGCTGGGGGGGCTCCCTCAGAATCAGAGGGGGCAAGGGACATGGCAGCAGCGGAGGTCACCCCTTTGTCCGCCGTTGCCGATGCCCCAGCGGGGGCGGTAGCAGGTGGTTTGGCAGCAACAGTTGAGGTCGAAGCTAGGAGGGGCAATGGGGGAAGCAGGTGGGGGAGGGGCATCAGGGTCTGCCCATGGGATCCCACCAGTCATGTCCCTGCCCATAATGAGCAGGGAGGGAGGGGAAGGGAGTAGAAAAAACACCAGAGGTAGGAGGCGAAAGGGGAAGCAGGTCAACCACTCCTCCCCGCTAGGCTGCAGGCAGGGGAGGAGGGCGCTAGAAGGGTAGGGCTGGAAGTTGGGGGGGGTATCACTCACCCACTCGGGATGGGATTCCAGCTCCTCTAGCTGCACTAGGGGATGGGGGGATAGAACAGCATGGGGGGGGTGCAGTGAGGTAGGAGTCAAACTCAAACAGGGAAGGGGCACAAGCTCATGGGAGGGGGCATGGGCACATAAGGGAAGGGGCTAATCAGGACAAGGGGGGGCCGCTGGGGGAGGGAGACAACCAGGCTGGGAATGGGGCAGAGAAATCAAGGGGCTAGCTTCAGGACTGGGGCAGGGCAAACAAACAAAGAC
The DNA here is from genome assembly GCF_965152275.1 of Natator depressus. NCBI lineage: Eukaryota > Metazoa > Chordata > Testudines > Cheloniidae > Natator > Natator depressus. The sequence goes on along the minus strand of NC_134241.1, from coordinate 41,941,008 downwards.
TGCAGATGGAAAAGTGTGGGGCAGGCAAACAAACTGGAGTTAGCAAGGGGCTGGGGCAAAAAAAGGTGGGGAGCAAAGGGCTGCAAGGGAAGAGGGGGAGACTGCTGCAGGGGTGGGGTGGGAAGTCCAGGGGAGGGGGCCACATGCACCTGCACAAAAGAGTCTGTTTAGGCTGGCTGCTGCTTCTGGCCCAAATGGTGGAAGTAGGGCATGGCAAGCCAAACAAGCAGCTGAGTCCCAGAGGCAGGAACTGAGGCAGATGGTAAGCAGCCAGTGGGGGTGGTGAAGGGGGCAGTGGTGGTGGTGGGGGTTGGGGGGACAGAAATGGACCAGGGGCAGGCTCCACACCACACCCCCAAAGTCCCCACAAATATAGTCAAAACCCCCACCACAAGAACACAGTTCAAAAGATACTCAATCCTTGATGGCCCCCTCCACAGTGGCCTGCAGAGTCTCCGAGTGCTCCCCCAGCAGCAGATGGTCCTCTTCATCATCCTCCTCAAGGCTCCAGCAGCTCTCAGGCAGCAAACACAGCAGTAGCTCCAGCAACTCCAGGTGGCAGTCTGGTGTTCAGGCAGGTAGGAAGAACCCCTCACATATGGTGGTGGTGTCCACAGGAATGGCTGGAGCAGGGATCCCTCACTCCCCTCCTCTGGGGAGCAGTCCAGCAGCCCCCCCCCCCCCCCCCCGGGGCTGTAGCAGGAGTAGCAGTAACTAAGGGTTATAGCGGGTCCACCAGCCAGCCCACAACTAGGTAGCAGAGAAGGGGGGGTGGTCTGGCCTAGCCGGGGGAGTAGCTGGAGCAGCAGTGAGAGCTTAGGGCCCACCAGAACCCTACCTCCTTCCTCTCTCCAGACCGGAGAGCTATAGGAGAGTGATCCTATTAGGATCCAGGTTAAGCAGGTCCCTTTTCCCTGGGTAAGGTAACAGAGGGTGATTTTTTTTGAAACAGAAAAGAAGTTTCTTTGTAACAGTTACAGAGATTACAAAAAGATAAAGAAAAACTTAGCAACAAAACAACGCAATCAGAAGGTATAACACAACAGCTTTCAGGAGGGAGAGGTGTTCAGGCTAGCCCAGGCCCAGAGCGGGGGGGCTTCCTCGACACTCGTGGTCTTCCACCCTCCTGAGTTACCTGGTGGCCTAGAGCGGGGGGGCTTCCTCGACACTCGTGGTCTTCCACCCCCTCGAGTTACCTAGTGCCGCGCCCAGGGTCACCGACCCTCCCTCTCCTGAGAGTGCCCGACAAGATGGGCACGGCTGCGGAGTGGGTGGTTGGGAGGGAGGGGGGCACACCCATGTATTATAAGACCCCTCCTAAATAACAATAATGATGGTAATCACAGCAGCTAACGGCTGTGGCTGGCGTCTCTCGCTCTGTCCCTCAATCAGAGGGTCAGACGGAGGGAACCGGACGGGGTCACCGAGCAGAGAACCCCGGACAGCGCCCACCGTTCCTCGAAGGTGTCAAGGGAGTGTGACAGGGGCGGTTTTTTTTTTTTTTTTTGAAACAGAAAAGAAGTTTATTTGTAACAGTTACAGAGATTACAAAAAGATAAAGAAAAACTTAGCAACAAAACAACGCAATCAGAAGGTATAACACAACAGCTTTCAGGAGGGAGAGGTGTTCAGGCTAGCCCAGGCCCAGAGCGGGGGGGCTTCCTCGAGACTCGTGGTCTTCCACCCTCCTGAGTTACCTGGTGGCCTAGAGCGGGGGGGCTTCCTCGACACTCGTGGTCTTCCACCCCCTCGAGTTACCTAGTGCCGCGCCCAGGGTCACCGACCCTCCCTCTCCTGAGAGTGCCCGACAAGATGGGCACGGCTGCGGGGTGGGTGGTTGGGAGGGAGGGGGGCACACCCATGTATTATAAGACCCCTTCTAAATAACAATAATGATGGTAATCACAGCAGCTAACGGCTGTGGCTGGCGTCTCTCGCTCTGTCCCTCAATCAGAGGGTCAGACGGAGGGAACCGGACGGGGTCACCGAGCAGAGAACCCCGGACAGCGCCCACCGTTCCTCGAAGGTGTCAAGGGAGTGTGACAGGGGTGATTTTTTTTTTTTTTTGAAACAGAAAAGAAGTTTATTTGTAACAGTTACAGAGATTACAAAAAGATAAAGAAAAACTTAGCAACAAAACAACGCAATCAGAAGGTATAACACAACAGCTTTCAGGAGGGAGAGGTGTTCAGGCTAGCCCAGGCCCAGAGCGGGGGGGCTTCCTCGACACTCGTGGTCTTCCACCCTCCTGAGTTACCTGGTGGCCTAGAGCGGGGGGGCTTCCTCGACACTCGTGGTCTTCCACCCCCTCGAGTTACCTAGTGCCGCGCCCAGGGTCACCGACCCTCCCTCTCCTGAGAGTGCCCGACAAGATGGGCACGGCTGCGGGGTGGGTGGTTGGGAGGGAGGGGGGCACACCCATGTATTATAAGACCCCTCCTAAATAACAATAATGATGGTAATCACAGCAGCTAACGGCTGTGGCTGGCGTCTCTCGCTCTGTCCCTCAATCAGAGGGTCAGACGGAGGGAACCGGACGGGGTCACCGAGCAGAGAACCCCGGACAGCGCCCACCGTTCCTCGAAGGTGTCAAGGGAGTGTGACAGGGGTGATTTTTTTTTTTTTTGAAACAGAAAAGAAGTTTATTTTTAACAGTTACAGAAATTACAAAAAGATAAAGAAAAACTTAGCAACAAAACAACGCAATCAGAAGGTATAACACAACAGCTTTCAGGAGGGAGAGGTGTTCAGGCTAGCCCAGGCCCAGAGCGGGGGGGCTTCCTCGACACTCGTGGTCTTCCACCCTCCTGAGTTACCTGGTGGCCTAGAGCGGGGGGGCTTCCTCGACACTCGTGGTCTTCCACCCCCTCGAGTTACCTAGTGCCGCGCCCAGGGTCACCGACCCTCCCTCTCCTGAGAGTGCCCGACAAGATGGGCACGGCTGTGGGGTGGGTTGTTGGGAGGGAGGGGGGCACACCCATGTATTATAAGACCCCTCCTAAATAACAATAATGATGGTAATCACAGCAGCTAACGGCTGTGGCTGGCGTCTCTCGCTCTGTCCCTCAATCAGAGGGTCAGACGGAGGGAACCGGACGGGGTCACCGAGCAGAGAACCCCGGACAGCGCCCACCGTTCCTCAAAGGTGTCAACGGAGTGTGACAGGGGTGATTTTTTTTTTTTTTGAAACAGAAAAGAAGTTTATTTGTAACAGTTACAGAGATTACAAAAAGATAAAGGAAAACTTAGCAACAAAACAACGCAATCAGAAGGTATAACACAACAGCTTTCAGGAGGGAGAGGTGTTCAGGCTAGCCCAGGCCCAGAGCGGGGGGGCTTCCTCGACACTCGTGGTCTTCCACCCTCCTGAGTTACCTGGTGGCCTAGAGCGGGGGGGCTTCCTCGACACTCGTGGTCTTCCACCCCCTCGAGTTACCTAGTGCCGCGCCCAGGGTCACCGACCCTCCCTCTCCTGAGAGTGCCCGACAAGATGGGCACGGCTGCGGGGTGGGTGGTTGGGAGGGAGGGGGGCACACCCATGTATTATAAGACCCCTCCTAAATGACAATAATGATGGTATTCACAGCAGCTAACGGCTGTGGCTGGCGTCTCTCGCTCTGTCCCTCAATCAGAGGGTCAGACGGAGGGAACCGGACGGGGTCACCGAGCAGAGAACCCCGGACAGCGCCCACCGTTCCTCGAAGGTGTCAAGGGAGTGTAACAGGGGCGGTTTTTTTTTTTTTTTTTTTTTTTTGAAACAGAAAAGAAGTTTATTTGTAACAGTTACAGAGATTACAAAAAGATAAAGAAAAACTTAGCAACAAAACAACGCAATCAGAAGGTATAACACAACAGCTTTCAGGAGGGAGAGGTGTTCAGGCTAGCCCAGGCCCAGAGCGGGGGGGCTTCCTCGACACTCGTGGTCTTCCACCCTCCTGAGTTACCTGGTGGCCTAGAGCGGGGGGGCTTCCTCGACACTCGTGGTCTTCCACCCCCTCGAGTTACCTAGTGCCGCGCCCAGGGTCACCGACCCTCCCTCTCCTGAGAGTGCCCGACAAGATGGGCACGGCTGCGGGGTGGGTGATTGGGAGGGAGGGGGGCACACCCATGTATTATAAAACCTCTCCTAAATAACAATAATGATGGTATTCACAGCAGCCAACGGCTGTGGCTGGCATCTCTCGCTCTGTCCCTCAATCAGAGGGTCAGACGGAGGGAACCGGACGGGGTCACCGAGCAGAGAACCCCGGACAGCGCCCACCGTTCCTCGAAGGTGTCAAGGGAGTGTGACAGGGGTGATTTTTTTTTTTTTTTTGAAACAGAAAAGAAGTTTATTTGTAACAATTAAAGAGATTACAAAAAGATAAAGAAAAACTTAGCAACAAAACAACGCAATCAGAAGGTATAACACAACAGCTTTCAGGAGGGAGAGGTGTTCAGGCTAGCCCAGGCCCAGAGCGGGGGGGCTTCCTCGACACTCGTGGTCTTCCACCCCGTCGAGTTACCTAGTGCCGCGCCCAGGGTCACCGACCCTCCCTCTCCTGAGAGTGCCCGACAAGATGGGCACGGCTGCGGGGTGGGTGGTTGGGAGGGAGGGGGGCACACCCATGTATTATAAGACCCCTCCTAAATAACAATAATGATGGTAATCACAGCAGCTAACGGCTGTGGCTGGCGTCTCTCGCTCTGTCCCTCAATCAGAGGGTCAGACGGAGGGAACCGGACGGGGTCACCGAGCAGAGAACCCCGGACAGCGCCCACCGTTCCTCGAAGGTGTCAAGGGAGTGTGACAGGGGTGATTTTTTTTTTTGAAACAGAAAAGAAGTTTATTTGTAACAGTTACAGAGATTACAAAAAGAGAAAGAAAAACTTAGCAACAAAACAACGCAATCAGAAGGTATAACACAACAGCTTTCAGGAGGGAGAGGTGTTCAGGCTAGCCCAGGCCCAGAGCAGGGGGGCTTCCTCGACACTCGTGGTCTTCCACCCTCCTGAGGTACCTGGTGGCCTAGAGCGGGGGGGCTTCCTCGACACTCGTGGTCTTCCACCCCCTCGAGTTACCTAGTGCCGCGCCCAGGGTCACCGACCCTCCCTCTCCTGAGAGTGCCCGACAAGATGGGCACGGCTGCGGGGTGGGTGGTTGGGAGGGAGGGGGGCACACCCATGTATTATAAAACCCCTCCTAAATGACAATAATAATGGAATTCAGAGCAGCTAACGGCTGTGGCTGGCATCTCTCGCTCTGTCCCTCAATCAGAGGGTCAGACGGAGGGAACCGGACGGGGTCACCGAGCAGAGAACCCCGGACAGCGCCCACCGTTCCTCGAAGGTGTCAAGGGAGTGTGACAGGGGTGATTTTTTTTTTTTTGAAACAGAAAAGAAGTTTATTTGTAACAGTTACAGAGATTACAAAAAGATAAAGAAAAACTTAGCAACAAAACAACGCAATCAGAAGGTATAACACAACAGCTTTCAGGAGGGAGAGGTGTTCAGGCTAGCCCAGGCCCAGAGCGGGGGGGGCTTCCTCGACACTCGTGGTCTTCCACCCTCCTGAGTTACCTGGTGGCCTAGAGCGGGGGGGCTTCCTCGACACTCGTGGTCTTCCACCCCCTCGAGTTACCTAGTGCCGCGCCCAGGGTCACCGACCCTCCCTCTCCTGAGAGTGCCTGACAAGATGGGCACGGCTGCGGGGTGGGTGGTTGGGAGGGAGGGGGGCACACCCATGTATTATAAGACCCCTCCTAAATAACAATAATGATGGTAATCACAGCAGCTAACGGCTGTGGCTGGCGTCTCTCGCTCTGTCCCTCAATCAGAGGGTCAGACGGAGGGAACCGGACGGGGTCACCGAGCAGAGAACCCCGGACAGCGCCCACCGTTCCTCGAAGGTGTCAAGGGAGTGTGACAGGGGTGATTTTTTTTTTTTTTTTTTGAAACAGAAAAGAAGTTTATTTGTAACAGTTACAGAGATTACAAAAAGATAAAGAAAAACTTAGCAACAAAACAATGCAATCAGAAGGTATAACACAACAGCTTTCAGGAGGGAGAGGTGTTCAGGCTAGCCCAGGCCCAGAGCGGGGGGGCTTCCTCGACACTCGTGGTCTTCCACCCTCCTGAGGTACCTGGTGGCCTAGAGCGGGGGGGCTTCCTCGACACTCGTGGTCTTCCACCCCCTCGAGTTACCTAGTGCCGCGCCCAGGGTCACCGACCCTCCCTCTCCTGAGAGTGCCCGACAAGATGGGCACGGCTGCGGGGTGGGTGGTTGGGAGGGAGGGGGGCACACCCATGTATTATAAAACCCCTCCTAAATGACAATAATGATGGTATTCACAGCAGCTAACGGCTGTGGCTGGCATCTCTCGCTCTGTCCCTCAATCAGAGGGTCAGACGGAGGGAACCGGACGGGGTCACCGAGCAGAGAACCCCGGACAGCGCCCACCGTTCCTCAAAGGTGTCAAGGGAGTGTGACAGGGGTGATTTTTTTTTTTTTTTTTGAAACAGAAAAGAAGTTTATTTGTAACAATTACAGAGTTTACAAAAAGATAAAGAAAAACTTAGCAACAAAACAACGCAATCAGAAGGTATAACACAACAGCTTTCAGGAGGGAGAGGTGTTCAGGCTAGCCCAGGCCCAGAGCGGGGGGGCTTCCTCGACACTCGTGGTCTTCCACCCTCCTGAGTTACCCGGTGTCCTAGAGTGGGGGGGCTTCCTCGACACTCGTGGTCTTCCACCCCCTCGAGTTACCTAGTGCCGCGCCCAGGGTCACCGACCCTCCCTCTCCTGAGAGTGCCCGACAAGATGGGCACGGCTGCGGGGTGGGTGGTTGGGAGGGAGGGGGGCACACCCATGTATTATAAGACCCCTCCTAAATAACAATAATGATGGTAATCACAGCAGCTAACGGCTGTGGCTGGCGTCTCTCGCTCTGTCCCTCAATCAGAGGGTCAGACGGAGGGAACCGGACGGGGTCACCGAGCAGAGAACCCCGGACAGCGCCCACCGTTCCTCGAAGGTGTCAAGGGAGTGTGACAAGGGTGATTTTTTTTTTTTTTTTTGAAACAGAAAAGAAGTTTATTTGTAACAGTTACAGAGATTACAAAAAGATAAAGAAAAACTTAGCAACAAAACAACGCAATCAGAAGGTATAACACAACAGCTTTCAGGAGGGAGAGGTGTTCAGGCTAGCCCAGGCCCCGAGCCGGGGGGCTTCCTCGACACTCGTGGTCTTCCACCCTCCTGAGTTACCTGGTGGCCTAGAGCGGGGGGTCTTCCTCGACACTCGTGGTCTTCCACCCCCTCGAGTTACCTAGTGCCGCGCCCAGGGTCACCGACCCTCCCTCTCCTGAGAGTGCCCGACAAGATGGGCACGGCTGCGGGGTGGGTGGTTGGGAGGGAGGGGGGCACACCCATGTATTATAAGACCCCTCCTAAATAACAATAATGATGGTATTCACAGCAGCTAACGGCTGTGGCTGGCATCTCTCGCTCTGTCCCTCAATCAGAGGGTCAGACGGAGGGAACCGGACGGGGTCACCGAGCAGAGAACCCCGGACAGCGCCCACCGTTCCTCGAAGGTGTCAAGGGAGTGTGACAGGGGTGATTTTTTTTTTTTTTTTTTTGAAACAGAAAAGAAGTTTATTTGTAACAGTTACAGAGATTACAAAAAGATAAAGAAAAACTTAGCAACAAAACAATGCAATCAGAAGGTATAACACAACAGCTTTCAGGAGGGAGAGGTGTTCAGGCTAGCCCAGGCCCAGAGCCGGGGGGCTTCCTCGACACTCGTGGTCTTCCACCCTCCTGAGGTACCTGGTGGCCTAGAGCGGGGGGGCTTCCTCGACACTCGTGGTCTTCCACCCCATCGAGTTACCTAGTGCCGCGCCCAGGGTCACCGACCCTCCCTCTCCTGAGAGTGCCCGACAAGATGGGCACGGCTGCGGGGTGGGTGGTTGGGAGGGAGGGGGGCACACCCATGTATTATAAAACCCCTCCTAAATGACAATAATGATGGTATTCACAGCAGCTAACGGCTGTGGCTGGCGTCTCTCGCTCTGTCCCTCAATCAGAGGGTCAGACGGAGGGAACCGGACGGGGTCACCGAGCAGAGAACCCCGGACAGCGCCCACCGTTCCTCGAAGGTGTCAAGGGAGTGTGACAGGGGCGGTTTTTTTTGAAACAGAAAAGAAGTTTATTTGTAACAGTTACAGAGATTACAAAAAGAGAAAGAAAAACTTAGCAACAAAACAACGCAATCAGAAGGTATAACACAACAGCTTTCAGGAGGGAGAGGTGTTCAGGCTAGCCCAGGCCCAGAGCGGGGGGGCTTCCTCGACACTCGTGGTCTTCCACCCTCCTGAGTTACCTGGTGGCCTAGAGCGGGGGGGCTTCCTCGACACTCGTGGTCTTCCACCCCCTCGAGTTACCTAGTGCCGCGCCCAGGGTCACCGACCCTCCCTCTCCTGAGAGTGCCCGACAAGATGGGCACGGCTGCGGGGTGGGTGGTTGGGAGGGAGGGGGGCACACCCATGTATTATAAGACCCCTCCTAAATAACAATAATGATGGTAATCACAGCAGCTAACGGCTGTGGCTGGCGTCTCTCGCTCTGTCCCTCAATCAGAGGGTCAGACGGAGGGAACCGGACGGGGTCACCGAGCAGAGAACCCCGGACAGCGCCCACCGTTCCTTGAAGGTGTCAAGGGAGTGTGACAGGGGTGATTTTTTTTTTTTTTTGAAACAGAAAAGAAGTTTATTTGTAACAGTTACAGAGATTACAAAAAGATAAAGAAAAACTTAGCAACAAAACAACGCAATCAGAAGGTATAACACAACAGCTTTCAGGAGGGAGAGGTGTTCAGGCTAGCCCAGGCCCAGAGCGGGGGGGCTTCCTCGACACTCGTGGTCTTCCACCCTCCTGAGTTACCTGGTGGCCTAGAGCGGGGGGGCTTCCTCGACACTCGTGGTCTTCCACCCCCTCGAGTTACCTAGTGCCGCGCCCAGGGTCACCGACCCTCCCTCTCCTGAGAGTGCCCGACAAGATGGGCACGGCTGCGGGGTGGGTGGTTGGGAGGGAGTGGGGCACACCCATGTATTATAAGACCCCTCCTAAATAACAATAATGATGGTAATCACAGCAGCTAACGGCTGTGGCTGGCGTCTCTCGCTCTGTCCCTCAAACAGAGGGTCAGACGGAGGGAACCGGACGGGGTCACCGAGCAGAGAACCCCGGACAGCGCCCACCGTTCCTCGAAGGTGTCAAGGGAGTGTGACAGGGGTGATTTTTTTTTTTTTTGAAACAGAAAAGAAGTTTATTTGTAACAGTTACAGAGATTACAAAAAGATAAAGAAAAACTTAGCAACAAAACAACGCAATCAGAAGGTATAACACAACAGCTTTCAGGAGGGAGAGGTGTTCAGGCTAGCCCAGGCCCAGAGCGGGGGGACTTCCTCGACACTCGTGGTCTTCCACCCTCCTGAGTTACCTGGTGGCCTAGAGCGGGGGGGCTTCCTCGACACTCGTGGTCTTCCACCCCCTCGAGTTACCTAGTGCCGCGCCCAGGGTCACCGACCCTCCCTCTCCTGAGAGTGCCCGACAAGATGGGCACGGCTGCGGGGTGGGTGGTTGGGAGGGAGGGGGGCACACCCATGTATTATAAAACCCCTCCTAAATAACAATAATGATGGTATTCACAGCAGCTAACGGCTGTGGCTGGCATCTCTCGCTCTGTCCCTCAATCAGAGGGTCAGACGGAGGGAACCGGACGGGGTCACCGAGCAAAGAACCCCGGACAGCGCCCACCGTTCCTCGAAGGTGTCAAGGGAGTGTGACAGGGGTGATTTTTTTTTATTTTTTTTTTTTTGAAACAGAAAAGAAGTTTATTTGTAACAGTTACAGAGATTACAAAAAGATAAAGAAAACCTTAGCAACAAAACAATGCAATCAGAAGGTATAACACAACAGCTTTCAGGAGGGAGAGGTGTTCAGGCTAGCCCAGGCCCAGAGCCGGGGGGCTTCCTCGACACTCGTGGTCTTCCACCCTCCTGAGGTACCTGGTGGCCTAGAGCGGGGGGTCTTCCTCGACACTCGTGGTCTTCCACCCCCTCGAGTTACCTAGTGCCGCGCCCAGGGTCACCGACCCTCCCTCTCCTGAGAGTGCCCGACAAGATGGGCACGGCTGCGGGGTGGGTGATTGGGAGGGAGGGGGGCACACCCATGTATTATAAGACCCCTCCTAAATGACAATAATGATGGTATTCACAGCAGCTAACGGCTGTGGCTGGCGTCTCTCGCTCTGTCCCTCAATCAGAGGGTCAGACGGAGGGAACCGGACGGGGTCACCGAGCAGAGAACCCCGGACAGCGCCCACCGTTCCTCGAAGGTGTCAAGGGAGTGTGACAGGGGCGGTTTTTTGTTTTTTTTTTTGAAACAGAAAAGAAGTTTATTTGTAACAGTTACAGAGATTACAAAAAAATAAAGAAAAACTTAGCAACAAAAAAACGCAATCAGAAGGTATAACACAACAGCTTTCAGGAGGGAGAGGTGTTCAGGCTAGCCCAGGCCCAGAGCGGGGGGGCTTCCTCGACACTCGTGGTCTTCCACCCTCCTGAGTTACCTGGTGGCCTAGAGCGGGGGGGCTTCCTCGACACTCGTGGTCTTCCACCCCCTCGAGTTACCTAGTGCCGCGCCCAGGGTCACCGACCCTCCCTCTCCTGAGAGTGCCCGACAAGATGGGCACGGCTGCGGGGTGGGTGATTGGGAGGGAGGGGGGCACACCCATGTATTATAAAACCTCTCCTAAATAACAATAATGATGGTATTCACAGCAGCTAACGGCTGTGGCTGGCGTCTCTCGCTCTGTCCCTCAATCAGAGGGTCAGACGGAGGGAACCGGACGGGGTCACCGAGCAGAGAACCCCGGACAGCGCCCACCGTTCCTCGAAGGTGTGAAGGGAGTGTGACAGGGGCGGTTATTTTTTTTTTTTTTTTTTTTGAAACAGAAAAGAAGTTTATTTGTAACAGTTACAGAGATTACAAAAAGATAAAGAAAAACTTAGCAACAAAACAACGCAATCAGAAGGTATAACACAACAGCTTTCAGGAGGGAGAGGTGTTCAGGCTAGCCCAGGCCCAGAGCGGGGGGGCTTCCTCGACACTCGTGGTCTTCCACCCTCCTGAGTTACCTGGTGGCCTAGAGCGGGGGGGCTTCCTCGACACTCGTGGTCTTCCACCCCCTCGAGTTACCTAGTGCCGCGCCCAGGGTCACCGACCCTCCCTCTCCTGAGAGTGCCCGACAAGATGGGCACGGCTGCGGGGTGGATGGTTGGGAGGGAGGGGGGCACACCCATGTATTATAAGACCCCTTCTAAATAACAATAATGATGGTATTCACAGCAGCTAACGGCTGTGGCTGGCGTCTCTCGCTCTGTCCCTCAATCAGAGGGTCAGACGGAGGGAACCAGACGGGGTCACCAAGCAGAGAACCCCGGACAGCGCCCACCGTTCCTCGAAGGTGTCAAGGGAGTGTGACAGGGGCGGTTTTTTTGTTTTTTGTTTTTTTTTTTTGAAACAGAAAAGAAGTTTATTTGTAACAGTTACAGAGATTACAAAAAGATAAAGAAAAACTTAGCAACAAAACAACGCAATCAGAAGGTATAACACAACAGCTTTCAGGAGGGAGAGGTGTTCAGGCTAGCCCAGGCCCAGAGCGGGGGGGCTTCCTCGACACTCGTGGTCTTCCACCCTCCTGAGTTACCTGGTGGCCTAGAGCGGGGGGGCTTCCTCGACACTCGTGGTCTTCCACCCCCTCGAGTTACCTAGTGCCGCGCCCAGGGTCACCGACCCTCCCTCTCCTGAGAGTGCCCGACAAGATGGGCACGGCTGCGGGGTGGGTGATTGGGAGGGAGGGGGGCACACCCATGTATTATAAAACCCCTCCTAAATGACAATAATGATGGTATTCACAGCAGCTAAGGGCTGTGGCTGGCGTCTCTCGCTCTGTCCCTCAATCAGAGGGTCAGACGGAGGGAACCGGACGGGGTCACCGAGCAGAGAACCCCGGACAGCGCCCACCGTTCCTCGAAGGTGTCAAGGGAGTGTGACAGGGGCGGTTTTTTTTGAAACAGAAAAGAAGTTTATTTGTAACAGTTACAGAGATTACAAAAAGATAAAGAAAAACTTAGCAACAAAACAACGCAATCAGAAGGTATAACACAACAGCTTTCAGGAGGGAGAGGTGTTCAGGCTAGCCCAGGCCCAGAGCGGGGGGGCTTCCTCGACACTCGTGGTCTTCCACCCTCCTGAGTTACCTGGTGGCCTAGAGCGGGGGGGCTTCCTCGACACTCGTGGTCTTCCACCCCCTCGAGTTACCTAGTGCCGCGCCCAGGGTCACCGACCCTCCCTCTCCTGAGAGTGCCCGACAAGATGGGCACGGCTGCGGGGTGGATGGTTGGGAGGAAGGGGGGCACACCCATGTATTATAAGACCCCTTCTAAATAACCATAATGATGGTATTCACAGCAGCTAACGGCTGTGGCTGGCGTCTCTCGCTCTGTCCCTCAATCAGAGGGTCAGACGGAGGGAACCGGATGGGGTCACCGAGCAGAGAACCCCGGACAGCGCCCACCGTTCCTCGAAGGTGTCAAGGGAGTGTGACAGGGGCGGGTTTTTTTTTTTTTTTTTTTTTTTGAAACAGAAAAGAAGTTTATTTGTACCAGGTACAGAGATTACAAAAAAATAAAGAAAAACTTAGCAACAAAAAAACGCAATCAGAAGGCATAACACAACAGCTTTCAGGAGGGAGAGGTGTTCAGGCTAGCCCAGGCCCAGAGCGGGGGGGCTTCCTCGACACTCGTGGTCTTCCACCCTCCTGAGTTACCTGGTGGCCTAGAGCGGGGGGGCTTCCTCGACACTCGTGGTCTTCCACCCCCTCGAGTTACCTAGTGCCGCGCCCAGGGTCACCAACCCTCCCTCTCCTGAGAGTGCCCGACAAGGTGGGCACGGCTGCGGGGTGGGTGGTTGGGAGGGAGGGGGGCACACCCATGTATTATAAAACCCCTCCTAAATGACAATAATGATGGTATTCACAGCAGCTAACGGCTGTGGCTGGCGTCTCTCGCTCTGTCCCTCAATCAGAGGGTCAGACGGAGGGAACCGGACGGGGTCACCGAGCAGAGAACCCCGGACAGCGCCCACCGTTCCTCGAAGGTGTCAAGGGAGTGTGACAGGGGCGGGTTTTTTTTTTTTTTTTTTGAAACAGAAAAGAAGTTTATTTGTAACAGTTACAGAGATTACAAAAAGATAAAAAAAAACTTAGCAACAAAACAACGCAATCAGAAGGTATAACACAACAGCTTTCAGGAGGGAGAGGTGTTCAGGCTAGCCCAGGCCCAGAGCGGGGGGCCTTCCTCGACACTCGTGGTCTTCCACCCTCCTGAGTTACCTGGTGGCCTAGAGCGGGGGGGCTTCCTCGACACTCGTGGTCTTCCACCCCCTCGAGTTACCTAGTGCCGCGCCCAGGGTCACCGACCCTCCCTCTCCTGAGAGTGCCCGACAAGGTGGGCACGGCTGCGGGGTGGGTGGTTGGGAGGGAGGGGGGCACACCCATGTATTATAAGACCCCTCCTAAATAACAATAATGATGGTATTCACAGCAGCTAAACGGCTGTGGCTGGCGTCTCTCGCTCTGTCCCTCAATCAGAGGGTCAGACGGAGGGAACCGGACGGGGTCACCGAGCAGAGAACCCCGGACAGCGCCCACCGTTCCTCGAAGGTGTCAAGGGAGTGTGACAGGGGCGGTTTTTTTTTTTTTTTTTTGAAACAGAAAAGAAGTTTATTTGTAACAGTTACAGAAATTACAAAAAGATAAAGAAAAACTTAGCAACAAAACAACGCAATCAGAAGGTATAACACAACAGCTTTCAGGAGGGAGAGGTGTTCAGGCTAGCCCAGGCCCAGAGCGGGGGGGCTTCCTCGACACTCATGGACTTCCACCCTCCTGAGTTACCTGGTGGCCTAGAGCGGGGGGGCTTCCTCGACACTCGTGGTCTTCCACCCCCTCGAGTTACCTAGTGCCGCGCCCAGGGTCACCGACCCTCCCTCTCCTGAGAGTGCCCGACAAGATGGGCACGGCTGCGGGGTGGGTGGTTGGGAGGGAGGGGGGCACACCCATGTATTATAAGACCCCTCCTAAAGAACAATAATGATGGTATTCACAGCAGCTAAACGGCTGTGGCTGGCGTCTCTCGCTCTGTCCCTCAATCAGAGGGTCAGACGGAGGGAACCGGACGGGGTCACCGAGCAGAGAACCCCGGACAGCGCCCACCGTTCCTCGAAGGTGTGAAGGGAGTGTGACAGGGGCGGTTATTTTTTTTTTTTTTTTTTTTGAAACAGAAAAGAAGTTTATTTGTACCAGGTACAGAGATTACAAAAAGATAAAGAAAAACTTAGCAACAAAACAACGCTATCAGAAGGTATAACACAACAGCTTTCAGGAGGGAGAGGTGTTCAGGCTAGCCCAGGCCCAGAGCGGGGGGGCTTCCTCGACACTCGTAGTCTTCCACCATCCTGAGTTACCTGGTGGCCTAGAGCGTGGGGGCTTCCTCGACACTCGTGGTCTTCCACCCCCTCGAGTTACCTAGTGCCGCGCCCAGGGTCACCGACCCTCCCTCTCCTGAGAGTGCCCGACAAGATGGGCACGGCTGCGGGGTGGGTGATTGGGAGGGAGGGGGGCACACCCATGTATTATAAAACCCCTCCTAAATAACAATAATGATGGTATTCACAGCAGCTAACGGCTGTGGCTGGCGTCTCTCGCTCTGTCCCTCAATCAGAGGGTCAGACGGAGGGAACCGGACGGGGTCACCGAGCAGAGAACCCCGGACAGCGCCCACCGTTCCTCGAAGGTGTCAAGGGAGTGTGACAGGGGCGGTTTTTTTTGAAACAGAAAAGAAGTTTTTTGTAACAGTTACAGAGATTACAAAAAGATAAAGAAAAACTTAGCAACAAAACAACGCAATCAGAAGGTATAACACAACAGCTTTCAGGAGGGAGAGGTGTTCAGGCTAGCCCAGGCCCAGAGCGGGGGGGCTTCCTCGACACTCGTGGTCTTCCACCCTCCTGAGTTACCTGGTGGCCTAGAGCGGGGGGGCTTCCTCGACACTCGTGGTCTTCCACCCCCTCGAGTTACCTAGTGCCGCGCCCAGGGTCACCGACCCTCCCTCTCCTGAGAGTGCCCGACAAAATGGGCACCGCTGCGGGGTGGGTGATTGGGAGGGAGGGGGGCACACCCATGTATTATAAGACCCCTCCTAAATGACAATAATGATGGTATTCACAGCAGCTAACGGCTGTGGCTGGCGTCTCTCGCTCTGTCCCTCAATCAGAGGGTCAGACGGAGGGAACCGGACGGGGTCACCGAGCAGAGAACCCCGGACAGCGCCCACCGTTCCTCGAAGGTGTCAAGGGAGTGTGACAGGGGCGGGTTTTTTTTTGAAAAAGTAAAGAAGTTTATTTGTAACAGTTACAGAAATTACAAAAAGATAAAGAAAAACTTAGCAACAAAACAACGCAATCAGAAGGTATAACACAACAGCTTTCAGGAGGGAGAGGTGTTCAGGCTAGCCCAGGCCCAGAGCGGGGGGGCTTCCTCGACACTCGTGGTCTTCCACCCTCCTGAGTTACCTGGTGGCCTAGAGCGGGGGGGCTTCCTCGACACTCGTGGTCTTCCACCCCCTCGAGTTACCTAGTGCCGCGCCCAGGGTCACCGACCCTCCCTCTCCTGAGAGTGCCCGACAAGATGGGCACGGCTGCGGGGTGGGTGGTTGGGAGGGAGGGGGGCACACCCATGTATTATAAGACCCCTCCTAAATGACAATAATGATGGTATTCACAGCAGATAACGGCTGTGGCTGGCGTCTCTCGCTCTGTCCCTCAATCAGAGGGTCAGACGGAGGGAACCGGACGGGGTCACCGAGCAGAGAACCCCGGACAGCGCCCACCGTTCCTCGAAGGTGTCAAGGGAGTGTGACAGGGGCGGGTTTTTTTTTTTGAAACAGAAAAGAAGTTTCCTTGTAACAGTTACAGAGATTACAAAAAGATAAAGAAAAACTTAGCAACAAAACAACGCAATCAGAAGGTATAACACAACAGCTTTCAGGAGGGAGAGGTGTTCAGGCTAGCCCAGGCCCAGAGCGGGGGGGCTTCCTCGACACTCGTGGTCTTCCACCCTCCTGAGTTACCTGGTGGCCTAGAGCGGGGGGGCTTCCTCGACACTCGTGGTCTTCCACCCCCTCGAGTTACCTAGTGCCGCGCCCAGGGTCACCGACCCTCCCTCTCCTGAGAGTGCCCGACAAGATGGGCACGGCTGCGGGGTGGGTGGTTGGGAGGGAGGGGGGCACACCCATGTATTATAAGACCCCTCCTAAATGACAATAATGATGGTGTTCACAGCAGCTAACGGCTGTGGCTGGCGTCTCTCGCTCTGTCCCTCAATCAGAGGGTCAGACGGAGGGAACCGGACGGGGTCACCGAGCAGAGAACCCCGGACAGCGCCCACCGTTCCTCGAAGGTGTCAAGGGAGTGTGACAGGGGCGGGTTTTTTTTTTTTTTTTTTTTTTTTTTTTGAAACAGAAAAGAAGTTTCTTTGTAACAGTTACAGAGATTACAAAAAGATAAAGAAAAACTTAGCAACAAAACAAGGCAATCAGAAGGTATAACACAACAGCTTTCAGGAGGGAGAGGTGTTCAGGCTGGCCCAGGCCCAGAGCAGGGGGGCTTCCTCGACACTCGTGGTCTTCCACCCTCCTGAGTTACCTGGTGGCCTAGAGCGGGGGGGCTTCCTCGACACTCGTGGTCTTCCACCCCCTCGAGTTACCTAGTGCCGCGCCCAGGGTCACCGACCCTTACTCTCCTGAGAGTGCCCGACAAGATGGGCACGGCTGCGGGGTGGGAGGTTGGGAGGGAGGGGGGCACACCCATGTATTATAAGACCCCTCCTAAATGACAATAATGATGGTATTCACAGCAGCTAACGGCTGTGGCTGGCGTCTCTCGCTCTGTCCCTCAATCAGAGGGTCAGACGGAGGGAACCGGACGGGGTCACCGAGCAGAGAACCCCGGACAGCGCCCACCGTTCCTCGAAGGTGTCAAGGGAGTGTGACAGGGGCGGTTTTTTTTTTTGAAACAGAAAAGAAGTTTATTTGTAACAGTTACAGAGATTACAAAAAGATAAAGAAAAACTTAGCAACACAACAACGCAATCAGAAGGTATAACACAACAGCTTTCAGGAGGGAGAGGTGTTCAGGCTGGCCCAGGCCCAGAGCGGGGGGGCTTCCTCGACACTCGTGGTCTTCCACCCTCCTGAGTTACCTGGTGGCCTAGAGCGGGGGGGCTTCCTCGACACTCGTGGTCTTCCACCCCCTCGAGTTACCTAGTGCCGCGCCCAGGGTCACCGACCCTCCCTCTCCTGAGAGTGCCCGACAAGATGGGCACGGCTGCGGGGTGGGTGGTTGGGAGGGAGGGGGGCACACCCATGTATTGTAAGACCCCTCCTAAATGACAATAATGATGGTATTCACAGCAGCTAACGGCTGTGGCTGGCGTCTCTCGCTCTGTCCCTCAATCAGAGGGTCAGACGGAGGGAACCGGACGGGGTCACCGAGCAGAGAACCCCGGACAGGGCCCACCGTTCCTCGAAGGTGTCAAGGGAGTGCGACAGGGGCGGTTTTTTTTTTTTTTTTGAAACAGAAAAGAAGTTTATTTGTAACAGTTACAGAGATTACAAAAAGATAAAGAAAAACTTAGCAACAAAACAACGCAATCAGAAGGTATAACACAACAGCTTTCAGGAGGGAGAGGTGTTCAGGCTAGCCCAGGCCCAGAGCGGGGGGGCTTCCTCGACACTCGTGGTCTTCCACCCTCCTGAGTTACCTGGTGGCCTAGAGCGGGGGGGCTTCCTCGACACTGTGGTCTTCCACCCCCTCGAGTTACCTAGTGCCGTACCCAGGGTCACCGACCCTCCCTCTCCTGAGAGTGCCCGACAAGATGGGCACGGCTGCGGGGTGGGTGGTTGGGAGGAAGGGGGGCACACCCATGTATTATGAGACCCGTCCTAAATAACAATAATGATGGTATTCACAGCAGCTAACGGCTGTGGCTGGCGTCTCTCGCTCTGTCCCTCAATCAGAGGGTCAGACGGAGGGAACCGGACGGGGTCACCGAGCAGAGAACCCCGGACAGCGCCCACCGTTCCTCGAAGGTGTCAAGGGAGTGTGACAGGGGCGGTTTTTTTTTTTTTTTTTTTTTTTTGAAAACAGTAAAGAAGTTTATTTGTAACAGTTACAGAAATTACAAAAAGATAAAGAAAAACTTAGCAACAAGACAACGCAAACAGAAGGTATAACACAACAGCTTTCAGGAGGGAGAGGTGTTCAGGCTAGCCCAGGCCCAGAGCGGGGGGGCTTCCTCGACACTCGTGGTCTTCCACCCTCCTGAGTTACCTGGTGGCCTAGAGCGGGGGGGCTTCCTCGACACTCGTGGTCTTCCACCCCCTCGAGTTACCTAGTGCCGCGCCCAGGGTCACCGACCCTCCCTCTCCTGAGAGTGCCCGACAAGATGGGCACGGCTGCGGGGTGGGTGGTTGGGAGGGAGCGGGGCACACCCATGTATTATAAGACCCCTCCTAAATAACAATAATGATGGTATTCACAGCAGCTAACGGCTGTGGCTGGCGTCTCTCGCTCTGTCCCTCAATCAGAGGGTCAGACGGAGGGAACCGGACGGGGTCACCGAGCAGAGAACCCCGGACAGCGCCCACCGTTCCTCGAAGGTGTCAAGGGAGTGTGACAGGGGCGTTTTTTTTTTTTTTTTTTTTTTTTGAAACAGAAAAGAAGTTTATTTGCAACAGTTACAGAGATTACAAAGAGATAAAGAAAAACTTAGCAACAAAACAACGCAATCAGAAAGTATAACACAACAGCTTTCAGGAGGGAGAGGTGTTCAGGCTAGCCCAGGCCCAGAGCGGGGGGGCTTCCTCGACACTCGTGGTCTTCCACCCTCCTGAGTTACCTGGTGGCCTAGAGCGGGGGGGCTTCCTCGACACTCGTGGTCTTCACCCCCTCGAGTTACCTAGTGCCGTACCCAGGGTCACCGACCCTCCCTCTCCTGAGAGTGCCCGACAAGATGGGCACGGCTGCGGGGTGGGTGGTTGGGAGGGAGGGGGGCACACCCATGTATTATAAGACCCCTCCTAAATAACAATAATGATGGTATTCACAGCAGCTAACGGCTGTGGCTGGCGTCTCTCGCTCTGTCCCTCAATCAGAGGGTCAGACGGAGGGAACCGGACGGGGTCACCGAGCAGAGAACCCCGGACAGCGCCCACCGTTCCTCGAAGGTGTCAAGGGAGTGTGACAGGGGCGGTTTTTTTTTTTTTTTTGAAACAGAAAAGAAGTTTATTTGCAACAGTTACAGAGATTACAAAGAGATAAAGAAAAACTTGGCAACAAAACAACGCAATCAGAAAGTATAACACAACAGCTTTCAGGAGGGAGAGGTGTTCAGGCTAGCCCAGGCCCAGAGCGGGGGGGCTTCCTCGACACTCGTGGTCTTCCACCCTCCTGAGTTACCTGGTGGCCTAGAGCGGGGGGGCTTCCTCGACACTCGTGGTCTTCACCCCCTCAAGTTACCTAGTGCCGTACCCAGGGTCACCGACCCTCCCTCTCCTGAGAGTGCCCGACAAGATGGGCACGGCTGCGTGGTGGGTGGTTGGGAGGGAGGGGGGCACACCCATGTATTATAAGACCCCTCCTAAATAACAATAATGATGGTATTCACAGCAGCTAACGGCTGTGGCTGGCGTCTCTCGCTCTGTCCCTCAATCAGAGGGTCAGACGGAGGGAACCGGACGGGGTCACCGAGCAGAGAACACCGGACAGCGCCCACCGTTCCTCGAAGGTGTCAAGGGAGTGTGACAGGGGCGGTTTTTTTTTTTTTTTTTGAAACAGAAAAGAAGTTTATTTGTAACAGTTACAGAGATTACAAAAAGATAAAGAAAAACTTAGCAACAAAACAACGCAATCAGAAGGTATAACACAACAGCTTTCAGGAGGGAGAGGTGTTCAGGCTAGCCCAGGCCCAGAGCGGGGGGGCTTCCTCGACACTCGTGGTCTTCCACCCTCCTGAGTTACCTGGTGGCCTAGAGCGGGGGGGCTTCCTCGACACTCGTGGTCTTCCACCCCCTCGAGTTACCCAGTGCCGCGCCCAGGGTCACCGACCCTCCCTCTCCTGAGAGTGCCCGACAAGATGGGCACGGCTGCGGGGTGGGTGGTTGGGAGGGAGGGGGGCACACCCATGTATTATAAGACCCCTCCTAAATGACAATAATGATGGTATTCACAGCAGCTAACGGCTGTGGCTGGCGTCTCTCGCTCTGTCCCTCAATCAGAGGGTCAGACGGAGGGAACCGGACGGGGTCACCGAGCAGAGAACCCCGGACAGCGCCCACCGTTCCTCGAAGGTGTCAAGGGAGTGTGACAGGGGCGGTTTTTTTTTTTTTTTTTTTTTTTTGAAACAGAAAAGAAGTTTATTTGTAACAGTTACAGAGATTACAAAGAGATAAAGAAAAACTTAGCAACAAAACAACGCAATCAGAAGATATAACACAACAGTTTTCAGGAGGGAGAGGTGTTCAGGCTAGCCCAGGCCCAGAGCGGGGGGGCTTCCTCGACACTCGTGGTCTTCCACCCTCCTGAGTTACCTGGTGGCCTAGAGCGGGGGGGCTTCCTCGACACTCGTGGTCTTCCACCCCCTCGAGTTACCTAGTGCCGCGCCCAGGGTCACCGACCCTCCCTCTCCTGAGAGTGCCCGACAAGATGGGCACGGCTGCGGGGTGGGTGGTTGGGAGGGAGGGGGGCACACCCATGTATTATAAGACCCCTCCTAAATGACAATAATGATGGTATTCACAGCAGCTAACGGCTGTGGCTGGCGTCTCTCGCTCTGTCCCTCAATCAGAGGGTCAGACGGAGGGAACCGGACGGGGTCACCGAGCAGAGAACCCCGGACAGCGCCCACCGTTCCTCGAAGGTGTCAAGGGATTGTGACAGGGGCGGTTTTTTTTTTTGAAACAGAAAAGAAGTTTATTTGTAACAGTTACAGAGATTACAAAAAGATAAAGAAAAACTTAGCAACAAAACAACGCAATCAGAAGGTATAACACAACAGCTTTCAGGAGGGAGAGGTGTTCAGGCGAGCCCAGACCCAGAGCGGGGGGGCTTCCTCGACACTCGTGGTCTTCCACCCTCCTGAGTTACCTGGTGGCCTAGAGCGGGGGAGCTTCCTCGACACTCGTGGTCTTCCACCCCCTCGAGTTACCTAGTGCCGCGCCCAGGGTCACCGACCCTCCCTCTCCTGAGAGTGCCCGACAAGATGGGCACGGCTGCGGGGTGGGTGGTTGGGAGGGAGGGGGGCACAGCCATGTATTATAAGACCCCTCCTAAATGACAATAATGATGGTATTCACAGCAGCTAACGGCTGTGGCTGGCGTCTCTCGCTCTGTCCCTCAATCAGAGGGTCAGACGGAGGGAACCGGACGGGGTCACCGAGCAGAGAACCCCGGACAGCGCCCACCGTTCCTCGAAGGTGTCAAGGGAGTGTGACAGGGGCGGTTTTTTTTTTTTTTTTTTTTCTTTTTGAAACAGAAAAGAAGTTTATTTGTAACAGTTACAGAGATTACAAAAAGATAAAGAAAAACTTAGCAACAAAACAACGCAATCAGAAGGTATAACACAACAGCTTTCAGGAGGGAGAGGTGTTCAGGCTAGCCCAGGCCCAGAGCGGGGGGGCTTCCTCGACACTCGTGGTCTTCCACCCTCCTGAGTTACCTGGTGGCCTAGAGCGGGGGCGCTTCCTCGACACTCGTGGTCTTCCACCCCCTCGAGTTACCTAGTGCCGCGCCCAGGGTCACCGACCCTCCCTCTCCTGAGAGTGCCCGACAAGATGGGCACGGCTGCGGGGTGGGTGGTTGGGAGGGAGGGGGGCACACCCATGTATTATAAGACCCCTCCTAAATGACAATAATGATGGTATTCACAGCAGCTAACGGCTGTGGCTGGCGTCTCTCGCTCTGTCCCTCAATCAGAGGGTCAGACGGAGGGAACCGGACGGGGTCACCGAGCAGAGAACCCCGGACAGCGCCCACCGTTCCTCGAAGGTGTCAAGGGAGTGTGACAGGGGCGGTTTTTTTTTTTTGAAACAGAAAAGAAGTTTATTTGTAACAGTTACAGAAATTACAAAAAGATAAAGAAAAACTTAGCAACACAACAGCGCAATCAGAAGGTATAACACAACAGCTTTCAGGAGGGAGAGGTGTTCAGGCTGGCCCAGGCCCAGAGCGGGGGGGCTTCCTCGACACTCGTGGTCTTCCACCCTCCTGAGTTACCTGGTGGCCTAGAGCGGGGGGGCTTCCTCGACACTCGTGGTCTTCCACCCCCTCGAGTTACCTAGTGCCGCGCCCAGGGTCACCGACCCTCCCTCTCCTGAGAGTGCCCGACAAGATGGGCACGGCTGCGGGGTGGGTGGTTGGGAGGGAGGGGGGCACACCCATGTATTGTAAGACCCCTCCTAAATGACAATAATGATGGTATTCACAGCAGCTAACGGCTGTGGCTGGCGTCTCTCGCTCTGTCCCTCAATCAGAGGGTCAGACGGAGGGAACCGGATGGGGTCACCGAGCAGAGAACCCCGGACAGCGCCCACCGTTCCTCGAAGGTGTCAAGGGAGTGTGACAGGGGCGGTTTTTTTTTTTTTTTTGAAACAGAAAAGAAGTTTATTTGTAACAGTTACAGAGATTACAAAAAGATAAAGAAAAACTTAGCAACAAAACAAGGCAATCAGAAGGTATAACACAACAGCTTTCAGGAGGGAGAGGTGTTCAGGCTGGCCCAGGCCCAGAGCGGGGGGGCTTCCTCGACACTCGTGGTCTTCCACCCTCCTGAGTTACCTGGTGGCCTAGAGCGGGGGGGCTTCCTCGACACTCGTGGTCTTCCACCCCCTCGAGTTACCTAGTGCCGCGCCCAGGGTCACCGACCCTCCCTCTCCTGAGAGTGCCCGACAAGATGGGCACGGCTGCGGGGTGGGAGGTTGGGAGGGAGGGGGGCACACCCATGTATTATAAGACCCCTCCTAAATGACAATAATGATGGTATTCACAGCAGCTAACGGCTGTGGCTGGCGTCTCTCGCTCTGTCCCTCAATCAGAGGGTCAGACGGAGGGAACCGGACGGGGTCACCGAGCAGAGAACCCCGGACAGCGCCCACCGTTCCTCGAAGGTGTCAAGGGAGTGTGACAGGGGCGGTTTTTTTTTTTGAAACAGAAAAGAAGTTTATTTGTAACAGTTACAGAGATTACAAAAAGATAAAGAAAAACTTAGCAACACAACAACGCAATCAGAAGGTATAACACAACAGCTTTCAGGAGGGAGAGGTGTTCAGGCTGGCCCAGGCCCAGAGCGGGGGGGCTTCCTCGACACTCGTGGTCTTCCACCCTCCTGAGTTACCTGGTGGCCTAGAGCGGGGGGGCTTCCTCGACACTCGTGGTCTTCCACCCCCTCGAGTTACCTAGTGCCGCGCCCAGGGTCACCGACCCTCCCTCTCCTGAGAGTGCCCGACAAGATGGGCACGGCTGCGGGGTGGGTGGTTGGGAGGGAGGGGGGCACACCCATGTATTGTAAGACCCCTCCTAAATGACAATAATGATGGTATTCACAGCAGCTAACGGCTGTGGCTGGCGTCTCTCGCTCTGTCCCTCAATCAGAGGGTCAGACGGAGGGAACCGGACTGGGTCACCGAGCAGAGAACCCCGGACAGCGCCCACCGTTCCTCGAAGGTGTCAAGGGAGTGTGACAGGGGCGGTTTTTTTTTTTGAAACAGAAAAGAAGTTTATTTGTAACAGTTACAGAGATTACAAAAAGATAAAGAAAAACTTAGCAACAAAACAACGCAATCAGAAGGTATAACACAACAGCTTTCAGGAGGGAGAGGTGTTCAGGCGAGCCCAGACCCAGAGCGGGGGGGCTTCCTCGACACTCGTGGTCTTCCACCCTCCTGAGTTACCTGGTGGCCTAGAGCGGGGGAGCTTCCTCGACACTCGTGGTCTTCCACCCCCTCGAGTTACCTAGTGCCGCGCCCAGGGTCACCGACCCTCCCTCTCCTGAGAGTGCCCGACAAGATGGGCACGGCTGCGGGGTGGGTGGTTGGGAGGGAGGGGGGCACACCCATGTATTATAAGACCCCTCCTAAATGACAATAATGATGGTATTCACAGCAGCTAACGGCTGTGGCTGGCGTCTCTCGCTCTGTCCCTCAATCAGAGGGTCAGACGGAGGGAACCGGACGGGGTCACCGAGCAGAGAACCCCGGACAGCGCCCACCGTTCCTCGAAGGTGTCAAGGGAGTGTGACAGGGGCGGTTTTTTTTTTTTTTTTTCTTTTTGAAACAGAAAAGAAGTTTATTTGTAACAGTTACAGAGATTACAAAAAGATAAAGAAAAACTTAGCAACAAAACAAGGCAATCAGAAGGTATAACACAACAGCTTTCAGGAGGGAGAGGTGTTCAGGCTAGCCCAGGCCCAGAGCGGGGGGGCTTCCTCGACACTCGTGGTCTTCCACCCTCCTGAGTTACCTGGTGGCCTAGAGCGGGGGCGCTTCCTCGACACTCGTGGTCTTCCACCCCCTCGAGTTACCTAGTGCCGCGCCCAGGGTCACCGACCCTCCCTCTCCTGAGAGTGCCCGACAAGATGGGCACGGCTGCGGGGTGGGTGGTTGGGAGGGAGGGGGGCACACCCATGTATTATAAGACACCTCCTAAATGACAATAATGATGGTATTCACAGCAGCTAACGGCTGTGGCTGGCGTCTCTCGCTCTGTCCCTCAATCAGAGGGTCAGACGGAGGGAACCGGACGGGGTCACCGAGCAGAGAACCCCGGACAGCGCCCACCGTTCCTCGAAGGTGTCAAGGGAGTGTGACAGGGGCGGTTTTTTTTTTTGAAACAGAAAAGAAGTTTATTTGTAACAGTTACAGAGATTACAAAAAGATAAAGAAAAACTTAGCAACACAACAACGCAATCAGAAGGTATAACACAACAGCTTTCAGGAGGGAGAGGTGTTCAGGCTGGCCCAGGCCCAGAGCGGGGGGGCTTCCTCGACACTCGTGGTCTTCCACCCTCCTGAGTTACCTGGTGGCCTAGAGCGGGGGGGCTTCCTCGACACTCGTGGTCTTCCACCCCCTCGAGTTACCTAGTGCCGCGCCCAGGGTCACCGACCCTCCCTCTCCTGAGAGTGCCCGACAAGATGGGCACGGCTGCGGGGTGGGTGGTTGGGAGGGAGGGGGGCACACCCATGTATTGTAAGACCCCTCCTAAATGACAATAATGATGGTATTCACAGCAGCTAACGGCTGTGGCTGGCGTCTCTCGCTCTGTCCCTCAATCAGAGGGTCAGACGGAGGGAACCGGATGGGGTCACCGAGCAGAGAACCCCGGACAGCGCCCACCGTTCCTCGAAGGTGTCAAGGGAGTGTGACAGGGGCGGTTTTTTTTTTTTTTTTTGAAACAGAAAAGAAGTTTATTTGTAACAGTTACAGAGATTACAAAAAGATAAAGAAAAACTTAGCAACAAAACAAGGCAATCAGAAGGTATAACACAACAGCTTTCAGGAGGGAGAGGTGTTCAGGCTGGCCCAGGCCCAGAGCGGGGGGGCTTCCTCGACACTCGTGGTCTTCCACCCTCCTGAGTTACCTGGTGGCCTAGAGCGGGGGGGCTTCCTCGACACTCGTGGTCTTCCACCCCCTCGAGTTACCTAGTGCCGCGCCCAGGGTCACCGACCCTCCCTCTCCTGAGAGTGCCCGACAAGATGGGCACGCCTGCGGGGTGGGAGGTTGGGAGGGAGGGGGGCACACCCATGTATTATAAGACCCCTCCTAAATGACAATAATGATGGTATTCACAGCAGCTAACGGCTGTGGCTGGCGTCTCTCGCTCTGTCCCTCAATCAGAGGGTCAGACGGAGGGAACCGGACGGGGTCACCGAGCAGAGAACCCCGGACAGCGCCCACCGTTCCTCGAAGGTGTCAAGGGAGTGTGACAGGGGCGGTTTTTTTTTTTGAAACAGAAAAGAAGTTTATTTGTAACAGTTACAGAGATTACAAAAAGATAAAGAAAAACTTAGCAACAAAACAACGCAATCAGAAGGTATAACACAACAGCTGTCAGGAGGGAGAGGTGTTCAGGCTAGCCCAGGCCCAGAGCGGGGGGGCTTCCTCGACACTCGTGGTCTTCCACCCTCCTGAGTTACCTGGTGGCCTAGAGCGGGGGGGCTTCCTCGACACTCGTGGTCTTCCACCCCCTCGAGTTACCGAGTGCCGCGCCCAGGCTCACCGACCCTCCCTCTCCTGAGAGTGCCCGACAAGATGGGCACGGCTGCGGGGTGGGTGGTTGGGAGGGAGGGGGGCACACCCATGTATTATAAGACCCCTCCTAAATGACAATAATGATGGTATTCACAGCAGCTAACGGCTGTGGCTGGCGTCTCTCGCTCTGTCCCTCAATCAGAGGGTCAGACGGAGGGAACCGGACGGGGTCACCGAGCAGAGAACCCCGGACAGCGCCCACCGTTCCTCGAAGGTGTCAAGGGAGTGTGACAGGGGCGGTTTTTTTTTTTGAAACAGAAAAGAAGTTTATTTGTAACAGTTACAGAGATTACAAAAAGATAAAGAAAAACTTAGCAACAAAACAAGGCAATCAGAAGGTATAACACAACAGCTTTCAGGAGGGAGAGGTGTTCAGGCTAGCCCAGGCCCAGAGCGGGGGGGCTTCCTCGACACTCGTGGTCTTCCACCCTCCTGAGTTACCTGGTGGCCTAGAGCGGGGGGGCTTCCTCGACACTCGTGGTCTTCCACCCCCTCGAGTTACCTAGTGCCGCGCCCAGGGTCACCGACCCTCCCTCTCCTGAGAGTGCCCGACAAGATGGGCACGGCTGCGGGGTGGGTGGTTGGGAGGGAGGGGGGCACACCCATGTATTATAAGACCCCTCCTAAATGACAATAATGATGCTATTCACAGCAGCTAACGGCTGTGGCTGGCGTCTCTCGCTCTGTCCCTCAATCAGAGGGTCAGACGGAGGGAACCGGACGGGGTCACCGAGCAGAGAACCCCGGACAGCGCCCACCGTTCCTCGAAGGTGTCAAGGGAGTGTGACAGGGGCGGTTTTTTTTTTTTTTTTTTTTTTGAAACAGTAAAGAAGTTTATTTGTAACAGTTACAGAGATTACAAAAAGATAAAGAAAAACTTAGCAACAAAACAAGGCAAGCAGAAGGTATAACACAACAGCTTTCAGGAGGGAGAGGTGTTCAGGCTAGCCCAGGCCCAGAGCGGGGGGGCTTCCTCGACACTCGTGGTCTTCCACCCTCCTGAGTTACCTGGTGGCCTAGAGCGGGGGGGCTTCCTCGACACTCGTGGTCTTCCACCCCCTCGAGTTACCTAGTGCCGCGCCCAGGGTCACCGACCCTCCCTCTAATGAGAGTGCCCGACAAGATGGGCACGGCTGCGGGGTGGGTGGTTGGGAGGGAGGGGGGCACACCCATGTATTATAAGACCCCTCCTAAATGACAATAATGATGGTATTCACAGCAGCTAACTGCTGTGGCTGGCGTCTCTCGCTCTGTCCCTCAATCAGAGGGTCAGACGGAGGGAACCGGACGGGGTCACCGAGCAGAGAACCCCGGACAGCGCCCACCGTTCCTCGAATGTGTCAAGGGAGTGTGACAGGGGCGGTTTTTTTTTTTTTTTTTTTTCTTTTTGAAACAGAAAAGAAGTTTATTTGTAACAGTTACAGAGATTACAAAAAGATAAAGAAAAACTTAGCAACAAAACAACGCAATCAGAAGGTATAACACAACAGCTGTCAGGAGGGAGAGGTGTTCAGGCTAGCCCAGGCCCAGAGCGGGGGGGCTTCCTCGACACTCGTGGTCTTCCACCCTCCTGAGTTACCTGGTGGCCTAGAGCGGGGGGGCTTCCTCGACACTCGTGGTCTTCCACCCCCTCGAGTTACCTAGTGCCGCGCCCAGGGTCACCGACCCTCCCTCTCCTGAGAGTGCCCGACAAGATGGGCACGGCTGCGGGGTGGGTGGTTGGGAGGGAGGGGGGCACACCCATGTATTATAAGACCCCTCCTAAATGACAATAATGATGGTATTCACAGCAGCTAACGGCTGTGGCTGGCGTCTCTCGCTCTGTCCCTCAATCAGAGGGTCAGACGGAGGGAACCGGACGGGGTCACCGAGCAGAGAACCCCGGACAGCGCCCACCGTTCCTCGAAGGTGTCAAGGGAGTGTGACACGGGCGTTTTTTTTTTTTTTTTTCTTTTTGATACAGAAAAGAAGTTTATTTGTAACAGTTACAGAAATTACAAAAAGATAAAGAAAAACTTAGCAACAAAACAACGCAATCAGAAGGTATAACACAACAGCTGTCAGGAGGGAGAGGTGTTCAGGCTAGCCCAGGCCCAGAGCGGGGGGGCTTCCTCGACACTCGTGGTCTTCCACCCTCCTGAGTTACCTGGTGGCCTAGAGCGGGGGGGCTTCCTCGACACTCGTGGTCTTCCACCCCCTCGAGTTACCTAGTGCCGCGCCCAGGGTCACCGACCCTCCCTCTCCTGAGAGTGCCCGACAAGATGGGCACGGCTGCGGGGTGGGTGGTTGGGAGGGAGGGGGGCACACCCATGTATTATAAGACCCCTCCTAAATGACAATAATGATGGTATTCACAGCAGCTAACGGCTGTGGCTGGCGTCTCTCGCTCTGTCCCTCAATCAGAGGGTCAGACGGAGGGAACCGGACGGGGTCACCGAGCAGAGAACCCCGGACAGCGCCCACCGTTCCTCGAAGGTGTCAAGGGAGTGTGACAGGGGCGGTTTTTTTTTTTGAAACAGAAAAGAAGTTTATTTGTAACAGTTACAGAGATTACAAAAAGATAAAGAAAAACTTAGCAACAAAACAACGCAATCAGAAGGTATAACACAACAGCTTTCAGGAGGGAGAGGTGTTCAGGCTAGCCCAGGCCCAGAGCGGGGGGGCTTCCTCGACACTCGTGGTCTTCCACCCTCCTGAGTTACCTGGTGGCCTAGAGCGGGGGGGCTTCCTCGACACTCGTGGTCTTCCACCCCCTCGAGTTACCTAGTGCCGCGCCCAGGGTCACCGACCCTCCCTCTCCTGAGAGTGCCCGACAAGATGGGCACGGCTGCGGGGTGGGTGGTTGGGAGGGAGGGGGGCACACCCATGTATTATAAGACCCCTCCTAAATAACAATAATGATGGTATTCACAGCAGCTAACGGCTGTGGCTGGCGTCTCTCGCTCTGTCCCTCAATCAGAGGGTCAGACGGAGGGAACTGGACGGGGTCACCGAGCAGAGAACCCCGGACAGCGCCCACCGTTCCTCGAAGGTGTCAAGGGAGTGTGACAGGGGCGGTTTTTTTTTGAAACAGAAAAGAAGTTTATTTGTAACAGTTACAGAGATTACAAAAAGATAAAGAAAAACTTAGCAACAAAACAACGCAATCAGAAGGTATAACACAACAGCTTTCAGGAGGGAGAGGTGTTCAGGCTAGCCCAGGCCCAGAGCGGGGGGGCTTCCTCGACACTCGTGGTCTTCCACCCTCCTGAGTTACCTGGTGGCCTAGAGCGGGGGGGCTTCCTCGACACTCGTGGTCTTCCACCCCCTCGAGTTACCTAGTGCCGCGCCCAGGGTCACCGACCCTCCCTCTCCTGAGAGTGCCCGACAAGATGGGCACGGCTGCGGGGTGGGTGGTTGGGAGGGAGGGGGGCACACCCATGTATTATAAGACCCCTCCTAAATGACAATAATGATGGTGTTCACAGCAGCTAACGGCTGTGGCTGGCGTCTCTCGCTCTGTCCCTCAATCAGAGGGTCAGACGGAGGGAACCGGACGGGGTCACCGAGCAGAGAACCCCGGACAGCGCCCACCGTTCCTCGAAGGTGTCAAGGGAGTGTGACAGGGGCGGTTTTTTTTTTTGAAACAGAAAAGAAGTTCATTTGTAACAGTTACAGAGATTACAAAAAGATAAAGAAAAACTTAGCAACAAAAGAACGCAATCAGAAGGTATAACACAACAGCTTTCAGGAGGGAGAGGTGTTCAGGCTAGCCCAGGCCCAGAGCGGGGGGGCTTCCTCGACACTCGTGGTCTTCCACCCTCCTGAGTTACCTGGTGGCCTAGAGCGGGGGGGCTTCCTCGACACTCGTGGTCTTCCACCCCCTCGAGTTACCTAGTGCCGCGCCCAGGGTCACCGACCCTCCCTCTCCTGAGAGTGCCCGACAAGATGGGCACGGCTGCGGGGTGGGTGGTTGGGAGGGAGGGGGGCACACCCATGTATTATAAGACCCCTCCTAAAGAACAATAATGATGGTATTCACAGCAGGTAACGGCTGTGGCTGGCGTCTCTCGCTCTCTCCCTCAATCAGAGGGTCAGACGGAGGGAACCGGACGGGGTCACCGAGCAGAGAACCCCGGACAGCGCCCACCGTTCCTCGAAGGTGTCAAGGGAGTGTGACAGGGGCGGTTTTTTTTTTTGAAACAGAAAAGAAGTTTATTTGTAACAGTTACAGAGATTACAAAAAGATAAAGGAAAACTTAGCAACAAAACAACGCAATCAGAAGGTATAACACAACAGCTTTCAGGAGGGAGAGGTGTTCAGGCTAGCCCAGGCCCAGAGCGGGGGGGCTTCCTCGACACTCGTGGTCTTCCACCCTCCTGAGTTACCTGGTGGCCTAGAGCGGGGGGGCTTCCTCGACACTCGTGGTCTTCCACCCCCTCGAGTTACCTAGTGCCGCGCCCAGGGTCACCGACCCTCCCTCTCCTGAGAGTGCCCGACAAGATGGGCACGGCTGCGGGGTGGGTGGTTGGGAGGGAGGGGGGCACACCCATGTATTATAAGACCCCTCCTAAATGACAATAATGATGCTATTCACAGCAGCTAACGGCTGTGGCTGGCGTCTCTCGCTCTGTCCCTCAATCAGAGGGTCAGACGGAGGGAACCGGACGGGGTCACCGAGCAGAGAACCCCGGACAGCGCCCACCGTTCCTCGAAGGTGTCAAGGGAGTGTGACAGGGGCGGTTTTTTTTTTTTTTTTTTTTTTGAAACAGTAAAGAAGTTTATTTGTAACAGTTACAGAGATTACAAAAAGATAAAGAAAAACTTAGCAACAAAACAAGGCAAGCAGAAGGTATAACACAACAGCTTTCAGGAGGGAGAGGTGTTCAGGCTAGCCCAGGCCCAGAGCGGGGGGGCTTCCTCGACACTCGTGGTCTTCCACCCTCCTGAGTTACCTGGTGGCCTAGAGCGGGGGGGCTTCCTCGACACTCGTGGTCTTCCACCCCCTCGAGTTACCTAGTGCCGCGCCCAGGGTCACCGACCCTCCCTCTAATGAGAGTGCCCGACAAGATGGGCACGGCTGCGGGGTGGGTGGTTGGGAGGGAGGGGGGCACACCCATGTATTATAAGACCCCTCCTAAATGACAATAATGATGGTATTCACAGCAGCTAACTGCTGTGGCTGGCGTCTCTCGCTCTGTCCCTCAATCAGAGGGTCAGACGGAGGGAACCGGACGGGGTCACCGAGCAGAGAACCCCGGACAGCGCCCACCGTTCCTCGAATGTGTCAAGGGAGTGTGACAGGGGCGGTTTTTTTTTTTTTTTTTTTCTTTTTGAAACAGAAAAGAAGTTTATTTGTAACAGTTACAGAGATTACAAAAAGATAAAGAAAAACTTAGCAACAAAACAACGCAATCAGAAGGTATAACACAACAGCTGTCAGGAGGGAGAGGTGTTCAGGCTAGCCCAGGCCCAGAGCGGGGGGGCTTCCTCGACACTCGTGGTCTTCCACCCTCCTGAGTTACCTGGTGGCCTAGAGCGGGGGGGCTTCCTCGACACTCGTGGTCTTCCACCCCCTCGAGTTACCTAGTGCCGCGCCCAGGGTCACCGACCCTCCCTCTCCTGAGAGTGCCCGACAAGATGGGCACGGCTGCGGGGTGGGTGGTTGGGAGGGAGGGGGGCACACCCATGTATTATAAGACCCCTCCTAAATGACAATAATGATGGTATTCACAGCAGCTAACGGCTGTGGCTGGCGTCTCTCGCTCTGTCCCTCAATCAGAGGGTCAGACGGAGGGAACCGGACGGGGTCACCGAGCAGAGAACCCCGGACAGCGCCCACCGTTCCTCGAAGGTGTCAAGGGAGTGTGACACGGGCGGTTTTTTTTTTTTTTTTTCTTTTTGATACAGAAAAGAAGTTTATTTGTAACAGTTACAGAAATTACAAAAAGATAAAGAAAAACTTAGCAACAAAACAACGCAATCAGAAGGTATAACACAACAGCTGTCAGGAGGGAGAGGTGTTCAGGCTAGCCCAGGCCCAGAGCGGGGGGGCTTCCTCGACACTCGTGGTCTTCCACCCTCCTGAGTTACCTGGTGGCCTAGAGCGGGGGGGCTTCCTCGACACTCGTGGTCTTCCACCCCCTCGAGTTACCTAGTGCCGCGCCC
Source organism: Natator depressus (assembly GCF_965152275.1). NCBI lineage: Eukaryota > Metazoa > Chordata > Testudines > Cheloniidae > Natator > Natator depressus. Next base: position 41,908,392 of record NC_134241.1, on the reverse strand, counting down.
AGGGTCACCGACCCTCCCTCTCCTGAGAGTGCCCGACAAGATGGGCACGGCTGCGGGGTGGGTGGTTGGGAGGGAGGGGGGCACACCCATGTATTATAAGACCCCTCCTAAATGACAATAATGATGGTATTCACAGCAGCTAACGGCTGTGGCTGGCGTCTCTCGCTCTGTCCCTCAATCAGAGGGTCAGACGGAGGGAACCGGACGGGGTCACCGAGCAGAGAACCCCGGACAGCGCCCACCGTTCCTCGAAGGTGTCAAGGGAGTGTGACAGGGGCGGTTTTTTTTTTTGAAACAGAAAAGAAGTTTATTTGTAACAGTTACAGAGATTACAAAAAGATAAAGAAAAACTTAGCAACAAAACAACGCAATCAGAAGGTATAACACAACAGCTTTCAGGAGGGAGAGGTGTTCAGGCTAGCCCAGGCCCAGAGCGGGGGGGCTTCCTCGACACTCGTGGTCTTCCACCCTCCTGAGTTACCTGGTGGCCTAGAGCGGGGGGGCTTCCTCGACACTCGTGGTCTTCCACCCCCTCGAGTTACCTAGTGCCGCGCCCAGGGTCACCGACCCTCCCTCTCCTGAGAGTGCCCGACAAGATGGGCACGGCTGCGGGGTGGGTGGTTGGGAGGGAGGGGGGCACACCCATGTATTATAAGACCCCTCCTAAAGAACAATAATGATGGTATTCACAGCAGGTAACGGCTGTGGCTGGCGTCTCTCGCTCTGTCCCTCAATCAGAGGGTCAGACGGAGGGAACTGGACGGGGTCACCGAGCAGAGAACCCCGGACAGCGCCCACCGTTCCTCGAAGGTGTCAAGGGAGTGTGACAGGGGCGGTTTTTTTTTGAAACAGAAAAGAAGTTTATTTGTAACAGTTACAGAGATTACAAAAAGATAAAGAAAAACTTAGCAACAAAACAACGCAATCAGAAGGTATAACACAACAGCTTTCAGGAGGGAGAGGTGTTCAGGCTAGCCCAGGCCCAGAGCGGGGGGGCTTCCTCGACACTCGTGGTCTTCCACCCTCCTGAGTTACCTGGTGGCCTAGAGCGGGGGGGCTTCCTCGACACTCGTGGTCTTCCACCCCCTCGAGTTACCTAGTGCCGCGCCCAGGGTCACCGACCCTCCCTCTCCTGAGAGTGCCCGACAAGATGGGCACGGCTGCGGGGTGGGTGGTTGGGAGGGAGGGGGGCACACCCATGTATTATAAGACCCCTCCTAAATGACAATAATGATGGTGTTCACAGCAGCTAACGGCTGTGGCTGGCGTCTCTCGCTCTGTCCCTCAATCAGAGGGTCAGACGGAGGGAACCGGACGGGGTCACCGAGCAGAGAACCCCGGACAGCGCCCACCGTTCCTCGAAGGTGTCAAGGGAGTGTGACAGGGGCGGTTTTTTTTTTTGAAACAGAAAAGAAGTTCATTTGTAACAGTTACAGAGATTACAAAAAGATAAAGAAAAACTTAGCAACAAAAGAACGCAATCAGAAGGTATAACACAACAGCTTTCAGGAGGGAGAGGTGTTCAGGCTAGCCCAGGCCCAGAGCGGGGGGGCTTCCTCGACACTCGTGGTCTTCCACCCTCCTGAGTTACCTGGTGGCCTAGAGCGGGGGGGCTTCCTCGACACTCGTGGTCTTCCACCCCCTCGAGTTACCTAGTGCCGCGCCCAGGGTCACCGACCCTCCCTCTCCTGAGAGTGCCCGACAAGATGGGCACGGCTGCGGGGTGGGTGGTTGGGAGGGAGGGGGGCACACCCATGTATTATAAGACCCCTCCTAAAGAACAATAATGATGGTATTCACAGCAGGTAACGGCTGTGGCTGGCGTCTCTCGCTCTCTCCCTCAATCAGAGGGTCAGACGGAGGGAACCGGACGGGGTCACCGAGCAGAGAACCCCGGACAGCGCCCACCGTTCCTCGAAGGTGTCAAGGGAGTGTGACAGGGGCGGTTTTTTTTTTTGAAACAAAAAAGAAGTTTATTTGTAACAGTTACAGAGATTACAAAAAGATAAAGGAAAACTTAGCAACAAAACAACGCAATCAGAAGGTATAACACAACAGCTTTCAGGAGGGAGAGGTGTTCAGGCTAGCCCAGGCCCAGAGCGGGGGGGCTTCCTCGACACTCGTGGTCTTCCACCCTCCTGAGTTACCTGGTGGCCTAGAGCGGGGGGGCTTCCTCGACACTCGTGGTCTTCCACCCCCTCGAGTTACCTAGTGCCGCGCCCAGGGTCACCGACCCTCCCTCTCCTGAGAGTGCCCGACAAGATGGGCACGGCTGCGGGGTGGGTGGTTGGGAGGGAGGGGGGCACACCCATGTATTATAAGACCCCTCCTAAAGAACAATAATGATGGTATTCACAGCAGGTAACGGCTGTGGCTGGCGTCTCTCGCTCTCTCCCTCAATCAGAGGGTCAGACGGAGGGAACCGGACGGGGTCACCGAGCAGAGAACCCCGGACAGCGCCCACCGTTCCTCGAAGGTGTCAAGGGAGTGTGACAGGGGCGGTTTTTTTTTTTGAAACAGAAAAGAAGTTTATTTGTAACAGTTACAGAGATTACAAAAAGATAAAGGAAAACTTAGCAACAAAACAACGCAATCAGAAGGTATAACACAACAGCTTTCAGGAGGGAGAGGTGTTCAGGCTAGCCCAGGCCCAGAGCGGGGGGGCTTCCTCGACACTCGTGGTCTTCCACCCTCCTGAGTTACCTGGTGGCCTAGAGCGGGGGGGCTTCCTCGACACTCGTGGTCTTCCACCCCCTCGAGTTACCTAGTGCCGCGCCCAGGGTCACCGACCCTCCCTCTCCTGAGAGTGCCCGACAAGATGGGCACGGCTGCGGGGTGGGTGGTTGGGAGGGAGGGGGGCACACCCATGTATTATAAGACCCCTCCTAAATGACAATAATGATGCTATTCACAGCAGCTAACGGCTGTGGCTGGCGTCTCTCGCTCTGTCCCTCAATCAGAGGGTCAGACGGAGGGAACCGGACGGGGTCACCGAGCAGAGAACCCCGGACAGCGCCCACCGTTCCTCGAAGGTGTCAAGGGAGTGTGACAGGGGCGGTTTTTTTTTTTTTTTTTTTTTTGAAACAGTAAAGAAGTTTATTTGTAACAGTTACAGAGATTACAAAAAGATAAAGAAAAACTTAGCAACAAAACAAGGCAAGCAGAAGGTATAACACAACAGCTTTCAGGAGGGAGAGGTGTTCAGGCTAGCCCAGGCCCAGAGCGGGGGGGCTTCCTCGACACTCGTGGTCTTCCACCCTCCTGAGTTACCTGGTGGCCTAGAGCGGGGGGGCTTCCTCGACACTCGTGGTCTTCCACCCCCTCGAGTTACCTAGTGCCGCGCCCAGGGTCACCGACCCTCCCTCTAATGAGAGTGCCCGACAAGATGGGCACGGCTGCGGGGTGGGTGGTTGGGAGGGAGGGGGGCACACCCATGTATTATAAGACCCCTCCTAAATGACAATAATGATGGTATTCACAGCAGCTAACTGCTGTGGCTGGCGTCTCTCGCTCTGTCCCTCAATCAGAGGGTCAGACGGAGGGAACCGGACGGGGTCACCGAGCAGAGAACCCCGGACAGCGCCCACCGTTCCTCGAATGTGTCAAGGGAGTGTGACAGGGGCGGTTTTTTTTTTTTTTTTTCTTTTTGAAACAGAAAAGAAGTTTATTTGTAACAGTTACAGAGATTACAAAAAGATAAAGAAAAACTTAGCAACAAAACAACGCAATCAGAAGGTATAACACAACAGCTGTCAGGAGGGAGAGGTGTTCAGGCTAGCCCAGGCCCAGAGCGGGGGGGCTTCCTCGACACTCGTGGTCTTCCACCCTCCTGAGTTACCTGGTGGCCTAGAGCGGGGGGGCTTCCTCGACACTCGTGGTCTTCCACCCCCTCGAGTTACCTAGTGCCGCGCCCAGGGTCACCGACCCTCCCTCTCCTGAGAGTGCCCGACAAGATGGGCACGGCTGCGGGGTGGGTGGTTGGGAGGGAGGGGGGCACACCCATGTATTATAAGACCCCTCCTAAATGACAATAATGATGGTATTCACAGCAGCTAACGGCTGTGGCTGGCGTCTCTCGCTCTGTCCCTCAATCAGAGGGTCAGACGGAGGGAACCGGACGGGGTCACCGAGCAGAGAACCCCGGACAGCGCCCACCGTTCCTCGAAGGTGTCAAGGGAGTGTGACACGGGCGGTTTTTTTTTTTTTTTTTCTTTTTGATACAGAAAAGAAGTTTATTTGTAACAGTTACAGAAATTACAAAAAGATAAAGAAAAACTTAGCAACAAAACAACGCAATCAGAAGGTATAACACAACAGCTGTCAGGAGGGAGAGGTGTTCAGGCTAGCCCAGGCCCAGAGCGGGGGGGCTTCCTCGACACTCGTGGTCTTCCACCCTCCTGAGTTACCTGGTGGCCTAGAGCGGGGGGGCTTCCTCGACACTCGTGGTCTTCCACCCCCTCGAGTTACCTAGTGCCGCGCCCAGGGTCACCGACCCTCCCTCTCCTGAGAGTGCCCGACAAGATGGGCACGGCTGCGGGGTGGGTGGTTGGGAGGGAGGGGGGCACACCCATGTATTATAAGACCCCTCCTAAATGACAATAATGATGGTATTCACAGCAGCTAACGGCTGTGGCTGGCGTCTCTCGCTCTGTCCCTCAATCAGAGGGTCAGACGGAGGGAACCGGACGGGGTCACCGAGCAGAGAACCCCGGACAGCGCCCACCGTTCCTCGAAGGTGTCAAGGGAGTGTGACAGGGGCGGTTTTTTTTTTTGAAACAGAAAAGAAGTTTATTTGTAACAGTTACAGAGATTACAAAAAGATAAAGAAAAACTTAGCAACAAAACAACGCAATCAGAAGGTATAACACAACAGCTTTCAGGAGGGAGAGGTGTTCAGGCTAGCCCAGGCCCAGAGCGGGGGGGCTTCCTCGACACTCGTGGTCTTCCACCCTCCTGAGTTACCTGGTGGCCTAGAGCGGGGGGGCTTCCTCGACACTCGTGGTCTTCCACCCCCTCGAGTTACCTAGTGCCGCGCCCAGGGTCACCGACCCTCCCTCTCCTGAGAGTGCCCGACAAGATGGGCACGGCTGCGGGGTGGGTGGTTGGGAGGGAGGGGGGCACACCCATGTATTATAAGACCCCTCCTAAAGAACAATAATGATGGTATTCACAGCAGGTAACGGCTGTGGCTGGCGTCTCTCGCTCTGTCCCTCAATCAGAGGGTCAGACGGAGGGAACTGGACGGGGTCACCGAGCAGAGAACCCCGGACAGCGCCCACCGTTCCTCGAAGGTGTCAAGGGAGTGTGACAGGGGCGGTTTTTTTTTGAAACAGAAAAGAAGTTTATTTGTAACAGTTACAGAGATTACAAAAAGATAAAGAAAAACTTAGCAACAAAACAACGCAATCAGAAGATATAACACAACAGCTTTCAGGAGGGAGAGGTGTTCAGGCTAGCCCAGGCCCAGAGCGGGGGGGCTTCCTCGACACTCGTGGTCTTCCACCCTCCTGAGTTACCTGGTGGCCTAGAGCGGGGGGGCTTCCTCGACACTCGTGGTCTTCCACCCCCTCGAGTTACCTAGTGCCGCGCCCAGGGTCACCGACCCTCCCTCTCCTGAGAGTGCCCGACAAGATGGGCACGGCTGCGGGGTGGGTGGTTGGGAGGGAGGGGGGCACACCCATGTATTATAAGACCCCTCCTAAATGACAATAATGATGGTGTTCACAGCAGCTAACGGCTGTGGCTGGCGTCTCTCGCTCTGTCCCTCAATCAGAGGGTCAGACGGAGGGAACCGGACGGGGTCACCGAGCAGAGAACCCCGGACAGCGCCCACCGTTCCTCGAAGGTGTCAAGGGAGTGTGACAGGGGCGGTTTTTTTTTTTGAAACAGAAAAGAAGTTCATTTGTAACAGTTACAGAGATTACAAAAAGATAAAGAAAAACTTAGCAACAAAAGAACGCAATCAGAAGGTATAACACAACAGCTTTCAGGAGGGAGAGGTGTTCAGGCTAGCCCAGGCCCAGAGCGGGGGGGCTTCCTCGACACTCGTGGTCTTCCACCCTCCTGAGTTACCTGGTGGCCTAGAGCGGGGGGGCTTCCTCGACACTCGTGGTCTTCCACCCCCTCGAGTTACCTAGTGCCGCGCCCAGGGTCACCGACCCTCCCTCTCCTGAGAGTGCCCGACAAGATGGGCACGGCTGCGGGGTGGGTGGTTGGGAGGGAGGGGGGCACACCCATGTATTATAAGACCCCTCCTAAAGAACAATAATGATGGTATTCACAGCAGCTAACGGCTGTGGCTGGCGTCTCTCGCTCTCTCCCTCAATCAGAGGGTCAGACGGAGGGAACCGGACGGGGTCACCGAGCAGAGAACCCCGGACAGCGCCCACCGTTCCTCGAAGGTGTCAAGGGAGTGTGACAGGGGCGGTTTTTTTTTTTGAAACAGAAAAGAAGTTTATTTGTAACAGTTACAGAGATTACAAAAAGATAAAGGAAAACTTAGCAACAAAACAACGCAATCAGAAGGTATAACACAACAGCTTTCAGGAGGGAGAGGTGTTCAGGCTAGCCCAGGCCCAGAGCGGGGGGGCTTCCTCGACACTCGTGGTCTTCCACCCTCCTGAGTTACCTGGTGGCCTAGAGCGGGGGGGCTTCCTCGACACTCGTGGTCTTCCACCCCGTCGAGTTACCTAGTGCCGCGCCCAGGGTCACCGACCCTCCCTCTCCTGAGAGTGCCCGACAAGATGGGCACGGCTGCGGGGTGGGTGGTTGGGAGGGAGGGGGGCACACCCATGTATTATAAGACCCCTCCTAAATAACAATAATGATGGTATTCACAGCAGCTAACGGCTGTGGCTGGCGTCTCTCGCTCTGTCCCTCAATCAGAGGGTCAGACGGAGGGAACCGGACGGGGTCACCGAGCAGAGAACCCCGGACAGCGCCCACCGTTCCTCGAAGGTGTCAAGGGAGTGTGACAGGGGCGGTTTTTTGAAACAGAAAAGACGTTTATTTGTAACAGTTACAGAGATTACAAAAAGATAAAGGAAAACTTAGCAACAAAACAACAAAACAACGCAATCAGAAGGTATAACACAACAGCTTTCAGGAGGGAGAGGTGTTCAGGCTAGCCCAGGCCCAGAGCGGGGGGGCTTCCTCGACACTCGTGGTCTTCCACCCTCCTGAGTTACCTGGTGGCCTAGAGCGGGGGGGCTTCCTCGACACTCGTGGTCTTCCACCCCCTCGAGTTACCTAGTGCCGCGCCCAGGGTCACCGACCCTCCCTCTCCTGAGAGTGCCCGACAAGATGGGCACGGCTGCGGGGTGGGTGGTTGGGAGGGAGGGGGGCACACCCATGTATTATAAGACCCCTCCTAAATAACAATAATGATGGTATTCACAGCAGCTAACGGCTGTGGCTGGCGTCTCTCGCTCTGTCCCTCAATCAGAGGGTCAGACGGAGGGAACCGGACGGGGTCACCGAGCAGAGAACCCCGGACAGCGCCCACCGTTCCTCGAAGGTGTCAAGGGAGTGTGACAGGGGCGGTTTTTTGAAACAGAAAAGACGTTTATTTGTAACAGTTACAGAGATTACAAAAAGATAAAGGAAAACTTAGCAACAAAACAACAAAACAACGCAATCAGAAGGTATAACACAACAGCTTTCAGGAGGGAGAGGTGTTCAGGCTAGCCCAGGCCCAGAGCGGGGGGGCTTCCTCGACACTCGTGGTCTTCCACCCTCCTGAGTTACCTGGTGGCCTAGAGCGGGGGGGCTTCCTCGACACTCGTGGTCTTCCACCCCCTCGAGTTACCTAGTGCCGCGCCCAGGGTCACCGACCCTCCCTCTCCTGAGAGTGCCCGACAAGATGGGCACGGCTGCGGGGTGGGTGGTTGGGAGGGAGGGGGGCACACCCATGTATTATAAGACCCCTCCTAAATAACAATAATGATGGTATTCACAGCAGCTAACGGCTGTGGCTGGCGTCTCTCGCTCTCTCCCTCAATCAGAGGGTCAGACGGAGGGAACCGGATGGGGTCACCGAGCAGAGAACCCCGGACAGCGCCCACCATTCCTCGAAGGTGTCAAGGGAGTGTGACAGGGGCGGTTTTTTGAAACAGAAAAGAAGTTTATTTGTAACAGTTACAGAGATTACAAAAAGATAAAGGAAAACTTAGCAACAAAACAACGCAATCAGAAGGTATAACACAACAGCTTTCAGGAGGGAGAGGTGTTCAGGCTAGCCCAGGCCCAGAGCGGGGGGACTTCCTCGACACTCGTGGTCTTCCACCCTCCTGAGTTACCTGGTGGCCTAGAGCGGGGGGGCTTCCTCGACACTCGTGGTCTTCCACCCCCTCGAGTTACCTAGTGCCGCGCCCAGGGTCACCGACCCTCCCTCTCCTGAGAGTGCCCGACAAGATGGGCACGGCTGCGGGGTGGGTGGTTGGGAGGGAGGGGGGCACACCCATGTATTATAAGACCCCTCCTAAATAACAATAATGATGGTATTCACAGCAGCTAACGGCTGTGGCTGGCGTCTCTCGCTCTGTCCCTCAATCAGAGGGTCAGACGGAGGGAACCGGACGGGGTCACCGAGCAGAGAACCCCGGACAGCGCCCACCGTTCCTCGAAGGTGTCAAGGGAGTGTGACAGGGGCGGTTTTTGTTGTTTTTTTTTTTTTGAAACAGTAAAGAAGTTTATTTGTAACAGTTACAGAGATTACAAAAAGATAAAGGAAAACTTAGCAACAAAACAACGCAATCAGAAGGTATAACACAACAGCTTTCAGGAGGGAGAGGTGTTCAGGCTAGCCCAGGCCCAGAGCGGGGGGACTTCCTCGACACTCGTGGTCTTCCACCCTCCTGAGTTACCTGGTGGCCTAGAGCGGGGGGGCTTCCTCGACACTCGTGGTCTTCCACCCCCTCGAGTTACCTAGTGCCGCGCCCAGGGTCACCGACCCTCCCTCTCCTGAGAGTGCCCGACAAGATGGGCACGGCTGCGGGGTGGGTGGTTGGGAGGGAGGGGGGCACACCCATGTATTATAAGACCCCTCCTAAATAACAATAATGATGGTATTCACAGCAGCTAACGGCTGTGGCTGGCGTCTCTCGCTCTGTCCCTCAGTCAGAGGGTCAGACGGAGGGAACCGGACGGGGTCACCGAGCAGAGAACCCCGGACAGCGCCCACCGTTCCTCGAAGGTGTCAAGGGAGTGTGACAGGGGCGGTTTTTTTTGAAACAGTAAAGAAGTTTATTTGTAACAGTTACAGAGATTACAAAAAGGTAAAGGAAAACTTAGGAACAAAACGACGCAATCAGAAGGTATAACACAACAGCTTTCAGGAGGGAGAGGTGTTCAGGCTAGCCCAGGCCCAGAGCGGGGGGGCTTCCTCGACATTCGTGGTCTTCCACCCTCCTGAGTTACCTGGTGGCCTAGAGCGGGGGGGCTTCCTCGACACTCGTGGTCTTCCACCCCCTCGAGTTACCTAGTGCCGCGCCCAGGGTCACCGACCCTCCCTCTCCTGAGAGTGCCCGACAAGATGGGCACGGCTGCGGGGTGGGTGGTTGGGAGGGAGGGGGGCACACCCATGTATTATAAGACCCCTCCTAAATAACAATAATGATGGTATTCACAGCAGCTAACGGCTGTGGCTGGCGTCTCTCGCTCTGTCCCTCAATCAGAGGGTCAGACGGAGGGAACCGGACGGGGTCACCGAGCAGAGAACCCCGGACAGCGCCCACCGTTCCTCGAAGGTGTCAAGGGAGTGTGACAGGGGCGGTTTTTTGAAACAGAAAAGACGTTTATTTGTAACAGTTACAGAGATTACAAAAAGATAAAGGAAAACTTAGCAACAAAACAACAAAACAACGCAATCAGAAGGTATAACACAACAGCTTTCAGGAGGGAGAGGTGTTCAGGCTAGCCCAGGCCCAGAGCGGGGGGGCTTCCTCGACACTCGTGGTCTTCCACCCTCCTGAGTTACCTGGTGGCCTAGAGCGGGGGGGCTTCCTCGACACTCGTGGTCTTCCACCCCCTCGAGTTACCTAGTGCCGCGCCCAGGGTCACCGACCCTCCCTCTCCTGAGAGTGCCCGACAAGATGGGCACGGCTGCGGGGTGGGTGGTTGGGAGGGAGGGGGGCACACCCATGTATTATAAGACCCCTCCTAAATAACAATAATGATGGTATTCACAGCAGCTAACGGCTGTGGCTGGCGTCTCTCGCTCTGTCCCTCAATCAGAGGGTCAGACGGAGGGAACCGGACGGGGTCACCGAGCAGAGAACCCCGGACAGCGCCCACCGTTCCTCGAAGGTGTCAAGGGAGTGTGACAGGGGCGGTTTTTTGAAACAGAAAAGACGTTTATTTGTAACAGTTACAGAGATTACAAAAAGATAAAGGAAAACTTAGCAACAAAACAACAAAACAACGCAATCAGAAGCTATAACACAACAGCTTTCAGGAGGGAGAGGTGTTCAGGCTAGCCCAGGCCGAGAGCGGGGGGGCTTCCTCGACACTCGTGGTCTTCCACCCTCCTGAGTTACCTGGTGGCCTAGAGCGGGGGGGCTTCCTCGACACTCGTGGTCTTCCACCCCCTCGAGTTACCTAGTGCCGCGCCCAGGGTCACCGACCCTCCCTCTCCTGAGAGTGCCCGACAAGATGGGCACGGCTGCGGGGTGGGTGGTTGGGAGGGAGGGGGGCACACCCATGTATTATAAGACCCCTCCTAAATAACAATAATGATGGTATTCACAGCAGCTAACGGCTGTGGCTGGCGTCTCTCGCTCTGTCCCTCAATCAGAGGGTCAGACGGAGGGAACCGGACGGGGTCACCGAGCAGAGAACCCCGGACAGCGCCCACCATTCCTCGAAGGTGTCAAGGGAGTGTGACAGGGGCGGTTTTTTGAAACAGAAAAGAAGTTTATTTGTAACAGTTACAGAGATTACAAAAAGATAAAGGAAAACTTAGCAACAAAACAACGCAATCAGAAGGTATAACACAACAGCTTTCAGGAGGGAGAGGTGTTCAGGCTAGCCCAGGCCCAGAGCGGGGGGACTTCCTCGACACTCGTGGTCTTCCACCCTCCTGAGTTACCTGGTGGCCTAGAGCGGGGGGGCTTCCTCGACACTCGTGGTCTTCCACCCCCTCGAGTTACCTAGTGCCGCGCCCAGGGTCACCGACCCTCCCTCTCCTGAGAGTGCCCGACAAGATGGGCACGGCTGCGGGGTGGGTGGTTGGGAGGGAGGGGGGCACACCCATGTATTATAAGACCCCTCCTAAATAACAATAATGATGGTATTCACAGCAGCTAACGGCTGTGGCTGGCGTCTCTCGCTCTGTCCCTCAATCAGAGGGTCAGACGGAGGGAACCGGACGGGGTCACCGAGCAGAGAACCCCGGACAGCGCCCACCGTTCCTCAAAGGTGTCAAGGGAGTGTGACAGGGGCGGTTTTTTTTTTTTTGAAACAGAAAAGAAGTTTATTTGTAACAGTTACAGAGATTACAAAAAGATAAAGGAAAACTTAGCAACAAAACGACGCAATCAGAAGGTATAACACAACAGCTTTCAGGAGGGAGAGGTGTTCAGGCTAGCCCAGGCCCAGAGCGGGGGGGCTTCCTCGACACTCGTGGTCTTCCACCCTCCTGAGTTACCTGGTGGCCTAGAGCGGGGGGGCTTCCTCGACACTCGTGGTCTTCCACCCCCTCGAGTTACCTAGTGCCGCGCCCAGGGTCACCGACCCTCCCTCTCCTGAGAGTGCCCGACAAGATGGGCACGGCTGCGGGGTGGGTGGTTGGGAGGGAGGGGGGCACACCCATGTATTATAAGACCCCTCCTAAATAACAATAATGATGGTATTCACAGCAGCTAACGGCTGTGGCTGGCGTCTCTCGCTCTGTCCCTCAATCAGAGGGTCAGACGGAGGGAACCGGACGGGGTCACCGAGCAGAGAACCCCGGACAGCGCCCACCGTTCCTCGAAGGTGTCAAGGGAGTGTGACAGGGGCGGTTTTTTTTTTTTGCTATTCCAAATTAGAGTTTTATTTTCATTTAGATTTATATATATATATTGTGACAGGGTCGGGCCAGATGGCTACAGGAGAGTGATAGAAGGCAGATATATTAGCCCCAGGTTAATTAGGTCCCTTTTCCCTGGGTAAGGTAACAGGGAAGGTTTTTTTTTTTTTTTTTTTTTTTGAAACAGAAAAGAAGTTTATTTGTAACAGTTACAGAGATTACAAAAAGATAAAGGAAAACTTAGCAACAAAACAACGCAATCAGAAGGTATAACACAACAGCTTTCAGGAGGGAGAGGTGTTCAGGCTAGCCCAGGCCCAGAGCGGGGGGGCTTCCTCGACACTCGTGGTCTTCCACCCTCCTGAGTTACCTGGTGGCCTAGAGCGGGGGGGCTTCCTCGACACTCGTGGTCTTCCACCCCCTCGAGTTACCTAGTGCCGCGCCCAGGGTCACCGACCCTCCCTCTCCTGAGAGTGCCCGACAAGATGGGCACGGCTGCGGGGTGGGTGGTTGGGAGGGAGGGGGGCACACCCATGTATTATAAGACCCCTCCTAAATAACAATAATGATGGTATTCACAGCAGCTAACGGCTGTGGCTGGCGTCTCTCGCTCTGTCCCTCAATCAGAGGGTCAGACGGAGGGAACCGGACGGGGTCACCGAGCAGAGAACCCCGGACAGCGCCCACCGTTCCTCGAAGGTGTCAAGGGAGTGTGACAGGGGCGGTTTTTTTGAAACAGAAAAGAAGTTTATTTGTAACAGTTACAGAGATTACAAAAAGATAAAGGAAAACTTAGCAACAAAACGACGCAATCAGAAGGTATAACACAACAGCTTTCAGGAGGGAGAGGTGTTCAGGCTAGCCCAGGCCCAGAACGGGGGGGCTTCCTCGACACTCGTGGTCTTCCACCCTCCTGAGTTACCTGGTGGCCTAGAGCGGGGGGGCTTCCTCGACACTCGTGGTCTTCCACCCCCTCGAGTTACCTAGTGCCGCGCCCAGGGTCACCGACCCTCCCTCTCCTGAGAGTGCCCGACAAGATGGGCACGGCTGCGGGGTGGGTGGTTGGGAGGGAGGGGGGCACACCCATGTATTATAAGACCCCTCCTAAATAACAATAATGATGGTATTCACAGCAGCTAACGGCTGTGGCTGGCGTCTCTCGCTCTGTCCCTCAATCAGAGGGTCAGACGGAGGGAACCGGACGGGGTCACCGAGCAGAGAACCCCGGACAGCGCCCACCGTTCCTCAAAGGTGTCAAGGGAGTGTGACAGGGGCGGTTTTTTTTGAAACAGAAAAGAAGTTTATTTGTAACAGTTACAGAGATTACAAAAAGATAAAGGAAAACTTAGCAACAAAACAACGCAATCAGAAGGTATAACACAACAGCTTTCAGGAGGGAGAGGTGTTCAGGCTAGCCCAGGCCCAGAGCGGGGGGGCTTCCTCGACACTCGTGGTCTTCCACCCTCCTGAGTTACCTGGTGGCCTAGAGCGGGGGGGCTTCCTCGACACTCGTGGTCTTCCACCCCCTCGAGTTACCTAGTGCCGCGCCCAGGGTCACCGACCCTCCCTCTCCTGAGAGTGCCCGACAAGATGGGCACGGCTGCGGGGTGGGTGGTAGGGAGGGAGGGGGGCACACCCATGTATTATAAGACCCCTCCTAAATAACAATAATGATGGTATTCACAGCAGCTAACGGCTGTGGCTGGCGTCTCTCGCTCTGTCCCTCAATCAGAGGGTCAGACGGAGGGAACCGGACGGGGTCACCGAGCAGAGAACCCCGGACAGCGCCCACCGTTCCTCGAAGGTGTCAAGGGAGTGTGACAGGGGCGGTTTTTTTTTTTTGCTATTCCAAATTAGAGTTTTATTTTCATTTAGATTTATATATATGTATAGTGACAGGGTCGGGCCAGATGGCTACAGGAGAGTGATAGAAGGCAGATATATTAGCCCCAGGTTAATTAGGTCCCTTTTCCCTGGGTAAGGTAACAGGGAAGGGTTTTTTTTTTTTTTTTTTTTTTTGAAACAGAAAAGAAGTTTATTTGTAACAGTTACAGAGATTACAAAAAGATAAAGGAAAACTTAGCAACAAAACAACGCAATCAGAAGGTATAACACAACAGCTTTCAGGAGGGAGAGGTGTTCAGGCTAGCCCAGGCCCAGAGCGGGGGGGCTTCCTCGACATTCGTGGTCTTCCACCCTCCTGAGTTACCTGGTGGCCTAGAGCGGGGGGGCTTCCTCGACACTCGTGGTCTTCCACCCCCTCGAGTTACCTAGTGCCGCGCCCAGGGTCACCGACCCTCCCTCTCCTGAGAGTGCCCGACAAGATGGGCACGGCTGCGGGGTGGGTGGTTGGGAGGGAGGGGGGCACACCCATGTATTATAAGACCCCTCCTAAATAACAATAATGATGGTATTCACAGCAGCTAACGGCTGTGGCTGGCGTCTCTCGCTCTGTCCCTCAATCAGAGGGTCAGACGGAGGGAACCGGACGGGGTCACCGAGCAGAGAACCCCGGACAGCGCCCACCGTTCCTCGAAGGTGTCAAGGGAGTGTGACAGGGGCGGTTTTTTTTGAAACAGTAAAGAAGTTTATTTGTAACAGTTACAGAGATTACAAAAAGATAAAGGAAAACTTAGCAACAAAACGACGCAATCAGAAGGTATAACACAACAGCTTTCAGGAGGGAGAGGTGTTCAGGCTAGCCCAGGCCCAGAGCGGGGGGACTTCCTCGACACTCGTGGTCTTCCACCCTCCTGAGTTACCTGGTGGCCTAGAGCGGGGGGGCTTCCTCGACACTCGTGGTCTTCCACCCCCTCGAGTTACCTAGTGCCGCGCCCAGGGTCACCGACCCTCCCTCTCCTGAGAGTGCCCGACAAGATGGGCACGGCTGCGGGGTGGGTGGTTGGGAGGGAGGGGGGCACACCCATGTATTATAAGACCCCTCCTAAATAACAATAATGATGGTATTCACAGCAGCTAACGGCTGTGGCTGGCGTCTCTCGCTCTGTCCCTCAATCAGAGGGTCAGACGGAGGGAACCGGACGGGGTCACCGAGCAGAGAACCCCGGACAGCGCCCACCGTTCCTCGAAGGTGTCAAGGGAGTGTGACAGGGGCGGTTTTTTTGAAACAGAAAAGAAGTTTATTTGTAACAGTTACAGAGATTACAAAAAGATAAAGGAAAACTTAGCAACAAAACAACGCAATCAGAAGGTATAACACAACAGCTTTCAGGAGGGAGAGGTGTTCAGGCTAGCCCAGGCCCAGAGCGGGGGGGCTTCCTCGACACTCGTGGTCTTCCACCCTCCTGAGTTACCTGGTGGCCTAGAGCGGGGGGGCTTCCTCGACACTCGTGGTCTTCCACCCCCTCGAGTTACCTAGTGCCGCGCCCAGGGTCACCGACCCTCCCTCTCCTGAGAGTGCCCGACAAGATGGGCACGGCTGCGGGGTGGGTGGTTGGGAGGGAGGGGGGCACACCCATGTATTATAAGACCCCTCCTAAATAACAATAATGATGGTATTCACAGCAGCTAACGGCTGTGGCTGGCGTCTCTCGCTCTGTCCCTCAATCAGAGGGTCAGACGGAGGGAACCGGACGGGGTCACCGAGCAGAGAACCCCGGACAGCGCCCACCGTTCCTCGAAGGTGTCAAGGGAGTGTGACAGGGGCGGTTTTTTTGAAACAGAAAAGAAGTTTATTTGTAACAGTTACAGAGATTACAAAAAGATAAAGGAAAACTTAGCAACAAAACAACGCAATCAGAAGGTATAACACAACAGCTTTCAGGAGGGAGAGGTGTTCAGGCTAGCCCAGGCCCAGAGCGGGGGGGCTTCCTCGACACTCGTGGTCTTCCACCCTCCTGAGTTACCTGGTGGCCTAGAGCGGGGGGGCTTCCTCGACACTCGTGGTCTTCCACCCCCTCGAGTTACCTAGTGCCGCGCCCAGGGTCACCGACCCTCCCTCTCCTGAGAGTGCCCGACAAGATGGGCACGGCTGCGGGGTGGGTGGTTGGGAGGGAGGGGGGCACACCCATGTATTATAAGACCCCTCCTAAATAACAATAATGATGGTATTCACAGCAGCTAACGGCTGTGGCTGGCGTCTCTCGCTCTGTCCCTCAATCAGAGGGTCAGACGGAGGGAACCGGACGGGGTCACCGAGCAGAGAACCCCGGACAGCGCCCACCGTTCCTCGAAGGTGTCAAGGGAGTGTGACAGGGGCGGTTTTTTTTGAAACAGAAAAGAAGTTTATTTGTAACAGTTACAGAGATTACAAAAAGATAAAGGAAAACTTAGCAACAAAACAACGCAATCAGAAGGTATAACACAACAGCTTTCAGGAGGGAGAGGTGTTCAGGCTAGCCCAGGCCCAGAGCGGGGGGGCTTCCTCGACACTCGTGGTCTTCCACCCTCCTGAGTTACCTGGTGGCCTAGAGCGGGGGGGCTTCCTCGACACTCGTGGTCTTCCACCCCCTCGAGTTACCTAGTGCCGCGCCCAGGGTCACCGACCCTCCCTCTCCTGAGAGTGCCCGACAAGATGGGCACGGCTGCGGGGTGGGTGGTTGGGAGGGAGGGGGGCACACCCATGTATTATAAGACCCCTCCTAAATAACAATAATGATGGTATTCACAGCAGCTATCGGCTGTGGCTGGCGTCTCTCGCTCTGTCCCTCAATCAGAGGGTCAGACGGAGGGAACCGGACGGGGTCACCGAGCAGAGAACCCCGGACAGCGCCCACCGTTCCTCGAAGGTGTCAAGGGAGTGTGACAGGGGCGGTTTTTTTTGAAACAGTAAAGAAGTTTATTTGTAACAGTTACAGAGATTACAAAAAGATAAAGGAAAACTTAGCAACAAAACGACGCAATCAGAAGGTATAACACAACAGCTTTCAGGAGGGAGAGGTGTTCAGGCTAGCCCAGGCCCAGAGCGGGGGGACTTCCTCGACACTCGTGGTCTTCCACCCTCCTGAGTTACCTGGTGGCCTAGAGCGGGGGGGCTTCCTCGACACTCGTGGTCTTCCACCCCCTCGAGTTACCTAGTGCCGCGCCCAGGGTCACCGACCCTCCCTCTCCTGAGAGTGCCCGACAAGATGGGCACGGCTGCGGGGTGGGTGGTTGGGAGGGAGGGGGGCACACCCATGTATTATAAGACCCCTCCTAAATAACAATAATGATGGTATTCACAGCAGCTAACGGCTGTGGCTGGCGTCTCTCGCTCTGTCCCTCAATCAGAGGGTCAGACGGAGGGAACCGGACGGGGTCACCGAGCAGAGAACCCCGGACAGCGCCCACCGTTCCTCGAAGGTGTCAAGGGAGTGTGACAGGGGCGGTTTTTTTGAAACAGAAAAGAAGTTTATTTGTAACAGTTACAGAGATTACAAAAAGATAAAGGAAAACTTAGCAACAAAACAACGCAATCAGAAGGTATAACACAACAGCTTTCAGGAGGGAGAGGTGTTCAGGCTAGCCCAGGCCCAGAGCGGGGGGGCTTCCTCGACACTCGTGGTCTTCCACCCTCCTGAGTTACCTGGTGGCCTAGAGCGGGGGGGCTTCCTCGACACTCGTGGTCTTCCACCCCCTCGAGTTACCTAGTGCCGCGCCCAGGGTCACCGACCCTCCCTCTCCTGAGAGTGCCCGACAAGATGGGCACGGCTGCGGGGTGGGTGGTTGGGAGGGAGGGGGGCACACCCATGTATTATAAGACCCCTCCTAAATAACAATAATGATGGTATTCACAGCAGCTAACGGCTGTGGCTGGCGTCTCTCGCTCTGTCCCTCAATCAGAGGGTCAGACGGAGGGAACCGGACGGGGTCACCGAGCAGAGAACCCCGGACAGCGCCCACCGTTCCTCGAAGGTGTCAAGGGAGTGTGACAGGGGCGGTTTTTTTTGAAACAGAAAAGAAGTTTATTTGTAACAGTTACAGAGATTACAAAAAGATAAAAAAAAAACTTAGCAACAAAACAACGCAATCAGAAGGTATAACACAACAGCTTTCAGGAGGGAGAGGTGTTCAGGCTAGCCCAGGCCCAGAGCGGGGGGGCTTCCTCGACACTCGTGGTCTTCCACCCTCCTGAGTTACCTGGTGGCCTAGAGCGGGGGGGCTTCCTCGACACTCGTGGTCTTCCACCCCCTCGAGTTACCTAGTGCCGCGCCCAGGGTCACCGACCCTCCCTCTCCTGAGAGTGCCCGACAAGATGGGCACGGCTGCGGGGTGGGTGGTAGGGAGGGAGGGGGGCACACCCATGTATTATAAGACCCCTCCTAAATAACAATAATGATGGTATTCACAGCAGCTAACGGCTGTGGCTGGCGTCTCTCGCTCTGTCCCTCAATCAGAGGGTCAGACGGAGGGAACCGGACGGGGTCACCGAGCAGAGAACCCCGGACAGCGCCCACCGTTCCTCGAAGGTGTCAAGGGAGTGTGACAGGGGCGGTTTTTTTTGAAACAGTAAAGAAGTTTATTTGTAACAGTTACAGAGATTACAAAAAGATAAAGGAAAACTTAGCAACAAAACGACGCAATCAGAAGGTATAACACAACAGCTTTCAGGAGGGAGAGGTGTTCAGGCTAGCCCAGGCCCAGAGCGGGGGGGCTTCCTCGACATTCGTGGTCTTCCACCCTCCTGAGTTACCTGGTGGCCTAGAGCGGGGGGGCTTCCTCGACACTCGTGGTCTTCCACCCCCTCGAGTTACCTAGTGCCGCGCCCAGGGTCACCGACCCTCCCTCTCCTGAGAGTGCCCGACAAGATGGGCACGGCTGCGGGGTGGGTGGTTGGGAGGGAGGGGGGCACACCCATGTATTATAAGACCCCTCCTAAAGAACAATAATGATGGTATTCACAGCAGCTAACGGCTGTGGCTGGCGTCTCTCGCTCTGTCCCTCAATCAGAGGGTCAGACGGAGGGAACCGGACGGGGTCACCGAGCAGAGAACCCCGGACAGCGACCACCGTTCCTCGAAGGTGTCAAGGGAGTGTGACAGGGGCGGTTTTTTTTTTTTGCTATTCCAAATTAGAGTTTTATTTTCATTTAGATTTATATATATATATAGTGACAGGGTCGGGCCAGATGGCTACAGGAGAGTGATAGAAGGCAGATATATTAGCCCCAGGTTAATTAGGTCCCTTTTCCCTGGGTAAGGTAACAGGGAAGGTTTTTTTTTTTTTTTTTTTTTTTGAAACAGAAAAGAAGTTTATTTGTAACAGTTACAGAGATTACAAAAAGATAAAGGAAAACTTAGCAACAAAACAACGCAATCAGAAGGTATAACACAACAGCTTTCAGGAGGGAGAGGTGTTCAGGCTAGCCCAGGCCCAGAGCGGGGGGGCTTCCTCGACACTCGTGGTCTTCCACCCTCCTGAGTTACCTGGTGGCCTAGAGCGGGGGGGCTTCCTCGACACTCGTGGTCTTCCACCCCCTCGAGTTACCTAGTGCCGCGCCCAGGGTCACCGACCCTCCCTCTCCTGAGAGTGCCCGACAAGATGGGCACGGCTGCGGGGTGGGTGGTTGGGAGGGAGGGGGGCACACCCATGTATTATAAGACCCCTCCTAAATAACAATAATGATGGTATTCACAGCAGCTAACGGCTGTGGCTGGCGTCTCTCGCTCTGTCCCTCAATCAGAGGGTCAGACGGAGGGAACCGGACGGGGTCACCGAGCAGAGAACCCCGGACAGCGCCCACCGTTCCTCGAAGGTGTCAAGGGAGTGTGACAGGGGCGGTTTTTTTGAAACAGAAAAGAAGTTTATTTGTAACAGTTACAGAGATTACAAAAAGATAAAGGAAAACTTAGCAACAAAACAACGCAATCAGAAGGTATAACACAACAGCTTTCAGGAGGGAGAGGTGTTCAGGCTAGCCCAGGCCCAGAACGGGGGGGCTTCCTCGACACTCGTGGTCTTCCACCCTCCTGAGTTACCTGGTGGCCTAGAGCGGGGGGGCTTCCTCGACACTCGTGGTCTTCCACCCCCTCGAGTTACCTAGTGCCGCGCCCAGGGTCACCGACCCTCCCTCTCCTGAGAGTGCCCGACAAGATGGGCACGGCTGCGGGGTGGGTGGTTGGGAGGGAGGGGGGCACACCCATGTATTATAAGACCCCTCCTAAATAACAATAATGATGGTATTCACAGCAGCTAACGGCTGTGGCTGGCGTCTCTCGCTCTGTCCCTCAATCAGAGGGTCAGACGGAGGGAACCGGACGGGGTCACCGAGCAGAGAACCCCGGACAGCGCCCACCGTTCCTCGAAGGTGTCAAGGGAGTGTGACAGGGGCGGTTTTTTTTGAAACAGAAAAGAAGTTTATTTGTAACAGTTACAGAGATTACAAAAAGATAAAGGAAAACTTAGCAACAAAACAACGCAATCAGAAGGTATAACACAACAGCTTTCAGGAGGGAGAGGTGTTCAGGCTAGCCCAGGCCCAGAGCGGGGGGGCTTCCTCGACACTCGTGGTCTTCCACCCTCCTGAGTTACCTGGTGGCCTAGAGCGGGGGGGCTTCCTCGACACTCGTGGTCTTCCACCCCCTCGAGTTACCTAGTGCCGCGCCCAGGGTCACCGACCCTCCCTCTCCTGAGAGTGCCCGACAAGATGGGCACGGCTGCGGGGTGGGTGGTTGGGAGGGAGGGGGGCACACCCATGTATTATAAGACCCCTCCTAAATAACAATAATGATGGTATTCACAGCAGCTAACGGCTGTGGCTGGCGTCTCTCGCTCTGTCCCTCAATCAGAGGGTCAGACGGAGGGAACCGGACGGGGTCACCGAGCAGAGAACCCCGGACAGCGCCCACCGTTCCTCGAAGGTGTCAAGGGAGTGTGACAGGGGCGGTTTTTTTGAAACAGAAAAGAAGTTTATTTGTAACAGTTACAGAGATTACAAAAAGATAAAGGAAAACTTAGCAACAAAACAACGCAATCAGAAGGTATAACACAACAGCTTTCAGGAGGGAGAGGTGTTCAGGCTAGCCCAGGCCCAGAGCGGGGGGGCTTCCTCGACACTCGTGGTCTTCCACCCTCCTGAGTTACCTGGTGGCCTAGAGCGGGGGGGCTTCCTCGACACTCGTGGTCTTCCACCCCCTCGAGTTACCTAGTGCCGCGCCCAGGGTCACCGACCCTCCCTCTCCTGAGAGTGCCCGACAAGATGGGCACGGCTGCGGGGTGGGTGGTTGGGAGGGAGGGGGGCACACCCATGTATTATAAGACCCTTCCTAGATAACAATAATGATGGTATTCACAGCAGCTAACGGCTGTGGCTGGCGTCTCTCGCTCTGTCCCTCAATCAGAGGGTCAGACGGAGGGAACCGGACGGGGTCACCGAGCAGAGAACCCCGGACAGCGCCCACCGTTCCTCGAAGGTGTCAAGGGAGTGTGACAGGGGCGGTTTTTTTTTTTTTTTTTTTTTTTATTTGAAACAGAAAAGAAGTTTATTTGTAACAGTTACAGAGATTACAAAAAGATAAAGGAAAACTTAGCAACAAAACAACGCAATCAGAAGGTATAACACAACAGCTTTCAGGAGGGAGAGGTGTTCAGGCTAGCCCAGGCCCAGAGCGGGGGGGCTTCCTCGACACTCGTGGTCTTCCACCCTCCTGAGTTACCTGGTGGCCTAGAGCGGGGGGGCTTCCTCGACACTCGTGGTCTTCCACCCCCTCGAGTTACCTAGTGCCGCGCCCAGGGTCACCGACCCTCCCTCTCCTGAGAGTGCCCGACAAGATGGGCACGGCTGCGGGGTGGGTGGTTGGGAGGGAGGGGGGCACACCCATGTATTATAAGACCCCTCCTAAATAACAATAATGATGGTATTCACAGCAGCTAACGGCTGTGGCTGGCGTCTCTCGCTCTGTCCCTCAATCAGAGGGTCAGACGGAGGGAACCGGACGGGGTCACCGAGCAGAGAACCCCGGACAGCGCCCACCGTTCCTCGAAGGTGTCAAGGGAGTGTGACGGGGCGGTTTTTTTGAAACAGAAAAGAAGTTTATTTGTAACAGTTACAGAGATTACAAAAAGATAAAGGAAAACTTAGCAACAAAACAACGCAATCAGAAGGTATAACACAACAGCTTTCAGGAGGGAGAGGTGTTCAGGCTAGCCCAGGCCCAGAGCGGGGGGGCTTCCTCGACACTCGTGGTCTTCCACCCTCCTGAGTTACCTGGTGGCCTAGAGCGGGGGGGCTTCCTCGACACTCGTGGTCTTCCACCCCCTCGAGTTACCTAGTGCCGCGCCCAGGGTCACCGACCCTCCCTCTCCTGAGAGTGCCCGACAAGATGGGCACGGCTGCGGGGTGGGTGGTTGGGAGGGAGGGGGGCACACCCATGTATTATAAGACCCCTCCTAAAGAACAATAATGATGGTATTCACAGCAGCTAACGGCTGTGGCTGGCGTCTCTCGCTCTGTCCCTCAATCAGAGGGTCAGACGGAGGGAACCGGACGGGGTCACCGAGCAGAGAACCCCGGACAGCGACCACCGTTCCTCGAAGGTGTCAAGGGAGTGTGACAGGGGCGGTTTTTTTTTTTTGCTATTCCAAATTAGAGTTTTATTTTCATTTAGATTTATATATATATATAGTGACAGGGTCGGGCCAGATGGCTACAGGAGAGTGATAGAAGGCAGATATATTAGCCCCAGGTTAATTAGGTCCCTTTTCCCTGGGTAAGGTAACAGGGAAGGTTTTTTTTTTTTTTTTTTTTTTGAAACAGAAAAGAAGTTTATTTGTAACAGTTACAGAGATTACAAAAAGATAAAGGAAAACTTAGCAACAAAACAACGCAATCAGAAGGTATAACACAACAGCTTTCAGGAGGGAGAGGTGTTCAGGCTAGCCCAGGCCTAGAGCGGGGGGGCTTCCTCGACACTCGTGGTCTTCCACCCTCCTGAGTTACCTGGTGGCCTAGAGCGGGGGGGCTTCCTCGACACTCGTGGTCTTCCACCCCCTCGAGTTACCTAGTGCCGCGCCCAGGGTCACCGACCCTCCCTCTCCTGAGAGTGCCCGACAAGATGGGCACGGCTGCGGGGTGGGTGGTTGGGAGGGAGGGGGGCACACCCATGTATTATAAGACCCTTCCTAGATAACAATAATGATGGTATTCACAGCAGCTAACGGCTGTGGCTGGCGTCTCTCGCTCTGTCCCTCAATCAGAGGGTCAGACGGAGGGAACCGGACGGGGTCACCGAGCAGAGAACCCCGGACAGCGCCCACCGTTCCTCGAAGGTGTCAAGGGAGTGTGACAGGGGCGGTTTTTTTTTTTTTTTTTTTGAAACAGAAAAGAAATTTATTTGTAACAGTTACAGAGATTACAAAAAGATAAAGAAAAACTTAGCAACAAAACAACGCAATCAGAAGGTATAACACAACAGCTTTCAGGAGGGAGAGGTGTTCAGGCTAGCCCAGGCCCAGAGCGGGGGGGCTTCCTCGACACTCGTGGTCTTCCACCCTCCTGAGTTACCTGGTGGCCTAGAGCGGGGGGGCTTCCTCGACACTCGTGGTCTTCCACCCCCTCGAGTTACCTAGTGCCGCGCCCAGGGTCACCGACCCTCCCTCTCCTGAGAGTGCCCGACAAGATGGGCACGGCTGCCGGGTGGGTGGCTGGGAGGGAGGGGGGCACATCCATGTATTATAAGACCCCTCCTAAATAACAATAATGATGATATTCACAGCAGCTAACGGCTGTGGCTGGCGTCTCTCGCTCTGTCCCTCAATCAGAGGGTCAGACGGAGGGAACCGGACGGGGTCACCGAGCAGAGAACCCCGGACAGCGCCCACCGTTCCTCGAAGGTGTCAAGGGAGTGTGACAGGGGCGGTTTTTTTTTTTTTTTTTTTTTTTATTTGAAACAGAAAAGAAGTTTATTTGTAACAGTTACAGAGATTACAAAAAGATAAAGGAAAACTTAGCAACAAAACAACGCAATCAGAAGGTATAACACAACAGCTTTCAGGAGGGAGAGGTGCTCAGGCTAGCCCAGGCCCAGAGCGGGGGGGCTTCCTCGACACTCGTGGTCTTCCACCCTCCTGAGTTACCTGGTGGCCTAGAGCGGGGGGGCTTCCTCGACACTCGTGGTCTTCCACCCCCTCGAGTTACCTAGTGCCGCGCCCAGGGTCACCGACCCTCCCTCTCCTGAGAGTGCCCGACAAGATGGGCACGGCTGCGGGGTGGGTGGTTGGGAGGGAGGGGGGCACACCCATGTATTATAAGACCCCTCCTAAATAACAATAATGATGGTATTCACAGCAGCTAACGGCTGTGGCTGGCGTCTCTCGCTCTGTCCCTCAATCAGAGGGTCAGACGGAGGGAACCGGACGGGGTCACCGAGCAGAGAACCCCGGACAGCGCCCACCGTTCCTCGAAGGTGTCAAGGGAGTGTGACAGGGGCGGTTTTTTTGAAACAGAAAAGAAGTTTATTTGTAACAGTTACAGAGATTACAAAAAGATAAAGGAAAACTTAGCAACAAAACGACGCAATCAGAAGGTATAACACAACAGCTTTCAGGAGGGAGAGGTGTTCAGGCTAGCCCAGGCCCAGAGCGGGGGGGCTTCCTCGACACTCGTGGTCTTCCACCCTCCTGAGTTACCTGGTGGCCTAGAGCGGGGGGGCTTCCTCGACACTCGTGGTCTTCCACCCCCTCGAGTTACCTAGTGCCGCGCCCAGGGTCACCGACCCTCCCTCTCCTGAGAGTGCCCGACAAGATGGGCACGGCTGCGGGGTGGGTGGTTGGGAGGGAGGGGGGCACACCCATGTATTATAAGACCCCTCCTAAAGAACAATAATGATGGTATTCACAGCAGCTAACGGCTGTGGCTGGCGTCTCTCGCTCTGTCCCTCAATCAGAGGGTCAGACGGAGGGAACCGGACGGGGTCACCGAGCAGAGAACCCCGGACAGCGACCACCGTTCCTCGAAGGTGTCAAGGGAGTGTGACAGGGGCGGTTTTTTTTTTTTGCTATTCCAAATTAGAGTTTTATTTTCATTTAGATTTATATATATATATAGTGACAGGGTCGGGCCAGATGGCTACAGGAGAGTGATAGAAGGCAGATATATTAGCCCCAGGTTAATTAGGTCCCTTTTCCCTGGGTAAGGTAACAGGGAAGGTTTTTTTTTTTTTTTTTTTTTTGAAACAGAAAAGAAGTTTATTTGTAACAGTTACAGAGATTACAAAAAGATAAAGGAAAACTTAGCAACAAAACAACGCAATCAGAAGGTATAACACAACAGCTTTCAGGAGGGAGAGGTGTTCAGGCTAGCCCAGGCCTAGAGCGGGGGGGCTTCCTCGACACTCGTGGTCTTCCACCCTCCTGAGTTACCTGGTGGCCTAGAGCGGGGGGGCTTCCTCGACACTCGTGGTCTTCCACCCCCTCGAGTTACCTAGTGCCGCGCCCAGGGTCACCGACCCTCCCTCTCCTGAGAGTGCCCGACAAGATGGGCACGGCTGCGGGGTGGGTGGTTGGGAGGGAGGGGGGCACACCCATGTATTATAAGACCCTTCCTAGATAACAATAATGATGGTATTCACAGCAGCTAACGGCTGTGGCTGGCGTCTCTCGCTCTGTCCCTCAATCAGAGGGTCAGACGGAGGGAACCGGACGGGGTCACCGAGCAGAGAACCCCGGACAGCGCCCACCGTTCCTCGAAGGTGTCAAGGGAGTGTGACAGGGGCGGTTCCAGAACAATCAGGAACTTGCTGGAACCAATTAAGGCAGGCTAATTAGAACACCTGGAGCCAATTAAGAAGCTGCTAGAATCAATTAAGACAGGCAGCCTAATCAGGACACCTAGTTTAAAAAGGACCTCACCTCAGTCAGTGAGGGGGTGTATGCAAGGAGCTGAGAGTGAGAAGGCATCTTGTTGGAGGACTGAGGAGTACAAATGCTATCTAGCATCAGGATGAAGGTCCTGTGGTGAGGATAAAGAAGATGTTGGGAGGAGGCTGTGGGGAAGTAGCCTAGGGAGTTGTAGCTGTCATACAGGTGTTACAAGAAACACTATAGACAGCTGTGATCCACAGGGGCCTGGGCTGGAACCTGGAGTAGAGGGTGGGCCTAGGATCCCCCTATCCCTGCCCAACTCCCACAGGAAGAGTTGTCCTTGACTGTGGGTCCCACCAGAGGGAAAAGTTCCTGGCCTGTCCCCTGACCAGCTAGGTAGATCAGCAGAGACTGTGGGGATTGTTCTCCTTCTGTTTTCCCATGCTGGCCAGTGATGAGGTTAGCTGTGTGAATGGCAGGTTTGAGCCACTAGCAAAAGTGGCCAGACTGAGGGCTGCTGTGAATCTCTGAGATGCGCAAATCTGCCAATAAGCGCAGGACCCACAAAGGCAGAGGAGGAACTTTGTCATGCCAGTCTGTGGGCCCATGAAACACCCATCTACCTGGAAGAATCCTGCCCCAAGACTGATTGAGGTGCTTGAGCAGGACTGGTATGCCAGGACAGACAGACACACTGAAAGCAATTTCAGCCATAGTCTAATAATCCAGACATTGGATTATTTCAGATCTACTCTAATAATCCAGACAAGGGCCTGTTTCTATTTTGTGCCTACGTTTAGGTACAAGCATAGCCAGTGTCCAACAGGAGACTGGGGGAGACCACAAGTATGGGAAGTGCTCAAATAGAAGGGCACTCTGTAGCAGGAACAAGAGCCATGCCAGGGAGCAACAGACCCAGTCCCAGATCAGGGCAATTGACCCAGCCACTGCTCTGCCCTGCTGCATGACCCAGGGTAAGAACTAACTAGATCAGCACAGCAAGGCAGAGTCACCAGGTGTCATCTGCCCCACAGATAAAGGATAGACAGGCTCAATCCTGGGGGGAGCATTGGGCTGGGGAGAAGCCAGCCAAGTGCCCATCCAACAGCAGCTGCTGCCAATTCAAGTCCTGCAGGGCAGCAAACAGACCCAGGGGAACAGCCTGCAGCCCCAGGCAGCCATGATTCCCCCACCAGGGCTCTGCCCAGACCATGGGGTTAAGCCCTGTCCTCCCTAGGAATTCCTAACCCCTAGCACCCCAAGCTGGGAGGCAAAACAGCCCTTACCTTCTCCCAGATTGGGCCCCTGAGCGGAGCTGCATGGGGCACCATGAAAGTGAATTGCTCTGAGGTAAAGGCAGCTGGGCACGGTCTTAAAAACTTGCACAGCTGCTGGCCCACCTGCAGCAGCAGAAGGCAGAGACCAGGGAGGCTTCCCCCCTGTGTCCACATCTCAGCAGGCCAAGGAAGGAGGGTGGGCTAACGGCTGAAAACCAGCACACAGGAAGTGTCTTCGAGCACATGGGTCTTACCATGGCGCCAAATCCCATGAGACCTCAAGCCTACCCTGGCAGTCCTGTGGAGGCTGGAAATCTCGTGAGACACAGCCCATCCTGTCCGATTTCCCTCTCCCACCAAAACACACCCCTTGCTAGGCTTGGAGCGCTCCAACAGCCTCATGTCCAATGGACTAAATCATTGTGTTCTGCTCTCCATACAATCTCATAGATCTGAGAGGAAGGAAAAGGTCTCTCTGCCCTTTTTAAGGATACTGGCTTGGTGGAGGAAGGGGCTCAGAATACAGTAAGAGGGTCAGTTGGGAGTCACAGACCTCCCTAAATGCCTTGGCACTTGGGACAGATAGTGATAATGAACAAGAAAGGATTCTCTTCTTCCTTCTCCAGACCTGACAAATTCCATGTAGCTTGAAAGCTTGTACCAACAGAAGTTGGTCCAGTAAAAAATAGTACCTCACCCACCTTGTCTCTCTCCTACCCTGGGACCAGCACAGCTACACCACTACTGCAAAGGAAGTATTCAACAGTTAAGGGAGTTGCACTGTGTGTAAGGGAGCAGTATGACTGCTCAGAGCTCCAGTATGAAACTGCAGAAAAACCTGAGAGTCTCTGGATTAAGTTTAGAAGTGTGAGCAACAAGGGTGATGTCATGGTGGGAGTCTGCTATAGACCACCAGACCAGGGGATGAGGTGGATGAGGCTTTCTTCAGGCAACTAACAGAAGGTACTAGCTCACAAGCTCTGGCTCTCATGGGAGACTTCAATCACCCTGATATCTGCTGGGAGAGCAATACAGCGGTGCACAGACAATCCAGGAAGTTTTTGGAAAGTGTAGGGGACAATTTCCTGGTGCAAGTGCTGGAGGAACCAACTAGGGGCAGAGCTCTTCTTGACCTGCTGCTCACAAACTGAGAAGAATTAGTAGGGGAAGCAAAAGTGGATGGGAACCTGGGAGGCAGTGACCACGAGATGGTCGAGTTCAGGATCCTGACACAAGGAAGAAAGGAGAGCAGAATACAGACCCTGGACTTCAGAAAAGCAGACTTTGACTCCCTTGGGGAACTGATGGGCAGGATCCCCTGGGAGAATAACGTGGGGGGTGAAAGGAGTCCAGGAGAGCTGGCTGTATTTTAAAGAATCCTTATTGAGGTTGCAGAGACAAACCATCCCGATGTGTAGAAAGAATAGTAAATATGGCAGGTGACCAGCTTGGCTTAACAGTGAAATCCTTGCTGATCTTAAACACAAAAGAAGCTTACAAGAAGTGGAAGATTGGACAAATGACCAGGGAAGAGTATTAAAAATATTGCTCAGGTATGCAGGAGTGAGATCAGGAAGACCAAATAACATTTGGAGTTGCAGCTAGCAAGGGATGTTAAAAATAACAAGGAAGGTTTCTACAGGTATGTTAGCAACAAGAAGGTGGCCAAGGAAAGTGTGGGCCCCTTACTGAATGTGGGAGGCAACTTAGTGACAGAGGATGTGGAAAAAGCTAATGTACTCAATGCTTTTTTTGCCTTCGTCTTCACGAACGAGGTCAGCTCCCAGACTACTGCACTGGACAGCACAACATGGGAAGGAGGTGACTTCTGTGGAGAAAGAAGTGGTTCAGGACTATTTAGAAAAGCTGGAAAAGCACAAGTCCATGGGGCCAGATGCGCTGCATCCAAGAGTGCTAAAGGAATTGGCGGATGTGATTGCAAAGCCATTGGCCATTATCTTTGAAAACTCATGGTGATCTGGGGAGATCATGGACAGCTGGAAAAAGGCTAATGTAGTACCCATTTTTAAAAAGGAAGGAAGAGGATCCAGGGAACTACAGGCCAGTCAGCCTCACCTCCGTCCCTGGAAAAATCATGGAGCAGGTCCTCAAGGAATCAATTCTGAAGCACTTAGAGGAGAGGAAAGTGATCAGGAACAGTCAGCATGGATTCACCAAGGGCAAGTCATGCCTGACTAATCTAATTGCCTTCTATGACAAGATAACTGGCTCTGTGGATGAGGGGAAAGCAGTGGACATGTTGTTTCCTGACTTTAGCGAAGCTTTTGACACTGTCTCCTACAGTATTCTTGCCAGCAAGTTAAAGAAGTATGGGCTGGATGAATGGACTATAAGGTGGACAGAAAGTTGGCTAGATTGTCGGGCTCAACGGGTAGTGATCAATGTCTAGTTGGCAGCCAGAATCCACTGGAGTACCCCAAGGGTCAGCCCTAGGGCTGGTTTTATTCAATATCTTCATTAATGATGTGGAGGATGGCATGTATTGCACCCTCAGCAAGTTTGCAAATGACACTAAACTGGGAGGAGTGGTAGATATGCTGGAGGATAGGGATAGGATACAGAGGGACCTAGACAAATTAGAGGATTGGGCCAAAAGAAATCTGATAAGGTTCAACAAGGACAAGTGCAGAATCCTGCAATTAGGATGGAAGAATTCCATGCACTGCCCCAGACTAGGGAATGAGTGGCTAGGCAGCAGTTCTGCAGAGAAGGACCTGGGGTAAAGTGGACAAGGAGCTGGATCTGAGTCAACAGTGTGCCTTTGTTGACAAGAAGGCTAACGGTTTTTTGGGCTGTATAAGTAGGGGCATTGCCAGCAGATCGAGGGACTTGATCATTCCCCTCTATTCAGCATTGGTGAGGCCTCATCTGGAGTACTGTGTCCAGTTTTGGGCCCCACACTACAAGAAGGTTGTGGAAAAATTGGAAAGAGTCCAGTGGAGGGCAACAAAAATGATTAGGGGACTGGAACACATGACTTATGAGGAGAGGCTGAGGGAACTGGGATTGTTTAGTCTGTAGAAGAGAAGAATGAGGGGGGATTCGATAGCTGCTTTCAACTACCTGAAAGGGGGTTCCAAAGAGGATGGAGCTAGACTGTTCTCAGTGGCAGCAGATGACAGAACAAGGAGTAATGGTCTCAAGTTGCAGTGGGGGAGGTTTAGGTTGGATATTAGGAAAAAACCTTTTCACTAGGAGGGTGATGAAGCACTGGATTGAGTTACCTAGGGAGGTGGTGGAATCTCCTTCCTTAGAGGTTTTTAAGGTCAGGCTTCACAAAGGCCTGGCTGGGATGATTTAGTTGGGGATTGGTCCTGCTTTGAGCAGGGGGTTGGACTAAGATGACCTCCTGAGGTCCCTTCCAACCCTGATATTCTGTGATTCTTAGGGCAATCTCCTGAAGTCTCCTGGGTAAACCTTATTGACGTATGTTTAATACCTTTGCAGACTACTATATTAAAAATGCAATTATATGTTCATGTGGAATTGTATGTAACTTCTCTAGGAGACAGGACCAGTGCAAATCTTCAGAATGTTAGGATCTTCAAAGGACCTTTGGAAACAATGCAAACTTTTAAAATTAACTAGTTTTCCCAGGAATTCTAAGAGGAGGGGATATACTAGGGAACCCTGCAGTTAAGCAAGAACTCATCCATCTGAAGCTTAGCCTTGGGAAGGGGACCCATTGTTTGGCTGATTACCTATTCCTGGTCTCTTCAAAGACTCCCAAACTGGATAAAGAACTCACTTGCAGATTCATGGGGGTTATGAACTTGAAACCACAGGAAAACCTGTGTGTGGTTTGAAGCACTGCTCACCTGCCAGACCCAGGGTTGTAGTTGTGCCCATTAAGCCCACCAAGTTAATAAAATTGGCCTGGTTTAAAAGAACAGTAATGGCTTCTTTTGCCTTCTCCTCAGAGGTGGTAAATAGTGTCTTCTTATGCAACCTGTCTTGCTGGGGATTTCATTGTATTGTTATGGGACTGTGCAGCCTGGATCCACCCCAGTTGCAAGGGGGAGAGATGTGTGTCTCCACCCAAGACAGGCAATGGCTGGGGAGCCTGGAGCCTTGAGTGGGTGCCCTTGCTGGACCGTAGAGGTGGAATATGGGAACAATTGCCCTGAGCTGTGACTGCTTCACCTACTAAGTTTGTTGCAAACTGAACCATAAGGAACTATAGGACAAGTGGTGAATTCAGGTCCTTGTGCAGTTCCCTGGCTTTGGCGTATGTCCAGCCAGCAGAGATCAGAAATCAAGAGATGAAGATTTTGCCCATCATATTTTAAGTTGGGCAGAAAGTTACCCCTGAACTGTAAGTAAAAAGCAATGCCTACCTTGCCTGTACAATTGCATATTTTGCTTGAGCAATTCAGGTGCATCTTTTTTAAAATCTACTTTTTCCCCAGCAGACAGCTGCTTTGTTATGCAGAGATGTCAATCTCTTCCCTCCTATGTCTGCATTTTCATGCAAACTAAATTCTTGGCTTTACCAGAAAACTGATATTATGTATGGAGTTACCATAGTTACTAGGGCATGCATATTCAGTTTCATGCTAATGACTGTCCCAGCTCTTTGTTTGTGCCAATAAACTGTATCACCCTGAAAGCAAAATAAAATGAAATATTAAAGAATTATGGTTCACAGAGCAGCTGTCATGAATCAGCTATTGGAATTAATCACATTATCAGGCCTAGATTAACATAATCTGAGCCCCTAGGCCAAGCAAATAAATGGGACGCCCTTAAACCAGACACCGAGGAAGTGTTCCTGAAGTGAGGGGCTGAATGATTTTATAGGAATTGTCGTCATGCCCTACTGTTCACACAAATTACCACGCCTGCCCAGAGGGCTGGGGAGGGAATACTGCTGTGTACAAGGATGCTTCCAAAAAGGTCTGTATCAAGGGGACATGCTCAGAGGCAGTGTTCTGGGAAGTTCCAACTGGCAGGATGGCTATGGCCTTGGAGCACCAGCTGCTGATGAGCTAGGACTGTAGAGGAGGTGTCACCTTTATTTCCAAATAGCTTATGAAAGCAGCAATGAAGGGGGATGCAACCCACTATGCAAACTCCACGGAAGGGCCATTTCCTCCCTCTATGGCAATCACATTAGTTCCCTGTAAATACCTATGAGAAATTCTAATAGTCTAGCTCTACCTGCTATTTCCTAATAAAGCATGTGTAGCCCTTTGTTCTTTGGGGCCTCCTACCTCTTCCACTCCACTCCACTCCATCCAACACTCTACACTCAAGACCTCAGGCTGCTCCACTGAGGCCATGGGGAATTTTCCCGTGGATTTGCAGCATCAGGCCAGGATGGCCAAAATTCAGTCTGAATTGTCATTTTCAGATCTGTACTCACAGGGCATGTCTACACTGCAATGTAAGCCCAGGGGTAGTGGAACTCGAGTCAGCGGACCCAGGGCTTGAGTGTCTATACTGGATTGCCAACCCTAGGTTAAGAATTTTTTAACTCTGGCCCAAACCTGGGGCCCTGGTGTCCACACTACAGCATGCAGACCTGAGTCCAACCAGCCATATCCCAGACTTCCTAGCGCCCACCCAAAATGTGGCTGCACTAGCTCTTTGTTCATGCTGCAGTGTGTGAAGACTTGACCGGCCACATTAAAGGAAGTTTGAACAGCCTTCCCACACATTCTGCCAAGCCGTAGTCTGTGCATTCCCAGCAGCTGCAGCCAGCAACGTGAAGCAATCACTGTTTCAAGAACTTCTTTTGTTGGGCTTTTGCTTCTGTTCAGGACTCAGGCAGAGCTTCCATGAGACCATGATGGTGAGTTCAGTGGCATTTTCTGACCCACCAAAGGCACCTCACAGAGCTAATGCTGGAACAAGAGAGAGGAGGACACAGACATGGCAGACTCAAGCTGACTGATACTGCTCATGACACTCCATAGAGCCGCTGATGCCCCCAGCGTAGACTGGCACTTCTAGAGCAGGGCCACAAGCACAGACTAATGGGACCACATCATATTGCAGACCTGTGATGACCAGCAGAGTTCCTGAACTTTCTCATGAAGGAAGCTACGTCTCTGGAGCTTTGCGAGCAGCTTTTCCCTACCCTCCAGCATAAAGACACACAAATGACAGTGGCCCTGCTAGTCCAGAAGTGAGTTGCTATTACCATCTGGAAGCTTGTTATCCCAGACTGCTAAAGGTCCATTGCCAACCAGTTTGGTGTTGGAAAGTTGACTGTGGGTAACGTACCGGTGGAGGTTTCAGAGGCAATCAGCTATGAGGTTTACCCCGAAGTGATGGCATAAAGGTTATTCCTGAAATAATCCCCGGCTTCGAGAGAATGGGGTTTCCAAACTGCACCATGTATTGCACTAGGGCTGTGATGGGTTCCCGCCAGTGTGCCACCTGAAACTGAGGTACCAATAAGTCCCCCTGATCCACCAGCCTGGGCTCCCTCTCACACTATGGTGCTATGATAAGTTGCCATGCCCTCCAACCTTGTGCTTTCATCAGCATACACACAGGTAGGGACACACCCAGCTGAAGAATTTACAAGATGCTGTGATTAGCTCTGCATGGGGAGGCTACGCCTACAGCTAAGGAACTGCCTAGCTGCTCAAGAGCACACACTCCTCTGGAGTGTAAACCCAGAGATCTGTACAGTGTAAGATCAGGAAATTCACCCCCACCCTCAATGTTATAACTCCCACACACTAGTTTGAAATAAAGCAAAAACAAATGTATTAACTACAAAAGATAGATTTTAAGTGATTATAAGGGATAGCAAACAGATCAAAGCAGGTTTCAGAGTAGCAGCCATGTTAGTCTGTATTTGCAGAAAGAAAAGGAGTACTAGTGGCACCTTAGAGACTAACCAATTTATTTGAGCATAAGCTTTCATGAGCTACAGCTCACTTCATCGGATGCATTCAGTGGAAAATACAGTGAGGAGATTTATATACACACAGAACATGAAAAAATGGATGTTATCATACACACTGTAAGGAGAGTGATCACTCAAGATGAGCTATTACCAGCAGGAGAGCGGGGGGGAGAAAACCTTTTGTAGTGGCCCACCTTGATTATCACTACAAAAGGTTTTCTCCCCCGCCCCTTCCTCCCCCCCCACCCCGCTCTCCTGCTGGTAATAGCTCATCTTAAGTGATCACTCTCCTTACAGTGTGTATGATAACATCCATTTTTTCATGTTCTGTGTGTATATAAATCTCCTCACTGTATTTTCCACTGAATGCATCCGATGAAGTGAGCTTGTAGCTCACGAAAGCTTATGCTTATATCAAAGCAGATTACCTATCAAATGAAACAAAAACACAATCTACTCTTAATATACTAAAGATATTGGATATGAGTAGCAAATTCTCACCCTAAATCAGGGGTGGGCAAACTTTTTGGCCCAAGGGCCACAAAGGGGTTGTGAAACTGTATGGAGGGCTGGGTAAGGAAGGCTGTGCCTCCCCAAACAGGCTGGCCCCCTCCCACTTCCCACCCCCTGACTGCCCCCCTCAGAACCCCAACCCATCCAACCCCCCTGCTCCTTGTCCCCTGACCGCCCCCTCCTGGGACCCCACTCCCTATCCAACACCCCCCCCCGCCCCGCACGCTCCCTGTCCCCTGACTGCCCCAGCCCTTAACCGCCCTCTGGGACCCCACCCCCACCCCCTTCCAACCCCCCCCCCGCTCTCTGTCCCCTGACTGTCCCACCCCCTATCCACACCCCTGCCCCCTGACAGGCCCCCGAGACTCCCATGCCTATCCAACTCCCCCTGCTCCCCATCCTCTGACCGCCCCCACACCAGAACCGCCACCTTATCCAACCTCCCCCTGCTCCCTGTCCCTTGACTGACCCCCGGGACCCCCTGCCCCATATCCAACACCCCCACCTCCTTACCATGCCACTCAGAGCAGCAGGAGCTCGCAGCCCCACCGCCCAGAGAGAGCCAGCCATGCCGCCATGCTGCCCAGCAGGAGCGGCGGGCCAGAGCACTGGTGGAGTGGAGAGCAGAGGCTGCAGGGGAGAGGTAACAGCCAGGGAGGAGCTAGGGCCTAACCTCCCCAGCTGGGAGCTCAAGGGCCGGGCAGGATGGTCCCACAGGCCGGATGTGGCCCGCGGGCCATAGTTTGCCCACTTCTGCCCTAAATGATTATTTAAGCTGGCTGCAGGCTCTTAAGGGGCAAGCAAGCTGCACTTGCTTGCAGCTTAAAACCCAGGTATTCCTTTCACAGGTTAGCAATCCCTCTGGGTCCAGCACTTCCCCCTAGTTCGGTCCTTTTTTCCTCAGGTGTTTTCAAGAGTCTCTTTTGGGCAGGGAGTCAGTGAAGAACCACTATGATGTCATTCCCCTGCCTTAAATAGCTTTTGCATATGGTGGGAACCCTTTGTTTCAAAACTTGGTTCCCAGGCCTTTCAGTGGAAAAACACTGGTATTCCAAGATGGAGTCCAGTACCAGCTGACCTGGTCACATGTCCCTGTAGTGTCACAGCAGCCATTACTCGGAGGCTGTTTGTAGCATCCTCAGGAAGGCTCCCCAGTGGGAGATTAGCTTCTTCTAAGACCTATTGTTCTTCCTAATGGTCCATTGACTTGAATGGACCATTCCCAGCCAGCCAACTAGACTGACAGTCTTTTGCCTAGTGGGAATTCCTCAGGTGTAAACACATTTGTAATGGATGCATAGACAATATTTCTAACTTCAGATACCAAAATGATACATGCATACAAATAAGATAATCCTATTCAGTAAATCCTAACCTTTTCAATATCTCACATGACCTCTCTTGCATAAAATACATCATAGTTATGCCATAATCATATCATAATATCTCTACAAAGAGTATGGGATGCAGTGTCACAAAGGCTATTGATGGGACTCCTCTTCAAGGAGCACAAACCACAGAGGGTACTACTTCACTGCTACGCAGACCCTTGTGGATCACAGAGGCCAATTTATAAACATCAACCTGGGCTGCACTGGAAGAGTTTGTGATGTCAGGGTTTTCCAACAAGCGGAAGTCTACATTCATTCTATATTCCCACCACATGACATGGTCATAAACAGAGTAACTGTCCCCACTGTTACGTTGGAAGGATCCCCATGAACTCCTTTTTTGCCTTTGCTTATGAAACCAGACCCTGATAAGAACAAAAAAGTGACCATACTGGGTCAGACCAATGGTCAATCTAGCCCAGTATCCTGTCTTCTGACAGTGGCTGGTGCCAGGTGCTTCAGAGGGAATGAACAGAGCAGGCTAATTATAAATGATCCATCCCCTGTCATCCAGAGGCCCTGGAGAACGATGGTTGAATGATGCTCTCAGCCGGTGTGGAATGGTGGTTGAAGTGTGACTGGCAGATTGAAATTCTATTGGCAAGGTCTACAGATGCATTTGGACTTCTGGCGTGTCATTACAGGGGGTTGCTGTGTCTACATTACAGGGGGTTGCTGTGCTCTTCACAATGTTTGTGAAGCCAAAGGTGAGCCATTTCCCCCCAATGGAAATATGACAGTGAGGGGGCCACTGACCTGATGCACTCTGCCAGAAAGTGCACATAAAACAGCTGGACCGGGATGCACATGGGCACCAGAAGTCAGTGATGCTTTGTGCTCCCACATTATCAACTTGCATGGCCCAGTGGAAGAGGAAGAATAGTACCTTTATGAATATGCTTGTGGGGGGACGTTGATTGCTAGTGCAGGAGGGAGGGTTGATTACCATGCATTGTACTTTTGAATGACCTGACCACTTATGAAATGGAGGGGGGAACATTATGGATTGATGTAAATAGCTGTACTGAGACATGGGTTTGCCATACAACCTCCCAGTTGTCCATGATCAGTGTTTACCTTTATTATTTGAAATACATGTTATATGATGTGTTGCAAAGATGGCAATAAAATTTCTTTATAAAATAGAAACCTTTATTTTTACCCATGTATTGGGAAAGTACAGTATTAAACCATTGCCTGGAAGGCCCACTGCCCTTAACACCCCAAAACCTTTAAAAGTAACCAAGAACAAAGTACATAAACAACTATGCACAACACACACACACACTACTGCATGTCTCCTGGCCCCCTGTTCTCCTCTCCCTCTCTTTCAAATTTGCCACACAGTTGGTGCTGGGGCAGAGGGGTGGAAGTGTCCATGGGGGAGGGGTTCAGCACTAAGGACTGCATGGGGCATATTTGCCCAGTCCAGTCACTCAGAGGGCCTAATTGCATGGGTCACCCAGCCATGGAGTTGTCCAAGCTGTTCCTGGACTGCACACCTGGGTACTGTAGAGGTGACAGTCCACGGTGTGGGTACAGCAGGAGCCTGCACTCTTATGACCATTAGAGCCAGCAGCTGCTCAAACAGTTCTTTGTTCTGCTCCATCTTCATCCCTTAACTGCTGTTCTTGTTCCAGGAACTGTGATGCATCATCATCATCAAAACATTTCCTCTTGGAACAGCCCACGAAGGTACGGTGAGCCAGGTTTCCGTAGTATGGGAGAGCTGTAGAGGTACCACAGCCCATAGAGGAGGAGGGGCCCGGAACAGGACAAGACCCAGAGGGTTATTGTCTCGAACAATTCAGTGGAGGCACACAGAAAAATTCTTGTGGAATTTCCAGACTAAATGTTACTTTCTGGAATTGAACGGCAATATATTGGCAGAGGGATGCTCCAGACCACAGAAGCACCTTGGATACAGCCAGGTTAATCACAGCAAAAGGTGTGCTCAAAGAATGCAAAGTTAAAAATCCAACTGATTTGGGCTTTCAAAAAAATAAATCAAAATGGAGTTTGGGAGGAGGGCGGTGTCTGTGCCGTGCTACATAAACCTTCTCTGTTATTTCAAGCAATGCACTTGTCAGAGGACAGAACAGTTCTTTTGGTGCCCAACTGGCATAGAGTGATGGTATTCCAAGCTGCCAGTGGGAAATCAGGTGTGCACATCACCAATTATTCCTTTTAGCCTTTATACTCATTATTATCAAGGTCTTCTGTCATGGGGCACATGGCTCACCACTGGACTGGCACCTCCTCCATTTCACTCTGGGGATTAGCTCAAGGCCAATGCACCCCATCCATAGTTTGCATGCCATCACTCTGTCTCTGCATCCACCTGCAACCCTTCTCACCACCTCAGGAACCGCAGCACCCTCTTCATGGCTCAGCCTTCTAGCCATGTCACTTTCCATGTTTCTCCCTTCCAGGGGGTATCGCAGTCCTATAATCATGCCACTTCCCCAGTGGCGAATGGGGTGAACCCAGGCCCACCGACTACTCCGGCTCCCAACTCAGGGACTCAGGAGTTTGCCTGGGATTGGTGAGTATCCGCGTGCGTGTTGCTGAGTAAGTATCCGAGTGTGTGTTTGCTGGGAGGGCAGTTTGAAAGCCTGAGCAAGTGCCTGATTGGGTGGTAGCCTGCAGGGGGCGGGCATTGGGGCTGTCTGTTTGTTTGTTTCAGGGAAGCCTAGCTGTTTAAAAATAGCCAGAGCTCCGCAAACCAGCTGAGTGGCGGGGAACAGCAGAGCAGCACACAGCAGGAGTTTGCCTGGGAGTTCGCCTGGAGTGAGCCCAGTGAGGCTTACATCTTGCCAACTTCTTTGAGGAAGCTCATAGTAGGAAGGTGATATGGAAGGGGGGGGTTCAGCTGTTGTGACCTGCACTGGATGTGCCATGTTTGTCTTTCTTCCACAGGACAGAAGCGACTTTGTCTGTACAAAGTGCAAGCTGGTCACCATATTGGAAGAGAAGATTGAAGGTCTGGAGCAACAGATAACGACCGTGAGTTGCGTACGAGAATCTGAGGATTTTCTGGACAAAAGTCAGGATATGCTTCTACGGGCACAAAGCGCTAAAGATTTAGAGCAGGTTGCACAGTGGGGCCAAGAGGCCAGTGAAGAAGCTTGGCAACATGTGACCTCCAGAAGAAGAAGGGGGAATGTCCGGGTTCCAGCAACGCGGACACAGGTAACTAACCACTTTCATGTTCTCTCCACAGGTACCATTGCGGAGAGTGGACCAGATGATACATCTGGGGGGAGAAAGCAGAAGGAGACTCCGCTGGTTGGAAGGCATGAGATGCGCTGTCCTGAGGTTGGGGGTTCCACGACCACCACTCCCAAGAGAAGGAGGTGGGTGGTGGTGGTCGGGGACTCTCTCCTCCGGGGGACTGAGTCATCTATCTGCCGCCCTGACCGGGAAAACCGAGAAGTCTGCTGCTTGCCAGGGGCTAAGATTCGCGATGTGACGGAGAGACTGCCGAGACTCATCAAACCCTCGGATCACTACCCCTTCCTGCTTCTCCACGTGGGCACCAATGATACTGCCAAGAATGACCTTGAGCGGATCACTGCAGACTACGTGGCTCTGGGAAGAAGGATAAAGGAGTTTGAGGCGCAAGTGGTGTTCTTGTCCATCCTCCCCGTGGAAGGAAAAGGCCTGGGTAGGGACCATCGAATTGTGGAAGTCAACGAATGACTACGCAGGTGGTGTCGGAGAGACGGCTTTGGATTCTTTGACCATGGGATGGTGTTCCATGAAGGAGGAGTGCTGGGCAGACACGGGCTCCACCTTACGAAGAGAGGGAAGAGCATCTTTGTGAGCAGGCTGGCTAACCTAGTGAGGAGGGCTTTAAACTAGATTCACCGGGGGAAGGAGACCAAAGCCCTGAGGTAAGTGGGAAAGTGGGATACCAGGAGGAAGCACAGGCAGGAACATCTGTGAGGGGAGGGCTCCTGCCTCATACTGAGAATGAGGGGCGATCAGCAGGTTATCTCAAGTGCTTATATACGAATGCACAAAGCCTTGGAAACAAGCAGGGAGAACTGGAGGTCCTGGTGATGTCAAGGAATTATGACGTGATTGGAACAACAGAGACTTGGTGGGATAACTCACATGACTGGAGTACTGTCATGGGTGGTTATAAATTGTTCAGGAAGGACAGGCAGGGCAGAAAAGGTGGGGGAGTAGCACTGTATGTAAGGGAGCAGTATGACTGCTCAGAGCTCCGGTACGAAACTGCAGAAAAACCTGAGTGTCTCTGGATTAAGTTTAGAAGTGTGAGCAACAAGAGTGATGTAGTGGTGGGAGTCTGCTATAGACCACCGGACCAGGGGGATGAGGTGGATGAGGCTTTCTTCCAGCAACTCGCAGAAGCTATTAGATCGCACGCCCTGGTTCTCATGGGTGACTTTAATTTTCCTGATATCTGCTGGGAGAGCAATACAGCGGTGCATAGACAATCCAGGAAGTTTTTGGAAAGCGTAGGGGACAATTTCCTGGTGCAAGTGCTAGAGGAGCCAACTAGGGGGGGAGCTTTTCTTGACCTGCTGCTCACAAACCAGGAAGAATTAGTGGGGGAAGCAAAAGTGGATGGGAATTTGGGAGGCAGTGACCATGAGTTGGTCGACTTCAGGATCCTGACACAGGCAAGAAAGGTAAGCAGCAGGATATGGACCCTGGACTTCAGTAAAGCAGACTTCGACTCCCTCAGGGAACGGATGGGTAGGATCCCCTGGGGGACTAACATGAAGGGGAAAGGAGTCCAGGAGAGCTGGCTGTATTTCAAGGAATCCCTGTTGAGGTTACAGGGACAAACCATCCCGATGTGTCGAAAGAATAGTAAATATGGCAGGCGACCAGCTTGGCTTAGCGGTGAAATCCTAGCGGATCTTAAACATAAAAAAGAAGCTTACAAGAAGTGGAAGGTTGGACATATGACCAGGGAAGAATATAAAAATATTGCTCGGGCATGTAGGAATGAAATCAGGAGGGCCAAATTGCACCTGGAGCTGCAGCTAGCAAGAGATGTCAAGAGTAACAAGAAGGGTTTCTTCAGGTATGTTGGCAATAAGAAGGCGGCCAAGGAAAGTGTGGGCCCCTTACTGAATGAGGGAGGCAACCTAGTGACAGAGGATGTGGAAAAAGCTAATGGACTCAATGCTTTTTTTTGCCTCTGTCTTCACGAACAAGGTCAGCTCCCAGACTGCTGCGCTGGGCATCACAGCATGGGGAGTAGATGGCCAGCCCTCTGTGGAGAAAGAGGTGGTTAGGAACTATTTAGAAAAGCTGGACGTGCACAAGTCCATGGGGCCGGACGAGTTGCATCCGAGAGTGCTAAAGGAATTGGCGGCTGTGATTGCAGAGCCATTGGCCATTATCTTTGAAAACTCGTGGCGAACGGGGGAAGTCCCAGATGACTGGAAAAAGGCTAATGTAGTGCCAATCTTTAAAAAAGGGAAGAAGGAGGATCCTGGGAACTACAGGCCAGTCAGCCTCACCTCAGTCCCCGGAAAAATCATGGAGCAGGTCCTCAAAGAATCAATCCTGAAGCACTTACATGAGAGGAAAGTGATCAGGAACAGTCAGCATGGATTCACCAAGGGAAGGTCATGCCTGACTAATCTAATCGCCTTCTATGATGAGATTACTGGTTCTGTGGATGAAGGGAAAGCAGTGGATGTATTGTTTCTTGACTTTAGCAAAGCTTTTGACACGGTCTCCCACAGTATTCTTGTCAGCAAGTTAAAGAAGTATGGGCTGGATGAATGCACTATAAGGTGGGTAGAAAGTTGGCTAGATTGTCAGACTCAACAGGTAGTGATCAATGGCTCCATGTCTAGTTGGCAGCTGGTGTCAAGTGGAGTGCCCCAGGGGTCGGTCCTGGGGCCGGTTTTGTTCAATATCTTCATAAATGATCTGGAGGATGGTGTGGATTGCACTCTCAGCAAATTTGTGGATGATACTAAACTAGGAGGAGTGGTAGATACGCTGGAGGGCAGGGATAGGATACAGAGGGACCTAGACAAATTGGAGGATTGGGCCAAAAGAAACCTGATGAGGTTCAATAAGGATAAGTGCAGGGTCCTGCACTTAGGACGGAAGAACCCAATGCACAGCTACAGACTAGGGACCGAATGGCTAGGCAGCAGTTCTGCGGAAAAGGACCTAGGGGTGACAGTGGACGAGAAGCTGGATATGAGTCAGCAGTGTGCCCATGTTGCCAAGAAGGCCAATGGCATTTTGGGATGTATAAATAGGGGCATAGCGAGCAGATCGAGGGACGTGATCGTCCCCCTCTATGCGACATTGGTGAGGCCTCATCTGGAGTACTGTGTCCAGTTTTGGGCCCCACACTACAAGAAGGATGTGGAGAAATTGGAGAGAGTCCAGCGAAGGGCAACAAAAATGATTAGGGGTCTGGAACACATGACTTATGAGGAGAGGCTGAGGGAACTGGGATTGTTTAGTCTGCAGAAGAGAAGAATGAGGGGGGATTTGATAGCTGCTTTCAACTACCTGAGAGGTGGTTCCAGAGAGGATGGTTCTAGACTATTCTCAGTGGTAGAAGAGGACAGGACAAGGAGTAATGGTCTCAAGTTGCAGTGGGGGAGGTTTAGGTTGGATATTAGGAAAAACTTTTTCACTAGGAGGGTGGTGAAACACTGGAATGCGTTACCTAGGGAGGTGGTAGAATCTCCTTCCTTAGATGTTTTTAAGGTCAGGCTTGACAAAGCCCTGGCTGGGATGATTTAATTGGGGATTGGTCCTGCTTTGAGCAGGGGGTTGGACTAGATGACCTCCTGAGGTCCCTTCCAATCCTGATATTCTATGATTCTATGACTCTGTCGATGGCAGCCTTATGATGCTCTCCATGGAACTGCTTGCCACTTTTCCCTGGGCCTCTTCCCCACGGCCCCTGCACATACTCTGCCCTTACCTGAGGGCCTTCAAGCACTGCACTGACCACAGTGCTAGCACTCCTTCCACTTGCTGAGAGGCCAGCCTTCACTCCATGAGTTTCAAGCCACTACTGACCCTGCTCTGCACTGCAGCTCCTTTTATCTGACCCTGCTGGGCCCCGATTGGTTGCTCCCTGCAACTCCTCCCTGATTGCCCCTCGGAGGATTCACCTCCACCGCTACCTGCTGAGGTTAACTCTTTCTACACCCATGT
Source organism: Natator depressus (assembly GCF_965152275.1). Lineage (NCBI taxonomy): Eukaryota > Metazoa > Chordata > Testudines > Cheloniidae > Natator > Natator depressus. The sequence continues at coordinate 41,865,405 of NC_134241.1, read as the reverse complement.
GGGACAGACACCCCATCACACCTTTCTTCTACTTGCTAGTCAAGGCCTTTCTTTACAACACATGTATTTTCTTAACCAAACTTAAGCTAACTTTAATTCTTTAATTTTATACTTATCCTACAAGGTGACAGGAAACGACTTCACAATCAAGTCTTGAGCATAGGCTCACCAAGCACATGATTTTACAAAAGTTGAAAAGTAGGCTTTTGTCCAGCCTAGAGCAGTGTTATTTGGACTGGTCTGAGTTAGCAGCCAAAGAAAGAATATCTTATTGCTGTAGAGGGCAATTATATGAATTCAAATAAATCTGTATGCTGTTCTTTGGATCATTGGATAAAATACACTGAGACTGCTCAAGAATGCCAGACCTCCATTTCACCTAACCCCTACTCTTCCCTAGTCCAATTCTTTTCCTATTTATATATGTATATTCCTATTTTATTACTGGTTTCAGAGTAGCAGCCGTGTTAGTCTGTATTCGCAAAAAGAAAAGGAGTATTTGTGGCACCTTAGAGACTAACAAACGTATTTGAGCATAAGCTTTCATGAGCATCCGATGGAGTGAGCTGTGGCTCACGAAAGCTTATGCTCAAATAAATTTGTTATTTTATTACTGTAACCCCCACCCTATTGTGTTATATCTACATAGTATTGTTTGGTTGTGTATTGCTAAGGCTTGCAGTTTTGATGAATTGTAACACTGCATAATTGCATAATTCTATTGCAGATTCCATGAAGCATGTGATATTTGGAAACATATAGAAGCTGTCAATCATTTATCTTTTTGCATTGGTTAATTGTTTATGTATATTGTGGCAGAGCTCTGACCTTGTCTCAGTAGGTCCTGCACTTTCTGGCAGATTTCGCTAGCCTCAGAGGCTCACTGTGACCCTCTACGTAGCCCTTCTCCCTCTAGAGGCAAGGGTCATAGCCTACTGAGACATTTTCATCATAAGCCAGCAAGGAGGTTGGTGAGAGAACTCCCACAGTCTCGGTTGTCCTGATGTGGTTATTCCAGACCAGTTTAGCCTCCTGTCCTGACAGGGGCATCGTCCCCTCCCAGGAGGTGTTTCTGTAGTAGTGAGGTGGGGGAGACCAGGGCCCGCCCTCTTTTCCAGGTTCCGGCCCACGGACCCTAATAGCAGCAGCTGTTGGCAGCCGACCTTTCACTGCTAGAGTTGCTACATTTCCCTGGGCCACTTCCCCACAGCTCTCCCGCTTCTCTCTCTCAATTCCTTCTTCACCCTTACCTTAGGGCTCCCTTTCCAGTGGCTTGAGGGTGTCTTCATGACCTAGCCCTTCAGCCACACTTCCTTTTCTCTGGCTCCCTCGCTCTCCTCAGCCTGACTGGAGTGAGCCCTTTTATAGTATCAGAGGGACCTTAATTAGAGTCCGGTGTTCACATTAACTTAACAGCCTCACCTGACTCTTTGCAGGTTAATTGGAGTCAGGTGTTCTCATTAGCCTAAAGGCTTCAACTGACTCTTTGCAGGCTAATTGGAGTCATGTGACCACCCTAGCCTGGAGCAGCCCCTGCTCTGGTCAGTCAGGGAACAGAACCCTGCAAGCACATGTGGGCACATGTACCCCCCCGCCTTGGACTGACACCTCCCCTCCCCTGCAGCAGTCTCCCCCTCTCCCCTTGCAACCTTTGCCCCTGCCTTTTTTGCCCCAGCTTCTCAGCAGCTTAAGTTTGTTTGCTTGCCCCGCCCTTTTCCCTCTGCAGTTTTGTTTGCCCCGTCCCAGCCTCTGAAGCTAGCCCCTTGGTTTCCCTGTCCCACCTCCAGCCTGGTTGTTCCCCTCCCCCGGCCAACTGCTCCCACTTGGGCCCTAGGGCTACTTCCCCAAGCATGCCCAGATAAGTGGGAGAGCCCTGCCCCCGCTGCATGCAGTCTGGCAGGGCCTGTGGAGGAGGGTGCAGCGGGATTACCACCATGCTTGGGAGAGGGCCCGCCCAAGGGGGATTCTTCCCTCCCTCGTGCCGCCCCACCATTACCTCCCCATGTTCCCGTGCCATCGCCCTTGCCCCCTGACCTAACCCCTTCTGGCCAGCCCACAGATAATGCCATGGAGGGCTGGATCCAACTGCAGGGGAAGCGGGGCAAGCGGAAGGCTCGAGCTCTGCTCCTTCCATCTGATGTGGAGGCCCCCCGAAAGACCAGAAAGGGGGCCACCAACACCGAGCCTTCTGCCTTGCCCCCGGGTGTATCCCATCTGTTAGAGCCGGCAGGGGATGACGTGGCAGCAATGGAGGGTAGCACTGCCCCTCCTCCGGAGTCCCTCCCTGGGGAACCCCCTGATGGAACCTCTCCTGCCCCCTTGCCACCTGACCTCCCTGCATGCTCCGAGGCGAACATCGCTTTGGGCACCAACAAAGAGGTCCCCGGGGTGGTGGGTGGTGATTTCCCCTCCATCTTTGCAGAGATCGAGGCCCTAGGTCTGACTCCAGTCACTCAGTGGGAGGACGACCCTCTGCCAGTGGGCCTTGATCTGGGTGACCTCACTCTGGCCCCCCTCTCCCCATGTTCCATTCCCCTAATCGCTGCTTCTGCTCCTGCCTCCCAGGAACCCCTGGACTCTTCCACCAGCCCTATCACAGATGGCCCCCCTCTAATGGCTGCCAAGCCTATTGTGGTGACAGCAAGTGCCACGCAGCCAGGACCTGAGTCACGAGGGGCATCCCTCATTAATGCGGGGCAGCTGACATCCTTCCCAGGTGGGGGCCCCACTGCTACTCCCTCACCTATCGATGCCATGGCCACAACATCTGCCTTGGAGCGCAAACCCGGTATCATCGAGGGCCCCCTTCCCACTCCACAGACGCCTGAGCCCAGCCAAGAGGTGCCACCCCCAAGTCGCTTGGCTGCCGGGGCCCACGATCCCACTTCTGCCCCTCTCCCTGACCCTGCTCCTGACCTCTGCCCTGCCCCTGATGCCGACCTCGGCCCCCTCCCCTAGAAATTTTCTAAGAAGGCCTCTGTATCATCGCCTACCTTGTAGGTGGGGAATTTTTTGGAATGGGGAGCGGTACCTGGAGAAGGACTATTAGGGTTATCTGGTAGACCCAGCTTAGCCCTTTCCAGATCTAAGCACTTCAGCTCTAACTCCGTATCCAAGTGTTTTGCCTCTGCCTCCAAGCTTTTTGTCTCCATTTCTGTCTCCAAGCGTTTGGCCTCTGCCTCCAAGCATTTGGCTTCCTTCCTCTCTTCAGCTTCCAACTCCAAGCGCTTTAAGGCCATTTCTCTTTCATGTTCTTTTTGTCTCTCTTCAGCTTCCAATCTGGCTAATTCTAGTCTCTTTTGGACCTCACTTTCCATCATCCTAACCTTCCTGAGCTTAGCCTAGCCTAACCTGGGAGCTAGAAAGAAAGAAAGAAAAAAAGAGCTTGTGAATTCCCATGCAGGAACTTAACTACTGTGCCCTCAGGCAAAGAAAAAAACTAACTGCTCTCAGATAAAAAAAATGTCCTTTTAAAATCCTAAGGTCTGTGCTTCTGGTTCAAAATGATCCCACTGTGCTGCCACCATGTCAGCGTTCCCTCCCCACTCTGAACTCTGGGGTACAGATGTGGGGACCCACATGAAAGACACCCTAAGCTTATTTCTACCAAATTACGTTAAAACTTCCCCAAGGCACAAAGTCTTTCTTTGTCCTTGGATGGTATTGCTGCCACCACCAAGTGATTTAGACAAACATCTAGGGAAAAGGGCCACTTGGAGTCCCTGTTTCCCCAAAATATTCCCCCAAGCCCCTTCACCCCCTTTCCTGGGGAGGGTTGAGAATAATATACTAACCAATTGCCTTTAATAAAAGTACAGACCAGACCCTTTATCTTTAGGACACTAAAATTAAGTAGGTTCTTAAAAGACGAACTTTATAATAAATAAAAAGGTAAAAGAAGCACCTCTGTAAAATCAGGATGGAAGGTAATTTTACAGGGTAATAAAAAGATTTAAAACCCATTAGCATAGGGAAAATTCACAAGCTAAAACAAAAGATAATCTAATGCATTTTCTTGCTTTACATACAATTTTGGTAATTTTAGATGCTTGTTTTAGGTAGGGTTTTAGGAGATTTTTTTTGTCCTGCCTGGTCCCTCTCTCGGTCCCGAGACAGCACAACAAAGAGAGTACAAACAAAACCTCCCCCCACCCCTAGATTTGAAAGTATCTTCTTTTCTTATTGGTCCTTTTGGTCAGGTGTCAACCAGGTTATTTGAGCCTCTTAACCCCTTACAGGTAAAGGAGGGATTTTATGCTACCCTTAGCTGTATGTTTATGACAGGGGGCATTTTCGGCAGCAGCAGTAGTCATGACTGAGCAGGCCTTTTTAGGAACCCCTTTGCTCACCCCATATGGGGAAGCATAGGCTATCCCGCCAAACATAGGCTATCCCACCATACGTGACGGGATACCCATGTCTATAGAGATCATTCCCAATGCAGTCAAAAAACAAAAATGTTTCTGGCAATTGTTGCCCGAGAACTCTCGAGGTACAACATCGACATAGCTGCTCTCAGTGAAACAAGACATGCAGACGAAGGCGACTTGTGGGAGGAGGGCAGCGGTTACACTTTCTTCTGGAAAGGAAAACCAGCAAGCAACAGGTGCATACACGGTGTTGGCTTTGCAATCAAAAACCTTCTAGTCAAGCACCTGATGGAGCTCCCCATCGGCATCAACGAGCGCCTTCTGACCCTTCACATCCAGTTAGTCAATAAGTTATTTGCCACTATCATCAGTGCATATGCACCAACTCTTGATGCTGAAGAACAGAAAGAATCCTTCTACACTCACCTTGATAAAATTTTGTCATCCATTCCAAAAACAGATAAAATAATCCTCTTAGGGGACTTTAACACAAGAGTTGGCCAAGATTCTAACATATGGAGTAGCACTACTGGGAAGGAAGAAATGGGCAAGACCAATTCCAATGGCATTCTTCTACTCAGCAAATATGCAGAGCACAACCTTGTGATCACAAACACAATCTTCAGACAAAGCAACAAGTTCAAAACAACTTGGCAACACCCCCGCTCAAAACAGTGGCATCTCCTAGACTATGACATTGTAAGAACACAGGATCTAAGGGCTTGTCTACATTACCCACTGGATCGATGGGCAGCGGGTAATGTAGATGGCTGGATCGACGGGGAGTGATCTATCCAGAGGGGGTCAATTTATTGTGTCTAGTCTAGACACCATAAATCGACCATCGAGAGCTCTCCCGTTGACTCCAGTACTCCACCAGAGTGAGATGCGCAGGCAGAGTCAACAGGGGAGCATCAGCCGTAAACTTACCGCAGTGAAGACACCATGGTAAGTAGATTTAAGTATGTTGACTTCAGCTACGTTATTCATGTAGCTGAAGTTGTGTAACTTAGATGGATTCCCTCCCCCCCCCCCACCCCCACCTGATGTAGACCAGGCCTAACAGGTGTCCAAATCACCCATGTTATGAGAGGAGCCGATGATTGCTGGACAGGCTACCGCCTAAAGGGGTCAGTCATGTCCATCAGGATTGCACCAAAACATAGAAAGCAATCCAAATCACACAGATGACAATACAGCATCCAAAGACTTCAATCCTGAGTGCACCAAGAGAACTTCCAAATACTCTTCAGTGAAAAACTGGCCATATGAACACCTGGAAATGACAACACATGTGTCGAAGAAGACTGGGAAGCCCTAAAACAGACCACCCATGAGGTTTGCGAGAAATCCATTGTCTTCACTACCCGCCGCAATCAGGACTAGTTTGACAACAACCTTGAGATCACAGTCCTTTTGAACCAGAATAGAAAAGCTTTCTGTGACTGGCAAAACCAACCACTATCCATTCAGAAGCAGAGTTCTTTCCATCAGCTCAAAGCTGAAGTTCAAAGGAAGATCCAAGAAATTGTTATGTAAAGCCTCCGCTCAATCCAGCAGAATGCAATTGTAAGATCTGAAACTTTTCAGTCATTGCTAGTATGATCATTACATTCTGTAACTTTTTGCAAACTTTGTAACTTTAGTTATTGTTCCTTTTAAGCTTTGTAACTCTTACAAGCTTTGGAACGTTTTCAGTTACCACTTGTATAAACCTCCAAGCTTTGCAATACCCCATCACGCAATCAGAGAGAGTGTGAACAAGGGAGTGTGGGGGGGAGATAAGGGAGTGTGAACAAGGGAGTGTATGTGGGACTAGGTGGAGAGGAACTGCAAGGAGAATAGAGCCCAGAGACAGAAGCCAGATGTGTCTGATGTAATCTGCCCTGAGAAGGCAATCATGGGGTACTGTAAAGAAAAGAAGAACCTGGTATGCATGAAAGGAATGAGGCCTGGGAATGCTTCTTGGTGACGGACACAGAAGGGAAACTCAGTGTACATGACAGGAGCCGCCCAGTTCCAGCAAAAGGAAGAAGGCATGCACACAAGCCCCCTGCTTCTTGACCTGCTCAACAGCCCGGATCCGTGACTGCAGGCGGACACACCAGATCTACTATGCTTCAGCTTCTTGGCTTCCTCTGCCATCTCCAGTAACTCTCCGCCTGTGTGAGTGCATGAGGGGATGAATGTGTGCGTGCATGAATGAATAAGCCCCGTCCCTTTTCTGTTTGATTCAACAGTGGCATTTAATAAAAACAATGTAAGTATAACCCTGAGTTGGTTTCTAGGGAAACTGAGGTAACAGAAATCAAAAACAAATGGTGGGAGGACAAAGCAAAAGAAATCCAAACATTCGCTGACAGACATGATATGCAGAGCTTTTTTTGTGAGACAAAGACCCTGTATGGACCAAGCTCATGTGGCCTCACACCTCTGAGACCCTTCTTAAAGATAACAAATCCATCAAAGAGCACTGAAAGGAACACTACCAAAAGCTTCTAAATCAAGAATCGACTCTGACTGACGACACCATTGACTCCATCCCTCAGCACCCAGGCTGGGAAACGCTTGCCAACTCACCAACACCCGAGGAGGTCTTCAAAGCAGTTAAAGAAATGAAGAACAATAAAGCACCAGGCCCTGGTGGCATATCAGCTGAAAGTGGGGGGAGAAACACTGACTAACAAGCATCATTTGCTGTTCCTCAAAATCTGGTGCACCAAAGAAATCCCAGATGACTTATATAATGCTAACATAATCACCATTTTCAAAAAGGGAGACAGGTCCAACTGTGGCAACTATCGAGGCATTGCCCTCTTCTCCATTGCTGGGGAGATCCTTGCTAGAATCTTACTGAATCGCCTGCTCCCTCTTGCAGATGAAGTACTGTCAGAGTCCCAGTGCAGCTTCAGACCATCATGAGGCACAACCAACATGATTTTCTCAGCCAGGCAGATCCAGGAAAAACGTCAAGTACACCACCAGGAGCTGTATATGGCCTTTATCAGTCTGACCAAAGCCTTCAACTCTGTCAACCATGAGGCTCTGTGGAAAATCATGTCAAAGTTTGGCTGGCCAAGCAAATTTATCAGCATTGTAAGACTCCTCCATGACCAGATGACTGCCTCCATCCTGTGCAGTGGCTCTACCTCTGAGCCCTTTGTCATCCAAACTGGCGTAAAACAAGGTTGTGTACTGGCACCCTCCCTTTTCTCCATTTTCTTAGCAGCTATGAAAACACCAACCCAAGATCGTCTACCACAGGGCATTGGCATCCAATACTGGATAGACGGCAACCTCGTCAACCTCTCTTGTTTCCATGCCCAAACTAAAGTAATATCAGCAACAATAACCAAACTCTAGTACGCAGATGATTGTGCTGTAGTGCACACTCAAAGGAGGATCTACAAACAGCCCTTTGTTGCTTCTCTGAAGCTTACAAAAGCCTAGGGCTAACTCCAAACATCGGCAAAACAAAAGTTCTCCACTGGCCGGTCCCCGGTCAATCATCAGACCCAGCAAGGAAGATCTATATTGACAAAGAAGAAATGGAAAATGTAGAATACTTTGCCTATCTTGGCAGCCATCTCTCACAGAGGGCAGACATAGACATCGCAATTTAGCACAGAATTCGCTGTGTCAGCCTTGCCTTTGGCAGACTGTCTTGCTGGGTGTTCAACAATCACAACATCAGAACACATACTAAACTTTTAGTTTATAAAGCGGTGGTAATCCCAACTCTCCTCTATGGCTGTGAGACTTGGGTGACCTATAGAAAACACCTGAAAAACCTGGAACGCCAGCACGAGCACTTTCTCTGGAAGATCCTCAGCATAAAGTGGTAGGATCATCACACTAATGTCAGTGTCCTCACAGAGGCCAACATTTTCCATGTTAAGGCCCTGATTATCTTGAACTAGCTGAGGTGGAGAGGGCACTGTGTGTGCATGCCTGATGTACGCTTACCAAAACAACTGTTATACGCCCAACTCACCAAAGAAGGAAATTGGGAGGCCAAAAGAAACACTTTAAAGACACCTTCAAGATAAACATCAAGAGATGTGGCATTGACACCACACACTAGGAGACAGCAGCCCGGGATAGGGATAACTGGCAAAGACTTGTCAGAAAGGGAATGTCCACTTTTGAGGAAAATCGCCTTGCTCTGGCTGCAGAAAAATCCCCAAAAAGAAAGGAAAGACAACTGTCACGCAGCAATCACAGGCCAACCCTGTCTTCCAACACCACCTGCAACTTCTGCCAGTGAGCCTGTGGCTCAAGAATCAGACTCCTCAGTCACCAAAGGACCCATGAGAAATAAAACCTATGAAAGGGATCATCCTTGACCTCAAGGGATGGCTGATGATTTAAGGGTGTCATAAATATAAAGGGAAGGGTAACCATCTTTCTGTATACAGTGCTATAAAATCCCTCCTGGCCAGAGGGAAAGTCCTTTTACATGTAAAGGGTTAAGAAGCTCAGGTAACCTGGCTGGCACCTGACCCAAAATGACCAATGAGGGGACAAGATACTTTCAAATCTGGAGGGGGGGAAAAAGGCTTTTTTCTGTCTGTGTGATACCTTTGCCAGGAACAGATCAAGAATGCAAGCCCTCCAACTTCTGTAAAGTTAGTAAGTAATCTAGCTAGAAAATGCATTAGATTTTCTTTGTTTTGGCTTGTGAATTCGCTGTGCTGGAGGAAATGTGTATTCCTGTTTTTGTGTCTTTTTGTAACTTAAGGTTTTGCCTGGAGGGATTCTCTATGTTTTGAATCTGACTGCCTGTAAGATTATCTTCCATTCTGATCTTACAGAGTTGTTCTCCTATCTTTTTTTGTTCTTCTAATAAAGTTCTGTTTTTTAAGAATCCGATTGGGTTTTTTGGGTCTTAAAAATCCAGGGCTGGTCTGAGCTCATCTTGTTTATTCTCAAGCCTCCCCCAGGAAAGGGGGTGTAAGGGCTTGGGGGGATATTTTGGGGAAATAGGAACTCCAAGTGGTCCTTTCCCTGATTATTTGTTAAATCATTTGGTGGTGGCAGCATTTTACCTAATCCAAGGGCAAAGGCTTTGTGCCTTGGGGAAGTTTTAACCTAAGCTGGTAGAAATAAGTTTAGGGGGTGTTTCATGTGGGTCCCCACATCTGTACCCTAGAGTTCAGAGTGGGGAAGGAACCCTGACATAAGTTGTCAAGAAACTTCATCTCTGCGTCCTGTCCTGAGCTGACATGTACACAATAAATATGGGGATAGTTGAAATCCCCTATTATTATTATTGAGTTATTTATTTATTGCCTCTCTAATCTCCCTGAGCATTTCACAGCTGAGCTCTTCTGCCTTTGTCTGCTTTCCATGAAAGAGCTTTCCATTCTTAGAAGTCATCTTCTCATGTAGGTACTTCTAGACTGTGATCAAGTCACCTCTTGGATAACGTAAATAGATTGTGCTCCTTAAGTCTCTAACTGTAAGCCAGGTTTTCCAAACCTTGAACGATTCTTGGAACTCATTTTTGTTCCCTTTGCAATTTGCATCCTTTTTTACTCGCTTGGTCATTCCCCAGCCCCCCAACACAACACATCAGGGGCTGTGGGGCCAGTGTCACTGGAATTGGCTGTGCTGACTCTATGCCCAGGAGGGACTTCTTCATAAGTATACGTCTCCAGCCTGCCCCAGACTTCAGAGGAACAGGAGCACTTCCCTTGTCACCAACTCAATTTCTTGTTGGGAAGCAGCAGTAAAAGGGAGGCAGACGTCATAGTTCTGGTGATAATAAAATCATGACAGGGATCTCTAGAAATGGTTTGAAATTTCCATTTTACATATAGATTTACTGAGATGCTTCCCGGGGTACCCAGGGCTGAGACACCTCACTATCACCTGCCCTTAGCAAGAGGGCATCTTGTCTGTGCCAGCTAGGGATCAGCTCCCTGACTCCACCAGCCTCTGACAACACAAGCACTGCCTGCCAGGCCTTGCTCCCTCTATACAGGCTAGCTACAGGCCCACTCCAACCACTGGGTCCTCTGAGTGTTTTCTGTAACATTCACCCACTTACCCACTAGACACTTACAGAATTACCAGGCCTACTGTTCCCAAAGAATCAGAAACTGCAGTTTACTGGTTACATGCCTAAGAACACAGCTCTGCTACCCACATAGCACTCATAGGGAAAACAAGAATAAGTGTATTATCAAAGAACAGTGATTTCAGTTATAGTATGTAAGAATATTGGAAACAAGTGGTGACATAAAATAAAATCATATGCTTTCTAATGTCTAAACTTAAATAAATTATCCTCTTGTCCAATGAAATTCATCTCACCCCAAATTCTTCCCAGTGTTTTCAGCCAAGCCTGGCTGAGATCCCTTTTTCATGAAGCAAAACCCACTGTCAGTTTATTTCCTTGGTGAAGGATCTTTGGGGCTCATCTGTATCCTAGATGTTGTTTCAAAAGTTCACTGTCTTTTCTTCTAAACAGGATAACCCTGCTGTAATCCTCTCCTCCCCCCCCCCCAGTCTATTGATTAAAACTGCAAATGGATCATTCACAATGCTCACCCAATCATCTATTTGCACATGACCAGCCAGAGAGAGAGAAAACATGGATGACCTTTTGGTGACCTGCCTTAACTCACAGAGCTAGAGAACAGAACTTTAGTATATATAAATAACTCAAAGATATTCCATACGCACATCTTGTGATAATTATGATGATCACTGTAACATAGGCTTTCTTTACAGTCCTTACATGACATTCTCTGGTGAACTAATATGTAGATCCCAGACTCAGGGGAGCCCTGAGCTCCTGCCCTCTGCCAATTGGCACAAAGGGGTCGATGAGTCAAATATATATATATATATATATAGAAAGGATTAGGTCTTTAGTGCTATCCAGTGTTGTTTGTGCACTTCCTAGACTATTTGCATTGGGGTCCTCCTGGGAGAATCTTTCCCACCTTCCACCACCATCCAGGGCTAAATCCCCACTACAGACTCTGTACTGGTGGTGGTGACAGCTGCAGTAGAAAGAACCTAGGTAGGCTCTCAGTTAGCTGGCTGGGAATTTTTTTCACCGGTATTTTTTTTTCATTAAAAATTTGTCAGAACTGAATTTTTTAGTGGGAGGTTGGTTTCAACAGATTTCTTGACTTGAAAAAATGTTGAAAAAAGTTTGGAAATGATCAAAACCATCCCATTTCTGTGTTTTCAAAACAAAAGTTCCAGTTTTACAATTCAAAATGCCACTGTTTTGAAATCTAAAGCTAATTATAGAAAAAATTAAAAACACAAAATTGAAACAGAAGGTTGGGAAATTAAACATTTTGACTGACTTGAACCAAAATTTCAGATTTTCAGTTTGTGAAAGTTTTCAGAATTTCACCTTTTCATCTCAATTCAGGACAGGAAAAATTTCCAAGATCTCAAAACTGTTTGTGGGATGGGAAAGCCACTTCCCAGGTCCCCAGAAACATTTGCACAGCTGGGAGTTTTGTCTTTCCAAATCCAATATGATTTCAAATGGGACTCGACGGTGTCATATTCTCATTTTCAGACTAACACTGCATGTTGAGATCTTCCTCCATGTCGCCAGTTGTCATGGAGATGAGCTATTCTGATTTTTAGAGCTGGCGGAAACAGGAATCAAACCTTCAATGGACAGCAGTTGAATTAGATGAGTTCCCAGGTCTTTTTCATCGCATGCTCTTATGGGCCAGATTCACAGTCCTGTGAGGCAGCAGCTTTCAGATGAGCAGAGCCCACATACGAGACCAGCCCTCAGAGGCAGTGATGTCCCCTAACAGGTCTATTCCATCTCCAATTTCTGTCATTCTCACAGAATCAAAGTAGAATCACTTCAGAGCCAAACAGGATTCTCAGTCTACCCCAGGGGCACACAGATGACTGGCCAGAGACAAGTATATAGCATGGAGTATATACCATGGAGACCTGGAGGAAAACTAAGCAGAGTCAGCTGGCATATACAAGCTGAGCTGTGACAGCAGCCCAGGCAAGATCAGAGTCAGCAGGGTTCACTGGAAGCATGCATCTGTTCTCCACACTATCATCTCAGCTGAGAACTACCAGTGACCACATACTCTTGCTCTGACTCCAGGACATGTTAAGCGCTGAATCCTGATGCTAGCTAAAATCATATCTAGCCTGATAATCCCATGGAATGGCAGCTGTGCTGAGACAGCGTCTAAACAAATTCTCCACTGAAGTCCTCCAAGATTCTTAATGCCTAGCTAGTCACTCAAACACCTGCCCAGCCCACGGATTTCTAAGGAATCCTTATTCTCTCAATTGACATATTTGCATATATCCAATTTACAGTTACCCACACCTAACTGCCTTGGTAATTTGGTGGCTGTCTCTGAAAGGCTGATTTACCGCTGTGCTGATGACATGTGTGTGTTTGTATTTGCAAAAAGCAGCCGGGAAATTTTTCTCTATCGAGTTGTGCTTTTGATTTGATATTTTTATGATCTGCTGTTATGTTCAGCTTTACTAATAAGCCTGCAAGAATCAACCAGAACCAGAGTCCAGAACTCTGGTTCCTCCATAAATTACGCAGGCAAACAGAGCTTTCCTGCCCAATTAGAGCCCTCTGATAGTTCATAATTTCAGTTATAATTCTACAAACAGAACTTTCATACAATTATTGAACTAGCAAAAGAAAAGAGATGAGAGGTCACTAAGTGCCTGTGTATGGGCCAGTGCAGGACTGCCCCTGACAGCAAGGGTTCTTATCTCCATTACTGATTTCCTCCCACCATTCACAGTCCCTGGCAAATAACTTTCAGTTTTAACCTGTGCTGCCCTTGCTGGGTCACTCTGGTGACTCAGGCTCTGGCTGGCTCCCTCAGGGCTCCTCATACAAATATGGGGTGACCTCGGCAGAGGTGAAAGTAAGCCGGTACACCCCGGTACGGTGTACTGGTAAGAGCCAGTGTGCCGTACCAGGACCAGCTTTCCCAGACGGCAATTTAAAGCCCTAGGGTAGTGGCAGCGGGGCTCCAGCAGGGATTTAAAGGGCCCCGGAGCTCCAGCCTCCACTACTGCCCCGGCCTTTTAAATACCACCGGAGCCCTGCTGCTGAAGCCCTGGGGTAGTGGCGGCGGGGCTCTTGAGGGGATTTAAAGGGCCGGGGTGGTAGCGGTGGCTGGAGCCCCGGGGCCCTTTAAATCCCCGAATGAGCCCGGCCACCACTACCCCAGGGCTCGGGCAGCAGGGCTCAGGCGGGGATTTAAAGGGCTTGGGGCTCCAGCAGCCGCTACCACAGCAGAGCCCCAGGCCCTTTAAAGCTCTGCCAGAGCCCAGAGACCCGGGGTAGAGGTGGCAACCGGGAGCCCCCAGGGCTCCTCAGTGATTTAAAGGGCCCAGGGCTCCATTGGGGTAGCGGCAGCTGGTAGCTCGGGGGTGATTTAAAGGGCCTGGGTTTCCCAGCTGCCACTACCACAGCTGGAGCCCAGGGCCCTTTAAATCAAGATTTAAAGGGCCCAGGGATTTAAGGCCCTGCCTCTTCCAGGTTAAGGCCACACCTCTTCCGGTTGAGGCCACACCCCCTGCTCAGGACTCCAGCATACCGGTAAGTCCTCTAACTTACTTCATCCGTGGACCTGGGCAATATCTTTTGCCCTCCCTCTGCTGTACAAAGTGCTGCAGGAGGGAGCACAAAGCCTTTGTAGCAGATTCTAGGGAGCTCTTTCTGGGGCAATTCCTGCCCTTTGGTACAATCTGCTGCTTTCCAAAGGCAACTAAATAAATTGCCTTCATCTCTGCAAATACATTGTATCTGTACAGTTCAGGGAAATATCACCATCCAAGAAAGCAGTATACAGCAAGGCTGTGGCAGGCAGGATGCTCTACTGATGAGGGCATGGGACTGGGCAGCCAGGGGACATGGGTTCTATTCCCAACTCTGCTGCTGGCTGGGTATGAGGAAAGTCACCTCTGTTTCTCATCTTGACTTGTGGGGGTCACAGAAATGTATGGCCAGCACTTACCTAAAAAAATCACTAAGTCTAGCCCTCTGCACTGTGGCAGGACCAAATAAACTTAAACCACCCCTGACAGATGTTTGCCCAACTGGCTTTTAAAAACCTCCACTTATGGGGGTTCCAGAGCTTAACTACCCTGAGGGTTAGAAAGCTTTTCCTAATATCTAACCTTAATCTACTTTGCTACAGATTAAGCCCATCACTTTTTGTCCTGCCTTCAGTGGACATGGAGAACAATTGATCCACTGTCCTTTTTATACCAGCCCTTACCATATTTGAAGATTGTTCTCAGGTCCCCACCCTTTTTTTAAATTTTTCTGCACAGGTCAGGTTTTATAAATTTTATCTTTTTTGCTGTTCTCCTCTGGACTCTCTCCAATTTATCCACATCTTTCCTAAAGTGTGGCACCAGAATTGGATACAGTACTCCAGCTGTGGCCTTAACAGTGCCAAGTAGAGTGGGACAGTTACCTACCGTGTCTGACATATGACCCTCATGTTAATATACCCAGAATGATATTAGCCTTTTTCACAGCTGCATTACATTGTTGACTTGTATTCAATTTGTGATCCACTATAACTCCCAGATCCTTTTCAGCAGCCAGATAATCCCCATTCTGTAGTTATGCATTTGATTTTTCCTTCCTAAGTGAAGTACTTTGCACTTGTTTTCATTGAATTTCATATTGTTGAATTCAGCCCTTCTCCAATTTGTCACAGTCATTTGAATTCTAATCCTGGCTTCCAAAATGCTTTCACATTGGTGTCATCTGCAAATTTTATAAGCATACTCTCCACACCATCATCCAAATCATTTATGAAAATATTAACTAGTACTGGATCCAGGACTGACCCCTGGTGGACACCACTAGTTTGACAATGAACTACTGATAACTACTCTTTGTGTACTCTTTCATCCAGCTGTGCATCTACCTTACAGTAATTTCATTCAGACCACATTTCCATAGTTTGCTTATGAGAATGTCATGTGGGACTGTGTCAAAAGCCTTACTAAAAATCAAGGTGTATCACATCTACTGCTTCCCCCTAACAACTAGCCAGTAACCCTGTCAAAGAAGGAAATTAGGTTGGTTTGGCATGATTTGTTTTGGCTATTCCTTATAAACCTATTATTCTCCAGGTGCTTACAAACTGATTGCGTAATAATTTCTTCCAGTGTCTTTCAAGGTATCAAAATAAGGCTGACTGGTCAATAATTCCCTTGTTCTTCTTTGTTCTTCTTTTTAAAGACAGATACTATGTTCGCCTATCTCCATTCATCTGGGAGCTTCCCCCATCCTCCAGGAGTTCTCAAAAATCATTAGATAGTAAGCTCTTCAGGCCAGGGTGCATGTCTTACTCTGTGTTTGCACAACACCTGTCATAAATATAAAGGGAAGGGTAAACCCCTTTGAAATCCCTCCTGGCCAGGGGAAAAATCCTCTCACCTGTAAAGGGTTAAGAAGCTAAAGGTAACCTCGCTGGCACCTGACCAAAATGACCAATGAGGAGACAAGCTACTTTCAAAAGCTGGGAGGAGGGAGAGAAACAAAGGGTTTGTGTGTCTGTCTATATTCTGTCTTTGCCGGGGATAGACCAGGAATGGAGTCTTAGAACTTTTAGTAAGTAATCTAGCTAGGTACGTGTTAGATTACGATTTCTTTAAATGGCTGAGAAAAGAATTGTGCTGAATAAATAACTATTTCTGTCTGTGTATCTTTTTTGTAATTTAAGATTTTGCCTAGAGGGGTTCTCTATGTTTTGAATCTAATTACTCTGTAAGGTATCTACCATCCTGATTTTACAGGGGGGATTTCTTTATTTCTATTTACTTCTATTTCTATTAAAAGTCTTCTTGTAAGAAAACTGAATGCTTTTCTCATTGTTCTCAGATCCAAGGGTCTGGGTCTGTAGTCACCTAGGCAAAATTGGTGAGGCTTTTTACCAAACCTTGTCCAGAAAGTGGGGTGCAAGGTTTTGGGAAGTATTTTTTGGGGAAAGACATGTCCAAACAGCTCTTCCCCAGTAACCAGTATTTGTTTGGTGGTGGTAGCGGCCAATCCAAGGACAAAGGGTGGAATATTTTGTACCTTGGGGAAGTTTTGACCTAAGCTGGTAAAGATAAGCTTAGGAGGTTTTTCATGCAGGTCCCCACATCTGTACCCTAGAGTTCAGAGTGGGGAAGGAACCTTGACAACACCTAATGGAGTCTTGATCTCAGCTGGAACTTCTAACTGCTGCTGTAATATAAGATATATTAATAAAAGCAAGAGAACATTGTCTTTCTGCGCAAACTCCAGCTCTGGGAGTCTGTGCAAACATGCAGTACAGGGTACGGCAGTGCATGTCCGGTAACACCATCACTAAATCTGAAATGGTGTTCGAGATCTTAGAGACACAACTTCTGTCAGGTCAGCACTTACCCCCTCCTTAGTGTCCAATTCACTATCACACCATCATCCTCTGAATTACCTCCAGGTCAGGCTCCATCTCTGTCTTCATTCCTACCCCTGCCTCCACTCTGCCCTGCACCCTCCCTATGACACATTCACCATACATGTGGGATTGTCTGACATCTTCCCGGCTGCCTGTGACATCAGAGGCAAGTTAGCCAATCAATTCCCTTCTCCTCCTAGAGAGACCTATGACCCCAGCAGTGGATTCTGTCTCGCTGCCTGGGGGACAGAGCAGCAGGCATAACAAAAGGATTTTTCTATAGGCTGAGAACAGCTATCAGAGAAAAAGGTATCAGGTTACAGCACAGCAAAATTTTACAAGCCAGTTTTTTTTGTTTTCTTTCCAACTCTCGTGTGTAAAGTTAGTTAAAAACAGAGAGGTTAGGATGACAGACTGCACTGTTCAACAGAAGCTGGAATTAGCCAGATCTGAGGCTGAGGAAAAACAAAAGGAACATGAAATACGGGTAGAACTCAGACAGATGGAGATGGATGCACAAGCAGCCAAAGAAAAAGAAAGGGAGGCTGCCCACAGGAGAGAAATGGAGGCAAAGGAAAAAGAAAAGGAGGAGAAGGAAAAAGAGAGGAAGCATGCACTGGAGATGGAGAATGCAAAGACTCAGCAGAATACAATGAATAACCCTAACAATCATTCCCCAACAATCCACAAATGGGAGCGACTATGTCCACAGTATGATGAATCCAGTGATATTGCTGAATATTTTCTCACCTTTGAGAGACTGTGCACACTCCATCAAATTTCTGAAGCTCACAAGATGACTACATTGGTCACAAAATTGACTGGAAGATCTCTGGACATATTCAATAAGACGCCTATTGAGGAGGCTTCTGACTATGGTAAATTTAAGGATTTGGTTTTAAAGCAATTTCAAGTTACACCTTAAACTTACAGAGTAAAATTTAGAGCCCTTAAGAGAGGGCCTGGACTAAGTAATGTGGCTTATGTAAACCAGATGAAGGATCTGTTAGATAAATGGGTCAAAGGAAGGGGTGTAACTAGCTTTGAAGGAATGTGTGATTTGATGACTCAGGAACAATTCCTGAATATGACCAATGATGATGAAAAAACAGTGTTTATGGGATAAGAAAATGGACTCAGCAGAAACTCTTCCTCCTTATGCTGATGAATACGAGCACTCCCAGACCGCCAGAGAGGCGGGGCAAAATGGGTGGAGGGAGGAGAGAGAAACAACCCTGGTCGCAGTTGGAGTGGATACCAGAAGGGACAACCTCAGACCACACCCTACTACCGGGGGCAGCCCAAGGCCCCAACTACAACCCAAGGAACACTCCAGACACATTATCATCCCACCACACCATTCTCCAGCAACCCACCTCGCCCCAGTGACCCATCAGCTGGACAATGTTTTAAATGTAACGAGCCGGGGCATGTAAAGGCCAACTGCCCCAAGAACCCCAACAGATTACAGTTCATTGCACTAGAATCACACCAGAGCTCCTCAGGTCCAGATACCTCCCAGATACCCTCAGAGCGGAGGGAAACTGTGAGTGTGGGCGGGAAGAAGGTCACCACGTGAAGAGACACTGGAGCACAAGTGTCAGCTATCCATGCTTCCTTAGTGGACCCCAATTTAATCGACCCAGAGGTCCAAGTGACAATTCAACCCTTCAAGTCAAACTCTTTTGACTTGCCAACAGCCAAGTTCCTGGTCCAGTGCAAGGGCTGGTCAGAAACGTGGGCTTTTGCAGTCTATGATGATTATCCCATCACCATGCTGTTGGGGGAAGACTTGGCCAATCATGTGAAGCGGGCCAAGAGGGTGGGAATGGTCACCCGCAGTCAGGCTAAGCAAGCTGTCACACCTAGCTCTATTCCGAAAACTCCTACCAGGACCCAGTCAGAGGTGATGGAACCGGACCCCATGCCAATGTCTGCAACAGCAGTAGTGGCTCCAGTCACAGAGACCCAGACAGAGCCAGTCTCAGAACCGGAACCGGCAGAACAACCAGCACCAGAACTATTGCCAGCACTGAATCCAGTACTTGCAACCCTAATACCAGAAGGCCCCACCGAACCTGCACGGGCAGCAGCACATAACCCTACACAAGAGGCTCAGCTGGAGCCTGAACCCCAACATAGTGCACCAGCGGAGAGTGCTTCACAGGCAACGGAAACAGCCCCATCACCTGCATCGCTTCCAGAGGCACCAAGCCCAGGTCCACAATCCAATGAGAAACTGATATCTCCAGCATCAAGGGAACAGTTCCAGACTGAACAGGAAGCAGATGAAAGCCTCCACAGAGCTTGGACCGTGGCATGGAGCAACCCACTGCCTCTCAGCTCTTCTAATCGATCCAGGTTTGTTGTAGAAAGAGCACTTTTATACAAGGAAACTCTTTCTGGTGGACACCAGGAAGACTGGCATCCTCAGAGAGAGTTGGTAGTTCCAGCTAAGTACCGGGTAAAGCTCTTAAGCTTAGCCCACAGTTATCCTAGTGGCCATGCTGGGGTGAACAGAACCAAAGATCATTTGGGAAAGTTGTTCCACTGGGAGGGAATGGGCAAGGATGTTTCTACCTATGTCCGGTCTTGTGAGGTGTGCCAAAGAGTGGAAAAACTCCAAGACCAGGTCAAAGCCCCTGTCCAGCCAATCCCATCATTGAAGTTCCATTTCAGCGAGTAGCTGTGGATATTCTGGGTCCTTTTGCAAAAAAGACACCCAGAGGAAAGCAGTACATACTGACTTTCATTGATTTTCCCACCCAATGGCCGGAAGCAGTGTCTCTAAGCAACACTAAGGCTAAAAGTGTGTGTCAGGCACTAAAGGACATTTTTGCCAGGGTAGGTTGACCTTCCCTGGCTGGGATGATTTAACTGGGAATTGGTCCTGCTTCGAGCAGGGGGTTGGACTAGATGACCTTCTGGGGTCCCTTCCAACCCTGATATTCTATGATTCTATGATTCTGAAATCCTTACAGATGCAGGAACTGATTTCCTGGCAGGAACTATGGAAAGCCTTTGGGAAGCTCATGGGGTGAACCACGTGGCTGCCACCCCTTACCATGATCAAACAAATAGCCTGGTGAAGAAGTTTAATGGAACTTTGGGGGCCATTGTTAGGGGGCTAATTCCTTCACCCACTTACTTCCCTGGTCTTTCTCGCATGAACAGAGAGCAACAATACCCGATGTCCAAAGGTGCAAACTATTCAATGTTTATTGGGGTGAACTTCCCGCAAACATGATTCCAGTTTCCTTCCTTAGTGTCCCCCTTCCCAGCTCTGACACCACAGAGCCTTACACCTGTGTCCCTGTTCCCATTCCTGCCCTTAGCCAAACATGATTCCAATTTCCCCACCCCCATTCCCTGTTCCCATTTCCCCCACCCAACCACACACCCACCCCCATTCCCTGTTCCCATTTCCCCCACCCACACACCCACCCACTTCCTGATTGACTGCAGGCTATATAGTAAAACTTGAGTTCTGCTTAGCTACACCTTAACCAATCATTTTCCTGAAACTAACCAATCCTAACATATTGTAACAAGATTATGTAACCAATTATATCCCACCACCTTAGTTAGTTTACACCCAGCAAAATTAATTATACAGCAGACAGGAACAATCACAGAACCAGACAGAGATTATACAAACAATAGCAAAGTGGGAACTATAATGACAAGACAATACAGAAGTGAGGATTTCACATCCCAGCTATTGATAAGTGAGTTCTTGCCAGACAGGATGCTATCAAACTAAGTTTCCTTTTACATCTTCTAGGCACTTCCCTTTCTCTGGAGGTGATAGGCATTATCAGGACAGGATTGTATTTCTAACAGCCCAATAGCACCTTATTTCAATGTGACTATTTTGGAATCTGAGGATGTGACCGGTCGCTTCCCAGCTTATGGCTGCCTCTGTTGCTTAGCCAAAGGCCATAGCCTAAGCACAGGGCCTCAGACTGTCACAGTAAGAGAAGGACCTTACACTGGCAGACAGTGATTTTGATTCTTTCTTTTATACCTCTAACCAGCCAAGTGATAAGAATACACCTAATTTCTTAGAGTATAGACCTTTACAGAAAGGCCTGAATATCTATATCCTAACAGCCATGATACATAAATTCATAAATGAGCACTCCAATGATTGTGACCTAGTGTTGCAGCAGTTCCTCTTTGCCTACAGAGCTGTACCCCATCCCAGTTTAGGGTTTTCACCATTTGAACTTGTATATGGCCGTGAGGTTAAGGGGCCATTACAGTTGGTGAAGAAGCAATGGGAGGGGTTTATACCTTCTCCAGGAACTAACATTCTGGACTTTGTAAACAACCTACAAAACACCCTCCGAACCTCTTTAGCCCTTGCTAAAGAAAACCTAAAGGATGCTCAAAAAGAGAAAAAAGCCTGGTATGATAAACATGCCAGAGCACTTTCCTTCAAAGTAGGGGACCAGATCATGGTCTTAAAGGTGCTCCAGGCCCATAAAATGGAAGCATCATGGGAAGGGCCATTCATGGTCCAAGAGCACCTGGGAGCTGTTAATTATCTCATAGCATTCCCCACCTCCAACTGAAAGCCTAAGGTGTACCATATTAATTCTCTAAAGCCCTTTTATTCCAGAGAATTAAAGGTTTGTCAGTTTACAGCCCAGGGAGATGACGCTGAGTGGCCTGAAGGTGTCTACTATGAAGGGAAAGGTGATGGTGGCATGGAAGAGGTGAACCTCTTCATGACCCTTGGACATGTGCAGTGACAGCAGATCAAGGAGCTGTGCATTAGCTACAAGCCGATGTTCTCAGCCACCCCAGGACTGACTGAATGGGCATACCATTCCATTGACACAGGTAATGCTCACCCAATTAGAGCCCAACCTTACCGGGTGTCTCCTCAAGCTAAAACTGCTCTAGAATGGGAGATCCAGGATATGCTACGGATGGGTGTATTCCGCCGCTCCGGCAGTGCCTGGGCATCTCCAGTTCCCAAATCAGATGGGGAGATACGTTTTTGTATGGACTACCGTAAGCTAAATGCTGTAACTCGCCAAGACAACTATCCAATACCACGCACAGATGAACCTATTGGCAAAACTGGGATGGGCCCAGTTCACCTCTACCTTGGACTTAACCAAGGGGTACTGGCAGGTACCGCTAGATGAATCCACCAAGGAAAGGTCAGCCTTCATCAAACATGTCGGGCTGTATGAATTTAATGTGCTCCCTTTTGGGCTGCGGAATGCACCCGCCACCTTCCAAAAATTTGTCGATGGTCTCCTAGCGGGATTGGGAGAATATGCAGTCGCCTACCTTGACGATGTGGCCATATTTTCGGATTCCTGGGCAGAACACCAGGAACATCTACAAAAAGTCTTCGAGAGCATAAGGGAGGCAGGACTAACTGTTAAGGCTAAGAAGTGTCAAATAGGCCTAAACAGAGTGACTTACCTTGGACACCAGGTGAGTCAAGGAACTATCAACCCCCTACAGACCAAAGTGGATGCTATCCAAAAGTGGCCTGTCCCAAAGTCTTAGGTTTGGCCGGATATTACAGGCAATTTGTACCGCAATACAGCCAAATCGCTGCCCCACTGACAGACCTAACCAAAAAGAAACAGCCAAATGCAGTTCAGCAGACTGAAGATTGTCAGAAGGCCTTTAACAAGCTTAAAGCGACACTCATGTCTGACCCTGTGCTAAGGGACCCAGACTTTGACAAACCATTCCTAGTAACCACAGATGCGTCTGAGCATGGTGTGGGAGCAGTCTTAATGCAGGAAGGATCGAATCAAGAGTTCCATCCTGTCGTGTTTCTCAGCAAGAAGCTGTCTGAGAGGGAAAGCAACTGGTCAATCGGTGAAAAGGAATGTTACACCATTGTCTACGCTCTGGAAAAGCTACGCCCATACGTTTGGGGCGGCGTTTCCACCTGCAAACCGATCATGCTGCACTACCATGTCTTCATACCGCCAAGGGAAATAACAAAAAACTTATTCAGTGGAGTTTAGCTCTCCAAGATCTTGATTTCGACATACAACACATTTCAGGAGCTTCTAACAAAGTGGCTGATGCACTCTCCCGTGAAAGTTTCCCAGAATCAACTGGTTAAAATCGTCCTTGAGGTGTGGAAAATATTGTTAGTCTTTATACAGTTAATAGTATATTTAGAGATGCATGTGTCTTATTAACTCTGTTTTGTCCTAGAGGTCCAGGAAGAAATCACAGCCAGTGTTTCACCCTACCTGTGATTTGGGGGGCATGTCATAAATATAAAGGGAAGGGTAACCACCTTTCTGTATACAGTGCTATAAAATCCCTCCTGGCCAGAGGCAAAACTCTTTCACCTGTAAAGGGTTAAGAAGCTAAGGTAACCTCGCTGGCACCTGACCCAAAATAACGAATGAGGGGACAAGATACTTTCAAATCTGGAGGGGGAGGGGGGAACAAAGGGTTTGTCTGTCTGTGTGATGCTTTTGCCGGGAACAGATCAGGAATGCAACCTTACAACTCCTGTTAAGTTAGTAAGTAATCTAGCTAGAAAATGTGTTAGATTTTCTTTTGTTTAATGGCTGGTAAAATAAGCTGTGCTGGGTGGAATGCATATTCCTGTTTTTGTGTCTTTTTGTAACTTAAGATTTTGCCTAGAGGGATTCTCTATGTTTTGAATCTGATTACCTTGTAAGGTATTTACCATCCTGATTTTACAGAGGTGATTCTTTACCTTTTCTTTCATTAAAAGTCTTCTTTTAAGAACCTGACTGATTTTTCATTGTTCTTAAGATCCAAGGGTTTGGGTCTGTGTTCACCTCTACCAATTGGTGAGGATTATTTTCAAGCCTTCCCCAAGAAAGGGGATGTAGGGCTTGGGGGGATATTTTGGGGGAAGATGTCTCCAAGTCGGCTCCTTCCCTATTCTTTGTTTAACATGCTTGGTGGTGGCAGCATAGGGTTCAAGGACAAGGCAAAGTTTGTACCCTGGGGACGTTTTTAACCTAAGCTGGTAAGAATAAGCTTAGGGGGTCTTTCATGCAGGTCCCCACATCTGTACCCTAGAGTTCAGAGTGGGGAAGGAACCTTGACACCACCAATCCTCCCTTTAGGCACCAAGGAAGAGAAGCAGGGACCAGGTAGGAACAGGAGAGGAAACTGAGGGAGGAAGAAGAACTTGTTCAGGGCTCTGGTGAGGCAGCTCATCCTCCTCCGCAGGGGGTGCTGTGATCAGGGACAAGGAGTGTAATGCAGATGGGTCCCCTTACCTTCAGCCCTAATAGAGAACCACAGCGGGATGGTTCCCAGCATGGGGGCATGAGGGCAGGACCAAGGGAAAAAGGAAGGGACTGGAGGCCAACGAAGGGAAATAACCAGAGGCCTCACAGACACAGTGGGTTCCTCTCCTCTGTCTGAACAGGTAATAGCCATAGACCAAGCTAGTGCTAGAGAGGCTGTAGGGGGCAGTGGGAGAGAGGGGGGAAGCTGGGAGGAGAGAGGGCTTGTCAGGGGAGTCAGTGAGGGACAGATGGAAAGGGGAGCAAGGAAAGGGCAGAGGCAGGATCTAGGAGGGAAAGAGAAACAGCCTGGGAAGAGAAGGGGGGAAAGAATAGTAAAATAAGGAGAAAAGCCACTGACAGGAAAAAAGGAAAGGGAGGAATTAGAAGGTAAAAGAGATGGTGAGAAAGAGAGAGAGACACAAAAAGAAGAACTGGGAAGAGGAAGAGAAGGGAGAACAGGCCAGGAGAGCACAAGCCACCCATGAGGCTAGAGAATGCTATTTCATTGGTGTTACTGCCCCTGCATTTCAGGAAGTGGGGCTGGAGGGATTGGGTTCCTTGTGCCAGGCCAGTGAATATACATGGAGACTATACTACGGACATGCCATGCAACAAAGTACTGTCCTGCTGCCCATGCAGTGACCTGCCCTGAACCAATTGCTCATGAACCGAGTGGCTAGGCAGCAGTTCTGCAGAAAAGTACCTAGGGGTTACAGTGGACGAGAAGCTGAATATGAGTCAACAATGTGCCCTTGGCTAACAGCATTTTGGGCTGTATAAGATGGGGCATTGCCAGCAGATCGAGGGACGTGATTGTTCCCCTCTATTCGGCATTGGTGAGGCCTCATCAGGAGTACTGTGTCCAGTTTTGTACCCCACACTTTCCACACCCCTAGACTCCCCTCTGAGGATGCTCACAGTCACACAGGGCTGTCTGAGCAGTACCTGTCTACTTGGACAGACACACACATTCCCTTCCAAACACTCAAAGACTCATCTGCCCGAGGGCAACTAACTCCATTTGATCCACTGCTGCTGTGTGTCTCATGTGCTCAGTGGTTTGAGCATTAGCCCGCTAAACCCAGGGTTGTGAGTTCAATCCTTGAGGGGGCCATTTTGGGGGAGGGATAGCTCAGTGGTTTGAGCATTGGCCTGCTAAACCCAGGGCTGTGAGTTCAATCCTTGAGGGGGCCATTTAGAGATCTGGGGCAAAAATTGGGGATTGGTCCTGCTTTGAGCAGGGGGTTGGACTAGATGACCTCCTGAGGTCCCTTCCAACCCTGATATTCTATGATTCCATGTGCCTCAGGCAGCCCATGTCTCATGGGTGACAGGGTGACAAGTCTTCCACAGTCAGGGTCAGACAATGTCCAGGGCAAATTCTTGGAACACTTTGAGCCGCCATCTTCAGGGGGAGTGACTCATGCTGAGCCCATCATAGAGTTTAAGCCTGCAGGTAGCTTGCCATTTTGCTGCTGGCATTTCCATTCTCCATAAGCCAGCAAGGCTGTGCCGGTTAAACTCATTTAGCTCTGTAGCCACTGGCATGCTAATGACTTTTCACCTCCACAAGCCACAGTTTCATGGAGGCTCTGAAGAGTCTTCCCAAGGGGCAGCTGGGGTGCATGCAAGCACTGCCTGTGCCAGCCTGGATGTTCTCCCAAATCTACCTCCTGCCTGGTCTTACTTGTGAGCCTTCTGAAGTTCCCCAGACAACAGCTGGCTGGCCTTCTCTGGCAGAGAAAGACAGAGAAAGAGAAAGAAAAGGGAAGAAGGAGGATCCTGGGAACTACAGGCCAGTCAGCCTCACCTCAGTCCCTGGAAAAATCATGGAGCAGGTCCTCAAAGAATCAATCCTGAAGCACTTACATGAGAGGAAAGTGATCAGGAAC
The DNA here is from genome assembly GCF_965152275.1 of Natator depressus. Lineage (NCBI taxonomy): Eukaryota > Metazoa > Chordata > Testudines > Cheloniidae > Natator > Natator depressus. The sequence goes on along the minus strand of NC_134241.1, from coordinate 41,839,444 downwards.
AATCAGCATGGATTCACCAAGGGAAGATCATGCCTGACTAATCTAATCGCCTTCTATGATGAGATTACTGATTCTGTGGATGAAGGGAAAGCAGTGGATGTATTGTTTCTTGACTTTAGCAAAGCTTTTGACACGGTCTCCCACAGTATTCTTGTCAGCAAGTTAAGGAAATATGGGCTGGATGAATGCACTATAAGGTGGGTAGAAAGCTGGCTAGATTGTCGGGCTCAACGGGTAGTGATCAATGGCTCCATGTCTAGTTGGCAGCCGGTGTCAAGTGTAGTGCCCCAGGGGTCGGTCCTGAGGCCGGTTTTGTTCAATATCTTCATAAATGATCTGGAGGCTGGTGTGGATTGCACTCTCAGCAAATTTGCGGATGATACTAAACTGGGAGGAGTGGTAGATACGCTGGAGGGGAGGGATAGGATACAGAAGGACCTAGACAAATTGGAGGATTGGGCCAAAAGAAATCTGATGAGGTTCAATAAGGATAAGTGCAGGGTCCTACACTTAGGATGGAAGAATCCAATGCACCGCTACAGACTAGGGACCGAATGGCTAGGCAGCAGTTCTGCGGAAAAGGACCTAGGGGTGACAGTGGACGAGAAGCTGGATATGAGTCAGCAGTGTGCCCTTGTTGCCAAGAAGGCCAATGGCATTTTGGGATGTATAAGTAGGGGCATAGCGAGCAGATCGAGGGACGTGATCGTTCCCCTCTATTCGACACTGGTGAGGCCTCATCTGGAGTACTGTGTCCAGTTTTGGGCCCCACACTACAAGAAGGATGTGGATAAATTGGAGAGAGTCCAGCGAAGGGCAATAAAAATGATTAGGGGTCTAGAGCACATGACTTATGAGGAGAGGCTGAGGGAGCTGGGATTGTTTAGTCTGCAGAAGAGAAGAATGAGGGGGGATTTGATAGCTGCTTTCAACTACCTGAAAGGGGGTTCCAAAGAGGATGGCTCTAGACTGTTCTCAATGGTAGCAGATGACAGAACGAGGAGTAATGGTCTCAAGTTGCAATGGGGGAGGTTTAGATTGGATATTAGGAAAAACTTTTTCACTAAGAGGGTGGTGAAACACTGGAATGCGTTACCTAGGGAGGTGGTAGAATCTCCTTCCTTAAAGGTTTTTAAGGTCAGGCTTGACAAAGCCCTGGCTGGGATGATTTAACTGGGAATTGGTCCTGCTTAGAGCAGGGGGTTGGACTAGATGACCTTCTGGGGTCCCTTCCAACCCTGATATTCTATGATTCTATGATTCTCTATCAAGTCAGCTGCACTCAGTTGTCCTCACTTTGGTCCCTTTCCCATCCTGGCAGCAGGCTGCTGATGGGCGTGAAAGCCCAGTACCAGAATCAGACCAGAATTCCCTTTGCCAGACAAACAAGCAGTGGTGAGGAAAGGGGAAAGACAAGCTGTGCCCAGGCTTGTCTCTCTCCAAGGTTATCCAGATAGAGAAGACAAAACTAAATTAAGCCAATGAATAATAATTCCCTTCCTTGCCAGGGGAGCACCAGGAAACATTAATGAACATGGTGTCGGCCCCCTGAGGAGATTCAGTCGCATTCACTCTTGCACTTCACAGGTGGTGGCACACAGGATAAATGACTTGCCTGCAGTCCCACAGAAAGTGTGTTCCAGGATGCAAGTGGCCAGGATTTTATGCCATGTCTGTGACAGACAGCCATCTCACCACCCCCTGGGCCCAGCATGGCCCTGCAGGTGCACAGCCCTCCACTCCCTCTGAGCCCATAAGAACTCATTCCCAGGCCAGCATACTTCAAACTAAAATCTTCCCTATGTGAGGCCTCATTTATCACATCTCTAATAGCAAATAAGACTTCTCCTTCACCTGCCAAGTCCAGTCCTTGTTCCCCTTGATTCAGGGGGTCCCACTGGCCTCCTTTTGGGGTCTGTGTGTGCTAAATCCCATAGGTTTCCCCTCCCCAGGTCAGGAGTGCCACCACCCTCCTTCTGGGGTTTGAGCTGATAATTCAGGCCAGCTGCAGCCCTCACTCATCTTCTTCCAGAGGGCTCATTTCAACTGTCCTTTCCCACTGGACCCATCTCCTCTCCTTCCCCTTGGTGTCTCTGGAGGGTCTTTTATATCCAGCCCTGGACTGATTGAACCAGAGGACTTCCTGCCCTGTGGCTGTGCTGATTTTCCCCACATGAGGGGAATGGCTGAATGAGGCACAGGTGGGACTGGACCCACTACCCCTGAAAGGACCAGTCCCCCAGGGACAATGCCAATCCCCATGGTATATGAGCACCTTTTCCTGTAAGGAGTCATTAGCTTGCTGACAGCGCCCTCTATGGAGCTGTGATAAATGAAGGAGGAGGGCTTAGCTCCCTTTTATGGACACCTAGCCAGCCAGTTAGCTACAAAATCCCTGTTACTAACTGTTCTCTACTTGCTTTACCTGTAAAGGGTTAAAAAAACCCATAGGTAAAGGGAGCGGACACCTGACCAAAAGAGCCAATGGAACACAGGACATAAACCTTTTTAAAACTGGGGGGACAGCTTTCCATTTGTGTGCTGTTGTTCTCCAGGAAAGAGGAGAACAGGGTGCAGTTATGCTGTGATAAGCTGAAGGCCAAATATGAAAATCATCAGATCATATCTAGAACTACTTATTTAACTACTTATTTTCAGATATGTAAGTAGATCAGGAATGTCTAGAAAGATGCAATTGTGATGCTCGCTCAGATTGGCCTGGCTGCCTGTGTGGCATGAGGGAGGGGTGGCTGCGCCAAACCTAAGTGGCGCTGTGACCCCATGCACCAGGTCGCTGGGCCCAGCCCTACTGGACAGGAGCCACCACTTACAGGGTGAGAGCAGGGCAGGCTCGCTGTCCAGACCTCCTCTTCCCACAGGGCCTCCCCTCCGTGGGAATTGTGGAGGGGAGAGATGTTGCCCTATGCCCCCCAAAAGCTCTGTGCGGTTCTGTACAGTTTACCAGCTTAGACACACTGACCCAGTCTGACCCCCATAACACAGGCCAGGGGCCCTCACTTAGTGAGCACCAGAGAACTTCACCAGGAGTATACACAAGATAGGATGAAACAGCCCATCTGCCTCACCTACCAAAGCATGCCACATCCCCTCTCTCAGGCAACCCTACTTATTCACTTTCTTCTCATCTCCGATCTCTCCCTGTGATGGGGTTCAACTCACTGCTGTGGCGCCTCCTGCTGTCTGCCCTGGGAATTAGCTTAGTCTGCCCATGCACCCTCATCTGGTGACATCTCACTGCTGTCAATTCTGCTCCAGGAAGCAAGTTGTCCCAACAAGCACAGGACATAGCACTCTGACTGTGTCACTCTCTGTTCTCCCCACTTCTGGGGGAACTGTAGTCCACTATCCAGACACTTCCTCAGTGGCAAGTGGGGGGGGGGGGCTAGGACTCAGGCCCGCCCTGTACTCCAGGTCCTAGCCTAAGGACCCTGTAGAAGGCAGCTGTGTGCTGCATCCCCTCTAACCCTGCAGTCTATGTCCCTGAGCCACTTCCCCACAGCCCCAGCACCTTCTCCACCATTGTGTCAGGGCCACAGCATGCCAGCAGTCAGCTGGGAGCTCACTCTTGCTCCCCTGATCCTGACCAGTACTGCTCTGTCCAAAGTGCTAGCTGCCCTTTGCTTGCAAGGCAGCCAGTCCTCCTCCCTTCCCAAGCTCCAGGGAGCAACTCACCTGCTTTGCCCTGCGGCATTTCTTATATGGGCCTGCCCGGCCCTGATTGGCTGCTCCTCATAGGGCTTTCCAATTGGCTGTCTCCTGCACAGCTTCCCTAGCATCCTCTCCAATTGGCTGCCTGTTGTGCAGCCTCCCTAGAGTTCTATTAACTCTTTAATGACTAGTGTGGGGCAGACGCCCCATCACACTCCCCATTTTTCTCCACTCTCTCTCATTACTCCTCTTCCTTACCTCATTTACCTGAATCCATACAGCAGTGCACTACATCACTGACATGAACACAATAGACAAGGCAAGTATCTTTTGCTTACACACATGGTATTCTTTATCCTTCAAGGATTTTCAGAGTGATTTTTATTATTTGCAGTTGCCTATTGTTACTGTACTTGTGCTCATTAACTTTTTAAAGTAAACCTTTATTTTAAGAAACTGTAACATTTATGTAGCACCTTTCAGCCTTGAAGATCCCAGTGTGCTTTATGAATTCTCACACTGGAAAGCATGGATCTCCAGTACAGCACCCCCTAACAGCATTTTGATGCATTCATTTAGTACGGTGTCACCCACTGAATCTTCCCCTCACTTCACAAATATACTATGCAAAATATGTCATCTGAAACATGCAAGCGGTGTATTTTCTGAGACACTTTAATGGTTCCCAGGCATTCATTTGTTTACAGGGATGCACACACAAGGGCACTTATTCCATCTCTGAAGAATATAATTGAGTCATACATTTTCCTTAATGCTCACTTTTGGGTAGCAAAACCTACACCAGAAGGACAATTTCAGCAGAACAAATAATGAGAAAGAATGTCACAAAAATTAAAGGAATTAGGAAGATATATACACCAAAAGAAAAGTAACTGTACAGAAAAAGTGTAATGCAAACCTCTGGAGAATATTATCCCTAAATTCCCCAGAAAGAGTGCAAAAATGAAATTCAGAAGAAGCAAACCAAGGGAAACAGGAATATAAATGAAATGGTAGGGAAATGTTCATAATATAAAGCAAATATGGAGGGAAAAGCAATACATGGACAGAGTAGATGGTATTGGGATTTAAGATTTTTCAGAATAGCCTTGTTCTCATGGGCATTTGCCATTATTATAGTCTGCATTCCAGCTGCTCTGCAGATGACAGTGCAAGACATTTCTCTAGTCTTCTCCCTTCCTTACTTGGACTATAATTTATTCAGAGTTCCCGCAAACGTATAGTTTCTCCCCCAATACTGCACTGGTCTGAGGTGCACTGTATAGAATGGGGAGTATTCAGTCCAGGATAAGTGACACGTTTCAGGTCCCATATGCAGTGTCCCATCCTGGCTAGACCTGGGAGCTGTGTACCACTAGATAACAATGAACCCTCCCACTAACATGGCAATGGTAGAAAGCTTTTATATCTAGCCCTGGGAGAACACGAGATATTGGACCATAAACTCATGACTCTCTTCTGTACAGAAAAGCTATCTGAGGTAATTTTAGAGATTTCCAGATTCTGTTCATTATTTGTCAGGCTGGTAAAATCTTTGTACTACACAATCATGTATATTCCATATCAAAATCTGTCTTTCATTTGCTGTTCCTTATCTCTTCATAGGAACCGGTCCTCAGACTCCAGGTCCATCTAATCCCAGTATCCTAGCTCAGACCAGCCCCAGCTGCTTCAGAGGAAGATGCAAGAAACCTCTCCATAGTCTTGAAGAGCTGTTTGCTGTCTGAAAAAGGAGCGGGCTGCTGCTATCCGCATTCAATAGTTACTGTGATAAACTCAGGACAGACAGCTGCAAGAGGGGGAGGGGAAGAAGAAAACAGTTCCAGAAGGTTAAAAGGCCCTCCTCCCTATCAACTGAGGAGGGGTAACTACAGGTCAATCAGGTTCAGCTGAGAAGGGGTTACCAGAGAATCAATTAGGATCAGCTGAGAAGGAGTTACCTGAGGTCAATTAGGATCAGCTGATTCCAACTAAGGGCTGCCTGAGACCTTTTTAAACCCTCCCCTGTTAGGAGACATGTGTGTGTGAGAGCCAGCCTGCCTGCCTCACCAGGAGGGGAGGCTGTGGTCCCTCCCAGAAGGAAAGAAAAACAAGCCCAAGAGGCTGGCTGAGAGAAGGAACAGACTGCCCCTGTACATCCTAGAAGGACTGTTTTACCTAGGCCTGTCTCACCAAGGCTAAAAACAGCTGAGGCTGGTGAGACAGAGAAGGTAGCTTACCACACTACCTTAGACCTGAAGCCAGAAGTAAGGTGATAGTTAGGAGCTGTCATAAATATAAAGGGAAGAGTAACTACCTTTCTGTATACAGTGCTATAAAATCCCTCCTGGCCAGAGGCAAAATCCTTTCACCTGTAAAGGGTTAAGAAACTAAGGTAACCTTGCTGGCACCTGACCCAAAATGACCAATGAGGGGACAAGATACTTTCATATTTGGATGTGGGGGGGAGGGCTGTTGTTTGTCTGTCTGTCTGTCACCTTTGCTGGGAACAGATCAAGGATGCAAGCCCTCCAACTCCTGTAAAATTAGTAAGTAATCTAGCTAGAAAATGTGTTTAGGTTTTCTTTGTTTTGGCTTGTACATTTGCTGTGTTGGAGGAAATGTGTATTTTTGTAACTTAAGGTTTTGCCTAGAGGGATTCTCTATGTTTTGAATCTGATTACCCTGTAAGGTATTTACTATCCTGATTTTACAGAGGTGATTATTTTACCTTTTCTTTAAATAAAAATCTTCTTTTAAGAACCTGATTGTTTGTTTTTTTCATTGTTCTTAAGATCCAAAGGTTTGGGTCTGTGTTCACCTGTACCAGTTGGTGAGGCTATTACTACCAAGCCTTCCCCAGGAAAGGGGGTGTAGGGCTTGGGGGAATAGGACTCCAAGTGGTCTTTTTCCCTGTTCTTTGTCTAAATCACTTGGTGATGGCAGCATACTGTTCAAGGACAAGGCAAAATCTGTGTGTTGGGGAAGTTTTAACCTAAGCTGGTAAGAATAAGCTTAGGGGGTCTTTCATGCGGGTCCCCACATCTGTACCCTAGAATTCAGAGTGGGGAGGGAACTTTGACAGGAGCATAGGGGCAGTGGCAGGGTGGCTAATGGCAATGAGGATATGGAGGTAGAAATTACCACATCCAAAGTGGAAGTCAAACCCAAACTGCTTAATGGGATCAAATCAGGGGATCCAGATAATCCCCATTAGAGAATATTAAAAGAATTGGCACATGAAATTGCAAACCCAATAGCAAGGATTTTTAATGAATCTGTAAACTTGGGGTTCATACCCTAGGATTGGAGAAGTGCTAATATAGTACCTACCTTTAAGATAGGGAGGGAAAAAAAGAGATCCAGGAAATTACAGGCCCATTAGTTTGACCTCAATTTTATGCAAGGTCTTAGAACAAATTTTGAAAGAGAAAGTAATTAATGACATAGAGGTAAACCGTAATTGGGATAAACTATAGCATAGTTTTACAAAGGTAGATTGTGCCAGACCAGGGGTGGCCAACCTGAGCCTGAGAAGGACCCAGAATTTACCACTGTATATTGGCAAAGAGCCACAGTAATACGTCAGCAGCCCCCCGATCAGGTCCCCCGGCCCGCTCCTAGCACCTCCCACCCACCGGAAGCTCCCTCCTTCCCCACACCTCCCGATCAGCTGTTTTGTGGTGTGCAGGAGGTGACGGGGAGGGCATGGCAGGCTCAGGGAGGGGGTGGGAAGGGGTGGAGTGGGGACAGGGCCTTAAAATCAGAGTATAAGATCTTCTTCCCATGGATACTAGGGAAAACAGCAACCTCAAAGATAGAACAATGTTTCTCCAGTTCAGGTTTCAAAGCTTTGTTGCTGGACAGAGGCAGCAGCGGGGCGTATGAGAGCAGGACACTGAGCAGAGGGAGTGCAAACAACAAATTTCAGATAGGTGTGGACTGCTGCACAATATGTAACAGGTAACTGTATGTACATACCTTTGATTAAATGACAGGTTCTCCAGCCTGCTCCAGTCCCTTTGCACAGCAGGAATCTAGCCCTACCTCCCTTGCTAGGGATAACCTGGACATAATGGAGCCTCCAGCAGGCATATAGTGGCACAGCAGACTCCTGCACCATCCTTTGCTCCAGCCCCCAGCACAGAGGGTGGAGAGGGGCCAAGTGGAGGAACACAGCCAATAATTGGCCAGCGTTTAGATACTACCCATCAGAATTGTGACAAACACTGCTTTACTTGCGTGCTTTGGGCTCCCAGGAGAGGGCTTTCCTTTCTAGTAGCTCTTGATTTACTTACTATAGTTGCACTCACCTTTTGCATGCAACCTTGTCATCTGGTCACAGAGCTGCCATTCTCTTTGGCTACCAGCACTCCCTGCAGACCATCAGCCTGCTTCTGGGGGTCTTTTGTGACTCAGCCCTCCAGCCACATCACATACTCCAAAACCCTGTTCGGGGTATAACAAACTCAGAAGATAGAGACAGTCCCTTATCTTTAATAGCTTTTTACCCTTTCTAGGGTAAATTCCCTCTTCAGATTGAATCAGCAGGGTTCCTTCTTGACCAGCAATAGGCCCTGGCCCAGCCTGGATCCTCTGGCTGCAGCCTAGAGCGCATCGCTCCTCTGGATCCAGCTAGGAACTGACTTACTGTCAGCAGGCAGGGCCTTCCATTTCAGCCTGCATGGCTTGATTGGCTGTTTCTGGTCCCCAGACTGTCTGGCTGTGCGAGGACCAGATCTCGCTGGTTTCCAAATGGCTGCTCTTGTCTTCACAGAAAACTGTTTACTGGGGTGGGGTACAGTGGAGCAGCCAGGCTTCTAGCCAAAGGCCACGAAGGCCTGGTCCTCCTGTCATGCTCACATTCACACAGAGGGTGAACATGGGCTGTCCCAGGACATTCACCATGTCTGTTCCAGTGCACTAGCTCAGAACTGTCCCTGGTTCTTCCCCTAAATCACTTGTTTCCCATTCCAGGCTGTTGCTTGTCAGCAGAGACCCCATTCTAACACCCATATTTTTGGAGTTATAATCAGAGACGCTAGAGAGTTTAAGATATAACTCTAAGCTGATGATTCCCAATCACAAGCCTTACACAGCAGGTGGGATTTTACATATTAAAGTGCCCATCTTTCTATTTCATCCATATTAAAGTCTCTCTGCCTCTCGGTAGCTGGCTGCTATGGGTTATGGTAATGTGGATTTTAATTCTCCAAAAAGCAGTAAATTAAAGGAAATTATGAATCAATTTACATTTCAACTGATTCATAAATCTATACACTCTGCACAATGAGTTGATTTGAAATAATTAAGGTTTAGAAACTCTGCATCTCAAGGTGTGTGCTGTCTTTTTGCTGTCTTCAATGCTACTTGCTTCAGCATTTCAAACTGTATGTCATCCTTCAATTCCTCAAGCACCTATAGCATAAAGTTCCCAGGCAATTAAAAGTGATCTGTAAATAATATAATTAATAATAATACACATTACCACTCTAATATCGGGTGCAGAATGCCCAAGGAGAACAGGATTACAAGGAAGTTGAACCCACTGGATATTATTAGTTGGGGCTGGATTCTAGTATAGGATACTCACCCAAGCAAGAGTAAACCAGAGTCTAAGTTCCTTACATCCCATGCATGGCCTACCTGAATGGGGCTTCTCACCCACTTCCTTGGCATTGCCAATCCCCAAAATCCTGAGTCAGGCTTCTGTGATATTCTGTACCTAAAGGGAACACCCAGCACCTCCATGTTCATCCTTATAAAATGATTGTGTGGTATCCAATGCAAAGTTTGTCATGCCAGGTGTCTTCAGAAGGCTCACAATGCACTGAGCATTGTTGTTATAATGATTGTTGTTATAGTAATGTTATAGGTTGTAATTTCATGTATATAGTTATGAGGCTGAAAATGTGTCTTCATGGCTTAAAATAAGCACAGGCAAAAACTCTCCAAGTGCAGAGGGACAGTTCACACCTCATCAGGACATGTACGGGACAAACCCAGCCCAACCTCACAGGGACAAAGGACACTGGCCTAGGCAGCAACAAAGGATCTGTTAGACTCTCGAGTGAGTCACTCTAATTCCCTTGGCCAGTTTGGGACTGTGATGAGGTAATGCTCACCTGACACTGACGCAGGGGGGCAAAGCCAAGAGGGAAGAAAGAACATGATAAAAGGGAGAGACGTTTGCCATGCTCTTCCACTCTCTTCCACCTCTACCAACAGACATCATCACTAAGCGACTGAAGTGCTGATCAAAGGGGATAGCCTGGCTGAAAGGCAATCAGCCAGCCTGTGATGAGAAGCATCTAAGTTTGTAAGGGCACTGAAAGTGCTAAAATCAGCTTAGAATGCGTTTTGCTTTTATTTCATTTGACCAAATCTGACTTGTTATGTTTTGACTTATAATCCCTTAAAATCTATCTTTGTAGTTGTCATAAATATAAAGGGAAGGGTAAACCCCTTTAAAATCCCTCCTGGCCAGAGGAAAAATCCTCTCACCTGTAAAGGGTTAAGAAGCTAAAGGTAACCTCGCTGGCATCTGACCAAAATGACCAATGAGGAGACAAGATACTTTCAAAAGCTGGGAGGAGGGAGAGAAACAAAGGGTCTGTGTCTGTCGGTATGCTGCTTTTGCCGGGGATAGAACAGGAATGGAGTCTTAGAACTTTTAGTAAGTAATCTAGCTAGGTATGTGTTAGATTATGATTTCTTTAAATGGCTGAGAAAAGAACTGTGCTGAATAGAATGACTATTCCTGCCTGTGTGTCTTTTTTGTAACTTAAGGTTTTGCCTAGAGAGATTCTCTATGTTTTGAATCTAATTACCCTGTAAGGTATCTACCATCCTGATTTTACAGAGGTGATTCCTTTACTTCTATTTACTTCTATTTCTATTAAAAGTCTTCTTGTAAGAAAACTGAATGCTTTTTTCATTGTCCTCAGATCCAAGGGTTTGGGTCTGTGGTCACCTATGCAAATTGGTGAGGATTTTTACCAAACCTTTCCCAGGAAGTGGGGTGCAAGGGTTGGGAGGATTTTGGGGGGAAAGACGTGTCCAAACTACGTTTCCCAGTAAACCCAGTTAGAGTTTGGTGGTGGCAGTGGATATTCCAAGGACAAAGGATAAAATTAATTTGTACCTTGGGGAAGTTTTAGCCTAAGCTGGTAAAAGTAAGCTTAGGAGGTTTTCATGCAGGTCCCCACATCTGTACCCTAGAGTTCAGAGTGGGGGAGGAACCTTGACAGTAGTTAATAAATTTGTTTATTCTACCTGAAGCAGTGCGTTTGGTTTGAAGCGTGTCAGAGACTCCCCTTGGGATAACAAGCCTGGTGCATATCAATTTCTTTGTTAAATTGACGAACTCATATAAGTTTGCAGCGTCCAGTGAGCATAACTGGACCCTATAAGATGGCGGTTCCTAGGGTTGTGTCTGGGACCGGAGATATTGGCTAGTGTCATTTGGTTGCACAATCCAAGGAGCAGCTTACATGTCAGAGGCTGTGCATGAACAGCCCAGGAGTGGGGATTCTCACAGCAGAGCAGGGTAAGGCTGGCTCCCAGAGTCGAGGATTGGAGTGACCTAGCAGATCACCGGTCCAGATAACATCAGTGGAACGTCACAACCCAAAAAAAGGATTTAGCTATAGCATCAGTTTTGGGTCAGTCTTTTGATTTTTGAACTCTCCATCTTCCCAGCGTGTTTGTGTGTGTAAAACAACTCCACACAGGTCTTTCTTGTCTGTTCACCACCACTTCTCAAGGGCTGGGTTTATTGGCATAAACAAAGCTCCAAAAAGACAGACCATTGGTTTTACCCTCTTGTCAAGTTGTTCCCAGGCTTTTCCTGCCTGTACTCTCACTAGGGTCTTTCTGCTGGAACTGGCTCACCCTCAGTAGTCTCCAACTCACCCTACTCCCTGGCCTTGCTGCCTGGGGCCTTTCCTGGTTTAGCAGGTCACTCCCAGGCCCTACCTGGCTGGAGCCTCAGGTTTCCGGTCTGGCTTCCAAACTCCTGGAATTAGGGTTGTCCCTACAGAAACCTTTCTTACTTCCTGCCATTTCTGCTTTCCCCTTCACTGCAGCCACCTGCTGCCTTTATAGGGGATTTTCTGATTCAGTTATCAGGGTTGGCTAGCCTCAGTCCCTCTAGCCCTTAAGCAGCGAGTCACCCTATTACAGGGACTGTGACTATATCGAAACCTGTACAGCAAAGGATGCTAATGGAATTATGGGAGCAGCGCTGAGAGATGGTAAAAATTAAAGGGGTGGCCAGGTGTAGCTCAAGATATAGAAATGGAAGTAGCCGGCGTGACCCCTGTAACTGACATCAAAACATGCTGGAAAAGGCACCGTGTCATCCATGGAAGTGGGCTACAAAGCCCTGGTGATAGCTGCACATTGACTATGCTGGAAAAAAATTAGCTAATGTACATAGTTGTGGTTGATGCTTATTCTGGGTGGCCAGAGGTGGGGTACATGACAGCAACGTCTTCACAATGTGCATGCCATTATGGGTAACCTGAAGAGCTCCTTTCAGATAATGGTCCACAATTTATTTCTGAGGATTTTTCAGCTATTTCTATGGCACAATTATATGAAACACACAAGGTAGGGTACATATAACGCAGCAGCAAATGGACTGGCAAAGCATTTTGTGCAGACACTGAAACGAACATTAGAGGAAAATGAAGGGAGACCCTACCATGCTGCCCGGAAAATTTCCTGCTCACATGTAGAGCTAACTCACAGCCCACCACTCAGAAGATGCCAGCGGAGTTGTTTTTAAGATGTCAGTTACACACTAGATGTGATTTACTTAGACCAGATTTACCGAGGGCACTCGACAAAGGGCAGCAAACAGGGAAAAACCCACAACATAAACTTCCCAGGTTTTTCTGCCTAGGGCAGTCAGTGTTGGTAAGAAATTAAGGGGGATGACATGAGGAAAAGGTGTGTGAAGTGGATATTGGAATCAGTAGCCTGTTTGATAGCGGTAAATGGGGAGTTAATGAAGAGGCCCAGTGATCAGCTGTTCTCAGATAAAAGTGGTTACAGAATGCGGCCCCTAAAGTGAGTAAAGAGGGGTGTAGGTTTTGTTGGCCGGAGGAAAAGGAGGAAAGGGTGATGCCAGAAGACGGTGGCCAGGAGAGGGAGAGGACTCCTGCAGAGTGAGACAAACAGTATCAATAAGGAACAGGACAAAGGTGAGGGTGTCTCTTTTCCTGGCAGGTACCACCTGCTACAACAAAATCACAGACCTTCCTTCTTGAGATTTTGTTTTTATTATTTGTGTTAATTAATTAAGGAATTTTCAGGGGAAGAGTGCTGTGTATCAAGGGCTGTGTTGGAAATATAAGCTATCACTTTAAGAGATTGTGTGTAGGTGGGTCAGGGGGATATTTCTGGTCCTATTTGCAAGCTAGGGGTATCTGTAGGGAGGGAAGGGAGGAAGGAGTAGTCAGTTTGCAGCCAGCCAGCCTCCAGTGCGGTGAGATGTGCCTCTCTGCTTTCATGAGCAACCTGCTTTGGCTCTCTCTGCTTTTGGGTTCTTGATGTGTTATCATTCTGAATGGCAAAAAATACAGTAGTTTATGATGCAACCTTCCAGCAAGAGGATTTAATGTTTTTATCTAATGCCTCTTTGTGTATGCTGTGAATATAGATTCATAGATTCCAAGGCCAGCAGGGACCGTTGTGATCATCTAATCCAGGAGTCTCAAACTCAAATGACCATGAGGGCCACATGAGGACGAGTGCATTGGTCCGAGGGCCGCATCACTGACACACACCCCCCAGCTGCCCCTGGCCCCACCCCCACCCCACCCCTTTCCATTAGGCCTGCCCCTACCCCGTCTCTTCCCACCCCTTCCCTGCCCCCATTCCAACCCCTTCCCCGAAGTCCCCACCCCAACACCGCCCCCTCCCTACCCCCAGAGGGTGCAGGAGAGGTTCAGGGTGTGGTGGGGGCTCAGGGCAGGGAGTTGAGGTGCAGGAGGTGTGCAGGGTGTGGCATGGGGCTCAGGGCAGGGAGTTGGGGTGTGGGGTGCAGGAGGAGTAAGGGGTGCAGCAGGGGTTCAGAGCATGGGGTTGGGGTGCAGGAGGGGTGTGAGGGGTGGCAGGGGGCTCAGACCAGGGGGTTGGGGTGCAGGGTGCAGGAGGGGTTTGGGGTGCTGGCTGTGGCCCAGCACTGCTTACCTAGAGTGGTTCCGGGGTGGCAGTGGCATGCACCAGGGCCAGGAAAGGCTCCCTGCCTGCCTGCCCTGGCCCCGCTGTGCTCCACTCCGGGAAGCAGCCAGAACCACGTTCCTGCGGCCCCTGGGGGAGGCAGGGGCAGAGAGGCCCATGCGCTGCTCTCGTCGCTCCTCCAGGTACCTCCCCCGAAGCTCCCATTGGCCGCAGTTCCCCGTTCCCAGCCAATGGGAGCTGCGGGGGGTGGTGCCTGGAGGCAAAAGCAACACATGGAGCCCTCTCCCCCGCACCCCTCCAGCCGCAGGGACATGCTGCCAGCCGTTTCATGGAGCGGCGTGGGGCTCACAGCGCCATGGGAGGTAATCCTGTGGGCCAGATCTGGCCTGTGGGCTGTAGTTTGCCCTCCCCTGGCCTGGAGGTAGGCGGGGCGGGGAGCTTGGTGGGGCACAGGAAATAGCCCTGCAGACCATGTGTTTGAGACCCCTGATCTAGTCTAACTTCCACTATAACACAGGCCACAGAATTGCACAAAATAATTCCTAGAGCAGATCTTTTAGAAAAACATCCAATTTTGATTTAAAAAGTGTCAGTGACAGATGATTGACCACAACCCTTGTTGTAAGTTGTTCCAATGGTTGATTACTCTCACTGTTCAAAATGTACACCTTATTTCCAATGTGACTTTGTCTAGTTTCAACTTCCAGCCATTGGATTATGTTAGACCTTCCTCTGCTAGACTGAAGAGCCCATTATCAAATATTTGCTCCCTATGTAGGTACTTCTAGACTGTGATCTAGTCACCCCTTAACCATCTCTTTGTTAGACTCAAAGAGCTCAATCTATTTAGCTTATCACTATAAGGCAGGTTTCCTAATCCTTTCATCATTCTCGTGGCTCTTCTTTGAATCCTCCCCAAGTTTATCAACATCCTTCTTGAACTGTGGACACTAGAACAGGACACAGGATTCCAGGAGTGGTCACACCAGTGCCAAATATAAGGGCATGTCTACACTACGAAATTAGGTTGATTTTATAGAAGTCGATCTTTAGTAAGTGATTTTATACAGTTGATCGTGCATGTCCCCACTAAGCACATTAGGTCAGCAGAGTGCATCCTCAATACCATGGCTAGCATCGATTCAGGGAGTGGTGCACTGTGAGTAACTATCCCACAGTCCCCGCTGCCCTTGGAATTCTGGGTTAAGCTCCCAATGCCTGATGGGGCAAAAACATTGTCGCGGGTGGTTTGGGGTACGTGTCATCAGTCTCCCCTTCCTCCCTCCCTCCTTGAAAGCAATGGCAAACAATCATTTTGAGCCTTTTTTTCCTAGATTATCTGTGCAGACGCCATAGCACGGCAAGCATGGAGCCCGGTCAGCTGCGCATTGTGAGCATTGGGGACCCAGCCTACCCCTTGCTCCCATGGCTCATGAAGCCATAAAAAGGCAGCCTGGATAACAGTAAGGAGCAGTTCATCTATAGGCTGAGCAAGTGCAGAATGGTGGTAGAATGTGCCTTTGGATGTTTAAAGGGGTGCTGGCGCAGTTGCTGAGTAGGTTAGACCTCAGCGAAAGCCATATTCCCATTGTTATTGCTGCTTGCTGTGTGCTCCATAATATCTGTGAGAGTAAGGGGGAGACTTTTATGGTGGGGTGGGAGGCAAATCGCCTGGTGGCCAATTTTGAGCAGCCAGATACCAAGGCAATTAGAAGAGCACACTGAGGCATGCTGCACATCAGAGAAAAAACATTTTCATGATTGACCAGGCTACGGTGTGACAGTTGTGTGTGTTTGTCCTTTATGCAAATCCACCCTCTTTGGTGAATGTACTTCCCTGTAATCCAGTCCCCCTCCCCGCCTTTGACCACAGCTGGCACAGGAAATAAAGTCCCTATTGTTCTGAATCCATTCATACTTTATTTATTTAAAAAAACCTTGAGATCACTGACAATGCTGACTAGTAAAAGGTAGCCTGGGTGTACTACCAGTTAAAATCACTGAGAGCTGAAGTCACTAAGACCTGTGATCATTGAGAGCTGTGTTCAGTGGGGGGGGAGGGCTGAAGACAAGTTGGTGAGCAGCTAGCAAGTGGAGCGGAGTGGATGGCAGAGAGGCACAGCTGGCGGTGAAGACTGCAGCAGAACCCCACAGAGAGGCATGGCGATCAGCCGTCAACCTGAGCAGTGGAGCATGTAAGATGCCCCCCATACCTCCCCCTACTTCCACCCAGGCTGGGAGGTAAACTCTGCAGACAAACTTCTGAACTCTGGGGGCTGCACTGACCAAGGACAGAAACTGTGGGAGGGGTGACTTTTGGTTTGCTGGACTCAAGGACCACTCTGGGGCTGCACTGACCAAAGTCAGAAACTGTGGGTGGGGGTGACTGTTGGGTTGCTGGATTTAAGACCCTGAGGGGAAAAGGACACTGCCAAACTTACTTGGGGGTGGGTCTTTTGCTTATGGTTTGTGTTATGAATCCTGTTTGTGGTGTTTCCTCAAGGTAATGCCACATTGTTTCCTTCCTTTATTAAAAGGTTTTTGCGACACTCAGACTCTGTGCTTGCAAGAGGGGAAGTATTGCCTCTTAGAGGTGCCCAGGGGGGTGGTATGTAATTGTCCCAGGTCACTTGGTGGAGGCTCGAGCCAGTTTTGCATTGTGTTAGTGAAACGGAACCCCTAGATACTGAACCCGGCCCTTGTTGCTGCCAACTCTGACGGGCAGAAGGGTTACAGTAGCCACTTTACAAATCAAAGCTGTTTGAATGACAGCCTTCTGTTGTTTAGGTCACTTTCTTGGGCATCTGGTTGAGGAGGATATGGAACTTGGTGAGGAGGGCAGGCAGTTACACAATGGATGCAGTAGGGGTCTGTACTCTATTTGCTTTTCCTGCAGCTCCACCAGACACCTCATCATGTCCGTTTGCTCCCCCATTAGCCTCAGCATCTCCTCCTGCATGTTCTGATCATCCTCACTGTATGCTTTCCTGGCCTCTGCCACCGAATGCCTCCATGCATTCAGTTGTGCCCTATCAGTACAGGAGGACTGCATGAGCTCGGAAAACATGTCAGTGTGAGTGCGTTTTTTTCGCCTTCTAATCTGCGATAATTTCAGCGGCAGAGTTGATGTAGTGAGCATAGAAACATTTGCAGCTGCAGGGGGGGAAGGGAGAGTAGATTTTAAGAAGATACATTTCTGAGAACAAAAGGGAGACTCTTTCACAGCGAATCAAGCAATTCACAGCAGACAGCACATGTGTTTTAGGTACAAGGTCGCATTTTGCCTTTTATATTGAGTGCCTGCCAGTATGGTGACACATCACACACAGCTAGGCAACAGAATTCGGTTTCCAGGCAGCCATGGTAAGCCAAAGGGTGTGCAGGTTTGGCTTCTTCCACATTCATAACATGTGGGAATAGTTTCAAACTACACCCTCCTTTCCCATAGCAACCAATGCCAGTTGGGTTTGCTGTTTAAAAGGAGGGGCTGTGGTTGCCATTTAAAAGGAGGGGCTGCAGTTTTGGGGTGGATGTGCAGTACACCCCTCCCCAACCCAACCCCCGCATGGCTATTCTCCAGGATGATCCCTTTTAGCCAAGTGCAAACAGCCCAGCATGACCAGGGTCTACTGTATCGGGGATCACAAAACAGAGGGGATTACTGGTCCTTTACAAAAATTCCCCTATTTCAACCAGGTGACCATGAATGATATCGCTCTCCTGAGGCTGACACAGAAAGATAAAGACCGAATGTTGCATGAATGTGACCAAAACCCAGGACCATTCACTGCCATGCTTTGTGCTGCAATGATTCCAGACTACTTGCTACTGGCTTGGTGTGGTAAAGTGTCCTACCGTGGAGGACAAAATAAGGCAGCCCTCCCCAGAAACGTTCTGCAAAGGCTTTCAGAGTACCTCCAGGAGAGCTTCATGGAGATGTCCCTGGAGGATTCCCACTCCATCCCCAGACATGTTAACAGATTTTTCAGTAGTTGTACTGGCTGCGAATGCATCCCAATTGTTCAGGGCAAATCAAACATCTAAAACAATTGCTTTTAACCCTTATAGTGTTGTTACAAATGTGCACTCACCAGAGGTGCTTTCTCCGCCTTCAGGGTTCAGGAACAATATGCCCTGGGAGGGTATCGGCTCCAGGGTGAGGAAAAGGTCCTGGCTGCTGGGGAGAACGGATTCTCCAGTTGCCTCTGCCACCTCCTCCTCCTCTTCCTCATTCACAAAATCCTCATCCATGTTGCGTGAGGCTGCCACCTTGCAGGTGTCCATGGAGAGGGGTACTGGTAGGGTCCCCCCCTAGAATGCCATGCAGCTGATCATAGAAGCAGCATGTCTGGGGCTCTGACCCGGAGTGACCATTTGCCTCCTTTGTCTTTTGGTAGGCTTGCCTGAGCTCCTTACTTTTCACGTGGCACTGCTGTGTGTCCCTGGTGTAGCCTTTGTCCACCACGTCCTGTGCGATTTTGGCATATATATCAGCATTTCTTCTGCTGGATCGGAGCTCTGCCTGCACATATTCTTCTCCCTATAGAGTAATCAAATCCAGTGTGTCCCGTTTGCTCCATGCTGGAGCTCGTTTGCGATTCTGGGACTGCTTGGTCACCTGTTCTGCTGAGCTCACCACACAGGAAATGAAATTCAAAAGTTCCCAGTGCTTTTCCTGTGTACCTGGCCAGTGCATCAGAGTTGAAATTGCTGTCCAGACCAGTCACATTGGAGCACTCTGGGATAGCTCCCGGAGGACAATACCGTCAAATTGCACAGTGCTGCATCTGCGCTACCCCAAATTCGACCCAGGAAGGTCGATTTTAGCGCTACTCCCCTCATCGGGGAGGAGTACAGCAGTCAATTTTAAGAGCCCTTTAGGTCGCTGGAACGGGGTTGGTTGTGCAGACACATTGCTTATAAAGACAGGTTTCAGAGTAACAGCCGTGTTAGTCTGTATTTGCAAAAAGAAAAGGAGGACTTGTGGTACCTTAGAGACTAACCAATTTATTTGAGCATAAGCTTTCTCGCGAAAGCTTATGCTCAAATAAATTGGTTAGTCTCTAAGGTGCCACAAGTACTCCTTTTCTTATTGCTTATAAAATTGACCTAACGTGGCTAAATTCGACCTAACCTCCTAGTGTAGACCAGGCCTAAGGGTAAAACAACCTCTCTACTCCTACTCAAGATTCCCTTGTTCATGCATCCTAGGATTGCATTAGCTCTATTGGCCACCACGTCAGACTGGGAGCTCATGTTCAGCTGAATAGGCATTACCAACCCCCATTTTTTTTTTACAGAGTCACTGATTCCCAGGATAGAGGCCCCCGTCCTGTAAGTATGGCTGACATGCTTTGTTCCTACATGTACACATTTACATTCCACTCTATTAAAATGCATGTCATTTACTTACGCCCAGCTTACCAAGTGATCCAGATTGCTCTGTATCAGTGATGTGTCCTCTTCACTATTTACTACTCTCCAAATTTTTGTCAGGTTTCAGAGTAGCAGCAGTGTTAGTCTGTATTCGCAAAAAGAAAAGGAGTACTTGTGGCACCTTAGAGACTAACCAATTTATCTGAGCATAAGCTTTCGCAAGCTGTAGCTCACGAAAGCTCATGCTCAAATAAATTGTTTAGTCTCTAAGGTGCCACAAGTACTCCTTTTCTTTTTCCAAATTTTTGTGTCATCTGTAAACTTTATCAGTGATGATTTTATATTTGCTTCCAGGTCATTAATGAAAATGTTAAATAGTGTAGGGCCAAGAACTGATTCCTGCAGGACACCACTAGAAACACACCCTGTCAATGATGATTCCCTGTTTATAGTTACACCTTACAGAAGTCTAGGTTTATTAAATCAACACTATTACTTTTATCAACCAAACTTGTAATCTCATCAAAAAAGGTACCAAGTTAGCTTGACAGAACCTATTTTCCATAAACCCAGGTTGATTTGTATTAATTACATTAGCCTCCTTTAATTCTTTATAAATTGAGTCTTGTATAAGCTGCTCCATTATCTTGCTTGGGCTCGATGTCAGATTGCTAGGCCTATAACTACCCTGGTCATCCCACTTATCATTTTCAAATACTGGGGCAGCATTAACTTACTTCCAGTCTTCTGGAACTTCCCCAGTATTCCAAGACTTATTGAGAATCAACATTAACAATCCAGTCAGCTCTTTAGTCAGCTCCTTTAAAATTCTTGGCTGCAAATTATCCACACCTGCTGATTTTAAAATATCTGCTGTTTAACATCCTCCTGAGATACTAGTGGAGTGGAAAGAGTGTTATCATATGACATGACTACATCATCTGTTTTTTCTTCCCAAATATAAAACAGAAATATTTATTGAACACTTCTGCCTTTCTGCATTATTATTGATAATTCTACCATTTCCATCTAGTAATGGACCAATATTATTGTGAGGAGTCTTTCTGTTCCTAACGTACTTAAAAAAACTACTTTTTATTGTCCTTAACTCTGCTGGCCATAGATTTCTCCTTGTGTCCTTTCCTTCCCTTATCAATTTACTTCTCTTTTCTTCCATTTATAGGATTTATAAGGATTTTTATAGCTGTTTTCAGTTCCCCTCTAAATCAGGTCAGTTTTGTAACCAGTACATATTAGATTTCTTTTGTGGGTCAGAAGTAACTCAGACAATTCTTACACTGTTGTTTGTAATTCATTAGCATGCTGAATGTCTATTAATGGACCTGTCATACATATTTTAAGGGGGAAGCAAGGGCTTGGAGTCAGTTTAAAGACATTTATCTCAGCTCTGATGACATCCTATCTGCATTTCATACCAGGCCATTCAAAAAACTGGACTCTCTTAAATTGTGTCAGAGTCATAACCAGTAACAATCAGAAAACACCACCAGCACTTTGACAACACCCAACCCACTCTCTGCCCTGGGGTCTGCAGGGATGGTGGTGGTGAAGCTGGCTGTGCATGATCGATGGCAACTGAGGATTCCCCCACAGGTTCAAAGTGCATTCGGAGATGGGGAGAACTAGTCAGTTTGATGCCATTTTGTACTGCCAGGGTGGCACAAACAGGCATATCAAGGGGACAGAAGCTGGCTGTAAGTATCCTGAACTGACACTTTGGCTTCCTAAATACCAGAGTGATTCTGATTTTTATGGGGGTTAAGAAAGGGGACCCAGTCCCCCCGCCTGCCGCCGTGTACTCCTCTATTCTTGGGATTCTTTCCAGTACTGCGAATTTCATCCCTCTGCTGCTGTTACCATGTCATTGTCAGCAGTGGTTCTTTGCAATTCGATTTCCGCCTAGTTCCAGGCTCTCAGAACTAGCTTCAGCTTGCCTACTGAAAAAAAGCGAGCCAGAAATGGAGAAGAGTTTTGGATTCAGTCCTAGACCCACCAACTTAAACTCATATGTTGGTTGTATTTTATTGTGATGAATTGAAAGCAGCCCCAGGCCCTGGTTGATTTAGTTTTGCTTTTCACACTTGGTGAATGTTATTGCATATAAAATAAATCTAACTGGCAGGAGTGTGAAATAATTCCGGATGAGCAAACTGCCTGCATCCCCAATACACAGGCAGCGTGTGTGGTTTTCTTCCCTGACTGGCTAGGGGTTTTTCCCACAGGAGGCTCTTTCACCCAGTTCTGGCTTCACACTTAGAAATTTAGCATTATGGCAGCACCTAGAGAGCTCATGGCCCCATTGTGCTGGTGCTGCCCAAACTTAGAATTAGAGACAGTCCCTCCCCAAGACAGCTTACAACTGAATGAACTTTAAATGTAAACTTTGTAATGAATGTATTCAAAGTGACAACCATAAATTATTACATTTAATAACCGTTAACATTTAAAATTTTAAGTTTAGCCTTATAAATCCAATTTCTAAATTGCAGAATCGGGAGCCCTTGGCCCATCTATCTGACACAGTCATTCAGAAAAGGTTACTGTGGCCTGGCTACCGAGGCTTCATTTCAGCATTAAAATGCTGTGGCCCCTCTGCTGTGGCATGGCAGCCTCTAGCACACTGTAGTCCAGCCAGGCTTCTGAGCTGGGACCAGATCTTGGCACTGATGACTCCACCTATCCCATGCGCCACCCATGAGGTGAGCAGGTCTGTCAGGATGCACAGCCCTGGTCCCTTTAAACCTACTCCTGGTTGGTACAACTGCATCCAGTGTTTTCCCCGGGGATTGAAACTAGGGGGGTATTCAAAAATAGGAGGGAGGAGGGGAGGACTGATGAGGGGTGAGACCGTGAGGGTGAAGGTGGGCTGTATGGCACCATAGTAAAAACTGAAAAATGTTTCACTACCATTTTATTAGATTTAACTCATGTTTTTAAATCATCACACAAATTAAAGTTGGCTACACAAGCCTACTGTGAAGCATGACATCTACATTCTTCTTGTTTTCTTGATGTAATTTTGCCAACTCTGTTAATGAACTTCTCGAAAGCAGTGCACTCATTTTCGGTGGATTCTCATGTGTCCTTCCAGTCCTTCATGATATGCTTATGATCATGCAGAAGGTGACTTCTTTCAGAACACAAAATTCTATTCAATAAGGAAAAAGAACGCTCAACTGTAGCTGCTGTGACTGAGAGTAGCAAGAGATGAATTCCTACTTCTTTTATCCCAGGAAACATAGCACAAAAATTGAGTTGAACCACTAGTGATGATAAGGAAGAAGTTGAAGTCAAATCTTCATTCATTCGTCGTATGATATTCCACTCTGTGTTCACATTCTCTGTTCTGTCCTGATCACATGGCAGCCCCATTGCTGATAGTGCCTCACTCCACTCAATTATCCGGTGTTTTATAAGACAAGCATCTGTAAAAGCTACGTAGAGGCTGAGTAGAATCCAGAAGTTGCTGTTGTAGGGATGTAAGAATCAAGTCTGTGTACTTTACTTTTTCAGCTGGCTTAACAAACATTTCTTGTCCTTTTCATTGAAGGAGTTAATATAAGTGCCCTAATTAGTCAACTTCTGAACTGAAGTCTTTGCTTCTTCCAGTATGTTTTCAGTGGATATCTCTGATTGATCCAAGTGTAGCTTCCATTGCTGGACAGAGATCTTGATGCCTGGATGACATGGTTTAATGACCCAAGTGGTTTCAACAGTAGACCTACAAGAGAGAATGGTGATTGTCTTCTCTGAACTTAGTAGCAAAAGTAGTCCACCAGCCTCACTACTTCGATCCATCTCATCTTGGTAGATACTTTCCAAAGTCAATAATAATGGTTGCAGTAATTTTAAGACAACAGCCAAGGTCGCTCATGAGAAAGTCAGCGGGTATTCCCAGGTTGGACTAATTTGAACTTCAGTCCCATTTTCCAAGATGTTCAGTCCTTTTGGGCACTTGCTGAAAAAAGTATAAAGAAGACATTAAATTTATAGCTTTTTTAAATGCCTTTTGAAGATTCTGCAGCTCGTACTAGTACTAGCCGGAGTAGATGGCCTCTGCAGTGTGTATAGGAGAGATTAGGGTTACACTTTTCTCTGAGCAAAGCTTGTACTCCACTATGTCTTCCAGAGAAGTTTGCAGCTCCATCAACTACACAAGCAGCCATCTCTTTGGGGTTCAATTTACAAGCATTTAACTCTTCTAAGATGTGGGTTGAACATCTAGAAATTCATCTACTGGCCTACCACTGATATCAAGATAGCATATGCAGTGACTTAATACTTGACGCCCATTTTCATCAGTGCATTTGTCGGCCGTGTATGCACGTTTCTTGAATAGGATGAGAGAGTTCTTCACTTTTTCAACTGCTGAGTCTTTCACTGTTGCACCACGTGCTTCTAACCAGTCAGCTGAGTTTCTTGCAGAAAGATAGTGAAAATTTGCTGGTCTTGGTCTGAACCAGTGTCCAACTTCATGATTAACAAATGACAATGCCCTTAACATTGGCCTCCAGTTTGTAGTGTGTGGTATCTCTTGCTTAAAGAGAAAGTATAATGTGAGAGCCATGTTTTTTTGAATAAAATATGTTGTGTCTCTAGCATTTTTAACAGCCTCATTAAGTACTTCTAAAATTGGCTTTGACAATGACTGGCTTATAAGGCTTTCTGCATGTTGTTACAGTCCAGAGGATTGGTGTTTTGCAGCCTTATCAACTAGTTTGTCAGCATTGGCTTTGCTGATCAGTCTGGCAAACCAAGCTCTTCCACTTTTACTATATAAATCCATGGTATGCTCATATCTTGAATACTGCATGCAGTACTGGTCGCCCCATTTAAAAAAAGATATTTTGGAGTTGGAAAAGGTACAGAGAAGGGCAACTAAAATGATTAGGGATATGGAACAGCATCCATATGAGGAGAGATTAAAAAGACTGGGAGTTTTCAGCTTGGAAAAGAGATGACTAAGAGGGGATACGATAGAGGTCTATGAAATCTTGACTGGTGTGGAGAAAGTGAATAAGCTCCTTCACATAACACAAGAACTAGGGGTCACCCAATGAAATAAATAGGCAGCAGGTTTAAAACAAACAAAAGGAAGTATTTCTTCGCACAACGCACAGTCAACCTGTGGAACTTTTTGCCAGGGGATGTTATGAAGGCCAAAACTATAACAGGGTTAAAAAAGAACTAGATAAGTTCATGGAGGATAGATCTGTCAATGGCTATTAGCCCGTATGGGCAGGGATGCAGCAGCACGCTCTGAGAGCCTCTATTTGCCAGAAGCTGGGAGTGGACAACAGGGGATGGATCACTCAATAATTTCCCTGTTCTGTTAATTCCCTTTGAAGCACCTGGCATTGGCCACTGTTGGAAGACAGAGAACTGTGCTAGATGGACCATTGGTCTGATCCAATAGGGCTGTTCTTATGTTATGTAAAAATTAATTATAATATAGTAAAAATATTTAGTACAGAAATTCCCCAAGATAATGACCTCTCAAGATAGCAAAAATGTGAGATAATGACTTTGGCAAATAAAATCTTGGCCTACTAGGAAATGTATATTTATAGCAGTTTCTCAGTCACAAATCTAGCATTCTGGAGCAAAGTCAGTAAAACACAGTCCAACAAACAAGTGTTCCTTTAACGTGCCCCTCCCTTCTCCCTCTACCGCACCCCATTCATAGTTGTCGTCTTTGGTCAGTGAAGACTCAGAGTTCAGAGGTGCTTTCGCATGATTCACCTCTCAGCCTGGGAGGGTGCGGGGGAGAAAGCACTTTGCTCGTTCCTCCAGCTACTCACCACTAAGGTGACCAGATAGCCAGTGTGAAAAATTGGGACGGGGTGTGTGTGATAATAGGCGCCTCCATAAGGCAAAGCCCCAAATATTATGACTGTCCCTATAAAATCAGGACAGCTGGTCACCCTACTCACCACTTGCTCCAGCCGCTCACTCTGACCATTGTTGTTAGTTGTGCCACCATTCACTCCACCACTCCATCGCCAATGGTCCTGTGCGGTCACCTTCTGCTGCCACCTGCCACTGTGACCTCTGCAAATCAGTCCTTTGAGGTTCTACCCAGGTCTCAGTGATTTCAGCTCTCCGTGGGGAAACCTCACAGTGAGTGCAGGCTGGGTGTTTCTTTTCCACAGAAACGCTGTCCTGCTGCATGTCTAAGCACTGAGACCTGATTATCTGTGATTTCAGCTCTAGTGGTCACTTAACAAACCAAAAGACTCTCTATGTATCCTCACAAGCTCTATCTTTAAACAGGGGAGGGGAGCAGGTCAAATAGTGCCGGGACTCTTAGACAGACCCCACACCACCGAGTAAAGCCCCCCCACCTGGGATCTGTATCCAAACCCCTTTCTTAGCGACTGCAGTTCAGTTGAGGGTGACCAGGGCTTAATTTGTAATGAAAAAGGTGCCAGGGCTCAAGCAAGTTTTTTACTTTCATAACTGATGTGGCAAGCCCAGAGGTCCCGGGGCTATGAACTGCTCAGCCCTGGCAAAAATTAAGCATTGAGGGTGACCCCCTCAATCAGGACTGGCTAAGTATAGTTCCGCTGCCCTTTACTCATACAATAAAGATAACAACATTCCATGACCCCCACATTTAATACTTAAGAGATTTGTAACCCATCACCAGCCAAAATTGATCACTTTGGCAGCACAGCTCTGGCTGCTGGATGCTTAGGAAGATTAGGTGTGTTCATGTAAATACACTCTGGTCCTGAAGCCTTCTCCCAACCCCTGGCTCATCACTAGCTGTCAGGGGAGAGCTCATTCAGACCTTGCTTACAAATCATAATTTGAAATTATAAGGTTGGCCAACATAGGCAAAATGAATGTGCCAACATTATCAGAATACACAACAGCTGTGTGAAGAAGCTAGTAGACTTTTCAAACCTATTATACTTTTTCAGGTACAAGTATTTTATCATACACTGTATATGCTTTTAAAGTGTGTATTAAAGTTTCAGTTTCAATTCAGATTTCTAACCAATGACTAAATTGGCAACACTGCATATAACTAGTTGACCACAGAAGAGGGGGGTGTTGGGGAAATTCAGGGGCATGTAGGGAGATCCCTGACTGCATCCCAACAGGGCAAACAAGATAGCCCCTGGCACTGAAAGGGTGCACTTTTGCATTTGCCTGTGGGGCAGGAGGGAGATGAGGGAGATCAGGGGTCTCAGTGAGACACGTTTGTATTTATATGGACTCCCTGGGGAGAGCTTTTGAGAGACATTGTGTCATTTGGCTGGGCTTAAATGCCTTCAGGGGAGTTCAAAGGCTGCCCCGCAGCCCTGTAACCAGGTTTCCCCATAAACTTTGCTTGGTGCAGAGACCAAGTGTCTCCTCTAAAAGTCACATCCATCCTCACCAAAAACTGTCCAGCCAAATCCCAAAACCAAACACTGCTTCCTTTTTACGTCCCAAGTGCCTGCCACTCTCACTGCATTGCCTGATGAGCCGGCTTGCACATAGCAAGCCTTCCCCTAGCCATTGGCCATCCAGCACCACCACAGTGCAGCTGCTTGAGAACCTACTGCCAGAATAACTGTGCTATCCTAGTTTGAAAAATTAGTGCATGTGACCAAAATGAATCCTCTCCCCCACATCCCAGCCACATGGTGTCAACCAGCTTAGGTGTGCAGTGCTGTCTCATGCATGATGGTCTGTGGTCATGGCTTGGTGCTTTCAACACTGTTGTCTAGGATTCATTTCTCTGGTCAGAGAGTCCGTTGAATTTGGCTAGTGGTTGATTTCTTGGTGCCCCACTGCTATACTGACTGGCACTTACAAATGGTTGGATAGTGGGCTGGATGTGAGGTCCCCTAATCAGCACAATGGGTCACATATGGGAAGTGCTGACACACTGGAACCCATAGCAATGCTCTGAGTGCAGCACCTGGTCTGAGTATGTTCTGTCCTTCAGCTGTCTGCACGGCCCTGGCTCAGTGTGTATAATGGAGGGGGAAGAGCGAGCACAGGCTTCCCAGGGCTCCACAGATGCAGCTTGTTTGCTTTTTTTTGTTGGGGGGGGAAAACATGTACACTTTATATAGTGAGTTCTCCTTGGATGCTGAGCTCTGGTGCCATGAGGTCTTAACACCAGGAGCTGATCCTTGTGTTTCCCAAAGCTCCTGAGGACAAGATGGTTGGAGCTTCATTTCTTGGTCTCAAGGACCTGGGCACGGTTTCCCTCTTGCAACAGGAATACTCTCTGCTGGGACTGTAAGACAGATGGAGTAGAGTGATCTCCTCCCATCTCTTCTTCCTGCCACTCTCTGCAGCATTCCCCTGCTCATCTTTTCCACGTGAAACCATCATCTTCCCTGCTTCTTCAGCTTCCATCTCAGTGACTGTGTGAGAGACCTCAGAGAAACTCCAGCTCTGAGTATCTCAGATGATAAAGATGGCAGCTGGGAACCAAGACCTCCTGCTCCTCACAAGAGGGGCAAAGATGTCCCATCAGGGTGAAGGCAGAACTTGCCCTGGTGAAGCTCCAGCTCAGTCCAAAAGCCATCTGTTCAGAGCTACTTTCAGTGCAGTACTGTCCACAGGTGGTGGGAGAAAGAGGCTATTTCCCATAGGGGTGATAGGGTTTGAGCACCTGGATTAGCATTCTAAGATCCAGGCTGAACACTTGCTTCTGTTGAAGGCCCGGAGCCCAGAGCTTCCCCCAGGAGCTCTTTGCACCAGCTGGAGCAATAAGGGCGTGTCCCAGGCTGCTAGGTGGGAGGCACATGCCCGTACTGCAAATGGTAACTCATTCTACCCACTCAGCTCTGCTGCAGTTGCATGAGTGTTGGCATGGTGTGGGAATCTTCCTGACTTCGTGTGAATACCTTTTCTTTCTCTCTGTGAAGTTGTACCCCATAATGCTATATATAAATATGCTTATGAATGTAAATATGACATAACTGGAACATGTTTTATGCTAGATATGCCATGTAAGATATCTTTGCAAAGGTTATGTTCTACTGCGTGTATTCATCCTGTTCGTATGCATATATCATTTTTATATCTGAAGTCATGAGTGTTGGCTCTATGCTTGTATTTAAAGGGTTTGCTGTAGAAAGCACCTACGGCAGATTTTGTGTGAAGGGGTTTGTGACAGCATTGGATCACAGAAACCCCCTTGGGGCTGCCAACTAATGTGCCAAGACTACTTCTTCCCCTGCCAGCTTGGGACTCCAAAATCCTGCCTGGATGTGCCAGACACGCTTGCCGGCCACAAACACAGACCCAGGTCTGAACCACGTCCCACAAACTGCAAGCTTAACTGAAAGCAGCTTAAGAAGTGTTTCTGTCTTTAACACTCAGATGCCCAACTCCCAATGGGGTCCAAACCCCAAATAAATCCATTTTACCCTATATAAAACTTATATAGGGTAAACTCATAAATTGTTCGCCCTCTATAACACTGATAGAGAGATATGTACAGCTGCTTGCCCCCGCCCCCCCCCCAGGTATTAATGCATACTCTGGGTTAAATAATAAGTAAAAAGTGATTTTATTAAATACAGAAAGTAGGATTTAAGTTGTTCCAAGTATTAACAGGCAGAACAAAGTAAGTTACCAAACAAAATAAAATAAAACGCTCAAGTCTATACCTAATACAGTAAGAAAACTGAATACAGATAAAACCTCACCCTCAGAGGTGTTCCAGTAAGCTTCCTTTTACAGACTAGCCTCCTTCTATTCTGGGTCCAGCAATTATTCACACCCCCTGTGGTGCCTGTCCTTTATTCCAGTTTCTTTCAGGTAATCTTTGGGGTGGAGAGGCTCTCTTTTGAGCAGGCTGAAGACCAAATGGAGGGGTCTCCCCAGGGTTTAAATAGACTTTCGTTTGTGGGTGGACACCCCTCCCTCCCCCTGTGTAGAATCCCAGCTACAAGATGGAGTTTTGGAGTCATCGGGACAAGTCACATATCCATGCATGACTCAGTACTTACAGGTAGCAGCCATGGTTCACATGCTACCTTGAACATCCTCAAGTAGACTTCTTATGTGGATTGGAGCCTTTCAAGATCCATTGTCTGTTAACTTGCACATTCCTTTCTCAAGAAGCTGACCAAATGCTTTACTAAGGCAACTTAGAAATCAAGCAAGTACACAGCCAATATTCATAACTTCAAACACAAAAATGATACATGCATACAAATAGGATGAATAGATTCAGTAGATCAAAATCTTTACAGAGATGTGTTACATGGCATATGTAGCATAAAACATATTCCAGTTATGTCATATATACATTCATAAGCATATTTCCATAAAGCCTTATGGGGTGCAACATCACAGGGTTATTCAAGTTATCCACTTGGAAGTTGTCGCAGGGTGACGACTCACCACTGCGGCGCCTCCTGCTGGTTGTCCAGGGAATTAGCTCTTTTCAGCCAGGAGCGCCCTCTGCCGGTCAGTGTCTCGCCTGCCACTGGCCCCGTGCCCCTCCCAGACCCCTGTGCCCTTCTCATAGAATCATAGAATAACAGAGTTGGAAGGGACCTCTGGAGGCCATCTAGTCCAACCCCCTGTCCAGAGCAGGACCAATCCCAACTAAATCATCCCAGCCAGGGCTTTGTCAAGCCTGACCTTAAAAACCCCTAAGGAAGGGGATTCCACCACCTCCCTAGGTAATGCATTCCAGTGTTTCACCACCCTCCCAGTGAAAAAGTTTTTCCTAATATCCAACCTAAACCTCCCCCACTGCAACTTGAGACCATTACTCCTTGTCCTGTCATCTGCTATCACTGAGAATAGTCTAGATCCATCCTCTTTGGATCCACCTTTCAGGTAGTGAAAAGCAGCTATCAAATCCCCCCTCATTCTTCTCTTCCGTAGACTAAACAATCCCAGTTCCCTCAGCCTCTCCTCATAACTCATGTGTTCCAGTGCCCTAATCATTTTTGTTGCCCTTCGCTGGACTCTCTCCAATTTCTCCACATCCTTCTTGTAGTGTGGGGCCCAAAACTGGACACAGTACTCCAGATGAGGCCTCACCAATGTCGAATAGAGGGGAACGATCATGTCCCTCGATCTGCTGGCAATGCCCCTACTTATACACCCCAAAATGCCATTGGCCTTCTTGGCAACAAGGGCACACTGTTGACGCATATCCAGCTTCTTGTCCACTGTAACCCCTAGGTCCTTCTCTGCAGAACTGCTGCCTAGCCATTCGGTCCCTAGTCTGTAGCGGTGCATTGGATTCTTCCGTCCTAAGTGCAGGACTCTGCACTTGTCCTTGTTGAACCTCATCAGATTTCTTTTGGCCCAATCCTCTAACTTGTCTAGGTCCCTCTGTATCCTATCCCTACCCTCCAGCGTATCTACTACTCCTCCCAGTTTAGTGTCATCCACAAACTTGCTGAGGGTGCAATCCACACCATCCTCCATATCATTAATGAAGATATTGAACAAAACTGGCCCCAGGACCAACCCTTGGGCTCTACATTAGGGCTCTTCCCCCTGGCAGTACCCCCTCAGTCTGGGTCTCCCCTCTCAGGGGAACCCCCAACCCCCTATCCCTCCTTGCTTCAGTGACTACTGTCAGTCATCGTCTAGCCCCCGCTCCCTGGGGCAGACTGCAGTCTGTACCACTCATCATTGGCAAGCGGGGGGGGTCAGACCAGCTGCCTCTATCTAGGTCTGGGCTGCTCCTCTGCAGCCTTAGTACCCTTTCATGGGCCTTTCATTGCAGCCTGGGGCTTTGCTAGGCTGGAGCTCTCCAGCTCTCTCTGCCCTTCCCCAGCACTGCTCCACTTCAGGTACCCTGCTAGTACCTTTTGTGTTCTTAACTAGGCCTGCAGCCTGGGGGCTTGCTCGACTGGAGCTCCCCAGCTCCCTCTGCCCTTCCCCAGCACTGCTCCACCCTAGGTACTCTTCTTAGCTTCCCAGGCAGCCAGGTTCTTCTCTCTAGGAAGCTAGAGAGAGTGTCTCTCTCTTTCTGGCCCACTGCCTTCTTATAAGGGCCAGCTGAGCCCTAATTACACAGTCTACAGCTGTGGCTGTTTTCCCAAATAGCCCAGCTTTTTCCCTCCCCAGGGCTGTTTTAAACCTTTGAAGGCATGGCGGGGGGACCACCCTGCCACAGAAATACTTGGCAAATGATGGACCTTGATAGACGTCATATATAGGCAGTCTGGGGTACCTCATGTTCATGAAGAGGCAAGGGGGCAGCTCTCACTACCCTTTCTTTCGCTACATAAGCATGTAATCCAAGTCACACCATAGCTCCATTAGTGCCCAACACCATAACTCACCTGTGAAAGACTTATGACTCTCCCCTGACAGTAACAACTCCAGTCTTCCTCCCCACTCACACCTCCTGCTGCCACCTCTTGCCAGCTCGTCCCTCCCTCCTCCTAGTTGCGGTACGGATCCTTCCCCTCCCTATTAGCCTTTTCCTCTCCTTTCCAGAGAAAGGCACTTCCACTGTTCCCTCTTGCTGACTGTCAGGACAAGGGCTAATAAAAGGCAATTACTGGGTTCATTCTGCTTGCAAAATGAGAACATTATGACAAGATCACAATTCTGCAAATTACTAGTTTATTTGATCTGTGGACCATTTGGAAACATCAGCTGTAATTACCAGGTTCTCTGAAATATACACAAGGAGGTGGCATTTGAATGGCTATACCAAAGCACCTTGCTCCAGTTTGTATTAGTAGCAGAAACTATCCTTAGAGCTGCAAAACACTCTCCCATACAACTCCCCCTTTGCAGATGCTCACAGCTTCTGCAAACATTTTCCTTTTTGGAATGAAATTGCTGTGTCCATTGCTTCATTCCAGGTCAAAGGAGAATTTATTTTGCAAAAATGTGAGGACAATCACTCCAGTCCCTTTGGCACTATTTCATTAAACTAGTTTTTACTAGCAGGTGTTATTTTCACAGTGACAAATCAAAACCAGCTCAATTACAGTTGACTTGCATATAAATAGCCCTTAATGAGCAATAGTATCTCAGCTAGGTTCACCAGAAAATCAAAACTAAAATAGGTAAGTGATTTTTCAGTCACTTCCAACATACCCAAGGGGGATCTGCTAAAATCTTCGCAGAGCCTAACACAAAATGCCCCCTTTGTAACACTATATTATGTATTATACCTGGGCAGGACCCCTTCATGCCAGGTGCTGTGCGAACACAGAACAAAACAATGGTCTGTGCCCCAAAGAACATGAAATGGCGAACATGAACATGGCGAACGGGGGAAGTCCCAGATGACTGGAAAAAGGCTAATGTAGTGCCAATCTTTAAAAAAGGGAAGGAGGAGGATCCTGGGAACTACAGGCTGGTCAGCCTCACCTCAGTCCCCGGAAAAATCATGGAGCAGGTCCTCAAGGAATCAATCCTGAAGCATTTACACGAGAGTAAAGTGATCAGGAACAGTCAGCATGGATTCACCAAGGGAAGGTCATGCCTGACTAATCTAATCGCCTTCTATGATGAGATTACTGATTCTGTGGATGAAGGGAAAGCAGTGGATGTACTGTTTCTTGACTTTAGCAAAGCTTTTGACACTGTCTCCCACAGTATTCTTGTCAGCAAGTTAAAGAAGTATGGGCTGGATGAATGTACTATAAGGTGGGTAGAAAGTTGGCTAGATTGTCGGGCTCAACGGGTAGTGATCAATGGCTCCATGTCTAGTTGGCAGCCGGTGTCAAGTGGAGTGCCCCAGGGGTCGGTCCTGGGGCCGGTTTTGTTCAATATCTTCATAAATGATCTGGAGGATGGTGTGGATTGCACTCTCAGCAAATTTGCGGATGATACTAAACTGGGAGGAGTGGTAGATACGTTGGAGGGCAGAGAGAGGATACAGAGGGACCTAGACAAATTGGAGGATTGGGCCAAAAGAAACCTGATGAGGTTCAATAAGGATAAGTGCAGGGTCCTGCACTTAGGACGGAAGAATCCAATGCACAGCTACAGACTAGGGACCGAATGGCTAGGCAGCAGTTCTGCGGAAAAGGACCTAGGGGTGACAGTGGACGAGAAGCTGGATATGAGTCAGCAGTGTGCCCTTGTTGCCAAGAAAGCCAATGGCATTTTGGGATGTATAAGTAGGGGCATAGCGAGCAGATCGAGGGACGTGATCGTTCTCCTCTATTCGACATTGGTGAGGCCTCATCTGGAGTACTGTGTCCAGTTTTGGGCCCCACACTACAAGAAGGATGTGGAGAAATTGGAGAGAGTCCAGCGAAGGGCAACAAAAATGATTAGGGGTCTGGAACACATGACTTATGAGGAGAGGCTGAGGGAACTGGGATTGTTTAGTTTGCAGAAGAGAAGAATGAGGGGGGATTTGATAGCTGCTTTCAACTACCTGAGAGGTGGTTCCAAAGAGGATGGTTCTAGACTATTCTCAGTGGTAGAAGATGACAGGACAAGGAGTAATGGTCTCAAGTTGCAGTGGGGGAGGTTTAGGTTGGATATTAGGAAAAACTTTTTCACTAGGAGGGTGGTGAAACACTGGAATGCGTTACCTAGGGAGGTGGTAGAATCTCCTTCCTTAGAAGTTTTTAAGGTCAGGCTTGACAAAGCCCTGGCTGGAATGATTTAATTGGGGATTGGTCCTGCTTTGAGCAGGGGGTTGGACTAGATGACCTCCTGAGGTCCCTTCTAACCCTGATATTCTATGATTCTATGAAATCTAGGCTTGTTGTCACTGCAAAGTTTGCTAGAGTTATCACTAGAGGGTTGCCCCTACCTTGCGTCCTGTGCATACACGCACAAAAACACCCTTGTGTACGATGGTACTTTTAACTTGGCTGCCCAGCAAGGGGGTAAGGCTAAGCTCGAGTTAGCTCAACCCATCAGCTGCTAACATGATGACCGACCTGTAGTATGGATACAAGCGAGCTCCATTCGAGTGATGCTGATCCTCCCACACTTTCCCACAATTCCCTCATCTGCCAGAAAGGACAGACGAGTTTGCCCACAATTCACTGGGACAGAATTCATAGAATGGCTCAGCTTCCTTCAATGCAAAGAACAGAGATGGGCCTGCAGAGGTCTTATGCCACATGAGTCAGCGCAGCACCAGTGTGGGCACGGCAGTATGAGAGACATTTCGCAGCGTGGCTGCCCTCACTCAAGAGAAGTAACCCAAGTGTAGGTAACTCAGGGCTGCTCAACAATGGGAACTTAAATCAGCTTAGCTACATTGCCCAGGGCTGTGAGTAATCCACAGCCCTGAGTGACGTTGACCTAAGCCCTCGTGTAGACAGCACTAGGGCAATGGAAGAATTCTTCCACCAACCTAGCTACCACCTGCTGGGGAGATGGATTACCTACGTGGATAAGAGAACCCTCCTGTCGGCGTAGGTAGTGTCTACGCTGAAGCACTGCAGCTGTGCTGGTGTAGCATTTCAAGTATAGACCAGCCCTTAATTAACTCTGCAGTGAAGAGAGACCCTGAGATATCACCGTCTCTTTGCTCACCCTGACAGGTGCAGGTAATTTTCAGGATCACATTTCATTGACTCACACAGTGCTAAATCCATATAACAGCAGGGACATGCACAAGAAGTTTCTGAATACAGGAACATTGCACAGCTCTCACCACTTTAGGGACCTGCCACTGGTTTTGCTGCATTCTGCAATAGTTGGCTTTTCTAAGTTTTGTGGATGGTGAGTGGGGAAGGCTACTGCCCTGTTCCCCAGCTCTGTGGGAAACTGCTAGCAGGCAAAGGACAGCAGCAGGAGAAGGAATTTGCCCCTCCCCAGCACCATTCCACCAATCAGGTGCGAACGCCAAACACTAACTGGGAGCTCTTCCAGAGTGACACCAGGGGCTGTTTACACCTTTTTTCTGTAAGCTAAACATGCAGTTGGAATACCACAAATTACCCCTTCTTTAAAGGTGCCCCCCCATAACGAGCTGCCACGTGTGTGACTCACGTCCTAACTCAGCACAGCTTTTGGGTGGTTTGCCCCTTCAAGGCAGCTCCTCCCCACACCCCCTAGCAGTAGCCAGACACCACAGAACCATGTGGCTCCGGGCTGTGACCCATCCCTTTCTGACAGCTTTGGGCAGAGGAGACCCAGGGTGACAACATATTGTAACCAACCTCCTGCAGGGTGTGAGCACCTTGAGCCACCAGGCCCCTCCACTGGCTGGCAGCTGCTCCATGTGCTCTGAGCTTGGAGGCCAGCACTCCCAGCACAGGGCTCTATAGGCCATAGGACTCCCTGGGGTGCTGGCACATTCCCAGTAACAGAGGGCCCCTTGTGGGCTCTGTTAGCAGCAAGGGGCTACTACCCCTGAAATGGATCTTTAATGGCTCCCAGTGGTTATACCACTGTTATACCAGTGAAAAAGATCCACAGTAATTATTTTGCATACACAGCAGTTTATTTGAGAAGGAATTACACAAGCGGTAAAGGGTTACATTAAGCACATAACTTTTATGTTAGACATTTAATAACTATACATTAAGAGCTATACATTTTTCTTAGCAAGCCTTTTTTTTTTTTAAATGTAACCCTTCTGCCCGTCAGAGTTGGCGGCAACAAGGGCCGGGTTCAATAGGGGATCCATTCCAATAACACAATGCAAACCGGCTCGAGCCCCCACCCAGTGACCTGGGACAAATATATACCACCCCTGCTGGGCGCCTCCAAGAGGCAATACTTCCCCTCTCGCAAGCACATAGCCTGAGTGTAGCAAAAAGCCTTTTAATAACAGAGAGAAACAATGTGGCATTATGTTGGGGAAACACCACCAACAGGATTCATAACACAACCCATGAGCAAAAAAACCCCACCCCAAGCAAATTGGGCATGCCCCTTTCCCTTTGGTTCTTGAGTCCAGCAACCCCAAATCACCCAAAGTCCCAAAAGTCCAATGACCCAAAAGTCTCTGTCCCTGGTCAGGGCAGCCCCAGAGTTTGAAAGTTTATCTGCGGAGCTTTACCTCCCAACCTGGGTGGAGATGGGACGGGGGTAAGAGGCACCTTACATGATCTGAAGCTGACCACCCCACAGCTCCATAGGCCTTCGCTCCACTCCGCCAGCTGCCCCATGAACTCCTTCGCTCCGCTCCGCGGCCCACCAGCAGCTCCCACCGTCCCACGAACTGCTCCACCAGCCGGTCCACAAACTGCTCCGCTTCCCACCTGCAGCTCCCGCCGTCCTACGAACTGCTCCACCAGCCTGTCCACAAGGCACTCCAGCCATCCCACAAACTGCTCCACAATATATCTTCAGGCTCCCCCACTACTTAACACAACGCTCAATGATTTCAGCTCTTAGGTGAATTCAGCTTGTAGTAGGGGAGCCTCAGTGCTGGTGCACTGTTAGCCCAAAGTGAGCTCAGCAGTCTGTAACTAGACTTCTAATGAAATCAAAATTAGCTCTGATAGTCTACAGTGGAGAGAGGAGGAAGTGCAATTAGCATGTAAGGCCCTCACCAAGGGGCCCATGCCACCAAGTATTAATACTTGTCCCCAGCCTCTCTCAATTCACAGAGTTTTGGAACCCATGACCCTTGCCTAGCGAGTGCCACTTAGTTGATGGTGAGTCCCTCCATCATAACAAAAGGCCAAGTACAGTTCCAAGCACAGTTCCCATAATCAGGGTAATAACAATTTATTCTTCCTGCCCCAATAACAGAGACACTGGGGATCCCACAGCAGCCAAAGTGACCATTTGGGCAGCTATGGCCTCATTCTAGGCGGGGTGGGTGTGCCTATGCAAATGAGATCGGCCCCTGAAGTTCTTTTCCACAACTTGCCACACCTCACCACCAGATGTCAGGGTGGAGCTCATCCTGACACTGCTTACATCAACATACACAAACAGGCCCTGTGCTAGCTTTACACAGTTCCTGCTTGGCAAACAGAGAAGGTGGTTACCAATTCTATGGATGACTTCTTTTCTCCAGGTCTGGTCTTCTCAGCCCTTTGGTCTGTTTTGGATTTCTTCAAGGCAAGCGTTGGCTGCTTGGAAACCCCTCTGGTTACAGTCCTACTCGAGCCCATGGAGCAGAGTTTTGGCTATTCTGTCTAGCAGCTTTTTTTAAACATTACTTAAGGAATCCCCCTCTCTCTCCAGTAATTTACTTTGCTCGATTCTTATACTATTTTTCCTCAAAGGAGTCACATGCTTTAAAAGCATGCCCAGTGGGCGTGTGGTTATTAATTTTATCTGATTACTATTTAGAAGGGGTTGGGGGGTTACCGAACAAAGATTACTTCACATTTACTTACTTATTAATCATTCACTCTGGCTCTTTGCATGGTATTCTTACTGTAGGGTTACTATAACCAGGTTGACCTGTGCTTCATGCTGGAACTTTATGCATGTGATATGTACTTTTTCATGGGCCCATACTTGCTGACCAATAGGTTTAATGTTGATTGCACACGCAGGCTTTGCCAGTCCTTTATCAAATCTGCTTCTGCTTAATGGGACCCTACTCCCAGGATCCTCTGCAGTTCTTCAGCCATGTTTAAATCATGTCAAGTTATGCTTTCATCATTTATTCAGCACGGCCACACCAATTTGGCACGATCCCAACAGTCCCCCATTCGATATTCAATTACCAAAGATAATTGTAATATCACATCAATCATACCCCCAATTTGTACACGATTAGATCATGTGTCTCCTTTTTTGTTTTTTATAAAACTTAAAGCATTATTTTACAATTATTAGTTGCATAATTTAACAACTTAATTTTATAAGTTTTTTGCAAAGCTTGTTTTTTTAATATTGCTTACACATTTGAACAGAAACATACAAGGAATAATACAGCACTTTTTGAAATTTGAAACAACATTGCCCATTTAGCTTAATTTTATGTTTTTACTTGACATACAACATTGTACCAAGCACACATTTGAGATTTTATTTTTTTACAACATTTTTAACAATTTTATACTTTTGAGCAAGCATACATTTTATAGATTATTAATTTAGTTGACCATTTTATTTGGTCCAGTGTGCCTTGATTAGTTTGTATTTTTACATTTTAATTTGTATTATTTTACTTGATTATTTTTAAACTTGGTGACGTTAATTTAGGGTGAATTATAAAGGTTTTAGCTATTTGAGGGTGCCATTGATATTGTTTGTACTGGAAATGAGTTATATTTTTATGAGTACACCATATTTTGGGGTTTATAAACCAAGTTAGTTTGCTTATTGTTACATTATCCTTTTTTATACTAATATATATTTTGGTTTATTTTATATAATTTTTACCAACCATTTTCTACTGTAAATTTATGTTTAGATTACATAAATTTCTTATGTTTAAAGAAAATGTAGAATCAAATGAAATAAAAGTCTTAAATGAATCCACATGTTCCATAGAATCTCTATGGATAGTAATTCCATGCTCTAATAAGAATATAACAGTAGGGATCTATTATCGACCACCTGACCAGGACAGTGACAGTGACTATGAAATGCTAAGGGAGATTAGAGAGGCTATCAAAATAAAGAACTCAATAATAGTGGGGGATTTCAATTATCCCCATATTGACTCGGTACATGTCACCTCAGGACAAAATGCAGAGACAAAATTTCTCAATACTTTAAATGTTTGCTTCTTGAAGCAGGTGGTACAGGAACCCACAAGGGGAGAGGCTACTCTCAATCTAGTCCTGAGTGGAGCGCAGGATCTGGTCCAAGAGGTAACTATGACAGGACCGCTTGGAAATAGTGACCATAATATAATAATTTTTAACATTCCTGTGGTGGGAAGAACACCTCAACAGCCCATCACTGTGGCATTTAATTTCAGAAAGGGGAACTATGCAAAATTGAGGAGGTTAGTTAAACAGAAATTAAAAGTTACAGTGACTAGAGTGAAATCCCTGCAAGCTGCAGGGACACTTTTCAAAGGCACCATAATAGAGGCTCAACTTAAATGTATACCCCAAATTAAAAAAAAACAGTAAAAGAACTAAAAAGGAGCCGCCATGGCTTAACAACCATGTAAAAGAAGCAGTGGGAGATAAAAAGGTATCTTTTAAAAAGTGGAAGTCAAATCCTAGTGAGGTAAATAGAAAGAAGCATAAACACTGCCAAATTAAATGTAAAAATGTAATAAGAAAAGCCAAAAAGGAGTTTGAAGAACGGCTAGCCAAAAACTCAAAAGGTAATAACAAAATGTTTTTTAAGTACATCAGAAGCAGGAAGCCTGCTAAACAACCAGTGGGGCCCCTGGACGATCGAGATACAAAAGGAGCACTTAAAGACGGTGAAGTCATCACAGAGAAACTAAATGAATTCTTTGCTTCAGTCTTCACGGCTGAGGATGTTAGGGAGAGTCCCAAACCTGAGCCGTCTTTTGTAGGTGACAAATCTGAGGAATTGTCACAGATTGAAGTGACACTAGAGGAAGTTTTGGAATTAATTGAGAAACTTAACAGTAACAAGTCACCGGGACCAGATGGCATTCACCCAAGAGTTCTGAAAGAACTCAAATGTGAAATTGCGGAACTATTAACTATGGCTTGTAACCTGTCCTTTAAATCAGCTACAGTACCCAGTGACTGGAAGATAGCTAATGTAACGCCAATATTTAAGAAGGGCTCTAGAGGTGAGCCTGGCAATT
This sequence comes from Natator depressus, assembly GCF_965152275.1. Lineage (NCBI taxonomy): Eukaryota > Metazoa > Chordata > Testudines > Cheloniidae > Natator > Natator depressus. Next base: position 41,799,609 of record NC_134241.1, on the reverse strand, counting down.
ACAGACCGGTAAGTCTAACGTCAGTACCGGGCAAATTAGTTGAGACAATAGTAAAGAATAAAATTGTCAGACACATAGAAGAACATAAATTGTTGGGCAAAAGTCACCAGGGTTTCTGACAAGGGAGATCATGTCTTACTAATCTAACAGAGTTCTTTGAGGAGGTCAGCAAACACGTGGACAAGGGGGATCCAGTGGACATAGTGTACTTAGATTTCCAGAAAGCCTTGGACAAGGTCCCTCACCAAAGGCTCTTACATAAATTAAGTTGTCATGGGATAAGAGGGAAGATCCTTTCATGGACTGAGAACTGGTTAAAAGACAGGGAACAAAGGGTAGGAATAAATGGTACATTCTCAGAATGGAGAGGGGTAACTAGTGGTGCTCCCCAAGCGGAAGCGTAGCGGCCGCTCCCTCTCTGAGCACAAGTGGCACCTTTTTAATGTATAGGTGCCTTTTTTAATTTTTACTCACCCGGTGGCTCTCCGGGTCCTCGGCGGCATTTCGGAGGCTGGGGCCTTCAGTGCCGCCAAGGACCCGTCTCGCCGCCCGGTGAGTACAAGCAGGTGGCACCTTTTTTTATGTCCACTGCCCCTGTTCGCTCCACCTAGCTACGCCACGGACCCCAAGGGTCAGTCCTAGGACCCTATTCAACATATTCATAAATGGTCTGGAGAAAGGGGTAAAAAGTGAGGTGGCAAAGTTTGCAGATGATACTAAACTGCTGAAGATAGTCAAGACCAAAGCAGGTTTCAGAGTAACAGCCGTGTTAGTCTGTATTTGTAAAAAGAAAAAAGAAAAGGAGTACTTGTGGCACCTTAGAGACTAACCAGTTTATTTGAGCATGAGCTTTCGTGAGCTACAGCTCACTTCATCGGATGCATAGCATATCGTGGAAACTGCAGAAGACATTATATACACACAGAGACCATCAAACAAAACTTCCTCCCACCCCACTCTCCTGCTGGTAACAGCTTATCTAAAGTGATTATCAAGTAGGGCCATTTCCAGCACAAATCCAGGTTTTCTCACCCTTCCCCCCCCCCACACACACACACATACAAACTCACTCTCCTGCTGGTAATAGCCCATCCCTCTTTGAAACCTCTCTTTATAATGCGCATGATAATCAAGGTGGGTCATTTCCAGCACTAATCCAGGTTTTCTCACCCCCCCCACACACCCCCCTCCAAAAACCACACACACAAACTCACTCTCCTGCTGACCAAAGCAGACCGTGAAGAGCTTCAAAAAGATCTCACAAAACTAAGTGCTTGGGCAACAAAATGGCAAATGAAATTGAATGTGGATAAATGTAAAATAATGCACCTTGGAAAAAATAACCCCAACTATACACACAATATGATGGGGGCTAATTTAGCTTCAACTAATCAGGAACGAGATCTTGGAGGCATCATGGATAGTTCTCTGAAGACGTCCACGCAGTATGCAGCAGCAGTCAAAAAAGCAAACGGGATGTTGGGCATCATTAAAAAAAGGGATAGAGAATAAGACGGAGAATATCTTATTGCCCTTATATAAATCCATGGTACGTCTACATCTTGAATACTGCATACAGATGTGGTCCCCTCATCTCAAAAAAGAGATACTGGCATTAGAAAAGAGCAACTAAAATGATTAGGGGTTTGGAACACGACCCATATGAGGAGAGATTAAAGAGGCTTGGACTTTTCAGCTTGGAAAAGAGGAGACTAAGGGGGGATATGATAGAGGTATATAAAATCATGAGTGGTGTGGAGAAAGTGAATAAGGAAAAGTGATTCACTTGTTCCCATAATATAAGAACTAGGGGCCACCAAATGAAATTAATGGGCAGCAGGTTTAAAATAAATAAAAGGAAGTTCTTCTTCACTCAGCGCACAGTCAACCTGTGGAACTCCTTGCCTGAGGAGGTTGTGAAGGCTAGGACTATAACAGGGTTTAAAAGAGAACTGGATAAATTCATGGAGGCTAAGTCCATTAATGACTATCAGCCAAGATGGGTAAGGAATGGTGTCCCTAGCCTCTGTTTGTCAGGGTGGAGATGGATGGCAGGAGAGAGATCACTTGATCATTACCTGTTAGCGTCACTCCCTGTGGGGCACCTGCCATTGGCCACTGTCAGTAGACAGGATACTGGGCTGGATGGACTTTTGGTCTGACCCAGTATGGCCATTCTTATGTACCTTATGTTCTTATGTACTTTTTTATTTAAATTTTATTTTTTTTATTAACCAAGATACCCCATTTTTATTGGGTTTTTAGTATTAGGTTTTATTTTAATTTAGGTATTTACCATAATTTTTCGGGGGGGTACTATTTTATAGTACCCAGTTTTATTTTTTTAGGCACTAGTATATATTACCAGATACACTTTCTGTGTCTTTTTATTGGCTTCACTGGAAAGGACAAGAGTGCACTTGAGCGTGGTACATGTATGCACTTTCACTTTCCAGGTATTTTGGAATGATTGATTAATGTAAGAGTAGTAACTTAATGCCCAGTTAAGACTTTGGGGCCAAGGTTTGGGGGTTTTTGGCTTTGTTTTAAGATTTTTTTAATTGTTTTTTTAAGATTTTTGGGCTTTTATACAAACTTTTTTTAGGATAATTTTGCGCGAGTATTTTTTATTTGTTCAACAATACTTAAAACCCTTTTTTAAACAATTTACTTAATTTTATTGCAGAATATTTTATTTTTTTATCTATAATTTTGTTTGTTTGTTTTTTCATATGTGCTGACTGCATTAGTTACTTTAAAGTCTCTCTCATTCTTTCCCTTAGGGTAGAGAGGCTCCATGTGTTTCCCAATCCCATTCCAGTGTTTAATGTTTTTTATATGGTATTTATTTTTACCTTTTTTTTTTTTTACATTCCAGACATTATATTGTGCAATCCTTTTAGAACATTTAGGCTAATGGGTATTAATCATAAAAAATTTTAGGGAATAAGTTTATAAAAACTTTAAATTTGGACCCAGACTGCTACTCTGAAACCTAGGTTATACAGTGATACGGATGCATCCGATGAAGTGAGCTGTAGCTCACGAAAGCTTATGCTCTAATAAATTTGTTAGTCTCTAAGGTGCCACAAGTACTCCTTTTCTTTTTGCTAATACAGACTAACACGGCTGCTACTCTGAAACAATTTTACAGTTGCTTTTATATTTATGGCCGGAACCTCACTCCCATTTTTAAACCAAGCTCCTTGAATTATACATTCTTGGGGTGCTTTGGTTTGAAGGACCTTTTCTTGGTGTACATGTGGTTTTCATAATTCCCCAGTTCTGATATCAATAATTTGGGATTCGTGAATTCCTGACTTATGTATACAATTAGTTACACTTGAGGTTTATACATATTGTTTACTATTTGGATTATGTTTTTATTTAACTACCAAAGTGGGGTGGGGGGTTATGTTTTTTTGCCAGCCTTTTGTTAATGTTTTAGCGTTTAACCCTTGTAATTAAACAGACACACATGCTTTACCTGTTACATGAAAGATTTATCTTTTTTGAGTTTTTTTTTTTGTCCCAAAGGGATTAACAGATTTTGTTACCATACAGTGCCAAATTTCTCTATCTCCCATGTTTAGTTCTTTTTTATTATTATTATTTATTAGCTGCTTGGATAAAAAGTTTTGTGTCCTTTTTTTAAAAAATTTTGGGGAGATAAGCGTTGTTGAAACATAACCTTTGGACAATGCTACACAGGATGGACCCGTTATTTATAGTAAGGTTCATGCCAGTTGGAACTGTGCCTAAATCTATATTGTCTTCAGCAGTTAGGGACCGTCTTCAAATTCCCCTTCCTGCATTTTTGGTTGGTGGAGATGTTGTTATAGGTCTGCGTTCTATAAAAGATGAAATTAAGGTGAATGGGCACTTATATTGGAATTTCCATTTTATCCTTTTATACAGATACTCTTCTGGTTTTACAAATACTGCTTTAAATTTTTTTAAGCATTTTAAAATAAGTTGGAGACCATTTTTACAAGAACATTTTCCTAGTAGGGGGTAGGTCTGCCATACAGGACCTTTACTTTATAGTTTTGTGACATTTTAGTCCCAAGATATATATTTTTTGTTTTGCTTTAATTACCTTTTTACGAGGGGTGACTATAACACTCAGTTCTATTTTTTGTTCCTTTACCCATTCAAGATTAGTACTGCCAATTCAAAGGAGAACATTCGTATGTATCCTTGGTATAAGCCCCCATTGCTATTAGAATTGCTTGATCTCACAGTCTTTGGTCGCCTCTCCTGTGGGACAGATAGATGGTAATCCAGCAGCCACATGGTAGACCAGGGGTGGCCAACCTGTGGCTCCAGAGCCACATGCGGCTCTTAAGAAGTTAATATGCGGCTCCTTGTATAGGCACCAACTCTAGGGCTGGGCTACAGATGCCAACTTTCCAATGTTCACTGCTCAACCCCTGGCTCTGCCACAGGTCCTGCCCCCATTCCACCCCTTCCCACCCCCTCCCTTGAGTCTGCCATGCCCTCGCTCCTCCCCCTCCCCCCCAGACCCTCCTACATGCCACGAAACAGGTGACCAGGAGGTGCCTGGGGGTGGGGAGGTGTTGACTGGTGGGGTTGCTGGTGCATGGGAGGCTCTGGGAGTGGCAGGGGGGAGCGGATGGGGGGCTGATGACTTATTACTGTGGCTCTTTGGCAATGTACACTGGTGAATTCTGACTCCTTCTCAGGCTCAGGTTGGCCACCCCTCTGTTAGACAAACCCATAGCTGACCAAACGAAACAGTATGTTTCTTGCTTCCATGGATTAGTTTGTGAAAACAAGGAAACAAACAAAACACAGGCCTTTAACCAGGCCTTATAGGTTAGTACATTTTACATGACGATATACTATTTTATATTTACCTTATATATTTATGAACTATTATACTTACTTGTTATATTTACTTTTTGATGGATACGGTTTGATTTGATTAGAATGCCTTTATATATTTCCACTTGGAGTGGCCACCAGAACCACTATAGGACTGGCAACATATTTCATAGGGAATGGTCCTTTCCATGTGGGTTTTAGCTTACCTTTACTTACCAATTTTTTGAGCTTTACTTTGTTTTTTATTTTTTCTTGATACCCAGATGGGGTTTTGTTTTTGCTGATTTTTTTGTGCCCAAATTTCTTTAATTGTTTGTACCAAATTTGCTATTTAAACTTTTTTTTGTACCCATTTAGGTATTTGCTTTTTAGGTGGGAGTAAGAATTCAGGAGTCCTCATAACGCAACCTGTCATTGACTTAAATGGTGAGTACTTACTTTCAGCTTGTTCCAAGGCTCTCATGGTCATTAGGATCACAGGGAAAGCAGTTTTTTAATTTTGGCCTTGTGTTTGAATTTGCTTGGTCAAGGCTGTTTTAATTTTTTTATTTTTTATTTATTTATTTTTTTTACTTTTTTGCACTTTGTGGGTGGTAGACTATATGCCATTTCTGTTTGATTTCCATTATTAATAATAATGCTTTCACTACTGGTTTTACGAAGTGAGGTTCTTGGTCACTATTCATGATCAAGGGTATATCCATTTGCTTAGTATCTGGGTCCATAATGCCTGATCTGTAGTTTGAGCTGGGTTATCTGTTGTGGGGATTACTTCCACCCATTTTGAAAAATTATTTACGACCACCAAGGAAAAGGTTTTTTCTGTAGGAGGTTTTTTTTTAAGGTTTAATGTCATTTATTTGTAATTTTTGCCATGGCCCTTAGTGTCAGGTTGGTGTTTCAGTATTCAGCCACATTACCAGATCAATGCTAGTTTGAATCATAGAATATCAGGGTTGGAGGGGACTTCAGGAGGTCATCTAGTCCAACGCCCTGCTCAAAACAGGACCAATCCCCAACTAAATCATCCCAGCCAGGGCTCTGTCAAGCCTGACCTTAAAAACCCCAAAGGAAGGAGATTCCACGACCTCCCTAGGTAACACATTCCAGTGCCTCTTAGTGAAAAAGTTTTTCCTAATATCCAACCTAAATCTCCCCCACTGCAACTTGAGACCATTACTCCTTGTTCTGTCATCAGCTACCACTGAGAACAGCCTAGCTCCATCCTCTTTGGAACCCCCTTTCAGGTAGTTGAAAGGAGCTATGAAATCCCCCCTCATTCTTCTCTTCTGCAGACTGAACAATCCCAGTTCCCTCAGTCTCTCCTCATAAGTCATGTGTTCCAGTCCCCTAATCATTTTCATTGCCCTCCACTGGATGCTTTCCAATTTTTCCACATCCTTCTCGTACTGTGGGGCCCAAAACTGGACACATTACTGCAGATGAGGCCTCACCAATGTCGAATAGAGGGGAACAATCACATCCCTCGATCTGCTAGCAATGCCACCACAACCCAAAATGCCGTTAGCCTTCTTGGCAACAAGGGCACACTGTTGACTGATATCCAGCTTCTTGTCCACTGTAACCCCTAGGTCCTTTTCTGCAGAACTGCTGCCTAGCCATTCTTCCGTCCTAACTGTAGGACTCTGCACTTGTCTTTGTTGAACCTCATCAGATTTCTTTTGGCCCAATCCTCTAATTTTTCTAGGTTCCTCTGTATCCTATTCCTACCCTCCAGCGTATCTACCACTACTCCCAGTTTAGTGTCATCCGCAAACTTGCTGAGGGTGCAGTCCACGCCATCCTCCAGATCGTTAATGAAGATATTGAACAAAACCGGCCCCAGGACCGACCCTTGGGGCACTCTGCTTGATACCAGCTGCCAACTAGACATGGAGCCATTGATCACTACCCATTGAGCCGGACTATCTAGCCAGCTTTCTACCCACCTTATAGTCCATTCATCCAGCCCATACTTCTCTAACTTGCTGGCAAGAATACTGTGGGAGACCATATCGAAAGCTTTGCTAAAATTAAGGAATAACACGTCCACTGCTTTCCCCTCATCCACAGAGCCAGTTATCTCATCATAGAAGGCAATTAGATTAGTCAGGCACGACTTGCCCTTGGTGAATCCATGCTGACTGTTCCTGATCACTTTCCTCTCCTCTAAGTGCTTCAGAATTGATTCCTTTTTTAAAGATGGGACTACATTAGCCTTTTTCCTGTTGTCCAGGACCTCCCCTGATCACCATGAGTTTTCAAAGATAATAGCCAATGGCTCTGCAATCACATCCACCAACTCCTTTAGCACTCTCGGATGCATCGCATCCGGCCCCATGGACTTGTGCTCTTCCAGCTTTTCTAAATAGTCCTGAACCACTTCTTTCTCCACAGAGGGCTGGTCACCTCCTCCCCATGCTGTGCTGCCCAGTGCAGTAGTCTGGGAGCTGACCTTGTTCGTGAAGACAGAGGCAAAAAAAGCATTGAGTACATTAGCTTTTTCCACTTCCTCTGTCGCTTAGTTGCCTCCCTCATTCAGTAAGGGTCCCATACTTTCATAGAATCATAGAATCATAGAATATCAGGGTTGGAAGGGACCCCAGAAGGTCATCTAGTCCAACCCCCTGCTCGAAGCAGGACCAATTCCCAATTTCCTTGTCTTTCTTCTTGTTACTAACATACCGGAAGAAACCCTTCCTGTTACTCTTAACATCTCTTGCTAGCTGCAACTCCAAGTGGGATTTGGCCTTCCTGATTTCACTCCTGCATGCCTGAGCAATATTTTTATACTCCTCCCTGGTCATTTGTCCAATCTTCCACTTCTTGTAAGCTTCTTTTTTGTGTTTAAAATCAGCAAGGATTCACTGTTAAGCCAAGCTGGTCACCTGCCATATTTACTATTCTTTCTACACATCGGGATGGTTTGTCCCTGTAACCTCAATAAGGATTCTTTAAAATACAGCCAGCTCTCCTGGACTCCTTTCCCCCTCATGTTATTCTCCCATGAGATCCTGCCCATCAGTTCCCTGAGGGAGTCAAAGTCTGCTTTTCTGAAGTCCAGGGTCCGTATTCTGCTGCTCTCCTTTCTTCCCTGTATCAGGATCCTGAACTCAACCATCTTAGCATTGTAGCACCCTTCCAGAGTATGTTGTTTAGCATGAGCCTTAATATGCTTGATTTCTGTGGAACCAGTCCTTTTCCGAATAATATCAATAATGATTTTTCAGTCATTTCAGTATGCAACTTTTTTGCCTTCCTGTTGTTTCCATGTGGGTGCCCGTATGCTCACTCCTTGTACAGTCCATTGAGAATCAGATCATATGACCACATCACAGTCCAAGGGGGTTGCTTTAAATGCCAGCTTGGCTGCTGCCACTTCGCATCCCTGGGCTGACATTCTTTCATATGGGATAGCCAGTTCTTGTTCTGAAAGCAAACAAACAGCTGATGCTGCACAAACAAGTTGACTCTCCTTGTAATAACTAGATCCATCTGTAAACCATGCCCACTTGTGATCTAATATTGCCTGTAGTAGATCCCCAGCTTCTTGCACAAGTCACTTGTACTGTGTCTGTATGAGCATAGGACATTCATGTTGTTCCCCTTCTATTATTAGAGCATATGGAAGTAGTGGGAGTTCTTTTACTTTATTTACCACAAGCCTGTGGTTCTGTAGAATCAGAGCCCACTTAGCCAAACGATGATCACTTACTCTAATATCAGAAGTCTTCCCTTCCACATAAGAAGTAACCCAGCGCTTATTCAAATCAGGGAGTTGATCCCACATCCTTGTCACATGTGCATGTGCTATAACTGGAGCTATAACTGGTTATCCCATGGGGACACGTTGAAATGTGAACTGTTTGTTCTGGAATGTAAAAGCAAATCGAGATGGACTCTCAGGGGTGAATGGAATGGCAAAGAAACAGTTAGCAATATCCAATACAGAGAACTGTAAGGATAAGGCCTTTATCTGCAGCCATATTGTAAGGCCTAAAGCCTTAGTCTGCAGCCAGATTAAAAGAGCAGCCAAGCAGCAGCCATTAGCTGAGAAGCAGGAAGTCACATCCTCACATTCTACCTAAATTACATTAAAACAATGTAATATCCGGCTTTTAAGAAAGAGACCCCGTCCTAATGGTACCCACTATCACTAGATAAAGAAACATATCTTAAGATGGTTAAAGAAAACTTAGTTTGATAGCATCCTGTCTGGCAAGAAATCACTTATCAATAGTTGTGGTTGTGAAATCCTCATTTCTTTTTTGTTTTGTCATCATGGTCCCCACTTCCCTATTGGTTTTTTTTGGGCCCTGAGTCCTACAAATTGGGTAAGGGTAGGTGCTTTTCGCCTGGAGCCCTACAAATTGGGAAAAGGTGGGGTGCCTAAATTAACCGGGTTATGACTGGAGCCCTACGGACTGGGAAAAGGTGGGGTGCCCTAATGTGTGCAGGTAACAGAACCACTTAGCAGCTGCAGCTATTCCAACCAATATCGCTGAGGGATTAGCTACTATTGGTGCCATTGGGACTATAGCTGCATTGATTTTTCTATAATCAATTGTGAGACGCCACCTTCCATATGCTTTTCACACCGGCCAAACTGGAGAATTGTATGGCCTTTGGCATTCCACCACCACTTCTTGTTCTTTTAAATCCTTTATCAATTCTTCTGCATGTGGAACAGCTTCTGCAGGATAGGAATATTGAGGAACTGGTTTTACAAATTTTCCTGCTATTTTCACTGCTGCTTGCATGGCCCCACATTCAGATTTTTTCTTGGCCCACACCGTAGGGAATTCTCGTGTCCATTCATTATCTGGTAGCACCACAGCTGCTATGGCTTGGCAAGCTCCTTTTCTTAATCCTGCTGGAATTACTTGCTCACTTACAACCCCTGTCTCCCTTTTCAACAGATCAGTTATTCATTTTTCCTGCTGTACCACATCTGCACCTAAGATAGCATTTTCAGTCATGCTGTTACAGACCACTGTATCTGTCCAAAACTTGCTGCGTCCTATTACCCATGACAGATTTTTTAATAAAATTCCTTTCACTCCTCTGCCCTGAAATCCAAATAAAGGAATAGTCTGTCCTTTCTGCATGTCCTCCTGTACTGATTTAATCAGAATTGCCACCGCTCCTGTGTCAATTAATGCTAGCAACCATTGTATGTTTCCTCCCGCTCCCACCTGCCCTGCTTCCATGTAAGGTCTACCGTTACGTGGGCCTGCAATTTAGTCACTAACATCCAATCTTGGGGGCAGGGGTTGCTGAGGGCAAGGCAACCCTACTGAGATGTGGAGCTACCCTGATGGGAAGCTGCCTTGTCCATCTGAGCCAATTCCTGGGACAACAAGACAGAAGGGCCTACCAGATCTCCTGTATCTGTTCCCACAATCTCAACAGCCTTAGCCCCAGACTGTAGTGCAGGCTGTGACTTGTTCCCTGCCAAATCAGCCACAGCATTTAACAGAACCTCTAAAGGCTGTTTATCTAAATGAGTCATATCTGCTCCTTTTTCCTGGAGTAAAGCCCATATTTGTGCTCGCACTGATCCTCCACTGGACCCTCCATGTCCTTTGTTGAATCCCATACTGTCCCATACCGGCATGATTAGGACCACTGTAGCCTGCTCTGTTGCTGTAAGAAACCTTGCTGACCACCTTCCAGGAGGAGCCACTTATTCTGCTCACTACCTTTTTTGCCTTCCAGGCCATTTTAATCAATTTTTGCCTCATCCAACTTCTTTTGAGATTTTATAAACACCTTAATAGGTTCCCTTAAACCATCATATAACAAATTTGATACTTGCGCTTCCTCCCTATCAGCTAGAGAACCTGCTAACAACAGTCTAGCACAATAAGCCATAACTGACTCTCCTTCCTCCTGATGCATCAGCAAAACTGCCTTTCTTAACTCAGAAGGGGTTAAGAAATCTAGAGCTATCCCTTATACCACAGCCTCTCTGTCCTCTCGATTTGATTCCATTTCAAGCTCTGCTAACACTGCCACCCCTTCCATAGGCCAGCACAAGTTATTACCAGCTCCCTTAGGTCTCCTGAATCCAAGTGTTTTCTAATAGTGTATTCCATTAACCAGGTCAGACATGTTTTCTGAGTCAAGGGGCCTAATTGCTTTGCTAATGCCTGCTTCTCACTCTCAGTCAATGGACGAGTTGTTTCTTTCAATACATAGCCTGGGGATTTAGGTATTTGAACCACCGCTGCTGGCTGTCTTTCTGTTTCTTCCTCTGATTCAACAGGCTCATCCTCCTCATCCCGAAGTTCGAACGCCAAACTCCCTTCTTGATCTTTCACCATTGTACCATCAGTATTGTATTTAGCTCTAGATCTTTGTTGTTTAACCACTTGTGGACACCTTACAGGTATATTAATGTTATGGTATGTAGGCTGACTTGCTGCTTCACTCACATACTTTTTGCTAAACCGTAATGACACACACATCCTTCTGCCCCTCTTTTCCTCTTTCATATATTTATATGGGGGTGGAAGGGTGCTTGGGTTTACATAGTCCTCCTCTTTCTCTTGTGCTTTTCTCCTCTGCCACCCCTTCACAGCATTTTTCCATTCCTCATCATTCCAGGGATCATGATCAAAAGCCATGCTACAGATAGTTTTTCTAGCCACCAAAGCAGATTTCAGCTTATTAATCACTTCAATGCATTTTTTATGTTTTTCTTTTCCAGGTGGCTTTGTAGCCTGTTCACTTAAAACTGACACACACCCTTTATATCATTTTGCCTCCAATTTATACTTTGGGTTTTTCCGCATTTGTGTATTCATATTACATTCCAATTCCTGACAAGTTGGGGTTAAAGCAGCCATCTGCTGGACATTAGTTACATTTTACGTCAGAGCAGTTTGCAAATCTCTTTTCATCCCTTCATTTTGCAATCTCAGCTTTTCCAGCTCCTGTTCTAAACTTTCCTTCTCCTGTTTCCAAACCTCACGCTCCTCTGCAAATTTATTCACAGCCTGATACATAATCCACACAGCAGCATTTGTAGTTTTTTTTTCCTTTTTAGGAGTAGGAGTGCCACATGTCTAATATTTTAACAGCATTTCATTCAATCACCCTTCCTTATATGGGACAGGAACAGTGTTTGGCAACCATGGATCAGAACCAAGATCTTCACATGCCTGTCTCAATAAACATCTCTCAACCATTCCTGGGGGCTTCAGGGCATCCCCCTTGTCCCCTGGTATGACAACCCTTCCCTGTCTGCGTCTGCGAAACATCATTGAGTCGAGGAACGGCCAATACAACCCCACTCACCGGTATATTTCCCTCTCTGCGTACTGTAACTAAATCTGGTCCCGAGCTAGAATTAATATAAGTCAGAACTGATTCAGAACAATATTTAAATTAGTTGGTTTATACCAGTGATTCAGGATACCAAGCTCTTCACAGGCAACCAGTTCAGGAACAGTTTGATTCAGTTTAAAGACCTTTTTTTCTTGGACACAACAGTAACCATCCTCTGCTACCAAATGTTGACACCAGGGGGCTACTACCCCTGAAATGGATCTTTAATGGATCTTTAATGGTTCCCAGTAGAGCAGATTACTGTCATACTAGTGAAAAAGGTCCACAGTAATTATTTTGAATACACAGCAGTTTATCTGAGAAGGAATTACACAAGCAGTAAAGGGTTACATTAAGCACATAACTTATATGTTAGACATTTAAGAACTATACATTAAGAGGTATACATTCCTCTTAGCAAGCCTCTTTTTTATAAACATACACAAATAGGCCCTGTGCTAGCCTCACGCAGTTCCTGCTTGGCAAACAGAGAAGGTGGTTACCAATTCTATGGACAACTTCTTCTCTCTGGGTCTGGTCTCCTCAGCCCTTTGGTCTATTTTGGATTCCCTCGATGCAAGGCCTTGGCTGCCTGGAATCCCCTCTGGTTATAGTCCTATTCGAGCTCAAGGAGCAGAGTTTTGGTTACTCTGTCTAACAGCTTCTTCAAGCATCAATTAAGGAATCCCCCTCTCTCTCCAGTAATTTACTTTGCTTGATTCTTATACTCTTTTTCCTCAGAGGAGTTACATGTTTTAAAAGCATGCCCAGTGGGCGTGTGGTTATTAATTTTATCTGATTAGTATTTTAGAAGGAGCTGGGGGGGTACCAAACAAAGATTACTTTGTTGTAACAACCAGGCAAGGTACTAACAAACTTCAACAGGACTTTATTTTTAAAGTGGAAACCTCTTTACCAAACTGCTGCTGCACTCTCAGTAGCTCTCACTCAGCCTCCTCAACTCCCCCCACTTCCTGTTTCCTGTCCTTTCAGGAGGGGGTTGGACTAGATGACCTCCTGAGGTCCCTTCCAACCCTGATATTCTATGATTCTATGACGCCCAACAGCTAGTGCTCCCAGTTCTAATAATTACAAGCAGCATCTAAACACCACATTCCCTCCTCTTTTAAGAAACTCTCCCAATTAAAATAAACATTGTTGTTCTAACCACAGGAACAAATACGAAACAAGACACTATACTGTTGGCAGAAATATTACACTGAAAACACTGTAGATACTACATAACATAGTCTCTAGTCCAGACAGGTGGTCATCTGGGGTCTGACAGGCCATCTCTCAAGCCCCAGTTCCAGTGCAATGTCTTGTTGTGTTGATACTATGGTGAAGTCATCCAATGCAGACTGGATGTTGGCATAATCTCCTCTTGGTGCACAGGCAGGTGCAAGATAAGAAGTATTCCATATCCACCCATCAGAAAGTCGATAGGTGTAAGGTCCCTTCTTCTCTATGATTTTAAGAGGAGCTGTGAATTCATGGTCCCCTTTGCATAAAATTCCAGGTTTTCATATTCTAACGAAGGAACCACACTCAAACTTTGGTTCCTTACCACCCTGCCACTTGTCTGTGAAAGCCTTATACTTTGCTTGGTTCTGTTCAACTGTTTTTCTCACAACATCCTCGGTTGGGGCATCAGGTCATGCCTGAAACAATCTAGCAATGTTCAGTTTAGTATTCATCTGTTTCCCATGCAGTAACTCTGCGGGTGATCTTTGCATTGTCGCATGTCATGTAGCCCGGTATGCTCGCAAGAAATCAGTAGCGAAGGTTATCTACAATCGCCCTTCCAGTTTAGCCCTTTGCAAACTCTCTTTCAAACTTCTGTTAAACTGTTCTATTTCCCCATTGGTTTGAGGGTAATATAGGGATGACCTTCTGTGTAAAATATTCCTCTCTGCTAGAAAAGTTTCAAACTCCAGGGAAGTAAATTGACTACCATTATCTGAAACCAGTTCTTTGGGGTTACCTTCCCTGCTACAAACTGAAGAGAGGAACTTAATTACTGTAGCAGAAGAGATTTGTGATGTAAACGCTACCTCAGGCCATTTACTGAAATGGTCTATTAAAGTGATGGCATAACAGCAGTCAATTGGAGCAGTATCAAAGGATCCTACAATGTCAATCACCACTTTTTCCCATGCAGATTCAGGAAGAGGAACAGGCTGTAATGGAGGGTACATGTCACTGCTGTCTTATCATGCATTTGGCAAGTGACACAGGATTTTATGAGTGCTTCAGTATGAGAGTCCATCCCTGGCCACCAATACAGATCCCATAGTCATTGTTTGGTTCTGACAATTCCTTGATGAGTATCATGTGCCAGGTATATGAGTTTTGACTGTAATTCTTCTGGCACAAGTAGACGGTGTGTACCTTGTAGCACACAGCCATCAAGCAAAGAAAGTTCATCCCAAACTCTAAAATAAGGCAGCAAAACTGGGTCAAGATTTTTATGGTTACTGGACCATCTCTTTATCAGAAATTCCCAGAGTTTTTGTTGAATTGGACACGCTGAACAAGCAGCTTGAAATTGTTCTCTTGTAACTGCAGTAAGAGTGCTTGTAATAAGTGCAACTACTACATCCTCATCCTCTGTGGACCATCTGGTGAAGGCAAAGGCAGGCGAGAAAGGCAATCAGCTACCACATTCTGGTTTCCAGGCTTATATTCCAGTTCATAATTGAAAGGGAGTAGTCTTGCAGACCATCTAGCAATAAGATATCCTGCTCTTCCCAGTCCTTTCATGGTGAGCAACGTCGTCAAAGGGCTGTGGTCTGTGCGCAACTTGAACATGTGGCCCCACAGGTAAGATCTCCATTTTTCAGTAACCCAGATACACACAAGTGCTTCTTTTTCGACTGTAGAATATTTTCTCTCAGATTACTTAGTGTCCTTGAAGCAAATGCAACAGTCCTCTCTGTGTAGTCCTCATGAAGTTGTGCGAGGACAGCCCCAAGCTCATAATCAGAAGCATTGGTAGTTACAATTGTGGGCAATACAGGACTGAATAGTGCAAGTACTGGACTATGTACAATCAAGTCTTTCACCATTTCAAAAATAGCTTGTGCATCCATTATCCACACTAAGGTTGAACTTCTCCGTAGTAATTCTCATAACGGTTCAATGACAGAAGCATAACTGGGAATGAATTTTGCATACCAGGAGGTAAGACCCAAGAAGGAACGTAAGGTTTGCAAATCTGTTGGAGGAGGAGCATTTGAAATTGCCAGGATATGATCTGGATCAGGTTTTAGTCCCACCTGTGAAATTGTATGCCCCAGAAAGGAGAGTTCAGTTTGTCTAAATTTGCAGTTGGACCGATTGAGCTTGAGGCCTGCTTTGCTGATGCAGTTTAGTACAGACTGCAGGTTATTGTCATGCTCCTCAGAAGTATTTCCAAACACGATAATATCATCCAGATAGCACTGAACTCCATGTTGATTCTTCAGAAGTGAGCTGTAGCTCATGAAAGCTTATGCTCAAATAAATTTGTTAGTCTCTAAGGTGCCACAAGTCCTCCTTTTCTTTTTGCAGATACAGACTAACACGGCTGCTACTCTGAAACCTAACATTTTTTGGAAGGCACTTGGGGCAGATGCAAGACTGTATGCAACACATTTAAAATGAAATAGTCCCTCATGTGTAATAAATGCTGTGAGGTCTCTGCTATCTTCATGCAACATAACCTGGTAGTATGCGCTCTGTAAATCAAGAGAAGAAAATATCTTTGCTCCATGGAGTTATGCAAATACTTCTTCTATGTGATGAAGAAGATGGCTGTCAATCACAGTAGCTTTATTTGGCTCCCTTAAGTCCACACAAAGGCGAATGCCTCCACCCTTCTTCTGCGTCACTACTGTAGATGAAACCCATTCCGAGGAGTCAATCTCCTCAATAATGTCCTTTTGAACAAGTTTTCTAAGTTCCTCTGAAACAGCTTCCCTGACTGAAAATGGTAAGTGCCATAACTTCTGTCGTACAAGCATCACATTATTCCACATTTTAACTTTATGCAGAAACCCATAAGCACAGCCGAGTTTCTCCTCAACCTGGTGTTGGGTCCCAGCTGAAACTGGTGTGTGTACCGCAAGAGTGCTTTCCTGAAGAAGATTAATTCATCCATTAACTACCCTGAGATTTAAAGCAGCCAATAAATCTCGGCCAAGGACAGGAGTGCCTTTGTGGACAATATAGAACTCTGCAGTTACACAGGAATCACCAAAAGTAACTATTGCTGGCAGGCAGCCATGTACTGGAATATGGTTTTTCAAATAGCACACCAAGAGAACAGGGCCAGTGCAAGGATGCTTCGTGCCCTAGGCGAAACTTCCACCTTGCGGCCACCACCCTCACCCAGCAGCCCTGCAGCAGCTCCCCGTCCCACCCCCCCCCCTCAGCCCGGGGAGCTGTGCGGCAGCTCCCCACCCCCCCTTCCCTCAGCCTGGGGAGCCATGCGGCAGCTCCCCACCCAAGCTCACCTCTGCTCCGCCTCCTCCCCAAGCACACCACCACCATTCCGTTTGTCCCACCTCTCAGGTTTGTGGCACCAATCAGCTTTTGGCGCCGCAATCCTGGGAGGGAGAGAAGCAGAGTGGGGTGGTGTGCTCAGGGGAGGAGGCAGAGCAGAGGTGAGCTGGGGTGG
This sequence comes from Natator depressus, assembly GCF_965152275.1. Classification (NCBI taxonomy): domain Eukaryota; kingdom Metazoa; phylum Chordata; order Testudines; family Cheloniidae; genus Natator; species Natator depressus. The sequence continues at coordinate 41,782,769 of NC_134241.1, read as the reverse complement.
GGAGCAGTTCCCCTGCATGCCACCCCCACCCCCGTTACTTGCTGCGGGTGGCCCTCCCCATGCCCCCCTGCCCCAGCTCACCTCTACTCCACCACCTCCCCAGAGCACGCTTTTTGGCTGCCCCAAACCACTTGGCACCCTAGGCGGCCACCTAGTTTGCCTAGTGGTTGCACCGGCCCTGCAAGTGAAGTTTGGGTTCAGTAAGAGACACATCTTTAAAGTAATGCAAATAGATGGGATCAGGTAGTGTTGATACTGCTGAGCCAGTGTCCAACATTAGCTGAATAGAGTGTGATTTGCCTGAGGGTATGGCAGAAACATTTACAGTGCACTTTATTTGTTCTGGATTATGTGCAGTAGTGATTTTGTCCACACTCAGCACAGTAACATCTGGTATTGTAACTGCATGCACCTGTTGATTGAACTGGCTGCTCCGACATACTTTAGCAAAATGTCCAATCTTTTCACAATGATTGCACTGAGCTACTTTTGCAGGACATCCTGTGTAGTTTGGAAGGTGTTGTGGGGATCCACAGCAAAAGCGTGCTTTTACTGTATTTTGAAGTTGCTGATTCAGTGGTTTTTCATTAGTTTTCCTCTTGGAATCGTTTGTCTGCAGCAATCGTGAACTTTTCTGCAAAGGAGTCACAGCCTGGACTGTGCCTCCTGTATCCATGCTCATTATTTTGGCTTCAGCTGTAGCTGACTCAATCTGAGTAGCAATGGTTATTGCTTTTTCTAGTGTAAGTTGTGGTTCTAGAAGTAAGCGTTCTCTTACATGAAGCATGGTTGTTTTCTCAATGAGCTGGTCTCTAATCATCTCATCTGCCATATTCCCAAAGTCACAAGTTACAATCAGACTCCTCAGGGAAGCAATATACTGCATTCTAGTCTCCCCTGTTTTCTGCTCATGCTGGCAAAATCTGTAGCGATTAGCTACTACATTCACTTTTGGCACAAAAAAGTTCTTTAATGCAGTGAGTGCAGTCTCATATTTATCATCTGCAAGGGGAAAAGTGTAAAATATATGCTGCCCTTCTGCTCCAAGGCAGTGGATTAGCAGAGCATGCTTTCTTACTTCAGAAATCTATGTAGCACTGATTGCAAGCAGATAAGTCTCAAACATATGGATCCAGGCAGTAAAAGCAATTGGAGGCTCACTTGGGCTTTGCAGAAAGGGTGCAGGTGGGTTCAGAGGCAGAAGATCCATCTTCGTCACCAGAATGTTGTAACAACCGGGTAAGGTACTAACACATTTCAACAGGACTTGAAAGTGGAAACCTCTTTACCAAGCTGCTGCTGCACCCTCGGTAGCTCTCACTCAGCCTCCTCAACTCCCCCCTCCCTCCTTCCTGTTCCTGTTCTTTCAGACTCCCAACAGCCAGTGCTCCCAGTTCTAATAATTACAAGCAGCATCTAAACACCACATACTTCACATTTACTTACTCATCAATCATTTACTCTGGCTGTCTGCATGGTGTTTTTGCTATATGGTTATTATAACCAGGTTGACCTGTGCTTCATGCTGGAACTTTATGCATGTGCTATTTACTTTTTCATGGGCCCATATTTGCCGATCAATATCAATAGCACATGCAGGCATTGCCAGTCCTTTATCAAATCTGCTTCTGCTTAAAGCAACCTTGCTCCCAGGATCCTCTGCAGTTCTTCAGCCATGTTTAAGTCATGTCAAGTTATGCTTACACCATTCATTCAGCATGGCCACACCAATTTGGCACCATCCCAACAGGCTCCTGGGAACTGAATGGTGCAAGCACCCCAGGTAGGAGGCAGGGAGGTCTGGGGCTGGCCCTGCGTGTGGGAGGGCAGCAGGGGGAGGCGGGGGGGAGAGCTGAGGCCAGCCCAGGGATGTCCCATTTTCCCTTTGGGAAAATATGGTCACCCTACCAATAACAGAGGGCCCGTTGTGGGCTCCTGGGAACTGAATGGTACAAGCACCCTAGGCAGGAGGCATGCCAATCACACATTGACAAGTCAGACAGGCACAGCACAGCCCTGTGCAGGGCTATAAAGGGAACTAGATCCCATGGGCCACTCTTTCCAGCCCTTCTCTGTCCTGGAAACAACCTTAGTTGCCCTGGCCTGTAACCCTCACTAGTCACAGCTCTGTTCCCTCACCTGTGGTCTGACCAAGGCATGTCCACACCACCCTGCTACTGTAGGCTGCTGACCCCTGTCTTCCTGCCACAGCTGCTGATAGCCCAGTTCTCAGTCCTAGCTCCCAGGCTGCTGCCTCCAGCTCATACACAGCCTCTGGCTCGACCCCACCTGCTTACCTCTGGCTTCACAATGACGATGCCTTTCCCAACATGAGGGATTTGGGGCCTTTCTCCTGCTGGGCACATCTCTGGGTAACACAGAGCCCCCTAGGTGGTGGGTCCTTTCCCTCCAGCTCAACAGCACCACTAAGGAGCCAGCAGACCCAGTACAATAGCTCATGCTGGCCGTGTTGCCCAATTTCATGATTTCCTCATGAGTCCTGTGATGTTTGTTGTTTGTCTTAAAGCCCTCCCTCGTGGAGTCCTGTGATCATGTGAGAATCTCGGAGTGGGGGGGGAAGGTGAGCTATCCCTCCCGGGTGTGGAGAAAAGCTTGAAAATGTGAATCCTAAAGGCTCAAAAAACAGACAGCAAGTGAAATGGAGCCAAGATTTATTATCAAATCTCAGGATTTTTGAATGCTTGCAGCTGGCAATGCTATTTTTGGCTTGTATGTTTTTCATTTTCTCTCACTACTGAACCCAGAAGAGAGGGGCTAGTCACTTGCAAGGAAGCAGGTGATATTCCCCCTTTCTCAGGCTTGTGCTTGCTCCTACCAGGGCTTTTCATTGGTAGTTGTGGAGATGATTGTGAGGATTCTGAGAGCAAGTGAAGAACAGCCAACAGCAGCAGATGAACTGCTCAGCAACAGCAGTATTTTAATCCAGCAGATAACAGTTTTCTACCCAAATAGCCTCCATAAGAATGGGGAAGAGAAAAGTACTTCATCCAAAATAGTGTTTCTAAAAATGTCCTAGGGAGCTTGACATGCCCCCCATTAATTGAACTCCTCAGACAAAAGTGGTTTACAAACAGTTGTTGCCACAACCTCCTGTGAGGCAGAGACGTTCAGATGGGGGAAATGGTGCATGAAATAGAAAAGTAGCTTAACCCTTCTGCCAGGTGGATCCGGCAGCAACCAGGGCTGGGTTCAATATCTAGGGGTTCCTCTTCAACAATACAACACAGAACCGGCTTGAGCCCCTACCCAGTAACCTGGGAAAATTACACACCCCACCCCTGGGCACCTCTGAGACGCAATACTTCCCCACTCACAAGCACAGAGTCTGAGTGTAGAAAATAAACTTTTAATGAAAGGAGGGAAGTCACCTGACAATAATTAGGGAAAATACCACAAGCAGGATTCATAATCATAAAGCTGTGAGCAGGACACCCACCCCAGCTTGCATGGGGCAGTGTCTTCTGCCTCATGTTCTTGAGTCCTACAACCAAAATTTCCTTTTCTGTGCCCCTCTCTTCTCCCTCACCGTATCCCACTCACAGTGGTTGTCCTTCGTCAGTGAGGACCCAGGGTTCAGAGGTGCATCTGCATGAGTTCATTTCCCACTTGGGGAAGAAGGCACCTTGCTTGCTCCGCCATCTGAGCACTTGCTCTGGTTAGTTCCTCTCTGCTGGCCACCACACCAGCCAGGGTTCCTCTCTGCTAGTTGCCCTACCAGCCACTTGTTCTGCTCCCACTGGCTGATTGTTCACTGCTCCCACCAGCAGACTGTCAGTTACCTTCTGCTGGCACCTCTGCAGGTCAGCCTCTTAGTGAGTATCAGCTTTTAGGGCTGGGTAGAAATGCTATTCCACTACAGGTGATTTCAGTTCTCATTTAAGCACTTAAAATAACAAAGGCTCCCATGGGGAGGAACAGGTTAAACCAGACCGGGGACCCTTAGGGAGGTGCACACCTCCTGGCTAGGACACCTGTCCCCACCACTCTTACTTTCACAGGGCTCTGGCATTCAAGCCTCTGGCTTAGTGAGGTCCTTTCATCTGAGGGTGACCCCCTCATCTGGGACAGGTTAAGTACAGTTCTGCTGCCCTTCATTCATACAATAATGACAACAATATTGATAACCGCATTTCACTCCCCTGCATTCAGTACTAAAGTGATTTGTAACCCAAGTTGATTACTTTGAGCAACACTGCACTATCTGCTGGATATCTAAGCAGTATAGGTGTGTTCATATAGATACAGTTTGCTCCTGAAGTCTCTCCCACTCCCAGCCAGCTCTCCAGGGAGAGCTCATTCAGACCCTGCTTACAGGAGCTACCTCAGGAGGTCATCTAGTCCAATCCCCTGCTCAAAGCAGGGCCAATCCCCAAATGGCAGCATCTTCCCATTTGCTCAGTGGGACTGAGGCCCATGAGGAAAAGAATCATATGTGGCTAAAGATCGGCTAAATCTAATCAGAGACCACACGCTTTAATCATAATTGTATAGTTATTGCTTGGCTCGACTACAGGGAGAGTTACGGTTGTACTGGTGCCTTAATTGTGCATTTCCATATCGTAAGGAAACACAGTACTAACTCTGAATGCCCTTGGTTTATAATGCTTGCTTTTAGGATAGCTTTGCTTTGTTGTAGGAGTCTCCCATCATAGCCAGCATGGGAGAGTCCGTTTGTTTCAGTGTGTTTTCTTGTGTGAATGCAAACTGATGAGGGATACAAAGATCCATCTGCACATTGGAAAGACGTGGCTTCATGGTTTTGCCACAGCCTGCTTTCTTCACTTCTGCTTCTCTTTGTTTTTTTCTCTTCTGCTAGTTTCAATGGCTTTACCCTCAGACCAAGCCATCCTGATCTGTCAGCAGCAGCAACTTCCCATGTGTTTGACCAAGTTGACCCAGCTTTTCAGTGAGTTTTGAGGGTATCCTTATGTCATTTTTGTTGACCTCCCAGTGACATGCTCCCATTTTCAACTGCCCATAAAATAGGGCTTTGCAGAGTCATTTATCACCCATACATATGAGGTGATCAGCCCAGCAAAGTTGCGCTTGTATGATTAGGGATTAAACACTAGTCATGCAGCACCAGTCCAGGACTTTAGTGTTTGGGATCCTGGTCAACAGATTAGACGCAGACAGCACATGTGAAAACACATTAGTTGCTTCAAGTGCCTGCTATAGTGTCCATGTTTCACAGCTGTAGAGAAGAGTGCTTAACACAATTGCATGACAGATACTAATCTTGGTGAGGATTTTGCTTTCAGGATTGTTACAACATCTCTGTAAAGTATTTAATTCCATTTCTAAACCCAGCAAAGAGACTGCTGTAACTCCTTCACCTTTGATAAATAAAAGAGTGGCATAGCAGCCTCCAGACAGAGTTCTCTGACCCGCAAATACCTAGCTGCAGGGGAAGAGCTGTGAGCTCTTAAGTGAGATAAGAGCATCAGTTCTCAGTACATTACAGCAACAAACTGCAATTGTAATACATCTGAATTTCCTGCTCCCTCTCCCCCCACCCCAGCAATACCTGAAAGGAGAGGAAAGGAAAAACAAATGCCCGTCTGGTTTCAGCCCTCTGTGAATCACAGAATTGTTATAATAATAGTTGACTAAGCAAAACATCCAAGATGGGATTTTTTTTCAAAGCCATGCTCTTGTACAAAAGGAATTATTCTGGGCAGGTCTCTGGCCTCTGCTATATGGGAGATCAGGCTAGAGGATCACACTGGTCCCTTCTGGCTTTGGAATCTATGAAAAGAGCAGGGCTTAGAAAAGTAACTGGAGTCCCCTTTACTAGACATCCCATAATAAAGCTCTCTGCTTGCTATTCTCCATGCCTCTCTCCGCAGTGAGGACCACTTGTTGGCACCATCGCAAATCACTCCTGACAAATTTAACAGTGACTCAGGGCAGCAAAGACACATAAAATAGCAAAGAGAGAGAGAAAAAATGCTGCTCCCAAAATATCTGTGATACGCTCCACCACTCCTTCCAGAGCCCTTTCCCCCGTCCCTCCAGAGGCTGCAAAAACAAGTACCTGCTGCTTACAGACACAAAGTCACATCCTCTTAAAGGTCACTCACATGCTCTTGTGTTTAAAATATCGAATCCCTTGTGACATTTCATTTAAACTCCTGTGGTGAAGTGTACTCCAGTGCTCACAGAAATGCATCCCACACAGGCTCATCCCAGGAGATGCTAAAGCAGCCCACAAGACTTGCGCAAAGAGGCGCCACTGAACCAGTCACTGACCTGAAGAAGCTTGGAACCAAGGAATTGCTCTGTTTCTGAAATAAACCAGTGTGCAGTGATGCATGGGGTACCATTTCAACCCAGGCCGCAGTTGGAAGCCCTCACCTAGTAGTTAGCAAGAATATCACTTCAGTGGGGACTGGATAACCTGGAGGACAGGGACTGCGCTGTGTGGAGAACTGATGCAAGCTATCACTTTAGGTTTGTAAGAGGTTTGCTGGTCTTCCTTGCAGGCTAGGGGCTCTGTAGGGAAGCATGTGATCTAGGGCTTGAGCAGTCAGTCTGCAAAAGAGCCAGGCTGGAACAAGGTGGGTGAGTTGTGCCTCTCTGCCCCAGGGAGAACTCTGTTTTGTCTCTCTCTGTTTGTGGTTGTGGGTTAGGATTCTGTGTTCCTAGAAATAAAGTAGTGTTACATTGCAATCTTCCAAAGCAACAAGAGTACTTATGTCTCATTTCTAATTCTCCCTCTGTATGCCCTGAACATAACAGGGACCTTCCCCCAGTTCTCAGAGCTGTAGGAGTCTCAGATGTGGAGTGATGGAGATTCTTTGGCCTGTGCTATGCAGGAGCTCAGGCTAGTGCATTGCAATGATCCCTTCTGCCTCAAACTCTTTGAATCACCAGCTGATGGCCTTAATCCTGTTCCCAGTAGAGAGGTGCCCATACCACAAACTACCATTACGACTAGCTTCCCACAATGGTTTTTTAGTACAAAGGGCACTGGATTGTGACTAATCTCCAAAAATGGTTCCGTTAGGGCAGGGTTAGGGTAGGTTGTGGGAAAGGAGCTTGCATTGGGACCATCTGCACTCCATTTATAATTAACCAGAGCGTGGACAGAGGAGCTTGGGCTCTGGACCTGTCTCACCAGCACCAAAGAGACTTTTAAGCAGTATTTTAGAGCTATGGGTTGAGAGAACACCTCAGCTCTGGCTCCAAGCTGAGCCATCCAGTGGATCCTGCCTGAAGGTTTCTTTCCTGTAAGATATGAGCTGTACATCCAATGTCTTTTACTAGCCCCGCCCCAACACACCAGTCCTACCAGCCCATTAATGGGTTCTGTAAATGTTACTGGACCTTGAACTAGTGATGGCATGCACTACCATGTTCCTGTTATGCTTGCCCTGTATCCTTTGTAGCTAGGCATGCCACCTGGCTGGTTTTTAGCTGGACTGGCTGGTTGTTGCACTGCCTTGTCAGCAGCCAGTGAAAAGAGCTAATGTGCCAGGGGCGGGGCGTGTCACTTGGGACCAAGTAAGCAGCTGTACAGTGATCTTGTAACTAGCTGACTAATATGCATGTGTGTCACATGGCTGGGAGCACAGCCAGCATCAAGGCCCTGCTCTGCATTCTGGGCCCTCAACCTGCCAAAACCACAATGGTTCCTCTTGGGACCAGGGACTGGGAAGCAGGATGGACCCAGGCTCACCAGCAGGGACGTATAAGGAGAGGGGTGAAAGAGACAGGGGTTCATGGGAGGGAAAAGGAGGGGGACCCTCAAGGGCTGAGGGGCAGGTGACCTGTGGCCAATTTTTCTGCATCTTGGAGGTAGCAACCCTAATTACAGTGTCTCTCTAGGACATGGGGTGAATTGATTTTCAATTAGCATTGGTGGTGGGTAAAGCCCTTAACAGGTGGGTTTTCCTCTCTGTGATCCTGCTCTGCTTCCTGAGCTCTGCCTGGAGGGGCATCTGGATCCACATGTTACCTGCAAGAGGCAAAACGTGTGGAGGGATGTCACATGCCCCTCCTGATTTCTGCCAGGGTTTGCCAGCCAGGGCCCCTCTCTGTGCAGCAGTTCCTGGAGCTGGCAAGCTGCAAACTGCGGCTGCAGGGAGAGGCAGCAACAAACAGCTTGGCGCTGCAGCAAGGGGCTGTTGAGAGTAAGGAGTGGGGGCGTGACTCAAGCTGTTGTGGGAGGCAAAGCTTTAAATTGCCCCCCACCACTATCAGGAGGTACCAGGCATCTCTGCTATCTACTCCTTCCTGTTCCCACCATGACAGCAACCACCACTTGTGCTGGTGCTGTGATGGACCTCAGCACGTAGAGCTCTCGCCTCCTTTCTTCCCTCCCCACTTTAATACATTGAAATGAATTATTAAAAAAACCTAAAATACTTTCTCCAAAAGGGATTAATAACAACCGTTGGCACCGTATTCCTCCCCTCCCCTTCCCCCTCTCTCGTGCACAGATGCCTCCTGTCACTTTCTAATAGCAATATGCAATTTGCTAAGCACAGCTGCTGCTTTGGAGTTCTTTCCAGCTTTCATTTCTGCAGGAGAGTTCTGCCTCCCAGAGCCAAGATTCCTACTCTTACCCACTCAGACCTGAGATGCCAGAGCCATGGTCACCCTTGGACTGGGGTACAGGACCAAAAAAGGGCTCATGTTTAAATCTATCCTGAAGCCTTACTATCTGGCTACAACTTCTTGGTATGTGAATTTCGAGAAGCTGTCTACATTTCAGGTAGACCTAGTCAATGTTTTTCCAAACACAAAGATTTGGGGGGTGGGGGAAACCACCACACACTGTTTTTCAAAAAAAATTCAGGTTTTCATGGGAAAACGACACCCACTCTCCTTATGTCCCCACCCCCTACACACAAAAAATATTTTTGTTTAAAACTTTGGCTCTTGGTTGCCAAAAACTGATTTTTTTAATGAAAATGTGACATTTCTCATGGAACGTTTGACATAATCAAAGAATTTTTTTGTTTTTGTTGAGATTTCCAAGAGGGAAAAGAAATAATTTCTTGGCGAGCAGTAATTTCAGATGCTTCTCTCACTTAACCAAATCAGCTGAGGCTAGAAAATAGGGACTGAAAGATCTGCTAGAAGAGACTGCCTCCTAAGATTTCAGACCATGTCTCTCTGGCTGGGCCAGAACCAATGTCATTTTAGGCATTAGAAACGGAAAGTGAATGTAAAAAATGCTAAACGTGTTGTACCAAACTGTGGAGCTGTTTGCTCTAGTTTCAGAGGATGGCGCAGGGGGAATTTATTTTACATAAACCCCATCCCTAGAGGATCACATACAGGCACATGGTCTCAGGATAACAGAGGGACAGGAAATCCATTTCAGTTAGACAAGAACCATCCAGAACCTCTGCTCCAAACAGGGATCACATGCTCCCTTATGGAGCTGCTGCCATGCAGGGGTGTGGAGAGTCAGAGGGGTTGAACTCTTCCTTGTTCTTTAATCTGAGGTTCCCAGCCATAGAGAGGTCATGGGGGCTTAGCCCCCAAATTCAGGGATCCTGCAGGATGTTTAGAACCACGTGTATAGAGGTCCCATGCTGCCCTAGACAAGCCCTTCTGTAGCTTGTGCCACTGTAGTGTAGACATACCTTTAGACTGGGAACCTCACCTGTGATCAGAGGAAACAGAACTGCAGTGCCCCATCCAGGACTTTTCCATCACTCCATCTAAAAGTGAAGCAGCAACCCCTGACCTAATCAGAGCAAAGACTGATTATGGAAAAACCCACACCCCTGAGCGGTGTAGTTAAGCCAACCTAAGTCCCCGTGTAGACAGTGCTAGGTAGACAAAAGTTCCTCTGTCTACCTAGCTACTGCCTCTCAGGGAGGTGAAGTACCAACACTTACAGGAGAACCTCTCCTGTCAGCATAGGTAGCATCTACATTGAAGTGCCACAGCCACGCGGCTGCAACACTTAGCTGTGCCTCTGTGGCATTTTAAGTATAGTCAAGCCCACAAGCTTTCAAGCTGCACAGAGCTCTTCTTCCAGTCTGGGAAAAGTACTCACAGAGTCACAGCTGAAAACAAGGCTGAACAGATTGTTTAGCATAAGTAGTTTGCACATATTGTAAGAGACCATTCAAGGTGGAGTGGCCCGTTAACACCGCTGCAGTCATAGGACAGAGAAGGGCTTAGTGGGTTACAGATTGTTGTAATAAACCATAAATCCAGTGTCTTCATCAAGACCATGATATTTAGTGTCTAACAAAGTTATGAATGTAAGCTCCTGGGCTGAGCTTTTGCAAGTGTTGTGCAGGTTTCCTTTGAGGACAAGGATTGAGAGGTCAGATGTAGAGTGATTGCTCTCTACAAAGTGTTCACCCACAGGCGATAGGGTGTTTTTCTCTTTTATCATTTTCCTTTCTGAGTTCATACAACTTCCTTAGGCCCCTTCTTAATACATCAGCTACAGTGAGAGGTGGGTTCAGAAGAACTGTCTTTGGAGAGGAGAGGAGGCGAGACTGTGGACACCAAGGAGAAGTAAGGTACAGTTGTCTCCTTTTATTCTAGACGCATATTCTCTGCCCTTCCCACTTCTCTCTTTTGCTCTCTGATCTCCCCGACTCTCTCTCTCGCTCTCTCTCCTTATGCTTTGATTCCATCGAACAGCCTGCAAACATCAGCACTATTTGACAATTCCTGCCATGCACAAAGCTGGAGCTGATCATTACCTTTACCCCATCCTCACACTCCTTGTGTAAATAGATACATGATGTAAATTCAAGCAGTGATGCAGACAATCAGAACAAACTCTTCCAGGAACCGGAGCTAGGCATGAACATGCCCCTAAAAGCACCCTGGTTTTCCAGCTCCCTGTCAGCTCTGGCCCCACAGCCAGTCCTGTTCCTCTAGGGCTCATGCAGACCAGTACTGAAGCTACCACTGCGGCTCTACTTGGTAATAACTATTCTTATTCTGGAAACTGTAGCTCTTTTGTGACTAGCATATGCAACATACACAGCTGCGTAGGGCACTTGAAAATTTGGGGCACCACTGGGTCTTAGTGTCCACCCTCCTGGCTTTCCGATCCCTGTTCTGAACCTTCCTGCAGGCTCCCACAGCTGGTTGCTGCAGCCTGGTGAGTCTTCCTGGGGAGGGGATCTAGTAGTTAAAAGTGAAAAAGCCTCCAGCCTGCCAAACCTATTAGCACAACATTGAAACATGAGTACACGTATGCATCCGATGAAGTGAGCTGTAGCTCATGAAAGCTTATGCTCAAATAAATTGGTTAGTCTCTAAGGTGCCACTAGTACTCCTTTTCTTTTTGCGAATATAGACTAACACGGCTGCTACTCTGAAACCAACATTGAAATTGTTAAAGAGTCATTCAAGGGGTAATGAAGCAGTTTAACAGGCATTTGCCAACTCCCAAGTATATACTGTCAGTTTCTGAATTTACTGACAAAAACAGTTGTGCATTACTGTAATATTTACTCAGAACATGTCAGTCTACAAGATCTTAGTTTAAAATTTGCTTTAAAAATATGTCATTAGTGAGTTGGTGAAGATTATAAAATCACATCTCTAAAAAATCCTTGCATAGATTTTTAGATGCACAATCATCTTTAGCCTTAGCCCTGGTCTACACTAGGACTTTAGGTCGAATTTAGCAGCGTTAAATCGATGTAAACCTGCACCCGTCCACACGATGAAGCCCTTTATTTCGACTTAAAGGGCTCTTAAAATCGATTTCCGTACTCCACCCCGACAAGTGGATTAGCGCTTAAATCGGCCTTGCTGGGTTGAATTTGGGGTACTGTGGACACAATTCGACGGTATTGGCCTCCAGGAGCTATCCCAGAGTGCTCCATTGTGACCGCTCTGGACAGCACTCTCAACTCAGATGCACTGGCCAGGTAGACAGGAAAAGAACTGCGAACTTTTGAATCTCATTTCCTGTTTGGGCAGCGTGGCAAGCTGCAGGTGACCATGCAGAGCTCATCAGCAGAGGTGACCATGATGGAGTCCCAGAATCGCAAAAGAGCTCCAGCATGGACTCAACGGGAGGTACGGGATCTGATCGCTGTATGGGGAGAGGAATCCGTGCTATCAGAACTCCGTTCCAGTTTTCGAAATGCCAAAACCTTTGTCAAAATCTCCCAGGGCATGAAGGACAGAGGCCATAACAGGGATCTGAAGCAGTGCCGCATGAAACTTAAGGAGCTGAGGCAAGCCTACCAGAAAACCAGAGGGGCGAACGGCCGCTCCGGGTCAGAGCCTCAAACATGCCGCTTCTATGATGAGCTGCATGCCATTTTAGGGGGTTCAGCCACCACTACCCCAGCTGTGTTGTTTGACTCCTTCAATGGAGATGGAGGCAACACAGAAGCAGGTTTTGGGGATGAAGAAGATGATGATGATGAGGTTGTAGATAGCTCACAGCAAGCAAGCGGAGAAACCGGTTTTCCCGACAGCCAGGAACTGTTTCTCACCCTGGACCTGGAGCCAGTACCCCCCGAACCCACCCAAGGCTGCCTCCTGGACCCGGCAGGCGGAGAAGGGACCTCCGGTGAGTGTACCTTTTAAAATACTATACATGGTTTAAAAGCAAGCATGTGAAAGGATTAATTTGCCCTGGCATTTGCGGCTCTCCTGGATGTACTCCCAAAGCCTTTGCAAAAGGTTTCTGGGGAGGGCAGCCTTATTGCGTCCTTCATGGTAGGACACTTTACCACTCCAGGCCAGTAACACGTACTCGGGAATCATTGTACAACAAAGCACTGCAGTGTATGTTTGCTGGCGTTCAAACAACATCCGTTCTTTATCTCTCTGTGTTATCCTCAGGAGAGTGAGATATCATTCATGGTCACCTGGTTGAAATAGGGTGCTTTTCTTCAGGGGACATTCAGAGGAGCCCGTTCCTGCTGAGCTGTTTGCCTGCGGCTGAACAGAAATGTTCCCCGCTGTTAGCCACGGGGAGGGGGGAGGGTTGAGGGGGTAGCCACGGGGTGGGAGGAGGCAAAATGCAACCTTGTAACGAAAGCACATGTGCTATGTATGTAATGTTAACAGCAAGGTTTACCCTGAAAGACTGTAGCCACTGTTTATAAAATGTGTCTTTTTAAATACCGCTGTCCCCTTTTTTTTTCTCCACCAGCTGCATGTGTTTCAATGATCACAGGATCTTCTCCTTCCCTGAGGCTAGTGAAGATTAGAAAGAAAAAAAAATGCACTCGTGATGAAATGTTCTCTGAGCTCATGCTGTCCTCCCACACTGACAGAGCACAGACAAATGCGTGGAGGCAAATAATGTCAGAGTGCAGGAAAGCACAAAATGACCTGGAGGAGAGGTGGCGGGCTGAAGAGAGTAAGTGGCGGGCTGAAGACAGGGCTGAAGCTCAAATGTGGCGTCAGCGTGATGAGAGGAGGCAGGAGTCAATGCTGAGGCTGCTGGAGGACCAAACCAGTATGCTCCAGTGTATGGTTGAGCTGCAGCAAAGGCAGCTGGAGCACAGACTGCCACTACAGCCCCTGTGTAACCAACTGCCCTCCTCCCCAAGTTCCATAGCCTCCTCACCCAGACACCCAAGAACGCGGTGGGGGGGCCTCCAGCCAACCAGCCACTCCACCCCAGAGGATTGCCCAAAAAAAAGAAGGCTGGCATTCAATAAATTTTAAAGTTGTAAACTTTTAAAGTGCTGTGTGGCATTTTCCTTCCCTCCTCCACCACCCCTCCTGGGCTACTTTGGTAGTTGTCCCCCTATTTGTGTGAGGAATGAATAAAGAATGCATGAATGTGAAGCAACAATGACTTTATTGCCTCTGCAAGCAATGATTAAAGGGAGGAGGGGAGGGTGGTTAGCTTGCAGGGAAGTAGAGTGAACCAAGGGGCGGGGGGTTTCATCAAGGAGAAACAAAGAGAACTTTCACACCGTAGCCTGGCCAGTCATGAAACTGGTTTTCAAAGCTTCTCTGATGCGTACCGCGCCCTCCTGTGCTCTTCTAACCGCCCTGGTGTCCGGCTGCACGTGACGAGCAGCCAGGCGATTTGCCTCAACCTCCCACCCCGCCATAAATGTCTCCCCCTTACTCTCACAGATATTGTGGAGCGCACAGCGAGCAGTAATAACAGTGGGAATATTGGTTTCGCTGAGGTCTAAGCGAGTCAGTAAACTGTACCAGCGCGCCTTTAAACGTCCAAATGCACATTCTACCACCATTCTGCACTTGCTCAGCCTGTAGTTGAACAGCTCCTGACTACTGTCCAGGCTGCCTGTGTACGGCTTCATGAGCCATGGCATTAAGGGGTAGGCTGGGTCCCCAAGGATACATATAGGCATTTCAACGTCCCCAACAGTTATTTTCTGGTCTGGGAATAAAGTCCCTTCCTGCAGCTTTTGAAACAGACCAGAGTTCCTGAAGATGCGAGCGTCATGTACCTTTCCCGGCCATCCTACATTGATGTTGGTGAAACGTCCCTTGTGATCCACCAGAGCTTCCAGCACTATTGAAAAGTACCCCTTGCGGTTTATGTACTCGCTGGCTTGGTGCTCTGGTGCCAAGATAGGGATATGGGTTCCGTCTATGGCCCCACCACAGTTAGGGAATCCCATTGCAGCAAAGCCATCCACTATGACCTGCACATTTCCCGGGTCACTACCCCTGATATCAGCAGATCTTTGATTGCGTGGGCTACTTGCATCACAGCAGCCCCAACAGTGGATTTGCCCACTCCAAATTGATTCCCAACTGACCGGTAGCTGTCTGGCATTGCAAGCTTCCACAGGGCTATCGCCACTCGCTTCTCAACTGTGAGGGCTGCTCTCATCTTGGTATTCATGAGCTTCAGGGCAGGGGAAAGCAAGTCACAAATTTCCATGAAAGTGCCCTTACACATGCGAAAGTTTCGCAGCCACTGGGAATCGTCCCAGACCTGCAACACTATGCGGTCCCACCAGTCTGTGCTTGTTTCCCGAGCCCAGAATCGGCGTTCCACAGCATGAACCTGCCCCATTAGCACCATGATGCATGCATTGGCAGGGCCCATGCTTTCAGAGAAATCTGTGTCCATGTCCTGATCACTCACGTGACCGTGCTGACGTCGCCTCCTCGCCCGGTATCGCTCTGCCAGGTTCTGGTGCTGCATATATTGCTGGATAATGTGTGTGGTGTTTAATGTGCTCCTAATTGCCAAAGTGAGCTGAGCGGCCTCCATGCTTGCCTTGGTATGGCATCCGCACAGAAAAAAGGCGCGGAACGATTGTCTGCCGTTGCTCTGACGGAGGGAGGGGCGACTGACGACATGGCTTACAGGGTTGGCTTCAGGGAGCTAAAATCAACAAAGGGGGTGGCTTTACATCAAGGAGTATTTCAGGCAGGACTTCACGGAGGGTTCCAATAAGAAATGGTGCACCTAAGTTATTGTTCTTATTGGAACAAGGAGGTTAGTCTGGCCTCTGATTGATACATGGCTAGATTTACCTCACTGCACCTTCTCTGTGAGTGACTGCAGTGTGACCTAGAGGGATGAGTCCCCTAGACGGGTGGGGGGGAAGCAAATGAGTACAAAACAAATCTGGTCTATTTCTTGTTTTGATCCACTCCATCTGTCTTTTACATCTTTGGCTGGCAGCAGACGGTGCAGAAGGACTGCATGCCATCCACATCTCACGGCTGCCCGGCAGAAGATGATGCAATAGGACTGCTAGCAATCCGTATCGCCTGCCTGCTCACCATAAGACGGTTCAATAGGACTGACTGCAGGACTAAAGAGAATGACCTGGTCAAGTCACTCCAAATTTAGTCCCTGCGCCCATGTCTGGCCAGGAGCGCCTCAGACATGACGATGACGATGACGGCTACCAGTTGTACTGTACTGTCTGCTGCCACAAGGCAAGGGATTGATGCTGCTGTGTAGCAATGCAGTACCACGTCTGCCAGCACCCAGGAGACATAGGGTGACGGTTACCTGAGCAGGCTCCATGCTTGCCGTGGTATGGCGTCTGCACAGGTAACTCAGGAAAAAAGGTGCGAAACGATTGTCTGCCCTTGCTTTCACAGAGGGAGGGAGGGAACGGGGGCCTGACGATATGTACCCAGAACCACCCACGACAATGTTTTAGCCCCATCAGAGTGCTCCATTGTGACTGCTCTGGACAGCACTCTCAACTCAGATGCACGATTGTTTGCCATTGCTCTGACACAGGAAGGGGCGACTGAGGACACGGCTTACAGGGTTGGTTTCAGGGAGCTAAAATCAACAAAGGGGGTGGCTTTACATCAAAGAGTATTTCAGGCAGGACTTCACGGAGGGTTCCAATAAGAAATGGTGCACCTAAGTTATTGTTCTTATTGGAACAAGGAGGTTAGTCTGGCCTCTGATTGATACATGGCTAGATTTACCTCGCTGCACCTTCTCTGTGAGTGACTGCAGTGTGACCTAGAGGGATGAGTCCCCTAGACGGGTGGGGGGGGGAAGCAAATGAGTACAAAACAAATCTGGTCTATTTCTTGTTTTGATCCACTCCATCTATCTTTTACATCTTTGGCTGGCAGCAGACGGTGCAGAAGGACTGCATGCCATCCCCATCTCATGGCTGCTTGGCAGAAGATGGTGCAATACTACTGCTAGCCATCCTCATCTCTTGCCTGCCCGGCAGAAGATGGTGCAATATGACTGCTATCCATCCTCATCTCTTGCCTGCCCGGCAGAAGGTGGTACAGTACGACTGCTAGCAATCCGTATCCTCTGCCTGCTCACCATAAGACGGTTCAATAGGACTGACTGCAGGACTAAAGAGAATGACCTGGTCAAGTCACTCCAAATTTAGTCCCTGCGCCCATGTCTGGCCAGAAGCGCCTCGGACATGACGATGACGGCTACCAGTCATATTGCACCGTCTGCTGCCAGAAGGCAATGGGTTGCTGCTACTGTGTAGCAATGCAGTACCGCGTCTGCCAGCACCCAGGAGACATACGGTGACGGTTACCTGAGCGGGCTCCATGCTTGCCGTGGTATGGTGTCTGCACAGGTAACTCAGGAAAAAAGGCGCGAAACAATTGTCTGCCCTTGCTTTCACAGAGGGAGGGAGGGAACGGGGGCCTGACAATATGTACCCAGAACCACCCACGACAATGTTTTAGCCCCATCAGGCATTGGGATCTCAACCCAGAATTCCAATGGGCAGCGGAGACTGCGGGAACTGTGGGATAGCTACCCTCAGTGCAACGCTCCGGAAGTCGACGCTTGCCTCGGTACTGTGGAAGCACTCCGCCGAGTTAATGCACTTAATGCACTTGGAGCATTTTCTGTGGGGACACACACTCTCGAATATATAAAACCGATTTCTAAAAAACCGACTTCTATAAATTTGACCTAATTCCGTAGTGTAGACATACCCTTAAATGCTTGGATCTTCAGACGTATAGTTTTTTAAATAAATCCTTCAAAAGACCACTCTTATCTAAAATACACATTTTAATTACTATAGTAAAAAAAAACTTGCTTCCAAAGTCTTCCTGTCCTTTCTGTCCATCCCTTTCTCCCTTCACCCCCTCTCCCCCCAAACCCCCCACTGAAGAGAGCCCTTAAAGGGACAACACCCCTTTCCTTCCAGATAGCTGGACAAAGAGTTTCCCTTTCTTTACTTCTGACTATCTGATGAACTAGTTTTAAGAGAACCCTCCAGCAAAATCAGTACCTTAGTAAGATATAAAATCCTTTGTTATGCTTAAAATCTTTGGAAACATATTTTTTAAAGTTGGTGAAATTTCATAAACATGTCTATTGTTATGGAGATCACACAAAGTAAATTAGTGTTCCCTTTTTCTAAAAGCAATGAACATTGTTATGAACACACTAAACCTCTGTGACTGATTAATTTAAAATAATGTCTGTTTCAGTGAGTTAAATATGTAGTAATCTGGAATTATTACTTTATGAAGCCTTAAGTGTACATTTAAAATCTAAAATCAGCTTAGAAATACTGATTAAGAAAATGTAAAACAGAGAAGAGCTGCATCATGTATTCCATAATATTTAATGTTGTATTCAGCAAGACAGCTGACTCACCCTTACTACAAAGTTTTTGCAAATAAATCTCTGACAAACTTCAGGGCATATCAAAAAACCTGTGACTGACATTTTTTATTCCCAAGTTTAGTGCTTTTAATTAGGTATCTTCTGCATGTCCATTCTGCATGAGGGAGAGGGTACGGGGGTCTCTGCGGGGAACTGTGACTCTCTGCCACCGTGAGGCGGGCCGGGTGGCTCTTTATCCTTTTTGCCTCATCCCTCCCACTCGCCAGGCTGCGAGCTCAGACTGCCATCGGGCATAGGGGCACCAGTTTAATAATACTGGATAGGGCCCCATAAATCCTAAGAATGGCCCTGATCTTTAGCTGAGTTCCCCTGTGTCCTGCTGCCTCCAGGTGAAACCCAGCTATTGCCTCAACAGCTCAAAGCTGCAATCTGCCATCCCCCATATGGGACCCAAAGCAACTGCAAATCAGGCAGGATCCCCTCTGGTAAAACAAAACACACTCTAAATATAACCCTACTCCAGGCAGCGGCTCCCAAGCTGCCCATGCTTTCTAACAGAGGAATGGCTGCAAAAGGGAACAGCGTCCCCAATAGCTGGCACAGCTACTGCGGAACCATGTGGGAAAGCGCCCAGCCAGAGGGAGGGAATGGATAGACACAGGAATGGGCACCAGGAGCCCTGACTTTTGCAAGGCACTTGCATCAGAGTTTTCTAACCTGGATGCTCCAAGTTTGGTGCCCACATACAGGCATCCAAATACAAGTGGCCTGATTCTCCATGGTGCTGAGCACTCTTAGCGCTCCCTGAAATCAGTCGGAGGGGAGGGCTCTCTGCGGATCAAGACACTTCTGTCGCTGTATCTCTGCAGCTGCAATATGGGGCTAGTAATAGCAGGCCTGGAGCTTCTCACAGGGAAGGTGCAAAGGATCATCACTGTAAAGCAGTGTGTAATAGGACGTGGCTGCTGGAGCTGGAGGTATGGGAGAGGGGGTAGCAACAGCTGTTTCGTTTTCAAAGCAAGGAACTGTATCGGCAAAGGGCAAATAAAGTAAAAAACCAGCAGCTGGCAGGGAGGAGGGACAAGATCTCAAAAGACACAGAAATAGTGTGGGAGATCTGAAAAAATAATATCTATCTCCTCCCATTTTGAAGCACTTTGAAAAGAGGAAGGTCATCAGGAACAGTCAACATGGATTCACCAAGGGCAAGTCATGCCTGACCAACCTGATTGCCTTCTATGGTAAGATAACTGGCTCTGTGGATATGGGGAAAGCGGTGGATGTGATATATATTGACTTTAGCAAAGCTTTTGATACGGTCTCCCACAGTATTCTTGCCAGCAAGTTAAAGAAGTATGGATTGGATGAATGGACTATAAGGTAGATAGAAAGCTGGCTAGATTGTTGGGCTCAATGGGTAGTGATCGACGGCTCGATGTCTAGTTGGCAGCCGGTATCAAGTGGAGTGTCCCAGGGGCCAGTCCTGGGGCTGGTTTTGTTCAACATCTTTATTAATGATCTGGATGATAAGATGGTTTGCACCCTCAACAAGCTCGCAGATGACACTAAACTGGGGGGAGAGGTAGATATGCTGGAGGATAGGGATAGGGTCCAGAGTGACCTAGACAAATTGGAGGATTGGGCCAAAAGAAATCTGATGAGGTTGAACAAGGACAAGTGCAGAGTCCTGCACTTAGGAAGGAAGAATCCCCTGTGCCGCTACAGGCTGGGGACCAACTGACTAAGCGGCAGTTCTGCAGAAAAGGACCTGGGGATTACAGTGGACGAGAAGCTGGATATGAGTCAGCAGTGTGCCCTTGTTGCCAAGAAGGCCAATGACATATTGGGCTGTATTAGCAGGAGCATTGCCAGCAGATCGAGGGAAGTGATTGAACTCCTCTATTTGGCACTGGTGAGGCCACACCTGGAGTATTGTGTCCAGTTTTGGGCCCCCCACTACAGAAGGGATGTGGACAAATTGGAGAGAGTCCAGCGGAGGGCAATGAAAATGATTAGGGGGCTGGGGCACATGACTTACCAGGAGAGGCTGAGGGAACTGGGGTTATTTAGTCTGCAGAAAAGAAGAATGAGGGGGGATTTGATAGCTGCTTTCAACTACCTGAAGGAGGGGTTCCACAGAGGATGGAGCTAGGCTGTTCCCAGTAGTGGCAGATGACAGAACAAGGAGTAATGGTCTCAAGTTGCAGTGGGGGAGGTCTAGGTTGGATATTACGATACACTATTTCACTAGGAGGGTGGTAAAGCACTGGAATGGGTAACCTAGGGAGGTGGTGGAATTTCCATCCTTAGAGGTTTTTAAGGCCTGGCTTGACAAAGCCCTGTATGGGATGATTTAGTCGGTGTTGGTCCTGCTTTGAGCAGGGGATTGGACTAGATGACCTCCTGAGGTCTCTTCCAACCCTAATATTCAATGATTCTATGATCTCCGGCTCGCAAGATATTTCCCAGCATTCACTGACCCATGGCATACCCATGGGGCAGGTAAGTGTCCATGGGGCCCAGGCTTCGAGAGGTTAGGTGATTTCTCTGTCACTGCCAGAGCCAGAAATAGACTTACCGATGCTTGAGTTTCAGTCAATTGCTGTAGCCAATGGACTCCTCGTAGGTACCAACACCTGTCAGCTACGTCAAGCCAAAATCCTTTTCTGACGGGTAATCTGACCCCAGCTCCCAGTGGGGTGAAAACCTGGGCTAACTGAAGGGATATTCTAGGTGAGCACTTCACCCACTAATATCAAATAATGGAGCCTTTTGGCCACCAGGGCATAGTCAGAGGTGATGGAAATGACAGTGACAAGGTGCAGAGGGGGCAGAATGGAAAACCATCACCAGGTACCAGTGTGTGGGTCTAAGGTAAAGTGACCAGGTACTGCTTTCCTAGGCACCTTTCTGCCCCCTTTGCATGTCACCCCGACTCCGACACACTTGGCCCTGCCTTTCTGATGCCCTCAGGTTATGACATCACAAATGATTGCTTGGGAGACACACAGAGGTTTGTGATTGGTGAGGAGGCAGCCAAGGTGCAAGTAGGGAACAGTGACAGCGATTAGCAGAAGTGTTTGCATAGGACCTGTTTGACAGATGTGCCTGGGGGTTTCGGTGGCTCTGACTACACTGCAGTTACAAGCCAAATGGAACTTCCTGTGTGACAGCACACCCTGCAGGCCAGGGTAGGAAATGCAGACCAGACTCTGGCCCGGGAGAAGTCCAGCAGCTGGGGCTGAGGGAGCTCTCTGGGCGCACTGTTGGGGAAGGGAGGGAACAGCACTGGCAGCAATTACTGAGCTCACAAGATGTGTACAGAACAGGAAAGCACAAGCCACTGGAGCAGTAAAACCAGGCTCCAGGAGAAGGGGCACTGGACACTCCCCTGAAAGAGCTGCTGGTGGAGGAAATGGACGTGATGCCACCTCTCACCATCTCCTACTTCTCTCATTCTATTCTCATTCTACATCAACATAAGTAAATATTGGAACCTGACCTTGACCACAGCTTTCTCAGCATGATGCCCAGCAAGGTCTCTCCAGACTTGGGCTGGATTCTGTCTGTGCCTTTAATCACATTGCCCATGGTACTATCTGAGCACTTCAAATCTTCAGTGCATTTTCCCAGACACCCTGCACAGCAGGGCAACACTATTATCCCCTGTACAGATGAGAACTGTGGCACAGGAACACTAAGGGCCAGAATTTTAAAGCTCTTGAGGCATTTAAATAAATAGGCACCTGGTGGGATTTGGGAAGGAGTCTCCCATTGAAGCTATCTGCACCTTTTACAAAGCTGGCCCTAGATGACTTCTCCAAGGTCATACAGGTAGGCTGGTGGAGCAGGGACTTGAACCTAGGTCTCCTGTGTCCCAGGCACAGGCACAGCTTTGCTGTCTTATTCATTTGAACAGAAGAAGCTCTGAATAAGCAGCATACGGGTGTTATGGGGTGTTGTGAGCAGCACCGACACTGAGCCCCCAGCCTCTGTGCACTGTACTCAGCTATGTGATTAAACTACAGACCGAAGCAGCTCTCCACTAGGGAAGGACTCTGAGTGCTAGCTGGGGCCTTTAAGGCATAGCCTGCATTGTGGAGTGCAGAGGAGGATGTGCTGCTATGGGGTCTCCAGGAGGAATTATGGCTTCTCAGCCTGTCCTAGAGCAATGGGATTGATGGGCTAAACCCTGAGGCATTCCACCCCTTACTTCCCTCTACTGTTCTAGGTTACTGCAACATATTCCCCAGCAAGGCTAGAAACAGATAGTGGTCTCTTTGCATATCATTATAAGGAAACAGTCTCCAGCCCTGAATAGATGGAGACTGAGTGCTTCCAAACTTGTGAGGACAGTGCAGACACATAAGAACTGACATGCCTGCCAGCCTGGGGATATCAGTTCCTCCTCTGTAAGTGGAGGAGAGAAGAACAGCTATTCTCAGTGGGGATAATCATTTCACCAGTGTCATAATCGGAACGGACTGACATGACTTCCATCTAGCAGAGAACTTGTAAAACATTAGTGACAGATGCAGCTGATACCAGCTCACTAAGGGCCACAAGCCAGGATCCAGCTCTGCTACCAGCAAATTAGTTTTTGCGAATACAGACTAACACGGCTGCTACTCTGAAACCTTTCCCTCTTTGACTCTGGAATAGCTAGAATGGCTGTTGCATCAGAGACTAACAAGTGGGACTAAATCCCTTCATTAGTTCAAATCCTTGCCTCCCTAGCTACACCAAACAATATTGATTTGGGCAGAGGCACCAACTTTCTAATGTGTCGAGGGGTGCTTAATCAGCCCCTCCCCCACTCCACCCCTTCCCCCAAAGCCCCACCCCCCTCTTCCTGTCCCCGCCCTGCCTCTTCCCACCCCATTCTACCCCCTCCACTGAGCCCCAGGCCTTGCTCCTCCCCCGTCTCCCCCAGCACCTCCTGCATGCCACAGAACAGCTGATTCGTGGTGGGCAGGAGGCACTGGGAAGGAGGATGGAAGATGGTGTGCTCAGCACCCACCATTTTCCCCCATGGATGCTTCACCCCTGGAGCACCCACGGAATTGGCACTTATGGATTTGGGTAGAGGGATCCATTGTCCCACAGTACCAGTGAGGCCAAAAGCTTAGTAGGATGCAGAAAAAGATTAGACTATCCTGGGCTACAGTAGAAAGAGTTTAAGAAACATCTAAGAGGGTTGGCAAGGATATAAATTCTTATGTTCCAGGGTATAAACCAACCTCTAACTAATAGGGTCGAGCAGAAAACTTCTCCTCTTTCAGGTTCTTCCATAGCTGCCCACTGCAAGGTTTCATGCACTTGCTTTGGATGTCTCTGCTGGCGGTAGCTGGTGAAGATTAGATATTGGTCCATAGGTCTGATCTTGTCTGGAAGTTCCTGCGTTTCTAGTTGTCTCTTCCCCACAACCCCGCCTATCTTCTGACCTAAGCAAGTACATGCATTTTTAATCCTAATGCTCAAGACAATGAAACCAATCATAGATCCCATGGCCAGAAGGGACCATTGTGATCATGTAATCTGACCTCCTGTATAGCACAGGCCAGAGACCTGCCCCAAATAACTCCTGGAGCAGATCTGTTAGACAAACATCCAATCTTGATTTTAAAAATTGTCAGTGATGGAGAATCCACCACAACCCTTGAGAAATTGTTCCAGTGGTTAATTACCTTCACTGTTAAAAATGTATGCCTTATTTTTAGTCTGAATTTGTCTAGCTTCAACTTCCAGCTATCGGATCATGTTACACTTTTCTCTGCTAGACTGAGGAGCCTATTATTGAATATTTGTTTCCTGTGTAGGTACTTACAGACTGTAATCAAATCACCCCTTAACCATCTCATTGTTAATCTACATAGATTGAGCTCTTTGAGTCTATCCCTATAAAGCAGGTTTTCTAATCCTTTAATTATTCTCATGGCTCTTCTCTGAGCCCTCTCCAATTTATCAACATCCTTCTTGAATTGTGGACACTAGAACTTGACAAAGGGTTCCAGCAGTGGTTGCACCAGTGCCAAGTACAGAGATAAAATAACCTCTCTGCTCCTCCTCATGATTCCCCTTTTTGTGCATCCCAGGATCACATTAGCTCATTTGGCCACAGGAAAACACTGGGAGCTCGTGTTCAGCTGTGGAAACAGAGCTGTGACAGTGGAAGCAAAACATGCAGGATGAGAATAGGAGAGCAATTTCCATGGAGATGTCTCAGTTTGCACATGCAGCTCTAGTACATCTGCATGAAAACGTAGCTCTAGTTATTAAATATTTCAGAAAGATGCATGATGTGTGTGTGAGAGAGAGAGCACAACTTATGCTGTGGGGTTACAGGGAATGAGATGCCTTGTGGGTCTCTCTCAGAGGTACAGGAACAGTGCTGGAGACTTATTAAATGTCACTTTCAGTTTTAAAGCATACTAAATAATTCCATTTTGGAGGATTTTAAGTTTCTGTCATCAGTGTATCCATGCAACAAGCAACATGCAACAAGTATCAGGTTATTGCAAGTGCAAAACTGTAAAAGTCTCATCTGCTTCCATCATTTTATACTATGTTTTTCTTTTTACATTTCTATCAGCCTGGAATTGAAAACAGACTAACTGTTTGAACTTATGGCAAAGAGTCCTGTGGCACCTTATAGACTAACAGATGTATTGGAGCATAAGCATCCGATGAAGTGGGTATTCACCAACGAAAGCTTATGATCCAATACGTCTGTTAGTCTATAAGGTGCCACAGGACTTTTTGCCGCTTTTACAGATTCAGACTAACATGACTACCCCTCTGATACTTGATTGAACTTATGTGTCTTGTCAGTTTCCCTTCCTGGTTCTCAGACACTAACACTTCAGGGGAATATTTAAATCCAAACAAGAAACTATTTCCATGGATTTTTATTTCATGGACACATTTCCAATAACATGCTAGGTCTTGCTATCATCTCAAGCTTCAAAGAGCCAGAAACAAGGGTATAATCTTTGGCTTCTTTCTACTTTTTGTGGTTTATTGAAAATTGAGTTAAAATTATGATCTATCACTTTAAATTTTTTGGATTTTCCTGGTCCTGCTTGCAAGTGAGAGACTCTGTAGGGAAGAGTTGTACCTCCCCATTTCAGGGAGCAGACTGTTTTGTCTCTCTCTGGTTTTGGATTCTCATATGTTATTTTTAATTCTAAGAAATAGTCATGTTATGTTGCAACCTTCCAGCAAGACTATTTATGTTTTTAATCTAACTTCACTGTTTTTTATGCTGTGAAAGAGAACACTTTTGAGCTCTGAAATTTTGGAGATAAAGCCATTCCCTCTGTCAAGGTTCCTTCCACACTCTGAACTCTAGGGTACAGATGTGGGGACCTGCATGAAAACCTCCTAAGCTTACTTTTACCAGCTTAGGTTAAAACTTCCCCAAGGTACAAATTATTTTACCCTTTGCCCTTGGATTTCCACTGCCACCACCAAACTTTATCTGGGTTCCTGAGAAAACGTAGTTTGGACACGTCTTTCCCCCAAAAATCCTCCCAACCCTTGCACCCCACTTCCTGGGGAAGGTTTGGTAAAAATCCTCACCAGTTTGCATAGGTGACCACAGACCCAAACCCTTGGATCTGAGAACAATGAAAAAGCATTCAGTTTTCTTACAAGAAGACTTTTAATAGAAGTAAAAAGAAATCACCTCTGTAAAATCAGGATGGTAGATACCTTACAGGGTAATTAGATTCAAACACAGAGAATCCCTCTAGGCAAAACCTTAAGTTACAAAAAAGACACACAGGCAGGAATATTCATTCTATTCAGCACAGCTATTTTCTCAGCCATTTAGAGAAATCATAATCTAACACATACCTAGCTAGATTACTTACTAAATTCTAAGACTCCATTCCTGTTCTGTCCCCGGCAAAAGCATCACACAGACAGACACAGACCCTTTGTTTTTCTCCCTCCTCCCAGCTTTTGAAAGTATCTTGTCTCCTCATTGGTCATTTTGGTCAGGTGCCAGCGAGGTTACCTTTAGCTTCTTAACCCTTTACAGGTGAGAGGATTTTTCCTCTGGCCAGGAGGGATTTTAAAGGGGTTTACCCTTCCCTTTATATTTATGACACCCTCTATGCCTTCAAGTTCCTGGACAACACTTTGAACAAAACAGACTGAAGAGGGAAAGCCCAGGACAAGCAGGATAACCTATTCCACCGCATCTTCTTGATAACAGTGATGATCCCTGCAAAGGATGAAGTTCTGTCCCACTGTTGGGCAATCTTCACTTTACATTCCTTCACTTTATAATTCCTTGCTACATTTTTCTCCTTCCTGATTTCAATCTTAATTACTTTGGGGGCCAATCTTTCTGCATCCGATGAAGTGAGCTGTAGCTCACGAAAGCTTATGCTCAAATAAATTGGTTAGTCTCTAAGGTGCCACAAGTACTCCTTTTCTTTTTGCGAATACAGACTAACACAGCTGTTACTCTGAAACCTGCACCTGAACGTTGACTTTTCTTTCTGGTCTTAACCATAAGAACAACTAGGGAAGCTGTGGACTGCAGAAGGCCATCAAAACTCCATTACTGCAGCTCCCATACTGGGTGCCCACAAGGACTTTTGTGGCCCTACTCTTTATAAAACTTTGATAAGAGCCAAAGTGAAGGCTCATGGAAGGAAACGTTGCTGGCTTTAATATTTGGCAATCAAATGGAAAACCCCAGGAGCCCAGAATGAGAAAAAAAGGTCAAAACTGATGTCATAAATATAAAGGGAAGGGTAACAACCTTCCTGTATACAGTACTATAAAATCCCTCCTGGCCAGAGGCACAAAATCCTTTTACCTATAAAGGGTTAAGAAGCTCAGGTAACCTGGCTGGCACCTGACCAAAAGGACCAATAAGGGGACAAGATACTTTCAGATCTGGGTGGGGGGAAAGGCTTTTGTTTTTCTGTTCTGGGTCTGTCTGTTCTGTGTGCTTGCCAGAGACAGATCAAAAGATTTTACAGATTTTACAGGGGGTTTACAGAGATGATTTTTACCTTTCTTTTTTTAATAAAATCCATCTTAAAATCCATCTTTTAAGAACCTGACTGATTTTTCCATTGTTCCAAGACCCAGGGGTTTGGGTCTTTGATCATTTTGTAACCAATGGGTTAAGATATTATTCTCAAGCCTCCCCAGGAAAGGGGGTGGAAGAGCTTGGGAGGATTTTGGGGGGAAGAGGAACTCCAAGTGGTCCTTTTCCCTGATTCTTTGTCTAAATCATTTGGCGGTGGCAGCATACTGTTCAAGGACAAGGTGGAATTTGTGCCTTGGAAAAGTTTTTAACCTAAGCTGGTAAAAATAAGCTTAGGGGGTCTTGCATGTGGGTCCCCACATCTGTACCTCAGAGTGGGGAGGGAACCCTGATGACTGATCAATAGTTTTATCTGGAAGTTCATGAAGCATAAATAAAGCCACCCTCTCCAAGGACAGCACCTGCAAATTCAACTGGAAAAAGCCTTCCGAGAGTTGACCGAAGCAGAAGTCCTGCATGTGCTGAGCATTTGAGCAGAGTCTATACTGGCACATTCAGTGCGTGTTTTGGTCGGGAAACATTTGTTCTTATTCCTTTTGTCAGCGCCATGTTTCGTGGCTAGAACAATGCAGTACAGTGACTCTGTGTCAGCAAGTCACCTTTTCCTAGATGATCTCAGGTGTCTTCCTGCACCACAATGATGGTCTATAACATCCCCAAGATTTCTGGGAGAGGGCCGGAGAGAAATTCCTAACTAATCTCAAAGTAAGGATATTTCTCACCATTTTACTTGGCTGTCTAGCCCCTTTCATCTCAAAGCACTTTACAATCTATGTACGTATAAGAATCGCCTCCCTCATCAGGGAGCTGCAGCCATGCTGGGTGCAGTGCAGAAGCTGTGGAAGAGTGTGCAGGCACAGTGGCAGTTGCCTAGGTCAGGAAGTGAAAAAGCTTTCTCAAAGACCACTCACAGCCCTTCTGTGCAGCAGCTGAGCCATACTGCAAGCACACCCTCAGGCACTCACCTTTAGAGCAGTCACTAGCCCCCTCTTCCAACAGGAATGCCCCCTCTTCCGGGAGCTGGGGTGTATGTCAGGCCCTGGACTAGTGGCGAGGCTTTGGCCAGCTCCCTTCAGCTGACCTCTCCCTCTGGAGGCAGCTTTTATGCTGGTCCCCTTCCTTCAATCCTTTCCCCATTATTGTGTGAGAGAGGAGCCTTGTCCTGCACTCTCTTCATGGCTTTGGGCCCTTAAAGGGAGTGTCAGGCTTCCTTCCCCCATGCCCATCCATTCCCAGGAACCCAGGGAGATGAGGAGAGGCTGAGGGAACTGGGATTGTTTAGTCTGCGGAAGAGAAGAATGAGGGGGGATTTGATAGCTGCTTTCAACTACCTGAAAGGGGGTTCCAAAGAGGATGGATCTAGACTGTTCTCAGTGGTAGCAGATGACAGAACAAGAAGTAATAGTCTCAAGTTGCAGTAGGGTAGGTTTAGGTTGGATATTAGAAAAACTTTTTCACTAGGAAGGTGGTAAAACACTGGAATGCGTTACCTAGGGAGGTGGTGGAATCTCCTTCCTTAGGTATTTTTTAAGGTCAGGCTTGACAAAGCCCTGGCTGGGATGATTTAGCTGGGGATTGGTCCTGCTTTGAGCAGGGGGTTGGACTAGATGACCTCCTGAGGTCTCTTCCAACTCTGATATTCTATGATTCTAACCCTAGGTCTCTGTCTGTTGGACCCTTCCAAACCCATGGCATTGCTGCTCAGGGCAGGCCACTTCATGACACCCACCCATTCAGAACTCAGCGACACTCTCCTAGCATGCCACCTGTGGTAAAAGTGATGAGGCTATTGCTAGACCTTGGGCTGACATGGAAGTGGCTGAAATCTGATTCCGTGTGTGTCCCCATTCAGTGGAGGGGACAGGGAACTAGAACTACTGAATTCTCTGCCTGTTCTGGGCCTTGGGCACATGTAGCATTCTCTGGGTGCCTCCCTCACACCATCACTAAAAACAGCACTTACAAAGCTCAGCTACCTTATGCCGGGAGCTAGATTTGTACAGTGCTCTGAGCCTGGCAGCTGGAAGGTGCTATAGAAGAACAAAGTATTATCAGGACTAGAATAAAGTCACTTATCAGCTGGCCACTTCTCTTTACAGTACATGGTGCTGGATATTGCAAATGCTGCAAAACTTGCAGAATTGGAAGAGATACAGATAACTCCAAAAGCAGGCCAAGTTGCTCGATAATGCAGCCTGCAGACACATTCATCTCAAACACAAAGAGATGACCATTTATTTTTCTAAATGATCTGCTCTCGCTCAACCAGCAATTATAGGCTTGATGCAGGAATCACTGGCTGGGATTCTGACTGCATTATGCAGGAGGTCACTGTGACCCGAGGTGCCTAGGGTAGCCCCCACTGAAAATGCCAAGCGTGGGGCAGGCTGCAAAAAGAAGAGCAGATTCTCCCAAACTGGTGGTTAACACTGTAGTTAGATTCACCAACCAGTCACAAACTGGTCCTGATCCCTCAAACTGGTTATCAAAAAGCTGAATAAAAAGAAATCACATAGTCCCCTTTATTGCATTCCAGCCTCTGGCTCCCAATCAGCAAATAGGTCCAATAAAGTGAGAAGTTATTTAAAACTCTGTTCACTACATAAAAAGTTCTTCTGATCGCCAAAGGGCCAGCCACATTACCAGATCAATGCTAGTTTGAATCATAGAATCATAGAATATCAGGGTTCGAAGGGACCTCAGGAGGTCACCTAGTCCAACCCCCTGCTCAAAGCAGGACCAATCCCCAACTAAATCATCCCAGCCAGGGCTTTGTCAAGCCTGACCTTAAAAAATACCTAAGGAAGGAGATTCCACCACCTCCCTAGGTAACGCATTCCAGTGTTTCACCACCCCCCTAGTGAAAAAGTTTTTCCTAATATCCAACCTAAACCTCCCCCATTGCAACTTGAGACCATTACTCCTCGTTCTGTCATTTGCTACCACTGAGAACAGTCTAGTTCCATCCTCTTTGGAACCCCCTTTCAGGTAGTTGAAAGCAGCTACCAAATCCCCCCTCATTCTTCTCTTCCGCAGACTAAACAATCCCAGTTCCCTCAGCCTCTCCTCATAAGTCATATGTTCCAGTCCCCTAATCTTTTTGTTGCCCTCCGCTGGACATTTTCCAATTTTTCCACATCCTTCTTGTAGTGTGGGGCTCAAAACTGGACACAGTACTCCAGATGAGGCCTCACCAGTGTCGAATAGAGGGGAACGATCACGTCCCTCAATCTGCTGGCAATGCCCCTACTTATACAGCCCAAAATGCCATTGGCCTTCTTGGGCACACTGTTGGGCACACTGTTGACTCATATCCAGCTTCTCATCCACTGTCACCCCTAGGTCCTTTTCTGCAGAACTGCTGCCGAGCCATTCGGTCCCTAGCCTGTAGCGGTGCATGGGATTCTTCCGTCCTAAGTGCAGGACTCTGCACTTGTCCTTCTTGAACCTCATCAGATTTCTTTTGGCCCAATCCTCTAATTTGTCTAGGTCCCTCTGTATCCTATCCCTACCCTCCAGCGTATCTACCTCTCCTCCCAGTTTAGTGTCATCTGCAAACTTGCTGAGGATGCAATCCACACCATCCTCCAGATCATTTATGAAGATATTGAAGAAAACTGGCCCGAGGACCGACCCTTGGGGCACTCCACTTGATACCGGCTGCCAACTAGACATGGAGCCATTGATCACTACCTGTTGAGCCCGACAATCTAGCCAACTTTCTATCCACCTTACAGTCCATTCATCCAGCCCATACTTCTTTAACTTGCTGGCAAGAATACTGTGGGAGACCATATCAAAAGCTTTGCTAAAGTCAAGGAACAACACGTCCACTGCTTTCCCCTCATCCATGGAGCCATTTAGATCTTACCCAACATACCACGCTGCCAGCCAATCCTTTTAGTATCTAAAACTAAAGGTTTTATTATAAAAGAAAAGATACAAAAGAGAAGTTAAATGGGTAAATGGTTAAATGGTCAAAGCAATCAGATACATACATATTACTTCAAATCCATATATCAGGTTCTTAGCAGCATTGGTGGGTTTACTGGCTCTCAGCAGAACATCTTCATGTGGATAGACCTTCCCACAGATTAGATCACCAGTTCTTGGGTTACTATCAAATACAGACAACAGATCAACCCAGTCACCTTCTAGCTCCACCTGCCTCGATCCCTCAGGATCTATCTAGTTTTCCAAGTTTTATTGCTAATACCATACCCAGAACCTCTTCCTTCATTGGGACCAACCACCTCCTCTGCTAGAACGTGTGCAAGGCCAGGAAGATTAGATTCCACGAGGTCCTAGATTCCAAGATTAAGTGGCACAAACTCTGGTACCTAATCAGCTGGGAAAGGTATGGCTCAGAGGAATGTTTTTGGGAATCAACAGAAGACATTCACTTACCAGCTCTTGGTGAGAGCTTCTTGAAACCCCAAGAGATGCACTGGAAGTTGTCCACACAACTGTGCCCTACCTGGCTACTACATCAGACCCTGCCTTCTCACCTATTTCCTGGTCCATGCTTCCCTGCCTTAATCCTGATCCTTGCCCCCTGCTCTCTGACTCCAGTTCTGACCCATGGCTCAGCTCCCAGCTCTGCCTCCAGCTCCAATCACTAGACCTTGCCCCTAAATCCCAGCTGTGACACCAACTCCCATAGGTGCTGACTCCGTGGGTGCTCCAAGGCTAGAGCACCCACAGAAAAAAATTAGTGGTGCTTAGCACCCACCAGCAGTCAAGCTCCCCCTCCCCTCCAGCACCTCCCATCCACCAGTGGCCCCGCTGATCAACTCCTCCCCCTCCCTCCCAGTCTCTCCCACCTGCTGCAATCAACTGTTCCGCCACATGCAGGAGGCGCTGCAGGGGGAGGAGTGGGGACAGGGTGCACTCAGGGGAAGGGGCAGAACTGGGCAGGAAGAGGCAGGCAGAGGTGGAGGCTTGGGAGAAGGGGGGTGGGGGCAGGGCCTGGGGTGGAGGGGGGTTTGAGCACCCCCGGGACCCAGAGGAATCCAACTCCTTTCCAGCTCACAGATGCTTGGCAGCCTTTGTCCTTAAGAACCAAGTCCACCACAAAAGTACTCTCATTGGCAGACTTGCTCAGAAGCAAAACAAATGGCTGAATGCCCCCGTGAAGACTTTCCACCGTCAACTCTAATCTTCCAGGTGGAAGCACACCAGTTGGGATTGGCTGGGGAAGCTTGCCATGCTGCTGTCCATAGAGGGTTCCCGTCTCCCATAGAGTTAAGCAAAGAGTGTGAGAAACTTCCACAAATATTAGTTGAAACACATATTTGGATAAAAACTATGTTCATAAACCATTATTCACATGTGCTTTCTGTACAGGTGTGCCTACTGGTATGCCAGAGCTCTGGCCTGGGATACCAGTAGGCACACCACATTGTTTATGGGATACCAGTAGGCACACCACATTGTTTATTCATTGTTCATGAAATAAACCACAGCATTAAGCTGCTTCTACTTTCAATATTCTTATTTTTCTCTATTTGTTGGTTTTTGTCTGTCCTCCTTTCCCCCAGTATTAACCCAGTTATTTACCCAGAAAACTGCAGTTATTTTTTGCACCAATTTTCACTTGTTTTTAAATTTTGTAATAAACACTGATAAAATTCCTGGGAAATTTTAAACAAAATAAAAACTAAAATGAAGTATCTTGCTCAATAGAAGCCTCCCCAGGCTTCTAATCATTTTTGTCATCCAACTCTGTCCCCTCCTGTGGAGGACTGGGAAATGTTTCTTTTATTTTTTATAAAGTATCCTATGTAATGTCCCACAGTAGTGATATTACCCTTCCTGAATGTGATATTACCCTTCCTGAATGCATAATTGCATTCAAAGAAACCACTCAGGAAAGATGAAACAATGGCCTAATATAAAGAGCATTCCCTCAAACAATCGCCAGATTTATAGACATGGAGAGTGACTCCTCAGCCCCCATCCTAGCGACAGGGCTGTTTGGCCAAGGCTGAGATGAGAGAGATCAAAGGACCCTAAGATGTTAACAGGTGCCTCTGGCCAAAAGGGAATGGGGAAGTGGTCAGCTCAGTTGGAAGCTGACACTGAGAGAGCATGCAAAAGACTGACTCAGAGACTGACTGGGAATCCAGGGACTGCAGTGAACAGGCTACAACTTAACACCCAGCGAGAATGGGGGACACCAATGCTAAGTGTAACCCTTCTGCCCGTCAGAGTTGGCAGCAACAAGGGCCGGGTTCAGTATCTAGGGGTTCCGTTTCAATAACACAATGCAAAACCAGCTCGAGCCCCCACTCAGTGACCTGGGACAAATATATACCACCCCCACTGGGCACCTCCAAGAGGCAATACTTCCCCTCTCGCAAGCACAGAGTCTGAGTGCAGCAAAAAGCCTTTTAATAACAGAGAGAAACAATGTGGCATTATGTTGGGGAAACACCACCAACAGGATTCATAACACAGCCCATGAGCAAAAAACCCACCCCAAGCAAATTGGGGCATGTCCTTTCCCTTTGGTTCTTGATTCCAGCAACCCAAAAATCACCCAAAGTCCCAAAAGTCCAAAGACCCAAAAGTCTCTGTCCCTGGTCAGAGTTTGAAAGTTCATCTGCAGAGTTTTACCTCCCAACCTGGGTGGAGATTGGGAGGGGTGTTAAGGGGCACCTTACACGGTTCACAGCTGATGGCCCCACCTCTCCATGGGGCTCCGCTCTGCCAGCCACCCCATGAGCTGCTCTAGGCATCCAACAAACCGCTCTGCTTGCTGTCCCACAAACTGCAATGCTCTGCTCACCATCCCGCAAACTGCTCCACCATATATCTTCAGGCTCCCCCACTACTTAACACAACACTCAGTGATTTCAGCTCTTAGTAAGTTTAGCTCTTTTGTGATTTCAGCTTGTAGTAGGGGAGCCTCAGTGCTGGTGCACCATTAGCCCAAAGCGAATTCAGCTCAGCAACCTGTAACTAGACTCCTAATAGAATCAAAATTAGCTCTGATATTCCACAGTGGAGAGAGGAGGAAGTGCAATGAGCATGCAAGGCCCTCACCAGGGAGCCCCATGCCACCAAGTATTAATACCTATCCTCAACCTCTCTCAATTCACAGAGTTTTGGAACCCATGTCCCTTGCCTAGCGAGTGCTACTTAGTTGATGGCAAGTCCCTCCATCATAACAAAAGGCCGAGTACAGTTCCACTGTCCTTGATTCCCATAATCAGGGTAATAAAAATTTATTCTTCCTGCCCCAATAACAGAGACACTGGGGATCCCACAGCAGCCAAAGTGACTATTTGGGCAGCTATGGCCTCATTCTGGGCAGGGTGGGTGTACCTATGCAAATGAGATCAGCCCCTTAAGTTCTTTTCCACAACCTGCCACACCTCACCACCAGATGTCAGGGTGGAGCTCATCCTGACTCTGCTTACATAAGCAAGCAAAATAATTGCGGAAGAATCAAATCTCGTCCCATCTCCCTTCACTGTGTTACACTGACGTGATCAAGGCTAATTTATCTCAGGTTAAATGCTCACATCACTGCAGGAAAGGCATCTTCACCAAACCAGTGAATTACAATGAACTTTGAATTCACCATCCAAAAATGACAGTTAGCCTAGACAAATATCCCCCTTTTTGACTAATTGAGACACTAAAGCAAATTTGCTCTCAGCCTTTAGGCTAAAATGGTGTGCAATCTCAGTTCCCGACCTAATAGGTCAGACATTGTTTCCTATTCATATAGGGGCTTGTCTCGGTAACTACTATGGCTGATGAGATATTGACCTTGCTTCTGTACTCGCTAGAGATGGGTGAGTATAGGTATGCTGCAGATCTCCATTAGTCTGTACTGATTGTTCCACGAGGTCTGCAACAGCCCACAGCACTGGAAATCCTGGCCTTTGATTACATTATTATTGCAGCGGTTACAGAGTTTCTTGTGAGTGTTCACAGGGGCTCTAAATCCTGGGTTTAACATTTCCTTGATTTGCTTTTCAGTTCTGCAAGTTCAGACATTCTAAAGCCAACTCAGTGTAATTCTCCCCAGAGCTTCCTACCAGGTGAGCAGAGGCAGCTCTGTGGCATATAGCCTGTACTGTACCTTCACAGATCAGGGGATGCCCTGTCCATTCTCCAGGAGGAGAACTCTGGCAGGGTCCAACCCCAGCTGGACCTGCTAAATTACACAGCTGGCCACAAGAGGGGTATAGCCCAGAGACCTATTTAGAGAGGGCTGAATTGTAGGATTCCACCCCAAACAGAAGTGGAGGTCCAAGCTTGTCACTTGACAGGGGTGCCCTGTGGTGGCCTGGAAAAGAATCTCAGAAAAGGCAGCCTGCCCAAGGATGGTGATGTCTTCTATTTCTTCTGTATATTTGGGTAGAGGCTGACT
This sequence comes from Natator depressus, assembly GCF_965152275.1. Taxonomy (NCBI): domain Eukaryota; kingdom Metazoa; phylum Chordata; order Testudines; family Cheloniidae; genus Natator; species Natator depressus. Next base: position 41,747,300 of record NC_134241.1, on the reverse strand, counting down.
AGAATGGAACACAGTATCCCAGGTGAGGCCGCACCATTGATCTATAGATAGGCTTGGAAGGACTGGATTTTTGTCAGTAAATATCAATAAACACTGACTTCACCAAACACACAAAGCAATGAAAAAATATTACCATTAATAATATCAAAATTTACAGATAGGCAAAGTAAGAAAACTGCTGATTGAGAACTTAATACAGTTTGATTTAAGGCTATTTACTTTGTATATTTTGCCATGTGATGTTGACAATTTGGGTTTTAAAAGGTTATAAAGCTTTAACTTTTTGAATCTCAACATCTACTGTCAATCAATAATTGTCTGACCTCCACCAGAATTTCCTGCAAGTGTGAAAATTAAAATAATTGAAATTTGAAAAAAATGCTTAAAAATAAACATTGATATTATCTGTCAAATTATCAGACACTACAAATGGAATTCTGCCAAGGCTATGTATAGAACAGCTTCACAATATTTTCAGTAGCATTTTCTATTCCAGTCTTTATACACTTAACATTTCTCCCCCCTGCCCACTCTGCAGAGATCTGCAGTGATTCCAAGGTCTAAGTGGTTACAGCTAATTTAGGACCCAGCCACGTGGACAAGCAGATCGCATTATTTCTGCCAATCTCCATTACCTTGCATTTGTCAACACTGAATTTCATCTGTCATCATGCTGCCTATTCATCTTGCTGGGTTAGGTCCCTCTGAAGTTCCTCACCATTTGTTTAACTCAGCTAAATAATTTTTTGTCCCTTTCCTAAATCATTAATCAATGTGTTAAACCACACTGGTGCTAGAACTGAACCTGGATCACCCCACTAATTTGTGCCTCGTGTTGGGTATTGTAGCTCATACTTACCTTACCATTCTTCCTCTAGTATCGTTATTAGCAGTGCTGTGGATAGTGTAACAACTGTACTGAGTATTACAGATTTCTCATTATCGTGCCTCACAGTTGCATTGGTATGAAAATGTTTCTAATCAAACCACTCTTTGGGTTGCTATACACATGGCCTCAATTTGCATTAGAATAGCCTCTTCTGCTCAGTCCTCTTCTTAATATTCATGCAGGTATTGAGTCCTTCAACAGTTTTCTCCTTAAGTCCTTAAACCCTGAACTCCCTATTAGAAATAAGCCTACAACATGGTCAAAGGGCAGATCAACAACAGCCAAGGGAGACAGCCCCTACATTTCTTGTCAACTGTCTTAGCGGCAAGAGAGAAAGAGGTGCTCTGTGGGATAGCTGCCCAGAGTGCACTGCTCTGAATACTGCTGCAAGTGCCACAAGTGTGAACACACTATTGCGCAGGCAGCTGTCAGTGTGAACACACAACAGCGGTTTCCCTTCTGCACTTTCTGAGCAGCTCTATAACTGCCAGTGCTGTAACTTTGCCAGTGTAGACGTGCACTAAGATAGTAGGGAGGAGGTGGACTTGATGTGGCCTAGAACTTCTTTCCTTGCCTATGGCTACGATACTGTGCATCATCCAGAAAGGGGCCTGAGCTACAAACCTCAGATCTGGATCTCAATTTCTTCCACGTTCCTGGGATTTGGATCTGGGATTTTGGTTCAGCTTTCTCCCCAGTGGGAGCTCTGGTCTCTCTTATGTGTGTGCCCCTATGTGCCATTGAGATGTCTCTGTTTAGTCTGCAGCTTCTAAATGTGGTTAATTGACATGAGCTATGCACTCAGTGACGTGGGTGGGATGCAGTGGCTGCAGATGGAAGGGCCTTGGCTATGTTGCACACAGACCACTGTGGTTTAGGCATCCCTTGCCTGTGCTGTAGAACTTCATAGCATAAAACCCTAGAGGCCCTGCAGGTTTCCCATTGCTCAGTCAAATGAGTGCTACTCAAGTGCCCTAATTACATCCAATAATCCCCTGTTAATTCTCAGGTGGCACAGACAGAAGGTCAACATGCACACACTGTGGCCTTGTCTGCACTACGAAATTAGGTCGAATTTATAGAAGTTGGTTTTGTAGAAAGCATTTTTATACAGTCGATTGTGTGTGTCCCCACACAAATGCTCTAAGTGCATGTAGTCTGCGGAGTGTGTCCACAGTACCGAAGCAACCGTCGACTTCCAGAGCGTTGCACTGTGGGTAGCTATCCCACAGTTCCTGCAGTCTCCACCGCCCATTTGAATTCTGGGTAGAAATCCCAGTGCCTGATGGGGCTAAAACATTGTCGTGGATGATCCTGGGTACAATCGTCAGGCCCCCCTTCCCTCCCTCCCTCCGTGAAAGCAAGGGCAGACAATCGTTTTGCGCCTTTTTTCTTGAGTTTCCTGTGCAGTCGCCATACCATGGCAAGCATGGAGCCCACTCAGCTAACCATCACCATATGTCTTCTGGGTGCTGGCAGACATGGTACTGCATTGCTACACGGCAAGTTTATTGCCTTTTGGCACCAGACAGTGCAGTATGATTGGTAGCCGTTGTCGATGTAGTCCTGGGTGCTCTTTTTACCGACCTCGATGAGGTCAGGGGTGCCTGGGCAAACACGGGAGTGGCTCAGCCAGGTCATTACCCTTTTAAGTTTCGTCTCATGGTGATTCAGTTCTACTGGCAGTGCACTGTCTTTTAGTCTGCAGTCAGCAGAAGACAATGGCCAGCAGTCATACTGCACAGTCTGCTGCCACCAAGATGTATAAAGATAGATGAAGTGGATCAAAACAAGAAATAGACCAGATTTGTTTTGTGTTCATTTTCTCCTCCCTCCCTCCGTGAAATCAACAGCCTGCTAAACCCAGTTTTGAGTTCTATCCTTGAGGGGGCCATTCTGTTTCTCGCAAAGCCACCCCCTTTGTTGATTTTAATTCCCTGTAAGCCAACCCTGTGAGCCATGTTGTCAGTCACCCCTCCCTCCACCAGAGCAACGGCAAACAATTGTTTCACGCCCTTTTCCCTGGATTGCCCGAGCAGGAGCAGACACCATAGCACAGCAAGCATGGCGCCTGTTTAGCTCACCACAGCAGCTATGACCATTGTAAACACCTCGCGCATTATCATGCAGTGTATGCAGAACCAGCACCTGAAAAACCAGGCGAGGAGGCGACGGCAGTGCGGTGATGAGGACATGAACACACTTTTCTCTAAAACCGCGTTCCCCCCGCAATTTGGAGATCATGGTGTTAATGGGGCAGGCTCATGCCATGGAACACCGATTCTGGGCCCGGGAAACAAGCACAGAGTGGTGGGACTGCATAGTGTTGCAGGTCTGGGATGATTCCCAGTGGCTCTGAAACTTTTGCATGCATAAGGGCACTTTCATGGAACTTTGTGACTTGCTTTCCCCTGCCCTGAAGCAGAAGAATACCAAGATGAGAGCAGCCCTCACAGTTCACAAGCAAGTGGCAATAGCCCTTTGGAAGCTTGCAATGCCAGACAGCTACCGGTCAGTCAGTAATCAATTTGGAATGGGCAAATCTACTGTGGGGGCTGCTGTGATGCAAGTAGCCAGCGCAATCATTGAGCTGCTGCTATCAAAGGTAGTGACTCTGGGAAATGTGCAGGTCATACTAGATGGCTTTGCTGCAATGGGATTCCCAAACTGTGGTGGGGCTATAGACGGAACGCATATCCCTATCTTGGGACCGGGCCACCAGGGCAGCCAGTACATAAACCACAGGGGTACTTTTCAATGGTGCTGCAAGCACTGGTGGATCACAAGGGACGTTTCACCAACAACAACGTGGGATGGCAGGGAAAGGTTCATGATGCTCGCGTCTTCAGGAACTCTGGTCTGTTTAAACAGCTGCAGGAAGGGATTTACTTCTGAGACCAGAAAATAACTGTTGGGGATGTTGAAATGCCTATAGTTATCCTTGGGGACCCAGCCTACCCCTTAATGCCCTGGCTCATGAAGTCGTACACAGGCACCCTGGACAGTAGTCAGGAGCTGTTCAACTATAGGCTGAGCAAGTGCAGAATGGTGGTAGAGTGTGCATTTGGACATTTAAAGGGTCGCTGGTGCAGTTTACTGACTCACTCAGACCTCAGCGAAACCAATATTCCCATTGTTATTGCTGCTTGTTGTGTGCTCCACAATCTCTGTGAGAGTAAGAGGGAGATGTTTATGGTGGGGTGGGAGGTTGATGCAAATCACCTGGCCGCTGAATACACGCAGCCAGACACCAGGGCAGTTAGAAGAGCACAGCAGGAAGTGGTGCGCATCAGAGAAGCTTTGAAAACCAGTGTCATGACTGCCCAGGGTACTGTGTGACACTTCTGTTTGTTTCTCCTTGATGAAAATCTGCCCCCTTGGTTGACTCTAATTCCCTGTAAGCCACCCCCCCCCCCCCCCGCCGCCTTCGATCACAGCTTGCTTGCAAAGAAAATAAAGTCACTATCATTTAAAAAACATGTATTCTTTATTAATTGATTATAAAAATAGGGAGATAACTCACAAGGTAGCCCGGGTTAGGGGTGAGAGGAGGGGAGGAGGGAAGGAAAAGGCCACTTTAAAACTTCTTGAATGCCAGCCTTCTGTTGCTTGGGCTGTCCACTGGGGTGGGGTGGTTGGGTGCCTGGAGCCTCCCCCTCCCCCAGCCCCGCGTTCTTGGGCGTCTGAGTGGGGAGGCTATGGAACTTGGGGAGGAGGGAGGGCGGTTAAGCAGGGACTGCAGCGGCACTCTGTGATCCTGCTGCCGTTCATGAACCTCCACCAGACGCCGGAGCATGTCTGTTTGATCCCACAGTAGCCCCAGCGTTTCCTCATGCCTCCTCTGATCTTCCTGCCGCCACCTCTCCTCACGTTCATCAGCCACCGTCCTGTACTCTGCTATTGTGTCCCTCCACACCGCTCTGTCAGTGCCAGACGAATGCATGAGCTCAGAGAACATGTCATCGCACGTGCATTTTTTTCGCCGCCTTATCTGAGATAGCCTTTGGGACGGAGGAGGGAGGCTTGAAACATTTGCAGCTGCTGGAGGAAAAAAGGGAGTGAAGTATTTTAAAAGATACATTTTACAGAACAATGGCTATACTCTTTCACAGTGAACAACACTATTCACATTACATAGCACATGTGATTTTGGTACAAGGTCACATTTTGCATCTTATATTGAGTACCTGCGGCTTTGGTGTTAGAGATCACACACACAGGGCCAGGCAACAGAATTCGGCTTGCAGGCGGCCATGGTAAGCCATAGTCTTTCGGCTTCTGCAACCTTCATAACAGCAGCCCCCTCCTTTCCCATACCAAGCAAAGCACGTTGAGTTGGCCATTTAGTGCTGCAGTTTTCCTGTTAATGTGCAGCAGCAGAAACCAAACTAACTCCCTCCCCACATCCAATTCTCTGGGATGATCACTCTTCCCCTCCCCCCACTGTCTGGCTGGTATCATGGAAGATCCCTGCTAGCCAAACGCGAACAGCTCGGCACCAATCGCCCCCCCCCCCCGACTCCCACCGCGTGGCAGATTTCTGTTCAGCCACAGGCAAACAGCCCAGTAGGAACGGGCACCTCTGAATGTCCCCTTAATCAAATTCCCCTATTTCAACCAGGTTACCATGAACGATATCACTCTCCTGAAGATAACACAGAGAGATAAAGAACGGATGTTGCTTGAATGCCAGCAAACACCGGGACCACACACTGCCAGGCTTTGTCATGCAATGATACCAGATTACTTGCTACTAGCATGGCGTGGTAAAGTGTCCTACCATGGAGGACAGAATAAGGCTGCTCTCCCCAGAAACCTTCTGCAAAGGCTTTTAGAGTACCTCCAGGAGAGCTTCATGAAGATGTCCCTGGAGGATTTCTGCTCCATCCCCAGACACATTAACAGACTTTTCCAGTAGCTGTACTGGCCACGAATGCATCCCAAGTCCTCAGGGCTACTTAATCATTAAAAAATGCTTGCTTTTATAACATGTATTATATTTTTAAAGGTACACTCACCAGAGGTCCCTTCTCTGGCTTCATTGGGTTGGGAGGATATTTCAGTCAGGGTGATAAAAAGATCCTGGCTGTCAGGGAGAACGGTGTGCTGTGTGCTCTCCCCAAGCTCGTCCTCCTCCTCCTTATCTTCCCCATCTGCAAAATCCTCAGCCATGGCGGAGAGTACCCCATCATCAGAGTCCACAGGCAGGGGTGGGGTAGTGGTGGCGGCCCCCCCTAGAATTGCATGCAGCTCAGAGAAGAAGCAGCATGTCTGGGGCTCTGTCCCGGAGCATCCGTTTGATTCTTTGGTTTTCTGGTACGCTTGTCTGAGCTCCTTAAGTTTCACGCGGCACTGTGTTGCGTCCCTGATGTAGCCTCTGTCCCTCATGGCCTCTGAGATTTTTTGAAATGTTTTGACATTTCGTCTTTTGGAACGTAGTTCTGATAGCACTGATTCCTCTCCCCATACAGCGATCAGATCTAGTACCTCCCGTTCGGTCCATGCTGGAGCTCTTTTTCGATTCTGGGACTGCAGGGTCACCTGTGCTGATGAGCTCGCCTGGCCAAACAGGAAATGAGATTCAAAAGTTCCCAGGGCTTTTCCTGTACACCTGGCCAGTGCATCCAAGTTCAGAGTGCTGTCCAGAGCGGTCACAATGGTGCACTGTGGGATAGCTCCCGGAGGCCAATACCTTCGAATTGCATCTACACTAACCCTAATTCGAAATGGCGATGTCGATTTCAGTGCTAATCCCCTTGTTGGGGAGGAGTACAGAAATCGGTTTTAAGAGCCCTTTATGTCGAAAAAATGGCTTCGTTGTGTGGACGGGTGCAGGGTTAATTTGGATTTAATGCTGCTAAATCCAACATAAACTCGTAGTGTAGACCAGGCCTGTGGGAAAATAACAACCACTTGGAATTGAGCAGCTCATGAGGGGAGGGCCCAGGGCGACAACACATCCTCTCTGATCAGCATACCAGGCAGGTAATCGCTGCTGCATCTCAGCGTATGTTTTATTCGGAGGAGAGGCTTGGCCAAGTTATCCTGCCTCAGCAGAAACATCCTGACACCATAGGACAGTCTGAGACAGGGTGCTCAGCATGCACGAGATCACCAAGGGAGCAGCATGGGGGGGATGACAAGGGCCCAGGAGGCACGGGTCTGGGGTGGGGAGCTGATCCAGGGTCGCAGGCTGAACAAGGAGGTGTAGACAAGGAGATGGCAGCTGATGCATCCGATGGGACGTCAGCATGGAAGGTAAGTCGCCCCAGCAGAGGCTGGGAGGAGAGGGCCAGGTGTCAGTCAGTGAGTGGAAAGGGAGGGGGTAATAGGTGAGCGCATCATGATGTGGGGGGCAGAGGGGCAGATACTGCTGGACTGAGTGGGACTCTGTGGGCTCGTGTATAAATGCAGCAGCACCCCCTCTAGCTATGTGGAGCATCCCACCTGAGTCCACTCAGTCTGGCAGGGCTGCCAGTCAATTCCTGATGCCCAGGGTGTCTGAAAACCCGCTCTGTTCTTAAGTCCCTCAAGGGGCATGGTAGGGGAATCCAGGCCCACCCCTTCCACTGGGTTCTAGCTCAGGGCCCTTAAGCTAGACAAGCCAACTCCAGCTGTGCCCTCAGCTCCTTCCTCTCCCCTTCATCCCTGGTTCCTGAAGACTCTTCAGCCCACTGGTCCAGTTGTCCCCTCCTAGGGGGCTAACTCTGAGCAGCTTTTCAGCAGCTTTCTGGTAGGAGTTCCCTTCTCCAGCCTGCTCGCTCCTCTGGTAGCTGCCCTCCTCCCCCCTTCCCAGTCCTTTTATCCTCCCAGCTACTGCGAGGCTGCCAATCAGTATCAGCCAACAGTACCTGCACTAATCCCTTGGTTGCTGAGCCACCATGGGGTACATACACCCCGTGCCAGTCCCAAAGGAGAGTCTGAAGTATGAGGGAGGGATTGGAATCAGGAGGAGTGGGGAGCCAGGGGCCCAACACCACCACACACCTCCCCTTGCTGGCTCCTGGCATGTAGGAGAAGCAGATGCGGCCATGAGAGAACATGTCTGTGTCCCAGGGACCTCTTGGTGCCAACTGGCCAAATACACTGAGGTGCACAGTATTTTGCAGGGATCCCCTGGATCAGATATCTGCATAATTGTTCAAAGGGTGGCATGTGAGATGTCTGCCAAGACCCAGTAGCCCACTGGTCATCATAAGCATTGCAAAATGTGTGTACGGATAATATTGAATGAGTTATGCAGCTGTACTGAAAATTATGTTATTACGGTCTTGGAGTTAAGGCAGGTCACCAGGGGATGACAGACCTCAGATATGTGCCTTTCAAGCAGAAAGTAACAGACATTTAACTCCCCATCTAGTCATATGTGTATGTTTGTCTGTCTCACAGTGGAGGCCTATTTGCAGACTGAGCCAGGTGCCAGTCACAAGGTTGTGCAATCCACAAGAAAGGAGATCTATAGGACGAAAGAAGAACTGCTGGGGGTGAGGGGTGTCCTCTTTATGACTAAACACAAAGGATTGTTAGAGAATATCTGGGAGTACAAGAGAACACACAGATCCTTCACCTAGGAGGCAAGCTGACAACATGTCTGTCTAATGAAAGAGGGATCACAGCCAAGCCTGGCTGTAAAATGCTGCCGAGACTTTGAGTGAGCAATACGCTACGAGACGTGAGAATATCTAGTTGGTTAAGTCTGGGTTCTAGAATGCATGTTATGATTTTATTTTACATTTGTTTCCAATACTTCTACTTGCTGTTACTTGAATCTCTGGGCTTTGTTAAATACATTTATGTTTACGATGAAATCAAACATGTCTTAGTGCTGTGTGTTAAGCAGAGCAGTGATCTGAGGTGGAACTGGGAAGCTGGGGTGTACTGCTTCTTTGGAAGCAATGACTCTCTGAATTCTGAGAGTATCCAGTGGATCAGGGCCACTCAGAGGACTCAGGACAGGGGTGCAACTGTACCCCCTGGCTTAAAGTGGTTTCCATCATATACAGGGTTTACCATTTGGTTCAGTGGCTCTCAGCACCCCCACTGTACACATTGTTCCAGCACCCCTGACTCAGGGATTGGAGTGTGCCCTAAGAGAAGCCCAGATGACAAGGAATTCCCTGGTACTTAACAATAGAACTCAGCTGGCCTGACCAGCTCAATACACCTCACACATTTTTGTCATGATAGTTATTTATAAGGTGTCATCATCTGAAAACTAACACCATGCTGGGCATTAATATCACTGTGACATGTATGTGAACTTATGGGTATTTTGATATTAGGTTTTGGACTCTGGAAACAGACCAAAGAGGCAAAATAGGATTTTTCCAGACAAAGGAGAATGGCCAGCACCTCTTGGGCTCAATTAGAATCAAACCAGGTGTGGCCAAGAATAATAGGCTCTTCCTTTGTATCAGAGATTGCAGGAAGACCATTTGCATTGTAAAAATCACAGGAGACTGCAAAACTGAACATGGCATCGGCTCTCTCGGGACACAAAGCTGAGCCCCCAGGAGGGCCTCCTGACTTTATATCCTCAAAGTTTATCTTTGTTTTCAAAGAACTACTGACAGATTTTAGGTATCCATCACATAGGCGACAAAGGGAAGCAGCACCCTTTGAGTTCATGAAAAGTGGATCCTCTTGGCCTGGGAGGCATGAGTAGCTGGAAACTGACTACAGGTGAGAAATCTGCTTAGACAAAGATTGTAACTCACCAAAATGAAGGTTTAGCCTTTAGAAAGTGGGTTTTGTTTTGTTTTCCCTTGTACCCAGACCTGTCTCTTCTAGTCTGACTGATTGTCACTTAAATCTCTCTTCTTTGTTAATAAACCTATTCTGGTTTTATCACAAAAGCTGCTCTGTGCTGAACATTAAACCAACGGGTAAAATCCACAGCCAAAGCACCAGCCTGGTGTGTGTTCTGTCTCTCTGGAGGGAGTGAACTTGGTAACTGCTGTGAGGGTCCAGCAAGAGGCACTACAGGGGAGGTGGTTTGTGGGAGACTCAGGGCTGGAGGGGCTCTGGGTGTCACCCTACAAGGAGTAACTAGGCTAGTGAAGGCTGGGGGAGGCCAGTGTGCTGTAAGAGGCTGCTGGTGTCAGGGCTCTGAGTCACAGCTGCACAGCACAGGAAGACCCAGGGTTACAGGCAGGTGGTGAGGTGACCCCCAAAGTGTCACATGAGTGTGCCCCTCACTAACCTGCAGCCAGACATCAGGGCCTGCGAGCAGGGCCGGCTCTAGAAATTTTGCCGCCCCAAGCAAAAAAATTTTGGCCGCCCCCTCTTTTTTTTCCATGCCCCCTGCCCCCGGCTCTGCCCCTTACCAACCCCTTCCCCAAATCCCCAGCCCTACCTCCTCTCCCGGACGTGCTGCATTCCCCCCGACCCCATTGCTTCTTGCGGCTCCCCCGCAACCCCCTGCCCTCGCTCACCTCTGCTCCGCCTGCTCCCCTGAACACACCGCTGCTCCGCTTCTCTCCCCTCCCTCTCAGGCGAGGGAGAGGCCGGCGTTCAGGGGAGCAGGCGGAGCAGAGATGAGCGAGAGTGGAGGGGAGCGCAGGAAGTAACGGGGGGGGAGAGGAACCGCTCCCCGCCCCAGCTCACCTCCGCTCCACCACCGCCGCCTCCCCCAAGCGCGCCGTCACTTGGCTTCTCCTCCCTCCCTCCCAGGCTTGAGCACGAAACAGCTGTTTCGCACGCGGCAAGCCTGGGAGGGAGCGGGGAGAAGCGGAGAGGCGGCAGCACGTTCAGGGGAGCAGGCGGAGGCGGGGCGGAGGCGAGCTGGGGCGGCGGGGGCACACTTCTAGGGGCGGCAGGGCCAGCGCCGGAATGACACCCCTAGAAATGTGCCGCCCCAAGCACCTGCTTGTTTTGCTGGTGCCTAGAGCCGGCCCTGCCTGCGAGGCCTAGGGCTGGTGTGGCCTGTGGAGTTGGGGAGCTGACCCTTGGCAGGGACAGACAGGGCTTCTGCACACTAAGGGCAGGAAATAGCGAGGGTCCTCCCAGCCCTGGGTACCCCTGGGAAGTATCACACCAGCTATGGAGACAGGTCAGGAGCAAGCACAGTTTCAGTGAGGGCAAGGAGGTGGCGAGAGCAGGAGAACAAGCGGCTGTGGGTGCTGGATACACTGCTGCCCATCTGCTACCATTGCCATGGGCAGTTTGCTACTGTGATTAGCTGGGGGACAGCAAGTACTGCCATACCCACCTCCATCATATTACTCACACAGCTCCTCTCTAGCACTGCCTCGGGGCTGCTGTTCTGCCCTCACTCCTGCTGCCCGTCAGAGGGCACAGGCACCCGGCGTGACTGGAAGATAGTTTACACTTAGTAGTGGGGCTGAGGATTAGCAGCAGGTTTGAAAGGGCTGGGGATTAATTGTAGGGTTAGTGATAGGGCTAGAGGGGGAGTTAGCAGGTATCAAATGGGTCCAGCTACTCCTTTCCTACATTCTAGGGGTCTATGATTTCTTATGGCTCTTATGGATGACATCTCCCTCTCCTGAACCAACTGCACCACTCCCCTCCCTCCCACTCTCTCTCATAGCACCTGCCTGCAAACTTTACTCACCCGGGGAGAAATTCACCCTGGCACAGAGGGCCAGGACATGACCCATGCCCTACTTGAGTCCTACTTATGCCCTGCTTTAAATGGGACTCAAATGGCACACAGGCCATGAAATGCACTGGGGTCATTTACCCTAAGAGTAGAACTCACATGAGGAGTTGCACTGACTGCAATAGGCCATCTGCACAGGCCAGCACTGATCAAGGCGAGGAAGAGCTGTGCAAGCTGTTCAGCAAATCCAGACAGTGAAATATGCTTCTTGCTCAGGGCTGTCTCAAGGCCCCTGTTAGCTGCAGCATACAGCTATGAATCAGTCCTGGATGCTGCTGGCCTGTGGACTGTGCAGCTGGAGAAGGGAAAGAAAGGAGCTGGAGCAGCAGCCTACACCATCTCACTAAAACACAAAGGAAACCATGCACCCTGATTACCAAACCTCTCTGCAGCTCAGCCAGCAATGGACAAAGAGATGGCAGTGGGATAGGCTGGAGTCCAGCACTAACAGGTAGAGAACCAGCATCAGCAAGTTGTGCAACCCACATAGAACCAGGCACTTGGAAGCAAGCCAGGGAAGCATGCTGTCTGGTAAGAAGTGTTTGCAATTAACCAGCAAAGTGTGAACCCTGCAATGACCTTCAGTTCACATTTCTCCTTTCTGCTCATGCAAATTGGCAATCAGAGAGGGCACTAGTAAAGTCCCCAGCTCCTGGCACAGACAGCTCACTCCTCACGCAGCTGCTGGTGTAGACGGGCTTTGGTAAGGTGTAGGCAATGTGTCCCTGGAGTAAGAAACACCCCCATCCGCTGGTGTCCTTAGGGTGAAATGTGGACCAGTGAGAGGCTACGGTACCACATCAGCCTCTGCACAGAGGTAAATTTCACCTGTCGCGTGATGGACATTCAGGAACCCCCAGAATCAGAGCTGGGGAGTGAACCATTCCTAGGGTGAATCCTGGGTGTGAGCAGAACCAGTGTGAATGGAGACTGATTTTCACAGAAAATGCAGGCTCTTTTACTGGATACATAGCAGGCACATGAACTACCGCACAAGAGCAGGAGAGAGGACAAAGTTTTATTCCCAGGACCAGTGCCTTGTTTTTCCAAGCCAGATTTGTTGCACAAGATGGTGAAAGAACCCAGGAGGGAATATATTTCTTGAACTCCTATATTTTAGTTTCTTTGCTTCATTTTCTCCCCACAGTCTGGGGGAAGCAGAGCAGCAGGAGTACACTAACATTTCCCTCTGACTTCAAGGAGCATGCATGGCTTTTGATATCCAGCTGCATATTAAACCCTTGAAATGCCGAGATCGCGTAAGTAGGGAACAAAATAGAGTGTGCTCCTTCACAGCACCACTGTCGTTTTAGATTGAACGTCAAGAGCGAGATGCTGTCAACATGGCTAATAGCCTCATGTCTCTTAAACGAGGACACCGGCTGTAACGAAAAGAACATGAGCAAGCAGTTTGTAAACAAGGTACAGTGCTGCAAATAGTACAGGGTACAGCATAAAGAGAAACAAATTGATGGCAAAGACACAAACTAAAACTTTTTTAGGTAAATAATTAGAGATGTTCTAAATTTTTGACACCTAGTGTTGATGACATGCCTTTTTACTTCCCTTTCATTCTTTATTTGCTTTCTACCATTATAACTCACAAATCTAGTTGTATGATAGTAAGAAACTACACATCAGAAAAAGTTGTTAGATGTCTCTGTAGCAGGGCAGCCTCCATGCCAAGCACCCCCCTCTGGCAAACTGTAGCACACCTGGCATGCCTGCCTCGGTTTCCCCTACATGCACCCATAAAAGGGAACAGTCTCTCAGAGCACAGTTCAAAGTCTGACCTCTGGGCATAGGAACACAAGTACAGTGGGTACCAGAACTGCAGTTCTCTCCAGAAACATTGTTTCCAGGTTGCCCATCCAGGAATCTGCCTCCTACACTAACCCCTTGTCCCTGGGCTTGGCTTCCCACCACCCTCCATTCATGCCTGCTGCAGGAGGGCTCCCCACAAGTGCTCCATTCACCCAGGCCTCTCTGCTTGTGGGACCTACCCATGCTTCTGGGATTCAGGGTCAGTTTCCTGTGACCAGATGCACCCCTGTATTCACACCCAACACATCATCGTACAGAATATGCCTTGTGAGGGATCATTTGAAAAATAATAACCCACTGGTCAATAATACCATGATGAAATGTGTGTAGTAACATTATATGTAAAGTTCTGAAATACCCCCCTATGATGTTGGTGGGACATGTTCAAACCCATGTACCCCCATTAGGCAGAACCAGTCAAGCAGGACTTCACAGAATCATAGACTATCAGGGTTGGAAGAGACCTCAGGAGGTCATCTAGTCCAATCTCCTGCTCAAAGCAGGACCAATCCCCAACTAAATCATCCCAGCCAGGGCTTTGTCAAGCCTGACCTTAAAAACCTCAAAGGAAGGAGATTCCAGCTTCACCACCCTCCTAGTGAAAAAGTTTTTCCTAATATCCAACCTAAACCTCCCCCACTGCAACTTCAGACTATTACTCCTCGTTCTGTCCTCTGCTACCACTGAGAACAGTCTAGATCAGTGGTTCCCAAACTTGTTCTGCCACTTGTGCAGGGAAGCAGGGAAAGCCCCTGGCGGGCTGCGCCGGTTTGTTTACCTGCCACTTTCGCAGGTTCAGCCGACCGCAGCTTCAGATGGCTGCAGTTCACTGCTCCAGGCCAAGGGGAGCTGCTGGAAGCGGCAGCCAGTACATCCCTCGGCCCGCGCCGCTTCCAGCAGCTCCCATTGGCCTGGAGCAGTGAACCATGGCCACTGGGAGCCATGATCGGCCGAACCTGCGGACGCGGCAGGTAAACAAACCAGTGCGGCCCGCCAGGGGCTTTCCCTGCACAAGCGGCTAAACAAGTCTGGGAACCACTGGTGTAGATCCATCCTCTTTGGAACCCCCTTTCAGGTAGTTGAAAGCAGCTATCAAATCCCCCCTCACTCTTCTCTTCTGCAGACTAAACAATCCCAGTTTCCTCAGCTTCTCCTCATAAATCATGTGTTCCAGTCCCCTAATCATTTTTGTTGCCCTCCGCTGGACACTTTCCAGTTTTTCCACATCCTTCTTGTAGTGAGGGGCCCAAAACTGGACACAGTACTCCAGATGAGGCCACACCATGGTTGAATAGAGGGGAATGATCACGTCCCTCCATCTGCTGGCAATGCCCCTACTTATACATCCCAAAATGCCATTAGCCTTCTTGGCAACAAGGGCACACTGTTGACTTATATCCAGTTTCTCGTCCACTGTAATCCCTAGGTCCTTTTCTGCAGAACTATTGCCTAGCCATTCAGTCCCTAGTCTGTAGCAATACAGGGATTCTTCCATCCGGGAGCTGACCTTGTTCATAAAGACAGAGGCCAGAAAAGCATTGAGTACATTAGCTTTTTCCACATCCTCTGTCACTAGGAATGGCAGAGAAGTAGTTTAACACCTTTCAGATCTGTGCTCCCAGGTCATACTGCACCTTTTTCCTTATCTATCCTTGTGGACACACACCCATGGACTCCAACAAGGCAGCAGGTCTAGAGCATTCACTTGTTTTCCATTCTCTTCCCTGCAAATTTGCATGTTTGGTGGTATCCTTGGATGCATTTCCTTGGATTTCTTCTTGTTGCTAACATACCTGAAGAAACCCTTCTTGTTACTCTTAATATCTCTTGCTAGCTGCAACTCCAAATGTGATTTGGCCTTCCTGATTTCACTCCTGCATGCCTGAGCAATATTTTTATACTCCTCCCTGGTCATTGTCCAATCTTCCACTTCTTGTAAGCTTCTTTTTTGTGTTTAAGATCAGCAAGGATTTCACTGTTAAGCCAAGCTGGTCGCCTGCCATTTTCACTATTCTTTCTACACATTGGGATGGTTTGTTCCTGTAACCTCAGTAAGGATTCTTTAAAATACAGTCAGCTCTCCTGGACTCCTTTCCCCCTCATGTTATTCTCCCAGGGGATCCTGCTCATCAGTTCCCTGAGGGAGTCAAAGTCTGCTTTTCTGAAGTCCAGGGTTCGTATTCTGCTGCTCTCCTTTCTTCCTTGTGTCAGGATCCTGAACTCGACCATCTCATGGTCACTGCCTCCCAGGTTCCCATCCACTTTTGCTTCCCCTACTAATTCTTCCCAATTTGTGAGCAGCAGGTCAAGAAGAGCTCTGCCCCTCGTTGGTTCCTCCAGCACTTGCACTGGGAAACTGTCCCCTACACTTTCCAAAAACTTCCTGGATTGTCTGTGCACCGCTGTATTGCTCTCCCAGCAGAAATCAGGGTGATTGAAGTCTCCCATGAGAACCAGGGCCTGTGATCTAGTAACTTCCATTAGTTGCTGGAAGAAAGCGTCATCCACCTCATCCCCCTGGTCTGGTGGTCTATAGCAGACTCCCACCACGACATCACCCTTGTTGCTCACACTTCTAAACTTAATCCAGAGACTCTCAGGTTTTTCTGCAGTTTCATACCAGAGCTCTGAGCAGTCATACTGCTCTCTTACATACAATGCAACTCCCCCACCTTTTCTGCCCTGCGTGTCCTTCTTGAACAGTTTATATCCATCCATGACAGTACTCCAGTCATGTGAGTTATCCCACCAAGTCTCTGTTATTCCAGTCACATCATAATTCCTTGACTATGTCAGGACTTCCAGTTCTCCCTGCTTGTTTCCCAGGCTTCTTGTATTTATGTGTAGGCACTTAAGATAACTCGCTGATCGTCCCACTTTCTCAATATGAGGCAGGAGCCCTCCCCTCTTGCACTTGCCTGCTCGAGCTTCCTTCCACACTTACCTCAGGGCTTTGGTCTCCTTCTCCCGGTGAACCTAGTTTCAAGCCCTCCTCACTAGGTTAGCCAGCCTCCTTGCGAAGATGGTCTTCCCTCTCTTCATTAGGTGGAGCCCGTCTCTGCCTAGCACTCCTCCTTCTTGGAACACCATCCCATGGTCAAAGAATCCAAAGCCTTCTCTCCGACACCACCTGCATAGCCATTCATTGACTTCCATGATTCGACGGTCTCTACCCGGGCCTTTTCCTTCCACAGGGAGGACGGACAAGAACACCACTTGCGCCTCAAACTCCTTTATCCTTCTTCCCAGAGCCATGTAGTCTGCAGTGATCCACTCAAGATCATTCTTGGCAGTATCGTTGGTGCCCACGTGAAGAAGTAGGAAGGGGTAGTGATCCGAGGGCTTGATGAGTCTCGGCAGTCTCTCCGTCACATCGTGAATCCTAGCTCCTGGCAAGCAGCAGACTTCTCGGTTTTCCCAGTCAAGGCAGCAGATAGATGACTCAGTTCCCCTGAGGAGAGAGTCCCGACCACCACCACCCGCCTCCTTCTCTTGGGAGCAGTGGTTGTGGAATTCCCTAAGACAGTGCATCTCATGCCTTCCAATTGGTGGAGTCTCCTTCTGCTCCCTTCCTTCAGATGTATCATCTAGTCCACTCTCCGCATTAGTACCTGTGGAGAGAACATGAAAACAGTTGCTCACCTGTACCTGCATTGCTGATACATGGACGCTCCCCTTTCTTCTTCTGGAGGTCACATGCTGCCAAATTTCTTCACCGTCCTTCTGTCCCTGCTGCGCAGCCTGCTCTGAATCTTCAGAATGTTGTGCCCATAGAAGCATATCCTGACGTCTGTCCAGGAAATCTTCCTTTTCTCTTATGCAACACAGGGTCGATACTTGTTTCTCCAGACCTTGAACCTTCTCTCCCAATATGGAGACCAGTTTGCACTTTGTACAGACAAAGTCGCTTCTGTCCTGTGGAAGAAAGACAAACATGGCACATCCTGTGCAGGTAACAACAGCTGAATGCTCACCCATCCATATTACCTTCCTTCTAAGAGCTTCGTCAGGTGTTGTAGTAACTACTCAGAGAAGCCTGCAAGATGAAAGCCTCAGTGGGCTCTCCCCAGGTGAACTCCCAAGCAAACTCCCTCTGTTAGCCCCTCTGCTGTTCGCCACTCAGCTGGTTCGCACTTAAACAAAGGAATGTGTGTTTATCATGATTTACGTATAAGTTGTAAACAGGATTCTCAGACAGCAAGAGGGGAAGACAGGAGACAGGGAAAATCTGACCAAACAACAGCATGAAGCCTCTTTCATGATGAGACTCCAAGTCTCCATCCTCACACAAGGAAGGAACTTTATCTAGGGGCAATCCCCAGGAAAATGCATTTCAAATGGTGACTGGACTATAAAAGTGAGGGGCAAAAACACCCCAAGTTGTCTCTCTCTCTCTATCCATCTCTCTCCCATTCACCTAAGAAGACAAAAGAAACAGCCTATGGACTTTAGGGAGATCCTGGCCTGAGAATTTGGTGAGCAATGTTACTGGGAACCTGTGGTAAGAATTTCACCTTGACCCCAGTCTAGTTGGTAAGTTAACACTAGGAAGCTATCACTATCTTTCTTTCTCTTGTAACCATTCCTGATTATAATGCCTTATACTTGTACTCACTTAAAACCTCTCTTTGTAGTTAAATAATCTTCTTTTTTTCTTTAAATCAGAATGAATCCAGTGTTGTGAACTGTGTGGGTTACTCTGTTTGGGGCAACAGACTGGCATTATGTAATACAACATAGATGGAGTTACTACAAGGTGGGTGCATAACCAGTTGGAAAACCGTTCCCACAGAGTAATCATCAGTGGCTCACAGTCAAGCTGGAAGGGCAGATAGAGTGGGGTCCCACAGGGATCAGTTCTGGGTCCAGTTCTGTTCAATATTTTCATCAGTGATTTAGATAATGGCACAGAGAGCACACTTATGAAGTTTATTACCCAGCAGCACATTTCCAAGACCACAGTGGTGATAATTATTTGAACCACCATTCATATTAGGCTTAAAGTATGAACCACGGGGTGCAATCTCACTTCCTTTGGTGCAGCCCAAGGTGTATCCACTGTTCAAACAATATTATGCCCAATTGCTTGTTGCTCAGCTATTAGTTAGGCAATGGGCACCAACTGCTCTATTTTTCTTTTTAAATATACCCTAATGAGTTGGTTATGGTAGTTCCTATGTAACTTTTATAAGGAGTACAAATTTTTTTTTTACCAATTTGTTTTTCTTGCCTTCATGTTGCTTGCTGCCATTCATTTGTTGATTTTCACCTGTGTGTTGGTTAAATAGTTTAGCAATGTTACACACATTGTAAATGATGTACAGTAATAATACAACAATACAGCTCTAAGCAGAGTCAGGATGAGCTCCACCCTGACATCTGGTGGTGAGGTGTGGCAAGTTGTGGAAAAGAACTTCAGGGGCTGATCTCATTTGCATAGGCACACCCACACCATCTAGAATGAGGCCATAGCTGCCCAAATGGTCACTTTGGCTGCTGTGGGATCCCCAGTGTCTCTGTTATTGGGGCAGGAAGAATAAATTGTTATTACCCTGGTTATGGGAATCAAGGACAGTGGAACTGTACTTGGCCTTTTGTTATGATGGAGGGACTCGCCATCAACTAAGTAGCACTCGCTAGGCAAGGGACATGGGTTCCAAAACTCTGTGAATTGAGAGAGGTTGGGGACAGGTATTAATACTTGGTGGTATGGGCCCCCTGGTGAGGGCCTTGTGTGCTAATTGCACTTCTGCCTCTCTCCACTGTGGAATATCAGAGCTAATTTTGATTCCATTAGGAGTTTAGTTACAGGTTGCTGAGCTGAATTCATTTTGGGCTAATGGTGCACCAGCACTGGGGCTCCTCTACTACAAGCTGAAATCACTGAGTGTTGTGTTAAGTAGTGGGGGAGCCTGAAGCTATATGGTGGAGCAGTTTGCGGGACGGCGAGCAGAGCAGCTGGTGGAGCATTGCAATTTGTGGGACGGTGAGCAGAGTGGCTGCAGAGCATTGCCGTTTGTGGGACGGCGAGCGGAGCGGCTGCAGAGCTTTGCAGTTTGTGGGACGGTGAGCAGAGTGGAGCGGCTGGTGGAGCAGAGCAGTTTGTGGGATGGTGAGCGGAGTGGCTGGTGGAGCAGAGCAGTTTGCGGGACGGTGAGCAGAGCGGAGTGGCTGGTGGAGCAGAGCAGTTTGTCGGATGCCTAGAGCAGCTCATGGGGCGGCTGGCAGAGTGGAGCCCCATGGAGAGGTGGGGCCATCAGCTTTGGACCACGTAAGGTGCCCCTTAACCCCCCTTCCCCCCCCATCTCCACCCAGGTTGGGAGGTAAAACTCTGCAGATAAACTTTTGAACTCTGGGGCTGCCCTGACCAAAGACAGAGACTTTTGGGTTGTTGGACTTTTGGGACTTTGGGTGATTTTGGGTTGCTGGACTCAAGAACCAAAGGGAAAGGACATGCCCCAATTTGCTTGGGGTTGGTTTTGCTCATGGGTTGTGTTATGAATCCTGTTGGTGGTATTTCCCCAACATAATGCCACATTGTTTCTCTCTGTTATTAAAAGGCTTTTTGCTACACTCAGACTATGTGCTTGCGAGAGGGGAAGTATTGCCTCTTGGAGGCGCCCAGCGGTGGTGGTATATATTTGTCCCAGGTCACTGGGTGGGGGCTGGAGCCGGTTTTGCATTGTGTTATTGGAATGGAACCCCTAGATACTGAACCCAGCCCTTGTTGCTGCCAATTCTGACAGGCAGAAGGGTTACACAGCAATAATACAGTTGCATTTACAGAGAGTGTCCCCAGAATAATTCCTAGAGCAGATCTTTCAGAAAAACAGCCAGTCTTGATTTAAAAATTGTCAGTGATGGAGAATCCACCACAACCCTTTGTAAATTGTTCCAATGGTTAATTACCCTCATTGTTAAAAACGTACATCTTATTTCCAGTCTGAATTTGTTTAGCTTCAACTCCCAGCCATTGGATCATATCATACCTTTCTCCACTAGACTGAAGAGTCCATTATTAAATATTTGTTCCCTATGAATGTACTTATAGACTGTAATCAAGTTATTCTTTAACCTTTTTATTAAGCTAAATACATGGAGCTCCTTTAGTCTATCATTATAAGTCAGGTTTTTTAATCCTTTAATCATTCTCATGTTTTTTCTATGAACCCTCTTAACATCCTTCTTGAACTGGACATGGGATTCCAGCAGAGGTCAAACCAGTACCAAATACAGAGGTAAAATAACCTCTCTATTCCCGTTTCTGCATCCGTTCACATTAGCCATTTTGGCCACAGTGTTGCACTGGGGGCTCAAGTTCAGCTGATCATGCACCATGAACCCCAGATCTTTTTTAGAGTCCCTGCTTCCCAGGGTAGAGTTCCCCAGCCTGTAAGTATGGCCTACATGCTTTGGTTCTAGATATATACATTTAGCCAGATTAAAATGCATATTGTTTGCTTGCACCCACTTTACCAAGCGATCTAGATTGCTCTGTATCAGTGACCTGTCCTCTTCACTATTTACCACTCCCCCTATTTTTGTGTTATCTGCAAACTTCATCAGTGATGATTTTATGTTTTCTTTGAGGTCAGTAATAAAAACATTAAATAGTGTACTGCCAAGAACCAATCCCTGTAGGACATCACTGGAAACACACCCACTTGATGACGATTCCCCATTTATAGTTACATTTTGAGACCTATCAGTTAGCCAGATTTTAATCCATTTATTGTGTACTGTGTTAATTTTATATCGCTCTAGTTTCTTCATCAAAATGTCTTACTGTAATAAGTCCAACACCGTACAGAAATCAAAGTATTACATCAGCACTATAACCTTCAAATTACAACTGCCCCAGCAGGAGGGAGAGATTCCAGGTCTCCTCGCTCAGAAACAAAGGAAACTGACACCTCACACAAAAGCATCCTCCCCATCCTCAATGTCCTGCCCTTTGCCCCAACTTCACCCTAGTCTGAGTCAGAAGCATTTTATTATCAAATTCCATTCACAGGTATAGCCCTTTGAGCCCATTCCCTACCAGCTGCTGACACCCTTAGCATTAGCATCCTCTCTCCTCAACCTTACATGTGCCCTGCCCTTGGATCACCCTCATGCTCCCATCTCAGCCCCTCCTCCCTTTGCCTCCAATCCACAGGAGCATGCATCCCTGAATCAGTCCTGGCTCCACTCCTTCCCAGCAATACCACACTTCTCTGTTCACTGGGGACAGCTCCTATAAAGATCTCCACTGATGGCCTCCTGGCCAGATCTAGGGGCTCAATTTCAAACCCCTGTCCTTTATCAGGCAGAGGAGGAAACTGAACGGTGGTCTCACAAACTGGGTGAGTACCTTCATCCCTGGGTAAAGATTATGAGGGAGGGCCTCCTCCTCCCCTCTCCTGGCCATTGTGTGGATTTAGGCATGTACCTCCTTCATTCTTGACAGAAACATGACATTGCCTGGCTGCCATTGCTAGGCACCTGACTGCAGCAGAGGGGTCCCCAGCTATGAGTTGCAAGCAGAGACAGGCTGTAATAAATGAAAGTGGGGGTAGCTCCCTTTTATGAACACCCAGCCAGCCAGTTAGCTATAAAGTCCCTCTTGGTGGCTGTTCTCTGCTTGCTCTATCTGGAAAAGGTTAATAAAGTTCCCCAGGTAAAGGAAAAGGGGTGGGCACCTGACCAAAAGAACCAATGGGAAAGCTCAAACATTCTAAAATGGGGGGGGGACTTCCTCTTTTGTTTGTTGTTCTCCAGAGAAGGAGACACGGAGCAGCAATGCTATAAGCAGGAATGCTGTGTAAGGCTTGAACCAGGTATGAAAATTCATCTTCCATAGCTAGAAGAAATCACTGGACAGGGAATGTTTAAATAGATGGGATCAGGTTTATTTCTTTATTTTGGTTTGTGGATATCCTCTGTGCTAACCCTAGGTGCTTCTGTTTGCTTGTAACTTTAAACTGGACCCCAAGAAAGCTACTCTTGGTACTTAATTTTTGGAATTGCTCTTTTAAAATCTAGGAAAAGCCTAAGTTCCAGATGTATTTTCTTCCTTTTTGTTTTGAATAAAATTTATCTTTTTTAAGAACAGGATTGGATTTTTGGTGTCCTAAGAGGTTTGTGAATGTTGTTTGATTAGCTGGTAGCAACAGCTAATTTCCTTTGTTTTCTTTCTCAGCTGTTCCTCAGAGGGCGGTGAAAGGGCTTGAGGGTACCCCACAGGAAGGAATTCCCAGGTGCTCCTTCCCAGGTTCAAGGGGGGGTTTTTTGCATGTGGGTGGTGGCAGCGTTTACCAAGCCAAGGTCAGAAAAAAGCTGTAACATTGGGAGTGTAATACAAGCCTGGAGCGGCAAGTATTGATTTTTAAAATCCTTGCGGGCCTCCACCTTCTGTACTCGGAGTGACAGAGTGGGGATTCAGCCTTGACACAGGCACTTTCCTCCAGCCCAGATTTAGGCACTGAACTCCATGAGGGAGTGGGGCTTAGGCCACACCCCTCTCCTCAGCATCTCCTATTAGCAAGCTGAGGCAGCTCCCCATTCAGCACGCTGGCTTTGTGGATCCCATTCTCAGGCATTTATGTCTCCCCATGTATTGCACAGGGAGCCCAGGTGCCTAACCCAAAGTTTGTGGATTCCTCTGGCCAAAGTTAGTTGCTGCAATGGTCAGCAGTGCAACACCTCGTCCTTTTGTGGATTTGGGTCTGAGCTGTAGAACTAACACGCAAGTCTTGGGAGGAAACCTTTCAGACTGTTCAGCTTGGAACAGAGACAATTCTATGGGGGATATGATAGCAGTCTATAAAGTCATGAATGGTGTGGAGAAAAAGTGTTATTTACCCCTTCATGGAACACAAGAACCAGAGGTCACTGGAGAAAATTAATAGGCAGCAGGTGTAAAACAAACATAAGGAAGTACTTCTTGACACAACGCACAGTCAACCTGTGGAACTTGTTGCCAGGGCATGTTGTGAAGGCCAAGACTATAACAGGGTTCAAAAAAGAGAAGTTCATGGAGGATAGGTCCATCAATGGCTACTAGTCTCTGACTGCCAGATGCTGGGCTGGATGACAGGGGATGGATTACTCAATGATTGCCCTGTTCTGTTCATTTCTTCTGAAGCACCTGGCGTTGGCCACTGTTGGAAGACAGAATACTGGGCTAGATGAACCTTTGATCTGATCCTGTATGGCTGTTCTTATGTACGCAATCTGAGATCAGTTGGCTGCATGTCTACAATACTCATTAGTCAATTAAACCTGGCTCTTTGAGCAACTCTGGGCCTACTGATGCATGGAGTGGAAAATATAGAAGCAGGTATAAATTCATGAAAAGATGTATTTCATGTATTTATACCTGCTTCTGTATTTTCCACTCCATGCATCTGATGAAGTGGGTTCTAGCCCATGAAAGCTTATGCCCAAATAAATGTGTTAGTCTCTAAGGTGTGTGATACAGCATGACCAGAAGGCAGCAGGAGAGTGATATAGGAGAGATATGTAAGTCCCAGGATGAGGAGAAGCCTTATTCCCTGTAGAGCAAAGAAAGGTTTCTATAGATTAATTAAAAGCACCTGAAGCCAATTAGAGCACCTGAAGCTAGTCACCTGATAAAAAAACCCCTGCTTCAATCAGCCAGGGGAAGGAGTTGGAGCAGAGAGCAGTTTGAAGGAGTTTTTTTGAAGCAGAGAGCAGTTTGGAGAAGTGCCGTGGCTGGCTAGAAGACCAAGACCCTAGGTAAAGAGACACCCGGCTTGTGCAGAGAGAGAGGGCAGGAAGCCCCACAAGCTGAAGAGCAGGAGAGGGAAGTAGCCCAGGGGAAAGAAGCACTAGTTCAAGTGGTTTACCACTATCCCTAGGGCCCCTGGGCTAGGACCCGGAGTAGAGGGCGGGCCCGGGTCCCTCCCTCTCCAGTACCCTTCTCTGGGTTACTAGTGAGACAGTAAATACCCTAGTTCAGGGGCAGGAAACTGCGCCCTGAACCCTCCCCCCCAAGAAGAGGAAGCATGGGACCCATCATAATTGTACCGGCAATTTGCCACACGTGGTGTGAGCAGAGGGATCTCCGCGCTGGGGACTTAAACCAGTGTTAACCAAAACCATCCCATCCCCAAGATGGACGACGTGGTCAAGGCTCTAATACAAGCCACTGTGGCCCAGCAGGAGGCTACCCGAATCCAAGCAACTGCCCAACAGGAGGCGACTCGGGTGCAGCAGGAGACTAATCGGCTGTTGATGAATCAGGCTGCCCAGGACCCAGCTCTGCTACAGGACCTGGCAAACCAGATGAAGGCCCTTATGGAGCAGAACCACAATGGCGACGGACCCCAGACTATACGGGCCAGCCACTGCCTACAGAAAATGATACGGGAGGATGATGTAGAGGCATACCTCCTGGCATTTTGAGAACAGCCCTGCGGGAGGCCTGGCCCCAAGATCAGTGGTCTGGTATCCTTGCCCCATTCCTATGTAGAGAGTCCCAGAAAGTCTACTACAATATGGCTGCAGAGACTGCGGAGGATTACCCCCAGCTGAAGGCAAAGATCCTGGCCAGATCCGGAATAACCACGGTGTTGCGAGCTCAGGGGTTTCATGAATGGCAGTATACAGAGGACAAGACACCCCAAACGCAATTTTTTGACCTGATCCATCTGACCCGGAAATGGCTGCACCCTGAGGCCTTCAGTTCTAAAAAAATTATGGAGCTCCTGGTATTGGACTGGTATATGAGGGGGCTACCACAAGGCCTTCGGGCTTGGGTTGGCCAGAATGACCCCTCTACCTACAATGAGTTGGTCTCCCTCGTGGAAAGACAGCTGGCAGCCCGTGAACTGTTCCAGACCCCAGGGGGTGAGACACGGCAAACCAGGAAGACAGCCCCAAACCCAAGGCCCTGGATTGTCGAGAACTACAGAAGAACCATAACTGGGAGGAAAGACACTGAGGAATGGCCTGAGGCCAAGAAGGGACCTGGGGGTTTGGGAAGAGGGGGCTGGGGGGGCCGACCAAATAGCCCCAGGCAGAGGGCGGCAACCGGGATAAGGTGTCAGTGTTACGAGTGTGGGGAATTGGAGCATATAGCAGCCCAGTGCCCCATGGAAACACAAAAGGGCAGTACTAGAGTTAGTTCACAGTCATTTATTTGGGGGACATCTAGGAGTAGACAAGACACTTGATAAAGTCCTAAGAAGATTTTATTGGCCAGGAATATGCGCGGAGGTCCAACACTATTGTACCTCCTGCCCGGAATGCCAGTTGCATAGCCCCCGACCTCACTTGCAGGCCCCATTAGTACCTTTGCCTATTATTGAACTCCCTTTTGAAAGGATAGCCATGGACCTAGTGGGCCCACTGGAAAGATCAGCACGGGACCACCGAAACGTATTAGTCATCCTTGACTACGCCACACAGTATCCAGAAGCCATTCCTTTAAGAAACCCCACATCCAAGGCAATAGCAAAAGAACTACTTCAGATTTTTTCCAGAGTGGGCATCCCTAAGGAGATCCTGACTGACCGAGGAACCCCTTTCATGTCTGTCATAAATATAAAGAGAAGGGTAAACCGCTTTAAAATCCCTCCTGGCCAGAGGAAAAATCCTCTCACCTGTAAAGGGTTAAGAAGCTAAAGGTAACCTCGCTGGCACCTGACCAAAATGACCAATGAGAAGACAAGATACTTTCAAAAGCTGGGAGGAGGGAGAAAAACAAAGGGTCTGTGTCTGTCTGTATGCTGCTGTTGCCGGGGACAGAACAGGAATGGAGTCTTAGAATTTAGTAAGTAATCTAGCTAGGTATGTGTTAGATTATGATTTCTTTAAATGGCTGAGAAAAGAGCCGTGCTGAATAGAATGACTATTCCTGTCTGTGTGTCTTTTTTGTAACTTAAGGTTTTGCCTAGAGGGATTCTCTATGTTTTGAATCTAATTACCCTGTAAGGTATTCACCATCCTGATTTTACAGAGGTGATTCCTTTACTTCTATTAAAAGTCTTCTTGTAAGAAAACTGAATGCTTTTTCATTGTTCTAAGATCCAAGGGTTTGGGTCTGTGGTCACCTATGCAAATTGGTGAGGATTTTTACCAAACCTTCCCCAGGAAGTGGGGTGCAAGGGTTGGGAGGATTTTGGGGGGAAAGACGTGTCCAAACTATGTTTCCCAGTAAACCCAGATAAAGTTTGGTGGTGGCAGTGGAAATCCAAGGGCAAAGGGTAAAATTAATTTGTACCTTGGGGAAGTTTTAACCTAAGCTGGTAAAAGTAAGCTTAGGAGGTTTTCATGCAGGTCCCCACATCTGTACCCTAGAGTTCAGAGTGGGGAAGGAACCTTGACAATGTTGAAATTAATGAAGGACTTATGTACCCTGCTCCGCATCCATGCCATACGGACCTCAGTCTACCATCCACAAACAGATGGACTGGTAGAGCGGTTTAACCGCACCCTTAAAGGTATCATCCGGAAGGTGGTAGCACAGGATGGAAAAGACTGGGATACCCTTCTACCATACCTAAGGTTTGCAATACGGGAAGTCCCCCAGGCGTCCACCAGTTTCTCTCCCTTTGAGCTACTATACGGACGCCACCCACACGGAATATTAGATATCGCCAAGGGGGACTGGGAAGAACAACCCAACCCAGGAAAGAATGTCATAGAGCATGTGACACAGATGAGAGAGCAAATAGCTCGAGTAACTCCTATAGTACGAGAACATTTGGAAAAGGCACAAGACATATTATAACCGCCAGGTGAAAGTATGGGAAATTTCGGCCGGGAGAATGGGTGATGGTGCTAGTGTCGACAGCAGAAAGCAAACTCCTGGCCAGCTGGTATGGGCCATATGAGATAGTGAAAGCCATTGGGGAAGTGGACTATAAGGTCAGACAACCAGACCGCCGAAGACCAGAGCAGATCTACCACGTAAACTTACTGAAGCCCTGGCGTGACTGAGAGACATGCCTGGTCATTCAGAGAGCTCCACCTCAGACAGATGACCTACAGGAGCAGGTGAGGATATCCCCCGAGTTAGCCCCAGAACAATGAACAGAGGTCATTGATATGATCCAACGGAACCAAGATGTGTTCTGTACACAGCCGGGCCATACGACACTGGTCCAACATCATATCATCACCATGCCCAGCATAAGGGTGACGATAAGACCGTACTGGATACCAGAAGCTAAAAGAGAGGAAATTAGGACAGAAGTGAAGATGATGTTGGAACTTGGGGTTATTGAAGAATCCCACAGCCAGTGGTCCAGCCCTATCATCCTAGTACCCAAGCCTGATGGCACCCTGAGATTTTGCAATGACTTCTGGAAGTTGAATGAAGTATCCCAATTCAATGCCTATCCAATACCATGTGTCGACGAGCTAGTTGATCAGTTAGGCAAGGCCCGATACCTAACCACTCTGGACCTGACCAAAGGATATTGGCAAATTCCCCTGGCCAAGAACACCAAGGAGCAGACTGCTTTCTCTACACCTGATGGCCTGTTCCAATACACTGTCCTCCCTTTTGGACTCCATGGGGCCCCTGCAATTTTCCAACGACTTATGGATAAATTGCTGCGACCCCATGCCAGGTATGCTGCCACTTATTTAGATGATATAGTCATCCATAGCCCTGACTGGTAAACGCACCTAGAGAAAGTAGAAGCGGTACTAGTTGCCCTGCGGAAGACCGGCCTCACTGCCAACCCTCTCAAGTGCGTGATAGGACTAGCTGAGGCGAGATACCTCAGGTATGTAGTAGGGAGAGGCTTGGTAAAACCCCAATGGAACAAAGTGGAGGCAATACAAGATTGGCCTTGGCCAGTCCGTAAAAAGCAGGTCAGAGCATTTCTCGGGTTAGTAGGATACTATCGGAGATTCATCCCTCATTTCGCCACAAGAGCAGGGCAACTGACAGACCTGATAAAGGCTCGGGGCCCCGAGATAGTAAAATGGTTTGATGCAGCAGAAGGAGCATTCGCAGATTTAAGGACAGCCCTTTGCTGCCATCCAGTACTTATAGCCCCAGACTTCAAGAAAGAATTTGCCCTACAAACAGATGCCTTGGAAGTAGGGCTAGGAGCTGTCCTTTCGCAGATGGTAGGGGAGGAGAAACACCAGATACTGTACCTCAGCCGGAAGCTCCTCCCCAGGGAACAAAAGTATGCCATTGTTGAAAAGGAATGTCTGGCGATAAAATGGGCCATGGAAACTCTCCGCTACTACCTACTGGGGCAGCGATTTACCCTGGTGACAGACCACGCCCTGCTCCAGTGGATGCACAGAAACGAGGAAAAGAATGCAAGAGTGACTAGATGGTTCCTATCTCTGCAACCCTTTCATTTCCGAGTACAGCATAGGGCCGGAAGCCAACACAGCAATGCAGATGGCTTGTCACGACAGCACTGCCTCTCGTCCCAAGTAGCCCAACCCCATGGTGTTCAGCAGGGCGGGAGGATATGTGATACAGCATGGCCAGAAGGCAGCAGGAGAGTGATATAGGAGAGATATGTAAGTCCCAGGATGAGGAGAAGCCTTATTCCCTGTAGAGCAAAGAAAGGTTTCTATAGATTAATTAAAAGCACCTGAAGCCAATTAGAGCACCTGAAGCTAGTCACCTGATAAAAAAACCCCTCCTTCAATCAGCCAGGGGAAGGAGTTGGAGCAGAGAGCAGTTTGGAGAAGTGCCGTGGCTGGCTAGAAGACCAAGACCCTAGGTAAAGAGACACCCGGCTTGTGCAGAGAGAGAGGGCAGGAAGCCCCACAAGCTGAAGAGCAGGAGAGGGAAGTAGCCCAGGGGAAGGAAGCACTAGTTCAAGTGGTTTACCACTATCCCTAGGGCACCTGGGCTGGACCCGGAGTAGAGAGCGGGCCCGGGTCCCTCCCTCTCCACTACCCTACTCTGGGCTACTAGTGGGACAGTAAATACCCTAGTTCAGGGGCAGGAAACTGCGCCCTGACCTTTCCCCCCCCTCCCCCCCAAGAAGAGGAAGCACGGGACCCATCATAATTGTACCGGCAATTTGCCACAGGTGCCACAAGGACTCCTCATTGTTTTTGCTGATACAGACTAACACAGCTACCACGCTGAAATCTGGGCCCACTGTCTCAAAATCATCTTTGATGATTTTTTAAATCTACCCTACTGTCACCTACTATTGTTTATTTTTATATTAGAGTAACACTTTTTGAGGCCTCAGTTGAGATAAGGGCCCCATCGTGCCAGATGTCAGACAAACACAGTAAAAGACAGTTCCCACCCCAAAGAACTAACAATCTAGTTAATTAATCAAATTGACGTGTTAATAATTTAACACACATCCTTTTGCTTTGCTGTTTGCAAAGAAATACATGAGCCTGTGCTAGGGAAAAGCACCAGGAAGGTGACAAAGGGGACACAGTCCAGCACAGCAAACAGCACTTCAATAAAAATCCACCTGAATGCTGGTACTTAATATCCCATTACATCCTTTTCTATCATTCACCTGGAGAAGTTGAAAAGTGCACACCAAGTATCATTATGAACAGAACCTGCCAAGCACTGGCCAACAAAACCTAACGAGCTCTAGGCAATAAAGATCAATGGAAATAGATACTGCAGTAAAATTCTGAAGTCCTGTCTGTTTTAATTGAAATCCAGTGTAGGCTGGGGGGGAGTTCTGTGCCGCACAGATGCCGCAGTTTGGAGGGTTTCTCTGAAGACTACATAATTCCTTTTATTTAACCAAATGAGGAAGTTTCCACTTGCTGAGCATTCCTTTCCTTCATTCTGAGGGGGGTGAGTTGGTGCAGAAAGAATAAAAGGAGTTTCTAGGGCATCCAGAAGCTAAGGAACAGCAAAAATACATCCTAATATTTATAGATTTTTAATACTAGAAAAATGGGCCAACTTTCTGTATTGTGTGGACAGTTTGGCATGCTGGCCATTAAAAGTTTGCAGGTGAGTTAGAAGGATTAACAGAGGTTCATAAAAGCTGGACTGCATGGAGGAGATAGGAGCATCCCTGAGCTCCAGTCCCAAAACAATGCCCTAGCATGAGATCAAGTGACATTTCTTGTAGTCAATAAAACAGCAAGTGAAGAATAGAGAATCCAAGGGAATGGAGATGGAAGAGATCTGCTTGATCACATCTAGTGCTTCCATCAGGAGCCAATGCAGGATTGGTACCTAGTCCATCACATCATTGGAATCCTGTCTCACTGGCTGATCAGATAAGGACACTATTTCCTCAGTTTCTGAAAACTGTGCTTTTCAAATTAACTCTTTCAATCGGTGCTGCCTATGCTGCAAATCTCAGTATGTTTCCTGTATCCTACATACGTGCATGGTCTAATGTCTCCAGCACTGAGCAGAGAGACAGGAACTCTGAGCACTAATCCTAGCTCTGCTATGGACATGCACTGTGGACTTGGCCAAGTGCTGAGGCCAACGTTTTCAGATGTGGCCACTGATTTTGAGCACCGCAGATGTGGAGACACAGTAGGTATCACAGCGGGCACCTGAAAAGAGAAGTTGCCAAACATGTGGGTCTGATCCTAACTGAGTTTTACGTTCTCCACTTTCAAAATGGAGACAGTAAGATCTATCTCACAGGCAGTTACAAAGCTTAGTTAGTTAATGGATAACAGTGTCAAAGTCACCTCAGTGAGTTAGGAACCTAAGTCCCATATTCAAAAGTGACTTAGGGACAGATTTCTAAAGATATTTAGGGGCCTAATAATGCCAATCGGTGACTAGTGGGATTTTCGGAAGCAGTTATGCACCTAGCTCCCATTGGTTTCAAAATGCTTTAAAAATGTGACGCAAGGTTTTTAAAATGGTCCTCTAAAGGCACTAATTATTGTTGATCCTGAAATTCATTCTTTCCATCTGTGGCTTGCAAACAGAGGGAATTTGTCTAGTGATCAGAGCAGTGATGGGGGTGGGGAGGGTGAGTGCTTTATTCTCTACTGTACCCCAGGAATACCAGAACGCAGACTTGACCGAGGTGTGATCTGCCTCAAGTCCCTTCACCTCTGTGCACCTCACTTTCCTGTCTGTACAGTGGATCTAAACATACCTCCCTCACAGGCCCAACATTTGCAAAGATCCTTGGGTGGAGGAGGCCATCACAGGGCAAACTGTGGTTATTAAACTACTGCCTAATGAAAATGCAAAGAAGGTTTTCATTATTAAAAGGCTGGCCAATCACAGTGCAGGCTAGATTTATTGCCCTGATGTTTGCTCCATGATCGTGGGGTGCTCATTCACTGAAAATGTACAAATATATTGATTCGTCGATGAAGCTCCTGGAGCTGCACTAAACCATCTCAGACCTGAGGGGCTAATGTGCAAAGTCTCTGGAAGCAGCTGTTAAGACACCTCTGGTTGTCATGACAACATGCTCAGCTTCACCTGCAACCCACACTGGGTGGCTGGGTGGGGGATTAAGTGGACTCTAATTTTATTAGCAGGGTTCATTAGATTAATTAAATGGAGCAGGGATGCACTCTGTTAATCAGCACTGGGCTGAGAGAGTTGATCTTGACAGGACTATGGGAACTGCTCTGACACCACTCTGCTAATGACACTAAATCCAATTTCACACAGTGGCCAGCCCCAGTGACAGGGAGGTAATTAACACATCTCCTGACATCTTCTGATCTGCTGAGAAATTATGAGCAATTGCCTTGTTTGTTGCTAATCTGAAGCATGAAGGATGGCTCAGGACAAGCTGCGCTGAGAGTACTTCTAACTGTGCTGGAAAACAAGGAGAAGGGTCCATACACTGTACAATTGATAGCTAGGCCTCGCTGCCCCCTTGCAATCCCTTGCCTGGCAGAAAAACACAGCCTGAGTAGTCTGGGTGGCTTAGGGCACAGACAGATCCATTCTCTCCTTGGTCACTGGAGAGGCAAGTGCCTCCAGGAGTGGGAGATGGGACTACTCAGGTGCCTACAGTTAAGACTTTTCTGGCTCAGGGCTCATGCGATGTGACAGAATATGCCATGTCACATGCTCCTTCAGGATACCTGCACAACTCGGAGCACTCCAGTGAGGCTGTGGCAGGGTAGTCACCCTGTCATGCCTCGAAGGGCTTAAAACAGCCCTAAGAGAGGGCTGTAGCCGAAGGAAAGCTAGGCTGATTGGGGGAAGTAGCCACAGGTGGGGTCACGCCCTAATCAGGCCACAGCTGGCCCTATAAGACGGCTGTTAGCCAGGAACTGGGAGACAGACACTCTTTCTAGCTACCTGGAGAGAGGAGGACCTGGCTGCCTTGGAAGCTGAGGAGGGTACCTAGGGCAGAGCAGTGCTGGGGAAGGGCCGAGGGAGCTGGGGAGCTCCAGCCGAGCAGAGCTGTAGGCCGAGGTAAAGGCCCACGAAATGGTACTAAGGCTGCAGAGGAGCAGCCCAGACCTAGACAGAGGCAGCTGGTCCGACCCACCCCCTTGCCAATGATGAGTGGTACAGACTGCAGTCTGCCCCAGGGAGCGGGGGCTAGATGATGACTGACAGTAGCTACTGAGGCAAGGAAGGGATAGGAGGTTGGGGGTTCCCCTGGGAGGGGAGACCCAGACTGAGGGCGTACTGCAAGGGGACAGAACCCTAAGCTAGAAGGACACCAGGGTCGGGGAGGGGCACAGGGCCAGCGGCAGGCAAGACACCAACCAGCAGAGGGCGCTCCTGGCTGAAAAGAGCTAATTACCTGGACAACCAGCAGGAGGCGCCACAGCAGTGAGTTGTTGCCCCGTGACAGAGGCCTACATCTTCAGTGGATTTTGGGGGGGCCTAACTCCCATTGATCTGGGTGTTGGTCATCCAAGTTGCCAACTCTTGCAATATTTGATATTTTAAAGCCCCAGCTCCTGGAGTCATGTCATTATGTGAGACTCATCTTGATTATTTTCTTTTCTTAAAGAAAAGTAAGTTTCTAGCAATCATGGTTTGGGCTGAGTGGTCCAACTGGTGGCCCACGGGCTGAATCCAACCCATGGGATGATTCCATCTGGTCCCCCAGGCCCTCAAGGCATCCACTCCCAGAGAGAGCATTGCACAATGAATGAAATGCTGCTCCGCAGCACAATCCACATACAGAGACAAAATGGCATCCTCTGTGCAGCGTGACCTTGCATGCACCATACCTACAAGGTCACGCTGCAGGGAGGACGCCATTTTGTTTATGTATGTTGCCCGTGGAGGTGCCACACAACTGCGCATGTGGCCTACTGAAAAACTGTCCAGTGTGAACTTTTTCAATGTAAACGCAAAGGGCTCGGAAACCGAGAGAGGGAAAAATGAAATTTTTTTTTAAATAACTCAATTGTTAAGCCAGTCTTGTGATTCTGAGGAGCCTGACTCCTGGGTTTTAAACGCCTGGGGTAGCAATAATGGCAGATCCAGCCCTTTTCCCACCCCATTCCATGCTCTTGCCCTAGGCACACACCTCAGCACTACAGATTGTGCATGGAGTGCCACTTGTTAAAAGCCCCAAAACCCCTTACTGGTGAACACCAATTGAAGAGGAATTTCAGCCACTTGAGGGATACAGCTTTGGAGTCATTACACGGGGTGGGGCGGGGGGAAACTCATGCTCTATCAAGGCAGGATGATGGTTATGCAGGTTGATAAGAAATTGCCTGTACTAATGTATTATTGAATTTAATGACCCTAATGTCATTTGGAAAAAGGATTTGCATTTTCATATGTTCGAATAGAAGATTAGCAATGCTACCTTCAAAAAAGCTACTATATGCTTATTCCCAAGTCCTCAGTCCCCAGGCAGGAAAAGCCTCATCACTCTTCCCAACACACAAGGAGTGACTTTGAAGTATGAAATTGCTTGGACTGCAAATTCATTCATATCAAGCACAAAGCACAGTCTGCTCAGACCAAAGGTTTCCTGGGTGGTGAAGTATTCTCAACATGCTGGGAGCTCTGAATGGCTCATGACATTGGGAATAGACTAAGAGCCTCCCATCTTTAGACGCTAGTCACCAGCCATTGAAATGTCTTCGTATCGGATAGCTCTGTTGCTGCCTGTGTAAGATGAGGGGATGTGTCTGAGCCCAGATCCAAGCGGACCACATGTCTACACCACCAATATTACACCTTTAGAATCATACCTCCTTGCTACCAGTCACAGTGAGACTGGTGAAATTGCAGTAAGTGACAACAGCAGTAAAAAAAAGTAATGTTGACGGAAAAGGGAAAAGTTCTTTGGGACAGAGTAATAACAGACAGATGGGAAATGAGCTATGAATAGCTCTCTGAAAAGCAGTTAGTGGAGTTGTGCCAAGAAAGAGGGCTAGACCTGCAAAGCTAAATTACACACAGCTGATTGGCCTTCTGTATTCAAACAACCAGGAAGGAAATCATGAGCCAGAGTTCAGGGGGGTGGCCTGTTCATCATCAGTGGCTGGGGGTATTAGAGGCCAGTATCGACCAGAGATCTGAAGAGTGTACAGCAGCAGGCGCAGCATACAGGATTGACCCTGCCTGGAGCCCCGAATCAGGCCCTGGAGAGGCAGGACCTGTCGTCTGAGAAGCAGAAGCAGGAGAGAGCTGACTGGGAAAAGGAACGCGAGCTGGGCTCGAGGAGAAGAGGCCCAGCGACGGCATGAACTGCACCTCGCACAAGAGAGGAACCAGAGATCAGAGGATCTGGTAAGTGGGGCTAGAACAGGGAATGCTAATTCTGGAGGGGGCACAGATGCTAAACTGTTGCCCCGGTTCAAGGACAGGGAGATATAGGGTATGTCTGCACTACAGCAGAGACTGAGCCTCCCAGCCTCGGTAGACAGACTTGTGCTAGCAGCACTCATGATAACCTGCTAAAAATAGCAGTGTGGACATTGTAGCGCCAGCAGACTCAGGCTAGCCGCCCCCCCCCCCCCCCCCCAAGCTTGGACCCAAGGGGGCGTGTGGGCTTGAGCCTCCACCAGTGCTGCAACATCCACACAGCTATTTTTAGCATACTTGTGCGAGTCCCACTAACACACGTCTGTCTACCCAGGCTACCCACAGGGTATGTCTACACGACATTGTAAACTGTGGCTCAGGTAGGAGCTCAAATCCTCCTACTGTCCACACACAAATCCTTCTGACTCAGGTCAGCAAGCTCTCAGGACCTGGGTGCTGGGGTGGAGGTTGAGCCCGAGTCCCGCTGAGACTCAGATCCAAGCCTTATCATTTTGCAGTGTGGATGCAACTCAAGCCGCAGACCTGAGTGAGAAGGTCTGTGCAGTGTAGTACAGACACATTAGCATGGCTGTGAGACGCAGATCCAGCAATTGCAAACCCGGGTTTGCTCAAGCACGGGCTTTGGAACACCAAGTCCATAGGCACCTACTCAATGGGTACTCCAACCCTGGAGAACCCACAGAAAAAAATTAGCGGGTACACCCCCTGCCCCCGCAGCGCCTCCCACTCGCTGGTGGGCCTGCCGATCAGCTTCTTCCCCTCCCTCCCAGCGCCTCCTGCCCACTGCAGATCAGCTGTTTTTCGGAATGCAGGAGGCGCTGGGAGGGAGGGGGAGGAGCAGGGGCGCTTGGGGGAGGGGGTGGAACTGGGTGAGGCAGTAAGAGGTGAGGCGGGGGGCAGCCTTGGGAAAGGGGTGGAGTGGGGTTGGGGCCTGGGACTGACAGTGGATTGAGCACATCCAGGGAAAGGAGGAAGCTGGCTCCTGTGACCAAGTCCACAAGCCTGGGTCCCCCAGATCCGGGTTTACAATGCAGTGTAGACATATAGATGCCTAGGTAACTGCCCTTGAAAAGACTTGCGATTTGAACCAGATAAGGGTTTCAGAGCAATACAGGTTTCTGAACCCCTTAGTGGGAGTAAAAGGCAAAGAAGCCTACAGCCAAATGGAAGGGACAGAGTCTGTGGGCTTTGATCAGTTTTAAAAAACATAACTCCTCAAATGTGAATAGACTCCCAAGTCTCACAGGAAAAGATTTCAGGGGGTGCAAGAGCAGGAGGTGATGACTGACACTGAAAGGATTATAAGTCCTGCCTCAGTGAGAGAGAAAGAGAGGTGTGCTAGTGCTGAACAGGTGTTTTCTCCCTGTCACTCCAGTCTGTTAGCCACCCAAACAATCTCCTGAGTAGCTCTGCAAGCCTTTACTTTGCCTTGCAGGTTAACTTTAGGTGCACCGCGATCTCAAGCTGTAGCCTATAGGTAAAGGCATTTGTTAGGTAATGCATAGGTACTAGTTAAGGCAGTAATGTAATGAGCCTTCATGCCGCAAGGGCTGTAAAACAATAGCTTAGTTAAACCAATGTAGGCCACAGATGCTGAATTTTATCTTTCCCAGTGGATGCTCCACCCCTTCCCCTGAGGCTCTGCCCTGTCCCGAGGTCCCCCACCTGGCGCTCACTGCTCTCTGCCTTCCCCAAGCACCTTCTGCCAGCCACCAAACAGCTGATTGGCAGCCCCGTGCCAAACAGCTGTGGCTGGTGGGTTCTGAGCACCCCCTATTTTTTTCCCCATGGGTGCTTGAGCCCCAGAGCACCCACAGAGTTGGTGCTATGCATACGGCCCAAAAAGGCTTAGCACATGCAGCTAACCAGGAGTAACACTAAATCATAAGATAGCACAGGATGGAATGCTGTAGAATCATAGACTATCAGGGTTGGAAGGGACCTCAGGAGGTCATCTAGTCTCACCTTGAGATAGTTTAAAGTTAAGAACATCAGCAGATGTCCAACCATAAGAATACCATGGTAGCTAATTGATGTATATGCTAATAAGCTTGAGGTAAACAGACTAGTAACCTACAGGAGAAGGGGATCCCAACATTAGAAGGCTGAGGAAATACAAATAAGGAAAAGGGACTGAAACTCCTACTGAACATGCATTAGCATACTGATGTCAGCATACTATTATAAATACAGAAGTTTTTTCTTACATGTGAGAGCTGCAACCATGCACATTGGGGTTCCCAACTGAACAATAATTCTAATACTGGGCCTGATCTTGGGACGAGGACCTACCAAACCTCAGACTGTTAACTTAAGAATTCTCAGTTATCAATATAATTAATACATAATCATAGACCAGGCAACAGAGCCCCCTTGTAATATCCAACCCCTGTCACTGGACACTCATAGAATTACCAACTCAACTGCCTCTAAAGAGACAGTGCACACAGCAGCTTGTTTGAGTCAACTAAGAAGTCACACTTTGCTCACAGCACAGCATTGAGATCTACTGATGATAAAAAAAGAGGTTTATTAACCAAGATAGAGCTTTAAGAGATATTAAGCAATGATAATGGAAACAGAAATGGTTACAAATAAAACAAAAGTATAACATATTCCTAAGAAATGAAACATAACTTTAGCAGGTTAGAATCTTTGTCTCAGATAAACCTCTCAGCATCGGGGCCAGGATCCAGCTTTCCTGATACAAAAAGCGCTGTCTGTTTTGCTGCCACAGTGGTGGAGAATCACATTTTTCCTTCTTATAGTCCAGTAAAGTCTAAACCATTTCCTTTTGAAGTGTCCCCCTGGGGAGATCCTTCTCCCCCACTGCTCATGCTGCACTGTGGGGACTCCATGCTGCTTTCTCATCCTCCTGTTAACTTTTTCTTCCTGTTTACCTCAGATGCAAATGTGCCTCCCACTGTATTTGGCTTACCCTGCTTAGTTTGCATCCAAGCCCTGTGCAGACAGGTAAATCAACATGCCTTTGGTTTGGAGAAATGTGTTTATCAACCCTGCCTGGTTACATAGTTTAAATATATATTTTAGTACATACATGCTGCTTCTTTATTATTCGTACATACAACACACTCCACTTGATGATGACCAGTAGGATATAAACTTTCATTTGATATTTCACACAGCCTTCTTTACAAATAAATACCTTGACAGCAATGTGTTAGTGCAGTGAGTTTATCACACCTCACAGGAGTTGCTGATGCAGTAGTGACCCACCAGCAGGCCTCTGTGCCACAATGATGTATATGGAGGTGGTGATCCAAATTGGGGAGTTCATCCTCAAATGGGGCACAGGTTTTGGAGCCACTACCATAAATGCTTAGTATGAACTGGTGGAGCTGGAACAGTTCTGAGATGTGTCCACGTGACCTACAATGGGGTTAGGGTTGCCAGGTGTCCGGTTTACTACTGGAATGCCCTGTCGAAAAGGGATCCTAGTGGCTCCGGTCAGCATTGCTGACCGGGCCGTTAAAAGTCTGGTTGGCGGCACAGAGGGGCTAAGGCAGGCTCCCTGCGGCTCCCCGCAACTCCCAGAAGCAGCAGCATGTCCCCACTCTGGTTCCTACGTGTAGGGGCAGCTGGGGGCTCTGTGCGTTGGCCCGCCCCAAGCGCCAGCTCTGCAACTTCCATTGGCCAAAAACTGTGGCCAATGGGAGCTCTGGGGGTGGCGCCTGTGGATGGGGCAGTGCACAGAGCCGCCTGGCCGCAGCTCGACGTAGGAGCCAGAGGGGGTACATGCCACTACTTCCGAGAGCTGCTTGAGGTAAGCACCACCCATAGCCTGCACCCCCTGACCCCCCTCCTGTGCCCCAACCCCCAGCTCAGCCCAATCCCCCTCCCACCTTCTGAACCACTCGATCCCAGCCCAGAGCACACTCCTGCACCCCAAATCCCTCATCCCTAGCCCCACCCTAGAGTCTGCACCCCCAGCCAGACCCCTCACACCCCCAACCCCCTACCCCAGCCCAGAGCCCCCTCCTGCACCCCAAGCCCCTCATCCCTGGCCCCACCCCAGAGCCTGCACCCCCAGCCAGAACCCTCAGCCCCTCCCACACCCCAGCCGCGTGAAAATGAGTGAGTGAGGGTGGGGAGAGCAGGGGCTGGGGGGGGGAGAATGGAGTG
The DNA here is from genome assembly GCF_965152275.1 of Natator depressus. Classification (NCBI taxonomy): domain Eukaryota; kingdom Metazoa; phylum Chordata; order Testudines; family Cheloniidae; genus Natator; species Natator depressus. The sequence goes on along the minus strand of NC_134241.1, from coordinate 41,708,153 downwards.
AGCAGGGGGCAGGGCCTCAGAGGAGGGGCGGGGCAGGAGTGTTTGGTTTTGTGCAAGTAGAAAGTTGGCAACCCTAAATGGGATTAGTGGATAAAAAGCCCAAAGGCCAGCATGCTGCAGGCAGGCTGGCTCCCAATGCAGCAATACTAGAAATACCGGGCACCATAAGAGTCTGTTTATTGCACAGAGACCCAGGTTCCAAAGGAGCTGAATTTCTCCTGTTGTCTGCAGTGGCTGATGATTAATAATCACCAGTGTAATTCCTGTAGTGCAAATTTTCTTCCCTTTCAACCCAGGGTGGCCTCCAGGGACCAGACTTATTTCAGAACCTAAGTTCAACAGCATTGTGGTTTTCCAGATGTCAGTTGTCTCCAGTCACACCATGACACGTGTCTGGTCAGCTCTTCACGTGGGCCGTTCTAATTATTGATGGCGGCCTGCTGCATCAGCAACTTTTAGTTTCCCTTGCTGTGACTTCCCTCTGCTTAGGCAATTTTGTCTCCCGTGTTGCTGAAGCAACACTGGAGATAGAATACTGTCTGGCCTGGGCCCCACTCAGGAAACAGTCTCTCATCTGACCCATGGGATGCCTGTGAATAGTTTGTACCTGGGCCTCCTTCAATTTTTTTAACCATTTCCATAGCAATCATTTCTTGAAGAGCTTCATCTGGGATAAAGGAGTTGCCTTTAAGGAAACCTCAGTTTCTGCTTCCACATTTGTAACAGTGTGTGACCTGGCCCATAGGTTTATCCAGTCAGTTTTCTTCCTCCAAAAGCAGATTATGAAGTTCCCTGGTAAACTATTTATAACTGACTTCATACCGAATTCTCTCATAGCCTGCAGTGGGCACAGAGCCCTCTCTGCATTGCCAATTCCTGATTCACTGCAGCAGGTTCTGCTTCACTTGAGCATTCCCCCAGGGATGGTGCAGGGAAAACCTTATTTAACAGTCTTAGGGTATGTCTACACTACGAAATTAGGTTGAATTTATAGAAGTCGGTTTTGTAGAAAGCATTTTTATACAGTTGATTGTGTGTGTCCCCACACAAATGCTCTAAGTGCATGTAGTCGGCGGAGTGTGTCCACAGTACCGAAGCAACCGTCGACTTCCGGAGCGTTGCACTGTGCGTAGCTATCCCACAGTTCCCGCAGTCTCCACCGCCCATTTGAATTCTGGGTAGAAATCCCAGTGCCTGATGGGGCTAAAACATTGTCGTGGGTGATTCTGGGTACAATCGTCAGGCCCCCCTTCCCTCCCTCCCTCCGTGAAAGCAAGGGCAGACAATCATTTTGCGCCTTTTTTCTTGAGTTTCCTGTGCAGTCGCCATACCACGGCAAGCATGGAGGCCACTCAGCTAACCATCACCATATGTCTTCTGGGTGCTGGCAGACGCGGTACAGCATTGCTACACAGCAGCAGTTTATTGCCTTTTGGCAGCAGACAGTGCAGTATGACTGGTAGCCATCATCGACGTAGTCCTGGGTACTCTTTTAACTAGGCGCCTGGGCAAACATGGGAGTGACTCAGCCAGGTCATTTCCCTTGTTTCATTTCATGGCGATTGAGTCCTACCGGCAGTGCACTGTCTTTTAACCTGCAGCCAGCAGAAGATGATGGCCAGTAGTCATACTGCGCCGTCTTCTGCCGAGCACCCAGGTGTTGATGATGGCTAGCAGTCGTACTGCACAGTCTGCTGCCACCAAGATGTATAAAGATAGATGAAGTGGCTCAAAACAAGAAATAGATCAGATTTGTTTTGTATTCATTTTCTCCTACCTCTGTGAAATCAACGGCCTGCTAAACCCAGTTTTGAGTTCTATCCTTGAGGTTTTGAGTTCTATCCTTCAGGGGGCCATTCAGTTTCTCGCAAAGCCACCCCCTTTGTTGATTTTAATTCCCTGTAAACCAACCCTGTAAGCCATGTCGTCAGTCGCCCCTCCCTCCGTCAGGGCAATGGCAGACAATCATTCCGCGCCTTTTTTCTGTGCAGACGCCATATCATGGCAAGCATGGAGCCCGCTCAGATCACTTTGGCAATTAGGAGCACATTAAACACCACGCGCATTATCCAGCAATATATTCAGCACCAGAACCTGGCAAAGCAATACCGGGTGAGTAGGCGACGTCAGCGCAGTGACGTGAGCGATGAGGACATGGACACAGACTTCTCTCAAAACACGGGCCCTGGCAATGTGGGCATCATGGTGCTAATGGGTCAGGTTCATGCGGTGGAACACCGATTCTGGGCTCGGGAAACAAGCACAGACTGGTGGGACCGCATAGTGTTGCGGGTCTGGGACGATTCCCAGTGGTTGTGAAACTTTTGCATGTGTAAGGGCACTTTCATGGAACTTTGTGACTTGCTTTCCCCTGCCCTGAGGCGCAAGAATACCAAGATGAGAGCAGCCCTCGCAGTTGAGAAGCAAGTGGCAATAGCCCTGTGGAAGCTTGCAACGCCAGACAGCTACCGGTCAGTCGGTAATCAATTTGGAGTGGGCAAATCTACTGTTGGGGCTGCTGTGATGCAAGTAGCCAATGCAATCAAAGATCTGCTGATATCAAGGGTAGTGACCCTGGGAAATGTGCAGGTCATGGTGGATGGCTTTGCTGCAATGGGATTCCCTAACTGTGGTGGGGCCATAGACGGAACTCATATCCCTATCTTGGCACCGGAGCACCAAGCCGGCGAGTACATAAACTGCAAGGGGTACTTTTCAATAGTGCTGCAAGCACTGGTGGATCACAAGGGACGTTTCACCGACATCAGCGTGGGATGGCCGGAAAAGGTACATGACGCTCGCATCTTCAGGAACTCTGGTCTGTTTCAAAAGCTGCAGGAAGGGACTTTATTCCCAGACCAGAAAATAATCTTTGGGGATGTTGAAATGCCTATAGTTATCCTTGGGGACCCAGCCTACCCCTTAATGCCATGGCTCATGAAGCCGTACACAGGCAGCCTGGACAGTAGTCAGGAGCTGTTCAACTACAGGCTGAGCAAGTGCAGAATGGTGGTAGAATGTGCATTTGGACGTTTAAAGGCGCGCTGGTACAGTTTACTGACTCACTTAGACCTCAGCGAAACCAATATTCCCACTGTTATTACTGCTTGCTGTGTGCTCCACAATATCTGTGAGAGTAAGGGGGAGACGTTTATGGCGGGGTGGGAGGTTGAGGCAAATCGCCTGGCTGCTGGTTACGCACAGCCAGACACTAGGGTATTAGAAGAGCACAGGAGGGCGTGGTGCGCATCAGAGAAGCTTTGAAAACCAGTTTCATGACTGGACAGGCTACGGTGTGGAAGTTCTGTTTGTTTCTCCTTGATGAAACTCCCCGCCCCTTGGTTCACTCTACTTCCCTGTAAGCTAACCACCCTCCCCTCCTCCCTTCGATCACCACTTGCAGAGGCAATATAGTCATTGTTGCTTCACATTCATGCATTCATCACACAAATAGGGGGATAACTACCAAGGTAGGCCAGGAGGGGTGGTGGAGGAGAGAAGCACCAGGAGGGGTGGTGGAGGAGGGAAGGACAAGGCCACACAGCACTTTAAAATTTAAAACTTTAAAACTTATTGAATGCCAGCCTTCTGTTGCTTGGGCAATCCTCTGGGGTGGAGTGGCTGGGTGGCCAGAGGCCCCCCCACCGCGTTCTTGGGCATCTGGGTGAGGAGGCTATGGAACGTGGGGAGGAGGGCGGTTGGTTACACAGGGGCTGTAGCGGCGGTCTGTTCTCCTCCTGCCTTTCCTGCAGCTCAACCATACGCTGGAGCATATTGGTTTGATCCTCCAGCAGCCTCAGCATTGAATCCTGCCTCCTCTCATCACACTGCCGCCACCCTTCAGCTTCAGCCCTCTCTTCAGCCCGCCACCTCTCCTCCCGGTCATTTTGTGCTTTCCTGCACTCTGACATTGTCTGCCTCCACGCGTTCGTCTGTGCTCTGTCAGTGTGGGAGGACAGCATGAGCTCAGAGAACATTTCATCACGAGTGCGTTTTTTTCACCTTCTAATCTTCACTAGCCTCTGGGAAGGAGAAGATCCTGTGATCTTTGAAACACATGCAGCTGGTGGAGAAAAAAAAAAGACAGTGGTATTTAAAAAGACACATTTTCTAGAACAATGGCTACACTCTTTCATGGTAAACCTTGCTGTTAACATTACATACACAGCACATGGGCTTTCGTTCCAAGGTCGCATTTTGCCTCCCCCCACCACGTGGCCAGACCCTCACCCCTCCCCGTGGCTAACAGTGGGGAACGTTTCTGTTCAGCCACAGGCAAACAGCCCAGCAGGAACAGGCACCTCTGAATGTCCCCTTAAGAAAAGCACCCTATTTCAACCAGGTGACCATGAATGATATCACTCTCCTGAGGATAACACAGAGAGATAAAGAACGGATGTTGTTTCAATGCTAGCAAACATACACTGCAATGCTTTGTTCTACAATGATTCCCGAGTATGTGCTACTGGCCTGGTGTGGTAAAGTGTCCTACCATGGTGGACGGAATAAAGCTGCCCTCCCCAGAAACCTTTTGCAAAGGTTTTGGGAGTACATCCAGGAGAGCCGCAAATGCCAGGGCAAATTAATCATTAAACATGCTTGCTTTTAAACCATGTATAGTATTTTAAAAGGTACACTCACCAGAGGTCCCTTCTCCTCCTGGCAGGTCCGGGAGGCAGTCTTGGGTGGGGTCTCACCCTGGCTCCAGGTCCAGGGTGAGAAACAGTTCCTGGCTGTCGGGAAAACCGGTTTCTCCACTTGCTTGCTGTGAGCTATCATCTTCCTCGTCCCCAAAACCTGCTTCTATGTTGCCTCCATCTCCATTGAAGGAGTCAAACAACACGGCTGGGGTAGTGGTGGCTGAACCCCCTAAAATGGCATGCAGCTCATCATAGAAGTGGCGTGTTTGGGGCTCTGACCCGGAGCGGCCGTTTGCCTCTCTGGGTTTCTGGTAGGCTTGCCTCAGCTCCTTAAGTTTCATGCGGCATTGCTTCGGGTCCCTGTTATGGCCTCTGTCCTTCATGCCCTGGGAGATTTTGACAAATGTTTTGGCATTTCGAAAACTGGAACGGAGTTCTGATAGCACGGATTCCTCTCCCCATACAGCGATCAGATCCCGTACCTCCCGTTCGGTCCATGCTGGAGCTCTTTTGTGATTCTGGGACTCCATCATGGTCACCTCTGCTGATGAGCTCTGGCCAGCGTGGCAAGCCGCAGGTGACCATGCAAACAGGAAATTGAAATTCAAAAGTTTGCAGGCCTTTTCCTGTCTACCTGGCCAGTGCATCTGAGTTGAGACTGCTGTCCAGAGCGGTCACAATAGAGCACTCTGGGATAGCTCCCGGAGGCCAATACCGTCTAATTGCGTCCACAGTACCCCAAATTCGACCCGGCAAGGCCGATTTAAGCGCTAATCCCCTTGTCGGGGGTGGAGTACGGAAATCGATTTTAAAAGAGCCCTTTAAGTCGGAAAAAAGGGCTTCGTTGTGTGGACGGGTGCAGGGTTAAATCGATTTAATGCTGCTAAATTCGACCTCAACTCCTAGTGTAGACCAGGGCTTAGGAATGCACACAAATAACTGAACAGAGGGTCCCTTTCCTGACACCTCCTGGCTTGCCTTTCCTTCCAGTATTTCAAAAGGGCTAATCCCCCCCTCATAGCCACCCTATAACTGTTTGTGGAACCATTATCTACGTTGAAAAGCTGCTGGTAAAATACTTTGGTATCACCATCCAAAAAACACTGGTAAGGGACCATGCCACTGTCTTAGACAACTTATTCATAAAGCAACAGCTCAAAGTCTGTCAAGTACTCACAGATTCCAGTCTCATCTGCATGATCAGGAAATTTCACCTCCTGCAAAAGTGCTCTTGCCATGTTGAAGCCACAGTCACAAGTTGTAATACTCATTTATAAAATCCCAAGATTCACTGGAACACTTAAAGTAGCAACTCTAGTGCACACTGGCAGGACTAAAACTTCTGACAGACCCCACCCCAATCAGATACAACAGAACACCAAACCAAGAGCACAGTTTAGCACAAAGGTAAGAATATAGCATCACTATCTGGTGAAAGTGCTGTCTGCACTGATCATTACAAGCCAAATATTTGTTAAAGGAGAGGATTATTTTTTGTAGATTCCAGCCTAATCACACAAAGAAAAGCAACATCTGCTCAGTGAATAGACTCCTGAGGAGAATTAACCATGGAGGGGAATGGGAAAGAGTTGAACCAGGAGGATTCTCTTTAGAAAAAGAACATTTATTTTTAGTCTCCTTGTATGGTCCCTCTTCCCCCTCATTTCCTTCCTGGCTGCAGGCCGAATTGCCAGCTGTCACCAGAGGAGCATGACTCCTGTGAACATACTAGGAATCATGCTCCTCTGGTGACAGCTGGCAAGTCAGCCTGCAGCCAGGAAGGAAATGAGGGGGAAGAGGGACCATACAAGGAGACTAAAAATAAATGTTCTTTTCCTAAAGAGAATCCTCCTGGTTCAACTCTTTCCCATTCCCCTCAGGAGTCTATTCACTGAGCAGATGTTGCTTTTCTTTGTGTGATTCATCACCCTTTTGAATCAGGACATATTTCTTCCTTCGGAGGACCAAAGCTGTCAGTCCTGCTTGCTGGGTGCCTTTCCCTTAGGCAGCTTTTGTCCAGCAGGGGGCATATGTTAGAAGAAACTGCATGAGCTGGGGTTTAAACTTAGAGGCTGGATAGCCTGACTTAGCAGGACAAGGGAGTGTAAAGTCAGGGCAGTCCTTACCCGTACGCAGCTGCGTAGGGCACCAGGAAATTTGGGGCAAATTTCCTGGTGCCCTGCGCAGCTGCGTGCTCCTCCGGTCCCTGCTCCAGCTCTTCCCGCCCAGCCCTGCCCCACCCCAGCCCCGCCCCCACTCCCCTGAGGAGTGCAGCAGGGCTGGACCTGCAGTCATCAGCAGCAGGAAGTGCAGCGACCTGGTCCCAGCTGCACCGCCAGTGAATGCTGGATGGTGGTTCCCCACTGCCCCCCAAGCCAGCCCCACCCCACCCCCCATGGAGGCCTGGGGTCCGTCCCCAACCTTCCCCCCCCCCGCAGAGACCTGGGGCCACACACACACACACACACCCCCTGCAGGGGGCCTGCGTAATGCCCCAGAATTGCTAGGGACGGCCCTGTGTAAAGTGGACACAATATACTGGGGGTAATTGAGAGTTGCTGTGCATTAGATTCCTATGTGCTAACTTAGATTTGCTGATGCAGAAGGAGTCTGCCCGCTCTGTAAAACCTACGTTTGCATCCACACTAGGGGCATTGCTACACTCGCAGATGTAGAGTGCTGCGAGTTAAACTCGCCTTCGGAGAGTGCAGTAGGGAAAGCACTGCAGTCTATCCACACTGACAGCTGACAGCGCACTGGCGTGGCCACATTTGCAGCACTTGCAGCGGCATTGGGAGCGGTGCATTATGGGCAGCTATCCCAGCATGCAAGTGACTGCAACGTGCTTTTCAAATGGGGGGTGGGGTGGAGTGGAGTGTGACAGGGAGTGTGTTCTGTGTATGTGGGGGGGGGAGAGAGTGGGTTTTTGGGGTGCTGAGAGTGTGTCAGCATGTTGTCTTGTAAGTTCAGACCCCCCCCCTTACCCCCCCAACCTCTCTCTCACTCACTCAAAGCAAACAGTAAATGTTTGCTTTTTCTCAGAGCTGACAAGCAGCCGGCTTCTCCGAAATGGAGGTTTGAAAGGGCATTTCTGCATTCCTGTAGCTGATTTCACAACAATGACAAGAGTGGCCATTTGAGTTAAGGGGATTATGGGACGTTTCTGGAGGTCAATCAGAGCACAGTAATGCAACACCTCATCCACACTGGTGCCGCAGCGCTCCAGTAAGGGCACAGCAAACGTTGTTCCACTCACCAAGGTGGAGTACCAGCAATGCTGTAGCCGCGGAGTCGGAGTGCTCTACGTGCCTTGTCAGTGTGGACAGGGAGTGAGCTAGGGTGCCTGGGGCTGCTTTATTGCGCTGTAACTCGCAAGTGTAGCCAAGGCCTAAGGCTGCCTTACGCAATCCAGGTGGCGTGTTCTCTTTGACAGCCCTGTCAACTAGCAAACCTCCCCCAAGACTGCCCCCAGCCCTGGTACCCTCCGTGCCCCTGCTTCCTGAAATGCCCCCTAGCTCCTCCTCTGAAGCTCCTCAGCTGGCAATCCAGCAGTGAACTGCCAACTGGCACACCTTGCAACCCCAACTTTCACCCTCCCTGGTCATGCTCCCTGTTTCATGTACCAAGTGCTGGGTGATAACATGAGATTACTCTATTCTTATTAAATTAATGAGGCTCTTAAAGCAGGTATTCACAGCGCTGCTGTAGCTGCAGCGAGCATTCAAGCCATGTCCACACAGACTGACTTCCTAGTGTCCCCTACAAACTCCTCCCTCCTGCCCCCATGCTTCTCCTCCACATTCCAGATATGTTGCTACAGAGTACCAGACACTCTGTCCGGTTCAACAGAAGAATCAATCAAGTGCCTCTATGTAGCAAAGACAGTTGCAGACAACCGAGGTTATTGCTCAAAGCAATAGACCGCATAGCTGGCCCAGACATAAATCATGTGCACTGAGGGGTTTCCCTGGTTGTAAACACAGGGGCTAGAATATTGGTTGTAGGAAGTGGGTGTGGGAGGCAGGCGGGGGTGAAAGTAATTTAAAGGACTTACCGGTACACCGGAGTCCTGAGCACGGGGCGTGGCCTCAACTGGAAGAGGCGGAGCCTTTAAATACACGGGTCCTTTACATCAAGATTTAAAGGCCCCAGGGCTCCAGCTGTGGTAACGGCGGCTGGGAGCCCTGGGCCCTTTAAATCACACCTGGGCAGAGGCGGCTGGGAGCCCTGGGGCTCAGGGGAGATTTAAAGGGCCCGGGCTCTGGCCACCACTACCATAGCAGAGCCCCAGGCCTTTAAATCACTGATGGAGCTCCAGGGGCTTGGGCGGAGATCTAAAGGGTCTGGGGCTCCGCTGAAGTTGCAGCAGCCAGAAGCCCCTGGCCCTCTAAATCACCATCAGAGCCCTGCCGCCGCTACCCCAGGACTCTGGCAGCGGGGCCCGGGTGGCGATTTAAAGTGCCCAGGGCTCCCCACAGCAGCCAGAACCCCAGGCCCTTTAAATCACTACCAGAGCCCTGCCGCCGTTGCCCCAGGGCTCCGGCAGGGGGGCTCAGGCAGCAATTTAAGGGGCCTGGGGCTCCGGCCGCTGCAGGGAGCCCCGAGCCCTTTAATCGCCGGCCTAGGGAAGCAGGTCCCGTCCGATACGGCATACCAGACCATACTGGCTTACTTTCACCTCTGGAGGCAGGAGAAGGAGCTGTGAGCATGATCCTGACAGGAAGCAGAGAGACAGGGATTCCTGGGCACAGAGCTCACTGCAGGGGCAGACTTGAGGATCTCCGAGCAAGGCTACCAACTGCTGTTTGTTGCTACTCTGTTCAGGGAAACAGGGCTTTGTGGACACTCTTTGTAAACAGAAAAGGCCACACCAAGAACATCCCAGATTCATATCAACAGCTTGGCAAGGCCCCAAATATAGAACCAAAAATCATAATGAAGAAACTGGGAGTGGGAACCCGTAGCTGAAATCTAAAGAAAAGAGGATAAAGAATCCCAGAGAACCCAAGCTACAAAGCCACACAGCACTCTGTGCCTTCTATGATACTATGAACAAACAGGAGTGACTACAAATCCCAAACAGCGCTGGTGAAAGGAGTAGGGTTGCCAACTCTTACTGAAGCTATTCCGGGAGACTTTTTTTTTTTTCCAACATGACGTACTGTCATTTCTTAAAATATCCTATTAAAATCTCCTGGATTGCTTTCAATGGTCACCAGAAGATCGATGCCGATTCTGGAAGACTCCAGGCCAATCCTGGAGGGTTGGCAACTGTAGAAAGGAGGGTGGAGATGGCAGAAAGTCCTGGGGCTCTTTATTTCTCGTGGGATGAGGATCTGAGTATCTCCTGTTCCAGACTGGACTGGCTGGAGACTGCACAGCCCGGGGCCCTTGCTGGTGCCCCGTCCCTGGCAATTCCCAGGATTTTTATGAAATGGTATTTCCAGAAGGAAAGGCTGTGCCCTGGGTCCTCTCACTCCAACTCCTCCCTGTTTGTGCAGCAAGAGAAGGATTTTCTCTGGTACAGGTTTTTCCTCATTGACTGAGCCACTATGGTAAGTGCAATTTACGGGCAGCCCATCATCTGTATACAATCCACACAAAGTCTTATTTACCACTGAAATAAGTACAACAGAAACTATCTGAATCCATGCCAAGGAGATAAGTAAAACACAGGTCATCTGCACAAGGGTGGAATCAGTTGCATAGTATTACAGGGAATAAGATCTAAGCAATATAAGAAAACATCCTAATGAGAGCCTGGTCTTTAGAATAGGGCTCTTTGTTTCCCCTTGCATGACGAGGCATGCCATAAATCAAAAAGGCACCTGCTGCATCCTATCCAAGGCACTCCAAGCAGCAAGAAACCCATCCATCACTGCTAACAGAAGTGGGATTTGAGTTTAAGTTACAAATTCTCAACCTATGCACTTGTGATTGTTTGGAAACAAAGTCCTTTGGAATTTCTTCCTTTGAAGTCTCAGTGTGTTGAACAGCTCCAACGGGGTTGAATTACCATTCTAAGGAGGCCAGAAAACAAGCAGAAAATTTAACCTAGAAAGCACAATGGGTCCAACTCACGTGTCTGCTGCCCTTAGTTCCAAGTGTTCAAAACTCTTTTCCCTCCAGAGATCTGGGGTCAAATTCAGTGACGACAAGAGTGGGCCCTGATCTCAATGCAGTTCCAGACACCTCAGCTCAATTTAAACCCACACCAGACATTCAGATTTGATCTTATTATTTAGGGAGAAAGGTTCATCCTAGTCATAATGTATGTGCATGTGGCACTCCACTAACCGATAACACCCCGCTCGTATCTAGCGCATTTCATCCATAGATCTCAAAGTGCTTTACAAAGGGGCTGTATCATTAACCCCATTTTACAGATGGGTAAATGGAGGCACAGAACAGGGGCATGACTTGCCCACAGTCACCCAGCAGGCTCCTGGCAGAGCCAGAATAGAACCCAGGTCTCATTAGTAGCTGCTGTTGCCAGGCAGGAGAGGTTCCTCAATGGATGGGAATGGGATGCATGGACACCACTGGGGTCAGGTATCTGCACAGCAACCCAGTCATCTTCCCTGCTCCATCTGCTTTGCACTAACGAACGTCTGGAGGGCTGGTACAGCTGCTATACCAAAGCAAAAGAGGGCCGCTTCCTAGTTCTTTGCCACAGGAGGCTTCCACAAATTACTCCATCATGTCACTTAAAAAGTCATCTCTCAGAGAGGTTGTACCCAGAGCTGAGGGGGGTGCCCTCAACAGCACAGAAAACCTGGAGTCAGAGAAACTTACTTCTAAAGATAACAACAAGTAGAGCTGGGGAATGGCCTATTAGGTCACATCTAGCCCATCCCTACAGCCGCGGTCTGGTAGTTCCCTATGGCACATTTTCAGGGGTTTGTCACATGATAGACCTGCGAGGTAATCCTCACCTTTATAGACTGACTAGGAAAAGTACAATCAAGATTTCTGCTGACATGGAACTCTCTCTGGCAACAGTGGGCAATACACATATTCTCTGTGTAATCTCCTCTCTCACTCCTATGTCAAATTTTGGGATTAAATAGTAAAGCTATGACTGGAGCTGTCCACATCCTGGAGATACTGGCTGTCCACATCCTGGGGATGTGTTCTGACTTGTCTTTATTATGGAATCTGGCAAAACTAAGAGCACATTATCCTTTCTTAATCCTGCCTCAACGCAGGGGGCTGGCGTAGGTGACCTCTTGAGGTCCCTTTCAGGACAGTCTAGGAGTCTATCCAAGTTCTTACTGGTCTCCAGAACAGCCATGCCCAGGCAGGGAAGTTGTATGGATTCTGAGCTGCCTGCAGACACCGGAAATGGGGACTGAGCAGTGCAAAGACCATTGGGCATTACTGGGTATGTGACAGTTTCATTTACAACTGATGTGACAATCCCACTTCTCACCACTGAAGCTCTCCATAGGATAACAGCAGAGGGCAGCAGAAGAGGGAGCGGCAGGAGGCAGGGAAGAGAGCTGCAGAAGTGAAGACAGCTACTTTTCATGCTGCAATCTCACCAAGGGGAGAATTTTTCACAGAGATAGTGAGTATAATTATATAAGAGAAAACATGCTCTAAATCCCAAAAGGACCCTGCAGACTTTCCCAGCATGAGAAATGAGGCTTGCCTGTTTTACTCTGTGCAGCCTAATGATTTACACTGATTGATGTAGGATTTGAATGGGATGCATTTATTTGTCACACAAACGCTATATCATGATAATATCTGCAAGCCACAATTCTGGAAACGATTTACAGTAACCTTCACAATGCAGCCTGCCAGTTTACAGGTTCCTAGCCATGTCTGTAAGTGTAACTGACCAAGCAGAGGTTATAGAAAGATGCAACATGCTTCCATGTGGCATCATTTTTAAAAGAAACATTGCAGAATGAAATCATTTTGGATTGGGGGCTTGTGACAGGGTGTACTCACTGCAAGTGGCGCCTCCTCCTAGCTGTTCTGGGGATTAGCTCTGCCTGCTGTTTCCACCCTCCTCTGGCAGTGTCACCCATCCTGTCTTGCCCTGTGGTCCCTCTCGCTCCAGGAGCTGCTGCAGCCTCCTCTTTGTGACTCAGCCCAAAGTCTTTCCACACAAACTATCTCAGTCAGTCTTCTCTGACACTGCCCTGATGGTGCCACTTCCACAGTGGCTGGTAGGGGGGAAATCCAGGCCAACCCGCCCACTACTACAGTTTCCATCCAGGGACCCTATCACAGAATCATAAAATATCAAGTTTGGAAGGGACCTCAGGAGTCCAACCCTATCACAGAATCATAAAATATCAAGTTTGGAAGGGACCTCAGGAGTCCAACCCCCTGCTCAAAGCAGGGCCAATCCCCAACAAAATTATCCTAGCCAGCGCTTTGTCTAACCTGACCTTAAAAACCTCAAAGGAAGGAGATTCTACCAAAACCTCCCCACTGCAACTTGAGATCATTAATCCTTGTTCTGTCATCTTGTACCATTGAGAACAGTCCAGCTCCATCCCCTTTGGAACCCCCTTTCAGGTAGTTGAAAGCAGCTATCAAATCCCCCCTCATTCTTCTCTTCTGCAGACTAAACAATCCCAGTTCCCTCAGCCTCTCCTCATAAGTCATGTGCTCCAGCCCCCTAATCATTTTTGTTGCCCTCCACTAGACGCTTTCCAATTCTTCCACATCCTTCTTGTAGTGTGGGGCCCAAAACTGGACACAATACTCCAGATGAGGTCTCACCAATATCGAATACAGGGGAATGATCACGTCCCTCCATCTGCTGGCAATGCTCCTACTAACACAGCCCAAAATGCCGTTAGCCTTCTTGGCATCAAGGGAACACTGTTGACTCATATCCCTCCAACTGTGGCTTACTTTCCCACAGCCCTTGTCACTCCTTCTTTGGACTCCTTCTTACAACTCCTAGTTCCCCTCCTTTCTCTGGGGATACCAGCACTAAAGCTACCTCCCTCTTCCCAGGGACTAACTCATACCTTTCTCAGCAGCCCTTGTCTGTTGCCAGCTTCCTGGCTCTGTAGGCCCCCTTGTTCCTGCCCAGCTGAGCCTGCTTGCAATCAATACTGCTCCCTGACTTGCCCTCCAGGTGCAACCTGTGAAGTTAATTGACCTGCCTGGCCATCTTACCCCCTTCCAGTCTTGTGTGGGGTGGATACTTCATCAGAGGGGTACCCACGGGAATGGTCAGGGGATTGCACTCAGAGCATGTAGGAGACCTGTTGTGCCCATCCTGCTTTGGAGCCTGAAGCCCCATCTTCCATGCTGCAGGTTTCACATGGCACAGGATGTGTGTGAACTCCAGGGGTGAGGCTCTGTGAGGGAGGGGATGTGCCGAATTTGGGATTTTGTGAACTTTAAAAAGCCAGCAGAGGGTGAAGTTGATTAAGGGTTAGGAACTGAGAAGCCAGGAGATCCTGAGACTATACCTCCCTCTCTCACTGCCTGGCCTTCCTAACACTTTGCACTCGGACAGCATATTGCAAAGATTACGCAGCTGGCAAATATCATACCTTCCATACAGAGAGGTTCTGGGATTTGCCCATAGTACAAGGCAGCTTCATGACCAGGAGCAGGACTCCAGCCTCTTGCTGGCCAGCCCAGTGCCTAGTTCCTCAATGTTCAATGTAATGTTGATGAGCCTCCTACTCTGTACACCAGAGATAACAATACTCATCATCCCTACCTACAATACCTCTGACTATGGACATATTGTGTGATGGGGCCTGAGCCCAGCACACTGTGCTCCAGTGAGCCCCACCCACACACCAGCAGCCTCCAGGGCCAGCACAAGCTAGAGCAGCCTCTAGAAAACTCTACCTTGTGCTGGAGGTTGAATTAGCATCTGGCTCCCCCCAGGATTCTGGGTGCAGAAAGCCCCTTTGCCCCCTTCTATCTCCTGCGTCCTGCACTGACCCAGGGTCTGGCCCATTAAACTCCGTGACAATCCATTTGCTTTTCTGTTACCTCTGTTGTCAATGGTTGGCTGTCTCTCCAGTGCCTTTTAGCCCAGTAAGCTATTGTGTTTTAACTACCTGGTTTATTGACTGCCTTGGAGCGGTAAACTGAGATTTTCCAAGTTGCCTACTGTGACGTCGCACTCTATGAGATTTTATGAAAATATGCTAATGAGTATGAATATAATGTAACTGGAATATGCTTCATGCAAAAGGTGTCTTGTAAGGTATCATTACAAAGCTTATAATCTAATGAGTGTGGTCATCCTATTTGCATATATGTATCATTCTTGTATCTGAAACTAGAAATATGAAATGGAACTCTGAGGGCCTATTGTAATTATGCAAAGTGTGGGCCATTAATGGTGGTTTGGAATCTTGATGGCTCCCATCAACCAGGACAATTGACTGTGGATGGCTCTGTTTGCTTGCTTGTGAGTCAGTCTCGGAGGAATTAGGACTTGGAGTCTTACAGTGACATGTGATCATGTCACCTGAACTGGAATCCATCTTTAACCTGGTGCTTTTCCATTTAGAAGGAGGGGTGGCAAGAGAGTCAGAGAGCAGGGCCATCCTTACCCATACACAAAGTATGCAGCTGTGTAGGGCACCAAATTTCCCGGTGCCCTGCGCAGCTACATGCTGCTCCAGCTCTTCCCCAGGGTCCCCGCCCCTGCTCCGCCCCGCCTCTTCCCTGCCCCAGCCCTGCCTCTTCCTGCCCCTGCTCCACCCCAGCCCTGCCCTCACTCCCCATAGCTCTGCAGCAGGGCTGGGGCAGCACTCACCGGCGGCGGAAAGTGCCGCAACCTGACCCCAGCCTGCTCTGCGCCGCCGGTGAGTGCTGGGGGATGGTCTCCCCCTGCCCCCCAAGCTAGCCCCGCCCCCACTCCCACAGAGGCCTGGGGCCTGCCCCCCTTGCAGAGGTCTGAGGCCCCATGCACACACCCCATGGGGGGGCTGTGTAGGGCCCCAGAATAGCTAGGGACGGCCCTGCCAGAGAGGGACAAAGGATTCCCTCCATGTGCAAAAGATATATAAGGGGGAGGAACAGAACAAAGAAGGGTGCAATCATGAGAAATCCCCTAGCTACCACCTGAGCTGGAACAAGGGCTGTACCAGGGGAAAGGATTGTGTTCAGACTAGGAAGGCATCAGGTCTGGAATAGAAGCTTATTGGAACATCTCTGAGGGTGAGATTTCATCTGTAATCACTTTCTTACTGTATTAGGCATAGGCTTCTGTGTTTTATTTTATTTTGCTTGGTAATTCACTTTGTTCTGTCTGTTATTACTTGGAACCACTTAAATCCTACTTTTGTATTTAATAAAATCACTTTTTTACTTATTAATTAACCCAGAATATGTATTAATACCGGGGGGGGCAAACAGCTGTGCATATCTCTCTATCAGTGTTATAGAAGACGAACAATTTCTGAGTTTACTCTGCATAAGCTTTATACAGGGTAAAACGGATTTATTTGGGGTTTGGACCCCGTTGGGAGCTGGCATATGAGTGTTAGAGACAGGAACACTTCTTAAGCTGTTTTCAGTGAAGCCTGCAGCTGTTGGGGGACCTGGTTCAGACCTGGATCTGGGTTTGCAGCAAGCTAGCGGGTCTGGCTCAAACCAGGCTAGGTACTGAAGTCCTAAGCTGGCAGGGAAAACGGATTCAGAAGTAGTCAAAGCACATCAGGTGGAAGTCCCAAAGGGGTTTCTGTGATCCAACCCATCACTCCTACCTCATCCTGGTCAGAAGTGGAAGCACCATACAAAACACCTGTATATCAGATCCCCTTGCCGGTGGCCAGGTGACACCCCTGGAAAGATCAACACCGCCCTGACCCAGGCATATGAGCTAGCACCTCCTTGGAGAACAGGGAAGAAGAAAGTTTGGAGAATGTGGTGGGAGTTTTGTCGAGATCCTCCACCCCCTGCACTCCTCCTCTGAGAGATCAGCACATGTAGAGAGAAGATCTCTAGGACAAGCTCCATGGTTCAGATGTGAGAGCAGGATTTTACACCTGACTTGGGTTTTCCTGGCTGTTCTGCAGTTGGTCACAGTGTTCAGACACAGTCTGGCTGCCTGGGAGTTTCTTTGAGTCATTTCCCATTTGACAGGGGCTGCTTGTCCTCAATATAAAATAGGTCTGGGGAAAAGCAATATGTTATTTTTCCATCTCCTTCTCCAGTTAAGTCTCTGAAAAGCTGATGGCTCGTATACCCTCAACAGATGCAAGACAACTGAACTATAAAGGGAATGTCACTTTTCAGAGGTTCCCAGCTCAATGCTCCTGGGCACTAAGGTCAGAATGTTTGATTCTGCAGAGCTGGACACTATCTGAGAGTTTGTTTGTGATCCACCAGATCTAGTTGCTTACTTACAAGAACCCAGGGGTTTGAATTCCTTTATTAAGCAAATGCTGCATCAGCTCTGACTAGCAACAGCAGCTGAATCTTCAAAATGGAGGAAATTACCCTAAGTTGAAAAGAAATGAATCAACATCTGCGTGAGACCCCCATTTGCAGCACTGGAAGGAGCTAAGATAACATGTGTCCAGCCAAACACTCATTTGATGTGCGAATGAGAGAATGCAAATTGCAATTCCAGCATCAACAGCACTCCCATGGTTGCAGGTGCAGTAGACCCTTAGCACAGGGGATGTTTGCCCTGCACAGGGAGCTGTATTTTGGGTGTGGCGCTGGTGATTTCAGGAGTGTGGTGTGGAGGGAGCCCTAGGTGTTACCGTTCATGCCCTAGGTATTACTGTTCCATTCCTGCCTCTGCCACGGTCCTGGCACAAGACACGTACCTTCTTGAGCCAGGGGCGAGTCTCCGACAGTCTAGAGGTAAGCTAAGCTGATGTAACTCTCAACTTCTGCCAGCTCTTTCCAAGAGCTAGACTGCCATTTGGCTCAACCCTGCCTGTGAGGCAGCAGGTAGCTGCTTCATCCCAGCAGCAGCTCTAGGAAGACATTGTGCCTCAGAGCCACTGTCCTTCTGCTGCCTCCCCCTTTGCTCCAAGTAGGGGTGGACAGGGAGTAAATTAAGTCCCCCCTGTTTGGGGAGTATCAGTGGGACCTGATAACAGTCTTCAGAGATGTTAAGGGTTGTTATAAAAAGGACAGTGATCAATTGCTTTCCATGGCCACCGAGGGTAGGACAAAGAGCAATCTGTTTAATCTGCAGCAATGGGGATTTAGCTGGAACCCCCACATGGAGTTTGCCAGCCCCTGGAACTCTGGATGGGGTCTCTAGAGGGTCCTACCCACAGGAGTACAATAGCAACCAGAGCCCCCTGACACATCTCAAGGGTGGGACAGCATGGACTAGAAACTCGTGCAAGGCCAATATGGTGGCTTTTGCACAGGTTGATCTGGACTAGCAGTTTGCGGGCCACTCAGCCTCTCAGTGGGAGGGGACAGCCTGACTCAGGGTTTGTCGACACTGCATTAAAACACCCGCAGCTGGCCCATGTCAGCTGACTTGGGCTTGGCCTGTGGGGCTATACAATTGCAGTGTAGACGTTCAGTCTCAGGCTGGAGCTCAGGCTCTGGGACCCACTCCCCTCGTGAGTGTCCCAGGACCTGGGCCCAGACATCTGCACTGCAGTTGTATAGCCCCACAGCCTGAGACTTGCAAGGCCAAGTCTCATTGACTCAGGCCAGCTACGGGTGTTTTATTGCAATGCAGACATACACTGAGAGACAAAGGGATTCCGTTTAGTTTCAGTTTGGAGCTGTGCAAAGGAGAACGCACACCAGCAGTGCAGTCTAGTGGTCAGCCTGACAGACATGTGGCAGGTTGTCTTCCACCTGGGAGTTCCTCTTTCTCACAACAGATCCGCCAGGTGGGGGTCTGTCCTGTTAGCGACTCAGCCCTCCAGCTAGGTCACATGGTCAAGTCCAATGATGTGGAAATCTTCAGAAGTCAACAAGAGCTTCGGGGCTTCCCCCATGAGTTGTGGTTTTAGGGTCTGGACCCTTGCACCTTCAGGGTCACTGTTAATAAACATTAATAAATCAACCTCCTGACACACACATAGCTCTTCCTAACCCCAGCTCCCACCCTGACATCCTTTCAGGCAGATGGCATATTGGTGATGAATCTGGACATGTGTGCTGTCGTGCTATGAACGCTTAAACCAGAGGGTCCCTGACAGCGTCTTCGCCCCTCCTGGCTCCCCAATCTGGGGTCCTGTGGGGATCTCGGCTAGCTCTCAGTAGCCAGCATTGGGTTGGATCTCTGCCACTCTGTACACTGGTCTCTGCAGGGCTGGAGCTGCTTGACCCAGGCACTGGATCCCATAGAAGGGCAAAGATGCACTTTGTTGGGGAGGGGAGTTAATCAGAGACTCCTTGAGCTGGTCTGCTTGCTCAGCTTCCAGCTCAAACAGCCTGTGCTGTGGGGTATAAACCCCACACTGGAGAACAAGGGGAAAAGGAACATCTTTGTTAGCAGGAGACCCTGCCCAGCTGCACCTGCAAATTGTATGGTTATTTTGGCGGATGTCGTTTCTTTGTGGGGGTTTGTGCTTATGTACTTTGTTTCTTGTGTGCTGGGCGTTCTACTCCTTGCTATTAGTAGCATTAGTCAGCTTCCCAAGGGACAACGCACCTTGTGCCCTGGCACAGCCAGGACTCATCAGGCATCACACAAAGGAACCCAAGTGTGACATTGCACCCCATAATTCTTTACGGAAATATGCTTATGAATGTATATATGACATAACTGGAATATGTTTTATGCTACATATGCCATGTAACATATCATAGAATCATAGAATATCAGGGTTGGAAGGGACCTCAGGAGGTCATCTAGTCCAACCCCCTGAGCAAAGCAGGACCAATCCCCAACTAAGGAGATTCCACCACCTCCCTAGGAAATGCATTTCAGTGCTTCACCACGCTCCTAGTGAAAACGTTTTTCCTAATGTCCAACCTAAACCTCCCCCACTGCAACTTGAGACCATTACTCCTTGTTCTGTCATCTGCTACCACTGAGAACAGTCCAGCTCCATCATCTTTGGAGCCCCCTTTCAGGTAGTTGAAAGCAGCTATCAAATCCCCCCTCATTCTTCTCTTCTGCAGACTAAACAATCCCAGTTCCCTCAGCCTCTCCTCATAAGTCATGTGTTCCAGTCCCCTAATCATTTTTGTTGCCCTACGCCAGACGCTTTCCAGTTTTTCCACATCCTTCTTGTAGTGTGGAGCCCAAAACTGGACACAGTACTCCAGATGAGGCCTCACCAATGTCGAATACAGGGGAACGATCATGTCCCTCGATCTGCTGGTAATGCCCCTACTTATACAGCCCAAAATGCCATTAGCCTTCTTGGCAACAAGGGCACACTGTTGACTGATATCCAGCTGCTTCTCGTCCACTGTAACCCCTAGGTCCTTTTCTGCAGAACTGCTGCCTAGCGATTCAATCCCTAGTCTGTAGCAGTGCATGGGATTCTTCCGTCCTAAGTGCAGGACTCTGCATTTGTCCTTGTTGAACCTCATCAGATTTCTTTTGACCCAATCCTCTAATTTGTCTAGGGCCCTCTGTATCCTATCCCTGCCCTCCAGCATATCTACCACTCTTCCCAGTTTAGTGTCATCTGCAAACTTGCTGAGGGTGCAATCCACGCGATCCTCCAGATCATTAATGAAGATATTGAACAAAACCGGCCCCAGGACCGACCCTTGGGGCACTCCGCCTGCTACTGGCTGCCAACTAGACATGGAGCCATTGATCACTACCTTTTGAGCCCGACAATCTAGCCTATTTGTATGCATGTATCATTTTTGTATTCAAAGTTATGAATATTGGCTGTGTACTTGTTTGATTTTAAGTAGCCTTAGTAAGGCATTTGTTCAGCTTCTTTAGAAAGAAATTTGCAAGTTAAGTGCCCAATCAAGAAATACTTAACGGACAATGGATCTTGGAAGGCTCTAATCCACATAAGATGTCTACCTGAGAACATTCAAGGTAGCATGTGAACAATGGCTGCTACCTGTAAGTTCTGAGTCATGCATGGGCATGTGACTCGCTCATGTGACTCCAAATCTTCATCTTGTAGCTGGGATTCTACACAGGGGGAGGGAGGGGTGTCCACCCACAAGAAAAAGTCTATTTAAACCCCTGGGAGACCCCTCCATTTTGTCTTCAGCTGGCTCAAGAGAGAGCCTCTCCACCCTCAAAGGATACCTGAAAGAAACTGGAACAAAGGACAGTAACCACAGGGGTGTGAGTGATTGCTGGACCCAGAATAGAAGGAGCCTAGTCTGTAAAAGAAGCTTACTGGAACATCTCTGAGGGTGAGGTTTCATCTCTAATCACTTTCTTACTGTATTAGGCATAGGCTTGGGTGTTTTATTTTATTTTGCTTGGTAATTCACTTTGTTCTGTCTGTTATTACTTGGAACCACTTAAATCCTACTTTTTGTATTTAATAAAATCACTTTTTACTTATTAATTAACCCAGAGTATGTATTAATACCTGGGGGGGCAAACAGCTGTGCATATCTCTCTATCAGTGTGATAGAGGGAGACCAATTTATGAGTTTACCCTGCATAAGCTTTACACAGGGTAAAATGGATTTATTTGGGGTTGGGACCCCACTGGGAGTTGGGCATCTGAGGGTTGGAGACAGGAATGCTTCTTAAGCTGTTTTCAGTTAAGCCTGTAGTTTGGGGGGATGTTGTTCAGACCTAGGCCTGGGTTTGCAGCAGGCTAGCGTGTCTGGCTCAAACCAGGCAGGGCACTGAAGTCCCAACCTGACAGGGAAAGCAGGGGCAGAAGTAGTCTTAACACATCAGTTGGCAGTTCCCAAGGGGTTTTCTGTGATCCAGCCCATCACACCAAGCTCCAGCCCGTGTGAGGAGAGAGGAGAAAAGCCACTCCAAGTAGCAAACACCAGAAGGGAGACTTGAGCCACACCTCAGGGGAGGAAGTACAGAAGCATCAGGGAGACGAGCACTGTCACACAGTAATTCAGTGACATGGTTCACTGACAAACTCCCAGTGCAGAAATGGCACCTCTGTTATACCCAACACAGGAACATAATGAGAATGAAAGGGAACCTTTCACTGTAGTCAACAACTCACTGGATAATAACTAGGGTGCAGGTTTGCCATGGTGGGGAAAATATCATGGCTACTGTGATTTTCCTGTTTTTCTATAATTTATCTTTGTGATCTTGAGGATTCCTGCTTTACATTGCTGTGATATATAAGGTCTGAGACCTTTTTCTGCAGCCACATTAGGGCAGTGGCAGCCATGAGCTAAAAAGCAGAAAGTCACAGCCTCACATTCATCTAATATCCATTGAAACAATGAAATATCAGGCTGTTAAGAAGGCGATCCTGTCCCAGTAGTACCCACCATCACCAGATAAAGACACAGACCTTAAGATGTTTAAAGAAAATTTTGTTTGATGGCAATCTGTCTGGCAAGGAATCACTTATTAACAGATGTGATTGTGAAATCTCTACTCTTTATTGGTTTGCCTCTATGGTCCCTACTTCTCTATTGTTTATGTGTATGGTCTCTGTCTGGTTCTTTGATTATTTCTGTCTGTTGCATAACTAATTTTGCAAGATTTAAATCAACTAAGGTGGTGGGGTTAAAGAATTTGTTACAGAATTGTTTCACAATATGTTAGGATTGGTCAAAGAATTATTTTGTAATATTTTAGTAAAATGATTGGTTAAAGTATAGCTAAGCAGGACTCAAGTTTCACTACATACACTGGGTCCAAGAAGGAGACCAGCTGGGAAAGAAAGGAAAAGGAAAAAAGAATAACAAGGAAAGACCTGGAAGAAGAAGAAGAACTCACTTCCAAGACACAGCCCGAGATCACAGCTGCTAGAATCCTCTGTACAACCTTGACATGCAGCCACCAGAACCCAGACGAGACTGACCTTGCCTGGCCAACAGGGAAAGTCCACCTGCATGATCAGGATTGGTGAGCATAGCATTGTATGCTTAGCGTGTGTATTCTGCTTGGTAATTGTTGATAAATCAAGGTTAAGGATATTACTGTGTAAGGCTCTTCCACCGAGAAAAGGCCCCGCAAACCTGCAGAAGACTACACCCAGAGCCCTAATAACTGGGTAAGGGTGGGGGTGCCTACATTAACTGCGTTACACCTTAAGCCCATGGAAGCATGAAGTTGGAGTTCCCTAGAGCATGCAGGTAACACACAAGCCTGGCTCCCTAGGTTCTGTCCCCTTGGTTCTTTCCTGTCCCCCCACTATTGCCCCCCATTTGATCAAACACTGGCTGTCATTTGTAGAGGAGTGAGAGCCCTGTCCTTGACATGAAGATCACACACCCTGCTCATCACTGCTGGGCAGGCGCAGGGCTGCAGGGCTGAATCAGCAGTGGCAGGGGGCTGCAGGCCAGGGGATGTCTGTAGAATACGCTTAATGCTGTAAACAGTAAACAGGGGAGGGGATAATTATAGTCAGTATATGGGTGTTCATATTACTAAATAAGGGTTTTGGGGGTGTGGTAGTAAATGTAGATATTTACATATTAACTTATATAAAAGAGTGTGATGTGATTAACTCAGGGCTTACTCGACAATTGGGTCGAGGGGAACAAGTACTGCAATAAAGAAGCTCGTTTACTCAATCTGCCTCTGGGTCAGACTGCTCATTCTCTAACATCTGGCATCATGAACAGGATGGGGAGGAGGGTGCCATTACATCCATGTTGGAAGGGGATAGGGAAAGCCTGTATAGACAATTGGGCTCCCCACCCCAAGAATGGAATGTGTTCCTGCAATGGGTAGAGCGGGTGGAAAGCCGGCTAATCCGGTATACCGGAAATGATTCAGCTTTAGCCTGGGAGATGCTTTTGGGTCCCTTGGCAGCGGCTGTAGGCCTCCAGGACAAGGATTTCCAAACAATTGTCCTGGACACGGCCTGGATTCTCTTCAGGGTATATTCCCAAACAATGGGCCTGGTTAAATTAGCCCCTATACCGAGGGAACACCCGCACGTTGCTATACCCCGCATCCAAGTCTGGATTCGTATATTTGGTGACCTTGGAAACAAATGGCTATTACCCCCTGGGGCTGGTTGGGGAACAGCCCTTCTTGATGCTTGGCTTCAATGCCTGAACCCCCCACTCCGTGATTGGCTGGTGACCTAAGCCCAGAGGTAAGTGGGGGAGTGGATACTGTGAGGAAACACAAGGAGAAGGGCACAAGGTGGGAAGCCTCATGATTCATTCTGGGAAAGTAGGGCAATCAGCTAGTTTTCTTAGGTGCATGTATACAAATGCAAGAAGCCTGGGAAACAAGCAGGAAGAATTGGAAGTCCTGGCACAATCAAGGAACTATGATGTGATTGGAATAACAGAAACTTGGGTGGGGCAGTTCACATGACTGGAGCACTGTCATGGATGGGTATAAACCGTTCAGGAAGGACAGGTATGGGAGGAAAGGTGGAGGAGTTGCATTGTATGTAAGAGAGCTGTATGATTGCTCAGAGCTCCAGTATGAAACTGGAGAAAAGCCTGTTGAGAGTCTTTGGGTTAAGTTTAGAGGCGAGAGCAACAAGGGTGGTGTCATGGTGGGCGTGTGCTATAGATCACAGGATCAGAAGGATGAGGTAGATGAGGCTTTCTTCAGACAACTAACTGAAGTCTCCAGATCACAGGCCCTGGTTCTAATGGGGGAATTCAGTCACCCTGACATCTGCTGGGAGAGCAATACAGCAGTACACAGACAATCCAGGAAGTTTTTGGAGCGTGTTGGGGACAACTTCCTGGTACAAGTGCCAGAGGAACTGACTAGGGGCCGTGCTCCTCTTGACCTGTTGCTTACAAACAGGGAAAAATTGGTAGGGGAAGTAGAAGTGGGTGGCAACCTGGGCAGCCGTGACCATGAGATGGTTGAGTTCAGGATCCTGACAAACGAAAGAAAGGAGAGTAGCAAAATATGTACCCTGGACTTCAGAAAAGCAGACTTAGACTCCCTAAGGAAACTGATGGGCAGGATCCCCTGGAAGGCTAATATGAGAGGGCAAGGAGTCCAGGAACCCCCATATGTCATCACAATTTGTGGAAAGCAATCCACAATAAGTTTCGTGATCCAGTCCTCATGGTTAAGGTAAAAGCTCACTGGAGGACAGGATTTGGAACAGCAGGAAATTCACAGGCAGATGAAGTGGCTAAAGCCGCAACACAGCCACTCCCAGCCCAATACCAACTGCCTCCTAAGAACCACCCAGTGGCAGCTGTCTGCACCCGCAACCAAGCGAAGTGGGCTGCGGCCTTTGAGCGAGAGCAACGGGACTGGGAAAGTCCTACTCCTCCGGGTTTGCGACAGGAGAAGGGGCTGTGGGTCAGGGAAAAGGAGGGCCAATTGATTCCCTACATATCCCTTCAGTGGAGGGACACCCTGCTGCGACACCTCTGTGAACTGCTGGGTGTGGAGCGGCAACTCCACAGTCCCTACCACCCTCAAGCCGCTAGGCAAGTGGAGCGTATGAATCACACTATCAAAGCAGAGCTTTGGAAAGGTGCCAATCTGGGAGGTACTAATTGGGCCGAGCTCTTGCCTTTTATTTTAATGTGCATCTGAGCCCGGCCTACCAAAGCCACAGGCTTCAGTCCTCACGAACTGCTAACAGGCTGACCAATGTCTCGGTGGGGAAACCTGCTCATACCCCTGCCACTGGAACAGGTCATGCAAGCTAACATGGAGGATTGGATCCTCCAACTTCAGGAGCAAATTCAGATATTACACAAGTGTAACCCCCAAGGAGATTACCTAGATTCCTGGGGCTCTGCCTGCTGGCAGCTCAGGGAGAAGCACACTGTCCCGGGGGGGGGGGGGGGGGGGCAAGGCAGACTCAGAGTCTGCCTGGCAACCAATAAGGAGTGAGATGCCCTTCCCAGGGAGCTCAGGAAAGGGGAGAAGCCATTTTTTATGCAGTCTGGAGCCAGCCAGGGCAAGGGCAGGACTGGCTGTGTGGGGAGCTGGTGAATCCCAGGCCTGCACGCAGGGTTTTCACTGAGAACTGGCCTCTAGGGACCTGAAAGCAAGATCCCTCAGCTGGGCTTTCCCCTCTCCACTGATGACTCCCAGTTTGTAGAGTTTTGCTGGGAAACTTCCCCAGACAGGCTGAGTTCGCCCTCCAGCTCCCTAGGTGAGACCAGTCACCACATGGCCAGCTCTGCTCTGGCTGCTAGTCCAGGCTGCTGCCTGCTGTGAGTGTGTCTGGACGCTGGGCTAGGAGACGACAGTTGTGTAATCTGCACCTTGAACCCTGCACCCCTTTGTGGTGAGGGGAAATCCTGGGACCAAAGCATCCTGACTCCTGCCTGAAGAGGATCTCTGCAGTGACTGACTAGTCCAGAGTCATCTCTGAACCTGAGGATCATTCATGGAGTTTGTGAGTGCACCATCTTTTAGTTAGTCAGGGAAATTTTTTTTTGGGACCCCCTGCTCCCTGAACTGTGTCCTCAAGCCAGGGAGTAAGGGTTTGGGGATTTTATAATCTGCTGCGTATTAAACCTGTGGAGGAATTTACCACCTCCTCCCATTTGTGAGTCCTTTGGGCTGTATTGAACCCAGTCACGCACACTGCTAAACCACTGCAGAGGAGGTATTGTGGTCATAGGTCATCAAGGGCCCCAACAAAGTATGTGTACCAATGGGACACTAATCTTACATTTGCTACATCAGGTCACGGGACTGGGGAAAGTCACGGGTATTATCAGCATGGGCGCCGGTGACCTAAGACTAGTGTTTTACCCTATGTTATATTTGTCTCCTGTTTCATATAATTACTGTGTTGAATATATTATATGTGTTTGTGTTATTTCTTGGAAGTCTCCAACTATCTGACAAGTAAGTGGGGATTACCCTGTGGTTAGAATTTTCCTCCCAAGCTGCCCTGGTGACCCTGCCAGGAAGGAGTGAGCGGAGTGGAGGCACCGCCAAATAAATTCATAGGAAAAAATACAGAAGATACACCCTGCTGAGTGGGTGGTGGGATCCAGAAGAACCCAGACCTGTCCATCAAAACCTGTAAGCAGATTGGCATCAAAGAAGGTAACCGGGTGGAGAGGGGGCACTACACATGGAGACTTCCCAATTAGAGGGCAAGGCTAAGGCCAAAATCAAGGCCTGGTATGATCCCCCACAATCCCCTGGATCAAATACGAATAGGGATGTTGGTGATGTATCGTGCTCATGGTCCCCACCCCTTCCCCGTACCTTGGTGGGAGGGTCCTTATCTTGTAGCTGACATGATTCATCCATCTCTGGTGTGCTTATCCCACAAGGGTGGGCTCATGTCTCTCAGGTAAAGTGCTATAATGCCTTAACCAAGTGCCAAAAGGAACGATTCTGTTTTCCAGGACTATGGCCACTTCTATGGATACTTCCCATGGCTGCCTGGGTAGGGTTTGATCAGCCTCATTATCCAGCCCCTGATCCAGTGGATTCTGGAATGCAACAGGAATCGAAGTACTACACCATGGAATAAGTCTAACAGTGGCCCTGGTATCAAAGACGAAGAGTTCCTTGATGCAGGGAGGGACTTATGGTTCAAGTTCTGGTACTGCATACTACCTGGGGTTTATTCCCTATACTTGCCAAGGTGGATTTGGAGAGGTGGGGGTGGGGTGTAATTCCCTTACCCAAAGCGGTCAGTAACCTTAAACCTACACCCTTTATGCCAACACACACCCTTGCGCATAGTGCACCCACGGATGCCCCATGTCAACCTACTCTCCCCGCTCCTTCCCCTAACCCACCATCTACTGACCCTGACACTCTCAGTGCCTGGTGCCAGGCATACTTGCAAGATGGATGTGGCCTGACCAATCGCTTTGTTAGGTGGTTCAATAATGGTTCCTTAAAAACATCCGATATCACCCACAATAGCTCAGCAAATATGGAAACAAAGTGGACATTGAAGGTGTGAGGAACTACTGGTCACTCAAGTCACTTTGTACAACCCATTCAGGCGATTGTTTATGCAGGAGTGTCTGCCCTTCCCCCCCTTGTTAACCCTACGGAAAAATGATTCAGCTCTCTGGAGAACGTGGACGTCAGCTGGAAATCTCACCTGCCTCTGGGTCCCCTAAACTCTTCAAGCATGGTACCCCCTTTTTATTGGATGTGTCATGCTGCCCCTTTTTGGACAAGGGGAAAATGTATTCTAATTAAACCTCTTTCCTTCCCTACCCCTCCACCTCCCTCCAAATTGTCTGTAACACACCTATCCCCCTGGTGCTCTACCCCCATCCGAAGACCTGTGGTTCTTAATGCATCAGGGTTACAAATATCTATCACTCTGTTCCCCACGGACTGGTACCTAAGTAATACATTTGCTAACTGTTCTCGGTTTACCAAAGTAGGTGAAAGAATGCTGCTATGGGCAATTACAAACTCGGTAGAGAGGAACACCCGAAAATGGCGAGCTCTCACAAACTACCTATGGAAAGGTTGGAACTTGCTGCAGGAAGCTGACTCAGCAGCTCTAATTCAACTCCTGGAACATGCCCTGGGGCTACTGGTTGTGGCGTGATTATTGCAGGGGTCTGTGCTTAGCCCAACTGACCATCTGTAGGGAAATGTTATTCTAACCCTCGAGAATATTACAGAATCCCTTATGAGTGAACTAGTAGACAGTGTGAAAACTATTTTGTTGGGAGAAGCATGTGGCCATGTTCAACAAACCCTCACCAATCATATTGTAAACCTCTTCCAGGATGCCCACCGGGGTTTATGGCAGTCTGGATTAGAGGGGACCAATGTAGCAAATCAATTAAAGGGTTATTGGCCCTTTAGAGCCACCTTGGAAGACAACCTTGAGGGACTGCACACTGGGTCGGTGTACCCTTACTGTCAGGGGCGTGGCTGGAGAAACATGGACCTTGGCCACCCTTTTACAGCCAGGGTTCGGGGGTGAGTGCAAATGGAAATGGTCCCAAGGACCCGTGTGGCAAGTACGGATAGAAAATAATGACACACAGTTTCTAATGGGGTCCGAGATGTACTATCCACACATAGGCTTAGTGTGGGTGGGACAGGGAAATACATAGCAGGGTGGCTGCAGGAACCACAGCCCCTGCAGTGCATAGAACCTGTACCCCTTAGCATTGGGGGAAATAAAATGTGCTGGGAGGGATCGGCCATGCTTAATGGCCAGGTTTTGGAGGGTAGATGGTGTGTGGAGCAGGTGGGATTTGGACCAGGAAACTTCTCCCTGCAGCTGGAAAACTCTACTTATAAGATTCATATACCAGACATGCGATGGCTCAGTGTAACCGGACACCCAACAATACCTACTAATTTGACTATTGTGGTACCCACCTGGATGAACTGGGATCGTCTGACACAGTTGCTCAGGCAGCTCCAGGCCGAGCAACGCTGAACGCAGGTCTTGGAAGCCCAGGCCCTTCGAGGGATGCATGCCTTCCAGCTAGCTCCTGAACTGTCTGCTGATTGTGCTTGGACTGATGTAGCCTGTATTACTCATGTTGTAGGGGTGTTATTCATATTAATTGTATATGTAATTGTATAACCGAGACAAGCGTTGCAGGAAGTGCGACTTCTCCAAAGAGACCCTGCCCCACATCCTGTGCAGCAGCAAGCCCTGCTCCAGATTCTGGCAGCTGTGCCACAACGCCATCCAGAACTGCCTGGTGAAAGCCATCACACCGCACTTGGGGGAGGTCGCCGTGAACTGCACCATTCCCGGTACCAACAGCCAGCTGCGACCTGACGTCATCGTCACCAATGAGACCCAGAAAAAGATCATCCTCATCGATGTTATGGTCTCCTTTGAGAACAGGACCCTGGCCTTTTGCGAAGCCCAAGCTCGTAAGCTGGAAAAGAACACTCCCCTGGCCAACACCCTGAGAGCAAAGGGCTACGAGGTGCGGATGGACGCTCTGATCATCAGAGCCCTGGGTGCCTGGGATCCCTGCAACGAGTGTGTACTGTGGACCTGCGGGATTGATCAACACTACACACGGCTCATGCGGCGCCTCATATTCTCAAACACCATCCGATGATCCAGGGACATCTACACCGAACACATCACCGGCCACTGACAGTAGCAGGAGGCGTGAGCTGGAGTGACATCATGCATTGACTATGAGAAAGGGACCAAGAGACTTTGTCGGTTGGACCCTATGAACTGGAACCATAAACTCACTGAATGTTAAATCTCACCAAATGAGGGTCAATCTATCCTCATCATCGTATCCACTCATTATACTCCACACCTGAACATAGCCATTATATGAACAACATCCCCTCATATTTCAATGTCTGTACTTTGACCCATTAACCTTTTACCCCCAATCGGGGATATTGCAGATTATGTATTCCTTACGCCATCCAATCTTAAACTGAACTTCGCACCCCTTGATAATCTGTATATTATGCCCTGATAATCAGAAACTTCTATGCTTAAACTCTGTACCATTCACTTTTTTTTAAACATCATTGTAAGGGAACTCAGCTGGAGCTCGTCCCTCGGCGGGGTGGTGGGGCACCACACAGCCTCACTACACTCTCGGCTGGGTTGGGGAATACCCAGTGTATGGCCCAGATCTTCAGGCTGGGTCCCGCAAGCAGTTCAATATAAGCCCAGGCCCTGGGTCAGGGCGGGGCAGCAAAGAAACAGTCAGGGGCTCAGGCCCTTAGACAGGGGCTGAGCAAATAGTTCAGTATAGGCCCAGGCCCTGGCTTTAGCAACCAGGGGGAGGGGGAGACTGCCACCCACAAGGTGGGTGGCAGGGGTACGCGGGCCCACCCGCTCCACTGTGTCCCAGCCCGGGGCCCTAGCAGCGGTCAAAGACCCGCTGCTGTGTCAGTGGGGATCCTGGCCACAACACACTGACATTGGCTCTGGCAGTGCTGCAGCCAGACTGGGGTCGGCTGCCCCCAGGGCTACTTCTGGACTCCCCCTCGTAGGGTACATGGGTCAGGGTGGCGTCCTTGGCGTCCAGCACCATGGGCTCCTCTGGGTCGCTGGTAGGGGTAGACTTGGCTGCTCCTCTGGGTAGCTGCTGAGGGGTAGGCTCGGCCGCTCCTCTGGGCATCAATCAGCATCAGGCCTCGGCCGGTCCAGCCAGTCCTCGGGTTGGCCGCGGCTTGCCGGGGTCTCCCAAGTCAGAGCCAGGCCACGGGCATCTGGCCTCTCCGGCTGCTGTTGCCCAACTGAGCTCTGGGTTGGGCTTTTCTACTTCCTGTCCTGCACCTTGACCTCTGAGGGGTGGGCGCAGGATCCATTGGCTCCACTCACTTTGGTGTCTGGGGGGGTTCATCCCTCAGTGGGGTGGTGGGGCACCACACCGCCTCGCTACAATCATCTTAATAAAAAATTTTAATTATATTCATGGGGTGCTTAAGATTATGTGCTGCCTTAGCCTTCCTCTGAAAGCCGTACTTGTAAATTTAGTGGCTTACCCTTTTTATGACCTACCTTCTCTCTCTCCCCATAGCATGACCAGTGGACCAAGGTAGCAGGCTAACTGGAGCCAGGGCCTCCAGCCCAAGTGCCCTGCCGTCCAGTGTGCGGAAAGGAGGGGCGCCTGGGCCCTTCTTTGAAGGGAGTGGGGGAGTGTTGGGATATGTAGGGGTTAAGTAAAGACCTGGGAGACAGTTGGTGTGCTGACATGGTATTAGGGAGTAGAAGCACAGGCAGGTACCGTTTACGCGCTTGATAGATAAAATGCCATCCCTCTCCCTTCCCTTCTGCTTGTTAAGGATAGATAAGCGTTGCAGCTGCATAAGGAATGTGGTTGTCTAAAGAATACCCTTTGTGTAAAAACGTGTTATCTCCCCCCTCCCTTCCTTTCCCAGCTACATAAACGAGCTTGGGGTCGTTGCCCCTTCTTCCCTTCCCTGAAAATTGCTGATTAAGGTAATTTGTGGTTGCAATTACTGCAAATAAATGTATTTTCAAGGTAAAAATGTCTGTAGAATATGCCTACTGTTGTAAATAGTAAACAGGGGTGGGGATGATTATATTCAGTATGTGGGCATTCATATTACTAAATAAGGGGTTTGGGGGTGTTCTAGTAAATGTAGGTATTTACATATTAACTTATATAAAAGAGTGTGATGTGATTAACTCAGGGCTTATTCAACAATTGCGTCAAGGGGAACAAGTTCCACAATAAAGAAGCCCGTTTACTCAATCCACCTCTGGGTCAGCCTGCTCATTCGCTAACACAGACCCACAGCTAAAGCATGGGGGTGAGTCTCAACAAATGGGATTTCTAACCCCGATTCTGCCACCAACTCTTTCTATGCAGGTCTGGGCAGTATATCAGAGCTCATTCACTGACAGGCACTCCTCTGGCCAGGCATGGCATTGCAGCTCTCTCCCGCTGATGATCGATACAGCACTTGAGTGGTTTCTCTGCCTGGTAATTTGCCCTCAGGCTCGGTCACCGTTTTTAGTCCATCCCTTCCAGGGTACCAAGTGTCCCAACTAAAAGTCTAAAAATGTCTTTAACGGAAACAAAAATCCCTCCACCCTCTCAGGGGCTTTTCCTCAGCCAGGTGGCGGCTCAGCCCGCTGCCCCCTTGCTGGGCTCAACAACCCTTACAATAGCCTTGTACGTCCCCTTCCTTGGGGTCCATAGCAGAACCCAGGCCCAGCCTCTACTCTGGGTTCTGGTCCAGGGCCCTGTTCCAAACAGCTAGGTCTACTCCTTTACCTGGGCTGTGGTTTTCCCTGAGCCACTTCCTGCCTCTCTTCCCAAGTTTCCGTCTGGGTCTCTCTGCCTCCTCCCTGCTAATCAGGGTCTCTCCAAGGCCCTCCTGCCTGGAGACCTTTCCTTGCACTCTGAGCTGTCGAGCTGGCTGTCTCTGCACCCCTTTGCCCAGCTGGGCTTTATCACCACTTAAATCAGCTCTCATTCCCATTACTTCTTCTTGTATTGTGTGGCATAGCAGGTTCACATTCTGAGTCTGTAATCTCCACGGGATGGATTTCATGACATATAATTACAGTTTCTTTGTTTTCCCAGGGTTTTTTAAAAATATTGTAATATTGCTTTGTAAATGGTATGGTATTTAACTCCTGATGCTCTTATTTTAGTGTAAACTTTGTCACTTTTAGGTGCCTGAGTTTGTCATACACAAGCCCCCTGTCAGTGTTACACTCTTTACACTCCCAGAGGATGTGATCAACCATTCCTTTAACCTTGCATGTCTCAGCAAGCCCTTCTTTATGTTTGTTAATTAAGGCCAAGTTACTGTTTAAGCCGCAGTGTCCACTAAGTATTCAGAATACAGCTACAGTACCTCACTCTTTCTCTCAGGTTCTCTCGCCCTATGTCAGCATTTTCAATTCTAGGGCATACTTCATGAAATCTTTTCCCTCTTGTTTCCTTTGTGCATTCTTTTGTCCTGCCTCTCCTCT
Organism: Natator depressus; assembly: GCF_965152275.1. Classification (NCBI taxonomy): domain Eukaryota; kingdom Metazoa; phylum Chordata; order Testudines; family Cheloniidae; genus Natator; species Natator depressus. Next base: position 41,675,140 of record NC_134241.1, on the reverse strand, counting down.
CTTACTCCATTTTTAAATACTCAATACTCCAGATGGGGCCTGACCAGTGCCAAATTGGGCACTGCACTGGGCAACACAGTTTGGGGAGGAGCAGACCTCCATGGCGAAAGAACAGATTAAGGACTGTTTAGAAAAGCTGGACATGCACAAGTTCATGGGTCCAGATCTAATGCATCCAATAGTACTGAGGGAATTGGCTGATGTGATTGCAGGGCCATTGGCCATTATCTTTGAAAATTCGTGGTGATGGGGGAGGTCGCAGACAATTGGAAGAAGGCAAATATAGTGCCCATATTTTAAAAAGGGAAGAAAGAGAACCTGGGGAACTACAGAGCGGTCAACCTCACTGTGGTGGGGCGCTGCCCCACCCCCTGAGAAGAAGGGCTGAACCAGGCCAGAGAGGCTGCGCAGACCTGCAGCCAATCAGAGAAGGCCTGGGAAGAGCCAATCAGGGCAGGGGGAGAGGCAGGCAATCGGAGCCGGCATAGGCCCTATATAAAGGCTGCCTAGCAAAGAGCAAGGCAGTCTCTCCCTGGCTGGCTCCCTCCTGAGCTGAAAGGTAGCACCTTGGACAGACCAGTGCTGGGGAAGGGCAGAAGGAGCTGGGGAGCTCTGGCCAACAAAAACCCCAGGCTGCCGGCCTAGCTGCCAAGGGCCAGGCAGGTGCATAGGGCCGAAGGGGAAGTGGCCCAGGGACAATAGCAGGGCAAGAGGAGAGAAGGAGGGCAGAGAGGCTGCCGCTAGAGGGTCCCTGGGTCGGGACCCAGAGAAGTGGATGGGCCTTGATCCCCCCCCCACCTTCCCCCTTGTGCTACACCTGGCTGAAGAGGAATATGGCCTGATCCAGGCTGTGGCTCGTCCCTGCGACAAGGGGCTAGACTCAGAGGCTGCAGCCAGCCACTACAGCAGGTGCAGATCGTGGACTGCTGATAACACCAAACCCCCGGAAGGGGGTGAGACCAGAGCAGTGGGCACTGCCGGAGGGCAGTGTCCTGAAGAGGACGCCGCTGAGCGAGGAGCAACACGGGTCTAGATAGCAGCAGGATGAGAGATGGATAGGACACCACCAGCAGAGGGCACTTCACACTGGACAGAGCTAATTCCCAGACGTGCCAGCAGGCGGCGCTGCAGTGGTGAGTCCTAACCCCATCACACTCACTTCAGTCTCCAGCAAAATCTTGGAGCAGGTCCTCAAGGAATCCATTTTGAAGCACTCGGAGCAGAGGAAGGTGATCAGGAACAGTCAACATGGATTCACCAAGGGCAAGTCATGCCTGACCAACCTGATTGATATCAGGAGGGCCAAATCGCACCTGGAGCTGCAGCTAGCAAGAGATGTCAAGAGTAACAAGAAGGGTTTCTTCAGGTATGTTGGCAACAAGAAGAAAGCCAAGGAAAGTGTGGGCCCCTTACTGAATGAGGGAGGCAACCTAGTGACAGAGGATGTGGAAAAAGCTAATGTACTCAATGCTTTTTTTGCCTCTGTTTTCACTAACAAGGTCAGCTCCCAGACTGCTGCGCTGGGCATCACAGAATGGGGAAGAGATGGCCAGCCCTCTGTGGAGATAGAGGTGGTTAGGGACTATTTAGAAAAGCTGGACATGCACAAGTCCATGGGGCCGGACGAGTTACATCCGAGAGTGCTGAAGGAATTGGCGGCTGTGATTGCAGAGCCCTTGGCCATTATCTTTGAAAACTCGTGGCGAACGGGGGAAGTCCCGGATGACTGGAAAAAGGCTAATGTAGTGCCAATCTTTAAAAAAGGGAAGAAGGAGGATCCTGGGAACTACAGGCCAGTCAGCCTCACCTCAGTCCCTGGAAAAATCATGGAGCAGGTCCTCAAAGAATCAATCCTGAAGCACTTACATGAGAGGAAAGTGATCAGGAACAGTCAGCATGGATTCACCAAGGGAAGGTCATGCCTGACTAATCTAATCGCCTTTTATGATGAGATTACTGGTTCTGTGGATGAAGGGAAAGCAGTGGATGTATTGTTTCTTGACTTTAGCAAAGCTTTTGACACGGTCTCCCACAGTATTCTTGTCAGCAAGTTAAGGAAGTATGGGCTAGATGAATGCACTATAAGGTGGGTAGAAAGCTGGCTAGATTGTCGGGCTCAACGGGTAGTGATCAATGGCTCCATGTCTAGTTGGCAGCCGGTGTCAAGTGGAGTGCCCCAGGGGTCGGTCCTGGGGCCGGTTTTGTTCAATATCTTCATAAATGATCTGGAGGATGGTGTGGATTGCACTCTCAGCAAATTTGCAGATGATACTAAACTGGGAGGAGTGGTAGATACGCTGGAGGGGAGGGATAGGATACAGAAGGACCTAGACAAATTGGAGGATTGGGCCAAAAGAAATCTGATGAGGTTCAATAAGGATAAGTGCAGGGTCCTGCACTTAGGATGGAAGAATCCAATGCACCGCTACAGACTAGGGACCGAATGGCTAGGCAGCAGTTCTGTGGAAAAGGACCTAGGGGTGACAGTGGACAAGATGCTGGATATGAGTCAACAGTGTGCCCTTGTTGCCAAGAAGGCCAATGGCATTTTGGGATGTATAAGTAGGGGCATAGCGAGCAGATCGAGGGATGTGATCGTTCCCCTCTATTCGACACTGGTGAGGCCTCATCTGGAGTACTGTGTCCAGTTTTGGGCCCCACACTACAAGAAGGATGTGGATAAATTGGAGAGAGTCCAGCGAAGGGCAACAAAAATGATTAGGGGTCTAGAGCACATGACTTATGAAGAGAGGCTGAGGGAGCTGGGATTGTTTAGTCTGCAGAAGAGAAGAATGAGGGGGGATTTGATAGCTGCTTTCAACTACCTGAAAGGGGGTTCCAAAGAGGATGGCTCTAGACTGTTCTCAATGGTAGCAGATGACAGAACGAGGAGTAATGGTCTCAAGTTGCAATGGGGGAGGTTTAGATTGGATATTAGGAAAAACTTTTTCACTAAGAGGGTGGTGAAACACTGGAATGCGTTACCTAGGGAGGTGGTAGAATCTCCTTCCTTAGAGGTTTTTAAGGTCAGGCTTGACAAAGCCCTGGCTGGGATGATTTAACTGGGAATTGGGCCTGCTTCGAGCAGGGGGTTGGACTAGATGACCTTCTGGGGTCCCTTCCAACCCTGATATTCTATGATTCTATGATTGCCTTCTATGATAAGATAACGGGCTCTGTAGATATGGAGAAAGCAGTGAATGTGTTATTCCTTGACTTTAGCAAAGCTTTTGATACGGTCTCTCACAGTATTCTTGCCAGCAAGTTAAAAAAGTATGGATTGGATGAATGGACTATAAGGTGGATAGAAAGCTGGCTAGATTGTTGGGCTCAATGGGTAGTGATCGACGGCTCGATGTCTAATTGGCAGCCAGTATCAAGCGGAGTGCCCCATGGTTGGTCCTGGGGATGGTTTTGTTCAACATCTTTATTAATTATCTGGATTATGGGATGGATTGCACCCTCAGCAGATTTGCAGATGATAGTAAGCTGGGGGGAGAGGTAGATATGCTGGAGGGTAGGTATAGGGTCCAGAGAGACCTAGACAAATTGGAGGATTGGGCCAAAAGAAATCTGATGAGGTTCAACAAGGACAAGAGCAGAGTCCTGCACTTAGGAAGGAAGAAACCCATGCACTGCTACAGGCTGGGGACCGACTGGCTAAACAGCAGTTCTACAGAAAAGGACCTGGGGATTATAGTGGACGAGAAGCTGGATATGAGTCAGCTGTGTGCCCTTCTTGCCAAGAAGGCCAATGGCATACTGGGCTGCATTAGAAGGAGGATTGCCAGCAGATCAAGGGAAGTGATCATTCCCCTCTATTCAGCACCGATGAGGCCACATTTGGAGTATTGCATCCAGTTTTGGTCCCCCCACTACAGAAGGGATGTGGACAAATTGGAGAGTCCAGCGGAGGGCAATGAAAATGATTAGCGGGCTGGGGCACATGACTTATGAGAAGAGGCTGAGGGATCTGGGGTTGTTTAGTCTGCAGAAAAGAAGAGTGCGGGTGGATTGATAGCAGCCTTCAACTACCTGAAGGGGGGTTCCAAAGAGGATGGAGCTAGGCTGTTCTCAGTGGTGGCAGATGACAGAACAAGGAGTAATGTTCTCAAGTTGCAGTGGGGGAGGTCTAGGTTGGATATTAGGAAACACTGTTTCACTAAGAGGGTGGTGAAGCACTGGAGTGGGTTACCTAGAGAGGTGGTGGAATTTCCATCCTTACAGGTTTTTAAGGCCCAGCTTGACAAAGCCCTGACTAGGATGATTTAGTTGGTGTTGGTCCTGCTTTGAGCAGGGAATTGGGCTAGATGACCTCCTGACGTCTCTTCCAGGCTTAATATTCTATGAATACAGGGGAATAATCACTTTCCTCAAGCTGAATCATAGAATATCAGGGTTGGAAGGGACCTCAGAAGGTCATCTCGTCCAATTCCCTGCTCAAAGCAGGACCAATCGCTAATTTTTGCCCCCAGATCCCTAAATGGCCCCCTCAAGGATTGAGCTCACAACCCTGGGTTTAGCAGGCCAATGAGCTATCCCTCCCCCTCTGCTGGCAATGCTCCTACTAATGCAGCCCAATATGCCGTTAGCCTTCATGGCAACAAGGGCACACAGCTGACTCATATCCAGCTTCTCGGCCACTGTAATCCCCAAGCCCTTTTCTGCAGAACTGCTGCCGAGCCATTCGGTCCCCAGCCTGTAGCAATGCATGGAATTCTTCTGTCCTAAGTGCAGGACTCTGCACTTGCCCTTGTTAAACTTCATCAGATTTCTTTTGGCCCAATCCTCCAATTTGTCTAGGTCACTCTGGACCCTATCCCTAGCTTCCATATTATCTACCTCTCCCCCCACTTTAGTGTCATCTGTAAACTTGCTGAGGGTGCAATCCATCCCATCATCCAGATCATTAATGAAGATGTTGAACAAAACTGGCCCCAGGACAGACCCCTAGGGCACTCCCGCTGCCAATTAGACATTGAGCCATTGATCACTACCCGTTGAGCCCGACGATCTAGCCAGCTTTCTATCCACCTTATAGTCCATTCTGCCAATCCATACTTCTTTTAACTTGCTGGCAAGAATACTGTGGGAGACCGTATCAAAAGCTTTGCTAAAGTCAAGATATATCACTTTCACTGCTTTCTCCATTTCTACAGAGCCAGTTATCATAGAAGGCAATCAGGTTGGTCAGGCATGACTTGCTGTCAAGGCTGATTCCCCATGCTGGCACTTTGAGTGCAGAAGATGGGGACCTGCAAGGATTCTAAAAATTAATACCGGCCACTCCAGGTTGGTATTAAACTCCCAAGGTTACAGCTTCTCTCTGACCTTGGACAGCTTCTCTCTGACCTAAGTGCAAAAACCCCTTTGAACTCAGGAAGGCACACTTGGGAATTCCTCCCTGTGGGGTACCCTGTTAGAGAGCTTATTCCTTCACTCTGCCACTTCCCTAGTCCTTCTCGCATGAACAGAGAGCAACAATACCCGAAGTCCGAAGGTGCAAACAATTCGATGTTTATTGGGGTGAACTTCCAGCAAGCTTAAATACAAGTTCCTTTTTCCTTATTTTCGAATCCCAACTTACTTCCTGTTTGCCCCTAATTTATATAGTAATATTCTTAGCTATACCTTAACCAATCATTCTACTGAAATTTAACTAACCAATCCTAACATATTGTAACATGATTAGCTAACCAATTATATCCCACCACCTTAATTAGATTACACCCAGCAAAATTAATTATACAGCAGACAGAAGCAATCACAGAACCAGACAGAGATTATACAGACAAACAATAGCAAAGTGGGAACTATAATGACAAAACAATACAGAAGTGAGGATTTCACATCCCAGCTATTGATAAGTGAGTTCTTGCCAGACAGGATGCTATCAAACTAAGTTTCCTTTTACATTTTCTAGGCACTTCCCTTTCTCTGGAGGTGATAGGCACTATCAGGACAGGATTGTATTCCTAACAGCCCAATAGCACCTTCTTTCAATGTGACTAGTTTGGAATGTGAGGATGTGACTGTTCGCTTCCTGGCTTATGGCTGCCTCTGCTGCTTAGCCAAAGGCCTTAGCCTAAGAACAGGGCCTCAAACAGTCACAGTAAGAGAGGGCCCTTACACCAGCAGACAGTGATTTTGATTCTTTCTTCTATACCTCTAGAACTAGCCAAGTGATAAGAATACCCCTAAATTCTTAAAGTACAGGCTTTTGCAGACAGGCCTGAATATCTATATCCTAACACTCCACCCCTTTTTTTTTTTTTCTTTTTCTTTTGGGATCCTCCTGCCCAGGTATCCCTGGAAAAGCATAGGACATATGGCGACACATTTCCTGATAGGGCCAGGCATCAAGGTGGAAGGTGTCGATGCTCCATCTGTCCCACTGCCCCTTGTGAAGTACCATGCCCTGCACCTTCTCTCATACGGGCATACCACACCTATTCCAATTAGTGTTCCAGACTTCCCAGTATAGTGGGCCCGAGAAGGTTGGGTCCGGGTTGTCTAGTACACTTTGGGGGGCTTACTACATTACTTATAGGTTATAATTAGTGGCTGTTCTCTAGGGGGTTGTGCCCCCCTTGATCGTTTCCATATGCAATGTAACACACATATAGTTAACAATACACCAGCTGCTATGATAATCCACAGCAACACCGAGAGTCCTGACCACTGCAGTATGGTCCAACATCCTGGCCACCACCAAAAACACTGCTTCTCCTCCTTTGATAAGGTTAAAATTTTGTCAGCGCCATCCTGTAGTGTGGATTGTAAGTGTGTCCAACTGTTGGCGCTTGCAGCAAGTTGCTCTTGTAATCTTTGTGTACTTTTGTCCATATTGTGTGTCCATTGAATATCCACAGTGAAATTTGGTATTGTCCAAACCAATTCAACTACTTGGTACGGTATGGGGTAGTAGGTGCTGGTTTGATTGTTTACAACGATTAAGTCCACTGATCCATTGGTGCACCATAGTCCAGGTGGCAGTGTATAGACGTTCATAATTTGGTCATACACTGGAAGGATTTTGCCTCCTAGTGTTATATTGCAGGATTGCATACATTCCCAACAGAATACACCGTACCCCATATACATTACCCCTAAATGCCCCCCCTTTGCAATAGGCCATTGATCCTGCTCCTCCATAGTCATAGGAGAGGGGCACATCCATATTCCTCCTCTGGATATACAACTGCTTGATGTGATGACAGTCCAGTTTACCCCATTCCATCCCCCCCACCTATTCCCTAGTGGCTCCCAACGTGCTCCCCCTTCCCTACTTACTCCCATAGGGTTCAAGGGAACCACCTTATTTGCATTTCCTTCCCATGGTATCATAGTAACAATTACACAAGAACTGTCCCCACAGGCCGGGGATGTTATTTTCCAGGTAGATGGGTATGTTTTTGCAATTGTGGATAGATATGGGCTAGCCTCCCGATTTAATACTGAAGGCCATTGTTCTGACCAAGCATCTCTCATAATATCCATTAACATTATTAACTGAGCATTTTGAATACCTACGCACACTTCTCCCCATGTTAGTCTTCTGAAGCCATCCTCTACCCATGTCACCAGGTCCCCTGCCCAATGAGTTAACTGCAAGTTTACCTCTACTGCTGTCCTCCACCCTGTGGCAACTGCTGATAGATGCTGTGCCATTAATTCATTAATTTGTTGTTGAAATTTCACATTTTGGCTTACTAATTGTTTGGTTACCCACTCGTCCCCCAGATTCCATGTACCCAGCATAGTGTTCCCAGCTGCCCACAATCCCCTTTTCCGACGACGATTCCAGGTGTGTCCCCTCACCCATGCATTGAATTGTTGTTTCAATCCTTTTATGTACATACTACAATTAGGATGGATTTGGTCCACCCACCATTCCTTGGGGCGTACCACCCATGTAATAGAGTGAAAGGACACGTTAAAAAGTGCTGGCTGCACCTGCTCCCACAATAGCTCCCATACATTTGCTCGTCGGGGAATATTCTTGGCTCCAGGCTGTGGCCACTTTAAATTTGGATTCTTCCAACTTGGCATCCATATCACCTGTAGGGTTACATTCTGTAAAATGGTTAACTCATCGTACACCCAGCGTCCCAAAGGGGATTTTACGCCTAATGTAATATGTACATAACAATCACACCCTCGGGGATTATCTTCCATGGAAGTACCATTCTGGTTACATATGGTAACATCACACCCTAAATGTGGGGGCCCTATTTTCCCAAGAGGGTTCATTTGCTCCAGGGGACCAGAGGGTTATATTCTTTGGACCCTCTGTAACAAACCACATAGCTGGGTAACTGTGTTTTCCACTATCGTTAATCATGGCAGCACCCAGGGAGTACCATGCGATATTTCCTGATAAATTTGATATTCTCCACTTGGTTGGGATTCCCCCATCTAATCCATAAACCATATACCGACACTGCCAAATTCCTGTTGGAGTATTAGTGGTACATCTTTCTATGGGGAGATTCTCATAGTCTTCATTAGCTTTATTACCACAGGTTGCATGTGTAGCCGTCCATGTGTTTCCTCCTTTTGACACTTCACATCGTGGGATCTGAATAGAATTTGTAAATGTGACAATTGTGATTAGCACTAGTAATTGTTCCATCCAGGGCCAGGGAATTTTCATCCTTTTCTCCTTTTTGAATTAACCTGTAATACACACATAACAAAATTTACACGTCCCCTTTCCCAATCCCCTGTTTGTACCTTTTTATCTGCGTGCAGTGAACCCACTCCCGTCCTCCATTCTCTGTACCCAGTAATAGCAGACTGGGCCCTAATTGGTCAAGGACAAGATAGGGGCCCTTCCATTTAGGAGCTGGGAATGGATGGTGTTGACCTGGAATCTTGTACATCACTAGATCTCCCACCATGGGTAGATTACGCTCCCCAGGCAGGTCATACCATGCTTTGACTCTTGCTGCTCCTTGCTCGTCTCGCCAGGCCACCGCCTGCTGTACCTGTTTTACATGTTCGATTAAAGTTAAAATCCATTCTTGTGTTAAGCCATGTGTTGTGACTTCCCCAGGTACTGGGGTAAGTAGATTTTCCCTCCGTTCCATAGGCCTTCCCATGAGAGCTTCATATGGAGAAAATCCTGTGCCCTTTGATTCTCGGGCCCTTATTCTCATTAAGACAAAGGGCAGTAACTGTGACCAGTTTTTTCCTCCGATTTCCACTCCCTTTCTTAGCTCACTTTTAATGGTGCGGTTCATGCGTTCCACCTGCCCCGCAGCCTGGGGGTGATAAGCAATATGGAACAACTGTGTGATTCCAGTGAGGGCTGATAGCTCCCCTAACAGATCTGACCGAAAAGCAGCTCCTTGGTCTGAGTCAATCACCTTTGGGACCCCCCAGCGAGTGAATACCTCATTTACCAGTATTGCAGCAGTTACCCGGGCAGTTTGATACTTTGTGGGGAAAGCTTCCACCCACCGGCTGAAAGCATCCACTACCACCAACATGAATCGGTTTTTCCTGTGATCTGGTGGTAAGGGTCCTGTGTAATCAATCTGTATTCTTTCCCATGGTCCCCTTGGGGTTTGTCTCATTAATTCTCCCCTTAGCACCTTGTGAGGTGGGCTGTGCCTGGCACAGTCCAAACAACGTTCCAGATGTGATTTTAAATCAGCTGCCATTCCTGGCCACCAGCACAACCTTTTTAAAGTTCCCAGTGCCTCCTCAAACCCGGGGTGTCCCCCTGCCAAGCTTCCATGCACCCAGCTTAAGAAAGCCGTCCGACTTCCCTGAGGGCACAACATTACCGGTCCCTCAATTGTTAAGACACACCAAATCCCTTCCATTAGTTCCACCTTTGGCACATGCCTGTCCCCAAGTTTCATGATGCCTTCCAGTCCTGGGTCAGATTCCTGCAACTCTCGAATTCGCCCTCCCCGATCTGTATCCACCCCGCTTCTTGTTATCACTGCTACAGGCACTCTCTCTTCTGGCTCCCAGGGCCATGGGGGTGCCTCTGTTGCAGCCCGCCTGGCCTCTACATCAGCCAGATTATTTCCTTTGCTTAGGGGTCCTGTTTTCTTGTGTGCCTTTACCTTTACCACATTGATCCGTGTAAAACAGTGACTCAGCTCCTCCACTCGCTTCCACCAGGTAGCATGCTTGATTGTGGAGCCGTCTGTTGCCCTGAAATGATTATCTGCCCACCATCTCAGCATTAATGTGGTACCACGAAATACATAATCTGAATCTACCACCACCCAACATTCTGGCTCAAATTTGGGATCCACTTCATTTAAAGCTGTTAGCAACGCTGCCAGTTCTGCCTCCTGAGCTGACCTTGCTTCTAGTGAGAAACCAATGGTGCTGACTGTCTCATTTCCTCTGATTCCCACAACAGCTAAGCCTGCAGTTTTCCGTCCCCCTTGATACCTACAACTTCCATCCAAAAACCATACCAGTGTCCCCTCTTTTACCTGATTGGGGTTAGCCGCCCGAAACACCTGATGTTGGGTTTTACCTGGGCTGGCTTCACATTGGTGTGGGGTGCCAGCCAGATGTAATCCAGCTACCCAGACTGTGGGTTCCTTTAACACTGTGGGTTCTGCCTGTAGAGCCAGCAACCATTTAGCAATATGCTGCCCACTCACTTGTCCCTGTAAGATAGTGTGCATGTTTAACAGCCGCAGGGGGTCATGATGAGATCGGATTATTACTTTCTGCATTCCCGTAAGGTATTTAAATTTCCCTACCCCCCAGTAGGTGCACAACAGCACCTTTTCACACCATCCATACTTCAATTCCACAGCACTCAAAAGTCGAGAGGCAAAGGCCACAGGTCGGTCCTTTGCTCCATACTCCTGTGTGAATGCACAGCCAATGGTAGTATCCGATACCAAAGGATACAGATAAAAGAATTTCTCCCCATCCGGGGAGGCCAGCACTGGAGCACTGGCCAGGTTTTCCTTTAGCACTCTCACTGCCTCAGTACACTCTTCTGACCATTCCCAAGTTGAGGCTCGGGTTAGGTCAAATAGAGGCTGGGCTATTTCTGCATAATTGGCCACAAAATCCCTGCAAAATCCAGTTAGACCCAGAAAACTTTGCAAGCTTTTAACATCCGTAGGCAGTGGCAGGGACTGGATCAGTTGCACCCGTCCCTTATCGATTTCCCTTCCCATCTGAGACACTTCCACTCCTAAGTAGGTCACTCTTGTCTGTCCCATCTGAGCCTTTTTCCCATTGACCTTCAATCCTGCTCTTGCCAAAGCTTGCAGGACCTGCTCAGTTAGTTCCCTGTCTTCTTCCTCTGTCCCTGACATTAGCAACAGGTCATCTACATATTGTATGCACCTTGCTGAATCCACCCCTTCCAGAGCCTGTCTCATGTATCTGTGAAAAATTGCAGGGGAGTCCCTATATCCCTGGGGTAGGACTGTCCAGCAGAATTGTCTGCCCTCCCATGTGAATGCAGTTTTATACTGACACGAGGTAGCTAGTGGCAGAGACCAAAACCCATTAGCTATGTCCAAAACAGTGAAAATTCGGAATTGGGGTCCAATACGGGCCAACATTTCGGGGTATGCTGCCACCACTGAGGCTGGCGAATTGGCCAGAGCATTTAGTGCCCTGTAATCCACAGTGAGGCGCCAGGTACCATTTGGCTTCCTCACGGGCCACACAGCAGCATTACAAGGGGATGCAACTGCCCGAATCAGTCCCCTCTGTTCCAACTCCCCAATAGTTGCCCCCACCTCTGCCAATGCCTCCCGAGGAATAGGGTACTGTTTCTGTGGGGGAGGGTCCCCTCCCTCCATCAGTACCTCCATGCTGCCCCTACCACAATCCAGGTTATCCTTCGCCCACACAGGGATGTGTTCCTACCCAGCCGGGGGTGGTGGGAGGGCATGTGCCGCTTTAATGGTCATAGTGGCTATCCCCATGGGAATGGTATAGCCCTGACCGTCCTGCGTTTGCCCCAGTAAACACACCCAATTGGCTAAATCCAGTACAAGTCCCAGTTTGTGTAAATCTCCTGCCCCCAACAGATTAAGCATCTCATTACAACCCCACATAATCTCCCCTTCCCCCCAGATTCCTTTGATTTGTCCCCTCCTCAGGGTTAACTGTGTCTCCCCTCCTGTTGCCCCTACAATTGTCACAGTCCCTTCTGAGGGTCTCCCCTGCCCCCATGTGGTTAAACTGATGGCTGCTCCAGTGTCTATCAAAAAATCCCTCACGGGACTCCCTTCGATTGCCCCCTGGAGCGTGGGGCGACCAGATGCATCCCGTCCTAAACTGTGAACATGGACAGGACGCCTCCCAGGGCACCCCTAAGTTGCAGCACCCACCTCTGTCCCTCCCACTGGTTCATGGGGAGACCGGGGGTCCTGGCACCGAACACATTCCTGTCTCCATGCAAAATTGTGTGTCTGGCATTTCAGGCAGTCCCAGTCCCTTGGCCTCCGGGACCACTTTCCCCCTGATCTGGTAAGATCGTGGGTAGTCAGTTTAGCCTGCAGTCTCTGGATCTGTTGTTCTATAGCTGCCCGCTCGTCCCTGACTACCCTCCCAAAGCCACGAACTCTCCCTCTACCTCCTCCTCTCCAGGCTGACCCACTCCTTTCCACCTTGTATTGATCCCCCGCAGTAATAGCATGGACTGGCTCTTCCCCCTGATGCATCTGCCTCCACACGTCTGCCTGTTCCAGAAACTGGGGTAGCTGATTGGGAGCAAGTTCAGGGTGCTGCAACCTTAAATGCCCCACGAACTGCGGATTGCTCAGCTCCAACCATTTCTCCAGCAATTCCACACCCCTACCCTGCTCCACACCCCCACCAGGTCCCGGTGCCCCTGCCTGTGGCAACACCCATGGACCATCCAGGGGATTCACCCAGCACCGTGCCCATGCCTGTATGCGATTAAGTGTATCCCGCCCTGTTTCCCTGGGGATTCGCTTCATCTTATTCATCCCCGCAGTACGAGAGTACACCCCAAACAAGTGTTTTGCCACCTGTCCGGGGATTAGAAATGGGTGTGCCACTCCTGCCACATCGATTCCCAAGGTACCTCGTCCCAAAAGACTACGCCATAAGATCACCTGGTCCTCACGAGTTAGAGCCTCCATCTCCCTGCCCACCTCCACTAGCCACAGCACAAACTGATCCCAATCATTCCGGGGTGCCTTTCCCAAACGGCCCAGTACTGCCTCCCGGTCCTTCAGGGACAAGGGGCGAATTTCTGCCTGTTCTACTACTTGTGGGGCCTGGTCCCCCCACCCCACAACCGGGGCCACTATTCCTGCCTCCTGCAGTTCCTCCCGGGTAGCCTCTCTCGCAGGGGCTGTAACTGTGGATCGCCGGCTTACAACGTCCACCGGCAGTGGTGGGTACAGTGTTTTTTCAGGGTAGGGTGGTGGAGGTGTTTCCTTCAGTTCCATTAGTGGGGCGGATGGTTTGGGGTCCCCAAGTCCATTGCCCCCATGTTTACAATGATACAATTCCTCCTCTAAGTCTCCTACTCTCCCCAGCAGTTCGTCCCTCTCTCTCCGGATTGCCTCACAAGACTCCTCTGTCCGAGCAGCATCCCGTGCCTTCAAATCCGCTACCTCTACTGCTAACACAGATTTTTCTGTTAAAATCCGTTGCTGATCCACAATCCCCTCCAAATCCTTAATGTGTTGGAGGAGATCAGCTTCCCTTTTTACCCAATATGCCATCCCAGCACACAAACCTTGTAATACCATTCCCTTTTTCCTACACTCCTTTCCCTTGGGGTCTCCCAAAACCTCTCCCATCTCCTTCTCAGTCTCATCCCAGGTGAACCCCTGCACCTGGTATGGGCCCTGATTCTTCCTTATCCATTTGTTCAAAAAATCCGTTACCCCAGCTTGCCAGAACCCACAACTACCATCACGAGAGTTCGCCATACCCCCTCCAAGCAGCTGCGCGGACTGTTGGGGAGGGGGACTTACAGGCTGCCACTCACCTATCCAATGCGATGTATCCAAGTCACGGCACCAAGATGTTAGAGAGCTTATTCCTTCACTCTGCCACTTCCCTAGTCCTTCTCGCATGAACAGAGAGCAACAATACCCGAAGTCCGAAGGTGCAAACAATTCGATGTTTATTGGGGTGAACTTCCAGCAAGCTTAAATACAAGTTCCTTTTTCCTTATTTTCGAATCCCAACTTACTTCCTGTTTGCCCCTAATTTATATAGTAATATTCTTAGCTATACCTTAACCAATCATTCTACTGAAATTTAACTAACCAATCCTAACATATTGTAACATGATTAGCTAACCAATTATATCCCACCACCTTAATTAGATTACACCCAGCAAAATTAATTATACAGCAGACAGAAGCAATCACAGAACCAGACAGAGATTATACAGACAAACAATAGCAAAGTGGGAACTATAATGACAAAACAATACAGAAGTGAGGATTTCACATCCCAGCTATTGATAAGTGAGTTCTTGCCAGACAGGATGCTATCAAACTAAGTTTCCTTTTACATTTTCTAGGCACTTCCCTTTCTCTGGAGGTGATAGGCACTATCAGGACAGGATTGTATTCCTAACAGCCCAATAGCACCTTCTTTCAATGTGACTAGTTTGGAATGTGAGGATGTGACTGTTCGCTTCCTGGCTTATGGCTGCCTCTGTTGCTTAGCCAAAGGCCTTAGCCTAAGAACAGGGCCTCAAACAGTCACAGTAAGAGAGGGCCCTTACACCGGCAGACAGTGATTTTGATTCTTTCTTCTATACCTCTAGAACTAGCCAAGTGATAAGAAAACCCCTAAATTCTTAAAGTACAGGCTTTTGCAGACAGGCCTGAATATCTATATCCTAACATACCCTCAAGCCCTTTCACACACACACACCCCTCCGGGGAACAGCTGAGAAAGAAAACAAAGGAAATCAGCTGTTGCCACCAGCTAATTAAACAACATGTGCACAAACCTCTTAGGACACCAAAATTCTATCCTGTTCTTTAAAAAAAGGTACATTTTATTAAAAACAAAAGAAAGAAAATACATCTGGAATTTAGGCTTTTTTCTAGATTTTTTTTTAAACCAATTACAAGGATCAAGCATCAAGATAGCTCTCTTGAGGTCCAGTTTAAAGGTTAGAAGCAAAACAAAAGCATTTGGGCATTAGCACAGAGGAGTCCAGAAGCCATAAAGAAGTAAAAGAGAGAATAAATAATAAAAGAGAATAAAATAAAATCGAGTCTTTTGAGAGAATTCCAAATCTACCTACATATCTAGGGTTTCAAATTGAGCAGTTTCTAAGTATGGTGATTTTCATTCTTGGTTCACATCTTTTTACAGCATAGCTCCAGCCCTGTTTCTGCTCTCTCCCTCTCTCAGGAGAACAACAGACAGACAAAGGGAAAGTTTTTTCCCAATTTTAAAAAGTTCTAGCCCTCCCATTGGCTCTTTTGGTCAGGTGTCCACTCCCTTCCTTTTGCTTATGGTCATTTTTAACCCTTTACAGGTAAAGCAAGTACAGAATAGCTACCAACTGGGATTTTGTAGCTAACTGGCTGGCTGGGTGTCCATAAAAGGGAGATCCCCTGGCCTTCATTTATCGCACTTGCCCTTGGTGAATCCTTGTTAACTGTTCCTGATTACCTTCCACTCCTCCAACTGCTTCAAAATGGATTCCTTGAGGACCTGCTCCATGATTTTTCCAGGGACTGGGGTGAGGCTGACCGGTCTGTAGTTCCCCAGATTATCCTTCTTCTCTTTTTTAAAGATGGGCACTATATTTACTCTGTAAAGCATTATAGTTGCAGCTTACCTGTTTCCACGCTGGGACTACAACTACTCACAGGAAGAGAAGTACAAGAACAAGACAGAGGAAGAAGCAACAGTCTCAAGTTGCAGTGGGGGAGGTCTAGGTTGGATATTAGGAAACACTATTTCACTAGGAGGATGGTGAAGCACTGGAATGGGTTGCCTAGGGAGGTGGTGAAATCTCCATCCTTAGAGGTTTTTAAGGCCCAGCTTGACAAAGCCCTGGCTGGGATGATTTAGTTGGGGTTGGTCCTCCTTTGAGCAGGGGGTTGGACTAGATGACCTCCTGAGGTCTCTTCCAACCCTAATCTTCTATGATTCTAAGTAAGGGTACATCTACACTAGCAATGCTACAGGAGCACAGCTGCAGCATGTAGCATGGTAGTGTAGACACTCACTCCAGCGACAGAACTGGTTCTTCTGTCACTGCAGTAACTTCACCTTGCCGAGAGGCCATAGCTAGGTCAAGGGAAGAATTCTTCCGTCAACCTAGCATGGTCTACTCCAGCGCTTAGATCCATGGTCAAGGGGACCCACCACAGCTGTTAGCTCCACACCATTCTCGCTTTTCCTCCCCAACAACATGCTGTCTCAATCAATTTCTCTTCCATGGGGTAGCCCAGCCTCCCCCTTTAATTGGCTGGATTGGACTCACCTGCTCTGGTTCAGGGGCACTGGGCCTTGTCTAGGGTTGCCGACTTTCTAATCACACAGAAGCGAGCACCCCTACCCCATCCCTTCTCTGATGCCCCGCCCCAACTCGCTCCATCCCCACCTCCTTCCATCGCTTGCTGGACTGGGGGGAGGGATAGCTCAGTGGTTTGAGCATTGGCCTGCTAAAGCCAGGGTTGTGAGTTCAATCCTTGAGGGGGCCATTTAGGGATCTGGGGGCAAAAATTGGGGATTGATTCTGCTTTGAGCAGGGGGTTAGACTAAATGACCTTCTGAGGTCCCTTCCAACCCTGATATTCTATGATTAGGGGTTTAGGAGGGGGCTGTGGCCTGGTGCAGGGGGGTGAGGGCTCTGGCTGGGGGTGGGGCCAAGGGTGAGGAGTTTGGGGTGTGGGAGGGGACTCCGGGCTGGGCCACAGGTTCCAGGGGGTGAGGGCTCCAGCTGGGGGTGGGTCCAGGGATGAGGGGGTTGGGGTGCAGGGGGGTGCGAGGTCCCGGCAGTGCTTACCGCAGCTCCAATGAAGCGGCCACCACATCCCTGGGCCTCTTAGGTGGAGGTACAGCCAGGTGGCTCTGCGTGGTGCGTGCTGCCTTCGTGCCTGCAGACATCACCCCACGCAGCTCCCATTGGTCACAGTTCCCAGACAATGGGAGCTGTGAAGCTGGCACTGGGGCGGGAGCAGCGCACAGAACCTCCCTGGCCACCCCAGCAGCTAGGGGCCTCAGGGAGATGGTGGCCACTTCTGAGAGCAGCACAGAGCTAGGGTTGGCAGGGAGTCTGCCTTAGCTCTGGGACCCCACCGACCATACTTTTAATGGCCCAGTCAGCGGTGCCGATCGGAGCCAGCAGGGCCCCTTTTTTACTGGACATTCCGGTCTTAAACCAGACACCTGGGAACCCTAGCCTAGCCTATTCACAGGGACCAGCTACCCTGCAACAGGTACTTAAGGAACTAGCTGAAGCAATCTTGGAACCTTTAACCATTAACTTTGAGAATTCCTAAAGAACAGGTGAGGACCACAAAAGGACAAACATAGTATCTGTCTTTTAAAAGGGGAACAAGGAGGACCCAGGGAATTATAAACCAGTCAGCCTAATTTTGATACCTGGAAAGCTATTGGAACAAATTATTAAACAATCCATTTATAAGCACCTGGAGGATAATAGAATCATAGAATATCAGGGTTGGAAGGGACCTCAGGAGGTCAACTAGTCCAACCCCCTGCTCAAAGCAGGACCAATCCCCAACTAAATCATCCCAGCCAGGGCTTTGTCAAGCCTGACCTTAAAACCTCAAAGGAAGGAGATTCCTTATATAGAGTTATAAGGAATAGCCAGTATGAATTTGTCAAGAACAAACCATGCCAAACCAATCTAATTTCATTCTTTGATAGGTCCATTGGCCTAGTGGATAGAGGTTTAGTAGCTTTACTAAAGATATGTTTCTTTATTTCCTGTCCAGTGCTATTAGGCTATGTGCATTCCAATGGTATATAGTTAGTACCATTCTATCTATCCCTCAATTTTTCTTCACTTAAAAATCAGTCTCATTCTACTGATAAATTGCTAACATGTGGGTACTTTTCTGTTGCTTTAACTACAGTTTTCATTTTCTATTTTTTTCCCTGTTTGTAATGTGCAGTTTTATTTCAGTCCTAAAAAATTATAAACCTCTCTTCGTCTCTACAGAACATGTATCCTCTTATTTTCCTTGGATCACTCATTATCCTTTGATTTAGTCTGTTGTGTGTTTATCTCTTTCTCCTTACTGAGTTTCGTTTTCTCTTCCTCTTTTGGTTTTAGATGCCCCCTACTGGCTTTTGCATACGATATGCTATTTGTAAGTTTTGTTTTGTGTTTCTCTCTTGCTACTACACCACCTCCACGTGCTGCACTGTGCTCTCCTCCACAGCTGCTACACTTTAATTCAGTCCCTTCCACACAATTGTCATAGGAGGGCGCCCCTCCGCATTTACTACATCTGATTTTCCCTTTACATATATTTGCCACATGTCCAAACCTTTGGCATCTGTAGCACCTCACTGGGAGGCGGGGGTAGATGATTTTGTCTAAACCATCTGGTATCCTATTGTTACCCTATCTGGAAGGGGTTTTCCTTCGAATGCAACTAGCACAGCTGTTGACAGCTTTCTTTCCCCTCCTCCCTCTTGCTAATTAGCTGGTTAGCATACCTGATCACCCCCTGTGCCTTGCTTTACTTCATTCTTAGTCATTTTGATTGGCATCCCATATGTAACTCCTCTTTTCTCCATCAAATACTTAAGCAGTTGGCAGCTTACTTTCCATTTTCCTAGCATTTAATCTATAATACTTTCCTCACTTGTTCCTTGCTTTTACATTCAATTGATAAATTTCCTCCTTGTAGCTTTCTAGCTCTTTCTATGTCACCAGCACTTTCTTAATCCACTCTGCCACTTTCAGAGGGTCAATGTCCTCATCTTCTCATCCTTGATTAGTGAGTTCATTATTCTAACACTTAAGAGTTTCCTCTTTACTCTTTCCTGTCTTTCTCTCTGCTGTTTCTCCTAGTTCTACAATGTCCTCCCTTTTCTTTTTCCTAAGCTGTTAACCGTCTTCCTCTCTGTCATCTTCTTCATCATTTTCCAGACTAGTTTCAGTATTCTCCATTACATCTTCTATCACCCCCGAAAGTATAGTTCAGCCAGAGCAGCTCAGCTGCCTAACCAACCTTCCTCCAGCCCAGCCTGACTGGAGCCTTCACCCCTCCACTTTCCATCATCTCCTCCTTGCTTACAAACATGGTTGATCTCCTTCACTCAGCCCCTTCAATCTTCCCATCACTTTTCTTTTCTTTTTCATGGCCAAGCAGACTTGACTCAGTAGTCTGTAGGCACCAGCAACTGTAATTCCTCAATCCTTAGCAGTTGATGTCCTCACGCTCTGCCCTGTGTCTTTCAGGTAATGTAACAGGTAACATAACAGGACCTGTTTAATAATACTCCATTTCCCCAATGTTTTTATAAAATAACTGTCATTTTTTTGACTATAAGATATTTGAATTTCTCAGAAAGCTTTTCCCTTTCTTTATCAAAGCTCTTACATACCCATCAAAGGGGATCAATTTTTTATTCCACCTCACACAGTGCAGAATCCATCTTTGTATCTACGTATTTGAAAAAGATTTTGGTTTAAGCCACAATGGCCAGTGAATACTCTAAACAAAAGCACTTCACTAGTCCTGTCCAGGCCCTGAAGTATGTTGCAATGCTGATCTCTCGGGCACAATTCAAAAAATCTTCTTCCTCTTTTTCCATTAATTCAAGTGTTTGGCCATTCCTCCTTTCAATGTTTCTGTGCTAGGTTTGTGATTCCTGTGTACTCAAAGGTATGTCTATGCTAGTCCTTCCTTCCAGCGGATTTAGCTGCTGTGTCCGCCATTTCATTTCCAGTTACCCCCGGATGTGCTGGGATCCAAGCTAACGCAACATGTATCCCCATCTGTACTATCTCTGTTATTAGAAATATAATTCCATTAATTAAATCATGTCTCCAGCCCAAGACACCCTTTTTTAATCACGATAAGGCCTGAGACTGAATGCAAAAAATGACTGCTGCTGCTGGGGGTACATCCCAGCTCCAGTTTAATGCTCGCATTACTGCTACTAGGTCAGCTGTCATGACAGCTACACAGTCAGATATTCTTTTCAATTTACTAATTCCCAATTTTGGTATTAAATATGCCACCCCTGCTCTCTGTTTTTTCGTTTTTGGACCCATCTGTACTGTGACAGGGCAAGGCCAGATGGCTATAGAAAAGTAGTGGGAGATAGATATCTTAGCTCCAGGCTAAACAAATCCCTGGTACAAGGTGAAATGGAAGCTGCTCCAGGTCAATTAAGACACCTGGGGCCAATTAAGAACTTTCCAGAAGGCAGGGAGAATGCTAGGTTGATTTGGACACCTGAAGCCAATCAGGGGCTGGCTGAAACTAGTTAAAAGCCTCCCAGTCAGTCAGGTGGGTGTGCATGTCAGGAGCTGTGGAAGGAAGTTGCGCTCTTGGAGAGGCTGAGCAGTACACACCATATCAGGCACAAGGAAGGAGGCCCTGAGGTAAGGGTGAAGTGGAGCTTGAGGAAGTGAGGGCTGCTGTGGGGGAAGTAGCACAGGGAATTGTACATGTCATGTTTCTAAAAGGTCAGCTACCATAGCTGATACTATTAGGGTCCCTGGGCTGGAGCCCGGAGTAGAGGGTGGGCCCGGGCTCCCCCCACCCACCTTTGCCCCCTGATTAATCACTGAGACTGGGAGACAACAGAGACTGTGCAAGGAAGGATAACTTCTCCTCACCTCCCTTTCTGGCTTATGATGAAAATGGCTCAGTAGACTGTGATCCTTGTCTCTAGAGAAAGAAGAGTTACGTGGAGGGACACAGTGAGCCTCTGAGGCTAGCAAAATCCGCCAGAAAACGCGGGACCCACGGAGGCAAGGACAGAGCTTTGTCACAGTATATATTTGACAAAACTTACTCCACTTTTCATCTATATACTGGTAATGCTACATACTGGTAATGCTACATTTTTAATACCTACTGCCTCTTTTTTACCCTTACATTTATAAAATAAATCTAAATCCACGCTTGGACATGTGACTTTCCATCCATAACTAATTGTCACATGACTAAAACTTTGCTCAGCTTTTCCATGTCTTTCAACTCCTGCAACCACACTTCAACTCAGATGGCATGTGAAGTTCTAACATCAGGTGCCATAGTTCGCCTCTTACATTCCCAACAACCCTCATAGATGTGTTTTGGTTCTTTCATCATTGCAGTGCCATTAACTTTGGCTCAGAAAATTAGGTTCGGTAACTTAATTCATAGTGTAACTGGCATTTCACTAGCATACAGGTGTTGTAATAAATGCACTGCATGCAATTCGTAGTGCTTGGGCTTGTACTAAATCTAATTATTTGTGCTATAATTTTGTTGTATTTTTCCACTGCCCTTGCTATAATTTTCATTTTTTCTCCCAGTTTGTGATGTACAATTTATCACCTCAATCATAAATGCAATAAATGTTTTTTTATTCATTACGAGTATATCATCACCTATTCCTTCCATGGTGTTTAGCATATTCTTTATAGAATGAGGCTGTCTGCAGTTCCCCTTTTCCTGTGATAATTCACTCCTTCCCTCATCACCTAATGTTTTGAGAGTCTCCTTACAGCTTTGGCATAAGATATGTTAACAGTTTTTGTCCTTTGTATCTCTTTAGCTTGCCTTGCCACAGTACACTCTCTATATGCTGGACTATGATTACCACCACAGTTACTACATTTCCCGTCTATACAGTTTTTATAGGAATGCTCTCCTCCCCACTCACTGTGTCCTTTTTTCCCTTTACAAACAACTGCTATACGCCCGTGCCTTTGGCACTCATAACACGTTAGGGGAGGAGGGATATATGGCTGTAAGCGTGTATTTGGGTAAGATCTGGAGGATTCATTAACCTGGGAGGTAATGTGTTTGATCCTTTGGGATTGGTAGAACTTTTTCATATGATGAATAAGATTTTCAGTAATCCTCATCATATTTGACTTGGGTATCTGGGTGGTGGCCTGAGACTGGGTTGCTTTAAGGGAACTGTGTTGTTGGCTTCTGGGTGACCAGTGAGGTATTGTAGAAGCTGTTTTATGCTGGTTTGGTAAACCTAAGTATAGAAATAACCACCAGCTTTGGGGATTGTCATCCCCATTCTTTGTAGTTCTTTGTAGTTTGAGCTCAGCTGGCTCCCCTGGGACTCCGGTCACCAGGGCCAGCTCCAGGCACCAGCGAGCCAAGCAGGTGCCTGGGGCAGCAAATGTAAAGGGGCAGCAGGATGTCAGGTTCTGGGGCGGCAATCCACCCTCGGCGGCGGCAGGAGTTCAGCGGCCACTCAGTGGCAATTCGGCGGCGGGGACGCGACTCTTCTTCGGTCGCCAGCAGCAATTCAGCAGCCGCACCATCACTCCACCTCCGTGTTCGGTGGGCAGGATTCCGCCTCCCCGTTCGGCAGCAAGTTGGGTTTTTTTGCCACTTGGGGTGGCAAAAATGCTGGAGCCGGCCCTGCCAGTCACAGCCTGTGAAAATGGTACCAGCTCAGTCAGCAGTGGGAGTCTCTGCTGCCCCCTGGGCTGGACAAAGGTGCCCCTCCATATTACACTCCTGACATGGCCAGTTACCGACCCTACACCTTGGACATCCCCATCCCGTCACATCGTCTCTATTTTAGTCAGGTCGGTGTGTTCCTATACGATCTCCCACGAATGTGTTTACATGAATATCAAGTGCCTGTTTTTGCCATACCTTTGCCAAGTTCATGTACCAGGCAACGAACGTGTAAGCAGGCGTGAGCTTCATGACAGGGCCTGACTTTTGCTGACTTTGGTTCAGGCCTCAGACCTTGCACAGAGCCCCATGCTCCAGGCTTGCCCTCTCTACACAGAGGGGACTGAAAATCTTCAAAACTTTCCATGGACAAGAGTAAAACATTGGCAAAATTTGTCACAGAATAATTTTTCCAATATTTTTAATGGACCATCCTCAAAGAAACTAACTCTCTTGAGGAAGGAGAGTTCAGTCTCCTTGACCTTGGAAACAAATTCTGGAGCCTGGAGACACTGATCAGGATTCCTTCCTGGAGGCAGAGTCAAGCGAAAATTGGACATGTGTAGAGAGCAGACTATTGACAGGCTGGTGTGGCCTCCTTGCAAGGGCTTGAGTGAGCCTGCAGTGGCCAGCCAGTTCCTAGCAAGGAGCAATGCAGTCGCACAACCTGGGGCGGAGAAGCAGAGCGGGGCGGTGCGTTCAGGGGTGGAGGCGGAGCGGAGGTGAGCTGGGGCCGGGGGCGGGGAGGGGAGCTGCCGGTGGGTGCTCTGCACCCACCAAATTTTCCCCATGGGTGCTCCAGCCCTGGAGCACCCATGGAGTTGGTGCCTAAGGTACCACTTTTGATGTGATCAGTGGGGGGAGCGGCCGCTCGGAGTGGAGATGAATTGGGCACGTCCCAGTTTTTCCAATAGCTCATCTGTGTGTGGCATTGGATAGTTCTCTGGGCGAGTTACAGCATTTAGCTTATGGTAGTCCACACAAAAGCAGATTTCCCCATCTGGTTTGAGAACCAGAACCAATGGAGAGGCCCATGCACTCAGAGGGACGATTACACCCATCTGTAACATGTCCTTGATCTCCCTTTCTATTTCAATTTTGGCTTGAGGAGCCACCCGGTAGGGTTGGGCTCTAATTGGGCAAGCATTACCTGTGTCAATGAAGTGGTACGCCCACTCTGTCTGTCCTGGAGTGGCTGAAAACATTGGTGCGAAGCTGGTGCACAGCTTCTGGATTTGCTGTTGCTACTTATGCCCAAGGGTGATGCAAAGGCTCACCTCTTCCATGCCACCATTGCTTTTTCCTTCATAATAGACTCCTTCAGGCCACTTAGAGTCGTCTCTCTCCTGGGCTATAAACTGGAGAATTTCTCAAGAATTGATTTCTCAGGAATAAAAGGGCTTTAGAGAATTAACATGGTATACTTTAGGTTTTAGGGTAGGGTCTGGGAACTCTATAAGGTAATTAACAGCTCCCAGGCGCTCTTGGACCATAAATGGCCCCTCCCATGATGCTTCCATCTTATTGGCCTGGAGCACTTTCAGGACCGTGACTTGGTCACCTACTTCGAAGGAACCCTCTTTGGCATGTTTATCATACCAGGCCTTTTGCTCTTGTTGAGCATCCTGTAGGTTTTCTTGAGCAAGGGCTAGAGAGTCCTTGAGGATGTTTTGCAGGTTGGTTACAAAGTCCAAAATGTTAGTTCCTGGAGACGATGTAAATCAACTGGACTTTTAGAGGCCCGGTCAAGAGTGCTGACCAGAGATGCCAGGGTCCCTTTTCAAATGGGCATTCTGGTTGAAAACCGGACACCTGGGAACCCTAGTGATGGGCCACGCTGAGCCCAGGACAGGCTGCCAAAGTCAGGTGAGGGAGCCAGAAGTGTGTTAATGCCCCCCCACCCCAGCTGAGCTGTCTTATTTTGCTGAGGCTGTCTCTCGGTGGTTAGGCGTTTGGCCAGGCTCCTAGGTGCCCCTGGTTAGTCTCGGGAGCACTGGGGTAGCTACAAAGCGGTTAGTAGTTAGAGCGAAGATGGCTGTGAGTGATGGACATAGCGCAGATAGGGCTGACACAGATGTTGCTGCTCAGGAGAGTTAGGCTGAAGCTACAGAGACTGGCAGCCTGTCTGAGGGACTGGATCGTAATGGTCCCTTCGGGCCTTAGAATCCATGACTCTGGTGCAGGCCTCCCTACCCGGCACTCAGAGCTAACATCATTCCCCCTGGGGAGAGCACTTCCCTTTGGGGCTGCCAGCCGGCCAGAATTCAAGGACTCTTCAACCCTTAACAACAACCTGTCACTGCAGGAGCTGGGGAGAGTGGAAGTGGCTTGGGCCCAGCTGTGAGGGGAGGGCTGAGGCTGGCACTATTACTTAGCCATCCTGCGGGTTTTGCCGAATACACTTACTGTATCAGCCAAGTTTATTCCATTGTCCTCCCTTCTTCTCCCCCCCCACCCCCAGGGAATTTCTTGGTTTGAAACCCCAGACTTAGTGCTTGTGCATGGGGATTTGTTGCCCAGCAAGGGTGCCATAGGGGTATTTCACTAGGAGGGTGGTAAAGCACTGGAATGGGTTACCTAGGGAGGTGGTAGAATATCCATCCTTAGAGGTTTTTAAGGCCCAGCTTGACAAAGCCCTGGCTGGGATAATTTAGTTGGTGTTGGTCCTGCTTTGAGCAGGAGATTGGACTAGATGACCTCCTGAGGTCTCTTCCAACCCTAATCTTCTATGATTCTATTATTAGTTTTCCAGGTTTCTGGGGAGGGTTTGAGCCAGTATTGTCATTAGAAGGAACCGCTCGAAATCAAACCCAGCCCTTTGGGCTGTTGAGAGCACCTGGCAGAAGATTCCAAAAGGACAGGTCTTCTTAGTAAGTCTGTTCCTGCCAGTCCAGACTCTGACTCCCAAGAGGCTGGCAATCTGTGGAGACCCTGTCATGGCCTGCAGTGTAGTCAGCAGCCTAACCACCCACAGACAGACTCCAAATGAAGTGTGCAATTTGCTTTAAACTCATGAGATTGATGAATATAACCTCCTGATTGGGGATCTAGCTCCGAATTCTCTGCTCCTCCCTGAGCCATCCTCCCTCTTCCCCCCCAAAAAAATGCACGCGACACAGGAACCACCCTCCCCTCAAGCAAGTGTACACGCGACACAGGAACTGCCCCCTCCCGAGGCAAGTGCACGCATGACACAGGATGCAAACAGCCTAAAATAGACAAGATGCGCTCATGCAAATGGGGCAAGGGGCCCCTAGCTTCCTCCTGATGTGGACTTTCCCGCTCCCTTTTCAACACCTGTGGTGGGCCCTTTCCTTTGCAGGACCCTTCACCAGGCTTTCCTGGAGCTTCCCTCAGTTTTAGGGCTGGCCTATACCACGTTAGGTCAGTGTAACTATCACCCAGAGCTGTGAAAATGTCATGCCCCAAGTGATGTAGTTAAGCCAAGCTAGGCACTGGACTAGACAACGCTAGGTTGATGGAAGAATTCTTCCCTTGACCTAGCTACAGCCTCTCGGCATGGTGAAGTTACCGCAGTGACAGAAGAACCCGTTCTGGCACTGGAGTAAGTACCTACACTGTCATGCTACATGCTGCAGCTGTGCTCCTGTAGCATTGCTAGTGTAGACATACCCTTTGCTAGTGTAGACATACCCTTACTTCCCTTCCTGTGAGCAGTGCAGATACTCACACCTCCCTTGCCAGCCCCAGCTCCAAAGGCACCCACATCCCCAGCCAACTCCACTTCCCCCAGCCCCCTCCCAGCAGGTTGCTGCAGCCCCCATTACCTGCTCCAACCCCTACTCCTCCCACAGCTGGCTCTAGCAGCTGCCCTTGTTTCCAGTCTGCAGGGCCTGCCCATGTTCTTTCCTAGGTGCCCACCTCCTTCACTTCACTGTGACAGGGTGGGGTGGCTGCAGCCCAAGGCCAGGAGAGGGGGTGGGGAGAGAAGGAGTTCCAGGGCTCTGCCCTGTTCAGGGTGCACAGGGCCTTTAGCAGCCAAACCAAGCTCTTGCAGGCAGCTCAGGCAGTATTCCAGACCTGCCGTTGCAGGTCCCAAGGTTGTGATTATCCACCAAATGCAGCCCCATCTGGCAAGAGTGGGGATGTTTCCCTGCGTTTGCGTGATGCTGTGTCCATTCACACAGCACATCCCTGGTGGGGCAGCAGTTCTGTGAGCTCAGCCGCCTCCAGGGAGGAACCCAGACCTCCCACAGCTGTGGAGGACACCTAAATTGCTCTGACTGGAGCCACTGCTGTTCGCAGCCTGGATCATTGCCCGTGGGATGCCAGAGCCCCTTTTGCACCAGCACTGCAGTCAATTTAATAACAGGCAGTTCAGGGCCACGGAAACCAAACAAAGCAAAGGCCAGGCTCCATACCGGAAATGTAGCTTTATAATCAGGGGAGAATTGCCCTAGGCACAGCTGTAATTGGTACCAGAGTTCAAGGTGAACAATGCAGGTTTTCAAAGGTAGCATCTAGTACCCTAGAGCACTAGCAAGATGATCTGGGCAGTCCAAAAGGGTCTGAGTAGCAGCGGACCCTGGAAGTCCTACAGCAAACAGCTGCACCCTTCATTCCTAAACAGAACCCAGGATCAGCACAGACATGCCAGTGTCACCTCTTGTGGGACACCCAGGCATTTTACTGGCTTATCACACATTCCTGAACAACTCGTGAGATGCCCCACCCATGGTCCTTGCCTGGCGCAGGACCTTGGAACAGAGGGAAAGGTGCACTGAGCTACTGGCCATGCTTTTCTGCTGACTGTCCTTAATACTGCAGTGCCCCTTACTACACTAAATAGGCCTCATACCCCTCCCTAGCCAGGAGGCAACTATCATTCACTCATCATTAGCACTGGCTGCAAAATGTTGTTCCCCCTCCCCCCCATTGAAAATTTTGACTTTGTGCCTCACCCTCCAACCAGATCACTTAAGTCCTCCCCTTCTGGGGAAATCACAGTCTTTCCAGACCCTGCTGTCTATCTAGCATCTCCCACACCCTTAGCCACACCCCCAGTGGCTGGTGGGGGGACCCAGGCCTGCCCAGGGACCCTCCAAACCACAGTCACCTACTGCATTCCTTTGCCTCACCTACTGCTGCCTGGCACCCTGGGCCACTTCCCCACAGCCCCAGCACCCTACTCAGTCCCAGCAGCCCATCTGTTACCTGCACAAAATTCTCTGTTAGTCATACTCTAGGGCACCAACCCTTTCCCAGTTCCTAGGGCTCCAGGCAAAAGGCACCTAACTTTACCCCTCCACAGGCTGTGGGCAAACACCCTTTCCCTGTGGAGTCTGGGCTCTTTTGTGGGTTTACAGGGTCTTTTACCAGTGAAAGAGCCTTACTGAGTAATATCCTACATAACCTCGATTTATTATCACCAAAAACCAGAATGGACATGCTACACATAAAATGCTCATCACTTCCAATGAGACAGACTAACTTTTCTGGATGGCCAGTCAGGATCAGGTCCATGTGGGGGACTCCAGTTTCTGCACAGCGTCATTAGCAAAGTGTTGAGGTTTGGCAACTCTGTTTAAGGCTGTGTTCTGGAGTTGGTTCCCATAGAACTTTCTTTTGGACCCATTTATATAGTGAAACTTGAGCCCTGCTTAGCTATACCTTAACCAATCATTATACTAAAATTTTACTAACTAAGCCTAGGAAAATTCTCTAACCAATTATATCCCATCCCCTTAATTAATTTACACCTAGCAAAATTATGTAACAGGCAGAAACAATCAAAGAACCAGACAGAGCTCATACAGACAAACAACAGAGAAGTGGGGACCATAATGACAAGACAATAAGGAAATGAGGGTTTCACAACCACAACTATTGATAAGTGATTTCTTGCCAGACAGAATGCTATCAAACTAAGTTTTCTTTAACCATCTTAAGATCTGTTTCTTTATCCGGTGATAGTGGGTGCCATTAGGACGGGGTCTCCTTCGTAACAGCCGGATATTACATTGTTTTAATGTAATTTAGATAGAATGTGGGGATGTGACTTCCTGCTTCTCAGCTAATGGCTGCTGCTCTTTTAATCTGGCCACAGACAAAGGCTTTAGGCTTACACATCCAGAGCTCCTAGTCTACTCCCTGGGTCCCTGCCTGCCCAAGATACTACAAAGGGAGGGGTATCACCTACTAAAAACACCATCTTCTTATATGGGCCTGCTGGGCCCAGACTGGCTGCTCCTCACAGCCTCTCTCTTATTGGCTGTTTTCCTGTGCAGCCTCCTTAAGCCGCTTTTAACTCCTTACACAACAGTGTGGGGCAGTTGCCCCGTCACACATGCCAAAGGGATCTTAGTCATCTGGGGAAATTTCCTCCTGGTCAGGGTCTGTGCTTGCCTGTGTAGTTCTGAAGCTGTGTCTGCCCCATTATGGATCATGGCCAAACTGTCTACAGCGCTCTGTGAAAAACCCAGCCCACCTCCTCCTAGCACACACAGGTCCTGTGAGAGTTTCTGCCTTTGATAATTTTGTAATTCTGCAGCCACTCATTGGCTTTGGTGGGGCACTGCCATGTGCCCTGGGAGCACCTTTTCTCCGGCAGTTGCTCTGCTAGCTGCAGGTAGATTCTTGCACTCTAACGACTACTAGGAGTAAACTGAATCTGCTCATCTCCCCAGGGGACAAGGAAGTCCAGGATCTCCTGGCACAACCATGTGGAAGTGTAACCCACAGGCCTAATAGGGAGATATCTCTTTAGGAGATCTCTTGGGTGGGCTGGGTAGGAGTGAGTTGCGTCTGAGTCACTGTTGCTAGGCGGATTGAGCATTCCACATACAGAAGCTTCTGGAATTGGGTGTGGTAGTTTTGAGTCTGCTCCAGTAGGTTCCCTGTTGCTGGGGTCAGAGTCCTGAAGGGCAAGCAGTCAGGGTAGCTGCTTTACTAAGAGCCATGTGCCCTGTGTGAATTGGGAGAAGCTGCCCAGGAGCAGAAAGCGCGCTGTTGTCCCTAACTCTGAAGCATTTTGCAGCAGTGATTTCAGCAGAGGAAGAGTCTGCATGAATTCCAGCTGAAGATTCCTACAAGCAAGTGGAGGGAAGATGTTTTAGACTCAGCAAACTGTATAGATTTGGTGATCAAAGACTTTAACTGATACTTAGGTGAACTAAACCTAAGCTTTTGGGAACTGTGAATTTCTTCTCACTGTATTTGTCTCTGTCTGAGGGGTTGGAGCAAATGCGGTTGTATCGCAGAGCTTGGTTGTAGACGATGGATCGTGTGGTGTGGTCAGGGTGAAAGCTGGAGGCATGTAGGTAGGAATAGTGGTCAGTAGGTTTCCGGTATAGGGTGGTGTTTATGTGACCATCGTTTATTAGCACTGTAGTGTCCAGGAAGTGGATCTCTTGTGTGGACTGGACCAGGCTGAGGTTGATGGTGGGATGGAAATTGTTGAAATCATGGTGGAATTCCTCAAGGGCTTCTTTTCCATGGGTCCAGATGATGAAGATGTCATCAATATAGCGCAAGTAGAGTAGGGGCGTTAGGGGACGAGAGCAGAGGAAGCATTGTTCTAAGTCAGGCATAAAAATGTTGGCATACTGTGGGGCCATGCGGGTACCCATAGCAGTGCCGCTGATCTGAAGGTATACATTGTTCCCAAATGTAAAATAGTTATGGGTAAGGACAAAGTCACAAAGTTCAGCCACCAGGTTAGCCGTGACATTATCGGGGATAGTGTTCTTGACGGCTTGTAGTCCATCTTTGTGTGAAATGTTGCTGTAGAGGGCTTCTACATCCATAGTGGCCAGGATGGTGTTATCAGGAAGATCACCGATGGATTGTAGTTTCCTCAGGAAGTCAGTGGTGTCTCGAAGGTAGCTGGGAGTGCTGGTAGTGTAGGGCCTGAGGAGGGAGTCTACATAGCCAGACAATCCTGCTGTCAGGGTGCCAATGCCTGAGATGATGGGGCGCCCAGGGTTTCCAGGTTTATGGATCTTGAGTAGTAGACAGAATATCCCAGGTCGGGATTCCAGGGGTGTGTCTGTGCAGATTTGATCTTGTGCTTTTTCAGGGAGTTTCTTGAGCAAATGCTGTAGTTTCTTTTGGTAACTCTCAGTGGGATCAGAGGGTAATGGCTTGTAGAAAGTGGTGTTGGAGAGCTGCCGAGCAGCCTCTTGTTCATATTCCGACCTATTCATGATGACAACAGCACCTCCTTTGTCAGCCTTTTTGATTATGATGTCAGAGTTGTTTCTGAGGCTGTGGATGGCATTGTGTTCCGCACGGCTGAGGTTATGGGGCAAGTGATGCTGCTTTTCCACAATTTCAGCCCGTGCACGTCAGCGGAAGCACTCTATGTAGAAGTCCAGTCTGCTGTTTCGACCTTCAGGAGGAGTCCACCTAGAATCCTTCTTTTTGTAGTGTTGGTAGGGAGGTCTCTGTGGATTAGTATGTTGTTCAGAGGTATGTTGGAAATATTCCTTGAGTCGGAGACGTCGAAAATAGGATTCTAGGTCACCACAGAACTGTATCATGTTCGTGGGGGAGGAGGGGCAGAAGGAGAGGCCCCAAGATAGGACAGCTGCTTCTGCTGGGCTGAGAGTATAGTTGGATAGGTTAACAATATTGCTGGGTGGGTTGAGGGAATCATTGCTGGGGCCCCTTGTGGCATGTAGTAGTTTAGAAAGTTTAGTGTCCTTTTTCTTTTGTAGAGAAGCAAAGTGTGTGTTGTAAATGGCTTGTCTAGTTTTAGTAAAGTCCAGCCACGAGGAACCCTACATGCCTCCAGCTTTCACCCTGACCCCACCACACGATCCATCGTCTACAGCCAAGCTCTGCAATACAACTGCATTTGCTCCAACCCCTCAGACAGAGACAAACACCTACAAGATCTCTATCAAGCATTCTTACAACTACAATATCCACCTGCGGAAGTGAAGAAACAGATTGATAGAGCCAGAAGAGTTCCCAGAAGTCACCTACTAGAGAACAGGCCTAACAAAGAAAATAACAGAACACCACTAGCCGTCACCTTCAGCGCCCAACTAAAACCCCTCCAACGCATTATTAAGGATCTACAACCTATCCTGAAGGATGACCCAACACTCTCACAAATCTTGGGAGACAGGCCAGTCCTTGCCTACAGACAGCCCCCCAGCCTGTCTGCAAATACTCACCAGCAACCACATACCACACAACAGAACCACTAACCCAGGAACCTATCCTTGCAACAAAGCCCGTTGCCAACTGTGTCCACATATCTATTCAGGGGACACCATCACAGGGCCTAATAACATCAGCCACACTATCAGAGGCTCATTCACCTGCACATCCACCAATGTGATATATGCCATCATGTGCCAGCAATGCCCCTCTGCCATGTACATTGGTCAAACTGGACAGTCTCTACGTAAAAGAATAAATGGACACAAATCAGATGTCAAGAATTATAACCTTCATAAACCAGTCGGAGAACACTTCAATCTCTCTGGTCGCGCGATTACAGACATGAAAGTTGCTATATTACAACAAAAAAACTTCAAATCCAGACTCCAGCGAGAAACTGTTGAATTGGAATTCATTTGCAAATTGGATACAATTAACTGAGGCTTGAATAGAGACTGGGAGTGGCTAAGTCATTATGCAAGGTAACCTATTTCCCCTTGTTTTTTCCTAACCCCCCCCCTCCCCCAGACGTTCTTGTTAAACCCTGGATTTGTGCTGGAAATGGCCCACCTTGATTATCATACACATTGTAAGGAGAGTGGTCACTTTAGATAAGCTATTACCAGCAGGAGAGTGGGGTGGGAGGAGGTATTTTTTCATGCTTTGTGTGTATATAAAAAGATCTTCTACACTTTCCACAGTATGCATCCGATGAAGTGAGCTGTAGCTCACGAAAGCTTATGCTCAAATAAATTGGTTAGTCTCTAAGGTGCCACAAGTACTCCTTTTCTTTTTGCGAATACAGACTAACACGGCTGTTACTCTGAAATCTTCTCACTGTGTTTCTGTGGGGACTGAACTGTTCAGATTTTAATTTGTTTTCTTTATTTGTGTTTCTGTATAACTGTGAAGGTAATGTCTGGGGGTTATAAAATAGCCATGTTATGCTGTAAAAATTAAATTATTATTTGTTTCTCTCTCATAAGATTTTATAAAGTTATTTAATTAAATTCATTCCTTTAGTTCCTTTTGGGACTTGGAAGTAGGGAGGTTGACCCTGTGCAATCCTAGCTGAAACTCCTCAGAAGCTGAATTCTGGGTCTCCAGCTGCTTTTCTATGGGAGTTGCGGGTTTTTAGGCACTAAATAAGGGCAATGAAGCATTCTCTTGCCCACCCAAAGGCTACAGAAGCACTGGAGATGGTGGCTGTAGTGGGCCCACGGTCTGTGAATTTGCCACGTGCTGGAGTCACAAGCAGCTATGCTTGGATATGTGCCAGCATTGGGTGTGTGACAGACAGGAAGCATGGTATAGTGGTTAGGATACTAACCTGGACCTTTGGAAATCTGTATGTTGGTCCCCGCTGTGCTAGAGACTAAGGCTGCCCCTACACTAGGAGCCGGGGGGGTTTCCCAGCTGGTGTAGACATACACCCAGGGGTGAGCTGGAGCCAGTTGTTAAATTTAGAAGCCCTTTTAGAACTGGTTGTTCCACGAGGGACAACCAGTTCTAAAAGGGCTTCTAAATTTAACCTGCCAAAAGTGGTGCCTTAGGCGCCGACTCCATGGGTGCTCCAGCCCTGGAGCACCCAAGGGGAAAATTTGGTGGGTGCAGAGCACCCACCGGCAGCTCCCCGCCCCACCCCCGACACGGCCCCAGCCCCAGCTCACCTCCGCTCCGCCTCCTCCCCTGAATGCGCCGCCCCGCTCTGCTTCTCCGCCCCCCCACCCCAGGTTTCCCGCGAATCAGCTGTTCGTGCAGGAAACCGGGGCGGGCTGAGAAGCAAGTGGCAGCTTCCCACTCAGGCCCAGGGAGGCGGAGGTGAGCTTGGGCCAGGGGGCGGCGCGAGGAGGGCCGCCCGCGCTGCAGCAGGTAACCCGGGCGGGGGCGCATGCAGGGGAACTGCTCCCCGCCCCAGCTCACTCTGCCACCCTGGGCCTGCGCAGGAAGCCGCCGTCTGCTTCTCAGCCCTCCCCGGCTTCCCGCCGAACAGCTGATTCGCGGGAAGCCAGGGGGCGGAGAAGCAGAGCAGGGTGGTGCGTTCAGGAGAGGAGGCGGAGCGGAGGTGAGATGAGCTGGGGCCGGGCGTGGGGCGGGGAGCTGCTGGGGGCTCTGCTGCTGGGAGCTGCTGGGGGCTCTGCTGCTGGGAGCTGCTGCTGCTGCTCTGCACCCACCAAATTCTCCCCTTGGGTGCTCCAGGGCTGGAGCACCCATGGAGCACCCAGGGAGTCAGCGCCTAAGGCGCCACTTTTGATGTGATCAGTGCGGGAGTGGCCGCTCCCCCTGCTCCCCCCAAGCTACGCTTCCCCACCCCTAGGAGCCAGAGGGACCTGCCGGATGCTTCCTGGGAGCTGCCCCAGGTAAGCACCTCCGGGATGCCCCACCTCGCCCCCCAGCAGGTTCTTCTGGCTCTTAGGGGTGGGCACCTACTATGGTGGCCCAAGAGACTCTCCTGCCTGGTTCTGGGGGCAGTCAGGGGACAGGGGAGGGGGGTGGATGGGGCAGGAGTCCCGAGGGGCGGGGGTGGGCAACGACCCCCTCGTGGGGTGAGGAGGGAACCCGTTGTTAAGATTTTGGCAGCTCATCACTGCATACACCTTTCAGCTGAGCTAGGATGCTAAACAAACAATGTACCTGTGGTAGCACAAGCAATGGTGGGATGGGCTAGCAGCTATAAGTACGTTACCCTGGGGCCCAAGTGGGTTGCTACATCGGGTGGCTAACCCATGCTACCATGGCTACACTATTAGTTTTAGCATGCTAGCTTGCTGAAAGCTAGAATGAGTATGTGTGTGCAAGCTGCAAATCACACCCCTAGCTTGTAGTGTAGACAGAGCCGAACCAGCTTAAGGCAAATCACTTAATCTCTCTGTGCCTCAGTTCCCCATCTGCACAATGGAGCTATAGCCCTGCCTCCCAGGGGTGTTTTGGGGATGGGTCGTGGAAGATTGTGAGGTGCCCAGAGACTATGGTGATAGGGGCCAGATAAGTACCGAGGGGAGCATTTAAACAGTGAAAACGTGGTCAAGATGAACCCAGATCAGTGGAGAGCACATGGGTACCCAGACAGGCCAGGCTAGATGTGAAGAAGGGCAGTGTGGGTAGTGGAGGGAGGAATACCTGAAGCAGTATAGCTCATTTGAAACCACACACATCTTATAGCGCTATACCACCTTCTGACACAGTGATGTTACAGCTGGCTAATTACAGTGGACGGGAATCGTGTGTAGGCACGAGGCAGTGTAAGCAGAAAACCCTGTCCTGGGCAGGGATGGCCTGAGACATCTAGCACCCTTGGCCCCAGGCTGTTCTGAGCCATATGATTCCAAAGCTCTTAGCACACACATTGGTACAAGTACTTGGCTGTGCAAACTGCTCAGGAAGGGGCTGCCGTGGCTTTTATGCTCCATGAAATGGAGGCAGGAAGTGATCCGAAATCAACCTGATTTATCACAGTTTCAATAATAATAATGAGCAGCGAGGAAGGGGCACCTATTAGTTTTGGTGCCAGGCAATTATCTGAGTTCCGATTATACACTAATTGCTGCATGTAGCCATCACACTTCTCGCACTGACAAATAATTGCCGCGTCCTGGACGCTTAGCGCAAGACGAAAATGCAGCTCACTGCTCTCAAGACATCTTATTGCTCAGCTCTTAAAACACAAGGAGAGGGACGGGGGTGAGACATTATTTCCCGCACTCTCTCTCAAGTGAAACGCTGTAGCTAATTGGAATCACTATTGATATGTCTGTAATTTGCCAAGGCTTATTTGCTGTATAATCAGACACATAACCCTGTCCTTTAATTGCCTTGTAAACTGACAGCCTGATTCATTCTGACTTGTGAGTATTTGCTGCAGGGTGAAATGTGGTGGCTTCTCGTGGCATCGTGCTGAGATGTCCGAAGAAGCCCAGCTGAGAAAGGGCATGTGGTCCGCACTCAAGGCTGGGAGCCAGGCTGTTGAGAAATATATGCTCCAACTTCCATTGGGGCTGGGCCGCTAAGGATCTGGGAGCTGCATTAGTTCCCTGCAGCTGCCCCCTTCAGGGCAGCTCAGATGTGGTGGAGAATCAGGGCCGGTAGCTGTACATTGGTTCTCCCTCAGCATAGGCAGCTGGACTGGGTGACCTCTTGAAGTCCCTCCAGCCCAACGTTTCTCTGGTGGTATGACTCTAAGCAGCCCAGGCACAGCCCAGGCACACGTGGCTTCAAGAGTGTCTTTTGCCCTTTGTGTGAATATGTTACTGTGAGCTTTGTTAAACATCGAATCATCCTCAGCCCCTGCTTTTGGATTTCCCTTACCAATGCTTAGAAGCAGAGAGATGCTTGCAGGAGGGAGAAAAGGAAAGCAGCAGCACCACTCCTGCTCAGGCTCCTCACAGGGCCCAGGGCCCATCACTGCCTGGGGCACAGGCTGCCATGGAATCAGACATTCTCTCATCAGGGCTCAGTGTGACCCTCGCACTCTCTGTCAGGGAAGACAATTGGGCTCATGCCCTTTTGTGTTTTTATGGGCTACAGAGAGAGCCCGAAGGGGGTTTCAAACCACCTTGTTTTTTCCATTAGAAATAACAGACCTTGACTTCTCTGTTGTTGAAGGAGGACTCCATGGAGGAGTGGAGAGCTGGAGCAGGAGCTCTCTCAGCTTTAGTGCAAGATGCAATGGAGGGCTGGGGAAGAGTGGGTGTGGAATCTCACTCCAAGAGCTTTTCTCTCTAGGGTTACTAAGGAAACATGAGAACAAAAACCTTGTAAACAGTCTCACTAAAATCTCTCTATTGCTTCAGTGTCTTGCAATGACATCCTGGCCCTGGACCCTCTCCTAGCAGTCTGTGGGCACATTCTGTTGAATTTTGGGTTATTTTTAACACAGATCTCATTAATCAAGATGTTGAATCTGATTCCCTCATATTCCTCACCCATGTGATAAATACACATGAGATAATGAACAAAAAGAGAAAGAATGTTGTAAGAAGACACAACAACAAAACGGTGGGAGAACCTGAGGCTTGGATTAGCATAAAGGGTGTTTCCTGGCACCACACTACACCCCAGATATCTGAGAAGATACCATGGTGACAGGCACATAAAAAAATCTCTGCAGGCAATTTAAACTGCATATGCTGTCCATCCCACTGGTGCAGGGAATTTTCCTATTTTTAAATAGAATTTGGAAAAACAAAAACAAGTGCTAAGGCAGGATGAGTGGTTGAGCCTCCAGGGATCACAGACACTGTAAATGTCTGCAACAGCAGAAGCATCTAAAGTGCCTGAAATCTTTGCAGGGGACAGGCAGGTGTACAGGCAATATTTAGGCGCCCTATATTGCAAGATGCAGAGTGCTTCCTGGGAGCTGCTGATGTCAGTGGAAAATGTGGGTGCATGGGGCATGCTGCACAGCACTCAGTGCCTTGCCAGAGGAGCCCATGGGGAAGCATAACATTTAAGCTGCCTCAGATTCCAGAGCCATAAAACCCAGCATGCTAGGTGGGGGGCTGCCTAAGTCAGCCAGTGGGGGATTCATAGATGCATAGATTCCAAGGCCAGAAGGGACCATTGTGATCTTCTAGTCTTAGCTCCTGTATAGCACCCGCCAGAGAACTGTCCCAAATAATTCCTAGACCCGATCGGTTAGAAAAACAACCAGTCTTGATTTTAAAATTGTCAATGACGGCGAATCCACCACAACCCTTGGTAAATTGGCCCAGTGATTAATACTCTCACCATTAAAAATGCATGCCTTATTTCCAGTCTGAATTTGTCTAGCTTCAGCTTCCAGCCAATTGGACTGTGTTAGAACTTTCTCTGCTAGAGTGTAGAGCCATTTATCAAATATTTGTTCCCCATGTAGGTACTTACAGACTGTGATCAAGTCACCTCTTATCCTTATCTTTGTTCAGCTAAATACACTGAGCTTCTTGAGTCTATCACTATAAGGCAGATTTTCTAATCCTTTCATCATTCTCATGACTCTTCTCTGAACCCTCTCCAATTTATCAACATTCTTGAATTGTGGGCACCAGAACTGTGCACAGGATTCCAGCAGCACTTTCATCAGAGCCAAGTACAGAGATAAAAATCACCTCTCTGCTCCTACTCAAGATTCCCCTGTTTCTGCATCCCAGGATCACATTTGCTCTTTTGGCCACAGCGTCGCATTGGGAGCTCATGTTCAGCTGATTATCCACCCTGACCCCCAAATCTTTTTTAGAATCACTGCTTCCCAGAGTCACCCATCCTCTAAGCATGGCCTACATGCTTTGTTCCTGGATGTATACATTTACATGTAGTCATGTTAAAATGCATATTGTTTGCTTGCCCCCAGTTTACGAAGGGATCCAGATTGCTCTGAACAGTGACCTGTCCACTTCATTATTTACCACTCTCCTAATTTTTGTGTTATCTGCAAACTTTATCATCCGAAAAATCATCATCTGCAAACTTTATTATCTGAAAAATACAGTAACTCCTCACTTAATGTTGTAGTTATGTTCCTGAAAAATGCAACTTTAAGCAAAACGATGTTAAGTGAATCCAATTTCCACATAAGAATTAATGTAAATAGGGGGGGTAGGTTCCAGGGAATTTTTTTTTTTTTGCCAGACAAAAGACATTATATATATATATATGTACACACATACATACATACACACACACACACTATAAGTTTTAAACAAACAATTTAATACTGTACACAGCGATGATGATTGTGAAGCTTGGTTGAGGTGGTGGAGTCAGAGGGTGGGATATTTCCCAGGGAATGCCTTACTACTAAATGATGAACTAGCAATTGGCTGAGCCCTCAAGGGTTAACTCGTTGTTAATGTAGCCTCACACTCTACAAGGCAGCACGAATGGAGGGAGGGGAGACGGCATGACAGACAGAAACAGTGTGGGAGAGAGAGAGAGATGAGCATTTCCCTTTTAAGTACGCGGACACCACTCTTAAGTACACTACCTGGTTAAGTTAATCAGCAAGCTGAGACCCCAGCAGCAGCTGCCAGGAAGCTCCCTCCGACCTGAGCCCTGTCGTGTGTCCCCCCTGCTCTATGAAGATGGGGTAAGCA
This sequence comes from Natator depressus, assembly GCF_965152275.1. NCBI lineage: Eukaryota > Metazoa > Chordata > Testudines > Cheloniidae > Natator > Natator depressus. The sequence continues at coordinate 41,636,343 of NC_134241.1, read as the reverse complement.
GGGTGCAGGAGCGGGGGGAGGGGGCACCCTGACATTAGCCCCCCTTTTCTTCCCCCCCACCAGCAAGCAGGAGGCTCTGGAGAACAGCTCCAAGGCAGAGGGCAGGAGCAGCACATGGCAGTGGGGGGAGGGACAGTTGAACTGCTGGCAATTGATAGCTTGCTGGGCAACTGCTGCACAGAGAACTTAGGGGAGCGGGGAGCTGTTGGGGGGCTGCCGGTCCACCCTGGTTCCAAGCCCCCACCAGCTGCAATGAGGTGCTCTTCCTGTAAGCAGTGGACAAAGCAGGCGGCTGCCAAACGACGTTATAAGGGAGTGTGGCAGGTTTTGTACCTCGTCAACCCCTTTGATTCCGGGGCGGGGTGGGGGGCGAGGTTAACCCCGCCTCCTGGCTTCTACACCGGTTCTACAACCTCCCCGGTAGTCAGGCCTGTATGCCCCAATGGCCTGAGTCCCTCTAAATCTTTTTCCCCTGATGAGAGAGCATGGCCTAGCGGCCAGAGTCCCTATAGTGCACTCCTCAAGCAGTGTGGCCTGAGGGCCAGAATCCCTCTATGTCCTCTTCCCCTCATAGGCTAGTGCAGTGTAGTGGCCGGAGTTCATCTATCTCCTTTGAGGTAAGAGAGGGGTCGGTGAACTATGTCGTCACAAAAAGGGGTGGGGGGGTTAGAGACCCCCTGTAGGGGAGCCCGGGCCCACCTGCTTTCACCGGGCTCCAACCCAGGACCCTGTCATTGACGGCGTGATCCGCCCAGGGTCAGTGGGGAATCCTGCTGCAACACGGTGCCCTCAGAGTGGTGGGAGATACCACTCCCTTCCCTTTCCTGGGTCACTTCCTACCAGTTCTCCAAACATAGCAGTCCCTGTGGCAGGTTCCTCAGCCCCTTGGTCTCCCTGGGGTTCCCACAGCTGCCAGTCTCTCGTCCCACTTCCTGGCCCCTCAGCTCCCTCCTGTATGAGTCACCACTGCTCCTGGGCTGGAGCTTCCACTTGGTGCCCTCCTTCCTCAGCTGCCAGCCCTGACTGAGCAGCTCTGCAGGCTTTTATACTTGACTCTCTGTTGGAGCATGCCCAGCAGAGCCTCAGGGGCGTGGCTTCCTCTGCCAGCAGGGAAGGGTTGACCCTCTCATTCCCAGTGCGGGGCCAGTCCGTCCCATCAAAGGGAGCATTGCACAACTTTAAACGAGCATGTTCCCTAATTGATCAGCAACATAACAATGAAACAACGTTAACCAGGACGACTTTAAGTGAGGAGTTACTGTATTATGTTTTCATCCAGGTGTGATGGGTTGAGTCACAGAAACCCCTTTGGCACTGCCACCTGATGTGCTGAGACTACCTCTGAGCCCGTTTTCCCTGCCAGTGTGGGACTTCAGTACCTTGCCTGGTTGTGCCAGACACACTAGCCTGCTACAAACACAGACCCAGGTCTGAACCACATCCCCCAAAAGATCCAGGATTAACTGAAAACAGCTTAAGAAGTGCTCCTGTCTCCAACACACAGATGTCCAGTTCCCAATGGGATCCAAACTGCAAATAAATCCGTTTTACTCTGTATAAAACTTATAAAGGGTAAACTCATAAATTGTTCACCCTCTATAACAATGATAGAGAGATATGCACAGCTGTTTGCTCCCCCAGGTATTAATACTTGCTCTGGGTTAATTAACAAGTAAAAAGTGATTTTATTAAATATAAAAAGTAGGATTTAAGTAGTTCCAAGTAATAACAGACAGAACAAAGTAAATTACCAAGCAAAATAAAACAAAAACATGCAAGTCTAAGCCTAATACAGTAGGAAACTAAATGCAGGTAAATCTCACCCTCAAAGATATTCCAATAAGCTTCTTTGACAGACTAAACTCCTTCCTAGTCTGGGTCCAGCAATCACTCACACCGCTATAATTAGTGTCCTTTGTTCCAGTTTCTTTCAGGCATCTCTTTGGGGTGGAGAGGCTATCTCTTGAGCCAGCTGAAGACAAAATTGAAGGGTTTCCCAGAGCCTTATATAGTCTATCTCTTGTGGAGAATCACAGCTACAAGATGGAGTTTTGGACTCACATGGGCAAATCACATGTCCATGCATGACTCAGTTCTTTACAGGCCGATGCCATTGTATACATGTTAGTTTGAACGTTCCCAGGAAAGCTCAGATGTGGATTGGCGTCTCTCAAGGTCCATTGTTAGCTAAGCGCTCCCAATTACTTGAATAACCCCTTCAGACTATGTTGACTAAATCTACCTTATGTGCTTCCTACAGCAAACACTTTACATACAAGCATAGAGCCAGTGCTCATAACTTCAGATATAAAAATGATACATGCATACGAATAGGATGAATACACCTTTGCAAAGATACGTTACATGGCATATCTAGCATAAAACATATTCCAGGTATGGCATATTTACACTCATAAGCATATTTCTATAAAGCATTATCGGGTGCAATGTCACACCAGGTCATTCATAAAAATGTTAAATAACATAGGGCAAAGACCCCACTGGAAACACATCTTCTTGATGATGATTCCCTATTTACAGTTGCATTTTGAGACTTCGGTTAGCCAGCTTTTAATCCATTTAATATGTACTTTGTTAATTTTATATCATTCTAGGTTTTTTAATCAAAATGCTGTGCAGTACCAAGTCAAATGCCTTACAGAAGCCTAAGTATATTACACCAATACTATTAAGTTTATCAACCAAACTTATCCCCTCATCAAAAAAGGATATCAAATTAGTTTGACAGGATCTATTTTACATAAACCCATGTTGATTTGCATTAACTACATTACCCTCCTTTAGTTAATTATTAAATGAGTCCCATATCAGCTACACCATTATCTTGCCCAAGATTGATGTCAGACTGCTAGGCCTATAATTCCTTGGGTCATCCCCTTTACCCTTTTAAAATATTGGGACAAAATTAGTTTCTTTCAAGTCTACAGGAACTTCCCCACTGTTCCAAGACTTACTCACAATCAATATTTATGGTCCAGCAAGCTCCTCAGCTGGCTCTTAAAACTCTTGGGTGCAAATTACCTGTACCTGCTGATTTCAAAATGTCTAATAACTTCTGTTTAACATCCTCTAGAGATACTAGTGGAATGGAAAAAGTGTTACCATCACCATATGATGAGACTATATCCTCTGTTTTTCCCCCAAATACTGAAAAGAATTATCTACGGAACACGTTTGCTTTTTTACATTATTATTGATAATTCTACAATTTCCATCTAATAATGAACCAATCATAGAAATGGAAGGGACCTTGAGAGGTCATCTAGTCCAGTTCCCTGAAGGACTAATTATCTAGGCCATTCCTGACAGGTGTTTGTCTAACCTACTTTTAAAAATCTCCAATGATGGAGATTCCACAATCTCCCTAGGCAATTTATTCCAGTGCTTAACCACCCTGACAGTTAGGAATTTTTTCCTAATATCCAACCTAAACCTTCGTTGCTCCAATTTAAGCCCATTGCTTCTTGTCCTATTCTCAGAGGTTAAGAAAAACAGTTTTTCTTCCTCCACCTTTTACATACTTGAAAACTCTTATCGTGTCCCCTGTCAGTCTTCTCTTTTCCAGACTAAACAAACCCAATTTTTTCAATCTTCCCTCATAGATCATGTTTTCTAGACCTTTAATCATTTTTGTTGCTCTTCTCTGGACTTTCTCCAATTTGTCCACATCCTTCCTGAAATGTGCCGCCCAGAACTGGACACAATACTCCAGTTGAGGCCTAATCAGAGTGGAGTAGAGCAGAAGAATTACTTCTCGTGTCTTGCTTACAACACTCCTGCTAATACCATATCATTGTCAGGATTCTTTTTGTTCCCAATGTATTTTAAAAAGACTCCTTATTGTTCTTAACTCTGCTGGCCCTTTGCTTCCCTTATCAATTTTCTACAATTTCTAACTTCTGATTTGTATTCATTACTGTCAACTTCCTTTTCCTTCCATTTGTTATATAGTTCTTATTTTTTTATAGCTGCCTTCAATTCCCCTCTAAAACGGGTAATTTTTTTTTAACCAATACAACCTTCTTCCTCAATTGGGGCTTTGGGGGCATCCAGTAAGGTATTCTCAAATGGTTTGTAATTGTCATTCATATTTTTCTGATTTGGCTCACTATTGTTTTCAGCTTTGTAAAATTGGCCCTCTTGAAGTACCAAGTATATATATTACTGATCTGTACTTTATTCTGCTTGCACATTATAAATGTGACCAAATCATAATCACTTGTACCTAACCTACTATTAATTTTTAGTTCTGCGATCAGTTCCTTTTTATGTGTTAGGGCAAGGTCTTATAAAGATTTCCCCCGTGTTGGGTGCAACACTTTTTGAATTAGGAAGTTGTCATCTACAATGTTTAGAAATTCCAAGGATGTTTTAGTACTGGCAGCATGAGACCTCCAGTGTATGTCACTCAGATTGAAGTCCCCCATAGTCACACAGGTGTGTTTTTTTTTTCTGCATGTTAGTGACAGGTGCATAAGAAGGAGGTCATCCTGTTCCTAACGTGATTTGGTGGATGGTAGCAGATACCAACATGTAGTACCCCATGTGCTTTATCTGATAGGACACTGATCCATAAGCATTCAAAACCATTTTCTTCTGAATTTTCAGTGCCTCGGAAACAGTTGATGCCACTCACCCTCCACTTTTGCACACTCAATCCTTCCTAAATAGGAACCATTGATATTAACATTCCAGTCATGTGAATCATCCCACCATCTTTCAGTAATACCAACTTGATCACATTTATGTTCCTAAATGAACAATTACAATTCCTCGTTAGTTACCCACAAGTCTAGCATTTGTGTATAGGCAATTAAAGAATTTTTTCTCTTCATGTCTGTGATGTGGTGTACCGGGACACTGAATAAGAAGGAGTTAACCCCAGTCTGGGCTGACCACTGAGGAAGGAAGACACACAATGCAGGCTGCTGGAGCCCCAGACGTTGGAAGCCAGGTGTGCCGAGACCCAGGCAGATACCTGGCTGCCCACCGAAGCCCAAGAGGAGTCAGAGCCATCAGGAGTTTCACCAGCCAATGACCCCAGAAACCCAAGAAACCTGTGGATGGCAGCGCTGGAAAAGAGGGTAGGATCCTGTTGTGGAACCAGGAAAAAGGCAGCATGTTTTTGACGGATCTCTGCCAACCTAGTGGCAAATCCATTCACTGCTACCAGAGCCCTGGGTTGGGACCGGTTCAGGTGGCAGCCCACTTCCCCCTGGCCACAGCCCGCCAGAGGAGGGCAGCCATCTTGACCCTGGCTGCTAAGCCTCACAGCCCAGTTGAGGAGGGCTGCCTTATTGACACGGGTCATTAGGCCATGCAGCCCTGCAGAGGAGAGCAGCCATATTGACGCCAGTCATTAGGCCATACTGCCCTGAGGCTAAGGGCGGTCATTTGGACAGTTGGAGAACTCTTTGCAGGCAAGCTTGATTTTCTTACAGGTTGGGTTGAGCTGCCCTCCACACGTGTGTCCCATACATCTCTCCTTTCCTTTGGAGCTGCTGGATCTTTGGAGGTCTCTTTCATAGTTTCCATGTTGAGGACTTTGTACTGATTTGACGGTTCTAGTTGTGTGGAATTCCTCTGCTTCTCCTCTCTCTGGGGGCCACAGCCTGCCCATCCTCATCTGTATCTAGCCGTGTAGAATGCTGCTGTGATATCTTGCAGTTTCAAGCCAACGGGCCTTCTCTCTGACTTTGTCTGACTCTGATACCTTGGTGGCAAGCTCCATTCTTCCTTGAACCTGGGGTACTTGTGTTTTCCGAACCTGGTTGTCTAGGAACTCCTCAACTTCTCTGATTCTCAGTAGCAACTCAATTGCCTCTCCAATCCAAGAATCTTTCCCTCCAGCATAGCCACCAGTTTGCACATGGAATCCCTTCTGGCTTTAATCAGGAAAGAGAACAGGACACGTCCATTGCAGGTCCCTACCACTGCTGTACACGCTCATGTTCCATACTCTGAACTTCCTCACTCTCCTGTCCCACCCCGACACCAAGTGGCAGGATCTCCTATCCCCTGAGGAGGGTGAGAAGCCCTGGCGGGCCGGTCTGTATTCCACCCCGGGGTTGCGGCCTGCCGGGGATATTAGCTGGCGGCTCCTTCACTAAGCCATGAGCATGGGCGTGTATCTGGTGTGGGTCACTCCCCTCCCTGACACCTGCCATGTCTGCAGCGAGAGGTAAACCCTGGTGCACGTCTGCCTGGAGTGCACCAGGCTGCAGCCCCTTTTCCATCTCCTCTAGAATCTTCTCCTCAGGTTCTGGCTGCACTTCTCCCCGCACCTCCTGCTCTATGCACACCCCATCCATAGCCCCACGAAGTCACGAGACCTCCTTGCCAACTACCTCCTGGCGCTGGCCAAGGTGGCCATCCATTGCACCAGGAGGATGCTGTTGGATGAGGAGCTGCTCTGCGCCTGTGGAGCCTATTTCCAATCCTCTCTCTCAGCTCACATCTCCGGGCAGAGTTTCTCTGGGCCACGTCCACTGGCTCCCTGGATGCCTTTGAGGAGCAGTGGGCACTGTCCGGGGTTCTCTACTCTGTGTCCCCCTCTGGCTCCCTGCTTATGATCTTGTGACCCTCGCTCCCATCCTTGTTTTATATTAGTTGTCCCTCGCATTCACTTGAGTCCTGGATTCAGTAGCTCCTCTCCTTAGGCTGGGGGCAGGTGGTCTTTAGATTCAATAGGAACAATGGCTCACTCCTGCAGTGATGCATTTCTCAGGCATGCTGCAGCAACTCAGCTGCACTGGCTCACCTCTCCAGCAGAGCCTGCAGTGGCTCAGCCCTCAGGCCTACTGCAGCAGCCTGTCCTTGGGCAGGGCCTGGATCAGATGACCCCAGGCACAGATTTCACTCTTACCACCAGAGCCACAAATTAGTCTGTGTAGCTGCACCGCTCTGCTAGGAACCCTCCTGCTGCCTTACAGTGGTAGAGATGTGCTAGGCTATAAGGTGCACTATAAGATGCACTATAAGGTGGGTAGAAAGTTGGCTAGATTGTCGGGCTCAACGGGTAGTGATCAATGGCTCCATGTCTAGTTGGCAGCCGGTGTCAAGTGGAGTGCCCCAGGGGTCGGTCCTGGGGCCGGTTTTGTTCAATATCTTCATAAATGATCTGGAGGATGGTGTGTACTGCACTCTCAGCAAATTTGCAGATGATACTGAACTGGGAGGAGTGGTAGATACGCTGGAGGGCAGGGATAGGATACAGAGGGACCTAGACAAATTGGAAGATTGGGCCAAAAGAAATCTGATGAGGTTCAATAAGGATAAGTGCAGGGTCCTGCACTTAGGACGGAAGAACCCAATGCACAGCTACAGACTAGGGACCGAATGGCTAGGCAGCAGTTCTGCGGAAAAGGACCTAGGGATGACAGTGGACGAGAAGCTGGATATGAGTCAGCAGTGTGCCCTTGTTGCCAAGAAGGCCAATGGCATTTTGGGATGTATAAGTAGGGGCATAGCGAGCAGATTGAGGGACGTGATCGTTCCCCTCTATTCGACATTGGTGAGGCCTCATCTGGAGTACTGTGTCCAGTTTTGGGCCCCACACTACAAGAAGGATGTGGAAAAATTGGAAAACGTCCAGCGGAGGGCAACAAAAATGATTAGGGGACTGGAACACATGACTTATGAGGAGAGGCTGAGGGAACTGGGATTGTTTAGTCTGCAGAAGAGAAGAATGAGGGGGGATTTGATAGCTGCTTTCATCTACCTGAGAGGTGGTTCCAGAGAGGATGGTTCTAGACTATTCTCAGTGGTAGAAGAGGACAGGACAACGAGTAATGGTCTCAAGTTGCAGTGGGGGAAGTTTAGGTTGGGTATTAGGAAAAACTTTTTCACTAGGAGGGTGGTGAAACGCTGGAATGCGTTACCTAGGGAGGTGGTAGAATCTCCTTCCTTAGAAGTTTTTAAGGTCAGGCTTGACAAAGCCCTGGCTGGGATGATTTAATTGGGGATTGGTCCTGCTTTGAGCAGGGGGTTGGACTAGATGACCTCCTGAGGTCCCTTCCAACCCTGATAGAATCATAGAATAGATATTCTATGATTCTATGGCTTCCAGCCTGCCTTCAGTCCTGGCTCTGTCCTGCCTGTGCCCCAGCCTTGCCAAAGTCTTGTTCCAGCCCACTGCTGCCTGTTCCATGCCATATTCTGACCTGACTCCAGCCTTGCACCCACCTCCTGACTCCTTGACCCTTGGACTGACTCAAACCCCACTTTGGCTTTTGGCCTGCTTCCAGACTCCTACTATGATCCTGATTTGGCTTGCCCAAAGACTTTGATCCTGGTTCTGACCCACAGCCTGTCCCTGGACCTTGGTTTCAATGCTACCCTTGGCTCAGTCCTGACTGTACATCCAGCTTTGACCCTTGGTGCTTGTTCTTGACCACTGCTCTAACCACTGGGCCTGACCACTATAACCCAGAGCCTGACACCTCATGTTCTGAGTAACTAACATTTCTTTATTACCCACTGTACTCTCCTGCCTAGTGGAGCGTGACTACCAAAAATCAGTAACTCAGAATATCAAGAGGAGGATTAAAATACCATTATGAACTGTTTGGTCTTTCATAATTAAAGAGACTGTGTATTGTAATATTTCCCCCATGATTAAATGTCAGTACAACAGTGGAAATGTCACCTAGGCAGAAGCCCAGGAACCAATGGCAGTTTCTGACACTCAGCTCTCTCCATAACACTAGGTATGGCTTGAAGTTTTTTATCTGTTCCTGAGGACAGTGTGAATCCTGAGTCTCTCTGTGACAAGGAAGTCACTAGATTGACACCTGTCAAAATTGAGCCCTCTGTCTCTCTTCTCTGCAGACAGCTCTGGCTTCTTCTTCCTCCCCACATAGCTCCCCTTTTGCTTGGTGTGCTGTGGCCATTGGCAGGCTGTGTACGTTTCCTTTGCTGGTATGACATGACAGACATATTCCCACGTGGATCCTGCTCCCTTTGAAGTCAATGGCAAAGCTCCCATTTGGTTCCATGGGAGTGGGATGAGGTCTGGTCTAAGCAGGGATCCGGGGGGCCAGAAGGTGGCATTTTCGAAAGCACCAGGGTGACTTGGAGCAGGAGTCTCATTGACAGTCACTAAGACACAGGCTCCTGAGTCAGTTAGCGGCTTCTGAATCCCAACCAGAAGCTTTAGCTGCCCCCTTAATATGAGCACAACACCTGCAAACATCATGACCCAGTTCTGTCATGCTCCTCTCTGTCAGCGGGGTGCGTTGTGACCATTGGGGGGTGGGCATGGTCCGGTGGTCTATAGCAGACTCAATGCCTTTTTTGCCTCTGTCTTCACGAACAAGGTCAGCTCCCAGCCTACTGCACTGGGCAGCACAGCATGGGGAGGAGGTGACCAGCCCTCTGTGGAGAAAGAAGTGGTTCAGGACTATTTAGAAAAGCTGGACGAGCACAAGTCCATGGGGCCGGATGCGCTGCATCCAAGAGTGCTAAAGGAGTTGGCGGATGTGATTGCAGAGCCATTGGCCATTATCTTTGAAAACTCATGGCAATCGGGGGAGGTCCTGGATGACTGGAAAAAGGCTAATGTAGTGCCCATCTTCAAAAAAGGGAAGAAGGGGAATCCTGGGAGATGATTTAGTTGGGGATTAAACTTCGAGCAGGGGGTTGGACTAGATGACCTCGTGAGGTCCCTTCCAACCCTGATATTCTATGATTCTATTCTATGAAAGGCAAGGGTGGGAGGGGGCACAAGGCACTAAAAATGTTGGATTAATCTAAATCAAAGAAAGTCTTCTCCATGCTGCCTGGCCCTTCAAGGTGAAGCTCTGTCAGCCTCCGAAGCACACCGGCGTCAGCTGTCTCAGCTTAGCGCTGTTAGCAGTGAAACTCTTTGACTTGTAGAGCGCGGCTGTGACAGAGTGCAGCAAGTTAAGAGATGAGCCTGCACTCTGACCACTCTGACGTTCATTAGCCCCCCTATTATGATATAGCTAGTAGCTAATAATAAGGAGCTGCCCCCCACCATGATTAGGCATGTAAATTCTCCTGCTTCAGGGAATAAGCCAGCCAGGACCTGCCTTGGGGATTCAGCATCTCAACAGCTCAGGCCGACAGGATGCTGTGGTAGATGGTGAACTGGCATTCAGTGTTCTTACATCATTCTTGCTGGTGAACCAGAGGGGCTGCTTAACAGTTGGTAACAGCCCATTATGGGGGTTGTGATAGCGTGCTGAGAGCACACCCCATCTCCACCCTCAGTCTCTCTCTCAGGGGGTGGGCAGTGGGACCTAATTCCTGACTCCAGGCCAGGAGTGTTTAGGCATCCCCTCTACATCTGGGCCTTTGCCTGAAGTGGGGCATGGAGCGGACTCAGGCCCTCCCTCTCCACCTGGGCCCTGTGGGAAATAGCACCAGCAGACTCCTCCCTGTTGAGGTTCCAAATCTGCCCCCTGGGCTACTTCCTACCTCTGTGCTCCTTCATTTAACATCTTTATTAATGACCTGGATGTAGAACTAGGGAGCATATTGATAAAATTTGCAGATGACCCTAAAATTTAGAGGGATCTTGATAAATTGGAGAACTGGGCTATAGACAACAAAATGAAATTCAACAAAGACAAATGTAAAGTGCTTCACTTCAGGAAGAAAAACCAAATGCACAAATACAGAATGGGGGATAACTGGCTTGGCAGCAGCACTGCTGAGAAGGATCTGGGAGTTGTGGTGGAACATGACCTCAGTATGCGTCGTCAATGCAATGCTCTTGCAAAAAAAGCTAATGCAATTTTGGGTTACATGAACAGAGGCATAGCATGCAAGTCATGGGAGGTGACAGTTCCGCTCTACTCAGCAATGGCTAGGTCTCAGCAGGAGTACTGTGTCCAATTTTGGTCACCAATGTATAGAAAGGATGTGGGGAAACTAGAAAGGATCCAGCAGTGAGTGACAAAGATGATTCAAGGGATAGAATGCAAGCGATATGAGCAAAGGCTGAAGGAACTGGATATGTTTAGTTTGGAAAAGAAGAGATGTGGGGGGAGGGACATGACAGCAGTCTTCAAATGCTTGAAAGGCTGCCATAAAAAAAGATGGAAAAAAGTTGTTCTCTCTTACCAAAAGGCAGGACAAGAGTCAATGGGTTCAAAGTACAGCACAGATTTACCTTAAATCTCAGGAAAAACTTCCTAATTGTAAGAACAGTAGGACAATGGAACAGACTGCCTAGGGAGGTTGTGGAAACTTCTTCACTGGCGGTTTTCAAAAGGAGGCTGGACAGCCATCTGTCTTGGATGGTTTAGACACAACAAATCCTCCATCTTGGCAGGGGGTTAGACTATCTGACCCGTTCAGTCCCCGCAACCCTGGATGAACCAGATGATTTAGTTTGGGGCATGGCCCCTATGTCCAAATAGTCAATAGCTTCACAGAAAGTCTAAAGGAGCAGGGCCAGACCTGCTGGATCTCAGACAGGTGCTGGTTGGAGAAGGCCCTGCCTGAGGACCTGATGTGCTCTGTGGTCCCTTCTCAGGCTCCACCTTCTGTCTGGCTTCCTGAAGAAGGATTCCTGTCCTGCAACCTGGCCACCACACTTTGCCTGGGCTTCTGAGTTCCTTTTAACCCAATCCTCCAGCTACAGCATGCTCAGCGGGTCCAGAGGGGTAGGGCTACCTGGCCCGGTATTGCCCACTGCGGGATTGTGTATCCCTCCACACACCGTCCCCTCAGCCCTTGAGTCAGTGTGTCTGGGGCTGCTCCAGGTCTCCTCCTTCCTGTGAAATAAAGGAATAAAGGATGTCCGATGAAGTGGGTATTCACCCACGAAAGCTCATGCTCCAATATGTCTGTTAGTCTATAAGGTGCCACAGGACTCTTTGCCGCTTTTAGAGATCCAGACTAACACGGCTACCCCTCTGATGCTATTCACCTTATGGAAATCGATACAGAACTGCACTGACTCATCCTGCTTTGGCACAAGCCCAGCGGGGCTCCTCTAGTCACTGTGCAATTCTTCCACAATCCCTAGATTTAACATGGCCTGGTGGTCCTCATGCACTGTCTCCCACATCTTCTTCTGAAGTGGCTGCTGGCTCTCGTCCCCCATTCCAGCCCCATTAGAATGTCCTCAGTCAGGAGAATATTTGCATTGATTTCCATGGGTGGCGAGTTCTATGGGCCCGTGGTGCCTGGGCACCAGCACTGTCCAAGGCCGGGTCTCTCCATCAGCCCCGCCCTCCACCCCGGAAGCCCCCAACCCGCACCATTTAAAACAGCCCGGGGCCCCCCACTCACCACTGATAGCGCAGCAGAGCTGAACGGCTTCCTGCCTACTTGCTCCCCGTGGATGCTGGCCTCTCCCTGCAGCCTCTGGGCAGGGTGGGTCTGTGTCCCTCCCCAAGCACCCCTGCGGCCAATGGGAAGCTGCGGGGGCAGTGCCTGGGGGTAGCAGTACCTGGAGACTTGCGGCTCACCCTGCCTAGGAGCCCCAGGTAAGCGCCGCACCCCCCCCAACCCCTCCCAGAGCCTGCATTCCCCCCTTTGGCCCCCAAACTCCCTCCCAGAGCCTGCACCCCCTCCTTCCACACCCCCTCCCATCCCCAGACTCACTCCCAGAGCCTGCACGCCCCACCTCCAGCCCAGAGCCAGCACCCAAACTCTGTCCCAGAGCCAGCACCCCTCACCCCCTGCCCTAGCCTGGAGCCTGCACTCAGCATCCAAACTCCCTCCCAGAGCCTACACCCCCACCCCCACCCCTTGCCCAAGCCCAGAGCCGACACCTTCTCCAGCCTGAACTACAACCGCTATTTTGCTCCCACACCTATAAGCTGCTTTGAAGGATGTGGGGCAAGCACCTCCAGAGGAAGCAGCAGCAGGGTTTGGGGAGGCAGAACATCACTACCTGGAGCTGGAGTCTGGCCAAGCTATCGGGGCAATCACTCCCACACTTGCAAAAAATGCCACCGGCTATTTCAAGAGCCATGACCTGACCTGCCCCACCCCGCAGTTCACCCGTGCTCCGAGGTACAGCACCTCCAGAAGCACAGTGCCCCTAGTACTCCCCTGAGACTACCAGAGGAAGAGTGTCCCCTACCACAGTGTTTCCCAGTGGGCAGTCCTGACCCACCAGCAGGTCGTGGGTTCTAGATAGGTCACCACATCCAGGGCCAGATTAGCCCATCACTGACCCTGGCCTAGGCAAACACCACTTCTTCCAGCGCAGCGTGGAGGAGAGGCTGCAGGGGATCGGGGTGCTGGAGAGCGAGCCTACCCACCTCACACTCATCTCACAATGGCAGCTCCTGTCCTTGGCAATCTGGTGCATGGGTCACAGCACCACTCACTCCAGTTTGGCCCAACTGCGGCTCCATCATGCTAGCGGGGCCCAACCTGAGTGGCATCGCGACCCCATGCGCCAGGCTGCAGCATGCGGAGTGGGGAGCTGGGCCCAGCTTCACTGCAGGGTGAGTGCAAGGCAAGATCATTTTCCATCACCCCTCTCCTCAGGTCTTCCCCCCACACCAGGCAGGGATTAGGATTGCGGTGCTGGGGCAGAGAGTACACATGTAATGGTGGGTTGCAAAAAAGGACAAATGCCTTAGCAAAAAGTTTGGGGACCACTACCCAACCAGTATTCGTCCTGCAGCATTCGTGCTCCAGGGACGTCTCCTGGGCAGGTTCTGATCGCTCCCAGCCCCACTTTGCACCGGAGCCCAAGAGACTTACAAGGTTTAGCTATTTGTAAATCAGGCTGATGATGAAAAGCCCTTTACTTACCAGTGGTAAATATTAATTGTTATTAATAATTTATCATCGTTGCTATTTAACAAGCCAGTGGGATCAGAACAGGATCAATAAACGAACATCTGTGTCACAAAGTGTTCTCCAGACTGACCCAGCAACTTCCTTTTCCCCAGGAATCTTCTGGCCTCTGCAAACTACTTTGAAAATGGGCCCTCAACATGTGTCTACAAAAAATAATAACTTGAACAAAACAAGAGCAAATTGACCCTGGCTGAGCTTCTTTGTCTCAGCAGAATACTGTAAATTAGAAAATGCCAGCAAATTCCTGATTCAACCCAGCTCAACTCGCCACTGTCCCTTTCCTGGGGCTTTTGCTTCTTGTCTGACATTTTCTAGTTAGCCACTAATCATGAGCTTTTATTAGATAGAACAGGCACTGGCTTACCGATGCCTGGCTAATTATCTTGCATTAGGCCCTTGTAGGTGACTAGGGTAGATGGCATTCACTGCCCCGCTACACTAATAAATGCTGAGGAGATTACTTTGAAAGGAAACGATTTTCATAGAGACATTAAGACTTTGGTTGCCACTTTCCTACCAGACCCCTGTAATAGATCAGGATACGGTGTGCTCTTTAATTTCAGTCCTTAGACTCCTGCCACCCTGTCAGGCACCACCAAAGGGCTCATTGCTATTAGAAATAATGTCAAGTATTTACAGCAAAGAATGGTAATTGGCTCACATCTTTCCCATCTCAGGGCTGGAGCGAGAATCAATTTGCTTTATAATTTATTATTTAGAACTGTAAAATCACCCATCTGTTCATTTCCTCGCACAATTGTGGTCTAACATGTTTCACACATGCACCAATATCATAAAAATGTTTCCATCCCTGTATGAAAGCCTTCTTTTTATTCTTGCTTTTTGGCGCATTAGACCTTCAGAGTACATGAAATCTGCAATGTGTTTTCACATAACCATTTGTACCATGCTATTGTGTATATGTGGCAAGTATATTAGAGATGCACTGGGAAATAACTAACTGTGGATAATTTGGATGATTTGCTTTGAGTGCCTTAGCATTAGGAAGAGAGGGATATTGGTTTCATTGTCTGATAGTAAGCAATTACTGTTGTTTCATTTATGGATCCTGATGAAAATAAATCTAAATGTAGCACTTTCTCTCCCACTGCAGATTGTGTGTTGTAAGAGGATGGAGCAGTGCTTCTCAGAATAATTAATACTTTGAGATCCCTGCATGAAAGGTGCAAGAAGTACAAAATGCTACACAAACATGAGGGGCTAGATTCACAAAGGGACTTAGGCCCTGTTGTGATGGGTTCGGTCACAGAGACTCCCTTGGTACTGTCACCTGATGTGCTAAAATTACCTCTGAGCCCGTTTTCCCTGCCAGCTTAGGACTTCCAGACTTGTTGAGCCAGACATGCTAGCCTGCTGCAACACAGACCCAGGGTCAGGTCTACGCCCCCAAAGCTGCAGACTTAACTGAAAACAGCTCAGCAGGTTACCTCTCCAGCATGCAGACACCCGGTTCTTAATGGGATCCAAACCCCTAAATAAATCCGTTTTACTTTGTATAAAGCTTATACGGGATACATTCATAAATGGTCCACTCTCTATAACACTGATAGAGAGATATGCACAGCTGTTTTCTCCCCCAGGTATTAATCCCTTACTCTGGGTTCAATAATAAATAAAAGTGATTTTATTAAGTATAAAAAGTAGGATTTAAGTGGTTTCAAGTAATAACAGACAGAACAAAGTAAGTCACCAAGCAAAATAAAGTAAAAACACGCAAGTCTAAGCCTAATACATTAAGAAACTGTTTACAGGTAATATGTCACCCCCAGAGATGTTCCAATACACTTCTTTCACAGACTAGACTCCTTCCTAGTCTGGGCCCAGCCCTTTCCCCAGTACAGTCCTTGTTAGCTCCAGCAGACATCTCAGGTGGTAAGCAGGGGTTTTCTCATGACTGGCCACCCCTTTGTCCTGCTTCACTCCCTTCTATAGCTTTGGCATAAGGTGGGAATCTTGTGTCTCTCTGGGTCCCCACCCCTCCTTCTAAATGGAAAAGTACCAGATTTAAGATGGATTCCAGTATCATGTGACATGATCACATGTCCTGTGAGACCCCAGCCTCCATTCTTCCTGGGCTGGCCCACATGTACACAGGAAGGTTTGCAAGTAAACAGACCCATTTACAGTTCATTGATTCTGACATACTTAATGGCTTCCATTTAATGTTTACATCAATAATACAAGTGTATATCTTATTCTCTTAACTCCAGACATGGAAATAATACATGCAAACAAATAGGATGAACACACTCAGGCGAGTATAAGCTTTGTAATGATACCTTACAAGAGACCTTTTACATAAAGTATATTCCAGTTACATTATATTCACATTCATAAGCATATTTTCATAAAGTATATGGAGTGCAACGTCACACCTGTGTCCCAGACTTAGGCTATGTCTACACTACCGTGGTAAGTCAACTAAATTACGCAACTCAGCTACGTGAATAACGACGTAGCTTAGGTCGACTTACCGCGGTGTCTACACTGCGCTGGATTGATGGGAGATGCTCTCCTGTCGACTTAGCTTACTCTTCTCATTCCCAGTGGAATACTGGGGTCGACCAGAGAGCACTCTGCCGTCGATTTAGCGGGTCTTCACTCGACGCGCTAAATCGACCCTTGCTGCATCGATCGTTGATCCGGCAGTAGTGTAGACATAGCCTCAGCTGCTGCTGGTATTCACAAAACCCCTGCTCGGCTGCAGTCAAACCCTGTAGGTGCATTAATTAAATAAAGAGTCATTGGGCCAGAGAGAGAAAATGACTCTGTAACCTTTCTAGGTAGGACTTCCACCTGGAAGGCCCAGGAATCAATCCCCCTGCTCCAATGACTCTTTCATTTAAATATCCACAATGGAACAGGTTCCACAGGAGAGACTGAGGGAGCCCCCTCCCCCCCATCAGAATGTCCCATAGCCCAGTGGTTAGGGCACTCTCTGGAGAGATGGCAGATCCCTGTTGAAATCCCTTCTCCTCATCAGGCAGATGGGGGACTAAAAGTAGGCATCTCCTACATCCTGAGTGTGTCACCTTGCCACTTGGCTATACGTTAACTGCTACAGCAGTGCTGCTTCTTACAAGCAATGCCTTAGACACCTGATTGCAGGAGTGGGTTCACAGCTGTGGATTGCAAACAGATTTAGGCACCTCACTCACTCCTATGGCTTGAGTAGGCCAAAGGACAGTGTGGGAAACTGAGGCAGACTTGCTGCATCAGTATATCTGGCCACAAGGGGGTGTGCTGAAGAGGCAACTTTGTTACAGAGAGTTTTGCTATTGACTAGATAGGCCAAAGCCAAACACTTTTAAACCCCCACTCCCTGTGCCCAGGAAAAGTGGGATTTCTTGGTAACTGTTTATTACAGCTAGAAGGAAACCCATTCTTTTCTTTGGAGATGTGTCCAGGATTTTGTTGCACCAATTTGTGGTTTGAAATGGATTCTGGGCTAAAGCGCAAGCTGTCTGGGGCACAGAGTGTATTTGGTTCCTCATGCATGCAGCACCCAGCACCATAGGCCCCAGTTCCTGTTTGGCGCCTATGGGTGTGTCATAAATATAAAGGGAAGGGTAAACCTCTTTAAAATCCCTCCTGGCCAGAGGAAAAATCCTCTCACCTGTAAAGGGTTAAGAAGCTAAAGGTAACCTCGCTGGCACCTGACCAAAATGACCAATGAGGAGACAAGATACTTTCAAAAGCTGGGAGGAGGGAGAGAAACAAAGGGTCTGTGTCTGTCTGTATGCTGCTTTTGCCGGGGATAGAACAGGAATGGAGTCTTAGAACTTTTAGTAAGTAATCTAGCTAGGTATGTGTTAGATTATGATTTCTTTAAATGGCTGAGAAAGGAACTGTGCTGAATAGAATGACTATTCCTGTCTGTTTCAGAGTAACAGCCGTGTTAGTCTGTATTCGCAAAAAGAAAAGGAGTACTTGTGGCACCTTAGAGACTAACCAATTTATTTGAGCATGAGCTTTCGTGAGCTACAGCTCACTTCATCGGATGCATGTCTGTGTGTCTTTTTTGTAACTTAAGGTTTTGCCTAGAGGGATTCTCTATGTTTTGAATCTAATTACCCTGTAAGGTATTCACCATCCTGATTTTACAGAGGGGATTTCTTTACTTCTATTAAAAGTCTTCTTGTAAGAAAACTGAATGCTTTTTCATTGTTCTCAGATCCAAGGGTTTGGGTCTGTGGTCACCTATGCAAATTGGTGAGGATTTTTACCAAACCTTTCCCAGGAAGTGGGGTGCAAGGGTTGGGAGGATTTTGGGGGGAAAGACGTGTCCAAACTACGTTTCCTGTAAACCCAGTTAGAGTTTGGTGGTGGCAGTAGAGATCCAGGGACAAAGGATAAAATTAATTTGTACCTTGGGGAAGTTTTAACCTAAGCTGGTGAAAGTAAGCTTAGGAGGTTTTCATGCAGGTCCCCACATCTGTACCCTAGAGTTCAGAGTGGGGGAGGAACCTTGACAGGGTGCTCCTGCAATACAGATATTACAAGGTGATAACAATTAGAAATGAGTCCCACTGTCTCTGCTCTTTTTCCGGTGTTTCTCCAGCCATTTGAGTAGTGAGGCTCAGTAGCCACATCTAGATGTCGTTTAAACAAGGCTTTAGAGGAGAGTCACAGCTTCCCACAAGCCCACCTGTTTCCCACTCTCCATTGCTTTCCCCTTTTACAATGGGATATCCTGCCCTCTGCAGGACAGGTGGCCTGGTCCAGCTAGCCTGCCATGAAGGCAATGCTGATGGCAAGCATCATTTTGTATTAGCCCCACACTGTCATTTTTCCTCCTCCGCCATCTCTTCCTTTCACCTTCTGCCCTGGAGGCAGCAGGTGCAGAGGTAACTGGGGTGGTGTCCTCTACATCCTCAGACTTACCAGGTCATGCATTGCTTTGGTTCCCTTCCAAACTTGCTAAAAGGAAAATGAAAATTGATTGTTTCATAAAGATTTGATCCTCTCTGCTTCCCGGGCATCAGTAAATAACACTGGGGCTGACAGGATCCCACAATGGGCTTGTCCCAGGGGAACTAGCCCACTAAAAGAGCTGGGACCAGCCCCACCTGTTGCACACTTAGCTCCCTCTCCCAGGGGGACACAATGAGCAGTGTTGAATGACAGGCAGGTCATGTCTCAGGAGTGGAGACAAGAGAAGCCTGTAGCCAGGCAGATGGAGGTTCAGGTAGGAAGCTGCAGAAATTGCTGCTTGATGGAGGCCAGGAAGATGTGCTCCCCAGCGAGACTCCCAGGCAGAGGGTCGGGGGGTGCAAACCTGTAGGAACCTGGTAGGAAGGCTGGAATGTGGGGAAAGCCTCAGCAGGACATGGCTTAGAACCCTGGCCCAAGGGCTGGCAGCTAGCTAGGACGGCTGGTGGGGAGTGAGTGTGTCCCTGTGAACTTTGTGAATAAACCCAGCCCCCAAGAAGGGGTGTCACTCGACACTGGAAAGTCTACATCATTGAGCTGTTGGGGGACCCAAGAGGAAGAGGCTGAGCCAGCGGCTAGCCCAAAGCCAGACTGCTTAGGCAGCACTGCTATAGGGATGCATTACCTGGGGGGAACATTTATGTGCACAGGGGCCTCGCATCTCAGTGTGACCTAGCAGCTGGAGAAGAGTCGAAGGGGACAGCACCACCTGCCCCTCCAGCTCTCCACACACCACCCATAAGTGCTTGAGAGGGCACAGCTTGGGAACCTCGGGAATAAAGGACACGTCCATGCTGCTGCCCATCCAGCCTGGACACTGGGATAGTGTTCAGTGCCTGGCCAAAAGGTGAGCGTCTCTGGCAGAAGCAAAAGACCTTGCTCCCATGATCCATGCCTTTGTCACCTTGAGACTGGATAACTGCAGTGCCCTCTGCATGGGGTGGCCCCTGAACCCTATCTGGGGCAGAGCGCTGGGCCTGCTCAGTAAAAGGTTCTCTTTGCGGGGAGAACATGGCTCTGGGATCTGCCGTGGCTGCCTCTTAGTTTCTGGGTGCAGTTGAAGGAGTTGGGTTTGACCTTTGAAGCTCTAAAGGGCCCTGCACATTGGTCAGACCCCTTCTGTCCCTGGCTGATGCTCCCACAGCTGTGCTCAGCTATGGCCCTCAGCTGGATTCTCCTAGATGTGACGGAGAGGGAACTGGTGGCAGAGTGTTCTCCATGGGGGCCCTCCACTGTGAAGCCAGCTTCTGCCCTTGGCCTCTGATATCCTGGGACTGCTGGCCTTCAGGGTGGGCTGCCCAAGTGGCAGAACTGGCTGGGCCCTGGCATGGGTGGATCTTCAGGAGTGGGAGGAGGTTTGGTGGGGAAAGGCCCCCCAGTGGGGCTGTGGTGAGGGTGAAGTTTGCTGCTTGGTTTGTTCTTTGAATAATGGCTAAAGCAGACAGGGTACCAGCTGGGACCTGGGGATATGCTGTTAGAAACCATATTAAACAACAAAGTGGTTATCTCAGCAGAAGATCTGCTCTGGATCTGACAGGGATCTGCCCCTCTTGCTCTGGTAAGTTCCTCCCTCCAGGATCAAAGAGCGGGATCTGATGCTGACTTCAGGCTTCCCCTGCTGTTTGCTAGAGGCAGCTACTTCTCTAGCCTATCACTGTCTATCAGCTACTGATCAGTCATGGCTAGGCCCCTAGCCCAGGGGAGACGGCCTAAGCCCTGGGATAGTAACCAGCTCTCTCACAGCAGGATTGTGCCCTCAGACCTTGCACCCAGCTCTGCTGCCTGGTCCAACAAGGTTTGTCTGTCATCTGGGGGTTCTGTCTTTCAGCTGGGAATGTGCTCTTGTCTCCATGGCAAGAGAAAGGGTGGAACCCCCACATGAAGGTGACCCCCACTACACTGGCTTCGCAGCTGTGTTGGGTAGAACTCCCAAGCAGTGCTGGGTTTTGGCACACGTCCTGCACTTCAGCTGATGTGAGCTCCCTGTTCCACCGGGTCAGGCAAACCTTCTGTGAGCATGAGGAAGAGGCTCCCTATCAAATATACTGAAGCCAGTGGGATGTTGCCTGGGGTTTGGAGCCAGGAGGCCATGAGTTCTGGCCTCACCTCTGCTCATGCTGTTTGCATTGCTGTGCACTTCAGCCCTTGCCACTGAGCATGGCCTCATACCTCAGCAGTAGACAGGTGAGTTAACTGAGAGGTTGCACAAGGTCACTTCAGACAGAGCTGAGAAGAGAACCCCAGTGTCTAAGTCTTATCCATGCTGCCTTTCAGAATAAATGTACCAGCTCTATGTGCTTTGCAACCCTGACTTCAACAACCTGCTCTACCACACTTCTCTCCGGGAGCCGAGAACAGAACCCAGGAAAGCTGCTTTCCAATGTGTTCTCCAGCTGTCTAAGAAACTGTGGTGCAGCTCACTGGATCAACATGTGTTGTGTTCCCTTACAGTGGCTTGCCCAAAGGAAGGCTAACAGGTAGCCCTTTAGCTCCAGTGACAGAGGTCTGTCCTGAGAAGCTGAAGGCCCTGGATTCAGCTGCTGCTGCTGCTGCCGCCGAGTCCTGTAGGCTCGTTAGGGTTTGCATAGGGTGGAATTTTGTTTTGTTTCCTTTTTTGAATTCACACCACGAGAAAGCACCCTTAAAACACTGCACCATTAAAAAAATATTCAAATCTCCAAATTACTGTGCGACACTCAACAAAGCACTGGTGTCCCACCTTGTAGTCATTTGCCACACATTTCATTTTTGGCTCTTTTTTCTATGGATGCGCAGTTCTGACTTTGGGGGTTTGTTTCAGGTTCAGAATGCATTGCAGACTCCCTGACCACAACAAATCTTCCAGGCTCAGATGGGGGCAATTTTAAAAGCCTCTTCAGGCTTTTGGAGTGCTGGAGAAGGGAGATGAAAATAGCTATTTTCAGAAAGCAGATTTTGAGTTCTTTTCTATGCTGCATTTGGTTCAATTCCCAGCAGGTGGTGCTGATGTATCGCACACATTTCCAAATCCATAGCTAGCAAGAGGTGCACCTCTGCCAAAAAACGCCGGAGGTGGGTTATGTGGGTTAGGATGACCAGATAGAAAATGTGAAAAATCAGGATGAGGATGTGTTAGAGGGAAAAGAAAGAAAGACTGCAAGGCAAAGGAGGAGTGTGTGTGGGGGATAAAGCAAGAAACCCCCATACTTTGTCTCCCTAGGCTCGGCCTCCCTGTCTGACGTCTGTCATCTGGTGGGTTCCCTTCTCCTGCAAGGAGGGCCCCTCCCACCCCAAATAATGAGGAGTCAATCAGTAAAGGTAAGATCAAATAAAAGGTATTGAAGGGTTTACAACAAAGAATGAGACAAATAAGGAGGGAATAAACAGCAAAATTGTGCAATACAGTGATTACCCCCAAACTCAACCCTATAAAACAGATAAAAACCTTCTTCATAGATCAAAGTGACAGCGGGTGCTTGGGACCTCAATCCTCTGGCTAATGGCAAGCCTTTGGAGAGGAGCTCCAAGGAGTCCCTTGATGTTCCTTCGGGACCATGGGAATAAGACGCTCAGGGGAACAGCAACAGATGACAAGAGTAAGTGTTGTCTCTTCTTCTCCCTTTTCCCTCGGGTGAGGAAGCTGTTGGAGGAAAATCCCTAGCCCTTCTACCACTAGGATGGATAGATGTCTGCAAGTAAGACCCATGACTGTCCCTGGCTGCCGCTCAAATGGACAGCCCTGAGGCCGTGTTTGGGACAGCTTTTTATACACTCGCCCGGGAAACCCCTTAGAAAGGGTGGGAAACCCCTTCTGAGAAACCCCATAGGAAAGAAAAAAAAAAACAGTTCTGACTGGAAGTTGTTTACAACTCCAGGAGAAATTAAAGAGCAGGAAAATTAACCTATAGCTCACATGGGCACAAAACTCCATTTTGGAACCAACATGGATTCCTGTAGTCACAAAACATATATGAAAGTGGACCCAACCTAACAGATGTGGGGTAATAGGCACCTATAAAAGACAAAGCCCCGAATATCGAGGCTGTCCCAATAAAATCGGGACAGCTGATCACCCTAATGTGGATTGACATGTGGAACATTACCATGGACAAGATTGGCCCGTTGATACCATTCAGGTTGCTAAAAAGTCTCATCTTTTATGGAACATCCTTCAAGAACGTCCTTGTAGTTCTTTTAGGGTTGCACAGGCCATTTCTTAATCTCTTGTGCATGGGGATATCTGGACATAGCAGGCCTTTGGCTCTGCATGCAACAGACAGGTGAGGCAGCCCAATGTTCATACAGCATCATACCCTAGTGTTTACGCCAGAGTAAACTATATGGCGTTAAAACCAATGAGACCAGATGTATGGAGTTAAAAACCAGTCAGGATGGTTACACCACTTCAAAAACAGCCCTGCTAGTGCTTTGAAGTATTGATTATAGGGACAAAAGGCTTCGGACCTGAAATGAAAGGTTTGAGTATAAGAAGCCAAATTTCTCCTGGAGGAATGGTGGATTTGCTAGAAGCCCTGCAGCAAGCAAGAAGAGACAGGCATGAGCCACCTGTGGGGCCTGGGCTATGCTAGGAAAATTAACAGTGATTTGGGTTCATGAAAATCCACCTCATGTCCGGATTTCAGCCTGATTGCTGCCTGCTAGACCATCTCCAGAAGCAGGCTGGGTGAGCTGCCTGCAGTACTACCTGTGGCCCCTGCAGGCTGCTCTTCTTCATGCTGAGCTTGTAGCAGCTGCTGAAACATTGGAGTCATGCACCTAAGAGATCAAAAGTCAATCTGAAAAAGTGACTCGGGTTAGTTATTTAGTTAAACATCATTTTAAAGTCAGTCTCGCTATTTGCCAGGGCCCATCTCATGGTTTTTGAGTTCAGCTTGAAAACCACTGAGCCGTGCCGGGTTAATGAGAACACCCACCATCACAGTCGTGAGGAGCCAAAGGAGCAGACTAAGAATCCTCATGCCTCCGGGCATCAGCTGACCCTGAAAGCTGGGGTCAGGAAGAAACTTCCCCATGACCAGGCTAGTCCATAATTACCCACTGAGGGGCTCTCATAGCATCTTCTGACACAGCCAGCCTCAGGCCTACTGCAGCAGCCTGTCTCTGGGCAGGGCCTGGATCAGATGGCCCCAGGCACAGATTTCACTCTCACCACCAGAGCCACAAGTTATTCTGTGCAACAGCACTGCTCAGCTAGGAACCCTCCTGCTGCCTTACGGTGTTTCAGATGCGCTAGGCTTCCAGCCTACCTTCGACGCTGCCCTGCGCTCGATTTGTCCATGCTTGGAGTCTACTGGGCAAGGATGCAACCCCATGCTCTAAAGAGTCACTAGCCTCTGTTTGCCAGAAGCTGGGAAATGGGCAACAGGGGATGGATGACTTGATGATACCCGTTCTGTTCTTTCCCTCTGGGACACCTGGCATTGGCCAGGTGTCCCAGAGGGAAAGACAGGATAATGGGCTAGATGGACCATGGGTCTGATCCAGTATGGCTGTTCTTATGTTCCTTATAGGTCTGATTTGCGCTGGCAGCTCCTGGGTTTGTCACTAGGGGCTTGGTTGGTTTGCTGGACACCACAAACCAGGGAATTCTCTTTATTAAAGACACACCAAGAAAGTCAAGAAAAAAGTAAAACAGGCACAGACATCTGAAAACTCATGAGTCACATCAACTCATGCCATAAACTCCCTCTCCTTCCCACACCCTTGGGGTATCAGTTTAGATGGCAGCTCTCAGCTGCTCAGATCCCTCTGTTCCTTGAGGAAAAGGAGCTGAGAGACTGGAAAATGCAAACTCCATCTCTGCCACTGGCAGTTCAGTTGCTAGAAGGTCCCAGGCACGGCAATGGCACACAACCCAGTTAGCCCCTCCTGGACCCCAGCCTCTCTCACCTTGCCTCAGCAAAACATCTCAACCCCCAAACTTACTCTGATTTTTCATCATGGTCATGGCAAATCTCTCCTCAGCGTTGCCCTTAGCTTGCCATGAATGGTCACAGTTGGCAAGGTTCAGTCTGTGCTGGCTGGCTAAGCTGGACACTTACTAAACCAGGGGTCTCAAACTCAAATGACCACAAGGGCCACATGAGGACTAGTACATTAGCCCGAGGGCCACATCACTGACCCCCCAGCTGCCCCAACCTCACCCCCACTCCACCCCTTCCATGAGGCCCACCTCTTCCCACCAATCCCAACCCTTTCCCCCGGTGCGCCCCGGGCCAGGCCAGAGCCCCTCTCGGTAAACGCTGGGGGGTGGGGGAGGGGGAGAAAATAACCCCACAGGCTGCCCCATGTGTTTGAGACCCCTGTACTAAACAGAGGGAGTTTGGGAAGGGCAGGATGGGATGTAGGCATCCAGCTGAGAACACAGCAAGGTCACCTGGTTCCCTCTCTGGTCATACAATATCAGGGTTGGAAGGGACCTTATCTAGTCCAACCCCCTGCTCAAAGCAGGGCCAGTCCCCAATTTTTAGCCCAGATCCCTAAATGGTCCCCTCAAGCATTGAGCTCACAACCCTGGGTTTAACAGGCCAATGCTCAAACCACTGAGCTCTCTCTCCCACCATGGTCTGTTTGGAGCATCCTTGAAGATCAGGAAGAAGGAGCCAGGTGGAGATGGGTGTGAATCCCCATCATGTGATCATTGTAGTAAGTTGGTCAGTGGGGTGAAACGGTGGCATGGCCTCTGCAGAAGTACCCAGTCCTTACTCGCTCAAGACTGAGACACTTAGGAAGGAGCCAGTCAGCCCCTCTGGGATTGTGCCCAGTGCCATGTGTCTGTGTTGGCAGACCTTCAGCCTGAGGAGATAAGGTGAGGACAAGAGCAGGATGCCTGCTCAGAACAGGGACAGGAATGTGCTTGTCCATGCCCCTGCTGCATTCATCTCCACTTTGAGCTCCACAGCACAAATGTTCATGGGAACCTAAGGTGAAACTCTCAAAGCAGCTCAGATTAGAGGAGTTCTGCTTCTCCACTATCCAACCAGCCCCAGGCCTGGAGCCATGAGCTGGCACCAGGGGAACCTGCACAAGTGATTTCCCCTGAGGAGCCACCTCAGTCGAAACAAGATGGCTAATCCAAGCCACCATCCTGTACTGTGCAGAACTGTCTTGACTCACCACCCCCACCATTACTGTCAACTCCTTGGGGACTGCTGCTCTCTGCCCTGCCCTGAACTGGAGATCCCTCTGGGCTGGGACAACTCCACACAGAACTGGGGGAGATGGGGAGGGACTTGCCACTGCCATTCAGCCTGGACACAGTATCTTGGATACACAAGCCCCCTGCACCCCCAGCTGTAACCACCCTGTGACACACAGTGGGCCTGTACCCAGCTGGCCCCTGCAGCATCCCATTGACTCTGGGCACTGTGACCTCTCTGGAGCTCTCATTCACTTAAAAGTGTCTACAATCTTCTTCCACTTGGGAGAGCTGTTCCCAAACAAAGCCATATGTTAGACTGGAATGGCCTAGGAAGCGGCCCCATTTGTACCAATATCCCTGTTCCGTAGCCAAGGAATGGTGCCTTCAGTATTCCAAACCGGCTCTTTCAGTGGAGCTCCCACTGCTGAGAATCCAGCCACAAAATCCAGTGAGGGTGTGGGAACAGCAGGTAGACATGGCATGGCTCTTTGCAGCTTTCTCTTCAGAAAGGAAGTTTCCATCTTTTCTCCTGGTGTAGATCCTTGAAAATGTCACAAAAATGCCATGGGTGTGAGGGCTGAAAGCAAACACTCCTGGACTAGTCCCAGTTCCCAACTGGCACCCACATCTGGTCTTTGGGACCCAGGACACTCACAGAAAGGGTTTCTCATTTGGGGGAGAAAAGGATGCTTCCTGAGCTCCTGCTCCTGACATTCAGTAAGATCAGCCTGGCCTTTGGCCATACAGCAGGCTAGTTTAACAGCATGAGAAACAGCATTGTCAGTGGACTAAGCCCAGGACAGAGAACAAGGGATTCCTGTTTGCTACTGCCAGATGAGTCACTTAATTCCAGAGCAGCCCTGATCGTGTTGATTAATCTTTCTGTTCTAGTTTCCTTGTCTGTAAAAGGGGGGGACAATACTATTGAGCCTCTGGCCTCTCCCCTCTCCCTCCTATGTGGGTTTTGATGAGTAGCTGGGGTTTGGAAAATGCTAGTGTGATGTTATTGACATAAACTGTGACCATATAGATCATTGTTGCAACCACTGTTATATATTTACTGCAACTATTGTACAAAGGTTGTCATGTGATGTGTCTATAAAAAGGTTGTGATTTGCTGGTTACGATTACGCTATCTGTATGTGTATCATTTTGTATTTGAAGTTATGAATATTGGTTATGTACTTGTATCTCAATATGTTTTGATTCTAAGTAGCCTCAGTGAAGCATTTGATCAGCTTCTTGAGAAAGGACTATTCTCAATAAGAGCCCAATCAAGAAACATTTAACTGACAATGAACTTTGGGAGACACCAATCCACATCTGAGCTTTCCTGGGAACTTTCAAACTAACATGTAAACAATGGCATTGGCCTGTAAAGAACTGAGTCATGAATGGACATGTGACTTGCCCATGTGACTCCAAACTCCATCTTTTTGCTGTGATTTTGCACAGGAGAACCAAAAGTTTTCTGCCCACAAGAGTATAAAAGGCCCTGGAAACCCCTCCATTTTGTCTTCAATCCTGCTTCTTACTTCTGGAGGAACCTTGCTACAAACTGAAGCTCTGAACGACCCATCCCAGCTGTGGATGTACTCTAGAGACTTGATTTGAGCCTGCAGTTTATTCTGTCACTGCTACTAGCCTGAACCAAGAACTTTTCCATTACTGTATGTAATTGATTCCATTTAACCAGTTCTAGCTCTCATCTGTATTTCTTTCTTTATATGAATAAACCTTTAGATTTTAAAGGATTGACAACAGCATCATTTGTGAGTAAGATCTAACTTGTATATTGACCTGGGTCTGGGGCTTGGCCCTTTGGGATCGGGAGAACCTTTTTTCTTTTACTGGGGTACTGGTTTTCATAACCATTCATCCCCATAATGAGTGGCACTGGTGGTAATACTGGGAAACTGGAGTGTCTGAGGGAATTGCTTGTATGACTTACGGTTAGCCAGTGGGGTGAGACCAAAGTCCTCTCTTTTTGGCTGGTTTGGTGTGCAAGAGACCCCAGCCTTGGGCTGTGACTGCCCTGCTTTAAGCAATTTATCCTGAATTGATTCTCTGTTGTGTTCCGCCAGAGGCAGAATCATTACAGCTAGTAGATGGGCTAAGACTCCCAGAATGCCATACAACCCTTCAGTGATGGGGTCCCAGCAACCCACGACTCCCTGTTTGAAAATAGTCTCTTGAAAATGCTACCAGCTCTGCACAAGCCAGCGCAAGCAACAGGGCTCCAATTCTCTGCACTGGGATGTCATCAAATCCAGCACCCTGTGCTGAGGCAGGACCAAATAAACCTAAATTACCCCAACAGGTGTTCGTTAACATGTTCTTAAAAACCTCTAGTGATAGGGATTCCACCATCTCCATTGGAAGCCTGTTCCAGAGCTTAACTACCCTCATCGTTAAAGTTTGTCATATCTAACCTAAGTCTCCCTTGCTGCAGATTAAGCCCATTACTTATTGTCCTTGCCTACATTTAATGGCTAGGAGAACAATTGATCACCTGTCCCAGATACCCTCTTTACATAATTGAAGACTTATCAGGTCACCTCTCCATCTTCTTTTCTCAAGACTAAACATTCCAGTTTTTTTAAACCTTTCCTCATAGGTCAGGTTTTCTAACTCTTATCATTTTTGTTCCCCTCCTCTGGACTCTCTCCAATTTGTCCACATCTTTCCTCAAGTGCAACACACAGAACTGGACACAGTACTGCAGCAGGGGCCTCAGCAGGGCCAAGCAGAGTGGGACAATTACCTCTCATGTCTTACATATGACCCTCCTGTTAACATACCCCAGAATTACATTTGTGACAAAGCTCTGTCCTTGTCTCCACAGGTCCCACATTTCCTGGCAGATTTCACTAGCCTCAGAGGCTCACTGTGACTCTCCACATAACCCTTCTCTCTCTAGGGAAGAGGGTCAGTCTACTGAGCCATTTTCATCATAAGCCAGCAAGGGAGGTGAGGAGAAGCTAACCTCCCTTGCACAGTCTCTGTTGTCTCCCAGTCTCAGTGATTAATCAAGGGGGGGGGCACAAAGGGGGAGCTCAGGCCCACCCCCTACTCCAGGTTCCAGCCCAGGGACCCTAATAGTATCAGCTATGGTAACTGACCTTTTAGAAACATGACACATACAATTCCCTGGGCTACTTCCCCACAGCAGCCCCCACTTCCTCAAGCTCCACATCACCCTTACCTCAGGGCCTCCTTCCTTGTGCCTGATATGGTGGGTGTGTGCTACCTAATCACTTCAACAGCCCAACTTCCTCCCACAACTCCTGACCTCCACACCCACCTGACTAACTGGGAGACTTTTAACTAGTTTCAGCCAGTCCCTGATTGACTTCAGGTGTCCCAATCAACCTAGCATTCTCCCTGCCTTCTGGAAAGTTCTTAATTGGCCCCAGGTGTCTTAATTGACCTGGAGCAGCTGCCATTTAACTTATCCTGGTACCAGGGATTTGTTTAGCCTGGAGCTAAGATATCTATCTCCCACTACTTTTCTATAACCATCTCACCTTGCCCCGTCACACATTGTTGACTCATATGCAGTTTGTGATCTTCTACAACCCCAGGTCCTTTTCAGCTGTACTACCACCTAGCCAGTTATTCCCCATTTTGTGGCTGTGCATTTGATTTTTCCATTGTAAGTGAAGGACTTTTCACTTGTCTTTATTGAATTGAATCTTCCTGATTTTGGACCAATTCTCCAATTTGTCAAGGACCAGCCTGGTACCTGAGAGACAATATTATGCTAAGTAGTATTCAAGCTGTTTATAAAACTGCATTCCTGGGGCATAGAAAAAATTGTGGCTTTTTTCTGGTAGATGGGGTACCCAAATATAATATGTAACAGGATCCAATGAGGAGCCAATGGGAAATGTATGACTTGTAGAGAGATTAAGGAGCATTATGGCCTGGGAAAGACTCATTGAAGATGCTACAGACACATTAAGCAGTCAGCAACAATCATGAGAGCCTTGCCTTGCTTTGCTCTGGCACCTCAGTGACTTTACAATTTAAAAAGAAAAGAATAGTCTATTTTGTATCCTAGTTTTACTACTGTGGTGGAGCCCCTGCAGTTGTTAAACACTGTGGGAAGGAGAGTAGAGTGGAGGAACAATACATGAATATTGGTGAGCTATGGAGTCCAATAACTCCCTTATCCTACAACTGGATCAATGCAAACAGATTCCATCACGTGTGGGAATCCTAATGGGGCTCTGACTACATGGACTGGGTCTAACAACAGAATAAAAGCCCCCATCCCTAGTGCATGACTGAGATCTGGCCAGTTCAAAACCTTCAGCACAGGTTACTTTTCCCTTTGCAGACTGTCAAGGCAAAAATCATGAATTCTCACAAATACTGGAGATGTAATAACAGTTCTGGAATCTGAATCATTGGTTTTAAGGCCAAAAGGGACTATTACAATTATCTAGTCCGATCTCCTGCATAACACAGGCCAGAGATTTTCATCCAGGAATTCTTGCATTAAGTCTATAACTTCTGGTTGCGCTTGAGCATCTATTTTAGAAAAATATCTAATCTTGATTTAAAGACTTCAAGTGATAGAAAATCCACTATCTACCTATGTAAATTGTTCCTTTGGTTAATCACCTGCACTATTAAAAAATTGCACTTTATTTCTCATCTGAATTTGTCTAGATTCAACTTCCAACCACTGGAAATGGTTAGAGTACTTTAGAGTTCTCTACCATGAAAAATGTTCTCCCCAAGAAGAAGATACTAATAGACCATGACCAAGTTGCCTCTTAGGCTTCTCTTTAATAAACTAAATGGATTGTGCTCCTTTAATCTCTCACTGTAAGGCAGGTTCCTCTTCGAGTGCTTGCTCATGTTGATTCCAAGTAGGCATGTGTGTGCGGCGTGCACAATCGTCAGTCGTCGGGTCGGCTCTGGAGCCCCCTGGAGTCACTCCTTCATGGCGGTGTATATAGGTCCCTGCTGATCCACCAACTCTTCAGTTCCTTCTTACTGCTTGTGATGTTCGTTGGAGCTGCTTCTTCTCTCCCTTGCTACAGCAAGCAATCCCCTAGTGGACTTTTCCTATTTGTACCTGTAAAGAGTTTTTACTTAGAGTTAGTGTTTAAGTATTTTTATAGTTAGGTAAGTTTCTGTTGGGGTTTCTCCCTACCACGTTCTTCCCCTCCCAGGGACCCGTGTGGGTCCTGGCAGAAGCCTATGCCCAGGGGACACCCTCATGACTCCTGTTTAAAGTGTTTGGGAGAAGCCCACCAGATTGACAAGTGTAAGATCTGCAGAGACTTCCACCCAAGAACCAAGGAGAGGGACTTTAGGTTAAAACGTCCCCCAGTTTGCACAGCCCGTGTTGGGCCCAAAGCCCAACACTTCAATGCGGCGCACACTGGCCTCAGTGAGGGAGGCTGCAGCACTGACAAAGGACTCGGGGTCCAGAGACCTGCAGCACCGCCACTCTCTGGCAGCGAAGATGAGCTCTGCAGCTTCCCGGCACTGCTTGCACTCACCAGTGCCACACAAGGAGCAGAAGAGAGCTGAAAGGGGGCGTTTGCCCGCAGTTAGAGCAGTGGAGCGTGAATGCACCCGTCGAGTGCACCCCGTGCTGGGACACTCAGCCCCTGCTCCAGCAAAACTGGCACCGTTGACTCCGGCCTCGCAGGGAGGTCTGTTGAATTTGGTCCCATTGGACTCCCCTGAGCGGGAGAGCCAGATGGGGGAGCTGGATCTTCCATCCACTCTGGACACATTTGAGGTGGCCAGGGACCCCATAGCAATGATATATCTGTAGTCCCTGGCACAGGCAGTACCAGCATAGGCAGCACCAGCACCATGCAGAGGAGCCGTGCTTTCTAAGGGCAAACCAGTCATGATGCAGTACTGGTCGCCCTCCCCTTGGCACCGCTCTCCGGAACCGTCCCATTCGGCACCACCATAGTCACCAAGGATGGACTTGTCTTCGGGGTCAGAACCAGAGTCATACATCTCAAGGCAGAGCTGACACCACTCTTACCACCGTTTGAGGCAAGAGGAGAGGCAGCAAATCCCCATGATGCCCTGGCCACCACAATGGCAGGTGCCAATGCAGTGACCCTTCTGGGCCTTTGGGCATATCACCAAGCCCAGGAGCCAAGCTCCAGATCTCTACCTATTACCTTGGATAGGTGGGGGCCCCCCTGTCTTCCTCCAGGGTGAAGGAACCTCCAGGAGGCTCAGAGCACAGCGGGTTGGGAGGGACCTATATACACCACCATGAAGGCATGACTCCAGGGGGCTCCACAGCCGACCCGATGGGTACCGCTAGGGGAAAAACATTTCCGATGACTGTGCATGCGGTGCGCACCCACCTACTTGGAATGGACATGAGCAACACATCTCAAAAAAGCAACAGTTACAAGAGGTAGGTAACGGGTTTTTTTTCCAGACCTCAAATTATTTCTGTGGCTCTTTACTGAACCTTTTCTAATTTTGTAACATGTTTTTTAAATGCTGACACTAGAACTGGACACAATATTCCAGTAATGGTCTCACGAACGCCATATAAATACCACCACCTCCCTAGTTTTACTTATTATCTCTTGGCTTATACATCCAAAGGATCACATTTGCTTTCTCAGACACAGCATAGCGCTGGGAGCTCTTTTTCAGTCAAGGTTCATGGTGGAAACCTTTCACTGCTTTCCAGGATTGAGTCCTCCAACCTGTAAGCATGACCAGCATTCTTGATTCCTCGATGCCTGACCTTGTATTTGGCTGTATTAAAATATGTGTTGTTTGAATGAACACAGTTTACCAAGTTTCAGAGTAGCAACTGTGTTAGTCTGTATTAGCAAAAAGAAAAGGAGTACTTGTGGCACCTTAGAGACTAACAAATTTATTTGAGCATAAGCTTTCGTGAGCTACAAGCTCACTTCATCGGATGCATTACCAAGTAATCAAAATTGCTCTGGATAGCTGAGCTGTCTTTATCATTATTTACTAGTTCACTAATCAACGTGTCCTCTGCAAATTTTATCAGCAATATTTTATATATGTTCTTCCAGATCATTGATAAATATATTGACTAGTATTCATCCAAGAACAGATCCCTGTGGGACCTCATTAGAAATGCCCCATTGGATGATGACTCTCCATTCCATCTAACATGTGCCACCGTAAGTTTGTAAAATGTTTATTTTTTAACAAACATGTTGTATGGTACTAAGTCAATGCCTTACAGAAGTCAAAATATATTTGGTCAACAGTTACCTTTATCAACCAAACTTGAAATTTTATCATAAATGATACCAAGTTCATTTGACAAGACCTATTTTCTGTAAAACCATGTTGTGAATGGAGTTGTCCGTGCACTGGGAGATACTGCAATACATATCTCATGTATCTTAATAATATACAAGTTATAAGTAGTTATATTATCCCTTCACAGAGGTCAGTCTCATTGGGCTATAAATGGGTGTGGTACCAATGTGCCAGTGCTTTTGCAGCTGGTTGGGAGAATGAGTTATTCAGTACAATGGCTACCTGTTACAGAATCATAGACTCTCAGGGTTGGAAGGGAACTTTGGAGGTCATCTAGTCCAAAAATGCAGGCCCAATCCCCAACTAAATCATCCCAGCCAGGGCTTTGTCAAGCCTGACCTTAAAAACTTCTAAGGAAGGAGATTCCACCACCTCCCTAGGTAACACATTCCAGTGCTTCACCACCCTCCTAGTGAAAAAGTTTTTCCTAATATCCAACCTAAACCTCCCGCACTGCAACTTGAGACCATTACTCCTTGTCCTGTCATCTTCTACCACTGAGAATAGTCTAGAACCATCCTCTCTGGAACCACCTCTCAGGTAGTTGAAAGCAGCTATCAAATCCCCCCTCATTCTTCTCTTCTGTACACTAAACATTCCCAGTTCCCTCAGCCTCTCCTCATAAGTCATGTGTTCCAGACCCCTAATCATTTTTGTTGCCCTTCGCTGGACTCTCTCCAATTTATCCACATCCTTCTTGTAGTGTGGGGCCCAAAACTGGACACAGTACTCCAGATGAGGCCTCACCAATGTTGAATAGAGGGGAACGATCACGTCCCTCGATCTGCTGGCAATGCCCCTACTTATACATCCCAAAATGCCTTTGGCCTTCTTGGCAACAATGGCACACTGTTGACTCATATCCAGCTTCTCATCCACTGTAACCCCTACGTCCTTTTCTGCAGAACAGCTGCCGAGCCATTCGGTCCCTAGTCTGTAGCGGTGCATGGGATTCTTCCATCGTAAGTGTAGGACTCTGCATTTGTCCTTGTTGAACCTCATCAGATTTCTTTTGGCCCAATCCTCCAATTTCTCTAGGTCCCTCTGTATCCTATCCCTACCCTCCAGCATATCTACCTCTCCTCCCAGTTTAGTGTCATCTGCAAACTTGCTGAGGGTGCAATCCACACAATCCTCCAGATCATTTATGAAGATATTGAACAAAACCGGCCCCAGGACCAACCCTTGGTGCACTCCACTTGATACCGGCTGCCAACTAGACATGGAGCCATTGATCACTACCCGTTGAGCCCGACAATCTAGTCAACTTTCTATCCACCTTACAGTCCATTCATCCAGCACATACTTCTTTAACTTGCTGGCAAGAATACTGTGGGAGACCGTGTCAAAAGCTTTGCTAAAGTCAAGGAACAACACATCCACTGCTTTCCCCTCATCCACAGAGCTTGTTATCTTGTCATAGAAGGCAATTAGATTAGTCAGGCATGACTTGCCCTTGGTGAATCCATGCTGACTGTTCCTGATCACTTTCCTCTCCTCTAAGTGCTTCAGAATTGATTCCTTGAGGACCTGCTCCATGATTTTTCCAGGGACTGAGGTGAGGCTGACTGGCCTGTAGTTCCCAGGATCCTCCTTCTTCCCTTTTTAAAAGATGGGCACTACATTAGCCTTTTTCCAGTCGTCTGGGACTTCCCCGGATCGCCATGAGTTTTCAAAGATAATGGCCAATGGCTCTGCAATCACATCCGTCAACTCCTTTAGCACTCTCAGATGCATCGCATCCGGCCCCATGGACTTGTGCTCGTCCAGCTTTTCTAAATAGTCCCGAACCACTTCTTTCTCCACAGAGGGCTGATCACCTCCTCCCCATGCTGTGCTGCCCAGTGCAGTAGTCTGGGAGCTGACCTTGTTCATGAAGACAGAGGCAAAAAAAGCATTGAGTACATTAGCTTTTTCCACATCCTCTGTCACTAGATTGCCTCCCTCATTCAGTAAGGGGGCCCACACTTTCCTTGACTTTCTTCTTGTTGCTAACATACCTGAAGAAACCCTTCTTGTTACTCTTAACATCTCTTGCTAGCTGCAACTCCAGGTGTGATTTGGCCTTCCTGATTTCACTCCTGCATGTCTGAGCAATATCTTTATACTCTTCCCTGGTCATTTGTCCAATCTTCCACTTCTTGTAAGCTTCTTTTTTGTGCTGTTTAGCCAGAAATGTCAAAAGCTTTCTCAAGAGAAATATACACTTTGGGTGGCTGAAAGGGAGAGGTTGATGTCTCTGTCCAGACATATGATACTGCCAGAATCAAGCGTTCAAAAGCACAAGTTGGGATCATGAGACTGGCTTAAAAATCAAGAGATTTAAAAAAAACAGATGTAGGGTTCCTTTTATTTGCCTGCTGTTTTCTGACCCTATAGGAATCACTTGGATCATATTTTCTAACTTCCTGTGTAATCGCATGGGCTAGTAACTCACATTTTTTACATGAAAGCTGAGATTCTCTCATAATCACAGGGTCCTCAACTTGTCATAAAATCATGAGTTGCCAAAACTGTAGGCAGCATTTTCAGCAAGTGGGTGTAAGTGGTATAAAGGTGCCAGGTGAGAGAGAGCAGAAGGCAGAGTAGTTAAAAGAATGACAGGGTCAGGTGAAAGCAGAGGTACTCTTGGTCCATGCCTAGAGCCCCAGCTCCTGCAGTCATGTAATCACAGCTTTAATTGAAAGTAAGCGTGTAACCATGGCTGAGCCTATGCGTTTTGTTGCTCAGGGCAGAAAACGTTTCGGGTGCCCCCTGAACGGCCAAAGGGTGCACAGGCAAGACGGGACTAAACCACTCCTCAACTCTGATCTGATGCCTCCTGAGGGTGATGTGGCGCTTCGAGGCTGGGGGCCAGCGTGGCTGCCCCAAGGCTGACCCTGTTTCTGGCCTTAAGAGGCGCTGAGAGTGTCACTGGTCCCGGGACATTCGCTGGGAGATACTGGGAGCCCCACGCATCGCAGTGGGGGCTAAGCCTAACTCCCTGCTCTGGGCCCCCCATCCCCGTCCCGAGAGGATTCTGGGCATTCCCTGGCTGCTGGGGGGCGCTCGTGCCCCGCGGGGCTGGGGAGAGGCGGTCGCTGCCGCCGCCCGCACCAACGCTCCGCTCCGCAGCCAGAGAGCCGGCTGGGGCGGGCCTTAGGCTGCTTTCCACTCCCCGCGCGGGGCCCGCCATGCACCCCCCGGCTGCAGGGCCCAAGGGAGCCGGCAGCGCCTCGCAGTGCCCGGCCCCGGCTGACCGCAACGGAACGGGCCGGTACCAGCCTTGCCGGGGCACGCGGCTCGCCACTGCCCGCTGGGCCCATTGCCATGGCAACCGCCACCCCAGCAACACCAGTGACGCAGTCCCGTGGGGGAAGGGGCTTCCTGGCCGCTCCTGCAACGGCCCCTCCCCACGTTCCGGCCCAGGTGCCCGTCCGGCCGGGCTGGTACTGCGCATGCGCTCCGCCCCAGCCCTCCGCCGCCGGCCACTGGCTGCCGGGGCCGGGCGGGGGCTGCGGTCGCCCCGCCCGGGGGAGGAGGGAGCGCGGCGCCGGGCGCGCTGAACAGGGAGCCGGGCGCTCCCGGCCCCACCGCCGCCACTATGCCCGGCAAGTCTCGCTACAACCTGGTCGACGACAGGCACGACCTGCGCGTGCCGCTGCACAATGAAGACGCTTTCCAGCACGGCATCTGCTTCGAGGCCAAGGTGCGGGGCTGGGCGCTGTGCGGTGCCCCGGGGCGGGCTGGGCGCTGTGCGGTGCCTGGAGCGGCTCGGCTCGGGGCGGGCTGATGCACGTCCAGAACCTAGCTGAGGGAAAAGCCCGTTTCCTGGTCCCATGCCACTGCCTCTCCCCAGGCGGGGCCGGGAGCCGCGCTCAGGTGGCGGGGTGCTGCGGTGGCGGCGCCCTGTCCGGAGCCGTGTGCGGCCCGCACCCTTCCCGGCAGGCAGGCGGGTTGCCTTCCCTCCAGCGCAGAGCGCGGCTGTGGGCCGAGCCCGCAGCGCCCTGCGCCTTTCTCCTGGAACGGGCTGGTGCCGGGGGTCGGCAAGCGGGGAGTGGCGGGCCGGGCACGGCGAACTTCAGCAGGTCGCCAGCGCAGCCATGAGCGTAGGACTCGGGCTCAGGCTTATGGCTGATATCAGGTGGAACTGTGCCCTGCTTTGCCTCTCCTAAGCCAGGAGCTCGGCCTGCATTAGGGGCTGGTAGCGCGGTGTGACCTGCCACTTCCATTAAAACGTAAAAGGCATTAGAGGACAAGGCTATCTCGGGAAAGGTCAACAGCCCCAACCCCCTGGCTAGGCCAGGATGGTTTGCTATGGAACATTATTAGTCTACTTTTTTAAAAAAAGAAAAGGAGTACTTGTGGCACCTTAGAGACTAACCAATTTATTTGTCTCTAAGGTGCCACAAGTACTCCTTTTCTTTTTACTCTGAAATCTACTTTTTAAGTGACTCAAGAAGCTGGGTTTCCACCACTTCTCTCGGGAGTTTATTCCTCAGTCTCGCTCACACCTTAGAGTAACTTGTACTTCCCTTTGTCCTTGTATCTAGATACTGAAACGTGTTAATATTCCTCTTTCTTATTAAGCTGTTGGCCCAGAACATCTATGGTCTGGCTCAGGTTTGGAGTAGGTGCAAAGTAACAGCTGAATTGGACAGTGACCATAGAAAGATCAGTTTTGCTGCCCCTGTTTAGACTATTGGTCCATTTAGTTTTGGATGCTGTTTCTGGCAATGGCCAGTGCTTGATCAGAATGTTTTCAGAGGAAACCAAACTTTCTCTATGCTCCATTATGTACCTGGCCAATTTGTATTAACTTTATACAAGGTTGAATGGGGAGGGGGTTGAAAGATTATCATTTCAGCCCTGTTTTTTGCCTCAGTGGCCAGTGACACTGCCCTCTGCATCACGGGAAGGACTGGCCATTTAAAAAATATAATGCATTTATATAGTGTCTTTTCTTCTCAAGGAATCCCAAAGTGCCTTGCAAACTTAGCCCAAACATGTAGGAATTGTTCGTTCCACCTCTGGCTTAGAACATGGCAGGAATACATAGAAAAGCATACTGTATCGACTTGGAGCTGCAAGTTGGATTCTTGAGAAGGCAGAATGTAACTGCCTGGATTGAAATTTTACTAAAACAACTAGGTGAAAATGGCAACAGGAGATTTCACAAGTGATCAGGATCTCTGCTGTCTCTCTTATCTAGATGACACTGCTGAGGACAGGACAGTTGTTTCTCACCACACACACTGTTGGCATTTGTTCTATCTGGACTCGGAGCAGAGTGTTTCCTGCAGC
Organism: Natator depressus; assembly: GCF_965152275.1. Classification (NCBI taxonomy): domain Eukaryota; kingdom Metazoa; phylum Chordata; order Testudines; family Cheloniidae; genus Natator; species Natator depressus. Next base: position 41,597,843 of record NC_134241.1, on the reverse strand, counting down.
ATCCATGCCTGCTTCTAGATCAGGGGTGGCCAACCTGACCCTGAGAAGGAGCCAGAATTTACCAATGTACATTGCCAAAGAGTAACATTGCAAAAAAGTAAAAGTAATATGTCAGCAGCCCCCCATCCGCTCCCCAGCGCCTCCCGCCTGCTGGCAGCCCCCACCAATCAGCACCTACTCCCCCCTCCCCACCACAATCCGCTGTTTCACCTGCACAGGAGGCTATGGGGGGGAAGGAGCATGGGCATGCAAGGCTTGGGGGAAGGGGTGGAGTGGGAGCAGGGCTTGGGGCAGAGCAAGGGGTTGAGTAGTGAGCACATTGGAAAGTTAGCATCTATAACTCCAGCCCCGGCATCAGTGCCTAGGTAAGGAGCCATATATTAACCTCTGAAGAGCTGCATGCAGCTCTGGAGCCACAGGTTGGCCACCCCTGTTCTAAATATTCCATCCAAGTGCTGCTGACCAACTTGGCTCAAGAGCTGGCAACAACACCACAGCTCTTCATGATTCTGAACTTCTCTGCCCCATTTCCACTCTCTCCCACTCTGAACAGGCCTATGGCAATTTGTAACATATCTATCCTGATCTAACTACTTTCATTGCCCTCTTCTGGATTAATTCTGTCTCTGCTACACTCATGGAACTAAAGCTTAAGCCTGTTCTCCAAATAAAGGTGCACAATTGGTCTGCAGCAATGTGGTTACAACAGTTTTAGTTCTTCTCCCTTTTTCATGCATCACTTTATGCTCTTTGCTTTTTAATTGCTGCTGCATTGTAAGTGTATGTTTTCACTGATAAAGGACTTGCCTCCATATGCATAGCTCCTGCTGACAGTGGGCTTTGGATCAGGGCCCATATATTTTTCCCATGGGTTCCTTCAAGTTCCAAGCCCCTTGGTGCATAAGGGAAATTTAGTTTGTTTTGGCAAATGAGCTCTGCCCTAATTTCATCTTCTGTCCTGCTCTTTTAACATCCACCTTAGATTTCTATAGCATTAGCTGCCTAATCAAAACTGCTTAGTGAAATCTGCCATTGATACTGCCTTGTTCATTCTCTTAATCAATAATGTCCCATCGTGCTGAGTGCTGTACAAACTCAGAGTAAGACTTTTCAAAACACCCAAGTTCCATTTACAAAATCATGTAGGTGCTCAGTCTAAGCCCTGTGGAAATTAGGAGCCTAAGGACATAAGTGGTTTTCACTGTGGAATTTAGGCTCCTATGTCACTTAAGTGCTTTTGCAAATTGTACTTCCATCCCTGTGTCAAAGCTGAGATTCTAACACTCTTGCAGTCTAATTTCTAAGACAAGGCATAAGTGGATTTAAAAATAGGAGAGAGGATGAGGGTAAACAGTGATATGTGGTTACACAGGTTGTCTAATACACAATTTAAGGAGTCTGATTCAGTTTCTCTGCCTTTCACTGGTCCCCATTTTTAAACACTTTATTTACTAGTGAATTAATCCCCTGCCTATTTCCACTGTTACTAACTTCCTCCTTTGCTTAGCTTTACTGATTTTTAAACCTTTCTGCTCTCCATTTTTAAAACACTTCTTATAAAAATATTTTCATGTCTTTCATTTAAAAAAAAAATTGCCTCTACCTTCTTTCCCCTGTTCTCACCCATCCCAAAGTCCAGCTGCATCCCTCTGCGAGTTCAAGTCCCTTTTACCAGATACAGTTTCCCACTGTAACGTAGTGATGTCGGTGGGGCTTTTGAGACGCTGAAACTGGGTACGCAGGGCTCAGGGCTGGATTAAGGCATAGTGACTGCAGTCCCATGATATGCTGGGACCTGTGTTGTGGTGTATCTAGGGCACTGACTTGCCTTAATCTGATGGTGGGAGAACTCTTCTGGCCTTAACTCACTCTCCCTCCTGGGCAGAACTGGGAGCTGTTATAGACCACTCTTTGGAAGGGGTAGGGTCCTGGTCCCATGTGATTGGAGGCAGAGGAGTGCTTTAGTCCTGCTCCCCCACCCCATATTCCCTCTTTGTTGAGGCTGCCACTGGACAGCCCAGAGGAGAGGTGGGGCCTTCTGCCAGCCGCCCCTGTTCCCAGGGAGGGGCCTAGTGGACTCCTCCCAGGAAGTGTGGGGAACAGTGGGAGCCTTTCTGGCTGGGACTCCTTGCTACTGGTGATAAGATCCTTGCCTCCCTAGCCTTCTCAGCTGCCTCCATAGTGCACTGCCATCCTATCTGTCCTTGTACCTCCTTTCTGTAAAGGTTCAAACACTTGTTATTTGGCAGGTCCACTGGGCTGTGCATTTTGTGGTGTAGTGTGGGAGGGCAGGGATGCTAGACTTGTGCATTCTTGTTAGTGAATCTGGCAGCAAAAGACCCCTCTGTGTTGGATATTTTTCAGTCTCTTGGCAGATGTGGTCAGTGTTTCACACATTCTCCCTGATTCCCTCCCAGATTGAGAAAAATTTGGTGATTCCTCCCCCGTGACCTCTGACCTTGAGCAAGTGGTATTTGGTGACAGTGTCCATAACAGGTATAGCTGATCATGGAGTTTGAAAGGCAAAGGTACGAAATGTTGTCTGCCTCCCAATTCAGTATGGTGGACAGGGCTGTCATGCCGACAACAGAGGCTCCATCTGAGGCTACTTTACTTCAGATAGTGTTTCCCCAAGGTTTGATTGATGGGCAGCCGTGACATTTCACTTGTGTTGTCAGTTGGTGGGAGCTAACCTGCAGAGGGACAAAGAGGGTGATGGGATGAGAACTCTCAAGGCTTCTGCAGCTGAAGGTGTTTGCCTTCTTCAGAGGCAAGCCTCTGCTTTGCTGTGCATGGCACAGTCACCCTGCAGCCTGGCCCAGCATGGGCAATTGGCTGACCGAGGACACTGCTGTGGGGGGTGCTGAGCCATAGAAGAATTGGTCTTGGAACCAATCTATAATCTACTTCTTGACTGTGTGCTGGGGATTGCTGATAGTCATCCACCGGAATTGCCCAGGAACTGAATTCATTCTTCCTTCCCCCACTCCATGGCCATGGTGCTGATTGTTATCCTACTCCCTCATTGAACATCCTGGTCGTCCCCCCCCCCCCCCCACAAGAGGTACTAGAGATTGTCTTCCACTCTAGCTCCTGCCCCCACTGAGTGTTCTGCCTTCTCCAAACATCCATGTTGACCTGGGGCGTGGCAGCCTGGGAGCCAACTGTCTCATGCGCAGGGTGATGCAGAGCATAGTACTGGGTCAGCCCATGTTCTTTTGTCTGTCTCTGGAGTTCTCCACTTACTCTGCCCCAGCTGTCTGTTGACTCAGTTTCTCCTTGTCACCAGCCTGTCTGTTTCTTCAGAGTGGTGCATATTAACCTTGCTCTCTACAGATATTCTCATTTGCTTCTCTTTCCTTGAAGTATTTTGTGTGCTGTGATTTGCATTTACACCAAGGAGCATCCATTTGACCCTGTCTTCCCAAATTTGTGTGCTGCTCAAGAAACTCCTACTGCCGTATTGCCTGAGCCATCTGTGTTCTGCATTTCTCCATCATTTTATTAGATTGGCAGAGATTAATTAAGTACTTATGCTCCTCTAATTCTTATCCTGAAGGATCCCAAAGCACTTAAATAGCATGGCTCATCCACCTCTTAGGGGAATGCAGAAGGTGTTCTGCAGTAGCTTCCCTGCCCAGGAGGGGTGAGAATATCTCTGAATAGAACGGCAGGGGGAATATTAGTGTGCTGGAATGTAATTACCCACGTAGGAGTTTAGCCTGGAGGCCAGGGTTAACATGCCTCTTTTTCTGAGGAGTGTCCGGGGGTTGTTAATAACAGTTAATAACAGTTAGCAGTCAGGATCTGTGATTTACAGCCCCTAGGAGGGCAGAAATGGCTCTCTGTGCTTCTGTAGATTAGAATTCTTAACCAGCTTGCTTGGGACTTTGTCTAGGAGGTGAGCGCAGGCCTGAGTCTGTATTAATTGATTTTTACACTCAGACTAGTGCTATCTGCAACTGCCTGCAAACAGCACTTGTGTTAAGATACGTCTCTTACCTGAAGTAATCAGTACTCTGTTGTACGCTGTTACACTATATTTTTAATACTGATCAGTAAGCTCTGTCTGAGCAAGGGCCTAGCTGGGCCATTGGGGTGGGGGATTTGAACCCCGGCCTTAGGTCACCATTGAAAACCAGTTTTTTTGGCTCATCCAAGTCCCAGTTTGTCTCCTTTGTGAACCCACTGCAGGGCCTGATGGATCGGCTGCTGGGGGTCCCACAGCTGGACCAGCAGGAGGTGCTGCAGCCCGCTCTGGCTGCTGGTATTGACTGGCCAATGGGCAGAGCCCCACCTTGCCTTTCTTTAATAGTACCGCTTAGCTCTGGTGTAGCACTCTTTGTCACAAAGGCCATCAGTAGACAGCCCCCCCCCCGCTTTGAGATGGGGCCTTTCTTTTCCCCTTCTCTCCAGCAGCACCCTAGGGAGAGCAGCAGGCGGTGGGTGAGGAAAGGGGAAGGGCTGGCAGATTGCAGCACCATGGGGCACATATATGGGCCTCTAGCTCCTGGTGGGAAAAAATGAGGAGTACTTGTGGCACCTTCGAGACTAACAAATTTATCTGGGCATTAGCTTTCGTGGGCTAAAACCCACTTCATCAGATGCATGCAGTGGAAAATACAGTAGGAAGTTATATATACACAGAGAACATGAAAAAATGGTGTTGCCATACCAACTGTAACAAGACTAATCAATTAAGGTGGGCTATTATCAGCAGGAGAAAAAATAACCTTTTGTAGTGATAATCAGGATGGTCCATTTCAAACAGTTGACAAGAAGGTGTGAGTAACAATAGGGAGGTTGAAGTGTTCTCAGACTGGTTTTTGAATGTTATAATTCTTGGCACCTGATTTGGTCCATTTATTCTTTTATGTAGAGGTTGTCCAGTTTGGCCAATGTACATGGCAGAGGGGCATTGTTGGCACATGATGGCATATATCACATTGGTAGATGTGCAGGTGAATGAGCCTCTGATGGTGTGGCTGATGGGATTAGGTCCTATGATGGTGTCCCTTGAATAGATATGTGGACAGAGTTGGCAACGGGCTTTGTTGCAAGGATAGGTTCCTGGATTTCCATCCCACCATCAACCTCAGCCTGGACCAGTCCACAGAAGAGATCCACTTCCTGGACATTACAGTGCTAATAAGCAATGGCCACATAAAAGCCACCCTATACCGGAAACCTACTGACCGCTGTACTTAACTACATGCCTCCAGCTTTCATCCAGACCACATCACATGATCCATTGTCTACAGCCAAGCTCTAAGATACAACTGCATTTGCTCCAATCCCTCAGACAAACACCTACAAGATCTCTATCAAGCGTTCTTAAAACTACAATCCCCCCTGCGGAAGTGAAGAAACAGATTGACAGAGCCAGAAGTCACCTACTCCAGGACCAGCCCAACAAAGAAAGTAATAGAACGCCACTAACCATCACCTTCAGCCCCCAACATAAACCTCTCCAGCGCATCATCAAGTATCTACAACCTATCCTGAAGGATGATCCCTCACCCTCACAGATCTTGGGAGACAGGCCAGTCCTCGCTTACAGACAGCCCCCCAACCTGAAGCAAATACTCACCAGCAACCACACAACAAAAACACTAACCCAGGAACCTATCCTTGCAACAAAGCCCATTGCCAACTCTGGAATTAATTTGCAAACTGGACACCATTAAATTAGGCTTGAATAAAGACTGGGAGTGGATGGGTCATTACACAAAGTAAAAACTATTTCCACATGCTAACTTTCTCCCCCTACTGTTACTCACACCATCTTGTCAACTGCTGGAAATGGACCATCCTGATTATCACTACAAAAGGTGTTTTTGTTTTTCTCCTGCTAATAGCAGCCCACCTTAATTAATTAGTCTCGTTACAGTTGGTATGGTAACACCCATTTTTTCATGTTGGGGGTGTGTGTGTGTGTGTGTATAATCTTCCTACTGTATTTTCCACTGCATGCATCCGACGAAGTGGGTTTTAGCCCACGAAAGTTTATGCCCAAATAAATTTTAGTCTCTAAGGTGCCACAAGTACTCCTGTGTGTGGTGTGGTTTTTTTTTTTTTTCCTGATACAGACTAACACAGCTACCACTCTGAAACCTAGCTCCTGGGAGAGCTGCTCCCTCCTTTGCCAGTGTGCAGTAGTGCTGAGAACAGCACATGCTCACAGGGTGCCCTTTCAGTCCTCCTGGGGGCAGAATCAGGCTGGCCCCAGAGCTAGTGCACCCGTGTGGAATTCACCCCCACCTCCCAAGCAGTACTGGGGCCTAAGCAGGGAAGAGGAGGTGGAGGGAGTGAGGAGCTGGCCATCCTGTGATTGCCATGAGGCAGCAGGTGGCCTGGGAGGGCAGGGGCTGCTGGTGCTGGTTGTCAGAAGGAGCAGTGGTGGGAGAGCAGTGGGTTCACAGGAGCTGTTGGGAGAGGGAGAAGAGCCTCAAACTCATTGAGTAGTTGATCTTGGGAGAGCAGAAGTATGTGGGGCGTCCCCAACTGCCAGCTGTAGCTCCACCACTTATTCTGGGCACCAGCTGCCACTGATAGGCAAAACTGTGGGTGGGGGGAGCAGGCTGGAATATCAGCAGGTCAGGACTGAGTTGCATTGGCACAATGATGAGAATGCCTGCCTGCATTTCAGCCCCTTACTATTGTTCTGTTTGTCAGAAGCACCCACAGATTGATCCACCAATTGTGATGACTTGCTGCTCCTACCCAAAACCAAACACAGTACTAGTACACCAGCTCCAAAGCAAACTGCAGCGTCGGAATGTGGCATAGTCAGGGCAGAGCTAAAGAGATTTAATTTGAGTTCCTTGCATCTTCTGAAGCTGCTTGCAACCATATGGTCTGGTTTGGGAAGTCAAACTAGAGTTTAGCATAATCCCTGGAAGATACTTATCTATTTTCTAGAGATAAATCCAATAGTTGACTAATCCTGCTCCATCTTCTCAGGGACAGCAATACATTTCACACCTTTTGATATGTTTTTATTGTCCATGTCCCCTAGCATCACAGCTCTTAGTGCCTCTGAATTTTTCTTGATCAGGCTGATGGGAAGCAGAAAAGTTGGCTCCAGGGAAAACCTTGTGAATTTTTAGTTTTGATCTGCACACTGTGGTTTGCATTCTTAGCATGAAATCAAAAGCCAGACCTCTTAAACTGCTGAAGCCTCGAGATAAAAGAACCCTGAGCTGCACTTTGTCATGGGGGAGCTGGCGCAGATTCCCCACTCTTAGATTTCTTGTTACTCTTTAAATATCCATTTATTTATTTAACAGTGCCTTCTCTGCTGCTCCTTCCTCTTTCTAGCTCCCACAGTTCCTCTAGAGCAGTGGTTTTCGAACTTTTTTGCCTCCAGGCAAAAGGCTCTGTGTCCCGAGGCATCAAACCCACCTATATGTGACAGTGTGACATCTTTCGGAGGGAGGCTACTTTCTGGAAAGAGATGTTTGTTAAATCCAGTTCTGACCTTTGTGGAGCTGACACAGACAGGATCTCGACCCTTTCTGCACATGCTGCTGGGAGAGGCAAAATATCCCCCTCCAATGCGCCTCTCAGTCTGGCAAGCCCTTGATTAAATAGACAATTCCCGTTAAAGAAGTACAAGTGAATATGCAATAGTAAAACAGATGCCTTCTAAATTGGTGGTCTGCAATGTAAAGTCCTTGTAATAATTGCTCCAAGGCCCTGTGCTAACTTGTATACCTAGATGTAATTTTTTTCATTCTCACGTGGGTTATTAGCAGGGTTTGAACCAACAGCCTTTAGATCCCCAGCCGAGCCCTCTTCTACTCTAGCCACAGCAGGGGGAGCATGCTTTTATCCTCTATCCAGGCAGCCCATAGAGGGAGACCCAGTATGGACAATGCCAAGTGGATAACACCAGTGCATAACAGCAGCGTGACACTGGGTATCAGGATTCTTGATTTTTCTTCCTGGCTCTGGGAGCATTTTGTGGTCTTGTGGTGACAGGCAGCATAGCCAGTGTAACAATGCCCCTCTTTGGGACAGCTGTGGGGTCTGAACGTAGAACCTCTGGATAGAAAAGCAAAGACCTGTATCACCTGAGCTAAAGAACCAGCTTCCTAGTATGATTATGGGCTGACCACAGTTTGTAGGGACTAATTGCTGTTGATGTTTGGTGGCCTGTGTTTTGTGTAGACCGTTGTGTGAGGAAACCACATACTGCCAGTGCTGAGCCTGTTCTGCAGAGAGGACTGCAGGCTTCAGCGCTGCCACCGAGAGGGATGGAGGCTTCCTACTGGCAGGAAGGAGATGCCTGGCTGAGAAGCAGCAGTACAGTTGGCAAAAGGCATGCCAAGTTGGGCCCCAGGTTACCAGGTGAATGGTGGAAATGGCTTTTTGGAGTAGGACATGAATTTATTCAGAGGTTAGTATTATTTATTGTGAGGCTGGAGTGCATAGGAGTCCTAGTGCCCTGCTGGACCAAGGCCCTGTTGTGCTAGGTGCTGTACGAACACACAAGATGATGGTCACTGTCCTAGAGAGCTTAGATTTGTGAGAGTGGTGTTGGCTGGGCAGCGGGAGAGGGATTCGCGTGATAAGCGGACCTGGTAGCGTCTCTGTGTGGCAGTGAGCAGGTCTGCCTAGTATGTGGGACTTTCAGAGACATCGAACTTGGGTGTCGGCTGTATGCTCTCAGCCGTGGCTCTTTGGTTAGCAAGGGTCTTTGGCTACACGACTCAAATAAAACGTGTTTTAAAGCCACCCCAAGGTTTATGTGGGACTTCCATGGCCCCCTCCTCCCCAAGACTTCCCCTCTCCCTCCTCTTTAAACAATCGCTGTATTACTGGGTAGCTAGTCCCAGAGGAAGAGCAAGAGGGTGGCTCAGAGGAATGCACAAATGCAGGGGGCTGGAGTGCCATATAAGCTGCATTGTGCATATTCCAGCCCATGGCCATAAATCTGCTGTGGAAGAGGGATCTGTGTGGGGAGGGAGTCCCACCCCTGCTCTATTCTGGAGCGGTGCAATTCAAGGGGCTGCTGTTGGAAGCCGTGCGCCTCTTCCTGCAGTACAGCTCTGGAGCTCAGAACAGCTGGGGCAGGGGCTCAGAATGCAGCAATTCCTGCGGATCCTGGGACAGCCACAAGCTTCCCCGACTCATACCACCAGCCTGCAGTGGGGGACTGGGTTCAGCTTCTCTCCTTCCTCCTCCCTGCCCTGGCGCGCGCTCTCTCTCTCTCTCTGCCCCCTGGGATTTCCTGGTGACCCCATTGGAGCTGGAGCATTAGGCTGACAGTGATGATGGAGTAGGAATGAGAAACATTCCCCTGCTGCTGGCTCAGTGACTTCCCAGCTTGCACACCAGAGGAAATCCAGATGACATCACACCTGTGCTCTCCACATGACTGTCAGGTCCCAAAAGCTAAGCAGTGTGGGGTCTGTCCCGTCCCCCCCCCCACCACCACACACACACAGCTGGGAGAGCCCCTTGGGCATGGCAGAAAATGCTGGTGCTAGAATAGTTGGCTCTCCCTTCTGTGCGGTGGTTCTGAGCCAGTGCCTGAGCTGGGTCTAGGCGGTATTGTGTTGCTTTTCAGGTGACTTAACCCTGCCATTGTGACTCAATGTACTAAAAAGCAGGGAACATCTGGAGAACCAGCCTCCTTCAGCACTATGAGTAGCAGTTGCAGTGTGGTTGGGAAGAGTGGGCTGGCAGCTGCTTCGCAGTCATGGGGTGGAGGGGAGCAGCGAGGGGAACAGGATTTGCCTAAGGGGTGTGTGGAAAGGATGTAAAGCTGCAGGCTCTGGTGAAGTTGTGTGTGCAGTGGGAGGCTGGAGCATCTATTTGCTAATCCAGTTATCAAGTCCAGGAGCCCCAAGGCATCAGGAGTAGGCTCTCCCTCCTCCCCCACACATGGCATTATGTTCGTGGCAAGTTCCCCCAGGCACAGCACACCTGCCCTTCCCACCAGTGGAGCTGTGGGGGAGTCAAGCAGGCACTCGGCAGAGCCACTGGGGCCCACTTTTGGGTGCTCAGGAAACAGGAGTTTTTGCAGCTCAGTGTGGAGGGAACATGTTGTCTGGGGACAGAGCAGCCACTGGGGGACTGGTACACGGGCTCCTTAACCTGGTGAGTGCTGGCTAAACCCTGCCTCTCTTGACCAATGTCTGAACACCTGGAGTGGACCTTGGACTCTTCTGAAAACACTGGGCCTGAGCTTCACATCTTTGATTCACTCCATGGAGGGGAGCTACTGAGAGCTTGGACAGACCCAGCTTTGCAAGTCCCTTGTGCATCCAGCCCCTAGATGTGTGATCAAATGACTGCTTGCTCCTGCCCAAAGCCTTAGTGTCCCTTCTAGTGGCTCTGTGTGGCACCTGGCATCTCCCAGTGTGCACTGGCAACAGGAGGGGGCTGAGCTTGTTTCCATGGCCAGCATTTCTCCTCCTGCTGCTGGGCAGAAGGTGCTGGTTGCTGTAGCCTCTCCTTCCCAGGTGGATAATCAGTGACGGGCAAGTGCTCCTCATCACTAACGTCAGTGTAATGCTTTGCAGGATGAAGGGTGCTGTAGAGATACATGTTCTAATTAATGGCCATGGAGAGGCAATTGTACTTTGCAATGGCCACCCAGGTGTTTAAATAGCTCCCACGGCTGGGATTGGGTGGGCAGGCTTGTTTGGGGATGACCCCCAGGCTCAGGCTGAGGCCACGAGCTCTGGCTTCTTGTTCCTCTCAGGATTGCTCCTTCCTATAGCTTCTTGGTCCTGGGTTCGCAGATGCTTTTCTGCCAGGGTGCTCCTGGATGGGCAGGCCTCCAGCAGGCTGATGTAAACTGGCAGTGTTCCAGGTCTGATCTCTGCACACCGTGCCTGACTGGTAGGTAGGCAGAGTGCCTCTTTGGATGGTCTGGATTGCCATACTACAGGCTCATGCTGCGCTCGTTCGTGTCACCTCTAGGCTGACTGGGTGAGGTTCTGATGCCTGAAAAGTGAAGAAAAAACTTTCTCTTCACAAAGAATGTCAGAATCTGGAAGTTGTTTCCATTTTGCAGGAATCCAAATGGAATCATTATTTTGGGGGATTTTCTGACAATGGCTTACAGCAAAATTGGATTTACCAAAAGTTTCTGGTTTTGGGAAATGAAATGTTCCAATAACTATTTCAGTAACAGTTTTCTGAAAACAAAAACTTTCTGAAAGTCATTTGCAAAATACCTTGTCTTTTGAAGTTGCTTTTTTGTGGGGACCAGATCAGTGGTTGGGGTCACTAGTGTGGTTAGATGTTCATAGATGTTTGGCTGCATGTGTGTGTTTCCTCTGTGCTGCCCCAGTCCTGCGCAGACAGCTGGCACGGCAGACCTTGAGCAAATGACCACAAGATATGTTAAGGGACGAAGGCACCCAGCCAGGTTTATTGTCGATGGAGCATGGTACTATATCCCGCAGACTTTACTAGACCACTAATACATGTATGCCCATAACAGTGGACCATCTTAGTGAACGGCGGGACTTTCCATTCCTCCCTAGGGTAGACAAAGATACTTTCTCTGAGATACATCTTTATATCCCAAAACAAACAAGTTAGTACTGCCCCTCTGACATAGTTAGTTACTGCCCCTCGACATGGCTAGTTATCACCCATCACCTTGTACGTGTTGGTTCCATCAAAACATCTCTATTACGTACTGTCATCTTGACCTTATCTTTTAGGAGGGGTCAGTGTGTTCCTGTTATCCTTGGGGAATGTTTTTGTATCATCCTTGATATTGGGATGTTTTGGTACCACTTGATATCGGGATGTGTTTGCGTGAGTACTCTGTGCTTAGCACTTCTTAGGAATATATATTTCTGCAATATGAGCCCTGTTCTTGCCAGATTCTCTGAGCAGATCCTGCCTCACACCAGGCCTCTGATACAAGGACTTATGTCTCAGGCTCTCTTCCTACTACAAGGGGGGAAAGTATTTTGAGTAGCTTGAAGTCCCAGTGATCCATGCTGCTTCTGGGAGTCGTTGGCAAGTCTACCCATCTTCCAAATGGTGGTGTCAGGAGACCTACCTGGGCCTGGCTTGCCCCGTGGAGCAACGCAAGGGGGTTGTGCTTTGAATGTGTGGGTTGCTAATTGGCAGCCGTCCATCTCTGGGAGCTAGGAGCTGTGTTGTCTGTTTTCACCAGCTGCTGTACCTCTCCTTCTCTGGCACTCTCTATGGCCTAATGGACCACCTCAAGAGCCAGACTGTAGGAGAGGGCCCACCCACTCACTTGGCTGGGAGGAGGACATGCTTTGGTTCCAGCATCAGGGAATGGGGTTTGCCAGATGGGCATGTGTGACGAAGTGGGACTGTTCTTAATGTTTTCTCTGAATACTGTAGGGGTGCCTCAGTTTCCCTTATGCATTTCCTAAGTCTCTAGGTGGTGGGATAAGGGAGTGTAATTGTTGCAGAGCAAAGGGCCAGTGTACATAAATGGCAGACACTCTATCTCTTGGCAACTGATGGCCTGGGTTCTTCCCCCCTGCAAGGTGATAGCTAAAGGTGTTGGAAAACAAAGGAATCAGGTGACCTCCTGGCCCGGGAAAGGGACAAAGCCCAGAGGAGGAGGGGCTAGAGGGTGAGTCAGTTTGGGCTGGCTGGGTACGTGGAGTGAAGTGCAGACGTCGTTGTCTGGCTCACTGCCCCCCAAAATGGACCCAGCTGAGGGGTCCTGTTCTCTGTACATACAAGCTCTGTTCTAGACCGTGTTCCTGTCATCTAATAAACCTCTGTTTTACTGGCTGGCTAAGAGTCATGTCTGACTGCGAAGTTGGGGTGCAGGGCCCTCTGGCTTCCCCAGAACCTTGCCTGGGCGGACTCACTGTGGGAAGCACACAGGGGGCAAAGGATGCTGAATGCTCCAAGGTCAGACCCAGGAAGGTGGAAGCCGTGTGACCTTCTTGCCCTGAGGACAGTCTGCTCACAGAGAGGAGACTTCACCAGAGTCCTGACTGGCTTCACAGGGAGCAGTTCCAGAGCAGCGCCCGGGGACTCCATGACAGCATGTGCCTGCACTTCACTAAGCTAGCTGCATTCTTTCCCCGCTGCGAATGTGTGCACTCTGCTGTTAGTCCCATTTAATTCCTCTGAGGTCTGGAGTCCTGCCCTTGGCTGGACATCAGCAAGGGGTGCAGCAGGGATACTCAGCCAGGCCATTCTGGTAGCAAGCACAGTGGTGATGTCAGCAGCGAGTGGGGCTGCAAGTACACCCTGCAGAATTGGTGCTTTGTGTTTGCTTGTCAGTGTCTCTCGGTGATGTAGCGCAAAGCAGCTCCTGGGGTTTGCAATGTGACTGCTGCCTTTGTAGCATTGCCAGAGCGCCTCATTATAGAAAAGATTCCCCCCACGGCCCATTCATATGGGGCTTCCTTCTAATTGGAATGAGGGGACGGCTGAACCAGGCGAGGCCTGTGTGGAGAATGTCGCTGCTGGAGACCGAACAGGAGTGCTTGAACATGCCTGGCACTGTGCAGATGAACCCATTGATGCGGCCTCTCTTGGCAGCGCAGGCTGCCAGCTAAATGTGCCTGGTGGCCCTGGCTGCTGTTTGGTCCAGCAGAATTGCTGCCTGGGGAAAAGCCAAGTACTGCAATAGCAGGTGTGACTCTGGGTTGGGATTGAGCATTGTTGGCAAAGCTGTGTGCAAAGAGTCCTGCCATGCCAGAGTGCCCCAAACTCCCTGCCAGCATTTTGAGTGCCTTTTCTGCCTTTTCACTTCTCAGTCTGCCACAGCGAGCAGCTTAGAGCTTGGCCTCTGCGCCATGCTCCTGGGCAGGGATTAAATTTCAAAGCCTGGTGTCTGTGCTGACTGACAGGAGGTGCCACGCTCTGGGAGCATTGCATGGGCACAGACCTGCCCCATAGTGTGCTGGAGGTAGAGTAGGCCTAGGGGGCAGGGACGCTACTTGGATGCCCCAGCATTGTCCAAGTGACAGCTGCTGCCTGGAGATATGAGCGTGAGGAGTGCTGATGGAGAAAGAGAGTCGGTAGGCTGCCAGCTGGAGGTGGAGCTCATCCAGCCATCTCTGTCCTCTCAGCACCTGGGTACCTGCTTGTCTTGCCGTAGCCACAGAGGCTGCTCTGACCGAACTGGGAAGGCTTGTGTTTGCCCTCCGCTCTCCTCACATGGGGCTGAGATGTCACCGTGAAGGATCATTTGTTCACAACACGTGAAAGGCGTGCCGCCACTTGGCTTTTGCTCCCTCCTGAAATGGGGCTGCGGATTTGAAGGTGATTATTACTAAAAGCCCAGATGTTGGCAAGCCACATCCTGAACCTTCTCTGTGTGCTGTGCACATATGGCTCCTCTTAATGCCCTGCAGGCTTTGCAGAGGGCTGGTTCTTTGCTGGTTCGCTTTGTCAAACCACTTACACACAGAGCTTTATGGTCCTACCTTTTTTCCTGAGCTGCTCCTGTCCTCCTCCTCTTCCTCCCCCAGCCCACTGAGTCCCAGTTCTTCACAGCTCCCTATCTAGCCAGGTCCCTGAAGTCTACAGCTCCAACACTCTGCACACAGTGCTGATGGAGACCAGCCAGAAGAGGATCAGGGTCACTGTGAGCTTGTTGAGCCCATTCTTGTCCTGTGTTTACATAACTGAAAGCAACAAGGCATCCCTGGGAGCTCCAGAACCCCGGGCCAAGGTTCATGAGTGTCAAAGGGCAGGGGCCTCCCATCTTGTAATCTAGCACTAAGATAGAGTGAGCTCTTCACCGGCCCAACCCCACTTTCCGTGGTGGGGCCAGCTAAACCTGCATCCCAGGTGCACCTGTGGCTAGGATATGGACTTTCCTGCATGACCTGGAGCAATGGTTCCTTTTATGGCAGAAGGCAACTGAGAAATTAAGACTGCTACTTTGTCCCATATGGTACCCTGCGTGCCACCAACCCCAAGTCAAAGCGTTGTACAAACACTAGTGTTCTGTCTCAAGCACCCTGTGTGGTAGATGAATTAGCAACAAAAAATGTCGACCATAGCTACAGGACAGAGGATTCTATCCTGGGAAGCAGGGACTCTGACAAAGATTTGGGCATCGTGGTGCATAATGAACTGAAGACAAGCTCCCAGTGTGACATTGTGGCCAAAAGAGCTAATGCAATCCTGGGATGCATCAACAGGGAATTTCGAGTAGGAGCAGAGAGGTTGTTTTCCACCTTTGGTTCTGGTTCTACTGCTGCTGGGAATCCTGTGTCCAGCTCTGGTTTCCACAATTCAAGAAGAATGTTGATAAACGTGGGGAAGGCTCAGAGAAGAGCCATGAGAATGATTAAAGGATTAGAAAACCTGCCTTATAGTGATAGGCTCAAAGAGCTCAATCTGTTTAGTTTGTAGAGAAAGCTAAGGGGTGACTTGTTCACAGTCTACAAATACCTGCCTGGGGGACAAATATTAAATAACTGGCTCTCCAGTCTAGTAGAAAAGGGTATAACAATCTGATGGCTGGAAGTTGAAGCTAGACAAATTCAGACTGGAAATAAGGCATACATTTTTAATAGTGAGAGTAATTAACCACTGGAACAGTTTACCAAAGGTTGTGGTGGATTCTCCATCACTGACAATGCTTAAATCAAGAGGGGATATTTGTCCACAAGATCTGCTCTAGGAATTATTTTGGGCAGTTGTCTGGCCTGTTCAATACAGGAGCTCAGACTAGGTAATCGGAATGGTCCCTTCTGGCCTTGGAATCTATGAATCGGTGAATTACACATTACAGATGGGGAGGCAATTGTCAATCACTCAGTATGAACATGAACAAATCAGAACTGGGAATAGAACTGGAGAGTCCTGACTTGCAGTCCCGTGTTTCAACCACTAGACAGGCGGTATTGCTATGTATGTACATCTCCTGCTTTGGGACATCTGTCTCCAATTTCAGGGAGGGAGATCAGATTTAAAAATGAGAAGCCTCGTTTTATTTTTTTGCTGCTCGTGATGTTCCCATGTCTCTCCTTTCTGCCCCAGCCACGTTCCTGGCTCCTCACTTCAGTCCTTATGCTTGTGTCTTCCATACCACTTGCTCCCTCTGTGCTGCTACATCTCTTTCCAGCTTTGAGATTCACTGTGGCCAGCGTGAAACTTAAGGGAGCAAAGAGCTGGAGCAGCTGTGTGTATATGATTATCAAATGCAATTTGCTAGTAAACACAGGTGGTTCCTCAGGTGCCCCTCCCCCTTCTCCCAATGCTATCTTTTGTGAGTAAATATCAGTTTGGATCGCCCCTTGTTGCATTTCTCACCTTGTGCATTTCTCTGGTCCTTGCTTATGATGAGGCATCCATGGCCAATAAGAAGTAACCCATGTTTGTAAGCCTATTAACACCCATCCTTGTTGTAGCTCTAGCTTGCTGGTGGAGGCGAAAGAGGTCACAGAACACTTTCCATTATAAGCTTCTGTTTTCAGAGGACTAACTTTCTGAAACATTCTTTATTGGAGATGAAATTTCTGTGCTTGTTCTCTGTCCTAAAGGCCTTTTCTTTGTTTAAAAATACTTGGGAAATTTAGTTCAGTTGTTGGAGTTTATGGAGCGCAAAAGATAACCTCTTCTTATTTTCTAAGTTCTAACATGGTTGTGTGCAGGTGTTCTGGGCCATGGGGGCAGAGGAAGAGGCATAGTTAGGCTTGCAGGCAGGTGGTGGTGCTGCCTCGCTGTAAGTTAATTCCCAGGATGACGGCGGGTCTGTGAGCAAGAATCATAGAGTCTTAGACTTTAAGGTCAGAAGGGACCATTATGATCATCTAGTCTGACCTTCTGCATAGCGCAGACCACAGAATCTCACCCACCCACTCCTGTAACAAACTCCTAACCTATGTCTGAGCTACTGAAGTCCTCAAGTTGTGGTTTAAAGACGTCAGAGTACAGAGAATCCTCCAGCAAGTGACCCGTGCCCCATGCTGCAGAGGAAGGCGAAAAACCCCCAGGGCCTCTGCCAATCTGCCCTGGAGGAAAATTCCTTCCCGACCCCAAATATGGCGATCTGCTAAACCCTGCGCATGTGGGCAAGACTCACCAGCCAGACACACGGGAAAGAATTCTCTATAGTAACTCAGATCCCACCCCGTCTAACATCCCACCACAGGCCATTGGGCATATCTACTGCTAATAGTTGAAGATCAATTAATTGCCAAAATTAGGCTATCCCATCATATCATATATATCCCTTCCATAAATTTATCAAGCTTGGTCTTGAAGCCAGATATGTTTTTTGCTCCCACTGCTTCCCTTGGAAGGCTGTTCCAGAAGTTCACTCCTCTGATGGTTAGAAACTTTGGTCTAATTTCATGTCTAAACTTCCTGATGGCCAGTTTATATCCATTTGTTCTTGTGTCCATGTTGGTACTAAGCTTAAATAATTCTTCTCCCTCCATGGTATTTATCCCTCTGATTGATATTGATTTATATATATATAATCAGAGGGATAAATACCATGGAGGGAGAAGATATGGTTGCGCGCGCTGTCTCTCTCTCTCATTTATATTAGAGAGAGAGTGCGCACACAATCATATCTCCTCTCAGCCTTCTTTTGGTTAGGCTAAACAAGTCTCCTTTCATAAGACAGGTTTTCCATTCCTCGGATCATCCTAGTAGCCCTTCTCTGTACCTGTTCCAGTTTGAATTCATCTTTCTTAAGCATGGGAGAACAGAACTGCACACAATATTCCAGATGAAGTCTCACGGTACTAACACCTCCTTATCTCTACTGGAAATACCTCGCCTGGTGCATCCCAAGACCACATTAACTTTCTTCATGGCCATATCACATTGGCGGCTCATAGTCATCCTATGATCAACCAATGCTCCGAGGTCCTTCTCCTCCTCTGTTACTTCCAAGTGATGCGTCCCCAGTTTATAACAAAAATTCTTGTTAATCCCTAAATGCATGCATGTACTTTTCACTATTAATTTTCATCCTATTACTAATTTACAAGATCATCCAGATCTTCCTGTATGATATCCTGGTCCTTCTCTGTATTGGCAATACCTCCCAGCTTTGTGTCCTCCACAAACTTTATTAGCACATTCCCACTTCTTGTGCCAAGGTCAGTAATAAAAAGATTAAAGAAGATTTGGTCCCAAAACAGATCCCTGAGGAACTCTACTAGGAACCTCCTTCTAGCCTGACAGTTCACCTTTCAGTGTGACCTGTTGTAGTCTCCTCTTTAACCAGTTCCTTATCCACTTTTCAATTTTCATATTGATCCCCATCTTTTCCAATTTAGCTGCTAATTCCCCATGTGGAACCGTATCAAATGCCTTACTGAAATCGAGGTAAATTAGATCCACTGCGTTTCCTTTGTCTAAAAAATCTGTTACCTTCTCAAAGAAGGAGATCAGGTTGGTTTGACACCAGGCCTCCTCCGCCTTTAGGTCCACAAGTTCTTCGGTCCAATCCACTTCCCTAACTAATTTCCTTTAATTTTTTTAAGTTAGCCCTTTTGAAATCAAAAACCCTAGACACAGATCCATTTTTGTTTATCCTTCCATTTAGTTTGAACTGAATTAGCTCATGATTGCTCGAACCAAGGTTGTCCCCTACAACCATTTCTTCTATGAGGTCCTTACTGCTCACCAAACCCAAATCTAAAGTGGCATCCCCTCTTGTTGGTTCAGCAACTACTTGGTGAAGAAATCCATCAGCTATCGCATCCAGGAAAATCTGAGCCCTATTATTATTACTGGCCCCTGTCCGTCAGTCTATATCTGGGAAGTTACAGACTCCCATGATCACACAATTCCCATTAGTATTTACTTCATTAAAAACATTACAGAGGACTCTATCCATATCCAAATCAGATCCCGATGGTCTATAGAACACCCCAAGCACTATCCCAGGGGAGACTCTAGTAGCTTTCTTCCCCAATGTGATATTTGCCCAGACAGACTCTGTCTTATCTATTCCATCACTTCTTATTTCTTTACAGTCTACCTCACCATTGATATACAATGCTACTCCACCACCTTTGCCTCTATTTCTGTCTTTCCTAAACAGCACGTACCCTTCAATACCTGTAGTCCAGTTATGACTACTATTCCACCATGTTTCTGTCATCCCTATAATACCTGGTTTCACTTCCTGCACCAGTAGCTCTAGTTCCTCCATTTTGTTACCCAGACTCATTGCATTAGTGTACAAACATCTTAATTTTTGCTGTTTGGCCTTGCTCACATTCTTTACCCAATTAGGTACAGACATTCTACCACCAGTATCACCTGTTAGACTGGTATGTACACTACCCTTCCTCCTTATGTCCATTCTCCTACCCACAGCTGTATCCTTTCTTTCTTCGTTTTCTTCCCTCTCAATGTTAAAATCCGGCGTGGAGATTACCTGGACATCTCCCAACTATCTCCCCCAGATTCCTAGTTTAAAACTCTCTTGATGAGTTGTGCCATCCTAGAAGTCTGTTTCCCTCTTTACTCAGGTGAAGTCCATCCCGAGAGAACAGTCCTCTGTCCATGAATGCCTCCCAGTGGCCATACATCCCAAAGCCCTCCTTATAGCACCAGTGGCTGAGCCATCTGTTGAGCATCATAATCTTGTCACACCTTTGTTGCCCTTCTCTAGGAACAGGCAGAATCCCACTGAAGATCACCTGAGCCTCGATTTCCTTAAGCGTCTTCCCCAGCCTGGCATAGTCTCCCTTGATATGTTCCAGCGAGAATCTAGCCGTATCATTTGTTCCCACATGAAGGATAATTAGGGGATTCTTTCCTGCTCCCTTTAGGATCTTTTCAACCTCAGGTCTACATCCCGTATCTTAGCACCTGGAAGACAGCATACCCTTCTATTCTCTGGATCAGCTCTGGTTACAGGCCTGTCTATTCTCAGTAAGGAGTCCCCAGTCACGTAGACCTGCCTTTTCCTGATGATGGTGTGATTCTCCAGTCTATCCCCTGTTCCCTCTGGCTGCAAGTCCTCTGATTCCTATTGTCCCTTGTAATCCTCTGCAACCCATCCCGTATCCTCCTGGGGCTCATATTTGGTGTTATCTCCATTGACTCTTGCCCTCTTCCTATAGGACTAGCTGCTCTTCTCTTCTTCCTTGCCCTCTCACCTTCAGTGACCACTTACTGTGCCCCTTCATTTTCCAACTCTGCAAACCTGTTCCTGAGCTCTGTTTCTCCTTCACTAGTCCATCTTTTTTCATCTGCCTGGTTCTCTTAGTCACATGCTTCCACTGTCCACATTCCTCACCCAGCAGTCTCCACTCAGAGTTCTTTGGTCCTGCTTCCATCTGCAAATCTGAGCTTTTCCCTTCAGCCTCCTCATGTCTTTGCTCCATCATCTGCTCAAACCCCCTTCTAAACCAACCAGAGTTTCCACCTGTATCTCCAATCCTCAGATCTTTTCTTCCATGAGCTCTATCAGGCGGCACTTCATGCAGACGAAACTCTCTTCAGGCACACCCTCCAGGATCGTGTAAATGTCGCAGCTTCTACATCCAGTATCTTCCACTACTTGAGTCGCTACCACTGTTGTCTTTGTATCTGTCGCAGCCTTCCCACCTAAGTCCTGTTAGTCTGGGAAACACAAACCAAACCCCGAACGAGCACCAAAACGCTGCTAGACCACCACACACTCCCTTCACTAGCGTGTCTGTTCCTTTGCCTGGCTCTCTTAGTCTTCCCCCCCAAAATCCCCTTACAAATTCCCACGTTTACAGCTCTGTGTGCTGGCTCCTGTGCCGCTGCAGCTGTCCTCCTCTTTGGTCCTTGCTGGTTAATGCAAGGTTGGTCTTTAACAGAATATCTACCACCCAGGATCTGGTTAAGGGGGAGACCCGGACTTGCATATATAGCTGAAAATCTGATTGGATGGCCCTGTTGACCTACCTTGGTGTAACCATGTCCAGTTTGGGATTCAGTGCAGCTTGAGCAAAGGTGGGACAGAATGGGCAGTGGTGTGGCTGTGCTGCTCATATCCACCCTGAAGTGGAGGAGACCTCCTGTTCCAAAGCTAAATCTTATTGGGTCTGTGGTGCATTGGAATTCAGGCCTGGGGTTGAGAGTGATGAAGTTTTACGAGTTCTGGTGCACAGTTCTCCTGGCTGTGCTGCACTGCACAGTCCCAAGCCTGTTGTTTAAGTTCCTCTCCACGATGGCTTTTGAGTCACCAAGATGATCTGCACTTGGTGATGTAATGGTCACGCTGCTGGCAGTAGTTTTAAGTGAGCTTCTGCTTCCGTGGCTGCCATGGGATATCCCATATGGTTGCAGGTTCAGCTCCTATAGCAGGTATCAGGAACTGTACTGCTGTCATGGCCTGATCTCTCCCACTTCTGTTCTGAGGTCAGGGCACCCTCCCCCTGGTTGGGTAAGAGAACTGTTCTGGATGGCTTTGAGAAGAGTGGTGTTCTCCCGCTAGGTTGCTCAGAGGCTTGGATGATAGTATGGTCGCTAGAGGCCCTTATCCCTGGCTCCATCCTCACCAGGCGCTGTAACTCAAGGATGGCCTATGACAGAGGAAGCAGAGGGGAGGAGGTGGTGGTACAACCAGGGTGGAAGACTGTTACTGAAGCAGACAGAGTGCACCGTAGTGATATTCCACGTTCTGTGCCATGGCTGTGTGGGAGGCATAGGAGAGACTGAAACAGGCAGGGCCATCGGAGTGACCTGTGGGCTGGGAATGCCAGTCTCTGAGGCTCTGTGTCTTTTCCCAGCACAACATTCACTCAGCAAAAGGAGAGACCATTCAAATATTATAAAGATCCTTCTTAAAGCCAAGCGTGGGAAATGATGTTGGCCAGGCATCGTGGGAGGAGGTGGATTCTCAGGGCCATGTTCTGCCCCTAATCCATGCTTGCATGTGCAACTGCTGTCAGGATCAAAGGCAGACTGTGGCCCTACAGGTCACACTGTCACATGTTAGAAGCAACACAAGCGGCTTCTGTGCATAAGAACTGACTGTGTTAAAACCCCCAGGACTTGGATTCTGGCAGGGTGGATTTGATTTAAATCATGATTTAAATCACTAGTCAGGAAGGCTTGATTTCATCATGGATTTCTACATTAGTGCATTCTGGTTATAACCTTAATACATATTCTTCACAACTCAGAGATAGATATAGGTTTCATTTTTAGAAGGTACACACTATACATTTTTAAGTGATTTATTTAAAACTTTTCAGATTAGTTTTACAGCTATATCAGAAAATGAATGATTGGTTATTTCATTTACCAAAGGTAATTGAAGCAGATATTTATGAAGTCATTGGGAGGTGAACTATCTCCAATTCAACAGGTTAATCCATTAGTATTTGGGGGATTTTCTGGCCATGCTGTATTAGGAGGAGAACATCACCAGGCAGACATTTACATTGTTTTATTTAACTAAAACAACAACGTTGTGTATTCTGGATATTTTTCTTCAACAGCAAACATAGAATATTTTAACAGAACAAGCATATGAATTTTTGAATTCAGTTAAATGTTCAAGTTTTTTTTGAAATCAGGTTTGTTTTTGTTAAAATTGTTTTTGCCTAAAATAGTTAAATGAAATATTTAAAAAAAATCATAAAAATTAAATTGAGACTGTCAGCCAGGTCAACACAAGAAACTTAAAATATTGGCTTCTGCAGCTAACTCAGTTGTCCTCACCTTCATTTTCCTGTTTGTTCATAATCTGGAAAAGAAAAGCAAGCTTTCCTGCTTTTTCAGGTCCCAAATGATTTCTCAATTTGGAATGAATTAGTCCAAAGGAAGAAAATATTCTTTCTACACCGGCAGAAGAAACTACTTCCGTTAAAAGTGAGATTCTCTCTTCAACAGTCTCTGAATCCAAGTGCTTAAATGACTTCCACCAGTTCACTGGTGTGACTTTCTTTAAAACATCATCAGCAAACATATTTCTTGAATGGTTCTTATTCCCAAACTGGGTCTCTTTTACGGCCTGCTGCCATTTATAGGTTTTCCTTCTAGTGAGAGAATGGCATGGTAGATCTCAAATCAATGAAGGCCACACTCAGAAAGACCTCAAGACTTCTGGAATATGCTGCTCAAACAATTTCACTTTTGTTTCTACTGCCTGTCCCTCCCTTCTCACATTTATCTCCAGACATCTTCTCCTTGTCCAGATCTATTCCACCCCAACAATCTTCTGTTCATTGAACTTTCTGAAACTTTGCACTTTTAGTGAGAGGTAAGGGATTGACTCTGTACACAAATTTGCAGCCGGACAATAGGGTTGAGGTCTGTTATTTCTCACCTCTCTCTATATAATTTATTTATTTCAAAACATTTTTGCTCTTAACCACCATGCTACCTCTGGAGACAGAAATCCACAGTTTGAGAACTGCAAAAGTAAGCATCTCTGATGGTATCTTCTAGACTGAGCACTGAGTCCCATTGGGTAGATAGAAAGATTAACCTAAATAATCTATACAGAAGCCTCTGGAACCCCATAAGACTGGGTCCCTAATCCATGAACTATTGGAACTCATTTAGAAAACTTTTGTTAAACGTTACATGAATATATTGTCTAATACTATAGAATTAGAATTTATAATCCTTATTCCATGATGAGATATCTTTGAGCTATAATGTATCTTAATTAAAACTATCTTTAGATCGGATTTTTTTGATAAAATGCTTTGAGAAAAAAACCTATTTTAAATAAAAAATTGATTTTTATCCAGCCTGGATTCTGGCAGATCTAATAGGCAGGGCTGGAGTTAGGGGATAACAAAGCTAAACCCTTGGGGAAAAAACATATATTGAAACAGAAGGCCTCTTCTCTGGTGGCTTTGTTTAATATTGCAATCATATTTTACAATGCTAGGCCACTATTCTGGCACTGCAAGGGAATAGCTTCAATGTTCACTGGCTGGCTGCCTTGCTACTTGAACTCTGGCTACTTTGATTTCACTTAAGAATTCCACTTTCAGGGGAGAACCCCTCTGTGATGCTTTCTTGGGGTGCCCAGGACTGCTTTGCCTTGTTACCCCACTGCCTCCCACAAGAGAGAGAGACAGATTTGCCAATGCTTAACTGCGTCTCCATTCCCTGATTCTACCAGCCTGTTAGCCACCCATCTCATAGACTTTAAGGCCAGGAAGGACCATCATGATCATCTAGTCTGACCTCCTGCACATTGCAGGCTGCAGAACCTCACCCACCCACTCCTGCAATAGGCCCATAACTTCTGGCTGAGTTACTGAACTCCTCAAATCATGATTTACCAACTTTCAGTTAGAGAATCCACCATTTACTCTAGTTCAAACCTCGCAAGTAATCCATGCTGCTGACGAAGGCAAAAATTCCTCCCCCACGGGTCTCTGCCAATATAACCTGGGGGAAAATTCCTTCCTGACCTGAAATATGGTGATCAGTTAGACCCTGAGCATGTGGTCGAGACCCAGTAGCCAGACATCTTGGAAAGAATTCTCTGCCATAACTCAGAGCCCGCTCCATCTAGTGTCCCATGACTGGCTGTTGGAGATATTTGCTAATAGCAGTCACAAATGGGCCATATGCCATTGTCCAAACAATCTCCTCAGGGCAATGCTAGCCCTCACTTTGCTTTGTAGCAGTCCTTGAGCCCCCGTGAGATCCACCTCCTGTGACTAACTACTCAGTGATATCAGGTAAGCTATCCCCAGGGGGAAAGTGTACACACCAGCTTGTTTGATTCAACAGAGGATCAGCTCCTATGTAACATTACAGCACTGAAATATAGTGAAAACAATCATCAGTTTATCAAAGGTTAAGATTTAAGAATTAGGAAGTAGGGGTATGGGAAAAGGAAAGGTTACCCGCAGTACAAAACCAATACCTGCTTTGTAGAGATTAACCTTAACTTTCACAGGCTACCCATTTGTGTAAACCAGTCTAATCTCTCTGAAACCTGATGTCACTCAGTGTCCTCTTGCAGCATTTCCAACCAAGCCTGCTTGGGATCCTGTTTTCATGGATGTAATCACACTGCCCGATTATGTCCTCAGGCACAGGTGTTATACCAATAAAATAAAAACCAGCAGGATCTTATTAAAGGGGAAAAGGCAAAATGCTTCGTTTATTGTGAATACAGAAAGAATCATAGTAAGCAGTTAGTTATAGCTATAACATTCCATTCAATTTCATATTTATTCACACATTCTCTCTCTCTCTCTCTCACACACACACTCTCACACACACACTCACACACGTTCTGCAAGGTTCTTATCATAGTTACCAGCCTTAGAGTTGCTCATGCCAAGCCAGGTGGCCTGGACATGAGGAGGGAGCAGGGCCTTGTCAGATGCACATCTGATGCTCCTGGAAGTGGGTTTGAAGAATCAGACCCCAAAGTTCTCACTTTCTAGAGTCCATTTTTATAGGAATTTATTCCTATACCAGTCTATGGGAATTGCTTCATCATGCTGTTGCTGAATCAATCAGCAGATGGCACATTCCTGACAGCTCCGTGCTGCCAGATGTTATCTTGTTCTTTGGTTCGCCCATCTTTGAGGCTGTTGGGTGGATTCCAGTCTGCCCTCCGGGGGTCCTCCTGGTTATTTCCACTTGACGCCTTCTTCAGCCGATGGACACTGGATTCTTAGGCTGGCATCTCCCTGATCATTCAGTAGTTATCCACACCAAGCATCCATCCACATACATCCTCTATCTCTATTTTAATCACAATTGTTAACAAAGCGAGATAAATACAACAAAGGTCGGGGAGTCTCTGTGTGCTGTTTCTGTTGTTACAAAGTATCACTTTGAGTCTCTCTGTGTGAGTAGTTACAAAGTATTGCTTTGAGAACAGACTCTGTTTTAGGATGTACTAACATAATTAGCAGCTTGCAAGTTTCACACAGGGAGGGAAACGGTAAAAATAAGAGACCAAGAGACCTCTTAATTAGTAATACCCTGGAATTTAAACTATGGGGAATCAAACTCATTTGTGATTTTAATACACAACTTCTTTAATATGATCCAACACAGGCTGCTTGCTTGTATGTGTTACAATGCAGTCGCTAATTACATAACATTTTTTACAGAAAAACAAACAACAAAACAGGAGTCTGGTGGCACCTTAAAGACTAACAGATTTATTTGGGCATAAGCTTTCGTGGGTAAAAAACCACTTCAGATGCATAGAGTGAAAATTACAGGATCCCTGTCTTGTTAAAGCACAATTGGATGGAGTGCAGCAAATAGAGCAGCTGTTGGATATGTATTTATATCCACAGGTTCAATGTGTGTTCACTGCATGCCAGCCAATCTCCACAGCGAGTGAGACATTCCCCATCCAGCCCTGCAGAAAAAGCAGCATGTGACCTTGTAATTCAGGCCTGCTTTGTAATGCATATGCACAAGGACACAGAGTTCAGGCTGCCTGTGTATTTCCTGGGTTGGAGTGCTCCCGGTTGTATAGGTTTTGTCTGGAGATTGTTGGTGGGTAGGGTTTTTAACAAAGTTTATAGAACAATGGAGCCCCATCCTGTGGAACCTATCTGCTAGAGAGAAATGGAAAGGGTTTGTCCTGCAGAGTATGAGCACTTGGTGATGCAAGGACTCCTGCAGTCTCCTGAAGTGCAACATCTGAGCACTGATCATTTCTGCTCACCTTCACTACTGTGAAGAATGGTACATGGCCCTGCCTGTTTCAAACACGTCTTCAGATACATTCCAAAGGTCTGCATGCCGCCCGCCTGCATCTGCGTGAGTCCCCTCAGCTGTAGATGTGTACGGAACCAATAGTATGTTGAGAGAACATATATTGAACCTGAATTTCCACATGGCTTACATACCACACACAGGCACTACCAATAGTAAGAAATAAAACAACCCTTCTTCAGCCCCCCCCCCCCCCCACTGTATAACACACTCACTAGTGCGCATGCATGCACAGTACACTTCTGAACCCTCCTAAGCTTGGCAAATTGAAGTAGCTTTTCACTAGGACACTAGAGGTTGCAGCTATGATCTAAGGGCTGCCAAATGGCAAGCGACAACCACGCATTACTGAGATGCTTGAGCTGTTGCCCAAAAGGTCAAGCAAGCATTACTGTGATGGCAGAAGTGCAGAGGTTTGTCAAAACCAGTTTTCAGTTAGACAAGTTGTTTTGCAGAAAACTTTGACTTTTAATTGTAAAACCAAAATCTTCTTGGATTTCAGGTTTTCAGTTTTTTTGATGAAAAGTCTCTACTTTTCATGAACCTGCCTCCCCTCCTCCCCCCGTCTTCTGACCAGTTTTCTCCTCCCTTCCCACCCCCCATGCTCAACCACAGCCAAGTTTAAAAACAAAACTCTGTTTTAGGAGTTTAGACTGAATAAGGAAAATTTTAGCAAAAACAGTAACTTTTTGAGAAAGTTGTTATCAAATAGAAATGGGGCTGTTAGGATGGAAATGCACTAGAGCTGTTGCTACACGCTATGCTGATAAAACACCTGTAATGCATACACTGTCCTTTATAACCAGCTTTTAGAAGGAAATTAACCTAGACACATTGTTGGTGTCTCAGATTATATCTGTTGACTTTGAGCACGAGATGGTAGGGTGGGTGAATGGTTCCTGGTGGAAGGATAATTTTAATTAATAATAAAATCTAATTTTAGTGAGGGCTGCCAGAACATTTGAAGTATTGTGGTAAGCCGATTCATAGCTGTAGGTACTGTGATGGCATGAGGCCAAGCCTGTCAGTGTGAAAGAGTTATTGCTCCATATTTCATGTCCTGTTGTCTTATTGCTTAATTTCAGCATTATGATTCATACACCAGGAAATATTGTAACATAGTTCAGGCTTTGGGACTTAATCTCTCTAAATCCAGGATAGTAACAAGGGGGGTAAGGGGAGCTGTGCAAATCAGAAGTTTACTGTATGTTACTCAAAGTTCATTTAATTGCTCTCGCCTATGATAAACCAAGTCCAGATAACATCATTCCAGCACCGCCATACTTCTTGGGGACAAAAAGCAGCATCTGCCCAGAATATTCTTGGTTCTCTGTCTTTCAAATGTTTTCTTCCAGTTTGGGAAGAACTCTCTTACCAAAAGTCCATGCCAGCTTTTGGCTATGGTGCAAAACTAACATCCTGATTTCTTGGGTTACTAAAGTTCTCGTGGCACTTTTCTGAAGAGTTAAGGAGCTAAGTTCAATATCTCAGCCAGGTTTCATCCCCAGTGATTGCATTCTGCCCCTGTACGTTCCCCTTCAAATTCCATTGGATATCAAATGGCTTTTCACTTCTGTCCAAAAGTGTTGTATCGTGTTGCTATGCCCTGTTAGTGAGCTGACATGCTGAACCCCCAGAGATGGCTGCATTTCACTGCTGACTAAAGTGGTAGGATGGTTTAGGCGGTGTTTTAGGATCCTTCAGCATGCAATTTGCTATAGCAATATATTGTAAGACCATTTTCCTTCTTGGAGTTGTGGAGGGTGGGGGATAGAGGTGAAAGGGTATTGCTTATGAATGCACAGTGTTCCCCATGGATTTTAGCCAGCCAGCTGAGGCTGCCAGGTGCCCAATAACTACGCACATAGGCCTGTGCAGGCCTCTGTTGTCTAACTTTGTCGAAAGCAATCTGTATGGCTCTTTTCATCAGCTTGGGGTGGGGGGACCCACCAAAGCAGGGCAGGGCTCCAGGGTGCTTCCTGAAAAAGAGGGGAGAAAATTAGAGCTCCCTGGGAGATACACATCAAGCTTTGTCCAGGGGCAAGACAGTGCACAGAAAGTCATGGACAGCACCACCGCTAAGCTAATGGTGCAGGGGTTTTGAAAGGGTTACCTAGGTTGGGAAAGTCTAAGGCAGCTTCTTGCAGAAATGGTAAAGTCCTCTTATCTGTCCCAATTCCTAAATCAAAGGGTAAATCCTCCCAGGGAGATATGGGGAGGAAGTGCCCTTTGTACTAAATGGGAGTGGCAGGCTAGTTCCAGACCATTAGTGGGATGACGAAAATGATTGCCCTGCTCAGGAGAGGGAGCAGAGCCCCTGGGGCGGGGGATGGAATCTGGCTGCCTGTGGTGAAGGCCTGTGCACTCTAATTCGGCAGGCGTGTTGCAGGGACAGGCTTGGTCTCTGTAACCCAGCCCTGCAGGGAATTCTGGAGCCTGCCAGAGTCCCACAGAAGCACCCTAAGAGAGGCTGCCAGGTGGTGTGGTTGGGAGACTGCATCAACCATCTTGGGGTCAAAGGCCAAAACATCCTGCAGGCACCTGCCTGGACACACAAGCCCTCCATCGAGAGGGAAGAGATGCCTGTGTCGCCTCCCAGTGGCTGATTTGAGGGAAGGCAAAGCTCCGAAGGGACAGGAGTGATGTCATGGCACAGGATTGGTTCAGGGGGGATATGGTTCAGCCTTGGAGCAGACAGTTGGCTGGGGGAGTCTCTGTTGATCTTGCAGGGAACCCAGGAGCAGCAGTGGGGGCCCAGGGTCAGGGAGGAGCAGTGCCACCCCCTCTGAGGAGGGGACCTCTGTGCACAGAGTAACATTGCGCTTCCAGACAGGAGTGATCTGTGGTGCGAGGCGTTGAAGTGGGAGGGATGCGTGCAATGCACCCAGCATCTCAACTCCCACCCCTGGGTGCTGGGTGCAGTGCTGGGTTAGGAGGAGGAGGAGGGCAGTGCTGTATTGGGGAAGCATTGCCATGGATATGGGGGCGCCCACACCCTCAAAACAGGGGCCTGCGTGAGTAATTCCTCACCCCTTCCCCCTCATCCCCAGAGCAGCATTCCCTCACCTTGTTTCCATGCCCTCAACAAGAGAATAGGATGGGACAAGGGGGCATGCATCTGTGGCCTGAGCAGCTGTTACTGTATTTAATCTCCAGCCTGGTGCCAGGCTGCAGACACTGAGATACAGCTGCAGGCAGCATCCCCCAGTCTCGCAGCTGGAGACATTTGGATTGGCCACTGAACCGGGGCTTTCCTTCTTCCAGGGTTGCTGCATCGTCATAGCACAGAGCCATAAAAGCAGCCATTGTTTGGCTTCTTGTTTCATCCCTCAGTGAGAAAAGCAGGCAAGGAAGGGTTAATCAAAGGCAGTGTGAGGTCCCTAGTACTACCTGGTTAGTGCTATCTGTGCGGTGCTGGACTCAGCATTGGTAGCTGAGGAGACTCGGCTTCTACGCATACCGAGATGGACAAGCCACTTAGTCTCTGTGCCGTCGTTCCACCTGTGTGATGTGTAATAGCACTGCCTTCCCCCCCCCAGGAGGCTGTCAAGTGCTCAAATACTACGGTGATGGGAGTTGAATAGCCGACTGCTGCATCTTCCCAGATAATACAGGTCACCCCCTGGATAAGGAAAAGCCAAGGCCACCAGACCATCTCTTCGCTCTTCAGATCCAAATCTCTGCTTGAGTTTCCAAGATCAATCCAAGTTACAGAGTTTCCAAGATCAATCCAAGTTACAGAGGAGTTGGCAGTGCCAGAGTTATGGGCTCTGTGCTCCCTGTGCGTGTGCCTGCAATGCCGGCTGTGACCACATACTGTTTCTCTTGCAGGACCCCAGTCTGGGCTGGGGCTGAGCTTTTTCAAAGCTGTCCAGTGGCTCATAGACATTTCAATGGGACTTCGGTGCCCAAATCCCTGAGGTGGCTGGAAAAATCTCAGCTTCTATGTCTCTCTAGTTTCGGATCCCTGCCCCTCAGCTCACTGTTGCTTTGTAATGTAACTGGTCCCATTTACCTCCCTCTGTGCCCAGCCCTGGTGAGCATCTGTGTCCAGCTGTATCTGTTGGATAGCTGCACTGGCAACTTAGGCCTGGTTTACACTACAGGGTTAGGTTGAATTTAGCTGCGTTAGGTCGATTTTAAAATGAATGTGTCCACACAACCAACCCCGTTCCGTCAACTTAAAGGGCCCTTAAAATCGACTTCTGTACTCCCCGGCGAGGGGAGTAGTGCTAAAATCGACCTTGCTGGGTCAAATTTGGGGTAGTGTGGATGCAAATTGACGGTATTGGCCTCTGGGAACTATCCCAGAGTGTTCAATTGTGACCACTCTGGACAGCACTTTGAACTCCGATGCACTAGCCAGGTACACAGGAAAAGCCCCAGGAACTTTTGAATTTTATTTCCTGTTTGGTCAGCATAGCAAACTCAGCAGCACAGGTGCCCATGCAGTCCCCCCAGAATTACAAACGAGCTCCAGCATGGACTGAAAGGGAGACGCTGGATCTGATTGATGTATGGGGAGAAGCATCTGTGCAGGCAGAACGCCGATCAAAAAGAAGAAATGCTAATATATTTGCCAAAATCTCATAGGGTATGTTGGAGAGAAGCTACAACAGGGACACACGGCCGTGCCACGTGAAAGTTAAGGAGCTGAGGCAAGCCTAGCAAAAGACAAAGGAGGCAAGTGGCCTCTCCAGGTCAGAGCCCCATACATGCCGCTTCTATGATCAGCTGCATGCCATTCTAGGAGGGGACGCTATCGCTACCCCACCACTGTCTGTGGACACCTGCAAGGGGGGAATTTCGCACAACAGGGAGGAGGATTTTGTGGATGAGGAGGAGAATGCTCCTGTATTCTGAGAATGTAGATTGTGAGCTCTTCTGGTCTGGTGCTCTGTGTGGATGCTACTAGAATGCAAGTAGTAATAGCACCTGACCAGAAAACAGTGCTCAAGTGGGAGCACTGTGCTCAAGGGCTGAGGGGAAGGAGAAGGATCACAATACTGCTATTAGCCTCCCCTCAGTCCTTGAGCACTGTTTTCCCATGCCATGCAAACGCCAGTTCTTCTGTGTCTTAGGGCATGTCTACACTGGCAGAGTTACAGCGCCACTCAGAGAGCGCTGAAGGGAAGCCACTGTTGTGTGTTCACACTGTCAGTTTGACTGCGCATTAGCGTGTTCACGCTTGCGGCACTTGCAATGGTATTTGAAGAGGTGCACTTTGGGCAGCTATCCCACAGAGCATCTCTTCCTCTTCTGCTGCTAACCAGTTTGGTGTGGGAAAGTCAATCATTGGACTCGTGTTGATGGAAGTGTGCAGGGCCATTAATCGCACCCTGCTCCAAAAGACCGTGACTCTGGGTAACGTGTGACATTTTGAATCGCTTTGCACAAATGGGCTTCCCTAACTGGGTAGGGGTGATAGATGGCACGCATATTCCAATTCTAGCACCGGACCACCTAGCCACAGAGTACATTAATC
Source organism: Natator depressus (assembly GCF_965152275.1). Taxonomy (NCBI): domain Eukaryota; kingdom Metazoa; phylum Chordata; order Testudines; family Cheloniidae; genus Natator; species Natator depressus. The sequence goes on along the minus strand of NC_134241.1, from coordinate 41,565,757 downwards.
GCAAGGGGTATTTCTCAATGGTTCTTCAGGCACTTGTAGATCACCGTGGGTGTTTCACAGACATTAATGCAGGCTGGTCCATAAAGGTGCATGATGCACGCATCTTTCGGAACACTGGCCTGTTCAGGAAGCTGCAAGCAGGGACTTTCGTCCAGGACCAGAAAATCACTGTAGCGGAAGTCGAAACACCCATTGTGATCCTGGGAGACCCCCACCTACGCCTTAATGCCGTGGCTTATGAAACCATACACGAGGCAACTTGCTCAGCCTGTTGTTGAACCATTCCTTGCTGCTGTCAAGTGCAGAATGACTGAGTGTGCTTTTGGTCGTTTAAAGGCCCGCTGATGCTGCCTCTCTGGGAAGCTGGACCTGGCCGATTACAATATTCCTATGCTTATAGCGTGTACTAAACGCTCCATTATATTTGTGAAGGAAAGGGTGAAAGCTTCACTCAAGGCTGGACCACTGAGTCTCAGCGCCTGGAGGCTGATTTTGAACAGCCAGAGACCAGGGCTATTAGGGGGGCGCAGAGCCTTAAGGATCAGGGATGCCTTGAGGCAGCAATTTGAAGCTGAAAGCCACTAATATTTGTTGCTATGCTCAGGAGTGCAGTGTTTGTAATGCTAGGAGGTGATTGTGATTGGTGCAGACGATGCAATATGAAGGTCTGTTGCTTTGCAGGACTCTGTTTGCTTTCAATTAATAGAATAAAGATTGCTTTCAAACCAACACAATTGTTTTATTAAACAACAACTGGAGGGGAGAGTCAAACAAAAAAACACATCAGCAGTGAGAGGGTTGGGGGAAGGGAAGGTCCCAGGAGGAGGTGGGGTCCCAGTATGGCTAAAGATTTGTGTATGTCCAGGGATCATATCCAGCCTTCTCCTTTGGAGTACAATGCAGCAGGTTTTGTATTTCAGCAGGGCCAAACTGCAGAGGGATGGGTGTTGAGTGCAGTAGGTAGTGGGAGTCCACAGTGCTGAACTGTGAGGAGGGAGGAGTGGAATGCTGAGGGTAGAGAGTGGAGCCAGGAGGTTGATAACAGTGTGTTGGTGGTGTGCATGGGGCGCATGGGAAAGAGTTTTGCAACAGTGACTGCAGGGGAGGGCGGGCACGGAGCTGCTCGGTTTGAAGAGCTAGTATTGCCTGGAGCATGTCCACTTGGTGCTCCATAATGTTTAAGAGCCGCTTCGTGGCTTCATTCTGGCGTGCCACATTGTCCTTTCATTCCCTCTTCTCTCTGTCCTGCCACTCCTTCAATTCCTGTTTCTCAGCAGCGGAGTGCATCATAACCTCACACAGAAAGTCCTCCTTAGTTCTTCATGGCCGCTTTCTAATTCTGTGCAGCCGTTCTGCCGCCGATAACAAAGAGGAGGCTGGGCTCCCAAGGTCATCTCTGTGAAGTTTAAACACAATATTGTACAGAAGCAGTATTGTTTGCAACACAGAGACCACTGATTCAGCAATTTAAAACACAGCCAGTACTCTCACACCTGTTACTAACTGGCTGACCCCAGGCAAGCACACATGAGCTACAAGACCCCCAAAATGGTGAGTAGCCACAGGGGTAGGGTCAATCGCTCTTCCCGGACCCTGCTGTACACTGGGCACGTGGCTCTTGGGGAGAGCCAGCACTGTAGGGGGGGCTTGATAATCATTCCTGTCCCCACATTTTCCACAGGATATGATCATTATGGAAGATATCTCACTGATGAGGGTGAGCAGGGAATCGAGAGGGTCTCCTCCAAGACGGCGGCTTCCGCCCTGGCCCTTATGCAGCTCTCCTGTGTGCAGCAATGGTTTTTCCCCCCACCCCACCCCCATGGTGGCACGGGAAAGTTACCGTTAGTGGGGCAAGAAACAAAGCAGCTCTGCCCAAGAACCTGTGGCAGCGGATTGCCCAGTATCTCCATGAGAGTTTTGTGGAGATCTGAGGCAGATTCCCGTAAAGTGAGAGAGTCAATCAACACCCTGTTCCATCGCTCAGACTAGGCATGTGGTGGGAGACAAGCCTGCTTTCTGCAACCCTCCTGCTGCCAACAACATGCTTCAGTGATCCCCAAAATCAAATCCACTTACCAGGGGCCTCCTCTCCTGTTTGCACTTCACCAACATCCAACAGCTGTGACTGGCTGACCTCCCCCAGGGTAGAAAAGAGCTCCTGGCTGCATGCATCTCTGACCTCCAAGTCATCCTCTGCCTCTGGGTCCCCCTCCCTTGCCACATCCTCTTCCAAGATTTCCTCCTCCTGGCTTGGTCTACTCTCGACTGGAATGCGAGCTACTGAAGTATCCACAGTGGCCTTCGCAGTGCAGGTGGGGTCACTGCTGAGTATCACGTCCAGCTCTTTGTAGAACTGGCAGCTTGTGGGCACAGCATCGGAGTGGCAGTTTGCCTTGTGGTAGGCATTCCACAGCTCCTTCACTTTGACTCTGCACTGCAGTGTGTCCCAGTCATGGCCCCTTTCTGTCATGCATCATGAAACCTGTCCATAGGTATCATAATTCCTACGGCTGGAATGCAGCTGGGACTGCACAGCCTCCTCTCCCCAAATGCTGATGAGGTCCAGCAGCTTGGCATTGTTCCAAGCGGGGGATTGCCTGGTGCATGGAGCAGGCATGGCCACCTGGAAAGTTGCGCTGAGACCACTGCACGCGTCACCAAGCAAGCAGAAAGGGGACTTTCAAAATTCCCGAGGAACGTACGGGGTCCAAAGGAATGTACAGTTGGTCACCTGAGGGCAGGGCAGTAGAGTTCAAACTAGAGAGATAACAGGCATTGTGGGACACCTCCCGGAGGCCAAAAGCAGCACTGTAATCAACCAGCATGTCTACACTGGCACCACAGCACTGTAGCCCTGGCGCAGAAAGCTAGACGCCTCTCTTTACAGCGCTGCAGCTGCGCAGTTTCTGTGCACTAAGTGGTTTGGCGGTGTCTACACCTCAGGAGTTACAATGCAGAAAGCTGCTTTACTGTGCAGAAACTTGCTGCTGTAGACAGGACCTTAGTAGTGAATTGTGCTCACAACCAAAGTCCAACAGCTTGGCCTGTCTAGTGAATAGCTAGTGTCCATATGGAGGCTCCAGCTCTGTTGTGCGTTGGATCTACTAAAAAATAATTTTCCAGGAAACACTGATTGCTTTATTTGTTGCCTGTGCTCCAAAATGCAAAGATGCTGGGGAAAGCAATAACTGCAATAGGGTTGGATGATGATAAAGCATGTAATAGTCTTGTTAAATCCTATTCTAAAAACTAATTCAAATGAAGTGCTATTGTGAGGACTGAAAACTTTCTAGCAGCCCTTACTCAAAGGGCTATGCCAAAGAGTCATGTATTGAGTTTGGCAAACTTATCTGAGGGGATAACACAGGGATCAGTGCCACGTCTTTTACTTAAAATCATCATTAGTGATTAAAAGGAGCAGATAGCATGATAAAATCTGCAGATCAAACCAAACTGGGAGGACTTGCAAACACTGTGGACCAATAAATAAAACAAGGGGGCCTAGAGACCTGCATGGAGAATAAGATCAATCTTGGGGTGTGGGGAGGAAATGCAAGTTATTTTGGAGGATACAACCTGAAACACTCTCACTTCATGGGAGGGGGATATCTGGAAAGCAGCAATTCCTAGGGTGGTGATGGAGACCAAGTTGTAAAAGAGAGATGGTTGAAAATCTTCAAATGAAAAGCTTTTTTCTGTTGACAAATAGGGTTTATTTCACACAATTTGAAGTTTATTTCACACAATCTGATTTGAAGAAATTTTTGAAAATTAAAAAAATCAAGAATTTTTTTTAAATGAAAAACTTTAGGAAAAGAGAGGGTGGTTTTTAATAATTTCCGCTTGAGAAACTGATTTTTTTAAAAGGGAATTTTTCTGGTTAAATTTTTCTTGGGGAAAAATCTCAGTTTTCTGGCCAGCTTTGTAAATGATTGCAATGTGCAATGGCAGTAAAGAATCCACTGTGCGTTTCGACTGGATATAGATATGAGTAGTTGGAAGCTTGTGCTGATGCATGGGTGTAATTTAAAAAGTCCCATGTGTAAAGAAGATGAGAATCTGGGCTCTTGTTTCCATGCTCTGTGCTGTAGTGAGCAATAGTTTGTGCACAGGGCTGGCCCCTGGCTGGAGGCACAAGAACTTCTTTGTTACAATATGAAGCTGTTACCCCTTCCTTCTCTGATCAGCGGTCAACTTCCAGCTGCCATAGCACCTTTGGACTCCCAAGTTCCGGGCTTTCACGGGCTTGGTGGTCAAAGCTGGTGATATTCTGAACAAACAGAGTTCTCAACCCTGCATGTAGGTGTTCATATGACTCCACACTGACTCAGCAGATGTTCTGGGCTTCAGAGTGACCATCCTAGAATCTTCTTAGATGAGGATCATGCTACTGAGGGGAGTTTCTAGTTGTTCTTTATACAGCTCTGGTGTGACCAATTCTGGAGTATCACGCTTAGTGTTCCTCAACAAACAGTAAGGAGTTCATAGAAGAGCAACAGAAATGTTCATAAGAACGGCCCTGTGACGGGTTGGGTCACAGAGGTCCCTTTGGGACTGTCACCTGATATGCTGAGACTGCCTCTGAGCCCGTTTTCTCTGCCACTTTGGGCCTCCAGAACCCTGTCTTGTTGAGCCAGACATGCTAGCCTGTTGCGCACACAGACCCAGGTCTGAACCATGTCCCCCAAAGCTGCAGGCTTTAACTGAAAACCACTTAGCTGGTACTCCTGTTTCCAGCACCCAGATACCCAGTTCCCAATGGGGTCCAAACCCCAAATAAATCTTTTTTACTCTGTATAAAGCTTATACAGGGTAAACACATAAATTGTCCGCCCTCTGTAACACTGAGAGAGATATGCACAGCTGTTTGCTCCCCCAGGTATCGATTACTTACTCTGGGTTAATTAATAAGCAAAAAATGATTTTCTTAAGTATAAAAAGTAGGATTTAAGTGGTTCCAAGAAATAACAGACAGAACAAAGTAAGTTACCAAGCAAAATAAAACGAAACTCGCAAATCTAAGCCTAATACAGTAAGAAACTGAATGTAGGTTGTCATAAACATACAGCTAAGAATAGCATAAAATCCCTCCTGGGTAGCTGTACTGAATCTTTACCTGTAAGGGGTAAGAAGCTCAAATAACCTAGCTGGCACCTGACCAAAAGGACCAATGAGGAAAGAAGATACTTTCAAATCGGAGAGGGTTTGTTTGTGCTCTCTTTGTTCCTTCTCTGGATGGGGAGAGAGAAACCAGGCAGGAAATATATCTCCTGAAAACATCCCTGAAATGAGCATCTAAGGTTACAAAAATTGTAAATAATGGCAATGAAATGCGTTAGATTCTTTTGTGTTAGCTTGTGAATTTTCCCTAGGCTAAGAGTGAGTTTTCTTCCTGTTTTTTTTTTTTTGCAAAACTTTGAAGCTGATCCTAGAAGGAAATCCTTTGTGTTTTTAAATCTTTTTATTACCCTGTAAAAAGTACCTTCCATCTTAATTTTTGCAGGTGTGATTCTTTTACATTTTTTAAATAAAATTATTCTTTTTAAGAACCTGATTGATTTTCAGTGTCCTAAAACCTAAGGGGTTTGGTCTGTGCTCACATTGTACCAATTGGTGAGGATATTATTCCCAAGTCTTCCCAGGAAAGGAGGTGAAGTGGCTTGGGGGAATATTCTGGAGAAACAGGGACTCCACGTGGCCCTTTTCCTGAATCTTTGGCTAAATCATTTGGTGGTGGCAGCAATACCATCCAAGGACAAGGAAAGGATTTGTGCCTTGGGGAAGTTTTAACCTAAGCTGGTAGAAATAAGCTTAGGGGGTCTTTCATGTAGGTCCCCACATCTGTACCCCAGAGTTCAGCGTGGGGAGGAAACCCTGACACAGGTGAATCTCACCTTCAGAGATGTCCCAATAAAAGCTTCTTTCACAGACTGGACTCCTTCCTAGTCTGGGTCCAGCAATCACTCACACCCCCATAGTTACAGTCCTTTGTCCCAGTTTCTTTCAGGCATCCCTTGGAGGTGGAGAGGCCATCTCTTGAGCCAGCTGAAGACCAAATGGAGGGGTTTCCAGGGCCTTTTATATTCTTTCTCTTTTGAAACCCCTTTGTTCTCCTGTGCAAAATCACAGCAGCAAGATGGAGTTTGTAACCACCTGGGCAAGTTACGTGTCCATGAATGATTCAGCTTTTTGCAGGCCGATGCCATTGTTTACATGTTAGTTTGAACATTCCCAGGAAAGCTCAGATGTGGATTGGCGTCTCCCAAAGTCCATTGTCAGATAAGTGTTTCTTGATTGAGCACTTACTGAGAATAGTCCTTTCTCAACAATGATTTATACAGTCACAGTTCATGTAAATAACATCACAGGCCATACTGGGTAAGATCAATGGTCCATCTAGCCCAGTGTCCTGTCTTCTGACAGTGGCCAATGCCAAGTGCTTAGAATCATAGAATATCAGGGTTGGAAGGGACCTCAGTAGGTCATCTAGTCCAACCCCCTGCCCAAAGCAGGACCAATCTCCAACTAAATCATCCCAGCCAGGGCTTTGTCAAGCCTGACCTTAAAAACTTCTAAGGAAGGAGATTCCACCACCTCCCTAAGTAATGCATTCCAGTGTTTCACCACCCTCCTAGTGAAAAAGTTTTTCCTAATATCCAACCTAAACCTCCCCCACTGCAATTTGAGACCATTACTCCTTGTTCTGTCATCTTGTGCCACTGAGAACAGTCTAGATCTATTCTCTTTGGAACCCCCTTTCAGGTACCTGAAAGCAGCTATCAAATCCCTCCTCATTCTTCTCTTCCGCAGACTAAACAATCCCAGTTCCCTCAGCCTCTCCTCATAACTCATGTGTTCCAGTCCCCTAATCATTTTTGTTGCCCTCCGCTGGACGTTTTCCGATTTTTCCACATCCTTCTTGTAGTATGGGGCCCAAAACTGGACACAGTACTCCAGATGAGGCCTCACCAATGTCGAATAGAGGGGAACAATCACGTCCCTCGATCTGCTGGCAATGCCCCTACTTATACATCCCAAAATGCCATTGGCCTTCTTGGCAACAAGGGCACACTGTTGACTCATATCCAGCTTCTCGTCCACTGTAACCCCTAGATCCTTTTCTGCAGAACTGCTGTCGAGCCATTCGGTCCCTAGTCTGTAGCGGTACATGGGATTCTTCCGTCCTAAGTGCAGGACTCTGCACTTGTCCTTGTTGAACCTCATCAGATTTCTTTTGGCCCAATCCTCTAATTTGTCTAGGGCCCCCTGTATCCTATCCCTACCCTCCAGCGTATCTACCTCTCCTCCCAGTTTAGTGTCATCTGCAAACTTGCTGAGGGTGCAATCCACACCATCCTCCAGATCATTTATGAAGATATTGAACAAAACCGGCCCCAGGACCTACCCTTGGGGCACTCCACCTGATACTGGCTGCCAACTAGACATGGAGCCATTGATCACTACCCATTGAGCCTGACAATCTAGCCAACTTTCTATCCACCTTATTGTCCATTCATCCAGCCCATACTACTTTAACTTGCTGTCAAGAATACTGTGGGAGACCGTGTCAAAAGCTTGCTAAAGTCGAGGAACAACACGCCCACCGCTTTTCCCTCATCCACAGAGCCAGTTATTTCATCATAGAAGGCAATTAGATTAGTCAGGCATGAGTTGCCCTTGGTGAATCCATGCTGACTGTTCCTGATCACTTTCCTCTCCGCTAAGTGCTTCAGAATTGATTCCTTGAGGACCTGCTCCATGATTTTTCCAGGGAGTGAGGTGAGGCTGACTGGCCTGTAGTTCCCAGGATCATCCTCCTTCCTTTTTTAAAGATGGGCACTACATTAGCCTTTTTCCAGTCGTCCGGGACTTCCCCAGATCGCCATGAGTTTTCAAAGATAATGGCCAATGGCTCTGCAATCACATCCACCAACTCCTTTAGCACTCTTGGGTGCATCGCATCCGGCCCCATGGACTTGTGCTTGTCCAGCTTTTCTAAATAGTCCCGAACCACTTCTTTCTCCACAGAGGGCTGGTCACCTCCTCCCCATGCTGTGCTGCCCAGTGCAGTAGTCTGGGAGCTGACCTTTGTTCGTGAAGACAGAGGCAAAAAAAGCATTGTGTCCATTAGCTTTTTCCATATCCTCTGTCACTAGGTTGCCTCCCTCATTCAGTAAGGGGCCCACACTTTCCTTGACTTTCTTCTTGTTGCTAACATACCTGAAGAAACCCTTCTTGTTACTCTTAACATCTCTTGCTAGCTGCAACTCCAGGTGTGATTTGGCCTTCCTGATTTCACTCCTGCATCCCCGAGCAATATTTTTATACTCTTCCCTGGTCATTTGTCCAATCTTCCACTTCTTGTAAGCTTCTTTTTTGTGTTCAAGATCAGCAAGGATTTCACTGTTAAACCAAGCTGGTCGCCTGCCATATTTACTATTCTTTCTACACATCGGGATGGTTTGTCCCTGTAACCTCAATAAAGATTCTTTAAAATACAGCCAGCTCTCCTGGACTCCTTTCCCCCTCATGCTTCACATTAAGCTGAACCAGATGATAATGATCATGATAATGAAGCTGAATCATTCATGGACACGTAACTAACATGAATTAACATGATAATGAGCTGAACCAGATGACTGGAGGACAGCTAATGTGACACCAGCTGACACCGTTGCTGCAGGGAGCCCCGTGCCCTGGGGAAGCCGGTCTGGTCCGGCACAGCGTACTGGCTTTTCCCGGTATGCCGTACCGGATCGGACCAGCTTACTTTCACCTCTGGATCTAGAGTACCTTGTTGCAAACCCCAAAGTGACAGAACTGTTCAGTTGCAGAGTGTATTCTCTGCAAAATGTGTCTCTGTGAAATACTTATTAATATGAATATGTCCTCAAGAGTGAAGACCATATGAAGCAGACTGGCTCTTCACAGTTAAGCCTTGGGATTTCAGTTTCACTCTGGTGAATTGTGGGAGTTCAGGAAACGTTACCGGCAATCTCTTCATTAAAAGTCTGTATTGCTATTAAAAAGTGTAATAAATAGGTTAAATCAAAACTCTGATACACATTGGCTTCTATTAGAACAGGCACATGCCCAGTGGTAAATTCATTAGTGGTCTTGTTCACTTCAAAAGAATTCAGACCAGTTTTTCTATACAGTTGGCACATTAGTTCCATGGTAAAATGTAAAGGATAAAGCAAATATCATTTTTCTTCAGTTGTGACCCCACTTAACACAAACATATAACTGAACCAAAATCCAACATATTTTGGAGTATGAGGAGGGAGGGAGGCAAGAATTTGAATAAAACAATTGTTTAAAGAGAACCATTTAATACTCTTCCAGGAGATTCAATTTCAATTTAGACATTGAGCACTACATTTTTATCAATACCCACAAGTAAGATATTATGAGACACAACTGCATAATCAGGAACGTATTAACAGAGCCATCTGAAATGCTAGTGGAAGCTAGAGACAAGGTGGGTGAGTAATACCATTTGTTGGACAAACTTTGTTTCCCCAGCTGCAGACAGGAATCCGCTCCCCCTCCCCACCCAGAAACGGATTTCTGCTGGCAGCTGGGGAAACGAAGTTGGTCCTGTAAAGGGTATTACCTCATCCACCATGTCTCGCTAATATCCTGGGACCAACACAGCTACAACAGTGGAGGCTAAGTCACACAACACAGGATTAATTTCCTGCTTGTATACAACACTGTGAGTGACAAACTAAAAGGTAAAAAACTAGATGGCAGACAGATGTGAGGAAGGAAATTTCAGAGAAAGCACAGGCACAAATACAGGATCATCATCCTCAATACGGAGAGCAACTAGGGAAAACGGTTATAAAATCCTGTTCTGGTGGCACACTCCACTAGATTCTGATGAGTCTATAAAACTGGTTTGGGGAAGTGCTAGAGCGTGTGGAGATTCTGTGTGTATTTAATGGGCATATCCAAACATTTGTAAGTATTGGCTGCTGTTAAGAGAGCAAGTGCGTTTGATAACTTCCTCTAATCTCCCAGATGGCCCAATAGCTATATTATCAGAGTACCCAGGAAATGATCCTACCTCTAGATTGCAGTCAAGTGATCTTACACCTGTAGTATTAATAGTGGGATGATTTAGTTGGGGATTGGTCCTGCTTTGAGCAGGGGGTTGGACTAGATGACCTCCTGAGGTCCCTTCCAACCCTGATATTCTATGATTCTATGAGAACAGGCTATCATCAAGTGAGCCATCCCCTTGCAGCCAGAGGTCTAGGGGCACCCAGCGCATGGGGTTGCATCCCTGATCATCTTGGCTAATAGCCATCAACCTATCTAGTTCTTTTTTGAATTCTGTTATAGTCTTGGCCTTCACAACATCCTCTTGGAAAGCATTCCACAGGTTGACTGTGTTATGTGGAAAAAAATAGTTCCTTTTGTTTGTTTTTAAACCTGCTGCTTATTAATTTCATTGGGTGACCCCTAGCTCTTGTGTTATGAGAAGGAGTAAATAACACTTCCTTATTTACTTTCTCCACACCAGTAACGGTTTTATAGACTTCTTTCACATCCCCCTTAGTCGCCTCTTTTCCAAACAGAGAAGTCCCAGTCTTATTAATCTCTCTCATATGGAATCTGTTCCATACCCCTAATCATTTTTGTTGCCCTTTTCTGTTCCTTTTCCAATTCCAGTATATCTTTTTTGAGATGCGGCATCCAGATTTGCATGCAGTACTCAAGGTGTGGGTGTATCATGAATTTATACAGAGCCAATATGATATTTTCTATCTTATTTACCCCTTTCTTAATGATTCCCAGCATTTTCTTAGTTTTTTGTTTGGTTTTTTTTACCTGCAGCTGCACACTGAGTGGATATTTTCAGAGAACTATCCACAATGACTCCAAGATCTTTCTTGAGTGGTAACAGCTAATTTAGACCCCATCATTTTATATGTATAATTGGGATTATGTTTTCCAATGTGCATTACTTTGCATTTGTCAACATGGAATTTCATCTGCTAATTTATTGCACAGTCACCCAGTTTTGTGAGATCCCTTTGTAACTCTTCACAGTCTGCTTTGGACTTCACTATCTTGAGTAGTTTTGTATCATCTGCAAATTTTGCCACCTCACTGTTTACCCCTTTTTCAAGATCATTTATGAATAGTACTGGTCTCCATTCAGATCCCTGGGGGATACCGCTATTTACCTCTCTGTTCTGAAAACTGACCATTTAATCCTACCCTATCTTTTAACCAGTTACTGATCCATGAGGGGACCTTCCCTCTTATTCCATGACAGCTTAATTTGTTTAAGAGCCTTTGGTAAGGGATCTTGTCAAAGGCTTTCTGAAAATCTAAGTACACTATATCCACTGGATCCCCCTTGTCCACATGCTTGTTGACCCCCCTCAGAGAATTCTTGTGTATTGGTGAGGCATGATTTCCCTTTACAAAAGCCATGTTGACTCTTCCCCAACAACTTATGTTCATCTCTGTGTCTGATAATTCTGTTCTTTACTATAGTTTCGACATTTACCTGGTACTGAAGTTAGGCTTGTAATTTCCGGGATCACCTCTTAAGCCTTTTTTTCAAAAATTTGGTGTCACATTAGCTGTCCTCCAGTCATCTGGTTCAGAAGCTTATTTAAATGATAGGTTACAAACCACAGTCAGTACTAGTTCAGCAATTTCACATTTGAGTTCCTTCAGAACTTCTTTCAACGGAAGACTAAAAAATTAACACTATACAAAATGACATTGGCTCATAGTAGAATCATAGATCATAGAATATCAGGGTTGGAAGGGACCTCAGGAGGTCATCTTGTCCAACCCCCTGCTCAAAGCAGGACCAATCCCCAATTTTTGCCCCCGATCCCTAAATGGCCCCCTCAAGGATTGAACTCACAACCCTGGGTTTAGCAGGCCAATGCTCAAACCACTGAGCTATCCCTCCCCCCAATTCCAGTAAAGGAATTAAAAACTGTCTGGCTGAAAGATCTCATCAAACCATAATTGTACTTGGGGAATCCTCATCTCATGGGGTGATGGAGTAGTCTGTTCTTGACATAATGCTACTCAATGTCTTTATCAATGATCTTGAAGAAAATGATTGCAGGTAAAGTTTATAGAGGATACAGGTTGATGAAGTAGTAAATACTGAGGACTGGCCGGTTTTAGAGTGGTCCGGATCTCTTTATAAGCTGGATGCAATCAGGTAATGTGTTTTAATACTGCCACCTGCAAGGAACGATATCTAGGAACAGAAAATAAAAGGCCACTTACAGGACAGAGGACCACATCCTGGAAAGTAGGGACTCTGAGAGACCTAGAGGTCATGATGGAAACCAGCTGAACATGAGATCCCAGTGGGATGTTGTGGTTAACAGGGCTTATGCAATGCTTGGATATCTAAGTGGATGACTATTGAACTGTATATAGCGCTGGTGAGATCATTACTGGATACTGAGACCAATTCTGGTGTCCAAATTTAAAAAACAATGTTATAAAATTGGAAGGAGCTCAGTAAAGAGTTACAAGGACGATATGAGGTCTGGAAGGCCTTATAATGAGAGACTAAAGAAGTCATATCTGGTTTATACAAGGGAAGTTTTAAGGGGTGACTAGATAATCTCCTATAAGTACCTATATGAGGAAGACATTTCTGAGAGCAAAGGGCTCTTGAATCTAGCAGGCAAAAGTATAACAGGATCCAGTGACAGGAAGCTGATGCTTAGCACATTCAGAATCAAAATAAGGCACACTTTTTTAGCAGCAAGGGTAATTAACCATTGGAACAACTTAGCTAAAGACATAGGGGGGCTCTCCGCACTGGGGATCTTACGGTGAGAAGTCTTTCCAAAAGACCTGCCGGACGATATGGGTTTGATGCAGGAATCACTGGGTGGAGTCTCTGTCCTGTGCTATGCAGGAGGTCAGACTAGGTTGTCATAATGGTCCCTGCTGGTCTTAAAACCAAAAATGAAGACAGTTAAATATGTGGCTTGATGAAACGCCTTGCATGGTAGGGAGAACGAATAATCTGCAGATATGTGAAAGATGAAAACAGCAGGCCAATAGATGTGTGTGTGTGTGTGTGTGGGAGGGGGGGGTAGGATGACTCAGCCTAGGAATAATGGGTTGAGATTAAGAAATGGAAAATTTAGGATGAATATCAAGGAAAATTTCCTGACAGATGGATTAGACTGTGGAATAGTCTCCCAGGGAAAGTGACAGAACTGTCATTGTCTAGGACACGTAAAATAGACTGGACAAAGTGCTGTGATGTATAAGGAGAAATGCTCCTGCATTGGCAGGGGGGTGGTTTAGCTGCTTGGTGGAAAAGTCCCTGCATGTCTGTGCTATTTTGCAGACATTGGAGCTGTACTAATCCTATGTTCTTCTTTTTTCAGTACATTGGAAGTCTTGATGTGCCTCGGCCAAACAGCAGGGTGGAGATTGTGACTGCAATGCGGAGAATCAGGGTAAGTGTTGCAAAGGGTGTATGTTTCCTTGTGTGTGCCACATGGTTAAAGAGCCCAAGAAGCGGCACTGGAGGGCATGGCTGCCTGATGGATTCTATGCTCTTGACGAAACATTGTTTCTCGTAAGCTGGCTTCTTTGATGATCTTTCTGACTCCACATGTTCTCACTGTAGGTTTCATGTCTTTGTCTATGTTGTCTTGGATGTTGGAAGACTCCCATAAAATACGGTTTCTTTTTTTCTTGGTGGGGTATTGACTGGCATGGAGGCATCCAGTGCCTACCATGTGCCAGTGTCTTGACTTGAGTTTGGTGGGGTTTGAGTGAGAGGGAGGGGAGTGTAGAAGGAGAGCATGGTTGTGCATGTCTGTCTTGGTTCCTGAAGGACAGACAGATGCATGCGCAACTCTTAGATGAAGCAGGGCATGTGTTGTGCAGAAGGCTCTCCATGAAGCATATGTGAATGGTTGAGCCCGTTGCATTTCCAGAGTTGTTCTGCTATTGCACCACTTCATTATCAGAGAGGAGTGGTGGCCCTGGAATCACAAGTGCATCTGTTCTGGGTACCTGTGTTGTTATCCCTGTGATTTGTGCCTAGTTTTTTTTATCATTGAAGGCCAACTTTAACCGTGTAGTCGGTTGGCCAGTGGCAGTAAGGTGGTGTGGTATTTACTCTTACAGTTATGACACTGTCATGTTTGGAGATTTCCCTGGGATCTGCAGGAATGACACCTCAGTGATACCCCAGAACCACAGCCTGGCACTGCTCTGAATTTCTCCCAGGGTGGATTGGATTGAAATCATGATTTAAATCACTAGTCAGGAAGACTCGATTTAATCATGGATTTCTACATAAAAGTGCATTCTTGTTGGTTGTTATAACCTTAATACATATTCTTCACAACTCAGATAGATGTAGGTTTCATTTTTAGAAGGTACACACTATACATTTTTAAGTGATTTATTTAAAACTTTTCAGATTAGTTTTACAGCTATATCGGAAAATGAATGATTGTTTGGTTATTTCATTTACCAAAGGTAATTGAAGCAGATATTTATGAAGTCATTGGGAGGTGAAATTCAACAGGTTAATCATTAGTATTTGGGGGATTTTCTGGCCATGCTGTATTAGAAGGAGAACATCACCAGACAGACATTTAAATTGTTTTATTTAACTAAAACAACAACGTTATGTATTCTGGATTTTTTTCTTCAACAGCAAACATAGAATATTTTAACAGAACAAACATATGAATTTTTGAATTTAGTTAAACATTCAAGTTTTTTAAAATCAGGTTTGTTTTTGTTAAAATTGTTTTTAACTAAAATAATTAAATGAAATATTTTTAAAAACAAAACAAAAATTAAATTGACTGTCAGCCAGGTCAACACAAGAAACTTAAAATATTGGCTTCTGCAGCTAACTCAGTCGTCTTCACCTTCATTTTCCTGTTTGTTCATAATCTGGAAAAGAAAAACAAGCTTTCCTGCTTTTTCAGGTCCCAAACGATTTCTCAATTTGGAATGAATTAGTCCAAAGGAAGAAAATATTCTTTCTACACTGGCAGAAGAAGCTACTGCTGTTAAAAGTGAGATTCTTCTTCGAGTGATTGCTCATGTGTGCGTGCTTGCCACGTGCACCAGTGCTGGAAGTTTTTCCCCTAGCAGTACAGGTAGGGGGGAGCGCCCCCCCGCGACCCCTGGAGCGGTGCCTGCCTGGCGCGGTATAAGGAGCGCTGCATTCACCCCACCCTCAGTTCCTTCTTGCTGCCAGTCAAGGTGCATCGGAACTGCTCAGCTCCAGCTTTGCTGCAGCTCGTCCCCAGAACTCTTCATTTGTTCAGTAGTACCTGTAGTTAGCTAATTCAGTTAGTTTAGTCAGTCATTGAACCCGGGCCAGGGCATGCCCCGCGCCCCAGGCTTTGTCATGTGGCTCTTGTAGGCGTTCTATGCCAAGGAGCGACCCGCACGCAGATTGTCTGTGCTGCTTGGGAGAAACCCATATCAGCGAAAGGTGCAAGATCTGCAAGTCTTTCAAGCCCCGGACTAAAAATAAAGGGACTTTAGGCTCCGGGTTATCCTGATGGAGTTGGCGCTGGCCCCAACCGTGGCACACTGCTCCAAACCGGTACCTGGCACCGTGGCGTTGGTACGTGGAGACCCTCCGGTACCATCGTCCAGTCGGCACCGCTCTCTGTCCACAGGGCACGCCAAGAGGACCGGAAAGACTCCCTCTTTGTAACGGCACCGAGGGAAGTCTGGGACAGAGGCTAGGCCTATGTCGGGTAGTCCTTGATCCCCATCGGGCCCGAGGTCTCCGACTCATATTGAGCAGAGTAGCCCGGCCCCTTTGGAGCAGGCCTCTCTGGATGCCATCTACGTCCGAAGCCCTCCAGGCAGCCTGGGATGTCATGTCCATGCCGGTGCCCGGAGCTCTGCCAATGTTGGCCCCGCGCTCCAGAGGCAAGCCACCACTGGGATCACCGCAGTCGCCACCGGCCCAGTACCAGTCTCGGTCAAGGGAACGTTCCCGACACCGCCCAGCGACCGTTCAGGGCTCAGTCCATGTGGATCGCCCTCGACACCGGCCAGACTGTCTGGATGGGTGCCGTCCAACCGGGACTCCCAGCATTGCTCGTCTTCGCAAAGAAAATATCGACGGGACCATGGTGGACGTCGCCAACAGTCCTAGTCTCGCAGAAGATACCGCAGTCAGTTGTGGCACGATTGTTGACACCGTTCCCGCTTGGACTCCCGTTCCAATCTCCTTCCTTAAATATTTTTAAGGTCAGGCTTGACAAAGCCCTGGCTGGGATGATTTAGTTGGGGATTGGTCCTGCTTTGAGCAGGGGGTTGGACTAGATGACTTCCTGAGGTCCCTTCCAACCCTGAGATTCTATGATTCCAAGTCTCCACCAAGGCACCGTAGCCCCGGGCGTCGATCGCCGGCGTCCCGCAGACGCGGGTCCGCCCATCGAGGCCGTTCGTGGAGCAGCCACTACCGTCGGTGCCGCTCCTCCACATCAAGATCGTGGTCCCGTGGCCTACGTAGATCCCGGCACCGCAGATACTCTCGGTCCAGAGGCAGCCGCGGATCATATGCCAGCCCAGCCTCCCCTCACAGCCGTCCGTCTACAGGCCAAGCTAGTCAGCCCAAACAACCAGCTCCGCCAGTGCTTGAGCAAGCGCAATGGCACCAAGCATTGTGGCCGGCCCAGTGGTACCAGTGGGCACCATGACCCCCAGTGGGGGCTCGCTCGGTGGCCGGGACCTCAGAAGCACCATTGGCATTCATCTTTAGACCGCCAGAAAAAAGGTGCCTGGTATCGCCCCGTCCGGAGGAGCTGATTGTGGCCCCATCCCCCTCTGTCCCGCAGGAGGACTACCAAGATCTTCTAAAAAGGGTGGCAGCGAGCCTCCACCTCCAGGCTGAGGAAATGGAAGAGCCCTCAGACTCCCTGTTCAATGTGCTGTCACCGTTCAGCACCGGTCAGGGTGGCCTTGCCACTCCATGAAGGGGTGGCAAGAATTTTGAATGCCCTGTGGCAAACTCCAGCCTTGTTAGCTCCCATCTCTAAAAAGGCGGAGTGCAAGTACTTTGTACACACGACGGGACACAAGTATCTGTATACCCACCTGACGCTCAACTCCTTGGTGGTCGAGTCAGTCAACCACAGGGAGCGGCAGGGGCAACCAGCCCTGACCCCCAAGAACAAAGACTCTCGGGGGCTGGATACTTTCAGGAGAAAAGTTTATTCGTTGTCAAGCTTTTAGCTACGAGTAGCAAACCATCAGGCTCTCCTGGGTCGCTATGAGTTTAACCTCTGGGAATCTCTCCCCAAGTTTGAGGACTCTCTCTGGGAGCTCAATAAGAAGGAGTTTAAGGCACTCGTGGAGGAAGGGGCGGCGGCTGCAAGGCATCCCTGCAAGCCGCTTCGGATGCAGTGGCCTCGGCCACACGGTCCATGGCCTCAGCGGTGTCCATGAGATGGGTGTCATGGCTTCTGCTCTCTGGGCTCTCCAGTGAAGCACAGTCATCAATGCAAGATCAGCAAACAGAGCCTTCCTGTCGAAAGGGAGAAGAAACAGACACAAGGCTGCATGGCATGAAAGACTCCCGCTCGACCCTCCAGACCATGGGCCTCTATGTCCCTCCTCCGGCAAAACCCAAGTTCAAGCCACAGCAGGCTCCCACCCAGGCTGCCCTCCCGAAGTACAAGGCCGCCCACAAAAATCAGCGGGACTGTAGAAAGCGCCCGCAATGGCAATCCCGGCCTGCCCCCCAGCCTGGATCTTCTAAGGTCAAGCAGGCGGGCAAAAGGCGTTTTTGACGGGATGCTTGGGGGTACACTGCCAGTTCTCAGCAGGGACCTACCCACAATAAAACTCCCTTTCTCCAATCGGTTGTGTGCTTTCCTCCCAGAATGGTCGCAGCTCACCTCGGACCAATGGGTCCTCAACGCCATCTCCTGAGGTTACACCCTTGAGTTTACCTCCTCCCCGCCCAACCGCCCTCCGCCCCCGTCCCTCCTGGGGGACCCCTCTCACGAGGCTCTGCTCGAGCAGGAGGTGGGGCGGCTCCTGGACCTAGGAGCTATAGAGGCGGTGCCCAAGGAGTTCCTGGGCAAGGGGTATTACTCCCGGTATTTCCTTATCCCTAAGGCCAAAGGGGGGCTCAGGCCCATCATGGACCTGCGGGACCTGAACCAACACATGGTGAAACTCAAGTTCCACATGGTTTCCCTGGCCTCCATCATCCCCTCCCTGGATCCCGCGGACTGATCCCTCGATCTGCAGGACTCGTACTTCCACATCCACATATTCGAGGGGCACAGACGCTTCCTCGGTTTCATGGTGGGACAGAGTCACTACCAATTCACAGTCCTACCATATGGTCTGTCCACTGCTCCCAGGGTCTTTACAAAGTGTATGGCGGTGGTAGCAGCCTACCTCAGACGCCAGAGGGTCCAGATATTCCCATATCTGGATGACTGGCTAGTCAAAGGCACCTCCCAGTCACAGGTGAGGGATCATGTGGCACTCCTCCTGTCCATATGTACTGCCCTGGGCCTGTAGATAAACAACGCCAAGTCCACGTTAGTCCCGGTCCAACGCATAGAGTTTATCGGGGCACTACAGGACGCAACGTCGGCCAGGGCCTCTCTCCCACCAGACAGGTTTGAGACCCTGAAAGGGCTCATCGACTCTGTCACAAGGTTCCCGGTGATGACAGCCAGGGCTTGCCTGTAACTGCTGGGTCACATGTCTGCGTGCACATATGTGGTCCGTCATGCCAGACTCAGAATGAGGCCCCTCCAGCTCTGGCTGGCCTCGCAGTTCTCCCAGGCCACAGGCAGAATGGACAAAGTCCTCACTGTGCTGAACACAGTGATCACCTCCCCGCAGTGGTGGTCCGCCCCAAACAACATGCTCCGAGGGGTTCAGGGACAGGGCCCCGTCGTTGGAGCTGGTGTCCGACACGTCAGACCTGGGTTGGGGGGCACATGTGGTGAACTTTCAGACCCAAAGCCTGTGGTCTCTACAAGACCTACCCCTTCATATAAACCTCAAGGAACTCAGGGCGGGTGCGACTGGCATTGTATGGCCTTCCGCTCGCACCTGGAGGGCAAGGTGATCCGGGTGCTCACGGACAACATGGCCTCGATGTTCTATATCAACAGGCCCTCTGCCAAAAAGCCCTCAGTCTGTGGGACTTCTGTAGAGCCCACAACATCTACCTAAAAACCTTCCACCTGCTGGGCACCCTCACATTCTGGGTGGATCTCTTGAGCAGGGATTTTTCCTCTCAGCACAAGTGGTCTCTACACCGGGAAGTGGCTCACCAGCTCTTCTGAAGGTGGGGTACTCCCAAGGTGGACCTATTTGTGACCGGGCAGAACCGACAATGCCTCCCGTTCTGCTCCAGGGGAGCTTTAGGGAGGGGCGCTATCTCGGATGCCTTTCCCCTGTCCTGGTCAGGCCAGCTCCTCTACGCCTTTTCCCCCCGTTCCATCTGATCAGCAGGGCCCTGGAGAGAATAAAGATGGACAAAGCCAGGGTCCTTCTCATTCTGCCAGCTTGGCCCAGGCAGCACTGGTACGGGACCCTCTCGGGGCTGGTGGTAGCTCCACCCGGACCTGCTCTCTCAGGACCAGGGCCGCCGCCTCCATCCCAACCTAGCAACACTTCACCTCACGGCATGGCTGCTCAGTGGCTAGGTGGCAAGGAAAGGACATGCTCGAAAGTAGACGGCCCTCCACTTGCCTCTCCAGCTTATCCTTGATTACCTCCTCCACCTGAGGGCCCAGGGACTGGCGCCCTCGTCAGTCAGGGTGCACTTGGCGCCCATATCGGCCTTTCCCATGCTATGACTGGCCGGTTCCTTAAGGATTTGGACCGTCTCTACCCATATTCCAAGCTTCTGGTTCCACAGTGGGACCTAAACCTGGTGCTGGATCATCTCACTGGCCACGTGTTCCTGGTTGCACCTCTCGTGGAAGGTGGCCTTCCTGGTAGCTATCATGTCGGCCAGGCAGGTCTCGGAGCTCAGGGCCCTAACCTCCGAACTGCCGTATACGGTTTTTCATAAGGACATGGTCCAGCTCCGCCCACACCCCATGTTCCTCCCGAAGGTGGTCTCTGCCTAGCATATGGGTCAGGACATTTTTCTGCCAGTCCTCTGCCCCAAGCCTCACGCAACTAGTGAGGAACGCCATCTCCATGTGCTCGACGTGCGGCGAGCTCTGGCTTTCTACCTCGAGCGGACCAAGCCATTCAGAAAGTCTTCGCAATTTTTCATCACCTCGGCTGAGTGCGTGAAGGGTCAGCCGATTTCCACTCAGCAGCTTTCTAAGTGGATCACTTAGTGCATCCATTCCTGTTACGAGCTGGCGGGGGTTCCCACACCGCCCATTGTGAGGGCACACTCAACTCGGGCGCAGGCCTCGTCGGCTGCCTTCGTGGCCCACGTCCCCATCCAGTACATTTGCAGGGCCGCCACATGGTCTTCGGTTCACACATTCACCTCGCACTTTGCGATAATCTCCCAGTCCAGGGATGATGCCGGGTTCGGCAGGGCGGTACTACGTCCCGAGAACTTGTGAACGCCTACCCACCTCCAACAGATACAGCTTGGAATCACCTATTGAGGAATACACATGAGCAATCACTTGAAGAAAAGACAGTTACCTTTTCTGTAACTGGTGTTTTTCAAGGTGTGTTGCTCATGTCTATTCCACATCCCACCCTCCTTCCTCTGTCGGAGTTGTCTAGCAAGAAGGAACTGAGGGTGGGGGGAGCGCAGCCCTCCTTATAGCATGCCAGGCAGGCGCCACTCCAGGGGTCGAGGGTTGGGGGGGGCGCTCCCCCCTACAGGTACTGCTCGGGGAAAAACTTCCAGCACCAGTGCACGTGGCGAACACGCGAACCTATTGTGGAATAGACATGAGCAACGCATCTCGAACACCACTTACGGAAAAGGTAACTGTCTTTTATCACTTCAACAGTCTCTGAATCCAAGTGCTTAAATGACTTCCACCTGGTGTGACTTTCTTTAAAACATCATCAGCAAACATATTTCTTGAATGGTTCTTATTCCCAAACTGGGTCTCTTTTACGGCCTGCTGCCATTTATAGGTTTTCCTGTCTAGTGAGAGAATGGTATGGTAGATCTCAAATCAATGAAGGCCACACTCAGAAAGACCTCAAGACTTCTGGAATATGCTGCTCAAACAATTTCACTTTTGTTTCTACTGCCTGTCCCTCCCTTCTCACATTTATCTCTAGACATCTTCTCCTTGTCCAGATCTGTTCCGCCCTCAACAATCTTCTGTTCATTGAACTTTCTGAAACTTTGCACTTTTAGTAAGAGGTAAGGGATTGACTCTGTGTACACAAATTTGCAGCCGGACAATAGGGTTGAGGTCTGTTATTTCTCACCTCTCTCTATATAATTTATTTATTTCAAAACATTTTTGCTCTTAACCACCATGCTACCTCTGGAGACAGAAATCCACAGTTTGAGAACTGCAAAAGTAAGCATCTCTGATGGTATCTTCTAGACTGAGCACTGAGTCCCATTGGGTAGATAGATTAACCTAAATAATCTATACAGAAGCCCCTGGAACTCCATAAGACTGGGTCCCTAATCCATGAACTATTGGAACTCATTTAGAAAACTTTTGTTAAACATTACATGAATATATTGTCTAATACTATAGAATTAAAATTTATAATCCCTGTTCCATGATGAGATACATTATAGCTCAAAGATATCTTAATTAAAACTATCTTTAGATAGGTTTTTTTCTCAAAGCATTTTATCAAAAAAATCCGATTTAAATTAAAAAAAAAATGTGATTTATTTATTTATTACATTGATTTTTCTCCACCCTGATTTCTCCCAAGAGTAGTTGTTCCCAGTGCATTGCTAGCCAGTGCCAGGGGCTTGGGGATTGCTGCCTTTGTGTTAACGTTCTGTCGTGCTATACAAGGGGGGGCTGTGCTGCGCACACAAGGATGTACGCAGAAGCTAGGTGTAGTAGAGAGAGTGAGCCTGGAGCATAGGGCCTGGTGCAAGGCCTGAGGCCTAAATCAAAGTTAGAAAAAGTCAGGCCCTGTCACAATGCAAACACCTACTTACAACTTCACTACCTGGTACGTGAACTTGGCAAAAGCCTGGCTGGCATTGATAAAACACAGGCATTCTAAGTACTACTAGGCGCTGGGTATTCATGTAAACACATTCTGGAAGGCTAGCACAGGTCCACCCCAACATGGAGTTATGGCATAACCCCAATCATGGGTGATGGCACAGGAACACACCGACCCCAAGTAACACAGAGATGGGAGGATGATGGTGGGGGATGTTTTGTTTGAATGAGCTGGTCCAAGGTGTGGGGTCAGTAACTGACCACGTCAGGAGTGTGATACGTAACCTGTTCCCATCCATGTATACAAGAGAAATCCTTGGAGGGGCGCCTTTGTCCAGCCGAAAGTGCCATTGCTGAGTGAGCTGAGCCCATTATGACGGGCATACCTGTTAGTGTCCCTGTAGCTCCTGGGGGGCACTAGGATCATGCTCTGTTGACAATAAACCTGGCTGAGCGCCTTTGCCACAGAACTCAGTTTGTGGTCTTTCTGGGCGATGCTGTTGGGTTTGCTGAGCCAGCTATCTGTGCAGCTTGGTACAGCTTACTGAGAGAGTATGTGCGCACACCAGCTGCCAACAGTAGGCACCTGAGGGTAGATGTATTGAACCTGTATATTGGGTATATGTAAAGCTGAGTGCTGCTTGGCTCCCCTTTAAATAGGAAATTAGTCAAAGGAAATGAGCTGTGCACAGGAGAAGGTTGATTACTACTTCCCTGCTGGATGAGCGTTTTAGCTACACAAAAGATACGGTCTTGATGTGCCTATGGGTGTGGGAATATGCCTGTGCGATGACTGGTAATGTGCTAGTTACTGTATCCAATTGGAGAATGCACAGCAGGGGGGTCTGTAGGGACCCTACTGGGGTTTTGAGGGTGTTCCAGTTTTCCTGATGTTAGTAGTGACGGCGGATAGGTTCAGACATCTTCTGGGTTACCCTGGCCGAAGATGTTTGGGTATTTGTCCAAAGATCTCATGTTCTGTTCTGGCTGAATTAGAATGGCCATGAGAGAAGTCTGCCTTCTGGCGGCTCTGCTGTCTGCCTCACTTGAAACCAGAAAGTGCAGAGGGGCATGTACGTGGTAGTGGGGTAGGGTGGGCGGAGGCTAGGAAGCAAATGACACTTTCAGCCCTTTGGGTTTGGTTTGATTCTGCCATATCCAGCCTACCCTCTAAGCTGGCAGCTCAACATCTCCCACAGCCTTCATGGGATGTGGTGCTAGGACTTGGAGTGGTTCAGCCCAGCTGTTACTTCACAGATGTTGATGTTTCAGAATTACCACAACTGGCAGTAACCACCACCCCCTCTTGTTGACAGCCTGAGCCTAGAAACCAAGGACTAGAGAACGCTTGGGAGGGAGGCATCCTATCTCCCCTGGAACAGTGCTATCTCCCCAGCTCCTTGAAGTACCAGTTCCGTCAGTCTCTGTGCATGTGGTTCATACTGAGAACTTGCTCTGTTGGCAAACAAGCAAGCTCCTCTCACCATCCGGGAGCATTGCCCAGTGGCAAGAATCCTTCTAATTAAAACACAGTGGACACATCTCACATCACTGACGTATTGGATTCTAAGCAAAGTTATACGTAGTACCCTGGCTTTTGGTTTGTTCCCAGTAGTACCTGCAGCGTGCTTAGTGCTATACAAGCATAAAGGAAGGGCTGGTCACTGGCCAGAACAACTTAAGACTAGAATGTACTCCCCACTGGGGACTGATTTAAAACTTGTCCTGTCCGCTGATCAGTGAGACAAATGCTGATGAGGGCCCACCTCCCCTGGGAGAACCACAGAGGGGACAGCGCTGCGATTCCAAAGAGCTAATAGATCTCCCCCGAACCTCTGCTTTGTCTGCATTAATCTTGCAGTGGAGTCCTCAAGTCTTCCTTCATTTAGATTATTTCAAAATGTCCCAACGTCCATCTCTGATGGCCTAAGCCAGTGAAGCTTCTCATTGAAACCTGACAGATAAAACACATGCCCCTTCCAGAATGTTGCACAACAGGTGAGTCCTCTGTACTTCACAGATCAGTTGTGTGTAAATACCCTGTGGTGAGGTGTGGAAGGGTGCTGGTTGAGAAGCCCCTAATCAGCTCCTGCCACTCCAGCCCAAATCAAGGGGAATGGCTTGGGGCTGGGTGAATTGCCCTATGTTTGACTGGTAACTGACCACATCTGTCAGCCTCATTAGCAGGCGCTATAAGGATTGAAGGAAGTGAGAGAAGAGGAGGGGGGAGACTAAGAGTGGGAGGTTAGGCTCAGAGGGAGTAGGAGCCTCCTAGTCTGTTGCTAACCAGGTTTGTGGTAAGCCAAGCAGTTGTAAAGCTTGTATATAGTCAGAAACTGGTGGTGGGGAACTGATCACAAATAAAGAACACGGGTGTTGCACCAGACTGAAGTGTCCCTGATTCATAGAGGAGTGGGGCCAAGGGGCCGAATACCCAGGTGTGCAGCGTGAACCCCATTACATGAGGGTCTGCTTCTATCCTGATCAAATATCATCTTATGCAGTGCTGGACTTTGCCATTTTCTCCTGTGCTAAAAGGCCAGGTTGCCTGCTCACTACAAACCCCAACCATAAACAATGGGCAAAGAAGAAGAATTTAATGCCCTTTGGACACTGATTTTGTGGGCACTTCATTGCCACAAGTACTCCTTTTCTTTTTGCGAATACAGACTAACACGGCTGTTACTCTGAAACAAGTTATAACAGTTATTCCTGGGGGAATTCTGCATAAAAAAAATTAACTGCACACAATATTTTAAAATTCTGAATATTTTATTTGTTAAAATAATGCAATATAATCACGCTGGTTTCAATTACTTTGGTAATTTATTTCAACTACAGTACAATGCGCGGAGAATGGAAGTGGGGAGCATTGGAGGAAATCCCCAAGCTGCCTCTGTCTAATAGTAATGTAGCTAGGTTTGACCCTTTATTTCTAGTTATCAGTCAACAAATATATGCAGCCATATGCTCAGTGTTACATCATAGGTTAACTGAGGAGCAAAAAAGCTTATGCTCAAATAAATTTGTTAGTCTCTAAGATACCACAAGTACTCCTTTTCTTTTTGTGAATACAGACTAACACGGCTGCTACTCTGAAACCTCTCTTTATTACTGTAACCCCCACCCTAACGTGCTACATCAGTGGAGTTTTGTCTGGTTTTGCATTGTCTGGTCTTGCAGCTTTGACAAGCTGAACAATTGTAATCACGTAATTCCATTGGAGAGCCACACAGTATGTGGAAACACATACAGGCTGTAAGTCAGTAGTTTTTCAACTTTTGTATTGGTGACCCCTTTCACACAGCAAGTCTCTGAATATGACACCTCCCCATATAAATTAAAAATGGGAGCGAGTAATTTAATGGGGGCTTGGGGCTGTCAGCCCCATGGAGCCGACAGCTTGCAACCCTCATGTAACCACCTGCAACCCACCTAAGGGGTCACAACCCTCAGTTTGAGAAACCCTGCTGTAAGTCATTTACCTTTTTGTACTTTTTATTGTTTCTTTAGTTTATTAATTTTCATAATCAAACACCTGCGCTCACCCCCACATAATTATGTAGATTTCACGGTCTCTTTTAGGTTGGTGTCCATACTCCTTTCAGAACACTTTTCATTAAGGGTTTCTTTGTGGGAGATCATTTAGAAGGAAGGCTAAGGATCAGAGTATTTGAAAAGAGACCAGTAGAAATATCTCTCCATGAACACATACCACTGCCGGATCTAACAAGTTATAACAAAAAGAAAAGGAGTACTTGTGGCACCTTAGAGAGTAACCAATTTATTTGAGCATAAGCTTTTGTGAGCTACAGCTCACTTCATCGGATGCATACTGTGGAAAATACGGGAAGATGTTTTTATACACATAAACCAATAAAAAAATGGGTGATTATCACTACAAAAGGTTTTCTCTCCCCCCACCCCACTCTCCTGCTGGTAATAGCTTATGTAAAGTGATCACTCTCCTTACAATAAGAAAAGGAGTACTTGTGGCACCTTAGAGACTAACCAATTTATTTGAGCATAAGCTTTCGTGAGCTACAGATGAAGTGAGCTGTAGCTCATGAAAGCTTATGCTCAAATAAATTGGTTCGTCAGCAGACGACAATGTCTGAGGAACTGTGGGGGGTGGAGGGGGGGAATAAACATGGGGAAATAATTTTACTTTGTGTAATGACCCATCCACTCCCAGTCTCTATTCAAGCCTAAGTTAATTGTATCCAGTTTGCAAATTAATTCCAATTCAGCAGTCTCTCATTGGAGTCTGTTTTTGAAGTTTTTTGTTGAAGAATGGCAACTTTTAGGTCTGTAATCGAGTGACCAAAGAGATTGAAGTGTTCTCCAACTGGTTTTTTGTTATAATTCTTGACGTCTGATTTGTGTAATAAAGAGGAGGCAATACATGTGACTAGAGAAGGAGGGGGCTGGGACAGGAGAGCAATGGGGTTAGGTGGGATGGCAATCTGGCATTCTTTGAGCAGTCTCAACATTTTAATCCAAATGTGGCTAGAAATGGAGGGCAAATGTCTTTAAATTCATATAATTGCTCTCTACAGCAGCAAGCCGTCCTTTATTTGGGTGCTAACTCGGACAGGTCTTGAATACCACTGTCTGGGCATGATCCTACTCTTCCATTTTTGTAAAATCACACGCTTGATGGTGATTGCAGCTTTCAAGAAACAATGTTTTCCCATGGAGCTAAACCCAGGTTAGCAGTTAAATAACGGTTATCTAGGATATAATTTCTGGCTGAGGTTTGGATACTGAAATAAAGCACCACTTTAACTCTTGTTTGGTGCTGTAACAAATTAAAAGGAACCCTGATGCATATGCCATATCTGTCCAACACTAAGGCAGCTGTGGAAAGAGGGGGACATAGATTTTAGAGGACTAAATCAAAAAGGAATACGCTTAAATCCTCCTTGAACAATATAAATGGACTGGCGAACCAGTTTGGCTGTCCAAGGGCAAATTTTGAAGTGTAGAACAGCCCGAGAGATAACAGTAAAGAATAATAGGGATTTCTGGTGAAAGGTGTGACATTTAAACGAGAAAGGGTCATGTACCTATGGTCTAGTACAGCCTGGGAAAAGAAGTAAGATATTAAGGTGATATCTTCAGCTTACAGATCACAGTTCTGCCAGCGATGCATTTACTTTGCATTGCTACAAGTTAACACCCAGATGGCAATTGCTGAAAGAGGTCCGAGAGAGCAAATATTAATCGAGTTTTTTTCAGTTTGTGGCTTTGGCAGCACAGTATATATAGCCCTTTTCCTGTCTCCCCGTGCTCTTTGTGGGTCTTTCA
Organism: Natator depressus; assembly: GCF_965152275.1. Classification (NCBI taxonomy): domain Eukaryota; kingdom Metazoa; phylum Chordata; order Testudines; family Cheloniidae; genus Natator; species Natator depressus. The sequence goes on along the minus strand of NC_134241.1, from coordinate 41,538,323 downwards.
CACAGCAACAGTGGAGAGAGAAATTCTAAAATGTAGGATAATCACAAAAGTTAGCAAGAGGACTCTATGGGCCAGCATAATGCCTAAGACTGCTTGCAACTGGATAGATGTCAAGGTGACTTGTGTCCCTTTAGAAAGGGCAGCGTAGTCATGTGCTGTGCTTTAAAGAATTCAGACTTTTCTTTTCCAAAGACTCTTGTCAATGAGCAAAGGACTATGTGGAAAATTATGGAGCAGCTTGAGGATCTCAAATGCAAAGAATCATGCCGGCAGGTGCTCTGGTGTGTGGGCTCCAGAAGAGATAGCAGCTAGTCTAGTGAGACTGTGTACAGTATCTGAACACAGTAGCTGGGCTTGAAGCCTGGAAAGTTCTTAATGTGACACTTCGTTTAGAGGAGTGCTTTGGAATTGGACCAATGAGACAGGGAGCTCTACAAGCCTGCAGAACAGCCTCCTAAGGGAAGCACTGGCAGCCCATCCCTGACCCCAAAGCACTGGCCGCCTGTACCAAAATACGCTGCACTTGCTGCCCGGACTGGGCTCAAGCAGCTGACAAGCCTCTATTCCCAGGATCCTATTATGAGGTCTCTCATAAGAGACTAGTAAGGTGCTGTGCGCAGTGATGTCTCCTGCAGGGCTGCTGGGCGTAGCTCTGCTGCTGTCATCACTAGGAAGGGGAATGGTCACAGGTGAGCTGTGCTGCGACCTGTTAGGAATCCCCCTTTGATAGGGAGCAGAAGTCATGTTCCAGTGGAATTCTTGGGAAACATGGGCACTATCTTCAAAGTCAGGACCCAGAGAGGAAGAGTGGAGAGACTGCACCAAGTAGGGCCTTGGGCTAAGCCACTGGGATCCTAAGGGTACATATTCACTACCCGCCGGATCGGCGGGTAGTGATCAATCCATCGGGGATCGATTTATCGCGTCTCGTCTAGACACGATAAATCGATCCCCAAATCGATGCCTGTACTCCACCTCTGCAGGAGGAGTAATCGGAGTTGATGGGGGAGCCGCCATGGTCAACTCGCCGCTATGAGGACGGCCAGGTAAGTCGAACTAAGATACGCAACTTCAGCTATGCTGTTCGCGTAGCTGAAGTCGAAGTATCTTAGTTCGAACCCCCCTCCCGCCCCCTTCCCCCCGGTGTAGCCCAGGCCTAGGTAACATGCCAAAGGAGGCCAGGAAGGAGCATATGAACTTCAGTGGGGACCAGACATATGGGTCATCCAGAATAACAGGTAGGCCGTGCTTTGGTCTGGCATCTTCTGGGAAATGTTCTGTGCCATGCTGAATGCAGTTGGGAGCTCTATATGAGGACGGCACATTGGAGTGAGGCAGGGAACAGTCCACACCTGAGCCAATGCAGTTGTGTTAGGTTTTCTTAGGCCTGGCTGCTGGCTCTGGTAATGAGCAGGGTCGCACCTTGAGCATCGGAAAGGGCACCGAAGATCCAAGGAAGCAGGAACCTGGAGGTGAAGGGGTCATTGAGCTGGAAGTGTTGGATTCCAGCATGCGTTTTGGTTTAACAGGACTCTCGGAAGTCTGACAAGGTTTTTGCCATGAAGTTACTGGGGTGGGTTCCTGAATGGAAAGCTGCTTCCTGGACTCTGCTGAGAGGCAGTGGGGAGCTCAGCACAAGTCAAGGGCCCCAGGAGAGGAAATGCAGCCCTGGACGCTGGCTGCCCTTGGGAAAAGCTGTGTGGCTGTGAGGAGCACTGGGAACGGGGGACTGGAGAAATTTTGCTGTGTCTGTCTTACTGTCCTGTTGGGTGGGAGAGTGAGAGTGGAGACTCCAGCTTGCTCTGGAGGAGAGGAGAGCACAGCCTGCGGCTCTACCTGTGTGTGCTGCTCCAGTGGCAGGGGAGCCCTCTGGGCTGGGTGGCAATGCCCTTTTCCCTGTGGAACATAGGGAAGGTTTCTAGTTGCCAGGTGTTAGTTGGGGGCTGTGGCCTGTGGAATAGGGAGATTTCCAGACACTAGGAGGTGAGTCACACAGGGGTACCAGTCCAGGGAGCAACACTCCTCTCCTGGCCCTGGAGCACAGCTTGACTGGCTCCCAGTAGGCCTGCAACCCCAGAAGGCATGGGCAGAATGGGGACGGCTTTCCTTAATGGAGGCTCCCCATTCAGCTGCGCAGCACAGCCAGAGGCGCACTACTCTCTCCTGCTGCATCCAGCGATTGCATGACTGTGACCAGGTCACAGGAGCCTATGGTGCTATCCCTGGCCGCCAGGTGCCTTGTTGATCCCTGATTGGTTCCTGACTAATCCCTGCTGTAGCTGCCGGTAGGGATGAACAAGACAGAGGGGGTGAGACCATGGTGGGATGCAGAATATGCATGACATGGCCACGGTCCACTCAGCCTCCTAGCCAGCAGGACTGATGAGCAATCTCCAGCTCCCACTGTCTGGGAACAGTCATTCAAACAGAAACCTGACCCACTGCGGGGCAAAGAGAAAACAACACAGCAGGCATTGCGGGGATTCCTGCCTGCTGCCCTGGATGCCAACCTCGCATCCCCTGGCTGCAGGGGGAGCCTCCAGGGCAATGGGCTGTGGGCAGCAGATATCTACATCTAAACAGGAGAAGAACTGGACAAATGTTAGAAAAAGTAGACTTGCAGTCTATTGTGTGGATCAGGATTGAAGGGCCCCAGCAGAGCTGTGTGCACCCACACATGGTGGTGGGATTGGACTTCAGCCATGGGGTGGTGGGCAGCAGGCTGCAGCCGGGGTTTGGGCTCCGTCTGCTCAATGGCAGACTCTGTCCCTGGCTGCAGGGCTTGGGTCGCGGGCTCTGTCCCCCGGACATGGGGCTTTGGGGTCTGGCTTCAGGCTCCAGCCCCGGACTCACCACACCCCCGCATTGCCCCTAGCTCCTGTTGCCTCCCTACCCACCTCCACATCCAGGGCTTAATTTGTCTCCCTGCTTGCCGGGGCTGAGTAAATCTGCTATGAAAAGTGATATGTGTGTGTGTTAATATCCCCTTTCACAGCCGACTTAGTAGCTAGCTGGGAGGCTAGCAGAGTTATGAATTTAAGCTCCCAGGCTCATCTTCTGAAAGTGTCATGCAGATTTCCTTTGAGGATGAGGACTGATAGGTCAGAGATAGTGATTGAGTTGTGAGGCTGTTCACTCACAGGGCTTTTATTTTTTTCATTTCGATGTGTGAGTTCATTCCAGAGCCTAGTGATTGTCATGTGGGTCACAGACTGGGTCAGTTAGGCTACAGTTCAGGTAACATGGTGATATCTGAGAAAACTCAACCAATCACCTCTACAGATAATTTGCATGCATCATTTACATTGACTGTGATGTCTTAGCAGTATGAGGAGACTGAATGCCTGTCTGGCATTTCTCACTGACAGACTACATGGCCCACGCGTCCCTGGGGCCCCATGCTGGCATGGGCACCAGTGCCTGAAAGGCTTCCCATGGCATTGTTGTCTTGACTCCACTGCGGTGAGATGCACTGCCAGGGATTTAGGCAGGAGCACAGGGCGCCCTTAGATTGCAGGGACTGGGCTTCCTCTGCGCTTCCTTCCACCGAGCACTAACACAGCTCTCTAAGCCAACTGCTACCAGAGTCATCAGTGCACTTAGTGGCTGTGCACTGCTCTGTGACGCAAAGCAGCTGTAATCACAGTTAATTTGGCAGTGCTCCAACTGCTCTGCCTTGTTCTGGTGGGCCAGGCCACCTGCCCTTAAAAGGTTAACACTGAAAAAATTACATGGTGTAAGTTCTCCTTTCTGTCTTTCCAATGTGTCCTCTGTTACGGGGCAGGAATGACTGTTCCCGAAGTGGGAAGTGTTGAACTTGGTGGCTCCTGAAGAAATGAGGAACTAGGCAGAAGCTGGCTCCTGGACTAGTGGGGAGGCTGTAAATGCTCTGGTTTTCAGCTCTTCCGTGCTTTCTCTGCAAATCTCTTTTCCACCCTCCCCGTTATGAAGAGAAGACCCTTCATTATGTATTTCTGTTCTCACATCCTGAACTCCAGCTCCTACTTCACCTCTACCACATGCCCAAGGAGAGTCTAAATCTGTCAGGTCAGTTGGAAGAACATAGGAATTGCCCTGCCAGATCAGACTAGTGGCCTGTCTGGTCCAGTATCCTGTATCTGACGGGTCAGTATTTGCTGCGTCAGAGGGATATTCAAGAACCCCCCAGGGGGCAGCTGTGGAACGGTCTCTGACCACCTTGGCTGGCTGGCTTAGGTGCCTAGAAGCCTACCTGGCACTTAGCGGGCATAGTGGAGTCTACCACCTGCTTACCCTTCCGATGAAAGCAATTCCTGTCTCCCCATTCCTGTGGGGAAGCCTGGCCCTGCTCTTGCTCTTGCTCTGCGTACATGCCTGGGAGGCTGGGGTAAGTTGTGCTGTGGGGGAGTCACAGGAGCCGCCATTTTGTTCTGTGCCGGGTACCTAAGCACAAACTGCACTGTGTCTCATGGGTTAGGTGGCCCTGCTGCCTAATGAACGCATCCACAGCCTGTAGGCTTAGGCTCCGCTCTTAGACCCAGCACCCCAGGTGAGTGCTATGAGTGCTGAGCCACAGGCAGGAGTTGGAGAAGGAACAGCCAGGCACCCCATGCCCTACTGCCTGGTACCCCATAACTCTGCTTCCCAGCTGCTTTGAGGCCTTTTCTGTTCTCTGGGGAGCCTCTCTAAGTGGGATGAGTTCTCCCAGTGCCTGGGAAGCAGAGTGATCCCTTCTGCCCCCAGCAGCTGGATTCAGGGCTGTCACTCTTCAGCATTAAGGGTTAGTATCATTCTCCCTGAGCTTGGGATCACTGTCTGCTGGGAGCTGCCACCCACTGGAGTGTGGGAGACATGTCAAACACTTCTGCCCTGCCCCTTTCCTTCCCTGGGGATCCACGTGGTTCCCAGCTCTGCCACTCACACTAAACTCGGGCAACTTATAGAACAAATCAGCAGCCACCTGTCCCTGCTGCTGCTGCTCGTCCCTCAGCACTCCTGGCCCTGCTGCTTCTCTGCCCTGACACTGTTCTTCCTGGTACCTGCTTTCCTTCCAGTGAGTTTTAACCTGCTATTGAAAACACTGCTGGGAAGGGCTAGCTTACCACTGGGCTGAGCACTGCATGGGGAGGGGCAGCAGTACCTGTTGAAACTACTCCTTTGGCAGGGTCCTGGGGCTGCCAGGCTGAAATCAAGGGCTAATAGCACCGCACCTGGCGTAGGTGTCGAAGCAATGCCTTGCTGCTCTCAGAAGACAGCAGCAGCCCCAGAGTGGGCCCTGCGTGATGATGTCTCCTCCAGGCACGAGGAAGAACCTGGAGGAGCAGCAGCCAGGCTGCTTCACATAGACCAGGAGCCGTAGAGTGGAGCTGGCAGCCAGCTGGGGCGTGGCCGGAGAGACAGGACTGAGGCAGCATGGAAGCCCTGAGTGGGGGAGAGGGGTGTGGGAGCAGGACAGCACCACTGAGCATGAGGAGTAGGGCCTGGAAAGCAGCCCAGTCACTGTGTGATTAGATCTCTGAGAAGGACATGGCACATCGCCTCAGATAGTCACAGATGAGCACCTCCCAGGCGGGGATTTTCCATGTAGCACAAGCTGTGACTGCTATGGGAGGTGGTGTGACTGGAATGGGCGGAGATGGTGCCTGCTGTTGTGGGGAGGAGGGGACGGGCTCCAGCAGACTGTCTGATTACTAGCCAGAGCATGAACTGGAAATCTAGTCAGTGTTTTACAGTGCTAACACGCTCTGCCTGCCTGATGTACTTAACTGACTTTCCTTATGATCAGTCTGCAAGTTACCAATCCTCCCCACAGCCCAACAGGGCAGGGCTGTTAGCCCCTTGTGCAGAGGGGAATGGAGGTACAGACTGAGTGACTTGCTCCACAGGGAGACTGCTGACAAGCAGAGACTTGAGTCCAGGTCTCCCTGTCCCAAGCTAGTACCTTTCCCGCTGGGCCAGCCTTCCTCTGATCCTGTGGCTGTGAGGCCTGCCCTGGGCTTCCTTTGCCGGCTTTGAGGCCTTACAATCACATTTCTTTATCTCCTGCTGTTTGGACTTCTCACCTGAACAGAAGAGGAAACTGACTTAGGGACCCACCCCTGCCACAACCTGAGCAGGAGCTGTCACATTGATGTCAGTGAGGCTGTGCACAGCTTGCAGGGTGCCTATGGGTTGGCAGAATTGTGGGATAAGTGCCTAATGGGGGGCAGTGAGCAGGATTGCTCCCGAAGCACTGTCACACGTGCAAAATAACAAACTCACATGCCAGAGGCAGGGTTTTCTCTGACACCTTTCAGGTATAGGCATGACAGGGTTTCTTGTAAGGACAGTAGGACAGAGGTTCCCAAACTATGGGGCACACCCCCCTAGGGGGTTGTGGAGAAATGTTTGGGGGTCATGGCTGGGGCCTGGGCCAGCCCTCATGTGGGGTGTAGAGGAAGTGCCACCCAGCTCCGCTCCTGGCCCCAGCCCCGGCTGCTGGCCCCAACTGCCAGCCCCACTCCCGGGGCCCCAGCTGCTGGCCTCAGCCCCCGTCTGAGGCTGTGGCCCCAGCCTTGGCCCCCTTACCCCTGCCTGAGCCCCCCCTCCCGGAGCTGCAGCTTCACTCTTGGCCCCAGCTCTCACAGGTAGTAAAGGTAAAAAGTTTGGGGACCACTACAGTAGGATGTAATTGGCCAGAGAAAAAGGCAATTTTTGAGGTGAGGGTGAAGTCTGTCACGTGACCACAATTTCTTTAGGTTAGTCAAGAGCAACCAGTGCCACCCCTCGGATGAACAGTGATATCTGTGTAATAGTCTCCTGAAACGCTGCCCAGTCATTGACAGGAGGAGTTAATTTGTGGAGCACAATGTAAGGCTCCGATCTGGGCAGGGGATGCGGGCAAACACCCCTTCTGGAGGAGTAGCACCATCAGATCTTTAATATGAGCAGGAGTTGAGATTCAATGCCTCATGGGGGGCCATGGCCCATCTCCTCGCAATGTCCATCCCTCTATGTCCAGGAATCTTGGGTTCCATTCAGGACTGTAGAGGGGAGTGTGGTCTAGTGGTCACAGACCTTTCTGCCTGTTCCTTGCCTCCAAGCTTGATCCTTTCTGCTCCAACCTGTCCGTGTCCCAGGTCTGTCTTTTCCTCAGCCCAGCCCCTTGTCCCTGTCCCATTCTTGCTTCCCCAGACCCATTTTCTATTCCTGTCTTCTCATCCCCATCCCCTTGCCCAGCCAATGCCACTTCCTCCTTCCTCATCCTATCTGGCTCTCTCCTCCCCATGGCCTCCAATCATCCTCTCACCCCCCACTGGCTCCCAGTCCCACCCGCTGCTCCTTGTCCTTGTTTCTTTGCCCAGCTGTCCTTGTCTCCCTCCATGCCCCCAGCTCCTAGTCTAATCAGTGTCACCCCCCAGCCAACTGGCTTCCAGTCCCCCTCCTGTTTCCTTTACTGGCTCCCAGATCGCCTTTTTTCATTATATTTTTTTATTCTTCAAGTGATTGCTCATATCCATTCTAAGTGGATATGAGCAATCACACACCCCACGGAGCTGCAGTGCAGGTGGGCAGCAGGAAGCCCTCCACTAAAGCCACGTATCTGGCAAAGTGGAAAAGATTTGTATGTTGGTGTGACCAGCGTGGCACACTGCCCCTCCAGGCACCGGTATCACTCATCTTGGAGTACCTCCTGCGCCTGAAACAGCAAGCCTGGCGGCGCCCTCCACAAGAGTTCACCTCACTGGCATCTCGGCCTTCCACCTGGATGTGTCTGGCCGCTCGGTCTTTGCCAACCCTATGTTTGGTCGCTTTCTCAAAGGCTTGGACTGTTTATATCCTCAGCTCTGACAGCCTGTCCCTGCGTGGGACCTTAACCTGGTCCTTTCGAGGCTCATGGGGCCCCCGTTCGAACCATTGGCCACATGCTCCCTCTTGTCTCTCCCCCTTGTCTCCCTCTTGTCAGCGTCATTCCTGGCCCAGGTACCGATCCAAGAAATCTGCAGGGCAGTGACTTGGTCCTCGATGCATACCTTCACCTCGCACTACGCCATCGTCCAGCATGCCAGGGACGACACTGCTTTCAGTAGAGCGGTGCTACAATAAGCATTCCTTAACTCCAACCCCACCGCCTAGGTAAGGCTTGGGAGTCACCTACTTGGAATCGATATGAGCAATCGCTCAAAGAAGAAAAAAGGTTACTTACCTCTCATAACTGTTCTTCGAGATGTGTTGCTCATATACATTCCAAACCCACCCTCCTTCCCCTTTGTCAGAGTAGCCAGCAAGAAGGAACTGAGGGGGCGCTGGGTCAGCAGGGTCATATATTGAGCAACATGAAGGTGCCACTCCAGGGGGCTCCACAGCTCACCCTACGGATGCTGCTAGGGGAAAAAACTTTCTGACGGCCGTGCACGTGATGTGCGCACGCCTACTTGGAATGGATATGAACAACACATCTCGAAGAACAACAGTTACGAGAAGTGAGTAACCGTTTTATCTCTTTGGCTGCTTTCATTCCCCCTCTAAACCAGGATTATTTTTTAACCAATATAGCTGTCTTATGTGATTGTGGAATGGTAGCTTTTGGGATATCTAATAAAAGTTCTTAAACAATTCCTGATTATCCTTCATATTTTTCTGTTTTAAGTTTTTTCTGCCCTGTCAGTTTTACTCATAATTATTTAGCTGTGGTAAATTGGCTTTTTTAAAGCACCAGGTATAGGTATTGTCATAGTTCCTGCGCTAACTGTACCTCTGACCCCTTCTTGCTCCCCACATGTGCATCTTCCCTGCTCAGGGTTCTAGGCATCACGTGAGCTGGTGCTGGGGGGAATTGTATGATTCTCCTCTCTGACCTGGTCTTGGGTTGCAGTCTCCTGATACTAACTGTGATTGGCTCAGCAGGTCTGACTTTTGACCAGACCCTGTAATTATGTTCCCTGGGGCTGGGACAGTGGTAACCAGTGACCAGACAGCCTTCTTCAAGCAAAGAATTATTAGAACCAAATATTTTTAAAAACAGATCTTAAAAACCATAAAACACGCTCTGGGCATGTCGAACCTACCAGCAGTTAAACTGTCTCCCTAACTCCCCATAGACTCCTTTGCAGAGCCTCACCCTGTCAGAGCTCACTCACATTCTCTAAGCTGCCCCTGGTGAGACTTGGCCCCTGTCAGGATTCCCTCCCCACTCTGAACTCTGGGGTTCGGATGTGGGGACCCATATGAAAGACCCCTTAATCTTATATTCTACCAGCTTAGGTTAAAAACTTCCCCAAGGCACAAATTCCTTTTCTTGTCCTTGGATGGTATTGCTACCACCACCAAGTGATTTAAACAAAAATTCAGGGACGGGTCACTTGGAATCCCTATTCCCCCAAAATATCCCCCCAAGTCCCTTCAGCCCCTTTCGTGGGGAGGCTTGAGAATCATATACCAACCAATTACTTACATTAAAGTAAGTACAAACCAGACCCTTTATCTTTAGGACACTAAAATCAATCAGGTTCTTAAAAGAAGAACTTTATTATAAAGAAAAAAGTAAAAGAATCACACCTGCAAAATCAGGATGGAAGGTAACTTTACAAGGTAATAAAAAGATTTAAAACACAGAGGACTCCCCTCTGGACTCATCTTCACAGTTACAAAAACAGGAATAAAACTACCTCTTAGGGAAAATTCATAAGCTAAAATAAAAGATAACCTAATGCATTTCCTTGCCTTACTTACAATTTTTGTAATCTTAGATGGTTCATTTCAGGTATGTTTTCAGGAGATGTTGTACCTGCCTGGTCTCTCTCTCCGTCTGGAGAGGGAACAAACAAAGAGAGCACAAACAAAACCTCGCCCCCTGCAGATTTGAAAATATCTTCTTTCCTTCTGGTCAGGTGCCAGCCAGGTTATTTGAACTTCTTAACCCCTTACAGTTAAAGTGGTTCAGTACAGCTGCCAAGGAGGGATTTTTATGCTACTCTTTCCTTTATATTTATGACAGCCCCCTGTCTCAGGAATCAGGCTACCATTTAACCCAGTGGCTCTCAACCTTTCCAAACTACTGTACCCCTTTCAGGAGTCTGATTTGTCTTGCATATCCCCAAGTTTCACCTCACTTAAAAATGACTTGCTTACAAAATCAGACATAAAAATACACAAGTGTCACAGCACACTATTACTAAACAATTGCTTCCATTCTCATTTTTACCATAGAATTATAAAATGAATCAATTGGAATGTAAATTTTGTACTTACATTTCAGTTTATAGTATATAGAGCAGTAGAAACAAGTTATTGTCTGTATGATTTAGTTTATATTGACCTCACTAGTGCTATTTATGTAGCCTTTTGTAAAACTAGTCAAATACCTAGATGAGTTGATGTACCCCCGGAAGACCTCTGTGTACCCCCAGGGGTATGTGTACCCCTGGTTGAGAACCACTGGTTTAACCATTCAGAGCCCTTTGATCTGGGAAAACAAGGTTTGCAACTTGTTGAAGACAGAATCTTTGAATATAACAGCTTACCACATTGTGGTGTGCAGTGTAGTTGTAGCTGCGTCGGTCCTAGGATATTAGAGAGACAAGATGGGTTTACTGGACCAACTTCTGCTACTGAGAGAGGCAAGCTATGGAGCCACACGAGCTTTTCCTCAGGGCTGGGAAAGGTACTCAGAGCGTCCCAGCTAAATGCAAGGTGGAACAGATTGTTTAGCATAAGTAGTTAGCACATATTCTAAGGCAGTGTTTTTCAAAGTTCGGGTTGCGAACCAGTACTGGGTCTCAACATTTAAGGCACTGGGTTGCCTTGCTCAGCACCCAGGGACCCCAGGGGCTCTGGTGAGCATCGCCGACCGGGAGGTTAAAAGTCCCATCAGTGGTGCTGCCCACCTAAGGCAGGCTAGTGGCTACCTGTTCTGACACTGTGCTGCGCCCCAGAAGTGGCCAGCAGTGTGTCTGGCTTCCAGGCAGGGGGGCAACAGGGCTCTGTGCGCTGACCCCACCCCGAGCACCAGCTCTGCACTCCCATTGGCTAGGAACCAGCCAACGGGAGCGGGGGGGGCGGTGCCTGAGGGCGAGAGCTGTGCGGAGCCGCTTGTGTACGTCCGCCTAGGAGCCGGACCTTCTGCTGGCCAATTCCGGGGCTCAGCACGATCCACGGTGCCAGGACAGGCAGGAAGCCTGCCTCTGCACCCCGACTGCACCACTGACTGGGAGCCACTGGAGGTAAGCTCGCACCCCAACCCCCTGCCCCAGCCCTGAGCCCCCCCCCAAACCCGGAACCCCTTCCTGCACCCCAAACCCCTCATCCCCAGCCCCACCCCAGAGCCTGCATTCCCAGCCAAGAGCCCTGACCCCCTCCTGCACCCTGAGCCCCCCAAACCAGAGCCCCTCCTGCACCCCAAACCCCAAACCCCTCATCCCCAGCCCCACCCCAGAGCCTGCACCCCCAGCTCAAAGCCCTGACCCCCTCCCACGCCCCAACCTAGAGCCCCCTCTCACACCCTGGACTCCTCATTCCCAGCTCCGCTGAGTCACGGGCATCAACAATTTTCTTCAACTGCATCCCCAGAAAAAAAGTTTGAAAGCCACTGTTCTAAGGAACCATTCAAGGTAAAGTTACCCATTAACACCCCTGCAGTCATAGGACAAAAAGAGGGGGTTAATGGGTAGTAGATTGTTGTAATGAGCCATAAATCCAGTGTCTCTGTTCAGTCCATGGTTTTTAGCATCTAGCAGAGTTATGAATTTAAGCTCCCAGATTCGTCTTTTGAAAGTGTTGTGCAGGTTTCCTTTGACTTGAGGATGAGGACTGAGAGATGTTCACCCACAGGTGTTGTGGTGTCTTTCTTTTATCACTTTCCTGTGTGAGTTCATTTGAGAGCGGAGTGACTGACTGGTTTCATACACATAGTTTTATTGGGGTGTTTAGTGCACGGGATGAGGTACACCACCTGTTGTGATAGGCATGTGTAGGACCTATGGATTTTGAAAGGTGAGTTGTGAGGGTGTTGATCATCCTAGAAGTGGAGATATGTCTGCAGGTTTTGCATCTCTTGTTCGGGCAGGATTTGGTGCCGCTTTGAGTTGGTGTGCCCTAGTCTGTGGGGGGGCTTGCTTCCGATGCTGAGCTTGGAGAGGTTGGGGGGTTGTTTGAAAGCCAGAAGTGGGGGTTCAGGAAAGGTTTCTTTCAGGATGGGGTAGTAGTCGATGTGCAGAGGGAAGGCCTGGGGGGAAGGTTGGAGTGTGAGCCCCCCTCACACTCACCCTGCAGTGGCAGCTCCTGTGTCCTGCGGGGCTGGGCTTGGCTCCCTGCTCCAGATGTGGCAACCTGGTGCATGGGGTCGCAGTGCCGCTCGCTCAGATTTGGCCCAACCCCCCCCCCATCATAGTGCTGGGGCAGCAGGGCTAAAACTGAGTGATGCTATGACCCTGTGTGCCAAGTCACAGTGCCCAGAGGGGGGAGCTGGACACAGCCCTGTGGGACACAGAAGTCACCACTGCCCATGCCTGGGACAAGTGAGGGATGAGTTTGGTCTCTGGCCCTCCCCTCACTGGGCAAGGATTGAGGGCAAGGCCAGGGCAGAGAGTCGGGCGGTCGATGGCCTCTCATTTGTCGGGACATTTTTATCAAAAATCACAGAGAAATCACCAAATCTGGACCTTCTGCTAACTTCACCATCGTGCTGTGTGATTTTGATTTAAAAAAAGTTGTGACAAACCTGCAGCCCTACTTGTAACCCACCCTAGTTATGCAGTAACTTCACCCCACTGGCCAGGTGATGTACAGTGATCATAAAAGGGTTAAATCTCTGTATTTAGAACATGACCTGTTGCCATGTCTGTCACACATATAGTATTGGCCAGGGCTTCTCTGTTCACACATAACAGTGAGTGCAACGTTTTTTTGTGTTAGGAAATTATTTATCTTTCAGTTTTAGACACTCTAGACTGCTTTACTGCTGGCAATATCAAGCCTCCAGCACACTCCCCCCTGCATGCCTCCCCTCCCGTTTCCAATCATAAAGTTTTTTTTAGTTGTAGATAGAGGCTTAAGGAGCTATTTCCTACTCTCCTTTTCGCTTGCTGGACTGTGATGAACCTCGGCTCCTGCCCTTTCTTGTGCTTTCTCACTTAGAACATTGATCCATTAGCATCCCTGACCCTGTGTTGTCATTAACTCCAAAGCAGGGAATGGGATCTGTGATAGAATGTGCCTCCTCCCTTCCCCCATTGGCTCATCTGTGCTCCCCAAGTAGAGTGTCCCAGTCATTTTCACGTTCTAGTCATGTGATTCTTCCCACCACAGTAATGTCAAGTAGGTCAGATTTCTTCTCAGACATGGTCATTTCCAGTTCTTCCTGTTTATTACCCCAGCAACTGCTATGGCTGTGTGGATAGCTAAAGGATGTATTCCTTCCCACCCCTTGACACCTTGATTTGTTACTCTCTGGACACCAGGAGTCTGAGTTGTCTGGGCATTTGTCCAGTGCTTTCCATGTGTAGCTGGTCTAATGCTCTCCCTTCTCATCTAGCTAGGTGTGACCCAGAAGACTGGTTCTCCTACTGTTGAGATGGAGGCTGCCTGAACTGTACAGCCCCTCTTCCAATAAAACCAACCTGCTCTGTTGGGCACCACTTCCCAGGCCTCTGGGTCATCTCTGGTGTCCTCTGTGCTCCCTCACTTGTGGAACTGGAGAAGGAAGTGCAGAAACCTGGTGCCCAGCCCAGCCAGCAGACCCAAGCTTCTGTAGATGGTTGCTTACAGCTGTCTGCAGTGAGGATGCTGGTGTGATTGAAGGCTGCTGGGAAAGCTAGCTTACAGGCTTAGGTCATGGATTCCAAAGCCAGAAGGGACCATTGTGACCTGCATAGCACAGGCCAGAGACCTGCCCCATGTCGTCAGATGTTGGCTGTGTGCGTGTGTTCTTTCTGTGTGCTGCACCGGCTTCTGGCCAGATAGCCCGTACAGCAGGCTCCAATCGAACTGCCCAATAAGCCCATAAGACTTGGTTTAGTAGCAAAGGCACCCGGGCCGGTTTATTGCCAACGAATCATGGTGCTAATGCCCCAGCTCAATGGTTACAGGTCACACTAACACATGTATGCCTGTGACAATTGACCAGCTCAGTCAGTGGCGGGACTTTCCACTGCCCCCTAAGCCAGCCGAAGGGTTAAAGCAATGTATCCCAACATTTATAGACTGAGACAAACAATCTGGGATAAACAACTTTCCTATCACTTTATACATTTCATGACATGTTTGTTATCTCCCCATGTACTTTCCTCCTGATCTTTCAGACAAAACATCCCTATTCACCATGTCTTTGTACCTTTAATCCTGATGTTTCAGACAAAATATCACTATTCATCACTTTTGTCAAACCATGCTAGGCTGGGGGGTTCTTGTGCTGGCCTGCTGGAATGTGTTTACACATTCAGTGTGTTTTAGCAATGCTAGCAATACCAGTGCCGAGTTCGTGTACCAGACGCTAACTTGTTGGCAAGCATCCGCATTTGACAGGGCCTGGCAGTTGCTCATAGCATAACTTTTGCTGACTTTGTTCAGGCTCAGGCTTTGCACCAGGCCCATGCTCCAGGCTCTCTCTTTCTACACCCCAAAATAATTCCTAGAGCAGAAAGAAATCCAATCATAACTTTAAAATCCCCAATGCCAGGGAGTCAAGCACATCCCTTGGCAAGTTGTGCCAGTGGTTGGTTGCTCTCACTGTTAAAAATTCACGCCTCATTTCCTGTCTGAATTTGTCGAGCTTCAGCTTCCCACCCTTGGACCACATTACTGCAGGGCTTGCAAAGCACCATGGCCCCTAGCTGCTGTGTAGCTCAGAGCCTGTACCAGCTCCCTCTGTGTAGTCTGTCGATCCCATAGATGTCCTGGGCTCTAAGATAGGAGAGCTCTCATTAGCCTCCCCTGTCTGGGAAGGATACCCTGCATGCTTGTCCCTAGAATGGGGTCTAGCCCCCACGTTCTGTCCATGTGTGCTGAGGAAGTGCTCCGATGCACCAAAACAGTCATGCTGCTTCTAAAGGCTAGTGACACTGTGCCGGCAAAGCTCACCAGAGGGGTGCTCTAACTGCCCCGTGGAGACCCTGCTGGTGCTCGCTGAAAGATACCGAGTTTGGGATGGCATAGACCTCTTTCAGACAGGACTCGGTAGCTTTTAGAACGTGCTGGTGGGTCTGCGTAGGGCAGGGAGAGGACAGCAGGGCCCAGACCCCACCCCTGTGGCGCACTTTGCAGCTGTGTAGACAAGCCCTGAGGTCGGGCGCTGGTGGCTCCCAGCGCACCTTGACTGCCACTGCTGGGTGTGACTGAGCCCTATGGGCTGGGGGCATTGAGCAGGGTGGGAACGGCTTGTGAGGAGAAGGCCTCGCTGGAGCTCTCCTGGAACATGGGGCTTGCAGGAGAGACCAAAGGGCAGTTCTAGCCATACTGTCTGTGCTGGGAAGTGCCCCCGTGTGAGGGATCCAAACCAGACTGTGATGAGAGCCCTCACCAGTATGAAGACAGCTGTGCCGTGAGGGCCCGTTGCTGCCCTTCTCCGATGGAAGTATTGCTGTCCATTTGGATCTTTCCTCTCCTCAGTTCTCTATTCCTGAGGCCGTGCTCTGTGAGTGACCTGAGCCATATTTCACTCCCTGTCTCTATCCCATGTTGTGCAGCTGCTACAGCTCTGGGTCCCTCATGGCATTTCAGAGCCACGCTTTCACTGCCCTCGTGGAGCCCCTGGGATCCCACAGGAGCAGAACATGGTGCTGTCAGTGCCCAGGGCTACTCACCAGAAGTGTCAGAAAGCAAAAGGCCCTTGCCCCAGGGAGGGGTCCTACTGGCCTGGGCAGGGCATGTGGCATATTGCCATGGTTTGGCAGGGAGTGTGCTTTGGATTCTTAGGCTGGGATTTTCAAAGCTGCCTAAGGGTTAGATGCCCAGTTCCCATTAATTGGCATCCAGATCTCCAAGGCAGCTTTGGCCATGATGTTAGGGTGAATGTTTCCAAGTGGCTGGCAGTTCTATGCTCCTGAGCCCCTCGAGCAGGCTGGGGGCAGGGCTGGGACCTGGGCCCTTGCGAGCGGAGCACTGAGCCAGGTTACAGTGCAGCAGTACTCCCATCAGCAGGCCTTTGGGAAGGAAGCGGCTTGTACTTGTGAATGTGTTTTGACAACTCCTCTGTTGGAAGCACCAGGGCCAGTGTGTCCCTGGTCGTGAGGGAGAGTGTCAGGGTGGGGTGTTGCCAGGGCCAGGCACCCAGCAGCACCTACTCATTTACTCCCCTTCTTGTACCAGCTCCAGCCCCATGCTGCCACCCCTGCAGTGAGAGGTGGCTTGGCTGGGTCCAGGCCACTGGGAGCACTTGGCTCTGTGGGAGAGGCTGAGCTTTGCCGATGGAATGTCCCAGGATGCGGGCGGGGGGGGGGGGGGGGGGACATCACTTTCCTAAGCCCTTCCTTACCATACTGCAGGGCGCAGCTCCAGCCTCAGAAGAGCCAGCCCCTCCTTTTCCAACCAGGAAAAGCACTTGCCTCCCCTTCCTGTTTCCTGCCATCTGTCTCTCCCCCTGGCCCCAGCTCCAGCCCCTACTGGTCCTGGCAAGGCAGGAAGCATGCTCCCTACCTGCTGCTGAGCAGTGCTCATCCTGCTGGAATGTCTCCATCCCCGCTGTGTACACAACCAGACCTTTCACCTTCACCTGCGTCAGGAGCCTCTCCACCTCCGCTTCCGCTTCCACTTCCACAAGCCACTCTCATGTTCCCTGGGACTGCATGGCCCAAGACAGTTCCTGGATTTTCTGGCTTCTGCCTCTTCCCCCTCCCCCATCCCCGCCCCGCCCCGCCCCTGCTTTGCCTCGAGGGAATTTTACTATTCCTGATAAGTCAAAGTGATGCCTAGAGGCAGGAGCCGTGCCACTCAGTCCTAACACACTGCCCTGGGATTCTAGACCAGGGAATGGGATCCTCACAAACAGCTCCCCACCTTCCCCTCCATCCTGCCCCAACCCCTGCTATTCCCGGCCCAAGGTCCCCTTCCCCACAGCTCTGCCAGTGCCCCTATACCCTGCCCCACCCCCCTGCTATTCCAGACCTGGGGTCCCCTTCCACCCAGCTCTGCCAGTGCCCCTGCATCCTGCCTCAAACCCCTGCTATTCCAGGCCTGGGGTCATTTCCACACAGCTCTGTCATTTGCCATCAGTCCTGCCAAACCTGCTGCTATTCCAGGTCTGGGGTTCTTCCACACAGCTCTGCCAGTGCCCCTCAGTCCTGCTGCACCCCCCTCTGCTATTCTAGGCCTGGGGTCACTTCCACACATCTTTGCCAGTACCCTCCATCGTGCCCCAACCCCCAGCTATTTCAGACCTGGGGTCCCTTCCACACAGCTCTGCCAGTGCCCCTCCATCCTACCCCACGCACCTGCTATTCCAGAAGGGATTCCCTTCTACACAACTCTGCCAGTGCCCCTACCCCCTGCCATGCTAGGGGCTCTGTGTAACTTCCACCTCCCCCGGCCATGCCAGGGGCTCTGTAACCTCCATTCCCCCACACACACTCCCCGCTGCTGTTAGGGCCTCTTTTTATCCTCCTCTCCCCGCTCCATGTCAGGGGCTCACTAAACTTCATTTCCCCCGCATGCCTGGGCCTTTGTGTAACCACCATCTCTCCCCCCGCATGCCAGGAGCTCTGTAACCTCCCACTCCTCCCCCATGCCAGGGGCTCTGTGTAACCTCCAACTCCTCCCAATACCAGGGGCTTTGTGTGACCTGAATCTCTCCTCCCCCACACCAGGGGCTATGTGTAATCTTCCCCCTCCCTCCATGCATTGGGCTCTGTGTAACCTCCATCTCCCCCGCATGCCAGGGGTTCTGTGCATCCTCCATCTGCCCCCCCCATGCCAGTGGCTCTATAACCTCCATCTCCCCTGACCCTCCTCCATCCCAGGGCTTCTGTGTAACCTCCATCTCCCCCACCATGCCAGGGGCTCTATAAGCTCCATCTCCTTCCCACACCAGCAGCTCCATCCTCCCCCTGTGTACCAGGGGCTCTGTATAATCTCCTTCTGCCCCATGCCAGGAGCTCTGTGAAACCTCCATTTCCTCCCCCCATTCCGATGCCAGCGGCTCTGTGTATCCTCCGTCTCCCCACCCATGCCAGCGGCTCTGTGTATCCTCCGTCTCCCCTCCCTTCCCCCCGCCATGCCAGTGACTCTCTAACTTCTGTCTCCCCTCCCCCGATGCCAGGGGCTCTGTGTAACCTCCATCTCCCCCACCATGCCAGGAGCTCTGTAAGCTCCATCTCACTCCCATGCCAGCAGCTCAGTATAGCCTCCATCCTCCCCCCGCATACCAGGGCTCTGTGTAATCACCCACCGCCCCATGCCAGGGGCTCTGTGTAACCTCCAACTCCTCCTAATACCAGGGACTTTCTGTAACCTGCATCTCCCCCATGCCAAGAGCTGTGTGTAACCTTCATCTCATCTCCCATGCCAGGGGCTCTGTGTAACCTCCATCTCCCCCTCTCCCATGCCAGGGGCTCTGTGTAACCTCCATCTCTTCCCCCCCATGCTCGGGGCTCTGTGTAACTTCCATGTCCCCCCGCCCCTCCCCCGTGCTAGGACCTCTGTGTAACCTCCATCTCCCCCACCATGTCAGGGGCTCTGTGTATCCTCCATCCTCTCCGCGCATGCCAGGGGCTCTGTGTAATCTCCCCCCACCCTATGCCAGGGGATTTGTGAAACCTCCATATTCCCCCACCCCCACATGCTAGGGGCTCTGTATAATCTCGCCCCATGCCAGTGGCTGTGTGTAATCTGCATCTTCCACGCATGCCAGCAGCTCTGTGTATCCTCCATTCCCCCCCCCCCCCGCCATGCCAGGATCTCTGTGTAACCTCCAACTCCCCCACATAACAGGGGCTCTGTGTAAGCTCCATCTCCCCCACATGCAAGGGGTTCCGTGTAACCTTCATCTCCTCTCCCCTCCCGATGCCAGGGGCTCTGTGTAAATTTTCCCTATATGCCAGGGGCTCTGTGTGAACCCCTATTTCCCCACCCCATGCCAAGGATTCTGTGTAACCTCCATCTCCCCTTCTCTCCCCCCCCAACCCCCCCATGCTAGGGGCTCTGTAACCTCCATCTCCTCCTACTCCCATGCCTGTGTTCTGTGTAACCTCCATCTCTTCCCCCCCCCATGCCATTGGCTCTGTGTAACCTCCACCTTCCCCCCATTCCAGGGGTTCTGTGTAACCTCCATCTCCTCCCCCCCGCCCCGTGCCAAGGTTGCTGTGTAACCTCCATCTCCTCCCCCATGCCAGGGGCTCTGTGTAATGTCCCCCTCCCTCCATGCCACGGGCTGTGTGTAATCTCCCATTGGATCTGGCTGTGTTCTGAAGGTGGCCGTGCTGTGGGTTCTTGTGTCTACACTGTCACCGTGGCACTGTAGCCCTGGCGCAGAAAGCCGTACGCCTCTCGATGGGGTGGTATTTTTACAGTGCTGCAACTACGCAGTTTCTGCGCACTAAGTGGCTTGGCAGTGTGTACACCTTAGGAGTTACAATGGAGAATGCTGCTTTACTGCACAGAAACTTGCCAGTGTAGACAAGGCCTAATTATACACACCTTCAGCTCTCATTTTATAATAATGTTTAATTCATCACATAGATGAAGTATCTTTTCAAAGAGCTGGGAGAATCTCTTCAGACCTATGTCCTCCTATATCTCAAAATGACCTCATCTTGAGTTAGGGTTAAAGTCTAAATTTCTCTCTGTGGCATCTTTGGGAATGGGAAGAAGTTACACTTACTGAATGTCTCATCAAAAATGTTCAAGTTGTACTGATCCATGCTCTGGTGAAGCAATATAAACATTAGCATCCATCGGTTTTACTTAGCTACATGGCCAGAGGACTGTTTTAGTCGGGGCCATGCTACCTGGGACTGGGACATTCATTCCCCTGTTTATATGGGTTTCTTTGTAATCAGTCAGTTACTGATTAGTGAGGCACCTCTATCTGGTAAAGCCATCCCCTCCTTGTCTTTGTCTAAATAACATTAAGCTGTTTCCCTAATGGTGTTCCTTTTCCCGTATAAAATCTAGTAGTGTATTTTGTATGTCATTGAGATAAATATTGATAAAATCTGGGCAGCATGATAATCTCAGGAGAGATATGCCTCCCAGCCAACATTTTGTATAATTTTCCCCAGTTTTCTTTTGAGACTATGATGCATAATGTGTGTGCATGTGATTTGAATAATATAGCTGTTATATAATAATTTATAATTACGTAATATATAATAACATAATAAGCTGAACAATAATTCAAAAATTGTTTATTTTTTATTATTTTTTATTTATTTAAAATATCCCTAAATATTTTACTACATTTTGCGGCCATCAAAATCTGAATGTTTCACTCATATCTTGTCCATGTCGTTCAGTTAAATTTGCCCTTAGCATTTCTGATTTAACGTAGTTGGCATTAAAAGCTAGAGACTTTTCCAAAGCAGTGAATATCCTCCATCAGTGATGGGAAAGTTTAGTGTGGGTTACATTTATATGCATTCAGGTCTGATACAGGAAAGTATCAAGTATTAAGCTTTTGCTTAATTTTAAGTATGTGCTTAAATGCTTTGCTGAATCAGGGCCCAGTTCCTTGGCTAGGATCCTTACAACTGAGTTTATTAATGCAGAGAATGGCTTTCATGATGAGCACCCTATAAGGTCCTTTCCAGGTCTAGAACTAATGATGGTCAGAGCCTAGGACCTAAGTTCCCTCTAAGCTGTGCGGTCGCACAGAAGCTCATTAAGTGCCGCACAGGCACTCAGGGGTGCGATTAGGAGAGGCAACCCTCCCCCGGCCCCAGCCCAGACCAGCCCGGGCAGTACCGGGTTTACAATGGTGTCATGACACCAGGCCGACGCTCAGCAGCAACCCCGACGGCCTGGCTTGGCACTCCACTTCACCTTCATATTGGTGCACATAACAAAATTCAATCCACATATGTGTGTGAAAAATTAGAGGGAACATTGCCTAGGACTGGTATTTTTCTCTGTTAAATTTATTTATGAGAGGACCATGGAAAGGTTCTTAGAATATCATTAAACATTTAAACAGTAATCTGCCCAGGTCTAGAGCTTTGCTATTTTTCATACCATTTACAGCTGATAAGACTTTGGATTGTTCAAGCATATCTATGGTTAATTGAAACATGGAGAGTTCGCTCTATTTAAGTAATGTGTAATTATTTTTTTACTAATGCTGGGTAATCCACTCTGATTTTTATAACAGGCTGAGAAATACCTTCTGCTTCTCTGTAATGTATAACCATTTACCTTTCTGCTTTCCTAATTTGGGGGTTTATAGAACCAGGTTGCATTCCTTTACATTTCTGTAGTGCAGGGGTGGGCAAACTTTTTGGCCCGAGGGCCATGTCAGGGAATAGAAATTTAATGGCGGGCCATGAATGCTCATAAAATTTGGGTTGGGGGGCAGGATGGGGTGTGGGCTCTGGCTGGGGATGAGGAGTTCGGGGTGTAGGAGGGTGGTCTGGGCTGGAACAAAGGGTTTCGGAGGGCAGGAGGGGGATCAGGGCTGGGGCAGGGGTAAGGAAAGAGGTGCAGGTTCCGGCTGGGGGTGCAGGCTCTGGAGTAGGGCTGGGGATGAGAGGTTTGGGGTACAGGAGGGTGCTCCGGGCTGAGATTGAGGGGTTTGGAGAGAGTAAGGGGGATCGGGGCTGGGGCAGGGGGTTGGGGCATGGGGAGAGGCTTAGGGGTGCAGGCTCTGAGTGGCGCTTACCTCAAGCAACTCCCAGAAGCAGTGGCATGTCCCTTCTCCGGCTCCTATGCAGAGGCGCGGCCAGGCAGCTCTACATGCTGCCCCATCCGCAGGCACTGCCCCTGCAGCTCCCATTGGAGCAGGGCCCAGCCACGTAGTGCAGCCCTGACCCAGCGCCCCGGATGGCGTGCCGGAGCAGGGCCGAGCTGTGTGGTGTGGCCCTGATCCAGCGCCCCGGATGGCGTGCCGGAGCAGGGCCGAGCTGTGTGGTGTGGCCCTGATCCAGCGCCCCGGATGGCGTGCCGGAGCAGGGCCGAGCTGTGTGGTGTGGCCCTGATCCAGCGCCCCAGCTGGAGCGGGGCCAAGCCGCATGGTCCAGCCCCCGACCCAGCGTCCCGGCCGGAGTGCCGGAGCGGGGCCAAGTCGCTGGTGCGGCCCCCGACCCAGCATCCTGTCTGGAGTGCCGGACCAGGGCCGAGCCGCTGGTGCGACCCTGACCAAGCGCCCCAGCCAGTACCGGATTTACCATGGCGCCTTAGCACCGGTCCCAAACTCAGAAGGGGACCCATAGCACTCGCTTCCTCCCCTCTCCCAACGCTGCAGAAGCGGAGCAGCAGGGATCCAGCATGGGAGCTGAGAACCCAAGGGGCCCTGGGAGCTGTAGTTCCTTGGCCAGCTCCCTGCCTAGAGAGCCAGCCTTGGAGCAGGGACGGAACTACATTTCCCAGCATTCCCTTGGCTGCTATCAACAGGAAAGGGGAGCTGGCTGCTAGAAGGGGGTGGCACTGTGAATGGAGAACAAGTATGCCCAAGGAGTAGAAGGCTTTGGCCCAGATAGCACCCTTAGAAGACTTCCTCAGATTGGCTTAAGGATGCTGGTGTGACCTCACCTGGCAGCCCCCAAAGAAGGAACGAGGTGGAATGAATGGACAGTGCACCTCTCTATCTGAAGCCTAGCAAGCAAGGTATGTGGACCCCACCAGGAGAAGTTAAAATGAAAAGTAAGGGAGGGGAGGCTCTACTAGAGGACCTGGGCAGCTTTAGGTACAGTACCAGGCACGCACGAGGATTTCCACTTCTGAGCCATGGAAGCAGAAATTGACTTCTCTTTTCCAGATTTATCCAATGAATCTAGCACATGCCTTCCAGATTTGAACACCCTCAAAATTCAGGAGCGCTCAAGCTCAATTTGGACAGCTGTTACTTCATTTCTCCCAAATCAAATGTACTGATCCACTGTAATTTGCTGTAGAAAAAGTAGGATAAAATTGAGCAACAAATGCTCGGGTCTTCCCAGTGCTAACTAGGACTGGAATTGCTATCTTCAATAGCCATTGCCATTTTTTTGTTGTTTTGTTTGTTTAAAAAGAAGACCATGATGAAGACCATGATATTGCATTGGCAAATTCCCCACGGAAATGAAGAGTGGAAGAAAAGAATAACAAAGGCACCTCAGATCAGATATCCTCCAATCACATAAGCCGAAAATTGTTCCACTTGACTGCAGTTCTGTAACCATGCTGGAACCAGTCCTGTCTGTGTTCTGTGCACATCCAAAATTCTTGCTGAATTCAGAAGTGTCTTGCTTTTGTAACCATACTACCTGATATTTTCAGCCCTGGTAAGCTAAGCAGGAGGCCTCTCAGAAAAAGTTAGGTGCTGTAGGAAGTGTTGCTTATTCACTAGGTAATGTGAGACCTTCCTGTTACAATAGTAAACCAATGGAGCATAGAATGCACTTTGCTCCTGGAGTCTAGAACAGGGTCCTTTGCTTCTATACGCAGCCCATTAAAGACAATGAAAAGACTCCCATTTACTTCAACAGGCTTTGGACAGAACTGGTTATACATGGAGTAACTCCACTGTCTTCACAGGGTCCTGGTCCCACAGCGGAGGAGGGGGCCATGTGAGCTTGTTGCAGAGCTGCTGCTCAGGGATGGGAACCTCCTGGCACTCCAGCCTCCAAAATCATTCAGGCTTCACTTTCTGCGTGACTATGTGCTAGCTGAGGAGTGTGTGGGAATTGGTGGCCTCTGCTGCAGGTGATGGGCATCTCAGGTACTTTAAGCCATGACCTAGAGAAGGGAAGCGCCTAACTCCAGAGTCTGCAGCTGCCTAGGGCCAGTGCTGAGAATTTAGAACTCCCTAATGCTGCCATTGCAAGGTTCAAGCATGCTCAGCCTTGGAATTGCCACCCCTCTCTTGCTAGCAGCTGTAGCTATCTAAGGCTGGCCTCTGGCAATTGGCCACATGGCTGTAGCCAGACAAGCTGCAGGTGGCTCTGTGACTACTGGGGGCCATTAAGCTAGGAGCGGATAAAGAAACTGGAGTTAACCTCAAGAAACAGAGGTCACCAGTAGGAAAGGAATGTCAAGGGGAGCAGGGAAAAAGGAAGCAGATCAGGCTTGCAGGGGGAGAATAGCCCCAGATGGCTAGGGAGCATGTCCAAGGTAGCAGGGAAACAAGCATAGGGAGAGGTGGTGGTGACCAAGTAGTAGACTAGTATGTAGATGGGAGCAGAGGGAGAAAAGCTGGTGACTTCAGGTTCCCAGGGGTTAAGTCCTCACTTTGGGGAAATGGTGTTTGCAAGTGGCTTGCTCAAATGGCAGGATGAGCGTTGAGGGAGGGATTTGTCAGAATTGATCAGGTATCTGCTGGCTATGAAACTTTATTGAGCTGAGGCCAGAACCACATACAGTGACAGGAGACATAGGGTGGTACTGGAGACATGGCTATAGAAGGTCTGAATGAGGAAGGAGATAAATCTGTGGGGAGTTTCCCCTGATCACTGTGAAATTACTGCTCATTGTGGACACTGGTAAACCTGCATATACAGCTTAATGGGAAAAACTGGGGGCTGAGGGAGCTGTGTATAGCAATGCATATAGTCATGCAGAGGTGTGTGATCAAAATGAAGAATGTCTCTGAGATTCAGTACCGGGTATACACCAGGCCCACATTTGGAGCCCACAACGACTACATGGGGGGCCCACAAATATGTTTGGCGCCAGGGCCCACAAAAGGTTATAGAATCATAGAATCATAGAATATCAGGGTTGGAAGGGACCCCAGAAGGTCATCTAGTCCAACCCCCTGCTCGAAGCAGGACCAATTCCCAGTTAAATCATCCCAGCCAGGGCTTTGTCAAGCCTGACCTTAAAAACCTCTAAGGAAGGAGATTCTACCACCTCCCTAGGTAACGCATTCCAGTGTTTCACCACCCTCTTAGTGAAAAAGTTTTTCCTAATATCCAATCTAAACCTCCCCCATTGCAACTTGAGACCATTACTCCTCGTTCTGTCATCTGCTACCATTGAGAACAGTCTAGAGCCATCCTCTTTGGAACCCCCTTTCAGGTAGTTGAAAGCAGCTATCAAATCCCCCCTCATTCTTCTCTTCTGCAGACTAAACAATCCCAGCTCCCTCAGCCTCTCCTCATAAGTCATGTGCTCTAGACCCCTAATCATTTTTGTTGCCCTTCGCTGGACTCTCTCCAATTTATCCACATCCTTCTTGTAGTGTGGGGCCCAAAACTGGACACAGTACTCCAGATGAGGCCTCACCAGTGTCGAATAGAGGGGAACGATCACATCCCTCGATCTGCTCGCTATGCCCCTACTTATACATCCCAAAATGCCATTGGCCTTCTTGGCAACAAGGGCACACTGTTGACTCATATCCAGCTTCTCGTCCACTGTCACCCCTAGGTCCTTTTCCGCAGAACTGCTGCCTAGCCATTCGGTCCCTAGTCTGTAGCGGTGCATTGGATTCTTCCATCCTAAGTGCAGGACCCTGCACTTATCCTTATTGAACCTCATCAGATTTCTTTTGGCCCAATCCTCCAATTTGTCTAGGTCCTTCTGTATCCTATCCCTCCCCTCCAGCGTATCTACCACTCCTCCCAGTTTAGTATCATCTGCAAATTTGCTGAGAGTGCAATCCACACCATCCTCCAGATCATTTATGAAGATATTGAACAAAACCGGCCCCAGGACCGACCCCTGGGGCACTCCACTTGACACCGGCTGCCAACTAGACATGGAGCCATTGATCACTACCCGTTGAGCCCGACAATCTAGCCAGCTTTCTACCCACCTTATAGTGCATTCATCTAGCCCATACTTCCTTAACTTGCTGACCCCTGGCCCCGGCCGGTGGTGCAGCTCGCAGGCCAGCTTAAAATGGCACTGGCCCATGGGCCGTGGTTTGCCCACCCCTGCTGTAGTGCATGAGAATAAGATTTTGTCCCTTTAATTGAGAGCCCTCTAGTGGCGTTCGCCATGTTCCATGTTTTAGACGTCACCAAAGCCCAGTCATATCTAGGACTTGCACATTTATGTATATTGGACTCCAGTTGTGCATCTCTGATTTCTTCAGATTGTTTTGTTGGGTGAAGAGCAAAATAGAGAACAATGTCCTGGTCAGAAGTTTATCCCCTTTATTTCCTTTCCATAAATTGTTAGATTGTCTGCCATGCTAGTAAGCTGGCAAAGGATTTTATTGCAATCACTTGTTTGTAACGATGGAATTCTCATTCTGAATCTCCTTTTCCAGCTGCAGTCTGTCTTGTAGACTTTGTTTTTTAATTGGGAGGCTCTGATAATAAAGTGATCTCCCATTATTAATAATTTGTATCATTTATTTATATTTCATTAGTGTCAGAGGCCCCCAACAAGCTTGGTACCCCATTATGCTAAGTGCTGTGCAAACACACCACTTTTCTTTGACTCCTTTTGCATACTGTCATTGTGTTCAAAATATTGGGTAATATTTTTTTAAAATAACTATGTTCTATCTGGATCCTAGATCACCTGCGAAGTTTAAGTAAAGGGAGTTTTTCACCCAAATGAAGAATCGGTGCTGTTGGAGTATGGTCTGACATATTTCTAATGTTTGTTTGTGCTTATAATTTATTGAGGGAGAGCATTCATGATTAGAATGAAATCTCCCTTTCTACATTTTATATGGAGGAGAATAAGGTGAGATCATTTTTATTCCAGTGAAACTTTTTTCAACTGTCTGTAAACACATAACAATGAATCTAAAATAGATGCTGTCCTACATTGTCACTCTTTTGTTACTGTCTTATCTACCCAATCTAGGATTTACAGTAGTAAAGTCTCTGTCTAAAATTATTTCTTCTTCACAGAAGGAGTCCAGAAACAGTCACAGAAGGGGAACACATTTTTAAGTGTCGATTTTGCATAGTTTTGACACATACTGTTCAGTCCCAGATGCATATGTAATTTTACTATAAATTGCCACTCTTATATACTTTCTTTATTAAACTACGTACGTAACTGTATGCTTACCAGAATATTGTGCTGTTAATTGATATACAGTCAAATCTGCCTTAGCGACCACCTGTCACGAACGACTACTTGCAGAGGCCACAGAACTTTTCCCCCTATAATTTAACTGTGAAGAGCGATGACCTGTCATCTGCAACCAGTGACCACATTTTCTTACACCCTTCAGAGCTGGGTACCTAGCCAGCAGCTGCCACGCTTGGCTCTGCCCAGCTCTGAAGGCAGTGCCGCCGCCAGCAGCAGTGCAGAAGTAAGCGTTGCAATATCATACCTTTGAAAAAAGACCACCTCTCACAAGCGACCACTTTTGCTAACTCCCATAAGTGGTCTCTCTTGGCAAGTTTTTCTGTATGTATCAAATGAGAATAGTTCTTACTTAACAGTTTCCCTTTAAAGAAAAATATTTAAACCCTAAACTCAAGATACAAATGATACATTAAAAAAAATAACAACCAATCCGTGAGTCAGAGTTAAGGTGCTTGTGTTTTGATGAAATATACACTTCCTTCTACTTCATATGGATAATGTATTATGTGGGTTGTGTAGGCTATAAGGTACACTTAACAATTCATTTCCTTGCTTTTAAGTGCTTGGATTTTGTAAGTGATCAGATGGGTGAGTATACTTTTGTCCCTGAGGCCTGGTCTACACTTAAAAGTTAGGTCGACCCAGCTGTGTTGCTCCGGGGTGTGAAGAATCCACCTGACCTAACCCTTCCCATCAGCGTAGGTAATGTCTACACTGAAGTTCTCCAGCGGCACTGTGTCTCCAGACACAAGCCCTGAGACAGCCTGAAGTCTTCTTTGAACCAAGAAGTTTGAGCTTGGAATAATCAAATTCTTCCTATAAACCATCAGTCAAAGATTTTAGCTAGTTCTGGTTCGTGGGAGCTTCACCCTGAGATGAGAAAGATGTAGTGGCCCTGGGAACAAATAAATTGGATTTTTCTTCTTTGATTTGACCTCTTTTTAGTGTCTCTTGCTAATATTTTTGGTGCAGTTGTATTCCTGTCAAGGCTGAATCCCCACTCTGTCACTCTGAGTGCAGAAGTGGGGGCCTGCAAGGATTTTAAAAATTAATACTTGACACTCCAAACACTCCCAAGGTTACAGCTTTTCTCTGACCTTGGCTTGGTAAACTCTGCCACCACCCAAATGCAAAACCCGCCCCTTTGAACCCAGGAAGGAGCACTTGGGAATTCCTCCCTGTGGGGTACCCATAAGCCTCCCCCCCACCCCCCGGGGGGGAAGAGTTCAGAAATAAAACAAAGGAAATGAGCTGTGGCTACCAGCTAATCAAAGAACATGCACAAACCTCTTAGGACACCAAAAATCCAATCCTGTTCCTAAAAAAGCTAAATTTTATTAAAACAAAAAGGAAAAAATTACATTTGGAACTTAGCCTTTTGCTAAATTTTAAAAGAGCAATTCCAAAAATTAAGCACCCAAAATAGCTTTCTTGGGGGTTCAGCTTAAAGGTTACAAGCAAACGAGCATCTGGGGTTAGCACAGAGGAGATCCACAGACCAAAATAAAAAAGAAACCTGATTGTGTCTGTCTAAACATTTCTTATCCAAATAATTTTTTCTAGGTATGAAAGATGAATGTTCATATCTGGTTCAAGCCTTACACAGCATTGCTGCTCTGTCTCTGCAGCCCAGAGAACAACAGACAAAGGGAAAGTTTCTTTCCCAATTTTAAAAAGTTCTACCTTCCCATTGGCTCTTTTGGTCAAGTGCCCTCTCCTTTTCTTTTACCTGTTGGCTTGTTAACCCTTTACAAGTAAAGCAAGCAGAGAACAGACCAAGAGGGATTTTAAAGCTAACTGGCTGGCTGGGTGTCCATCAAAGGGAGCTACCCCCCCTCCCTGCCCCCATCACAATTCCGTTGAGTTTATTGTGCAATTTTACACAGAAATTGATATGATGGTGCTTTCTGTAGTATCATCAACCTCAGGTATTCAGGAATCTTGCCTCAGAAAGTCATGAGATTTGGTTTAAATAGCATGAGATTAAAAAAAAAAAACTTACCTTTTGGGTTCTATGTATTTGGGCGTCTGGGTTTTGAGCCTTTAGGATCACACTCAGATTACATTTTCAAGCTTTTCTCTCCAGTCAGGAGGGCTAGGAGTTGATTTCTTATAAAATGAATGTGGAGAGTCTCCTGGAGCCAAAGTTTTAAAAAAAAGCACCAGATGGTGTGAGATTGGTGGCACGCAGGATTTCAGTATTGCATCGGGGGTGCAGGAGGGGGCTCCAGACTGGGGTAGAGTGTTGGGATGCAGGAGGGGGTACAGGGTGCTGGCTCTGAGAGGGGGCTCAGTGATGGGGGTTGGGGTGTGGCCTGTTAGGATATAGATATTCAGGCCTGTCTGCAAAGCCTGTACTTTAAGAATTTAGGTATGTGTTTATCATTTAGCTAGTTATAGAGGTATAAAAGAAAGAATCAAAATCACTGTCTGCCTGTATAAGGCCTTTTCTCACTATGACAGTCTGAGGCCCTGTTCTTAGGCTAAGGCCTCTGGCTAAGCAGCAAGGCAGCCATAAACTGGGAATCATATGGTCACATCCTTATATTCCAAACTGGGCACATTGAAATAAGGTGCTATTGGGCTGTTAGGCATTATCAGGACAGGACTGTATTCGTATCACCTCCAGAGAAAGGGAAGTGCTTAGAGGATGTAAAAGGAAACTTAGTTTAATAACATCCTGTCTGGCAAGAACTCGCTTATCAATAGCTGGGATGTGAAATCCTCATTTCTTTTTCTATCACTGTAGTCCCCATTTCCCCATTGTTTGTCTGTATAATCTCTGTCTGGTTCTGAGATTGTTTCTGTCTTCTGTATAATTAATTTTGCTGGGTGTAAACTAATTAAGGTGGTGGGATATAATTGGTTAAATAATCATGTTACAATATGTTAGAATTGGTTAGTTAAATTTCAGTAAAATGACTGGTTAAGGTATAGCTAAGCAGAACTCAAGTTTTACTATATAGTCTGCAGTCAATCAGGAAGAAAAGGGGGGAATGGGAATGGGGGAATTGGAATCATATTTTGCTAACGGGGGGAATGAGAACAGGGACACGGGCAAGGTTCTGTGGTGTCAGAGCTGGGAAGGGGGACACTAAGGAAGGAAACTGGAATCATGCTTGCTGGAAGTTCACCCCAATAAATATCGAATTGTTTGCACCTTTGGACTTCGGGTATTGCTGTTCTCTGTTCATGCGAGAAGGACCAGGGAAGTGAGTGGGTGAAGGAGTAAGCACCCTAACACAGCCTCTCACTGGGCAGCACTTACCTCTGGCGGCTCCCGGTCAACAGCAGGTGCAGCGAGGCTAAGGCAGGCTCCCTGCCTACTCGGGCCCCACACCGCTCCCAGAAGGGGCCAATACGCCCC
Source organism: Natator depressus (assembly GCF_965152275.1). Classification (NCBI taxonomy): domain Eukaryota; kingdom Metazoa; phylum Chordata; order Testudines; family Cheloniidae; genus Natator; species Natator depressus. Next base: position 41,507,884 of record NC_134241.1, on the reverse strand, counting down.
TGGGAGGGGCAGGGGACACGTGGCCCTCTCTGCAAGCACTGCCCCCGCAGCTCTCTCGGCTAATGGGAACTGCAGGAGCGGTGCTTGCAGGCAGGAGCAGTGTGGGGAGGGAGACCCCTGGCCACAGGGCTGTGCTGTCCACTTCTGGGAGCAGCGTGGGACCTGGGTAGGCAGGGAGTCTGCCTTAGCTGCAGCCACACTGCATCACTGGAGATCACGATCGACTGGGAGATCCTCTAGGATCGACCAGTTGATCGCGATCAATCGGTTGGTGACCACTGCTTTAGAGTGGTAAGAGTGGGGAGCTTCTGCTTGCTGCTCTCTCCACCCCATCCCACTGACTGCCCCCCTTTCACAAGTCTGTCCCTCCTTGTGGATTTCTCCTGCAAACATCTCTCGTGCGAGCTGAAGAGGAAGCAACGGTTGCCATGGTAACTGTATCTGCATAGTCTCCTTGGCTCCTGAACAAAGTTTTCTCCTCTCTGGACTGGCTGAGGCTGATTTCGCTGGGTTTGCTCCCAGGCATCCTGAACAAGGAGTGTGAGCCTCGCACATGGCCAGCCCCGGGCTTGCTTTCCACTGGGTGCTGACGTAGACACAGCATTAGTGGAGACATCTTCGCCCAGGACAGTGCTTGGCTGGCATCTCTCTGGCCCACCAGCTGAATGTGACTGGCTTGAGCCATTGACTCAACCACCCTGCCTGCACAAGCCTGGCCTGGCCCTGATAGTGTTTTGCTGTCCAAAGGGGGTCTCAGAGCACATTCCATGGGTTGTAACAGCCTTATGCCTTGTGGGGCAGGAGATTTATCATCAGCCCATTTCACAGAGGGAAGACGGGCATGGAAAGGCTGAAGCCAGTGGTTTTCGAAGACATTTCTGTGGCTGCTCAGTGGAGCTATTGATTCCATCAGGTCTTTCCCAACAGCCTGGCAGCGAGGCATGTACTCAGCCACAGAATTGCATTGTCCTTCCATGCAAGGCTGACCACTCTCTTGCCTCCTTCCCTACCTGTCACAACCCCCTGCTCTCACCATTCCCTTTCCAGCTTCTCTTCCAAGCATCCAGATCCCCGCTCCATGTGGCACCTGTGGACCACAGTAACATCTCAGGCTCTAACAGTAGCTACCGGGAAAGGGCACTCTGGAGAAGAATGGCAGGGCAGGGGTTCTACAGAGTGCATCTCGCAGCTTATCTGTTGCTCTGTGCCCTACTGCTGCAGCTTTGGAATGTGACCGGGTAAGGGTGGGTTCCTGGCTGGAATGACCAGACTGGTACATTTTCAACAAACACTTTCACTACAGATCACTGACTCCACGGTCAGCACAGCTGCAATGAGGAAATGTCCCCAGAAGAGAGAACTCATCGTAGTAGGTGAAGATGGGGTTTTACTCCACTCATTTGAATTGGGCACTGGAACCAGGGCATCCCGACGTGCTTCGCTCAATGAGGCACACACCAGAGGGATGTGCTCACAGACATTTTTCTTCTGAAGATGCCAGTGTCCCAGAACCAGACTGGGAAATAACAAGTGATGCCCTGTCCCAAGTCCCACTCCTTTGTGTTGCCCAAGTTACATGCTGTTCACATTCAGTTAGGCAGCTCTTCAGAATGCAAGTCTCTCCTCTCTCTCATGTTCTTTGATTAGCAATTGAGAGTTACCCCCCGCCCAGGTGTTTAACACCCCCATTCAGAGATGGTACCGCTGTGAGCATCTAGTCCAACCTCCTGTGTAACACAGGCCACACACTGGAGCAGTTCAGAAAAAGGGAGTGTCTGCCGCCATAGGCCACTGGATAGGTAGAGAGCAGTTGTTTATTCTGCAGAAGAAAATCCTAACTGTACCAGGGAACTGACTCAGAGCCTTTTGCTGCCTTAGGCCTTGTCTACACTGCCACTTACAGTGCTGAAACTTTCTTCGCTCAGGGGTGTGAAACAACACGCCCCTGAGCAATGCAAGTTTCAGCGCTGTAAAGTGGCAGTGTAGACAGTGCTGCAGCGCTGGGAGCTATTCCCCTCGCGGAGGTGGTTTGATTACACCGCTTTAACGTCGGCCATGCAGACGTACCCTTAGTAGAGGCCAACTGTACCAGAATCAAACAAAAATGTCTATAATGAGGCTGAAACCCTCCTGATCAGGTCCACAGCTGGTGTGCATTCATCTCTCTCCACCGAAGTCCGTGTGCCTTCTTTGCACTGCCATCTCCCCAGCTGCATTGGCTAGTGTCTGAAAACCCCTCTGCTGCACACTTGAGCATGATGAACATGGGAGCAGGCTGCAACCACTCTACTGAATTGCTGTATTATTTAACTCTATTCCTGGTTGATTTGTTATTAAATTATGGTTGGTGTTTCATTAGCAAGCCCCCTTGGGCATGTGGCTTATTAGTGAATTATTGGCTAGATCTTCGCATGTGTATCCCTAGAGCTCAGCAGAGGGATTGTGCTGATGAGCTGCTGGAGCAGATGGCTCTTTGGGCATTACAGGCCAGATTTGCAAGACAGCTCAGCTGCCACTTAGGCATCTAAGTAAGGAGCCAGGCTTGCCAGGGAGCTTGGCAAACTGGGCTGCTGAATTCCTTGGAGAACATGGCTCACATTGCCCCCAGCAGTTTGGTTGGAGATCTGTCACAGCCCCATCTTCCCGAAGCTTTTGGCACTTGCTGCAGCAGTCTAAGCACCAGTGACCTGGGGCATGAGTCCCTTTACCACTAAGGCATCCTTGGCTATGGCACTCTGTTGAGCCTCTCTGGAGAGCATCATATCCATTGTATCCTGGTAACCTACCATATGCTTCATTAACACCTTTGCCATAACAGTACACTGCCCTGGACTCACCATTTCTGTGCGACCCAAGCAAAATAAAGTCTCAATAACCCAACAATCATAGTAACGTCAGGCTGAAAGGAACCTCGAGAGGTTGTCTAGTCCAGTACCTTGCACCAAGGCAGGACTGAGTAACCCTAGACCAGCCATGACAGCTGTTTGTCTCACATAAATGTTCGAGAAAGCAAAGTTTCTCAGAAGTCTGTCTCTTATACAGAAGAAGCCCAAATTAATCAGCACTGTGCATAGGCCAAGACAGGAGATGTCGGACCCCACCATGTAGGAATCTGAACTCGACTTGTGTCATTACCCACTAAGAGCAGTGAATCAGAAAGATGGGTCCTAGCACTACACCATGCAATTTCGTAGCTTGTACAGTGCACTGCAAAGCAGCCAAGATTATGCACAGAGGCAGTCTTTGGCATTGGTGCATCAATCACCAGGTCCTCTTGTCCACAGCCTATCCTCCTGGGACACAATGTACTTGCAGACTCGCTCAGCAGAAATTTTGCAATAGACCACAAGTTGGAACTTCACAATTCCATAATTCAGAGATCAGACCAGAGATCACTTCGCATCGTAGATGAACAGCAAATGTTCTACATACTGCTCCAGGGGAGGCCTTGGTCTGGGCCACCACTCCCAGGGCATTGCTCTCCTACTCCCCTGGTCAGACCAACTTAGCCATGCCTTCCCTCCTCTACCACTTCTGCCTTGGATGCTGCACAAGGTCCAACGAGACAGAGTGATGGTCATTCTGACCACACCCTGGTGGCCCAGACAGTTCTGGTTTCTCAATCTCCTCTGCATGTTCTCCTGCCCATCGATTCCCATTGCCAACTTCCCCAATCTGACCCAGTACAAGGCAAGAGCCAACATCCCAATGCACACATGCTACACCTCAGAATGTGGTATTTGGATGAGCATCCACTTTAGTACAGAATGTTCTTCAGCTGTACAGCATGTTCTTTCCAGCATCAGGAAAGAGTCCACTGGGCAACGTTACCAAGCCAAGTGGAAATGCTTCGCAACTTGAGCTCAACGCAAAGGAGTCTTACCAGAATCCACAGGGGTCCCCCTCATTCTGAACGAAATTCTATCCTTAAAGTCATCAGGTCTCACCTGCAGTTCTTTGAGAGTCCACCTGGCGGCAATTAGTGCATTCCACCCTCTGGTGGAAGGTTGCTCTGTCTTTACACACCTGCTAACTGCTAGGTTTTGGAAAGGCCTCCCACCCATCCAACCAACTGTACCCCAATGAGACCTGAATCTAGTTCTCTCTCTGCTGATGAAGCCATCCTTTGAGCCATTAGCTTTGTGCTCCATGCCCCTTCTTTTCATGAAAGTCTCCTTCCTGGTTGCAATTACTTCAAGATGGGTCAGCAAGCTCGGAGCTAAGATCGTGGACCCTCCTTTGATGATATTGCACAAGGATAAAGTCTCCCTAGGGCTACACCCCAAATTTTTGCCAAAGATGGTCTCCCAGTTTCACGTAAATCAAGCCATTCACCTGTTTTCTTCCTGAGACCACACACTTCTGCAGAGGAATGTCAACTCCATTCCCTCAACATACAGCGAGCTTTGGCCTTCTACCTGCAGAGAACTAAACAAATCAGAAAATCCCCTAGACTGTTTGTTGCAGTATCAAAAAGACTCAGGGTGGGGTGGAGGGGGGAACAGGACAGGCCATCGCCACCCAGAGCATCTCCAAATGGATTTCCGGTTGCATTATACACTACTACTAAGTGTCAGGCCTACCTCCCCTTACAGGGGTGCGATCTCACTCCATGAGAGCTCAGCCTTCAACTACGGCCTCCCTTCAAGATGTTCCATTTGTAGACATATGTAGAGCAGCCAAATGGAGTTCGGTTCACACCCTTGCAGCACACTATGCCTTAGTGCAGGACTCGGCGGCAGATGCCTCCTTCAGCACAGCAGTTCTCCACATGACCATTCCATCCTCATCCTCGCAGTGTCCTCCTCCAACTTAGGTACTGCTTGTCAATCACCCTCAGTGGAATACAATAGGGACCATCACTCGAAGAGGGAAAGGATGTTACTTACCTGTAACAGGAGGTTCTTTGAGATGTATTGTCCTCATTTGTATTCCACTCCCCGCCCGCCTTCCCCTCTGCTGTGGATTGGTCAATTTTCAGTAGAGAAAGAACTGAAGATGAGGTCGGTCTGTCCCGCCCTTTATCGCCTCTGATGGAAGCACAAGGTGAGCCAGGGTGCATGCGCAGACCAATGGACACTAACTTTCAAATTCTCCAACTCTGGACAAATGGCACGTGCGTAACCCCTCAGTGGAATACAGACAGGGACCACATATCTTGAAGAACCTCCAGTTACAGGTAAATAACCTCTTATGATAAGGCCTAAACTTACTGTAAAATCGTTTCAATTAAATTAAAAAATATTATTAAGCAATATATGTTTGCTGCTGAAGTTTTACTGCTAGAAATCACTAGCTTAGCACCTGGAACTAGAGTCTGCTGAAGGGCTAACCTAGCTTTTCACAGCAGTTACAGAGTGAATATTTTAGTCATTTTAGTTTATTCAGTTAGTTCAGCTTAATGATTAGTAAAGTAAAGAAAACAATTGAGAATTGAAAAGGCAGGAAAGCTTGTTTTCCTCTTCCAATCTATGAATAAAAATTAGGTGTGAGAGGATGAGCTCTACTAGTTCTAAAATATTGAAGGACGTGGTAACCAGAAACAATCAGTGAAATCTGCTAACTATAGATAACACTGAATTCAAATTTCCATCTGAATTGAGCTGGACACACATGAGAAGTAAAAAATTAATTATCTAGTAAATGACAAATGCATCATTCACCATAACAAAAATATAAAAATGAAGAATCTGAACACATAGAATTTAAGCTTTATAGTTGCTTAAATAAATGTATATAGATACAGTGTATCCTCCTGGTAGCCAAAAGAAGCACCAAATTTGTTGTAACAGCTGTATGTAGTTGCAAATCAACATGTTTTAATGTCTACCAGACAACGAGAATCAGCCTTTCATTAGGAAAATAACTAAAAGTACAAATACAAAACAAGATTAAAACTAATTATTTAAATCGAGGTTTCCTGCTTACTGATTTAAATCATGATTAAAACTCGTGACTAAAATCACTTTAACATAAATCAGTCTGCCCTGTGGGATAACCCTGGCACCTGTTTGCCGGAGAGGGTACAAAAGATGTGTGTGCGCTTTGGGGGCAGGGGAGTCTGTGCTGTAAGCTGGGCCCTCTTCTCTCTCAGTAACGGGCCACTCTTCTTTTTGCTCCAGTTACTGTGGAGCTTTGGCTTTGGGACAGGCTGTCAGGGCAACAGAGAAGTTGTGTGGCACTTACTAGCCAAGGATTCTTTCCTTTAGTTTATGGATTTGCTTTAATTTAGTCCCCACAGCAAGTATCTGAGCAGCCTGATCCCCCCACAACATTCAAACTCCCCTTCACACATGCACTCACACACACCTCTGCCCTGCCTTGCCTGGTCCTGCCTTCTCTCAGCTCAAGATCAGACTGCTTCACTAGCTCTTCCTAGCACAAAACACAGGGGCTCCTCCCCTTCCCTCTAGCTTAGAGCCCAGCCATACAGTGACAATTAGACCATGTCTATTCCACCCCCCTGAGCAACATACATTTCTCCAGCATAAGTGGTAGTGTGCTCCGCGCGATGTCGGCAGGAGAGTTTCTTCCTCTAACAGAGCTACCACCGCTCGGTGGGGGTGGTTTAATGATGCCGGCGGGAGAGCTCTCTCCCATTGCAATAGAGTGGCTACACAAGAGGTTTTACAGCAGCGCACATGCATCAGTACAGCTGTGCCGCTGTAAGCTCTGTAGTGTAGACATAGCCTGAATCAGTCTCATCTGTTCCTCATTCATTTCAAATGCTCCCTGGCTCTCACAGACATCAGAAAGAGTGTGTTCTGCGGCCAGCTGGGCATGAAAGGGCTTTGGAGCTGGGGGTCGCAGTCCAGGTCCAGTGGACAGGCCTCCGTGTCATTTGAAATCTCACCCCAGCTGGCCCCTTTGTTGGCAGTCTCAGCAGAGAGGCCAAGGGTCAAGTCTGAACTGCCCTCCCCCACAAAAGGTGTCCCAGGAGGGTGAGGTGTGTCAGCAGTGAGCAGCGTGTAAGTGGAAGTCAGACTGTGCTAGGGGCAGATCTAGGCCCTTGCGATGCAGTCACGCCAGGCTGGCAGCACTGCACCACGCCAGGAGCTGCTCATTTGCTCCAGCCTCCTGGCTGGCTGGAGGCAGCGGAAAGGTTTAGAAGCTATCACTCTCATTGTAGCCTGCAGGCACTGTTCTGTCAGATTCATCTGTATCTCGCGTCCATCAGTGGGTGTTCAGTGGTTTTGGGGAATTGTACTTTAGTGCTGTTATTGTGAAATTGCAGGCTGAGCCGGGGGTGGTTTCTGCCTTTCAAGTACTGGCTGTCGAAGCCAATGTCTCAGGAAGGTGCCTGCTGCTGGGGGCAGCCTTTGAAGCTGGGCTGGGGTTTGTATGGGTGACTAACCAGTGCTCTTTAATCTGGGCCTCTTCTCCCTGCAGTGGGATCAGTTCTGAAATACACCATGCACCAAACTCCACTTCCCGGTGTGCTCTTGTAACGGGTGAGCATGTGAGTGCAGCTGTGCTGCCCAGCTCACATGGTGTGTGTGTGGGTGTGTGTTGGGGACATGAGCAACAATCTACTGTCCCTTTCCCCATACTGCTCTACCTTCTTCAACACTCAGCCAGTGCACAACATGCAGGGTACTCTGGAACAGTGGTTCTCAAACTTATTTGACAACGCCCCCTTCTTTGTGTTCACCCCTACACAAGTACATACACTAACAAAGAACATCCACATTCAGCTCTCACGAAATATGAAAACCACTAAGGCACTGATTCAAACAGAGCCGTTTAAGTATACAAGAAAGTGAGATGCTGCTTATGGGCATTGCACTGTTGCTACTAGTATGATGGGTGCTCCTGGTTTTTGGAGCAGAGCAATTCCACAAATGAGCCAGCAATCCATTGTAATAGGAGCAAAAGCAAAACTGTGATTGTGGTCGATGCTGGGGTGACCTGATGTCCTGATTTTATAGGGACAGTCCCAATATTGGGGGCTTTTTCTGATACAGGCGCCTATTACCCGCATCCCCGTCCCGATTTTTCACACTTGCTATCTAGTCACCCTAGTCGATGCTTACAATTACATGTGCGCACTGTGCCATAGCAAACGGATTAATGTACAGATGGCAACGACTTTGTATAATGCTATGCACGCTTAACAGAAATCCATCAAAATGCACAGCGCCACCGGAGGACATGGTATATCTGGAGGAATCAGCTTTGCTAGTTATTCATTGCTGTGGGTAAAATGCGTGCAGTACGTTTTTTTTCCTACGCGCGTCCCTCCACCCCCAAGAATACATTGGGTGCATTTGAGAACCTCTGCTCTGGCACACGCTGGAACGACCAGGGCGATTGCCTCTCAGCTTAAGGCATGTAAATGTGTTTGAGTCAGACTGTGATTTCCTGAGACAAGGCTCAAATAATCCCAAAGGGGTGGGGACACTGACCAGCCTGCACCAGATTCGGAGTTACTCTATGTCAGTGACATAGCGATATACTGTACTACCAGCCTTCAGCCGTTAGTATTTCGTATTTATGTTGTGGAGTCCCTAGCGACCCCCAGGCCTGAACCAGGACCCCATTGTGCTAGCGCTGTACAAACACAACACAAAGAGACAGTCCTGGCTTCAAAGAGCTGGCAACCTAAGGACAAGACAAGAGACAGACAGACAGATGGGGAGAACAAGGACACAGTGAGACGGATTGGTCACCACGATAGCCCGTGGTCTCAGCGTGCCAGAGCCTGACCATTGTCAATACCTTCTGTCCCCAAGGGCCTCCAAGTGCTTACCACGCGGAAGTGCACGTCAGCACATCAGTGTGGGCCGAGAACTGCTTAAAGTAGAACCTGCAGGGGGCTTGGAGAGGCCGAGCAGGAATTTTCTGGGTCTGAGTGGCTAGTTTAACAACCAGTCAACCCCCCTTTCCGTTTGTAGAGATCAATGTCTGAGGGGTTCTTGCTGTGCCATAGGATGTACCACATCTTCCTAGAGATCAGTTCATGGAGCTCCAGTGCTGCCCGACCCACAGTCACACGGACCCATCCCCACCATGCTGACCCACCTCTGCCCCTGTTGTTGCCCACAAAATGTCCCTGCCCTGTGGAGATGTGAGAGCTGGGACATGTTTCGTGTAGTTCTCATTGCCTCTGTGCTGGTCAGTGTAGCCAGTTAGTTCATTCTGTCATCCACATATCATTGTATTAAGTGATGTTATGGTCAGTTCATATACAATCAATGTTAAATAGATTGAAGTTGTAGGATTATAGATGTATAGCATTGACAAGTATTTAGCAGTGATGAGTGTGTATTAGGTCGATAAGGAAAGCAAGGCTGAAATGCACGGCCTACAGGCTGAGACCTGTAAGATGTGAGCTTAGCCATGCTAGGCCATAGGCATCAGAATACTTAACATGAGTGAGTGACCTAGGAATAGCCCTATGCCCATAAAGTCCCAAGGTTACTGTAAAGACGGGCCAATAGGTGATTGCAACAGACCACAACGTATTGTCTGAGACCACAAGACACCTGATTGTAACATCAAGGAAAGTCTGTGTTGACCATATGGTATACTTAGTGCATAGATGCTAATGAGAATAAGAGGAACTATAAACAACCGATAAAACAGGGCACCCTAATGTTCCTGGGGTGTAGAAGTACAGATTAGGAAAAGAGGGCTGACACCTTCATGCATATGCATAAGGCATTAGGCATAGGTAGAATTGCAATGTATAAAGGGTTCCTTGGTTGGGTAAAAATGGGAATATTCACAGGAAAACCCCAGCAGTAGCTCACCCCCTACTGATGATCAGTTGGTGAGAGGTAGCATCATTCCCATGAATGTCATTGAGGACGTGAGGATGACTGCAGGTATGATTACTGCATAGGTTTGTGGAGGGTTTCTATAGGCTTGAGTAATTGTAACTTTGTTTAGTGCTTTAATAAAACTTTGTGCTGGTGATTGTCTCTGTGGTTGGTATCCTTGGACTTTGTGTGTCCCTAGAGCCTCCCCGTTTGAGAAAAGCACCAGAGGCAATTTTGCTATGTTGAGCTTGAAACTGTTGTGACTAGAGCCAAACCCACGGTGGTATAAGACAACATCACTACATTCACTTTAAATGAAAGGGTACATTAGCCACTGGTCACAGCCAGCTGCGTGGGGCAAAAGGCCAGCAAATGCTCCAGGAACACATAGTGATCACTGGATGGCAGTTTGGGAAGCAGCGGGGTGGGGTGTGGATATGGACTAGCCCTGGAAGGGTGTGCGTACTCTGTGGTCCAGCCCTGTGGGCTAGCACCCCAATTTATGAGTGACTTGCTTACATCTTTGCCTAGGTACTTTTTTTCTCTGAAGATTTGCAATAAAAGTGGATGATGAATGTAACATCCCATCTCCCCCGAAAAGGTGTCACCGTGTCGTTAGTGCTACCAGGAGTTGGCATTGCAGCCAGCCAGGGCACTGAGGAGGGGGCTGCCTTTCTTGAGCTTCCAACACAGGATACTGGTGTAGTGGTGGTGTTGGTCCCAGCTGGTATGGCATACAGTCACTCTTTGCTTAACGTTGTAGTTATGTTCCTGAAAAATGCGACTTTAAGCGAAACAATGTTAAGTGAATCCAATTTCCCCATAAGAATTAATGTAAATGGCGGGATTAGGTTCCAGGGAAATTTTTTTCACCAGACAAAAAAACTGTGTTTGTGTACGTACACACACACACACACACAGAGTATACATTTTAAACAAACAGTTTAATACTGTACACAGTGATGATGATTGTGAAGCTTGGTTGAGGTGGTGAAGTTAAAGGGTGGAAGAGGGTGGGTGGGATATTTCCCAGGGAATGCCTTACTGCAAAATGATGAACTAGCTTTTGGCTGAGCCCTCAAGCATTAACACATTGTTGTTAATGTAGCCTCACACTCTACAAGGCAGCACGAATGGAGGGAGGGGAGACAGACACACACCCTGTGTGTGGGAGAGAGAGAGAGATGCACATTGCCCCTTTAAGTACCCTGACCCCACTCTTAAGTACATTGTCTTTTTAAGTCGATCAGGAAGTGGAGACAGCAGCTGCTGCCCCAAGCTCTCTCTGTCTGTCTCCCCACCCTGCTGTATATGGAGAAGGGGTAAGCGGGGTGCAAGAGCAGAGGGACATGCTGACATTAGCCCCACCCCTTTTCCCCCCTCTGCACAGCAAGCAGGAGGCTCCTGGGAGCAGCTCCAAGGCAGAGGGCAGGAGCGGCACATAGTGGTGGGGGAGGGACAGCTGAACTGCCGGAAATTGATAGCCTGCTGGGCAGCTGCTGCACAGGGAACTTAGGGGAGCAGGGAGCTGATAGTGGGGCTGCCGGTCCACCCTGGTTCCAAGCCCCCACCAGCTAGCTCCAACGGGCTGTTCTTCCTGCAAGAAGTGGACAAAGCAGGCGGCTGCCAAAGGATGAGGTTAAAAGGGAGCATTGCACAACTTTAAACGAGCATGTTCCCTAATTGATCAGCAACGTAACAATGAAACAAGTTAACCGGGAGGACTTTAAGTGAGGAGTTACTGTATTGTGTATCAGTGTCCCTGTCGTACGCTCTGTGTGTGTGTGTGAGAGAGAAGAAGGGAGCAGGAGACTGACAAGGAGAGCAAGACCCTTGTGGGCTAGAATGTGTGTGCTTCTGTTTGCACATGTGTGTGTGTTTGTATGTATACATGCATGTGTGGGTGTGCCTGTGTGTGCGAGTGTACGAGAACCTTCCTTTGCCCTCCGCCCCCGTGCCGGCAATTGGGTGCTGGTTGGTGGGAGGGCACAGGCAGGTGGTGCAGGGGGTTCACTGGCCTTTCCCTTGCCTCCCCCAGTACGAGTTTAAAGCCAAGAACATCAAGAAGAAGAAAGTGAGTCTCCTGGTGTCAGTGGACGGGGTGAAGGTCCTGCTGAAAAAGAAGAAGAAGGTAAGAAGCTCCTCCCCCCCCCGCCCCCCACCCCGAGCCAGTGATGCCTGTGTGGCGGGGTCCCCTCCACCTGCGAGGACATGTCTGGGCCCCTTAGTGTGAGTGATGGGACTATGGCTGTTGTAGGCTCTCGAGTGTGTCCTGCCAACTGGCCTCTTGGGAAGAGGGGTGGGGGAGTTGCCCCTGCAGCCCAGTGCAGAGCTTTGGCTAGCTGCGCGCCTGGCGTGGAAAGGGCCTGTCTGTTTACTGAGGCTTTGCAGGGAACAAGCCCTTTGGCTGCGGGGGGCCTAGAGGGGCTGCAGGGATTGACCAGGCCCAGCCTGCAGCAGACACACTGCTTGCCTCAGGCTGCAGCTAGTTCTCTGTGGGAAGCAAGTGGTCACTGCCCTGGTACCAGGCCCAGAGGGAGGGGGAATTCATACCCAACTCCTCTCTTTTCTGCCGGGGCAGCCTGCAGGGCTATGGATGAGGGAGCTGCATTGTCATTAACAGAAAGCAGCGTGGGGGAGGGAGCGAGCCTCAGCCCCCAGGGTTACACTGGTATCTCCCCAAGAGCGCCCGGGTTAGTATGGGCCAGCCCTGGCCTGGGGGGGGGGGGGGGGGGGGACACACCTTTCGCATCGCCCTGTTGGCTGAGCCCGGGAAGTACCAGCATCTGAGCAGCACCGTCTGGGAGTGGTGGCTAGTCAGCTGTGGCCGGCCAGGCAGTAGTGAGGGACATGGTCTGCCGCTGACCCCTGCGAGGCCTCACTTTGCTGCCTAGCCCAGTGTCACCATGGGCACCAAGGCAGAGTGCCCATGCAAACCCTGCCCCCCCCCCCCCGCCCAGCTGGCTGCATTGTACCCTGCAGTGCCCAGGTGAGAGTGGGGATCCAAGGGCTGGGTAGTGCGGGGGGAGGGGGGTCGGGGGTCCAGCCCAAATAGCAGGATTCACCTTCTGCCATGGCTACACTGGTGTGAAGGGGCAGGAAATAGCCCCTGTGTGGCTGGAGAGTGAGTGCTGGCTCTGCCCTCGGGCAGAAAGTGTCCTGGTGGGCGGGTGTGCTGGTGGGAGGAGCTGAGGCAGTCCAGCGTTGCAGCGGCTCAGACATGGCCCTGGCCCTGGTAGCCCCTGGCTAGCAGTGGTGTAAGTTGCCTCCCCTCTGTTCCAGTCCTGGAGTGAGTCAGGCCCAGGGAGCAAAGAGAGTGGGTTTGCAGTAGGGAGCCCACAGTGGGCCAGCTGTGTCCCTCCTCCCCAGAGCAGGGCTGGCCATGCACACTGGAAGGGAGCAGTGCTCCACTTTGGCCCAAGCAAGCTGGCCCATTGCATGCTGGGAACAGCACCTTGGTAGTAACAATGAAGGTGCTGACAACCTGCATCTGTGGGGGCCCTGGCCAAAGTGGACCCCACAGAGGAGGCCAATAAGCCACAACCAGTGAGACCTGTGGGATGTGGCCTGCGTGCCACAGGAGGGTATGAAATATGTCCCAGTGAGCTGTACAGGGTTGGGGAACAGTCTCCTCAAGGGAAGTGATGGAGGCAAAATATAAACATGATCATCAATACCTTTTAATGGTCCATGGCTCATGGGTAGTGCCCTACCGAATTCACAGCCAAGAAAAACCCATCACAGAACGTGAAATCTGGTCTCCCCCCATGAAATCTGGTCTTTTACCCTATACTATACAGATTTCACCAGTGTTTCTCAAACTGAGGGTCTTGACCCAAAAGGGAATTGCAAGGGGGTTGCAAGGTTATTTTAGGGGGGTCGTGGTATCGCCACCCTTATTTCTGCACTGCTGCCTTCAGAGCAGGGCGGCCAGAGAGTGGCGGCTGCTGACTGAAGGCCCAGCTCTGTAGGCAGCAGCGCAGAAGTAAAGGTGGCAACGCCATACCATGCCACCCTTACTTCTGTGCTGCTGCTAACGGGCCTCTGCCTTCAGAGCTGGGCTCCTGGCCAGCAGCCGCCGCTCTCTAGCTGCCCATCTCTGAAGGCAGCGCCGCCACCAGCAGCGCCGAAGTAAGGGTAGCAGTACCGCAACCCCTCCTCCAATAACCTTTCGACACCGCACATGCTCTTTTTGGGTTAGGACCCCTACAATTACAACACCATGAAATTTCAGATTTAAATAGCTGAAATCATGAAATATAATTTTTTAAAAATCTTATGACCATGAAATTGACCAAAATGGACCGTGAATTTGGTAGGGTCTGTAACGATGCTGCCTCTGGTGGGACACAACTGAGAGCATTAATTCAGGACAAATTGCTTAGGGCAGGGCAGTTACAGCCCAAGGTTGGGTTTCCTTTACTATCAAGGCACACCAAATCAGCCAAACAGAGATGACCCTGGTTTTACCGCACTGGCTAACCAGAAGTCATACAAGCAATTCCCTCAGACACTCCAGTTTCCCAGTATCACCACCAGCAGCCACTTCTTATGGGGACGAATGGTTATGAAAGCCAATACCCCAGTAAAAGAAAAAAGGTTCTCCCAATCCCAAAGGACCAAGCCCCAGACCCAGGTCAATATACAAGTCAGATCTTACCCACAAATCACGCTGTTGCCAATCCTTTTGAATCTAAAACCTAAAGGTTTATTCATAAAAAGAAAGAAATATAGATGAGTTAAAATTGGTTAAATGGAATCAATTACATACAAAAGGAGTACCTGTGGCACCTTAGAGACTAACCAATTTATTTGAGCATACAGACTAACATGGCTGCTACTCTGAAACCTGTCAATTACATACAGTAATGGCAAAGTTCTTGATTGAGGCTTGTAGCAGTGATGGAATAAACTGCAGGTTCAAATCAAGTCTCTGGAGTACATCCAAGGCTTTGATGGGTCATTCCGTCCTTTGTTCAAGTTTCAGTGTAGCAAAGTTTCTCCAGAGGTAAGAAGCAGGATTGAAGACAAAATGGAGGGATTTCCAGGGCCTTTTATATTCTTTGTCTTGTGGGCGGAAACCCCTTGGTTCTCCTGTGCAAAATCACAGCAACAAGATGGAGTTTGTAGCCACCTGGGCAAGTCACATGTCCATGCATGACTCAGTTTGCAGGTGGCAGCCATTGCTCACATGCTACCTTGAACGTCCCAGGAAGACTTCTCATATGTGGATTGGAGTCTCCCAAGGTCCATTGTCAGTTAAGTGTTTCTTGATTGGGTACTTAATCTTCAAATTCCTTTCTCAAGAAGCTGACCAAATGCTTCACTAATGCTACTTAGAATCAAACACAGTGAGATACAGGTACATGGCCAGTATTTATAACTTCAATTACAAAAATGATACACATATACAGATCGCATAATCATAACCAGCAAGTCATGACCTTTTCATAGACATCTCACACGACAACCTTTGTACAATATTTGCTACGAATATATAACAGTGGTTGCAACAATGATCTGTATGGTTACAGTTCATGTCAATAACGTCACAGGGCCCTACTCATTGGTCCATTTCAGGAGCAAGAAACAGGAGCAGCTGAGGGAGAGAATTAGCCTGACGTGCCATGGACATGATTATTTAATTAACACTTGTTAATGAGGATAAAAGTAGGCTCCGTTCACATAGCAACCGTGAGACATTCGTACAGCAACATTGGGAAGGGGCAGAAGAGAGAATTTTTCAAACAGAGATGGGCTAGTTCCAACGGGAAATAATTGCAGTGTCCCAGCAGCACCCAATACGGAGCTGCCTGAGCATCCACACGCCCAATGCAGGCCCCTCAGAGGAAGGGGAATGCATCATCAGTGTCATAGCAAACACCATCATGGCCTTGGCATCGACCGTCATAGACCACCTGCTTCCTTGGGCAAAGAGAGGACATGGCTGGGACTAGGGTGTGTGTGAGGGTGACTGGGGGACAGGGCTGGGACTGGGGTGTGTGAGGGTGACTGGGGGACACGGCTGGGACTGGGGTGTGTGTGAGGGTGACTGGGGGACACGGCTGGGACTGGGTGTGTGTGAGGGGGACTGGGGGACATGGCTGGGACTGGGGGACCCCTTGGAAGGGGAGGGGACACAGCTGGGACTGGGGGGGCAGCCATGGGTGAGGAGCAGAATCCCACCCCATGCCACACAGCCCCCCAGCCCCAGGCTGTGCCCCTGTCAGGGTTCCCTTCCCACTCTGAACTCTGGGGTACAGATGTGGGGACCCACATGAAAGACCCCCTAAGCTTATATTCTACCAGCTTAAGTTAAAAACTTCCCCAAGGCCCAAATTCCTTTCCTTGTCCTTGGATGGTATTGCTGCCACCACCAAGTGATTTATACAAAAATTCAGGAAAGGGTCACTTGGAGTCCCTATTCCCTCAAAATATTCCCCCAAGCCGCTTCACGCCCCTTCCTGGGGAGGCTTGAGAATAATATACTAACCACTTGGTTACAATGTGAGCACAGACCAAACCCTTTGGTTTTTAGGACACTGAAAATTAATCAGGTTTCAGAGTAGCAGCCGTGTTAGTCTGTATCCGCAAAAAGAAAAGGAGTAGCTCACGAAAGCTTATGCTCAAATAAATTCGTTAGTCTCTAAGGTGCCACAAGTACTCCTTTTCTTTTTTTGAAAATTAATCAGATTTTTAAAAGAAGAATTTTATTATAAAGAAAAAAGTAAAAGAATCACACCTGCAAAATCAGGATGGAAGATAACTTTACAGGGTAATAAAAAGATTTAAAACACAGAGGACTCCCCTCTGGACTCAGCTTCACAATTACAAAACAGGAATAAAACTCCCTCTTAGCATAGGGGAAATTCACAAGCTAAAACAAAAGATAACCTAACTCATTTTCTTGCCTCACTTACAATTTCTGTAATTCTTAGATGGATTATTTCAGGTACATTTTCAGGAGATAATGTCCCTGCTTGGCTTCTTTCTCTGTCCGGAGAGTGAACTAACAAAGAGAGCACAAACAAAACCTCCCCACCGCAGATTTGAAAGTATCTTCTTTCCTTATTGGTCCTTTTGGTTAGGTGCCAACCAGGTTATTTGAGCTTTTTAACCCGTTACAAATAAAGAGATTCAGTACAGCTGCAAGGAGGGATTTTATGCTACCCTTATATTTGTTTATGGCATGCCCCCCAAATCACAGGCGGTGCTGGTCAGCCTGTTTCTCACTGGCTGTGATTTTCTTCCTCGAGCTCTAGGACAGTGTTTCCCAAACTCGGGACGCCGCTTGTGCAGGGAAAGCCCCTGGTGGGCCGGGCCGGTTTGTTTACCTGCCGCGTCCACAGGTTCGGCCGATCGCGGCTCCTACTGGCCATGGTTTGCCACTCCAGGCCAATGGGAGCTGCGGGAAGCAGTGGCCGGTACGTCCCGTGGCCCCATTGGCCTGCAGCAGTGAACCGTGGCCAGTGGGAGCCGTGATCGGCCGAACCTGTGGACGCGGCAGGTAAACAAACTGGCCGGGCCCGCTAGGGGCTTTCCCTGAACAAGCGGCGCCCTAGTTTGGGAAACACTGCTCTAGGAGAAAACAGAGTTAATGAGACACATGCACCTTTAGCCATACTACTGATTATATAAAAACTAACAATTTTTACATTTTAAGGATGATTTTAACCAGTTGATTCTGGGAAACTTTCACGGGAGAGTGCATCAGCCACTTTGTTAGAAGCCCCTGAAATGTGTTGTATTTCAAAATCAAAATCTTGGAGAGCTAAACTCCACCGAAGAAGTTTTTTGTTAATTTTTTTTGACTGTATGAAGCCACTTCGGTGCAGCATGGTCGATTTGCAGGTGGAAACGCCATCCCCAAAGGTATGGGCGTAGCTTTTCCAGAGCGTACACAATGACGTAACATTCCTTTTTGGTGATTGACCGGTGGCTTTCCCTCTTAGACAGTTTTTTGCTGAGAAACATGACAAGATAGAATTCTTGATATGGTCCTTTTTGCATTAAGACTGCTCCCACACCACACTCAGACGCATCTGTGGTTACTAGGAAAGGTTTGTCAAAGACTGGGCCCTTAGCACAGGGTTAGACATGAGTGTCGCTTTAAGCTGATTAAAGGCCTTCTGACGCTCTTTAGTCCACTGAACTGCATTTTGCTGTTTGTTTGGTTTTATTTGGTCAGGTCCGTCCATGGTGTAGTGATTTGGCAGTAGTGCAGTACAAATTGCCTGTAATATCCGGCCAAGCCTAAGAAGGATTGGACCTGTTTTTTTGATTTTGGGACAGGCCACTTTTGGATAGCATTAACTTTGGCCTGCACGGGGTTGATAGTTCCTTGACCCACCTGGTGTCCAAGGTACGTTACTCTGTTTAGGCCTATTTGACACTTTTTAGCCTTAACAGTTAGTCCTGCCTCCCTTATGCACTCGAAGACGTTTCGTAGATGCTCCAGGTGTTCTGTCCATGAATCAGAAAATATGGCCACATTGTCAAGGTAGGCAACTGCAGATTCTCCCAATCCCGCTAGCAGACTATCTACAAGTTTCTGGAAGGTGGCAGGTGCATTTCGCAGCCCGAAAGGGAGTACATTAAATTCATACAGCCCGACGTGTGGTGAAGGCTGACCTTGTCTTGACGGATTCATCTAGCGGTACCTGCCAGTACCCCTTGGTTAAGTCCAAGGTAGAGATGAACTGGGCCCGTCCAGTTTCTCTAATAGTTCATCTGTGCGTGGCATTGGATAGTTGTCTTGGCGAGTTACAGCATTTAGTTTATGGTACTCCATGCAAAAGCATACTTCCCCATCTGGTTTGGGAACGAGAACCACTGGAGGTGCATTTTCAGAGGGACGGATTACACCCATCTGTAGCATTCCTGGATCTCCCGTTCTATAGCAGTTTTGGCTTGAGGAGCCACCCGGTAAGGTTGGGCTCTAATTGGGCAATCATTACCTGTGTCAATGGAGTGGTATGCCTGTTCGGTCCGTCCTGGGGTAGCTGAGAACATCGGTGTGAAGCTAGCGCACAGCTCCTTGATCTGCTGTCGCTGCATACGCCCAAGGGTCATGGAGAGGTTCACCTCTTCCATGCCACCGTCACTTTTCCCTTTGTAGTAGACACCTTCAGGCCACTCAGCATCATCTCCTCCCTGGGCAGTTAACTGACAAATCTTTAATTCTCTGGAATAAAAGGGCTTTAGAGAATTAACATGGTATACTTTAGGCTTTAGATTTGAGATGGGGGATGCTATGAGATAGTTAACAGCTCCCAGAGGCTCTTGGACCATAAATGGCCCTTCCCACAATGCTTCCATCTTATGGGCCTGGAGCGCCTTCAAGACCATGGCCTGGTCCCCTACTTTGAAGGAACGCTTTCTGGCATGTTTATTATACCAGGCCTTTTGCTCTTCCTAAGCGTCTTTTAGGTTTTCTCTAGCAAGGGCTAAAGACTTTCAGAGGGTGTTTTGTGGGTTGTGGTCCAGAATGTTACTTCCTGGTGAAGGCGTAAACCCCTCCCATTGCTGTTTCACCAGCTGTAATGGGCCCTTAACCTCATGGCCATACACAAGTTCAAATGGTGAAAACCCCAAACTGGGGTGTGGTACAGCCCTGTAGGCAAAAAGGAACTGCTGCAACACTAGGTCCTAATTGTTGGAGTGCTCATTTACGAATTTACATATCATGGCCCCCAAAGTTCCATTAAACTTCTCCACCAGGCCATTTGTTTGATTGTGGTAAGGGGTGGCAACCAAGTGGTTCACCCCCTGAGCTTCCCAAAGGCTTTTCATGGTCCCTGCCAGGAAATTAGTTCCCAAATCTGTAAGGATGTCGGAGGGCCAACCTGTCCTGGCAAAAATGTCTGTTAATGCCTGGCACGCACGTGCAGAACACAATGCCATCCACAGCCTCAGAAACAACTCTGACATCATAATCAAAAAGGCTGACAAAGGAGGTGCTGTTGTCATCATGAATAGGTCGGAATATGAACAAGAGGCTGCTCGGCAGCTCTCCAACACCACTTTCTACAAGCCATTACCCTCTGATCCCACTGAGAGAGTTACCAAAAGCATCTACAGCATTTGCTCAAGAAACTTCCTGAAAAAGCACAAGATCAAATCCGCACAGACACACCCCTGGAACCCCGACCTGGGATATTCTATCTACTACCCAAGATCCATAAACCTGGAAATCCTGGGCGCCCCATCATCTCAGGCATTGGCACCCTGACAGCAGGATTGTCCGGCTATGTAGACTCACTCCTCAGGCCCTACGCTACCAGCACTCCCAGCTACCTTCGAGACACCACTGACTTCCTGAGGAAACTACAATCCATTGGTGATCTTCCTGATAACACCATCCTGGCCACTATGGATGTAGAAGCCCTCTACACGAACATTCCACACAAAGATGGACTACAAGCCATCAAGAACACTATCCCCGATAATGTCACGGCTAACCTGGTGGCTGAACTTTGTGACTTTGTCCTTACCCATAACTATTTTACATTTGGGGACAACGTATACCTTCAGATCAGCGGCACTGCTATGGGTACCCGCATGGCCCCACAGTATGCCAACATTTTTATGGCTGATTTAGAACAACGCTTCCTCTGCTCTCGTCCCCTAACGCCCCTACTCTACTTGCGCTATATTGATGACATCTTCATCATCTGGACCCATGGAAAAGAAGCCCTTGAGGAATTCCACCATGATTTCAACAATTTCCATCCCACCATCAACCTCAGCCTGGTCCAGTCCACACAAGAGATCCACTTCCTGGACACTACAGTGCTAATAAACGATGGTCACATCAACACCACCCTATACCGGAAACCTACTGACCGCTATTCCTACCTACATGCCTCCAGCTTTCACCCTGACCACACCACACGATCCATCGTCTACAGCCAAGCTCTGCGATACAACCGCATTTGCTCCAACCCCTCAGACAGAGACAAACACCTACAAGATCTCTATCAAGCATTCTTACAACTACAATACCCACCTGCAGAAGTGAAGAAACAGATTGATAGAGCCAGAAGAGTTCCCAGAAGTCACCTACTACAGGACAGGCCTAACAAAGAAAATAACAGAACGCCACTAGCCGTCACCTTCAGCCCCCAACTAAAACCCCTCCAACGCATTATTAAGGATCTACAACCTATCCTGAAGGATGACCCAACACTCTCACAAATCTTGGGTGAAAGGCCAGTCCTTGCCTACAGACAGCCCCCCAACCTGAAGCGAATACTCACCAACAACCACATACCACACAACAGAACCACTAACCCAGGAACCTATCCTTGCAACAAAGCCCGTTGCCAACTGTGCCCACATATCTATTCAGGGAACACCATCACAGGGCCTAACAACATCAGCCACACTATCAGAGGCTCGTTCACCTGCACATCCACCAATGTGATATATGCCATCATGTGCCAGCAATGCCCCTCTGCCATGTACATTGGTCAAACTGGACAGTCTCTACGTAAAAGAATAAATGGACACAAATCAGATGTTAAGAATTATAACATTCATAAACCAGTCGGAGAACACTTCAATCTCTCTGGTCACGCAATCACAGACATGAGGGTCGCTATCTTAAAGCAAAAAAACTTCAAATCCAGACTCCAGCGAGAAACTGCTGAATTGGAATTCATTTGCAAATTGGATACTATTAATTTGGGCTTGAATAGAGACTGGGAGTGGCTAAGTCATTATGCAAGGTAGCCTATCTCCCCTTGTTTTTTTTGTTTTTTTTTTTCCTACAACCCCCCCCCCCCCCAAGACGTTCTGGTTAAACTTGGATTATTGCTGTGCACATTGTAAGATGAGCTATTGCCAGCAGGAGAGTGAGTTTGTGTGTGTGGTTTTTGGAGGGGTGTGTGTGGGGGGGGGGTGGCGGTGGTGAGAAAACCTGGCTTAGTGCTGGAAATGACCCACCTTGATTATCATGCGCATTATAATGAGAGGTTTCAAAGAGGGATGGGCTATTACCAGCAGGAGAGTGAGTTTGTATGTGTGGTTTTTTGGAGGGGGGGGTGTGGGGGGGGTGAGAGAACCTGGATTAGTGCTGGAAATGACCCACCTTGATTATCGTGCGCATTATAAAGAGAGGTTTCAAAGAGGGATGGGCTATTACCAGCAGGAGAGTGAGTTTGTGTGTGTGTCTGTGGGGGGGGGCGGGGGGAAGGGTGAGAAAACCTGGATTTGTGCTGGAAATGGCCCTCCCTTGATGATCACTTTAGATAAGCTGTTAGGAGCAGGACAGTGGGGTGGGAGGAAGTTTTGTTTCATGGTCTCTGTGTGTATATAATGTCTTCTGCAGTTTCCACGATATGCTATGCATCCGATGAAGTGAGCTGTAGCTCACGAAAGCTCATGCTCAAATAAACTGGTTAGTCTCTAAGGTGCCACAAGTACTCCTTTTCTTTTTTCTTTTTACTTTTAGCCCTAGTGTTGCTTAGAGATACTGCTTCCGGCCATTGGGTGGCAAAATCCATGAAAGTCAGTATGTACTGCTTTCCTCTGGGTGTCTTTTTTGCAAAAGGACCCCAAATATCCAGAGCTACTCACTGAAATGGAACCTCAATGATGGGGAGTGGCTGGAGAGGGGCTTTGACCTGGTCTTGGGATTTTCCCACTCTTTGGCACACCTCACAAGACCGGACATAGGTAGAAATGTCCTTGCCCATTCCCTCCCAGTGGAATGACCTCCCCAAACTGTCTTTGGTCCTGTTAACCCCAGCATGGCGACTGGGATGATCATGGGCTAAGCTTAAGAGTTTTGCCTGGTACTTAGTTGGAACTACCAACTGTCTTTGAGGATGCCAGTCCTCCTGGTGCCCACCAGAAAAAGTTTCCTTGTATAGAAGTCCTTTTTCTACAACAAACCAGAATTGATTAGAAGAGCTGAGAGGCGGTGGGTTGCTCCGAGCCGCTGTCCAAGCTCCCTGGAGGCTTTCATCTGCTTATTGCTCTGCCTGGAACTGTTCCCTTGATGCTGGAGACATCAGTTCCTCACTGGATTGTAGACTTGGGCTTGGTCCCCCTGGAAGCGATGTAGGTGATAGAGCTGTTTCCGTGGACTGTGAACCCCTCTCTTTTGGTGCACTATGTTGTATTTCAGCCTCTTGTGCAGGTTTAGCTGCTGCTCCCAGGGCAGGCTCGCTGGTGCCCTCTGGCATTGGAGGTGTAGATGGGGTTGCAAGCGCTGGATTCAGTGCTGGCAATGGTTCTGGTGCTGTTTGCTCCTCCCGTTCCAGTTATGGGACTGGTTCTGGTTGGTCTCTGCGACTGGATTCACTACTGCTGTTGCAGTCATTGGCAGGGGATCCGGTTCCACCACCTCAGTTTGGGGCTCTGGTAACACAGACTGGGCCCTTGTAGAAAGCTCAGGAACAGGGATAGATGTGAAGGCTTGTTTAGCCTGGCTGCGGGTGACCATTCCCACTCTCTTGGCTAGCTTCACATGGTTGGCCAAGTCTTCCCCAGCAGCATGGGAATGGGATAATTGTCATAGACTGCAAAAGTCCACTTTCCTGACCAGCCCTTGTACTGGACAGGCAACTTGGCTGTAGGCAAGTGTAAAGAGTTTGACTTGAAGGGTTGAATAGTCACTTGGGCCTCTGAGTTGATGAATTTGGGTCCACTAAGGATTGGTGGATAGCTGACACCTATGCTCTAGTGTCCCCCCATGCGATAACCTTCTTCCCACCCACACTCACAGTTTCTCTTCTCTTTGAGGGTATTTGGGAGGCATCTGGGCCTGAGGACCTTTGGTGTGATTCCGGTGTAATGAACTGCAATCTGTTGGGGTACTTGGGGTAGTTGGCCTTTACATGCCCCAGCTCATTACATTTAAAACATCGCCCAGCTGACTGGTCACTGGGGTGGGGTGGGTTTCTGGAGACTGGTGTGGTGGGACGATAAGGTATTTGGGCCTTGGGCTGCCCCCGGTGGTAGGGTGTTGTCTCGGGTTGCCCCTTCTGATATCTGCTCCAACTGCTACTAGCTTTTTTTTTTTCTGCCACCTCCACCCGTTGGTTCTGATCTCCCCCATCTCAATTAGTTTTGGGCTTCCCATCTAGGATGTACCTTTCTATTTGCTTAGGAACACCCTCTAAGAACTGTTTCGTTTGCATTAGGAAAGACAACTCTTCCAGAGATTTAACACTTGCTTCTGATATCCAGGCTTTCCAATTTTTTACAGTGTGGTAGGCGCATCGGGAAAATGGCACATCTGGTTTCCACCTTAGGGCTTTGAACTGCCAACAGGCATGCTCGAGTGTTAGCCTCATTCAAATTCTGGCCTTTTTTAAAACAAGTTCTTAGCTGTTCATGTTTTCTTTAGGCATTTCAGCTGCCACCTCTGCTAAGGGTTCACTGAGCTGCGGCCTCAGCTCCACCATATACTGGTCTGTAGAGATGCTGTACCTAAGGCAGGCCCTTTCAAAATTTTCTAAGAAGGCTTCTGTATTATCGCCTACCTTGTAGGTGGGGAATTTTTTGGAATGGGGAGTGGTAGCTGGAGAAGGACTGTTAGGGTTATCTGGTAGACCCAGTTTAGCCCTTTCCAGCTCTTAAGTGCTTCAGCTCTAACTCTGTATCCAAGCGTTTTGCCTCTTTTTTCTCCTGCACCTCCAACTCCAAGTGCTTGAAGTCCATTTGTCTTTTATGTTCCTTCTGTTTCGCTTCAGCTTCCAATTTGGCTAATTCCGTTTCTTTTCGACCTCACTTTCCATCATCTTTGCTAGCCTTTCTGCCCTTAGCCTAGCCTAGCCTGAGAGCTAGAAAAAAAAAAAAACAGCTTGTGAATTCCCTTGCTATAGCTTAACTACTCTGCCCTCAGGCAAAGAGAAAAAAAAAACTCCAGCTGCTCTAAGCTTGAAAAAAAGTGTCCTTTAAAAACAACAACAAAAAAACCTCCCTGGTTTTCAAGCAGCTAAAAGAAAAAATGTGTCCTTTTAAAATCCTGGGGTCTGTGCTTCTGGTTCAAAATGATCCCACCGCGCTGCTGTCACACCCCAATGGCCCCCTGTAATGATGTTGGTTCTGGTGGGACCCAACTGAGAGTGCCAATTCAGGACAAACTGCTTAAAGCAGGGCAGTTACAGCCCAAGGCTGGGGTTTCTGTGCACACCAAGGCAAACCAAACTAGCTGGACAGAGAGGACTTTGGTTTTACCCCACTGGCTAACCACAAGTCACACAAGCAATTCCCTTAGACACTCCAGTTTCCCAGTATCACCACCAGTGCCACTCGTTATGGGGATGAATGGTTATGAAAACCAATACACCAGTAAAAGAAAAAAAGTTCTCCCGATCCCAAAGGACCAAGCCCCAGACCCAGGTCAATATACAAATCAGATCTTACCCACAAATCATGCTGTTGCCAATCCTTTAGAATCTAAAATCTAAAGGTTTATTCATAAAAGGAAAAAGATATAGATGAGAGCTAGAATTGGTTAAATGGAATCAATTACATACAGTAATGGCAACGTTCTTGGTTCAGGCTTGCAGCAGTGATAGAATAAACTGCAAATTCCAGTCAAGTCTCTGGAGTACATCCACAGCTGGGATAGGTCATTCAGTCCTTTGTTCAAAGCTTCAGTTTGTAGCAAAGTCCCTCCAGAGGT
The DNA here is from genome assembly GCF_965152275.1 of Natator depressus. Lineage (NCBI taxonomy): Eukaryota > Metazoa > Chordata > Testudines > Cheloniidae > Natator > Natator depressus. The sequence goes on along the minus strand of NC_134241.1, from coordinate 41,482,483 downwards.
ATGAAGCAGGATTGAAGACAAGATGAAAGCGCTGCAGCAGTCTTTTATAGTCTTTTGTCATGTGGCCTCCTTTCTTTGTTCCAAAGACATGCATTGGGGCACATGGCAAGAAAAAACCTTAGAGTTCTGTCCATAGGCATGTCCCTGCATGCCTTGCTGAGTCACAAGGTGTATCCGCCTTCTTTCAATGCGTCAGTTGTATAGCTGATGGTCCTTAATGGGCCATCAAGCAGGCTAGAAAGAGCTGAGACCAACTTGTCTGGGGTGTTCCCCAGAAGCATAGCACAAGTTTGAAATACAGACAGTATAGAGCCAATATTCATAACTTCAACTACAAAAACGATACACATATACCGATAGCATAATTATAACCAGCCAATCATAACCTTCCCGTAGACACCTCACACCTTTGTACAATATTTGCTGCAAATATATAACACTGGTTGCAAGCGTTACAGATTATGTCAATAACGTCACAGCAAGACACATGGAAAAGAATTCTCTGTAGTAACTCAGAGCCGTCCCCATCTAGTGCCCCATCTCTGGCAGCTGGAGATATTTGCTGCTAGAAGTCACTAGGCAGTCCCATCAGACCATCCCCTCCATACACTTATCAGGCTCAGTCTTGAAGCTAGTTAAGTTTTTCACACCCACTGCTCCCCTTGGAAGGCTGTTCCAGAACTTCACATCTCTGATGGGTAGAAACCTTCATCTAATTTCAAGCCTAAACTTGTTGATGGCCAATTGATATCCATTTGGTCTTGTGTCCACATTGCACTTAACTTAAATAACTCCACTCCCTCCCTGGTATTTATCCCTCTGATGGATTTATAAGAGAGCAATCCTCTCTCCCTCAGCCTTCTTTTGGTTAGGCTAAACAAGCCAAGCTCTTTGCTGATATATCCAACACTGGTGGCAGAGAATCTACTGCTATGGAGCCCAGGAAGCACTCTCATATGCCTGAGACTAAGTCTGCCTTGAAATCCACTTTGAAGAAGTTAGATGTGGCTCTAAGCAAGCCCAGCACCTCAGCCCAAGAGGGCTTCATATGTCCTAAGTCCCAGAGGCTTGACAAAAAAGCCCATAAACATCAAGCTCTGTCAGTGCTGGAACACGACCCATGGGTACTGTCAACCTTGGCACCTCCCAAACGTTGGGTCCGTCAGCCCCAGTGAAGACTGTTCACCGCCTGCACCATCCTCGTCAGCACCCTCTCCAGTTCTGATGGTCTGGACAGAGACAGCCCCTCTTACTCCAGGGAGAACTGAGTCTCGTGCCCCTCCACATGACATCTCCGTATTCCTGGATCCAGAATACTCTCCATCGGGTCCGTTCCTGTCCAGTGATGTCAGAACACCACCTGGGGAGTCAACAGCTCAGAGAAAAAGTTTATCACCTGGTTCTTCCTGGAGATACAACTTCCCTCCAGCCACTGAAAAGACTTACACTACCTTGGGACGAATCTCAGCATTTAGCTCAGTGTAGCTGGTACCCCATGAAATGAGGGCCTCCGCATCCCCCTTTTGATCCTTCCTCCTGGCCATATTGGGACCCTGGAACCAGTACCCCCCTGAGGAGAGTCTTGTCTGCTAGAGAGTAACTCCTCCCCTCCCCTCTAAGGAGGCACTTAGGCCCCTCCACCCCCTGGATCCTTTCAAAGAGGAAGAGCAAGACTTATTGGATCCAGTGGTTCCACTGGAACCTGCAAAACTGCCATCATCATCTCCAGACAAAGCAGTGACCCCTATGTCTCTCTCCTCTGCCGATGATGTCAGGTAGTTCCAGGATCATCTTCGTAGAGTTGCTAGTGAGCTTCAGATTCTTCTGGAAGAGGTTCAGGAATCCCAGCACAAACTCCTGGACATCCTTCACTTATCTGGATCCAACAAAATAGTGTTCCCTGTTAATGAGGCTATAATGGAGCCAGGTAGGGCTGTTGGCACACCCCCCGCTACCTGCATTCCCACCCCCAAGAGGGCAGAAAAATATTCTTATGTGCTGGCAAAAGGGGCTGAGTTTTTTTGTTTTCTCACCCCTCTCCCAACTCTTTGGTAGTCCAAGCAGCTTCCAAAAGGGGTAGACAGCAACACCCCCCCCCCCCAGTCTACCCCTGTGAACAAAGAGGGTAGACGTCTAGACCTACTGGGGAAAAAGGTCTTTTCATCATCCAGCTCCAGTTCAGGATAGCCAACTACCAAGCACTACTGGCCGAGTATGGCTTCCTGAGCTATTCCAAGTTGGCAGAGTTCACAGACAGCCCTCCACAACAGAACAGAGCTCGTTTCAAGGCACTGATAGACGAAGACAAAGACCGCTCTCCAATCCGCAGTGTTGCCACAGACATCTCTAGAGCCATGGATATGGCCATTATTATGTGCAGAGTCATGGCACCGTGTGTCAGGGTTCCCTAAAGAGGTTCCAGAATACTGGGGAGGACCTCCCCTTTGGTGAATCATAGTTGTTCAGTCAGAAGTCAGACAAGTCCTCCATACCTTAAAGGACTCTCTGCGGATATATACACCTATCCTCAAGGGAAAGTTCCATTGACAGTCATCTAGAGTCTAGACTTAGACCCATGGCTCAACAATTTTTTCATCAGAGGCCCTATAAACCACCACTCAAAAGGCAGAAGGTTCAAGGGACCCGTGTCCCTACATCTGTGGCAACAGGCCCAGCTTCCCAATCTCAGCCTCCAACGAGGCACTGTTTTTGACAGGACCTCAAGAGCTGCTGCGAGCCACTGAGTCTGACATTGCCCAACCGTGTCACACCACTTGGAGGTCATCTAACACTCTTTATCAACACCTGGAGTGCAATAAGCACAGACCAATCTGCGCTGTCATCCTCTTTGGTTATACGATTGAGTTTGCATCTGTGCACAACCCCACTCTCAAACAAGAGGTACACTACCTATTAGACCAAAGAGCAATAGAACATATCCCTTCTCAATACCAAGTGAGTGGCTTTCACTCAACTTACTTCATGATACCCCAAAAGAAGGGCAGATGGAGACCAATTCTCAACCTCCACCAACTAAACGGCTTCAGGTCCCGGAAAAAGGCAAATATAGTGCCCATATTAAAAAAAGGGAAGAAAAAGAACCCAGGGAACTACAGAGCGGTCAGTCTCACTTCAGTCCCCAGCAAAATCGTGGAGCACGTCCTCAAGGAATCCATTCTGAAGCACTTGGAAGAGAGGAAGGTGATCAGGAACAGTCAACATGGATTCACCAAGGGCAAGTCATGCCTGACCAACCTGATTGCCTTCTATGATGAGCTAATGGGCTCTGTGGATATGGGGAAAGCAGTGGATGTGATATATCTTGACTTTAGCAAAGGTTTAGATACCGTCTCCCACGGTATTCTTGCCAGCAAGATAAAAAAGTATGGATTGGCAGAATAGCGTATAAGCTGGATAGAAAGCTGGCTAGATTGTCGGACTCAGTGGGTAATGATCAATGGCTTGATGTCTAGTTGACAGCCAGTATCAAGCAGAGTGCCCCAGGGGTCGGTCCTGGGTCCAATTTTGTTCAACATCTTTATCAGTGATTCAGATGATGGGATTAATTGCACCCTCAACAAGTTTGCAGATGACACTAAACTGGGGGGAGAGGTAGATACGCTGGAGGGTAGGGATAGGGTTCAGAGTGACCTAGACAAATTGGAGGATTGGGCCAAAAGAAATCTGATGAGGGTCAACAAAGCAAGTATTTGCATTTTAGTACATTCCATAGCTATACCAGTATGGCTTTTCATTTTTATTTGTTTTTGTATTAGGCTGTTTTGTAGCTGGGACAGAGACCTTAATTTATTTTTAATTACCTGCACTTAGGAAGGAAGAATCCCATGCACCTCTACAGGCTGGGGACCGACTGGCTAAGCTGCAGTTCTGCAGAAAAGGACCTGGGGATTACAGTGAACGAGGAGCTGGATATGAGTCAGCAGTGTGCCCTTGTTGCCAAGAAGGCCTGTCAGTAGATCTAGGGAACTGATTATTATTATTATTCCCCTCTATTCGGCACTGGTGAGGCCACACCTGGAGTATTGCGTCCAGTTTTGGTCCCCCCACTACAGAAGAGATGTAAACAAATTGGAGAGAGTCTAGTGGAGGTCAATGAAAATGATTAGGGGGCTGAGGCACATGACTTATGAGGAGAGGCTGAGGGAACTGGGGTTATTTAGTCTGCAGAAGAGAAGAGTGAGGGGTGATTTGATAGCAGCCTTCAATTACCTGAAGGGGGGTTTCAAAGAGGATGGAGGTAGGCTGTTCTCAGTGGTGGCAGATGACAGAACAAGAAGCAATGGTCTCAAGTTGCAGTGAGGGAGGTCTAAGTTGGATATTAGGAAACACTCTTTCCCTAGGAGAGTGGTGAAGCACTGGAATGGGTTACGTAGGGAGGTGGTGGAACCTCCATCCTTAGAGGTTTTTAAGGCCCAGCTTGACAAAACCTTGGCTGGGATGATTTAGTTGGGGTTTGTCCTGCTTTGAGCAGGGGATTGGACTAGATGACCTCCTGAGGTCTCTTCCAACCCTAATCTTCTATGATTCATTCGCAAATTCAAGTTTCATGTGGGCATGCTGGTCTCTATAATACCATCCCTAGAAAAGGACATGTGGTTTACAGTTCTGGATATGAAGGATGCCTACTTTCGTGTCAATATTTATCTCACTCACAGGTGCTTCCTCAGATTCATGGTGGGCCCTGACCTTTTCAGTGCAGCGTACTCCTTTTCAGTATAGCAATTAGGACACCTGTAGCCAATTGGGAAGCTGCTAGAATTAATTAAGGCTAATCAGGACACCTGGTTTAAAAAGGCTGTCACTCCAGTTAGTCAGGTGTGTGCCTAAGGAGCTGGGAGTGGGAGGACGTGCTGTTGGAGGACTGAGGAGTACAAGCATTAATAGACATCAGGAGGAGGGTCCTGTGGTGAGGACAAAGAAGGTGTTGGGAGGAGGCCAAGGGGAAGTAGCCCAGGGAATTGTAGCTGTCACGCAGCTGTTCCAGGAGGCACTCTCGACAGCTGCAGTCCACAGAGCCGTGGGCTGGAACCTGGGGTAGAGGGCGGGCCCAGGTTCCCCCCAAACCTCCCAACACAGGAGCTTCCACCAGAGGTGAAGGTCTCTGAGCTGGTCCCTGACCCACATGGTGGATCAGCAGAAACTGCAGGGATTGTTCTTACTCTTTTTTCCCCAGGCTGGCCAGTGATGAGGTTATCTGAGTGAACGGCAGATTTGAGCCACAAAAGTGGCCAAACTGAGGGCTGCCGTGAATCTCTGAGGCGAGCAAAATCCGCCAATAAGCGCAGGTCCCACCAAGGTAGAGGAGGAACTTTCTCTCAGTACATTCTTTCTCTAAAGACATCTGGCCTATCCATCAGCTCCTCACTAGTCCACCTGGCAGTGATGAGTGTGTGCCATTCTCCCTTTCAAGAGCATTCAGTCTTCACTCACCCACTGACCACCAGATTTTGGAATAATCAGAACCATCCCCCCTCTTCCCAAGCCTGTCCCTCAGTGGGACTTGAACCTTGTTCTGTCTGCACTCAAAAGGCCACCCATAGAGCCCCTAGCTTCCTGCTCCATGTCCCTACTCTCAGTGGAGGTTGCATTGAGCCATCACCTCAGCCGGAGGGTTGGTGCGCTTGGAGCAATGATGGCAAATCCTCTGAACTCCGTATTCCATAAAGATAAGGTTTTGTTATGTTTACACCCCAAATTTTCTTTCAGTTTCACTTAAACCAATTGATCCACTTACCTGTGTTCTTCCCTAAACCACACACTTCCTGACAGGAGCAGACACTTCACACCCTTGATGTGTGGCATGCCTTGGCCCTTAACCTACACAGAACAAGACCCATCAGGAAGTCCCCAAGACTGTTCATTGCAATAACAGAAACTCAGGGGACAGGCGAGCTCCACCCAGAGGATCTCCAAATGGATCTCTGGCTGCATTCTGCTCTGCTATCAGCTCACAGACTCTAAGGTCGGAAGGTGTCATAAATATAAAGGAAAAGGTAAACACCTTTAAAATCCCTCCTGGCCAGAGAAAAAGCCCTTTCACCTGTAAAGGGTTAAGAAGCTAGGATAACCTCGCTGGCACCTGACCAAAATGACCAATGAGGAGACAAGATACTTTCAAAGCTGGGGGGGGAGAAACAAAGGGTCTGGGTCTGTCTGTGTGATGCTTTTGCCGGGGACAGAACAGGAATGGAGTCTTAGAACTTAGTAAGTAATCTAGCTAGATATGCGTTAGATTATGATTTCTTTAAATGGCTGAGAAAATAAGCTGTGCTGAATGGAATGGATATTCCTGTCTTTGTCTCTTTTTGTAACTTAAGGTTTTGCCTAGAGGGATTCTCTATGTTTTGAATCTAATTATCCTGATTTTACAGAGGTGATTCTTTTTACTTTTTCTTCTATTAAAATTCGTCTTGTAAGAAACTGAATGCTTTTTCCATTGTTCTTAAGATAAAAGGGTTTGGGTCTGTGGTCACCTATGCAAATTGGTGAGGATTTTTATCAAACCTTCCCCAGGAAGGGGGGTGCAAGGTTTTGGTGAGGATTTTGGGGGGAAAGACGTTTCCAAACGACTTTCCCAATAATAAACCCGGTTAGACGTTTGGTGGTGGCAGCGAAAGTCCAAGGGCAAAAGGTAAAATAGTTTGTACCTTGGGGAAGTTTTAACCTAAGCTGGTAAAAGTAAGTTTAGGAGGTTTTCATGCAGGTCCCCACATCTGTACCCTAGAGTTCAGAGTGGGGAAGGAACCTTGACAGAAGGGATCATCATGCTCATCTAGTCTAACCTCCTGCACATCGCAGGCCACAGAACTTCCCCCACCCACTCCTGTAACAGACCCCTAACCTCTCGCTAAGTTACTGACATCCTCAAATCATGATTTAAAGGCTTCAAGTTACAGAAAATTCACCATTAATTCACCAGCTATCAAACCCTTCCTGCCCAGGGATAAGAGCTCATTCCAGGAGAGCACAAGCAGCAACTCTGGTAGCGCTTCAGAAGGTGCCCCTCCTTGGTGTCTGTAAAGCAGTTATGGGGGCCCCATTCACACATTTATGAGACCCTGTGCCCAGGCCCGGTCTCCTCTGCTGGTGCCTCCTTTAGAACAGCTGTCCTTCGCTCAGCCCTGCTGTTGGTCTCCTCCCACTGCATGTTAATCACCCCTGGTGAAATACAGTAGGGACCAGAATTCGAAGAGGAGGAGGAGGTTACTTACCGGTGAGATGCATGGTCCCTAACTGTATTCCACTCCCCACCCTCCTTCCCCTCTGCTGCGGATTGGGGAGAAGGAACTGGAAAAGCAGTTGGTCTGCCCTGCCCTTTATCCCCTCAGTTGGAGGCACGAGGCAAGTCAGGGCACGTATGCAGACCAGCAGACCCGACTTTCACATTCTCTGGCTCCAGGCGCATGGTACATGCATAACCCACATTGGAATGCAGACAGGGACCACGCATCTCAAAGAACCTCCCACTACGGGTCAGGAACCTCCTTACTCGGCTCCCTCCAGCTGTGGCTCATTAGAGGGCCTGAAAGAGGCCAGGGAGTCACTGAGCTTCCTGTTCTGACTGGGCCCATATCAGTAATTACAGCCGTGTGATGGCCTCGGAGTTCTCCATGAGGTGGGGGGCTGCACTGGCCCCCGAAGGGCATTGACACCTCTACCTCTCACTAAGAAGGAATCCTCTAGCCTAGAGTCATGCCTGATGAATTAGCCATGCCTAGAGGCACCTGGAACACCCAGCATTTGGCACCCAGACGGCTGCCCTTTGGTGCTGCCTCAGACACATTATTTCCAAAGCTTTAACCTATGGAAACTGCATTCCCAGGCAAGCTGTGTGCCATGGCAAAGATAACCCATGAGGAGCCCAGCATATTAGCAGTAAGTCCAAATTGTCTGGTCTCCCATCATGCAGCTGGTGCCTTGGCAGTCGAAGTGTGGCAATCTCTGTGGGAATCAGCAGGGCCTTGGCTCTGCTCACCAGTGTCCTGAGGTTTTGGCCCTGAATACTGAACACCTGCAGGCTTCTCTAAAAGGGCTGGGCTGGGGTTTGCTTACTGAGGAGGCCGATCTCCAGCCCAGCTGTTTCCCCCATGAGGGGATCCACTCAGTGTGGATGGCGCCGCCTCCTGGCAGTTCTGGGGATTAGCTCTGCCAAGCCTACGCCACTTCCAGCCATCGCATTGCATCACTCTGGCTTTCTCCGTCTTCGGCCCCTCTCTCATTCCACTCACCGTAGCCTCCCCTCCGTGGGTCGGCCCTTCGGCCAGCGTACTCCATGTTTCCCCGCCCGGGGTGTCTTTCAAAGTCACAGAAAGTGTCAGGCAGCCCCCATGCCCGCTGCCCTGACAATGTCACTCCAGCAGTGACCCTGGCTGCCTTCCCATTCACTACCCCAGGAGCCGCTCCATCAGCAGCTGCGAGGGTAACCAGGCCCATAGAATCATAGAATATCAGGGTTGGAAGAGACGTCAGGAGGTCATCTAGTCCAACCCCCTGCTCAAAGCAGGACCAACCCCAACTAAATCATCCCAGCCAGGGGTTTGTCAAGCCAGGCCATAAAAACCTCTAAGGATGGAGATTCCACCCCTACTCCAGGTTCCTGTCCAGCACCTTGCAGCGCACAGTCCAGGTGTGCCTCTCCGCCACCGTCTTCTCTCCCCCCGGCCTCTTTCTTCCCTACCTAGGGTTGCAATGTGTCCAGTCTTCAATCAGAATGCCCAGTCGAAAAGAGACCCTGGTGGCTCCAGTCAGCACTGCTGACCAGGCCATTAAAAGTCCAGTTGTCCCCAGGCAGGCTGGGGTGCTGGATGGGGTTCAGGGTGTGGGCTCCCCGCAGCGCTCACCTCAGGTGCCTCCCAGGAAGTGGTGACATATCCGTGTGGCTCCTAAGCACAGGGTTGGCCCGGGAAGCTCTGCAAGCTGCCCCCAAGTGCTGGCTCTACCCCCGCAGCTCCCATTGGCCACAGTTCCAGGCCAATGGGAGCTGCAGAGCCAGGGCTCGGGGGCAGCGTGCGGAGTCTCCCTGGCCACTCCTGCTCCTAGTAGCCACAGAGACAGGTCACCACTTCTGGGGAGGTGCCTTAGGTAAGCGCTGCGGGAAGCCCGTACCCCTGAGCCCACTCCCAAACTCCCTCCCAGAGCGCACACCCTGCCCCCACTCCCACACCTCAATCCTCAGCTCAGAGCCCTCACCCGCTTCCGCACCCCAACCCTCTGCCCCAGCCCAGTGAAAATGTGCTAGTGGGGGAGAGCGAGCAACAGAGGGAGTGGGGAGGGGCCCTAGAGAAGGGGCGGGGCTTGAGGAAAAGTGTGGGGCAAGGCTGTTCGGTTTTCTGCAAATAGAAAGTCAGCGACCCTACCTCATGGAGTGGGACTGGAACTATTGCCAGCCTCCTTGCTTTGTGGCAGAACCACCTGATTGGCTGATTGGGCCCACTTGGCCTAACTCAGCCCCCTGCAGGCCAGTGTTGGGAGTGTGGCCCCTCATCCCACCCAGCATGTTCCAGTGTGGTGATGATGTTCACACAATACTAGAGCTGTACAGCTCATCGCTGCAAAGTCAATGACTGCTGAGGTGGGTGTGCACTGAAACCTGCACCCTCCCCCTTGGATCAGCTCAGCCCAGTCATATCACAGCATCTCGGGCTGTCCTCGCCACATCACACATTATGGACTTGCAGGAGGATTTATTAGCGGAGCACAGCTGGCAGGGTTGCTATCACTGATCACATGTATTCTGCTGTAGTACCGGAGGAGCAGCACGTGCTCTTGTCATTGAAGGCTGCATGGCAGTTCCCTGGGGCAGAGGTGAGGCTGTGTGGGCAGCCAGAGCTTTACAATTCCACCCCCCTTTTGGTGGTTAATTCTACTGTTGCATTCAGGGGAAGGGTGGGGAATTCCTCAGAGAAGGAGTGTCCATCTCTGGGGGAATGGATTTGCCAACATTGCAGACTGAGCACTTAAATTGTAATCCATGGGACTGTTTATGTGGATGGGAGCATCTCCCAGCCGCCCGTGGAAAAAAGACCCGGCGCACAGTCCCTCTGACAAGATCCGGGGCTGGTGGCCCCATTTGAGAAGTGCTCAGAATGCTTCAGGGCACTAAGGAACACACGTAACCATTGCCACGGGCTGGGGCAGAGCCTGGGCAGCACTTGAACCGTGCAGAGAGGCTGCACTGGGGCCCAGCTGGCAGCACTGTGCCCCCCAGCTGCATGGAACCAGGCTCCACAGCAGCCTGTGCACAGTCAGCTCAGTTTGGAGGTGGCCTGAGGACAGGGGCCCTGTGCAACTGATCTTGGAGGGTGGCGGGGCACAGCCCATGGCTTGGAAGCAACTCGGAGGCCTGGAGAGGCGGCTGTGCAAAGATGGGTCTGTCTGCTTTAAAGGGGAGTCAAGAGGGGACAGGATTTGGGGTACCAAGTAGAGAATGGGATGGAGACAGTAAATGGCACACTGCTCTCAGCCCCCCACAACACAAGAGCAAGGGAAAAGACAGCACATTTATACCACTCAAAGGATGTCTTGTAAGACGAGCATGTCATTATCTTGTGGAACTCACTGGCACAGGATGTCACTGAGGCCAGGAGCTAAGGAGGATTAGAGATCACAGGGATAAGGGAAACACCCATGGTTACAGGAGATGGGACCCTCCTGTTTCGGGCATGAGCCCACTACATACTGGTGGGGTCAGGAAAGCATTTCTCTGAGGGGCAGGGTAGTAAATAATTGTCCACCAGCCAGCTTCCTGCCTGTCCTTTGAAGTAGCTGGTGCTGGCCACGGTCAGAGTCAGGACAGTGGAGCAGTGGATTGTGGGTCTGACCTGCTTGGGCACCTCCTAGCTTCCTACTCCAGGCCTGGGCTCGTATGCCTCAGCTGCTGGGAAGCAGTGTGTCCCACTGCAGGAGCCATCATATCTGGGCACCTTGACTGCCCACCTCTTCCTAGTGTTGACTTGGCTTCATTGGCCTTCCTGGGAGCAGCAGGTGCATTGCCCCATGTGCTGTTTCAGTGCTGGGGCTGCGACACCCAGAGCTGTGGGCAATGAGTGAAATCAGTGGACAGGCCTCCAGGCAGTTCCTTGTCTGGGGTGGATTTGGAAAGCACCTGGCACACTTTGGGGGCTGCCCAGACCCCTCGCAGAGCTGGGGATGTGGCAGCCTGTGCTCCCAAGAGGCTCAGAATGGGGACAGTGGGCGGCTGCGGGTCAGAGCTGTGGGGCACTGGCATTGCTGTGTGTGTAAAGGCTCAGGGCTCTGGGTCAGCATTGAATAGCTCAGCAGTGCTAAGTATGTGGAGCCCAGGGCTGGAATGGTGGGGGGCTGAGGGGCTGGTGAGGGGCATTGCCAGAGCTGTATATGTGGATCGCAGGGCTGAAATAGCAGGGCAGGACTGTGGTGCGCCAGCAGGTCTCTCTTTGGGAGTTGGCACAGCACCTGGCTATGCTGTCTGGCTCTTCGCAGCACTCCCGCCAGTCATATCAACAAGCATGGAAGTGCCCCCCCACCCCCTTTTGATTTCCCTCTCAAAACCGAGAATGCCTTGGAGCACAGCCTGGCCCAAGGGATGCCTACAACTCCGCTGACACCTGCCATCGGAGTCAGAGGGGGAGAACACAGGAGAGAAGGCAATTGCAGAGGACAGGAGTGATGCCTGGGCAGATTGGAAGTGGGCCCAGGTCACACATTGTAAAGAAGGGGCAGGAAGATTAAATGTAAAAGGAAGGCAAGATTTAGAGGGCCCTGTTCTGCGCTGTGCTGATGTGCTATGGACAGCTCCTAACATCCTCATTTACAGATGCCTTCATTGCAGAAAAGAGAGTGGACCTGGGACGAGAGCAAAATGCTGGTGATGCAGGATCCCATCTACAGGTAAGAGCCCCTCAAGGTGGCGTGCAGCTCCCCTGGGCTCTGACGCTGCCCAGCGAGTGCCTGGCGGTGCCTGGAGCTGCCCTGGGCTCTGACGCTGACCAGCCAGTGCCCTTGGGGGTTCCTGGAGCTCCCCTGGGATGTGACGCTGCCCAGCCACTGACACACAGTCCACTGGACCCCATACGTAGAACCCAGAGGGGGACTGTCTGCAATGCAGCTGCTGCAATTTTAGGGCCCCCCAGGTCGTCCCAGACAGGCAGCCGAATCGGAGCCAGGCCAGGAGTCACTGAGCCCCTGTGAATGAGCCGCTTCGAGGGAAAACCGTTCTCTGGCAGGGATTAGAGCCGCCCACTGGTGCCCCTCCAGACCTGGGGCAGGGGAGTGGAGTGGCCCTGGACCCCAGCAGGCCTTAGGCCCACTGGGCCTTGTGGCTGAGACAAAGAGCTCCTGCAGTGGGAGGGAAGGGCAGGGCTCCATGCTCTGCCAGCGACTAAGGCAGGGGTTAGCATGTGCTCTGTGCCAACCCCTTGCCTTCCCCCGCTGGGCACCATCATTGCCCGACTCTTAGCTTGCCCAGGGAGCTGGCTGCTGTGGAGAGCTCCTGAAAGGCACATGTCCCAAATCTGCCCTCTGGCCCAGCAGGGGCAGGGCTCTCGGGGGCTTCTTCCCCCATCACTGCAGCTGCACTGGTAGGGCTGGGCTAGCGGATGCTGCTGGCTCGACGAGGGGCAGAGCCCTGTGGATCGGCTCAGCCATGTGTACTCCCATCACCTGCCCCACAAGTAGCGTGGGTGAGGCCTCCCGGCCTGCTGAGCACCACAGATGGGGCTTGGATTACAGATGTCCCTCCCCTCTCTCCCTGCAGGATATTCTATGTGTCCCACGACTCCCAAGACCTGAAGATCTTCAGCTACATCGCCAGAGATGGCTCCAGCAATGTCTTCAGGTGTAACGTTTTCAAGTCCAAGAAAAAGGTACCTGCGGCAGGGATGCGGGGTCCCTGGGAGGTTGCAGGGTGGGGTGTGGCAATGCAGCTGACTCAAATGCGCTGTGCCCATGGGGAGGTCCTGGGGAATGGCTGTTTCTTGGATACCCCTTAGCTCCCAGATTCTCCCTCCAGCGCCACCACCAGCCTGCAGCAAGGCAGAGCCCCAGGAGCTCCGGGTGTGCCTTGCCTCGAAGGCACGGTAAGGGCAGAAGCACTCAGCCCCCTCCTCACACACTCTGCTGCCCAGAGCCTTCTGGCCACTTCCTCTGGGACTGGCCAGCAAGGAGCTGCCCAGCCTCCCCACAGCCATTGTCCTACCATGTGCTGGGCAGAGCCAGCAGGGTCCTCTCGCTGCAGTGGAGGGTTCTTTGTGCCGCACCCCCAGGGTCAGCTTCCTCAGCAGATTGGCCTGGCCTGGGCTGCAAAGCCATCCCCGGCTCCTCACTGCTTCTGTCCCCTCCCATCACCTGATGCAACTCACCATGGGCAGGGCAGGGGTGATGATGCTGTGACTGACGGGTCAGAGGGCGCAGTGGGTGGCCAAGCTATTCCCGTCGCACAGGAACTGCAAGGCTCGGGCTCTGCTCTGGCAAGCTGCCATTCCCCAGGCCTCGAAGGGACTGGCCATGCCGGCTGGTTTGGATGTGCAGGAACCCAGGGTGTGAGGCTGACAGGGCTGCGAGACCCCTTAGGGCAGGACCATGCTGCCCTGGCCTGCTGTTCTCAGAGAGCTGTGGTCACCTCCTCTCCTGTCCCCTCCCTGTCAGGGCAGTGGGGAAAAGCCCCCAAGCTGTTCTCCCCCTTCTCCCCCGCCCTGTGCACCAAGGCAGAGCCCCTCACTGAGAGGGGATGGGCAGCAATGGATCACACTGTGGGGCTGCACCAGGAGCCTGTGATATTTAACATCCTGCTAAAAGTGATCCTCGACAGCTGGGAGTTGACACCCACCAAGTGAGGGGCGGAGTGCTTAGAATGACACCTGGAGCCAAAGCTGGACAAATGCCAGCAGAGGCCAGTGGAGACATGATCTGAACTGTGCAGAGGGCAGAGCTGGGCAGCGGGGGCCAGAGGCATTCGGGACAGAAATCACCCACTGTTGCGAACTCCAGTGCAGCTCCTCTGAAGGTAGCACTCAGGGCTGAAAGTTTGTTCCTAGGAGCCTTGCTGGATCGGGGCCTTAGAGACCATGACTCCAGAAGGCCCCAAGATAGATCAGAGCTCTCCCTTTGTGCATGGACTGCGGGGGCGGGGGGCTGGGACGCAGTCCTTTGCAGAGCCCTGGGCCCTCGAGCCATCCAGGGCTCCGGCTCAGCCTCAGGGTTCTCCCAGGGGTCTTGGTCAGCAAAGCCTCCCATGCTGTCAGCAACTGCAGTGGTTTGATGCACGGTCCCTACAGCCTGTCATCACAGCTTCTCTCTCCCCCATTCCAGAGCCAGGCCATGCGCATCGTCCGCACTGTGGGGCAGGCCTTCGAGGTGTGCCACAAGCTGAGCCTGCAGCACACCCAGCAGGATGCGGATGGGCAGGAGGATGGTGACAGCGAGGACGTGGGTGGTCCAGGTACGCCGCAGCAGGGGGGAAAGGCTCTGTGCTCGGGACTCCTGCTGAGGGCAGGCCATGGCCTCCAGTTGTGCTCTTGGCCGGCAGGTGTTTTGTGACTCGCGCAGGGAAAGGGCCACCCCCCGGAGTTGGCGGCCCCCCCACAGAGCAATGTACAGGTGCCGGGTATTGCAGGGACGCCGCAGGGGTGCGAAGGCCAGCAGTGTCTGAAAGTGCCGTTCTGCCCCGGCTAATGGAGCACTGTGAGAACAAGGCGTGCATGCGTCCTCTCCCTCTGGGATGTGGGCCCAGAGCAGGGAGTGACATTTGCTAGGTCCTGGCCTTCATCCTGTGGACCTTCCACCCCACTGGGAGCCCATTCACAGGGCTGCGGATTGTGCCAGCTGCGAGTGCTCAGGGTAGACAAGCCCCTGTTGGGGATGGTTTAGGTGTGCCTGGTCCAGCCTTGGCGTGGGGCAAGGAACTGGATCGAGGGCCCTTACAGCCCTGCAACCCTGGGATTCTTGTTTGTAGCCTGTAAACATTTACTTGGTGCACACGTAAAGCGAGGACATTGTATTAAAGCAACTCCTGGCCCCGAGCAGCCCTTCCACCTCCACCCTGGGGCTGGCCCCAGGGAATTCTCTGCTCCAAGTCGCAGTGAGCACCAAACAAGCAGCTCCTGAGCCGACAGAGTCTCAGAGGAGTCGCCTCAGCCAGGGCCCAGAAAACGAAGTTACACTGGTCACTGGGGTTATAATATGGCAGTGTGTGGGGAGGGGGCATGCTCGTCTCCCGAGGAGGTGCCGTGGGGCGGTGAGGATCTGGGAAATGGGATGTGCCTCTCCCCATATGATGGACAGAGATGGCACAGACTGGTAGAGGTGACGTGTGGGAGGCATGCGGGGTCACATGCCCCCGCAGATTTCTCGGTCACATGGTGTGGCTGGGCCCCCTCCCTGTGGGGCCGCTGAGCCTGTGAGCTGTGCTGGGCAGGGAGAAGAAGAGGCAGGAGGAACAGCTGGGAGCTGCAGGGAGGGGCTGCTGCTTTCTAGAGGGGGCGTAACTTGAGCTGTTCCAGGATTGTGCCCCCCACTGTCAGCAGGCACAGGTCATCTCTGCAGACTGGATTTGGGGTGTACCACAGGTTGGGTTTGAGGGTCGTCAGCAGAGCTGTGGGGGAGGGAGGCAGCCCAGGGCTGGGGTAGCATGGGGCTGCGGGTCAGGATTGAGGGGCATTAACAGAGCTGGGGGTGGGGAGTCCAGGGCTCAGGTAGCAGGGGGATGTGGGTCAGGATTGAGGGGCAATGACAGAGCTGGGGGTGGGAAGCCCAGGGCTGGGATAGCAGGGGGCTGCAGGTCAGGATTGAGGAGCACTGGCATCTCTTCTAGGCATGGAGCACGCCATGGTTAAGCGAGTGCATTTCATGAGGAGTCAAGCCGGAGCCAGTTTGGCCTGTTCTTCCCCATGTGCCAGGCTGGGCACTGCATGCATTTCTCTCTTGTCCGTTACCCTGAGGGATGGCTCCTGTGATGCATTTGCTAGGGCCCCCCGAGCACTCAGCTTCAGGCCCATCCCCTGGCTCCGCTCCACTTCAGCATCCTGGCTCCTCTCAGTTACATGCTACACCAAAGTCCCAGACCATTTGGAGGGTGCCCAGTCCCCCATCTGTGCTGATCTCCTTGCCCACCCCGTCCTTCTCTCTATGGAACTAGGCCTGCAAGGAGAGCCAGCGACCTCTGCTCTGTGTACTCTGTCTGTCCCACCTGGTTCTCTGCTCTGCTCGCCCTCCTGCTCACCCTGCCAGTGCTGAGACAAAGCATCACATGGGACGTCCCCTCAGCACAGACCTGTGCCCTCAGTGACCCATTGACAAGCAGCCCTGTTGTAGACTTGTCGCCTCTTTCTCCCCCTCCTCCTCCTAATACTGAGCTCTTACCATGGACTGAACTCAAAACAGCATCATTAGGTTTCAGAGTCATCCCAGCAGGACGTATGGGGCAGTTCCTACGCTCAAACCCATTGACATCCAGTTGGACAAGGGCCCCACGCACAATAGGTTCTTCACGCTGTTCCCCTAGGAGTTATGTCAGCAAGTACTTTAGCTCAACTGCCAGCTCCAGCATCGGCCAGCACTGATGCCTGCTCCTGCCCTAAGGTTGGCCAGAGCCCATGTATCCCGCCCTCCTGCTGCCCAGTGATTGGCTGTGCAATCCCTCTGCTGTACAGCTGCACTCTGTGGAAGGTGGCTGCCTGCCCTTCTCAGAGGAGAGTTCTCCAGAAAGTGAGCCAAGCACAAAGCAAGATAGGGCTGCATCCTGAGCCTGCCCACAGCCTGAAATCGTCGTTTGGAGGGCTGTGAACCACCCACCTACCTCCGTCTCAGAGGGGTGACCTGGAAGCCTACTGCTGACAATTTGAATTTTGCCATGAAATGTTCACCATCAGTCGTTTCTGCAGGAACAGCCAGTGAATGTGTTCCTCTTGCATGCCCTGCTCTCCTCTCCTGCATTTCCAGGAGCCAAGAGCCCAGGTAGTGATACCGTTCCTATCCAAGGGCATCGAGAGACCTGCATGCGGTGCCATCCATTCCCCGTACTTCCGCTCATCCTGGGTCTCTTGTGGCTGGCTCACCGTAACGCCCTTCTCATTTGGCACAAGCTAAAATCTCACAATTCTGCCAGCAGCACTGCTTGACCCCAGGAAGTGGGCAGCACGCAGTACCCCAGCAGTCACACACCAGGGTAGCTGGCCCCACAGAGCCGTCCACTGATTCCGGTCCTCGACTTCCATCCAAATACAGCAACTTCAAAGATGTCATCAAACAGCCTGCAGGCACCTTGCCCCACACAGGGACTATGGCTGCCCAGTCGAGCTACAACTAGGGGCAAACATTCCCTTCAGGTGTATGGACACCATGTCGGAGCCTGAACTGGCCACACTCTGCTCCAGCTAGCCAAGGGCTTTATTCCTAAATCCACTTTACCTGCCGGAGCCACAGTCCTTTTTCTTATTTAAAAAAAATGTTGGAAGCCTCAGACTTTGTATGGACTATCAAGCCCTGAATCAGGTCACCATTAGAAACTGATACCCATTACCACCAATCCCCAAGCTAATGGACCACGTGAGCACCGCCCGGGTACAAACAACGCTAGCCCTGCAGGGGGCACGCAACTTAGTACAGGTTAGAGCTGGGGAAAAATGGAAACCCTCCATTCGAACACATTATGGGCACTTTGAATATCTTGTGATGCCCTTTGGTTTGACAAATGCTTGCAATTTTTCAGCATTTATTAATGATGTGCTCTGGAACATTGTGGGCCAGTACGTGGTAGCATACCTGGGTGACATACTGATCTTTTCAGACAGTGCCAAAAAATACAGCATGCACATCTGTTCCGTCAGGTCTCTGTATGAAGCTAGAAAAATTTGTCTTTGATAGGGTGACCAGATGTCCTGATTTTATAGGGACAGTCCCAATATTTGGGGCTTTTTTTTTTATATGGGCTCCTATTACCCCCCACTGTCCCAATTTTTCACACTTGCTATCTGGTCACCCTAGCCTTTGACGAGTCCTCCATAGAATTCCTAGGCTCATCCTATCTCCCGCGGGTACTGAAATAGACCCATGGAAGATAAAGGCAGTCCTCGAATGGGGGAGCACCATGGAGCGTTCGTGAACTACAGTATTTCCTGGGGTTTGCAAACGTCTGTCACCAGTTCCTCCCAAAGTTCTTGGAGCGGATCGCCCCTCTCACTGCCTTGCTCCTCAAAAACACCAGATTCCTGTGGTCTCCCAAGGCCCTGCAGGCCTTCAAGCAATTAAAACTTGCGTTTACCACCACTCCCAAAGTGGTCCATCCTGACACCACACAAGCCTTCGTCATCAAAGCGAGAGCTTCCAACCTGGCAATCAGAGCAGTTCTACGCAAAGGCACAATCCTCAACAACTGCTGCACCCACACGTCTTCTGTGCCAGGAGACTTACCAGCGGAGCCAAACTATGAAATTTTGGACAAAGAATTCCGGCAATTAAGATGGCCTTCGCAGAGTGGCACCACTATCTAGCAGAGGCCTGATATTCTGCCCAGGTGTACACCGATCATAAGAACCTCACATATCTGCATAGGGCCAAGGCCTTCAACCAACAACAATTTTGGTGGGCCTTATTCTTTTTGCACTTTGATTTTGCAATCTCCTGTCATCCAGGAACCCAAACTAGCAAGGCTGACACTTTGTCCCAGAAGGGACGCTGATCTTAAAGATTTGAACCCAAAAACCTCCTCCATCCTCAAGCCTCAGAACTTTCTGGGCCCGGCTCCCCACCAAGATCTGCTCACCCTTATATGATCAGCCTTCACCCAGGGAATCCCTCCAATCGAGCAGAAAGCCATAAGTAAGGACCCCCACGATGTCTGAGACAGGGTAACCTACTAAATGAGCGTATATATGTTCTCCTAGGCCTCCAAGGACTACAGCCCTACCAGTATGCCATGACCCCCCTGGCAGGACATTTTGGCTGTTTTAAAACTCAGCACCTTGTCTCCTATATCTTCTGGTGGCCTCACATGCAGGCCATAGTGCAGGCCTGTGTTGCAATGTATGTACCCACTCCAAGGTGCCACACAATAAATACCTGGGAACCCCTTGAACTCCTGCAGCCCCTTGAGACTCCCCCGGCCCGTGGACAGTCATTGCCTTAGATTTGCAAGTAGAACTATCCGAGGCCGGTGGGTTTTTTACCACTCTGACAGTAGTGGGCCTCTTCACCCCGGCACTGGCCTAACCTTCTCCCAGGAAACGGCCCAGCTCTGTGTGGACCAAGTTGTCTGCCTCCATGGCCTCCCATAGCACATGATCTCTGAGCACCATGTGTGATTTATCTCTCGCTTTATGTGAGAAGCTCTCTAGATTTTGGGCATCTGCTCCTGTCTCTCTTCCACCTACCACCCTTAGACAAATGGTCTAGTGGAGAGAACCAACCAGATCCTGGAGCAATATCTTCGACACTACATAAACTTCCACCAGAACAATGGGTTCTTGCTGCTACCTCGCATACAATAACACAGAATATGCTTCTACAGTGCAAAGCCATTTTTTTTTCAAACTATAGATTCCATCCTTGGTTTTACCTGGAGCTAACCACAACTTCCCACAACCCAGCAGCCCTGGACTGGACTGGACACAAGATATGTCAAACCCAAGATGACCTAAAAGTTCACCTGGAGGACACCTAGAAAAAAGAAACAACATGCGGACCGTCAATGACAGGAGGGGCCTGCCCTTTTGCTTGGCCAGAAGGTATGGCTCTCAACAAAAAATGTACACACGAACAGGCCATCCCGTAAGTTGGACTACCAGCTCTTTGGCCCCTACCGCATTATCCAGCACATTAGCCCAGTCACCTTTGAACTCAACTTGCCCCGTTCTCTCCAAATACACCCAGTTTTCCATACATCACTCCTGAAGCCCCACATTCAGGACCCATTCCCTCACCGCTCCCAACCATCGCCCCACACCAGTACATGTTCACAACATTGATGAGTATATTCTCCGTGAGATCCTTGATGCCAGAGTCAGACGGGTTAGACTCTGGCATCTTATGGCTTGGGAAGGCTACAGTCCTGAAGAGCACTCCTGAAGAAGGACCTGGCGAAGAATGTCCACACTCCTGACCTGGTAAACACATTCCACAAAAACCAGCCTGGAAAACCCAGCCCCTGCCTCCCAGGAGAGGGGCTGATGTGAGGGATCCTGGGCCTTGAACCTAGACCTGGGGGTCCCCAGGCAGGGGTCACACCACAACCACCACTCAGCAGCTCACCTGAATGATTGCAGAAGGGGGCCAGCAAAGCTCTGCCTCACAAAGGGCCCCACAAAGCTCCAGACTGGGGGAGACTGCTGCCCCACTGATTGGCAGTGATGCCCTATTTAAACCAGAAACAGGAAGTTGTCTGAGCAATTAGGTCAACCCCTGGCTGACTGCTGCTGCACTGGCCCCTGCCTACTGCCCTGAGCCTTGCCTCCCAACCTGTTCCTTCCCCCTGCCCTCCTTCTCCCAGACCCCCACCTCTGCCTAGTTCCTGTCTCGCTCCTGGTCCCAGCTCCTATGGCCTACCCCTGATTCTGACTCCAACTTCAACCCCTGGCTTGCACCTGACTGTCTCTGGCTCTGACCCCGGCTTGGCGCCTAACTCCAGGCCCCGGACTCTATCCACTAGGTCTGATTGCCCATGCCCCAGTCCCTGCAGAGGCACCTTCTCAGAGCAGTTATGCCATGACACAGCAAACACTGAAAACAGGATACTATGCGCCAGCATAAAATGACTGGAACTGAGCATCAGATAACAGCAAGACTGTGGTATCATGGCATTATCGACACCGCACCCCACGGAGCTGGTCGGGAATTTAGCTGACACTTCCCCCAGCACTCCCTCTGCCACACAGAATGCAGGGTTCTGACTGGAGTGGTAGGGGCAGTCCAGGGGCCCTAACAGGCTTGGGGGAAGGGATCCTGTGGATTGACATGCTATATGCCAAGGGTGGCCAAACCGTGGCTCGTGAGCCACATCTGGCTCTTTTACAGTTAAAGTGCAGCTCGCAGAGCCCCCCATTCCCTTCGCCCCCATTCTCCGCCTACCAGACTGGTGGGAGGGGGGCCTGGGGATTCTGCCCTGCAGTGGGGTGGTGGGGCTAGGAGCTTCTGCCAGAGGGGACTGGTGCCTGCTGAGGGTGGGGGTGGAGGGGGCACAATTTCAAGGTTAGGCCTCCACTCAACAGCTTGAGTCACAGGCTCCAGGCACACCCTCCCTATTACTCTCAGCGGGCCCACCCTGCAGCTCCCAGGTGTTAGCTCCACATGGAGAGGCGCCAGCAAAAGCAGCAGCTCCCCTTGCAGCTCCCAGCTCTTAGCCGCTGCCTCTCCCCAGGCTGCAGCTGCCATGCAGGGAGGGGGCCCAGCAGCACCACGTGACCGAGTGGGCCTAGCAAATCCTGGCAAAACTCGAGGGGGGGATGTGACCCCACATCACCCCACATGTGTCGCCTTTGGCTTCTGCCCAGCAGAGGCGGGGGGCTCAGGGCTTCAGCCCTACAGGGCACGTCGGCCAGGGCTTGGGGCTTCAGGAGGAGTGGGGCCGAACCGAACCCCAGCATGCACTCCCTGGCTCCCGAACATTTGAAGATTGTCGTATGTGCCTCAGAGGGTCAGTAGGCTTGGCCACCCCTGGGCTATGCCATGTGCCCCAGCCTGGGGATCGGAAAGGCTGGGTATAGGGAGTCCTGCGGGGACCATATGGGCATACAGGTATTAGGTGTTTTCCTTTCTCTGCCCATTCCCTTCCCCATGAACCCGTTCTGTCCTTCGCTGCCCCCACCACCGAGCTCAGGGTCCATGTTACCAACCATGCAGTTGGCAGCTTGGCAGGAGGGTGGAGACAGGCTGCCCTTTGTCCCAGGGGATGCTGCTGCCCTGGCACAATGAGCTGCTATCACAGTCGCTGGGCCAAACCTTCCGACTCTGGGGAGATGCTCTCAGGACGCAGTTTAGATCTTTTGCTCTGCAGCCCCTTCACCACAAGAGTTCTTTTGATCTCCGGCACAGCTAAGCAAACCCCAGCCATGGCTCCTGCAGCTCTGTGCCTATCATCTGGTGCAAATTACTTAATGAGCTAATTTACACTTTTGCAATGTTTGCATGTGGCCATCAACTTCAGCATAAGTCATCGGCGCCTCTGTGGAGGTGATGGGGGCCCTGAAATGACTCCCTCACTGAGACTGACAACGGTTTTACCCTCAGCTGGGAAGAACAGAGGCCAACTGAATGGGATGAGTGAAACCATGTGCTCAAGGGGGCACCAAGCGGGGATATCCACCAGCACCCACTGCTCCGAGAAGAGGGGAGGGAGCTAGCAGGCAAAGTCCAAAGGACTGCCTGCATGAGAGAGCTGGGGTAAACAGCCCCCTGGTCCCAGAGAGCCTCCTTGGTATCAGGCTTTCTCTTCCTGGATGAAACCTGGCCAGTGCCAGGAGCATAGTGGGACCAGGATGGGGTGACTATAAAACAGGGGACAGCGAAGCTGAAATCTGAGGCGGAGGCAGAGGAGAGGCTGCAGTCTGTTGCACTGTTCCTGGTTCTAGGAGCAGAGTGCAGTCCAGTGGTGAGAGAGCATAGCTAGGCACATAGACTTGACAAATTCATTCTGAAAGGCACTATAGCAAACATGGGAAACCCAAATCTCACCCAATTAGAGAGCTGAGTTCTGGTCCCAGCTGTGCCTTCAGTGACCAGTCAGCTACCTTGTTTGTAAAATGGGGGTGATACTTGCCTGCCCCCTTGGGGGTGAGGCCTAGGGCAGGAAAGAGGGCTGAGAACTGCACAGAAATATTGACCCTCGCCAGTAGAAGAGATGGGCCCAGATTCCCTGGTTCAGACCCGAGTGCACTTTCCCCTAGGCCTCAGGGTATTTGGAGTGTCCTCTCAGCTCTGTGCAGACAGGGCTGCCTGCTAGGGATGCGTGACCCATGGCAGGTGTGCAGGTGCTTCCCCCACAAGGAGGAATGGGCCTTGTCTGCTAGCCAGGCCGACGTTCTCTCAGCCCAAGGAGCTGGGCTGGGGCAATGTTTCCATTGTCCCCTCTCACCTCTGACCATGCCGTTGCTGCCCCCTCCCAGCCTGCCACCCAGCCGGAGCTGAGAATGCAGCTGCCCCTACAGAGGAGACGGATATTGATGCAGTGGAGATCCCTCCACCAGGGAGCAGCACCCTGGAGTTCAGCCGGGGGGTGACAGACCTCGACGCCGTGAGGAATGACTCCGGGCACTCTTTGGACACCAAGGTATGCCAGCCCCAGCCAAGAGCAGCTGTGCCCCAAAAGTGGCCTTTGAGCCATGGTACAGGCCCAGGGTCCCCCCAGATAGCATGGTTTCCCGAGCATGTGTCCAAGCAGCTTTGCTATATGGCTTCAGGAGCAGGACGTGGGTCTGTGCCTGGGAGTGCCCTGCTCTCTCCCCACAGCAGCCCCAGAGCTCCCCACACACTCCCCCTATGGCTCACATGAGGATCACTGCCCCCCCCGCCCCCCCAGCTCAAAGGAACCTTTGGGTTTCACACTGCCCTCCAGTGGGGTAGGGAGGGAGCTCATGTCTAGATATGGGGCTGGAACAGCCTGTGGCAGCTCTGCAAGGGTGATCAGATGGGGGGACCACAGCGTGAAGCTGGTGCAACAGCATATGTCCTCATGGCAGCAGCTGGCATCCCCCCCAGCACTGCCAGGGCATTAACAAGGGGAGCTGAGGGGCTGGCCACAACATGGGAAATGCCTCTTCCCTGAGCCGCCCCGCAAACTAGGGCGAATTGCCTTTTCTGAGGCCCTCAGGGAGGCCAGGTTCACTCCCCTCTGTGCACTCTCATGTTAAGAGCTGGTTTGTGTGCTGGGCAGCGGCAGCGCAGGGCGGGAGTCCAGCTATCATGCTCCGTTACTCAATGTTAGGGGCAGTGGCCCTTCCTTGATCCCATCTCCCAGTGGGGCAGGAACCCCCACCCCTCCAGTTAGCCCCCAACAATAAAAGAAGCTCATAGTCACTGGCTCCCCCTCATCCTGTTCTCCCCCGAAACTCCCCCAGCGCTCAGTCTCTCCCCTGTGCCCTGCACTGCTGCGGTCCAGACACAAACTGGTCCCTGTGTCGCCCCCTCGCTCCTGTTGGCTGTGGCATTTCCTGGGAACACAGCAATGTTGGTTTCCCAGGGAAAGCAGCAGGAGTGGAGCTGTCTCCCCCTCTGCCTGACCACACAGCCCGTGCAAGCAGTGCACAGCTGCTGGCAGGAGAGAATCGCCTGGTGCATTAACCCAGCACGTCTGGGCAGTGTCAGAGGCCAGCAGAGCAGAGTCGCCCTTTACCCAGGAGTTCTGCTTGTGCTTCAGAGACCAGGCAACCAGCAAAACCTAGGACATTGGCTTTCCACTCGCCCTGCAGAGACTCCGAGCATCCCAGAGCCATCCCTGCAAGTGGGCAGCCGTGCTGCTAATCCACCTAGGTGGTGGTCCTGCGCATTTGTCCCACCCGCTCAGCCCTGCCAAAGCTGAGGCTCGGTCCTTGGCCAGGACACATCAGGACTGAGCGAGTGCCATGGCAAGCGAAGAGTTGGCCAGAGCACCATCTTGCAAGGGGAGTTCAGAGAACCAGGGGCTCCCCAGGATGATGATCCTTTCCCCTCCCCTAGCCCCGCTTCTCGGAGATCACACAGCAGTGTACAAGCTTGCCCCAATTCAGTCAAACAAACCCCATCCAAGGTATGTGAGTACCCACTGGAGTGTGGGGAAGCCGAGGCACGGAGCAGGCCATGGCTCACATGACAAGTTGGAGCAGTGCTGGGAGTAGAAGTCAGATGTCCTGGTTTCCAGTCCCCTGCTCTAGCCAGTGGGCCCGAGTCCTCCTCTGTCAGCTGGCAGTGCTCTGGCACACAGAGAGGTACTGACGAAGGGATGGTCCCATCGCTCCTGCTTGCACTGCATCCCCTAGAATGGCTACCCTCGGGGAGTGAGAGCTGAATAGTCGGGGTGCATGTACATGGGCCCTGTGTTCATGGCACCGATGTAGCCAGCTATGTGGTTTGTCTGGTAGGGAAAGTGCCATGTGAATCCCCAGCTCACGACCACGCAGCTCTGCTGGGCTCTGCCAGTGGCCCCCTGTCGTTCCTGGCTCTCCCCTTCCCTCGTGCTTGGGGGGGCTGAGCCTGCAACTGCTGCACTGTGCTGCTTAGAACCGCTCTCCCAATGCACCAGCGGCTGTGGAGCCCTTCGCACCAGTGCTCCCAGCAGTGAGCCTCTTCTGAGTAAGGCCAAGTGCACTGAGGCTTGAACCCTGTGTCATTAGTGGAGTGCCACGGGGTTAGGGGAGGTAAGACTCGTATGGCTCCTCTAAGGCTGGGGGCCATCTGCTCCACCCAGGGCGGGGCAGGGCAGTCCCACTGCTGCCCAAAGTGCCGGAGGAGAGAGGAATGGTGCGACGTAGCATGTCACGGAGCCAGCAGAATGGCTGGCATGAAGAGTCAGGGTGCTGCCTATGTGATCCAAGTCTGCTTGGTGTGGCACTCTGTCCCACTCTTGTGGCACCTACACCAGCCAAAGTAGCGGTTCTCAACTTTTTCAGACTACTGTACCCCTGGAGCCTGAGCCCTGCTTCTGGGTGCTGAAACATGGAACAGCATTACAGGGCCCCCTATGGCGTGGTGTCTACCCCCCAACTCCAGCCCTGCACTTGTGACCTCCCCAAAGCCATCCCACAACCCCCAGGTTGAGAAACACTGACTTAGATGAGTTGATGTACCCCCTGGAAGACCTCTGGGTACTCCAGGGGTGCTCCTGGTTGAGAACCACTGAGCTAGAGAGTGATGAGCTAGCTACAGCCTTGGCTAAAAGAGCTATGTTTGACCCTGTCCTCCAACAACTGTGTGTGTTGGCATTACACATAGCCGTGAGACACCAAGAGCTAGTCCCCCAGGGATCATCTTGCCAGTGGTGCCAGCTCTTGCTGTTCTATCACGAGTCTCTCGCTATTTGGTGTGTTTGTAAAGCCCCAGCTCCTGGAGGCCCGTGAATACATGACAGTCTCACCTTCCATTTGTTCAGAAGAGGAAGCTTCTGGTCTCCTGGGTTGCAGAAGAAAGTCAGAAAACCCAACCCAGGGAATCCAAGGGCTCACAAGCCAGAAGGCGAAGAAACAGGTTGCTGAGGAGGGTTCATACAGGGAGCTGCCTCCTGCCCCCAACCCTGGCAGCTGCCAGCAGCTAGGGCAAGGCTGTGAGCCGAGGTGCAAATCTCTGACCTCCACCCAAGTGAGGTTGGGCCTGCCCTTCTGGCTCTGGCTTTGGAGCACGTGTTGGCGACCGCTGGCTCTGTGCACACAGGTGACCCAGGCTGAGAGCATCGTGCTCAGGGCAGCTCACCAGGCTGAGTAGCTGTTCAGGGGGCAGCAGTGAGCGCCTGCTGGAGCAAAGTCAGCCTAAGCCACCGAGCCAGCCCCAGCAGCAGGGAGAGCGAGCACCTATGTGTCACAGTCTGTTACAGGGTGTCTGCCTCCTGCTGGCCTGGCCAGTGGGCTGCTCTGCGCACAGCTGGAGGACAGAGCTGCTGCCCAGGAAGGTCAGTTCCTTAGGCTCCTAGCTTGCACTGAAGTCAGAGGTTAGAGACTAAGCTCCCTACGGCTGTTCTGGCTCAAACGCATTAGCCTACAGCTGTGTGATGCTTTGGAACTGCAGATCTGTGTGACTGCTAAGGATTAGTGTTGTCATTGTGATTAGCTATTAATGCTGTTCTTGCACACAGCAGGTCTCGCTGGTGTGTACTGGTGTGGGAGTTAGGCACTATATACCCCTGCAGGTCTGGGCTACAGTCCCTGGCCCAGAGAGCTGACAATTGAAACAGATGGCTACAGAAGGACGGAGCCAAGGGAGTACAGAGAATGAGGCACCGACCCGCCCGGCCCGCAGGGGTCTCAGCTCGGCTGGGAGCGAGTTATTGGAGTGTCTGTGGGATGTTGAGGGGCAGCACGCAGAGTGGATCAGGCTTTGCTTTTCTCTATGTTTTCCAGGGCTCCCTCCACCCCGAGAGTATCCTGACTGCATCACCCAAGCTGCTGCTCCCCTCCTCATCCCAGCTGCCGGACCTGGGGACTCCCCTCTCCACTCATCACCAAATGCAGCTTCTTCGGCACCTTCTGCAGCAGCAGACGCAACAGACACAAGTGGCCGTGGCCCAGGTGCTGCCCGCATGGTGGTTGTTGCCCCGGCATGCCGAGCACGAGCGAGGCGCGGGGCTGGCAGGCGGCAGCATGTGCGCAGGGGGCCATGTGGAGGGGTTTGTGAGAGGCTGGTGTGCTGGGAAGAGTGGGGTGGAAATGGACACGGGCGAATAAGCCAGAAGTGGCAGAGCCCTGGAGGCAAAGCCAAGTTGCTCGGCCTAGATGCAGGAAGGGAGGAGCAGGCAGAGGAGGGGGTCTGAAACTGGGTGGAGATGGAGGGAGGGTAGCTGTGTTCTGAACGTCTGGAGTGACAAGTGGCCATTGGGTTATGGTGATGCAGGCAGGCCTCAGCGTGGGCCTGGACAAGGGGATAGGTCTGATTTTAGCCAGGGTTGAGGGGTGGGAGTCGGGTATCACAGGAGGAGAGAGCCCAAGGTCACCCCGGGTCGGGGAAGGGAATTCATCAGGGACAGTCCGCGGGGAGGGAGAGGGCCTGGCAGATCCAGATGGGCCACGGCACGGGTCAGTTTGAGGGGAGGCAGCTAGGAAGAGAAGTCAGGGAGACAGCGAGAGCTGTGGGACTGAAGGAAGGAGTAGAGCTGTCCCCCATACGCACTCTTCCAGGGCCATCGGGGAACCCACAGACATCCTTCCCCACACCACATGCCCTGCCCCTGGCCCAGCTGCCCCTGCAGTGACTCACACATAGCGCTCCGGGAACCTCACTGTGCTGCAAGCCAATCCCCTGTGCTATGGGTAGGGGCAGGCAGCACAACAGGCCCCAGCACTGCTGGCCCCATGGTGTGGAGGCACACAATAGGACGCCACACCCCAGGGGCCAGAGGGGCACACAGCCTAGCCCGGCCCGGCCAGCCTACTAGGACTGACAGTCAGGGGCTGGCTAATGTGTGCAGAGTGTACTGACCCTACTGTCTAGGTCTCACACCTGATGAGTGCTGAGGGCTTGTTTGCTCTGTGTGGTGCGTGGGCCAGTGAAATATCATGGGTATCAACTGCCCTTGTCTCCTGGGCAGGGGCCCGGCCCAGCTACGACCCTCATTCAGAACAGCGCAGCTCAGCAGGAATGTAAATGCAGCCAGGAATTGTCCAGACTGCCATGGCTTGGGCTGGGCTGGGCAGGGCTCTTCTAGAGCAGGGCCCCCCATTCTCCGATGCTCAGGGTTGGCCACGGACCTAGAGGTCAGGGCATGCTGCTGCAGGGGGGAATCAGCTTCAGGTCTCAGTGGGTCTGTCTGCACTGCATTTAAAACCCCACAGCCGGCCTGTGCCAGCTGACATCGGTTGCAGGGCCAGGCTGAGGGGCTGTTTGCATTGTAGACATTTGGACTTGGGCTGAAGTCTGGACTCTAGGACCCTGTGAGGTGAGAGGATGCAAGATCCCAGCATCTACATTGCAAATGGCCGGTGCCTAACTGCAGTGTGGACATACCCAGAGAAACTTGTTTCACTGGCAGCTCCAGGGAGCCATGGTTAGGGTTCCAGGGAGAGTCTGTCTCAAGATGAGCTAGCCTGGCCCTCGCCTGCAGCTGAACTGCCTTTGAAAACCACGGGGCTGCCCCTTTATGTGGGGACAGGCAGCTGTCCCACTGGGAACTTCCAGCTCCCCTGCTCCTGACAGCACGCCTTGGTGCCTGCAGCTTTGAACTACAATTCCACCACTGCCAGCAGGTGCCAGTGCTCCTGCTTCCCCTGCCCAGTCTCAGCACAGCGTCTGTGGGAGTGTCTTTCTGCTTGGGCCAGACAGATCTGTCCCATGGCTAGGCACCCTGGTATGAAGCAGAAGGGACTCCATGCTGGATGCAGTGTGGACGGGGGACAGATGCTAGCATGCCCCCTGTCCCGTGCTGCCCTGTGGTTGCAGGGTCCCTGTGAGACTGGAATGGGGAATGGACTTACCAGCACTCTGGGCAAAGTCTGGAAGGGCTTTGTGGGTCCAGGACTTCCGCAGACGGGTATAAATCTCTCCCTCCTTCTCCTGCTTGCTGTCCTAGAGCAGAGCAACTGGCGACATCCCCAGCCCAGAGTAACAGCTCCCAACACTGGGATGGCTCCCGGGGGAGAGTCTTTCTGAGCTGGACCTGAGCTCCCGCTCCCGCTCTGCCAACAGCCACCGCTGTGCCTGGCTGAGAGAACAGGTGGCTAAGGGGAGTGGGCATCTGACTGGAGGCACTGCAGGCTGCGGCTACGGGCAGGCTTGCTCTAGCAGCAGGCTGGGGGTGCGGGCGGGGTGCGTGAATCTCACTCTAGCAGCAGGCTGGAACTCCAGGCTTGGACCCCCGGCTCGGCGCAGGCAGCCTGTCCTGGCACGCACGCACCCACTCGCTGTGTCTCCATGTCTGTCCGACAGGTTCACTTGCTGAAGGACCAGCTGGCTGCAGAGGCAGCAGCTCGGCTGGAGGCCCAGGCGCGTGTGCACCAGCTCTTGCTGCAGAACAAGGACATGCTCCAGCACATCTCGCTGCTGGTCAGGCAGGTGCAGGAGCTGGAGCTGAAGCTGTCAGGAAGCAACACCAGTAAGAGCTGCTTCCCCAGCCTGGCTGCAGCCCCCAGCCAGTACAGGGACCCAGGAGCACAGCATGGAGGTGCTTGTTGCTGAGCTCCGTGCTGATTCACCAGAGCACAAGGGATTTCCCATCCCTCCCCATTCTGCCCCGCTCCGGCAGTGTGCCCGTGCCATGGTCCCCAGCACTCCCTGGAGAGGGGATCCCCGTGAATGCCAGTGGGAGGGGTCACCGCAGAGTGTGCATGGCACAGCCCATGGCCAGGGTGGGTGTGCCATGCACACATATCAGCCCAGTTCCCAGGGGTCAGTGCCCCGACTCACTGCCTGACTCAGGCCTGCAGTGACCACATCCCCTTGTGGGGTGGGGGGGGGGTAACCCACGGCAGCTAGACAGCCCCACCCCTTTGCACCCCAGGGTTTGTGGCATGCAAGAGACTGCCCCATGTCTCCTGGTCCCAGCGCCAGGATGCCCAGAGAAAGAGAATTTATAATGGGCACCCTGCGGGGAGAGTCCCTGTGTGTACTTCCCTCAGCTCTGTGGGGGCAGCTGTGGGCGCAGGGGCTGGGTGTTATTGGGGCAGGGTCATGTCAGGGGTGAGGGGGTGTTTCTGAGTGGTGGGTGTGCGGCATCTGGGTGTTACCAGGATCATGTGCACATGTCAGAGGTGCGGGGGGAGGATGTTTGTGTGTGGTGGGCATGCGGGGGATGGGTGTTATCAGGGCAGAGACATGTGCACGTGTCGGGTGCAGGAGTGCTTGTCTGTGGTGGGCATTCGAGGGCTGGGTGTTATTGGGGCAGGATCATGTGCACATGTCAGGAGTGGCGGGGTGGGCATGCGGACACTCAGTGTTATTGGGGCAAGGCTGTGTGCACATGATGGGAGTGTATGGGGGTGTTTGTGTGTGGTGGGGATGCGGGAGCTAGGTGTTTTCAGGGCCATGTGCATATGTCAGGGGTGCAGGGGCAGTTCACGGTGTGTGTGGGGGGGCTGGATGTATGGGGCAGCACCGTGTGCACGTCAGGGCTGTGGTTGTGTATGGTGGGCGTGCGGGGGCTGGGTATTATTGGGGCAGGGCCGTGCGCACGTCATGGCTATGGGGTTGTGTGTGTGCAGGTGTTGGGGGGGTGTTATCTTTGGGGGCTGTCCATGCTTTTCCCTGTTGCTGTTTGTTCAGCTAGATCCTCACCTACTCCTCCACCCTCCACCAGCTTCAGCTCCCCATGTGAACAGCACTGATCGGGGTGGGCTCTTGGCCATGGGTTGAGATCTAGAGCAGGCCTGTGTGCCTGGTGGCTGTCTGCCAGCCTGTGTGAGGGGTCAGTGATGCCCTAGGCCGTGCCCACTCTGACTGCCCTCCTCTCTTCCAGTAGGTTCCCAGGACAGTCTTC
The DNA here is from genome assembly GCF_965152275.1 of Natator depressus. Classification (NCBI taxonomy): domain Eukaryota; kingdom Metazoa; phylum Chordata; order Testudines; family Cheloniidae; genus Natator; species Natator depressus. Next base: position 41,451,411 of record NC_134241.1, on the reverse strand, counting down.
TGGAGATCACCTACCGCTGCAATGCCCTGCCAGTGCTGTGCGACTCCATCACCCCGAAGCCTGAGGACCTACACCTGCCGCTGCTGGGCCCTGGCCCTGACTCCACCCATGCCCTGGGCAGCCCCATAGGTAGGAGTGACTGCTTGGTGAAGCTGGAGTACTTCCGCTTCCCGCCGGGCACCACGTCACCGTCAGAGCCGCTCCTGGGCAGCCTGGAGCTCATCAAGTTCCGCGAGTCGGGCATCGCCTCGGAGTACGAGTCCAACACGGACGAGAGCGAGGAGCACGACTCGTGGGCCCAGGAGGAGCCACTGCGTCTGCTCAACGTGCGGCACAAGCAGGGCCTGGGGGACAGCCTGGATGATGAGATCGCTGTGTAGGAGGGTGGCTGTCTCCAGACCAAGACAGGGAGGAGACAGTCTTGGGGAGGGAAGTAGCTGCTGGAGGCCAGTGCTCAGTTCAGGGCTTTAGGCCAGGGTAGGCAGTAAAAGTTCCCTCTCCGCCCCTGTGGCAGGACAAAGCCAGGGCTGTGCTCCCTGCAGCCCACGCCATCCCAGCAGGCTCTCAGAGCTGTCAGGGCACGCCCTGGCCTTGCTTTGAGAGAGGAGGAGACTGAGTGTGCACAGGCAGGTATCCCGCTGCTAAAACAGTCAGCGAGCACTCCCACCCACCCAGCCAGCCACGGAGCGGGTACAGACACATACCCTCCTTCGATGTGCAGTCACGTTTGCAGGTCCCTCACCGCGCTGCCCCAAGGCTCTGCCAGCCTGGCACAGCTTCTGCTCTGACCAGACTCCATAGGCTATGGCCGGCAATGTGTGGCTGTACATCCATGGCATAGCTTTGTCCTCTGTAATGGAACTGGGGATATTTTCATTAGCCATAAAATCTATAACCCTTTTCTGAATCCTACCAAGTTCTTGGCCCCATAACATCCTGTGGCAAGTAGTTCCACAGGCTCACTGTCCATTTCCCTTGGTCAGCGTTAGATTCGTTGCCTTTCATCATCAGTGTACCTCCCCTGGTTCTCACTGGGACGGCGTTCCCACCTGCTTTCTTATCCTATTCAGTCTTTGACATGGCCTTGTCATGTCCCCTCCTATTCATCCCCTCTCCAAACAGAGCAGAGTCAGGGGGATGGTCACAGGAGCTCAATGTAGAGGTAATTACCTCTGCTCCCAGTGGAGTCGAGCTATAGATTTCAGTGAGAGGCCACCCAGTACTTGAAACTCCCCATCCTCAGATGGACCCTCTTGGCATTGTGGGCACTTGCCTCTGGGGCCCCTGTGATTCCTGGGGGACCAGACCTGATCTCACTGTTGCAGGTCAGGGAATGCCCCCTATCTGTATAACAGATCCTAGCTCTCTGAGCTCCCCACGCAGCCGGTGGCAGTGGAGCATGTCCCAGCCGTACTGTATTCATGCCCACACCCCCCTGGGAGGCCAGGCAAGGCTATTGCCCACTGTACAGATGGGCACTGAGGCACAGAGCCCAAGTCTGTGCAGCACAGGGAATTGAACCCAGGTCTCCCAGGCAGGTGCCAGCCTTGCTCTCCATGGTACTGGTTTTGGAGTTGGTCTCCCTTCCAGTCTTGTGCAGCTGTTCTGCACACTGCTGAGTGATGAACTGGCATACTCGCTGTTCCAGTCATGCCCGAGTCGAACCTGAGCCATTCAGGTCCATCTCAGCCCCCCAGTGTATTTTAAAGAAGCCTTATTGAGGGCGCAGGAACAAGCCATCGCAAAGTGCAGAAAGAATAGCAAATATGGCAGGCGACCAGCTTGGCTTAACAGTGAAATCTTCGGTGAGCTTAAACTCAAAAAGGAAGCTTACAAGAAATGGAAACTTGGACAGATGACTAGGCAGGAGTATAAAAATATTGCTAGAGCTTTCAGGGGTGTAATCAGGAAGGCCAAGGCACAGTTGGAGTTGCAGCTAGCAAGGGATGTGAAGGGTAACCAGAAGGGTTTCTACAGATATGTTAGCAACAAGAAGAAGGTCAGGGAAAGTGTGGGACCCTTACTGAATGGGGAAGGCAACATAGTGACAGATGATGTGGAAAAAGCTGAAGTATTCAATGCTTTTTTTGCCTCAGTCTTCACAGACAAGGTCAGCTCCCAGACTGGTGCACGGGGCAACATAGCATGGGGAGTAGATGTGCGGCTCTCAGTAGTGAAAGAACAAGTTAAGGACTATTTAGAAAAGCTGGACGTGCACAAGTCCCTGGTCCAGATCTAACACATCCAAGGGTGCTGAGGGAATTGGCTGATGTGATTGCAGAGCCATTGGTCATTATCTTTGAAAATTTGTGGCAATTGGGGGAGGTCCCGGAAAATTGGAAAAAGGCAAATATGGTGCCCATATTTTAAAAAGGGAAAAAAGAGAACCTGGGGAACTACAGAGCAGTCAGCCTCACTTCAGTCCCTGGCAAAATCATGGGGCAGGTCCTCAAGGAATCCATTTTGAAGCACTTGGAGGAGAGGAAGGTGATTAGGAACAGTCAACATGGATTCACGAAGGGCAAGTCATGCCTGACCAACCTGATTGCCTTCTATGATAAGATAACTGGCTCTGTGGTGGATGTGATATATCTTGACTTTAGCAAAGCTTTTGATATGGCCTCCCACCGTATTCTTGCCAGCAAGTTAAAAAAGTATGGATTGGATGAATGGACTATAAGGTGGATAGAAAACAGGCTAGATTGTCGGGCTCAACGGGTAGTGATCAATGGCTTGATGTCTAGTTGACAGCCGGTATCAAGCGGAGTGCCCCAGGGGTCAGTCCTGGGGCTGGTTTTGTTCACCATCTTTATTAATTATCTGGATGATGGGATTAATTGCACCCTCAGCAAGTTCGCAGATGACACTAATCTGTGGGGAGAGGTAGATACTCTGGAGGGTAGGGATAGAGTCCGGAGTGACCTAGACAAATTGGAGGATTGGGACAAAAGAAATCTGATGAGGTTCAACAAGGACAAGTGCAGAGTTCTGCACTTAGGAGGGAAGAATCCCATGCACTGCTACAGGCTGGGGACCGACTGGCCAAGCAACAGTTCTACAGAAAAGGACCTGGGGATTACAGTGGACAAGAAGCTGGTTATGAGTCAGCAGTATGCCCTTTTTGCCAAGGCCAATGGCATATTGGGCTGCATTAGTAAGAGCATTGCCAGCAGATCAAGGGAAGTGATTATTCCCCTCTATTTGGCACTGGTGAGGCCACATCTGGAGTACTGCGTCCGGTTTTGGTCCCCCCACTATAGAAGGGATGTGGACAAATTGGAGAGAGTCCAGCGGAGGGCAACGAAAATGATTAGTGGGCTGGGGCACATGATTTACGAGGAGAGGCTGAGGGAAGTGGGGTTATTTAGTCTGCAGAAGAGAAGAGTGAGGGGGGATTTGATAGCAGCCTTCAACTACCTGAAGGGGTTTTCCAAAGAGGATGGAGCTAGGCTGTTCTCAGTGGTGGCAGATGACAGAACAAGGAGCAATGGTCTCAAGTTGCAGTGAGGGAGGTCTAGGTTGGATATTAGGAAACACCATTTCACTAAGAGGGTGGTGAAGCACTGGAGTGGGTTACCTAGGGAGGTGGTGGAATCTTCATCCTTAGAGGTTTTTAAGGCCAGGCTTGACAAACCCTGGCTGGGATGATTTAGTTGGGGTTGGTCCTGCTTTGAGCAGGGGATTGGACTAGATGGTCTCCTGAGGTCTCTTCCAACCCTAATCTTCTATCATTCTATGAATTACAGATCAGGCATTACCATGCACTTGTTGAGACACTTTACCCTGCTGTCACACCAGCCATTCTCCTCGCTCGAATAGGGCTTGCTGGCCTTCCTAGTCTTGACTAACCTCAGTATTGTGTCATCTTCCAGCACACTTTCCTTGTCCTCCGCTCTCTAGGGGTGTGCGGCGAGAGCAGGGCGGAAGCAGGAGATCCCGGCAGCAGAGCAGCTCCGCATCACTGGCTTCTTCTTATTTTCTTTTTCCTTAAGTAAATCCAGGGAAATGAAATGCCAAAGCTGATGTTAATGCAGTAATGAAGGCAGGAAATTCCACAAGTTCAGGGAGCCAAACTCTTCAGTGGCGTGTACGCCACACTCTCCTGGCGGGCCAAAGTCCCAGGGCTTGCTTCACGTTTTGGGCAGATTGGCTGCTCTGGCTCCCTAGCAGATAGGCCCCACTTCCTCCTGTTTGCTTTCAAGCTGTCTGGTAAGTTCTCCAGGCTGTGCGGCCTGGCTGGGTCAATGCTGTGGAGAAGGCTGTACTGATGGGCCTTGCTGTCATGGGAGTGGTTGCTTGCTGTCCCCATGGGGCTGCGTTAACATTTGATTGGAGGGGCAGAGCAGATTCCCAGGGAAAAGGCTTTGCTCGGAGGGCGCAAAGGCTGAATGTGCCTGTCAGTGACTCAGTAAAGCTTGGCGATCTCAGAAAGCAGATGGGAGCAAGTTCATTAGGATGGACTGTCTAGCTGTAGCACCCAGGGCCCAGGACAGGATCGGGCCCTGTTGTGGCTGGACTGGCTATGCCCTGAAGAGGTGGCAGACTGAAAAGACAGGAAATTGACAAAAGCAGGTAGAACAGGGCTCCAAAGGGTTGCATGAGGGGCTCCGGCAGTGCCCTACCCACAGATCTGACCCCTCTCTGGGGCTTGGAGTTACCTCCAGTCGCTGCCTGCTCTCAGCTTTCCCCTGACGATTTGCTGTGATGCCATTAGCCCTGACGCTAGGGCAGGGCCATGTGCAAACTTCCCTGCCAGGCCTTCTGACCATCCCCGGAGTCCTGCGAGCCTTTGGGGTTCAGAGCTGGCTGGGGAGCAGCTTCTCTCTGGAGCCACTAGTAGGGAGAGCGCAGTGAGCAGGGAACCTGGGTCCGTCTGCGGGAGGGTGAGGGGTGAGTTCATGGGGCAGTAGCAGGTGGGTTCCGGGTGTGTGTGGCGGTGACGCGGGAAGCGGGGGGGGGGGGGTGTGAGTGCAGGGGTGCTGGCCATGGAGGGAGCTGTGGAGTGGGGGAGTGAGTGAGGGCAGGGCTGGAGGACTGGAATGGAGACAGGACAGGAACCTTAGACTGGCTGGGGAGATTCTACGGGCTCAGAGCAGAGACGTGCTAGAGCAGGAAAGCAGGGCTCCAGAAGAGCAGCACAGTGATGGGAAGCAAAGGCTGCTGCATCCTGTCCCCTCCTGGTCCCAGCTTGCCCTGCCTCACCCCCCACTGGGCCCCAGGCATTGCCTGCTGGGCCCCCCTCTCCTGGCTGCCTCTGCAGAAAGCCCGGCCTGGACATCCACATCAGCTATGCTTGTTCTGTCTAAATTACCTGGCACGTGCAGTGCGAAACTCAGAGCCTGCAACCCCAGGGCAAGGCCACCATGTCCCCAGCACTCTGGGTTCACTTACGGCGCTCTCAAGGGCAGCTGTGAACAGTTCACTCCGCTCCTGAGGACTGACAAGTCACCATAACACTGTCGATTAGCTCACCCACTAGCTGCTGGCTGGAGGGGCCTTCGGCTAAGGGCCATTCTCCCCATCTCTGTGCCCGACACATGCTGTGTTTTACAGCCAGCAGTGGGAGCTGCACTGATGGGTGGAAGCCAGGAAAGGCACCAGTCATGATGAGGTTTCTTGAGGATGGTTCTGGTTCCATTGGAGTGGATCTAACTGGCCTGTTAGACTCATATCAACACCAGGACAGATGGGGCCAAAATCTCTAAAGATTCTGCCTCCAAGTGGTCAAGAAAAATCTGTGATAAATCGTGCAGGTTTCTGCAGTCTGGTCAGCTGCCCGCATTCAGAACTCAGGAGGCAGGCTCCAGAGACCATGAGATTGGCTTTCAAAAATAACTAGTGCTCTTTCTTTGCTTTCTGATTTCTGAGCCTTTAAGGGGCACTTGGATCCTGTTTTCAGGCTTTTCTCCACAACTGCGAGGGCTAAAAGCTTGCTTTTTTTTGTAAAGGAAAGCTAAGGTTCTCGCGTCATCACATGCCTCCAGGAGCTGGAGCTTTATGACTCAGATTATGCGAGCTGACAACTCTGTGCACACAAATGCACTTGCAAATGTGGATTTTTGTTTATGCAAAACGATGCCCTTGCAAGTGCAGATTTTTGCAACTGAAAGGGGATACACTTGCAAGCAATTGAGGTTTGTGTGCATGCAAATAAATGTGCTCTTAGCCACTGTGAAGGCAGTTTGGGATAACCTTTGGGAATGTGGCCCTGAGATTTTTGGAATGCTCACTCGCCTGAGGGAGTGTTTTGAAAACCAGTTTCCTGATTACAATAATTAGTTGGCTTTTGTTTACCCTGTTTCTGTGCATTATTTTGATTTTGAATGATGACTTGAACATGCAGGTGATTGAAGTCTGTGGGGGCGTGAGGGGCCCTCTCCTAAATAGGCTTCTAAATAAGTTACAGATGGTCATGAAATTCCATTCGTGCCCTTGCACACCCAGTGCTGCCTTGCCCCAGTGCTGTGAGCTGCCCCCTTGCCTCATATCACAAGCTGGGACGCTCAGTGTTTGAGCTAACCCAATGCAGGAGGAAACCAGCCAGAGCACCAGGGAGGATGCCAGGCCAGGCCAGGCCGGGGCCAGGTTGACAGACCCTGTTGACAGAGCCCTACACGTGTGAGGGAGCTGTTCCCCGCCTCCTCCCCTCCTGCATCCTGGTGAAAAGCTGTTACATCATACCACTGTCTCCACCAATCAGGTCTGGGACCCTGCTGACCAACAGCCTGTCCCAGTGATGTCCCGCCAGAGTGCCCACAGCGGGATGGCTGCCCCGGGGCCCCAGGCTGGAAGGTAACGTCTGCCTGAGACATCCCTCCAGCCCTGTCACTCCCATGTGGCCTGCGGCTCTCCCTGCCTGTTCCTGAGGCTGTTGGTTGCTGCACCAGGACCAGGAGTCAGGACAGGCACTGACATTCCCTCTGCTCCCCTGAGGACATGGGGGCTGGGGAATGGATTCTTCCTCTCTCTTCCCCTCCGCTCCCACTGCTCCTCTGATCTCTCTTCCTTTTCGCCTGCACCTTCTGCCTGCTCCTCCTGAGCCCACCCCCAGCACCACCTGCCACAGGCACCGTCTGGTGGCACCTTTGGGGAACGCTAACGGGCAGGGCCCCTGGCAGTGAGAGCCACTATCTCTGGCACAGGGGGTGTAGAGACCCCTGAGATCTGGCCTGTGAGCTGCTGTTCTGTGGGGTCAGCGCAGTGAGGAGCACAGGGCTGATGGGCCCCCAGCAGGTGGGGGCTGCAATCCACCCTAACTGCAGTGCAGGCAGGGGGGCCTGAACCACAGTCGTCAGCTGGTGTCTGGAGCTGGGGGCAGCCATAAGTGGGAGGGGTGTTTAGCTGATGTCTGTGTGTTGAGCTGCAGCGAGGTGTCCAGGAGCGCCCTGGCTGGGGCTGATTTGACCCACTGGACGGAGGGCGAGGTGGTGGCAATGGCTGTGTCTTCCCACCAATGTCCCCTCCTCTCACCAGGGCTGGGATTGGACCAGGTGCTGTCATTCAGACAGGCAGGGTAGTGGAGAGGAGGGCCTCCTGGCCAGATGGGCTTGTGAGGGACTGTGAAGCTGCAGTGTCTGGCGCGGTCCCGCTCAGAGCTCAGCTGGGCTGTTGGGCTGCCGGGCAAGAGGCAGGGGATGGGTGGGGTGAGCTTGCATCCATCCCCTGCAGGCCTGGAAGGGGCAGGTGGGCACTGGCAGAGGGGGTGGGAGGTTGGCCAGGCAGCACTTCAGGTGGGAGGGGATGGGGACCCCAGCAGCCTGGCTAGGCCTGATGCATGGATAGGAGATAGGATGCGGAGCGGGTTGCAGCTGGGAAAGGGAAGAAGAGAGAGATGAGAGTCCAGGGGGATAAGGGTAAGAATGGCAGCAGGGGGCGGGGGCTGAGGGGACTCCCTGGGACCTTTGGAGGGGCTGGAGAGGGGACTTGGCATGTGAGAGAGTTAATGCAGCGAGGCCTGGTGGGGGGGTGGGGTGGGCGGGAGAATGAGCAGCATTGCCAGATGCAATAGGCAGGAGTCAGGGTCTGGCTGGCTGACACATGAGGGAGGGGCAGAGAGCAGGGCAGTGGGAGGGAGGGAGGAAGGAAGGAAGGAAGGACCTTATTGTGAGACTCTCACCCTCCCTGTTGCTTGTGGCAGGATCAGTCCTGTTCCCCTCTCCTCCCCTTGCCCCAGGCCTCTGCTCCCTAGCTCAGACCTGCTCTGCACAGCACAGGTAGGAGCGGGAACAGCCGACCTGGAGGGAGCAGGGGTCCTAGTGAGAGACCCATGCCCCTGTGAGTCACTCTTGGAACCATGGCACTGGGACACCCCCACAGGGACTAGGTGCCTGCAGGCAGGCAGGCAGCTGGCTCACTTGGCCTGCTTCCAACTCATCCTTTTTCTCATCACTCTTGTCTGCTTCCTCTCAGGATGGGGGTAGGGACAGGGTGGCTGCTGTTGGTTCTGAGAGCTGCCCCTTCTCTTGAGGGCCACCTTTGAACGTGGTGTGAAGCAATGTGAAGGGGCATTGCTGGAAGGCCCCAGCGTGTATCTCATAGGCGTCCCAGGGCTGGGCTGCAACTCTTTCCTGCATCATGCTGGGCCCTGGGCCCTGGAACTGTACAGCTGTAAATTCTCCTCCTCCAAACTCCATGCTGCCCAGGAACCTCCTCTCCAGCCTCACACTGTGGTGGTGGGTCTTGGCTGAGGATCAAGATAGATCTATTTTTTTGTCCTTTCCTTTCCTACAACTGTTGTGTTACTAACTGTGTATTCAGTTGATCTGGAAAGCCAGCCTGTCAATGTAAGTGCACTTAACCCCTGGGTGGTGGTGTTTGTCTATTGGCTTTTGCTAAATAAATCTTTCTATTTCTCAAGGCTTTCTGTCGTCTCTTCTTTCTCTCTCTGTCTCTGGATCACTCCTTCCACCTCCCAAACTTCAGGGCCCAAAGCAGGGAAACCAGTTATACCCCAGTGGCCATCCCACTTGGGAATGGACCTTTCCAGCAGGGGGCTGGAGCAATGTGTGTAATGGGGGTGCTGAGAGCTATTGAACCAAATTGTAAACCCTGTATCTGACAGAAACCACTTTAAGCCAGGGGGCAAGGCAGCACCCCTAGTTCCAGCCCCTATGCTTTCCAGGCAGTGAAGTGCGTCCCCACAGAGCAGCAAAAGGTAATTGGACCCAGTCCCTGGGGCACTGCTAAACACACACAGCTGCTTGTCAGAGGTGAGTCTCGATACAGATTCCGCTGCAGACACAGGCCCCTCCCATACTGTGATGACAGCCTTCCACCCTGCTTCAGTTATAATGCATTGGAATGGGTTTCTTTGAGGCAGGGACTGTGGGGGCCCCGATATCACTCAGGATTTGTGCAGCGCCCGGCACAATGTGGGCCCTGATCTCCATTAGGGTCCATGCAGCTCCCAGCATAATTGGGGCCCTGATCTTGGTCAGGGTCTGTGCAGCACCCAGCACAGTGGGGGCCTCATCTTGGTCAGGATTGGTGCAACACCCAGAACAATAGGACCCACTCTCATCTGGAGTCTCTGCGCAGTACGGGAATACACATAGTCAAGGACTAATAATGAAACACTTGTAGGATCCCCATTCCTTGCCCCAGGGAAGCAATTTCTGTCTGTCCCCTCTTCTGCTTGCTACTGACATCAGCTGCTGTTGGGCTCTGGGAGAGAGAGCCTTCTTGCCCTCCTGCCTGGCATGGCCCCACTGGGACATCGTTCCAGGGCCTAGGTCACAGAAGGGAGGGCTGGATCCTTATTCAGACACGTCTCCCAGCAGACTCTGGGGAGAGCAGGCTTGGCCCAGTGCCTTCAGCCACTGGCGATATGAAGAGCCCAGTCTGCTGACCAGGCACTGACCTGTTGGAGAGGAGTAAGGGGCAGCGTCCCAGCATGGTGAGGGGAGAACAGGCAGCATCCCAACATGATGCCCTCATCTTTGCTGAGAGAGAGCTGAGTTGAGTATAGATTGCCATGAGTACTGCTCTGCACTGGCATTGGCCCATTGGGCCAGGCATAGTCCGACAGCACACTGGGCTCCGTGCTGACCCTTGTGCAGGCTGGTGCTCATGCTCTCACAGTTCAGTGGCGTGACCCACACATCCCCCTCTGTGCCAATCGCAGAGGCTGGGAGCCTGCCAGAGACCCAGCTAGGGAGCTGCAGCTGCTCATGAAAGGCTAATGTTGTGCCAATATTTAAAAAGGGTAAATGGGGTAACTTGGGTCATTATAGGCCTGTCAGTCTGACATAGACCTTGGGTAAGATAATGGAGTCGTTGATATGGGACTCGATTAATAACGGAGGGTCATTTAATTAATGCCAGTCAGCATGGGTGTATGGAAAATAGATGATATCAAACTAGCTTTATCGTTCTTGGATGAGATGACAAGTCTGGTTGATGAAGGTAATAGTGTTGATATAAGAGATTTAGACTTCTGTGAGGTGTCTTGGAACTGCACAAAATTGTGGTTAAAAAACTACAAAGATATAAAATGAACATGTTCAATGCTGGCTAACTAATGGGTCTCAAAATGTAACTAAACAGGGAATCATCACTGATCAGGGGGTGTTTCTAGTGGTGTCTTGCAGGGATCAGTTCTTGGCCCTACACTATTTAACATTTTCATTAGTGACCTGGAAGCAAACATAAAATCATCACTGGGAGGGGCAGGGTGATAAATAGTGAAGAGGATGGGTCACGGGTAAAGAGCAATCTGGATCACTTCGTAAACGGGGCGCAAGCAAACAATCGGCATTTTAATATAGCTAAATGTGTACATCTGGGAACAAAGCATGCAGGCCATACTTACAGGCTGGGGGGCTCTAACCCTGGTAGTAGGGACTCTGAAAAAGATTTGGGAGTCAGGATGGATAATCAGCTGCACATGAACTCCCAGTGCGATGCTGTGGCAAAAAAGACTAATGTGATCCTGGGATGCAGAAACAGGGGAATCTTGCGTGTGAGTAGAGAGATTATTGTACCTCTCTATCTGGCACTGCTGCAACCTCTGCTGGAATCCTGTGTCCCGGTCTGGTGCCCACAGTTCATGAAGAATGTTAAGAAGTTGGGAAGGGTTCAGAGAAGAGCCACGAGACTGACTGAAGGATTAGAAAACCTGCCTTATAGTGATCAACTCAAGGAGCTCAATCTATTTAGTTTAACCAAGAGTGGTTAAGGGGTGACTTTCTCACAGTTTATAAGTATCAACATGGGGAGCAAATGTTTGTTAATGGGCTCTTCAGTCTGGCAGAGGAAGGGGCAACATGACCAAATGGCTAGAAGCTGAAACTAGATACATTCAGACTGGGAGTAAGTGAGAGTTATTAACCACTGGAACAACTTACTAGGGGCCATGGGGGATTCTCCATCCCTGACCATTTTTAAATCAAGACTGGGTGTTTTTCTAACAGATCTTCTCTGGGAATTATTGTGGGCTTGTCTCTGGCCTGTGTCCTACAGGTCAGACTAGAAGATCACGACAGTCCTGTCTTACCTTGGGGTCTATAGATCTGTGCTTTTAGCCCTGGGGGTGCCCTGTTTAGTCCCAGAGGGGCGGGCTAGCCAGAATGGTGGCCATCACCCCAACAGAGCTCCCCAATCAGTGCTGAGGGCCTGCCGAGCTGCTCGCTGTCACTGTTCAGCCAGGGCCGCTGCCATTCAGTCCTATGCAGCACCTGGCTGGTGTCTAGAGTGATACAGAACAGGCCCCCGTCTGACCATTTACTGCCCTCACATGGGTGACTGCAAACCACGATGGCTGAGGAGCTGACCTCAGCAAACGGGAGATCCAGCTGGGACCTCCCATTGCGTTCACTTCATGCCCTGCCTTTGTTACCAGAGCGCCGTACCTGGTGGATGGGAATATACTGCTACTGCTTGTCTGTGTGTCTCATAGCCAGCCCTCCAGTACCACCCTGCCTGTCCCCAAGCCAGATCTCCCAGTCCCCAGCACAGGGCAACCCTGGTCCTGGAGAACAACTTCTCTCTTGGCCTGTAAAACGACGCGGAAAAGGACAACTTCTTATAAAACAATGAATTTTTTGTTTCCAAAGCCAAAGTGCGAGTGCACTGTGGAAAGGCACCAACCTATCTTCTCCCTGCTCCCCGCTGGCCTAGACATCTCAGACAGGGAGTGGGCTTTAGAGCCACCCCAGTCATCAGCTACTGGGAATCCAGATTGCAGGAGTGAGGAATGAAAGCAGCAGCCTCCCTCGGGCTCCCTGTGCATCTCAGACCCACACCCTTCCCAGGGCTCCCCAGCTCTCCCTGGAAAGCCAGGCCAGTCTGAGATTGGGCAGCAGCTGGGACAATGCATGGAGAGGCTGCTGTCTGAAGCCCTTGCAGGATCTGGCCTCACCCCTCTGCTCTCCGAACCAACCTGTCCCCCCTGCGACCCACCCGCCAGCGGATCCCAGCATAGCTTGTATAACATTTTGACCCTTCCTTTCAACTAGCCTGGCGTTGCCTGCCCTCGCTTGTTCGGGGGACCTCTCGGGGAAGGCTCTTTTCTCTCATGTTTGGGAAGCAGCCCAGACTTTGGCTAAAGACGTCCATTCCCTAGCGTTCGAAGTGAGGGTCCTTTGAAGTCGCTGCCTGGTTTTCGGAAATGCCCCTCCCACACTGGGCTAGTTCTGGGGGGACACGCCTCCCTCAAACAGGTCCCGTGGGATCGGTCGCCAGCACGCAGCGGCTCAGCTGTTGGCACTTCCGGCCCGGGCTGCTGGGTGATAGCGAAGGCTGGTGAGAGTGGTTTCTCTCCCAGGGTGTCTGGAACGAGCAGCCCCAAGAAGCAGGCACCTGAGCTGTCAAGAAATGGCTTCCCGGACCCGCTCCTGAAGGGATGTTGGCTGGGGGATATGTGGGGATCTATGCCTGGGCTCTGATCAGCGCGGAGTGACAGGGGAACAGGCCTTTTCACCTTAACAAAACTAGGTGCAGACAGATCCCTTGGAGTGGGGCCTGGGGTGCTGGCTCTGTGTCAGGGTGTGCAGGAGTCACTGTGCTAGAGTGGGGGCCTGCTGGGAGGGTGGGTGGAGAGCTGTGGGGCCATGGAGGGGCTCACCCAGTCAGGGGGGAGGGCTGGGGCCCATGGCAGGCTGACTAGGGGCTCACTCCTTAGGGGTCCCACAGCTGGGAAGGGGAGGCTGTGATCCAGCAGGGAGAGGTGGGGGTTCACCCAGTCACATTCCAGGAGGAGGGCCGGGGCTTGTGTATCCCTGCAGGGTGGAGCCTGCCGGGCCCTGTTTAGCCCACAGTGGCCCCTGCCACAGGGTTCTCTGCAGAGTAATGTTGGCTGGTCCTAATAATCTGCTTTATTCGGGTTCTGCCGTAGGGAGCGTAGAGCGCTGGCTGCCCCCAGGTGGCATGGGCTGGGGGCAGTGCATCCGCTGCGTCACTTGGGTGTTTTGCAGCTGCTGAAGGCCGGTCGGTTGTTAGGCTGGGCCACGCGCTCCTTCTCCCACAGCACTTTGAGCCTGTGGTAATACACCTGGCAGCTAAAGCCCTCCTTGAAGCCACACTTGACGTGGGTCTTGAGTGAGTGCAGGGTGGGGAAGACGCGGCAGCAGGCCACGCACTTGTAGCCGTTCTGCGGTGCTGGCTGCCACTTGGAGGCCATGAGGATATCCCGGGACGTGATGCAGTCCCTGGCCTCCACGCCGGGGCTGGCTCTCCTGGTGCCCTCGGTGGGGTGAGCCTTCTCCAGGGAGCAGAAGGAGGAGCAGATGGTCTCTGGGAGCTCGTCGGGCTGGCCAGTGTCCCTGGCGCTGGTCACCAGCATGTCCGGGAAGCTGCAGGCCTCCCGCTGGCTGGCCTTATCCATGCACATGAAGTAGCTGTAGGGGGAGAACCAGGGCCGGTAGATGGTGCAGTTGCGCCCCAGGGGTTCGCTGCTCTGGCCGTCGCTGGGGACACAGGCTGCCAAGAGAAGAGGCTGGGATGAGCCCCTGGCCCAGTGGAGGGCTGGCTGTGGGGAGCAAGGCCATGGTCTGGGTTCACCTTGCCCACCCCCTTGCCAGCTTCCCTCCCCTTTGGGCACCGCTTGGGTCGGTGTTCACCCCGGGAAGGGAGATCTCCAGTGGGGGCTTCAGGCCCTTTCCCCTCCCCATCTGGAGGCACATGGGGAGCACCCGCCTTGCCAGCTTATTGGCACTGGCCTGGCACTTTGTCCTGATGCTCCTGACCCGCCTGCCCCACCCCCGATCACAAGGCTCCTGCTGGGCCAGACAGTGTGGACAATGGCTGGCAGCCATGTCCGTCACACATGGGTAAGGCTGCGAGTCTGTCACGGAGGTTGCAGAAGTCATGGATTCCATGACTCTCCGCGACCTCCGAGGGCCTGAGCAGCGGCTGATGCGGCTGGCCCCAGGGTCCGCCCGAGTAGCGACCAGTGCGGCTGGCCCCAAGTACAGCCCAAAGAGCGGCCACTGTGCCTGGCCCCAGGGTTGCCCAGAGCAGCAGCACCCTGGGGCCCCCAGCTAAGATTTAGTCAGATATTTATAGTAAAGGTCATGGACAGGTCACGGGCCGTGAATTTTTGTTTACTGCCTGTGACCTGTCCAGGACTTTTACTAAAAATACCGGTGACTAAATTGTAGCCTTATACGTGGGAACTGGCAGCATCTCCTGGGGTTTTCTCTGTGCATCCCAGGAGTGAGCATCACCTGCAGTTCCTCCGACACCCCCACATGCTCAGAATCCAGAGGGACACAGGCACAGGCGCTCAGAGAGCACAGACAGATAGACAGTGGCTGTCTGAGTTTGCACGCACACAGAAGGCCCCCACCACGTGCTGCTGTTGTGCTGTGCCAGGGGGTGCTGGATGGGCACAGGGGGCATTGCTTGTCCTGGGCTGGGCCCCTCTGGGATAGATGTTTTGGAAATTCCTGTGTTACAAATACACAGAGAAAAGCCAGTGAACCAAAGGGGCACCAAGTGTGTGTCTTGGGGGGGCAGAGAGGCCCCAAACAAAGGGGTAGCATGGGGCATGGCAGCAGAGAGGGGACCCTATGGTGCCAACAACTGCTCTGGGCTTGTCTCCAGCAGTCAGTTCCCTTCCCAGAGAGCCACACTGGAGAGCCACACTGGTGCCCTCCGGGATGGGAAGCTGGGTCAGTGTGATACAAAGAGCCCCTTCCTGTCCCCAAGGGAAACGCACATCTTGTGCCTCTGCTCATGCTCCACTGTGTCTTTGTGCCCCCAGTCATCCCCTGCTCGGCTCTACTTCGGTGAGCACTGTATGGAGCCTCTGTAGTGTAATGGAAGAGATGGCTGGGCCTGTGTGGGGCTCAGTGTTTGTGGCCCCAGGGCTGGGGAGCAGGGGGTGCCATGTGGTACAGGCCCCCTCAGGAAGTGGTCAGACCTTTCCTCTCCCTGCATGTGCCATGGGCAGGGCAGGGGCAGAGCTGTCCAGCTGCAGGTCCTGGCCATTCACCCGCTGGGAGGCTTAAAGGGCAGCGCTCATGCCGAGCAATGGTGGCACGTGACAGGCATCGAGGCCTGGGTCAGGCACAAGCCTGCAGTGGGTCAGAAAAGCATATGAGCGAGGGGGGTTCTGTGGATGAACAGGTACCGCCCTGGCCTGAGGTCCTGCACGAGGCATCTGGGCACATGAATGACAGGCCCATGCATTTTCCCTTGCCCCTGTTTTACAGCTGGGGAAATGAGGCCCAGAGCAGGGCAGTGCCTTGCCCAAGGTCACCTGCCAATGCCTAGCTCTGCTGGAAGTAGTACACTGGTTTCCTGACTTCCTGGACCTGGCCTGGTTGGCTGTGTTTTGCCTAGGAAAGGTGGCATGTGTGACCCAAGGCGGGGATCAGAGCTGGCTCATCTCTCGGCCTCTGCTGCTGACTCATTGTAGGACCTTGCCCAACTCACTTAGGCCACAATTTTCAAGAGAGGCTTCTGGTTTTGAATGCCCAGTTTGGGACAGCTGGCCCCTGATTCCAGAATTGCTGGGGACCCACAGCTCACATTATCTCAGTGAGTGCTGTGAGCGCTCAAACCCACTGCAAATCAGTCCCCAGGGCTCTAACAATGAGTACCCAAAATCAGAGCACACTTTGGAAAACATCAGCATCTGTGTGCTTCAGTTTCCCCACCTTCATATCCCTCCTCCACCTCATGGGCTGTCCTGGAATGCTGCTGGTAAAGTGCCCTGGGGCAGATGGTGAGGATGCTGGAGAAGTGCAATGTTGTTCTGTTCCATGCCATGCGAGATCTGGCTGCGGGCTCTCACTGTGGCCCCATTACCTGGCAGGCTGGGTGTGCTCCTGGGGGATGGCAGCTCACGTACGCTCTTCATGGCACAACTGGGCAGACGAGGCCCTGAGATCGTCAGCAGGGAGAAGTTCTCCATTCCCTCTTGAGACGGGTGCAGGGAGCAGGTCGTGCCTGGAGAGTTTCTGGGGTTCTGGACAGCCTCTGGCTGGATTGCCCAGGGGCTTGGCTTTGTGACATCACCAGCTGACCTCACAGTCACCAGGTGGGTCCCCCAGCTCCAGGGAGGGATCATTGTGGCTCTGGAGGAAAGGAGCGGGGAGCATCTGGGCTGGGTGTTTGAATGGGTTTAAAGAGGTTTTGTACCAGCTGTTCCTGGGACTCGGCTCTCAGTAAGTCTTGGGGCCCTTGCTAGTGCGTACAGCTGCCTAACAAGGACCACACCACCTCCCTGAGGTATCAGTGACTGCATCTGGAGATGGGCAGAGATAGGCACATTCCAGTCTCATGGTACACGCATTGACTGCATCCAAAGTACTCGCGTTCACTCTGCCCCATGCACCCAGCACTCCCGCACATGTACAGCCACTTGCCATTAGTTCCTGCAGCCCCTTTCATTTTGGACCATTTGTTAGCACTCAAGCACTCGGATTATCCTGGAGCAACTCTCTTCAAAGCCACCTGCCGGCCTCTGGTGCAGGACCCTCCGGCTTCACACACCTGATCGTAAAGAGGTATTTGAAAGGGCTCTTGCTTGTTTTCCCAGCTGCTTGTGAGTCCCCCCAACCCCTTTTGGTTTAAATCTAACCCTCAGGAAGCTGAGGGAGGCTCTGTTTGCACAATGGGGAGAGTGCTTGTATTGTCTGTCTCTAAAGGCTGCAGCCAAGAGTTTCAAAAATGGGGGCCCAAAGCTAGGTTGTTATGTCCCTATGTAGGCACCTGGCTTAGTAGCCAGATTTGCACAAGTGCTTTACCCGCCAAAGGCTGACTTGAGACCCCCTGGTTGTGCAAAGCTGGCTCTGCCCCCTGGGTGGCCATGGTATCAGCCTGGAGAGTTAAGGAGATGCGAGCCATGATGATGAGGCCCCCCACGTGATGGTCCGTGGCGATGGCTGTCCTTCCCCCACACTCTGCCATTCTGACTTTAACCATCTGTATTTTCCCCAGCCCAAGCACGTACCCAGGGCAAGCTACATTGCACCATCTATAGGTTAAAAAAGCTCGCATCTATTATCTAGTTAGGACTAAACCTATTTACAGATCACCAAGGGCATTTGTGCCATGTAGAGAGAGCTGTAGGGAGAGAGTTGGTCTCCGCTCAGCAGTTGTCTGAGTGGACCAGATTCCACTAGGAACTTACAGGTATGGGTCACAGGCCAAAGGGCTTCAGACACCTTGGACCAGGTCCAAAGGTGCTTCTGCAGCATGTCTCAGAAACACCACTCTCTGGGCATTGCTACGCTGCAATTAGACACCCACGGCTGAGATCTGCCTGGAGTGCAAGTCAGACTTTTATGCAGCGTTGCTCTCAGCTTCGCAGATAGATCTGCTTCCAGGAGGAGAACACTGGTGCCATCCTATTCCTTATTCATAGACTGGCCAGGTGAGGTACATGCCAGCTACAGCAGGCCTTTGAATAGCTTGCCCCTTTAGAAGGGCAGGGTTCCCTTCCCCAGCACTCATTGCTGCAAGCCGTCCTCACACACTCCCCTGGCACATGCAACACCATGTGCTTTATTGACAGTGTGCCATAACAAGTGCTCCTGCCCTGTGAGGCTTTTATACTTTCCCCAGAGAGAGAGGGGAGAGCTCATCTCTCTCAGATCCTGGGCTTCTCTGGCCCTTTCTTCCAGCAGCTCTTCCTGCCTCTCTTTTAACTGTTTCCAGCTGACAAACTGAATTACCAGCTAATTAACTAAGAATGACCATACTGGGTCAGACCATACTGGGTCTAGCCCAGTATCCTATCTTCTGACAGTGGCGGGTGCCAGGTGCTTCAAAAGGAAGTGAAGAGAAGAGGGCAATGATTGAGTGTTGTCCAGTCCCAGTTTCTGGCAGTCAGAGGTTTAGGGACACCCAGAGCATGTCCCCCTGACCAATAGCTATTGATGGACCTATCCTCCATGAACTTATCTCATTCTTTTTTTAACCCTGTTATAGTTTTGGCCTTTGCAACATCCCCTGGCAAGAAGTTCCACAGGTTGACCATGTGTTGTGTGAAGAAGTACTTCTTTATGTTTGTTTTAAACCTGCTGCCTGTTAATTTCATCAGGTGACTCCTGTTTCAGATGCTATTGAAGGGATAAATAACACTTCCTTATTCCCCTTCTCCACACCAGTCATGATTTTATACACCTCTGTCATATCCCCCTAGTCGTCTCTTTCCTAAGCTGGACAGTCCCGTCTCCCTCTTGAGATGGAAGCCGTTCCATACCCCTAATCATGTTTGTTGTCCTTCTCTGTACCTTTCCCAATTCCAATATATCTTTTCTGAGGTGGGGTGACCAGAACTGCATGCAGGTACATTCAAGGTGCAGGTGTACCAGGGATTTATATAGTGGCATTATGATATTTCCTGTCTTATTATCCATCCCTTTCCTAATATTCCTAACATTCTGTTATCTTTTTTGGCTGCTGCTGCATATTGATAC
The DNA here is from genome assembly GCF_965152275.1 of Natator depressus. Taxonomy (NCBI): domain Eukaryota; kingdom Metazoa; phylum Chordata; order Testudines; family Cheloniidae; genus Natator; species Natator depressus. Next base: position 41,432,542 of record NC_134241.1, on the reverse strand, counting down.
TCCTAGGGAAATTCTGCGCCACTGCAGCGCAGCAGAAAAATGCCTCCGCCTACCCACCCGCCTCCTGCAGCTTTTCTTTGCTTCCTTGCAGAAAATGGTTTCTGCGGGGAAGCAAAGAGAAGCTGCACCAGTGCTCGCTCACTGCTCCCGGCAGGTCTGTTTGGAGCTGTGCAGCCAGGGGGAGAGGTAAATCACTGGGGGGAAAGTGGGGTCTGGAGATGCCCCGGCCACCCAGGGACATTAGTCGCAGCTGGGCGGAGGGGAGATGGAGTTCCTCTTCCCCCTTCCCTGCACATAGCAGCCAAGACTGGGTCAGATCAAGCCCCAGAAACTTCCCCTGGCTGCAGGAAGCTCTGCACCTCAGTGGGGGTCTGGGGGCGGGGGGGGGGGTTCCAGGTGCGGGGGTTGAGGCTCAGTGGAGGGGTTGGGTGCAGGGGGGTTGGATGGACAGGGGGAGCAGCTCCCTGTACAGTGACTCCCTCCCCTCACCCACACACCCAGAACCCTCTCACACCAAGCCCCCCTGCATCAGGAGCCCCCCGTGCCCAGAATCTCCCCTTCAAGCCCCCCAAACCTCTACTCCACTGAGCCTTACCCCCTACTACAGGAGCCCCCCACACCTGTACTCCCACTCCACTGATCCCCAACTAACTGCACCCTGACCCCCCTAACCTAACAAGCCCCACTCCCCCAGCCCCTCCCCCCCCACTGAGCCCTAACCACCTTCACCTGGACTTGCCTGTAGAGTTCCATTCCCCGTGCACCCAGAACCATGTACTGAGCCCCTGTTCATCCAGATTCCCCCCTGTATCCAGACCTCCCACAGAGCTGCCCGCACCCAGAGTGCGCCACACAGAACCCTTGTACTCTTGAGGGAATTCTATGCCAAAAAATTAAAACATTTAAAATTCTGCAAAGTTCTGTATATTTTAATTGTCAAAATAATACAGAAACACAATAACAATATAATCACACCATTTTCAATTTGCTGACAATTATTATTACCAAAATAATTGAAAATGGTGTGATTATATTGTGTTATTCTGACAAATAAAATACGCAGAATTTTGCAGAATTTTTAAATATTGTGCACAGAATTTTTAATTTTTTGGTGCAGAATTCCCTCAGGAGTAACATTGAGCAGATGTTTCCAAAGAATTATCCGCCACTCCGAGACTTTTCTTGAGTGATAACAGCTAATTTAGAATCCATCATTGTGTATGTATAATTGGGATTATGTTTTGCAATATTCATTACTTTGCACTTATGAACTTTGAATTTCATCTGCCATTTTGTTGCCCAGTCACCCAGTTTTGTGAGATCCCTTCGTAACTCTTAGTTCAGTCCACAGCGGACTGCAATCTTGAGTAATTTTGTATTGTCTGCAAACTTCGCCACCTCACTGTTCACTCCCTTTTCCAGATCATTTATGAACAGCACAGGTCCCAGTACAGACTCCTGGGGGACCCTGCTATTTACCTCTCTCCTTTCTGTAAAGTGAACATGTATTTCTACTCTTTGTTTCCTGTCTTTAAGCAATTACTGATCCATAAGAAGACCTTCCCACTTATCCCATGACCTCTTACCATTGTCAGTTCTTGGCTGTGTTGTGTTCTATCTGTGTGCTGCACCAGCTCTGTGAGGTAGCTGGCCTAGCAGACCTTGATCAAACTGCCCAAGAAGACCACAGACTCAATTCGGTAGCAAAGGCACTTGGCCAGATTTATTGTCAACAAAGCACAGCCTAGTGCCTGGCAGACTCTACAGGGCCACTAACATGCCTGTGCCCATCACAATGGACTCGGCTCAGTGAGCGGCTGAACCTTCCTCTCCCACCTCGGCCAGACAAAGACACCCCCTCAACAACCCCTCTTTTATACAGTGATACAAACCAGTGACATATTGGCCCTCTGACGTGGCTAGTTATCATTTACCTTGTACCTGTTGGTTCGATCAAAACATCTCTCTCCATCACACTGCCATCCTGAACTTATCTTTAGGAGGGGTCAGTGTGTCCCTGTTATCTTCAGGGAGTATGTTTATACCATACTAGGTATCGGGGTGTTCTGGCACCATCCTTCTGGAATGTGTTTATATGCACCCCCTGTACCAAGCACTTCTTAGGAGTTTTTGCAATACTAAGTTTTTGCCAAGTTCATGTATCGGATAGTGAACCTTCAAGCAGGCATGTCTTGTAACAGGGTCTGGTTTTTGCTCATAGCCTGACTCTTGCTAACATTGCTTTATAGTATCAGGGCCTGACTTTAATTCAGGCCTTAGGCCTCATACCAGGCCCTTTATACCAGGTCTCATGTCTCAGGCTCTCTCTTTCTACTGCTTAAAAGCCTTTGTGAGGGACCTTGTCAAAGGCTTTCTGAAAGTCTGAGTTCACTAGATCCACTGGATCATCCTTGTCCATGTGTTTGTTGACCTCCTCAAAGAATTCTAGTAGATTGGTGAGGCATGATTTCCCTTTAAAAAGCCATACTGACTCTTCTCCAGCAAAACATGTTCATCTATGTGTCTTATAATTCTCTTCTTTACTATAGTTTCAACCAATTTGCATGATACTGAAGTTAGCTTAACAGCATGTGATCTGTAGCTGTTAAAAAAGCATCTGGAGCCTTTTTTAAAAATCGATGTTACATTAGCCACCCTCCAGTCATCAAGTCCAGAGACTGGTTTAGGTGATAGGTTACATACCACAGTTAGTAATTCAGCAAGTTCATATTTGTGTTCCTTCAGAACTCTCGGGTGAACGCTATCTAGTCCTGGTGACTTATTACTGCTTAATGTGTCAGTTTGTTCCAAAATCTCCTCTAATCTGGGACAATTCCTCAGATTTATCACCAAAAAGAATGTCTCAGATGTGGGAACCTCCCACACAGCCTCTGCAGTGAAGACTGATGCAAACAGCGTCACTACAATGGCCTTGTGTTCCTTAGTACTTAAACTACTGCCTCTCACTGTCACACTCCTACAGACCTGCACCCTTGGTTCTCCTTCCCCACTTCTTCAGAGCCTGTTCTGGGGTTACTGACTATGAGGCAGGAACAGAGAGGCCGCCCCTCCAGATGTGGTCGGGGCATGGCACTTTCTATGTTCTGATCCGTGCATTGAGATTTCATGATTCGGTCCATGGGCTGTGCTCACTTGGGGTTCTGACTTGGGACCTGGGTCAGAGACATTGCGGGGGCAGGGAGCTCCCTCTGGAGGCTTCTGGAAGAGCTGCAGTTACTGCCCAGGGCATGTAGCCCTGGCTGGGGAGGACTCTGCGGCAGAGCACAGCTCCACCAGGCTGGTCCTGCCCTGCTGGGGAGAACTGCCCAGTGCTGGTGGGGCTGGGGCGCACTGGGCTGTATGGAGCCGGGTGCATGCACTTGAGTGTGTGTAAGGGTGCCAGCAGGTGTACAGATAGGGCCTCATGGCTGAGTTTTTAGAAGCCCTTAGTGATAACTGTGGAACAGGCAGAGTCATTTCCAGCTCCCCTGGTGTGGGCAAGGCTTGGTACCAGCGGGTGGGGGGAGGGGGGCACTGCTGACAGCTGTGTTAGGGAGCAAAGGGCAGGCTTCTGGCTCCAGAAGAGCTAGAGCACCCCCGACCCGCCCTCAGTCCTCACCTGGAGGGAGCCCGGGAAAGGCGGAAGGGGGGTCAGTTACCAGTCCCACTTCACGCTGGCTCCTCAGAGGCACATGTTCCAGCTCCTCCCCACGGGATTGAGTGGCTGAACAGGCCCAATCCCAGAGCCGCGCTGGGCTCACTGCGTGGACAGGCTGTTGGTCAGTGTGCGGTTGCACCATGCCATGCTCAGTGTGGCAGCTGGTATCAAGCAGAGTGCCCCAGGGGTCGGTCCTGGGGCTGGTTTTCTTCAACATCTTTATTAATGATCTGGAAGATGGGATGGATTGCACCCTCAGCAAGTTTACAGATGACGCTAAGGGGGGAAAGATAGATATGCTGCAGGGTAGGGATAGGGTCCACAGTAACCTAGACAAATTGGAGGATTGGGCCAAAAGAAATCTGATGGGGTTCAACAAGGACAAGTGCAGAGTCCTGCACTTAGGATGGAAGAATCCCATGCACCGCTACAGGCTGGGGACTGACTGCAGAAAAGGACCTGGGGATTACAGTGGATGAGAAGCTGGATATGAGTCAGCAGCGTGCCTGGTTGCCAAGAAGGCCAATGGCATTTTGGGATGTATAAGTAGGGGCATAGCGAGCAGATCGAGGGACGTGATCGTTCCCCTCTATTCGACATTGGTGAGGCCTCATCTGGAGTACTGTGTCCAGTTTTGGGCTCCCCACTACAGAAAGGGTGTGAACAAATTGGAGAGAATCCAGCTGAGGGCTGCTAAAATGATCAGGGGCCTGGGGCACATGACTTATGAGAAGAGGCTGAGGGAACTGGGCTTGTTTAGTCTGCAGAAGAGAAGAGTGAGGGGGGGGATTTGATAGTAGCCTTTAACTACCTCAAGGGGGGTTCCAAAGGGGATGGAGCTCGGCTGTTCTCAGTGGTCGCAGATGACAGAACAAGGAGCAATGGTCTCAAGTTGCAGTGTGGGAGGTTGTCACAGGGTCCCCGCAGGCTTTCTCCCTCTTGAGCCTGTGCCCTGTGTTTAGGCTGGTATAATAAAGACTCTTCCATGCCTTCTTTTGCTGGATCACCCAAGTGTCTTTATTTACAGTGTTTGTGCAGTTCCCAGATCCCCCAACAGCTAGTGCCCCACAGACCCTCCCCAGGGTCTCCTGCCTTTTGAGGTTCCTTCTTTGGTAAGGAGACAGCGATACCACCCTCCTGTCTCCTCCCAGACTAGCCTCCCCACTGAACTTTGCCCAGGGCTTTTATAGCTCTCTCATGCCTCAGCCAAGCTGTCAGCACTTAGCTCAGCATGTTCCTCTGAGCCAGCCCTCATTAGGGCTTGCAGCTGGGCTCCCTGCTGAATACCTGTGTCTCTGCCCCTGGCCTTCTGGCCAGAGAGCAGGCTGCAGCCAGCATTTTGGCAGGGCCTTAAAGGGGTTTACCCCTGCCCTGCCACAGAGGTCTAGGGTTGGATATTAGGAAACACTATTTCACTAGGAGGGTAGTGAAGCACTGGAGTGAGTTACCTAGGGAGGTAGTGGAATCTCCATCCTTAGAGGTTTTTAAGGCCCGGCTTGACAAAGCCCTGGCTGGGATGATTTAGTTGGCGTTGGTTCTGCTTTGAGCAGGGGCTTGGACTAGATGACCTCCTGACGTCTCTTCCAACCCTAATCTTCTATGATTCTATGCTTTGAATTCAGTTTCAACCAGGCTTAGTTAGGTCGACTGGGAGTCACTTGTATCTAAACCCAGCCAAGTGGCGAACAGAAGACAGGCAAACAGAGGGAGTTTGCCTGGGAGTTCACCTCAGGGGAGTTCCCACAGAGTGTTTTTGCCTTTCAGGCTTCTGCGAGCAGTAAATACAACATCTGAAGAGGCTCTTAGAAGGAAAACCTGGATAGTGAGCAATCAGCTGTTGTGACCTGCACAGGATGTACCATGTTTGTCTTTCTCCCAGAGGATAGAAGCGACTTTGTCTGTACGAAGTGCAAGCTTGTCTCCATATTGGAAGAGAAGCTTAAAAGACTAGAGAACCAAGTATCAACTCTCCGTTGCATCAGAGAAAATGAAGACTTTCTGGATAGAAGTCAGCATTTGGTACTGCAGGCACAGCATGCTGAAGAATCAGAGAATGCAGTGCAGAACGGGGAAGAAAATTGGCAGCATGTGACCTCTAGAAGAAGAGGATACCCCATGTACCCCCAATGCAGATAGAGGTAAGAAACCATTTTCAGGCTTTCTGCACAGGTACTACAGCAGAGAATGGTTTGGAAGAGTCATCTGAGGGAAGGGATCAGAAGGAGACCCCATCAACTGGAAGGCATGGGATGCATTGTCCTAGGGATCGGGGTTTCACGACCACCACTTCCAACAGGAGGAGATGGATGATGGTGGTCGGGGACTCCCTCCTACAGGGGACAGAGTCATCCATCTGCCGTCCAGACTGGGAAACTCGAGAAGTGTGCTGCTTGCCTGGAGCTAGAATTCAGGATGTGATGAAATGTCTGTCGAGACTGATCAAGCACTCGGACTGCTACCCCTTCCTACTTAGCCACGTGGGCACCAATGATACTGCCAAGAATGACCTTGAGTGGGTCATTACAGACTATGTGGCTCTGGGAAGAAGGATAAAGGAATTTGAGGCACAAGTCGTGTTGTTGTCCATCCTCCCTGTTGAAAGAAAAGGCCCAGGTAAGGACCATCGAATTGTGGCAGAAAATATGTGGTTACACAGATGGTGTCAGAGAGAGGGCTTTGGATTCTTCAACCATGGGATGTTGTTCCAGGAAGAAGGATTGCTCAGAAGAGATGGGATCCACCTAATGAAGAAAAGGAAGATCATCTTCGCAAGCAGGCTTGCTAACCTAGTGAGGAGGGCTTTAAACTAGGTTCGCCAGTGAATGGAGACCTAAGCCCTGAGGTAAGTGGGGAAGTGGGATACCAGGCGGAAACACAAGGAGGAGGGTGCAACACGGGAGGCCTCCTGATTCATACTGAGAAAGTCAGCTAGTTATCTTAGGTGCATGTACAGGAACGCAAGAAGCCTGGGAAACAAACAGGAAGAAAAATTTCTGGCACAGTCAAGGAACTATGATGTGATTGGAATAACAGAGACTTGGTGGGCAAACGCACATGACTAGAGCACTGTCATGGATGGGTATAAACTGTTCAGGAAGGACAGGCAGGGGAGAAGAGCTGGAGGAGTTGCACTGTATGTAAGAGAGCAGTATGATTGCTCAGAGCTCCAGTATGAAACTGGAGAAAAGACTGTTGAGAGTCTTTGGGTTAAGTTTAGAGGCAAGAGCAACAAGGGTGATGTCGTGGTGGGCATCTGCTATAGACCACCAGACCAGGAAGATGAGGTAGACAAGGCTTTCTTTGGACAATTAACTGAAGTTTCCAGATCAAAGGCCCTGGTTTTCATGGGGGACTTCAGTCACCCTGACAACTGCTGGGAGAACAATGTAGCAGTACACAGACAATCCTGGAAGCTTTTGGAGAGTGTTGGGGACAACTTCCTGGTGAAAGTGCTGGAGGAACCAACTGGGGGCCATGCTCCTCTTGACCTGCTGCTCACAAAAAGTGAGGAATTGGTAGGGGAAGTAGAAGTGGGTGGCAACCTGGGCAGCAGTGACCATGAGATGGTTAAGTTCAGGATCCTGACAAAAGGAAGAAAGGAGAGCAGCAGAATACGGACTCTGGACTTCAGAAAAGCAGACTTTGACTCCCTCAGGGAACTGATGGGCAGGATCCCCTGGGCGGCTAATATGAGGGGGAAAGGAGTCCAGGAGAGCTGGCTGTATTTTAAAGAAGCCTTATTGAGGGCACAGGAACAAACCATCCCAAAGTGCAGAAAGAATAGCAAATATGGCAGGCGACCAGCTTGGCTTAACAGAGAAATCATCAGTGAGCTTAAACACAAAAAGGAAGCTTACAAGAAGTGGAAACTTAGATAGATGGCTAGGGAGGAGTATAAAAATATTGCTAGAGCATGCAGGGGTGTAATCAGGAAGGCCAAAGCACAATTGGAGTTGCAGCTAGCAAGGAATGTGAAGGGTAACAAGAAGGGTATGTTAGCAACAAGAAGGTCAGGGAAAGTGTGGGATCCTTACTGAATAGGGGAGGCAACATAGTGACAGATGATGTGGAAAAAGCTGAAGTAGTCAATGCTTTTTTTTGCCTCAGTCTTTACAGACAAGGTCAGCTCTCAGATTGCTACAGTGAGCAGCACAGTATGGGGAGGAGGTGAGCAACCCTCAGTGGTGAAATAACAGGTTAAGGACTGTTCAGAAAAGCTGGATATGCACAAGTCCATGGGGCCAGATGCAATGCATCCGAGGGTGCTGAAGGAGTTGGCTGATGTGATTACAGAGCCATTGGCCATTATCTTTGAAAATTTGTGGCAACTGGGGGAGGTCCCAGACAATTAGAAAAAGGCAAATATAATGTCCATCTTTAAAAAAGGAAAGAAGGAGAATCTAGGGAACAAAAGAGTGGTCAGCCTCACCTCTGTCCCTGGAAAAATCATGGAGCAGGTCCTCAAGGAATCCATTTTGAAGCATTTGGAGGAGAGGAAGGTGATCAGGAACAGTCAACATGGATTCACCAAGGGCAAGTCATGCCTGACCAACCTGATTGCCTTCTATGATGAGGTAACTGTGACACGTCACAGAAGCCGCCTTGGGACTGCCTCCTAATATGCTGAGACTACCTCTACGCCCATTTTCGCTGGTAGCTTGGGACTTGAATACCTTGCCTGGTTGTGCCAGACATGCTAGCCTGCTACAGACACAGACCCAGGTCTGAACCACATTCCCCAGAAGTTGCAGGCTTAACTGAAAACAGCTTAAGAAGTGCTCCTGTCTCCAACACCCAGATACCCAGCTTCCAATGGGATCCAAACCCCAAATAAATCCATTTTACTCTTATACAGGGTAAACTCATAAATTGTTCGCCCTCTAGAACACTGATAGAGAGATATGCACATCTGTTTGCTCCCCCAGGAATTAATTACTTGCTCTGGGTTAATAAGTAAAAAGTGATTTTATTAAATATAAAAAGTAGGATTTAAGTGGTTCCAAGTAATAACAGACAGAACAAAGTAAATTACCAAGCAAAATAAAACAAAAACACGTAAATCTCAGGCTAATACAGTAGGAAACTAAATGCAGGTAAATCTCACTGTCAGAGATGTTCCACTAAGCTTCTTTCACAGACTAGACTCCTTCCTAGTCTGGGTCCAACAGTCACTCACACACCCATAATTACTGCCCTTTGTTCCAGTTTCTTTCAGGCATTTCTTTGGGGTGGAGAGGCTATCTTTTGAGCCAGCTGAAAACAAAATGGAGGGGTTTCCCAGGGCTTTATATAGTCTTTCTCTTGTGGGTAGAAACCCCTTGTGTTCTCCTGTGCAGAATCACAGCTACAAGATGGAGTTTTGGAGTCACATGGGCAAGTCACATGTCCATGCATGACTTAGTTCTTTACAGGCCAATGCCATTGTTTACATGTTAGTTTGAATGTTCCCAGGAAAGCTCAGATGTGGATTGGCATCTCTCAAGGTCCATTGCGAGTTAAGTACTCCTAATTACTTGAATAACCCTTTCACACTATGCTGACCAAATGTGCCTTTTGTGCCTCCTACAGCAAACACTTTAAATACAAGCATAGAGCCAACGTTCATAGCTTCAGATATAAAAATGTTACATGTATACGAATAGGATGAATACATTCAGTAGAACATAACCTTTGCAAAGACTTGTTACATGACATATCTAACGTAAAATATATTCCAATTATGTCATATTTACGCTCATAAGCATATTTCTATAAAGCATTATGGGGTGCAATGTCACAGTAACTGGCTCTGTTAATATGGGAAAAGCAGTGGATGTGATATAAAGCTTTTGATACAGTCTCCCATGGTATTCTTGCCAGCTAGTTAAAAAAGTATGGATTGGATGAATGGACTGTAAAATGGATAGAAAGCTGGCTAAATTATCGGGCTTAATGGGTCGTGATCTACGGCTCCATGTCTAGTAGGCAGCCGGTATCAAGCGGAGTGCCCCAAGGTTTGGTCCTGGGGCCGGTTTTGTTCAACATCTTCATTAATTATCTGGATGATAGGATGGTTTGCACCCTCAGCAAGTTCATGGATGACACTAAGCTGTGGGGAGAGGTAGATATGCTGGAGGGTAGGGATAGGGTCCACAGTGACCGAGACAAATTGGAGGATTGGGCCAAAAGAAATCTGATGAGGTTCAACAGGGACAAGTGCAGAGTCTTGTACTTAGGATGGAAGAATCCCATGCACTGCTAGAAGCTGGGGACCGACTGCCTAAGCGGCAGTTCTGCAGAAAAGGACCTGGGGATTACAGTGGACGAAAAGCTGAATATGAGTCAGCGGTGTGCCCTTGTTGCCAAGAAAGCTAACAGCATATTGGGCTGCATTAGTAGGAGCATTGCCAGCAGATCGAGGGAAGTGATTATTCCCCTCTATTCGGCATTGGTGAGGCCACATCTGGAGTACTGCGTCCAGTTTTGGTCCCCCCACTACAGAAGGGATGTGGACAAATTGGAGAGAGTCCAGTGGAGGGCAAGGAAAACAATTAGGGAGCTGGGGCATATGACTTATGAGGAGAGGCTGAGGGAACTGGGCTTATTTAGTCTGCAGAAGAGAAGAGTGAGGGGGGATTTGATAGCAGCCTTCAACTACCTGAAGGGGTTTTCCAAAGAGGATGGAGCTAGGCTGTTCTCAGTGGTGGCAGATGACAGAACAAGGAGCAGTGGTCTCAAGTTGCAGTGGGGGAAGTCTAGGTTGGATATTAGGAAAAACTATTTCACTAGGAGGATGGTGAAGCACTGGAATGGGTTACCTAGGGAGGTAGTGGAATTTCCATCCTTAGAAATTTTTACGGCCCTGCTTGACAAAGCCTTGGCTGGAATGATTTAGTTCGTGTTGGTCCTGCTTTGAGCAGGGGATTGGACTAGATGACCTCCTGAGGTCTCTTCCAACCCTAATCTTCTATGATTCTAAGCTGCTCTGAAATCTGAATCAGAGTATTCACATGGGGCTTTGCACCAGTCTGAACAGCAGTGTAAGTGAAATTGGTGCAGCTCTGCCATAAAGACGTGATCTTAGCCCCAGCTAGTGTAGCACGTTGGCACTTTCCCACTTCTCCCTGACTTCTGCTGGGCAACTGTGGCTGCAGACAGCGATCTAGGGAGGGACTTCCCGCCCTCAAGTGTCGGCCCAGTAAAAAGAGCAGTCTCATGGCTGCACCACAGTGCCTGCTGCATGACGTGCTACAGACGTGTCTGTTCATCACTGATGCCCAGCTGCCAGCCAGAACTATCTCGCTGGGTCTGCCTAGCCCACTGAGCAGTGGTGCCAGCAGAGGGCACTGCCGGGGCTGGCTCCGGGGGCGGTGTGCCACACAGACAGGTTCCTCATTGCAGGAGGCTCGTGGGTGCAGTGGGGGGAGACTGGGGACTTCCCTCCAGAGACACCAAGCTGTCTGCTCTGGAAATCGCTTCGCTTTGTTTGCAACCTGCTTCCCGAGTCATGTTCAGTGTCAGGGAAGAGCTGATCCTGCTGAGCCCCCTGCGCCCGTGTGTCTGTATCAGAGTGAGCATGGTATCAGAGTGAGCATGCCTCCCTCCCTCACCGCCTTCCTCCTGCCCTGCCCACTCCCACCATTCACCCCCGGCCCCAGGTGGCACTGAGCCACAAGCTGTCCATTGCAGTGCCCCAGGGTACCTGTCTGTTCCCAGTCAGTCTGAGATGGGGGTCCAGGTGCAGCTCTCTGCTCCTAGGAGGGGGCGTCGCCAGCCAGCCAGAAGTCTGGAGTTCTTTGGGTACACACCCAGCAAGGGGCAGGCTGAGAGCGGCCCAGCCTAGCTCAGAAAGGGGCTAGCCCAAGGCCCAACCTGTGGCTGAGGCTAACTGGCTGGTGCACTCTGGGGAACACAAGAGCTCCCTGTTCTGCTGGCTTGTCTCTATCCACGCTGGGTTTCAGAGATAGGGAAGCTGCCTGGAAGAGATTTGGCCAGTCTCGGCTAGGTCAGAACCCCAGGAGGATCTCTGTGCTTAACCTTGTCACTCCCCGCCCCTCACACACACATCCGGCCCTGCTGAAGGTGCCCCATTGGAAACAGCAGCTCAGCAGTCAGAGCAGTAGCAGTGCGCCCCCCCCCTCCCCCGCCTCCTATGCTCCATGGCTGTCTGCCACAGGGACGTCGGGGCAGCTGCAGGCTTTCAGATCAGCAGAGGCAGGGAGCAGGGAGAGGACAGAGGGACCTAGAGGCAGGGAGAGACCAGTGACTGATTTGTCATGCAGAGACCCTTTCTCCCTAGGAAGGTCATGGGGCCCTGGGCTGTATGGGAGCCTGGAACAGGCTGCCAGACATTAGAGCAGCCAGAGGCCACTCTGATTTCTGCCAGGGGGCATTTTGGCAGTCAGCGCAGCCTAAAGATGTATGTGCAGTACAGTCCGATCCTGGGCCTGGACATGTCCCCCTTTGCCTGGATGGCTCCTGCCTGGACCAGGTCACTTGGACAGAGCCCAAGGACTGTGCTCGGGGAGGGGTTGCTGCTGTGAGTGGCCAGGCTGTTCTCAAGCAGCTGAGTAACCCACAAGCTGATTCCCCGGTGCAGACTCTGGGCTGGCTGAAATGGTCCCTCTCCTGTAGCACTGAGTCTCATTGCTGCCGCGGTCTTGTCCACTGGCTTGTTTGTGAAACCCAGGAACAGATGCTGAGAGGGGTTGCTGAGCGGGAGCTGTTTGCAATAACACTCACAAGCCAGACTCTTCTCCTAGCGCCCCCATGGCCCTCTACAAAGAAGAGGAAGGAGCACGTTTCCCATGTTACAGATGGGGAAACTGAGGCACAAAGCAGGGGAGTGACTTGCCCCAGGTCACCTGGGGGTTGGTGGCCAAGTTGGGAACAGAATGCAGGCTGCATGACTTCCAAGCTAGCACCTAGCTTGTGAAGCATGCCACCCCTTCCCACAGGAAGTCTGTATTCACCAGCGAACGGAGGGGAGTGAAGAGTGTGTCTAGTGGCTGGCGCAGAGCTGGGTGCTGGGTCCCCTGGGCTCTGCCACTGACTCACCATTCGGCCTTGGGCAAATCCTGAGGCCCACCCAGATTTTCACAAGTGGCCAGTGGTTTGGGGTACTGCAGTGGAGTGCTCTCAGGCTCTGTTCTGCGCAAGTGCCCTACTGCCCAGCTTCTGTGGGCACCTCAGTGCCACTGAGGAGCAAAGCCTGGGTACCAAGTCTCCATGCCTGTTCCTGACCCTGCTCATTCCAAGGGAACAAGCACCCTCAGCCAATGCCAGGAGCCCCTCCAGGGGCCCAGCACCCCGCCCCAGAAGCCAGGGCCGGGCTGAGGGAACCAGAGAGCTTTCTGGGAACATCAGCCTCTCAGTGTATGTCTAATGGGGTATATCTCTAATGCCAGGCTTTCATGGGCTGCTGGCATGCCCATTAGGGCAGTCCCTGGGGCAGGGGCTGTGGGAGCTGGAGAAGGGCCAAGCACCACACAGGTCCATGCCATGGCTCCTCTCAGTCTCGTGGCCTCCCACAGTGACCCCTGTGCTGCCTGTGGTGATGCCCAGCCCTGCCTGGCACAGTGCAGCTACCCTCTTGCCCAGTGTCACTGGTCACAGGCCCCACCAGTAACCCTGGCTGTGGGACCTGCTGTGCCAAGGAACCGAGCTGAATGTCCTTACATGCATCCTCCAGTTCCCCGGCGTGTCAGCAGTGACACAAGAGTCACTGCTCTTTTCTTTCCCTGGCCCATGGCTCATGCCCACCAGGCGGGTAAATCCTCCTAGGGCACCGGAGTGCCTGACAGTGACACTAGCGCTCGAGCTGGTAGCACGAGGCTCTGCAGCCATGGGTCAGGGCCAGCCTCTTGGACTTGGGGCCTGCTGCTGGGCATGGAGACCTGAGTGACAGGGAGGGGTGCAGAGCCCCAGCTAGGGGGCAGTGGCTGCCACTGACATTAGGGCTCTGCCCTGCCATGTACTGGGCAGAAGCGTTTGTAGCCTCTAGGCCCAGAGCAATGCACCTCTGTGTCTCACAAGAGCCCCATCTCGCTGGGAAGCCTGCATGTGCCAACCCTGTACGTGCGCCACCCCTCTGCCCATGTGCCATCCCCTTCCATGCCCACCACCTCCCCACACGTCAACCCCTCCATGCATGCTGCCCCTTGCCTGCATGCCAACCCCTGCCTGCGTGCTGCCCCCTGCCCATGTGCTGCCCCCTTCCTGCATGCGCTGCCCCTTGCCTGTGTACCAACTGCTCCCCGCATGAAGCACTTAGAGGAGAGGAAAGTGATCAGGAACAGTCAGCATGGATTCACCAAGGGCAAATCATGCCTGACTAACATAATTGCCTTTTATGATGAGATAACTGGCTCTGTGGATAAGGGGAAAGCAGTGGATGTGTTATTCCTTGACTTTAGCAAAGCTTTTGATACGGTCTCCCACAGTATTCTTGCTGGCCAGTTAAAGAAGTATGGGCTGGATGAATGGACTATAAGGTGGATAGAAAGCTGGCTAGATCATCGGGCTCAATGGGTAGTGATCAATGGCTCCATGTCTAGTTAGCAGCCGGTATCAAGCGGAATTCCCAAGGGTTGGTCCTGGGGTCGGTTTTGTTCAATATCTTCATTAATGATCTGGAGGATGGTATGGATTGCACCCTCAGCAAGTTTGCAGATGACACTAAACTGGGAGGAGTGGTAGATATGCTGGAGTGTAGGGATAGGATACAGAGGGATACATAATACAAATAAGAGGATTGGGCCAAAAGAAATCTGATGAGGTTCAACAAGGACAAGTGCAGAGTCCTGCACTTAGGAAGAAAGAATCCCATGCACCGCTACAGGCTGGGGACTGAATGGCTCGGCAGCAGTTCTGCAGAAAAGGACCTAGGGGTAAAGTGGACGAGAAGCTGGATATGAGTCAACAGTGTGCCCTCGTTGCCAAGAAGGCTAAAGGCAGATTGGGCTGTATAAGTAGGAGTATTGCCAGCAGATCGAGGGATGTGATCATTCCCCTCTATTCGACATTGGTGAGGCCTCATCTGGAGTACTGTGTCCAGTTTTGGACCCCAAACTACAAGAAGAATGTGGAAAAAATGCAAAAAGTCCAGCATAGGGCAACAAAAATTATTAGGGGGCTGTCTTATGAGGAGAGGCTGAGGGAACTGGGATTATTTAGTCTGCAGAAGAGAAGAATGACGGGGGATTTGATAGCTGCTTTCAACAACCTGAAAGGGGGTTCCAAAGAGGATGGATTGAGACTGTTCTCAGTGGTAGCAGATGACAGAACAAAGAGTCTGAAGTTGCAGTGGGGGAGGTCTAGGTTGGATATTAGGAAAACCTTTTTCACTAGGAGGGTGGTGAAGCACTGGAATGCGTTACCTAGGGAGGTGGTGGAATCTCCTTCCTTTGAGGTTTTTAAGGCCAGGCTTGACAAAGCCCTGGCTGGGATGATTTAGTTGGGGATTGGTCCTGCTTTGAGCAGGGGGTTGGACTAGATGACCTCCTGAGGTCCCTTCCAACCCTGTTATTCTATGATTCTATGCCACCCCCTGTCTGTGTGCCAACCGATCCATGTGTGCCATCCACTGCCCATATGTCACCCTCTGCCTGCATGCCAGCTCCTCTGCCTGCATGCCAACCACTCCATGCATGCCAGCTGCTGCCCACATGCCATTCCCTCCACACTCACGCCAGCCCCTTCCCACACACTGCCCATGAGCCACCTACTCCTCACAGGCCGACCACTCCATATGTGCCACCCCATCCCTGCACGCCACCCCCTGCCTGCGCACCACCCACTGCCCGCATGCCACCCATGCACCAGCCCCTCCACACGTGCCACCTCATCCTCATACACCAGCCACTGCCTGCGTACCATGCGCTTGCCCCTCTGCCCAAGTGCGCCCTTCCCCTGTGCACCAACCCCTCCACTCTTATCTTCTCTTCCAGTTGACCAAAGCATGTTTGAGAATTCAAACACAGCCCCCATGCCAAAGCTGCAGCTCAGCCAGTCTGTCTCCAAAGCCTTGCTGGGTCCCACCCTTGAAGGTCTGCCAGCTGCGGCTGAGCCTGGACTGCGGGTAGGGAGCAGCCAGCACCTCAAGAACCTGAGCAAGGCTGTCGGGGCCAAAGTCAACGACTTCCTGCGCCGGAAGGAGCCCGTCAGTCTGGGAGAGGTGGGAGTGACCGAGGTCAATGCCAGCGCGGGGGCCAAGCTGTCGGGTGGGACGCTCCCATTGCTGGGGGACCAGGCCCATGGTGCAGGGTGAGTCTCCCCTCAGGCGTTGGCTGGCTGACTGAATGCTGATATCTCCCCACCCCACCCCACCCCCGCAGCTGGAGTACACGCTGGGACTGCAGGGCAGTGCTGCAGCCACAGCAAAACAGCCCTGGCTGGGGGATGCTGCGCATTGCTGCTCCCACCTCTCCGAGCCCCTCCTGTCCCACTTTCCCCCTCGTTCATGCCCTGCCCTTCCCCCTCCAATGGCACCTGGGACAAGCTGGCTGTGGGGAGCCCTTCCTGCTGAGAGGGGGTGGCTCCTGGCCCAGATTGGGACTTACTGCAATGTCCGAGGAGGAGGGGAGCTGCCGCACAAGGGCAGAGCTGTGCAAGGAAAGCTACAGGGTCCTGCCCTTCAGCCCAGGGCTGCTTTAGCCCCTTTCCCATGAACCCATCCCTACACTGAAGCCCCGTCTCTCCAGTTGGAAGCGAGGGCTGTACCGCTCTCTAGGGCCGGCAGCAGGAACAGACGCATCCCAAGATAGCACGGAGGGATTTGAAGCAGTGGGTGGACGCAGTGAAGAAAAGCAGCCCTAGGAACTATTTGACTTACCAAATTATTTCTACACCAGTAGTTTCTGCTCCCAGAGCCTGCCTCTCTAAGGGGCCTTCACAGCAGCACCCTACAGATGGGAAATTGAGGCACAGAGTGGCTGAGTGACTTGCCCAAGGTCACACAGGGAATCTGTAGCAGAGCAAAGAATTGAACCCAGGTGTCCTAAGATAGCATCCTCTCCTGGCCCTCTTTCCTCTCTGCCATTCAGTCTGTGTGGTCAACACTCAGCAATCATGAGTCGTCCTGCTGCTGGGAGTGTGCTTGTGTCTGTGTGAGCTGATACCACACTGATGCCTTAGACCAGGGGTGAGCAAACTACGGCCTGGGGGCCACGTCCGGCCCTCCAGACATTTTAATCCAGCCCTCAAGCTCCTGCTGGGGAGGAGGGTCAGGAGTTGGCCCCGCTCCAGGCATGCCATGGCTCCACACGGCTCCCAGAAGCAGCGGCATGTCCCCACTCTGGCTCCTACACGTACCGGCAGCCAGGGGGCTCTGCACGCTGCCCCTGCCCCAAGTGCAGCCCCCGCAGCTCCCATTGGCCAGGAACCACGGCCAATGAGAGCTGCAGGGGCGGTGCCTGCAGGACGGGGCAACATGCAGAGCCGCTTGGCCATGCTTCCACGTAGGAGCTGGAAGGGGGACATGCTGCTGCTTCCGGGAGCTGCTTGAGGTAAGTGCTGCCAGAGCCTGCACCCCTGCCTCCCTCCCAGGCCCCAACCCCCTGTCCCAGCCCTGATCCCTCTCCCACCCTCCAAACCCCTTAGTCCCAGCCCCACCCCAGAGTCCGCACCCCCCAACCAGAGCCCTCACCACCCCACCCCACCCCAACCCCCTGCCCAGAGCCCCCTCCTGCACCTTGAAATCCTCATTTCTGGCCCTACCCCAGAGCCCGCACCCCCAACCAGAGTCCTCACCCCCTCCCACATCCCAACCCCCAATTTCATGAGCATTCATGGCCCACCATACAATTTCCATACCCAGATGTGGCCCTCAGGCCAAAAAGTTTGCCTAACCCTGCCTTACACCCCATCAAGCTGGCTCAGCCCTTGGATGGGAGCACATCCAGGGAAACCCCGGGCAGCTGTCAGCGCCGTGTCAGGTGTTATTGTCGCTCACCAAGTGGCCATTGTGCTTGCAGGCGTATGCTGTTGGAAACCTTTCCCCGGCTCGACCCGCCACCCCCGGCAGCCAAGAAGCGCACACCCCGGGCTTTGAAGACCCCTCTGGACATGCTGATCTCCTCCCAGCCAGTGGTGGGCAGCCTGGAGTGCAGCACCGAGGCGCTACCCGAGCAAGGCCAGGAACATCCCAAGCAGGCTGCCCAGGGGGAGCAGTGGAAGGTGGCGTGGGACATGTCTCAGCCACAGGGCAGTGCTGAGCTGGGTGCTCATAGCACAGCAGTGCCAAACGGGGATGGGCCCTCCCACAGCAGGGTCCTCTCAGTGCCTGACCTCATCCATGAGGAGAACCTGGAGGGCAAACTCAACGCTGCAGACAGGCGGACAGCCTCCCCGCCCTGCCCAGAGAAACCCGCCGTCAGACTCAGCTGCCTGCTGGAGTACCAGCCCCCCGTGGACGACGGCCAGCCTGTGGCACAGCCCTCTGGCCTGGAGAATGAGGGGGCCCACCCAGACCTCCTGTCCTTTGAGTAGCAGCCCCCATGTACCAGGGGAGTCAGCCACTTCCCCACTCAAGAACACCCCTCCCCCTCTGCTGCATTGTGCCCCTTTCCCCTGCAGGCGTGGAGGTGGAGAGGGAGCATGCTGACTGCACTCTGGGGGTGCCCAGCAGTGTCTCCTGTCCAGGGGGGCTTGAAGAAAAGCCCAGCCCCTGCCCATTTGTCCCCTCAAACAATGGCAGGGTGTGGGGGTGATCCTCGAGGCGGTCCACACAGTCACTGCCTATCCTCCCCGGGCCTTAGTGCAGGCCATGCCAGTGAGCACTGCTCACCGTGGGCAGGCCAGCACAGACACCCTGGGAGGGACTTCTGTTCTCTCCCATCAGGGTCTCCAGCCACACCCTGCACTCCCTGCCACCCTTCTGTCCCGGTGCCTTTCTCTCAAGCAGCCCTGAGGCTGATGGCAGGGGCAGGAGGCCATGTGCCATTTGCTGCAGGTCCCTCTCAAGTCCCTCACTACACAGTTCCTGCTCCTGCGCTGGCCGGCGGCAGTGCCTGCATCTCCAGCAGCACCTTTCCCTGAGCTGTGCAGGGCATGGGGCACTGGGCCTGGTCTCTCAGGGGGAAACCAGTCCACCCCTCACACACAGACTGCCCCACTCTAGGGCTCCCTTGGGCTGCTCTAGTCCCTCTGGGCCACACCCCGTCTGTAGCAGGGGCTGGTCTCTGCTGGGGGCTGGGAAAATGGAAATGACTTGATGATGGCTCACATGCCTTGAAGGCCATGGCCCTGAGGCATAGCCCACAGACGTGGTGTCTCCCACTTGTGCTGTAAAATGCCCGGCAGCTTTGCAAGCTGGGGCATGTGCTCTCTGTCAGCTACAGAGGCAGGGTATCCCATTTCTGCCTGAGGGAAATCTTCTCCTCCCACTTGATCCATTACTCTCCCAGCATGCACTGGGTGCCACTGACAGGGCAGTCTCTGTCCTATGCCCCTTTCTTACACTGCACTGGTGCCAGCATGAGCTCCCCTCTGTAGGGTTGCAACTTTCTAATTGCAGAAAACCAAACACCCATGCCGTGCCCCTTCTCTGAGGCCCTGGCCCTGCCCCACCCCTTCTCTGAGGCCCCCTCCCCCCCTCCATCACTCGCTCTCCCCCACCCTTGCTCACTCACTCATTTTCACTGGGCTGGGGCAGGGGATTAGGGTGCAGGAGGAGGTAAGGGCTCCAGCTGCGGGTGTGGGCTCTGGGGCGGAGCCAGGGATGATGAGTTTGGGATGCAGGAGGGGGCTCTGGGCTGGGGCTGGGGCAGGGGGTTGGAATGCGGGAAGGGGTGCAGAGTGAGGGCTCCAAGATGGAGTTAGGGCACTGGAGGGGGTTGGAATGGGGGCAGGAAAGGGGTGGGAAGAGGTGGGGCGGGGCGGGGCCTCATGGAACGGGTGGAGCGAGGGCAGGGCAGCGGGGGGCGTCAGTGATGCGGCCCTTGGGCCAAAGTACTAGTCCTCATGTGGCCCTTGTGGTCATTTGAGTTTGAGACCCCTGTATTAACCACTTACTCTGGGTTTATTAATAAATAAAAGTGATTTTATTAAGTATAAATAGTAGGATTTAAGTCAGGGGTGGGCAAACTTTTTGGCCCAAGGGCCACATCGGCGTGTGAAACTGTATAGAGGGCCGGGTAGGGAAGGCTGTGCCCTCCCAAACAGCCTGGCCCCCCGCCCCCATCCGCCCCCTCCCACTTCCCACCACCTGACTGCCCCCCTCAGAACTCCTGAGCCATCCAACCCCCCTGCTCCTTGTCTCCTGACCGCCCCCTCCCAGGACCCCCCGCCCCAAACCACCCCTCCAGGACCCACCCCCTATCCAACCCCACTGCTCCCTGTCCCCAGACTGCCCCAACCCCTATCTGCACCCCTGCCCCCTGACAGGCCACCCGGGACTCCCATGCCTATCCAACCCCCCCCATCCCCTGACCGCCCCCCCGAGAACCTCTGCCCCATCCAACTGCCCCCTGCTCCCTATCCCCTGACTGCCCCTCCGGGACCCCCTGCCCGTTATCCAACCCGCCGCTGCCACCTTCTCTTTACCATGCAGCTCAGAGCAGCAGGAGCTCACTGCCCGGCCGGAGCCAGCCACACTGCCCACGCGGCGTGCTGAGGCTGCAGGGGAGGGGGAACAGCAGGGGAGGGGTTGGGGGCTAGACCCCCGGCCAGGAGCTCAAGGGTCGGGCATGACAGTCCCGTGGGCTGGATGTGGCCCACGGGCCGTAGTTTGCTCACCTCTGATTTAAGTGGTTTGAAGTAATAACAGACAAAACAAAGTAAGTCACAAAGCAAAATAAAACAAAACACGCAAGTCTAAGCCTAATACATAAAGAAACTGATTACAGGTAATATCTCACCCTCAGAGATGTTCCAAGAAGCTTCTTTCACAGACTAGACTCCTTCCTAGTCTGGGCCCAATCCTCTCCCCGGTACAGTCCTTGTTAGTTCCAGCAGACATCTCAGGAGGTAAGCAGGGCTTTTCTCATGACTGGTAGCCTCTTTTGTCCCATTCCACCCCCTTTTATAGCACAAGGCAGGAGTCTTTTGTCTCTCTGGGTCCTCACCCCTCCTTCTAAATGGAAAAGTACCAGATTTAAGATGGATTTCATTATCAGGTGATATGGTCACATATCACTGTAAGATACCTAGTCTCCATTCCCCATGGTCTGGCCCACACGTACACAGGAAGGCTTTCAAGTAACTAAGGTCATTTACAACTGATTGTTTCTGAAGCACCCTTAATGGCCTCCACTTAATATGTTTACATCAGTGATACAAGTTTATATATTGTCCTAACTCCAAATATAGAAATAATACATGCAGACAAATAAAATGAACACACTTAGTAAATTACAAGCTTTCTAATGACACCATACAAGGGGTATTTAGTGTAAAGCGTATTCCAGTTATGTCATTCTCATAAGCATATTTCCATAAAGCATATGCAGTGCAACGTCACACATTCCATCCACATAAAGGCCATGCACATCCCGGGGGAACAGAACTTGCTAGCAGATCGCCTCAGCAGGTCCTTCTCCTCTCACCACAAGTGTTCTCTCCACCCGAAGGTAATCCGGCAGTTGGGGACTCCCCAGGTAGATCTGTTTGCCACAGCAAAGAACAAGAAGTGTCGCCTCTTTTGCTTGAGACTCGGCCTTGGCAGGGGCGCACTATCCGATGCCTTTCTCCGTCCATGGTCAGACAGCCTGCTGTATGCTTTTCTGCCAATTCCTCTGGTTCACAAGGTGCTCCTGAAGATAAAAGCGGACAAGGCAAAGGTCATCCTGATGGCCTCACCAACGTTGGTTCAGCGTGCTCCTGGACCTTGCAGTCTCAGTCCCGTGCACTCTCCCACTCAGACCAGCCTTAATCTCACAGGATCAAGGATGGCACCTCCATCTGAACCTTGCAGGTCTACACCTGACAGCAGGGCTGCTGCATGGCTGAATCTGGAGGGGTGAGTGTGCTCTGAACAGGTGCAGAAGGTCTTGATAAGTAGTAGAAAACCCTCTATCAGGGCAACCTACTTAGCTAAGTGGAAACGCTTCTTGTGCTCGGCAGTCGAGTGGGGTCTTTCTCCGATGCAGACATCATTGCAGTCCATCCTAGACTACCTTCTCCAAGGCCTGTCACTGTCTTCTATAAAAGTACAATATTAGCATTTCATCCCCCATTTCATCATGGCAGGTCAGTCTTCACACAGGAAATGACAGGCAGATTTATCAAAGGGCTGGAAAAATTCTATCTGCAGGTTCGTGCCCCCATCCCGACTTGAGACTTGCATCTGATGCTGTCTAGGCTCACCAGACCACCCTTCGAGCATTTGGCATCATGCTCCCTTCTGCTACTCCCCTAGAAGGTCACTTTCCTGGTGGCGATCACCACTTCGGCAAGAAGGGTTTCTGAGCTATGGGCTTTAACCTCTGAACCCCCTTATACCACCTTCTTCAAAGACAAGGTCCAGCTATGTCCTCACCCAGCCTTTTTGCCCAAGATGGTGTCGCAATTTCACATCAAACAGGATATCTTTCTGCCGGTCTTCTGCCTGAAACCGCACAAGTCAGAAGAAGAATGGCGTCTGCATTCTCTGGATGTAAGAAGGGCCCTAGCCTTTTATATTGACAGGACAAGACCCCGTCGCAAATCAACACAGCTTTTTGTTGCGGTAGCGGACAGGATGAAGGGCCTTCCAGTGTCAGCCCAGAGGATCTCCTCCCGGATCACAGACGGGATCTGTGCCTGCTACAAAAAAGGGGTCC
The DNA here is from genome assembly GCF_965152275.1 of Natator depressus. Taxonomy (NCBI): domain Eukaryota; kingdom Metazoa; phylum Chordata; order Testudines; family Cheloniidae; genus Natator; species Natator depressus. The sequence goes on along the minus strand of NC_134241.1, from coordinate 41,410,147 downwards.
CCGCCTCCGACCATTATAAAGGCACATTCCACAAGAGCGCAGGCATCCTCAGTGGCCTTCCTGGCATGTATACCAGTACCGGACATCTGCAGGGCCACAACTTGGTCGTCAGTGCATATGTTTGCACTGCACTACGCCATCACCCAACAGGCCAGAGATTACGCCAGCTTCAGCAGAGCAGTGTTGCAAGCCGCACGTCTGTGAACTCAGAGCCCACCTCTAGGGATGCTGCTTGTGAGTCACCTGACATGGAATCAACATGAGCAAGCTCTCAAAGAAGAAAAAATGGTTACGTACCTCTCGTAACTGTTGTTCTTCGAGATGTGTTGCTAATGTTCATTCCAAGACCCGCCCTCCTACCTCGCCATCAGAGTTGGTGGCAAGAAGGAACTGAGAGGGCACAGGGCTGGAGGCACCCCTTATACCACTGCATGAGCGCGAGCCTCCAGGGGTTGCGAGAGCCAGCCCTATGGATACCACTAGGGGAAAAATCTCCAGCAGCGGTGCACGTAGTGCACGCATACCCAGCATGGAGTTGACATGAGCAACACATCTAGAAGAACAACAGTTACGGAAGGTAGGTAACTGTTTTTTACACACAAAACTGTGTTACAGACACAGATAGGAAGTGCCTGCGTAAGCTATTGCCTGGGCACTGCCACTGTCACCGGACATTGCTGGTGCTGGATATGCCTACTCTTTGCTCCAGAGAGAGTTGCATCACACACACACACCCCCGACAAGATGTCCTTTTGGATGGGTGGAGGGAGGGGGAGAAATTCATCAGATCCAGCTTTGCTGATGAGTTCAAACTTGCACATGTGAGTAAGGGTGGGTAGATATCTCAAACTAACAACAACAGACTCTCACTGAGGCCTCGATCCCAAGCTTCACTTCATATGAGTCGCCTCATTGCCTTCAAATCCTGTGGTGGTGTTGCACTGGGGATGGGGGAACATACAGCAGCTCCCCAAACTTGTTCTCTCTGTCTCACACACACAAGCAGATCACTAGCTTTCAGCCAGTTCAATAAAGCAGACAGCTGCATGTTCAGTAAGTACAGGACAGTATTGCCAACCTGATCCATTTCAAAATAGTGAGTAGGGTACCAAAAAATCATGAGATTGGTTAAAAATCATCAAAAAAAAACCAAATCGGAGTAATTGTGGCATCTTAGAGACTAACAAATTTATTTGGGCATAAGCTTTTGTGGACTAAACCCATTTCATCAGATGCATGGAGTGGAAAATACAGTAGGAAGATACATATACGTAGTACATGAAAAGATGGGGGTTGCTGATACAGACTAACACGGCTACCACTCTGAAACCTGTTAAAAATCATGATATTTAAAAGAAACTATCAGTGTTGGGCTCTTTTTCTTGGTGTGCAGATTTCTGAGTCTTTAAGGATTGCTCGGGTCATGTTTTCAAACATTTCTCCACCACCTGGTAGGCTAGAAACTTATTTTTTAAATGAAAGTGGACACTCTCCCCTAATGACAGGCCTCCAGAACCTAAGGCCTTAAGAAACACAATTACCAGATTTGGCAACATAGGAGTCTCTGGAGGCACAGCGGATATGGGAATTGCAGACAAGCATAGGGATGGATGAGGGCAACAGGGTATTGGGGTTTATAGGCACATATGGGTAGTGTAGCAGGTATGGGGTTCTAGGGTGGCATAAGTGTAGGTGGGTGCTACCTGAAATTGGGCCAGCTAGTAAGCTTAGGGAGGACTAATGACCCACCAGAGTTTGGCAGAAAGCAGCACTCTTATTATACTGATAGCTAAGCTCAAAAGAAATGGGGGGTCACACTCACACTCTCACGCTCCCAGGACAGGCACGACATTGGAGATGTCAGGATCCTTCAAGGTAAGTCTCCCACAGCGCAGCAATGGATGGTGCGATGAAGGTAAGTCTTCCCGAGGCACGATGGAATGCAACGTGGCAAGGTTGGGCCAGGTGATCCGGGCAAAGGGCCTTTACGGGAGGTACAATCTTGTGAGTGCACTCCTGAGCACATGGCCCCTTCCCCTTTTAAGGACCTGCTCCTTCTTGACCTGCTCACCGGCCCAGATCCGTGACCGCAGGCGGACACACCAGATCTACTATGCTTCAGCTTCTCAGCTTCCTATGCTGTCTCCGGTAACTCTCCACCTGTGTGAGTGTGTGGGTGCATGAGGGTATGAATGCGGTGAAAGTGTGCGTGCATAAATAAGTGCCAATCTTTTCTGTTTGATCCAATAGCGGCATTTAATAAAACCAATATAAGTGGGAAAACTGAGGTAACAGTGGGGTTATAGGATAGTGTGAGGTATAGGGATCTGAGGGGATGCACCTATAAGGTGGTATAGGATGGATATTGGGGTGCACAGCAAGTACAGTAACTCCCCACTTAACGTCCTCTTGCTTAACGTTTCGATCTTACGTCCCTGATCCATTACAGAACATGCTCATTTAAAGTTGTGCAATGCTGTGGTATAACGTTGTTTGGCCGCCTGCTTTGTCCATGGTTGGCAGCCCCCCATCAGACCCCTCCGCCCCCCTTCCCAAGCACCTCCCACCCGCCGGTGGACCCCGCAGATCAGCACCTTTCCCCTGCTCCCCCTGCCTCCTGCCTGCAGCAATCAGCTGGTTTGCCGCGGGGTCCGCCGGCGGGTGGGAGGTGGGGGGGTGGGCTTAGGGGAGCTGATAGGGGGTCTGCCAGCCTGTTTAATACCTGTATTAAATTGCTTGTTTAAAATGTATATAATGCCTTTTGTCTGGCAAAAAAAAATTTCCCTGGAACCTAACCCCCCCATTTACATTAATTCTTATGGGGAAATTGGATTCGCTTAACATCATTTCGCTTAAAGTTGCATTTTTCAGGAACATAACTACAGCGTTAAGTGAGGAGTTACTGTATGGAGCTTATGGGAAGTCGAGGGAATACAGAGGTTATAGGGGTTATAAAGGCAGGCAGGAGCTATGGAGTATTGGGGTGTATGGGGGCTAATGGGCATTTTAGAGGATATGGAGGCAGTTGGAGCTGTATTGAGGGATATAGGTGTGTAAGTGGAGGGTAGAGTATGGAGGTATATAGGGGCTGGTGGAATTTATAGTGGGTTATGGAGTTATTAGGAGTATAGGATCTGGTGGTGAGGGTGTCAGCAGAGTTAGGCAAGGGTCCATAAAGTGTACAGGTCTGGTGGTGAGCCTATAGGACCCAGTTGGGGGTGTATAGGCTCTGGCAAGGGATCTATAACGTGTATGGAGCCTGGTAAGGGATCAATACGGTCTGGTGTTGGGGGGTGTATGAGGTGTTTAGGGTCTGGTTGTGGGTGTCCAGGGTCCATAAGGTCTGCTGGGGGTATAGAGCAGAGGTGGGCAAACTACAGCTTGCGGGCCAGATCCAGCCCACGGGACCCTGCTGCCCGACCTCTGAGCTCCTGGCCCGGGAGGCTAGTCCCCGGCCCCTCCCCCGCTGTCCCCCCCGCAGACTCAAGCACCATGTCACTGCTGCCGCAATGCTCTGGGCGGCCGGGCAGCGCAGGTGCAGAGCCACAGCCTGACCCGGTCCTCTGGGCTCCCCCATCAGCTGCCGGTGCTCCAGGCAGCGCGGTAAGGGGGCAAGGGGTGGGGAAGGGGCTGTTGGATAGAGGGCAGGGCAGTTGGGGCAGGGAGCGGCAGGGGGTTGGATAGAGGGCAGGGCAGCTAGGGCAGGGAGCAGGGGGGGGTGGATAGAGGGCAGGGCAGCTGGGGCAGGGAGCGGGGGGGGTTGGATAGAGGGCAGGGCAGCTGGGGCAGGGAGCGGGGGGGGTTGGATAGAGGGCAGGGCAGTTGAGGCAGGGAGCGGGGGGGTTGGATAGAGGGCAGGGCAGTTGAGGCAGGGAGCGGGGGGGGTTGGATAGAGGGCAGGGCAGTTGAGGCAGGGAGCGGGGGGGTTGGATAGAGGGCAGGGCAGTTGAGGCAGGGAGCGGGGGGGTTGGATAGAGGGCAGGGCAGTTGGGGCAGGGAGCTGGGAGGGTTGGATAGAGGGCAGGGCAGTTGAGGCAAGGAGCGGGGGGGGTTTGGATAGAGGGCAGGGCAGTTGGGGCAGGGAGCTGGGAGGGTTGGATAGAGGGCAGGGCAGTTGAGGCAAGGAGCGGGGGGGGGTTTGGATAGAGGGCAGGGCAGTTGAGGCAAGGAGCGGGGGGGGTTTGGATAGAGGGCAGGGCAGTTGAGGCAGGGAGCTGGGGGGTTGGATAGAGGGCAGGGCAGTTGAGGCAGGGAGCGGGGGGGGGTTGGATAGAGGGCAGGGCAGTTGGGGCAGGGAGCTGAGAGGGTTGGATAGAGGGCAGGGCAGTTGAGGCAAGGAGCCGGGGGGGGGGGGTTGGATAGAGGGCAGGGCAGTTGAGGCAGGGAGCTGGGAGGGTTGGATAGAGGGCAGGGCAGTTGAGGCAGGGAGCTGGGGGGTTGGATAGAGGGCAGGGCAGTTGAGGCAGGGAGCTGGGAGGGTTGGATAGAGGGCAGGGCAGTTGAGGCAGGGAGCTGGGAGGGTTGGATAGAGGGCAGGGCAGTTGAGGCAGGGAGCTGGGAGGGTTGGATAGAGGGCAGGGCAGTTGGGGCAGGGAGCTGGGAGGGTTGGATAGAGGGCAGGGCAGTTGAGGCAGGGAGCGGGGGGGGGTTGGATAGAGGGCAGGGCAGTTGAGGCAAGGAGCGGGGGGGTGGGTTGGATAGAGGGCAGGGCAGTTGGGGGAGGGGGCGGGGTGTGGATGGGGTCGGGGCGGTCAGAGGGCGAGGAACAGGGGGTTGGATAGGCAGGGGTATCGGGGGGGGGCGGTCAGGAAGGAGGGGGGGTTGGATGGGGCGCGGGGGGCCCTCAGGAGACGGGGGGGGGTTGGGTGGGGCAGGAGTCCCAGGGGGGCCGTCAGGGAGCAAGAAGCGGAAGCGTCGGACAGGAGGCGGGGCCAGGGCCCTGCCCTCTATCCAACTCCCTGCCCCTTGCCCCCTAGCCGGCCCTCCATACAATTTTGGAAACCCGATCTGGCCCTCAGGCCAAACAGTCTGCGCGCACCGCGCGAGCCGGCAGCCTGCACGCTCTGGCGAGGGCGCGTCAGGCCCAGTGGGAGGTATCGATAGGGTCTGACAGGGGGCGGGGCCAGTGGGGCGGAGTCCTGGGGGCGGGGCCAGGGAGGCAGGGCTGGTCCGTTGGCGGGGCGGAGTTCCGGCTCGTTCCCGGCGGGCGCTGAGGCGATGGCCGGGGTCCCGCTGCTGGAGGCGCTGGGCCGCCTGTGGCAGGTGCAGGCCCAGCTCGGCAGCGGCGCCTCCGCCTCCGTCTTCCGTGTGCGCTGCTGCGGGGACCCGCGCGCCCCGCTCGGCGCCGTCAAGGAGTTTGTGCCTCCGGCGCGGCCCGGGCCTGCCGCCCGCAGCGCCCCGGAATACGGCTTCGGCAAGGAGCGCGCCGCGCTGGAGCAGCTGCGGGGCCACCGCAACATCGGTAACGGGACCCCCCCCCGTATCCCCCCTCCCCCCGCAGCATCGGTAATGGGTCCCCCGTATCCCCCCCTCCCCCCGCAGCATCGGCAACGGGATCCCTACCCCCCCACACACATCCTCCGCAGTATCGGAAACGGGACCCCCCACCCTCCCCCACCGCAGCATCGGAAACGGGATCCCTACCCCCCCACACACACACACCTCACCGCAGCATCGGTAATGGGACCCCCCTCCACCCTACCCCGTCCATCACAGCATTGGTAACAGGATCCCGCCACCGCAGCATCGGTAACGGGACAGCCCCACATAGGTAATGGGACCCCCGCAACCTACCCTATCCATTGCAGCATCGATAACGGGATCCCCCCCTGCAACATTGGTAACGAGACCCCCCCCATCCTACCCTCTGCAACATCGGTAACAGGATCCCTACCCCACCATCTCCCACAGCATCGGTAATGGGATCCCCCATCCTACTCCCCCCACTGCAGCATCGGTAACGGGACCCCCCCACTGCAGCATCGGTAACGGGATCCCCCAACCTACCCCCCCACTGCAGCATCGGTAATGGGATCCCTCCCAACCTACACCCCCCCCGCAACATCGGTAACGGGTTTTGCTGAGACAAGCCCCACGCTCCCCCAGCAACACCAGTAACCAGGTTCCCCCTGAACTCTCTGGCCATGACCCCTGAGTAACTGGGATTGGAACAGGACCCCCATGCAGCACAGGTAACCAAGACCCTGGCATCCCTCTCCCAGGCCAGGACCCCCCACATACACACATCAGTAATCAGGACCCCCAACACTCCTACAAGCCAGGCCTCCCTGGTCATGACCCTTTCCACAACATCCGTAACCAGGATCCCCCACGCAACATGGATAACCAGGACCTCCTCAGACCGGGACCCCACTCATGGCAACTAGGACCAGCTGGGGCCTCCTGCATCCCTGGACTCTCCTGCAACATTTGTAACCAGGTCCCTCCCTGCATCCCACAACCTGGACCCTGCCCTTATACTCCCCCACCCCAGTAACTGGGACCGGATAGGACCACTTCTCCTAATCCCCACAACATCCAGGATTCCACCATTGACCTCCTGGCCCCCCATACTTCCACCCCCACAACTTCAGTTACTGGGCTCAGACCCACCCCCCAGCACCTCCAGCTGGGACCCTATGCAGAATTGGTAATCAGAACCCCTGCTAGTCCCCTGGGCTAAAACCCTCTTGGGCCCACTACTTCCACCCCCAGTAACCAGGACAGGGCTGGGACAGGACCCCCTTTTCCTCCCCCACAACATCAGTGATCAGGATTCAGGACCCCTGCATGCCAATCCCCCCAGAACACTGCTAACTGTGGTACCCCACCCTCCGGGACAGAACCCCCTGTCCCTACTGCAATATCAGTAACTGGGGTCCCTGCTGCTTTGTGGACCCGAACCCCACAGGCCTACCACAGCATCAGTAACCGGGATCCCCCAACCCCACTCCACAACATCAGTAACGGGGACCCTGCCAGCCCTGGCCCCCCTCTTCCTGCATCCCCATTGCATCAGTAACCGGGACCCTGGCCCCCCTCTCCCTGCCCCTCCACAGCATCAGTAATGGGGACCCTGGCCTATGCCAGCCCTGGTCCCCGTCTTCCTGCCCCCACTGCCCACGGCATGTAATGGGGACCCTGGCCCCTGCTAGCCCTGGCTCCCCTCTCTCTGCCCCCCCCCACGGCATCAGTAACAGAGACCCTGACCCCTGCCAGCCCTGGTCCCCCTCTCCCTGCACCCCCACAGCATCAGTGATGGGGACCCTGGCCCCTGCCAGCCCTGCCCTTCCCCCTGCACCACCACAGCACATCCTCTTCTCCACATGCTGCAACATCAGTAACTGGGCCAGTCCAACTGGGCTGGAACCCCCACCTCCACCCCCCACCACCACAGTATCGGTGACAGGGCCAGTACCCCCACCAAGCCTGGACCCCTCCCCATAACATCAGGGACTACGACCCTTCAACAGCATTGGTAACCAGGACCGCCTCCCTCACCAGCTCACAACCCCGTACCGCCAGGCCAGCGGCGCTTTATCTCCAGCTATAATGTCAGTAATTGGAACAGGACCCCTCTGACTGCATCGTGAGGTAACTGGGACCCCCTACATGGACTAGGACCTCCCCAAGATAGAGACTGCCACTCCCCCATTGCAACATGGGCAACCAAGAGTCCCCCCCGTCCCGTTCCCCTCCGGTCTTTGATCCTTCACTGCAGTATCAGGAGCCAGGACCCTACTGCTCTGGGACAGAGATCTCCCCCACTATCGCAACACAAGTAACCCGGACCCCCCTCCATTCCCTGGGATCTCTCTCCAAGCCGAGACACACCCCAACTGCAGCATCAAGAGCCAGGACCCCTCGACAGCAATGACAGGGACCCTGGCTCCCCCTCACCCCTGGCCTGGCCATGCTTCCCATCCCCCTCCACAGTGCTGGTAACTGGGACCTCCCCCAGGCTGTGTTAGGGGCCCATAGCCCCTCTCTCCCAGCAACATCTATAACCGAAACTCTCCTGAGCCAGGATGGGGACTCCACCGTCCCTGCCCCAGCGACATCCTGTTGGGGCCCCCACTGCAATGTTGGAAATGGGCTGGGACCCCTTCCTTAGGAACTGGATATATGCGCTTCCCATGGCAGCCTGAGGAACTGTGCCAGGGTCACCCCCTAGGGCTACTGACCAGCCCCCTGCAGCACTAGGCATGGGAACTCCCTCTGCACAACTCCCCCACTGCAGCAGTGGTAATCAGGTCAGACCAAGGACAGCCCACCCCACAACCTCCAGTTACCGGCCCCAGCTCTCCGTGTGGGCAGGCTGTGCTTTGGGCCAGGGTGGGAGCTGGAGCTGGGGGGCACTTTGTACCCTCCTGTGTTCTACGGCTTTTCTTCCTGCAGCATCTGGCAGATTGATGTGGAGGAGGGTCTGCCCTGACACCAGGTGCCACCTATATGGCTGCTGGTCAGGCTGCTATGCCCTGCCTCCCTGTGCTGGGTGGAGGAAGGGAAGAGTGCTGAAGTGTGCATCCAACCATTGGTAGAACCAGTAGGAGTTTTGAATAATCTGCTGGCTCCTTGCTTGGAGTCCAAAGTGCAACTGTAGCAAGAAAAGGGTTAGCAGGCTGGCTCTGTATGCTCCCAAACCAGCCCGTTCCCTCTTCCCCTCCCAGCCATGGCAGGGCAGGTGTCCTGTGTGGGGAGAGGCAGGCATCAGAGGACTGTCTGTACTGGGGGTTTTCCAGGTCCAGCTGAGCTGCCCTCAGACCAGGCGGGAGCTGTGCTGCAAAGCAGGTTTGAATTAAAATGATGGTACCCAAGTCTGCATGACAGCGCTAGGGATCTACCACCAAGCCACTTGCCCAGGGCGGGAGGTGCTCAGACACTGTGGGGCATGGAGGGGAGCCTGATCCTTGTGAGTAGAATGAAAAGCTGTTGGTCTGTGGGGCCCTGAGCCCATCCCTGCATCTCCAGCACATTCAGCCACGTGCTTGGAGCCCACGGGGTCGTGCTCCAGTGTGGGAATGACAAGGTTGGGGCGGCGTGGAACCGTGTGTGCGGAAGAGGGCCTCTCCCTCTCTTCCCCCGCACCCCCATACAGAGTCGCACCTCATCCCAGCAGCACCTCCCGCAGTTGCACATGTGGGCAGTACAACTGGGAGAGTATGGAATGTCTTAGCTAGGTGCCTCACTGAAATATGTCTGCCTCAGGGTCTGCTTCTGCTCTTTGGGCCCCCCCCTTTCCTGCTCTTGTTGTGTTCCCCTGCTGCTTGGAGGCCTTCTCTCCTGGGCATGCTGCCCAGCCACCCAAGCCTCTCCTCCTCAGACAGGCTGGGGGACTGCCCCAGCCCCTTCTTTACTGGCCATTCCTCTGCCCGCTAGGCATGGTGCCCCCCCGCTTCCCCAGGCTTGCAGGCTCCTCTGCAATGAGGCTGCGTTTGAGTAACCACGCTCCTGGTAGGTTACACCTTCAATCGGTCATTGAGTCTCTTGACTTAACTGTTTACTGTAGCTCCTAGAGGCCCAGTTCCCACCAGGGCTGGTGCTACATGGACACATAGTGAGAAACCTTTCCCAGAAAGCTTACAGTGGGAATGGACATGATGGGGGGAGAAATGCAAAATTGGCTCTTTTCTACAGATGGGAAACTGAGACTCTGGCTAGACTAAGTGACTTGCCCAAGGTCACGCAATCTGGCTTAGTCCAGTGCCTTAACCATAAGGTGACTCTTCCCTCCCCAGTAACCCATTCCAGACAGCTGCAGGGAGCCCTCTCACAGGCAGCACCATTCTAGCTGTGTTGGGATTTGGAACTTACAATGGGACGCGCTCTGACGCACGTTCTGTGCTTTCAGCCTCTGTACGCTCCCTCACTGATCTAAAGGGAAGCGGAACGGGTATGATGCGCAACTCGGAGTCACTTTGAATTCACCAGCTTTGCCCTTGTCTGATTCCAGTGACGCTGTACGGTGTGTTCACCAACCACTTCTCTGCGAATGGCCCTTCTCGCTGCCTCCTGCTGGAGCTGCTGGACATCAGCGTGTCAGAGCTGCTTCTCTACTCCAGCCATCAGGGCTGCTCCATGTGGATGATCCAACACTGTGCCCGTGATGTGCTAGAGGCCCTGTCTTTCCTTCACCACAAAGGCTATGTGCATGCAGACCTCAAGCCACGCAACATTCTTTGGAGCGCAGAGGAGGAGTGCTTTAAACTCATTGACTTTGGGCTTAGCTTCAAACAGGGGAATCAGGTTTGGAACGCTGTTTATAGGAGCACTTAATTCTGTTTCACGTCATTGTGCTGTGCTCCTGCCAACTCTCTGCAGCTATGTGTATTTGCTTGGCTGGGAACATTGAGGGGACGGTGACTCTTTAGGGGTTATCCGTCTCTGTGGATCATTACTGGGCCAATGGTCCAGTTCGGTAGGAATGTAGGGATTGCAGACCCAGTCGGACCAGTGGTCCATATTGTGACCAATAACCAGATGCTTCAGAGGAAGGTGCAGCTAGGAAGTAGTCGGTCCCTAGGGTCAGTTCCTTCCTAAGCCCAGATAGCTAGTGCCTGGCCTATGCCCTGGAACATGAGCTTGTATCTCGTCTAACAGAATGCAGATGTTCCCATTATCCATGTAAATGTCTAATCCTTCTTAGTCTTTTGATACCTCGTGGCTGTGTATTCCTCAGGGTGATTAAACATTGGGTTTAAATGCCCTTTTTAAGTGTGTTGCTTTTCAGTTTCACTGACAGTCCCTTGTTCTTGTATTGTGCAAGAGGGTAAATGAGCGCACAAATCTACAGGCTCTCCTCTAGCATTCCTTATAGGCGCTGACTCTGTGGGTGCTCCAGGGCTGGAGCACCCCTGGGGAAAAATTGGTGCGTGCGCTGCACTCACCGGCAGCTCCCCGTCCCAGCTCGCCTCCGCTCTGCCTCCTCCCCTGAGCGCGCCGCTGCATCCTGCTTCTCCCCCTCTCTCCCAACGCTTGCGCTGTGAAACAGCTGTTTCGCGTGGCAAGTGCTGGGAAGGAGGCGGGAGGAGGAGGAATGCGGTGCACTGGGGGAAGAGGCGGGGCTGGGGTGTGGATTTGGGGAGAGGTCTAATAGGGGCAGGGAGGGGGTGGAGTCGGGGCAGGGCTGGGGGCGGGGGGGTGCGAGCACCCACTGGCACCAACGAAAGTTCGTGCCTGTGACGACCATTACCTATGTCCCTTCTTATTCACCTCTTCCTTAACAACCTTCATCTTTTCAGTCTCTCCTCCTATGAAAATCTCACTGTCACTCAGTTTTCACCCATCTTTTGACCTCTTTTTCTTTTATGTTCCTTCCAAGATAGGGTGATGCTATTAATGAATCCTTGTGTTCTGTTTGATCTTTTGACTGCCGCTTCACATATAGCAGATTTTCATTGAGCTCTCTGCAAGGATGCCCTGGTTCCTTTTCCATATGACTAGCGTTAATACGGAGCCCGCCCACCCCTGCCCCCAGTGTATGGACAGTTCAGATTATTTATCCTGATGTGCACTACCATGCATTTATCACCACTGACTTTCATCTGCAACCATGCAGCCTCCATTCAGCCAGCTCTGTTAGACCCTCTTTGGTGCTTCAGGCTTTACGTGTCTCAGCTAACTTAAACCATGCTGTCATCTGTAAATCTTGTCATCTTCCTGGGCAGCCCCTTTTCTGGACCATTCATGTGTTAAACAGCACTAGTCCTCCTAAGAAGCTGTAGAACACCTCAGTGTTAACATATGACACTCATTTACCTCTCATCCAGGACTACTTAGTTTCCTTAATAGCCTCCTCTGAGGGGTCTATCAGAGGGGTTTTGAAGTCCATATCACCTGTCAGCTGGTTCTCATTCATCCACGGTGTGGCTGACACCCACTAAGAATTGAAGTAGACAAGACGGGCATGATTTTCTTTTTCAGAAGTGGTGCTGGTTTGTCCCTGTTGTATCCTGTTCATCTAGATGTTCTATGATTCAGCTATTTCAACCACTTGGCCTGATACTGAAAGCAAGGCTCACTGGTCTGTGATTGCCAAGGTCATCCATTTGATTTGCTACCTTTGAGCTCTCTGGTACAGTAGCTGATTTTAATGAGCATATTTTAGTTAGCGGCATGGCCAATCTGCTCTGAAGTGCTTTCGGGACCTGTGGCTGTGTGCCATGCTGTGCTAGTGACTTGTTACTCTGCCTAGCAGAATGTGTTGAGGTTTTCCTGTCCTTGTCTGTTTGCTCCGCTAATTCCCTCTTAACCATCTTAATTCGCTTCTTGTATTTGGGCCTTTCTGTTGAGCTGGATTTCCTGGTTTTGGGAGCCATCCAGGCTGACCTGAATAACCTTAAGTCTTGCCATGGAAACAGACTGAAGCTGGCTTGTCCTCTTTCCACCGTTGTTTATGTGCATAAATGCCTTCTGTGACCACTAGGGCTGCTTGTCTGTGATTTTTAATTTCCTCAGTTCTGACTCTTGGGCCTCTTTGACAAGATTCTCTTCTTTTAAATAAAAATATCTCTTTCTATCACTTAAAGCTAGGGGGTGCTAGGCTTTTGGAGAGGCTCTCTGGTAAAATGAGGTCTTGACCACTTGTGGTTACCAGAAATCTTGGCTCTTCCCGATGGCAGGGGTGGCTAAATTCCAGATTTGGGGATTATATTTGTCCTATATCCTCTTGGTTTTAGCTAGCCACTGTTCTCTTTCTGCCCTAAGATGCTGTTTAGTTGGGTGGTTAAACCTTGGCTGTGTTTTGCTTCAAACCTGTCTGCACTTAGTGGTGGGTGAAGAGATTCTTTTATACAGCTCATATGTCAGTTTGAAGTTTACAAGGCACTTTGTGAGAATAAATCTGCAAGAGATGTACAGTCAACTAATTGAATTGAAATGAATTTTCTTGGAATGGGTTCCTGGTAAGGTTGGCTGGCTCCACGCTTTGCCTGGAGAATTTAGTTTCAAACTCCTCTCTTCTGCTGTAATGCCCTGGCTTGACTCTAAAACGATGCTCCTGAGCAGCCCTATAAAAGCAAGGAGGCATTTAGTTTATTTCCTCTGCTGCTACCTCTCTTTTCTTTGAACAGGCAGCCTATAGGCATTTTACTTTCTCTTCAGTAGCAAAAAGTGGAGCTTTCGCTGCTGAGCGGGAATTGATTGCTACAGATTTTTCTGACTACGGGGAAGAGGAGAGGTGGGGGGAAAGTATATTTAAGTTCCCTGCCTGCATATTACAGATGTCTGTTTAATATTTTAAAGCTAAATCCTTGTATTTGAACAGAAGTCTTTATCAATCCTCTCTGCTCTATGACTTAAGCTGATCGTGAGCTAGGCCCAGAAGTCCTCCCTGTGCTTTTCTATTAGTTTTTGGAGGAGCATTATGCGGACTTGACACCTTACTCTGAAGCATCTAGAATTCTCCCTGGCAAGAGACTGGATACCTGTTCAGATGGATCATTGAGCTGGTCTAGGATGACACTGTTTGCATTGATATTGGTGCTCTGCCTTTCACTTTCCTCTCCAATAGAAATCATTCATGTGAAAATGAGCCACTAGTTTTCTTACTGAGAGGTGGTTCTCTTTTCAAGTGTCTCACCAAACTGCTGGCTGGGCCACCAAAACAGACTGAACTTTCTAAACTTGGCTGGCTGTTTAACACCTGGAGATTTAGCAAGTTTTTGTTAAGCTGCCTTTCTGGAAAGGACTCTGGAAGCTGGTATAAAGGGGCGGGGGCAAGTGATTGGGGAATTGGCTGAATCCTGGTTCTAGTAGCATATGTTTGATTTTCCTTAGGATGTGAAATACATTCAGACAGACGGGTATCGGGCTCCAGAGGCAGAGCTGCAGAACTGCCTGGCTCAGGCGGGGCTCCAGAGTGAAACAGAATGTACCTCTGCTGTAGATCTGTGGAGTCTAGGAATCGTTTTACTGGAAATGTTCTCAGGAATGAAACTGAAACATACTGTCCAATCTCAGGAATGGAAGGTGAGGAAAAACTGCTCTTTGGATCCCCAAATCCAGGGGTCATTGTTCATGCTGGAGGAGCTTGTGCTCCCTTGTTTTATCCTGCTTATATGATGCTATTCCCAATGCCCAGAAAATGCACTGAAACCATCCCTTTAGTTCTTTCTTCCAACTTCTTGGGAGTTGCTGTTCTGGAGCACTAAAATTGCGCCTGTCCACAGGATGGGGATGTCTTTTTGGGACCTGAATTCGCACTGCGGGACGGGTGAAATGCTAAGGCTCCAGGACTGTGTTGGAAGCCTAGAGTCTTGTCTAAACTGCAGAATTTTGTTGCCAAAAGGCAGCTTTTGGCAACTAAACAGCAAAGGTGTACACACTGCAATGCCACTTTTGGCAACAAAACTCTTCAGTTTTGGTGACAAAATCAAACCACTTGGACGAAAGGCAGAGAGCTTTTTGTGGCAAACTTAAAGCAACAAAGCGTCAGTGTAGACGCTGCTGTTCATTATATCACCCGAACTAGCCTCCCCCAGTATCCCACAATGCTCTGTTCACTATTTTGAACTCGACTGTTGTACAGGCATACACCCTTCCCTTTTCAAAACTACAGGAAGTTCTGACAGCTGAGCATGCCTGCAACAAAGAGAAAATTATTAACATAGAATGCTCCTGTCCCCACACTACACACAGAGGCAGGGGCGTGTGTGTGTGCATGTGAGAGAAAGAGACTGCTGTGAAGAGCCAGGGAGGGAGACAAGGACTGATGTCGGGGATGTCCCCCTGCATCAGGACTGGTTGCTTCCGGCAGCTGTCTGAACTTACACACCCTGTCACACCCCCCACCCACAGACACATTTCAGTTGAAAAGCGGCTGCCAATCTAGTAGGATGCCCAAGGAACCTGCATCATATGGTGCTGTACCTGCCCCAGGAGGCATTGCAAACCCTTCCCAAAGCACCCTGCAGCCAGTTGCACAGAGGGATAGCTACCCACAGTGCACTGCTCTGTGTCAATGCAAGAGCTGCTAGTGTGGATGCGCTCCACTGACACAAGGAGCATAGTATGGATATGCAACAGCAGCTTAATTAGAGCGGCATCACTTTTGTTGACAAAACTCTGTAGTGTAGACTTAGCCTACATCTTAGCTCTGTTTGTAAGACTGCCGGCTTTGGTGTAACACCAGAATGGAAAATGAAATAGATCAGTTAAGTTTCTGCCAACTAATTCAGTGGCATGGTGACAAAGCAGTAACTTTCTCTGGCTTTTAGTGCGACTCTCACAATGTAGGGCTGTTTATTAACTCTAGAAGTGTGCTGAGGATGGGAGAGGGCTGCAAGGCATGTCTGACTGACTCCACATTTCTGCTCTGAAATGGTCACTTTTATTTCCAGCTCCTCTCTTGGCAGTAGGCATCAGTCAGAAAGACTCCCAGTAAAGAACTGAAAAATGTGTCACAGATGGTGAAATAAGCCCTTCCCTGTGAAATCTGATCTCCCCATGCCACTGGAAGCGTCCCAGCTGGAGGCTCCTAACTGCTAGTCCAGGCTGGCCTGGGAAGGGACAGGACTTGGTCCTTCCCCTGCACAGCTTCTCTCAGTGGGGAGATCAGACCTACCTCCAAAGGCAGCACAGAAGTGTGTGTGGTACACCCTCACTTCTGTGCTGCAGCAGCTGTGTAGCTGGACTCGGGGCTTCCACCCCCCGTGGCTCAGCGTGCTGGTGCTTGCCCCCCTCCCTTTGGCTCAGGGTGCCCAAATTGGCCAGAACCCATGCTTTAATCCGCGACTGGCCAGTGCTAGCCTCTAGTAGCCCCTGGCTGGGGTGCCCCCACTAGCACAGGGAGATCAGACTTGCCTCCACTTCTGGGAGCCTCCTCCTGCTGCAGGAACCCCTGGGGCTGCTGCCTTCAAAGCCCAGCTCTGCAGGTAGCACAGAAGTGAGGGTGGCAATCCTATGACCTTCCTACAACAGCTTTGCGACAACCCCTCCCCTCCCCCCGATCCCCTTTTAGGTCGGGACCCCCATGGTTACAACAACAAGAAATTTCAGCTATAAACATCTGAAATTGTGAAATTGACCAATTTTAAAACCCTCTAGCCATGAAATTGACCAAAATGGACCATGAATTTGGTAGGCCTCTACCCATAGGAAATGCCTCCTCAGTCTCAGTGTTTTGGTGAATGTTCACCCCAGGATTTTATTTTTCTTCTAACCCTGGCTGCCTTTGCTTTCCAGACAAACAGTTCTGCCATCATTGATCACATTTTTGCCAGTGAAGGTGTGGTAAATTCAGCCATCCCAGCCTATCACCTCAGAGACCTTATCAAGAGGTATATTGCAAATAGCAAATGTGTTACATGTTACTCTGAGGCACATGTATGCTGATCCAAGCAGTACTGTTCTACTTGTAAAGGTTTGTCTTGCATTCAGATACCGAGGAGTCTTGCAGTCCTCGCCTAGGCTACCTACTCTCCTGAAACTTTCCCGCGGTTGTGCTGGCAGTGCAGCTCCAGGAGTGCCTGACTCCTAGTATTCTAACTACTGTGTGAGCAGGGCTGCACATAGTGAGTGCAGAGAACATTGGTGGCCTGCCTATGCTAGCACTCCCATTGTTGCCATCCAGGAAATGGGATGATCGGGAACTGGTATAAAAATGTCGATGGTGATGAGGCTTTGGCAGCATCTCTTTAAGCCAATAGATGAAACATGTTTGGAAAAATGCCTTCCCCCTGTGATGTCAGGTCCAGGTAAGGTCCAAATAGGAGCATCTGCATATCCTAAGTCAGTAGAAGAGAGGGCTCAGCACTGCTGCTGATGCTCGGATATTTCCCAAGTAACAGCAGAGTAAATGAATAACTCTAGCAGCAAAGAAACTGACTTGACCACCTGGTGGGTTTCAGTAGAGCTCCAGTCATGTCACTTAGCTGCTGCTCAGAGCTTCCCCCACTAGCAGCAGGGGAGTCAGAACTCCCATGGGGAAGAGGACATAAATATGGAGGCTGGGAGAGGGGATAGAAGTTTGTCCCTGAGCATCCAGTGTTGTGAGCCCCAATGATCACAGCTTTCCCAGAAGGTTCTAGGTCACCGTGGCACGGTCGCCTGCCATCCCATAAATGGGAATATGCAGAGGCTTTTCAGAGACCAGCCATCTCACTGTGAAAGGGTAGACTCTGGAGCAGCCATAGGGCAGCATCTGTAGGAGAATATTCGATCATGGACCTGTAGCTAGAAATGGTTATAACTGATTATATAAATGAAACCACTCATCAGCGTGGGCCTGTGCTAAAATCTAAGTGTCACTTTCCAAACTCAATTTTGGTAGAGGAGTCTGGAAAAGTTACTCACCAAACACTCCTGTAAGAAGCCCTTTAAGGAGATTGTAACACCTAAATTCTCACTCTGTGGACAAAAGAAAGTGCACAGAAATCCCACGTGTGTGAGTGTTGTAAGGGGGAAGACATGCTGTGGGGTTTGTATGTAAGGTTCCAGCCTCACTTGAAATGCAGATCTCATCACTGCATTTACTGTGGGGCTGCTGTGTGCAAAAACTTAACGTCTCTCTTTGTCTTCTAGCATGCTTCACGGCGACCAAGCAAAAAGAGCCACTGCTGCAAAGGCTCTGTGCAGCCCCTTCTTCAGCATTCCCTTTGGTAAGTTGTGTAGTTCCATCCACCTCAGGCTTCTAACATCCAGGGCAAGGAGCCCGTGTGTCCAGCTGGAATTGTTTTGCCCCTCAGGTTTTCTTCACTTATCCTCCCTGGGTTGGTCTTTTGTACCTGATGGCAGCCACCAGTCCTCTGCAACACAGCTGCTTCAAGCTTTGCCCATGCTTCACCCCATGCACAGGGTCCGACCATGGCCTGTCTCCCCAGCTGGAGGCCACAGAGCGTTGGTCTCCCTCCAGAAGGGCAGGCAGGTGCTTCTCACTGATTCTGCTTAACTTAGACAAAACCAGCATTTACTGACCATCTTGGGGAACAAAGAAGAAGGGTAACCAGTAATATGTGCCTGTTATGGGTACTATGAAAAGCCCTTTTGGGTAGTCTTGAGCTCTAGATGCCAGGGTAAGCAGATAGGTTACCTTGTTCCCCACTTAGGCCTGGTCTACACTAGTAAATTAGGTCGGTATAACTACATCGCTCGGGTGTGAAAAATCCACGGCCCCTGAGCAATGCAGTTAAACCAAACTAACCCCGGGCACAGCCGTTAATGGGAGAATCTCCCACTGTCTTGGAGAGGTGGATTACCTACATCAGTGGGAGAAGTCCTCCCATCAGGGTGTAGGTAATGTCTTTACTGCACTACAGCGGCGCAGTTACAGCATTTTGAGTGTAGACAAGGCCTGAGTATGAATCTCGGGGCTTTTGAAGCACCATGGTGGGGGGGAGTGGCTGTCTGAGTGTGTGAGCAGTGGGGGGCTGTCTGACTTTGGGCAGGGGGAGGGGGGGGCTTCTGACAGTGGTTTCTGTTAGTGCCTCATCAAATTAAGCTTGTTAGCAGCTGAGCAATGTCAATACACTGCTAACTGAAGGCAGCAGTGTGGTCCAGTGGATCAGGCACTAGTGGGAGTCAAGTCCTCCTTCTGGGGACTGCATAGCTAATCACACTGCATGCTGGTGTTGGGGTCACTGTGTTGCTCAGTCAGCACTGCCCTCTCGGATCCAACAGTGTGATTTCCTCTTCAGGTGAAATGGAGAGGCCATCTGCACTCCTGGGTCACAAGCTTCCAGCTGGAGAGAAGTCGGGAACACTCCTGCCTCTTTGGAGTCTTGACCCTCCCCATGTTATGTCCAATTACCCTGCCTCAGCCCCCAGCCCTCCCCCAGTATGTCTGTCAGTGTCTGTGTCCCCCCCAGTCCCCTCCGGAGCTGCACACATGTCTTTGCATTCTGCTGCTTTAACTCTTTAGGCAGCACAGCTGTACCCCTTATTCAATAGTGCCTGTGTAAATTATTAGCAGGTGTGGAGCCTCCCACCTCTGGGCTGGCAAGTGGCTTCTGCTGAGTCTCTGCAGTTTTTCCTGAGCTGCGTGAAGTGTGGGGTGGAGAGGCTCACAGAAGAGGAAACTTCTCAAAGCTCTGAGCGGCCTTGGAACATAAAAACTGTCATATTGGGTCAGACCAAAGGTCCATCTAGCCCAGTATCCTGTCTTCTGACAGTGGCCTGTTCCAGGTGCCCCAGAGCGAATGAACAGAGCAGGTAATCATCGAGTGATCCAGTCCCTGTCACCCATTCCCAGCTTCTGGCAAACAGCTAGGGACACCATCCCTGACCATCCTGGCTAATAGCCATTGACAGATCTATCCTCCATGAATTTATCTAGTTCTTTTTTGAACCCTGTTATAGTCTTGGCCTTCACAACACCCTCTGGCAAAGAGTTCCACAGGTTGACTGTGCATTGTGTGAAAAAATACTTCCTTTTGTTTGTTTTAAACCTGCTGCCTATTTCATTTGGTGACCCTAGTTCTTGTGTTATGAGAGAGTAAATAACACTTCCTTATGTAATTTCTCCACATCAGTCATGATTTTATAGATCTCTATCATATCCCCCCTTAGTCATCTCTTTTCCAAGCAGAAAAGTCCGTCTTATTAATCTCTTCTCATACGTTCCATACCCCTAATCCATACCCCTTTTCTGAACCTTTTCCAATTCCAATATATCTTTTTTTGAGATGCGGCGACCACATCTGCATGCAGTATTCAAGATGTGGGCGTACCATGGATTTATAGAGAGGCAATATGATATTTTCTGTCTTATTATCTATATCTTCCTTAATGAGTCCCAATATTCTGTTCACTTTTTTGACTGCCGCTGCATTGAGTGGATATTTTCAGAGAACTATCCACAATGACTCCAAGATCTCTTTCTTGAGTGGTAACAGCTAATTTAGACTCCATCGTTTTATACGTACAGTTGAGATTGTTTTCCAGTATGCATTACTTTGCATTTATCAACATTGAATTTCATCTGCCATTTTGTTGTCCAGTCACCCAGTTTTGAGAGATCCTTTTGTAGCAATTCACAATCTTGCTAGTTTTGTATCATCTGCAAATTTTGCCACCTCACTGTTTACCCCTTTTTCCAGATCGTTTATGAATATGTTGAATAGGACGGTCCCAGTACAGACCCCTGGGGGACCCCCCTATTTACCTCTCTCCATTCTGAAAACTGACCATTTATTCCTAACTTTTAACCAGCTACCAATCCATAAGAGGACTTTCCCTGTTATCCCATGACAGCTTACCTTGCTTAAAGGCCTTTGGTGAGGGATCTTGTCAAAGGCTTTCTGAAAATCTAAGTACACTATATGCACTGAATCCCCCTTGTCCACATGTTTACTGACCCCCCTCAAAGAATTCTTGTAGACCTTGGTAGAACACGTTGGTTTATGAGGGCTCAGGCCAGTAGCTTCATTCGAGCCGGCAGCCTTGAGCTGAGGACAGCTGCTCTAGCTGGGCAGTCTCAGTGCCTGGCTGGTTGGGGAGTATGTTAACAATTTTCCTGTTTCGTGAGGGGTTTGGGTTCCATTTGAAGTCTTATCTCCCCAGCTAGCTGGGAATGCTCTGCCTGTCAGACTCCTTGAGCCAGGGCCCCTTTCACTTGTAGAGAGTACAACTTCTGCATCTCAGGGTCATTTTTGGCCCTTTCCTGCTGAAAGATAGCGGCAAGCTCTCGATGGCTCTTCTGTCCACCTGCCCCCAAGGGTGTTACAGTCAGACTGCGCAACAGCTCTTGAGCCTGGAAGAATGAAGGCATGTTGTGACTCGGGGCTTTGGGAAGGCAAGGAGCTTTGATGCATTGACACTAGGGCGTTGTGGTTAAAGCACTGGACTGCGACCCAGAAGATCCAGGTTCGGTTCGTGGCTGGCCGAAGGTTTCCTCCATGACCCTGGGAAAGTCTTGTAATTTTTGTGACCAGTTCTCCATATGTAAATTGGGCTCATACTTCAGAAGGATAAAGCTATGACTGTTTGCAACACTACAGCACTAGGGCTGTGTAAGACCTAGTGTAGACTCATAGCGTTTTAAGGCAATTAGGACGCTCTGGGCTGCCCACCTGATAACACAGGCCATACGGTTGCGCTAGAGCAGATATTTTAGAAGGCTGTCACTTAGTCATGCTCTAAAGACTCCAAGTGCAGAAGACCCCAGTGTGAGTTGTTCCAATGGCTCAGCACCCGAGGTGTTTCAAAACTCTTGTCATATTTTCAGTTTGAAATTTGCTGATTTCCATTTCCAGCTGGAGAATCTTGTTCTGCTTTTGTCTGCTAAATTAAAGAACCTGCTGCTCTCAGGAGTCTTCTCCCTACGCAGGGTAGATCTACGCTGCACTGAAAAACCTGCAGCGCAGATGTCTCAGAGCACAGGTCAACTGACTCGGGCTGCGGGCACACTAGGGCAATCCAACCATGCGGAATGTGGGCAGCCCTGGCTGAGTCTGGATCAGTCACTTCTGACAGTACACTTAATTCTCCTGTTTTGTCTGCGTACACCAGAGACTGTCCCAACGTTTGAGTGAGCTGGAACCTGGACGGAGCTGGCTTAGCAGTGACCGGGCTAAGACTGAGAGAATCCTGGCAGGGAGAGAGAAGGCGTGCCAGGGGCTGGACAGATAGTGGATTTGCCCAAGCACTAAGCCAGCACTGGAGAGTTCTCATGATGGACGTGATGGGCTCTCTGCCCCCTAACCCCCAGGGGCTGCAGGGATGTGGTGTGGCCGCTTCCCGGAGCAGTACGGTGCCATGGAGGTGGCAATCCCGCGGGCCGGATCCAAAGCCCCAAGGGGCCGGATCCGGCCCACGGGCCATAGTTTGCCCACCCCTGCCATAGGGACTTGCAGACCATGATCCAGTCATCTGCTAACCTTTTCTTCAGTAAACTAGACAACTGTTAAATCGGCTTTCCAGACCGCAGATTATCCTTGTAGCTCTGTTCTGAACTTCTCCATTTTGTAGCATCCTTGTTGAGGTGTGGACACCAGAACTGGATGCAGTATTCCAGTAATCATCTCACCCATGGGTTGGTGCCATTGAACATGCGGTGGTCCAGGGCTTTTGAATTGTGTCCATGTAGGAAAGACACTGGCACACCAGCTGAGGCCTTCTGGCAGGTTGGCATGTTGGTACCAAGCAGCAGAGACGCTTCATCACAGCAGTGTTACTGGGCTCTAAAGTGGTGAGCCTCTGGAGAAATGCCCAGGGGCTGAGGCCTGAGCTGTCTTCTGAGACATCTGGTATCTGCTATCACCATTTAAAGCATCATCCTCACTTCTCCAGTACTCTGAGGTGCTCACCGGCTGAGGCTTTTCTTGCCACAGCAGTGGTACAATGTCCTTTGAAGTGCTGGACAATGGAAGGCAGCACAGATACATCTGACTCTGCATACCAGCCAGGCTGAGCTACAGTAATGACTCAACAGGAGAAGTCAGCTGAGCCCCTAAGAGCCAGGTCACTGCACCCACCTCTGTTGGATTCTGCTCTCAGATGAGCACGGAAAGCAGAGAGGTAAGGCTTTCCAGCACCAGGAAACAGGCTGCAAGAAATCCACCTTCCCTGAGCCACCACCACATAGGAGCTATGTAAGCTCTCCAGAGGTCTAGGCCAGTGCATATCTCGTTAACAAAGCAACTGAACAGTATTAGCTGGCTAGTGCTAAATAAAAGAACTTGCATCTCCACAGCCTGAGATGCAGAAAAGCAGCACTTCTGCCAGCTCTGACCTGCCAGCTCAGCCCTGGGTCCCATTTCAATCAGTGGATAAGTGGCAGCTCTTCACCATCAAAGCTCCTGGTGCCTGATTCACTGACGTCTTGGACACCATTATGGAGGCAGAGCCTCCTTGGAATGATAGCAGTGGGAGTCCAGGAGGGCATGGTATTGAAAACTTCCCAACAGGAAGAATTGTTGATTTCCTTTGCTTAGCGAAGCGCAGATGGTTGCATCCTGGAATTAGGAGTTGCATTCCACAGCATTGTTCAAGGGGCTGCGCATTGTGGGGTCTGCAGGGGCCCCATGTGGGATGAAGCATTGAAGATTTCAACCTGGGAATGTTGTAGGCTTGGTATTTGATGCTTTTGTCCTATTGATGGAGCAGCAGAAGCACCCCTTCCCCACTAATGACAGGTTTCAGAGTAACAGCTGTGTTAGTCTGTATTCGCAAAAAGAAAAGGAGTAGTTGTGGCACCTTAGAGACTAACCAATTTATTTGAGCATGAGCTTTCGTGAGCTTCAGCATCCGATGAAGTGAGCTGTAGCTCACGAAAGCTCATGCTCAAATAAATTGGTTAGTCTCTAAGGTGCCACAAGTACTCCTTTTCTTCCCCACTAAGAGACTGACTCAGGATAGTAGACCAATAAGTTCTTCCATGTCCTGATGCCATGCAGGGTGAAGTTTTAGGAGTATGTGTGTCTATGCCGCCCTGGGTCACTGGCAGAACTCCAGGGGGACCAGCATCTCAACAGTGGGCTCCAGGCACTGTTTTACTCAGTGACCCCTCTGTCTTCTGGGATCACTGTGTGGCTGATAGGTCAGTGCTTCAGATTGTGATTCCTATATTGCAATTCAATTATAGCTTAGTTCCTAGCTCTGCTCCTTGTGACTGTCTGGTGGTATTCAAAGCCTTCCTCTGCCTGTTTGCATGGTGTGAGGCGGTGCTGCAGAAGGGAGCATTTATTGGTGCTTTCTCAGGGAGTTAATCTAGAAGATCTCTTGAAGCTTTCACTTTCGACACAGTTGGGTCAGAGCTCCCTACAGTCCAGTTCTGCTAGGAAGTTTCATAGATTCATAGAAGTTGGCTGCACTGGTGACAGACTTGTTATCTATAATCACATTGTGATACCCTCACTCCACAAGTCAGTTCATTGTGCTGGAGCTACCCAAGGGTAGGGCCCTACCAAATTCACAGCCATGAAATATGCGTCACAGACCATGAAATCTGGTCTTTTGTGTGCTTTTACCCGATACTATAAAGATTTCATGGGGGGGAGACCAGCGTTTCTCAAAATGGGGGTCCTGATCCAAAAGGGAGTTGCTGGGGAATCATGGGGTTATTTTAAGGGGTCATGGTCTTGCCACCCTTACTTCTGTGCTGCTGCTGGCTGCAATTCTGCCTTCAGAGCTGGGCTCCCGGCCAGCAGCTGCCGCTCTCCAGCTGCTCTGCTCTGAAGGCAGCGCTACCAGCAGCAGTGCAGAAGAGTAGCAGTACTGCAACCTCACCTACAATAACCTTGTGACGTCCCCCCTCCACCCCCCAAGCACAACTCCTTTTTGGGTCAGGACCCCTACAATTACAACAGTGTGAAATTTCAGATTTAAATAGCTGAAATCATGAAATTTACCATTTTTAAAATCCTATGACCATGAAATTGACCAAAATGGACTGTGAATTTGGTAGGGCCTTACCCATGGGTATGGTACTATTTGCTGTGAGCTGTATTGTGGGCTGGCCCCTCCTTAAGACAGGAACTGGGGTTGGAGACACTTAGTAGCTAGCTTCTGAACTAGGTAACAGTGGGTCTCTGGAGAAATGCCATTTCTCTGTCATTTACCTGTAGGAGGAGCTGCTAGTTGGCAGTTCATGGTGCTGGGCTGTTCCATGCAGTCTGTGTCCTCTGTCCAGCAGAAAAAGATGCACCTGTATACCTGTTCTCCATTTCTTTGGTAGCAAGGGTCCTGTCCAGGAGTGAGAGACCATTTGAGCAACCCTTCAGTTCTGTACTTACCTGCGTGTTGCCTCTCAGTTCAGCTGCAGATGTCAGTGACTGGTCCCATAGCAATGAGGGAATGATCACAGCGTCATTCAGCATCTGGATACTCCAGATCGGCAGTGCTTCCTGCCAAGACAAAGCTCTCTGGGCATGGCTCAGAGTGTTACATGCCTTGTAGCTTCCTGCCACCCCTGAAGGAGTCGTCCAGGTCACAAGAGAGAATTCATGGGGTGTGGTGCCACTCAGCCATGTCTGACTCGGGCCAGTGAGTCAGAACCTCACAAAGATGTTGAGCGTCTGGTTTGAGAGGTTCATAGTCCTGTCTCAGCAAACTCAGAGCTTGTCTACAGGAATATTTTATTTACGGCAAGTTGAGGTGTGACTCTACCCCATACTAGCCTACCGCAGAGTAACTGTCCACGTGGACCCTGCTGAAGCACATAAACAGTTTATTAGTGCACTTTGATCTAGTTCACTTTGAAATGAGACTCAATCAAATCATGCTAACGAACTGTTCATGCGAATCAGCGGAGTCCACATGAACACTTAGTCCATGGCAGGCTAGTGTGGGGGTAGATTCACACTCCAGCTTGCTGTGAATTAAATGTTCACATAGACAAGCCCTCTGACCAGTAGTTTATACAGGAGCTCTTCCCCTTCTCCGCTGCATTCGGAGTGACACTTAAGTGTTTGTTCCTAAATTGATTGGTTCCCTTTGGAAGCAGCCATTGCCTGTTAACTCTTTGTTCCTTCTGCTCATGCTCTGGACTGCAGCACCTCCTGACACAGGCCTAGCGAGGTGGTGGTGGTCTGGAGTCATTCTAGGACAGATAGCTGCTTAGCTGGTTAACGTTCTCCTTGACACCTCTACGCATCCATCCTAGAGAGGCTGCCCCCTCCCACTTTAATTGGGAAGGCCCTATGGGTATGTCTTACATGGAATAGGGCCCTTAAAGGAGCTCATCTCCAAGCCTTTCCTGGACCCCAACTAGCTGGGCAGAGTTAGAGCTGAGTGAAAGCTCCAGGGACTGCCTCCTTGCTTTCTTGGCTGCTGTAACCTACAGATCAGGGCCTTGAGGGAAGGTGGGCCAGACTGCCATGGTCTCAGTCCACAATCCGCCTTGTGGTCTGTTAGGGAATTTACCCCACCTCATACCTTTGAAGGCATGGGAGGTTCTTGTTGTTTTAGGGTTTGTTAGAGGTCTTGGTTCTCTTCTGACAACGAACCATTCTTTAGGGTCTTGCTATTCTGTGCTGGCCTGCTGTCCTAGCTGGTCACACTGCAGCAAGAGTGTACATGGCAGGATTTCTAGGCATCCCTTGAGCTTCTTGTTCTCCAAAAGTGGGACTCCTTTGGCAACTTGCCTTTAAAGAAGGGAAGATTACTTTGCTCAGTGAAGAGCTCACACAGGGTTCTCACTCACCTGTCCTTCCACCTCCCCAGAATACACTAAGGCAAAGGGTTGTATTTAAAAAAGAACAGCACTTTTCTTTCGCCCTTGATACCATAAATTGTGCAGTTCTCATGCTGTAGTTGTGCACAGCTGGATTTGGAAGGGAGCTCTTGCTTCACATGCATTCAGGAACTGACAGAAAATATTCTTGGGGGAACTGAGGCCGTGACATTGAGAATGGAAGAAGCTTGTGCTGATCAAGGGAGTGTGTAGGCCCTCTCCTGCTTGAACATGGTACCCGAGTGGGGATTCTGCAGCAATGGAACGTACAGAGAGGTAGAATTACAAGATGATAAGTAACTGTCCTTTCATGGACGTGGTAGAAGGGCTTTATACCCTGCTGTCAAGGCTGAATCCCCACTCTGTCACTCTGAGTGCAGGAAGTGGGGGCCCGCAAGGATTTTAAAAATTAATACTTGTCACTCCAGGCTTGTATTAAACTCGAAATTAGCTGTGGCCCCCAGCTAATCAAACAGCATATGTACAAACCTCTTAGGACACCAAAAATCCAATCCTGTTCTTAAAAAAGGTAAATTTTATTAAAAACAAAAAGAAAGAAAATACATCTGGAACTTAGGCCTTTTGTTAGATCTTAAAAGAAACAATTACAAAAATTAAGCACCCAAAATAGCTTTCTTGGGGGTTCAGCTTAAAGGTTACAAGGAAACAAAAGCATCTGGGGTTAGCACAGAGGAGATCCACAAGCCAAAATGAGAAATAAACCTGACAGTGTTTAACTAAACATTCCCTATCCCAAATTATTTCTTCTAGGTATGGAAGATACTTTTTCATACCTGGTTCAAACCTTACACAGCATTTCTGCTTATAGCATTGCTGCTCTGTGTCCCTGCAGCCCAGAGAACAACAGGGAAAGGGAAAGTTTATTTTCCAATTTTAAAAAGTTCTACCTTCCCATTGGCTCTTTTGGTCAGGTGCCCACTCCTTTTCTTTTACCTGTGGGCTTGTTAACCCTTTACAGGTAAAGCAAGCAGAGAACAGACCAAAAGGGATTTAACAGCTAACAGGCTAGCTGGGTGTCCATCAAAGGGAGCTACTCCCCCACCCTTCATATATAGCAGGTGTGATACAAGTAACACCTGGTCCAGTTACCTAGGCCATGGGGGCCCTTGTCAATGTCTGAATCCAAGATGAATAGCAATAATTTCAGACTTGATTCACACTGTTTCTGTGCCTTTAAAAGTACTTTCAGCCACTGTCTCTGGGCAAACTAACCTTTGGGTCTCAAAGGTTGCGCTCAAAGCCTTCCTGGAAGGGAGGTTGGTCAATCTGCAGATTGAGGCCAGATGCACATAGCATGGCTACAGGGTGTAATGCATGTATGTGGTGAGGGGAAACAGAACTGTAGCTCCAAAAGTGTAAATACTGATACAGCCTTTCTCCCCTCTCCCTGCTTTCCCATTTAATGCCTTTCCTTCCATGGAACTGGGTGGTGGCAAAGCAGCTCCCCATATTGAAGATCTGGTGATGCTCCCGACTCCTGTGCTAAGGCTGCTCAATGTCTTGAGTGACACTTCTCTTCAGAGTGAAGAAGAATATGAAGGTTGGTATCTGTATTACAGACTGCAGTGCAGTAATGTTGTCATACAAATCCACATCCCAGAGTGCTGTCAGGATCAGAGTGGGGTGAGAGTTTAGAGGCATAAGGAAAAGGGAGCTAAGAAACTTGGCTGGGATTTGAAACAAGTGCACAGGTACAGGAAGGCTATTCCAGATGGCAGGAGTTGCAGAGAATGCTCTGAGAAGAGACTGGGCCTAGCTGATTAAAGAGGGTGACGTGGAGACTGGAGTAAGTTCATGGATGGCTAGAAGGGCAGCTTGAGCACATAATCAATGGGTCAAAGTGGCGCCAGACTCCTGCATGAGCAGAACAGGGTGGAAAGAGGGGGGTTTGCTGAAATGCGTTGTCACGTCATTCAGACATCAGCAAAGATTTAAAATAACCTGTTTGTATTGTGAGATATTAGCAATGTTGTGTACAAAATGCAGACACTCGGAGAAAGCTAGGAGAGCCCCCTCTGGGGGGTAGGGTATGGGATGAGCTCTCCTCACAAAGAGCCTGGCTTGTAGCAGCCAGGTTTCCTCCCTGCTTTAAGTGACATTATAACCCATTATAGAGCACTCATGGAACTTCTAGCTGTGCAAAACAATCAGTGAGTGCACACACCAGGGAACAGGACTGGGAACACACCAGGGATCCCCGTTCCTTTGAGCAAGTAGTGCAGCCACTGGTGTCTAGTCCATGGCACTAGTGCCACAAGTGTTTCCCCTCTGGGGGACCCAGGCTATCACCCTTGTCTTAGACAGTGCTTGTTCCTACTGTGATGTAGCAGGGACTTGGTGACTGAAGGACGTAGCGCTCTGCTAGACCCTCTAGGTTGTCTGTCTGGAACTGAGACCCCTTTAAATAACAAGGTTTTTCTGCTGATGCTTCTGCGACAAGTAGAATCCGTGGGTGGCCCACTGAGTGCAGGCATTTCTGGGGGCTGGGAATACTCCAGGTACAAAAGCCCCCTTGCCGTGTATTGGGAACAGAGAGCAATGCCCCCTCCCCAGCCTCCATGCTCCTGGGTCTGACACCAGGTTGCCGCTGCCTCCCAGAAGCAGCTTTGTCTAAATGCTCCTGTACTTCTCCTGTGGCAGTCTTCCAATCGCCTCCCTCTCCTGGTGGGCAGGCATGGGGACAGTCAGCACCAGGGGAGGCAGACAGCAGCATGGCCTTTGCCCCCTCCCAGGTAGCAGGGCGATGGAGCAGAAAAGTCATTGAGACACCCCAGCTGCTAGGAAGAAATAGCAGTTCCCCACCACCACACTGAGGCTTGTGGCAGCATCTTTCCCTGCAGTGCTTGACTCATGGTGAGGAAGGTGAAGTTAATGGGGTTCAAGAAGAGCTGGAGGATCATGGGATAAGTACTTTCCTGGGCACCATGATGGGATTGCTGCCTCAATCCTTAAGGGGGCCATTAAGGATCTGGGGCAAAAATTGGGGATTGGTCCTGCTTTGAGCAGGGGGTTGGACTAGATGACCTCCTGAGGTCCCTTCCAACCCTGATATTCTATGATTCTACTATTCATGCAAGAGTGTAGGGTGCCTCAGGACCACCATGTGCCCAAGTGGGTAGCAGGAGGGAGCTGGAGCTGGACTTCATACTCCCCGTAGCACCCCAGAGATCCTGTGCTCCCTACGGCCTCCCTCCCAACACAGTGCAGAGTTCATGGAGAGCACGCTAGCTGAGCAGACTCCCTGGCTCCCCAGCTGGCCTCCCTGTTTGCCACCTGCTTCCCCAGGTTCTCTCCCAGGACTCTTGTTTTTGGTCCCAGACTGGCCTCTTTAAAATCTGTAGGAGCTCCTGTGGGCCACATTGAGCACCTGGCTGCTCCTGCGCCTAGTGAGATCTGCAGAAGATCCTATAGATCAGGGGGAAGTGGAGTAGGTATGAAGATATGAAGGGTGGGGAGAGCTGGGTGGCTGCTCTCTGAAATTCCCTCCTGTAGGCCCAGTGCGTCCTTCCAGTATGGGTTCTTGCAGAGCAATGGCAGACGTTCTGTAGGCTAACCCTGATATTGCCCCTTCCTCAAAACTTGCAGCGGAAGTTCTGCCAGTTTCAAACTAGGGGCCAGCAGAGAATTTTTTCACCGAACTGGAGGGTATTTGGGCAAGTCATTTTTATTGAGGTGGCATTTCAGTCCATCATGAGAACTCTCCAGTGCTGGCTTAGTGCTTGGGCAAGTCAGTTCACTATCTGTCCAGCCCCTGGCACGCCTTCTCTCTCCCTGCCAGGATTCTCTCAGTCTTAGCCCGCCAAGCCAGCTCCGTCCAGGTTCCAGCTCACTCAAACGTTGGGACAGTCTCTGGTGTACGCAGACAAAGCAGGAGAATTAAGTGTACTGTCAGAAGTGACTGATCCAGACTCAGCCAGGGCTGCCCACATTCCGCATGGTTGGATTACGCTAGTGTGCCAAGCACAGGCTAGAGTGAGACCGCCGCCACCCCCCCCCCCATACACATGGCTTTCTCTTCCCTCAGATGTGCTGGAAGACATAAGAGAGGAGTGTCAGAAATACGGCCCGGTGGTTTCCATGCTTGTTCCAAAGGAGAATCCTGGCAAAGGCCAAGTAAGTGTGGGGGGGAAGGGGCTTGATATTTACACTACCAGCCTCACTGTCTATCATTAATCCTGCTGGATGAGGGCACTGCTGTGCAACTAGAAGTACCTGGTTCTGTTGTGCAGCAGCATGAATTTGGCAAAGTGGGTCAGTGTTTCCTAGCCTAGGAGATGCCAGACTAGTTTTAGGGGAGGGTTTGGGGTACAAGGCGGAGGATGAGGAAAGTGGGGTGAGAAAGGGGT
The DNA here is from genome assembly GCF_965152275.1 of Natator depressus. NCBI lineage: Eukaryota > Metazoa > Chordata > Testudines > Cheloniidae > Natator > Natator depressus. The sequence continues at coordinate 41,379,673 of NC_134241.1, read as the reverse complement.
GTGTTAAGACGTTCAGCACCAGGTAACTATCTCCCAACTCGCTAAATGTCTAGTCCAGAGAAATGAGGAATGGTAGGTAGAATCTTAACTGTCCCTCCCTACAGACTCAGGGGCTGTGTGACCCCTTCCCCTGCTGTTCTAGTCCCATGGGGTGTGCTGAAGGCACTCTGGAGCTACAGGCGAGGAAAGCAGTTCGTTAGGGATAATTCCTCACTAAGCAGGAGAGGAATAAAGCCAAACTTACCCAATCAATGGGTGATGGATGAAATCCCTGGGGTCTGTGACACAGCGGCAGTGACGCTCTTGTCTCTGTCTTTCCAGGTCTTTGTTGAATATGCAAATGCTGGTGATTCCAAAGCTGCCCAGAAATTGCTCACTGGAAGGACGTTTGATGGCAAGTTTGTTGTGGCTACGTTTTACCCCCTGAGTGCCTATAAGAGAGGGTATCTGTACCAAACATTGCTCTAGCAGCAGCAGCCGCCATCAGGAGAGTCGGCAGCGTCTCTTCCTCATTTCAGTGTGTTCTGCAGTTGAATGTACAAAGAGCTTCCTAGCCCTGCTTTTGAGTAGTTTTGAAAGGAGATCTGCACAGGACAGAACTGGGCTTGTGCCCTCTAGTGCTGCTTTATGCTGTACAAAGGTAGCCCATGTGACTTCAAAATGATCTGTGTTCTGCTTGTTTGGTTACATTAGAGACGTGGCTCTTGACTGCCCTGGAAGGCTCTCGAGTGACTGGAGTAAGTAGTGGCATTGCCATCACAGGAGACTCACTATCTAAGCAATTGAGGTTAAGTCTGGTTCAGACGGTAAAAAATCTTGCTTCAGTGTCTTGACACTAATGACTGACGAATGTTTTGGGGAGGGATCTCTCCGTTAAATATTCATCGCGGAGTGAGAGCCCCCCCATACACATGCTCTGAGACACCCAGGAGGCCCTCCAGCAAGAGCAGGGAAGACTACACTTTTTTTCCCCTGTTATCTAAGGTAAAAAGACAAGCAGAAGCCCCTGTATCTCTGGAGGCTTCAGGTCTTTCCACCCCATAAAGTAGTGACCATCTGGTCTCTGGGGTTACCCTGTCACTGACAAATGGCCCAGGGAGACCCGTAAAATTTCCTCTGCTCTAGTGTCAGCTGTTGTCTTGTTGGGAAACTGATTGTCGGTGTCAGTGAAGACAAACTGCTGTCTGAGATCAGGGCACCTGCAGCAACGTGAGTTCACTTGTATGGACAGGCTGGGTGAATGTGGAATCCATTAAGCATCTTTGGGAAAGGAGCAGTGTTAGTCCTGACCCCTGTAACACCGTGTAATCTAGAGGTTACACATTGCCTGTAGTATGGAGTCATCTATCACAGCTGACAGCCATTGCTCTTAGTATCAGTGCCAAACAGTGCATAATGCGGAGGCATTCCCCAGCCAGCAGGGTTCTTTAAAGGTGTGCTAGAGTGCACAGCATTCCTTTTAAGAACTCAGCAGGATGTCTATTCTGAAGACTTTAAAGGGAGAGCAAATTTGTACCTGTTGTCGTTTCCTTGTTTGGCTTCTGTTGTAGCATGTATGTTGTTTTTTTGCTTTAGCCAGTGTTGATCTATTGGAATTGTGGTAGTAAGCAGGAAGCACTGACACTTTTGGCTCTCCATAGGGTACACAAAGGGCCTGAGACAATCCAAGATCCTTTAGAACAAGGATCCTTGAAATAATCCTACTTGACTGCTAAGGGCCTCCTCCAGGGTGATGCATTCTAGTGCCAGAGGGACTGTGGGGTTAGCAAGCACACTAGTTGAATGTTGTTAGGAAAGAAACAGATTGAATGTGTCCCGCGTCACTGCTTCTCTCTCTCAACAGGAAAGCTAGTAGTTTAAACTGCAATGCTACTGTCCTATCTTCTGCTATCTGCCAAGCTGAGCCACAGGGGGAGGACAACAAGAGCTGTCTGTACTGATGATATCATCCTGTTAATTAACACAACATTCCAACACACTGTATGTGAAGATGGCCCTGTTCAAATCATTGTCAGCTGGCCTGACTTCACACTCATGTTCACACTCTGCTTAGACCCAGACCATCCTGTTTAAATGTGACCCTCCCCAAGGCTGACTAGCTCTGGCTGGGCGAGCTGTGCTGTGATGGGAGGGCTCTGAGGAAGATGGGGGTATGGACTGGGGAGCACATAGAGGGGTGGCATTAAGCCATGGGCTTGGGAAAAGGCATGCATGGGGGGAGGGGGTGATGGGAGCACAGAAAGGGGCCGTGAGGAGGAGACAGCAGGGCATGCACAGGTGTGGCAGGAACCCAGGATGGGGGTACCCAGGAGTGCAAAGGGACCATGGGGTGCCTGGCTAGCACAGAGCAGGGGGGGGGAAGATGCAATGTTTTGTCCGTGGTACCTTTAAGTGCTCAGTCATCTAGATACCAACCTTGAGATGCATAAAGTGTCCCCATGCTAAACCTCTCCTTGCCCACCCCCAGCCCTGATGGGCACCCAGGCATAGCCACAGCACACCTTGCGGTGGCCTGAAGCAGCTGGCTCTGGAGGGAGCACTGCTTCACCAGCCCCATGGAAACGGGCCTTGTTTGGGAAACCCAACACATCCTTCCTGGGAGAGTGTCAATGGGATCCAGCCACACGCCAGCCCCGACGTTGCAGGGACAGGGAGCTTTCCTTGGGGAGCAGGTCACTGGCGTCTCCTCAGTCTGCCTGACGGAGGGGGCAATTCGGCCCCACAGTCCAGCGAACCTTCCCCCCCCCCTTGGGATTTGCTCCCTCTCAGCCAGTCTCCATGTCAGAGAGGCCCCCAAGACTCCCTCAGGTCTGTCCATTTCTCTGGCTGTCAGACCATGCCCCACCCCTTAGGGGCCTTTTTGCCAGCCATTGGCTGCCCCCAGGGCAGTCCACTTGTGTACCCCATGTGGGCTGTGTGCCTGGGGAGACCTTAACAAGCACCACCACTCCCCCCAGCTCTCTAGCAGAAAGCTCCCCGAGGTTGTGCCCCATCATGGGTCTCTCCTTTGCTGGGAAGGAGGCAGTCTCTGTCCCCCAGCTTTGCCCAGCATTCCTTGATTTCCAAGTCCCCATTCTGACTGAAATTTGGAACAGGCTGTGCTGGGTCTGTCTCCCCCCCCCCCCCCCCCCCGCCCCCAATACCCCATTCAGGGCTGACCATACCCTGTCAGAGTTACAGGTTTAAGCCACTCCCCCAGTGCCAGACATGCCTTCGCTCACTCACTGTCTCGCCCACCTGAACTCTGTGCCCCCTACAGGATGCAGAAACAGAAGCAAAAGTCAAAATAACAATATATTAGGAGACTGGAATCCCATTTCCTGTCCCAGAGGCCCATCTCCTATGACCTAGAGACTCACCTTGACCTTGGAGTATCTTACAAATTTGGAGGCCCAGCTAAGCCTGTGTGGGATGTAATGAGTAGGTGAAGGATTGTACAGCGGGGTGAGAGACAGCAGCTGCTTCCCAAAACTGGCCATTTCCAGGCCACACAACGCTGGAGCTTGGGTGCTTTGCTAACTGGATCCCAGCCTTCGCTCCTTTACAAGGCCCAGTTTTGTTAGGCGCATGTTCTAAGTAGTAGAGCCAAGCCGTTACTAACCCCTAGAGGGTAGATGGGGCTTCCTGGTGGAGCATAGAGGACGTTCTTGTTCATCTTGGCTGAGCTAGCTACCAAAGATGCTGGCTGGGTCTTTGTTTAATAGCTTTAATAGATTTGAACCAAATAAACCTGCAAAATGCAAACCACTTTTACAAGCTTTTGTCTTTTGGATGCCCTGGGAAAGCAGAGCCTGAGCCAGTAAGGATCCTAGGAATTTGTTTCTGGATGTTAGTCCTGGCCACACCTCAGTGTGAGCCTTTACATTCTGCTCCCTAACCTCCCTCTGCGACTTCAGCTACATACAAACATTGCTAAAGCAGAACCAACACTGTGTTGGAGGGAAGCCTTCCCAAGCACCCACCTAGTAAGCCCTTGGTCGTCTTTACACATGGCTTTCCTGTTTGCCTTTGAGCCTTGCTGTGGAGCCGTCGGTTAAAACCAGGTCTCTCGGAAGAGCATGTTGATGGGTGCACCTATGACTGTGGTGGCACTTGAGCATGATTAAAGGCAGCAGGAGTCTGTCTCCTGTACTGATGGATCATAGCAGAGCCAGGCCCCCATTATAAGCAAATGCATTAGCTCTCCTGTTCATTGTCTGATCCCTGGCAGCTCTCACTTTCTCTGGTTTCCAAACAGTCTGTGCACACAGGCTACGTCTACACTACAGACCTTACAGCAGCACTGCTGTACTGCTGCAGCTGCACTGTAAGGCCTCCTGTGTACCTGCTCTATGCCCGCAGGAGAGAGCTCTCCCGTCAACATAATTAAACCAGCCCCAATGAGTGGCAGTAGGTATGTCAGCAGGAGCGCATCCACACCGGCGCTTCCATCAGTGTAACTTATGTCGGTCAGGGTGCTGTTTTTTCACACCCCGATGGACAGAAGTGCTAGTGTAGACATAGCCAAAGAACGCTGCTGCCGAAGCACTTTTCAGCTGAGCTTTTTGGTCAGAGCTGGGGTCCGTGTAGACACAGCTCTCTTGGCAGCCAAGCCATTCCATTCCTACCAGTGTCTCTGGCCTGCTCCCGCCCTGGTTACGTGCCATGCAGAACCCCAGCTTGCTGGGCACAGTCTGTATCTCCTTGGAGCTGAACATGGCTCTAGGGATGGAAGAGAACATTTAGCACGATTACAGCCTTGTAAAACATCAGGGAAACTTACCACACTGCCCTTATCACAAATACTATCAGCCCCCTCCTGGTCATCTATCTCTAGTCGTTCACTCACTGCTACTAACTCCCCACTCGCTCAGACACACTCCACCACACTCCCCTCCCCTTTGCCCCAGGTTGCCCCCCCCCCCCCCAAAAGACAAAGCAGTTCTCTCCCTGGCCCCACCAAATCACCCGCCTCTCTGTCTTCAGAGCTCAGCGGCCACCATAGCCTACTGGGACTCAAGGCTTCCCTGCTGGCAGGAGTCTCCTGTCTCCTCCTCTCTGCTCTGCTTCCTCTGGCATGGTGGATTCAGTGTCATGTACCTACAGTAACTCTCCTTGCCTGAGCCTAGGGAGGGGGCACCAGCTAGGAGGAGTCTGGGGTGGGTAGTAAGGGCTTGCCATGACTCCTCCATTGACTAGTGCTGAGACAAGAGATGGAGCTCCCCCTAAAGGCCCTGTTTCATAACAGCAGCCGCTGCACTATTCACACTTCATTCCCATTTAAGGTTTTCCCTCCAACCAGCAGGACTAGAAAAATACTCTAAAATGAAAACATAGTTTCTGCTGCATCGGCCATGCTCAGACTGGGCAAGTGGGATTCAGCCAGGCAGGACTGTCATGTGCTACGTGTGTACATCAATCAATGTTACAATGCTGTGTGGCCACTTCAAGGAGAGCTGGTTGCTGAGTCAGGTACTTCAAGCTCCCCAAAGAAGAAACCAGGACTTGATTCTGGAGATCTTGGATGCTCTTCGTTGATCTCCAGTGCTTCAAGTCTCTGCCCTGTGAGCTGTCATGTTCTCATCCCAGCCCTTTGCAGCCTATTGTTCTGCTCTGGTGTGTGTAGTTCTGTGCCTGAAAGTATCGTGTGCAGACATCACAGCTTCAGTCCTAACCTCTGGGAATTCTGGGACCACATAGAGCAGGTGTACTGGGAAATTGTTGATCCTCTATCTGTGCCATGTTTGTTAGATCCTGCTGGCCATCAGACATTCAGTGGCGGCTCAGACTCTGAAGTTCCCATATTATATACCATGTTCGTGCTCTAGAGGGCTTTGTAGTGCCCATAACCTTCAGCTAAGACTGTTCTCCACCAAGAACCTCTAGCAACTTCACTGATTGCTCTCAGGGTGGTGAATGTGGAGTAGAAGATATTTATTCACGAATAGCTATACGTAAAATGCATTCCACTAATGTAGTTTAACATGGGCATGATGGGCCTAGGTATAGGTATAAAGCTGGCTACTAGCCATGGCACACAGTCTTTAGGGACTTATGGTCAATCAGACGTGACCTTTGGGATAGTGCAATACTGCGTCAGCAAAGAAAAGAATGGTGCATCAGCTCATGCGCTGCCAGTGTGCTGAGGAAAGATGTCAGCCATAGATGGAATGCTGTGCTTGTAGCACAATACTGTTGGAATACGTAGGAGACTTCCAGGGGTTCAGTGAAATGGGGAGAAAATCAGGACAGCAGATAGAGTTCACTTTCCATGGTTGTGCTGAGACAGTCAACAAAGGAGTGTTTGGGGCAGAGGGATACGTGCACGGAGAGGGAGTGGAGTGAAATGCTGTCACCAGTTTGTACAAGGGAGACTGGGTCGGCAGAGGGAAGCTCTCAGACGGGGCAACAGTCTCCTGGCCAGTCAGGACAATGGGCATCACCCAGCTCCTGCTGCGGTTTGTACAAGAGTTGTCTGGACTAGAGCAGAACAATGGCCGAACCGCCCCATCCCTCCCAATCTCTGCAGCACGTGATGCTTCAGGCAGGATTTTCACATGTCACTGGTGGGGTTTGTATTGCTGGGGTAGCGGTAGAAGGATACCAGGTGACCTTTGAATGAAGCTCTGATTTATTCTTTGAGGTCCTTTGAATGGAGTCTGACCTGCATGAGGGGCAGGGAGACTTCACCAGCAATGAAGTGCACTTTGGATGGATTTCTGACAGTGTTTGCACTAAAATGGGACTGGCGCTGGCATGCAGCGCACTTCTGTAATACTATCACTGGTTGGTGTTTGCTTTGCCTGCTAGAGACTGGAACAAGTGGAGATCATTGCTCTTATTACGCTAAACTAGCTAACTAACAAAATACCTGTGCTTTCTTAACCACTCTGTCCTCTAGGCTACCTTGTCCATAATGTGGGACTTAGTGTACAGAGCAATGTGACTGGTAACTGTGAAGCAGCAAGGCACAAGCTGTGGGCAGTAAACAGTGTCTTGGAAAAAATCTGCCTAAGTGTAACTGTAAGTAGAGGTGTGTCTGCTTTAACAGCTCATTGCTTGTGGGGTTCAGTGCAGCTGTGTTAGGGGAGAGGCAGAAACTGGTGTTCCCTAACCTGTCGTCATATTGATGAGGGACAAGGATGGGGAGGTAATATTTTATGGGACCAACTTCTGCTGCTGAGACACAAGCTTCGGAGCTACTCGGAGCATATCTGAAAAGCTCTGTGCAGCTCCAAACCTGTCTCTCACCAAGTGGAGATGGTCTAATAAAAGAGATTCCCTCCCCCACCGCCTCTCTCTCAGATCCTGGGACCAACAAGGCCACAAGCCCGCAAACAACAGAAATATTGGTTCCATGTCTTTTTTCTTTTTTTTTTCAAACTGCTGGGCCAGTGGAAATCCCTCCCCAGAATATTTTGGGGCCCTATCTAGTTAGTATTGAAGTATGACTCTAGCCTTGAAATGATGAATGTGCTCCTAGCTTAGGCTATGCCTACACTTAAACCACGTCAGCAGCACCACTGCAGCGCTAGAGCAGTTTAAGAGCAGACCCTTACTACAGTGATGGGGGCGGCTCTCCCATCGAGGTGAGTACTTCACCTCCCTGGGAGGTGATAGAAGAACTAGTGAGCTGAATACTTTTCCTCTTTGTGCAGTAACAGAATTGACTCTGCTCTTGTCACTAGCACCTCTGCCAATCCATTGGAGGTTGTAGCATTGCCCGTGTAGAACTGAGACCCTGGTTTGGCCTACAGAGCCATTGTCACGGTGCTGAAGCAGGAGAGGGAAGGAGCCCATCTTGGCTCTGAGCCCAGGCACGATTTATAGGGTTACCTGTTGGAACACTTTCCTTGTAAACTGTTTCCATAGGGAAATCAAGGCAATGGTGTGGGACCAGCAGTATCACTGAGTCCTGGTTAAGAAGAGAACTTGAGGGAATGTGCAGTGTGCTCTTGTCTGTGTAGATTTCCTTGAGATCATTCAACAGGAGTGTTTGAAACCATGTGCTCCCTCCCAAGTGTGCGTTGACATTAAAATGTTTGGATGTAACTGTTTCTTGGCCTCGTCCAAATCTGGCACCTAATCAGGCAAAAAATGTCAAACCTGAGCTGAAAGCAAGCCTCTTCTGTACGTGATATGACAGCATGGCCCTGGTTTTGCTCTGATTTTCTCACATTGCTTCCGCCCATGCATGGTGTTCAGAAATTTGTGAGAGCCAGGGGTGCTCCCCTCTCTGGGGTCACATGGCATTCTGTGAGCTTGTGCCATCTCCAGTGACCAGCAGGCTCCTGGAATTGAAGTCTGGCACCTGTGCTTAGGCAGTCCAACTGCTGATACAGCAACTGGAGAGAGATGATGAACCAAAGCCAATGGGAGGGAACCTGCTTGTGCTGTACAATCCTCAACTACACAGAAATGTGCCACAGCTCATGCTGGAAAGATCCATTAGGTCCAGCTTGGTTTCTGGCTGATGTTCCTAAAGAAGGGGCACCTGCCTTAGCTCTCCATTATGTGGTACTGACTAATGACCCCCTGATTACTCCTGTGCCAGACTGTGACCTAGAGGCTACTCCACTGACACCCCAAGGTAGCTGTATAGCAGCACTCAGAGATGCAAACACTCTGCAGCCTGTTTGTCAGGAGATGCAAAGGCTGTGATTCTGGTTGAAGAGCAGTGTAGCTGTTCACTGCCGGTTACTCCTCAAACCAAACACAAGCCCGAGCTGGTTTAATTTTGCTCCACACTAGCCTCCATCCACTCTTCATGGGAGCACTACATCTACTGTGATAGTCTCTTAGCCTGTTCCTTATCTTTCCTTTTTGCTGTAATCTGGTCTGTAAACACATGCCTTTGTTCAGATTAGATCTAAGCTGATGTACCCCGTTATGCACTGTTGCTGAGCTGATGTGTGCTTGATAAAGGTGATTTAAAAAAATAAAGCTTCACTACAAAGAAATTAATTCATTCAGTCTTTCTGAAACCAAGCATTGTTGAAATACCATGTTATGGACTCTCTGATTGGCTAGCTTCAGAGGTTCCCTGCCTAGTGTGCTGGCTTTTTGCAAATCCCCTTCTTAGGCTCCTCTCTTCCCCCCCATTCCTTGTACAGGGCGTGTAGGTGCCAAACTCAGGCTGTGTGGATCCCAGTGTGTTCCTGTGACTTTTGTAGGCACCTATATAGTTAGTCATTGCAAAGCAGTCACAACACCTCAGTCCCTTTAGGGAGCCGGGCCTGCCTTTTCAAACTTCAGCTTTAACTCTGCCCTGTAGTGACGGGGGAAGGGCAGTGAGGAGAGAAAATCTGCTGGCTCTAAAATTCAGGGCAGGTCTATACTACAGTGGGGATCACAACTCTGAGATCGATCCACTGGCGCTTGATTTAGCAGGTCTAGTAAGACCCACCAAATTGACTGCAGATTGCTCTCCAGTCGACCCCCTGTACTCTACCCCCAACAGAAGAGTAAGGTAAATTGACAGGAGATTTTCTCCCATCGACCCCCCCGTCCCGTGGTGTAGGCCCCGCAGTAACTAGACCTAAGGTACATCGACTCCAGCTATGTTATTTACATACCTGGAGTTGCGTAGTGTAGGTCGACTTACTGTGGTAGTGTAGACATAGCCTCAGTGTGATCTAATCTGGGACCCCATACACTAAATACCTTCGTCCTAGTCATTCATATGGCTGTAATGGGAAGTCACTGCAGAGCAGAGCTAAAGTTGTTTGGCTACCCTGACTGTGCAGTTCTAGACCTTGACATGTTTGGATTTAGGTTTTACCTCAGCTCTCAATTTCCTGTATTTGTAGTCCTTGTTCTTGGGTTAATTACATTAGTTATATTTTACCCTAACATTTCTAATGACGCATGCTTTCAGTCATACCTCCATCTGAACGTGGTGCGTCAAGGAATATTCTAGTACAAGGAGGGAGAGTACCCTCTCCACTAACAGCAGTGGCTTTGCTGAACACACCTGAAACACAGTGGGCATGTCTGTGCGGACCACTACAGTCACTGGGCAATAGGAAATGCTGCCCTAACAGCTGTATTTCCTCCCCCTCTTCTAAAACAAAACACCATTACATGGTTCAGTCACTGAACAAAGAAACTAAAGGGGGAAGAGGAAGGATTGATGCCTTGACTTTCAGCTGTAGGGATTAAATCAGCGTGCTGTAAACATGAAGCAGGCCCTTGGGGTGGTACATGCACCTGAGACCAGAATAAAGTGCACAGCAAAGGGAAGCTTCAGCTGAGAAGGCAGCTTGTAAGCTTTGTATGATTTTTTTTTTTCTGTCGCATGGTTAATTTGTGCTTTGTCCTTGTCTTTTGGCTCCTTAACTCGCGACTGTCCCTGTGTACTAGGACAGCCCAAGAAGTGGTGTTGTGAGTGGGTCACTCAAAGAGCAGCACTGTACTAGGTGTGTGGTCTCACCGTGGGTAAATTCCTCTTCTTGCCTGAGGAAAGCCGGATTCTGCAGGGTGGGTGGGTCAGGTCACAGAGGGGCCTTTTGCTTTCTGGCCACTTGGTAACTAATGTTACTGCTGTTCTGCACAGGGCACTGCCCTACCACTGAGGAAGCAGAACGTTCGGAATATCTGCAGCAGAACGTCAGTGCTGGGACAGCGAAAGGAATCATCCAGGCATGGGCGTGTTTGGCAGGCTCAGACGGGTAGCCCAGGCAGCAGCCCTCAGGCAGGCAGGTGCTTGCTGACCGTGGGGAAAGGTTGCCCAGTTTGCTGGAGAAGCAGCAGTACTGGAGAGCTTTCTCCTTACGGCCAGAGCTCAGGCAGCAAATCCCACAACTGGGAAATTGCTGCAAGGCAGAGCCGCAGCAGTAACTGGCCGTTCCCACCCCCTGTGGGGCCCAGAGTGCACTTTAATTCCAACATGTGGTGGGGGTCAGCACCGTGCCAGTGTCAGAGCATGCCTGGCTCTGCCTTGCATGCACTCAGCCCTGCTCCTGCGGGCCCAGCAGAGTCTGCACAGCTGAGACCCAGCCACATTATCCTCCTGCCTCACCAATAGGATCGTTTACTGGCCAATGCGAGGCCCCAAAGGCAGGGGGCTGGGTGTGTCCCCAGCTGGAACTGGAGGCAGTTTGCCTGCAGAGACAGTATTATGGTATTTGAGGAGGGAGAACCAAGCTTGACTGTTTCCAGGTAAATTGACATTTGGCCTGGCCCCAGTCCTGAGCAACTGGGCCTCCTCTGCCCTTTTCCCCAGCACCAGTGAGCCAATGGCTCCCCTCCCTCACAACCCAAATGGCTCTGGTGCCCCTGCCCAGAGTTGTCCCACAGGGGTCTTTTGGCTCTGCCCTAGAGAAAGGCTCCAGCTCAGTCCCCTCCTCCCAGCAGCTGGGCTCTGGCTGGCTGGAAGACAACAGCTTAGAGAAAGGCTCGGCCTGCCTCAGCCCACATAGTCAGTGGGGCACATCTCCTGCCTTGCAGGCATGATCCTTGGAGCAATCAGTAGGGACGGGTAGAGCAGCAGCAATAGGGAACGAAAGCACTTGTTCATGCTCCTGCCGGGGGCAGCTGGTGGGTGCTTTGGGGAGGTGAGCATGAGCAGGTCCCTCACGCCCATCCTGAGGAGCAGGTCGCATAGCAGCACCAGCAGCCAAGGTGTCTCATCAGCATGCCCAGAACCAGCACAGGGGCATCAAGGAGGGAGGAGGCCTCTGGTGTAGTGGTGCTGAGAGACTGTAGGTAGGGGGTGGGCCCCAGCCCAATGGGGACAGCATGTTGACTGTGCTGTGTGCATGGAGCGCAGCCTGTGACCTGGCCAGACCCTCTGCACCTGTGAAGCAAAGACTGCCCTTCTCTCCCTGCTGTTGTTAGTTCCATTTGTGGAGCTGAGCGAGACCTCCTTCCCTGGACCCTCCTTTCTCCCCCTGCCTGCCACTCTGCACACAGCTGGGGAGTGTCAGGCAAACCAACATAATTCACTCTGACCCCTGGGAGAAACGGAACAATGAACAGATGTGGGTGTGATGGATTTTGTCACAGAGACCCTCTTGGGACTGTCACCGGATGTGCTGCAACTAGCTCTGAGCCTGTTTTCTTTGTCAGCTTGGGACTCCAGAACTGTCTTGTTGAGTCAGACACACTAGCCTGCTTCAACACAAACCCGGGATCTGAACCACACCCCCAAAACTGCCGACTTAACTGAAAACAGTTCAGCAAGTACTCCTGTCTCCAGCACCCAGACACCCAGCTCCCAATGGGATCCAAACCCCAAACAAATCCATTTTACTCTATCTGAAGCTTATACAGGGTAAACTCATAAATTTTCCACCCTCTATAACACTGATAGAGATATGCACGGCTGTTTGCTCCCCAGATATTAATCACTTACTCTGGGTTAATTAATAAACAAATGTGATTTTATTAAGTATAAAAAGTAGGATTTAAGTGGTTTCAAGTAATAACAGACAGAACAAAGTAAGTTACCAAGCAAAATAAAACAAAACATGCAAGTCTAAGCCTAATACATTTAAGAAACTGAATATAGGTAAATTTCACCCTCAGAGATGTTCCAATAAGCTGCTTTCACAGACTAGATTTCTTCTTAGTCTGGGCCCAATCCTTTCCCCTGGTACAGTTCTTGTTAGTTCCAGCTCAGGTGGTAACTAGGGGTTTTTCATGCCTGGCCACCTCCTTTGTTCTCTTCCACCCCCTTTTATAGCTTTGGCACAAGGCGGGAATCTTAGAATCATAGAATCATAGAATATCAGGGTTGGAAGGGACCCCAGAAGGTCATCTAGTCCAACCCCCTGCTCGAAGCAGGACCAATTCCCAGTTAAATCATCCCAGCCAGGGCTTTGTCAAGCCTGACCTTAAAAACCTCTAAGGAAGGAGATTCTACCACCTCCCTAGGTAACGCATTCCAGTGTTTCACCACCCTCTTAGTGAAAAAGTTTTTCCTAATATCCAATCTAAACCTCCCCCATTGCAACTTGAGACCATTACTCCTCGTTCTGTCATCTGCTACCATTGAGAACAGTCTAGAGCCATCCTCTTTGGAACCCCCTTTCAGGTAGTTGAAAGCAGCTATCAAATCCCCCCTCATTCTTCTCTTCTGCAGACTAAACAATCCCAGCTCCCTCAGCCTCTCTTCATAAGTCATGTGCTCTAGACCCCTAATCATTTTTGTTGCCCTTCGCTGGACTCTCTCCAATTTATCCACATCCTTCTTGTAGTGGGGGGCCCAAAACTGGACACAGTACTCCAGATGAGGCCTCACCAGTGTCGAATAGAGGGGAACGATCACATCCCTCGATCTGCTCGCTATGCCCCTACTTATACATCCCAAAATGCCATTGGCCTTCTTGGCAACAAGGGCACACTGTTGACTCATATCCAGCTTCTCGTCCACTGTCACCCCTAGGTCCTTTTCCGCAGAACTGCTGCCTAGCCATTCGGTCCCTAGTCTGTAGCGGTGCATTGGATTCTTCCATCCTAAGTGCAGGACCCTGCACTTATCCTTATTGAACCTCATCAGATTTCTTTTGGCCCAATCCTCCAATTTGTCTAGGTCCTTCTGTATCCTATCCCTCCCCTCCAGCGTATCTACCACTCCTCCCAGTTTAGTATCATCTGCAAATTTGCTGAGAGTGCAATCCACACCATCCTCCAGATCATTTATGAAGATATTGAACAAAACCGGCCCCAGGACCGACCCCTGGGGCACTCCACTTGACACCGGCTGCCAACTAGACATGGAGCCATTGATCACTACCCGTTGAGCCCGACAATCTAGCCAGCTTTCTACCCACCTTATAGTGCATTCATCTAGCCCATACTTCCTTAACTTGCTGACAAGAATACTGTGGGAGACCGTGTCAAAAGCTTTGCTAAAGTCAAGAAACAATACATCCACTGCTTTCCCTTCATCCACAGAACCAGTAATCTCATCATAAAAGGCGATTAGATTAGTCAGGCATGACCTTCCCTTGGTGAATCCATGCTGACTGTTCCTGATCACTTTCCTCTCATGTAAGTGCTTCAGGATTGATTCTTTGAGGACCTGCTCCATGATTTTTCCAGGGACTGAGGTGAGGCTGACTGGCCTGTAGTTCCCAGGATCCTCCTTCTTCCCTTTTTTAAAGATTGGCACTACATTAGCCTTTTTCCAGTCATCCGGGACTTCCCCCGTTCGCCACGAGTTTTCAAAGATAATGGCCAAGGGCTCTGCAATCACAGCCGCCAATTCCTTCAGCACTCTCAGATGTAACTCGTCCGGCCCCATGGACTTGTGCACGTCCAGCTTTTCTAAATAGTCCCTAACCACCTCTATCTCCACAGAGGGCTGGCCATCTCTTCCCCATTCTGTGACATCTCTTCTGTCTCTCTGGATCCCCACCCCTCCTTCTAAATGGAAAAGCACCAGGTTTAAGATGGATTCCAGTTCAGGTGACATGATCACATGTCACTGTAAGCCCTCCTCCTTCATTACCTAGGAGCGAGAAAACAGGTACACAGGAGGGCTTTCAGGTAAACAAATCCATTCACAGTTCATTGGTTCTGAAGCCCCCTTAATGGCTTCCACTTAACATGTTTACATCAGTAACACAGGTGTATATCTTATTCTCCTAACTCCAGACATAGAAATAATACATGCAAACAAATAGGATGAACAGACTCAGTAGATCATAAGCTTTGTAATGATATCTTACAAGAGACCTTTTGCATGAAGCATATTCCAGTTACATCATGTTCACACTTATAAACATATTTATGGTGCAGGGCAGAGTCTGTGTGTGTCTAGCCAGGCATGGGGGGTGGGGGCTGCTTAGCTGCATGCTGTGCTGGGGCAAGGGAGGCTGTAGCCCCTGCCAGAGATCCTGGGTCTGATGAGGGAGGTGCTTGTCCCTGGGTTAACGCTGACCCCCCTGGGAGGGAGGGCTGGTGTGTGTGCCAGGGTGCATGGCTGGGACCTGGGAGTCCCCCTCTGTTAAGGGGTGACACAAATAGGATTTGGGGACTGTAGGCAAGGATCCCTGGGGACCATGGCAGAGGCACTGGGGGGCATCTTAGAGTCAGACGGACTCTCCCATTCCAGCCCAGCCCCCCTTCCTGCTAGCTCTACACCTGGGGGACCAACCTGGGAAATTCAGAGACCAAACGAATGGAGGAGCCGCCCTGGTGCAGTGCAGACCTGGCCTGATGACCAGACGCCCACCACCGCAAATATTTTTAAGTGGCCGGATTGGATTTATGGACCCGCGGGCCACTGGAACAAGTGAAAGCCTTTTGCTCAGGCCCAAACACCTATCGAGACACACAGGGCCTTTGCTAGTCGGCTCCAAGGGAGCCTCTGCTGCAATACTTCCCTGGCCCAGGGCCTGGCACGGAGATGGGCAGGCAGGCCTGTGACCCTGGTGCTCAGCAGGCTTTGCATTCCCTGGGGGTCCCACAGCCTGACAGGGGCTTGGAGTTGAGTGCAGTTGGGTCACAGACTCCTGAGAGCCAGGACTGGGCGGCCACCCCCCTGTCATGCTTGGGTTACCTGCACCCAATCCTTGGGGGCCGGATGGGGAACGGCTGATGTTTCCCAGGGAGACCCACCACATCACCCCCAGACCCTGAGGCAGCCTGGCAGCAAGTGGCTCAGCTTTCCAGATTGGAACTGGGGTCCCCCTCCTCCACTCCCCCAGGACTGGACCAAGGGAATGGCTGGCTGAGTTGTCCGGACACACAGAGGCTCTGAGCACACAGCTAGAGATGCAGCTGCAGAGACTGGCCTGAGGCAGTCTAGGGCAAAGGGCCAACGATTGGTTCGCCCAGGATGGCCAGCAACTCTGCTGGGAATGCAGGAAGCTGGCCACAGTACGAGGGTTATACTGCCCAGGTGGAACCATATCCTGGCCCTGTGAAAACCTGACTGTGGTGGCCTGCAGCCTAGTCACTGTCAGGAAAGGGGTGCTGCCAGTGAGAGGCCTGAACCACACGCATCAGCCCATGAGGCTGTACCCCACTCAGGTCATTGCAGGGGTCCGCACCTTGTCTGGGAAGCCATGGTGATCCCCAGAGAGAGACCAAACATGGGAATGTCCCCCAGTTTCCCTGACATGCTGCATTGTTACCCAGTGGGGGTGGAAAAGGACTGTTTGCTTAGGGGAGCCTACGATATGTGGATATGGGTGTCACCTATCTGTCTTGGCCTTAGGCTCCATATCAGTGGAGCATCAGCAAAAACCATGGCAAATCCAGTTGCCCAGACATTGATACCTAGCAACCCATGACCCAGAGGCATTTGGATCTCCCTGTGATGGGTTGGATCACAGAAACCCGCTTGGGGCTGCCAACTGATGTACCAAGACTACTTCTGCCCTTGCTTTCCTTGCCAGCTTGGGACTCCAGCACCCTGCCAGTCTGCTCCAACACAGACCCAGGGTCTGAACCACGTGCCCCAAAGCTGCAGACTTAACTGAAAGGAACTGTCTTTAACACTAAGATGCCCAACTCCCAATGGGGTCCAAAGCCCAAATAAATCTGTTTTACCCTGTATAAAGCTTATACGGGGTAAACTCATAAATTGTTCGCCCTCTATAACACTGATAGAGAGATATGCACAGCTGTTTGCCCCCCCTCCGGTATTAATACATATTCTCGGTTAATTAATAAGTAAAAAGTGATTTTATTAAATTCAGAAAGTAGGATTTAAGTGGTTCCAAGTAGTAACAGACAGAACAAAGTGAATTACCAAGCAAAATAAAATAAAACACGCAAGTCTAAGTCTAGTACAGTAATAAAACTGAATACAGATACAATCTCACCCTTAGAGATGTTTCAATGTTTCTTTCACAGACTGGACGCCTTCCTAGTCTGGGCACAATCCTTTCCTCTGGTAAAGCCCTTGTTCCAGCTCAGGTGGTAGCGAGGGGATTTCTCACAATGGCCACCCCCTTTGTTCTGTTCCACCCACTTATATATCTTTTGCATAAGGCAGGAATCCTTTGTCCCTCTGGGTTCCCACTTCTCCTTCTCAATGGAAAAGCACCAGGTTAAATGTGGATTCCAGTTCAGGTGACATGATCACATGTCACTGTAAGACTTCATTACCCACTTGCCAGCCCACAGGTATACAGGAAGACTTACAAGTAAAACAGAGCCATCTACAGGTAATTGTCCTGGTTAATGGGAGCCATTAAGATTCCAAACCACCATTAATGGCCCACACTTTGCATAACTACAATAGGACCTCAGAGTTATATTTCATATTTCTAGTTTTAGATACAAGAATGATACATTTATACAAATAGGATGACCACACTCAGTAGATTATAAGCTTTGTAATGATACCTTACAAGAGACCTCTTGCATGAAGCATATTCCAGTTACATTATATTCACACTCATTAGTATATTTTTATAAAATCACATAGAGTGCAATGTCACACTCCCCACCTCTCTGCACAGGGGCTGAGCAACTTTCCCCAGCTGGAGAATAAAGGCCTGGTAAGGTGTGAGATGGGGGTGGGGGTGAGGGCTGGCTGCTGAGAGCATCAGGGCTCTCAACTGGAGTCTGATGAAGAAGGTCAGAGGGAGGGTTCACTACAGCTTGGCTGTGCTCTGGGCTAGCCTGAAGGGACGATGCTTTAACCGCCAGTTCTCTAGACTATTCTAAGGACTTCCTATGCTGTGTTCCAGTTAACAAATAACCCCGCTGTCTTGACAAAGCTGGGTGAGTGTCACTGCAAATACTGGGTGAGGTGCATTAGTCCCTGCAGAGCATCCCAGTCTCGACCAGGGTCTGGCTCATCTGGACTCCCTCAACAGAGCTCACAGTGTGAAGCAGGATACTGATGGCCCAGTCTAAGGAGGCAGTGCAGTGGAGCCATGTGATCTGCCCTGGAGGAAGAGACAGAGCCTTTGGGGGTCTGGCACTGTGAAGGATTCCCCCTAGAGCAGAGGCCCCGGGGGGGCACAGAGGAACTTTTGGGGGAGGCAGTGGGGCCTGGGCCAGACCCCCTGGGGAGCAGGAAGGGAGCACCACGCAGCCTCTCTCTGGCCCCAGCTTTGCTCTGTCCCACCCGCAGCTGTGTCCCCAGCCTCCACAAGTGCCAACTTTTCCCGGCGCCAGTGGGTGCTCATGCCCCCATTCCACCCCTTCCCCAGAGTCCTCACCCCCAACTCCACCCCCTTCATGCCCCTATTGGACCCCTCCACAAATCCCCACCCCAGCCCCACCTCCTCCCCTGAGCACGCTGCATTCCCCCTCCTCCCCCCTCCCTCCCACACTTGCCATGCGAAACAGCTGTTTTGTAGCGCAAGCGCTGGGAGCCAGGGGGAGAAGCAGGACGCAGCGGCGCGCTCAGGGGAGGAGGCAGAGCGGAGGTGGAGATGAGCTGGGGTGGGGGAGCGGGACAGGGAGCTGCTGGTGGGTGCTACAGCCCCGGAGCCCCCACGGAGTTGGCGCCTATGCGAGCCACGCTCCCGGCCCCACCCTTGGCGCAGCTCCACTCCTGTCCCCAGCCTCGGCGCAGGTCCACTTTCAGACTCACCCCAGCCTCGGCTCCTGTCCATGGCTCTGTTTCTGGCCTGGGGGCAGGAGCGGGGCTGGAAGCAGACCTGCACCAGGCTGCTGGCCCAGCTGCTGGCCCCTAGCACCTCCGCTCCTGCCCCCAACTTTGGCCCCTGGCCAGGGCTCTGGGCCCACTCTCGGCCCCAGACCCATCCCCAGCTGCAGCCCCCTTATCCCTGACCATGCCCCCCGCCTCGAACCTCATCCCTGCTCCTGGCCCCTGGGAATGGGGCATGGATAGGGATTGGGGGGGCACAGCCCTCAAAAGTTTGGGGACCTTTGCCCTAGAAATTGTTCCAAAGCTGGGGCCATAGTACTGACCCTGTGAATCCGTGACACCCCCATTGCCTTGCAGAGCAGCATTAGCCCAGGCTTGGGAGAGGCCTGGCTCCAGGAAATAGACATGGGCGCTGTGCAGAACAGAGGGACCATCTGACCCAGCTGATTCAGAGGCACTCAGTTGCCTTCTCCAAGCAGCTCGCTGACTTTAGGTATGTAACACATCCAGCATTGGGTCACCACTCACCACACCCTGATCTGAGAGACAAGCCTTCTAGAGAACATCTTTGTACACTCAAAGATGTACATGGTGACAAGTTTCAGAGGGGTAGCGGTGTTATTCTGTGTCAGCAAAAACAACAAGGATTCCTTGTGGCACCTTAGAGACTAACAACTTTATTTGGGCATAAGATTTTTGTGGGCTATAACCCACTTCATCAGATGCATGGGTGAAAAATACAGTAGGCAGGTATAAATATACAGCACATGAAAAGATGGAAGTTGCCTTACCAAGTGTGGGGGTCAGTGCTAACAAGAACAATTCAATCAGGGTGGAAGTGGCCCATTCCCAACAGTTGACAAGAAGGGGTGAGTATCAACAGAGGGAAAATTACTTTTTGTAGTGACCCAGCCACTCCCAGTCTTTATTCAGGCCTAATTTGATGGTGTCAAGTTTGCAAATTAATTCCAGTTCTGCAGTTTCTCATTGAAGTCTGTTTTTGAAGGTTGTGGGGTTTTTTTTTTTTTTGAAGAATGGCCACATTTAAGTCTCTAATTGAGTGTCCAGGGAGATTGAAGTGCTCTCCTACTGGTTTTTGAATGTTACAATTCTTGATGTCTGATTTGTGTCCATTTATTCTTTTGCATAGAGACTGTCCAGTTTGGCCAGTGTACATGGCAGAGGGGCATTGCTGGCACATGATGGCATATATCACATCGGTAAATGTGCAGGTGAACGAGCCCCTGATGGTATGGCTGATGTGGTTATGTCCTGTAATGGTATCCCTTGAATAGATATGTGGACAGAGTTGGCAACGTGGCCATTCTTCAACAAAAAAACTTCAAAAACAGACTTCAACGAGAAACTGCAGAGCTGGAATTAAGGTGCCACAAGGACTCCTCGTTTTTTCAAAGACATATGAGGATCTGAAACACCTGGACGTTCATCCAACTAATCTAATATGGATTGAAGAGCAAACCCTCCAAGTGCCAGTTCCTGAAGGAGATCATGGGATACCTGGCCCATGTTGTGACAGCAGAGGGAGTATTCCCAGAACTGGAGAAAGTGCAGGTCATCAAGACATGGCCAATGCCCACCACAGTACAAGATGTCCAGCTGTACCTTGGGTTCATTGGATATTACAGACGTTTTATAAAAGACTTTGCCAGGCAGGCAGCACCCCTACAAACTCTGTTACAGGGCTCTCCAAGGGCAGGGCTATGCAGAAGTGTGCTCTGAACTGGGATGGGGGCTGCCAAAGGTCCTCTGAATGCTTGAAGTCTGCTCTGGTGGAGGCACCAACAGTGGCCTACCTGGGCTACGCTCTCCCTTTATACAGATGCCAGTAACCAGGACTGGAGGCTGTACTCTCCAGGTTCAGGACGGGCAGGAGGGGTGATCATGTAGGCCAGCCAAGGATTGAACGCTGAGCAGTACAGCTCCTTCAAACCAGAATTCCTAGCCCTGGTCTGGGCAATTACAGAAAAGTTTTAGGGCTACCTGGCAGCCACCTGCTTCGCAGTATACATAGACAATAACCCCGGTGCACATTAGCTCCTCCATGCTGGATGCACTAGAGCAATGCTGGGCAGTGAGAATGGCCAACTACAACTTCTACTCCTGGGGGAATTCTGCACCAAAAAAATAAAAATTCTGCAAAATTCTGCAAATTTTATTAGTCAAAATAACACTACATAATCACGCCAGTTTTCAATTATTTTGGTAATTTATTTCAAAATACCCGTCAGCAGGTATGTCTGTAACAATACAGACCAAAAAAATATTCCTCCAGGAATAGAAAGTTAAAGAAACGCCTATGACAACCCAGTTCCTTTTTTCTGTCCCCTCCACTGCAGAGCCCAGTCATGGGGCTCCCCCTCAGCCCATACACCTGCACCCTTTCCTCCCCAGAGCCCAGCTGCAGGACCTCCCCAAGCCCAGACACTCACACTCCCTACCCCCCCGAGCCCAGCTGTGGGGGGTCTTCCCCGGCCCAGACACTCACACTCCCCTTACTCCGTAGAGTCCAGGGATCCAGAGGGAGAAACAGTTTGATGCTGGGTCCTAGGCCTGCATGGAGTTTTCCGCATGCCACCATCTCCTGCCTTCAGGGCGTGCTGGGAACAGCAGCTGCCAGGAACCCTTCAGTTCCTCCTCCCCCCCGCCCCCGCCGGCTCCATTGGCCCCTAGTGATAGCCAGCAGCACTGTAGCCCATTTCGGGGGATGGGGAGGGGGGGAGAAGGAGATTCTATGTGCATGTTAATTTCTGCAAAATTCTGCATTGTGCACTGTGCAGTGGTGCAGAATTCCCCCAGGAGTAAACTTCTCCATGGAATTCCAGTCTGGCTGGAGCAACACCAAGGCTAATGCCCTATCCAGACTGCTGACAACCCAGAACCAGAAACACTAGCCTCCGCGAGGAGTTAGAGATGTTACCATTTGTGGCCAAGCCTCCTGAAGCGGTCCAGGCATGCAGCTAGGCAGCGGCCATCACCCTGAGGCTCATCAGGAACCCACAGAAGAGCTGGAAGAGGGCAAGGACCTCTGGATCCAGAACCAAGGCTGCAGCCCTGTTGTTTGGAGAGTATTAGAGATTATCTGGCAAGGCACTGGGCTTTCCACTGTGGATTGGAGTGCTCTTCCCCCAACAGTGACTCAGCTGCTTTCTGTGTAAAGAAGAAGGCAGACTGATATGCAAGACCTGAGACCCAGGAACTAATGAAGAAGTCCCCCAAATGGTGCTGCCCCAAAGAGTAGCCAAGATGGTGCTTCAGACCACTTTGGCTCCTAAAAGACTCACATGAATGTCTGCAGGAAGTTCTGTGGGGCGGGGATGGCCCAAGCCATACAGGAGTGGTGCAACAACTTCTCAGTCTGCACCAGCAAAAGAAAGCCTGGGGAAGGGGACAGGGCCCCCCTCCAGCCAGTAGAGACCAGCGCACCCTTGGAGTTGGTAGCATTGGACCACTTGGAGCCAAGTGAGACCAGTGCATCCTGCATCCTGACCATGGTGGCTCATTATACCAAATTCCTTGGGGAGATCATCACCAAAGCAACCACAGAAGCTGCCTGGCAATACTTTGTCAAGCTCTATGGCTCTTCCCAGCCCCCACCCCCTCCCAAGGTGCTCATAGACCAAGGCATTCCCTTTGAGTCACAGATATTCAAAAAATTGTACCCTCTATGTGACAGCCACACGCTAAGGACAACAGCCTGCCAACCCACTATGGACTCTGTGACCAAGCCAGCCAGAGGCTGCAAGTGGGGCTGAGGTCCTGGTAGAGACCCAGTGGAAAGGCTGGCCTTCCTACCAACCAGAGCTGACCTACAGGTATAACAACACTGTGCACACCCCCAGCAAATACACCCCTACTTCCCGATGTCGGGAAGGCATGGCTGGCTGCCAGTAGACGTGACTTTGGGCATCTCATGAGGACCCCAGAATGAGTCCATGAGTATCACCAACACCTCCACCAGGCAAGCTGCATCATAGCCACTAAACAGGCCAAGCCTGAGACACACAGATAAACAGTGCTGCGACAGACGTGCTGGTGCTGGGGGATTGGGCTCTACTCAAGAAGTAGAGGTGCTCCAAACTGGATTCAGCCTGGGGACCTGAACCATTCATTATCTGTGCAATCCCATACCCAAATGGCCAGTGTATAAGATCTGATCAGAGTCTCCAGGTAGGCCAGAGAAGGGGGCCCACCAGCACATGCTCGGGCCTTGCCACTTTGATCCCAAGCCACAAAACTGGGTGAGGGGAGGAGATCCTAATGTTAGCAGCAAGGGTCTGGAAGGAGTCACTGGGCTCCCACAAGGGGGTGGGGGTTGCATGGGCTGGGGGGAATCGCCACCAGAAGCACCCCAAAAAAGCCAAAGTGTGAAGCAAAGAACCTCCTCAGTTCGTGCTTTTAGCTGGGTTCCCCCAACACACATGGGGAGGAGGTGGCCCCACAACACAGGTGTAAGGGGTAAGTGCTGCCTACAAACAGGTCAGTTCCACCTCTGAATGTTCCTGGGTTTGCCATGGAAAGACACAGCTACAAGAAATCAAAGAGAAAGAAGATGAAATTCTGCCTCCTCATGGTCTCCAGGTCCTCTTCCATGAGGGCTGCCTCATTGCAACACAACTGACCGGAAGAGGGAACCTGTGACATTATATGATTCAAATATGACCATGTGGATCATTGTTGCTACCACTGTTATACAGTTGCAATAAATCTTGTACAAAGTATGTCATGTAAGGTGTCAATGGAAAAGTTATGGTTTGCTGAATGTGATTATCCTATTTATATGCATGTATCATTTTTGTATCTGAAATTATAAATATTGGCTGTATACCTGTATTTCAAATGTGTTTGCTCCTGGGTAACACCCACAAGGTATTTACATCCAGTCTAGCCAACACATTGTGAAAGGAATGTTTAAGTTGACAGTCCATCAGTGAACACAATGGGCCATGAAAGAAGCTTATCCACACCTGATAATGTCTTCTGCAGTTTCCACAGTATGCATCCGATGAAGGGCGCTGTAGCTCACGAAAGCTTATGCTCAAATAAATTGGTTAGTCTCTAAGGTGCCACAAGTACTCCTTTTCTTTTTGCGAATACAGACTAACACGGCTGTTACTCTGAAACCACACCTGATGGACTTTCCTGAGGACATTTCAGCCAGACTGTGGGTAATGGCTGCTATGACTCATTGAAGCATGCAACGGCATGTGACTAGATCATATGATACTGAACTCCATCTTGTGTGCCTGTACTTTTCCACAAACTGTGTTGGGGGCTTTGCTTGGAACAATGAGTTTCCCACCACATGGCAGAAGCTACAAAAGGCCCTGGAAGCGTCTCTGTTTTGCCTCTTTTCTGCTCTGCTCTCTGGACTTATACTAATGGGTAGGTTGACCATATTTCTCTATACTGAATATGGGACACTTGGTAAAATTACTCATATTCAAACGAGTTCAATGGCAATCAGTTAGAACTAGGCAGTACAAATGTTCAAATTAACATCAACTTGACTGAGCCCCAGTTAAAAATAAATACTGCATAGCTGGATTCTTTTTATTTACCTTCTTATCTGTAAGGCTTTAGAGTTCACACACATATCCCTCTCTCACACGGGGGTGGGGGTGTGACCTACTGACCCTCCCCTCCCTTCCGGGCGCTCTCCACCCAACGTGTCTGGGTGGGCCACCAGGACTTCCTGAGGCAATATGGGGGGGGGGGCACACAGGGTTACATGCCCCCTCAGACTTCTGCAGGGTTCAGACCAGAACAAGGCCAACAGCAGGCTTTTGACACTGTGTGGGAGGAGGGAAAGGATGGGATGCTTCCAGCCACAGGGAGGGGGAGGGGGTGGAAGGGATGACCTGGCCCGTGTCTTTGCAGAGCTCATCTCTTCTCCCTCTTCCCACCTCCCCTGTTCTGAAAGCAGCTTGTCCCTTCCTGCCCACAAAGGCAGCTAACACCTCCAGGCTGCTGCTGGTCACTGACATAACCCAGCCGCCTCCTGCCCCCAGCTACCGTGTGGGCAGGAAGGGGTTAAGTGGCAAGGATGCATTATGCACCAGGGTCCAGGGAACTTGACTGCAGGGGCTTCAGTGAAGCCAGGCAGAGAGGTGGCTCAGCACGGGAGGGTGGGGACGGATCAGCCCGGTGCTCCCTGGGGGCAGGACCCAGGGCTGGGGGTGGAGGGGTTGAAGAGGACCTCTCTGGGGGGGCTGCTGTGGACCCTGCAGGGTTGGGGTACAGACAGGCTAGAAATTGCTTCTCCCCCCACTCCAGAGCTTAGCTGAGGGGTGGAGAGGCTTCCCATGCCAGTGCTGTGCGGGACTTTGGCACATGCAGGGCTTGGCTCTTCCTGGCCAGCGCCCCGGGCTGGAGAGTCTTGGGCACTGGCCCAGCCAGAGGCAGTGGGGGAAGGCAGGAGCCTGCCGGCCAGGCTGTTGGTGAGCTAAGCGCTCCGACCAGGGGCTGATTCTCCACACAGCACTGGGAGTGGGACACTCTCTGCCAGTGGGGATATGGAGGAGCAGCAGGGCTGGGGGGGGGAGTGAAGGGGCAAAGCAGGGAGAGGACAGCGAGAGGGGGAGCATGTAAAGGGCGGATGGGTGGGCAGCAGAGGCGACGTGTAACCAGCTGCCACCTGGCACCTGCCCGCACGCACCAACCACTGCAGCTGCCAGCCGGAAATGGGACGGGGAGAGGAGCTGGGCTGGGCTGATGGACCAGCAGGAGGAGCAGCTGGCCCTGCATGCTGCAGCTTTGCTCTGCTAGCAGCCTTGCACACCCACTCCCATTGTTGACCACTGGACCCCCCACTCACCGCTGGTGGGTGGGCAGCTGGCAAGCAATGATCTGGCCAGCAGCAGGACCTACCAGTACTGATGGGGGGAGGCAGAAAATATGGGACAATTTGCCCATTTCTAAGAAAAAGTTGGGAGACCTGTAGGAGGGCTTAAATATGGGACTGTCCCTTTAAAAACAGGACATCTGGTCACCCTACTAATGAGAGCATTCTAACCAAAGGACTGAGGACCTTCCAATCCGTTTGTTGGTGACACTGGGCACTACTCTAGGTAACTCGGGAGGGTGGAAGACCACGAGTGTTGATGAAGCCTTCTTGCTCTAGGCCCAGGCAAACTTTCTGTGACCCTGCACAACTATGAGGAAGCTAGCACACAAACAGACAGGTTTGCACATGGCTCGCTAGCCAAGGCCAGCTTCGGCCTGGAAAAAGTATAAATAAGGCTAAAATGTTTAGCAAAAACTAGTAACAAATAAAACCAAATAAGGCAAGGCTCGGGAACTGCTAATGAAGAAAAACATAACTGGCTGCTTTAGCTGATTGGCTGCAATATTGTACGGGGCAACAGGTAATTGGTTGTATAAGCTTGTGTAGTAAAGTAGGCAAAAGGTATAAATTGTATACTGTAATCTGCATTCGGGGCTGCAGAATTTGAGACAGTTCAGTCTCCCTGCGCCCTATCTGAAGCTTCAAATAAAACTCTCTGCTTCTCCACCCCATTGTGGTCATTGGCGCGACGCATACCGGGCAACAAACCCAACTGTTGCTTGCCTTGGGCACTCTGTGCCGGCAACAAGTTGGAAGCAACCAGAGACTTAACAAGCCAGCAGGTTATGCTAATCACTGCTACAAGCCTGATCCAAGAACTTTGCAATTATTGTATGTATGTATTTCATTCCTTTAACCAATTTTAACTCTCACCTTTCTTTTTCCTTATAAATAATCCTTTAGATCAGAGGTAGGCAAACTATGGCCTGCGGGCCACATGTGGCCTGTGGGACTGTCCTGCTTGGCCCTTGAGCTTCCCGCCAGGGAGGTTAGCCCCCGGCCCCTCCCCTGCTGTTCCTCCCTCCCCCGCAGCCTCAGCTCGCCATGCCACCAGTGCTCTGGGCGGCGGGGCTGTGAGCACGTGCCGGGCAGCATGGCAGGCTCTGGCCAGGCGGAGCGGCTGCCAAACATGCTGCTCTGAGTGGCGTGGTAAGGGGGTAGGGAGTGAGGGGGTTGGAAAAGGGGCAGGGATCCCAGGGGGCAGTCAGGGGACAGGGAACAGGGGGTGGTTGGATGGGGCCATGTCCCACTTCCGCAGTGTTGCAGGGCGTGATTGAGGCAGAGTGGGAATTTGCTGGCAGGACAAAGCATCCAGAAAAGAAAATACAGATGTTTGGCAGGCTCCCCATAAATGAAGGATCCTGTCAGCCTGCCCCAAATCAGTGCTACAGCTGCTTCCTTGATAAAAGACACTGGGGCGGGGTGCACACCTGCAGTGCCACACCTGCCCACAGGAGGCATATGGGGATGGCACATATCTTTTACACTGGACTAGAGCTTTTGCTTGTGTTCAGCTGTATGTTTTCCCTCTAGCACAATTCTAATGCACTCTGCAACCAGACACAAGAGTCCTTCGGTCATGGGTAAGTTGTGCTACCTGCCTAGAGTGGATCCCAGCCGAGGCAGAGTCCAATCTGCTCCCTCACAGACTGTGTGGAGGGTTATCTGGTTACAACACCCAAGTCAGATCATCTGGCCACTGTCTCCCCTGCACAGCACACTCCCCTGGCTAGGGCTCAGGCCAGCCAGAAACTACCTACTATAGGCACAGATATAAACTGTTACCACAACCAGCTTTGTGTGAACAGCTTCCCACTGCCTATGTACATCAGCCACGCATAGATGTTTAATGTCTGGCAACCGGAGCTACCTCCTTGCACGCCTGATTGCCTTTTGGGCCATGGCAGCAGCCATTCAGGACCTCTGCTCCTACCGCCAGAGTCAGAAGGTCTATGACAGGCCTTCCAAGCAACTCGCTGAGCTGAGAATTAACCCAAACAGGGACCAGAGCCATAAGGCCTTTCTTGTGTGGGAGTTCTGCAGACACTGCTGGCTAACCCAGCTCTGCAGAACAATGTAACCCTATCAGTCTGTGCTGGGGGGGCCTGGTCAGAAACCATCGCACAGGGGCGATATGCCACTGCTTCTGGGAGCTGTGTGGAGCCATGGCTGGCAGGGAGCCTGCCTTAGCCCCGCTTTGCCGCCAACAGGGCTGTTAACGGCCCGGTCAGCGGTGCTGACAGGAGCCACTAGGGTTCCTTTTTGACCAGGCATTCCGATCAAAGACCGGACACCTTGCAACCCTGTGAAGAACCCAAGCCAGAGGAGGTCAGGAAACAGTTTGCTAGTAGAAGTTGGTTGCCATGGAAGCAGCTAGGAACTGGGCCTATGCTGGTGTGCTGGGAAATTGTAATAGGCATCCAGATCCTGAGAGAACTATGGGATTTTGCAGAGGGATCATGGGAGTTGTGAGGGTTTGACCTCTCCTCCCAGTCTCCCCTTCCTTCAGCAAGGTCTCCCAGAGAGCTGTGCTCAGTCATCCACAATGCACTGCCACCTGAAGCAGTGCTAGGAACTCCGGGAGGGGTGCCCAGGGGGTATATGCTAGCAAAATGTAACATGATGCGAGTGTGGATGCAGGGTATAATTGCAAGGCCACTGACCAGGTATGTGAATATCACATGCAGACACCATGATTTGTGTTAGCTACAATGGAGCTAAGGTAACTCTCGCCAACACATACCCTCTGAGGGGACCAATTAACATATGATTCAATACTGGCCTATTCTGAAATACATGACATGACTAATTGGGACTATTTATAAAAGCCCAGGCAGCCATTCCAGCCAGTAACTACTCCAGGGAGGTGGTCAGTTAGGGGGAAATTCCAAAAATATCAGCACATGCTAGAGGATGACTGCAACAAGAACTCAGACAAAGCTAGTAACCTGCACTAAGGTGTGCATTTGTTTGGTTTCATTCATTAACAGATTCCCTAAAGCACCTTGCTTCACACCCTGAGGTGCTGGAGTGCTGCAGAATTTCAAACCCAATAGGAACACAGATAAGCCAAATTTCATCTCATTGTAAAAGTGGCAGGGAAGGACCTGCGCAAGGGATGGGGGGGTTTTGCCTTCCTGTGCAGTGTGGGGGACAGGTCACTTGCTAGAGGATTCTCTGCCCCTTGAAGTCTTTAAACCATGATTTGAGGACTTCAATAGCTCAGACATAGGTTAGGGGTTTGTTACAGGAGTGGGCGAGTGAGATTCTGTGGCCTGCGTTGTGCAGGAGGTCAGACTAGACGATCATAATGGTCCCTTCTGACCTTAAAGTCTATGATTCTATTCTGAGTCATTGCTCTGCAGCCCACACCCACAGAAAAGCTAAAGCCAGATCCCTGGCAGTGTGACTTGTTGTGCAACTCCTAGAAGGCAGGTCTGGCTGACTTGTGAAATAGGCATGAGCAAAAAGTGAAAGAACAGGCAAGGTTTCCAAAAAACAAACAAGCAAACAGAGTCCAGGACCCAAGGGTGTGCGGCACCTTGGAGCAGAGACATGCTGTGGACCATTGTCACATTGTGTTCATTGGCAAAGATCCAACAAAAGCCTTTGCCAAGCTCTGTGCCTCCTGTAGCCATGTGATTGATCATAATGGGCAACATTAAAGCATCCAAAAAATCCCGGTTTCCTTGATTTGCTCTTTAATCTGAGTAAAGCAGCATGAAGGTCACCATTTTAAATAATCTCATCTTTCCTTTGCTACCTGAGTCTCACCATTCTTCTGTTATCTAGCTATGCAACACGTCTCTCTCATCCCCATCTAGTGGCTGGTCCATATAGGGGATGACAACCTACTACTGCTATCAGTTACTCCTTAGCTGTAAGGGTAGAGGTCTGCGCTATGGATCTAAAGGTTCCAACCCTGCTGATTTCAGAGTAGCAGCCGTGTTAGTCTATATTCGCAAAAAGAAAAGGAATACTAGTGGCACCTTAGAGACTAACCAATTTATTTGAGCATAAGCTTTCGTGAGCTACAGCTCACTTCATCGGATGCATTCAGTGGAAAATACTGAATTTTCCACTGAATGCATCCGATGAAGTGAGCTGTAGCTCACGAAAGCTTATGCTCAAATAAATTGGTTAAAGTATTTTCCACTGAATGCCTCCGATGAAGTGAGCTGTAGCTCACGAAAGCTTATGCTCAAATAAATTGGTTAGTCTCTAAGGTGCCACTAGTACTCCTTTTCTTTTTGCGAACCCTGCTGATGACCATGGGTAGGTGAATTGGGTTCCACAGGATGGATTTTCCATTTTTCAATTTGCTTTTTGAAATATTTAGGAAATTACATGTAAAAACTTACATTAAAGAACATTTATGTTGCAAAGTGAAGCCATCAAAAGTTAGGAAATGCCAGAAATAGGCTCCGTGTGCAACCCTGTGCCTCGTATGATAGCATCTGTAGTGATATGG
Source organism: Natator depressus (assembly GCF_965152275.1). NCBI lineage: Eukaryota > Metazoa > Chordata > Testudines > Cheloniidae > Natator > Natator depressus. The sequence continues at coordinate 41,349,835 of NC_134241.1, read as the reverse complement.
TCACATAATATTTGCAACTTTAACATGCTTTTCATACAGTTTTTCTGGGTGTAATTAACAGCACAAGCACAGTCTTGCACTGGTAGTGGGGCTAACTTTTCAGAGCAGCATCTTAGAATTCGCAGCAACAAACACTGTTCTCCCTCTAAGGGCAGGCTGCAGCTCTGCCCACTCTAGGACCTTTCTCCATATTCAGACCCCACTATGGGTGTGGGGAACACCCTGTCCCATTGCCTGTCCTTTTTCCATCCATCCACCTCCTGTGAAAGGGCAGCCAATCAGAGCTCCTGGATTTCACAAGTTTCCTGTTTCTTCAGCACATGAAGTAGCTAGTGTTCCGTCTGCACTGCAGGGCTGGGAATGCTTCTCTGTGCTGCCACCCCCCAGGGCCCTGGGTATTCTTGCCATCTCTGCAGCTCCTGCGTGGTTCTCAGCACTGCCCCCAGCCAATACTTGTGACCACTTTGATGGGGACAGGGGAGCTAGATGCCTGTGGAGGAAGGAACTCTCCAGGAACCCCCAAACCCTACATTGCAGGATGGAGAAAGAGGGGGCAACTTCTAAAGATTAGGAGGCAGAAAATACAGGGGTGGTGCAGGGGCTAGGTACTAAATGCTGGGCTGTGGGATGTGGGGGTGAATGAGAATGAAGTGCTGGGGCACGATGTGAAATGGTAGTGTGACAAAGCTGAAGGGAAGGGACTGGGTGGAATGGCACAGGCCAACAGTGATGGGGTATGGCCACACACCCAGACTGGCTGCACATCCCTGCCAGGAACTGGGCTGCAGTGGGGTTTGTTTGTTACACAGCTGCTTGTAGCTATGCACATTGCAGGGCCCCACCCATCCTTCCCCTTGAGATCACTGCTGTAGATGGCTCATTCATGACACAGACACCACCGCCCTCTCCCTGGCTGAGCTCATGGCTCACCCATATTTGTAATGGGCCCTGCTGCAGGTTCCTTGGCTGCGATAGTCTGAGTTAGAGTTGGGCCAGAATGAAAAGCTCAGGTCCAAACTCTGTAGCCTGGTGGCTGGATTAAATGTAACCCTATAGCACGGCAAGGAGGCTGTTTGACAAGAACCGTTGGCTATGCGCTCCTCCTCAGAAATGGGTGTTCAGTTCTGTCTGAATGCCCGAAGTGTGCCAGGTGTTGTCCATGTAAAGAATTGGTCCAGTCCCCAAAGACTCACAGTGAAAGGTCAGACATGCCATAAGTAGACCAAGTGGGGGACATGGAAGGGCGGGGGGAAATGAAGCAGAACAAGAGTTACAGTAAATAGAGTAACACTTCCTCATTTATTTTCTCCACACCGCTCATGACTTTATACACCTCTATCATATCCCCCACTTAGTTTCCTCTTTTCTAAGATGAAAAGTCCCAGTCTTATTAATCTCTCCTCATACGGAAGCCGTTCCATACCCCTAATAATTTTTGTTGCCCTTTTCTGAACCTTTTCCAATTCCAATATATCTTTTTTGAGATGGTTGGGGGGGGGGGCACATCTGCAGTACATATATATCCCTTTCTTAATGATTCCCAACATTCTGCGTGATTTTTTGACTGCCACTGCACATTTAGTGGATGTTTTCAGAGAACTATCCACAATGACTCCAAGATCTCTTTCTTGAGTGGTAACAGCTAATTTAGACTCCATCATTTTATACATATAGTTGGGATTATGTTTTACAATGTGCATTACTTTGCATTTATCAACATTGAATTTCATCTGTCATTTTGTTGCCTAGTCACCCAGTTTTGTGAGATCCTTTTGTAGCTCTTCGCAGTCTGCTTTGGACTTAACTATCTTGAGTAGTTTTGTATCATCTGCAAATTTTGCCACCTCATTGTTTACCCCTTTTTCCAGATTATTTATGAATAAATTGAATAGGATTGGTCCCAGTATAGTACAGACCCCCTCTCTCCATTATGAAACTGACAATTTATTCCTACCCTTTGTTTCCTATCTTTTAACCAGTTACCAATCCATTAGAGGACCTTCTCTGTTATTCCATGACAGATTACTTTGCATAAGAGCCTTTGATGAGGGACCTTGTCAAAGGCTTTCTGAAAATCTAAGTATCATAGAATCATAGAATATCAGGGTTGGAAGGGACCTCAGGAGGTCATCTAGTCCAACCCCCTGCTCAAAGCAGGACCAATCCCCAACTAAATCATCCCAGACAGGGCTTGTCAAGCCTGACCTTAAAAACCTCAAAGGAAGGAGATTCAACCACCTCCCTAGGTAATGCATTCCAGTGCTTCACCACCCCCCTAGTGAAAAAGTTTTTCCTAATATCCAACCAAGACCTCACCCACTGCAACTTGAGACCACTACTCCTTGTTCTATCATCTGCTACCACTGAGAACAGTCTAGATCCATCTTCTTTGGAATCCCCTTTCAGGTTGTTGAAAGCAGCTATCAAATCCCCCCTCATTCTTCTCTTCCGCAGACTAAACAATCCCAGTTCCCTCAGCCTCTCCTCATAACTCATGTGTTCCAGTCCCCTAATCATTTTCCAGTTGCCCTCCGCTGGATGTTTTCCAATTTTTCCACATCCTTCTTGTAGTGTGGGGGCCAAAACTGGACACAGTACTCCAGATGAGGGCTCACCAATGTTGAATAGAGGAGAACGATCACATCCCTCCATCTGCTGGCAATGCCCCTACTTATACAGCCCAATATGCCGTTAGCTCTCTTGGCAACAAGGGCACACTGTTGACTCATATCCAGCTTCTCGTCCACTGTAACCCCTAGGTCCTTTTCTGCAGAACTGCTGCCTAGCCATTCGGTCCCTAGTCTGTAGAGGTGCATGGGATCCTTCCGTCCTAAGTGCAGGACTCTGCACTTGTCCTTGTTGAACCTCATCAGATTTCTTTTGGCCCAATCCTCTAATTTGTCTACGTCCCTCTGTATCCTGTCTCTACCCTCCAGCGAATCTACCACTCCTCCCAGTTTAGTGTCATCTGCAAACTTGCTGAGGGTGCAGTCCATGCCATCCTTCAGATCATTAATGAAGATATTGAACAAAACCGGCCCCAGTACCGACTCTTGGGGCACTCCGTTTGATTCCGGCTGCCAACTAGACATGGAGCCATTGATCAATACCCATTGAGCCCGACGATCTAGCCAGCTTTCTATCCACCTTATAGTCCATTCATCCAGCCCATACTTCTTTAACTTGCTGGCAAAAATGCTGTGGGAGACCGCATCAAAAGCTTTGCTAATGTCAAGGAATAACACGTCCACTGCTTTCCCCTCATCCACAGAGCCAGTTATCTTGTCATAGAAGGCAAGTACATTAGTCAAGCATGACTTGCCCTTGGTGAATCCATGCTGACTGTTCCTGATCACTTTCCTCTCCTCTAAGTGCTTCAGAATTGATTCCTTGAGGACCTGCTCCATGATTTTTCCAGGGACTGAGGTGAGGCTGACTGGCCTGTAGTTCCCAGGATCCTCCTTCTTCCCTTTTTTAAAGATGGGCACTACATTAGCCTTTTTCCAGTCGTCCGGGACCTCCCCTGATCTCCATGAGTTTTCAAAGATAATGGCTAATGGCTCTGCAATCACATCCGCCAATTCCTTTAGCACCCTCGGATGCACCACATCCGGCCCCATGGACTCGTGCTCGTCCAGCTTTTCTAAATAGTCCCGAACTACTTCTTTCTCCACAGAGGGCTGGTCACCTCCTCCCCATGCTGTGCTGCCCAGTGCAGTAGTCTGGGAGCTGACCTTGTTCGTGAAGACAGAGGCAAAAAAAGCATTGAGTCCATTAGCTTTTTCCACATCCTCTGTCACTAGGTTGCCTCCCTCATTCAGTAAGGGGCCCACACTTTCCTTGGCTTTCTTCTTGTTGCTAACATACGTGAAAAAACCCTTCTTGTTACTCTTAACATCTCTTGCTAGCTGCAACTCCAAGTGTGATTTGGCCTTCCTGATTACAATATGTCTACTGGATCACCCTTGTCCACATGCTTGCGGATCTCCTCAAAGAGTTCTTGGAGATTGGTGAGCCATGATTTCCCTTTACAAAAACCATGTTGACTCTTCCCCAACAAATTATGTTAATCTATGAGCCCTTTGTAAAAATTGGTGTCACATTAGCTATCCTCCAGTCGTTTGGTACAGAAGCTGATTTAAATGATAGGTTACAGACTACAGTTAGTAGTTCTGCTGTTCACATTTGAATTCCTTCAGAACTCTTGGGTGAATACCATCAGGTCCTGGTGACTTATTACTGTTTAGTTTATCAATTTGTTCCAAATGTCCTCTGATGGCACCTCAATCTGGGCCAGTTCCTCAGATTTGTCACCTAAAGAGAATAGCTCAGGTTTGGGAATTTCCCTCACAGTCTCAGCCGTGAAGACGGATGCAAAGAATTAATTTAGTTTCTCCGCAATGGCCTTATTGTCTTTGAGTGCTGCTTTAAGGGTGTGGTGGGGGCAGGGAACCAGTGCTGTGGAGGGAGGGGAGTGGAGGGTGGAGGGTTTGGGTGGGAGCAGGGAACGACACAGTGGGGGAGGGGAAGGGTTGGGTGGGAATAGGGAGTGGTCCTGTGAAGGATGGGGAGTGGAGAAGGGAGGGGTTGGGTGGGAGCAGGGAGAGGTGCTGTGGGGGGAGTGGAGGGGGGAAGGATTGGGTGGGAGCAGGGAGAGGTGCTGTGGGGGGAGTGGAGAGGGAGGGGCTGGGTGGGAGCAGGCAGAGGTGCTGTGGGGGAGGGGAAGAGGGTTGCGTGGGAGCAATGCAGTGAGGGAGGGGAGTGGAAGACGGAGGGGTTGGGTGGGAGTAGGAAGCGGTGCTGTGGGGGAGTGGAGAGGGGAGGAGAGGGGCTGGGTGGGAGCAGGCAGAGGTGCTGTGGGGGAGGGGAGTGGAGGCGGGAGGGGTGATGTGAGACGTGGTTGGGAGAAAGTGCTGAGGACTCTCTCTTTGCTTTCCCCACGAGTCGGCTACGTAGAGTGTATGTGACATCACAAACATCACCATGGCAAACAGCTGCGGAATTGGTGGAGGACTGGAGTAGCCCCCACGCGCACACGCTAGGGCCTGCCACGTGCCCCAGGAAGAGCTTGGGCGGAAGTGGCTGTGACTCCGCCCTTCGTGGGCTCTCAGCCATTAGGATCACGTCTCCGCCGCTGACCATGACGTCAGGGCTAGTGGGCGCGTCGTGGTCCTGGCTGACGCGGCGAGGCAGCCCGCTCCTGAGCCCAGCGATTGGTGGCCCTGGGGGCAGGGTACAGCCGCCTATATGAGGGCGGTAGCGGGAAGCGTGGTCGCTGGTGGGCAGGGGTGGAGGCAGTAGCAGTAGCAGTAGCAGTAGCAGTAGCAGTAGCAGTAGCAGTCGGAGCCGGAGCCGGAGCCGGAGCCGGAGCCGGAGCCGGAGCCGGAGCGAGCCGGAGCCGGGCGGGAGGTGCATGCTGGTTGGGGGCCGTGAGTTCCCGGACTGGGGCTGCCGGGCGCTCCCTGCCCATGGAGCCCGAGGTGCTGCGCCGCCGGCTGGCCGCGGCCGGGCAGAGCCACCTGCTGCGCTTCTGGGCCGAACTGGGCGGCGCGGAGCGGCGGGCGCTGCGTGAGGAGCTGGAGGGTCTGGACTGCGAGGCGCTGGGCTCCAGCTTCCGTCGGGCCATAGAAGGCACGGGCGCGGCCGGCCGCGACAAGGTGGACGGGCGGATGGAGGCACTGCCGCGGGCCGTGCTGGGCAGCGCCACCCGCGACGTGGGCCGGCTCCCCGAGTGGGAGCGCGAAGGTACGGGCTGGCGGGCGTTCCTCCCCAGTAGCCTGCCACGGGTGCTCCTGGCCCTGGGGGCAGCGCGGGGCGCTTCCTTCCCCCGGCGGGCCAGGCGCCGCTTAGCGTCTGGCGGGAGGGAGCCCCTTGGGGTGGCGCTGCCCGCAGCCGGTGCGGGGGGAGCGGAGGGCTCTGCTGTCCCCGCTCGCAGCTGCGTGGTGCCACGCCGGCGGTGCGCTCAGAGCAAACCCTTCACAGCCTCCGTGCCTGGGAGCCCCTCTCCCGAGTGCTGCGTTGTGATCAATGGCAAACCCTGGGGCCCGAAAAGCTTGCGCTGGGCACAAGCTGCTTTCTTTAAATTCTTAATTTTAGATTTCATTAGCATAAATACGTTTAAACTTGTTCAAGTGGCTGCTTCTCCGTGAGGGCCAGTCACACGCTTGTGGCGCTTCGCATTTGCACACAAACATCAAACCCAGCTGAACTGAAGAACATTGTGCTGTAAAGGCGGGGGGGGGGTAGATACTAATGATCCTTCCCCCTCACCAGTAGTGCAAGCTGGCACATGGATGTGGCCCAATGGAAGACACATCACTGTGGACTGAGCCCAGGCATGTAATCTTAGCCACAACAGAACCCTCAGGAAGTGGTGTGTGAACACTGGGGGAGGGTTGTAATGGAAGCAGAGTTTGTAGTATTAACTAAAACAACAAGGAGTCTGGTGGCACCTTAAACACTAACAGATTTATTTGAGCATAAGCTTTTGTGGATAAAAATCCCACTTCAGATGCATGGAGTGAAAATTACAGATGCAGACATAAATATACTGATGATAAAGAGAAGGGCATTACCTCACAAGTGGAGAACCAGTGTTGACAGGGCCAATTCGATCAGGGTAGATGTAGTCCACTCCCAACAATAGATGAGGAAGTGTCAATTCCAGAAGCAGCTTTGCCTCTCCTGGAATGAGCCAGCCACTCCTAGTCCCTATTCAAGCCCAAATTAATGGTGTTAAATTTGCAAATAAATTTTAGTTCTGCTGTTTCTCTTTGAAGTCTGTTTCTGAAGTCTTTTTTTGTTCAAGTATAGCTACTTTCAGATCTGTTATAGAATGTCCAGGAAGATTGAAGTGTTCTCCCACTGGCTTTTGTATGTTACGATTCCTAATGTCTGATTGGTGTCCATTTATTCTTTCATATAGGGACTGGGTGGTTTGGCCAATGTACATGGCAGAGGGGCATTGCTGGCACGTGATGGCATATATAACATTAGTAGACATGCAAGTGAATGAACCTCTGGTGTGGCTGATGTGGTTGGGTCCTCTGATGGTGTTACTAGAGTTAGATATGGGGACAGAGTAGCCAACGAGTTTTGCTATAGGCATTGGTACCTGGGTTAGTATTTCTGTGGTGTGGTGTGTAGTTGCTGGTGAGTATTTGCTTCAGGTTGGGGGGCCGTCTGTAAGTAAGGACTGGCCTGTCTCCCAAGGTCTGGGAGAGTGAGGGATTGTTTTCCAGGATAGGTTGTAGATCATTGATGATATGCTGAAGAGGTTTTAGCTGGGGGCTGTACGTGATGGCCAGTGGTGGTCTGTTGTTTTTCTTGTTGGGCCTGTCCTGTAGTAGGTGATTTGTGGGTACCCATCTCGCTCTCAGTCTGTTTCCTCACTTCCCCAGGTGGGTATTGTTGTTTTTAAGACTGCTTGATAAAGATCTTGTAGGTGTTTGTTTCTGTCTGAGGGATTGGTGCAAATTTGGTTGTATTTTAGGGCTTGGCTGTAGACAATGGATCGTGTGATGTGTCCTGGATGGAAACTGGAGGCATGTAGGTAAGTTTCCGGTATAGGGTGGTGTGTTTGACCATCACTTATTTGCACTGTAGTATCCAGGAAGTGGATCTCTTGTGTGGACTGGTCCAGGCTGAGGTTGATGGTGGGGTGGAAATTGTTGAAATCCAGGTGGAAATCTTCAAGGGCCTCCTTCCTGTGGGTCCATCTGATGTCATCAATGTAGCGCAAGTAGAGGAGGGGTGCTAGGGGATGAGAGCTAAGTCCGCCATAAAAATGTTGGCATACTGTGGGGCCATGTGGGTACCCATAGCAGTGCCACTGAGCTTATGCTCATATAAACCTGTTAGTCTTTAAGGTGCCACCAGACTCCTTGTTTTTGTGGATACAGACTAACATGGCTACCCCCTGATACTTGAGTGTTACTAAGATCTGCTGCCTTCAAATACTGCACCTATGTGTGAAAAGGCAGCATTAACACTGCATATCAGAGAAAGTAGACCTCCCTAGTAAGGCTAGAATTGGCATGATAACTTAGATAAAGAGACAGCAGGAGTGATTGTGAAATGAGTCTTGTAGCTGCTATAAGACAGTAATAGAACAATAAAGCTTACACTTAAATGTAGTGGGTAGAGCACTTCCCTGAGACTTGAGGGAGCTGAGTGTTGGTCCCAGCTCTGTTGCTGGGTGATCTGGGTGAATTGATTTTTTTTCCCTCTTTGTGCCTCCATATCCCCATCTGTAACAGGAGGACCATGATACTGGCCACCTTTGCAACACATTTTCAGATTGACTGATGGAATGTGCCATAAGAGTTGGCATTAATGTATCTAAACACAACTAGTGTCAAAAGAGTATGGGGGACGCTTTGGCCCTGCTTGTTTTATTTGCTCTCTCGATATGACACTATGGTGTGGCTGGGTAAAGTTGGGAGAGAATAACTGAACAGACTACTAAACTTTTCACTGACATGCTAGTTACTATGCATGTGCACCTCGATATGTGCAGCACCCTTTGTTCCATTCCTTAACAGATGTTTTAAAACAAGTTTAAGGCATGAGTCCAAGCAGGAAGTTATCCAGGAAGCATTTGACCTTTGGAGGTTCATTGTAAACTCTCAGCTGTTTGCTATAAAGGCTATCAGGAAAAACAGCCATATCGCTTTTGCTGATGGAGAAAGCTCTAATGTTGCAAAATGCTTTTCATTATAAATGCCTGTCTGTAGAAACTTGCAACTTTCTAAACTCTTCTGGGCCAAACTGGGGTTTGGGGTAGCTGTATCAGGAGGGTGACCTACTTTTCCATCAGGAAGGTAGGAGAATCTGGACACTAATCATATGCAAAAAACTTCACACACACAACTCTGAAACTTAAATGGACGTTCCTCAGTGAGAGCTACTAGTCTGAAAATATCTGGAAATTGGTTTGAAAATGCCATTGTGGATTCTTTATTGTGCACTGTTCTAGGTAGCTGTCCTGTAAATGTAGGCACAGTTTGGAAAGAGCACAACTTAGCTGCATAAAATTGACTGGTTCGGTTCAGCTTTGCCTTATTTGAATGCTTTTACTCTTGCAAAAGCTTTTTTTCCCCTTTTTTTGCTGAAATTTAACTTGACTGAAACCAAAGTTTTCTTGGAAAATGAACTTCTGTGAATTGGTCCAACCACTTTGTTTGCGAAGAGGGGGACAAACATTTTTGCAGATAGAAAATCCAGGTGCAGACATCACAACATGCTTAGCCAGTGGGTATACTACATGAAGAACAGTCTCTGTTGGTTTGAAAAAATGGTTGCATAGTTTTCTAAACTGAAATGTGTTTGAATTTACTTTTACCATTGTTTGGAGGCTTGTGACATGAGGTGAAACCCAAACTCTTCAATTACATTGTGGCACAGCTAAAAAGCAAAGGGCCAGTGTCTTCGTGCGTGGGGTGGGCACCTAATTAATTGCTTACATTTTATGAAGTGCTGAAGATTGAAACTCCCCTTGAAGATGAACCCTTCACCACAAATCCTGTTGATAACTAGTCTGCCATAAGCACCTATTTAGGCTCCCATAGTCAAAAAAATTTAGACTTAAAGACTATTCATAACAGTGCTATATAAATCCCAAAATTTTCAGTTATTTGTAACTTTAAATTCTCTTCTTTGGGCTGTCACATCACCTGTTTGGACATTGCTTGAAGATCTGAACTTCTGTGCACGAGTTCAGAACTGTCGTGAATGATCAGACTTGGGAGTGGAGCCACACATCTATGCTACACAACTCAGTACATTCTGTTGCTGAAGCTATTCTGATAGAACTGTCCAGCTGTGCAACATCTAGCATATACCAAACCCCCTGTGAATAACTGTTTCATATCTTGGCCCCACATACAACCTAGCACTCCTAATGCTTGACATTCTTATAATACTCTAAATGCTGAGGATCTTTCACTATGCAGCTACAAAACAGCAGTTATACCAACTCTTGAGATGAGAGGATGTGTATTGGGATATGGGAATGGAGGGGGGAAGAAATGAGGTACAGATTTACCCAAGCTGCTGGCGGAACTGGGATTAGAATACCAGCATTCGTGGCTCCCATTCATTCATATGTTTAGGCCATGCGTCTCTCTAATGCAACACACATGTACTCTTTCCCTTCTTTCTGTCTTCCTTTTGTTTGTTGAATTCCTTTCTAAACTTTCGAATAGGAAAATTCCATGTTAACTGTGCAACCTTGATTATTTTTTTTAATTTACATACTCAATTCTGTAATACAGTATTTGGGGGCATGGGGTGTCATTAAATACAAAAATCTACACTGGTGCAACAAGAAGGGTGCATAACTGAAATGCAGGTTGGGCAATAGGAATGCACAGGTTCCTTATCCGTGTTACATGCAGTCTGGCAAGTTACCTTAGATGAGGCACCATTGCCTAGGGGATTAAGGTCTGGGCCAGAAATCTGAGTCTGGGAATTCTGATCTTGACTCTACTCCCCTCCCATCCTCCCTGCTTTCTGCCCTTGGGCAAATCCCAAATGAAGATAAAGCCACGTACCTCACAAGGGGTTTGACTGTTACAGTTAACGTTTGTATAGTACTTTGAACACATGCTGGGTTGGCCACCTCTTGCCACTCCTTATGATGTGGTTAATCTGTGCTAGTGATACTGACATCAGTGGTTCAGGAGCCAAATTATTGTGGCTCTTTTGAGTAATGCTGATCACTAAATGAGTATATAGTACTATAGTTAATGAAACAATGAATACACACTAAACATTATGAAGAATATTTGCTTTTTATATATCTATATATAGTCTCACAGCAAAATGACTAACCATGTATTTTATTAGCTAATAACATAGTAAAAGCATCCTCAGTGACTGACTAAATCTGCAGCACATGTTAAAACACTGAGATCTGCAGGAGACACTCAGAGTGAGGCTAGTGAGTCACATGTGTCACTGGTCTAGGCTGTCCTTGTGATCTCTGTAAAACCTGGGAGTTGAGGACAACTGTCTTCCTGGTCCTGTGAAGCCCAGCACTGTGGATCCCAATGATTTGGGGGTAAATAGAAATCTAAAGAGACTTGGCTGAGCTGGGATTACACTCCTGCAACAGGATGATTTGAAGATCCCTCCAGCACATTTACTACATGAAACTGCCAGCTGAGCTTCTGTACCCCAAAGGATAATCTCTCTGCCCCTCCGCAATGCCACTCCTGGGCGGGGTGGTGTGATCCTGGCAGACAGGAGCTGGGTGTTTTCAAGAAGGGTGGGGTGTAAACACCACAAGCATGCCCAGAATTTAGTTTAGTCCTGTTCGGGCTGCTCTGCAGCTCATTCTTGTCTTCTTCAGACAGAGCTCCTTTGCTGTGACTGAGCCAGTCAACAGAGCAGTACACATGTTCCCTCAGACCATCCTGTCCCCCTGCCAGTAACCAGAGAGCCTTTGTTTAACTGGGATTGGCTGTGCTGCCTTCCTCCCCAGAGCCAGCCAGCTTGGGTGCTGGAGGATTATGGTTCCAATGATATTGTTCATAAACTGGAAGGTATCACATGGCTTCCACTCTGCAGGGGGAAAGCTTCTGGTCACTCTTTTTTTTTTTTTTTTCTTTTTCTTTTTCTTTTTCTTTCTTTAGGTCTCCATCAGATTTCTCAGAGCAAAGTAGCTGTCCTCCTCCTAGCTGGTGGACAGGGAACGAGACTGGGTGTTTCTTATCCCAAGGGAATGTATGATGTCGGGTTGCCATCCCACAAAACACTCTTCCAGATCCAAGCAGAGCGCATCCTGAAACTGCAGCAGCTGGCTGAAAAACAGCATGGCACTAAGTGTGTCATTCCATGGTAAGGGGTGTGCATTGTCAGTCCATCCTGATAGTAATCTGGTTTGTCTGCAGCAGGGGGCTGGGGGAGAGTTCTAGGTTCTGGTCCTGGCTCTATTTCCTTTGTGTAAACTTGGGCATGGTAACTAATCTTTGCCTTGGCCTTTCCTACATGAAGGCAGTCAGCAGTGGTATAGAATCATAGGACTGGAAAGGACCTCAAGAGGTGATCTAGTCCAGTCCCCTGCACTCATGGCAGGACTAAGTATTACCTAGACCAGTGGTCACCAACCGGTAGATTGTGATCGACTGGTCGATCACAGAGCCTCTGCAAGTCAACTGCAGTCTCCGGCTGCTAAAAGTTCGGCAGGGCTGAGGCAGGCTCCCTGCTTGCACTGGCCCAGCGCCGCTCCTGGAAGCAGCTGGCACGTCCCTGTGTTGGGGGATGGGGAGGTGAAGGGAAAGGGGGTCTCCGGGTGCTGCACCTCCCTGCCCCTGCAGCTCCTATTGGCCAGGAACAGGAACTGCGGCCAATGGGAGCTGTGGTGGTGGTGCCTGCAGGGAGGGGCAGCACGCAGAGCCATGTTCACTCCCCTCCAGTCCCCACCTCCCCGCCCCCCTCCCGGGGTTGCAGGGATGTGCTGGAAGCTTCCAGGAGTAGTGTGGGGCCAGGGCAGGCAGGGAGCCTGTCTTAGCTCTGCTGTGCTGCCGCCTGAGGTAAGCGCTGCCTGGCACAAGCCCACACACCCCTGCCCCAGCCCTGAGCCCTTCCTGGAGCCAGCACCCCAAACCCTCTCCTGCATCTCATCCCCTGCCTGAGCCCCCTCTGAGGCCCCTCCCACACTCTGAACCCCTTGGCCCCAGCCTGGAGCCTGTACCCCAACCTCCTGCCCCAGCCTAGTGAAAGTGAATGAGGGTGGGGGAGAGCGAGCAGTGGAGGGAGTGAGGCGGGGCCTTGGGGAAAAGGGCAGGGTAGATCCTGGGTTGCACTTTAATTCAAAAAGTGATCATGTGCTTAAAAAGGTTGGCAATGACTGATCTGGATCATTCCTGACAGGTGTTTGTCTAACCTGTATAATGGTATACACCAGCACAAAGCCCTAATGAAGACATGGTGTGCCCATGCAGAGAGCAGCCTATGCTGAGGCTGTGCTCTCATTAAATTACCAGGTTAAGCCGCACTTGTGCGATGTCTGCTTTAGAGGTTTGCACTGGTGATACAGCATAGAGGCAGTCATGTCGGTGAATTGCCTTAATGTAGCTGTGGTCAGAGTCTGCCCATCTAAGTTGTTCTGCAAGGCATTGGAGACTGAAAGACCCTATACACAGGCAAAGTATTGAGTTATGAATTGTAATGCCATAGTTAAGGTTGCAATCAGCCTTCCATTATAAGCCTTCTTCTAAGGGTATATCTGTGCTACAGTGACACAGCTGTGGCACTGCAGATGTGCCACTGTAGTGCTATAGTGTAGACACTTTCTATGTCAATGTAGCTAAATCCACCTCTGAGAGGCAGTAGCTAGATCGACCTAACCATTGTGCTCAGGGTGAGAAATTGTCATAGTCCTGAATGCGGTAGCTAGATCAATCTAATTTTTATGTGTAGACCTAGGCCTCAGTCCACTTCCCTCTGGGTGGGGGAGATGGGTGTCTGCCATTGTTTCTCTTCTGCTTGGTCCTCCCAGCCTTGCTCAAGAAGGATGTGGACTGTGACCTTTCTGGGCCATCACTCTCATGGGTGGGGATGATGAGCCTTTTCAAAGAGCAGCTCTCCAAATCATATGTCCGGTGTCTGAGTTCAAGAGGTATGTGAGTATGTCTACACTGCAATTAAAAACCTGTGGCTGGCTCATGCCAGCTGGCTCAGGCTGTCGGGCCTGCAAGATGGGACGGTCCCAGAGCTTGGGCTGCAACGCAAACCAGAATGTCTACGTTGTGATTAAATGGTCCCACAGCCTGAGCCCTGTGAACCTGAGTCAGCTGGCATGGGCCAGCCATGGATATCTCATTCCAGTGTAGATGGAATATATACCTTTGTTCACAATCTACAAAGTATGCATTGTAAGGTATCATTTAAAACTGGTTTCAATATTTCAGGCTGTGATGACCCCCCCCAGAAGTGATAGCAAATTACTGTAGATGCTCACAGGAGCATACTCATGGTATTGCCACCCTTACTTCTGTATTCCTGCTGGTGGCTGCACTGCCTTTAGAGCTTGGTGGCCAGAGAGCAGCAGCTGCTGTACCCCCCAGCTCCCCTTCCTCCTGGCAATATAGTGGAAGGGCTATATTACCAACCACCTGACCAGGATGGTGATAGTGACTGAAATGCTCAGGCAGATTAGGGAGGCTATTAATGTAAAAAAACTCATTAATAATGGGGGATTTCAGTTATCCCCATAGTGAGTGGGTACATGTCACCTGAGGACAGCATGCGGAGAGAGAGTTTCTAGACACCTTAAATGACTGCTTCTTGGAGCAGCTGGTCCTGGAACCTACCAGAGGAGAGGCAATTCTTGTTTTAGTCCTAAGTGGAGCACAGGATCTGGTCCAGGAGGTGAATGTAGCTGGACTTCTTGGTAATAGTGACCATAATATAATTACATTTAATATCTCTGTGGCAGGAAAAACACCACAGCGGCCCAACCCTGTAGCATCTAATTTCAGAAAGGGGCACTACACAAAAATGAGATGATTAAACAGAAATTAAAGGGTATCGTGCCAAAAGTGAAATCTCTGCGAGCTGCGTGGAAACTTTTTAAAGACCCCATAATACAGGCTCAACTTAAATGTATACCCGAAATTAAAAAACATAGTAAGAGAACCAAAAAAGAGCCACTGTGGCTCAACAACAAAGTAAAAGAAGCAGTGAGAGGCAAAAAGGCATCCTTTAAAAAGTGGAAGTTAAATCCTAGTGAGGAAAATAGAAAGGAGCATAAACACTGGCAAACAAAGTGTACAAATACAATTAGGAGGCCAAAAAATAATTTGAGGAACAGTTAGCCAAAGACTCAAAAAATAATAGCCATCGAGGTGCTAAAGGAGCACTCAAGGATAAGGCCATTGCGAAGAAACTAAATTAATTCTTTGCATTGGTCTTCACGGCTGAGGATGTGAGGGAGATTTCCCAAACCTGAGCCATTCTTTTTAGGTGACAGATCTGAGGAACTGTCCCAGATTGAGGTATCATTCAAGGAGGTTTTGGAACAAATTGATATATTAAACATCAATAAGTCACCAGGACCAGATCGTATTCACTCAAATGTGAAATTGCAGAACTCTTGAGTTCCTTCAGAACTACTAACTGTAGTCTGTAAGATATCATTTAAATCAGCTTCTGTACCAGATGACTGGAGGATAGCTAATGTGATGCCAATTTTTAAAAATGGCCCCAGAGGTGATCCCGGCAATTACAGACCTGTAAGCCTGACTTCAGTACCAGGCAAACTGGTTGACACTATAAAAGAACAATATTGTCAGATTTCTAGATGAACATAATTTGTTGAGGAAGCGTCAACATGGTTTGAGTAAAGGGAAATCATGCCTCACCAATATACTAGAATTCTTTGAGGGGGTCAGCAATCAAGGGGATCCAGTGGATATAGTGTACTTAGGTTTGCAGAAAGCCTTTGACAAAGTCCCTCACCAAAGGCTCTTAAGCATAGTAAGTTGCCACGGGACAAGAGGGAAGGTGCTCTCATGGATTGGTAACTAGTTAAAAGATATAAAACAAAGGGTAGGTATAAATGGTCAGTTTTCAGAATGGAGAGAGGTAAATAGTGGTGTCCCCCAGAGGTCTGTTCTGGGGCCAGTCCTGTTCAACATATTCATAAATGATCTGGAAAAAGGGGTAAACAGTGAGGTGGCAAAATTTGTAGATGATACAAAATTACTAAAGATAGTTAAGACCCAGGCAGACTGTGAAGAGCTACAAAAGGATCTCTCAAAACTGGGTGACTGGGCAACAAAATGGCAGATGAATTTAATGTTTATAAATGCAAAGTAATGCACATTGGAAAGCATAATCCCAACTATACATATAAAATGATGGCGGATGGGGCGTGTCTAAATTAGCTGCTACCACTCAAAGAGATCTTGGAGTCGTGGATAGTTCTCTGAAAACATCCACTGAGTATTCAGCGGCAGTCAAAAAAGCAAACAGAATGCTGGGAATAATTAGGAAAGGTTCAGAAAAGGGCAACAAAAATGATTAGGGGTATGGAATGGCTTCTGTATGCAGAGAGATTAACAAGACAGGGACTTTTCAGCTTGGAAAAGAGACAGCTAAGGGGAGAGATGATTTGAGGTCTATAAAATCATGACAGTGTAGAGAAACTAGATAAGGAAGTGTTTACCACTTCTCATAACACAAGAACTAGGGGTCACCAAATGAAATTAATAGACAGCAGGTTTAAAACAAATCAAAGGAAGTATTTCTTAACACAGTGCACAGTCAACCTGTGGAACTCCTTGCCAGAGGATGTTGTGATGTCCAAGACCATAACAGGGTTCAAAAAAGAACTAGATAAATTAATGGAGGATAGGTCCATCAGTGGCTATTAGCCAGGATGGGCAGGGATGGTGTCCCTACCCTCTGTTTGTCAGAAGCTGGGAATGAGCGATGGGATGACTCACTTTGATTACCTGTTCTGTTCATTCTCTCTGGGGCACTTGGCACTGGCCACTGTTGGAAGACCGGATACTGGGCTAGATGGACCTTTGGTCTGACCCAGTAGGGCCGTTCTTATGTTCTAAAAGTGTCTGTGCCCAGGGGGGTTCAGAAACTTCCAATGAGCAGCGTGTATGGGTCTGTGCATTTCCACCATTCTGCTGGGACCGAAGGGTGTAAAGGGGGATAGCACCAGTTGCCCTTAAGTTCATTCTGAAGTGGCTGCTCTTTGACCAGGGAAGTAACAGGATGAACTGATCTAGTTTAGCTCCCTCTTGTTAGTTCAGTCTTCTCTGAAAGTGGTTTTTCTAATCACTGGTTGCAGGCACTACTGTGGCCTTGCCTTTTTAAGCTGCTTGTGCATCCTCATCCCTCTGGGATAGTCTCCCATCCTGTACAGTTGGTCTCTGCTTGGGGTCTGACACTCTGGTATCCTGGCTGGGGCATTCAGGGAGGCCAGCATCAAGCACTGATTTACCATATTTGTGGTAGCCATTGCTAGTGTTTCTAGAACCTGAGCCATAATCCCTCTAGTTCTCTGTGCTGCCGATTCAAGCAGAACCCCAAAAGGTCAGGAGATGCCTCTTTGCTGCTGGAGGAGGCTCAAGGGCCAGTAAGTCAGCAGTGCCAGATGCTGCTGACAAAGGGTCCTCCAGCCAAATTACCCAGCAAAGCGTTGTCCAACCCTGCTCAAGGAGGTTCACAAAGGAGCATGTTAGAAACCTTTGTGTCAAACTGTGTGGGCTTGGCTGAGGAAGTGTATTGATAAGCCCAACACCAAGGAGAGGAGCAGGCTGGTGTCCCTAAGTCCCCTCCACTCCTTGGTGTCATGGAATTACACGGCCAGTGGGGGATGAGCCTTTCAAGGAAGATCAAGACAGCTGATTCCTCTGACCCCAGGAAGAGTGGGGGGGCAGCACCAGCCTTCCTTCCATCAGAACAGTATTGTTCTTACCCTTGCAAGGATCCTTCCTCCTGGTGTCCGCATCAGTGCCCCTCCTGAGACATTAGGCTTTGCTGCTGGCGAGTCCCAGAGTCCATTACTGTCAGTGGAAGTGTTGCTCAAGGCCTGTGCTGAGGTTCCTCACTGGCTTGGTGCAGCTAGCCCTCATCCTCCCTAGTGCCAGTAGATCATACCACAGCAGATCCAACTTCCCCCTGCATGTGTTCTAACCACGAGCTCCACCCAGCTCATGGAAACCACCAGCACCATCCTCAGGGCTCCCTAGGACCGTGACATGGCCACTCAGACAATTGCTGCCAAACCTGTGGCTGCAGAGA
The DNA here is from genome assembly GCF_965152275.1 of Natator depressus. Taxonomy (NCBI): domain Eukaryota; kingdom Metazoa; phylum Chordata; order Testudines; family Cheloniidae; genus Natator; species Natator depressus. The sequence continues at coordinate 41,332,066 of NC_134241.1, read as the reverse complement.
GCTCATTGGTCAGAGGTGAAATGTTCATGTGATTCGCACGTGACTGCGAGCTGTTCTGTGATACATCCTGATCCCAGGGGGTCCTGTTCTCTATCCCATGAGTGCTCTACATGGGCTTCAAAAACAATCCTGTGTGAAGATCAGGCAGGAGCAGAGTCTGATTGTCTCCCTATTTACTTGGGGTTTTTCTCTTCTTGCTGTGTCAGGTACATCATGACAAGTGGCAGAACAATGGAATCTACAAAGGAGTTCTTCGTGAAGCACAATTACTTTGGTTTAAAGCAGGAAAATGTGATCTTTTTCCAGCAAGGGATGCTGCCTGCCATGGGGTTTAATGGCAAGATTTTTCTGGAAGAGAAGAGCAAAGTTTCCATGGCACCAGGTCTGTGCTGTTGAAATCCCATTAGTGGGGGTTTAGGGGAGTGAACTTCTCTAGCAGACCAGATTCAGCAAGGCTTTGAACAGGGCATCAAGATCGTTCAGACTGGAAGGTCTGAAATGCAAGATCTGGAGGGTGATGGGGATAAGAAGCCTTGAGGAGGTGGGGTAAACCATGGTGGGTTGAAAGTTCATTCTAATTCCATCAGACACATGTAGCCAGCAGCTCACAGGTGTTTTTTAGATTCAGAATTGCTTTGTTTGGAATCCTGTAGAATTTACAAAACGTTTCATGGTCTGTGCCAAATCCAGCAACATTTTCCCCCAATTTCCCATGGATTTCCAGTATTGCTCTGGCTAATCTTGAGCAGAGGGGAGTCACAGAAATGGCTGGACTGAAGAGGCTTTGAGTGGGAGGGAAGGAGCTTGTTAGACTGCAGCCTAGGGACACCCCCTTCCCTCACCCCAGAACATCTCCCAGGAGGACAGGTTAGATTTGAGGGACAGAAAATACATAAGTGGAATAAAACGTACTCTAGGGACTTCTAGGGGTGACTTGTGCAAAGGTTGATTCTAGGAAATGGCAGAGAATCGCAACTTATCCTCATATCTGGCAGACCTGGCCTTTCAGAAAGCAGCTTGCAGGCTTAGTGTCCGAAAACATCTATATCACAACAATAAGTGCCTGCCTGTCCCTTTCCTTTAGACAAATATGGGTTTAACAAAGCCTGGCATCTTGCCTGCAAACTGGGGAGTGACCCTCTTGATATTCTACCTAGTTATCTAGGGGTAGTAGTTTGCTCTGCTATAGCACAGCTGGGTTCCTGTTTTCCCTCTGGGACGGAGGGGGGTGAATTTGCACAGAGCGGCTTGTGCCCTATCACTCATCTGTCATCTTGGTGATGGAGTTAGCACTGAGATGCCAAAGAGACTGCTTAGGCCATTAGTGAATGGGGCAGGGGTGGGGGGTGGGGGAGAGGCTTTGCAGGGCTTTAGTAGTGATGAGGGGCTCAGTATCTCCTAGTCCTATAGGAACAAAAGCCACTGTTAGTCCAATCCTTCCTGCCATTGGTGCCCTGCAGCCCAATGGCATTTTTATTGAGCTGAGCCAAGTCCTTGCCCTCACTTGGCATCTCAGTGTTGGAATGATCCCCAGGATCCTCACAATTCCATCCTGCATACCTTGGCACAGCCCCTTCCCCATAGACACCTCTGTCTTATGTAGTTCCTTCTCCTCCTAATTCCCCGCATACACTGCTCCTGCTAGGACTGTTCTTCCTCCTCCCCCACAGAGCAGGCAAAGACTGGTGCTGGCCACTCAGGGCTGTGTGCTGGCTTCTTCTTGTCCCAGCCTCTGCTGCAGGGTCACAGTCCCATCCCATCTTTCAGGCTGGGGCCTGGAACAGGGCATCAGGGAAATGGACACAGCAAGGTGGCAGACCAGGGGAGAGGATATTTGGGCTAGGGGTGGGCTCACAGGAGGCCAAAGTCCCACCTTGGCCCCTCTTACCAGAGTCTAGTCTGTTCCCCTGGCAACTTCCCTCAATCTCTAGGAAGTGCTACTCCCTGTGTGGCATCCAGCTGGGAACTGGCTCAAATACTCACTCCTACTGTTTGCTTCTGGTGCAGTAACGTGTTCTCGCCTCACCAGATGGCAATGGGGGGCTGTACCGAGCCCTCGGCACCCATGGCATCGTGGAGGACATGGAGCAGCGAGGCATCTGGAGCATCCATATGTACTGCGTTGACAACATCTTAGTGAAGGTGGCTGACCCCAGGTTCATTGGGTTCTGCATACAGAAGGGAGCTGAGTGTGGTGCAAAGGTAATGGGCTGCAGTGGGGTGGAGAGGGTAGAGGACCTGGCTCATACACCCTTGAGTGTACTGGCACAATTGTCCTAATCGCACCATTGGCTGGCATCAGCAGCTTGCTCCCCACCAAGGCTGTATCCAGGCTCTTCTGGTCCCTCCGTCTGCATGGGATCTGTAGATCTGAGGGGGGGCTGGTACTGAGCTCACTACAATGAATGTTGTGTGGTGCTGTTTTTTCAGGCTGCAACCATGTTAGCCCCTGTAATCAGGGATTGGATGTGGTATGCTCCAAGCTCTGTGCATGGCACCATGTGATGCCACTGGCAGTAGACTGCACATCTCAGTAATAGGACAATACCTCTCTATTCTCACATAACTTGATGGCCAGATGAATAGCTGACAGTTTGTTTAAATTATAATCCCTAGACTTCAGTTTCAGCATGGCCTTGTGGTTAAGAGGCATGAATAGTCCTCTTGAGCTATTTTTCAGAAAATCCGTGCACCCAGGCAGGCGGCAATGTCTCTGTTTGTTTATACGTGGTTTATAAAGCTTTTGTCAAGTGCTAGATATCGAACTCTAATGTAAAGTTTAGGTTCTGGAGCCTGATTCAGCCCCAGGGGAGCAGTATTGGCTCCCTGAGCTGCCCCGATCCTGCCCCTGCTTCAGTGTTCCTGTTTCCAGTTGGTTCTTTTGGATGGCTGAGCTATTTGAGCTCTCCCTTGAGCGGGGAGTAGAGTAGGCGGCTGTTGCTATTTCAGGCATCCGCTCCTTAGTGGACTGGCCATCTGCATGGCACCTCCTCTGTTTGTGTAGAACTACATTAAACATATTAGGGCTGCAAATTAATCACTCAAATTAGGAGATGCCTGTGCACCCTTAATTCAGTCCTTGTGTATGTAGTACAGCTGTTAATTACTTGATCACATAGTACTACCACAGCACCACCTCATTCAGCGCACAGGATTGATGATGCGCACTGAATGGGTATTGAGGATTTTGTCCTCATTCAATGCATAGCCCATACGTCTACTGTTCGCCGTCCAAATCCTGCCAATTCAGAATAAGTTATTCATGGGCTCTTCTGTGGTGCTCTCCTCATAGTCTTAGTTCTGTGCAGACATTACTGAATGTGGTGTCTCACCCCTGTGAGATGAGTGGGTGATGTCCCCATTTTACAGCTGGGGAACTAAAACACAGATTAAAGCCAAGTGTCAGCTAACTTTCAGCTCCCAATTTGAGGAGCCTAGGACTTGATCTTTGTTCAGAGTGCTTAGAACTTCATAACATTTTACATGTTGAAAGCATAGCTCCCATTGACCTCATCTGCAACTGTGAGTGCTCGGCACTCTGCAAATCAGACCCCACGGTCTCAAGTCAAATTCCTAGAAAATGAGGACCACAGTTAGTGCCAGCCTGCAAAAAATCAGACTTAGGTTAAAATGATTAAAAACAAACCTGTAAGAACAGCCATACTGGGTCAGACCAGTGGTCCATTTAGCCCAGTATCCTGTCTTCTGACGGGGGCTAGTGCTTCAGGGGGAATGAACAGAACAGGCAATCATTGAGTAATCCAAATTATCCATACTTGTATACAATTAAACTTGAAATTGACAGTCTGAGTCCCAGTGATCTACTATGATCTATTAAAACCATTTAAATAAATGCTTGATCAAATGAGCTCTCAAATTTCAATGAATTAAAGGGTGCTGCTTTTTTACATCTTCTGAGGTGATCTCAAAAGTTTAATTTATAAATGTCAGTATCATAAGGTACATTAAGTATCAATTTCAGGCTTTACAGAAGAGCAGATGCTTGTATTTCAGTTCCTGTTGTGCAGAAAAGCTTTTGCCTTAATTGCTTTTGCCATATTTAATGTTAAGCTGCCTTTGTGGCCTGTTCTAGGTATTTCCACAGTGGCGTGGTTGAAAGTATGTGCAAAAATGGGATCTCTCTGAAATAACGGTACAAACTCCATAGCTGTACAGGGGATAAGAGTTGGGCATCTGGTTTTGAACAGTGCAGTTTTCAATTGGACTGTGTTTGGCAAGTGAGGCTGGAGACTCTCACACAGTGAGAAGTAGCTGATGGAAAGGTATCAGTCTGCAAAGGTTGACCACAGTCGTGGGTTTTTTCTCATTTTTTGCCAAACTGAAAGGAGGAAGAAATTGTGCTCAAACTCCACTGTTTGGGCTGAGATCAGGCAAGGGAAACTTCATCCAAAAGCAAATATTTCAGGAGGTGATGGACATTTGAAAATAATAGGTTATAATGGAAGCCTGGACATAATACAATACCTGATACATTCTAGTGCTGCCTGGTACCATATGCTGTCTCTGTGGGATATGTGAACCTCTACAGAGTTCTGATTTTTCTAAACACTGCTGCATACTGTTTTGTTGGAGGGGGTGTCCGCCTGCTGCTTGGCTGGCTGAGGTCATTTGATTCTGGCCCATGTCTCAGTGAAGCTTGGTTCAAGTAAAAGACAACTTCTAACTGGTTTGGCCTTTTATCAGCCACTTGAACATCTCATCCATATTATAATGGGAGTGTATACCCTGTCATACATGTGTTTGTTCAACAACAAGCTCCTATTGTAGAATGGTAGGGAGGCATGGTCTTGTGCATAGATGGGAACCTGCAATTGCAATTCCTGGTTTCTATTCCCAGTTCTGCCATAGTTAGAACTACACCCAAAGTTGTAAGGAAATGTGTGATTTTTATATCTGCTTAATTTAACCACTGCAACTTTGTGTGCAGACATTCTTGCATCTGCTTTAAATCTGGTTTAAGTTTAGCTTGGAATCATAACCCATTATATAGGTTAGCTTGCAGATTTAACTAATTTTAAACAATAGGAGTGCAAATACACAAGTTGCACCAGTTTAACTAAACTAATGTCAATTGGAGCAACTTCTGTAAACAAACCCTTGTTGTGTGACTTTGGCCTAGTCTCTTCACATCTATTTCTCAGCTTATCCACCTGTAAAAATGACTTTCCTCACCAGGATGTGGTGAGATTTAACATTAGTGATTCCTGCATGAAAGGCACTGAGTTATTGGTATTAAGTCAAAGCCCTTTCTCCTGTTATGTAGTGCAGTCATTACTGGCATTCCGGTGCACTTCAGTGTCCAGACATCATATGTCTGCAGGCACCTACAGGGATTGCAGCTCCATGTAACTAGTGCAGTTGTTTTTGCTAGGTACAGAATATACCTGTGGTGCAAGAGGAGCTCCTCCCCCCACCAGCACCAGTGCTAGCCCTCATGATCCCCCAAAGCACTTGTGATTGGATATCTCAGTTTGCACCAGAATGGCCTTCAGATTCCATGCAGGCAAGGAGACTCACCCAAGGAGGGAGCTGGTACTTTGTAGTTCTGAATGGGGAGTGCCCTGGAGATAGGACACCCAGCTTTACCCTATAAGACTCTTCTCTAGTGCCACACAGGGCTTCCCATGCACCACCCACCACTGCTGAACACCAGATACTCTGGGGATTTAAAACCATGTCTGCCATGACTCACCGTATCCATCTCTAACTAAAGATCTCACTGGAAGAGCCTTCAGGGCATGCCTGCTTCCATTCCCAGGGAACCACTTTTATATGCATCCAGCCTCTTTTGAGGAAGAGCACAAGGGGGAGCTAGCACCACAAGCCATGTCTAGGAAAGCTCAGCATCTGCAGCAGGGCCAGGTTTTCAGAAAGCCCAAGGCAGCGGAATCTTTCAAATTCCAATAGCTGGCCCAGATTCTCTTGTGTTCAGCACCAAGATGAGCAGCCAGCCTGCCACAGAGGGCAGTCAGAGACCTGCTGCCTCCGCTGATGACCCTTGGTTTGCGAGGCCTGTTTCAGTGTGGCTAGACAGTCTCATTCAGCTCCTGTGCAATGCTGCCCAAAGGGCAGACCACTCACGGCTCCGTTTTCTCTCCCCAGCTCCATGTCCTCTGATTCTCCATGGGCACTGTGAGCATGGAGTCTCCTACCAACTGCAGAGTCAGTGCCCTTAGCAGGAGGGAGACAGCAGTATTCTGTCCTTCCCCTGGTGCACCAGACGCTGCCACAGTTTCAGAGTGGTAGCCGTGTTAGTCTGTATCAGCAAAAAGAACAGAGTCCTTGTGGCACCTTAGACTAACATTTATTTGAGCATAAGTTTTCGTGGGCTAAAACCCACTTCATCAGATGCATGCAGTGGAAAATACAATAGGAAGATACACACACACACACACACACTGAAAATGGGTGCTGCCATACACACTACAACGAGAGCAATCAATTAACTGATTAATTCACTCATTATAGTGTGTACGGCAACACCTATTTTTTTCATGTTCTCTGTGTGTGTACACACACACACCCTCCTTCCTACTGTGTGTGTACACACACAGAGAACATGAAAAAAATAGGTGTTGCCGTACACACTATGAGTGAATTAATCAGTTAATTGATTGCTCTCGTTGTAGTGTGTATGGCAGCACCCATTTTCTGTGTGTGTGTGTGTATTTTCCACTGCATGCATCTGATGAAGTGGGTTTTAGCCCACAAAAGCTTATGCTCAAATACATGTTAGTCTAAGGTGCCACAAGGACTCTGTTCTTTTTGCCACAGGAGAGGAGCTGTCTATGGGAGTGAAGTCCTTTCCTGGCAGACAATGTTTCTGGGAGAAGGAAGCAGAGGACTGGGTAGCCTGTGAGGGAGAGGGGCAGGTGCCAGGGAAGCACAGGCAGGGGACAGGGCTTGGGTGGAGGGTGCAGAGCTGTAGAACAGATTGGAACAAACAGGGTTGATTTATCTTTTTTTTTTTTTTTTTTTTTTTTTTTCTTTCTAAGGACAAAAGCATCACCTAAAATGGCAGTGTAAAAGTTGTGAGCCCATGTGCGAGGGGCTCCCACTCATGCCCCTTTCTGCACTGGCTGTGGTAACCCACTTCACTTACAGGGACTTCCTGGACAAATTCCCTTTCATCTGAGTTCTCCTGTGTGTTCTCTGGGCAGGTGGTTGAGAAGACAAACCCCATGGAGCCAGTGGGCGTGGTATGCAGAGTGGATGGCATGTACCAGGTGGTGGAGTATAGCGAGATCTCCCTGGCCACAGCACAGAAACGTAGCTCCGATGGCCGGCTGCTGTTCAACGCAGGCAACATTGCCAATCACTACCTCACAGTGTCCTTTCTGAGAGATGTTGTCAAGTACGGGCAAGCTGGGGCCACGGGCTGTGTATTAATGCAGTGCCAAAGAGAAGAGCTAGACTTGGAAATCTAGCGTAGTCCTGTTACAATCAGGCAAAAGCTCTTGGGGGCCCCATCTCACTTTCTGTTAAACACTACAGGGATTGCAGCTTTCCCAAAGCAGAGTAGGATAAGGGGTGGGGCCTGAGTGTCTCCTTCTGGCACTAGTATTTCTCCTCCTAGCCCCTTTCTTCACAACCACCTTCCCTCAGCAGCAGCCCAGTGGCTGTGTTCATGCTCACCATGTGCAGTAAAGTCCAAGCTAATGGTGGAAGGCAGGAGACTGACATCTCTGATCAGAATAAGGCTGTTCTCTGAACTTTGTGGCTCCCCTCAGGAAGTAGAAATCAACCTCAATGTGCAAGATAGGTAAAGTACCGTGCTGGTGTTGCTCTCACTATAGAGCCAGCTCTCAGAACCAGCAATCCAAACCCCCACCCTGAAGTGGCATGGGTAAAATGGCAAACTACCTCCGTCTTCACTAGATTCCTGCTTCACTGAGGTTGGGACCCCCTGCCACCTGGGAACAAGAGCTGCTTACATCTTTGCAGACAGTACGGCTGAGTAGAGCAACCAGATGTCCTGATTTTGGGGTCTTTTTCTTATATAGGCTCCTATTCCCTGCCCCAATTTTTCATACTTGCTGTCTGGTCACCCTACAGCTGAGAGTCTGGACATGATGAGCGCTCTCCCATTATGTCTGGAATGAATTGTAACACCTGTCCCCCAGGCTCACAGTCCCTCCCTGCCCTGACTGTATTGCACTACTGGCAGCAGCCCTAGCTGTCATGACTGATTAGGGACCAGCTGCAGTAGGCATTGTTGCCATTACTGTAGCCTCAGGTGGCCTTCTGGCATGTGTATTCACATGGTCATAAGAATGAAAGTTGGTGCTCCTTGGAGTGGGCGTCACACTGTTATTCTCCAGATGTCTCACCACTTTAGAATAGTTCCTCTTGCTCTCAATGCCCTAAATCCTCTTTTCCATCACCCCTATATGTTCTCTGTCCCTGGCAAGACTGGGACTGGTTAATGTTGCTTCATTCCTTAATGTAAATGGAGCATGTTGTTTTGTGGGTGTGGGGCAGCTGGGAGGTGGCTGCTGGGGCTGGGAATATGTGGACTGGGATGGTCACTGACAGGTAAATAAAGAAACAAAACAAAAACTGCTTCTAGAAACTAAAGCACAATTAGCAAGGGTTGAAACCCAACTGGACTGTCTAGCAAAGTTAATAACAGGCATTAGGATGCATATGTGTAGCCAACAAAGCATTGAGGCCAGGGCCAAGATCTGTCTCTGTATATGAGCTTCCTTCCCCTCCACAAATCCCTCAGGAACATCATGTGCACAGCACCGGGCCTGGAGTATAAGCATCATGCTCTGTCCACCAATTTTCTCTGCTCTCCTGTCTTTCAGCAGGAGGTGAAAGCACTGGTGTACCTGGGCTTCCTCCGCTCCAGCTGCACGACCTGCAGAGGAGGTTGTGAGCCTGCCAACACTCCCAGAAACTAGGGAAGACGGGGACAGAATGGTTTGATCCAGGGGCATCAAATGGGGGACCAACAGCAGGAGGAGGGCAGGTTGTAGGGAGTTTAGTTTTTTGTATTCTGGCCATAGGGTAAGCGAAGTGCAGGTGGCTGGGCAACCAAAAGAGGAGGCAGCTGGGAGGACAATACACCCCCTCCCAGCTGCTCCTGGACCAGAATGATTGGAGGACAGTGGTGGCTAGAACGTGCTTTCTAACTGTAGGAGGTTTTGACTCCTCTTTCTTGCCCTGCCAGCATTTATGAACCTCAGCTGAAGCACCATGTGGCCCAGAAGAAGATTCCATACGTGGACATCACCAGTGGGCAGTTGGTCAAGCCAGACAAACCGAATGGCATCAAGATGGAGAAGTTCGTCTTTGACATCTTCCAGTTTGCCAAGTATGCCCTGGGCACTGCTGCTTTCTACTCAGGTGGTAGAATACTGCAATACCCTCTTCCCGGGGCTGCTCCAAGGAGGAGCGGGGCATGCTAGGTGCTACTGGCAATTACTGTATTGGTGTTGGTATGCTATAACCCAGCATGGACCCGGCTGGCTCGGCGGCCGCAGTCTCCCAACAAGGACAACATGGCTTGGTTAGAGGGCTCCTCCCCTAGTGCAGAGTTACACTCCGGATTCCATTACAAACCGTGTAAGAAGCTGCGCTGTCACATGCAGATGATGTGGCTCTCAGCAGTGTCGGGGAGGGCTAACTGTGGTGACTCTGGCTGGTACATATAAGGATTCTAGGTCCAGCTGCAAGAGCCAGTTTTGGTGCCAGTTCTGTCCAGTCTTCATTCCCTGGTTTGTTCGTTTGCCTCGTTGCAGGCTGGCAGCTCCCTGTCACCTGTCTGGCGCACTTTGCACTGCCCTTTAGCCAAGTGAGGAAGCAGTAGGGCAGGGTTGGGAAGTTCTATGCTTCCTGCTCTGGCCCCCACATGGTCTCCCATTGTGGGCTGCTGTCACTCCCTGCCTCAGGTTGGGGAGTGGGACCAGAAACACTCTTCTGAGGTAGGCCATTCTCCTGGAATTGGGATGAGAAGCTTCTCTAACTCCCTCTGAGGCACTGCCAGCCATCTTGGTCACACCCTCTGTTGGGCACAGCCTGAATCATGGAGCTCTTGTCAGAGCAGATTGGTCTCTAGACTGACAAAAGCCACCTCCAGCAACAAGAAAAATGTGTTTTACTCCCCACGCTCAGAGCAGGAGACAGCTCAGGGCTGTAAGGCCTAGGTGGCTATGGACTTACCAGACTGAGTGGGTGCAGTATCTCGGCCCAGAGGAGCTAATTGTGACACCACTGGCATTATCTGTGCTGCTGGTTGCTGGCAAGTCTCTGGGATGGAGAGAAGCAGGGAGGCTTCCTTCCAACTCCAGACAAGCAAGAATAAAGGGAATCTGTAGCAAAGCTCTTCTCTTTGACACCAAGCCGTTCCTGCCTTATCCCCGCTCCAGGCAGTTTGTGGTGTACGAAGTGCTGCGTGAAGACGAGTTTTCTCCTCTGAAGAATGCAGACAGTCAAAATGGGAAAGACAACCCCACCACTGCCCGACATGCCCTTATGTCGCTGCACCATTGCTGGGTCCTCAATGCTGGGGGCCACTTTGTGGATGAAAATGGCACCCGTATCCCTGCGATTCCTCGGTAAGTTGCTGTTAGCTGCCCTACCCCTACTCCATCCCCAAGGAGCAGTCTCCTTTACCGTCTCAATGGCTGGTGGAGGGATCACATTCCCAGTTTGTGATCTAGTCTTGGTAGCACAAGAGAGCCCCATTGGCTGTCCTACCAGGGAGTACTCTTCCTGCCCTCAGGGCTTAAAGGTTCCTTCTGGAGAGGCTTGGCCGCGTTTGACTCGTGTTGTCCAGTTGATGTAGTTCTGTTACTCAGCTGAGCACCTGACTTGAGTAGGGGGTAGTGGCTGGTCTGTCTGTACATAAGAGAATTCTTTTCATCCCACGGATTCAGATCAGAGAAAATATTAGCAAATAGTTCCCAGCCACTGTGCAACCATTCAGTAACCAGCAAACAGATCCTCCAAGCGCCTGTGCACACTTGTTACCTGGAGCTGATGGCTAGCTGGCCACCACTCAATAGTGGTCGAAGTGCCATCCACAAGTGAAATATGGCTTGTGGAGCTCTGCCATGTGGTCCAAGGCCACTGCTATGGGCAGAAGATCAGTGGTGTATTGCTAGCCTCCTGTAGGCCGACCTCTGCATTAAAGGTAGCTGCATGCAACTTTGCTGGTGTGAGCTGTCCTCCCCTGGCTCCTGACCAGCTCAGGCAGTTGGGCTGAGTTTGTTCAATACAGTGAAGAGGTTACTAGAGTTCTCCACCACACAGCCTATCCTAAGGAGCAGCTAGAGTTGTTATGCATCCTCACCGCCAATTGTACTCTCTGCTGCTGGCCATCCCTCTCACCAGCTCTCCTCCACAGCCACCACTACTAGGGGGTTCCAGGAAGGGGCTGACAAACCGCTTTACCTCCTAACTTGGTTTAGTTCTGTTTCAGTTTGTTTCAGTCCTCTTTAACCCTTATTTATTCCCACATAACAGCTTCACAAGTGGAAAGCCAGATGCCATCACAGCTGATGTCAATTGCAAGTAAATATCCAGTGCCAGGCTGTGTGCCATGCATGGTGATGGGGCTGTATTTAGGTACTAACAGGCTCTGCATTTCACTGCAAGGCCAAGTGCCTGGTGAGTGGCAGTTCACACTGGTTGGTGTGCACCGCTTTCATGGTGACTGGCTTCTGGTTGGGAGCTACTAACAGAATGGTAGCGAGGGTGCATGCTGGGAAACTGAGAGCATGTCCTGCTAAAGAATCCTGTATCTATTGCTTCTCATGGTCACTAGAGCCAAAATCAATTATTTATAATATTCCATGTGTTCTTGCCTGGACCTCTCTCATGTCCAGGCCTGTGTGTGTTCATTCCTACTGCTCCTCTCAGCAGTGAGATTGAGTGGTGTAACTTGAGGCAGAACTTAGCCTGGCAGTTGGAATTTGGGTTTACAGTTTTGCTGATGCAGGAGCCAGGAAAGACTTCAGCTCCCTTCTGTGGCTGTGCTGTCTCTCTTTAGTAAGTGGATCTGAATCCAATACACACTGGGAATAGGTGAGAGCGAACCATGTAAAAATGGCATGGGAGCTCTTCAGGGCCTTGCAAAGTAGGCACAGGTTCGTTGTGGCCTTCTGTCAAACTGCTCTTCCTGCACCAGAGGCTGGTTGGAACTCTAGCTACCATCGGCTGGCATTTGAACTTGTACTTCCAGAGAGTCTCTGTATTTCAAGCCATAAATGGAGACCATCTTCTTCAGTGTTCATCTCAGGCCTCACACTAGGGAAACTAACTGGAAAACTGTTTCCTTAGAATGTTAGGAATTGGGGCTATATGCCACAGGAGCCTTGTCCTGTACATGTTTGGGATAAGGTCTGCCTTGAACTCTTTAGGAGACAGTGGTCATTCAGACTTGCTGCTTGCTTCTGTGATTCATTTTAAATGCTCTTCCTTGGGGAATTCTGTGCCACTGCGCACATGCAGAAACATGTTCCTCCTCCTACCCCCCCCCCCCCCCAATTCTCCTTGCTTTTCCACAGAAAAATGGTTTCTGTGGGGAAGCAAAGAGAAGCTGCACCAGTGCTCACTCACCACTCCCTGGCAGCATGGTTTTGTCTGTTTGGTAAATCTTCACCCAGGGGAAGGAAGGGGTCTGCCAGAGGGGGAGGAGTATGACGACTGAGGCAGAGTTCCTGTTCCCCCTCCCCTTCTCCTGCACAGAGCAGCCAGGGCAGGGTCAGATCAACCCCCAGAAACCTTCTGTGGCTACAGGAAGCCTGCAGGGGGCTTGGCAGGGAAATCTGGGTTCAGGGAGTGAGTCTTGGTGGGGTGGGGGTTTGCATCTGCGCAAGGTTTGGTTGGGGGGAGGTTTAGGGGGTGTCCAGCTGCATAGGGGTTGGGTGGACAGGGGGAGCAGCTCCCTGTACAGTGACCCCCTCCCCTACTTCCTGGCCCCGTGACTCCTCAGCCACTTGGGGAGGGGTCACTGTACGGGGAGCTGCTCCCTCTGGCTGCCCAGCCCCCATGCATCAGAAGCCCCCTCTGCACCCAGACACCTCCACCTCCCCAGTCTCACCCCCCCACTGTGCCCCCCCACACAGAGCCATAACTACCTTCACCTGGACTCCACTGCAGAGTTCCATTCCCCCTGCACCCAGAACCCCCCAATGAGCCCCTGTGCATCCAGATCCTCTCCACTGAGCTGCCTGCACCCAGATGGCACTACACAGAACCCTGATACTCTTGAGGGAATTCTGCATCAAAACATTAAAAAATTTTTATTCTGCATATTTTGTCAAAACAACAATCACACCGTTTTAATTTTAGTAATGTAATACTTGTCAGCAAATAATTGGAAGTGGTGTGATTTTATTGTTTTGACAAATAAAATATCCAGAATTTTAAAATATTGTGTGCAGAATTTTAAATTTTTTTGGCACAGAATTCCCTCTGGAGTAACACGCTGATTGTGCTGGTGTCTGACATTCCACCTTCAGTGAAGATGGAGTGTTTTATTTTGAGTTAAGAGCTGGAGAGAGAGACACACACACACACACACACACCTCCCCCCCTTAACTGCTTGATCTATGTCAGGTGATAAGGGTGGTCAGTCATTGTGAATCTGGGCAAGATAAAAAATCAGTAAAGGAAGGGAAAACATCCAACCCCAGTGCTCTAGTACTTTGTGGTCAACTTGTCCAGCAGTTTGGATTCAAACTTTTCCATTCCCACATAACCGTTAAGGCATGGGAGAGAGTGCCATGCTTATGACTGTGAACACTGCTAGATATGCTAGATCTTCCTGAGGTCTCATTTAATAATCAGCATATCCCTACACGTACCCAGCCACATAAAGAGCGGAATTGCTGAGTCTGACATGCTTATGTCCTGGCCCTTTACACGTAGAGGGCCACATCCTTTTTCCCATTCTCCCAACCTCTCCATCATATTTCCCCCTCTGCTTCTGTCCTGAGATGCCATGAGTTCTAGTTTCAGAGTCAAACAGATTTCCTGAGGCTCTCTTGGCTGTGCTTTGAAATGGGGTATGGTTAAAGAGGGGTCTTTCTGTTTGTACTGTAGTAGTACCCAGAAGGTACACCCATGTGATCTAGGTACTCTACAAACACCAAAAATCAGTCCCTGTCCAGAGAGCTTAGTCTGTCTAGTGCTTGTTTCCTATCACCCAGAATCCACTTAATTCTCATATAAAGCCCTTAATGATTCTGTTTGCCCTGCAGAACCAGTACAAGTTGGTATTTGTATTACAGAAACAGTTGGAAGACCACAGCTGAGATCAGGGACCCATTGTGCTAGGTGCTGTACAAATGTAGTGAGCCAGCCCAGGCCCTGCTGCAGGTCTCAGTCTAACCAGACAACAAAGGGGGGCAGGAGACAGGCACAGACATGTGATGGGACTGCCCATGGGTCACCCACCAGGCCAGTGGCACGGCTCGTGATAGAATCCGAGTATCCTGAGTCCCAGATCATGCTGCCTCCCAGAGAGAGTAGGATTCTGTCCCCCTTGCACTGCATCCGGTAATGACTGCCACTGCCAGAATTAGCATTGTTCAACACAAAACAGAGAATACGGCCATTGAACTCATGTTGAGTGGCTCTTTGCTTTGGAAGTAGCCTCACTGATTTAGGTCTAGTCTGCACTAGAAAATTAGTTTGGCATAACCTGAGCAGAGTTGTTAAGCAGAGTTGTTAAGCTGACCGAAGTCCTTGTGTAAACAGCACTAGGTGGATGGATGTTGACCTAGCTACTGTTTCTCAGAGAGGTGGCTTACCTACGCCAATGGGAGAAGAGCTTCCATTGGTATAGGTAATGTCTACCCTGGAGCACTACAGCTATAGCATTATAACTGTAGACGAGTCTATGTGGGACTGCTTGAGGACTGCATTTCTACCACCTGACTCATGCCAAGTAGTATCTAGCCTTCAGGTACAGGGGTGATACTTACAAATTGAGTAAACTGGATCTGAGAGCCACTCAATGGTGACTAAATATGGGACAGCAGTGGACAGGAGATCAGTACTTTTTAAAGCCTTCTAAAATCTGCGTTGGAAGCTCTCACAGATCCATCTCATGTGACTTCCTGGAAGAAATTTCATTTTAAAAAGGTTAGCAAAACTTTAGATGCAGCTCACAGTTGTTTGCTTCTTCTGACTCCAACAGCACATGCACCACCTACAGCATAAAACACACCTCCGGCTTCTGAATTAGACTAAGAAAAACCCTGGCATTAGGCTGGAGTCCCTGCATGCCCCAGAGACAGTCTGAGGCACCCTGAAACAGCTACACCTCATGTATCCTTACAGACAAGCAGTCTGATACAACATGGGGGACGGGCTGATCATGGGGAAACAAGAGAACAGGGTCACACTGTGTCACTTCACTGGGTCTTCCCCAATCAGCCACTGCCTCTGTCTCAGGCTTAGCAAGCATCAATTCTGCATGCACAGCTGAGGCTTGATGAACCTGTGAGCGAGCCAGGCATTGGAAGGCAGTGCCTGAGTACGAGCCATGTTCATTCCTTAGTATACTGCACTTGCCCCTTTCATTGGCATCAGGGACTAGTGAACACACACAGTTTCCTTATACAAAGTGCAGCTGCTTACACCTGGAAGGCTGCTGGCATTTAAGGGCTGAATTCTCCAGGGCTCTTACTGATATAGTCACCACAACTAAAAGCATGTTTCTTAACACAACTTTTCTCTTTCTGACATAGTTTGAAGGATGCTAACGACTTGCCCATTCAGTGTGAAATTTCTCCTCTCATCTCCTATGGTGGAGAAGTAAGTGTGTGTTTTTTTTGTTTGTTTGTTTGTTTGTTTTCCCCACCCCCACCCCCTTCTTTCTAGCTGAAAATGCATTTGTAGACTAGCTTAATGAAGTTTTCAGGTGACCGAGTGGGTTGTGCAAGTTATGATCTGTCTCGGAGCAGGCTCTGTAATTGAAGGGGGAGGAGAGAAAAGGGGAGGGTAGAGTTGGCTTGTTAGAGAGTCCCAGAATTTCTCCTGTTATGAGGTTACCCAGGCTTTACTGAGTTAGGCAAGGTGCATCCTTGATGCTCTGGAGGTGGACTGTTTGTCTATTCAGGGCCTGACTTTGCCCGTGCCTAGGGGAGTCTGCTTTGTGTGCCTGCTCAGCAGGCAGATATGCTTTGGCTTTCTGGAAATATCACCCCTTCAGCTATTACTTGGTGAATATGGCAGTGAGTCTGCTGTTATCAGAACAGTCTTACAGGTCACTGGTATGTCCTACTGTAACTGGATGCATCAAAATTCTGCAACATCTTACGGTACATGATGGTGCTGACTCTTACGTAGGTCACAAATTAGTAGCTGAAGGGAGTATTGCTGGATTCTCTGTGCAGCTTAGAGCCCTTGCTTTGAGTTTCATTAAGACCAGCTCAGCGAATCTGAAGCTGGCACTTATTGTAAAGAACCAAATCAGTCCACAGGACAGCCCCTTTGACTGCTGGCATTACGCATTCATCAGTTCAGTACAACTTCCCTCTTGTGTCCTGTCCACCCTGCCTTTTAACTGAGCTGGTAACCAGTTACTGCTGTGGCTTTCTCTAAGCAGCATTGGCCAAACTTGGCTGGGAACCATGGTGGCAAGGTGGCCCAGGTTGACACGTTGTCTTTCTGTAACTTGTACCCTATGGTCAACTGGGGACAGAGCAGATGGGGACTGCCCCAAGACATTTTCTGGCTTGGCCGTTCCTCCTTGTGCAGGAGGACTTCCCAGAATACCTTGCTGCAGATATTGCTCTGCATACATGCCCTTTGTCAGAGCTGCCCAAACTCCTCGAGAAATCACTGAAAAACCACCCTTAGGCAGCATGGTAGATGGGACATGCCCCCAGAGCTGTGATGCCAGGAGCCCTGCTGTTTAGGCCAGTGGTACGTGTACCCATGGGGGTATGCAGAGGTCTTCCAACTCATCTAGATATTTGCCTAGTTTAACAACAGGTTACAGAAAAAGCACTAGTGATATTAGTACAAACGAAAATTTCATACAATGACTTTTCTACTGCTCTGTATACTATACATTTCAGTGTAAGTACAATGTTTATATTCCAGTTGATTTTTCATAATATGGTAAATAAGTAAGCAATTTGTCAGTAATAGTGTGCTGTGACATGTCTATTTTTGTAAGCACATAGTTTAAGTGAGGCAAGACTTGGGGTATGCAAGACAAATTAGACTCTTGAAGGGATACAGTAGTCTGGAAAGGCTGAGAGCCACTCATTCAGACAAAACAGAACCTTGTATCTTACAACTGGTTAAGATGATAGTTTATAATATTTAGTTAAAGGTTGTCATGCGGATGGGCCCAGAGCATGAACTATTTAACCAAAGCTTTCTGCTCTGGAACTTCACTTTAATTTGCTCACCCCACTTAGTTAAGTATCTGGGTTAAGTTAGCAGGTAGAGCCATTCTTAATACTGCTAAACCTACTGGGCTGTGGTCACCTGGTTCTTAACAGCAGCTATTTTTCTCCTTTTAGGGTCTGGAAAAGTATGTGGAAAACAAAGAATTTCATGCCCCGTTGATCATTGATGAGAATGGAATCTATGAGCGGGTGAAGAACAGTGTTTAGACTCTTCCGCAGGAAGCCAGCGGACCCAGCATAGCTTGTGACTTTATCTGTGAATCCAAACAAATGAAGGTTGTAGCTGTAAATGGTAGGGGCTGGTCTTGTCCTCTGAATTTACTGGCTTGTGGCACATTGTTTTAAATTAAAATAGAGACCATCTAGTCAGTCCCCTGAAGTTAAGTACAGATGTGGTATTGCTCTCCACACTTTGAGCGTGGGCATTTTTTTAAGTGTATAAAATAAACAATTGTACATGCTGAAGGGTTTTTAATGGTACAAGGAGAGGTTCATAAATCTTATCTTTTAAAAACAAATAGGATCAATGTCACTGTCCACATTCTGCCTTTTTAGGGTCATCATTTTGTTAGTACATCTGTTTTGGCTTTGTGTACACTAAATTACTAGGTTTTATGTGCATGGTATTAATGTATCTGGGTGTTGGAAAGTTATGTTAACTGATTGTATTATGCTCTTCCCACAGTTCTGTTCACCTATGTCAAGTCTCCCACAACACTGCAAAGCTGAAGTCAGCTTTGGCATTAGAAAATAGGAAACCTGTCAAAGCAAAGCTGCATAAATACCTTGTACCAAGTGCAGTTAGAGAGTACTTTCCTGGCTCATCAACACTTGCAATGTAATATTCAGAACAAGATATGGAAAAGTATAGGGAGGTACCAAGGACAAAGCTGGTACAAACTAGTAGGTTAAATTTAAACTTTAACTGGATGTGCATGGGTCATTTAGCTTGTAACAATCACACTATAAACAGAAGTGGGTTTGAGGGCATATCTTTGAAGCGCACCTTCTGTGAAAGGTGAACATGCTGAGAGAGAAGAATTGCTTCCCAGAAGGAGGGTATGTATGTTTCCGCTTCGTATTGTACTGTTTTGTCTTTAGGCAATAAATTTGGCTAGGCTTGTTCAGTTGGTCCCTTGAACATTCTTAGGCCTGGTTTACTCAAGAGGATTAGGTTGGTTTAACTATGTCAGTTGGGAGTGGAAAATCCACCCCCTTGAGTGGAGTTGTTAAATTGATCTGTCACCCTAGCTACTGCCTCTCTGGGAGGTGGATTACCTATGCTGATGGGAGAATCCTGCCTGTTGGCATAGATAGTGTCTGGACTGAAGCATTACAGTGATGTGGCTGTAGCATTTTAAGTGCACACAAGCCCTTAATAATGAGCCATAAGTGTAGTCAAATCAATTGGTTTGTACCATTAAAATCAATCAATTTGGCAAACAAGACCAGGGGACATTAGTCAAGCATTAGTCAAACCCATTTGTCCTGAGGTCTTGAGCAAGCCAGTTGGATTTGGAGTATCAGTCTCAGAGATTGGACTTTGGGGGTCCTCGCTAAATCAGGGAAAAATTATATTGTTACGTTGGCAAATAACTGGTTAACAGATTATGGAAAGCAAAAACTGCCTTCTGGGCATAAAGCCATATTTTTAAGAATATTTAAAGATTAAGTAAAATGTTTTCTGTGCAAAATACCCAGATAAAGCAAAGGCTAAAGTGGCCACTACTTGCAACAGAACACTATTTTTTGTGCTAAAACACCAGGTAGACATATAAAAATAAGCCATAGCAAATGAAAGGGAGAAACAGGATGTTCTAGAGCATGTTGTCATACAGTACATAAGACCATAGCAGTGATTTGGTCACATTAAAGGCAATCCAAAAAGTGATCCATTGAGTCATGTACGTAATATTGTTTAAACTGGAGATGGAGGGAAAAGGGAGAAGACAAAGAGCAGAAAGGAATGGGTGTTTATACAGTGACACACAGTCTATTAACCGAAGCAAGAAAGGGCACTACTGTAAACAATTTGGAGTACAGACAAAAGCAGCAGGCACTTGGGGAAACATACAGGTTTTGCAGGCACAGGTAGCAATCCCCATGCTCTTCCCGAAGCCAGGATAAAGAACAGGTCCTGGCTCTCAGCCCTCCCCTGCTTCTAATGCACAGAACCACTCCTCTCCCAGCTGCTGATATAACTTCTCTAATATTTTTACTTTTGGTTCTAGTTTGTCCTTTCTCTGTCCAAATCTTCCTTTTCTTTTGTATTCTTCACTTGGCTCAGTTTGCTGAACTCACTGCTGCTGTCTGGGCTTTGAAATGCCCTAAGAGAATTAGTTAGTTATCCCTTGGCTTGTGCTTACTTCCTTTCCTATATCGATTCTGTCACTTCCCTTCCTGCAATTTAAAAACTAAGTGATGATAATTACAGAAACTACTGTTTCAGAAAGAAACAAATTACCAAAATGCCAAAGGTAAAAGCTTTACTTA
The DNA here is from genome assembly GCF_965152275.1 of Natator depressus. NCBI lineage: Eukaryota > Metazoa > Chordata > Testudines > Cheloniidae > Natator > Natator depressus. The sequence continues at coordinate 41,312,171 of NC_134241.1, read as the reverse complement.
AAATAAATTCAGTAAAATGAATTTTAACCCTTTTGGAATTCAATACCTAAAAATATCGTTGCCAAGCAACAGAATGCTAACTCTGCTTTTGATCCTAAAACTGTTTTTTTTAACTAGACACTAATGAATATATATTGATTTCTTATTTCTGTATAGTAGTATTCTTAAAGTAAGCATATTGTAAAGTAATGTAAGTTAACTAAATTAAGGCAACTGAGTGGACAAATTAATATGGGATTTTAATCAATTCTTAAGTTTTTAAATAAAAGAAATCTGCCTAATTTATTTTGTAGCATACCTTACTATAGTAACTTTTAATGCCTCATCTTGTATATTTAACAATTTTGGCACTATTTGTCTTTAATTGTAAGTAATCCTATATGTCATGTTATCCTGTGTCATGTGACTATTCTTGCTTTTATTTTACTATATATTTCAGTTTTGTTGCAACAAAATCAATTTTGCACACAATTATAAAAATGTTTAACATTAATGGTACTGTTTTGATATTATGGTTGCACTTCATAATACCACTTCAGTTTTTCTGCAAAGTTCAAAATGTATATATTTCTGCCTCAAATTCAACTGCAAACAAAATGTTTTAAAACTGTGGGGGAAAAGGTCTCAATATTAATGCAAAAACATTTAAGATCATAACTTTGTTATAAACTTAGTTGCACCTTTATTAAAAATTAAAATAGTTAAATTTAATAACCAAGTGTTTAAACTAGTTCTCATTATGTTGCATAATGTTAGTTAGCCTAATAAATTTCAGCAGATTTCTCTCCCAAGCACAAGTAAAGGTCATAAGAATTTACCAAGAATTTATCAACCTTCATTTTGCTTTAATTTTTATGCTGTTTTGTGCTGTGTAACAATGTATTGTTATAAAAGTTTATGCTTTAAAATTAAGTTGAATAGCTGTAACATACAAATCAACTAACTTTCTTGCTAAAACAGAGTGCCCTGGTGGTAGATAGGGAGGAGTGCAATTAATCTCAGAACACTGTGAGCGCTGTCTTGGCATCAAGCACTATATTTATTATGGAAACCTAGTAATGCACATGTTAAGGAAAAGACATCTTTATGCAAAAACTGCAGAAGCATCTAAAACAGGTATATTTGTGCTAATGAACTAGGAAACTCAAAACAAACAGCAAAAATTTTAATAAATGTGTAAAAGAAAAATTAAAGAATAGAAAACCAGGCCCCCTGTCTGTCATAGCCTGTGCCAAAGCATAACTTGTTTCAGCGATGGCTTGGTCCCCATCACATTGTGAACAAACTGAGCTCATCTGTGTATAAATTTGTTACTGGAAACAAAGAAATTTGGAGAAGTCAATCATATTAAGAACATAAAAACAACCATACTGGGTCAGACCAAAGGGCCATCTAGCCCAGTATTCTGTCTTCCGACAGTGGCCAGTGCCAGGTGCCCCAGAGGGAATGAATAGAACAGGTAATCCAGGGATACATAACTAACAAAGAAAGAGCAACTGGGAATATTAAGCAACATAAGCTGTTTAAGGGTGCATACCACAGACTGGAGCCACCAGAATATGTCAGTGTGCAGTGAAGAAGCTCCCTGGGCATCAGGAGAAGAAAAGATAAAGTGCTTTATACATTAACCTACAATACACAGACAACTGAGTATGCAATTAAGTATAGAGGCAGGTGCTGTACGTATGCATTTGGTGCAAGCAGCTCATGACTCTGAGAGACCAGAGTACTGAACCAGAGGACCTGAAGAAGACTGATGTACATAGGAGACTTTCCAGGACCCAGTAGAGCGGGTTTCACCCCCAGTCTGACAGCCTGTGCTGTTGAGGAGGGTGAAAGTCTCAGGGAAGGAGAACATCAAGCTGGAGCAGAAGGCAATGACCCTGTAGTTGGGGACCCTTCTTCCCAATAATGTCATGGTATCCTCTCACACTGAGGACACCCTTCCAAGAGAGGGAACTCCAGTTAATAGGAAGAGACAGGTAATAGTTTATGGGGGAAATTTGATCTTTAGAAATACAGATAACTGGGTTTGTGATGACTTGGAGAACCACATGGTGAAGTGCCAGCCGGGTGCAAAGGTTGCGCATCTCTGAGACATCCACACAGATTTATGTGCTGTGCTCGGGAGGAGCCAGTGGTCATGGAACATGTAGGTACCAGTTACATAGGGAAGGATTGGAGAGAGGTCCTGGAGGCCAAATTTAGGGGTAGATAAGAGATTGAAGTTCAGGACCTCCATGGGAGCATTCTCTGAAAGGCTTCCAGTTCCAGTTCGACAGGCACAATGGATGGTCTCAATGCATGGATGAGACTATGGTGTAGGGAGGAGGGGTTTTGATTTATTAGGAACTGGGGAACCTTTTGGGAAAGGGGGAGCCTATACAGGAAGGATGGGCTCCACCTAAACCAAAATAGAACCAGATTTCTGGCATGTAAAATTAAGAAGGTTGTAAAGATGTTTTTAAACTAAGGGCTGGGGGAAAGGTGACAGGTACGGAGGAGCACATGGTTCTGCCAGAGACATCCCTTGGGGCAGATTTATTACAGGGGATTCTTTACTAGAATACAAAGAGGAGAGGATAGAAGCTGATAAAGTACAGGGAGAACTGAAGAGAAACAGTCAAATGAAAGTCTCATTCAATTACATCACATAGAGGACAGACAACTAAAAAGTGACAATGTATTAGTGCTTGTGTACAAATGCTAGAAGTCTAAATACTAAGACGGGTGAACTTGCAGGCCTGGTATTAAATGAGAATATTGATCTACTAGGCACCCTAGAAACTTGGTGGAAGGATGAGATATCAATGGGATATGGTAATACCAGGGTAAAAAAATATATAGGAATGATGGAGTAGGTCGTGATGGGGGTGGGGGGATGTACTATATGTGAAGAAAGCATAGAGTCAAATATAGTAAAGATCTTAAATGACTCAAACTGTACCATAGAATCTCTAGGGATAGAAATTCCATGCTTGAATAATAAGAGTATAGTAGTAGGAATATACTGCCGACCACCTGACCAGGATGGTGATTGTGAAATGCTCAGGGAGATTAGAGAGGCTATAAAAATTTTAAAAAACCTCAATAATAATAATGGGGGATTTCAACTATCCCTATATTGACTGGGAACATATCAACTCAGGATGGGATGCAGAGAAAGTTTCTAGACACTCTATTAATAAACTGCTGCTTAGAGCAGCTAGTCCTGGAACCCACAAGGGGAAGAGGCAATTCTTGATTTAGTCCTAAGTGGAGCACAGAATCTGGTCCAAGAGGTGAATATACAGTCCAATCTGCCTTAGCAACCACCTTTCATGAGCAACGACTTGCAGAGGCCACGGAACACTTTCCCCCTATAATTTAACTATGAAGAGTGACGACCTGTCATCCGCAACCAGCGATCACGTTTTCTTACTCCTATCCATAAAAACAAACCTGTAGGAGAAACCAATCTTCCTTACTTCTGTGCTGCTGCTGGTGGCGGTGCTACTTTCAGAACTGGGTGCCCGGCCAGCAACTGCCACTCTCCAGCCACCCAGCTCTGAAGGCAGCACAGAAGTAAGGGTGGCAATACCATGACCCCCCTACAATAGGCTTGCAACCCTCTTTTGGGTCAGGAGCTCCCATTTGAAAAACTGTGTACTTTTCTATACTGTACTACTGTATTAATAAATCCATAGTACAGTACTGTATTGTATAGTGTATGTAATGTTCATTTAAAAGGCAATTCAGATTAAATCTGAAATATTGTTACCAATAGTAGCCTTTGAGTACATGGTATAAGTGTCCATTTTACAGTAAACCTTTGAAGAGAGACCACCTCTAACAAGTGACCACTTGCTAACTCCCATGAATGATCATTCTTGGCATGTCTTACTGTAGCTGAACCATACAGTGATAGCACCATAATATAATTAAACTAACATCCTTGTGAGGGGGGGAAAAAATACCAAAGACGACCACCACAGTAACCTCTAACTTCAGAAAGGGAAATTACACAAAATGAGGAAGCAAGTTAAATGGAAATTAAAAGAAACATTCACAAGAGTGAAATGTCTGCAAGTTGCATGGAAACTTTTTAAAAACACAATAGAGGCTCAAATTAAGAATCTCAAATTTTTTAAAAAGGGCAGACCAAAAAAAAAATGCCACCATGATAAAAACAGAGTTAAAAAGTCATCCTTTAAAAATTGGAAGTCAAATCCTACTAATGGAAAATAGAAAGGAGCATAACCTCTGGCAAATCAAGTGTAAAAGTATAACTAGGCAGGCTCAAAAGAATGAAGAGCAACTAGCAAAAGATTCAAACTAATAGCATTGTTTTTAGGTACATCAGAAGCAGGAAGCTTGCCAAAAATCAGTGGGGCCACTGGACAATCATGGAAGATACAGGCTTTGTGGAGAAGTTAAATGAATTCTTTGCATCAGTCTTTACTGCAGAGGATGTGAGGGAGATTCCCAAACCTGAGCTATTATTTTTAGGTGACCCATCTGAGGAACTGTCTCAGATTGAGGTTTTGGACAAATTGATAAATCACCAGGACCAGGGTGCATTCACCCAAGAGTTCTGAAAGAACTCAAATATGAAATTGCAGGACTACTAACTGATCTGAAACCTATAACATTAAATAACTTCTGTAAACAGATGGCTGGAGAATAGCTAACATGATGCCAATTTTTTAAAAAAGTTCCAGAGGCGATCCTGGGAAGTATAGGCTGGTAAGCCTAACTTCAGTACCAGGCAAATTTACTGAAATGATAGTACAGAATGGAATTATCAGACATAGATGAACAGGTTTTGTTAAAAAGTCACATGGCTTTTTAAAGGGAAAATCTTACCTCCCCCATCTCAGAATTGTTTTGAGAGGGTCAATAAGCATGTGGACAAGGGTGATCCAGTGGATATAGTGTACTTTCAAAAAGTCTTTGACAAGGTCCCTCACCAAGGACTCTTAAGCAAAGTAAAAAGAAAAAGGAGTACTTGTGGCTCCTTAGAGACTTCATGCATCCAATGGAGTGAGCTGTAGCTCACGAAAGCTTATGCTCAAATAAACTGGTTAGTCTCTAAGGTGCCACAAGTACTCCTTTTCTTTTTGCAAATACAGACTAACACGGCTGCTACTCTGAAACCTGTCATTAAGCAAAGTAAGCAGTCATGGGATAAGATGGAAGGTCCCCACATGGATCAGTAACTGGTTAAAAGACAGGAAACAGAAGGTCAGTTTATACAAAGGAGAGCGGTAAATGGATGGGCCCCTAAAGATCTGTACTGGGATCAGTGCTGTTCAACATATTAGTAAAACATCTGGGAAAAGGGGTAAACAATGAGGTAGCAAAATTGCAGAGGATACAAAATTACTCAGAAAGTCCAAAGCCGACTGAGAAGAGCTACAGAGGGATCTCACAAAACTGGGTGACTGGCCAACAAAATGGCAGATGAAATTAAATGTTGATAAATGCAAAGTAATGCACCTTGGAAAACATAATCCCAATTATACATACAAATGGAAGTCTAAATTAGCTGTTACCACTTTTAAAAAAAAAAAAAAAGAGAGAGAGAGAGATCTTGGAGTCATTGTGGATAGTTCCCTGAAAACAGCCGTACAACGTGCAGTGGCAGTCAAACACAGAACGTTAGGAAAAGGATGCATAAGAATACCTCAATTATAATACTGCTCCTATATAAACCCATGGTACTCCCATATCTTGAATATAGTGTGCAGTTCTGGAGGTCCCATCTTAAAGATATTAGAGATGGAAAAAGTACAGAGAAGGGTAACAAAAATGTGGGGAGATTAAAAAGACTGGGACTGTTCAGCTTGGCAAAGAGGCGACTAAGGAGGGATATGACAGAGGTCTATAAAATCATGAGTGGTGGGGAGAGAGTGAATAAGAAACCATTATTTTACCCCTTCGCGTAACAGAAGAACCAGGGGGGTCACCCAAATAAATTAATAGGCAGCAGGTTTAAAACAAACATAGAATTGTAGGAGTGGAAGGGACCTTGAGAAGTCATCTAGTCCAGTCCTTTGCACTCATGGCAGGACTAAGTATTAAGACCATCCCTGACAGGTGTTTGTCTAACCTGCTCTTAAAAATCTCCAATGATGGAGATTCCACACCCCCCTAGGCAATTTATTCCAGTGCTTAACCTCCCTAGCTGCAATTTAAGACCATTGCTTCTTGTCCTATCATCAGAGGTTAAGGACAATCATTTTTCTCCCTCCTTGTAACAACATTTTATGTACTTGAAAACTTATGTCCTGTCATGGAGTCACTGGGGCGATGCTCTGGAACTACTCCATACGAAGCTAGTCAGGACTCTGGGGGAGCATGCCTCCTCTCTCTGAGCAGACTGTCTCCAGGGCATCCCCTTCCACACTGTGCTTCCGCAGCGAGTCTGTCCGTGCAGGGCTCCTGGTGAAGCCAGAGAGTCCTGCACCCCAACTCCACAGACAGACGTGCCTCTCAGCCAGCCAGTAAAACTGAAGGTTTATTAGTCGACAGGAACACAGCGTAGGACAGAACTTGTTAGCAGAGAAATCAGTGACTTTCAGCCAACTCCATCTTGGGGGGAAGGAATCTCTAGTCCTCCCCCTGAGCCTCAAGCCAGCCAAGACTGACTCACTTCCAGCTGCCTGGCCCCTGCCCGTTGCAACTCTGGCCTTTGCCTCGCTTCCCAGGCCAAAAGTCACCCTGGTCGCATCCCCTTCCTGGGTCTCAGGTTACGAAGGGGCGGCCATAGCATTCATGCAGGCAGCTGGATAAGCCCTCACAAAAGTCACACACCCTTATTCCCACCACCTAGACATTGGTGCAATGCACAGGGAAACTGAGACACACAGCATTCATGCAAAACAGTAAGATTCACAACAGAAGGGAAAATCCCAACTTCATCACATCTCTCCCCCCTTCGAGACCGAACTGAGCGGGGGTCACTTTAGCCAGTGACCTGGGGAAGTTCAGGCCCCCCTCTCCAGGACAAAGCATCAGCTATGACATTTGCACTCCCCTTAATGTGGGCTACCTCCATCTCAATCCTGGAAGGACAGACTCCACCTCAGGAGCTTGGCATTGTCCTGCCAATGTAAGTGGCCTACTACACCGACACAATAACTCCACCTCCACAAGAGGCATAGGGCTTATACTGGTGTAGTTAGGGCAACACAGTGTCTGTGTAGACACTGCCTTACTTACATCAGCTGTTGGCTGTCTGCTGTCATTCTTGTTAATTTCACAGCTCCCAGCCAGAGCCCTGGAATTGACAAGGAAGGCTGGTAGGCTCCCTGCTGTGAACCCCACACTGGGCTCGCCACTTGGGCTGTCACCCAGGGATGGGTTGGGGGGCTGCAACTAGAGCCTGGCTGCTGCCCAGGCTTCCCACTCCTAGCTGGGCTGCTGCCCAGGCTCCCCATTGGGGTGCCACCTGAGCTCCTCACTCCCCACAGGGAGCCCGGCTGCCACCCAGCAGGGCAGCCAGGCTCCTGGCAGGGAGCTCCATGCAGAGCCGAGAGCCTCAGCAGTAGCCAGGCTCCCAGGATGGAGCAGAGCTGAGAGCCCAGGCTCTCAGTGTTCCACACCACCCCTCTTCAGTTGGTGCAAGCACTCCCGCTGAGGACACACCACCGACAGAAGGCGGGTAGTGTGGACATGAAAAACAGCAGTAATCACTGCAGTGGCTGTCGACCTGTAGACATGCTCTAAATCTCTGCCTCCCTCTGATCTGTCATGTGGGGTCTTATTCAAGCAGGAGAGGAAGTGACTTATGGAGAGGCTGGTTGCAGTTCCATAGTGAAGGCTGAATTGAGTGTTGCTCTTTATTGCATATGAAGAATACATTGTATCTCACCCGCCAGTCACAGCACTTGTGGAGCTCAGCTTGAATCATCTGAGGATTTATAAGTGAATCTGTTAATTGGTTTGAGTGAAAGTGAATTTTTAAAATGTGTCCTTTAAGAAATTTAGCACATAGTGAATTTAGCACACCTTTTTTTGTCCCAAATTGTCTCAACATCAGAAGAAAACTCTTCAAACTTCCATTGTTATAACTCACTGAAATCTTCTGCTTAAACAAAATTTGAAAATATTAGGCTACAATCAAGCTATGTTATTAACAATTATTACAGTTATTCAGGCTGTAGCTAGAACCAGTTCAACAGTATAGGGCATTCTGAGTGAGATGGTGTGACAGGTAAATCAACCAATTCCTACTCTCTGTCTGCAGCTAACTTGGATGTTGCAATTCATTAGATTATAATGAGGCCAATTTCTGAGTATTAGGTTACTGGATGATAACATCCTCTGTCTTCCTACTATGGGGTTTCTTGTATCTGCCTATGAAACAACTGGTCAGTATTGTTATCCTCATTTTACAGATGAAGAAACTGAGGCACACAGCGGTGAAGCAACTTGTCCAAGGTCACCCACCAGGCCAGTAGCAGAGACAGGCTAGAACCCAGGGCTCTAGCATCCCAGTCCAGTGCATTCATGTATCACCCACTTGCATAACCTCTGGCAATGGGTGAGGTCAGTGGTGTGAGGGACAGGAGTGGACATAGTGTTCTCACTGGTGTATGCCTTGGTCCTAGCTGTCCCTGATTTCATTAAGGTTCTGTGGCCCCATGCTAGCTGGGCATCAGTGCCTGGAAGGGTCGCTGTGGCATTGCTGCAATTGTATACTGGGACACTGAAGCAGGAGGAACCCTTAAACTGCCCTCGGTGTGAGCCTCTTCCTGCAGTCTCTCTTCTCCCAGGCCTGCTTTTAGAGTCGCCTTCTCTCCAGATGCCCTCTCACTTCAGGGACAGTCCTAGGGTACAAGTTCCTTCCTGCAGGGCCTCTGGCTTCCTTTCCCAGAGAGCAGAAACTCACAAAAGCCTCTCCTGGATCCCCTGTACCTCTTCTTGTGTTTTATGGCAAAGCAGACTCACGAGCTGGGTCTATGACCGCCAAGCACTGGAAACCATAGATAAGAATTAATGTTATTTGCCTTTCCCAGTATTCTTAAAGAATTGCAATATTGCTTTTTTTATAGGGCCCCATTTTCCTGATGCTCTAACTAGAGGTTGCAGCAAAAAGTTTGATATTTTAAGTCCTCTGAGTTTTTCAGATAAATACCCCCTTTCCATGGTACATTCTGCACTCCCATAGGAAGTGATCAGCTGTTTCCTGGGCCTTGCACGTCCCACAGAATCCGTGTTTATTAGACACAAATTATTGTTTAAGCCACAATGGCCAATTAAAATTCTAATTACCGCCATTTCACTCTTTCTCTCAGGGCATTTTCAACTCTTGGGAATAGTTCACAGAATCTTTTTCCCCTTTCTTTTGCCCGTATTTCCTGCCATTCCTCTCAACTCGCTTTTAAAACTCCAGTATATTTAAAGGGGTCTCTACATCAACTTGCTCATATTTGACGTCTTTTTTGCCACTTTGTCGCCAGTTCATTGTCCACTACCCCTATGTGCGCTGGGATCCACGTGATTACTGATTGCACCCAACTGTGTCAATTCTGTTAACAGTAGTAGTTTATTAGGTAGATCACTCCTGCTACCTGAAGTGCTGGTTCTGATCACCAGTAGTCCTGATAAGGAATCTGGCAGTCTGCCCACAGCAGCTGGGCACATATCTATGATCCCATTTAATACCAGCATTATCCCTGCCAGTTCAGCTGTCAAAAATGCTACAAAATTTGATAGCCTTGCAGCTTTCTTGATTCCCAGTGAAGGAACACAGAATGCTGATCCCACTCTTCCTGTTATTACATTTTTGGAGTCATCAGTATACTTTTGCCATATCCTCTCCACTTCTCACAAACATTGATTTGCTCTCTCTTGCACATTGCACACCCCTTTCCCTCTTTGAATTTCCTTATACAATTCCATATCTACCACAGGAGTTGAATTTTCCAGTTACAATGCATTTTCCCAAAGCTACAGATTTTAACCTCTTTAGGTCCTTCTTTTCACTAAGATCCTTTGTCCACACTTTAATCCTACTTTTACATGAGGTCTTCTCAGTTTTTGCCCCCTACATGTTGATCATACCTTATGTAAGGGGACTGTTGGCCCCTTACTAAAACTCAGTGAGGGTTTTTGGTTGGCTAGGTCCCAGTACCAAAAGGAAGGGGGAGGATCGATGGGAAACCAGGACCCTGAGACTGACAGTCCCCAGGGGAAATGGGGAGAGGCCAATGCTCCAGGTCAGCCTGATTGACAGGGCGGGCAGGCTAATGACAGAGTCTGGGGGGTCAGAAAGGTCCCGTCCTCCCTGTGAGCTGGAATCGCCCTGGGTCAGACAGACAGAGTGGGGATGAGCTAAGGAGAGAGCAGATCCTGTGCTGGAAGCAGAGCAGCAGCCCCAGAGCCAGAGCCACAGCCCAGGGAGAGCAGACCCTGTGCTGGGAGCAGAACTGCAGCCACAGAGCCAGAGAAGCAGCCCAGGGGGCTGGAGGCAGAGCAGCAGCATCAGTGCTGAGGCAGAGTGGAGCCGGAGCTAGAACAGTGGAGCTGGGGCTGAAGTGGGAGCAGTCTGGAGCCGGGCGCGGTGAGCAGCCAAAGGGGGATCCTGGGCAAAGGGCCCAGCGCAGAAAGACACGCTCAGCCAAGGGTCCTTGCAGGCCTGACTGGGAGGGGGATCTTACCCCTATGCGGGGCTGATGCTGGGAGAAGGGTCCTACCACCCAAAGCCTGGAGGTGTGTGGCCACCACCAGAGCAAGTTTCCAACCCACAGCATCCCTGCAGCACAGCCAAGACCTGAGACCTACAAGGAACAGACTATGAACTGCCCTGACATTCCAGAGACACTGTTTGTGATGTTCCCTGCCACAGAGCAGGGTGATGTTTCCTTTAACCTTTCCCATTTTTCCTTATCCTTTTTAAAATTAATTGCTGATTAAATAAATTGTATTTGCTTTAAATTGTATGTAATGATCAGTGGGTCAGGGAAGTGTCCAGTGCAGAGAGAGCAACCTGGAGTGGTGACACCCAAGCCCCTGTCCTAGGTGACCACAGCGAGGTTGGGGGTCAAGCCCCCCAGGAATCCTGGGCCCAACTTTGCTGGGGTTACAAGGACTCTGCCAGACAGGAGAGTGGAAGGGGAGAGTCCTCGATGGCAGGGAGGCCTCTGGGTAAAGGAAGGGGGAGCGAGGATTCAGACCCTTCCGCTAGCCCATTTCACTGGGGTAGTGCAGAAGCCAGGAAAGTTCCTCACAATAGCAGGACCATTCCCGCGCTTACACTTAGCTTAGTGTTTCTGTCTTCACTGTTTCCCATAACTTTAGCCCAAAAGGTTGAGCTAAAAGCTTCATTCTTAAAGTAATAGGCATTTTACCTGCAGGCCACACAGCAGAGTTGTGATGAAAGCACCACATGCAGTTCACACCACCTGAGTTTGGACCTTACCTCTTGGCCCTGCAGTTCTTCATTTATAGGAACTACCCAGCCTGGTTCTCCTGCCCTGGGTCGAATCCTCAATTCCCTGCATCCCTTCCAGCTGCCACTCAATATGCTAATTGGGCTCCCCAGCTCTCCTTAGCCCTGTCACTGCTGTTCTCATGGGTTGTCTGCACCTGTGTCCAGGCATCCTGTGCAAGGGCAGGTGCGGGAGGCTTCTGCTGTAGCAGGGCAGGGCAACTAAGCTGATATTTCACTTGTCAAAAGTGGGTCACAGTCACCACTTCCATTACATTCATCAGTTCTTCACTTCCAGTTCTAACCACTGTGCAGCATGACTGTGTGACTGATAATCCATGTATCTCTTGGGTTTATACTGGGTCCCTGCCAGAAGGCTGTGGGGACAGCTTTTAGGACCCAGAGTGCAGCCTTTTCAAGCCTGCCACTGTGGTTTAAAACTCCAGCCAGCTGAGGATGGCAGGTACCAGCTAAATGAGCTTCTGCTGTCAGCGAGCTAGCCAAGAGATGGATAAGGAATGTTCTCATCACTAAGGCCAATATCTGCTAAAGCAACACTTATTCTTGGGGAAATTCTGCAGCACTGTGCAATGCAGAATTTTGCAGAAATTAATGTTGTGCACACAGAATTTCCTTTTTTCCCCACAGAAGTGGGCTGCAAAGATGTTGGCCATCAGTAGGGGCCGCTGCACCTGGCAGAGACCAGCTCACAAATAAAAGACAAGGTGGGGGAGGGAACGAGAGGGTTCCCAGCAGCAGCCATTCCTAGCACACCCTGAAGGAAGGAGGCAGCAGCGTGCAGGAAACTCCATGCAAGCCTGGGACCCAGCATCAGGCTATTTCTCCCTCTGGATCCTTGAGCTATGGGGGGTAGAGGGTGTGAGTGTCTGGGCTAAGGGGGTCCCCTGGCTGGGCTCTGGAGGGAAGGGGATGTGTGGGTCTGGCCCCCCGGCTGGGCTCTGGGAGGGGGGACCAGGGAAACAGGAACTGGGTTGTCATAGGGGTTTCTTTAACTCTTTACTCCAGTGGAATTTTTTTGTGTCTGTATTGTTACAGACTACTTGCTGACAGGTATTTTGAAATAAATTGCCAAAATAATTGAAACTGGCATGATTATATAGTGTTATTTTGACAAATAAACTTTACAGAATTTTAAAATATTGTGTGCAGAGTTTTTAATTTGTTGGCGCAGAATTCCCCCAGGAGTAAACACTGCCAAGGTTATCTCTGCAAACCAGAAAGGCTAAATGACTAGACTCATTGGAAAGTGTACAGAATTCTAAGATCCCACGCATCAGCAGAACATGTATTATTTAGGGACTTCCAGAGACCCTCAATTCACCTTTCAGATCTATTTTTGCACCTTGTAACTGTCACTTCTGGAGTGCAGCATTGTGTAGTGCCCTGCAACAGTTTGTGCTCAAGCTGAAGTTTGTGCTAAGAGTGGATCTATGCAGCACTGTGCCGGGCAAGAGCGAGAGCAGCAGCTTGCAAAGGGAGTCTCAGCTCAGGGCTCACCCCATAAGCAAAGGAGATTTTCAATTACTTTGTTTTAAAGCATTTTAACTGCCCTGGATCCTAAGTGGTGTCTGGAAACCACAGCAGAAAGCCAGAGGGCCACCATCTCCAGAATGGCCCATTTCCCTGTATGTCCTCTTGCAAGAAGGCAGGTTTCTGTCTGCTTCCCTCAGGATTTTGCTGAACAATCCATCCCTTTCCCTGCTCATCCATCAGCGTGTCATCAGATCCATGCTTCCCTCAGCAGGTAAAGACAAGTCAGTCCAGCCATGCCAGCAAAGCTTGGCCCATGCTGTGCTGGGGGAGAGGGTGCTCCCAGTCTCAAGACTCCTGACAGCCAGGGCCAGAGTTTCATGAGCAGCCAGCACAGTAGGTGCATATATCCAATCCACCCCAACAATTACCTCTGCCCCTTGGCTTCCCATAGTCCTAAACCCTGGGGTCGGGAAGCTGACGGAGTATGGGGGAGGGCACAGGGAAGCAGGTATGTGAGAGCCTTAGGCAAGGGGTATTGTGTGGGGAGGGGAGCTATGTGAGTGGAAGAGCGTTGTGTCAGGGATACCAGTGCAATGTGAAGTGGGAGGAAGTCCCTGAGCCTCTGAGAGTACAGTGTGGGAGGAGCTGAGTCCACAGGGAACAGCCTCTGGGAGGCCGTGCTCTGTCTTGCTAGAACTGTGAGGAGGGACTCTGAAGATACTGGGAGGGGAAAAAGTGGGGGGGAGGAGGGACTGAGCCTGGAAAGGGTGGGATTACATACGTGACTTGGAAGAAGGCTGAGTGGTTGCATAAAGCAGTGGAGGGAGAGGGGCTGCAGTGCCAAGTTTCACCATGAGGAGGTGGTGTGGGAGGGGGAGTCGGACGGCTGAAGAAGGCAGCGCCTCTTGACAGATTGATTTGCAAAGCTGAGGTGGCTAAAGATGCACATTAAACAAATGTATCCAGGGTTCTGGTCCATCCCCCCCCCCCCCCACCACTCCTCCTGCCAAGCACTTGGATGAACGCTCCCAGCCACGCCTGGGAAATCAGTCAGCCACCAAGATGCTTCCTTCTCCTCTCTCCCCAACATGGGACTTTCCTCATCTCACGATTACTCTAGTGCCCGGTTCGTGTGGGGCGAGAGTGGTGCAGGATACGGAGATTTTCTGGACAGAAAACTGGCAGGTGGGCTTTATACTTGTCTGTCCACGGTAGGCCTGAGATAGCTGCGTTCCATTTGTTAGTGCCCAAATTATCAGGCTTGGGGGCTAGCCGCCTTATACTTCTAGGGGCTCCCCTGCATCTGACTTGTTCAAAGGTGGGGGGGTTGGCCCCCTCATTTCTCCTTGCCTGGCTAGAAGCTGCAGAGAGAGCAGCAGGGGCGCATTGAGACTGCTGGAGCCATCGGGAACCACAACTGCAACTCCATGGGGAGGGGAGTCCCCCAGGCTCAGTGCTTCACTGGTGGGTCCCAGGCTCTGATGTCCTGCTCTGCTCCCCTGCCTTTGCCTTCCAGGAAGCAAGAGGTGCGACCTGGTGCCCTGGCATGCCCAGCCCAACCTGACCACTCCTCCTCCAGCAACAGGCTGAGGAGAGACACGAGGAAGGGGGTCTGGGATCCGGGCAAACCAGCAGTTGGGGGGTGTGCAGGAGTGGGAGATCAAGGAGGCAAAAAGAGGCAGAGAATGGGAGCTGTCACTACAGGGGACCCAGGAGATGGGGGGGGCAAAAGACCCATCCCCATCCCATCTAGCTCTGCACGGGGCGGAGAGGGAGGGCTCTGTAGCATGGGGGGCCTCAGAGCTTCAGAATGGGAATGGGGATGGCAGGAGGATGGGGGAAGCAGAGCGGGGCAGGACTGGGTGGATGTAGGAGGCAGGGGAGGCAGGCGTAGGGGCTGGGAATTGGGGCAGATGGGGTGTGGGGGATTAGAAGAGGGAGCTATGATTGGGGGGAAGTAGGAGCAGAAGGCGAGGGGGTAACAGGTAGGGGAGATGGATTACGCTGTGATAATTGGGCCTATGAATTTATCCTAATTGTGACTCACTCGTGAAAAGTACGTGGCAGTTCCCAAGGCATCACAACAACCTGTAATACCAAGGCTGGTGGGGCAGGTCCGCTGGGAAACAGAGTGAATTACTCCAAACAAAGCTGCCAGGTACATTTGAAGGCCTATGTTAAGATCATGCCTGGTAAATGAGAAAAACCTGGAGCTAGAAATTAGTGAACCACAATTGGTGTGTCAGAAACTAGGCTTAACCAGTGGACAAAATAACAAGGGATGGGCGGTTCCACCTGCTGTCCCCTTGGGGGTCCCGAAAGAAACAGACTTTGGGGAGAAAAACTGACTACTGCAACGGCCTTCACCAGCATGGCTGCCACCCCCACCATCTCCTGGGACCGGGTAGGGGCAATAAGCCATCTTGCTGCCTCTGGGCTTAGCTCGGCTCAGTTCAGCAGCCAAAGGCCACCCTGGCACTTCACTCCACTCTGCCTCGAGTACCATCCACCTTCATTAAGGGTCCCCAGACCCCCCCCCCCACACACACACACACAATTCTCGTGCTGACTTTCAGGAACATTCAAATAGTTTTGCAAGGGTTTAATGGCTCCCACTGGGCCCTGCAGTGTTGGAGTTGTGTTATTAGGGCACTTGGCAAGAGACACAAGTATCTTTTAAAACCTCTCTAAGATTGTTCTTAATGTTCCATATGTGGCACATGGAGAATACTTGATTTGGGGGAGAGTAAAGGGCTTATTGGCTCATTTTGTGGGTAACCTGCATACGTCTCTTGGGGACTTTGAGCATGGGCGGTGGGTGAACTGGTGGTTGGTGGAGGCTAGCCCCCAGCCCCTCCCCTTTTGCCAGAGGCCTCGCCCCTCCCTCTTCCCTTTCTGCCCCCCCCCCGCCCTACAGGAGCCCAGAGCACCCTCACCATGGCCCCTGGCCCCCCAGCCTCGGGGCTCCAGCGCCGCTGCCCCCAGCCATGTAGTGCCGGGCAGCCGGGCTGTAGCGCCCCCAGCCCTGGAGCGCCAGGTGCGGGGGGGGGAGGCATGGTTGCAGCGCCCAGAGCACCAGGTGGGCAGCACGGTGTGGTACAGCACGGCCCTGGCCCCAACGCCTTGCAAGCACTGGCCCCAGCCACCCCCAGTCCCAGTGGCAGGCATTGCACGCTCGTGGTTACCCTCATCTATTGCCTGTCTGCAGTTGTTGCTGAAGACCATGAGCACTGGCCCATGGGGAGAACCCAGAGCACAGCGAGGGCCCCTGCACTGGCATGAGTCTGTCGGGCTTGCCCCTACTCCACTGGTAATTGGCTGCCGACTGCCCCTTCGCCCAGCAGTCCCCCTCACCCAGCACTCACTGGCGCTCCCTCCAGCTGCTAGTTCCTGTGCCCCCCTCACCTTTCTGGTGTCTCTTCAGAGGAATGAATGAATGGGGATGGGTGGGGTTGAGGGGGAGAGAGCACTGTGATGGAGAGGAGGCCTCGTGGGAGCAAGGACACCTAGATCGGCAGCCAGGTGACGGGGTACATGCTTCCACTCTTAGCCAGCGCCTATTTCCTGCTCTCCCATCTATGCCGCAAACGGGACTCAGGGCCAAGGCGCAGTCTGGCCTGCTGGGCAGATGGCCAGGGCTTCAGCAGGGGTTAGGGCATGGCTAAAGTCCATGTGAGGCCCATCTGCTTGGCAGATCCCAGCTGGATCCCAGCTGTATTTGTCGTGCACAGAGGCCCTGTATCCCACAGTTACCCTTGGAGTGTCTGCGTCTAGCTCCGAGCCCTGGTCTGCATGGGGGGCTGGGGAGGGTGGGAGTACGCTGGGCCATGTTGGGCTCTGGGCCAGGGTCCTTCCTCCCAGGGAGCTAAAGTCACCTGGCTTGTACTTCCCCATGAGACGCTGTGGCCTGAGCCCTCCGTGGAACCAGGCCCAGGGGCGGTGGCTGTTCCTGGATGTTGATGTTGTGGTAGCGCCCAAGAGCCAGGCACTCCCACTCCACACACAGTGGCAGGGAGAGCACACAGAGCGGGGACCAGGGCTAGGGCAGACTGGCCCATGGCGCTTGTACCTGGGGGGTGTTTGCTACAGCAACGCGCATCTCAGGGATGGGGGGGCCAAGAGAGGGGCACAGGCTGTGCAAACAGCCAATCATAGCGTGCAAGGAAAGCCCTGAGTCCAGACTGAGCCTCATTTGTGCACAAGAGGTTCTGGGGATGTCTCCTCCCCGCTATGCTCCTAGCAGCTGGGGCTGGGCACTCCCGCACCCCACTCCCAGTTGGCCTAGAGATGTGCATCGAGTGTGACTGGTTTCAACAAGGTTGCTTATGTCCCAGCTCTGGTTATAGGCTCCAGGAGCTCAGTGTATTTAACTTAACAGAGGGAAGGTTAAGGGGGTACTTGATCAGTCTAAGGGTACCTACCTAGGGAACACCCATTTCCAGGCTAGCTGATCACAGTGGTCCCTTCTGGCCTTGCGATTTACGACTTTCTGATCCAGCATCTGGGGTGTGCTGGGCCGTGGTAGCAGTGTCCAGGGGAGGGGGAGGAAGGAGCACGGCTCTGGGCACCCAGGGCTTTGTGTGGTGCAGCGAGTGTGCGTGCTGAAGGGTGACTTGTTGGGAGCGCTGTTTGCAAGGCAGGGTGTGTCTGTGCCTGGAGTGGGGTGCTGGTTTGCTATGACATTAGTGCATATTTGGAAGGCCCCAGGCTCAGAGAATGGAGAGCGAGGGTGAGGAAAGGGTGTGGAAATCTCAGCACTGTTCCGGGGGGCTGTGCTCAGCAGGAGCAAGGTGCTGTGGACCCTGGCAGGGCTGGGGGAGCCCAGGGCTGTGCCCTTGAGAGTTGTGTGAAACACTGTCACTGCCTTGGGATGTGGTTGTGCAAGGCTGGCTATGCAGCAGGTGTTGGGATTTGAACACAGCTTAATCTACAACTGCCAAATAATTCTAGTATAAACTCCAGCTAACTGCCAGGCTGGTTTAGTGCGTGTGTGAGCGTAACTGCGTGTGTCTGGCCTGTACAGATATGCATGCACCCAAACAGCATATGGTACGAGATGCCAGTGCTCTCCTAGAACGGAGCAGTCGGGCCTGCTGTCCCACAATGCTCAAGGAAAGGATCCCTCTCTCCTGATCTGTTTTGCTTTATTGCTCCCCACAGTCCCTCGCTGCCTCCTGCTGGCCTAGCAGTGGGTCTGGCCTGTCCCTGCAGCAGGATGCAACTGGCCGGACAAAGCAACTCTCTCCAGTCCCACATCTTTAAGGAACCGCCCAACAGCCCTCCCCTTTTGTCCTTCCTGACACATGGCTCAGACTCTGCACCCACAGCCCACTTGGGCTTTGATTTCCTCATGAATTTTTACCTGATTTTTACAGTATAAAAAATAAACCCAAGATCAAAATTAAAGCACTGACAGCTTGAGTAGAAGTAACTCTGGCCCTGCTCCTATCCTGGCTGCCCCTGCTCCAGGAAAACCCCATTACTCTCCTTAAGGATTATTGGACAGATTATAGCTTTAAAGTCATCAGTGCCCTTCGCTGGCACCGACCACCCTGACCGTGGTGGGACTATGTGGGCAGCCCCTGCAATGGGTGCTCCCAGGGGTGCCCTGCACCCTTCAATACAGGCTGAGTGCTGGGGCAAGCAGGGATCATGCAGCTGTGTGGATGTGGGGTGCCATGTCTTCAGAGTGATGCTGAGGGAAGACTTCCATCTCACCCCACCCCCCATGACCTTCCCCAGTACAGGGCCCACTCATTCCTGCTGGGTGTGCAGAAGAGAACTTGGCCCAAAGGCTACGTCTCCCCTGCAGCTGGGTGTGAGCCTCCCAGCCCTGCTAGACAGACTCACGCTAGCATGCTAAAGACAGCTGTGTAGATGCGGCAGCTCTGTCAGAGCCTTGAAAGGCGCCCTGTACACGCCACACAGCTATTTTTAGCATGCCAGCTCGAGCCCCGCTAACACAAGTCTGTCTACCTGGGTTGGGAGGCTCATGCCGAGCTGCAGTGAACACATACCCTTCGTGCTTCCAGACTTCCTGGAAATGCCTCGCTGCTCCTTTAAGCCCAGCCCCAGAAGGCTCTACTCTGCAAGGCTCCTTAGGCAGCCTATGGAAGGGAGAAATAGCATAATGTGCACACTGCCATTTCTGTGTCACTGTGCATCCATGCTGCCCTTCCCTCTGTGATGTTCTGTAGCTCGGGGGAAAACCCAGCACACCCATGTTCATCCTTATAATATGATTGTGTGCTATCTAATGCAAAGCTTGTCATGTCTGGAGTCTTTGGAAGGCTCATGATGCACTGAGCATTGTTGTTATGGTAATGTTATAGTAATCATTGTTATAGTAACATTATAGGTTGTAATTTCATGTATGTAGTTATGAGGCTGAGACTGTGTCCTCATGGATTAAAGCAAGCCAAGGCAAAAACTCTCCAAGAGCAGAGGGGCAGTTCACACCTCATCAGGGCATGTATGGGACAAACCCAGCCCAGCCTCACAGGAACAAAGGACACTGGCCTAGGCAACAACAAAGGATCTGTTGGACACTCAAATGAGTCACCCCCCTTCCTTTGGTCAGTTTGTGACTGCAATGAGGTAATGCTCACCTGACTCTGAAAGGGGGGGCAAAGCCAAAAGGGAAGAAAGGACATGATAAAAGGGAGGGATATTTGCCATCCTCTTCCTCTCTCTTCCACCTACATCTACAGACACCACCACCACCAAGCAACTGAAGCATTGATCAAAGGGCAACCAGCCAGCCTGTGGTGAGAAGCATCTAAATTGGTAAGGGCATTGAAAGTGTTAAGATCAGCTTAGAATGAGTTTTGCTTTTATTTCATTTGACCAAATTTGACGTGTTATGCTTTGACTTATAATCACTTAAAATCTGTCTTTCGTAGTTAATAAATTTGTTTGTTTATTCTACCTGAAGCAGTGCGTTTGGACTGAAGTGTGTCAGAGACTCCCCTTGGGATAACAAGCCTGGTACATATCAATGTCTTTGTTAAACTGATGAACTCATATAAGCGTGCAGCGTCCAGCGGGCATAACTGGACATTGCAAGACGGAGGTTCCTAGGGTTGTGTCTGGGACCGGACATCATAGAATCATAAAGTATTAGGGTTGGAAGAGACTTCATGAGGTCATCTAGTCCAATCCCCTGCTCAAAGCAGGATCAACACCAACTAAATCATCCCAGCCAGGCCTTAAAAACCTCTAAGGATGGAGATTCCACCACCTCCCTAGGTAAGCCATTCCAGTGCTTCACCACCCTCCTAGTGAAATAGTGTTTCCTAATATCCAACCTAGACCTCCTCCACTGCAACTTGAGACCATTGCTCCTTGTTCTGTCGTCTGCCACCACTGAGAACAGCCAAGCTCCATCCTCCATCCAAAACTGGACACAACACTCCAGGTTTGGTCTCACCAGTGCTGAATAGAGGGGAATAATCACTTCCCTCGATCTGCTGGCAATGCTCCTACAGCCCAATATGCTGTTGGCCTTCTTGGCAACAAGGGCACACTGCTGACTCATATCCAGCTTCTCATCCACTGTAATCCGCAGGTCCTTTTCTGCAGAACTGCTGTTTAGCCAGTCGGTCCCTAGCCTCTAGTGGTGCATGGGATTCTTCCTTCCTAAGTGCAGGACTCTGCACTTGTCCTTGTTGAACCTCACCAGATTTCTTTTGGCCCAATCCTCCAATTTGTCTAGGTCACTCTGGACCCTATCCCTACCCTCCAGCGTATCTACCTCTCCCCCCACTTTAGTGTTGTCTGCGAACTTGCTGAGGGTGCAATTCATCCCATCATCCAGATCATTAATAAAGATGTTGAACAAAACCGGCCCCAGGACTGACCCCTGGGGCACTCCTCTTGAGTAGATATCGAGCCGTTGATCACTACCCATTGAGCCCAACAATCTAGCCAGCTTTCTATCCACCTTATAATCCATTCATCCAGCCCATACTTCTTTAACTTGCTGGCAAGAATACTGTGGGAGACCGTATCAAAAGCTTTGCTAAAGTCAAGATATATTACATTCACCGCTTTCTCCATATCCACAGAGCCAATTATCTCATCATAGAAGGCAATCAGGTTGGTCAGGCATGACTTGCCGTTGATGAATCCATGTTGACTGTTCCTGATCACCTTCCTCTCCTCCAAATGCTTCAAAATTGATTCCTTGAGGACCTGCTCCATGATTTTGCCAGGGACTGATGTGAGGCTGACCTGTCTGTAGTTCCCCGGGTTCTCATTCTTCCCTTTTTTAAATAAGGGCACTATATTTGCCTTTTTCCAATTGTCTGGGACCTCCCCCGATCACCACAAATTTTCAAAGATAATGGCCAATGGCTCTGCAATCACATCAGCCAACTCCCTCAGCATCCTTGGATGCATTAGATCTGGAACCATAGACTTGTGGATGTCCAGCTTTTCTAAATAGTCCCTAACCTGTTGTTTCGCCACTGAGGGCTGCTCACCTCCTCCCCATACTGTGTTGCCCAGTGCAGCAGTCTGGGAGCTGCCCTTGTCTGTGAAGACTGAGGCAAAAAAAGCATTGAGTACTTCACCTTTTTCTACATCATCTCTCACCAAGTTGCCTTCCCCATTCAGTAAGTGTACCACACGTTCCCTGACTTTCTTGTTGCTAACATACCTGTAGAAACCCTTCTTGTTACCCTTCACATCCCTTGCTAGCTGCAACTCCAATTGTGCCTTGGCCTTCTTGATTACACTCCTGCATGCTCTAGCAATATTTTTATACTCCTCCCTAGTCATCTGTCCAAATTTCCACTTCTTGTAAGCTTCCTTTTTTAGTTTAAGCTCACCAAAGATTTCACTGTTAAGCCAAGCTGGTTGCCTGCCATATTTGCTATTCTTTCTGCACTTCGGGATGGTCTGTTCCTGTGCCCTCAATAAGGCTTCTTTAAAATACAGCCAGCTCCTGTGGACTCCTTTCCCCGTCATATTAGCCTCCCAGGGGATCCTGCCCAGCAGTTCCCTAAGGGAGTCTAAGTCTGCTTTTCTGAAGTCCAGGGTCCATATTTTGCTACTCTCCTATCTTCCTTTTGTCAGGATCCTGAACTCAACCATCTTGTGGTCACTGCTGCCTAGGTTGCCACCCACTTCTACTTCCCCTACCAATTCTCCCCTGTTTGTAAGCAGCAGGTCAAGAGGAGCAAGGCCCCTTGTTGGTTCCTCCAGCACTTGTACCAGGAAGTTGTCCCCAACACTCTCCAAGAACTTTCTGGATTGTCTGTCCATGGCTGTATTGCTCTCCCAGCAGATGTCAGGGTGATTGAAGTCCCTCATTAGAACCAGGGCCTGTGATCTGGAAACTTCAGTTAGTTGTCCGAAGAAAGCCTCGTCTACCACATCCTTCTGATCTGGTGGTCTATAGCACACGCCCACCACGACATCACCCTTGTTGCTCTTGCCTCTAAACTTAACCCAAAGACCCTCAAAAGGCTTTTCTCCAGTTTCAAACTGGAGCTCTGAGCAATCATACAGCTCTCTTACATACAATGCAACTCCTCCACCTTTCCGCCCATACCTGTCTTCCTGAACAGTTTATACCCATCCATGACAGTGCTCCAATCATGTGAACTGCCCCACCAAGTTTCTGTTATTCCATTCACATCATAGTTCCTTGATTGTGCCAGGACTTTGAATTCTTCCTGCTTGTTTCCCAGGCTTTTTGCGTTTGGGTACATGCACCTAAGAAAATTAGCCAATTGCCCTACTTTCTCAGTATGAATCAGGAGGCTTCCCATCTTGTACCCTCTCCTTGTGTTTCCTCCCAGTATTCCACTTCCCCACTTACCTCTGGGCTTAGGTCACCATCCCCCAGCGAACCTAGTTTAAAGCCCTCCTCACTAGGTTAGCAAGCCTGCTTGCAAAGGTGCTCTTCCCTGTCTTCGTTAGGTGGATCCCATCTCTTCCTAGCAATCCTTCTTCCCGGAACAACATCCCATATTGGCTAGTGTAATTTGGTTGCAAGTAGCTGGAAGCAGCTTACGTGCCAGAGGCTGTGCATGAACAGCCCAGGAGTGGGGGTTCCCACAGCAGAGCAGGGTAAGGCTGGCTCCCAGAGTCAAGGATTTGAGTGACCTAGCAGATCACCGGTCTAGATAACACCAGAGGGGAACGTCACACCCTCCCACCAGGACTGGACATGGCTCAGTAAACTGGCTAAAAGATAGGAAACAAAGGGTAGGATTAAATGGTCAGTTTTCAGAATGGAGAGAGGTAAATAGTGGTGTCCCCCGGGGGTCTGTACTAAGACCAGTCCTATTCAACATATTCATAAATTATCTGGAAAAAGGGGTAAACAGAGAGGTGTCAAAATTTGCTGATGATACAAAACTACTCAAGATAGTTAAGTCCCAGGCAGTTACAAAAGTTACAAAAGGATCTCACAAAACTGGGTGACTGGGCAATAAAATGGCAGATGAAATTCAATTATGATAAATGCAAAGTAATTCATATTGTAAAACATAATCCCAACTATACATATAAAATGATGGGTTCTAAATTAGCTGTTACCGCTCAAGAAAGAGATCTTGGAGTCATTGTGGATCGTTCTCTGAAAATATCCACTCAATGTGGCAGTCAAAAAAGCTAACAGAATGTTGGGAATCAGTAAGAAAGGGGTAGATAATAAAACAGAAAATATCATATTGCCTCTCTATAAATCCATGGTACGCCCACCTCTTGAATACTGCATGCAGATCTGATCGCCCCATCTCAAAAACGATATATTGGGTTTCGAAAAGATACAGAGAAGGGCAACAGAAATGATTAGGGGTATGGAACAGCTGCCATATGAGGAGAGATTAATAAAACTGGGACTTTTCAGCTTGGAAAAGAGACGACTAAGGGGGGATATGATAGACGTCTATAGAATCATGACTGGTGTGGAGAAAGTAAATAAGGAAGTGTTATTTACTCCTTCTCATAACACAAGAACTAGGGGTCACCAAATGAAATTAATAGGCAGCAGCTTTAAAACAAACATAAGGAAGTATTTCTTCACACAACGCACAGTCAACCTGTGGAACTCTTTGCCAGAGGATGTTGTGAAGGCCAAGCCTATAAAAGGGTTCAAAAAAGAACTAGATTTGGTTCATGGAGGATAGGTCCATCAATAGCTATTAGCCAAGAGGGGCAGGGATACAAAATCATGCTCTGAAGTGTCCCTAGCCTCTGTTTACCAGAAGCTGGGAATGGGTGACAGCGGATGGATCACTTGATGATTACCTGTTCTGTTAATCCCCCCTGGGCACCTGGCATTGGCCACTGTCAGAAGTCAGGATCCTGGGCTAGATGGACCATTGGTCTCACCCAGTGTGGCCGTTCTTATGTTCTTAACTTATTTGACACATGCAAGCTTTTAAAATAAATAAATAAATAAATAAATAAAAATCTGTCATAGAAAGGTTTCCTTGTTTCCCCCACATGTAGAGATTTTCCCACATCAATTATATTGGCTTGAGACCCAGTATTGGTGACTAAGGTTTGATTAGTTCTTCAGGGTTTTGAACTGAGGTGGAAAGTCCTGCACTTAGGGTGGAAGAATCCCATGTACCGCTAATGGCTAGGCAGCAGTACTGCAGAAAAGGACCTAGGGGTTACAGTGGACGAGAAGCTGGATATGAGTCAACAATGTGCCCTTGTTGCCAAGAAGGCCAATGGCATTTTGGGATGTATAAGTAGGGGCATTGCCAGCAGATCGAGGGACGTGATCATTCCCCTCTATTCGACACTGGTGAGGCCTCATCTGGAGTACTGTGTCCGGTTTTGGGCCCCACACTAGAAGGATGTGAAAAAATTGGAAAACGTCCAGTGGAGGGCAACTGGAAAATGATTAGGAGACTGGAACACATGACTTATGAGGAGAGGCTGAGGGAACTGGGATTGTTTAGTCTGCGGAAGAGAAGAATGTGGGGGGATTTGATAGCTGCTTTCAACTACCTGAAAGGGGGATGGATCAAAGAGGATGGATCTAGACTGTTCTCAGTGGTAGCAGATGACACAACGAGGAGTAATGGTCTCAAGTTGCAGTGGGGGAGGTTTAGGTTGGATATTAGGAAAAACTTTTTCAGTAGGAGGGTGGTGAAGCACTGGAATGGGTTACCTAGGGAGGTGGTGGAATACCCTTCCTTTGAAGTTTTTACGGTCAGGCTTGACAAAGCCCTGGCTGGGATGATTTAGTTGGGGATTAGTCCTGCTTTGAGCAGGGGATTGGACTAGATGGCTTCCTGAGGTCCCTTCCAACCCTGATATTCTATGATTCTATGAAAGGGCAGAGTCCCCTTTGGCCACGAGGTGAAATGTGCTTGCTTTCAGCCTTGAAACATTAGTCTCTAACCTTGTGTAGCGGGGCGGTCACCCTGCTCCGGTTAGGAAGGGGTTAAAAGCAGCAAGGTTGAGTAAAGGTTGAGTGGTTGAGTAAACAGCCACAGGTGTGGCCACACCCAGCTAGGGTCCAGCTGACCCTGATGAAAGGGCAGGCTGAAGGTGGGAGAGACACTCTTGCTGTAGCTGAGGAGTAGAGAGGACCAGGCTGCCTGGGAGAGCAAGTAGGGTACCTGAGGTAGAGCAGGGCTGAGGAGTTCTGGCCTGGTGAGTCCCCAGGCTGAGGCCTTGCTAAAGGCCAGGGGAGGTAATTGGGGTGCAGGGAGGCAGCTGGGTTGGAAAAGTAGCAGGTCCAAACCCCCTTGCTGATGATGAGTGGTCACTTCATACTGAAGTTTGTCCCTGAGAGAAGGGGCTAGCTGTGGACTGGCAGTGGATCACTGAGGTGGGTTTAGGGGATTGGAGTTTCCTGGGGAGGGGAGACCCAGAGTGTGGGGGCACTGCTGTGGGGCAGCAACCCAAGGTAAGGGGTACTGGGGTCCAGGAGGGATGTGGGGCCTGAAGTGCTATAAGTGGTGGAGATCAGAAGGAAGTAGGCACAGGTAGGAAGGCACTGGCCAATAGGAGGCACTCTGAGGCTGGAACTGAGCTAATTCCCGGATGGCCAGCAGGAGGAGGCGTGGCAGTGAGTGCCTGCCGTGCTACACCTTGTTACAGGCAAATGTTCAGAAAAAGCTGTTGGGTCACTGTTGGATGTGTTCTTCAGTTCTCAGTTACATTATTTCTTTCCCCTTGAGCCTTGTACAGTTGCACACATGGCAACTAAAACTTCTGGCTTTGCCAGTAGAGGAATACAAAACAGTCCTAATTAAAATGTTAAAAATCCCATAATTGACTTGCCATTTCCCCTTCTTGCTCACATATGTGGCCTATGTGGAACACAATGTGGTGGGGAGTGGAAAGATTTCATATGTGTCCATTTCTTATTTTCTGAATCTCTGTGACAAGTGTACTAACCCCATGCTGGTGAGGTGAGGGTTAAAAAACGGCTCTGGGGTGAAGAAACCCACACCCCCCTCACCTCTGCTGAGCATGCTCCCAGTGGAGGAAGCATTTAAAAGGGAGTGACTCAGTTCCATCTGGGTTGATGTAGAGGAGAGCAGTCAGGTGCAGCTGCCTCCTGCTGGGAAGCCACCAACACTCCATGCCACTAGGACTGAACCTCCGAGCCAAGCCGCTGGAAGGCTGTTGACCACAAGAGGCTAGGGTGATGACTTGCTGTGGCCAGTGGAAAGTCCCCAGGGATGGATCTGAGGGGAACACACGAGGGATCCCAAATCCAACCTGTGATGACGGAGGGACAAGCACAAGGGTAGGAAGTGACCCAGGAAGCATGCTTAGGGGTATCAGGCAGGCCCTGGGTCAGAACCCAGTGGAGTAGGATGGGCTGGGGTTCCTCCTTGGGGGAGGGGTAGCTCAGTGGTTTGAGCATTGGCCTGCTAAACCCAGGGTTGTGAATCCTTGAGGGGGCCATTTAGGGATCGGGGGGCAAAAATTGGGGATTGGTCCTGCTTTGAGCAGGGGGTTGGACTAGATGACCTCCTGAGGTCCTTTCCAACCCTGATATTCTATGATTCTCTACCCCCAGTGGAGAACACTCCCCCAAACTGTAACTGCCAGGTAAACAGACCCTAGTTAGACTCTCGCTGTTAGGTATTATACCCCATGGTATGGCCATTAGGCACTACTGCTGGCCTGGAGCCCACACCCTGCCCCTGATGACAGCTCATTCCATAGCTTCAACAGAAGGAGTGACCACTCATCTGGAACACATGCTGACAAAACATGTCCTGACCCTATCCTGCAGTCCCTATATACACAATGTTTCAATTTTGCGCCCCCCGCCCCCTGACTGTTAAGAGTGTGGTATTAAAGTGGCAAAGTCAAACACTCACTCATTAGTAAAGGGCAGAATGAAGGTTGCTGTGCAATCCTGCCCCAGGGCACCTGCCCCCTAGTTACAGGAGGGGGTCAGAGATTTCCAGACCAGGGGAGGCTGTGGTGGTTACTGAGCTGATCAGCATAACACAGGCCAGCGAACCTCCCCCAGTGATCCCTGCTTCTGACCTATTGTGGGCACTTCCCTGGTCCATATTACCAGCACAACATGCAAGCAGCTCCCATGCTTAACTATACTGACCCTCATGATACCCTGGGGAGACAGGGCAGGCTGTTATCCCCTGGTACAGATGGGAATGGAGGCACAGAGAGGCTAAGGACTTGGGACATCCTGGGCTTCACTGGTCAGAAGTGCTGAGGGTTCCCAGCTTAGTTGGAGCAGCTAGTGCCCAGCATTTCTGACCTGGAGGCCCTCCTGGCTCTGCTGGGGGATCCATGACATGGACAACACACAATGAATGGTCACCTCTGGCAGGGCCGGCTCTAGGTTTTTTGCCGCCCCAAGCAAAAATTTGCTGCCCCAAGCTCCGAGAGCACAACTGCCCAAGCAAAAAAAAAAAAGAAAAAAGCAGGGGGCGGGGGTGGCAGGAATGCTGCCCCTAGCACATGCTTGCTTTGCTGGTGCCTAGATCCGGTCCTGACCTCTGGACATGTAGGCTGTGTAAGTTCTTTAACTTCCCAGAGGACATCTGTGGCACAGCCAAAGACAGAACCCAGCTTTCCTAGTGCGCAGACCACTGCCTGAATCACAAGACCATCCTGTCTCTTTCTGCAACCTCCTGCCTCGTTCATTGAGTAGACCCCTTCCAGCTGCTGCAGTGAGACTGTCCTTATTCATTAGACCACACTGCTACATTTACTGTTGTGATAAATGGGGGGAGGAGGGTAGCTCCCTTTCGTGGGCACCTAGCCAGCCAGTGAGCTATAGAATCCCTCTTGATGGTAGTTCTCTACTTGCTTTACCTGTAAAGGGTTAAAAAGTCTGGCTGGATGCATAGGTAAAAGGGAGTGAGTGGGAATCTGGCCAAAAGAGCCAGTGGGAAGGCTAGAACTTTTTAAAATTGAAACAAGACTCCCCTTTTGTCTGTCTGTTTTGTTCTCCGGAGAGAAAGGAGACGCAGAGCGGGAACAGGGCTGAACTATGCTGTAGGAAGCTTTAAGCCAGGTATGAAAAACCATCAGATCATACCTAGAGACTAATTATTTAAACCCCCCAGATATGTAAGTAGATAAGGGAATGTCTAGGAAAACGTGATTAGGTTTATATTTTTTTTTCCCCCTGTATTGGCTTGTGGACTCCTCTGCGCTAACCCACAAATGCTTTTGTTTTGCTTGTAACCATTAAGTTGGACCTCAAGAGAACCATTCTTGATGCTTAATTATTATATTTGCTCTTTTTAAATCTAGCAATAACCTAAGTTCCAGATGTATTTTCTTTCTTTTTGTTTTTAATAAAATTTACCTTTCTTAAAAACAGGATTGGATTTTTGTGTCTTAAGAGGTTTGTGCACATGTTGTCTAATTAGCTGGTGGCAACAGCTGATTTCCTTTTTTTTTTTTCTCTCTCAGCTCTTCCCTGGAGGGGGGTGAAAGGGCTTGAGGATACCCCACAGGGAAGAATTCCCAAGTGCTCCTTCCTAGGTCCAAAGGGGTTTTTTGCACTTGGGTGGTGGCAGCATCTACCCATCCAAGGTCAGAGAGAAGCTGTGACCTTGGGAGTTTAATACCAGCCTGGAGTGGCCAGTATTAATTTTTAGAATCCTTGCAGGCCCCCACCTTCTGCACTCGAAGTGCCAACGTGGGGATTCAGCCTTGACAACTGTTCCATCCTGGGCACTGAGTGAGGCAGCCCTGGGGAGGCAGTCAGTACCTACAATTACAGACTGTAGCATAATGCATACATCCCAGGCAGAGGCATTCAGGCTGCACAGGCAATCCCAATCCAGGCACTTGAGTGCTTGACTTTGCACTTTACGTACTAATGTTCTGTGGGGGATAAACTCCAGTATTGCTGCAGAAAGGGCACAAATAACATTATTCTGTGATGAGCGCATTCACCTCTTGTGAGTGTCTTCTGTCAACTGGGTGCGATCCTGCACCCTCTGGTCCTGGCACCTGCTCTTGGCTGTTGCCCTCATCAGGTGGGTCTTCAGTGGCTCAGCCCTCTAGCTAAGTCACACGCAGTCTAAGATGGACAAACTCCTTCTGCGGTAACAAAGGTCCATCAAGGACTATCACTGTGCCCAGCATCCACAGCCCTGTCTCTGGGCTCACTTCTCACCCCGTTCTGGGCCAGCTTTAAAGTAGCTTGTCCCTGGAGACTCTGTCCTCAGCACTTCTGTGGTGTCCCAGCTCTCCAGCCTGGTCACTCCGTAACTTCAGTCCCCTTCCAGTGAGTGGTGACCAAGGGTTCACCAGACGGCCTGTCTGTCCTCCCCATGTTCTTCAGCCCCATCCCTGAGCCCTTCACTCAGGCTTTTAAAGGAGCCTTGTCCCCTGCTTGGAGCTTAGGGCACTTTGCTAGTGGCCGGTGGGGGTCCCAACCCAGGGATCCTATAAATAACTCTCACAGTTGCTGCTGGTATTCCCTGGGCTGCTTCCCACATAGCCCCATCCTCTTCACCCTGATCTCAGGGCTAAAGATCTCAACTCCTCTTCTTCCTCATCCTCACTGAATGCCAGTCCCACCAGAACCTGTCTTCTGGCTCTCCCTTGAGCTCCACTGACCAGCAAAGAGCTCTGGTCCCAGCCAGGAACTGAGTTGCTCAGGCCATGCTGCTCCTTTTATCTGAGTCTGCTGGACTCTGGCTGCTGCTGTGCAGCCTTTCTAGGCAGGCCTGAAGGACCCAACTCTGTGGCTCCTTCCTGGGGTGGGGTGTAGTAGGACCACAAGGCCTCCAGCAGGGGGCCTCAGAGGGCCTGGTACACCCTGTCACATTTCCCCAGTTTCAAAGGACACTAAATTAGATTAAGTTAGCTGGGACATGGTTCCTGCTGTCTAGTTGTAATGTAACATGCACAGCACACTTTGGGAACTCTACAAGTAATAATCAATATTAACAACCGTTGAGGAGCCATCACACCATCAGTTTCTTGATCTTCTGTAGTCCAGTTAGGGGACACACTGACCCAAGGATGTTCCACTCAGAGCAGGAGAATGCTTATTAATCCTTGTTCTACGGAAATTGTACGGGGTTCCATAAAAAATTACCATAAAGTCATATAGAATTGAATAGAAAAATGATACCTTTTCCTCTGGTTTGGTTTTAACCTAGGATTCGATAGTAGGGAGATCATTTTCTGTCTTTCTGTAGCACTTTTCCATAAGAGACAACTTTAATTGTTAAATTGGCTAGCAGGTAAGACAACATCAAATAATTACCTAATCTAAATTTTATCTTGCTGCCCATCACCCTAGCATCTGAGCACCTTCCATGTAAAACCAATAACAAAGTCCCTAGACTTCATAGTCTCTGTTACTTAGGCCCAGATCCTCACAGGCATATAGGTGGCTTTCTCCATTTATAGGGTCAGACTTCTGCAAGGGTTTGATAGGGTATACTTGCCCCGTACTGGAGTGGAAGGGATTAAAGCAATGCTCTTAGCAGCAGAAGCCATGCTCCCAGACCCTGCTAGGCATGCTCCAACTGCTGCTGCAGTATAAAAGGGAGCAGCCTAGCTCAGTCTGGGCTGGCCTCTGCCAAGGAGGGATGCACCTTTCTGGCTCTAGCCAAGGAGCAGTCAGAAGCCCAGGCTGTGAGAG
This sequence comes from Natator depressus, assembly GCF_965152275.1. NCBI lineage: Eukaryota > Metazoa > Chordata > Testudines > Cheloniidae > Natator > Natator depressus. The sequence continues at coordinate 41,281,179 of NC_134241.1, read as the reverse complement.
CGGGGGATGCTGAGACCTGGACAGGCAGCCAGGTACCGGCAGACACCCCAGAGAGATTGCAGCCACTGAGGACTGCGCTGCTCAAGGAAACTCTGGGGATACCCTGACTTCAAGTGTAGCAGTCAAGGTAGGAAGTAGCCCAGGGAGGGACTAGCCAGTGTCCCTGCAGCAGTTGGTGTGTTGGAGGTGGATTCCCTGCCAACTTCATGGCAAATCCCTTCACTACTACCTGGGCTGGGACCCAGTGGAGCAGGGAGGGCCCAAGTCCCCCTCCCTCCCCACTTTGGTGGCTGGCCCACCAAACCCCCTGCTATGGACTTTGGCCATTAGGCTGCATTTCCCTGCAGCCAAGGGGAGTCTTATTGACTTTGGCTATTGAGCTGCACTTCCTTGCAGATGAGGGGAGTCCTGCTGACTTTGACCATTGGGCTGTGCTCCCCTGGGGAGCCCTATTGATTCTGGCCATTAGGCTGCACTTCCCTGCAGATGAGGGGAGCCCTAATGTTGCTGGCCATTCAGCCATGCAGCCCTGAGGCTGAGGGCAGCCATATTGACTTAACCACAGGGCTACCACACTCTTGCCCCACCCCCAGGGTGACCTGGTGTACTTGCCCCGCAACAGGCAGATAGTGGATTTTTTGGAGGGGGGCAGGAGGATGTTAGGGATTTGGCAATAAAAGGATTGTTCAAATTGAGAGTGTCATTGTGGGGGAAAGGTTGTCTCAGGGGGAAAGCTTTGCAGTGTTTCCTAAATATGGCCAGACTCTGGCTTGGCCTGTCCTCTGGAAGATGGTTGCTGAACCCTGGCATGACCAAAGTGATGCTGGTAGAAAAGGGGAAACTTTTCAGAATAATAACAGGTACACCAAAAGGGCAGATTTGTAACCTATATGTTCAATAAACTAAGAATGTGAAGGAACTGTGCTGCTCTGTGGTTGGATTATTACAATATGCTGCACAAATTTGCTTTCCACATCTGTTAGCTCCCTACCTTTTCTTGACAGGAAATAGGCAGGGGTGCCCACCCAGCAGAACTACTATTATAGGCCTTTTCAGCTCCAGCTTCCCTTAAGCCAAAGAACAGCCTGGATGGGAGAGCAGAGAGGGCTGGTCTTTGGCTGGCGAGCTGGGCAGCCTACTTGTGGGTGACCGCAGCAGTACTGCCCAGGGGAACACTTCTGGGTGCAGGTAGCCAATAGTGCGGCCAAGGCTAGGTACTGTAAGGGGCAGGTGACTTGTTGTGAAGTGCTGTCATGTGCCAGATAGTCTCATTAAGCCTGGACACAGCTGTCTGCTAGGCAGTGCCTGTGCTACCAGCGCCCCACCACCCTCCCAATGCCAGAGGTGCTGCTGTCTTGAGTGCACACTGGCTGCTGCTGTTCTTAGTGCTGTGCCCAGAGAGCCGGTCTAGACAGCACAGTGACTGTCCATGCAAAGCTCCCACCACGGCTAGTCCCAAATGGAGCTGCATGGGTGGTACCCCCAAATGCCAGTCTAGAGAAGGCACCTGAAGCAGTGTCTCAGGAGGACAGATGCTCTTTGAGTTTCAGTCCAGCATTGCTCACAGGAGCTCTGGAGGCACTGGCCAGTGAGTGGGACCCATATCTTCCCTGTGTTGACAAGGCCAGTGAGGAGGGATTGGTCCATTGTGAAGACTGGCAGCAGCTCTCTGTGGGAGGGGAGCTGGGTGCCAGCTATTCCCACCCACCGCAGGATCCATGCACCCCATCCCGTACACCCTCTTTCATTCTAACAATAAAAGGGTTGGGCCTGAAATGACTATTTAAATTTCTATTGCAGTTTTTAAGTCTAAATGTAGCTAAAGCTCTGCTGGCTTCCTTGCAGTCCTGCTCTTTGCAGGTTCCTCTGTCTTTGCAAAGAAATGTGTTTTGCCGTAGCTGGATGCCAAACATTAAACATATCTGTGTTGCTGAATGAATCCCCCTCAGTCACTTTCAGCCTATGGATATGGTATGTTGAATGGATATGGTATGCTCCAGGGTATGCTGAATTATACAGCAGGATTCAGGCTAGCTCACTGAGGATTGTGGGGGGAGGGGAGGCAATACCTGGGAATTCAGCTAGGACCCCATCCAAAGAGAATGTTAGCTCATTGTCTCTGGAGACCACAGCCCAAAGTTACTTTTCTATGCAGCTTGCCAAGGGATGCAAGTATCCCTGTCCCATTTTGCCGATGGTACAGCTGAGACCCAGAGGTTGTTTTGGCAGAGATGAGAACAGAACTGAGGTAAAGCCAAGCCTCATCTACTTAGCTACTCTGCCTTTCAAAAGGAATGTGCCATGGCTAGATGTTGAGTGATGCTCTCTAGAGAATGGGGCCATACCTGCCTGCGAGACAAAACCTTCTGTTAAAAGAAGATCCAAGGGCTAGAAGTTGAAGCTAGACAAATTCAGACTGGAAATAAGGTGTAATCTTTTAACAGTGAGGGTATGTCTACGCTACGAAATTAGGTCGAATTTATAGAAGTCGGCTTTGTAGAAAGCGTTTTTATACAGTTGATTGTGTGTGTCCCCACACAAATGCTCTAAGTGCATGTAGTCAGCGGAGAGTGTCCACAGTACCGAGGCAACCGTCAACTTCCGGAGCATTGCACTGTGGCTGGCTATCCCACAGTTCCCGCAGTCTCCATTGCCCATTTGAATTCTGGGTAGAAATCCCAGTGCCTGATGGGGCTAAAACATTGTCGCGGGTGGTTCTGGGTACATATTGTCAGGCCCCCGTTCCCTCCCTCCCTCCATGAAAGCAAGGGCAGACAATCGTTTTGCGCCTTTTTTCTTGAGTTACCTGTGCAGATGCCATACCACGGCAAGCATGGAGCCCGCTCAGCTAACCATCACCGTATGTCTCCTGGGTGCTGGCAGACAGTTTATTGCCTTTTGGCAGCAGACAGTGCAGTATGACTGGTAGCCGTCATCGACGTAGTCCTGGGTGCCCTCTTAACCGGGTGCCTGGGCAAACATGGGAGTGACTCAGCCAGGTCATTTTCCTTATTTCGTCTCATGGCAATTCAGTCCTGCACTGTCTTTTAATCTGCAGCTAGCAGAAGATGACGGCCAGTAGTCATACTGCACCGTCTTCTGCCAAGCACCCAGGTGTTGATGATGGCTGCAGTCGTACTGCACAGTCTGCTGGTGGTAGAATGTGCATTTGGATGTTTAAAGCGCGCTGGCGCAGTTTACTGACTCGGTTAGACCTCACCGAAACCAATATTCCCACTGTTATCACTGCTTGCTGTGCGCTCCGCAATACCTGTGACAGTAAGGGGGAGACATTTATGGCTGGGTGGGAGGTTGAGGCAAATCGCCTGGCTGCTGGTTACGCACAGCCAGACACCAGGGTGGTTAGAGCACAGGAGGGCACAGTGCGCATCAGAGAAGCTTTGAAAACCAGTTTCATGCCTGGACAGGCTACGGTGTGAAAGTTCTGTTTGTTTCTCCTTGATGAAACCCCCCGCCCCTTGGTTCACTCTACTCCCCTGTAAGCTAACCACCCTCCCCACCTCCCTTCGATCACCACTTGCAGAGGCAATAAAGTCATTGTTGCTTCACATTCATGCATTCTTTATTCATCCATCACACAAATAGGGGGATAACTACCAAGGTAGCCCAGGAGGGGTGGTGGAGGAGGGAAGGACAAGGCCACACAGCACTTTAAAAGTTTAAAACTTATTGAATGCCAGCCTTCTGTTGCTTGGGCAATCCTCTGGGGTGGAGTGGCTGGGTGGCCGGAGGCCCCCCCACTGTGTTCTTGGGCGTCTGGGTGAGGAGGCTATGGAACTTGGGGAGGAGGGCAGTTGGTTACACAGGGGCTGTAGCAGCAGTCTGTGCTCCTGCTGCCTTTCCTGCAGCTCAACCATATGCTGGAGCATATTGGTTTGATCCTCCAGCAGCCTCAGCATTGAATCCTGCCTCCTCACGATGCCGCCATCTTTAAGCTTCAGCCCTCTCTTCAGCCCACCACCTCCCCTCCCGGTCATTCTGTGCTTTCCTAAACTCTGACATTATTTGCCTCCACGCATTCGTCTGTGCTCTATCAGTGTGGGAGGACAGCATGAGCTCAGAGAACATTTCATCATGAGTGCGTTTTTTTTCGCCTTCTAATCTTCTCTAGCCTCTGGGAAGAAGATCCTTGAAACACATGCAGCTGGTGGAGAGAAAAAAAGGGACAGTGATTTAAAAAGACACACTTTTTTTTTTTTTTTTTTAGAACAATGGGTACACTCTTTCACAGTAAACCTTAACATTACATACATAGCACATGTGCTTTCATTACAAGGTCGCATTTTGCCTCCCCCCAGCACATGGCTAGCCCTTCCCCCCCCCTCCCCTCTTCCCATGGCTAACAGTGGGGAACATTTCTATTCAGCCACAGGTAAACATCCCAGCAGGAACAGGCACCTCTGAATGTCCCCTTAAGAAAAGCACCCTATTTCAACCAGGTGACCATGAATGATATCACTCTCCTGAGGATAACACAGAGATAAAGAATGGATGTTGTTTGAACGCCAGCAAACATACACTGCAATGCTTTGTTCTACAATGATTCCCGAGTACGTGCTACTGGCCTGGAGTGGTAAAGTCTCCTACCATGGTGGATGGAATAAGGCTGCCCTCCCCAGAAACCTTTTGCAAAGGCTTTGGGAGTATATCCAGGAGAGCCACGAATGCCAGGGCAAATTAATCATTAAACATGCTTGCTTTTAAACCATGTATAGTATTTTAAAAGGTATACTCACCAGAGGTCCCTTCTCTGCCTGGCGGGTCCAGGAGGCAGCCTTGGGTGGGTTCGGGGGGTACTGGCTCCAGATCCAGGATGAGAAACAGTTCCTGGCTGTCAGGAAAACTGGTTTCTCCGCTTGCTTGTTGTGAGCTATCTACAACCTCATCATCTTCCTCGTCCCCAAAACCTGCTTCCGTGTTGCCTCCATCTCCATTGAAGGAGTCAAACAACACGGCTGCGGTAGTGGTGGCTGAACCCCCTAAAATGGCATGCAGCTCATCATAGAAGCGGCATGTTTGGGGCTCTGACCCGGAGCGGCTGTTCTCTCCTCTGATTTTCTGGTTGGCTTGCCTCAGCTCCTTAAGTTTCACGTGGTACTGCTTCTGGTCCCTGTTATGGCCTCTGTCCTTCATGCCCTGGGAAATTTTGACAAATGTTTTGGCATTTCAAAAACTGGAACAGAGTTCTGATAGCACGGATTCCTCTCCCCACACAGCGATCAGATCCCGTACCTCCCGTTCGGTCCATGCTGGAGCTCTTTTGCGATTCTGGGACTCCATCATGGTCACCTCTGCTGATGAGCTCTGCATGGTCACCTGCAGCTTGCCATGCTGGCCAAACAGGAAATTGAAATTCAAAAGTTTGCAGGCCTTTTCCTGTCTACGTGGCCAGTGCATCTGAGTTGAGAGTCCTGTCAAGAGCGGTCACAATGGAGCACTGTGGGATAGCTTCCAGAGGCCAATACCGTCTAACTGCGTCCACAGTACCCCAAATTCGACCCAGCAAGGCCGATTTCAGCACTAAGTCCCTTGTTGGGGGTGGAGTAAGGAAATCGATTTTAAGAGCCCTTTAAGTCGAAAAAAGGGCTTCATCATGTGGACGGGTACAGGGTTAAATCGATTTAATGCTGCTAAATTCGACCTCAACTCCTAGTGTAGACCAGGGCTTAGTAATTAACCACTGCAGCAATTTACCAAGGGTCGTGCTGGATTCTCCACCATTGGGAATTCATAGGACATAGGATCACCTCATAGATTCCAAGGCTAGAAGAAACCATTGTGATCATCTAGTCTGATCTGTAGAGCACAGGCCAGAGACCTGCCCCAAAATAATTCCTAGAGAATATCTAATTTAGTGGTGGGCTAGTTTTCTTTTATAATATGCCATTGAAATTGGTCCTGATGGGTGGTTTGGGCGTACAAAGAAACTTTTAAGAAATTGCACAATACAGGTAAAAGTTTCTTGCACAAGCGTGGATCTTGAATATTTTGATTACTGACACACTGTAAACAGGCATTTCTATTATCTTAAAAATTAATTAGCACTTGATTTATTCCTTGTTACTACAACACTCATCACTACATGGCATTTTGTGGTTATAGTGATTGTTTAACAATGTTTTGTGTTAAAACTGAAAAGTGTCATTTCAAAGTCTTTCTGCTCCAAGTTATCCCTTGGCAGTTTCAATTCTCTCTGGGGTTTTACTGGAAACCATTTCTGTTAATTCCTTGAAATAATAGCTGCATGTGAGCTAGTTCTTCTTACGGGTAATACCTTGTCTATACATGAGATTGCTTTAAGTAAGTTTTACTCTATGCTAAGGCAGCCTGGCTCATTGTTGCCCCCTATTGGCAAGACCAGGTATAGATGTTTCTGAGTTTGCTATTGTGTTACCAGATGTGCCCATTACTTTGGGGTATGCTCGTTTATTAGGGTTACTTTTCTGGGGGGATTCTGTAATTCTATCAATGTACTGCTTGTGTCACTTGTGTTTTCATATGGAGCTCTACTTTTCCCTTCTGCAAGTCCCCTCCAATGGTTCCCTAGGGCTGGATGAACGAACACACACTAACAGAGCAAGTCTGAATGGACCGGGTCAATCAGCACTTTCAAGCTGTCACCCTTATATGTCCCTGGGCTCAATAGGCTGGGCTGAGCACCACTTTCAAGCTGCCACCCTCGTATGTCACAGGTTCAGCATATCCCTATCCCCACTTTCACGTTACAATTGTACTGGTAGTAACCCACTTGATGCGCAAACCCCACAGTATTTTTGGGCGCTACAGGGATCTTTAGCTTAGGTAAAAGAAGCGTTGCTGCAGAGTAAATGGGGGAAGCTAAAAACACAAAAGAGTAAAGTTCAGAGAGAGAGAGGCAACTAGCTTAACTATAAAAGTTATTTATTGAATAATAGTGATAACTACACAAGGAGAGCCTAAACCAACATAAGTTTACACTATTAAAGGTTATTACCTGAGGTAGAAAAGAAAACAGAGGGAGGGATCTCACCGCTCCCATGAAGCTTGAACTGGTCGGGTTTCCCAGGTGATGATGGTAGTTCAGGGTCCTGAAAACTAGAGACAGGCAGAACCCCCATCACGATCTGTTAGGAGAAGATGGAGTCCCAGTGGAACTGATGCATAGTTTGGATCCAATCAACAGAACACTTACTGGAGTGTGGGTAGGGTTTTTTGTGGGGAAATAACAATGGTTCAAGGGAGAACACTAGATTTGTTTATGGGTAAACTGATGACTCAAGGGTTTTCTTTAGGCTAGACAATAGGAGCTGATCACTCTTGGCTATGGGTGGTGGTTCTTCCAGGGAGCTCACAATGCAATTAGGCTGCTTCAGTATTTTGGATATCAGTCAAGGATTTATTACTAGAATTGGTCTAACTGAGCTGGGTGTATGCAGGTGTAGGTTCATTAACTCTGGAGCAGAGATCCCCCATGATGCAGTGCTTCCCTGCTTTTCTGGTCCCAGACTTCAGTGAGGTTCTTGCCTTGGAATCTCTGTTCTCCATTCTGTATGCTAATGGAGATGCCTCCTTGTCCCATCTTTGATGCAGATGAGGCTAGAAGAGTTGCCTTAATCTTGTCACCCTTGTCAGGATGGGTCTAGGTGTGTCTTCCACCACCCTTCACTGCTCTCTGCAAGTCTTTTCTCTGGTTTTGGTTCAAGCAGAGGCTTGGGAGGGGGGTATCTTTCATGAGTCAGGCTGGATACTGCACCCTGGTTCCCCAAGAACACAGAGCTGACTGATATTAATTGTCTCTGAGCTAATAGACTTATTGTTCATTTGTTTGTTTTAAGTGCAACCAGTAGAGGCTCATGCTTTCGGATCCAGAGGTTCCTGGGCTCAACCCAGCAGATGACCCAGCCAGGACCAACTGTGTGTGTGTGTGGCGGGGGGACAGGGCAGAGACCAGGCCTCAAGGGGCAGAAGAGTGGCTCTCTCAGGCACTCCTGGCAGTGCCTGGCAAAGCAGGAATCACACTGGGATGGTTTAGCATTGCTTTTCAGTTGGTCATTCATTGACTCTTAACAGGAAGAGGTGATTCGACCACAGTGTAGAATTCTCAGCCTTTTGGCTAAGATCAAGTGTAAGTAGTCTCTTGGCCTATCTAAGGCTGTGATCAAGTGTCTTGATGTTTTTGGTCTTTTGGCCTCAAGATGAAAACCTTGTCTATCCTTTAGACCTTGAAGTGAAAAAATTATCTAAGTATCTACATGGGGAGGAGGTTGCTGAGAGCAGAGAGCTCTTCAATCTAGCAGGCAAAGGCAGAAAAGGAGCCAATGGTTGGAAGCTGAAGAAATTTAGATTGTAACTAAGGGGCATATCTTTAACAGTGTGAGTAAGTAACCACTGGAACAAGTCACCTAGGGATGGGAAGGATTCCCCATCACTTGGAGTCTGTGCATCAAGCCTGGGTGTTTGGGCTGTGCTAGACAGTGAAGTTCTGGGCTGGGTGCGGGAATCACTGGGTGTAAATTACTGGTCTGTGCTGTGCAGGAGGTCAGACTAGATGATCTGCTGGCCCTAACATATGTGACACTCTCTGCACCCCAGGTAGGAAGCTCCTCCGTCTTGTGCCCACAGCTGGAATCTCATGCACTGACACTCCACACTGGGATTGCACATAGCAAATGAACAGCACCTCCAAGCAGTGCCTTTTTGCTTTGAAATCTGCTTTAGCATTGTTAACTGGAGGAGGGCTCCTGCTGCTCCTGTTCCACCAGGCCACTTCCACTACTGTGACCCAGGGACCTCTTGATGTCAATTGGCAGAGGAGACAGGGATGAATCAGGGTCACAGGGATCCCATGGGTCTGGCATTTACGTATTAGTTCACCGAAGAGTGTCAGGTAAGGAAGTTTCTGCTGAAAGCCTGTGTCGCATTGGTCACCCTCATTGCAAAATGTATGTGAGGATACTATGTACAGCGATGTGTGTACATATATGGAACATTATGGTCTTAAAGCCTGGTAGTTAAGGCAGGCCACCCAGAGGTAGAGACCTTGAGATAAGTTCCATCAGACAGCAGGTGGGAGGCAGGTATCTCCCTGCTTTCCATTGCCTATTGAGTCTTAGTATAGGAATTGATTAGCATTGAGTCAAGTGCTAATGCGGGGATTGTGGGGATGTCAGGAGAAGAAATGTACAGGAAGAGGTGGGATGGGGGGAGTGGGAGACCCTCATTACAGGTGAACAACAAAGGACTGGTCTAATAAATCTAGGGGTGCAGAGAGAGACATGCACATTCTTCTCCTGGGGAGACACTGCCAGCCAGTTTCGTCTTCTGAAAGGAAGTTCTGACTCTCAGCTAGCCTGGGTGCAAATCACTGGTAGGACTAGGCGGAGCAACACCTTGTTAGACAAGATGGCATCTCGTTACTTGAGTCTATGCTCTAGAATGTGTGCTATGCTTTGGTATGTAAACCTTTGTTTCCAATAGCTCTGCCTGTTGTCATTTGAATCTTTGGTCTTTGCTAGTAGATGTATGCTTGCTTTCTCTGGAACCCAGCCTAAGTGCTGTGGGTTGAGCACAGTGGTGATCCGAGGTAGAGCAGGTAAGCTGGGGTACACTTTTCCTTTGGGAGCAGCCAGTCTGTGAACTTCCAGTGGAGCAGGGCCTGGGAATTCCTGGGGATGCTCGGGGTGGGGTGTGCCTATTGCTAGCCTGCAGGGGGCAGTGGAGCTCATATGGGCTGAGAGGGGCAGGCTGGTGCTGCCACTGGCTGCTGGTGCCAGCGAGCTGACGCTGGCAGAGGTAGACAGGGCTTCCACATGTGAAGGGGAAGCAGTAGCAAGATGCCTCACAGGCCTGGGTATCCTAAGAAGCCTCCCACCCACCAAGCACTGAGGGGGAAGATAGAAGAGCCCACCCAGTCCCCAAGCATCACCCTCTGAAGGAAGGGATTGTAAAACAGGGGAGCTCCCCTCCTCCAGGGAAACATGGTCCTGCACCCCTACCAAGGCCCAGCTCTCTGTGCTAGGGAGATTTATAGGCATCCCCCCTCTGCTAGCGCTGTCTCCTGGAGATGTGGAGTGCCCTGTTCTCCTCCACCAGGGGTGCACAGGGAATGGCTCCAGGCAGCATGGGAAGAGTTAAGCCCAATAGGGGGTTCTGGTTCATTCTTTCATCCCCTCGGAGCTGTGAGGCCACCCTGGAGTCCCTCTAGCCCTGTCTGTGCATCGCTGAGTGACTCCCTTGGGTTGGGGGCAGGATCCCTGCAGACCAAATTATCCCAACTGCTACTTCTGGACTTTTGTGTTAAGGGGGGAGGTTCGTGCAGCTAGATGCAGCGCCAGCACCTGGGGGATATTAACAAGGAGCTGCCTTTTAATCCTTTCTCTCGTTCACATAAAACTCTACTACCTAAATGAACAAGCAGTAAAACACACCCTGAAACAATCTGCCTGAGTCTGTAAAGCCACTCACTGCTTTGGGATTGTTTCCTTCCTATGAATGGGTTTTGCTGTAAATTACAGCTCTGCACACATTCCCTTGGGCCGAGCGAGCCTCGGCAGAGAAGCCAGCTCTGATTGGTGTCTGGCTCCCCCAGCCCCTAATTGAAGCCAAATGTGCAAGATGTGGGATTGTGGGACGTTGGCTGGGGCCCAGGAATCCGCAGAATGCCCCGGCGCTCGGCGGCGTCTTGCATCAGCCGGCAGAAGTTCGCGCTCGGCCGGGAAAAGGAATCTGCGGCCCCACTCCGGCGCGTCTTGGGGTAAGTGCTGCGGGGCCGGGAGCCTAGCCGCCCAAGACTCCGGGCCGCCCCAGCGCGGCGGGGCGAGGGCAGAGCCCGCGAGCGGCCGGCCGGCGGGCCCTGAAGTTTTGGGACAAGTTGCGGGAGGTCGGGACGAGTTCTCTCCAGGGGAACGTTCTGCTGGGGGAACAGGGCGCTGCGGGCCGGGCCGGCTGGGGGAGGGATCCCCGCCCCGGCTCCAGCGCGTCCCCTGCCTGCCTGCCGCGTGCGGAAACTCCCCAAGGTCCCGCCGCGCCTCTACCCCCGCCTGGAGCGCGGACAGGGCACGGCCGCCCGCGAGCCGGGCTGTGTCCCCCGGGCCTAGTGGAGGGGAGCCCAGGGTACCCGGAGCCCCTCCAGGGGGGCAGCGGGGTTGCCGAGGCTAGCGGTGAGCGGGCTGCGTGGCCCTGTCCGCTCGGTGCCGAGCCGCGGCCCCAGATGCTCCGCGCAGCGCCGGGTAACGGGGCCGCTGGAGCCCCTCTCCCGCAGACGGCGAATTGTAGCCAGAACAGACTACAGCTCCCAGCATGCATCGGGCCAGCCCGCCAGTGCAGCCTGTGGCGCTGCTTTCTGGGGACTTGTGGTCTTCGGACCGCTCTGTCCTGTGGAAGTGTAACACTGGTGCAAACACCTCATTCTGGGCTACATTAGCAGGAGTGTTCTAAGCGAGACAGGGGCAGTAATTTGGCGGCTCTACTCCGGACGGATATAGCCTCAACTGCAGTACTATGTCCAGTTCTGGGCTCCATATTTCAGGAAAGATGTGGACAAACTGGAGAGAGTCCAGAGAAGAGCAACAAAAATGATTAAAGGTCTAGACAACATGACCTATGAGGGAAGACCGAAAAAATTGGGTTTCTTTAGTCTGGAGAAGACTGAGAGGGGGCATGATAACAGTTTTCAAGTATGTAAAAGTTTGTTTACAAGGCAGAGGGAGAAAAATGTTCTTGTTAACCTCTGAGGATAGGACAAGCTGCAATTTAAACCCATTGCTTCAAGGGTGGTTTAGGTTGGACATTAGGAAAAATTTCATAACTGTCAAAGTGGTTAAACCCTGGAATAAATTGCCTAGGGAGGTTGTGGAATTGCTGTCATGGGAGATTTTTAAGAGCAGGTTAGACAAACACCTGTCAGGGATGGTCTGCATAATACTTAGTCTTACTCTGAGTGCAAGGGACTGGATTAGATGACCTCCCTTCCAGTCCTACACTTCTATGATGAATATCTTTGGGGCTCTACAGCCCCCAGCTCTGTCGTGTCTGAGGTCTCTATAGTGTCTAACAGGGCAAGCACCTGGTCTATGGAGGAGCTGTGCCAATCCTCATCATGGCCTGTGAAACATTGGCTAGCCTGTTACTGTGAGCCTTTGTCACGGAGTCAGCCTTTGTCACTCCATACAAAGCCAGTCAGGACTCTGATGGGAGCATGCCTCCTCTGTCTGAGCATACTGTCTCCAGGGCAAGAAGCTTTGACCTTCCTGGGTCTGACCTCAGAGCATTCAGCATCCCCTTTCTCACTGAGCAGTTCCCGCATGAGTGCACCCGGGCGGGGCTCCTGGGGAAGCCGGAGGGCCCTGCAGCCCAACTCTGCAGTCAGACATGACTCCCAGCCAGCTGGCAGAACAGAAGGTTCAGTAGTCAGGCACACAGCACAGGACAGAACCCGCCAGGACAGAAACCAGTGACCTCCAGCCAAGTCTATCTTGGGGAAGGGAAACCAGAGCCAGGGCTCTGGTCCTTCCCCTGTGCCCCAAGCCAGCTATCTGGCCCCGCCCTGCCCGTTGCTCCTCCTCCGGCCTTTGTCTCGCTTCCTGGGCCAAGTGTCACCTGGTCGCATCCCCCTTCTGGATTTCGGGTTATGAAAGGGCAGCTATAACATCAGTGCAGGCAGCTGGAGCAACCCCCGCAAAAGTCACACATCCTTATTCCCACCACCTGACATTGGTGCAATACACAGGGAAACTAAGGCACACACCGCACCCATACAAAACAGCAAGACTCACATAGGCTCACATACAATGTAACAAAGGAAAATCCTCACTTCGTCACATCTCTCTCCCCTTTGAGACTGAACTGAATGGGGTCACTTTAGCCAGTCACTTTCAGGCCTCCCTCTCTGGGACAAAGAATCAGCTATAACATTTGCACTCCCCTTAACATGGACCACCTCCATCTCATAATCCTGGAAGGACAGACTCCACCTCCTGGAGCTTCGCATTGGCCCCTCTCATCTGGTGCAGCCATGGCAGGGTGAGTGGTCTGTGTACACAGTGATGGTCTTGAGCTTCCGATAGGCCACATGGAATCGGATCGATCCATCTTTCCTGGGGACCAGCACCACGGAAGAGGCCCCCAGAGCTGGTGGATGGCTGGATCACCCCTAAAGCCAGCATGTCTCTGACCTCTCCCTCCAGGGCCTGTGCTGTGTTCCCCATTACTCTGAATGGGGAACACCTGAGGGAAGGCCAGCTCCCATCTCCACCCAGTGGACAGCTCAGTTAGTGAGCCTAGGCCGGTTGGAAAACTGCTGTTGGTACAAATGTACAAATAGATAAGCTATTACCAGCAGGAGAGTGGGTTTGTGTGTGTTGGGGGGAGAAAACCTGGATTTGTGCTGGAAATGGCCCAACTTGATTATCATACACATTGTAAGGAGAGTGATCACTTTAGATAAGCTATTACCAGCAGGAGAGTGGGGTGGGGGGAGGTATTTTTTCATGCTTCGTGTGTATAAAAAGATCTTCTACACTTTCCACAGTATGCATCCGATGAAGTGAGCTGTAGCTCACGAAAGCTTATGCTCAAATAAATTGGTTAGTCTCTAAGGTGCCACAAGTACTCCTTTTCTTTTTGCGAATACAGACTAACACGGCTGTTACTCTGAAACCTACTCTACTACTGATTCTCCATTGGGGGAGGCCTTCCCTCCCCCCCCATTCATCCCTCACCAAGTCCAGGGCCACCTTCTGAAAAGGCTTCTCTATGACAAGGCTGCCTTATCCTTGTCCCAGGCCATTTGCACCTCTGGACAAGACAGCCCTGGTTGGTAGCTGTCCCCCCGGGTGTGGTTGCCCACACTAAGCTGGGGTCTCCGATCCCCTTAGGCTCAGCTTTGCCCCTGCTGTCCTAGTGAGGGCCGGCAGCAAGCCTGCTGCTTTGCTCACAGAATCAGAGCCAGCGTGAGCCATTTCCCCTGTGTGCAGGGGGGCAGGGAGCATCTCTCTGTCTCATTCAGATCCAGGGCTCTGGTTACAGACGGGCAGGTATCCTGAGCCTAGAAGCGCCTTCCTCCTGCCAGCCAGGTCATTTCAGTCTCAGCCGATTGGTTTCCTGGATTCAAATTCAAATCCTTGGCTGTTACAGGAGCAGGGCCTGGATCCTGACCCAAATAGACAGTCATTCCCCAACTGGAGGTCACCGCCGATATCTTGGAGAACCCCAACTACCAGCCAGTCCGACCCCTCCTGTGTCTGCGCAGGGATCTGGGCCATAGGCAGGGCAAGGGCCTTCATCCCTGGGCCCTTCACCCAGGTCACACAGCCCCTCAGCATCTGGTGAGGCTGCACCACCCAGGGCCTGACAACAGTTTTCTCTGTCCCAGGGTCTCTCCACCCCAGAAATGTCTCCCTATTGACCACCACCTTCCACTCCCACTGGGGGGTCCAAGGGTCCTGAGCCCAGGAGAGTACATATATGCTGGGCCCAGGAGTGAGAGCCAGTCTGCCATCCTGCCTATCTGGCTAAAGAGCTCTATGGCCTTGGGACCCAGGAAGGGGTCTAGACACCAAAGCCTTTCCGCAGGTCCAGCCTCTTTCCAATTGCCAGCATTCCCAAAGGCTGCGAGACGGGTATCTATATCTCCCTTCTTCTTAACCTGGGGCAGCAATTTAGGGTTGAGGTTCCCTGCAGAATTGGCAACCCGGAGTCCATCCCCAGTCACCTCTGGATGGGTCCCTCTGCCTCTCAGCTCTGCCATCACCAGTTCCTGCTGCCTCTTTCTCCTGCTGTTCTGCTTCATGCCTTCCCTGTCTCTCATGGTCCTCTGACTCCTTCAAACTCAGCTCCAATTCCATCTGTCTCAGATCCACTGACTGGGAACTTGGTGGAGACCCCCTGCCGGTCAGGGACACGGGTCTCCGGGACACCTGGCTGCTCCCAGCCTGTTTTGTGGCCCCAGATGGGTCAGGAACTGGTGCGGCCTGGGGCTGCCTAGCTGCTCCTAGCCTCTCTCACGCCCCAAGCTGTGTAAGGAACCGCCTCCTTAGAGCGATCCTCCTCTTCCAACTAAGCAATCAGCTGTGCCTTAGTGAGCTTTCCAATGCGCAGCCATCTTTTTCTGCACAGCTCCACAATGTCCTTCTTAAGGAGATGGTGATAGGCTATCTCCACGCTGTTCCCAAGTGGTCACAGACTCACAGGCCTGTGCTCTCTCAGCTCCCTGCGAGGAACCCCTTCAGTGTGACAGCCCTTTTCGGGGGCCCACCTCTCAGGGTTAAGCCGTAGGCTCCTCCTGGAACCACACCTCTCGTCGCCTCCAGCACACCGTGTCTCGCTAATCCCTCTTTGTTTTACTGCTCCCCAGTCACTTACTGCAGGATGCTCTGTCTGTAGGGTGTAGTTTATTCCACCTTTGCCACCAGTTTTCACGGAGTTGCTGGGGTGATGCTCTGGAACTACTCCATACAAAGCCAGTCAGGACTCTCGTGGAAGCATGCCTCCTCTCTCTGGGCATACTGTCTCCAGGGCAAGAAGCTTACACAGCTTCGACCTTCCTGGGTCTGACGTCGGAGCATTCAGCATCCCCTTTCTCACCATGCGCTGCCCGCAGTGAGTCCGCCCAGGTGGGGCTCCTGGGGAAGCCAGAGGGCCCTGCAGCCCAACTCTGCAGTCAGACATGACTCCCAGCCAGCTGGCAAAAAAACAAGACTCTCATAGGCTCACATACAACATAAGAAGGGAAAATCTCCACTTTGTCACAGCCCTGTCCTAGGCACTAGTGCAGGGGAGCTGTGCACTCTGTTCAGGGCGGGTGGGTTGTAAGGAGAAGATGGACATGAGATAACATACCCACCTCCAACCAGCCCCTCCACTGCCAGCCTCATTGCCTTGCCAGGGTTCACATGGGTCTGAGGAGCTGGGCCCAGAGCCTCAAAGGTATCTAGGTGCCTAGCTCTCATCCATTTCAATAGGCATCAAAATACCTGTGAGGGGCTGGGCCCTGCTCTCTTGTGAGTGCTGGGGGTGCTGCATGGACACTTCCTGCTCATTTACTAACCTGAGAGCTGGATGGGATGGCATGTGGGCAAAGGAAGGGTCGGGCATGCTCCTAGACTGGATGCGTGTGCTCTCTCTAATGCCAATAAGCCCGGTCTGCATTCCCAGGGAGGCTGGGAGGCCTGCCCTTGGCCTGCAGGATGGGGGTGTTTCACTGAAGCTGTGCTTGTAGGTGGGTGAGAATTGGACCCTGTCAGGTCTGAAGACCTCTCCTGTTCAGGGCTTTTCCTTTCAGTGTGTGCTAACCAGTGCCTGTGCTAGGGCCTCTGCACACAGCCCCAGAGGGACAAAGTAGGGGTGTGTGTGAGATCCAGCCACGCCAAATGTGTGCCACGAGCCAGTGGCAGTGGCTGACATATGCAGCGCTTCTCAGTCTGTGAAGCAGACCACAGCCTCCAGTGGCCATGAGTGGCAAAACCTTGTTCATGGTGTTCCCCCAACATGGGAATAATATAAATCAGTGCTGGGATCTGTTATAGGTTGGGGTGGGAGGTCACTGCCCAGGTTGCTGGGGGGCTTGTGCAAAGAGTCCTCACCTGACCTGCTCATGGGGCACAATCAACAGGGAGATCTGGGGAGAGAGGGAGGGAGGTCCCTGCTCCAATGCCATTAGTTCAGCTGTTCCCATTTCCAGCCCCCCTGCAGTTAATTCAGCCCCCCATTCCCACTCCATCCCCTTTCCCATACAGCGAAGTCAGCAGTCTCACGCTGGCACCAATACAATATTTACCCCCAACCGCCTCCATAAAACTAAGCCAACCTCCACCCTGGTCAATGCAATTAATTCAGCCCTGGCCTGACCTCTCTGTTGGGCTCCATAGCTGCTGCCTGCAGGGGTGCAGGGCCCCTGCTTCCCACTCCCTCCTAGGCTACCAGGCTCTCTGTCTCTGAGGGACATTGGGAGGGTGGAAAGAGAAGGCTGGGCTGCATCACCAGGGAGCGGGAGGGGGAGCCAGCAGTTCGGGGTCTGTTCATTTCCTGCACCGTCCCTGTTCTTCTGTGGATAATGTAGCAGCCCAACCACCTCCCTTCCCTCCCCGCCCAGAAAAACCTGGGGGCACCTGCAGGTCACTCCCTTTGATCCCCTCTTGGCTCCAGGGGAAGGGCTACTGGAAGAGGGTCTCCTCTGCCTTTTCCTCTCCCTGCTGGTCAGCAGTTGCTGCTCCCTGCTCCTGTGATGTGGCATAGCAGGAGGGCCAGAGACTGAGCTGCAGTGGGAATGCCCGTTTGAGAGGCCTGCCAATTGTGGCGAGCAGGATGGTGTGCTGCTGTGCACCCAGCAGTGCCACCCCATCTGAGGAAGTTTTCAGCTTGTGGAAGAGCTGGATGAGATACTATGCACAGCAAGTGTCTCAGCCGGTAACAGGAGCCAAGCTAATTGTGGGCATTAAATGCAGCAACTCTCAGTTGTCTGGACTCTCGTACATTCTAAGGCCAGCAGGAACCTACGATACCTAGTCTGACTCATGCCTAGCCCATGGCAGTCACCCCCGATTCCTGCACTGCTGATGGAGCTAAAATAGATCTTTTGGAAAGATACCCCCAGTCTTCATCTCCAAACGGTCCATGTAAGTTGTGCTGAGACTTAATCACTTTCCCTTTAAAAACGTGCACCTTATTTCCCCTTTGAACTGTGACTGCGGCATCCATCTGCTGGATCTTTCTGCCTGTGTCTGCTAGATTAAAGAGAGCCTCTGTCACAGTTCAGGGCTGGCTGCACCTCTGCCCCTTCCTGGCCTCTCTGAATTCAACCCTGGAGGTGTCAGGCCTAGTGTCTTTACTTATTCTGGCGTGGAATCATGCAATTCTCCGCTCTTAGACCTGGCCTTGGGCTACAGGACCCTGTGTATCAACCGTGCATACCCAGCAGGTCCTACTGCGATTGGCACCTGCGGTTCTTCGCTGCAGGAGCCTTTGACCAGTGCTGAATACAGTAACCAGACAGCTATCTCAATCAAACCTATTGTTTGTTTTAGCTGTAGGAACAAAGCATATAGAGAAAAAGGATTGTAAAACAATGCACAGTCCGCAAGCATGGCTTTCTCACAAAAAGCCCTTCCATCCTGGAACAGGGACCGTGGCACTTCAGATAAATTCCCCAGAAACGACTCCATTCTTGAGAGAGTCCCTTTTAAACCCTCTCTAGCCCTCTTGATTTTCTGATTCCTTTTCTGATCCTGGCATTGTCTGTCTCAAATGTTTGCTTGAGCCATGTATGGATATTTCTTTTCTTCCTGTTTGTTTTTCCGTACAGCTCCCCCTAAATCAATTAAACCAGTATATTCATACAGCAAACACCCCAATAGCCACATCAACATACAGTATCCGTAAACTGTTACAGAGCAACTCCAATTCCATCACGCCCTGTACTATCAGAAATCTTTCCCATGTAGGTGCTTGTAGATCAGGGATGGGCAAACTTTTTGGCCAGAGGGCCACATCTGGGTATGGAAATTGTATGGCGGGCCATGAATGCTCATGAAATTGGGAGTTGGGGTGTGGGAGGGGGTGAGGACTCTAGCTGGGAGTGCAGGCTCTGGGGTGGAGCCAGAAATGAAGAGTTCAGGGCGCAGGAGGCGGCTCCGGGCAGGGGGTGGGGGTTGAGGGGTGCGGGCTCTGGCGTGGGGCTGGGAATGAGGGGTTGGGGTTGCAGGAGGGGGCTCCAGGCTGGGACCGAGGGGTTTGGAGGGTGGGAGAGGGATCGGGGCTGGGGCAGGGGGTTGGGGCCCAGGAGGGGGGCAGGGGCGCAGGCTCCGGGCAGCACTTACCTCAAGCAGCTCCCGGAAACAATGGCATGTCCCCCCTCCGGCTCCTACATGTAGGGGCAGCCAGGGGGCTCTGCACGCTGCCCCTGCCCCAAGTGCGCTGCAGGGGCAGCTCCTGTAGAGAGGCAACGCGCAGAGCTGTCTGGCCACGCCTCCGCGTAGGAGCCGGAGGAGGGACATGCCACTGCTTCTGGGAGCCGTGTGGAGCCATGGCATACGTGGAGTGGGGTCAACTCCCAACCCCGCTCCCCAGCTGGAGCGCCGGAGTGGGGCAAGCCCCGGACCCTGTTACCTGGCGGGAGCTTGAGGGCTGAATTAAAATGTCTGGAGTGCTGGATGTGGCCCCCCAGCCATAGTTTGCCCATCCCTAATCTAGTCTGACCTCCTATATAACACAGGCCAGAGATCTGCCCCACAATAGTTCCTAGAGGGGATCCTTTAGAAAACATCCAATCTTGGTCAGAGATGGAGAAGCCACGATAGTCCTTGGTAAATTGTTCCAATGGTTAATTATTCTCACCATTAAAAATTTACACCTTATTTCCAGTCTTAATTTGTCTAGCTTCATCTTCCAGCCATTGGCTTGTGTTCTACCTTTGTCTGCTAGATATCCTTGCTGAAGTGTGGACCCAGAACTGGGCACTGTATCAGTATGGTCTCATCAGTGCTATATGCAGAAGTAGTATCAGCTCCCTACTCCATATCCCCTTGTTTCTACCTCCAAGAATGGCATTTACACTCTTAGCCACAGCGTCACACTAGGAGCTCATGTTCAGTTTGTTATGCACCATGACATTTAGGTGCCTTCCAGAGTCATTGCTTTCTGGGATACAGCCCTCTATCCTAAGTAAGTATTTAAGTATTACCTACATTCTTTGCTCCTAGATGGAGAGCCTTACACTTGACTGTATTAAAATGCATGAGTTTTTATATTACACTCATTTTACCAAGTGATCCAAATAACTCTATATCAGTAACCTGTCCTGGTCGCCATATACCAACCCACCAGTCTTTGTGTCAGCTGCAAACTTTATCAACAATGAGTTTTCTTCTTCTAGATCATTGATCAAAACCCAGTCTCTTCAGGGTACAATTGGGTGAGATCTGTCAGCTAGTTTTAACCTATTTAATATGCAACATACTGATCTTGTATTGTGCTAATTTTCTAATCAGAATGTTGTGCATTACTAAGCCAAACACGTCCAAGTATATTACATCAATACAGTTAATTTGAGCGAACAGCCTTGTAATCTTGTCAAAGACCAATATCAAGTTCCTCCAAGTCCCAATTTCCATGAAACCATGTTAATTAGTATCACTTATATTTCTATCCTGTAACTCTTTCTTGATAGTCCTGGAACAGCCATTCCATGATTTTTCCCAGGATCAGTGCCAGGCTAACCAGCCTACTTGGGTTGTCCTGTTTACCCCATTTTAAATACTGGCACATTAGCTTTCTTCCAGTCCTCTCAAACTTCCTAATTTCCAAGATGTATTAAAAATTAACATCAGTGCTCAGGAAAGCGCCTCAACCAACTTTTTAAAACTCTTGGGTGGAAGACTGGATGTCTTTCTAAAAGATCTGCTGTAGCTCAGACAGAAATTATGGGCTTCATGCAGGAATCTCTGGATGAAATTTCCCAGTCTGGGTTCTGCAGGTCAGACTAGATATCACAATGGTTGTCTGGCCTTAAAATCTGTAGCTTCATGAAGTTAGCCAGACCTGCTGATTTTTATCTTTAGTAGATGTGGTTTCATAGAATATCAGGGTTGGAAGGGACCTCAGGAGGTCATCTAGTCCAACCCCCTGCTCAAAACAGGACCAATCTCCAACTAAATCATACCAGCCTGGGCTTTGTCAAGCCTGACCTTAAAAACTTCAAAGGAAGGAGATTCCACCACTTCGCTAGGTAACGCATTCCAGTGCTTCACCACCCACCTAAACCTCCCCCACTGCAACTTGAGACCATTGCTCCTCGTTCTGTCATCTGCTACCACTGAGAACAGTCTAGATCCATCCTCTTTGGAACCCCCTTTCAGGTAGTTGAAAGCAGCTATCAAATCCCCCCACATTCTTCTCTTCCGCAGACTAAACAATCCCAGTTCCCTCAGCCTCTCCTCATAAGTCATGTGTTCCAGTCCCCTAATCATTTTTGTTGCCCTCCGCTGGACGCTTTCCAATTTTTCCACATCCTTCTTATAGTGTGAGGCCCAAAACTGGACACAGTACTCCAGATGAGGCCTCACCAATGTCGAATAGAGGGGAACGATCACATCCCTCGATCTGCTGGCAATGCCTCTACTTATACATCCCAAAATGCCATTGGCCTTCTTGGCAACAAGGGCACACTGTAGACTCATATCCAGTTTCTCAGCCATTGTAACCCCTAGGTCCTTTTCTGAAGTACTGCTGCCTAGCCATTCGGTCCCTAGTCTGTAGCGGTGCATGGGATTCTTCTGTCCTAGTCCTCTGCACTTGTCCTTGTTGAACCTCATGTCTATTGGCCCAATCCTCTAATTTGTCTAGGTCCCTCTGTATCTTATCCCTACGCTCCAGCATATCTACCTCTCCTCCCAGTTCAGTGTCATCTGCAAACTTGCTGAGGGTACAGTTCACGCCATCCTCCAGATCATTGATGAAGATATTGAACAAAACCGGCCCCAGGACCAACCTTTGGGGCACTCTGCTTGATACTGGCTGCCAGCTAGACATGGAGCCATTGATCGCTACCCATTGAGCCCGACAATCTAGCCAGCTTTCTATCCACCTTATAGTCCATTCATCCAGCCCATACTTCTTTAACTTGCTGGCAAGAATACTGTGGGAGACCATATCAAAAGCTTTGCTAAAGTCAAGGAATAGCACGTCCACTGCTTTCCCCTCATCCACAGAGCCAGTTATCTCATCATAGAAGGCAATCAGGTTGGTCAGGCATGACTTGCCCTTGGTGAATCCATGCTGACTGTTCCTGATCACCTTCCTCTCCTCCAAATGCTTCAAAATTGATTCCTTGAGGACCTGCTCCATGATTTTTCCAGGGACTGAGGTGAGGCTGACTGGCCTGTAGTTCCCCAGATCCTCCTCCTTCCCTTTTTTTAAAGATGGGCACTACATTAGCCATTTTCCAGTCGTCCGGGACCTTCCCCGATCACCATGGGTTTTCAAATTTAATGACCAATGGCTCTGCAATCCCATCCGCCAACTCCTTTAGCACTCTCGGATGCAATGCATCTGGCCCCATGGACTTGTGCTCGTCCAGCTTTTCTTAATAGTCCCGAACCGCTTCTTTCTCCACAGAGGGCTGGTCACCTCCTCCCCATGCTGTGCTGCCCAGTGCAGTAGTCTAGGAGCTGACCTTGTTTGTGAAAGCAGAGGCAAAAAAAGCATTGAGTCCATTAGCTTTTTCCACATCCTCTGTCACTAGGTTGCCTCCCTCATTCAGTAAGAGGCCCACACTTTCCTTGACTTCCTTCTTGTTGCTAACATACCTGAAGAAACCCTTCTTGTTACTCTTAACATCTCTTGCTAGCTGCAACTCCAGGTGTGATTTGGCCTTCCTGATTTCACTCCTACATGCCTGAGCAATATGTTTATACTCTTCCCTGGTCATTTATCCAATCTTCCACTTGTAAGCATCTTTTTTGTGTTTTAAGATCAGCAAGGATTTCACTGTTAAGCCAAGCTGGTCACCTGCCATATTTCCTATTCTTTCTACACATCGGGATGGTTTGTCCCTGTAACCTCAATAAGGATTCTTTAAATACAGCCAGCTCTCCTGGACTCCTTTCCCCCTCATGTTATCCTCCCAGGGGATCCTGCCCATCAGTTCCCTGAGGGAGTCAAAGTCTGCTTTTCTGAAGTCCAGGGTCTGTATTCTGCTGCTCTCCTTTCTTTCTTGTGTCAGGATTCTGAACTCTACCATCTCATGGTCCCTGCCTCCCAGGTTCCCATCCACTTTTGCTTTCCCTACTAATTCTTCCTGGTTTGTGAGCAGCAGGTCAAGAAGAGCTCTGCCCCTAGTTGGTTCCTCCAGCACTTGCACCAGGAAATTGTCCCCTACCCTTTCCAAAAACTTCCTGGATTGTCTGTGCACCGCTGTATTGCTCTCCCAGCAGATATCAGGGTGATTGAAGTTTCCCATGAGAACCAGGGCCTGTGATCTAGTAACTTCCGTTAGTTGCTGGAAGAAAGTCTCGTCCACCTCATCCCCCTGGTCCGGTGGTCTATAGCAGACTCCCACCACGACCTCACCCTTGTTGCTCACACTTCTAAACTTAATCCAGAGACTCTCAGGTTTTTCTGCAGGTTCATACCGGAGCTCTGAGCAGTCATACTGCTCCCTTACATACAGTGCCACTCCCCTACCTTTTCCGCCCTGCTTGTCCTTCTTGAAAAGTTTATATCCATCCATGACAGTACTCCAGTCATGTGAGTTATTCCAATCACATCATAATTCCTTGATTGTGCCAGGACTTCCAGTTCTCCCTGCTTGTTTCCCAGGCTTCTTGCATTTGTGTATAGGCACTTGAGATAACTTGCTGTTTGTCCTGCTTTCTTCGTATGAGGCAGGAGCCCTCCCCTCTCGTGTTCTCCTGCTCATGCTTCCCCCCAGTATCCCAATTCCCCACTTACCTGAGGGCTTTGGTCTTCTTCCCCCGGTGAACCTAGTTTAAAGCCCTCCTCACTAGGTTAGCCAGCCCGCTCGCAGAGATGCTCTTCCCTCTCTTCGTTAGATGGAGCCCATCTCTGCCTAGCACTCCTCGTTCTTGGAACACTGTCCCGTGGTCGAAGAATCCAAAGTCTTCTCTCCGACACCACCTGCATAGCCATTCATTGGCTTCCACGATTCGACGGTCTCTACCCAGGCCTTTTCCTTCCACGGGGAGGATGGACGAGAACACCACTTGTGCCTCAAACTCCTTTATCCTTCTTCCCAGAGCCACGTAGTCTGCAGTGATCCGCTCACTTTACCTCCTTTCCGAAGGGTCACTGGGGAAGATGTTATTTATTCCTGATTATCTGACATTGGAACCAAGCTGTGCGGTATAACTAATACAAAGAGAAATATTTATTGAACACTTTTTGCATTTATTGATGCCTTTTCTGCATCATGATTGGCAATGTTATCACCTCCACCATACTGGGCCTCTACTACCATTATTAAGGTTCCTTTTTATCCTGATGTATTAAACAAATTACTTTATTGTCATGAAGTCAACTGGGTATTGATATTTCATTAATTCCTTTATCTTCTCATATCAGTTGTCTGCAGTTGTTACAGAATAGTGATTTCTTATTTTTATTGCTGTTTTCCTGTCCTAACCAAACTGGTTTTCTAATCGAAGTAGCTTGCTGCTGTTTTGTTTTTTGTCTGAGTGATTGCAGATTTCGGGGCATTTAGTAAAATGTTCTTAACTCCCAATCTGGGTTCACACATTGCTGTTTATGTTTTTGCTCTCAATCATTTTTACTCATAATTATTTTTAGCTTTGGGAAATTGGACTATTTACACTTCCAGGTACAGATATTACTGGTTGGGATTATATTCTGTTTGCACATAATGCATGTAATTAGATCATAGTAATTTGCTCTTTGGCATTCATTCATTTTTCATTTGTTCATTGCTGCTATTATTTATTCTCTGTATCTAGGAGTCCCAGTCATGGATCAGGATCCATTGTGCTAGGCACTATACAAACACAGAACAAAGACATGGTCCCTGCCCCAAAAGCCTACAATCTAAGTCAAGTTTTGTGATCAATTCATCTTCATCTATCAAATGAAGTCTAATAATAACTGCAACATTTTTTGTGTTAGAAAATCATCATGTATAAATTGTAGAAATTCCAAAGATGATGTACTACTGGCAGCATGAAACTGCAGCAGATTCAAGTCCCCTCTCCCCAACATAAGTTTCTTCCCTCCTATTGTAGATAGAGGCTTAAGGAGCTGCTTGTCCTACTCTCCAGTCTGGTTTGCTGGTCTGTGATAAAACCCCACGCCTACCTCTTCTTGTGCTTCATCATTTAGAACATTGGTCCATT
The DNA here is from genome assembly GCF_965152275.1 of Natator depressus. Taxonomy (NCBI): domain Eukaryota; kingdom Metazoa; phylum Chordata; order Testudines; family Cheloniidae; genus Natator; species Natator depressus. The sequence goes on along the minus strand of NC_134241.1, from coordinate 41,256,325 downwards.
AACATCTCAGACCCTGTGTTTCTGAGTTCTCACTAACTCTAAAGCAGGCAATGGTATCTGTGATGTAGCGTGTCCCTCCCTCCCCCCATTTGTTCTTCCTAAGTAGCGTCCCAGTGAATTTTAACATTCCAGTCATAGATTCCAAGGCTAGAAGAGGTGATTGTGAGGATGTAGTCTGACCTCCTGTATAGCACAGACCAGAGACCTGCCCCCAAAATAATTCCTAGAGCAGAGCTTGTAGAAAAACATCCAACCTTAACTTTAAAATGGTTAGTGATGGAGAATCCACCATGAACCTTGGTAAATTGTTCCAATGGTTAATTACTCCCACTAGTAAAAATTTAAACCTTATTTCCAGTCTGAATTTGTCTAGCTTCAACTTTCAGAAGCTGGATCATGTTATATCTTTCTCTGCTAGATGAAAGAGCCCATTATTAAATATTTATTCCCCATATGGGTACCTATAGACTGTGATCAAGTCACCCCATAACCTTCTCTTTGTTAAGCTAAATAGACTTGAAGACTCAATCTATCACCGTAAGGCACGTTTTCCAATACTTTAATCATTCTTGTGGCTCTTCTCTGAGCCCTCCTTTTCAACATCCTTCTTGAACTGTGGACACCAGAACTGGACACGGGATTCCAGCTGCAGTCATACCAGTGCCAAATACAGAGGTAAAATAACCTCTCTGCTTCTACTCCAGATTGCCCTGTTTCTGCATCCAAGGATCGCATTAACCCTTTTGGCCATAGCATGCACTAGAAGCTCATGTTCAGCTGATTATCCACTCTGATCCCCGTGTCATGTGACTTCTCCCAACCACTCTCCGTAGTGCCAAGTCAGTCAGATTTCTTCTCCTGCCTGAGCCTTTCCAGTTCCTCCTGTTTATTACCAGGCTTCTGCCATTTGTGTGTGGACAGCTGAAAAATGTATTTCCTTTATCATAGAAGATTAGGGTTGAAAGAGACCTCAGGAGGTCATCTAGTCCAGCCCCCTGCTCAAAGCAGGACCAACCCCAACTAAATCATCCCAGCCAGGGCTTTGTCAATCTGGGCCTTAAAAACCTCTAAGGATGGTGTCAAGGCTGATTCCTCACTCTGGCACTTCGAGTGCAGAAGGTGGGGGCCCGCAAGGATTTCAAAAATTAATACTGGCCACTCCAGGCTGGTATTAAACTCCCAAGGTCACAGCTTCTCTCTGACCTTGGAGTGGTAGATGCTGCCACCATCCAAATGCAAACTCCTTGGAACCTAGGAAGGCACACTTGGGAATTCCTTCCTGTGGGGTACCCTCAAGTCCTTTCATCCCCCCCCCTCCGGGGATGAGCTGAGAGAGAAAACAAAGGAAATTAGCTGGTTCCCCCAGCTAATTAAACACATATGCACAAACTTCTTAGGACACCAAAAATCCAATCCTGTTCTTAAAAAAGGGTAAATTTTATTAAAAAACAAAAAGAAAATGTATCTCGACCTTAGGCTTTTTGCTAGATTTAAAAAACCCAATTACAAAAATTAAGTATCAAGATAGCTCTCTTGAGGTTCAGCTTGAAGGTTACAAGCAAAACAAAAGCATCTGGGGTTAGCACAGAGGAGTCCACAAGCCTAACAAAATAAAATCTAATCGCGTCTTTCTAGACATTTCTGATCTACTTACATATCTGGGTTTTAGATAAGTAGGTTCGAGGTATGAATTGATGCTTTTTCATACCTGGTTTTAAAACTGCTTACAACATTGCTGCTCTGTGTCTCCGCTCTCCGGAGAACAACAATAACAGACTAAGGGGAAGTTTTTTTCCCCCCAGTTTTAAAAAGTTCAAGCCCTCCCATTGGCTCTTGTGGTCAGGTGTCACTCCTTTCCTTTTACCTGTGGGCTTTTTTAACCCTTTACAGGTAAAGCGAGCAGAGAACAGCCACCAAAAGGGACATTATAGCTAACTGGCTGGCTGGATGTCCATAAAAGGGAGCTACCCCCACCCCCCCTTCATTTATCACCAATGGAGTTTCCACAACCTCACGAGGTAACCCATTCCAGTGCTTCACCACCCTCTTAGTGAAATAGTTTTTCCTAATATCCAACCTAGACCTCCCTCACTGCAACTTGAGACCAGTCTTCCTTGTTCTATCATCTGCCACCACTGAGAACAGCCGAGCTCCATCCGCTTTGGAACCCCCCCCTTCAGGTAGTTGAAGGCTGCTATCAAATCCCCTCTCACTCTTCTCTTCTGCTGACTAAATAAGCCCAGTTCCCTCAGCCTCTCCTCATAAGTCATGTGCCCCAGCCCCCTAATCATTTTCATTGCTCTTCTCTGGACTCTCTAATTTGTCCACATCCTTTCTGTAGTGGGGGCCCCAAAACTGGGTGCAATACTCCAGATGTGGCTTCACCAGTGCCGAATAGAGGAGAATAATCACTTCCTTCGATCTGCTGGCAATGCTCCTACTAATACAGTCCAATATGCCGTTAGCCTTCTTGGCAACAAGGGCACACTGCTGACTCCTATCCAGCTTCTCATCCGCTGTAATCCCCAGGTCCTTTTTAGCAGAACTGCCGCTTAGCCAGTCAGTTCCAAGCCTGTGCGGTGCATGGGATTCTTCCTTCCTAAGTACAGGACCCTGCACTTGTCCTTGTTGAACCTCATCAGATTTCTTTTGGCCCAATCCTCCAATTTGTCGAGGTCATTCTGGACCCTACCCTCCAGCATATCTGTCTCTTCCCCAGCTTAGTGTCATCCGCGAACTTGCTGAGGATGCAGTCCATCCTATCATCCAGATCATTAATGAAGATGTTGAACAAAACCAGCCCCAGGACCGACCCCCTCCCCCCCTCCCGGGGCTCTCCACTCGATACTGGCTGCCAGCTAGGCATCGAGCCATTGATCGCTACCAGTTGAGCCTGATGATCTAGCCAGCTTTCTTTCCACCTTGTAGTCCGTTCATTCAATCCATACTTCTTTAACTTGTTGGCAAGAATACTGTGGGAGACCGTATCAAAAGCTTTGCTAAAGTCAAGATATATCACATCCACTGCTTTGCCCATACCCCAGAGCCAGTTATCTCATCATAGAAGGCAATGAGGTTGGTCAGGCATGATTTGCTCTCGGTGAATTCAAGTTGACTGTTCATGATCACCTTCCTCTCCTCCAAGTGCTTCAAAATGGATTCCTTGAGGACCAGCTCCATGCTTTGTCTGGGGACAGGTGATGCTGTAGTTCCCTGGATTTTCCTTCTTCCCTTTTTAAAGATGGGCACTATATCTTTATATATATAACTTTTGGGTTTTTTTAATCAGAGAAGTTTGTGGGGTTTGTTTGTTTTGTTTTATCACTGAAAACTAGGATCTCTGATCTCCATGGACCAGCCATTAAAGGGGGGCAGGTAATAACATGCTTTACCAGAGAGTTCTACAAGTATGTGCTATAAGGAAGTAACATGCTGATCATCAGGACTCCCGGCTCTGGGAGGGGAGTGTGATCTAATGGTTGGAGCAGTAATTAGAGAGGATAGACAAGCCCATAGATTTGGCACTATGATGAAGTAGGAATTTTCTGTAATGTTTTCATGAATGCCAGTGATTTATTGGACTAGGTATGCCTCCCCAGTGGGTGCACAGGGGTTAAAAAAACTGCTGTTGGAGCAGAACAGGAGACTCGTGGTGTCATGTAACTTTCTGGAATGGTGTGAATGGGTTGTTAAAGGACCCAGCTCAATGGGAACCCCAGTGGTGGGACATTCACATCTAGCGACCACCAGCCAAGAGGAAGACTATTTCCTCCCATCTCTCTGCAGACAAGCAGAGCAATGCCCCAACTGGAGAACAAAGGGGAAAAGTGTCAGAAGGTGGGGTCAAAAGCAAGGCCTCTGGGGAGAGACAGAGCATTCACCTGGGACTGACTGACAGCGAGAGGGAGCTGGAACCCAAATGGATTCTACAGTAGTTTGGCTGGGTAGAGCCCTGACCTTAGCAGTCTGAACTCTCTTTGGCTATGTCTACACTACAAGCTTTGGTCGACACAAGTTAGATTGGCATAAAGCCACCACAGTTAATCTATTGCCTGTGCATACTTGGGTCAGCACTGCACGTACTCACCAGAAGTGTTTGTGCTGATGCGCAGTGCAGTAGGTATCCCGGTGTGTAACTCTCCACACTGTCCAGCACGCTATCTTGGGAAGTTTGGGCAATGCATGGTGGGGAAGAAACAAGTCACGCAGGCCTTGATTTGGGAGCAAGGGCTCAGCTTGCCAGTGTGCAATTGTTTCCATCCCAAATTGTCATCTCTACCCATATTTTCACACCTTTTGTAAAAATCCCATGAATGTGTACAGCCCTCCTTGATGTCCGCCATCTCTGACAGAAACTGGAGCCTGCACAGCTCTGCACGACGGTCAGAAGTTTTGCAAGCACAGGATGCACAATTTTGTGGTATTTACAGAGCTGCAAGAAGAACCAAAGCCGTGGGAACTTGATGATTTCTTGAAGGACAGGTTGCCATGTGACATAATGAGAACCAATTCAAGGTTGGTGGTGGTGGTGATCATGGAGCAGCTGCAGATGGTGGAGCACTGCTTCTGCGCCCAGGAAACAAGCACTGACTGGTGGGATCACATCGTAATGCAGGTTTGGGATGATGAGCAGTGGCTGCAGAAGTTTCAGATGCACAAGGCCATGTTTCTAGATCTGGGCATGAGCTTGCCTTAGGCCTTCAACACAGGGACGCCAAAATGAGAGATGTGATGACCATGGAGAAGTGAGTGGCAATTGCACTGTGGAAACTTGCAACCCCAGATTGCTACTGGTCAGTAGGAAATCATTTTGGAATTGGAAAATCCACTGCAGGGGCCACTGTCATGTAAGTTGCAGGGTCATTAATTCTCTCCTGCTGTGCAGGACTGTGACTCTCAGCGATGTGCAGGACATAGTGGATGGATTTGCTGCAGTGAGGCTCCCAAAGGGAGGTGGAGCAATGGATGGCACACATATCCCTATTTTGGCACCAGACCACCTTGCCACAGAGTACCTCAACAGAAAGGGATACTTTTCTGTGGTTATGCAAGTGCTGGTATATCATTGGGAACACTTCACCAACATCAATGTTGGTTGGTCAGGGAAGGTGCATGGTATTCACGTCTTTAAGGACACAGGACCGTTCATAAAGCTACAGGCAGGGACTTTCTTTCCCAACCAGTGGATTACCATCGGCAATGTTGAAAAGCCAGTAGTGATCCCGGGGGACCCAGCCCACCCCTTGCTTCCCTGGCTCATGAAGCCGTACACCAGCCACCTAGGCAGCACCAAGGAAACATTCAACTACCTGCTCAGCAGGTGCAGAATGACCGTTTGAATGCACTTTTGGTAGATTGAAGGGACGCTGTTGGTATTTACTCACAAGTTTGGATCGAAGTGAAAAACATCCCAATGGTTCTAGCTGCCTGCTGTGTCCTGCATAATATCTGTGAAGCAAAGTGGGAAAAGTTGTTGCTGGTGAGGAGGGGAGCGACTGTCTGCTGAGTTTGAACAGCCAGACAGAAGGGCTATTTGAAGAGCTCAGCATGGAGCTCAGGGAGGCTTTGAAAGAGCATTTCAGCAGTGAGTCACTGTAATATGCTGTGGTGTCCTGTGATTTACCTGGCTCTGCTGTTTTGGGGTGTTAAGAATTGTGTGGTGCTTGGTATAAATTTATGACTATAACACTGCCAATGCACCTATTAATTTTGTGGTGTTAGCTGTACATTTATGATTATTACACTGTCGCTGATCCTACAAATTGTATCACACTGTACAGTAGCAAGTAAGTGGGTGCTTTCAGAACTGCTAGGCACTCCACAGCATATGTTATGAACTAATATAGATGGATTATTTTCCAAATAATAGAATTTTATTCAGTAACAGACCAGTGCAAAAATCTGTGCAATTTAAAAGCAAATACATTAAAAACTTGTTAAGTTCTGTTCCATTAATTTATTAAGGGGAAAAAACATTCATGCCCTTTTACCTCCACATACAACAACTGGGGCTCTTAATGTCCCTGGGGGTGGAGTGGTAGGGGTAGGGATGTGGCCCCTGATACCCCATGGAATGGGGTGGGGGTGTAAGGAGGTGTTGTTGTAATGGAGTTCTCCATGGACTGCAAAGGGAGGTGAACCTGGGATTGTTGAACCTGTAGGTCCACAAGAGTCTGCAGCATCTGTTTGCTGCTGGAGAAGCCCCATTATTTCCTGGTGCATCTCCCTCTCTTTTTCCTGCGGCGTGTCCTGGGCCTTTCTCCTGTCTGCTCTTTCCTTCCCAGTCGGTCTGTAATGTTCACCCTCCAGGCCCGTTGCTCACTATCTGATACAGCCCTGGCTTGCAGGATCTCACTGAACATGTCATCCTGAGTCCTCCTCTTTCTCCTCATCAGGCTCCAGTATTCCACCTGTGTGGAGCAGGAATGCCACAATGGCAGCAGTTGCAGATAAAACACTCACAGGTACCATTGTCAGTACAGTCACAATGGAAAGTGAAAGTTATGATTCAGAACTCCCTTTCCTTGCTCATGTTTTAAATCAGACATGCTTATTGACACTTCTGCTTCAGAGAGCTCTTGTGCATGGCGCCACTTGCAGCTCCAGCCATGGTGAGTATGGCCTGCTGGGGGGAGGGAAATGAGGAGGGAATTGCTCAGTTGCATGAAACGACGAGTATAGGGCAATGGCACTGAATACGGGCCCCATTTTCCACCAGATGGAGGTGATTGTAGCTCATATCTCATTCCTGAGGGTAACTAAGGCACAGAGAGCACAGCTGCTGCTGGCGTCCCAAAGCTGTTGGGGCTCACGTGCTGCTACGCTGTGTGCTGCAATGGTGCCTGTCGAAGTTATCGCCGATTGGCGTGGGAAGGTGCCTTACCACAGAGGAAGAAATGAGGCTGCCATCCCTAGAAACCTTTGGGAGAGGACTGCAATGTACCTTCATGGAAGGTATCCTCCAGCGAGATTTCGATGAAGAAGGGACATCCCTGTAGAAACAAACTGCTCTGCATGGTCCCCCCTGCCTAATCCTACAGGGGAATGCAAAGCTGATAACAATGCTAACTCTTTGTTGTATCGGTACCTCTTTCAGTATGGAAAGTTGATAGCTGTATCTTGCTAAGTTAGGATAACCATCAGCGTGATGGGAAATAAATATACATACTTACCCGAGGATCCTTCCCCTGCACTGGGCTTGCCTGTGCTCAGCTGATGGGCTTGACTGGACAGTGGTGGAGTCTCAAGCAGATCCTGGCTCGTGGCGCAGCTGGACCGCATGGTAGCATGTCCCCTATCATCCTTTTCTTCCTCCTCCTTGCTGTTCACAGCAGGGGCTGCGACTCGGGCTCCTTGGAGGTACCCATGGTGGTCTGTGGTGTGGTGGGGTCCCCCCAAGTGTGGCCTGCAGGTCTTTGTAAAAGTGGCAGGGCTGCGTCTCAGCACCACATGACTGTTGCCCTCCCTGGCCTGGTTTGCCTGACTCAGCTCCTTGGCTTTCACTCAACACTGCTGTTGGTCCCTGTCATACCCCTTCTCTTGCATCTCCCATGCAACCTGCTCTTCCATGTCCACATTTCTATGGCTGGTCCGTTGCTGTGCTTTCACAGCCCGTTCTCCTCACTGGCCCAGGAGAGCCAATATCTCCTGGCTACTCCAAAACGGAGTGCGTCTGGAGCGTGTAGCCAGCAGGGTCAGCTGGGCAGTTGCACACAACAGTGGGGAGCTGCGAGTTGTGCTAGCTAAGCTGGACTATCAGGAAAAGGCATATCAAAAAGTTCTGGGCTTTAAAACGGGGAGGGTGGGTTTCTAGGTTTTGTGACCCCCTAGGCAGTGGAACTCACGATTGTGACCAGAGTGATCAGTATGCCGGGCATTGTGGGGCAATATAAGTAACGCAATGCCTATGCTGGCACTGTATCAACCTAACTACACTGACCATGCGGCAATGCTACTCCTGGAGGTGGTGTTACTGCAGTGCTGTACTGGGGTGCTTATGTCAGTGGGAGACACATTTAAGTGTCCTTCACCTGCGCATCTACCAATGTGATATATGCCATCATGTGCCAGCAATGCCCCTCTGCCATGTACATTGGCCAAACCGGACAGTCTCTACGCAAAAGAATAGACACAAATCCAATGTCAAGAATTATAACATTCAAAAACCACTCGGAGAACACTTCAACCTCCCTGGACGCTCAATAACAGACTTAAAAGTGGCAATTCTTCAATAAAAAAAAGTCAAAAACAGACTCCAACAAGAAACTGCAGAACTGGAATTAATTTGCAAACTGGACACCATCAAATTAGGCCTGAATAAAGACTGGGAGTGGATCGGTCACTACAAGAACTAAAAACTAATTTCCCCATGCTAATTTTCCCCCTACTGTTACTCACACCTTCTTGTCAACTATTTGAAATGGGCCAAAAAGTGATTTTTCCTCTTGTTGATAATAGCCCACTTTAATTGAATTGTCTCATTAGAATTAGTAGGGCAACTCCCATCTTTTCATGTACTATGTGTGTATATATATCTTCCTACTGTATTTTCCACTCCATGTATCTGATGAAGTGGTTCTTAGCCCATGAAAACTTATGCCCAAATAAACTTGTTAGTCTCTAAGGTGCCACATGTACTCTTTGTTGTTTTTACATTTAAGTGTAGATACCTGCATGTAGCAGATTGCGGCAGGGCCCCCCTGGCTACTGCCTCTACTAGGTCCTGGCCTTTCACCATCGGCAGGGAGGGAAGAGCTACCTCCCTGCTTCCACTCCCTGCCTTTTCCCTTTCTTTCTGCTCCCCTTTGGCTTCCTTCCTCCAAGGCTTTTATACAGCCCCAGGCTAATTAGACGGCAGCTGTCTCTGCTTCCTGAATTAGGGCCAGCCAGCTCTAATTTATTGCCCTAAATGGGAGCTGGCGTGACAGAGGGCTTTGCCCAGCACCCTGTCCCACAGCTCAACTAGGTCAGTGCAAGGCAGCTTACCTACCTTTTGTAGTGTAGAATCATAGAATATATGGGTTGGAAGAGACATCAGGAGTCATCTAGTCCAATCCCCTGCTCAAAGCAGGACCAACCCCAACTAAATCATCCCAGCCAGGGCTTTGTCAAGCCAAGCCTTAAAAACCTCTAAGGATGGAGATTCCACCACCTCCCTAGGTAACCCATTCCAGTGCTTCACCATCCTCCTAGTCTAGAGAAGGCCTTAGCCTTTACTTCTCTGTGCTGACCTAAGGACTTCCCCGTCACTAATAGCCTTTTCAAAACAGAGCAGGGTTTGTCTGATGTCACTGCAAATACATGCTGAGGTGCACTGATCCCTGGCAAGAATGAAAAGCCTCTGATGAGGAGTGTAACTTGGCTGGACTTGTTGGGCAGAACTCGTGGTGTGAAGCAGAAATGTTGGAGCCCAGAGGCTCAGTTTAGGAAGGGCTGAGGCTGCGTGGCCTACCCTGGAGGAAGAGTGGGACCCCTTGTGGGTCTGGCACACTGCAAGGGTTACTGCAAGGCACTGTTTAAAAGCTGGGGCATAGCACCAATCCTGTGGTTCTGTGACAGGCGCATTCATGCTGAGAACAGGTGTGGCTCACTGGATAAGAATCGGGTTTGCCACGTTGGTAGGCATGGACAGATTTGATCTTTATTGGTAAATGTCAAGTGGAAAACTATTTCCACTGATGATGGAAATTTCCAGACAGGCAAAGTGAGAAAAATGCTACTTGAGAACTTAGTCTGATTGAAGGATGTTTACTTTGTATATTTTGACATGTGATTTTGACAGTTTGTGTTATAAGCCGTTATAACACGTTAACTTTTGAATCTCAACATCTGCTGTCATTAAATAATGATCTAATTTCCTGCAACTATGAAAATTTAAATTGATTAAAAATCTAAAAAAAATGCTTAAAAATAAATAGATATTATTGGTTGAAAGGATAAAAGGATACCAATCTGCCATGCCGCCACCTTGAAGACATGGGGGCTTGTAACAGGGCATACAAACCCCATGCTAGGCAGAAAGGGGTTAAGGAGTTGCTGAGCTGCAGTGGCTTTACCCTGACATACTTGCAAGGCAGGTCAGGCCTGGAGGAAGAGTTCAAAAGGGAAGAGCGCAGCTCAGGTGGAGGACCGCTCGTCCCCTCAGCCCCAGGATTGGGCCCCATGGTGGGCAGAACCTGCTCCTATGGCCACGATTATCCAAGCACCCTGCAAGGAAGGCAGGTCACACTATAACCAGTCATTGCAAGCTTTCTGGGGGCTGACCAGAGAACGTGGAACCAGACTGTACCTTGGCCAAGACCCCTGGAAGGAAGGGAGGCTGCTGGCTCATCTAGGGCTGGTGGTTGTTGTTTCATTTGTTTTTCCTGTTTTCCTCCTCTGGGCCACAGGAGAACCAGACAGAGATTATACAGACAAACAATAGCAAAGTGGGAACTAAAATGACAAAACAATACAGAAGTGAGGATTTCACATCCCAGCTATTGATAAGTGAGTTCTTGCCAGACAGGATGCTATCAAACTAAGTTTCCTTTTACATTTTCTAGGCACTTCCCTTTCTCTGGAGGTGACAGGCACTATCAGGACAGGATTGTATTCCTAATAGCCCAATAGCACCTTCTTTCAATGTGACTAGTTTGGAATGTGAGGCTGTGACCGGTCGCTTCCCAGCTTATGGCTGCCTCTGTTGCTTAGCCAAAGGCCTTAGCCTAAGCACAGGGCCTCAGACTGTCACAGTAAGAGAAGGCCCTTACACCGGCAGACAGTGATTTTGATTCTTTCTTTTATACCTCTATAACTAGCCAAGTGATAAGAATACACCTAAATTCTTAGAATATAGGCCTTTACAGACAGACCTGAATCTCTATATCCTAACAACAGCCCTCAGCAGAGGTGGACCAGACTCCTCAGCTCCTGGGGCCCTGCTCAGTGCACTCTCCCTACAGTATTAGGTGATGGGTCTCTTGTGTCTGCAGAACGCTACCAACTGGGCGGTGCTTGTCCGAGCCCACACCTGCCCGTCATGGGGCTGTTTCCTTTCCTTGTGCTTTATTCCTAGGGATGCTTTTGTGTATCCCAGCCTACTCCCTAGGCTTCAGGGCCCCTGCGCATCTGAGGCTGGGTCAACATGAGGCTTGGGCTCCATCTGCTCCGCTATGTTGAGTGCTGGAGCCAAAGCCTCGTGTAGACCCAGTCTTGGAGACTTACTGCTGCAGGTTTCTGCTGGCCGCACAGGTACACCCTGTGAGATGTAGCAAATTTTTACCAGCTGCAGGGAGGCTGCTTATGGCATTGCTTTTAGCTCCTCTCTGCTCACAGCCTCATGGCTACAGCTGCCTGATAATCAGAATTTCTGCTTCCTTGATCCCCGCTGTGTGCCTAGCCCCCATAGAATCTGTCCTTCTTAGCCCTCCTGCTGCAGCCGGTGGGCTGCTCCTTCCAGCCCTGGCTCCTGCTGGTTTTGCCCTGGCCGGTCCCTGCTGGTGATTGCTGCCACTCCTGAAATACTTCTTTCCAGGCTGAGTCCTGTACAAAGCGCACACAACTGGCAGCTTCATTCTGCAAGCTGGTGTGGTGAGGACTTGGGTCTTTCGTAAGAGAGCCACAGCCCAGGCTCTGCCTGCAGTGTCCTGGCGTTCCTGGGCACTAGAGCAGGGACACTGCCTTGCTGGGAGGGGGAGAGGCCTTGCTTGATAGGGAGGGCTACTTGGTGCTGGGACTGGCTGTTCAGTGCGTGGCACACTGGGGTCCTGGTCCATGCCTGGGGCCCCAGGCTCTTTGGGAGTACAAGTAATACATACAGAGGGAGAGGGCTGCACAGAGCCACTAAGAACTGTCAGTGGAAGAACTGGGACTCAAACACATGTGCACCTGGCCCAGTGCATGTTACCCCCTTGCATGCTCTGTGGGGCAGGTAGCAGCACTATGGTTGGCACCCATCCAGTTTTCACAGTCTGGGTCTCAGCTTGTGTGTCCGGGTGCCATTTGACAAGCCCTGCTTTTTTTGATCTGTGGAAAAGGTGGCAACCCTAAGCAGAAGGAAGGAGGCAGCACAGCAGCAGCCGCCACCTCTGGGGGCCAGGCTACTTGTGTGGCCATGCTAGTGAAGACCCAACAATTGATGGGAGTGGGGCCTTGGGGGAAGAGGTGGAGCAGGGGTTGGGCCTTGGGGATCCAGTTACAAGCCATTAGAAAGGTGGCCACCCTATGCAGCGCTTCCTCTGTCTCTGCGCTCTGGACCCAATCTGGCCAGTAATCCAGGCTCCCTTCCCTGTAGCACCTGTGGTCAGATATTTGGCGCTGTGTGTGTGTGTGTGTGTGTGTGTGTGTGTGTGTGCTTTCTGCGTGCTGTGCTGACTCTGGCCAGATAGCCCGTACAGCAGGTTCCAGTCGAACTGCCCAATAAATCTACAGACTTGGTTTGTAGCGAAGGCACTTGGTCAGGTTTATTGTCCACAAAGCATGGTCCTAATGTCCTGGCTCCATGGTTACAGGTACACTCACACGTACTCCCATTGCAATGGACTAGCTCAGTCAATGGCAGGACTTTCCATTATCCCCATGGCCAGACAAAGACACTCCTTCTGAGACTTAATTTTACATATCAATACAAACAAGTTACATATTGCCCCAACGTATCAGGGTGCCACCTTCTGACGTATTTGGGTGCCACCCATTACCTTGTACCTGTAGGTTCGATCAAAACATCTCTATCCATCATGCTGTCATCCTGACCTTATCCTTAAGATGGATCAGCGTGTTTGTGTTTGGTATTGAGGGGTTCTGGTTCCACCTTTCTGGAATGTGTTTGTGTGTGTATATTCTTGTGGCTAGCACTACTTAGCAATGTGTGTTTCTGCAATATCAGCCCTGTGATTGCCAGATTCTGTGAGCAAGGCCTGCCTCTTGCTCGCAACCTGACTTTGCTTCATATCGGCTAAGTTTTGACCACTACTTTAGTTCAGGCTTCTGATATAAGGGCTTATGTTTCAGGCTCTCTTCCTACTACAGCACCTTCCTCCTTGCACTGGCAGGGGGCTGGCAGCCATCCCTTCTCCCTCCCTCCAGCTTTCCAGGCCTGTGGGAAGGGGATTCATCTTCCCCCTCCATGAGGGCCACCAGTAGGGGGGCAGGCTGGACATTGCCCTCTGGCTCCCCCTGCTGGCTGATTCTGCTCAGCCGTTGTGCAGGTCTAGGGAGTGGGGAGTGCCAGAGTGCGGCTGCCTCTGTGCTGCCATTAAGTGGGGGCAGAAGGCAGATTGCGGGGAACATGGGGGTGTGAGGTGCTAGAGATGGAGAATGAGTGGGAAAGAAACTGAGGGGAAAGGAAGGGAAATCTGGGGAGGGGTGAGTGAATGTAGCGAGTATGTACGGGACAGGAGACACGCAGGAGTTGGAAAGAAGCAGTGAGTGGGACAGTTGACTGTCCCTCCTAGATGGGAGGGGGGATAAAGTCCCCACCGGTGGTGACCAGGGAGCCCACAGTTGTGTGTATTTAAGGCTGGATCTTGACCCTGATGTGACCCCACACACGGTGGCTGTTGGCTTCCTGACAAGTTAGACCATGAGAAGACTGGCGAAAAGCATCATGTATTTGTTGTTTTGAAGTCTCATGATGTGGAGGGCCTGAGTAATGACTGGGGAATGCCAGGGGTGTGACACAGAGCCAGCCCAACTCTTGGGGCAGACAGGTCTGTTGCTGGACATTTGGCTTTCATGTGTGGCCTGGGAGCCCTGTGTGTGCCAGGTGCCCCTTTCTGAGGTGGGCAGTACCTTTCTCATAGCCAGCCACAATCTGAAGGGCTTAGTCAGAATGAACCAGCAGAGACATGATACCCATTACCCCATGCCTGGGGGTGATGAGTAGCTTTAGATGACCATTACCATAGCAAATTCAATCCTTCACATATTTATCCTGACAGCACCCCAGTGCTATGAGCCCCAGTTTACAGGTGGTATAACCCTTCTGCCAGCTGGTGTCGGCAGCACTGGGGGGCTAGGTTCAATATCTAGAAGTTCCTCTTAACATTGCAAAACAACCGGCTCGAACTCCCACCCAGAAATCTGGGAAAACTAAACCCCACCCCTGGATGCTGCTAAGAGGCAACTCTTCCTTTGTCGTGCACACTGAGTCTGGGTAGAATAAGAACTTTAATTTAAAGGGAAAGGGAACCCAGCATTAATGTGGGAAAATACCACAACAGTATTCAAAAGGATGCAAACCATGAGCAAACTGCCACCCCACAGCATCTTTAGCAGTGTCCTTTGCTTCAGTTTCCCACCTTGAGATGTGAAAGGGCAAATGTCCCTTTAACACACCACTCCCCTGTCCCTTCCCTGCTCACAGTTGGTTGTCTGAAGTCAGTGAAGTGCCAGCTTCAGGGATGTGTTCGCAGGTGTTCCCCTCCTGCCCCTGAAGGGGGGTTGAGCAATCCCCCTTTGCGGCTGCTGCTCCCTGCTATCTCCGTCGCCTCCACCTTTCACAGCCCTGCTGTGTTCAGAGGTTCCATTGCTTAGCCCAGAGCTTGGTGATTTCAGCTCTTAGTGATTTCACCACATAATGAGGAACCTCCGAATGCTGTGTTCTCTGCAGTGTCTTTACCTGCATCACTGTCCCCACACCAGGTAAACCCTTAAACCTGCTCCTCAGTGATTTCAACTCTAGCAAATGCTGAGCAGAACAAAGGACTCTTAACTGAGTCTCATTCACTCTGCCTTGAAATGGTAGAAAGAGAAAGTCAAATGGAATGTACAACTCTTTAACTAAGTCTATACAACCACATAAGAACCCACGTCTGGGTCTCTCTCTATCTCCCACCCCCAACTTTCACTTGGATTTGGCGTCACTATCCCCTGCTTAGTGGGTGCAGTTCAAGGTAGGTAGACCCCTTCAACTAGGGTGTAAGTACAGTTCTGCTGCCCTTTACTCACACAATAAGGATAATGCTTCGTTGCTCCTGCGTCCAAGACTAAAGTGAATTTTAACCCAAAGCAACCAAAATGAATTGTTTTGGCAAAGCAGCTCTATCTGCTGATCACCTAAGCAAAGTAGGTGTGTCTATGCAAATACATTCTGCTTCTGAAGTCTTTCCCCATTCATCACCAGAGGCTGGGGAGAGCTCATTCAGACCCTGCTGAGGAAATGTGACGTGGACTATATGATGGAGGAGAAAATCAAAGGCAAGTCTTCCAAGTCCCAGCCAGGGCCCTAACCACTGGGCCATCTGTGCCCTCTCCTGTGTGCTTGGCAGACCAACACCCTTACTGGGAGCAAAAGAGGCATGCCAGGCACAAGCGTGGCAGTGAAGGGACAGACTCCCTTCCCTAGCATAACGACTTGGAGGACTCCCGACTCAATGGTCACTGTACCTTGGGGAGCACTCTGGAGTCTGGTGGTGTTTTGTGCTTTGCAGAACACTGCAATTGGTGATTGAATCCTGCCAGGATGGAGACTGAAACACACCAAGTGGGAAAGACATCGTCCTGCTCCAGGCTTTTACTGGCAATGCATGCAAGGCTGTGCTGACAGACAGCAGATGTCCACGCACTGTTTGGAGTCCTGCCAGCAAAATCATCCACTTTTTCCAGCAAAGTTAAACTAGTTCCCGAAGAGACACAAGCACCTACCCATCCATTTCTACCAGCGCAATGCCTGTGTGGTTGCAAAAGTACTTGTACTGTACCAGCAGTCCTCCAACTGCCAGCCTACAATGCAGTTGTCCCCACAGCAGTGACTGCTGTGGCCAAAGTTCAGAACTCGAGTGTTCAGGGTCGCAGGATGGAGAGGAGTCAGGGAAGGGGGGAAGCAGTGCAACAAACAGTCAACAGAGGGATTTGTTGGACTTTGCCCCCATGCTCCCACAATTCCCCAAGAATTGGCCCTCAGATGTTAATACCTCTAAGCCGCTCCTCTTCATGTCCCACATGGGAGCTACAAGGACCCTGGAGTCTTTGCCAGTTTTCCAAGCCCCCAGGCGTTGCTGGGTTTTGCAGTGGGCCTCTGACCACCTCATCACCATTAGCCTGTCATGTGCACCATGAGGTTATGATAGACGGAAGGATTAGTTGTAGTGAGTACTGCTGCCCTCTGCTGAAGGGTGTGGGACATGCTTGAATATCGGCCATTCTTTCTGGCATGTATGGCTCCGTGAAGCAATTTTTCAGTCAAGATTGGCTGCTTTTCCAACAGATCTGCTATAGAAATTATTGTGGGGCAGGTCTCTGGCCTGTGTTATCCAGTTGGTCAGACTAAACTATCACAATGGTCCCTTCTGGCCTTGGAATCTATGAATCTATTTGATATTAAAATTTGCAGTGTGTGTTAGTTATATAAATTATCCAATCAGGGAGCAGAAAGAATGAGCTCGCACGCGCGCTCGCTCTCTCTCTCTCTCTTTATTTATATACATACGGCAAAGGGCTGTCAATTAATCACGATTAACTCAAAAAATAATTTGGATTAATTGCAGTTTTAATCGCACTGGTAAACAATAGAATACCAATTGAAATTTATTAACTATTTTTGGATGTTTTTCTACATTTTCAAATATCTTGATTTAAATTACAACACAGAATACAAAGTGTACAGTGCTTACTTTATATTATTATTTTGATCACAAATGTAAAAAAACTGTAAAAATGATAAACAAAAGAAATAGTATTTTGCAGTTAACCTCATTCAAGTACTGTAGTGCAATCTCTTTATTGTGAAAGTGCAACTTACAAATGTAGATTTTTGTGTGTGTGTTACATAACTGCACTCAAAACCAAAACAATGTAAAACTTTAGAGCCTACAAGTCTACCCAATCCTACTTCTTATTCAGCCAATCACTCAGACAAACAAGTTTGTTGACATTTATGGGAGATAAAGCTGCCGGTTTCTTATATACTATGTCACCTGAAAGTGAGAACAGGAGTTTGCATGGCACTTTTGTAGCCAGTGTTGCAAGGTATTTGTGTGCCACATACTCTAAACATTTGTATGCCCCTTCATGCTTTGGTTGCCATTCCAGAGGACATGCTTCCATGCTGAAGACGCTTGTTTTAAAAAAAAAAAAAAAGTGTTAATTAAATTTTGACTGAACTCTCTGGGGGAGAATAGTATGTCTTCTACTCTGTTTTACCTGCATTCTGCCATATATTTCATATTATAGCAGTCTTGGATGATGACCCAGTACATGTTGTTCGTTTTAAGAACACTTTCACAGCAGATCTGACAAAACATAAAGAAGGTATCAATGTGAGATTTCTAAAGATAGCTACAACACTCAACCCAGGGTTTAAGAATCTGAAGTGCCTTCCAAAATCTGAGAGGGATGAGGTGTGTGTGATGGGTTGGATCACAGAAACCCCTTTGACCCTGCCACCTGATGTGCTGAGACTACCTCTGAGCCTGTTTTCCCTGCCAGCGTGGGACTTCAGTGCCCTGCCTGGTTGTGCCAGACACGTTAGCCTGCCACAAACACAGATCCAAGTCTGAACCACGTCCCCACAAGCTGCAGGCTTAACTGAAAATGGCTTAAGAAGTGCTCCTGTCTCTAGCACTCAGATACCCAACTCCCAATGGGGTCCAAACCCCAAATAAATCCATTTTACTACGTATAAAGCTTATACAGTGTAAATTCATAAATTGTTCACCCTCTATAACACTGAGAGAGAGGTTTCAGAGTAACAGCCATGTTAGTCTGTATTCGCAAAAAGAAAAGGAGTACTTGTGGCACCTTAGAGACTAATCAATTTATCTGAGCATGAGCTTTCGTGAGCTACAGCTCACTTCATCGGAGAGAGATATGCACAGCTATTCTCCCCCCCCCCCAGGCATTAATACATACTCTGGGTTAATTAATAAGTAAAAAGTTATTTTATTAAATACAGAAAGTAGGATTTAAGTGGTTCCAAGTAATAGACAGAACAAAGTGAATTACCAAGCAAAATAAAATAAAATGTGCAAGTATAAGCCTAATACAATAAGAAAGTGATTACAGATGAAATCTCACCCTCCGAGGTGTTCCAGTAAGCTGCTTTTACAGACTAGTCTCCTTCTAGTCTGGGTCGAGCAATCACTCGCACTACTATAGTTACTGTCCTTTGTTCCAGTTTCTTTCAGGTATCCCTTGGGGGTGGAAAGACTACCTTTTGAGCCAGCTGAAGACCAAATGGAGGGGTCTCCCAGGACTTTATATAGTTTCTCTCTTGTGGGTGGAAACCCCTCCCTCCCTCTGTGTAGAATCCCAGCTACAAGATGGAGTCTTGGAGTCACATGGGCGAGTCACATGTCCATGCATGACTTCGTTCTCTACAGGAACGATCCCAGGAAAGCTCAGATGTGGATTGGCGTCTATCAAGGTCCATTGTTCGCCAAGTACTTCCATTTACTTGAATAACCCCTTCACACCATGTTGATCAAATCAGCTGTAGGTGCTTTCTACAGGAAACGCTTTAAATACAAGCATAGAGCTAACACTCACAACTTCAGATATAAAAATGATACATGCATACGAACAGGATGAATACATGCAGTAGAACATAACCTTTGCAAAGATATCTTACATGGCATATCTAGCATAAAACATATTCCAGTTTTGTCATATTTACATTCATAAGCATATTTCTATAAAGAATTATGGGGTGCAACGTCATAGTGTGGAGTATACTTTCGGAAGTCTTGAAAGAGCATCACTCTGATGCAGAAACTACAGAATGTGAACCACCAAAAAAAAAATCGACCTTCTGCTTGGGGCATCTGACTCAGATGATGAAAGCGAGCATGCATCAATCTGCACTGCTTTGGATAGTTAGAGAGCAGAACCCGTCATCAGCATGGATGCGTGTGCTCTGGAATGGTGGGCAAGCATGAAGGGACATATGAATCTTTAGCATATCTGGCACGTAAATACCTTGCAACGCCGGCTACAAAAGTATCGTGTGAACGCCTGTTCTCACTTTCAGGTGACACTGTAAACAAGAAGCAGGCAGCATTATCTCCTGCACATGTAAACAAACGTGTTTGTCTGAGCAAGTGGCTGAACAAGAAGTAGGACTGAGTGAACTTGTAGCGGACTAAAGTTTTTCATTGTTTTATTTTTGAATGCAGTTTTTTGTACATAATTCTACGTTTGTAAGTTCAACTTTCGCAATAAAGAGATTGCATTACAGTACTTGTATAAGGTGAATTGAAAAATACTATTTCTTTTTTTACAGCACGAATATTTGTAATAAAAAATAAAGTGAGCACTGTACACTTTGTATTCTGTGTTGTAATTGAAATCAGTATATTTGGAAATGTAGAAAACATCCAAAATATTTAAATAAATGGTATTTATTATTGTTTAACAGTGCGATTAATCGTGATTAATTTTTTTAATCGTTTGACAGCCCTAATACACACACTCTCTCTCTCTCTCTCCAACAAAGAATGACTATGATTATTTAATAATTGTAAAGTTTGCAATGTGGTGCTTGCTAATTGCATAAGTTATACAATCAGGGAACAGAAACACCACAAGACATCCAGCTAACCAGAACAATGCCAATTGCTAATTTTGAATATTTGCCATCAAATTATTGCAATCAAAGAATTGGTCACTAAAGTAGGCTAATAGGTTAGTAGAGTTTAAGGCCAGATGAGATCTGACCATCTACATAATACAGGCCAGAGACTTTCTACCAATAATTTCTATATCAAGCCCATAATGTTTGGCTGAGCTAGAGCATTTATTTTAGTCTTGATTTAAACTTCTAAGTGATGGAGAATCCATACCCCTCCCTCCAGGTACTAAGTAACTGATGAATCATTCTGAATAATGACTAGAACTGAGATTTTCATGATCTGTTCATGGACAATTCACAAACAGGGTTGGGGGGGGAAGTGCAACATTCATTAAATTATCATAGAATATCCACTGCAGCTGATTTGCTGAGCCATTGGTATAGCTTGTGGATGGGTCTGGCTCATACACACTGCTGTCATACAGCATGTCAGCATAGCCTGCGGTCAGAGCTAGAGTGTACCTCTCCTAGATGGAATGCAGCATCTGTCTTAAGAGTGCACAGCACCATGCTAGAGGACGCAGAGTGAAGGTGGGCACAGAACCCCGCTGAACCTGCAGAGTTTACTCAGGCTGGCTGAATGCCATTGCTGGAGTAACCTGTTGGCTAAGGACCCTGAGCTGGCACTCCAGCTGTTGAACATAGCATGGGACAATGTGTTTTGCCCCACCACAGGGCTGCACAGCTGGGGATGATGGCTGCTCTGTGGAGCTGCCCATGCCCTGCTGCCATAAGGTGGAGGAGCTGAAGAGCAGAAGGCAGCAGTTTGTGCCTGTGTGTGGCACAGGCAGGGGTTGATGTTGCACCCTGACAATTCTCCATCTCCCTGTTGGGGTATTTTAGCGCTCCTGTGCATGGTGGGTCAGGCCCCGCAGACCTGCTCACCCCCACTGCTGAGGTGGATGGAGTCTCAGTTGGTTACCTTGCAGCTTGATGGTTCCTGCCATTCATGGAGAAGTTGGATTCTGGTGGGGGTACCACTAAAGCTCTTCCAAACTTTGCCCATGTGAGTCACCAGATGAGACAGGGCTCGCAGTGGACTGGGCAGATGTGGGGGTGTGCCTGCTGTGCCCCAGCCCTGGCTGCCATGTGTACAAAGGAGCAGTGTGGGAGGCAGCAACCAGGCATTATGAGAACCAATGGGCTCCAATTTATCCTGGTCTCGGTATCTCCTACATGCCCCAGGTTCCCCTGCAACCACCAGGTCAGCATGCACATGCAGCCCTGTAGACTTTCCCTGGGCCTGTGGAATCCTGCAGCCCTCCTGACCCGAGCAATACATACACTACATGGTAGAGCTAGTTCACAAGTAGCTGTGTAAGCGGTGGGACAGTGTGTGTCAGACACCCTCGGTGGGCTGAGCCTCAGAGCAGGAAACCAGATGTCCCCAGCAGAGCTCTGCTAGCTGGAATGGAAGCAGGTGGTGTCGAAGGTCTGAATGGTGTGGGTTTAAGCGTTCTGAATAACCCAAGGGAAAATGTATATACATGGTATGAGGCTCGTTGAGTAATTAATTAAATTATTTTATATGGCAAAATATTGCACTGGGAGGTGAATTTGGATGTTGTGTGAATATTTGTTTGTATTTGTATTTGATTAATAAGAGCTGTCCCTTTTAAGAAGAGCGTGGGGCACTTATTGTAGTGGTTGTTTGGAGGCGACTGACAGCAACAGGTGGGAGATTTGCCCAGGTGTGCAAAGAGTGGGAGATCCGGGTGGCTCAGCTACAGCAGAGTCAGAACTTCATTCAATACACATCTCTATCTAGAATGAGGCTCGTTCTTGCAGGTGTTGCAGTGGCGCCTATGGGAGACTAGGATAGTCTAATACTTAGTCTTGCCATGAGTTGCAGGGGACTGGACTAATGAAGGCCAATCCTATAACAGGGTTCAAGAAAGAACTAGATAAGTTCATGGAGGATAGGTCTATCAATGACTTTTAGCCAGGATGGGTAGGGATGGTGTCCCTAGCCTCTGTTTGCCGGAAGCCGGGAATGGGTGACAGGGGATGGATCACTTGATGATTACCTATTCTGTTCATTCCCTCTGGGGCACCTGGCATTGGACGCTGTCGGAAGACAGGATACTGGGCTAGATGGACTATTTGTCTCACCCAGTATGGCCGTTCTTATGATTACTCCTGGGGGAATTCTGTACCACTGCACAATGCAAAATTTTGTAGAAATTAATGTTGTATGCGCAGAATTTCCTTTCCCCACCCCCAGAAATGGGCTGCAGAGATGTTGGCCACCATTAGGGACCACTGGACCCAGCGGAGTCCAGCTCGCAAATAGAAGACAAGGGAGGGGGAGGGAACTGGAGGGTTCCCAGCCTCTGCTGTTCCCAGCACACCCTGAAGGAAGGAGGCGGCAGAATGCAGGAAGCTCTATGTAAGCCCGGGATCCAGCATCAGGCTATTTCTCCCTCTGGATCGTTGAGCTATATGGGATAGAGGGTGTGAGTGTCAGAGTTTGGGGGGGCTGCGACTGGGCTCTGTGGGAGGAGGGGGTGTGAGTGTCTGGGCCGGGGGGCTGCGGCTGGCCTCTGGAGGGGAGGGGATGTGAGTGTCTGGTCCCCCAACTGGGCTCTGTGGGGGAGGAGGCAGCGAAGCAGAAATTGGGCTGTCGTTGGGGTTTCTTTAACTCTCTACTCCTGGGGGAATTTTTGTGTGTCTGTGTTGTTACAGACCTATTTGCTGACAGGTATTTTGAAATAAATAACCAAAATAATTGAAACTGGTGTGATTATGTAGTGTTGTTCTGACAAAATTTGCAGAATTTTGGAGAATTTTAAAATATTGTGCACTGAATTTTAATTTTTTTGTGCAGAATTCCCCCATGAATATATGTTCTTATGACCTCTCGAGGTCCCTTCCAATCCTATGATTCTATGCCTGCAGGTGATACTAATGAACGTCCAAGCCTTCTGCCTGTAAGGCACCACATGGAATCCTGCCCAGCTCAGCAGAGGTTAAAAGTGGTCCCAGCTAGTGCATGTTTGGTGGTCCCTGTATGAGGTGAGTTTGGTGGGTCTCAGTTCCAGCTTCTATGTCTCAAACTCACCAGCTACTCTGCACTAACTGGCAGACTCAGCAGAGAGGCCAAGAACTGCATGGACCACGGAGACTGAACTGTCCACAACCCCTAGCGAAAGTGCCCATTGGGGCGTGAGGGCAGTGCAGTGTGTGTTGGGAGCTTGCCTTCCTGCTGCCCTGTAGATAAAGGGCTTAATTCACCAAAGCCATAATTTACTGCTATCTACAATTAAGTTGTGAACATGCAAATTAGCTCATTGAATAATTTGCATACAGTATTATGTGTGGAGCTGCAGAGAACTTGGCAGCTATGCAATGCATCTTTCTTTAGTTTCACAGGCTGGCTGCATTGTCATTCCATGTGCTAATGGGCGGTGTATGTAGTTTTGTGAGAACTGAGCTGAACTAGTCTCTCTAGACGCAAAAACACTCCAGCTCTTTCTGCTTGTGTGGTTCAAATTAGCTCTTACATATAATCAGTTGTTTGTTTTAATTTGGCTCTGGGCCTTTACTAGAAACACAAGAATTCCCAGCCCAAATTGCAGCCCCAAGATGTCCGAAAATTTGGCGAATGTTGAGGTAAGCACCCCAAAGCACCTGTCCAAAGCTGAGACGTCACATCGTTTGCACTTCTACCATGTACTGAACTCAATTAAGTATTCCTTGGCAAGGAGACGGGGAAAGGTATGCTTCCAAAGTGTGACTTTTAGTCAGCAATTGCTTTGCTTGCACAAAGCCATTCTATATAGCGAATGACAGGGTGAGCACTGAATACACTCTCTGAGGAAGCAAGGCAAAAGGGCTTTCCA
Source organism: Natator depressus (assembly GCF_965152275.1). Classification (NCBI taxonomy): domain Eukaryota; kingdom Metazoa; phylum Chordata; order Testudines; family Cheloniidae; genus Natator; species Natator depressus. Next base: position 41,232,937 of record NC_134241.1, on the reverse strand, counting down.
GAAAAAGCAGCACATGCTCACAAATATTTATATCAAACCCCCCCCCCACCACCACATATGAAAATAGGCCTCTGCCTGGGTTGCCAAGTCAGCTTCGGAAGCTCCAGACTCTGCGCTGCACTCTGAAGTTTTGTTTTGAAGGTATTCCCTGCTGATGTGGGTGAAATAGAGGGATAAATTGAAAGCACAGAGTAGTAAATGAAGGATAAATAAAATCCCTTCCCAGCCATGTTGTTCCTCGTGTGCAGATTCCTAGAATATCAGTTCTGCATCAGCAGTGTTGATCTGTAAAGCATTTTATAACTTTGAAGCCATTATAGTAAATGTGGGGGTGGGTGTCAATCTGAAAACGACCCCATTTCATCCAGCTTGCTCTACACGTATGGGGGTGTGCCACCCATTTAGCATGGGTATAAACAGCAGTGTAGGCAATGAGACACAGTTTAGGTAAGTAGAGTGCCCTACATGCCTGAACCCCAGGGTATATTCCTGCATGGGCATTCTACACACCATGCAGTGCCTCCCATGGCTCGGCTGCTGCTTTTAACAGCATAGTGTCATAGAATCGTAGAATATCAGGGTTGGAAGGGACCGCAGGAGGTCATCTAGTCCAACCCCCTGCTCAAAGCAGGACCAATCCCCCAACTAAATCATCCCAGACAGGGCTTTGTCAAGCCTGACCTTAAAAACTTCTAAGGAAGGAGATTCCACCACCTCTGTAGGTAGCGCATTCCAGTGTTTCACCACCCTCCTAGTGAAAAAGTTTTTCCTAATATCCAACCTAAACCTCCCTCACTGCAACTTGAGACCATTACTCCTTGTTCTGTCATAGAATCTCAGGGTTGGAAGGGACCTCAGGAGATCATCTAGTCCAACCCCCTGCTCAAAGGAGGACCAATCCCCAATTTTTGCCCCAGATTTCTAAATGGCCCCCTCAAGGATTGAACTCGCAACCCTGGGTTTAGCAGGCCAATGCTCAAACCACTGAGCTATCCCTCCCCCCTGCTACCCCAGCTGCTACCACTGAGAACAGTCTAGATCCATCCTCTTTGGAACCCCCTTTCAGGTAGTTGAAAGCAGCTCTCAAATCCCCCCTGCTGCCAGAGCCTTTCACTGCCGCGTGTGGTGCCTGTACTCGGCATGCCACTGTAGCTGCAGACCCAGCCTAAGGCAAACCCTTACCAGTGCCCTCAGCAGTGTCACAGCAGGATAATTTCTCCATCGCGTGGTATGGGGGACAGCTGAGCATGCTCATCTCTTGAGAAAAAGGATATAATCCTAGGAGTTTACTGTTAAGGGTTTGCACTGTGCATGTGAGTTTGAAACTGGGTGTGTATTGCTTCTGGCATCTGTTGGAGATGGAAGCAGCAGCCTCAAGGACAGCTGGAGTGTGCTATTGGCAGCATCATGGGCAATATGAAGGTGCAAAAGAATGCACAAGGCTTTCTCATAAACTTCTTGTTTTCCTTCTGTTAAGGCTTTGTGGGGATAGAGAGTGTCCTGCCATGCTCTTAACTATCAACATCTGGAGGTTTGTTTGCTAATTAAAATTATTCAGAGGAACACAGGTAACTGAGAGGCTGGTAGTACATGCACCTAGTTCTGGTGACTCCATAATAACATTCGTAGATTCATAGATATTTAGGTCAGAAGGGACCATTATGATCATCTAGTCTGACCTCCTGCACAACGCAGGCCACGGAATTTCACCCACCACTCCTACAAAAAAACCTCACACCTATATCTGTGCTATTGAAGTCCTCAAATCGTAGTTTAAAGACTTCAAGGAGAATCCTCCAGCAAGTGACCCGTGCCCCATGCTACAAAGGAAGGCAAAAAACCTCCAGGGCCTCTTCCAATCTGCCCTGGAGGAAAACCCAGCCTTGGGGTGCTGGGGACATGTGCATGTCACTCAGCCCCAGATTGGGCCTTAGGGGCTGCCCACAGTTCTACTGATACCCCTCAATCCCAAACCACCACTCCCCTGTTATTTTAGACCAGAATTCGGTTCCTGCTTTCTCTCCCCCAGTTCTGCTGATGCTCGTCAGTCCCAACCCACAGCCTGCCCTGCTATTCCAGTTCTGAGCTCCTTGCACTCAGCTCTGACCTGCAGCCCCCCGCCCAGCTCTCACCACACATACAGTTGTGCTGATGCCCCTCAATCCCAACTCAGTCTGCCCTGTTGTTCCAGCCTTGAGCTCCCAACACGCAGCTCTACCAGTGCCCCTCGATCCTTAGCCACAGTCTCCTGCTTCTAACCCAGCCCTGGTCTCCCCTTCACACACACCCCTCTACAACTACAGCTCTATAGGGCTGTTGATTAATCACAGTTAATTCATGTAATTAACTCAAAAAAATTAATTGTGATTAATCACACTGTTAAACAATAGAATACCAATTGAAATTTATTATATATTTTTGATGTTTTTCTATATTTTCAAATATATTGATTTCTATTACAGCACAGAAAACAAAGTGTACAGTGCTCACTTTATATTATTTTTATTACAAATATTTGCATATAAAATGAAAAAGAAATAGTATTTTTCAATTCACCTCATAGAAGTATAGTTGTGCAATCTCTTTATCGTGAAAGTGTAACTTACAAACGTAGAATTTTTTTTTACATAACTGCACTCAAAAACAAAACAATGTAAAACTTTTGAGTCCCCAAATCCACTCAGTCCTACTTCTTGTTCAGCCAATTGCTAAGAGAAACAAGTTTGTTTACATTTACGGGAGATACTGCTACCTGCTTCTTATTTACAGTTTCACCTGAAAGTGAGAACAGGCATTCACATGGTACTTTTGTAGCTGGCGTTGTAAGGTATTTACATGCCAGATGTGCTTAACATTCATATGCCTCTTCAAGCTTTGGCCACCATTCCAGAGGACATGCTGATGATGCTCATTACAAAAATAAAGCGGTCATTAAATTTGTGACTGAACTCCTTGGGGGAGAATTGTATGTCTCCTATTCTGTTTTACCTGCATTCTGCCATATATTTCATGTTATAGCAGTCTCGGATGATGACCCAGCACATGTTGTTCATTTTAAGAACACTTTCACAGCAGATTGGTACCTTCTTTGTGTTTCCTCAAATGTGAGATTTCTAAAAATAGCTATGGCACTCAACCCAAGATTTAAGAATCTGAAGTGCCTTCCAAAATCTGAGAGGGATGAGGTTTGGAGTATGCTTTTGGAACTCTTAAAAGTGCAACACTCCGCTGCGGAAACTACAGAACCTGAACCACCAAAAAAGAAAATCGACTTTCTGCTGGTGGCATCTGACTCAGGTGATGAAAATGAACATGCATCGATCCACTCTGCTTTGGATCATTATCGAGCAGAACCCATCATCGTCATGGACACGTCCTCTGGAATGGTGGTTGAAGCATGAAGGGACATATTCATCTTTAGCGCATCTGGCATGTAAATATCTTGCAACGCCGGCTACAACAGTGCCATGCGAACGCCTGTTCTCACTTTCAGGTGACATTGTAAACAAGAAGCAGACAGCATTATCTCCTGTACATGTAAACAAACTTGTTTGAGTGATTGGCTGAACAAGAAGTAGGACTGAGTGACCTGTAGGCTCTAAAGTTTTTCATAGTTTTATTTTTGAATGCAGTTTTTTTTGGTACATATTCTACATTTGTAAGTTCAACTTTCATGATAAAGAGATTGCACTATAGTACTTGTATTAGGTGAATTGAAAAATACTATTTCTTTTTTTACAGCACAAATATTTGTAATAAAAAATAAATATAAAGTGGTATTCTATCATTGTTTAACAGTGCGATTAATTGCGATGAATTTTTGTAATCACTTGACAGCTCTACAGCTCTCCTGATAAAGAGCTAGGTAGTATTATTATGCATGAATTAATTTATTAATAATACTGATTGCATGGACCCCCTAGCAGAGAACATAAACCTATGGAGCAGTCTTGGCTGGAGATGGGAGGTCTGGAAGTCAAAGACAGGGTGAAAGGGGATGTCTGAGTGTTTAGTTCAGAAGAGTGTGCCAAATTTTCAACATGTAGACAAGTTCATTTGCCGTGTTTGGACTGATTTATGCCCTTCTCATCATACAGACAAATTGACTGCGGAGCATTGGCACAGCTATGGGGAGGTCAGGAATGGCATAAAATAGGGTAAGAGAGATTAAGGTGAGAAGGGATCATTAGATTATGTAGTCTGATCTCCTGTCTAGCACAAGCCAGTACATTTTAAACACAAGAAGTTCAGTTTGACTACTAAGGAACTATGTCTTCCAGAAAGGCACCCAGTCTTGATGTGAAGATGTGGAGAATCCCCCACTTCCCTTGGGAATTTGTTCCAGTGGTTAATCACCCTCCCTATTAGAAATGTGGGCCTTATTCCTCATTGGTTTTGGCCTGGCTTCAACTTCCAGTCATTGGTTCTCATTGTGCTTTCCTCTGCTAGATTAAGAGGCAGGGTGCTATCCACTAGGCCACACTGCTCCCCATGCTACTTGTGTGTGAGGGGGATAAAAAGAGGAAAAGAAATCTAAGGGAGCGAGAAGATACAAAGGAAGGGAATGGACAGTTTAGTTTTTAAATACAGCTTTCTCTAGGATGTCTTTGCACATGACTAAGGACTGTTCTACATGCTTCCTACTGTATTTTCCACTGCATGCATCCGAGGAAGTGGGTTTTAGCCCACAAAAGCTTATGCTCAAATAAATTTGTTAGTCTCTAAGGTGCTACAAGGACTCCTCATTTTTTTTGCTGATACAGACTAACACAGCTGCCACTCTGAAACCTGTCACCATGCAAGACACTGAATTTAGCTGTATGGAGTAGAAATCCATCAACTTCATGAAAAAACTCGTACAGATACAGACAGACATCATCTTCCTTTCCAAATGCAAACAGATGGACATCATACCAAAAGGACTGAAGGTAAAAAATCCATTACAATCTACATACCACACAGACTATGCGGACAGATTGTGCCACACGGTCTCAAAGAAACTGCGGAACCACCTGATCAACATCCTATGCAGCAAACAGGGAAAGATTAAGAATGAGCTCTCAAAACTGGAAACTCTCATAAAAAAACAACCTTCCACAAAAACTTCCTTGTGGCTGGACTTTACAAAAACTAGAGAAGCCATTTACAACACACACTTTGCTTCTCTACAAAGGAAAAAGGACACTAAACTATCTAAACTCCTACATGCCACAAGGGGCCACAACAGTGGTTCCCTTAGCTCACCCAACAATATTGTTAATCTATCCAGCTATACTCTTAGCCTGGCAGAAGAGTCTGTCCTATCTGGGGCCTCTCCTTCTGCCCCTCCACCCCCATGAACATGATACAGTTCTGCGGTGACCTGTAATCCTACTTTCGACGTCTCCAACTCAAAAAACATTTCCAGCTCACCTCTGAATAGCACACTAATCCACAGAAACCTTCCTACCAAAACTATAAAAAGAAGGATTCTGCGTGGACTCCTCCTGAAGGTCGAAACAACCAACTGGACTTCCACATAGAGTGCTTCCGCCGATGTGCACAGGCTGAAATTGTGGAAAAGCAGCATCACTTGCCCCATAACCTCAGCCGTGCAGAACACAACCCCATCCACAGCCTCAGGAACAACTCTGACATCATAATCAAAAAGGCTGACAAAGGAGGTGCTGTCGTTATCATGAATAGGTCAGAATATGAACAAGAGGCTGCTGGCAGCTCTCTAACACCACATTCTACAGGCCATTACCCTCTGATCCCACTGAGGGTTACCAAAAGAAATCTACACCATTTGCTCAAGAAACTCCCTGAAAAAGCACAGGAACAAAGCTGCTTAGACACACCCCTAGAACCCCGACCAGGGGTATTCTATCTGCTACCCAAGATCCATAAACCTGGAAATCCTGGGCGCCCCATCATCTCAGGCATTGGCACCCTGACATCAGGACTGCCTGGCTATGTAGACTCTCTCCTCAGGCCCTATGCTGCCAGCACTCCAAGCTATCTTCGAGACACCACTGACTTCCTGAGGAAACTACAATCCATTGGTGATCTTCCTGATAACACCATCCTGGCCACTATGGATGTAGAAGCCCTCTACACGAACATTCCACACAAAGATGGACTACAAGCCATCAGGAACAGTATCCCCGATAATGTCACGGCGAACCTGGTGGCTGAACTTTGTGACTTTGTCCTCACCCACAACTATTTTACATTTGGGGACAATGTATACCTTCAAGTCAGCGGCACTGCTATGGGTACCTGCATGGCCCCACAGTAAGCCAACATTTTTATGGCTGACTTAGAACAATACTTCCTCAGCTCTCATCCTCTAACGCCCCTACTCTACTTATGCTACATTGATGACATCATCATCTGGATCCATGGAAAAGAAGCCCTTGAGGAATTCCACCATGATTTCAACAATTTCCATCCACCATCAACCTCAGCCTGGACCAGTCCACACAAGAGATCCACTTCCTGAACACTACAGTGCTAATAAGCGATGGTCACATAAACACCCCCCTATACCGGAAACCTACTGACCGCTTTACTTACCTACATGCCTCCAGCTTTCATCCAGACCACATCACATGATCCATTGTCTACAGCCAAGCTCTACAATACAACCGCATTTGTTCCAATCCCTCAGACAGAGACAAACACCTACAAGATCTCTATCAAGCATTCTTACAACTACAATACCCCCCTGCTGAAGTGAAGAAACAGACTGACAGAGCTAGAAGAATACCCAGAAGTCACCTACTCCAGGACAGGCTCAACAAAGAAAGTAACAGAATGCCACTAGCCGTCACCTTCAGTCCCCAACTAAAACCTCTCCAGCGCATCATCAAAGATCTACAACCTATCCTGAAGGACGATCCCTCACTCTCACAGATCTTGGGAGACAGGCCAGTCCTCACTTACAGACAGCCTCCCAACCTGAAGCAAATACTAACCAACAACCACACAACAAAAACACTAACCCAGGAACCTATCCTTGCAACAAAGCCCATTGCCAACTCTGTCCACGTATCTATTCCAGGGACACCATCATAGGACCTAATCCCATCAGCCACACCATCAGAGGCTCATTCACCTGCACATCTACCAATATGATATATGCCATCATGTGCCAGCAATGCCCTTCTGCCATGTACATTGGCCAAACCGGACAATCTCTATACAAAAGAATAAATGGACACAAATCAGACATCAAGAATTATAACATTCAAAAACCACTCGGAGAACACTTCAACCTCCCTGGTCACTCAATTTGAGACCTAAAAGTCACAATTCTCCAACAAAAAAACTTCAAAAACAGACTCCAATGAGAAACTGCAGAATTGGAATTAATTTGCAAACTGGACACCATTAACTTAGGCTTGAATAAAGACTGGAAGTGGATGGGTCATTACACAAAGTAAAAACTATTTCACCGTGCTAATTTTCCCCCTACTGTTACTCACACCTTCTTGTCAACTGTTTGAAATGGGCCATCCTGATAATCACTACAAAAGTTTTTTTTCTCCTGCTGATAATAGCCCACCTTAATTGATTAGTCTTGTTACAGTTGGTATGGCAACACCCATTTTTTCATGTTCTCTGTGTATATATATCTTCCTACTGTATTTTCCACTGCATGCATCCGATGAAGTGGGTTTTAGCCCATGAAAGCTTATGCTCAAATAAATGTGTTAGTCTCTAGGGTGCCATAAGTACTCCTCGTTTTTTTTTGCTGATACAGACTAACACGGCTACCACTCTGAAACCTTTTCCCATTATAGTTATGCTGGTATAACTCTGTGATGCGGTGTACTTTGCCTTCTTGGCCCTCTGATGGAGGTCCTACCAGATCCTATTTTATAGATGGGGAACTGAGGCCTGGTCTACACTGCGGGGGGAGATTGATCTAAGTTACGCAACTTCAGCTATGTGAATAACAGCTGAAGTCAGCGTACTTTGGTCTACTTACTGCGGTGTCTTCACTGTGGTAAGTCAACAGCTGACGCTCCCCCATTGACTCTGCCTGCGCCTCTCGCTCTGGTGGAGTACCGGAGTCGACGGGAGAGCGCTTGGCAGTCGATTTATTGTGTCTAGACACGATAAATCGACCCCTGCTGGATCGATCGCAGCCTGTCGATCCTGTGGGTAATGTAGACAAGCCCTTAGGTTCAGATTCAGTGACGTGCTTAAGTAATTGAACCCAGATTTCTTGAAGCTTGACCACAACACTCCTCGCCCACTGAAGAGTGTTAGAAGGGCCATTTCACCCGAAACTGGAAATAATTATGAACAAAATTGACTGGAAAGAAAAATTTAAACAGAAAAATGTGAAGAATAATTTAGGGTTATTTAAGAACATTTTACTGGATGTCTACAAACCTACAAATGTGTAAGGCTAAATGGGCTAAAAAAAATCTGGTTTAGGGGGAAGTGAAAACAGCAGTAAAAAATGAAAAGACTATATAATAAATTTAAAAAGTTGACAGCAATTATTTATAAACTAGGAATTATGAAATGCAGACAACTGATAAGGGAAGCTAAAGGTGTTAATGAAAAATCTATGACCAGCAGAGGTTTAAGGATAATAAAATTTAAATTTAAAAATATATCAGGAATAAACAAAATCCTAGGAATAGTATAAGTCTGTTACTAGACAGAGATGGTAAAACTGTTAATAACAAGGCAAAGAAACCTGAAGTGTTCAATAAATATTTCCTATGCGCAGCATCATAAGGCATCTATATGGTATGATGATGAAGAAATACTTTCCATTCCAAAGTAATTAGGGAGGATGTTAAACCACCATTACTAAAAGTGAAAACAATTTAAAATCACAAAGTCTCGATAAATTGTACCCAGGTGTTTTAAAAGATTGGCTAAGGAGCGCTCTGAAAAAATCTTAGAATGCTGAGGTGCTTCTAGAGCAGTGTTTCTCAAATGTGGCTACAGTGGCCCCATACAGCCACCAGGGCCTTTTCTTGCAGCCACAGCCTCCTGGGCTGTGATTGGGGGTGGGGCACAAAGCTGTGGCCCCTCTCTCAGGGCTGCCTGCCCCCCTCTGGTGACACAAATGCTGGAGGTGCAGGCAGCTGGTGAATTCCACACTTTTCCAGGAGTAGGGGAGGCAGGCTTTGGCCACGGGGCTTCGAGCTCCATCCATGCGGTGGCAGGCTCTGGTTCCAGGCTCTGGCCTCAAGCTCACCACCCCTGACGTCGTCCCTGGGCCCTGCTGCCTCCCTGCCCACCTCCCCATCCAGGGCTTAATTTGTCCCAGGGTTTGCCAGGGCTGAGTTTGTGTGCTGTGAAAAGTGAGATTAACAAACATACAAATATCACTTTTCACAGCAAAAGAATCATAGAATATCAGGGTTGGAAGGGACCTCAGGAAGTCATCTAGTCCAACGCCCTGCTCAAAGCAGGACCAATCCCCAACTAAATCATCCCAGACAGGGCTTTGTCAAGCCTGACCTTAAAAATATCTAAGGAAGGAGATTCCACCACCTCCCTAGGTAACGCATTCCAGTGTTTCACCACCCTCTTGGTGAAAAAGTTTTTCCTAATATCCAGCCTAAGCCTCCCCCACTGCAACTTGAGACCATTACTCCTTGTTCTGTCATCTGCTACCACTGAGAACAGTCTAGATCCATCCTCTTGAACCCCCTTTCAGGTAGTTGAAAGCAGCTATCAAATCCCCCCCACATTCTTCTCTTCCGCAGACTAAACAATCCCAGTTCCCTCAGCCTCTCCTCATAAGTCATGTGTTCCAGTCCCCTAATCATTTTTGTTGCCCTTTGCTGGACTCTATCCAATTTATCCACATCCTTCTTGTAGTGTGGGGCCCAAAACTGGACACAGTACTCCAGATGAGGCCTCACCAATGTCGAATAGAGGGGAACGATCACGTCCCTCGATCTGCTGGCAATGCCCCTACGTATACATCCCAAAATGCCATTGGCCTTCTTGGCAACAAGGGCACACTGTTGACTCATATCCAGCTTCTCGTCCACTGTAACCCCTAGGTCCTTTTCTCCAGAACTGCTGCCGAGCCATTCAGTCCCTAGTCTGTAGCGAAGCATGGGATTCTTCCGTCCTAAGTGCAGGACTCTGCACTTGTCCTTGTTGAACCTCATCAGATTTCTTTTGGCCCAATCCTTCAATTTGTCTAGGGCCCTCTGTATCCTATCCCTACCCTCCAGTGTATCTACCTCTCCTCCCAGTTTAGTGTCATCTGCAAACTTGCTGAGGGTGCAATCGACACCATCCTCCAGATCATTAATGAAGATATTGAACAAAACCGGCCCCAGGACCAACCCTTGGGGCACTCCACTTGATACCGGCTGCCAACTAGACATGGAGCCATTGATCACTACCCATTGAGCCCGACAATCTAGCCAGCTTTCTATCCACCTTATAGTCCATTCATCCAGCCCATACTTCTTTAACTTGCTGGCAAGAATACTGTGGGAGACTGTGTCAAAAGCTTTGCTAAAGTCAAGCAACAACACGTCCATCGCTTTCCCCTCATTCACAGAGCCAGTTACCTCGTCATAGAAGGCAATTAGATTAGTCAGGCATGATTTGCCCTTGGTGAATCCATGCTGACTGTTCCTGATCACTTTCCTCTCCTCTAAGTGCTTCAGAATTGATTCCTTGAGGACCTGCTCCATGATTTTTCCAGGGACTGAGGTGAGGCTGACTGGCCTGTAGTTCCCAGGATCCTCCTTCTTCCCTTTTTAAAAGATGGGCACTACATTAGCCTTTTTCCAGTCCTCCGGGTTCTCCCCCAGTCGCCATGAGTTTTCAAAGATAATGGCCAATGGCTCTGCAATCACATCCACCAACTCCTTTAGCACTCTCGGGTGCAGCGCATCCGGCCCCATGGACTTGTGCTCGTCCAGCTTTTCTTAATAGTCCCAAACCACTTCTTTCTCCACAGAGGGCTGGTCACCTCCTCCCCATGCTGTGCTGCCCAGTGCAGTAGTCTGGGAGCTGACCTTATTCGTGAAGACCGAGGCAAAAAAAGCATTGAGTCCATTAGCTTTTTCCACATCCTCTGTCACTAGGTTGTCTCCCTCATTCAGTAAGGGGCCCACACTTTCCTTGACTTTCTTCTTGTTGCTAACATACCTGAAGAAACCCTTCTTGTTACTCTTAACATCTCTTGCTAGCTGCACCTCCAGGTGTGATTTGGCCTTCCTGATTTCACTCCTGCATCCCTGAGCAATATTTTTATACCCTTCCCTGGTCATTTGTCCAATCTTCCACTTCTTGTAAGCTTCTTTTTTGTGTTCAAGATCAGCAAGGATTTCACTGTTAAGCCAAGCTGGTCGCCTGTCATATTTCCTATTCTTTCTACACATCGGGATGGTTTGTCCCTGTAACCTCAATAAGGATTCTTTAAAATACAGCCAGCTCTCCTGGACTCCTTTCCCCCTCATGTTATTCTCCCAGGGGATCCTGCCCATCAGTTCCCTGAGGGAGTCAAAGTCTGCTTTTCTGAAGTCCAGGGTCCGTATTCTGCTGCTCTCCTTTCTTCCCTGTGTCAGAATCCTGAACTCAACCATCTCATGGTCACTGCCTCCGAGGTTCCCATCCACTTTAGCTTCCCCTACTAATTCTTCCCGGTTTGTGAGCAGCAGGTCAAGAAGAGCTCTGCCCCTAGTTGGTTCCTCCAGCACTTGCATCAGGAAATTGTCCCCTACCCTTTCCAAAAACTTCCTGGATTGTCTGTGCACTGCTATATTGCTCTCCCAGCAGATATCAGGGTGATTGAAGTCTCCCATGAGAACCAGGGCCTGCGATGTAGTAACTTCCGTGAGTTGCCGGAAGAAAGCCTCGTCCACCTCATCCCCCTGGTCCGGTGGTCTATAGCAGACTCCCACACGACATCACCCTTGTTGCTCACACTTCTAAACTTAATCCAGAGACACTCAGGTTTTTCTGCAGTTTCAAACTTGAGCTCTGAGCAGTCATACTGCTCCCTTACATACACCAGCTAGTAAATCTTAGGGGGGGGGGGGGAAATTGCAACCAAAAAAGCAAAAGAAACAATAACAAAAAAAGACAAGAACATGCAAAGCGCCTTATTTGTCTTTCTATTCTGTTTTGGTCCAGTGAAGTATAGCGACAAATGTAAATTATTTTTATTACTGAGTCTGAAAAAACCCTACATAAATAAATTACAATGATTTGAACATGTGTATGTGCATATTTATTTTGTTTTTCCTTAAGTTAATTAAGTATTTTAGGAAAAATTGTCAGCGTGGCCACCAGCAAGGGTTGGTCGCTGCACTCTGAGGTCACCAAAAAATTCGTTGTGAGAACCCCTGTAGGGGACTGGAGAAAAATTAATGTTGTGCCAGTATTTGAAAAGGGCAACAGAATCATCCAGGCAACTATAGTCCTGCAGCCTGCCACTGATCCTGGGCAAAATCATGGAACAGCTGATACAGGATTCCATCAGTAAAGAGTCAGAGTGGAATTATAAATGATGCCAACAGTCAATAGAATGTTATGGGAAATATATCTTGTTAAATACACTTGCTAATTTTTTTTATGAGATCATAAGTTTGACTGATCAAAGTAACTATGAATATTTGTAAAGTGTTTGCGTACGGCACAAAATTCTGACTAAAAAAATCATTATTATACAAAATTAATATAGCCTGTGTTAAATGGCTTAAAAACCGGTTCACAGATAAATATTCCAGTTTGAAATCTAATGTGGAATCATCACATCCAGGTACTGGATCCTGTTTTGCATTTGTGACCACGCTTCGAAACAATGTTGAAAAATTATAAAGGGCTCGTGGTAAAGAGTGATGAGAATGAGTCAAGGTTTGGAAAACCTGTCTGATAGTGAGAGACCAAAGAAGCTCAATTCCTTTGGTTTATCAGGGAGAAGGTGAAGGGGTGGCTTGATCACTGCCTAGAATTACTACCTGGGGAGGAGAACTCCAAGAGCAGAGGGCTCCTTAATCTGGCAGAGAAAGGAGAAACAGGATCCAGTACCTGGAAACTGAAGCTAGACCAATTCAGAATAGAAATAAGGGGCACATTTTAATGGGGAGGGTAATTAGCCACTGGAACAATTTATCACTTGGAGTCTTCGTATTGGGATTGGACAACTCCTTCTAAATTATCTGCCCTAGCTCAGCCAAAAAGCATGGCTGGCTGCAGGGATCGCTGTCCGGGATTCTCTGGCTTGCGCTCTGCAGGAGGTCAGACCAGATGAACACAGTGATCCCTTCTGGCCTTAGGAGCAATGAGTGTGCATTCCTGTAACAAGTTCTGTTTAGTGGAAGTACTGTCCAGCTGCAAGAACAAGAAGAGGTGGAGCATGCTGATGGCAGGGCAGGGGGCATGGCTCTGGTTTTACCTATCTGAGTGGGAGACCGATGGCTGAAGAGAGGGGACTAGAAACTGTCAGGAGGGAGGAGGAGGAGGAAAGGGTTCTTTCAACGAATGAAGAACAAGGCTGGCTCATTGCGACTCAGGAACTGCTCACTGCCAATGAGGTCCCTGCATTTTGTAAGCTGAAATACACTCCTGTTTCCTGCTGTGCTGCATTTAGCTGCTCCCATAAGGGAGTTTGTTGGGAACCTGCTGAAATCCCATCAGCCTAGGTTTCTGAAGGGCCTAGGATCATGACAGATGTTCATGGAAACTCTTAGGAAAAAGAGCCACCAATCCTAGTGCTCGCCTGCTTCCTGCTGGAGCAAAGCTCAATCTGTCATGGCCAGGATGACAGGGCCTTTTGCTGCTTCTAGCCCAGCCCAGATCAGGAGTTTCTGGCCATGTTTTCCATCTGTCAAGTAGCTGGCAATCCAGTCCATGACTGGCAAATCGGTTCAGGCCTCACACAGCCCCTGGATGGTAGCTGTTTGCTGGGGGAGCTGTGTTCTCGCCTGTGAGTCAGAGTGTGACAGTGTTGCCTTGGGGCTGAATAAAAGTGTCTCGTGTGTTTGCTGCACCTGAGCGATGGCAGGGCACTGCACCATTGTGACAGCTATAGTAGCCTCTATGAAATCCTTAGGTTTTGTCACCCCATTTCCCACAAGGGAGATGCCTGGTTCACACACCTTCCTGCACAGGTGGTACCTGTTGCCCCCACAGTTCAGAGTGCGTGGCTGAATGGGCTTTCATAGGAACCTGGACAGGAAGGGCCTCCTGGGTCACTGAGTCCAGCCCCTGCTATTGCAGTTATCCCTGTGGTATGATCCCTTTCATAAACTCACCAAACTCATCTTCAAATTAGCTAGGTCATTAGCCCCCACTATCCAATTAGGAAAAATGCTCCAGAACCTCACCCCTCTAATGGTTAGAAAGCTGCTTCTAATTGCCAGCCTGACGTCACTCCTGGCTGGTTTATCCCCATTCGTCCTTCTGCCAGCACTGTCTTTCAGCTTCAGTAGCTCCTCTCTCTCCCTGGTGTCTACCCGCCCTGATGTACTGAAAGAGAGTGATCAGATCCCTGCTCAGCCTGCATTTGGCTAAACAAACCAGGCTCTTCTCCTTTCAGAAGTTGGGCCCTTGTTCCCATCAGCATCCTAGTAACTCTTCTTTGCACCAGTTGGAATTCCTCTTTCTTGGGTGACCAGAATTTACACTGTATTCCAGAAGAGATCTTACCAGTGCCTTGTCCAATGGCATTAATACGTCACTGATGGGGGGCATTGAGAAGCTCCCAAGGCCCATATTATACTGGCTCTGGGAATATACAGAAAGGACTTGGCACCTTGGCACCACTTGGCACCTTGCAGCTAAACAGAGAAGAAAAAAACCCTGTGTTTATTTGAGACAATAACAATTCTGACAGAGAGACACCCCTCCCCCCAATTCCTCATGCTAATTGCCAAGTAAGGGTGCCTAAGGCCAGCTTCTTTGGAAGACTGGAATATGGTGGCTTGAGTGGCGATTGGTGGGCGGGATCGCTATTGAGGGTGATGGTGGGTGGGATCTCTCCTGGGGGCAGTGACAAGGAGGGTAGTCACAGGAAAGGGGGAATCACTCTAGAAGGCATTGATCAGGTGTAGGACCCCACTGGAGTATAGAATGCCTCTCAGCCTTCAAACCTGCCTCTGTGATACCAGTGACTCCAAGGGGGAACACCTGCAGTTTGTATGGCACACTGTAACTTACAGAGCATGATGGCTTTTGGCTTTACTACCCATTTGAAAGGCTGTGTATAAATTAAATAAATCAGCTCTTTAAAAAGGAAAGCGGCATGTCATACAGCCACCATGCTCCCATCCAACATCATGGGGTTGGAGCCCTGGGCTTTCAGATATCTAAGACAGCCCTCTAGCAGCTGTAGGAATAATTACTAGCCTCTCTGTGAACCAGCCCCTAGAGAGGGGCATGAGGTACACCTTTCTTGTGCACAGTCAATCATTTGCTAGACTGCTGTAGAATTCTGCAGATCAGGACTCCTGGGGTCTATCCTTTGTGATGGAAGGGGACTGTGATGCAATGGTTAAAGAGAATAATCAAGGCACGTATATTTGTCATAGTCAGAAAAGCAGTGTGACTGAGTGAATAAGTCTTGTCTCACATATTTGATCTGGATTCTATTTCCAGCTCTGCCAGAAGCAACCTCTCTGTTATCATGTTGGTAAAATCATGCCCACCAGAAATGTACACACCTCCTTTAGCAAAGGCTACTCTACGGGTTTGGGATAGAACTAGAGATGAGATCAATTCTTTTCCCTCCCCAATGACACCCATTGCAAATACTCCAGATCTTAACCCACATCACGAGCCAGAATGCTTTAAAGATGGAGAGAGCCATAGAATACACATGGATGGCCAGCTATTGAGTACAGAAACTTTACTATTTTATTTTGAGATCAAACCTAACTTTAACTGGCCTGCTCTCCCATGGTAACAGTACTTGCGAGTTAGGCATTATGTTTCTCAACTTTACAGGAAAAAAGCTGTTTTATGCAGAAAGCTAACTTTAATAGAAGCAATGGCAACTGGTCAATTAGGAAACAAAAAAAATGTATACCTAATCTATATTAATTGTGATTTTTTTTTGTCCAAAGCAGTTTGCCCCCACTCCCATAGGGACATATCTCCTGAGCTAGCAAGTCACTCTGTAAGCAGGTGGTCTCAGTTCCTGCTGCATGGCACACAGTGAAGGCTATTTTACCCCCTTGGAGAAAGAGCCCTTCTGATCCCAGCCTACATCTTGTGCCATGGCTCTAGATGGTGCTCTGAATTCTTCCTGCTTCAGATACTTCCCTAGGACTTGTGTCCCCTCCATCAGCTATTGCTACCCCGCATTTGCTCTGTTCTGGGACAAGATGGCTTCAGTGTCTGGCTGGGACCCGTGTGAATGGTGTGGGGGTTGGGCAATATCATCATCTTTAAGGGGCCAATGCTGTGCCAGGAGCCAGGTGTGATGCAGGTGCCCAGGGAAAAGGGAGTTTCCTTTCCCACTAGGGCATGCAGGGCAACTCCATGGCCATCACTGCTGCCTTAGTGCTCCCGGGAGCGGGGGAGGAATGACTGGGGGATTGGCAGAGCTGCTGATCCTCTGTCCCAATACTGTTGCTCCCTGGCCTGCCCTGCCCCGTCCCCACACCACCCCAGGATGGGATGCTGGGACAGAGCTCTCCTGGGTTTGGCTGTGGGGGGAGGAGGTGCACAGCCCCAGGGTCTTCCTGAAGTGTTTCCTACTACCGTGCCCTAACAGCACCCCCCATTGTCCTCAGCACCCCCTGCTCCTCTGCCATGCCAGTGCCCCCCATTGTCCTCAGTGCCCCTGCTTCTCTGCCATGCCAGCACCTCCCATTACCCTCAGCGTCCTCTGTCCTGCCAGCACCCTCCATTGTCCTCAGCGCCCTTCCTCCTGTGCCCCGCCAGTGCCCTCCATTGCCCTCAGCACCCTCTGCTCCTCTGCCCTTCCAGCACCCCCCATTGTCCTCAGCACCCCCTGCTCCTCTGCCATGCCAGTGCCCCCCATTATCCTCAGTGCCCCCGCTTCTCTGCCACGCCAGCACCTCCCATTACCCTCAGCGTCCTCTGTCCTGCCAGCACCCTCCATTGTCCTCAGCGCCCTTCCTCCTGTGCCCCGCCAGTGCCCTCCATTGCCCTCAGCACCCTCTGCTCCTCTGCCCTTCCAGCATCCCCCATTGTCCTCAGCACCCCCTGCTCCTCTGCCATGCCAGTGCCCCCCATTGTCCTCAGTGCCCCTGCTTCTCTGCCACGCCAGCACCTCCCATTACCCTCAGCGTCCTCTGCCATGCCAGCACCCCCCATTGTCCTCAGCACGCCCTGCTCCTCTGCCATGCCAGTGCCCCCCATTGTCCTCAGCACCCCCTGCTTCTCTGCCCTGCCAGCACCCCCCATTGTCCTCAGTGCCCCTGCTTCTCTGCCATGCCAGCACCCCCCATTGTCCTCAGCACGCCCTGCTCCTCTGCCCTGCCAGCACCCCCCATTGTCCTCAGCGCCCCCTCCTCTGTCCTGCCAACACCCTCCATTGCCCTCAGCGCCCCCTCCTCTGCCCTGCCAGCACCCCCCATTGCCCTCAGTGCCCTCTGCCCCACCAGTGCACCCCATTGCCTCCTGCTCCTCTGCCCTGCCAGCGCCCTCCATTGCCCTCAGTGTGCCCTGCTCCTGTGGCAGGGATTGGGCTCTTATCAGGCTCCTCCACGGGGTTGCCCGAGGCTCCGCTGTCTTTTATGGAGCTTCCTTGGGGAGGCACAGGCCATTGCTGACCCTTCAGGGGGATGTTCCTCCTGCTTTGAGCAGAGTAGGGCTTCCAGGGGGCATGGGTGCTGCAGAGCTTGTGACGGGCGGAATGATGGGTCTGGCAGTGGGTCGCAGTGGGGCTGACTAGCTCTGCAGGGAGCACAGTCCAGCAGGCTGGTGGTAGGAAGGTGCCTGGGGAGCCCTGGTCACTCACATTCTTCTCTCGGAGACAGTCTGCACAGCATCTTCCGCTTGTCCCCCGGTAGAAATGTTCCTTTCCAGGCATTGGCTCCCTGAGCTGCTGCGCCAGCTCCCCTGACAGGGCCTTCTGGTCAGAGAATGGCTGGGGCCAGCCAGTAATCACGCCATGGTCCCAGGGTATGCCCAGTGGCTCCTCCCCACCGGCCAGCCTGGGACTGCCTGCCAAGTAGACTCCAGTCAAGGGCTCAGGCCCTTCCCTCCCCTAGCTGCTCTCCTCAATGACACTGCCTGCCTGGAGCTGGGGGCAACTTTTGCCCCAAACCCTTTCTTCCCACGTGTCACGATCGCTGGCGTTCATCTGGCCCCAGTGTTGTACCAATAAATTAAAAACCAGCAGGATCTTATTAAAGGGAAAAAGGCAAAATACCACATTTATTGTGAATACAGAAAGAATCATAGTAAGCAGTTAGTTATAGCTATAGCATTCCATTCAATCTCATATTTCTTCACACATTCATTCATACACACACACACACACACACACACACAGGTTCTGCAAGGTTGTTATCATAGTTACCAGCCTTAGAGTTGCTCATGCCAAGCCACTGGCCAGGTGGCCTGGACATGAGGAGGGAGCAGGGCCTTGTCAGATGCTCATCTGATGCTCCTGGAAGTTGGTTTGCAGAATCAGACTCCAAAGTTCTCACTTTTTTTAGAGTCTATTTTTATAGGAATTTCTTCCTATGCCAGTCTATGGGAATTGCTTCATCATGCTGTTGCTGAATCAATCAGCAGATAGCACATTCCTGACGGCTCCGTGCTGCTAGATGTTATCTTGTTCTTTGGTTCTCCCATTCTTGAGGCTGTTGGGTGGATTCCAGTCTGCCCTCCGGGGGTCCTCTGGTTATTTCCACTTGACGCCTTCTTCAGCCGATGGACACTGGATTCTTAGGCTGGCACCTCCCTGATCATTCAGTTGTTATCCACACCAAGCATCCGTCCACATACATCCTCTATCTCTATTTTAATCACAATTGTTAATACAACAAAAGGGCGGGGAGTCTCTGGGTGCTGTTTCTGTTGTTAGAGTATTGCTTTGAGTCTCTGTGAATTGCTTTGAGAACAGATTCTGTCTTAGAATGTACTAACACAATTAGCAGCTTGCAAGTTTCACACATAGAGGGAGAGAAACAGTACCAAAACCCAAGAGACCTCTTAATTAGTAATACCCTGGAATTTAAACTATGGGGAATCAAACTCATTTGTGATTTTAATACAGAACTTCTTTAATATGATCCAACATAATCCCCCTTTTGACACTAAGATTTATAATCGTCAGTGTCACTTTCTATGTAGCCTATTCAAGAGAAGGTACTGTGAGGCAATTTGAGTTTGTGATTCCAATTCATGCCACATACACGATCCTAGTGATGTATCTTTACTACAAGGTTCTGGGGCAACAGGCAAGGTGAGGCACACCCACTTTTGAGGAGTCCATTCGGTACAACCTCTAGTGTCCAATAGCTTCCCTCCCTCCCCAGCCCACTGGCTCAAGGTCCAGGGTAGCCAGAAGGATCCCATGTGTAATATGGGGAGTGGGCTAACCTTCAATACCTTTGCCTCCAGGGACTGTTGGTGTGCAATTTTGACAACAATTTCTCCCATTAACAAGTCTGGTTTTACAATACTGGAAACATATTGAATCCATTCATATTGATAAGTGTCAAACAATGATCTCTTTCTTTTTTAACAAATGCATCAAACCTTAATATTTCCCAATATGACCCAGAACATTTTGTGTTCCAAAGTAGCTAGTGCAAGTTTCTGCATTTCAGTGCATCCCATAGCTATGGCTGTGTAGTTTCCTATTTCTAATTTTTTTTTTTCTTATGCATAAGCCATGTGGTAGTATTAAGCCATTGCCAAAGATTCCATCGGGCTTTTAGGTTACCCAGACCAATTTGGACCAAGTCTACGTTGGCATGTACTTGTTTTTGTATCAGGCTGTCCTGTAGCTGGGACAGAAAGCTTAATTTATTTTTAAGTTCCTGCAGGTCTTCAGTATTTTTTTTTTTTTTTTAAAAACACACAACGGTGCTAGCAACAAGACAAAACACAAGACAACACATAGAACACAAAACACAGTTTCTAGTAGATTCATAGTATTGGGTTGCTCTTCAGCTGGCATCAGCTTTTCCTGATTTTCTGAAAGACAAAAAGAACATGTTTCTACCCCTTTTGGGGTGGCAGATTATTGCTTAAAATATTTCTTTTACAAATACCCTTGCTGATTGCAGGCAAAACAGAGGAATTGCCCCCACATTTTCCTGTTTTTGTTCTATAGGCAGGCCAGGTTTCAATGGCTTTTATCTTTTAAGGGTTATGGGGAAATTATTCCACTATTTAGTCATTAAATCCCTGAGGTGGGGTACCTCAGTTTCCCTTCTTATACAGCAGACCAAGTTTATAATGTTTTTCCTGCTGTGTTAAGCTTTAAGTTTATTTACAGGTAATAGCTGAGAAGCATCATTACCATACAACCTTAAAGGGTTTTTCCAAAAATCATACAGACTATACATTGTTGCAGGGGTACTTATTATCATTAAATTTATTAAAATTATCTTGTAATCCCATGCCTTTTATTTAGACAATTTGTTTGCTGACCAGGTATGTCCTTTATCTGCAGCTCCTTTGTGCTGCTAGTTCTTTCCTTCCTTTATCATTTAGGTAATTTGCATTTTCACAGAAGCTTCCTGCTTTTGGATTTAAAGCCATCAGCAGCTCAGAGACTATCTTAAAAGGGACACAATCAACTTTCACCAGAGTTTTGATTACTTTTAACTTCTGCTTCCAAAACACACAGCAATCTGAAAAAGAAAACCCAACCTATTGTGGCTCCCTTTGGAGCCCTAATAGCATTTTAATTAAGTAGCATGGTACGTTTGCATTTCTTTTGCCCCTTCTACAATATACCCTGCGCATGTTCTGGGGCAAATGCACATTCCTTCCATAGTTTAACTTCTATAACATTATCCATATCAATTTTTACATAAGGTGTAACTATTTCTTTTTTTTGCTTACAGAGTTTTCATGTACCTTTATCAAAGTGACAGTCTGATTACTCAGAGCCATTTTAAGACTCAGTGTTTCTAACATTGCTTCTTTTTGTTTTGTGCACCTCACCCCTGCTGTTGCTTCAGAGGGCCACTGTCTTTTTTAAATTTCGTATTTATTTATTTTTTTTACTACAGCTCTCATCTGCTATTTTGTTACAAAATCAAACAAACAAACAAAAACCAACCAACCAAACAAAAATAATCCAATTTTTTTTCTATTCTCCAGATTTTGACTGCCCTGCTGCAGCCACATCTTAAAAACATTTTAAATTTTGTAAAGCATGGAGTTACCTTTTAAGGGTTAAATGCCAAATCCCAAAGCCAAACAGCACTAATTACCTGTGTCTAGCAAAAAGGTCTGTCAGTTTTGCAACTTTGAATTAAAGAGTCAAATGGATTTTTAGTGGCATTATTTAAAACAAAAACAAAACCAACTGGTCCTTAGAACTTTACATATTTACACACACACAGATAGATACATACACATTTTCTTTTCTTTAACATCCCTTTCACGTTGCTCTGTTTTTTTACATCTTACATTCCCTTTATACATTTGAGGCAGTTAAGTTCCAATAGAACCCCCTTATGTTCTTTTAGCAAATTTGACTAAATTGTCCAGTCAAATGATTTTAATCAGTTTCTTTTGCCTGGCTAATTTACAGACATTCCTTTGGAAAAGGGCCCATTTTTCCCTCAGAATGGCTGCAAAGAAACCAAGAATGCTCTTTCTCTAACACTTTTTTTTTTCCTTTTTAACATTTTCACAAAGTTTAGCTGCTTAATTCCCTCCAGCCTCTGCAGAGTTAACTTTTTTTTTTTACTCTTTCTCTTTGTAATTATGCCTGGGGGTGCCATACATAGGACCTTCTCCCCCTTTACCTGCCTCCCTCCAGCCTCTGCAGAGTTAACTTTTTCACTCTTTTTGTATTCCTGGAGTGCCTCTTTCACTATTTTCAGCTGGCTTTGGGTATTTGTAGCCAGCACCTTCCAATTGTCTGCTCCCTTTTCCGTTTGTGCCTTTTCCTCTTTACATGAAGACAAGCGGAGGGAAGAATCCTTACATGCCTCCCACAACAACCAAATTACTGCTGCATCTCTTTTGGCAGCACTAGAAGGTTTGTATATGAGGATATACTGAGCCAATCTATCCTCTAGGTCCGAAATAGTGCAGAGATCAGCTAGGGCTTGTTTAGTCCAAGGACTGTGCCCAAATTTTTGAAGGTTTTGTTTAAAAGGTGTAATTTCTTTAACAAAAGGTGAGGTTGGAGTTCCTTCTGACTCCATTCCTCCCTCTGGTACTGGCTTACCCTGTTTTCTTTTAAACATCTTAACATGGATATTTCAATCTCTTTGTCACTGCTGGTATTACTTAGCAAGTGACACAGCCTAGATTCTGAAATCATAGCTTAATCTATGCGTTTTTCCCCTGCTACCTTCCCGGAGGCCAGCAGGTCCCCTGCTACCTTCCCGGAGGCCAGCAGGTCTGGTTAACCTATTTCTCCCTGCTACCTTCTCGGAGGCCAGCCGGTCCGGTTAACCTGTTCTTCCCTGCTACCTTCTCGGAGGCCAGCAGGTCCCCTGCTACCTTCTCGGAGGCCAGCAGGTCTGGTTTAATCTGTTTTCCCTGCTACCTTCTCGGAGGCCAGCAGGTCTAGTTTAATCTGTTCTTCCCTGCTACCTTCTCGGAGGCCAGCAGGTCCCCTGCTACCTTCTCGGAGGCCAGCAGGTCTGGTTTAATCTGTTTTTCCTGCTACCTTCTCGGAGGCCAGCAGGTCCCCTGCTACCTTCTCGGAGGCCAGCAGGTCTGGTTTAATCTGTTTTTCCTGCTACCTTCTCGGAGGCCAGCAGGTCCCCTGCTACCTTCTCGGAGGCCAGCAGGTCTGGTTTAATCTGTTTTTCCTGCTACCTTCTCGGAGGCCAGCAGGTCCCCTGCTACCTTCTCGGAGGCCAGCAGGTCTGGTTAACCTAATAGAAATGCCTAGCTCACTAGAGCTGGCGGTGTGCACACCAATATTTACAATAACTGAGGTTTTTTACCAATATTCCCCCTTTCGCAATTCTCCACCAAAATGTTGTACCAATAAATTAAAAACCAGCAGGATCTT
The DNA here is from genome assembly GCF_965152275.1 of Natator depressus. Taxonomy (NCBI): domain Eukaryota; kingdom Metazoa; phylum Chordata; order Testudines; family Cheloniidae; genus Natator; species Natator depressus. The sequence continues at coordinate 41,209,812 of NC_134241.1, read as the reverse complement.
ATTAAAGGGAAAAAGGCAAAATACCACATTTATTGTGAATACAGAAAGAATCATAGTAAGCAGTTAGTTATAGCTATAGCATTCCATTCAATCTCATATTTCTTCACACATTCATTCATACACACACACACACACACACACACAGGTTCTGCAAGGTTGTTATCATAGTTACCAGCCTTAGAGTTGCTCATGCCAAGCCACTGGCCAGGTGGCCTGGACATGAGGAGGGAGCAGGGCCTTGTCAGATGCTCATCTGATGCTCCTGGAAGTTGGTTTGCAGAATCAGACCCCAAAGTTCTCACTTTTTTTAGAGTCTATTTTTATAGGAATTTCTTCCTATGCCAGTCTATGGGAATTGCTTCATCATGCTGTTGCTGAATCAATCAGCAGATAGCACATTCCTGACGGCTCCGTGCTGCTAGATGTTATCTTGTTCTTTGGTTCTCCCATTCTTGAGGCTGTTGGGTGGATTCCAGTCTGCCCTCCGGGGGTCCTCTGGTTATTTCCACTTGACGCCTTCTTCAGCCGATGGACACTGGATTCTTAGGCTGGCACCTCCCTGATCATTCAGTTGTTATCCACACCAAGCATCCGTCCACATACATCCTCTATCTCTATTTTAATCACAATTGTTAATACAACAAAAGGGCGGGGAGTCTCTGGGTGCTGTTTCTGTTGTTAGAGTATTGCTTTGAGTCTCTGTGAATTGCTTTGAGAACAGATTCTGTCTTAGAATGTACTAACACAATTAGCAGCTTGCAAGTTTCACACATAGAGGGAGAGAAACAGTACCAAAACCCAAGAGACCTCTTAATTAGTAATACCCTGGAATTTAAACTATGGGGAATCAAACTCATTTGTGATTTTAATACAGAACTTCTTTAATATGATCCAACACCAGGGCTCTTATCAGACTCCTCCATGGGGTTGCCCGAGGCAAGTCAAGTTCAGGATCCTGACACAGGGAAGAAAGGAGAACAGCAGAATACGGACCCTGGACTTCAGAAAAGCAGACTTTGATAACCTGAGGGAACTGATGGGCAGGATCCCCTGGGAGAATAACATGGTGGGGAAAGGAGTCCAGGAGAGCTGGCTGTATTTTAAAGAATCCTTATTGAGTTTACAGGGACAAACCATCCCGATGTGTAGAAAGAATAGTAAATATGGCAGGCGACCGGCTTGGCTTAACAGTGAAATCCTTGCTTATCTTAAACACAAAAAAGACGCTTACAAGAAGTGGAAGATTGGACAAATGACCAGGGAAGGGTATAAAAATATTGCTTGGGCATGCAAGAGTGAAATCAGGAAGGCCAAATCCCACCTGGAGGTGCAGCTAGCAAGAGATGTTAAGAGTAACAAGAAGGGTTTCTTCAGGTATGTTAGCAACAAGAAGAAAGTCAAGGAAAGTGTGGGTCCCTTACTGAATGAGGGAGACAACCTAGTGACAGAGGATGTGGAAAAAGCAAATGTACTCAATGCTTTTTTTGCTTCTGTCTTCACGAACAAGGTCAGCTCCCAGACTGCTGCACTGGGCAGCACAGCATGGGGAGGAGGTGACCAGCCCTCTGTGGAGAAAGAAGTGGTTTGGGACTATTTAGATAATCTGGATGAGCACAAGTTCATGGGGCCGGATGCGCTGCACCCGAGACTGCTAAAGGAGTTGGTGGATGTGATTGCAGAGCCATTGGCCATTATCTTTGAAAACTCATGGTGATTGGGGGAGAACCCGGATGACTAGAAAACGGCTAATGTAGTGCCCATCTTTTAAAAAGGGAAGAAGTAGGATCCTGGGAACTACAGGCCAATCAGCCTCACCTCAGTCCCTGGAAAAATCATGGAGCAGGTCCTCAAGGAATCAATTCTGAAGCACTTAGAGGAGAGGAAGGTGATCAGGAACAGTCAGCATGGATTCACCAAGAGCAAGTCATGTCTGACTAATCTAATTGCCTTCTATGATGAGATAACTGGCTCTGTGGATGAGGGGGAAGCAGTGGACGTGTTGTTCCTTGACTTTAGCAAAGCTTTTGACACGGTCACCCACAGTATTCTTGCCAGCAAGTTAAAGAAGTATGGGCTGGATGAATGGACTATAAGGTGGATAGAAAGCTGGCTAGATTGTCGGGCTCAATGGGTAGTGATCAATGGCTCCATGTCTAGTTGGCAGCCGGTATCAAGTGGAGTGCCCCAAGGGTTGGTCCTGGGGCCGGTTTTGTTCAATATCTTCATTAATGATCTGGAGGATGGTGTGGATTGCACCCTCAGCAAGTTTACAGATTACACTACACTGGGAGGAGAGGTAGATACGCTGGAGGGCAGGGATAGGATACAGAAGGACCTAGACAAATTGGAGGATTGGGCCAAAAGAAATCTGATGAGGTTCAACAAGGACAAGTGCAGAGTCCTGCACTTAGGACGGAAGAATCCCATGCACCGCTACAGACTAGGGACCGAATGGCTTGGCAGCAGTTCTGGAGAAAAGGACCTAGGGGTTACAGTGGACGAGAAGCTGGATATGAGTCAACAGTGTGCCCTTGTTGCCAAGAAGGCCAATGACATATTGGGCTGTTTAAGTAGGGGCATTGCCAGCAGATCAAGGGACGTGATCGTTCCCCTCTATTCGACATTGGTGAGGCCTCATCTGGAGTACTGTGTCCAGTTTTTGGCCCCACACTACAAAAAGGGTGTGGAAAAATTGGAAAACGTCCAGCGGAGGGCAACAAAAATGATTAGGGGACTGGAACACATGACTTATGAGGAGAGGCTGAGGGAACTGGGATTGTTTAGTCTGCGGAAAAGAAGAATGACGGGGAGTTTGATAGCTGCTTTCAGCTACCTGAAAGGGGGTTCCAAAGAGGATGGATCTAGACTGTTCTCAGTGGTAGCAGATGACAGAACAAGGAGTAATGGTCTCACATTGCAGTGGGGGAGGTTTAGGTTGGATATTAGGAAAAACTTTCTCAGTAGGAGGGTGGTGAAACACTGGAATGTGTTACCTAGGGAGGTGATGGAATCTCCTTCCTTAGAAGTTTTTAAGGTCAGGCTTGAAAAAGCCCTGTCGGGGATGATTTAGTTGGGGATTGGTCCTGCTTTGAGCAGGGGGTTGGACTAGATGACCTCCTGAGGTCCCTTCCAACCCTGATATTCTATGATTCATGGCTGGGGGGTTGTGCACACACTGGCCAGTGTGAGGCAGGTTCTTCTGAGGTCGCTACTGCAGAAGCGTTCCCACCATGGCGCTGCTGCGTGCGGTGCATGCACACCAGGAGGAGTTGGTGGTGGTGGGACGGGCCCAGTGGTTTATTAGGGTAGGTTGTTCTGGGGTGCAGGAGGGGTCACCCACTGGTCTGGGCTGGACTGCATTTTCCCTGGTCATTGGTGTAAAATAGTGCGTGAGCGCAGGGAGGAAGCATGTTCTTGCAGCTGATGTGGCTCTAGGAGCTGGGAGGCCTGGGGTGCTGATCCTCATGCTGCCCAGACACCCTGGAGTGTCAGTGAATTACCTCTGTGTGCCTCATCTTCCCCTCTGTCAGAGAAGGACTCTGCTGCTCTGCCCCCACAGGGTGCTGTGAAGCTCCATGTATTAATGCTCACAAAGTGTGTTTCAACCCGCAGGCAGGAGGTGCTAGAGAAGCACAACCTTCGGGCTGGGCTGCGTACAGGGCTTTGCAGGGCTTCTCACAAGCACAGGGCTGTGCACAGCGACTCCATGGTAGAAGCTGGCTCTTGTGAGCTTCGTGTCTGACTGCTCTGATCCTGGCACTGCCCCCAGGGCATCTGTCTCACTGCCTCTCTGTGGGGTTTGGGCAGGCTCGGTAAAGCTAGTGCTGTAGTGCTGGACTGCGACTGCGGAGACCGGGCAGGACATTCCCACCTCTGGCCTGAGTGAGTTTAGGTGAGTCTTTTAATCTGCCTCGGGCATCATCTTCAAAACGCCTCCCTTCTGTTGTGCAGCTCCAACCCACTAACAACTGTGCAGGTCTCAGGTAGTCTGGCGAGGAGGAACAGATAGCTACTGAGAGAAAGAGAGACCCAGGCCCCGCTCATCTGGGGGAAGATGTGCCAGCCTGGGGTGTGTGGAACTTTTAGGCTTGGTTCCTTCCTAGCGAGCTGCCCTGTCAGTGCAGGGAGAGGAGCTCTGGCTGCCTGGGGAGTGCAGGGAACCCGGAGGTGTCTAACACACAGGAGCATAGCTTAATCCCTGAGTCAGGGCTCTGAAGGCAAACACCCCTCCACATGATAGAGGTCAGCGTCAACTGACTCTCCTCCCGTAATGAGTGTTTCCCTGCTGCTGCTGCTGCTGTCAGTGATTGGTGGGGGCATGTTACTTCTCTCGGTGCACAAGCAGTGTCACCGCATTCTGGGTAGCGCCAGAACCACAGCCTGTGTCCTCCTAGCCTCTGTTTAGATATCACTTCCTGCTGTGTGGCTGACCCTAACAGTGTTTGTGGCACAGAACCTGGTTGCAGATGGTGGAGGGTTACACATTTGGTATGGATGGTATAGGTGATGTATCTTGCCATAGTTGATGTAACAGCTTGGGGCGGATGGTCTTGCTGTTATAGGTGGATATGGATTGTGTAGCTGTTACACCTAGGTGCTGTTGGAGTGGCTGTAACACTGTAGTGTGCATGGGGTAGCTTTAACACCAGTGTGTGGATGGTGTAGCTGTTACACCTTGGTACATGTGGCATGTCTATTACAGCTTGGTGTGGAGGGTGTGAATGGTTCACCTGGGTGTGGCTCACATATCTAACACATCTGTGTGCTACTCATATAGCCATTACAATTCACTGTATATGTATAGATTTACAGAGGGATAGGACAAGAGGGTAGAGTTGTGGCTCTTTCATGTGGATGGTATAGCTGTTTCACCTTGGAAGAGATGTTATGTTATGTGAGATGTTATGGTCGTCACACTTTGGTGTGGATGCTGTAGCTGTTCACCCTGGTGTTTCTGTTTATAAGTATTACACTATGTTGCAGACCATACAGCTGACAGCTTGGTAGAGTTGGGGATGGGGTGCCTTCTACACCCAGGTATGGGTGGGGTAAGTGTCAAACCTGTTTGCAAGTATCTTGATTTATGTAGTCTTAAAACTTTTGTTCAGATGGGGAGCTGTTACACACTAATACTGATGGTGTAGCCTTTAATCTTTGGTGTGGATGGAGAAGCTGTTACACCTTATTGTAGATAGTGTAGCTATTACACCAGGATGCTATTCCGTGCTTAGTATGGAGGTTACAACTTCTACAGCTGAGTGCAGAGGGTTTAGCTGCTATGCATTGTGTGCACGGTGTACCTGTTACATCTTCATGCGGCTGGTGTATCTGTTACAACTCAATGCACAAGGTATATCTCTAACACCTTTCTGCAGATTGTATAGTTGTTTCACCTTGGTGTGGATAGTGTAGCTGTTGCCATCTGTATCATGTGGTATAATTGTTGAACTTTAGTGTGGCTGGTGCAGGTGTTCTATTTTGGGGCAGATGATATTCTGATGCTGTATTAATTGTTGCTGTAGTTAAGGTGACATCCAGAACATTCATTTTGATGGGATAGAATTGTAAAAACTTCATGTGTGAGTAAGTTTTAGAAGAACTAAAATTGTACCATAACCTTTGTCTTGTTATGGATTGTTTGGTGTATCTCTCGGTTGTTGAATTGAAATTCTGGGACGTTTATAACAAGATGTTCAATGGGTATTTTGGCATTTTTCCTGGCTGCAGATGGTGGAGCTGTTTAACTGGAGATTCTTTGGCAGGGTGCCACTCACTTTCTCTTTGGAATCTGATAATCTCTTCCTCTTGCAGTTAGAGAATCTGTCATTCTTGGGGTAATGTTTCCCTTGTTCTGTTCTCCTGACACACTTCCATTTTCCATCTATTCTGTTGTTAGTTGTCATTGGTTCCAGAAGCTTGTTAGAAGCTAATGTAACCCACTGGACAGCATGTGTTACGCATTCACCACTGTCTAATGTGCAGAGGAGGCAGGTTTGTCATAGGCCCAGGCCCAGCAGTGTGGAGACTCCCACTGTTAGCCTTGGAGCCCCTTGGTTCTATCATCACACTAACACGAAGATTTTTGTCCTTCTCACCATATGTCTTGACACAATGATCCTTGTGACAATGAAGGGGGTGGGTGGGACTGAGAGCTCCCTTTTATGGACACCAGCCAGCCAGTAGCTATAAAATCCCACTTAGTAGCTGTTCTCTAATTGCTCTGCCCGTAAAGGGTTAAGAAGTCTCACTGCTATGCATAGGTAAAAGGAAGTGAGTGGGCACCTGGTCAAAAGAGCCAGTGGGAAGGCTAGAACTTTTTAAAATTGAAAAAAAGACTCTCCTTTTGTCTGGCTGCCGCTGTTTTCCCGGGGAGAGGCGGACAGGGCAACAGCTATGCTGTTCGAAGCTTGGGCCAGGCATGGAAAAATCATTAGTATCATACCGTAGAGATAACGCGATTAGGATTATCTCTTTTATTTCATTATGGCTGGTGGATTCCTCTGTGCTAACCCCAGATGCTTTTGTTTTGCTTAGTTGCTCTTTTAAAACCTAGCAATCGCCTGAGCTCCCAGCTGTATTTTCTTTTCTTTTTTTTAATTAATAAAATTTACCTTTTTTAAGAACAGAATTGGATTTTTATGTCTTAAGAAGTTTGTGCACATGTTGTTTAATTAGCTGGTGGCAACAGCTGATTTCCTCTCCCCCGCCCCCAGCTCTTCCCCGGAGAGGGGCATGAAGGGGCTTGAGGGTACCCCACAGGAAGGAATTCCCAAAGCTCTCAAAGAGGTTCTGCCCTTGGGTGCTGGTAGCATCTACCACTCCAAGGTCAGAGAGAAGCTGTGACCTTGGGAGTTTAATACCAGCCTGGAGTGGCCAGTATTAATTTTTAGAATCTTTGCGGGCCCCACCTTCTGCATTTGAAGTGCCAGAGTGGGGAATTAGCCATCAGAAAATGCTGATTCATTGAAAGCAGAATGTTTAGTGGAAATGTGTTGATTGCAACAGAATTGTGAGAAAAAGTCCTATTCAGAATGGGTTGTTCTGATTTTCCATTTCTAAACAACTTGTTTCCATTTTTTATTTTATAGATTAGAATTCAAACATATTTAAAAGTCAAAATCAGAACAAAGTGTTTCACGGGACTGAAAACAAGAATTTTTCTGGAATGTTTTGTGGGAAATTTTGAATTTTTAAAATTTTGTTCTATTTCAGTACAGGAAAAAATTCCAGTTGTACAGATTTGCTCAGAAAATCCCATTCCTGCCCAGTTCAGTTTCCATGTCATGGACACCAGAGCTATTGAAGATCTTTTAATTCCTTCTCAAAGTACTGCAGATGGGGCATCCCTGCCTCCTGGGATGCCGCCCCCAAAAGGAATGTTCTGATCCAAGTGCTGTACTCACTAAGCCACTCTTCCCTCGCTCGTGTTTTGGGCAGAGACATTGCTAAAATGGGCCCATTGCTTCAGACTGGTGTGGGGGAGTGATGAGAAATAGATGCCTTCTTTGCTGTATGTGTGGATTAGTCTCCTCATGCTTGGCTGATTGGCCCAGATTGGGGCTCTGAGGCTGGTCTGGAATTTAGTTACACTACTCGGACCCATTCTTAATCCATCATTTCTTTGTTTACTTTGGGTGGGGGGATTCCAGGGGTTAAATGTTATTTAAAAGTTAAGCCACGTTGTCAAGCTGTCTAGAGTAGCTCACTAGTGTGAGTGCCAATCTCATAAGAACATAAGAATGGCCATACTGGGTCAGACCAAAGGTCCATCCAGCCCAGTATCCTGTCTACCGACAGTGGCCAATCCCAGGTGCCCCAGAGGGAATGAACCTAACAGGTAATGATCTAGTGATCTCCCTCCTGCCATCCATCTCCACCCTCTGACAAACAGAGGCTAGGGACACCATTCCTTACCCATCCTGGCTAATAGCCATTAATAGACTTAACCTCCATGAATTTATCCAGTTCTCTTTTAAACCCTGTTATAGTCCTAGCCTTCACAAGCTCCTCAGGCAAGGACTTCCACAGGTTGACCATGTGCTGAGTGAGGAGGCGTAGTTCAGTGGTTTGAGCATTAGCCTGCTAAACCCAGGGTTGTGAGTTCAATCCTTGAAAGGGCCATTTAGGGATCTAGGGTAAAAATTGGGGATTGGTCCTGCTTTGAGCAGGGCGTTGGACTAGATGCCCTATGATTCTATGAAGAAGAACGTCCTTTTATTTGTTTTAAACCTGCTACCCATTAATTTCATTTGGTGACCCCTAGTTCTTATATTATGGGAACAAGTAAATAACTTTTCCTTATTCACTTTCTCCACACCACTCATGATTTTATATACCTCTATCATATCCCCCTTTAGTCTCCTCTTTTCCAAGCTGAAAAGTCCTAGCCTCTTTAATGTCTCCTCATATGGGTCCTGTTCCAAACCCCTAATCATTTTAGTTGCCCTTTTCTGAACCTTTTCTAATGCCCGTATATCTTTTTTGAGATGAGGGGACCACATCTGTATGCAGTATTCAAGGTGTGGGCATACCAGGGATTTATATAAGGGCAATAAGATATTCTCTGTCTTATTCTCTATCCCTTTTTTAAATGATTCCTAACATCCAGTTTGCTTTTTTGACTGCCACTGCACACTGTGTGGACGTCTTCAGAGAACTATCCATGATGACGCCAAGATCTTTCTCCTGATTAGTTGTAGCTAAATTAGCCCCCATCATATTGTGGGTACAGTTGGGGTTATTTTTTCCAAAGTGCATTATTTTACATTTAACCATATTAAATTTCATTTGCCATTTTGTTGCCCAATCACTTCGTTTTGTGAGATCTTTTTGAAGTTCTTCACAGTCTGCTTTGGTCTTGACTATCTTCAGCAGTTTAGTATCATCTGCAAACTTTGCAACCTCACTGTTTACACCTTTCTCCAGTTCATTTATGAATAAGTTGAATAGGATTGGTCCTAGGACTGACCCTTGGGGAACACCAGTAGTTACCCCTCTCCATTCTAAAATTTACTATTTATTCCTACCCTTTGTTCCCTGTCTTTTAACCAGTTCTCAGTCCATGAAAAGATCTTCCCTCTTATCCCATGACAACTTAATTTACATAAGAGCCTTTGGTGAGGGACCTTGTCAAAGGCTTTCCGGAAATCTAAGTACACTATGTCCACTGGATCCCCCTTGTCCACATGTTTGTTGACCCCCTCAAAGAACACTAATAGATTAGTAAGACATGATCTCCCTTGTCAGAAACCATGGTGACTTTTGCACAACAATTTATGTTCTTCTACGTATCTGACAATTTGCCACTGAATGCATCTGATGAAGTGAGCTGTAGCTCATGAAAGCTTATGCTCAAATATAGTCTCTAAGGTGCCACAAGTACTCTTATTCTTTACTATTGTTTACTATTGTTTCAACTAATTTGCCCGGTACTGACATTAGACTTACAGGTCTGTAATTGCCAGGATCACCTCTAGAGCCCTTCTTAAATATTGGCGTTACCTTAGCTATTTTCCAGTCATTGGGTACAGTATCTGATTTAAAGGACAGGTTCTAGACCATAGTTAATAGTTCCACAATTTCACATTTGAGTTCTTTCAGAACTCTTGGGTGAATGCCATCTGGTCCTGGTGACTTGTTACTGTTAAGTTTCTCAATTAATTCCAAAAGCTCCTCTAGTCACACTTCAATCTGTGACAATTCCTCAGATTTGTCACCTACAAAAGACGACTCAGGTTTGGGAATTTCCCTAACATCCTCAGCCGTGAAGACTGAAGCAAAGAATTCATTTAGTTTCTCTGTGATGACTTTATCGTCTTTAAGTGCTCCTTTTGTATCTCTATCATCCAGGGGCCCCACTGGTTGTTTAGCAGGCTTCCTGCTTCTGATGAACTAAAAAACATTTTGTTATTACCTTTTGAGTTTTTGGCTAGCTGTTCTTCAAACTTCTTTTTGGCTTTTCTTATTTTCCTCAGGGCAGACTGTCAAGGAACAGGGCACAAACAACTGGTTGTGTGTACTATAATTAGATTTCACTAACCAAGTAACAAGTGTGAACTCTTCAAGCCTTATAACAGCCTTAACATGGAGTCACAGATATCCCCTTTGGGCACTCCAGTCTATCTTGCCTGCCAGGCAAACTTCCCTTTGTGATAGATGGTCCTTTACATCAAAAAAAATCACAGCAATATTCAGGTTACTCCCAGTCTCAAAGAACTCGTCACTTACCCCAGGTCGATTGCACCTTAGATCTCTTACCAAAGACAATGCTTGTAGCCAATCCTGTAATAAATTATCTAAAGATTTATTAACTAGGAAAAAGAAATTAGAGTTATTTACAAGTTTAAAGCAGGTAAACACACACACACACAGAGAAATGAGTTACAGTTTTAGATTGCAAAAGGTAATGGAAGCTGCTGTGATGTGCAGGGTGTGTATGTCCTTTAGGGCTAACCTAAGCTAAGCAGCTTGGGGATCCCTTGCTTATGCTTAGAAATATTGCCCCTCCAAATTCCAGGCAGCACACCAATACAGTGCCTCCAGGTCAGGGAATTTTATTCCATTCCCTCAGAGTTCAAACTGATGGAACAAGTGTCCATGTCTGTCTCTTCTCCATGGGTGTGTGTCTTTGTCCTTTGATGTTTCTCAGTGGCTCATTTGGTTTCAGTGGGCCGTCTTGTGAAGTGCTGGCCCTGCACAGACTAATTAATGCTTCTTTTCTGTTTGGTGAATTACACAATTATAGTGGTTTACATGCAAACACTCAATAGCATTGTATACCATGAGCTACAGATGTTGTAAGTGAGATCAATACATGCAGCATCCTACAAGCATTTCATAAGGTCTAAACACATTCTTATCAACTTAACATCTTTTTTAACCATGCTAACACACAGTGAGGCAGACTGGTTTCCAGCTATGCATTTGTCCGTGTTCAGTGAGTCCTGGGGGCCTTGGTATGAGCTGACACCTGGTCTGCCAGCATCACACAGGTCTTCTGGCGGAATATCCTATGGCAGAACTCATAGCTTCTGCAACAGCCAAAGTGGGAAAGGACATGCTTTATGACTGATGGAAACAGATGGGCCAATCACATGCATAGGAGCTGCTCCCTGGCTCAGACCAGGGATGAAGCTGAGGGGCGGACTCTAGAAACTCCATGTATAGATAGGAAAATGTTGATTTATCTCCTGCTGCCTTATGGGAGGAACCCAGGGGTAGGCAGCCCTGATTGGAAGCAGAAATCAACGGAGCAACTGGTAGTTGGCAGGAGACGTGAGCAAGGAGACAGGACTGGCAGCGGGGGAGAAATGGAGGATGAGTGCTCCACTGTACCGGACAAGGGCCAGAACCCTGGATCAGAATCCTCTAAGTCGTGGAGATGTTCAGACTGCATCTGGGCCTCTCCCATGCATCTCTGCTCCATGTACATTGAGCTGCACAGTACTGCTCCTTCACAGCAGTGACAATTTCATACTCCCGCTGTCCTGCTAATGTCTTCTACCGCTTCTTTTATCTCCCCATTCAGCTGCTGCTCTGGGGCTGAAGTAACCTGCTGTGATGATCTCCACTCCCAGGATGCCCCTCCTACTGCTGCTGCTCCACATCCCAAGTGCTGCCAAAGCTCAGGTTAATCCAGGTAAGCAAAATGAAGGCCAGCCTGTTGCAATTCCAGCAAAGCAGCTGCCCCAGAGGTTATTTTAATTGGCTGTGCTCCTGCCAGCCGGAGGCCAAGGCTCATTAATTTTCTTCCTCCATAACAGACGGGTCACCCCGTTTCCAGGAACTCAGACTTTTCAAATACAGAGAGAATGAAAGTGTCTTTTTGAAACTCTGCATCAACACCTGCCCAGAATGGGGATGGGCTGTGCTGGTTTACAGTGGCTTTGTTAAAGCCTGGTGTAACCCTTTAATCTCACAGTACTGCTGTCTCCCGTCATCCCACAGCACTGTGTTCCTGGCCCTAGTGATTATAAGATTGTTCTTCCCAGCCAGTCTTACAACCATGGCCCCACTGAGGACAATGGCAAAGCCCCCATTGACTACAGTGGGGTCAGGATTTCAGCCCCTCTTCCACCAGGACACTTAGCAAGTAGCTTTCTAGGGTTTTCCTCTCTGGAATGTGAGGAGTGTTTAGTGTTCCTGAAAGGGAGGGGCCTGATGCCAATAGCCAGTCAGAGACAGGACCCAGTGCATCTTGGTCCTGCCCTGCAACCCACTGTGATAACAACAATTACACCTAGCTCTTGTCATCAGTAGCTCTCAAAGTGCTTTACAAATGGAGTAAGTATCATTCACTCATCCCATTTGACAGATGGAGAAATGGAGGTATAGAGCAGGGCAGTGATTTGCCCAGGGTCACCCAGTAGGCCAGGGGTAGAGCTGGGACTAGAACCCAGGTCTCCTGAGTCCCAGTGCACTGCTTTACCCCTAGACTATACTGCCTCATGTACCTTAGCTGTGACCCACAGTTACACAGTCCTTGACGAGTTTCAGCTATTCCAGTGTTGCCTCTTCAACAGTTCAGCAAGGGTACCTTGGTTGTAGCTTGCAAAGGGCCTGCTATTTTAATCCAGTGCTACTCTAGTGCCAAAGTACCTCCACCCTGAACTGCAGAATCCCCTGGGCCCTCCTGCAGCTCTGCCAATGCAGAATCCTGGCTCTCCTAAGTAGGGACACTTGTTCCTGAGGGGTGTTAGATCTGTGCATGCATGGGGAGGAGGTTGATCTCACTGAGCATGTTTGACTTGTGATTATCTGTGGTTTCATGTGAAGCCTGGGCCTTTGAGTGGAGGCCTTTCTATGTTTTGTTCCCAATTGGTCCAGTTTTATTTTGAGTTTGATGAGAGCAAGGAAAATTGTACTGGGAATTATTTTTTTTTCCTGGTCCGAGGTGCTTTTTTTGGCCATCCCTAGCTGTAGCAAACTAAGACTTGCTTTATAAAATCTCTGACAGATGCCTGGCCCCTATGCAGAGCCAGAGGCTTTTGAAGTCTTTTTTAAAAATTGGTACAAGCAAGAAAAGAACATCAAAAAGTGATTTCTCCACATGCTCAACCCCTTGGTGCATTCATGGAAGCAGAATCTCTTAGACCCTTTGGCCGTGGTAGAGGAACTGGTACATATCAAGGGGTTACAGTTCGTTTCCACTGTGACCCAATCAGTTCAAGGCCCAGGGCCATCAGGAAGGAAGTTTGCTGGATTTCCCCATGGACTATGCACAACATCATACTGATTCCAAAGGAGTCGATCCCGTTTCACTGGAAGACTTCTATCAGACATAGGTTTGGCCTTGTCTGGCCTGGACAGTTATTGTACTGGACTGGAGCCAAGTAGCTGAGCAGATCCCAAAGGAACAACCCTACAAGGGCTTCCTACTGGCTTTCAGTGTGATCTGCGGTTGTAGCCCTTGAAGCTGTGATCTGCTCTGCTATCACAAGTTAAACAGGTTCAGGTTTGGTCAGTATTTGGATGGAAAACCTCCAAGGAGAACTCAGGGGCTACTAGAAATGGTTCTGGTGATTCAGCAGATGCTGCTCTTTACTGGACACAGTGCTAGGGGCCAGCTGTGCTGCTTGCTGTCTTTTGGACGAGACGTGACACTGATGATCTGTAGTCCCCTGTGGCCATCAAAAGTATTATAGAGATCAGCCTGGGCATTTAGACCAGGACACACTAATTAGATTATGCTGTGCAAAATTCCCTCTGCCCCTATAGCCAAGGTCCCCAAACTGTGGGCGCATCCCCTAGGGGGGCATGGACGAACGTCCAAGGGTGCGCAGCAGAGCTGGACCAGCCCCCATGGGGGGCAGGGAGTGCCACCCAGTCCCTCCCCACCCCCAGCTTTGCTCCAGTCCCACCCCCAGCTGCGTCCCCATCCCTGCTCCCAGCCTCGGCAGCAGCTCTGTTCCCAGCCTGGGGCTGAGGTTGGGAGCGGAGCTACCCCAGGCTGCAGGCCCGGCTGTTGCCCCACATGGCAGCCCAGCTGCGGCTCTGCTGCCACCCCTGCCCTCAGCCTTGGCCCCTGGCTGTGGCCCGCTTCCGGCCACAGACCTACCCCCACCTGTGGCCCCAGCCTCTGCCCCTTACTCCAGTTTGCATCCCCTGCCCTCTCCCTAGAGCTGGGGCCCTGTTCCTGGCCCCAGCAGGTTGGGGGTGGGGGGGCATGGACAGTAATAAGGGGGGGTGGAACCCTCAAAAGTTTGGGGACCACTGCTCTATAGAGAACAAATGTTTAATCCTGGGCTGTCAGTCTAGCAGAGGAAGGTAAAACATGAGCCTATGGCTGGAAGCTGAAGCTAGACAAATTCAGACTGGAAATAAGGTGAAAATCTTTACCAGTGAGAGTAACTAACCATTGGAACAACTTACCAAGGGTCATGGTGGATTCTCCGTCACTGAAAATGTTTAAATCAAGATAGTTTTTCTAAAGCTCTGCTCTACGAATTGTTTTGAGGAATTTCTCTGGTCTGTGCCGTACGGGAGATCAGACTGGATGATCACACTGGCCCCGGAATTGATGCATTTTCACTTCCTTTCAAAAGTGGTTAGTCATGTGGCATTGCTGTGTGCTGTAAACCAGCTGCTCCCTCCCACCCCAGCAGTGGCTGTATTTCAGTGGTGAGTAATGAGTTCTGCAAAGTGTTTGTGTTGGGATCGTTTGGATTGCAATACCTTACAGTATAGAAATACAGTGTATCAAGGTGAAACAGCCCTGGGTCAGACTGAATCACAGTCCATTACTTCCATTTCCATTGAAGTTCATGGCGATTCACTGGTGCAAAACCACTGTAAGAGGAGAGCCAGTCCATATGTCTTCCCTGCTGGTGTAGGCTGGAACTCAGCTGACCCGTGGGCCATAGCTGGGACAGCGTAGTGTAGGGGCAAAGGGCATCAGAGTCTAATGTTCAAATACAGCAAAATGTAAGTGAATTATGGACTTTAGCCCATGACCACGATCAGGTTGGTGACGGGCTGGGGAGAACAGGTCATGTGGCTGGAGACCTGGGCAACTTGGTCTGCACTGCACCTTTGCTCAATGGGCTGGTGCTGACTTGCATTAGACGCTGGCCAGTCTGGAGCCCAGTGTTAGAGGGAGATGTGGCTCATTGGGCACGGATTGGCTTAGTCTAGGTGAGCTCTGCATTCAGCTTCCAGTCCTGCGGCTGGCAGAGCTGTCGGGGAAGAGCATCCCATCCCAGGGGAGGGGAGGCGATGTCTTCAGCTGTCCAGTTAGCAAGCTACCCTGACCTGCCTACGGGCAGCAGCAGGTCAGAAGGGAAGATGAGATAGGAGGCAAGCAGGTTAGCTGACCAAGTTGCAGAGGAAGCCATGGGCAGAAGGTAGGAGGTGAAAAAGCCCAGAACGCAACACTGTAAGGTGGTGGCTCAGGTGGGAGCGAGAGCAGTTTGTGCTGTGGTGCCTGTCGGCATCATTGCCAGTCTGACATCTCGCTGGTTGCTGAGGGTGAAGACAGGACACTGGGGAGCTGCGTTTGCCACTAGTGAGGGCTCCGGCTGGGGGTCCAGGCTCTGGGGTGGGGCTGGGGATGAGGGTTTTGGGGTGAAGGAAGGGGCTTCAGGCTGGGGCAGGAGGTTGCGGTGCTGGGGGGAGGTGAGGGCTCCAGGAGGGAGTTCGGGTGTGGGAGGGAACTCTGGGCTGGGGCTGGGGGTTGGGGTGCAGGACGGGGTTTGGTGTGCAGGGTCCAGGCAGCACTTACCGCGGTGGCCCCCAGGAAGTGGGCCGCCAGGTCCCTGCAGCCCCTAGGCACATGGGCGGACAGGTAAGCTCAGCACGCTGCCCTTGTGCTTGCAGGTGCCGCCCCCACAGCTCCCATTGGTCGTGGTTCCTGGCCAATGGGAGCTGCGGAGCCGGCCCTTGGAGCGGGGGCAGTGCGTGGAGCCTTCCTGGCTGCCCATGCGTCTAGGGGCTGCAGGTACCTGGTGGCCGCTTCCAGGAGCCACAGGGAGCTAGGGCAGGCAGGGAGCCTGCCTTAGTCCCAGGCCCCCGCTGCACCACCAACCAGACTTTTAATGGGTCCCTTTTCGCCAGGGTATCTTTTCGACCAGGTGTTCCGGTCGAGAACCAGACACCTGGCAACTCTAGCCATACCCAGTGTCCCAGCGCATGGCTGGACAGGGAGCAGAGACAGAGATGCCATGGGGGTTTACTGGAGACTCCACTCTTGCTATTGATTTGACATGGCAGGCTCTTTCTCAGATACAGTAGTGATGGCCTATAGACTAATGCCCCCAAGACAGAATGCTACCAAGCCTTCCAATGTGCCTATAACAGACTGATATCCAGACCCCGGAGGCCAGCTTCATTGTCTGTCTGTCTCTGCAATTCCAAGGCCCCCAGCTCCCCCACATCAGTGGGTCTCCAGCCCAACTCCACAAGCTGCAGCTGACTCCTGCTCACTGCTGGGGCTGTAAGCCATTAGGCAGTCCTGCCTCCTGCTGCGTGTAGTCCAGCCCAGGAGCCTGGCAGGGTTCCCATGGGTGTTTTTCACCAGCTAAACTAAAGCCAAACCTCTTTCTGTGCCCTGTGTGGCTGCTTTGCATCAGATGCCACAAAACCAGGAGGAGGAGCAAGCACCCAAAGAGCAGAACTACAGTGCAGACGGAGCTGCCTGGAGCCAGGAGCAGGCCAGGCAAGGAAGGGAGAGAGGATCAATAAGATAAAAGTTGTGCACCAAGGAGGAGAGATCAAGAGCTCAGATCCCAAGTGGGGTGACCTTAGAGCACCCCCATGTACCACACTCACACTGGTTTGTCTTGTCTTAATACTGAACAAAGACTGCTGCTATCCAAGGAGGCTGTGGGGCTAGATGGGGAGCAGAGGTACTCACAGAATGGTCTTTCTTTGAAGGCATCGTCCCCAGTATGAGGATGTCTGAGAATCCCTAATGGAGCATGCCTCTGGGTGCAGGTCCCTGCTGCACAGAGGTGCCCTCTGCTACCGGTGCCATGCAGAACAGGTTATCTTGCAAACTAAGCCCTCTTCTAAACCTTTCTCCCCACATAGGACTCTATGGGGACCCCCACTGGACACAGGGCACATACACGGTGCTGCCAGGTCAGACCATTTATCACAAGTCTTGCCATATTTGGTGTTTTCCTTTAAGATCCCAGCTCCTGGACTCAGGGCATTCGGTGAGAATCTCAGCTTTCATTAGCAAAATTAAGTTTGTATCCCTCATGGTTGTGGTAGGGTTGCCAACTTTCTAATTGCACAAAATTGAACACCCTAGCCCTGCCCCTTCCCCGAGGCCCTGACCCTGCTCGCTACATTTCTCCTCCCTTGGTGGCTTGCTCTCCCCGACCCTCACTCACTTTCACTGGACTGCAGCAGGGGGTTGGGGTGCAGGAGGGGGTGAAGTCTCTAACTGGGGGTGCAGGCTTCAGGTGGGACCACAGATGAGGGATTCAGGGTGCAAGAGGGGGCTCTGGGCTTGGACAGGGAGTTGGAGTGTGGGAGAGGGTGAGGGCTCTGGCTGGGGGTGCAGGCTCTGAGGTGAGGCCAGGGATGAGGGGTTTGGAATGCAGGAGGGGGCTCTGGGTTGTGGGGGCGCTCAGGGCCAGGGCAGGGGGTTGGGGCTCGGGATTGGGGTGCTGGCTTACCTTGGGTGGCTCCCGGTCAGCTGCTCCCCAGAAGCGGCCAAAAGGTCTGGCTCCTAGGCAGGGGGATCCATGAGGCTCTGTGTGCTCTCTTGTCCCATAGGCACCTCCCCCACAGCTCAAACTGGCTGCTATTCCCAGCCAATGGGAGTGCAGAGCCAGTGCTCAGGGTGGGGACAGTGCACGGAGCCCCGTGGTCCCCCTGCCAGAAGCCGGACCTGCTGCTGGCCACTTCTGGGGTGCAGCACGTAGCCAGGACAGGTAGGGACTAACCTGTCTTAGACCCGCAGCACTACTGACCAGACTTTTAACTGGAAGAAAACCAGACACCTGGCAACCCTAGGTTGTGGAGAAAAGGTGGAAATCAAGACCCGAGTGTTAGCTAACGGCTCAAAGACTGGAAGGCAAAGAGATACTGCAACATTCATTCTTATGTTTTGAAATCTCAAGACTTTTGGAGGATTTTTGAATATCTGGGGTTGGCAAGGCTGCAGAAGAACACCTGGTTGTCTCCTTTTGGAATGCAGGGCATGTATAACCCATATACCAACACATAGCTTTTCTCTGCACAGCCCACAACACTTTGCTTTGAATGCACTAGCTAAAATCAGCAAAAAACTGGTTCACCTGCTTCTGGGCCTCAGTGTTTTCCCTCTTCTGGAGAGGTCCTGGGATTGTAAATGGTCCCTTGGCTCCAGGTGGAGCACGGCATGCTGGAATTTGTAGTCCCTGCAGGCCCCAGATGGGGGTAGCTGCTCGCTGTGTGGTAGGACTATGTGGGCCACTTTGGCCCATTTGCTGCATGCTTGCCTCTGGCTTTGGCCTGTGTGTGTGTGTGTTTACTTGGATGGAGCTTAGTCGGCTGGAGCCAGTGGTGAGACAGTAAACAGCAGGGAACAAGCCACTCTTTCAGGAGCTGGCTTGGCAGCTAGGCGTGACAAATAGCTCTTGGGAAATTGTGTTGTAGCTGCTGCTGCACATGGGCTACAGCGAGGGCCAAGCCACAGCCATGGCCGCGGCACTGGGTACTTTTCCACTCCCAGACTGAGGGGGAATCAGCCTGTGGAAGGAAGCGAGAGGAAACTAATCAGCTGCTTCGTGGGAAGCCTGAAGGTGCTGCCTGCTGCAGGTTTATGGTGGTTTGAACTGAATGCTATGGTGGGAGGGGATGCGGGAGGCTGCTTGCTTGGCCTGGTTTTATCCTGCGTATCTTTAGGGCAGGTGGGAAAGAAACGCAGAGTCCATTAAAGCAAAAGGAACAAGTTCCCTTTTCCAAGTGAATTTCTCCCTGGTAAACCATGCTGGAGCGAGAAGCGCAGAGACTGAAAACGCCTGTGTATCCATGACAGGAGCAGCACCAGTTTACCCGTGCTCTCTCTCACTCACACAAACTACACCTCAAGGAGTGAGAGTACTTCATGGCCAGTTCAGTCATTGTCTTCTTTCCTGATAGCACTGGCTGCAATGGTGTGCTTGTGGATGCCTGTCCCAATAGGAAGGGGAATTAGACCCTGCCCCCTCTGTTCATTTCACACTAGCCACTGAATGACCATCTGATGGGAGCGGCCTTTGTCATGGGCCTGGGCTTGATTCAGATCAAGGGTCTAGAAGTGTATAGCTTTTAATGCCATAAAGGAGCACTGCAATCCTCGAGTCTGACCTGCATAGCACAGGCCAGAGACCCTCCCCGGGATTCCTGTAGTCAGCCCAAAAAGTTGATAGTGGAGCTAGAGCTGATCCTAAGGTATCCGGTCTTTACTCAGAAATTGCAAGTGATTACTCAGATACTTTTGGAAAAACCTACCTACCCTTTGAGTGAGGGGGAGTCATCACACGTCTGGGGAATTTGTTCCAGTAGTGAATTAGCCTCACTGTTAAAAATCTGCACCATATTTCCAGAATGAACTCTGCTGACTTCTGCTTCCAGCCACTGGATCTTGTTCTGCCTTTGTCTGCTAAATTGAAGAGCCCTCTGCTCTCAGAAATCTCCTCCCTGTATATGGATGTCTGTTCTAGACTGTGATCAAGTTGCTTTTAATTCCTGTTCAATGAGCTTCTTTAGCCTCTCACTGTGAGGTGGGTTTTCCAGATCTCAAATAATTCTTGTGGTGCTTCTCTGAACCCTCTCCAATTTTTCAACATCCTTTTTCAAGTATGGCTGCTAAAACGGGGCCCAGGATCCAGTATTGATCTCACCTGGGTATCATTGGGATCACTCAATGAAGACGTGTTGCATGAATTTAGACAGAAAGATACACGGCCAAATAGTGTTAACAGGACTAACCATCCAACATTAAACAGTTTTAAACAAGGTTTGCGGTTTGGTGTGCAGAGACCTCAGCTTAGTACCATGGCACAAACACCATTAAACGTCCCTTTAAACCTGTTATTAAGAAACAGAAAAGAAGGAAAAGTTATTTAATACTTTACATTTTAAATTAATTAAGGCTTTCATTTTAACAACAGCCCTTGTTCCCTTTCCCATTAGCAGAAAAGGGTTTTTAAAGGAAATATCCCCTTGTTTGACATTCTCTTAGGTCATGTTAAAATGATGATAATTGTTCTTTTTGGGGAAAAGGGAAGAAGTTAGTTGAAATGGGCTCGAACTATTGTTAAAATCGGATCTGTTTCTTACAAGACAAAATGAAATAAACACACACAGAAGGGGAGAGAAAAGAACAGAAAAGATAGAAAATGAAGCTTCTGGTGCTGACTCTCACTTGCAGCCTCACTGCTGGAAAAACACAGACCCAGCACATGGACTTATCAGCCACTCCAAGACCTGGCAAACTTATACCAGCGCTAGGCTGTTTAGGGCTCTGCTTTTAGTTGCTTCTGTATGGTCACAGGCTCACAGCAGTGTTGCAAAATATAAGAATAGCCATACTGGGTCAGACCAAAGGACCATCTAGTCCAATATCCTGTCTTCCAACAATGGCCAATACCAGGTGCCCCAGAGGGAATGAACAAAACAGGTAATCATCAAGTGATCCATCCTCTGTCATCCAGTCCCAGCTTCTGGCAGTCGTGGCCAGCCAAGTCAGACTCTTATTAGACAGAGGCAAAATGAGAGAGATAGGAAAGAGGAGAAATAAGGTAGGGAAGGAAACGGGCACAATGGAGCAGGGAGGAGTGAAAGTTTGACATGCCAGCTGGTGGTTGGGATTCAGCTGGAGCTGGTAGGGGTGGCAATGTCATCTGGGTTCCTCTCTCTGGCCCGGTCTGGTCAGAACACCAGTTTGGGTCAGGATGACAAAGATCTGGGGCCCAGGAGATGGTGGGGGTGGCAGCCATGATGGTGAAGCTCACTCCAGTAGCCAGTTTGTCTCCCCAAAGTCTCTTTGTAAGGACCCCAAAGGCAGTGGTGGGTGTAACAGCCGCCGTTATTTCAGCCACCAGTTAAGACTAATATTCAACACACCAACTTTGGTTAATTAATTTCCAGACCCACATTTTTCTTGTTTACCAGGCATGATCTTAACACAGTCCTTGAGCTGGGCTAGGAGGCCTTTCTGTTTGGACTCAGTCACGCTGTCTCCCCTTCACACCTTTTCTATCAACATTTGTTGTTCTAGTTCACAAACTATCACAATAACCTTACACTCATTCTAGGGTTGCCAACTTTCATTGGTCATATTCTTGGAGGTTTCATTGTGTGACTTAATCTTCAATTAAAGATTAAATTTTAATTCCTGGAGGCTCCAGGACAATCCTGGAGGGTTGGCAACAATAACTCTCTACCAGTGAGCTCATAGTGAGGGTAAATGTATAGGTCCAATTATCACAACAGCTCTCTGCTCAAAAGGGGAAACCAAAAGTTTGGCTGTGTAAGGAATGGGAGGGATAATAATACAGAAGATACTGTAATGCTTTCATATCGCTCAGGTTTCAGAGTAGCAGCCGTGTTAGTCTGTATTTGCAAAAAGAAAAGGAGTACTTGTGGCACCTTAGAGACTAACAAATTTATTTGAGCATAAGCTTTCGTGAGCTACAGCTCACTTCATCGGATACATTCAGTGGGAAATACAGTGGGGAGACTTATATACATAGAGAACATGAAACAATGGGAGTTACCATACACACTGTAACAAGAGTGATTACTTAAGGTGAGCTATTACCAGCAGGATAGCCGGGGCAGGGGGAAACCTTTTGTAGTGATAATCAAGGTGGGCCATTTCCAGCAGTTGACAAGAACGTGTGAGGAACAGTGGGGGGTGGGGGTGGGGAATAAACATGGGGAAATAATTTTACTTTGTGTAATGACCCATCCACTCCCAGTCTCTATTCAAGTCTAAGGGTATGTCTACACTACGGAATTAGGTCGAATTTATAGAAGTCGGTTTTTTAGAAATCGTTTTTATATATTCGAGTGTGTGTGTCCCCACAGAAAATGCTCTAAGTGCATTAAGTGCATTAACTCGGCGGAGTGCTTCCACAGTGCCGAGGCAAGCGTTGACTTGCAGAGCGTTGCACTGAGGGTGGCTATCCCACAGTTCCTGCAGTCTCCGCTGCCCATTGCAATTCTGGGTTGAGATCCCAATGCCTGATGGGGCTAAAACATTGTCGCGGGTGGTTCTGGGTACATATCATCAGGCGCCCGTTCCCTCCCTCCCCTCCGTGAAAGCAGCAGCGGACAATCATTTCGCGCCTTTTTTCTTGAGTTACCTGTGCAGACGCCATACCACGGCAAACATGGAGCCCGCTCAGGTAACCGTCACCGTATGTCTCCTGGGTGCTGGCAGACGTGGTACTGCATTGCTACACAGTAGCAGCAACCCATTGCCTTGTGGCAGCAGATGGTACAGTAGGACTGGTAGCCATCATCGTCATGTCCGAGGTGCTCCTAGCCACGTCAGCCAGGAGTGCCTGTGCAGACATGGGTGCAGGGACTACATTAGAAATGACTTGACCAGGTCATTCTCTTTAGTCCTGCAGTCAGTGCTATTGAACCATCTTATGGTGAGCAGGCAGGCGATACGGATTGCTAGCAGTACTATTGTACCATCTTCTGCCGGGCAGGCAAGAGATGAGGATGGCTAGCAGTCCTATTGTACCATCTTCTGCCGAGCAGCCATGAGATGTGGATGGCTTGCAGTCCTTCTGCACCGTCTGCTGCCAGCCAAAGATGTAAAAGATAGATGGAGTGGATCAAAACAAGAAATAG
This sequence comes from Natator depressus, assembly GCF_965152275.1. Lineage (NCBI taxonomy): Eukaryota > Metazoa > Chordata > Testudines > Cheloniidae > Natator > Natator depressus. Next base: position 41,187,030 of record NC_134241.1, on the reverse strand, counting down.
ACCAGATTTGTTTTGTACTCATTTGCCCCCCCCCCCCCATCTAGGGGACTCATTCCTCTAGGTCACACTGTAGTCACTCACAGAGAAGGTGCAGCGAGGTAAATCTAGCCATGTATCAATCAGAGGCCAGACCAACCTGCTTGTTCCAATAAGAACAATTACTTAGGTGCGCCATTTCTTATTGGAGCCCTCCTTGAAATGCCTGAAATTTCCTAACTGAAATACTCCTTGATGTAAAGCCACCCCTTTGTTGATTTTAATTCCCTGTAAGCCAACCCTGTAAGCCATGTCGTCAGTTGCCCCTCCCTCCGTCAGAGCAATGGCAGACAATCGTTCTACGCCTTTTTTCTGTGCAGACGCCATACCACGGCAAGCATGGAGCCCGCTCAGATCACTTTGACAATTAGGAGCACATTAAACACCACACGCATTATCCAGCAGTATATGCGGCACCAGAACTTGGCAAAGCGATACCGGGCAAGTAGGCGATGTCAGCGCGGTCACGTGAGTGATGAGGACATGGACACAGGCTTCTCTCAAAGCATGGGCCCTGGCAATGTGGGCATCATGGTGCTAATGGGGCAGGTTCATGCGGTGGAACGCCGATTCTGGGCTCGGGAAACAAGCATGGACTGGTGGGACCGCATAGTGTTGCAGGTCTGGGACGATTCCCAGTGGCTGAGAAAATTTTGCATGCATAAGGGCACTGTCATGGAACTTTGTGACTTGCTTTCCCCTGCCCTGAGGCGCAAGAATACCAAGATGAGAGCAGCCCCCACAGTTGAGAAGCGAGTGGCAATAGCTCTGTGGAAGCTTGCAACGTCACACAGCTACTGGTCAGTCGGGAATCAATTTGGAGTGGGCAAATCTACTATGGGGGCTGCTGTGATGAAAGTAGCTAACACAATCAAAGATCTGCTGATATCAAGGTTAGTGACCCTGGGAAATGTGCAGGTCATGGTGGATGGCTTTGCTGCAATGGGATTCCCTAACTGTGGTGGGGCTATAGACGGAACGCATATCCCTATCTTGGCACCGGAGCACCAAGCCGGCGAGTACATAAACCGCAAGGGGTACTTTTCAATAGTGCTGCAAGCACTGGTGGATCACAAGGGACGTTTCACTGACATCAACGTGGGATGGCCGGGAAAGGTACATGACGCTCGCATCTTCAGGAACTCTGGTCTGTTTCAAAAGCTGCAGGAAGGGACTTTATTCCCAGACCAGAAAATAACCGTTGGGGATGTTGAAATGCCTATAGTTATCCTTGGGGACCCAGCCTACCCCTTAATGCCATGGTTCATGAAGCCGTACACAGGCACCTTGGACAGTAGTCAGGAGCTGTTCAACTACAGGCTGAGCAAGTGCAGAATGGTGATAGAATGTGCATTTGGACGTTTAAAAGCGCACTGGCGCAGTTTACTGACTCAGTTAGACCTCAGCGAAACCAATATTCCCACTGTTATTACTGCTTGCTGTGCGCTCCACAATATCTGTGAGAGTAAGGGGGAGACGTTTATGAGAGGGTGGGAAGTTGAGGCAAATCGCCTGGCTGCTGGTTACGCACAGCCAGACACTAGGGTATTAGAAGAGCACAGGAGGGCGCGCATCAGAGAAGCTTTGAAAACCAGTTTCGTGACTGGACAGGCTACGGTGTGAAAGTTCTGTTTGTTTCTCCTTGATGAAACCCCCCACCCCTTGGTTCACTCTACTTCCCTGTAAGCTAACCACCCTCCCCACTTCCCTTCGATCACCACTTGCAGAGGCAATAAAGTCATTGTTGCTTCACATTCATACATTCTTTATTCATTCATCACACAAATAGGGGGATAACTACCAAGGTAGCCCAGGAGGGGTGGTGGAGGAGAGAAGCACCAGGAGGGGTGGTGGAGGAGGGAAGGACAAGGCCACACAGCACTTTAAAAGTTTAAAACTTTAAAACTTGTTGAATGCCAGCCTTCTGTTGCTTGGGCAATCCTCTGGAGTGGAGTGGCTGGGTGGCCGGAGGCCCCCCCACCGCGTTCTTGGGCATCTGGGTGAGGAGGCTATGGAGCTTGGGGAGGAGGGCAGTTGGTTACACAGGGGCTGTAGTGGCAGTCTGTGCTCCTGCTGCCTTTCCTGCAGCTCAACCATATGCTGGAGCGTACTGGTTTGATCCTCCAGCAGCCTCAGCATTGAATCCTGCCTCCTCTCATCACGCTGCTGCCACCTTTCAGCTTCAGCCCTCTCTTCAGCCCACCACTTTCTCTCTTCAGCCTGCCACCTCTCCTCCCGGTCATTTTGTGCTTTCCTGCACTCTGACATTGTCTGCCTCCACGCATTCGTCTGTGCTCTGTCAGTGTGGGAGGACAGCATGAGCTCAGAGAACATTTCATCACGAGTGCATTTTTTTGCCTTCTAATCTTCACTAGCCTCTGGGAAGGAGAAGAACCTGTGATCCTTGGGGGGTACTGGCTCCAGGTCCAGGGTGAGAAACAGTTCCTGGCTGTCGGGAAAAATGGTTTCTCCGCTTGCTTGCTGTGAGCTATCTACAACCTCATCATCATCATCTTCCTCGTCCCCAAAACCTGCTTCCGTGTTGCCTCCATCTCCATTGAAGGACTCAAACAACACGGCTGCGTTAGTGGTGGCTGAACCCCCTAAAATGGCATGCAGCTCATCATAGAAGCGGCATGTTTGGGGCTCTGACCCGGAGCGGCCGTTCACCTCTCTGATTTTCTGGTAGGCTTGCCTCAGCTCCTTAAGTTTCATGTGGCACTGCTTCGGGTCCCTGTTATGACCTCTGTCCTTCATGCCCTGGGAGATTTTGACAAATGTTTTGGCATTTCGAAAACTGGAACAGAGTTCTGATAGCACGGATTCCTCTCCCCATACAGCGATCAGATCCCGTACCTCCCGTTCGGTCCATGCTGGAGCTCTTTTGCGATTCTGGGACTCCATCATGGTCACCTCTGCTGATGAGCTCTGCATGGTCAGCTGCAGCTTGCCATGCTGGCCAAACAGGAAATTGAAATTCAAAAGTTTGCGGGCCTTTTCCTGTCTACGTGGCCAGCGCATCTGAGTTGAGAGTGCTGTCCAGAGCGGTCACAATGTAGCACTGTGGGATAGCTCCCGGAGGCCAATACTGTCTAATTGCGTCCACAGTACCCCAAATTCGACCCAGCAAGGCCGATTTCAGTGCTAATCCCCTTGTCGGGGGTGGAGTCAGGAAATCGATTTTAAGAGCCCTTTAAGTCGAAAAAAAGGGCTTCGTCGTGTGGACGGGTGCAGGGTTAAATCGATTTAACGCTGCTAAATTCGACCTCAACTCCTAGTGTGGACCAGGGCTGATTCAAACCTGATAAAAGGCACAGTATGCAGTTAGCCTGTGGTGTTCTCTGCCATATGATCATTTTGACACCAAGAGCTTAGCAAAGTTCAGAGAAAGGATTGGCCACTTATATAGATAAAGAGAACATCAGAGTTAGAATTGTAACATCAGAGTTAGAACTGCTGACCCTCCAAGAGTTTTTAAAGGGATTTAAATCGTCTACTTACTGGAGCTCAGAAGGAAGTTTCCTCCCTGGTAAGTATCCTATAACTGTCTACTGCAACATTTCTTGCACCTTTCTCTGATGCACTGGCCACAGTCAGAGACAGGATCCTGGATGGCTCACAATGGCAATTCCTATGCTCACCAGTGCCATATATAGAGGTGTGAAAGGTGACCCTCCCCAGCAGTGCTGCCTAGTGGTTAGGTTGTCCTCCTCCCTGATGGTCTCCTTTCTTCTACCACTCCATCCTGTGGGATCTGTCCCTTTGTTTGTGGCTCAGTCCTTCTGACCTGCTCTGCTTCCCCTTTTAAACTCCACCTCCTGTTTGTGCTGGCTTTGCATATAAGAACATAAGAACATAAGAATGGCCCTACTAGGTCAGACCAAAGGTCCATCTAGCCCAGTACCCTGTCTTCTGACAGTGGCCAGTGCCAGGTGTCCCAGAGGGAATGAACAGAACAGGTAATCATCAAGTGATCCATCCCCTGTTGCTCATTCCCAGCTTCTGGCAAACAGAGGGTAGGGACACCATTCCTGCCCATCCTGGCTAATAGCCATTGATGGACCTATCCTCCATGAATTTATCTAGTTCTTTTTTGAACCCTGTTATGGTCTTGGACATCACAACATCCTCTGGCAAGGAGTTCCACAGGTTGACTGTGTGTTGTGTGAAGAAATACTTCCTTTTATTTGTTTTAAACCTGCTGCCTATTAATTTCCTTTGGTGACCCCTAGTTCTTGTGTTATGAGAAGTAGTAAACAACACTTCCTTATCTACTTTCTCTACACCAGTCATGATTTTATAGACGTCAATCATATCTCCGTTTAGCCATCTCTTTTCCAAGCTGAAAAGTCCCAGTCTTTTTAATCTCTCCTCATACAGAAGCCGTTCCATACCCCTAATCATTTTTGTTGCCCTTTTCTGAACCTTTCCCAATTCAAATATATCTTTTTTGAGATGGGGCGACCACATCTGCACACAGTATTCAAGATGTGGGCGTACCATGGATTTATATAGAGGCAACATGATATTTTCTGTCCTATTATCTATCCCTTTCTTAATTATTCCCAGCATTCTGTTCACTTTTTTGACTGCCTCTGCACATTGAGTGGATGTTTTCAGAGAATTATCCATAATGACTCTAAGGTCTCTTTCTTGAGTGGTAACAGCTAATTTAGACCCCATCATTTTATATGTATAGTTGGGATTATGCTTTCCAATGTGCATTACTTTGCATTTATCAACGTTAAATATCATCTGCCATTTTGTTGCCAAGTCACCCAGTTTTGAGAGATCCTTTTGTAGCACTTTGCAGTCTGCATGGGTCTTAACTATCTTTAGTAATTTTGTATCATCTGCAAAGTTTGCCACCTCACTGTTTACCCCTTTTTACAGATCATTTATGAATATGTTGAATAGGATTGATCCCAGAACGGACCCCTGGGGGACACCACTATTTACCTCTCTCCGTATGGGGTTGTTTGGGCCCAGAACTGCTCTCTAACCCTTTGTTCTCCAGTGTGGGGTTTGCACACCCCATCACAAGAGGTAACATCACTTTTCTCTGCCTGCTCAGTACTTCTCTAGTTATCCACCCCAGGAGTAGGCTAGTCCTCTTTGCTGCAGTGTTGCACTGGGACTTTATGTTCAGGTGGTATCCACCATGACCTCTATGTCACTTCCAGAGTCACTACTTTCCAGGATAGAGTCCCCCATCCTATAAGTGTGGCCACATTCTTTGTTCGTAGATGTATGATGAAAGATCAGTGCACCAAGCTTACCTAGTTACCAGATCGCTCTGTATCAGTGGCCTGTCCTCTTTGCTATAGGCCACAACACTAGACTTTGTGTCATTGGTAAACTTTATCAGCAGTCATTTTATATTTTCTTCCCAATTATCGATAAAAGAATAGGGTGAGAACAGATCCCTGCAAGAGCCTACTAGAAATAATCCCATTAGATTCTAGTTTCCCATTAACAACTATACTGTGAGATCTATCAGTGAGCCAGTTTTGAAGCCACTAACATGGGCCATATTGATATTTGTATAGTGCCAGTTCTTAAATCAAAATGTCACTTGGGACTAAGTCACATCCATTACAGAATCTAAGTTTATTATGTCATCATAGTTACCTTTATCAGACAGATTTATAATTTGCTCCAGGAACAATATCACGTTTGTTTGACACAACCTATTTTCCATGAAACCATGTCTGCTGGTATCGATTATATTTCCAGCCTTTAGCTCTTTATTGCTAGAGTACCGTATCAGTCATCTGCAACACGTATGTTAGCCCACGGAACCAGAAGGCCCATCCCCACCATGGGTGAGCAGCTGGTTTTGAATGCTGACCAAGTCTCTTCTCACTTAAAGCACAGTGTACTGTGTTCTTGTGAACTATTGTAACCCATACCATGCTCTGTGGGGCTCTGGCCCCCTCTACTGATGGAGTTTAATGAGTCTGCTACAGCCTTAGCAAACAAAGCTGGGTCATTTAGCTCAGGCACTAGAGGCTCCTGCTTTAAGATCTATAGGGCCCAGGTTCAATTCCTGCTGTTAATAATGCACCCTACTAAGCATGGTATTGTGTTATCGCGGCCTGGTGGTTGCAGGTAATATGCCCTGACTGTCCTAGGCTGGCTCCCTGAGAGGGGCTAACCCCATGAAGCCCTGGGCTGCCATGGGCACTCGTAGCTGTCAAAGCTGCCCAGGTATCAACCATCCATCCACATGCATCATTGGAAATGTAGCTCCTGGTTGCAGTTCACACCCGCCACCTCTGTCTGGTGAGCAAAAGGAGGAGCCTCCATCAGCAGCTGGAGCTGAGAGCCACATGCACAGCTCTGGCACATCCCATTTTTGCCTGTCTCTGAGATGCCCTTCCACGGTGCTGAGTGAGAGGCTGCAGCTGCCCCCACATGCCTCCTCAGAGCACTGTGTGGACTGATTCTCCACAGAGAGGGAGCTCTGCCTCCCCTGAGAACAGCAATCTCTGGCTCTCATCCTCCAGGCAGCCCTGTGTGGCTGGGCCCCTGCCGGTCCCATGGAGGCCAGGTGGTGGAGGACTGAGTCAATGTGGGGCAGCTCTTGGAATCAGGGCCCATGTGAGGAAGAAGCCAGGACACTCAAATGAACCTGACCAGCTGTGTCCTTCACCACAGGAGTGGAAGAGTCAAATGGTATCTAGGACTCTGTCAGTAGAATCCACACACCCCAATAGGAACACGTGTGCCCACCCCCTCTGATTTCCACAGTGCTTGGGCATCAGTCACCATCTCCTGTTCAGTGAGCAAGGCTAGAGTGAGCATGAACCTCTCCGTTAGGGCATGGTAAGTCCTTTGGCCCAGAGGAGCTCAGGACACTTACTCCAGGATTGCAGCAGTCTCTGTGTGACACTGGCTGCTACTGGGGACTCCTGCCAGGCCTGGGGACTCCTCCTGGATACCAGAGACACCCCTGCTGCCAACTACAAGTCAATTACCTCCCTGCCCCACCCTGCTGAGGGGAGTCACTTTCCCTCATGCAGGATGGCAGCATGGAAGGTGCACAGGCATGACTTGCTGAGGTGCAGTGATCAAGCTGTGTTGATGGGGTCTGGGTCTGGGATAGCAGGGTTTGGGTGAGGGGCATTGGCAGATCTGTGTGTGAGCCCAGGAGGAGCTGCGGCAGGTACATTTGCAGTGATGTTACTGTGCGGTAGGGGCCAGGCACTAGAGTAGCAGGTGGTGCTGCGGGCTGGGACAGAAGTGTATCTGGAGCTATGTGGAGGGCACAGGCAGGAGAAGGGGCTGCCGGGATGTATCAAGAGTGGCTACATCAGCCAGGCTGTGTGGAGGTCCCAAGGTTTGCATAGCAGGGGGGTCTGTGGGTCTACACCGGATACCAGACACCCATATTTGTGTGGGGTGCGAAGCCAAAGCCTAGAAGAGCAGGAGGTGCTACTAGAGATCTGCGGATGGGCCTGTTTCTTATACCAAGCCTATCACTGTGGTATCTGTGGTGCACTGGCATAGCTTTGGGGAGGTCCCAGGGCTGAGCTAGCATGTAGTGTGGTGGAGCAGGGCTGGCATGAAGTGGGGGGAGCTTGTCCAGAGCTACCTGCACCACGCCTGACCTTCTCCTGAGGGCCAGTTCTGAGTTCCTCGGAGGCACTGAGCATTCTCCACACTCACTGGAGCAAACCGAAGGAGCAGCCAATGGTGTGTCTCGTTTCAGCTGTATGCCGTTATCCTCTGGGCATGTCAGGTGGCCACATCCCGGATGAGGACATCTCCGCTTCCAGCCAGTGGTCTGAATCCACAGCAGCCAAGTATGGAAGGTGAGGGCAAGCGATGCAAGGGAGCCATGTGCCTTTCACATGGGGTGATTGGCTGTGTGGTATCACACTTGACCTATGGCAGGGGAGAGCTGTGTCACTGATGTTCTCAATGGCCATAGCAGGATTTCACTAGTGTTCCTGTTTTGTGACTGGCCATTGCTGGGCGAGGACCCTGTGCTGGGGCCCGGGGCGTGTTCCATGCACCTGCAGAGTCTCACTCTGCCAGTGTCATCCTGCGTGTGCAGCATACCTCAGTGGCTGCCCTCTTCCAGACTCCTCTGCCAGCCACCACTGCTCCTGCACCCTGGGCCCAGCACAGGATGAGGCAGGCTCTGCTGCAGCTGTAGGGAGGTGGAGAGCACTTCCCAGAAACAAGCAGTGAGGCTGTGGTTCCATGGCAGCTGTGGGGCTGGCCAGTGATGAGCTTCCAAAATCTTAACAACCAGTTCCCTCCTCACCCCACGAGGGGGTCGTGGCCTGTCCCGTCCCCCCCCCGGGCCCCTGCCCCATCCACCCCCTCCTCTGTCCTCTGAATGCACCCAGATCCGGGCAGGAGGGTCTCATGGGCCACTGTAGTGGGTGCCCACCCCGCCCCGCCCCTAAGAGCCAGAGGGACCTGCTGGGGGGCGAGGTGGGGAGTCTTGGCAGTGCTTACCTGGGGCGCTCCCGGGAAGCATCCAGCAGGTCCCTCTGGCTTCTAGGGGCGGGGTAGCATAGCTAGGAGGAGCGGCTGCTTCCCCCACTGATCACATGAAAAGTGGTGCCCTAGGCGCCGACTCCATGGTTGGTCCGGGGCTAGAGCTCCCACGGAGAAAATTTGGTGGGTGCAGAGCCCCCCACGGCAGCTTCCCGCCCCGCGCCCAGCCCCAGATCACCTCCGCCTCCTCCCCTGAATGCACCGCCCTGCTCTGCTTCTCCACCCCCTGCCCCCGCTTCCCGCGAATCAGCTGTTCGCGCAGGAAGCCTGGAAGGGCTGAGAAGCAAGCGGCGACTTCGTGCTCAGGCCCAGGGAGGCAGAGGTGAACTGGGGTGGGGAGCAGTTCCCCTGCGCCCCCTGGGTTACCTCCTGCGGTGCGGGCGGCCCACCTCGCGCCCCTCTCCCCAGCTCACCTCCGCTCCGCCTCCACCTCCCTGGGCCTGAGCGTGAAGCCACCACTTGCTTCTCAGCCCTTCCCTCGCGAACAGCTGATTTGCGGGACGCTGGTTGGGGGCAGGGGGAGAGCGGAGAAGCAGAGCGGGGCGGCGCGTTCAGGGGAGGAGGCGGAGGTGGAGCAGAGGTGAGCTGGGGCCGGGTGCGGGGCGGGGAGGTGCCGGTGGGTGCTCTGCACCCACCAAATTTTCCCCATGGGTGCTCCAGCCCCGGAGCACCCACGGAGTCAGCACCTAAGGCACCACTTTTGGCTGGTTAAATTTAGAAGCCCTTTTAGAACCGGTTGTCCCTCGCAGGACAACCGGTTCTAAAGGGGCTTCTAAATTTAAGCACTGGTTCTCGTGAACTGGTGCGAACCGGTTCCAGCTCACCACTGGGGCTGGCCCAAGATAGGGTTCCTGGAATGTGTTCCTGGGGGCAACTTTGTGGGGCCATGGCTAGGCTGCATGGGGCCAGCCCCTGCAGCAGTTGCCAGGTGCCATGGTGGCTGACAGCTTGGTCACTGGCTGAGGCCCCTGCAAATGCAGGCTGAGGGCATATTCATCAGCAAGAGGGAAGCTGCAGCCCTCTGCCCCTAGCAGTCTCCTGCCAGGTCCCAGAGTGAGGAAGAGTCCAGCCAGCCGCAGAGGGGAGCAGAGCGGAGATGGGAGCATGAGGAAGGTGCCAAGTGGACAATGGGGCTGGGGACCTGGGCTCAGACCCAGGGATTCTTGGGGTGAAAGGGACATGCTGTGTGTCAGAAGACAGAGCAGATTTGCGGAAGAGTTTTGTAGTGAAAGACATGCAGCCATGAGCTTTCTAACCCAGACCTTTCCCCAGGAGACTAGACCCAATGGGCTGTGTGATGCCTGCAGACTCAGGAAGGGCGTGTGGCCCTGGAGCTCAGCTGCATGTCAAGGGGCCTCCCTGAAGCCAGCATTAGCCATCACAGTACCCTCTGGGAGTTCCCTCCCTCACTCTGGGCTCAGTAAAGGATGCTGCAAGAATGCGTGTGTTCATTTGGGAACGCATGCTGGAGAGGGTCCCTTGTGCTAGGAACACTGTCATGAACGTTCCCTCAGCTGGAGCAGTGACCCTGAGCCAGCGAGGAGTTCCTGACGGGTGGCACTCACGCCGGGTCTCCTCTCCTCCCACCCATGGTCATCTTAACTCCTGCAGGCAGGGCGAGATAAACCCACCCAGAACAGCCCTATCGGCCTCACTTTCTCTGCTGGCCCAGCCCGCTCCTCGGAAGTTGCCTGAGTGTGAGAGGGCAGCTGCAAGAGAGAGGCTACACCCAGCATGTGCCCAGCAGAGGCTGCCCCAGGGCTGGGGTTTGACCTTGTGGCAGCCTGTCGCTCTTCACTGGGGAGTTGGTAGCAGGATACAGTCTACAGCATGGTGCTCTTCCACTGTTCCTTCCTGTGGTACTGACAGCTCTTCCTCACCTGGTGCTGAGGGAAAGTCATGCATCATCTCTGGTGATTGGAGGGAGACGTTTCCTCCTGACCCCTCCCATCTCACCTCTCCATCTGGGGCTCTGCCCTGCCACCTTGGTTACCCAACAGCTTTTCACGTGGCAGGCCCTGCACGTTGGGTTTCTGCCTCTAGTGCCTGGTCCCTGACCCAGCTGTGAGGGCTCCTGTCGGGCTTGAGGCAGGGGCCAGTTTTGCATACATGCCATGCTGCTGTTGAAGGGCCAGCCCCACGTCAGAGGCAGTGAGGAACACTCTCCAGGGAACATGCCCATGGTGATACCCTCCAGCTCCTGCTATATATTATCCTGGTGCCGTCTGCCTGGCCCAGTGCAGTCCCATGTGCTTTCTGCCCTCCCCCACTTTGGGTAGCTAGTGCCCAACAGGTGCCCACAAGTGAGGACTGGTGAGAGAAGGGACTGCAGTTGGGCCCCCTGGTGAGCAGGATCTGGGGGCAGTGGTGCTGTATTCCCCTCCCCTGGGCCCACAGAGCCCCAGGGCCCACACTGGCCCTCAGGCCTGGTTCTGGTGGGATTTCTGATGGGTCAGATACAGACCCTGCCCCCTGCTGGAGCCAGGATCAGAGCAGGGGAGCACACAATTTGTGAGCGGGGAGGCAAGGAAACACCCCCACAAGACAGCAGGCAAGGAGAGCCGGGTGGCCATGATGGGTGGGTATGGGTCATGCTCAGAAACGGCACCCAGCACCAGCACTCCATATCCAGTGTGAGCTGCTAGGGGAACATGAGATGGCCTGCGGGAGGGAGAAATTCTGATTATGCTGCTCCTTGCCCAGCTCCACACTGGCCATGGGACTGGTGTCCCTATGGGGGGCCCAAGGCCAAAGCTCAGAACTCAAAGGGGGTCGGGGCACGCTCCTCCAGCATTTTATAATGAGAGAATTGAGACCTCAGGGCTTCAGGCCTAAGCTTGGCTGGTGAGCCCTCCCTACTGCAGGGCCCCAAATCTGTGAATCCACCCCATATCCCAGCTCCTTGTGAGGGGAAGGACAGGTCCTCCTTGCGCTGCAGGTGAGTTAAGGGTTGGAGGCTGAGGAGCTGAGACTTTCCTACTTTGTTACTGCTGGTTAGAAGATTCCTGGTCAGTGCTAGGCCAGCCCAGGGGCAAGTGGGGTGGGCTGTGGGGAAGGCAGGGTGGGGACTGACGCCTGGGGAGCAGGGTGCCATAATAGGCTCTCACAGGAAGTCTTTTTGGAAGTGACTCTCTCTCTTCCTCTGCACTCCTACCCCACCCTGCACTGCCCCAGGCTTGATTCAGAAGAGGGTGATGGGGCTTGGTGTCCAGAGATCCCAGTTGAGCCGGATGACCTCAAGGAGTTCCTTCAGATTGACCTGCACGCCCTGCACTTTATCACCCTGGTGGGGACCCAGGGGCGACACGCTGGCGGCCATGGCAATGAGTTTGCACCAATGTACAAGATCAATTACAGCCGGGATGGCACCCGGTGGATTTCCTGGAGGAACCGGCATGGGAAGCAGGTAAGGAGGTGGGGAAATTAATAAATCTTCCCTGCTAGGATCCCACTGCCCTAGAGATGGGAAGGGGGGCCTTGTATGTGGGATGTGCCACCATGCTCAGACTGGCACCCTAACCAAGTGTTGCTGCTCTGGCATATACTGCAAATCCAGTACCAGGTGGGCCAGGTATCTCTATAGCTGCCACCTCGAGTTACAGGCATTCAGGTCTGGAGCAGTGCCTGGCCAACAAGCAGAACACCATCTCCTAGGACAGAGAATGCCTTTGCCTGGCTAGGGTACTGGCAATGAAGGGTGTCAGCAATCCATTTCTGGGGCAGTTGGGGCTTGGTCACTGGAGTATTGGAAAATGCCAGTGAAGATGCTGATGGTACCTGCCATGCCCATTCGTGCCAATCCACCTCTCCCAGTGCAATGTAGACAGCAGATGCACATTAGCACCATCCAGGCTGCCACAGCTGTAGTGCTGGATGGAAGTTCACTGCAGGGAATACAAGCATATCTACTGCCATGCCCTAGGCCCGTAACAATGACAAAGCCCCATGCACTGGAGGGATTGTGCCCACCACACAGATGCTGAGACTGATGCAAAAGCAGTGAGCTCCCTGCCCCCGGTGGCAGAGAAGTGCTGGGTGGTGGTAGCAGGGTATGGTGAGGTGCAGCAGCCGTGAGCCACACTTGGAGGCCTGTGGGATGTGTGAGCTGCCCTCTGTCTCTCTCAGCTGCACAGCATCAGCGCTCTTTGCTCCTAGTATCTGTTGTCCCTAGGTGCTGGATGGAAACACCAACCCTTATGACATTGTCCTCAAGGACCTGGAGCCTCCCATCATAGCTCGCTTCATACGCTTTATTCCCATCACCGACCACTCCATGAATGTATGCTTGCGAGTGGAGCTCTACGGCTGCACGTGGCTAGGTGAGCAGGGGCTCTGCAAGGGCACCAGTCACACCCATTTCCAGTGCCATGGATCAGGGGACCAGAAGAACTGCAAGTACAAGGGCTCTTGCTGTGGCAGCGGGACCCTGTGTTGTGTTTGGGGGTCTGACATGGAAATGCATCTGTCTGCATGGATCTCTAGGCAGTGGGGGCTTGCAAGGGGCTATGGCTGGCAATGGGGCTTGGAAGGGGAACACTCACCAGAAGTGTTGCCTTCTGGTCAGGCTAGGGTGTGGTAGGTTGTCTGCCTCCCAGGGGTTTCCCTTTCTCACAGTAAATCCTCTGTTTGGGGATCTGTTCTGTTAGCGACTCAGCCCTCCGGCTAGGTCACATGTTTGAATCCAATGATGTGGAAATCTTCAGAAGTCAGCAAGAGCTTCGGGGCTTCCCCCATGTGTTGGGGTTTTGGGGTCTGGACCCTTGCACCTTCAGGGTCTCCCAACTAGATTCCCCACCAAGGGACAGGCTTTTGTCATTGTCCCCTCTTTAGGGGCTGGTAGGGGATCCAGGGCCCAATGGTAGGCAGCTGAGATCGGCACCTTGGGGCACTATGCAGCTGCCTCCCTGCCTACCAGTGTCCCCTCTCCCCACAGGGTAAAATAAAGAACCAAACACAAAATTAAAGTCTGTGACCTTCAGAAGTCCCCAGTCCCTCCCTTGCAGGCTTGAGCAGGTCAGTATCCAAGCCTCAGGCTGCAAGCTTTCCTGGGAGGTGCCTTCCCAGGAGCTTGTACCACAGGTCTTCTCTTGTCCACTGCCTGCCCCCTACTCAGCTGCTCTGCACTACACCCTAGCACAGGCTGGCAACATGATTGTGTGAAGGGCTTTGGCAGCAATGGGGGCTTGTGAGGGCTCAAGACTGGAAATGGGGGTTTGCTAGGGGCTGTGTCAGCAATGGGGGTTTGCAAGCAGCTGTGCCTGGCAATGGGGGGTTGTAAGAGGACATGGCAATAATGGAGGTTTGCAAGGGACCATGTCTGGCACCTTTGGTGTGCAATGGTTCATGGCTGGCAATGGGGGGTTGCTAGGGGCCGTTTCAGTAATGGGGGTTTGCGAGAAGCCATGGCTGGCAATGGAGGTTTTTGAGGGTCCAGGGCTGTGTGAGGGGCCATGGTTGGCAATGGGTGTGTGCAAGGAGCCGTGGCTGGCTACTGGGGTTTGTGAGGAAAAGTGGCAGCAATGGGGTTGTGCAAACGGCCGTGGCAGCAATGAGCGTGTGCAAGGGGATGTGTCCAGCGGTGTGGATTTGTGAGTGGCTGTGGCAATAATGGAGGTGTGTGGCTCACAGTGGGGGTGTGAGGGGGCTCTGGTGGGTAATGGGGTTGGTGAGGATCCGTGGTAGCATTGAGGATTTGCAAAGAGACATGGCACTAATGGGTCTGTGTGAGGGGCCATGGCTTGCAATGTGGATGTAGCAAGAGGGGTTCGCGAGGGAATGGGGCAGCAATGGTGTGGGGGCTCATGACTGGAAATGGGCATTTGCTAGGGGATGTGGCAGCAATGGGGGCATGCGTAGGGCCATGTCTAGGAATGGAGGTTTGTGAGAGGCCATGGCCATAATGGGAGTTTGTGAGAGGCCGTGGCTGGCAGTGGGGGTTTGCGAGGGCCTTTGGCTGGCAGTGGGGGTTTTGCAAGAGGCTGTGGCTGGCAATGAGGGTTTGACAGGGCCCTTGGCTACAATGGGGTTTTGTGAGAGGCCATAACAGTAATGGGAGTTTGTGAGGGTATGTGGCTGGAAATTGGGGGTTGTCAGGGATGTGGCTGACAATGGGGTTTGCGAGCGGTTGTTTCTGGCCGTGGGGGCATGCGAGGGGCTGTTTCTGGCAGTGGGGCTATGTGAGGAACCGTGGCAAGCAGTGAGGGTTTGCAAGGGGCCGAGGCAAGCAATGGAGGAATGATGGGGTGTTCCAGGCCCAGAGGTTCCCTGATGGAAAAGGAGCAGTGAAGGTGAGTCCTCCAAGTAGCCTAGAGAGGCTGCACGGGAGTCAGCCCAATCAGGGCCCAGCAGGCCCATACAAAAGGGGCTGCTGTACAGAACAGGAGTTAGTTGCTGCCTGGAGCTGGAGGAGCAAGGAGGTTGTTCCTGGCTGGTTGAAGGAGCAGCAGGCTCTCAAGACAGAGCATTTGATGGCAGGGACTTGGGGAGCGAGCAGGAGCTCCTGGCTGACAGCTGGATAGCTGAATGCCCTGTGATATTTGTGAAGGAGCTGTGGGAAAATGTCCCAGGGAGCAGTAAAAATGGTAGCAGACTTAAAGGGGATGCAGTGGCATGTGGCTGCTATTCGTAGGTTCCCTAGGTCAGGACCTGGAGTAGTGGGCAGGCCCAGGTCCCTGCTACTGGGGAAGTGGCCTGAGTATGGAACTGGGATATGCCCCTGGAAGGGGATCTGAACAGTTTAGTTGGAAAGCTGGGGCCAGAAAATCCCAGGCAGGGTGAAAGCATTGGCTCCAGGGAGAAAGCCCAGGGGTGGGGGTACAGCCCCTTTGCAGGGTCGGGACTGTTATACAGTCCCACAGTCTTTCAAGGAACTGAGCCCGGGAAGGGCTGCAGCAAGAGATGTTCCAAAGTGGGGTATTGAAACAAGCAGTCCAACAGGGTCCTATCCCGTGTACAGACTGTGTGCCTGGCGGGCGGGCTGAGTCACTGAAGACCTACTGCAATCAGAGACAGTGCCAGCACGTGCACTCAGCCAAGTGCCTGGCAGTGAGGGTCCTCAAAGGGCTGTTTGTGGCAGTGGGGGTTCGCGAGGGGCCATGGTGGCTAATGTGTTTGTGTGAGGGAATAAGATGGCAATGGGGGTTTGCGAGGGGCTGTTGGTGGCCATGGGGGTTTGCCAGGGGCTGTTGGTGGCAACGTCCATTTGATAGGGGATGTGGCTAGTAGTGGGGTTTGGTGAGGGGCTGGCTGGCAATGGGAGCTTTTCAGGGGCTTGACTGGCAATGGGGGTTTGTGAGAGGCTGTGAAAGTGATGTGGGGGGGGGGGAGGGCGGGTTGTGAGGGGCATGGCTGGCTGTGGGGCTATGTGAGGGGGCCATAATATAATGAGGCTTTGTGAAGGGTATGGCTGCCAATGGGGATTTGTGAGGAGTCATGGCAGTAATGGGTCTGTGGCTTGCACTGGGGGTTTGCAGGAGAACATGGCTGGCAACAAGACTGGAAATGGGGGTTTGCTAGGGGATGTGGCAGCAATGGGGGCATGCGGAGGGCCATGTCTAGGAATGGAGGTTTCGGAGAGACCATGGCCATAATGGGGCTTTGCGAGGGGCCATGGCTAGCAGTGGGGGCGTTGCAAGGGGCTGTGTCAGCAATGGGAGTGTGGAAAAGGCCGTGCCTGGCAATGTAGGGTTGCGAGGGGCCGTGCCTGGCAATGAGGGGGGCGAGAGGATGTGGCAGTAATGGACCTTCAGATGCACCTGTTGCTGGCAATGGGTCTGTGTGCGGAGCTGTGGCTGGCATGGGGTGTTTGTGAGAGGCCGTGTGTGGCAATATAGGTGTGCATGGGAGCAATGGAACCATGACAACAGTAGAGGTTTGATAGGGAATATGGGTGGTAGTGGGGGTTGGCAAGGGGCCGGCTGCCCATGGGGGTGCGCAAGGGGATGTGGTACCAATGGGGGTATATGAGGGGATGTGGCAGCAGTGGGGGTGCGGAAAAGATTGTGTCTGGCAATGCTGGTTGGCTTGGGAACATGGCAGTAATGGGTGTGTCCGAGGGACAGTGGGTGTGTGTGCGGAGCTGTGGCTGGCACGGGGTGTTTGCGAGGGGCCATGTCTGGCAATATGGGTGTACACAGGGCTGTCACTGGCAACTCGGGTTTGCAAGGGGCCAGGGCTGGCCCTGGAGGTGTGTGAGGGGACAGGGCTGGCAATGGGGCTTTGTGAGGGCTCCTTAACAGCAATGGAGGTGTTTGCGGGGCCTTGGCTGCCAGTGGGAGTTTGTAAGGCCACATGGTGTCAGTGCCCGGGTTTATGAGGGTCCATGGCTTTCAGTGGGGGATTGCTAGGGGTTGTGGTTGGTGGTGGGGTTTGGCATGGGGTCAGCTGGCAATGTGGGGTTGTGAGAGGCCATGAGAGTGATGGGTGTTTGTGAGGGGCCATGGCCCACAGTGGGGGTTTGCAAGGGGCTATTGGTGGCAGTGAGGAGGTGGCAGCAATGGAGGTTTGATAGAGGATATGGCTGACAGCAGGGTGGAGGAAGGTGACAGGCCATGCCTGGAAGTGGGAATGTGGCAAGGTCCGTGGCTAGCAATGGGAGTTTGTGAGAGGACGTGGCAGCAATGGTTGTGTGTGAGGGGACGTGACTGGCAAAGGCAGGTTGCAACTTCTTAGCCTATACCCATATCTCTGCTGGCATGACATTTTCACTGCCCTATTTGTCAGCCTGGCCAGTTCTCCATCCAGCCATTCTCCCCCTCTATTTTTGTGTGACACTCATACAGCCGAGCCCAGTCTGTTTCTGAGCTCATCCCTGGTCTGTGCTGCAATCTAGAGCCTCTTGGCCCAGGTGGATGTTGCATTGTGCTCTCCTTTTTTGTTTATCCGGGAGAGCTGCTGCAAACCTCTCTGGGGGGGATGCTTGTTTGGGCCCACACTAATTGCACACTGATTGCTCTGGCAGATGGGCTGGTTTCCTACAACGCACCTGCTGGACAACAGTTCATCCTTCCCAGCGGCACAGTCATTTACCTCAACGATTCCGTGTATGATGGCGCTTTTGGCTACAGGTAAGTCCCCAGAGAGCTCCTTGCCTAGGAAGGTGGGGGAGGGGTTTTGGTAATGACAAGCTGCCAATGTTCTACCAAGGGCTCCACAAAAATGATCCCCCAGTGTTGTCCTGTGATTAAACCAGGTTTCTACCAAACAGTTTACGGTCACCTGTTTAAGCTGCTTGACTTGTCAGCTCCTCCAGTTCTGTACATCCCTGAGCACATCATCAGTACTCAGCGAACTAATAGCAACCCCACTCCAGCAGGGATTGTGCCCCTGCAGACAGGAGAACGGGGGATATGCTCATTTGCCCATTTAAACAAGACCGTGTTTTCCTTGCCATAAGCACAGAAGGAAGGAGCCACTTGGCCAACAAAGACGCAAGTTGCTGCCTCTTTCTGAGAAAATAGCCATTGCTCTGGAGATTGAGTTCAGCCCAGGTCATCGGACATGCTGGGAGGCTGTGGAAAGCCCCTGGAAGGGGTGTTGTGGGCTGTGTGACTGAGGCAGCCCATTGAGATCTCTCTGATGTGGAGTTAATAGTTGTTTCCCACAGTATGGGGTCCCTTAAAGTCAAGCAGCTCCTGTGACTCCTCCTGGGAGTTTACTCCACATACCAAAGGCTGCTTGTCACCTCCTAGCCCTCATCAGGTCAAAAAGTCAGTGTAATTCTTGAAATGGACTCTTTGCGGCCCCAACCAATACATTGGTGCTCCCTTCTCTAAAGCTAAGACACCAGTGCCATCAACATCCATGCTAATGAGAACCCACTCCTGCATACAGGATGCACAGTCCAGTGCTTAGCAGCAACCCTACAATAACAGAACCACCCCAAATCCACTAACAGTGGGATCTGTGGACCTAATGGGAGCAGCAAGTGCTGAGCACCTTGCAAAATCAGGTCCTCTTTATTTAGGGGCCTAACTTTAGACTTCCAGGTTTGAACACTTTCGTCTGTCTGTCCCACCCTTCTTGCCTCCCTCTGTCCATCCAGGTTCTTTAATGGCACACAAACTAGCACGTGAGGCCAAGTACTCTACTAAACCACTGAAGGTTGCCCAGTGCTGTGTTAAAACAGGCTGCAATGGCTCTCAGGGGACTCAGTGAGGAAAGAGTTAGTTTAATGATTTTAAGAAGTTATAATGAAAAAAGGCCTCCAGTTTTTTAAAGCATTTATGAACAATGCCCATCCATTCTGCACTCCCCAGTTGCTAGTGGGATGGGGGGACAGGTGGGAGGCAGAGAGCGGGAAGATTTTTGGGTGGACTCCAAAAAAGATTCACTCCCCCTTGTATCTTTCCAGCATGACTGAAGGACTGGGCCAGCTGACGGACGGTGTTTCTGGCCTCGATGACTTCACACAGACCCATGAGTACCACATGTGGCCCGGCTATGACTATGTAGGGTGGCGCAATGAAAGCGCTGCTGGGGGCTACATTGAAATCATGTTCGAATTTGATCGGATCAGAAACTTCACCACCATGAAGGTATGTGGCTCCAGGGGCACCTTTCTTGGTAACATCAGTGAGGGCTTTTTGTGGCCTTGTCTCTCCAAACGTGGGCCCGGCTGTAGAAGGCACGTTCTAGAAAGGCACTAGGGCTCTGACTTTGTCATGTGCCTTACAAAATGCCAATGCAAGGCCTTAGGGTCTAGGACACAGTCTGCCCTACATTTTGGGCGGGGGGGGCTGTGTCAGGGATAGTGAACATGAGTGAGGCAAAGCTAGACATGTTGGCTGTAGCTTCTATGCATGCTACACTGCCCTCTCAGCTGCGCCATGCCTCCTCAGCCCTAGCCACCAGCTCCTGCTCTGCTCAGCCCTGCTCTGCTGCCCCACTTACAGTCCCTCCCTGTGGGTGACTAAAGGGCCACTTCTGTCTGTAATCACTATATTTCTATGGCCTGTCAGCCAGTGACTGGAATGAGACCAAAGACTCACTCCATTTGTGACCTCAGACAGATACAAGTTTCCTATGATGAAATGCTAAGGAAATGTCCCCCACCCCCTCCTCCTGGGCCCCCTTGACAAGCTAGGGCTCTAGGTGAGGGTGCCACCAAGGGCAGGCCGCAATGAGCACAGGGTTCCCTGCATGGCTATCCCAGGGTCTCTGAATCCTATGGAGTTGCCCTGGGCAGTGGGTGTTGCCAGTCTGTGCTGGTGTCGAGCTCACCTGGGACTCTGTTGCTGCCATGCAGGTGCACTGCAACAACATGTTTGCCAAGGGGGTGAAGATCTTCAAGGAGGTTCAGTGCTATTTCCGCTCCGATGCCAATGAATGGGAGCCCAACACCATCTCCTCAGTGCTGGTGCTGGATGACGTCAATCCCAGTGCGCGGTTCGTCACTGTGCCCTTGCTTCATCGCATGGCCAGCGCCATCAAGTGCCAGTATTACTTTGCTGACACCTGGATGATGTTCAGTGAGATTACATTCCAGTCAGGTACTGGCAAAAGGCAGGAGGATGGGGGACCTGGAAGCCACAGCATCCATGTCAGGGAGCAAGGGAGGCTTAGGTCCAGGGACTACCAAGCGATGCGCCATTTGTTCTGGACCATAGAAATGTAGGAACTGCCAGACTGGATCACACCTCAGGTGCTTCTAATCTAGTCTCCTGTACCTGACAGTAGCCAGAAACAGCTGCTGAAGGGGAAGGTATGAGAACCCTGTAGTAGCTGATGGGGGATAATGTGCACCCACATTAGGGCTCATCCTGGTCACTGACAGGCTTAAGCCCAGAAGCAGGAGGTTCAGTGTCCCTTCCCAAATGTTTATAATTATGGTAATTCTGCATATTTTTGATAGCCATATAAATATCCAGTCTCTTTTTTTCTGAATCTTGTTAAATTTTTTTTGCCCCAACGATTTCCTGTGGCAGTGAGTTCCACAATCTAATCATGTGTTGTGTTGTGCGGGGGGGGGGGGGGAGGGAATTTCCTTTTATTGGCTTGGAATTTCTCACCTTTCAATTCCATGGGATATCCACTTGTTCCTGTGTTACAAGGCAGTGAGAAGAGTAGTTTTCTATTTACCCAAGGAAAGTGGGTACTGGGACTACTGTGGTACCAGTAGCTATAGCATTCATCCTGTGGAGGAAAAGGGTTTTGAGGAGAGCAGCACCATGCAGTGGGAATCCCCTAATGGTGGGTTTGTACTTGGAGGCTTTAGAATTCAGACTTGGCTGAGTTGTGGTAACCTGGGCTGGAGAGGGCTAGGAACCTTTGCAGGGCCAGGTAGAGTCGAGCAGGTGCTCTGTGACATGAATTAAGTGCCACAGGTAAAAATCCATTCTGCCCTCACAACGGCTATCACAGGCATGTGAGCGTCACTGACTTGTCCTCAATTCTGTTTCTTAGATGCAGCCATGTACAACAACTCTGGAGCCCCTCCTGAGTCACCCATAGCACCCACCACTTACGGTATGTGGACATTCTGTGTGCTCAAGAGCCTGGTCCCCATCAGGTCTGCAGAGGTGGCATATTCCTGCGAGGAAGGATTGGCCACTGGATAAAATGCAGCCCTCCTATAGACCCCCTGAATTCCTGAAACACATGCCACCCTATTAGAATAAGGGCACCAGAAACCACCTCCAGTCTGAGAGTAACAGCTGCTGCAGTACCCAGAGATTACTCCAATATGGCAAAGCGCTACTTCATGATGACATGGGCATAGAAACACCTCTCACATGATTACGTGGCCTGTGAGTGCCTGGTGTCTGTCTAGATGTGTATGTTGTCATCCATTGCCATGGGATCGAAATGCCTTGCATGGCCAGGGCCCCATGTAGTCCATAAGTCCACAGATGCAAAATGTGTAGTGCAGCGAGCCTCGTACTGTGGACCAGTCCTCCTAAGTCTAAGATTCAGTAGGGAAAAAAAATGTTTCCATCCCTAATGGTTGTGAAGGTAACCTTCCAGGCCCAAACCAAGCAATGTCTTCCTGAGTCTGCAGGCATCTTGAAACAATAGCTTGGAGAGGTGTGAACTGCCCTAGTCACTTCAATGGGGTTTTAACACAACATCGTTTACTCTTTCATGGCTGATCATTTTATCAGAACCATCCAGCTAATGTGATTGTTTCACAATCACAAATTGCTTAAACCTCCAGCTAAAGCAGATCGGAAATTTTCCAATGGACTCATTTTTCTATCAAACTTTTCAAGTTTGAGGAAATTTCATTTAGAAAAAGTTTAGAAAATTTTCAACATTTTAATTTCAAAAAGACTTATTTCAAATTTTTATAATGCATTGTATTATATCATATTAATTAACATAGGAAATACCAGTTACCAAACAAATTACAAAAACAATAGCCATTTTATAATATTAATGATATCACACATTGTGAGAGAGCAAAGGTGGGTGAGGTAATATCTGCTGTTGGACCAGCTTCTGAAGAGCCTACCATTTGGTCTTGGCCAAGTAAGATCTAAGTTGGTCCAATTAAAAGATATTCTTCAAGTGATGGTCGCTGTATGTATTCCAAGTGTGGGTGCACATGTGCGCCATGCACTGGAGTTGAAAGGTTTTCTTAGTAGTGTTAGCTGTGAGCATGAGGGGGTCAACAGAGGGTATAATAGGCCATGTGGGTCGATGCCTCTCCAGTTCCCTCTTACCACTGCATGGCCTGAGTTGGAACCCCTGTTCCTGTGCACTCTTAGCAAGCTAAGAGAGTGATCTACTTTCCATTCCTGTATATAGTTGTACATAGCTGTATTTAGTGTTTCATAGTTGTTCTTCATAGATAATTGTTAGTGTAGATTCTCCCCCCCCGCCCCCCTTTGGAGAACCTCCCCTTGGGACTATGGCCTGGATTCCAGGCTTAGAGAACTGTGCCTCTTGCCCGTGCTTATTTTCTGTGAGCAATGAGCACCAGCGTTGCCTGTACTGCCTCAGCAAGAAGGCACACCTCACAGCCCGCTGTTCGATTTGTAAGTCTTTTCCACCCTGAACACAGAAGGCGTGAGAACTTTGCCTCAGGAAGTTCTCAATGGATGCAGTCATGTGCCCAAGGGCACACTCGTATCTGGAACCACCAGTATAGAGACCGTCACTGGCGCTGAGCTCCCCTCCAAGTACCTCCCAGGCCCTGGATCCGTCAGTACCGAAGGCAACGGACAAGCCCCGCCATGAGGGTAAAAAGCATGGACATGGGCATAAGAGCAGATCCCCAGCCCTGACCACTCATAAGTGCAGCTTTTCCTCCCCAGGCCAGATAGAGTGAGAGGTCACATGCGAATCCCACCTGCCCAGCACCCAACCTGCCCCATGTTGAGGGCAAGGCAAAACACAAACCAGATCCAATGATACCCTCGCTGGCACATGCACCACCCGTCCCTTCAGTGTCTGGGAGCCCCTCAGATTGATTGGCACTGCGGACAATGCCTGGGTCCTCGGGCATGCCCAGAGGGGCGTCATGCACTCCTGGATGCTTGGAGCCGCTCCTCTTGATGAAGGAGCTGCTCCTCCCCCACCCACATTCTCCACTCCTTTCCAGACCTCCAACCACCACCGTACTCCCCTCTCTGGTGGACGAGCCTTTGTTGCTGCTACTGGAGAAGCACGTTGTAACGATGCAGCCTCTGGCAGGACACTGAGAGTATCCATTCAGGACAAATTGCTTAGAACAGGGCAGTTACAGTCGAAGACTGGGGGACCTTTGCACACCAATCCACCCAAACAGAGAGGACTTTGGTTTTACCCTACTGGCTAACCAGAAGTCATATAAGCAATTCCCTCAGTTTCATAGAATATCAGGGTTGGAAGGGACCTCAGGAGGTCATCTAGTCCAACCCCCTGCTCAACGCAGGACCAATCCCCAACTAAATCATCCCAGACAGGGCTTTGTCAAGCCTGACCTTAAAAACTTCTAAGGAAGGAGATTCCATCACCTCCCTAGGTAACACATTCCAGTGTTTCACCACCCTCCTACTGAGAAAGTTTTTCCTAATATCCAACCTAAACCTCCCCCACTGCAATGTGAGACCATTACTCCTTGTTCTGTCATCTGCTACCACTGAGAACAGTCTAGATCCATCCTCTTTGGAACCCCCTTTCAGGTAGCTGAAAGCAGCTATCAAACTCCCCGTCATTCTTCTTTTCCGCAGACTAAACAATCCCAGTTCCCTCAGCCTCTCCTCATAAGTCATGTGTTCCAGTCCCCTAATCATTTTTGTTGCTCTCCGCTGGATGCTTTCCAATTTTTCCACATCTTTCTTGTGGTGTGGGGCCCAAAACTGGACAGAGTACTCCAGATGAGGCCTCGCCAACCTCAAATAGAGGGGAACGATCACGTCCCTCGATTTGCTGGCAATGCTCCTACTTAAACAGCCCAATATGCCATTGGCCTTCTTGGCAACAAGGGCACACTGTTGACTCATATCCAGCTTTTCGTCCACTGTAACTCCTTTTCTGCAGAACTGCTGCCGAGCCATTCGGTCCCTAGTCTGTAGCGGTGTATGGGATTCTTCCGTCCTAAGTGCAGGACTCTGCACTTGTCCTTGTTGAACCTCATCAGATTTCTTTTGGCCCAATCCTCCAATTTGTCTAGGGCCCTCTGTATCCTGTCCCTACCCTCCAGCGTATCTACCTCCTCCCAGTGTAGTGTCATCTGTAAACTTGCTGAGGGTGCAATCCACACCATCCTCCAGATCATTAATGAAGATTATTGAACAAAACCGGCCACAGGACCGACACTTGGGGCACTCCACTTGATACTGGCTGCCAACTAGACATGGAGCCATTGATCACTACCCGCTGAGCCCGACAATCTAGCCAGCTTTCTATCCACTTTATAGTCCATCCATCCAGCCCATACTACTTTAACTTGCTGGCAAGAATACTGTGGGAGACCGTGTCAAAAGCTTTGCTAAAGTCAAGGAATAAGATGTCCACTGCTTTCCCCCCCTCCACAGAGCCAGTTATCTTGTCAAAGAAGGCAATTAGATTAGTCAGGCACGACTTGCCCTTGGTGAATCCATGCTGACTGTTCCTGATCACTTTCCTTTCCTCTAAGTGCTTCAGAATTGATTCCTTGAGGACCTGCTCCATGATTTTTCTAGGGACTGAGGTGAGGCTGACTGGCCTGTAGTTCCCAGGATCCTCCTTCTTCCCTTTTTTAAAGATGGGCACTACATTAGCCTTTTTCCAGTCGTCCGGGACCTCCCCCGATCACCATGAGGTTTCAACGATAATGGCCAATGGCTCAGCAATCACATCTGCCAACTCCTTTAGCACTCTTGGATGCAGCGCATCCGGCCTCATGGACTTGTGCTTGTCCAGCTTTTCTAAATAGTCCTGAACCACTTCTTTCTCCACAGAAGGCTGATCACCTCCTCCCCATGCTGTGCTGCCTAGTGCAGTAGTCTGGGAGCTGACCTTGTTCGTGAAGACAGAGGCAAAAAAAGCATTGAGTCCATTAGCTTTTTCCACATCCTCTGTCTAGGTTGCCTCCCTCATTCAGTGAGGGGCCCACACTTTCCTTGACTTTCTTCTTGTTGCTAACACACCTGAAGAAACCCTTCTTGTTACTCTTAACATTTCTTGCTAGCTGCAACTCCAGGTGCGATTTGGCCTTCCTGATTTCACTCCTGCATGCCCAAGCAATATTTTTATACTCTTCCCTGGTCCTTTGTCCAATCTTCCACTTCTTGTAAGCGTCTTTTTTGTGTTTAAGATCAGCAAGGATTTCACTGTTAAGCCAAGCTGGTCGCCTGCCCTATTTACTATTCTTTCTACACAGCGGGATGGTTTGTCCCTGTAACCTCAACAAGGATTCTTTAAAATACAGCCAGCTCTCCTGGACTCCTTTTCCCCCTCATGTTGTTCTCCCAGAGGATCCTGCCCATCAGTTCCCTGAGGGAGTCAAAGTCTGCTTTTCTGAAGTCCAGGGTCCGCATTCTGCTGCTCTCCTTTCTTCCTTGTGTCAGGATCCTGAACTCGACCATCTCATGGTCACTGCCTCCCAGGTTCCCATCCACTTTTGCTTCCCCTACTAATTCTTTCTTTCCCAGTATCACCACCAGCACCACTCCTTATGGGATGATTGGTTATGAAAACCAATACCCCAGTAAACTGAAGGGGGGAAAAAAAAAAAAGTTCTCCCGATTTCAAAGGTCCAAGCCTTCGACCCAGCTCGATATACCAGTCAGAGCTTACCCACAAATCACGCTGTTGCCAATCCTTTAGAATCTAAAATCTAAAGGTTTATTCATAAAAAGAAAGAAATATAGATGAGAGTTAAAACTAGTTAAATGGAATCAATTACATACAGTAATGGCAAAGTTCTTCGTTCAGGCTTGTAGCAGTGATGGAATAAACTGCAGGTTCAAATCAAGTCTCTGGAGTACATCCACAGCTGGGATGGGTCATTCAGTCCTTTCTTCAGAGCTTCAGTTTGTAGCAAAGTTCCTCCAGAGGTAAGAAGCAGGATTGAAGACAAAATGGAGATGATGCAGCTGCCTTTTATAGTCCTTTTGCCCTGTGGTTTGTGCTTCCTTTGTTCCAAACACAAGCTACCCAGCACATGATAGGAAAAACCTCAGAGTTCTGTCCATAGGCATGTCCCTGCATCCCTGGCTGAGTCCCAAGGTGTCTCTGCCTTCTCTCAATGGGTCAGTTGTATAGCTGATGGGCCTTAATAGGCCATCAAGCAGGCTAGGCAGTGCTGATGCCAAATTGTCTGGGGTGCCACCCAGAAGCACAGCACAAGTTTGAAATACAGATAGTGTAGAGCCAGTACTTTAAATACAAAATGATACATGCATTCAGATAACATCATCATAACCAGTAAATCATAGCCTTGTCATAGACACCTTACTTGACCTCCTTTGTACACGATTTGGTGCCACTATAGGACCTTGGTTGCAACAACGATCTATTGGGTCACAGTTCATATTAATAACGTCACGCACACCCCATTGGTGCATCACAGGCCTCCGGTACCCATGGTCCCCCCTGTTGCTGGAACCATCTTTGGAGTCCGAGGGCCTCTCAGAGTCAGAACCCTCGTTCTTGCTTATACCCCATCTGAGCCCAGAATCACGACCCAGACTGCCGTACCCCCTGGCTTATGATCCCCCTGTGGAGGCCTGGTACCGTTAGCCATGACACCCACTTATGCCCAGGGACCCTTTGTTTTGGCCATACTGGGTGCCCTGGGATCTCTACTGAGGATGGCGCCGTTGGTTTATGAGGAGGAGGAAGATGTAGAACCAGTACTGCTGGTCCACACTGCTGCTGCTTCCTCATTGCACAAGGCGCTTATTCTCCCGGATTGATGACCAATACCAGGACTTGCTCGGGACGATTTTACCCCCCCCCCCCTTCCCCAACTCTCTTGTGCAGCAGCAGCGTGGGCACGACAGCACCTACAAAAACCTACTCCCCCGGACAAAGCAGCAGGAAAATCAACTCCGCAGTGGGACTGGAGTTCTGCATTGCCAATTATCAGGCTCTGCTAGCCAAATAGGACTTCAGCTGTAATAGGCTAGCAGAGTTCAAGGACAAGCTGCCACCACGCCAACAGCAGCAATTCCAGGCCTGGTGGACAAGGGGTGACTGGTGTACAAAGGGCCTCTAGGCCACTGTGGATGTGGCCAACATGTCCTCTCACTCTCTGACGACTGGCCGCAACTGTCCGGATTCCTCAGGGAGGCCCAAAACACTATTGAGGACCTCCCCTTTGAGGAGCACAAACTAGTCACTGACCAGATTGATGGTTCCCTCCATTCCCTGAAGGACTCTCGGGCCACACTCAGGTCCCTTGGCATTTACATCCCAGTCCCAAGATGCAGGCAGCTGCAGCAACCGTTCCATCCCTGACCACCCTCCCCCTACCTGCCCTACTACCAGTGCCAGCAGGTGGCACCACATAGACAGCACCGCACACAACACTCCCCGCCTCCACCACAACCACCACCTTGACCCCATACAAGCAGCAGTCAAAACAGCCGTTTTGACATGCAGGTCAAGAACTGCGAACCTCCCCCCAATGCCTTCCACAGTGCCCAATATTATCTTTGGGGACTGTCTTGCTCTGTTCTCCCACAACTGATGCAAAATCACCATGGACAGTCAGGTACTGGAGATTATCCATCATGGATACTCCCATAGAATTCCTCTTGTTTTCCCCCTCATCGTTCCCCAGCCCAGACTTCCCCTGGGTACCCATCCTCCAACAACAAGTGGATGCTCTGCTCCTCAAGGGGGCCATAGAACTTACTGCCATCACCACCCACTGAGTACAATATCCATACCTATCATTCTCGATTACCTCCTTGGGCTCAAAATGATGAGCCTTGCCCTCAGCTCTACACGGGTCCACCTGTCAGCACTTAATGTCTTTCTCCCTCTGTGGATGGCACCTCTGTTATGTACCCCTCTACTGTCCATTTCATGAAGGGTCTCCTCAATACCTTCCTGCCAGTACTCCAGCCCACACCTACATGAGACCTCAATCTCGTTTTGTCCGTCCTCACAAATGGCAACGTGCTCCCTCTCCCATCTCTCCATGAAGGTGATGTTTCTAGTGGCCATTACCTCAGCTAGATGAGTCAGTGAACTGGCAGCCATGATGGCTAACTGCCCCCCTTACACTGTATTCCAGAAGGATAAAGTGTCCTTATGGCTTCACCCTAAGTTCCTCCCAAAGGTGGTGGTGGAGTTCCACCTCAATCAGGCCGTCCACCTCCTTGTCTTCTGTCCCAAGCCACTCTCTCCCGTGCAGACAGGATCCTGCACTCCCTTGACATCCACTGTGCAGTAGCATTCTATCTCAACAGGGACTTCCGCCTTTCAAGCATCAATGAAACTGTTTGTGGCCATCGCTGACCAGTCCAAGGGCCAAGCCCTTGCCTCTAAGAAATCTCCAAATGGGTCTCCATGCAGCATTCACGGATGCACCTGCTAGCCATCGTACTGCTGCTTGATAGAGTTACAACGCACTCTGTGTGAACACAAGCAACCACATCAACCTGCCTAGTGGACATCTTGTGGCAAGACATTTCTTGTAGTGACATGGCGCTCTGTACACACGTTCACATCCCACTGTGCCATCACTCAAAGGGTGGCTGAGGACACCGCAGTGGGCCGTACTGTACTACAGGCTGCATTTCCTCTCTTCCTTGCACCCACCTCCACACTGATCACTACTCCTCCACAGTTGGAATACATATAGGGACCATCACTCAAAGAAGAGGAGGTTACTTACCTGTAATTGGAGGTTCTTTGGGATGTGTGGTCCCAATTTGTGTTCCAATACCCACCCTCCATCCCCTCTGCTGTGGACTGGACTACTCAGAGCTAATAGGGTCACTGGAGGGGCGTCGACCTGCATGGCCTCTTAGACCCTCGTCTGTGAGCACAAAGGGATGCACGATGAACATGTGGGTCAATGGACACTGCTAAGAAAAGCTTCCAGCTCTGGTGCATGGCGCGCATGCGCACCCACATTTGGAATACAGATAGGGACCGCACATCTCGAAGAACCTCCAGTTACATGTAAGTAACCTCCTCTTATCTCATCCCTTTGTCTCTCTCATTTCCTGGGACTAACGCAGCTGCTACAACAATATTGCAAATGACCTATTATGACATGGCATCATAATAGTCAAAACATTTTCAACTTTTCTACTCTTTATATATAATCTCATTTCAACTTCTGTTTATAATTTTTTTTTTTGAATGTCAAATTTTCCTGCAGAACAGAAGTTCTGGGTTTCAACCCATTCTGCTTCCAGCTCTTCTTCAGACACCCTCTGCGCTGCACTTATGTGGTGTTAATGCAGTGGCACGTTGAACAATAAAGATGTGGGAACAGTCTGAAGCAACGAATGTAATATCAACACGAATAGCACAGGGGATAAAGGCACAGTCAGTGCAGTTATTTCCATAGTCAGTTCATTAATTGCCTCCCTTTTCGTTAAAATGAAGCTTTCACAGACTTTCTAGTCTGTTATGTCAGGATGTTACAGAGTCCAGGGTTGTGGCTGCAAAATGAAGAGCAGTGTGTACCCTGGGCTTTGACCATGTGAGAGAGTCACATGAGTGTGGTGATGGGGAGTCTCGAATTGTTAGTTACAGTCTCGCAATCCTGCGTGTCCCAGGCTCCATGGCCACAGAAGGAATGAGCAGCACTAGTGCAGCAGGGGCCAGCACAGAAGTGCCTCCCAGAGGGCAGGACTCTCTCTGGCCCTATGCATCCCTGCACGCACATCCCCAGTCAATGTACAGGGCGGAGAGCAGGCTCCACCCAGCTGTGCCTCCTCTTGCACAGAGGGATGGAAAATGGACAAAGCATTGGCGGTAACCCCCAGGATGCTGGTCAACAGAGCTGTGCTGCTGTTGTCTGCTCCTGGCAAGGATAGGCTGGCAAACAGGGAACCAAGGACGCAGTGAAGTGCAGAGTACTTTGGGGTGGTGCAGTTATGCACTGCTTCTGGCTGTGGACAGCGGTAAACTCATCATTGCCCCTGTAGGGATGGTGAGCCCGGAAGTAACAGCCGAACAGACTTGCCAGTGACTGAGATCTATGTTTCCAATGAGAACCCAAGTTAAACCCAGCCTCCCAACATCACCGACTTCTGCTCTCTCCTGTCTGCTGACAGATCCAACCCTCAAGGTGGATGACAGCAACACACGCATCCTGATTGGCTGCCTGGTGGCAATCATCTTCATCCTGGTGGCCATCATTGTCATCATCCTGTGGAGGCAGTTCTGGCAAAAGATGCTGGAGAAGGTGAGCAGATCCTGGAGGCTTCTTTGTAAGGGCTCTGCCAGTACTAGGTTCAGTCTTGCAGCTGCACATCAGCCCCTCTGGTGACGTCAGCACAGCCCTGACAGTAATGGAGTTTGTTCAGGGTGAGGCCTAGCTGGGGATGTGCACCACATGCATCCCCCCTGAAGCTCACAGTCAAGCGCATGGACCTGCTTGTGCAGACTGATTTCATCTAGCCACTGAGGGTGCTTCTACACTGGAATAAAAGACCCATGACATGGCCACAGCTGGCCCAGATCAGCTGACTTGGGCTTGCAGGACATGGGGTTCATGGCTGTAAAATTGTTGTGTAGACATTCAGGCTTGGGCTGGGGCCTGGGCCCTGGGTGCCTCCTTCCTCGTGGGGTCCCCTGGCAACTCCCTCCTCCTCTCCCCTTCCCCCCGCCCCATGGTTCAGGGGACTGTTCCCCAGCCGCCCCTGGATTCGGCAACCCTGCCTGGTTAACAGGAAGGTTAACCAGGCAGGGCTGCCAAACAGGACCTTTTGGCCCACATGATTTGTCTTGCTGCTTTGGTCCACTGTTTGTCCAGAGTGAGGAATGTCCTTTGCTGTGTCCCTGTACTTTCTCCTTCTGCGTCCCCATCTCTCAGGCGTCTCGTCGGATGCTGGACGATGAAATGACCGTCAGCCTCTCCCTGCCTAGCGAATCCAGTATGTTCAACCACAACCACTCCTCCTCGTCCAGTGAGCAGGAGTCCAACTCCACCTATGATCGTATCTTCCCCCTGGGCCCAGACTACCAGGAGCCCTCGCGGTTGATCCGCAAACTGCCAGAGTTTGCCCCAGGAGACGAAGAGGCAGGTGAGAATTAACAAGCAAGTTCTATGGCTAACACAGCCTTGTTTGAGCAAACAATGAGTAGCAGAGTGCTCCTGCAATACCCTGCTATGCCTGCTCCGGAGGCATTCAGTCGGGGGTAGTAGTGGCATTCAGTCTCACTCCATCCTTGATCTGCTAGCAAGGAGCACGTGCTCACACTGACACTTGTGGTGGAGCCATTTTTAGGGTCATGTGTATAGTTGTATAAACAAAAAAGTTCCTTTGCAGAAAATGTGTATTTTTTTCTGTGCAAACTCAAAAATTGAAAAATTTCAGCCAAAACATTTTGGCTTCAAAATACTGCTGTAGTGCCTCATGGGAGTTGTTGTTGAGTGTGCCTCCTCTATAGGGTGGTCTTTTTGGTTGGATTACATCAACAGTTTAGACAGAAACATTTCAACCAGGACTAGTCATGCATCCACTGGGAAATGGAGTGAAACCATTTCACATCACATGGGAATCGCATCACACGACAGCCATCCCAGTGGGAGTGACTTTAGACCAATACCAACATGGGGTAAATTTGAACCAACAGCCTCGAGGTCCCAGTCCCCTATCCCAGTCCTAGGCCCAGTCTCCCTGAGCCATGTTAAGATGAGCTGTGTATTTTATTTCATTACAAAATTTGAATTTGCCCTTGCCATGTGCAGTCTGTTTTTAGTGAAATAAGTCTGTGACTAAGACAGTTCAGACTGCAAGTATTTCAACTTAATATGGAATTTGACATTTGTGCTGTGTTGGTTAGTTACCTGTTTATCAAAGATCTGGAAAAGTGAAGTGGCAAAACTGTGCAAATGATAAAATTATTTAATGGTAATACATAGCTCTTGGCTAGGACTTTCCATCTGGAGACCTCAAAGCATTTTACCAAGCAGTTCAGTATCATTCATTATCTTCATTTTACACTTGGGGAAACTGAGGCACAGAGTAGGGCAGTGACTCTCCCAAGATCACCCAGCAGCAGAGCCAGGCATAGAACATGTTTCCTGCATCACAGTGTCCTGTCTGCTAGCCCACACTGCCCCTTTTCAGATTAGCCAGGACTGGAGGAGGAACTTCCCAGGGATTTAACCAGGCTGGGGGAATGGGCAGCATGATGTCAGACTGAAATTTAATATTGACAAATGCAAAGTCAGTTGCATGGGAAGGAACAATTAGAACTGCTCCCAGCCATGGATTTGAAGAGTTTGCTGATGCCTTCTGAACACGAGGCACAAGTTCTGGATGAGGATGCTACTGGCTTCCCCTCTCTCCCCTTGTCACCATGGCACCAATCATAACCGGACCTGGAAACTTGGAGTGAAGTTTCAGGGAGCTGAGAAGACTGTACAGGTCTCAGACCCCTTTAAGCTCCCCCAAAGCCTGGTCTGTCCTCACCTGGCATCTGGGAAAGCAGATGGCCCAGAGCATTCTCTATGTGACTTGGGCTCCAGGGGAAAAGTGCTGAGTATCTGAGGTGCTCTTGTGCTCTTTTCTTCCCAGGCTGCAGTGGAGTCCTCAAACCCGCCCAGCCAAGTGGCCCTGAGGGAGTCCCCCATTACGCGGAGGCTGACATTGTGAATCTGCAGGGGGTTACAGGCAGCAACACCTACTCTGTGCCTGCCATCACTATGGACCTGCTCTCTGGCAAGGATGTAGCTGTGGAAGAGTTCCCTAGGAAACTGCTAACCTTCAAGGAGAAGCTTGGAGAAGGCCAGTTTGGGGAGGTGAGTGTCTTGTCATGGGCTCTTACGTTCTCTCCAAGTCCTGTCTGCTCCTTTGTGCAGTTGTTAGGATGGACCAGAGTCCTGCTGGAACACAGCCAATGACAACAGTGTTCTTCCACCACCAGAGAAAAATACACCCTGGGGGTGCTGAAGGAGATAAAGGGATCTCTGGTGAGTCACCTGCTGTATGCAGGTAGCCTGCAGCAGAACCACTTTGGGGTCTGGTGGGGTTGTTTCTTGAAAGCTAAGCTGAATGAGCCTCAGTCAGTACCTGGGATGGGGGATCTCCAGGGCCCAGCTTGATGCTGCAGGAAGTGATGTATTGTTGTTCAAAAGGTGGTATTTGTCCCTGTAAGTAAGTGCTGAACAAATGCCCATGACTGTAAAATGTGCTGCCCAATTATTTCCTAGGTGCAGGATAAAGGGGTGTTGCCTTTGCCTTCTAATTATATCCCCAAAGTTCATTGTTTGTACCATGAATCATGATAACCCCTGTAGCTTGCTCTCCAGTGTGCTGCCTTCCCGCTGACTTCACATCCCTCCCCTCCCCCAACTTGGTATGTCAATGACTCCCATTGCATTAACCTACAATCCTTAAATTACATGTGGACCCACAGAGAGAGGTGAATAAACATCCTTTGGCAGAAAACTGTTAACTCTTCATGCTTTACACTGAGGGTATGTCTACAGTACGAAATTATTTCAAAAAAATTATTCTATTCGAATTTTTGGAAGCTATTTTATACATTCGATCTTCTGTGTCCCCACTAAAGCGCGTGAATTTGGCAGAGTGCGTCCACAGTACCAAGGCTAGCATCGAATGTCGGAGCGGTGCGCTGTGGGTAGCTATCCCACAGTCCCTGCCGCCCATTGGAATTCTGGGTTAAACTCCCAGTGTATGTTGGGGCAAAAACATTCTCGCGGGTGTTTCTGGGTGTGCGTCATCAGAAAGCTACGGCAGACAATCATTTCGCGCCTTTTTGGCGTGCAGACGCCATACTGCTTTCAGCAGGTGGTGCACCACTGCTCTCCTGCTACTATGATTCCACCTCTCATTTCCACTCATCTTCCTATATAATCTCTACTATCTACTCTTTCTCTTCCTCATCGAATGCTTCTGCTGCCAACTCTGCTCAGCCATCGTGAACCGAACAGCACAGCTTCTGCTGCCAACTCTGCTCTCCCGCTATTGCCGCGCTTCCAAGCTTCTCCATGCTGTCTGTCCTGGGCTCCCACCTCCATGAAAGCTACAGAAGACAACCATTTTCAGCCTTTGTTCGGCTACCGTGAACTGAACAGCACAGCTTCCGCTGCCACTCTGCTCTCCTATGTTTCGCGCCCTTTTTCCAGGATTACCCGTGCAGGCGCCATAGCCATGGAGCCTGATCAGATCTCTGCTGCAGTTTTGACCATTGTAAATACCTCGCGCATTATCCAGCAGTATGTGCAAAACCGGGCGAGGAAGCGACGACAATGCGATTATGGTAATGATGAGGACATGGCCACAGACGGCACGGCATGTGGTGATTGGGAGATCATGGTGGTGTTGGGCCATGTTCGTGCCGTGGAACGCCGATTCTGGGCCTGGGAAACAAGCACAGACTGGTGGGACCGCATAGTGTTGCAGGTATGGGATGATTTCCAGTGGCTGAGAAACTTTCGTATGCATAGGGCCACTTTCATGAAACTTTGTGACTTGCCGTCCCCTGCCCAGAAGCACAAAGACATCAAAATGAGAGCAGCCCTCACAGTTGAGATGCGAGTGGCCATTGCCCTGTGGAAGCTTGCAATGCCCGACAGCTACCAGTCAGTCGGGAACCAGTTTGGAGTGGGCAAATATACTGTGGGGGTTGCTGTGCTGCAAGTAGCCAATGCAATGATTGACCAGCTGCTATCAAGGGTAGTGACTTTGGGAAATGTGCAGGTCATAGCGGATGGCTTTGCTGCAATGGGATTCCCTAACTGTGGTGGGGCCAAAGACGGAACCCATATCCCTATCTTGGCACCGGAGCACCAAGCCGGCGAGTACATAAACCGCAAGGGGTACTTTTCAAAAGTGCTGCAAGCACTGGTGGATCACAAGGGACGTTTCACCGACATCAACGTGGGATGGCTGGGAAAGGTGCATGACGCTCGCATCTTCAGGAACTCTGGTCTGTTTGAACAGCTGCAGGAAGGGACTTACTTCCCTGACCAGAAAATTACTGTTGGGGATGTTGAAATGCCTATAGTTATTCTCGGGGACACAGCCTGGCCCTTAATGCCATGGCTCATGAAGCTGTACCCAGGCACCCTGGACAGTAGTAAAGAGCAGTTCAACTATAGGCTGAGCAAGTGCAGAATGGTGATAGAATGTGCGTTGGGACGTTTGAAAGCGCGCTGGCGCAGTTTACTGACTCAGTTAGGTCTCAGCACAACCAATATTCCAATTGTAATTGCTGCTTGTTGTGTGCTCCACAATATCCCTGAGAGTAAGGGGAGATATTTATGGAGGGGTGGGAGATGGAGGCAACTCGACTGGTGGCCAGTTTCACACAGCCAGACAACGGGGCGATTAGAAGAGCGCAGCAGGGCGTGCTGCACATCAGAGAAGCTTTGAAAGCCAGTTTCATGCCTGGCCAGGGTACGGTGTGACAGTTGTGTTTGTTTCTCTTAAAGTTACCCACCCCCTGTATATATATGAAAGGAAATAAAGTCACAATTGTTTAAAAACCATTCTTTATTATTTGTTGCACAAAACATTGAGAGAAATCAGGAGCTAGATGTGGGAGGAGGGGTACTGGTTTAGGGGGGTGGAGGAGGAGGGAAGGACAAGTCCAGAAACCAAATCAAAATTTAGGATATGCCAGCTTTCTGCTGCTTGTGCAATCCTCTGGGGTTGACTGTGTGGGTCCCTGTAACCTCCCCCCCTCGTGTTATTGGGCGTCTGGGTGAGGAGGCTATGGAACTTGGGGAGGAGAGAGGGTGGTTATTCAGGGGCTGCAGCGGCAGTCTGTGGTCTTGCTGCCTTTCCCTCATTAGATCCACCATACAATGGAGCATGTCAGTTTGCTTCCCCATGAGCTTGACCATAGCATCCTGCCTGCTCTCATCGCGCATGTCCCTCCTCTCTTCGAATTCATGTAACGCTTTACGTGACTCATCCCAGACCAGGGGGATGAGGTGGACGAGGCTTTCTTCCGGTAACTAACGGAAGTTACTAGATCGAAGGCCCTGGTTCTCATGGGAGACTTCAATCACCCTGATATCTGCTGGGAGAGCAATACAGTGGTGCACAGACAATCCAGGAAGTTTTTGGAAAGTGTAGGGGACAATTTCCTGGTGCAAGTGCTGGAGGAACCAACTAGGGGCAGAGGTCTTCTTGACCTGCTGCTCACAAACCGGGAAGAATTAGTAGGGGAAGCGAAAGTGGATGGGAACCTCGGAGGCAGTGACCATGAGATGGTCGAGTTCAGGATCCTGACACAAAGGAAGAAAGGAGAGCAGCAGAATACGGACCCTGGACTTCAGAAAAGCAGACTTTGACTCCCTCCGGGAACTTATAGGCAGGATCCCCTGGGAGAATAACATGAGGGGGAAAGGAGTCCAGGAGAGCTGGCTGTATTTTAAAGAAGCCTTATTGAGGTTACAGGGACAAACCATCCCGATGTGTAGAAAGAATAGAAAATATGGCAGGTGACCAGCTTGGCTTAACAGTGAAATCCTTGCTGATCTTAAACACAAAAAAGACGCTTTCAAGAAGTGGAAGATTGGACAGATGACCAGGGAAGAGTATAAAAATATTGCTTGGGCATGCAGGAGTGAAATCAGGAAGGCCAAATCACACCTGGAGTTGCAGCTAGCAAGAGATGTTAAGAGTAACAAGAAGGGTTTCTTCAGGTATGTTAGCAACAAGAAGAAAGTCAAGGAAAGTGTGGGCCCCTCACTGAATGAGGGAGGCAACCTAGTGACAGAGGATGTGGAAAAAGCTAATGGACTCAATGCTTTTTTTGCCTCTGTCTTCACGAGCAAGGTCAGCTCCCAGACTACTGCACTGGGCAGCACAGCATGGGGAGGAGGTGACCAGCCTTCTGTGGAGAAAGAAGTTGTTCGGGACTATTTAGAAAAGCTGGACGAGCACAAGTCCATGGGGCTGGATGCGCTGCATCCGAGAGTGCTAAAGGAGTTGGCGGATGTGATTGCAGAGCCATTGGCCATTATCGTTGAAAACTCATGGCGATCGGGGGAGGTCCCAGACGACTGGAAAAAGGTAATGTAGTGCCCATCTTTAAAAAAGGGAAGAAGGAGGATCCTGGGAACTACAGGCCAGTCAGCCTCACCTCAGTCCCTGGAAAAATCATGGAGCAGGTCCTCAAGGAATCAATTCTGAAGCACTTAGAGGAGAGGAAAGTGATCAGGAACAGTCAGCATGGATTCACCAAGGGCAAGTCATGCCTGACTAATCTAATTGCCTTCTTTGACGAGATAACTGGCTCTGTCGATGAGGGGAAAGCAGTGGACGTCTTATTCCTTGACTTTAGCAAAGCTTTTGACACGGTCTCCCACAGTATTCTTGCCAGCTAGTTAAAGAAAAATGGGCTGGATGAATGGTCTATAAGGTGGATAGAAAGCTGGCTAGATTGTTGGGCT
This sequence comes from Natator depressus, assembly GCF_965152275.1. NCBI lineage: Eukaryota > Metazoa > Chordata > Testudines > Cheloniidae > Natator > Natator depressus. The sequence goes on along the minus strand of NC_134241.1, from coordinate 41,149,505 downwards.
CAACGGGTAGTGATCAATGGCTCCATATCTAGTTGGCAGCCAGTATCAAGTGGAGTGCCCCAAGTGTCGGTCCTGGGGCCGGTTTTGTTCAATATTTTCATTAATGATCTGGAGGATGGTGTGGATTGCACCCTCAGCAAGTTTGCAGATGACACTACACTGGGAGGAGAGGTAGATACGCTGGAGGGTAGGGATAGGATACAGAGGGACCTAGACAAATTGGAGGATTGGGCCAAAAGAAATCTGATGAGGTTCAACAAGGACAAGTGCAGAGTCCTGCACTTAGGACGGAAGAATCCCATGCTCTGCTACAGACTAGGGACCGAATGGCTCGGCAGCAGTTCTGCAGAAAAGGACCTAGGGGTTACAGTGGACAAGAAGCTGGATATGAGTCAACAGTGTGCCCTTGTTGTCAAGAAGGCCAATAGCATTTTGGGCTGTATAAGTAGGGGCATTGCCAGCAGATCGAGGCACGTGATCGTTCCCCTCTATTCGACATTGGTGAGGCCTCATCTGGAGTACTGTGTCCAGTTTTGGGCCCCACACTACAAGAAGCATGTGAAAAAATTGGAAAGCGTCCAGCAGAGGGCAACAAAAATGATTAGGGGACTGGAACACATGACTTATGAGGAGAAGCTGAGGGAACTGGGATTGTTTTGTCTGCGGAAAAGAAGAATGAGGGGGGATTTGATAGCTGCTTTCAACTACCTGAAAGGGGGTTCCAAAGAGGATGGATCTAGACTGTTCTCAGTGGTAGCAGATGACAGAACGAGGAGTAATGGTCTCATGTTGCAGTGGGGGAGGTTTAGATTGCTTATTAGGAAAAAGTTTTTCACTAGGAGGGTGATGAAGCACGGGAATGCATTACCAAGGGAGGTGGTGGAATGTCCTTCCTTCGAAGTTTTTAAGGTCAGGCTTGACAAAGCCCTGTCTGGGATGATTTAGTTGCGGATTGGTCCTGCTTTGAGCAGGGGGTTGGACTAGATGACCTCCTGAGATCCCTTCCAACCCTGATATTCTATGATTCTATGACTCCGCAATTGTTTGCCTCCACTAATTCAACTGGGCCCTATCAGTGCGGGAGGACTACATGAGCTCGGCAAACATGTTGTCCCGAGTTCGTTTTTTCCGCCTTCTAATCTGGACCAGCCTCTGGGACAGAGTAGATAGGGGCTGCATTGAAACATTTGCACCTGCTGTGGGAGGAGAAAAAGGGAGGGTAGTATTTTAAAAGATACATTTTAGAGAACAAAGGGGACACTCTTTCTCAGTGAAACAGGCAATTCATAGTACACAGCACATATTCTTTCTGTACAAGGTCGCATTTTGCCTCCAATAGTGAAGTGCCTGCCACTTTGGTGTGAGTAAGCCACCACATGTGGCCAGGCAACAGAATTCATCTTGCAGGCAGCCTGCGGGCTCTCTGGGATGATCGCTTCACACAACACCTTCCCCCACAATACACACACCCACCCACCGCGGGGCTCCAATGAGGATCTGAGCAGGGATGAGCCCTTTAAACTAAACATGAACAGCCCAGCACAGCTGGGTTTCCCCCCACTCCCCACCACATGGCTCCGATCAAGTTCTCAATCACCAGAAGTGCCTTCTTCAGGGTCATGGTCCGGGAGCATGCTTTGGGAGTAGGGGGAGGCTATTAGCTCCAGCGTTAAGAATAGTTCCTGGCTGGGGTGAAAACAGATTCCCCACTTGCTACCTATGCACTGTCATCATCCTCCTCCTCCTCCTCTTCATCGTCCAAAAACTCATTCTCCTCACTCCGTGCTACTCCCCCCTTTCAGGTGTCCACGGGCAGTGGTGGCGTAGTGGTGTCATCACCCCCCATAATTGCATGCTGCTCACGGTAGAAGCGGCATGTATGGGGCTGTGACCCAGAGTGCCCGTTTGCCTCCCTGGCGTTTTGGTATGCTTGCCTGAGCTCCTTGATTTTTGTACGACACTGTTCTGTGTCCCTGGAGTAGCCTCTTTCCGTCATGGCCCTGGAGACTTTAGCATACGTATTTGCGTTTCTTTTTTTGGAACATAGTTCTGCCATAACAGATTCGTCTTCCCAACATGCAATGAGATCCAGTACCTCCCGTTCGGACCATGCTGGAGCTTGTCTGTGAATCCGGGACTGCGTGGTCTCTTGTGATGGTGGACTCTACATGATCGCCTGTGATGGTGGACTGTGCTGATGGTCACCTGTGCTGATGGTGACCAAACAGGAAATTCAAAAGTTCCCGGGGCTTTTACTGCCTACCTGACTAGTGCATCGGAGTTCAGAGTGTTGTCCAGACTGGTCACAAGGGAGCATTCTGGGATAGCTCCCAGCGGCCAATATTGTCGAATTGCGTCCACAGTACCTGTAACCCGGAACTGCGATCTCGATTTTAGCGCTACTCCATTTGTCGAGGTGGAGTACAGAAATTGGAGTAAAGAGCCCTTTAAATTGAAAAGTCTGGTTTGGTCGTGTGGACGGAATCAGTTTTATTTCGAGGTAACTCGGCTAATTCCAAAATAACCGCGTACTATAGACCAGGCCTGAGAGACTAAAGAAGTGTAATCTAGTAGCATATCCAAGAGAAAGTGAGGCAGTGACATGACCAGTCTATAAGTACTGAGATGGGGAAGAGATTTCTGACAGCAGACAGCACTTTAGTTAACATAATGAGAACCCATAGTTCAAAGCAGAAGTTAGACAAATTCAAAGAAGAAATAAGACACATTGGAACAGTGAAAGGAATTAACCACTGGAACAACTTACCAAGAGTTGTGGTGGATTCTCCATCGCTGTGGCCCCCTGCCCAGTGGCTGGAGTTGGGAGGTACCCCTGACCGTGGGGCTACGAGCTGGGGGAACGGTCCCCATGGCTTACACCGACTGGGAACTGTGGGTCCCCTCCCTTCACCGGCTGGGGCTGGGATCTCTGGGGTCCCTGCTGGAGGCGGCAACTGGGGAGCTCCGGTGATCCCCCGCTGCCCGCAGGGGCTGGGGAGGTCTGGGAGCTGGGGAGGTCCAGGGGATTCCCCCCCCGCTGCAGGGCTGTGAGCTGGGGTGGGTCCCCTGCTGTTCCAGCGGCTGAGCTGCTGAGGCCCCAATGTCACGGAAGTCATGGAAAGTCACAGAATCCGTGACTTCCACGACCTCCATAACATACTCCTAGCCTTAATTATAGACCATCAAATCAGGAAGAGGAAGTGGATGAGTCCTTTTACAAGCAGGTAACAAGATTAGCTAACACACGTAACCTAGTATGGGGATTTTAACTTCCCTGATATCTCTTGGAAGACTATTGCAGCAAAACATAGTATGTCCTGCAAATTCTTAGTGGGTAGGCGACAGCTTTCTGAAGAAACAACTAGGGGTCATCCATTTTTTATCTGGTTTTGATGAACAGGGATGAATGAATTGCAAACGTGAAGGGGGTTGGGAAGTTGGGAGGAAGTGATCATGATCTGATAGAATTCAAGATCCTATGGAAAGGAGGACATGAGAATATCAAAACAAGGACACCGGACTTCAAAAAAGTGGATTTCATCTGATTCAGAGAAATAGTCAGCAAGGTCCCATGGAAAGACCAATTAGGAAGAAAAGGAGTTGAAGGGGGTTGGCAGTTCTTAAAAGATGTAATACTAGTGGCTCAACATCAAGCTATTCGGACAGAGGAAAGATAAGAGCCACAGGAAGCCAGTGTGGCTGCACAAGGAGTTTTTCAGCTGTCTAAAAACCAAAAGGGAAACATACAGGATATGGCAGGAGGGGCACGTCACCAAGGAAGTATACATGGGAATAGCACGAGCATATAGGAGCAAAATCAGAAAAGCCAAGGCGAAGAATGAGTTACAGCTGGCAAAAAATGTTAGAGACAACAGGAAGAGGTTCTTCAAATATGTCAGACAAAAAAGAAAGATCAGGGATGGTGTTGGTCCGCTGCTCAATGGAGAACTTGAGCTGGTAACAGAAGATGATCGGAAGGCAGAGCTGCTCAACGCCTTCAGTTGTTTCTCAAAAAATAACATGTGACTGGATGACTAGCAAATTTACCATAGACAATAAAGGGAAAGGGATGCAGATCAAGATAAGTAAAGAACACATCAGAGATCTTCTTACCAATTTGAATGAATTCAAATGAGCAGGGCCAGAGGGTACTGAAGGAATTAGTTGAAGAAGTCTATGAGCCACTGGCAATAATATTTACAAACTCTTGGATGACAAGAGATGTCCTGGAAGACTGGAGAAGGACTAACGTAGTGACAATCTTTAAAAAGGGGAAAAAAGACGTGCCGGGGAACTAGAGACCAGTCAGCCTGACCTTGATCCCTGCGAAACTACTAGAGCAATGTGTGAAACATTCAATTTGCAAATACCTGGGGAATGAAGGGGTGATCACTAGCAGCCAGCAGGATTTACCAAGAACAAATCATGCCAAACCAGCTCGATGTCCTTCTTTGACAGGGTAACTGATTTAGTGGATAGGGGGAATGCGGTGGACATCATATACCTGGGCTTTAGCAAGGCTTTTGACACAGTCCCATGTCACATCCTGATAGCTAAGCTGGAGAAATGCAGGTTCGACAGAACTACCATTAAGTGGATACATAGTTGGTTAAACAACCTCAAACAAAGAGTAACTATCAATGGAATGATGGGGGAGGTCTCAAGTGGGGTTCCCCAGGGATCTGTTCCGGGCCCAGTGTAGTTTAACATCTTTATTAATGACCTGGATATAGGAATAGAAAGCATCCTGATCAAATTTGCAGATGACACAAAGCTGGGCGGGAGGGGAGGGTTGCCAATACTTTGGAGAATAGAGCTAAAATTGAGAGGGATCTTGGTAAATTGAAGAACTGGGCAGTCGACAACAAAATGAGATTCAACAAAGACCAATGTAAGGTGATACACTTAAGGGAAAAATATCAAATGCACAAATACAGAATGGGGGAAAACTGGCTTGGCAGCAGCACTGCTGAGAAGGATCTGGGAGTAGTGGTGGATCACAACCTCAACACGAGTCAGCAATGTGAAGCTGTTGCAAAAAAAGCAAATGCAATTTTAGGGTGTATTAATAGAGACATAGCATACAAATCACGTGAGGTGATAGTACCGTTCTACTTGATGCTGTTAGGCCTCAGCTGGAGTATGGTGTCCAATTTTGGTTACCAATATATAGAAAAGATGTAGAAACTGGAAAGGATCCAGAGGCAAGCAACAAAGATGATCAAAGGGATGGAATGGAAGTCATATGAGCAAAGGCTGAAGAAACTGGCTATGTTTAGTTTGGAAAAGAGGAGATTAAGGGGGGACATGACTAGTTTTCAGATACTTGAAAGGTTACCATAAAGATGGAGAAAGTTGTTCTCTTGCTACCAAGGGCAGGACAAGAGGCAATGGGTTCAAATTACAGCACAGCAGATTTAGATTAAATCTCAGGAAAAAATTCCTATCTGTAAGAGCAGCAGAACAATGGAACAGACTGCCTAGGGAGATTGTGGAAACTCCTTCACTGGAAGTTTTCAAAAGGAGGCTGAATAGCTGTCTGTCTTGGATGGTTTAGACACAACAAATTCTGCATCATGGCAGGGAGTTAAGAGATGACCCTTTCCGTCCCTTCTAACCCTATGATTCTAAGATCTATGAATCTGTTACATTTTTTACTCATATAAAATGTTGCATTTAATTCCACATTTTTTGTGAAATTATCTAATTATACTCAGTAGCAATAGCATGAATATTCAATTTCAAATATAAAAATGAGAATAGTGCTAAAGTTTCTTTAGGATTTCACTTCATCATTTTGTTTTTTTCTCCCAAATAGCTTCCTTTTCTATCAAAGCACTATTTTCCAGCGCGTTTGCCAAAAATTATTTTCTCCACGGCTTCTGCCAAAGCAAGATTTCGAGAGCAGATCAGAAAAGTTTTGCTGGAACAGGTTTCTGTTGGAAAATGCACTTTTGTCAAAATCAAAATGTTTTGAGGGAATGTGTCAATTCTGATGAGATTTTTCAATCAGAAAATTTCAAAATGATTCAAACTTAAAAGGAGGCATTTTGTTCAACTTCCTCGTTTCATTTCATTCCAACTTCCTTGTTCTGTTTCATTTTTCATATGATCACAATGAAATGTTTTGATAAGGTTCTTTTGATGTTTTAGAATATGTCAAAATTTTGACTATTTGTCCTGATTCAGGATCAAAACACATTTTGGAATTTCCCTAGGGACAGAAATTCCATTTTCCAATGAGCTCTCAAGATTTGACTGTGGTTCTGTCAACACTGGTAGCAGGGGCCTTGGGTGGTGCTTGTCCTGATTTGACACAGATTGCTGTGATTGCTGGAAACTAGAAAACGTCCCTTCAGACTCAGCCTGAGGTAGAGCAATTCCAGTGACCTCACTTGGAAGGCAAGCTCGCATTCCTTTCACTTTATGCCTAGAGTAGCGATTCTAACAGTTATGACCATGTCTAATGCTGATGTTGCTCCAAAGTGTGTGTGGGACACGTTTAGGATAGGAATTAATCCCTCTTTGGGTTTCTTGGGAACTGTGTGCTGCTTACATGTCCTGCAATGGGATTTGAGCCTGATGACTCCACATACATCATCCTCTGTGCACCACCGGGCCTGAAGCCCCTCTCTGCATGGCCTCCCTTTGTAGTCTCTCTGCATTTTGTTCAATATCTTCATAAATGATCTGGAGGATGGTGTGGATTGCACTCTCAGCAAATTTGCGGATGATACTAAACTGGGAGGAGTGGTAGATACGCTGGAGGGCAGAGATAGGATACAGAGGGACCTAGACAAATTGGAGGATTGGGCCAAAAGAAACCTGATGAGGTTCAGTAAGGATAAGTGCAGGGTCCTGCACTTAGGACGGAAGAACCCAATGCACAGCTACAGACTAGGGACCGAATGGCTAGGCAGCAGTTCTGCGGAAAAGGACCTAGGGGTTACAGTGGACGAGAAGCTGGATATGAGTCAGCAGTGTGCCCTTGTTGCCAAGAAGGCCAATGGCATTTTGGGATGTATAAGTAGGGGCATAGCGAGCAGATCGAGGGACGTGATCGTTCCCCTCTATTCGACATTGGTGAGGCCTCATCTGGAGTACTGTGTCCAGTTTTGGGCCCCGCACTACAAGAAGGATGTGGATAAATTGGAGAGAGTCCAGCGAAGGGCAACAAAAATGATTAGGGGTCTGGAACACATGACTTATGAGGAGAGGCTGAGGGAACTGGGATTGTTTAGTCTGCAGAAGAGAAGAATGAGGGGGGATTTGATAGCTGCTTTCAACTACCTGAGAGGTGGTTCCAGAGAGGATGGTTCTAGACTATTCTCAGTGGTAGAAGAGGACAGGACAAGGAGTAATGGTCTCAAGTTGCAGTGGGGGAGGTTTAGGTTGGATATTAGGAAAAACTTTTTCACTAGGAAGGTGGTGAAACACTGGAATGCGTTACCTAGGGAGGTGGTAGAATCTCCTTCCTTAGATGTTTTGAAGGTCAGGCTTGACAAAGCCCTGGCTGGGATGATTTAATTGGGGATTGGTCCTGCTTTGAGCAGGGGGTTGGACTAGATGACCTCCTGAGGTCCCTTCCAACCCTGATATTCTATGATTCTATGATTGCACAGCCCTAGCACAGGACATCTGTGCCAATGATAGAACAGAGCCCAGAAGATGGATGTTATTTCAAACGTGTTTAATTCATGTTGTGAAAGCTGAGACGAACGTACTAGGCACATGGTTCCACAGACACCATTTTGCTTCAGCAGAACAAAGCTATGTAGCAGTGCAATAGAGTTACTGACAGTCGATGCTATCTGAAAGTGTATAGCTCCCACAAGGCCTTGTCAAAACTAGCAAAAGAGTTCTTTTTGGGCTCGGGAAGCACAGAGATCATACACCTCATGCAAACTCAGCCTGGGCCCTTCCAGTCAAGCTGGGTTCTTTCCGTTTCCAAATTATCACTAGTTCTTCAGACTAAATTATGCCCATGGGGACAGCTGTGGAATCCCATTGTTTTCAGGGAGGGTGATGCAGTTGTCACTGATTGGATATAAGTAAACAGTTCTGTTGCTGGTTCTTGCTCACTCAGCCTTGGTTGTGTTGGCACGGACAGGAGTGACAGGCAGTAAAGATTTATTTTGGACATCAGACGGCATGTAACACTTTGGGGAGCAGATCTGCAGAGTGAGGTGGCCCCATTGTGTCAGATCCAGTTTCCAGAAGAGGACTATGCTGCTGCTGCCATATGTGGTGGTGTCTTGGCTCGGGTCTGCTCCCACCATTTCTTATTCCACCTTACAACTTATGGGTCATATTAGCTCCATGGCTGCATTCTCAGGATCAGGTAGCAGCAGTGGTCGACTTTTGAGACGGTTGTATCGCCTTTTCTTGCAGATGCAGCTACTGTCATCCATGCTTTTGCTTAGAGCACTCTACAAGATCCTTGTTTTTCTGGGCATAGGGAGTGCCCAGGGTGAGTGCATAGGGGCTTGTAGTATAATAAAACAAAATCAATCAGTAACTCTTTGACAGGTGTTGTTATTGTTAGGACCTAGAGCTGGCAAAGCAGCCATGGGAATTATTAGAACTGAAAATAATTGCACTAACAGAATTTTCAAAAGGGCTGATTTAGTTCAGGTTTGAGGGTAAGAATGAGTTGCTCTGATTTGACCCCCAAGGAAGTCCCAGGTTCTGGAAATAGAGAACCAGATGGCAAAGGTAAACCCTACCCATTGCCCCCCTCTAGGTTCATCTCTGCGAAGTGGAGGGGATGGAAAAGTTCATGGACAAAGATTTTGCTTTGGATGTCAGCTCCAACCAACCTGTCCTGGTGGCTGTGAAAATGCTGCGAGCAGATGCCAACAAGAATGCCAGGTATTGGGGTCATGTGGAGTTTGACGACTCAGTATGTACTGGAAGCTTGAGCCTCACTCAAAAAAATTCATACAAGCCCTGGGTAACAGGAGACTAAGTCCCATTTTCAAAAGCAACTCAAGTCTCCTGTGTTCCCTAGACCCTTTTGAAATGTGATCCATACATAGTTTATCAAGGGACACAATGGAGGCAGCAAAGGCTTTGCTCTGAGCGTTCCCCTTGCATGGCATAGGGCATTTGGGTGACACCAAAGACTTAAGGCATAAGGAACAATATTTCTTTTTTAAAACTCTAGGGAATTCCATTCAAAAGCAGCATTAGGAGAATGAACTGAGGAGTCAGGAGATGTCGGAGATGGGGTTGCATGTGGCCCCCTTGTGGGTGGGTGTAACTGTGCAGCCTTTCATTACATAGTTATGAGGAGTCCGGTGGCACCTTAAAGACTAACAGATTTATTTGGGCATAAGCTTTCATGGGTATGTGACGAAGCAGGGAGTGGGGCGGACTGACCTGGGAATGTTGCAGGGGAGTTTTACTGGGACTGTCTGCATGGGGGATGGAATAGCAGGGGCTGACTTGACTTGAGGGACGATACCTGAGCCAGGAGGGGGATGGGGCCAGGTGACACCTTTACCCGAGAAACTGGGCAAAGGCTGGAGGAGGAGCGAGACTGCAGGAGTGGAGTTTCAGTTTTGGGCTGGCTGGGAAACGCAGGGAACCCCAAGTCTGGGGTCTAAGCTCCTTGCCCCCCAGAGGGACCTGGCTGAACGGTCCTGGTTGTATTTACAAGCCCTGCTTAGAATTGTGTTCCTGTCATCTCATCATAGAAGGCAATCAGGTTGGTCAGGCATGACTTGCCCTTGGTGAATCCATGTTGACTGTTCCTGATCACCTTCCTCTCCTCCAAGTGCTTCAAAATGGATTCCTTGAGGACCTGCTCCATGATTTTGCCAGGGACGGAAGTAAGGCTGACTGGTCTGTAGTTCCCCAGGTTCCTTCTTCCTTTTTAAAATATGGGCACTATATTTGCCTTTTTCCAATCATCCGGGACCTCCCCCGATTGCCACAAATTTTCAAAGATAATGGCCAATGACTCTACAATCAGATCAGCCAACTCCCTCAGCACCCTTGGATGCAGTGCATCTGGTCCCATGGACTTGTGCATGTCCAGCTTTTCTAAATAGTCCTTAACCTGTTCTTTCACCACTAAGGGCTGCTTACCTTCTCCCCATGCTGTGTTGCCCAGTGCAGCAGTCTGGGAGCTGATCTTGTCTGTGAAGACCGAGGCAAAAAAAGCATCGAGTACTTCAGCTTACTCCACATCATCTGTCACTATGTTGCCTCCCCCATTCAGTAAGGGTCCCACACTTTCCCTGCATACATGTAGAAACCCTTCTTGTTACCCTTCACATCCCTTGCTAGCTGCAACTCCAATCGTGCCTTGGCCTTCCTGATTACACCCCTGCATGCTCTTGCAATATTTTTATACTCCTCCCTAGTCATCTGTCCAAATTTCCACTTCTTGTAAGCTTCCTTTTTGAGTTTAAGCTAACCAAAGATTTCCCTGTTAAGCCAAGCTGGTTGCCTGCCATATTTGCTATTCTTTCTGCACTTCGGGATGGCTTGTTCCTGCACCCTCAATAAGGCTTCTTTAAAATACAGCCAGCTCTCCTGGACTCCTTTCCCCCTCATATTAGCATCCCAGGGGATCCTGCCCATCAGTTCCCTAAGGGAGTCTGCTTTTCTGAAGTCCAGGGTCCATATTTTGCTACTCTCCTTTCTTCCTTTTGTCAGGATCCTGACCTCAACCATCTCATGGTCACTGCTGCCTAGGTTGCCACCCACTTCTATTTCCCCTACTAATTCTTCCCTGTTTGTGAGCAACAGGTAATGAGGAGCACAGCCCCTGGTCGGTTCTTCCAGCTCTTGTACCAGGAAGTTGTCCCCAACACTCTCCAAAAACTTCCTGGATTGTCTGTGCGTGGCTGTATTGCTCTCCCAGCAGTTGTCAGGGTGATTGAAGTCCCTCATTAGAACCAGGTCCTGTGATCTGGAGACTTCAATTAGTTGTCCAAAGAAAGCCTCGTCTACCTCATCCTTCTGATCTGGTGGTCTACAGCACACGCGCACCACGACATCACCCTTGTTGCTCTTGCCTCTAAACTTAACCCAAAGACTCTCAACAGGCTTTTCTCCAGTTTCAAACTGGAGCTCTGAGCAATCATACAGCTCTTTTACATACAATGCAACTCCTCCACCTTTCCGCCCATGCCTGTCCTTCCTGAACAGTTTATACCCATCCATGACAGAGCTCCAGTCATGTGAACTGCCCCACCCAAGTTTCTGTTATTCCAATCACATCACAGTTCCTTGATTGTGCCAGGACTTCCAATTCTTCCTGCTTGTTTCCCAGGCTTCTTGCATTCATGTACATGCACCTAAGAAAACTAGCCGATTGCCCTACTTTCTCAGTATGAATCAGGAGGCTTCCCGTCTTGTACCCTCCTCCTTGCATTTCCTCCTGGTATCCCACTCCCCCACTTACCTCTGGGCTTAGGTCACCATCCCCCAGCTAACCTAGTTTAAAGCCCTCCTCACTAGGTTAGAACTTCTCCTCATGTTTCAGTATATTTATACCTGCATCTGTAATTTTCACTCCAAGCATCTGAAGAAGTGGCGTTTTTTACCCACGAAACCTTATGCCCAAATAAATCTGTTAGTCTTTAAGGTGCCACCGGACTCCTTGTTGTTTTTGTGGATACAGACTAACATGGCTACCCCTCTGATACTTGATTACATGGTTATGAGCATCAATCATTCCTGTTACACCCGCTCGTGGGTCGGTGCCCCACCTGCCTCTCTGCACCCAGCTCCTGACTCTGGTCCCCCATCTCTGCTGTTCCCTAGCTGTCCATGGTTCGACATTTGCAGGTTTGATTAAAACACTACACATATCCACTCCATTGGGCTCCTGCCAAGAGCCCTGCCACCCTCAGCAATAGGATCTGCTCTCAGTGCCAAAAAGCACAGTCTGGTCAGGTTAGGCCAAGCTCCAAGCAGTTCACAGGCCCCGCCCTCTGTCATGGGGGAGGGGGGCTGAGTGGCTCATGGCATCCTTGGCCATGTGTCTGGGATGGGGGCACCTCTGAGTGGCTTGAAATGCCCCCTGCCACCTGACGGAGGTCTAATCTAGTTGGGCCAGTGACCTTATTCACTACAGCAAGTCCTGTATGGTATTGGGTTGAAAGTATTCACCAAAGAAGGACTATTCAACCACATGGGAATTAGAGGAACTTTTTAAAATACTAACTTTTATTATTATTATTTATTATTTATCTGACTAGTGTGAGGTTGTCACCATTGCCTTCTACTTTAGAATCAGGACTGCTCAGTTTGCATTCAGACCTGTCAGAAGCCTTATACAGCAACTGGAGAATCTCCTTTAGCTCAAGTGGTAGGGGGCTATGCATTTAGAGCAGGTGAACCTGAGTGCTGCCCCGTTGTTGCCATGAAATCCCAAGTAGTCATGGGTTTCAACACAGGGAAAGCCAGGTAGTTCTAGGCAGCCACAGGTGTGTGTTACAAATAACAGACAAAAATCTGAGGTCATGCAATGTGAGGTCCTTGCTGCATGCATATGTATCTTACCTAGACCAAAACGCTGTGAAGCTGAACTTAGGGTTGAGAACATGGATCAGCAACTAAGGGGAAAACACAAGAATGTTGTAGTTAATAAAATCAAGAGACTTTTTAAAATAGAAATCCAGGAAATTTGTAGTTAAGGTGAAACTTCTAAAGCTCCCAAACACTTGGAAGTCTGGCAATGCCCAGTTAAGACACCCACATAACCTTAACTCTGCCACCTTAGTGAGGCTAGCCTCTCTTCTTCCCATCTTTGTCCCTTTTGTTCCTAGGGCCCAGACAGGTTTGCTGGCCCAGGCACTTCTGTTGTGCAATGAGTTATTTTGGATCACGAGGGCTCTCAGGGCACATATACACAGCAGCTGGAGGTGAAATTCCCAGCTCAGATAGACAGCTACATGCTAGCGTGTTAGTAGCAATGTTGCCATGGCAGCATGGATGGTAGCTCAAGCTAGCTTCCTGAGTACATGGCTAGGATTGAGGACGGGATCACACTTGAGGGGCTATCTCAAGCACTGCCTGTACTGCTGTGGCCATATGGCTATCTCTTAGTGAGTGAGCTTGAGCAGAGCTAGTATCTGTACACCTACCCAAGCTGGGGATTACACCTCTCAACGTAGCTGTACCCAAATGCTCTGCAGCAGACCTCCCAGCAGTCCCGGATTTCACAGGACTGTCCTACTGTGACCCTCAGCCCCAGGTGAAGCAGCTCCTGTCTCACAGGTCTAGCTGGGCTTGGCTCCCCTCCTCATCGAGGGGCCAGGCCACATACGAGCGAGTGGCATGGTGACCCTGTGTGCCAGGAACCAGGTCACAATGCCCCTCATAGGAAGCTGAACCCAACAAGCCCTGCAGGAGAGGAGCCACCACTGTGTGGGGTAAGTAGGAGGCAGGCTTGCTCTCAACCCCCAGGGGGCAGCACCTGTCCCACTTCCGCCCCTGCAAATGTTGGGAGATATGCCGCAGATTAGGCTGGCTTCTTAGTGCTTGGCTCATGGAACTGATGAGTTCGGCTGCAATTCTTTCATGGAGGTCCAAGAAGTCACGGATTCTGTGACTTTTGGGGACCTCCGTGACTTCCACAGTGGTTGGTGTGGCTGATTTCAGGGCAACCCGGGCAGCTGGCTCCAGGGACTGCTGGAACAGTGACCTATGTGGCTGGCTCTGGGAAGCTCCCGAGCAGCGGTCCTGGGGGTGCCCTGGGGACTGCCCAAGCAGCAGTGGTCCCGGGGCGGCTGGAGCAGTGGCCCCAGGGGCGCCCGGAGGCTATCCAGAGAGCAGTCTTTGGGAGCAGCTGCTGGGGGGCTTTCAACCCCCAGCACTGGAGCAGGCCACTCCCCCCGCCCCCATCAGGGGCCCCCTGGAGCAGCAGGGCCCCAGAAGTAGAGATTTAGTCATGGGTATTTTGGGTAAAAGTCATGGACAGATCACGGGCCATGAATTTTTATTTATTGCCCGTGACCTGTCCATGACTTTTACCAAAAATACTCATGACTCAATCTTAGCCTTACTGATGGGACCCATGCAGAACCTGTCCAGTGGCAGCCATGGAGGGGCTGTGGAGGTCAGAGCACTCTTCTTTGTCCAATGGGCAGCCAAACCATATAGAGCTTCCTTTGTGTTCCAGAGCAGCTGCCTGAAGGGGTGGGCTTGGGTTTGGGGAGTAATGGCCAGGTCATCTTCCAGGCCCATGTGATCCTAGGGGAGCAGCCAGGCCTAAGTGATTTCCCAGGTGTAAACCCCAGGGACTGAGGCAGGAACAGGGAACAGAGTGCTAGTTAGTGAGACTCCAGGATAGTCCACAAGAGACGCCAGCCTGAGAGAGCTGCCTTTTGGTGTCAGAACCATGATGCTTTAGCTGAGGTTTCTGGGAAGAGCAAGTTGCCTGTGTGCCATTTGTTACCACCTCTGACCTGAGCCATTCTGTGAATAACCAACTTGCATGGGAAGGTCCCTGAGTATGCACCACCGATTGCTGCTCCAGATGGACCTGCCAGGCCCTGAAGGGAGGGATAGCTCAGTGGTTTGCGCATTGGCATCCTAAACCCAGGGTTGTGAGTTCAATCCTTGAGGGGGCCATTTAGGGATCTGGGGCAAAAATTGGGGATTGGTCCTGCTTTGAGCAGGGAGACTAGAAGATCTCCTGAGGTCCCTTCTGTTAGGATATAAATATTCAGGCCTGTACTCTAAGAATTTAGGTGTATTCTTATCACTTGGCTAGTTATAGAGGTATAAAAGAAAGAATCAAAATCACTGTCTGCTGGTGTAAGGTCCTTCTCTTACTGTGACAGTCTGAGGCCCTGTTCTTAGGCTAAGGCCTTTGGCTAAGCAACAGAGGCAGCCATAAGCTGGGAAGCGACGAGTCACATCCTCACATACCAAACTAGTCACATTGAAAGAAGGTAGAAGAGGACAGGACAAGGAGTAATGGTCTCAAGTTGCAGTGGGGGAGATTTAGGTTGGATATTAGGAAAAACTTTTTCACTAGGAGGGTGGTGAAACACTGGAATGCGTTACCTAGGGAGGTGGTAGAATCTCCTTCCTTAGATGTTTTTAAGGTCAGGCTTGACAAAGCCCTGGCTGGGATGATTTGATTGGGGATTGGTCCTGCTTTGAGCAGGGGGTTGGACTAGATGACCTCCTGAGATCCCTTCCAACCCTGATATTCTATGATTCTATGACTCTAAGGTGCTATTGGGCTGTTAGGAATACAATCCTGTCCTGATAGTGCCTATCACCTCCAGAGAAAGGGAAGTGCCTAGAAAATGTAAAAGGAAACTTAGTTTGATAGCATCCGGTCTGGCAAGAACTCACTTATCAATAGCTGGGATGTGAAATCCTCACTTCTGTATTGTTTTGTCATTTTAGTTCCCACTTTGCTATTGTTTGTCTGTATAATCTCTGTCTGGTTCTGTGATTTTTCTGTCTGCTGTATAATTAATTTTGCTGGGTGTAAACTAATTAAGGTGGTGGGATATAATTGGTTACATAATCATGTTACAATATGTTAGGATTGGTTAGTTAAATTTCAGGAAAATGATTGGTTAAGGTATAGTAAGCAGAACTCAAGTTTTACTATATAGTCTGCAGTCAATCAGGAAGTGAGTGGGTGGGTGTGGGGAGGGGAAATGGGAACAGGGAATGGGGAAATTGGAATCATGTTTTGCTAAAGGGGGAAATGGGAACAGGGAATGGGGGTAAGGAAATTGGAATCATGTTTGGCTAAGGGCAGGAATGGGAACAGGGACACAGGTGTAAGGCTCTGTGGTGTCAGAGCTGGGAAGGGGGACACTAAGGAAGGAAACTAGAATCATGCTTGCTGGAAGTTCACCCCAATAAACATCGAATTGTTTGCACCTTTGGACTTCGGGTATTGTTGCTCTCCGTTCATGTGAGAAGGACCAGGGAAGTAAGTGGGTGAAGGCATAAGCCCCCTAACACCTTCCAACCCTGATATTCTATGATTCTATGTGGCAAAGGCTCAGCAATATCTTCCCATTAACATCTGTCAATAGTATTAGTGTACTTTGCTGTGCAAATTGCTCTCTGTGGTACTTTCCCCTGTTGTACATTGTATCATTAACTCCGGTGCCCTGCATGTTTTGGCTCTGTCCATCTATCCCTGTGGGTCTGTGTCTTTGGGGTTGTCCATATATGCCCACATGTGTCATATACCTGTCCCTGTGGGCCAACGTGTGTCTGTGTGGTTTTGTTTCTGAAAGGAATGACTTTCTGAAGGAGATTAAGATCATGTCACGGCTCAAGGACCCCAATATCATCCGGCTGCTGGCAGTGTGCATCACTGACGACCCTCTCTGCATGATTACCGAGTACATGGAGAACGGAGACCTCAACCAGTTCCTATCCCGCCATGAGCCCCATCTCCCCCCTGCCAGCAATGGATCCATTGTCAGGTAGCCCTTCCACTCCTGCATGGGGCTCCTCAGCTACACAGGACTCTACCACTCTCAGAGCATGGTGGGGCAGAAGGCCAAGAGCATATGGGACTTCATGGAAGATGCAGAAAGGGGAGGATATGACTGGGTAGGGGCAGGGAGAGCAGGTGTGATGGGTGGGGGAGGGGTCACGAGAGCAGGTGTGGCTGGGTGGGAGTGGGGTTGTAAGAACGGGTGCAACTTGGTGAGGAGTAATGGTGTTGCTAGATAGGTGTGGGGGCAAAGTGGGTGTGGTTGGATGTGGGGAAAGGGAGGCAGGTGTGACTGAGTGGGGTGATGAGAGCAGGTGTGACCAGACAGGGGCAGTGAGAGGAGGTGGGGGGAGGGTGGGTCTGGGTGGAGGTAAGGAGAGCAGGAGGACTGTATGGGGATGAGGCGGAGTGGGGGGCGGCTGGGTGGGGGTAGGGAGAGCGAGTGTGACCAGGTAGAGGTGATGAAAGCACAAGCAGGAGGAAATGCCTATTTCATTGTCATTTCTTGGGCTCCTCCTGGCGTCTCCAGCATTCTGTGCTGTTGCCCTGTTTTGGGGATGTGCCAAACCTTTGGGTAGCTGGGCTTGGAGAAGCAGGAGCTGCTGCTCTGTAGGAATCTGGCCAGGCCACTCTGCCATCCATGCCATGTTCATTTCTTACTGACATGCCAGTGACATACTATAGGAGCACTCCTTCCCTGACTGGCCCTTCCAGCAGTATCTAGCCAGGGTCTGCACTCCATGATACATCCATCAGTAACCATGGGAGCTTCTGCTGTAGGCTGTTGGTGTCCAGGTTGTTGCCCCAGGGTTTGCATCTTACAAGGGTAGGCTTCTCTGAGTTGCCGAGGATGAGGTCCAACTGCTCCTGGTTAGGTGACATCACACCCAGGTGGCTCAAGGCCAGCTCAGCAGCCTCACCCCTCCTTTGGCCTTCCCTGTCTCCGCAGCTACACTGACCTGAAGTTCATGGCCACTCAAATTGCCTCTGGCATGAAGTACCTGTCCTCTCTGAATTTTGTGCATCGGGACCTGGCCACACGCAACTGCTTGGTGGGTAAGAACTACACCATCAAGATAGCAGACTTCGGCATGAGCAGGAACCTGTACAGTGGAGACTACTACCGAATCCAGGGGCGGGCCGTGCTTCCTATTCGTTGGATGTCCTGGGAAAGTATTTTATTAGTAAGTGGAGACTTTGCAACTGCCAGGGGAACCAGTGAGAGAGATTGTGGGGAGCTGGCCCCTTCCCGTAGCACTGGATGATCACGGGGAAAGAGTTTCAGTGCTCCCTGCCTGCAGCCATCTCCTGATTGATCAAGGGGCAGGATGGAATTGGGCGCTCTGTGTTTACATGTGTTGTCCAGGGCATTCGCTCCATTGCTGCTGTAATCTAGTGACATCTGAGCAGTCCCGGCATGGGGAGGCACTGCAGTGGGGGGCAGAAAAGGGGAAGATGGAGTTGTGGCTGGGCCTATCCCATGTGCGTAGTGTCTCTTTACAGAAGGACTGGAGCATGTCTGGGTCCCTGTGTGAGAGATGTGCAGTATCTTCTCTTGGTGTGTTGCTTAGATCTGAATGAGAGTGGGGCTGCTTTTCTGTAGATTTGTATTGTCAATAAGTGGATGCAGCTAAAGGCCTAGCTTGATAATTACAGCAGTTAGATGGTACTTTAACTGTTTGGGCTGCCATGCGAGTGCTGCAGCTAGTTGCCTAGTGCGGGGCATTTTGCCTGTAGCAAGGACCTTGCCAAGTGAGCTCGTTACTTGAGGTCACCTCCCACTTAATCCCAGCCCTCCCGCTCCTTGGCTCTCTGACAGCTACCTGGGAAGCATGGAGACTATTTTATGTGGAGCCAATCAGATCTCCTTTCTAGTCACCCAGAAGCAATGGAAGATAATAGGCATCTACGCCAGCCATAGCCTGTTGGAGGTATGAGAGTGCTGGGGGAAGGGGATCTGGAGTGCACTGCACTCTGTCCATTCTCACTGGTCTCCTGGCCCCTAGGAGATTAGCCCCTCATTAAGAGCTATTCTAACATGCACCAACTTGGGATAAAGTCCCATTTGCCTTCCACACACAGTTGTGCTGCACTGAGTGTGTGTCCAATGCTGCTGAGAGTTTAGCCCGTGGACAGCAGGTTTACTGGGTGACAGCAGTCTGCATTTGCATGGCTTTGTCTCCATACCGCAGCCTCATGAGAGTAAGGGACTGTCTGATGGGTGGGGGTGGGGGGTGTCACATAGAAATGGACATCTTTATACGGGCACTGAGTGAGGAGGAAAAGGAGAATGCCCTGAGTCAATTGGCTGCACTTCAATAGCGTTATGTTGAGAGGGACCAGTGACTGCTTTGATTACAAACCCCTCTGTGCTGGGGTGTTACCGCAGCCTGCAGTTACCAGAACTGTCAGGATGAGCTAATCAGAAGCCCCACTCCCCAAGGCAACAGGGGGTTGTGAGCCCCCCCAGGAGTTTGGACTGGTGGGTAGAGGCTTTTGCAAAGTATTGTTTTGGGTGTGGGAGGGAAGGCAGAACACACAGAAACTGAGAACAAATAAGAACAAAGAGAGAGGCAGGCACAGGCAAAAAACAAGAAATCCAAGCAATAGCTGGTGAGCCCAATTTGACCTGCAAAAAGCTAGCGAGGGAGCTTTTGGGACTGCTGGCTAAAGAGGCTTGGGGCTGTAAGCTGGGAAACTGCTCCTCTTATTCTTGACTCCTGTGCTCAGAGAAGCAGGACTTTGTACATTCCTTGTAAACAAACAAAAGTGCATCATAGAAAATTCCAGACTCCATCAATTTCTACTTCCCCAGGGCCCTGAACTCTGACTAGCCACAGAGGGTGAAAAGGGACATCACTGCCATCCACAAACAACAAATGACAGGGCCTAGGCATGCATAACAAAGTTCCAGCCACTAGGCCGCTTGCTCAGGGTAGAACTATCCTGTCAGTTTTGTGGCTCTGTTTTTGGGAGAATGTTTCTTCCCTCCACCCCACCAGTGTACTTAATCCTAACTCCTCCCCTACCCCCCCCCCCCCCATCTGCAGTAAAGCCCACTCCAGGCAGACACACATGAATGGCCCAAGCCTAGATGTTTTTCAGCCCCATCCATCTATTCTCTGTTTGCCTGGTGGAGGATGAGGAACAAACCCACTTGTGGACAGAGCTGCACTGAGCACTTAGCAGCAGCAGAACACAGCACTAGTGGGAGGGTGTGTGTAGTTTGTATGTCAGGTCTGGATCTCAAGCAGATGGATGTTATCAGGGGTTGGATCAAGGGATTAAAATTGGTACTTGAATTTTAAATAAAGTCTCAGTTCTGACTCACGGTCTCAGAGTGGAGGCAGTAGCAGCTTTATAATTTACATTAAAACAGGACAAAAGTAAACATGTGAGTCCAGATGGACATGTGTTCCGAACAAGAGAACAGCAATGGGACCTGGGGTGCTGCAGTCCAGACCAGAGAGAGCAGACTGACCCCATCAGACCATAACAGCAGCAATGGTATTTATTGCAAAAGCACAGCCTGAAAAGTGGGCAGCCACCATACTCTTGTGTCAGACAACCAGACCTGAAGCTTTAGCTGTCCATGCCCAAGTGATCCAAATCTCCCCTCAGCCTGTGTGATAAATGAAGTGTGTGGGGGCGGGTGAAGCACCCTTTGATAGACAGCCAGCCAGCCAGTTAGTTGTAAAATCCCTCTTGGTAGCTGTTCTCTGCTTGCTTTACCTGTAAAGGGTTAACAAGCCCACAGGTAAAAGAAAAGGAGTGGGCACCTGACTAAAAGAGCCAATGGGAAGGCTAGAACTTTTAAATTTGGGAAAGAAACTTTCCCTTTGTCTGTTCTCTGGGCTGCAGGGACACACAGCAGCAATGCTATAAGCAGAAATGCTGTGTAAGGTTTGAACCAGGTATGAAAAAGTATCTTACATACCTAGAAGAAATAATTTGGGATAGGGAATGTTTAGACGCACGCTGTCAGGTTTATTTCTTATTTTGGCTTGTGGATCTCCTCTGTGCTAACCCCAGATGCTTTTGTTTGCTTGTAACCTTTAAGCTGAACCCCCAAGAAAGCTATTTTGGGTGCTTAATTTTTGTAATTGTTTCTTTTAAGATCTAGCAAAAAGCCTAAATTCCAGATGTATTGTTTTCCTTTTTGTTTTTAATAAAATTTACCTTTTTGGTGTCCTAAGAGGTTTATGTATGTTGTTTGATTAGCGGACAGGCACAGCTGATTTCCTTTGTTTTCTTTCTCAGTTCTTCCCAAGAGAGGGGATGAAAGGGTACCACACAGGGAGGAATTCCCAAGTGCTCCTTCCTGGGTTCAAAGGTTTGGGGTTTTTTTTTTTTGCATTTGGGTGGTGGCAGTGTTTACCAAGCCAAGGTCAGAGAGACGCTGTAACCTTGGGAGTTTAATACAAGCCTGGAGTGGCCAGTATTAATTTTTAAAATCCTTGCGGGCCCCCACTTCCTGTACTCAGAGTGACAGAATGGGGATTCAGCTTAAAGGTTACAAGCAAACAAAAGCATCTGGAGTTAGCGCAGAGGAGATTCACAAGCCAAAATAAGAAATAAACCTGACAGCGTGCGTCTAAACATTCCCTATCCCAAATTATTTCTTCTAGGTATGTAAGATACTTTTTCATACCTGGTTCAAACCTTACACCTCATTTCTGCTTATAGCATTGCTGCTCTGTGTCCCTGCAGCCCAGAGAACAACAGACAAAGGGAAAGTTTCTTTCCCAAATTTAAAAGTTCTAGCCTTCCCATTGGCTCTTTTAGTCAGGTGCCCACTCCTTTTCTTTTACCTGTGGGCTTGTTCATAGAATATCAGGGTTGGAAGGGACCTCAGGAGGTCATCTAGTCCAGCCCTCTGCTCAAAGCAGGACCAATCCCCAATTTTTGCCCCAGATCCTTAAATGGCCCCCTCAAGGATTGAACTCATAACCCTGGGTTTAGTAGGCTAATGCTCAAACCACTGAGCTATCTCTCTCCCCCTAACCCTTTACACATAAAGCAAGCAGAGAACAGCTACCAAGAGGGATTTTACAGCTAACAGGCTGGCTGGATGTCCATCAAAGGGAGCTTCCCCCCACCCCCCACGTCATTTATCACAGGCTGACAGGCAGATCCTGGCATTTCTCATTCAGTGCTTGTGTTTATCTATGTGATGGGTATACAAATCCCAGACTGGCACGAAAGAGGATAAAGGACAGTGCTGGGCCTGGCTAGCTCCACCCCTCCAACTGGAGACAGCCCAGCTGGGAAGGAGTACTGACCTACCCTGCCGGCACCTGCCAAAAGGGACTGGAGATGCCTCCCCGAAATAACAGGACTGTGTGCTGAGCCCGGCTGGGGCTGACAGTTCAGCTTCCTTTTTTATTTTTCCTTACCCAGGATCAGAAGCAAAGGGAGCAGTGGCAGAAAGTGGCCCCAGGGAGGGTAACTTGCGCCCCCTTCCCCCCTCCCGGGTCAATGCATCTGACCCTCCTAGGGCCCTGGGTCAGAGACCAGTGGAGTGGGTGGGTCTGAGCTCCTCTATCACTACCCTATGACTGAATGGATGCTAACCAGTAGGCCAGCCAGCCCATCAGAGACCCTACTACTATCTATTAAGACCTGTGCATAAGGCTCCCTTTGCCAACACGAGTACAATTCAAGAGACTGTAGCAGACCCACCTCCTAGTTCCTGCGCACTCCCCATTGTAAAGGTTAATGAAAGCCTGCCGAAACACATGTGTTCTGAAGCTTGCCAGACCCTGGCTCTGATGAGTTGCTGGTGGGAGTGGGTTCACAAGGCATGAGCCCTCCCTGGGCAATTTAATGCCACCAGCCCTGGAGAGCTGAAACCTCTGGACCAGGAGAGAGATGCCCAGTTCATGTGACATGGAGCAAAACAAGGTGTGATTTCTAATGCTCAGGGTGATTGACCACTGGAGCAGCTCACCTAGGGCTGTTGTAAATGGGTCTCATTCCAAAAGGTCTGCTGTAGCTCAGTCACAGGCTATGGAACTCCAGGCAGGGATCTCTCACCTGTGCTATGCAGAAGCTCAGATGAGTTGGGTCATGATGGGCCCTCCTTGCCCAAAAATCTGTGAAAAGAGGGATAGGGAAGGAAGAGCTGAGAGTTGGAGAAAAATATAATTCTGTCAGACAGGTGCTCTAAGCTCTCTCTCCCCCTGCAAATAGGAGTTCCACATGCAGATTGTGATGCTGGCAAGCCAGGTGTCAGCTCAGGTCAGAACCCCAGGCCAGTTCACTTGTGTGTTAGCAGATCAAAGTGTTAAATGTGTCCTCAGATTTTAAACTTAATGAAAACTAGTGGAATGTTCCGTGTATCATTTGCACTTATCTGTTCCTGTTATAATGTAAAAGCAAACATTTACATGGTATATATCCTGAGACTAAATAACCCACCCAAGAAATCTTGTGAAATACTAATGAAGGATTTAAGGACTTTAACAGAAAATGCTAATTTAAAGCAAATTATGCATGATGGTTGGAGGTCAAAAAGCTAAGTCATTTTTCACTCATCCTCATCAGAGGAAAAGCCCACATGGGTAGAGATGCTGTCATCTTGCAAGCAAGACACAAGAAGTAATTCTTCCACTCTACTCCGCGCTGATTAGGCCTCAACTGAAGTATTGTGTCCGGCTCTGGTAGCCACATTTCAGGAAAGATGTGGACAAACTGGAGACAGTCCAGAGAAGAGCGACAAAAATGATTAAAGGTCTAGAAAATATGACCTATGAGGGAAGATTGAAAAAATTGGGTTTGTTTAGTCTGGAAAAGAGAAGACTGAGAGGGGACATGTTAACAATTTTCAAGTACGTAAAAGGTTGTTACAAGGAGGAGGGAGAAAAACTGTTTTTCTTAACCTCTGAGAATACGACAAGAAGCAATGGGCTTAAATTGGAGCAACAGCGGTTTAGGTTGGATATTAGGAAAAACTTCCTAACTGTCAGGGTGGTTAAGCACTGGAATAATTTGCTTAGGGAGGTTGTAGAGTCTCCATCATTGGAGATTTTTAAGAGCAGGTTAGACAAACACCTGTCAGGAATCGTTTAGATAATACTGAGTCATGCCATGAGGGCAGGAGACTGGACTAGATGACCTCTCAAGGTCCCTTCCAGTCGTATGATTCTATGATCTTGCTTTCTGGTGTGAAGAAACTATAAATATGGATTCAAAGAAAGATCCTTTTATCTCTGGATAGTTTGGATTTTAACAGGGCAGAATAACTGAACGAGAAGACAGAGATCCCCAGAGTTATTCTGGGTAGCCCTGAGAGATTTTTGAGAAATTGGCAGATTACTATATCTCTGTTACCATTTCGAATTACAAACTGTGACTCATCTGTTATTATATTTTACCTGCTTTAACCTCTCAGCTCTCATTTCCTTTTCTTGGCTAATAAACCCATAATTAGTTTACTATATAATAGACTGCCAACATTGTCTTTGGTGTAAAATCCAGGGTACCAATTGATCTGGGGTAAATGACTGGCCTCTTGGGATTGGGAGAAACCTGATGTGGTGGGATTTTAAGTTTGTGACCTTTTATCACAAATTCAGTTTGGGTGGCAAGATAGACAGGATAGTCTAAGGGGACTGTCTGTGATTCCATGGTAAGACTGGGATAGTGATCCAGGAGTTCACATTTGTTACTGGCTTGGTGAAATCTAATTATGGAACAAACCACCAGTTCAGGGTGTCTGCCCTGAGGTCAGCACTCTCAGCTGTGAGCTATGCTCATAGGCACCGACTCCATGGGTGCTCCAGGGTTGGAGCACCAATGGGGAAAAATATGGTGGTTGCTGAGCACCCACCGGCAGCCCCCCATCAGCTTCCCCCCACCAGAACCTTCCACCTGCCAGCAGGCCCTGTGGATCAGCGCCTTTCCCCCACCCCCTGGTATGCCGCCTGCCCACTGCAAACAGCTGTTTTGTGGTGTTCAGGAGGCTGGGAGGGAGGGGGGAGAAATGAGGATGCAACATGCTTGGGGAGGGGGCGGAACTGGGTGGGAAGAGGTGGGGCAAGGGTGGGGCCTTGCGGGGAAGGGGTGGAGAGGGGGAAGGGCCTGGGGCAGAACTGGGGGTTTGAGCACTCCCCAGCACTTTGGAAAGTCGGTGCCTGTGGCTACACCAGACAGCATGACACAGATCATGAATAAATCTGAATGTGAACAAGATCAAGAAACATGTCTTGGTGCCTCCAGTGGTTTCTGTTGTTGCCATCTAAATGTTTTTGCTGAGATGAGGGAAGAAGGATTGGCTGTGGGGGTGGGGAGGGAGAGAGAGTGTGTGCGTGTGCGTTCATACGCATCTGTAATCCTGAGCTTCCTATCTCTGTTTTCTCCCATAGGGCAAATTCACTACAGCCAGTGATGTCTGGGCTTTTGGGGTGACACTATGGGAGACCTTCACTTTTTGCCGAGAGCAGCCATATTCCCAGCTGTCAGATGAACAGGTCATTGAGAATACTGGAGAATTCTTCAGGGATCAGGGGCGGCAGGTAGGAAAAGCGGTGGGAAAATACATCCGAGGAAGAGACAGAAAATAATTAATTCAGGGTGGGGTGGGGAGGTACTCATTCAACATAATCAGCCCATGAAAAGCTTGGTTAAGGATAAATTAAGCTTGAAAGTGCAAGTTCTATCAAAACCTTTAAAGGAAGAGCTCCATAAACTTTCAATTTCCAATGTAAACAGAAATACAATGTTAGAGAGGCTGAAAATTCAGAGTTAAGGTCGGTCTCACTTTAAAGATGAAAAAGGAGCGTTTGGAAATGTCCAGTGCAGGTTCCTGCAGAGCCCTCTCTGTGCCTAGGTTCTTTGAGAATGTCCAGAAACGTAGAGGAACTTAGAGGCTAGGGTGACCAGAAAGCAAGGGTGAAAAATTGGGATGGGGGGGGGTAATAGGGTCCTAAAGAAGACAAAGCCCCTAATATTGGGACAGTCCTGGTAAAATCTGGACATCTGGTCACCATACTTCCAGCACACACAGGGTTACGTCGTCAGTAGCTTTCAAAATCAAGAGCACAATTTTCTAGACAACCTTGGCAGCTCCCCCCATCAGATCCCTTAGACTGAGCTACACCTGTGTTGGCAATAGAAACTCCCCTGGCTCCTGACTTCTCAAAGCCATCATAATCCGCACTGCCAAGTGCCTTTTCTGGGAGCAGTTCTACTTCATTGCTCCGCCAGGCACACTAGTTTTTCATAGATTCCAAGGCCAGAATGGACCATTCTGATCGTCTAGTCTGATCTCCTGTATAGCACAGGCCACAGAACTTCCCCACAATAATTCCTGGAGCAGATCTCGTAGAAAAAACATCCCATCTTGATTTCAAAATGGTCAGTGGTGGAGAATCCACCACAGCCCTTGGCAAATTGTTCCATTGGTTAATCACCCTCATTGTCAAAAATATATGCCCCTTGTTTCCAGTCTACAGTAGCAAAGTATCACTAGACACTTAGTCAGGTATATAATACCCAAATTCCGTATCCTGCATTCTGGCACACTGCTAATGTGCTCTGTCTGCATTCAGTGTGCTTCATTCCTACCCGACATGCACAGCAATGGCTTGGCGATGGAAACACCCATTGGCATGACATACATTGCTGAGTATTTTCAGCATGATTCACACCCATCAGAGTCAGTTTCAGCCTCTCTGCGGTTTCAGGCAAACATCTTTTTGGTGAAACTTTGTTGCTAGAGTTGTTTGAAAATGTTTTGACTAATAGGTTTCCTTTGGAAAATGCAGTTTCATTAAAATCAGAACTTTTCACAGGAATGTGTTTGATTTTGATGAAATTTCACTGGAAAAATCTCTAAGTGAATCATTTCAGCTTTCTCATTTAATTTCAATAATGTCAAAATGTTTTGTTTCAACTTTACTGTTTTGACTTTTATATTATATTAAAATTAATATTATCTACTATTAAATATAATATATTAAATAGTTTATATTGTTTTGACATTCAATAAGGTAAAATTATTTCATTTTAATAAAAACATTTTGATGTTTTGGAATTTCCATTCGGTGGAAAATTTAGACTTTCATTTCAATTTGGAAAGAAAACAAATATTGAAATGTTGGAATTTCCTGCAGAATGGAAATTCCATTTTCTGCCCAGCTCTTTGTCGCTGCAGCTGCATACATCTGATGATGTATGCATATGATGATTTCAGGCAGCTGGGTTAAGGTTTGGTGAAGTTAGCATATGTGTGTGTGGAGTGGGGGGAGTTGTGTTGTGTGTGTATTAGAATCAGGATTCTAATGGAATGGGAGGTTCCGACTTTATTCCTGAGTCCCCATTGCAGCTCCGTTTGCAAAGTTGCTTTCATCATATTTTTTTAAAATTCCAGTGCAAACTTTTTCATTTAGTGTAACCTTCTCCTGCAGCACTGGCAGCCCAGATCCAGCCTGAGCTCGAGAGTGAGCCGGAGAGTAAATAGGCTGGGAGCAAAAGGCTTCATCACCATTGTACCCTAGCTACTTTTGATGGCTCGTGTTTTCTGTGTTTGAGGCACTTTGCTGGATTGGGTCTGAACCCTCTGAATTGTGCAGGATTGAGCCCTAGCACGATCCCAACTGCTCTGAGTGCTCCCAGTGTTCAGAGGACAGTAGTAATTAGCTGGGTAATGGGATACAATCAAACCTCTGCATTCAATGTCCCATTTCTTGAGCCCAATACATTAGGCAGTTCACAATAAATCTGGGACCTTTGGCTTTCTTTTACTACAATGGGGCACCAGCCCCTCCATAATGAGAAATCAAGTTCCCTGGGATGAGTTTGCTCTTCTTCCAGGCTAAGTATGCCATTAACTCTCTGCTTTTGTAATGTCTGTCTTGTTTTGAAGACATACCTTCCCCAGCCTGCTCTCTGCCCTGATCCTGTCTACAAGCTAATGCTCAGCTGCTGGAGACGAGACACGAAAGATCGCCCCTCCTTCCAGGAAATTCACCGCCTCCTCCAACCACCAGCCAGCGAAGAGTGACACTTTGCTTCCCTCACACGTCCTGGTCCTCATCCCACCCCAGAAGATCCACCTGTAAAAACTGAAGCCACTTCACCTGGACTCACAACAAAACCTGGGCAGTGGTGCTTCTTCTACTGCACATTAAACAATCACCATAAGCGGAGAAAAAAGTGAGAAGGAACCAAGCCTAGATCAGACCAAATCCATAGCTCATATGACAAGCTAACTCTGGAATGACAAAGGATGAACAAGGGTTACTGATAGATGTGGCATGTTCCTGTTTATCAGTGGATTCAGTCAAAGAGGATTCTGTTTTCCCATTTTGGAAGGGGAAATGTAAGGTCCATATTCTCCATGAGGAGGCTCCTTGTGCAGGGAGCATGTGCTGGAAATGCATCTGTGGATGGGAGCACACACCAGGAAAGTGCCTGGTAAAAGGAGGGTAGTTGGGGGATGTGCCTAGTGCAGGGAATGCAGGTAAGGAACACAGTAATGCAGGAGTTGCCACTAAAGCAGAGTGGGCTGTGCAATTACAAAGTGAAAACTGAACCTGTCTGGACACTTTTAGGTTTCAGACAGGCTCAACGGATTTAGCATTCGCCTGGTTAGAATTCCTCCCATCCTTGCTTGGTTATAGCCCTTTAGACAGGAGAAAGCCCAAACACATTGTGTAGTACAATGTGCCAGCTGCTGGGCTGGAATGTGCATTCTGCTTGGTAGGTGAACATTCCCACTGCAATGGAGGCATTGCTTTCTGAGGAGCATATGGTTTACTGCATCTGCTGCAGGACCAATGAGGAATGACAAGCCACCCATCTAGAGGACAGCAGAAGTGCCCTCCTTTGATCCAGGCACGGCCTCTTGAGAGGGCCTTATGTCCTTGAGAAATGCATTCTGCATCTGCTGTTCATGTTGTCAAGGTAGGGAAATCCTACAGCTACCAGATTAGTGGGGTAGGTGCTAGCTCTGCATTTCCGGAGAATCAGAGTTAGAGAGATGTTTTAGATCAAACATTTAATTTCAAAGGGTAGTGGCCATAATCACCCAGTTCCCTCCCCATGTATAACCCCCCTTCTTGAGCTTTAATAAGTAAAGGAACAGGATGTTGCACTGCTCTGGACATCCGCCAGCACCGAGGGCTGCCACTAGCACCCACTCCTGCTTGTAGTAACCTTGAGCACCGTGATAACATTGTTTGTTGTGAATATAATGCCTGGAGTTACCACTAATGATAGCTCCTCTCCTACCTACCCCATCTTGACACAGAAGCTCTCTTGGCATGTCATGTTCTATTCTAGGGCTTGGTCTGACCCCCAGCTGTGGTCTGGCAGGATTTCCAGCCAAAAGTACTTGGGACCAATCTAGCCATGGTTGGAGCTTCTGTGAGAATGAATGTGCTCCCCTGGCATCCCCTAGATTTGGCTGCTGCATGCATGAATGATTTGGGCAGTGTTCCTACTGGTCCTGTTTGCTCTGTCAGTTTCCAGTCAATGTACACAAAGGGGCTTGCTGATGCAATGGGTGTGAAAGTGAGACCCTTACAGTATGGAATACACCTTTGTTCCCTACAAGGATGCCTGTTGTTTGCATACACATCAGCCCTTGAAATTCAACAGGGAACACAGTTGGTCTGATATGCTCATCCTGAGATACGCAAACCCATAGCACTGTTTCCAGTATACTATAACCTAGCATGGACAGGGCGTGCGTATACGGGTGCTGTGCCTGTGCTAAGTGAGCAAACCATTGCAGGGACATGGGCTGTGTGAAATAGTTGGCTGCCTCACTCATCCTGACAGCAGCTGGTATGTCAACACAGCAGCTCTATTTGCATCAGAACCACCTTGGCTATCACCACCTAGCAAGACTTACAATTGCAGTTGTACCAGTTGCCAAGGTGGCTGGAATGACTCATGAACGTGGGTGCCAACCTCAGGGCAGGCTGTTAAGAAACGAGGCACAAACCCCAAACTGGTTGTATGTTCTGTACTTAGATTTCACCAACCAAGTAACAAGTGTGAACTCCTCAACCATTGTAACAGCCTTAACGTGGCTCAGGCACTCAGGGATGTCTTGTCACCCAGACAAGCCTGCCTCTGTGATAGATGGTCCCTTACACCAAAAATCACAGCAATATTCAGGTTATACAAGTCCCAAAGTACCACTCACTTAGCCCAGGTCAAGTGCACCCTAGATTTCTCACTAAAGACAATGTTTGTAGTCAATCCTGTAATAAACTATCGAAAGGTTTATTAAAAGAAATAAGAGTTATTTACGGGGTTAAAGCAGGTGCCAAAAGATTATGATAGCTGCTATAATATGCAAGCTTTATATGTTCTTTGCTTATGTTTAGGAATCTTTGCCCCTCAAAGTCCACACAGCATTTTTATTCCCTTTGCCCCTGAGTTCAAACTGATGGGACAAACATTTGTGCACGTCACCTCTTCATGGGTGTGGGGGGAGAAATCAACACGTTTTTTGTCCACTGATGTACCACAGTGGCTTGTCTTGTGTCTGTAGATCTTTTGGTGGGCAGGAGATGACACTTCTTGTGGTACACTAGTATTTCACACTTTGGTAATGCTTCTCTCCTGACGGTGGTGGGC
Source organism: Natator depressus (assembly GCF_965152275.1). Lineage (NCBI taxonomy): Eukaryota > Metazoa > Chordata > Testudines > Cheloniidae > Natator > Natator depressus. Next base: position 41,119,471 of record NC_134241.1, on the reverse strand, counting down.
GTATCCCAGTTTCATAGCAAACGCTTTCATAGTTACAGAACAAATACCTTATATTACCTTATAACATGGGATACAGATATTATAAGTGGAATAATACATGCAGCATCCTACAAGCATTTCATAAAGTATAAACTAAACACATTCTGATAACTCTTATATCTGTTTTAACCATACTAACATACAGGTGAGCCAGACTGGTTTCCAACTCTGTATTTGTCAGTGTTCAGTGAGGCCTGGGCACTCGCCATGAGCTGGCACCTGGTCTGCCAGTGTTACACTCTTACTTTCTAGGATTCCTCTGGGGGCTCACAATGTTGCTGGGAGTGTGGGTAATTTCCCTGAGTGAAATTATGCATTTTGGGGTGGAGTGGGGAGGATGGGCTGAACCTGGGCACGTTCAGTGCTTGTGCATTCCCAACTACACAGGGATCCAAATATTGCAGACTGCACTGGTGCAGCCAACGCTAAGCTAACAGCTTCATGCCAGACACTGCAAACAGCTAGCAGAACCACCACTTGGGATGGCTGTTGTTTGCAGTCCTAAGCTGTTGCAAGCTTAATGCATTCCAAGCAACAGTTAGTGGTGACATATTCTTAGCTAGTATAGACTGGCCTTTGTGCATGATGATGGGAGGAGACAGGTTCTGAGCCTATACATAAAGAGCACTCAGCGCTATATTCTGTTTATTTTTCTCCATACAAATAGTAAGTACCATCAAAGAAATGATAGGAAAATAATTCAAATTGCATCAAGAGCAGAATTTGTCATTCCTGTATTCCCTGAAATTCAAAAAAAATAGAGAAGTTCCTTGGCACTTTTCTTTCCTATGAAAATGAAATCTGTCATTCAGTCGTAGCTGCGATCCCAGGCCCCATGGCCATAAAATCAGTCTCTGTGCACAAATTACTTCCAGTCTTGGGCAGGTTAAGGCAAATGGCAAAGCTTTAGTCATGCTAAAAGCTGTTTAATCTCTCCCATGAAAAGGACCTTTCTGGAATCTCTGATCAGCATGGGACTGAGACTAGGCTCAGGAATGACAAAGGGCGAGACTTAACGGATTTCTTTCAAAGGCTAATTTGATTTGCTGGGTCCTGAGTTCTAGCAGGGTTTCCCTGCAAGGGTTGGTCACCCTAAACTACTAACATAGAGTATTTTCTTTCATTGCTTAGGTGTTCACAGTTTTCATCAAAAACCTCCTCATTTTGGTGCCAGACACGACCCAGAGTGTCCTAGCCCCCTTCTATACTGTAGGAATAATCGTTTAAAAATCATGCTTAAGCACAGTTTAAATGTGATTGTAGCCAAATTGGATTCTAACATGATTTGGTTGGTCAGGTAATATAGGCAGGGCCCTTCCTAGGCTAGGGAATGGAGGTGTTACCCTGAAAGTTGGATTTGGGCACCCATAGAATAACCTGCTTATCACCCCCTTACTCTATGCCTCCCAAGGTATGAGTTTCCAAGGCCGTTAAGGAAAACACTAAAGGACACAGATATAACCTTCCGATTAAATGATTTTATTAAGATAACTAATAATCCCTGCTACAGGATATTCTAAGAATAAAAATCAGAGACAAATCCCTTGTTGCAAGTTGAAGGGAATTTAAACTGCAGTAGTATACAGTCTAAATCAGGGGTGCGCAAACTTAGGGTTCCAAAACTGTATGGCGGGCCGGGTAGGGAAGGCTGTGCCTCCCCAAACAGCCTGGCCCCTGCCCTCTATTCGTCCCCTCCCACTTCCCGCCCCCTGACTGTCCCCTTCAGAACCTCCGACCCATCCAACCCCCCTGCTCCTTGTCCCCTGACCTCCCCCCTGCTCCCTGTCCCTTCATTGCCCCGACCACTAACCACACACCCGCTCCCTGACAGGCCCCCCAGGACTCCCATGACTATCCAACCGCTCCCTGCTCTCTGTCCCCTGACTGCCCCCCCCAGAACCTCCACCCCATCCAATTGCCCCCTGCTTACTGTCCCCTGACTGCCGCCCGGGATCCCCTGCCCCCTATCCAAGCCTCCCCCCCAGCTCCCTGCCCCCTTATCATGCTGCTCAGAGCACCAGGATTGGCAGCCGTAAGTAGTGCATTCCTATGGGGAGCAATTTAATACACAACACCGGTGGCTCTCGCAGGAGCTCGCAGCCCCACCACCCAGAGTCTTGGCAGCACGGCAAGATGAGGCTGTGGGGGAGGGGGGCTAAGCTCCCCAGCCGGGAGCTCAAGGGCCGCGCAGGACGGTCCCGTGGGCCACATGTGGTCCGTGGGCTGTAGTTTGCCCACCTCTGGTCTAAATGATGCACTCTGCCACAGATGGCCAGTCTGTGACAGATCGCTGACAGCAGTTCTTAATTTACACTTTACATTTTACATAGGTAAATTACAATGAAAACACATAAACACGTCTTAAGCATATACATACTAATACTAAACTACACTTATGCTCTACTATAATTAAAATTAACAGGCCTACACTACTGAGTCCACTGTGTTGTCAGATGCTGCTGGGTCACCTCTGGTTACCTGCCAGTTTAGAATGTTCCTTTGAAATTCTCTCTCTCCTTCTCTCTATCTAGCAGTCCTTCCAGCAGATCTTCTCGCTGGCTCCTGACTTTGCCTGCTGATCGTCTCCCTTTTATACTGTCCTATCCAAACTTTCTTTTGTACTATTTATTTTTAACCTCTGCTGAGCATGCTCATCATCAAACATTCCCTCATCCTTAGCTACCAGGAGAAGTAGCCCCAAGCTAGCCCAGACTGGCACTGCTTGGCTGTTCCTTACCCTTATACTGCACATGCTCACTTGCATTATTTCTACCTTAGAGACACAATCACTTCATTCGACCTTAGTGCCCAGACTCCAGATCTAGCCTACTTTGTGGCCATACCTCATTTTACTCTCAGGTCTGGTTATGTGACTTACAATGTTCAATGGTAAATGACCTGCAGCTTACAGTTGGTGAAGTGACACCTGCTTATTCCAGAGGGAAGCCAGAGACACCGAATGGGGGGTAGGAATACAAAACGGAATCTCGGGGAATTTTTTGGTATCAAAGAATTCAGGAAGTTTCCTCCCATCCCCACTGGCTCACCAATCTGTGTTAGAGCCCCACTCACATCATTTAAATGGTGCTGAGGCCTGAATTGTAAACTCTGCTTTACATTAGTGTAGCCGGGCCTCAGCTCTAAGTAACTCAGGGACTAGGAAAGATTTGCAAACACTGCTTTTAAGTGTGACTGCTCTCCCATCACTGAGCCAATTCCTCCAGCAGCTTCTGCTCTACAGATCAAACTCAGTGATCTAGTGAGGTGCTCTCACAGCAGAGACAAGAGGCCATGAGATCTCTTCCTGCATGTGACTCCTGGGAATGGAGGGAAGGGAATCCGAGCAGAGGACAGCATCTGAACCAAGTACAAGGAGGACAAGGACCTGTGGGGGTGAATGTAGTAAGTGCTGGCACCAGTCAGCCGTGGAGAATCATCCCATGAAGAGATGGGGAGGCCAACAGTGGGAGTTAAAGGCAATAGGCATGTGCAAAAAGGTCCTATAGTGAGAGTGGCTGGACAGATTAGCAAGGGATGTGACAAAGGGAAAGAGGAGAGATGGACATGGTGGAGGGAGGACGGTGCAGAAAAGATGGTGGATGATCAGTGGCAGGAAGAAGCAGGAGGGATGGTCCAATGTTTAGGGCACTAGCCTGGGAGTCAAGAGACTAGAGCACAACAGGATCCATCTAGTTCAGGATCCTGTCTCCAGGTGGGGCCAGTACCAGATGCTTCAGAGGAAGGTGCAAGGAACATGGAGTTGGACATGTCACCTTTACCAAAGCGCTCTGGCCCCATGTACAGCAAATGTATGGTTTGGCACAACCCTTCTCAAGAACCAAGGGATTGTGGGACTGGCAGTCGGGAAGACGGGGAGGGGCACGGGCACATGGGAATTGTAGTGGGGCTGCAGTGTATGCTGGGAAAGGGAAATAAAGGAGTTCTGTATTGCCCAGGGTGGGGGGATGGACGGCTTGTGTTGTGCTGGGGTTTGGAGTAGATGCTCATAGTGGTCTCTTCTGGCCTTACGATCTCTGAGATCAAACTTGTGTGGGCCTTGCCACAGAGAGAAAGAAAGAAACATGGAGAACACAGAAATGGCTGGTGGGTCTCTGGGACAGAGTGGAGGCCGTGGCTAAAGGTGAGAGGGAGGTACCCCAGGACAAGGGAGTTCATTTACCTGAGAGTTTGTTCAGAGAGCTTTTCAGAGGGTAAAGAAATTGATGCTGAACATTGGCACAGGGCTTGTAGGAAGCCTAGGGTGAGCATCTGCTTATTGTCATGCTGTTGTGGAGGGCTTTGTGGGTCAGGGTGGGAGAAAGTCTCCCCTTATTTCACTGTGTCAAGAGTAGGAGATAGCTGAGACCTGAGGGAAGGCTGTGGCTCCATGCAGGTGCAGTTAGCTTACTGGAGCTCTTGGTATTTGGACTCTCACTGAACTTGTTTGCTCTAGAAGGGCTGGTGTTTTCCTAACTTAGAGGCAGAGCTAAGTTAAACTATTCAACCAGGTGAGAGAGAAGTCAAGGCAGAGTTGGAAGGGGAAACTGAGGCAATTGCTGTATCACCAGGTGTGATAAAAGCAGGTGGTATTGGTGCCTATAGGGGAAGTTTCTTCCTAGCACTCCCAGTTAGTGGTTGGCTTATATCCTGAAACAGGAGGCATTTTATCCCTTAGCCATTTTAAACCCGTATAATGTAATTTTAGATGTTCTTAAGATTTATGTTAATATCCAGCCCTTTTATATTCCTTGTAAGCTTTTGTTCTCTTATGGCAATGAGGTCTGCAGTTTAAAAGGGAAACTAGAAATGCCTGGTCTACCTTCTTTATACCATTCATTGTTTTGTATGCCTTAATCATGCCACCTCATATCTGTGTCCATGTTACGTCTTTTCATTTTAGTGGACGGTTTCTCAGCCCCCCAGTATTTCTGCTAAATAGTGTGGCAGAGTTGAGCCTAGATTTTCAGGCAGGGGTGCTCTGGGTTGTGCCTAGGGACCAGCTCAGTACTCACTGACTCCAGCCACCTTTGCACCGAGCTCCTGAGCTGCACTGTGAACCCGTCAGGTCCAGCCCAGGATCTGTGCATCTGTCTGTGAGCTCTCTGTGACCTTGTCCTATATTTGATCTGCACATTTAGTGCTACAAAAATAATCCTGAGAAATGCATCACCCCCATTGATGCTGATTTGCTACAGCACAGTCACCTGGTGCTGGATCTAGAGTTAGAGCAATTCTGGACATGGACTGGAGAAATTCACAGTGAAACCAGTGGAAACTCCTTAATCTTCCACTCCCCCCTGTAAAACAAGCAGTCGCACTGGTTTAACACCATACGGTTAAATGGCTACAAGTCTGTGTGTAGGAGAAATACATAAGGAGGGTAACTTGGGAGTACTTACATTTACCACCAAGTGACAATAAGGTCCCACAAAGGAGTTGGCTGATGAAGATGCTCCGGCGGCCTGCAGGGCACCCTTCTACCTCTATTTGAGTCCATATGGCTGAAATCTGGTTTGCTTACATGCCTCTGTGCACAGGGCATGTGAACTGTTTTCATTCTGGTTTGGTAGGATTGTACATCCACTTAGCACTCACTTAGCAGGCATGTGATGACCACACATCCTAGTGGAAAGAAGAGGAGTACTTGTGGCACCTTAGAGACTAACCAATTTATTTGAGCATGAGCTTTCGTGAGCTACAGCTCACTTCATTGGATGCATCCGATGAAGTGAGCTGTAGCTCACGAAAGCTCATGCTCAAATAAATTGGTTAGTCTCTAAGGTGCCACAAGTACTCCTTTTCTTTTTGCGAATACAGACTAACACGGCTGTTACTCTGAAACATCCTAGTGGTTGTCTCCAGGGCAGTCAGGCCCAGCTCAGATGAACCTGAAGGCAATGACAGCAGACTTAACCTAGTTTGTGTGACTTTTGTTTCTTCACACAAACTTGCACCGAAATAGCCTGTCCGTTTCAGTTCACACCTTTCTGATCAACTTCAGCAAATTCTAACAAGACACTTTTCTTTTGAAATATGAATGTTCCCACAGTGACCTGCCACGAAATAACAGAAGATGTAAATTAAAAGCCTTTGGATTATTTTGGTGCAAGTTTGTGGGGAGATCAGTCTTGGCTGTGATAGAGAAGGGGGAGCCAGTGGATGGTGCAGAGAAGGAATTGATAGCAGATTGGTGGGCCACTAGGTGTGGGATGGGTTGGTGTGGGGTCAGAGGAGGAGGTTTTAACAGGCATCAGGTTTAAAACAAACAAAAGGAAGTATTTTTTCACACAACACAGTCAACCTGTGGTACTCCTTGCCAGAGGATGTTGTGAAGGCCAAGACTATAACAGGATTAAAAAAAGAACTAGGTAAGTTCATGAGGGATCAATGGCTCATCAATCAATCATCAGTGGTGTCAAGGCTGATTCCCTACTCTGGCACTTTGAGTGCAGAAGGTGGGGGCCCGCAAGGATTATAAAAATGAATACTGGCCATTCCAGGCTTGTATTAAACTCCCAACGTTACAGCTTCTCTCTAACCTTGGATGGGTAGATGCTGCCAATACCCAAATGCAAAAAAACCCCTTTTGAGAATCCAGAAAGGAGCACTTGGGAATTCCTTCCTGTGGGGTACCCTCAAGCCCTTTCACTCCCACTCCAGGGAAGAGCTGAGAAAGAAAAACAAAGGAAATCAGCTGTTGCCCCCAGCTAATTAAACAACATGCACAAACCTCTTAGGGACATAAAAATTCAATCCTGTTCTTAAGAAAGGTAAATTTTATTAAAAACAAAAGGAAAGAAAATACATCTGGAAGTTAGGCTTTTTGCTAGATTGAAAAAAACCAAACCACAAAAATTAAGCATCAAGATAGCTCTCTTGAGGTTCAACTTAAAGGTTACAAGCAAAACAAAAGCACCTGGGGTTAGCACAGGGGAGTCCACAAGCCAATAAGAAATAAAAGAAATAACCCTAATCGTGTCTTCCTAGATCTTCCCTGACTTACTTATATATCTGGGGTTTCAGATAAGCAATTTCTAGGTATGATCTGATGGTTCTTCATACCTGGCTTAAAGCTTCTTACATCATAGTTCAGCCCTGTTTCTGTTCTGCATCTCCTCTCTCCAGCGAACAACAACAGACAGACAAAGGGAAAGTTTTTTTCCAGTTTTAAAAAGTTCTAGCCCTCCCATTGGCTCTTTTAGTCAGGTGTCCACTCCCTTCTTTTTACCTATGGGCTTTTTAAACTCTTTACAGGTAAAGCAAGTAGAGAACAGCTACCAAGAGGGATTTTATAGCTAACTGGCTGGCTGGTTGTCCATAAAAGGAAACTTCCCCCACCCCTTCATTTATCACAAATGGCTATCAGCCAGGATGGTCAGGGATGATGTCCCTACCCTCTGTTTGCCAGAAGCTGGGAATGGGCGGCAGGGGATGGATCACTTGATGATTACCTGTTCTGTTCATTCCCTCTGGGGCACCTGGCATTGGCCACTGTTGGAAGACAGGATACTGGGCTAGATGAACCTTTGGTCTGACCCAATATGGCCGTTCTTATGTTATAGTATTCAGAAAGGGCTGGACAGAAGGGAAAGCTTGGTTCTGCAAACCATATGCCCAAGGCGCTGGAATCCACTCAATGTCTGTTCCTCACCCCAACACATGCACAGCTGTGAAACAAACCCAAACACAAGACAAATGTTATATCAGAAACTCTTAACACATCTGATGACTCCCTTTTTTACAGCTATCTGCATCACAGACTGATGAAGGTAAAGATAGGGCCCACAATGGAACTATGATTCCAAATCTGCTGTGGAATTCAAACTCTGCAGCCTGGAACCATCTCTGAGCAGGGCATTGCATTTGGTTTCAGCAAGCTAGATACCTTTAGTTTTACAGGCACTTAAAAAAAATCAACCAAATCAATCATGTTGGAGTTTGCTTTCAGAAAGCCAAGCTGGGCTTTTTTTTGGTCCAGTTTTGGAAAAAGGAGCTCATCTGCAGAGCTGTTTTCAAGAGCAAAGCTTGCCAACAGAGCTGAAAAATTCTGACCAGCAGAGTACTGTGTCCAGTTTTGGTCACCAATGTATAGAAAGGATATAGAGAAACTGGAAAGGATCCAGAGGTGAGCGACAAAGATGATCCAAGGGATGGAATGCAAAGGCTGAGCAGAGGCTGAACGAACTGGCTATGTTTAGTTTGGAAAAGAGGAGATTAAGGGGGATATGACAGCGGTCCTCAAATACTTAAAAGGCGGCCATAAAAAAGATGGAGAAAAGTTGTTCTCTCTTGCCACAGAGGGCCGGACAAGAGGCAATGGGTTCAAACTACAGCACAGCAGATTTAGATTAAATCCCAGGAAAAACTTCCTAGCTGTACGAACAGTCGGACAATAGAACAGACTTCCTGTGGAAGCTCCTTCACTGGAGGTTTTCAAAAGGAGGCTGGAGAGCCACCTGTCCTGGATGGTTTAGACCCAACAAATCCTGCACCTTGGATGGGGGTTAGTGATGTAGAATTCAAACCCTTGCAACTGCCTCCAGTACTGGTTTCACTGTCAGAGCCAGGTCAGGTCCCACGCTTAGATGCATAGATTTAGATGTGTACAGTTGTTTCCATTCACACCAATAAGATGTTGGCAAATTAAATGACATTTTTTCCCCCTCTGGTGTTTCTCTCACAGCTCAGACCAACTCTTCTAGAAAATAGATAAAGTTAAAGCAGCTAATTAGGAAACTGTCCAGTTACTTCTGCCCCAAACTGACCTCCATCATCTTTAAATTGCTGGAGAATGTCTCAATTCTAAATGAGTATCATAATGAATTTGCTAGTATGTATGTCTCACCACTGCCCTCGGCTGCCTAGAATCAAAACCGATTCACTATGTGTCATATACTTGACACTGCTGAAAGTTAATGGAGACTCTCCAGTAGCTCCAATAACAGGGAGTCTGACTTTTTCTCCTCTCCTACCCCCCGTCAAATGGTAGGGTCTGAGTTCTGTTCCCATCAAGCTGCAGGAGACCAGGGTTTGCAGCAAGGTGACTACTGTAATGTGCTAAGTAGCCATGAACTTGTTACAGGATCAACAATACGCTGAGCTATTTGCAAAATATTAATATGAAAACAAGCAGACCCTCTGTGTCAGACTGACCTAGCCCAAGCAATGTTTGGGGCTCCCTTTGCAGCAGCAGTCATGAAGTAGCAAACATTGGACTCCAATCATCACTTATGGTCTAAGATTTTTAAAAATGGCTTGTCACACTTGAGTTCCTAAATCCATTCTGGTCACCTAAAGTAGTGGATGGATTTTTTCCCCCCAAAGTGTCAAGGACCCAGCAGCAATCACTGAAATCAGTGGAACTGCTGGCTGCAGTGTAGCATTTCGCAAAACCAGACCACTTCTTTAGGCACCTAAATATGGATTTAAGGTACTAACTTTAGCCCCCTCTCCCCTTTCATAAAAAATCTTGGCCATTGAAGTCAATGGCAAAACTCCATGGCAAGAGGATTGGGCCCAAAATTGAAAAGTTGTGCTATGCTATCACCAGCAATATTGGTGCATTTTCAAGGAAGTAAACAAAAGGGATTTCTGGATTTGATAGCATAGCTAAATCTTGTATGCAGTGTAGTTGTAGACGTGTCAATCCCAAGATATTAGAGAGACAAGGTGAGGTAATATATATGATATTACCTCATCCATCTTGTCTCTCTAATAGCTAAATCTTAACATTTTGCCTCCCTAAATTCCCTCTTCAATTTCACTTGAATATTGTCCTAAACTGTTTTGTAGTGTTGATGTGATATTGGCTGCATTCTGCCCCAGAACTTGCTGCCTTTCCCTGGCTCATGTGTATATACAGTTTGTAAAGATGTTTGTAAAACTCTTTGGGTCCTTTGGGATAAAAGATGCTATAAAAGTGTATGATATAGTAGGTATTATTAATAATTGTTAAGCTTCCTAGCAACCACAGGTGCAAAAGCCTCCTTTCTCATAACATGGAACAAAAGCCTATTGCACGCAGCAGGTGCAAAGCTGCACCTTGTGTTGTCACTTACGCCAGTGCTAATTGTGTGCAAAAAGGGTGTGGAATACAACCATTGGGAGTTGGTGGCATTCTGCACATACGTTGCAGACGTAAATACTGACACAAGGTGCACAGTAGTGGGAAATTGGGCCCCAGACTTCCCTCGTGCAACTTGGCAATGTGCCCCAAATTGGAATTGGTGAAGCATGGAGAGTTTTATAAAAGAGCTTGCCTTTAAGAGGTTTGGAGCACCTGTAGCTCCCATTGACTCCACCTGTAGTTCAGCATGATCAGCGTCTTTGCAAAGCAGGTCCATAAAGGGCAACAGGTCAGATTTCCTCTCCCAGCAGTAAGTCATCATCAGTGTAAATCTACTGACTTGAATGAGGTGAGAAGGAGAAGAATGTAGCCCGTATCTAACTGATGTGGATGGTTTATTGCTCTGTGCCTGTGTTGTAAATACCAAGCGTATCTGTTTAATGAACCTTCATGTCTGTTTTCCTGCCCTCCCCAACTGCAGAAAGTATGTCTCTGAAACAATGTTGTGACTCCGTTGCTGGAGCTAGTGGGTCCTTGTGCTGTACAGCTCAACCTAGTGCAGAGCATGTCAAATAGCGTCTTCCATTCCTAACACATAGTACTCGATCTAATCACAGTGTCTAACTCCAATACTCATGCCAAAACTGCTCTCTACAAGTGCTCTGTATTTGAAAAGGAGACATGATACACATGTATAGTTTTCTGTAGTTCCTTATTTATTCTCTGTAAGAACACTCTGAATTGTACTTCTGTAAAATGATCAATTGTAAATAACAATCATCTTTAAAAACCCAGGCTGCTGCCCGTGTTATGTCTGTGCAAACTGCAGGATGGTCCAAGTCATGCGTTGGTGTGTGTGTAAGTGGGGGGAGTCCTGTTCTCATGCGCTGCCCTTCACTGACTGAGACCAGCACAGAGACCTGTGTGCTTTGCAGCAGGGAGCAAAAACCATTACTTCCCCTTTGAGTAAGGACTGGAGGGCTGGCTGTAGCCCGCTCCAGATCCCATCAACACAGACCAGTCCAAGTTTTGCCTCCTTCAGGGTCTGAGGGATGACTATGTCTAAGCTGCAGTTGGTGGTGTGATTGCGGCATGGGAATGCATACCAGAGCTAGCCTTAATCTAGCTAGCGTGGCTAAAAATAGTACAGATGCAGCAGTATGGGCTTCAGCACAGGCTGTACAAGCCCCCCAGGGATGCTGGTTATGATCACCATGTTCCTAACCTGCGCCAGATCTATACTGCTACATCTTTATTACCATCTTTAACAGTGCTCACTAGATTAAAGATTGTGCGGGTATATCTACCCAGTCCACAATCACACCTCTGACTGCAGTGTGGGCAAGACACATGAATATGGTCTTTGTCTGCCAGCTAGCCAGGGCAGGAGCTCCTGAGTTCAGCCTCCAACCCTCTCTCCTCACAAGTCCCTAGGCGCAAGCTGCCAGGGCTGGCCTGGATGCAAAAGGTGCCTGGGGACCCATGGACCTGAGTTTGAGAGCTGTGGATTCTCACGCAGGATCCTGCTCTGGCTGTCTCTATAGTGATGCTCCTGGTTAAATGGTTTCCCTTTTGGGTGCTGGAAGTCCTGCCAATTCAAAGACAAGGGTCGCAAGTTCCCAAGCCAGATTTCTCTTTCATGTGCAAAGAGTGGTTATTTATATTGCAAAAATGCCTGAATGTCCCAGGATCAAGGCCCCCACATGCCAGGCCCCATACAAACATGTCACAACAGGCAGTCTGTGCCCTGAAGAGGTTAGGCTAACAAGACGAGACAGGTGGATGGGGGAATGGATATCCGATACAGGGATGAGGGATAAAGCAAGTGGCTGGGCTGATGGTTAGCAATGTCTGGTTTGGTCACTGTCTGCCCCCACAAGCTGGCTGGCATGCTATGCTACACCAGCCTTGAGCCTGATATGGCACATTGGTAGCATGCCACATGTACCAAGGGTTCTCTCATTAAACAGCTTCTGTAGGATAGCTCATTGCACACACTGGGGGCTCCTTGCATCCCTCCCCCAGGCTGACTCAGTGCCACCATCCCATCCCCCTCTATTTCAGAGACTCCCTGCATCTTCCCCACCCCTTCCCTCATGCCAGGGGCTATTCGTGCCCCTTTGTGCCCCTTTCTCCTCATGCCTCCCATTTCTCCCTTCCACCCCATTCTCTGCTGTACCCCACCCCAGCAGGGGCATGGTGTGATTCCCTAGGCCAGGGGCTCTGTGTGCCCTCTCCCCCCACACCTGGGTTCAACATTCTCTCCTATCCCTTCTACAGAGCCTCGCTGTGCCTCTGTGCATCATCCTATTATTTATCATCTTTCTGTCTGGGAGACAAGTCATTCAGGGGGTCACCGTGTTATCTGAAGTGGGGTGTGTGATGGGTTTCCCCCTCCTTTGGGGTGCCGCCTGGGACTGGGGTACCACTGAGCCTGCCTGGCCCACCAGCCTGGGTTCTTCTTCGAGTGCTTGCTCATGTCGATTCCACTGTAGGTGTGCGGAGACTTTTGCCCTAGCGGTACACATAGGGCCAGCTGTGGCGCCCTCTGGAGTGATGTGCTCATGGCGTGGTATATCAGACGCTGCTGGCCCTACGCCCTCTCAGTTCCTTCTTACCACCCATGGTGGTCAGTTGGAGCACCTTTGTCCCTTGCTTTGCAAGTGGTCAGCAGTTTCTCTTCATAGTGAATGCCAATGAAAATGAGGTAGGATCAGAGTCTAAAATAGAGAAAGAACAAGTCAAAAACTACTTAGACAAGTTAAATGTCTTCAAATCACCAGGGCCCTGATGAAATGCATCCTAGAATACTCAAAGAGCTGACTGAGGAGATATCTGAGACATTAGCAATTATCTTTGAAAAGTCATGGAAGACGGGAGACATTCCAGAAGACTGGAAAAGGGCAGATATTGTGCCCATCTATAAAAAGGGAAATAAGGACAACCCAGGGAATTACAGATCAGTCAGCTTAACTTCTGTACCCAGAAAGATACTGGAGCAAATAATTAAGAAATCAATTTGCAAACACCTAGAAGATAATGAGGTGATAAGTAACAGTCAGCATGGATTTGTCAAGAACAAATTGTATTTTCTTTGACAGAATAACAAGCTTTGTGGATGGGGGAAAGTGGTAGATGTGGTATATCTTGACTTTAGTAAGGCTTTTGATACTGTCTCGCATGACCTTTTCATAAACAAACCAGGGAAATACAACCTAGGTGGAGCAACAATAAGGTGGGTGCATAACTGGTTGGAAAATCGTTCCCAGAGAGTAGTTATCAGTGGTTCACAGTCATGCTGGAACAGCATAATGAGTGGGGTCCCTCAGGGATCAGTTCTGGGTCCGGTTCTGTTCAATATCTTCATCAATGATTTAGATAATGGCATAGAGAGTACACTTATAAAGCTTGCGGACGATTCCAACCTGAGAGGGGTTACAAGTGCTTTGGAGGATAGGATTACAATTCAAAATGATCTGGACAAACTGGAGAAATGATCTGAAGTAAACAGGATGAAATTCAATAAAGACAAATGCAAAGTATTCCATTTAAGAAGGAGCAATCAGTTGCACACATACAAAATGGGAAATGACTGCCTAGGAAGGAGTACTGCGGAAAAGGATCTGGTGTTCATAGTGGATCACAAGCTAAATATGAGTCAACAGTGTAACACTGTGGCAAAAAAACCAAACATCATTCCGGGATGTTTTAGCAGGAGTATTGTAAGTAAAACATGAGAAGTAATTTTTCCGCTCTACTCCTCGCTGATTAGGCCTCAGCTGGAATATTGTGTCCAGTTCTGAGCGCCACATTTCAGGAAAGATGTGGACAAATTGGAGAAAGTCCAGAGAAGAGCAACAAAAATGATTAAAGGTCTAGACAACATGACCTATGAGGGAAGACTGAAAAAATTGGGTTTGTTAGTCTTGAGAAGAGAAGACTGAGAGGGGACATGATAACAGTTTTCAAATACATAAAAGGTTGTTACAAGGAGGAGGGAGAAAAATTGTTCTTCTTAACCTCTGAGGATAGGACAAGAAGCAATGGGCTTAAATTCAGCAAGGGCAGTTTAGGTTGGACATTAGGAAAAGCTTCCTAACTGTCAGAGTGGTTAAGCACTGGAATGAATTGCCTAGGGAGGTTGTGGAATCTCCATCATTGGGGATTTTTAAGAGCAGGTTGAAAAAACACCTGTCCGGGATGGTCTAGATCAGGGGTGGGCAAACTTTTTGGCCTGAGGGCCACATCTGGGTATGGAAATTGTATGGTGGGCCATGAATGCTCACAAAATTGGGGGTTGGGGTGCAGGAGGGGGTGAGGGCTCTGGGATGGGGCCAGAAATGAGTTCAGGGTGTGGGAGTGGGCTCTGGACTGAGGCAGAGGGTTGGGGGGGCAGGAGGGGTGAGGGCTCCAGCTGAGGGTGCAGCCTCTGGGGTGGGGCTGGGGATGAAGGGTTGGGGGTGCAGGAGGGTGCTCTGGGTTGGGACCAAAGGGCTCAGAGGGCAGGAGGGGGATCAGGGCTAGGGCAGGGAGTTGGGGTGCAGGAGAGGGTCAGGGGTGCTTACCTCAAGCACCTCCTGGAAGCAGTGGCATAGCCTTCCCCCCCCGGCTCCCATGCAGAGCTGTGGCCAGGCAGCTCTGTGCACTGCCCTGTCCACAGGCACCGCCCCTACAACTCCCATTGGCCACAGTTCCTGGCCAATGGGAGCTGCAGGGGCTGCACTTGGGGCAGGGGCAATGTGTGGAGGGGGGACATGCTGCTGCTTCTGTGAGCCATGCAGAGTGGGGCAAGCCCTCAACCCCGCTCCCCGGTGGGAGCTCGAGGGCTGGAATAAAATGTCTGAAGGCCCCCCAGGGCATAGTTTGCTCCTCCCTCCCCCCCCAGTCTAGCTAATACTTAGTCCTGCCTTGAGTGCAGGGGACTGGACTAGATGACTTCTCGAGGTCCCTTCCAGTTCTATGATTCTATGATTCATCTGTTTAGCCTTGTGCTTCTCTGTAAATAGTTTGAAGCGTTGTTAGTTAATAGTTAAGTACCCGTTAAGTGTTTAGTTAGATAGTGTCCCAGTGGGGACTTTGCCATGCCCCGATCTCCAGGTTTCAAGCCTGCTCATAGTGTAACAGGCCTATGCCTGTTAGTGACCAGCACAAAAGTTGTTTGCAGTGCCTTGGGGAAACCCATATAGAGGAGTGTTGTCGTATCTGCCCGAACTTTTGTAAAAGGACTCAGAAGGAGCACGGCATCCACCTCAGGGCACTCCTGATGCAGGCTGCCCTGCATCCAGCTTCAGAGTCAGTGAGGCCCGAACTGGCACCCAGCTCTTCAGCTTCGGTGCATAGCACACCTCCGGCACCGGGGTCCTACGGGCACTGATCCCTCTCACTGGTGCCAAAGAAGAAGCCTAAGAAGATGGCATCAGCCAAGCCTGACAAAGGGGGTCTGGGCAAAGGACCCTGTTCAGGCCTTCCGCCCATTCCAGACCCGTTGAAGGGTTCAGCCACTGGGGTTCCTCCCACAGAATGGACCCGCCACCAACTCTGGGGAGCGGTAAAGGGCCTAAGCAAATGGCGCAACAGGTCCCCTCTGAGGGTCCAGCCCCGGGAGAGTCCTCAGCACCTCCGCTGCATGTGGCAAAGGACCCGGCTAAGGCTTGCCATGAGGGCAAGCCCGCTGGAAAGGCCTTGAACAAATCAGGTGAGCACCGCCAATCTCCAGAGCCAAGACAGCCAGAGGTCGCCACTTTCGTGGTCTCCGCGTCAGCCCAGGTCTCTGGCTAGCTACTACGAGTCTCTGGCACCGTGGTCTCAATCTCCGTCATCGTGCCAAGGTTCGCTCAGGCGTTGTTGATCACCCCGGTACTGGTCCTCATCCTACCGTCTGTCACCATTGCCGAGACCTTGAGGACGCTCCTGACACGACGCCGGGATGCCTATCCCCGGCACTGGTTGGACTGGTCCTGGTCTCCGGCGATGACCAGGAGCCATCAGACTCAAGCCTCCACAGCTTCGCCCTGGTCACCGGAAGGAGACAATTTCTCGGGCTCGGAGGCACAATTCAGTCCCTCACCCAGACAGTGTGAGTGGGCTCTGGAGGGTGCATCAGTGGCATTGGTGCTGACCTGGCACTAAAGCCAGTGGCTGACCCAATGGCCATACTGGAACACATGGGGCATTCCTGTCATGCCGGTGCCTCACTCCCGTCAGCCCTCAGTCGCCACATCAGACAGACCACAGGCGGCACCCCCGGCACCTGCAGCACTGGGCTCGGTGCAGGACATCCCGGTGACCACCTGAGATGAGGAACCAGTACCCACCACAAGACCGCTGAGGCCCCCCCCAGCCGTCCAGTCATCTTCCTCCTCCCCGGACGAAGTGGTAGCGGGACCATCCAGAGCTAGCCCATTGGACAATTTTCGCGAGCATCAGACTCTGCTCTGCAGGGTGGCAGCTAACTTGGGCCTCAAAGTGGAGGAGATGGCGGAGCAGATGGACACGCTTTTTAACTTGCTTTCTGCATCTGCCCCAACCTGGGTCGCACTCCCGGTTCATGAAGCGGTCCTTAATATTGCCACGGCCATCTGGCAGACCCCATCCTCCATCCCGCCCACCCTTATATACTCGTCCGCCACCGGGTTCATTGGTTGTGTCAGCATCCAATGAACGGGACAAATAGAGGCCCACCAGTTATACCCCTAAGAATAAAGAGGTGAAAGGACTGGGCTTATTCATCCAGAAGATTTATTCTATGGCTAGCTTCAGTTTAGGGTGGCAAATCACCGGGCCTTCTTGGGCCGCTACAATTTTAACTTGTGGGGCTCTCTCCTCAAGTTTAAGGACTCCATGCCCCAGGAAGCAGCCCAGAAATTCACCACCCTGGTGAAGGAAGGAACCGTGGCTGCTCGGTCCTCTCTCCAGATGGCGTGGGACACTGCCGATTCAGCTGCCTGAGTGGTCGCCCCGGTGGTGGTCATGCAGCGCAACTCCTGGCTTCAGACCACCGGCCTGTCCCAGCCTTTGCGGGGAGGGATAGCTCAGTGGTTTGAGCTTTGGCCTGCTAAACCCAGGGTTGTGAGTTCAATCCTTGAGAGGGCCATTTAGGGATCTGGGGCAAAAATTGGGGATTGGTCCTGCTTTGAGCAGGGGGTTGGACTAGATGACCTCCTGAGGTCCTTCCAACCTTGATATTCTATGAAATGGAAGCAGTTCATGTGTTGGGCCACAGATCGCCGTATCTGGGCAGTGGAGGCCCCCCTGCCGGATGTCCTGGACTATTTGCTACACCTGAAGCTCCAGGGCCTGTCGCTGTCCTCAATCAAGATGCATCTGGTGGCCATTTTGGCTTTCCAACCTTCGTTTCAGGGAAGGTGGTCGGTCTTCGCCCATCCCATGACGGCGTGGTTTCTGAAAGGTCTGGAGCGCCTTTACCCGCATGTCCGAGACCTGGTCCCTCCTTGGGACCTGAACCTTGTGCTCTCCAGGCTCACAGGACCCCTCTTCAAGCCCCTGGCTTCCTGCTCCCTTCTGCTGTTATCCTGGAATGTCTCCGATTTGGTCGCTATAACTTCGGCCCATAGGGTGTCAGCAGAAGGGCGCTCACGTCAGAGCCCCCGTATACAATCTTCTATAAGGACAAGGTCCAGCTGCGTGTGCGCCTGGCCTTTCTGCCCAAGGTTGTCTCCCAGTTCCACATGAGTCAGGACATATATCTTCTGTTCCTTTACCCGAAGCCTCATGTGATGGATGAGGAGTGCAGGCTGCACACCTTGGACGCTAGACAGGCTCTGACCTTCTACACAAAAAGAACAAAGCCATTCCGTAAGTCTACGCAGCTGTTTATTGCTGTCGCAGACCGAATGAAGGGTTGTCTAGTGTCCACCCAGAGGATCTCGTCCTGGATCATGGCTTGTATCCGCTACCACTATGAGCTGGTGATGGTGCCCCTGCCACCGATTGTGATGGCCCACTCCACTAGGATGCAGGCCTCGTCGTCGGCCTTCCTCACTCAGGTGCCGATCCAGGAAATTTACCGTGCCACAATCTGGTCATCCGCCCACACGTTTGCCTCGCACTATGTGCTGGTCCAGTAGGCTCAGGCTGATGCTAGTTTCAGAAGAGCAGTACTACAATCTGCATGACTGTGAACTCCAAGCCCACCTCTTGGGATTCTGCTTGTGAGTCACCTACAATGGAATCGACATGAGCAAGGACACAAAGAAGAAAACACGGTTACTCACCTTTTTGTACCTGTTCTTCGAGATGTGTTGCTCGTGTCCATTCCATTACCCGCCCTCCAGCCCCTCTGTCAGAGTAATCGGCAAGAAGGAACCGAGAGGGCGCAGGGCTGATGGCCATGAGCGTGGCGCTCCTAGAGGGCGTGACAGTGGGCCCTACGGGTACTGCTAAGGCAAAACTCTCCGGCTGCACACGTGGGCATGCACACACCTACAATGGAATGGACACGAGCAACACATCTCAAAGAACAATAGTTACAAAAAGGTGAGTAACCTTGTTTTCCTTTTTAAACTGTATTGCTATGCAGCCTGCCACACCTTCCCTCAGGCTTCAGACTGCATTTTACCGGCACACTTACAGGTAGGGACACATCCAGCTGCAGCTATACGCACAGATGCTGAGATCAGTTCTGCATGGGAAGACTCAGCTCAGGAATTGCCCAGTTACTCACGTGCACATCCCCCCACTGGAGTGTAAACCCCAAAATGTACCATCTTTCACTGCACAGAGAACTGTACAGCATAAGCTCATGAAATTTGCCCCCTCCCTCAATGTGGAAAGGAATATACACAGCTTTCTGCCCCCAGTTATGATTTCCACACACACTGGTTTTCGACAAAACAAAAACAAGTTTATTAACTATAAAATATAGATTTTAAGTGATTATAAGGGATAGCAAACAGATCAAAACCGATTACCTAGCAAATAAAACAACCATGCAATCTGAGCTTAATACACTAAAGAAACTGGTTATAAGTAGCAAATTCTCACCCTAAATGTTGTTTTAGGCAGATTGCAGAGATTCTTGAAGGCAAGCTGTACTTGCTTTCAGCTTAAAACTCCAGATATTCCTTTCACAGGCCAGACACCCTCTAGCCTGGGCTCAGCCCTTCTCCCTTAGTCCAGCCTTTTTGTTCTCAGGTGTTTCCAGCTGTCCTCTTTCTTGGGCGGGGAGTCAATGAGGAACAAACCATGATGATGTCACTCCCCTGCCTTAAATAGTCTTTGCATATGGCGGGAATCCTTTGTCTCCCAGTTTGATTCCTACCCCTGGTTAGTGGAAAAATACTAGTATTATTATGGAGTCCAGTACCAGGTGTCTTGGGCACATGTCTTTCCAGCCGTAACCCAGAGGCTGTTTGCAGAGTCCCCACGAAGGCTTCCTGGTGGGAGATTAGCATCTTCAGAGACCTATTGTTCTCCCTAATGGCCCTTCCCAGCCAGCCCTCTAGATTGATTGCATTCTGTCTAGTGGACATTCCCCAGGTTTAAACATATTTGTAATAGATGCATATACAATATTCCTAACTTCAGATACAAAAATGGTACATGCATACAAATAGGATAATCATATTCAGTAAATTATAACCTTTTTAATGATACCTCACATGCCTTATCTTGCACAAAATACATCATAGTTATGCCATAATCATATCATAACAATATCTCTATGAAGAATATGGGGGCATAGTGCCACAGGTGTTCATAGCTGCAAGGAGTGATTTTCTGCACTCACCCAGAACTTTAACCTATCAACAATTGCAGAGGTGCTTGAAGCTGTGGCTCCGCCAGCCAGATGATAGGGGCTCTGATGCCCCACCCATGTTCCCTTTCTTGTATTTGGATTTCCCCTCAAATCCCTAGGGCTCTGCCCACCGCTACCTAGAACATTCCCTGAAATTTTGGAACTGAGCAGAGGTGGCATTCAGAAAGCAAAATGCTGTCCAAGAGAGTGTACAGCCTCGCAAGCTTGCCCAACCAGGACTCAGGAACAAGGATTTAAGGTGCTGCACTGGCTAAGCCCAATAGACTCTAGCATTTGGCAACTCCACCTAAGCCTGGCTCAGAGGGAAGGATGATTCCTGTGAGCTGGAACCCCAACCCACAGCTTCCCTGGGCTGACTAGCCTAATGATAACAATTAACTATAAAGAGAGCAGCTCCTAGCTTGGCTATAGGGGTGACCATGAGAGGGTTAGGTTTCCTTTGCCCAGATCCACAAAGGGATTTAGGTGTTTCAATGCTGAGCATCACGGCGCCTAACCTTTAGGTGCCTAGAAAGTCCCAGGAACAGCCATATGATTCACAGAGCCTGATTTCTAGAGTGTCTACCCAGCTTCCCAGTACAACGAGTGGGAAGACAGAGGGGCCTTGTAATGGGATTCACAAAAGCCAGCGTGGGTGGGTGCCTGCCTAAGCTAGGCAATGGGAGATGCCAATGAGATGGGTGTGCTAAGCTCCCCACGCCCCACAAAGTCCAGGCTGCTGGGAGTGCCAGTGATGCACAGCTGGGAACTCCTCTCCTGGAGGCGAGTGGCTAAGTTGTTTCTTGTGAGAATGAGTTTGAGGCCTGCCTGCGAGGAGGCATCCACCTTAAACTTTTAGCTCAGTGATTAGCCAACTCCCCTGGGATGTGGGAGATCCAGGTTCAATCCCCTCCTCTGCTTGATGGGGAGAAAGGATTTGAACAGGGTCTCACGGGTGAGAGCTCTAACCATTGTGCCATGTGATATTCTGCTATGGGGCTCTCTCCATCTCTCCCGCTGAAGCTGTTGCACTGGGGATAACTACTTAGTCACTGGAGCAGGAGCAACTAGACCCTCTGTCTCCCACCTCCCAGGTGGGTGCCCAAGCCACTGAACTGCAGAGTCATTTCCTTGGGCTGTACTCCAATGACTATTTAAGTGTTTATCCCCAGTGGAACAGCTTCCACAGGAGACTGAGGAAGCCCCACATCAGAATGTCTCACAGCCTGGTGGTTCAAGCACTCTCCTGAGAGCTGTGAGAGAGCCTTACTCAAAGCCTTTCTTCTCCCCATCAAGCAGAGGGAGGAATTGAACCTTGGCTCACACATCCAAAGTGCGTGTGCTATCCTCTGGGCTCCCAGTGGTAAGATGGGCTTCTCCTCTGGCCAGATATTGAATGGGAGTCCTGTAGGGTGGCCTCTGCGGACGCCTACCGGATCAGACCCCATGGGAGAGAGACAGGGGAGCGCCTATCTGTGTTCCTGTCTGGCCGCAAAAGAAGCCATCAAGGGCCACACACCTGATTAGAGCAGGAGTGCACACAGAGGCGTAGCCACAGGTGGGCCTTGAGGATGTGTAGGGTGAGGTTGGGTATGGGGGTGGGTGAGGGCAGTGGGGTGAGGTGGGGGGCAGTCATGGGGGAGTTTGGGGCATGCAGGACTATGGCAGGAAGAGAGGACTCCCCCCAGCCCCAGGGCTGAGGCGGGGAGAGAGGGCTTTAAAAATATATATTTATTATATCTAGGGTTTTTGTTTCTACTGGTGGCACACATCTGCACATTGCCTTGATATTGGTGCCGCACGTAACAAAATTCATTCCGCACATGGAGGGAAAAAAATAGAGGGAACATTCGCGCCTATCTTCCCCCAGTGTGTGGATCGCACTGGGGCTTTGGCAGGCCATAGTCCAGTCGTGAAGGGAGGCAGCCGTGCATGTGCCCGGAGGCAGAGACTTAGGTGCTGAGCAAACATTTACAGAGGAAATGTAGATGCTGAGTGAATTCAGGCACCTCCAGAGCCCACAGGCAGCTGAGTGGAAGTTTTGTGGATTGCGGTGGAGCCTAGAACTGGGACTTAGGGACCACAGTTCCTTTGTGGATGTGGCCCTTTGTGCCTAGCCCCAGGTACTCCCTCTGCCCATCCCTCCCTAGAATCCCCCTGGCCAGGGCTCACAATGGCAGTAGGTCTGTGTGGTGTCCTGCACTGATAGAGTGCCCCCTGCCAGCAGGCTCTCCGCAGATGGAGTGCCTGGAGTCCTGCCAGCACTCCTGCGTCACCCCTTCATTACACACTTTATGGTGTGTTTCTACCTTAGCTAATTTTAGTCAGTGAATGAGGTTATGAAACCATTCACAACTGAATCCAGTTGCCAGCATGTCTTTTTCAATCCAAGCGTGGCTCAGTTGTACCTTCATCCATGGTTTGGAAGCCCATGCCACTTGAGGATGGACAGCTCCCAATCCACATTAGCTTGGGTTGACTGAGGGCTTTAGGGGCTAGATCCACAAAGGGGTTGAGACACCTAACTCCAAAGCTTCAATCCGCAAAACTCCCATTCAGCCGCCACCTAACACTGTAGGTACCCATGTTTCTCTTGGCCATGCAAAAAGCCACCCAAGCTCTGATGCCACCTAGCTCACATCTAGCCCTGGAGGGATTCTCAAACTAGACGTTCACTTGCGGGGCTTGATCTGTAGGCATTCTCATAGCATACCTACCCCACGGAGGTGGTGGTGGTGTGTGTCCAATAGCCCAGTGGTTAGAGCACTCACCTCTGGTGTGAGCAACCCACATTCAAATCCTCACTCTGCCTGATGGGGAACTCAAATCTCCCACCTTCCAAGCCAGTGCTCCAAACCCTGGGTCCTAGGGTATTTGGCGGGAGGGGGGAAACTCCCAAGCACTCCATTGAAGCTGTTCCACTTTTTATAAAATAGTGAAATATCCATTGAGCCAGAAAGAGAGTGACTCTGTTGCCTTGTGGCTAGGGCACTCACAGGGGAGACCCAAGGTCCTGTCCCTGTTCCTCCTCTGTCTGTTTTTCAGGAGAAAGAGCCAACCAACACAGGCATCTAAGTCCAAGAGCAGGCTCACAGCTGTGAATCCCTAGCAAACGGAGGGACCTTCCTTTGGCCTACGCGTAGGCACCTAAGGGCATGTCACCATGCCAGCTGATGGGCTCACAGCATTATCCTGCTGGTAGGGCTCTGGGTCTGGACCTTTAGTTGAGAGACTAGGAGATAAACAACATGCGTTTTATGAAGTGTTTTGGACAATACTATAGCATATGTACACTGTAATAAAACAATGCATGTCCACAGGGCTCCAGGGCCGGTCATACGGATACCACAAAGGGAAAAGAAATCTCCGGCAACCGTACTCGTGGTGCATACACACCTAACGTGGAATGGATATGAGCAACACATCTCGAAGAACAACGGCTATGGAAGGTTAGTACCCCTTTTTTTGGCATCTAACTCTCCCCATGCATTGTATATGGAGCTTGGGCCCCCAGCTCGGGGCTGTGAATTCCACTGGGTAGTATGGCACCTAGACCTACGCAGTGTAATGCTAAGCTGAAGTCCCTTCTGTGGATTTACCCCTTTGATAATATCTAAATATTTCAATGACAGTATTTCTGCGAAAGTTATGCTTTTTTCTTGATGATCATCCCAATTTCACTCTGTCTTATCCTCAAGCACCATTCTAAGTGGAACATTTAAACATGACAAATTAGGGATGAATTTGCTTAGATAGGATGACATTGTGACATTCCCCCCTGGTGTTATCTGGACCGGTGATCTGCTAGGCTAGGGGTGGGCAAACTACAGCCTGCGGGCTGTTTTTATCCGGCCTGCGAGCTCCGGCCGGGGGAGCAGGGCCGGGGGCTTGCCGTGCTCCACCTAGCGCTCCTGCCGGGGGAGCAGGACTATGGGTTTGCTGCTCTTTGCCTGGAGCTCCGATGGAGTGGAACCGGGGGTTTGCCGCACTCCACCCGGCACTCGTCAGTGATGAGTGGTCATTTTCAGCATCATCTTCAGGGAAGATTCTGTACACAAAATGCCACATTCCTCAGGTATGACCTCAGCACCCCTACACAGCAGTGTGCCAAATCCCCTCCCTGTTTCCTATGGCCCCACCTTTGAGTGGGGGGAAACAACCCAGGGCCGCAGCTGCTCCCGTCTGGGTTCCTCCACATGTGGCACAGCTGCCTTGGTGTCACACTGCCAGCAGGGCCTGTAGGAGTCCCTAGTATCACCCCATGAAGGCCCCTGCGCGTCACCCCCCATGAGTCCTCTCGCCATACCACAGTAAAATCCCTTATTATATTCAAGCTTTTAATGAACACAACCATGCAAACAGAACTCAAAGTACAACAGTAAGAACTTTTTTGGGGGGAGGCTGGGGCATAAAGTTACAGGTGAGTTTACACCTGCCTCTTCTTGTCCACATGGATTCTGGGATAGAGCGCTATGGCTCAAAATTGTCAGGGGCACTGACCCAACAGTGCATGCCATCTTGTAAACAGTTTGAAATAAGAGCAGCAGTTAGGATTTTCTTTTCCCTTTCAAAAATGAGCGCTGCAAAAAAAAAAAAAAAAAAAAGTGGACAATGAGCATTGGGTTTTCCGCAAAGAATGGAATACAAGATTTTTCACAAACATGAACTCTAAGGCTGTATGCCTGATTTGTCAGGAGAGCATCGCGGTGTTCAAGGAGTACAACTTGAATCACCATTTTTCAACAAAACATCCTAATTATGGCAGCAATTTAACAACTGAGGAAAGGGCAAGAAAAGCTGAGCAACTCGCCCCAAACTTAAAAAGTCAGCAAAATATTTGTGTGTCACAGTCTGCAATTCAGGAAGCCACTACAAAGGCAAGTTACGTTCTGGCATTTAAAATTGCTAAACAAAATAAATCTTTTGCTGAAGGAGAGTTTTTGAAATAATGCATGGTTGATGGTTCTGGCATGCTATGCCCGGAATACCAAAACAAATTTGAGAACAGTCGTTTGTCACAAAGAACTGTTACTTGCTATGTAGAAGTGATGGATGAACATTTGGCTTCTGAGTTGAAGAAGAAAGCACAGGGCTTTACCTTGTTTTCATTAGCATTTCATTTCAATGACAGCAGTGACATTAAGGAAACAGCACAGTTACTAATTTGTCAGAGGAATTGATGACATTTGAAATCAGAGGAATTTTTATCAATGGACTCAATGAAAGGCACAACTAAGGGATCGGGTGCCATGAACATCTGAAAAGAGTCCTGTAGCACCTTATAGGCTAACAGATGTATGTATCGGGTATGCATCTGAAGTAGTAAGTATTCACCCACAAAAGCTTATGCTCCAAAATGTCTGTTAGTCTATAAGGGGCCACAGAACTCTGCCACTTTTACAGATCCAGACTAACACAGCTACCCCTCTGATACTTGGGCATCTGAAGCTCCCCTGGAGCAAACTGGCAAATATAACCACAGATGTCTCAAATTTAACAGGGAAAAACATTGGACTTTTAAAAAGAATTCAGGACAAAGTAAAAGATGACCCTGATAAAGAGGGGATTTTTCTGAATTGTATTATACATCAGGAGGCCCTCTGCAAAAAAGTCCTGGACATTGATCATGTTGTTCACACAGTAGTGAGCGATATAAGAGTGAGGGGACTTAATCATTGGCAATTCATTTCCCTTCTTGAAGGGACTGATGCCAAACACCAGGACTTTATCATACAAATGTCTGCTGGCTCAGCCTAGGAAAGGTATTGCAGCCAGTGTGGGAGCTCAGAGATGAAATCCACACTTTTCTGGAGATGCCGGGGCAGAAAATGATTTCCCTGAATTAAAGAATTCAAACTGGGTGTGTGACCTTGCTTTTGGTGTGGATATTTTGGCACATTTAAATGAACTTGATGTAAACCTGCAAGGAAAGAATGTGTTTGTACACAAATTGTGTTCTAGTGTGACAGCTTTCAAAGCCAAGTTTGTCCTTAATTTGTTTTGAAAACAAGACTAAGTGTTCAATCACTTTCCAACACTGAAATACTTTGAAGTGTCACCAGAGCAGACAGGAAGTACAGCAAAATTGAGTGACTTGCATGGAGAATTTTCTTGTCAATTCTCTGACTTTGAGAAGATAGAGGAGACACTGGAGCTGGTGTCATGCCCACTATCATTTGGCTGCAAGAAAGGCCCACAAGAATTACAGCTGGAGCTCATTGATCTCCAGAGCTATTCCACCTTGAAGGAAAAGTACAATTCAGAAAAACTGAATGAGTTTTATGTTTCACTCAAGGAGGCAAAGTTCCCAAATATCCACAAGGTGGCAAAGAAAATCCTTGTTGTGTTTGGCTCCACCTATGTGTGCGAACAGATGTTTTCCCTGCTGAATTACAACAAATCTCGGTACAGAACCCAGTTAACTGATCAGCATCTCAGTGCGGTATTGCTGATTTCTGCAACAAGAATGACACTGGACTTTAATGTCATTGTAAAAAAAGGGTGACCAGCTGCATTGTTCACATTAATCAAAGAGGGTGTAGAAAGGGGGTAAGTTTGGTTTAATTTTAATGTTTGATAGGTTTTATGTTTATTTCCACTAAAATGTATCTTTATTAAATAGAGTTTATTTGAATATCTCTGAATTGTTAATTTTGTGAGCGTTCATGGCCCACCATGAGGTGGGAAGGGGCAGGGGCCAGGTGCCAGGCTGTTTAGAGGGGCACAGCCTTCCCTACCTGACCCTCCATACAGTTTTGCAACGCTAATGTGGCCCTCAGGCCAAAAAGTTTACCAATCCCTGTGCTAGGCCTCTCTAATCCTTGACTCTGGGAACCAGCCTTACCCTGCTCTGCTGTGAGAACCCCCATTCCTGGGTTGTTCATGCACAGCCTCTGGTATGTAAGCGGCTCCCAGCTACTTGCAAGCTAGTGACACTAACCAATATCTCTGGGCCCAGAAACAACCCTAGGAACCTCCATTTGCAATGTCCAGTTATGCCCATTGGATGCTGCAAGCTTATCTAAAGTTTGTCAGTTTAAGACATGGATATCTACCAGGCTTGTGATCCCAAGAGGAGTCTGACACACTGCAAACTAAATGCACTGCTTCAGGTAGAACTATAATCACTTAAGTCTACCTTTATAAGTCAGTCTGGATCTTAACATTTTCAATGTCCTTAAAACTTAGATGCTTCTCACCAGTCTGGCTTTTCAGTCAGGCTCTTGCCTTTGATCAGTGGTTCAGTTGCTTGGTGGTGGTGTCATCTGTAGATGTAGGGGGAAAAGAAAGCATGGCAAAATGTCTCTCCCTTTTATCGTGTCCTTTCGACTTTGCCCACCCCCCGCCTTCAGAGTCAGGTGAGCATTACCTCATTACAGTCCCAAACTGCTCAAAGGAAGGGGGTAACTCCCTTGAGGGAGTAACACAGGGGTCTCAAACAAACACACGGCCCACATGGTTATTTTCTGTGGCCCGCCAGCTCTTTGCTGCATTTATCTAGAGCGGCTCCGGCCAGGCACACGCACCAGGGGCAGGGCAGGCTCCCTTCCTGCTTGCCTGCCCTGCCCCTGCACCACTCCAGCAAGCGGACAGAACCTGCGATTGGGGGACAGGGGACTGTGTTGCCCTGGCTGCTCCTTGAGGTACCTCCCCTGCAGCTCCCATTCCCCAGGAATGGGGAACTGCAGCCAATGGGAGCTGCAGGGGAGGTACCTCAAGGAGCAGCCAGGGCAACACAGTCCCCTATGCCCCCCGCCAGGTTCCATCTGCTTCCTGGAGCAGTGTGGGGACAGGGCAGGCAAGCAGCCTTGCATGCCAGGCCAGAGCCTGCCCCTGAACCCCCTGCTCCTGTGTCCCCTGGGGTGGAGTGGCGGGTGTCAGTGATGGGGCCCTTGTGGTCATTTGAGTTTGAGACCCCTGGTCTAACAGATTCTTTTGTTGCTGCTTAAGACAGCATCCACTGTTCCTGTGAGGCTGGGCTTGTCTCATCCATGCCCTGACAAGGTGTGAACTGCCTCTGTTCTTGAAGTTTTTGCATGGGCTTGCTTTAAGCCATGAGGATACATTTTCAGCCTCATAACTATATACACATGAAATTATAACCTTACTATAACATTAGTGTAACAATTATTATAACAACCATGCTCTGTGCATTATGAGCCTTCCAAAGACACCCAACATGACAAACTTTGCATTGGATACCACACAATCATTTTATAAATTTGAACATGGGGGTGTAGGGTATTCCCCCAAGGTACAGAGCATCACACCTCCCCTCTTAGTTTATTGCAAGAGGGTTAGTCACAGGCTCTCTCAAAGGCAGTTTGTGGTTATAGTTCTCTTGGCATCCAGCCATAGGGCAGCGTGCCTCAGTTCCCCCATTCACACACAGCAAACCAGTTTTTTTTATGGTTTCTCTGCTGTGAAAAAACTTTAAACCTGTTTACAGGTATTAATTGAAAAGTAGCATCATCATAAGGTTTAACATCCATGTCAGAATTGTTATCCCAAAACTTAACATTAATACCAACATTTTTATCACAGATATGCGTTTACAAGTATCTTTATGATACCACACCCTCTGTTCAGATATTCTAGTCTGAGGTTAGTTTGTTCATTACCCATGGTGTCCTTTAACTCTCTCCCATGTAATCAGTCACTGGCTTTCCCTTCCCTCCGGTTTTTCCCTCTGTGTGGGCTCTTGATTTAAGCATGTTGTCTGGAATTTTGGTGCCTCAGGGTCTGACAAGAGAAGGTTCAGGGGATCCTGCACATTGGTTGGCCTTTCGGAGAGCAGTCTCCCAGTCCCAGGATTGTATGTATGTAGGCAATTCAGTTTCCCTTTTGGGATTACCCAGTGTTTCCCCGTCCCAGCACTGAGTCCTTCCCTGCCCCCTAGAGGGCTGTGATCCCTGCTCTCTGGGCTAGGTGTGTTTACCCTTTGATCAGCTGCACCTCTTCCCAGCAGCTTTCCCATAACTGCTTGGTGTCTCAGCCAGGGTGGGGGGGGGGGAAGCCCCCACTCAGAGTTGGGTCATGTGTATTCTGGCAGACTACCAGTTGGCAATTTCCTGGTCTCAACTCCTCTGCAGGTATTACATTTACATCAAGATGCAGCTCCAACACCTGTAAGTAGGGGAAAGTGGTCCTGCTATTGTGAGGAACTTTCCTGGCTTCTGTACTACCCCTGTGAAGTGGGCTAGTGAAAGGATTTTAGTTCTCGCTCCCACTTCCTTTACCCAGAGGCCTCTCTGCCCTTGAGAGCTCCCCTTCCACTCTGGCAGAGTCCTCATAACCCTGACAAGGCTGGGCCCAGGATTCCTGGGGGGCTCAACACCCAACCTTGCTGTGGTCACCTAGGACAGGGGCATCCCCACTCCAGGGTGCTCTCTGCACTGAAGACTTCCCTGACCCACTGATTACATACAATTTAAAGCAAGTACAAGTATTTAATCAACAATTAATTTGAAAAAGAATAAGGAAAAATGGGAAAGGTTAAAGGAAACATCACCCTGCTCTGTGGCAGGGAACATTACAAACAAAGTCTCTAGAATGTCAGGGCAGTTCAGTCTGTTCTTGTAGGTCCCAGGCGTTCTTCTCAGGCTCTGGCTGTGCTGCAGGGATGCTGTGGGTTGGACACTGGCTCTGGAGGTGGCCACACACCCCCGGGCTTTGGGTGGTGGGACCCGTCTTCCCAGCGTCAGCCCCCCCATCAAGGTAAGATCCCCCTTCCAGTCAGGCCTGCAAGGACCCTTGGCTGGGGGTGTCTTTCTGCACTGGGCCCTTTGCCCAGGATCCCCCTGTGGCTGGCCCCAGCTGCTCACCGCACCTGGCTCCAGCTCCAGCCCTAGCTCCACTATTCTCTCAGCAGTTCCTGAGACCTTACCCTTTCCCTCAGGGGTCCCAGCATAACACTCCCTCCTGCTGCAGGCAAATACTTTAACCTGAGCTACATGGAAAAAATCATTACCAAAGAGCAGGTCAAACAGGAGGTGTTCCATTGCCCCCACAGTCAAAACACTTTCCAAACCACATGGATTTTAGCTAGTGGTATGAGGAATCTATTTGGCCTGGTAACATATTAGCCTTTGGAACCACACTCTGCTTAGCCAGAGAGATCTGGGCCCCTGTATCCCTGTGCCCCAAGTATTCCCTGCCATCAATTTGGCTAGCCTTAATATGCTCCATATCTGGTTCTGCAGAGGCTAACCTCACAGAGTCATAGAATCATAGAATATCAGGGTTGGAAGGGACCTCAGGAGGTCATCTAGTCCAACCCCCTGCTCAAAGCAGGACCAATTCCCAATTAAATCATCCCAGACAGGGCTTTGTCAAGCCTGACCTTAAAAACTTCTAAGGAAGGAGATTCTACCACCTCCCTAGGTAACGCATTCCAGTCTTTCACCACCCTCCTAGTGAAAAAGTTTTTCCTAATCTCCAGCCTAAACCTCCCCCACTGCAACTTGAGACCATTACTCCTTGTCCTGTCATCTTCTACCACTGAGAATAGTCTAGAACCATCCTCTTTGGAACCACCTCTCAGGTAGTTGAAAGCAGCTATCAAATCCCCCCTCATTCTTCTCTTCTGCAGACTAAACATTCCCAGTTCCCTCAGCCTCTCCTCATAAGTCATGTGTTCCAGACCCCTAATCATTTTTGTTGCCCTTCGCTGGACTCTCTCCAATTTATCCACATCCTTCTTGTAGTGTGGGGCCCAAAACTGGACACAGTACTCCAGATGAGGCCTCACCAATGTTGAATAGAGGGGAACGATCACGTCCCTCGATCTGCTCGCTATGCCCCTACTTATACATCCCAAAAGGCCATTGGCCTTCTTGGCAACAAGAGCACACTGCTGACTCATATCCAGCTTCTCGTCCACTGTAACCCCTAGGTCCTTTTCCGCAGAACTGCTGCCTAGCCATTCAGTCCCTAGTCTGTAGCTGTGCATTGGGTTCTTCCGTCCTAAGTGCAGGACCCTGCATTTATCCTTATTGAACCTCATCAGGTTTCTTTTGGCCCAATCCTCCAATTTGTCTAGGATACAGAGGGACCTATCTACCACTCCTCCCAGTTTAGTATCATCTGCAAATTTGCTAAGAGTGCAATCCACACCATCCTCCAGATCATTTATGAAGATATTGAACAAAACCGGCCCCAGGACCGACCCTTGGGGCACTCCACTTGACACCGGCTGCCAACTAGACATGGAGCCATTGATCGCTACCCGTTGAGCCCGATAATCTAGCCAACTTTCTACCCACCTTATAGCGCATTCATCCAGCCCATACTTCTTTAACTTGCTGACAAGAATACTGTGGGAGACCGTGTCAAAAGCTTTGCTAAAGTCAAGAAACAATACATCCACTGCTTTCCCTTCATCCACAGAACCAGTAATCTCATCATAGAAGGCGATTAGATTAGTCAGGCATGACCTTCCCTTGGTGAATCCATGCTGACTGTTCCTGATCACTTTCCTCTCGTGTAAGTGCTTCAGGATTGATTCCTTGAGGACCTGCTCCATGATTTTTCCGGGGACTGAGGTGAGGCTGACCGGCCTGTAGTTCCCAGGATCCTCCTTCTTCCCTTTTTTAAAGATGGGTACTACATTAGCCTTTTTCCAGTCATCTGGGACTTCCCCCGTTCGCCACAAGTTTTCAAAGATAATGGCCAATGGCTCTGCAATCACATCCGCCAATTCCTTTAGCACTCTTGGATGCAACTCGTCCGGCCCCATGGACTTGTGCACGTCCAGCTTTTCTAAATAGTCCCTAACCATCTCTTTCTCCACAGAGGGCTGGCCATCTACTCCCCATGTTGCGATGCCCAGCGCAGCAGTCTGGGAGCTGTCCTTGTTAGTGAAGGCCGAGGCAAAAAAAGCATTGAGTCCATTAGCTTTTTCCACATCCTCTGTCACTAGATTGCCTCCCTCATTCAGTAAGGGGCCCACACTTTCCTTGGCTTTCTTCTTGTTGCCAACATACCTGAAGAAACCCTTCTTGTTACTCTTGACATCTCTTGCTAGCTGCAGCTCCAGGTGCAATTTGGCCCTCCTGATTTCATTCCTACATGCCCAAGCAATATTTTTATACTCTTCCCTGGTCATATGTCCAACCTTCCACTTCTTGTAAGCTTCTTTTTTATGTTTAAGATCCACTAGGATTTCACCATTAAGCCAAGCTGGTCGTCTGCCATATTTACTATTCTTTCGACTCATCGGGATGGTTTGTCCCTGTAACCTCAATAGGGATTCCTTGAAATACAGCCAGCTCTCCTGGACTCCTTTCCCCTTCATGTTAGTCCCCCAGGGGATCTTACCCATCCGCTCCCTGAGGGAGTCGAAGTCTGCTTTCCTGAAGTCCAGGGTCCGTATCCTGCTGCTTACCTTTCTTCCCTGTGTCAGGATCCTGAACTCGACCATCTCATGGTCACTGCCTCCCAGATTCCCATCCACTTTTGCTTCCCCCACTAATTCTTCCCTGTTTGTGAGCAGGAGGTCAAGAAAAGCTCCCCCCCAGTTGGCTCGTCTAGCCAGGAAATTGTCCCCTACGCTTTCCAAAAACTTCCTGGATTGTCTATGCACCGCTGTATTGCTCTCCCAGCAAATATCAGGAAAATTAAAGTCACCCATGAGAACCAGGGCGTGCGATCTAGTAGCTTCTGGGAGTTGCCGGAAGAAAGCCTCATCCACCTCATCCCCCTGATCCGGTGGTCTATAGCAGACTCCCACCACTACGTCACTCTTGTTGCTCACACTTCTAAACTTAATCCAGAGACACTCAGGTTTTTCTGCAGTTTCGTACCAGAGCTCTGAGCAGTCATACTGCTCCCTTACATACAGTGCTACTCCCCCACCTTTTCTGCCCTGCCTGTCCTTCCTGCACAGTTTATAACCATCCGTGACAGTACTCCAGTCATGTGAGTTATCCCACCAAGTCTCTGTTATTCCAATCACGTCATAATTCCCTGACATCACCAGGACCTCCAGTTCTCCCTGCTTGTTTCCAAGGCTTTGTGCATTCGTATATAAGCACTGAGAGAACCTGCTGATCGCCCCTCATTCTCAGTATGAGGCAGGAGCCCTCCCCTCACAGTCAATATGATAGGTTTCAATTGCTTGGGGGGTTTCTGTGTTGAGGACAGCAGAACTAACATGAGCTATTGTTTGTCTGCTTCCTCCTAGTACAGGACATTTATTCCTCAATTGATCAGTGGAATTACACTGATAGCACCTTCTGGGCATATCTGCTTTTACAGGAAGTTTGGGATAGGAATTACCAGTAGAGGAATGTTTTGGGGGTAAGAGAATGTTTACACTCCCAGTCCCCTTCTCTCTTCCCAGGGACAAAATGGGATCCTCCCTTCCCACCAGTCTTAAACCCCTCTTTCTCTGGCCAGCTGTAGCATTGCAATGACTCACCAGCACAGCACCTCCTGATGGTCATCTGGGGAATTAGCTCTTCCAGCCCAGAGCACCCTCTGCAGGCCAGTGTCTCACCTGCCACTGGACCCTAGGGCCCTTTACCCTGGGGTTCTGCCCCAGCTATACCCCCACACTCTGGATCTCCCCTCCCTGGAAAACCTCCAACTCTTTAAACCCACCTTGCCTCAGTGGCTACTGCCAGTCATCATCTAACCCTCACTCACTGGGGCAGACTGCAGTGTAATGGCCACTCATCATTGGCAAGGGGTTAGGACCAGCTGCCTCTGCCTATTCCCAGCCTGCCCCCGCCCCCAGCCCCAGTACCTTTCTGGGCCTTTACCAGGCTACAGCTCCCCTTACCTTTCCCCAGCACTGCTCTGCCTCAGGTACCTTGCTCCCAGACAGCTAGTTCTTCCCACTCCAGAGCTAGAGTGAGACTCCTCTAGCTTCTGGCCCTCAGCCCTCTTATAGGGCCAGCTGTGGCTTGACTGGGGCGTGGCCCCAGCTGTGGCTGCTTCCCCCAATCAGCCTAGCTTTTCCCCAGCTGCAGCCCTCTCCAGGGCTGCTTTAACCCCTTCAGGGCTGGAACGCAGTAACCACCCTGCTACACATGCCCTCAATAGATGCCTGATTCTTGTTGGAAGGCATCAGCTTAAAAAGCCATCTCATCCACAGACTTTACATCTTTGTCCCTACACACTGCCTTACATCAGCCTTACATATGCTTAGGAAATGCTCTTGAGCAACAAGTTCCAACATTCCCTCAAAACTTGCAACCTCTTTGCCCCTCACCCATTTTCCCAACAAATCTTTCATTTTGTTTACATATTCCCCATTACTCATACCAATATCCATCTTAAGATTCCTAAATTTAACTCTATATATTTCAGGGGTAATCTGAAAACTTCGCAAAACAGTATCTTTAAATTTACAATAGTCTAAAGCATCCTCAATAGGCATTCCATTGAATACATTTTGAGCTTTACCACTTAATTTCACAATCAGGGTAGGAACTCTCTTATCATCAAGGATTTAATGTATTACACACAGCCTTTGGAAGGTAGTCAGATATTCAGCAATATCATCAATCTCACTGTATGATATGGTCTCACTTGCCAGCAAGTTAAAAAAGTATGGATTGAATGAATGGACTATAAAGTGGATAGAAAACTGGCTAGATTGTCGGGCTCAACTGGTAGTGATCAACGGCTCGATATCTAATTGGCAGCCAGTATCAAGCGAAGTGCCCAAGGGGTTGGTCCTGGGGCCAGTTTTGTTCAACTTCTCTATTAATGGTCTGGATGATGGGATTAATTGGACCCTCAGCAAGTTCGCAGATGACACTAAGCTGGGGAGAAAGGTAGATATGCTGGAGGGTAGGGAAAGGGTCCAGAGTGACCTAGACAAATTGGAGGATTGGGCCAAAAGAAATCTGATGAGGTTCAACAAGGACAAGTGCAGAGTCCTGCACTTAGGAAGGAAGAATCCCATGCACCACTACAGGCTGGGGACCGACTGGCTAAGCAGCAGTTCTGCAGAAAAGGACCTGGGGATTACAGTGGATGAGAAGTTGGATATGAGTCAGCAGTGTGCCCTCATTGCCAAGAAGGTCAACGGCATATTGGGCTGTATTAGTAGGAGCATTGCCAGCAGATCGAGGGAAGTGATTATTCCCCTCTATTTGGCACTGGTGAGGCCACACCTGGAGTATTTCATCCAGTTTTGGTCCCCTCCACTACAGAAGGGATGTAGACAAATTGGAGAGACTCCAGCGGAGGGCAACAAAAATGATTAGGGGTCGGGGGCACATGACTTAAGAGAAGAGACTGAGGGATCTGGGGTTATTTAGTCTGGAGAAGAGAAGAGTGAGGGGGGGATTTGATAGCAGCCTTCAACTACCTGAAGGGGGGTTCCAAAGAGGATGGAGCTAGGCTGTTCTCAGTGGTGGCAGATGACAAAATAAGAAGCAATGGTCTCAAGTTGCAGTGGGGGAGTGCGATGTTGCACCCCATAAGGCTTTATGGAAATATGGTTATGAATGTATATATGACATAACTGGAATATGTTTTATGCTACATATGCCATGTAACAGATCTCTGTAAAGGTTATGATCTACTGAATATATTCCTCCTATTTGTATGCATGTATCACTTCTGTGTTCAAAGTTATGAATATCGGCTCTGTACTTGCTTGATTTCTAAGGCTACGCTTACATTTTATAGTGCTCTAACTTGCTGGCTCAGGGGTGTGAAAAATCACCCCCCTGAGCGCAGCAAGTCAGAGTGCTTTAAAGCGCTAGTGTAAACAGGCTCCAAGAGCTGGGAGCTGCGCACTCAGCGCTTGGAGCTAATCTCCTCGTGGAGGTGGATTACCAGGAGCTCTCCGCGACCACACTCACACTTCAAAGCACTGCCGCGGGAGCGCTCCCGTGACAGCGCTTTGAAGTTTCCAGTGTAGCCATGCCCTTAGTAAAGCATTTGGTCAGCTTCTTGAGAAAGGAATGTGCAAGTTAAGTGCCCAATCAAAAAACACTTAACGAACAATGGATCTTGGAAGGCTCCAATCCACAGAAGAAATCTACTTGAGGACGTTCAAGGTAGCATGTGAACAATGGCTGCTACCTGTAAGTTCTGAGTCATGCATGGACATGTGACTTGCCCATGTGACTCCAAAACTCCATCTTGTAGCTGGGATTCTACATAGGGGGAGGGAGGGGTGTCCACCCACAAGAGAAAGTCTATTTAAACCCCAGGGAGACCCCTCTATTTTGTCTTCAGCTGGCTCAAGAGATAGCATCTCCACCCCCAAAGGATACCTGAAAGAAACTGGAACAAAGGACAGTAACCACATGGGGTGTGAGTGATTGCTGGGCCCAGACTAGAAGAAGACTACTCTGTAAAAGGAAGCTTACTGGAACAACTCTGAGGATGAGGTTTTATCTGTATTCAGTTTTCTTACTGTATTAGGCATAGACTTGCGTGTTTTATTTTATTTTGCTTAGTAATTCTCTTTGTTCTATCTGTTACTACTTGGAACCACTTAAATCCTACTTTCTGTATTTAATAAAATCACTTTTTAATTATTATTTAACCCAGAATATGTATTAATACCTGGCCCGGGGGGGGGGGGGCGGGACGCAGGCAAACAGCTGTGCATATCTCTCTATCTGTGTTATAGAGGGTGAACAATTTGTGAGTTTACCCTATATAAGCTTGAAACAGGGTAAAATGGATTTATTTGGGCTTTGGATCCCATTGGGAGTCGGGCATCTGAGTGTTAAAGACAGGAACACTTCTTAAGCTGCTTTCAGTTAAGCCTGCAGTTTGTGGGACGTGGTTCAGACCTGGGTCTGTGGTTGTGGCTGGCAAGCGTGCGTGGCACAACCAGGCAGGGTTCTGGAGTCCCAAGCTGGCAAGGAAGGCAGGGGCAGAAGTAGTCTTGGCACATCAGTTGGCAGTCCCAAGGGGGTTTCTGTGATCCAACCTGTCACAGGGAGGTCTAGGTTGGATATTAGGAAACACTATTTCACTAGGAGGGTGGTGAGGCACTGGAATGGGTTACTTAGGGAGGTGGTGGAATCTCCATCCTTAGAGGTTTTTAAGGTGTGGCTTGACAAAGCCCTGGCTGGGATGATTTAGTTGGGGATTGGTCCTGCTTTGAGCAGGGGGTTGGACTAGATGACCTCCTGAGGTCCCTTCCAACCCTAATCTTCTATGATTCTATGCAGGACATAAGTGTTCCCATTTGTGGATTTTTGAAGTGATGGGACTCGTTGGGGCCAGGAGGTTCTGGTTCTGCTTCTCTAGCAGGTCCAGTTGGTGTTTTTGCTTGCTCTCTCTCTCTCTCTCTCTCTTTCTTTTTCTTCCATGGCCCTTCTGTGTGCAGCTTCCTCCCTGGCTGACTCTTTTTCTTTTATCTCCAGTTCTTTCAGTTGGAATAACCTCTGGTGCTCCCTCTCCTTTTCTGCTGACTGAAGCCTAAAAAGCTCCAACTTCTCAACTGCTTCACTGCTTTCACTCATTTTCCTGCTTTCCTGTTCTTACTTCCCTTTCCCGAAATAAGCAAACTGCTCAAAGGAAGGGGGTGACTCCCTCGAGGGTCTAACAGATTCTTTTGTTGCTGCCTAAGACAGTGTCCATTGTTCCTGTGAGGCTGGTCTGGGTTTGTCTCATCCATGCCCTGACGAGGTGTGAACTGCCTCTCTGTTCTTGGAGAGTTTTTGCTTGGGCTTGCTTTAAGCCAAGAGGATACATTTTCAGCCTCATAACCATATACATGAAATTATAACCTATAACTTTACAAGAACATTACTTATGCCCAAATAAATTTGTTAGTCTCTAAGGTGCCACAAGGACTCCTCATTGTTTTTGCTAATACAGACTAACATGGCTACCATTCTGAAACCTATAACGTTACTGTAACAATTACTATAACATCACTATAACCATGCTCAGTGCATTATGAGCCTTCCGAAGATACGCAATGTGCCAAATATTTCCTTGGATACTCAGGGGTGAAAGTAACTCAGGACTTACCGGTACGGGGCTGGGGTGGCTCCAGCCTCTGGAAGGGGCGGGGCCTCAGGCGGAAGGGGCGGGCCTGGGGGTCAGCATCCCTCAGCCAGCCCTTCCAGGCTGCCT
This sequence comes from Natator depressus, assembly GCF_965152275.1. Classification (NCBI taxonomy): domain Eukaryota; kingdom Metazoa; phylum Chordata; order Testudines; family Cheloniidae; genus Natator; species Natator depressus. The sequence goes on along the minus strand of NC_134241.1, from coordinate 41,081,546 downwards.
GGCCCACGCGGCCTGGGGTTCCCGTGTTGATTTAAAAGGTCCGTGGCTCCGGACACCACCGCTGCAGTAGTGGCAGTGGCATCTGGAGTCCCAGGCCTTTTTAAATTGCAGGCAGCTGCTCCCTTTGTCCCCCCCAGCCCATTGGCGGCTGAGGGGGTGCTAACGGGGCAGGGACGTTAAAGTGCTGCAGGGTCCTTTGCCATGGCAGTGCTTTAACATTGCTGCGCCCTCCCCGCCTTGGGCCGCAGCGCTTTAATGTCCCTGCCCCTTTTGCCTCCCCTGTCAGTGGCCCTGCTGATACAGACCCTACCAGCAGGACCACCAACGGGGGAGGCAAAAGGGGCAGGGACATTAAAGCCCTACCATGGCAGTGCTTTAATGTGGGCTGGGTACAGGCCAGTGCGGGTTCTTACCGGTACACCGTACCAGCCCATACCAGCTCACTTTCACCCCTGTGGATATCACACAATCATTTTATAAAGATGAACATGGGGGTGTAGGGTGTTCCCCTGAGGTACAGAGCATCACAGACATGTTAAAAAAAAAAAAAGTTTCCTGGTGACTCTTGTCTTCTCTGTCTCTCTCTGAGACAGTCTACATGCCACAGAGTTCACCATCTTTATATTTGTGTTATTAAATGTCAGGCTCATTATTGGTGTTGATTAAATGAATGAAATATTAACAGTTCCTCTCTCAGGTGCTCTGGCTCCACGAAATGCCACCTATCAGTTTTATAGGCAGTATTTAACTCTTAAGTAAACACATAAATAGGAAACAGTAGTTCTTGTTTGGGTCCCTGGGGCAGTCTGATTGAGGGTTAGGGCTCTTCAGCATAAGACCTGCCACACTGAGTCAGACCACAGTCCATCTAGCCCAGCATCCTGTCTCCAACAATGGCATGTACCAGAGCTTCAGGGGAAATGAACAGAACACTGTAGTTATGGAGTGATCCACCCCTGTCTTCCACTCCCAGTTTCTGACAGTCAGAGGTCTAGGGTTATCCCAAGCACAGGTTGCGTGCCTGCCCATCCTGGCTAATAGCCATTCATAGACCTAGCCTCCAGGAACATATCCAGTTATTTTTTGAACCCAGTTATACTTTTAGCCATCACAACATCCCATGGCAATGAGTTCCACAGGTTAGCTGTGAGTTATGTGAAAAAATACTAGTGAGTCTGCTCTCCCTGTGCCATGGGGAAAGGCTTGTGCTATGCTTTCGGCTCACTCTCTGCTGATGTCATTCAAACCAAGGAGGGTTTGTTGAGGAGCTGGTCACCATGTGTGGGAACGTGCTTGGGGGTTAGCAGCTGTCTGGAGCAAGACCGGCGGATGTGGGTGGAGGGATAGCTCAGTGGTTTGAGCATTGGCCTGCTAAACCCAGGGTTGTGAGTTCAATCCTTGAGGTGGCCATTTAGGGATCTGGGGCAAAAATTGGGGATTGGTCTTGCTTTGAGCAGGGGGTTGGACTAGATGACCTCCTGAGGTCCCTTCCAACCCTGATATTCTATGATTCTATGATTCTATGTTTGCCATGCACCGAACCGGCCAGCCACTGGGAGTCATTTCCAAAGCATGCATGATGATTTGTGCTGCTCTGGCTGGCATTGGCCAGCCAGGAAATGCAGAGTGGAGTAAGTGTCCAGTGCGCAGCTCAGCCACAGTGTGGGGTCCTTGTGCACCCTGCACTCCTGCCATTCCTACTGAAGGAGAGACTTCATGTCCCCCGCCATGCATGCACCTCAGAGGAGAGGGAGCAAGCAGGCAGGGCCTGTTGCAGGAACCATGTGGTCAACCAGGCCTGCAGGAAGAGTCTGAGGGCGGGACTGGTGTTCAGGGCGTGATGTGCTTGCACTCATTGCCTGGCTGTTTCATTTGGGGAGAGCTGCTGGTTTTATGGCACTGATGATTAGAGCCCTGGATTGGGGCATTTCTGTGTGTGGAGGATAGGTCCATCAATGGCTAATAGCCAGGATGGGCAGGGATGGTGTCCCTAGCCTCTGTTTGCCAGAAGCTGGGAATAAGAAACAGGAAATGGATCACTTGATGATTACCTGTTCTGGTCATTCCCTCTGGGGGACCTGGCATTGGCCACTGTCAGAAGACAGGATACTGGGCTAGATGGACCTTTGGTCTGACCCAGTAAGGCCATTTGTATGTTCTTAAACACACCTTTGAGTTGGATGAAGTAAAGTGACCTATCACTGAAGATGATGCCAAAATGAAAATTTACCGAAGAACTAAAGACAACATTTCTGTGTTTTCATAGTGGTCGAGTAGAGGGAAGCCAAGTGCTTGATATGCACAGCTGGTACATATATCTCAGTTGCAAATAAAAGTGCTCTTGATTTACAAGCTCATGTAGATTCTGAGAAACATAAGAAGTTTGTTCGACGAGAGAGCTCACCAGCAAAGTTAATAGATTACTTTGTTAAACCAGGCAGCAAATAGGAGGATGCTGTTACTACAGCAGAAGGCAGTTCTACTGTTTCACACTGTCCTGCATCATAATAATTTCAAGTCAATGGAAAGTTTTTGGAAAGGGTAGGGGACAATTTCCTGGTGCAAGTGCTGGAGGAACCAACTAGGGGCAGAGTTCTTCTTGACCTGCTGCTCACAAACCGGGAAGAATTAGTAGGGGAAGCAAAAGTGGATGGGAACCTGGAAGGCAGTGACCATGAGATGGTCGAGTTCAGCATCCTGACACAAGGAAGAAAGGAGAGCAGCAGAATACGGATCCTGGACTTCAGAAAAGCAGACTTTGACTCCCTCTGGGAACTGATGGGCAGGATCCTCTGGGAGAATAACATGAGGAGGAAAGGAGTCCAGGAGAGCTGGCTGTATTTTAAAGAATCCTTATTGAGGTTACAGGGACAAACCATCCCGATGTGTAGAAAGAATAGTAAATATGGCAGGCGACCAGCTTGGCTTAACAGTGAAATCCTTGCTGATCTTAAACATAAAAAAGAAGCTTACAAGAAGTGGAAGATTGGACAAATGACCAGGGAAGAGTATAAAAATATTGCTCGGGCATGCAGGAGTGAAATCAGGAAGGCCAAATCACACCTGGAGTTGCAGCTAGCAAGAGATGTTAAGAGTAACAAGAAGGGTTTCTTCAGATATGTTAGCAACAAGAAGAAAGTCAAGGAACGTGTGGGCCCCTTACTGAATGAGGGAGGCAACCTAGTGACAGAGGATGTGGAAAAAGCTAATGGACTCAAGGTTTTTTTGCCTCTGTCTTCACGAACAAGGTCAGCTCCCAGACCACTGCACTGGGAAGCACAGCATGGGGAGGAGGTGACCAGCCCTCTGTGAAGAAAGAAGTGGTTCAGGACTATTTAGAAAAGCTGGACGAGCAGAAGTCCATGGGGCCGGATGCGCTGCATCCGAGAGTGCTAAAGGAGTTGGCGGATGTGATTGCAGAGCCATTGGCCATTATCTTTGAAAACTCATGGCGATCAGGGGGAGGACCTGGACGACTGGAAAAAGGCTAATGTAGTGCCCATCTTTAAAAAAGGGAAGAAGGAGGATCCTGGGAACTACAGGCCAGTCAGCCTCACCTCAGTCCCTGGAAAAATCATGGAGCAGGTCCTCAAGGAATCAATTCTGAAGCACTTAGAGGAGAGGAAAGTGATCAGGAACAGTCAGCATCGATTCACCGAGGGAAAGTCATGCCTGACTAATCTACTTGCCTTCTATGACGAGATAACTGGCTCTGTGGATGAGGGGAAAGCAGTGGACGTGTTGTTCCTTGACTTTAGCAAAGCTTTTGACATGGTCTCCCACAGTATTCTTGCCAGCAAGTTAAAGAAGTATGGGCTGGATGAACGGACGATAAGGTGGATAGAAAGCTGCCTAGATTGTCGGGCTCAACGGGTAGTGATCAATGGCTCCATGTCTAGTGGGCAGCTGGTATCAAGTGGAGTGCCCCAAGGGTGGGTCCTGGGGCCGGTTTTGTTCAATATCTTCATTAATGATCTGGAGGATGGTGTCGATTGCACCCTCAGCAAGTTTGCAGATGACACTACACTGGGAGGACAGGTAGATATGCTGGAGGGTAGGGATAGGATACAGAGGGCCCTAGACAAATTAGAGGATTGGGCCAAAAGAAACCTGATGAGGTTCAACAAGGACAAGTGCAGAGTCCTGCACTTAGGACGGAAGAATCCCATGCACTGCTACAGACTGGGGACCGAATGGCTAGACAGCAGTTCTGCAGAAAAGGACCTAGGGGTTACAGCAGACGAGAAGCTGGATATGAGTCAACAGTGTGCCCTTGTTGCCAAGAAGGGCAATGGCATTTTGGGATGTATAAGTAGGGGCATTGCCAGCAGATCGAGGGACGTGATTGTTCCCCTCTATTCGACATTGGTGAGGCCTCAACTGGAGTACTGTGTGCAGTTTTGGGCCCCACACTACAAGAAGGATGTGGAAAAATTGGAAAACGTCCAGCGGAGGGTAACAAAAATGATCAGGGGACTGGAACACATGACTTATGAGGAGAGGCTAAGGGAACTGGGATTGTTTAGTCTGCAGAAGAGAAGAATGAGGAGGGATTTGATAGCTGCTTTCAACTACCTGAAAGGGGGTTCCAAAGAGGATGGATCTAGACTGTTCTCAGTGGTAGCAGATGACAGAACGAGGAGTAATGGTCTCACATTGCAGTAGGGGAGGTTTAGGTTGGATATTAGGAAAAACTTTTTCAGTAGGAGGGTGGTGAAACACTGGAATGCGTTACCTAGGGAGGTGGTGGAATCTCCTTCCTTAAAAGTTTTTAAGGTCAGGTTTGACAAAGCCCTGGCTGGGATAATTTAGTTGGGGATTGGTCCTGCTTTGAGCAGGGGGTTGGAGTAGATGACCTCGTGAGTTCCCTTCCAACACTGATATTCTATGATTCTATGATTGCACGTCTTACTGAAATAGCCAAAAAATCTGAGATAGCCCAAAAACTTTCAACTGCTTGAACGAAGACAGAAGTGATTGTTAACTCTGTACTTGCACCACATTCTGTTGACATTGCTCTGAAAGCACTTGAGTACAATGACATATCTTATTGTGGAGTTGCTACAGAAGAAGCAATCATGGTGCTGTGAAAATATTTCCAGCAATAATTCAGTATTTTGACTGGAAGAACGGTGGGTTACAATCAAAGCTCATCAAGGTCCAGAACACACCTAATGAGACTGCAGATATGATTGCACAATACAGCAAGAAAATTCTGGAAAAGAAAGATTTGTTTGAGAAGTGTGTCGCATTTGCGGGTGACAACTGCAGTACAATGTTGGAAGGACTCTGGCATGATGGAGAAGGTAAGACCGTGTTTGCAAATTTAAAGAAGCTGCTGCAGAAAGGGACTTTATTCGGCGTAAGTTGCCTATGCCTAGCACACATTTTGAACAGTTGTGCCCTTCACTGGGCAGACAAACTTGATGTTGACATTGAGAGCATTATTTTGAAACTTTACAACTATTTTCATATGTATACTGGCCGAACTGAGATTCTGAAGGAATATTGTGAGTTTGTTGACAATGAATACAGAAATACAGACACGATGGCTGTGATATAGGTATTATTATCCAGGTATTTACAGATGTTTCCACTCTTGAAGTTGTTCTTCCTGTCACAGGACAAACCACCCACTGTGATTAAGAAATTTTTCGAAGATGAGTTCAACGAGATTTACTCTGGCACATGCACTCACTCATGAGTGCATTCCATTCACACATTCAGGAACTAGAAAGGGAAAACAACTCCATTATGGAAGTGGGGAAAAGTTTGGACTCTGTGCACACTATTCTTGAACACAAGATCCAGAACCTCATGTCACTGAAAGTGAAGGGACTACTGGCTGTGACATACCCCAGGTACAATCTGTACTGCTGAATAGCTGTCTCCTCAGGCCTTGGCTACACTTGCGCGTTATAGCGCAATAAAGCCGCCAAGAGCGCTCTACCTTACTACCCGTCCACACTGGCAAGGCACGTAGAATGCTCTGACTCCACGGCTGGAGCACTCCTGGTACTCCACCTCCCCAAAATGAATAACATTTGTTGTGCTCTCGCTGGAGCACAACGGCACCAGTGTGGACACCTAATGCGCTCTGATTGACTTCTGGAAGTGTCCCACAATGCCTGTTCTAGCCACTCTGGTCATCACTTTTGAACTCTGCTGCCTTGTCCGCAGGTGACCAACCGTCAGACTTGCCGTTTAAATTCTCTGGGAATTTTGAAAATCCCCTTCCTGTTTGCTCAGCCAGGTGTGGAGTGCTCTCAGCACATCTTTCCAGGTGACCATGCCTCCACTCACCAGGTGATCCCCAGTATGGAGCAATGGTGAGGTGCTGGACCTCATCAGTGTTTGGGGGGAGGAAGCTGTGCAGTCCCAGCTGTGCTCCAGCAATAGGAATTACGATACCTTCGGGCACATATCAAGAGCCATGACGGAACGGGGCCATGACCGGGACGTTGTGCAGTGCAGGGTTAAAGTACAGGAGCTGCGGAATGCCTACCGCAAAGCCCGTGAGGCAAACGGCCACTCCAGTGCTTCCCCCGCGACCTGCCATTTCTACAAAGAGCTAGATGCGATACTTGGGGGCGACCCCACCTCTACTCCAATGACCACCATGGACACTTCCGAGCCCAGCACAGCAAGGGGGGAGGAGGAGAAGGAGGAGAAAAACGCGAGGAAGGGTGCTGAGGCGGGGGGAGACACCCTGGAATCCCCAGATAAATGCAGCCAGGAGCTCTTCTTGAGCCAGGAGGAAGGCAGCCAGTCACGGAGTCCGGTGCTTGGGGAAGGACAAACACCAGAGGAGGTTCCCGGTAAGCAGCTTTTCTTTTCGGGAAGGAAGTTCTTTGGTGCGGGCTCTTTGGGTGAGGAGGGTTTGGAATGCATGCATGCCTAGATGCAGAATAGCGCATTGATGTGGTGTATCACATCACAGCAATCGGCATCAGTGATCTCTTCAAAAGTCTCAGACAGAACGTGGGCAATGAGCTTGCGCAGGTTTATTGGGAGAGCCAGTGTGGTTCTTGTCCCAGTCAGGCTAACGTATCAGCGCCACTGTGCCGCAAGGGGCAGGGGGACCATTGCTGCACATAGGCAAGCTGCGTATGGGCCAGGGCAGAAGCCGCATTGTAGTAGAAGACCCTCCCTTGCTTCCCCAGTCACCCTCAGCAGTGAGATATCTTCTAGGACGATCTCCTGTGGAGAATGTTGTGACAGTGTTCAGTGTATGTTTCCCCTGCAGCTGTTGGCTCTCCCCAAGACACAGAAACCCAGAGGACAGTACATCAATGAAACAATCAGTCCCCCTGGACCCTGTGCTTTCTCACCATTTCTGGGCCTCCTGTGGGTTATATGAGCTCACTTTGGGACAGGCAAAGTATGGTTTTGTATGGACTGTGATTGCCCTCCTTAAGTGCGGGGGAATCATTATTCTATCTGGTGTGTGCAATGCTTCCTCTGTTGAGTGTTGCATTTTGCCAGTATAGGTGCAACCTTGAGATCTCAGCCGCCAGTATTATCACCGGCTGACAGACTGAGAGCACTCAGGAAGAGGCCCCATAAAAGCAAAGAAGACATGCTGCAGGAAGTGATGCAGCAGTCTGTGGAAGAGAATCGAAAGGCACAGAAGTGGAGGGAGAGTGAAAGGAGGATTCGTGAGAAGAATGATTCATAGATTCATAGATATTAAGGTCAGAAGGGACCACTATGATCATCTAGTCTGACCTCCTGCACAACGCAGGCCACAGAATCTCACCCACCCACTCCTGCAATAAACCTCTCACCTATGTCTGAGCTATTGATGGTTTAAAGCCATGGTTTAAAGATTTCAAGGAGCAGAGAATCCTCCAGCAAGTGACCCATGCCCCACGCTACAGAGGAAGGTGAAAAACCTCCAGGGCCTCTTCCAATCTGCCCTGGAGGAAAATTCCTTCCTGACCCCAAATATGGCGATCAGCTGAACCCTGAGCATATGGGCAAGATTCACCAGCCAGAAACCCAGGAAAGAATTCTCTGTAGTAACTCAGATCCCACCCCATCTAACATCCCATCACAGGCCATTGGGCCTATTTACCATGAATATTTAAAGATCAATTAATTGCCAAAATCATGTTATCCCATCATACCATCTCCTCCATAAACTTATCGAGTTTAATCTTGAAGCCAGATAGGTCTTTTGCCCCCACTGCTTCCCTTGGAAGGCTATTCCAAAACTTCACTCCTCTGATGGTTAGAAACCTTTGTCTAATTTCAAGTCTAAACTTCCCAATGACCAGTTTATATCCATTTGTTCTTGTGTCCACATTGGTACTGAGCTTAAATAACTCCTCTCCCTCTCTGGTATTTATCCCTCTGATATATTTATAGAGAGCAATCGTATCTCCCCTCAACCTTCTTTTGGTTAGGCTAAACAAGCCAAGCTCCTTGAGTCTCCTTTCATAAGACAGGTTTTCCATTCCTCAGATCATCCTAGTAGCCCTTCTCTGTACCTGTTCCAGTTTGAATTCATCCTTCTTAAACAAGGGAGACCAGAACTGCACACAGTATTCCAGATGCGGTCTCACCAGTACCTTGTATAACAGTACTAAAACCTCCTTATGTGTACTGGAAATACCTCGCCTGATGCATCCCAAGACCGCATTAGCTTTTTTCATGGCCATATCACATTGGCGGCTCATAGTCATCCTGTGATCAACCAATACTCCAGAAGGAGGTCCTTCTCCTCCTCCGTTACTTCTAATTGGTGCGCCCCCAGCTTATAACTAAAATTCTTGTTATTAATCCCTAAATGCATAACCTTACACTTCTCACTATTAAATTTCATCCTATTACTATTACTCCAGTTTACATGGTCATCCAGATCTTCCTGTATGATATCCCGGTCTCTCTCTAAATTGGCAATACCTCCCAGCTTTGTATCATCCGCAAACTTTATTAGCATACTCCCACTTTTTGTGCCGAGGTCAGTAATAAAAAGATTAAATAAGATTGGTCCCAAAACTGATCCCTGAGGAACTCCACTGGTAACCTCCCTCCAGCCTCACAGTTCACCTTTCAGTAGGACCCGCTGTAGTCTCCCTGTTAACCAATTCCTTATCCACCTTTCAATTTTCATATTGATACCCATCTTTTCCAATTTAACTAATAATTCCCCATGTGGAACTGTATCAAACGCCTTATTGAAATCTAGGTAAATTAGATCCACTGTGTTTCCTTTGTCTAAAAAATTTGTTACTTTCTCAAAGAAGGAGATCAGGTTGGTTTGGCACGATCTACCTTTTGTAAAACCATGTTGTATTTTGTCCCATTTATCATTGACCTCAATGTCCGTAACTACTTTCTCCTTCAAAATTTTTTCCAAGACCTTGCATACTACAGATGTCAAACTAACAGGCCTGTAGTTACCCGGATCACTTTTTTTTCCTTTCTTAAAAATAGGAACTATGTTAGCAATTCTCCAATCGTACGGTACAACCCCTGAGTTTACAGATTCATTAAAAATTCTTGCTAATGGGCTTGCAATTTCATGTGCCAATTCCTTTAATATTCTTGGATGAAGATTATCTGGGCCCCCCGATTTAGTCCCATTAAGCTGTTCGAGTTTCCCTTCTACCTCAGATATGGTAATATCTACCTCCATATCCTCATTCCCATTTGTCATGCTACCATTATCCCTAAGATCCTCATTAGCCTTATTAAAGACTGAGGTAAAGTATTTGTTTAGATATTGGGCCATGCCTAGATTATCCTTAACCTCCACTCCATCCTCAGTGTTTAGCGGTCCCACTTCTTCTTTCTTTGTTTTCTTCTTATTTATATGACTGTAGAACCTTTTACTATTGGTTTTAATTCCCTTTGCAAGGTCCAACTCTACTTGACTTTTAGCCTGTCTCACTTTATCCCTACATGTTCTGACCTCAATAAGGTAGCTTCCCTTGCTGATCCCTCCCATCTTCCACTCCCTGTATGCTTTCTGCTTTCTTTATCACCTCTCTGAGATGCTTGCTCATCCAGCTTGGTCTACAACTCCTGCCTATGAATTTTTCCCCTTTTCTTGGGATGCAGGCTTCCGATAACTTGAGGATCGCCGGCAGCAAAACACGGTGCTATGGCAGCAAAGCACGGATTGGCTGATTAGCATAATGGAGCACCCAGCGGACTCTATCCAGGCGCTCGTCGTCATGCAGGCGGAACACTACCGCGCTCACCCCCCACCCCCGCAGACCTTGTCCCAAAATTCTTTCCCTTGTGTCCCCATGTCCCCTCCAACCCACTTTCCCCAACATCCAGGTTCTTACCACCCCCAGCTGCCTCCTACACCCCTAGCTTCACCATCCACCCATGAAAACTATGACCCTTATCCACTGCACTCAACCCCCCTCAACATGCCTTATAGCCATCCTGAAGTGCAACACTCAGTGCATAGCACTCCAGACAGTATTCCAGAGTATGAAATCAGGACATACTCAAGTCTGTGAGTGAACCGGTCCCCACCCCACCCCCTTGCCATTGTGGTATTGCTGAGTTACTTTGTTTTTATTTCAATAAATGAATTTTTTTTCAATAAATGGAGTTTTTCACCTTGATAACATACTTTATTAGTGCATAAAGCAAAATATACCTTAGCCCAGGAAAGCAACAAGCACTACAATTCAGTGTACCAAACACAGCCACTGCTCTTAACTCCTGTGCAGAGCAACAGACATTACTGGTGGCTTTCAGCCTCAAATTGCTCCCTCAAGGCATCCGTAATCCTTGCAGCCCCACGCTGGGCCCCTCTAATAGCCCTGCTCTCTGGCTGTTCAAGTTCAGCCTCCAGGTGTTGAACCTCCGAGGCCCATGCCTGAGTGAAGCTTTCACCCTTCCCTTCACAAATATTATGGAGGGTACAGCACGCAGATATAAGCGCGGGGATGGTGGATTTGGCCAAGTCCAGCTTCCCATAAAGAGAGTGCCAGCGACCCTTCAAACGGCCAAAAGCACACTCCACAGTCATTTGGCACTGGCTCAGCCTGTAGTTGAACCGTTCCTGGCTGCTGTCTAGGCTCCCTGTGTAGGATTTCATGAGCCACAGCATTAAAGGGTAAGCGAGGTCTCCAAGGATCACAATGGGCATTTCAACTTCCCCTATGGTGATCCTCTGCTCTGTGAAAAAAGTCCCAGCTTGCAGCTTCCTGAACAGGCCAGTGTTCTGAAAGATGCATGCGTCATGCACCTTTCTGGGCAAGCCTGCGTTAATGTCAATGAAACGCCCATGGTGATCCACAAGCGCCTGGAGAACCATGGAGAAATACCCCTTTTGGTTAACATACTCGGAGTCTAGGTGGTCTGGTGCCAGAATAGGAATATGCGTCCCATCTATCGCCCCTCCGCAGTTAGGGAAACCCATTTGTTCAAAGCCAGCCACAATGTCATGCACGTTACCCGGAGTCACAGTTCTTCTGAGCAGGATGCGATTAATGGCCCTGCAAACTTGCATCAACACAATTCCAACGGTCGACTTTCCCACTCCGACTGGTTAGCTGGAGTTGCCAGCTTCCAGATTGCAATAGCTACCTGCTTCTTCACCATCAGGACAGCTCTCAATCTCGTGTCCTTGCGCCGCAGGGTGAGGGCAAGTTCAGCACACAGTCCCATGAAAGTGGCTTTTCTCATCCAAAAGTTCTGCAGCCACTGCTCATCATCCCAGACTTGCAGAATGATGTGATCCCACCACTCAGTGCTTGTTTCCTGAGCCCAAAAGCGGCATTCCAAGGTGGAGAGCATGTCTGTGAATAAGACAAGCAATTTTGTGTTAAATGCATTACGTGACTCCATATCCTTGTCGGACTCCTCACTGTCACTTTGGATCTTAAGGAGTAGCTCGAATGCTAAATGTGACATGCTGGCGAGACTCGTCAGCATCCTCCTCAGCAGTTCGGGATCCATTCCCACAGACTGAAAGGGAAGACAGAATGTGCCGCACAGAAACCATTGAAAGATGGCGCCAAATGTGGACAGAAACACAGGGATTGCTGGGATGCGACGTGATGCATCACAGGGCGTTGGGACAGGATCCAAAATGCCCCGCACCCCACGCCCCCTTCCCACAAGCCACAGCGCCAGAATGGGAAGAGGTGCTCTGTGGGATAGCTGTCCATAATGCACCGCTCCCAATGCCGCTGCAAGTGCCGCGAATGTGGCCATGCCAGTGCGCTTGCAGCTGTCAGTGTGGACAGACCAGCTTTCCCTGGTGCGCTCTCCGAAGGCTGATTTAACCCAAAGCGCTGTACAACTGCAAGTGTAGCCAAGCCCTCAGTTCTCCAACCTGGGATGCCTTTAACACTGCTTTGCTAATGAACAGCTACTCCTGGCCCACCACACACAGCCTCCAGCATGTAACTTGTTCCCAGCTACACAGTATTGAGTGCTGCTAGCTAGTCACTCATGAATTACATTGCAGAAGAATACCAGCAGATTCCCAGTCCCTGATTTCCAGAAATATGTATCTTGTACTGCTCAGTACCCTCCTAAACAATACAAGCTCTGAGAAAGTCTGTCATTTTATCAAAGAAAAATGGTATGCACAAGGCTTGTTATCGGAAGTGGAGTTCCCCACGCACTTTAATCTAAACACACTGATAGATAAAATCTATCTTTCTGTTGTTAATAAACTTAAGTGATTACAAGTGCTGATACATAAAAGTCAGGACTGATTACAAAAGGAGGGACTTGATGACGCATGTAATGCATTCTCTGCTAAAGTAGAGAATGCATCACAACAAGCCGGTGCTGAGAGCATGTGGAATTGGTCGACGCTATACCCGGCTCATGAGACAGCTCATGGTATCTGACACCATCAGGTAGTCCAGAGACATCTACATGGAGCACATCATGTGACACCATCAGTACCAGGTTGTCAAGGTTCCTTCCCCACTCTGAACTCTAGGGTACAGATGTGGGGACCTGCATGAAAACCTCCTAAGCTTACTTTTACCAGCTTAGGTTAAAACTTCCTCAAGGTACAAACTATTTTACCCTTTGCCCTTGGACTTTCGCTGCCACCGGTATTATTAGTATTATAACACCGGTATTATTATTATTATTAGGAAAGAGTTCGTTTGGAAACGTCTTTCCCCCCCCAAATCCTCCCAAATCTTACCCCCTTTTTTCTGGGGAAGGTTTGATAAAAATCCTCACCAATTTGCATAGGTGACCACAGACCCAAACCCTTGGATCTTAAGAACAATGAAAAAAGCATTCAGTTTTTTAAAAGAAAAATTTTAATAGAAGAAAAAGTAAAAAAGAATCACCTCTGTAAAATCAGGATGGTAAATACCTTACAGGGCAATTAGATTCAAAACACAGAGAATCCCTCTAGGCAAAACCTTAAGTTACAAAAAGACACAAAAACAGGAATATCCATTCCATTCAGCACAGCTTATTTTCTCAGCCATTTAAACAAACAGAATCTAACGCATATCTAGCTAGATTACTTACTAAGTTCTAAGACTCCATTCCTGTTCTGTCCCCGGCAAAAGCATCGCCCAGACAGACCCAGACCCTTTGTTTCTCCCCCCCTCCAGCTTTGAAAGTATCTTGTCTCCTCATTGGTCATTGTGGTCAGGTGCCAGCGAGGTTATCCTAACTTCTTAACACTTTACAGGTGAAAGGGTTTTTCCTCTGGCCAGGAAGGATTTTAAAGGTGTTTACCCTTCCCTTTATATTTATGACACAGGTCAAGTAATCAAGAATGCTGGTCAGGGAAATAACCCACTTCCTTCCTTCCCTGATGACCCAAGGGACACACCCATGTACTTATTCACTACACCAACACTGACTTGGACTCTAAATACATTCTATGGGTGGCGTACCCGAGATCACTCATCCACTGACGTCTCAAAAACTCCTGCACCCCAATCTGGGTCTATGCTGGTTATGTGCTATGTATATATCTTATGAACCTTGTAACCAACACTTGTAATCCCTCATAACCCAAGCCTGATCACAGATGTACAGTAACTTCCTTCTTAACTTGCATAAATTTGATTTTAAACATTAACTTTAATAAAATTGTTGTCTGTACAGCACATGCTTAGAGTATTTGGAGCTGTGAATGGAACCCCTGGATACTTCTCTTGTTTCATGTGGACAGGATTGCCCTGAGTAAGACACTAAATTGGAATGATGTGGAGTCTTGTATCAAATACTTGACAGAGAAGGGGGTAAAAATTGATGACATTAAGCACTTTGATCCGTTCAGCAATATCAAGAAATGTATGGAAGGTTCTTACAGTGATGAAAAGCTCAATAATTTCCTAGTAAATTACCAAAAATGGATCAAATATTTTGAAAAGTCCAAAATCATTGAATGTTGCTGTTAAAGTTTGCACAGTTCATCTTTACTGTTCCCTCTCACAATACAAATGTAGAGCAAGTTTTTTCACTGATGCCAAGCCGGCCCACAAAGGAAAGGAACTGAAGACTGCTGCATTGCTGAAAAAGATCCTGCTTGTACAGTACAACATCAGGCCCACATCTTGCAAAGACTTCCATGGCTCCTTGCTGAGCCATCAGCCACTGCTGGGAAAGATGAGCTCCTCAGAGAAATATGCCTGGGTGGCCTGTCTACAGGAACACCGGACTGACATTTACTTGGGAGGCCATTACACTTATTTACACATTAGATTAGAGAGTAGCAGCCATGTTAGTCTGTATCCGCAAAAAGAAAAGGAGGGCTTGTGGCACCTTAGAGACGAACAGATTTATTAGAGCATAAGCTTTCGTGAGCTACAGCTCACTTCATCGGATGCACCCGATGAAGTGAGCTGTAGCTCACGAAAGCTTATGCTCAAATAAATTTGTTCGTCTCTAAGGTGCCACAAGCCCTCCGGTTCTTTTTACACGTTAGAGATTCCAAGTAGAAAATGTACCCCGCTGCCGCACCCCCTACTGGGGAACTGGAACTATGCTAACCCTAAGCCCCGAGCCGGCGCCTGCCATGCCGGAGGGGCCGGGATCCCCTCCTGTCACCAGGGCCAGCTCCAGCATTTTTGCGGAGAAGAAAAATCTGATTGAGCAGCTGCCGAAGACCCGGATGTGCCGCCCTTGCTATTTTTTTTTTTTTTTTTGAAGCAGAAAAGAATTTTATTTGTAAAACTTACAAAGAATCACCAAAAAGGATTAAGCAAAGCTATGCAACAAAACAAAAGCAAACAAAAGCTATAACACAGCAGCCTTCACGAGGGAGAAGTGTTCAGGCTAGCCTGGGCCCAGAGCGGGGGGGGCTTCCTCCTTCCTCGACACTCGTGGTCGCCCCTTGCTATTGGCCGCCCCAGGCACCTCCTTCTGGCGCCCGGAGCCGGCCCTGCCTGTCACTGCTGGCGGGGCTCCACTCGGCCCAGCCCACCCTTGCAGAGCGCCCAGGCAGCCCCGCGATGATTGGGCACCACTCAGTCCGTGCCCGCCCATGAACCCACAGTCACGCCACGGTGAGGGCTCCCGCGAGCTTCCCGATTGGAAGGCTGCTGTGCGGGGCGGTGCCTACGGGAGCGAGGCGGAGGTGGGGAGACGAGCCGGGGCGGGGCGGGCAGAGTGGCCGGGTCCCGGCCGTGCGCGCGGTCTATAGCGGCGCACGGAGAAACTCGCTAGTTTACTGTGCCCGCTGGAGGCTGCGGGATGCAGCCCGTGGTGCTGGTCACCGGCGCCAGCAGGTGAGCAGGGGCCAGGCGGAAGCAGCCTCGTCCATCTGGCGGGGGGAGGGGCTCTGTCTCATTGTGGGGCGGGCTAGCTCGCTCGCTCGGGGGTGCCCTATGCAGCCCCCTCACCGGGGGGTTGTGTGGGACCCCAGGCCACCCCCTGGGGTCTGGGAGGCAGGAGCTGTTGGGGAGCACTTTTGGCGGCCCTACAGGCGCAGGGGGCTGGGAGAAGCCCCCTCCGCTTCCCTGGCCCCAGCCGTGTCGCTTGGGGGAAGGGATCACCCCTGTACTCACCGGGGGCGGGAAGTGGAGTGCCCCGGCTGGGAGCTAGCGGAGTGGAGCGGGCTGAGGCCAGGTTGCCCCGCTTCCCGCCGCTGCCGCTGACTGCGGGGTCGCTGGGGGAGGAGGTGGAATGGGGGCCGGGCGGAGCGGGGTGGGGGGGTGGGCAGTAAGGGGCTGGGCGGAGGGAGTTGTCCGGGGCCCAGCACCCCCCTAGGGACGGGCCTGCCCCTTGCAGTGGGCGCAGCCTGCACGGGGGCCGGCCGGGGGACAGGGCTTGTCGTGGGGGCTTAATGCAGCACACAGCTGCCTAGGTCACCGTGAAATTTGGGGCGATTTGGTGCCCTAAATTTCCTGGTGTCCTCCGCAGCTGCGTATGCCTAAGTGGTGCGGTGCCAGTGCCACAATGTGCAGGTGGCGGCCCCAGGCTGACTGGGCTCTTGTCTCCCTGGACTGTTGCAGTGGCATCGGCTCCGCCCTATGCAAGCGGTTACTGCAGGAGGACGCTGGGGTCCGGCTGTGCCTGGCCTGCCGGAGCATGCAGAAGGCTGCTGCCACCAAGGCCATGCTGCTGGCCGCCCACCCTGCCGCCCAGGTTACCTTCGTGCACCTGGATGTCAGCAGCCTGGAGTCTGTCCTGCGGGCAGCCAGCGAGATCCAATGCAGGTGTGTGGAGCCTGCCTGGGCTCGAGGCGGGTGGGTGCTGTGCCCCTAGCCCTGGCTGAGGAGAGTGAGCAACAGGGACCTCTCTGGTTCAATCCGCTGCATCCAGCAGGTGTGTCTTGCCGGCCCTCAGGCCTGGGAATAAGCCTGAAGCACAGTCAGTTCTTTCACTCTGAGTAGGGGGAAAGGGCTGAGAGATGTCCTCCTTGAGCTCAGCTGGTGGTGGTCAAATGCCATCCTCTAGTGTGTGTAGGGCAAAGAGGGGACTCTTTGCCCAGCTTGCATTTGCTTCAGGCAGCTGTCATAGAATCATAGAAAATTAGGACTGGCAGAGACCTCAGGAGGTCATCTAGTCCAATCCCCTACTTAAAGCAGGACCACCCCCAACTAAATCAAGGACCAACACCAACTAAGTTCCTGTCAGGCTCTGCAAAGTCCTTGTGCAGCCAGTGGTTTGGGCACCATGCTTCACAAAATGTGGAAATTCAATGTGTACACAGGAATGCTACAAGCCCCCCTTCTGTTGTGCCCTGTCTTCCTCTCTCTCCCCTCCCCCCGACTACCAGTCTTACCTCTTCAGCTACTGCAGTGACCTCTTTCACCTACCACAGTCCAAAAGTACACCACTGAGCCTGACCTGCTAAAGCGTTTCCCTGAAACCAGGAGCACCGGACAGCTCCAGACAGGAAGTGATCTGTTTGCCACTTGCCTTAATGTTGCTGGCCACAATGTCCTGTCTTGAACAGGAGAGTCGCAGAACTTAATGATACAAGTTACAGACTTTACAATTGCATTTGAGTGTAACACTCCCCACTGTTGCTTCCACTAGCTCTTCTGAAATAGGAGAGCCACAGGTGTGTTGAGCACCCTGCCATCTAGATCTGGTCTGAGAGGGTTAGACAACACAACAAAAATGCGTCCGCCTCAGGAACCTTGTATGTACTAAGGCTCCTGGTATTGCTTCCAACCTCCCAAAAAGAGCTGAACTGGTGGTGGCAACAATAGGAAATCTGATTCTTCCACTGCAGGTCAGGTCACTTCTGGGTTTGTTTCAGGGGTGGTGAAGTTTTGTTTATACACTGCTTTGAGATCTTTAGTTGGAAAGTAGTAACTGCAGAGTTACTCTGGTGATATCTGTGTTATAAAAATCCCAGTCCCAACAGATATTAGCCTATGGAAGTTAAGTGCCTAAATTCCTTTGAATTAACCTAATCTTATTTTCTCTTGAAAATCCTGGATAGCTAACTGAAATTTGAGGCATACAGAAGTTTGGAAAATGAATTACTTGTGGGCATCAGTTATATTTTAAGAACTCTAGATTTGACCCCCAACACTCCAGATTTTGTGGGATTTTTACATTCAGAGTGAATTTTACAGTTCAGATCCCTATAATGGACTCAATCAAGAACTCTCAGAATCTGGGAAACTTATTCTGGATCCCAGCTCTGGATCATGTCTGGTTTTATTTTGCAAAATGACATCATCATGATTAGCTTAATATTCTTTGAACTTCAAAATAAATGACTTGTCTCTGAGCTTCTGTCTCCATTGTGGGCTAGCATTAGCTGTGGTGTTTTTTTTTTTTTTTTTTTTTTTAAGAGATGCTATAGGTAATAGCCATAACCAACCATACTGTTTGTTTCCTTTGTGTAGGTTCCAGCGCTTGGACTGTCTCTTTCTGAATGCTGGGACCATGCCAAATACCCATGTTAGCTTCAAAGCACTGATCTCTGGTCTCTTCTCCGGGTACAAAATACCATCCTTAAGTAACAGTCAGATACTTTTCTCTTCCTGGTTTTGTCCTTGGATGAGTAAGGGGAGGGGAGATACAAAATGGATGATGGCATGAATGAATGTTCCAGTGATTTACTGAGATTTTGGATGGCTGATAATGTGAGGGATGGTTAACGAAACACTGAATGAGTGGGTGGTTTAGCTAAAAGGTGAACAGATCTTCTTTCTGTTATAGTCATTATTTAGGAAGTCATAAATGTGCATGGTAGTCTACAAAAGCCTTCTGCTCAGAAGAGTTTACAGTCCAGGTAAAGCAGAAAGGCTTGCCAAACTGGATTCAATGGATTATAACAGGGGTTCTCAAACTGGGGGTCGTGACCCCGCAGGGAGTCGTGAGGTTATTACGTGGTCACCAAAAAGCTTGTTGTGAGAACCCCTGGTCTAGAGAAGGTACTTGAAAGAATGGGGGAAACAGTATGTTTAAGACAGTGGGGAAGGTGTGGGAAGACTGAGAAGGAGGGAGAAACATGTATTGAGGTAGAGAATGGTATTAAAGGTATAGCAGGCAGAAGTAAGGGGCTTCTGAGGTTTGGGCCTCTAGTGAAGGAGGGGAGTGAGGTGATGGTGAGCAACTTCTCTGTTTAAAGAGACCAGCATGATCTTGCTTGGCAGATGAAAATCAAGAGTTGAGACTGCTGTGGAGGCATGCTGGGAATGCCATAGTTAAGGTATCAGAGTAGCAGCCGTGTTAGTCTGTATTCGCAAAAAGAGAAGGAGTACTTGTGGCACCTTAGAGACTAACCAATTTACTTGAGCATAAGCTTTCGTGAGCTACAGCTCACTTCATCAGATACATTCAGTGGACATAAGGTAGTGTCAGGTCTCTGCCTCTGATAGGAACTTAACATCTGTGTTTAACAGCTTGGGAACAGGAGAAGAGAAACTGGATGTGGGATGTGAGCCAAGGCTGGGGATGGGTGGCTTGAATAGTTTGAGAAATGAGCAAATGGCCTTGTCCAAACATGGAAAACTTTAACTCTACTGGTATGGTTGGAGGGGTACAGCTCACATCACACCATCAGTCACTGGTATACAAGTGCTTATGCTGGTACAGTTGATCCTTGTATGGGAAGGAGAAGTAAGCTATACTGGTATAAGGCATTTTTTATACCAGTGCAACCATCTCAGTAAAAAAAAATCATACGCTTAATGTAGGCTGGTGTATGCACAGGTCTTATAACAGCATAAAAGTGTGGAGATAAAACTGGTGCTGTAGGTGGAGACTATGGATTTGATAGCTGGAATGAGGAATTAATTCCACCAGACAAGTCAGATGTGTTAATGGCCTACTGGGCACGAAGGGGGCTGTGGGTGGGGAGGCAAAAATATTAATAGAGAAAAATGGGTCACCATACAGCCCGTAGGTGTGCACAGGAGGCTGGGAGAGAGCCAGAGATCAGCCACAACATTGCAGGGCATCAGGTTCTTCTCAAATAGCAATGAATTATGGTTTGTTGTATCCCTCTGAAGTAGGGAAATAGGTCATCCCCCTCACCTCCATATATAGGGAAGCTGAGTCATGGAAGTTAAGTGAGTGCAAATTCAGTGACTGACAGAGCCAGGAACTCCTAACTCTTATTTGCTTTAACCACTAGACTGCTTTTCCTCTGAGTTACAGCCCATGTTACAGGCTCCCATTTAGTTTGTGAGCAGCAAACTGGAAATCAGTTTTGTTTTTTGTTTTTTAAAAAAAACTGTTTTCTGTTGTAATAACAAATCTCTAAAATCAAATCTCAGTAAAAATTGGAGCTGGCTGAAGTCTTTCAAAGTTTAGTTGAAAGACTTTTAAACAATTTTTTTGTTTTTAAAAATAAAAAGTAAACAAAACACCCTGTCACTGGGATCTTTGTTTTTCAAAATGTTTGCTGTTAAATATTTAAGATTATCAGAATTTTTCCTTTTTTAAAAAGTGATTTTGAAAAAACAGACTATTTTGAACCTTCAAAATGAAAATTGCTTCTGAATTTGGTTCTGCAAGGAGTTTTCCAATCTGTTGTAGAGCTGGTCAAAATACTAAAAATGATAAGAATTGTTCAATAAAATTATCACCTGAAGAAGCTATAGCTCTAAAATGTCCTCTGTCCTCTCCTTGTATTCCAGGAAAGCAGTCCATATGCTGAGCACAGCGGAGGGGCTGTTAACTCAAGAAGACTACATCACTGCAGATGGCCTGCAGGCTGTGTTTGAAACCAACCTCTTTGGGCACTTTATACTGGTAAAACTGCTTCTGACAGTCAGGCCCTGATTCTGCGTCAGTGTGCAGTTTTGGGTAGAGCAGGAATTAAATGAGTCAGTTCACCTCTCTTCCAACGTTCCTGTACACTGACCCAGTCTGGAGTGTATCTGAGTAATGTGCAGTGGTCCAGGCATAGGGCAGGAGGCCGCACCATCCCCTGTACGTACCCTGGCCTGGTCAGCTATCAGCTATTCAGCTAGTGGCTGAATGACAGCCAGGTTTGGGATTTCCCAATGTGCAGGCAACATTTCTTACTGAAAGAGTTAGAGTTACTTCAGGGTTACTCTGCACAGCCAGCAGACATGTTGGCTCCTAAGAGAAACAAAGGCCTGGTTCTCCCTACTTTGCAGCCTGTCTCCTGTGCAAAGTGAATGCAAACAGGCTATAAAATGCTACCAACCAGGATCTGGGTCTGAGGTATACCAGTGACATGATTCTCCACTTACTTGTTTCTTGGCCAGTCAGTTAACCCAAACCCCTGCCCTCTAGACTAGCGTAACTGAAGTGGGAATTATTTTCAAATATCCTGGGATAACTGCTGAAATGGATAATCACTCTCTTATCTCCTTAGATTCGGCAGCTTGAGCCTCTGCTATGTTGCCTTGAAAAGCCCTCCCTGCTCATCTGGACATCTTCCAGCAATGCCAGGAAGTCTGCTTTCACTCTCTCTGACTACCAGCACAGCAAAGGCAACGAGTCTTACAGTTCCTCCAAATATGCCATTGACCTTGCTAGTGTGGCTCTGAACAAGCACTTTAACAAGCAGGTGAGGCTGTTTACCCTATGGTATGATGCGGAAAGCTGTTGCACTTGAGCATGTTGGTCTGAGAAATGTTGATAAGGTGGCATGCTCGTCAGTGGCAGTAGTATGTTGATGCATAGTAGTTCCACGTAGCAGTGTTCAGTTGCTTAATAGATTGCTTCATGGATGTGAAGGAGCTTAGCTAGGGTGAGTTTCAAGTAAGTATGATTGGTAGGATGTGGTAGGGAATGTTTGGTATAGAAGTTGCAGTTTTAAACCTCACAGAATTGAGCTCTTACCTTTAGAATATTTGGAAGCTGTAGCCTTGGCTTTGGGACAGACATTCTCTCTCTTTGCTGGCTGCATTGTATTGATATTTAATAAACCTTCCACTCTGTGGACTCATCCACATGATGATTGGCCTGATCTGTCACATGAATTAAGCAGTCCATCTAGTCTAGCAACTTTTCTAAGACTGGCTAAGAAACATTTTAGAGGAAGGTGCAAGAAACTCATATGGGACAACTATAGAATAACTTGCCTGTAAGGGAAACTTCTGCCAACTGATGTGCCTTTTGCTCAGAGTTAGGAGTTGATAGGGCAAGTATTTTTAGAAGGGTCATCTGATATGACTGGATGGCCTGTAAAATCTGTGGCATCACAGCAGATACAGGCATGGGAGCTGTTGACTATCCCACACTAGAATCTTGGACAAGAGGCAGGGCCTTCCCTGTCATGGGCCTGTGACTGGAATTAATGCTGCTTTCCCTTGTTCTGTGCCAGTCCGTAAGTGGCAGCCTTCTTTCTGGAAAGAGTTGCCATCCCTTACTGCTGTTTAACTGCTATTTGGTGGGAGAGGGCTTACCTATATGTTAAGAATGAGGAATGTATAATGTTTCTCTACACATCTCTGCTCACTGCTGCACAGGGGCATCTGCTGACTTTACATTGTGAGGCCTTTTGGAAGGTGTGAGACACCTTGTAATACTTTTTCTGGTGTGTTCTTTCCAAGCAGATATGCAGCATTTAGTGTTGGCTTGTATCCTCTCTTCCCGCTTCTGCAGGGGCTGTATTCCAGTGTAGTTTGTCCAGGTCTTGTGATGACTAACCTGACTTATAGAATTCTGCCATCTTTCTTCTGGAAGCTACTTATGCCCATCATGTGGATAGTGAGTAATCCATCTGAAAGTGTGGGTTTATTTCCAACTCTTTGGGCTGGGATGGTCTTGGGCATTTCACTCCTAGGGGTATACACAGTGCCCTGTCTGCCTTATCACCAAGCTAGTTGTACAGTGTCCTTTGCTCAGAGTGTGAATGGAAATGCAGCAGATTGCTTCACGTTGGGTTGGGAAGTAGCCTTTTGCCAAAGTGACTCTTCGGCCCTTAGGACCAGCAGGGTCAGTTTGGAAGGTGGAGTTTTGGCAAATAGATGCCTAGATAGCTTGGGGCTCCTTCTCTGCAGAGGCTTGGAGAGGGCTGGTGAACAGCCAGCCATTTTTCCCCCCGTTCATATATTTGTAAATGGGTGCAAAGCCAGGGCTACCAGTTATGTGGTGCCCCATGGTTATGTGCCTGGTGGTGGGATACTGCTGTGTGCCATGTGCTGCAACAGCCAGAGATAAGCTGTATCTTGATACAGTGGTCCTTTGCCATGCATGTTGTAACAGAATGGCAAGGGTCTCCTGCTGTTTCACTCTGTTAGGTGTTGAAATCCTTAGGGCACTGTAGGTGAATTATGTTCCACCTTGATAGCAGGCAGGTAGAGGTAGCCCTCTGGGGAATCAAGAGTTAGCGTCTGGGACAGGCATAGGCTAGATGAGAAAGGAACCTTTATACAGCCACGCCTGGAAAGGAGGCTTAGGCTGAGTTTCAGTGACCTCCGTGAATTTCCCTTCAGTTAATTTAACCCAAAGCACAAGAGTGGGGTGATGCTCTGCAGCGAGTGAGACTTTCTGGAGCTGGGACTCTACCACCAATCACCTTTTATGGCCCAAGATCACTATTACTGCTGAGAGATGCTAGTGGGGGGCCCTAGATGGGGAAGCTGATTTTAACCATGGCCTTTGATCTCTGGTTGCTCAGCCTCATGCCTTAGGCTCATTTCCCAGAGGCACTGAGCACTTACCACTCCAATGGCCCCAATCAGAATTATTGGTGCTCAGCACCTATGGGAATTAAGCAGAAACTGGGCAATTAAAAGCAGATGGACCACAAATCTGAGACTGTTCTTGATCACCTGAACCATAGTTAATAACTAGGCTGGTATTTTCAAAGCACTAAGCATTGGCATATGGTAAACTTCCCACTCCAGTAGGAACAGAGCTAGGTAATCCATGCCTCTGAACGGCTCACCCTCAATTAATGTTCCTACACATGGAAAAAGATTCCTAAGAGAATACAAACTTCAGGAGTGAAGTCACCAGCTTTTAAGTGTGTTTTGTTTCTCCCTGGCGCCTCTGGTGGAAAGTGGCCTCTTCAACATGCTTCACTTTCTTTCACCTCCCTTTACTCTCCCCACCCCCACACCTTTCCTTTACTATCTCATCCTGTGCCTGTTCTCTTCCTCTGCAGCCCTCAGTTTTCCAGCCTTGCTAATATTCCACACACTATCTACAGACAGCCAGACTTCCTATGTCCATCAGCCAGGCACCTTTCCATCTGTCCTATGAGCAGCTGCCTGTGTTTGTCCTTAGCACTGCTGCCACAAACTGCTACCTGCTTGCTGTTGGGACCCGCCTGTGCCAGCCCCAAATAAGTCTGCTCTCTCTGCTGGCTGCCGCCTCCTAGAATCATAGAATATCAGGGTTGGAAGGGACCGCAGGAGGACATCTAGTCCAACCCCCTGCTCAAAGCAGGACCAATCCCCAACAAAATCATCCCAGCCAGGGCTTTGTCAAGCCGGGCCTTAAAAACCTCTAAGGAAGGAGATTCCACCACCTCCCTAGGTAACACATTCCAGTGCTTCACCACCCTCCTAGTGAAAAAGGTTTTCCTAATATCCAACCTAAGCTTCCCCCATTGCAACTTGAGACCATTGCTTCTTGTTCTGTCAATCACTTTTCACTCACTGAATCACTTTTCATTGGATGACAAGGTGTCATAAATTGTACTCCACCCACAGCTTGGGAGCCAGCTCAGAAAGGAGGTGGCTGGAAGAAAGGTATATCGGGGCGGGGGGGCTCAGCTGGTCCCCTGCATGCCTGCCACCTCCCTACCCCCAGCAGCATGGAGAGACTTGTTGGCCGTCTGGATGGTTGTAGTAAATTTGCAGTGGCCCTGGGCTGAAGGGGGTCACCCGGTCATCTAGCTAGAGGCAGGTGGCCTTACTCAAGGGGTGGGGGAGCTGTTGGCTAGGCCACTAGCAGCAGAGGACCTTGTGCCTTAACACGACTGCTGACCTCCAGGGAGCTCAGTCTTGATTCCTTGCTCCAAGGCATAAGTGTTAGTAAGTTTCATGTCTCGTTTCTTCTTCTCTTTCAGATCCGCTTTTTCACCAAGTCTTACACACTAACTCCATACAATGGAGCAGAAGCTCAGGTATGTAGCATGGCTTGCACCTCAAATCACTACTTGTCTGCAGTGTGCAACTCCTCCTAGCCCCCAGGTGTCTGGTACTGGCTGTGAATGCATCCTCTGCCAGATGAATATATACAAAGCAGTGTTTCTCTACTCTTGCCCTGTACATCTGAATCACTTTCCACAGTAAGTGCTAAGACACTGAGCTGGTATTTGAGGTTCTTCAAACAAATGTTTTTTCACCCTCTTCTTCCTCACCTATTCAGAGAGACCCTGTGGTCTCTAGATCTCACAGTGATGGTCCCTTCTGCCCTTACCCAAGCCAGGACCTATATCCCTTCTGGCCTTACAGGTCAGAGCAAATGGTTGTAACACAAGTCATCGAACTGAACCCAGTAACTCCTACCTCAAGCAGAAACCACAAGCGGCTTGTGTTGAACCGTGGCATATCTCACTAAAGACATGGTAAGTGTAACTAGTGTCTATTAGGAGCATGGACTGTGGTGTTCCCAGTACCACAGGGAGCACAGCAGCCAGCTGCCTCTCTGGAGCTTAAGTGGAATATCTCATTGAGGAAACTGGGCAGTTTGGCATCCTCTTCCCTCTTCATGTTGTCAAGCTGTTTTGTTCTAAACTGCATGGCTGTCCAAACAAGCTGGACTGCCTGCCCACACAACTATGCTATTGTCTTTAAAGGTATGGCTCTTCAAACAAAAGCCAGAGTCACTGGATGCACTAATGAAATATCACAGCTGTACTTCACCAATGGGGAAGAACTATGTGGAGTCCCAAAAGGTAAATATAGCAATGACTCTGAAGTCCAATTTACTCTTGAGGGAATTCTGCACCAAGAAAACAAAAATCCTGTGCACAATAGTTTAGTTTAAAATTCTGCAAACTTTATTGGTCAAATAGATGTGGAGGCTCCAGCATGGCGGGGGGAACACAGGTCTCTGGCTGTGCGGAGTGAGATCACCCTGTAGCTCCCTCCCCCCAGGGCACAGACTTGGTGATGAGGTTACACTTGACCGACACAGCACAAGGGCCAGGACTGCCCCAGAAACATCCTGGGGGCCTGCCCTCTGTCAGGCATGTGGGTGGGCAGGCAGGCTCAGCCTGGCAGGATTCAGGTGTGGGGTGAGGGTTCTGTGTGGGACAGTCTGGGTGCGGGCAGCTCAGTGTGGGGGTTCAGGTGCAGGGGATCTGGATGCACAGGGAGGGGCTCATTCCGGGTGCAGAAGCAATGGGCTCAGCAGGGGAGGGGTCTGGGCTTGGGGTGGGGAGTCTAGGTGCTGGGAGAGGGGCTGGGTGGAGCAGCGTTCGGGGGGTGGGCTAGTCGGAGTGGTCCAGGTGCAGTGGGTATGGGGCTTACTGGGGTTCATGGGGGGGCTCAGCAGGGGTGGTCTGGGTGCAGGGGGGGTGGTTTGGATTTAGGGGTGGTGGTGGGGCTGGGCAGGGGCTCCAGATGCAGGGAGTGAGGCCGGGGGTGTGTGTGTCTGGGTCTGGGCCCAAATGCAGGGGGTTGGGCCGGGGGGAGGGAGAAGAGCTTCCTGCAGCTGGGGGAGATTTCTGGGAGTGGGTCTGACCTTGCCCTGGCCCCAGCCACTCCTGCAGGGGAAGAAGTCCTGTAATCCCCCAGCCTAGTTGGGAGTAGCAGGAAAGCTATCATAAACCTACAGCTAAGGGTAGCATAAAATCCCTCGTGGGTAGCTGTACTGAATTTTTACCTATAAGGGATAAGAAGCTCAAATAACCTACTTGGCACCTGACCAAAAGGGCCAATGAGAAAAGAAGATACTTTCAAATCTGGGGGCTGGGGAGGGTTTGTTTGTGCTCTTTGTTTTTGTCCTCTCTCTCTGGACGGAGAGAGGGACCAAGCAGGAGAAAAAAATCTCCTAAAAACCTACCAGAAATGAGCATCTAAGATTACAAAAATTGTAAGTAAGGCAAGGAAATGCGTGAATTTTCCCTATGCAAAGTGAGTTTTGTTCCTGGGTGGTGGTTTGTTTGTGTGTGTGTGGTTTTGTTTTTGTAACTTTGAAGCTGAGCCTAGAGGAGAGTTTTTAAATCTTTTCATCACCTGTAAAAATACCTTCCATCCTGATTTTTACAGAGGTGCTGCTTTTATTTTTTTTCTTAAGTTCTTCTTTTTAAGAATCTGATTTTGATTTTAGTGCCTTAAAGATAAAGGCACTTGTCTGTGCTTGTATTAAAGGCAATTGGCTGGTATATTCTCAAGCCTCCCCAGGAAAGGGGTGAAGGGGCTTGGGGGGTGATATTTTGGGGAAATAGGGAATTTTTGTCTAAATCACGTGGTGGTGGTGGTAGCAATACTGTCCAAGGACAAGGAAAGTATTTGTGCCTTGGGGAAGTTTTTAACCTAAGCTGATAGAAATAAGCTTAGGGGTCTTTCATGCAGGTCCTCACATCTGTACCCCAGAGTTCAGAGTGGGGAGGGAACCCTGACATGAGCCCAACACGTTTTAGGAACCACCAGCTGGCATATCTCCAGAACACCCCTCCTCCCCCACCACTGCAGTGATTTACCTCTCTGCTGGCTGGTCTGGGTGCCCTAAACAATGTGGCCATGCTGCTGGGAAATAGTGCATAACCACTCTCTCAGCTTCCCTGTCAGAAAGTTCTTTTTCTGCAGAGAAGCAAAGAAATCTGGGGGAGGACATTACCTTCTGCACAGGTGCAGAGTTCCCCCAGGAGTACAAATTGTAAGAGATGGACTGTTATGTATTGGCTCAAAACACTTACCTGAGGACCTGATTCTTCCATCCTTACTGCTATTTATGCTCTACTGCACAGTGCCTAACCTAGCCTGCCAGTCTCTGTATCTCACTGTATGAATGCACTGCCTCTGGACTAACAGCTGAGTGCCTAGGTAGGTGGCCTTCTGAGTAGGCATTATAAGACGGTGTCCCCAGCCCTTCTGTGTTAAGACCAGAATCACCAACACAAGGCTTGATGCAACTTCTTGTAAGGAGGATGTGGAAGCCTAATGGACTAGTAGGGGGATTGGCTTGAACTTAATTGGATCACAGGAGTTCAAACAAAACCAGCGTGAGACCCAGCCCTTCCCATTCCCTTCAGAGCCACTGAGAGGTATGAGCAGACATACAAGATTTCTGCTGCTGCAAGGTGGAGAAAGGATCTCCTCTCACTGCTGCCCACCAGGACACGTGTAGTTCAGTGAGGTGGGGGAGTATTCTTCCTTCTGTAGCCTTATCCTTGGGAAGCTCTGACAAGCCCCCTTCTGTTCCAGTGGTCCTCAAAATGCAGGCTCTGTGCTGACTACAGTTTTACTCTGACTTTGTAGCAAGCACACAAGATAATACAACTATTGCGGTCATAACAGTGTGCTAGAAATGGTATAGTTATGACAGTCTCTGCACCAGAGAGCTTACAAAGCAAACTGGTGGTGAGGGGAAGGGCTGTTATACCCCAGCTAAGTGACTGTGCTTATGAGTATGTACTTTGTTCTATCTGATTTTAATTATACACTTGTTCTAATTCTGGGTGGGCAACTGGAGTTGAGTGCAGGAGGCCAGGCAGGGCTGGAATGGAGAGGGAGGAGTGCAATTGGCAGGCATGGGGTGCTTGGCAGCTGAAGGGCTGCAGTCACAGCAGAGCCAGAACCTGCAGCCAATTACACTAAAGCAAGGGAGAATTCCCTCTGCAGGGTCAGAGTGAAGTAAAAGATGTTAGGTTGTGATGACTCTAGCTGAAAGGCCTAGATTTCACCCCCAGCTGTGATTAATGCTGGCTGTCTTGGGAAGGAGCCTCAAGGCAGGGGCTTCAGTAGTGTACACCATGCAAGTTCCTCCTGGCTTGTGCTGCTGTTTCCTCACTGCAGAGGCTACAGTTTACACTTGTGTCCTTGGCAGCTTGTGCTAATACTGGGGGAGCGTTCCTTCTCCTCAAAGGCAGTGACTCCACATCCTATCCCACATGAAGCAGCTTTTTTTTATTTGGGGCTGTTGCTCATCTGTGGGAAATGCTAGCCCTCTGTCATTTGGGGCTACAGTCCTAACCTCCAGCTCCCTGGGCACATGCCATAAGTGGCTGAGTGGGTACCTTTCAAGAGGAGACTGAGCCTGTCCTTGGCTTTGCCTATCTCTGGCAACATCCAGAGGTTCTTTGTCGGTCCTCATTGCAGCCCCCTTGGTCTAATATTACTGCTCTGGTTTTCTTGCAGATGGATGTGGAAGAAGAAACTACTGAAATATTTTATCAAAAGCTGTTGGAACTGGAGAAGCATGTCCTAGCAAGATTGAATGCTCCCTTTAGCCCTAAGTAACAAGATCCAGACAAGGCCTCCAAGGACAAATCTTTCTGGCACTAGTGACATTGGAGTTCCTTCTAAGTGGGTATTATGTGTTTGCAGTAGAGGCCTTCTTGGAGACCTGTGGCTTTGTAGCACCTCTCATCCTTCGCTCAGTCTGGGAAGGAGTGCTCTCCTAGAATGGGAGATATGAGAGGGATTGAATAGTTATTTAGTCTCTTGGAGTCCAGTACGAGATTGCTCTCTCCACTAACGCTTTCTAGTAACTTGCCTAAACCAGGCCTCCATTTCTGTACGTCATGGTCTTCACAATAAACTGCAGGTTCCAAGAACTACTGAGAAAAAGTATGAATGGGTTGAGAGCTCAGTGTGAGCACAAGGTGAAAATAGGTGGAAGGGCTGGACTTGCACAGAAGGCTCCTCAGTTGCCAGGCTTCCTGGATAGCCACATGTGCCTGTTAAGGTCATACTCTTCAAAAACTGATCAACATGTCTACATGGACACTTAGTGTGCATGCTAGAGTACTGCAGATTCACACCCCAGCTTGCAGCACACTATGGCCATGCTGCTCACTAGAAGCCGTGTAGTGTGCTTTTCTCTTTCAAGCATGAGTAGATCAAAGTGCCCGATGGAATTTTTAGAGCTCACCAGCAGGATCCACACTATCACTTAATGTGATAGGCTGCAGCTTGATGGAGAGAGGTGACCATGCTCTGCTTCTGCCTAAAGTACAAAGTGCTCTTTACACAAAGAAAGGAGCAGTACTGCTTTCACCCTTGGGTTGTAGCATCTTGTATTGAGGCACAGAGTTGGTGCAGACCTCAGACATAACTTCTTCAGCCTTTGGGAAGGCACTTTTGATACTAATCTGTTAGAATCCTGTGAGAGCATCAACAAGGGTGATCCAGTTGATATACTATATGGGGACTTTTGGAAAGCCTTTGACAAGGTCCCTCATTAAAGGTTCTTAAGCAGACATGTGATAAGAGGGAAGGCCCTCTCATGGGTCAGTAACCGGTGAGAAGATGGGAAATGAAGGGTAGGAAAGAAATCAATAGC
Organism: Natator depressus; assembly: GCF_965152275.1. Classification (NCBI taxonomy): domain Eukaryota; kingdom Metazoa; phylum Chordata; order Testudines; family Cheloniidae; genus Natator; species Natator depressus. Next base: position 41,051,285 of record NC_134241.1, on the reverse strand, counting down.
AGTCATAAATTATCTGGGAAAGGGGGTGAATAATGAGTTGGCAAACTTTTGCTGCTGACCTAAAATAACTCCAGATAGTGAAGTCCAAAGCTGAGTGTGAAGACTTAAAGGGATTTTACAAATCTGGGTGCCAAAATGGCAGATGAAGTTGTTGAATGCAAAGTAATCCTGATTGGGAAACACAGACTGAGAGAACCATAGTCCATTCTGCATTTGTGACCCTTCTCCCAGCCAATGAATGAGAACCTGGACAAGATAGCATCCTACATGAACATCAGAACAAAAGAGCAATGGCCCAGATTTGTTTTAGGGCCTCTGAGTAATAACCAAGCCATTGAAGAGCAGTCTCCTCGGTTGTTTGGTAAGGTGCCTTTGACCTTTCTGATAAATGGCGTCAGCAGCTTTTCATCCCCCGATGTGGCTTAATAGACAGTGCACTGGACAGCCTCAGGAGACCTGGGTTCATTGCTGGCTCTGTCACTGGCCTGCATCGTACCCTCTGCAAATAGGGATGATGATACCAACATCCTTTATAAAGCACTCCGATCTCTTAATGGAGCATTAAATAAGAAGCAGATCTCTCTATTACCACAGGAACCAGGGACATCTCCATGGCCCCAGAGTGCCAAGGGTCCAAGTGAGCAGAGGCAGCTAGATACTTGGACTCCTCCCACCACAGCCTTCTAAATTTTTCACAAAAAATGGAGGATTAGACTCGGGCTGCTTGGTGGCTGGATGGTCCGTGTTCACTAGGTTTTTTTGAGAAATGGCAGCAGGTTCTCCTTTGGAAGTCAGCAGCCTGCACTAGGGCAGTGTTTGCAGTCACCACCTACCATGTACCCAGACCTTTTCCATCAGGCTTCACCAGCCAGTAAGGATACTAGCTGTGAAGTAAAGTATTTTCAACATTCTACTTCCCCAGACACCAACATTGGTCAAAGCTCAACCCAAGATGACCTAGCATGTGTTTCTCTGAACAGTAACACAAAACTTTTTCCCAGCAGAAAGGCGTGAGCACCAAGCACAGTCAGCCTGGATTAAGCTAGCTTACTGCTACCCAGAACAATTCTACCTGAGACTTTCTGGGTGTGGTGAGGGTAGCAAAGACCCTGATTTTGGTATCCCCCACAGCCATGGCGCAAGATTTACAAAATCAGTGTGACGAATGTGTGGTGAGCAAATGCTGTGTGTCCTAGAGTGTGGTTTATGTTCTGAACTTCTGAGTTACTGCTTACCTGGCAGAGGGGAGCAGACAGCTCAGTGCTTTCCTCACTGATGTGCACAATCTCAAGGTCACTGATTGTAAGCCACTGAGATGGAATAGGTCTAGCTATCCAAGCAATGGAACAACTACCATATTCTACAAGATGGCCTAACTCAGGGTGATTGGGGAAAACCAACCTGCTGCAGAAGGAAGCACTCACTTCTGGACCCTGTGACAAAGACACCATGAGCAATCTGGTAATTGAACCAGGTACATGGAGAGGGAGAGTGGGAAGATGTAAAGAAACAACTGATCACCTGGGAGAGGAGAGAGTGTTTCTGGGAGACAAAACTGAGACCAGGTCAGGTCCCAGAAGCTCCTTGGCTTCCTAAAAGAAGATAAGCTGGTTCTGTTCTGCTCCTGTAATAATAATAATAATAATAATTAATATATAAAAAAGGGCCATCTAACTTACCTTGTAGTGAGCTGTAAGATTAGATGAGACTAAAGTGGCACGTTGGCTTTTTAGTGTGAAACTCTCTTCTCTCTGATGCTTTGTTCAATTGTCAAAGATGCATTGTTTCAGGATGGCTGCTGGTCAATCTTGCTGGACACTGAAGGGAGGAAACACAGGTGCCCAAACCTAGTAGGAGCTGTAGGGTGAGAAATGATTGGTACCTGGGACACTCTAGCTCTCTTCCCTAAATTCCAAAGTCAGAAGGGACTATTGTGCTCATCTAGTCTCACCTCCTGTATGACACAGACCAGAGAACTTCCCTACACTAATTCTAGTTTGAACTAGAGCAGATCTTTAGGAAAAACATCCAATCCTGATTGAAAAATTGTTAGTGATGGCGAATCCACCACAACCCTTGGTAAATTGGTTAATTACTCTCACTGGCAAAAAATTGCAACTTATTTCCAGTCTGAATTTGTCTAGCTTCAGCTTCACCTGTTTGATTGTGTTAGACCTTTGTCTGCTAGACTGAAGAGCTCATTATTAAATAGTTGTTTCCCATGCGGGTATGTCTAGCCTGTGCTGTATCACCCCTTAACAGTCTCTGAGCTCCTTGAGTCTAACAATCTATTAATCATTCTTGTGGCTCTTCTGTGAACCTTTTCTCAGTTTATCAACCTCCTTGAATTGTTTGGCTGAAGTTCCTCTGTAAATCAGGATGACCAGTGAGAGTGAAGCTGGGGAGGAGGGCAATAGATGAGGAAGAAAGATAGTTACACAGTATCATCAACCCATGCTTCTTGCTCTGTCAGAGAAAACCTATTCTTCGAGTGATTGCTCATATCCATTCCAATTAGGTGTGCGACAACAAACACCAGCAGTCATGCCAATACCACAGACTCTGCTAAAGGACCAGTATCTCAGCCGTCAATGCACTGATCTGTCTATGGGCCCTTTGATGCCTGGGATGTGTGCACCAGCCAAAGACCTCTTGACTTTGCCCATACTGGGCTCACCTGGTGCCCAAGAAGCAGCACCCCCAGCATTGTCCAGAAACACGGAGGGCTCCACTCTTTGTAGACCAGTGCCAAGGCCCCTTCCTAGGAGGAAGCCTCCTCTGATCGCCTCCCCGCCAACATCACTTTAGCTCCGATCACCGGCACTGGGAGGGTCGGCACTGCCATGGTCTCCCCGCTCCTCTGCCTCTTCCTCTTCAGGATACTGTTCTAAGCACTGACAGGATTGTTGGCATTAGACACTATTCCCATGGCCTTGGGAGCTACAGCTGCTATGGTGGCACTGAACAGTTGGCCCATGGGTCCCGGTGGGTTGAATCCATGCAGTGGCCATTCTGGTACCCGTGGGAGCCCCGGGCCAGTGCACCAGCTTGCAGCATTCCTACTCAGTCTGGTTGGAGAGTGGGGCACCACCAGCAATGTGCTGAGAGACTCCGGAACTGACTATCGGTACCATTGCGGGAGCTGTCCTCAGTACCGACCCCAGTGTGCAACCCGGTACTGAAATCGATACCGACTAGCATGCTCAGGTCTTCCAGATAGAGGAGGCACTTGAAGAAGGGATAGTTTTTCTTGCCTCTTCATGGAGGATAAGTTGCTCTGCCACTGCATGAGGCAGTTATGAAGCCTATCAATATCCTGTGGCAGATACCACCCTCCCTCCCACCCACAGCCAAGAGAATGTAGCGGAAATACTTTGTGCTGGCTCAAGGCTGTGAATTTTTATTTTCTCACCCTCCACCTGGATCTCTCGTGGTGGCTGCCACTGAGAGGTACTGGCAGGGCCAGACAGGTCATGCACCAAGGGCAAAAGAACAAAAAAGTTGGACCTACTCGGCAGGAAAGCATATTTAACTGAAGGGCTCCAATTTTGCATAGCGACCCAGCAAGTGTGGGAGTTGAACAGATTTAGAGACAGCAGGAGTTCTCAGCTCTGGTGGATGAGGGCAAGATGGTTGCCAGAACCCCCCTGCAAGCGGCCCTGGATGTAGCTGATTCTGTGGCCAGATTAATGGTCACAGCTGTCACCCTGAGAAGGAGCTCTTGGTTGCAATCATCTGGGCTCCCGCAGGAGGTTCAGCAGACCCTACAGAACTTGGTCTTTGAAGGCCCCTCTCTCTTTTCAGAGCAAACTGACACTAGGCTTCACCGCCTTAAAGATTCTAGGGCAGGGGTGGGCAAACTTTTCTGCCCGAGGGCCACATCCAGGAATAGAAATTGTATGATGGGCCATGAATGTTCACAAAATTGGGGTTGGGGTGCGGGAGGGGTGAAGGCTCTGGCTGGGGCTGAGGAGTTTGGGATGAAGGAGGGTGCTCCAGGCTGGGAGTGAGGGGTTTGCAGGGTGGGAGGGGGATCAGGGCTGAGGCAAGAGGTTGGGGTGCAGGGGGAGGCTCGAGGGAGGAGGTGGGTAGGCGCTTACCTCAAGCGACTCCCAGAAACAGTGACATGTCCCTTCTCCAGCTCCTACGCCGAGATGTGGCCAGGCAGCTCTGCACGCTGCCCCATGTGCAGGCACCGCCCCTGCAGCTCCCATTGGCCACAGTTCCCAGCTAATGGGACCTTTGGGGGCAGCGCTTGGGGCAGGGGCAGTATCCTGGTTGCCCCTATGCGTAGGAGCTGGAGGAGGGCCATGTTGCTGCTCCTGGGAGCCACGTGGAGCTGCCCCTGAACGTGCTCCCCAGCTGGAGCGCCGGAGTGGGGCAAGCCCCAGACCCTGTTCCCCAGTGGGAGTTTGAGGGCTGGATTAAAGCGGCTGGCAGACCCGATTCGGCCCACAGGCTGTAGTTTGCCCATTCGTGTTCTAGGGTCACACTAAACTCTCTAGGGCTGCATAATCTGTTTCAGCCTAGAAGACCATATAGGCCCCAGCTGTTTGGGGGCTATTACCCCTAACAGCCTAGACATGATCATAGGAGGAGAAGAAATAGGGGGTTTGGGCGCAGGCCACATCCACCCTCCTCTGCAACAGGGCCTTCCCAATCGGGCTCACACCATTCAGGCAACTCAAGACACTTGTTTTGATGAGATGCTTGAGGATGGCATACCATTCCCTATTTTTTCCAACAGCCTTTCTCACTTTCTCAAGGCCTGGGAACAAGTTACTTACAACCACTGGATTTTAAATACAGTCAAGTCAGGGTATATCCTCCAGTTTATTTCCCCCCCCCCCCTTCCTACCCACCTTCCCTGTCCCTCTTCAGGGATCCTCACGAGCTTCTGCTGGAGCAAGAAGTGCAGTCCCTTCTCTGGATGGGAGCTGTGGAAAAGGTTCCACTACAGCTAAGAGGAAAGGGGTTACTTCCTGATTCCCCAAAGCCAAGGGAGGTCTCAAACCAATCCTAGATGTGCCCTGGCTCAATCGTTACCTCAAAAAGCTAAAGTTCCGCATTGTCTCTTCGGCATCCATCATTCCATCGCTGGATCCAAGGGATTGGTATACTGCCCTCTACTTGAAAAAGACATATTTTCATATCTCGATATTCCAGGGCCACAGACGATTCCTCAGATTTGTGGTGAGCCAGAGGCATTACCAATTCATTGCCCTGCCATTTGGCCTTTCAGCCTCCCTTTGAGTTTTCACCAAACATATGGGAGTGGTAGCGGTGTTTCTGAGGAAAAGAGTTCACTTGTTCCTGAATCTGGATGACTGGCTCATCAAAGGCCGGTCTCTGGCGCAAGTGGAGTCTGACGTCCTCATACAATCAACCTTCTGGGGCCTGGGTCTTCTGATAAATGTACAGAAGTTGACCCTAACACCTGTTCAAAGAACAGAGTTCATCGCTGTAGTTCTCGACTGAACGTTGGCAAAGACCCATCTCCCGGAGGAACGCTTTCAGTCAATCTTGTTGTTAATAGGCTTCCTTCGGTCGCAACCAATCACAACTGTCAGACTGTGCTTAAGCCTTCTCAGCCATATGGCTTCCTGTTGTAGTGCGACATGCAAGGCTGAGACTCGGACCTCTCCAGGCCTGGCAGGGCATGATGTACTACCCTTCCAGGGTCCTCATGGTGCCAACTCAGGTCCTCAACTCCTTCTAGTGGTGGTTGGACTGCAGGATAGTATGTGAGGGAGTGCTCTTTACGAGGCCCCGACCATTCAAACATCTGGTCTCCAGTGCCTCAGTGCTAGGTTGTGGAGCTCATCTAGGACATCTCAGAACACAAGGTACAGACCTTGGGTCATGGGAGGAGCTCTTGCTCTATATCAATATCAGGGAACTCAGAGCAGTCCACCTAGCTTGCCAGGCATTCCTGCCCCATATCACAAACAAGAGAGTCTCGGTTCTCATGGACAATACATCAGCCATGTATTATATCAACAGACAAGGTGGGGCCCGCTCATCCCCTCTTTGCCAGGAGGCAATTCATCTATGGGAATTCTGCATCACTCATGCAATTGAGCTAAAAGCTTCTTATCCACCAAGAATACAGAACCAGCTTAGAGATCACCTCAGCAGGTTCTTTTTCACTCACCATTAGTGGTCCCTTCACCCAGATATCGCATTAGACATCTTCCGCACGTGGGGTGTTCCCCAGATAGATCTGTTTGGCACTCGCTCGAACAGGAAATGTCAACAGTTTTGCTCCCTGAGGGGTAGGGTGACCACACATCCCATTTTGGCGAGGACATTCCCTTTTTTAAGCCCTGTCTTGGCTGTCCTGACTTTTTTGGCGAAAGTCGGCATTTGTCCCATTTGCTCTTGCCAACTTGAGGTGCGGAGGAATGTGTTGGGTGAGGGGGAGTGCAAAGCCAGCCCTGCACAGGGGGACAGGGCTTGGGCGAGTGGTTCGGGCCAGCCCCATGTGTGTGGAGGGGGGCTCAGGCGAGTGGCTCAAGCCAGCCCTATGCTGGGGGTGGGGGAGCTCGGGCTAGCCCCAAAGTGTCCTGTTTTTCCTTTGGGAAATATGGTCACCCTACTGATGGGCCACAGCCCAGAGTCCATCATGGATGTCTTCCTGCTAATGTGGTCGTCCCATCTGTTTTATGTCTTTCCACCCATCCCGCTGATTCACAAGGTGCTGACAAAGATCAGGCAGGGCCAGGCCCGAGTCATCCTAATAGCTCTAGCATGGCCCAGACAGCACTGGTACAACACACTCGTTCAACTGTCAGTGGAGACCCTGGTCAGACTCCTGCTTTACCCAGACCTGATGTCCCAGGACTACAGGTGTCAACTCCTTGCATCTGAAAACATGGAATCTTCATATCTAAACCCTGATGAGTGAGCATGTTCTGAGCAGGTCTGTAAAATCCTCCTGAGCAGCAGAAAACCCTCCACGAGAGCAACTTACTGAGCTAAGTGGAGGCGTTTCTCCCTCTGGTCTTCCCAACGTGGAGTGCCTCCTTTTGGAGGCTTCGTTACAGCTCATCTTGGACTACCTCCCATCTCTGAAAGAGCAGGGCTTGGCCCTCTCCTCGAATAAGGTCCACCTGGCAGCCATCTCGGCATTCCACCCAAAAATAGGCAATAGATTGGTCTTCTCACATGAGACTGTAATCTTCTTCCTTAAAGGCCTGGAGAGGATATTCCCGCAGATAAGGAAACTCATCCCCTCCGTAGGATTTGAATCTTGTCCTTTCGAAATTGATGGGACTGCCCTTCGAGCCACTAGCAACATGCTCACTGCTGCACCTTTTTCTGGAAGGTAGCTTTCCTAGTGGCAATCACGTGGACCAGGAGAGTGTGGGAGATCTGAGCCCTCACTGTGGAACCTCCTGATACAGTCTTCTTCTTTAAGGACAGTTATGCCCGCACCCAAGTTTCCTTCCCAAGGTGGTGTCCCAGTTGCACACTAACCCATTTTTCTACCAGGTTTTTACCCTAAGCCACATGCAAATGGGGAGGAACACTGCCTGCACTCCTTGGAAGTTAGACGAGTCCTGGCATTTTATGGTGAAAGGACCAATTTGTTCTGTAAGTCTCTGCAGCTCTTCATAGCGACAGCTGAAAGGATGAAGGGGCTCCCTATCTCTGCTCAGACAATCTCGTCATGGAGAACATCTTGTATCAGAGTGTGTTACAACCTCACAGGTGTTCCCCCTCTGCCGAATCTCACCGCTTGTTCAGCGAGGTCCCAAGCCTCATCAGGGGCTTTTCTGGCTCAGGTCCCTATTCAAAATACCTGTAGCGAGGCAACCTGGTGCTCAGTATATACGTTTTTGACTCATTATACCATATGCAAACATATGCAAGAGATGATGCATAATTTGGCTGAGTGGTGCTATTGTTGGCTTGCCCTTGAACTCCGAGCCCACCTCCACTACAACTGCTTGCAAGTACCAAATCGAACTAGACATGTACAAGCACTCGCAGAAGAAAAAATAGGTACTCACCTTTCTGTAATTGTTTATCCAACTGGCCTGGGGGACACCTAAAAGTTTCGTATACGAGGGCATTCAGATAAGTGGAACTGCTATTCACTCACAAACCTACATTTTGTTTTTATGCTCCTCTCTAAAACATCATTAACTCCTAGAACACAACGGGCCCCATGTACCAGCAAACACGAGGCTGCTTTGTTTGTTAGCATTTCGTAAACACTTAGAGAGTGGGACAGAGAAGTTCCATCCAGATGTAATTCTGAGAGAGTTTTGCAGAGTGACTGACAATACTTTGATTTTGTTTAAATATTGCAGTTCCTATTCCTGGAGTAATGAAGATTCTTTAGAGAACGTGTTTCTAAACTATGGAGGGTTCATCTGTTCTTGGCAAACACAGGTGGGGAAAATAAGGGGCAACTTATAACCTTGTTTTGTATCCTTGATAAGGGAATGGAGTGAGCACTTCCTGATTAAAGGGCCAGAAGGCAACTAGTGCCTGCTAACAATATATTCAAGGCATATTGTAACATATATATCCCTTACAGTCCACAACTATCTCTGCTGTGCTTGGCAAGAATACACTCAACAACCCGGTGCACAACCAAACAATTTTAACAACACTGTTACCCAAGGCAGGGGGAAAGAACACAAAAAATATATAACCAGTGTGTTTGGTGAAGCGCAGTGCAAAAAAGGCACCGATAGTGCAAAACAGCTAAATGTCAAAGCTCTTCTAAAGCCACTGTTAGTGGTCCTGAGATCAGCTGTTCAGAATGCTGCCCTGGTTTGCTTCCCCCCTGGCAGGATGTCTTGCCTGCCTTGCACAAGGTATGGGGCCAGAGTGCCCTTACGGCCCCTGTCCACTCTAATGGAGTCATCAATGTTCTCTCAGGCCTGTACTAGCTGAAGCATGTGTCTCCATGGAGGAGAGCTGTTGGTAGTTTGCACTGGTGCATACACCTGCGGAGTCACACACGCTGCAGCCGGCACTGGCGTTGATGCTGCAGCGATCATAGAACGTGTTTTGGATCTGGAAGATGCACCCCCTGCTGACGCACATATTGGCAGCCGCTCCATGAACAATCCCTCGAGCCTGGTCCCTGTTCCTTTGCTCTTCCACAAGACACTTGTCCAGGAGTCTCTCCTCCCTTGCCCTCATGCACTTGAGGTGCTCCTCACTCCTGCATGCACTACTATGAACACCTTGTCTATGGCCCTCTTTTGCTTACCCCGCTGCTGGACAGTCCTGACAGGCAGGATCCTGGCCAGGGGATTGGCCCACCTCCTGGAGCAGTGCCTGTCAAGGCAATGAAAGGAAGAGCTTAGTAATTGTATTGCCATGAGGGAAAAAATGAAAGAATCCCTCACCCTTTGCTTTCCACATCAGCACAGTTTGTAGCGTTAATCGTGGAATGCGCAAATGACTCCTTTATGAATTCCTCTCAAAAGTGCCAGATTCTAGCAGAGATATAATTGAGACACACTATGGGATTAATGATGTATTAATTAAATGCAAGCAAGGGTATAAAGCCAACTATTAATTTAATTTAAAAAAATTTTTTTTTAAAACACTGGGCCAGGCTGTGGTGGGTGGGGAGAGGCCTATTAACAGTACTGGCTTCTAGGGTTGCCAATTTTGGTTGGATGTATTCCTGGACATTTCATCACGTGACATAATCTTTCATAAAGATGAGCCACCGGGACAGTCCTGGAGGATTGGCTACCCTAACTGGCTCTCACTTTGTTTCAGGCCAGGGACACCCTGGAAGATGTAAATATTTTGGAAATTCCAGCATGGAGGAAGGAAGTAGCTTTGCAGGCCATTGGTGGGATCCCATCTACCTATGCAAAGGAGATATTTAGACACCCTGTGACTGAACAGCATGTCAGCAAGTGGAGAGGTTTCATGAGCGACTAGGGATGGGCAAGAAAATTCATACCACCCACAATTCTGACAGACCATCCAGTATTTTTGCATAAGCAATCTTCTATTGGCAACTGTCAAAAGTGAAGGAAAATTAGCATTAAAATGAACATGGATGCATAGGTTCAAGGTGGCTCCCTCCCTCCTGCCACATCCCAGGAATTGTCACAAAAAAGGGGCAGGCCAAGAGAACAAAAATTAATAACCACCACAAAGAACTTGATCTCTTGCTGCATCCCAGTGAATTCATAATCCATGCTGGGAGGGAGAATGATTTTCTAGTCAAAGTATGAATCCATATCATTACATCAGTTACTGAAGAACTGTCCCTGCAAAGATAATGCACTCAGATCTGCTAGGCCCCTATGCCTTGAATTGTTTTTCAAGCTATAGTTGCGAAGGTAGTTCAAAAGAGTCCCAGTGGTGTGTTTACATGTATTTTCTTCACTTGGCATCCATCTTGGATCACACCTGTCAGGGGAGTGGTCTCTGGCAGTGGGAGGGAAGACTGGGAATGTGTGGCGTACCACCCTAAACACAACTCAAGCAGTCTCCACTATAATAACTGTACAGCTCAGAACCTGGAAATCTTTCCCTCAGAAAACTAAGCTTTCCTATGTGACCCTAATAAACATGGCAGGTGGCTCTTACTGGGCTGTGGATCAGTCCCCTGTGCCATGCTCTGTTCTCTAGGGCCAGCCCTGAACAGGTCCTTAGCAAATGGTTCAAGGATCTCCTCTAGCCCAACCAACAGCACCTTCCGATCTGGGTCTCCCAGTGCTGTGGGTGGTGGAAGCATTCTCTTGCACTCATCATGGCAGGGGCATGTAGAATGCACATCGCCAGACATCCATGCACATCCTTGCCTTGGTGGTACAGGGATCTCCTGGGCTCGATCCACTCTGCTGAACTGCACAACAGCTGACAGATGCCCTGCTCGGCCCCCTCTATGAGATTTTCTCACAGAGATGGAGAGCTCTCGAGTGCCTGCTGAGTGCATGGGCTGGGGTGTACTCACACCAAAGGTAAACACTGGGGGATGGACAGCTTCTAGGTAGGATGGTGGGGCTGGGCTGGACTGGATTCAGAAAATGGAGCAAGCCATGTGGAAAATGAAGGATTAAATGCCAGGCAAAGGTATATGAACTGGTGGGTAGCTTCTGGTGCATAGAGGGTGAGTGGGAAGTTAGTAGGCAGAATAGCCAAAGGATACAGGAACGGGGAATCATGGGAATGGCAATGGTACACGAACTAGGGCCAAGGCCAGGTGCCTGCACCTCTGCTATCTGCTGACTGCAAGTTGGGCAGGTAGTGGGTGGTCACAGCTGAGTACATGTTCTGACCCATACCCCTAGACACACATGCCAGCTTGGGTTCAACACACACCTACACATGCAGTTAAGGGCTTTGAGTGTGGCTGACGGGGAGGTGGGGCAAAAGCCCACGATGTAAAATGTGGCAAGTGGCATTGTAGACATAACCAATGTTAGCATATCATGTTAGTTCTGTTTTTCCAGTTCTGGTACACGGTGCTAGCCCTGTGCGGCCCCTGTAGCAGATCATGCTGTCCATCATAGGGCATTGACTTTGTAATATGGCTACTGCAACTGTGCACTCACTCTGAATTATTAGAGACTCCAGGGTTTCTAGGCAGAGGCTGCTTGTTTGCAGCCCAAGCCTGGTGTCCTGCATCTTAGGCTATATCTACACTACTACGGTAAGTTGACCTAAGCTACGCAACTCCAGCTATGTGAATAACGTAGCTGGAGTCGATGTACCTTAGGTCAAGTTACTGCGGGGTCTTTACCACGCAGGGTCAATGGGAGAAAATCTCCCTTTGACTTACCTTACTCTTCTCGTCGGGGGTAGACTGGAGAGCGATCTGCAGTTGATTTGGCAGGTCTTTACTAGACCCGCTAAATCGACCGTCGGTGGATCGATCTCAGAGCGTTGATCCCTGCTGTAGGGTAGACCTGCCCTTAGAGATGCGAAAGATGGAGATCTTGGAGCCCCCAACTGTATGCTATGTAGATTCAGAAAGTTGCTATGAAATGGTGTCATGTAATGACAAGTTTAACAAGGCTATCAGCATTAACAGCACCCAGGACACCTGACTCCCTGGTCCATTCTCAGGCAAATGATCTAAGAACAGGAGCCCAGAACTGGTAGACAATATAGTAAAAGCCCTAAGCTTCTTGAAAAAACTCTCTGACCTGAGGCCTCAGAGAGCATCACAGGTCCCCTGTACCAGGAAAAAACGATTACTCACCTTTCTGTAACTGTTGTTCTTCGTGTTGTTCACATGTCCATTCTGATTTAGGTGTGTGCATGCCCCAAGCTCAGCTTTTGGAACATTTTCCCCTAGTGGTATCTGTAGGGTTGGCTCTGGCGCGTCCTGGTGCCATGCATGCATAGCACTGGTTTGAAGGGCCCCACTGAGCTGGCGCTCCTCAGTTTCTTTTTACTGACTACTCTGAGAGTGGGACCAGTGGGTGAGTGGGTCTTGGAATGGACATGTACAACACATCTCAAAGAATGGGAGTGTACTGTTTGATACCATCCCATCTTAGAAACTATACATTTGTGTGCCTTGTGACTCAGATAAAATATCTCCTTGTGAATAATCTGTCGTGTTACAGATGTGAAGTGAAAAGTACTAAATATAACCGAAGAATGTATGGATCAGATCCACTAGACTTACAAGAAGTATGAAGTGGGCTTTAGCCCATGAAAGCTTATGCTCAAATAAATTTGTTAATCTCTAAGGTGCCACAAATACTCCTCGTTCTTTTTGCTGATACATACTAACACAGCTACCACTCTGAAACCTGTCAAGAAGTATGAGAGATTTTGTTTGTTTTCTTTGTAAATGAATTGCATTCTAGAAGTGATAGGAATTGTACAGCACACGAAGGGAAAAGGAATGTTGAAAGATGACACCTAACTAGGGTATAACTTTGGAATATTAAGAGAGGTTGCTTAAAAAGTGGGAGTTCCAATCAATAATGTGGGCTAATACTGAAATATGAACCATGAAATGAATTAAACCTCCCACTAAAGGGATCATTGAAGACATTTGTTATACACTAGCACTATCTACTGGTCCCAATAGAAGCAGCAGAGAAACTAAGAGTTGAAAGCTTGAGAGCAGTCTAGCCCATGACAGTAGAAATAGGAGGCTTGCCCTTCTTCTAGGAGCCCCAAACAGGATATGTAAACCTGAGCTTACCATGGGGACCACAGAGTTTCCAGACAGACTCTTCTCTCATCCAGGATCACAGGACTAAGAAGAAGTGACTGAACTTGGCGGAGCACTTGGAGGAGAGGAAGGTGATCAGGAACAGTCAACATGGATTCACGAAAGGCAATTCATGCCTGACCAACCTGATTGCCTTCTGTGATGAGATAACTGGCTCTGTGGATATGAGGAAAGCAGTGGATGTGATATATCTTGACTTAGCAAAGCTTTTGATACAGTCTCCCACAGTATTCTTGCCAGCAAGTTAAAAAAGTATGGATTGGATGAATGGACTATAAGGTGGATAGAAAGCTGGCTAGATTGTCAGGCTCAATGGGTAGTAATCAATGGCTCGATATCTAGTTGGCAGCAGATATCAAGCGGAGTGCCCCAGGGGTCAGTCCTGGGGCCGGTTTTGTTCAGCATCTTTATCAGTGATCTGGATGATGGGATTAATTGCACCCTCAGCAACTTTGCTGATGACACTAAGCTGGGGGGAGAGGTAGATACGCTAGAGGGTAGGGATAGGGTCCAGAGTAACCTAGACAAATTGTAGGATTGGGCCAAAAGAAATCTGATGAGGTTCAACAAGGACAAGTGCAGAGTTCTGCACTTAGGAAGGAAGAATCCCATGCACTGCTACAGGCTGGGGACTGACTGGCTAAGCAGCAGTTCTGCAGAAAAGGACCTGAGGATTACAGTGGATGAGAAGCTGGATATGAGTCAGCAGTGTGCCCTCATTGCCAAGAAGGCCAACGGCATATTGGGCTGTATTAGTAGGAGCATTGCCAGCAGATCGAGGGAAGTGATTATTCCCCTCTATTTGGTACTGGTGAGGCCACACCTGGAGTATTGCATCCAGTTTAGGTCCCCCCGCTACAGAAGGGATGTGGACATAGCGGAGAGAGTCCAGCAGAGGGTAACAAAAATGATTAAGGGTCTGGGGCACATGACTTAAGAGAAGAGACTGAGGGATCTGGGGTTATTTAGTCTGGAGAAGAGAAGAGTGAGGGGGGGATTTGATAGCAGCCTTCAACTACCTGAAGGGGGGTTCCAAAGAGGATGGAGCTAGGCTGTTCTCAGTGGTGGCAGATGACAGAACAAGGAGCAATGGTCTCAAGTTGCAATGGGGGAGGTCTAGGTTGGATATTAGGAAACACTATTTCACTAGGAGGGTGGTGAAGCACTGGAATGCGTTACCTAGGGAGGTAGTGGAATCTCCATCCTTAAAGGCTTTTAAGGCCTGGCTTGAGAAAGCCCTGGCTGGGATGATTTAGTTGGGGATTGGTCTTGCTTTGAGCAGGGGATTGGACTAGATGACCTCCTGAGGTCTCTTCCAACCCTAATATTCTATGATTCTGTGATTCTATGAACTCATGAAGAAACTGCAGAAGCCAGAAGTGTGAACAATGCCCAGACCGGCCTTATGGCAAGGACTCTCTCTTATTCCAGGGTTAAGAGGGTATGAAGAAGTGGTGAGATTTCCTTGCAAAGATTGTATTTCCCTTCTGTTCTTTAACAGAAACAGCTGAAGGTTAGTTTGTTGAGTTTAGTGAGACCTCCAGTCATCATACTTTGGATGTTAACTTACTAATGTGATATACATGCCCTCCTTTATAAGTCCAAGCAAACTGGCCTAAGAGATTTAAAACAATAACTTTAAGCAGTTGCTTTTGATATTCTCAATTTGTCCTTTTTTCAGAACCAAACCATTCAAATATCATGAACCACGCTCTTGAAAGTGCCTTAAAGACAAGTGCATCCTTACTCATTGGCAAAATACTGGAAGGGTGATAAAAGCTGGGTACTAAAGAATTGATGATAGATGTTCATAAGCCAATATTATAAGAAATCTTTGTGATTTGCATTGGTCTTTGGTATAACTACTGAGCCTCAGCCCTAGTGTATGACAGTTGTTTGCAAAGCTGGTATTATTTAATACATTCATTGTGTCTACATTAGATCAACAAACTGTTGACTGTATGCTGATGTGGTTCTGAGTGAATTAAAACATTGCTGATTGGTTAAAAATAACCAAGTTCCTGATTCAAGAAGTACTGTTCAAGGTAAAAGTTGATTTGAAAAGAAACAAGCATAGAATTAATAAATTACCACTCCCTGGATTCAGTAAAAACGGGTAATTCTATTAGAGTCCTTACTAATGGTGTGTACAACACGTATCAGATTGGCACTTCTGGTTTGTTAGATTTCAGCTTTAAAACTCTAACTGGCAACTGGGCAGATCCATAACATTGACCCCTATTCATGCTTCCAGGACTAAAATTTGAATACAGTTGCAAAATCTCACAAACCACCTAAGAGGGTTTCGTGGTATGGGGAGGATCATCACTTTTTTTTTTTTGGGTGGAGGGATCACAGGGCTGGCCTTACAGGTGGGTGGCTGGCCAGGGTCCCATGGTCAGGGGGGTGCTGTGTTTCCACCTCCCCTCCCCCAGCCAGCCTAAGGCCTTTTAGCCCCCAAGCACTGGGTCTGGAGCCAGGGAGAGGCAGATTTGGGGTCAAGAGTGCCAGAACTATTGTAGAAGTGGGGCAGTCACTAGCACCGGAACTGGAGGGGCCAGGGGCCATGCCCTCCCACTTTTTAACATGGGTTTAATTTGGGGGGTAGTATTGCCCCCCCCCCAAACTGCAAGCCTCGGGCAGGTGCAGAGTAGTGCTGGCAGGGGCTGTGCTTTGCTGTGGGGGAGCTGATAACAGCTGTGAATTTGGTAGGGCCTCCAGGACCCAAATTCATCAACAAGAGACAGGCCCACTGGTTTGGAAGACATGGCACACTTCAGAAGGGCTCAGCTGCACACACCCAGACCAGGAAACTGATTACAGCTAGGACCCCTCCCCTACAAAGTTATGCATAAGGAGCCTGCCTATTGCCAGCATGGATGTTAATGGGCAGGGAATGGTTCCGGGCAATATGCTGCCGTTAACCAGAAGTTGCTATTATCAGGTTTGCTCGTAGGTAGAATCTACTGTACTTCAAATCTACTACTGCCATAGGCCTGAGGCTCCCATTTGGAGGCAGTTATACCAGCCAGTTGTGAATTATGGCAGGGTAGCTGTCCTGGGTTTATACTTGAAGCTGAGTTTCAATTTTAATCCTGAAGAGTCACCGGGGAGTGGTTTCATGAGAAGAGTGTCATTAGCTAGCTAAAAAGCCCATGGGCAACCACCTCCCCATGGGAACAGCGCATTAGAGCCTGGTGAAAGGAGCCACCTGGCCAGAATCCTTGGGAGAATGTGAATTCTCCTTTGTCAGTGTCAGTCAGGAAGTCCTCCCTGGAGGGAGAGCCAGGAAAGCAGATGTTCTCAAGCACAAAAGTCTTTGCTCAATCCTTCCTTCCAGGAGCCTGGAGTTTCACTGAACTCTCTTCCTCCTAAACAACGAGGAGTCTGGTGGCACCTTAAAGACTAACAGATTTATTTGGGCATAAGCTTTCATGGGTAAAAACTCACTGCTTCAGATGCATGGAGTGAAAAATTACAGATGCAGGCATAAATATGTATTGGCACATGAAGAGAAGGGAGTTACCTTACAAATAGAGAACCAGTGCTAAAGGCCAATTCAGTCAGGGTGGATGTGGTCCACTCCCAATAATTGAGGAGGAGGAGTCAATACGAAGAGAGGGGAAATTGCTTTTGTAGTGAGCCAGCCACTCCCAGACCCTATTCATGCCCAAATTGATGGTGTTAAGTTTGCAAATGAATTGTAGCTCTACAGTTTCCACAGTATGCATCCGATGAAGTGAACTGTAGCTCACGAAAGCTTATGCTCAAATAAATTGGTTAGTCTCTAAGGTGCCACAAGTACTCCTTTTCTTTTTGCGAATACAGGCTAACACGGCTGTTACTCTGAAATCTTTGAAGTCTGTTTTTGAAGTTTTTTTGTTGAAGAATGGCTACTTTTAAATCTGTTATTGAATGTCCAGGGAGATTGAAGTTTTCTCCTACTGGTTTTTGTATGTTATAATTCCTGATCTCTGATTTCTGATCTCTGATTTCTGATTTCTGATCTCTGACTATAAGGTGGGTAGAAAGTTGGCTAGATTGTCGGGCTCAATGGGTAGTGATCAATGGCTCCATGTCTAGTTGGCAGCCGGTATCAATTGGAGTGCCCCAAGGGTCGGTCCTGGGGCCGGTTTTGTTCAATATCTTCATAAAGGATCTGGAGGATGGTGTGGATTGCACTCTCAGCAAATTTGCGGATGATACTAAACTAGGAGGAGTGATAGATACGCTGGAGGGCAGGGATAGGATACAGAGGGACCTAGACAAATTGGAGGATTGGGCCAAAAGAAATCTGATGAGGTTCAACAAGGATAAGTGCAGGGTCCTGCACTTAGGATGGAAGAACCCAATGCACCGCTACAGACTAGGGACCGAATGGCTAGGCAGCAGTTCTGCGGAAAAGGACCTAGGGGTGACAGTGGACGAGAAGCTGGATATGAGTCAGCAGTGTGCCCTTGTTGCCAAGAAGGCCAATGGCATTTTGGGATGTATAAGTAGGGGCATAGCCAGCAGATCGAGGGACGTGATCGTTCCCCTCTATTCGACATTGGTGAGGTCTCATCTGGAGTACTGTGTCCAGTTTTGGGCCCCGCACTACAAGAAGGATGTGGATAAATTGGAGAGAGTCCAGCGAAGGGCAACAAAAATGATTAGGGGTCTGGAACACATGACTTATGAGGAGAGGCTGAGGGAACTGGGATTGTTTAGTCTGCAGAAGAGAAGAATGAGGGGGGATTTGATAGCTGCTTTCAACTACCTGAGAGGTGGTTCCAAAGAGGATGGTTCTAGACTATTCTCAGTGGTAGAAGAGGACAGGACAAGGAGTAATGGTCTCAAGTTGCAGTGGGGGAGGTTTAGGTTGGATATTAGGAAAAACTTTCTCAGTAGGAGGGTGGTGAAACACTGGAATGCGTTACCTAGGGAGGTGGTAGAATCTCCTTCCTTAGAAGTTTTTAAGATCAGGCTTGACAAAGCCCTGGCTGGGATGATTTAATTGGGGATTGGTCCTGCTTTGAGCAGGGGGTTGGACTAGATGACCTCCTGAGGTCCCTTCCAACCCTGATATTCTATGATTCTATGATTTGTGCCCATTTATCCTTTTATGTAGAGACTGTCCAGTTTGGCCTATGTACATGGTAGAGGGGCATTGCGGGCACATGATGGCATATATCACATTAGTAGATGTGCAGGTGAATGAGGCCCTGATGGTGTGGCTGGTGTGGTTGGGTTCTGTGATGGTGTAGCGAGAGTAGATATGGGGACAGAGAAAGCAATGGGGATTGGTTCCCGGGTTAGTGTTTCTGTGGTGTGGTGCGTAGTTGCTGGTGAGTATTTGCTTCAGGTTGGGGGGCTGTCTGTAAGTGAGGATTGGCCTGCTCCCTGAGTGGGGGATCATTTTCCAGGATAGGTTGTAGATCATTGATGATGTGCTGGAGAGGTTTTAGCTGGGGGCTGTACGTGATGGCCAGTGGTTTTCTGTTATTTTCCTTGTTGGGCCTGTCCTGCAGTAGGTGAGTTCTGGGTAGCCATCTCACTGTGTCAATCTGTTTCCTCACTTCCCCAGGTTGGTATTGTAATTTTAAGAATGCTTGATAGAGATCTTATAGGTGTTTGTCTCTGTCTGAGGGATTAGAGAAAATGCGGTTGTATTTTAGGACTTGGCTGTAGACAATGGATCATGTGATGTGTCCTGGATGGAAGCTGGAGGCATGTAGGTAAGTATAGCGGTCAGTACGTTTCCAGTATAGGGTGGTGTTTATGTGACCATCACTTATTTGCACTGTAGTGTCTAGAAAGTGAATTTCTTGTGTGGACTGGTCCAGGCTGAGGTTAATGGTGGGGTGGAAATTGTTGAAATCCAGGTGGAATTCTTCAAGGGCCTCCTTCCCGTGGGTCCATATGATGAAGATGTCATCAATGTTGCATAAGTAGAGGAGGGGCGCTAGGGGATGAGAGCTGAGGAAGTGTTGTTCTAAGTCAGCCATAAAAATGTTGGCATACTGTAGGGCCATGCAGGTACCCGTAGCAGTGCCACTGACTGGAAGGTATAAGTTGTCCCCAAATCTGAAATGGTTGTGGGAGAGGACAAAGTCACAAAGCTCAGTCACCAGGTGTGCCGGGGCCTCTTCAGGGATACTGTTCCTGACAGCTTGTAGTCCATCCTCTTGTGGAATATTGGTGTAAAGAGCTTCTACATCCATGGTGGCCAGGATGATGTTTTCAGAAAGATCACCAATGGATTGTAGTTTCCTCAGGAAGTTGGTGGTGTCTTGAAGAGAGCTAGGAATGCTAGTAGCGTAGGATCTGAGGAGAAAGTCCAAATAGCCAGATAAACCTGCTGTAAGGGTGCCAATGCCTGAGATGATGGGGAATCCAGGATTTCCAGGTTTATGGATCTTGGGTAGCAGATAGAATACCCCTGGTCGGGGCTCGTCTGTGTAGATTTGTTCCTGTGCTGTAGCAGGGAGTTTCTTGAGCAGATGGTGCAGTTTCTTTTGGTACTCCTCAGTGGGATCGGAGGATAGTGGCCTGTAGAATGTAGAACTTGAGCTCCAGTATCATAGAATATCAGGGTTGGAAGGGACCTCAGGAGATCATCTAGTCCAACCCCCTGCTCAAAGCAGGACCAATCCCCAATTTTTGCCCCAGATTCCTAAATGGCCCCCTCAAGGATTGAACTCACAACCCTGGGTTTAGCAGGCCAATGCTCAAACCACTGAGCTATCTCTCCCCCATGGTGTTGAAATGTGGTGTTGGAGAGTTGCCTGGCAGTCTCCTGTTATAATCTGACCTGTTCATGATGACTACAACAACTCCTTTGTCAGTCCCTTTGATTATAATGTCAGAGTTGTTTCTGAGGCTGTGGATGGCGTTGCATTCTGTACAGCTGAGGTTATGGGGCAAGTGATGCTGTTTGTTCACAATTTCAGCCTGTGCATGTCTGCAGACTCCTGTCTTCGGTGTCTGGGAGAGACCCATCAGGCGGATAAGTGCAAGATTTGCAAGGCATTCAAACCTCACACTACAAAGGAGAGGGACATTTGACTAAAAGGACTCATGGAGTCTGCTCTCCTCCAGTGGTTGTTTCTGAAACGTTGTTTCTGAGGCTGTGTAATATACAAGATCCCCATACACCCTTTCCTGGCCAAAACCCCAGAGACATAACTGTTGCCGGCACAGAGTGCCCAAGGCAAGCAACAGTTGGGTTCGTTGCCCGGTGTGTGTCGCGCCAATGACCACAACGGGGTGGAGAAGCAGAGAGATTTATTTGAAGCTTCAGATAGAGCGCAGGGAGACTGAACTGTCTCAAATCCTGCAGCGCCGCCTGCAGATTCCAGTATACATTTTATACCTTTTCCTACTTCACTACACAAGCTTATGCAACCAATTACCTGTTGCCCCATACAATACCGTAGCCAATCAGCTAAAGCAGCCAGTAATGTTTTTCCTCAGTAGCATTGCCTGAGCCTTGCCTTATTTGGTTCTGTTTGTTACTGGTTTTTGCTAAACATTTCTGCCTTATCTATACGTTTCCCAGGCCGAAGCTGGCCTTGGCTGGCGAGCCGTGTGCAAACCTGTCTGTTTGTGTGCTAGCTTCCTCATAGTTGTGCAGGGTCACAGAAAGTTCAAGGAGCGGAGGGGCTTCAGTTTGCCTGGGCCTAGAGCAAGAAGGCTTCATCGACACTCGTGGTCTTCCACCCTCCCGAGTTACCTAGAGTAGTGCCCAGTGTCACCAACATAACTAAAGTAGAAACCTTTACAGAGGGGATGAGGAATACAATAAAGGCTGAACAAACTGGTCTGTTTAACAGAGGGTGTGGTATGATAGTCATACTTGGAAGGACCTCCCTGTGATGAATTTGCGGGTAATTTTATGTCTCTTACTATGCACTCTATGGGTTAAAAAGAAAAGAATTGGTACTAATGGCAAATGCTTTAAAAATATGTAACCTGCATGATTTTTGGAAGAAATTTTGGCTAGAAGTGATAACAAGAAAGTCCTATAGGACTTCTTTGAGTGCTTGCTCATATCAATTCCAGTTAGGTGTGTGTGTGTGCTGCGTGCATGGATGTCGGAAACTTTTCCCTAGCAGCTACCCGTCGGGTTGGCTGTGGAGGCCCCTGGAGTGGCGCCGATATGGCGCTCTATATATGACCCTGCCGGCCTGACCCCCCTTCCGTTCCTTCTTACCACCAGTGACGATTGTTGGAGCAGTGGTCTCTTGTTCTCAAGTACTCCACTACTCCCAAGCTATCCTACTTATCTTTGTATATAGTTACCCATTGTTAGTTAATTGTTATCTTTAGTTGTTAAGTATAGTCTTTAGCAGCTGGGGGGACTTTCCCCTCAGCAAGTGCCCTTGTAGCTTCTGCGGCAAGCCTATGCCCACGGGCGACCCCCATGACTCCTGTCTTCGGTGTCTGGGAACCCAGCCAGCTATCATCCCTTTCTGAACTGTCTATCCTGCTTCTACTGTGCATGGTCCCTTATTACATTGGACGAGTGGGTCCTTCGCACAGTAGAGGCAGGCTATTCTATCCACTTCTGCTCTTTCCCATCCTCCCACCTCCCTTGCCCGTCCCTCTTCAGGGACCCCTTTCACAAGCAACTCCTTATCCAGGAGGTCCAGTCCCTCCTCACTCTAGGAGCTGTGGAGGAGGTGCCTCAGGAGCTCAGAGGCAAGGGTTTCTGCTCACGCTACTTCCTCTTCCCCAAGGCAAAAGGGGACCTACGGCCCATTCTGGACCTTAGGGAACTCAACAAGTACATCATCAGCTTGAAGTTCCGCATGGTCTCCTTGAGCACAATCTATGAATGATGCTTATTTTCACATTTCAATCACCCCGTCTTACAGATGGTTTCTCTGCTTCCTGGTGAACAAGCTGCATTATCAGTTCATATCCCTCCCATTTGGCCTGTGCATGACTCCTCACATCTTCACCAAATGCATGGCAGTCATGGCAGCTTTTCTTCGCCGTCATCACGTGCATGTCTACCCGTACCTGGACGACTTCTCTCTAAGGCCCGGACTTACAAGGCCGGTCTCACCAGCAGATAGAATCACAGGTGCAGATGGTCAGAGACATGTTCGACCACTTGGGCATCATTCTCAATGTTAACAAATCTGTTCTCACTCCAACCCGAACAATAGAGTTTATTGGGGCGGTCCTGGATGCGAACCAAGCAAGAGCATTCCTCCCAGAGGCCCAACGTCTAGCCCTTGCACGAATAATCATAGAATCATAGAATCATAGAATATCAGAGTTCGAAGGGACCTCTGGAGGTCATCTAGTCCAACCCCCTGCCCAGAGCAGGACCAATCCCCAACTAAATCATCCCAGACAGGGCTTTGTCAAGCCTGACCTTAAAAACTTCTAAGGAATGGGATTCCACCACCTCCCTAGGTAACTCATTCCAGTGTTTCACCATGCTCCTAGTGAAAAAGTTTTTCCTAATATCCAACCTAAATCTCCCCCACTGCAACTTGAGACCATTACTCCTTGTCCTGTCATCTGCTATCACTGAGAATAGTCTAGATCCATCCTCTTTGGATCCACCTTTCAGGTAGTTAAAAGCAGCTATCAAATCCCCCCTCATTCTTCTCTTCCGTAGACTAAACAATCCCAGTTCCCTCAGCCTCTCCTCATAAGTCATGTGTTCCAGACCCCTAATCATTTTTGTTGCCCTTCGCTGGACTCTCTTCAATTTTGGAACGATCACGTCCCTTGATCTGCTGGCAATGCCCGTACTTATACATCCCAAAATGCCATTGCCCTTCTTGGCAACAAGGGCACACTGTTGACTCATATCCAGCTTCTCGTCCACTGTCACCCCTAGGTCCTTCTCTGCAGAACTGCTGCCTAGCCATTCGGTCCCTAGTCTGTAGCAGTGCATTGGATTCTTCCGTCCTAAGTGCAGGACTCTGCACTTATCCTTGTTGAACCTCATCAGATTTCTTTTGGCCCAATCCTCCAATTTGTCTAGGTCCCTCTGTATCCTATCCCTACCCTCCAGCGT
The DNA here is from genome assembly GCF_965152275.1 of Natator depressus. Taxonomy (NCBI): domain Eukaryota; kingdom Metazoa; phylum Chordata; order Testudines; family Cheloniidae; genus Natator; species Natator depressus. The sequence goes on along the minus strand of NC_134241.1, from coordinate 41,028,078 downwards.
ATCTACCACTCCTCCCAGTTTAGTGTCATCTGCAAACTTGCTGAGAGTGCAATCGACACCATCCTCCAGATCATTAATGAAGATATTGAACAAAACCAGCCCCAGGACCTACCCTTGGGGCACTCCACTTGATACCGGCTGCCCACTAGACATGGAGCCATTGATCACTACCCGTTGAGCCCGACAATCTAGCCAGCTTTCTATCCACCTTATCGTCCGTTCATCCAGCCCATACTTCTTTAACTTGCTGGCAAGAATACTGTGGGAGACTGTGTCAAAAGCTTTGCTAAAGTCAAGGAATAACACGTCCACTGCTTTCCCTTCATCCACAGAACCAGTTATCTCATCATAGAAAGCAATTAGATTAGTCAGGCATGACTTTCCCTCGGTGAATCCATGCTGACTGTTCCTGATCACTTTCCTCTCCTCTAAGTGCTTCAGAATTGATTCCTTGAGGACATGCTCCATGATTTTTCCAGGGACTGAGGTGAGGCTGACTGGCCTGTAGTTCCCAGGATCCTCCTTCTTCCCTTTTTTAAAGATTGGCACTATATTAGCCTTTTTCCAGTCTTCCGGGACTTCCCCTGATCGCCATGAGTTTTCAAAGATAATGGCCAATGGCTCTGCAATCACATCCACCAATTCCTTTAGCACTCTCGGATGCAACGCATCCGGCCCCATAGACTTGTGCACGTCCAGCTTTTCTAAATAGTCCCGAACCACTTCTTTCTTCACAGAGGCTGGCCACCTCCTCCCCATGCTGTGCTGCCCAATGCAGTAGTCTGGGAGCTGACCTTGTTCATGAAGACAGAGGAAAAAAAAGCATTGAGTCCATTAGCTTTTTCCACATCCTCTGTCACTAGGTTGCCTCCCTCATTCAGTAAGGGGCCCACACTTTCCTTGACTTTCTTCTTGTTGCCAACATACCTGAAGAAACCCTTTGCAACATACCTTTTGGAACATACCTTTTGCAACATACCTGAAATCACCGGCCTTTGCAGCTTTCCCACCACCATGGTGAGGCAATCTCTCAAGTTGCTGGGCCACATGGCATCCTGCACTTACATGGTGCAGCATGCCAGGTTGCGGCTCAGGCCTTTGCAGGCGTGGCTTGTGTCTGTGTACCGCCCGGGCCATGACAGTTTAGACATGGTGCTCACCATTCCGGGGCATACCCTCAATTCCCTACGTTGGTGGCTGGACCCTGACATGGTGGGCGCTGGGGTTCCATTCCACCCTTCCCAGCCCACTCTGACCCTGGTAACGGATTTGTCCGTGCTGGGCTGGGGAGCATCATTTCCTGACCCTACTTCCCCCTACACCTTCTTCCCAGCCTCCTGTATCACTTCCCCCTGCACTTGATTCCCAGCATTATGACCCCCCTTCGCCCTACACCTGTTTCCCAGTCTCCCAGACCCACCTTCCACCTGCACCTGCTTCCCAGCTTCCTGACCTCCCTTCCCCCCTGTGATGTTATTGACATGAACTGGGACCATATAGATCATTGTTGCAACCAAGGTCCTGTAGTGGCACCAAATCTTATATAAAGGGGGTCAAATAAGGTGTCTAAGACAAGGTTATGGTTTGCTGGTTATGATTATGCTATGTGTATCATTTTTGGAGTTGAAGTTATGAATATTGGCTCTATACTGTCTATATTTCAAACTTATGCTATGCTTCTGGGTGACACCCCAGACAAGTTGGTGTCAGCTCTGCCTAGCCTGCTTGATGGCCATTAAGGACCATCAGCTATACAACTGACCCACTGAGACAAGGCAGACACACCTTGTGGCTCAGCAAGGCATGCAGGGACCTGCCTATGGACAGAACTCTGAGGTTTTTTCCATGCCATGTGATGGACAGCTTGTCTTTGGGACAAAGAAAGACCACATGGCAAGAGAATATAAAAAGCTGCTGCAGCTCCTCCATCTGGTCTTCAATCCTGTTTCATACCTCTGGAGGGACTTTGGGCATGGCTACACTTGCGAGTTAGAGCACATTAAAGGAGCCCCAGGTGGACTAGCTCGCTCCCCGTCCACACTGGCAAGGCACGTACAGCGCTCTGACTCCACGGCTAGAGTGCTCCTGGTACTCAACCTCGGCGAGTGGAATAACGTTTGGTGCACCCCTGCTGGAGTGCCGTGGAGCCAGTGTGGACGCCCTGGTCTGTTAGCGCGCTCTGATAGGCCTCCAAAAGTGTCCCACAATGCCTGTTCTAGCCACTCTGGTCATCACTTTGAAATCTACTGCCTTGCCCTCAGGTGACCAACCATCAGACCCGCACTTTAAATTCTCTGGGAATTTTGAAAATTCCCTTCCTGTTTGCTCAGACAGTTCACTCAGCGAATCTTTCCAGGTGACCATGCTTCCATGTGCCAGGCGATCCCCAGTATGGAGTAATGGCGAGGTGCTGGACCTCATCAGTGTTTGGGTGGAGGAAGCTGTCCAGTCCCAGCTGCGCTCCAGCCGTAGAAATTACGATACCTTCGGGCAGATATCAAGGGACATGATGGAAAGGGGCCATGACCGCGATGCACTGCAGTGCAGGGTTAAAGTGAAGAAGCTGCGGAATGCCTACCACAAAGCCCGCAAGGCAAACAGTTGCTCCGGTGCTGCCCCTGCAACCTGCCATTTCTACAAAGAGGTGGACACGATACTTGGGGGCGACCCCACCTCCACTCCAAGTACCACCATGGACACTTCAGAGCCCAGTTCAACAAGGCAGGAGAAGGAGGAGCAAAGCGGGAGCAAGGGTGCTGAGGCAGAGGAAGACACTCCAGAATCCCTAGATGCATGCAGCCAGGAGCTGTTCTCAAGCCAGGAGGAGGGTAGCCAGTGGCGGCCGGTGCTTGGGGAAGGACAAACACCAGAGGAGATTTCCGGTAAGCGGCTCTTATTTTGGGAAGGAAGTTATTCAGTGCGGGCTCTTGGGGTGAGGAGGGTTAGGGCTGCATGCATGCCTAGATGCGGAATAGGGCGTTGATGTGCTCTCTCACACCGCGGTAATCGGCCTCAGTGATCTCGTCAAAGGTCTCATCCAGAACTTGGGCAATGTGCTTGCGCAGGTTTCTCGGGAGAGCCACTGTGGTCCTTGTCCCAGTAAGGCTAACTTGTCCACGCCACTGTGCCGTGAGGGGCAGGGGGACCATTGCTGCACACAGGCAAGCTGCATATGGGCCGGGCCGGAAGCTGCATTGTAGTAGAAGACCCTCCCTTGCTTCCCAGGTCACCCTCAGCAACGAGATATCTTCCAGGATGAACTTCTGTGGAAAATGTGGGGACAGTGTTCAGTATAGGGGCCCCCTGCCACTGTTGGCTCTCCCCAAGGCACAGAAACCCAGAGGACAATACAACCGTGAAACAATCAGTCATGCTTGACCCTGTGCTTACTCACCATTTTGGGGCTTCCATGGGTTATATGCGCTCGCTTTGGAATGGGCAAATTATGCTATTGTGTAGCCTGTGCTTGCCCTTAAGTACGGGGGAATCATCGCTCTGTCTGCTGTGAACAATGCTGCCTCTGTTAAGTGTTGCATTTTGCCTTTATAGATGCAACCTTGAGATCTCAGCCGGCCGTGTTATCACCAGCCGAAAGATTCCAAAGAATCAGAAAGAGATCACGTAGAAACAAAGAAGACATGTTGCATGAAGTAATGCAGCATTCAAGTAATGAAAATCGAAAAGTGCAGGAGTGGAGGGACAGTGAAAGGAGGATCCGCCAGCAGAATGAGGAGCACCGGCACAAAAGCTCGGTGCTCTGGCAGCAAAGCACGGTTCGGCTGATAAACATAATGGAGCACCAAGTGGACTCTATCCAGGCATTCGTAGCCATGCAAGCGGAGCACTAGCATGCCCCCCTGCAGTCCTTGTCCCAAAACTCTTTCCCTTGTGCCCCCTTGTCACCTCCAACCCACTTTCCCCAACATCCGGGTTCTTACTGCCACCAGCTGCCTCCAACACCTGTAGCTTCACCACCCAGCCCTGAACACTACGACCTTTACCCACTGCACTCAACCCCCATCACCATGCAGTATAGCCATCCTGGAGTGCAGCACTCATTGCACAGCACTCCAGACAGGAAGGCTGAGTATGATAACAGGACATATGCAAATCTGTGATTGTACCGTTCCCCACCCCACCCCTTGCCCTTTCTAGTTCCCAAGCAGTTGTGTTTCTTTTCAATAAATGAATTTTCTTTTCAATAAATGGATTTTTTTGGCTTTGAAAACATTCTTTATTATTGCATAAAGTAACAGATACCTTAGCCCAGGAAAGAAACAGGCACTGCAAATCAGTGTAGCAAACACAGATTCCTACAAACATTGGAACCACTGCACTTCACTCCCGTGCAGGGCACCAGACATTACTGGTGGCTTTCAGGCTCAAATTGCTCCCTCAAGGCATCCCTAATCCTTGCAGCCCTGCACTGGGCCCCTCTAATAGCCCTGCTCTCTGGTTGTTCAAACTCGGCCTCCAGGAGTTCATAGAATCATAGAATATCAGAGTTGGAAGGGACCTCAGGAGGTCATCTAGTCCAACCCCCTGCTCAAAGCAGGACCAATCCCCAATTTTTTCCCCAGATCCCTAAATGGCCCCCTCAAGGATTGAACTCACAACCCTGGGTTTAGCAGGCCAATGCTCAAACCACTGAGCTATCCCTCCCCCCCCCCAAACCTCTGAGTTCCATGCCTGAGTGAATCATTCACCCTTCCCTTCACAAATGTTATGGAGGGTACGGCACGCAGATGTAACTGCGGGGATGCTGTCATCGGCCAGGTCCAGCTTCCCATACAGAGAGCGCCAGCAGCCCTTTAAATAGCCAAAAGCACACTCCACAGTCATTCTGCACTGGCTCAGCCTGTTGTTGAACTGCTCCTTGCTGCTGTCAAGGCTCCGTGAGGAGGGTTTCATGAGCCACGGCATTAAAGGGTAAGCTGGGTCTCCAAGGATCACAATTGGCATTTCGACTTCCCCTACAGTGATCTTCTGGTCTGGGAAAAAAGTCCCAGCTTGCAGCTTCCTGAACAGGCCAGTGTTCCGAAAGATGCATGCATCATGCACTTTTCTGGGCCAGCCTGCGTTAATGTCAATGAAACACCCACGGTGATCCACAAGCGCCTGGAGAACCATAGAGAAATACCCCTTCCAATTAATGTACTCGGAGGCTAGGTGGGCTGGTGCCAGAATTGGAATATGCTTGCCTTCTATCGCCGCTCCGCAGTTAGGGAAAGCCATTTGTGCAAAGCCATCCACAATAACATTGCACGTTACTCAGAGTCATGGTTCTTCTGAGCAGGATGCAATAATGGCCCTGCAAACTTGCATCAACACGATTCCAACGGTCGACTTTCCCACTCCAAACTGATTAGCAACCGATCGGTAGCTGTCTGGAGTTGCCAGCTTCCAGATTGCAATATACACCCGCTTCTTCACCATCAGGACAGCTCGTCTCCTTGCGCCGCAGGGTGGGGGTGGGGGTGGGGCGAGCTCATCACACATTCCCGTGAAAGTGGCTTTTCTCATCCAAAAGTTCTGCAGCCACTGCTCATCATCCCAGACTTGCATGAGGATGTGATCCCACCACTCAGTGCTTGTTTCCCAAGCCCAAAAGTGGCGTTCCACGGTGGTGAGCATGTCCGTGAATGCCACAAGCAAACTCATGTCATATGTGTTACTCGAGTCAATATCGTCGTCGGAACCCTCACTGTCACTTTGGATCATAAGGAATAACTCATTTCAGAGTAGCAGCCGTGTTAGTCTGTATCTGCAAAAAGAACAGGAGTACTTGTGGCACCTTAGAGACTAATAAATTTATTAAGCTTTCGTGGGCTACAGCGCCCTTCATCAGATGCATGCTGTGGAAAATACAGTAGGACGATTTTATATACACCGAGAACATGAAACAATGTGTGTTACCATACACACTGTAATGAGAGTGATCAGTTAAGCAAAAAAAGGCCAGAAAAAGGAACACAAACACATTTGCGAAAATCTCCCGGGGCATGATGGACAGAGGCTACTCCAGGGACACACAGCAATGCCGTGTGAAAATCAAGGAGCTCAGCCAAGCCTACCAAAAGACTAGAGAGGCAAACGGGTGCTCCGGGTCACAGCTCCATACATGCCACTTCTATGATGAGCTGCATGCAATTCTGGGAGGGGAGGGGGACATGCCACCACTACCCCACCACTGTCTGTGAACACCTGCAAGGGGAGACTCTCACGGAGCAGGGAGGATGATTTTTTGGAGGAGGAAGAGGAGGAGGAGGAGAGTCCACAGGCAGCAAGCAGTGAATCCGTTCTCCCTGGCAGCCAGGAAATGTTCATCACCCTGGAGCCAATACCCTCCACCCCCTCCCAAGGTGGAAACCCGTCCATGCTGGCCTGTTGGCATTTGGCCTAAAGGGCGCGGGGTGGTGTGTGTGAAGCGATCATCCCAGAAAGACTGCAGGCCCTCCTTTTAAATGGCCAACCCACCAGGCATTGCTTGGCATGGGAAAGGAGGGCACCGCAGTTCGAAAGCATTGTAATGAATGTGGAAGGAGCAGAACCCCTCGTGCCCCTAGGGCTTACCATGGCTGCTTGCAAGCTGAATGCTGTTGCCCAGCCACGTGTGATGCAGTCACACCAAACTGGCAGGCACTCAGTATAAAAGGCAAAATGCGACCTTGTACAGAAATAACATGTGCTAGGTACTATGAATTGCTTGTTTCACTGAGAAACAGTCTCCCCTTTGTTCTCTAAAATGTATCTTTTAAACTTCTACCCTCCCTTTTTCTCCTACCGCAAGTGCAAATGTTTCAACACGCCCCCTATCAACTCCGTCCCAGAGGCTGGCCCAGATTAGAAGGCGGGAAAAATGCACTGGGACAACATGTTTGCAGAGCTTATGCAGTCCTCCCGCACAGATAGGGCACAGCTGAATGCGTGGAGGGAAACAATGGTAGAGTCCTGGAAAGCGTTCAATGACTGCGATGAGAGGAGAGAGGCGCGCGATGAGAGCAGGCAGGATGCCATGCTCAAGCTGATGGGGGAGCAAACTGACATGCTCTGCTGTCTGGTGGATCTTATGAGGGAAAGGCAGCAAGCGCACAGACGGCCGCTGCAGCCCCTGTATAATCGCCCTCCCTCCTCCCCAAGTTCAATAGCCTCCTCACCCAGATGCCCAAGAACACAGGGCGGGGAGGGGGAGGCCGGGGGGAGGAAGATTCCGGGGACACACCCACTCCACCCCAGAGGATTGCCCAAGCAGCAGAAGGCTGGCATATCCTAAATTTTGATTTGTAGTGTGGCCTTGTCCTTCCCTCCTCCCCCCCACACCCCTTAATGCCATAAGCCCCTGTATACCAGCTGCCAGGCTGATCACCCCTTGTTCACATCTCCTGGAGTCCAGTGATTGCATAAGAACTTTGACTTGGCTTTTAAAAAGTAGATTTCTCACTCTCCCAGTTGTGGAGAAAACCTGGAACATGTGACCGACCCCCCCACCCAGGGCACTTTAAAAACAGAATCAGTGTAAGCAGGGTCTGAATGAGCTCTCCCCTGACATCTAGTGACACACTGGGGGAAAAGGCTTCAGGAACAGACCGTATTTACATAGACATGCCTATTCTGCCTAGGTGCTCAACATGATGGAGCTGCTTTGCCAAAGTGATCACTTTTGGTGGGTGTGAGATTACACCGTGCAGTGCCCACAGAGGGGTCTGCCTGGGCAGAGCTTCTGGGGAAGCTGGAGGGGTCCTGCACCCCAACTCCACAGTCAGCAGTGACTCTCAGCCAGTGTTGTAAAATGGAAGGTTTATCAGTTGACAGGCACACAGCATAGAGCAGAGCTTGTTAGCACAGAAATCAGTGACTTTCAGCCAAGCCCATCTTGGGGGAATCCCGGACCTGGTGCCCTGGACTCCCCCCGCCCTGAGTCCCAAACAGGAGACTGACCAGTTCCAGTTGCCTGGCCCCAGACACACCTGTTGCCCCTCCTCATTCCTTTGTCTCTTTCTCCCGGCCAGCAGGTCACCTGGTCTGCAGCAACACCTTCCGCTGATCCTTGCAGAGGTGGGGGCCCAGCCCTCAACTGCCAGGCTACAGAGAGTCACACACCCTCTTGGGCTGCTGCAATGATCACACACCCTCATCCCACCACCTAAATACTTGAGTAACACATAGGAGGAAACTGAGGCACGCACACAGTATTCAGAGAAGACATTAACAACATTCCCACTCTGTCATAGCTAGCATAGCAACACTCACAGACTATAAAGGCCGAGGAGAACAGAGTTCACCACACGTTCAGGCCATCCATTAGTAAGGCAGCAGTTTGTTTCCATGCTCCAGTCCCAGGGCCTTTCAGATGGATGTAGTTATGCTGGAAGGTGCTAGCAGCTGCCATCAGGTGGGTCTCAGACCCAAGGACAATCACAGACATCATTATGCTCTGTAAATGGAGCAACCAAGCCGGTCTATGTAGTAAAATGAGACGCAGCCAATGGGGGTGCCCGCGCAAGATACTGAGCCACGTGACCAGGCCAGAGGTAATGGAGATAGATTAACCGGGGTTTCCCTGGGTGCAGATGCAGGGGCTAGGCTCTCTGTTGCAGGTGGTGTGCTAGGGACAGAAAGCCTGGAGAAGGAGTTGTCAGCATGACCCTGAGAGGCAATACAGGGGCAGATGTGAGGATCTGTGAGCAAGGAAACTGCCTGCTGTTTGTTTCTGCTGTGTTCAGGGTCACTGGATTGTGTGGCCACTCTTTGACACCAGGAATAGCCCTGACTTGTAGCAGCCAGTCCTCAGCCTAACGCAAACAACTCTGCAAGGCCCCAGATATTGTTAACCCTCTCAGACCAACTGGGCAACACTAATTGGTTTGGTGCACTTAAGTTGTATTATAAGACAAATTCACATCCAGCCTAACATTTTGAGTCTCCTGGATGGGCCAAGGGAGGCAAAAACTCAAGGCACAGATTGGAAAAGGAATGTCCCATACTCTTGTTCTCAGCTGGCAGGAATTATTCCATCATTTATTATTTGTATGTTCATAGCACCTACAAACCCTAGTCATGGATAAGGACCCCATTTTGCTAGGCACTGTACAAACAGGCCACAAACAGCCAATCCCTACCCCAAAGAGCGTCACAAGATACAAACATGGCTGCCTTAGAAGAACATGCCCAAGTCCTGCCTCTGGACACCAGAAACAGATTGTTAGGGGTGGAGGGAAAGCCTTTCCTAGTGGTTAGAGCTTTGGGGTTCAGGAGAGCTGGGCTGATTCTCTGGGTAACCTTCAGCATGTCACTTAACTTCCCAGCCTCAGAAAGGTTTTTAAACATGGCCACAGGCTCCTTCCAACTGCTGTCTATGCCTGCAGCTGCCAGCAGAGAGAGTCCCTGCAGAGCCCTGTGCCTGGGCCCAGGCCAGTAGGAGCAGCACTGCATCGGCAACGCCACATGGGGGCACACTGCACCCAGGAGGGCATGGAATGTGGTCTGGGACTTGGATGATATTCTGGGTGGTTTTGGGTGACTGGGAACAGTGAGGAGATGCTCCCCTTCATTCCAAAGGAATGAGATCTACAGGGGGTCTGAACTCCCCTGCTCTGCCGTTGCAGGGTTGCCATACACTGTGTGTACTGCATCAGTGAGATCATTACCAGACACTGTGTCCCTTCTGGGGCCCACACTTCTACAAGGCTGCTGAGAAACTGAAAGGATTCGGAGAAGAGCGGCGGCGAACCAGCTGAGCAGCGGGGAACAGCAGAGCAGCACACTGCAGGAGTTTGCCTGGGATTGGTGAGTATCCGAGTGCGTGTTTGCTGAGTAAGTATCCGAGCCTGTGTTTGCTGGGAGGGCAGTGTGAGAGCCTGAGCGAGTGCCTGATTGGCTGGTAGCCTGCAGGGGTCGGGCATTGGTGCTGTCTGTTTGTTAGTTTCAGGCAAGCCTGGCTGTTTAAAAATAGCCAGAGCTTCGCGAACCAGCTGAGCAGCGGGGAACAGCAGAGCAGCACACAGCAGGAGTTTGCCTGGGAGTTCGCCTGGAGTGAGCCCAGTGAGGCTTACATCTTGCCAACTTCTCTGAGGAAGCTCATAGTAGGAAGGTGATATGGAAGGGGGGGGTTCAGCTGTTGTGACCTGCACTGGATGTGCCATGTTTGTCTTTCTTCCACAGGACAGAAGCGACTTTGTCTGTACAAAGTGCAAGCTGGTCTCCATATTGGAAGAGAAGATTGAAGGTCTGGAGCAACAGATAACGACCCTGCGTTGCATACGAGAAACTGAGGATTTTCTGGACAAAAGTCAGGATATGCTTCTACAGGCACAAAGCTCTAAAGATTTAGAGCAGGTTGCACAGCAGAGCCAAGAGGCCAGTGAAGAAGCTTGGCAACATGTGACCTCCAGAAGAAGAAGGGGGAATGTCCGGGTTTCAGCAACGCGGACACAGGTAACTAACCGCTTTCATGTTCTCTCCACAGGTACTAATGCAGAGAGTGGACCAGATGATACGTCTGAGGGAGGGGAGCAGAAGGAGACTCCGCTGGTTGGAAGGCATGAGATGCACTGTCCTGAGATGGGGGGTTCCACAACCACCACTCCCAAGAGAAGGAGGCGGGTGGTGGTGGTCGGGGACTCTCTCTTCCGGGGGACTGAGTCATCTATCTGCCGCCCTGACCGGGAAAACCGAGAAGTCTGCTGCTTGCCAGGGGCTAAGATTCGCGATGTGACGGAGAGACTGCCGAGACTCATCAAGCCCTCGGATCGCTACACCTTCCTGCTTCTCCACGTGGGCACCAATGATACTGCCAAGAATGACCTTGAGCGGATCACTGCGGACTACGTGGCTCTGGGAAGAAGGATAAAGGAGTTTGAGGCGCAAGTGGTGTTCTCGTCCATCCTCCCCGTGGAAGGAAAAGGCCAGGGCAGGGACCGTCGAATCGTGGAAGTCAACGAATGGCTATGCAGGTGGTGTCGGAGAGAAGGCTTTGGATTCTTTGACCATGGGATGGTGTTCCATGAAGGAGGAGTGCTAGGCAGAGACGGGCTCCAATTTACAAAGAAAGGGAAGAGCATCTTTGCGAGCAGGCTGGCTAACCTAGTGAGGAGAGCTTTAAACTAGGTTCACCGGGGGAAGGAGACCAAAGCCCTGAGGTAAGTGGGAAAACGGGATACCGGGAGGAAGCACAGGCAGGAACGTCTGTGAGGGGAGGGCTCCTGCCTCATAGTGAGAATGAGGGGCGATCAGCAGGTTATCTCAAGTGCTTATATACGAATGCACAAAGCCTTGGAAACAAGCAGGGAGAACTGGAGGTCCTGGTGATGTCAAGGAATTATGACGTGATTGGAATAACAGAGACTTGGTGGGATAACTCACATGACTGGAGTACTGTCATGGATGGTTATAAACTGTTCAGGAAGGACAGGCAGGGCAGAAAAGGTGGGGGAGTAGCACTGTATGTAAGGGAGCAGTATGACTGCTCAGAGCTCCGGTACGAAACTGCAGAAAAACCTGAGTGTCTCTGGATTAAGTTTAGAAGTGTGAGCAACAAGAGTGATGTAGTGGTGGGAGTCTGCTATAGACCACCGGACCAGGGGGATGAGGTGGATGAGGCTTTCTTCCGGCAACTCCCAGAAGCTACTAGATCACACGCCCTGGTTCTCATGGGTGACTTTAATTTTCCTGATATTTGCTGGGAGAGCAATACAGCGGTGCATAGACAATCCAGGAAGTTTTTGGAAAGCGTAGGGGACAATTTCCTGGTGCAAGTGCCAGAGGAGCCAACTAGGGGGGGAGCTTTTCTTGACCTGCTGCTCACAAACCGGGAAGAATTAGTGGGGGAAGCAAAAGTGGACGGAAATCTGGGAGGCAGTGACCATGAGTTGGTTGAGTTCAGGATCCTGACACAGGGAAGAAAGGTAAGTAGCAGGATACGGACCCTGGAATTCAGGAAAGCAGACTTCGACTCCCTCAGGGAGCGGATGGGTAGGATCCCCTGGGGGTCTAACATGAAGGGGAAAGGAGTCCAGGAGAGCTGGCTGTATTTCAAGGAATCCCTGTTGAGGTTACAGGGACAAACCATCCCGATGAGTCAAAAGAATAGTAAATATGGCAGGCGACCAGCTTGGCTTAACGGTGAAATCCTAGCGGATCTTAAACATAAAAAAGAAGCTTACAAGAAGTGGAAGGTTGGACATATGACCAGGGAAGAGTATAAAAATATTGCTCGGGCATGTAGGAATGAAATCAGGAGGGCCAAATCGCACCTGGAGCTGCAGCTAGCAAGAGATGTCAAGAGTAACAAGAAGGGTTTCTTCAGGTTTGTTGGCAACAAGAAGAAAGCCAAGGAAAGTGTGGGCCCCTTACTGAATGAGGGAGGCAACCTAGTGACAGAGGATGTGGAAAAAGCTAATGTGCTCAATGCTTTTTTTGCCTCTGTCTTCACTAACAAGGACAGCTCCCAGACTGCTGCGCTGGGCATCACAACATGGGGAGTAGATGGCCAGCCCTCAATGGAGAAAGAGGTGATTAGGGACTATTTAGAAAAGCTGGACGTGCACAAGTCCATGGGGCCGGACGAGTTGCATCCGAGAGTGCTAAAGGAATTGGCAGATGTGATTGCAGAGCCATTGGCCTTTATCTTTGAAAACTCGTGGCGAACAAGGGAAGTCCCAGATGACTGGAAAAAGGCTAATGTAGTGCCAATCTTTAAAAAAGGGAAGAAGGAGGATCCTGGGAACTACAGGCCAGTCAGCCTCACCTCAGTCCCCGGAAAAATCATGGAGCAGGTCCTCAAGGAATCAATCCTGAAGCACTTACACGAGAGGAAAGTGATCAGGAACAGTCAGCATGGATTCACCAAGGGTAGGTCATGCCTGACTAATCTAATCGCCTTCTATGATGAGATTACTGGTTCTGTGGATGAAGGGAAAGCAGTGGATGTATTGTTTCTTGACTTTAGCAAGTTTAGTTTTGTTCAATATCTTCATTAATGGTCTCAAGGATAGTGTGGATTGCACCCTCAGCAAGTTTGCGGATGACACTAAACTGGGAGGAGTGGTAGATACGCTGGAGGGTAGGGATAGGATACAGAGGGACCTAGACAAATTGGAGGATTGGGCCAAAAGAAATCTGATGAGGTTCAACAAGGATAAGTGCAGAGTCCTGCACTTAGGACGGAAGAATCCAATGCACTGCTACAGACTAGGGACCGAATGGCTAGGCAGCAGTTCTGCGGAAAAGGACCTAGGGGTTACAGTGGATGAGAAGCTGGATATGAGTCAGCAGTGTGCCCTTGTTGCCAAGAAGGCCAATGGCATTTTGGGATGTATAAGTAGGGGCATAGCCAGCAGATCGAGGGACGTGATCGTTCCCCTCTATTCGACATTGGTGAGGCCTCATCTGGAGTACTGTGTCCAGTTTTGGGCCCCGCACTACAAGAAGGATGTGGATAAATTGGAGAGAGTCCAGCGAAGGGCAACAAAAATGATTAGGGGTCTGGAACACATGACTTATGAGGAGAGGCTGGGGGAACTGGGATTGTTTAGTCTGCAGAAGAGAAGAATGAGGGGGGATTTGATAGCTGCTTTCAATTACCTGAGAGGTGGTTCCAGAGAGGATGGTTCTAGACTATTCTCAGTGGTAGAAGATGACAGGACAAGGAGTAATGGTCTCAAGTTGCAGTGGGGGAGGTTTAGGTTGGATATTAGGAAAAACTTTTTCACTAGGAGGGTGGTGAAACACTGGAATGCGTTACCTAGGGAGGTGGTAGAATCTCCTTCCTTCGAAGTTTTTAAGGTCAGGCTTGACAAAGCCCTGGCTGGGATGATTTGATTGGGGATTGGTCCTGCTTTGAGCAGGGGGTTGGACTAGATGACCTCCTGAAGTCCCTTCCAACCCTGATATTCTATGATTCTATGATTCTAAGAGTCACGAGACTGATCTGAGGTCTGGCAATCCTGCCTGTGAGTGAGAGAGAAATTCAGCTCAATCTCTTTAGCTGATCGAAGAGAAGAAGGTTAAGAAACCACTTGATTATGGACAACAAGTGCATGGGCAGATGATTTCTGAGAAAAGAGGACTCTTAATTCTAGCAGACACAGGCAAAATGAGAGCCAAGAGCAGGAAGATCAAGCTAGATAAACTCAGACTGGGAGAAAGTGGCAACTTATTTACAGTGAGGGTAAAACACCTTCTCAAGGGCTGTGGTGGATTCTTCCTCAGATGAAATCTTTCCATCAGGAGGTGGTGTTTCTTTCGAAAAGCTATGCTGTAGGTCAAGCAGAAGCTATAGGCAGTAGCTGGGTGAAATTCCATGGCATGTCTTCTACAGCAGGTCAGACTAGATGCCCTAATGGCCTTACAATCTATGAATCTATAACCCCGGCTAGCTGGCTGTTCCAGACAGCAGGGCAGACCACCTTTTCCTGTGGTTGACCCTCACAAGCCTCCCTTAGGGGAAGGAGCCATCATTTAGGGTTGTGCTGCTTCTGTTCTGCTGCTGGGGGGCTGGGGTCTAAGCTGTTTTCATGCCCAAAGATCTCTTGCAGGCTGAGTTCCTTCTCCAAGGCTGGAATGCCCTTGTGCCGGATATACCGGGCCTTCCTGGCTTCAGCATACAACTCCAGAAACCCAGGCCTGCTGTGCATGGATCTGAGGTGGCTGCTGTCGGGGGCATAGGCATCTGTATCAGAGCTTAGCTTCTCATGGCCAAGGGAAGGCTTCCTTCTCCCTGTGCAGCTAGTGGGCTTGGGCATGGTGTCACTGCCATCCACATCGCTGGCCTCTGCCTGTCCATGGGGAAGCACTGTGGGGCCTGTACCCAGCTCTCCTTGGCTGCTGGTTTCTTCCTGCTCTGCCAGATTGGCAGAGATGTTCAGCCGCCTGGCGACGGAATATCTGAGGTCAGACAGGTTGATGTCTGTGATGGAGCTTGCAGCTTTAGCCTGGGTGCATGTTGAAGTCGATCCATGCCTTCCAGAGGACTCCTGTTCTGCATCATCCAGGATGTTACCGTTGCGTGTCTGATGCTGCAAGGGTGATTGGGCTGCCCGTGTGGGTCCCTCCATCTTGGGCAAAGTACTTCTCGGTGCTCTATAAAGGAGGGAAGAGAGAGGGGTGGAAACCTGTGCAGTCACTGACCAGCGGCTCTCCCTTAATCACCTCCCTTTGCTTGCCATCCTGACCCCAGTGACCATGACAGTGCCCAGCTGCTCTGCCCACCCATCGTGCTTAGCTGCTCTGCCACGTAAGGCTACTTCACAGAGCCATGAGCACAGGTGTGTACCTGGCGTGAGTCACTCCTCTCCCTCACACCTGCCCCTTCTGCAGCGAGAGGGAGACCCTGGTGCACCAGGCTGCAGCCCCCTTTTCCGCTCCTCTAGAACCTTCTCCTCAGGTTTTGGCTGCACTTCTCCCCGCACCTCCTACTCCATCCATGGCCCCACAAAGTCACTAGACCTCTTTGCCACTACCTCCTGGCGCTGGCCACGGTGGCCGTCCGTTGCACCAGGAGGAGGTTGTTGGATGAGGAGGTGCTCTGCACCTGTGGGGCTATTTCTATTCCTCCCTCAGGTCACAACTCTGGGCAGAGTTCCTCTGGGCCACATCTGCTGGCTCCCTCAATGCCTTAGAGGAGCAGTGGGTGCTGTCCAGGGTTCTCTGCTCGCTGTCCCTCTCTGGCTCCCTGCTTATGATCCTGTGACCCTCACTCCCATCCTTGTTTTTCATTAGTTGTCTCCCGCATTCACTTGAGTCCTGGATCCAGTAGCTCCTCCCCTTAGGCTGTGGGAGGGACCTTCAGCTGTGGGCAGGCTTGTGCCCAACCACCTTCCCAGGACTTCAATAGGTGCTCTGCCAGGTGAGCCCAACAGGACTCCTCCAGCCAAGATTCCCGGTGCTCATATATATGGGCTGGGCATTGCTCCCTTTAGCCGAGACAGGCCATATTTTTCCAGTAAAAAAAATTCTTCTTTCAAAAAATGGGGACCTATCGGCAACACGCACACATGTTTTTGCAAAGCGAGTTTGTGTACAGTGACATTTTTCATTGTTTGGAAAAATATTGAAGTGAAAAATGTATTTAAAAAGTACCAACATTTTGGGGTATTTGCTACATTTTTGGTTTCAAAATTATTGTAAAATGCCCACTTAGTATATTTTACTCTCTCCCTGCCGTTTTTTCACTGAAACAAAGGAGGAAAAGCTTAAAAATGAAAAGAAAGTGAGAAAATAGCACATTTTTTCACTTCATTACTTTTTGCACTGGCAAATATGAGAAAAGAAACAAAAAATGGAAAACCTGGTGTGTGTGAAATGTGGTAAGTGGATGTTTTTCCTCTTTCTCCCCTTTTCCCTCCATTTCCCTTTGTCTTGTCACTGAGTGTGACAGATTAAATAACATCAAGGGTTTGTTTCTTGTCACTTTTTGCTGTCTCTTTTCCTTTTTCCTCTCTGTAACTTCAAAACACTCTCAAGCTTTGGCAGGAGCTCAGTTTGCCCTTTGCTGCTCTGCCCCTTACCAAAATCAGGGAAGTTTTGAAATTAGCGAGCAGTAAAAGGAAAAATGCTACAGGAATGAGTGACAAGGGGGGAGGGATAGCTCAGTGGTAGGGGGAGGGATAGCTCAGTGGTTTGAGCATTGGCCTGCTAAACCCAGGGTTGTGAGTTCAATCCTTGAGGGGGCCATTTAGGGATCTGGAGCAAAAACTGGGGATTGGTCTTGCTTTGAGCAGGGGGTTGGACTAGATGACCTCCTGAGGTCCCTTCCAACCCTGATATTCTATGATTCTATGGTACAAGTGGCTATGCCTCCACCTGGCCCTTTCCACATTATTACAGTTATTGCACTCAACGGCAATGGGGGAGGGGAGCAACACAAATTTGAAATGTCAAAAATCCAAAATTTTGAAGTTTTAAAAATTCAAAGATTTTTGAAAACTATCATGAAATTTAAAAGAATATATAAAATAACCATGGTTCCATTTCACACCCTGTGATAAAGGGACAATGTCACCATTTCAACATGTTTTTCCAAGTTCTGACCAGTTCTGTTAGTAAGTGCCATCAGAAGCTGGTTTCATGTGTGGCTAACCTCCCCCAGGACAAGACACTCAGCCTGGGATAACCTTGTCCAATCTGGGAGTTACCCTCTGCTCTCTTTACCCCGTCCTGTGATGGGCATCTCCAGCCATAGGCTGCTTAGCATGTTTGTAACCATCTAACTCCCTCTTGTCACCCATCCCCATCCACCCTGAGGCTTACCCTGCCCAGGGGCAGGAGATGCCTGCAGCACTCAGTACAGTCGTCACCCCTGCCTGGTTGGGCGCTGAGGTTTAATGGACATTTGTGTGTGGTGAGTGACTCTGGTTGCCAGGCTGCAGAGGAAGGTTACATTACACACATCCTTACCTCAGTTGCTCCGCTCGGCTGTTGCTGTGCTGCTGCCCTGACGAAGTGGGGAGCGTGGGCAGAGCTGGCTTTTTACCAACCTCCTGGGAGAGGTCCCCTAGAGTCACATGGGCCTTCTTCCGGGAATTGCCTAGGACATGAGCAAACACTGATCACTAATCATGGAGAACACTGGGGAGCAGCACAGGAGAGCCTGGGGCCACCCCTAGAAATGCACAGCTACCAAGGCACTGCTGAGGGCCAAGCTGGCTAGCTGGAAATCTTACCATCCATTTCGCCATTCCTTTTGGCTACCTCCACACGCTGTGTGCAATCCTCTCTTGTCACTGGGCCTTTCACCTGTGTCTCCCACCCTCAGCTGTGTGTTTTCTCCCATGCTGCCCCCAGCCACTTGGCACAGCCATCTAGTTCTCCCCTGCAAAGTGCTCTCTCCTCCTTAAAACCCAGCTGTTCACACAGTCCCAGCCCTCCCCATTCTCAACATCAGTGCTCTCCGTCTTGGGCCTGATCGTTTGCCTGGGCAGTCTGACAGTGCCTTTGGGCACTGGCTTAGTCAATGTTTGCAAAGTGGCGTGCACAGAAGCAATTTTGAAATCAAGTGATAATTCATAACTAAACCCAGACACTTATGCCAACCGTGTATGGCACCAACGGTGTCATGAACAAACTTCCCAAATAAATCCAACTACAGCATAAAAGATCTAGCAAACTTACTGTCACCACGAACCCACCATGTCCCTGGCTTCACTTGGTCTGGCGACAACCTAACTGACAGCCACATCTTCCAGAAACATTGCCTCCTCTTTCCGCTTACACCCCTCAGCAGCTTAGAGCGCTGCAAAAATGCCCTAATGTGGCAATGCAAAGGCTGTGTGAGCTGCTCATACACCTAACTTAGGAATGGAATTGATATTGACACAAGCAAGTTCCAGCATAGAAGACAGGCAAGTGCAGTACAGCTACGCAGCACAGACACCAATACCAAATATCCAGTGGCTCTTTAACTGGCCCTTTCTGCGGGTTGCCTCACAGATTCTCTCCTTCACTCGCACTTCCCCCACTGCTTGGATTGCTGAGTTTGCTGCTGGGCAGGATCTCTCCTCACTGCATGTCTAATTTTGGAGGGTTTCTTTGTTATTCATGCTGGGCTGGGGGCTCTATTTGGAGGAGATGGGAAGGGAGCCTCACCTTGTTGCAGTCTCTGTATCTCCTTCTGGATCTGCCTCTGCTCTTTGATCATTGAATTCATGTGGTAGAGTCGTGCTTCCTCTAAGTCCTGCAGCCTATGGCTGAGCCGGGCTTCAACCTGCTTGAGATCCCGTCTCTCCAGCTCCCAGCGCCTGGATGGGTCTCCCTCTGCCATAGGTGTTTTGGACTGATGTATGATGCCGACAGCTGCTCCCCTCCTAGGCTGGAAAGTCCCAGATAAGAGCACAGCACCATGGAAGGGACCTGTCAAGGCTGATTCCCCATGCTGGCACTTTGAGTGCAGAAGGTGGGGGCCTGCAAGGGTTCTAAAAATTAATACTGGCCACTCCAGGCTTGTATTAAACTCCCAAGGTTACAGCTTCTCTCTGACCCTGGATGGGTAGATGCTGCCACCACCCAAGTGCAAAAAAAAAAAAAAAGAAAACCCCTTTAGACCCAGGAAGGTGCACTTGGGAATTCCTCCCTGTCAGGTACCTTCAAGCCCTTTCACCCCCCCCTCCAGGGAAGAGCTGAGAAAGAAGTCAAAGGAAATCAGCTGTTGCCACCAACTAATTAAACAACATGCACAAACCTCTTAGGACACAAAAATCCTAATCCTGTTCTCAAAAAAGGTAAATTTTATTAAAAACAGAAAGAAAGAAAATACATCTGGAACTTAGGCTATTGCTAGATTTTTAAAAGAGCAAATATAATAATTAAGCATCAAGAATAGTTTTCTTGAGGTCCAGCTTAATGGTTACAAGCAAAACAAAAGCATTTGGGGGTTAGCACAGAGAAGTCCAAAAGCCGTAAAGAAATAAAAGGGATAAACCTAATCATGTCTTCCTAGACATTTCCTGATCTACTTACATATCTGGGATTTCAAATGAGTAGTTTCTAGGTATGATTTAATGATTTTCCATACCTGGCGCAAGCTCTTACAGCATAGTCCAGCCCTGTCCCTGTTCTCCAGGAGAATAATCACACACGGACAAAAGGGAGCCTTGTTTCAATTTTAAAAAGTTCTAGCCTTCCCATTGGCTCTTTTGGTCAGGTGCCCACTCACTTCCTTTTACCTATGCACGCAGCCAGACTTTTTAACCCTTTATAGGTAAAGTAAGTAGAGAAGAGCTACCAAGAGGGATTTTATAGCTAACTGGCTGGCTGGGTGTCCATAAAAGGAAGCTACCCCTCCCACCCCACCCCCCACACTGCCTCACTTTCATTTATCACAGGACCTGAAACAGGAAGAGCTCCGCAGGCTAAGGAGCACTTTGCCATGAGAGAATGTCTCCATCTCCCACCAGAGGACCTGAAGCACTTTACAGACCTGGCGGGCTTCACCCTCACCACACTGAAACAGCTATTCTCACCACCCTCAATTTGCCAAGGCAGAAAGCCGTTAAAAGACTCACTCAACAGACCAGTGTCACAGGCCATCTTTCCTTACCTAATATCACAGACAGTGCTTTAATCCCCTGACAGGAGGCATCTCCCAAAGATGGACTGATTTGGGATTGATAGCCCTACGGAGTCCCCCCTTGGCTCAGTGAATGTTGGTACTGCCCCCGGTGCCCCAGTGTCACTAGGCCACTCCGGGTGAGGAGCATCTTGTGCAATGGGAAGGTTGAGATGTTTAAATGCACAAACCCCATGACATGCTCATGGTGTGATTGCCATAAGCATATCCCCCCCCAGCCTCCACCTTACAGCCATGGTGCAGCAGGGCCACTTGAGTGACAGGTCAGCTTTCAATTGAGGAGAGCTTTGCCTGTCACTGCTCTGCATGCACTCTACCAAGTAGACATTCCACCCTGGCGCCCGCAGCCATGGGCCCCTCCTCTTCGCAAGGGCGCTGTGAAAGCCTCCCTGTAGCTATTAAACTGTTGCCAGGTATTATATTGCTGAGAAGGCATTGCCAGTTTGTAACAGAGGCTCCACTGTGCAGAGGCTCAAGGGCAGCAGCAGCATACATCACCCTTATTGGAGTGTGTCATAAATATAAAGGGAAGGGTAACAACCTTCCTGTATACAGTACTATAAAATCCCTCCTGGCCAGAGGCACAATATCCTTTTACCTGTAAAGGGTTAAGAAGCTCAGGTAACCTGGCTGGCACCTGACCAAAGGGACCAATAAGGGGACAAGATACTTTCAAATCTGGTGGGGAGGGGAAGGCTTTTGTCTGTCTGTTCTGTGTGCTTGCCAGAGAGCGATCAAGAAAGCAAGCAATCCAACTACATTAGAATTAATAAGTACTAGCAAGGAAAGGCGTTAGTTTACTTTTGTTTTGGCTTGTGATTTTCTCTGTGCTGGTTTTCTTTTTGTAACTTTAAAGTTTTTGTCCAGAGGGAAATCCTCTGTGTTTTAAATCTGATTGCCCTGTGAGATTAGCTTCCTTTCTAATTTTACAGAGGTGCATCTTTTACCTTTTTTCTTTCTAATAAAGTTTTGTTTCTTTTAAGAGCCTGACTGATTTCTCTATTGTCCTAAGACCCAGGGGTTTGGGTCTGTGATCACTTTGTAACCAATTGGTTAAGATATTATTCTCAAGCCTCCTCAGGAAAGGGGGTGTAAGGGCTTGGGGTGATATTTTGGGGGAATAGGAACTCCAAGTGGTCCTTTCCCTGATGCTTTGTTAAATCACTTGGTGGTGGCAGCGTACCCTCTAAGGGCAAAGAGTTTGTGCCTTGGGGAAGTTTTACCCTAAGCTGGTAGAAATAAGCTTAGGGGGTCTTTCATGCGGGTCCTCACATCTGTACCCTAGAGTTCAGAGTGGGGAGGGAACCCTAACAGAGTGCCATGGGCTTCTCCAGCACGTAGGCAGCTCAGCTCAGCCACCAGCTCAGCCCACTCTGCCTGCTTAGCTCCCTGCTGTGAGTATTTCTAAGGTACCTGTCCCCTGGGTATCTAAGAGCTTAGCAAGGTTATTCCTTTCTCCTTGTTTGCTAAGGAGAAAAGCAAGTGTTCTCCTGTGGTGGGCAGGGCCTTCTCCTCCTCCTCCCTATTACTAACATTATCTATACAGTGTTGTTGCAGCCTGTCAGTCCCAGGATATTAGTGAGACAAGGTGGCTGAGGTAGTATCTTTGATTGGACCTACCTCTGTTGGTGAGAGAGACAAGCTCTCCAGCTTACACAGAGCTCTTCCTCAGACCAGACCTCTTGGCTGCTCCTGTGGCTGCATGTTTTATACACAAGTCAGACCAGAGGAAGAGCTCTGTGTGGCTCGAAAGCTTTTTTCTCTCACCAGCAGAAGTTGATCTAATACAAAATATTCCCCTCCCCCTTGTCTCTCTCTGTAATTATCTATGTGTCTGAAGCCAGTCCAGGACACGGCTCCATGGTGCTAGGTATACAAACACACTGTGACATAGCCCCTGGCCTGACAAGCTTACCGTGTAAATATCTGAAGGGGGCTGGGGAGGCAGTGAGCTACAAAAGGCACACAGAATCAATGAAATGTAGAGCTGGAAGGGACCTCAAGATGTGATCAAGTCCAGCCCCCTGCACTGAGACAGGACCAAGTAACGCTAGACCAGCCCTGTTATTAAAACCCCCCAGTGACAGGGATTCCACAACCTCCCTTGGAAGCCTGTTCCAGAGCTTAACTGCCCTTATTGAAATAAAGTTTTTTCTAATATCTAATGTAAATCTCCGTGCTGCAGATTAAACCCACTGTTTTTTGTCCGACCTTCAGTGGACATGGAGAACAATTGATGACAATCCTCTTTAAAACAGCCCTTAACATATTTGATGGCTGCTATCAGATCCCCCCTCAGTCTTCTAAACATGCCCTTTTTAAAAACTTTCTTCAGAGGTCAGCTTTTCTAAGCATTTGATCATTTTTGTTGCTCTCCCCTGGTCTCGCTCCACCTTATCCACATGTTTCCTAAAATGTGGTGCCCAGAGGGACGATGGGCATGGCTGGTTAGCTCCATTTTTTCTCTATATTCTGAATTTGACCCTGGTGCAGAGAATAATACAGCTTGCTAGGAAAATTCTTCAACAGGAAGTGCCCATGTTAGCATGGCCCACTTTATTCACTGAAATAAGCTGAGCTCAGAAGCTTCTGTATGGGTAGGACTGGTGGAAAGTTTTCCATCAAAACTGTATTTTGATGGAAAAGTTTCAATTAAATGCAACTTTTCACTACGTGTCTGTTCGCAATGGAAAATTTTGACTTTTTGTTGAAAAACTGGACATCCAAACATCAACAAGTTTTTGGTTTTTAGTTGAAAACTGAAAATGTTCAATTTGGAAATGCCACTGCTGTGCTTCCCGGGAGTTTTAGTTTGGCTGCCTTATATCCCCATTTTGCTTTATGGGACAGGTTCCCCAGCCAGACTACATCTCCCACAACACATAGTGGCAACTCAGCAAGAGGGGAGAATGTGGTGTATGATGAGAGACATAATCTGGCCAGGGAGCGCAGCTCATAGAGGAGAATGGGGGCATGAGGCACCCAAACTACAATGGCCATGAGGCACTGTAGCAGTGGCATTTCTGAGTTGCAACTTTCAGTTTTTAATAAAAAGATTTTGGCCATAAATGTAAAGTGTTCGATTTTTTTTACTGAAAAATTGAATTTTCCATGGAAAATGTTGACCTTTATATTTCTATATCATCTATATCTATATCAGCATGTTCATTTTTATCTTCCATGGGAAAAACCTCTTTTCTGATCAGCTCTACTTGTGGGTCAGCGGATCAAAACACTGGCAACCTTAGCAGTAAATCTTTGACCTCAGTGGCCCTGCTTAAAGGATATGACGCTGAGAGGGACCAAATCCAAGAGGTCTTTGGCTGGCTTCATTCACCATGAGCATTTAGCCTGAACCTGAGTGAAAGTTAAACTAGGAGACTTTGTCCTGACAAAGCAGGGTGAGAGAGACATTGGAGAAAGCAAGCCTTTGTTCCTGGCTGTAACTGAATTCTGAGACCTGTATGGCCACTCAGTTCTGAAGGAATAGGCAACAGCCCCAGCTGCTTCCAAACCCAGCAGCATAGATCTGTGGCCCTGATAGAAACAGTGCCCACTGTTAATACAGAGAGGGAATCCTGTGGAGAGAAGTCCTAACCCTTCCAAATGACCCATCTCCTCCAGGCCAGGTGTTATCCCGATCTGGACCAGCAGAGAAGCTGGCACCTCGGCTATAATTTGTTGTTAGAGACTGATGCTGGTTACAGATGGTTTCTAGAGAAGCAGTGGGGAAAGCATGAGGATGTGTGTACTATGTGTTTGACCTATCACAGGGAGCCAGGCCTGGGAGGAGGGAGGGGAAGGTTTTATCAGGGAAGGGCTAAAATGTGGACTAGAGTCTCTCTAGTCTAGTGGTTTCATTGCCAGCCTGAAGGGGAGCCAGGTAAATCATGAGCACTGACCTTCTTAGATCAACAGCGTATGTTAGTCCAAGGAAGACAATAGGATGTTTTCAGGCAGGTTTAAATGATGCTGTTCTGTGAGCTAACATACAGCCAGTAAGTCACTGTGCCACTTCCAACCCGCAGGCACCCGCCCGCGGGGCACAAAGCACACCTGTGCTAGTCAAGCACTGCACAGACAGGTGCGGTAAAAGCACCTGCCTATGCACCTTCCTCTCAGTCTGCAGCAACCCATCTATGCAAGCCCTGGCTGCCCCACATAAAACTTTGCCAATGCACCTCAACCCTGACTGGCAGCCCTCCAGCTATGCCAGTCTCCCCTTCCATCTCTCACCTGCTGACCTATTACTATTATTGGTATATATTGTACTGTGGTAGCCCTAGGAGCTCCAGTCATGGATCTCACCAGTGCCACTGACCCTCTATCTTGACTTTATCAGGCCTTGTTGGAGCCTTTCCCACTCCCAGTTCTGCCAGCATACCTCACTCCTGGCTCTGGAGTACTAACAGACACTTCAGTGTATGCAGAGGCTATTTGATCTTTTGTTGAGAAAAGTGTTTACTTTACACTGAGCTGAGGCGTTCCCTTGGACTTCCTAGTCTCTTGTAAACTGGAGGTGATTGAAGCAGGCACTGTTCCCTCTAAGTTGTGCCCATGTGCGCGTGCACACAGATCTTAAACCCCGTGCACACGGCGAAACACAGCGTGCACTTCGGCTTTTTTTTTTGCTTTGGCGGTGGCGCTCCGGCTTTTATTTATTTTTAGCAAAATTCGTCGGCGGCACAGAAAATTTTTTTTGCACACACAGCCTGTTAAAAATTAGAGGGAACATTGGCAGCAGGGGGTTGAGTTTCTTGCAGACACTTGAGCAATGGGCTCTGTTGTCCTGGATTCTTACCGAGGTGTCAATAAAATGCTCCCAGTGTAAACAAGACACTCTCTTCCAGTCCAGCTCTGGATCACCCCCACCCAGTCCACCCACGCACGCGCCATTATTTCTGCTTTCTGCACAAACAGCTCTGTCCGTGGATTCCTGCATGACCTCCTGCATTTCCAGCCCTGGGCACCCTAGCAGGGTAGCCCAGCTCTGACCCACAGCAGCGTTGGTTATTCCAAGAGACAGAGGGACAGCCCTTCAGATAGAACACGAAAGGGTCCAATTCTCTCCCATGCACTGGTGTGTGCTGCATGTGTTAATGAGTGTGCAGAGAGGCCATAACTGGGAGCCACTGGAGATGGAAGTTTTGGGGTGATTTTCTTTGGTTTGGTCAAAAAAATTGGTCAAAACATTTATACCAAAACAGTCTCAGTATTGCCAATGTCAAGAGATCAAAACTGATGGACTGGACACCGAAAAACAACCAGACTACATGATGGTTTGTGGTCTGTCCTTTGATTGCTGAATGCCCCCTGCCCAGTCCCAGTGCATGTGGGAGACAGTGTTGCCAATGTTCCAGATATATTGAATCAGGGGATTCCGGCCCCTGCTGCAGGAGCTCTTGCAGGGCTAGCCTTACCATGAGGCGAACTGAGGCATCCACCTCAGGTGCCAGACTGTGGGGAGTGCCACTGGGACCCAGAGTGTAGAAAATTGTGTCTGCTGCTGGTGCATATGTATTCTCTCTGCTCTAGATGCACAGAGACGGTGGAGTGCTGTGCTGGAGGAAGGAGGGCACAAGAGACATAACAGGAAGACAGGAGAAAAGGTGAGAGGGAATAACAGAAAGCAGCAGGAGCTGCAGGGAGAGAGAGGAGGAGGAGGAGGAGCCTCTTATGTACCTCTCTAGCACCCCCAGGAGCCTGGACTGATTAACACCAGCTTCTCAGGGAGCTTCCTGTTTCCTGCTGCTTCCCTGAACCCACTTGAGGAGAACCGGCAGTCAACTGAAGTAGTAGCAGCCAGTTAGGCCCTTAAGATGCTGATATCTTCCCTCACTCAGGCCCTGCTACCAGCCTGCTTATTTGTCCCCTTCAATTGAGTGTTGAGAGCCATTATAGCTGGCACAGAACAGCATTCATGATTGAAAGAAGAAAACACCCCTCTGGGGCAGCATTCAGAAAAAGAGGAAAAGCTTCATTTGCTTTCTTATCTAAGCAGGAAGGAGCTCTCCTGAGATACATAGACACAAATGTTCACAGTGAGCCTTCCGGCCCCAGTGAGGATGTGAGTGGTGAGGAGATGCCTGATCTTCCAGTTAGTCAGAGTGCAGGTGACCTGGCAGCCACTGCAGCATCCATATCTCCATCTCAAATGGATGTAACCATGCACATTCCTGAAGAAAACTGTAGATCAGAGAAGAGTGGGGTGGAGGCACAAAAAACAGCTGCTGCTGAGTTTAGTTCCTTAAGTCAAGATGATCCAGGTCTGTGGACCCACTTGAGCAGTAGCCTGAGGGAGTTCCTTGTGCTGCATGGGCCACAGCAAGTGAAAAAACTTCATGTTCCCCAAAGACAATGAAAATAGAAGTTTCCATCCAACACATTACTAGCGTGAAATCCCCAATGGTGAAAAAGTGGAGAGGCCATGCCTTATGTACTCAAAAACCCAGAATGCTGCATACTGTTTTTGTTGCAAACTCTTCCAGTCTAATGTTCCAGCCCATTGTTCCTGTAGAACCCAAAGGACTGGAAGAAATCTGGCTAGAAATCTGGCATGCCATGAGAAGGCAGCAAATCACCAGAGAGCATTCCAAAAGGTTGCAAGAGCTTGAGATGAGACTAAGGTTAAAGGCCACCATAGATGATGAGCATCAAGAGAAGATTGCATCAGAGTCTCTTTACTGGCAAAAATGTTCTGAAAAGGCTCATTGCCATTGTCAGAATGCTTGCTACCCAAAATCTAGCACTGCGTGGCACTTCAGATCAGCTGTATTGCCAAACAATGGAAATGTCCTTAAAAATTGTGGAGCTGATGGCTGAGTTTGATGCTGTACTCCAGGAGCATCTAAGAAGAGTCACCACCCAAGAAATGTACACACACACACCACTACCTTGGAAAAACAATTCCAAATGAGATCATACAGTTACTGGCAACAACAGTCAAAACAGAAGATTGTGGCAGATCTGAAGTCAGCAAGATATTACTCTGTTATTCTGGAGTGCACACCTGACATCAGCCATACGGAACAAATGACTTTAATGGCGCATTTTGTAATGACAACAGAACCTAGTGAAAATGTCCCTGCAATGGTGACTGTCAGAGCATTTTCTATAATTTATTGACATTGATGATACTACAGGAGCTGGTATGACAAATGTGCTTCTTAAAAAGCTGGAAGATACGGAAATTGCGATAGCTGACATGAGAGGTCAGGGCTACAATAATGGTGCCAACATGAGAGGAAAGAACAAAGGAGTGCAGACACGGATCCGAGAGTTAAACCCTCAAGCTTTTCTTTGTCCCATGCAGTTCTCATTCATTGAACTTGGTGGTCAGTGATGCAGCATCAGCTTCTAGCGAGGCTGCTGAATTTTTTAATGTAATTCAAAGCATCTTTGTATTTTTCTCTGCATCAACTCATCGATGGCAAATTTTGAAGCAACATCTGGGAACATCCTCTCTGACACTGAAACCACTAAGTGCCACATGATGGGAAAGTCGAGTGAAGGCGATAAAGCCTACCAAACACCAAATTGGGAAGATAGATGATGCCATAGTTGCCATTATGGAGGATAATGCTATGACAGGAACTGTTTGTGGGAGAACAGTGGCAGAGGGAAATGGAATCACCAGAAACATACATAACTTCAAATTTCTGTGTGGCTTAGTGTTGAGGCATGACATACTGTTTGAAATAAATGTGGTAAGCAAGTGACTCCAAGGTGTTGACCTTGATATATCTGGAGCAATGGAACAACTGGACAAAGCAAAGTCATACCTACAGTCTTACCGATCAGATGAGGGATTTTAAAATGCTCTGAAGAGTGCACAGAAGTTGGCAGAGGAACTTCACACTGAAGTTATTTTCCCACCCATTCAAGAATACAAGAGTCACCAAAGAAGAAGACGTTTTGATTACGAGGCATGGGATAATCCCATAAGAGACCCTGTCAAGGTTCCTTCCCCACTCTGAACTCTAGGGTACAGATGTGGGGACCTGCATGAAAACCTCCTAAGCTTGTTTTTACCAGCTTAGGTTAAAACTTCCCCAAGGTACAACTATTTTCCTTTTTCCCTTGGACTTTATTGCTGCCACCACCAAGCATCTAACAGATATATAACCGGGAAAGAACCTGCTTGGAAACGTCTTTCCCCCCAAAATCCTCCCCAAACCCTATACCCCCTTTCCTGGGGAAGGCTTGATAAAAATCCTCACCAATTTGCATAGGTGAACACAGACCCAAACCCTTGGATCTTAAGAACAATGAAAAAGCAATCAGGTTTTTAAAAGAAGAATTTTAACTGAAGAAAAAGTAAAAGAATCACCTCTGTAAAATCAGGATGGAAATACCTTACAGGGTAATCAGATTCAAAACATAGAAAATCCCTCTAGGCAAAACCTTAAGTTACAAAAAGACACAAAAACAGGAATCTACATTCCATTCAGCACAGCTTATTTTCTCAGCCATTTAAACAAACACAATCTAACGCATATCTAGCTAGATTACTTACTAAGTTCTAAGACTCCATTCCTGTTCTGTCCCCGGGAAATGCATCACACACACAGACAGAAAGAGAGACTTTGTTTCTCCCTCCCTCCAGCTTTTGAAAGTATCTTGTCTCCTCATTGGTCATTTTGGTCAGGTGCCAACGAGGTTATCCTAGCTTCTTAACCCTTTACAGGTGAAAGGGTTTTTCCTCTGGCCAGGAGGGATTTAAAGGTGTTTACCCTTCCCTTTATATTTATGACACGCCCCCCAAATCACAGATAGGGTGAAACGCTGGCTGCGATTTCTTCCTGGAGCTCTAGGAGAAAACAGAGTTAATAAGACACATGCATCTCTAAATATACTACCAAGTATATAAAGACTAACAATATTTTCCACATCTCAAGGACGATTTTAACCAGTTGATTCTGGGAAACTTTCACAGGAGAGTTCATCAGCCACTTTGTTAGAAGCTCCTGAGATGTGTTGGATGTCGAAATCAAAATCTTGGAGAGCTAAACTCCACCAAATAATTTTTTTGTTATTTCCCGTGGCAGTATGAAGCCACTGTAGCGCAGCATGGTCGGTTTGCAGGTGGAAATGCCGTCCCCAAACATATGGGCGTAGCTTTTCCAGAGTGTAGACAATGGCGTAACATTCTTTTTCACTGACTGACCAGTTGCTTTCCCTCTCAGACAGCTTCTTGCTGAGAAACACTACAGGGTGGAATTCTTGATCCGGTCCTTCCTGCATTAAAATGGCTCCCACACCACGCTCGGACGCATCGGTGGTTACTAGGAACAGTTTGTCAAAGTCTGGGGCCCTTAGTACAGGGTCAGACATGAGTGTCGCTTTAAGCTGGTTAAAGGCCTTCTGATACTCTTGGGTCCACTGAACGGCATTTGGCTGTTTCTTTTTGTTTAGGTCTGTCAATGGGGCGGCGATTTGGCTGTATTGCAGTACAAATCGCCTTTAATAACCGGCCAAGCCTAAGCAGGATTGAACCTGTTTCTTTGACTTTGGGACAGACCACTTTTGGATAGCATCCACTTTGGCCTGTAGGGAGTTGATAGTTCCTTGACTATTGGATATTAGGAAAAACTTTTTCACTAGGAGGGTGGTGAAACACTGGAATGGATTACCTAGGGAGGTGGTGGAATCTCCTTCCTTAGAAGTTTTTAAGGTCCGGTTTGGCAAAGCC
This sequence comes from Natator depressus, assembly GCF_965152275.1. Classification (NCBI taxonomy): domain Eukaryota; kingdom Metazoa; phylum Chordata; order Testudines; family Cheloniidae; genus Natator; species Natator depressus. The sequence continues at coordinate 40,998,325 of NC_134241.1, read as the reverse complement.
CTGGCTGGGATGATTTAATTGGGGATCGGTCCTGCTTTGAGCAGGGGGTTGGACTAGATGACCTCCTGAGGTCCCTTCCAACCCTGATATTCTATGATTCTATGACCCACCTGGTGTCTAAAGTAAGTCACTCTGTTTAGGCCTATTTGACACTTCTTAGCCTTAACAGTTAGTCCGGACTCCCTTATGTGCTCGAAGACTTTTTGTAGATGTTCCAGGTGTTCTGCCCAGGAATCCGAAAATATGGCCACATTGTCAAAGTAGGCGACTGCATATTCTCCCAATCCCGCTAGGAGACCATCTACAAGTCTTTGGAAGGTGGCGGGTGCATTCCGCAGCCCGAAAGGGAGTACATTAAATTCATACAGCCCGACAAGTGTGGTGAAGGCTGACCTTTCCTTGACGGATTCATCTAGCGGTACCTGCCAGTACCCCTTGGTTAAGTCCAAGGTAGAGATGAACTGGGCCCATCTCAGTTTCTCTCATAGTTCATCTGTGCATGGCATTGGATAGTTGTCTGGGCGAGTTACGTTTTTGCGTGGATTACCGTAAGCTAAATGCTGTAACTCCCCATCTGGTTTGGGAACTAGAACCACTGGAGATGCCCATGCACTGCCAGAGGGGCGGATTACACCCATCTGTAACATATCCTGGATCTCCCGGTCTATAGCAGTTTTAGCTTGAGGAGACACCCAGTAAGGTTGGACTTTAATTGGGTGAGCATTACCTGTGTCAATGGAGTGGTATGCCCGTTCAGTCAGTCCTGGGGTGGCTGAGAACGTCGGCGCATAGCTAGTGCACAGCTCCTGGATCTGCTGTCGCTGCATACGCCCAAGGGTCATGGAGAGGTTCACCTCTTCCACACCACCAGCACTTTTCCCTTCGCAGTAGACACCTTCAGGCCACTCAGCGTCGTCTCCTCCCTGGGCTGTAAACTGACAAACCTTTAATTCTCTGGAATAAAAGGGCTTTAGAGAATTAATATGGTAATACCTTAGGCTTTCGGTTGGAGGTGGGGAATGCTATGAGAAAATTAACAGCTCCCAGGCGCTCCTGGACCGTGAATAGCCCTTCCCACGATGCTTCTATTTTATGGGCCTGGAGCGCCTTTAAGACCATGACCTGGTCCCCTACTTTGAAGGAATGCTCTCCGGCATGTTTATCATACCAGACTTTTTGCTCTTTTTGAGCATCCTGTAGGTTTTCTTTAGCAAGGGCTAGAGAGGTTCAGAGGGTGTTTTGTAGGTTGGTTACAAATTCCAGAATGTTAGTTCCTGGAGAAGGTGTAAATCCCTCCCATTGCTGCTTCACCAACTGTAATGGCCCCTTAACCTCACGGCCATATACAAGTTCAAATGGTGAAAACCCTAAACTGGGATGTGGTACAGCTCTGTAGGCAAATAGCAACTGCTGCAACACTAGGTCCCAATCATTGGAGTGCTCATTTACGAATTTACGTATCATGGCCCCCAAAGTTCCATTAAACTTCTCCACCATGCCATTTGTTTGATGGTGGTAAGGAGTGGCAACCAAGTGATTTACCCCATGAGTTTCCCAAAGGCTTTCCATAGTTCCTGCCAGAGAATTAGTTCCTGCATCTTTGAGGATGTCGGAGGGCCAACCTACCCTGGCAAAAATGTCTGCTAGTGCCTGGCACATACTTTTAGCCCTGGTGTTGCTTAGAGCTACTGCTTCCGGCCATCGGGTGGCAAAATCCATGAAAGTGAGTATGTACTGCTTTCCTCTGGGTGTCTTTTTTGGAAAAGGACCCAGAATATCCACAGCTACTCGCTGAAATGGAACTTCAATGATGGGGAGTGGCTGGAGAGGGGCTTTGACCTGGTCTTGGGGTTTTCCCCGCTTTTTGGCATACCTCACAAGATCGGACAGAGGTAGAAACATCCTTGCCCATTCCCTCCCAGTGGAATGACCTCCCCAAACAGTCTTTGGTCCTGTTCACCCCAGCATGGCCACTAGGGTGATCATGGGCTAAGCTCAAGAGCTTGACCCGGTACTTAGTTGGAAGTACCAACTGTCTCTGAGGATGCCAGTCTTCCTGGTGTTCACCAGAAAGAGTTTCCTTGTATAGAAGTCCTTTTTCTACAATAAACCTGGATCAATTAGAAGAGCTGAGAGGCGGTGGGTTGCTCCGTGCCACTGTCCAAGCTCTCTGGAGGCTTTCATCTGCTCCCTGTTTGGTCTGGAACTGTTCCCTTGATGCTGGAGACATCAGTTCCTCATTGGATTGTGGACCTATGCTTGGTCCCTCTGGAAGCAATGTAGGGAATGGGGCTGTTTCCGTGGACTGTGAACCGCTCTCTACTGGTGCACTATGTTGGGGTTCAGGCTCCAGCTGAGCCTCTTGTGTAGGGTTATGGGCTGCTGCCGGTTCAGGTTCGGTGGGGCCCTCTGGTGTTGGGGTTGCAAGTACTGGGTTCAGTGCTGGCAATGGGTCTGGTGCTAGTTCTGCCAGTTCTGGTTCTGGGACTGGCTCTGTCTGGGTCTCTGGGACTGGATCCACTACTGCTGTTGCAGACATTGGCCTGGGGTCCGGGTCCATCACCTCTGACCTGGTCCTGGTAGAAGTTTCCGGGACAGAGCTAGACATGATGGCTTGTTTAGCCTGGTTGCGGGTGACCATTCCCACCCTCTTGGCTAGCTTCACACGACTGGCCAACTCTTCCCCCAACAGCATGGGGATGGGATAATCATCATAGACTACAAAAGTCCACATTCCTGACCAGCCCTTGTACTGGACAGGCAACTTGGCTGTAGGCAAATCGGAAGAGTTGGACTTGAAGGGTTGAATCGTCACTTGGATCTCTGGGTTGATTAAATTGGGGTCCACTAAGGAAGCATGGATAGCCGACACTTGTGCTCCAGTGTCCCTCCACGCGGTGACCTTCTTCCCGCCCACACTCAAAGTTTCCCTCTGCTCCGAGGGTATCTGGGAGGTATCTGGGCCTGAGGACCTCTGGTGTGATTCTGGTGCAATGAACTGTAATCTGTTGGGGTTCTTGGGGCAGTTGGCCTTTACATGCCCCAGCTCGTTACATTTAAAACATCGTCCAGCTGATGGGTCACTGGGGTGAGGTGGGTTGTTGAAGAATGGTGTGGCGGGACGAGAAGGTGGCTGGAGGGTTCCTTGGGGGGTAGGTGGGGCCTTGGGCTGCCCCCAGTAGTAGGGTCTGGTCTGAGGTTGTCCCTTCTGGTATCTGCTCCAACTGCGACCAGTTTTTTTCTTTTCTGCCACCTCCACCCATTTGGCTCCAATCTCCCCTGCCTCGATTACAGTTTTGGGCTTCCCATCTAGGATATATCTTTCTATTTCCTCAGGAACTCCCTCTAAGAACTGCTCCATTTGCATTAGGAAGGGCAAATCTTCTGGAGATTTAACACTTGCTCTTGATATCCCAGCATCCCAATGTTTCATAATGTGGTAGGCATGTCGGGTAAATGACACGTCTGGTTTCCACCTTAGGGCTCTGAACCGCCAATGGGAATGCTTGGGTGTTAGCACTATTCTGACTCTCGCCTTGGTTTTAAACAGTTCATACTTGTTCATATGTTCCTTAGGCATTCAGCCGCCACCTCAGCTAAGGGTCCACTGAGCTGCAGCCTCAGCTCTACCATTTATTGGTCTGTAGAGATGCTGTACCCAAGGCAGGCCTTTCGAAGTTTTCTAAGAAGGCCTCGGTATCATCGCCTGCCTTGTAGATGGGGAACTTTCTGCGTTGGGAAGTGGTACCTGGAGAAGGATTGCTAGGGTTTGTTGGTATATTCTGCTGAGCCTTTGCCTTCTCCATCTCCAGTTCATGCTTCCTCTCTTTTTCCTTCTGCATCTGTCTGAGTTCTACCCTCTTTCATGTTTCTTTTGTCTTTCCTCAGCCTCAAATCTGGCTAATTCCAGCTTCTGTTGAACAGTGCAGTCTGTCATCCTAATTTCTCTGTTTTAATTAACTTTACAGCCGAGAGTTAGAAAGAAAAAAAAAAACTTGGCTTGTAAAATTTTGCTGTGCTGTCTGGATACCTATGTTCTCTGATAGTGATTGTCAGCCTACAGAAAAATCCTTAAAAAAAAAAACAAAAAAACTAACACCTTTGTCTCCATGTAAATAGGCAGAAAACCCCTCTAGTTGCTCTTCGGGAAAAAAAACTTCTTCAGGTCTGTGAAGACTTATGAATTTCCCTGCAGGAGGTTAACTACCCTTCCTTTAGGTAGAGAAAACTCCAGCTCACAAAAGACAATCCTCTTTTGTCTCTGCTCTGGCCCCCAAGAAGAGAAAAAAAAAACAACCTCTAACTGCTTTCAGCTTAAAACCTGCTTTCCAGCAGCCCAAAGGAAAAAAAATATTTCCTTTTAAAATCATAGAATATCAGGGTTGGAAAGGACCTCAGAAGGTCATCTAGTCCAACCCCCTGCTCAAAGCAGGATCAATCCCCAATTTTTGCCCCATATCCCTAAATGGCCCCCTCAAGGATTGAACTCACAACCCTGGGTTTAGCAAGCCAAAGCTCAAACCACTGAGCTATCCCTTCCCCCCCATCTGTGCTTCTGGTTCAAAAATCTCAAATTGATCTCAAAATGATTTCAAGTTAATCCCACCGCTCTGCCATCATGTCAAGGTTCCTTCCCCACTCTGAACTCTACGGTACAGATGTGGGGACCTGCATGAAAACCTCCTAAGCTTATTTTTATCATCTTAGGTTAAAACTTCCCCAAGGTACAACTATTTTCCTTTTTCCCTTGGACTTTATTGCTGCCACCACCAAGCATCTAACAGATATATAACCGGGAAAAGCCTGCTTGGAAACATCTTTCCCCCCAAAATCCTCCCCAAACTCTACACCCCCTTTCCTGGGGAAGGCTTGATAAAAATCCTCATCAATTTGCATAGGTGAACACAGACCCAAACCCTTGGATCTTAAGAACAATGAAAAAGCAATCAGGTTCTTAAAAGAAGAATTTTAATTAAAGAAAAAGTAAAAGAATCACCTCTGTAAAATCAGGATGGTAAATACCTTACAGGGTAATCAGATTCAAAACATAGAGAATCCCTCTAGGCAAAACCTTAAGTTACAAAAAGACACAAAAACAGGAATCTACATTCCATTCAGCACAGCTTATTTTCTCAGCCATTTAAACAAACAGAATCTAACGCATATCTAGCTAGATTACTTACTAAGTTCTAAGACTCCATTCCTTTCTGTTCCCGGCAAATGCATCACACACACAGACAGAGAGATACTTTGTTTCTCCCTCCCTCCAGCTTTTGCAGTTTTTCCCTGTGGCTGAGCCCCTGTAGTGCATCATGAGAGATGTAGTTCAGCTAGGCATTGGGGCCCATAGGGAGAATGAGGGCATGAATCCCTGGCCGTGCTTTAGCGCTCCTTGATTTTGTGTAGCACAGAAGCACATAGATATCCTGCTGCTAGACATTAGCTACAAACCTGCAGGTTGGAAGAACAGAGCAGTAGTGGGTGAGCTGGGGAGGAGAGGTGATGTGACCTTTGGGTTACTGGGTTTATATTACAGCTGGGGATTATTTGACTAAGCGTTTTTTATTAGAAAAATCCCAATTTGTTGAAAACAAAACTTTTAATGGAAATGTGATGCTTTTGATGGAACTTCTCTTGGAAAAATTTCTTAAAGCCAGAATGGAATTTCTGGTCAAAACCAAGGAAAGAGAAAGACACTCCACAATAGTCAACTTTTTAGTGTACTCTACCGGCCAACTCAGAATGGGGATGGGAACCAGGGTCTCCCACAAAGCCCTGCGAGGGTTGCCAGGTGTCCGGTTTTTGACCGGAACACCTGGTTGAAAAGGGACCCTGGTGGCTCTGGTTGGTGGTGCAGCCACGGCCTGGGGCTGAGGCAGGCTCCCTGCCTGCCCTAGCTCCACGCGGCTCCTGGAAGCAGCCGCCAGGTCCCTGCAGCCCCTAAGCACATGGGCAGACAGGAAGACTCCGTGTGCTGCCCCCGCCCCAAGTGCTGGCTCCGCAGCTCCCACTGGCCGGGAACTGTGACAAATGGGAGCTGCGGGGGCCAGCGCACAGACCCTTTCTGGACATAAATGCGCCTAGGGGCTGCAGGGACCTGGCGGCTGCTTCCTGGGAGCCACAGTAAGGGCTGCTGGAACCCTGCACCCCAAATCCCATCCTGCACCCCAACCCCCTGCACCAGCCTTGAGCCCTCTCCTGCACTCCAAATCCCACCCCAGAGCCCACACCCCAAGCCAGAGCCCTCACCCCCCCTCGCACCCCAACCTCCTGCCCAGTCCTCTCCCGCACCTCAAACCCCTCATCCGCGGCCCCACCCCAGAGCCTGCACCCACAGCCAGAGCCCTCACCCCCCTCTGACACCCCAACCCCCCTGCCCCAGCAAGTGAATGAGGGTGGGGAAGAGCGAGCGACAGAGGGAGGGGGGATGGAGCAAGCAGGGGCGGAGCCTCGAAGATTAGAAAGTTGGCAACCCTAAGCCCAGGGCTAGTAGCTATTTTAGGCTCTTGTGCTCTCTCCTGCTGGAGCTGTTCCACTTTGTATAAATAATTAACTATTAATTGGATCAGCAAGAAAGACTGACTCTGTAGCTTGGTAATTAGGTATTCATCAAGGACGTGAGAGACCCACATTTAAATCAGGCAGTCCTGATAGGAAGCTAGAAACTGGATCTCCTCTACACGTGGTGAATGCCCTCATCACTGGGCTACCAGCTATAAGAGGGTAGGAGGATTTGGAAGTTTCTTGTTTAATCACAGAAAAATGTGAAAGGACTCTGTTTCATCCTGATATGGATTTATGAAATGGAATTCCTGTTTTCCAGCCAGCTCTAGTTCACATTGTCTAGACGGCCTTTGTAGCCTTGTACTGAAGGTTTCAGAAAGAGAGCCCATCTTCCCGGAATGGACGAGCTTTTGGATTCCAAAGATCGAACTCTGTGTGTGTGTGTTGGGGGGGAGGGGGGAGGTAGGGGGTATACGGTTGCTATAGTCAAAGCCGATCAAAGCCTCTTTGCACAAACCACAATCTGTTCCTTTAATGTGAAACGTGGATTCTTGGAATACGCCAGGAACCCTCTCACACAACAGGAGACTTTGGAGCTGGCGGTGGGGCCACTGCCAGGCCTCAGCCCAGACTAGAAAGCAAAGTCCCGAGACAGTGTAAGGAAAGCCTGCTCTTGCCATATGTAAAGCCCACAGCTTTGCTAGTTACTCATCCTGAGCTCACGGTTGTGAAAGCAAAGCCTGCACCACTGGCAGGAACAGACCCTGACCGAGGTGGCCAGTGATGAAGCCAAAGGGACAGGGGAATGGGAGTTAGGATCTTACAGAGCAGGGAGGGAAATGCGCAGGCACAGTGCCCAGTAGGTGAGGTGCTGCTATGCCCTGCTCCTGGGCCCCACTGCAGGGCTAATGCCACTGCTAGGCAGGCCTGAGGGCGCAGGGACAGCACAGGTACTTACCTGATCGGGAGCTAGGAGAGAGTGGCTGTTTCCAAGCAGAGCAGGGAGCTGGACAGGACCAGGCTCACAGCTCAGGGCATAGATGCAGCACTGGAGCAGGGAGTTTTCTGAAGTCAGGCTCACTCCTCCTTTGCATGGTTCACTCCTTCCCTCTCATTGGCCTGCCGGGAAGAGCCCACGCCCCTGACCGCAGGACACAGCAAAGAAACACCTAAAGCACCTGCAGCTGCCGGGAGGCTGGCAGCCTCTTTGTCTCCCTCCCAGCATGATGGGAGCAGCTCTGCCTGGCCCCACAGACCAGCCTGCCCCCGCCCTGCAGCGGGACTGCTCAAGTCACTATTGTTCCTTCCCCAGCCGCAGCATGCTTGTTTCGTGGCTCTGCTGCTGCCTGGAGATGGCTAATCACCTAGGAGGTGGAGGCTGGGCCAGGGCCAGACACAGCAGACTTGGGGCTCTGGGAAGGAGCTGCGCAGCATGGATTGCTGCATGGGAAGCTGACTTGGGAAGGAGCTGAAGCAGAAATAATCCATAGGAAGCAGCCAGCTGAGAAACTAGAGGGTAAGGCCCAGTCTTGGCCCCCTGAGAATGCCCCTGGGTGGGTGCGCCAACCCCACCAGCCCAGTGGGCATGCTGGGACTTGTGAGACAGAGCCCATGACAGGAGCATTCCTAGGTCCCGACAATCCCAGCTCCCTGGGGACATACATCCCTTGCTGGGCCCAGAGGAAAAAGACATCTCACAGCCCCTGTGCACTGAGCTGTGCCAAGTGCAGCAGGGACCTACGGATGCTCCTGTTCTTTACACCAGGCCAATATCCTCTCTCTGCCCCTCCCCCGCAAGGCAGGTGCAAGGACTGGCTGAATGGGTCTGTGCGGGTCAGGGACCATTGGGAGAAAGCCAGGCTGAAGGGCGTGGGAGGTGGGAGTTCACATTCAGTTCAGACTCTAACAACCTCTTGTGGGAGACACTCAGGCCCAGGGAAATCGGTCTCTTTGTAAACATCATGTGCTTTGCTCTGGAGAGGCATCCTCCAAAGGAAGCCTGCAGCCAGCGGCTCAGTACCCAGCACATGTGATGAAGGAAAGGGTAGAATCATAGAATCATAGAATATCAGGGTTGGAAGGGACCTCAGGAGGTCATCTAGTCCAATCCCCTGCTCAAAGCAGGACCGATCCCCAATTAAATCATCCCAGCCAGGGCTTTGTCAAGTCTGACCTTAAAAACTTCTAAGGAAGGAGATTCCACCACCTCCCTAGGTAATCCATTCCAGTGTTTCACCACCCTCCTAGTGAAAAAGTTTTTCCTAATATCCAACCTAAACCTCCCCCACTGCAACTTGAGACCATTACTCCTTGTTCTATCATCTTGTACCACTGAGAACAATCTAGATCCATCCTCTTTGGAACCACCTCTCAGGTAGTTGAAAGCAGCTATCAAATCCCCCCTCATTCTTCTCTTCCGCAGACTAAACATCCTCAGTTCCCTCAGCCTCTCCTCATAAGTCATGTGTTCCAGACCCCTAACCATTTTTGTTGCCCTCCGTTGGACTCTTTCCAATTTTTCCACATCCTTCTTGTAGTGCGGGGCCCAAAACTGGACACAGTACTCCAGATGAGGCCTCACCAATGTCGAATAGAGGGGAACGATCACGTCCCTTGATCTGCTGGCAATGCCCCTACTTATACATCCCAAAATACCATTGGCCTTCTTGGCAATAAGGGCACACTGTTGACTCATATCCAGCTTCTCATCCACTGTAACCCCTAGGTCCTTTTCTGCAGAACTGCTGCCAACCCATTCGGTCCCTAGTCTGTAGCGGAGCATGGGATTCTTCCATCCTAAGTGCAGGACTCTGCACTTGTCCTTGTTGAACCTCATCAGATTTCTTTAGGCCCAATCCTCCAATTTGTCTAGGTCCCTCTGTATCCTATCCCTACCCTCCAGCGTATCTACCTCTCCTCCCAGTTTAGTGTCATCTGCAAACTTGCTGAGGGTGCAATCCACACCATCCTCCAGATCATTAATGAAGATAGTGAACAAAACCGGCCCCAGGACCCACCCTTGGGGCACTCCACTTGATACCAGCTGCCAACTAGACATGGAGCCATTGATCACTACCCATTGAGCCCGACAATCTAGCCAGCTTTCTATCCACCTTATAGTCCATTCATCCAGCCCATACTTCTTTAACTTGCTGGCAAGAATACTGTGGGAGACCATGTCAAAAGCTTTGCTAAAGTCAAGGAACAACATGTCCACTGCTTTCCCTTCATCCACAGAACCAGTTATCTCGTCATAGAAGGCAAGTAGATTAGTCAGGCATGACCTGCCCTTGGTGAATCCATGCTGACTGTTCCTGATCACTTTCCTCTCCTCTAAGTGCTTCAGAATTGATTCCTTGAGGACCTGCTCCATGATTTTTCCAGGGACTGAGGTGAGGCTGACTGGCCTGTAGTTCCCAGGATCCTCCTTCTTCCCTTTTTTAAAGATGGGCACTACATTAGCCTTTTTCCAGTCGTCCAGGACTTCCCCCAGTCGCCATGAGTTTTCAAAGATAATGGCCAATGGCTCTGCAATCACATCCGCCAACTCCTTTAGCACTCTCGGATGCAACGCATCTGGCCCCATGGACTTGTGCTCGTCCAGCTTTTCTAAATAGTCCCGAACCACTTCTTTCTCCACAGAGGGCTGGCCACCTCCTCCCCATGCTGTGCTGCCCAGTGCAGTAGTCTGGGAGCTGACCTTGTTCGTGAAGACAGAGGCAAAAAAAGCATTGAGTACATTAGCTTTTTCCACATCCTCTGTCACTAGGTTGCCTCCCTCATTCAGTAAGGGGCCCACACTTTCCTTGACTTTCTTCTTGTTGCTAACATACCTGTAGAAACCCTTCTTGTTACTCTTAACATCTCTTGCTAGCTGCAACTCCAGGTGTGATTTGGCCTTCCTGATTTCACTCCTGCATGCCCGAGCAATATTTTTATACTCATCCCTGGTCATTTGTCCAAACTTCCACTTCTTGTAAGCTTCTTTTTTGTGTTTAGGATCAGCAAGGATTTCACTGTTAAGCCAAGCTGGTCGCCTGCCATATTTACTATTCTTTCTACACATCGGGATGGTTTGTCCCTGTAACCTCAATAAGGATTCTTTAAAATACAGCCAGCTCTCCTGGACTCCTTTCCCCCTCATGTTATTCTCCCAGGGGATCTTGCCCATCAGTTCCCTGAGGGAGTCCCTTTTCTGAAGTCCAGGGTCCGTATTCTGCTGCTTTCCTTTCTTCCTTGTGTCAGGATCCTGAACTTGACCATCTCATGGTCACTGCCTCCCAGGTTCCCATCCACTTTTGCTTCCCCTACTAATTCTTCCCGGTTTCTGAGCAGCAGGTCAAGAAGAGCTCTGCCCCTAGTTGGTTCCTCCAGCACTTGCACCAGGAAATTGTCCCCTACATTTTCCAAAAACTTCCTGGATTGTCTGTGCACTGCTGTATTGCTCTGCCAGCAGATATCAGGGTGATTGAAATCTCCCATGAGACCATGCCAGCCAGGGTTCCAGGGACAGACGCTGGATCACAAAAGCAGCAGCTACAGGCTGCAAAGGGCCATTAGCTTCACTGGCCCTTTCCCCGTCCAGCCACAGGGTTTTCTCCAGTGCAGCTATAGGTGCCTCAGACAATGGCCACGGCCAGAGTAGCAAGACAAAGTGGGGGAGGGAATATCTTTTATCGGACCAACTTCTGCTGGTGAGAGAGACAAGGTTTCGAGCCACATGGAGCTCTTCTGCAGAGCTGGGAAATGTACTCACTGTCACAGCTACATACAAGGTGGAACAGACTGTTTAGTAGACCTAATTAACATATATTTCAAGAGACCATTCAAGGTGGTGTGACTGATTGACACCTCTGCAGTGTTAGGAGGGAAGGGGGGAAAAAGCTGGGGAGGTGGTTTAAGTGGGTTATGGCTTGTTATAATAAGTCATAAATCCAGCGTCTCTGTTCAGGCCATGATTTTTAGTGTCTAGCAAAGTTATGAATTTATGCACCCAGGCTCATCTTTTGAAGGCATGCAGGTTTCCTTTGAGGATGAGAGCTGTAGAGTGATTGCTTTGTGAGATGGGCTCACCCACAGGTGATATGGTGTTTTTGTCTATCATTTTTCTGTCATCTATAACCCTCTGACCACTGCATACAAGTCCAAATATGCTGAACAGCTCTGCACAAGGCCTTGAGAAAAACTGAGGAACAACTTGCTGCACCTCAGACACTCCAGAAGGGATCATGTCAAACAAGAAATCAATACAAGCTCCCACACACTGGAAGAAACTTTCCTGGAAATCATGCAAGAAACACAAAACAACCATTCAAAAAACCTGATGACAGCCATCAAATCCAAAAACAAAAAGTGGAACCAACTACAACAATTCCACAACACCATGTCCAGGAGAAGCCATAGCGCCAGGCACTATACAACAACCCAACCTCATCAATTTATCAAGACTACCCCTAACTGGAGCTGAATTATCTGTACTCTCCAAAGGACTGAACTTCTGCTCCACCACAGAACCTGAATCCATACTAACATGTGGAGAACTAGAAGAATTCTTCTGCTGACTCTGCCTCAAAGAATTCTTTCATAACAATGGCTTCATCACCCACACCTACCATGTCCCCATTGACAGTCATAAGAAAAAAGAATTATCTGACTGAACACCCCACTCTTGATCATTACATCAACTGCCTCAGGAAAAAAATGACTGAAATCCTTAACAAACTTCACATCCACCACAATTGCTCCACTGCAGAGAGGACAGTTATACCGTCCCTGAAATTCAACCACCAAATAGTGATCAAACCAGCAGACAAAGTGGGCACCCCTGTAGTCCTTAACCATGAAGACTATGGCAACAAGGACAATCAACACTTTTCTCACCCCACCTACTATAAAGAACTCAAAGAAGACCACAGTTCACCCAGGAATTTAAGGATCTCATCAAATCCTTCCCCAAACAACTCCAAGAGAAACTCTACAACTTCACCCCCCATGAACCCACTCCATGGACCTTGTATATGCTTCCCAAATAAGGGAACCCAGGCAGATCCATGGCACTCTTACAGAAGGAATATTGGGACTCATAGAAACCATCCTCAAAACACTCACCACACAAAGGGGCAGCTTCCTCCAGGACACAAACAACTTCCTCCAGAAACTCTGCAACATTAGCAACCTCCCTACACCATCTTTGCTACCATGGATGTCACCTTTTGTATGCCAGCATCCCTCACAATGATGGCATAGCTGCTTGCCTCAAATATTTACCAAATAATGGACACTCACCTCAGATATCTACCCCAAACAATCGCCAAACTCATCCTCACCCACAACAACTTTACATTCAACAAACACTTTGTCCAAACCATGGGAACAGCCATGGTACTAGGAAGATTCCCCACTGTGCCAACCTCTTCATGGGCCACCTTAAAGAAGAAGTTCTGGACAAATGCAACACGAAACCAATGATATGCTTGAGCTACATTGATGATATTTTCATCCTCTGGCCAGATGATCCAAACTCCCTCACAGATTTCCACAACTTCAACAACCACCACCCATTCATTAAACTCAGACCATTCCTACACCAACATTAAGTTCCTGGACACCATTATCAACTTCAGCAATGGAACCCTACAGACAACTATATACAAGAAATCCACGGACCACCACACCTACCTTCATAGATCGAGTAACCACTCCAAACACACCAAGAAATCTGGTATTGTATCTACAGCCAGACACAGTATACGCTCTTAGAAGAAAGCCAGAAAATCAGGTGCCAGGCAGTAGTCAGTAAAATAGAGTCATGTAGCTGCCACTGAGTGGCACTGTGCGCTCATCTTGGGAATCTCCGAGACACAGTGAGTGCACAAGAGACCCAGGCTGCAAAGTGGGAGAAGGGGAGTCTCTCTCCTTGGCCTGTGTCCAATGGGCTGTGACAGCCAGGACCTGAAAATATGCTCCCCTATTGCCAGCTGGGGCTGCTGTAGAACTCCCACAAAGCACAGCTTGGGGAAAGGTGTGCCCCAGCATCAGAGGAGGGGATGAATGGGAGTATCCTCTCATTTCTGTGGGAGCTATCACAGGACATTGGGCCTCCGATTGCTATGATCTCTTATATATAACTTTTCTGTATGTAATGTTCACCCTGCCCTACACTGAACCACTAACCCGATAATCCCAACCACTCACGTGGACCCTCACCTCTGATCTAGAACTAATCCATTAATCTCATCCTGTCACTCATCCCTGAACTACATTTTAGTTCCAGCCCCCTAATGCTAATTATAGCACAACCCTAAGATGGCATCAGCTCCAACCCTGAAGCACAGGGCTGTTGGGTCCATCAAGCAGTATGGTAGACAATGTATGGGTCCCCAGTGATGAATGGCACACAGTAGTGTGTTGTTAGGGTCCAACAGGAAGTGTTTGGATCCTGGCATAGCTTCTATTTCCCATGTGAAAATATGGCATTGCCCCACTGCAAAAAACAAGGAAGTGGGAAACCAAGAGGGCACTCAGGTCAGTGCAGACAGAAGTATTAGGGCCCTGTTATATTTTTTCCTACAATGTTAAAAACTTGTTACTCTCCCTATTAGATTGCATGGGGTCTGAGGGTCCAGGCGGATTCTGTGCAATGTACCAGGAAGGTGGGGGTTCATTCTCTGACTGTGGTTTATAATTTTAACTCATGAGGAAATATTGACTGGTTCAGCAAGAACAACGCTTGCCCTCAGCCACCCAGCAAGGGACTAACTGTAGTGGTTGCACTGCATCCAGTTCCAGGATACCCTGGGCCCCCTGCTGGCTCCACCTTGTCTTTCATAAAGTTTCCTTCTTCTAACTCAGAGGTGGGCAAACTATGGCCCGTGGGCCACATGTGGCCTGCAGGACCATCCTTCCCAGCCCCTGAGCTCCCTGCCAAGGAGGCTAGCCACAGGGGTAGTGTATTAAACTGCTCCTTGTAGGAATGTGCTACTGGTAGCAGTTACTGATACGTGGGAGATTGTAAGAAACTGCTATTGTAGTAAACTGCTATCTGATGTAGCAAATGCCTACAGGTAGCAGTTTCTTGCACTGCACTAGTTGTATGTGAAATTACTACGTGTAGAAATGTGCTATCTGTGGCAGTTATTTATACATGTAGATGGTAAGAAACAGCTTTTGTAAAAAAATGCTACTTCCCTCATAGGTCAGGTTTTCTAGACCTTAATTTTTTTTCTCTTCTCTGGACTCCCTCCAATTTGTCCACATCTTTCCTGAAATGTGGTGCCCAGAACTGGACACCTGGACACAATACTGCCAGCTTGTGGTCCACTATGCCCCCCAGATCCCTTTCCTCAGTACTCCTTCCTAGGAAGTCATTTCCCATTTTGTATGAGTGCAGCTTGTTATCATTCACAAACTTTATAAATGTACTCTCTAGCCCATTATCTCAATCATTGATTAAGATTTTGAATAGAAACTTATCCAGAACTGATCCCTGCAGAACCCCATGCGTTATGCCCTTTCAGCCTGACTCAGCCCTTTCAGCCTGTGAATCACTGATAACTACTGTCAGAACTGTTTTCCAACTAGTTTTGCACCCATCTTATTTTAGCTCCATCTAGGTTGCATTTCCATAGTTTGTTTATGAGAAGGTCATGGGAGACAGTATCAAAAGCCTTACTGAAGGCAAGATAGACCATGTTGACTGCTTCCCCCCATCCACAAGGCTTGTTACTGTTAAAGAAAGCTATCAGTTTAGTTTTACATGTGAGACTGCTTGAATTAGCTACATCAGATGGCCTTTTTTTAGCAAAGTAGGACCTGTTGCTGCTGCAGGTAGTACAATCCTCACTGCTGCATATGTTTCTGGATGGTACAAGGCCCTGGAATCTAATGTATACACATTAACCCTGACGGGGCACATCACTATACAAAAAAAGTTGTGTCTGTGCCTGTAGTGGGGCGGCTTCCACTATGTGTGAGATGGCAGACAGTGAGGAGGGCCAGGCAGGCTTGTGGGTTTAGAAAAAAAGGTGTAAACATTATGTATATGTTTATGTATGGGATACATATAAAATTAGCGGATGGTTAACAATGCATTGTAAGAAGTTGGATCCCATGGCCACAACCACCCCTGTCTGGTACCCAGCATACACTGCCAAACCAAAGCTTCCCAAAATACAGTGGAGTCATGATGCACCTCACTCTGAATCTATACAAGTGCTTCTGGTGAGTACCCTGATTGCTGAGACAAGGAGTTCAGGGGGCATGCACACAAGTGACATAGTAACCATAGTGACTGTGTGCTGCCATAACTTGAGTTAACCCACACTTAAAGTGTAGATATGGCCTTAGGTATATTAAATGTTTGGGAGAGGTAACAGGAACAGTATGAGGCTAGACAAAGAGTCATTCAGGTGTTTAGGCTCAAGGCATTGGAACTGGCCTTGCTGCATCCTACAGGCTTAGGAACAAAGAGGCACATAAAAAAAAGATATCATTTATTTATTAAAATTTCTTGACTCGAGAGTGTATAACTCATGATTTTAGAATTCTTGTGGTTGTAAAGGTATCTTGGGGTTGTAGATGTGTGTTCATTATATTTTGAAACGCAAAACTATGAATAGGTTGAACAAAGAATTAGATCAGTCCCTCAGGATAAGTACATTGGCTATTAGCCAAGATAATCAGGGATGCAGGCCCATGCTCTGCACGTCCCTAAACGGTCCTCTGACTGCCAGATGCTGGGAGTGGACAATGGGAGTTCATTGAGTCATTGCCTGGTCTGATCATTCCCTTAGAAGCACCTGGCATTGGCCACTGTCACCAGACAGGATACTAGATTAGGCGGACTATTGGTCTGATCCACGACGTCAGTTCTAATTTTCTGCAAAAATTAGAATAGATTTTTTTCAAGGGAGAAAGACGTTATAGGAGATAGTATACTGCCTTTAAAGAATATTTGAGAATCAAGTTGTACACAATGGGATGCAGAAAAACACTAAGGGCTAGCCTGAGTGGCAAAATAACAATTGCAAAAATGCAATCCCCATTGGTGGATTGACTCAAAACAAAATTTTGACACTAGGCCAGAAATTCAGTCAGCTCTAAAATGAGAAGAAAAAATTCAATTTAAAAATTCAGGGAATTCAGGGAATACCAGCAGCAGATAAGACAACTTGGGAAACTGCTATGCAATCAGATACAGTGATAAGGGATATATGTTTCCGAGGGGATATATGTAAAATGTTTCACTGAATTAAGTCTCAGGGATTATCTACACTGGCAAGTTAAAGCCCTTTTATGTGCTGCCTCAGGGGTGTGAAAAATCATCCCCCCGAGCGCAGCAAGTTTGAGCGCTTTAAAGCGCTAGTGTGGACAGAATCGGCTCCCAGTGCTTGGAGCTAATCCCCTCATTGAGGTGGATTACCAGGAGCACTGGCACCCGCAGCAGCACTTTTAACTTTGTTGTGTAGACATAGCCTCAGTAGGTTAGATCAGACAAAGAGGAGTTGCATTGACTAGGCATTGGGATGTCTGTGCCTTTAAGACCCCAGCCCTGGGAAGCCGATGCTGAGAGGTGCTGTCTGTGAGAGGGGAAATAAAAAAAGCCCCCTTGCCCCCACCACTTTTGCAAACACCGGTGTCTCAATCCCACTGGTGTAACTGTTTCCCATTGTGCCCCTGCCTGTGTCAGGTTTTGCCCTCTGACACCCTCTGCCAGCGCCTCACCCTAAGATTAACTCCGTCTCCTCCCCCCGCCCTGATTGTGCCCTTTAACCCCTCTCCTAATCCTGCCTCCAGCTGCTTGAGCCCCCTGACCAGTCAATTTCCGCCCCCTGCTCAGACCCTGGCCACCCCCCTGCTCCGATTCGCTCCCTTTGCCACTTTTTAACCCCTGTCAAGAGCAGTCCGCAGAATCTTCCGGATAATAAGGGCAGGGTGAAGGGCAGTGGCTTCAGCAGGTGTACTGAGCATGCTCAAATGAACTGAGCATGCTCAGTACACCGTAAGTAGCACATTACTACAGCGAGCGCTTTGTGACACCACACCTGCCCTTCCCCCGCAGCGACGCCACCATACCGCGCTGTCAGCGCTCTGGCCCACCGCTCCTCGCGGGCAGCAGTGGCTGGCTCTGGTGGGGCTGGGAGCTCCTGCTGCTCTGAGCAGCATGGTAAGGGGCTGGGGAGCAGGGGGGGGGCTGGGTAAGGGTCAGGGGATCCCGGGGGGCTGTCAGGGGACACGGAATAGGGGGCAGTTGGATGGGGCGGAGGGAGTCCCGGGGCTGTCAGGGGGCAGTGGATAGGGGTCGGGGGGGGCAGTCAGGGGACAGTGAGTGGGGGGTTTGGATAGGGGGTGAGGTTCTGGGGGGCCTGTCAAGGGGCAGGGGTGTGGATAGGGGTCGGGGCAGTCAGGGGACAAGGAGCAGGGGGGGTTGGAAGGCTTGAGAGTTCTGAGGGGGGCAGTCAGGGGATGGGAAGTGGGAGGGTGCGGATAGGGGGCGGGCTGTTTGGGGAGGCACAGCCTTCCATACCCAGCCCTCCACACAGTTTTGCAACCCCAATGTGGCCCTCAGGCCAAAAAGTTTGCCCACTCCTGCTCTAACTGGTGTTTTGTGGGGCTTGGGTTTGTTTTAAATCAAAGCACTAGGATTCACATGGCCAGTCGAGGGCTTTAGTTATAGCTTGTTCTCTTTATTGGCTAAGACAGGATCATCACTCCTGAACCAGCACCATGCACAAGGCCTGTGCCCAGCCCCTCTCTCTACACAGTTATCTGGCCCTGGTCATGCAGCAGCTGAGCCCCTCTCAGCCATTAATGGCTCTGTGTCCTCCCCACAGCCTGGTGAGATAGGGCGGTGTACTGGGACTCAGGAGACCCAGTTCAATCCCAGAGTCAGCTACAGACCCCTGTGCATCCTTTCACACATCACTTGTGCCTCAGATCCCCATCTGTTAAATGGGGACAGCTCCCTAGCTAACAGGCCACCAAGGAGTGAGGAACCAATGACATCCAAGTCTAGGTACTTGTCCAGGGATCTCACAGTGGCCAGAGAACTCGATGTGCTCAGCCAACAGCTCTACAAAGGCCTGAGAGCAGCAAGCCAGAGGCATTGAACCATTAACCACAGAAAGTCCTCTGGCTGGCCGGCCTGATGTCCTAATAATCGGGGCCTTCATGTAAGCACGGCAAACTACAGGTGCTGATACAATGAAGTTACCCCTTGATATCAGACCAGCCAACTCGCAGAGCTGAGTCTGTGACCGTACAGAGCCTGTGCCTTGAAAGAAGCCAAGAAAGGTTCAAACTGACAGGAGTGAGCTGGTCACCTGCACAAAAGCCAGCTTTGACATCAGCCCAGAGTGGTGAAATCACTGAGCTAGTGACATCACCGACCAGTCTCTGGACAGCAGGCCAGCAAGCCAGAGGAAGGTGCTAAGCCAGTGACTTCACAGAGCCCGAGCCTTGAGGCAGTAAACTCGGAGGGGCTTGTACCTAGACACCAGCTCAGCAAGCCAGACCTGCAGAGCTGGATACTTCAGAGAAGCATGTTCCTTTGCACGATTGTGCTGGATATCAGCCCAGCAACCAAGAGCTGCTCTCAGGCTCTGTCATTAGTCCTCAGCCTGGCTCAGCTGTGGGTAAAATAAGTGGGAATGCTGGAGATCACAGGCCCTGTCTTCCACTAAAAGCAGAGGGAGAGTTTCCTCCCCTCTCCCTCGCTTGAGCTCAGAGCTCTCCCTAACCCCCCACTTTCTGCCTCTTCATGGGCTGCTTGGGGAACTGCAGTGGGAGCAACAGGCTGCATTGGTGCTTGGCAGGGGAGTTTTCTGAGACCCAGGCTTTCCCACCAGCACCCTCTCTTGCCACTCCACAGCAGGGTTTGAGGACATCTGGAGGGGAAGCAGAAAAGATGGTCTCGCTTGCAGGCCAGTGGCTGCAGAAGGCCAACCCATGGAGTTTTTACAGAACCCAGAATTGCCCTTTCTGAGGTTTCTCCCACCTCGCATTCCCACTGGCTGTCTGGATTCTGGCTGTCCAAAATTTCAGGCCAGTGAAGCAGATAGGGCTCTGTCTGGCTGTGGAAGAGACCACCAACAGCTCTGGCTCCCTCTACACTTCTCCTGACAAGGGAGGACACTGCTTATGTCTTGCTCTTTTTCCCAGCAAACCTTGCAATGTAGAGGCCTACATTTCTTTTTCGAGTGATTGTTCATGTGTATTCCACAATAGGTGTGCGTGCTTGCCATGTGCACCAGTGCTGGAAGTTTTTCTCCTAGCAGTACCCATAGGGGAGCGCCCCTAGCAACCCCTGGAGTGGCGCCTCCATGGCGTGGTATAAGGGGCGCTGTGCACTTTCCTGCCCCCTCAGTTCCTTCTTGCCGTCAGTGAAGGTGCTTCAGAACTGCTCTGCTCCAGCTTGTTTGCAGCTCTCCTCCAGAACTCTTGTTCATTCAGTGTAGTAGTACCTGTAGTTAAAGTAGTTTGATTAGTTTCATTTAGTTTAGTGCGCCCGGGCCGGGGCGTGCCCTGGGTTTTAAGTCGTGCAACGCTTATAGGCGACCGATGCCAGTGAGTGATCCGCACGCAGACTGTTTACGCTGTTTGGGTGAAACCCATCTCAGCGATCGCTGCAAGATTTGCAAGTTGTTCAAGCCTCGGACCAAGAGAGAAAGAGACCTTCGGCTCCGGGCCATCCTGATGGAGGCGGCGTTGACCCCAACTCCGGCGCGCCACTCCGAGTCAGCACCGGGTACCGCAGCGTTGGTGCATGGCGACCCCACAGCACCATCTACCGGTCGGCACTGGTCCCTGTCTGCGGGGCATGCCAAGAAGGCTAAGAAGAGGCCTTCTCTGCTGCGGCACTGGAGCAAAACCAGGAGAGAGGCTAGACCCATGTTGGGCAGTCCTTAGTCCCCATCGGCATCTAGGCCTCCAACTCAGGTCGAGCAGAGTAGCCCGGCCCATTCGGAGCAGGCTTCCCCGTATGTCCGGATGCCTTCCACGCCGGAGGCCCTGCAAGCGGCCCGGGACGTTATGTCCATGCCAGTACCAGGTGCACTGCCAACGCTGGCTCCGCAGTCCAGAGGCAAGCCGCCGCTGGGATCGCCACAGTTGCCCCTGGCTCGGTACAGGACACAGTCGAGGGAATGTTCCCAACGCTGTTCGCCGCTCAGTGACCATCCCGTGTGTAGTCCACGCAGGTCACCGTCGACCCCCACCAGGTTGTCTGGCTGGGTTCCGACTGACGGATACTCCAGGCACTGCTCCGCCTCGAGGAGCGGACACCGTCGAGACTGAGGCAGATGCCACCAAAGGAGCTATCATAGCCAGTCGCGACACAAACCTCGACGCCGTTCCCGTTCATCGTCTCGCTCCAGGATCCCGCCGCGGCACCACTCCCGCAGCCCAAGGTGTCAATCGCTATCGCCTTGCCGTCGCGCATCTGCCTGCCGGAGCTGATTGCAGAGTAGCTGTGACCAACGGTACCATTCCTCCATGTCTTGTGGTTGGCACCGCTCCCGGTGCTGCCACTCCTCCCAGTCCAGGGACAGCGGCAGGTCATACGCCAGCCCGGCCTCCCTTCGTAGTCGTTGATCGATGGGACAGGCCAACCAGCTGAACAGCTTGCTCCACCGGTGCCAGTGGCCGGCACAGTGGTACCAATGGGCTCTGTGGCACCCGAGACAGCCCCCAGTGGGGGCTCACTCGGTGGCCGCAGGCTCAGAATGGCCATCGGTCTCCCTTTCCTAGCCTCCAAGGAAGCAGTTGGTGGGACGTGCACCTTCGGTGCCGTGCCCGGAAAGCGACCAAGTGGTGGATCCTCCAGTGCCAGTGGACACACAAAGTACCGTGCCTGCCTCCTCACCCTCCCCTGATGAGGCGAGGGCCCTCCTCCGTCCATCCTGCAGGAGGACTCTAAAGCCCATCAGGAACTATTGAAAAGGGTGGCATCAAGCCTCAACCTTCAGGCAGAGGAGGTGGAGGAGCCCTCGGACTCCCTCTTCAACGTCCTATCCACCTCGGTACCGGGCAGAGTGGCCCTGCCACTCCATGAAGGGGAGGCAAAAATTTCAAATGCCTTGTGGCAAACCCCGGCCTCCTTGTCCCCCATCTCAAAGAGAGTGGAACGCAAGTAGTTGTGCCCGCCAAGGGGCATGAATATCTATACATCCATCCTGCCCCTAACTCCCTGGTAGTCAAGTCGGTCAACCACAGGGAGCAGCAGGGCCCACCAGCCCCTACTCCAAAAAATAAAGACTCAAGGAGGCTGGATTTGTTTGGGAGGAAAATTTATTCGTCTTCGAGTTTCCAGTTACGGGTGGCGAACCATCAGGCTCTCCTGGGTCAGTATGAATCCAATGTGTGGGGCTCTCTGCCCAATTTTGAGGACTCCCTCCAAGAGCGTGACAGGAAGGAGTTCAAAGCTCTGGTGGAGGAGGATACAGTGGCTGCCAGGGCAACCCTGCAAGCAGTGTCAGTGCGGCGGACAGGGCTGCACGGTCCATGGTCTCCATGGTGTCCATGAGAAGGGCGTCGTGGCTTCTACTGTCTGGGCTGTCCAGTTAGGTGCAAACCTCCCTGCAGGACCTCCTGTTTGATGGCAAATCTCTGTTTGCGGAACAGACGGATATAAAACTGCATGGTCTGAAAGACTCCCGCACTACACTTAAGACTCTTGGCCTCTATGTTCCGGCTCCAGCTAGACCTAAGTTTAAGCCACAGTAGGCTCCCACCCAGGCCACCCACTCTAAATATGAGCCCCCTTATAAAAAGTCACAGGACTATAAGAAACGCCCACGGAGGCAGTCCTGGTCTGCCCCCCAGCCTGGATCCTCCAAGGGCAAACAGGTGGGGAAACGGCAGTTTTGACGGAATGCCCAGGGGAAAATCTACCAGTATGCACCAGGGATCCACCCACAATAAAGCCTCCCTGGACCAACCTGTTTGTGCTTTTCTCCCAGAGCGGTCGCGGCTGACCTTGGAATGATGAGTCCTCAGCACCATCTCCCGGGGCTACACCCTCCAGTTTACCTCTTCCCCACCCAACCACCCGCCACCCCCGTCCCTCCTGGAGGGACCCCTCTCACAAGGCTCTGCTCGAGCAGGAGGTGGGGCAGCTCCTTGGCCTAGGAGCGGTGGAAATGGTGCCAGTGGAGTTCAAACTCAAGGGGTACCACTCCCGCTATTTCCTTATCCCGAAGGCCAAAGGGGGGCTCAGGCCCATCTTGGACCTGCAAGGCCTGAACCAGTACATGGTGAAGCACAAGTTCCACATGGTCTCTCTGGCCTCCATCATCCCCTCCCTGGATCCCGGGGACTGGTACGCCACCCTTGATCTGCAGGACGCGTACTTCCACATCCATATATTTGAGGGGCACAGGCGCTTCCTCCGTTTCACAGTTGGGCAAGAACACTACCAATTTATGGTCCTCCCATTTGGCCTGTCCACTGCCCCCAGGGTATTCACAAAGTGTATGTCTGTGGTGGCGGTCTACCTCAGACATCATGGGGTCCAGATCTTCCCCTATCTGGATGACTGGCTGGTCAAGGGCAGCTCCCGGTCGCAGGTGCGGGATCACATGGTGCTCCTCCTGTCCACGTGTGCCACTCTGGGCCTGTTGGTGAATGACACCAAGTCCACATTAGTCCCAGTACAGCACATAGAGTTTATCGGGGCAGTCCTGGATGCTACGTCGGCCAGGGCCTCCCTCCCACTGGACAGGTTCAAGACCCTGAAAGGGCTCATTGACACAGTCACAAGGTTTCCAGTGACAACTGCCAGAGCATGTCTCCAGCTCCTGGGTCACATGTCGGCATGCACATATGTGGTTCACCACGCCAGACTCAGGATGAGGCCCCTCCAGCTCTGGTTGGCCTCGGTGTTCTCCCAGGCCAGAGACAGGATGGACAAGGTCCTCACTGTGCCTGAGCCAGGTGATCGCCTCCCTACAATGGTGGTCTTCCCTGGGAACGTACTCCGCGGGGTCCCGTTCAGAGGCAGACCCTTGTTGATGGAGCTGGTGTCCAACGCATTGGACCTGGGGTGGGGAGCCCATGTGAGGGATGTTTAGACCCAACGTCTGTGGTCTGCACAGGACCTGGCCCCTCCACATAAATGTCAAGGAACTCAGGGCGGTCCGGCTGGCGTGTGTGGCCTTCCACTCACACCTGGAGGGCAGGGTGGTCAGGGTTCTCATGGACAGCACGGCCTCGATGTTTTACATCAACTGGAAAGGCGGGGCCCGATCCTTTGCCAGGAAGCGCTCAGGCTGTGGGACTTCTGTGTAGCCCACGACATTTGCCTACAGGCCTACCACCTACCGGATGTCCGGAATTCGCGGGTGGATCGCCTGAGCCGGGACTTCTTCTCTCAGCACAAGTGGTCTCTTCACCCAGAGGTGGTGCACAGACTTTTCCAAGAGTGGGGAACTCCCCAGGTGCACCTGTTCAGGACTCGGCAGAACTGTTGGTGTCCCCGGTTCTGCTCCAGGGGGCGGGGCTGGGACCGGGCGCTATCTTCGATGCCTTCCTCCTATCCTAGTCAGGCCAGTTTTTTTATACCTTCCCCCCGTTTCCACTGATCGGCAAGGTCCTGGTAAAGATAAAGACGGACAGGGCCCGGGTCCTCCTGATTGCCATGGTGTGGCCCAGGCAACATTGGTACGGGACCCTCACAAGCGTGGCGGTAGCTTCGCCATGGCCGTTGCCGCCCCGCCGGGACCTGCTCTCCCAGGACCAGGGCTGCCTCCTCCACCCCAGCCTAGCGGCGCTCCACCTCTCGGCATGGCTGCTTAAGGTTAGGCTGGGAGGAAAGGACGTGCTCAGAAGGGGTTCAGCACGTCCTCTTGGAAAGTAGCCAACCCTCCATGTGCCGAGCCTACTTGGTGAAGTGGTCTCAATTTTCTCAGTAGGCGGCTGAGCGGGGCGTCTCCCCCATTGCTGCCCCGATCCAGCTCATTTTAGACTATCTCCTTCACCTTAGAGACCAAGGCCTGGCACCCTCATCCATCAAGGTGCACTTGGCGGACATATCGGCCTTCCACCCGCCGGTGTAAGGGCACACTGTATTCTATGACTGGCCAATTCCTTAAGGGACTAGATTGTCTCTTCCCATACAATAGGCCCTCAGTCCTGCAGTGGGACCTGAACTTGGTGCTGGCCCGGCTCACGGGTCCACCCTTTGAGCTGTTAGCTACATGCTCCTGGTCGCACCTCTCATGGAAGTTAGCCTGCCTGGTGGTGATCACCTCAGCAAGATGGGTCTCGGAACTCAGGGCCCTGACCTCCGAGCCCCAGTACACGGTGTTCCATAAAGATAAGGTCCAGCTCCACGCGCATCCTTCATCCCTCCCGAAGGTGGTCTCTGCCTACCACATAGGTCAGGATATTTTCCTGCCAATCCTGTGCCCCAAGCCACATGCGTCCAGTGAGGAGCGCTGCCTCCACACTCTGGCTGTGAGATGGGCTCTGGCGTTTTACCTGGAATGGACTAAGCCATTCAGAAAGTCTTCGCAGCTGTTCATCGCCTCGGCCAAATGCATGAGGGGTTGGCCGATCTCCACTCAGCGGCTCTTCAACTGGATCACCTCGTGCATCCGTACCTGTGATGACCTGGCGGGAATCCCTCCGCCGTCAGTTGTGAGGTTGCACTCGACTAGGGCGCAAGCCTTGTTGGCTGCTTTTAAGGAGGACATTTACAGGGCTGCCACATGCTCTTCAGTTCATACGTTTACCTCGCATTATGCGATTATCTCCCAAACCAGGGAAGACGCTGGGTTCAGAAGGGCTGTGCTCCACCCCAAGAATTTGTGAACTCCTACCCACCTCCGACAGATATAGCTTGGAATCACCTATCGTGGAATACACATGAGCACACGAAGAAGAAAAGAGTTACCTTTTCCGTAACTGGTGTTCTTTGAGATGTGTTTCTCACGTCTATTCCACATCCCGCCCTCCTTCCCCTCTGTCGGAGTTGTCTGGCAAGAAGGAACTGAGGGTGGGGGGAGCGTGCAGCACCCCTTATATCGCACCATGGAGGTGCCACTCCAGGGGTCACTAGGGGTGCTCCCCTATGGGTACTGCTAGGGGAAAATCTTCTGGCACCGCTGCATGTGGCGAGCACACACACCTATTGTGGAATAGACATGAGCAACACATCTCGAAGAACACCAGTTATGGAAAAGGTAACTGTCTTTTTCCATGCTCCTGACCCCCCTGAGGACTACGTTTCCAAGGAGTCCTTGTGGTGGAGAGGGGAGCCTTGCCCCACCTGCCTTCAAGGCCTAGGTTCCTGACCCTAAAGCCTGAGTTTGAGCTGTCTCTCAGACCAAACTGTCATGCTGGGATCACTTCCTCTCTCCCAAGGGTTGTGTCTTTTGTTCCATGGGTCTGTCTTTGCAGTATGACTTCTGGAACAAGGCAGAACAGCATCAGAGACTTCCCTGCTCAGCTCTGAAGGGCCAGTATTCTCTGCTCTGTGTGTGCCATGCACATTTTTGCAAGGCTAGCTATGGGCTTGCTTGGGGACATGGTCTCTTTTCAGATACTGTTATTCCATTGGCCCTATTCTCCTACCTGTGTTGTGTCCCATCACACAATATGACAGAGTGTCACTTCACCATGTGCTAGTGCCCAAGATGACATACAGCCTCCCGCACTGGGAAAATCCCCCATTTATTCTGATCTTTAACCATTGCCCTCATATTTCACCCTCCATAGCTCTTCAGCCAAATATCTGCAGAGTGCTTTCATTTCCATCGCCCTCCTTACACACCCCACTGAAGTCTTCACTTAGCCATACTACACATATTTTAATCTGTCCTCATCACTCAGTCCCTGCACCACAATGTGGCTGTAGTTGGTTTCCTCTGAACTGCTTCCCACTTGTCAGCTCTTCCTGGTGGAGCCTAACATTAAATGCCCTAGTCCAGGTGTAGCTGCAAAGAGAGAAAAGGTGAGTAAATCCCCTTTCTATGATGTGATGCCTTTGCATATGCAACCCAAAAATGGCACTGCCTTTTTCTGCCATACTGTATAGCAAATGCATGTCTTTTAGGGCTGTGGTGTTGCCCACCTGAAGCATTCAAAAGCCATGAGCCAGGTTCCAGAAAACACAAGATTGGCTTAAAAAACAGGAATTTTTTAAAAACAACATCTAGGTTCTGTTTATTTGCCTTCTGGTGTCATAGCCTTTAGGGCCTGTGTTTTGAGGCATTATACTGCAACCAAGGGGGCTAGAAATTTACTTTTTTAAATGAAAGGTGGGATTCAAGTGTATTCCCATGACTCCAAGAGCTGGGGCTTAAAAAAAAATCAAAAATCATAAGACATGATAAAACTGCAAGAAATACCACACAGTGGGGCCTACACCACATGTCCAGCCTCCTGTGTGACACTCACCGCCTGTCATGCATGCCCACAGGATCGCTTGCAGTTGATTCTCCCAGTCTCTGGGGCTATTGAGGCCTGCTCTGCAGGCAGCAGACAGGATCTCTCTCCCTCTTCTGAGTGCTACTGCTGCCAGCCAGCCAGCCCCAGGTGTTGGGGGGAGAGGGGGAAGGGAGAGACTCAGCTGGCAGTGCAGGGCAGCAGGGACGATCCATGGTGCACTAGTAAAGGGTGCTGCCTGCAGTGATCACTTTGGACATTTGCTCCCCTCTGCAGATTGGCTGCTGCCTCCAACTGCTCCAGCTGCCCCACATGCTCCCCTCCCTCTTGCTCCCCCTGCCTGGTCCCCTCCTTCCAGGGCCAGCCTTAGGGAAAATGGTGCCCTGGGTGAACTTGTATTTTGGTGCCTCTGGCCCCCATGAGCGCTGTGCTCCCCATATTGTCCCTGGCCCTTGTGAGTGCCCCCCATTGTCCTTGGCCCCTGTGGGCTCCTCTCCCCCTTTCCCCCCCTAATCCCTGCATTCCCTTCCTGCGATCATGTGGGGAAACTGACCTGGATGTACAAAGCGACTGGCCACTCCACACCTTGAATGCTGCTCCTCTGTGCACCTCTAGGGGGCTCTGAGGGGGAGCAAGGAACAACATCAGCACTCTCTGCATCCAGGTCACTTTCACCACCTGGTCTGCGTAAGGGGAGGACAGGAGAACAGCAGCTCCTGATGCTCCCCTCACAGAACAGCCCAGGCGAGGAAAGTGACCTGGATGCATGGAACGCTTGGTGTTGCTCCCCGCTCACAGCCCCCTAGGGCAGGGCCGGCCCACAACATTTTGGCACCTGAGGTGGGGTGCTCAAATGACGCCCCCATACCCCCTCGCTTGGGCCAAAACTTTGAAAGATCTCAATTCTGCCTTCTTCCTGTTCTTCTCCTCTCATGGTACTGCTCTGCTACCTACCCCAATAAAGAAGAACTAACAACTTAAAATGCCTTGTTCAAAAATTATAAGTAACACTTAACTTTCAAACATCTGGACAGCAAATGTAACTTTTCTTGTCTGCATAGTAAACATGGGCATTTTTATCTGTTTGAATAATCAAAGTGGTGCTTTCCGTGCCTTCTTGGTTGCAAAGATTTGAACTGCTTCCTGCTGAAGGTCCACAGTCTGAGCCAGTTCATGCTCTACTGAGATGGCTGCAAGGCCGACCAGCCTCTCCTGTGTCATTGTGGAGCGTAGATGTGTTTTTATTAACTTCAGCTTGGAGAAGCTGCGTTCTCCACTGACAACTGTTACAGGAAGTGTTAGAAGAATGCACAGAGCAACAAAAGCATTTGGAAAGAGGGTGGTCATCTTATTTGTGCACATATATTCCAGAACAGCCTTTGGAGTTGATCCTGCTGAAATGTATCTTGAAAAGGCTTTCAGTTCATCACCTAAATCACTCGCATCAATATTGCGCATGTCATCATGTGCCAACACTGTCTCTAGTGCCCTGTATTGCTGGTGTAGGTCTTCTTCAGGTATAGTGAGGAGTTTTGGAATATCATACCACATCGCAAATATACTGCTGTGTTCCTTGAGCTGCATGAAACGTTCTTCAACTGGCTGTATTGCACAATTTAGCACCTGGTTAAAGAATTCAACTTTGAATTGTTGTTTGGGGTCTCTTATGGGATTATCCCGTGCCTCGTAATCAAAATGTCATCTTCTTCGGTGACTCTTGTATTCTTGAATGGGTGGGAAAATAACTTCAGTGTGAAGTTCCTCTGCCAACGTCTGTGCACTCTTCAGAACATTTTAAGATCCCTCATCTGACCGGTAAGACTGTAGGTATGACTTTGCTTTGTCCAGTTGTTCCATTGCTCCAGATATATCAAGGTCAACACCTTGGAGTCTCTTGCTTACAACATTTATTTCAAACAGTATGTCATGCCTCAACACTAAGCCACACAGAAATTTGAAGTTATGTATGTTTCTGGTGATTCCATTTCCCTCTGCTACTGTTCTCCCACAAACAGTTCCTGTCATAGCAGTATCCTCCATAATGGCAACTATGGCATCATCTATCTTCCCAATTTGGTGTTTGGTAGGCTTTATCGCCTTCACTCGACTTTCCCATCATGAGGCACTTAGTGGTTTCGGTGTCAGAGAGGATGTTCCCAGATGTTGCTTCAAAATTTGTGTGGCTGATATGATTAGGCCTATGATCGTGTCCCCTGAATAGATATGTGGACACAGTTGGCAATGGGCTCTGTTGCAAGGATAGGTTCCTGGGTTAGTGTTTTTGTTGTATGGTGTGTGGTTGCTGGTGAGTATTTGCTTCAGGTTGGGGGGCTGTCTGTAAGCAAGGACTGGCCTGTCTCCCAAGATCTGTGAGAGTGATGGATCGTCCTTCAGGATAGGTTGTAGATCCTTGATGATGTGCTGGAGAGGTTTTAGTTGGGGACTTAAGGTGACGGCTAGTGGCGTTCTGTTATTTTCTTTGTTGGGCCTGTCCTGTAGTAGTAACTTCTGGGTATTCTTCTAGCTCTGTCAGTCTGTTTCTTCACTTCAGCAGGTGGTATTGTAGTTGTAAGAATGCTTGATAGAGATCTTGTAGGTGTTTGTCTCTGTCTGAGGGGTTGGATCAGCCACACTATCAGAGGCTCATTCACCTGCACATCTACCAATGTGATATATGACATCATGTGCTAGCAATGCCCCTCTGCCATGTACATTGGCCAAACTGGACAGACTCTACGTAAAAGAATAAATGGACACAAATCAGATGTCAAGAATTATAACATTCAAAAACCAGTCAGAAGACACTTCAATCTCTCTGGTCACTCGATTACAGACCTAAAAGTGGAAATATTACGACAAAAAAACTTCAAAAACAGACTCCAATGAGAGACTGCTGAATTGGAATTAATTTGCAAACTGGACACCATTAAATGAGGCTTGAATAAAGACTGGGAGTGGATGGTTCATTACACAAAGTAAAACTATTTCCCCATGTTTATTTTTCCCCCTTACTGTTCCTCACACGTTCTTGTCAACTGCTGGAAATGGCCCACCTTGATTATCACTACAAAAGGATTTTTTTTTTTCCTCTCCTGCTGGTAATAGTTCACCTTACCTGATCACTCTCGTTACAGTTTGTATGGTAATGCCCATTGTTTCATGTTCTCTGTGTATATAAAATCCCCCTACTGTATTTTCCACTGCATGAATCCGATGAAGCAGCTCACGAAAGCTTATACTCAAATAAATTTGTTAGTCTCTAAGGTGCTACAAGTACTCCTTTTCTGTTTGTGTCTATGTATCTCAGGAGAGCGCCTTCCTGCTTAGATAGAAAAGCTTCATTTGCTTTCTTTCTTTTTCTGAATGCTGCCCCAGAGGGGTGTTTTCTTCTTTCACTCATGAATGCTGTTCTGTGCCAGCTATAGTGGCTCTCAACACTCAATTGAAGGGGACAAATAAGCAGGCTAGTAGCAGGGCCTGAGTGAGGGAAGATATCAGCGTCTTAAGGGCCTAACTGGCTGCTACTACTTCAGTTGGCTGCCGGTTCTCCTCAAGTGGGTTCAGGGAAGCAGCAGGAAACAGGAAGCTCCCCGAGAAGCTGGTGTTAATCAGTCCAGGCTTCTGGGGGTGCTAGAGAGGTACATAAGAGGCTCCTCCTCCTCTCTCTCCCTGTAGCTCCTGCTGCTTTCTGTTATTCCCTCTCACCTTTTCTCCTGCCTGCCTGTTATGTCTCTTGTGCCCTTCTTCCTCCAGCACAGCACTCCACCGTCTCTGTGCATCTAGAGCAGAGAGAATACATACGCACCAGCAGCAGATACAATTTTCTACACTCTGGGTCCTAGTAGCGCTCCCCACAGCCTGGCACCTGGCGGATGCCTCAGTTCGCCTCATGGTAAGGCCAGCCATGCCTTAGCGGGCGGCAGAGGAACGTTGGGAGGAGGTGCCCCCTCCCCCATGTTCCTCTGTTGGAGGAATCAGGGAGAAATCTAGGCATTCCCCCACATGGCACTCCCCTGCCAGGTGTGAGCAGTTTCTGACTACACCAGCAGCACACACCTCTGCGCTGCTGCGTGGGTGTCCCCTTGACCATGGCACCTCTGTGTGGTTTCCTGGGTGGCCCACCCCCAAGGCTGGGCCCGCATCCCTCCTTTGTCTCTGGCCCTTCCCAACTGATTAATATACATGAAAAACAAACATCGCCCCCAAACCTAGGCACAACAGGATGCTGGTTTGCTCTGCATGGGCTGTAGCCTTCCTCAACCCAGCTTATTGTCTACCTCAGCTATTCAGGCTGTGAGCGTGTGGGGGCAGCACCTGGCACAAGGGGACCAGATCTCAGGTGGCCTTTATGTGCTGTTAGTTCTAATACTACTATCTCCTGACATGCTGCAGCAGTGACCCCAGCACCCTCCCCACAAATCCAGCATTAACCTCACCAGCACCTCTCCAGAGCTACCCCCAGAAACCTCCTCACCAGCTACCCCTCAGTCTGGCAGGGACAGGCACAGCACTAACCTACTTAGCACTTGCCCCCTGCCAGATGTAACCCACACACCTTCTGTGTATGCTGCTCTGTCCCCTCTGGTGGCACTAAGACCACTTAGAGATTAATGAGTCTGCTCTATAGCCTTAGCGAAGGGCCCATGTGGCTTTTAGCTCATGCAGTACAGACTCATGCATTTAGCTCCAGAGGTCCCTGGTTCAATCCCACCTGCTGATGACTGGGGTTTGTCTGTGCCTACCTACCCCAGCTCCTACACACAGCTCCAGCCCCAATCAGCTAACCCCCAGCAACCACTTGGCTACTTCCATCAGCCATCCAGAAACCCTGGTCCCCCCACTACACATACAGCACCCGTCCAGCATCTTACCTACCCAGCAGTCCTTGCCTCCCTCCAGCCATAGGCAGCCCTTCTAGCTGCCTCCCTCACCTCCCCTGGAGATGGGGAGAATCACAACCGGAACCCTAAACTGTGTGGATGCGTTCTGCTGGCGGCTGACAGTACCGGGTTTACCTTGGCACCAATGGTGCCATGGGGCTGGGCCCAGAGTCAGAATGGGCCCTGTCCAGTCCGATGCCCCAGCCGGCTGAGCTGGCCAGGAAATCTGCCCCACCCCTGCCCTGCCTCTTCCCACCCCTGCTCCGCCCCAGACCCGCCCCCACTCCACCTCTTCCCCTGAGCAACATCCTAGGGGACTGCAGCAGGGGTCAGGCAGGTCCTGTACTCAACAGGCAGCAGGAAGTGGAGTGACCTGGCCCCAGCCTGCTCCACGCCACCAGTGAGTGCTGGGGGGTGGTTTCCCCCTGCCCCGCAGTCCCAAGGCTGGGAGCCGGGGAGCAGAGCAGAGCGGGCTGGGGCTGGGTCACTCCTCTTCCCGCCGCCCCACGTGTGCGGGGTTGGGCCTGCCCTGCAATCACCGGGCGGCAGGAAGTGGAGCGACCCAGCCCCAACCCACTCCGCTCCGCCAGCTTGTGCTGGGGGGCAGTTCCCCCCTGCCCTCCCAAGCCTGGGGAGGAGATGGAGCAGTGGGGAAGGGGCATGGGATGGGGAAGAGAAGGGGATAGGGGAAGCGGGGGCCCAGCATGCAGATCCCCTTGGCTCCCCTGTTAAGCAGGCCCATCAAACCCTCACCCTGACAAGCCCCAACTCCCCTCCATCTGTACCACCCCGATGAGCCCCCCCTCAGACGCCCTCCCCACTGAGCCCCAACCACCTACACCTGGATCCCCACCCAAATGAATCCCACCTCCCCTGCACCCAGACCCTGCCCCCCACTGAGCTCCAACCACTTTCACTTGGTCCCCCCTGCAGACTCCCATTGCCCCTGCACCTGGAACTTCCCTCTGCATCCAGATCCCCCACTGAGCTGCCTGCACCCAGACTGCCCCACACAGAACCCTCTTACCCCCATCTGGATCCCCCCACATTAAGTCCCTCTGCACTTGGATCCTGCTGCCAGGCTAAGCCTCCCTGCCCACAGGGTGTTTCTGTGGCAGGCATGACCCTTGTGCTGTGTCAGGGTGTCATAACCATACAGCTAAAGGGTAGCATAAAATCCCTCCTTTTCCTGTAAGGGGTTAAGAAGCTCAAATAACCTGGTTGGCACCGGACCAAAAGGACCAATAAGAGAAGAAGATCCTTTCAAATCTGTGGGGGGAGGTTTTTTGTTTTGTGCTTCTTTGTTATTCTCTCAGAACAAAGAGAGGGACCAGGCAGAAAAAAAGCCCCTCTCCTAAAACCATACAGGAAATAAGCCTCTAAGATTACAAATTGTAAGTATAGCAAGAGAATGTGTTAGTTTATCTTTTGTTTTAGCTTGTGAATTTTCACTGTGCTAAGAGGGAGGTTTATCCCTATTTTTTGTAACTTTGAAGTTTTGCCTAGAGGGGAGTCCTCTGTGTTTTAAATCTTATTACCCTGTAAAATTACCTTCCATCCTGATTTTACAGAGGTGCTTCTTTTTCTTTTTTTCCTTTATAATAAAGTTCTGTTTTTTTAAGAATCTGATTGGTTTTAAGTGTCCTAAAAACCCAAGGGTCTGGTCTGTGCTCATGTTGTTTACGTATCTGGTTGGTAGATTATTCTCAAGCCTCCCCAGGAAAGGGGGTGAAGGGCTTGTGGGAATATTTTGGGGAAACAGGAACTCCAAGTGGTCCTTTTCCTGAATCTTTGTCTAACTCACTTGGTGCTGGCAGTAGTACTCATCTAAGGACAGGGAAGGATTTGTGCCTTGGGGAAGTTTTTAATCTAAGCTGGTAGAAATAAGCTTAGGGGGTCTTTCACGCAGGTCCCCACATCTGTACCCCAGAGTTCAGAGTGGGGAGGGAACCCTGACACAGGGTCAGGTTCAGCCTCACTGCCAAGTCCCTGTCCCAGGGGTCCGGGGGAGGCTGCAGGGTATTCTCCCACCTCCATGCAGCTTGTGGCCTCTGCTCCCTACTGCCATGGTGGAGCTTCCACATTTATTTATTGTAAAAAAAAAAAAATTGCAGTGTTTTAAAATATTATGCACAGAATTTGATGCAGAATTCCCTCAGGAATATGGGGTGCTGTACAGCTGTCATGGTGGGACCATGAAGGGGGTGCTGGACAGTAGGGGATCTGTGGGTGGGGGAGCTGGGCAGGGGGTATGGTGTGCAGGGTGCTGTGTAGTTGTGGTTGGAGGTCAGCGGGAGGGGTCTCTGGGCAGGAGGTGCTGGGCATAGCGGGTCCCGGAGCACTGGGCATAGGGATCTGTGGGGGAGGTCTCTGGGTGAGGGGGCGCTGGGCAGTGTGGAAGAGGCACGCTGGCAGCACAGGGATGGGTGGGCCAGTGTGTGTCTAGCAGTTGTATGTTTGTAAACAGTGTCCTTGTGCTGGCCTGAGTGGGGCCACTCCCACTGCACTGCGCCTCATTGCCTCCAACTGGCCCCTCACTCTGTGGACCGCCGCCCCATCACATGCCCTATTTCCCCAAATATGTTTGGCGCTGGGCCACAAAAAGTTAATCCGTCCGTGGCAGTCGGCACAGTGCCTGCCACCCCGAGCTCCTTCACCAGGAGCCATGCTTTGCCGCAAAGGTTCTCTGGGGCTCCTGCATGGATGCTGTTGTGCCTCCCAAGTCTCTGCCAGAGGGATGGGCGAGGGCTCCCCTCTCTGTTCCCTTCCCCTGGTGCCTGTTCTCTCTGTGTCTGTGCAGGGGAGCCACGTGCCACGCTTGAGGTCAGGGCCTCGGGCACAGCCTCTCGCACCCGCTCCTTCGTTAACCCATATAGTCCCTCTCCTCCACTGTGGCCTGCCTGGTGACGGCAAGCTGGCTGGCACAGCTAGTGTGGGGACCGGCTGCCACTGGCCTGTGGGTGGCTAGGGAGGGGTTCCTGGCTGGACAGAGCTTCCATGGGAGTGAGGTGCGGTGGCAGCCCCAGCCCGTCAGTGCCCCCGTGCCCGGGTCGCCCCCATCCCTTGATACAGGGCTCTGGGAGATGGCACCCCAGCGGGGGAGGCGGGGAAATGGGCTCACTGCCCTGGGCTCTGCTGAGCGCCCTCTGAACGCTGCCCCGAACTGCCGGCTCCGGTGCACGGCACCTGCCCGGAGTGAACGGTCGGCCACTGGGCGAAGGGGCTCAGACCCTTGGGGCGGGCGCGGGATCCCCAGCTTCCAGGCGCCGGTGCCAGCCGCTGGCCCGGGCTGCTCCTCCTCTGCCCCTGCCCCGGCCGAGCGGAGACACAATAGCCAGGCTCCTCCTCCCGCCCCCTGCCCTGCAGCCGATCCCAGTCAGCCGCCAGCCCGGCGCGCTCCGTCAACACTCGCTGCGCTAGCGGAGCCCTGCGCCCTCCCCGGGGGACATGCGCGGCGCGCCCCGGCAGCGCCCCTTGCCGCGCACCTAGCCCGAGGGAGCGGTCGGAGTCAGGGTCTCCGCTGCGGCCGCCCTGCCCGCTGCCCCCATGGCTCAGCCCCTGGTGCTGCTGTGTTGCTGCGCTGCGCTCGTGGCTGCGGGCAGGGGCGCTCCCCCGACTGCGACCCCCGCCCGGCCCGGCCCGGCCCGCACCTCGCAGCCGGAGGGGGTCCCAGAGGAGGAGCCCCTGCAAAACGAGGCGGACAACCAGGAGAACATCTTATCTCAGGTAACCTCCCCCAGTGTGCAGAGCCGAACTGCCCTGGCTCCAACCGGGCTTGGGGATCCCTCGCCAGGAAGCTGCGAGTGTGTGTGTCTCTCTCCCGGCTCTGCACAAAGGCGCTGGGACTTGGCCCTCTGGTGCCAAGTTTCCCTAAAGGACGCTGGCGCTTTAACCCCTCCAGCACCGCTTGCTCTAAGGCAGCGGTTCTAAAACTGGGGGTCGGGACTCCTTAGGGGGTCACGAAGTTATTACATGGGGGGGGTCACGAGCTGTCAGCCTCCACCACAAACCCCGCTTTGCCTCCAGCCTTTATAAAGGTGTTAAATATATAAAAAGTGTTTTTAATTTATAAGGGGGGTCGCACTCAGAGGCGTGCTATGTGAAAAGGGTCATCAGTACAAAAGTTTGAGAACCACTGCTCTAAGGTGAGGCTCCCAGCAAGGCAGCGAGTGGCTAAGGGAGAGCCAAATTCCTGTGGCTTTTACTAATCTGAACTGTCTTGCCCTCCCGCTTTGGGAACTGGATTAGTTATGGGAGCTGAGAACAGGAGAGGTTTATTATTCTGATTATTGCTGCATATAGTTAATTACCAATTCGCATAGTTCATTCCATTCATCCTTTTGTTTATTTGCAACTGCAGCAGAGTAATTGTTCCCTGATCCCTGTGTACAGATGAACTGCTGTATAGGGAACTGGAAAATCAATTCACAGCTTCTCTGTATCATAGAGAAATGATTGAAAATCAAGAATATTCCATGTATGCAGTGTTGGAGCCTGTTGGTCCTAGGATATTAGACAGACATGGTGGGTGAGGTCATATCTTGTATTCTGTTGGTGAGAGAGGCAAACTTTCCAGCTAACACAGAGCTCTTCTTCAGACCAGACCTCCTGGCTGCTCCTGTGTCTGAATGTTTTATACACAAATCAGACCTGAGGAAGAGTTCAATGTAAGCTCCAAAGCTTGTCTCTCTCACCAACAAAAGTTGGTCCAATCAAAAATCTTACCTCCCCCACCTTGTCTCAAGAATAGTGCATCTGGATTAAAGCAGCAAAGTTCAGGGTGTGTTCTCTGTTAGATTTGGCAGATGTACTGTGCAGTATTATCTGTCCTTGGAAATGTCTAACACAGAATAATATTGAAAACATACTGTCAAGTTATTTTTATACTTCAATTTCAAGACTGATTTCTGTGAATATCCATAAAGGAAACCTGTGGAATTGTAGGAGACTATTCAAAATTATATATTACCAGGAAGTATATGGGTTACGTTTATGCATTATTCCAGACCACGCATTGACTCCCTTAACTCCTAAAACCCCCCGAAGTAGGGCACCTTGTATGTAGTTGCAAAGAATTCAGTGGATTAACTCTGATGGAATATTTAATATAATGTATATTTAATATACTGATGGAGTATTTAATATAAAATGTGGTGGCTCTGTCCCTTTGTTTAAATTTAAATTTTGCCAAACCCTTTGTAGATAAGGACTGTTTGGGCTTGAGCAATTTCTTTTCCAACGGTGAAAGGAAATACCCCACCAGAAATCCCTCTTTCCCAAATAGCTAAGTAGCAAAAAACCAAGCACTCGAAGAAATGTTAGTCAGCAATTTGTGTAAGCAGTGACCTATTTGTGTAAGCAGTGACCTATTTCTGCAAGGTTCAGAGTGTCTGAGCCTTTCTCAAAAACTTTACAAAGCAAACCAAAAGTAAAATCTTATGTTAGGAGCAAACTGATGCATTGTGATTTTCTTGTGATTAGTTGCTAGGTGACTATGACAAGGTGAAAGCAGTGTCTGAAGGCTCCAACTGTCAGTGTAAGTGTCTGGTCAGACCTCTGGGCCGAGGCGCCTGCCAAAGGATTAATGAAGGCACTTCCAAAGCAGAGGATTTTTACACCGTAGAAACCATCTCTTCAGGGCCCGATTGCAAGTGTGCCTGCGTGGCTCCACCTTCTGCTCTGAACCCTTGTGAGGGGGACTTCAGGTTGAAGAAGTTGCGGGAAGCAGAGAGCAGTGACTTAAAGGTATCAGTATAGTTCCTTTTCAATGGGAGGGCAAGTTTGCAGAAGACCATGTGCAGCTGAAGCAGGCTTGGCTTGCCCTTTGTAGGTTCAGCC
The DNA here is from genome assembly GCF_965152275.1 of Natator depressus. Lineage (NCBI taxonomy): Eukaryota > Metazoa > Chordata > Testudines > Cheloniidae > Natator > Natator depressus. The sequence continues at coordinate 40,960,721 of NC_134241.1, read as the reverse complement.
CCGGAGGAAGATCCGTTATAAGGTGTACAAACCTAGATTGATTACCTCAGCTGGAAAAGCTGCTGCTAACACTTTGGTGCCAAGTTTTGGCTGTGATAATGTACAGGAAGCCTCAATTACATGAGGGAAATTGTTGCCACCAGCTAGCAAGTGTTAAAATATCCACAGACAAAAGAGAGGCAATATTTTCCTGAACACTATGTACAGCATAGTTCCTATCCACACAGCAGTGATTTTCACTTATTCAGTGTAGAACTACTGCTGACATCTGTGGAAGGAGCACATGCAGACATGAGCGGTGGGTATCTTAGGCCAGGGAAGACCCCACCCATGCTCTGCCCTGAGACCCAGCTCCTGCACTTCCCCCATGGCCCCGCCCACACTGCTCCTCTTCCTGCCCTTGCTCAGCCTCTCCCAGAAAGCCGGCTGGGGCTAGGGTGAGCGGGCTGGCGCTCAGGCTGGCCAGAGTGGCTGGTGCGTGGGCCAGCTGGCAGTGGCCCGGGGCTCAGGGCAGCTGGGGCAGGGCTCCTCTGACCACAGTGCGGGGGCTCAGGGCTCCACTGGAAGGGGAGAGGGCAGAAGGGATGGGGTAGGGACGGGTCCTTGGGCAGAAGGGGTAGAGCTGGGGGGTACCCTCCCTGAATGGAGGGCTCACGCGCTGCCCATGCATGCAGAAGAGTACAGAACATGCAACAGATCTGAAATCTGCAATGTTGAAAAGATATTAACAAGTGGATTGGAGAGGAGAATGTTGCCCTGAAAGCACAGAGCATCCACAGCAGATGTTGCCTATTCCAGTCTGAAATAAAATCCAGTTAAAAAGAACTGGTTATAAACTTTGCCAACTCATCATAACATCAGTAGTATAATTTAAAACTCTCTTTTTCTGATCTTGTTGCACTTTAATTACCTAGTACTTTTTTACAAATGTTATCTCTTGGCTGCTCTTGTGTCTGCATGTTTTATACACAAATCTAGCTTAAATGAGCCATAAGGGAGTGATTTTAAATGAACACACCACAGTGGTTTTACTCCTAAAGTTGACACTCAATCCTTAAGTCACATTGTTTTCTCTGATTGCTATACCTCTTGCAATGTGAAATTCTCATTTGCTGCTCTGTGGATTCAGAGACACAGAATGAGCTGAGCCAAGGATGGCGTGCATATTTGTCACTTGTCATTAAAATACTGAATGGGGTTACATCACTTTGTTAAACTGCTGCTCCATTTCACTCCATTGGAGGCAAGTGTGACCCTGGCAGATCAGTCTGTAAGGCATTTTGGGTTCCTTTGGGATGAAGGTTACTACAATGTAAATATAAGATTGATATTGCAGTGAACGATCTTGCACTGGTAGGGGACGGAATAGGTGAATTAACAGGTCAATAGGTCTTTCCCATTTAAAATTTTTGTGATTCTACAGTAACTTATTAACCCTTTCCTTTCCAAATGACATAGTGAAGATCCTTTTATGGACTGAGAACTGGTTAAAAGACAGGGAACAAAGGGTAGGAATAAATGGTAAATTTTCAGAACGGAGAGGGGTAACTAGTGGTGTTCCCCAAGGGTCAGTCCTAGGACCTGTCCTATTCAACGTATTCATAAATGATTTGGAGAAAGGAGTAAACAGTGAGGTGGCAAAGTTTGCAGACGATACTAAATTGCTCAAGATAGTTAAGACCAAAGCAGACTGTGAAGAACTTAAAAAAGATCTCATAAAACTAGGTGATTGGGCAACAAAATGGCAAATGAAATTTAATGTGTATAAATGTAAAGTAATGCACACTGGAAAAAATAACCCCAACTATACATACAATATGATGGAGGCTAATTTAGCTACAACTAATCAGGAGAATGATCTTGGGAGTCATCATGGATAGTTCTTTGAAGACGTCCACGCAGTGTGCAGTGGCAGTCAAAAAAGCAAACGGGATGTTAGAAATCGTTAAAAAGGGGACAGAGAATAAGACAGAGAATATCTTATTGCCCTTATATAAATCCATCGTACGCCCACATCTTGAATACAGTGTACAGATGTGGTCCCCTCATCTCAGAAAAGATATACTGGCATTAGAAAGGGTTCAGAGAAGGGCAACTAAAATGATTAGGGGTTTGGAACAGGACCCATATGAGGAGACATTAAAGAGGCTAGGACTTTTCAGCCTGGAAAATAGGAGACTAAGGGGGGATATGATAGAGGTATATAAAATCATGAGTGGTGTGGAGAAAGTGAATAAGGAAAAGTGATTTACTTGTTCCCATAATATAAGAACTAGGGGCCACCAAATGAAATTAATGGGCAGCAGGTTTAAAACAAATAAAAAGAAGTTCTTCTTCACTCAGCGCACAGTCAACGTGTGGAACTCCTTGCCTGAGGAGGTTGTGAAGGCTAGGACTATAACAGGGTTTAAAAGAGAACTGGATAAATTCATGGAGGTTAAGTCCATTAATGGCTATTAGCCAGGATGGGTAAGGAATGGTGTCCCTAGCCTCTGTTTGTCAGAGGGTGGAGATGGATGGCAGGAGAGAGATCACTTGATCATTATCTGTTAGGTTCACTCCCTCTGGGGCACCTGGCATTGGCGACTGTCCGTAAAAAGGATACTGGGCTGGATGGATCTTTGGTCTGACCCAGTATGGCCATTCTTATGGTCTTAGTGAACAGTTATGAACAAGTCTGGGGACTTATCAGTTGGAAGTGACAGAGGAGGAGAATGATCTGGGGGTATTGGTCATTCACAGATTGACTATGAACTGCCAATGAGATGCAGCCATGAAAAAGGCTAATGCAGTCCTCCTAGGATGTATCAGAACAGATATTTCCAGTTGAGATTGGGAAGTGTTCTTACCATTGAACAAGGCATTGGTGAGACCTCATCTGGTATACTGGGTGAAATTCTGGTCTCCTATGTTTAAGAAATATGAATTCAGACTGGGACAGGTGCAGAGAAGGGCTACTAGGATGGTCTGAGGAACTGAAAACCTACCTTATGAGAGGAGACTGAAAGAGCTTGTCTTGATTAGCCTAATCAAACGAGGCTGAGGGGAGCTATGATTGCTCTGTCTATATACATCAGAGGGATAAATACCAGGGAGGGAGAGGAGTTATTTAAGTTAAATCCAGTGTTGACACAAGAACAAATGGATATAAACTGGCCATCAACAAGTTTAGGTTTGAAATAACATGAAGGTTTCTACCCATCAGAGGAATGTAGTTCTGGAACAGCCTCCCAGTGAGGGCAAAAAACCTAACTGACTTCAAAACTGAGCTTGAGAAGTGTCTGGAGGGGATGGTAATGATGAGACTGCCTACAATGGCATGTAGCTGATCTGTGACTGCTAGTAGCAAATATCTCCAATGGCTGGAGATGGGGCATTGAGTTACTACAGAGAGTTCTTTCCGGGGTGTCTGCCCGGTGAGTTTTCCCCACATGCTCAGGGTCTAACTAATCACTATATTTGGGGTCAGGAAGGAATTTTCCCCTGGGTCAGATTGGCAGAGACCCTGGGAGTTTTCACCTTCCTCTGCAGCATGGGGCACAGGTCACTTGCAGGTTTAAACTAGAGTAAATGGTGGATTCTCTGTAACTTGAAGCCTTTAAACCAGGATGGATTTGATTTAAAACAACAACATTATGTATCCTGGATTTTTTTCTTCAACAGCAAACATATAATATTTTAACAAAACAAGCATATGAATTTTTGAATTTAGTTAAACATTCAAGTTTTTTAAAATCAGGTTTGTTTTTGTTAAAATTGTTTTTTATAGTTAAATGAATCATAGAATATCAGGGTTGGAAGGGACCTCAGGAGGTCATCTAGTCCAACCCCCTGCTCAAAGCAGGACCAATCCCCAATCAAATCATCCCAGCCAGGGCTTTGTCAAGCCTGACCTTAAAAACTTCCAAGGAAGGAGATTCTACCACCTCCCTAGGTAACGCATTCCAGTGTTTCACCACCCTCCTGGTGAAAAAGTTTTTCCTAATATCCAACCTAAACCTCCCCCACTGTAACTTGAGACCATTACTCCTTGTCCTGTCCTCTTCTACCACTGAGAATAATCTAGAACCATCCTCTCTGGAACCACCTCTCAGGTAGTTGAAAGCAGCTATCAAATCCCCCCTCATTCTTCTCTTCCGTAGACTAAACATTCCCAGTTCCCTCAGCCTCTCCTCATAAGTCATGTGTTCCAGACCCCTAATCATTTTTGTTGCCCTTCGCTGGACTCTCTCCAATTTATCCACATCCTTCTTGTAGTGTGGGGGCCCAAAACTGGACACAGTACTCCAGATGAGGCCTCACCAATGTCGAATAGAGGGGAACGATCACGTCCCTCAATCTGCTGGCTATGCCCCTACTTATACATCCCAAAATGCCATTGGCCTTCTTGGCAACAAGGGCACACTGCTGACTCATATCCAGCTTCTCGTCCACTGTCACCCCTAGGTCCTTTTCCGCAGAACTGCTGCCTAGCCATTCGGTCCCTAGTCTGTAGCGGTGCATTGGGTTCTTCCGTCCTAAGTGCAGGACCCTGCACTTATCCTTATTGAACCTCATCAGGTTTCTTTTGGCCCAATCCTCCAATTTGTCTAGGTCCCTCTGTATCCTATCCCTGCCCTCCAGCGTATCTACCACTCCTCCCAGTTTAGTATCATCCGCAAATTTGCTGAGAGTGCAATCCACACCATCCTCCAGATCATTTATGAAGATATTGAACAAAACCGGCCCCAGGACCGACCCCTGGGGCACTCCACTTGACACCGGCTGCCAACTAGACATGGAGCCATTGATCACTACCCGTTGAGCCCGACAATCTAGCCAACTTTCTACCCACCTTATAGTGCATTCATCCATTAAATGAAATATTTAAAAAAAAAACAAAACAAAAATTAAATTGACACTATCAGCCAGGTCAACATGAGAAACTTAAAATATTGGCTTCTGCAGCTAACTCAGTCGTCTTCACCTTCATTTTCCTGTTTGTTCATAATCTGGAAAAGAAAAATAAGCTTTCCTGCTTTTTCAGGTCTCAAACGATTTCTCAGTTTGGAATGAATTAGTCCAAAGGAAGAAAATATTCTTTCTACACCACCAGAAGAAGCTACTGCTATTAAAACTGAGATTTTCACTTCAACAGTTTCTGAATCCAAGTGCTTAAGTGACTTCCACCAGTTCACTGATGTGACTTTCTTTAAAACATCATCAGCAAACATATTTCTTGAATGGTTCAGCCTTAGCTCTGAAGTTTATTATGGTTGGCATTATGGAGGGATGATTGCTGGATGTCCACGTCCTAGCCAACTCCTCTTCTTCAGCAGTTCAGGTTTGACCCTGGTACCGAGAATTGAGAATATTTGCAAGAAAATGAGCTGGAGATAGTGCTTGTCCCATTCTTTTTTTTAATGCTTGTAATTTAACTCTGTCGTACATTTCTCTTTTTAAGATCTCACTCAGTTCCTTCCAAATGTCAACACCATCAGCAATAAAACAGCGATTTCCCTGCATTTTGTTCAAGGCTACAGAAATAGGCTTCAGGGTACTCAGCATGGGTTCAACCTTTCTCTTAAGCCCAATGGTGAGAACTTTGGCTGTGACAGTGCCATCTATTTTTTCATGATTTTGTTCACAAAGTGTCATCAGATTTGGCCAGTTCTTGATATAGTGCTCAAAACAGTCCCCTACTGAGTTCCATCGCCTGTCTTGTGGGAGAGTTGGCTTGGTTCCTCCCACTTTTTTCTGAGCAGCTGCTACAAAGTGGTTGTTACGGAAGTATTTTGCAATTTCAACGACATTAGCTTATATTTCTGGAATACCGAAGTCTTTGGCTAGGAGGTACATCAAATGAGCACTGCAACTGTATGTTGTTAGCTTGGGACTCTCTTCTAAATTTCTTCTCATCTTGGATACATTTGCAGCATTGTCTGTGACCAAGTTGCGTACTAAACATTTGAATTTTTTTTCACGGATTGTTATAGCTTTTACTGCTACCTCTTGTAAGTATTCTGCTGAGTGTGCATTTCCTGATGTATCAGTTGTTTCTGTAAGGAAGACATTCCCTTCTTCTGTTGTCACACAACCACATACAACAGGATCATTGTGGACATTGCTCCACCCATCAAGACTCAGGTTAACAATTTCACTCTCTAGACCTTTTGCACACTGCTCAAGTTCTCTTTCATACGCTTTATCCAGCAATTTTCCTGCGACTTCTGTTCTGTTGGGTGGACTGTATCCTGGTCTTAATGACTGAACCATGTTAATGAAGTGTGGGTTCAACGTCTCAATCATACAGAAAGGAGAGTTTGTTGCATAAACAAATGGGGCAATTTTTTCATGAATTACTTCTTTTTGTAATCTGCTGGTTCTTATCACAAACATATCTATGGTTGTTTCTGGATGATGGAGATTTTTTTTTCTTTTTGCTCCAGGTTATATACTGTGGCTATGTGACATACATTATGTGACTGAAGCACTATCATTGGCAGATAACTCTGAAACTATAGAAAATGATGGTGATCTTGAAGGTGGATAGTCTCCAGAATCCTGTATGTTGAGGATGGATTCTCCTAAACAAAATAAGTCAATGCACTTATTTAATTATTATTACCATACTGCTCATTTAGTATTACTCATTGCATTGACTGACACTCAGTACTACTTTAAAGGTGAAATTGTAAAAGGAAGATCTGCCTATTTCAGCTCTTTATTTTTTATCACAACTGCATCTAAAATGATAGTACCTATCTATCTATCAAAAAACTATATTTTTTGCTCAAACATGAGAATTCAAGAATAGTCCAGAAGGAAGACAGACAGTCCTTTAAGAAAGAAGTATGAAATAAAAAAGTTTACCAACCTGAAGATCCTGAAAGTTTAGACATGTTCCTTTCATCATCTTCAGTGCAGCTTCCTCCTGAGAAGGAACACTTCTCATGATGTTGTTTCATTCAGGCAACCAGGCCTTGCATTTCTTTGTTGCACTGTTTGCATTTTTCATGCATGCCTGTTATCCACAGGTAGAGGAACTTCATTAAAATATTCCCAGACTGGGTCTCTTTTACAGCCCGCTGCCATTATAGGTTTTCCCTTCTAGTGAGAGAATGGTATGGTAGATCTCAAATCAATGAAGGCTACACTCAGAAAGACCTCAAGACTTCTGGAATATGCTGCTCATACAGTTTCACTTTTGTTTCTACTGCCTTCTCACATTTATCTCCAGACTACTTCTCCTTGTCCAGATCTATTCCGCCCCCAACAATCTTCTGTTCATTGAACTTTTTGAAACTTTGCACTTTTAGAGAGAGGTAAGGGATTGACTCTGTGTACACAAATTTGCAGAGGGACAATAGGGTTGAGATCTGTTATTTCTCACCTCTATATATTATTTATTTATTTAAAAACATTTTTTGCTGTAAGCATGTTATCTCTGGAAACACTAATCCATAGTTTGAGAACTGCAAAACTAAGCATCTCTGATGGTATCTTCTAGGCTGAGCACTGAGTCCTATTGGGTAGATAGAAAGATTAACCTAAATAATCTATACAGAAGCCCCTAGAACCCCATAAAATTGGGGTCCCTAATCCATGCACTATTGGAACTCATTTACAAAACTTTTCTTAAACATTACATGAATATATTGTCTAATACTATAGAATTAGAATGTGTAATCCCTATTCCATGATGAGATAGGTTTTTTCCTCAAAAAGCATTTTATCAAAAAATCTGATTTAAATAAAAAAATCAGATTTTTTTAATTAAAAAAAAAGCATTGATTTTTTTCCCACCCTGCTTTAAACCATTATTTGAGGACTTCAGTAACTCAGCCAGAGGTTAGGGGTCTATTACAGGAGGGGAAGGGGGGTTTCTGTGGCCTGTGATGTGCAGGAGGTCAGACTAGATGATCATATTGGTCCCTTCTGGCCTTAAAGTCTATGAAACTGTGAGACTTTGCAGCCAATGTCACTGGACCTACAACTTTGCTTAGTAGTCTTCCTATTCATTGTCTGCATAGGCCAGGGGGACCCCTCTCCGAGGAGCTGTTACTGTGGATGGTGTCAGTGCATAGTTAGAACAGTACCCAGTGCATGGATAAGCTATATGTTATCCAGCTTTTTGCACAGTACTATGTTTGGTTTTACATGGTGACTCAGTTCACTGTAATGGCTCCATTACCATGTTTGCAGTCACAGCTCAGACAAAGTGAGAGGTATGGAATCATTATGATGATAAAAGGCAAACCCACACAGGGTCTCTTTGTTTATTGTGAGTTAATTTGAGAGTCAAGTGACAGACCCAGACATTGAAGTTCTCTTTATCCACAGACATGTGCAACAGCAAAATGAGCTTCCCGCACAACATCCACAGCAGCCTGTCCCAAGCCCAGCACTGAGAGCCTGCCTCTAGGAGGAGTTCATTCTCCATGGCTAGTTCAGTCCTTGGCCTCTGCTGAGACTCCCCCCATGGAGGTATTTACAGCCAGTTGTGGTGTGGATACTTGTCAGCTTGGAATGGGCTGAACCCCGCCAGCTCAGTTCAGAAAGATCCCTCAACAGAGTTAGCCAAACATTTTTTTGCTGTAAAAACCAAGCTGCAGAAGTTGTGAGAACAGGCTCTCTCTCACAATGGGCAACACTTCCTAGTGCCAGACAGGCCAGCAATATATAGCCACAGTGTTTCTCTTATTATTGTGACATTTCTTGTCTGAGCGGAAGCCACGCACTGTAAAGCCAGGCAGGGGGAAGACATGCACTTCTGATTTTTAAACTTTCGCCATGGGAAATGAATCACTGAGTCATAGATTTTAAGTCCAGAAGGGAATCACCTAGGCTGACCTCCTGTATATCACAGACCATTACATTTTACACAGTTACCCTGGTACTTCCGAATCCCCCACTTCCCTGGAGAGTTTGTTCTAATGGCTAAATTCTGTCCCTGTTAGAAATGTGGGCCTTATTCTCATTGAGATTGGCCTGGCTTCAGCTTCCAGCCATTGATTCTTATTTTGCCTTTCTCTGCTAGGTTAAAGAGACCTTTAGTATTCATTATTTTCTCCCTGTGGAGGTATTGGTACACCATAATCAAATCACCTCTTGATTTTTTTATTAAGCTGAAGAGATGGAGCTCTTTAAGTCTTTCATTATCAGGCATTTTCTCCAGCCCTCAAATAATTTTAGTGGTTCTTTTTTGCACCTTTTCCAATTTTTCAATATCCTTTTTAAGATTTGGACACCAGAACTGGATGCATAATCCAGGATCAGTCTCATCAAGGCCGTATACAGAGGTAAAATCACCTCCCTACTGCTACTCTCCTGTTTATACATCCAAGCATCACATTAGCCGTTTATCCCACAGTGCCAGACTGAGAGCTCATTTTTAGTTGCTCATCCACTATGACTCCTAAATCTTCCCAGAGTCACTGCTTGCCAGGATACAGGCCGTCCTCCTGTAGTTATGGCTTGCATTCTTTGCTCTCAGATGTATGGTCGTGCATGACTGGATGGCTTGGAGGACTTTTAATGGACTCTACAACTTTTCTTTGCTAGGTCAGTGGTACATATCCAGCCACTATTAACAATGTGACTATCTGATGGCTGTTTGGTAGCTTATGTAAACTCTGTTGATGGTCTCAGTCTAGTTCTCAGTGGAGAGTAAATGCATATCCACAAAGCAGACTGTGTCACAAAAAGCTGCCATGTTATTTAACACAAAGTCTCCCCTGCTGGCAGGCTTAGCAGAGTAGCCACAGAGCCTGGACTGGAAGGACACTGGGTACCACTCAGCTGTGCCTGAGAGAAGCTTGCAGAGAGCTGCCTGTATTAAATGCCATGCTCAGGGGTGTCTGCTGAGCACCTGACTCCCAAAATACAGGGGCGTGGGGAGAAAACTTTTTTCAGAAGCTAAGACGATAAAATTTTGCATTTCTGTAGCATCAGACAAATACTATAAACCTACCTCCCTCCTCACCTCACAGTGACATAGTGAATCTCCACACAATAAGATTTGAAATCATGTTTTCCAGGAGAGGAAATTGAGGCACAGCCAAGTGATTCGCCCAAGGTCATGGAAGGAATCATTGTCAGAGCTTTAACCAGAAGACCTTCCTCCCAGGAATGGATGTTTTCATGATTTTTTCCCAATTCAAAGGGAGCAGTTTTGCAGAGGGATGTAAACGTCCCCCTGCCAGAATGTGAACAGAACTGTTAGAATCTTGTATTACAGACCCCCAGACCATGCAAAACTCATCTGACTTGGCGTTTTTGTTACAAACTCAAAACTCAGCCTAAATTATATGAAACAAATTTCTGTAGTGCATGAATCTTTTGAGGGACTCTGGGCAGTGTATGATTCCTACATGAAATGGGTGAAACACAGCAGTTGTTGCTGAGTTTTACTGTGGGTTTTTAGGACCATTTCAATTAAAAACTCAAAGCAAAGTTTGAGGAGTGTGGATCAGTGGGAATTGGAATCAAAGAGGAAGTTCCTACAAACCATTGTGGCTTCTGCACTCTCCAACTGCACCTAGACTGTAGCAGTGGTTTCAGTAATATGTTTATTATGTGGATACTTGTCCATTAAGACATGTATTGAAGGGTTTCTTCAAGTATGTCAGCAACAAGAAGAAAGTCAAGGAAAGTGTGGGCCCCTTACTGAATGAGGGAGGCAACCTAGTGTCAGAGGATGTGGAAAAAGCTAATGTACTCAATGCTTTTTTTGCCTCTGTCTTCACGAACAAGGTCAGCTCCCAGACTACTGCACTGGGCAGCACAGCATGGGCAGGAGGTGACCAGCCTCCTGTGGAGAAAGAAGTGGTTCGGGACTATTTAGAAAAGCTGGACGAGCACAAGTCCATGGGGCCGGATGCATTGTATCCGAGAGTGCTAAAGGAGTTGGTGGATGTGATTGCAGAGCCATTGGCCATTATCTTTGAAAACTCATGGCGATCATGGGAGGTCCCGGATAACTGGAAAAAGGCTAATGTAGTCCCATCTTTAAAAAAGGGAAGGAGGAGGATCCTGGGAACTACAGGCCAGTCAGCCTCACCTCAGTCCCTGGAAAAATCATGGAGCAGGTCCTCAAGGAATCAATTCTGAAGCACTTAGAGGAGAGGAAAGTGATCAGGAACAGTCAGCATGGATTCACCAAGGGCAAGTCATGCCTGACTAATCTAATTGCCTTCTATGATGAGATAACTGGCTCTGTGAATGAAGGGAAAGCAGTGGACGTGCTGTTCCTTGACTTCAGCAAAGCTTTTGATACGGTCTCCCACAGTATTCTTGCCAGCAAGTTAAAGAAGTATGGGCTGGATGAATGGACTATAAGGTGGATAGAAAGCTGGCTAGATTGTCGGGCTCAACGGGTAGTGATCAATGGCTCCATGTCTAGTTGGCAGCCAGTATCAAGCGGAGTGCCCCAAGGGTGGGTCCTGGGGCCGGTTTTGTTCAATATCTTCATAAATGATCTGGAGGATGGTGTGGACTGCACCCTCAGCAAGTTTGCAGATGACACTAAACTGGGAGGAGAGGTAAATACACTGGAGGGTAGGGATAGGATACAGAGGACCCTAGACAAACTGGAGGATTGGGCCTAAAGAAATCTGATGAGGTTCAACAAGGACAAGTGCAGAATCCTGCACTTAGGACGGAAGAATCCAATGCACCGCTACAGGCTAGGGACCGAAAGGCTCGGCAGCAGTTCTGCAGAAAAGGACCTAGCGGTTACAGTGGACGAGAAGCTGGATATGAGTCAACAGTGTGCCATTGTTGCCAAGAAGGCCAATGGCATTTTGGGATGTATAAGTGGGGCATTGCCAGCAGATCGAGGGACGTGATCGTTCCCCTCTATTCGACACTGGTGAGGACTCATCTGGAGTACTGTGTCCAGTTTTGGGCCCCACACTACAAGAAGGATGTGGATAAATTGGAGAGAGTCCAGCGAAGGGCAACAAAAATGATTAGGGGACTGGAACACATGAGTTATGAGGAGAGGCTGAGGGAACTGGGGATGTTTAGTCTACGGAAGAGAAGAATGAGGGGGGATTTGATAGCTGCTTTCAACTACCTGAAAGGGGGTTCCAAAGAGGATGGCTCTAGACTGTTCTCAGTGGTAGCAGATGACAGAACAAGGAGTAATGGTCTCAAGTTGCAGTGGGGGAGATTTAGGTTGGATATTAGGAAAAACTTTTTCAGTAGGAGGGTGGTGAAACACTGGAATGCGTTACCTAGGGAGGTGGTGGAATCTCCCTCCTTAGAAGTTTTTAAGGTCAGGCTTGACAAAGCCCTGGCTGGGATGATTTAATTGGGGATCGGTCTTGCTTTGAGCAGGGGGATAGACTAGATGACCTCCTGAGGTCCCTTCCAGCCCTGATATTCTATGAAAATACCAATTCATTTCACCCTGAGCCAAAGCTGACGGGGGGAACGTTTCCCTGTGGCTGGAGGGAGGAGGCGTGTGAGAGACGGGGCGCAGGGCCGGAGGGAGCAGGTGTGTGAGAGACTTTGGTATGCAGGGCCAGAGGGAGCATGCGTGAGAGACGTCAGGGCTCGGGGCCGGAGGGAGTAGGCAGGTGAGAGATGTCGGGGTGCAAGGCTGGAGGGAGCAGGCGTGTGAGAGATGTCGGGGCGCAAGGCTGGAGGGAGCAGGCGTGTGAGAGATGTCGGGGCGCAAGGCTGGAGGGAGCAGGCGTGTGAGAGATGTCGGGGCACAGGGCTGGAGGGAGGAGGTGCATGAGAGAGGTCGGGGCTCGGGGCCAGAGGGAGCAAGCATGTGAGAGATGTTGGGGTGAGGGACTGGAGGGAGCAAGCGCGTGAGAGACATCATGGCTTGGGGCCGGAGGGATCAGGCATGAGAGAGACATCGGGACGTGGAGCTGGAGGGAGCAGGTGTGTGAGAGACATCAGGGCATGGGGCTGGAGGGAGCAGGCATGTGAGAGACGTCGGGACACAGGGCCAGAGGGAGCAGGCATGTGAGAGACGTTGGGTCACGGAGCTTGAGAGAGCAGCCGTGTGCGAGACAACGGGTGCAGGACCGGAGGGAGCAGGTGCGTGAGAGATGTCGGGGTGTAGAGTTGGAAGGAGCAGGCGTGTGAGAGACGTTGGGGTGCTGGGCCAGAGAGAGTAGGTGTGTGAGAGACGTCGGGATGCAAGGTTGGAGGGAGCAGGCACATGAGAGATTTCGGGGAGCAGGAGAGAACTGGCATGTGTGAGCGTTGTCGGGGTGAGTGTGTAACGAAGCGGCCTTTGGCGGGACACTACTGAGAGTATCAATTCGGGACAAATTGCATAGAGCAGTGTAGTTACAGCGCAAGGCTGGAGGTCCTTTGCACACCAAACCAGCCAAACAGAAAGGACTCCAGTTTTACCCCACTGGCTAACCAGAAGTCATACAAGGAATTCCCTTAGACACTCCAGTTTCCCAGTATCGCCACCAGCACCACTCCTTATGGGGATGATGGTTATGAAAACCAATACCCCAGTAAAAGAAAAAAGGTTATTTTTTCCCGATCCCAAAGGACCAAGCCCCAGACCCAGGTCAATATACAAGTTAGATCTTATCCACAAATCACACTGTTGCCAATCCTTTAGAATCTAAAATATAAAGGTTTATTCATAAAAAGAAAGAAATATGGATGAGAGTTAAAATTGGTAAAATGGATCAATTACATACAGTAATGGCAAAGTTCTTGATTCAGGCTTCTAGCAGTGATGGAATAAACTGCATGTTCAAATCAAGTCTCTGGAGTGCATCCACAGCTGGGATGGGTCATTCAGTCCATTGTTCAGAGCTTTAGTTTGTAGTAAAGTTCCTCCATAGGCAAGAAGGAGGAATCAAGATCAAATGGAGAAGATGCAGCTGCCTTTTATAGTCTCTTACCATGTGGCCTGCCCAGCCAAACACAAGCTGCCCAGCACATGGCTTGAAAGCCTTAGAGTCCTCTCCGTAGGCATGCCCCTGCATGCCTTGCTGAGTCATAAGGTGTATGTGCCTTCTCTCAATGGGTCAATTGTATATGTAAGCGGGAGAATAGTCCCGCTATTGTGGGGAACTTTCCTGGCTTCTGCACTACCCCGGTGAAGTGGGCTAGCGAAAGGATCTGAGTCCTATCTCCCACTTCCTTTACCCAGTGGTCTCCCTGCCCTTGAGGACTCCCCTTCCACTCTCCTGTCTGGCAGAGTCCTCGTAACCCCAACAAGGCTGGGCCCAGGATTCCTGGGGGGCTCGACCCCCAACCCTGCTGTGGTCACCTAGGACAGAGGCTATGGTGTCCCCACTCCGGGGTACTCTCTCTGCACTGGACACTTCTCTGACCCACTGACCATTACATACAATTTAAAGCAAATTCAAGTTATTTAATCAACAATTAATTTTAAAAAGAATAAGGAAAAACAGGAATGGTTAAAGGAAACACATCAACCCGCTCTGTGGCAGGGAACATCACAAACAGTGTCTCTGGAATGTCAGGGCAGTTCACAGTCTGTTTCTTGTAAGTCCCAGGCCTCCTGCTCAGGCCCTGGCTGTGCTGCAGGGATGCTGTGGGTTGGACGCTTGCTCTGGTGGTGGCCACGTGCTCTCAGGCTCTAAGTGGTAGGACCCTTCTTCCTAGTGTTGCCCCCCCCGTTGGGGTTACGATCCAAGCCTGGCCTGCAGAGCCTCTTGGCTGAGGTGTCTCCCTGTGCTGGGCCCGCTGCCCAGAGTCCCTCTTGCTCTCCCCAGCTGCTCACCACACCCAGCTCCGGACTGCTCCAGCCCCACCTCCACCACTCTGTCTCAGCGCTGCTGCTGCTCTGCCTCCAGCTCCCTGGGCTGCTTCTTTGGCCTCTCTGCCTCTGGTTGCTACAGCTCTGCTCCCAGGACAGGTCTGCTCTGCGGGCTGCTTCTGTGACTCTGCTCCCAGCACTGACCGCTTCGTGGGCTGCTTTTCTGGCCCCTCTGGCGCTGGTTGCTGCAGCTCTCCTCCCAGAGCAAGTCTGCTCTCTCTGGGCTGTGCCTCTGGCTTTGGGGCTGCAGCTCTGCTCCCAGGACAGGATCTGCTCTCTCTGGATCTGGCACAGCTCTGCTCTCCAGCTCAGCTTGGGCCCCTGCTTTCTCCTTAGCTTGGCCCCCCTCTGTCTGACCTAGGCAAATCCAGCTCACATGGAGGACGGGACCTCCCTGGCCTCCTGACTCCCTGAGTAGCCCACCCACCCTGTCATTCAGGCTGACCTGGAGCATTGGCCTCTCCCCATTGTTCCTGGGGGCTGTCAGTCTCAGGGTCCTGATTCCCCATCGACCCTTCCCCCTTTCTAGTACTGGGAGCTAGCAACTAAAACACCCCCACTGAATGTTAGTAAGGGGGCAACAGTCCCCTTACATATAGCTGATGGTCCTTAATGGGCCATCAAGCAGGCTAGGCAGTGCTGATGCCAAACTGTCTGGAGTGTCAAGCAGAAGTACAGCACAAGTTTGAAATACAGACAGTATAGAACCAATACTTATAACTTTAAATACAAAAATGATACACACATACAGACAGCATAATCAGAACCAGCAAATCATAACCTTTTAATAGACACTTTACTTAACCTCCTTTGTACAAGATTTGGTGCAACTATAACACCTTGGTTGCAACAATGATCTATACAGTTACAGTTCATGTCGATAATGTCACAGAAGGGCTGGAGGGAGCTCGTGCATTAGAAATGTTGGGACGCGGAGCTGAAGGGAGCAGGCATATGTGAGACTTCTGGGTGCGGATCTGACAGAGCAGGCGTTTGAGAGATGTCAGGGCACAGGGTGGGAGGAAGCAGGCACATGAGAGACCTTGGGGCTTGGGCCCAGAGGGAGCAGGCATGTGAGACACATCGGGGCGCGGGGCCGGAGGGAGCAGGCGTGTGAGAGACGTTGGGGCATGGGGCAGGAGGGAGCAGGTGCATGCAAGAGACCTTAGGGCATGGGGCAGGAGGAACTGGTATGTGAGAGATGTCAGGGCACGGAGCTGGAGGGAGTAAGTGCATGAGAGATGTCGAGGATTGGGGCCAGAGGGAGCAGATGTGTAAGAGAGATGGCTTCCGGTGCCAGAGAGTTGGCGCATGTGAGAGACGTCGGGGCTTGGGGCTGGAGGGAGCAGGCATGTGAGAGACATCGGAGCACGGGGCCGGAGGCAGCAGGCGTGTAAGAAACCTTGGGGCAAGGGGCCGGAGGCAGCATGTGCTTGAGAGACTTCGGGGCCGGAGGGAGCAGGCATGTGAGAGACATCGGACGTGGGACTGGAGGGAGTAGGCACATGAGAAATGTCGGGGCATGGGGCTGGAGGGAGCAGGCATGAGAGAGACATTGGGCAGAGGGTTGGTGGAAGCCAGCATGTGAGAGACGTCGGGGATCTGGACTGGAGGGAGAAGGCATGTGAGAGATGTTGGGGCGTGGGGCCGGAGGGATCAGGTGTGTGAGAGATGTCGGGGTGCGGAGCTGTAGGAAGCAAGCACATGAGAGACTTCTCGCCCAGATCCGGAGCAGCAGGTTCGTGAGAGACATCAGGGCTTGGGGCCAAAGGGAGCAGGTGCATGTGAAATGTCACGGCACGGGGCTGGAGGGAGCAAGCGCATGAGAGACATCAATGTGTGGAGCTGGAGGTATCAGGTGTGTGAGGGATGACGAGATGTGGAGCTGGAGGGAGCAGGTGCACGAGAGATGTCAGGACTCGGGACTGGAGGGAGCTGGCAAGTGTGAGATGTCATGGCATGGATTTGGAGGGAGCAGGCACTTGAGGAACCTCAGGTCATGGAGCTGGAGGGGACAGGCATGTGAGAGACTTTGGGGCATGGGGCTGGAGGAAGCAGGCATGTGAGAGATGTCAAACTGTGGGGCCGGAGGGAACAGGTGTGTGTGAGAGCCATCGGGTCGCCGGGCTGGAGGGAGCAGGCATGTGAGACACATCGGGGCATGGGGCCAGAGGGAGCAGGCCTGTGATAAACGTTGGGGCGTGGGTCAGGAGGGAGCAGGTGCATGCAAGAGACCTCGGGGCGCAGAGCAGGAGGAACTGGCATGTGAGAGTTGTCAAGGCGTGGAGCTGGAGGGAGTAGGTGTGTGCAAGAGACCTCGGGTGCGGGGCCAGTGGGAGCTGGCATGTGAGAGACATTGGGGCACGGAGTTGGAGAGAGTTGGCGTGTGTGAGAGATGTCGGTGCGAGGAGCCAGAGGGAGCCGGTGCATTAGAAATGTCGGGATGCGGAGCTGGAGGGAGCAGGCTGTAACGATGCTGCCTTTGGTGGGACACTTCTGAGAGTATCAGTTCAGGACAAATTGCTTAGAGCAGGGTAGTTACAGCCCAAGCCTGGGGTTTCTCCACTTCTAAGGCACACCAAACCAGCCAGACAGAGAGGACTTTGGTTTTACCCCACTGGTTAACCATAAGTCATACAAGCAATTCCCTTAGACACTCCAGTTTCCCAGTATCACCACCAGTGCAACTTGTTATGGGGACGAATGGTTATGAAAACCAATACCCCAGTAAAAGAAAAAAGGCTCTCCTGATCCCAAAGGACCAAGCCCCAGACCCAGGTCAATACACAAATCAGATCTTACCCACAAATCATGCTGTTGCCAATCCTTTAGGATCTAAAATCTAAAGGTTTATTCATAAAAGGAAAAAGATAAAGATGAGAACTAGAATTGGTTAAATGGAATCAATTACATACAGTCATGGCAAAGTCCTTGGTTCAGTCTTGTAGCAGTTATGGAATAAACTGCAGGTTCAAATCAAGTCTCTGGAGAACATCCACAGCTGGGATGGGTCATTCAGTCCTTTGTTCAGAGCTTCAGTTTGTAGCAAGGTTCCTCTGGAAGTAAGAAGCAGGATTGAAGACAAAATGGAGGGGTTTCCAGGGCCTTTTATATTCTCTGCCCTGTGAAAGGACACCCCTTTGTTCTTACTGTGGAAAATCACAGAAGCAAGATAGAGGTTGGAGTCACATGGGCAAGGCACATGTCCAAGCATGACTGAGTTTGCAGTCCGAGGCCATTGTGTACATGTTAGTTTGAACGTTCCCAGGAAAGCTCAGATGTTGATTGGAGTCTCCCAAAGTTCATTGTCAGTTAAGTGTTTTTTGTTTGGGCACTTACTGAGAATAGGCCTTTCTCAAGAAGCTGACCAAATGCTTCACTGAGGCTACTTAGAATCAAAACACATTGAGATACAACATAAGAACATAAGACTGGTGATACTGGGTCAGACCAAAGGCCCATCCAGCCCAGTATCCTGTCTGCTGACAGTGGCCAATGGCAGGTGCCCCAGAGGGAGTGACGCTAACAGGTAATGATCAAGTGATCTCTCTCCTGCCATCCATCTCCACCCTCTGACAAACAGAGGCTAGGGACACCATTCCTTACCCATCCTGGCTAATAGCCATTAATGGACTTAACCTCCATGAATTTATCCAGTTCTCTTTTAAACCCTGTTATAGTCCTAGCCTTCACAACCTCCTCATGCAAGAAGTTCCACACGTTGACTGTTCGCTGAGTGAAGAAGAACTTTTTTTTATTTGTTTTAAACCTGCTGCCCATTAATTTCATTTGGTGGCCCCTAGTTCTTATATTATGGGAACAAGTAAATCACTTTTCCTTATTCACTTTCTCCACACCACTCATGATTTTATATACCTCTATCATATCCCCCCTTAGTCTCCTATTTTCCAGGCTGAAAAGTCCTAGCCTCTTTAA
This sequence comes from Natator depressus, assembly GCF_965152275.1. Lineage (NCBI taxonomy): Eukaryota > Metazoa > Chordata > Testudines > Cheloniidae > Natator > Natator depressus. Next base: position 40,942,030 of record NC_134241.1, on the reverse strand, counting down.
TGTCTCCTCATATGGGTCCTGTTCCAAACCCCTAATCATTTTAGTTGCCCTTCTCTGAAGCTTTTCTAATGCCAGTATATCTTTTTTGAGATGAGGGGACCACATCTGTACACTGTATTCAAGATGTGGGCGTAGGATGGATTTATATAAGGGCAATAAGATATTCTCTGTCTTATTCTCTGTCCCCTTTTTAACGATTTCTAACATCCCGTTTGCTTTTTTGACTGCCACTGCACACTGCGTGGACGTCTTCAAAGAACTATCCATGATGACTCCCAAGATCTTTCTCCTGATTAGTTGTAGCTAAATTAGCCTCCATCATATTGTATGTATAGTTGGGGTTATTTTTTCCAGTGTGCACTATTTTACATTTATCCACATTAAATTTCATTTGCCATTTTGTTGCCCAATCACTTAGTTTTATGAGATCTTTTTTAAGTTCTTCACAGTCTTCTTTGGTCTTAATTATCTTAAGCAGTTTAGTATCATTTGAAAACTTTGCCACCTCACTGTTTACTCCTTTCTCCAGATCATTTATGAATATGTTGAATAGGACAGGTCCTAGGACTGACCCTTGGGGAACACCACTAGTTACCCCTCTCCGTTCTGAAAATTTACCATTTATTCCGACCCTTTGTTCCCTGTCTTTTAACCAGTTCTCAATCCATGAAAGGATCTTCCCTCTTATCCCATGACAACTTAATTTACGTAAGAGCCTTTGGTGAGGGACCTTGTCAAAGGCTTTCTGGAAATCTAAGTACTTTATCGTCTTTAAGTGCTCCTTTTGTATCTCGATCGTCCAGGGGCCCCACTGGTTGTTTAGCAGGCTTCCTGCTTCTGATGTACTTAAAAAACATTTTGTTATTACCTTTTGAGTTTTTGGCTAGCTGTTCTTCAAACTCTTTTTTGGCTTTTCTTATTACATTTTTACATTTAATTCAGCAGTGTTTATGCTCCTTTCTAGTTACCTCACTAGGATTTGACTTCCACTTTTTAAAAGATGCCTTTTTATCTCTCACTGCTTCTTTTAGATGGTTGTTAAGCCACGTGGCTCTTTTTTAGTTCTTTTACTGTGTTTTTTAATTTGGGGTATACATTGAAGTTGAGCCTCTATTATAGTGTCTTTGAAGTGTCCATGCAGCTTGCAGGGATTTCACTCTAGTCACTGTATCTTTTAATTTCTGTTTAACTAACCTCCTCATTTTTGCATAGTTCCCTTTTCTGAAATTAAATGCCACAGTGTTGGTTTCTTCCCACCACAGGAATGTTAAATGTTATTATATTATGGTCACTATTTCCAAGCGGTCCTGTTATGGTTACCTCTTGGACCAGATCCTGCGCTCCACTCAGGGCTAGATCGACAGTTGCCTCTCCCCTTGTGGGTTCCTGTACCAGCTGCTCCAAGAAGCAGACATTTAAAGTATCGAGAAATTTTGTCTCTGCATTTCGTCCTGAGGTGACATGTACCTAGTCAATATGGGGATAATTGAAATCCCGCACTATTATTGAGTTCTTTATTTTGATAGCCTCTCTAATCTCCCTTAGCATTTCGTCATCACTATCACTGTCCTGGTCAGGTGGTTGATAATAGATCCCTACTGTTATATTCTTATTAGATCATGGAATTACTATCCATAGAGATTCTATGGAACATGTGGATTCATTTAAGATTTTTATTTCATTTGTGTTGGTCCTGCTTTGAGCAGGGGATTGGACTAGATGACCTACTGAGGTTTCTTCCAACCCTAATCTTCTATGATTCTATGATTCTACATAGCCAATATTCATAACTTCAACTACAAAATGATACACACCTACAAGCTTTGGCCCCGCTGGGAAAAGAAGCATCCAGGGGGCGTACGGAACTGCTGGCTGCTGAGGAGAGGGTTCGTCAGCTGCAACAAGAAACTGCTGGACTTAAGCTCCAAGTCAAAAAAGCAATGGAAGAACAGCAGAAATTGTATCATCTTACAAGTCCAGTTTATAACAATGTTGGTTTGTTGTATTACTCTGAACAGTTGTCTGTGCTTAACCAGTTTTGCTATGTTTTACAGCTATCCTCAATCATAGAGATGCTAGAAAGTGCTTTCTATGGCTTAGACCTTCTAAAGTTACACTCAGTCACAACAAAATTGGTGGGCCGAGTGGAGAAACTAGAGGAGGTAAGATGAGATCCATTTCTTTTTCTTTGGGTTGTTTTGTTAGAGACAACATCATGCAAAATGACATGGCACCTAATCATTTGGCATCTGGAGCCAAATCATGGTGTTCCATTCCTTGTGGGAGAACTGGTAATTAGCCACCATTTCATTTAACTTTGTGGCCACTGTCATCATGACCTATGGCTGGACACTTGGAGAAAAGAGATCAAGGGGTAACATTTTCAGAAGTGACTTAGATATTCAGAGATCTTTAGGCACCTAAAAATGCAGATAGGTGCCTAGGAAATTTTGGAAATCCTACTTGATGCCTAGCTGCATCTTTAGATGCCAAAAGGTCTTTGAACATGTGGTCAGTAGCTGCCTAAGTTCCACTGTCTTTCACTGAGGCTTAGATTTCTAAGTGCCTAAGTCACTTTTGAAAATGGGACTTAGGTTCCTAAATCATTTAGGTGCTTTTGAAAATTTTACCTGACCAGTGTTGTCAATTTTCACAAGTCTTGAGATATTTCATACTCTTCTTAAAGCCCCAGTTCCTGGAGTCATGTGATTTTTGTGAGGATCTCAGCTTTCAATTCAAAGAAGAGTAAGACCTCGTGGTTATGAAGAAAAGCTTGGAAATGTGACCTGAGTGGGTAACCTAAAGTTTTAAAGACTAAACAATAAGAATTTCAAATGTTTTATTTTTGAAGAGCTTCATGATTTCTTGGGGCTTGACTCGTGGTTTTAGAATACTGGGGATTGGCCATGCTGAGCCTGTTTGTAGTAATCCATATGTGTGGCGGAAGCTCACATTTTAGCCAGGCACAAACATGTATGACATCTTGCAGCTTAGTCAAGGCAGGTCAATGAGAAGGGTCTCTCAGAAGAGGATGCAGGGTGGGAGGGCGATGCTGCATTTATGTACCCTGTGACTCATGTCCTGTATGTAGTGTTTAATGTTTAGTCCAGTAACAAAAGGGTTAATTATCTAAACTGGAGCCAGTGTGAGCTGCTGCTAGGGTTGCCAGGCGTCCGGTTTTCAACCAGAACGCCTGGTCGAAAAGGGACCCTGGCGGCTCTGGATGGCATGGCTGACCAGGCCGTTAAAAGTCCGTTTGGCAGCGTAGCAGGCTCCCTGCCTGCCCTAGCTCTGCATGGCTAACAGAAGCGGCCACCAGTTCCTTGCCTTATTGGGATCCAGGAAGTGGGTGGGCGAAGCTCGCCCACTGCTAAAGGATCCCCCCCAGCCAAGGGGGGAGATCCACAGGACCTGGGAAACCAAATAATTATAGAGGACAACTCATGAACAACAGGGACGGGAGTGCGGTCAAAGGGTCAAACGAAGGGAACCGGACGGGGACACCGAGCAGAGAACCCCGGACAGCACCCACCACTCCTCAAAGGCGTCAAGGGAGTCAGTGGTCGCCGCCCAGAGGAACTCTGCCCGGAGGCATGAACGGACAGAGGAGTTCCTTGCGGCTCCTAGGTGCATGGGCTGCCAGGGAGGCTGCACGCGCTCTCGCCGCCCTGAGTGCTGGCTCCACAGCTCCCATTGGTTGGGAACCACAACCCGCTTGCTGCGGGCGCAAGCACAGTATGTAGAACCTCCCTGGCCATGCATGTGCCTAGGGGCTGCAGGGACCTGGCGGCCGCTTTCTGGGAGCCGCGGTAAGCGCCGCCGGGACCCCGCACCCCAACTCCCTGCCCCAGCCTGGAGTCCCTTCTCACACCCAAACTCCCTCTTGGAGCCCGCACCCTGCACACCCACAACACCCTGCCCCAGCCCTGAGCCCCCTCCTGCACCCCAAACCTCTCATCCCCGACCCCACCCTGGAGCACTCACCCCCCTCCCGCACCACAACCCACTGCCCCAGCCTGGTGAAAGTGAGTGAGGGTGGGGGAGAGTGAGTGACGGAGGGAGGGGGGATGGAGCGAGCAGGTGCGGGGCCTCAGAGAAGGGGTGTGGCCTTGGGAAAGGGGCAGGTCAGGGGCAGGGGCAGGGGTATTCAGTTTTGTGCAATTAGAAGGTTGGCAACCCTAGCTGCTGCCTCCATCTTGACTCGAAGTGCCTGAGAAATGGATGACACAGTGCTCCCTTTAGCAGTGAATACTGTCCTGGGTTTAATCCAACTGGAGCTGTGCTAATGAGCCGTGTGCTCATGTTCAAGCTGGTTGTAATGGGGCATCTCTGTCCCCATCCTCTGATGCCTAGAAACCACTCAGACTCTCCAGTGCGTGGCACCGCCATGTTGTTTATTTATATTCTGGCTGGAGAATTTGGTTGGTCCTATTGCTAGGAACATGTGGTGAGGATTTTACCTTGAACCAAGTCTAACCAAGTTCCTAGAAAGTGTTTTATCTTTATTTCTTTTGTAACTGTTTCTGACTTTAATGCCTTACACTTGTACTCACTTAAAACCCATCTCTTTGTAGTTAAATAACCATGTTTTATTATTTAATTAAAACTAAGACAGTGCTGTGTTTGAACTGAACTGTTTGGGTAACTCCAGTTAAGGTAACAAACTGTTGCATATTGACCCCTTACAGAAAAGGGCTGGAAAGAGCAGAACACATGTTTCTGGGGAAAATGCGGGTCTGGGAGTGTGTTGGGGTTACTCTGCAAGTGGTAATCAAGGCTGGTGGAAGCCAGTGTGACTAGCAGGCTGCAGGTATACGCAGACACTCATTGTGGGGTGGGGACCTGCACGCTGGTAGCTGTTTGTGAGTGGCCCTGGTTGGAAGCTACAGCAGCAAATCATTGTAAGGCACCCCAGGTTGCAGGGCAGGCAGTGATACAACACCTCACTGGTCTGGACTGCACACTGGAATGTGACACTGTGTCACTGATTTTACCTCCATTGGGAAGCCAACCTGCAAGTCCGTGGACGTCTGCTGCCCCTCAACAGAGGTATGATGCTGGTATCAGAATGGGACACTGGTGTTGAAAGAAGAGGCAACAATACATTCCTGTTGTGTATTGGGCATTGGCCTCTTTTTGTACCCTCCCTGTTGCTGTTTATTATAATTGTTTTCTGGTAATGCCTAGGATGGATCTAGAGATGCAAAAGCGAATGGAGAGTGCACAATATAAAAGAATGGACGGGAATAAAAAGGCCAGGCTCTCAGCCCCAGTTCCTGCATTCCTCTCCCACCCCAGTGTAGAGGCGGGGGGAGTGGTATGTGTGAGGGTTGGGGTGGAGCTGTCAGCAGCTCTCAGCTAGTGTACAGTCCTTGAAGTTAGAGCAGCCCTAGGCTGTGTCAGGGCCAAGGCAGCATGAGAATCACCATGACCAGGAGAATAAACTTACAGACCCACACAGCTTTGTGGGAAGGAGAGCAGGGAGTGACCTATGGATAAGGTTGCGAGTCAGTCACGGAGGTCATGAATACCATGACTTCTGCAGTTGCAGCGGCTGGTGTGGCTGGCCCCAGGGGCCACTGGAACAGAGCAGCAGCAGCGCCTCAGGGCCCCTCAGCTAAGATTTAGTCTGGGGTATTTATAGTAAAAGTCATGGACAGGTCAGGGACCATGAATTTTTGTTTATTGCCCATGACCTGTCTGTGACGGGTTTGGTCACAGAGATCCCCTTGGGACTGTTACCTGACATGCTGCAATTACCTCTGAGCCTGTTTTCCCTGCCAGCTTGGGACATCCAGAACCCTGCCTTGTTGAGCCAGACACGCTAGCCTTCTGCAACACGGACCCAGGATCCGGGCCATGCCCCCAAAACTGCAGGCCTTTAAGTGAAAACAGCTCTTCATATCTCTCTATCAATGTTATAGAGGGTGGACAAATTATGAGTTTACCCTGTATAAGCTTTATACAGAGTAAAACGGATTTATTTGGGGTTTGGATCCCATTGGGAACTGGGTGTCTGGGTGCTGGAGGCAGGTAACCTGCTAAGCTGTTTTCAGTTGAGTCTGCAGTTTTGGGGGCGTGGCCCGGACCCTGGGACTGTATTGCAGCAGGCTAGCATGTCTGGCTCAACAAGGCAGGGTTCTGGCTCAGAGGTAATTCCAGCACGTCAGATGACAGTCCTAAGGGGGTCTCTGTGCCCAAACCTGTCACAGTGGTGTAGTCGAACACGATCTGTGCACAGTTGATTGCTTTGAGGCACTGGTAGTGACTTTAAGTGAGTTTTAAGTGTTGTGGTTGGACAATAGACAAAATGGTTACTGGTGTGTTATTTTCTGTTTGCTTATTTCGGATAAGGAAAATAGAGGCAAGAAAATCAGCAAAATGAGTGAGAGTGAGACTCGGAAGAAGATAGAACGCCACAGGTTGCAGATTGCTGAGAAGGAAAATGAACATAAAAGACAGATGGAATTAAGAAAAATGGAGATTAATGCGCAATTGGTCCAGGGAAAAAGCTGCTCACGAAAGAGCCATGGAAGCCCAAAGGTTAGTACAGCAAGCTGCTAAGGAGGAGAAGGAAAGAGAGAAGCAGCAAGCCCTGGAGCTAAGAAACAAAGAAATTGAGGCCCAGAGAGAAGCCCAAATTGAGACCCAGAAGCATGAACTGGCTGTAATGGAGTGGAAGAGACAAAACCCTTCAGCAGCTGGCTCCACTTCCCCCAAAATTCATAAATGGGAGAGGTTATGTCCACCATATGATGAATCCAGTGATATTGCAGAATATTTCATCACCTTTGAGAGACTGTGCACTCTCCATGCGATTCCTGAGGATCAAAAGATGACTACTTTGGTTGCAAAATTGACTGGGAGAGCTCTGGACATATTCAATAAGATGCCTATTGCTGATGCTTCAAACTATGGTATATTTAAGGAATTGGTTTTGAAACAGTTTCAGATTACACCTGAAACCTACAGGGTTAAATTCAGGAGCCTTAAGAGGGGAACTGGATTGAGTAATGTGGCCTATGTAAATGAAATGAGAGATTTGTTAGACAAGTGGGTGAGGGGAAAAGGCATTACAAGTTTGGAAGAAATGTGTGATTTAGTTACTCAGGAACAGTTCCTGAATATCTGCAGGGATGATGTATGCCCATCTTTAAAAAAGGGAAGAAGGAGGATCCTGGGAACTACAGGCCAGTCAGCCTCACCTCAGTCCCTGGAAAAAATCATGGAGAAGGTCCTCAAGGAATCAATTCTGAAGCACTTAGAGGAGAGGAAAGTGATCAGGAACAGTCAGCATGGATTCACCAAGGGCAAGTCATGCCTGACTAATCTACTTGCCTTCTATGACGAGATAACTGGTTCTGTGGATGAAGGGAAAGCAGTGGACGTGTTGTTCCTTGACTTTAGCAAAGCTTTTGACACTTTCTCCCACAGTATTCTTGCCAGCAAGTTAAAGAAGTATGGGCTGGATGAATGGACTATAAGGTGGATAGAAAGCTGGCTAGATTGTCGGGCTCAACGGGTAGTGATCAATGGCTCCATGTCTAGCTGGCAGCTGGTATCAAGTGGAGTGCCCCAAGGGTTGGTCCTGGGGCCGGTTTTGTTCAATATCTTCATTAATGATCTGGAGGATGGTGTGGACTGCACCCTCAGCAAGTTTGCAGATGACACTAAACTGGGAGGAGAGGTAGATACACTGGAGGGTAGGGATAGGATACAGAGGACCCTAGATAAATTGGAGGATTGGGCCAAAAGAAATCTGATGAGGTTCAACAAGGACAAGTGCAGAGTCCTGCACTTAGGACGGAAGAATCCAATGCACCGCTACAGACTGGGGACCGAATGGCTCGGCAGCAGTTCTGCAGAAAAGGACCTAGGGGTTACAGTGGACGAGAAGCTGGATATGAGTCAAGAGTGTGCCCTTGTTGCCAAGAAGGCCAATGGCATTTTGGGATGTATAAGTAGGGGCATTGCCAGCAGATCGAGGGATGTGATCATTCCCCTCTATTCGACACTGATGAGGCCTCATCTGGAGTACTGTGTCCAGTTTTGGGCCCCACACTACAAGAAGGATGTGGAAAAATTGGAAAGAGTCCAGCGGAGGGCAACAAAAATGATTAGGGGACTGGAACACATGAGTTATGAGGAGAGGCTGAGGGAACTGGGATTGTTTAGTCTGCGGAAGAGAAGAATGAGGGGGGATTTGATAGCTGCTTTCAACTACCTGAAAGGGGGTTCCAAAGAGGATGGCTCTAGACTGTTGTCAGTGGTAGCAGATGACAGAACAAGGAGTAATGGTCTCAAGTTGCAGTGGGGGAGATTTAGGTTGGATATTAGGAAAAACTTTTTCACTAGGAGGGTGGTGAAACACTGGAATGCGTTACCTAGGGAGATGGTGGAATCTCCTTCCTTAGAAGTTTTTAAGATCAGGCTTGACAAAGCCCTGGCTGGGATGATTGAATTGGGGATCGGTCCTGCTTTGAGCAGGGGGTTGGACTAGATGATCTCCTGAGGTCCCTTCCAACCCTGATATTCTATGATTCTATGATGTAAAACAGTATTTGTGGGACAAAAAGGTGGATGCAGTGGGTGGATTAGCTGGGTTTGCAGACTCTTCCGAGCAGTCACAAGCTGCAATTAAACACAAACCACTGGCCGTGGGGGACAGGGTTGGGGGAAAGCAGAATCACCATTTTACCCCTGGGGAAAAGGAGGCTGGGAGTTCACCTCCCCATTCCCCTGTTTCTTGTCCTCCATCTCCTGTACAAGGAGAGGAGCCCAGAAGGTGCTCTCATTGTAAGTCCACCGAGCACCTGAAGAATAAATGTCCTTGGCTGAGTGGGAACAGACCCACCAGGTAACACATGAAGCTGCTGCTTCTTAGAGCACAGGGGTATCCCAGGCTACTCCCTCTTTCCACACAGGATTTGTAAAGGTTGCTTCTACACAACCAAGCAGTGAACATATGCATGCTGTTCAGCTTAATGGGAAAGCGCTCCAAGGTTGGAGGGATACTGGTGCAGAAATTTCTGTGGTCAGGAAGGACCTGATCTATGAGAAGGATTTGTTACCAGGAAAAATGGCAGAATTGGAATTGGTGGGAGGTTACAAAGTCCTTGCACCTTTAGCTAAGGTACACATGGAAACTGGTGATTTGCAGGCTGAACTGACTGTCACTGCAGTGGCACACAATTTTGCACCATTTCTACTGGGGAATGACTTTTCTGATGTGGCAGAATCTGTCCCAGGGTTTGTTAGCAGCAAGAAGGAATCTTGTGCTGAAAGCCCCAGAGGGGAGGGTGATGTCACAGGGGCTGCTGGGGAAAAGGGAGAGTGTCTCTTTAATTCCTCTGGAGCAGGGGAAGATGGGCCATTGGGGGCAGGGATGGTCAAGACCAGTTCCTGTAGCCCTGGGGTTTAAGACAGGTCCCTGTGGGTTTGGGTGGATAGAGCCAGCTCCTGTCCCATGATCATCTCCCTGACTGCTGCTGACAGCTGCTGACTTCCAGGATCAATGGGTAGTGATCAACGGCTCGATGTCTAGTTGGCCGGCGGTATCAAGCGGAGTGCCCCATGGGTTGGTCCTGGGGCCGGTTTTGTTCAACATCTTTATTAATGATCTGGATGATGGGATGAATTGCACCCTCAGCAAGTTTGCCAATGACACTAAGCTGCGGGGAGAGGTAGATACACTGGAGGGTAGGGATAGGGTCCAGAGCGATCTAGACAAATTGGAGGAATGGGCCAAAAGAAATCTGATGAGGTTCGACAAGGACAAGTGCAGAGTCCTGCACTTAGGACGGAAGAATCCCATGCACTGCTACAGGCTGGGGACGGACTGGCTAAGCAGCAGTTCTGCAGAAAAGAACCTGGGGATTACAGTGGACGAGAAGCTGGATATGAGTCAACAGTGTGCCCTTGCTGCCAAGAAGGCCAATGGCATATTGGGCTGTATTAGTAGGAGCATTGCCAGCAGATCAAGGGAAGTGATTATTCCCCTCTATTTGGCACTGGTGTGGCCACACCTGGAGTATTGTGTCCAATTTTGGTCCCCCTACTACAGAAGGGATGTGGACAAATTAGAGAGTCCAACGGAGGGTAACGAAAATGATTGGGGGGCTGGGGCACATGACTTACGAGGAGAGGCTGAGGGAACTGGGGTTATTTAGTCTGCAGAAGAGAAGAGTGAGGGGGGATTTGATAGCAGCCTTCAACTACCTGAAGGGGGGTTTCAAAGAGGATGGAGCTTGTCTGTTCCGAGTGGTGGCAGATGACAGAACAAGAAGCAGTGGTCTCAAGTTGCAGTGTGGGAGGTCTAGGTTGGATATTAGGTAACGCTATTTCACTAGGAGGGTGGTGAAGCACTGGGATGTGTTACGCAGGGAGGTGGTGGAATCTCCATCATTAGAGGTTTTTAAGGCCCGGCTTGGCAAAGCCTTGCCTGGGATGATTTAGTTGGTGTTGGTCCTGCTTTGAGCAGGGGATTGGACTAGATGATCTCCTTAGGTCTCTTCCAACCCTAATATTCTATGATTCTATAATAAGTTGCAGGTCAGCAGGGGACAGGCCCTGCCATAGGGTGCACAGGGACATCTATCCCGGAGATGGAAGTTGGAGTCCTGACAACCGCTGCGGTGGGAACAGACCCCAAGGGCTCTGTAGCTGGAAGCAAGCCCAACCTGAGTGAAAGTGGGGGATTTTGGTGGCCAGTGAAGTGTCTGTCATAGCTGGTAGTTGTGAGCCCACAGATGGATCAGGGTCACCTTCCCTTTTGGAGAACACTGGGGTGTCTGCCTCAGGGGGGAACCCAGAGAGGGATGTCCAGACGGAAGGTGAGGGGGGACAGGTGTCTTCCCACCTTTTGTAGAAAGGTATTTCTCCAGGAGAAGGGTGAAGGATCTGCATCTGAAATGCCAGACCCCTCACCTGTGGATCAGGTATTAAGGGAAGACCTGGGGTCAAATCTCCTGGAGGGGAGAGTCCACCCAGCTGACCTTTTGGGAACAGAGAATGGGATGACTGAGGGGATCTTACCAATCCAAAGCACTCCATTAAAAGATGTTGTTTCTGCTATGCTTGTAGAAACTAACATTGTCTCTTCAAGGCAGGAGAAGGAAAAACTTTGCATTTGGGAAGCTTCACAAGCTGGTGGGGCCCAACACAAAGAGATTCCAGAGGGAGGAGCCGAGGGCAGGCATGGTTGCAATGCGCCCTTTCCTTGCCAAAACCCCAAACACATACCTGAATTGAAGCCTTCATCAAAGAGAGAGGAGACTCTGTGTCTAAACCCCTACCACAAAGGGATTGGAAAATGCAATAGACCCTGAATGAGCTAAACTGTGTAAACAGAGCCTGTCCACTGTAGATTTGCTGGTTATCTTATGTCTTTGGCTACTTCACCTATGGGTCAAGACAAAGGAGTTAATACTAATGGTAAACGCTTTGAAGATGTGTGACATACCTGATCTCTGGAAAAAACTTTTGTACATGCTAGGGGTGGTGACAAGACAGTCCCACAAGCAGGTTGTTTTCAGCTTATACCTGTAAACAGGCTGGAAGCTCAGCACAGCAGCAAAAGCATAACAGGCCTACACTGCTGTGTGGAAGGGGAAACTGAGGCACACTGCCTCATGGCATTGGTGGCTAAATGCCAAGACTCCTACACTTTAACAGATATTGCTGTCTGCATTCTGTTAACAATGCTACACCCCAACATGTTTTCGGGCACCTGGGGACCAGGAACCCAGAACTTTGCAAGAACCCCTGTGAATAGCATTATAGTGTTTAATAACGATGGATGGGGTATGACCAGAGCTGAACCGGAAGTTTAAATGTACTGCCTCTGCTATGGACAGTGTCCAAGTCTCTGGCAGTAAGTTCAGGAGGAGGGTGTTACGTTGCACTCCATATGCTTTATGAAAATATGCTTATGAATGTGAATATGATGTAACTGGAATGTGCTTTATGCAAAAGGTCTCTTGTAAGGTATCATTACAAAGCTTATAATCTACTGAGTGTGTTCATCCTATTTGTATGCATGTATCATTCTTGTATCTGAAGCTAGAAATATGAAGTATAACTCTGAGGTCCTATTGTAATCATGCAAGGTGTGGGCCATTAATGGTGGTTTAGAATCTTGATGGCTCCCATTGACTAGGACAATTGGTTGTAAATGGTTTATTTACCTGAAAGCCTTTCTGTGTATATGTGGGCCAGCCCAGGGGTAATGAAGAATGAGGTCTCACAGGGACACTTGACCATGTCACCTGATAGTGAAATCCATCTTAAATCTGGTACTTTTCCATTTAGAAGGAGGGGTGGGGACCCAGAGAGACAAAAGATTCTCGGCTTGTGCCAAAGCTATAAAAGGAGCAGGACAGAGGGGGCTGCCAGTCATGAGAGAGCCCCTGTTTCCACCTAAGATGTCTGCTGGAGCTAACAAGGACTGTACCAGGGGAGAGGATTGGGCCTAGACTAGGAAGGAGTCTAGTCTGTGAAAGAAGTTTATTGGAACATCTCTGAGGGTGAGATATTACCTGTAATCAGTTTCTTTATGTATTAGGCTTAGACTTGCGTGTTTTTGCTTTATTTTGCTTGGTGACTTACTTTGTTCTGTCTGTTATTACTTGAAACCACTTAAATCCTACATTTTATACTTAATAAAATCACTTTTGTTTATTAGTAAACCCAGAGTAAGTGATTAATACCTGAGGGAGCAAATAGCTGTGCATATCTTTCTATCAATGTTATAGAGGGCAGACAATTTATGAGTTTATCCTGTATAAGCCTTATACAGAGTAAAATGGATTTATTTAGGGTTTGGATCCCATTGGGAACTGGGTATCTGAGTGCTGGAGTCAGGTAACCTGCTAAACTGTTTTCAGTTAAATCTGCAGCTTTGGGGGTGTGGCCTGGACCCTGGGTCTGTGTTGCAGCAGGCTAGCTTATCTGGCTCAACAAGGCAGGGTTCTGGAAGTCCCAAGTTGGCAGGGAAAATGGGTTCAGAGGTAATTCCAGCATGTCAGGTGACAGTCCCAAGGGGGGTCTCTGTGACCGAACCTGTCACACTGTCCATGACTTTTACTAAAAATACCCATGACTAAATCTTAACCTTACCTCTGGACAGCTTAACCTATAGTTAAGATTGCCTAACATTTTCCGTTGTAAGCCCCTCTTTTCAGTAGCTTGTTACTTTTCCAGACTTCAACTATAGGGGGTAAAATTTTCCATGCTTACTCTTTGCTTCAGGCTCAATTCTCTTAGTAAGGTTCAGCAAAAATGGTTCAGCTGTTTCCAAGAAAGAGAAAAATTGGTAATTTTGTTCAAGATAAATTCTTACAACTCTTTCTTTGAAGAGCTCTAATGTCTTTACACTTTGGCACAGGAAATTTGACAGGGACATAGCTCTGGGATCAGAGAGATGTCTTTTGCTGTCCTTATGAAAATCCACTCACACTTGGCAGAGTTAAAAGCCTCTGAAAAATCAACATTTGTACATGCTCAGTAGAGCTTGTTGGAAACTTGCTGCTGAAATCTTGGAACATGCCATCTTCAGTGAGCTGTTCCCACCTCCAGCCCCACAGGGCCACCTCCTTGGCAGTGGATGGTACACAGGCTAAACAGCAGCCCTGGGCCTAAGGAAAGATGTGCTGGGATAAGGGGAGCCAGGAGAGGCTCTGCTCTATGTGCTTCTGCTATCTGGTGTTCGTAATTCTATGCTACCCTAAGAAGCAAGCATCATTCTCTCCAGTTGACAGACGGGGCTACACAAGGTCACTTCCAGCAGAGCTGACAGTAGAACCCAAGTCTTTAATGTGACAGGTCTAAAGCTCATCCTGCCAGCCACATGGCCTCTTGGAATCAATGTGCCTAATCCATCCACTTGGCTGTGTTGTCAGTAACCACTAGCCCACACACCACTCCAAACCCAGGAATAGAATCCTGATTCACAACAGTCTTCTGCTGGTTAACAACTGGTTGTGTAACCCACTGGGAAAGTGAGTGTCACATCCCCTCTGGTGTTTGGGTTACAACTCTTACCTCAAAGGGTTAAGGTCTGTGCTGTGGCTCTAACACTGCTGATCCAGGCTATCTGACAGTCTGAGAACCACCGCTGACCTCTCCTCCTGCTCTGGGAGGATGTCACTTCTCTGCCTTCTCTGGTTTTGTAGTTTCCTTGCGATGGTGTTTTGCCAAAACAGTTTATTTTTGTTATTTCTAATTGCCTTTTATTAGGAGCTCTTGCTTCCCACAAGATCCAGGAAGTGGCTGAGATGTGCTTGGGTAAGGTAGGGTCAGCTGGTAGGGCATGCTAGCCTCTATTACTAGTGCTTGAGAGGGTCAAATAATGGCAAGGAAGGTACACTATGTCTTGAATTCAGAGTACAACACCTAAGTGTGAAAATCCTATATTAAAAGATAACCTAAAATCTTTAATTTTTTTTAAAGTATATTTCCCCATAAATCATTTTCTCTTTCATGCAGTGTAATATTGTTTTGGCCAATAAATAGTGCCTTGCAGCAGGTTGTCAGCTCAAATACTGGAGCTTTTTCCCTCCCTCTGTATCTGGGAGAGTAATTCCACATTCTTTTAAATGCAGACCCATCCCAATAGACTTCAAACATGAGCCAACTGCAGTGGATTCACAAAGCCAAAATTCCACATGCAAAACATTTTGGGAGAGCACTGCACAGCTCAGCCAAGAGGTCAAAAAAGAGGCATCTGAAAATGGTGCATGTGAATGTGATATCTTGGGTTGCTGGACTGACCACATATGGTGATCTACAAAGGAGGGTAAGGGATATGGATGTTTCTGTTTTTATTTGAGATCCCTCCCTCTTAATCTGGTTTGACTTATTCTCTAGTTGTGTCATATGAATTTCCTGCTGATTCATCAGTATTTAAAAAGGCAGAAATGGCTTGACTGAATAAGGGCAGAATTGTGTTCTCAGATCACCACTGGTTTCAAAGTAGCAGCCGTGTTAGTCTGTATTCGCAGATTTTTTTATTTATTTGTTAGTCTAAGGTGCCACAAGTACTCCTTTTCTTTTTGCAGATCACCACTGCGTCTCTCCACTACAATGTTCTGCTTTCCCAATATCTCTGAATCTGTTGCTGGGAGAACAGAATTTTGGAACATGATCTATATGTGGATAGATAGAGCAGAACTTTGCCCTAGGAGAGGAATCCACCAGTAGACACAAAAGGCCAGATTCTGCTGTCAGTTTCCCCCAGTGTAAATTTGAATTCAGAATTTGGCCCAAGAGGAGTATGGAGTTTTTTATTTTGGGGGAAATTATATGACCAAATTCTGCTCTCAGTTACATCCATGCAACCCTGCTGAATTTGTCTCATAATTCCCAACTCCTTACACCTTCTCACCCCAGATCATACAGTTAGAAACACCAGGGTAGTTACTCAACTGAAAAAAAAAGTATTATCTCCCGGTATAATATGAACAGAAATGTACATAGAACCTTTCATCCAAACACCCCAAAGTACTTGACAAATGTACAAATAGCTGTGCACACTATGGGAAAAATTCTCTTCTCTGACCACAGTGCATATGCCTATTTTCTTCTCTGCACTCCTTCTGTGTCTGCAGTTTTCACTGACATCAATACAACCAGTGCAACATACACAATAGACATCTGCAATGTGAATCAGAGTAGAGAAATTTGCACAGCACATACAGGGAAGACAACTCATCACTGAGGCACATCCACTTCTTGGTCAGATGCAGTAGCTTTTAAACAGGTTACAGCAGAACTATACAGAAGTCCAGATCAGAGAGTGAGGTAATCTTTTAACAAGGAAAACACAAATATTTCCCTTTAAAGGTCTCATGTACTGATGAATGGTGTACCAAGGTACTGGTCTCATGTACTGATGGCTTCAGAGGGAAGTACAGCAGAGGCTGTGCAGGAAAATGTAAATAAATGAGAGGTTAAAGCTTTTTTGTAATGATAAAGTTAACTATTAATTACTTGCAAACCTCTCTTCCAACAATAGGTGTCACCACACTTTTAATTAAGTACTTTTTTTGTCTTGACTGGCTGCCTTATTGTTGGTCTAGAAAGAGGAGGTTCCAGCTGGTAGCTTGTTAGATCAGTCTTTGTGTGTTGCAGTGACATGTGGTATATCATTTAACACAATTTCCCAAAATAAGCAAGTGGTGGAAGTGATTTCAGGCAGTGGTTTCAGGCTGTTCTTTTGCAGGAGAAGAAATTGTACTGGCCATGTCACTAACTGTGGATTTCAGAAGGATTTAACAGAATTTGAATCTCGAGTCTCTTAGAAGAACATAAGAACAGCCATACTGGGTCAGACCAATGGTCCATCTAGCCCAGTATCCTGTCTTCTGACAGTGGCCAATGCCAGGTGCCCCAGAGGGAATGAACAGAACAGGTAACCATAGAGTGATCCATCCCCTGTCGCCCATTCCCAGCTTCTGGCAGTCGGAGGCTGGGGACACCATCCCTGCCCATCCTGGCTAATAGCCATTGATGGACCTATCCTCCAGGAACTTATCTAGTTCTTTTCTGAACCCTGTTATAGTGTTGGCCTTCACAACATCCTCTGGCAAAGGATTCCACAGGTTGACTGTGTGTTGTGTGAAGAAATACTTCCTTTTGTTTGTTTTACACCTGCTGTCTATTAACAATACCTGAAAGTGTTACTGCATGCTCATGCCATAGTCAGCTAAAATTGTATGTGCCATTAGGAGATTGGAAGGAATGGCAGAATTGGAGGTGTGTGCTTTAGATAGAGCTTTTCTAACTCCACTTAAGGGACTGGATGAAAACAGAACTTGCTGCACTGAATCTTGAAGCAGTGATACAGACAGGTGTCTATGCCCAGAATCAATGAAGGGACCCTGTGTGAAAAGCCAGTTTGTAAGTGGCTTAACGGGTGAATTGCTGGTGAAGGAAGGCAGATTCCACACTGGATAAGCCACTAGGTCTGATTTTCTGAATGCCTAAGAACATGAACCAGAGACTGGTGTTGCATAAAAATGTCAGCCTTTAATTTAAAGCCTCACAGGCATGCACTGAGCCAGCTGTAGCAACACATTGAAGTAGCTAACTGATGGAAAAATGATTATGTGCAAGCTCTTTGCTGGAGACCTATTAGTCAGGAGGGAGATTAATTTTTCCTGAATGGGTCACAGACCAAGCGTCATTTGCAGGTGATATTGGGCATTGAATCATAGAATATCAGGGTTGGAAGGGACCTCAGGAGGTCATCTAGTCCAACCCCCTGCTCAAAGCAGGACCAACACCAACTAAATCATCCCAGCCAGGGCTTTGTCAAGCCTGACCTTAAAAACATCTAAGGAAGGAGATTCTAGCACCTCCCTAGGTAACCCATTCCAGTGCTTCACCACCCTCCTAGTGAAAAAGATTTTCCTAACATCCAACCTAAACCTCCCTCACTGCAACTTGAGACCATTACTCCTCGTTCTGTCATCTGGTACCACTGAGAACAGTCTAGATCCATCCTCTTTGGAACCCCCTTTCAGGTAGTTAAAAGCAGTTATCAAATCTCCCCTCATTCTTCTCTTCTGCAGACTAAACAATCCCAATTCCCTCAGCCTCTCCTCATAAGTCATGTGCTCCAGCCCCCTAATCATTTTCGTTGCCCTCCGCTGGACCCTTTCCATTTTTTCCACATCCTCTTTGTAGTGTGGGGCCCAAAACTGGACACAGTACTCCAGATGAGTTCTCACCAATGTCGAATAGAGGGGAATGATCACATCCTTCGATCTGCTGGCAATGCCCCTACTTATACAGCCCAAAATGCTGTTAGCCTTCTTGGCAACAAGGGCACACTGTAGACTCATATCCAGCTTCTCATCCACTGTAACCCCTAGGTCCTTTTCTGCAGAACTGCTGCCTAGCCATTCAGTCCCTAGTCTGTAGCAGTGCATGGGATTCTTCCGTCCTAAGTGCAGGACTCTGCACTTGTCCTTGTTGAACCTCATCAGATTTCTTTTGGCCCAATCCTCTAATTTGTCTAGGTCCCTCAGTATCCTATCCCTACCCTCCAGCATATCTACCACTCCCCCCAGTTCAGTGTCACCTGCAAATTTGCTGAGGGTGCAGTCCACACCATCCTCCAGATCATTAATGAAGATATTGAACAAAACCGGCCCCAGGACCAAACCTTGGGGCACTCCGCTTGATACCGGCTGCCATCTAGACATGGAGCCATTGATCACTATGTGTTGAAATAGCTACCCAACCAAGGAAAAGGACTCCCGGCAGGCTAGAGGATGCAGTGAGGCTTCTAAATGTCAAAAGCTGCCCAGATTCCTGTTATCCTGACAATGGCGATGTTTCTAACTGGAAATTCACAATAGTATTAGGTCTTGTCTACACTACTTCGTGGGTACCTCAGCCCCCCGTAGGAGGCTGTAGTTCACAGAGTCTGGCGGCTTAAGAACATAAGAACAGCCATACTGGGTCAGACCAAAGGTCCATCTAACCCAGTATCCTGTCTTCCGACAGGGGCCCTATGCCAGGTACTCCAGAGGGAATGAACAGAATAGTAATCATCAAGTGATCCATCCCCTGTCACCCATTCCCGGCTTCTGGCAAACAGAAGCTAAGGTCACCATCCCTGCCCATCCTGGCTAATAGCCATTGATGGACCTATCCTCCATGAATTTATCTAGTTCTTTTTTGAACCCTGTTATTGTCCTGGCCTTCACAACATCCCTGGCAAAGAGTTCCACAGATTGACTTGTGCGTTGTGTGAAGAAATACTTCCTTTTGTTTGCTTTAAATTAGCTGCCTATTAATTTCATTTGGTGACCCCTAGTTCTTGTGTTATGAGAAGGAGTAAATAACACTTCCTTATTTACTTTCTCCACAGCAGTCATGATTTTATAGACCTCCATCATATCCCCCCTTAGTCATCTCTTTTCCCAGCTGAAAAGTCCCCATTTTATTAATCTCTCCCCGTACGGCAGCCATTGCATGCCTCTAATCATTTTTGTTGCGCTTTTCTGTATCTTTTCGAATTCCAATATATCTTTTTTGGGATGGGACGACCACATCTGCATGCAGTATTCAAGAGGTGGGCATAGCATGAATTTATACTGAGGCAATATGATATTTTCTGTCTTATTATTTATCCCTTTCTTAATGATTCCCAATATTCTGTTAGCTTTTTTGACTGCCACTGCACATTGAGTGGATGTTTTCAGAGAACTATCCACAATGACTCCAAGATCTCTTTCTTGAGTGGTAACAGCTAATTTACACCCCATCATTTTGTATATATAGTTGGGATTATGTTTTCCAGTGTGCGTTACTTTGTGTTTAGCAACACTGAATTTCTTGTGCCATTTTGTTGCCCAGTCACTCAGTTTTGTGAGATCCCTTTGTAGCTCTTTACAGTCTGCTTTGGACTTAACTTGAACATTGCTTACCCTGGATGGTAGTTTACGGGATGATCTTCTCTGGAGGGAGGAACTCCAGAAAAATCTTTGCAGAACCTACACACGCAGAACCTGAACTTCCTGATCCAGCCCACTCAGTTATGGCGTCATGGACTCAGCAATGGTTGACTCTTTAGGTTGCAACAGT
Source organism: Natator depressus (assembly GCF_965152275.1). Classification (NCBI taxonomy): domain Eukaryota; kingdom Metazoa; phylum Chordata; order Testudines; family Cheloniidae; genus Natator; species Natator depressus. The sequence goes on along the minus strand of NC_134241.1, from coordinate 40,922,437 downwards.
AAGAGTGTGTCTGACTGCAAAATGTCTCACTTCCATGAAGTCAGAGTTAGTCCTGTGCAGTTGGGTGTGATATTAGAGGAGTTAGATATGTTCATTGTTGATGGCTGTACGTGGGAAGGGGAAGGAAATTTGTTTTGGCGGTGAAGAGTCTGTGGGTGTTAAGTTTCAGTGGAGGACATGTGACCCGAGGTCCCTTTCAAGAGTATCCAGTCTTGAAATTTCTTGGCAAGTTCCTGGAGTTTTATGATTACGTTGATAATAGAAAATGCACACTAGCAACCTTCATTCTGGGCGTGTGTGTGTGTGTAGTTAGGCTCACATTCTGTCTACTTCTGCAGCAGGCATGCAAGGGAAAGGCACTAAGCCTATTCTGCCACTCTTACCCATCCTGAATAATGCCTTACTCTACTGGCTTTCCCATTGCTTTAACTGGGCCTGTGTGTATAATAAGGTTGTACCCAAGGTGAACAAAGGTGGCAGAATTGAGTCCATAGGTTGTAAAATGCTGTAGGAACCTTCTAGATGAAAAGCACTGTAGAAAAGCAAGGTATTATCTGGGTTTTTTGTATTTAGATAGCAGTTGGGATCTCCAGTCGAGGATGAGGGCTTCATTTTGGACAGACAAGTAACAAAGAAGAGGGTCCTGTCTGTGACTCCATGTTAAGGCTGTTATAGTGCTTGAGGAATTCACACTTGATACTCGGTGGATGAAATCTAAGTATAGAACACACAACCACTTCGGGGTTTGTGCCCTGGTTTGTGAAGGTCTGTCCTGAGGTTGGCACCCATGTTCATGAGCCACTGCAGACAGCCTGACACTGGAGTAGTCATGGCAGGATTTACATGCCACGGGTCAATTGGATTGATCAATCATAACCCAGTGCTGTTAAAAGTTTAAACTTGCCATTGAGAGTTTAGATGTCATATGATGGGTTTCAGACAAAAGACCTCGAACAGCTATGCTTGCAGAGGGGAATATCCTTTTAAAGGAAAACCCCAGATCAGGAACTGAGAGCTTTGCTTATAAGTTTTGACGAAGCATCCGAAGATCTTCCTGCCCCAGAAGCCCTAGAAGCCACTGCAGTGTTAGCATTTATATAGCAATTTGCAAAGTATTTATCATTTTCACTGTTCCATGTACTGAAAGTTAGGTACACCTTGGTACCTGCTGTATGTCACTGATCAAAGGCTGGTCCTGTAGAGAGTTGCCTCTGTAATTGTTACCAAGTCTGCTTACTGTGCTGCTGATCCCCTGCTGTACACTGCCCCTCCATGCCAATGTACATCCCTTGCCCCTTCCAGGTCCCCCCAACAGCACATACCAGCTGCATGATACCACTGTGCACATGCCACAAGCCAGCTGCCCATCCAACATGCATCCCTGTCATTGCAGTACTTCCCAGCTGAATTCCTTCTCCAAAGGCACACACACCCCAGTCTGTTAATGCTACTCATACCAACCAGCATGACATCGATCCTGGGTAAAATGATGGAACAGCTGATACAGGTCTTTACATTTCCACCTTTTACCTCTTTACCATTAATACCAATCAAATGGGGCTTGTCAAATAAACATAATATCATGCTTTGACAAGATCACAGGTCTTGTTTAAAAATGGAAAATCTGCTGACATAATATACTTTGGCTTCTGTCGGGCATTTGATTTAGTACCACACAACATTCTGATGAAAAACTCACTATATAAACAAGAAAGCATAAAATTGCTGCTTGTAAGATCTGCAGCTGACAGAAAGCTTGTTGGAGTCGGTGAATAATGATGAGTCCAAGTCACAGATACACAGTGAGCTGGATTGCTTTGCTGTGTGTGTGCAGTCAAACAACATGTGTTTTAATACAGCCAAATGCAAGGTCATACATACATACATCAAGAGACAAAGAATGCAGGCCATACCTACGAAACGTGGGACTGTGTCCTGGGAAGGACATAGGGGGCATGATGGAAATCAGCTGAACATAAACTCATAGTGCCTAAAAAGGTTGCCTAGCTGAGAACCGCCTCACTCTCTGAACCGTATGGCCACAGCTGGGACCAGCAGAAGTGCTTGAGCTGGAGTCCCGTTGGTAGAGACGAGTGGGATGCTGGCAGTGTGTTCTCTGGGAAAGCCCGCAACTCAGGAATTTAGCCCCTCCCTGATCTGAAGTAGCCACAGTTTGGATCTACAAGATGCTTTGCAAGGCCCACTGTCTATCCCAGGAATTTGAAAGTTTACGAGGAGGGGGTATTGCAAGGGTAAGAAATGGCAGTGGGGAGTGGGATTTGACAGCTAGGATGTAGCATGGATAGGGTCCCTTCAGCATTTTGATAAATCTAATAACTAAATAACCAACTGAATGCAGACTCCCAGGGTGATGCTGCAGCAAGAAACACTAACACAGTACTTAGACATATAAGCAAACAGCTAGCCAGTAAGAGCAGGAAGATTACATTAAATAAATGTGGAGGTGTGAGACCATTTCTGGATCCTGTGTCCATTTCTGGGGTCCACACTTCAAAAAGGATTTTGAAAAATTGAAAGACGCTCAGAGAAGGGCTCCAAAAATGAATCCAGGACTGCAACCTGCCTTGCAGTCCTGCTGTGAGGAGCTCTTACTAAAGAAGTAACAAAGAGAAGGTCAAGAGGTGACTTGCTTATGATCTGTAAGTACCAACACACAGAGGAAATACCGGAAGGCTTTTTAATCTAGCAGCCAAAGGCATAATAAATTTCAGTGGCTGGACACTGAAGCCAGCCAATTTCAAAAAGGAAATAAGGTGTAAATTTTGAACAGTGAGGATAATTAACCATGGGAACAGATTACAAATCGGGGGCTTCTCCATCACTTGATGATGATTTAAATCAAGTTTGGATGGCTCTTTCTACAACTCTGACCCAGACTAGTTTAATCACTAGCTTTTGGGCTCGGTGCAGGAATCATTGGATGAGATACTCTGGCATGGGTTATGTATGAGTGTCATGGATCCACAGGATCTGTGCTATGCCCCACCTTAACAGTCCCTGGAGGAACCCCTTCAGTGTACCAGACCCCCCCCCCCAAAGGGGCCCAACTCTTCCTTACACACAGCCTCAACCACGGCAGGACTGAGCCTCTAGGCTCAAGCACTCATTTCACACTGGGAGTGCTGCCCAGCGAGTCCCACTGAGCTACACTCCTGGTCAGAGATGTTCAGGGACCCATGCATCTCAGCAAGTATTTGCAGTGACACTCGGAAACCTTTTCAAACACAGAGTCATTTTTATTAGTCAACTGGATATAACCTCAGAAAGTCCTCATGTTAGCAGAGAGAGACAACCATTAAGACACAGTCCATCCCGCTCAAGCTAGCGCTCCAGCCAGCCAGGCTGCTGTGGAATCCATATCTGTCCCTCTCCGTCTGTTTCTTTGTCAGACCCAAGTGAGAGCTGTTGATTCTCTCCAAAAGCCAGTGTTTATCCCAGGTACCTGACACCTTTTGGTCCAGTCTCATCCTCCTGCAGACTCCTGCTGAGTTCATAGAATCATAGAAGATTAGGGTTGGAAGAGACCTCAGGAGGCCATCTAGTCCAACCCCCTGCTCAAAGCAAGACCAACTCCAACTAAATCATCCCCGCCAGGGCTTTGTCAAGCCCGGCCTTAAAAACCTTTAAGAATGGAGGTTTCCACCACCTCCCTAGGTAAGCCATTCCAGTGCTTCACCATCCTCCTAGTGAAATAGTGTTTCCTAATATCCAACCTAGACCGCCCTCACTACAACTTGATACCATTACTCCTTGTTCTGTCATCTGCCACCACTCGGAACAGCCGAGCTCCATCCTTTTTGGAACCCCCCTTCAGGTAGTTGAAGGCTGCTATCAAATCCCCCCTCACTCTTCTCTTCTGCAGACTAAACAAGCCCAGTTCCCTCAGTCTCTCCTCATAAGTCATGAGCCCCAACCCCCTGATAATTTTCGTTGCCGTCCACTTTGTCAACATCCTTTCTGTAGTGGGGGCCCCAAAACTGGATGCAATACTCCAGATGTGGCCTCACCAGTAGCGAATAGAGGGGAATAATCACTTCCCTCGATCTGCTGGCAATGCTCCTGCTAATGTTCACATGATTCGCCTGCCAGTTTCCTATGGTAGGGGTCAGTTGCACAGTCTTTGGGCTCCCATTGTCTTTTTGGATGCTCCATTGATTTTGGTCTGTCTCAGCCAAACCTTTGTTGATCCATTTATACCATCCCTGACAGATCTAAGACATGCACACCTGACGTCTCCTGCTCTGCCCAGGGAGCATTTAACCCTTTTGCACCCACTAGCAATCCCTAGTCAAGTCGCACGTGCGTATCAAGTAGATCACACCATACACATCATTCATTAAACAAATTACAGAAAATTCCCACTTCGTCACAGTGGGAGATCAGACTGGGTGGTCATTATAAACCCTTCTGCCATTAATATCAATGAACAGCGCCAACTCTTGTATAGTAATAGAGGAGCTACGGCCCAAGATCCACCAATCTGTGCTCGGGGCCGTGGAGGATGATGTGTCCTGTTTTCTGCCAGTTTCATAGCTGAGAAAATGTAATTAGATAATGAAGCAGCTCAGTTCTTTGGCAGGATCTATGCCCCAAGCAGGGTACTTCTGAGCATGGGAGCATGTATGGTGACAGAGGCATGGAAGCGGCAGAGCTGGTGCATGACAGTCATAGCATTAAGGCAATCTAGTACAATCTTGGAGTTTTAGTCAACACACTTGGCAATTTTAAGGAACTCACACAGTACTCAAAAGGGGCTTCAGAGCAGTGTAGTCTGCTGTGTCTCCAGCATCGTCAGAGCTGGGAGCTCCGTGTCTACCTGGCACCTGACATGAGAGTCAGTGCTGAGTCAGACTCCAAAGTTAACAACCTAAGGAAACATTGGTTGTACACATGCACATCAGTGTGTGCAAAGTACCAGCAGGGAGCCACTGTTGTCAGTGTGCACAGGACAAAAGGCCAGGCAGGGTTTACAGGGCAAAACCTCCATTGATTTCAATGAGCATTTTGCCTGAGTAGGGACTTATGTTATGAATGCAGGATTTTACCCATAGACTGTACAATGCAGTGAGATGAAAGTGGCAGTATAAATCCTGGAAACCAGAAATTCTATCACATGTAACCACAGGGACCCCCCCGCAAATGCGTCAGCAACATGGCTCAGGCCAGGGACCATCAGCTCCTCAACACAAACCTGTGCCACTTGAGCCAAAGGAGTGAGTGTTATCCTGTGTGTGGCCCAGGCACTAGCAGGGGACGTGACACATTCGTGACACAGCTGTCTGCTAGATAGCAGTGGGACGTTAGAGAGCAGGAGTTCTGGGTTGTATTCTGGCTTGGGGAGGGGGAGTGTTGTCCAATGGTTAGAGCTGTGGTTACAGTCAGGATAGCCATCTTAGATCCTGCATGTTCATTCTGGAAGACATTGTACCTAAGCGGATGAGACTTGGCCTGCCATATTAGAGAATGGGATTCTGCTCCCTGCAGCGACCTTGTGCAACTGCTCAGTCAACTCATTTGTACAATAGGGGAAATGATACTTGCCAGTGATCTAGAGTCTATGGCCATACTTGGTAGTAAGGGCTTGAAGTGGGTAGCAGTGTGCACACTGGAAGAACAGAGTTTAGAACTTATGGCCTCCTGGTTCCCAGCCCAGGGCCCTTTCCCCTAAGACAGTGGTTTTCCACCTGAGTTCCATGGACCCCTGCAGGACCACAGACTATGTCTAAGATTTCCAAAGCACCTCCATTCAAAATTTCTTAGGGGTCCGCAAATGAAAAAAGGTTGAAAACTACTGCGCTAAGTCAAAGGGCACTTTGAGGGCAAGTCTCAGGCTCTCTCCATGTCCACTCTGTGGAACATCACCGGCCCGATGGTGCCGCAGGATGGGTCAGAGGCCTGCCTATAATGATATGCTCTAGCACTAGATGTCTCTGTGCTGTATTAAAAGTTCCAGAAAGGGGAGTGGTCATAGATGGCTCATGAACCGCTGGCTGGGGGAAGCTAGCCCCCCAGCCCTGCCCCTTTCACCCTCCCTCCCCCGTGGCCACTGGACCCTGCCCCAGGCTAGCACCCCCAGCCCTGGAGCGCCGGGAGAGAAGGCAGGCGGCATGGCCCTACCAGCCCCTGGAGCCAGGCAGCAGAGTGGAAGCAGGAGGCCTGGGGGCGGAGCATGGGTGGGACCATGCCTGGCTGTTTGGGGAGGCATAGCCTCCTGCAGCCTGTGGTACCCACCACCCAAGGGAGTGGTCTCCTGGAGAGACTTGAGATGAAAGTGGCTTGTTTTGTCTGTGGCTTCTTGTTCTCTCTATGTGGCAGCTAGTTAAGAACAACATTAGGAAGCCCCCTCTTCTCACCCCAGAAAGGGGTCCTGAAGAATAGTTAGGCAGCAGATCTCTGTCTAGTGAAGGCATTTCTAACTGTCAAGGCATGCCATTCAGGCTAGCAATAATGCAAGCTCCAAGCACGTTGTGACCAAGGGCCTGAATTTGGAAAATGCCAGTGGCAGTAAAATCACAGCTCTCTCTTTCTCTCTCAATTTCCTAGGAAGTGTCCAGAAACCTCACCAAAGAGAACAAGCCATTCACAGGGAACATGGATGCAATTTGGAGTGAGCCAAACACAAGGGACAAGGAAAACTGTTCCGGCAGTATCTCTAACAGCCTCCCTGACATCCAGAGCTCCCTGCAGAGGGATGCTGCAGCTGCGTACACCCACACTGAGGTATGGCAAGCTGCCTTCTCCTGGCTGCCCATGGAGCTCTTGTGCAGCCAAGTCCCAGGAACCCCGTTCCAGTCCAAGAGCACTCAGTGCCGCCGGTGCAGCCAATGCTCAGCAGTAGGACTGGTGAAAGGTGTTGAGGGAGAAATGTACTGGAGCTGTAGGGCTAACTCTGAACATCAGCAAAAAGAAAAGGAGTACTTGTGGCACCTTAGAGACTAACCAATTTATTTGAGCATAAGCTTTCGTGAGCTACAGCTCACTTCATCGGATGCATACTGTGGAAAGTACAGAAGATCTTTTTATACACACAAACCATGAAAAAATGGGTGTTTACCACTACAAAAGGTTTTCTCTCCCCCCACCCCACTCTCCTGCTGGTAATAGCTTATCTAAAGTGATCACTCTCCTTACAATGTGTATGATAATCAAGGTGGGCCATTTCCAGCACAAATCCAGGGTTTAACAAGAACGTCTGGGGGGGAGGGGGAGGGATAGGAAAAAACAAGGGGAAATAGGTTACCTTGCATAATGACTTAGCCACTCCCAGTCTCTATTCAAGCCTAAGTTAATTGTATCCAATTTGCAAATGAATTCCAATTCAACAGTCTCTCGCTGGAGTCTGGTTTTGAAGTTTTTCTGTTGTAATATAAAGTTGCGATATTACAACAGAATCTTAGTTATAAGCTAGGGACGCATCTGTTTTTTCCTATCCCCCTCCCCCCCCCCAAGACGTTCTTGTTAAACCCTGGATTTGTGCTGGAAATGGCCCACCTTGATTATCATACACATTGTAAGGAGAGTGATCACTTTAGATAAGCTATTACAAGCTATTACAAGCAGGAGAGTGGGGTGGGGGGAGAGAAAACCTTTTGTAGTGGTAATCTACACCCATTTTTTCATGGTTTGTGTGTATAAAAAGATCTTCTGTACTTTCCACAGTATGCATCCGATGAAGTGAGCTGTAGCTCACGAAAGCTTATGCTCAAATAAATTGGTTAGTCTCTAAGGTGCCACAAGTACTCCTTTTCTTTTTGCGAATACAGACTAACACGGCTGTTACTCTGAAATCTGAACATCAGGGTTGGAAGTTGGTGGACTTAGGCATCCTCACATGGCAATATGTGATGGGAGTTGCATCCCCTTGTTATCCTGATGCCTGTAGGTGGCAGGACAGAACAGCTGCTTTCCCACGGAGACCCCCTCCTTTGCCACCGCACGCCAGGCATGGCTTTGGATTGGGCACATCTTGTTGTCCAGGCTTGGGTTCCTCGACCTTTGCATCTCACGCTCAGGTCTCTCCGGGTGGTCGGCCCCCACTCTGCCATGCAGTGTGTCCCTTACAGGCAGGGAGGGAGTCACCAGCAGCTACACCCTGCACTGAAATTGTCCCTGTTGCAGCCAGACTTGTTCTTGTGGCTTTAGGCCCTGGGGAGAGGAGCAGGCTTGGTGGCTCTGGAGACTTACTGTCATAGAGCAAGACAGGCAGCACTGCAGGCTTCCCCTGCATGTGAACCTGAGCTCTGACCCGAGGACAGTGGGGTTCCACCTCCATGACTCATTGCGTGCTCAACCTCTGCTCAGACTGCTTAGACAGGCTCCACTGGAGAGGACCTGATGGGGCCTCATTGGCATACATGTCTGATTTTACCATGGGCACCAAACAGCCTCCAGCTGGTCCCTGCTGGTCTATGGTGGGTTAGCACGGACAGGCTGGCTGGCAGGGGCTGGCTCCATCCCTCCCTTCTCTTCCCTGCAGAGCTGCTCTCCCACTCACCCTCATCATGACTGTAACTGGCGCAGCTGCTCAGAGCTGTGGGATCAGACGCGTAAGGCACTTGGCAGTGCCACGGGCACCATGACTTGGAGGCACGCACTGAAGGTGCTTCAGCTGCTAGGTCACATAAACACCCAGAGCCATGGCTGAGGGGAGTGGTATCTTACTAGGCCTGGCAGGAAGGGGAAGGGTTGAAAACACCATGGCTTCAGCTGTTACAATTCAAGATAAAACAGTAGCATTCGTGGCTTGGCCCTGGGGGCACCCAACCGAGGGTTCAGGCTCTCTTGTGCCTGGGGTGCCTGCTCCAATCTCGTCCTTTAGGACAGGCAATCAGGGAACTTGCAGATACCTCGCCCAGGATCGGCCCATGGCATTTCTCATCGGGGCCCCTCTAGTTACAACAGCACTTCCTGCACAGTTGCTGCTAGCGGCTGCTCCAGCCACAGCAACCATTAGACTACTAGGCTTGGTGTATAATTGAGATGGAATATATGGGCCAAAGGTGTTACTGCACGCCAATCCCTCTCCCGTGTTAAACCAGGTCTGGGCCCAGGAGATGGTGGCAGCCATGATGGTGAAGCTTGCTCCAGTAGCGTCTCTCTGGTTTTTGCCCCTCTTTCTGTAAGGAACCCCAAAGGGGGTGGCGGGTGGAACAGCCTCATTATTTTGTCCACCACTGAGTCCTAATATCAAATATTCCAATTTTGATGTTTTTAACAAGCATAACTTCTTCTGTCCTTGGCTTATATCAACATGGCCTTTTGCATCAGACTAATGTAGTGTCTCTGTCTGGTTCTCTTGCACCAGTTTAGAACATTCTTTATTGAAAATAACTTGACCTACTTTCCATGGTAAATTCCTAAGCAGGCAATAGTTAAAGACCAATTGTCCCAAAAGGCCCGCAGTCGTCCCTGGCTACATACCATTGGTTCAGCCCCAGGCAAAGGAGACTGCCCCCTTGCCAGGCTGACCCCCAGTGCTTTAGCTTTCCTCTGGATCCTGGGGGTCCAAGAGCCTGAGCCAGCTGCTGGCTCTGTGTTGGGGATAATCCCCTGCAGGCCCCTCTTGCTCAGCTCTCTGGCTGCAGGCCCTCTCGACTCTGTCTCAGCTCTGCAAGCAGCACCATCCTGCTGAAGGGCTGCTGCTTACAGCCTGCTCTGCCCGCAGCTGCTCCCATCCCTGCCTTGCTCCCAGCTCAGCCTGCAGCCCCACAGAAAATCTCCAGCGTCGGCTTCCCACCCCCACCCAGCTCCCCACACAACCCCTGCAGTGCCGGCTTCCTGACCCTCTCTGCTCCCATCCCAACCCTTCCAGCGCCTGCTTCCTGTTCCCTCCCGGGTCCCAACACAAACCCTCCAGTGCCTGCTTCCTGCCCCTCCCTGCTCCTCACCCATGCTGTCCAGTGCCTGATTTCTGCCCCCTCCCAGCTCCCCACATAACCCCTCCAGCGCCTGCTTCCTGCCCCTCGCAGCTCCCCACACAACCCGTCCAGTGCCTGCTTCCTGCCCCTCACTGCGCCCCACACAACCCCTCGAGTGCCTAATTTCTGCCCCTCCCTGCTCCCCACACAAGCCCTCCAGCACCAGCTTCCTGTCCCTCCCTGCTCCCGACATGACCCCTCCAGCGCCTCCTTCCTGCGCCCTCCCCACACAACCCTTCCAGCACCTGCTTCCTGCCCCTTACTCCTCTCAACAAAACCCCCTCCAGCACCTGATTCCTGCCCCAGCCCTGTTCTGTATAATTTCTGGTGGTGCTCAGAACGGGTCCAAGTCCCGCTCCCATCCCCCACAGCTGCCAAAGACTCTGGAGGGAGTTTGGGTACTGGGTGCGGGATCTGGGCTGGGACAGGGGGTTGGGGTGCGGGAGAGGGTGAGGGGTGTGGCGCTTATCTTGGGTGGCTCCTGAAAGCAACCTGCACACCACTCTGGCAGCTGCCCTTAGGTGGGAGGCGCGGGGGTCTCCGCTCACTGCTGCCCACAGGCACTGCCCCCACAGCTGCCATTGGCCGCAGTTCCTGGCCAATGGGAGCTACGGAGTCGGCACTCGGGGCAGGGGTAGCGTGCGGAGACACACCCTTTCTGGGGTTGCAAGGATGTGCCGGCTGCTTCCGGGAGTTTTGCGGAGTGAGGGTGGGCAGGATGCAGCCTTACTCCCACTACGCTGCCCAATACCTGTTCCCACACAAACACTCCAGTGCCTGCTCCATGCCCCTCCCTGCTCCCCACAAAACCCCTCCAGCGCCTGCTCCCTGACCCTCCCTGCTCCCCACAAAACCTCTCCAGCGCCTCTTTCCTACCCCCTCCCCACAGAACCTCTCCAGTGCCTGCTTCTGACCCCTTCTCCCCTCACAACACAACCCCTCTAGCACCTGCTTCCTGCCCCCTCACTGCTCCCCACACAACCCCTCCAGCGCCTGCTTCCTGTCCCACCCCACTCCCCACAGAACCCCTCCAGCACCTGATTCCTGCCCCTCTCTGTTCCCCACACAACCCTTCAAGCCCCTGCTTCCTGTCCCTCCCTGCTCCCCACACAACCCCTCCAGCACCTCCTTCCTGCCCCTCTCTGCACCCCACCCCACCGCTCCAGCGCTTGCTTCCCACCCCCTCCCTGCTCCCCACACAGCCCCTCCAGTGTGGGCTTCCCACCCCGTCCTTGCTCACCACAGAACCTCTCCAGCGCCTGCTTCCCACCCCCTCCCTGCTCCCCACAAAACTTCTCCAGCTCATGCTTGCTGCCCCTCCCTGTTCCCCTCAGAACTCCTCCAACGTCTCCTTCCTGTCCCTCCATGCTCCCCACACAAACCCTGCAGCGCCTCTTTCCTGCCCCCTCCACACACAAACCCTCCAGTGCCTGCTTCTGACCCGTTCTCTCCTCCCAGCATAACCCCTCCAGCACCTGCTTCCTTCCCCCTCCTCGCTGCCTGCACAATCGCTCCAGTGCCTGCTTCCTGCCCCCTTACTGCTTTGCACAGAGGTCCTCCAGTGCCTGCCTCCTGCCCCTTCCAGCTCCCCATACAACTCTTCTAGCGCCTGCTTCCTGCCCCTTTAGTGCTCCGTACATAACCCCTCCGGCACCTGCTTACCTGCCCCACTCCGTGTTTCCCACGGGCCCATCCAGCCTGTCCTGGTGTGGCTGCTGACATTCCAGAGAGCGGTCACTTCCAGGGTTTGACCTTTGTCAGAGAATTTCTGCTCCATCCCGTTTCCACTAAGAGTGGAGTCTGGGTCTGTGGGGGTTCAGACATCAGCAGGGTGGGGGGGTCAATGGACCTGTAGTGGCTTCATGAGGGCATTTCCCTTGGGCAAGTAGCCACCCCAGTGAGACAAACTAGTTCAAAACGCTTTTTCTCCTTGCTTAGCAAACCTGATTTCCGCTCCTCAGACTCCATCTTGCTGAAGTCAGCACAATCCAGCAAACCCAGAGTGTAGGCGGGAGCAGGACCAGCCTGTTCTGTGCCCCTCCCAAGGGGTGCTGGTTTGAGGTCAGAGATGGATGGGAGGGTTGGTGTCTGGAAATCATGATGTCACTTTGCAGCATGGAGCAGCAATTTGAGGTCGATGGACTTCTCTGGGAATGTCTGTGCTGCAGTGAGGTAGAGCCAATGATTACTGGGCGTGGGGGCGCAGTGTGTGGACAGCGTGCCACTGTGCAATCCAGAGAAACGATCCTCCCCTGCCAGCTACTACCAGGCTCTACTGCCATCTCCTGTTCTGCGCACAGCCCTGCTGCCCAGCCGAGTGGGCACAGAGCGCAGCTTCAGCTGTTAGGGTTTCTAAGAAAAACTGCAGTTTGATTTTACTCATTTCAAAGGGAAGTGATGGGGGCACCAAGTCCCCCCTGTGCTGGCAGGTGCCACGCCCAAAGCTGGTGTGGTCTGTTCAGCATAGGGGGCAGTGCAGAATTGGTACAGCAGTTCCTACCCCATCCCTCTCAGTAGTAGTCATAGGGGGCATGGGAAGAAAGGGGCATGACTGGGGCTTCCCAGTGCAATTTCTAGTTGCTGTCATGGCCCCTTTGGGCCATTGGCAGGTGGTGTAATTTAGAGCAGCCTCATGCTGTTCTAACTCAGGCTGCAGGGAACCAGCCTGATTTAGCATTCCCAGCCTGATCCATGCTGTGCACTGTCCCACAGCCAACAGTGTGGCTCTGAATCTCCCCCTTTCTGTAATGGTGCTGCTGGCAGAGTGGGGGGAGGGGTCTCTTGGGACAAGGGGGCAGGGAGCAGCCCCACAAGGCCTAGTAGAGGCTCTGAGCTCTAGCTCCAAGGAATGGACCAAACTGAGCTGCTCGAGGAGGCTGAATTGCTGGGGGACTTCACCAATGAGCAGCCATGTCTCCCTGCTGAGGAAGGCCCAGCATGGCAAAGCGCTGTGGCACTTGTGTGTGATGTTCACACCACATAGTGTGCTCAGGCTGTAGTCCGTGACTAAGGCAGCCTCAGCCCCAGGATCATGGGCCCCACAATCATGGCCTCCAGAGGTGGATGATTTTGCTCTGAGTGTTTTGGTGATGCCCAGCTTGGTGCTCAGCTGCAGACTCTGCTGTGCACTTTGTGATCTGGGGAGGTAGATTTAAAGGTGAAGCAGGGAAGCTGTCCCTGAGCATTGGGGCGGGGCCGGCAGTGACTCCATCATGAGTGGTGCACTCAGTGGGCTTAGGAGCAGGTGCCCTATGGGTCAGGGTTCATATTGGTGCACACAAGTGTAACTGGTTGATCGGGACAGGGCACGTACGAGGCTGACTGATGGGGCTGGATGTACACAAAACCTTCTCTCTTAGGAGCTTCTCTTTCCAATTTTACCATACAGCAGAGAAGGGTTCAAGCACAGCTGCTGATGTATAAAATATTTTTCATCAGCAGTAGCACTTCTACCCCCAAGAGGTCCATCCCTCACTCTCCTCACCAGCCCCACCTTCGCTAAGCATTGCAAATGCCAAGGAATTTAATACACAGAAATGGCTGTCAAGCAGTGCAGGGTGTAATGCACACAATGTGCCTGACAGAAGCCCACAAAAGGCAATAAAGAGCTAAGCCACCTAGCATGCCTGTCCCTCCACTCCTCCCACCACAGGCACATACCTTGCTATTACCACAAGGACTATGCACCACACATCATAACCTTAACTCTGCCCCACCTGCCTGCAGCCTTTCTGCACACAGCCCTTTCCCAAACTGCCCTCTCCCAGCACAACCACATAATAATGCACCAAACACCCACAACTACTGGTTTTGGGGGGAAATGTTCTGGTAAAGTGGTGTATCCGCAAGAGTAAAAGGGGGTGAAATGAAGGTTGTGGTGTGTGGTCTAGGGTAATGGCACACTGTGTCTCTGGGGCTGAAGGGTTAGGTGGCTTAGCTTTACATTGCCTTGCTTTCGTGGGTTTCTGTCAGGCCTTTTGTGTGCAACACCGCCCAGACTGCTTCACAACAGAGTTTTTGTGTGTTAATCTCACTAGCAGCCAGTTGAATGCTGGAGAGATTCCATTCCCATCCAGGCTGAAGTGCAAAGCATGGCACTTTCATTACCCTGAGTGATCTCGCTTCCAAAAATTCTTCTTTTCTTGTAGTTAATTTCAGCCAGGGGTTAAAGGAACCCTGGAGCCATCCTTTCAGCCAACTAGCCATTGCTGCAATGGTTCTGGTTCTCTTTCCCTTTCCTTTTAATGAGATAAAAATCAGGGGTATTAGCCTGCAGCCTGAAAATGGACTGACCTCTAAAGCCAGCCCCTGGGAACTCCTTGCTCCCCCCGGCAGGCTGCCCCAGGCATTCGACAGGCTCACATTCTCCTTTCCTCATTAAGTATTTTTACCTTTGCTATGTGTAAATGGATCCAACACTCAAGTACACCGTGAAATGCTGGAACCTCATCTGCAGCACATACTTGTACCATCATTATATACAGCCCAGCTGTCTATGATTACACACCTAGCACATGCCCCATATGTAATATATCCTACACTCAATATACAGTTCTATGCTCACATACACAATGCAACTGTTTGACATACAGCATTCCTCATATACAGTGTATACTCAGCTCACACACAGCGCATACACTCAGGGCCAGATTAGGGGGAGGAAATGATGGTATTCAAGATCCTCCTACAATCCCCAGCACCATGTGACTGGAAGTTTCTGCAGAAATGATCATTAGTGAAATATTAATGTTGGAATTGCAGTGGTCATTGTTGGACTTCAGAATGAACAATAAAATGAATGGCTCAGTGCTCTTGTTTTGGTCAGCATTTGTCTGCAGACTCAGGAAGACAGCCCTGCATTGCTTCACACTCATTGAGTTGTCTTTGCAGTTGTAAAACTAGAAATTTTTTTTTTTTTAACAAAAGCTCCAATTCTGCAGGAAGCAATTGAATAGAAGGAAGTGAGTAAGCCATGAATGTGCTGCTGAACAGCTGGTATGCCCTAACGTAACCAACCATAGCTTCATACGCAGACAGATGTTACAGCCATCTTGGGGGATCGAACCCTAGCTTCTCAGCACCTGGAACACAGGCACTGCCTCTTGAGCTAAAAGGTGGTTTCCTTTAGCTGTGAGGTGGTATGAGCCATTAGATGGAGACATGATCACAAACACTAAGTCCATGTATTACACTAACACTAAGCACCAGCCCCTGCAAACACCCTAACAACATACACTATCAACATCCTGGTATGTGCAACATATAATTTAGAAAAGATCATAGGAACTGTATGTCCCTGTTGTCACATATGCATCCCATACTGTACCTCATACGCAATATAAGCCCATAGCACTGCTTATCCCTACTATTCACAACAGTCTTTCCACTATCAAAAAATGAAGTACTGATGACCTTGACAAATTAAACAAGGACAAGGTGTGCTGCTTAAAGGGCAACAAGTCAGACCAACTATGGTATAGATCCACTCTTCCATTTCCCAGCTAAACACACTCAGCAATGCGGCTGTGTATTTTGGCCATCATGTAACATCTCCTTTTATCTCATAAAGGAAAAATACAAAGAAAGATTCCTGCAAGATGAGATGGTTTCTCAGCAAATCAACTCTGTCGAGTCCCTGCAGCAGCTGCTTCCCGCTCCAGAGGCAATGAAACCAAAACAGCCCTTGCAGAGGAAGATGCATGTGCGGAGCCGGCTTCCTTCCAAGCCCACCATCATTCGAGGCATCACCTATTACAAGGCCAAGTTCACGGAGTCAGAAAATGACCTAGAGGAACGTGAGTTGTGTTTGCAGCCATGGCTGGCTTCATGGAATTGGACATCTGGGCCTCTTAGCAATTGGGTGGGTAAAGTCTGTAGCCAATCAGCCTCTTCCCCACTCAGCAGCCTGGCTGTCCAAGCTGTGTACAAGATTGTACCTTTTCAAAATGTGACCCTGTGAGAGAATAGTCATAAGTGAATGTGTGAGGGAGAAGCTAGGGTCCTGGGTTCCATGGACCAGTTAGGTTCTGCATCACCAGGCCTTTCATTCTAATGATATCTGCATTCCCTGCAAGCCATTCAGCCTACCCCAACCACTGGCTCTCTGACATCTTACGGGCACCTCTGCAGAAAGTGTGAGGAGGGATTTGAAGGAGCACGCAGCTTGGTTCCATGTATATGGAGCAGTGTGGAAGAAAGCACCACACATTTGTGGGAGAAGCAGCCAAATGGGCATTTAGGGCTGGCATCGCTGGCAAAGCAGAGGAGGCAGGGACAATGAAAAACAAGAGAGAAGTGTGGAGGAGCAGATGTGTGAAGATGAGTGAGTACAAGACACTGAAAGGAGCAGGGAAGGGATTGAAAAGGATGGATGAGGTGCTCAAAGTGATGGGCTGCAGAGATAATCCTAGCATAGTCTACATAGCTATTGTTAGAGCACTAGCATGAGCCCTGCAAGCCCCAGTCTATTGATCCAGGCTGGGAGACTTGCTACTGTGGGCTGCATAGACGTACTCTAAGTGACCTGGGACAGAGGAAGCAGCTAGTCCATGTGCCACCTTAGAATCATAGAATATTAGGATTGGAAGAGACCTCAGGAGGTTATCTAGTCCAATCCCCTGCTCAAAGCAGGGCCAACACCAACTAAATCATCCCAGCCAGGATTTAAAAACCTCAAAGGATGGAGATTCCATCACCTCCCTAGGTAACCCATTCCAGTGCTTCATCACCCGCCTAGTGAAAGTGTTTCCTAATATCCAACCTAGACCTCCCCCACTGCAACTTGAGACCATTGCTTCTTGTTCTGTCATCTGCCGCCACTGAGAACAGCCAAGCTCCATCGTATTTGGAACCCCCCTTCAGGTAGTCGAAGGCTGCTATCAAATCCCCCCCCACTCTTCTCTTCTGCAGACTAAATAACCCCAGTTCCCTCAGCCTCTCCTGGTAAGTCATGTGCCCTAGCCCCCTAATCATTTTTATTGCCCTCCGCTGGACTCTCTCCAATTTGTCCACATCCCTTCTGTAGGGGGGGGGGGGGCCAAAACTGAATACAATACTCCAGGTCTGGCCTCACCAGTGCCAAACAGAGGGGAATAATCACTTCCCTTGATCTGCTGGCAATTCTCCTACTAATACAGTCCAATATGCCATTGGCCTTCTTGACAACAAGGGCACACTGCTGATGCATATCCAGCTTCTCATCCACTGTAATCCCCAGGTCCTTTTCTGCAGAACTGCTGCTTAGCCAGTCGGTCCCCAGCCTGTAGTGGTGCATGGGAGTCTTCCTTCCTAAGTGCAGGACTCTGCACTTGTCCTTGTTGAACCTCATCAGATTTCTTTTATTCCAATCCTCCAGTTTGTCTAGACCTTGGACCCCATCCCTACCCTCCAGCATATCTACCTCTCCCCTCAGTTTAGTGTCATCTGCGAACTTGCTTAGTGTCATCACTACCTGTTGAGCCCAACAATCTGGACAGCTTTCTATCCACCTTATTGGATGGATGGATTCATACAATCCATACTACTTTAACTTGCTGGCAAGAATACTGCAGGAGACCGTATCAAAAGCTTTACTAAAGTCAAGATAGATCACATCCACTGCTTTCCCCATATCCACAGAGCCAGTTATCTCATCATAGAAGGCAATCAGTTTGGTCAGGCATGACTTGCCCTTGGTGAATCCATGTTGACTGTTCTTGATCACCTTCCTCTCCTCTAAGTGCTTCAAAATGGATTTCTTGAGGACCTGGATTAGCCAGGGACGGAAGTGATGCTGACCGGTCTGTAGTTCCCCGGGTTCTCTTTCTTAAATATGGGCACTATATTTGCCTTTTTCCAGTTGTCCAGGACCGCCCCCCATCGCCACGAATTTTCAAAGATAATGGCCAATGGCTCTGCAATCGCATCAGCCAACTCCCTCAGCACCCTCAGATGCATTAGATCTGGACCCATGGACTTGTGCATGTCCAGCTTTTCTAAATAGTCTTTAACCTGTTCTTTCACCACTGAGGGCTGCTCACCTCCTCCCCATACGGTGTTGCCCAGTGCAGCAGTCTGGGAGCTGACCTTGTCTGTGAAGACCGAGGCAAAAAAAAAAAAAAAAAGCATTGAATACTTCAGCTTTTTCCGCATCATCTCTCACTATGTTGCCTCCCCCATTCAGTAAGGGTCCCACACTTTCCCTGACACCTTCTTGTTGCTAACATACTGTAGAAACCCTTCTTGTTACCCTTCACAACCCTTACTAGCTGCAACTCCAATCAAGCCTTGGCCTTCCTGATTACACCCCTGCATGCTCTAGCAATATTTTTAACTCCTCCCTAGTCATCTGTCCAAATTTCTACTTCTTGTAAGCTTCCTTTTTGAGTTTAAACTCACCAGAGATTTCACTGTTAAGGCAAACTGGTCATCTGCCATATTTGCTATTCTTTCTGCACATCAGGATGGTCTGTTCCTGTGTCCTCAGTAAGGCTTCTTTAAAATACAGCCAGCTCTCCTGGCCTCCTTTGCCTCTCATATTAGCCTCCCAGGGGATCCTGCCCATCAGTTCCCTGAGGGAGTCAAAGTCTGCTTTTCTGAAGTCCAGGGTCCATATTTTGCTACTCTCCTTTCTTCCTTTTGTCAGGATCCTGACCTCAACCATCTCATGGTCACTGCTGCCTAGGTTGCCACCCACTTCTACTTCCCCTACCAATTCTTCCCTGTTTGTAAGCAGCAGGTCAAGAGGAGCATGGCCCCTACTTGGTTCCTCCAGCACTTGTACCAGGAAGTTGTCTCCAACACTCTCCAAAAACTTCCAGGATTGTCTGTGCATTGCTATATTCCTCTCCCAGGAGATGTCAAGGTGATTAAAGTCTCCCATGAGAACCAGGGCCTGTGATCTGGAAACTTCAGTTAGTTGTCTGAAGAAAGCCTCATCCTTTTGATCCAGTGGTCTATAGCACATGCCCTTCTCTAAAAGGGAGAGCTAGAAATGAAGGAAACCAAAACAACATGGAAATAGAAGTGTTTCTGACAGGCAAAGACCCATCTGCACTAGATGTGGCTGAGAACATGGAACAGAAAAAACATTTTGCTACAGTGTGTCACAGAGTTAGAGCCCAGAGCGTCTGTTCACTGGGAGAACAGCAAAGCAATAACCTAGATTATTTGGTGGGCACAATGACAGCTGCACAAATATGACTAAACAGTATTGTCAGAATTGCACTCTTTAAACTTTCACACTGGAGAGTAATACAGTGTTACTGTGCAGTAGCTAAGGGGATATGGAACTCTTACCAAAAAGAAAAGGAGTACTTGTGGCACCTTAAGTACTCCTTTTCTTTTTGTGACTACAGACTAACACGGCTGCTACTCTGAAACTCATCGTTTTCTTTAAAACTCAATACAATAAATGCAAATTCATCACCTGTGTTAGGACAGAAAGTCAGCCTAGCCAGGAAGTTAAGTAAAAACACATTTACTGAAAATGGCTCACTATGAACCAGAGGCAACAGACAGTACATAGAATTCCATCTGTCTCCCAAGGGCTGTCGTATCTGGAAGGAGACTGCAAATCACAAAACTACAGTGATGCATTCAATGAGAGAAATTCCATTGACCTTAATGGAGGAAATAAAAACAGAGTTTGAAAATATGAAAAGCTGGGAGCGATTGAAAGTGTAAAAGACCTGGGTAAATGACATGGGTGGAATTGAAAAGGCAGTTAAAGTGCAGATGTGCATTGATAAGGGTGAGTTTACATTATGTGGCATTGTCTAACTGTTGAAAAGGAGGCTGCTAAGCTCTCAGAAGCCAAAATAGCCTCTGAATTACATGTTTAAGCAAATGCCAGTTGGCTGTTATATTCTGGAGTGCAAGCTAGACCAGTGGTTCTCAACTTATTACACATTGTGAGCCACATTTGAAGCCCACAGTGTGTTACCTGGGCTGCAGGGGCTGGGTGGCAGGGCAACGGCAGCCCGGACCCTGACACTGGACCCCCGCCCCACAGGGCCGGCCAGCTGCCCACCCGACCCTCACCACGCAGCTGCCCCAAACCCTACGTGGCTGGTCGGCAGCCCCAGACTCCCACTACATGGCTGCCACAGACCCTCACCCTGTGGCTGCTGCAATCCCTGGCCTGCAGGCCGCCCTTTAGCACACAGCTGAGCTGGGCTGCAGCTGTGTGCTAATTGGGCTGCAAACTGCTGAGCTAGACCAATGAGGGGTTGTGTCACTGCCTGCCCTGGAACCTTCGTGCCCCAAAGGCTCTGCTGCTGTGCTTCTCTTGTCTGGATGTGCCCAGCCAGCAGATAAGCCTGCACTGAGTGTCTGTGGGTTAAGCAGCTCTGATTCCAGCAGCCGAGTTGGCACCCCCAGCCACACTCTGATTCACCTGGCAAAGTGACCCCAACACACACATCAATCCCAAATGTCCCCCAAACCATCTGCCCTGAAGTGTCCAGCCCTCTCCTGAGGCACTCAGAGGAATAATACTGTGTGTTCACCCCTGTAAGGAGACAAAAGCACATCACTGCTTATTAGCTTAGCTGGGGGAAATACACCCTTCCCTAAGTACAGGACTAAATTTGTTTATTTGAAAAATAAAACATGTTTATTAACAAAAAGGACATAGGTTAGGGGATACCAAGTAGAAGGAATAAAGTTAGGATTGTAAACCATCAAAAGTAAAAATATGCTTTCTAACGGCAAAGACCTAAATTAACAAGCTACAGTCTTTTGCCAACCTTCATTCCTAGAGATTTCAGCCCCCCTGGCTGAAGGGCCCAGCTTTCTCACCTTGCAAGACCTCTGGACCCTGGTGTCTGTCCCGTGATGGATGCCGAGATGGCTTCTTTTCCCTCCATACAGCTTCCCAAACTCTGTGTTTGTGTACTGTTCTTCCCTTCCTGTGGCCTGCCCAGCCCCCTGCCGATTCATATGTCAATGGAGCTTTCATTGTTTTTGGTCACACCTTGCTTAGTCTCATTGGAAACAGGTAGATAGCTGCCTTTCCTCCGGTCTGGGTGGGAACCTATTTCTCCCTACGTTTGGTCACAGACTTTTAAAGCATCATATCAGTGAATATCCATATTTCCTCCTATTGCGCTAATACAAACACTTCACGATGATACTAATTACTAGTGTCATAAGCTTTCAGACAAGCCCTTTCCTGATACACTTTGATAGTACAGTAATATTGCCTATAATCAGATGATGTAATTACTTATCAGTAGAGATCCAGCTCCCCCATCTTTACAGACCAGTAAACCTTTGCAATGTATGCTCTGAAAAGTAAATTGCAGACCATGCTTCTTTTTCCTGCTGGGGTATAGATACCATGCTGTCTCCTCCCCCACTTGTTAGCTTGCTAGAGTTGTTTACCCTTTTACATATGTAAATGGCCTTCATTATCCTTACCTGAGGACCAGAATGATCAGAAAACTGCTTATTCCTTTGTCTAGGGCATGCTGTGCTTATGCATTGCTTGCCAAACACATTTTAAGAATATAATTCTAGCCTACATCCATAACTTCAGCTTCTCGTCCACTGTAATCCCCAGGTCCTTTTCTGCAGGATATGAGTCAGCAGTGTGCCCTCGTTGCGAAGAAGGCCAACAGCATATTGGGCTGTATTAGTAGGAACATTGCCAGAAGATCAAGGGAAGTGATTATTCCCCTCTATTTGGCACTGGTGAGGCCACACCTGGAGTATTGCATCCAGTTTTGGTCCCCCCACTACAGAAGGGTTGTGGAGAAATTGGAGAGAGTCCAGTGGAGGGCAATGAAAATGATTAGGGTGCTGGGGCACATGGCTTATGAGGAGAGGCTGAGGGAACTGGGGTTATTTAATCTGCAGAAGAGGCAGGATTTGATAGCAGCCTTCAATTACCTGAAGGGCGGTTCCAAAGAGGATGGAGCTCGGCTGTTCTCAGTGGTGGCAGATGACAGAACAAGGGGCAATGGTCTCAAGTTGCAGTGGGGGAGGTCTCTGTTGGATATTAGGAAACACTGTTTCACTAGGAGGGTGGTGAAGCACTGGAATGGGTTACCTAGGGAGGTGGTGGAATCTCCATCCTTAGAGGTTTTTAAGGCCTGGCTTGACAAAGCCTTGGCTGGGATGATTTAGTTGGTGTTGGTCCTGCTTTGAGCTGGGGATTGGACTAGATGGCCTCCTGAAGTCTCTTCCAACCCTAATATTCTACAATTCTATGAACTCTTTGTACACAGCCTGTATGTACATCATGCAAGAATATTAATGATCAGTGAGCTATTAGTTTGCCAGTGTCTTCCATGCCACCTTTTAGATACAGATTATGACACCAGTGTTAGGTGTAGTGAGTATGTCAGGCCAGACAAGAGCTGCTGAACCAGTGTCCCAGTAATTAATACTGCCCCAAGGCATTCTGAAGAGCATTTGCACAGCTACCTGAGGGGATTAAAAAAGTTTAAATGATAATGGATAGTGTTTGAATTTGGGCTGAACATCTTACAGAGCACAATGCAAAATTCTGTAGGAAGCAAGAGGAAGCCTTAAAATGTTATAAATTGGTGTAATAGAAATTTTCTCTATTGGACATAAAATGAGCAAGGGTGTCTTGACTGCTGACCCAAACACAATAAAAGCAAGAGTTGAAATGCTTGCTTCAGAATTGAAAGTGGGTCTGCAGAGGTTTAGGAGGTTAGTAAACTAATTGGAAAAATTAATGCCCAAACTATCTGTGGATCATAAACTTGGAAGGAAATTGGTGGGGAATGACCTTTCCTGTCCCTGGGAAATCAGACCCAAACAGCCATCGAATACTGGTCTCCCTTCACCAGTTTTCAAGTTCTCTGTTATTCAGCCATTTGTGCTGTCAACTAGAGGCATTTTCTGAAGGCCCAGGTGCAGGCCTTCTGCAGGAAGGGCAGCCAGTTGCATTCACACTGAGATCCCCAAACAGGGAAGAAAGAAACCAATTCCATATTGAAAAGCAGATGCTGGCAATGGATGTGTTGTCTTAAATCCCACATAGATGAGTATGAGAAAAAACTATTAAGGCACTTACTATAGACTTCTGGAAAACAATCTATGGGTTTAACACCCTCATGAATCGAGTGTATGATGTTGAATTTACAAATCTATATGAACACATTAGCAGAGCAGTAAACAGACCACCACCCAACAGCCATACTGATGACTATGAACCTCCTGTGTGTGATATCTAGCACGCTTTCCAAATTCACAGAATTTCAGATTGAATACACTGATGAATAGGACCTCTCTTGGGTAGGGAGTGGTTTTTCATATAAGCTGAAATAGATGGATTTACAGTGATCAGCCAAAGAAAGGACAGGGCTACATTTGCGGTGGATATCAAAGGCCAGGGCAGACTAAGCCTCCACTGACCCAGGCTGTGGCCCTGCCCATGTTCTACCCTGAGGCCTCCCCCTCTACCCTTAAGTGGGCGGGGGCTCAGCTCCAGCCGGCAGCCTGAAGCTTGGGCCTGGTGGCACCCATGGCAGCACTCAGGCTGGCCAAGGGGGTCGGGCCAGCAGCCTGGGGTGGTGCTGGGGCCAGCCCAGCTCTGGGAAGTTGGCTGGGGTGGGCGACCCAGGGCTCCTCCGGCCACAGGTGCAACTCAGGGCTCCTCTGGCTGAAGGGGGTGGGACTTCAGGTGAAAGGGGTGCAGTCAGAGGGGTAGCCTCGCCAAAGGGGAGGTTCACCTGCCGTCCATGCAGGGCTAAGTCCCAAACTGACACCATACTGGCTATTTAGGGAAGCAATTAGTTAGGGAAACACTTACCTGAAGGAGTAGGACTGATTTTTCCAGCAGCACTGAAAGAAAGTGCCTAGCAGTTATCTAGGAACTGAAAACGATATGTGGAGGGCAAGGGACTAGACTGGGAAACACACTCAGACAGTTCCTTGTGATGATATAATATAGCAGGTTCATACACAGCTCTTACAGTGGGTTACAGAGGTGGTCAGCGTCTTTATTCCCAAAACTGAAGCACAGAGAAGGGGTCCACAGTCACCCAGCAGGCCACTGACAGAGCCAGGACTAGAACACAGGTTTCTGAGCTCTACATCCATGCCCGACCCGGTACCTGATACTGGCTCCCAGTATGATACACATATTTGCTTCAAGAGAGCATACTCTAAAGAGCCAGTCCTGGGTCATTACCTCCTAGAGAGAAAATGGCAAAGGCTAAGAGGGGCCTTTGAACTGAACAAAGGTTCCTATTTGTTAATTTTGAAATCTCCAGGAACCCAGCCTAGTAATTGCTCAATAGCAAACACAAGCAAGTGGCCTGCTGATTCCCCATAGGGCTTAAAAAACCCAAGCTGCTGAAAGCCCACGCCCAGTATTGCCAGCCCCAAACAGTCAGAAATCACAAGTCTTACCCAAAAATCAGGGGCTTGGGTGTTCTGGTGTTTTTAAAGTTTAAGTGACATTTTTTGTTTTTTTGCCCTTCCCCGCCATCCCCAGCCCTCACAAACGTACATCGAGTCCAGCAGTTTTTGCCCCTACTGCAGGAGCTTATCTCAGCTTGGAGATGCTTTGTGCTAGGCACTGGACAAACTGAGCAAGAGCCATTGCCTGCCCTGAACAGCTGACTGGCCAGTGCAGAGCAAAGTGATGCCATAAGTCCTGTGCCGAGCTGCACTGTCCAGCAGTCACAGCCTATGCCACACATGGCTTCGCATGCAGTTCCTAGGGAATCTGGTGTTCATACAGCTTCACAACAGATCCTGGCACCCATCCTTCCCCTGAGCTGCCTGGGAGGAAGGGGATTTCCAGTGGGGAGGGGGATGATGGGAGTTAGCTATAGGCAAACTAAACACCTGCCTAGGGAGGTAGATTCTGCCTAGGGTGACCAGGCCAAACCTGAGTGAGTGGTGCTGCAGCCTGCAAGAGTTGGCCTCCCTCACTTCTACCATAACCACTCACCATGCCTCCACTCCCTTCCTGGAAGTCTGATGCATCCCTGTGTGGAGAACCTCTGTCCTAGAGGCTGAGCAGGGCAGGGGAGGAATACAGATGTCCTGCCTAAGACAGCAGATTGTCTTGAGCAACCTCTGCTCTGTGTAGCAGTTCCACCATCAGGGAGCTCCCCTCTCTGCACACTGGAAGTGGCAAAATATCCCTCCAATCCATGCTTCTCAGTCTCAAATCCACTGACAACTGCACCCTTCTCTTAAAGGGACAGCCCCCCTTACCAAAATACAAATAATAAACATGCAACAGTAAAACAAATATTAACACAACATCCACATTCATAGCTAAATGAATCATAGAATCATAGACTATCAGGGTTGGAAGGGACCTCAGGAGGTCATCTAGTCCAACCCCCTGCTCAAAGCAGGACCAATCCCCAATTAAATCATCCCAGACAGGGCTTTGTCAAGCCTGACCTTAAAAACTTCTAAGGAAGGAGATTCTACCACCTCCCTAGGTAACGCATTCCAGTGTTTCACCACCCTCCTAGTGAAAAAGTTTTTCCTAATATCCAACCTAAACCTCCCCCACTGCAACTTGAGACCATTACTCCTTGTCCTGTCCTCTTCTACCACAGAGAATAGTCTAGAACCATCCTCTCTGGAACCACCTCTCAGGTAATTGAAAGCAGCTATCAAATCCCCCCTCATTCTTCTCTTCTGCAGACTAAACAATCCCAGTTCCCTCAGCCTCTCCTCATAAGTCATGTGTTCCAGACCCCTAATCATTTTTGTTGCCCTTCGCTGGACTCTCTCCAATTTATCCACATCCTTCTTGTAGTGCAGGGCCCAAAACTGGACACAGTACTCCAGATGAGGCCTCACCAATGTCGAATAGAGGGGAACGATCACGTCCCTCAATCTGCTCGCTATGCCCCTACTTATACATCCCAAAATGACATTGGCCTTCTTGGCAACAAGGGCACACTGCTGACTCATATCCAGCTTCTCGTCCACTGTAACCCCTAGGTCCTTTTCCGCAGAACTGCTGCCTAGCCATTCGGTCCCTAGTCTGTAGCTGTGCATTGGGTTCTTCCGTCCTAAGTGCAGGACCCTGCACTTATTCTTGTTGAACCTCATCAGATTTCGTTTGGCCCAATCCTCCAATTTGTCTAGGTCCCTCTGTATCCTATCCCTGCCCTCCAGCATATCTACCACTCCTCCCAGTTTAGTATCATCCGCAAATTTGCTGAGTGCAATCCACACCATCCTCCAGATCATTTATGAAGATATTGAACAAAACCGGCCCCAGGGGCACTCCACTTGACACCGGCTGCCAACTAGACATGGAGCAATTGATCACTATCCGTTGAGCCCGACAATCTAGCCAACTTTCTACCCACCTTATAGTGCATTCATCCAGCCCATACTTCTTTAACTTGCTGACAAGAATACTGTGGGAGACCATGTCAAAAGCTTTGCTAAAGTCAAGAAACAATACATCCACTGCTTTCCCTTCATCCACAGAACCAGTAATCTCATCATAGAAGGCGATTAGATTAGTCAGGCATGACCTACCCTTGGTGAATCCATGCTGACTGTTCCTGATCACTTTCCTCTCATGTAAGTGCAGAGGCATTGCAATAATTACTCTGAACTTCCTACACTAACTTTCTTACAAAGATGTGACTTTTCCCCTCTCTGCTACATGTGTTATTAGCAGCCTTTGAACCTGTAGCCTTCAAATCCACAGCATAGACTGCTTCCTCGTCAGCTATAGGGGGAGGAAGCATGCTGTGTTCTTCTACCAGCCCAGCCCACACAAGCAGATACAGCACCCATGAGGCCAGTGGGTTACACCAGTAGCTGTGATACTGCAGTGGGGCACTGGGCATCTGGATTCTGGCTCTGGGAGAAGGTTTTGGTCTGGTGGTCACAGACAGCAGAGCTTATATAATAGCACCTGTGTTTGGGTCTTCTCTGGGGACTAAATCTTGGACCTCTGGATGTAAAAAAGCAGAGGCTTCTAATGCTTGAGTTAAAACCCAGATCTCTTAGCAGGCAAGCAGTAGCAGAGTCACAAACCTTTATATGAGATCAAGCTGCTAAAGAGTGCCCCAGTGCCACACTGTGTTGTGGAGAATTACAGAAGCACCTAATATGACATGTTCCTTCTGAAAGGCAGATGGACAAGGTGGAAGAAAGTTGGTCCTGCTGTATTAGAGACTGGAATTCTGTTTCCAGCTCTGTCTGCAGTGACCATATGCAAGATCTCAGCTACCTTATCTCTGAAATTGGTGAACAGTTACCCCCCATGGATATGAACTTTGGCCATAGTAATGGCCAAATATTACCACCACCAAATGAAAGAGCTGAGACTTCAACTCTTGGCCTTGTGTGGTTGCACACCTTCCACTGGGCTACATGGCATTGTAGAGAGGAGCTCCCCAGAAGTCACAGGAAGGCTGGAATGTATTGCAATACTGCCTTCAACAGGAGCCCATATCATGTTATTTGTGAGAGTTAGCAGCACTGCACAGTGGGCCCCAATTATCCACTGCTGATGCCTGGGGATTTCCTTTTGAGCAGCTCAGCGCATCCCCAAGGTGCCCCCAGAGTAAATATTGGGGCAGTTCAGTAAGCAATGGAGACAGGGGCTTTGTGCTGTGTCCTCTGACAAGCCTGACTCTGGAGCGCTCACGAACCATGACAGGCTAGTCCAGGCTCCCCTTGCGCAGCTCTAGTCCCACCATGGCGGGGGCTGCCGTGCACCTCCCAGTGATGCGTGTTTTGCTTGCTTGGCAGAGGATGAGTCTTTCAGCGGCGATCACACGGTCGATTTGTTGATTGAAGATCAGCTGTTGAGGCACACCAGCCATGAGCGGAGCAGCACCACGAGGACACCAGCTCCAGTGGAAGGGCCTCTGACACTCCGAAACATCGCCCCCACCATGGAGTACATCTCACAAGCTGCCCTTGCCATTGCTGGGTCCCCAGTAGCAGAAACTGCCACCAGGTCTCCGCCATTGTCCTCTGCTGCCCCATCCCTCTCCAATGAGCTGACACCAGCACTTACCCCTACAGCTCCCACCACCATTATAGACCAGCTCCCAGCCACACTGGAGACCACCACTGCACCTGGAGCCATCACCACGGGTGCGTCAGTAGATGAGCCAGCCACATGGACACCAGCAACTGTGACCCAGACAGGTACACAGGCACCCACAACTGCATCAATCCTACCCACAGCCAACCTCCACAAAGCTACAATTGCTATGGCAGCCACCACAGTCCACATCTCGACAACAACTGGGACAAGTGTGGCTGCCTCCAGAAGTGAGGAGTCAGCTGCTACTGCCCCTCCGACGCCAGCCAGCCCTACACTTCCTGCCACGCCCAGACAGAACCTTGACGAGGAAGATCTGAGAAGCATCATTGGTGAGTCAGTCCTCCTCCACTCCTCTTGTGTCTTGGTCTCCAGGTAAGTTTGTTGGGGACCAGTGTGTGGAAGAGCTGCCCAGGAGGTGTGCCAGAGGTTGAGGAGGGCTCATTGCAAAAATAGCTTGGAACACAGGTCCTGTAAAGAAGCATGAACAGCAATATTTTGGCGCAGCAGGATGCCAACAGCAGCTGGAGTTAAGGACTCAGAGGAAGGGTGGCCCAGTGGTTAGGATACTGGGCTGGCATTTGGTCCACCTGTGTTCAGTTCCCCACTCTGCTAGCATTGCCCTGCATGACCTGGGACACAGGCTGAGTGTTGCAGTGCCTGGCTTTAGGGGCCCTGCTGCTCAGGCTCCCGTATGATGCATGGGGAAAGTGAGGGGCCTAAAATAAAAAAATTCACAGTAGCCTGCACACTGAACAGGGAGCTGCCTAAAGGAGCCAGCAGGAAATGCTGGGAGAGGGTGCGGCCCCAGCCCTGTCCAGAAAAGGGACTTAGGCCCCTCAGTACAGAAGAGAGGCCCCTCTCTGTGAAGCCTCTCCTGTTGCCAGGCACCAATCAAGGGCAGTCTTCCTCCCAGATAACCAAGGCAGAGGCGCTCCCTTACACCTA
The DNA here is from genome assembly GCF_965152275.1 of Natator depressus. NCBI lineage: Eukaryota > Metazoa > Chordata > Testudines > Cheloniidae > Natator > Natator depressus. The sequence goes on along the minus strand of NC_134241.1, from coordinate 40,893,544 downwards.
GTGCCCAGAGCACTCACCCCCACTGGGGGAAAGCCACATTTGAGTCTCCCACTGAGACTTGAATCCAGGTCTCCCACGAGTGCCCTGACCACTGGGCTACAGCATGCCTCATGCTGCCCTTGTCCCCAATGACTAGTCAAGCCCGGGGCAGTGCGACTCCTGCACAAAGCATGGGGGGCAGGGAAACCAGGACATTGTGACCTCTATGGGGTGGGAGACACACTGACATGCCCCTTGCCCTCCTTTCTGCCATCCTGTTCCCTCCCTTGATATACACATGTGCCGCCTGCCACCCACACACACTCCCTGCTGTCCCCCTGCACACACTCACACCTGCCCCCTGCTGTCCCCGACACACATACCCCCTGCTGTCCCTTTGACACTCACTCACACCCCCTGGTGCCCACACACGCACACCTGCCATCGCCCGACACACACATGTCCCTGCTGTCCCCCTGACACACACACACCCCCCTACCTTGCTGGCCTTCTGACACTCGCACCTGCCCCCTTCTGTCCACCCCACTCACATATCTGGGGGTCAGCAGGGGGTGTATTCACTCACACCCCCTGCTGTCCCTCGGATGCACACACACATGCTTCCTGCTATCCCTCTGATGCACACACACATGCTGCTGTCCCACCTGACACACACACCCCACCCTCTGCTGTCCCCCCCCGACACACTCACAGCTGCCATTGCCCCTGACATACTCATACACACCCCTACTGTCCCCCTGATACACACCCACCCACCCTTCTGGCACTTACACCTACCCCCTACTGACTCCCAGACACACTCACTCACACCCTGCTGTCCCCCAGACACACTCACACATGCCCCCTGCTATGCGTCTGACGCTCACACCTGCTGTCTGCCATCTCCCCTGACACACACACACCCTGCTGGCCCTCTCACACACCTGTCATCTCACCTGCCATCTCCCCGATACACACACCCTGCTGTTCTCAACACACACACACCAGCATGACCCGACACCTCCCCTTTGTCCCCTTCACACACACACACACCCCCCGCTGTCCCTCAACAGACACACTCACAAACACCCTCTGCTATCCTGGCTGGGCATGGCCAGGGCTCCCTGATTCTACCCGACTGGGCATTGGCTGGGACTGGCTGGTGCAGCCTGGCTGAGGACTGGTCGCTAATGAACAACACACAATCTTATCAGTGATGAAGCACTCATCACTGTACCTGACTGGATGACACCACAAGCTCTGTGCGAGCCCACCTTGTCCGCCCAAGGTGCTCAGTACCTCACAGATCTCAATGGGGCAAGAAGGCATCTGGCACGGCAAATGGGAGAGAGGCGACTCAGGTAAAACAGCTTCATTTGAATCCTTTCACCTGCCAGTAGAAACCAGAGCCAAAGCAGACATGGATTTTATGCTCATTTACAGACCACCACTGAGTACAGGATTCCTAGAGGAGCTCCCGGGCAGGAATGGTGTCCCTAGCCAGAAGCTGGGAATAAGCGACAGGGGATGGATCACTTGATGATTACCTGTTCTGTTCATTCACTCTAGGGCACCTGGCACTGGCTACTTTGGTCTGACCCAGTAGGGCCATTCTTATGTGTCATCCTGGGAGATTTCACCAGGCCAAGGCTGCAAATGCAAAACCCCCAAAACTCTCCTCATGTGTCTCCCTGGACTTTCACAGGTCAGCTCTCATCCAGCCAGTCACACCCTGTCCTTGAGCTTTGACCGAGACATCAAGACAGAGGTCAGGACCACCAGCCACTGGCTTAGACACACCGTCCCCTATTAGGCAATGGTGCAAGCTCATCCAATATGCAGACAAGTCAGACCAATGATCCTGATTTGAGTACAAAGTCTCAGACTCCCACAAATTCCAAAGCCTGCTGAAGGATAACAGCACCCCACCACAGGACAAGGAGCTGAGTGTCTGCTGAATCACTAGCTTGTGCCACTAGCCTCACCCATTGACACACTAGCTCCTGTGACAAAGTCCCAAGCCTGTATAGGTGGGTCCCGCACTTCCAGGTGGATTTAATGGCCTTAGAAACCCACAAAGGCCCTCAATGTGACCTCCCTTTCTTAGTGTAACAGCAAGAGTTACAGCCTACCTAGCTATTGTCATCACAGGCCAGTATGGAAAAGGGAATACCCCACAGTCTCTGTCACTCTATTGAGCTTAATAGACACAGTTAAACATCCTACCTGGAGCAAGTCCTGCTTCCCCTCTCAAAGGTGTTTTTTTTGGGGGGGGGGTGGGGGGTGGGGGGAAGAAACCTAAGCCCACTCACTACTCTGGGTTCCAGCTCAGGGACCCTATGGTAGCTTCCCCTTCACCACTGGAGCAGCTTTGACTCCCCGGGCCACTTCCCCTTTTCTAGCTTCACCCTAACCTCAGGCTTCAACAATTCTTCCTCTCCTCCAACTCCTTCCACCTGGGCTTACCTAAGGGAACTGGAAGGAGCACTTTTAAACAGTATAAGTCGAACCTTGATCGGTTCCAGCTGTCTCCATTAGCCTAGGCGTTAATTGGCATCAGGAGTCTTAATTGGCCTGGAGTAGCCTTTGTTTGGCTATCTGGGGAACAGGGATCTGCTCCTCCACAGGCTGACCTCCCTGCTTTCCCCTCTGGCCTAGAGAGCAGTCCCTGCTCTGGTCAGTCAGGGAATAGAAACCTGTTCATCCAGTGGCCAGTAGACCCACCTTTGGCTCCTCTGCTGAACCCAACTGGCCTGGGGGAGGGGGACTGCTGCTGCTGGGCCTTGGGCTCTTGCTGCTGCTGCTACTGCTCCAGCTGCTCCCCTGGCTGGGCTGGACACCACCCACCCCCCTTCTCTGCTACCTGGTTGCTGGCTAGCTGCTGGACACCCTCCCACCCTTGGGTGCTGCTACTGCTCCAACTACAGCCCCTGGGGGGGAAGCTGGCCTGCTCCCCAGAGGGGGAAGTAAGAGACCCCTGCCCCAGCCATTGCTGCTGAGGACAGCACCACCACCTGTGAGGGGTCCTTTCTGCCTGCCTGGCCATTGGGCTGTTGCCTGGAGCTGCTGCTGCCTTTGCTGCTTGGAGCTCTTGCTAGACCCCAAAGGAGGAGGGGACGAGGCCATCTGCTGCTGGGGGAGCGCACAGGGATTCTGGAGACCACTGTGGAGGGGGCCTTAAGACTAAGTAACTTTTGAACTGTGCTCTTGTGGTGGGGGTTTTGACTGTGTTTGTGGGGACATGGGGTGTGGCATGGAGCCTGACCCCAGTCCATCTGTGTGTCCCCCCCCCAACGCCCACCACCACTGTGGTCGCTGCCCCCTCAAGCTCCTGCCTCTGGGACTCCACTGCTTGCTTGGCTTGCCGCACCTTTCACCACCTTTGGGGCCAGAAGCAGCAGCCAGCCCACACTGACTCTTTGCAGGTGCACGTGCCCCCTCCCCCCAGACTGACCCCCTTCAGCAAGCCCCCAGCTTTGTCCCTTGCTACCTGCCCCATTTGCCCCTTGCAGCCTTTTTGCCCTCCCTTTTACCCCAGCACCTCACTAGCTTCAGTTTGTTTGCCTGCCCCGCCCTTTTCCCTCTGCAGCTTTTGTTTGTTTGCCCCGCCCCGGCCTCTGAAGCTAGCTCCTTGGTTCCCTGTCCTACCTCCAGCCTGGTTCTCCCCCCTCCCCACGTGGTACCCCTGCCCTGATTGGCCCCTTACTCAGTGTGCCCCTGTCCTCTCCCATGCGCTTGTGCCCTTCCCCTGTTTGAGGTTGCCCGTATCTCACTGCACCCCCATAACGTTGTTGGGACCGCCTTCCCCTAGTGCAGCTAGAGGAGCCGGATTCCTATCCTGAGTCGGTGACTGTCCCCCACAAGCCCTTGATAGCCCCCCTGTCCAGCCCACCCTTTTGGTGCCCTTCTCCCCTGCCTGCAGCCTAGCGGGGAGGAGTGGTCGAGCTGCCTCCCCTTTCCCCTCCTCTCTCTGGTGTTTTCCCCTCCCTCCCTGCTCATTATGGTGGGTGGGGCCCCTCCAGCAGCCCCAGCTGCCCCTTCCCCGCCTGCCCCTCAGTCACCCCCCCGCCCAAGCCTCTACCTCTGCTGCCGCTGCCAAACCACCTGCCACCGCTGGGGTGCCAGCAGCGGCGGGCACAGGGGTGACCTCCGCTGCTGCCACGTCCCTTGCCCCCTCAGATTTGGGGGGAGCCCTCCCAACCGGCAGGAAGGGCCAGGGTAAGAAGAAGGGGAAGGGCCCCACTAAAAAGACCAGGCCCTCCATGGCAGGGGCTGCCCCCACTGACGCAGCCCTGCCACCGGCCACGACGTCCCTACCCGCTGCTCCCTCCACCAGCTCTGTGGATGCCCCTCCCCCAGCCCCCAGGGCATACGCCCAGGTGGCAGCAGCTCCCCCACCTGCCGCTACGTCATCTCTTCCGCCCACTGCCTCCGCTACCATCTATAGCGGCCGGGGCCCCTTTCCCACCATGACCAGGAAACACGGCGTCTGTTGCCTCCTGGTGCCTGCCTCGCCCCACGTGGAGACGTACGTGTGGGCGTTGGCGAGGGCGGTGGGGCCCACGGCCATTGTGGCGGCCTCCAAAATGTATGGCAAGGTCGTCTTCTTCTTAGCAGCGGAGGCCACCGCCCAGGAGGTGGTGAAGAAGGGCCTGGCAGTGGTGGGAGTGTTCGTCCCCCTGGAGCCGCTAGAGGACCTGGGCGTCCACCTGGTCCTGACCTCCGTCCCTCCCTTCCTTCCTTCCCAATGCCGCCCTGTTACCCACCCTCTCCACCCTGGGGAAGCCCATTTCTGTCATGAGCCCTGTCTCACTGGGCTGCAAAGACCCCGCCCTCCGTCACGTCCTCTCATTCCGCCGGCAAGTGCAGCTTCAACTGCCACCGGCGGCGCATGATGGAGAGGCGCTTGAGGGATAATTCTTGGTCCCCTACCAGGGGGCCCATTATTGGGTGCATTATTCCACGGGGGAGGCCTGGTGCTACCTCTGCCGGGCGATGGGGCATGTCCGGAGGGACTGCCCCTTGGCCCGGCAAGGAGGGGCATCTGGGACCCCCGGCAGGGCACTGGCTCCGTCATCGCCGGCACCCCTGGCTGCCCAGTGCCCGGAGCCACCCCTCCTCCTACTCAGTCCACCAGTGCTCCCACTCGGGCCCAAGGGGTGCTTCCCCCAGTGCGCCCAGACGAGCAGGAGAGCCCCGCCTCTGCTGCCTACCATCTGGCGGGGCCCCCAGAGCAGGGTGCGGCAGGGATACCACCAAGCATGGGAGAGGGTCTGCCCTGGGGGAATCTTCCCTCCCTCGTGCCACCCCCATCACTGCCTCCCACAGTCCCTGAGCCATCGCCCCTGCCCCCCGACCCGACCCGTTAGCCGGCCCCCGGATGATGCCATGGAGCGCTGGGTCCTAGTCCAGGGTAAGCGGGGTAAGCGGAAGGCTCGAGCTCCACTCCTTTCTGCCGATGCGGAAGCCCCCCGGAAGACAAGAAAGGGGGGCACTGATACCGAGCCTTCTGCCTTGCCTGTGGGTGCGTTCCATCCCCCAGTACCGGCCGGGGAAGACGTGGCAGCACAGGAGGGCGGTACTACACCTCCATTGGAGTCCCTTCCCTCCAAGGCCCCCGATGGAGCCCCTCCTGCCCCGTTACCATCTGGAGCCCCTGTGAGCCCTGGGGTGAGCGTCGCTTCGGGCACTGGCGGGGAGAACTCCGGGGTGGTGGAAGGAGAGCTCCCTTCCATCTACGAGGAGATCGAGGCCCTGGGTCTGACCCCAGTCACACAGGGGGAGGACGACCCTCTGCCAGCGGGCCTCGAACTGAGCGACCTCACCCCGGCCCCCCCTTCTCCATGATCCCTCCCCCTAACCGCTGCTTCCACTCCCGCTTCCGAGGGTTCCCTGGCCTCCTCCATCTGCCCGGCCGCGGGTGGCACCCTGCTGACGGCCACCAAGCCTACTGAGGTGACGGCCGGCGCCATGCAGCTGGGACCTGAGCCCCATGGGATGTCCCTCATGGGTGTGGGGCAACCGACCTCCTTCCCGGGCGGGGACCCCACTGACGATGCCATGGCTACTACGCCGGCCATGGAGCCAGAGCCCGGCATCACGGAGGGCCCCCTTCCGAACCCCCAGATTCCTGAGCCTGCCCGAGAGGGGCCATTTCCCAGCGGCCTGGCTACCGGGGCCCAGGATCCTGCCTTTGCCCCTCTCCCTAACTCTGCTCCTGACCCCTGCCCTGCTCCTACTCTGAATTCCTGCCCTGCCCCTGATGCCAGCCCCATCCCTGTCCCCTCCACCTCCCGTGATACTATTGCCGCCCCTGGGGCCGTCATCTCCTCACTCCCAGAGGATAGCCCCCAGGGAGTGACCACTGTACTTCCCTGTCCTGACTCACCAGGGGCTGCTATCTTCCCTCCACCACCCCCAATTGAGCCGGGGTTTGAGGGGGACCGCATGGCGCAAGCCCATCGGGTGCCATATTGGGGGTCCGCCCCTTGACTGCCTGTCTTGGTGGGCCACGGGACTGTGTCAGTGGTCACCCCCAGAGGAAAGCCAGGGGCTAGTGACCCTGGATGCCCCCCCCCCCCCCCGGATACAGTGGAGATGTGCGGGAGTGTCAGGGCCTTCTACGCAGGCCTTTCTCCCTGGATATGACCGATCCTAATGCTTGCAGAATGCTCTGGGATGAACTCCCGATGGTCAGCGCGGGCGACTGAGACCGGCTAGAGCTGCCTCTCACTCTGGCTGAGTTCTTGGAAGCCCTCTGCTGCATGCCCACCAATAAATCTCCAGGCATAGATGGGCTGACCATGGAATTCTACCGCATGTTCTGGACGTCCTCGGCCCAGACCTAGTCACCGTCTGGGCTGAGTCTTTGCAGAGCGGGGTCCTTCCTCTTTCGTGCAGGCGAGCCGTGCTCACCTTATTGCCGAAGAAGGGGGACCTCCGCATTTTACAAAATTGGCGTCCCGTCTCGCTCCTCAGCATGGACTACAAGGTCATAGTGAAAGCCATCTCGCTGCGGCTAGGGTCCATGGTGGCGGATGTGATCCACCCAGACCAGACCTACACCGTCCCGGGCCGCACCATCTTCGACAACCTGTATCTGGTCCAGGACCTCTTGAAATTCGGGTGTAGGGACGGTCTGTCATTCGCCCTCCTGTCCCTGGATCAGGAGAAGGCGTTCGACAGGGTGGACCACGGGTATCTCCTGAGCACTCTGGGAGTGTTTGGCTTCAGATCCATTTGTGGGTTTTCTCCAGGTGCTGTATGCCTCCGCAGAGTGTCAGGTCAGGCTCAACTGGACCCTGACCGAACCAGTCAGCTTCGGGTGAGGAGTATGGCAGGGGTGCCCCCTCTTGGGCCAGCTGTATGCTCTGGCGATTGAGCCCTTCCTCTGTCTCCTCCGCAGGAGGTTGATGGGATTGGTGCTGCGGGAGCCAGAGCTGTGGCTGATCCTGTCCGCGTACGCTGACGATGTGCTCCTCGTGGCCCAGGACCCGGGCGACTTGGCACGGGTGGAGGCTTGCCAGGCCATCTACTTGGCAGCCTCCTCCGCCCGGGTCAACTGGGTCAAGAGCTCTGGCTTGGTGGTAGGGGACTGGTGGCAGGCGAGCTCCCTCCCACCCGCGCTTCAGGCCATCTGGTGGAGCGTGGGTCCACTGCTCTATTTCAGGGTTTACCTTTCTGCCATGCATCCGTCTCCACCAGAGAACTGGCATGGTTTAGAGAGCAGGGTGGTAGAGCGGCTCCGGAGATGGACAGGACTACTCCAGTGCCTCTCCCTTCGAGGGAGGGCACTGGTGCTGAATCAACTAGTCCTGTCCATGCTCTGGTACCGGCTCAACACCCTGGTTCCGGCCCCAGGTTTCCTGGCCAACCTCCGGACATCGATTCTGGAGTTCTTCTGGTCATTACTACACTGGGTCTCTGCAGGGGTTCTCCATCTACCCCTGGAGGAGGGAGGGCAGGGCCTGAAGTGTCTCCACACTCAGGTCCATGTCTTCTGCCTCCAGGCCCTGCAGAGGCTCCTTTATGGTGCAAGTAGTCCGGCATGGAGCATAGCGGCGCAGGAAACTGCTCGGGTTTACCTCGACCAGGTCCTAAGAGAGGGCGTGCCCTGCCCACCCTCCACTCCAGGCCCTCCAGCCCTTTTCATCAGGCCCTGCCCCGTGGACCCGACCGACCCCCCCCCCCCCGCCTCTTTACTGTGAGCCAGCTACACGAGCTGCAGCCGGTCCATTTCCAGACCACGCCAAGGAAACATCTATACACGCTCGTGCTCCACACCCTTCACATCCTCATCCTCGCGCCCCGCCCCAACACAAAGTGGCAGACCTCCTGCCACCTTTAGAGGGTGGGCCGGCCTATATTCTACCCTGGTCCTGTGGCCCGCCAGGGATATTAGTTGGCGGTTCCTTCACGGGGCCGTGAGCACGGGCGTGTACTTGGCACTGTTTACCCCAATCCCAGACACGTGTCCCTTTTGCAGCGTGAGGAAAACCCTGGCACACGTATACCTGGAGTGTGCCAGGCTGCAGCCCCTATTCCGGCTCCTCAAAAATATTTTGTTAAGATTTTGGTTGCACTTTTCCCCTCACCTCCTTATCTATACACTCCATATCCGTGGCCCCACAAAGTCAGGGGACCTCCTGGTCAACCTCCTCCTGGCCCTGGCTAAAGTGGCCATCTATAAAACCAGGGTGAGGAGGTTGGCCGAGGGAGTCTGCTGTGACTGTGGGGCCTATTTCCGATCCTCCGTCCATTCACACCTCCAGGCAGAGTTCCTCTGGGTGGCGCCCACTGACTCCCTTGAAGCCTTCGAGGAGCAGTGGGCGCTGTCCGGGGTTCTCTGCTCAGTGTCCCCATCCAGTTCCCTTCATTTGACCCTGTTGTTCATTAGTTGTCCCCCGTAATTATTTGGTTTTCCAGGTCTGTGGACCCCCCTCTTAGGCTGGGGGGCGATCCTTTAGCAGTGGGACTTCCTGGAGCCCAATAAGGCCTCTGGCCTGGAGGGCGGTAGGGGGCTACTGTTAGGTCCTGGGCTCTTGCTGCTGCTCCAGCTCCTCCCTTGACTGGACCAGACCCCCCACCCCCTTCTCTGCTTCCTGGCTGGCTGGTGCCCCCCCCCAGTTGCTACTGCTCCTGCTGCAGCCCCTTGGAGGGCCTGCTGGCCCACTCCCCAGAGGAGGGGAGTGAGGGAACCCAGCTGCTGCTGTGGACACCATCACCACTTGAGAGGAGTCCTTCCTGCCTGGCTGCTGGAGCTGCTTCTGTGTTTGCTGCCTGGGAACTGCTGGAGCCTCGAGGAGGAGGAAGAAGGGGACCATCTGCTGCTGAGACAGCATGCAGAGACTCTGCAGACCACTGTGGAGGGGGCCTTCAAGGACTGAGTAACTTTCAAACTGTGCTCTTGTGGTGGGGGTCTTGACTGTGTTTGTGGGGACATAGGAGGTGTGGTTTGGAGCCTGGTCCATCTGTGTCCCCGCCTTCCCCCCACCCTACTCCCACTGACCGCTTACCATCTGCCTAAGCTCCTGCCTCAAGAACTCACCTGCTCGTCTCTCTTGCCACGCCCTTTCGCTGCCATTTGGGCCTGAAGCAGCAGCCAGCCCACACTGACTTTTTGCAAGCGCACATGGGTGCACGTGCTCCCCCCCGGACTGATACCCCCCACAGCAGACCCCCAGATTTTCCCCTTACTGCCTGCCCCTTGCAGCCTTTGCTCCCCCACTTTGCCCCAGCCCCTCAGCAGCTTTAGTTTGTTTGCCTGCCCCGCCCTTTTCCCTCCTCAGTTTTGTTTGCCCTGCCCCAGGCTCTGAGGCTAGCACCTTGGTTTCCCTGTCCTGTCTCCTGCCTGGTTGTACTCCCCTGCCCCCCATCACCACGGTCCCTCCTGCCCTGATTAGCCCCTTGGTCTGTGTGTTCATGCCCCCTCCCATGCACTTGTGCCCCTCCCCTGTTTCAGTTTGAACCCTGGTATCACTGCACCCCCCACCCACTGCTATTATAACTTTCCCCTCCCCTAGTGCAGCTAGAGGAGCCAGAATCCCATCCTGTGTTGGTGACTGAACCCCATCCCAGTCCTTGCCTTCGTAGCCCCTCCACACATCCAGCCCTCTCCTTCTGGCACCCTCCTCCTCTGCCTGCAGTCTAGCAGGGAGGAATGGTTGACCTGTTCCCCATTTCCCCTTCTCACCCCACCAGTGTTGGTCCTCCCTCCCTGCTCACTATGGCGGGGGACAAGATGGGTGGGACCCCTTGAGCAGCCCCCACCGCCCCTCCTCCACCTGCTCCCCCTGTCATCCCCTGTGGCTCCCACCTCAACCACTGCTGCCAAACTACTTGCTACTGCCCCCACTGGGATACCGGTGGCGGTGGGCAAAGGGGTGGACTCCACGGCTGCCATGTCCCTTGCCCCCTCTGATTGCGGGAGGGGGACCCCCAGCTGGCGGAAAAGGCCAAGGGAAAAAGAAGGGCAAAGGCCCTGCCAAACAGGCTAGGCCCTCCATGGTAGGGGCTGCCCCCTCTGCCGTGGCCCCACCACTGGCCGCGGCATCCCTCTCCGTTGCTCCCTCCACCACCTCCGCGGGTGCCCCTCTGCTGGCCCCCAGGGTGTACGCCCATGTGGCAGCAGCTCCCCTGCCTGCTGCTACATTATCTCTCCCGGCCACTGTCTCTGCTACCACCTCTGGCAGCTGGGACCCCTTCCCCACCTTGACCAGGAAGCATGGCGTCCATTGCCTCCTGGTGCCTGCCCCACCCCACGTGGAGACCTCTGTGCAAGGGTGGTGGGGCGCACAGCCATAGTGGCGGCCTCCAAAATGTATGGGAAGGTCATCTTCTTCCTGCCATCAGAAGCCACCGCCCAGGAGGCAGTGGAGAAGGGCTTGGTGGTAGGGGGTGTGCTCATCCCCCTGGAGCTGCTGGAGGACCTGGGCGTCTGATTGGTCCTGACCTCTGTCCCCCCGTTCCTTCCTAATGCCGCCCTGCTACCTTGCCTCTCTACCCTGTGGAAACCCCTCTCCATAGTCAGCCCTCTCTCCCTGGGCTGCAAAGACCCCGCCCTCCATCATGTCCTCTCGTTCTGCTGGCAGGTGCAGCTTCAACTGCTGCTGGCGGCACATGACAGACAGGAGTTCAAGGGGTCCTTTCTGGTCCCCTACTAGGGGGCCCGCTGCAGGGTGCATTACTCTACGGGGGAGGCCTGGTGCTACCTCTGCCAGGTGATGGGGCACGTCCGGAGGGACTGCTCCTTGGCCGGGCATGGATGAGTGTCCAGGACCTCTGAGCCCCGGCAGGGCACTGGACCCATCATCGCTGGTGCCCCTGGCTGCCTGATGCCACCCCTCCGCCTCCCCAACCCATCGCTGCTCCCGCTTGGGCCCCAGGGGCATCTACCCCAGTGCACCCAGATAAGCGGAACAGCCCCGCCTTTGCTGCGTGCAGTCTGGCCTATGGAGGAGGGTGTGGCGGGATTACCGCTGGGAATGGAGAAGGCCTGCCCCGGGGGGGAGTTTTTCCTCCCTCGTGCCACCTCACCACTACCTCCCCGAGTTCCCATGCCACTGCCCCTGCCCCCTGGCCCAACTCCTGTTAGCCAGCCCACAGATGACACCATGGAGGGCTGGGTCCATGTACAGGGGAAGCAGGGCAAGCGGCGCAAGTGGAAGGCTTGAGCTCTGCTCCTCCCACCTGACGTGGAGACCCGCCCCCCCGCCCCGGCCGAAAGACCAGGAAGGGGGCCACCGACACCGAGCCTTCTGCCTTGCCCCTTGGTGAGTTCCATCCACCTGTGTCGGCTGGGGCGGGCATGGCAGCAATGAAGGGTAGCACTGTCCCTCCTCTGGAGTCCTCCCTCTGGGGGGCCCCGATGGAGCCCCTCCTTCCACCTAATGCCCCTGCAAGCCCCAAGGCGAGCGTTGCTTTGGGTGCCAGTGGAGAGGTCCCTGAGGTGGTGGGTGGCGATCTCCCCTCCATCTTCGAGGAGATTGAGGGCCTGGGTCTGACCCCAGTCACCCAGGGGGGAGGACGACCCTCTGCCGGCAGGCCTCGATCTGGGCGACCTCACCCCAGCCTCCCTTTCCCCATGGTCACTCCCCCTCACCGCTGCTTCCGCTCCCATCTCCGAGGAACCCCTGGACTCTTCCACCAACCTGGCTGCAGATGGCACCTCGCTAACAGCCGCCAAATCAATCGAGGCAACAGTCAGCGCCACGCGGATGGGATCTGAGTTACCAGGAGTATCCCTCGCTGCTGCTGGACAGCTGACCTCCTTCCCAGGTGGGGGCCCTACTGCTGATTCCCCACGTATCAATGCCGTGGCCACATCACCTGCCATGGAGCAAGAGCCTGGAATCACGAAGGACCCCCTTCCCACTCCCCAGACCCCCGAGCCTGGCCAAGAGGTGTCACCCCCCAGTGGCTCAGCTGCTGGGGCCTGTGATTCCGACTTTGCCCCTCTCTCTGACCCTGCTCCTGACCCCCTCCCACTCTCCCTCCCCTTCCCGTGCTGCTATTGCTGCTTCTGGGGCCGTCTCCTTCCCCTCCCTGGAGGATGACCCCCGAGGGAGCGGCCTTCATGTTTCCCTGTCCCAACCCCTAAGGGGCTGCTATTTTCCCTCTGCCACCCCCCCACTGAGCCGGGGGCTGAGGTGGGTTGTGTGGCGCTGGCACAGCGGGCACCACTCTGGGGGTCTGCCCCCTGCCTGCCCGTCTCAGTAGGCCACAGGGCTTCGACAGGGGCCCCGCTGGAGGACGGCCAGGGGCCAGTGACCCCACCCCCCGATAGGCTGTGAGACAAGGTGTGAGAGCTTCTCCAGGACGCCTGTGGGTCCCGGAACAAGGGGCAGGTTGCGCTCCAGCTCTGGGAGGACTTCCATGAAATCCTCCGGGCCTTGAGGGCCATTTTGGGGGAGGATAGAGGGACCAGGAGGCTTGGCGCTTTGGCCTACCAGCAGACCCACTGCTTCCGTGACTCCCTGCTTACTTACAGGGGTCGGTCAAAGATTGCTGCATGGCCCAATCGTGGCTGTGAGCGTCTCTGCCGGCAAGGATCCCCCCCCAGCCCTCCCTATGGCACCCACCACCTTTGCTGCACTGAACACCCAGGGCTGCAGGGTGGGTCTCCACAGATACCAGGTGCTCTCCTTCCTTCGGGAGGGAGGGTACTCTGTAGTCTTCCTGCAGGAGACCCATATGGATCCAGCCGCCAAAGCTAGTTGGTGGCTGGAGTGGAGGGACAGTGTTTATTTTAGCCATCTCATAGCTTGTACGGCTGGAGTGGCAACCCTGTTCTCCCCTGACCTACGGCCCGAGGTGTTGAGGGTTGCCGAGGCTGTGCCGGGGAGCCTGCTGCACCTCCAGGTCCGCATGGAGGGGCTGATGGTCAATCTTGTCAATGTCTATGCCCCGACATCAGGCCTGGAGCAGCTGCAATTTTTTTCAGCAGGCATCCGCCTTCCTCGGCTCTTTGGATCCTCACGAGTGTCTGCTCCTGGGCAGGGACTTTAACACCACCCTTGATGAGCGGGAGTGCTCAAGGGGCTGAGCGCTGTCCAGCTGCCACGGATGTCCTCCAGGAGATTGTCGTGACCACCACCCGGACAATGTATCGACGTTCACCTTTGTCCGGGTGGAGGCCCGTTGGTCGCACTACTCCTAGTTGGACTGCATTTACATACCACATTATCACCTTTCACGGGCCCACTCCTCCAACATCCGGCTGGCCCCATTCTCAGATCACCATCTGGTGACTGTGATGGCCTCTCTCAGAGCGGAGTGGCCAGGGCTGGCCCATTGGTATTTTAATAACAGCTTGCTGGAGGATGTGGGCTTTGTGGTGTCCTTCCGGGAGTTCTGGCTTGCCTGGCGAGGGCAGCGGTGTGCCTTTCCGTCGGCGCAGCAGTGGTGGGACGGGGGGAAGGTGCGCGCCCGGCTCTTCTGCCACAACTACACCCGGGGTGCCAGCTGGCAGAGGGATGTGGCAATACAGCAGTTGGAACGGGAGGTCTTAGAGCTGGAGAGTCTGGCTGCCAGCCCCGAGGATCCATCCCTCTGTGGAGTATGCCGGGAGAAGTGGGAGGAGTTCCACAGCCCCCCTTTTACCCCAACCCATTGTTCCCTCTACCAGCCCTGGTGGTGCTGCTCCCTCGGCCCCCCAGGCATGTGCCCAGGTGGCTACCACCCCTCTGCTCGCCGCTTTGGCTTCTGCTCCAGCTGCCTCCCGGAATACCATTCCCGGTGGATGGGGACCCTTTCCCACCCTCACCAGGGGGCACAGGGGGCACTGCCTCCTGGTGTTTGCCTTGCCCTATGTGGAAACCTACATATGGATGATGGAGCAGGTGGTAGGGCCCGCGGCCATGGTGGCAGCCTTTAAGATGTTAGGGAAGATGGTGTTTTTCCTGGCATTGGAGGCCGCTGCCCAGAAGGCGGTGGAGAGGGGCTTGGCGGTGGGGGGCATTCATGTCCCCCTCGAGCCTTTGGAGGACCTGGACATACGGGTTGTGTTGTCCTCTGTTCCTCCCCAATGCCACCCTTTTGCCATTCCTCTCTATCCTGGGGAAGCCCCTGTCCGTCCTCAGCCCCCTTTCATTGGGCTGCAAGGACCGCGCCCTCTGCCACGTTTTATCGTTCTGCCGGCAGGTGCAGATTCAAGTGCCGCCGGTGGCACATGACAGGGAGGCTCTGGAGGGGTCCTTTTTGGTGCCCCACCAAGGGGCCCAGTAGAGGGTTTACTATTCTTTGGGGGAGGCCCGTTGCTTTCTCCGCCGGGTGGCAGGGCATGTCCAGAGGGACTGCCCCCTGGCCCAGCTTGGAGAGACACCTAGGACCCCAATACCAGGCAGGGCGTCAGCCCGATCATCGCTGGCGGCCCTGATCGCCTGGTCCCTGGGGTCACCCCTCCTCCATCTGTGACCGTTGTCAACTCCGCTCGGGTCCCGGGGGAGGCCCCACCGGTGTGCCCAGATGAACGAGTGGGCCCGCTGCTGTGGTGGGTAGCAGAGCAGGGCCCATGGAGGAGAGGGTGGCAGGGCCGGTGGTGGGAATTGTCTATGGTGAGGCTGTATCACAGGCTAGGAGAACCTTCCTACCAGCCTCCATTGAGGCTGCCAAATCCCACCCTATGGAGCTGTCCAGAGGAGTAAATCACATCATCAACCCTTAGTGCCTACAGCTTGCCTCAGAGCTGAGCACCAAGCACTGCCCAGGTCACTGATGGATCATGCACATTCGAGAGGCCTTCTCAAACAGCATGGCTTCACCTGTCTGCACCCACCAACAGCAGCCCACCCGCACTCCCAGAGTTCATAGAATCATAGAATATTAGGGTTGGAAGAGACCTCAGGAGGTCATCTAGTCCAATCCCCTGCTCAAAGCAGGACCAACACCAACTAAATCATCCCAGCCAGGGCTTTCTCAAGACAGGCCTTAAAAACCTCTAAGGATGGAGATTCCACCACCTCCCTAGGTAACCCATTCCAGTCCTTCACCACCCTCCTAGTGAAATAGTGTTTCCTGATATCCAACCTAGACCTCCCCCACTGCAACTTGAGACCATTGCTTCTTGTTCTGTCATCTGCCACCACTGAGAACAACCTAACTCCATCCTCTTTGGAACCCCCCTTCAGGTAGTTGAAGACTGCTATCAAATCCCCCCTCACTCTTCTTTTCTGCAGACTAAATAACCCCAGTTCCCTCAGCCTCAGCCTCTCCTCATAAGTCATGTGCCGCAGCCCACTAATAATTTTCGCTGCCCTCCGCTAGACTCTCTCCAATTTGTCCTCATCCCTTCTGTAGTGGGGGGACCAAAACTGGACACAGTACTCCAGATGAGGCCTCACCAATGTCGAATAGAGGGGAATGATCACGTCCCTCGATCTGCTGGCAATGCCCCTACTTATACAGCCCAATATGCCATTGGTCTTTTTCGCAATGAGGGCACACTGCTGACTCATATCCAGCTTCTCGTCCACTGTAACCCCTGGGTCCTTTTCTGCAGAACTGCTGCCTAGACACTCGGTCCCTAGTCTGTAGCAGTGAATGGGATTCTTCTGTCCTAAGTGCAGGACTCTGCACTTGTCCTTGTTGAACCTCATCAGATTTCTTTTGACCCAATCCTCCAATTTGTCTAGGTCACTCTGGACCCTATCCCTAGCCTCCAGCATATCTACCTCTCCTCCCAGCTTAGTGTCATCTGCAAACTTGCTGAAGGTGCAATTAATCCCATCATTCAGATCATTTATAAAGATGTTGAACAAAACTGGCCCCAGGATCAACCCCTGGGGCACTCTGCTTGATACTGGTTGCCAACTAGACATCAAGCCATTGATCACTACCCACTGAGCCTGACAATCTAGCCATCTTTCTATCCACTTTATAGTCCATTCATCCAATCCATATTTTTTTAACTTGCTGGCAAGAATACTGTGGGAGACCGTATCAAAAGCTTTGCTAAAGTCAAGATCACATCCACCACTTTCCCCATATCCACAGAGCCAGTTATCTCATCATAGGAGGCAATCAGGTTGGTCAGGCATGACTTGTTCAGCATGTTCACTCCTCAAGAAGTCCTGGACACCCTAAAGGAACCTTGACTAAACTTGTGAAAGCAACCCAGGTACTTCCTGGCTTTAGAAAGTGGCGTGTGCAACTGGCACCCGTCCTGACCAAAACAGCCAGCGCCTCATGCAGGGAAGGAATCTTCCCCTCCTCCTTCCCGCACACACTGGTCCAACCAATACTGAAGAAATCCACCCTTAATACTTCAGTTCTAGCCACCTATTGCCCTGCACCAAACCTCCCATTCCTGAGCAAGGTCTGAGCAAAGTGCTAGCAGTATGCAGATGACACACAGCTCTACCTCTTTTTCACCATATACAACTACCGCCCTACAGATTTAGATAAGATAAGCTCATGGATGAAGGACAGCTGACTGAAGCTGAACCTGAGCAAGGCAGAGGTGATCTGGTGGGCACAGGAAGCTGTTTTGAAGAGCTCGCAGCCATGTTGCAGTCTCCTTTGATTGCAGGTTCACATCCACAGTTGGTCAGTTCAGCCTGTGGTCTAGGAGTTCTCTTGGATTCCTTGCTGATGCTGAGCTCTCACATTGAAAAGGCCAAGGATAACACTTTCTACCATCTCTTCTTGACTAGGGGTCTCCATCCTATCCTGGTGGGTGAAGACCTGCCCTCAGTTATTCATGCCTTCAGCACCTTGTGGCTGGACAACAATGTGATATACCTGGACGTGCATCCTTCAGCACTTAGGAAACTCCAGCTAGTACAGAATGATTCAGCAAGTCTCCTCAGTAAAACAGGCAATGTGAATATCAAACCTGTCCTCCACTCTCTACACTGGCTTCCCATAGAATATCCAATCAAGTTCCAGATCTTAGCCCTTATTGTCAAGGTGCTCCATGGCATGGGCCCAGGATACCTAAAAGACCATCTAAAGCTCCAGCACAGACCACAGTCAGCATAACAGAACTTTCAGCAATAAGGGTAAAGCTTGTCTGTATGGGAGACAGAACTTTCCCCAGGGTAATCAGAGACTGTGGAATGAACTCTCCTGGGAACCAAGGACCATCCCAAACTTCTGCACCGTCTGCTGCAATGGCCAGGTGCAGTGCTTTGACCTTCCTTCTCTAGTATAAACACATAGCAACTGGTGTATTTATTTAATTAATAAATAAACAACACTACCCAAACAAGACACTCCATTGCACACACTTCTCCCCCGGGCGAGGATGAGAGAACAAACACCACGTGACACATGTGTGGTTACATTGCTTAAAGCATGACTGGAAGGTGCTCCGGTGATGAGCATGGTATAAAAACGTAGCTAGACTAGAATAGGGCTGGCTTGTAGACGCTGGCTGGATGTGTGACTCCAGCAGGTGGCTGGAGTGGGCTCCATTGCGTTGGGACAGCACAGGCTGAGTGGGTGTCTGATCTGTGTGTGGACGAGTGCCTGGGCTCTGAGGGGCAACAGAGGAGTTGCAGACACCAGACAGTGATGCAGTGTCTCCTGGTGCCCAAGTTGCAGAGCACAGCAGCCCTTGGGAAGTGTGTGCTGAAGCACTGCGCTGAATGGTCAGGAAATGAGACTGGCCAATCACACCCCTGGGCAATCCCCCGTCACTCAGCCAGAGCAACTGCTCTGCCCCACACCCACTCCCAGATGGGGCTGTCAGGGACTAACTGAGGCAGCTCTTTGAAGAATTGTGCATATTCAGTGAAATGGGACTTTGTGATGGGGCACACTCCCCTCTCGTTAGTGCCTCCTGTCAGCTGGGTGGGAACCTGCATTCTGGTCTCCCTGCCCCGTCTGTTGCCCTCATTAGGTGCCCACTACTCCAGGTCCCGACCCAGGGACACTACAAATAGCAGCCACATGCTGCTTCGTTTAACTCACCTTCACTGCTTCTATTTTGGGGCAGGGTGTGGTAGAACTGCAAGGTATCCAGCAGGGGGCCCTCAAAGGGCTTGATACACCCCATCACATATCTCCCACATGCAGAAAGGATTGGGGTGGGGGGTACTATGGAGGGTAATGTCCCCTCCTATCCAGGCTTTGCCTTTCTTATTGTCTTCTCTCCCAGACCTCTGTCTGGAGAGCTTTTACCAACTTTGCTCCACTCATCAGGGTTCTCACTCTGGTTCCAGTCTCCACCCTGGTTAGTCAGGTGCCCCCCTGCCTCTGTCTGGATAGCTTTTCACTTTCTATCCTAGCTACTCAGACACCTCTCTCTGAGGCCTTTCTGCCTGAAGAGCTCTTCCTGCTTTGGTCAGGATCTTCTCCCTCAGGCCTCTTTGCCTAGAAAAGTTTTACAGTCTGCATTCTGGTTTCTCAGGGTCTCACCCAGGCCTCTTTGCCTGGAGAGCCTGTAGGCCCCAGTTAGTCAGGGCTTCCCCTGTCAGACCTCTCTGCCTGAAAAGCTATTCACAGTTGTTGCTCTCCTTAGGGTTCTCTGTCTCAGCCCTCGGTATGGAGAGCTTTTCACAATCTGCCCTGACTTCTCAGGGTCTTCTTCTCTACCTTGGAGGACTTTTACAGTTCAGGTTCCTTCCTTAATTAGCCCTGTGACACCTTCTGCTGCAGAGCCAAACTGTACCCATATTTGGGCTCTACAATGGCCGACACTTGGCCAAGTCCTGCAGCCAAGGGGGAACTTCCTGATTAGCAGCAGTCAGGAAATCTACTGACCTCTTGGTAATGTGCTTGTTCTTCTCAGTTACATCATCTGACATGACCAGGACTTGGGCTCAAATGCTTCATATGGTGGGTATATTGCTTCATATCTTGGGTCATGTCATAGTTCACCACATGCTGCACCCTGTGAATATCTGGCTCCCAGCAACTTCTGATGTAGTCAACACCATGATTTCACCAAGGTTGAACTGACTTAAGGCTGCTGCCTGGTCTCAGAGAGGAGACTCCCTGGATGCAAACACAGGCACAGCCCTCAGAATTAAAAATGTCTTTATGCACATCCGACCTCTGTCCAGGTCTTCCAAACTGTAAGGACGGCATCCTATTCCCAAAACGTCTCAATGCTTTACTCAGCCGCACCCACTTCTCCTGCTGGATCCAAAGTACGTTGTGGCTGATGTTCTGGGCCGTAGAACGATATGGGTCCTTCTCCTTCCTCAAGATAGGCCCTTTCCTCTTTCCTGCTTGTGGCCTTGCTCTGCCACTATATCAGGATCCTGGGGGTTTAGACGCACAATTGGGTAGCTCTCTTCTTCAGCAGGTGGATGGATGTACTTGTCCAAGCCATCTTCCTTCTGTAATGGCCTCAGTCCACACAATTCCAGCTCTTTTTCTAGGGAGGCCACTTCAGCCTCGAGATTTCCCAGATCTTAGCCAAGGTGGGCTTTGACCCTGGCTGGGCCTTGAGCAAGTTCTGGAGCT
The DNA here is from genome assembly GCF_965152275.1 of Natator depressus. Lineage (NCBI taxonomy): Eukaryota > Metazoa > Chordata > Testudines > Cheloniidae > Natator > Natator depressus. The sequence goes on along the minus strand of NC_134241.1, from coordinate 40,873,654 downwards.
TAGTCAGCTCCTTTTGCAGCAGAAAGCACTGCTGTTCCCCAGCCTCCTTTTCAACTTTGAGGCAGATCAGTTCTTACTCCCTACAATCCTTTCCCATGAAGAGCTGGTCTGTGCTGGCTCCTGTTGGTACTATACCCCATAGTTCACAGAACCAGAGGAATATAAGGAACTGCAAGGGTCATCTAGTCTAACCCCTTGGATTTGTTGTGGCTAAACTATCCAAGACAAATGGCTATCCAACCTCTTTTTGAAAACCTCCAGTGAAGGAGTTTCCACAATCCCTAGCCAGTATGTTCCATTGTCCTGCTGCTCTTACAGTTAGGAAGTTTTTCCTGAGTTTTAATCTAAATCTCTTGTGCTGTAGTATGAACCCATTGCCTCATGTCCTACCCTCTGTGTCAAGAGAGAACAACTTTTCTCCATCTTTTTTATGGCAGCCTTTCAAGTATCTGAAGACTTCTTTCCTATCACCCCTTAATCTCCTCTTTTCCAAACTAAACATAGCCAGTTCCTTCAGCCTTTGCTCATATGGCTTGCATTCCATCCCTTTGATCAGCTTTGTCGCTCACCTCTGGGTCCTGTTCTGCTGCTGTCCTGCCACTCACAGGCAGATCACCTCCTCCATTGTCCCCTTGTTTCAAGGGCTGATCTGTAAAGATCCCCCTTCTGATACCAAGTTGTGACAGGGCATGCTCACCTCTCGTTAGTGCCTCTTGTCAGCTGGGTGAGAACCTGCGCTCACTGCTTGTGGTGCCCCCTGTCAGTTGTTGCCCTCATTAGGTGGGTTTTGAGTGGCTCAGCCATCCAGCTGAGTCACACACTGTCTAAACACAGGAAGGAGGTCCAACAGGGCCTGCCTCTGTGCCCTTGTTACCTTGTAGTCCTGTCTCTGTCCTAGTTCTAAGTCCATATTTGCCCTGGTATAGAGCAGTGCCGCAAGGCTTCCTCCCTGGAGACTCTTTAAGCCCTGCCCTTCACTTGGGCCTCTAAGGAAGCCCTATCCCCTTCTCAGGGCTCAGGCCACCCTGCCAGTGGGGGGGGACGCGGGCCCACCCACTACTCCAGGTCCCAACCCAGGGATCCTACAAATAGCAGCCACATGCTGCTTCATTTAATAGCTGCTGCTATTCCCATGTAGCTCCTTCGTCTTCACCCTCACCTCAGGACTGAAGATCTCAATTCCACTCTGAATGCTCAGAGCTCCGGTACGAAACTGCAGAAAAAGCTGAATGTCTATGGATTAAGTTTAGAAGTGTGAGCAACAAGAGTGATGTAGTGGTGGGAGTCAGCTACAGACCACCGGACCAGGGGGATGAGGTGGATGAGGCTTTCTTCCGGCGACTCGCAGAAGCTGCTAGATCACACGCCCTGGTTCTCATGGGTGACTTTAATTTTCCTGATATCTGCTGGGAGGGCAATACAGCGGTGCATAGACAATCCAGGAAGTTTTTGGAAAGCGTAGGGGACAATTTCCTGGTGCAAGTGCTAGAGGAGCCAACTGGGGGGGGAGCTTTTCTTGACCTGCTGCTCACAAACCGGGAAGAATTAGTGGGGGAAGCAAAAGTGGATGGGAATCTGGGGGGCAGTGACCATGAGTTGGTTGAGTTCAGGATCCTGACGCAGGGAAGAAAGGTAAGCAGCAGGATACGGACCCTGGACTTCAGGAAAGCAGATTTCGACTCCCTCAGGGAACGGATGGGTAGGATCCCCTGGGGGACTAACATGAAGGGGAAAGGAGTCCAGGAGAGCTGGCTGTATTTCAAGGAATCCCTGTTGAGGTTACAGGGACAAACCATCCCGATGAGTCGAAAGAATAGTAAATATGGCAGGCGACCAGCTTGGCTTAACGGTGAAATCCTAGCGGATCTTAAACATAAAAAAGAAGCTTACAAGAAGTGGAAGGTTGGACATATGACCAGGGATGAGTATAAAAATATTGCTCGGGCATGTAGGAATGAAATCAGGAGGGCCAAATCGCACCTGGAGCTGCAGCTAGCAAGAAATGTCAAGAGTAACAAGAAGGGTTTCTTCAGGTATGTTGGCAACAAGAAGAAAGCCAAGGAAAGTGTAGGCTCCTTACTGAATGAGGGAGGCAACCTAGTGACAGAGGATGTGGAAAAAGCTAATGTACTCAATGCTTTTTTTGCCTCTGTCTTCACGAACAAGGTCAGCTCCCAGACTGCTGCGCTGGGCATCACAGTAGGGGAGTAGATGGCCAGCCCTCAATGGAGAAAGAGGTGGTTAGGGACTATTTAGAAAAGCTGGCCGTGCACAAGTCCATGGGGCCGGACGAGTTGCATCCGAGAGTGCTAAAGGAATTGGCGGCTGTGATTGCAGAGCCATTGGCCATTATCTTTGAAAACTCGTGGCGAATGGGGGAAGTCCTGGATGACTGGAAAAAGGCTAATGTAGTGCCAATCTTTAAAAAAGGGAAGAAGGAGGATCCTGGGAACTACAGGCCAGTCAGCCTCACCTCAGTCCCCGGAAAAATCATGGAGCAGGTCCTCAAAGAATCAATCCTGAAGCACTTACATGAGAGGAAAGTGATCAGGAACAGCCAGCATGGATTCACCAAGGGAAGGTCATGCCTGACTAATCTAATCGCCTTCTATGATGAGATTACTGGTTCTGTGGATGAAGGGAAAGCAGTGGATGTATTGTTTCTTGACTTTAGCAAAGCTTTTGACATGGTCTCCCACAGTATTCTTGTCAGCAAGTTAAAGAAGTATGGGCTGGATGAATGCGCTATAAGGTGGGTAGAAAGTTGGCTAGATTGTCGGGCTCAACGGGTAGTGATCAATGGCTCCATGTCTAGTTGGCAGCCGGTGTCAAGTGGAGTGCCCCAGGGGTCGGTCCTGGGGCCGGTTTTGTTCAATATCTTCATAAATGATCTGGAGGATGGTGTGGATTGCACCCTCAGCAAATTTGCGGATGATACTAAACTGGGAGGAGTGGTAGATACACTGGAGGGCAGGGATAGGATACAGAGGGACCTAGACAAATTGGAGGATTGGGCCAAAAGAAATCTGATGACGTTCAACAAGGATAAGTGCAGGGTCCTGCACTTAGGACGGAAGAACCCAATGCACCGCTACAGACTAGGGAGCGAATGACTAGGCAGCAGTTCTGCGGAAAAGGACCTAGGGGTGACAGTGGACAAGAAGCTGGATATGAGTCAGCAGCGTGCCCTTGTTGCCAAGAAGGCCAATGGCATTTTGGGATGTATAAGTAGGGGCATAGCGAGCAGATCAAGGGACGTGATCGTTCCCCTCTATTCGACATTGGTGAGGCCTCATCTGGAGTACTGTGTCCAGTTTTGGGCCCCACACTACAAGAAGGATGTGGATAAATTGGAGAGAGTGCAGCGAAGGGCAACAAAAATGATTAGGGGTCTGGAACACATGACTTATGAGGAAAGGCTGAGGGAACTGGGATTGTTTAGTCTGCAGAAGAGAAGAATGAGGGGGGATTTGATAGCTACTTTCAACTACCTGAGAGGTGGTTCCAGAGAGGATGGTTCTAGACTATTCTCAGTGGTAGAAGAGGACAGGACAAGGAGTAATGGTCTCAAGTTGCAGTGGGGGAGGTTTAGGTTGGCTATTAGGAAAAACTTTTTCACCAAGAGGGTGGTGAAACACTGGAATGTGTTACCTAGGGAGGTGGTAGAATCTCCTTCCTTAGAAGTTTTTAAGGTCAGGCTTGACAAAGCCGTCTGGGATGATTTAATTGGGGATTGGTCCTGCTTTGAGCAGGGGGTTGGACTAGATGACCTCCTGAGGTCCTTCCAACCCTGATATTCTATGATTCCTTCCTCACTCTTCTGGGCCCAGCCAGCAACTACCCTGCTCAGGCCCTGCAGTGCCTTTTAACTGGGCCTGCTGCGCTCTGATTGGCTGTTTCCCTGTAGCCTCTCTAGGCAGGCCTGGAGGACTCACCTTCACTGCTTCTTTTCTGGGGTAGGGTGTGGTAGGATTTCAAGGCCTCCAGCAGGGGGCCCTCAAAGGGGCCAGTACACCACGTCACAAGCTCTTTGAAAGAGAAGGAGATAGCAGGATAGCCAGGTGCTGGGTAGCCTCCTCCTCCAGCTCTGCCAAAGCCCTGGGATGAGGTTCACAACAGGGTTTAGGCACTGTAATACCACCCTCCATTGCCATCCAGTGGAATCCTCTGCCCCAAGTTAGGTGCCCAGGCTCCCATTCATTGTATGGGAAGAGTCAGGTGCCGATGAATGGGATCCTCCGCAGCCATAAGCCGAGCAGGGAGCTGCTTAAGCTAGGCAGGAGTGACTGCAGAGGCAAGTAGCAGGGCTTAGGGCACAGATCCACAAAGGTCTTTAAGCACCTTAACTCCCAGGGAGCTGGGCTGCTAGGCACCTCCCTCTGCGCAGGATTCTCAGCTGTGACCCTCTCCTGGGAGTTGGACACCTGAGCCAGGTCAAAGACCCCTCACTACCTCGACAGCCCAGTGGTCAGCTCCACTGAGATGTGGAAGCCCCAGATGCCGTCATTGCTGTAGCTGCCTTGGGGCAAAAACTTGAACCCAGGTTTCCCCCTCCGAGGTGAGTGTCCTTCCCCATCAATCTCTCCTAGTGGAGACGTGCCACTCCATAAACATTCATTGGCCTAGGAGCAAGCAGTCCATGGAGCATGACTGCAGCCCAGCGGGGGGCACCAGGCCCCAGTGAGTAGGTAGATGTATCACCTTAACTCATGTCAGGCCTTAGCACCAGTCTCTGGGGGGACACTGAAGTGCCTGCAGGGCTGGATGGCAGCTGAGTGTGGGTTTGAGAGCATCAGTGGTGCCTACAGGCTGGACTTAGATGCCTAAAGAGGCAGTTAGGGACCCAAGTGCCTTTGTGAATGTCGCCCCTGGATCCTGGTCTGCAACACCTTCTACCACTCCGGTCCTGAGCCAGTCTCGCCAGTCCAGGCCATGGGCTCAGCTGCACAAATGCCTGTCAGCATTTAGCAGGCAGACATCCTTTTGGGTCCATGGCTGAGACACAGTGAATGTTGCTCTGCTCATGCTCCAGCTTTGGTGCTGCAGGGATTTAAGAGTCAAACCCTTTGAATTTCAGCAATTTTTGGAGAACCCTAAGAAACTGCAAATTTCTCTGGGCTTCGATGGCAAGTGACATGGCCAAGGTTCCCCTGAAAGCATTGTGAACTTCAGCAGCTTGTGCAGTGATGCTGGCCCTGAGTTTGGCTCCTGTGCCAGCACCTGCTGGATGCTGCAATGGCATTGGGCACAGTTGCCATCCCTGCTCCAGGGGAATGGGCTGGTCTCATCCAGGAGCAGACAGGGATAATTTACCAAAGGGAGTTGGCTTTGCTCAATGCAGTAGGGCTGTCTGATAGAGGACCCTGAAGGCCCCAGGCACAGGGCTGCTAGTGCCTATGAAGCATGGCATGGCAGGACATCCACTGGCCTCATGGGGCTGACAATGAGGAACAATTCGAGGCCCTGATTTCTGAAGCAGCTGGGGTGGGTGGGAAATTGCACTTGTTCAGCTGTGTGAAGTGGGCTGATGCCTCAGTCTGTGGCTAGAGAAGAGGCTCAGCGTAGACCCTGCATCCCCAGTAACTGCAGAGTGAGTGATTGCTCCTTTCCCCTGCCCTAGGACGCTGCAAAGATACGCTCTCCACCATCTCAGGCCCCACCACCCAGAACACCTATGGGCGGAATGAAGGTGCTTGGATGAAGGATCCACTAGCCAAAGATGAGCGGATCTATGTCACAAACTACTACTATGGAAACACGCTGGTGGAATTCCGAAACCTGGAGAACTTCAAACAAGGTACGCTCTCCAGCTGCTCACCCGGTCCTCCCCAGTCTCCGTACTTGTGCTGGAACCATGCCACTGAGTATCTCTGCACAAACCAATGTACTTCTCCCAGCGGTGCATGTGGGGCATGGACCAGTCTGCCTAGTCCCCAGTCTGTGTCCCGGCTGCTGGACAAAGCACGAGGGTTGTCTCTTTGTACAGTGCCTTGCCCAACAGGATCTGGGCACGGTGGGGGAGGGATAGCTCAGTGGTTTGAGCATTGGCCTGCTAAACCCAGGGTTGGGAGTTCAATCCTTGAGGGGGCCATTTAGGGATCTGGGGCAAAAATTGGGGACTGGTCCTGCTTTGAGCAGGGGGTTGGACTAGATGACCTCCTGAGGTCCCTTCCAACCCTGATATTCTATGATTCTATGACTGGGCTCCTAAGTGTTACAGCAATACACCCAATAATAATAAGCCATGGCTTGTGGCACAGATCCATCTCTCTGCTTGTTCCTGTGTTGCTATTGCTGGTAATGACAGGACTCCTGTGAGCTCCAGACAGGGGCAGGAGGCCCAGCCCAACTGCCCTGGCTCCTTGCCAGGAAGCACTAAGATTTCCCTGCTGTGGGTGAGAAAGCCTGTGATCAGAGCCAAGCTGTAGATCGGGAGCCACCTGGGAAAGGGATGGTTTGGTCCCAAGAAGGGTCAGAAGCTTAGCTAGAGTTAGCCAGTAGGGGCGTGTTTGGGGCCACTGAGATAGAGGGATGAAAGTCACCAGGGTGTGGGGGAAGGTGATAGCTGCTGCCCTGAGACAGCCTGGGAAAGGTGTAGCAGGGCTGGTGGTGGAGACATGCAGGGCAGTAGGATGGAGGCAGCATGCATCATAGGTCCAGTGCGGAGGAGCCTTGGTTCATAGCCCAGATTAGCTCCGTGATGGAAGCAGGAAGGGGAGTGTGGGAGGGAGCAGGGGCTAGAGAAGGATGGAGAGGAAGGAAGGGCCTGCGATTAGGGCACTAGCTTGGCACTCGGGAGACCTGGGTTCAGTGCCCTGCTGGGCCAGGTGCCCTGTGCAACTGGGGCCCAGAGCATCAAAGGTATTTAGGTGCCTAACTCCACCAAAGCCAATGGGGAGGAGCTGGGCCTCAGTCCCCCTCTGTGAAAGAGCCCGGCCCCACCTCTGGGTGCTTGAGGAGCAATATGGCGCCCATATACCATGGTGATGGGGGCCATGCACGCACCTGAAGGCACTAGAACAGTGTGGGTTGGAGAACGTGGTCTGGGTGTCGTAGCTGGGCTGGTGCCACTTACTCCAGCAAACTGTGTGCCAGGTTGGGTGGGGAAGGTAAGTGGTGGGGGAGCAATGGGTCACCTGCCTGGAACAGAGAAACTGGCTCTGCCAGCTGGTTCAGCAGAGCATGACCTGAAGTGGAGAGGATGCAGGTGACCTGTGAATGGGGCAAAGGGGCCACCAAGAGCTAAGGGAAGGAGGGCGGTGAGTGACAGGTGGGGGCAGGGGAGCGGTGAACCTGGAGAGTGAGCCAAGGGTTTAATTTGTGCAATGTCTCTGCTGTCCAGGGCGTTGGAGCAACTCCTACAAACTCCCCTACAGCTGGATCGGGACAGGACATGCTGTCTACAATGGCTCCCTCTACTACAACCGGGCCTTCACACGCAACATCATTAAATATGACCTGAAGCAGAGGTACGTAGCTGCCTGGGCCATGCTGCATGATGTGGCCTATGAGGAGGTGACACCATGGCAGTGGCAGGGCCACTCCGATGTGGACTTTGCTGTGGACGAGAACGGCCTGTGGGTCATTTACCCGGCCATCAACTACGAAGGCTTCAGCCAGGAGGTCATTGTCCTGAGTAAGCTCAATGCCGCTGACTTGAGCACCCAGAAGGAGACCACGTGGCGGACAGGCCTGCGCCGGAACTTCTACGGGAACTGCTTCGTCATCTGCGGTGTGCTCTACGCTGTGGACAGCTACAACCATAAGAACGCCAACATCTCGTATGCCTTTGACACCCACACCAACACGCAGATCATCCCGCGGCTGCTCTTCGAGAACGAGTATTCCTACATCACTCAGATAGACTATAACCCCAAGGACCGCCTGCTCTATGCCTGGGACAATGGGCACCAGGTCACATACCATGTGATCTTTGCTTACTGAAACCCTGGCCACAGGACACTGAAAGGGCCACCAGCACCTTTTATTATTATTTTGTACAAATCCAAGAGGAAATGCTGTTTTTAAAGTGGATTGTAGATCAGTCCACAGGCCAGAATCAAACCCTTTATTTTTGGTGTAACCTTCCTTCTCTTTTATACTGACACTGCTGCCTCCCACGCCGAGCGGGAAGGATGGGCAAGGTATTGCTTCATGAGTCCATCTGCAGTGGGGTGGCTGCTGGGCATTATCAAGGCAAAGGGACAATACAAATACAGGTAGTTGCTTTTTTGCTAACCAATAAATAATAAAAAAGCAATCAAAGCAGACTTCTTGCTCAGCAAAAACGTCTAGCATGCAGTGGTGGCAAGGCCTGTCCTTTCAGGGGGTGCTCAGTTTGTTCTGTCTGCACTGAGTCAGGTTTATGACAGTCCCACTGGCCTGCGAACAGCCACACATGTTAATTCGACAGTCATTTGAAAGCTGGGGCATCAGTTTTTTGCTCTGCAGCCTCCTTCGTCTGAATGGCATCCTGGGAGCTGGCAGTGCTGTTATTTGCCTTTGCTGCCATAAGCTGTTGCTGTAGCTCTGCCCCTTGCTCATATGAAGTGCCCACACATGCAGACCAGAGCTGCCTTGGCACAAGCTCTCACACGTCTGTCCTGCTATGGAGAGCGCCTACATGACCAGATGCTGCCATGCTGGGAGCCAGGCTGGCAGCTACCCTGCCAGAAATGGGTGGGATGCCCTGTCATTTTGTAAAGAAACGTAGCTGATTCTGTCACCCAGACGAGACCCCCCCACAATATTTGCTTTTACTTGTACATCCCTGGGCAGCGGCTCAGCTTTGCCATTTGGTCACATTTTCCTGGAGATGCTCAGTGTGGCTGTCTGCCTGCACTTCCAGGGAGTGCCGTGCATGTGAGAGCCTGGCCTGAGAGCAGCACAGCCCCACAGCTCTCATGGCTGCTTTATGGAGACCTGCACTAATGCTCCATCCTAGCAGAGTAGCTTGGGCCTCAGGTTTGCTCCTGGCCTGCGGTTCCCTATTTATATGGCCCATCCCCCCACCCCCTACTGCTGCCACTCAGCTTTTGTGGCACATTTACAGCCTGTCAAACGCGCTCACAGCTCTGCCAGCAGCTTGTTGTATTTATACACATCCAGTAATAAACATTCTTGTACCTTTGCAATTGTTGGGGACATTTTTGGGGTTTGTTTTATTCTCAGGTAGCAAAAAAATAAACAGAAAATGCTCCCCAGGTGCTGGTCGGCGATGGGCTGGCCAAGGGAGCTGGGAACAGATGCTGGGCATCCTTTCACCTCCAGGCCAGCAGTGGCTGACAGTTATGGCCCTGCCAGATATTGGGGTGTGCAAAGGAAGCGGGGAGCATCAGGCCAGGGCCTGGCTAATGTCACAGAGACCGCTCTAGGCCCTTCTGTTTGCTTACTTGAAAATTCACTTTCTTGGGATAAGCAGGTACACGAGCCCCTGGGAACAGGCCCCCAGTCAGATACTCCAGGCCTGGGCTTTACTGGTGCCCTCCGATGATTTCACCCCGGCACAATTTCCACTGAGATTCAGGTGTAGGGTTTCCAAATATTTGTGCCTTTCAGGGCCAGGCACTTTTTTCCATGCTGCCACAGGCAGCCCTGTCATTTCTGAACATCACTATGGGTGCAGGGCCTGAGAGTCCAGCCCCCACCTCAGGGCTGGGCACATAAAGCTAGGGCAGATGGACTGTTATGCTTGCTGCCCATTGTCAGGCTCTATATCCTGAGCCCAGGAAAAAGGTCCTGCAAAGGAGCACTGCTGGGCATGGGGCCCCTGGAGACACAAGCATGCTGCCCCTCAAGCTGCCAGGCTCAGCGCTAGCAGGTGCGCTCCAAAGCCAGCCGCCCTGCCAACATCCTGAAGCCAGCTATGAACAGGCAGTGGCTGCTGAACAGAGCACCTGCAGCATCCTCTTGTGTCCTTCAGCAGAGCCTGAGCCCATCCCAGGGCCACAGGACAAGGAGCGGGAGAAGAGGTGCACAGGACCACACACAGCATGGCCGTGAGACTGGGCAACACACTCACACAAACAGGCAATGACACTGACAGCCACCCCTTACGTGGGCAGTGGCAGGAAATCGGGCGCCTCCCAGGGCAGGAAAGGTCCGTTGGTGGCTACTGCCATCTGCCCACCCAGGAGCACCAGTTATTAGGCTGTGTCCCAAAGGAAGTAACCCCTGCCAGTCCTATGCCGGCTGCCCAGGCAGTCCCACAGCATGCATGTGTCCCTGGGGCCACCATGCACTAAATGAGACTGAGCCAGCCCATGGCAGCAGCCCGAGCCCCACCTTCACCAAAATCACACTGAGATCAAGTGACATGTTCCTCTCTGTGCTGTACAGAGAAAGGGTCCATGGCTCAACTAAGCGATAATAACCCGTAATAACCCCAACAAGGCAGCTGGTATTTGGGACCCTCTTTAAGACACCTCATTGAGGGAGGCTGGAAAGGGAGGGAAGAATAAGGGGAGATACTGACCCTACTGAACTAAACCCCCAAAAGTTAAAGACTTTAAAATAAGCTCCAATACTGACACCTCTTCCCCGCCATACACATACACACCAGAGGAGAGGATGCAGCATATATTAATTCCAGGGTGTTGGGCTTAGGGTGGGGCACTGTGGTCTCCCTGTTTCTCCTGGAGACAGAGTGGGAGGGGAGCCAGCTTTAGGTCCTGTGGGGGTGAGGGGGCATTTGTGTGGGCAAGGTGCAGGCCCAGGGAAGGGGGGGGTGAGGCTCAAAGCCAAGGTGGCCCAATTGGGAAGCAGGGAGGGGGTGGGAGGGTGTGTTTGTTTGCCAACAAGGTGAAATGCTGCTTGCAGCCTCCCCCTGTGCCAAGGGGCAGGTGGAGCCTCTCCGCTCAGGGGAGCAGGGATCCTCCTGCTGGGGCTGAGTGGGGGGTGCTCTGCCCCCACTACTCACCGTGCAAGGCAGGAGCTGGTGGGGGCACTGCCCGGGGGCGGTAGCAGGGCAGGAGCAGCAGAGGCAGCGGTTGAGCCCGGGCTGCTCCTGGGCACACTCTCACTGTCCATCCCCAGCACTGCTGCTGTCACTGGATGAGGCAGCGCGTGAGATGTGGGCATGCGCTTGGGGGAGGGGGAGATGGCTGCTTGCTGCCCCCCCACCGCTGTCTCTCTGCTGCGATCCCCTCGCAGTGTCTCCCTGCTCACCTGCTTGGCCCCAACTGTTTTGGCCCCCTGCAGGAGGCAAATGGACTTTGGGTGTCTGATCAGTGTTTCGAAAACCGGACACCTGGCAACACTACCTCCCATGCTGCGTGCGTGGCAGACAGGGCTGGCCGCTGACACTCTTCCCCGCCCAGCTAATGGGCTCCCTGAGCCCCTCCCCCTCCTGCTATGGGAGCTGAGGGAGGAGCCAAGAGTCAGGCCTGGGAGAGAGACGGCTGCTGTTGTGGCCAGGGGGAAGCACTCGAGGGGGACTAGGAATGTCATAAATATAAAGGGAAGGGTAACCACCTTTCTGTGTACAGTGCTATAAAATCCCTCCTGGCCAGAGGCAGAACCCTTTCATCTGTAAAGGGTTAAGAAGCTAAGATAACCTCGCTGGCACCTGACCAAAATGACCAATGAGGAGACAAGATACTTTCAAAGCTGGAAGGGCGGGGGACAAAGGGTCGGTCTGTGTGATGCTTTTGCCGGGAACAGATCAGGAATGCTCTTCATAACTCCTTAAGTTAGTAAGTAATCTAGCTAGAAATGTGTTAGATTTCCTTTTGTTTAATGGCTGGTAAAATAGCTGTGCTGAATGGAATGTATATTCCTGTTTTTGTGGTTTTTTGTAACTTAAGGTTTTGCCTAGAGGGATTCTCTATGTTTTGGATCTGATTACCCTGTAAGGTATTTACCATCCTGATTTTACAGAGGTGGTTATTTTACCTTTTCTTTAATTAAAATTCTTTTAAGAACCTGATTGCTTTTTCATTGTTCTTAAGATCCAAGGGTTTGGGTCTGTGTTCACCTATGCAAATTGGTGAGGATTTTTATCAAGCCTTCCCCAGGAAAAGGGGTGTAGGGCTTGGGGGGATATTTTGGGGAAAGACGTCTCTTTCACTGTTCTTTGTTGAAACTCTTGGAGGTGGTAGCATAGGGTTCAAGGACAAGGCAAAGTTTGTACCTTGGGGAAGTTTTTAACCTAAGCTGGTAAGAATAAGCTTAGGGGGTCTTTCATGCAGGTCCCCACATCTGTACCCTAGAGTTCAGAGTGGGGAAGGAACCTTGACAAGGAATTACAAAGGTTCTCAAAGCAGCCTGTCCCAGCCAGGCACACGACTCTCCACCCGCAGGAGCTGCCTGTTCCCTCAGCCTGGCCAGGTCACAGGCAGGAGCAGCTACTGAGTCCCACGCCACATCCTGCCCCAGCTGCCATTCCCCCTTGGGTGCTCAGGAAGCAGGGCGGACTGGGGAACAGCAGATTTCCCTTTTGGGCCTCCTCCTCACCCAGAACATGTTGGGCTCAGCTGAGAATCTGGCCCCACCCAGGCCACTTAAAAAGGGAGGGACTCCTGGCAATCTGGCTTGGCAGTTCTTTGTGTTGCCCTTACACACAGCTCTGAGAGCAAGCTCCCCGCACCTGGGTTTTGCTCTAACACAACTGTAAGAGGGGGAGCCACGGGCTTCTGGCAGCTTGTGCCCATCACACTATCCATATTGATGCAAATATGCAGTGTCCCGCTCTGTGGTAAAGGAAGCTGGCAGGGTTGGTCAGTAAGTTTGTACTGAGCCAGTGCCTGACCATGGGAGGCTGGTGCTGCTGGAGGTGCCATGTCCTGAATGAAGTGTAAGCCATGACCTTTCGTGGCCATCTGATGATCCCAAGACATTTGTAAGGGGTTAAGAAGCTCAAATAACCTGGTTGGCACCTGACCAAAAGGACCAATGAGGAAAGAAGATACTTTCAAATCTTGGGGGAGGGGTGGGGGGAAGGCTTTGTTTTTGTGTGTTCTCTTGGGAAGCAGAGAAGCATCAGGTCAGAAAACTCCTTCTTCTATAAACCATCCTAAAAATTATAAAATATTATAAAAATTGTAAGTAAAAGCCAGGCAAGTCGTGTTAGATTATCTGTTGTTCTCCTTGTGAATTTTTCCTTTGCTGGAGGGAGGTTTATTCCTATTTTTTGTAACTTTGAAACCAAGCCTAGAGGAAGTTCTCCTGTGTTTTTGAATCTTTTGTTACCCTGTAAAGTTATTTTCCATCCTGATTTTACAGAGGTGATTTTTACCTCTTTTTAAAATAAAATCCTTCTTTTAAGAACCTGACTGATTTCTCTATTGTCCTAAGACCCAGGGGTTTGGGTCTGTGATCACTTTGTAACCAATTGGTTAGGATATTATTCTCAAGCCTCCCCAGGAAAGGGGGTGTAAGGGCTTGGGGGGGATATTTTGGGGGAATAGGAACTCCAAGTGGTCCTTTCCCTGATCCTTTGTTAAATCAGTTGGTGGTGGTGGTAGCGTACCCTACAAGGACAAAAGGATTTTGTGCCTTGGGGAAGTTTTAACCTAAGCTGGTAGAAATAAGCTTAGGGGGTCTTTAATGCGGGTCCCACATCTGTACTCTAGAGTTCGGAGTGGGGAGGGAACCCCTGACATATGATAACCTGGACTTACCCATCTATGAAAATGCCACCTTAAGTACTTCTTAAGTACACCTTAAGCCCCTTCTGATTAGCTCTTAAAACCTTGGGATTGTCACCAAAAGACAAGTGGCAGAGGCTGTGGGCAAATAGCAGGTTCAAGAATCAAGACCTGATCACGAATCCTACAGCCCAATCACCTGGGTTCACCGTGGCACATAAGACCCAGGACTTCCCACAGGCACTGCAAATACCTACTACACAAATGGAATATGGACCTGTGGAACATCTAGTGACTGCTGGGAATTGGAGCTGTGGTTGGGTGTTGGAAAAAGGATTGGGAGGGCCTCAGCTAGCTCAGGGTGACATACTGGTAATGCTGGACACTTGCACTAAGTGTGCAGGCTTCCCCAGTTGAGTCCCATGTGAGACCCAGGTGCACTCTCCATTCACACAGGCAGTTTTCTGGCAGAGGGTCAAACGAGCAGAAAGGAGTTGGGCTGTGCATTCAGGTTCCACAAGGAACCTAAAGAAAACTGACAATAGCCATTTCTGAGCTAGCCCAGAACCAGCCGAGCCTCTCCCACATGTGTAGTCACATTTCTCAGACGCCCCTAGACTGTTCCAGGGTGATACTGCTGGGGTCAGAATAACGGGAGCTCTGTCCCTCTGGAAGGGCAGATCTCACTTACAATAGGGGGTGAAGTATCATGGCTTCCCGAGGCCCATGAGAAAGAACCAAGGAGCTTTGGAAAAGGGCAACGTTCAGATCCTTGCAGCAAGAGAACTGGCTGGCACATCTGGGGTCACACATAGGGGGGCTGAGTGCCTGTTTCACACCAAGGAGGACGCAAATGCTCATGGATTTAAGAGCACAACTGTAAGAGTGCACAGCAGAACCCGTATAGACAGCTCTGACACAACAGGAGGATCACGCTAGCTGAGGCGAGACCTTGCCAAAGGGAAGGCCCGCATGAGGAATTTGCATCCTGTCCTGAAAAGGACTCCATGCTCTAGGTCAGGGTTTCTCAAACTTCATTGCACTGCGACCCCCTTCTGACAATAAAAATTACTACATGACCCTGGGAAGGGGAACCAAAGCCTGAGCAGCACTGCCCCAGGCGGGGGACAGGGGGAGAGAGCCAAAGCCCCGCCACCCCGAGAGGGGGTGGGGGTGGGGGTGGGTGGGTGGTAGGGGGACAAAGCTGAAGCTTGAGGGCTTCGGGGGACTGTAACCTGAGCCCAACTGCCTAGGGCTGAAGCCGAAGCCTGAGCCCCGCCACCCAGGGCTGAAGCAAGTCTTTGGCTCCCACACTTTGGCTTCAGGCCCAGGCCCCAGCAAGTCTAACACTAGCCCTGGAGACCCCATTAAAACGGGGTTGTGACCCAGTTTGAGAACTGCTGCTCTAGGTACTATAACCCAACAGGATGTGCTGCTGCAGGAGGCTGACAATCAAATATAGCAGCAATAGTGGGTAAAAAAAAAGCTCAACAGAGTTTCTTGTGTTGTTTTACTGGCAAGTCAGGCTGGTTCCAGGTTCCAACCGTTGTGGACATTCCAATGTAGGGAATTTGTAGTCCCTATCTACTGAAAAAAGGTGACCCCCTCCCCCAACCCTCTAACCACAGCCATTGAAACTAGTGGTAGATTACTTACAGACACATTAGTAGCAATCAAACCTTCAGGGCATAACCCTAGCTACTCTCCCTTCCTTCCCCCAGCTAGTATTACACAGAGTTACAAAACTTGGGTTTTCCCCCTTCTTCTGCAGCATCAAGTCCTGGGTTTTCAAACTGGTAAGAACTAGACATGCCAGTTGGTCTCCTCTGCTGTGGCCATTCCGGTACTCTCCAGTCCTGCCTCAGAGGAGAGAATTCCATTGGAAAGATTTGGCCTATTCAGAGTAGAGAATAGAACCTAAGTGCTAAAGCTTCATTCAAGTCCTGGAGGAGACCAGAATTCAACTGGTTTCCTTGCTCCATCAGTGGAGAATTTCTCTGCTTTTCATTCTCTCATTTCAGAAATGGAAATAGATATAAAAACAAAGTTAAAAATGATTTTATTTCCTCTTGTTACAAACACAGATGGACTCATTTATGAGCCTGAAATAAAGTTTTTTTTTTTTTGCATACGGTGATCCCACATATCATTTAAAGGCGAAATCAGAGCAGCCTCATTCCCTATCCCCCAAACAGGATTTTATTCTGAGGGTCCAAAAATTATCTGGTAAGAATAGCCCTGCTGCATCCATTTTACAAACTTTCCAGGATGTGCTTCACAGTCGTGACCTGCTGGGCCGCCTTTGCTGGCTTCAGTCAGGCCCCCTGAGTGCTGAGGTCTTTCTGGGGAGTCAATTGCAGGACTGGGTCTATGGATCTAGGGCTGGATTTGAAGCTTTAGGAAGTGCATGGGAGCTCAGCGTGTGAAGAGCCTGCTGTACCAGGCTCATGTCTTAATTACTGCCTTTCCAAGATAGAGAGTCCCAAATCTGGTCACTGTTGGGGATGGTGCTAGGGTGTCATGGGGTGAGTCGGCACAAAGCAGCTCTACCAGAGCTAGCAAGGGGGCAGCACTGCTTTAGACAAGGCACAGACATTTTTACTATGGTGTGGCCTGCTCCCTGGTCAGCAAGGGATACACAAACGGAGTCCCTGATGCTCCCAGCTGGCTCTAGTCCATGGGGACTAGGACCTCTGCAGCTCTCATTTGAATACATGCTTCCCACAGTTGTTTAAAAGTGTTTTGCAAAATGTAATTGAAATTAAAACAAAACATCAAGTAAAACAGTTCTTAGGGTGATTTAAATATTTCCCTGCCATGACAGAAATACAGACCTCAGCACTGCGCTGGAAATGGGAGCCAGAAAGTGACACTGATATGAAAGTGAACAGCAGGATTCAAAACAGTGATGAGGGCTATATAAATAAGAACCTGAATAGATTTGCTTTCACCATCTAAGGTGAGTGAAGGGAAAATAGAAAAACAGAGCATCAGGATGAAAAGGATGGTTAAAGGAAGTTCACTTTAATAATCCGAGGTATCAGTAACCCAGGGAAGGTGTGTTCTTAAGCAAGATGATGCTATTTTATCTTGGCTGTCCCTTCAAATAGAAACAAACTACTCAAGATTGAGGTGCCTAAATTAATGAGTTGACCTCTGCAATTTAACCTGTGCAATCAACCCTTAAGGACTCTAGATTGGCTTCCAGTGTTCTTGCTGTCTGCTCTAACACCACATATTTTCACAATGAGATTTGCAGTCCAAGTGTGGAAGCCATGCAGATGAGCTTAACAGAAAATTTAATAGTTAAGATACTTAAATATCACCAGAGTCTAGTACAATCCTTCGAAACTCACACACCTTTAATCACAGGTTTCATCATACTTGCCAAGGGCCGGATCCCTTCAACGATCTGCGGTGTAAGAATGCTGGTAAAGGAAGGTTAATATAACTGCAAAGTAAATGCTTTTAACCAGATGTTCCTCATGGATTGTTACAGCATCCACCCTCAGCTGGTACGTCTGCAGACACCATTGTAAGCACTGGTGCAAAATACATGAGTACAAGGACTGGAACGAGGTGTCTGCGCCCCTTCCCCTCTCAGAAGGTAAACATTGGCAGCCACTGTCCTTGAAGGGGATGTCACTGAGTGGTTTTACTGAGCAGTTACAGGAATCTTATGGCTAAATCCCCTTCAACCTGTGCAGAAAACGTATTCCTGAAAGTCAGCACCATTAGTCCTAAAATGTACAGTGCCATCAGCTGGGAAGTTTGAATGTGCTCTCTCAAGCACTCACAGAAAGCCACAGCAAACTTGCAAAATCCTACTTTGTAAAAGTAACCCCTGCCCCACCCCACTGCCCTGTCTCCTGTCATATCCCATTAGTTAGTGTGCCTGTAGGCTACCACCTTGGCTCTCCTGCCAGAGCTCAAACAGCCAGCGGGTACAAGGTCTAATGGCTAGTGTAAGCCACATCTTACAGTCACCAACATTCCAGGTACTCTGGACTAGGGTGATCAGATGAAATGGACAAAATATTGGGGCACATGGGGGAAGCAAAAAAAAAAAAAAAAAAAAAGGCGGCCGGAGTGAGTTACCGAAGCAAAAAACCAAAAAAACCAAACTGCCGGAGCAGCCAAAGCCTCAATATTGGGACAAATGGGCTTTGGTCGGGACATGGGACAAAGAACTAAAAATCAGGATGTCTGGTCACCCTACAATGGACTCCCACTGCCTGCAGGAATTAGTCTGGAGCACCTGGAAAATGGCCACTGTGTAGCCAAAGAGAGTGGTTCCCTGCTGTGGAGGTATTCACCTCTGCTGGTAGCTCTGTTTTTTGTAGCTGGTGCCCAGCTCCCCACCAATTTTAGAGGGGCATTTCTCTGCCCTGTTCTCATTCAGCTGTCTGGCCTGTAACTTAGAATCACAGAATATCAGGGTTGGAAGGGACCTCAGGAGGTCATCTAGTCCAATCCCCTGCTCAAAGCAGGACCAATCCCCAATTTTTTTTTTTTTGCCCCAAATGGCCCCCTCAAGGATTGAACTCACAACCTTGGGTTTAGCAGGCCAATGCTCAAACCACTGAGCTATCCTTCCCCCCAAATGCAGCAATGCAGCTTGGGCTACTCAAAGGCATTGGTCCCATGCTCCATTACAAACTAGGGGACAGACAAGTGAAAGGGACCCCATGAGATTGGAGAACGACTAGCATAAAATGAACATTCCATAACAGAAAGTACAAGAAATAGCTCAGCTGATTTCTTCTTGCTAGATTTGCCTAACTTGGATCAGGGCCAAGCTGCTCAGACATGGCATTTAAAAAATAAAAATCTCGTATTGCCTAAAATACATTGTAGTGACTCTAAACACACACAGGAGCTGACAGGGATACTGCCTCCATAGTACAGTTGCCAACTTTCACGTGGTAAAGAAGCACCCCGACTTTCACAATAAGTCAAAAATCAAGCTAATCCCATTTCAAAACCAGGCCAAAACAAGCCACTCCCTAAGAACCCCAACACTCTATGTGACTAGATCCCCCGGCATGCAGTCTGGGACTGTGGTGGGCCCGCTGTGCACCTCTCACTCTCTCCCCCCTTGCCCCTGCTTGCTGGGAGCCGATCAAAAAAAAAGAAGCAACAAGCTATAACAAGCAGCAAGTTACAAGCCAAACAAGCAACAAGCTACTAGCCAAAAACTAGCGAACAAGCAACTCACAAGCCAATTAAGTCAAAAACAAGCCCAATTTCTGTTTTTTTTTTTCACGGGTTTGGAATGTCTGCTCCATGGGAGCCCCATCCAGTTCTGTTCTAGACAAGCCCCATGTTGTAGCACCAGCTAGGTGACAGACAGGACCTTTCCATGGGGAGCTAGGGCCACTCATGTCTGATCTCACAATTCATACCATGACAGATGATGCAGCAGTCACTCTCTGGCAAGTCAAAGGTGCACCACAAGGTGCAGGTGAGGAAGTGCGCTGGCTCTTTAAAAAGCCACTGCGAACCAACACGCTCTGCTCACACAGGGCACAAAGGAAGGTTTGTTGTTAAAACATTTTGTGTATTTTTCCCCAAATCTCCCTTTTAAGGAAGCGTCTGGTGTTTGTTTCCACAGATATTAAATTGCACATAGCTTGGCTTTCTCCAGGGACCAAATGATCCAAGGATAATGCTGGCTGCTGCGCTAGGAAGGGGACTTAGCATGCCAAGGGAACGAAGCTTTTCTCAATCATGAGAGTGTTTGAAAAATGGTATTCACTTCCCACAAGGAGCTAGCACAAATTTCCCTAGCAAGGAATCAAATGGCAGGAATTCCCTTCTACTGGTGAGAAGAGTGCGTTCGCCTGGAGAGTGAGGAGCCGCTTAGTGTGGTCAGAAACAGACGGTGATATGTGGCATGGGATTCCAGGGCAATACATTCAGACTGAGCAGCCAGAGCGAGTTTGTAGTGGTGACAACTATTAGACTGGAATAATCCCCACCACGTCCTGTGAGCTGCAGGAAGTTAGACTGCGGGAATCCCAATGGTCACTTTAGTCTTAAAATCTAGCCCAAATCCAGTTCCTATTCTTTCTCCATGAGGGCAGCGGCTCTGCAAGCAGCAAAGCTGGTTTGGTTCTGCGGGGGAGGATTCCAGGGGGCCGTGCAGCGTGTGCCTGCTCTGGACAGTGCAGAACTCAGTTTTGCAGCGGTTCCTGCATGGAGTCACCCTTCTTCTTGCCTGCAGGGGGAACCAGAGAGGCCAGGCCAGCTGTTCCTTTCTCCCATCCTGGCACTAAGTACAGAGCAGACTGTGAGCAGAATGGTTCACTGTGCACAGTTCCAGACAAAAGCTGCAGCCCTACCTCTGCACAGATACAGGACATGTCGGTTCTTGGGCACCCCATGTCTCGCTGCCCCTTCCACAGTTAAACTTGCCCTTTCTTCTCCTGCCCTGTTTGCTAACATGCTTGAGTGTAAATAAATAAATACTGCGACTCTGGACTTCTAGCAGAGCCTCCTTCCACAGAATCCCCAGGTCTCCATAAACGGCAGCTAATCAAACCTCGGCACCCCCTCCTCTGTGAGGTAGGGCAGGGGTTAGCCCCAATTTGCAAATGGGGAAACTGAAATACAGAGGTCAAGGAAGTTATTCCAGATCATACAGCAGGTAAGGCCCTGTCCTCCTGGCCCCCGCCCTGCTTGCTGGCCACCAGGCCATACTGCCACTCCCAGACATCACCACCCTTCTGCCCAGCTTCCTTCACCTGCCTGCCCTGTCCCTGCAGGATGGCCGTTCACTCGCCGTCATTCCCAGGCTGTCGTCAAACACTGCCCTGGGCCATCATGGGATGTATCAAACAGGGGAAGAGGCTGGGCAGGGTGCACCAGGAAGGCTGGGAAGGCAATGAGCAAGGCAGTATCATAGGGTTCTGATAAAACGTTTCATTTGAGGAGGCGTATCAATGCTGAGCCCTCTGCCGTTCTAGGAGTCCTGGAAAGGCCAGGTTAACTGCAAGTGGTAGGGCCTAGTGCTGGAGCTGGGGATCCCCAGCTGTTTAGCTAGTAATAGTGATAGTGGTGAAGGCTGCATTTGTATCACCAAACATTTCTGCCTCCTTGCTGGGGCTCAGGGACTGCAGCTGTGAGGCTTCTGGGAGCTACTGCAGTGATTCCATGAGCGCTCTCATAGGGTGGGCTGTCTCAGGGACGGTGGGAGCAGCACTATAGAAGGGGTTGGTCTGATTCCATTGCTGTTCTCGAAGGTACCGGGGTATGGAGGAGCTTTTGATATGCAGAATCCTGGTGTCCATCACTTCACAGTCTATCTGCATCATCACCTCGTAGTCCTGCCCATTTATCACATTCTCTGCAAAAGGAAAGGGCAGCGTTAGCACCTCAGCAGCATCTCCTTTCTGTTATGTTGGCCTGAAGTTTGGGAAAACCCTTTGGAACCAGGATATAAAGATACTTTCTAAGGCCTTTGGACCCAAAGAGTTTTTATAAACCATGTGCATGCAGCCAGCTCTGGGGTGTGTAAAGCCCAGGGAGTCTTGAATCTGGGCCTGCAGAGCTGTCAGGCAACAGACACCTCCATGCTACCCTCCAGCAGCAGCTATAACCAGCTCATGCCCCACTACCTACAACCTGCTGTGGACACAGACCAGGAAGTCCTGCCTCAAGTGGTCCAATAGACCACAGCTCTGTGGCTCTTGATTGGCTCCCTGCCGTACATAAGCCCAAGGGGATTCCAGAACGTGTCCCGGCAACAGTGGGGATCTCTTGTAGCTCCCATGACCTTCTGGCTTTGATCTTGGCTTGATTTGGACTTTGCCTCCTGACCCCTGACTCAGACTCTGATCCTTGGTATCGAGCCCAACCTGGAACCTGACTAAGAACTCCTCTGCTAATCTCAGCCTCCAGTCTGATCCTGCTCTGACTGCCCTTGTCAGGATCCTGACAGGGTTGGGGCATCAGTCACTCAGCACACTGCATGTCAGTGACATGGTAACGAGGGGAAATTTTGGCCAGTGACATTAGGGCATAACCCTCTTCTTACAAAAATGCCATAGAAAGTTGGTCCAATCAAAGATATTCCCTCCCCCACCTTGTCTCACCAATATCCTGGGACCGACATGGCTACAACAGCACTGCAAACAAAACATGTCATAGGCATTTCCATGACCAAGCAGAATAGAAAGGAGCTCAGATAATTAGGGCTCATAATTATCTGAATGGTCACAGGACCTAGGGATCCTCATGGCTGAGAAACCCCCAGCTCTGCAGCCAGCCAATCCTATATAGCAACACTGTTCACTCATGGTCTTTAACAGAGATGGAAAGTTTGGGCATTCCTGTCTGGCCTTTTGGGTTGGCCCATTATAGAGAGAGGGACCAGACCCAAAGCCCGGGCCTTGTGGGGCCTGGGCCCAGGGTCCACCTCTAAGGTTTGGGCAGGGCTACAGCTGGATATCTGATACACATGCTCATTTGCCTTTGGAGACAATAGCACTACTTGAAAAATGTTTTAGCATAAAACTCAGGGACAGGAGGAGAGAACAAGTCACCATTTCAGATGGGATTACAATCCTCTGCCCTGCATCAAACTTGTAGTCAATCACCCTGCCAGGCTCTGGACCCATGGCACTTCCACTGTCTAGAGAGCCTGTCTGTTTGCAGAGGGGCTAGGCTCTGAGCTGGCTGGGGAATAAAATCAGTGGGGTGTTTACTGTCCAGAGTTTAAAGATGGAGGTGGGGGGGGGGGGAAAGCACATCTGAGTCATTGAAAACAAAGCCAGTGTCTCTGGGGATCTCTTAGGTTTTTGACTTTGGAGCTAGGTGCTCTAAAGTAGTCAGTTGAGTTTGCTTTCTGTGGCTCAAGATGGAAGATTGTGCAATGGAAAATGTTCGGATCAGAGGCATGAAATATACATTACCAATTTTACTGCTTTCCTGAATTAACTTTGATTCTGGCTGATGGCTCACAATCAGGGCTGCACCATGCCTCATGCCACCTGCAGCAGTCATTACATCAAATATGTCTGGTGCAGTAATGAAAAACAGGAGGTTAAGTCTAAGGGGCTGACGGCCTGTGAGGGAAATGGAAATGCTTGATTTCCCTTGCATTCTGGGTGTGCCGCCCTGTGAGCAGAGCCAGAGCTATCTGTGACTGCCAGGCTGCTGGGAGCTCAGGCTGCTGCTTCAAACACTGGACATAAGAACATAACATAAGAATGGCCATACTGGGTCAGATCAAAGGTCCATCCAGCCCAGTATCCTGTCTACCGACAGTGGCCAATGCCAGGTGCCCTAGAGTGAGTGAACCTAACAGGTTGTCATAAATATAAAGGGAAGGGTAACCACTTTTCTGTATACAGTGCTATAAAATCCCTTCTGGCCAGAGGCAAAATCCTTTCACCTGTAAAGGGTTAAGAAGCTAAGGTAACCTCACTGGCACCTGACCCAAAATGACCAATGAGGGGACAAGATACTTTCAAATCGGGGGGGGGGGGGGCGGAGGAGCGGAGTTTTTTGTGTGTCTGTCTGTGTGATACCTTTGCCAGGAACAGATCAAGGATGCAAGCTCTCCAACTCCTGTAAAGTTAGTAAGTAATCTAGCTAGAAAATGCGTTAGATTTTCTTTGTTTTTTGTAAATTCGCTGTGCTGGAGGAAATGTGTATTCCTGTTTTTGTGTCTTTTTGTAACAAGGTTTTGCCTAGAGGGATTCTTTATGTTTTGAAGCTGACTGCCTGTAAGATAATCTTCCATTCTGATCTTACAGAGTTGTTCTCTTATCTTCTAATAAAGTTCTGATTTTTAAGAATCTGATTGGGTTTTTTGGGTCTTAAAAATCCAAGGGGTTTGTGCTAATCTTGTTTATTCTCAAGCCTCCCCAGGAAAGGGGGTGTACGGGTTTGGCCGATATTTTGGGGAAATAGAAACTCCAAGTGGTCCTTTCCCTGTTCTTTGTCTAAAACACTTGGTGGTGGCAGCGTTTTACCTAATCCAAGGGCAAAGACTTTCTGCCTTGGGGAAGTTTTAATCCTAAACTGGTAGAAATAAGCTTAGGGGGTCTTTCATGCAGGTTCCCACATCCGTACCCTAGAGTTCAGTGTGGGGAGGGAACCTTGACACAGGTAAGATCAAGTGATCTCTCTCCTGCCATCCATCTCCACTCTCTGACAAACAGAGGGACACCATTCCTTGCCCATCCTGGCTAATAGCCATTAATGGACTTAACCTCCATGAATTTATCCAATTCTCTTTTAAACCCTGTTATAGTCCTAGCCTTCACAACCTCCTCAGGCAAGGAGTTCCACACGTGGACTGTGTGCTGAGTGAAGAAGAACTTCCTTTTATTTGTTTTAAACCTGCTACCCATTAATTTCATTTGGTGGTCCCTAGTTCTTATATTATGGGAACAAGTAAATAACTTTCCCTTATTCACTTTCTCCACACCACTCATGATTTTATATACCTCTAGCATATCCCCCCTTAGTCTCCTCTTTTCCAAGCTGAAAAGTCCTAGCCTCTTTAATCTCTTCTAGAATCACAGAATCATAGAATATCAGGGTTGGAAGGGACCTCAGGAGGTCATCTAGTCCAACCCCCTGCTCAAAGTAGGACCAATCCCCAACTAAATCATCCCAGACAGGGCTTTGTCAAGCCTGATCTTAAAAACTTCTAAGGAAGGAGATTCCACCACCTCCCTAGGTAACGCATTCCAGTGTTTCACCACTCTCCTAGTGAAAAAGTTTTTCCTAATATCCAACCTAAATCTCCCCCACTGCAACTTGAGACCATTACTCCTTGTTCTGTCATCTGCTACCACTGACAACAGTCTAGAGCCATCCTCTTTGGAACCCCCTTTCAGGTAGTTGAAAGCAGCTATCAAATCCCCTCTCATTCTTCTCTTCCGTAGACTAAACATCCCCAGTTCCCTCAGCCTCTCCTCATAACTCATGTGTTCCAGACCCCTAATCATTTTTGTTGCCCTCCACTGGACTCTTTCCAATTTTTCCACATCCTTCTTGTAGTGTGGGGCCCAAAACTGGACACAGTTGAGCCCAACAATCTAGCCAGCTTTCTATCGACCTTATAGTCCATTCATCCAGCCCATACTTCTTTAACTTGCTGGCAAGAATACTGGCAAGCTTGCATCTAATTAGTTGTTAGCATTGTTTAAACAAAGGGCTTTTGAAAACTATGATTCAGAACAATTCAGGACGTATAATTTGGAAGCAACAGAGGGGGAGAAAGACCTGGGTATATTGGTTGATCACAGGATGTCTATGAGCTACCAGTGTGATGCAGCTGTGAAAAACGTTAATGTAATGCTTGGATGCATCAGGTGAGGTATTTCCAGTAGAGACAGGAAACTGTTATTAACACTGTACAAGGCACTGGTGAGAGCCCATCTGGAATACTGTGTGCAGTTCTGGTCTCCCATGTTTAAGAAAGATGAATTCAAACTGGAACAGGTCCAGAGAAAAGCTACTTGCATGATCAGAGGAATGGAAAACCTACCTTACGAAAGGACACTCAAGGAGCTCGGCTTGTTTAGCCTAAGTTAACGAAGGCTGAAAGGAGATATGATTGCTCTCTATAACTACATCAGAGAGATTAAAAACCCTCTGGGAGGGAGAGGAGTTATTTAAGTTAAGCGCCAATCTTGGCACAAGAACAAATGGATATAAATAGGTCTTCAACAAGTTTAGGCTTGAAATTAACAAAGGCATAGCACAAGTCACGGGAGGTGACAATACCGTTCTACTCGACACTGGTTAGGTCTCAGCTGGAGTACTGTGTCCAGTTTTGGTCAATGCTGTATAGAAAGGATGTAGAGAAACTGGAAAGGATCCAGAAGTGAGCGAAAAAGATGATTAAAGGGATGAAATACATATGAGCAAAGGCTATGTTTAGTTTGGAAAAGAGGAGATTAAGGGGGACACGACAGCAGCCTTCAAATACTTGAAAGGCTACCATAAAAAAGATAGAGAAAAGTTGTTCTCTCTTGACACAGAGGGCAGAACAAGGGTCAATGGGTTCAAACTACAGAACAAGAGATTTAGATTAAATCTCAGGAAAAAATTCATAACTAAAAGAGCAGCAGGACAATGGAACAGACTGCCTAGGGAAGTCATGGAAGCTCCTTCACTGGAGGTGTTCAAAGAGAGGCTGGATAGCCATCTGTCTTGGATGGTTTAGACACAACAAAGCCTGCATCTTGGCAATGGATTAGACTAGATGACCCTTGTGGTTCCTTCTAACCCTATGATTCTATGATTCTAATATCTATGCATGTTTCTTCTGAAGTCTGTAGAGTTGAATTCTGAAGTTGCAGGAGGGTTGATGTGGTCCTGTGGAGGAAAAACAGCAATAACAATGGGAAACAACCCCTTTTTCTCCTTCATGACACTGTCTCCACAGAGCTCCAGTTTAGGAGACTTGCTAGCAAGGGTTTCCTCAGAGGGAGAGCTCAGGGGCACTGACTGAAACACTGTCTCCTGAAATCAGCATTTGATCTTGCTGCAGTACTGACAGACCAGGAATTTCTGAAGGCACAACCAAACTCCACGTAGCAAGCTTGCAGATCTCTGAGGTCTTTCTGCATACTAACTTAATATATAGATGAAGCTAAACAGAAATAAACCATGCTTAAACCAAAATAAGTGCATTTACAAACAAAGTGGCACCATGGTTACAAAATGGTTTAAAAAACACACTATTAAACTAATGTAAGTGTGTGCGGACAAGGCCTCATAAGGCCACACCATGACAAGTTGCCGTGAAAGCTGCCATTCCTCTGGTTAAATGGGCCTGAGTCACTCAGCTACAGAGCACTAGGCAATTGGTAAGATGACAGAATAGGACTCAGGAAGGCTGGTCGTATGCTTGGTGAGGACAGCCTCCTTCGATGACTTTGACCTCCTTGTAGACAGACTCACTAAAGATCTGTCTGCAGAAATCGTATCTGGGAGGAAGGGAACGCAGGAGAACACACCGACTGCTCACAGAACTCCTGTGTCAGGCCATAACAACAACAACATGAGAAAAGCCTGGAGAAGGAACATCAGTTGCCGCTATGATCCAGCAGCAGGATCCAGAAGCTCTACCGGTTAAACTGTCCTAAGGCTATGAGAGAGATCCTCGACAGGCCCTCATCTTACTGAGCAATCCCATCTGAGAGATTATTCTCGAACTTCAAGGGTGTGTTTGACCTCTTAGCTCAGAACGACACGCAGCTTTCAGGATGTCTTCATCCACCACCCTGGTTGACTGTGCAGGGGACCTGGAACAAGACTTTACATCATAGAATCATAGAATATCAGGGTTGGAAGGGACCTCAGGAGATCATCTAGTCCAACCCCCTGCTCAAAGCAGGACCGATCCCCAATGAAATCATCCCAGCCAGGGCTTTGTCAAGCCTGATCTTAAAAACTTCTAAGGAAGGAGATTCCACCATCTCCCTAGGTAACGCGTTCCAGTGTTTCACCACCCTCCTAGTGAAAAAGTTTTTCCTAATATCCAACCTAAATCTCCCCCACTGCAACTTGAGACCATTACTCCTTGTTCTGTCATCTGCTACCACTGACAACAGTCTAGAGCCATCCTCTTTGGAACCCCCTTTCAGGTAGTTGAAAGCAGCTATCAAATCCCCCCTCATTCTTCTCTTCCGCAGACTAAACAATCCCAGTTCCCTCAGCCTCTCCTCATAACTCATGTGTTCCAGACCCCTAATCATTTTTGTTGCCCTCCACTGGACTCTTTCCAATTTTTCCACATCCTTCTTGTAATGTGGGGCCCAAAACTGGACACAGTACTCCAGATGAGGCCTCACCAGTGTCGAATAGAGGGGAACGATCACGTCCCTCGATCTGCTGGCAATGCCCCTACTTATACATCCCAAAATGCCACTGGCCTTCTTGGCAACAAGGGCACACTGTTGACTCATATCCAGCTTCTCGTCCACTGTAACCCCTAGGTCCTTTTCTGCAGAACTGCTGCCTAGCCATTCGGTCCCTAGTTTGTAGCGGTGCATGGGATTCTTCCATCCTAAGTGCAGCACTCTGCACTTGTCCTTGTTGAACCTTATCAGATTTCTTTTGGCCCAATCCTCAATTTGTCTAGGGCCCCTTGTATCCTATCCCTACGCTCCAGCGTATCTACCTCTCCTCCCAGTTTAGTGTCATCTGCAAACTTGCTGAGGGTGCAATTCACACCATCCTCCAGATCATTAATGAAGATATTGAACAAAACTGGCTGCAGGACCCACCCTTGGGGCACTCCGCTTGATACTGGCTGCCAACTAGACATGGAGCCATTGATCACTACCCGTTGAGCCCGACAATCTAGCCAGCTTTCCATCCACCTTGTCGTCCGTTCATCCAGCCCATACTTCTTTAACTTACTGGCAAGAATACTGTGGGAGATCGTGTCAAAAGCTTTGCTAAAGTCAAGGAACAACACGTCCACTGCCTTCCCCTCATCCACAGAGCCAGTTATCTCGTTATAGAAGGCAATTAGATTAGTCAGGCATGACTTGCCCTTGGTGAATCCATGCTGACTGTTCCTGATCACTTTCCTCTCCTCTAAGTGCTTCAGAATTGATTCCTTGAGGACCTGCTCCATGATTTTTCCAGGGACTGAGGTGAGGCTGACTGGCCTGTAGTTCCCAGGATCCTCCTTCTTCCCTTTTTAAAAGATGGGCACTACATTAGCCTTTTTCCAGTCGTCTGGGACTTCCCCGGATCGCCATGAGTTTTCAAAGATAATGGCCAATGGCTCTGCAATCACATCTGCCAACTCCTTTAGCACTCTCGGATGCAGCGCATGCGGCCCCATGTACCTGTGCTCGTCCACTTCTTTCTTCACAGAGGAGTAATGACCACTTACTAAGACCAAAAACAGATCCCAGGAAAAGATGGCATTCACTATAACTTCCTGAAAAAATGAGATCCCGGCTGCCTGGTATTAACTGCCATCTTCAACAAATGCAAACAATTCTGCCATATCCCCAGCTCCTGGAAGAAATCTATGACGGTGCTCATCTACAAGAAAGGCGAAGTGAGATGACCCCAGCAAATGGAGACCCATCTCTCTCTGTTCCACCATGTACAAACTGTATGCTCATTCAGACACTGCTTACAATCAGAAGCAAGCTCTGCACAACCAGGACACACCAACTCGAAGTGGCACCAGCCCCTGCCAGAACAACAGATGCAAAACCTGCAGACATATCTCCAAATACCCTCTCCCCCCAAGCACACACCTTTCAAGATCCATGGGTCCTACACATGCCTGTCACAATATGTGGTGTATTTCATCCCATGCATCAAATGTCCCAATAACAACTATGTGGGTGAAACCATACAATCACTACGATCTCGAATGAACTCACACAGAATAGTGTAAAGACACTATATTACCCGTGGGCGAACGCCTTTCACAGAACTATCACTCCATATTTGACCTCAGTCCTTATCCTCAAATGAAAAAGACACTGGTTTTATGGCTCATTACAACAATTTGTAACCTATTAATCCTTCTTTGACTTATGACTGCAGTGAGGTTAATTGCCAACTTCACTCTAAGTGGGGTTCGGAAACATGGGTTCACCTCCTATGCTTGACAAGCTGTCCCATATTGTGGTTAGCTGTGACACTCTGGTTACCTTTTCCAGACTGAAGAAAAGCTCTGTGTAGCTCGAAAGCTTGTCTCTTCCATTTACAGAAGTTGGTCCAATAAAAGATATTACCTCGCCCACCTTGTCTCTCACATACTAATTTAGCAGAGAGCAGTCTAACACAATCCAGTGGCTGGAAGTAGAAGCTAGACAAATTCAGACTAGAAATAACAGTCAGGGGAATTAACCACTGGAACAATTTACCATGGGTCATGGTGGATTCTCCATCAAGGCACTTTTTAAATCAAGTTTGGATGTTTGTCTAAAAGAGCTTCTCTACTTCAAACAGGAATTAATTCAAGGAAGTTAAGAAGCCAGCAAGTTAAAGCAGTATGGATTGGATGAATGAACTATAAGGTGGATAGAAAGCTGGCTAGATCGTCACGCTCAATGGGTAGTTATCAATGGCTCGATGTCTAGTTGGCAGCCAGTATCAAGCAGAGTGCCCCAGGAGTCGGTCCTGGGGCCAGTTTTGTTCAACATCTTTATTAATAACTTGGATGATGGGATGGATTGCACCTCCAGCAAGTTTGCAGGTGACACTAAACTGGGAGGAGAGGTAGATGGACCCTATCGCTACCCTCTAGCATAGAGTGACCTAGACAAATTGGAGGATTGGGCCAAAAGAAATCTGATGAGGTTCAACAAGGACAAGTGCAGAGTCCTGCACTTAGGACGGAAGAATCCCATGCACTGCTACAGGCTGGGGACAGACTGGCTAAGCAGCAGTTCTGCAGAAAAGGACCTGGGGTTTACAGTGGACGAGAAGCTGGATATGAGTTAACAGTGTGCCCTTGTTGCCAAGAAGGTTAATGGCATATTGGGCTGCATTAGTAGGGGCATTGCCAGCAAATCGAGGGAAGTGATTATTCCCTTCTATTCAGCAATCTGGAGTACTGCGTCCAGTTTTGGGCCCCCCAGTACAGAAAGGATGTGGACAAATTGGAGAGAGTCCAGTGGAAGGCAACAAAAATGATTAGGGGGCTGGGGCACATGACTTATGAGGAGAGGCTGAGAGAACTGAGCTCATTTAGTCTGCAGAAGAGAAGAGTGATGGGGGATTTGATAGCAGCCTTCAACTACTTGAGTTCCAAAGAGGATGGAGCTAGGCTGTTCTCAGTGGTGGCAGATGACAGAACAAGAAGCAATGGTCTCAAGTTGCAGTGGGGGAGGTCTAGGTTGGATATTAATTAGGAAAAACTATTTCACTAGGAGGGTGGTGAAGCACTGAAATGGGTCGCCTATGGAAGTGGTGAAATCTCCTTCCTTAGAGGTTTTTCAGGCCCGGCTTGACAAAGCCCTGGCTGGGATGATTTAGTTGTGGATTGGTCCTGCTTTGAGCAGGGGGTTGGACTAGATGACCTCCTGAGGTCTCTTCCAACCCTAATCTATGATTCTATGATTAAGTGCTATAGTCTGAGTTATACAGGCCACACTAGATGATCACATCACACAATACTCCTAACTTTACAATCTATAAAACCCACAGTGGGGTTTATATTCCCAGACTGGACTGGAGTTTGGAGGAATGCAAGCTCCACTGAAGGTGAGGGCTCTGGCTTCTCACAGCTTAGGTGTCTGTCTGTTGAACCAGTACAGTTCTCCCCAAATGTAGCTCACTTGCAGCCCATTTTCTGTTTAAATTTCTGCAAATGTTCTCATTCATACTATGCTCAGTAGTCTAGACAATGTTTCCATCGGAAGAGTTGCTATGCACTACCAATAAGTCTTAAACATAGCAGTGCTACTGTAAGAGCTATGGAGACTAAAAATACACTCATCCCAAGAACATATCAGTGGTTCCAAAATGTTTACAAATGGGACAGATTTGTCTTCTATGTTGTATTGCTTGAGGCAATGGAGAAAGTATTATTTGCTTTTTGAGCCAAATCACTTTTCTTTTAAAAAGCAGGATGCTTTTGAGCCCATTTCCAGAAAAATTACTTTCAATGGCCTTACCTAAGTAGTAAAGCTTAACTATCCATCAGACACCAAGATGAGTTAAAATGGACCCTTGGAGTATTCAAGTAAAGGTACTGTTCCTTCCCAGGTCTCCTTGTGTGTCTCCCACTGAACGCCATTGCTAAGAAAACAAACAATGGGCCAGATTGCTGGGTCTGATTAAGATGTGCTCAGCACAGGGCTTGGGGCTGCCACCTTTCCTCCCCTCAAACCCTGGCCCCCAGCACACTGGCTGCAAGGGTCTCCTAGGTACTGCATTGCTAGCTGGTGATCACGACCATAGCACTCATGAGCTGGCCACAGTCCCTTCCCACCCACCAGCACTGTGCCAGAGCCTCACGAACAGCTAGTGAACTGACTAAATGAGCGAGGAGGAAGTTTAGATGCAAAACTACCCAGTTACATTTTTAATCAAACCCTTTATTCAGGCTAGATTTTTTGTTTGGTTTGAGGGTTTTTAAAAACTGTAGTTTTTGGCCTAGTCTAATAAACTGGTGTCGTAATCAAAATGGTGAGGCAGGGAAGGGTCAAAGATTGGGAATTGCAGTCTCCCGTGACTGTAGCTGCCCTGGAAAAGTTGGGTAGAGTCCTAAGAGCAGAATAACTCCTTTCGAGGTCCTCCAAGGGTGCAGAGACCCTCCTGTGTGTAGTTCATGTACCTAGGCCATGGTTGCATTTCTGTGAACTCCTGCTGTGAACAGTTCAGCAGTGATGTTTTCAGAGCTGCAGCAGTTTGGGGGGAGACAGTGCACAGGGCTGCAGGGGGCAATGAACAGTCATGTGAAGGGGGCTTTAGCAGGGATGGGGAGGGGTAGTAGGGTTGTTGCCGTAGGGGATGGGGTTCTGTATTGCAGATGGGAAGAGGATTGTGTCTCTAGGCCAAGACATCAGTGCTAGAAGGGCACTCCTGGCACAGTTGTCTGCTTCCCAGTGCACAGAGGCAGCTGGGCCCTGGAGAGTCCTCCAACTCCAGAGTCCTGGTAGAGAGCACAGTCCTTCACCCCAGCTGCCCTGCCCCCAAATAAACATGTTTTTAACAATTGTTCAGTGAGAAAAAAATCTGCTGGCTAAAGAATGCTGAACTTGAGCAAAGGCGGCACTCCACTCTCCAGTACAGCTGCCCGGGAAATGCAAACACAGTCAAAGCCCGCAGGCTCAGATTCACCCCCACCCCTTCCAGGAATGAGATGTTACATGAGAACAACTGGGAAGCCAAATTCCCAGAGATTCCCTCTTGGGGTTGTAGCACATGGACCATGAGAATAAGGGATTCTATCACCCCTTGAACTTCAGCAAGCTTCTCATGCTCTTCAGCGATGCAGCCTGTCACAGGGGACATGGACGTGGGAGAGGGAACATTTCACAGGAGGTTCTGTTATTTAAGATGCCAGCATTGTGGTGGAAGGCAGAGATTACACTGTGGCATTCGTCACAATAATAATGGTCCTTTAAAGGATTCGTAGGGCCAGGCAATCCTATTGTGGCATATCCTGCCAGATTTTGCAGCCTCAGGTGGGAGACCTGTGAGAAGCCCTGGGGAGCTGTGTGAGGAGTAAGTAAGTGCCCTTTCCCCCTGAGCTGGCACCTGTAACAGCACAGTGACTCCTAATGCCAGGTTGTGTTTCAGGTGAAAGCTGAGGACCTGTCACTAAGGGTGTTAGCCCTGGCACACTGACTGGATTTCTGAGGCTTATTACAGTCTGACAGTCAGATCCCAGCAGCCAGAGTGGGATGGAGGAGACCTGGGAATATTTCACACTGTAGTGAAGATGGTTGGTGGAATTTGGAAAGCTCTTCTTTAAATACCTGGGACATGGCATCTGACCACGGGGATATATGTTTAGTTTTAATTCCTTTCATACTGTGGCACTGACATGCAATGACTCCCAACTGGCCCTCCTTGGATGTGCCTTGGAGTCTTCTGCAGGAGATCCTTTGGAGGTTCATAGCAGGGAGTGCTAGAATCCAAGTCATGGGCAGGGAGGACCTGGTCGAAGTAGTGGCAGAAATCTGCTTTAGAGAAAGACTAGAGCTAGGGCGTAGGACCAGTGGTCTCAGCCAACCAATGGCAGTGCCTGAGGGGCTGGAATCCAAAGACTGAAAAAGGCTGTTATACTCTTTCACCATCATGTTTGTCTTAATCTTGAGAATTGTCTCCAGCAGTTTTCTCAAGGCAGAAAACTCATGTCCAAGCCGCCTCATTTGCTCCACAGT
This sequence comes from Natator depressus, assembly GCF_965152275.1. Taxonomy (NCBI): domain Eukaryota; kingdom Metazoa; phylum Chordata; order Testudines; family Cheloniidae; genus Natator; species Natator depressus. The sequence goes on along the minus strand of NC_134241.1, from coordinate 40,840,227 downwards.
CCATTTATTTTTTGTGCTATTTAACAGCGTGACCTCATTATGGAATTATGCTTCATTTCACTACAGAAATAAAAACCTATCACCGCTACTAACAATGGGCTGCAAACCACAAAACAACTGTAAAAATGTATTTGCCACCTAGAATTTAATATTAGTAGGAATTATGTAATCTTCAATTTAGAACATTTGCAAATATATTCAGACAGGTTAGTCGGACTCAAACTTAGAATAAGAATGCATGGCACAACCAGAATTTGATGTTACAGAGATGGCAAAGGCAATTTCAGAAAGTTAGGACAAAACTTTGCTCTTTGATCTGTAGAACAGACCTCAGCATGATATTCTGTACCACTGATGTGCATGGAATGGCATGCATGTAGGGAGAGTATAATGTAGTACTGGCTGTGTTGTGATGCTGGCAGACCAGGTGCCAGTTCATGCCAAGGTCCCCATGTCTCAACTGAACACTGACAGATGCGTAGATGGAATCTGTCTGGTTCACCTGTGGGTTAATATTCATAGATCAGGTATTTGAATTATAGGAAAGTGTGTAGTGTTTGGACTCTGTTGAATGCTTGTGAGTTGCTGACTGCCTTAAGCTTACTTGTACTATCTGTATGCCATATTGTAATGTAATACCTGAGTGGGTGAAGTGTGAGCCTCTCTGACTATATGAATCATCATATAGGAGAGGGACATAAATTAGTGTGAAGAGCTGCTCTTCTATAAAAATTGCTATGTCCCTCGCAAAATAGCAGACCCATTGATACCAGATCAGCTCTAGAAACTCCCTACATCTTTATTGAGAAACGATCAACAAAAGGACTAAAGGCTCTTGTTCTGCTCTCCTCCTCATGAAGATGAGTCATACAAGTGGACTCCTCCCACCAGCTGAGTTTGCAGCTCAGAGGACATGGCAGAAGGGGGATAAAAACCCGAAACCAAAGGAACTAAGGACCTCTGTGCTGCTTGGTCTCTGGGTAGGCAAGGAGTTTCTAGGCATAACCAAGAGATCCCCAGCTAAAGGATGAATAGAGCTTGTTGATTATAGAAGCCTATATTACTTTTTGAAACCGAAGACTGTAATTCATTTGTGTGTCTATGATTTCTTGCTTTAACCTTATAAATAACTCTTTAATTTCCTTTTCCTATTTATTAAATCTTCATATAGTTTACTATTGGATTGGCTATAAGCTTTGTCTTTGGGGTGCGACCTAAAGCACAACTGACCTGGGGTAAGTGACAGGTCTTTTGGGATTAGGAGTAACCTGAATATTGCTGTGATTCTTGGTATACGGGCCATCTATCACAGAGATATGCTCACTTGGGTGGCAAACAGACTGGAGTACCCAAGGGGACTGTGATTCTGCGCTAAAGCTGTTAAAGTGCCTGAGGAGTTTTCACTTAGTGCAGGTGGTTGGTGAAATCCAAGTTTAGGACTCACAACCAATTTGTGATTTGTGCCTGGTGTTTATCAGTTTGCCTTGACGTTGGTACTTGTGCTCTTGTATTACCATTGGGAGTGTCACACTGGCACTTCGGGTTAAAGTGCCTAGAGAACAGAATATTAATAAAAAGATCTGCTTTGCAGTTCTGAGAGCAGAATTTGGCTTCATATGGAATTATATCCATATTTACAGTCAATATCATGGATTTTTTTTTAATCTATTTAAGGGATTTTGTAGTGTCCTTATCCATCAAATGGAAAAACAAACTTGTGTAATAATCCTAGATTTGCATCTGAAACACTAACTCCGCAGTTCATTTAATTCATGACTCACTTTTTACCCCCTTTGTGTATGGTATGTTCCTAAGTAAATTCCATCCCTGTATAGGGAAAACTAACAGCACCACAACTTGCTTGTCAAACTACAGTAAAAACCATAATATATTCTCTTTTGTATTAACAAAGGGGGGGGGGGAGCACAGCAGTTCTCTCTGAATACATGACAATGGATTGCTTATTTAGCAATTTAGGAAACCAATGCATTATGAAATATTGTTGGGGAATTGGCCTTTATGATCTCATTTCTCTATTATTTCCTTTCTAACTACATATGAACTCAAGTGACACAGATCAGTTACTTTTGTGCACAAAATACCTGAACCACTTTTTTCAGGCTTTTTCTTATTAATCTTCTCCTTTCCCATAAAATACAATACACAATACCAGCAAATGCCTAGGATAAGCAAATGGTTTGAAGAGAATACAATCTGTCTGGAAGCTCCAGTCAAAGGTGAATCCAGGATCTATTTTGATTGAGGTAATGCAGGAAACTGCTACAGTCTTTTTTGTCAGTTATGCCTTTTGCACATCTTTGTTTAGTGCAAAGATGGAAAGTGGAACTAGAAACTCCTGAGGCTCTTGCACAGTGTGACCAGAACCTGCATGGGAAATTCCATAAGAAAGCCCGTTCTTGTGCAATTTCCATCCCTCCTGCTAGATCAGGGCTTTGGATAAGCATATGACTGTTGGGATACATATATGGACTGAACAGAACCACTAGGTTACAGTAGGACTGTACTAATGCACACACTGCTAGGCCATCAGTGAATAAAGAAAATGGCAATCTCTCTCCTCTTCTCAGCCAAGGCTGTAGTGAAATATCACCGACAGCTAGGAAAGCATGGTTCTGACTCCTCTCCAAAGCCCTTCTGTCTCCCAGTGGGCAGTCTGTACAGCTTAAAGGAGTTTTAAAGCCTCTAAGTGTCTTCGGAGCACATATCCCACTGAAAGTCACTGAGAGTTGTGCTCCTAAATCACTTATGGGCTTTTGGAAATCCCGTCCCGGGAGTCTTGGTGGGAGCTAGAAGAGCTGGGGCAGCTCTGCAGGCACGGTGAGCCACAGGGACTTTTACCCCTAGCTCTCCCATGCCCTCCCCCACATCCCACTGTCTCCTCAGGTCTTTAGCCCCCCATCCACACACATTGGCTTCCTCAAACCCCAGACTCCAACACGGCTCCCTCCTACCACCCTGGGCATTTCCTTCTGGCCCTCGCACATGTCCCCAGCCCCATCCACCTCTACCACCCATGCCCCAAGCTCACCTAGATTTCCATCTTCCCATGCTTCCTCCTCGCTGGCTCCTCCAAACCCCATATGGCTCCAGTTCTCCATCAACACCTCTCACCCCATGGTGTCTCTAAACCCCACTCCTCACATCTCTTCAAGGACGATAGCTTTCTCAGTGTTCCGCACACCTCATGGCCCAAAACCATTGCTACCCCTCCAGCCCACCTCCCATAAGGCCCTAGTTCCTCTGCTTTCTCCAGAGCCCATAGGCCTCCTGATATTCCTGTGTTAGCTTGCCAGACTGTCCTGAGCACTGCTCAGCATTGTATGAGCCTGCTATTGAATCCACAGTTGGAAACAGAAAATATAGAGGAAAGTCTTCCATAATTTCTGTTTGCAAAGTGAGTCCCAGACACACGCTAGAAGGCACAGACCTTCCAGTCTGGGGCCCAGGTGGGTAGCTGTGCCAAGGAGTCCTGGGGGATACAGACTAGGGTTCTGTGTGGAGAGGGAAAGATTAATTGCCAGGGCCTAAAAGTAGGTGGGGCCTATTAGCCTCCTAGGAAACCAGCCTGCAGCAGATTAAAAGAAAGAGGCACTAGCTGCTGGGAATAGCTGAACTGCCAAGAGGCACCGTGAGGGAAATCAGCTGCTCCTAGAACGACATGCTGCTTCAAACCTGAGAAGAAGAGAACTGTGGAGCCTGTTTGGGAGCTCTGTCTCACTCCTGAAGGTTGGAAATAATTGGATGACTTTGTTTGCTTGACCCTGAAGGCAGAGAGAGATGGAGACTTTATTTACTTAACCCTGAGACAAGGGAACTCTGGGAGGAGGTTTTTGTTTTCCTTTGTCATTTGTGTGGGTCTGTTTGGCTGACGGACCATTCACCCACAGTCTAGAGCCTAAAATATGGAAGTGGCATTAGCAAATGGATCTAAGTTGAAAGGACATTCAGAGCCCACAGTCTAATTCAGTCACCACCATAGTCCTTGCTACTAGTTACTTGCTATTGGTTATTCACTGTTTTAATTGGCATTTTTAAAGATTTAAGAACGTTTTCAAATCATGCATCATATCACTCTGATAAAGAATGCTGACAAGAAAGGGTAGAAGAAATCAGGATTGGAGGCTGCTCGGCACAATCAATCAGATGGCCTGTATAAGATAGTTTGTTTTCATCAAGTTCACAGAACAGCCATACTCTCAGCAGCCCATCTGGTTGTGAGGCTGAGACGGTTTTGCATCCCATTGCAAGTGGTACTCATGAAACGACAGATAATAAGAGCACAGCTGCTCCGAGAAGCATTTCAAAGGCAGAGTGAAGACAAATCCCATTGTGTAGCAGTGGAACATGGACATATCCAGTATGGTCCAGTATGACGTGTGGCCACTCTAACTCCATAGCACCATACATGCCAATCCCTGGGAAAAAAGATGGGAAATCTTATGGGCATCTGATGACCTGTTCTGTCCTTTGCTCACTCCATGTGCCCCTTGCTCTTCTCCTCCTCCTACTGTCATCCTCTCTGTTTACACTCTCCTTCCGGGAGCTTCTTGGATCCATTGATATGCTGTGACTCTGTTGCTGGTATTTGCACTGAGCTGTGTGAATCAGCTCCCATATAAACATCGCGTATCACTAATTTCCAAAATGTACATCTTTCCTCTTTTCTTATGCAGGGTTTTGTTTTTTTGGGGGTGGGGGGTGGGAGAGAAGAGATAAGAGGAGGTAATACAACCTGCTTTGGTTTGGGGTACTGGATGGCTGAGGGGCCTGACAACAAGATATAACTTTTTCACCTCTGATCATTGAGGACCAACAGACACTACCATCTGAAGTCTATATGGCACCTTCATGGGAAATGACTTGGAAGTGTGCAGTCCAGTCTCTCCTGGGCTGATGTCCATATAACAATCTGCCATCATATCTGACACTAATGGCACCCCTTAACTGATAATCAGCAGTGATGCCAAGGACTGAAGAGAGCATGACATCCCACCTCCACTCGCCTCTAGGCATGCTCACTCCAGATCAGCACTGAGGCACACTGGCAGGGCAGTGACGCTTGCATATGGCTGCCTTTACTGTACCTGTTCTGAGTGGAAAACCCTTCCATCTCCAGGACTGCCAAGAAAATACTTATCACCAGTACTACATACACTTACCAGCAACGTTCCTTCTCTTGTATGCGGGGCCTACCTACTGGCTTTAGGCCAGTGGCCATGGCTGAGTGGAAGATGTGGAGGTATTGCTCAGAACAGCAGTCTCTAGAGTCATGTCAGATAGCTCAGCCAAGCTCCATCACCGGAAATCACACTGGAGCAGCTCGGTCATTCTCTGCGAGGGTGCAATGAGTACTACTGTGTGCCAGCTGTGTTCCACTGGCTAGCATGGGGAGGATGTGGTGTTGGGGACAGGACCCTGCTCTTATCTTGCCTCCTTTGTGAAGGTTAGAGCCACCAACAGTTCTACTCACTTGCTCAACGACGGGGAGTGTAGGATCCTGGGCCCTCTTCCCCACACTGTGACTGACGCAGGGCCACTCAGTCAATCACTATACATCTACCTGCTAATTCTTTTAAAAGCTAAATGTTTGGTTTCTGGAGCACAGTTCTGGGCCAAGTTGTGGATTCAGTGGCTGCAGAATGCAGGGACCCTGGATGCTAAGCAGAAGGATCAAATAGCCTCCTATGCCACCCTAATGCTCTTGGGAAGGGCCGTAGCTAGAGGCAAGTGATACTCTGCTGGTATCTGTTGCTCTAGCAACTTTGCTAGTAATTTCTGGGAAAATCAGATCTGAGAGATTCAGAGATGTTACTCACTGGTGACAGATCTCTTAACCCTTTGAAGGGTTCTTGTGAAAATTTGGTACATCAAGGGGCCTGGATAAATAGGAGCCTCCTGAAAGTTGCCATCAATCTTTCTACCCACTGGTATGTGTGATTCCTAGGAGACATTATTTTAATCCTACTAGAGTGGGAATGAAACTAAGGACAACGTTGGTGTTGAAATGGAATGCTGCTGTTATACTGTCCCCGAAACAGAGAACTGGGTGCTGACAAGGACACACCATTCAGTTCAAACCTTTCCAAGTAAGGGTAACACTTTGATTGTACTATCCTGAGTCTGCTGCCTCCCACTCGATTGGCACGCTTTAACCTACATGGACTATGGGTTTCTCTGTATTCCAGTCTGCTCCGTTCTGAGGTAGCATGCACATATCTGAATGGGACAGGAGCCAACATGGTGCCCTAGGGCCCCCCCAAAAATGCTCATAATCAGGGATGGGAAGCCCATAGTATCGGTGGGGCCAGCTTTTACTTGTGTGGTCACAAGGAAGTGTGGAACTTCAGGCTGCTGGAAGGGACGGGGATGGGTGTGACGTTGCACTCTATATGATTTTATAAAAATATGCTAATGAGTGTGAATATAATGTAACTTGAATATGCTACATGCAAAAGGTCTCTTGTAAGGTATCATTACAAAGCTTATAATCTACTGAGTGTGGTCATCCTATTTGTATAAATGTATCACTCTTGTACCTGAAACTAGAAATATGAAATATAACTCTGAGGTCCTATTGTAGTTATGCAAAGTGTGGGCCATTAATGGTGGTTTGGAATCTTAATGGCTCCCATTAACCAGGACAATTACCTGTAGATAGCTCTGTTTTACTTGTAAGTCTTCCTGTATACCTGTGGGCTGGCAAGTGGGTAATGAAGTCTTACAGTGACATGTGATCATGTCACCTGAACTGGAATCCATCTTTAACCTGGTGCTTTTCCATTGAGGAGGGGTGGGAACCCAGAGGGGCAAAGGATTCCCACCTTATGCAAAAGATATATAAGTGGGTGGAACAGAACAAAAGGGGCTGCCATCATGAGAAATCCCCTAGCTACCACCTGAGCTGGAACAAGGGCTGTACCAGGGGAAAGGATTGTGCCCAGACTAGGAAGGTGTCCAGTTTGTGAAAGAAACTTATTGAAACATCTCTGAGATTTTATCTGTATTTGGTTTTATCACTGTACTAGATTTAGACTTGTGTGTTTTATTTTATTTTGCTTGGTAATTCACTTTGTTCTGTCTGCTACTACTTGGAACCACTTAAATCCTACTTTCTGTATTTAATAAAATCACTTTTTACTTATTGATTAACCCAGAGTATGTATTAATACCGGGGGGGGGGGGGGGGCAAACAGCTGTGCATATCTCTCTATCAGTGTTATAGAGGCTGAACATTTTATGAGTTTACCCTGTATAAACTTTATACAGGATAAAGTGGATTTATTTGGGGTTTGGACCCCATTGGGAGTTGAGCATCTGAGTGTTAAAGACAGCAACACTTCTTAAGCTGCTTTCAGTTAAGTCTGCAGCTTTGGGGCATGTGGTTCATACCCTGGGTCTATGCTGGACCAGACTGGCGTGTCTGGCTCAACAAGACAGGGTGCTGGAGTTCCAAGCCTCTCCTTCTAGTGTCACTGCATCGATATGGGAGAAATTCCCAAAGAGAAGCCCTCCCTTCTTCTTCTGCATGTACACAGGAACTCCAGAAATACGGGCTGCACAGCAGAAATGAGATGGTCACAATCGTCACACAGAAAAGAACATGCAGTTTCTGGTGATGAATTGAAAAAAGCAGAAAACATGCCCTTCAATGTAGGCATCAGAGGATCAAAAATTAAAGCCAAAGGAAAGCACGATCCACTCCTTTATATCATCACCAGTCCCCAGCTCAACAATTCTCATTTCCTGACCAGCAGAGCAACAACGTCACCCAAAACACAAAATGCTCAAGTCGACAGATTCACAGATTTTAAGATCAGAGAAGACACCATTGTGATAGCAGAGGCCAGAGAATCTCACCCATGAAGCCCATAACTTCTGTTGAGCTACAGCATAAATTTTAGAAAGACATCTAGTCTTGATTTAAAGACTTCTGCAGAATCCAACACACCCCTAGGTAACAGGCCAACACCTGAAACATCAATATGAGAGGTGGTAGAAAAAACAAATAAAACAGCAACCAGCTGGATTGCTTCAGATCCCTGCACAGGACTGTTGCTGTAGCAGATACCTCAGCACAGTGATGTGTGCAAAGCTAAGGCAGACTGGTACCAAAGGGGGAATCTGGGGAAACTGGGAGACACAAAGTACCGTCCAAATCAAGAGAGCACGGATTCATGGCTAATGCATCAGAACGAAGACAGAGATCACTGGAAATAATCAAAAACTTTACATCAAAGAACAGCGATGAAAAGTTGTGAATAATCCTGGGAAAAAGAACAGACTCAGCAGCGATGGCATCCTGCTAAATGGCAGCGTGCCCTCGGATCAGATGGGCGATAAATCTGCTAAAGAGTACAGCCCCGTCCTAGTCAACTCATACCTACCTGACAAACCTGAAAGGCATACCCACCCTCTTCCATTCTGGCAATGCTCCATATGAGTCCATAGGACTGACATGCTGTAACATCTTTTAAATTGTGATCCCCTGGTTGCTGGCTTTGCTTGTGCCCAGGCTGTCCTGACAGTCACAGAAAAAAAAGTGGTTTGTAACTGTTGTTCTTCAAGATGTGTTGCTCATGTTCATCCCACGCTATGTGTGTGCATGCCGCGTGCACTGTTGCCGGAGATTTTTCCCTTAGTGGTATCCGTAGGACTGGCCCTCGCACCCCCTGGAGCTCCGTGCACAGGTGCCAGTATAAGGGGTGCCGTGCCCTCTCAGTTCCTTCTTGCTGATAACTCCAACAGGTAGGAGGGCAGGTCATGGAACGGACATGAGCAACGCATCTCAAAGAACAGTTATGAAAGGTTAGTAACTGTTTTTATTTCTTTGAGTGCTTACTCATGTCCATTCCATACAGGTGGGCTCAGAGTTTATGGATGTGCTGTACTGCAACACCACTCTTCTGAAACTGGCATCATCATTTTCTGTTGGTGATGGCATAAAGGGATGTGAAGGTATGAACGGACAATGATGCAGATGTCCTGGACTGGTATTTGCGTGAGAAATGCTGCTGACGAAGCCTGAGCTCTCGTGGAAGCAAGCAGTCATGATGGCTGGAGGTGGAACCTTCTCCTGCTCATAGCAAGCCCAGATACAGGCGGTTATCCAGGACGAGATTCTTTGGGATGACACTGGTAGTCCTTTCATCCTTTCCGATACTGTTAGAAAGAGTTGCGTAGACTTACAGAAGGGCATAGTCCTCTTGATATAGAAGGCCAGGGCCCACCTAACATCTAATATATGGAGCCGAAGTTCCTCAGCTGTCTTGTGAGGTTTTGGAAAGAAGACAGGCAGAAAAATGTCCTGGTTGTTGTGGAATTGCGACATCACCTTTGGCAGGAAGGCCGGATGGGGGCGCAGTTGGACCTTGTCCTTTAAGAACACTGTATAAGGGAGTTCTGATGTCAGGGCTTTGATCTCTGAAACCCTTCTGGCCGAGGTGATTGCCACCAGGAAGGCAACCTTCCAAGAGAGGAACAGTAAAGAACAAGATGCTAACGGCTCGAAGGGAGGCCCCGTGAGCTTTGACAAGACCAGGTTTAGGTCCCATGAGAGAATTGGGTAGCGAACTTGAGGGTACAGTCTTTCCAAGCCTTTGAGAAATTTGACTGTCATCTCGTGGGAGAACACTGATCTGCCCTGCACTGGAAAGTGGAAGGCTGAGATGGCTGCCTAGTGAACCTTAATAGATGAGAGAGCCAGACCTTGATGTTTTAGGTGGAGCAGATAGTCCAAGACAGACTGCAGAGAAGACTGAGATGGAGAAAGATTCCATTCAGAGGCCCAACAAGTGAAACACTTCCACTTAGCCAAGGTAGCCCTGGTGGAAGGCTTTTTTCTACCTAGCAAGATTTGTTGAACCTTGTTGAACCAGAGCTGCCTGGAGGGAGGTCCTGGCCACCGTCTTGCATTCCCCCAGGATGGCCATGAACTCCTGCCTCGACTCCTGCAGCAGGGAGTCCTTAAACTTGACCACAGAGTCCCAATGATTAAAATCAGACCTCCCCAACAGAGCCTGCTGGTTAGAGATACGTAACTGGAGGCTGCCTGTTGAATAAACCTTGCATCTGAACAGGTCCAGCCTCTCAGCCTCTTTATTTTTGGTGGTAGCTATCGACTGCCCTTGTCTGCCCTGCTCGTTTGCAACCGACACCACCAGGGACTCAGGGCGGGGGGAGGGAGATGTGAGTACAGGTACTCAAACGCACTGGCTGGTACATAGTACTTCTTCTCCACCCTTTTTGAGGAAGGGGGCAGAGATGATGGGGTCTTCCATAGCCCCCTGACAGGTCCCAACACCGCCTCATTAACTGGCAGGGCCACTCTGGAGAGAGCCACTGCAGCCAGGATATCAACTAAACTGTGCGCAGATTTCTTCAGCTTCTCAGCTTCCAGCCCCAAGTTTGTTTGCTCCCGGGAGTCGGGGGTGCGTCCCAGACTGGATTTGGCACTCTAGGCGAAGTTGCTGGAGCCAACAGTGGCTCTGGGGAGGACAAGTGGCCTGGCATGGGTCTTACTGTGCTAGTTACTCCCCGCTTGTTCCTCTTCAGCACTGGGGAGCGCCCTTTCTCGGTGCATTGTTTTTTATGCTTCTTCCTCAGCATGGGGATGGAGAAAGGTGCCGGGAAGAGCACAGTGCTGGTGGAGCACTTCGCAGGGAAACCAAAGTTCTTGGCACCGATTCGGAGCGGCTCGGCTCCGAGGCCAGTCTGAAGGCTGCCACCATGAGTAAGGCCTTCAGACAAATGTCTCTATCTTTCTGAGTGCGCGGTCTGAAGACCCTGCAGATCTAGCCCTTCTCCTTAATGTGAGTCTCCCCGAGGCACTTTAGATAGCTAGAGTGCGGATCACTCAGTGGCATGGGCTTGCTGCAGGCGGCACATGGCTTGAAGCCCGGGGACTGGGGCATGCCCAGCCTCTGGGACGAAAGTCCCTCGATGGCAGGGACCACTATCCACCCTATATACACTAACAAAGAACTATATACACTGACTACAAAAAATATACAATATACAACAAAGTCTAAACCACTAGCAAAGAAGCCTTGTAAGAGCAAGATGAATCGTTCCAAGCAACCGTCATGGGTGGAAAGAAGAAATTGAGAGGTTGCAGAGCTGGTGGCACCCCTTATACCACAGCATATACGCGTGACTCCAGGGGGCGCCAGAGCCGGCCCTTTGGATACCACTAAGAGAAAAATCTCCGGCAACTGTGCATGTGGCGTGCACACACCTAGCATGGAATGGACATGAGCAAGCACTCAAAGAAGAACCCGGGCTACCAGAACTCATAAAGAAAAGGAGGTTACTTACCTGTAACTGGATGTGTAAGTCCCTGTCTGTATTCCACTGAGGGTCTATGCATGTGCACCATGCATCTGAAGCCAGAGATTTTGAAAGCTGTAGCGTCTGAGATGATAATGGGTGGGATGGATTGACTACATCTCCCATTCCTTCTCCACCACAAATCCAAGAGATCCACAGCAGAGGGGATGGAAGGCAGGTATTGGAATACAGATAGGGACCACATGTATCAAAGAATCTCCAGTTACAGGTCAATAAACTCCTCTTCTTCTTCAAGTGATGAGCCCTACTGTATTCCACTGAGGGTGATTAGCAAGGACTACCTAAGTTGGAGGAGGGTGCAAGGATGAGGATGGAATGGTTGAGCGAGGGACAGCTGTGCCAAAGGAGGTATCTGTTGCTGAGTCCTGCACCCAGGTGTAATGTGTGGCAAAGGTATGTACTAAACTTCACATGGCCACTCTACATATGTCCCAAAGTGGCACATTGTGGATGGTGGCCGTTGTCAAAGCCTGGGCTCTCGTGGAATAGGCCCTCACCCTGGGGAGTGGAGGCAGTCCCGACAACTGATAGCAGAGTGTAATCCACTTGGAGATTTTCTGTGTGGAAACTGCTTGACCCTTAACTCTCTCAGTTATTGTGATAAACAATCTAGGAGATTTCCTGATTGGTCTTGGCCTCTGCAGGTAGAAGACATGAAAGGATTGGAGTCATCACTCCTCTTCCAAAGTGTGCAGCTTCAGAAACAAAGCAGGTAAGTGAATGGGTTGGTTGAGATGAAACTAGGATAGGACCTTTGGCAGAATCTTGGGATGCAGGGGCAGGGAGACATTATCCTTATGGAAAGTAGTGAAAAAGGAGGGTCCGCCATCATGGACCCAGGTTCACCTACCTTTCTTGCCCAAGTGATAGCCATAAGGAAGACAACTTTCATGGAAAGGGGGGATACAGAGCACGAAGCCAGTGACTCAAAGGTCTGTTTCATTAGTGTTGATAGAAATAGGTTGAGGTCCCAATGGGGACCAATGGGTTGTACGAGTGGGAAGGTTCTGATGAGTCCTTTCCAGAACCTAGTAGTCAATGGGTGCATAAAGACAGAGCCTCCTTCCATGGGGGGAGGAGGGGGTTGAAAGACACTAATTGTCACCAGGTGTTCCTTAAGAGAGATGACAGTGAGACCTGATGACTTCAAGGACCGGACGTAATCCAAGAGGAGGGGAATCTCCACCTCTTCTGGGCCCAGGAGGTGACATGTTTCCACTTGGTCTGGTAGGAATGCTTAGTGGACTCTTTCCTGCTGCTGGAGGGGATGTTTTGCACTTCTGATGAACACGCCCGTTCTAGAGAAGATGCCCAACCAAATACCAAACTCTGAGGCAAAGCATTTGCAGATCGGGATCCTGCCATTATGCTGCGTCAGTAGCTCAGGGAAAGTGGGGATGGGAATTAGGGGACAGGCTGACATGCAGAGGAGGTTGGGAAACCAGAATTGTCTGGGCCAGTCTGCGGAGATCAAGATGACCATTGCTCTCTCCTGTCTGATCTTGTGGAGTATTCATGGCAGGAGTGGCAGAGGGGAGAAGGCGTAGTTGATCTAGTCTGACCAGCTGAGTATGAGAGCATTGTTTTGAGAGTGGGGATCAATATCCCCCCAGAGCAATATGTGCTGCATTTGTTGCTGGTGAGGGAGGCGAAAAGGTCCCTGGTCAGAGTCCTCCATTGGTTGAAGATGTCACATACTACAGAGTTGTGGAGTTCCCACTCATGATCAATCACAAACCGTCCGCTGAGAGAATCTGCAATCACGTTCTGAGTCCATGGGAGATAGGCTGCAGATAACAGGATCTGGTGGGTGATGCATCAATTCCAGATGTTGACTGCCTTCGTAAACAGAGCGGTTGACTTTGTGCCCCCTTGTCTGTTGATGTAGTAAACAGTGGTGGTGTTGTCCGACACGATAAGAACATGATAGGAATGGATGTGTGACGTTACACCCCATAAGGCTTTATGGAAATATGCTTATGAATGTATATATGACATAGCTGGAATATTTTTATGCTACATATGCCATGTAACATATCTCTGTAAAGGTTATGATCTACTGAATCTATTCCTCCTAATTGTATGCATGTATCAATTTTGTATTTGAAGTTATGAATATTGGCTGTCGACTTGCTTGATTTTAAGTAGCGTTAGTAAAGCATTTGGTCAGCTTCTTGAGAAAAGAATGTGGAAGTTAAGTGCCCAATCAAGAAACACTTAACGGACAATGGATCTTGGAAGGCTCCAATCCACATAAGAAGTCTACTTGAGAACGTTCAAGGTAGCATGTGAACCACGGCTTCTACCTGTAAGTTCTGAGTCATGCATGGACATGTGACTTGCCCTGGTGACTCCAAATCTCCCTCTTGTAGCTGGGTTCTACACAGGGGGAGAGACGGGTGTCCACCCACAAGAGAAGGTCTATTTACACCCCTGGGAGACCCCTCCATTTTGTCTCCAGCTGGCTCAAGAGATAGCCTCTTCACCCCCAAAAGATACCTGAAAGAAACTGGAACAAAGGACAGTAACTAGAGGGGGTGTGAGTGATTGCTGGACCTAGACTAGAAGGAGACTAGTCTGTAAAAGAAAGCTTACTGGAACTGGTGAAGTTTTTATCTGTATTCTGTTTTATTACTGTACTAGACTTAGACTTGCGTGTTTTATTATATTTTGCTTGGTAATTCACTTTGTTCTGTCTGTTACTACTTGGAACCACTTAAATCCTACTTTCTGTATTTAATAAAATCACTTTTTACTTATTAATTAACCCAGAGTATGTATTAATACCTGGAGGGGGGGGCAAAAGCTGTGCATATCTCTCTATCAGTGTTATAGAGGGTGAACAATTTATGAGTTTACCCTGTATAAATTTATGAGATTACCCTGTATAAGCTTTATACAGGGTAAAACGGATTAATTTAGGGTTTGGACCCCATTGGGAGTTGAGCATCTGGGTGTTAAAGGCAGGAATACTTCTTAAGTTGCTTTCAATTAAGCCTACAGCTGTTATGGGGCGTGGTTCAGACCTGGGTCTGGGTTTGCAGCAGGCTAGCGGGTCTGGCTCAAACCAGGCAGGGCACTGAAGTCCTAAGCTGACAGGACAGGAAAGCAGGAGCAGAAGTAGTCTTGGTACATCAGGTGGCAGTCCCAAGGGGGTTTCTGTGATCCAACCCATCACACATAGTATCATTTTTCTGCACCCTTGGGGTATGGGTACATGTGGCTGGTGTATGCCAAACTGTTCTAGCTAGCTCAAGAATGGCATCATCTATCTGGCACTGATGAGTGAAGTATGTCCAGCAGTTTATGCTGAGTGTCTTGGATCTCCACCAGGGGAATATGCAGCTCTCCTGCCACTCTAGGCAGGAGATCCTGGAATTGGTGGTAGTCATCACAGGATGGAGGGATGCCAAAGCCACCGCTGCATCAGGTGAGGATGATGGGAATCTCTCCTGACCCGGTGGTACCGCAGGAACCAGATTGAGTGGCTCCTCTTCCATTATAGGTTCTGAATGTCTACTTGAAGGCACCGGAGACAGTGAAATGGATGAAGTCTCCCTGACAGAACTGACGAGTTCCAAGGGTAGGTATTGGGGCCAGGATCCCCAATAGAGCCAGCATGATGGATCAGGAGGGAGCTGTGGAGGGCCCCACGGAGCAGGGAACCAGTGACTCCGGGGTGATTGGAGTGTAGGATACTGCCATGATGTAGAAGGCCTCGTTGGTATTTGTAGTTGTGGGAAGGGATGGAAAGTCCCTATCCCTCATCTGATTCCTCCGAAGATGAAAATTTGGAGATCAGTTCCATTGTTGGTACAGTCAGAGCTGGCGGAAGCGTGTAAACTGCTGGAGTGAGGGGTGAGGAGTGCCTCAGATGTGGCATGTCCTGTGCTGAGATACAGTCTCCTTCGAAGTAAAGGGTCCCAGAAGGCATGTCGATCTCAGCTCTCCCAGGGCAAACACTTCCTGGGGCTCTGGTGCTTTTCCCAGCCTCCCTGGAGTCAAGGGTACTCTGTCAGTCCCCAAAACTGGCATGGGAGCAATGGTATTCCCCAGCGCAGATGGCTCTGTAGATCTGACGGATGCCAACCTTGATGGTGTGTGTGGGGGAGTACCTGGTACCGGCAGATCCGTCGATTTATGTGGACTCTTATCATGCTTATGCGCTTTACAGCATGCTCCTTCTCTATGATTGGAACTCATGGAAGGAGTCTCTGCTTTCTTAGGTTTAGTGGAAGACTTATTGCCATGCTTATGTACTTACTTCCTTACCTCTCGACTAGGCCCCAGCGCTGGTACTGCTGTAGCTGGAGATGCACTCCTAGCAGCCTCGGGTCAATGTACGGGGGAGGGGTTGCCTGGCCAGGGTCTGAATGAGGTCTCATGGAAGTTCCATGAAGTGCTTCCAGAGGTGGAGAACCCAGCCGTCTCAGGTCTGGCTGGGGAAGGATTGACAGATATTGCACCTGGATGAAATGTGGACAGGCAGGAGAGGCAGCGTTGATTTTCATTGCTGACTGAGAAGGAACGTGGGCAGGAAGCATGGATTTTAAAGCCTAGAGTCTTAGACATAGTTCACTACTCACACATGGGTGCGGGGGCAAGGGATGGTGTGGTTCAGAACAGAACACCCCCCCAACCCCTCCGAAAAGCCCCAACTCTACTCCCAAAACTAGCAAACTACTAAAATTATTATATGAACAGTAAAAACAGTAAAATACTCTAAAGCTAACTATGTATAACTACATATTTTTAAAGTGCTTCACACTCTAGAGGACACTAATAGTTCTGACTCGGACCATGCGGCGGTGAGAAGGAAATGGAGACACAGTCTGTCTGCCCTGCCCTTTATCACCTCAGACGAAACCATGAGGCAAGCCAAGGGCGCATGCGTGACCAACGGCCTCTAATACTTTCAAAATCTCTGGGTCCGGACGCATGGAGAAACCCTCAGTGGAATACAGTAGGGACCATCGCTTGAGGAAGAGTGTGCAAACCTCACACACACGCCCAACGGAAACAGCACACGTCATGCCAGGAGCCAGAAGCAGTGTGCATCCAGCAGGGTTTAACACTGAGAGGGGTTTCAAACCTGCCTTTTCGCTACCTGAGTTTTCTGCCAGTTTTGTTTCTAGTAGCTAACCTCCAAAATAGGATCAGCTGAACTTAACTGAGCAAAGGGTAACTAATCACCACCTCTCTCACTGCCAACCTGGACTAGAGAGTTCCTCAGCACTCACTGACTGGTCTTTACACAGCCAGTACTAAACATGATTGCTTCTGAGCTACCTGTGAAATTAACTTGATGTTGACAGCAGGAAAACACCATTCTTATTAAAACCCTCAACTTCACACACATGATAAAGATATGGTAATAAAGTCAGAGGTGGTTCATACTACTGAGAAATGTTGTAATGAATGTTGCTTTGGCCAAACTTCTACTACTATCCACTGCAATGAGTTGCTTCAAAGCAATTCTCACTGTATGTTTTTTTTAGGGAGAGAATTGCCAGTGTTTTTAGTAAGCGCAATACTGTTTACCCCATGAAGGGTAACAGAGAGCTTACACAATATGAAACAACCCATGCACCAAAGCAGGAAGAATAGCTTAGCTGTCCAGCACATTGCCGATGATAATTGTGATGTAAAGATGAATACAATCTTGGCAGCAGTTAGGTAAATAGGAGACTAATGGCAGATGTTTTTATTTAAACTATAAGAATGGCACCTCCTGTGTGTCAATTCTGAATCACTGCCATACAGCCAGTGAGACTCTGAACTGCAAACAAAGGTTTTTTAGGAATGAAATCAACTGAAATCTTAACTAGTCTCTGGTGGATAGTTACATTTCTAAAATAATACTCATTGCATACCCATAACAAACATGATTTGCTTAAAAATAAAAGCTTGTGTTTAAATTTTAATTATAGTTGGCTTCCCCTCACATGAGAGCCCTCAACAGAGTGCTGGGAAAACCCTGCAAGATCTCTACTGAGAATAAACACCTCACTAACATGAATGCCAAATGGTGCCTTCAGACAGAGATCAGCAAGACACGCCATTGTGATAGGACCTAGGCTTGGCCATCCTCTGGATCAGCTGTCTCCCATACACAGTAATGAGAATGGGGATAAGGACTTTCAGCTGAGATTTTCAAGAAGTCTAGAGGATTTAGCCATTCACCTTCCATTAGTCTGGATGGAAGAACTGTGGCTAAATCCCTAGACTGGTTTGAACATCCCAGTTTACGTTTGTGTAGCACTTTTCCTCCACAAAGGATGTCCAACACTTTATCAACTAATGGCTGGATTTTCCTTGGTTACACTGCTGTAAATTACAAGGTGAAGCCCAGTAAAGAGTAGATCTTCCTGGATAACAAGGTGACTAATAACATTCAGCATGTAGCATTCTCCTTAACATGACGGCAAACAGTTGATGCACCATGATTAATATGGGGCTCTCTAGCCTCCCAGAACCAAAGGATACCACTACACTGCAAGCAAATAAACAAACAAACAAACAAACCCCCATGACAGTGAGTCTTAGACCATGACAGCTGACTTGGGCTCATGCTATGAGGCTAAAAATAGCAGTGTAGACCTTCGGGCTCAAGTTGAACCAAGGCTCTGAAACCTGACAGGGAGGATGGGTCTCAGAGCTCTGGCTCCAGCCCAAGTGGTAACATCTACACTGCTATTTTTAGCCTTGTAGCATCAGCCCTGTGAGCCTGAGTTAGTTGATCCAGGCTCTGAGACTTGCTGCCACAAGATTTTTTTTGTTTGCAGTGCAGATGTACCCACACTTTGAAGTAAGTCTGCATGTGAGTGTAATTAACATTGGTGAAAGATGCTGGACTGGCAGCCCAGGAGACAGAAGTCCTTTCTTTATCCAGAGAAGAGGTACATCACTAGCAGTTGTGTGCATTCCCCATGTACTTCAGCCCTGATCTGAAGGAACCATATTTTGAGACAGAGGGTAACTCAGTTTCCATGGCTGATCCAAGCCTTGGCCTCTCTGTGGAGACTCACAGTACGAAGGACACTTTGGGCTTGTCTACACTACAAAATTAGGTTGACTTAAGTTAGGTCAACCTACAGTCACTGCAGCAATTAAATCAGCTGTTGGTGTCCATATTGCCCTCCTTCTGCCAGTGGAGTGTGTCCTCACTAGGAGCATTTGCACTGACTGAAGTGGGGCATTGTGGGGCACCGACAGCCACGCAGGGCTCACAGGTAAGGCTCCCCACCACAGGCTGACAGCAGGAGGTGGAGACGAAATGTGAAATAATAGCAGCCATAAAACTGACAGGAATGTCAATTTCACTGCTGGTAGGCTCCCTGCTGTGAAACTGAGCTACAGCTTGACCTGTCAGCCCCTGGGTGGGGCTCCAGCTGTGAGCCCGGTGCCCGGCTGACAGCCAACAGGTGATATAAGTAAAGCAGTCTACATGGACACTGCACTGCCCTAACTACATTGACCTAACTGCTACGCCTCTTGTGGAGGTGAAGTTATTAAGTCAGTATAGCGGGCAACTTGCATCGGCGGGAACACCATTGTAGCGTAGACACTGACAGAGTTAGGTTGATGTAAGCTGCGTTACATCAAGCTAACTCTGTAGTGTAGGCCAGGCCTAAGTCCTAACTGGAACAGTTTGAGAAAAAGGGTTTAAATTCACCTGTAATGACAGCATCAAGAACTCCATGAGACGGAAAGGAGGAAATTGTTTGCATCTCACTCCTTCAAGTGTCTTAAAGAACTGTGGAACCTACATGTGAAATATCTAAATGATGATGTGAAAGGGGAAAAACAAACAAACCGGCTGATATAGAGAAGCTTCTAAGCCCATTTTACTTCCCAATAGTTTGAAACTTGTTTACAGAAACAGCAAAACACACTGACCTCTAATCTCCCTCTTGTAATTGTCCTTTACCCTCCACTCAAAACCCTACACAGGTCCACACAGTGAAAGGCCATTCATTTCTTCTCTCTAATTCTAGCTTGTACCTATTCTCTGCATGAACCCTTCTGCTGTCACTGGGAGTCCCACAAAGAGGATGAGGGCAGAATATAACAATAGAGATCAGCAATTCAGATGAGAGATCCTGGGGCCAGTCAGAAAGGGATGAGAATCCTGCCTGGGAAGAGATTACCTGAGACTCCCAAACCACTTTCTATTGAACTGCATATTGTTTTTGTGTTCAGAATCAGGGCCAGTGTAGAAGGAAGCAATTGAAGGCATTCTGGGCATCATTTCAAAATTAAGGAGGGCACTGTTCCCTCTAAGCTGTGTGCGTGTGCGCATGCACACAGATCCTAAACCCCGTGCCCACGGCGAAACACCGCGTGCACAAAAATTTGCACACAAGAAATTTTTTGTGTACACGGCCTGTCAAAAATTAGAGGGAACATTGAAGGATGGTCCAATCACACTCTCTTGATCTGCACTCAAAGGGCCATGGAAGCAAGAGGAAGGCTGTCAGTCACCTCAATGGCAATGATATCTCCTCCTCCCTCAGGGGTGTAGCTGGAGAAGAGGATGGACAGTGGGAGCAGGGGCCAGAGGGGCACATGTTCAGCTCCCACCAGCCCTGCTGACTCCTCTCAGAAAGCGCTGTCCTCTCCCTATTGGGGCAAGTCTTTGAAAGGTGGCTTCTTTCGGAAGCGGCCGCCACCTGGAGAAGCCTTTACCGTGGCTCCATTGCCTACTAACCTCCACATTCCTGGCAGCTGCCCCTGGATATGCCCAGTCCCCATGCCAGACTGTGCAGTGTCTGCAGGAATGAGGGACAGAACTGTGAAGGGGAGGAGCTCCTCCCCCACACAAGGCTCTCAGGGGCATGATCTCCCCCAAAGTGAACTGGAATTAATAGGTTAAAAATGAAGCAGAGTCTCCCAGGGTCTCTCACAGATGCTCTGGTATTTCCCGCACCTACTGGCCAATTTGACTGACACACAAGGCAGGGTTTGCTGTATGTTTGTTCTGAAACTGCATTTATGTCTTATTGGTTTCAGTGTCTCTGCCCAAATCCCTTGGCCTCTGATAACCCCCAGGTAATGTTGGTGTTTCCATTTAAAACAACAATTTTACACTGTTTCCTCATTCTGAAGTCTATTTCTCACATTGTTTGAAAGCATTATTCAGTCCAGTTTCTTTTAAAAACTGCTCATATTGTGATCAGATTGAGTAACATTTTCAAATACTTTCCAAATCATCAGAAATATAACTCAGTCTCCAGATGATGAAATTATGTGTGTGTGTGTGATAATCCAGCTCAGCCAGGGAAGGATTCTTGTAACATGGACACAAATATGAATTTTCAGGCAGATAAGTGCAAAAAATAATTATGAAACATCTAATGAAAATGTCTCCTCTGCAATAAGGTTGACTATATATTACCACGTTTGTCTTACCAAACTGCATGGGAAAATGGAACCAGCAAAAATGTTGGAAGCTTGAAGCTAATTCATTCAGTTTATGGAAATTCTGCATCTGACAATGTTTTCAGTGTGCTTAAATGTAACAAAAACATTTGGGTTTATGGTTCATGTGCACTGTAAAGTGCATAATAAGGCATGATTTTGTATAGATTATCTGATGGAAAGTTTAACTAACCTTTTCTGGGGTACAGAGTGTATTCCTGTTCAGACGGCTACTACAGAGACCTTGTGTACCATGAGTGTCTTCGCTTGGTATACAGCTTCCTCCCTTTGGGAATTAACTACTGTACATGTTCATGTTGTATATGTTCAGTCTTTTGGTTGCGACTCAAAATGAGTCTCCTGATCACTGATAGTCATTAATGAGCCTGTGCATTTTATGCAAAATTGGGTTGTTATCTCCAGAGAGCTGATCTAAGTCCAGTGTATTATTATTAAACATGCTAGTGCCCAAGGGCCCTGATTGGAAAGGGCTCCAGGGTGCTGGGTGCTATACATAGCACAGATAAGAGACAATCCCTGCTCTGGAGGACTTACAGCCTGAACCACACACACACACTTGAAGGAGGGGAGGGGAGGGAATGGGATGTCAGATGCCATCAAATCCATGTGGTGTGAAATTGGCCTAGTGTTGTGAATTATGGGTTTGTTGTTTGTTTTTCAGCTGGGAGCAGATGAGGGGTGAGGAGTGGCAAGAATGGTGGCAGCAGAGGTGGGAGGGGATTAGTAAAAGAATCGGAGTTCATAAAAACAAGAGGGTAGGAAAAGGGTCAGTCACAGATCACCTGCCTGGTTGTGGTGAGCACCTGGTGTGAACCTGAAGAAGGGTCTGGCTATTGTTGAATGGCCTTATGGCAGAGGTGAGACTGAAGAAGGGTCTGGCAGTAGCTGTATGGCTTAGAGCAGGCAGATTTTTCCATGCATAATGGTAGAAAGAGTGGAGATGCATAAGGAAGAAGCTGATTGGTGGGAAGTAAAGGCTTGGAGCACTGGCACAAGTGAAGGCAGCAGCTGATGATATTATAGGTCACTATAATTACCCATGCCAGCTAAAACCAGTTGTAAACGCAATATAAGAGCGTCCACAAAGGGGGCTGCACTGGTTTAAATTAAATGGGTTTTAAGAAATTATTTTACTTAAACTTGTGCAAATTGCTGTGTGCAGAGCAAGCCAACATCAGCTGGGTAGGGTGGGACTAAATTGTGAAGGGCCTTAAAGTTAAAGACATGAAGGCTGGGTTTGATGGGCGAGCTGAAGGCACAGCCCATGGAGTATTTCAATGCACTTTCTTAAATCCATTTTCAATTTCAACTGCATAAGTGATTCTTCACTTCCACTTCTAAAAGCTGTGCTATAGTGTTGCTAGTACGGACAAACTGGAGTAATGGTCTGAAGTAAATAGGATGGAATTCGATAAGGACAAATGCAAAGTACTCCACTTAGGAAGGAACAATCAATTGCACACATACACAATGGAAAATGACTGCTTAGAAATTCCTTACTGCAGAAAGCGGTCTCGGTGTCATAGTGGATCACAAGCTAAATATGCATCAACAGTGCAACACTGTTGCAAAAAAAGCAAACATCATTCTGGGATGTATTAGCAGAAGTGTTGTAAGCGAGACACAAGAGCTAATTCTTCCGCTCTACTCCACGCTGATTAGGCCTCAGCTGGAGTATTGTGTCCAGTTCTGGGCACCACATTTCAGGAAAGATGTGGACGAATTGGAGAAAGTCCAGAGAAGAGCAACAAAAATGAATAAAGGTCTAGAAAACATGACATATGAGGGATGACTGAAAAAAATGGGTGTGTTTAGTCTGGAGAAGAGAAGACTGAGGAGGGAGAAAAATGGTTCTCCTTAAGAGAGGATAGGACAAGAAGCAATGGGCTTAAATTTCCGCAAGGGTGGTTTAGGCTAGACATTAGGAAAGCTTCCTAACAGGATGGTTAAGCACTGGAGTAAATTGCCTAGGGAAGGTTTGGAATCTCCATCATTGGAGAGTTTTAAGAGCAGGTTAGATGAACGCCTAGATATCTAGATATTACTTAGTCCTGCTATGAGTGCAGGGGATTGGTCTAGATGACCTCTCAAGGTCCCTTCCAATCCTGCAATTCTATGATTGATTCTATGCAAAGGCTGAAGAGAAAACAATGGCTATTCCATTCCTAATCCTCACACCTCAAGCAGCCCTTGCTATTCATACTGTAGGCCCTCGTACAGCTCTGCCAATGTCTTTTAATCCTGATTCACGGTACTATCAGCTCAGTTAAACCAAGACTGAGCACCCTTCCCCTGACCTCTCAGTTCTGCACAAAACCTCACATCATTAGCTATATCTGCTGGGACTGGAAAAAGAGGGGGTGGGTAAGGTTGAGGTGCACTGGCAAAGTGAGTTGGGAAGTGGACTAAGAGACAATAACAAGCATGCAATTCCCATAAAAAATTATTCCTGCCCAAAGCCTGTGTTGGGAATTATTCAGTTCTTCAGAAGATAGGGTTACAGTGAGATATCTGGTGACCCTACAGAGCTAGAAACATGACCTTTTCACCATCAGAAAGGGAAATTCCCAGCTTCCTAGTGGAACACCACCTTTTCTTCCAATCATAGCAGGACTGGGATACTGGACTTTAAAATTATACCATTTAAAGCTATATTTAGAGGCATTAATGGACTCTACAGAGTTAACTAGACCTGTGTGGCATATGGAAGCTTCATTTTGTGAGAGATTTCGATATTTCAAATCTGGCTGTATTCCAAATTGGAACAAACACTGAATTTCTGAATTCTCAATGAAGAAAAATTCTATTTTGGATCCATCACAGTATTTTGTTTCAACAAAATTGAAATGGTTTGTTTTTATTTCAATTTTTATTAAAAAAATGTAGAAACAAAAAGTTATTTCAAAATGAAAACCAAAATGCTTCGTTCTGAGAACACTGAAACAGGCAGTTTTTACACTGTCTGAACTTTTCTCTGGTTTTCTTTTAAAATAAAATTCCGGTGAAATCAATCTGAGTTCAGATGTGGTTAGATTTGAAGGAAGTTTCTCTGACCAGCTTTAAAGTTAACTACAGCAGAGGGGTACAGTCTGGAGACATGGGTTACAGGTGGAGGGATCTGGAAAAAAGGTTCCAATGAAGGGCATGATTCACCACTGTGCTCCTCTTGTTTTGTGCCAGGTTAATCCACGGGTTTCAGTGAAGTGACATTGGTATGGAACACAAGTATTGCAGGGTGAATCAAACTCCAAATGTTGACGCTATACCTTTGTAAAACAGTTTTTCTCTAACATGTGGCACATATAGGATGTCATGGTGTGGTGGGAAGATTTTATTGCACTTGTCTGAGCTGCACCACTCGCAGAGCAGATTGTAGCAGATAAAACCTCTTATGATCACATATTCTATCCTAAGAACTATGGAACACACTAAAACTGGATTTTTTTTTGTTAAAAAGTGTTTATCAGACCGGAACAATGACCCACACAGAGACAGCACTTTGAGTTCTGTGACCAGGAGAAAGCACGGAACCGGAAGTGGTTAGTGGAGGAGGGTTCCGCTGTACTTGGTTCTCAGATACTGGATCAAAAACACACGTGTGCTTGTATTAGATAACTTCTTTGAAAAAGGTTCTGTGCCTACTGTGGCAGGCAAGCCTGGCACTACTGGGATGAAAATGGGACATTCCCCTCCACCCCTACAACTATCTTCCAGGGGCCTCAAATTATTGTCAGAAAGGCCAAAATATGTACAGTAATCCAGTGTTAAAGCAGCAGATTGGAGAGTCCTCAACCTTCATATAAATTATAAATCATAACAAAATACTGACATGGTAGCCAAACTATTTTTTTAAACTCTTAAAATCCAAGATTTTCCAGGGGTCTATCCTGGAATCCTGTTTATTAACTAGTGACATCCAGGGCCTCCAAATAGCCATTTGTTTCCCCAATAATGGGACCTTAGAACCCTGTTTTGGCAGCCATGTGATTCCTACATTAGGAGTATGTAAAGATAGGATATCGCTTCTGCACCAGGAAAGCAGTTTGATTTATTAAACTTACATTACATTTTGGCTTCCATGACCAATCCAGCCATATCTTTTTAAAAGTATTTGTCCTAAATCAAGGTTTGGACTTACCACTGACGTTTATTGCTGGCAACACGATAGACATCTTGGGCCGTCTGGTCTTATTATGGGTGGTAGCAGGCAACAACAAGTGATCCTGGAAAATATGAAAAAATGTGTTACATTTGTATTGAAGCACTGAGTTGTAGAAATGCCTCTCCATTCTGTGCCACTTGCATTCCAGGTAAATCTATTTATGAAGGTTTGGTGATTTCATATTGCTAACAAAAGTCACAGCCATTGCCCATATTGTGTAACCAGAAAAAATCTCTATCAGGTACGGCAACATCAGAAAGCACCTTGATCCTCATGTGGAAGGGGATGGGAACTACTCTTAGGCCCCTCTTCAGTAGAGCCCTTAAATTTGTGACTCAGTTTATTTAACTTGTTGAGTCAGATTTAAGCATGTGGTTAAGTACTTTACTGAACTGGAGCCTTCACTGCCCATGCTGTTTGGTTTATGTCATCCTGTTAAATCTGTCATCTAATTGAAAAGGGAAGTCTTTCTTCCCTCTTTTTGATGAACTGTGCTGGGTTTACTGATTGGGAAAATGAAGACCGCGATGCCCAGAACTGGGAATGCTCAAGGAAGCACTATCAGCCCCTCGATTTCATGATAACAATATTCACTTAATTTTTGTTTTAAACAAATGTGAAATTGTTAGGTGTGAGTTTCAGGGTGGTCCTAGGGAGTTCTAAGCTAAGTCTTAGATGTATCTTACATTGGTGAAGTATTTTGCAAGATACCACAAAGAAAAAGAAAAACAGATTACTGTCCTTGCCAGTAAAAAAACCAACTCAATAAAGAACTCTATTTAAAAATAACCATGGCTCTCAATCTACAACAGTCTACTCTGGCACTAAATACTAAAACCCCATAGTCAAGTATTGCTGAAGTAGTGACAAAACTCAGCAAAGGCCAACAACTCCACAGTAAATGCTATTGTGAAAATCAACACAGAATATGTCTCCTGGGAATGACTTAATTATAAGCTCAGTGTTAGGTCTAAACTTCCTGGCAGTGTTTGTGTCATAATCTGAAGATTGTTTTTAAACACTAGTGCTTGAATCTCATGCCCTTGATTTTTATTTTTATTTTCAAAAGGAATTGTTCCTGGAAAGTTATAAAACTGAATATTATTTACTGAATACCTGAGCTGCTTCTTGGAGGACATAAGTAATTGATTAGCAGATTTAACTCAGTGAATCCTAGTTATCTTTTTGCTAAAGAATTTCAAGGTTGATGAAACATTCACACTTTAATTTGGTTTTATTTTTGTCGATATTATTGTAGCATCCTAGGAGCCTCAGGCACAGACCAGTTGTCAACAGTACCCTTTATTGATTTTGAATAATAAAATGAGAGGAGACCCCTATCTGATCGTTCTAGGACTGCTGGATAAATATTTAGAAATATTTAGCAGCCCCATTGCAAATAATCATACAATAATCATACAAAATGACCATTCAGCATAGAAGTAAAGCAAAATCCCATCTTTCCTTGTACATTGCCCACAACAGTATGTGCTTCCTCAGTTGTCCTCAGTGCTGATGAAAGATGCTGGATTGAAAGGTTACAGCAAACACCTCTTTCAGTACCCTGAGCAGATATACAACAGGCAGTGCCCGTGCCAGTTTATGTTACAACCGCCCCTAATCAGCAACTGAAGCCAGTGCAGACATCTCACATGTGATCTGTATAAATTCCACTAGCTCCATTACTTCACAGCTGAGTTCTAAATCTTGACTCTAATCTAGAAGTACAATGGATTGGAATCTAGCTAACTCAGAGAGGAGTTACCTTCCACGATTCTCCAGGAAAGCTACATTACACAGTGCTGATGCAGCTGGACAGACCCTGGCTCTATCTATCAGCCACAGAGAATACAAGTGGGACCCTGGCTAAGGAACTACTTGCCAGAAGAGAACAGATTATGTCCAAACCTGATGTTCAGATCAAGGTGTAAAACACACCTCTTCTATGAAGTCTCTACCAGACGCAAATCTCTTGCAAAAAAATTATATAGAATCCTGCTCTTCTGTCCAAGAAGAACAAAGAGGAAGAGAACAGAGTGCCCAGTGTCTGGTTGGGCACGAATACACCAAAAAACATGCTAGTGCTGTTTAGATCATTACAGTTCAAACAACATAGCAAAGAAAAAAAAAGAGACTCTCAATGTCATGACAATGTGAGAAAAGTCATGTGACTTGCATGCTCACATCCAAACAGGATATGGAGTTTTCATACAACTCCACAGCACTCCCATGGGGACTTTGAAGAAGAAAGGTGTGTGAAAGGCTATTATGTCCAAAGCCCAAAGTCTTGGCCAGTGCTAATTCTGCGGCTGCACCGATCAGTTGAAAGTTGGGGACAGCCCAAATTTTGCCCAAATTCAGGAGTGTTTTGCAACTTGCCAGGAGCCAGTGGATTTCACCCAATTTGTAAGCATCTTTATCTTTGACAAGGAGATGTGTTGGATTTGCCAT
This sequence comes from Natator depressus, assembly GCF_965152275.1. NCBI lineage: Eukaryota > Metazoa > Chordata > Testudines > Cheloniidae > Natator > Natator depressus. The sequence continues at coordinate 40,812,806 of NC_134241.1, read as the reverse complement.
GGTCTATCTTGATCCAAAGAGAGAGCCCTGTATTGAAGGTTAGGGTAGCAACAGGTAGACCCTGTGGCCTATCTTTGGCCTTTGGTCTATACTGGCTACCTATGATGTTAGTCATCCGATTGGAAATCTGGAGTTGTTAAAAATCAAGAGGAAAACAGACTCCTCCCTTCTGAGGTATAATAGCAACCTATCAATTTTAATCTTCAAGCCACTTTGCCAGCATCAACTTTAATCAGTCCTCACAATGTTCCTGTGGGAGAGGTAAATATTATTTATTATCCCTATTGTGGAGATGGGGAACCTCAAGAGTGGGGTAAAGTTACTTGCCCCAGGCTACAGAAGGAGTCAGTGGCAGAGCTACGATTAAAATTTAGCTGCCCTGATTCTGAGTCCCATACTCCAGCCACTAGAGCAAACCCCCTCTCTATGCTCTAGATGTCTTACAGTAAAATTAGGTCTATATTTTATATTTGGGGATGGGTGGATATCCTTATCTGCTCTGGTGCCTTGAGGACCCCCAGTTTCCCTAGCTTTACATCCTGCCCCCCTTAGGGCTGCTAAACATTACGTGCCCAGATATTGCTGATGTTTTTCTGCAGTCTTGGACAAACTCACAAAGATGTCAACACAGTCTCAAGAGCATCCATGGAGAAGGATGGCACAGACAGCACTTTCTTTAAAGATGCTCCTCAACAGACAGTAAGAAAATTTTCTCTGTTCAGTCTCTTACGTACAAGAAGCTGTTGGCTCTGTCTCCATAACCCTTGCTGCAGCCCTAGGCATCATTATTTGAAGTGTAAGACACAAACACCTACCCATGCAAAAAATCAATGTAAAGATAAGTGATTAGAAAGAAATGAGACATTTAGAAAAATTTGTAAAAGTATCTCTGTGTAGCATGTGATACATTGGGCAAAGACATTATTCTGCTAAACTCCTAAAGCATTTTTAATTTCACACCAGAAGGGAAAAAATAAACAATTATTCACCTCTGATTTTAACACTGCAGATCATAGAATCATAGAATATCAGGGTTGGAAGGGACCCCAGAAGGTCATCTAGTCCAACCCCCTGCTTGAAGCAGGACCAATTCCCAGTTAAATCATCCCAGCCAGGGCTTTGTCAAGCCTGACCTTAAAAACCTCTAAGGAAGGAGATTCTACCACCTCCCTAGGTAACGCATTCCAGTGTTTCACCACCCTCTTAGTGAAAAAGTTTTTCCTAATATCCAATCTAAACCTCCCCCATTGCAACTTGAGACCATTACTCCTCGTTCTGTCATCTGCTACCATTGAGAACAGTCTAGAGCCATCCTCTTTGGAACCCCCTTTCAGGTAGTTGAAAGCAGCTATCAAATCCCCCCTCATTCTTCTCTTCTGCAGACTAAACAATCCCAGCTCCCTCAGCCTCTCTTCATAAGTCATGTGCTCTAGACCCCTAATCATTTTTGTTGCCCTTCGCTGGACTCTCTCCAATTTATCCACATCCTTCTTGTAGTGTGGGGCCCAAAACTGGACACAGTACTCCAGATGAGGCCTCACCAGTGTCGAATAGAGGGGAACGATCACGTCCCTCGATCTGCTCGCTATGCCCCTACTTATACATCCCAAAATGCCATTGGCCTTCTTGGCAACAAGGGCACACTGTTGACTCAGATCCAGCTTCTCGTCCACTGTCACCCCTAGGTCCTTTTCCGCAGAACTGCTGCCTAGCCATTCGGTCCCTAGTCTGTAGCGGTGCATTGGATTCTTCCATCCTAAGTGTAGGACCCTGCACTTATCCTTATTGAACCTCATCAGATTTCTTTTGGCCCAATCCTCCAATTTGTCTAGGTCCTTCTGTATCCTATCCCTCCCCTCCAGCGTATCTACCACTCCTCCCAGTTTAGTATCATCTGCAAATTTGCTGAGAGTGCAATCCACACCATCCTCCAGATCATTTATGAAGATATTGAACAAAACCGGCCCCAGGACCGACCCCTGGGGCACTCCACTTGACACCGGCTGCCAACTAGACATGGAGCCATTGATCACTACCCGTTGAGCCCGACAATCTAGCCAGCTTTCTACCCACCTTATAGTGCATTCATCCAGCCCATACTTCCTTAACTTGCTGACAAGAATACTGTGGGAGACCGTGTCAAAAGCTTTGCTAAAGTCAAGAAGATTTTAGATATGTATATCTAAAATCAAAATGTTATTTGTAGGCTTGGCAAAATTAATTTTTTTTTTGTAATTTCAATGGATAGTATCAATTTTTATTTTAAAGCATTTTTCCCTGATTTTTTTCAATTTGAATTTTCACAGTTGCAGGAAATTAAGGGTGTGTGACAGACAATAATTATTTAATGACAGTAGATGTTGACAGTGGGGCTGCAGGAAAGATCCCTGCATGGCTGAGGGGCCTGAGACATCTGGGCACAAAGTTCTGGAGAGGTTGCAGTCCTGCCCCACCAGAACAGAGACCCCAGCCAATGCCACACTGGGAGGAGAACCCATGGGGGCAGGGAAGGCCTTCTCACTGCTGAGCAGCTCCAGCCCAGGGATGGCTCCAGCACTTGCAGCTGGTGAGAGAGTGAGCAGGGCTGTGACATAGGGGCTACCCGCAGAGGGCTCCCTGTGTGACTAAGGGCCCAGGATAATGAATCTCTATGGGTGAAAGGTGCTGGGGAGGCTGCCTTGCTGACTGCCATCAATGTTTTTTTCCCCCAGCCAATTTCTGTGCCATGTGAAATTGATGTTTAGTGGACTAATGATTTAAATCAAATCCTTCCAAGCCTAGTTATTTGTGATACTAATACATGAGATAAAACTGAAAAGCAGTAAAAACAAATTCTAAAAGCCAGCATCTGCTTCGTTCCTGAAAGTGTCAGCCAGAAGCAGAATAAATGACATTAGCCTACAACAGATGGCTCTGGCTCAGGCCAAGATATACACTTGGATGAAATGACAATTTCAATAGACGATGCAAAGCTGACAGAGCTGGCACGACCACTGGAAAAATAACAGCCTGGAAAGACAAGATTTCCAAGTGAGACCCTGGCTCCAGCAGTCTCCTTTTATTAACAATCACCTCTCCAGCTTGGTGATGGAAAAGCCAGATGACCTAAATATTCAAAAATCCATCCATACAGACAATATCTTTCTTTAATAAGTTCGAAATACAGTAATTCAGGATTTTCTGGGGCTAAAAGATGTTAACTGTTACTTATTACTCTCCCTGTAATACTCATATTTATCAAGCCACTCACCTCACAAAACAGTCAGGGTCCTGCACAGTTAGAATATAATTAATTGCTGCCTGTAAATCAGCATACGACACACAACATCATGAAACATTTACAAGCTATTTTCCCTATAAAATGGAATGTCTAACCTGCTACTCTTTAAGCCACTCTAGTGTCTGCCACCTGCTTCCAGACACAGCCCTAGGGGACACTACAAGTGTTCAACAATGCGATTCCCGAGTATGGTGCAGGAAAGTGAATGTGGTCATTAAAGAATCTAAGGATGTAAGATCAAAGGTAAACTGCTCCAATTCTGGTAGTTATACTCTGTATCTCTAAATATCCCCTGTAGTTTCAAAAGGAAATGGAACTCTTTTTCACTGTGCTAGGATATTTCAATGTTGCCAGCTCCTGCTGTTTTAGTCTAAGTTTTGTGATATTTGGGGTGCTTCTTAAAACTCCAGCTTCTGAAGTTATGTGAGAATGTGTGATAATGTGTGAGAACCTCAGCTTTTGTTTTAAAAAAGTAAATTTCTAGCCCTCATAGCTACAGAGCAAGCTTGAAAACGTGACCTGACTCTAGCCTCAGAGTCTGTCTACACAGTAATTAGATACCTGCGGCTGGCCTGTGTCAGACAACTTGTGCTTACAGGGCTCTGGCTGCGGGGCTGTTTCATTGCAGTGTAGACTTCTGGGCTCAGGCTCGAGCCCAAGCTCTGGGACCCTCCCTTCTTGCAGGGTCCCAGAGCCTGGGCTCCAGTCCAAGCCCAAATGTCTACACAGCAACGAAACAGCCCCGCAGCCCAAGCTCTGGGAGCCCGAGTCAGCTGGCATGGGGCTGCGGGTGCTCTAGTTGCTGTTAGACATACTGTAAGGGTCCAAAAAACAGAAAGTAAATAAAAAGTTCCTAAAATATATTCTTTTTAAAATAACGATTTAGGGACCTGAATCATGGTGTTTGAATGCTTGGGGTTGTCATTGCTGCTATTCTCTGGTTTTGCTATGCCCTGTTAAATAGCTATCATGTTTCACCCCTGCCACAGACGCATTTTAGTGGTGGATGAAATGCAATTTATAGGCATTTCTATGATACTCATCATCAAAGCCCTGGAATGCTGCAAAACACTGACTAGGTTATTGTCACTGCACCTGTAACACAGGGAAATATTATGATTCCTTTTGGGAAAACCAGCAAGAGAGAGTTTTGAAAAGTACCTAAGGGACTGTCTACACTTGAAAATGAATTGGATGAAGGTAGGGTGTGAATTTTCAGCACAATAACTCTTTTTGAATACCTCCCTATGTGGGCACTCTTATTCTGGAATAAGACTGCCTTGTTCCTGTTTAGCTTAATCTACCTTCAAAAAATAGCTCTTCTGGAACAATTCCGAGTGTAGACAAGCCATCAGAGCCATACAGGCCTAAGGGACAGATTTTCAAAATTAGGTCATGCACCTTAAGAACAAGTTTCAGAGTAGCAGCCGTGTTAGTCTGTATCTGCAAAAAGAAAAGGAGTACTTGTGGCACCTTAGAGACTAACAAATTTATTTGAGCATAAGCTTTCATGAGCTACAGCTCAAATGCAACCGATGACGTGAGCTATAGCTCACGAAAGCTTATGCTCAAATAAATTTGTTAGTCTCTAAGGTGCCACAAGTACTCCTTTTTTTCTTAAGAACAAGCTCATCCTTCTTCTTTCCCCTATATTCTCCTTACCTAACAAGACCATCCTCCCCTGTATTTTCCTTAACAGGGTAGTTGTCATATTTATGTATGGACAGTACGTTTGAAAGTTCTTTTAACAACCTTCTGAATAATAAAGTTACAGAATGAAAAATAATTATAACAGATTTAATGTATCATTATAATTAATAAAATATTTTAATAAATATTGGTTTCACTGGCTTACATTTGTTTAAGTAAGTTTAGAGTGACAAGGTGGGTGAGGTAATATCTTTTATTGGATCAACTTCAAGCTCTTGACCCACATAGAGCTCCTCCTCAGACCCAGATATTCCAGTCTTGAATTAAAGACTCCAAAGAATGGGCAGTCTATAACATCCCTAGCAAAATTCTACAGCTGATGTGAGAAGGTGCTTCCAGAAAAGTGATATGAAAGAGATATAAATGAATATACAAAATGAACCAGGCTGGTTCTCTTGAAAAAAACTGTGGTTCTTTTCTCCTAATATGTTATTGTGAAAGTAGAATCACAAAAGGCAGGCTATTCAGAACATTGTGTGCTTATTGTATGGTCAAAACCATGGCATGTAGGCAGCCAGGTTATTTTTCCGATCCCACCCAAAGGGGTGGAAATCCACATGTACAGTAGATTGGAATTGGCATGGCTCCTCCCCAAAATTGGGGGACAAGAGCCAGAGCCACGCACAAAAAAAAAACTTTGAAGAACACTGGTATGGACGAGAGCTGTTGGACAATTTTAGACAGCTATTAGAGTGGTACAAAAATTCATTCACCTCCATAAGCGGCCAAGATGCCTCTTGAGGCTTGTCACATACAAACAACAAACAGACAAGGCAAAGGCCGCAAGATAACACAGGTAGTGGAGGGGAGGGCAGAACTGTTCAAAGCCACTCAAACTGTAGCTGCTTGTCCTTGCAGAGGAATGAGTTGTGGACAAATACTATTTCTGGTCACTAAAGACAGACTTCACTTCTACTGGAGGAAACAGAGAAGAACACATTACACATACCCTTTCTGACAAGACGCATGGGCCTATAGCAGGTCTAGACAGCAAGGCACTTTTCTAAAGTGAAGCAGTTACCATATGTGTTCCTATGCTGATTTACATCTATTGTGCCTAGCATGTACTTTATATGGCATGAAATATTCTCACCTAGGCCTGTGAGCCACACCTGGACAGCAATAGTATAGATAAATGGCTCAGTCATATAACAGATCAATAGATTTTAAGACCAGAAGGGACCATTCTGACCATCTAGGGTCTGACCTCCTGTATAGCACAGGGCAGAGAGTCCCACCCAGTGATTCCTGTATCAAGCCCATAATCTGTGTTTCTACTAGGGCACACCTAGAAAGAAACACCCATTCGTGATTTAGAGACTTCAAGTGATGGAGAATCTATCATGTCATCTGGGAAGCCGTTTCAATGGATAATTATTCTCACTGTTAAAAATTTGCACATTATTCCCAATCTGAATTTGCCCAGCTACAGCTTCCAGCCATTGGATCTTGTTCTGCCTTTTCTGCTAGTTTAGAGCCCTCTGCTACCAGAAATCTTCCACCTGCGTACGTACTTGCAGACCATGATCAAGTCATAAGGACATAGGAATGGCCATACTGGGTCATAGAATGATAGGGTTAGAAGGGACCAGAAAGATCATCCAGTCTAACCCCATCAAGCTACAGGATTTGTTGTGTCTAAACCATCCAAGACAGGTGGTTCTCCAGCCTCCTTTTGAAAACCTCTAGCAAAGGAGCTTCCACAACCCCCCTAGGCAGTCTGTTCCATTGTCCAGGGTCCTGCACTTAGGACGGAAGAACCCAGTGCACCGCTACAGACTAGGGACCGAATGGCTAGGCAGCAGTTCTGCAGAAAAGTCAAGCTGAGTGTCTATGATTTCCTGGGTTGTCCTTATTACTAGGGCTGTCAATTAATCACAGTTTACTCACGTGATTAACTCAAAAAATTAATCACAATTAGAAAAAAATTAATCACAGTTTTAATCACACTGTTAAACAATATAATACCAATTGAAATTTATTAAATATTTTTGGATGTTTTTCTACATTTTCAAATATATTGATTTCAATTACAACATAAAATACAAAGTGTACAGTGCTTACTTTATATTATTATTTTGATTAAAAATATTTGCACTGTAAAATAATAAAAGAAATAGTATTTTTCAATTCACCTCATACAAGTACTGTAGTGCAATCTCTATCGTGAAAGTGCAACTTACAAATGTAGATTTTTTTTGTTAAATAACTGCACTCAAAAACAAAATAACGTAAAACTTTAGAGCCTACAAGTCCACTCAGTCCTACTTCTTGTTCAGCCGATCGCTAAGACAAACAAGTTTGTTTACATTTACAGGAGATAACGCTGCCCGCTTCTTATTTACAATGTCACCTGAAAGAGATAACAGACGTTCACATGGTACTTTTGTAGCTGTCATTGCAAGGTAGCGCCAGATATGCTAAACATTCATAGGCCTCTTCATGCTTCGGCCACCATTCCAGAGGACATACTTCCATGTGCATTAAAAAAATAATACATTCATTAAATTTGTGACTGAAGTCCATGGGGGAGAACTGTATGTCTCCTGCTCTGTTATACCTGCGTTCTGCCATTTATTTCATGTTATATCAGTCTCGGATGAAGACCCAGCACATGTTCGTTTTAAGAACACTTTCACTGGAGATTTGACAAAATGCAAAGAAGGTACCAATGTGAGATTTCTAAAGATAGCTACAGCACTTGACCCAAGGTTTAAGAATTGGAAGTGCCTTCCAAAATCTTAGAGGGACGAGCTGTGGAATATGCTTTCAGAAGTCTTAAAAGAGCAACACTCTGATGCGGAAATTACAGAACCCAAACCACCAAAAAAGAAAATCATCCTTCTGTTGGTGGCATCTGACTCAGATGATGAAAATGAACATGCGTCGGTCTGCACTGCTTTGGATCGTTATTGAGCATGTCCTCTGGAATGATGGTTGAAGTATGAAGGGACATACGAATTTTTAGCGCATCTGGCATATAAATATCTTGTAATGCCAACTACACCAATGCCATGCGAATGCCTGTTCTCAATTTCAGGTGACACTGTAAACAAGAAGCAGGCAGCATTATCTCCTGCAAATTGTAATCAACCTTGTTTGTCTGAGTGATTGGCTGACCAAAAAGTAGAATTGAGTGGACTTGTAGGCACTAAAGTTTTACATTGTTTTATTTTTGAATGCAGTTTTCTTTTGTACATAATTCTACATTTGTAAGTTCAACTTTCATGATAAAGAGACTGCTCTATAGTACTTGGATTAGGTGAATTGAAAAATACTATTTCTTATGTTTTTTACAGTGCAAATATTTGTAATAAAAATAAATATAAAGTGAGCACTGTACACATTGTATTATATATACATTTTCAAATATATTGAAATCAAGATATTTGAAAATGTAGAAAACATCCAAAAATATTTAAATAAATGGTATTCTATTATTGTGAAACAGCACAATTAATCACGATTAATTTTTTAATCGCTTGACATCCCTACTTATTACTCTTTTCATAGAAAGATACTATATTTGCCATTTTCTAGTACTCTGTTATCTCTCTCATCCTCCAAGAGTTCTCAGATAATCACTAATGGCTCAGAGATCTCTTCTGCCAGTTCCTTAAGTATTCTAGGATGTATTTAATTATGGCCTGCCAACTTGAAGACTTCTAATTTGTCTAAGTGAGGGTTTATCTACACTTAAAATGCTGCAGCCGTGCTTCTGTAGGGCTTCACTGAAAATGAACAAACACCAATGGAAGTGCTTCTCCTGGTGGAATAGGTAATCCACCTCTTCAAGAAGAGGCAGCTAGGTCAGTCAGAGAATTCTCCCATTGATCAAGTGCTGTCTACACCGGGGGCTAGGTCAGTTCAACTGCGTTGCTGTGGGGTGTGGATTTTAATTAGTTGTAACAACCTAATTTCCTAGTGTTGACCAACTATATTTTTAACTTGTTCTTTACCTATTTTAGTGTCAGGGTTCCCTCCACACTCTGAACTCTGGGGTACAGATGTGGGGACGCACATGAAAGACCCCCTAAGCTTATATTCCATCAGCTTAGGTTAAAAACTTCCCCAAAGCACAAATTCCTTTCCTTGTCCTTGGATGGTACTGCTGTCACCACCAAGTGATTTAAACAAACATTCAGGGATTGGCCACTTGGAGCTCTTTCCCCCCCCCCAAATATCCCCCCAAACCCCTTCACTCCCTTTCCTGGGGAGGCTTGAGAATAATATACCAGCCAATAGGTTAACACGGTGAGCACAGACCAGACCCTTGGGTTTTTAGGACACTAAAAACCAATCAGGATCAAAAAAAGAAGAACTTTAGTATAAAAAAAAAAGTAAAAGAAGCACACCTGCAAAATCAGGATGGAAGATAACTTTACAGGGTAAATAAAAATATTTAAAACCCAAAGGATTCCCTCTGACCTTGCTTCCCAGTTACAAAACAGGAAGAGTAATGTAATGTGATAACTGCAATGAGAAACTTGGGAGCCACTGGACCTTTTCCACTAGCATTTTTCCTGTTCCAGTCACTTGCTGAGCTGCCCCAAATCTCCACTTAGCATCAGGGCCCTTCTTTTGTCTTTTCTTCTTTTTTTGTTTTCTTCTCTTCTTTGGTGCTAATCTCATTCTTGACCTTTCCTTCTACTTCTCTTTTTTCAGGCTGGGTTTCTGACCACATGAAGCATGGGTCTGTGGAAAGAAAGCTCTATCTTTTCAGAGAGCAGGAAACTTGCTTGCAGCTTCAGAAAAAGCAGCCTGCAAACTCTCTAAGGAGCTGAACATTTTAAAATTCAGAGTAGATAAAGAGGTTGCTGGGAGACACCAATTTCATAGAACATCAGGGTTGGAAGGGACCTTAGGAGGTCATCTAGTCCAACCCCCTGCTCAAAGCAAGACCAATCCGCAATTTTTGCCCCAGATCCCTAAATGGCCCCCTCAAGGATTGAGCTCATAACCCTGGGTTTAGCAGGCCAATGCTCAAACCACTGAGCTATCCCTCCCCAATTTGTGGCCAGCCAAATGAGTTAGCTTTGTTTTCATCTGCCACAAGTTTAATATTCTTTGAAGCTTTCAGATTAATTGATTCAGACTGCTTGGCTGTTGTCAGAGATGTGAAGTTTGTGTGCTGATCTGTTACATATGGTGATGACTCTTCCTTGAGCTATACTATAATCTTCTCTATAGAATCATAAAAGTGTAGGACTGGAAGGGACCTCAATAGGTCATCTAGTCCAGTCCCCTGCATTCAAAGCAGGACCAAGTAATAACTAGACCATTCCTGACAAGTGTTTGTCTAGCCTGTTTTTAAAAACCTCCAATAACGAAGATTCCATAAACCACCCTAGGCAACTTGTTCCAGTCCTTAACTACCCTGACAGATCTGAAGTTTTTCCTAATGTCCAACCTAAACTTCCCTTGTTGCTATTCAAGCCTTTTGCTTTTTGTCCTATCCTCGGAGGTTAAGGAGATCAATTTTTCTCCCTCCTACTTAGAACAACCTTTTATGTATTTGAAAACTGTTATCATGTCCCATCCCAATCTTCTCTACTCCTGACTAAATAAACCCAGTTTTTTCAATCTCCCCTCACAGGTAATGTTCTCTAGACATTTAGTCATTTTATTGCTCTCCTTTTGACCTTCTCCCATTTGTTCACATCCTTCCCCAAGCGTGTTACCTAAAACTAGACAAAATACTCCAGTTGAGTCCTTATCAGCGGGGAGTAGCACGGGAGAACTACTTCTTGTGTCTTGCTTACTATACTCCTGCTGATACATCTCAGAATGATATTTGCTTTTTGCAACAGTGACTCATATTTATGTTGTGATCCACTAATATACTAAGAACAAATTATGCCAAAACAGCCTGATATTCTTCTTTCACAGTGTCATAAATATAAAGGGAAGGTTAAACCCCTTTAAAATCCCTCCTGGCCAGAGGAAAAATCCTCTCACCTGTAAAGGGTTAAGAAGCTAAAGGTAACCTCGCTGGCACCTGACCAAAATGACCAATGAGGACTCAAAATACTTTCAAAAGCTGGGAGGAGGGAGAGAAACAAAAGGTCTGTGTCTGTCTGTATGCTGCTTTTGCCAGGGACAGAACAGGAATGGAGTCTTAGAACTTTTAGTAAGTAATCTAGCTAGGTATGTGTTAGATTATGATTTCTTTAAATGGCTGAGAAAAGAACTGTGCTGAATAGAATGACTATCCCTGTCTGTGTGTCTTTTTTGTAACTTAAGGTTTTGCCTAGAGGGATTCTCTATGTTTTGAATCTAATTACCCTGTAAGGTATCTACCATCCTGATTTTACAGAGGTGATTCCTTTACTTCTATTAAAAGTCTTCTTGTAAGGAAACTGAATGCTTTTTCATTGTTCTAAGATCCAAGGGTTTGGGTCTGTGGTCACCTATGCAAATTGGTGAGGATTTTTACCAAACCTTCCCCAGGAAGTGGGGTGCAAGGGTTGGGAGGATTTTGGGGGGAAGGATGTGTCCAAACTATGTTTCCCAGTAAACCCAGTTAAAGTTTGGTGGTGGCAGTGGAAATTCCAAGGGCAAAGGGTAAAATTAATTTGTACCTTGGGGAAGTTTTAACCTAAGCTGGTAAAAGTAAGCTGAGGAGGTTTTCATGCAGGTCCCCACATCTGTACCCTAGAGTTCAAAGTGGGGAAGGAACCTTGACATGGTGGCAGCGTGGTGGGATTAACCTGAAATCCTTTTGAGATCAATTTGAGATTTTTTTAACCAGAAAAACAGATTTTAAAAAGGAAATATTTTTTTTTCCTTCGGGGCTGCTGGAAAGGAGGTCCAACTGAAAGCAGCTAGTTTTTTCTCTGCTTTGGGGCCAGAGCAGAGACAAAAAGGGATTATCTTCGTGAATTGCAGTTTTCTTAAGTACCCTGGAGGCAGGGTACTTAACCTCCTGCAGGGAAATTCAGTCTTTGCAAACCAGAAGTTTTTTTTTTCCCTAAAAGTAAATGGAGGGGTATTCTACCCATTTCCCTGGAGACAAAAGTGGTAGGGGTTTTTTTTTTAGGATTTTGATTTTTTTTTTTTTTACAAGGAGCACAGATTTGAAAGGATTTTTTTTCCTTTGGGCTGCTGGTAAGCAGGTTTCCAAGTAGTTGGAGGTTTTTGCTTTGATTTGGGGCCAGAGCAGAGACAAAGGGAATTGTCTTTTTCTGTAGGCTGACAATCACTAACAGAGAATAGGTATCCTATTCCAGCACAGCAAAATTTCACAGCCAAGTTTTGTTTGTTTATTTCTAAACCTCGGGTGTAAAGTTAGTTAAGAACAGAGAGGTTAGGATGACAGAATCCATGGCTCAACAAAAGCTGGAATTAGCCAGATTTCAGGCTGAGGAAAAACAAAAGGAACACGAAAGACAGACAGAACTCATGTGGCTGGAGAAGGAGGTACAGGAGGCTGCCCACAGGAGGGAAATGGAGGCAAGGGCCAAAGAACTGGAGGAGAAGGAAAAAGAGAGGAACCATGCACTGGAGATGGAGAAGGTAAAGGCTCAGCAGAATATACCAACAAACCCTAGCAATCCTTCTCCAGGTACCACTTCCCATCCCAGAAAGTTCCCCACCTACAAGGCAGGCGATGATACGGAGGCCTTCTTAGAAAACTTCGAAAGGGCCTGCCTTGGGTACAGCATCTCTACCGACCAATACATGGTAGAGCTGAGGCTGCAGCTCAGTGGACCCTTAGCTGAGGTGGCGGCTGAAATGCCTAAAGAACACATGAACAAGTATGAACTGTTTAAATCCAAGGCGAGAGTCAGAATGGGGATAACACCTGAGCAGTCTTGTCAGAGGTTCAGAGCCCTAAGGTGGAAACCAGACATGTCATTTACCCGACATGCCTACCACATTGTGAAACACTGGGATGCCTGGATATCGGGAGCAAGTGTTGAATCTCCAGTAAATTTGCCCTTCCTAATGCAAATGGAACAATTCTTAGAGGGTGTTCCTGAGGAAATAGAAAGATACATCCTAGATGGGAAGCCCAAAACTGTAATCGAGGCAGGAGAGATTGGAGCCAAATGGGTGGAGGTGGCAGAGAAGAAGAAAACTGATCGCAGTTGGAGCGGAGACCAGAAGGGACAACCCCAGACCACACCCTATTAGCGGGGGCCACCCAAGGCCCCACCTACCTCCCAAAGAACCCTCCAGACACCTTGTCGTCCCACCACCCCGTTCTCCAGCAACCCACCTCGCCCCAGTGACCCGTCAGCTGGACAATGTTTTAAATGTAACGAGCTGGGACATGTAAAGGCCAGCTGCCCCAAGAACCCCAACAGATTACAGTTCATTGCACCGGAATCACACCAGAGGTCCGCAGGCCCAGATACCCTTGGAGCAGAGGGAAACTGTGAGTGTGGGCGGGAAGAAGGTCACCGCGTGGAGGGACACCAGAGCACAAGTGTCAGCTATCCATGCTTCCTTAGTGGACCTCAATTTAATCAACCCAGAGATCCAAGTGACGATTCAACCCTTCAAGTCCAACTCTTTCGATCTGCCTACAGCCAAGTTGCCTGTCCAGTACCAGGGCTGGTCAGGAACGTGGACTTTTGCAGTCTATGATGATTATCCCATCCCCATGCTGTTGGGGGAAGACTTGGCCAATCATGTGAAGCGGGCCAAGAGGGTGGGAATGGTCACCCGCAGCCAGGCTAAACAAGCTGTGAGGCCTAGCTCTGTTCCGGAAACTTCTATCAGGACCCGGTCAGAGGTGATGGACCCGGATCCCAGGCCAATGTCTGCAACAGCAGTAGTGGATCCAGTCCCAGAGACCCAGACGGAACCAGTCCCAGAACCTGAACCAGCGGAACAACCAACACCAGACCCATTGCCAGCACTGAATCCAGTACTTGCAACCTCAACACCAGAGGGCCCCACCAAACCTGAACCGGCAGCAGCCCATAACCCTACACAAGAGGCTCAGCTGGAGCCTGAACCCCAACATAGTGTCCCAGTGGAGAGCGGTTCACAGTCAACGGAAACATCCCCATCCCCTACATCGCTTCCAGAGGGACCAAGCATAGGTCCACAATCCAATGAGGAACTGATGTCTCCAGCATCAAGGGAACAGTTCCAGACAGAACAGGAAGCAGATGAAAGCCTCCAGAGAGCTTGGACGGCGGCACGGAGCAACCCACCGCCTCTCAGCTCTTCTAATCGATCCAGGTTTGTTGTAGAAAGAGGACTTTTATACAAGGAAACTCTTTCTGGTGGACACCAGGAAGACTGGCATCCTCAGAGACAGTTGGTAGTTCCAACTAAATACCGGGCCAAGCTCTTGAGCTAAGCCCATGATCACCCTAGTGGCCATGCTGGGGTGAACAGAACCAAAGACCGTTTGGGGGGGTCATTCCACTGGGAGGGAATGGGCAAGGATGTTTCTACCTATGTTCGGTCTTGTGAAGTATGCCAAAGAGTGGGAAAACCCCAAGACCAAGTCAAAGCCCCTCTCCAGCCACTCCCCATCATTGAAGTTCCATTTCAGCGAGTAGCTGTGGATATTCTGGGTCCTTTTCCAAAAAAGACACCCAGAGGAAAGCAGTACATACTGACTTTCATGGATTTTGCCACCCGATGGCCGGAAGCAGTAGCTCTAAGCAACACCAGGGCTAGAAGTGTGTGCCAGGCACTAGCAGACGTTTTTGCCAGGGTAGGCTGGCTCTCCAACATCCTCACAGATGCAGGGACTAATTTCCTGGCAGAAACTATGGAAAGCCTTTGGGAAGCTCATGGGGTAAACCACTTGGTTGCCACTCCTTACCACCATCAAACAAATGGCATGGTGGAGAAGTTTAATGGAACTTTGGGGGCCATGATACGTAAATTTGTAAATGAGCACTCCAATGATTGGGATCTAGTGTTGCAGCAGTTGCTCTTTGCCTACAGAGCTGTACCACATCCCAGTTTAGGGTTTTCCCCATTTGAACTTGTATATGACCGTGAGGTTAAGGGGCCATTACAGTTGGTGAAGCAGAAATGGGAGGGATTTACACCTTCTCCAGGAACTAACATTCTGGAATTTGTAACCAACCTACAAAACACCCTCCGAACCTCTTTAGCCCTTGCTAAAGAAAACTTACAGGATGCTCAAAAAGAGCAAAAAGCCTGGTATGATAAACATGCCAGAGAGCGTTCCTTCAAAGTAGGGGACCAGGTCATGGTCTTAAAGGCGCTCCAGGCCCATAAAATGGAAGCCTCGTGGGAAGGGCCACTCACGGTCCAGGAGCGCCTGGGAGCTGTTAATTTTCTCATAGCATTCCCCACCTCCAACCGAAAGCCTAAGGTATTACCATATTAATTCTCTAAAGCCCTTTTATTCCAGAGAATTAAAGGTTTGTCAGTTTACAGCCCAGGGAGAAGACGATGCTGAGTGGCCTGAAGGTGTCTACTACGAAGGGAAAAGTGCTGGTGGTGTGGAAGAGGTGAACCTCTCCATGACCCTTGGGCGTATGCAGCGACAGCAAATCAAGGAGCTGTGCACTAGCTACGCTCCAACGTTCTCAGCCACCCCAGGACTGACTGAACGGGCATACCACTCCATTGACACAAGTAATGCTCACCCAATTAAAGTCCACCTTTACCGGGTGTCTCCTCAAGCTAAAACTGCTATAGACCGGGAGATCCAGGATATGTTACAGATGGGTGTAATCCGCCCCTCTGGAAGTGCATGGGCATCTCCAGTGGTTCTAGTTCCCAAACCAGATGGGAAGATACATTTTTGCGTGGACTACCGTAAGCTAAATGCTGTAACTCGCCCAGACAACCATCCAATGCCATGCACAGCTGAACTATTAGAGAAACTGGGATGGGCCCAGTTCATCTCTACCTTGGACTTAACCAAGGGGTACTGGCAAGTACCGCTAGATGAATCCGCCAAGGAAAGGTCAGCCTTCACCACACATCTCGGGCTGTATGAATTTAATGTACTCCCTTTCGGGCTGCGAAATGCACCCGCCACCTTCCAAAGACTTGTAGATGGTCTCCTAGCGGGATTAGGAGAATATGCAGTCACCTACCTTGACGATGGGGCCATATTTTCGGATTCCTGGGCAGACCACCTGGAACATCTACAAAAAGTCCTTGAGCGCATAAGGGAGGCAGGACTAACTGTTAAGGCTAAGAAGTGTCAAATAGGCCTAAACAGAGTGACTTACCTTGGACACCAGGTGGGTCAAGGAACTATCAGCCCCCTACAGGCCAAAGTGGATGCTATCCAAAAGTGGCCTGTCCCAAAGTCAAAGAAACAGGTTCAATCCTTCTTAGGCTTGGCCGGTTATTACAGACGATTTGTACCGCAATACAGCCAAATCGCCGCCCTACTGACAGACCTAACCAAAAAGAAACAGCCAAATGCCGTTCAGTGGACCGAAAAGTGTCAGAAGGCCTTTAACCAGCTTAAAGCGACACTCATGTCTGACCCTGTACTAAGGGCCCCAGACTTTGACAAACCGTTCCTAGTAACCACAGATGTGTCCGAGCGTGGTGTGGGAGCAGTTTTAATGCAGAAGGGACCTGATCAAGAATTCCACCCTGTAGTGTTTCTCAGCAAAAAACTGTCTGAGAGGGAAAGCAACTGGTCAGTCAGTGAAAAAGAATGTTACGCCATTGTCTACACTCTGGAAAAGCTACGGCCATATGTTTGGGAACGGCGTTTCCACCTGCAAACCGACCATGGTGTGCTACAGTGGCTTCATACCGCCATGGGAAATAACAAAAAACTTATTCGGTGGAGTTTAGCTCTCCAAGATTTTGATTTCGACATCCAACACATCTCAGGAGCTCCTAACAAAGTGGCTGATGCACTCTCCTGTGAAAGTTTCCCAGAATCAACTGGTTAAAATCATCCTTGAGATGTGGAAAATACTGTTAGTCTTTATGTACTTGGTAGTATATTTAGAGGTGCATGTGTCTTATTAACTCTGTTTTTCCTAGAGCTCCAAGAAGAAATCCCAGCCAGAGTTTCACCCGAGCTGAGATTTGGGGGGCGTGTCATAAATATAAAGGGAAGGGTAAACCCCTTTAAAATCCCTCCTGGCCAGAGGAAAAATCCTCTCACCTGTAAAGGGTTAAGAAGCTAAAGGTAACCTCGCTGGCACCTGACCAAAATGACCAATGAGGACTCAAAATACTTTCAAAAGCTGGGAGGAGGGAGAGAAACAAAAGGTCTGTGTCTGTCTGTATGCTGCTTTTGCCAGGGACAGAACAGGAATGGAGTCTTAGAACTTTTAGTAAGTAATCTAGCTAGGTATGTGTTAGATTATGATTTCTTTAAATGGCTGAGAAAAGAACTGTGCTGAATAGAATGACTATCCCTGTCTGTGTGTCTTTTTTGTAACTTAAGGTTTTGCCTAGAGGGATTCTCTATGTTTTGAATCTAATTACCCTGTAAGGTATCTACCATCCTGATTTTACAGAGGTGATTCCTTTACTTCTATTAAAAGTCTTCTTGTAAGGAAACTGAATGCTTTTTCATTGTTCTAAGATCCAAGGGTTTGGGTCTGTGGTCACCTATGCAAATTGGTGAGGATTTTTACCAAACCTTCCCCAGGAAGTGGGGTGCAAGGGTTGGGAGGATTTTGGGAGGAAGGATGTGTCCAAACTATGTTTCCCAGTAAACCCAGTTAAAGTTTGGTGGTGGCAGTGGAAATTCCAAGGGCAAAGGGTAAAATTAATTTGTACCTTGGGGAAGTTTTAACCTAAGCTGGTAAAAGTAAGCTGAGGAGGTTTTCATGCAGGTCCCCACATCTGTACCCTAGAATTCAGAGTGAGAAGGAACCCTGACACACAGGGTAACTAGTTTGGTGGTAGGGGGAATGCGGTGGACATAATACACCTGAACTTCAGCAAGGCTTTTGAAACAGTCCCACGTGACATTTTGATAAGTAAGCTGGAGAAATGTGGGCTCAGTGGATACAAAATTAGTCAAACGACCACAAACAAAGACTAACTCTTAATGGAATGATGTCAGATTGGAGGGAAGTCTCAAGTGGGGTTCCATGGGGATCTGTTCTGGGCCCAGTGTTGTTTAACATCTTTATTAATGACCTGGATGTAGGAATAGAGAACTTACTGATCAAGTTTACAGATGACACAAAGCTAAGGGGGTTGCCAACACTCTGGAGGATAGAGCTAAAATTCAGAGGGACCTTGATAAATTGGAGAACTGGGTTATAGACAACAAAATGAAATTCAACAAATACAAAAATAAGGTGCTATACTTAGGAAAGAAAAATCAAATGCACAAATACAGAATGAGGAAAAACTGGCTTGGCAGCAGTACTGCTGAGAAGGATCTGGGAGTAGTGGTGGATTACAACATGAATCAGCAATGTGATGCTGTTGCAAATGCAATTTTAGGTTGCATTAACAGAAGCACAGCATGCAAGTCATGTGAGGTGATAGTACCACTCTACTTGATGCTGGTTAGCTGGAGTTCTTTGTCCACTACTGGTCACCAATGTATAGAAAGGATGTGGAGAAACTGGAAAGGATCCAGGGATGAGTGACAAAGATGATCAAAGGCATGGAATGCAAGCCATATGAGCAAAGGCTGAAGGAACTGGATACGTTTAGTTTGGAAAAGAGAAAGTTAAGGGGGCACATGATAGCAGTCTTCAAATACTTGAAAGGCAGCCATAAAAAAGATGGAGAAAAGTTGTTCTCTCTTGCCACAGAGGGCAGAACAAGAGGCAATGGGTTCAAGGTACAGCATAGCAGATTTAGATTAAATCTCAGGAAAAACTGAGTCCTAACTGTAAGAGCAGCAGGACAATGGAACAAACTCCCCCGGAAGGTTGTGGAAGCTCCTTCACTGGAGGTTTTCAAATGGAGACTGGATAGCCATCTGCCCTGGATGATTTAGACATAATAAATCCTGCATCTTGGCAGGGGTTAGACTAGACGACCCCGGCAATCCTGTCTATACCTATGATTCTATAACTCCAAGATCCCTTTCAGAAGTACTCCTTCCGAGGCAGTCATTTCCCATTTTGTGTGCATGCAACTGATTGTTCCTTCCTAAGTGGGGTACTTCGCATTTGTCCTTACTGAATTTCATCCTATTTAATTCAGACCATTTCTCCAGTTTGTCCAGATCATTTTGAATTTTAGTCTATCCTTCAAAGCACCTGCAAATCTCCCACTTTAGTATCGCCTGCAAACTTTAAAAGTGTACTCTCAGCGTATCTACCATACATCGCCTCTTGCCATACTTCCTATCTTTCCTATGAAGTGGGATAGTTTGCTCTTGTGCTCTTAACAAGTCTCTCTTTGAAAACCTGACAGCTCTCTGAAACTGTTTTTCCCTTAGGCTTGCTTCCCAGGGATCTCACCTACCAAATCCCTGAGTTTACTAAAGTCTGCCTACTTGAAATCCATTATCTTTATTGTGTTGTTTTCCCTCCTACCATTCCTTAGAATCAGGAACTCGATCATTTCATGATCACTTTCACCCAAGCTGCCTTTCACTTTCAAATTCTCAACCAGTTCCAACCTATTTGTCAAAAGAAATCTAGAACTGCCTCTCCCGTAGTTGCTTTTTCCACCTTCTGAAATAATAAACTGTCTCCAATGCATTCCAAGAACGTGTTGGATAATCTATGATCTGCTGTATTATTTTCCCAACAGACGTCTGGGTAGCTGAAGTCCCCCATCCCTATCAAGCCCTGTGCTCTAGATGATTTTGTTAGTTCTTAAAGCTTCATCCACCTCTTCTTCCCAGTTAGGTGGTCGATATAGACCTCCACCATGACATCACCTTTGTTTTTTTACGCCTTTTACCTTAACCCAGAGACTTTCAGCAAGCCTGTCTCCTATTTCCATCTCAGCCTCAGTTCAAGTGTATACATCTTTGACATACAAGGCAACACCTCCTTTTCCCCCTCCTCTCCCGCCTGTTCTTTCCAAGCAAGCTGGTCTCTTCTATACCAATATTCCTTGGTGGGTGAATTATCCCACAAAGTCTCTTTGGGGGAGGGATAGCTCAGTGGTTTGAGCATTGGCCTGCTAAACCAAGGGTTGTGAGTTCAATCCTTAAGGGGGCCATTTAGGGATCAGGAGCAAAAACTGGGGATTGGTCCTGCTTTGAGCAGGGGGTTGGACTAGATGACCTCCTGAGGTCTCTTCCAACCCTGATATTCTATGATGCCAACTATGGCATAGTTGTAATTATTCACTAGTATTTCTAGTTCTTCCTGTTTATTCCCCACATATCTTGAA
Source organism: Natator depressus (assembly GCF_965152275.1). Taxonomy (NCBI): domain Eukaryota; kingdom Metazoa; phylum Chordata; order Testudines; family Cheloniidae; genus Natator; species Natator depressus. The sequence continues at coordinate 40,792,570 of NC_134241.1, read as the reverse complement.
TAGTTTGGGAGCAGGTGGTAATTTCATGGGCAAATTAATGATAGAAAGGTAAGGGAAGTGTCATTTGATTCATAAAAATCTACAGAATCATAATTTCAATGGTGTCACTCTCTGTGGCATGGCATAGGTGTTTGCCGCCCCACCCCACCCACAACTACAGGTCTTCCGGTTGGTGGAAGTTTTGATAATTCAATTTTGTTGGAAATGGGTCAAGTTGAGTATCATTTGAAACTCTTTCTCCGACAAACACAATGGTACCAAACATGACTAACCTAGAACAATTATGTAGACACATCTGAGACAACATTTTAAAAAAATCAACTTTCTAAAATTATACTTTAACACATGCATACCAAGTGTGCAGCTCTCATAAAGTTAAACTGTGGCCCTCGACTGAGAGTGCTGTGTTACCAGTTAATGCTCCGAACAGGATACCTGATTACTTTTTTTAATATTACAGATTACTATAAATGGAAAGAGTGCTTCTAGCTGATCTGCCATCATCTGCAAAAAAGGATGTTTCAGTGGTATTGATTATAAGCTTTGTTTATTATGCCAAAAGAGTTGTAATGAGGCACTGGTTAGGATGCCAGCACCCAGCTAGAAATTACCTCAACTGGTATGGACATAGTTACATAACATACATTAGACAACATAATTAATTACAATCCCAAATAATTATTTACAAAATCCTTGTTTTTCTTTGGGTATTGATCATCTTAGGTATCAATGGGGAGATGAAGAGTACTGACTAGTAGACGAGTCTTTGGAGAATATCACTGTAGAGGACACAATGCTCTGTGGCCCCTTACATGTTATAAGACATGCACCCATAAACTGAATTTGGCAAGGTTGGAGAGGAAGTACATAAAGCACCATGAAAAAGTTGAAGATGCCAGGAAAAGTGCCAGCTATGGGCGAGATCTGCCTTATACTAGGTCCTATAGCATACATTTTGAGAAGAACACCTGCTTCTTCTGAGGTAAGCTGTAAGTCTTTAGGCATCCATTAAGCACAATTTTGACACAAGACAGGTGAGAAACTGTATGGAGCAGTCACTGTTAGTGAGAATGTTGCATGGAAAGTAGAGTTAAGTGGGTGCATTGACCCAAAAGATGCCCACACATACAACATTGAGTGCTACACCAAGAATGTATGTAATGTGTTGCATCAAAATGATGAAACTGGGTTGCCAAAATATCCACCAACTGGAGGACCTGGAGCTCGGAGCTGCGGGTGAGTGGGGAGGTTGGTCGGGGGCAGTGAGTCCCCCCTCCTCTGCCACACCACAGAGAGTGACACCACTGAAATTATGAGTCTGTAGATGTTTACGAATCAGATGACACCTCCCTGACCCTTCTGCCACTGACTTGTCCACAGAATGTAATTTATTACAGTATGTAAGCAGCTCCTCATCAGGCTGTAGCAGGTGAGAGGGTGGAACTTCACTCTCAATTCCACCATGATCAGACTTCAGCAGTACCGTAAGTATGTCTGTTTGGACAGGCAAATGGAAAGAGACCTTTCCAATAAGCAAAAAAGGTGTCTGCAATACACTCAGTGCCTTGTGAAACTGATTCTCAGCTTACCCCTTTCTGACATTCCCAGAGAAGATTTTATAAAGAACAGCTAACCACTACTCCAGAGCAGCCTCTGGCCACTTTATCATGGCAAAATGGAATTTTGTTATTCATTTTAGTTCCTGTATGGACCTGACTTTATAGAAAAGTCTTTGATGCCAATTATCATCAGCTGCACTACCCCAGATGTCATCCAGCCAGAGCTCACAAGTTAAACAGGACAGGCTTTGTCACTATTGCATAGGAGGCACTTGTGAAAAACTCAGCATCCTGTAAGAGATGAGGTGGGCAATTCAATAGGTGGAACTCTCTCTTCTGAACAATTTCTGCCATTGGTTTCTATAGCAGTATTGCTGCATGTGCCTCAGAGCAGACTTTGCCCTACAGAACAATACTAAGCTAATCCCCAGGGCAGGAGGCCCAGACCTGGGAGGAGACCAGAGCTTGCTGGACAGATGTCACTCCAGATGAGGATGTGAGTGGAGACTCTTGTCGTGACTGAGGTCTAGCAAGCCTACCCCAAAAGTGAGCTCAATTATTGGAAAGTGGATGGAAGCTCACAAACTATTACAGTAACTTGTAACAATTAATGTTGATAGAATGGGTATGAAAAGGAAGAAGAAAATGGGATTAGTCCAAACAAAAAGGTCTTCTGACACCACCCAGCCTCTGTGCTAAGATTAAAAGGGGCAAACAGAAGAGAATGGAATTGGAAATTGGTGGACCAAAATTGGGGTGTCAGAAATTAGGCCTAATTAGGAGTCGAAATAATGAAGGAATGGGTTATTCTGCCCACTGTTCCCTTCTGGGGTTCTTATAAAAGGTACTTTGGAGGGAGAATTAAAATAGCTAGAGAATGGGTGGACTGAAAGGAGTGGATGCTAATATCATGGCTGCTGCTGTCACACCCACCATCTCCTGAGACCACAGGATCCATCGTGATGCCATTGAGCCTTCATAGTCCTGATTTTTAGAGACACCCTGACCAGACCAGGCCAGAGATAGATGTAGATGACTTCACCTCCTATCTCACTGCATCCTCACTGCAGCTCATGATAGATAAGCAAGCATCAGTGAGATTGGAGCGCTTTCCATTTTATTCCTTCGCTTCCCCTTTTGTGTGTTTGTCATGTTTGTTTAAAGAGCAATACCAATCTTAACAGTAACCGCTCCATCAAAATCCAGCTAAATCCCAAATACTACCTGGAGTGTGAGACTTGGGTTCCTGCTCTTATCTCTTCCTTCATGTGTCATTTTCCTTCCCCACATTATTTCTTCTCTTCTCTCTCTCTCCTTTTGCCTTCAGTATAAAGAAGTCTGGCTTACCTAGTCAAGACTGCTGTGAGCCTGTGATCAAAGGGGCAGCTAAAAGCCATGCCCTGAACAGCTCGATGGTGGTACAAGATTGCCAACTCTCAGAGTGATAGATAAGAGTATATATTGATCCCATGTTTCTCCAGCAGTGAGGCTGCAAGTGAGAGTCAGCACCAGAGAAACAGCTGCATTTTCAGCCTTTGCTGTTCTTTTCTCTCCCATTTGGTGTGTGTTTTTCTTATATGATCTTAAAGGAAATGGGATGGGACTTCAACAATAGCAACAGCAGCACCTCCAGCCCATCTCAACAACCTTTGTCTCTTTTCCCCAAAAAGGACAGTTATTAACTTCTTTAATACCATCTATGACACTGTCAGACAGGTGGGTTTCCTTTTAAAACTTTCGATAACTAAAGGGAAAGAGAATAAGGAATACTGTATTAATCAAATGAAAAAAAGTTCTATTTCTTGAAATTTCAAATGCTTTCCATCTTTTCTATATCTTTAATAAAATGTTACAAAGATTTTTAATGGTGGGTTTGTCATAAGACTAAGCAGGCCAAGGTCTCTGCAGTCAAACCCCCAACCTTTGTTTATTGTTGTACAGTGACTGGGTCATGTTAACGCTTTTGACTGTCTGAGTTCATTTATTCCTTCAAATTTAACTCAACAGGATCCAGAGGCTACAGCAGACAGGACAATGTGGTGCTGACCTGTGTGTGCTGTATCCTCACTGCAGCTCATGATAGATAAACAAGCATCTGTGAGATAGGAGCGCTTTCCATTTTATTCCTTCACTTCCCCTTTTGTGTGTTTGTCATGTTTGCTTAAAGAGCAATACCAATCTTAACAGTAACTGCTCCATCAAAATCCAACAATGGATTGACTACTTTTCCACAAAACAGAATTTTGCTACCAGCAGCTTTTTAATCAACATTTTCTCTCTGAAAGGCTGGACTGAATGTAAAAAGAAAGTGGAACCTGAATAAAATTTTAATGTTAGAATTTCCAGTATTTCAAAGTTCCTGTTTTGTTTTTCTTTCATGTTTAATACAATTTTTGAAATGTTTTCTATGGTGTGGTTGCTACAGTAAAAGCTGGCTTGAGTCATCACAACCTAATGGGCTGTGCGGGTTCAGAGAAGAGCCAGGAGAATGAGTAAAGGATTAGAAAAAAAGCCTTACAGTGATAAGTGAGTTACAGATCACCACTGGACACAAAAATGCATGTTCACCAAAATACCACCAGAAAGCTGGAAGGTGTCTGTTCAAACTTCATTCCCTGCTCTCTTTGATAAGCTGGCCTTTGAGCCATACTCAGAATACAGAATCAGAGAATCATAGAATATCAGGGTTGGAAGGGACCTCAGGAGGTCATCTAGTCCAACCCCCTGCTCAAAGCAGGACCAATCCTCAACTAAATCATCCCAGACAGGGCTTTGTCAAGCCTGATCTTAAAAACTTTAAAGGAAGGAGATTCTACCACCTCCCTAGGTAACGCATTCCAGTGCTTCACCAACCTCCTAGTGAAAAAGCTTTTCCTGATATCCAGCATAAACCTCTTCCACTGCAACTTGAGACCATTACTCCTCGTTCTGTCACCCGCTACCACTGAAAACAGTCTAGATCCATCCTCTTTGGAACCCCCTTTCAGGTAGCTGAAAGTAGATATCAAATCCCCCCTCATTCTTTTCTTCCGCAGACTAAACAATCCCAGTTCCCTCAGCCTCTCCTCGTAAGTCATGTGTTCCTGTCCCTTAATCATTTTTGTTGCCCTCCGCTGGACGCTTTCCAATTTTTTCATATCCTTCTTGTAGTGTGGGGCCCAAAACAGGACACAGTACCTCAGATGAGGCCTCACCAATGTCGAATAGAGGGGAACGATCACGTCCCTCGATCTGCTGGCAAAGCCCCTACTTATACAGCCCAAAATGCCTTTGACCTTCTTGGCAACAACGGCACACTGTTGACTCATATCCAGCTTCTCGTCCACTGTAACCGCTAGGTTCTTTTCTGCAGAACTGCTGCCGAGCCATTCGGTCCCTAGTCTGTAGCGGTGCATGGGATTCTTCCATCCTAAGTGCAGGACTCTGCACTTGTCCTTCTTGAACCTCATCAGATTTCTTTTGGCCCAATTCTCAAATTGTCTAGGGCTCTCTGTATCCTATCCCTACCCTCCAGTGTATCTACCTCTCCTCCCAGTTTAGTGTCATCTGCACACTTGCTGAGGGTGCAGTCCACACCATCCTCCACATCATTAATGAAGATATTGAACAAAACCGCCCCCAGGACCGACCCTTGGGGCACTCCGCTTGATACCGGCTGCCAGCTAGACATGGAGCCATTGATCACTACCCGTTGAGCCAATCTAGCCAGCTTTCTATCCACCTTATAGTCCATTCATCCAGCCCATACTTCTTTAACTTGCTGGCAAGAATACTGTGGGAGACCGTGTCAAAAGCTTTGCTAAAGTCAAGGAACAACACGTCCACTGCTTTCCACTCATCCACAGAACCAGTTATCTCATCATAGAAGGCAATTAGATTAGTCAGACATGACTTGCCCTTGGTAAATCCATGCTGACTGTTCCTGATCACTTTCCACTCCTCTAAGTGCTTCAGAATTGATTCCTTGAGGACCTACTCCATGATTTTTCCAGGGACTGAGGTGAGGCTGACTGGCCTATAGTTTCCCAGATCTCCCGTCTTCCCTTTTTTAAAGATGGGCATGACATTAGCCTTTTTCCAGTCGTCCGGGACCTCCCCCGATTGCCATGAGTTTTCAAAGATAATGACCAATGGCTCTGCAATCAAATCCGCCAACTCCTTTAGCACTCTCGGATGCAGCCCATCCGGCCCCATGGACTTGTGCTCGTCCAGCTTTTCTAAATAGTCCCGAACCACTTCTTTCTCCACAGAGGGCTGGTCACCTCCTCCCCATGCTGTGCTGCCCAGTGCAGTAGTCTGGGAGCTGACCTTGTTTTTGAAGACAGAGGCAAAAAAAGCATTGAGTACACTAGCTTTTTCCATATCCTCTGTCACTCGGTTGCCTCCCTCATTCAGTAAGGGATCCACACTTTCCTTGACTTTCTTCTCGTTGCTAACATACCTGAAGAAACCCTTCTTGTTACTCTTAACATCTCTTGCTAGCTGCAACTTCAAGTGTGATTTGGCCTTCCTGATTTCACTCCTGCATGCCTGAGCAATATTTTTATACTCCTCCCTGGTCATTTATCCAACCTTCCGCTTCTTGTAAACTTCTTTTTTGTGTTTAAGATTAGCAAGGATTTCACTGTTAAGCCAAGCTGGTCACCTGCCATATTTACTATTCTTTCTACACATCGGGATGGTTTGTCCCTGTAACCTCAATAAGGATTCTTTAAAATACAGCCAGCTCTCCTGGAGTCCTTTCCCCTTCATGTTATTCTCCCAGGGGATCCTGCCCATCAGTTCCCCGAGGGAGTCAAAGTCTGCTTTTCTGAAGTCCAGGGTCCGTATTCTGCTGCTCTCCTTTCTTCCTTGTGTCAGGATCTTGAACTCGATCATCTCATGGTCATTGCCTCCCAGGTTCCCATCCTAATTTGCTTCCCCTACTAATTCTTCCCGGTTTGTGAGCAGCAGGTCAAGAAGAGCTCTGCCCCTAGTTGGTTCCTCCAGCACCTGCACCAGGAAATTGTCCCCTACACTTTCCAAAAACTTCCTGGATTGTCTGTGCACCGCTGTATTGCTCTCCCAGCAGATATCAGGGTGATTGAAGTCTCCCATGAGAACTAGGGGGTGCGATCTAGTAATTTCCGATAGTTGCTGGAAGAAAGCCTCATCCACCTCATCCCCCTGGTCCGGTGGTCTATAACAGACTCCCACCACGACATCACCCTTGTTACTCACACTTTTAAACTTAATCCAGAGACTCTCAGGTTTTTCTGCAGTTTCATACTGGAGCTCTGAGTAGTCATACTGCTCTCTTACACACAATGCAACTCCCCCACCTTTTCTGCCCTGCCTGTCCTTCCTGAACAATATATCTTGGAATGATCACTATACATCAGATTAGCTCTTCTAGCAATGCCTCTTCCAGCAACACACAGTCATGGTTTCACAATAAATGTAGGTGTGACACTACACCCCATATTCTTCATAGAGATATTGTTATTATATGAATATGGCATAACTAAGATTTGTTTTATGCAAGATGGAGCATGCAAGGTATCACTGGAAAGGTCATGATTTACTGAATATGATTATCCTATTTGTATGCATATATCATTTTTGTATCTAAAATTAGGAATATTGACTATGTAACAATTACAAGTGGATTTACATCTGGAGTACGCCCACCAGACATAATGCAATCAGTCTAGATGGGCCATTAGAGAGAACAATAGGTCTTTGAAGATGCTAATCTCCCACCTTCCTGAGAAGCTTCCTGGGATGCTGCTTTGACACTGCAGGGTCATGTGATCATGTCTCCTGTTACTGGACTCCATCTTGGACTGCTAGTATTTTTCCACAAATAGGGGGTGGGGATCAAACTGGGAAACAAAGGATTCCTGCCATATGTAAATCCTATTTAAGGCAGGGAAGTGAGTTAATCAGGATCAGTTCTTCACTGAATCCCTGCCCAAGATGAAAACACCTAAGACTGATCTGGGGAAAAGAGGACTGGAACCAGGTTAGATGGTGTCTGGCCTATGAAAGGAATATCTGGAGTTCTAAGATGCAAGCAGGAACAGTTTATCTTCAAGAATCTCTGCAACCTGCTTAAAACAACATTTAAGGTGAGAAATTACTACTTGTAGCCAGTTTCTTTAGTGTATTAAGCTTAATTTGCGTGTTTACTTTATTTGCTCAGTAATTTGTTTTGATTTGTTTGCTATCCCTTATAATCACTTAAAATCTACCTTTAGTAGTTAATAAAATTATTTCTGTTTATTCTAAAACTCAGTTTGTGGAATCCATAACTGGGGTTGGGGGCCAAAAAGCTGTGCATATGATCCTCCACATCGACGGGGTGAATTTCATGAGCTTGTAAGCAAACGCCTAATGGGAAGAAATTGTCTCAAGTAAAATTGTACTCCATTTTGCTTATTTTGCTTTATACTCCATTTTGCTAGCTTTGAATTAGTAAAAAGAAATTGTGGCACCTTAGAGACTAACAAATTTATTTGAGCATAAGCTTTCGTGAGCTACAGCTCACTTCATCGGATGCATGCAGTGGAAAATACAGTGGGGAGATTTAAAATACACAGAGAACATGAAACAATGGGTGTAACCATACACACTGTAATGAGAGTGATCAGGTAGGGTGAGCTATTACCAGCAGGAGAGAGAGAGGGGGGAAAAACAAAAAAACAAACCCCCTTTTGTAGTGATAATCAAGGTGGGCCATTTCCAGCAGTTTACAAGAATGTGTGAGGAACAATGGGGGGGGGGGAAATAGTTTTACTTTGTGTAATGACACATCCATTCCCAGTCTTTATGCAAGCCTAAATTAATGGTGTCCAGTTTGCAAATTAATTCCAATTCAGCAGTCTCTCGTTGGAGTCTGTTTTTGAAGTTTTTTTTATTGAAGAATGGCTGCTTTTAGGTCTGTAATCGAGTGACCAGAGAGATTGAGGTGTTCTCCGACTGGCTTTTAAATGTTATAATTCTTGACATCTGATTTGTGTCCATTTATTCTTTTACGTAGAGACTGTCCAGTCTGGCTAATGTACATGGCAGAGGGGCATTGCTGGCACATGGGCTCAACGGGTAGTGATCAATGGCTCCATGTCCAGTTAGCAGCCGGTGTCAAGTGGAGTGCCCCAGGGGTCAGTCCTGGGGCCGGTTTTGTTCAATATCTTCATAAATGATCTGGAGGATGGTGTGGATTGCACTCTCAGCAAATTTGCGGATGATACTAAACTGGGAGGAGTGGTAGATACGCTGGAGGGGAGGGATAGGATACAGAAGGACCTAGACAAATTGGAGGATTGGGCCAAAAGAAATCTGATGAGGTTCAATAAGGATAAGTGCAGGGTCCTACACTTAGGATGGAAGAATCCAATGCACCGCTACAGACTAGGGACCGAATGGCTAGGCAGCAGTTCTGCGGAAAAGGACCTAGGGGTGACAGTGGACGAGAAGCTGGATATGAGTCAGCAGTGTGCCCTTGTTGCCAAGAAGGCCAATGGCATTTTGGGATGTATAAGTAGGGGCATAGCGAGCAGATCGAGGGACGTGATCGTTCCCCTCTATTCGACACTGGTGAGGCCTCATCTGGAGTACTGTGTCCAGTTTTGGGCCCCACACTACAAGAAGGATGTGGATAAATTGGAGAGAGTCCAGCGAAGGGCAACAAAAATGATTAGGGGTCTAGAGCACATGACTTATGAGGAGAGGTTGAGGGAGCTGGGATTGTTTAGTCTGCAGAAGAGAAGAATGAGGGGGGATTTGATAGCTGCTTTCAACTACCTGAAAGGGGGTTCCAAAGAGGATGGCTCTAGACTGTTCTCAATGGTAGCAGATGACAGAACGAGGAGTAATGGTCTCAAGTTGCAATGGGGGAGGTTTAGATTGGATATTAGGAAAAACTTTTTCACTAAGAGGGTGGTGAAACACTGGAATGCGTTACCTAGGGAGGTGGTGGAATCTCCTTCCTTAGAGATTTTTAAGGTCAGGCTTGACAAAGCCCTGGCTGGGATGATTTAACTGGGAATTGGTCCTGCTTCGAGCAGGGGGTTGGACTAGATGACCTTCTGGGGTCCCTTCCAACCCTTATATTCTATGACTCTATGACTCTATGACATGATGGCATATATCACATTGGTAGATGTGCAGGTGAATGAACCTCTGATAGTGTGGCTGATATGATTAGGCCCTTTGGTAGTGTCCCCTGAATAGATATGTGGACACAGCTGGCAACAGCCTTTGTTGCAAAGATAGGTTCCTGGGTTAGTGTTTTTGTTGTGTGGTTGCTGGTAGTCTTTGCTTCAGGTTGGGGGGCTGTCTGTAAGCAAGGACTGGCCTGTCTCCCAAGATCTGTGAGAGTGATGGGTTGTCCTTCAGGATAGGTTGTAGATCCTTGATGATGCATTGGAGAGGTTTTAGTTGGGGGTTGAAGGTGATGGCTAGTGGCGTTCTGTTATTTTCTTTGTTGGGCCTGTCCTGTAGTAGGTAACTTCTGGGTACTCTTCTGGCTCTGTCAATCTGTTTCTTCACTTCAGCAGGTGGGTATTGTAGTTGTAAGAACGCTTGATAGAGATCTTGTAGGTGTTTGTCTCTGTCTGAGGGGTTGGAGCAAATGCGGTTGTACCGTAGAGCTTGGCTGTAGACAATGGATCGTGTGGTGTGATCTGGCTGAAAGCTGGAGACATGTAGGTAGGAATAGCGGTCAGTAGGTTTCCGGTATAGGGTGGTGTTTATGTGACCATTGCTTATTAGCACTGTAGTGTCCAGGAAGTGGATCTCTTGTGTGGACTGGTCCAGGCTGAGGTTGATGGTGGGATGGAAACTGTTGAAATCACGGTGGAATTCCGCAAGGGCTTCTTTTCCATGGGTCCAGATGATTAAGATGTCATCCGTATAGCGCAAGTAGAGTAGGGGCATTAGGGGATAAGAGCTGAGGAAGCATTCTAAGTCAGCCCATAAAAATGTTGGCATATTGTGGGGCCATGCGGGTACCCATAGCAGTGCCGCTGATTTGAAGGTATACATTGTCCCCAAATGTGAAATGGTTATGGGTGAAGACAAAGTCACAAAGTTCAGCCACCAGGTTTGCCATGACATTATCGGGGATACTGTTCCTGATAGCTTGTAGTCCATCTTTGTGTGGAATGTTGGTGTAGAGGGCTTCTACATCCATAGTGGCTAGGATGGTGTTTTCAGGAAGATCACTGATGGACTGTAGTTTCCTCACGAAAACAGTGGTGTCTCAAAGATAGCTGGGAGTGCTGGTAGCGTAGGGCCTGAGGAGGGAGTCTACATAGCCAGACAATCCTGCTATCAGGGTGCCAATGCCTGAGATAATGGGGCGTCCAGGATTTCCAGGCTTATGGATCTTGGGTAGCAGATAGAATACCCCTGGTCGGAGTTCTAGGGGTGTGTCTGTGCGGATTTGTTCTTGTGCTTTTTCAGGGAGTTTCTTGAGCAGATGGTGTAGTTTCTTTTGGTAACCCTCAGTGGAATCAGAGGGTAATGGCTTGTAGAATGTGGTGTTAGAGAGCTGCCTAGCAGCCTCTTGTTCATATTCCGACCTATTCATGATGACGACAGCACCTCCTTTGTCAGCCTTTTTGATCATGATGTCAGAGTTGTTTCTGAGGCTGTGGATGGCATTGTGTTCTGCACGGCTGAGGTTATGGCGCAAGTGATGGTGCTTTTCCACAATTTGAGCCCGTGCACGTCGGCGGAAGCACTCTATGTAGAAGTCCAGTCTGCTGTTTTGACCTTCAGGAGGACTCCACCCAGAATCCTTTGTGTAGTGTTAGTAGGAAGGTCTCTGTGGGTTACTATGTTGTTCAGAGGTGTGGTGGAAATATTCCTTGAGTCGGAGACGTCGAAAATAAGATTCTAGGTCACCACAGAACTGTATCATGTTCGTGGGGGTGGAGGGGCAGAAGGAGAGGCCCCGAAATAGGACAGATTCTTCTGCTGGGCTAAGAGTATAGCTGGATAGATTAACAATATTGCTGGGTGGGTTAAGGGAACCACTGTTGTGGCCCCTTGTGGCATGTAGTAGTTTAGATAGTTTAGTGTCCTTTTTCTTTTGTAGAAAAGCAAAGTGTGTGTTGTAAATGGCTTGTCTAGTTTTTGTAAAGTCCAGCCACGAGGAAGTTTGGGTGGAAGGTTGTTTTTTTATGAGAGTATCCAGTTTTGAGACCTCATTCTTAATCTTTCCCTGTTTGCTGTATAGGATGTTGATCAGGTGGTTCCACAGTTTCTTTGAGAGTGTGTGGCACCATCTGTCAGCATAGTCTGTGTGGTATGTAGATTGTAATGGATTTTTTACCTTCAGTCCTTTTGGTATGATGTCCATCTGTTTGCATTTTTTCCTCTCTCTCTCCTGCTGGTAATATCTCACCTTACCTGATCACTCTCGTTACAGTGTGTATGGTAATACCCACTGTTTTTATGTTCTCTGTGTATATAAAATCTCTCCTCTGTATTTTCCACTGCATGCATCTGATGAAGTGAGCTGTAGCTCAGGAAAGCTTATGCTCAAATAAATTTGTTAGTCCCTAAGGTGCCACAAGTACTCCTTTTCTTTTTGTGGATACAGACTAACACGGCTGCTATGCTAAAAAGAAATTGTAGCCTTGAATTAGTAAGAAGAAATTGTTCTGAGTTTATTCTTTACTGATTGTGTTCATGATTGTTCTTAGAAGGATAGAAGCTTTATGGCTGTAATTGCCTTATTTACTGTTTGGTGTGAGTGAAGAATATATGGTAATTAACTGAGAAAGGACAGCTAGGCCAGATGGTCAAGAAGGAAGTGGAGGAGTCGAGAGGTGCCAACTTTCACCCTCGGTCGTAGCAAGCTGAGTAAAACAAGAGGAGAACTTAGAGTTTCTCACTCTAACCCTGAACTCTGAAGGATATAGGAGTGTCAGGCTGTATTTTCTATGTGACACTCAACTCTGAAGGATATAGGAGTTTTTGGAAAATACTTTTTGTAAGACCCAGCTCTGAAGGATATAGGAGTGTGGGCAAATAAGCAGTAGTTTTCTGTAAAACCTCACTCTGAAGGGTATAGGAGTGTGGGCAAATAGTGGTAGCACCTGTGTAAAAATGTTTAAAAGGAAGCAATCCAAAGACGATACCTCCAAGGGGGGAAGACAAGAATCACTACCTTTTGTTCAAGAGATTACTCCTTTTAAACAGATCTTGCAGTGTTAAACCAAGGATATAGGAATTTGGGCAGTGTAGTGTTTGTTTTTTTTTAGTGATATTGTTGTGATTTCACAATATTTGAGAGAAATGTTTAAGAAAAGGGACCAGGACGTGTGGGGGCTAGTTGAGGAGCCCATCCTCCTTGCTAAATTGGTAGTGGAACAAAGCCTGTGTTCGTGAAAAGGGACGGTTCCGGAAAAGCAGGATCGGGCCCAGACAAGCAGGGAGGCAGGCAACAGATAAAGAGATTGGAAAACTTGCTGGGAGCCCTGAGGGGCACAGTGGCAGGAGTAAGGGAAGCAATAAGTACAGGCATGGGGAATTCAAATCCCTGGGACAATACTTGAAATGGTAATATCTGAGCTGATGAAGGTGTCATTTTGGGAGATAAGCAAGTGATTTAAGAAAAAAAAAGTTAACTGGGCAGACGCTGGAGGGAATTAAGCAGCTGAATGTTCTAAAAACGTTAGAGGCTAAGAAACAATCTGATTTAAATCATTTGACTATGAACAATTTAATCAAATTTACTAAAGAACATAAGGGTTTTCTATTGGAATTTAACTGCCCCCACAAGTATAAAGGGAATGTAATCTATGTACAGCTGTGTAAAAATTAAAACAGCTCAAGGGATGTTAAAAAAAAGAATGTATGTATGTATCTGTGTGTGTGGAAATATATTATGTAAAATTGTAAAATTTTAAAAACCTAAACCAATACTGCTGGTTTGTAAAACCCTGTTTTGTAGGTTTATGATGAATTGGTTTTGTTTTGTTTTTAAATAATGCCACTAAAAATCCATTTGAATCTTTCATTCAAAGTTGCAAAACTGACAGACACTTTTGGCCAGACACAAATAATTAGTGTTGTTTGGCTTTGGTATTTAGCATTTAACCCTTAAGGTACCACAATGCTTTATAAAGTTTAATATGTTTTTAAATAAAGACCAAAGTTATAGATGTAATAAGAGGCAGCCAAGAGCTGCAGTTAAAATATCTATATCTATATATAAATAAATAAATAAATAAATAAAAAGACAGTGCCCTCTGGAGCAACAGAAGGGGTAAGGTGCACAAAGAATCAAGTTTAGAAACACTGAGCCTTAAGGTGGCTCTAAGTAATCTGACTGTCACTGTCATTTTAATAAAAGTACATGAAAACTCTGTGAGCACTAAAAAAAACACATTATAGTAAATACTGGTAAATAAACTTAAAGCTTAGCACAGCAGAAAAACTATTACAAACCTGGTCTTCTGTATAAAAAGGAAAACTGAGGTACATCACCTCATAACTGCACAGAGATATAATTCACCCTAAACCCTTAAAAGGTAGAACTTCGTAGAAGCCATTAAAACATGGCCTACCCATAAAACAAAAACACAGGAAAGTATGGGGGCAATTCCTCTGTTTTGCCTGCAATCAGCAAGGAAATTTGTAAAAAAAAAGAAATATTTTAAGGAATATTTCTTCCCCCTCCCACCCCTGGGTAGAACTTCAGAAAAAAAATGGTACCAGCTGAGGAGCAACTTAGAATACCATGGATCTACTGTCGTGACAAAAATTATGTTTTGTGTTGTTTGTCTTGTTGCTAGCATTGTTGTGTATTGTGTTTTTTTTAAAAAAAGAGAGAATACTGCATTAGAAAAAAAAAGAACATAAATTTTAAGCACAAAATAAAATTACCAAGGAAAAGAATGGTATGTAAAATCATTGGTTGCTAAAAAAAATTTTAAAAAATCAATAATAATTGGCAAATCTTAATTAACTTCCAGCCTCCAAGCCCAGCTAAGTGTACCTGGGTATAGTAATCGGGAGAGAGGGCAGGCAAGTTGACCAGTGAAAAGGCACTGCTAGAAATGCCAGCCCCCACAGATGTACTCTTCTTACGAGTCTTGTTGGGTGGATTTAATTTCCTATGGCCACATATTTACAAATATGCTGAGATTACATTTTGTTTATGGAAACTGTTAAAGAAAAAGACTCAATGGGAATCGGGGCTAGAACAGGATTCTGCCCTAAGTACTTTAAAACAAAAAGCAGCCGCAGCTCCAGCTTTACACTTTTCCAACGAGTCAAGGCCATCTGTTATCTGTCTGGCTGCTAATGATGAAGCACTAGCAGCTACTCTACTGCAAAATAATGAAGAAAGAAAACTGTGTCAGTAGCCTATGAATCAAGGAAACTGCAAGGCACAGAATTAAATTTTAATCCCTGTGAACACGAATGCCTAGCAGCTGCCTGGGCAGTACAATTCTTTGAATCACTCACAGACACAGCACCCTTTATTACTCGAAGTACCCTCACTCCCCTTAAATATATTTTCTCAGGCAAACTGATTGGAGGTAAGGTTTTTAATACCCACATGGCCCAGTGGACCCTCATTCTAGTTAACAGAAGAGTCACTACTGAAACAGTGTCCAAACCAGACATGCTGACGCATGCCTTAATTGAAAAAGAAAATAAACATGAGTGCCCAAAGATCACTCTGGAACAGGGGATTGCTTTAGTGCAAGCACCCCCTCTTGAAGAATTGGATACTGTAGGGCAGGAAAAACACGTTTGGTTTACTGATGGGAGTTCAATGGTAATCAAAGGGAAAAGATGGATTAAATATACTGCTATTAAGCTAGAAGAGAAGGTTATTCAGGGACATTTGGCCTATGGGTCAGCACAGCATGCTGAACTTCACGCTATATACCAAGTTTTAAAACAGTATGAAGGTTCCCCTACAGAACTGTGTATATCTATGCCAACAGTGGTTTGGTGTGAAAGGGATACAGTACTGGATGTATGACTGGCAAAGAAATGGGTGGAAAACAGCTGATGAAAAGGATAAAGTAGTAGTATGCAGGTATGGGGACTCCCAAGCTTATAGATGCAGACATTGGGGTACATTTGTGGGGGAAATCTTTACTATAATGATGCATGCCTTGAAAATTAAGCAAAAGTTTCACATCCCATACCGACCCCAATCTTCAGGACAGGTGGAGAGAATACATCGCACCATTAAGCACCGCGCAAAGTGGTGGACAACACCGGTAAGAAATGGCCTGAAAAGCTGCCCCTAATCCTAGCTGCCATTCGCAGCAGTGACAGGCTGAGGACAAAAATCCAGCTGTACCACATCCCGTTTGGGCAGCCAATGCGGTTAATGATTAATCCTGAATGCCTCACTGAAGAACACCCTACAGCCACCCAGCATGACTACTTTCAGTGGCTTAAACAATTGCAAGAAGACAAAACTACCTTATAATACAGGGTGAATCAAGCCATTGAACAAATGAATACAAAACTGTACAAACAAAAAGCCACCGATTCTGATCTATGGAAAGCCAGTGACCAGGTAATGTATTTAAAGCTAGGGAAAAAGGATCACACCCAGGATTCTAAGTGGCCAGGATAATAGTTGACTGTCTTAGCCCACTAGTGTACCGTACTGAGAAAGACGGCAAACTTAAATGGGTTCATGTGTCACAGATAAAATTGTTTTCCTAGTTGGTTTGTGTTTAATTATTACAGGTATTGAATATGGACTAGAAGTATATACCTGCCAATAATCACATGAATTCCTCCTGAAAGAGATTCCCTCACACACTACCGGATCCTAAGGGAGTCCTGCCTGAAGCCAGAAACTTGCTAAGGGCAAGATGTTGTTTTGGGAGATATTCATCAGCTTTTGGGGTAGAGGGATAACATACACACGTTGGGGGATACAATGGTTTAACTGGACAGAGTGGAACAGGACTCAGGAAATACCCACGCATAACAATACCCTGTATGGGCCCTTGTCATAAATATAAAGGGAAGGATAACCACCTTTCTGTATACAGTGCTATAAAATCACTTGGCGGTGGCAGCATACTCTTCAAGGACAAGGCGAAATCTGTGCCTTGGGAAAGTTTTTAACCTAAGCTGGTAAAAATAAGCTTACGGGGTCTTTCATGCGGGTCCCCACATCTGAACCCTAGAGTTCAGAGTGGGGCGGGAACACTGACAGCCCTTCACACAAATTACATTACAAGCCTGGGTTAATATAACCAGTGAGGATCGTGACTGCATGATTGAGACGACAACCCCTAAGGAGCCAATTATGGATTTTAATCCTTTTTGTGCACCCAGTAAACCTGGTTCACACATCTTTCCACCATTCACGCCAGGACCATTAGAGGTGCACACGATTACAGTGTGGGTGAACAAAACAATTTTTGTAGGCAACATAACAGTGCTACTGTTAAATGGTCTTCCAATAATGGAAAGACACATTTACTTAAAAAAACAACCGCCTGTTAAGGCATATGTGGTACCCATGATAACAACGCTACACATCACAGTTAATTGCACAAAGAATAATTTAACCACCACACGGCCCAAATGTGCACCATACAACACTCCCTTATTCAATGCTTGGTATGCCTCCTTGAAACAAAAACATTCTCCCCTTTGTGGGAAGAGTGATCTAGCCAGTTCTATACTGGGAGGCATAGGCGCCGAAACAGGAATATTAAATTCAGTGGATCTAAAAGCATTAAAAACTAAGGCCAATGCAGTAGAAGCTTTGCACCACACAATAGTACAAGGGCAAGAACAGCAGATCACTGAGTTGGTACAGACGGGGGTGGATACATTAAATCTACAGTGGCACACCTGGGACTACATCAATCATACATTTTGGGCTTACTATGCCACTATGCAAGACATAGCTGACAAAACAGCTATAACCTTATGGTGTTCTATTGTTTTAATAGAAAGAGAGATGGACTGGATTCGAGCCAACGATATGTCTGCCTTAACCCCCTCCTTCTCAGCAGATATAGAAATAATCTTTTCTTCCCTTATGTTCCAGAATGGTATAAGCCTATGAAATCATACGTATACACAAACACCTTAACAGGATACATCTCTATCCAGGTGATATGGGTTTGCCCTGCCAGGCACCTGAACACCCTATGGTCTTTCCTACCACTCCCAACCCTACAGGGAAGGCATGTTTGGGCCCCACGATTGGCAGGAATGTATTTCAATGAGAAAGGAGACATCATTGATCACCGTGGGTGTGAAAAATGGACTACCCAACAATGGGTATTCCCCACCTTGCTGATTTTAGAGGAGCCTTGCTCAGTGCAGAACAAAAATTTAGCAATATGCTACTGGGATGAATTGGATAATAGCACCACCAAAGTATACTATGATGGAAATAATTGTGTTTGTCTTATTGGATTGGAAAAAATTGTGCAGCAGGAAAAGTATACTCAAAGGCCACTTGTACAACAATGTATGTGTAATGGAACAATATTGCGAACCCCACCATGACCTACTATTTTTTGATCCATGAAAACAAGGATGTTAACCAAGTAGATGCCAATAATGCTTTGAGTTTTAACTTTTCTTTGGGGGTTAATTGGACCACCTCATACCACTGGCTAGCAGGGAATAGGCAAATTAGTCAATTGACTGCAGCACCCTGGACAAAACTACTAACACTTAGTCTGGTTATTCTGCACCAAGGAACTGAAATTCTAAAGGTAACCACACGACCTCAACAAATAATGGTGCACCATTGATATAACATTTTTAGAGGCTGGTCCCCGTCATGGATATCAGTTTTAAATATTATGATTCATCCCATAATTGTTTTCTTTCTACTAATTGGAATGTTTGTAATAATGTGTTTTACGTGCTGTTGGATGAAGAGAATGTACCTTAAATTAAAACCACAAGCCCAAATTGCTTCGCAATACATTGCCTTAAAGCAATTACACAAGATGTGACCCATTTAATATAGGGGGACAATGTAAGCAAAAGCCTAATGAAGCAAAGGCATAAACCCCCAGGACAAGATAAAGAGTGGAGCCAGAGGGACGACATAAGAAACAGCTGCGGATAACGCCCAGTAACAAGCCAAATAATGCTAATTGGAGCAATCTTGACTATCTCGTGATTAACAGCTCCAGTGTGACACAGGGAGGTCCAGAGACATGTATGGGAACTTATTACTATAAAAGAAGGGTGTATTGCCATGGGACTTTGGGTTCATTCTCATCAACATTGGAGCTTCGAACGCGTTCGACAGCAGCCCAGCTCCACTCCCTCGTGTACAGTTTCAGCTGGCCACTGCAACTGACCGAGCAACACTAAGGATTGGTAACTATAAAATCCATCTGCAGAACCTTTTGGTGTGTGTGTTTGGAAGCATGCTGATTTTAATGCTTAAACTGTACTCTCAATAAACGCGGCGTATTGCCTTATCCCCTTTAAAAGATTTTGTGTGCTTCTTATAAGCATAACAAGCTTACACTACACAGTTTTCTGTGCAGCGCAAGACAATAAAATTTTGGGTTTACACTCCAGAGGGGGTGTGCACTTGAGTGCTGGGTAATTCCTGAGCTGAATCTTCCCACGCAGAGCTGATCTCAGTTTCTGTGTCTTTCTGCAGCTGGGTGTGGCCCTACCTGCATGTGTGCAGGAGGAGGCTTGAGGGCCTGGCTCTGCAGGGCAGTGTAAGGGAACCCAGAGTGGTGGACCTGATGGGCTCTGTGGTACCCCAGTAAATCAGGTGGCACCCCGGAAGGGGGGGGGTCAACCCGTCTCAGTAGGTTAAAACAATGTGGTACGCTTCATGGTAGGACACTGAATTTCGGACAGTACAGCTGGATAATTAAATCTCAGGCTTTACAGTCAAAACTGATCACTTGCAGAAAGAAGGAAGGAATTACTATGCAGTGGGTTGGTTGTATGATGGAGATTTTTCATCCTGCTCTGAAGTAGTAGGCACTAGGCACTGCCAGGGACAGGATACTGGACCTGATTGATGGACCAGATCTTTTGGTTCCTCTCACTCCACAGACCAGCTGTGGAAGCCTTCTAAAGCAGTGCATTCAGCATCTGGAGGTTGAGAGTAACAGAGATCTCACTCTGCTCAACAGCAACCCTTGTGGTTCCTTAAAGAGCAATGGCCTCATGGACAATGCTCCAGTCCTCTTAAACTAGAATTTTCGATAACGGCTATAACACAGAGATTGAGGAAAATAAAGATGCCTGGGGAATAGGGATGTTTCAAAGCTCTGACAAGACTAGGCATATTTCTTTTAAAAGATCTTAACATGACGGTTAACTGGCAAGCAGTGGGATACAATGCAAATTATTAATTCCTCTCTCACATTAAAATACAGCTGTAGACCAGCTGCCACATGGGGACAGAGGAGATGACTATAAAATTCTCTCCCTACTGGTCTACTTCTTTATATTTCCCTTACTTAACTTCCAGTGCCTGGAGGAGAAATTATTCCAACACTTGAGATAATACTTGAAATTTGTTACTAATGAGGCACTTGCTGGTCAAATGATAGCATTCAAATATTGGGACTCACCAGGAAAAAGACAATCTAGCCTGCATTTTACATTGAAATACCATGAACGTGACACTTTGGAAAGTAGATTTTAGGTCAAACGTTTTTGTTTTAATAGTCAACAAATGTTCTCAAGGGACAGATGACTCCTGCAGTAGGACTCGATATTCAAAGCCACTCCGCAATATCCTTTGAATTTTCCCCTTTTGTTTAACTCTTGGACTTTTGGCACTATTGGCTCATCATATTTTTGATTTCTTTAATGCAGAACAGCAAATGACTATGTGTCATTAGTAACTAAGTTTATGGAGGGATACAACTTATCAATTTTAAACACATTCTGACTGTTTTATTGCATTCACATCTGACCCCCTTAAAAGCATTTATTGCAGTTATATAGCTCCATCCATCTCAAATCCTCACAACATTCCAATGAAGTATGTAGGAAACTACCACTGTAGGGCAAACAAGTTAAATGACTTACTTGTTCAAGGCTTCACAGTCAGACAGTGGTAGAAGAGAATTCAAAAGTTCCGATTCCCACTCCCTACTGTAAGCCACTAGACCACACAGTTGTTGGATGCAATATACACTACATTAAAGCTTATTTTCCATTCAAATTTCTTTTTAGAAGTAAAAAAATTAGGTAATGGATTAGTGTAAACACAGCTTAAATAGCTATACAATCCTCAGAGAATTCTAACTTCCCCAAAGGAAGCTAAACTCAAACAGATTTTCATAGGTTGATGGGCATGCCAGCTTTCTGCCTCACAGAAATGTGTCTTCTAATCCTGTCAATAAAAAGAGATCAGCTGCTCCTGAATAGCTTCAGGCTGCCTGGATATGATAAGCTGTTCCTAGTCTTACAGGTCCTCTGTAACCCTGCCATTAGTACAGCTGCCTAGGTCAAATGAGATTCACTTCCATCTGTGACCCTTTTGTATTCCACCTTTGACTTACAAAGCACCCTAACTCCGGAACATTATATATCACTGGCATTCCTCTGCATGCAGTACAGTTGCTCCAGGTACAGTGCAAAGCTAAACAAATCGCAAACAGACACCAGAAGAAATCAGTCCTATTTGCCTTATAAGTGCCTTGAATAGGAATATGATGAGACATCAGAAATTCAGCCTTGCTGCAATGGAGGGGATTAGTAGGTGGCAGGATTTTTTTAAATTTAAAAACCAAAGTAACAGCTTGTGAGGAACAAAATTCTAGGTTTAAGTAAATATTTTTGGTTAAAATCACATAGGAGTTTTAAAGTCTTTAAAGAGCTTTGATAATCATTTCCATGATTTTCGGAACTTGATGTGAAGTGAAAAAAAAATATCCTGAATGTGTGCTCATTGCAGTTCTGTGCTACCATGAAGAAAAGATCAGCCAGTTTTGGCTGCAGAGTTCTTGTGACATTTGGTAATGAGATCAGACATCAGGTTAGGGATCAACTTTCCTTCTATCAGCTCCTTCAATAAAACTAACAAGAGTTAGATTTTTTAAAAATACTATCTGATCTAAGTTACTGGGAAACCCCTTTGTGTCCATCTGCCTATCAGTTGCATACATGCAGACATACCCATGCTCTTTGTCTATAACCTGCTATTTTCCATTTGAGCCCCCCTTCACCTCCACCTCAGCGAAGTTCTGTTCCATATTACAGCTGGAGACTATTAGTTTTGTGACTGTAAACTATAATTGCAATAACGTGTAATTTATGGAAAGCATGTGAGTGAGATCCAGGAAAATCAAAAAGGATATAATCCAGATTCTCTACTTCTCTGACAAAATGCTAACCAAGAGTTCCTAAAAGCCGTTCCAAGAGATCAGGCCATCTACACTGGACACACAAGCAAATGCTGACGACTCCTCAG
This sequence comes from Natator depressus, assembly GCF_965152275.1. Classification (NCBI taxonomy): domain Eukaryota; kingdom Metazoa; phylum Chordata; order Testudines; family Cheloniidae; genus Natator; species Natator depressus. The sequence goes on along the minus strand of NC_134241.1, from coordinate 40,770,595 downwards.
CACTACTACACCACTAGAGAGGGTGCCCAACAAGAACAGGCAGAATGCAAACTGTAGCAAAGAAGATTATTTATTAGTCACTATTCTTCAAATGTATTGCCTTTACAGAGTCACCCTGTATGAACGGCATCCTTGCCCTGTGAGCCAGAGAACCAGCCATAACAGTAAAGCTGTTAAGTGGCATATGTGCACGCTCCTTGGATCCTTCTAACCAATGCAAAAATTCAGTTACATTTGAGGTATTTCAAACTTGCAAGGATCTATCACAAATAAACAGTTTAATAAGGTCAGGAAGTGTAAGGTTCTGTAGGATGACTTCTGCCTCGTGCTGGTACTGGGAACCCATGGTAGGGCTGCATGCATTACCACATAGACCCTGTGGAGATAAATACCACAGGAAGTACTGCCTTGGAAGACCAGCCTGACAACTTTGCTTATCATTCCTGATTGGTCCAAGCACCCTATTTAGGCCCAAAAGGAGTGTGAGGCTGGCAGACCCAATGCCAGCTCATGCCAAGGCCCCAGGCCTCACTGAACACTGACAAATGCATAGCTGGAAACCAGTCCGGCTCACTTGTATGTCAGTACTGTTCAGATAGATATTAGAGTAATAAGAATGTGATTGGTGTTCAGACTAATGAATAGCTTGGAGGATGCTGCATGTATTAGTCTCACTTATCTGTACCCCATGTTACAAAACTGTGTAACTCATCAAACAGGAAAGAAGTCTTCCTTAATGCAAATACTGGCTTCCAACAAGGGGGCCTTTGAAACCACATGAGTCATTGTGAGACATCAAAAGAACAAGGACTTAGTTAATTGTACTCCTCCCTCCCTTCCAGAAGAGGAGACCTGTGCTCAAACTCATTCCATCAGTTTGGACTGTGGGGACAAGGAGATAAAAACCCCTGCCAAGGAGAAACTTGTTTCTTTTTGCTGCTTGGACTCTAAAGGGGCAAGAATCACAAAACAAAAGCAAAATACCCTCACTGTTTTGCCTGGGTTAGCCCTAAAGGACATATGGAGTTTACTTATTATTGAAGTTTCTATTATCTTTTGGAATCTAAAATTAACTCATTTGTGTGTGTACGCGACCTGCTTTAACCTCAAAAATAACTCTCATTTCTTTTTTTGGTTAATTCATCTTTAGCTAATTTACTACAGGACCGGTTAAAAGCACTGGCTTTGGTGAGAGATCTAAGGTACAATTGACCTGGGGTAAGCGACTGGTCCTTTGGGATTGGGAGTAACCTGAATAGTGCTGTGATTTTTGGTATAAGGAACCATCTATTACAGAGGCAGGCTTGCCTGGGTGGCAAGATAGACTGGAGAGCCCAAGGGGACTCTCTGGGACTCCATGTTAAGGCTGTTACAATGCTTGAGGAGTTCACATTTGTTACTTGGTTGGTGAAATCTAATTACAGAACACAGAACCAGTTTGGGATTTGTGCTGTATTTCCTGACAGTCAGCCCTGAGGCTGGCACCCATGTTAGTGAGCCACTGCAGACAGCATGACATTTGGCATAGTCTTGGCAGGATTCACATGCCACAGGTCAATTGGATCATAACCCAGTGCTGTTAAAAGTTCGAACTTGATATTGAGAGTTTTAAAAATTAAAGATAAGTCACAATGGGTGAAACCAACATCATACTGGGCTTGAGACAAAAGACCTTGAAAAGTTATGTAAGGAGAGGGGAATATCCCAGGAAAAGAAAACTCCAGCTGAGGAACTGAGAGCTTTGCTCATAAGCTTTGACCAGGCATCCAAGCACCCTACCGCCCCAGAAAACACTGCAGGGGAAATGGCCCAATTGCAGTACCTGGCTGCCCAGGAAAACATGAGCACCAGAGAATGATGGTAGAACTGTGGATCAGTGAGATTGAGACAGCAGTCAGAGCCAATAAGAAGGCTCAGGAGAGAGCTCAGGAAAGGTGCATGGCCAGCGAACAAGGAACATATTCCTCTGGAGAGCACTGAGATGTGGGAGGGTGTAACAATGTGGCCTTTGATAGGACACTACTGAGAGTATCAATTCAGGACAAATTGCTTAGAGCAGGGCAGTTACAGCCCTAGGCTGGGGGTCCTTCACTACTGAGGCACACCAAACCAGCCAAACAGAGAGGACTTCGGTTTTACCTCACTGGCTGCCCATAAGCCATACGAGCAATACCATCAGACACTCCAGTTTCCCAGTATCACCACTAGCACCACTCCTTATGGGGATCAATGGTTATAAAACCAATGAAAACCAATACCCCAGTAAAAGAAAAAAAGTTCTCCCGATCCCAAAGGACCAAGTCCCAGACCCAGGTCAATATGCCATTTAGATCTTACCCACAAATCACGCTGTTGCCAATCCTTTAGAATCTCAAATCTAAAGGTTTATTCATAAAAAGAAAGAAATATAGATGAGAGTTAAAAGTTCTTAGTTCAGGCTTGGTTCAGGCTTGATGGGATTACTGCTGATTTAAACAAATTAAGTCTCTGGAGTACAAACATCCCAGCTTGGATGGGTTGTTTAGTCCTTTGTTCAGAGCTTCAGTTTCAAGCACAGTTCCTCTAAAGGTCAGAAGCAGGATTGAAGACAAAATGGAGGGGTTTCCAGGGCCTTTTATATCCTCTGCCATGTGGAAGGAAACCCCTTTGTTCTTACTGTGAAAAATCACAGCAGCAAGATGGAGTTTGGAGTCACATGGGCAAGTCACATGTCCATGCATGACTCAGTTTGCAGGCGGCAGCCATTGCTCACATGCTACCTTAAACGTTCCCAGGAAGGCCCCTTGGATGTGGACTGGAGTCTCCCAAGGTCCACTGTCAGTTAAGTGTTTCTTGATTGGGCACTTACTCAGTATAGTCCTTTCTCAAGAAGCTGACCAAATGCTTCACTGACACTATTTAGAATCAAACACATTGAGATACAAGTACATACACACATACAGATCGCTATAATCATAACCAGCAAATTAGAACCTTTTCATAGACCCCTTACTAGACCTCCTTTGTACAAGATTTGGTGCAACTATAGGACCTTGATTGCAACAATGATCTATACGGTCACAGTTCATGTCCATAACGTCACAGAGGGATTGAACCCCACCCAAAAGCAGGAGTTGTTAGACTTGTTGCACCACTACAGACAGGTATTTTCCAATCAGCCAGGTTTAACTGACATGATTGTGCATTCTATTGACACTACAGGGCTCTGCCTTGCTCCCAGCAGAGCCAAAGGAGAAATGCAGAAACATATTTAGGTGGAAGTGGAAAGGGCATGCTGGATATGGGGGTGATTACTAAGCCAAAAAGTCCCTGCACATCTCCTATTGTGATGGTACCTAGAAGAGATAAAACCCCGAGGTTTTGTGTGGATTTTAGAAGGTTAAATGCTGTCACCCAAATTTACCCATGCCCTGCACCCCAGATAGAGGACCTATTGGATGCCCTTAGATGCCGATGTCCAGGAAAAAGTCAGCTTTTATAGTGGAATCTGACCTATGTGAGTTTAACGTTATGCCTTTTCGATTAATTAATGCAGGGGCTACCTTTCAGAGGCCTGTCAATGAGGTGCTGCAGAAATTACAGACCTTTGCCAGGGCCTATGTAGACAACTTGGCTACTTTTAGTGACTCCTGGCAAGACCACTTGAACCATGTGGGAATTGTATTGCAGAGGCTTAAAGATACCAACTTCACGGTCAAGGTCTCCAAATGCAAGATGTGGGCCACAGAGGTATCTTATTTGGGACACAAGGTGAACAATGGGTTTGTTCACCCTGACCCTTTAAAAACAGAAGCCATATAAAGTTGGACTGCCTCACAAACAAAGAGAGCAGGGAGAATCCTTTATTGGTGTGGCCAGCTACTACCGAATAGTTTGTAGAGGGGTTTAGTGACATTGTGGCCCACCATACTGGACCTCACCAAAAAAGGGGAAGCCAGATGGAGTTCTGGGTCTGGGAAAAAGGCTTCCAGAGCATAAAAGAGGCTTTGTCCAAAGAGCCAGTTATAGCCAACCCTGATTTCAGCAAACCCTTTTTGCCAGTGGTCCCCAAACTATGTGTGTGTGTGTGTGTGTGTGGGCTTGGAGGAACATTCAGGGTACATGGCAGGGCCCGGGCCAGTCCCTGCGGGGGCAGGGAGGGAGCACCACCCAGCCCTGCCCCCAGCTGCAGCTCTGGCCATGGCCCCCAACTCTTGGCTCCGACTGCAGCACAGCTCCACTCCCAGCCCTGGCCACAGGTCCACTCCTGGCCAAGGCCCCAGCCCCAGTCACAACTCCGCTCCCCACCCTAGCTGCCGCCCATGGTTCCGGGTGGGGGGGGGGGGAGGGTAGAATAGATTCTATTATGGGTAAGAGGCGGAGTGCAACATAAAAAGTTTGGGGACCTCTGCTTTATGATGTGCACTGATGCTTCTAACACTGGATTAGGTGCAGTGCTAATGTAGGATGCTGTGGGGGACAAGAGGTACCCTATTGCCTTCTTGAGTAAAAAACAGACCCCCACTGAACAAAACTATGCTGTCCTCGACAGGGAATGCTATGCTATGCTATTGGTGTTGGTAAGCAACTTAAGCCTTCTTTGTGTAATAAAACATTTAACAGACCACTCCCCGCTAATATGGTTGCATTGAGATAAAGGGACCAATTCCAGACGATTACACTGGAGCCCAGCTCTGCAGGAGTATGACATGGATATAATCCATAACAAGGGGAAAGAAATTGTACTGGCAGATGCCTTAACACAAAGAGGGGGACCCTCCGGCATGTTCAGGAGCATTAGCGATGCCCCTTCCTACATAGGGTGACCAGGTAGCAAGTGTGAAAAATCAGGACACTTTCTTTTTCGGGGGTGTGGGGGTGGGGTTAGTTGCATACATGAGACAAAGCCCCTATTGTCGGGACGTCGGTCACCCTGCTGAGTTTTGTGTTGGGAATGCAACACTGGCAGACTCGGTGTCAACTCACGTCAAAGCCCCAGGCCTCACTAAACAGTGACAAATGCATAGCTGGAAACCAGTCTGGCTCGCTATGATGCGGTATGATTGAAATATGACCATGTATATCATTGATATTGCCACTGTTAGACAACTGTAACAAAACATGTACAAAGTATATCATGTAAAGTGTCAATGGAAAAGTTATGATTCTCTAAAGATGATTATCCATTTTAAATTCATGTATCATCACTGTATCTGAAGTTATGAATATTGGCTATATAGATCTGTATCCCAAATGAGAAAGTTACTCACCCTGTGCAGTAACGTAGGTTCTTTGAGATGTGTGTCCCTGTGGGTGCTCCACTTTAGGTATTTGTGCACCCTTGTGCTTGTAATTGGAGATTTTTGGTAGTTCTGCCCGGTTGGGTTGCACCCGCGCAGTCCCCGTCTTTCGCTGCCTCAGGCGGTTAACTGGTGCAGTGCAACCAACCCCCCCTTTCTTCCTTCTCTACTGCAGAGACCAAGTATTAAACTCCAAAGTAGAGGGGAGGAGGGAGGGTAGTGGAGCACCCACAGGAACACACATCTCGAAGAACCTACATTACTGCACAGGGTGAGTAACTTTCTCTTCTTCGAGTACTGTCCCTGTGGGTGCTCCACTTTAGGTGACTTCCGAGCAATGCCCTCCGCTGGAAGAGAGGGCTTCAGAGTTGAAGTCGTAAGAGAAGACAGTACAGTGAGTCCAAAAGAGACATCGGACGTGCCTGTTGTTGTAATGCATAATGCTGCGTAAAGGTTATGGACTGAGCCCCAGGTTACAGCCCTACAGATATCTGTGATGGGCACGTTGTTAAGTAAAGCAACAGAGGTTGATAGGTCTCTGGTGGAATGTGTGTGAATCCCCATAGATTCATAGATATCAAGGTCAGAAGGGACCATTATGATCATCTAGTCCGACCTCCTGCACAACGCAGGCCACAGAATCACACCCACCCACTCCTGCGAAAAACCTCTCACCTATGTCTGAGCTACTGAAGTCCTCAAATTGTGGTTTAAAGACTTCAAGGAGCAGAGAATCCTCCAGCAAGTGACCCATGCCCCATGCTACAGAGGAAGGCGAAAAACCTCCAGGGCCTCTTCCAATCTGCCCTGGAGGAAAATTCCTTCCCGATCCCAAATATGGCGATCAGCTAAACCCTGAGCATATGGGCAAGATTCACCAGCCAGATACCCAGGAAAGAATTTTCTGTAGTAACTCAGATCCCACCCCATCTAACATCCCATCACAGGCCATTGGGCCTATTTACCATGAATATTTAAAGATCAATTAATCACCAAAATCATGTTATCCCATCATACCATCTTCTCCATAAACTTATCCAGTCTAATCTTAGAGCCAGATAGGTCTTTTGCCCCCACTGCTTCCCTTGGAAGGCTATTCCAAAACTTCACTCCTCTGATGGTTAGAAACCTTCATCTAATTTCAAGTCTAAACTTCCCATAGGGGGGTGGCGGTCACACTGATGGTAGCATAGTTTTATGCAATCAGAGATCTACTTGGAGAGCCTATGTTTGGCTATGGCACTCCCTTTGGAGCATTCAGTGATGGAGACGAATAGTCTGGGTAATTAATGAAATGTTCTTGTTCTGCCTATTGTGATACAGGAGGGCCAGGGAGCAGTGGTAGAGTGTTAGAGGGGAAATATATAAGCCCTAGGCTAATTAAGGCGTGGTTCCCTGTAGACTAGGGAGGGTTGCTGCAGGTTAATTGGAGCACCTGTTGTCAATTAAGGCCCTGTCAGGAACCTAGTAAAACCCCCTGCTTCAGACAGTCAGGGTAGGAGGAGGAGGAAGAAGAAGAGAGGACTGGAGCTTGGAGGTGTGTTGTGAGATTTGGAAGAGAAGAGAAGAGAAGAGAAGCAAGGGAGACGAGAAGCAAGGGAGACTCCCTCCCCCTAGCGTCTAAGGACCAAGGTAACCCCTCCTAAATGGGATGAGGGTAAGAAACCTGCAGGGGATAAGAGGGGCTGGGACTCAGAGCAAGGAGCAAATGCAGACCCCTCCCCCACTTCCCTCCTCTATCACCTTCCTGGGCCACCATATGAACATCGGCCATCTTGTCATACTATATAAAAGGCCAATGCCCTCCATACATTGAGAGTATGAAGTGTGGTCTGCCTTCTATCCTTGTGGGGCTTGGGGTAGAATGTTGGTAAGTAAATGGGTTGATTAAATGGAAGGCTAAGATGACTTTAGGTAAAAACTTGAGGTGTGGTCTCAGGGATACTTTATCTTTAAAAAAGATAGGGTATGGGGGGGGGGTCTGCCATGACAGCACCCACCTCTCCTAAATATCTGGCAGATGAAATGGACACTAGAAATGCCACCTTCATGGAAAGGTGTAGGAATGAGCATGTAGCCATGGATTCAAATGGGGAACCAGTGAGGGCCTGAAGGACTAGGTTGAGGTCCCATGGTGCAGTAGGATTGCATAGTTCTGGGTAGACATTGGTGAGGCCTTTGAGGAAACGTTTGGTGAGTGGGTGAGCAAAGACAGAATGTTGATCCACTTTGTGGTGAAAAGCTGTGATAGCGGAGAGGTGAACTCTTATTGAACTCATGGAGAGGCCTGACCTTTTAAGTTCTAAGAGGTAATCTAATATTGAGGGTAAGAAGGCTGAAATGGATGCCATCTGTTTTTGCTGGCACTAGGCATCAAATCTCTGCCACTTGAGTATATACCTGTGGCGGGTACTTGCTCTGCGACTATTCAATAATATGTTTTGTACATCTTCCAAGCAGGTCATCTCAGATCCCTTGAGCCATCGAAGAGCCACGCTCTGAGATGGGAGTATTTGTGGATCCAAAGGCAGGTGAGGCAGAAGCGGGAGGGTGAGTGGTGGACACACCACCATCCTGAGAAGGTAAGGATACCAGAATTGTTGGGACCATGCAGGGGCTATTAGGATTACTGTGGCCCTGTTCTGCCTGATCTTGTGGATCACTCGGGTCAGGAGGGGGATGGGAGAGAAGGTATATAGGAGGGGAGTGTTCCACTTGATGAGAAAGACGTCGCCTAAGGAATGTATGCCAAGACCTACCCTGGAGCAAAAACGGGGGCATCTGGTATTTTGTGCAGTTGCAAAGAGGTCTATCATTGGCAACCCCCACTGTTGGAATATGTGTTGGAGTATGCGGTTGTCAAGCTCCCACTCGTGGTCCTGAGAAAAGTGCCTGCTTAGCGCAGCCGCCGTGGTGTTCTGGCATCAAGGTGAGTATGAAGCCAAGATGTGGATATTGTGTCTGATGCACCATTGCCAGAGTCTCATGGCTTCCATGCATACGGAGTGTGATTGTGCTTCCCCTTGTCTGTTTATGTAAAACATACAAGCTATGTTGTCCGTAAGGATCTGAATGGCCTTGCCTTTGATGAGTGCTGGGAAGTGGGAGCAGGCATTGCGGATGGCTTGTAGTTCTAACAGATTTATACGGAGAAGGGATTCTGCAGGGGACCAGTGGCCTTGGACAGAATGAGGATGCAGGTGTGCCTCTCATCCCAAGAGCAAAGCACCAGTGGCGATGGTTAGTGTTGGTGGAAGGAAGGGCACCCCCGTGCAGTTGTGTCCACCAGAGTAGAGCGTCTTTTATTTTGTCCGGCATTGTGAGGCATTTGTTTATGCTGTGTTTGTGTGGGACATAATTTATATGGATCCACCCTGGCAGGCAACACATGTAATCTTGGGTGTCTGATGATGAAAGTCATGGCAGCCATGTGACCAAGAAGTTGTAGGCAAGTCCTAGCAAATACCTGGGGACCTCTTCGTGTCGTGGATATGAGGTTGGTTAGAGTGAGAAAGCACTGCCTTCGTAGAGGGGCTATGGCCTCGGGAGAATTGAGATGGGACTCAATGAACTCCAACTCTTGCACTGGCATTAGAGTGGACTTTTATGCATTTATTTGGAGACCTACTCTCTTGAAGAGGGCCACCATCTGTTCGGTGGCTTGTAACACTGCTTGCCGTGTTGGTGCTTTCAGCAGGCAGTCGTCCAAGTACGGGAATATCATGGTTCCGTTTCTGTGGAGGTAGGCCGCAACCACTGCTAGTACCTTTGAAAAAACCTGAGGGGCAATGGATAGACTGAAAGGAAGAACCTTGTATTGGAAATGTTCCTGGCCAACAGTAAATCGGAGAAACCTCCAATGGGAAGGATGGATCGTTATAAGAAAATATGCATCCTGGAGGTTGAGAGCCGGCTAATGTAGTGCCCATCTTTAAAAAAGGGAAGAAGGAGGATCCTGGGAACTACAGGCCAGTCAGCTCTCTTTCTAATGCTGGGATTATGGTGCCTAGTGTGACTACAGGCCAGTCAGCCTCACCAAAGTCCCTGGAAAAATCATGGAGCAGGTCCTCAAGGAATCAATTCTGAAGCACTTAGAGGAGGAAAGTGATCAGGAACAGTCAGCATTGATTCACCAAGGGCAAGTCATGCCTGACTAATCTAATTGCTTTCTATGATGAGATAACTGGCTCTGTGGATGAGGGGAAAGCAGTGGACGTGTTCCTTGACTTTAGCAAAGCTTTTGACATGGTCTCCCACAGTATTCTTGCCAGTAAGTTAAAGACTTATGGGCTGGATGAATGGATGATAAGGTGGATAGAAAGCTGGCTTGATTGTCGGGCTCAACAGGTAGTGATCAATGCCTCCATGCCTAGTTGGCAGCCGGTATCAAGCGGAGTGCCCCAAGGGTCGGTGGATGGTGTGGATTGTACCCTCAGCAAGTTTGCAGATGACACTAAACTGGGGGGAGAGGTAGATATGCTGGAGGGTAGGGATAGGATACAGAGGGCCCTAGACAAATTAGAGGATTGGGCCAAAAGAAATCTGATGAGGTTCAACAGAGTCCTGCACTTAGGATGGAAGAATCCCATGCACCGCTACAGACTAGGGACTGAATGGCTAGGCAGCAGTTCTGCAGAAAAGGACCTAGGGGTTACGGTGGACGAGAAGCTGGATATGAGTCAACAGTGTGCCCTTGTTGCCAAGAAGGCCAATGGCATTTTGGGATGTATAAGTAGGGGCATTGCCAGCAGATTGAGGGACGTGATCATTCCCCTCTATCTGACATTGGTGAGGCCTCATCTGGAGTACTGTGTCCAGTTTTGGGCCCCACACTACAAGAAGGACGTGGAAAAATTGGAAAATGTCCAGCGGAGGGCAACAAAAATGATTAGGGGACTGGAACACATGACTTATGAGGAGAGGCTGAGGGAACTGGGATTGTTTAGTCTGTGGAAGAGAAGAATGAGGGGGGATTTGATAGCTGCTTTCAACTGCCTGAAAGGGGGTTCCAAAGAGGATGGCTCTAGACTGTTCTCAGTGGTAGCGGATGACAGAACGAGGACTAATGGTCTCAAGTTGCAGTGGGGGAGGTTTAGGTTGGATATTAGGAGAAACTTTTTCACTAGGAGGGTAGTGAAACACTGGAATGCGTTACCTAGGGAGGTGGTGGAATCTCCTTCCTTAGAAGTTTTTAAGGTCAGGCTTGACAAAGCCCTGTCTGGTATAATTTAGTTGGGGATTGGTCCTACTATGAGCAGGGGGTTGGACTAGATGACCTCTTGAGGTCCCTTCCAACCCTGATATTCTATGATTTTATTACAGGTGGGTAGGTGGTGACCCTTTCTGGTCTGTGGGTTCTTCCTCCTCTTCCTCTCCTTCCCCTTCCAGTTCTGAAGATCCAGGTACTGAAGGTGCAGGCGATTGCTGCGTGCTGAGTCTAGAAGTGGTGGACAGTCCCTGTTGTGCGGGATAAGTTGCCCACGGGTTCCAGTATGCCCACTGGGGTAGGAGAGGCATAGGTGGACCCCAGGGTTGGCCATACCACTGTAGATGTCTGGGAGCAATGTAATATGCCCCCTGAGGGGGTCCTGATTTGGGCGGCTCATGGTGGGCAGAAGATTGTGGAGGAGAACCTCTTTGCTCTTCCTCGCTGTCCTCATCATCGCTCAAAAAGGGTGGAGCAGAGCATGGTGGAGTCGCAAGTACCGAATGTGATACGGTCATCTCGGTGCCAAGGACGGGAGAGTCAGGCGTAGATCTGACTAAGAGACCTTTGTGCCGTAGGAATTGTTGTGGTGTTTGCATGATCTGCACCGTGGGCTGTGTGATCCGCAGCGTATTTGCCGGCACTGTAGGCTGTGCTGGTGTGTGCATCGAGCATGCATTGGGGTTCCAGGAGCGAGCCACAGTCTGCACCAGTGCTGTGCTGCCGTGTGTTGATTGCGGCTTTGGCTGAGTCGGTGCCTAGGCATGGGGTTTTGATTTCCCCTTAGCGCCTTTGTCCGAGCTGGCTCTTTTAGAGTCCTTAGCCGGATGGTCCCAGTATCTCAGCTCCAGGCACTGACAATGCGATTGGTGCTGATGCTGTTTGCCTATTTGCGGAACAGCACTTCTTGGACGATTCTTACGTTGGGGATGTAGTTACCCGCTTTTTAGACACTTTTTTAGTGGGTTGATCAGAAGTTTGGGTGGAGGAGGGACCCTTGTCAGAAACTGTGGTTGGCAAGGCTTGTCCAAGTGGGGTCTGGGCTTCAGGCTCAGATGCAGGTCTAAGACTTCTCCATGAGAGAGTTTGAGTTGCAAGTCACTAGCCTTTTTTGTTCCCACAGTTAATTTGTGGCAATGAAGACACTTCCGTTTTATATGAGTTTTGCCTAGGCAGCGAACACTCTGAGCATGCCCGTCTGAAACGGGTTCTGAAAGCCTGCAGGTGAGGCAACATTTAAACCCCGGGGAACGAGGCATTTTTGTCCGTGGAGGCGTTTGCCCTTAGAGAGACTGACCATCCTAAAGGGCAAACTGAAATCTAACTTTAAACAATAATAAATATATATATTTTAGAAGAGGTGACAGGGACAAAGAAAAAACAAATCACCTAACTAAACTAATAACAGTAGTAAATAGGCTAAAAGAACTAAGTAGAAAGGCACTGCTAAGTGCTCTGACTTGGAGCCAAGGGAGGTAGAGAAGGAACTGCGGGGAGGGAGGGAGAGGTGGGTCGCACAGTGCCAGGTAACCACCCGAGGGGGAGCGAGACAGGGACCGCGCATGTGCAACCTAACCGGGCACTACTACCAAAAATCTCCAATTACGAGTGCAGGGGTGCACAAACACCTAAAGTGGAGCACACACAGGGACAGCACTCGAAGTGTTTGTTCCTGGGGTAACACCCATCAGTTAAAATCTACATTGAAGCCAAACAGCTTTGTGTTGTCCCCTTAAAGACAATTAACTCTCACAATGGGCCATACAAGAAACTCATACTGTCCAGCAAATCTTCCTGTGGATGTCTTAGCCTCCAAGTGGCCAATGGCTGTCCCTGTGAGTTAGCAAACCATGTAAGGGCACGTGACATGCTCATGTGACCCTGGACTCCCTTGAATCATCTCCATGTTGCCTCTTTCCTGCCCTGACACTCTGGACTTGTGGATTTACAACTGAAAAGAGCATAATGACTATGGACTGTGGACCTTCCAATTTTTTGGAAGTTACCAGAGACTTTACAAGCCAGCAATGTGTAACATCACTGCTACAAACCTGATATAAGAATTTTGCAATGATTGTATGTATATGACCTATTAACCATTTTAACTCTCTTCTTCTTTTCTCTTATAAATAAACCTTTAGATTTTAGCTACTAAAGAATTAGCAACAGTGTAATTATTGGGTAAGATCTGAGTTATATGTTGATCAGGTGATGTGGCTGATCTCTTGAGATCAGAAGAACCCTTGTTTGATGAAACTGGTTTTCAGTAACCACTCATCATAAAGTCAAGTGTCTGGGTGGTGAAATAAGGGCTTGGATGCCTAAGGACACTGCATTTCTGACTTCTTGTTAACGAGTGTGGTGAGACAGAAGTTTACTTTTGTTACTGGCTTGGTATAGCTAATGATAGAATAACCGTCAGTCTGGAGTAAGTCTGCCCTATTTCTCAGCAGTTTGTCCTGAATCTGGTATCCTCAGCTATAACCCACTGAAGCACGGTGACACTCACCTGTGTGTCAGTATTGTTCAGATAGATATTAGAGTAGTAAGAATGTGTTTGGTGTTCAGACCCTATGAATAGCTTGGAGGATGCTGCATGTATTAGTGTCACTGATCTGTACCCCAAGTTACAAAACAATAGCAAATATTTTCATTGCAAACCATTATAACTCACCAAACATTGTAACTCACCAAACAGGAAAGAAGCTTTCCTTAATGCAAATAGTGGCTTCCAACAGGGACGCGATCGTTCCCCTCTATTCGACATTGGTGAGGCCTCATCTGGAGTACTGTGTCCGTTTTGGGCCCCACACTACAAGAAGGATGTGGAAAAACTGGAAAGTCCAGTGGAGGGCAACAAAAATGATTAGGGGACAGGAACACATGACTTATGAGGAGAGGCTGAGGGAACTGGGATTGTTTAGTCTGCGGAAGAGAAGAATGAGGGGGGATTTGATAGCTGCTTTCAACTGCCTGAAAGGGGGTTCCAAAGAGGATGGATCTAGACTGTTCTCAGCGGTAGCTGATGACAGAACAAGTAGTAATGGTCTCAAGTTGCAGTGGGGGAGGTTTAGGTTGGATATTAGGAAAAACTTTTTCACTAGGAGGGTGGTGAAACACTGGAATACGTTACCTAGGGAGGTGGTGGAATCTCCTTCCTTAGATATTTTTAAGGTTAGGCTTGACAAAGCCCTGGCTGGGATGATTTGGTTGGGGATTGGTCCTGCTTTGAGCAGGGGGTTGGACTAGATGACCTCCTGAGGTCCCTTCCAACCCTGATATTCTATGATTAGGCAGTGCACATAGCAGCATGCCATTCTTTCCTGAGCAGGAGTTATGCAGCTAACAAGAGCAACACTGGAATGCCACACAAGGAAAAAGGAAAGTGTTTTTCCTCTTTTGGCTATGATCTGTGACTTATTAAAGCAAAGGAGGCAGAGGACATGCTTGCTGACAAGGACATGTGCATGAGGGTGCACGTTCTGGTGAATGGGTACTATACATCCAAGTGAAAGCTGAACAATGGCTAATTAAACTAGCCTGTCTTTGCTTGGAGAGAATTCAAGAGTTTTCCCTGTAGTTTATTCAAAATGGTATAAAAGACTTTGTTTTTCTAAAGTAAAAACAGAACTCCAGTGATTCCATTGCAACGTTTCATCCAGCCACAGCTACAAATTTATTCTAAAGCATGTATACTAATCCCCTCATATTGTACAAAGAGGCCAGCAAAATGATTCAACCCAACAAATACCCACTGGCAGCATCACATCTCTTGCACCATCTACCTAACATGGAACCTGTCTTAGGATACAGTCTATGCAGCAGACCGAGCATATCCTTTGCAGCTTGTTTGTGAGCAGTATAGGAGAGCCAGAATTGGTTCTGAATCTGATTTTTGAGAAATACACTCAAAGCATTAGCTCAATGCTCACACAACACCCAGCTGTTTAAAGTCCCTTCTCCTTCTCCTCTCTTCCTTTAACAACCTCATTTGATGGCAGGTTTTGGACTGCTACCAATTGGCTAGCAAAATACAGATAAGGATAGGTTAGCACATGTATGTGGAGACATGGGGGAGGGAAGAGGAAGAGTGGAAGAAAGCAGGTGGTAGTGACAAAAGCAGCAAGGTGGTAATGAGGAAAAGAGAAGGAGCTAAAACAAAGGATCTGAGAAGGGAGAATGGGGGCGGGGGTAGAAGAAGAGTGAATGAAAGGAATACAGGAACAGGCCATCTCTTGGCCCAAATCATTGTTATTTGGGTGCACTGTAGAGATCACCAGTAAGCACTTCATCTCTGCACACTACACTTGTATTCTGTGGAGGTGCCAGCCTATAATGAATCCCAAACCCCAGAAATGCAATCGACTCTCCTTGCTGGGAAAGTCCTGGAGGAGACTTTTGTGTGTGTGTGTTTTAATCTGTTTACAGAGAAATATTCCTGCTAAGCTAGTGGCACAGGGAAATGAGAAAACTAACAGCAATGACTTCACCCAATTGCAGAAGATAATTCAGCCATACAAATATTGCAGAGATTTGAACTTATCTAGGTAAGAAGTATTTCTTACCGTGAAACGTTTTGGATAAAATGATGGACTTGGGAGTTAAGAACACTATTCGTGACCTTGCCAATGTTTCACTATGTCCCTTCACCTCTTTATACCTCCATTTCCACCTCTGTAGAAGGGGGATATTACTTCCCTTGCAGGGATCAAGGCAGTAATGCTTGGGAAATGCTTTCAGGTCCTTAGAGGAAAAGGGTTGTTATACACATATACACAGTTACAACTTTGAGCAAAAAGCCTTTTGAACTGGGTTTGAGTATTAAAGGTCTTGTTTTCATTGACACTGATCCCCTTTCCCGCACTCTGGGACTGGTAATTTATACCTGCTGTAAGGCCCTTGTACATTGCCAGAGTGCAAAGGCGCCTTAGTGTCAAGGAGAATTAGAGCTTAAATATTTATCTTATGGAAGGGGTGCTCTGCGTTCCATACCATGGGAGGGGAAGGGTGTGAGCAGACTCAGGGAGAGGAGATGCCCTGTCACTTCCGCCCAGTACTCTGACCAGAGTTCATAGAATCAAAGAATATTAGGGTTGGAAGAGATCTCAGGAAGTCATCTAGTCCAACCCCCTGCTCAAAGCAGGACCAACACCAACTAAATCATCACAGCCAAGGCTTTGTCAAGCTGGGCTTTAAAAACCTCTAAGGATAGAGATTCCACCACCTCCCTAGGTAACCCATTCCAGCGCTTCACCACCCTCCTAGTGAAAGTGTTTCCTAATATCCAACCTAGACCTCCCCCACTGCAACTTGAGACCACTGCTTCTTGTTCTGTCATCTGCCACCACTGAGAACAGTCTAGATCCATCCTCTTTGGAACCCCCCTTCAGGTAATTGAAGGCTGCTATCAAATCCCCCTTTGCTCTTCTCTTCTGCATACTAAATAACCCCAGTTCCCTCAGCCTCTCCTCACGTGCCACAGCCCCCTAATCATTTTCGTTGCCCTCCGCTGGACTCTTTCCAATTTGTCCACATCCCTTCTGTAGTGGGGGGAACCAAAACTGGACACAATACTCCAGGTGTGGCCTCACCAGTGCCAAATAGAGGGGAATAATCACTTCCCTCGATCTGCTGGCAATGTTCCTACTAATACAGCTCAATATGCCATTGGCCTTCCTGGCAACAGGGGCACACTGCTGACTCATATCCAGCTTCTCATCCACTGTAATCCCCAGGTCCTTTTCTGCGCAACTGCTGCTTAGCCAGTCGGTTCCCAGCCTGTAGCAGTGCATGGGATTCTTCCTTCCTTAGTGCAGGACTCTGCACTTGACCTTGTTGAACCTCATCAGATTTCTTTTAGCCCAATCCTCCAATTTGTCTAGCTCACTCTCGACCCTATCCCTACCCTCCAGCGTATCTGCCTCTCCCCCCAGTTTAGTAGCATCTGCGAACTTGCTGAGGGTGCAATTAATCTCATCATCCAGATCATTAATAAGATATTGAACAAAACCGGCCCCAGGACCGACCCCTGGGGCACTCCGCTTGATACCGGCTGCCAACTAGACATCGAGCCATTGATCACTACCTGTTGAGCTTGACAATCTAGCCAGCTTTCTATCCACCTTATAGACCATTCATCCAATCCATACTTTTTTAACTTGCTGGCAAGAATACTGTGGAAGACTGTATCAAAAGCTTTGCTAAAGTCAAGATATATCTCATCCACTGCTTTCCCCATATCCACAGAGCCAGTTATCTCATCATAGAAGGCAATCAGTTTGGTCAGGCATGACTTGCCCTTGGTGAATCCATGTTGACTGTTCCTGATCACCTTCCTCTCCTTCAAGTGCTTCAAAATGGATTCCTTGAGGACCTGCTCCATGATTTTGTCAGGGACTGAAGTGATGCTGATTGGTCTGCAGTTCCCCGGGTTCTCTTTTTTCCCTTTTGAAAATATGGGCACCATGTTTGCCTTTTTCCAATTATCCAGAACCTCCCCCGAGCGCCATAAATTTTCAAAGATAATGGCCAATGGCTCTGCAATCACACCAGGCAACTCCCTCAGCACCCTTGGATGCATTAGATATGGACCCATGGACTTGTGCATGTCCAGCTTTTCTAAATAGTCCTTAACCTGTTCTTTCACCACTGAGGGCTGCTCACCTACTCCCCATGCTCTGTTGTACGGTGCACAGTCTGGGAGCTGACCTTGTTTGTGAAGGCTGAGGCAAAAAAAGCATTGAGTACTTCAGCTTTTTCCATATCATCTGTCACTATGTTTCAGAGTAACAGCCGTGTTAGTCTGTATTCGCAAAAAGAAAAGGAGTACTTGTGGCACCTTAGAGACTAACCAATTTATTTGAGCATAAGCTTTCGTGAGCTACAGCTCACTTCATCGGATGCATACTGTGGAAAGTGTAGAAGATCTTATTATATACACACAAAGCATGAAAAAATACCTCCTCCCACCCCACTCTCCTGCTGGTAATAGCTTATCCAAAGTGACCACTCTCCTTACATTGTGTATGATAATCAAGTTGGGCCATTTCCAGCACAAATCCATGGTTTAACAAGAACGTCTGGGGGGGGGGTAGGAAAAAACAAGGGGAAATAGGCTACCTTGCATGATGACTAAGCCACTCCCAGTCTCTATTCAAGCCTAAGTTAATTGTATCCAATTTGCAAATGAATTCCAATTCAGCAGTTTCTCGCTGGAGTCTGGATTTGAAGTTTTTTTTGTTGTCAAATAGCGACTTTCACGTCTGTAATCGCGTGACCAGAGAGATTGAAGTGTTCTGACTGGTTTATGAATGTTATAATTCTTGACATCTGATTTGTGTCCATTTACTCTTTTACGTAGAGACTGTCCAGTTTGACCAATGTACATGGCAGAGGGGCATTGCTGGCACATGATGGCATATATCACATTGGTGGATGTGCCGGTGAACGAGCCTCTGATAGTGTGGCTGATGTTATTAGGCCCTGTGATGGTGTCCCCTGAATAGATATGTGGGCACAGTTGGCAACGGGCTTTGTTGCAAGGATAGGTTCCTGGGTTAGTGGTTCTGTTGTGTGGTATGTGGTTGCTGGTGAGTATTTGCTTCAGGTTGGGGGGCTGTCTGTAGGCAAGGACTGGCCTGTCTCCCAAGATTTGTGAGTGTTGGGTCATCCTTCAGGATAGGTTGTAGATCCTTAATAATGCTGTCAAGGTTCCTCCCCCACTCTGAACTCTAGGGTACAGATGTGGGGACCTGCATGAAAAACCTCCTAAGCTTATCTTTACCAGCTTAGGTCAAAACTTCCCCAAGGTACAAAATATTCCACCCTTTTTGTCCTTGGATTGGCCGCTACCACCACCAAACAAATACTGGTTACTGGGGAAGAGCTCTTTGGACACGTCTTTCCCCCCAAAATACTTCCCAAAACCTTGCACCCCACTTCCTGGACAAGGTTTGGTAAAAAGCCTCACCAATTTGCCTAGGTGACTACAGACCCAGACCCTTGGATCTTAAGAACGATGAAGAATCCTCCCAACACTTGCACCCCCCCTTTCCAGAGAAATGTTGGATAAAAAGCCTCACCAATTGGCATAGGTGACCACAGACCCAAACCCTTGGATCTGAGAACAATGAAAAAGCATTCAGTTTTCTTACAAAAAGACCTTTAATAGAAATAGAAGTAAATAGAAATAAAAAAAAAAAACCCCTGTAAAATCAGGATGGTAAATACCTTACAGGGTAATTAGATTCAAAACATAGAGAACCCCTCTAGGCAAAAACCTTAAGTTACAAAAAAGATACACAGACAGAAATAGTTATTCTATTCAGCACAATTCTTTTCTCAGCCATTTAAAGAAATCATAATCTAACACGTACCTAGCTAGATTACTTACTAAAAGTTCTAAGGCTTCATTCCTGGTCTATCCCCGGCAAAGACAGAATATAGACAGACACACAGACCCTTTGTTTCTCTCCCTCCTCCCAGCTTTTTAAAGTATCTTGTTTCCTCATTGGTCATTTTGGTCAGGTGCCAGCGAGGTTACCTTTAGCTTCTTAACCCTTTACAGGTGAGAGGAGATTTCCTCTGGCCAGGAGGGATTTTAAAGGGGTTTACCCTTCCCTTTATATTTATGACAAATGCGTTGGAGGGGTTTTAGTTGGGGGCTGAAGGTGACGGCTAGTGGCTTTCTGCTTTTTTCTTTGTTAGGCCTGTCCTGTAGTAGGTGACTTCTGGGAACTCTTCTGGCTTTATCAATCTGTTTCTTCACATCCGCAGGTGGGTATGACAGCAGGATTGTCTGGCTATGTAGACTCCCTCCACAGGCCCTATGCTACCAGTACTCCCAGCTACCTTCGAGACACCACTGACTTCCTGAGGAAACTACAATCCATCGGTGATCTTCCTGATAACACCATCCTGGCCACTATGGATGTAGAAGCCCTCTACACCAACATTCCACATAAAGATGGACTACAAGCCATCAAGAACACTATCCCCGATAATGTCACGGCTAACCTGGTGGCTGAACTTTGTGACTTTGTCCTTACCCATAACTATTTTACATTTGGGGACAACGTATACCTTCAGATCAGCGGCACTGCTATAGGTACCCGCATGGCCCCACAGTATGCCAACATTTTTATGGCTGATTTAGAACAACGCTTCCTCAGCTCTCGTCCCCTAATGCCCCTACTCTACTTGCGCTATATTGATGACATCTTCATCATCTGGACCCATGGAAAAGAAGCCCTTGAGGAATTCCACCATGATTTCAACAATTTCCATCCCACCATCAACCTCAGCCTGGTCCAGTCCACACAAGAGATCCACTTCCTGGACGCTACAGTGCTAATAAAGGATGGTCACATAAACACCACCCTATACCGGAAACCTACTGACTGCTATTCCTACCTACATGCCTCCAGCTTTCACCCTGACCACACCACACGATCCATCGTCTACAGCCAAGCTCTGCGATACAACCACATTTGCTCCAACCCCTCAGACAGAGACAGACACCTACAAGATCTCTATCAAGCATTCTTACAACTACAATACACACCTGCAGAAGTGAAGAAACAGATTGATAGAGCCAGAAGAGTTCCCAGAAGTCACCTACTACAGGACAGGCCTAACAAAGAAAATAACAGAACGCCACTAGCTGTCACCTTCAGCCCCCAACTAAAACCCCTCCAACGCATTATTAAGGATCTACAACCTATCCTGAAGGATGACCCAACACTCTCACAAATCTTGTGAGACGGGCCAGTCCTTGCCTACAGACAGCCCCCCAACCTGAAGCAAATACTCACCAGCAACCACATACCACACAACAGAACCACTAACCCAGGAACCTATCCTTGCAACAAAGCCCGTTGCCAACTGTGCCCACATATCTATTCAGGGGACACCATCACAGGGCCTAATAACATCAGCCACACTATCAGAGGCTCGTTCACCGGCACATCCACCAATGTGATATATGCCATCATGTGCCAGCAATGCCCCTCTGCCATGTACATTGGTCAAACTGGACAGTCTCTACGTAAAAGAATAAATGGACACAAATCAGATGTCAAGAATTATAACATTCATAAACCAGTCAGAACACTTCAATCTCTCTGGTCACGCGATTACAGACGTGAAAGTCGCTATTTGACAACAAAAAAACTTCAAATCCAGACTCCAGCGAGAAACTGCTGAATTGGAATTCATTTGCAAATTGGATACAATTAACTTAGGCTTGAATAGAGACTGGGAGTGGCTTAGTCATCATGCAAGGTAGCCTATTTCCCCTTGTTTTTTCCTACCCCCCCCCCCAGACGTTCTTGTTAAACCATGGATTTGTGCTGGAAATGGCCCACCTTGATTATCATACACATTGTAAGGAGAGTGATCACTTTAGATAAGCTATTACCAGCAGGAGAGTGGGGTGGGAGGAGGTATTTTTTCATGCTTTGTGTGTATATAATAAGATCTTCTACACTTTCCACAGTATGCATCCGATGAAGTGAGCTGTAGCTCACGAAAGCTTATGCTCAAATAAATTGGTTAGTCTCTAAGGTGCCACAAGTACTCCTTTTCTTTTTGTCACTATGTTGCCTCCCCCATTCAGTAAGGGGCCCACACTTTCCCTGACCACCTTCTTGCTGCTAACATACCTGTAGAAACCCTTCTTGTTACCCTTCACATCCCTTGCTAGCTGCAACTCCCCAGTCGTGCCTTGGCCTTCCTGATTACACCCCTGAATGCTCTAGCAATATTTTTATACTCCTCCCTAGTCATCTGTCCAAATTTTCACTTCTTGTAAGCTTCCTTTTTGAGTTTTAGCCAAGCTGGTTGCCAGCCATATTTGCTATTCAATACATTTCTTTATTTATATATTTTAACTCAAATATCTGCATGCACTCTCAATCAGTGTAAACCCCACTGACAGGACTGCAAAAATGTGACAAAATGAGTGCTGCAAAAAAGCCCCCATACCCATGTAACAGAACAACAGCAAACAAATGCTGTTCCCAATCAGCAGCCAGACTGGGTTTTAGCATTAAACCCCCAGATCTAACCAGTGATTTTAATTCAGGGCTGGGTGGGTCTCTGTACATCTTGGCAGAAGGCCAGGCAAAGCTCCTAGGCAGCCTAATGTCTACGTGGTGGTCTGGCAGCATGAGTGGGGCGAACATTCACGCCCCCACCCTTTTTTTTCTTCTTCCCAAAATGTTAGTTAAAAAAACCCAAAGCTTTAGTTAAAGTTACAGTAGACCAAATCCATCCCTGATGGACGTGCTTTGAACTGTGCAATGTGCGCTGCATTACAAGTGCTCATTGGGAGAATGAAGGTCCTGGAGGACATTCAAAAAGCTAAAAAATTGATTACTGTCTCTTCTCATTAAAAAAGTAGCCAAAGGAATCATGGTAAAACAAATCTTTACCTGTGTTACCAGTAACAGCTTTCATGATTAAAATTTTGAGAAGCAGGTTTCATTTAATCATTTGTGATGTTTGCTTCCTTTTCTGCATTTCTCCCAGACCATACTGTTTCTAGCTAAGTCTCACTTCTGTGCAGTTTTTTTAACAAAAGGTTTGTTCCTTCTGGATTTCCAATGCTGCAGAGGAAGGGATAAATCACTCCAAGAAACAGACTGCAATTCATTGGTTGTTTCACCAATAAAACAGATAAGGGAGATTTTCACAGGCACAAGTATCAGCTAGGTGCCTAACTCCATTGAGTGGCACTGGGAGCTGGATGCCTAGCTGCCTCTGAGATTTCTTCCCCTAATTGTTTAATTTAAACTACCTGCACATGTCCCTTTATCTTCAGGGGTAACAATGCATGCAATACTCCAATACACTGGCACATGGTCCTCTCTAGAAGACTTAGAATTTGAAAACAGCTCACACTAACCAGGGAGGAGAAACAAGTCAGAGGGTAATTTTTTGGGTAAGGAGTGAGGAAAATCATTGATGCAGGCAATCAAAAGTGGAGATTCGACTCTAACTATAGTGTCAGAGAGGGAGGCAAATAAATGAGCATTGTACATGTTTCATCACTAATGCTGGATGTTTCCTTTGCAAAAGGCATTCCCAGGTGCCAGCAACAATTTATTTGGACCCCAGTTTGCAGCGTGACAGGGGTAAAAGGAACAGGTAAAGGTTGATGGACACGGTCTATGGAGAACAGTTCATTCTACAATGATAAGAAGGTGGCCCCTGATAACTGGGTCCATAATGGGGCTTTGGAGCCTTCCATAATTTGTCCATCACATGTGCGTGCATGGCCAGTTGCCTGCCAATTCCATGAATCTAAGCAGCAGGCTCAATACTCTCCCAGATCATAAACACCAAATTACATTGGAAAAAGCAAGAAGGAAGCTCTTGAAAGGCATAAGTACACAGAGACAAGCTCACGTCCTTGTCATTGACAGAAACATCAGTCCACAGCTTTTCAAGCTAGGCCCACAGCTCTCATTGTTATTGTTCCTACTGAAAAGCTGTACATTTGTTCCACCTTCCCAGGCCAGTTTTTAGGCACATGTTTTAAAAACAAAGGTTCACATGAAGAGAAGCCTTTTATCGCCTCATATCCAGTCAGGCACTGCTGGAGAGCACTTAGAATGCCACGTCTCTGGTCTGTTTGTGTTCTCATACTGCACACATCACTGTGGTACCTAAGCATTCCCCTTTGTGCTGGCCCAGGCTGGATGGAACAGATTACGTTTCTCTTACGCACAAAGGACCTCCCCAGGAGAGAATGAATCTCTCTGAGGCATGACGTCTCCAGAGTTTCTTCTGGGGTAGAGCAGCTCCACACTGCCCCCTATGTCTTAAAAGCCACAATCTAGCCCAATGGATTTGAGGGGGTTCCTTTTACATCCCAAGGAAAGAAAATACCAGAGTTTCAGCATCTCTTATGAATTTTTTTTTTTTTAAATAAATAAGGGACCTGGTGCCAGGGACATGTTACTGAAATCATTCACTGGAATTCTTTAGCTTGTGTTATGCAGCAGGTCACACCGAGACTGTGGCCCCTTCTGGACTTAAAATCTATAAATCTGCCTCATGTTTTCCATTATGAATTTTCAAGGCCAGTTATGCGCACATTATCATGGATTCAGAAGTATTAAACCAATCTGAACTACTTCTGTAAACTTCCAGCAGAATGTGATGCAATCATGTCAAGCAGCCACAGAAACCATTTACAAAGATGTGGTTTACAAAAATAAAATAATGTATTCATAGCACTTTGAAAATTTGCTGGGATTTCCAACATTCAATAATGCTAAAGAACACAAGATACTATCACAGCCCTACTTTGGTTCTAATCAGAAATGGGAGAAGAGAAGACAACTCCATGAAGTTTATTAGGGACCTTTCTATGTGGATTTAATTTACCTGGGAAACACTTAAGATGCTGTGACGATGTATGCTAGATACAGCAAACTGATAGATTCGGTAGGTTGGTAAGGGGTACTAGCGAAGACATATCCAAGGTGACAGATCCATTTGTTTTATTTATTATCTGGATCATACTTCTCCATGACACCATTTGTGACATTCTAGCATATAAAACCTCATCTGGCAGGTGATAAGCACCTTTGGCTCACACTGATTCCAATGAGAGTCTAGGATGATCAGTACAAGAGGGCCGAGCATAGAATCATTAGGGTTGGAAGAGACGTCAGAAGGTCATCTAATCCAACCCCCTGCTCAAAGCAGGACCAACACCAACTAAATCACCCCAGCCAGGGCTTTGTCAAGCCAGGCCTTAAAAACCTCTAAGGATGGAGATTCCACCACCTCCCTAGGTAACGCATTCCAGTGCTTCACCACCCTCCTAGTTTTTATAGGCTTTCCTAATATCAAACCTAGACCTCCCCCACTGCAACTTGAGACCATTGCTCCTTGTTCTGTCATCTGCCACCACTGAGAACAGCCTAGCTCCATCCTCTTTGGAACCCCCCTTCATGTAGTTGAAGGCTGCTATCAAATCCCCCCCTCATTCTTCTCTTCTGCAGACTAAATAAGCCCAGTTCCTCAACCTATCCTCATAAGTCATGTGCCCCAGCCCCCTAATCATTTTTGTTGCCCTCCGCTGGACTCTTTCCAATTTGTCCACGTCCTCACTGTAGTGGGGGGCCCAAAACTGGTCACAATACTCCAGATGTGGCCTCACCAGTGCCAAATAGAGGGGAATAATCACTTCCCTTGATCTGCTGGCAATGTTCCTACTAATGCAGCCCAATATGCTGTTAGCCTTCTTGGCAACAAGGGTACATTGTTGACTCATATCCAGCTTCTTGTCCATTGTAATCCCCAGGTCCTTTTTTGCACAACTGCCGCTTAGCCAGTTGGTCCCCAGCCTGTAGCAGTGCTTGGGATTCTTCCGTCCTAAGTGCAGGACTCTGCACTTGCCCTTGTAGAACCTTGTCAAGGTTCCTCCCCCACTCTGAACTCTAGGGTACAGATGTGGGGACCTGCATGAAAACCTCCTAAGCTTACTTTTACCAGCTTAGGTTAAAACTTCCCCAAGGTACAAATTAATTTTATCCTTTGTCCTTGGAATATCCACTGCCACCACCAAACTCTAACTGGGTTTACTGGGAAACGTAGTTTGGACACGTCTTTCCCCCCAAAATCCTCCCAACCCTTGCACCCCACTTCCTGGGAAAGGTTTGGTAAAAATCCTCACCAATTTGCATAGGTGACCACAGACCCAAACCCTTGGATCTGAGAACAATGAAAAAGCATTCAGTTTTCTTACAAGAAGACTTTTAATAGAAGTGAAGAATTCACCTCTGTAAAATCAGGATGGTAGATACCTTACATGGTAATTAGATTCAAAACATAGAGAATCCCTCTAGGCAAAACCTTAAGTTACAAAAAAGACACACAGACAGGAATAGTCATTCTATTCAGCACAATTCTTTTCTCAGCCATTTAAAGAAATCATAATCTAACACATACCTAGCTAGATTACTTACTAAAGTTCTAAGACTCCATTCCTGGTCTATCCCCGGCAAAAAAAAAAACATATAGACAGACACAGACCCTTTGTTTCTCTCCCTCCTCCCAGCTTTTGAAAGTATCTTGAGTCCTCATTGGTCATTTTGGTCAGGTGCCAGCGAGGTTACCTTTAGCTTCTTAACCCTTTAAAGGGGAGAGGATTTTTCCTCTGGCCAGGAGGGATTTTTAAAGGGGTTTACCCTTCCCTTTATATTTATGACAAACCTCATCAGATTTCTTTTGGCCCAATCCTCCAATTTGTATATAGCATATTGGAGAGAAGGAATAACAGAGCTTTTTTCTAGAGTCCGCTGTTTGGACAGCTATTTGGATCATGTGGTCAGCCAGACTTTAACTCTTCCTAGACTTCCTAGGGAGTTTAAAGATTACTGGAAAAATAATTTTGTTTTAGATTTGTATAATGACACATAAAGGCAAAAAACTAATATGAGTAGGAGAACAGTGGAGAGTCAGTATAAACATGAATGTAAAAATGAATCCGATGAAGTGAGCTGTAGCTCACGAAAGCTTATGCTCAAATAAATTGGTTAGTCTCTAAGGTGCCACAAGTACTCCTTTTCTTTTTGCGAATACAGACTAACACGGCTGTTACTCTGAAACCTTTTTCTAGTGTATATCCTCAGGCTGCTTTTACTGCATCATTTCTTTCTTCCCATCATATCTGGTCCTGTTAACCTCCTTCTGGCTCTACAGAGCCACCCTCTGTCCACAGAGACAGCACAGACTCCATAGCAAGGCCCCTTGCCCCACTTCATCACCCTATACCCACTATGATCACCCAGGAGTCTGTTTATAAGCACACCTACAGTGCCCCCTCCACTCTAACCCCTCCCCCCATGTTTTTAAGAGATAAGCATGAAAAATGTACAACAAAATGGTTCATTTCAAGACTAATGGATCAAATTCATCCCTGGTGTAACTCCACTGAAGCCAATGTCATTATACCAAGGATGCTCTTGTCAGCTACAGTGATTTTGCTGTGGAATGGGACAAATGTTGGTTGTCAAGAGATGATATTTCCCTTTTTCCTTCAAGAGCAGGGGTAAACTCTAATTAAAAAACACTCCTAAGAGCTGCCAACTTCAAACTGCATGAAGAGGTCCTGAGTTTCACAGACCTGTATCTATTTTGGGATAATGGGAGGTGATAATTGCAACTGCTCTGGGAACAAAGGAGGAAACATGACTTGCTTGAGGGGATTAAATGACAGCTCCTCATGAACACAAAAGAATGTAGAGATTCCCATGTGATCCTTCTTTCATCTCCAAAATGCATAGTCTGGCTCCCCTGGCTGACAGACAAAGTTACACTGGTTAAACAGATTGAGGCTTTGTCTACTCTGGCACTTTCGATGTTAAAACTTTTGTCTCTCAGGGGTGTGAAGAAACACTCCTCCGAATGACAAAAGTTTTAATGACGAAAAGTGCCAGTGTGGATAGCACTTTGGCGGTGGGAACTGCACTCCCAGCAATGAAGCTACTGCCCCTCATTGGAGGAGGTTTTATTTTGTCTCCAGAAGAGCTCTAACACGGTCATAAAGAGTGGCTAGACAGCACATCTTACAATGGTGTGGCTGCAGCGGCAAGCCGCGCTGTTGTAAGGTGTACAGTGTAGACATAGTCTGAGTAAAACCATTGCAACACTGTGTGTACCTTCTAGGAACAAGCGAAACACGTACAAGCCAGGTTTAAACTGAGATCAGAGCATTCATGCACAAAGCTACAGCAATTTAACTGAAATGGTTTAACACTGCACCTTTAGTTAAACTGGTACAACTTCTGTGTTCAGCTCAGGCCTAAGAGAAATCTGTATGCATGCGTATTTGTACTTTTTACCTCAGTCCTGGAGCCTTAAAACTCCCTGCCAATAAACATTGTACACAAGAGCAATTTTAATGTGCCCGGACTCCATATTTGCGCAGCTCTCTAATATCACATACTAGATATTAGTCATGCCATTTCTTTCTAACCTTTATCTCATCTTTCCTGTGTTGTATGTTATTGGCCTTATAGGTAGATTTAAAAAATGCATTGTACCTAAGGGCAACATACAATTGGGAATCCCCAGAGATATATTACTCAAAAGA
Source organism: Natator depressus (assembly GCF_965152275.1). Classification (NCBI taxonomy): domain Eukaryota; kingdom Metazoa; phylum Chordata; order Testudines; family Cheloniidae; genus Natator; species Natator depressus. The sequence continues at coordinate 40,743,000 of NC_134241.1, read as the reverse complement.
GTCCTCATCAGATCATATAGGAGTCGATTTGAATCACAGCCCCCAACCTGGAAAAACAGGTTATTTAAGGATAAGCCAGGGAGACTGTATCAATGGGAGACAACCTATTAAAGCTTCACAGTTAGCCTCTTACAAAGGACGCACTAAACAGATGGCATCAAGACATCTAGGAGAGAAGTCTGCGAAGTTTCCATTCCATACATATTTGTGTACCTATACTCCCTACATCACTAATCACCTCCCTCTGTTGAAATATTTTACACTTGAACCCTAGCTCAGAGGTTGCTTCAGCCCACACAGGAACCCAAGGGCAACTTTTATTTTTGAACACATGGGCTATTTCTTGGAGCCTTTGCTAAATGCTCTCCTAATGCACTGGCCAGGTGATCCGTGATGAGACATTTTTAGTGTAGGGCTGGCAGGGTTTATTTCTCTTACAGAATCATTTTCCTGGTGCAGTACATATGCTATTGAAATTGTTTACATGTCCCTCTTGCTTAGTTCTGTCTTCTGTTGCTGTGAAGTGTTTTCTGTTACGAAAATTTATAGGCACATTCTCTGCTTGCCATAGGACCAGTGAACCAAGAGGCTTTGCTGAAGAGCAGTTGCTACAAGCAGTGGGCAAAACTGCACATTTTCTTTTGGCTGTGGTGACATTGCCTAAATTTCATCATCACTCTGATAAAATCTTCCTAAGCTGCCTGGATCATACTGCCCAGGCATGATGGCAATGAGCAAACCATACATAATACAGTAACTCCTCACTTAACGTCGTCCCGGTTAACATTGTTTCGTTGTTACATTGCTGATCAATTAGGGAACATGCTCGTTTAAAGTTGCGCAATGCTCCCTTATAACTTTGTTTGGCAGCTGCCTGCTTTGGCCACTGTTTGCAGGATTCTCTGGAAGAGCAGCCCCTCCTCGTGGGGATTAGAACCAGGGGGGGCCGGCAGCCCCCCCCATCCGCTCCACAAAATTTCCTGTAAGGTATGTAGCTCGGCAACTGCCCAGCCTCAGTTCAGGTGGCCCTCCCCGTACTGCCATGCTGCTCCTGACCTGCCCTCTATCTTGCAGCTGCTCTCGGGAGTTTCTGCTTGCTGAGAAAGGGGGGGAGAGGGGTGCTGATGTCAGGATGTCCCCCTGTTCCTGCCCCCACCCCCCCCGCTCCGTACCCCCTCTCCACAAAGTGGAGGAGGGGACAGTCACAGGGCTGGAGACAGAATGGGGGGGAGCTTGCAGGAAGCTGTTGCTTCCTGGCTGATCTGCTTAAAAGGGCAACATACTTGAAGTGGCATCAGACTACTTAAAGGGGCATTGCACATCTCTCTCTCTCACTCATGCATGCACCCCCCAGCACTCTGGAAAGTCAGCACCTATGCAGCCATGAATGTGCTGTCAGGAGGAGGGAATGGTGCTCTTCAGCTGAATAGCATGGGTTTATCATTATGTTCAGTTTTCGCAGGGAAGTGTTTGCAGCTACTGCCCTGCATCTATTGTGTTTCCTCCCTCCTGCCTCAGTCCATGCTGCCTTGTAGAGTGTGAGGCTTCATTAACAACAGCATATTAACCCTTGCGGGCTCAGCCGAGTGCTAGTTCATCATTTAGTGGAAAAAAGAAAAGGAGTACTTGTGGCACCTTAGAGACTAACCAATTTATTTGAGCATAAGCTTTCGTGAGCTACAGCTCACTTCACGAAAGCTTATGCTCAAATAAATTGGTTAGCCTCTAAGGTGCCACAAGTACTCCTTTTCTTTTTTGCGTATACAGACTAACACGGCTGTTACTCTGAAACATTTAGTGGAAAGGCATTCCTGGGAAATATTTCACCCTCTTACTCCACCACCTCAACCAAGCTTTACAATCATTCATTGCTGCGTACAATATTAAACTGTTTGTTTAAAATTGTTTAAAACTTATACTGTATATGTACATAATGTCTTTTGTCTGGCGAAAAAAAATTCCCTGGAACTTAACCCCCCGATTTACATTAATTCTTATGGGGAAATTGGATTTGTTTAAGATTGTTTCGCATAAAGTCACATTTTTCAGGAACATAACTACAACGTTAAGCGAAGCATTACTGTACTTGGGAGAGAAACTGTCCTGAAATAGGTCTATCTTCTTGAAATAACTTCATGTTCAGAAGTTTCTCCTACATAGCAACTCCTATGGCGGTAGCGTGTAGTTTCCTAGAGAGTTCTACTTGATGAAAAAACACTGCTGACAATAAAAGACAGAGGGATATTTATACAGAAATCCCTACAAGAATTTTTATTCATACCATATGACTTTTGAATTATAACCATTTAGACCCATTGACAAAATGCAAAGGAGAAAAGAGACTGCAGTATGGAGAACTGGATCTTCTGCTTTTTAGTATTTAAATTAAGTAAATTCATTAAAACATATATTTGAGCTAATAAATATTTTGCTTTAAAGCCCTACATATTGGCCATTTATGTTTTTTTGTGCTCCATGGTCCCATGTTAATCACCCTAGCATTAGACTGGCTAGAAACAGCCTAAAACAATGGCAGAAAATGGAAATAGTTTGTAATTTCTCAGCTTAAACCCATATTTAACAAGTCTCTACATTAATATCAGCGTATTTCTTTTCCTGGGAATTCTCTGGTTTAAATAACAAGACTGAAAGCCTTAAATATAAATGTTTGGGCTGCCTAGTTCTCTTCTGTCCACTGGGCAGTGATGATAGCCTGCACACAGTTATCTGCTCATAACAGCAGCTGGACTCTTATTTATAAAATATTAGGCTTTACATTTTGGCAATTAAAAACCTGGCAAAAGAGTGAATTCACACAGAAATCAGATGGCTTCATTTGACCAGAATTAACTGTTAAAATGGGTTTAATCTATTAAAAGCCAAATTCATTTTTCCTGCACATTTAAAAATGTTAACTTTATAACCAAGAATAATTACCAATTTGGTAGCTGGTGGAATTTCTATTGTATATGACAAATCTCCCGTACCAAACTCTACTTAAAACAGCCAAGAGCGCCTAGGCTACTTACAATGAATCTTTTAGTTATATAATAACAAACCACATGCAGGGCTGCCAGATATAACACAGTTGGAAACAGCCAAAGAGAAAACTGTGCCTGGAAGCAGTGAAAGCAGAAAGTTAATGTACACTAGTCTACACTACTGCAGTAAATCGATCTAATTTACGTAACTTCAGTTACGTGAATAATGTAACTGAAGTCGATGTAGTTAGATCCACTTACTGTGGTGGCTATACCGCGCTGTGTCGACGGGAGAGCGTCTCCTGTCGACTTCCCTTATGTTTCTCGGGGAGGTGGAGTACACAAATCGATGGGAGAGTGCTCTCTCATCGATTTAACGTGTCTTCACCAGACCCGCTAAATCGACACTCGCTGCATCGATTGCAGCAGTGCTGATCTACTGGTAAGTATAGACATGCCCTAAGGGTGTCAGTGTGTGCACTCCAACATGCTCTAGGAGAATGCTGACTATTGTCAAATACAAGTATACTCAAAATGTTCCTTTTTCATGCAGGGGCGGTTTTCTTATAGGCAGTGGTCAACTCAGCGAAGGAGGAATTGTACAGCTGGGTATTGTCTGCACATGGGCAGTATCTGAGGCCTTGTCTACACTGGCAAGTTTCTGTGCAGTAAAGCAGCTTTCTGCACTGTAACTCCCAAGGGGTATACACTGCCAAGCCACATAATGTGCAGAAACGGCGCAGTTGTAGCACTCTAAAAAAACCACTCTGACGAGAGGCGTACAGCTTTCTGCGCCAGGGATATAGTGCTGCGGTGCCAGTGTAGACACCATGGTGATTACAGCTGTGATTGGCCTCCGGGAGGTGTCCCACAATGCCAGAGAGGTCATTGGTTTGAACTCTACTGTCCTGCCCTCAGGTGACCAACCATCATCCCCACCCCGTACATTCCTTTGCAAATTTTAAAGTTCCCTTCCTGTTTGCTTGGTGATGTGTGCAGTGGTCTCAGCGCATCTTTCCAAGTGGCCATACCTGCTCCATGCACCAGGCGATCCCCTGCTTGGAGCAATGCCGAGCTTCTGGACCTCATTGGCATTTGGGGAGAGGAGGCTGTCCAGTCCCAGCTGCGCTCCAGCCGTAGGAATTATGATACCTACGGACAGATTTCACGATGCATGACAGAAAGGGGCCATGACCGGGACACATTGCAGTGTAGGGTAAAAATGAAGGAGCTGCAGAATGCTTACCACAAGGTGCGGGAGGCAAACTGCTGCTCTGGTGCTGCGCCCACAAGCTGCCATTTCTACAAAGAGCTGGATGCGATACTTTGTGTTGACCCCACCTCCACTGTGAAGGCCCCTGTGGATACTTCATTGGCTTGCATGCCAGTCGAGAGTGGACCAAGCCAGGAGGAGGAAATCTTGGATGAATAGGGGGAGTGGGACCCAGAGGCAAAGGATGACTCGGAGGCCAGAGATGCATGCAGTCAGGAGCTCTTTTTACCCCGGAGGTGCCTAGCCAGTCACAGCAGTCGGATCTTGGCGAAACGCAAACAGGAAAGGAGGCCCCTGGTAAGTGGATCTGATTTTGGGAATTGCTGAAGCGAGTTGTTGGGGGCAGGAGGATTGCAGAAAGCAGTCTTGTCATGCCTAGTCTGAGCAGTGGAACAGGCTGTTGATAGACTCCCTCATTTCATGGGAATCTCCCTCAGAGATCTCCAGGAAACTCTCGTAGAGATATTGGGCAATCCGCTGCCACAGGTTCCTCGGCAGAGCTGCTTTGTTTCTTGCCCCATTAACGGTAACTTCCCGTGCCATTGTGCTGACATGGGGGTGGGGAGGACCATTGCTGCGCACAGGCGAGCCGCATAAGGGCCAGGGCGGAAGCCGCAGGCTTGCAGAAGACCCTCCCTTGATTCCCTGCTCACCCTCAGCAGTGAGATATCTTCCATAATGATCACATCCTGTGGAAAGTGTGGGGACAGGAATGATTACCAGGCCCTCCCTACAGTGCTGGCTCTCCCCAAGAGTCACGTGTCCAGTGTATAGCAGGGTCCAGGAAGAGTGATTTACCCCTGTCATAAATATAAAGGGAAGGGTAACCACCTTTCTGTATACAGTGCTATAAAATCCCTCCTGGCCAGAGGCAAAACCCTGTTACCTGTAAAGGGTTAAGAAACTAAGGTAATCTCGCTGGCACCTGACCCAAAATGACCAATGAGGGGACAAGATACTTTCAAATCTGGAGCGGGGGGAACAAAGGGTTCTGTCTGTCTGTGTGATGCTTTTGCCGGGAACACATCAGGAATGCAGCCTTACAACTCCTGTAAAGTTAGTAAGTAATCTAGCTAGAACATGCGTTAGATTTTCTTTTGTTTAATGGCTGGTAAAATAAGCTGTGTCTTTTTGTAACTTAAGGTTTTGCCTAGAGGGATTCTCTATGTTTTGAATCTGATTACCCTGTGAGGTATTTACCATCCTGGTTTTACAGAGGTGATTCTTTTACCTTTTCTTTAATTAAAATTCTTCTTTTAAGGACCTGATTGATTTTTCATTGTTCTTAAGATCCAAGGGTTTGGATCTGTGTTCACCTGTACCAATTGGTGAGGATTCCTATCAAGCCTTCCCCAAGAAGGGGGTGTAGGGCTTGGGGGGATATTTTGGGGGAAGACGTCTCCAAGTGGTGTCTTTCCCTGTTCTTTGTTTAAAATGATTGGTGGTGGCAGCGTACGGTTCAAGGACAAGGCAAAGTTTGTACCTTGGGGAGGTTTTTAACCTAAGCTGGTAAGAATAAGCTTAGGGGGTCTTTCATGCAGGTCCCCACATCTGTACCCTGGAGTTCAGAGTGGGGAAGGAACCTTGACAACCCTGCCCCTACGGCTACTCACCATTCTGGGCGTCTTGTGGCTCATGTGTGCTTGCCTGGGGTCAGCCAGTTAGTGACAGGTATGTGAGTACTGGCTGTGTTTTAAAGCATTGAGTCAGTGTTGTCTGTGTTGCAAACAATACTGCTTCTGTAAAATGTTGCATTTAAACTTCACAGAGATGACCTTGGGAGCCCAGCCTCCCTCTTTGTTATCGGTGGCAGAATGGCTGCACAGAATTAGAAAGCAGCCAAGAAGAACTAAGGAGGACTTTCTCCGTGGTTATGATGCACTCTGCAGCTGAGAAACAGGAATTGAGGAGTGGCGGGACAGCAAGAAGAGGGACCAAAAGGAGAACATGGCACACCAGAAAGAAGCCACGGAGTGGCTCTTAAACTTTATGGCGTGCCAAGTGGACATGCTCCAGGCAATACTAGCTCTTCAAAATGAGCAGCTCCGCGCCCACCCTCCCCTGCAGCCGCTGTCACAAAACTCTTTCCCATGCACCCCCCCCACACACACACCGCCAAAACACTGTTATCAACCTCCTGGCTCCACTCTCTACCCTCAGCATTCCACTCCTCCCTCCTCACAGTCCAGCAGTGTGGACTCCCACTACCCACTGCACTTAACACCCATCCCTCTGCAGTTTGGCACTGCTGAAGTACAGCACCCACTGCATTGTACTCCAAAAGAGAAGGCTGGGTATGCTCCCTGGACATACACAAATCTGTAGTCGTCCCGGAACCCCTCCTCCTCTTGAGACCTTCCCTTCCCCCATCCCTCCTCCCTCTCGCCGCCGATGAATTTTTTCATTTGACTCTCTCCTCCGTTTGTTGTCTTTTAATAAAATAATTGTTCTCTCATTCTCGTGTCCTTGCACCAAAGGGCTGGGGTGAGCTCATCACACAGTCCCATGAATGTGGGTTTCCTCATGCAAAAATTCTGAAGCCACTGCTCGTCATCCCAGACGTGCATCACAATGTGATCCCACCACTCAGTGCTTGTTTCCTGAGCCCAAAAGTGGCATTCCACAAGCAATCTCGTGTTGTAGCTACTTCGCATGGCGAGATAAATGTCACACTCCTCTTGCCTTTGTAGTTTAAGGAATAACTCCACTGCCACTCGTGATGTGTTGGTCAGAGCGAGCAGCATACTGGTCAGTAGTTTGGGATCCATTCCTGCAGCTCGAAAGAGGCAGGGCGCGAAGTACACAAACCATTGAAAGATGGCGCCAAATGCAGATGGAAGCACAGGGATTGCTGAGATGCCCCGCGACCCCTTCCGCCTTCCCATAAGTCTTAGCAGCAAAAGAGAAAGATGTGCTCTATGGGATAGCTGCCCAGAGTGCACCGCTCCAAATAGTGCCGCAAGTGTGAACAGGCTATTGCTCAGGCAGCTGTCAGTGTGAACACACAATAGCGGTTTTCCTTCTGCACTCTGAGCGGCGCTATAACTTTGCCAGTCTAGACGTGCCCTGAGTCTGCTTCATTGCAGGACCTGCCTCAGGTGGCTGTTATGCCATTCACTCAACTTTGTCTATCTGTCTGTAAAGCGGTAACTTTTGAACTCCACATCTGAGCAATTCCAAAATTCCAGGAGATGTTGTCGACAACAATGGGCAGAACTCTACTGATCTTGGGGAAAATCAGAAAACCAAAAGGGGGAAAATATGGGACACTTCGAGTCTCTGACATCTGTTTGCACAGCCACAGTTCAAGCATCTTTGCAACTGTCTACAGAAAACAACTGGTTCATTGCACCCATTAACACCTTCAAGCATAACACCACCCCCAACTCATTTCTGCTCATCCTCTCTACAGAGTTTAACATGTTGACATTCTGACACTCTAAATGACTTACCTCCCAAACAAATAATGGTGCTGGGGGACAGGGAGAATCGGGGAGTGCACACAATTCTGACATGGCAGGGAGAAAATGGGAGATTTTGGTATGGGAGGAGAGAGTCACATGAAATCCCTGGTGGTGGTGGGAAACTGGGGGACCCTGGTATGGGGGGCACACAGAGCCTCTAGCATGGAGGGGAAGGTGGGAATGGGGCAAACAGAGCCCCTGGCATGAAGGAAAGAGGGGTGAAAATGGAGGACCCTTCTGTGGGGAGGAGGGGCACACAGAGCCCCTGAAAGGGAAAGTGGGACAGGGGGTGAAAACAGAGCCACTGGCATGGGGAAGATAAATGGGGGGCCCTGGTATGGGTGGAGGGAGGAATGAGGGACACACACAGCCCATGGCGGGGCAGGGAGGTGGGAGCGGGAAGCCCACAGAGCCTCCGGCAGGAAGGAGATTGGAGGAGCTGCAGGGAGTCCCTGAAATAGAAAGGGATGGAAGATTGGCACTCAGAGAGCTTATAGGATGGAGTGGAAGGGTGCAAAGAGTTCACCTTTGAAGTACAGATTATAAAGTGTGCAACCTTCTAGTGTACAGAAGTGACCCTGGCATGACTCCACACTGGAGTGCTCTTGAGGATGATGAGCAAGAGCAAGAGCTCATCATCCCTGTCTAGGACCTACTTGGGCAGAGTGACTGAAGACAATTTTGTGCTGCTATTTGCTCCTGCTGTGCCTAGCATACATGGGCGTGGTGAAAGTTGCCCTATGATCACATTCTCACCGTGTACCATTTATGGATTAGATTGGGTAGTATAAGCCGAACGGATGGTCTCCGGGGCCCAAACGCACACATCTGTTAGACCCCACTTGTAAAAGATGAGATTCTTTCCCCCATTCTCCAGAAAAGAGAGGTGCAAGAAGCCATCTTAAGTTTGATGAATGCTATCTCAAAAAGGTACCATATCTAGCATCCCGCTAATGGGTTAAGGCTTGGGTTATCACTTTCATGGGTAGGAGAAAAAGGAGTTCTTTCGCAGTCATATTTCCATTATCTCCTTGCACTTGAAGTACTTTGGCTTATTATTTGCTTAAGGATAAATAAATGTGTCTGCTTGTCTGAGTACAACTATCTTTCTATTGTGCAAAACAGCACACATTGTTTGGTAGATGACACTTCTCTAGTTATGAAATCCAGTTTTTATTCTCTCTGCTGAGGCATCATTTGCCTTCTGATCACATCCAAACGCTTTCTCCCGCTCTCACTTCCTGGTTATTTTTCCCGGCCATTATCATGAAGAGTAGGTCTTTCATGAAAACTCTGCAAAACCATACTGTCTCAATCTATTTCTTGCCCACAATTCTTTGTCTGCCAAATCTGCAGCACACATTTTATATACATATATATTACTGGTCACATCTGTCTGCAACCACGCTGTTTTTTTTGTTCTGGCGACATCTTTTGCAAGCTGTTCTATATTCATCATAATTATCTACAGTGTATGTTGTCCTTCCAAATGCTAGTTAAAAAATAATGCAGTATTGGTTAGGTCTGAGAACTGGGACATTTGATGCTGAAGGAAGCTCAGTCATAGGATTAATTTCTGACTCATGAAGTTCCAGTAAACTGTACAAAAGACAATAGAATCAGGAGTAAGTAATAAAGAAAATGGACTGCAATCTGCCTCCCACACTACAGGCCTTCAAGTAACTTCTGCTCTTCTTACTTTACACGTATACACTTGACACAGACACGGCAAGCTTCAGTGCAGTACTTCATTCCTGGTTTTATTCAGGGACCTTTTTAAACAGCAGTTCTGTTTCCAAGGAGCTAAGTCTTAGAGAGTTTTCTTCATTTGAATTATCCAGACTTTGTATTTTCAAACATCTTCCTGGAGCCACCTATTGGACTTTAGAGTTTATACAAATATGACAAATAACACTGGATGTGATACAACTACAACAGGCACAACAACAAAGTAGCTTCTTTCCCAGGACCATTTCATGGATGAGACTACAGTCCCTGCTAACTGCCCTTTAAGTCTGGCTGAGCCAAGCAGTTGAAGCCCTGAAGTGGGCATTGTGCAGCTGGCAGCTGTTCCTCTATCACTTTTAGTGCATAAGGATCAGCAATGTCTCTTCCCTTCTTTACTGCTGAGGAGAAGGCATATGCTCCGCTGGGACACAGCTTCCAAACATTGCACCAAAAGCAGAGGAAGAAGGGAGAACTTGCGATTCAGCTGGAAAGTGCCACAGCGCATACACTGCCCCTCTTCTTTCTGAAATTGTTTTTTATTTTGCAAAACAGCCAAGATTTTTTGGGTTTGTTGTAACCTAATATTTGAATGTCTTAGTTCCCTTGTATTCTGATAACTCCCATGCCATGAGTGCACCAGTCCCCAACAGGTTCTTTTCGTCTTACCTCCAGGTTAACAATGATTCTCTGGAGATTTCTGGATTTTTGTTTTAATGGCCCTAAGGCCCTTGAGCAAGGAGTCCTGCTCCTGCAGACATTGCTCCAGAAGAGAGAGCTCAAAGGCAGGAGACTCAGGAAGTGAAGAGTCTCCCATCTGGACACCAGTTACTTCCTCCTGCTTTATGAGCTTTGTGGAGAAGAACCAAGGAGTGAAGATTTTCTCCCCTGCTCCGCTTCACGAGAGACACTCTGCAGCCAGTAGTGGGGATTGTTGCTTTTGAATGTGGTATGAGGGCTGGAACTAAATTGTGTTACGTTGTGTCATGGTGCAGAGTGAGACTGGGGAGGGGGATTTCTTTTTTTTGTGGAGGGAGGAGACAGTCTGCACTGCGAAAAGGAAAATTGTCATAAGCACTGGAGCAGCATGGAGTTCTTTTGTTGACAGAGGGCGTGCGGGGAAGGGCGGGAGAGGAGTGTTGGGGGATGGTGGCAAGGGATTTTCCATGAAGGGTCCTTGACCTTGGAACTCAATCCCTGGCTTGGTCTGAAAGAGCCCAGACTCTCAGGTTTTTCCTGAAGTAGCAGGTGGAGGGGTTTGGGAGGATAGATAGGTGAAAGGGTGACCTCTGTTTTGAAAGCTTTTACTGGTCTTGATGAGAGCTGGTACATCTTTTTATTGTGGATAAACAGACTCTGGACTGGCCGCTTGCGGTCCCTTCTAAGCTTCTGGTTCTATGACTAGTTTAGTCTTGGTACAAGCTCCTAGTGTCTTGGATAGCAACTTTCAAAACAAAATAAACAGCTAGAATTTTGAAGATTAATTTCACTATGAAAGCGGTATCACGGGAAGAACATTTTTTTGGAAATGATAATGTGGGCCATGCTTGGTTTTAACTCAATCCATCTTGAGTAGACTGTGATTATTTCTTTCCTTACCAGGGATCTTGACACTGCCCTGACCGCTGCAAGCTTCATCCTGGCATCATCTGGGCAGCTCATGAGCAAATCCTCTTTACTCAGCCACCTTGCATCCAATCCCTTCAGCATACATTGCATCCAGAAGCTGTATATAACCCTAGTATGAAGGGATCCCAAGATAAAGGCATGCTCTCCTCCCCCATGCATGGACCAGTTTCACTGAGGACAAGGGGTGTTCGTAGAAGCCTTTGAAAATCTACAGTTTAACTACCAGTAACTGTAAAACCATATCATCTACCATAGCCATATACACAGTTAGCTACCATGTCTTTCACATTAATACAACACCAGCCAGCAACATTGTGCTACATCTGAGTGAGTGGTCAAATTATATGTCCCAGCCCACAGAAACCAAGGGCGAAGTCCATGGAAGGAAATGCCAAGTTTAATAATGAAATACCCAGTGTAAAGCATAGCAAAATGAGAGAAAAGTATATGTTTGGGGGTTGACTTTCCTGCTATGGAACATTTGAAGCAACTTTCACAGAGCAGTTTGGGTTACATGACATACAAGGCACAGAGGGTTCAATGCAATGACAAAGCTAAGCACCTGTATCAGAACCATTCACTCTCTTCCAAAATAAACTCATGAGTAATTGTTGCCACCACATGAGTGACATTAAATGCAACAAGTCTGAAGCTACCAGCCAAGTCACACCTCTCAGCAAATGAAAGGTCACAAGTGTCCCAAAACAGCAAAGGAACCAGCAAGTGGGAATAGTGGAGAACTGGGGTTAGGTAAAAAGAATAGGAGTACTTGTGGCACCTTAGAGACTAACAAATTTATTTGAGCATAAGCTTCCGTGGGCTACAGCCCACTTCATCGAATACATAGAATGGAACATACAGTAAGAAGATATATATATATATATATATATACATACATACAGAGAACAGGAAAAGGTGGAGTAAGAGGCTAAATAATTAAGGTGAGCTATTATGAGCAGGAGAAAAAAAACTTTTGTAATGATAAACAAGATGGATCATTTAGACAGTTGACAAGAAGGTGTGAGGATACTTATACAGATTCAATATGTGTAATGACCCAGCCACTCCCAGTCTCTATTCAAACCCAAGTTAATGTTATCTAGTTTGCGTATTAATTCAAGCTTAGCAGTTCCTCATTGGACTCTGTTTTTAAAGCTTTTCTGTTGCAAAATTGCCACCTTTAAATCTGTTACTGAGTGGCCAGAGAGGCTGAAGTGTTCTCCTACCGGTTTTTGAATGTTATGATTCCTGATGTTAGATTTGTGTCCATATATAAGATCTGTTTCCTGCAACTGCCTGGGGCAGCCACTGTTTGACCATGGCCCTTCCCACTGACTTCCACGTGGATAGTTTAGAAATGTTTTCTAACTGGGCACAGCAAGTGGCATCTATCCACAGCCGCTGAACTCCAGAGGCACTTCCTTTGGCCATCAAAAACAACACAAATAATCTATTGGAAATATTTACATTTACATTTAAAAACAAAGGTGTGACTCCTCTAAACACAAATGCATACATTCAGTTTCTTCCCTCTCCTTGTACAAGACAAAGCCTCGCCTTACTCCCCAACAGCAATCCCTGGAACACCCCATCCATGTGGGCCAACAGCTTCTCCTTACCAACCTGCTCTGCTGCTCCACTGCTGTCAGTGCCTTTTGATCTCAGACCTGAACTCCCACTGTCATTGATTTCCCTCTGCTGGTGCCAGGCTTAAAGACCAGATCACAAGCAGAAGCAGGTAGAGGAAGGTCATGTAGAGAAGGAGAGGCAGTGTGGTCTAACAGCCAAAGCACTAGACTGGGACCTGGGATCTATTCCCAGCTGTGCTACTAGGTGACCTTGGGCACCTCAGTTTCCTTTTCAGTAAAATGGGGCTAATGATACGGTACCTCCATTGTAAAGGGCTGTGAGATCTGCTGAGAAGAGCTAGGGGTTACTATTAAAGAGCCCCTGCCACAGGGAGCATAGGACATCTCTTCCCAAGAGTCATCCTAAAGTCTTTACATGGGAAAGGAGCTTTAGCCCAGTGCTGCTAACAGGCACTGCATCATCCCAGAGATGTGACTGCTGATACAACTGATAGGTTTTTACCAATTTAAATTCTTCTATTGGTAAATTCAATTACCAATTCTTCTATGATTCTAAACAAAACTGAAATAGGACACTTTCATTCCCAAGTACAAGTGTCCCCACCAGACTTCCACTGAAAAAGAGTGTGAATTAAATCTGGTTTAGTTATTTCAATACAAGTTGTTGAGACGGTGCCAAATTATTCTGAATTGCTGTGATTGATATGAATAAATGTGGCAAGCCTGAAGTTGGTATGACTTGGTATGTCTGAACTTGCTAGAGGATTCTGGGAGCAGGATTCTCTTAGCATTAGATAAATGAAGTGGAAAATTACTGGAGGTGCTGAAACTGCACTGGAATGGTTAATAACGGCTCAATGGGCATGTATGTTTCAACTCCGAACTTTGGAATATCAGCAGGGACCAGCTCACAAAGTAAAGAAAACGTAGTATCATGTGATTGGTGGGCTTGGCACAAGCTGACCTGGATCAAAATGACCAGTTCAGATAGCAGCACGCTGAGAGCTTATGTGAACGATTTATGAGAGGGTAAACGATGATTGAGCTTTGGTCTGTTTGTGTTCACTTTGCAATCCCTTCCAAAGTATTAATTAGAGTATACCAGTAAAAAATGCCCACAAGGCATATTTCTGGGACATGTGACTCCTTTGAGAACAAAAGGTATAAATGCTAAGCAAAGTAAATTAGTCAGACTAATTTCCTCAATTAACATCTGAAGAGGATCGTGACGCTGTGAGACAGAGGGCTCGGAGTGACCTAGGCTCCACACTGAGGGACCTTTGCGGGATCCTCGAACCAGAGGGCTCAGAGTAATCAAGACTCTGCTTCGGGGGAACACTGACAGTTCAAGTACCTGATAGCGGAAAGAAGAGAAGAGAAGAAGTATTCATCCAGAATTGGTAGATATGCCTGCTTTGTTTGCCAATCAGGATACAGTATAGAGCTAACATGGTTACTAAGGCCTTATGCTTGGGGAACTAAGGCTTATAGGAAAAGATGTGTCCCATGTAACCTTAACTGCTTGTGTAATTCTCTCTCAAATAAATGACTGTGCATTAAATACATTGGTTTCCGAATTCTCACTGGTACTGGTAATCTCTGCCCAGTTACGGGTCACAAAAGGTCCGTTTCAACACAAGTTTGTGTCTAGACCATGGAAAACCCCTCAGCCTCCTGTTGCAGAATGCTGGATCCTAGGGATGAAAACGCATACTACTAATGATTCACTACTGTAACGTGTTCCAATGGCTCATTACATGGCACCACAGAGGGTCTGCAGAGACTGGATGAAACCCTGGCTACACTGAAATCAATGGTAGCTTGGCCTCTGACTTCAGTGGGCCTAGGATTTCATCCATTGTCAAGATGGAGAGTAACCAGAGCCAAACTTGCATAGGTTTAATCAATATATATTTTATACTGACCCTAAAATGCATTCTAAGACATTGCACAGATCATAGTATTAAATGTAGTTAGTTGGCGAAATCCTAAATTGTGATATTGGGAAGCATCTGTGCTTTGAAAAGGAATGGAAAAAGTGGTGACTGGGTATGCTACTGCCTTTTTAAACTCCTTAAATGAATCAGACTTTAAATCATCTGCTTTCCCTAATTATAGCAATTGTTTCTCACCCTGAAGAGATGTCATCATAATTAATAAGCCTTTCGTGATGTCGTCAATGGTCTTTAACAAAATCTTATAGGAGTAGGATGCTGCTTGAATATCGGAATTAGAGTGGAACAGATCAATTTTTTTTCTTCTAACCACATATATGAGGGGGGAGGGGAAAAGGGAGGCCAAAATGAATTTGAATGAATTTGCTTTCTCAAATACAGGTTTCAGAGTAGCAGCCGTGTTAGTCTGTATTCGCAAAAAGAAAAGGAGTACTTGTGGCACCTTAGAGACTAACAAATTTATTTGAGCATAAGCTTTCGTGAGCTACTTCATCGATGAAGTGAGCTGTAGCTCACGAAAGCTTATGCTCAAATAAATTTGCTAGTCTCTAAGGTGCCACAAGTACTCCTTTTTTTCCCTCAAATAGTTACTTTAACTACCTTTCAAAGCAAGTCAGTTATCCATGGTTTAAAGAGCAGCTGACTCCTCTTGGAAAACGTAGGAGAGTCTCTTTAGAAACCACTCTGCACCTAGATTCTGTTTTCTGTATTTTTTACCCTAGGTTCCTAATTAGCAATAGCTCTATGTGTGCAAGTGAGAGATATCATAATTAGCCTTACTTCACTACCATCTTCACAGCAGCTCAGTGATGTCAAAGAGAGACTTATAAATGACTTCCGATGAGGAATCAACAGCACAAGCAGATCAAATCCTAAACATGCAAGTTATAGTGATATTACAGGTCCCTATGTACTTCAACGCAGGTAGGCCCTAAACCTGAAGAAAGGTATCTTCATTTAGGGTTGCTACCTCTCCAGGATTGTCTTGGAGTCTCCAGGAATTAAAGATGAATCTTTAATTAAAGATTATGTCATGTGATGACACCTCCAGGAATACGTCCAACCACAACTGGCAATCCTATCTTCATTTCTCGTGCACTGTTGTGCTGAAATGTGTGGGAAATGTCAACGTGAGCTGTGTGCCTAACTCCCCTAGGCATTCTGAAAATCCCACATTTTTAATGGACTGAATATAAAAATGATTAATACAATGATTCTAGTATTTCCTTGTGTTAAATTCATTTTACAGAATGCTGGAACAATATTTCCAATGGGGGTTTAGCACTGTACTGATTAAGCAGACTTGGCAGCATAGAAAGCTATCAGAAAGGTTGGAGGTTTTGGTAGCTGTGTGGACATGCTCTGGAATAAGTGGGAGGCAGTTTGGCACCCATGGGAGATTCTGACACACACACCAGACAGAATGAATGTCTTCTTTGCCTCCCCCTTGTGGGTAGGAGGGGAAGTGACTTGAAATTTTGGGTGGGGGAATTTGAAAAAACGGTTACTCACCTCTCATAATTGTTGTTCTTCAAGATGTGTTGCTCATATCCATTCCAATTAGGTGTACGCGTGCTTCGTGCACAGTCATCAGAAAGTTTTTCCCCTAGCAGAACCCGTCGGGTATGCTGTGGAGACCCCTGGAGTGGCGCCTTCATGGCGCT
This sequence comes from Natator depressus, assembly GCF_965152275.1. Lineage (NCBI taxonomy): Eukaryota > Metazoa > Chordata > Testudines > Cheloniidae > Natator > Natator depressus. Next base: position 40,726,720 of record NC_134241.1, on the reverse strand, counting down.
CAATATATGACCCTGCTGACCCGGTACCTCCTCAGTTCCTTCTTGCCGGTTACTCTGACAGAGGGGAAGGTGGGCGGGTTTGGAATAGATATGAGCAACACATCTTGAAGAATAACAGTTACGAAAGGTGAGTAATTGTATTTTCTTTTTCGAGTGATTGCTCATATCAATTCTAATTAGGTGACTCCCAAGCCATACCTAGGCGGTGGGGTTGGAGTTAAGGAAATGCTGATTGTAGCACCGCTCTGCTGAAAGCTGCATCATCTCTGGCGTGCTGGACGATGGCGTAGTGAGAGGTAAAGGTATGTACCGAGGACCAAGTTGCTGCCCTGCAGATTTCTTGGATTGGGACCTGGGCCAAGAACACTGCTGACAAGGCCTGAAGAGCCTATGCTCCCGGTTACTGGCATGAGGCTTAGGATAAAACAGACAGGAAAACGTCCTGATTGGTGTGGAAGTGTGACACCACCTTGGGAAGAAAGACCTGGTCAGGCCTGAGTTGCACCTTATCCCTGTGGAAAACCGTATAAGGTGGGTCAGAGGTGAGGGCCTTTAGCTCAGACACCCTCCTCGCAGAAGTAATGGAGACCAGGAAGGCTACCTTCCATGACAGATACAGGAGGGAGCAAGTCGCCAGTGGTTCAAATGGGGGCCCCATGAGTCTGGAGAGGATCGGGTTAAGGTCCCACGTGGGGACAAGCTGCCTGATCTGGGGATGTAGGAGGTCCAGACCCTTGAGGAAGTGACCAACCATAGGATTGGTGAACCGGACGCTCCTGGGTGGAAGGCCGAGACAGCAGCAAGGTGTACCCTTATGGAGGACGCCGCCAGGCCTTGCTGTCTCAAGTATAGGAGGTACTCCAAGATGAGAGGTACAGGTGCCTGGAGAGGGGGTGTATGACGGTGGTCACACCAACACGAGAATCTCTTCCACTTCGCCAGATATGTGGCTCTAGAGGAGGGTTTCCTGATGCTGAGGAGAACCTCCCTTACTTGTTCTGAGCGCAGAAGTTCCACGGGGTTCAGCCATGAAGCTTCCAAGCCGTGAGGTGGAAAGAGCGCAGGTCAGGGTGATGGAGGCGACTGTGGACCCGGGGAAGTTGTGGAGGAGAGGCAACGTGACCAGGGTGCCCACCAACAGCTCCAGGAGCGTGGTGTACCAGTGTTGTTGAGGCCACGCTGGAGCTACCAGAATTATCTCTGCACCATCCCTGCGGACCTTGAGCAGGACCTTGTGCACAAGAGGGAATGGGGGAAAGGTGTAGAGCAGGCGACCCGTCCAGGGTAACAAGAATGTGTCTGTGAGTGAGCCTGGGCTGTGACCCTGGAAGGAGCAGAATCATAGAATCATAGAATATCAGGGTTGGAAGGGACCTCAGGAGGTCATCTAGTCCAACCCCCTGCTCAAAGCAGGACCAATCCCCTGAAAAACCTGACAGGCTAGGCGCACCGCCCTCAGCTCCTTGATGCTGATATGTAGGGAGAGCTCATCCTGCGACCAGAAGCCCTGTGAATGGAGGTCTCTCAGATGTGCACCCCATCCCAGAGCTGACGCGTCCGTAACCAGGGACAAGGAAGGCTGAGGGTTGTGGAAGGGGACTCCTTCGTACACTGCTTGAGGGTTTCTGGGATCCAGGGAGGGAATAATGGTGCCCAGGGAGACCATGCGGAACTTCAACTTTACCATGAATTTGTTGAGTCCACACAGATCTAGAATGGGTCTGAGACCCCCCTTGGCCTTGGGGATTAGGAAGTATCGGGAGTAGAATTCCTTGCCCCATAGCTCCTGAGGAGCCTCCTCCACCGATCCCATGGCAAGGAGTGCCTGCACCTCCTACATGAGGAGCTGCTCGTGAGAGGGGTCCCTGAAGAGGGACGGGGAAGGGGGGTTGGAGGGAGGGTGGGAGCACAACTGGAGAGAATATCCCACTTCCACCGTACGGAGGACCCAGCGGTCCGAAGTTATTTGGGACCAAGCATGGTAGAAGTGGGACAGAAGATTAAAAAAAGACGGGGAAGGATCCAGAAGCAAGGCTGGTGCACCATACTCGGGTGCCCCTTCAAAAGGCCTGCTTGGAACCCTATGAGGGTTTAGTCGGGCCCTGGCCCTGCCCAGAAGGGGAGTTGGAAGGCTTCCTTCCCCTTCTCCTATAAAAGTCCTGCCTTGGCCAAGGAGGGTAGGAGCTCTGCTGCTGCTGTTGGGGCTTGAAATGTTTCTGTTGGGTTGCCAGGGTGTTCATATCCAAGGATTTCATAGTAGCCCTTGAATCTTTTAGGCTATGCAGCCAAGAGTCAGTCTGCCCCACGAACAGGCCTGCCCCATCAAAAGGCAGGTCCTGCATCATCTGTTGAACCTCGGGCAGAAGGCCTGAGGCCTGCAACCATGAGCTACGCCTCATGGCGATACCAGAGGATAAAGTGTGTGCCACCGAGTCCACAGCATCCAGTGAGGCCTGTAAAGAGGTCCGTGCCACCGCCTTGCCCTCCTCCACTATCGCTACAAAGTCCTCCCTGGACTCCGTTGGCACCAGCTCCTTGAACTTGAGCATTGAGTTCCAACCGTTGAAGCTATACTGGCTCAGAATTGCCTGCTGATTGGCAATCCTGAGTTGCAGCCCCCCCGTTGAGTACACCTTGTGCCGAAACAAGTCCAGGCGCTTGGCGCTGGGGCTTGTTGCCTCTGCCTCTCCTTCTCGTTCACTGCCACAACCACCAATGAACAAGGCAGGGGTGCGTGAAGAGGAATTCGTACCCCTTCGATGGGATGAAGTATTTTCTCTCAACGCCCTTGGCGGTGGGAGGGATGGAGGCTGGGGTCTGCCAGATAGTCTTGGCATTGGCCTATATGGTCTTGATGGGGGGCAGAGCCACCCTCGAAGGACCTTCCGGGGCCAAGATGTTGACCATCGGCTCCTCCGATTCCACCACCTCCTTGGCCTGCAGAACCACGTTGTGCGCCACCCTGCGAAGGAGGTCCTGGTGGGCGTGGCTGTCTATGGAGGGCAGTCCGGAGACAGAAGTGCCTGCAATGGCGTCATCTGGGAAGGAGGATGAGGTGGCTAATAAGGGGACAGGGTCCTCCTGTCCCTCCTGCACTTCAGGGACCTCCTGTCCTGTCTCGCTGGGTGGACCAGGTAGACCAGTGTCCTGCTCAGGAACTGGAGTTGGAGTTGGTTCCATGGAGGGGCGTGGGCATGGCACCTCCTCAGCACCCCTGGAGTGGGAAAACTGGCGGAAGCCTCCAGCACTCGCGGTTTAGAGGTGGCCGATCGGGAGCCTTTAGACTGGGTGCCCTGTGCTCGGTGGTATGCCCAGGGGGTCCAGAATGGCTGTCACTGCGAAGGCAGAACCTGCCCCCACCACAGAGCGTCCACGGCCCGACTGGTGCCGACCCCACTCGGAGTATCTCGATCCTGTCTCCGAGTCCGAAGATCGGGATCGGGATCGGGACTGCAATGGTGAGAGCGGTGCCACTGAGGAGCAGTGTCACGATGTTGGAGAGTGGTGCCACGAGGCTGGAGAGTGGTGCCATGACCTGGATCGGTGCCACTATCTGGAGCTGTGTGGGGTCACTGAGCAGCACCGGGACCGGTGCCGGGACTGGGACCTGCTGCATGACAGGGATCGACACACAGATCGGTGTCACGAGCGGGAGCTCTGGTGTGACCTGGAGCAGTGCCGCGAGTCGGACCGGTGCTGTGATTGCGTGAGAGGGGTCGTGATTCTATCAGCAGTGCAGAGGGATGGAGCATCGCCGGTTTGCTTCGAGACAGTGCCACTTGATGTGGTACCAGAGGCTTGCTGCGAAGGGTGGGTGACCTTGGCACTGCCATGGCTAGCTCCAGATGGGTGGGCCTCTGGGATGGAGAGCTGCTCCTCCCTTGCTTCCAATGCTGCTTCTGCACCGTGGAGTGGGAGCACAGCCAGGTCGATCTTGCCGGTTTCGGTGCTGGGGAGTTGCGGTGCCATGAGTTTCTCCCAGAGTCCTTCCGCTGTGCCGCTTCCACCACTGTCACCGGCGCCGGGTCTTGCCGTGCTGCTGGAGGCTGTGGTCTTAGTGCCACCTCCATAAGGAGCTGCTTGAGGTGAAAGTCTCGCTCCTTTTTAGTTCTGGGGCGAAACCCCTTACAAATCCTGTACCTGTTGGCTTGGTGAGCCTCCCCCAGACACTTTAGACAAGTGTCGTAGGGGTCACCCATTGGCATGGGCTTGCTGCAGGAATTGCAGGGCTTGAACCCCTGGGACTTGGGCATGTAAGCCCTCCCAAGGACAAGCGGTTGGGATAGAGGGTAAACCCCCCTGTCCAACTGTTAACTAACTACTAAGTACAGAGAACAATAAACAAACGAAGCTAGGGAAAAGTGGTAGAACTTGCTGAGCAAGACGCCACAGTTCCAACGACTGTCACTGCTGGTAAGAAGGAACTGAGGAGGCGCTGGGTCGGCATGGTCATATATTGAGCGCCATGAAGCCGCCAGTCCAGGCAGGGGGCTCCACAGCTGATCTGATGGGTGCTGCTAGGGGAAAAACTTTCTGACGACTGTGCACGCGGCATGCGCACACCCAATTGGAATCAATATGAGCAATCACTCGAAGAATTCCTACTTCTCCACCCCAGGAACTGGCTTTCTGCTACTGCATCCAACTGTAAGTATTTTAAGGTGTTGCATAGAACCAGATTACCCAAGCAAGGCCACTCTCCCTATACCAGCCTGTTATGGCCACAGCCAGCAGCACACCTCAAGCTGGCTCTCCCTTGGCAGAGAAATATGGCAGCTGTTGGCAAAGCACTCTGCAAGGAACCCTTGTTTCTGAACTTGCTCCCTAACTTGCTCCACAGTAGCTGAACTCTTCTGAGCTTTCAGGCATGCTGCAAAGACCTAGACTCTATGTCAGCATCTGGGGAGACGACAGCATGGGTTTGGGTGTGAAGGGCACCGGGGTGAGTATGTGAAGGGCACTGGTGTAAAGGGCACTGGGATAAGCCCACTGTGTGTAGGCTTTGTTATGTTGCTGGATGGTTATTCCCATCAGGATTATTATTATATGAGGTACCTACAGCTGAGGACAGGAGTCTCAAAAATTCAAAATAGAATAAAATGAATGAGTTAATGGAGTATTTCTTAAGAAACAATCAGCAATGATATTGACATCAGCATTGTTGGGCTTCACAGTTCAAACCTCTAACAGCCATCATTTCAGGCCACTTGTAGATGCAGAAATACGCAGCACTCCACTGATTCCTATTTATTACATATTCAAAGGAGTTCTTTGCAAGCGAACCTCCAAATACTAACCATGATGTACCCCAGACAGCAATGACATTTGAACCGAACGTGTATGAGCACCAATAAAAAATATGAGCAAGACTGTGTGGGAGTCAGGGCTTCTGGGGTCTATTCCCAGCTCTATCACTGGCTTGGGCACATCACATTGTCTCTTGATTCCTTTGTTTCCCCTTCCATGCTTTGTCTGCCTTGTCTATTTCAACTGTAAGCTCCTTGGCATAGGGACAGTCTTATACTCTGTCTGTGCACTGCTTGGAACAATGGGGCTTGGATCTCAGTTGGGGCCTCTAGCGGTTTGTCTACATTGGCTATTGAACACCTGTGGCTGGCCGAGGTGAGCTGACTGGCTTGTGCGGCTCAGGCTGTACAACTGTGGTGTAGATGTTTGGGCTCGGGCTGGATCCTGAGGTGGGAGGGTACCAGAGCTTGGGCTGCAGCCTGAGCCCAAACTGCAATTTTGGACTGCAAAGTCTACACTGCAATTAAACAGCCCCACAAGCCTGAGTCAGCTGACTCCGGCCTGCTGTGGGTGTTTAATTGCTGGGTAGACATACCCTAGGTTGTTCTGTAATACTCTACTAATACTGTACTATACTAATAGTGCCTTTTCCCATTAGCCACTGTCACTACGAAACCGCCTAGATTGAAGCAAACATTTCTCAGGCCCCTGGCACATTGTAATGCTGTGGCTGATGCCGACTAAGAGGCAGGCTAGAGTCCACATGTGCATGTGTGGTCAGGTAGCTGGGGGTTTCAATTGATATCAGAGGCCTCCAGGACAATGGTCTGAGCTCTTGCAGGGGTCAATAGCTGGATGATTCAATGGGGCCAGGTCAGCAGATTAGGGAGACAAGGTTGGCAAGGTAGGGTGAGGCAGGGCAGTGGGGCAGGGTTGGGAGAAGCAGGGTCAGATGGGGCAGGGTGTGGTGGGGTGGAGTGGCGAAGCAGGGTCAGGCATGCTGGGTGGGGTAGCGGGGCGGGGGCAGATGAGGCAGTGTCGGGCGGGGCCACATGGGCCATCGTGGGGCAGAGGGGCATGGTCAGGTAGGGCAGTAGGCAATGGCCTGTTGCTCAGAGAGCTTCCTCTTCCTGTTGGGGTCTTTATAGAGTCCAGGTACCCAATGAGAATGCTGTCCAGCCAATTAGGGGTCTGTGGCATGATTGCGGTGTGGCTATAGGCCTTTAGCACTACTTCTGTTGGTCAGGGGGTGATTCAGTGTGGCATGGAGACTAAGGATGCCATCTAGGGACCCAGAAGGGTTGGGTTCAATATTGGGGTCCTGACAGTACCTCCTCCCTTGGGACTGAGCTTATCTGGGCAGGCCCTGTGGAAGGTCCTGACTTTTTCAGGAGTGTGCACATACTGGGCTCGTTCCCAGGACAGCTCCTCTGGCCTGTACCCTTCCCAGTTGATGAGGTACCATATCTTCCTCTTCCTGTCTAGGATCAGGACAGGAGGTTGGTTTCATTTGGAAAAGGGATTGTCAGAGAAGAGTTTAAGGGAGGAGACATGGAACACAGGGCTCAGCTTAAAGGAGGGGGGAAGTTGAAGTTTGAAAGTTACTGGGATGATTTGCCTGTGAATCTCATACGGTCTTAGGAATAGGTGGTCCAGGTTACGTATGGGTCTGCCTGTCTTGAGATTTTTGGCCAACAGCCATCTTTTGTCCTACACCAATGAAGGACCCTCCTGCTGGTGATGGTCAACATGATGTTTGTATGCCATCTTGGCCCCATCTAGGTTTTGTTTGAACTCTTCCTGTGTTTGATGGATTTGATGAAGCAGATCTGACACTGTGGGAACTGTAGGCAGTTTGGGGTAGAAATAGCCATGGAAACCAGAATTTGCAAAGAAAAACAGGCTGATGTTGGTCGAGGCATGGTCTTGTTGTAAGAGAATTCCACATGTGGAATCAGTGAGGCCCAGTCATTTTGGTGATAGTTCGTGAAGCATCACAAGTATTGTTCTAATACCTGGTTTACACTTTATGATTGGATGTCAGTTTGTGGATGGGATGTAGCTGATGCATGGAGACACATCTATAGTAGGCAGAACACCTCATATCAAAACCAAGACATGAACTGGGAACCCCGCTGTAAGGTGATGTGGTCTGGGAGGCCATGGAGGCAGAAAATGTGTGTGATGAAGAGACAAGAACTATCCTTGGTAGCAGGAAGATGTGCACAGGGAATGAAGTGCACCATCTTTGTCAGTTGATCCACTATTGACAGTATGGTATGGCATCCCTCAGACTCTGGCCGCATTTAATGCATGGAAGTCTATTGTCATTCTGTAAGTGACCCTGTCCGCCTTAAGGACTGGCCATACCGGTGAATTTGCCGATACTTTGCATAGGCACAAGCACCCCTTGTTCCAAGAGACAGTCTATAGTATTTTTAATGTCTTCCTCTGCTGCAATTTATATTGCCTTTGAGGAGGGGGATCTTTTCCCTCAATCAAAACTTCAGCATCTATTTTTCCCACCGACACGCACTCCCCATGAGTTATAATTTTAATTTCTCCAGAGAGTTCATTGAAATGTTCTCTGACAAAGCCAAGCTTCTGTACCAATTATTAAAGAAAAACAGGATTTGGGAATGGGGACCAGACCAGCAGACTGCCCTGGCCACCTTGAAACAAGGTTTGGCTAGTGCTCCTGCCCTGCCTTATCCTGACTCTGCCCTTTGTGATTCAACTGGCCTCCTCAGAGACAAGCGTCCAAGCTACTCTCAACCAAAGACAATGTGACAAGCTTAGAGCCCCATTGCCTGGTGGCTTGGAGCTCCGGGGCCTCCCACTGACTGACAGCTCCAGCCCTGCCACCCCAGGGAAGGGAAAATGTCAATGAGATCTCTGAAAGTCACGGAATCTGTGACTTCTATGACAAAATCTTATCCCTTACTGATGACTTAATGAAGAGAAGTGTACTGATCCTCCAGAGGGAACAGTTTCAGAAAAAAATATTTTTCTAACACCTAATACACAATGAAATGTGAAACCTCGCTGAGAAGGAGTGTGGGACAGTGATCCCTAATGAAGAAGGGAAAGGACACTTCCCGGGCTGAGTTCCTTGTAACTACACCCCAGGGCATGTGTAGGAATTTTTCCTTTTCATTTACAAAGGGATCTGTGTAGTTCATCTAAGTGGCAAAGAGTTTGCCTCTGGGGAAATAATTTCACCAGTTCAGCTTTACCCTAAAAAAGCAATAAATGGGAGATGCACAAAACAGCTACATTAACAAGCTTACAGCGGCACAGCTGTACCAATGCAGATGCACTACTATAAGGTTGCTCATGTAGCCACTCTATACTGACAGGAGAGAGCTCTCCCGTCAACATAATTAAACCAACTTCAACGAGGTGATAGCTATGTCGGTGGGAGAGCAACTCCCGCCGACACAGTGCTGTCAGAATGGAAGTCAGTGATTCTTTCTAATCATTATCTGCCAGTCTGTACAATCTAAACAGAATACATGAACTGGCTAGTGTATTCAGGTAGGCCCATGACAAGCAACTGCAGAAGATGAAGAGCCTGACAAATACAATTTTGCTCTTTGTTATGAAGTTGCTTGGAAAAGTTTCATAATTAACCACCCCACACAAAGCTATTTCAAGTCTCATTCTAACTATATTTGTGGTATTAGGGACTGCTAAAAGAAGAGACTCATTTGCCAAGCATTTAATAACAAAATTCCAACCTTGTGACACAAGCCTGGAAACTAAGCATTATTCAACATAAAACCCTCAATTCCAGTAAGAGTGTCACTATTTGATTGTGCCTGAGATTTTTACAGACACAACACTTCACACGTTAACTGAAAGTACTGTAGAGAGGCCCAGTGAAGTAAGGGATGTATTCAGAGATCAATCACACATTCTCATGGACATACAGTGAAGAGGAATTTTTGAGGCTGCGAAAAATAAGGTTTTAAAAATAATCAGTTACCCAACATGTCTTTTGATAATGTATCTCTTTAAAGAGCCTTTTTAGGAAAGGCTGAATATTTGGTGTCAGGACCAAGTGCTCAATGATTTGCAGTAGCGAGTCCTTATGGATCCTCTAGTCCAGTGGTTCTCAATGCCGGTCCGCCGCTTGTTCAGGGAAAGCCCCTGGCACGCCGGACCGGTTTGTTTACCTGCCACGTCCGCAGGTTCGGCCGATCGCGGCTCCCACTGGCCGTGGTTCGCTGCTCCAGGCCAATGGGGGCTGCGGGAAGGGTGGCCAGCATGTCCCTTGGCCCGCACTGCTTCCCGCAGCCCCCATTGGCCCAGAGCGGCAAACCGCGGCCAGTGGGAGCCGTGATCGGCCAAACCTGTGGACGCGGCAGGTAAACAAACCAGTTGCTTGTTCACACCATTCCAAAGCACTTGTAGGGTTTAGTGCAACGAGGTGCACGGACAATATAGACACTCCTGGATGCCTTTAATAATAGCCTCGGTACAGATGTGTGCTACATATGCTTTCTACATACTTTTAGCTCACGTCTTCTTGTTTAATGTTACCTGTGTTTGGCTATCATAGAATATCAGGGTTGGAAGGCACTTCAGGAGATCATCCAAAGCACTTGTAAGGTTTAGTGCAATGAGGTGCACGAACAATATAGACACTCCTGGATGCCCTTAATAATAGCCTCGGTATAGATGTGTGCTACATATGCTTTCTACATACTTTTAGCACACGTCCTCTAATTTAATGTTACCTGTGTTTGGCTATCATAGAATCATAGAATATCAGGGTTGGAAGGGACCTCAGGAGATCATCTAGTCCAACCCTCTGCTCAAAGCAGGACCAATCCCCAACTAAATCATCCCAGACAGGGCTTTCTCAAGCCTGACCTTAAAAACTTCTAAGGAAGGAGATTCCACCACCTCCCTAGGTAACGCATTCCAGTGTTTCACCACCCTCCTAGTGAAATAGTGTTTCCTAATATCCAACCTAGACCTCCCCCACTGAAACTTGAGACCATTGCTCCTTGTTCTGTCATCTGCCACCACTGAGAACAGTCTAGATCCATCCTCTTTGGAACCCCCTTTCAGGTAGTTGAAAGCAGCTATCAAATCCCCCCTCACTCTTCTCTTCTGCAGACTAAATAATCCTAGTTCCCTCAGCCTCTCCTCATAACTCATGTGCTCCAGTCCCCTAATCATTTTTGTTGCCCTCCGCTGGACTCTTTCCAATTTTTCCACATCCTTATTATAGTGTGGGGCCCAAAACAGGACACAGTACCCCAGATGAGGCCTCAACAATGCCAAACAGAGGGGAATGATCACGTCCCTCAATCTGTTGGCAGTGCTCCTACTTATACAGCCCAATATGCCATTAGCCTTCTTGGCAACAAGGCCACACTGTTGACTCACATCCAGCTTCTCGACCACTGTAACCCCAAGGTTCTTTTCTGCAGAACTGCTGTTTCGCCACTCTGTCCCTAGTCTGTAGCAGTGCATGGGATTCTTCTGTTCTAAGTGCAGGACTCTGCACTTGTCCTTGTTGAACCTCATCAGATTTCTTTTGGCCCAATCCTCTAATCCTTGACTGTGCCAAGACTTCCAGTTCTCCCTGCTTGTTTTCCAGGCTTCTTGCATTTGTGTACAGGTACTTGAGATAACATGCTGTTTGTCCTGCTTTCTTACTATGAGGCAGGAGCCCTCCCTTTTCGCGCTCTCCTCGTGCTTCCTCCCGGTATCCCACGTCCCCACTTACCTCAGGGCTTTGGCCTCCTTCCCCCGGTGAACCTAGTTTAAAGCCCTCCTCACTAGGTTAGCCAGCCTGCTTGCGAAGATACTCTTCCCTCCTTCGTTAGGTGGAGCCCGTCTCTGCCTAGCACTCCTTCTTCTTGGAACACCATCCCATGGTCAAAGAATCCAAAGCCTTCTCTCCGACACCACCTACGTAGCCATTCATTGACTTCCACGATTCGACGGTCTCTACCCAGGCCTTTTCCTTCCACGGGGAGGATGGACGAGAACACCACTTGTGCCTCAAACTCCTTTATCCTTCTTCCCAGAGCCACGTAGTCTGCAGTGATCCACTCAAGGTCATTCTTGGCAGTATCATTGGTGCCCACGTGGAGAAGCAGGAAGGGGTAGCGATCCGAGGGCTTGAATAAAGATGTTAAACAAAACTGGCCCCAGGACCGCTCCCTGGGGCACTCTACTTGATACTGGCTGCCAACTAGATATCGAACCGTTGATCACTACCTGTTGAGCCCGACAATCTAGCCAGATTTCTATCCACCTTATTCATCCAATCTATACTTTTTTAACTTGCGGTCAAGAATACTGTGGGAGACCATACTAAAAGCTTTGCTAAAGTCAAGATATATCACATCCACCAGTTTCCCCATATCCACAGAAGAGCATAGCTGTCCCCCAGAAAGCCTGTGAAGTAGCAAAGGTCATATTCAGCCCGATGAGAACTGTGTGAAAAGCTTTTACCGAAACCTGAGTAAATACTAAGGACTGCCATTGTTGCTTTACCTACTCCTTGAGGGATATGGATCTCTAGCTGGGAAGCCTTGAACTAGTGGTTACTATAAATGAATCTGCAAACTGATTTTTAACAACACTGATCAGTTACTGGCCTTTCAGTAACAACAGCCCCATTAGAAACTCAGAAACGGTACCTTTTGAGTTTACTTACAAGAGTAGTTATTCCTCTACCACCTGATAACGTCCATCACCAGCTGGAATACAGAGCAGTCAGTCTGCTCACAAATGTATGGCTTTTTAAGAAAGACTGATGCTTAATGAAACTGAACCCAGCATGAGTCAGGGGCTGGATCAATGTTTAGCAATGGTGCAATCCTCTTCTAGTGCACTCCGGATTTAAACTACACTCCATGGATTTACTGGTAGTCATCAAAAGAGAGAAAACCTTATCCTTTGGGCTAAGTTTGCAACCAAGATTTATTCAGTAATAGTCACAGACAAAAAAAAAATTGTAGCCAATATTTAAGACAGAAAAAAAAATCCATCATTTGCTTTATCCAAAAACCGCTAAAACAATGCTGCAGTTTTCACAAGACCCATAGAAAGCTTGGGGTTCCAAATGAGTGTGCCACCCTACAACCTTCCTGAAAAGGTCTAAACTATGGAAATACACCATCATTTCAGCCACACAAGACTAGCTGTACCCTGAGTATGACACCTTGATAACAACTAGAAGCTGTGAAACAACCATAGCCATCCATCACATAGGTTCATCTCATTAGTGACCACTCCATAATTGCTACACACACCGCCTCAAATCCCATGAAAGACACTTCCATTCAGTAATGACACTTGGAGATTAAGTGAAGCTTCCACATGAATTAGGAGCTATAGTAACCAAAACAGTTTAGAAAACATCTGTAAAGAAGGGAGTAACCAGGAAAAAAAACAAGCTTTGTATCTTTGAAACTCCTTGTGTGATTCACCCCAGACTTTCCAGACAACTTCTATCCTGGAATGAATTGTGGCATATACAATTTCAGGTAGATTGTTATTTTTCCCAGTAAAACAAGGGATTTTTGAAAAAAATCAGACTTAAAAAGGTAAACTAGCTTCAACTTCAGCTGTGGACTAGTACTCCTCCCCTAACTCAAAGACCAAACGCTGAACCATCATGACCACCACCCCATTTACCAGTCCAATAATGAATGTGTGTTGCACTTACCCTACGAAAAGATACCACGTAGAATGTATCCCTCCTTCTGTGAATAGCTTCAAAGAAGTCTTGGTAATTTCTCGGAGAGGCATAATACACCTGCAACTCATTCCCTGAGTTCCTGCTGAAATAGAGAGGGGAGTTAAGAACCTTAAGTGAGATACCATCTTTAAGGGCCAGATTTTCAAAGAGCTCAGCATGCAGCAGCTCCAATTGTCTTCTGGTTCTTGTGTGATACAGATTATGAACACATGGGCATATAATAAGGGCTGCTGGATGCCAATCTCTTTTGAAAATCTGGCATTAAGAACATTTATATGAACATTAGGTAAGAGTAAACCAGAGGCAGGAATAAGAACAGAATTTAGGAATCCTAGCTACTACTCTTCTGCAAGTCTAGATTTACATATTATCATGGGTCTGGGGATAAGAGTTCTTTCTCTTCAGCATGTTTAAAATATTCTGAGCAAAAATACCTGCTTGCCTGACTCTCACAGAATTGCCTCACTGCTCTCATAGGACAGTGAGAAATTCCCATGACATGTTGCTACCAAAATTTTTCCCTAATATGTATTTTACGAAGTAAATATGTTCTCTAATTTGAGGGACTGATTTATACAATTCATTGGATTTCAGCATAATTTAACTTTCAAGAAGTTCTACTTTAGTGGCATACCATCTGCTTGCAGTATTTGCTGTGGTAATACCATAGCATATTGGCACAAAGCAGTACTGCACTCTATAAGCGGATACCATTGTCTTGGATTTTCAGATGATGGCATTGCTTTTACTGACCCAGTTTAAAATGCAATGGAAGCAATGGGTTAATCTGGTTTTATATTTCTAAAGTGTACTACTTATGCAGCTCAGGGCACAAACACATTACAAAGTGACCTCTTTGCTGTGATACTATGTGGCACTACCTCCTGCTAGTAACTGCTAGTACTGTTGCTGTGGTAGCAGCACTGCAACTGCTAGCCTAGCAGGATCCCAACCTGTCATAGGGCTGGCTGAAGATTAGGAGATAAAGTGCTGTGGCCTTAACATATTAAATCCATGGTGTGGAGGTTAATTTCCCAGGCAGGGTATGTTGGTTTTTTTAAACAAACCTTTAGAAATATTATTTTTGATAGTGGGGGAAGGATGGGCTGGCACAGGAGCTAGGAGCAAGAAGTGGCAGCATTTTAAAGTATAAAGGGGGTGGTCCCCCCTTTCAATTGGAATGAAGGTGTAAGCAAATAATAATAATTAATATCAAATAGCAATAAGCAGCAGGCACAATAGGACCATGACACTGACACTGAGACATAGTATCAGTCTTACCATATAAAAGACATCACAAACATATTATACAATAAAACACATTGAAAAGAGAAAGTATATTCCTCAAAATAAACAGGTTCAGCAGTTCCTCACAAAACATACTATATCTAGATCAGAAATAGAATAAACACTCTTCAAACTCTGGACCAAGCTCTTCATTAGCCTCTGATCCAAAACCCAGTAGAATCCGTGGGACCTTTCCAACGCTCTGCTGGTAGAGGTTTTCCATGGAACCACGCTAGTACAGATGTCATAGAATCATAGAATATGAGGGTTGGAAGGGACCCCAGAAGGTCATCTAGTCCAACCCCCTGCTCGAAGCAGGACCAATTCCCAGTTAAATCATCCCAGCCAGAGCTTTGTCAAGCCTGACCTTAAAAACCTCTAAGGAAGGAGATTCTACCACCTCCCTAGGTAACGCATTCCAGTGTTTCACCACCCTCTTAGTGAAAAAGTTTTTCCTAATATCCAATCTAAACCTCCCCCATTGCAACTTGAGACCATTACTCCTCGTTCTGTCATCTGCTACCATTGAGAACAGTCTAGAGCCATCCTCTTTGGAACCCCCTTTCAGGTAGTTGAAAGCAGCTATCAAATCCCCCCTCATTCTTCTCTTCTGCAGACTAAACAATCCCAGCTCCCTCAGCCTCTCCTCATAAGTCATGTGCTCTAGACCCCTAATCATTTTTGTTGCCCTTCGCTGGACTCTCTCCAATTTATCCACATCCTTCTTGTAGTGTGGGGCCCAAAACTGGACACAGTACTCCAGATGAGGCCTCACCAGTGTCGAATAGAGGGGAACGATCACGTCCCTCGATCTGCTCGCTATGCCCCTACTTATACATCCCAAAATGCCATTGGCCTTCTTGGCAACAAGGGCACACTGTTGACTCATATCCAGCTTCTCGTCCACTGTCACCCCTAAGTCCTTTTCCGCAGAACTGCTGCCTAGCCATTCGGTCCCTAGTCTGTAGCGGTGCATTGGATTCTTCCATCCTAAGTGCAGGACCCTGCACTTATCCTTGTTGAACCTCATCAGATTTCTTTTGGCCCAATCCTCCAATTTGTCTAGGTCCTTCTGTATCCTATCCCTCCCCTCCAGCGTATCTACCACTCCTCCCAGTTTAGTATCATCCGCAAATTTGCTGAGAGTGCAATCCACACCATCCTCCAGATCATTTATGAAGATATTGAACAAAACCGGCCCCAGGACCGACCCCTGGGGCACTCCACTTGACACCGGCTGCCAACTAGACATGGAGCCATTGATCACTACCCGTTGAGCCCGACAATCTAGCCAGCTTTCTACCCACCTTATAGTGCATTCATCCAGCCCATACTTCCTTAACTTGCTGACAAGAATACTGTGGGAGACCGTGTCAAAAGCTTTGCTAAAGTCAAGAAACAATACATCCACTGCTTTCCCTTCATCCACAGAACCAGTAATCTCATCATAAAAGGCGATTAGATTAGTCAGGCATGACCTTCCCTTGGTGAATCCATGCTGACTGTTCCTGATCACTTTCCTCTCATGTAAGTGCTTCAGGATTGATTCTTTGAGGACCTGCTCCATGATTTTTCCAGGGACTGAGGTGAGGCTGACTGGCCTGTAGTTCCCAGGATCCTCCTTCTTCCCTTTTTTAAAGATTGGCACTACATTAGCCTTTTTCCAGTCATCCGGGACTTCCCCCGTTCGCCACGAGTTTTCAAAGATAATGGCCAAGGGCTCTGCAATCACAGCCGCCAATTCCTTCAGCACTCTCGGATGCAACTCGTCCGGCCCCATGGACTTGTGCACGTCCAGCTTTTCTAAATAGTCCCTAACCACCTCTATCTCCACAGAGGGCTGGCCATCTCTTCCCCATTCTGTGATGCCCAGCGCAGCAGTCTGGGAGCTGACCTTGTTAGTGAAAACAGAGGCAAAAAAAGCATTGAGTACATTAGCTTTTTCCACATCCTCTGTCACTAGGTTGCCTCCCTCATTCAGTAAGGGGCCCACACTTTCCTTGGCTTTCTTCTTGTTGCCAACATACCTGAAGAAACCCTTCTTGTTACTCTTGACATCTCTTGCTAGCTGCAGCTCCAGGTGCGATTTGGCCCTCCTGATATCTTTCCTACATGCCCGAGCAATATTTTTATACTCTTCCCTGGTCATATGTCCAACCTTCCACTTCTTGTAAGCTTCTAAGTAACCCCAGTGGATTAACCCCTTGCCTTTCAGCATTTAAGTGTTCACAGTGAGGGCTGCTGAACAAGAGCAAAGGAAAGTCAAAAGAAGTCTGGAGATAGAGGCAACACTACCCATTGCTATAGTAATAGATTACCATATTACTGAAAAGCACCTTATTACATTGTATATCCAAATGCCAAGTACCTTGGAATTTTCAGAACCTGCACATTACTTTTACCGAATCAGGCCTTACATTGAAAGGAAAGCAGCATTTCTTTTTAATGTCTAAAATGTGCTCAGTTATCACAGGCTACCGCCACTATAGAAGGTGATTATATTTATGATAAATCCATGCCATGAAGGGATGAGGACTCTGATACATTGGTGTATGTACTGACTGCACAAATACACCTTTTACCAGCATGTAGTAGAGGAAGAGGGGGAAAATCCATAAAGCCCTTTATTATCTGATATCCTTTCCCCTGCGTATGTGCTTATAGATCCTCATCAAGTCACTTCTTAACCTTCTCTTGAACAAGCTGAAAAGACTGAGCTTTTTCAGTCTCTCACTGTAAGACAAGTTTTCCAGACTTGGAATCATCATTGTGGCTCTTCTCTGAATCCCTTCCAATTTGGCAACTTCCTTTTTAAAGTGGGAACGGAGTATGCCACTACTCATCTCACCAGTGTTCTATACAGAAGTATAAATCATTGCTTTCTCCTGCTTGATATTCCCTCAGCCATGCATCCTTTGATCATGTTAGTCATTTCAGCCACAGCATCACAGGGAGAGCTCACATTCACATAGTTCCCAGACTGTACGGTCCTTTTCAGTCACTGCTTTCCATATGAATTCCTTTGGAGTAGAGTGCAGCCATTCCCATGACTGAGAGTGACAGAGACCAGCATTACCCCTGATAGCAGACACGAAGGAACCTGCAATGAAACTTCCTGATCTGGATAGGCAGGGAAGCCATATGGCCATCCCACATACAAGGCTTCCATGGTTCCATGCCAGGAGTATCCAGGATTTTCCATGCATCTGTAGAGAGACTTTAGATATATTACAGTTCCCCACAGGCTCTGCCTCCTGGGCAATACAAATACAATAGAGCAGAGCAAGGGAAATCTCTCATCTTCTCTCTTATTGTCCTGTCTGGGACACATGCTTTATTTCAGTATGACTTAGTGCATCCAGTTGTTGGAGGCTTGGGAGAGAAAAGAAACCTGCTCTTTGGGATCTTATTAATTCCAGGACACAGACACTTCTCATTCCCTGGACATCTCCTGGAGGGGTTAGGACCAAGGTAAAAGGCAGCTTGGCAGTGTCTACACCTAGTCAAGGTCTCCACAGAAAAGGCATGGATTTCTTGGTCAACTCACTACCACGCACAAAGGCAGAGCTGCCTCCTGAACAACACTCCTGGATGAGGATCTCAGAGCACCCAAGGAAGCTCCAATATATAAGAGGCTGCCAGGGTGATCTTATGCAGTACAGACTTGACTCATTATTAGGTTCATTCTCGTCATTTGTCTAAGCCAGACGGCCTTCTGAGGGTCTCGGAAAAGATGTATACCTGAAGGATGATAGTTAAAGCTTCATACATTTTTTGAGGGATGCCTAAATACGCCTATTGGTTTGGTGTTCAGGAAAATAGTAGGCCTGTGTCTACTGTGTCAGGAATTTGGAGAGTCTTATTTATCTTCAGGGAAACAACAGAACTTGGGAGCCTGTTTTTCAGAATATCTGTCTGTAGCTGGTTCTTCCCATTCAGATTGATCCTGCTTTCAAACAAGGAATGCAAAGGAAAGAACATAGCTTTCTTAGTCTCATTTTGAGCCTTTCTCCCCAAAAGGTCCATCCTCCATTCTGACCTTTCTTGTTCTCCTTTGTCTGCTGGGCTTGGAGTCCCAGTGTAACGGAGACCCTTTTAAACATCACCTCCAAGAATTCAGGAGGGACTAGTCTACTGGGTCTCATTCCTCCATCTCTTCCTTGGGAGTTATGGTGGGGTGCCCCTTTAAGGGACAGTCTGGTGCTTACAGCCAAAATAGGTTGGGTGCAATCAAGGAGCCCTCTCTGGGGCTAGGCTATATGAACAGGACATGGAAGCTGAGTGAGGGAGAGAAGGGACCTGAAGTCATGCTGGCTGCTATGGGTTGCAGAACACCTTGGACTCCAGATCGCTAGCCTGTTAACACAACAGTGGCCTCACCACCTCCTTGACTGAACCTCTGGGCTTCAGCCCTCCTGCTTCACCCATGAGCTCTGTTCAGCAAGTCCAACTAAGACAGACTCCTTCTTGAGACCTGTCCACTCTTCAGGAATTAATGCACCTCAGCAAGTATTCGCAGTGACTCAAACAACACTGTCAAACAGTAGCCTGTATTAGTCCACTAGAACACAGCACAGGATGCCCATTGGTTAGCACAGAGAAATGAAGGCTAAAGCATAGTCCATTCTGGTCAGCCCAGAGCCCAGCCACGCAGTAGTGAACTCATGTTCAGGCTCTGTGTGTGTTTCTCTTCATATCATCGTCTTAGTTCCCAAGTGGGAGCCCCTCCAGCTTCCTCCAGAATCCAACACTTATCCCCCACCTCACACCTTCCAGTCCTTTGTTCTCAAGCTGGGGTCTATGCTCAGCTTCCCTGCTGAGAGGTGGGAAAAATCCCTTCCTCACTGGGTCACCGGTTGCTAGGTGTCAATGTCCTGGTGATTGGGTTTTCCACTGTCTTCTCAGAATGGCCTCGGCCGGTCCTTTTTAATGACCCATTTTGGCTCAGACAGCTAGGTGACACACATGCATGTATATCTCTCAGCCTGCCCTGAGAGCAAGCTTATTCCTTTTTCCCCACTGGGTAGTCATGCAAAATATCAGGGAAACCGAGGCACACACAGACTTCATAAAAATATTACAGAAAATTCCCACTTTGTCATCTTTTCCTCCTTCGACAGCAAACCAAGCAGGGTCACTTTACCCAGAGACCTGAGGAAGTTCAAACCCACAACTGTTATCCATAGATGACCCAGCATATTTCTCATCACTTTGGTAGCTGTTTTACCAGGCACTTTCACGATTCTTACAGCAAGTTTCTAATCCGTCAAACTTACCGTTTCCAATACACCGTTCAGAGCAGTTTCATATCTTCCCTTTCAAAAATTCTGCCACATAATCCACTCTCTGAGCCTGAACTGCTGGCTGCTTTCTTGGCTGCACAGAGTATGTGTCTGTCTCTCTATCCCGGGCAAACCTTACTTCATCAATCCTTACGCATTATGCCCTGTTTTCAACAAATGTTGCATCTCAGGTCTTTACAATCCCTTAGCAGGGGCTACTGGGGTCAGCTGCTCCCCCCACTGTGGGTGAACCTGAATCCTACTTCTCGGGTACCTCTACTGGTTCCCTATCCCAGGACAGATGCTTAGACCAGTCCCCATTGGGTCTCTTTTCATACTCAGACCAACTGTCCATCTGCCAACCAGCTTGTATTACACAGCTCCTTAGGCTTCCTGTCCACTAACTACATTTTAAGCTCATGGGAACACATCTGAGAGTTTTCCAACCTCACCAGCATTGAATCATAAAATCATAGAAGAGACCTCAGGAGGTCATCTAGTCCAACCACCTGCTAAAAGCAGGACCAACTCCAACTAAATAATCCTAGCCAGGGTTTTGTCAAGGATTTATACAAATCCTCCACCTGCACCCTTATCCCATTTGTGAAGATATACTCCCATCAGCATGGTGGCTTTCATATATGTCACACAGTAAGTCCTTTGCACACCCTGAAACACTTTCTTATAACCATCAGGTGTTAATGCAAACTTAAGCAGTAACACCTTTTTGAACTGTTCATAGTCTCCATCAACTCTGCCTATCTGGCTGTATGCTTCTATAGCTTTGGGACTAAGTAAGGGAGTCAACCAGGCTGTAAGCCTTCTCAAAGTGTGCAGCGGCAGTCAAAAAAGCGAACGGGATGTTAGGAATCATTAAAAAAGGGATAGAGAATAAGACAGAGAATATCTTATTGCCCTTATATAAATCCATCATACGCTCACATCTTGAATACTGAATACAGATGTGGTCCCCTCATCTCAAAAAAGATATACTGGCATTAGAAAAGGTTCAGAACAGGGCAACTAAAATGATTAGGGGGTTGGAACGGGTCCCATATGAGGAGAGATTAAAGAGGCTTGGACTTTTCAGCTTGGAAAAGAGGAGACTAAGGGGGGATATGATAGAGGTATATAAAATCATGAGTGGTGTGGAGAAAGTGAATAAGGAAAAGTGATTCACTTGTTCCCATAATATAAGAACTAGGGGCTATCAAATGCAATTAATGGGTAGCAGGTTTAAAACAAATAAAAGGAAGTTCTTCTTCACTCAGCGCACAGTCAACCTGTGGAACTCCTTGCCTGAAGAGGTTGTGAAGGCTATGACTATAACAGGCTTTAAAAGAGAACTGGATAAATTCCTGGAGGTTAAGTTTTAACCTATTAATGGCTATTAGCCAGGATGGGTAAGGAATGGTGTCTTTAGCCTCTGTTTGTCAGAGAGTGGAGATGGCTGGCAGGAGAGAGATTATTTGATCATTACCTGTTAGGTTCTCTCCCTCTGGGGCACCTGGCATTGGCCACTGTCGGTAGACAGGATACTGGGCTGGATGGACCTTTGGTCTGACCCAATATGGCCATTCTTGTGTTCTTATCTATATCTCTGCCTGCCTCCTCAAACTGGGGCAACAATTTGGTGTCTAGACTCCCTGAAGAACTGGCATCCTGGGGTCTTTCACCACTTACCCCTCTATGGGACCCCTTGCTCCTCAGCTTCTCCATCTCCAGGTCATGCTTTCATTACTTTGCCTGATGTTTTCACCATTCTTCATGTTTTTGCTGCCTCTCACAATCTGCTAGTTCGTTTGCTCTTAGCTCCAACTCCCACTACTTCTAATCTATTCAAGGGCAATTGGGTTGTGATGACACCATACTAGTTGGGGAACCAGGTCTTGAGGATGCCCTGCTGCTGCCTGTGTCACTCTCCGATTCTCTGGGAACCCTGCCTGTGCCTGGAAACTTCTTCTTGGTCTGATCCTTCTCCAGCTGTGCAATAAGCTGCGCCTTGTTGAACTTCCCAACACTTAACCCTCTCTCCTTGCACGGGTTTATGATGACCTTCTCACAGTGGTGATTATACACCATTTTCTTGATGTTTCCTTTGACTAACCTTGTTTCTACCGCTGCAAGTCACTTATTGCAAAATACTATGGGTTGATTCAGCATCCCACTTCTCCCATCAACTGTCATAGATTCACAGCATGAGGACTACACCACCAGCTTTGGGGCAGCATCATTTGAGAAAGGTGAGTAGATGAGGAAGTAATACCAATTAATATATCTTCCTTCTTGCCTGATGAGGTAGAAATGCCACCTCCTTCTTCCTATGCAAATGACTTCAGGCAGTTTCAAACTTAGTTCTCTTTCCCGCACTGGGTAGCAATACAAAATATAGGTGAAACTGAGGCACACATAGGGTGTCAAATATATTACAGAAAAATCCCACTTCATCACAGTATTACACTCACATTATTATATATTAAAGTTATCACAAAGTTAAGTTCACTCTTGCCCACTTATATCAACAGTGATACTTCCCATAATATCTTCCAAAGCTAAACACAGCATTTGGCACTAGCAAATATAAACCCTGTCAAAATCAAGATACATGAGTATTTCCTTCAGAAATGGGAACTACACAAAAATGAGAAAGTTAGTTAAAAAGTTAGAGGGTAGAGGCAAAAAGGCACCTTTAAAAATTGGAAGTTAAATCCCACTTAAAATAGAAAATAGAAGGCAGGCCAAGAAAGAATTTGAAGAGCAGCTAGCCAAAGACTCAAAAACTAATAGCAAAGAAATTTAAGTATGTAAGAAGCAGGAAGCCTGCCAAACAATCAGTGGGTCACTGGATGATCGAGGTGCTAAAGGAGCACTCAAGGAAAAGAAGGCCATTGCAGAGAAGCTAAATGAATTCTTTGCATCGGTCTTTACTGCAGAGGATGTGAGGGAGATTCCCACACCTGAGCCATTCTTTTTAGGTGACAGACACATCTGAGGAACTCTCCCAGATTGAGACTTTGGAAAAAAACTGAATAAGGAAGTTTTATTTACTCTGTCACATAACAAGAACCAGGGGTCACCCAATGAATTTAGTAGCCAGCAGATTTTAAACAAACATAAGGAAGTACTTCTTCACACAACAATCTGTGGTACTCATTGCCTGGGGATGTTGTGAAAGCCAAAAGCACAACGGGTTTAAAAAAAAAATTAGATAAGCTCATGAAGGCTATTAGCCAAGATGGTTAGGGATGCCACCTCATTCCTGGGTTTCCCTAACTTCTGACTTCAAGAAGCTGGGGGTGGACAACAAGAGGATGGATCACTCAATGATTGCCTGTTCCGTTCAGCTCCTATGAAGCACCTGGCATGGGCCACTGTTGGAAGACAGGAGACTGGGCTAAATGTACCATTGGTCTGACCTAGTACTGGCAGTTCTTATGTTCTACCTGGTACTGGTAAGGACTGCCTTCATGGCCCAACTGGTTTGGAATACTGTATTCAAAAACAAGAGAAAAGGGGTATCATAGAATCATAGAATATCAGGGTCAGAAGGGACCTCAGGAGCTCATCTAGTCCAACCCCCTGCTCAAAGCAAGACCAATCCCCAACTAAATCATCCCAGACAGGGCTTTGTCAAGCCTGACCTTAAAAACTTCTAAGGAAGGAGATTCCACCACCTCCCTAGGTAACACATTCCAGTGTTTCACCACGCTTCTAGTGAAAACGTTTTTCCTAATATCCAACCTAAACCTCCCCCACTGCAACTTGAGACCATGACTCCTCGTTCTATCATCTGCTACCACTGAGAACAGTCTAGATCCATCCTCTTTGTGACCCCCTTTCAGGTAGTTGAAAGCAGCTATCAAATCCCCCCTCATTCTTCTCTTCTGCAGACTAAACATCCCCAGTTCCCTCATAACTCATGCGTTCCAGTCCCCTAATCATTTTTGTTGCCCTCCACTGGACTCTTTCCAATTTTCCACATCTGTTCTGTAGTGTGGGGCCAAAAACTGGACACAGTTCTCCAGATGAGGTCTCACCAATGTCGAATAGAGGGGAACGATCACGTCCCTCGATCTGCTGGCAATGCCCCTACTTATACATCCCAAAATGCCACTGGCCTTCTTGGCAACAACGGCACACCGTTGACTCATATCCAGCTTCTCGTCCCCTGTCACCCCTAGGTCCTTTTCTGCAGAACTGCTGCCTAGCCATTCGGTCCCTAGTCTGTAGCGGTGCATGGGATTCTTCCGTCCTAAGTTCAGGACTATGCACTTGTCCTTCTTGAACCTCATCAGATTTCTTTTGGCTCAATCCTCCAATTTGTCTAGGACCCTCTGTATCCTATCCCTACCCTCCAGCGTATCTACCTCTCCTCCCAGTTTAGTGTCATCTGCAAACTTGCTGAGGGTGCAATTCACACCATTCTCCAGATCATTAATGAAGATATTGAACAAAACAGGCCCCAGGACCCACCCTTGGGGCACTATGCTTGATACCGGCTGCCAACTAGACATGGAGCCATTGCTCACTACCCGTTGAGCCTGACAGTCTAGCCAGCTTTCTATCCACCTTATCGTCCGTTCATCCAGCACATACTTCTTTAACTTGCTGGCAAGAATACTGTGGGAGACCGTGTCAAAAGCTTTGCTAAAGTCAAGGAACAACACGTTCACTGCTTTCCCCTCATCCACAGAGCCAGTTATCTCGTCATAGAAGGCAATTAGATTAGTCAGGCATGACTTGCCCTTGGTGAATCCATGCTGACTGTTCCTGATCACTTTCCTCTCCTCTAAGTGCTTCAGAATTGATTCCTTGAGGACCTGCTCCATGATTTTTCCAGGCAGTGCGGTGAGGATGACTGGCCTGTAGTTCCCAGAATCCTCCTTCTTCCCTTTTTTAAAGACGGGCACTACATTAGCCTTTTTCCAGTCGTCCGGGACCTCCCCCAATCGCCATGAGTTTTCAAAGATAATGGCCAATGGCTCTGCAATCACATCCGCCAGCTACTTTAGCACTCTCAGATGCAGCGCATCCGGCCCCATGGACTTGTGCTCATCCAGCTTTTCTAAATAGTCCTGAACCACTTCTTTCTCCACAGAGGGCTGGTCACCTCCTCCCCACGCTGCGCTGCCCAGTGCAGCAGTCTGGGAGCTGACCTTGTTCGTGAAGACAGAGGCAAAAAAACCATTGAGTACATTAGCTTTTTCCACATCCTCTGTCACTAGGTTGCCTCCCTCATTCAGTAAGGGGCCCACACTTTCCTTGACTTTCTTCTTGTTGCTAACATACCTGAAGAAACCCTTCTTGTTACTTTAACATCTCTTGCTAGCTGCAACTCCAGGTGTGATTTGGCCTTCCTGATTTCACTCCTGCAGGCCAGAGCAATATTTTTATACTCCTCCCTGGTCATTTGTCCAATCTTTCACTTCTTGTAAGCTTCTTTTTTGTGTTTAGGATCAGCAAGGATTTCACTGTTAAGCCAAGCTGGTCACCTGCCATATTTACTATTCTTTCTACACATCGGGATGGTTTGTCCCTGTAACCTCAATAAGGATTCTTTAAAATACAGCCAGCTCTCCTGGATTCCTTTCCCTCTCATGTTATTCTCCCAGGGGATCCTGCCCATCAGTTCCCTGAGGTTGTCAAAGTCTGCTTTTCTGAAGTCCAGGGTCTGTATTCTGCTGCTCTCCTTTCTTCCCTGTGTCAGGATCCTGAACTCGACCATCTCATGATCACTGCCTCCCAGGTTCCCGTCCACTTTTGCTTTCCCTACTAATTCTTCCCGGTTTGTGAGCAGCAGGTCAAGAAGAGCTCTGCCCCCAGTTGGTTCCTCCAGCACTTGCACCAGGAAATTGTCCCCTACACTTTCCATGCGCCATGGTACCAGAAAAAGAAGCTAACAAGCTGATTGGTGAAGAGTAGACTTGGGTGACATATAGAGTGCTTTTAACTTGTAATCAGGTCTACTGTGAATATAAGTAGTTTGGGGGCCTATTTAGGGAGCACACCTTCTGTGTAAGGTGAACTGTGAGAAACACCTGCCCAGAAGGATCGGTAATATAGTAACCCTTTCTTTCCTATAGTGCACTGTTGTTTGCTTTTAGCAACAAAATTGGCTAAGTTTGCTTATTTGGCCTCTTGAACATTTTTCATAACAAAACACAAGTGTAGTCAGTCAATTGGCTATACTTTTAATCAATAAGCCTGATATGAGTTCTAGAGACTTTGCCTGCTCAGACTCAAGGCTCTGAGATAAGGGCCTTATTAATTGGGTGAAGCTGCTCCTTCCCTGACCTAAGGAAAAGGGAGAAAGCCTGCCTGCTTCCTACAATCAGAAACTCTGCTGGCTGGATTTGGTTTGGAGGCCTTCTTAAAAAGGACACATTTTCTTTCTTTTTTTTTTGCAGTGTTGTAGCCGTATTGGTCCCAGGATATTAGAGAGACAAGGTGGGTGAGATACTATCTTTTTGGTCCAATAAAACATGTTTTCTTTTTGTCAGTTTGGTTTTGGTCTCACTGTTTGGATCCTGTAAAGGAGAAGACATTGAAAACTCCCCTTCCTCCAAAGGCGAGTGGGCAGGGAAGATCAGTAGGAGATAACAGAGCTATTTGTCTGTTTTAGGTTTTCTTGGCCCTAGCACAGAAGCCTTCTCTCTTGTGTTGAGAGTCCCTGGAATGCTCTCAAGTAGAAGAAACCCTTCCCTTATTGGAGCTACTACACTTTGTAGCCTTCTTGAGCACTTGAATATTCTCGGAGAGCCCTCCAGGCATCTTCCTAGCTTGGGGCCTGGATTGATGAATGGACTTCTCACCGAGACCGGCCCTATGTTTTTTTCTGAAGGTTCTCTATTCTTAGGAGGGGACTCAGTGGAGCGAGAGGAGGACTCAAAGAGTCATTGATAGAAACTCTAGAGGAAAAGGAGAAAGTAGAGCCATAACATGAGGGTCTCTCCAACTTAAACGCCCCAGAGAGTGAACAGAAAGATTCAAATCACTAGTTTAATAAGGGTCAGTAGTTTTGCCAATAGATGTAGAGGGAGTCTGAGGCAAATTATGAGAGCCAGATGGGGTATTCAGAGGTGGGTGAGAGAACAGGTAAGTGTAAGGTAATAACCAAACAGAATATCTAAACACCACTAATCCAGATGGACAGGATTTGTCCTACCTTACCTGATGCTGGGGTCTGTGTTTGGCATGGCCATCAGCTGAGAATCTGCTTTCTCCCCTGTAGAGCTCTGAAAAGGGAAAAATAAATCACATCACACAAAAGGGAAATCAACAAACAGGCTCACTGAATTCAACACTACACTGTACATGAAACCAGGTCACCAACAAATTGTGAGTATGGATTACCTTGCAGCACAAATCTGAGACAGGTGATCACAGATTCAAGTCCAACAGCAGGGTTTATGTCCAAGTCTGACAATAAGGCTATAAATTACTTAGGAGGAAGGGGAGGAAAATGGCTGCTTCAATTTAAGAGGTGCCATTTTGGGAAGAAGAGTTGGTAAGCCCACTGCTTTCTGTCAGTCGCAGGTGGCTATCCACAGTAAAACGTAAAGCTCAAGGGAATTTTAACAAATATAGTGAATAAAGCATGACACCCTGACTAACGTTCCCTCGCCTCATAAAACAGATACTAATGTTGAAGGTCTGTGTGCAAGCTACTGTGAACACATGACCGCTGCAGTGTTCCATAGCAGCTACTCCATTAGCAGTATCTAATTAGATGCCTCAAGAACAAAAGACCCTGTATAGGAGCCAAAAACGTTTCCACTGCAGAATGGTTTAACTGCTGCAAAAATAGCCAACACAACATTCTAATTGAAAATAACACTATACAAAAATCAATATGGTCCCTATTAAATGGATCAAATACTACTAACTGATAGATCTCAGGGCCGCCGGAGCCATATGCTGCCCAGCCCACAGAAAAGTTGCCAGGACTGCCGCAGGCCTTCTACCCTGACGACTTCGGGAGGGCCCTTTACAGACTCAGGTACAACCCGAGGGGGAGTTCGGAAGTGGCCCAGGGGCAGCCGACCCTAGCCTGGCTGCAGCACCACCTGAGCTTATGTCAGCATGTTGTGGTCAGAATCCCCGCTGACCCCGTGGCACACCACTCTTCCACTATTAGGGTCCTGGGCAAGGATGCAGTTGAGTGGGTGTGCCTGCGTCCCCCCTGCCACCCCTAACTCTGGGGTGGTAGTCTCTCCCTCTCTCGGGCAAGAGGCCAGAGCTTGTCAGCCATCCACAAGAGACAGACTGCCTGAACCCTTTGCTGCTCGGCCCTGAACACAGGCCTGAGTCATAGACCTGCATTGCTCCACCCTGACTGAGGGCCCAGGGCTACCTAATTGCAGTTGCTCAGCCCTGACCACAGGCCCAAGCTATAGACTCATTACCCTGTCCTGACTAAGGGCCTGGGCTACCCTGACTGTGTCTGTTGCTCACCCCCCTGAACACAGACCGAAGCTATAGATTCTTGTTGCCCCACTAATTCCCCATGGTAGGTGACACACTGAGACATAGTGAGGCAGCGTGGCCTCCCATGGACCCGGAGAGGGAGGAACCCCGCCGCTAAGCCACTACAAGCTGGTGTGAACTGATGTGGACACATTGTCGTAAACGGAGCTATGCCAATTGTCACCACCTTAGGATCTGGCCCTTCATTATTACTGGGGAAACATCAGTGAGTTGGGGTGTTTCCAGAGGGTCCTGTTCGAATTGATTCTCAACCCTATGCTGCTCAATATTTTTATCAATACTCTGGAATAAAGAATAAACTTATTGCTGATAAAGTTCGCAGATGACACAAAGCTTGGTGAGGTGGTAAATAATGACAGCAACAGGTCACTGAGAGAGTGTGACCTTGATTGCTTGGTAAGCCAGGCCCAACCAAACAAAACATGTTTTGACACAGCCAAATGCAAGGTCACACACGTAGGAACGAGGAAAAGACGGTAATCTTTTGTAACTGTTGTTCAAGATGTGTTGCTCATCTACATTCCATTGTAGGTGTGTGTGCTCGCCACATGCACCAGAACCAGAAGTTTTTCCCTCAGTGGTATCTGTAGGGGACTGGCTCTGGCACCCTCTGGAGTGGCGCACATATGTGCTGGTATAAGGGGCACTGCCAGCCCCCTCCTCTTCAGTTCCTTCTTGACGGAACTCTGACAGAGGGGAAGGAGGGTGGGTCATGGAATGGACATGAGCAACACATCTTGAAGAACAACAGTTATGAAAGGTAGCCGACTTTTCTTCTTCAAGTGCTTGCTCATGTCCATTCTATTGTAGGTGACTCCCAAGCAGTACCTACGGAGGCAGGTAGGAGTTCATGGACACGGCTCTGCCAAAGCCAGCATCATCTTGGGCCTGCTGGGTGATGGCATAGTGCAGGGGTGGCCAACCTGAGCCTGAAAAGGAGCCAGAATTTACCAATGTACATTGCCAAAGAGCCATAGTAATATGTCAGCAGACCCCTATCAGCTTTCCCACTCCCCCCAGCTCCCAGTGCCTCCCACCCACCGGCAGCCCTGGTGATCAGCGCCTCCCGCTCCATCCCCACACCTCCCAGTCAACTGTTTCGTGGCATGCAGGAGGCTCTGGGGGGGAGGGGGAGGAGCAATGGCACGGCAGGCTCCGGGGAGGGCATGGGAAGGGGTGGAGTGGGGGCAGGGCCCGTGGCAGAGCCAGGAGTTGAGCAGTGAGCACCTCCCGGCATATTGGAAAGTTGGCACCTGTAGCTCCAGCCCTGGAGTCAGTGCCTAAACAAGGAGCCGCATATTAACTTCTGAAGAGCCGCATGTGGCTCCGGATCCACAGGTTGGCCACCCCTGGCATAGTGCGTCGTGAACGTGTGTACCAGTGACCACGTCATGGCTCTACAGATGTCCTGGATAGCCCTTGGGGAATGAGCCTTCACTATCAGTGAAGGCACAGCCTGCACTATCTCGTAGCAAGTACGGATGAAGATGGTGATCCAAGCCAAAATCCTCTAAGAAGACATTGGGAGGTCCTTCATCCTGTCAGCCGCTGCAATGAAGAGTTGAGTAGATCTGTGGAAGGGCTTGGTGCGCTCCAGGTAGAAAGCCATGGCATGCCTGACGTCTAGGGTGTGCAGACGCCTCTCCTCGTTGGACGTGTGAGGCTCTGGACAGAACACAGAGAGGAAGATATC
The DNA here is from genome assembly GCF_965152275.1 of Natator depressus. Lineage (NCBI taxonomy): Eukaryota > Metazoa > Chordata > Testudines > Cheloniidae > Natator > Natator depressus. The sequence continues at coordinate 40,696,995 of NC_134241.1, read as the reverse complement.
CTAGTTGACATGGAATTGCAACACCATTTTCGGCAGGAAGGCCGGATGGGGATGCAGTTGGACCTTATCCTTATAGAACACCGTGTACAGGGGCTCTGAGGTGAGGGCTTTAATCTCAGAGACTCACCTCACCATGGTAGTAGCTAGAAGGAATGCAACTTTCCATGACAGGTGTGAAAGGGAGCAGGAAGCGAGAAGTTTGAAGGGAGGGCCAGTGAGTCTGGAGAGGACTAGGTTGAGATCCCACTGGGGAATTGGGTCCCAAATCAGCGGAAAAAGTCTTTCAAGGCCTTTCAGGAACTGAACATTACCTTGTGAGAGAATATAGCTCTACCCCGGGACATGAGGGTGGAAGGCTGATATGGCCGATAAGGCTGATATGGCTTTGATCAATGAACATAAAAGGCCCTGGTGCTTTAAGTGAAGCAGGTAATCTAGGATGGATTGTAGAGACGACTGGATCGGAGAGATATTCCGCTCCAACGCCCATCAGGAGAAGCGCTTCCACTTTGCCAGCTACATCGCCCTGGTAGAGGGCTTTCTGCTCTCCAAGAGGACCTGCTGCACCTGACTAGAGCAGTCTTGTTCCTCGGGCTTCAACCACTCAGCAACCACACTGTGAGGTAGAGAGAGGCGAGGTTTGGGTAATTGTCCATGATCCTGAGAGAGCAGGTCCAGGCAGCTGGGAAGTGTCCACAGGGCTCCCACTGCTAAGTCCATGAGCGTGCTGAACCAATGCTAGTGCAGCCAAACTGCGATCATAATGACTTGTGCCTTGTCCCTCTTGATCTTCAGTGGGACTAGTGGGAAGGCATACATCAGGTTGCCTGACCACAACAGGACGAAGGCATTGGATAGTAAGCCATTGTCAAGACCTTGCAGAGAGCATAACTGGTGACATTTTCTGTTTTGTCTGGTGGCGAACAGGTCCACTGGGGGAGTTCCCCACTTCTGGAAGAGCATACTAACGACCTCCGAGTGGAGGGACCACTCATAGTGAGAGAAAAAGGACCTGCTGAGGCAATCCGCCAGCATGTTCCTGATGCCGGGGAGGTGTGAGACTTCCAGGCGGATAGCATGTGGGATAGAAGTCCCACAGCCGATGGGCTTCCAGACAAAGGGCCAATGATTGAGCTCCTCCCTGTCTGCTGACATAGAACATGGAGGATGTGTTGTCTGTCAACACCTGCACCACACAACTGGACAGATGGGGAAGGAACACTTCACAAGCCAGGCGGATGGGCCTGAGCTCTCTGACTATGCGCAGTGACAGCTCCTCTCGAGACCATAGCCCCTGAGTTTTGAGTGTACCAAGGTGCGCTCTTCAACCAAGGTCAGAGGTATCCAAAATCAGGGACACTGTGGGCCATGGATTCACAAACAGCACACCTTCCAACACCGGATTTGGGTTGGACCACCACTGCAGGGAGGTGAGTACCCGTGGCAGGATCATGAGAAGTTTGTCCAGGTGATGTCTGGCCGGGGAGTAGACCAATGCCAGCCACATCTGGAGAGGTCAGAGGTGAAGTCTCACGTGCTGGACAATGTAAGTATATGCAACCATGTGCCCAAGTAGCCTGAGGCAGTCTCGGGCTGTGGTAAGTGGGTGCGCGGTGACCCGGGTTATCACATCTGACATTGCCCTGAACCAGGCCTCTGGCAGGAATGCTCTGGCTCAGCTAGAGTCGAGTACCGTTCCGATAAATTCTGTCCTCTGCATTGGTACCAATGTTGATTTCTGTTCATTTATCAACAGGCCCAGTGCTTGACAGGTGGCTCGCAGCATTGTGACTCGGCGTTGGACATGGTCCCTTGAGCAACCCTTGATGAGCCAGTTGTTGAGGAACAGGTAGATCTGGATACCCCGACATCTGAGGTAGGCTGCGACTACCACCATGCACTTCGTAAATACCCTTGGTGCCATAGCTAGGCCAAATGGGAGCAATGTGAATTGGTAGTGGGTGTTCCCAACTACGAATCGTCAGAACCTTCTGTGGCAGTGAAATATCGAAATATGAAAGTAAGCAACTTTCAGATCGAGGACGGTGAAGCACTATCCCAGATCCAGGGAGAGAATGATGGAGGCCAGGGAGACCACGTGGAACTTCAATTTCTTGAGATACTTGTTGAGGTTTCACAGGTGAAGGATGGGGCGTAGGCCCCCCCTTGGCCTTTCGAATAAAAAAATAGTGGGATCAGTGGGACTAGTGGGAAGGCATACATCAGGTTGCCTGACCATGATAGGAGGAAGACATTCGACAGTGAACCATTGTCGAGACCTTGCAGAGAGCAGAACTGGTCACAAATGCTGTGGAACTTCCTCCACGGTTCCCACCCACAGAAGACCTTGCACCTCCTGAGCAAACAGATGCTCATGAGAAGGGTCCCTGAAGAGGGACGGGGAGGGGAGGTGGGAGGGAGGTATAGAAAGGAAATGGAGGGTATACCCCCCCGCCACAGTGCTGACCATCCATTGGTCTGATGTTAAAGAAGCCCAAGCAGTGAGGTGGGGCAATAAACCTGTCATAACTATAAAGGGAAGGGTAAACCCTTTTAAAATCCCTCCTGGCCAGAGGAAAAATCCTCTCACCTGTAAAGGGTTAAGAAGCTAAAGGTAACCTCGCTGGCACCTGACCAAAATGACCAATGAGGAGACAAGATACTTTCAAAAGCTGGGAGAAGGCAGAAAAACAAAGGGTCTGGATCTGTCTGTACGATGCTTTTGCTGGGGACAGAACAGGAATGGAGTCTTAGAACTTAGTAAGTAATCTAGCTAGGTATGTGTTAGATTATGATTTCTTTAAATGGCTGAGAAAATAGCTGTGCTGAATAGAATGAATATTCCTGTCTGTGTGTCTTTTTTGTAACTTAAGGTTTTGCCTAGAGGGATTCTCTACGTTTTGAATCTAATTACCCTGTAAGGTATTCACCATCCTGATTTTACAGAGATGATTCTTTTCTTTTTACTTCTATTAAAAGTCTTCTTGTAAGGAAACTGAATGCTTTTTCATTGTTCTCAGATCCAAGTGTTTGGGTCTGTGGTCACCTATGCAAATTGGTGAGGATTTTTACCAAACCTTCCCCAGGAAGTGGGGTGCAAGGGTTGGGAGGATTTTGGGGGGAAAGACATGTCCAAACTCCGTTTTTTCAGGAACCCAGATAAAGTTTGGTGGTGGCAGTGGAAATCCAACGGCAAAGGGTAAAATAATTTGTACCTTGGGGAAGTTTTAACCTAAGCTGGTAAAAGTAAGCCTAGGAGGTTTTCATGCAGGTCCCCACATCTGTACCCTGGAGTTCAGAGTGGGGAAGGAACCTTGACAAAACTGTTGGAAAACAAAAGGGGTGTTGGATCTAGGATACAGACTGGGAGGTCACCTTCAAGTGCACCCTTCAAAATGCCTGTTTGTTACCCGGCTGATGGCGGGTAGAGCTCAAGTGAGCCGAGGAGGCCGGCAGTTGGCCCTTTCGGAGCTTATAGCCCTTGCCCTTTTTGCGGAAGGGCTCTGATTGGGATTGGCTCATGAATCTGGGTCTGCTGCGGTTTGAACCGCTTCCTTGTGGACGCTGGCATGTAAAGGTTCAGGGAGCGCAAAGTAGCCCAAGAATCTTTCAGGACCGGTAATCTTTTGTCTGTTTACTCTGAAAATAGTGCCAGGCCATCAAAGGGGAGGTCCTGGATCAACTGCTGAAACTCCACCAACAGCCCAGATGATTGCAGCCAAGACTCTCTCCTCATGGAAATGGCCAAAGCCATGGTCCTGGCTGTGGAGTCCATCATATCCAAGACTACTTGGAGGGCTGCCCTCGCCACTGTCTTGCCCTCTTCAAGAAGAGCCAGGAATAAGAAGAGCCAGGAAGCAAATCCACAAACCTGGCCTTAGACTGCGAGATGTTATAGTCATAGCAGCCAAGTAGGGCCTGGTGATTGGCCACTCTCAACTGGAGGCTGGCAGTTGAATAAATTTTTCTGCCAAAGAGATCGAGCCTCTTCACCTCTTTGTTCTTAGGGGGTCAAGCCCAGCTGCCCCTGTCTGTCGTGCTCATTGGCCACAGATACGACAGCGAGCTTGGGGAAGGGTGGGTCTTAAGATATTCAAAGCCTGTGGCCAGGACATAACACTTCCTCTCCACCTGCTTGGAGGAGGGAGTTTGCCACAAGGCCTTGATCAATTTCACCACTCCCTCGTGGATGGGCAAGGCCGCCTTAGATGGGGCGGCCGCATGGGCGCATGTGAACCACCAGCTGGGGGAGGCTAGCCCCCAGCCCCACCCCTTCCGCATGAGGCCCTGCTTCTTCCGCTCCCTGCCAGAGCCCAGAGCTTCAGTGTAGTCCAGTGGTTAGAGCGCTCATCTAGGATGTGGGGGACCCAGTCTTCAAGTTTCTGATTCTGAATTATTTGCAGTGTTGTTGTAGCCGTGTTGGTCATAGGACATGAGAGAGGCAAGGTGAGTAAGATAATATCTCTTACTGAACCAACTTCCATTGGTGCGAGGACAAGGTGAGCTGAAGAAGAGCTGTGTTGAGCTTGAAAGCTTGTCTCTTTCACCAACAGAAATTGATCCAGTAAAAGATATTACCTCACCCACCTTGTCTCTCTCTCTGATTCTGAATGAGGATCTCAAACCTGGGTCTCCCACCGTGGCTGCCAGCCCCTGACCCAGGCTTGCCCTCCCCCACAGCCCCAGAGCACCAGGAGGGTGGGCTGTATGGCCCCAGCCCCTCCTCTCTCCCCGCCCCTAGCCCCAGAGCACCAGGAGGGTGGGCGGCGTGGCCTCAGCCTTGGAGCAGTGGGAGGGCAGGCTGCGTGGCCCCAGCCCAAGCCGGAGCACCACACAAGGGGAGCCACAGAGGGGGTGTCTGGGGGCAGTGCATGGGTGGGGCCACTCCTGGCTGTATGGGGAGGCACATGGGCGGCCGCACTCAACATGTGAAACGGGGTGTCGGAGGGTTCCAACAATTCTTCAGCCTCTAGTCCCAGGTTCGCGGCCACCCTTTTAAGTAGCTCTTGGTGAGCTTTTATATCATCCTGGGGAACAGTGAAGGAAGGCCCCGCTGCCGCCTCATCAGGTGTAGAGGATGAGAAGGCAGGCTCAGGCAAGTCAGTCAACTCCGTTTCCCCCGCCAGGGGAGCCTCGGCTGACGCTGGCTGCTCTTGGGGACCTTACTCTGATTCCTCCTCTGAGTCAGGGGGCGAGCAAGACTAATCTAACTGACTAATCTAATCGCCTTCTATGATGAGATTACTGATTCTGTGGATGAAGGGAAAGCAGTGGATGTATTGTTTCTTGACTTTAGCAAAGCTTTTGACACTGTCTCCCACAGTATTCTTGTCCGCAAGTTAAAGAAGTATGGGCTGGATGAATGTACTATAAGGTGGGTAGAAAGTTGGCTAGATTGTCGGGCTCAACGGGTAGTGATCAATGGCTCCGTGTCTAGTTGGCAGCCGGTGTCAAGTGCAGTGCCCCAGGGGTCGGTCCTGGGGCCGGTTTTGTTCAATATCTTCATTAATGATCTGGAGGATGGTGTGGATTGCACTCTTAGCAAATTTGCGGATGATACTAAACTGGGAGGAGTGGTAGATACGTTGGAGGGCAGAGATAGGATACAGAGGGACCTGGACAAATTGGAGGATTGGGCCAAACGAAATCTGATGAGGTTCAACAAGAATAAGTGCAGGGTCCTGCACTTAGGACGGAAGAACCCAATGCACAGCTACAGACTAGGGACCGAATGGCTAGGCAGCAGTTCTGCGGAAAAGGACCTAGGGGTGACAGTGGACGAGAAGCTGGATATGAGTCAGCAGTGTGCCCTTGTTGCCAAGAAGGCCAATGGCATTTTGGGATGTATAAGTAGGGGCATAGCGAGCAGATCGAGGGACGTGATCGTTCCCCTCTATTCGACATTGGTGAGGCCTCATCTGGAGTACTGTGTCCAGTTTTGGGCCCCACACTACAAGAAGGATGTGGATAAATTGGAGAGAGTCCAGCGAAGGGCAACAAAAATGATTAGGGGTCTGGAACACATGACTTATGAGGAGAGGCTGAGGGAACTGGGATTGTTTAGTCTGCAGAAGAGAAGAATGAGGGGGGATTTGATAGCTGCTTTCAACTACCTGAGAGGTGGTTCCAAAGAGGATGGTTCTAGACTATTCTCAGTGGTAGAAGATGACAGGACAAGGAGTAATGGTCTCAAGTTGCAGTGGGGGAGGTTTAGGTTGGATATTAGGAAAAACTTTTTCACTAGGAGGGTGGTGAAACACTGGAATGCGTTACCTAGGGAGGTGGTAGAATCTCCTTCCTTAGAAGTTTTTAAGGTCAGGCTTGACAAAGCCCTGGTTGGGATGATTTAATTGGGGATTGGTCCTGCTTTGAGCAGGGGGTTGGACTAGATGACCTCCTGAGGTCCCTTCCAACCCTGATATTCTATGATTCTATGATTCTAAGAGACTGTTGCCGACTGCTGAGACTGACGGGTGCACATGCTCCAACATCTGAGAAAACCCCCAAGAGAGGTGCCACAGAGCCAGCCACTGGCTCTGAGGCCTTGCACTCACTGGCAGTGCCAGCCGTAATCCCGATGCTCCTGGCGGGTGACCTTGGCCCGCAGGAAATGCGCCTTCCTCGCTGTCCGAGCTTGAGGAAGAAACTTGTTTCAGGGACCCGGGCAGCACAGCTGCCACCAGCCTGCCCGTTCCATGCTGGCTGTCCCCATGTTCCTCTTTTGGGGACTGGTGCCAGTGCTGTGTCTTCAGCGACAGCGACGATAACCTGGCGATCGACGCCTCACGCTCCGACAGCAGTGCCACTCCGTTGACCTGGAATGGGAACAGGAGCAGGGAGACATGAGTCTTGACTCCGGAGACTGGTGATGGGCCTCTGGAGACCTGTATCGATGATCCGCAGATTGGTGATGAGACTCCAGAGACCAACGCTGCGACTCAAGGGATCAGTGCCGCAAGTCCAGAGAGCAACACAAACGCTCAAGGTACCGGTGCCAGGCCTTTGGGGATTGGCGATGCACCTCTGTAGGTCTGCGCTAGACAGCTGGTGATCAACGCGGGGATCCTGGAGAGCAATACCTGAAGTCCAGGGAGCAGAGCCGGAACTCTGGCAGGTAAGCCAACTCCTATCGGAGGGCCGATGGTGCTGCTCTGGAGACCATTGGCAGGATGCAGCCTGCAGTGGGGAGTGGTGTTGTAAAGACGGGGACACCTGAAAGAGTCCCTAGGCGGGTTTGCCCCTAAAATGAACAGTCTCATTGGCCAGTGCAGAAGGGACAATATGCCCTTAGTGGCCTGGTATGCCTCCGGTGTGGAAGGCACTGCTAGATGCTCCTGCCACTTCCTGGGGTGGCAGGCGGGTCTCGGAGGGGGCTCGACAGCTCCTTGGATGCTGGAGCCTGGCTGTGGTCCGGAGGAGATGAGCTGCCCTGCATGGATCTTTTCCCGCCTCCGACTCTCTCCTTCCCCTTACATGATGTAGAAGACCACCCTCTCCCAGGCTTTTTCTGCTTCTTAGCCAGCACTAGGGACCAGGATTGGCATCAGTCCAAGGTTGGTGCCAGCGGTGCACTCCGCACCAAAGCGGTGGTGTTCAGGGCAGAGTCTGATCTGGCTGGCTTGAGGCTGCTGCAAGGGCCAACTCCATAAGGAGCTCTCGAAACCAAATATCCCTCACCTTGTTGGTGTTCAGCTTGAAAATTTTACAGATGCGACACTTGTTGCTCATGTGGGTTTTCCCCAAGCACCATAGACAGATTTGGTGGGGATCACTGACAGGCATAGTTTTTTTGCAGCAATCACAAGGCTTAAAGCCTGGGCTAAGTCCCGTAGGGGACTAACAAACTACTTCTACACTAAACACTAAGGGAACTGTTAAACTATATAGAAAAACACTCTAACAACTATATACAGTAGTAGGCATCCCCAGCTCTGCACAGACAGCTGGCACAGCAGACCTTGAGCGAACTGCCCAACGACCACAAGATCTGTTAAGGTACGAAGGCACCAGGCCAGGTTTATTGTTGACAAAGCATGGTAATAGCATCTGGAAGACTCTATGAGGATACTAAGACATGTATGCCCGTGACAATGGATGCAGCTCAGTGAATGGCAGGGCTTTCCATTCCCCCCTTGGCTGGACAAAGATACTCCCCCTGAGATGCATCTTTATACCCCGATACAAAAAAGTTATGTAATACCTCTGACATAGTTACTGCCCCCTGACATGGCTAGTTATCACCCATCACTTTGTACATGTTTGTTTGATCAAAACATCTTTATTATGTACTGTCATTCTGACCGTATCTTTTAGGAGGGGTCAGTGTGTTCTTGTTATCCTTGGGGAATGTTTTTGTACCATTCTTGATATCAGGATGTTCTGGTACCACTTGATATCGGGATGTGTTTGTGTGAGTACTTTGTGCCTTGCGCTTCTTAGGAATGCATATTTCTGCAATATCAGCCCTGTTCTTGCCAGATTCTGTTAGCAGGTCCTGCCTCATACCAGGCCTCTATGTCTCAGGCTCTCTTCCTACTAGAAGAGTAAAGAATTTACTCAGTTGATTTTATGGCAGCTGTGGCTGTGGCGGAAGAGACCCACTCAAGAGAGACAATCTCTGCCGCATCTGTCACATTTAAAGGTAATGTTTTGACCCTTTGGGTTCTGCTTTCTGTGAGCTCTTTTCTCCTCTGTTAAGCTGGACTGCATTGCTCTCATAACTCCGGAGACCTTTGTTAAGCTCTTGTTTCCAAAGGCTGCAGTCTTCAGTGTGATCTTCCCAGTTGTCCACATCCATGTCCATTTCTTTGAGGTCTCACTTGAACACATTCTTGAAATGCAATTTTGGGCATCCTATGGGTCTTTTTCCAGATGCCAATTCGCTGGAAATTCTTAGGGGCAGTAGAATCAAAATAGTGAACACTGGAAAAAGGTAAAGCTTGCCGAGGCAAGGGAACATTTCAGCACCACCGCTGGTGGTAAAAAGGAACTGAAAGGGCAGGGGGGGCTCCGGCAGCGTCCCTTATACCGGCGCATACATGCACCACTCCAGAGGGTGCCAGAGCCAGTCCCCTATGGATACCACTGAGAGAAAAACTTCTGGCATTGGCACATGTGGTGAGCACACACACACACCTACAATGGAATGGACATGAGCATGCACCCAAAGAAGAACAGAGGTCACACCCACAGAATGGGGGACTCTGTCCTAGAAAGCAGTGATTCTGGGAAGGGTTATGAAGTCTGATGGAAACCAACTGAATCCTGAGCCCCTTCCCCCATACCAACTCTGCCCACAGCCTTAGAAGGTCTGAGCCTTCCCCACGCCTCTGGCTTGGGAGGGAGGAGATGCTGAGTACCTCTCTGTCCACTGGCCACGAGCAGTGGGAAGCAGTGTCTTTGCAAAGGCTGCTCATTGCTCTCCCTCCCGGTGGCTGCTCAAAGAAGTGCTGCCTTGAGACTCTGCTCATCCGCTCCTTCTCCTGCAGCACCAACGCCTAGTGCCTCCCTAGGGGTCCTCCTCCTTCTTCTGTGGCTCCTCCTAAGAAAGTGGTGTTATAACCATACAGCTAAGGGTAGCCTAGAATTCCTCCTTACCTGTAAGGGGTTAAGAAGCTCAAATAACCTGGTTGGCACCTGACCAAAAGAACCAATGGGCAAAGAAGATACTTTCAAATCAGGTTGGAGGGGAGGAGGCTTTGTTTGTGCTCTTTGTTTTTGTGTTCTCTTGGGAAGCAGAGAAGCATCAGCTCAGAAAAGTCCTTCTTCTAAAATCATCCTAAAATGAGTCTCAATATTGCAAAAAGAGTAAGTAAATAAGGCAAGGCGCGTTAAATTATCTTTTGTTTTTAGCTTGTGAATTTTCCCTGTGCTAAGAGGGAGGTTTATCCCTGTTTTTTGTAACTTTAAAGTTTTACCTAGAGGGGAATCCTCTGTGTTTTGAATCTGATTACCCTGTAAAGTTACCTTCCATCCTAATTTTACAGAGGTGCTTCTTTTACTTTTTTTTTCTTTATTATAAAGTTCTGTTTTTTAAGAATCTGGTTTACCTATTTGGTTGGTATATTATTCTCAAGCCTCCCCCAGGAAAGGGGGCCAAGGGGCTTGGGGGGATATTTTAGGGAACAGGAACTCCAAGTGGTCCTTTTCCTAAATCTTTGTCTAACTCACTTGGTGATGGCTGCAGTACCCATCCAAGGACAAGCAAGGATTTGTGCCTTGGGGAAGTTTTTAACCTAAGCTGGTAGCAATAAGCTTAGGGAGTCTTTCATGAGGGTCCCCATATCTGTACCCAGAGTTCAGAGTGGGGAGGGAACCCTGACATGGTGGTAGAGGTAGGATCATTTTGAACCAAAAGCACAAACAAAGCCTTCCCCCTGCCCCCCCCCCCCCCAGATTTAAAAGGAGAGCTAAACTCCACCGAAGAAGTTTTTTGTTATTTTTCTTGATGGTATGAAGCCACTTCAGCGCAGCATGGTCGGTTTGCAGGTGGAAACGCCATCCCCAAATGTATGGGTGTTAGCTTTTTCAGAGCATACATAATGGCGAAACATTACTTTTCAGGGATTGACCAGTGGCTTTCCCTCTGAGACAGTTTTTTGCTCAGAAACACAACAGGATGCAATTCCTGACGATCATAAAATAACCACATTGGTAGCAAAATTAACTAAAAAAGCTCTAAACGTATTTAACAAAATGCCTATTAAAAATGCTTCTAACTATGGTAAATTTAAAATTTTGGTTTTAAAACAATTTCAGATTACACCTAAAATTTACAAAGTAAAATTTAAAGCCCTTAAATAGGGGCTGAACTAAGTAATGTGACTTATGTAAACCAAATAAAAAATCTGTTAAATAAATGGGTCAAAGGCAGAAATGTAACTAGCTTTAAAAAAATGTGTAATTTGGTTGTCCAAAAGCAGTTCCTAACTATAACCAATAATAATGCAAAACATTGTTTATAAAATAAAAAAATAAACTCAGAAAAAAGTCTTGCTTCTTATGCTAATCAATACAAGCAGTCCCAGACCATCAAAAAGGCAGGGCAAATCAAAACAAAACGGGTAAAGGTAGCAAAAAAACCCAACTCTGGTCGCAGTTTGGCGAATACCAAAAGGAACACCCCAAAACCACACCTTACCACCAGGGGCAACCCAAGGCCCCAGCTATACCCCCCCCAAACCCCCAAACACCTTGTCGTCCCACCACACCATTCTCCAGCAACCCACCCCGCCCCAGTGACTAGTCAGCTGGGCGATGTTTTAAATGTAACAAGCTGGAGCACGTAAAGGCCAACTGCCCCAAAAACCCCAATAAATTACAGTTCATTGCACTGGGGTCACACCAAAGGTCCTCAGGCCCAAATGCCTCCCAAATACCCTCAAAGCAAAAAAAACCCTGTAAGTGTGAGCAAAAAAAGGGTTATCGCATAAAGGGACACTGAAGCACAAGTGTCAGCTATCTACCAATCCTTAGTAAACCCCAATTTAGTCAACCCAAAGGTCCAAGTAACAATTCAACCCTTCAATTCAAAGTCTTTTGACTTTCCTACAGCCAAGTTGCCTGTCCAGTACAATGGCTGGTCAGAAATGTTAACTTTTGCAGTCTATAATAATTATCCCATTCCCATGGTGCTGGGAAAAAACTTGGCCAACCATGTAAAGCTAGCCAAAAGGGTGGGAATGGTCACCTGCAGCCAAGCTAAGCAAGCCTTCACACCTAGCTCTGTCCCTAAGCCTTCTACAAGGGCCCAGTCTGTGTTACCAAAAACCCAGACTAAGGTGGTAAAACCAAACCCCATGCCAATGTCTGCAACAGCAACAGTAAATCCAGTCGCAAAAACCCAGCCAAAGCCAGGCCCAAAACTGGAACTGGGAAAGCAACCAGTACCAAAACCACTGCCAGCACTGAATCCAGCGCTTGCAACCCCGTCTGCAACCCCAGCGCCAAAGGGCACCAGCGAGCCCGCCCTGGCAGCAGCAAATAAACCTACGCAAGAGGCTCAGCTGAAGCCTAAACCCCAACATAGTGCACCAGAAAAAAGCGGTTCACAGTCAACAAAAACAGCCCCATTCACTACATCGCTTCCAAAGGAACCAAGCCCAAGTCCACAATCCAATAAAAAACTAATGTCTCCAGCATCAAAAAAACAGTTCCAGGCCAAGCAAAAAGCAAATGAAAGCTTCCAGGGAGCTTGAACGGCGACACAAAACAACCCACCACCGCTCAGCTCTTCTAATCAATCCCGGTTTGCTGTAAAAAAAAACCCTTTTATACAAAAAAACTCTTTCTGGTGGGCACCAGAAAAACTGGCATCCGCAAAAACAGTTGGTAATTCCAACTAAGTACCGGGTAAAACTTTTAAGCTTAGCCCACAATCATCTTAGTAGTCATGCTGGGGTAAACAGGACCAAAAACCGTTTGGGGAAGTCCTTCCACTGGAAGAAAATGGGCAAAAATGTTTCTACTTATGTCCGGTCTTGTAAGGTGTGCCAAAAAGTAAAAAAAAACCCAGACCAGGTCAAAGCCCCTCTCCAGACACTCCCCTTAATTAAGGTTCCCTTTCAGCAAGTAGCTGTAAGTATTCTGGGTCCTTTCCCCAAAAAAACACCCAAAGGAAAGCAGTACATACTGACTTTTATGGATTTTGCCACCCAATGGCCAAAAGCAGTAGCTCTAAGCAACACCAGGGCTAAAAGTGTGTGCCTGGCCTTAAACATTTTTGCCAGGGTAGGTTGGCCCTCTGACCTCCTTACGGATTCAGAAACTAATTTCCTGGCAGGAACCATAAAGAGCCTGTATAAAGCTCATGGGGTAAACTACTTGCTTGCCACCCATTACCACCGTCAAACAAATGGTCTGGTGAAAAAGTTTAGTAAAACTTTGGGGACCATAATATGTAAATTCGTAAATAAGCACTCCAACAATTGCAACCTAGTGTTACAGCAGTTCCTCTTTGCCTACAGGGCTGTACCACATCCCAGTTTAGGGTTTTCACCATTTAAACTTGTGTATGGCCGCAAGGTTAAGGGGCCATTGCAGCTGGAAAGCAGCAATGGGAGGGGTTTACGCCTTCTCCAAGAACTAACATTCTGGACTTTGTAAACAACCTGCAAAACACCCTCCAAACCTCTTTAGCCCTTGCTAAAAAAAGCTCAAAAAGAGCAAAAGGCCTGGTATAATAAACATGCCAGAGGGTGTTCCTTCAAAGTAAGGGACCAGGTCATGGTCTTAAAGGTGCTTCAGGCCCATAAAATAAAAGCATCATAAAAAGGGCCATTTACGGTCAAAGAGTGCCTGGGAGCTGTTAACTATCTCATAGCATTCCCCACCTCAAACCTAAAAGCCTAAGTTGTACCATGGTAATTCTCTAAAGCCCTTTTATTCCAAATAAATTAAAGGTTTGTCAGTATATAGCCCATGAAGAAAATAACGCTGAGTGGCCTAAAGGTGTCTACTACAAAAAAAAAAGTAATGGTGGCGTAAAAGAGGTGAACCTATCAATAACCCTCAAACCTATGCAGCGCCAGCAGATCAAGGAGCTGTGCACTAAATTTCCACCGATGCTCTCAGCCGCCCCAAAACTAACCAAACGGGCATACCACTCCATTAACACAGGTAATGCTCGCTCAATTAAAGCCCAACCCTACCGAGTGGCTCCTCAAGCCAAAACTGCTATAAAACAAAAAATCCAAAACATGTTACAAACGGATGTAATCCGCCCCTCTAACAGTGTGTGGGCATCTCCAGTAGTTCTAGTTCCCAAACCAAATAAAAAAAAAATACGCTTTTGCGTGAACTACCATAAGCTAAATGCTGTAACTTGCCCAAACAACTATCCAATGCCTCGCACAAATAAGCTATTAAAAAAACTGAAACGTGCCCAGTTCATCTCTACCTTAAACTTAACCAAGGGGTACTGGCAAGTACCGCTAAATAAATCCGTCAAAAAAAAATCCGCCAAAAAATACATGTAGGGCTGTATAAATTTTATGTGCTCCCTTTTGGGCTGCAAAATGCACCGGCCACCTTCCAAAAACTTGTAAATAGTCTCCTAGCAAAATTTAAAAAATCTGCAGTTGTCTATCTTGACAATGTGGCCATATTTTCTAACTCATGGGCAAAACACCTAAAGCATCTCCAAAAGCTCTTCAAGTGCATACAAAAGTCAAAACTAACTGTTAAGGCTAAAAAGTGTCAAATAGGCCTACACAAAGTAACTTACCTTAAACACCAGGTGGGTCAAACAACTATCAATCCCCTAGAAGCCAAAGTAAATGCTATCCAAAGGTGGCCTATCCCAAAGTAAAAAAAAACAGGCCCAGTCGTTCTTAGGCTTGGCCAAATATTACAGGCGATTTGTACCGCACTACAGCCAAATTGCCGCCCCACTGACCAACCTATCCAAAAAAACCCAGCCAAATGCAGTTCAGTGAACTGATGAGTGTCAAAAGGCCTTTAACCAGCTTAAAGCGACACTAATGTCTAACCCTGTGCTCAGGGCCCCAAACTTTAACAAACCTTTCCTAGTAACCACAAATGCACCCAAGCATGGTGTGAAAGCAGTTTTAATGCAAAAAGGTCCAAATCAAAATTTGCATCCTGTTGTGTTTCTAAGCAAAAAACTCTCTAAGAGGGAAAGCCACTTGTCAATCCCCAAAAAGAAATGTTTCGCCATTGTGTACGCTCTAAAAAAGCTATACCCATACGTTTGGGGAGGGTGTTTCCACCTGCAAACCAACCATGCTGCGCTGAAGTGGCTTCATACCATCAAGAAAAATAACAACAAACTTCTTCGGTGGAGTTTAGCTCTCCAAGATTTTAATTTTAAAATACAAAGCATTCCAGGAACTTCTAACAAAGTGGCTGATGCACTCTCCCGTGAAAGTTTCCCAAAATCAACTGGTTAAAATCGTCCTTAAAATGTGAAATATATTGTTAGTTTTTATATAATCAGTAGTATATCTAGAGGTGCATGTGTCTTATTAACTCTGTTTTCTCCTAGAGCTCCAGGAAGAAATCACAGTCAGCGTGGTACAGGCTGTCCAGCACCATCTGTGATTTGGGGGGGGGCGTGTCATAACCATACAGCTAAGGGTAGCCTAAAATTCCTCCTTACCTGTAAGGGGTTAAGACGCTCAAATAACCCGGTTGGCATCTGACCAAAAAAAAAAAAGGGAAAAAAAAAAACTTTCAAATGGGGGGGGCCTTTGTTTGTGCTCTTTGTTTTTGTGTTCTCTTGGAAAGCAGAGAAGCATCAGCTCAGAAAACTCCTTCTTCTAAAATCATTCTAAAATAAGTCTCAATATTGCAAAAAGAGTAAGTAAATAAGGCAAGGTGCGTTAAATTATCTTTTTGTTTTTAGCTTGTGAATTTTCCCTGTGCTAAGAGGGAGGTTTATCCCTGTTTTTTGTAACTTTAAAGTTTTGCTTAGAGGGGAATCCTCTGTGTTTTAAATCTAATTACCCTGTAAAGTTACCTTCCATCCTAATTTTACAAAGGTGCTTCTTTTACTTTTTTTTTCTTTATTGTAAAGTTCTGTTTTTTAAGAATCTGGTTTACCTATTTGGTTGGTATATTATTCTCAAGCCTCCCCAGGAAAGGGGGTCAAGGGGCTTGGGGGGATATTTTAGGAAAGAGGAACTCCAAGTGGTCCTTTTCCTAAATCTTTGTCTAACTCACTTGGTGGTGGCAGCAGTACCCATCCAAGGACAAGGAATGATTTGTGCCTTGGGGAAGTTTTTAACCTAAGCTGGTAGAAATAAGCTTAGGGGGTCTTTCATGCAGGTCCCCACATCTGTACCCTAAATTTCAGAGTGGGGAGGAAACCCTAACAAGTGGACAGAGGTGAGAGGAAGAGCTCAGCGACCCTAACACCGTCTGTTTCTTCTTCTGGCTGGCAAGAGGAGTTCTGGCACTTCCTCGTCTCTTGTAGCCACCACTGCTCCTTCCAGATGAGGTCCCACAACCTTCTTTACATTTTGAGAAACCCAGAACTCCCCCAAGCCTTGCCACTACTGACTGTCTGGCTACAAGCTAGTGGTTTGTCCTCCTCCCACTGTTTAGTAGGGATGAGGGCACGTGAGGGGAGACCTGGGACTTTTGCTCTCCACGAAGAAACGTCACTCATGATACAGCACAGACCTTGGCAGCTGTGATTTTAATAAGGCTAAATGTAAATGTATACATCTAGGAACACACAATGTAAACCACACTTACAAGATGGGGGACTCTATCCAGGGAAGAAGTAACTCTGAAATAGACTGGGGGGGTGGGGGTGGATATTCAGCTGAACATGAGTTCCCAGTGTCACTCTGTGGCTAAAAGGGCTAATGTATAAATGGGGGAATCGCAGTAGGAGTAGAGAGGTTATTTTACCTCTATACTTGGGACTGGTGCAACTGCTGCTGGAATAATGTGTGAAGGAACATGTGGAATAATTCTGGTGCCCACAATTCAAGAAGGTTGTTAATAAGTTGGAGAGGGTTTAGAGAAAAGCCTCAAGAATGACTAAAGGATTAGAAAAAGACAGTTACCTTTTCCATAACTGGTGTTCTTCGAGATGTGTTGCTCATGTCCATTCCACAATAGGTGTGCATGCTCGCCACGTACATCGGTGCTGGAACTTTTTCCCTTAGCAGTACTCGTAGAGGAGCGCCCCAGCGACCCCTGGAGTGGCATCACCATGGCACAGTATAAGGGACGCTGCACGCTCCTCCCACCCTCAGTTCCTTCTTGCTAGACAACTCCAACAGACGGGAAGGAGGGCAGGATGTGGAATAGACGTGAGCAACACATTTCAAAGAACACCAGTTACAGAAAAGGTAACTGTCTTTTCTTCTGTGAGTGACTGCTCATGTGCATTCCACAATAGGTGATTCCAAGCTATATCTGTTCAAGATGGGTACGAGTTCACAGACACTCGGGACGGAGCACTGCCCTGCCAAACCCAGAGTCCTCCCTAGTCTGGGAGACAATCGCATAATGCGAGGTGAACGTGTGTACTGATGACCATGTGGCAGCCCTACAAATTTCCTGAATAGGGACGTGAGCCAGAAAGGCAGCCGAAGAGGCTTGCGCCCTAGTCAAGTGCACCCTCACAATCAGCGGTGGGGGAACTCCCGCCAGGTCGTAACAAGTACAGATACATGAAGTGATCCAATTGGAGAGCTGCTGAGTGGAGATTGGCTGACCCTTTCATGCACTTGGCCGTGGCAATGAACAGCTGCAAAGACTTCCTGAACTGTTTTGTATGCTCTAGGTAAAAAGCCAGAGCCCGTCCCACATCCAGCATTTGGACAGACTAGGGACCAAGCATGATTCTATGTGAAGGTGGTGCTCCCCACTGGATGCGTGGGGTTTGGAGGTCAGGGCCTAGAGCTCGGAGACCCGCCTAGCAGATGTGATCACCACAGGAAAGGCTACTTTCCATGACAGGTGGGACCAGGAGCATGTAGCAAGCGGTTCAAATGGAGGTCCTGTTAGCCTGGCCAGCACCAAGTTCAGGTCCCACTGAAGGATCGGGGGTCTAACATAAGGAAAGAGGCGATCCAAGCCCTTAAGGAATCGACTGGTCATGGCATGAGAGAATATCATGTGGCCCTGTACCGGTGGGTGAAAAACCAATATGGCTACCAGATGCACCTTGACGGATGAGCGTTTTAGGCCCTGAGATGAAGGAGGTAATCCAGTATGAGCTGGATGGGGGCAGCCCCACGCGAGTCCACTGGGAAAACCAAGACCATTTTGCCAGGTAGGTCTGACGCATGGAGGGCCTCCTGCTCTCCAGGAGGACGCGCTGGACTCCTTCCGAGCAAGTCCTCTCCTCCTGGCCTAACCATTGAGCAACCACAGCGTGAGGTGGAGGGCTGCTAGGTTGGGGTGGAGGAGGCGACCTTGGTCCTGGGAGAGAAGGTCCAGGCGGGTTGGCAACGGCCACGGCAGGGCAACTGCCAAGCTCGTGAGAGTCCTGTACCAATGCTGTCTGGACCATGCCGGGGCGATCAGAAAGACGTGAGCCCTGTCCATCTTGATCTTTTCCAAGATCTTGCCGACCAGTGGAATCGGGGGGAAGGCATACAAAAGCTGACCTGACCAGGACAGAAGGAAGGCTTCGGAGATCGCACCCATGCCCACCTTCCATCCTTCCCCCCCGAGCAGAAACGGGGACACCGGTGGTTCTGTCTCGTCACACAGATGTCCACTTGGGGAGTGCCCCACGTTCGGAAAATCCTGTGCACCATCTCCAGGTGCAGTGACCATTCGTGCTGAGAGGAGAAGTCCCGGCTCAGCTGATCCACCCGAGAGTTTCAGATGCCTGGTAAGTGGTGGGCTTCCAAGTTGATATCATGGGCTATACAGAAGTCCCACAGCCTGAGGGCTTCCCGGCAGAGGGCTGAAGAGCGGGCACCGCCTTGCCTGTTGACGTAGAACATCGAGGCCACGTTGTCCGTGAGAACTCTGAACACCCTACCTGCTAGGCATGAACGAAAGGCCACACAGGCTAGATGGACCACCCTGAGCTCCTTGACATTTATGTGCAGGGCTAGTTCCTGTGCGGACCACAGACCTTGGGTCTGGAGCTTTCCCACATGGGCTCCCCACCCCAAGTCCAACGCACTGGACACCAACTCCACAGTTGGGGGCTGGCCCCTGAACGGGACTCCTTGGAGCATGTTTCCCGGGGTGGATCACCAGCGGAGGGAGGCTAGCACAGGTTCGGGCACAGTGAGGATGTTTTCTATCCTGTCTCTGGACTGGGAGAATGCCGAGGCCAGCCACAGCTGAAAGGGCTGCACCCTGAGTCTGGTGTGATGAACCACGTATGTGCATGCCGACATATGACCCAGGAGATGGAGATACGCTCTGGCGGTCGTCATGGCAAACCTCGTGACCACCCTGATGAGGTCCCTCAGGGTTTCTAATCTGTCTGGTGGGAGGGAGGCTCTGGCTGATGTCGCATGCAGAATCGTGCCAATGAACTTTATCCATTGCACCAGTACCAATGTGGATTTGGTGCTGTTTACCAGAAGCCCGAGGGTGGTACACGTGGACAGAAGGAGTGTTACGTGATCCTGTACTTGTTATCTGGAACTGCCTTTGACCAGCCAGTCGTCAAGGTAGGGAAAAATCTGGACCCCCCGACACCTGAGGTAGGCTACTACCACATATACGCTTTGTGAAGACTGGGAGACGTTGATAGGCCAAACAGAAGGAACTAGTAGTGTTCCTGCCCTACCGTGAAATGGAGGAAACGCCTGTGGCCCTCAAATATGTGAATGTGGAAGTATGCATCCTGTGGATTGAGGGCAGCATATCAGTCTCCGTGATCCAGGGAGGGGATGATGGAGGCCAGAGAGACCATGCAAAACTTGAGCTTTACCATGTACTGGTTCAGGCCTCGCTGGTCCAGGATGAGCCTGAGCCCTGCTTTCACCTTCGGGATAAGGAAATAGTGGGAGTAGTACCACTTGTATCTGAACTCTGCCGGCACCACCTCCACCACTCCTAAGTGAAGAAGCTGCCTCACCTCTTGCTTGAGTAAGCTCTCATGAGAGGGGTCCCTGAAGAGGGATGGGGAGGGTGGGTGGGTGGGAGGGGTAGAAAGAAACAGGAGGGTATAGCCCCGGGAGATGGTGTTGAGGACCCATCGGTCTGAGGTCAGCCACGACCACTCTGGGAGGAAAGTACATAGGCGGTTGGAGAAGAGAAGATCGGGTGGATCCCCGGTACAAACGGCTAAGTCGTTCCCGGGCATCCCATCAAAACTGGCGCTTACCCACCTACTTGCCCTTGGAGGGGCCAGGCTGGGGCACAGGTCGAGATTGCGGTTGTGGGCGCTTTTTATAGTCCCTTGATTTTTTGTAGGGGGGCTCATATCTGGAGTGGGTGGCCTGACTGGGGGCCTGCTGCGGTTTGAATTTGGTCCTGGCCGGGGCTGGGACACAGAGCCCAAGAGTCTTTAGTGTCACGCGGGAATCCTTAAGACTGTGCAACTTCATGTCTGTTTGTTCCACAAACAGGGCCTTGCCGTCGACAGGGAGGTCCTGCAAGGAGTTCTGTGTCTCACTGGACAACCCCGATAACAGGAGCCATGACACTCCTCATGGACACCGCGGAGGCCATAGATCTCGCAGCCGTAACTGCAGCGTCCGAGGCTGCCTGAAGGGCCGCCCTGGCAGCAGCTGTGCCCTCCCTGACCAGAGCCTTAAACTCTTTCTTAGCATGCTCCTGGAGGGAGTCCACAAACTTGGGCATTGAGCCCCACAAGTTGAAGTCATATCTGTCCAGCAGGGCTTGGTGGTTTGCCACCCTCCGCTGGAAACTTCAGAACGAATAAATCTTTCTACCGAATAAATCTAGTCTCCTCGAGTCCTTATTCTTAGGAATAAGAGCGGGTTGGCCCTGGCGCTCCTTATGGTTGACAACCTCGACCACTAGAGAGTTGGGAGCAGGGTGGGTATACAGATACTCATGCCCTTTGGTGGGGATGAAATACTTTCACTCTGCCCTCTTAGAGATGGGGGGCAAGGAAGCTGAGGTTTGCCACAGGGCATTTGAGATCTTTGCAACCCCTTCATGGAGTGGGAGAGCCACCCTGGCCGGCGCTGTAGCTGAGAGGACATCGAAGAGGGAGTCCGAGGGCTTCTCCAACTCCTCAAGTTGTAAGTTGAGGCTTGATACCACCCTTTTCAAAAGTTCCTGGTGGGCTTTTGTGTCCTCCTGAGGGACAGGAGGAGGAGGGGCCGTGATTGCCTCATCAGGGGAGGATGAGGATGTGGGTGCGGTGCTCTGCATCCCCACCGGTGCCACAGGTCCCACCACTTGGTCCCCTTCTGAGCGTGGAACTGGGGAGGAGCGCTCCACTGACTCCTTTCTGAGGGGCTGAGAGATGGAGGCCAACGACCTTTCCAAGGCTCCGGCCACCGAGCAAGCCACCACCGGGGGCTGCATCGGGGCCCACAGGGCCTATTGGAACCATGGCGGTGGCCAGGGAGCCCAGTGCCACTGCACCTGCTGTAGCACCGACGGAGCGGACTGTCCTGCCTGACTCGTCTGGCTCACCAACTGTCGACTTCGAAGGGAGACCAGGCTGGCATACGATCTACCGCTATCCCGGGATGGGGACGAGCGACTGTGTCACGAGCAGTGCCAAGCTGGAGACCGTGATCCCGGCGTGGAGGAGCGGGAGTACTGTCTGTAGTGGCTGCTCCACAAACGGCTCCGTGAACGACTCCGACGGGTGGATCAGTGGCAGCCGGATGCCGGCGATCTACGCCTGGGCCTGCGGGAGCGGTGTCACGGCGGGGACCACGAGCGGGACCAAAAGCAGGAGAAGCATCCATGTCCATATCACGAGGCACTAAGATAGCTTCTCGGAGTCAGCGATCTCCGGTGCCATCTGTCCCAGTCCCGGCGGGGCATGCTCTGATCGTGGGGTCTACGTTCCCTCGAGGCAGAGCGGTGCCTGGAACCCCTGCTACTCAGCACCCAGCCAGGCAACCTGGTGGGGGTCGATAAGGACTGGTGCAGGCTGCATGCAGAACGGTCACTGTATGGAGAACGGCGTCGGAAACCTTCTCTCAACCGTGAGCAGTACCATCCGGGCGGCAACTGTGGAGGTCGAGTGCTGGCTTGCCTCTGGACCGGGGAGTCACTGGCGACAGTGCAACCAGTACTGTTAGAGACATAACGTTTCGAGCCCCCTGCAGGGCCTCCAGCGTGGAGGACACCCGAATGTGGCCACTGGTGCCCAGGGAGGTCAGCTCGGAGGGGGCCGGTCTACTCCGCTCGACTTGAGGTCGCGAGGTCGATGGGGATCGAGAGCTGCCCAACGCAGTTCTAGTCTCTCTGGCAGCCTTGCCCTCTTCTTCGCCTTTTTAGAGTGTTGACTAGTGAAAGGCACCGTTGGGTCGCCGTGCATCGACGCTGCGGTGCTCGGTGCCAACTTGGACCGGTGCAGCGGTGTCAGGGTCAGGGCCAACTCCATCAAAATGGCTCGGAGCTGTATGTCCTGCTTCTTCTAGGTCCGAGGCTTAAAGGATCTGCAAATTTTGCAGCGGTCGCTGAGAAGAAGGGAAGAAGAAGGATCCTGGGAACTACAGGCCAGTCAGCCTCACCTCAGTCCCTGGAAAAATCATGGAGCAGGTCCTCAAGGAATCAA
This sequence comes from Natator depressus, assembly GCF_965152275.1. NCBI lineage: Eukaryota > Metazoa > Chordata > Testudines > Cheloniidae > Natator > Natator depressus. The sequence continues at coordinate 40,674,833 of NC_134241.1, read as the reverse complement.
TTCTGAAGCACTTAGAGGAGAGGAAAGTGATCAGGAACAGTCAGCATGGATTCACCAAGGGCAAGTCATGCCTGGCTAATCTAATTGCCTTCTATGACGAGATAACTGGCTCTGTGGATGAGGGGAAAGCGGTGGACGTGTTGTTCCTTGACGTTAGCAAAGCTTTTGACACGGTCTCCCACAGTATTCTTGCCAGCAAGTTAAAGAAGTATGGGCTGGATGAATGGACTATAAGGTGGATAGAAAGTTGGCTAGATTGTCGGGCTCAGTGGGTAGTGATCAATGGCTCCATGTCTAGTTGGCAGCCGGTATCAAGTGGAGTGCCCCAAGGGTCGGTCCTGTGGCCGGTTTTGTTCAATATCTTCATTAATGATCTGGAGGATGGTGTGGATTGCACCCTCAGCAAGTTTGCAGATGACACTAAACTGGGAGGAGAGGTAGATACGCTGGAGGGTAGGGATAGGATACAGAGGGACCTAGACAAATTGGAGGATTGGGCCAAAAGAAATCTGATGAGGTTCAACAAGGACAAGTGCAGAGTCCTGCACTTAGGACGGAAGAATCCCATGCACCGCTACAGACTAGGGACCGAATGGCTCGGCAGCAGTTCTGCGGAAAAGGACCTAGGGGTTACAGTGGACGAGAAGCTGGATCTGAGTCAACAGTGTGCCCTTGTTGCCAAGAAGGCCAATGGCATTTTGGGATGTATAAGTAGAGGCATTGCCAGCAGATTGAGGGACGTGATCGTTCCCCTCTATTCGACATTGGTGAGACCTCATCTGGAGAACTGTGTCCAGTTTTTGGCCCAACACTACAAGAAGGATGTGGAAAAATTGGAAAGAGTCCAGCGGAGGGCAACAAAAATGATTAGGGGACTGGAACACATGAGTTATGAGGAGAGGCTGAGGGAATTGGGACTGTTTAGTCTGCGGAAGAGAAGAATGAGGGGGGATTTGATAGCTGCTTTCAACTACCTGAAAGGGGGTTCCAAAGAGGATGGATCTAGACTGTTCTCAGTGGGAGCTGATGACAGAACAAGGAGTAATGGTCTCAAGTTGCAGTGGGGGAGGTTTAGGTTGGATATTAGGAAAAACTTTTTCACTAGGAGGGTGGTGAAACACTGGAATGCGTTACCTAGGGAGGTGGTGGAATCTCCTTCCTTAGATATTTTTAAGGTCAGGCTTGACAAAGTCCTGTCTGGGATGATTTAGTTGGGGATTGGTCCTGCTTTGAGCAGGGGGTTGGACTAGGTGACCTCCTGAGGTCCCTTCCAACCTTGATATTCTATGATTCTTATGGGTTTCCCCCAGACAGCGTAAACAGTCTGCGTGCGGATCACTCACGGGCATAGGTCTTTTACAAGTTTTGCACGACTTAAAGCCTGGAGCACGGAGCATGCCCCAACCCAGGCGCTGAACTATTCTAACTTCTTTCTTCTTCTTCTTCTTCTTTTTTTTTTGGTAACTACAGGTACTAACTAACTATGAACAAAGAAGTCCAAAGAGGGAAAGCTACAGCAGAGCTGGAGCAGAGCAGTTCCAAGGCACCTTCACTGGCAGCAAGAAGGAACTGAGGGTGCAGGGATCCTTATACCGTGCCATGGCGGCGCTCCCCTATGGGTACTGCTAAGGGAAAAACGTCCGGCACTGGTGCATGTGGTGAACACGCACACCTACTGTGGAATGCACATGAGCAATCACTCAAAGAAGAAACCTGCCCCTTATAGTGATAGATTCAAGCAACTCAAACTATTTAGCTTAAGAAAGAGAAGGTTAAGGAGTGTCTGGATCACAGTCTTTAAGTACCTGTATGGAGAACAAATATTTAATAATGGGATCTTCAATCTAGCAGAGGAAAGTATAATACAGTTGGAAGTTGAAGGTAGACAAATTCAGACTGGGAATAAAGCATACATTTTTAACAGTGAGAGTAATTAATCATTGGAATAACTAATCAGGGGTTGTGGTGGATTCTCTATCACTGACAATTTTTAAATTAAGACTGGATGATTTTCTAAAAGATCTGCTCTAGGAATTATTGTGGGGCAGTTTTCTGGCCTGTGTCATACAGGAGGTCAGACTACATGATCACAATGGTCCCTTCTGGCCTTGGAATCTATAAATAGTAATTGAATTTCAGCTCACCTGCTTTAGTTACAGCAAAGGGTTCAGAATTAAACTAAACAGACTCTAAAGAAAAGTCATGTTTCCGAGAGACCCAAGATGAAAATCAACCCTGCTTCAGTTCATATGCTTTCCCTGAGGGCTTCTGCTTCTTGGAAAATCTTCACATCTCCAAATTCACTACAGACATTCTACCCAGTATCACACGTGATGGGCACAGCTGGACAATATGGGGCACAACCTCTTGGAATCACAGAAGTCAGTAATAGAAAAATCCTATTAGATCACATCCACGCCATCTACCTTCCAATGTCAGATTGTTCCCTTCACCACATTTCTAGTGCTTGCCAAAGGTTCTGAGCCATGGGGTTGTACCACTTCCCGGGGGAGACCAACAAGAGGAAACTGAGATTTAATACTTAATAAATATTTCCCACAGTGTATGTCCCATTGCCCAGGATGCTTCAGTTCAGACCTTTTAAATGCTGCATTAAGATCTCTTTATTAAATGAGATGTTTGGAAAGTTCACAGAAACTCAGCCTACTGACAATGAAGATGATGTTAAAAATCTGAACCATAAACACAGATCTCATTAATTCTGAGCCTGCATTATTGCCAGCAACTTATCCATTTGGCAGTGTTTTAAAGCATGAACAGCAATCCCTGTACAAAAATGTTAAGTTGTGACTCATAACACTAAACCTAAAAGTTTTGCTGTAGTATATGTTTAGCTGCGCAAACCAATTATATACATTTGCATAGTCTACAGAGCTAGCTATCCAATAGAGTTTATAAAAATGGAAATTTTCAATTTCTCTTGTACTTTCATAAGTACAAGAGGGGAAAATTCCAATCAGTAGATTTCAACTAGGGCTGCCAAGTGATTAAAAAAATCAATTGCGATTAATCGCGTGATTAAAAAAATTAATCACGATTAATAGCACAGTTAAACAAAAATAGGACACCATTTATTTAAATATTTTTGGATGTTTTCTACATTTTCAAATATATTTATTTCAATTACAACACAGAATACAAAGTGTACAGTGCTCACTTTATAATTTTTTTTATTACAAATGTTTGCACTGTAAAAAGACAAAATAAATAGTATTTTCAACTCACCTAATAAAAGTACTGTAGTGCAATCTCTTTATAATGAAAGTTGTACATACGAATTATGTGTGGAGCACGCTTTCAGAAGTCTTAAAAGAGCAACACTCCGATGCAGAAACTACAGAACCCAAACCACGAAAAAAGAAAATCAGCCATCTGCTGGAGGCATCTGACTCAGATGATGAAAATGAACATGCATCGATCCGCACTGCTTTGGATTGTTATCAAGCAGAACCCGTCATCAGCATGGACGCATGTCCTCTAAAATGGTGGTTGAAGCATGAAGGCACCTATGAATCTTTAGCGCATCTGGCACTAAATATCTTGTGACGCCGGCCTCAACAGTGCCATTAGAACGCCTGTTTTCACTTTCTGGTGACATTGTAAATAAGAAGAGGGCAGCATTATCTCCTGTAAATGTAAACAATCTTGTTTGTCTTAGCGATTAGCTGAATAAAAGGTAGGACTGAGTGGACTTATAGGCTCTGAAGTTTTACATTGTTTTGTTTTTGAATGCAGTTATGTAATGTGGCAGAGCTCCGACCTTCTCCCCGTGGGTCCCATGCTTCCAGGCAGTTTATGCTAGCCTCAGGGGCTAACTGCAACCCTCCACGTAGCCCTTCTCTCTCTAGGGCCAGGGTTACAATCTACTGAGCCCTTTTCATCATAAGCCAGCAAGGAGGTTGGTGACAGAACTCCCACAGTCTCTGTTGTCCCTATGGGCTTATTCCAGAACAGTTTAGCCTCCCGTCCTGACAGGGGCCTGTATTCTCTTCCCAGGAGGTGTTTCTATAGTAGCGGGTTGGGGGGAACCCGGGCCCGCTCTCTACTCCAGGTTCCGGCCCAGGGACCCGAATGGCAGCAGCTGTTGGCAGCCGAACTTTCACTGCCAGAGTTGCTACATTTCCCTGGGCCACTTCCCCACAGCTCTCTTGCTTCTCTCTTCTTCACCCTTATCTTAGGGCTCCCTTTCCAGTGGCTTGAGGGTCTCTTCATCACCCAGCCCTTCAGCCACACTTCCTCTCCTCTGGTTCCCCGGCTCTCTTCGGCCTGACTGGAGTGAGCCCTTTTATAGAATCAGAGGGGCCTTAATTAGAGTCAGGTGTTCACATTAGCTTAACAGCCTCACCTGACTCTTTGCAGGTTAATTGGAGTCAGGTGTTCTCATTAGCCTAACGGCTTCAACTGACTCTTTGCATGCTAATTGGAGTCATGTGTCCACCCTAGCCTGGAGCGGCCCCTGCTCTGGTCAGTCAGGGAACAGAAAACTGCTTATCCAGTGGCCTTCTACTGCCTTCTACTACTCTGCTGTATCCAACTGGCTTGGGTCTATCACAGTAACAAAAAAAAAATCTATATTTGTCCTCTGGAATGGTGGCTGAAGCATGAAGGGGCATGCGAATGTCTAGCGTATCTGGCACATAAATACCTTGCAACACTGGCTACAAAAATGCCATGCGAACGCCTGTTCTCACTTTCAGGTGATGTAAATAACAAGGAGGCAGCAGTACTTCACGTCAATGTAAACAAACTTGTTTGTCTTAAGAACTGGCAGAATAAGAAGTAGGACTGAGTGGACTTGTAGGCTCTAAAGTTTTACACTGTTTTGTTTTTGAGTGCAGTTATGGGGCAGAGGGATAGCTCAGTGGTTTGAGCATTGGCCTGCTAAACCCAGGGTTGTTAGCTCAAAAAAATCTGCATTTGTAAGTTACACTTTCACGATAAAGAGATTGCACTTCAGTACTTGTCTGAGGTGAATTGAAAAATACTATTTCTTTTATCATTTTTGTAGTGCATTTATTTGTAATAAAAAATAATAATATAAAATAAGCACTGTGCACATTGTGTTCTGTGTTGTAATTGAAATCAATATTGAAAACGTAGAAAAACATCCAAAAATATTTAATAAATTTCAATTGGTATTCTATTGTTATAAGTGAGATTAATTCTTTTAAAAAAACAAGGAGTCCTTGTGGCACTTTAGAGACTAACAAATGTATCTGGGCATAAGCTTTTGTGGGCTAAAACCCACTTCATCAGATGCATAGAGTGGAACATACAGTAGGGAGGTATAAATACACAGCATATGAAAAGATAGGAGTTGCCTTACCAAGTGGGGGGGGGGGGGGGTCAGTGCTAACGAGCCAATTCGATTTAAATTGGAAGCAGGCAATTCTTAACAGTTGACAAGAAGGAGTGGAAATCACTTTTGTAGTGTTAATGAGGCCAATGTAAATGATGTGGCCCATTTCAAACAGTTGACAAGAAGGTGTGAGTATTATGGCTGATTTAGAACAACGCTTCCTCAGCTCTCGTCCCCTAACGCCCCTACTTTACTTGCGCTATATTGATGACATCTTCATCATCTGGACCCATGGAAAAGAAGCCCTTGAGGAATTCCACCATGATTTCAACAATTTCCATCCCACCATCAACCTCAGCCTGGTCCAGTCCACACATGAGATCCACTTCCTGGACACTACAGTGCTAATAAACGATGGTCACATCAACACCACCCTATACCGGAAACCTACTGACCGCTATTCCTACCTACATGCCTCCAGCTTTCACCCTGACCACACCACACGATCCATCGTCTACAGCCAAGCTCTGCGATACAACCGCATTTGCTCCAACCCCTCAGACAGAGACAAACACCTACAAGATCTCTATCAAGCATTCTTACAACTACAATACACACCTGCGGAAGTGAAGAAACAGATTGATAGAGCCAGAAGAGTTCCCAGAAGTCACCTACTACAGGACAGGCCTAACAAAGAAAATAACAGAACGCCACTAGCCGTCACCTTCAGCCCCCAACTAAAACCCCTCCAACGCATTATTAAGGATCTACAACCTATCCTGAAGGATGACCCAACACTCTCACAAATCTTGGGAGAAAGGCCAGTCCTTGCCTACAGACAGCCCCACAACCTGAAGCGAATACTCACCAACAACCACATACCACACAACAGAATCACTAACCCAGGAACCTATCCTTGCAACAAAGCCCGCTGCCAACTGTGCCCACATATCTATTCAGGGAACACCATCACAGGGCCTAACAACATCAGCCACCCTATCAGAGGCTCGTTCACCTGCACATCCACCAATGTGATATATGCCATCATGTGCCAGCAATGCCCCTCTGCCATGTACATTGGTCAAACTGGACAGTCTCTACGTAAAAGAATAAATGGACACAAATCAGATGTTAAGAATTATAACATTCATAAACCAGTCGGAGAACACTTCAATCTCTCTGGTCACGCAATCACAGACATGAGGGTCGCTATCTTAAAGCAAAAAAACTTCAAATCCAGACTCCAGCGAGAAACTGCTGAATTGGAATTCATTTGCAAATTAGATACTATTAATTTGGGCTTGAATAGAGACTGGGAGTGGCTAAGTCATTATGCAAGGTAGCCTATCTCCCCTTGTTTTTTTCCTACAAACCCCCCCCCAAGACGTTCTGGTTAAACTTGGATTATTGCTGTGCACATTGTAAGATGAGCTATTGCCAGCAGGAGAGTGAGTTTGTGTGTGTGGTTTTTGGAGGGGTGTGTGTGGGGGGGGGTGGGGGGGGGTGAGAAAACCTGGATTAGTGCTGGAAATGACCCACCTTGATTATCATGCGCATTATAAAGAGAGGTTTCAAAGAGGGATGGGCTATTACCAGCAGGAGAGTGAGTTTGTATGTGTGTCTGGGGGGGGGGGGGAAGGGTGAGAAAACCTGGATTTGTGCTGGAAATGGCCTTCCTTGATGATCACTTTAGATAAGCTGTTAGCAGCAGGACAGTGGGGTGGGAGGAAGTTTTGTTTCATGGTCTCTGTGTGTATATAATGTCTTCTGCAGTTTCCACGATATGCTATGCATCCGATGAAGTGAGCTGTAGCTCACGAAAGCTCATGCTCAAATAAACTGGTTAGTCTCTAAGGTGCCACAAGTACTCCTTTTCTTTTTTCTTTTTACGAATACAGACTAACACGGCTGTTACTCTGAAACCTGTCAAGGGGAAATTAGTTTTTGTAAAAACAATGAGGAGTACTTGTGGCACCTCAGAGACTAACAAATTGATTTAGTTTCTGTAGTGACCATCCACTCCCAGTCTCTATTCAGGCCTAATTTGATGGTGTCCAGTTTGCAAATTAATTCCAGTTCTGCAGTTTCTTGTTGGAGTCTGTTTTTGAAGTTTTTTTGTTGAAGAACTGCCACTTTTAAATCTGTTATTGAGTGACCAGGTTTTTCTCCTACTGGTGCTCTCCTACTGGTTTTTGAATGTTATAATTCTTGACGTCTGATTTGTGTCCATTTATTCTTTTACGTAGAGACTGTCCAGTCTGGCCAATGTATTTGGCAGAGGGGCATTGCTGGCACATGATGGCATATACCACATTGGTAGATGTGCAGGTGAACGAGCCTCTGATAGTGTGGCTAATGTGATTACGCCCTATGATGGTGTCCCCTGAACAGATATGTGGACACAGTTGGCAACGGGCTTTGTTGCAAGGATAGGTTCCTGGGTTAGTGGTTTTGTTGTGTGGTGTGCAGTTGCTGGTGAGTATTTGTTTCAGATTGGGGGGCTGTCTGTAAGTGAGGACTTACCTGTCTTCCAAGGTTTGTGAAAGTGAGGGATCGTCCTTCAGGATAGGTTATAGATCCTTGATGATGCGCAGGAGAGGTTTTAGTTGGGGGCTGTAGGTGATGGCTAGTGGTGTTCTGTTACTTCCTTTGTTGGGCCTGTCTTGTAGCAGATGACTTCTGGGTACCCTTATGGCTCTGTCAATTTATTTCTTCACTTCACCAGGTGGGTATTGTAGTTTTAAGAATAGTTGATAGAGATCCTGTAGGTGTTTCTCTCTGTCTGAGGGATTGGAGCAAATGCGGTTGTATCGTAGAGCTTGGCTGTAGACAATGGATCGTGAGATGTGGTCTGGATGAAAGCTGGAGGCATGTAGGTAAGTATAGCGGTCAGTAGATTTCCGCTTTAGGGTGGTGTTTATGTGACCATCGTTTATTAGCACTGTAACGTCTAGGAAGTGGATCTCTTGTGTGGACTTGTCCAGGCTGAGATTGATGGTGAGATGGAAATTGTTGAAATCCTGGTGGAATTCCTCATGGGCCTCCTTCCCAGGGGTCCAGATGATGAAGATGTCAACAGTGTAGCACAAGTAGAGGAGGGGCATTAGGGGAAGAGAGCTGAGGAAGCATTGTCCTACCTCAGCCATAAAAATGCTGGCATACTGTGGGGCCATGCAGGTATCCATAGCAGTCCCACTGACTTGAAGGTATAAATTGTCCCCAAATCTGAAATAGTTGTGGGTGAGGACAAAATCACAAAGTTCAGCTGCCAGGTTTGCCGTGACATTATCGGGGATACTGTTCCTGATGGCTTGTAGTCCATCTTTGTGTGGAATGTTGGTGTAGAGAGCGTCTACATCCATAGTGGCTAGAATGGTGTTTTCTGGAAGATCATCAAAGGATTGTAGTTTCCTCAGGAAGTCAGTGGTGTCTCAAAGATAGCTGGGAGTGCTGGTAGCACTGAGGAGGGAGTCTACATAGCCAGACAATCCTGCTGTCAGGGTGCCAATGCCTGAGATGATGGCGCGTCCAGGATTCCCAGGTTTATGGATCTTGGGAAGCAGATAGAATAGCCCCTACCGGGGGCATTCCTGTCCTTCTTCAGGGATTTTCTTGAGCAGATGGTGTAGTTTCTTTTGGTAATCCTCAGTGGGATCAGAGGGTTATGGACTGTAGAATGTGGTGTCAGAGAGTTGTCTAGCAGCCTCTCGTTCATGTTCCGATCTGTTCATGATGACAACAGCACCTCCTTTATCAGCCTTTTTGATTATGATGTCAGAGTTGTTTCTGAGGCTGTGGATGGTGTGTTCTGCATGGCTAAGGTTATGGGGCAAGTGATGCTGCTTCTCCACAATTTCAGCCCGTGCACGTCGGCGGAAGCACTCTATATAGAAGTCCAGTCGGTTGTTTCGACCTTCAGGAGGAGTCCACGCAGAATCCTTCTTTTTGTTGTGTTGGTAGGAAGGTTTCTGTGGGTTAGTGTGCTGTTCAGTGGTGTGTTGGAAATATTCCTTGAGTCAGAGACATCAAGAGTAGGATTCTAGGTCACCGCACAACTGTATCATGTTCGTGGGGGTGGTGGGGCAGAAGGAGAGGCCCCGAGATAGGACAGACTCTTCTGCCAGGCTAAGAGTATAGCTGGATAGATTAACAATATTGTTGAGTGAGTTAAGGGAACCACTGTTGTGGCCTCTTGTGGCACGTAGGAGTTTAGATAGTTTAGTGTCCTTTTTCCTTTGTAGAGAAGCAAAATGTGTGTTGTAAATGGCTTGTCTAGTTTTTGTAAAGTCCAGCCATGAGGAAGTTTGCGTGGAAGGTTGTTTTTTATGAGTCTCCAGCTTTGAGAGCTCAATGTGTGCATCTCATTTGAACATAAGTGTACCTTGTGAACTACCTCCCATCCCATTCATGATCCCATAACATCCCTGTGGAAACTACACACATATTAAAAGTAAACCATTTAATGTGTTTTAACTTATTGAAATTTAGCAGCTGGAAATTCTTATTGAACACGGAAACTTTTTTTAGAAATCTTGTTCTTAAAATTATATAAGATTTGCTATTTACTAAACCTCAATATTTGTAGTATTCAAAGTATTTCCTACTGCATGTAAAAACATCACTAAAAAAAACATTCAGCATGCAAAATCAAACACTCAGTTAGGAAATGCCTGAATTAAGGTTGCCCATGCAGCTATAACTTGGACCCCTCATGCTGTGACGTTCCCCTCTGGTGTTGTCTGGACTGGTGATCTGCTAGGCCTCTCCAATCCTTGACTCCGGGAGCCAGCCTTACCCTGGTCTGCTGTGAGAACCCCCACTCCTGGGCTGTTCACGCACAGCCTCTGGCATGTAAGCTGCTCCCAGCTACTTGCAAGCAAATGACACTAACCAGTATCTCCAGTCCCAGACAAAACCCTAGGAACCTCTGTCTTGCAGTGTCCCCTGGACGCTGCAAGCTTATATAAGTTCGTCAATTTAACAAAGAAATTGATATGTGCCAGGCTTGTTATCCCAAGGGGAGCCTCTGACACACTTCAAACCAAACGCACTGCTTTAGATAGAATAAACAGATTTATTAGCTATAAAGATAGATTTTAAGTGATTATAAGTCAAAGCATAACAAGTCAGATTTGGTCAAATTAAATAAAAGCAAAACGCACTCTAAGCTGATCGTAACACTTTCAATGTCCTTACAAACTTAGATGCTTCTCACCACAGGCTGGCTGGTTACTTTTCAGTCAGGCTCTCTCCTTTGATCAGCGTTTCAGTCACTTGATGGTGGTCGTGTCAGTAGATGTAGGTGGAAGAGAGAGAGCATGGCAAAATGTCTCTCCCTTTTATTATGTCCTTTCTTTCCTCCTGGCTTTGCCCCTCCTCCCCTTCACAGTCAGGTGAGCATTACCTCATCGCAGTCCCAAACTGCCCAAAGGAAGGGGGTGACTCCCTTGAGGGTCTAACAGATTCTTTTGTTGCTGCCGAAGCCAGTGTCCGTTGTTCCTGTGAGGCTGAGCTGCGTTTGTCCCATCCATGCCCTGACAAAGTGTGAACTGCCTCTCTGTTCTTGGAGAATTTTTGCACAGGCTTGCTTTACGCCATGAGGATACATTTTCAGTCTCATAACTATATACATGAAATTATAACCTATAACCTTACTATAACCTTACTGTAACAAGAAAAGGAGTACTTGTGGCACCTTAGAGACTAACACATTTATTTGAGCATAAGCTTTCGTGAGCTACAGCTCACTTCATTGGATGCAGTTACTATAACATCACTATAACAACCATGCTCAGTGCATTATGAGCCTTCCAAAGACACCCAACATGGCAAACTTTACATTGGATACCACACATTTTATAAAGATGAACGTGGGGGTGTAGGGTGTTCCCCTGAGATACAGAGTGTCACAGATGCATCCTCAATGCCATCTCACTGTTTTCAACCCTCTGCCTCATTCTCTGTCCAACTTGTGCACTGAATGAGTCAGAGTATTGCAGTACAAAAAACAGTAAATGATCATATAATTAGGCTGTATCATAATGCATATGCATAAGGGGGTGAATTAGCTTTTACAGGCTACATTAATTCTTTTAACTTTTGAGTACTTGGCTTTGCAAACATAGTTTTAAAATGTAATTTCCTAGGTATTTTGTTAAAACAAGGAAACTGAAAAACACAGAAATTCTATCAAATGGAAACATCATGACCTTCATGGATCATCAGCAGGATTTGAACCTCCTAAGCTCCAGAGCACAGTACAAACCTCTACTGCTTGAACTAAAGGAGTAACTAGTTACAGTAGCAGGCTGCTATTCTCTGCATGGACAAGCCACTAGCAAGAGAGAATTCAGTGACTTGCACAATTATTTGCTAAACAGCAGAGGACTGTTGGGATTCAGTCAGAATTCCTAGCTTCTATTTCAGACTGGAAATAAAGCTTTAGCCCTGAAGGTAATTAATCACTGGAACAATTTACCAAGGATTTACCATCACTGGCAATTTTTAAATTAAGACTGAATATTTTTCTAAGAGATCTGCTCTAGTTCCAACACAAATTATTTCAGGGAAGTTCTGTGGCCTGTGTTATGCAAGAGATCAGACTAGATAACCATTGTGGTCTCTTCTGGCCTGGGAATCCACGAATTTATGAAACTTCTGGCTCTGAAGAGGAGTGTGGTCTAGGGTTATAAATAGCACAGCCAAGCATATAGGTTTGGCACAGTGAGCCTTTGGATGAGACTTGGATCTGTGATATTAGAGACAGGAGTCCATTCCCAGCTCTCCCAGAAGTGACTCTGCACTATTTAAAAAGGGAAGAAGGAGGATCCTGGGAACTACAGGCCAGTCAGCCTCACCTCAGTCCCTGGAAAATCATGGAGCAGGTCCTCAAGGAATCAATTCTGAAGCACTTAGACGAGAGGAAAGTGATCAGGAACAGTCAGCATGCATTCAACAAGGGCAAGTCATGCCTGACTAATCTAATTGCCTTCTATGATGAGATAACTGGTTCTGTGGATGAAGGGAAAGCAGTGGACGTGTTGTTCCTTGACTTCAGCAAAGCTTTTGACACTGTCTCCCACAGTATTCTTGCCAGCAAGTTAAAGAAGTATGGGCTGGATGAATGGACTATAAGGTGGATAGAAAGTTAGCTAGATTGTCGAGCTCAACGGGTAGTGATCAATGGCTCCATGTCTAGTTGGCAGCCGGTACCAAGTGGAGTGCCCCAAGGGTCAGTCCTGGGGCCGGTTTTGTTCAATATCTTCATTAATGATCTGGAGGATGGTGTGGATTGCACCCTCAGCAAGTTTGCAGATGACACTAAACTGGGAGGAGAGGTAAATACGCTGGAGGGTAGGGATAGGATACAGAGGGACCTAGACAAATTGGAGGATTGGGCCAAAAGAAATCTGATGAGGTTCAACAAGGACAAGTGCAGAGTCCTGAACTTAGGATGGAAGAATCCAATGCACCGCTACAGACTAGGGACCGAATGGCTAGGCAGCAGTTCTGCAGAAAAGGACCTAGGGGTTACAGTGGACGAGAAGCTGGATATGAGTCAACAGCATGCCCTTGTTGCCAAGAAGACTAACGGCATATTGGGCTGCATCAGTAAGAGCATTGTCAGCAGATCGAGGAAAGTGATTATTCCCCTCTATTTGGCACTCATGAGTATTGCGTCCAGTTTTGGGCCCCCTACTACAGAAAGGATGTGGACAAATTGGAGAGAATCCAGCGGAGGGCAACGAAAATTATTAGGGGGTGGGGCACATGATTTACGAGGAGAGGCCAAGGGACCTGGGCTTATTTAGTCTGCAGAAGAGAGGAGTGAACGGGGATTTGATAGCAGCCTTCAACTACCTGAGGGGGGGTTCCAAAGAAGATGGAGCTAGGCTGTTTTCAGTGGTGACAGATGACAGGACAAGAAGCAATGGTCTCAAGTAGTAGTGGGGGAGGTCTAGGTTGGATATTAGGAAAAACTATTTCACTAGGAGGGTGATGAAGCACTGGGTTACTAAAGGAGATGGTGGAATCTCCATCCTTAGCGGTTTTTAAGGCCCAGTCTGACAAAGCCCTGGCTGGGATGATTTAGTTGGGGTTGGTCCCACTTTGAGCAGGGGGTTGGACTAGATGACCTCCTGAGGTCTCTTTCAACCTTAATCTTCTATGATTCTATGAACCAGGGACTCCAGAAATAACTAATGCGTTAACCCTTTGCTCTACCAATCTGCAGCTTTCTTTCATGTTTAATCTTCGATCAGTTTTACTACACACAAAAGCCTTGTGGAATGAGCCGTATCTCAGGAAAGCTGGTCATGTTGCCAGCAGTTAATTTGTGTTGCTAATGATTCAACAGTACAAACCTACCTGGACAACTCTTGTTTTCTGCTGTTGGTTATCTGACATCCTTCTAGACCTTGTCCTTTCCACTTCATGCCTATGAACCCACCCTCGAAGTTCATGATTTAATCTGTAAAATGCAACATTAAATTAGGCATGTCTTTAAAAAAGGAGTCAAAAAGTCTTGGGTTTTGAGCAGCATTTTAACAATCCACTTGAAAATTATTGTGATTTAACATTAGGGTTTTTTTCATCTTAACATTTTCTATTGTGTTCCTTTTAACACTGGGGCATGAATGTTAGTCACAAGTTCAAAGAGAATTCATAGCTAAATATCTGCCATGTGTTAATATTGGACTGGATTTTTCCACCTACAGTGGTTCCTATATATAATTAAACAACACAAATCCTGAAAGCAATGGGGGAATATTAAGAATTTAAATCATAAGGCTACCAACTCAAGAATAAAATTCGGTGAATTCCTCAAAAATTAAATTTAACAGAGTAAAGGGGAAAAAAAGAAGAAAAGAAAAAATATGCAGTGATGAACTCATGTCTTTAGAAACCACACAATTCCAGTTCTTCCATCAAGGCAAAGAAAGTATTCACTACTTCAAATATATCTTTGTTTACTTTATGATGCTGAAGGGAAAAAGTCATGACCTGTGTATCTCTGTCTTTAACTGGCTTCTAAATCCATTTTATAATCATTTTTCCAACTACATAATTTGATTAATGAAAAAGCTTTGGACACTTGCACACAGGCAGATTTGTGATGGACTGGATGGCTCAGAGAATTGTTACGATATTTTATGATTGTTACTAGTCTCTAGCAGTGAGCGGGCTAGGCTGCTGGTTCCAAGTGAGCGAAGGCTGACAGTGAGTGAAAGTCATTACCCCACCTGACAGCATCAGAATGGAGGGTCCAGTACCTCCAGGGGAATTGGGAGTCTCTGATTATCTTACGACAGGGGGGAACTGCTTTTCTTATATAACAGAGAAAAAAGAAAAATAAGTCTCCTAGAGTTCCCCATCCTGCAGAGAAATACACTGGACTTTCTGGGCAATTGGAAAAATTGCTCCTTCTTCCCATTGCTCCCTCTTCTCTTTGCCACCCCCCTCTCTTTACTCCCAATGGCTCTTCTTGCTCCCCATGAATGCTTTCCCGACCTTTCCTACCCTAAACTCCACAGATAATCCCCTCTCCCTCCTGCACCAGGAATGCATATGCGTGAAGGAGGGAGGGATAACTCAGTGGTTTGAGCACTGGCCTGCTAAACCCAGGGTGTGAATCATAGAATCATAGAATATCAGGGTTGGAAGGGACCTCAGGAGATCATCTAGTCCAACCCCCTGCTCAAAGCAGGACCGATCCCCAATTAAATCATCCCAGACAGGGCTTTGTCAAGCCTGACCTTAAAAATATCTAAGGAAGGAGATTCCACCACCTCCCTAGGTAACACATTCCAGTGTTTCACCACCCTCCTAGTGAAAAAGTTTTTCCTAATATCCAACCTAAATCTCCCCCACTGCAACTTGAGACCATTACTCCTTGTTCTGTCATCTGCTACCACTGACAACAGTCTAGAGCCATCCTCTTTGGAACCCCCTTTCAGGTAGTTGAAAGCAGCTATCAAATCCCCCCTCATTCTTCTCTTCCGCAGACTAAACAATCCCACTTCCCTCAGCCTCTCCTCATAACTCATGTGTTCCAGTCCCCTAGTCAATTTTGTTGCCCTCTGCTGGACATTTTCCAATTTTTCCATGTCCTTCTTGTAGTGTGGGGCCCAAAACTGGACACAGTACTCCAGATGAGGCCTCACCAGTGTCGAATAGAGGGGAACGATCACGTCCCTCGATCTGCTGGCAATGCCCCTACTTATACATCCCAAAATGCCATTGGCTTCTTGGCAACAAGGGCACACTGTTGACTCAATCCTTGAGGGGGCCATTTAGGGATCTGGGACAAAAACTGGGGATTGATCCTGCTTTGAGCAGGGGGTTGGACTAGATGACCTCCTGAGGTCCCTTCCAACCCTGATATTCTATGATTCTATGAAGGCCAATAGTCTCCAGTGCTCAGTAGCCCATTCCTAGCTCCCTGCTGGCTGCTCCACTTTCCTAGCACGTGGCTCCACATCCTCTCCATGCAGCTACCTCTCAGCTGTTCTCAATTCAATGGAGGATGAACCCTCAAGCCCAGTGTTCCTACTAAGAGTGGGGACTGCTGAATTGCCAGGAAGGAGAAGTAGCTGCTTTCTGTTGGAAACAATCCCAGGATTCTATTTCCCTAGATGTCTCTCTAAAACCCCAGGGAGCTGTTGGCAGGGGCCCCTGAGGAAAGTGTGTGTATGTAGCACTCTGGGATCTCTTGGGCAGTGTAGCAAGGTAGGATGGCAGTCACCTGAATGCTTCTACTAGTGCTGGCTGGGGTATTGGAGTCTTCTGCTGAATGCTATTGCTGCCAAGGGAGCCCTGACTGGAGGATTGCCCAGCTCCACCAATTGGCCTATCCACGCTATTTAAGCCAGAAGGCGGCACAGGAAATTTATTCGAGCCACAAGGTGTTTTCCTATTGTGGCTGCATTGGACCCTGCTGGTGCCTGCCCCCGCACACAACCTTGTTCCTGATTCCTGCTATGCTCCTTCCTCGCCCCTGTTCCCACCATGCTCCTGCTCTGTGCCTCTCCTCCACTTCCTGCCCTTACACCTCACCTTCAATCATCAGTGACCAGTCCTGGCTCCGACCCCAGCCTCTGACTTCTGACCCTGATTCCAGCTTGACCCTTGGCTCTGGCATTTTGTATCTGACCTTGGTTCTGACCCACAGCTTTCTTTCCTGGATCTGCCTCTAGCTTAACTCCTGGCTCTGATAACTGGCAATTGACTCTGGTGCTGACCCCTTGGCTTGGTTCCCCTATCTGGATGCCAGTGCCGTCCACTAAACCTGACTCCTGCTCTGACCACTAGGTCAGACTGTCTACATCCTGGTACAAAACAGTGCACTGGTTTAACTAAAGGTGAAAAGTTAAACCAAGTTAATTAAACCAGTGCAACATTGTGTGTGGCCACTCTAACATTGGTTTAAACATGGCTTCTAGTGGTTTGGCTTGCACTTATAAGTTACAGGTATCTGTAACCTGATATAGGTCAGGTTGGTGTAAATGGATATTAGAGTGTCTGCACACAAAGTTACACTGGTTTAACACACTAAGATCCATTTAAAGCAACCATTGGGTTTCCCACGTCTGTAACTTACAGATGCCAGCTAAACCAAAATTCAAACACACCTGTAGAACAGTGGGGAAGCTTATGTTGCCACTGACCACAATGTATCTAGTATGGATATAAACAAAGAAATGCCAGGCACCCTACAGAGAATTCACACAATAATTACAAACTTGGAAATACACTTGGAAATCAGTTTGCTAACCTGAGAGACTCAGTCCGGTTGATCAGTGGCTGACAGGGTGGTGGAGAAATATACAATAGTGGGTCTTCTGTTACTACCATTAAGGCTTTGTTATCAGAAATAGAATGTTCATACCTAGAAATAAAGACACCAAAAAATCCCTTCAAATTTCTTTCAAAGTTCCTTCAGCCTCCCCCAATGAACATGAATCACCAAGAGCCAATGAACAGATTACTGTTGCTCCAACAGATTCTTCTTCTAGAAGAGATGACAATTTGTGCCTAGTAACCCAGTATTTTGCTCTCTCTTCCCTCAGGATTTTTGTAGAACCCAATGCAGAGAAACACAACAGCAATATGGGAGCCAGAAACAAAATTTACTTCTTAAGCCAAAAATCTTAGTGCTCACACAAACAAGCCAAAGAAGTTAGCAGTTTAATTGTAAATCTTATTTAGACTGTTAGTTCCATGGAGCAGGGACTGTTGTTTTTGTTCTGTGCCCAGGACAATGGGGTCATGGTCCATGACTAGGGTTCCGAACTGTTAAGCTGATACAAATAAAATGATAATCGTTCAGATTAGATTTGCAGATGTCACTAATCACTTGTAATAAGTTCATCTCTAGATCAACAGTTCAAAACAAGCCTTCTGCCCACAGCAATTGTTTTGCTCCTACAGCACTGTGCTTGTATGTGGACTAGTGAACCTGGGTGAACCTTGACTCCAGTGTACAGGCTCCACGAGGTGACGCTCTGCATGGCTGGGGGAGAAAGAGCCCTAGCCATGAAGAAGTGGAAAATACTGAAGCAGGGGTTACCTAAATCTGCACCACAGGCCATTCTGGCCAATTGGCAGGAGCTCAAAGACATCATCTCATTTGCATGCATATTGTAACCATACTTTTAATTGATTTAAAGTTTTATAAAGTGACACAAATGTAAGGGACACGGACCAAACAGCAGCTCTGTAGATTTCCTACCCAAAGACAGAGCCTCCTCTGGCCTGCTCTTTGCTCTGGTGAGATAGGACCTGCCAACTCATACTCTAGGCAGATACAAACCTGAAGCCACCTACCCACTGTAGTCTTGGAAGCCTCTTTCCTTTTTAGGCCCTTGGAACACACCAACAGCTATGTGTCAGCTCTGAAACTTTTAAGGAGATCCAAATTTAACCCAATAATTCTACAGTATCCAAAGCCTCTTCTGCCTCTGTGAAAAGTGCAGACTTAAAAAAATGGCAATACAATTGGCTGGTTAATATGAAACCTCAGGTTAACCTCAGGAACACAAGAATGGAGTGAATCAATAATCAAATCTATACTCATCAGTCTTCCTGGCAGAAGTGATGACAACCTAAGTAGTTGCTTTCATCCAAAATTGGCAGAGGGACATTTTCCCATCTGGTTCAAATGGCTGTAGCACGTACACCTGAAGACTAATACATTGCACTGGGGGAAGTGCGTTTGAAAGCTTCACACTGAACTGTTAGGAATCTAACCAATGGAGAGCGCAGGCCAGCCCCTGGCTGTGGAAGTAGCAGATGTATGGACTTCTTTGGTCTTAATCTTCCACTTATAAAACCCTGAGGAACAAACTGTAGTAACCTGCAAAAAGAACAGAAGTACTTGTGGCACCTT
The DNA here is from genome assembly GCF_965152275.1 of Natator depressus. Lineage (NCBI taxonomy): Eukaryota > Metazoa > Chordata > Testudines > Cheloniidae > Natator > Natator depressus. Next base: position 40,656,126 of record NC_134241.1, on the reverse strand, counting down.
AGAGACTAACAAATTTATTAGACCATAAGCTCTCGTGGGCTACAGCCCACTTCATCGGATACATAGAATGGAACATATAGTAAGAAGATAGATAGATAGATAGATAGATAGATAGATAGATAGATAGATAGAAGGTGGAAGTTGCCATACAAACTGTAAGAGGCTAATAGCTCATCTTAATTAATTAACCTCTTACAGTTTGTATGGCAACTTCCACCTTCTCTGTATGTATTGTGACGGGGCAAGGTGAGATGGCTATAGAAAAGTAGTGGGAGATAGATATATTAGCTCCAGGCTAAACAAATCCCTGGTACCAGGATAAGTGAAATGGCAGCTGCTCCAGGTCAATTAAGACACTTGGGGCCAATTAAGAACTTTCCAGAAGGCAGGGAGAATGCTAGGTTGATTGGGACACCTGAAGCCAATCAGGGGCTGGCTGAAACTAGTTAAAAGCCTCCCAGTTAGTCAGGTGGATGTGCATGTCAGGAGCTGTGGGAGGAAGTTGCACTGTTGGAGAGACTGAGTAGTACACACCATATCAGGCACAAGGAAGGAGGCCCTGAGGTAAGAGTGAAGTGGAGCTTGAGGAAGTGAGGGCTGCTGTGGGGGAAGTAGCCCAGGGAATTGGACATGTCATGTTTCTAAAAGGTCAGCTACCATAGCTGATACTATTAGGGTCCCTGGGCTGGAGCCCAGAGTAGAGGGTGGGCCCGGGCTCCCCCCTTGCCCCCTGATTAATCACTGAGACTGGGAGACAACAGAGACTGTGCAAGGAAGGATAACTTCTCCACATCTCCCTCGCTGGCTTATGATGAAAATGGCTCAGTAGACTATGACCCTTGTCTCTAGAGAGAGAAGGGTTATGTGGAGGGTCACAGTGAGCCTCTGAGGCTAGCGAAATCCACCAGGAAACGCGCGACCCATGGAGGCAAGGACAGAGCTTTGTCACAGTATATATATATCTATATCTATCTATCTATCTATCTTCTTACTATATATTCCATTCTATGCATCCGATGAAGTAGGCTGTAGCCCACGAAAGCTTATGGTCTAATAAATTTGTTAGTCTCTAAGGTGCCACAAGTACTCCTGTTCTTTCTGTGGATACAGACTAACACGGCTGCTACTCTAAACCTGTAATAACCTGGTGGGTGGTGCAATCATCACAGGAGAAGCCGTTAGTTAAACACCACACCAGCTTCATTTCTACGTCCTGGTTTAGGAATCCTTGTAACACTTTGACAATCACCCAGCATCTGGTAGATACCCCATCCCAGAAGCCACTGGTATGCATTCACTCTCCAACTTCCTGGATGCACAAAGTGAGCTGGCTCTTGGAGGAGAAAATTGGTTCTTCTCACTGATACATTCTAACAGTACCCAACTGCCTGGCCACCAAGGCAGAGAAAAATTACTTCCACTTTGACTGGTTTGATCTTGCAGAGGATTTGGAGAATCAGAAGAAAAGATGGAAAGATGCAGCCATCTCTGCACCCCAATTAATCAAAACAGCATCTGACACTATGGTCAACTGGTCAAACAGCTGAGAGCAAAACCTGGATAGACTTGCAGCATTTCTGTTGGCAAACTAGTGGTCAGCCGGACAGCCTCAATATTGACAAATGGACTGGAAAGCTTCCAAGTTCAAGCTCCATTCCCCTGGGATCAGTTCCCTCTTGATTTGTAGATTCCGAGGCCAGAAGGGATCATTGTGATCATCTAGTCTGACCCCCTGTATAATACAGGCTATAAGATTTCCCCAAAACAATTCCCAGACCAAATCTTTTAGACCAGTGTTTCCCAAACTTGGGACACCGCTTGTTCAGAGAAAACCCCTGGCGGGCCGGGCTGGTTTGTTTACCTGCCGCGTCCGCAGGTTCGGCCGATCATGGCTCCCACTGGCCGCAGTTCGCTGCTGCAGGCCAATGGGGGCTGCGGGAAGTGGCGGCCAGTACGTCCCTCAGCCCGTGCCGTTTCCTGCAGCCCCCATTGGCCTGCAGCAGCGAACCGCGGCCAGCGGGAGCCGCAATCAGCCTAACCTGCGGACACGGCAGGTAAACAAACCAGCCCAGCCCACCAGGGGCTTTCTCTGAACAAGCAGCGTCCCAAGTTTGGGAAACACTGTCCTAGACAAACATCTAATCTTGAATTAAAAATCGTAAGTGATGGAGACTCCACCATGACCCTTAGTAAATTGTTCCAGTGGTTAATTACCCTCACTGTTAAAAAATGTATGCCTTGATGAGCCAATCCACCCAGACATTGTGTTCATCCCGGAAATAAAGCCAGAGTAGTTTCCTCCCACTGAAAAAGGCTCAGTTTAACAGTAAGATGGAGCTCCCAGTGCCCTGCTGATGTAGGACAATCCTGTATGCTTGCTGCACGATTCTAGAACAGGAAACCCCCTGAGCAGTATTTCCCAAGCTGAGGTGGCTAGAAACATCCTTCACAGTAACAGCAGATTGCATTTCCACCCCAGGATGGACAGAGTTCTGACTGTATGGGCTTCTGCCTGATCAGGTACGGAGGTGAAGGCAATTACTCCCCAAGGGTCCACTTTGGATACAGCTGGTCCTTCTCCAAGAAAGGAGCCACCCTACGTGCTCATCTTTAAATTTATATTTTTTGTGAGGGGAGCTAAGGTGGGCAGTAGGGGGCAAGCCAAAAAAGCAAGACAACACTGCCAGCTGCTTGCCAGGGGGGATCCAGAATTGAGGGCAGCTGGAGAGGCCAACAGAGCCAGCAGGGACTAAAAGTGGCAGAACAGGCAGCAAAGAGCAAAGAGGGGGGGAGGGATAGCTCAGTGGTTTGAGCATTGGCCTGCTAAACCCAGGGTTGTGAGTTCAATCCTTGAGGGGGCCATTTAGGGATCTGGGGCAAAAATTTGGGATTGGCCCTGCTTTGAGCAGGGGGTTGGACTAGATGACCTCCTGAGGTCCCTTCCAACCTTGATATTCTATGATTCTATGATTCTATGGTAAGGGGTTGTTCTGGCAGTAGCCACAGGATAGCACTCAGAATTGCCTTTCTGACTTCTCACAGACATAGGCATAGCCATTTTGCAGCCTGAGAGGGCCTGGGAGAGGGGTTGCAGCTGAGCCTGCTACACAGTAGCTGCTAGTAGATCAACAGCTCTTCCAAATGGGAGAAGTCTGGGGAAAGAGGAGCCTGAGGCACAGAGGCTCACAGGGGCAGCAGGGACTTGGAGAAAGACAGAAGAGAAATCCCAATCTCAATCCCAGCTGGGATCTCAGCCATAAGAGTGAGGAGAGGAAGGAACTAGCCCTCCCTTTCCCAGAGTCCCTAAAGAACCACAGGGACTCCCCTTGTTCCAGTTTTGAGAGGGGAAGGCATATGAAAAGCCAGGCCATCTCTTTCATATGTGGAGTAGCAGAGGAAAAGTTTGTCCGTGAAGGAGACCTTGCCTGAGATGCTGCTGGCAGTCTGGGAAATCTTTGGGCCTGCCCAGAGGAGAATTGGGGAGGAGGCCAGAAGCAAGGCAGAAGTCTTGGCTTGGCTCTTAAATTCAGGCAGTTAGCTCCAGGTTCTTTATGATAATCCTTGGGTAAAAAATGTTAAAGCACTTAAATGACTTAGGAGCTGAAGTCCTACCGACTTTCAGTGAGACTCAGGCACTTAAATGCCCAGGTTCCTTTTGAAAATTATACTCATTTTTTTTTCCTTTATCCTTCTTTCCACCTTTCTGCCTTGTCCCTCTTCTGGTCTCTGCTTCTAGCACAGCTAGAGAGGAGAAAAAGAAGAGGGTTCCACACTTACCAAGCAACAAGGTGAAAGAGACTGGAGGGAAAGAGGAGGTGTTGGCTCTGACATACCTTCCTGAGTGAGCATCTCTGCTACCTCATCACATAATTCATAGTCTAAAATGTGCCACATAGGACACAGGCCCTTCATCATAGCCACATATACTAAATCATTAGAGTATTCCTGATTGATTGCCTTCTTTCCACATGGCAAAAATCTATTAGTGCTTTCAGCACATTTGCGGCTGTCTCTATTCAGCTAGCCAAAAAATATTTTATTGGAAAAGACAGATCTGATAGGACAAACTCTGTGAAGGGGAAAAACACAGTCTGAATAAGCCAACCTTCAATCTGGACACAATCCAGAACATAGGCATCCACTGCCTGCTGGAGATCTAGAAAGGCTTAAAGTGACTTTATGTCAATTGAATACACCCCTGTAAATGACGAATAAAGATATTAATGGATAAAATAAAAATTATTCTTTGGGAATACTTGGTAGGCAGCCTCTGGAGCCGACTGTAACCATACACTCGTGAGGTGCATTTCTGTAGATCTCCAGGAATAATGGCTTACACAAGCATTCATGAGGTTTCTAACTAAGCACACTGCTCACAGAGTTTAGGATCCAGTCCTTTCCTCTGTAAGTATCTTGAACTTTGCTGAACACATTTTGAGTGCTTAAGAAAACAAATATCATAGCTTGAATTTTAAGAAAGGCTGAGTAACATGACAAATATTAACATTCATAGCCATGCAGGGCAACACAACACTACTGTATTTTTCAAGGAGGAAGAAAAGATTCCTTCTCTGAATGAGGTGTTGGTTATTTCGGTCAGAAGTGGCACTCATCGCCAATGACTCTCTTTCACAAGCCAGGAAGGGCCTGGGTCGGATTCCCAAAGTCTTGAGTCAAGACTCCTTTAAGATGCATAGATTGTATGGCCAACCTCAAGTGTTCAAAAATTGTGAATCAGGCCCCCAAATCATGAGATTGTCTTAAACATTAGTTTTAATCATAAATGTTGAGTTTTTTCTTTGCCTGCTGGTTTCTGAGCCTGTAGGGTACACCTGTTTCATGTTTTCAAGCTTTTCTCTGCAACCATGAGAGCTAGAAACTAACTTTTTTTTTTTCAAATGAAAATTGTGATTCTCTTCTGATCTCTTGACTCTACCAGCTGGGTCTTCAAGAAAAACACTATTTCAAGACCTGTGGCAAAATCCCAAGAGTTGGAAACAATCCGTAGGTACATGGGTCTGACACTGTGAAGGATCCTTCAGCACAGCTATAGAGGACATGGTAGTGTCTCAACATTAAGTTCCCCGAGCCAAATCAAGTGCTTGATCTTTCTAAGCCCTTCTGAAGGAATTGCAGAGATCTGTGCAACTGTTGCCTGTTGTGACGTTATTGACATAAACTGTGACCGTATAGATCATTGTTGCAACCACTTATATATTTGCAGCAAATATTGTACAAAGGTTATCATGTTAGGTGTCTATGAAAAGGTTATGATTTGCTGGTTATAATTATGATATCTGTATGTGTGTATCATTTTTGTACTTGAAATTATGAATATTGGCTATGTACTTGTATCTCAATGTGTTTGATTCTAAGTCACATTAGTGAAGCATTTGTTCAGCTTCTTGAGAAAGGAATTTGCAGATTAAGTGCCCAATCAAGAAACAGTTAACTGACAATGGACCTTGGGAGACTCCAATCCACATATGAGAAGTCTTCCTGGGACGTTCAAGGTAGCATGTGAGCAATGGCTGCTGCCTGCAAACTGAGTCATGTATGGACATGTGACTTGCCCAGGTGGCTACAAACTCCATCTTGTTGCTGTGATTTTTCATAGGAGAACAAAGGGGTTTCTGCCCACAGGAGAAAGAATATAAAAGGCCCTGGAAACCCCTCCATTTTGTCTTCAATCCTGCTTCTTATCTTTAGAGCAGTGGTTCTTAACCTTTACTGCAGCATGCACCCCTTTGGTTCTCAAAATATGTTCTTGCACCCCTTCTCAAAAATCGTTGAAGTAGGTCAGTTCTTTAAACCTAGATATATTTTTTTGTTTGTATATTACAGTAATTGTTAAAAAATGTATAATATTAATAAATACATAGGTTTGATGAAACAAAGTAGTTGTATTTACATGACTGTGTTTAATTTGTGTTTTTGATGATTTACCTTCTAAAAAAATCTGGCATGTCTTGCACCCTCAGAAAGGGCATCTTGCACCCCAGGTTAAGAATCACTGCTCTAGAGGAACTTTGCTACAAACTGAAGCTCTAAACAAAGGACCGAATGACCCATCCAAGCTGTGAATGTACTCCAGATATTTGATTTGAATCTGCAGTTTATTCCATCACTGGTACAAGCCTGAACCAAGAACTTTGCCATTACTGTATGTATTTGATTCCATTTAAACAATTTTAACTCTCATCTATATTTCTTTCTTTTTACGAATAAACTTTTAGATTCTAAAGGATTGGCAACAGCATGATTTGTGGGTAAGATCTGATTTGTATATTGACCTGGGTCTGGGGCTTGGTCCTTTGGGATCGGGAAAACCCTTTTTCTTTTACTGGGTATTGGTTTTCATACCCATTCATCCCCATAAGAAGTGGCTGCTGGTGGTGATACTGGGAAACTGGAGTGTCTAAGGGAATTGCTTGTATAACTTCTGGATAGACAGTGGGGTAAAACCGAAGTCTTCTCTGTTTGGCTGGTTTGGTGTGCCTTGGACTGTAACTGCCCTGCTCTAAGCAATTCGTCCTGAATTAATACTCTCAGTTGTGTCCCGCCAGAGGCCGTATTGTTACACCTGTGCTGATGCAAGTCTATGATAGTAACATTTGGCTCTGTAGGAGGTGCACAACCGCCCACAGTGCTGCCTGGAGGTCAGGCAGGATTGACAGATCAGCATCCTGCCCCAAGGGTTACCTGTCGTCTCCTTCAGCCCAGGTAATTTGGGGGCTAGGCTCTTGGCCAGTCACGGTCTATTCCAGTGCGACTCTCACCTCAGGTGAAGGCCCCTGTTGTTGTAATGTCCTCTGGGGGTTGAGAGGGGAGCCCGGGCCTACCCTCTACATTGGGCTATGCTCCAGGGCCTAGTGGTGGGCAGCTACCTTCAACACCTTGGGGTGCTAAGATTCTGCCCCCCATCCCCTGGGCCACCTCTCTATCCCCGTTAGCTTCATGAAGTAAGTCAGTTCCACCAAGCCTCTTGCCTGCATGCTCAGCCACTTAACTCTCCTTTGTACATTTCCACTGGTCTGTGTAGTCAGACCTCAAGCAAGGAGCTCCAGGACACTGCTCTCCTTTCACAGCCGCTGCCTGCGCCCTTCCACTGCCTGCCTGCTCTGAGCTGCTCTGTTCCCCTTCTTAAAGTCCTGCCTCCAGCTTGTGCAGGCCCTGCAAGTGCGACTGGGTGGGGCCACCTGGGCCCAGAGCTCCTCCTTAACCCCTTGCCCTGCAGTGTGGGTGTTGTACACCCCATCAGAGCCACACACATGGAAAGCTGGCAGCAACTTCTTGCCTACTATGCTGGAAGAGACAGGGAGCTGCTCTTTGAGTTGTATGCAAGTGCAGTGTCAGGGACTGTCACAAGACTTGCTCAGCACCAGAATGAGGCCAGGGATGGCCTGATGGAACTGCACATCAAAAGCATGACACCATACGTGCTTGCTCCTGCTTTGCTGAGGCAAGAGTGCTCACACAGCTTGCTCTCTCACCATGGAATGCATGCACTGGTTTGTCTGATTCAGGGGTTGGTTAGTTTTTATATCTCAGTGCATCAAGGTTGGGCCTTAAAGAGGAATCTTGTCAGGAAGATCCTGTAACTACAGTACAAGAGGAATCAGCTTTCATGGCACTCAATTTTTAGGCTTAGCTGGCCTAACAATGCTCACTTAATAACTATGCTTCATGATGCACAGGGAAATGGAAGGCAACAGAGCAAAGCATGAAAGCATTATGAACAGCGAGTACTTTTAAACTTTAAATATATTCACCTCACCTCTCCTTATTCTGGGAGATGATGTTAGGCATTTGTTGAGCAGTGTTGAGCTTCTGGCTGGCTGAGAACTCCAGCAGATTTCTGCTGCGGTGGGCAAGGCTCCCGCTGGGTTCAGCTCCATTGGGATCCCTTTCAAATACACTGAAATTCAAAAATACATACCCATAACTATAACAAGAGGAACAGAACAGATATATACGACGTGGAACTCACTGCCACATGGTACTAAATACTCTAACTGGATAACTAATGGCTTTTCATATTTGTTGTCCCACATGGTAAGATATGTATCACCAAATCCCATGCCCATGGGCAGAAATTGTTCACTTATATATTTAATTGCCATCACTTCACAGTAGCACTAAAGGAAGAATGGAAGATGGAAGCCTTCACGGGGCCCACTCTGTTAAGTGAGAATTCACAATGAATGCCATCAACTCAGCGACCAAACATCACTCAGTGATCTCCTGGACATCAGAACAGCAACTCAACAAATCCTAAAGTTCCTCCTCAGGGCCATACAACGTGCCAAATAGGCCCTGGAATAAGAATCCTGCAACTTAATGTTGAAGGACTCTCACGGTCAAAATGTGAGTACCTTGGAAACTTGCTGAAGACTTACAACATCAATATCCTCATGTTGCAAGAGACCTATGTTGGCAACGAACAACAGGCTAGGTGCTACCGTATCTATGGATACAACCTAACAACTAGCCATTATCATTCTAAATATGGCTTGGCAATATATATCAAGGACACTAACACAGATTTTAATATTATTCCATCAACCAAATAGGAGAACACATTTACCACAACTGTCAAAGTAGGGGAGCTCCACATTACCAAACTCTATAAAGCCCCTAGAACAAGATGGCCAAAACCAGCGCTACCTAGCACTCCTCCTATTCCATACATCTATGCAGGTAATTTTAATAGTCACTGTTAGGGGGCTTATTCCTTCACCCGCTTACTTCCCTGGTCCTTCTCGCATGAACAGAGAGCAACAATACCTGAAGTCCAAAGATGAAAACAATTCAATGTTTATTGGGATGAACTTCCAGCAAGCATGTTTAATGATTAATTTGCCCTGGCATTCGCGGCCAGTACAGCTACTGGAAAAGTCTGTTAACGTGTCTGGGGATGGAGCGGAAATCCTCCAGGGACATCTCCATAAAGCTCTCCTGGATGTACTCCCAAAGCCTTTGCAAAAGGTTTCTGGGGAGGTCAGCCTTATTCCGTCCTCCATGGTAGGACACTTTACCATGCCAGGCCAGTAGCACGTAGTCGGGAATCATTGAGGAAAAAAGCATTGCAGCGTATGGTCCCGTTCTTTATCTTTCTCTGTTGCCCTCAGGAGAGTGATATCATTCATGGTCACTTCATTGAAATAGGGTGGTTTTAGTAAACGGACATTCAGAGTTGCCCGTTCCTGCTGGGCTGTTTGCCTGTGGCTGCACAGAAATCTTGCCTGCTGTTAGCCACGCGGTGGGGGGAGGGGTGAAGCCATCATCCCAGAGAATTGGGTGTGTGTGTGTGTGGGGGGGGGGGGTTAGTTGGGTTTCTGCTGCACATGAACCTGGAAACAGCAGCCCCTCCTTTTAAATTGCCAACCCATTGTTAATGGGCAACCCAACGACTACTTCGTATGGGAAATGAGGGCGTTGCTGTTTGAAGCCATTCCCACATGTTATGAAGGTTAAAGAAGCCAAAAGACTGTGGCTTACCATGGCTGCCTGCAAGCCAAATTCTGCTGCCCGGCCCTGCGTGAGTAATCTCTCACACCAAACCGGCATACCCCCAATGAGAGGCAAAATGCGACCTTGTAATAAAAGCACATGTGCTATGTAATGTTAACAGCAAGGTTTACCGTGAAAGAGTGTACCCATTGTTCTATAAAATGTGTCTTTTTAACTTCCACTCTCCCTTTTTTTTCCCTCCACCAGCTGGATATGTTTCTCCTTCCCAGAGGCTAGTGAAGATTAGAAGGCAAAAAAAAAGCACTTGTGATGAAACAAATCAGCACCTGACACCAGAACTAAAGCATTACTGCAGCCGATAGCACCTGGCCTCCAACTGGATCCTCCAGGAAGAGAGGCTGTAAATCAGTGGAAGACTGGACATCAATGCTACAGACTTGCTTGCAGACAGGTCACTGTTGTATTTATAAGTATTCCACAGGATTGAGAAACAATTAAAGTGTTCCAGTCCAGCTTCTATGAGATCTTCTAATTTACTATCAAAGGGGCCAGAGTAACTGGGAACAGAGTACATATTAAAATACCCCCCCAATACACCCTTTTCATAATAAAATACGGCAGCACTCTGCATTCCTTTCATAAGAGGATGCTAAAACATTTTACTAAAAGACCTGAGAGGCAGTTATTGTACAAAACAATGTGTGTAAACTCCATAACCTGGAAACATTTGGTAGACACTACCAGCTCTCACACAAGTTTGGAGGGACACAGGAAAGAACCCCCTCACATGCCATAGGAGCTCCACACTGCAGAATCATGCTCCCCATCTCTAGTAGTCCCAAGGTCCAAAGGTGTAGGGGAAGCAAGCAAGATGGCTGAAGCTGGAGGCTATAACAGCTAACGCTGGCTCAGCTAATTTCATAGCACAGTAAGTTTAAAACTCTAATGAAAATTAAGGCAGTGAATGTGTGTGTAGCTAAGTGAAGCATCCATGTGCAGCACACTGTTTTCTTACCTTTATGCTTCCCCAAAACAATAAAACTATAACTCAGTCAAATCCAAACCAATTTCTTCTAGAATAAGGGTGTGAATGGAATGAGTTTATAACAAATGCAGACATTTGTCAGAGAGTTCAACAACTTCATATCTCTAAAGTGACTCAGAAAAGAAGACAGAAATATCTGGGACAGGTGTTAAGAATTAAGTCAGGGCATCTGCTATGGCAGTTGTGCCACTGGGCAGCCAGAGGAACATGCGAAAAGGGCTGACCGAGAGAATGCCTCTGTCAAAACAGACTGACCAAAGAAGATATGCAGAGAGCATCCTGGGATAGGTGAAGATGGTGAAGTCTTGTTTCATGCACTATGCAACTTTTGACAGTCCAGGAAGGATTCAGATTCAGAAGGGTGTGCAGTGCTCCACAATGAGGCTATTTCCAGGCCAGTTTCAATTTTCATATGTCAGTTGTTTAGGCTCTCCAGCAGCTTTAAAAACAGTTAACAATTGCTTTAATAAAGGAAATATGTCTCTCTTTATTCTCCTCTCACTAAATCTTTTCACTGAAACTTTTATAATAGAACCATAAAATGTAGGATTGGAAGGGACCTCAATAGGTCATCTAATCCAGTCCCATGCACTGATGCAGGACTAAGTATTATCTAAAACATCCCTTACAGGTGTTTGACTAACCTGTTCTTAAAAGCCTCCAATGATAGAGATTGCACAGCCTCCCTAGGTAATTTATTCCAGTGCTTAACTACCCAACAGTTAGGAAGTTTTTCCTAATGTCTAACCTAAATCTGCTTTACTACTTATCTTGTCCTCAGTGGTTAAGGGGAACAATGTATCACCCTCTTCATTATAACAATCTTTTACGTACTTGAAAACTGTTATGCCCCTCTCTGTCTTCTCTTTTCCAAACTAAACAAACCCAGTTTTTTCAATCTTTCCTCATAGGTCATGTTTTCTACACCTTTAATCCTTTTTGTTGCTCTCCTCTGGACTTTCTCCCATTTGTCCACATCTTCTCCCAAGTGTGGGGCCCAGAACTGCACACAGTACTTCAGTCGAGGCCTTAACAGCGCTAAGTACAGTGGAAGAATTACATCTTGTATCTTGTTTACAACACTCCTGCTAATACACCACAGAATGAATTTCCCTTTTTTCTAACAGTATTACATCGTTGACTCATATTTCATTTGTGATCCACTATAAACCCCAGATCCTTTTCTGCAGTTCTCCTTCCTAGGCAGTTATTTCCCATTTTGTATTTGCGCAACGGATTATTCCTTCCCAAGTGGAGTTCTTTGCATTTGTCTTAATTGAATTTAATCCTATTTAATTCAGACCATTTCTCCAGTTTGTCAAGATCATTCTGAATTCTAATCCTGCCCTCTAAAGAGCATGAAACCCCTCCCAGCTTGGTATCAACTGGAATTAATTGATAAACTTAACAGTAACAAGTCACCGGGACCAGATGGCATTCACCCAAGAGTTCTGAAAGAACTCAAATGTGAAATTGTGGAACTATTAATTATGATTTGTAACCTGTCCTTTAAATCAGCTTCTGTACCCAATGACTGGAAGACAGATAATGTAATGCCAATATTTAAAAAGGGCTCTAGACGTGATCCTGGCAATTGCAGACCAGTAAGTCTAACATCAGTACCAGGCAAATTAATTGAAACAATAGTAAAGAATAAAATTGTCAGACACATAGAAGAACATAATTTGTTGCACAAAAGTCAGCATGGCTTCTGTAAAGGGAGATCATGTCTTACTAATCTATTAGAGTTCTTTGAGGGGGTCAACAAACATGTGGACAAGAGGGATCCAGTGGACATAGTGTGTTTAGATTTCCAGAAAGCCTTTTATAAGGTCCCTCACCAAAGGCTCTTACATAAATTAAGTTGTCATGGGATAAGAGAGAAGATCCTTTCATGGACTGAGAACCGGTTAAAAGACAGGAAAGAAAGGGTGGGAATAAATGGTAAATTTTCAGAATGGAGAGGGGTAATTAGTGGTGTTCCCCAAGGGTCAGTCCTAGAACCAATCCTATTCAACTTATTCATAAATGATCTGGAGAAAGGGGTAAACAGTGAGGTGGCAAAGTTTGCAAATGATACTAACCTGCTCAAAATAGTTAAGATCAAAGCAGACTGTGAAGAACTTCACAAAGATCTCACAAAACTAAGTGATCGGGCAACAAAATGGCAAATGAAATTTAATGTGGATAAATGTAAAGTAATGAACATTGGAAAAAATAACCCCAACGATACATACAATATGATGGGGGCTAATTTAGCTACAACTAATCAGGAAAGAGATCTTGGAGTCATCGTGGATAGTTCTCTGAAGACGTCCACACAGTGTGCAGCAGCAGTCAAAAAAGCAAACAGGATGTTCGGAATCATTAAAAAGGGGATAGAGAATAAGACGGAGAATATCTTATTGCCCCGGAGCTGATGGGTGGGACTCCAAGCCCCACCGCCCTGGGGCTGACTAGCGCTGTACCAGGACTGACACCATGAGCACAATGCCCCAAGCCCCACTGCAAACCCGGGGCTGAACTCTGCGGTTGAGTGGCAGGCCTCATTGCACTGGGCAGATCGCCAGAGTCCCGCTATCCTGGGCTGACTGCCGTTGCTGTCAGCTGCATACGGGGCTGACCACCGTATCCCTGCCACCCCAGGCTGACCGCTGGAGCTGCCATACGTACGTCGACCTAACTCTGTAGTGTAGACAAGGCCTGAGTGGCTTCCAATATTAGCAGGAAGAGATATGTGGCCCAAGCATCATGGGCCAAGAAACAGGTCATGATCTAGAAACGGATTACTGGCTGAGTACACCATCAAGAAAGACAGCAGCTGATCATCTCTGTCCTCCCTCTGCAGTTACATGGGGAGAGCAACCATAGGCTGCATTTGGGCACTGAGCTGGCTGATCTATGGGCCATCTTTTAAAATATGGAAATAAATCCAAAGGAACAAAGAAAGGAGAACCAATTACCTTGTTCAGACATTTGTTTAGAAACATGGATAAATTAGACAACGGGGGGAGGGGGGGTGTACAGCAGTGCCCTTGTCTCCGAAAAGATTCTAGTTCTCCAGGCATTCTACAGCACCTGGTATTTAGCAGTATTTTATTTCTCCGGTTTGTATGTCAGTTTGATAAATGTGGAAAGCCATTCTTGCCAAGAACTTTAACTGGATTTGATTTGTAAATCTGGCTCAACAAATCCTGTGCACTTAGATTTTTGAACACTGACATTTAAGTTGTACAGTAACTTGTACACTCAAGCCAACAGTGATATCATACCAACAAACGCGTTCAGTTATAAAAGCTTTTTGGGGATGGGATAATCTCTGAATATGAGCTGGGGTTTTTTTCCTAACAGGATAAATGACCAGTTGACAATGCCTGGAAATACCAGAACAAAGTTGTTTCCTTCCCAACAAATTCCGGACAAATCTGCCACAATGCCAAGAGCTCTCTCTACCCACCTCCTCCTTATTACTATCCTGATGAGGGCACCATCTGCTGGGCCACTTCAGAGCAACATCAGCTGAGATTCAGACCCTCTGCTAGAAGAAGCGCCCAAAATACTATCCAAAGTGGTCAGTGGCGTCCAGCTTCTCTCCCCTACAACTGCAGGGTGAGAAAAAAAAAATTGCCAACTGCACGAATTTTTTGCTAGTGAACTCAAACCACAAGAAGTTTCTATTAAGTCAGTCAAGGAAGATGCAAGTATCGTGCATTAATTTTTGCTTTTAAAAATCAGGTGTGATTATTCGCAAACTATATATGACCCTTAGCGTCAAGTTTGGGTAACCTTACTGTGAGCAGTATCAGCTTCAGTTTAAATGTCAGAGGAGGAGTCTGCGGTATTTCATTGCCTTCCCATTACTGGAGTGGCTTCTCAGACCTTAATCACTCCATAGCCTCTGAGACCTTATTCACACAGTTCCCAAGAACTCAGCTCAACTCCAAACTCATCACTGAGATTTCTTTATTGGCATACAATCAAACTACACTTCAGTTGTTCAGGCTGAAGAGTAGGGGGTGGGTACAGGACATATCAGTTGTCCAAAGTTACACAGCAAACTTCTTTTATATACACTTACATGTTACATTGCATTCACTATACATTGCATTTCACGTCTTGGGGATAGCTTGGCCACTTTGGTAGGAACCAGTCCCTGTACAGCATGCAAGGTTCACACACTGTCCATGCATAACTTACTCATTACCTTATCTTAAATGTCAGGCTTATCCTACTCATTGTTATCTTATGCAGTGTTATTGTAGCCTTCGACAAGCTTGATGCCACCTTAAACCGGGAAATGATAAAGTTAGCTGACTACTGAAAGACTTGGTGCCTCCAGCCAAGCATCATAAAAACAGTCTCCAGTTTGTTCCATCTTCATCATGCAAGCACAACCCAAGAACTTAAGGTTTATCTGAATGGTCAGAAGGTGAAGCATGAAGTAGAACCGGTCTATCTAGGTGTGACCTTAGACCGCACACTGAGTTACCATGCCCACCTGAAGAAGACAACAGCTAAAGTTAAGACATACGAAAATCTTGTTAGCAAACTGGCAGGTTCGTCATGGGGTGCTCGTGCTCCAACTTTGCGGACATCAGCTCTTGCCACTTTGTATTCAGTGGCGGAGTACTGTGCACCAGTTTGGAGTCGATCATCACACACCAAACTGGTGGATACACAGTTACATGCTGCCATGCGTATCATCTCTGGCACCCTACGTCTGACTCCACTCCCATGGCTTCCAGTTCTGAGCAATATTGCTCCTCCTCAATCAGACGAGAGGTTGCCACTGGCAAGTTACTGGAGAAAGTACACACCAACCCAAGCCTGCCACTGCACAACGGCCTTTTTAAACCACCAGCTGCACATCTGCCATCACGTCACGCATTATGGTCTGATCCGCCATGCCAGGATGTTAGGGTGGAAACACTCTGGCGAGAGGAATAGATATTTTTTATAAATTCCCAACCAGTCCCTCGTTGCCGACCCCATAATTTGCCTGCCTAGTTTTGACCTGCCCCGTCGCCAATGGTCCCTGTTGAACAGGTTCCGAACCGGGCAAGGTCTCTGTGCAGTCAACCAGTATCGCTGGGGCCTTTCTGACAGCCCTTTGTGCAGCTGCAGCGCAACACAGACGATGATGCACACTGTCAATTAATGCCTGGTGACTAGGTTCAGCGGTGGCCTTGAAGAACTGCATCACACCACTGAAGATGCCATCACTTGGCTAGATGACTATGCACATGCTAAATAAAAATTGTAGCCTTATAGATCCCAGGATATGAGAGAGACAAAGTAGGTGAGGTTGTATATTTTATAACTTCTGTTGGAGAGAGAGAGAAGCTTTCAAGTTATACAAGCTTATAAGCTTCCTCCGGTCTGGGAAAGGTACTAAGGCTATGACTACACTACCACTTTTGTCAGCAAAACTTTTGTTGGTCGCGGTTTGAAAAAACATGCCACTATGACGGGATCCCAGGGGGTGCAGCCTGGGACTGCGGAACCACTGTGCTCCCTTATCTCTCTCCAGCCTCAGCTATCTCTCACAATGCCTTGCTAGTGACCAGCAGCAAACCCCTTCAGGTGCTGTTATCACTCAGCACAACTGCATGTGGAGCCCCACACCCAGCTAGATTACATGATAGCTCCCAGAGACACTAAAGAATTACACAGAAAAAGGAACCAGCCAAATCCACCCAGCTCCCAGCACTGAACCTCAGGGAATATATTAATTGGTTCATCACTTAATCAATGGAAAGTGGATATACACCAGCCTTTGCAAACCTGAGCAAGCACCCTTACCAAACACTTTGGGCAAACTGGCTGGTAAAGATAAACAGTTAAACAAATTGTGATAGACCCAGGCCAGCTGGGTACAGCAAAGTAGCCCTTATTGGGATCCAGGAAGAGGGGGGTCCACAAGACCTGGAAATCCAAATAATTACGGGGGACAACTAATGAAATAACAGGGACAGGAGTGTGGTCAAAGGGTCAAACGAAGGGAACCAGATGGGGACACCAAGCAGAGAACCCCGGACAGCGCCCACTGCTCCTCAAAGGCGTCAAGGGAGTCAGTGGATGCAGCCCAGAGGAACTCTGCCCCGAGGCATGAACAGACGGAGGATCGGAAATAGGCCCCACAGTCACAGTGGCCATCTGCCAACCTCATCTCCCTGGTTTTATAGATGGCCACTTTAGCCAGGAGGAGGTTGTGGAGCACGAGCGTGTATAGCAGTTTCCTTGGCATGGTCTGGAAGCAGACAGGCTGCAGTTCGTGCAGCCGGCTCGCGGTGAAGGGGCAGGGGAGTCGGTTGGGTCCACGGGGAAGGGGCCCAATGAAAAGGTCCGGAGGGCCTGGGGTGGAGGGTAGGTGGGTGCAGGACCCGGTCGAGGTAAACCCAAGCAGCGGGCGGCAAAGTGGCCCTCACCTCCTGAAGTATGCGCCGGGGAGTACAAGGTCTGAAGAGCCCCATGCGCTGAGCGATCATCAGAGGATCCAGCCAGTCTCTCCGGTCGTAGTCCAGGAGGTCTCGGACTCTTTTGACTTCTGCCAGGACCAACCTCTGGCACACCGGGGGGGACTCCGCCACCTGCACACGGAGCTGGGAGTTGTGTAGCAGGGGCTCCGCGAGGAGATCTGCCCCCTCGGTGGCCGCCATGGACCTGGTCGTTGAAAGCAGTTTCCAGGTCCGGAGGAGGTCCTGTTAGAAGACTGGCAGCCCAGAGAGGTCTCATGGAAGACCTCTCGGATGGAGATAAAGGAGCTGCTGGTCATATTGGAGCCCTCGGAAGTGGCGCAGGAAGGCGTGCACCAGTATACTCCACCCCGGACTACCTGCACCATAAAGGAGCCTCTGCAGGGCCTGGAGGCGGAAGACATGGACCTGAGTGTGCAGACACTTCAGGCCCTTCCCTCCCTGCTCCAGGAGTAGATGGAGAATCCCTGCAGAGATCCAGTACAGTCCTGACCAAAAGAACTCCAGAATCGATGTCCGGAGGTTGGCCAGGAAACCTGGGGCTGGGACCAGGGTGTTGAGCCGGTACCAGAGCATGGACAGGACTAGTTGATTAAGCACCAGCGCTCTCCCTCGAAGGGAGAGGCACCGGAGTAGTCCTGTCCATTTCTGGAGCCGCTCTACCACCCTGCCCTCTAAATCGTGCCAGTTCTCCAGCGGAGAGGGATGCATGGCAGAAAGGTAAACGCCGAGATAGAGCAGCAGACCCGCGCTCCACCAGATGACCTGAAGCGCAGGTGGGAGGGAGTTCGCCTGCCAACTGTCCCCGACCACCAGACCAGAGCTCTTGATCCAGTTGACCCGGGCGGAGGAGGCTGACGAATAGATGGCCTGGCAAGCCTCCACCCGCGCCAAGTCACCCAGGTCCTGGACCACAAGGAGCACGTCGTCGGCGTACACCGACAGGACTAGCCGCAGCTCCGGCTCCCGCAGCACCAACCCCGTCAACCTCCTACGGAGGAGACAGAGGAAGAGCTCAATCTGCAGAGCATACAGCTGGCCTGAGAGGGGGCTCCCCTGCCGTACTCCTCGCCCGAAGCTGACCGGTTCAGTCAGGGTCAGGATCCAATTGAGCCTCACCGGACACTCTGCTGAGGCGTACAGCACCTGTAGAAAACCCACAAACTGGGGTCTGAAGCCAAACGCTCGCAGTGCTCAGGAGATACCCATGGTCCACCCTGTTGAACGCCAAGGACAGGAGGGTGAACAATAGACCATCCCTACTCCTGAGTCCCAAGAGTTCCCGGACCAGATACAGCTTGCCAAGGATGCTGCGGCCCGGGACAGTGTAGGTCTGGTCTGGGTGGACCACGTCCGCCAGCAGGGACCTAGTCACAGCGAGATGAGGCGCCAATTTCGTAAATCGCGGAGGACCCCCTTCTTCGGCAATAAGGCGAGCACAGCTCGCCTGCACGAAAGAGGGAGGACCCCACTCTGCAAACTCGGCCCAGATGGTGACTAGGTCTTGGCCGAGGACGTCCCAGAACATGCGGTAGAACTCCACGGTCAGCCTGTCCATGCCTGGAGATTTATTGGTGGGCATACGACAGAGAGCTTCTGAGAACTTGGCCAGAGTGACAGGCAGCCCTAGCTGGTCTCGGTCGCCCGCGCTGACCATAGGAAGCTCTTCCCAGAGCACTCTGCAAGTGTTAGGATCGGTCGGGTCCGGAGAGAAAAGGTTTGCATAGAACGTTCTTGCCCTCCCGTACATCTCCACCGGATCTGTGAGGGGGCTGCCATCCTCTGCCAGAAGGCAGGTGACATGCTTCTTGGCCCCCCTCCTTTTCTCCAGGTCGTAGAAGCGGGACAGGGAAACAGAAAGGCCGCTCCCTGGGGGTTATCTACTGGAAAGGGAAAGGAGACAGCCCCAGGGGCGGCAATAACATCACGGGAGGTGGAGGGGATAGGGACAGGGTCGGCATCAGGGGCAGGGGCAGAGGTGAGGTTCTGGGCTCCAGAAGCCAAGCAACTGGGCGGTGGCACTTCCTGGTCAGGCTCAAGGGATCAGGAGGCGGGGAGGGGGTTCTCAGCAATGCCGGGCGCAGGCTCTATGGTAGGTTTGGCAACCATGGCATCAGGAGGTGGACAATCTTCTGTAGGACCCCTGCCGGGAGGGAGGTCAATTGCTCCACACCAAAGAGGGGTGCCCCTGGTGGCTCGGGTCCCAGCTGTGTGGCACTGGCCATCGCCTCAACAGGCTCGGCGGCTGTCAGCGGGGTGCCTTCTGCGGCTGGGTTGAGGGAGGAGTCCAGGGGCTCCTTGGAGGCGGGAGCAGAAGCAACGGTTAGGGGGAGGGAGCATGGGGAAATGGGGGGCGGAGTGAGGTCGCCCAGATCGAGGCCCACTGGCAAAGGGTCGTCCTCCCACTGAGTGACTGGGGTCAGACCCAGGGCCTCCATCTCCTCATATATGGAGGGGAGATCGCCTTCCACCACCTCGGGGTTCTCCCTGCCGCCACCCGAAGTGACGGTCGCCTTGGGGCTCACAGGGGCTTCAGATGATACCGGGGCAGGAGGGGCTCCATTGGGGGCTCAGAGGGGAGGGACTCCCGTGGAGGGGCGATATGATCCTCTGGTGCTGCCACGTCTTCCCCAGCTGGCACCGGTGGATGGAATACACCCATGGGCAAAGAGGAAGGCTCGGCATCGGTGACCCCTTTCTGGTCAGGGGGCAGAGGCGATGGATCAGGGACTTGGGGGGGTAACGGTGGGGCAGCACGAGGGAGGGAAGATTCCCCCTGGGACGGGCCCTCTCCCATGCCCGGTGGTATCCCTGCCACACCCTCCTCCACAGGCCCCGCCAGATGCAAGCAGTGGAGGTGGGGCTCTCCCGCTCATCTGGGCATAGTGGAGGAGGTGCCCCTTGAGCCCGAGAGGGAGCAGTGGTGGGCTGGGAAGGAGGAGGGGTGGCTTCGGGCGCCGGCAATGACGGGGCTGGCGCCCTGCCAGGACTCAGGGGTCCCTGATGCTCCTCCTTGCCGGGCCAATTGCCCGGCAGAGGTAGCACCAGGCCTCCCCCGTTGAATAATGCACCCGGTACCGGGCCCCCTGGTGTGGGACCAGGAATGACCCCTCGAGCACCTCTCCGGCGGAACGAGAGGACATGACAGAGGGCAGGGTCTTTGCAGCCCAATGAAAGAGGGCTGACAATGGAAATGGACTTCCCCAAGGTAGAGAGAGCAGCTAATAGGGTGGCATTGGGCAGGAAGGGAGGGACGGAGGTCAGGACCAGGCGGACTCCCAGGTCCTCAAGCGGCTCTAGGGGGACGAACACCCCCCCCCACTGCTAGGCCCTTCTTCTCCGCCCCCTGGGTGGCGGTCTCCGATGCTAGGAAGAAGACGACCCTGCCATACATTTTGGAGGCCACCACAATGGCCATGGGCAAGACCACCCTCGCCAACGCCCGCATGTAGGTCTCTACATGGGGTAAGGCGGGCACCAGGAGTCAACGGATGCCATGCCTCCTGGTCAAAGTCAGGAAGGGGCGCCCGCCGCTATAGATGCTAGCAGAGGTGGTGGGCAGGGGAGACGTGGCAACAGTGGAGGTCATCCCAGTGTCCACCACTGCCGGTGCCCCAGCAGGGGCAGTAGCAGGTGGTTCGGCTGCAGCAGCAGAGGTAGAGGCTCAGGGGGGCAATGGGGCAGCAGGTGGGGGAGGGGTGGCAGGGTCTTCTGAAGGGGTCCCACCCACCTTATCCCCCATCATCATGAACAGGGAGGGAAGGGGAAAAAAACACCGAAGAGGAAGGGAAAGGGGAAGCAGGTTGACCACTCCTCTCCGCTAGGCTGCAGGCAGGGGAGGAGAGCGCCAAAAGGGGTGGGCTGGACCAGGGGGGCAAATCAGGGGTTAGGGGGTCAATCACCAACACAGGGTGGGATTCTGGCTCCTCTAGCTGCACTAGGGGAGGGGGGGATACAACAGCATTGGGGGGGTGCAGTGAAGGGGGTTCAAACTAAAATGGGGAGTGGCACAAGCGCATGGGAGGTGGCATGGGCGCATGGAACAAGGGGCTAAGCGGGCTGGAGGTAGGACAGGGAAACCAAGGAGCTAGCCTCGGAGGCTGGGGCGGGCCAATCAAACAAGGCTGCAGAGGGAAACGGAGAGGGCAGGCAAACAAACTGGAGCTAGTAAGGGGGCTGGGGCAAAGGGGAGGGGCAAAACGCTACAAGGGGAAAATGAGCAGGTAGCAAGGGGCAAAGCTGTGGGGTGGGCAGTCCGGGGGAGGGGGGGGGGCACGTGCACCCACGTGCGCTTGCACAAAGTCATTGTGGGCTGGCTGCTGCTTCAGGCCCAAATGGTGGAAATAGGGAGTGGCAAGCCAAGCAAGCAGCTGAGTCCAGAAGAAGGAGCTGAGGCAGATAGTAAACAGCCAGTGGGGGTAGTGGAGGGAGCAGCGGTGGTGGTGGGGTGAGCAGTGTCTCATGAGATGAGTCCCTGAAGAGGGACAAGGAAACGGGGGAGTGGAAAGGAACTGAATGGCTTAGCCCGATCTGACAGTTTCTAGGACCCAGCTGTCAGAGGTTATCGAGTCTCAAGTATTGTAAAAGCAGGCCAGCCTGTCCCCAAAGGGATGAGGGAGGGACGGGGGGGGAGGGGGCAGAGGAATGACTGGACCAGTGCTATGAACAAAGCAGTCAAATGGGTGTTGGCCTGCACCAAGGTAGGGCGTGCAGACTGTCCAAAGCCTGAATCATAGACTCATAGAATATCAGGGTTGGAAGGGACCTCAGGAGGTCATCTAGTCCAACCCTCTGCTCAAAGCAGGACCAATCCCCAATTAAATCATCCCAGCCAGGGCTTTGTCAAGACTGACCTTAAAAACTTCCAAGGAAGGAGATTCTACCACCTCCCTAGGTAACGCATTCCAGTGTTTCACCACCCTCCTAGTGAGACCTATGCCCGTGAGTGATCCGCACGCAGACTGTTTACGCTGTCTGGGGGAAACCCATAAGAATCATAGAATATCAGGGTTGGAAGGGACCTCAGGAGGTCATCTAGTCCAACCCCCTGCTCAAAGCAGGACCAATCCCCAACTAAATCATCCCAGACAGGACTTTGTCAAGCCTGACCTTAAAAATATCTAAGGAAGGAGATTCCACCACCTCCCTAGGTAACGCATTCCAGTGTTTCACCACCCTCCTAGTGAAAAAGTTTTTCCTAATATCCAACCTAAACCTCCCGCACTGCAACTTGAGACCATTACTCCTTGTCCTGTCATCTTCTACCACTGAGAATAGTCTAGAACCATCCTCTCTGGAACCACCTCTCAGGTAGTTGAAAGCAGCTATCAAATCCCCCCTCATTCTTCTCTTCTGTACACTAAACATTCCCAGTTCCCTCAGCCTCTCCTCATAAGTCATGTGTTCCAGACCCCTAATCATTTTTGTTGCCCTTCGCTGGACTCTCTCCAATTTATCCACATCCTTCTTGTAGTGTGGGGCCCAAAACTGGACACAGTACTCCAGATGAGGCCTCACCAATGTCGAATAGAGGGGAACGATCACGTCCCTCGATCTGCTCGCTATGCCCCTACTTATACATCCCAAAATGCCACTGGCCTTCTTGGCAACAAGGGCACACTGTTGACTCATATCCAGCTTCTCATCCACTGTCACCCCTAGGTCCTTTTCTGCAGAACTGCTGCCTAGCCATTCGGTCCCTAGTCTGTGGCGGTGCATTGGGTTCTTCCGTCCTAAGTGCAGGACCCTGCACTTATCCTTATTGAACCTCATCAGGTTTCTTTTGGCCCAATCCTCCAATTTGTCTAGGTCCCTCTGTATCCTATCCCTACCCTCCAGCGTATCTACCACTCCTCCCAGTTTAGTATCATCCGCAAATTTGCTGAGAGTGCAATCCACACCATCCTCCAGATCATTTATGAAGATATTGAACAAAACTGGCCCCAGGACCGACCCCTGGGGCACTCCACTTGACACCGGCTGCCAACTAGACATGGAGCCATTGATCACTACCCGTTGAGCCCGACAATCTAGCCAACTTTCTACCCACCTTATAGCGTATTCATCCAGCCCATACTTCTTTAACTTGCTGACAAGAATACTGTGGGAGACCGTGTCAAAAGCTTTGCTAAAGTCAAGAAACAATACATCCACTGCTTTCCCTTCATCCACAGAATCAGTAATCTCATCACAGAAGGCGATTAGATTAGTCAGGCATGACCTACCCTTGGTGAATCCATGCTGACTGTTCCTGATCACTTTCCTCTCGTGTAAGTGCTTCAGGATTGATTCCTTGAGGACCTGCTCCATGATTTTTCCAGGGACTGAGGTGAGGCTGACTGGCCTGTAGTTCCCAGGATCCTCCTTCTTCCCTTTTTTAAAGATTGGCACTACATTAGCCTTTTTCCAGTCATCTGGGACTTCCCCCGTTCGCCTCGAGTTTTCAAAGATAATGGCCAATGGCTCTGCAATCACATCCGCCAATTCCTTTAGCACTCTCGGATGCAACTCGTCCGGACCCATGGACTTGTGCTCGTCCAGCTTTTCTAAATAGTCCCTAGCCACCTCTTTCTCCATTGAGGGCTGGCCATCTACTCCCCATGCTGTGACGCCCAGCGCAGCAGTCTGGGAGCTGACCTTGTTCGTGAAGACAGAGGCAAAAAAAGCATTGAGTACATTAGCTTTTTCCACATCCTCTGTCACTAGGTTGCCTCCCTCATGCAGTAAGGGGCCCACACTTTCCTTGGCTTTCTTCTTGTTGCCAACATACCTGAAGAAACGCTTCTTGTTACTCTTGACATCTCTTGCTAGCTGCAGCTCCAGGTGCGATTTGGCCCTCCTGATTTCATTCCTACATGCCCGAGCAATATTTTTATACTCATCCCTGGTCATATGTCCAACCTTCCACTTCCCTTCCACTGAGCCCGACCGCTGTCTCTGGTGGGATCTATCCCTCTTTCTAGGGTAGTCTTGCTGTTTTAGGGGGGAAAGGTTATACAAAGGAATGTTGTGAGCATTATTGTTGCTGCTGCTGAACCCCATAGTGGCGTCTTTGTGCAAAGGGCATGTACACTCCCAAGGACCTCAAAGTAGCCCTGGAATCCTTGAAGGAGTGCAAGGTATCATCCATCTTGTCCAAGAACAAGACTCTGCCATCAAAGTGCAAGTCCTTGATGGCTTGCTGGATGTTTAGAGTGATCCCAGAGTTTTTCAACCAGGAAGCCCTCCTCAGAGTTACTGCCAAGGCCATTACCCTGGCCACAGTGTCCACAATATCATTTTAGCCACCAAGCAGCCTGTCATAAACATACAGCTACGGGTAGCATTAAATCCCTCCTTCACCTGTAAGGGGTTAAGAAACTCAAATAACCTGGTTGGCACCTGACCAAAAGGACCAATAAAGGAAGAAGATCCTTTCAAATCTGTGGGGGGAGGTTTTTGTTTGTGCTCTCTTTGTTGCTCTCTCTTGGACAGAGAGGGACCAGGGCAGGAAAAAAAATCTCCTAAAACCCTACCTGAAATAACCATCTAAGATTACAAAAATTTTAAGTTATAGCAAGGAAATGTGTTAGATTATCTTTTGTTTTAGCTTGTGAATTTTTCCTGTGCTAAGAGGGGGGTTTATTCCTGTCTTCTGTAACTTTGAAGTTGAGCCTAGAGGGGAATCCTCTGTGTTTTAAATCTTATTACCCTGTAAAATTACCTTCCATCCTGATTTTACAGAGGTGCTTCTTTTACTTTATAATAAAGTTCTTCTTTTAAGAACCTGATTGGTTTTTAGTGTCCTAAAAACCCAAGGGTCTGGTCTGTGCTCACTTGGTTTACCTATTGGTTGATGTATTATTCTCAAGCCTCCCCAGGAAAGGGGGTGAAAGGGTTTGGGGGGATATTTTGGGGAAATAGGAACTCCAAGTGGTACTTTTCCTGAATCTTTGTCTGGTGGCAGCAATACCGTCCAAGGACAAGAAAAGGATTTGTGCCTTGGGGAAGTTTTTAACCTAAGCTGGTAGAAATAAGCTTTCTTGCGGGTCCCCACATCTGTACCCCAGAGTTCAGAGTGGGGAGGGAACCCTGACACAGCCTTCCGCAACAAATGGCCAGAATTCTTCATGCGAGGCCTCGGGCAACTGCTACTCGAATTTAGCCATGGCTGACCAACTGAGGAAATCATACTTGGTCAGAAAAGCTTGTTGATTAGCGATCCTCATCTGTAGGGATAATGAGGTATAGATCTTCCTACCCAGAAAATCCAACCATTTGAAGTCTCTGTCCTTGGGGACAGACCTGAACCTACTCTGCTGGGCCCAGTCATTTACCACCGTTACTACCAGGGAGTTTGGGAAATGGGACTAAAACCTCTCAAATCCCTGTATGGAAACAAAGTAGTGCTTTCCATGCATTTCAACACCAGCGATATTGAAGTTGGTGTACCCCGCAGAGCTCTCGCCAGCTTGAGGAACACATAATTGATCAGGAAACCAACTGTCCTGGGGATGGCAGGCTGTAAAATGCCCATCCGTTTATGCTTGTTCTATTGAAGGAACTCTGCCTGGATGCCCACAGATGTGGCTATGTGGTATAAAAGGTCCTGGTATTCCTTAAAATCCTCCGGGAGAGAAGGGGAGGATGACCCAGGCAGTACAGCATCATCCAGCAACAAGGACATAGGTCTGGTCTGAGCTAGAACTGGTACACCTTCCAGGAAGGGAGCACTCCAGCGGTTCTGTGGGGAGGAAGACCACCGGTGCCTGGGCCTGAGGCTGATCCAAAGCCACAACCATTGACCATGCAGGTGACTTTGGCTTTTAGCACGATGAAGAGCGGGATCTCTGTGAACGAGGAGCATCCCAACGAGTACAAAGCCACTGATACAGGTAGGGCATTGGTAGCCAGTAGGGGCTAGGCCAGGGACCTCTGCCGCAGCCTTGGGGCATATGCCAACTCTGGGAGCCATACTGGTCCATTGGCAGTTCATTGGGTGATGCAGAGCAAGAGGATAATGACTCTGACTTTGACCCGGGACCTCAGTGACATGGGTGGAGCGACGCCCAAGAGAGCCAACAGGCCATCTGATTCATTCGTCTCCCAATACGAGACATGAATCAGTGCCCCCCAATGAAGGTGGTACTGCTGGTGCCATAGGCAGCGTCGGTTCTGATGGAAAGAGAGGTACTGGAATGCCTGAATGCACCATCAAAGGTGGTGAGAGCCACCATGGGAGCACTTGCAGCATTGAATGCGGCAGTGCCAAAGAGGATCCCAGGGTCAAGGTCCCCTGCACTGATTCCAGCACTTGCCCTATACCCACCATGGAAAGGGAAGCATCTGAGTGCAGTGCCGACAGACATGGCGGCTCAACAGCTCACTCCATCAGAGGGGCCATAGGTGGTGCAGCCCTGGGAAAGTCCTGGGCCAACGGTGAGGTCAGGACCAAAAGGCAGAGCAGGTCTGTGGCAGCATGGTACACAGATGACATAGGGACAGTCAGTACCAGCATCTCCCTCGTCACCACCGGAGTCAGTGGATGCCAGAGGCCAGAACTGAAATCAATGGTATGGGGTTTCTGCCCTTCCCACTCAGTACCAGGGAAGGGTCAGAGGTACCTGCACCAACTCAGAACCAGCACTGTGCTTGTCCTCACAGTACTTGTTTTCCTAGGGGAGGAAGAGGAGTTGCCCTGCGACTTGGAGCGGTCCCAATTGGTCTTACGAGACCTCTTCCTTGGCGCTGATGATGGAGAATGACTTCTCCACCTCTTCAGTGAGGCACCTGCTCCAGAACAAGAGGCAGCAGCACTCTCCAAGGGCAATCTTCAGACTGAGCCTGGCCTCGGTACTGAATCAGGCTGCATGGCCTGTTGAAGCAGGTGCTGCTTGAGGTGAAGGTCCCATGCAACCTGAGTCCACTTCTTGAACGATTTACAAATCAAACAGTGCTCTTTAAGGTGAGCCTCACCGAGGGTGGGGACTGTTGTTGGCAATCACCCCTCCACACGAAGGACAGTATTTAAATCCCAGTTAGGGCATCACGAGGGAAAACTTAACTATCAACTAACACGATCTAACTATATTCAATAAACTAGGCTAAGATGAAAGGCAAGGTTGTGAGGCTACAACCACACAGAGCTCTGACTCCAGCCATGGGTGGTGAGAAGGAACTGAGGGAGGTTAGGGCAGCGCTGCCTCATATAGCCAGGGGAGGGCTCACAGCCATGAGGCATGAGTGCCACACCTCTACAGCGCCCACAGACCTAAATGGAACACGAGTTTGCATCTATTCAAAGAACTCTCGTTTCTTTTTCCTAGTTAATAAGCCTTTAGTTAGGATTGGCTACAAGCGCTGTCTTTGGTGAGAGATGGAAGGTACAATTGACCTGGGGTAAGTGATGAGTCCTTTGGGAGTGGGATTTTTGGTGCAAGGGATGATCTATCACAATGGTAGGCTTGCCTGGATGGCAAGATAGAGAAGTGCCCGAGGTCCCCCATGAGTCCACGTTAAGGCTGTTATAAGGCTTGAGGAGTTCATACTTGATACTTGGCTGGTGAAATCTAATTATAGAACACACAACCACTTGGGGGTTTGTGCCCTGCTTCTTGACAGTCTGCCCTAAGTTTGGCACTCATGGTCATGAGCCACTCCAGGCAGCTTGAATACACTTTCAAATTCTGTATTTACATTCTTTGCAATAGTTTGACAGCATTATCCATAGTTTTAAATTTCAGATCAGATCTTGTAAACAAACAGTTGAGTAACTTGAAGTCAGTGGGACTAACTTGTATGAGCAAAGTTATTCATTTGTTTGCAGGGTCGAGACCTGAATAGTTAAGTGATTTAATTTACTATCCATCTTTTCTCTGAGTTTTCATGGCAAACATTAGTCTCTTCAAATAATTATCCCATGAACCTAAAAAAATTCCCCCTGGAAACACTAGTCTGACACATTAGAGGAGGATACATGGAGGGGGACTAGACCAAACACATACTACCTCTTCAGAGCTGCCTAAATCTAACATTTCATTGATTAACTTATTTATTTCAATTTATGCATACAAAAAGATGCCTATGCCATGGACTAAGCACCTCTGACACCAAGTTTGCCAGTAAACTGGTGTGTGTGTGTGTGTGTATGTATATACACACACACACACACACACACACACACAGGGTGTGGAGAAATACTGTAACAAGGGCAGTGGTTAATCATGCCTAGGACTGAACTAATTTGGAGTCTTTTCTGTCTCAGAAGCCATGGTTTGCATTATCTTGGTTAACCTGCTTGGTTGGGTTTCTGGGTGCCCACCTGTAGAAATCAGAGAAGGTACCTGATACAATGGCATGCCAGACCAAGCTTCAATCACCACTGTCCCAACAGTATGCTTCATCCCTGTCCTGATGGGACAGTGATGGGAGCTCCATTCACAATTTGTCCACTAAACTCTTGGACTGTCTGCTGAGGTGGTCAGCTGTGGCAGTGGCTTTATGATGTGTGTACTTTCTTCCTAGGAACTACCCTGAAATTACAATCCATTTCACATGGGCATCAGATGGAAGTGACTTCTGGTCATGGCGCAGCAGACCAGTGAGCTGGAAGGAGAGGTTCCAAATGCTAAATTAGCGATTTTAAAAACTGATTTTGTATTTAACCCTAAATTAACTGTAGGGTTTTTTAAATAAACCCATTTAAAACTAAATTTGAAATTATGACAACCTATATTAAGGCCTAAACTTACTATAATTATTTAAATGATTTAAATTAAATTGAATAATATTAAGCTTTACATATTTGCTGCTGAAGTTTAAAAGAAAGTCAATTGAGCTGGTGAAAGTCACTGGCTAAGCACCTGGAAGCAGAATTTGCTGAAGTGCTAAACCAGCTTTTGACAGCAGTAGCTTCTTTTGCATGTGCAGAAAGGATATTTTCTTCATTTCCGTTTAATCAGCTAATTCAGTTCAATGGTTATCTGATTCAAAATTAAGAAGTTATTGCAGAGTTGCTTGCAAGCACTAGGTCTATGCACTCAGGTTTGTTAATGATGGTTGTTACACTAAACCCTACATGCACTCGAGCTCTTAGCATGCTCCAGCCCTCTTCGCTGCACCACACTGTGCAGTACATCCTGCATCCCAGCCAGTTTGGGCTTTATGCTCTGCTGCACCTCTGCAGCAGGAGGTTAGCACCCGCTAAGCCTCTCAGTAGACTAGGCAGGGCCCTCCTACCAGAGCCACACATGGCTAAAAAGGGGAAAACCTGTGTTTTGCTGCATGTTATGCCACAAGCAACAGATTACAACAGAGTATGACTATAAACCTGTGTAGAAAAAAATCTGCAATCTCTAACCAAATCTCCATGCATCATTAATTGGTTAAAGACTCCAAAAAGGGTTTATTTCATTCACAGAGTAAGAAAGCTGCCTTAAAAACAGGTTTCATACTTTCAAAACATTAGGAACTGTTGCTTATGGTACAATACACAACAAAACACAGGTGTGGCATACTTTGCTGTTTCTGTCAGACACTGGCAGAATCTAAGGCAGACACTGGAGACTCACAGATTGTTCAAAATAGGTGAAAGGTCATAGGAAGGTCATTTAACCTACCAAAAGGCAATGCAACATTTTGTTTACAAAATTTATATTATTTATTTATATTCTATCAAAAGTTTGTCTGAACTAAAAGAACTGTTGATTAGGTGAGCTGCTGGTGCAGTGGTTACATGGTTGTTTGTGCATCAAAACAGAACATTATGATTAAAGGAACAATCCATGTATGAGCTGTCTGAGTGGGCAGTTTTGATGGAGTAAGATTGCCACTCCTTTTGGACATCCTGTTTCTGAAGACCACTGGGCAGCTGTAAAGAAGTCAAGACTCCCCCCAAGTAACAGATATGCCAGACTCTCATTAGTAACAAAGAAAAATCCTCCCCTCCCCTTCCCAATCCTCCCTTTCCCCCCACCCCTGGAGCAGCATGTTTATTTTAGGATGGCACAAGATACCAGACAAAAGCATAAGACCTGCCATGGATCTCTATCTCAAGGCCTAGACCCACTGCTTCTTTATAAGATTTTACACAGCAACAATTCTAAAAGAGAAACAGTGTGAAGCAAAGACAAATCACTCCTCCCAGCTACTTGGACTAGAGTCCCTTATGCCTGGCTGGTCTGACCTCTCAGCAGATTATATGGTTCCCAAGTATCAGGCTGAACAAGCTGAGGCCAGCCTCCCCACCCAGATCAGGGGCTGACAGCTGGGCCAAGCTATGCTAAGAATGTCTGCAGGCAAGCAAGCTAATGCAGTTCCAATGCCGCCATGGACGGTAAGAAGGAACTGAAGGGGGGTTGGGTCGGCAGAGTCATATATGGAGCGCCATGAGGGCGCCACTCCTGGGGGCTCCCTGGCTGACCCGACGGGAGCTGCTAAGGGGAAAAGTTTCCTACGACCGTGCACACAGCGCGCGCACATCTAATTGGAACTGACGTGAACAATCACTCGAAGAAGAATATATGGTTCCCAAGCATCAGACTAAACAAGCTGTGGCTGCAGCCTCCCCGCCCAGGTTGGGAGCTGACAGCTGGGGCCACAGCCTCCCCGCATGGGGGGAGTGAGTGACAGCTGGAGCCGCAGCCTCTCACCTGGTTAGGGGGCTGACAGCTACCCTCATTTCTGTGCTGCCTTCAGAGCTGCGCTCCCAGCCAGTAGCTGCGGAGCTTCCTGCAGCCCAGGGAGATTCCTGGAGGTGGGTCTGACCCGGCTCTGGGAGTGGCCCCGGCACAGGAATTGGAAGTCCCATCCTGTGACGGTGCCCCCCATAAGGCTTTATGGAAATATACTTATGAATGTATATATGACATAACTAGAATGTGGTTTATGCTACATATGCCATGTAACGTATCTCTGAAAAGGTTATGATCTACTGAACCTATTAATCCGATTTGTATGCATGTATATCATTTTTGTATTTGAATTTATGAATATTGGCTGCATACTTGTTTGATTCTGAGTAGGTTTTAGTGAAGCAGTTGGTCAGCTTCCTGAGAAAAAACTATTCTCAATAAGTGCCCAATCAAGAAGCCCTTAAACCAACAATGAATTTGGAGATGCCAATCCACATCTGGGCTTTCCCAGGAATGTGGCTTGACTGGTAGGGAACTCAGTCATGCATGGACATGTGACTTGCCCAGGTGACTCCAAAACTCCACTTTGTAGCTGGACTGTGCATAGGAGTGAGGAGGGGGTCTCCACCACAAGAGAGAGTCTATTTAAACCCCTGGGAGACCCCTCCATTTGGTCTTCAGCTGGCTAAGGAAATAGCCTCTCCACCCCCCAAAGATACCTGAAAGAAATTGGAACAAAGGACAGTAACTACAGGGAGTTTGAGTGCTTGCTGGACTCAGACTAGAAGGAGGCTAGTCTGTAAAAGAAGCTTATTGGAACACCTCTGAGGGTGAGATTTTATCTGTATTCAGCTTCTTACTATATTAGCATAGATTTGAAGGTTTTATTTTGTTTTGCTTGGTAATTCACTTTGTTCTGTCTGTTACTACTTGGAACCACTTAAATCCTACTTTCTGTATTTAATAAAATCACTTTTTACTTATTAATTAACCCAGAGTATGTATTAATACTTTGGGGGGGGGGCAAACAGCTGTGCATATCTCTCTATCAGTGTTACGGAGGGCAAACAATTTATAAGTTTACCCTGTATAAGCTTTATACAGGGTAAAACAGATTTATTTAGGGTTTGGACCCCATTGGGAATTGGGCATCTGAGTGTTCAAGACAGGAATACTTCTGTAAGCTGCTTTCAGTTAAGCCCACAGCGGTTAGGGGATGTGGTTCAGACCTGGGTCTGGGTTTGCAGCAGGCTAGCGGGTCTGGCTCAAACCAGGCAGGGCACTGAAGTCCTAAGCTGACCGGGCAGGAAAGCAGGAGCAGAAGTAGACTTGGCACATCAGGTGGCAGCCCCCAGGGGGTTTCTGTGATCCTAACCGTCACACATCCCTCCCCGGCCTGGGCCGGGACTAGCAGCTGGAGCCCGACGCACAGTAGGAGCCCCCTGCTGGGGCGCCCCCAGCCCTGCTCCTCCCCTACAATAGCCAGATTTCACAGGGGAGATCAGATTTCACGGTCTGTGACACATTTTTCATGGCCGTGAATTTGGTAGGGCCCTACATGTAGGATAACTTAAAATGATAACATGCTAAAGACTATCTGATCTTTACCACAGGTTACTTGTAACTGTGCGGCAGGTGCACACAGATTATTGGAGGGTTGCTAATACATTAGGGAGTGTCTGATTCAGAAGTATTTCAAAGGAGATCCTTATCCCGCCTCTGAACCTCACTGATAATTCCCAAATATAAAAGACTTCATTAAGCTTACAGATAAGGTTGCTAAGTCCAACCTGGAATAATACACCAAAATTAATACACAGTTAATTCACAGAGCCACACAAGAAATTTCTACATAATACTCAAAAACCATTAAATAAGACTAGCAATACAGTCTACCAATCAGAAATGGACGCTAATAGATATTCCTCACAACTCCCTCTCCTAGGTGAATTTATTTATTTGTGCATCCAGTACATCTGAAAACTCCTGTTTTCTGCACAGATACCCACTACCAATATCATTTAGCAGTACTGTACTATATTAACACATAAAGTGACAAACAGTTCCATTCACCCCAATTCTACAAATCATAGTAGAGACCAACGAACATTATTAATATATCCCACTGAGGTGATGGAAAGGGCTCTCTGTTCACATTCTCTTACCAAACAAAGAGAGGCTCGTGTAATTTCCATGCCTATGAGGGAGGTTCTGAAGAGCAACATCCTTGTCACTGAAATGGATGAGACTGGACTAGCACATAAGTATTTTATACAAATTCCTGGGGACGATATGCTGAGATTGCCCAACAAGGCTGCAGCCCTGCCACTCACTTCAGATTTTACATGCTCAACATTGTGCTGCGCTGTTTGTATGCTCAGAGAGATTAATAACTTCCAGCAGAAAAACATTTCCTGCTCAATTAGTTTGTCCAGGGGAGCCACCTCGCTGGGTTGGTGGTAGGGTTGCCAAATTTCTAATCGCACAAAACTGAACACCCTAACCCTGCCCCTTTCCCGAGGCCATGCACCCTGCCCCACCCCTTCCCCGAGGCCCTGTCCCCTGTTCACTACATTCCCCCTCCCTCAGTGGCTCGCTCTCCCGCACCCTTACTCACTTTCACTGGGCTGGGGTGCGCAAGGAGATGAGGGCTCTCACTGGGGTTGCGGACTCCGGGGTGGGGCCAGAAATGAGGGGTTAAGGGTGCAGGAGGGGGCTCTGGGCTGGGGGTTGGAGTGCGGGGAGGGTGAGGGCTCTGGCTGGGGGTGTGGGCTCTGGGGTGGGGCCAGGGATGAGAGGTTTGGGTTGCAGGAGGGGGCTCCAGGCTGGGGGGTGGGGCAGAGGGGTTCAGCGTGTGGGAGGGGGCTCTAGGGTGGGGCAGGGGGTTGGAGTGCAGGGGTGGTGAGAGCTCCGGCTGAGGGTGAGGGCTCTGGGGTGGGGCCAGGAATGAGGGGTTCAGGGTGTAGGAGGGGGCTCTGGGCTGGGGCAGGGATGTGTGGTGTGGGAGGGGGTATGGGCTCTGGGCTGGGGGTGCGGTCTCTGGGGTAGGCCCAGGGATGAGGGGTTTGGGGTGCAGGAGGAGGCTCCAGGTTTGGGGGAGGCTCAGGGCTGGAGCAGGGGGTTGGGGCTCGGGGTTGGGGGCTCCCAGTCAGCGCCACAGCGGGGCGGGGGGGGGAAGGGAAGGCAGGCTTCCTGCCTGTCCTGACTCCGTGCTGCACGCAGGTCCGCCTCCTAGGAGAAGGTGCAGCAGGCGGCTCTGCGCATTGCTCTCGCCTGCAGACACCACCGCCACAGCTCCCATTGGCCACGGTTCCCAGCCAATGGGAGTGCGGAGCCAGTTCTTGGGGTGGGGGCAGCGCGCAGAGCCCCGTGGCACACCCCACCCCTACCCCCGCCTAGGAGCCGGACCTGCTGGCTGCTTCCTGGGCACAGCACGGAGCCAGGACAGGTAGGGACTAACCTACCTTAGCTCCGCAGAACCGCTGACTGGACTGGTAACGGCCTGGTCGGCGGTGCTGATCAGAGCCACCAGGGTCCCTTTTTGACCAGGTATTCCAGTCTAAAACCGGACAACTGGTCACCCTACCAGGCGGGCTTACAAGAACATGTCTAAATGGGAAAAACAAAACAAACTCCCTCATCTGCCCCTTTCTGCATGCAACACACCTATTCCTAGGACATCGAGTTTATCACAGGCTAAGGATGAGAATTTTCTTGCAAGCCTATTAAAATTTAAAATGACTCTCACTGACATATCCCATTAATAACTTTGACTCAAGATCAGAAAACAACCTTCCTTGTGTAAAAACTGAGCCTTGATGCAACACACTTTATTAATACAACACCCAATTGTCTGTAAATTTCTTTGTTACTTCACCTCAAAACATTATACACTACACTCACTACTCAATAAAGCATGTAACAGGGAGAAGGGAAGAGGTATGGTTCATGAATGTTGTTCAGACAGAAGTTTCAAGGGTTTTCAGTAAACTGTTGAGCTTGGTGTCAGAACTGATGATGCCTTAGTGCAGTTTGTGATTTCAATAGGCTTTAATCGTGTGTATAGTGGTGTCTTGTTTGGAATGAACTGCACTTAGCAACCTCAACTATCAGTTAAAGAAGTTTTTCTTTAATAAGATCTTGTTGACAAAGAGGACTATAGATGGCCAAATAACGATTCATATCGCTTACTAATACCTCAGAAATTACCAAGAGTTTTATATGATTAAAAAGGACAGTAAAACAGATACACCATCTTAAATGCCTGGTTCACCCTTAACATTTTATACATGACAAACCTCTCACTTCTTCATGTCCGTTTACAAACCACTGCACACCCCATTAGAGAGGCATAAAGAGGATGGGGCAGAACATGGGGGCATTTGGGACAGAGGGATTGAGGGGACATAAAGGGCACCATGTCACCACTTCCCCTTCCTCCATTTCCTATGGGACCCTTCCTATCCTGCACTTCCACCCCCTGAATCCCCCACCTAGGCCCAGTTTCATACGTTTAATGTTTTATGGGCATTCATTTTCAAAAGACACATCTGGAACAGGGAATAGTGTTCCCAGGCTCCT
This sequence comes from Natator depressus, assembly GCF_965152275.1. Classification (NCBI taxonomy): domain Eukaryota; kingdom Metazoa; phylum Chordata; order Testudines; family Cheloniidae; genus Natator; species Natator depressus. The sequence continues at coordinate 40,620,940 of NC_134241.1, read as the reverse complement.
CCAGAACACACGGTTCACACTCAGCCAGGTTGCCTCTCATGCCTCTAAATGGTGCAGCTCCCTGACCCCTCTTTCCTCCAGCCCATATTCTTTCCACCACCACCTGCAGTACTTCAGTGTTCTGCAAGAGAAACCCACTCTCATGCGCCTCAAGGCTCAATGGGCTCTCTTCTACCGATTCTCAGGTCTGGTCACTCGAAGAACATACTGCCCCCAGCCAGCCCCTCACCCCACACTGTCTCTTGGCTTCCCCAATGCCACCAACTCCTCCATTCTTCCGTTCACAAGACTACTCTTGCAGTTCTCTGAAGGTATGCAGGAATGGTCCCCACTCACATGAACCTCAGGAATGGGAATCCGCTCCTGTAGGCTGCAAAGGGTCCACAACAGGGGCACAGAGGCAGTGAGACAGCACAGCCATGGGCTCCCAGGACTACCAGCTCTGCTGCCTACCACTCCAGCTGCCTAGTAGCCTCTCCAAGGCTGCGGAGGGAAGAGTGAAGGTAGACTCTTATACTCTTTCCTCACCCTTTCCTCTGAATTTCCCCAAGTACGCAAAGAGCACCAGCGCTCATATTTCTAAAGGCTGATACCTCAGTAGAGGTAAGGGATAAGATTTTTCAAGAGCATAAGTCCTACTGTATACCGTCTTTCAGATGACAGCATCTTTTCAGCATCTTTGCATGCTGGATACTAATGATCATTATTCAGTGAATCTGCATTCACTTTTAAACTTTAGAACAATGCACATAGTTCAAAACATTATCCTGTGCTTGAATGTCACCACACAGCTGTATGCGTGTGAATTCTGAACAATAAAGCTATTGGCTGCGTTGAGAAAAACACTGCTGTGAATTTTCAAATCAGGAGTGATCTCAAACTGACTCACACTGAGAAAGAGGTATCCTACAACTGTGAACATTTCAGAAAATATTAAAAGATATTTTCTTTTTCCTCACCCACCTTCTCTTTCTAACATAATTCTTCTGCCGAACTACAGTGAGCACTGAAGTTTTCAGAGAAACTGCCTACTCCAATCAAAAGCTAGAGGGAGTGGAAAACACATATAACGGAGTCTATTACTCGTACAGACTTAACACTGGAGCTGCAACTTACACCTCCGTAATAGGGACAAAATGCATAAGTGACGACATGAATTATATATGAAGCAGTGCTTTGTGCAATACAAAATGACGTGGAGCCCCACATATGGAGCCTCCCAACCACTATGGAGTATTTCCACAATGGCGTTTACTTTCATCTACAACCTAAACACTCACTCTGCTGTAGCAAAGCAGAGGTTTACTTATCTCTCACTGGAGGTTCTTCAAGATGTTTGGTCCCTATCTGTATTCCACACATGAGTATGCATGTGCACCGAGTTCAGAGATTTTTAGCATGCACAGTGGCTCGCCATGTGCTCTGATCCAAGCGTATAAAGAGCAGTGTAGATCAACACCTCTCCAGTTCCTTCTCTTATCGCAAATCCACAGAGAATCTGAAGCAGAGGGAAAGGAGGGTAGGTAGTGGAATATAGATAGGGATACAGGAATACAGATAGGCTCCCTTTGAGCCCTTGCCTACAGCTACTCTGGAGCAGTACAAGGAAGTTTCCTGTTCACCTCTGAGGTGAAAAGGTCCAAAGACAGCATTCTGAATCACTGAATTGTGAATCTCCCATTCATGGTCCACAGAAAAATGCCTGCTGAGACTATCAGCTAGTGAGGTCTGCACACCTGGTAAATACGTTGCTGAAAGGATTATGTGATAGCTGACACACCAATTCCAAAGGTTGAATGACTACACAAAGAGGGAGCGATGTCATCCCCACCTCCCCCGTCCCCCACATGTTTATATAAGAACATAAGAACAGCCATACTGGGTCAGACAAAAGGTCCATCTAGCCAAGTATCCTGTCTTCCAACAGTGGCCAATGCCAGGTGCTCCAGAGGGACTGAACAGAACAGGTAATCATCAAGTGATCCATCCCCTGTCGCCCATTCCCAGCTTCTGGCAAACAGAGGGTATGGACACCATCCCTGCCCATCATGGACCTATCCTCCGTGAACTTACCTAGTTCTTTTTTTTTTTTTATCCCTGTTATAGTCTTGGCCTTCACAACATCCTCTGGCAAGGAGTTCCACAGGTTGACTGTGCACTGTGTGAAAATATACTACCCTTTGTTTGTTTTAAACCTGCTGCCTATTAATTTCATTTGGTGATCCCTAGTTCTTGTGGTATGAGGAGTAAATAACACTTCCTTATTTACTTTATCCACACCAGTCATGATTTTATAGACCTCTATCATACTCCCCCCTTCTTCGTCTCTTTTCCAAGCTGAAAAGTCCCAGTCTTATTAATCTCTCCTCGTATGGAAGCTGTTCCATACCCCAATCATTTTTGTTGCACTTTTCTGAACCTTTTACATTGTTTGATTTTTTGACTGTCACTGCACATTGTGTGGATGTTTTCAGAGAACTAGCCATAATGACTCCAAGATCTCTTTCTTGAGTGGTAACAGCTAATTTAGACCCCATCATTTTATATGTATAGTTGGGATTATGTTTTCCAGTGTGCTTTACTCTGCATTTATCAACATTGAATTTCATCTGTCCTTTTGTCGCCCAGTCACCCAGTATTGTGAGATCCTTCTGTAACTTTTTGCAGTCTGCTTGGGACTTAACTATCTTGAGTAGTTTTGTGTCATCTGCAAATTTTGCCACCTCACTGTTTACCCCCTTTTCCAGATCATTTATGAATACATTGAATAGGACTGGTCCCAGTACAGACCCCTGGAGGACACCACTATTTACCTCTCTCTATTCTGAAAATGGACCATTTATTCCTACCCTTTGTTTCCTATCTTTTAACCAGTTACCAATCCATAAGAGCACCTTCCCTCTTATCCCGGGGCAGCTTACTGTGCATAAGAGCCTTTGGTGAGGGACCTTGTCAAAGGCTTTCTGAAAATCTAAGTACACTATATCCACTGGATCCCCTTGGTCCACATGCTTGTTGACCCCTTCAAAGAATACTAGTAGATTGGTGAGGCATGATTTCCCTTTACTAACACCATGCTGACTCTTCCTCAACAAATTATGTTCATCTCTATGTCTGACAATTCTGTTCTTTATTATAGTTTCAATCAATTTGCCCGGTACTGAAGTCAAGCTTACAGGCCTGTAATTGCCAGGATGACCTCTGGAGCCCTTTTTAAAAATTGGTGTCACATTAGCTATCCTCCAGTCATCTGGTACAGGATCACCTCTGGAGCCCTTTTTAAAAATTGGTGTCACATTAGCTATCCTCCAGTCATCTCGTACAGAAGCTGATTTAAATGATAGGTTACAAACTACATTTAGTAGTACTGCAATTTCACATTTGAGTTCCTTCAGAACTCTTGGGTGAATACCATCTGGTCCTGGTGACTTATTGCTGTTTAATTTATCAGTTTGTTCCAAAACCTCGTATAATGATACCTCAATCTGAGACAGTTCCTCAGATTTGTCACCTAAAAAGAATGGCTCAAGTTGGGAATCTCCCTCACATCCTCAGCAGTGAAAACCAATGCAAAGAATTAATTTAGTTTCTCCACAATGGCCTTAACGTCCTTGAGTGTTCCTTTAGCATCTCAATCGTCCAGTGGCCCCACTAGTTATTTAGCAGGCTTCCTGCTTCTGATGTACTTAAAAAAAAATCTGCTATTACTTTTGAGTCTTTGGGTAGCTGTTTTTCAATTTTTTTTTTGGCCTTCCTAATTATATTTTTACATTTCACTTGCCAAAGTTTATGCTCCTTTCTATTTTCCTCACTATGATTTAACTTCCACTTTTTAAAGGATGCCTTTTTGTCTCTCAGTGCTTCTTTTACTTTGTTGTTTAGCCACGGTGGCACTTTTTTTGTTCTCTATGTTTTTTAATTTGGGGTATACATTTAAGTTGAGCTTCTATTATGGTGTGTGACAAAGCTCCTCCTCTACCTTGGTGGGTCTTGCGCTTATTGGCAGATTTGCTCGCCTTAGAGCTTCATGGCAGCCTTCAGTTTGGCCGTTTTCGTGAACCCACTGTCCAGGTCAACTCCTCCTGTGTCTGACCAGGAGTTGGGAGGTTTGGCGGGAACCTGGGCCCGTCCTCTACTCCAGGTTCCAGCCCAGGGTCCTGTGGAATGCAGCTGTCTAGAGTGCCTCCTGGAATAGCTGTGCGACAGCTACAACTCCGCATGGCCTCCTCCCAACACTTTCTTTATCCTCACCATAGGACCTTCCTCCTGGTGTCTGATAATGCTTGTACTCCTCAGTCCTCTAACAGTATGCGTTCTCACTCTCAGCTCCCAGCACCTCTTGGTCCCAGCTCCTTACACGCGCACCACAAACTGAAGTGAGCTCCTTTTTAAACCCAGGTGCCCTGATTAGCCTGCCTTAATTGCTTCTAGCAGCTTCTTGATTGGCTGCAGGTGTTCTAATCAGCCTGTCTGTCTTAATTGTCTCCAGAAGGTTCCTGATTGTTCTGGAATCTTCCCTGTTACCTTACCCAGGGAAAAGGGACCTACTTAACCTGGGGCTAATATATCTGCCTTCTATTACTCTCCTGTAGCCATCCGGCCCGACCCTGTCACAGGTGTCTTTAAAAATTTTCCATGCAGCTTGCAAGGATTTCATTTTTTGCACTGTACCTTTTGATTTCTGTTTAACTAACTTCCTCATTTTTGTGTAGTCCCCGTTTCTGAAATTAAATGCTACAGTGTTGGGCCGCTGTGGTGTTTTCCCCACCACAGGGATGTTAAATTTAATTATATTATGGTCACTATTACCACGTGGTCCAACTATATTCACCTCTTGGACCAGATCCTGTGCTCCACTTAGGACTAAATCAAGAATTGCCTCTCCCCTTATGGGTTCCAGGACTAACTGCTCCAAGAAGCAGTCATTTAAGGTGTCAAAAAACTTTATCTCTGCATCCCGTCCTGAGGAGACATGTACCCAGTCAATGTGGGGATAGTTGAAATCTCCCATTATACTTAAGTTTTTTTTATTTTTATAGCCTCTCTAATCTCCCTGAGCATTTCACAGTCACTATCACCATACAGAAGACAGTTATCCACTGGTCCAACACTATTTGGATACGGATGAGCGGGAGGAAGGCTTTGCAGGGCCGAAGGACTGCTCTCAGTTCTAGTAAATATGCATCCTGGACTCCTAAGGGGTCCAGATGCCTTGTGCAGCATGATCATCCATATGAGCACCCCAACCTAAGAGAGAAGCATTGGTAATGATGGTTGCCTCGGGAGGGATCCCCATGCAAAAGTTCTCCAGTTTTGTCCACCAGATAAGAGTCCAGACCCTTGGATGGAATTGTCACTTTGGCATTGATGTTGCCCTTTCTGGTGAATAGGCAGACAAGCCAGGTTTGCTGACAATGGAGATGGAGCCTGGCAAATGGCGTCAGATGTGTGTATGAGGCCACATGGCTGAGGGGAGGCAGGCATGATCTGACTGAAGTCTGGGGCCTGAGGGTGACCTGGTTTATGAGACCACCCATAGCATGGAATCTCTCAAGAGATAGATAAGCTGTGTGCTGTGGTCAAGTCCAAGGTCACTCATATGAAGAATGTGGACCTTGTGGGGATCAGCAAGGACTTCTCGTGATTGATACAAATTCCTAGAGAAGGAAGCAGGCAAAGAAGGAAACAGGTTGCCAAATGGACTTGCTCGTATGATATGCCCTTTAGGAGCCTGTTGTCGAGGTATGGGAAGACGGTGAACCCATTTCTTCTCATCCAAGCTGCCACCACTGAAAAAAGCTTTCGTAAACATTCTGGGTGCTGTAGCTAGCCTTAATGGAAGGACCCTGAATTGGCAATGGTCTTGACCAAAGAGGAACCTGAGAAACTGATACGCCTTCTCTCCAATCCCATTAATACCACAGGTTCTATGGAAAATCTATCATGACAGAGCTTGAGTCATCCTTATTATGCCCAGCTGGCCAAGACGGTTCTGATTCACGGATCTACTGACGCTCTCAGCTCGTCTGCCCATAAGCATCTACTTGTGGTATGGGTAAATGTTTATGTGAAAGTATATGTCTTTCACGTGGAGAGCTGCAAACCATGTGCCCTCCTCTAGGGAGGGAATTATTGATGCAAATATGATCATGTGGAATTTTAATTTTTGGATGAACATATTTAGTTGCTGTAGGTCCAGAATGGGCCTCCATACCCCATTCTGTCTGGGAATTAAGAATTATGGGGAGTAGAATCCTTTTCCCTGATGGGGAGATGGAGTCCACTTCTTGATAGACAATTTCCTTGTGAGATTGGTCACCTAAAAGGAACCAAGAAGGGGGTTTGTGGGTAGGATTTGACAGAAACTTGATCAGATAGCTGCAATGAATAATTTCCAGTCCCCATTTGTCAACTGTTAGGGCCCTCCAGTTCCAGGCAAACTGGGTAAGGCAGCCTCCAAAAACCTGAAGAGTGTGTGTGTGTGGGCAGGGAGGGAATGATGTGGCATCAGTAAAGGGACACAATTCTGAACAGTCCCATCAAAAGAAATTCTTTGATTGAGGGTTACAGTGAGGTGTGGCAATGGATGTCACAGGCGCTGTATGTCTGGGCTTGTGCACCCTCTGTTATTTACAGAGGCATTGGTGGTAAAAAGGCTGAGGAGGTGGTCTTGCTCTGTATCCCTGCCTGTGATGCTTTCTCTTAGGGGCAGGAGTATACATGAATAGTGAGCAAAGAGTTGTACTCAAGTATTTGAGGGGGTGGACAGACTCAGCTGTCTTCTTATGGAACAGATTAACTGTATTGAAGGGCAGACCCCGCATGGTATTCTGCACCTCCCTAGAGAAACCTGAGGACTGTAACCAGGAATCTCGCCTCATAAGAATGACTGTAGCCATCCCTCTGGATGCAGTGTCTGCAACATCTTCTGCAGCTTGGAAGGAAATCTTAGCCACTAGTTTGCCCTCATCAATTAAGGACTGGAAGTGGGCTCCATTTTCCTGAGGTAGCTTGTCTTTGAATTCTAAAAACTTTGTATAATTGGTGAAATCATATTTAGCTCGAAAAGCCTGGTAATTTGAAATCCTGAATTGGAGAGAGGTGGAGGAGAAGTCCTTTGCTCCTTGGGGATTGAGCCATTTGGCACCCTTGTCTGAGGGAGTAGTTGTTGGATGTTGCAGCCTGGATCTCTCCATGACCACTTGTACCACCAAGGAGTTAGGCACGGGGTGCAAGACTAGAAACTCTTCCCCCCTTGGATGGAACAAAGCAGTGCTTCTCGGCGCTCTCTGGGGTGGGAGCACAAGAAGCAGGAGTGTGCCACACTATTTGTATTGGATTCATGATGGCCTCATTGATTGGGAGGGCCTCTCAACTGGGACCAGAGGGCTGCAAAATGTCCAGCAATCTGTGCTGGGGCGCCTGAACTTCCTCAAGCTGGGTGACGAAGTAGGACTGTTCTTAATGTTTTCTCTGAATATTGACTACTGTGTGAGTGCCTCAGTTTCCCCTATGCATTTCTTAAATATCTAGGTGGTGGGATAAGGGTATATGATTGCTGCAGAGCCCTAGAGAGCCAGTGTGAGGCTGTCTGCACAGAGAATGGCCGACACCCTGTCTCCTGGCAACTGATGGCCTAGGCCCCTCCCCTGCAAGGTGACAACTGAAGGTGTTGGAGAACAAAGAGATCAGGTGGCCTCCTGGCCCGGGAAAGAGACAAAGGCCAGAGGAGGGGCTGGAGGGAGTTTCAGTTTGGAACTGGCTGGGGATACCGAGGGAGGCCCAGAACCTTGGTCTGGGCTCCCCACCCCCAAGATGGACCTACTGAGGGGTCCTGTTTTCTGTACCTACAAGCTCTGGTTAAGACCGTGTTCCTGTCGTCTAATAAATGTTTTATTGTTCTGTTTTAATGGCTGGCTGAGAGTCACGTCTGACTGTGGAGTTGGGGTGCAGGGCCCTCTGGCCTCCCCAGGAGACCTGCCCGGGCGGACTCACTGCGGGAAGCGCACAGTGTGGAAGAGGATGCTGAATGCTCCAAGGTCAGACCCAGGAAGGTCGAAGCTGTGTAAGCTTCTTGCCCTGGAGACAGTATGCTCAGAGAGAGGAGGCACGCTCCCGCAGAATCCTGACTGGCTTCGTAGGGAGTAGTTCCAGAGCATCGCCTGGTGACTCCATGACAAGCTGTATCTGCAGCTTGGATGCCACCCTGTGCAGCAGTTCCTGATATTGCCTTCTCATCCAGGGAAGATGATGAAATTGCTTCCAGAACTGTTGGATCTGGTTTACCTTCATCCACTGAATATTCCGACACGACCGGTTGCGGTTGGCCAGGAGATGGTAAATGAGGCACATGCACCGATCCCACGTGCTTAGGGTAGGGATCCCAAGTGCCCCAGTAGTACCAGTACAAGGGATCAATTGGTAGGGGAGGACCCCAGGGCACTGGGTATCACCGGTCTCTTGACAAGTCATGTCTGGTCCGAGGACAGAACCTTGATCTCCTAGGGCTCCTATCCCAAGCCATCTTTGTTTGGTAAGATAGAGACTCCTGCGTTGTTGGAAACTCAGGAGAAAAAGCTGGGTCCCAAACCACCAGTAGAACCGACAGTACTCAGGCCTGCAGACAGGAGAGCAGAGCAGCTCTGCATCCTCAAACCAGCTTCCTCTTCAAAAGTGACTATGTCTCTGAATAAGGATGGACCCAAGAGGTGGGGTGAGTGAACCTACAGGAGAATGAAAATGTTCTCTAGGGGAAACAGGTCTCTGATCGCCCTGGGGTGCAGAGTGAGCCCACTGGTGGAGCCATCAGATCTGGTGCTTTCCTGATCACAGTGGAAGCTGGATCCCTCCGGGACCTCAACACTATTAGCACCAAGTCTGGATGTCAAAGGGAGCTTCAGTGGAAGTTTGTCCTGTGTTTTAGATGTTGGAACTGATATCAGAACTGACAGATCTGTGACCCTTCACAACATTTTCTCTTGCCAAGGAGCTTTACTTGGACCTAAATCTTTAGGACCTGTTTGTGAGGGCACTTTGAAGGGGTCAGAGAGGGAACTTTTCTCTTCAGGGCAGGCATGAACAAAGGTAGTTTGCTTCTATGTTTATGAGAGTGTTCCCTGCTCTCCTGAGAAGCTTTATCCTGAGATTTGCAAGTCTTACCTTCAATTCCTAAATGCGTGCTCAGAGGGGTGCTGCCTGCTAGATGAGGCTGATGTACAGAGGAGTTTTTCCCCACAGCCTAGATCTGACTAGGGTCTTTTTAAGTCTTAGCTCCTGACCCTCACAACTCTGGGAGTGGGAGTGTGGTAACTTAAATAACCTCTCCTTTATTTAAAGGCCAATGTTGTCACAAGAACAAATAGATATAAGCTGGCAATCAATAAGTTTAGGCTTGAAATTAGATGAAAGTTTCTAACCATCAGAGGAGTGAAGTTCTGGAACAGCTTTTGAAAGGGAGTAGTCGGGGCAAAAAATCCTAGCTTGTTTCAAGACTGAGGTTAATAAGTTTATGGGGGAGATAGCATGATGAGAGTGCTCAAAACGGCATATAGCCCATCCATGACTGCTTTTAGCACATATCTCCAACAGCAAGAGATGGGACACTAGAAGGGGAGGGCTCTAAATTACTTCAGAGAATTCTTTCCAAAGTATCTGGCTGGTGGGTGTTGCCCACATGCTCAGGGTCTAACTGACTGCCATATTTTGAGTCAAGAAGGAATTTTCCCCCCAGTCAGATTGGCAGAGACCCTAAGAGTTTTTCGCGTTCCTCTGCAGCACGGTGCATGGGTCACTTGCCAGTTTGAACTAGAGTAAATGGTGGATTCTCTGTAGCTTGAAGTCTTTAAATCAAGATTTGAGTACTTCAGGAATTCAGCCAGAGGTTATGGGCATATTATAGGAGTGGGCAGTTGAGGTTGGGTGGCCTGCGATGTGCAGTAGGTCAGACTAGATGATCATGATGGTCCCTTCTGACAAACTCTCTGAGTCTTAGGCCATGTCTACACGAACAGCACTGCAGCATGACAGCTGTATTGATACAGCTGTGCTGCTGCAGTGTGTGTGGTGAAGACACTCTCTGCTGACAGGACACAGCTCTCCCGTCAGCATAAAAAAAAAACACCTTCACAAGCGGCATAAGCGATGTCATTGGGAGCAGCTCTCCCTCCAATGTTACCAGCGCTTATGTCAGTGTAACTTTTGTCGCTCAGGGGAGTGGAATATTCACACCCCAGAGAGACATAAGTTTTGCCAACATAAGTGGTAGCACAGACATAGCCTAAATGCTGCACTTTGCTGAGATGTGAGCCCTGCCTAGGCAGTAGAGACAGCACTGGTGTTCCTCACTCATAGAAAATGAGTGGGGTCAGGAAACAAAGTTCTTGAACCCCAGGACTCTGGGCATAATTCCAGCTTTCCTAGGGGGATCTCCCTGGAGTGGGGGAAAAACAACTAATACTACTTTATAATAAGTCTAAAAGATACAAATACTGAAAAGCTATTGACAATATATTTACAGAATGATGCAGTTCAAGCAGCATCCATGGTCACAAAAGATTCCGACTCAGACCATGCAGTGGTAAGAAGGAATTGGAGAGGTGTCGGTCAGAGCACGAGAGCAACTGCCCATGCGTGGGCCAATACACACGGCTTACTAAAAATCTCCAGACTCAGGTGCTTGGTGCGCATGCATACACGTGTGGAATACACAGTGGGACCATCACTCGAAGAAGAAAAAACAATTTCCTGCTAATTCACAGTAGCAGATATACTATTCACTACTGCAGTGGTCTCCGAACTGTGGGGTGCGCCTCCCTAGGAGGCACAGAGGAATGTTGGGTGGGACGGCAGAATCTGGGCCGGCCTCCACGCGGGGCGGGAGGGAGCACCACCCAGCCCCGCTCTGCCCCCAATCTGCTCTGGCCCCATCCCCATCCCCAACCAAGGCACTAGCTTTGGCTCCCACTGTCTAAAATCAATATTGATGCAGGCCACCCAGTGCAGGCTGACCTATTACAATGAGTGCCAGGAATGGCTAGACACCCAGGAATTCCCTTCCACTTTATCTCTCTACTGAACATCAAACAGGTTAAAAAAATAAGTTATGTTTGTGTAGTTGTCAATTTTTATTGTTATTCGAACACACACAGACCACAGACTGTACACTGACAGCAACTTTTACTGTCAAATTCAGCACAGTCCCTAGGGTGAGAGATCATTTGCAGTGATGGGGGCGGGGGAGAGGAAGCACGGGGCTAGGGACAACCCTTCCATTCTGTTTTTTGCTCCTCAAACAGGAGGAGGTCTTATGAATTCCCTCTTCCTGGTCCTTCATATTTTCTTTTTAATGTCTTTCTACCAAAAGAGGGTGGACTTGAAAAATTTCTACCAGACTGACAGATATTACTGGTTCTGCCAGCATTCCTCATTTTAAGTAAAGGGGCTCTCTCTCAATCCTGTAGAATCCTGGTGGACAAGGCCCTGAGGCCCCAGCTGGAGGCTTTGTGGCCCTGCCACACCCCACCTCAGAAAAGGGCAGTAGAGAGGTCCTCCAAGTTGCCGAGAGCAGCTGTGTGGCAAGCAGCCAATCAGGGCCCAGCAGGTCAGTATAAGATAAGCTGCAGCACGTGAATAAGTTCAGTTCCTTCCTAGAGCTGAAGTAGAGTGGATGGTGCTTCAGGCTTGCTGCTGGGACTCCACAAGAACAAGGCCCTGAGGTAAGGATGAAGAATGTGCAGGAGCCACATGGAAGTGGCCCAGGGAATTATAGCAGCAATGCACTTTATTTCACAGAATCATAGAATATTAGGGTTGGAAGAGACCTCAGGAGGTCATCTAGTCCAATCCCCTGCTCAAAGCACAACCAACACCAACTAAATCATCGCAGCCAAGGCTTTGTCAAGCTGGACCTTAAAAACCTTTAAGGATGGAGATTTCACCACCTACCTAGGTAACCCATTCCAGTGCTTCACCACCCTCCTAGTGAAATAGTGTTTCCTAAGGGTATGTCTACAGTACGAAATTATTTCAAAATTATTCTATTCGAATTTTCAGAAGCTATTTTATACATTCGGTCTTGTGTGTCCCCACTAAAGCACGTGAATTCGGCAGATTGCGTCCACAGTACCAAGGCTAGCATCGAATGTCAGAGTGGTGCACTGTGGGTTGCTATCCCACAGTTCCCGCAGTCCCCGCCGCCCACTGGGTTAAGCTCCCAGTGCATGATGGGGCAAAAACATTCTCGCGGGTGTTTCTGGGTGTGTGTCATCAGAAAGCTACAGCAGAAAATCGTTTCGCGCCTTTGTGGCGTGCAAATGCCATATTGCTTTCAGCAGACGGTGCACCACTGCTCTTCTGCTACTATGAATCCACCTCTCCAACTCCAATCTGCTCAGCCATTGTGAACCGAGAAGCACAGCTTCCGCCACCAACTCTGCTCTCCTGCTATTGCCATGCTTCCGAGCTTCTCCATGTTGTCTGTCCTGGGCTCCCACCTCCGTGAAAGCCACAGAAGACAACCGTTTTCCGCCGTTGTTTGGCTACCGTGAACCAAACAGCATAGCTTCCGCCGCCAACTCTGCTCTCCTACATTTCACACCCTATTTCTAGGATTACCCGTGCAGGTGCCATACCATGGAGCCCGATCAGATCTCTGCTGCAGTTTTGACCATTGTAAATACCTCACACATTATCCAGCAGTATGTGCAGTACCTGCAAAACCGGGCGAGGAAGCCACGACAGTGCGATTACTATACTGATGAGGACATGGACACAGACGGCACAGCATGTGGCGATTGGGAGATCATGGTGGCTTTGGGCCAGGTTCAAGCCGTGGAATGCTGATTCTGGACCCGGGAAACAAGCACAGACTGGTGGGACCGCATAGTGTTGCCAGTATGGGATGATTCCCAGTGGCTGCGAAACTTTCGTATGCGTAGGGCCACTTTCATGGAACTTTGTGACTTGCTGTCCCCTGCCCTGAAGCGCAAAGATACCAAAATGAGAGCAGCCCTCACAGTTGAGAAGCGAGTGGCCATAGCCCTGTGGAAGCTTGAAACGCCCGACAGCTACCGGTCAGTCAGGAATCAGTTTGGAGTGGGCAAATCTACTGTGGGGGCTGCTGTGCTGCAAGTAGCCAACGCAATCATTGACCAGCTGCTATCAAGGGTAGTGACTTTGGGAAATGTGTAGACCATTGTGGATGGCTTTAATGCGCTGGGGTTCCCTAACTGCGGCGGGGCGATAGACAGAACGCATATCCCTATCTTGGCCCCGGAACACCAGGGCTGCCAGTAAGTAAACCACAAGGGGTACTTTTCCATGGTGCTGCAAGCATTGGTGGATCACAAGGGACGTTTCACCGACATCAATGTGGGATGGCTGGGAAAGGTGCATGACGCTCGCATCTTCAGGAACTCTGGTCTGTTTGAACAGCTGAAGGAAGGAATTTACTTCCCAGACCAGAAAATTACTGTTGGGGATGTTGAAATGCCTATAGTTATCCTCGGGGACCCAGCCTACCCCTTAATGCCATGGCTCATGAAGCCGTACACAGGCACCCTGGACAGTAGTAAGGAGCAGTTCAACTATAGGCTGAGCAAGTGCAGAATGGTGGTAGAATGTGCGTTGGGATGTTTGAAAGCGCGCTGGTGCAGTTTACTAACTCGGTTAGATCTCAGCACAACCAATATTCCAATTGTAATTGCTGCTTGTTGTGTGCTCCAAATTATCTGTGAGAGTAAAGGGGAGATGTTTATGGTGGGGTGGGAGGTTGAGGCAACTCGCCTGGTGGCCAGTTTCACACAACCAGACAACAGGGCGATTAGAAGAGCGCAGCAGGGCGCGCTGCACATCAGAGAAGCTTTGAAAGTCAGTTTCATGACTGGCCAGGGTACAGTGTGAGAGTTGTGTTTGTTTCTCTTAAAGTTACCCGCCCCCTATATATATATGAAAGGAAATAAAGTCACAATTGTTTAAAAACCGTTCTTTACTACTTGTTGCACAAAACATTAAGAGAAATCAGAAGCTAGATGGGGGAGGGGAAGTATTGGGTTAGGGGGATGGAGGAGGAGGAGGGAAGGACAAATCCAGAAACCAAATCAAAATTTAGGATATGCCAGCTTTCTGCTGCTTGTGCAATCCTCTGGGGTTGAGTGTGTGGGTCCCCATAGCCTCCGCCCCCGTGTTCTTGGGTGTCTGGGTGAGGAGGCTATGGAACTTGGGGAGGAGGGAGGGCGGTTATACAGGGGCTGCAGCGGCAGTCTGTGGTCTTGCTGCCTTTCCCACATTAGATCCACCATACAGTGGAGCATGTCAGTTTGCTCCCCCATAAGCGTGACCATAGCATCCTGCCTGCTCTCATTGCGTGCGTCCCTCCCTCTTCATATTCATGTAACGCTTTATGATAGAGGCTGCATTGAAACATTTGCACCTGCTGCAGGAGGAGAAAAAGGGAGGGTAGTATTTTAAAAGATACATTTTCGAGAACAAAGGGGACACTGTTTCTCAGTGAAACAGGCAATTCATAGTACACAGCACATGTTCTTTCTGTACAAGGTCGCATTTTGCCTCCGATACTGAAGTGCCTGCCACTTTGGTGTGAGTAAGCCATCACATGCGGCCAGGCAACAGAATTCAGCTTGCAGGCAACGGCCAGGCAACAGAATTCAGCTTGCATGCAGCCTGCGGGGTCTCTGGGATGATCGCTTCACACAACGCGCCCCCCCCCCCACACACACACACACACCGCGGGGCTCCGATGAGGCTCTGAGCAGGGATGAGCCCTTTAAACTAAAGGCGAACAGCCCAGCGCAGCTGGGTTTCCCTCCACCCCTCACTGCATGGCTCCGATCAAGCTCTCACTCACCAGAAGTGCCTTCTCCAGGGTCATGGTCCGGGAGCATGCTTTGGAAGTAGGGGGAGGCTATTGGCTCCAGCATTAAGAATAGTTCCTGGCTAGGAGGGAAAACGGATTCCCCACTTGCCGCCTGTGCACTGTCCTCCTCCTCCTCCTCTTCGTCCTCCAAAAACTCATCCTCCTCGCTCCTTGCTACTCCCCCCTTGCAGGTGTCCACAGACAGTGGTGGGGTAGTGGTGGCGTCACCCCCCATAATTGCATGCAGCTCACGGTAGAAGCGGCATGTATGGGGCTGTGACCCAGAGCGCCCATTAGCCTCCCTGGAGTTTTGGTACACTTGCCTGAGCTCCTTGATTTTTGTACGACACTGTTCTGTGTCCCTGGAGTAGCTGCTTTCTGTCATGGCCCTGGAGACTTTAGCATATGTATTTGCGTTCCTTTTTTTGGAACGTAGTTCTGCCATAACAGATTCGTCTCCCCAACATGCAATGAGATTCAGTACCTCCCGTTCGGACCATGCTGGAGCTTGTCTACGAATCCGGGACTGCGTGGTCTCTTGAAATGGTGGACTCTGCATGGTCGCCTGTGATGGTATACTGTGCTGATGGTCACCTGTGCTGATGGTGACCAAACAGGAAATTCAAAAGTTCCCGGGGCTTTTACTGCCTACCTGGCAAGTGCATCAGAGTTGAGAGTGTTGTCCAGAGCAGTCACAAGGGAGCATTTTGGGATGGCTCCCGGAAGCCAATATCGTCGAATTGCATCCACAGTACCTGTAACTCAGAACTGCGATCTCGATTTTAGCGCGACTCCACTTTCCGAGATGGAGTACAGAAATCGGAGTAAAGAGCCCTTTAAATCGAAAAAAATAGCTTGGTCGTGTGGACGGAACCAGTTTTATTTCGAGGTAACTCGGCTAATTCGAAAATAACCGCGTACTGTAGACCAAGCCTAATATCCAACCTAAACCTCCCCCACTGCAACTTGAGACCATTGCTTCTTGTTCTGTCATCCGCCACCACTGAGAACAGCCTAGCTCCATCCTCTTTGGAACCCCGCTTCAGGTAGTTGAAGGCTATCAGATCCCCCCCTTCACTTCTCTTCTGCAGACTAAATAAGCCCAGTTCCCTCAGCCTCTCCTCATAAGTCATGTGCCACAGCCCCCTAATCATTTTTGTTGCCCTCTGCGGACTCTTTCCAATTTGCCCACATCCCTTCTGTAGTTGGGGGGGGGGGGGGCAAAACTGGACACAATACTCCAGGTGTGGCCTCACGGTGCCAAATAGAGGGGAATAATCACTTCCCTCAATCTGCTGGCAATGCTCCTACTAATACAGCCCAATATGCCATTGGCCTTCTTGGCAACAAGGGCACACTGCTGACTCATATCCAGCTTCTCGTCCACTGTAATCCTCAGGTCCTTTTCTGCAGAACTGCTGCTTAACCAGTTGGTCCCCAGCCTGTAGTGGTGCATCGGATTCTTCCTTCCTAAGTGCAGGACTCTGCACTTGTCCTTGTTGAACCTCATCAGATTTCTTTTGGCCCAATCCTCCAATTTGTCTAGGTCACTCTGGACCCTATCCCTACCCTCCAGCGTATCTACCTCTCCCCGCAGCTTAGTGTCATCTGCAAACTTGCTGAGGGTGCCATTAATTTAATTTGA
Source organism: Natator depressus (assembly GCF_965152275.1). Classification (NCBI taxonomy): domain Eukaryota; kingdom Metazoa; phylum Chordata; order Testudines; family Cheloniidae; genus Natator; species Natator depressus. The sequence goes on along the minus strand of NC_134241.1, from coordinate 40,604,423 downwards.
GGGTGCAATTTAAAAGGACATTGTGGATGGCTGCTATCTATAGTGTCCCAGGGCAAGGACCTGGAGTAGAGGGTGGGCCTGGGTCCCCAGCCACTGGTAAAATGGCCTAGATTTTGAGGCACCCCAGAAGGAGAACTGAACTGTAGTGGCCTAGCTTAAGAGCTGGGGCCAGAAAGGCCCCGGGAGGGCGAAGACACTGCCTCCAGCGAAGGAGCCCTGAGGCACTGCTCTGTTGCAGAGCAGGGACAAACTGAGAGACATCACAGAGGGCACTGAGAGAGGCCCCTGTGAGACTTGTATCCTGAAAGGAGTTTGTGTTGCTTTTATCTCACAGACTGTGTATGAGTTTCCCAGAGAGCTGAGTCACCAAAGACCCACTACAAACAGAGAGAGAGAGAGTGCAGGCACACGCACTTGGCCAGGGGACACTTGTGAGAGATGAGTGCAACCCTGTTACACCTTCCAAGCAGAAGAATATTTTTATGTGCATTCTCTCTCCAGGGTGGAGATTTTTGGGGTAATTAAAAAACAAACCCACCAAAAAAAGCCATCCAAACACCCCAAACTGACATTCAAACTTAGAGACACAGCCAGAATTATTCCCAAACCCTCATAGCACAAAGGCAGCAATTACTTCAGTCCCACAAAAACATTTGTTCTTAGAACTTTTAAACTCTCAGAAGAGAGCAGTACCTTGTCTTGTAACCATTATTTTTCCAGTTCTATAGCGCATTTCACCCTGAAAGATCCAAAAGCAATTTATAAACTATGCAAGCATTACCTAATTCATGGCTAACAGCTGCTGTGTTCCATGCTAAACGGCACATAGCAACTCCACATGCCAATTTAGGAGAGGAAGTAGAAAACCCTGTGCAACTGAAACTACACTGAGATTTAAGGAGGCAGAAAGTAATTACCCAAACTGGAAGTGTTGCCAGGGCATCTGAATTAGCTTCCCTACTGCTATAGACAATGGCATGGGCTCTTCAATCACAAGTGGTCAGGAGCTCAGCTTTATGCAGTAATGGTGTGATCTCCTATATCACAACCCATTGCTTCCCAAAGAACCTATACTTTCTTTGGACATCTCCCATTCCTGTACTCATTAGCCCCAATGCTTATCTTGTAATATCTGAGAGAATCACTGTCTGAAGAGGCAGGACTTAAGAATTTTAAAGGACTTGTTTTACTTCTCTATAACCCGCTTGGGTTTTATGTAGACTAGATTATAATAAATCCATTCATTGTATTTTCAGTTGCTGGGTGAAAAGTGTAGTTTAAATTAATACAAAATTGCAGAAATCCACATAGTGGGCTCTATGTAAAACACCTATAAAGTTCCACAAAAGCCAGAAAATCCAGCAATTGTCCTGTGTTTATAAAATAAAGCCCATGAGCATTTCCATGGCATATACTCACACTCACAGTCACAAAAGAACTAACTTCATTTGGTCAAACATTCAAGGCACAAAAACAAGTAGCGTAGGTCCAAATTTTATGTACCAGTGGAAAATGTGTATTTTCAGAGTTTTAAAAATCAGTGTAAATGAGGTGGTTTGAAGATCAATACAGGTTTTAAACCTTTCCCTGCAGTGTCTGAATCACAAATATAACTGATGTGCAGCAAACTGGGCTTAATATCAGAAATAAGCAAAACTGTCCTGTCCAGTTTCACTGCCGACACTGAGGGAAGTGAAGGCGAAGACAGATAGCATCAATACTGGCAAGTCACTTAGAGTTTAGAGTCCTTTCAGTTTTAACAATCTTGCTGGTGTCAGTAAACATTTCGTTTTCAAATATAGGATCATCTTGGCAGTATCCTTTTAAGAAAATCCAGATTTTTCTAATCTATCTCTCTTACATTAAGAGGGATTTTTCATGTACTGAACAGGAACATACACAGTATACAGCAACTTGAGGTCTACTGTAATGCTCCATCTGGGGAGCAGGAAGGAGTTCCACAAAGGACAGAGCCCTACTTTCCAAAGCCAGGTTTAGTGAACAGGGATGTAAGTACCAGAATCCCAACCCCCCCAAAACCAGCTTTGTTTTTTTCTCCATTATGCTAAAGACTTATTTATAACAGACCTGGGAGGGAGTGGAGTTCTTTCCCGATCCCTCACTCTGTGACCACTGGGTGTTCTACCAAAAGACCTTCACTTGCTCCCTTGGCTATCTACATTAATTTCAATTCCCAGCTTAAAAAGCAATAGCACATATGCTTTATGTTCAACTGGACATTGTTTGGTCCACAGCCAACTAGTGAATCAAAGGGAATTCACAACATTCTCTCTGCAGCATTGTTATGATGGGAATTTTGTACATCAGATTATCAGAAAAGGCTAAACAGTTCGGACTATAACTTACACATCCAGAAGTCTGGCCCTCCTGTAATGAGGAATGTGCCCATGACGGAAAAGGAAAACAAGAGGAACTCACAAGTTTAAGCCATGCCTACTGTGACTCTTTATGGGGAAGCACCCAAGAGCCAGAAAAAAGTTCCATGATAGTAGAACAAATACATTAGTATATACTCCTGGGGGGATTCTGCGCTACTGTGCATGCACAGAATGTATATCCCCTGAAGATTTCTTTGCTTCCCTGCAGAAAAATGACTTCCTCATGGGGAAGCAAAGGGAAGCCACAAGAGCGGTCATGTGCTCCTGCCCAGCAGTATGTTTTGGGTGCCCAGGGCAGGTGGCAGAGAGGTAGGGGCCTCTGGGGCAGGGGGCTGGGGAAGACCCAGCTGGTGGCTCCTACCCTGTGGGCTCAGCTGCTAGTCCTGGATGGGCTGGGGAGGACGGGACTTCCTCTTTCCCAGCATGGCATCCAGGGCCGGGTCAGACCCACCCCTAGGTTTCTTCTCCCAGCTGCAGGAAAATCTGCAAACTGCCTCTTCTCTCTCTCCTCCCCCGCCCTGCTTCCTGCACCCATTGCTCTTCAGCTGCAGGGGAGGGATCCCTGTACAGGGAGCTGCTCCCCTATGCATGCAGACCCCCTCATACCCAGACTCTCCTGCCGAGCCTTACCCCCCCCGCACTCAGAACCCCCCTGAGCCCCACTTCACCTGGACCACCCCAACGAGCCACCCACACACAGATCCCCACCCCACCAAGCCCCAACCAGCTGCATGTGGAGTCCCACTCCCCCAGCATCTGGACCCCCCACTAAGCCCCAACACCCAGACCCCCTGCCAAGCTCTATCCCCCCCGACCCCCCCCTTGCTTAGCCCCAACCACCTTCACCTGGACCCCCCTGCAGAGTCCCATTACTATTGCACCAAGAACCCCTCAACAAGCTCCAGATCCCGCACTGAGCTGCCCACACAGATTGCTCCGCACAGAACCCTCTCAACCCACATCTGGATCCCCCACACTAAGCACCTCCACACTTGGATCCTGCCTTGCTCAGCCTGTCTGCCCACAGCTGGTGCACCTGGCAAAGAGGGGAAGAACCCTGGGGTGTTTCTTGGGCAGGCACAGTCCTTGCCCTGTGTCAGGGTTGTGTGCAGCCTCACTGCTGAGTCCGTGTACTGGGGGGAAGAGGGGTGGGACCTGCACAGTGATCTCCCACCTCTGTGCAGCCAGTGGCCTGTGCTCCCCAGTGTCATACTGGAACCTCCACATTTATTTGACAAATAAAATTTGCAGAATTTTAAAATATTGTGTGCAGAATTTTTAATTTTTTTGGCACAGAATGTCCTCAGGAGTAATTATTTTGTTTCTAAACTAACTCCACCTGCTCAGCTGAAAGGGATGCTGACACAAGAGCCAAATTTTAAGACTGACTGTATCAAAGTCAAGGAGCAAGAGACAACAGGATTTTTTTCCCCCCAAAAAAGAGGGGGAAATGGGGTTTCACAAAAACTAAGGGTTTTTTTTATTTTGTGAGAACTTGTCATTTGATTTTTTTTAATTGTTTTGAATTGAGATTTTCACTTGTTTTTGAAAACCAAAATCATTTTGAAACTTGGGATTTATTTTCTCCCCTTTTTATCACTGAATGCAAGAGAGTAAATTATATCAAGAGATCCTCCCCATCCCTTTTTCAACTATTACTTTTCAAAGCTTCTCCAACTTTCAAATATTGAGAGCGGAGAAAGAAAAGGGGGTGGGGGGGAATTGGAATACACCCCCACCCCCACCCCCCAGTATCATTCACTGTTACATTACGTGGTAACAAGTCAACTACTGAGAAGCTCTCTTAGCGTGGAAGATAGCAAAAAACTATGCTGTGAGTCCATGGCCTCCCACCACCAGACAGACGGTATTAAAGATCCAGGCAGAAATTAACTGGTGGTGGGGAGGAGATAATCAAGACTATGGAGTCAAATCAATAATTAATTCTATTGTTATGGGGAGAGGATGGAGGAAGGCAACTTACCTAAGTGGGCCATAGTTCAACATTACAAAGGCCAATATCACCATCACACACACAGCTCTTCTCTTTGGAGAAGGGATTTTAAGATTCTGGTTCTAAACAGGGAGACAGAGCGCACATACAGTGTAAGTGAGGGTTTAAAAACACAAATGCATTTCCGACATTCTAACTCCTGTTGTTGCCTTTTATATTAAGGATGACTTGCAAAGCGTAAAACTTCAGAGGTAAAAATGAGCTTCCCCTTTTTCATAAAGATGTATGAGTGCAGTCAGACCTATTTAAAAATATATCTAGTCCTTTTTTACATTCCATTCAAGTCCCATCTACCAAATTTTCTATGGACAACTGAAGAACCAATAGATTTACAACAAGGAATTAAAACTAAGGCTATCTGTCTCCTATCACCATAGTATCAACACCTCACAGTCTGTAAAATATTAATCCTTTCCCCCTCCCCACCCCCTTGAAACAGGGCAGTCCTATTATCCCCATTGTACAGATGGAAAGATGAGGTCCAGAGTGACTTCCCCAAAGCCATCAGGGAGTCTGTGGCAGAGCCGGGAATGAACCCATTTCTCCTAAGGTATGTCTACACTGGCAGTTGAACGACAAAACTTTTGTCTTTCAGAGGTGTTAACCTCCCCCACCCCCTGCCAAAAAACCCCCCCACAATTTTTCCATGATGAGCACCAGAGTGAACAGCATGAATGCCACTTGTTGGGGGTGGAAGTTTTATGTCAGTAGGAGAGCCGACAAACAGCGGCTACGCTGCATGACTTCTAGCGGCATGGCTGTAGCGAAACAGCCATGTCACTAAAAGCTGTGTAGTGTAGACAAAGCCCATGCCTCAGGTAGCATCCTGACCATGGGTCTACTCTTCATTTCTTTCCCACTTCTAATTGAAGTAGAAGTAAAGCTCTTTGACTGAAGATTCAACTACTTTAGCTCTTACATTTAAGGCTATGCGTTCCCAATCCACAACACTGGGTCCTCCAGAAATGAGGTGCATGCAGTATAACAGGGAAGACAAGCCTGGATATTTTTTAAATGAAAAAAATTGAGGAAAGGGAGACCTTTCCAGGCCTTCTTCACACATTTAGATACTACAAAGGCCAGTCTAACACTTGCTTTTTCAGCCCCTCTTTCAGTCACCTTTAATGGGTTTGATCTGAAATAAAGACACCTTGCTGGAGCATGAGGTGTTTAAGGAAGTCTCCAGAATAATCTCTTTTCCGCAGACGGTTGCTAAAGGAAACTGAAGTGAATTATAATAGGAATTATGTAGCAGGGTTAACATTTGGAAGCTATCACACAGAAATCTGCAATCCTGAAATTGTCCTGCAGATCGTTTCTCCCTTCTTCCATGCCAGCGAAAGCAGAGGCTCCTACCAGTGCTGCTCCTGCACACAGCATGTCCAAGCAGGAGAATAAAGGGAAACTGACTAGGACTGTCACTTGGTTTCGTTCTGCTGCAGTTATTGCTTGAGAAGCAGAAACACCCTCCCAATCATGTGGGGAAAGAAGAACAAAGAGCAGCATAGGGATGGAGTGACAATTTTTAAATCAAGGTTGGGTGTTTTTCTAAAAAGATATGCTCTAGGTCTAAGTCCTATGGCCTGTGTTTATATAGGATAGACCAGATGATCACACTGGCCCCTTCTAGCATCACTCTAGGCTTCTATGCCAACAATTCTGAATGAGGGCATGGAGGGAGCATAACTGCATGTGAGAAGCACATCACTTAATTCAGTGTGGAGTTTCCTTCAAATACCAATTTAATTAACAATGGTAATTAGCTGTGTAAGTAAACAAACTTAATTCAGAAATGATGCATCTAGCAGTGCATCTAGACAGCATGCTGACATGGGGACTTTGGTTCCAGACCAGCGGGTGAGGGAAAAGGAAGGGGGGAAATGATGAACATGTGCATTATTTTAAACTAATAGCAGACAGAGGTCCGTAACAGCCATCCCTATTGCCCCCAGTTGTTGGCACATGCCATTATGATGCCTGTACCAACACAAGTTCATTACCATGCTGTTCTAAACAACTAACACGGCTGTTACTCTGAAACCTGCATGGATTTTGTCCTTCCACAAACACTTCTTACCTCTAACACCAATTCATCCAGCTGCCTCTTCAGTGAACCATTCTCTCTCTTGAGCTGCTCATTCTCCAGCAAGGCAGCCTTCAGCCTGGCCTCCAGCCCCAACATGTATTCCTTCTTCTTCCTGCGTGACTGGCAGGCTGACTCCCGGTTTTTGATCATGCGCTGCTGTCTTCTCAGGAGGTTACTCTAGATGGGGACCAAGCAGTCCGGTTAAAATAGGGAACCCTAACCTACATGCACATTGGTCATCTCATACACAATTTCTGCTCTGCTACTTTTTCAGCCAACTGAGCACTTCTATCCAAAAGTTCCTAATGTATTCATCACCGCAGCATCTAGTCTCTTATCAGGTTACACCCCCAAGAATTAGCTCACAAAGGGAATGAAAGAATTATGTCCCAATTTCTTCTCTTCTCTGACCTGTACTTTCATATTTCCTTGGCACAAACTGGTTCCCACCATATACAGGAGTGCAGGACAACTGCTGTGCTTGTGCAGCAAATGATTTTTAGGGACCAATTTATGAGGAAAGGTAAAGAACTTAACATGCATAGCTTGTAAAAATCTTGACTAAGAGGAGACACAGTCAAAAACTACAGTGATTATATGCCTTACAGCATACCGTAACCAACAGGTATGAGCATCAAACAGACAGGATTGCGCACGGTGGTATTGGGAGGATGAAGAGCAAGAGAATGAAATTAAAGAAAATGTAGCCTCAATGTCAGGCAATTTTTAAATAGTGACTTTAACTCAAATTATGAGATTTCTACCAGTCCCCTTGGGATACTATTTCAGGGGCTATTTAAACTGGACTGAACAAGGCACTGGTAAATAAACTCTCGCGTTTGCAGGCAACAACCCTGCACTGCATTGCAGGGGAAGTTTCTTTCTATTGCCCTCAATTTTCGTTTATAACCTAAAGCCTAAGAATTTATCCTTCCAAACTCTGGGCCTGATTCTCATTTACACTAAGACCCATTTACTGAACCAAATGAGTTGCCAACGGAGGGATTGAACAGGCAGGAAGAGAAGCAGGAAAAGCCAACAGAGGACAGGATTTTAAAAAGTACAGAGTGGTTGACCATGTCAAAGGTCAAGGAGGATGAGAATGGAGGCCTTGCTGCTCTTTAATTTAGCAGTTTGTTCCAGCACCTTCTCTCTCAACATCCCAACCTGACACTAGACACTGCTTCAACTGGAATAAAACCAAGCACAGAAACATTTCCATTGATCAATTTAATAAAAATATAAATTTGACACCTAAGCTGACCTGAAAGCACCCTGTTAAAGACAAGAATGGTCATGGTCCACACTAGCATTATCTGGAGTTAGTTTGCCTTAACAAATCTTCCATTGAGTTTCTTTTCTGCATAGCCTAGGAATGGGAACTGTGTTCTTGCTTTATCATGGAGACGCATAGTTAAAGATAAGGAACAACTTCCAATAAACCACAACAGGGTCTGTATTGTTGTTACATTTGTATCGGCCTGGAGTGCAGTGGAGACACACAAGACTGAAAGCTAATTGTTTTCATCCACCTGAAGAGTACTCCAATAGCCTAATAATGGACACACTAGTGGCTTACAACTGTTAGAGTATTAAAAAGGAACATAATTTATTAAAAAGGAACATAATTTGAATAATTTTGGGAGTAGGGGTTTGTGAAAATCAGTAGAATGATAAAAGAATAGCAGAGTCCGTAAACTCTGCAAGCCAGAAAGCTTTGGTTGAGGCAAATACAAGAGACAAAGTTAAAGTTATTTGTGGCCACTTTAAGTTTCCTTCTTGCAGATAACTGTCTCATAACTACAGTATTCTGCTGTGTAGCATTTGCAGCTAATTTTCCTTGCAGACACTGACAGTCATTCTATCATTCTGAAGAAGCCACATGGCTCACATTTCACTATTCTTCTTCATGATATTACAGCAGGGTTACAGAGACCAAGAAAACAAGCTACAATGCACTAAGGTTTTGGCTTCTCTCCCTGCTGATCTAATTGCGTTCTGTAAAGATCATTTATAATATGGATAGTCTGCTGCCACTGACATAATCCTGTGAAAACTAAGCTGTGTGTACTTATTCCAACTTCTTGGGGGGGGGTGTTTTTTTAATGTTCTCTGTAAGCATTGAGCTTTGTGCACAAACACTTTTCTGGTCACTGCTGAATCTTTTCAGATACTGCAAAACACATTAGATTTTACAAGCATATAAAGCCTTTTAAGAAAACAGGGTTTTAGATAAGCAAGGCATTTGGATATGATACAGTCTGGAGGCTGAGAGCGCTTCAACTACCCAGAGTTCAGATAATCAGTATTATATTGGAAATGTAAGATCATCAACATATTCCACATTCACACAGTAGTTGATGGACGATAGATCCATCAATGGTAATCAGCCAAGATGGTTAGGGATGCAACCTCATGCTCTGGGTTTCCCTAAATCTCTGACTGCCAGAAGCTGGGACTGGATGACAGGGGATGGATCACTCAATAAGTTGGTGTGTTCTATTCATTCCCTTGGAAGCACATGGCACCATTCACTGTCAAAAGAGAGAATACTGTGCTGGATGGAGCAATGGTCTGACCCAGTATAGCCATTCTTTTTGTACGTATAACTGGCACTATTTTTTCCAATGTTTGCATTTATCAACACTGAATTTCATCTGCCATTTTGTTGCCCAGTCACCCAATTCATAGAATCATAGAATATCAGGATTGGAAGGGACCTCAAGAGGTCATCTAGTCCAATCCCCTGCTCAAAGCAGCACCAATCCCCAATTTTTGCCCCAGATCCCTAAATGGCCCTCTCAACGATTGAACTCACAACCCTGGGTTTAGCAGGCCAATGCTCAAACCACTGAGCTATCTCCCCACCACCTTGGTAACTCTTCTCAGTCGGCTTTGGACTTAACTATCTTGATTAATTTTGCATAGTCTGCAAATTTTGTTAACTCACAACACCCCATATTCCAGATCATTTATGAATATGCTGAACTATACAGTAATTTTTTGACTCATAGCAGACATTCAGAACATGCCAAAACTTAAACACTAGAATTAACTGCTCAACCACATATTAAAGAGCTACATATAATGTCATATGTCTTGTATATTTTCTTTTAAAAAGAAGTCCAAAATAAGTATGGGAAAGTTTTCGCCCTAAATAGTGTTTTTTTACAACACTAATAACTAGGCTCATATTGTCCTCTCATCTTCAAAGTTACCTACAAAATTCAAGCACTTTACAAACTGAAGTTGCCATTTCAAATTAGTCCTACAAATAATACTGTTCTGAGCAAACTTTAAGCCCCTAACACGTGACATCTGGCACTGCCTTAATCATGTGCTCACTACCACTCCACATAATGTGGTAGGAATGTCCCACAGGGCAATTACTCTGCTAACAAGTTATGGAAAAAATGGCTGGCCACCTTTTGTCACTGTTGTTCTTCAAGATGTATTGCTCATGTCCATTCCATTCTTGGTGTGTGCATGCCCATGTGTGCGGTCATTGGAGATTTTTGCCTTAGCAACAGGCATAGGGCTGGGAAGGTGCCACCTTGAGTGCCACACTCACGAGCTGGTTTTTTCAGGCGCCGCCGGCCCTATGCTGTCTCAGTTCCTTCTTGCCGACAGCTCCGACAGAGGAGCAGGAGGGTGGGTAATGGAATGGACATGAGCAACACATCTCAAAGAACAATAGTTACGAAAGGTGGGTTACCATTTTTTCTTCTTCAAGTGCTTGCTCATGTCAATTCCATTCTAGGTGACTCACAAGCAGTATCAATGGAGGTGGACTCGGAGTTCAGTCTTGCAGCACCGCTCTGCCAAAGCCACCGTCGTCTCAAGCCTGCTGGGTCAGCGTGTAATGCGATGCAAACGTGTGGACGACAACCAGGTAGCGGCCCAACAGATCTCTTGGATCAGTACCTGTGCCAGGAAGGCTGCCGATTGGTGCCTGTGCCCTAGTCGAGTGTGCCGTCACAATCACCAGCTGAGGCACCTTCGCCAGCTTATAACAGTAGCAGATGCAGGCCGTGATCCAGGGCGAAATCCTCTGAGCAGACACTGGGCGACATTTCATCCTGTCTGCCACCGCAAAGAACAATTGCATTGACTTATGGAATGGCTTCGTTCTACTTATGTAGAATGCCAGCACCCTCCTTATGTCCAGGGTGTGAAGCCTGCGTTCCTCATCCAACGCATGGGGATTTGGACAGAAGACTGACAAGTATAAAACTGAGAAACGAACTTGGGCAGAAATGCTGGATGCAGGTGCAGCTGGACATTGTCCTTGTAGAAGACTGTATAGGGTGGCTCCGAGGTGAGTGCCCTGATCTCAGACATCCTGCGGGCCAGTGTTGTTGCAACCAGGAACGAAACCTTTCAAGAGAGAAGCAGGAGGGAGCAGGAAGCCAGAGACTCAAAGGGAGACCCCATAGCCTTGACAGCACAAGATTCAGGTCCCGGGGGGAACCGGGCCCCAGATGTGTAAATAGAGGAGCTCCAGACCCTTCAAAAACCACACTGTCATAGGATCTGCGAAGAGAGACCTGCCTTGGAATGGAGAATGCAATGCCGAAATGGTGGCCAGATGGACTTTGATCAAAGAGAGGGACAAGCCATCAATTTTGAGGTGCAGCAGATAATCCAATATATCCTGCAGCGAGGCCTGCTCGGCCCAAAGAGGCTGCTCCAAGGCCCAGCACACAAAACTCTTCCATTTAGCCAGGTAGGTTGCCCTGGTAGAGGGGTTCCTGCCACAGCAAGACCTGCTGAACATGGGTCGAGCATGCCCACTCATCTGCGCTTAGCCATGCAGTAGCCAAGCCGTCAAGTGCAGCGCTGCCAGGTTCGGGTGCTGGAGATTGCTGTGGTTCTGGGACAGCAGATCCGGCCAAAGAGGCAGTAGAAGAGGGGTGGCTGCCGAAAGGCTCAGCAACATGCTGAACCAGTGCTGACAGGGCCATGCGGGAGCTACTAGGATAATCATCGCTCTGTCCTGCTTGACTTTCATGAGGACCATGTGAATTAACAGCACTGGCAGGAAGGCATACATCAGCACTCCTGACCATGGAATGAGGAAGGCGTCCGCAAGGGAACCTCTGTCCAGACACTGAATAGAACAGAATACGTGGCACTTTCTGTTCTGCCTGGACGCAAATAGGTCCACCTGGGGAGTCCCCCACCTCTGTAAGATTATGTTGACCACCTCCAGATGGAACAACCATTCATGGCAAGACAAGAAGGACCTGCTGAGGTGATCTGCGACCAGATGAATGGCATGCTGGACACAAAAGTCCCAAAGACTGAGCACCTCCTGACAAAGGGCCGAGGACCTGGCACCACCCTGTCTGTTGATGTAATACATTGCAGCGGTATTGTCCGTCAGGACCTGCACCCCCTTGCCTTCCAGGTGAGGCAAGAATTCCCAGCAGGCCAAGTGAACCACCCTGAGCTTGCTGACGTTGATATGGAGGGCGAGATCATCCCGCAGGCAGCGGCCCAGGGTGCTCACCTCACCCAGGTCAGCTCCCCAGCCCAGATCTGAATCTTCAGAAACCAGGGTCAACGACGGGGACGGGGTCACGAAGTGAACTCCCTGCAGCACCGACTTGGGGTCCAACCACCAATGCAGGGATCATAGGATGTGGTTCAGCACCCTGACCACCCGGTCCAGCCCATGTCTGCTGGGAATATAGACCAAGGCCAGCCATGCTTGCAGAGGCCGTAGATGGAGTCAAGCATGGGTGACCACGTATATGCACATGACCACGTGGCCCATCAGACGTAGGCAGGTGTGGGCCGTAGTGAGCGGGTGGTTCTTTAAAGGGGAGATCAAGTCTGACATGGCCTGAAAATACGCTTCCAGAAGGAAGGCTCTGGCTCGCGTGGAGTCAGGGACCACCCCGATGAATTCTATGTGCTGGTTTGGCATCAATGTGGACTTTTTTATGTTTATTAACAGGCCTGGATCGTGGCAGGTGGAACACACCAGATGGAGGATCCTCTGCACCTGCTCCCGAGACCTGCCCTTGATGAGCCAGTCGTTGAAATACCAGAAAATCTGGACCCCTCAATGTCTCAAGTAAGCCGCCACTAGCACCATGCATTTTGTGAATACCCTTGGGGATGAAAACAGGCCAAAGGGCAGCGCCATGAATTAAAAATGGCGCCTGCCCACTATGAAGCGGAGGAAACACCTGTGACCCGGGAATATGGAAATGTAGAAATAAGCATCCCGTAAATCGAGAGCAGCGTACCAGTCTCATGGATCCAGAGAGGGGATGATGGAAGCCAGGGAAATCATGCAAACCTTCAACTTCTTGAGAGATTGGTTGATGCGATGCAGTTCTAGGATGGGTCTGAGGCCTCCTTTTGCTTTCAGAATTAGGAAGTACCAGGAGTAGAACCCCTTTCCATTCATATCCCAAGGGACCTCTTCTACGGCCCCCAGGTGCAAAAGGTTCTCAAACTTCCTGAACAAGGAATTGCTCACAAGAAGGGTCCCTGAAGAGGGAAGGGGGTTGGGGGGTGTGAGAAGGAGGGGCGGCTGAAAATTGCAGGGTATAGCCCCAAGGTACTATGTCCAGGACCCAGCGGTCTGAGGTGACCTGCAACCAGTCCGAACAGTAGGGGTGAAAGCAGTTGAGGAAAAGGAACTGCAGATCCAGGGATTTGGCTGGGGCATCACTCTCAAGCGTGCCATCATAATGAGTGCTTCTGGCCTCCTGATTGTTTTGCCAGGCCAGGCTGCACAGGTGAGCGGGAGGTAGAAGGGTGGTGACGACTAAATCCAGTATCTCTGTCCCTTCTTCTAGGAGACTCCAGACGAGGCTGCCATGGCCTCAGCGGCGGAGGCAGCCAAAACGGCTTAAGCATTGACTACGGTGTGTGCATGCTCAGCAAGAAAGGGTGGCTCTGGTGTCTTTCAGCCCATGCAGCCTCACATCTGTTTGGTCAGAGAATAGACTGTTCCCATAGAATGGGAGGTCTTGGATGGACACTACCAACCTGGCAGCTGAGTCCGCTGCATCCCATGCCATTTGCAGGGAACACTGGGCTGTTGTGGTGACTTCCTGCACCAAAGTATCAAACTCTTGGGCGAAATCCTGTGGGATATACTCCTTAAACTTACGGAGGGAGTCCCATAAATTAAAATTGTAATGGCCTAAGAGGGCCTGATGGTTTGCCACCTGAAACTGTAAACTGGAGGTGTAATCAATCTTCCTCCCAAACAAGTCCAGTCGTTTGGCCCCATTATATTTCAGGGTCAAGCTGGAACGTCCCTGTTTTTCTTTCTCGTTGGCTGCTGAGACCACCAGCGAGCCGGAGGAAGTGGGTGGGTGAGTATACAAGTATTCAAAACTTTTGGCCAAGACAAAGCATTTCTTTTCGGCCCATTTTGAGGTGGGAGGGATGGAGCAGGGGGTTTGCCAGATGGACTTGACAATTTTGAGGACCCCGTCATGCACCAGTAGTGTGACGCGAGTCGGGCTAGAGGCTGAAAGGACATTGAATAGGGTGTCCATCGGCTCAGCAATCTCCTCCACTTCCAGGCCCAAGTTCTCGTCCACCCAACAAAGCAGAGCCTGGTGGTGGTCCTTAAAGTGATCTGGCAGACTGGAGAGGCCTGCGACTGCCTCATCTGGGGACAAAGACGAGGACTGTACCACAGGCAGGGACCCCAGGTCCTCCATCTCTGCAAGCAAGGGAAGCTTAGGAGTGGGCACAGCCTCCTCAGTCTCGGCTTCCAGGCATGCCTCCTGCACCAAGCCCAGTGCTGTAGGTGCTGGCAGCTACTGCTCCAAGACTGCGGCCGACGAGTGGCGCGAAGGGGGCATAGCCATAACCGGAATTCCCCCTGCATTCCAACAAGGCCAGTGCATGGGTCACTGACCTGGCTGCCACTGACCTGGCACTGCAGTCTTGGTCATCCAGCCAAGCCGTTAAGGTCTAGGCAAGAGGCTAAACTGTCCTTCAGTGCCAGAGGAACCGCCTTCCGGAGACCACAGAGGGGCCATGGATACCTGGATCTGCCTAGAGACCACAGATAATGGTGCCCGGTATGAGGGGACCGGCGACTGGGAGACCAGTGTCAGGGGGACTGGAGGTGGGACAGAGAATGCTCCCATGGGGTAGGCGATCTGGATCAACATCGAGATGGCGACCAGTGGGAAGGTGATCAGTACCAGTAGTAAGGGGACTGGCACCTCCCTCTAGGCAATCCACATTAAGATGACGGGGACCGCGATCTTGGTGCCAGCAATCAATGGTGAGTCCCAGACTATCTCGGCAGTGGCTCCGGTGATCGGCACCACAGAGGTGGAGACAGTGGAGATGGCGCGACGGGGAATGGTGCTGGGCAGAGCTCAGTGCTGGGGGTGCACTTCGCACTGATGCCAAGATGCTCGGCAAATCCTGTCGAGATGGTTTGGATGTCGAACAGAGGGCGGACTCCGTGAGGAGAGCCGGAAGTCAAATATCCCACTCTTTCTGTATGCGGAGCCAAAAGTTTTTACAGATACGGCACTTGTCTTTTACCTATGTCTCCTCCAAGCACTTGAGACAGCTCCCGTGGGGGTCACTAACAGGTATAGGCCTGTTACAATCGGTGCAGGGCTTGAACCCCAGAGACTGGGGCAAAGTCCCCAATGCGACTCTAACTACTCAGATCACTTAACAGGTACTTAACGCTAAATACTGAAGAATCAACTATGTACAAGGCCCTAAGGCACGAAGTCCAAAGATGAAAAATGGCTAGCCCTTGCAAAGCAAGAAAGGCACTCCGACTAACCATCACGGGCGGTAAAAAGGAACTGAGAGGACGTAAAACCGGTGGCACCTGATATACCAGCGCATGAGCGTGACACTTAAGGGGGTGCCACAGCCAGCCCTACAGATACCGCTAAAGCAAAAATCTCAGATGACCGCGCATGTGGGTGCACACACACCTAGAATGGAATCGATATGAGCAACCACTCAAAGAAGAACTAACTTTTCACATAACTGGAACTAAGCTACCTATGGAATTACTTTGGATAATGCTGGGTTTACCATCTGATGGGAGTTATCCCATGAAAAAATGAGACAGCAATTACTCATTTGTAAGCATTAGCATTAGCAAGACGTACTAGTCACATAACAGAAGAGAAAGAAACCCCCACGCACAGTTTTAGGCCCTCATAATGGAAAAGATAATGCGCACATTAAAAGACAAGACCATCCAATTTTACGTGCGCTGGCTTTCTGTGCTGGTTTATGAAGAATCTGATACTTTTGGAGTTGCCTCTAAGCTGGATAAGTACAAAGCTGCATAAACATTGCTTTTTCCACCCAAGTCAAACATACTCTCTCATCTACTTATCTATGTAACTCAGCAGTAATGTATAGCTTCCCCAAGAGGAATTTTATTTTTCACCGAAATGTAAGAACACAGCCCAGAGCCTAAGATTCTGTAATAAGAGACCTCTGTTGTACCTGTTTTAGGTGATGGACAATTGCTTGCATTTTTTAAAGACTAAAGGCTGGGAGGTAGAACTGAGGCCCTGTCTTTCACATGGCAGTTCAGAATACTAACCACAAGGCCCTGTGGGAACACATGAATGTTGTATTCCCTCATGTGCCGACTGTTTGGTTAGATCATTATAACATCTAAATGCAATAGGTATGGCTGTTTTTCAAACCTCTTCCCCATTTCTCTGCTGGAATTAAATATGTTGTCCAAAAGATTGACTCTTCTTGTTTGATTGCACTCAAAGGCTGTCACTTTCTTACTGCTGGTGAGCTTTATTACTAAAGCCTGGGAGATGAGAAGCACATTATTTTTCTCACATTCTTCTCACATTCACCTTACTATCTGCTGATCTTATTCCAATCCAATTCATCTGAAAAGCCGAGTATTAATTTGTTAACAGTTTATGTTGCTACAGCAGTGTTTCCCAAATTTGGGACACCGCTTGTTCAGGGAAAGCCCTTGGCAGGCCAGGCCAGTTTGTTTATCTGCCGCGTCCGCAGGTTTGGCCGATCGTGGCTCCCCCTGGCGACGGTTAGCCACTGCGGGCCAATGGGGGCTGTGGGAAGTGGCAGCCAGTATGTCCCTCGGCCCGCACCGCTTCCCACAGCCGCCATTGGCCTGCAGTGGCGAACCGTGGCCAGTAAGAGCTGCGATCAGCCGAACCTGCGGACGCGGCAGGTAAACAAACCGGCCCAGCCCGCCCAGGGCTTTCCCTAAACAAGTGGCGTCCCAAGTTTGGGCAACACTGTGCTAGAGTATAAAAGAGGAAGTCCTGCAATGCTTTCCTCATCCTGTGACATCTGCTTAGACGAGCAAACAAAGAAATCTGTTAGAATGTTCTTATGAGAGCTACATCTGTGCAGCTGTAACCATCACATCTGGTCCATGCTACAGACACAAAAAACATGTAACCCTTTTAGTGCCGATTTATTGGTACTGGTAGCGTTCCCCCAGGGCAAAACTCCTGAAACATTAGCAATAAGAAAATAATACTATTTGACATTTATGTACCAGTAAAGGTCCATTTCCTCATTAAACACACACAAGTGTCGTGGGTCTGACCTCTCATACCATTTCTTCAGATTGCTACCTATCAGATTAGCACCTAACTCTACTTCAACACCAAGAATTGCAGATTTTTTGCTGGTGGAAACAGGCAAAACCCCCACCTAAAATGGACTGTCATCTGCTGAGCCAGTCATTAATTTGGTTCCAAATCTGCAACAGTTTTGTATACACAGATGGACTAGGGTATGCTGGATGAAGTTAGGAATAACTATATAGATTCACAGCATCCAAGGCCAGAAGGGACCCTTGTGATCATCTAGTCCAGTGGTCCCCAACCTTTCTGTGGGAATAGCATATTCCTATCTCCAGAAGACTGTGGTGGGCGCCAGACACCCCGCCGCCGAGAAGCGGCAGTGGCAAGAAGCGTCGCTGCCAAAATGCCGCCAAGAAACGGCAATGCTTCCCGGCAGCATTTTGGTGGGCGGTTCTCCGGCAGCTGTGATACTCCGGCGGCATTTCAGCAGCCCGGCGTCCTGCGGGCATACACAACTGCCCCGGCGGGCGCTATTGTGCCCACAGGCAGCGCGTTGGGGACACCTGATCTAGTCTGACCTCCTGTATAATACAGGCTATAGAACTTCCCCCTTCCCCAATTCTATAACATATATTTTAGCAAAACATCCTTGATAAAGGGCTCAGAAGCATATACTTTACCAGTGAGAAGTTGCACTGCAAGACATATAATGTACCGTTAGGACTGTAGGCCTTGCTAGAGCCATAGACATAACTAAAAGTATGAACCAGAGTAGGTTAGAATATTAACACACCAGGTATCAGCTAACCAAGTAAGCACATTCCAGACTGGAAAGAATGGTACAAAAACACACAGATCTCTCCAGTAACTACATAAACACATGCCTAAGAGATGGTACAAAAACACACCAACTCCTCAAAACAATAAGGAGGAGATTACCAGATAATGGATGAGGAGGTTTTCTCTTAACTAGCAGGTACAAGGTATAAGGGTGGTAACTAACAACATCTGGAGTGACAAGATGGGTGAGGTAATTATCTGTTATTGGACCAACTTCTGTTGGTAAGAGAGACAAGCTTTCAAGCTTACACCAAATTCTTCTTCAGATCTGGGAAACTAACTCAAAGTGTCACTGTTAAATACGAGGTTTGAACAGATGGCTTAGCGTAAGTAGTTAACACATTTCAATGGACCATTCTGGGGCCAACAAAGCTACAACAACATTGCATACAACATCTAGAGTGTAATGTGGAACTTGTCTGTATCAATGTATAAAAGGAGAAGTCATAGGAGGTACATCTTTGTGCAAGCCGAAGGAACAGCATCATGTTATGTTGATTGAGTTGATACCTTGTTGTGGGCATACATGGGTTAGTGTATCTGTAGCTCCTATCGTGCACTAGGACCGTGCTTTGTCGACAATAAACCTGACCGAGTGCCTTCGCCACGGAACCAAGCCTATGGTCTTTCTTATGAACAACACTGAGGTCTGCTGAATCCACACTGTGCACTTCTGCTAGTGCAGTTGACACCGGAGCTCCAAGAACAGCAACACTAGCAGCATTAATAATGCTGCAACATCAGCAACACTAACAACAGGACATATTACACAGTGTTCATATTCTAACAGGAGCACAGGACTCTGAGAAGAGGGAGTTGCAAATTTATCTATTGCTCCAAAGAACTAGAGTTTTATTACATGTTTCTGAAATCACTGGTATTAAAGCAGGTGGGTATTTTTCTAAGATAACACCAAACAACTAGTTGGTCCTTCAGCTGAGAGGCCTGGATGTATAGGCAAGCAAAGGAAGGCTCAATTCCTCATTAAGCAGTGACTGAACTGTTCTAAAGCAAGTCTTCATGTAAATAATTTGGTTCATACACATGCTTAGAAGTGGTTAGCAAATGCTAATATCAAACTAGACGCTAATGATTCTCAAATGTTATGTAACTGTTACGAACTACATTTCTATAAGCAGTTGGAATGCTCCTCAAATGTTCAAGAAATTCATTAAGCTTTGCCTATTCCAAGCAGAAAGGAATGGTATGGAAAAATGCAAGGAAGGAGAGTGGGGCAAGGAAACAAGGGGAGTAACTAATCGGGAAGTTTGAGGGGAGCACAGATAGTGAGGGGAAGGGAAAGTATAGGAAGAGAAGAGTAATGTAAGCTGGCGCAGAGCTGCACACATCTACAACGTGAGTACAATTTGATGTAGAAAGTAAATACAATACAATTAAAGGGTTCAGAGAGAGCAGGAGTCAAGTGGCAGGAAAGGAAGGTTGTTTTAGCAATGGCATTCTGGATAAACTGCAAACAGGGAGAGGGGAAGAAAAAGGGATGAATTTGCAGTAATTAAGGCTCCAGTACAGCAAAACATATAAACATGTTTAAAATGCACTCTGATCCAGGATAGCACTTAAAGTTAAATATAGACTTAACTCCCACTAACTTTGGTTAAACACATGCTTAAGTCCTTTGGGCTCTTCAGTCTAAGCAAGATCCAGAGGCTGGAATCTGAAGCTAGACAAGCTGGAAAGGCAATTTTTTTTAAACAATAGGGGTAATTAAGCACTGGAACAGGTTGTGATGGAGTCTCCATCACTGCCAATTTTTAAATCAAGACTGGATGTTTTTCTATAAGATCTGCTCTAGTTCAAAGAGGAATTGATTCAGGGCAGTCCTATGGCCTCTGTTACGCAGGAGGTCAGCTCGTCCCTCCTGACCTTGTAATCTATGAATCAGGACCCAAGGCAGGAGAGTATCAAGGTACGGACCAAAATTCTGGCAGTCAGAACAGAGAGTACAGAGCAGGCTTTAGAGACAGCAGAGTGGAGGAGCTAATAAAGGCTGGCAGCAGCCTGGATGTAGGCATGGGAGAGGATAATGAAGAAAGAGAGCAGAGTCAAAAGTGAAGCCAAATTTGTAGAAAACTGGGTGATGTGGAGGCTTGCGGAGTTAAACAGTAATCAGGAAGGGAATGGAGGGAGGAGAGAAGCCCCACACCCCTTTCACTGTCTCATCTCTTTCATCAGTGAGAAGAGAGTTTTAACCCCACGGTGCAGTGCCAAGAGAAGAGACTCAACATTGGCTCTGAACTCTCTTCCTTTTGGGAGTTTAAATTAAGCTCTTAGGGCACTTTGAAAATTCTGAGGCTTATTTCTTAAATGTGTGTTGTCTTTAATTGTGCTTTGGCTCAACTCACAGGGCTGATGTGTCTGTTAATACATAGTATCATTTCATTCTGAGATGGGCGTGCTTTGCAGCAAGAATGCTTTGTAGTAGAAGGTTCCCTAAGAAACCCCCAAAGAGAAATTCCACAACAGGAGAAAGGCTGCATTCACTTTTTCCAGCAGGTCTGGAGCCAATATATAGTCTTATGGCTTTTAAAATATTATGTGAGGTTTTTAAAGAAGTTAAACGAAAATGGCTTTACCATCAACAGACAGGAAGAATGGGAAAATAATTTGTTTAAAATAGGAAGATGGCTTCATAATAGAAACTGGAACGAACACTAGGAGCGGTTTGTCTCTCTCTATGTGCCAGAAAAACTGAAGCCAGCCAATAAGGATGGAAATATCCATACAAAAAAGAAGAGGTGATGGGGAAGGTCTCAGCGCTACTGAAGGGAGATCAGCATACCAGAAAGTCACCCAGCACCTACACAGCCATTCACTAACATCTTTTTCCTGTTCAACATAAAAAGTCAGGTCTTCAGCAGGTGTCAACCAGTGCTCCTTCACTGAAATCAGTGGCACTATGCCCATTTGCATCAATGAAGGATGTAGCTTAGATGCTTATTTCACATCACATCCTGTTAAAGTTCAGTCACTGCATTTTCTCTACAGCCCTTTTTCACCATTATTTGTCCATTGGCCATTTCTTGGAGAACAACGTTTTATCAAGCCTCCCATTCCCGGGTTTCTTCTAGGAGGCTTGAAATGTTTCTTCTAGGAGGCTTGAACTGATTTGTTTTAACTTTTTTTTTTAAACACAGTTGTTTCTTTCAGAAAGCAACAGCCAGGTCAGCTAATGAGAAAGAAAGTTATTTAATCACCTTACCTTCATCTAAGAGCACTACAGAAACACGCAGCCAGAACCCAAAGCTAAAATGTTGCCAACAGTGCTGTGTAGTTAAATGCCTGATGCCCAGCTAACTTGGCAGAAGGACCTCACTGCAAAATCCATCTGAAAGTGATACCAAGTCTGCTCATACAGTCAGATTCCTCACAGAGCCCCCAGTTTAACACTGTTTGCACTGGAGATGAAATAGTGGAATCTGCTTTTCAATACAGTATTTCCCTTTCCCTCACCCACACACGCACAAATATAACCAGAAATCGCAGCACTACGCCTTTCCCCAATTGTGTAACTTTTCTTCATCATGGAGCAAAAGGGAACTAAATGGTGTCTGGCTAAAAATCATTTGAAATACAATTCTTTTTAACCTATTTCTTATTACCACCTCAAAATACTGAGTGAATTTTTGAAGTCTAATATATTTGCTTAATAAATTCTGATTGCTCTTTCACTTCATTCACCATGCAACACTCGAACACACAAGGCAGTTTCTAATCAGCTCAATTTTCCAGCGTTCATGCATTAGCACAACAATAACATTTTGAGCCAAATATTGTAGGACAATGTTTTAATTTCAGCAAAAAGTTGCTTTCATTTGACCAATAAAGATATTGAAGTTTTTTTAATTTTAGAGTCTGGGAAATCATATCTCCACAAAGCATAGCATTCTGGTCTAATCAGCCATAATCACAGAGGGATTGATCCCATCACATGGCTTTTTCCACTACAGCTCTTCACAGTGGTTCTAAGGGTTTCTCCACTAAATGGAGAGCTAACAGCACCCACACTACAAGAGCTACATCACTTTTTCCTACCCATTTAGTTACATTGGTCAATACCAGGTTTACAATGGTGCCAATGACGCCAGGCCCACACTCAGAAGAGGCCCCAGCACCCGAACCATTGCTCCTCCCCCCCCCAGAAGCCCCATCCCCACTCAGTCTCTTCCCCCTGAGATCCCACTTGCTCCTCTCCGCAGCCTCCACCCTGTGTGATCATCTGGCGGGGCCTGGGGGAGGAAGAGGTCAAGTGGGGATTGGGCCTCAGGGCAGAGCACGGGCAGAGCAGGGGCCATGGTACAGGTGCCGGGGCCCACAAAAGATTAATCCGGCTCTGACATTGGTACAAACCCCAATTTAGCCTCCCTGTAAGGATGCAGCCACACCAGTATAAAAGTATTTATCATCCACTATTTATAGAAATAAACTATAGCAGTGATGCCTAAACTCTTCCTGTTGCGCCGCCCCCCCCCAATGGAATCTGGCCACCCCTCACCTCCATTACTACACAGTTGCTCAGCAGAGAAGCTTGGGCTGGGGGCTGAACTGGGGGTGGAGGAGGAGCTGGGGATAGAGGTAGAGCTGGCCTGGAAGTGGAGAGGGAATGAAGGCAGAGCTGGGTTAGGAGCGGAGCTGGGGGTGGAGTTGAGCTGTGGCTGGAATGGACCTATGGCTGGGGCCAGAGCAGGGCTAGGTGGCGCTTCCTCCCCATCCCCCATGAGGGCTGGCTTAGGCTCTGCCACATGCCCCCCCCAAAAAAACATTTCTCCACACCCCCCTATGGAGGTACACCCCACAGTTTGGGAACCACTGAACTTTAGCTACATGAATACCGGTACGACTGTGTCCATACTGGAGGGGTTGCAACAATTTAACTAAATTAGTTTTACTAGGCCTAAATTTATAGTACTGTTCATCACCCCCCAGCCCCACATCACTTCCTCTGCCTTTCTCTCTTTTGTACCCTTTTAAATGGATGTGAAAGGCGACAGGGAAGCTTGAGCAGGGTGGCGAGCAATGCCATAAAGGAAGGGAAATTCTGTGAACAGCTGCAGCAGAGAAAGCCATGTGATGGCCTTCATTTCTGCACTAAAATTGCTTGTTAAAGAGATACTAACAATTTGAAGTCTAGCCACTTAAAAAACCCTAAAAGTAGTTTCAAGGTACAACACCTGTGTCTGAGCCCACTGCCAATTTCTGCTTCGAATCAACTGACTATAAGCACAACACATAGCACATTATAGTGTTCGGAGTGTACATCACCTTTCATTCATATATATAATATAAAAAAAGAAAGTCAGGACACTCAGATTCAAGGTTCCACATGACAACAGTTACAAAGGTCTTGTCTACACTGCAAAATTACATTGTATTAGAACATGTGTTAATGCACTCTCAGGGTAGAGATAAAGCTATCATCAGGGAGCCAGGTACTCCACAGCAGAATGGGAAAAATTCTGCAGCAAGCACCCTTATAGTTGTGCAGCATGTATTCACTGTATTCCATCTGTGACAGGGTGTGCATACCCTGCTCTGGACAAGGTGGGGTTAACCCCACGCTATGGGTGGCGGAAGTCCCACCCCTCAGACCGTGCTGGGCATGCTCCAACTACTGGCTCAGTATAAAAGGAAGTAGCCCAGCCTTATTCTAGGCTGACTGCTGAAGGGGAAGGACCTTCAGTGGAAGCTCCAGCTGAAGCACCATCACAGCCTTTGATTGTGGAAACTGGAGACCCTGAGAGCCAGATTGGAGGGCTGTGGCCAATGGAGCTGCAGGGACTCACCCGTGCTAAGGAGCCTGGGAACCCCAATGCTCAATGGACTAAAATGCCTGGAAACGCAGTAGGAAGTGACCTAGGGAGGGTGTGTGAGTGGTACCTCCCACCCGAGTGAGGTCAGTGTGTTTCAGTGGGAGTCCCTGCTGACCCAGTAGCAGACCGCTCTGCCACTGTCAGGGCCCTGGGTTGAGGCCTGGTAGAGTTGGATGGGCCCGGGCTTCCCTACCCGGGCCGCCACCCCCCTGGTGGCGGCTTCTTCCTTTTCCTTAGATACTGGCCATTGTCCTGTGCCTGAAGGCTGTTATATTGACTCTTGCCCCAAACGCAAGGGCTGACAGAACTGACTCTAGCCACTTTCTGCCTAGAGCAGTAGTCACCAACCAGTTGATCATGATCTCCCAGTCGATCGTGATCTCTGGCGGTGCACTATTAAAGCAGACTCCCTGGCCCCATGCCACTCCTGGAAGTGGGCAGTGTGGCCCTGAGGGCAGGGAGACAGCGGTCTCCCTCTGCGTGCTGCTCTTGCCTGCACAGCTCCCATTGGCCAGGAGAACTGCAGGAGAGGTGCTTGCAGAGAGGGCCAGAGCCACATGTTCCCCGCAGCCTACGGGGTGCTTTGCCACCTTCTGGGGGTGGTGTGGGGAGCCTGTCTTAGCCTCGCTGCGTCTGCCACTGACCGGGAGCTGCCAGAGGTAAGTGCTGCCTGGTGGGAGGCTGCACCCCAAGCTCCCTCCTGGATCCAGCACCCCATACCACCTCCTGCACCCCAAAACTCTGCCCCAGCCCTGACCTTCATCCCAGAGCCAGCACCTCGTGCCCACACCCTGCACTTGACAGTCTGCCCCAGCACAGAGCACCCTCTTGCACCCAAACTCCCTCCTAGAGCTTGCACCCCTCACCCACTCCTGCACCCCTACCCCCTGCTTCAGGCTCAGCTCAGAGCCCCCTCCCACACTGCGAACCCTCAGCCCCAACCCAGAGCCTGCACCCACACCCAACCCCCTACCCCAGCCCAGTGAAAGTGAGTTAGGGTGTGGGAGAGTGAGTGATAGAGAGAGGGGAGGATGGAGTGAGTGGGGCAGGGCTTTGGGGAAGGGGCAGGGCCTCAGGGAAGGGGCGAGGTAGATCCTGGGTTGCCCTTAAATTCAAAAAGTGATCTTGGGTGTAAAAAGGTTGAAGACCACTGGCCTAGAGGCTGTCAGGGAGACTGTAACAGCAGTGGTATCACAACCCCACCCCGGAAGGGGGACAGGGGGAGCATACCCATTGACACCATCTCTAGAAAGACCCTTCATTCCCATCCTCCCACAACTACAAAAATCACACAGCTATGGCTCATGCTTAGGATTAGTCAATGATTATTTTCAACCATGATTATTTTTAATAGGTTTTTTCATTCTGTTCTGTAGCCAGCCCAGATTCACTCCCCATGCCTCAGATCCTGCAATGTTATCCAGGCAGCAAGTGAGAAAGGCAAAGAGGAGACTGTATCCAGTTTCAGTAACTGGGTCAGACCAATGGTCCATCTAGAACAATATTCTCTCTTTGGACAATGGACAGTGCCAGATACTTCAAAGGGACAGAGCAATTTATTAAGTGATTCATCCCCTGCTGTCCAGTTCCAGCATCTGCCAGTCAAATATTTAGGGAATATGACTGAGAGCATGGCACTGCATCCCTGACCATCTTGGCTAATAGCCATTGATGGACCTATCCTCCATCAACTTATCTCATTCATTCTTGAATCCTTATACTTTTCGCCTTCACAACATCCCTGGCAACGAGTTCCACAGGTTGGCTGGGCATTCAGGGCCATTCCTACCCATGCGCAAAGTACACAGCTGCGTAGGGCATCAGGAAATTTGGAGCACCACATTCTCCTGGTGCCCTGCGCAGCTGCATGCTGCTCCAGCCCCTGCCCTGCCTCTTCCCCATGACCCCCACCCCTGCTCTGCCCCCACTCCACCCCCTTCTCCAAAGCCTCTTCCCAGCCCCGCCCCCACTCCCCTGAGGACTGCAGCAGGGCTGGGCCTGCACTCACTGGTGGTGGGAAGTGCAGCAACCCAACCGGAGGCCCAGGCCCCACACACACCCTGCAGGGCGGCTGTGTAGGGCCCCAAAATAGCTAGGGATGACCCTATGTGCATTGTGTGAAGAAATACTTCCTTATGTTTTAAACCTACTGCCTATTAATTTCATCAGGTGTCCCCTGGTTCTTGTGTTATGTAAAGGGGTAAATAACACTTATTCACTTTCTCCACGCCATTCATGATTTTATAGACCTCTATCATATCCCACTACAGCTTTAGTCATCTCTTTCTTAAGCAGAACAGTCCTGCTTTTTTTTTCCCCCTCTCTCCTCAGGATGAATGCTGTTCCATACTCAGATTTTTTTGCCTTTCTCTATACTTTTTCCAGTTCTAATACATCTCTTCTGAGATTGGGTATTCAAAACTGCATGCAGCATTCAAGGTGCGGGTGTACCAGGGATTTATACAGTGGCATTATGATATTTTCTTTCTTATTATCTACCTGTTTCCTAATGGTTCCTAACAATCTGTTAGCTCTTGACTGCCACTGCACATTGAGCGGATGTTTTCAGAGATCTTTTCCTCCTCCTGGATCCATGGACTCCAGCTCTGGCTCCCTGCTGCCAGGCTCACAAGACAGTGCACGAAGCATGCACTCTTACCCAACTCACTGCCCCTTGTGAGGAAAGCAACAGAGCAAAAGGCAGCTGCAGACAGATCCCAGCAGAGCAGGCAGACAGAAACCAAAATGCCAAGCACCCAACTAAATAAGTTCTGGGGATATACACTCGATGAAAATTGGGGGGGGGGAAGAGCTGCTCATTCAGTGGGCACCATTCATCTTGTGCATGAGTCAGGGGACCTAAGGAAAAAACAGTATGTGATCATGTCATTAAAGGCTATCAAAAACATACATGAACAAGGTTGCCTAGGTAATCTTAATTCTGGCATTATCTATCTTCTGAATCCTTGATTTTGCAATCTCAAACATTTCTTTTGCAGGCAATTGTATAGAATTTCTTCATTAAGAAGGAACAGTATATTCACCTTTGAACTTCTCTCAAAAAAAGGAGCAGAGAACATTTTTTCAGTTGCATAAAACAATTGAACACAGAAACCTAGCATTTGGGATGTGCGTATGAAAAGTGAATCTCTGATGGAATGCATTGTGAAATCCATTAATTAGGGCTTCTCTGCAGGGAGTCCAGCTTCTACTGTAGAACCACAGACCTTTCACGCATGCTTCCAGGTGGACTGTTAGTGTAACAGAATGCTGTCCTCTCACCCCAGACCCCCAAGTATGTTTTTCACACTGTTAACCTTAACTTTGCCCCAATAAAGACATGGTGCTCTTTGACTATGACTGACTTATGGAATTGTAACCTTACCTGTGGGTTTCCTAGGCTTCAAGCTTTTCTCTAAACCCTAACGCTCTTGAGGTAATGTTCCCTCATAGTACTGATGTTTGTCAATTTTTTGTTTAAGGAATTACTTTATTTTCTTAAGAGATCTAAAGGTTTGCTAGAGAGGAGCTCTGTTCCTGCAGACCCTGAGATGCCCACAAGAGGGAAGCACCCATTCAGCAGACTTTAGGTGTTCCACAGCAATGAATGGAAATGCTCCCTTGGTCTGTTAGCTACCAAGTCTCCTGCTAACCGAGTCTCCTACCCATCATTCCATGGAGAAGAGCCCTCATGCTGCAGATCTCCAATGGCCCACAAATAGGGGCCCATTCTTGTGAACTTCTATAGGTCCTATCACACAGACCCTGAGTTGCACAGTAGTGCAGCTCCCCTTCTGTTGGCTTCATACTGTCTGCAGGGCTGAGGCTCACCTGGAAAGGTCAGCTGGCAAGAGGCTTGGGAGTCAGCAGAAGTGGGGGGTGGGAGAAGCTGCCTCCACCACACTGAGGGAAGTACAGTGAAAGATGAACCCTTTCCCTGCTCCACTGGGTTGCTTCCTCCTGCCCCCAGTCTCTGTTGAGGGGGTCCAGAAAGTGAAAATTCCCTCCCACACAACCTTGGAAGATTCTTCAGTCACCTGACAATCAAAGTCCCTTGGGAAGCTCATTGAGGACCCTAATATCCCTCTCATTAGGAAGCTCCAGGGCAAGTCCTACGAGACTCCTGGCCCAGGCACCAGTTGGCCCTAGGAAAGGCTAGTTGGCATCCCAATAGCCACTACCCAAGCCTTTTTGGGGTCCCCAGAACAGCCTAAGTAGGTTTGTCAGCCCCTCAGTCTCTCAATAAGCCAAAATAGCCAAGGAAATAACAAGACTTAGTCTCATAGACTTTAAGGCCAAGAGGGGACCATCATGATCATCTAGTCTGACCTCTTGCACATCGCAGGCCACAGAACCTCAACCACCCACTCCTGTAATAGACCCCTGACCTCTGGCTTAGTTACTGAAGTCCTCAAATCATGGTTTAAAGGCTTCAAGTTACAAAGAATCCGCCATTTACAGGAGTTTAAACCTGCAAGTGACCCGTGCCCCATGCTGCAGAGGAAGGCGAAAACCCCCCAGGCCTCTGCCAATCTGACTCAGGGGAAAATTCCTTCCCGAACCCACATATGGTGATCAGTTAGACCCTGAGCATGTGGGCAAAACCCATCAGGTTGGGATCACATACTTGTGGGTGATGCTCGACAAAACATCTCCGGTATGAGGGGGTGAGTTCCCAATCAACCTCCCAAAACTGATAAGGGTCAACACAACCTCCCAGACATACTGCAAGAATCAGTAAGGGTTTGCAAAATGCCTTGAAATCCTTGGCTGAAAGGAGCTGAAGCCAGGGAGCTTACCCTGACACAATTTCGGATGTGTAATGTATCTTTCGAAAGATATGTTCTGTGCAACATAAATACACAGAGGCCAGTCTGTCCAACAAAATTCACTCTAAGAAAACATTTTCCCATATACTGTTTCTAGTGTACTTTGTAAATGTTTATTTTGTGCATGAAAGCATGCACTCCTCGCACTTTCATTCATCACTGCATGCTCTAAAAAAGTCAGCAATGCTTAACATAACTTAAACAATATAACTTTGTGTTGCTATGTGCCATTAATCATTCAGCAAAGCAATCCAATTCAAGCAGGTCACTACTTTTCTGATCTTTGTTAATTTACAAGCAGATTCCAAGTTATTTCCTTGCTAAAAATGTTTTAACCTTCAGAAGACCATATGTATCATTTCCAAAGATGTAACAGCCAGATCATTGCTGCCACTTCCAGTGTCTTCCCAGGAACAGTATCTGCTGAACAACAGAAGCCACCTCACAAAAGTACCTAGATAAATTTGCCTCTTGCTAAGGCTCATTTGTAGCTAATTCTAAAAACGCTGTAGGTCCTGCACTATATTTAAGCTTGGCAGGATTCGATTTAAATGCACTGATGTCAGTAAATGTTAATTTCAGCTGACACGCTGAAATCGACAAAAAACATATCCATGGGGGAATGGGTGGAAGTGCAGCCTCCCCCACACACCCCTGAAGCCCTGCTGCCACAGCCTCACTCACCAGCCAGGAGTAAAGTAGCCATCCTCAGGCCGGAGCTGTTCAGTAGCAGGGTGGCCTCACCCGCAGCCAGGGGCTTGTCCTTGCAGCCCTGGTTGTGGCGGTGTGCTCCACCAGACCAGGACCGCAGGATTCCCCTGAACCTTGTGCCCCAGTGTCTTGGGCGCCTCAGCCATAAAGGGAGCCCCTGAAGTCTCGTTACCAGCGCCACAGCTAACCCTAACCTCAACCCTTCCCATCTTCCTTTTTAATTTCCCGCAGCTATAAAAATAAAAATTGTTAAAAATTAAAAAATAAACACCTCTCACCTCTGTCATGACATCCAGCCTGCTGATCAAGGCTAGAGAGGTGACAAGCTGTGCCTATTCTTTCTCCTTTCCTTTCCCTACTCTCTTCTTCCTATCCTCTAACCACAATGAAATAAAAATACCAACGTCCACATAACACTGGGCCAATTCTTCACCCCCTCATTTGCTTGTATATTGTATCCCCATCCTCTACCCTTTGTCTGTTCGTCCGAAGGGATCACGTCTCTGCTGTGTTTGTACATCACCCAGCCCAACTAGTGCTATTATAATACAAATATTTAGTAACAGTAAAAGGTGGAAGAAGAGGATAATATACTTTCCTATTTTACAACTGGAGGATTGAGGAACAAAGAGGTTAAGTGTCTTGCCCAGGGTTACCCAATTAGCCTGTAGCAGAGCTCAAATCTCCCACATCCCAGTCCAGTGCCCTAACTTCAGGGCCAGCCCTCCTCATCTGGGGTATGCAGACACTTCCAGTTTCAGGCCCAGAGTACACAGAAATAAAGACCATCAGTAAAATCTTCATCCAAACACTTCAGAACTTTCTAAAATAGCATGGGTTTGGTCCTAGAGATGGGTGAAGGCCCACAAATGTGGAGCTGGGGTGTCTTAAATTCAATGATTTACCCATTCAATGATTTACCAATGACACACACACACACACACAGAGGTTCTCAAACTTCATTGCACCGCGACCCCCTTCTGACAACAAAAATTACTACACGACTCCAGGAGAGGGGACAGAAGCCTGAGCCCACCCAAGCCAAAGCCTGAACCCCACTGTCCTGGGTAGAGGGGCCAAAGCCAAAGCCCAAGGGCTTCAGCCCGAGGAAGGGGGCCTGTAACCTGAGCCTCGCTACTCAAGGCTGAAGCCCTTGGGCTTCAGCTTCGGCCCCAGGCGGTGGGGCTCTGGCTTTGACTTTGGCCCTGAGCTCCAGAAATCTAACGCCAGCCCTGGTGACTCCATTAAAATGGGGTCGTGACCCACTTTGGGGTTCCGACCCACAGTTTGAGAACCACTGGACTGTCTTAAAAAAAATAAAAGGTATCCAGCAAAATGACACACCCTCTTTCCTGGTTAGACATTAGGAAAATATTTCATCCTGGATAGTTAGACAATGCAACTGTTTGCCAAGTGAGGCTTCTGAGCCCCAGACACCAGTGGTGTGAAAGCACCTATCATTTCAGAGCTCCATCCAGCAGAACCAAGACACCTTCTTCCTAAGGATGCACAGCCCACAAGCACTCCCACACCATGTGCCAGCAGCTGAGGGGACAGGTGGTTTCAAATCAAAAATAACTACCATAAAACAGCTGGAACTTACATCCATGCCTTACAACCATCCCAATGTGTAGAAAGAATAGTAAATATGGCAGACAACCAGCTTGGCTTAACAGTGAAATCCTTGCTGATCTTAAACACAAAAAAGAAGCTTACAAGAAGTGGAAGATTGGACAAATGACCAGGGAGGAGTATAAAAATATTGCTCACGCATGCAGGAGTGAAATCAGGAAGGCCAAATCATACTTGGAGTTGCAGCTAGCAAGAGATGTTAAGAGTAACGAGAAGGGTTTCTTCAGGCATGTTAGCAACAAGAAGGAAGTCAAGAAAAGCGTGGGCCCCTTACTGAATGGGGGAGGCAACCTAATGACAGAGGATGTGGAAAAAGCTTAATGTACTCAATGCTTTTTTTGCCTCTGTCTTCACAAACAAGGTCAGCTCCCAGACTACTGCACTGGGCAGCACAGCATGGGGAGGAGGTGACCAGCCCTCTGTGGAGAAAGAAGTGGTTCGGAACTATTTAGAAAAGCTGGACGAGCACAAATCCATGGGGTCGGATGCGCTACATCCGAGAGTGCTAAAAGAGTTGTTTCAGAGTAGCAGCCCTGTTAGTCTGTATCTGCAAAAAGAAAAGGAATACTTGTGGCACCTTAAAGCAGTGGTCTCCAAACTTTTTGGCTCACGCACCCGCATGGTGAAGACGGGAAGACCTGCCACAGATGCGTCACCGAAGGAAGAAGACCAGAAGACCAGCCGCAGGCGCACTGCTGATGGAAGAAGACCGGAAGACCTGTCACAGACATGCCACCAATGGA
This sequence comes from Natator depressus, assembly GCF_965152275.1. Classification (NCBI taxonomy): domain Eukaryota; kingdom Metazoa; phylum Chordata; order Testudines; family Cheloniidae; genus Natator; species Natator depressus. The sequence continues at coordinate 40,572,788 of NC_134241.1, read as the reverse complement.
AGAAGAACGGAAGACTTACTGCAGGTGGGCCGCCAAAGGGGAACACCAGCTGTGGACCTGTAGAGCTGCCAACAAAGAAAAAAAACGGCAGAGTGCCGTCCGGCAGTGCTCCTAGTGCCGCGCACCCCCTGGGATCATCTCACACACCTCAGTTTGGAGACCACTGCCTTAGAGACTAACAAATTTATTTGAGCATAAGCTTTTGTGAGCTACATCCAATGAAGTAAGCTGTAGCTCACGAAAGCTTATGCTCAAATAAATTTGTTAGTCTCTAAGGTGCCACAAGTACTCCTTTTCTTTTTTTCTAAAGGAGTTGGTGGTTGTGATTGCAGAGACATTGGCCATTATCTTTGAAAACTCATGGCGATCGTGGGAGGTCCCGGACGACTGGAAAAAGGCTAATGTAGTGCCCATCTTTAAAAAAGGGAAGAAGGAGGATCCGGGGAACTACAGGCCAGTCAGCCTCACCTCAGTCCCTGGAAAAATCATGGAGCAGGTCCTCAAGGAATCAATTCTGAAGCACTTAGAGGAGAGGAAAGTGATCAGGAACAGTCAGCATGCATTCACCAAGGGCAAGTCATGCCTGACTAATCTAATTGCCTTCTATGACAAGATAACAAGCTCTGTGGATGAGGGAAAAGCAGTGGTCATGATATTCCTTAACTTTAGCAAAGCTTTTGATACGGTCTCCCACAGTATTCTTGCCAGCAAGTTAAAGAAGTATGGCCTAGATGAATGGACTATAAGGTGGATAGAAAGCTGGCTAGATTGTCGAGCTCAACTGGTAGTGATCAATGGCTCCATGTCTAGTTGGCAGCCAGTATCAAGCGGAGTGCCCCAGGGGTCGGTTCTGGGGCCAGTTTTGTTCACTATCTTCATAAATGATCTGCAGGATGGTGTGGATTGCACCCTCAGCAAATTTGCAGATTACACTAAACTGGGAGGAGAGGTAGATACGCTGGAGGGTTGGGATAGGATACAGAGGCACCTAGACAAATTGGAGGATTGGGCCAAAAAAAATCTGATGAGGTTCAACAAGGACAAGTGCAGACTCCTGCACTTAGGGTATAAGAATCCCATGCATCGCTACAGACTAGGGACCGAATGGCTCGGCAGCAGTTCTGCAGAAAAGGACCTGGGGTTACAGTGGACGAGAAGCTGGATATGAGTCAACAGTGTGCCCTTGTTGCCAAGAAGGCCAATGGCATTTTGGGATGTATAAGTAGGGGCATTGCCAGCAGATTGAGGGACTTGATCGTTCCCCTCTATTCGACATTGGTGAGGCCTCATCTGGAGTACTGTGTCCGTTTTGGGTACCACACGACAAGAAGGATGTGGAAAAATTGGAAAGCGTCCAGCAGAGGGCAACAAAAATTATTAGGGGACTGAAGCACATGACTTATGAGGAGAGGCTGAGGGAACTGGGATTCTTTCGTCTGCAGAAGAGAAGAATGAGGGGGGATTTGACAGCTGCTTTCAACTACCTGATAGGGGGTTCCAAAGAGGATGGATCTAGACTGTTCTCAGTGGTAGCAGATGACAGAACAAGGAGTATTGGTCTCAAGTTGCAATGGGGAAGGTTTAGGTTGGATATTAGGAAAAACTTTTTCACTAGGAAGATGGTGAAGCATTGGAATGCGTTACCTAGGGAGGTGGTGGAATCTCCTTCCTTTGAGGTTTTCAAGGTCAGGCTTGACAAAGCCCTGGCTGGGATGATTTAGTTGGGGATTGGTCCTGCTTTGAGCAGGGGGTTGGACTAGATGACCTCCTGAGGTCCCTTCCAACTCTGATATTCTATGATTCTATGACTGTTTGCGTGGTGGCTTGGAGGAGGGGTTTAGCCAGTGCTATTTTACCACTTACTGAACTGCTTCCTGTAGCTGGTGCTACGTTCACAGTGTGACTGGGCAGCTGCGTGGCCCCTCCAGTGACAGCAATGACCGGCTGTGATGCAGGGTGAACTGCAGGACTCTGGAGCTGTACCACAGTGGACTGAGAAAGCACCAGTGGCTGACCTAGAATGGAGACAGAAAGACAATGGTCACTGAGTGTTCAGTGGGGAATGGGGAATATGTTTTTATACTATCAATTTGTGGGGGGTGGTTTTGATGTGAGGGTAGGGAGGCTTCACTCCCAAAAGCACCCGGCACTGCTCCCTTTGGATTCAGTTCTTAAGCATCAATATACTCTCAAATAAAACTCAGTTAAACAAAACAAGTCTGCAGGGTTCTATATTTATTCCCCCAATTGCATATCAGTTTATAAACCAAAACACAGCTCTTCCATCTGCCACACCACAAATTTAATCTGGGATCAGATAATTCATCTAGACTTTTTCTGCTTCTTACACTATAACTAGTAGTCAGATTTTGCACTGAGAATTTAGCTGGCACTTTTGCTAATAATACACAAAGCAGAATAGAGTTCAGATCACTCTCTCAGAATTGTGCTGGCTCCTCCGGGCTCACAAGAGTAAACACCTGTTGGTGTCACTACGACAAGTGTAACAGCCTTAACAAGGCTGTGATCCCTAAGCCTTTTAGCACCCATCAACCCTTAACCAGGGGGCGGGGCTACTCAGGGCTACTCAGGGAGATCAAGGCTTTAAAAAGCCTGCTCCTAAGTGACCAGAGGAGCGGCTAACGGGAGTTTTGCGAGGGAGTTTACGGGGTAGTGTGAGCAGGAGCTAGAACTCAACTTTCTTTAAACTTAAAAGCCAAAAACACACCCTTGATATAAACAAAACAACAACAAAGAAACCAGTTGCAGGAGGAAAAAGAGAATACAGGCAGAAGTCCAGCAACAGAATGGGGGCTACCCAGTTTATTGCACCCAATGCAGCATGTATGATTACCTGCCCTATGGGCAGTTGGTGTATGTGTGCATTCGGTGCAAGGAGCTCCTGGCCTTCAGAGACCATGTACGGGCTTTGGAGACCAGAGTGGCTGAACTGGAGGAGCTGAGGGAGACAGAGAGGTATGTAGATGAGACTTTCCAGGACACAGTAGAACGGTCCCACCTCTGACAGCCTCTGTGCTGTTGAGGAGGATGAAAGTCCCAGGGAAGGAGAACATCTAACTGGAGCAGAGAGAAATAATCCCATAGTTGGGACCCTCCTTCAAGATGATGTTATGATATCCTCTTGCACTGAGGATACCTCTCCAGAAGAGGGAACTCCAGCTATTAGAAAGAGACAGGTATTAGTAATGGGCGATTCGATCACTGGAAACATAGATAGCTGGGTTTGCGATGACCGGGAGAACCGCATGGTGACTTGCCTGCCTGGTGCGAAGGTTGCGGATCTCTCGAGACATCTAGATAGACTTATGTGTAATGCTGGAGAGCAGCGGGTGGTCGTGTACATGTAGGTACCAACGACATAGGGAAGGATAGGAGAGAGGTCCTGGAGGCCAAATTTAGGCTGCTAGGTAAGAGACTGAAGTCCAGGACCTTCATGATAGCATTCTCTGAGACGCTCCCAGTTCCATGCACAGGGCCAGTTAGACAGGCAAAATTGCAGAGTCTCAATGCGTGGATGAGACAATGGTGTAGGGAGGAGGGGTTTAGATTTATTAGGAACTGGGGAAACTTTTGGGAAAGGGGGAGCCTATACAGGAAGGATGGGCTCCACCCAAACCAAAATGGAACCAGATAGCTGGCACTTAACATTAAAAAGGTTGTAGAGCAGTTTTTAAACTAAGGGCTGGGGGAATGCCAACAGGTATGGAGGAGCACATGGTTTGGACATCCCTTAGGGGTGGATCTATTAATAGAGAATCTCTATGTCCTAGTGAGGACGAGAGGATGGAAAATGATAAAATACAGGCAGGGTCTGATCAGAAACAGTCAAATAAAAAAGAGTCCCATTCAGTTACATCGTGTAATGGCAGACAGCTAAAAGGAGACACATTTTTAAAGTGTTTATACACCAATGCTAGAAGTCTACATAATAAAATGGGTGAACTAGAGTGCCTTGTATTAAATGAGGATAGTGATATAAAAGTCATCACAGAACCTTGGTGGAATGAGGTTAATCAATGGGATACAATAATACCAAGGTACAAAATATATCAGAAGGACAGAACAGGTCATGCTGGTGGGGGAGTGGCATTATATGTGAAAGAAGGCCTAGAATCAAATGAAGTAAAAATCGCAAATGAATCAAACTGTACCATAGAATCTCTATGGATAGAAATTCCATGCTCTAATAATAAGAATATAGCCGTAGGGATATATTACCGACCACCTGACCAGGATGGGGATAGTAACTGTGAAATGTTCAGGCAGATTAGAGAGGCTACTAAAATAAAAAACTCATTAATAATAATGGGGTATTTCATATTGACTGGGTACATGTCACCTCAGGATGGGATGCAGAGATAAAGTTTCTTGACACCTTAAATGACTGCTTCTTGGAGCAGCTGGTCCTGGAACTCACCAGAGGAGAGGCAATTCCTGATTTAGTCCCAAGTGCAGCACAGGATCTGGTCCAAGAGGTGAATATAGCTGGACTGCTTGGTAATAGTGACCATAATATAATTAAATTTAATATCCCTGTGGCAGGAAAAACACCACAGAAGCCCAACACTGTACCATTTAATTTCAGAAAGGGGAACTACACAAAAATGAGGTGGTTACTTAAACAGAAATTAAAGGGTACAGTGACAAAAGTGAAATCTCTGCAAGCAGCGTGGAAACTTTTTAAAGACACCATAATAGAGGGTCAACTTAAATATATACCCCAAATTAAAAAACATAGTAACAGCACCAAAAAAGAGCCTCCGTGGCTAAACAACAAAGTAAAAGAAGCAGTGAGAGGCAAAAAGGCATCCTTTAAAAAGAGGAAGTTAAATCCTAGTGAGGAAAATAGAAAGGAGTATAAATATTGGCAAATGAAGTGTAAAAATTCAATTAGGAAAGTCAAAAAAAATTTGAGGAACAGTTAGCCAAAGACTCAAAAAGTAATAGCAAATTTTCTTTTAAGTACATCAGAAGCAGAAAACCCGCTAAACAACTAGCGGGGCATTGAACGATCAAGGTGCTAAAGAAGCACTCAAGGACGATAAGGCCACTGCGGAGAAACTAAATTAATTCTTTGCATCGGTTTTCACTGCTGAGGATGTGAGGGAGATTCCCAAACCTGAGCCATTCTTTTTAGGTGACAGATCTGAGGAACTGTCCCAGATTGAGGTATCATTATACAAGCTTTTGGAACAAACTGATAAATTAAATAGCAGTAAGTCACCAGGACCAGACGGTATTCACCCAAGAGTTCTGAAGGAACTCAAATGTGAAATTGCAGTACTACTAAATGTAGTCTGTAACCTATCATTTAAATCAGCTTCTGTACCAGATGACTGGAGGATAGCTAATGTGACACCAATTTTTAAAAAGAGCTCCAGAGGTGATCCTGGCAATTACAGGCCTGTAAGCTTGACTTCAGTACCGGGCAAATTGATTGAAACTATAATAAAGAACAGAATTGTCAACATAGAGATGAACATAATTTGTTGAGGAAGAGTCAGCATGGTGTTAGTAAAGGGAAATCATGCCTCACCAATCTACTAGTATTCTTTGAAGGGGTCAACAAGCACGTGGACCAAGGGGATCCAGTGGATATAGTGTACTTAGATTTTCAGAAAGCCTTTGACAAGGTCCCTCACCAAAGGCTCTTATGCACAGTAAGTTGCCCCGAGATAAGAGGGAAGGTGCTCTTATGGATTGGTAACCGGTTAAAAGATGGGAAACAAAGGGTAGGTATAAATAGTCAGTTTTCAGAATGGAGAGAGGTAAATAGTGGTGTTCCCCACGGGTCTGTTCTGGGACGAGTCCTATTCAACATGTTCATAAATGTTCTACAAAAAGGGGTAAACAGTGAGGTGGCAAAATTTGCAGACGATACAAAATTACTAAAGATAGTTAAGACCCAGGAAGACTGCGAAGACCTACAAAAGGATCTCTCAAAACTGGGTGACTGGGCAACAAAATGGAAGATGAAAATAAAAGTTGATAAATGCAAAGTAAAGCACACTGGAAAACATAATCCCAACTATACATATAAAACGATGGGGTCTAAATTAGCTGTTACCACTCAAGAAAGAGATCTTGGAATCATTCTGGATACTTCTCTGAAAACATCCACTCAATGTGCAGCGGCAGTGAAAAAAGCGAACAGAATGCTCAGAAAAATTAAAAAGAAAGGAGTACTTGTAGCACCTTAGAGACTAACAAATTTATTTGAGCATAAGCTTTCGTGAGCTACAACTCACTTCATCGGGTGCATCTGATGAAGTGAGCTGTAGCTCACAAAAGCTTATGCTCAAATAAATTTGTTAGTCTCTAAGGTGTCACAATACTCTTTTTCTTTTTTGTGGATACAGATTAACACAGCTGCTACTCTGAAACCTGAGAATAATTAAGAAAGGGATAGATAATAAGACAGAAAATATCATGTTGCCTCTATATAAATCCATGGTACGCCTACATCTTGAATACTGTGTGCAGATGTGGTCACCCCATCTCAAAAAAGATATATTGGAATTGGAAAAGGATCAGAAAATGGCAACAAAAATTATTAGGGGTATCAAACGGCTTCCATATGAGGATTAATAAGACTGGGACTTTTCAGCTTGGAAAAGAGACGGCTAAGGGGAGATATGATTGAGGTCTATAAAATCATGACAGGTGTAGAAAAAGTAGATAAGGATAACATAACACAAGAACTAGGGGTCAGCAAATGAAATTAATAGGCAGCAGGTTTAAAACAAATAAAAGGAAGTATTTCTTCACACAACGCACAATCAACCTGTGGAACTCCTTACCAGAGGATGTTGTGAAGGCCAAGACCATAACAGGGTTCAAAAAAGAAAAAATCCAATCAGATGTGTATGCGCGCACGTGCACGTTGGCTGGAAGATTTTTCCCTTAGCAGCATCCGTCGGGTTGGCCTGGGCAGAGGGGTAGGAGGGTGGTTATTGGAATGGACATGAACAACACATCTCGAAGAACAACAGTTACGAGAAGTGAGTAACTGTTTTTTCTTCTTCAAGTGCTTGTTTATGTCCATTCCAATCAGATGACTCCCAAGCCAGATTTAGAAGGTGGGGTCAAAGCTGTCCACTGATTGGAGTACCACCCTTCCAAAGGCAGCATCGTCTCTGGCCTGACAAGTGATTGCATGCTGCATGGCGAAAGTGTGTATGGATGACCACGCTGCCGCGCTGCAGATTTCCTGGGTGGGAACTTGAGCCAGGAATGCCATCGATGAAGCCTGCACCCTGGTAGAATGCGCTGTTATCTGGGGCGTGGGAACCCCTGCTAGACTGTAGCATTCACTAATACAGGCCACAATCCATGATGAAATTCGCTGGGCTGAAACTGGCTGACCCTTCATCTTGTCTGCCACTGCAAAGAAGAGCTGGACTGACTTCCTGAATGGTTTCATCCTCTCGATGTAAAAAGCCAGCACTCTGAGGATGTCCAGACTGTGGAGCCTCTGCTCCCTGGCTGCTTGAATGAGGTTTAGGGTAGAAAACTGGAAGGAAAATGTTCTGGTTGATGTGGAACTGCGACACAACCTTCGGGAGGAAAGCCAGATGGGGTCTGAGCTGAACCTTGTCCTTAAAAAATACGGTGTAAAAATGGAATATCGACACCTTCCACCTTGATCCCTGGCCCTGTCAGGAAATGTGTCGCCATATGTCCTCTGCTTTTCCAGGGATACCTGGGCAGGAGGATCCCAAAAGAAAAAAAAAGGGGTGGAGTGTAAGGATAAGGGGTGGAGTATCAGAGAGAAGGCTTTGAATCCTTTGACCATGGGATGGTGTTCCAAGAAGGAGGAGTGCTAGGCAGACACGGGCTCCACCTAACGAAGAGAGGGAAGCAGGCTGGCTTCGCAAGCAGGCTCACAAACCTAGTGAGGAGGGCTTTAAACAAGGTTCACTGGGGGAAGGAGACCAAAGCCCTGAGGTAAGTGGGGAAGTGGGATACCGGGAGGAAGCACGAGCAGGAGCGCGCAAGAGGGGAGGACTCCTACCTCATACTGAGAAAGCGGGACGATCAGCGAGTTATCTTAAGTGCCTATACACAAATGTAAGAAGCCTGGGAAACAAGCAGGGAGAACTGGAAGGCCTGGCACAGTCAAGGAATTATGATGTGACTGGAATAACAGAGACTTGGTGGGATAACTCACATGACTGGAGTACTGTCATGGATGGACATAAACTGTTCAGGAAGGACAGGCAAGGCAGAAAAGGTGGGAGAGTTGCATTGTATGTAAGAGAACAGTATGACCGCTCAGAGCTCCGGTATGAAACTGCAGAAAAAACGAAAGTTTCAGAGTAGCAGCCGTGTTAGTCTGTATCCGCAAAAAGAACAGGAGTACTTGTGGCACCTTAAAGACTAACAAATTTATTAGAGCATAAGCTTTCGTGGGCTACAGCCCACTTCATCGGATGCATACAGTGGCAAATACAGTAGGACGATTTTATATACACAGAGAACATGAAACAGCGGGTCTTACCATGCACACTATAACGAGAGTGATCAGTTAAGGTGACCAATTACTAGCAGGAGAGAAAAAAAACCTTTTCTAGTGATAATCAAGGTGGGCCATTTCCAGCAGCTGACAAGAATATGTGACAAACAGTAGGAGGGAAAAATAAACATGGGAAAATAGTTTTACTTTCTGTAATGACACATCCACTCCCAGTCTTTATTCAAGCCTAAATTAATGGTGTCCAGTTTCCAAATTAATTCCAATTCAGCAGTCTCTCGTTGGAGTCTGTTTTTGAAGCTTTTGTTGAAGAATTGCCACTTTTAGGTCTGTAATCGAGTGACCAGAGAGACTGAAGTGTTCTCCGACTGGTTTTTGAATGTTATAATTCTTGACGTCTGATTTGTGTCCATTTATTCTTTTACGTAGAGACTGTCCAGTCTGGCCAATGTATTTGGCAGAGGGGCATTGCTGGCACATGATGGCATATACCACATTGGTAGATGTGCAGGTGAACGAGCCTCTGATAGTGTGGCTAATGTGATTACGCCCTATGATGGTGTCCCCTGAACAAATATGTGGACACAGTTGGCAACGGGCTTTGTTGCAAGGATAGGTTCCTGGGTTAGTGGTTTTGTTGTGTGGTTGCTGGTGAGTATTTGCTTCAGGTTGGGGGGCTGTCTGTAAGCAAGGACTGGCCTGTCTCCCAAGATCTGTGAGAGTGATGGGTCATCCTTCAGAATAGGTTGTAGATGCTTGATGATGCGCTGGAGAGGTTTTAGTTGGGGGCTGAAGGTGATGGCTAGTGGCGTTCTGTTATTTTCTTTGTTGGGCCTGTCCTGTAGTAGGTGACTTCTGGGAACTCTTCTGGCTCTGTTAATCTGTTTCTTCACTTCAGCAGGTGTGTACTGTAGTTGTAAGAATGCTTGACAGAGATCTTGTAGGTGTTTGTCTCTGTCTGAGGGGTTGGAGCAAATGCGGTTGTATCGTAGAGCTTGACTGTAGACAATGGATCGTGTGATGTGGTCTGGATGAAAGCTGGAGGCATGTAGGTAAGTATAGCGGTCAGCAGGTTTCCGGTATAGGTTGGTGTTTATGTGACCATCGCTTATTAGCACCGTAGTGTCCAGGAAGTGGATCTCTTGTGTGGACTGGTCCAGGCTGAGGTTGATGGTGGGATGGAAATTGTTGAAATCATGGTGGAATTCAACAAGGGCTTCTTTTCCATGGGTCCAGATGATGATGTCATCAATGTAGCGCAAGTAGAGTAGGTGCATTAGGGGATGAGAGCTGAGGAAGCGTTGTTCTAAGTCACCCACAAAAATGTTGGCATACTGTGGGGCCATGTGGGTACCCATAGCAGTGCCGCTGATTTGAAGGTATACATTATCCCCAAATGTGAAATAGTTATGGGTGAGGACAAAGTCACAAAGTTCAGCCACCAGGTTTGCCGTGACTTATCGGGGTACTGTTCCTGATGGCTTGTAGTCCATCTTTGTGTGGAATGTTGGTGTAGAGGCCAAAATAAACTATTTCCCCAAGTTTATTTTTCCCCCCTACTGTTCCTCACACGTTCTTGTCAACTGCTGGAAATGGCCCATCTTGATTATCACTGCAAAAGGGTTTTTTTTTTCTCCTGCTGGTAACAGCTCACCTTAACTGATCACTCTCTATATAGTGTGCATGGTAACACCCATTGTTTCATGTTCTCTGTGTATATAAAATCATCCTATTCTATTTTCCACTGCATGCATCCGATGAAGTGGGCTGTAGCCCATGAAAGCTTATTCTCAAAAAAATTTGTTAGTCTCTAAGGTGCCACAAGTACTCCTGTTCTTTTTGAGAAAAACCTGAGAGTCTCTAGATTAAGTTTAGAAGTGTGAGCAACAAGGGTGATGTCGTGGTGGGAGCCTGCTACAGACCACCAGACCCGGGGGATGAGGTGGAAGGGGCTTTCTTCCGGCAACTAACGGAAGTTACTAGATGGCAGGACCTGGTTCTCATGGGAGACTTCAATCACCCGGATATCTGCTGGAAGAGCAATACAGCAGTGCACAGACAATCCAGGAAGTTTTTGGAAAGCATAGGGGACAATTTCCTGGTGCAAGTGCTGGAGGAACCAACTAGGGGCAGAGCTCTTCTCGACCTGCTGCTCACAAACCAGGAAGAATTAGTAGGGGAAGCGAAAATGGATGGGAACCTGGGAGGCAGTGACCATGAGATGGTCGAGTTCAGCATCCTGACACAAGGAAGAAAGGAGAGCAGCAGAATACGGACCCTGGACTTCAGAAAAGCAGACTTTGACTCCCTCCGGGAACTGATGGGCAGGATCCCCTGGGAGAACAACATGAGGGGGAAAGCAGTCCAGGAGAGCTGGCTGTATTTTAAAGAATCCTTATTGAGGTTGCAGGAACAAACCATCCCAATGTGTAGAAAGAATAGTAAATATGGCAGATGAACAGCTTGGCTTAACAGTGAAATCCTTGCTGATCTTAAACACAAAAAAGAAGCTTACAGGAAGTGGAAGATAGGACAAATGACCAGGGAGGAGAATAAAATATTGCTCACGCATACAGGAGTAAAATCAGGAAGGTCAAATCAGACTTGGAGTTGCGACTAGCAAGAGATGTTAAGAGTAACAAGAAGGGTTTCTACAGGTATGTTAGCACCAAGAAGAAAGTCAAGGAAAGTGTGGGCCCTTTACTGAATGAGGGAGGCAACCTAGTGACAGAGGATGTGGAAAAAGCTAATGTACACAATGCTTTTTTTGCCTCTGTCTTCACGAACAAGGTCAGCTCCCAGACTACTGCACTGGGCAGCACAGCATGAGGAGGAGGTGACCATCCCTCTGTGGAGAAAGAAGTGGTTCGGGACTATTTTAAAAAGCTAGACGAGCACCAGTCCATGGGGCCGGATGCAATGCATCCAAGGGTGCTAAAGGAGCTGGCGGATGTGATTGCAGAGCCATTGGCCATTATAATACAGCCAATGGGGGGAGGGATAGCTCAGTGGTTTGAGCATTGGCCTGCTAAACCCAACGTTGTGAGTTCAATCCTTGCGGGGGCCATTTAGGGATCTGGGGCAAAAATTGGGGATTGGTCCTGCTTTGAGCAAGGGGTTGGACTAGATGACTTCCTGAGGTTCCTTCCAAACCTGATATTCTATGATTCAGGGTGATCGGGGGAGGTCCTGGAAGACTGGAAAAAGGCTAATGTAGTGCCCATCTTTAAAAAAGGGAAGGAGGAGGATCCTGGGAACTACAGACTGGTTAGCCTCACTTCAGTCCCCGGCAAAATCATGGAGCAGGTCCTCAAGGAATCCATTTTGAAGCACTTGGAGGAGAGGAAAGTGATCAGGAACAGTCAGCATGGATTCACCAAGGGCAAGTCTTGCCTGACTAACCTAATTGCCTTCTATGACGAGATAACTGGCTCTGTGGATGAGGGGAAAGCAGTGGACATGTTATTCCTTGACTTTAGCAAAGCTTTTGATACGGTCTCCCATAGTATTCTTGCCAGCAAGTTAAAGAAGTATGGGCTGGATGAATGGAATATAAGGTGGATAGAAAGCTGGCTAGATCGTCGGGCTCAACGGGTAGTGATCAATGGCTCCATGTCTAGTTGGCAGCCAGTATCAAGCGGAGTGCCCCAAGGGTCGGTTCTGGGGCCGGTTTTGTTCAATATCTTCATAAATGATCTGGAGGATGGCGTGGACTGCACCCTCAGCAAGTTTGCAGATGACACTAAACTGGGAGGAGTGGCAGATATGCTGGAGGGTAGGGATAGGATACAGAGGGACCTAGACAAATTGGAGGATTGGGCCAAAGGAAACCTGATGAGGTTCAACAAGGACAAGTGCAGACTCCTGCACTTAGGATATAAGAATCCCATGCATCGCTACAGACTAGGGACCGAATGGCTCGGCAGCAGTTCTGCAGAAAAGGACCTCGGGGTTACAGTGGACGAGAAGCTGGATATGAGTCAACAGTGTGCCCTTGTTGCCAAGAAGGCTAATGGCATTTTGGGATGTATAAGTAGGGGCATTGCCAGCAGATCGAGGGACTTGATCGTTCCCCTCTATTCGACATTGGTGAGGCCCCATCTGGAATATTGTGTCCAATTTTGGGCCCCACACGACAAGAAGGATGTGGAAAAATTGAAAAGCGTCCAGAAGAGGGCAACAAAAATTATTAGGGGGCTGGAGCACATGACTTATGAGGATAGGCTGAGGGTACTGTGATTGTTTAGTCTGCGGAAGAGAAGAATGAGGGGGGATTTGATAGCTGCTTTCAACTACCTGAAGCGGGGTTCCAAAGAGGATGGATCTAGACTGTTCTGGGTGATAGCAGATGACAGAACAAGGAGTAATGGTCTCAAGTTACAGTAGGGGAGGTTCAGGTTGCATGTTAGGAAAAACCTTTTCACTAGGAGGGTGGTGAAGCAGTGGAATGAGTTACCTCGGGAGGTGGTCGAATCTCCTTCCTTAGAGGTTTCCAAAGTCAGGCAAATGACAAAGCCGTGGCTGGGATGATTTAGTTGGGGACTGGTCCTGCTTTAAGCAGGGGGTTGGACTAGATGACCTCCTGAGGTCCCTTCCAACTCTGATATTCTATGACTCTATGATTCTATGGTATAGATATTCAGGCCTGTCTGCAAAGGCCTATACTTTAAGAATTTAGGTGTATTTCTATCATTTAGCTAGTTATAGAGGTATAAAAGAAAGAATCAAAATCACTGTCTGCCGGTGTAAGAGCCTTCTTTTACTGTGAAAGTCTGAGGCCCTGTTCTTAGGCTAAGGCCTTTGGCTAAGCAGCTGGGAAGCTGGGAAGCAAATGGTCACATCCTCACCAGTCACACTGACATAAGGTGCTACTGGGCTGTTAGGAATACAATCCTGTCCTGATAATGCCCATCACCTCCAGAGAAAGGGAAGAGCCTAGAAGATGTAAAAGGAAACTTAGTTTGATTGCATCCTGTCTGGGAAGAACTCATTTATCAATAGCTGGGATGTGAAATCCTCATTTCTTTGTTGTCTCTGTAGTCCCCATTTTCCTATTTCAGAGTGGTAGCCGTGTTAGTCTGTATCAGCAAAAAGAATGACGAGTATTTGTGGCACCTTAGAGACTAACGAATTTATTTGGGCATAAGCTTTCGTGCCCAAATAAATTTGTTAGTCTGTAAGGTACCACAAGTACTCCTCACTTCCCTGTTGTTTTTCTGTATAATCTCTGTCTGGTTCTGTGATTTTTCTGTCTGCTGTATAATTAATTTTGCTGGGTATAAACCTAATTAAGGTGGTGGGATATAATTGGTTAGATAATCATGTTACAATATGTTAGGATTGGTTAGTTAAATTTCAGGAAAATGATTGGTTAAGGTATAGCTAAGCAGAACTCAAGTTTTACTATATAGTCTGTGGTCAATCAGGAATTAAGGGGGGGAATGGGAACAGGGAATGGGAGTGGGGGAACTGGAATTACGTTTCACTAAGGGGGGGAATAGAAACAGGGAATGGGAACAGGGACACAGGTAAGGCTCTGTGGTGTCAGAGCTGGGAAGGGGGGCACTAAGGAAGGAAATTGGAATCATTGCTTGCTGGAAGTTCATCCCAATAAACATCGAATTGTTTGCACCTTTGGATTTCAGGTATTGTTGCTCTCTGTTCATGTGAAAAAGACCAGGGAAGTGAGTGGCTGAAGGAATAAGCCCTCTAACAGCCCTGAGCTCAGACACCATCCGGGCTGAGGTTACTGCCACCAGGAACGCGACCTTGTAAGAGAGGTAGAGCAGGGAGCATGTTGCTAAAGGCTCAAAGGGATGCCCCATGTGTCGAGAGAGGACCAAGTTGAGGTCCCAGGCAGGAACCGGTTGGGGGACGTGCAGGTACAACCTGTCAAGCCCCTTCAGGAAGCGGCTGACCATAGGGTTAGCAAAAACTGAGCTGCCCTGTGCTCCTAGATGGAAAGCCAAGATGGCAGCCAAGTGCACTCTTATAGAAGGCAATGAGAGGCCCTCCTGCTTCAGGTGTAAAAGATAGTCCAAAATGTGGGGCACTGAGGCTCGCGTCAGGGGCGACTCGCCCCTGTGCCAATCAGACTGAAAATCTCTTCCACTTGGCAAAGTACGTGGCCCTCGTCGAGGGCTTCCTACTGCCAAGGAGGACTTGTCTGACCTGGTCTGAACAGGAAAGTTCCAAAGGGTCAACCATGGAGCTTCCATGCTGTGAGATGGAGCGACTGCAGGTTCAGGTGTTGGAGACGTCCGTGGTCCTGTGTGAGAAGGTCCGGGAAGAGCGGTAAGGTAATCGGGCTCCCACGAACATGTCTCGGAGAGACGTGCACCAGTGCTGACGGGGCCAGGCCGGTGCTATGAGAATGACCCGAGCACGTATAGAAGGCGTATAGAAGGCCCCCCCAATGGAGGAGGAACACGTCCACTGTGGAACCCAGGCTGTGATTCTGGAAGGAGCAGAACTGCTGACACTTCCTGTTGCGTCGCGTGGCAAAGAGGTCGATCAAGGGACATCCCCACCTCTGGAAGACTGAACATGCGACGTCCGGGCGAAGGGACAACTCGTGACTGCGGAACGATCTGCTGAGGTGGTCCAACAGCTCGTTCTGAACCCCAGGGAGGTACGGTGCCTGCAGGTCGACTGAATGTTCTACACAGAAGTCCCATAGCATGAGGGCTTCCTGGAACAGGGAAGAGGAGCGTGCAGCCCCATTTGTTGATATAGAACATCGCAGTCGTATTGTCCATCATGACCGATACGCATTGTCTGGTTAGATGGGGTGGAATGTCTGGCACACTAGGTGCACCGCTCTGAGCTCTCTGACATTGATATGGAGTCGGAGATCTGCTTGCGACCAGAGGCCCTGAGTCCTGTGGTCCCCCAGATGAGCTCCCCATCCCAAAACTGACGCGTCCATCACCAGCACCAGGGATGGCTGTGGGGCAGCGAAGGGAACTCCTGAGCACACCTGCTGAACATCTGTCCACCACTGGAGCGAGTCGAGGATAGGGCAAGGCAGGGTCATGATCCTGTCCAAGTTGTCTCAGGCAGGTCGGTATACTGACGCAAGCCACGACTGAAGCAGCTGAAGCCTGAGCCTGGCATGTCGTACCACATATGTACAGGCTGCTATGTGCCCAAGAAGTTTCAGGCAATTTCTCACGGTGGTGGGGAACTGAACAAGTCCCTGGATCATGCTGTTGAGGGCCTGAAATCTCACCTGCAGGAGGAATGCAACGGTAGCAGATGACAGAACGAGGAGTAATGGTCTCAAGTTGCAATGGGGGAGGTTTAGATTGGATATTAGGAAAAACTTTTTCAGTAAGAGGGTGGTGAAACACTGGAATGCGTTACCTAGGGAGGTGGTAGAATCTCCTTCCTTTAAAGTTTTTAAGATCAGGCTTGACAAAGCCCTGGCTGGGATGATTTAACTGGGAATTGGTCCTGCTTCGAGCAGGGGGTTGGACTAGATGACCTTCTGGGGTCCCTTCCAACCCTGATATTCTATGATTCTATGAATGCCCTAGCTTGGGTTGAGTCCAGTACCGTCCCTATGAACTCTATCCTCTGGACTGGGGACAGAGTCAATTTTGCTTCGTTCAGGAGCAGACCCAGGTTCTTGAAGGTGGCTCTGATAAACACAACCTGAGCTTCCACGTGTGCCCTAGAGTGGCCTTTGATCAGCCAGTCGTCGAGGTACAGAAACACCTGTACCTGATGTCTCCACAGAAAGGCGGTGACGATTGCCATGCACTTCGTGAATACGCAAGGTGCTGCTCACAGGCTGAACAGGAGGACAGTAAATTGGTAATGGGACCCATTGACCACAAACCGGAGGAAGTTTCTGTGGTTGTGTGTGATTGCAATGTGAAAATATGCACCCTTCAAAACAAGGGCAGCATACCAGTCTACTGGATCCAGTGAAGGAATGGAGGCCAGGGAGACCATGCGGAACCCGAGTTTCCTCACGAACTCTTTGAGGTTGGGCAGGTCCAGGATAGGCCTAAGGCTGCCCTTGGCTTTCGGTATTAGGAAATAGTGGGAATAGAATCCCTCTTCCCTGTGTTCCAGAGAAACCTCCTCCAACGCCCCTAGTGCTAGAAGCGACGGCACCTCCTGAATGAGAAGCTGCTCGTGAGAAGGGTCCCTGAAGAGGGATGGGGAAGGGGGGTGGAAGAGCGGGAGGGCACAGAACTGGATGGAGTATCCCCTCTCTACCATGCGGAGCACCCAGCAGTCCAAAGAGATATGGGACCATGCATGGTAGAAGTGGGATAGTCAGGAGGAAAAGGTAAGGCGGGGTAGATCCAGTCTCTGATCCGGAACGCCATCCTCAATCGCACCTTCAAAAGAATCATAGAATCATAGAATATCAGGGTTGGAAGGGACCCCAGGAGGTCATCTAGTCCAACCCCCTGCTCGAAGCAGGACCAATTCCCAGTTAAATCATCCCAGCCAGGGCTTTGTCAAGCCTGACCTTAAAAACCTCTAAGGAAGGAGATTCTACCACCTCCCTAGGTAACGCATTCCAGTGTTTCACCACCCTCTTAGTGAAAAAGTTTTTCCTAATATCCAATCTAAACCTCCCCCATTGCAACTTGAGACCATTACTCCTCGTTCTGTCATCTGCTACCATTGAGAACAGTCTAGAGCCATCCTCTTTGGAACCCCCTTTCAGGTAGTTGAAAGCAGCTATCAAATCCCCCCTCATTCTTCTCTTCTGCAGACTAAACAATCCCAGCTCCCTCAGCCTCTCCTCATAAGTCATGTGCTCTAGACCCCTAATCATTTTTGTTGCCCTTCGCTGGACTCTCTCCAATTTATCCACATCCTTCTTGTAGTGTGGGGCCCAAAACTGGACACAGTACTCCAGATGAGGCCTCACCAGTGTCGAATAGAGGGGAACGATCACGTCCCTCGATCTGCTCGCTATGCCCCTACTTATACATCCCAAAATGCCATTGGCCTTCTTGGCAACAAGGGCACACTGTTGACTCATATCCAGCTTCTCGTCCACTGTCACCCCTAGGTCCTTTTCCGCAGAACTGCTGCCTAGCCATTCGGTCCCTAGTCTGTAGCGGTGCATTGGATTCTTCCATCCTAAGTGCAGGACCCTGCACTTATCCTTATTGAACCTCATCAGATTTCTTTTGGCCCAATCCTCCAATTTGTCTAGGTCCTTCTGTATCCTGGCTTAGGGCCAGGGGGAGGCTGGCTTAGGGCCAGGGGGAGGCTTGGGCTGGCCCGAGCTTTGACAAGTGGAGCTCCTCTTGTCAAAGCTCCTCCTGCCGCTCCTGTTCCTCCTCCAAGAACCATCCTGGAGGTTCTGTTCCTGGAACCTTTGAGGAGGTTGTGGGTGGAAGTGTCTCCGCTGCATGGTGGGGGTGTGCAGGCCCAAGGATCTGAGGGTGGCCCAGGAGTCTTTTAGGCTGTGGAGCCGTTTGTCTGTCTTCTCTGAAAACAGAGTCTCACCCTCAAACGGGAGGTCCTGAATCATTTGCTGGACCTCATAGGGTAACCCCGAAATTTGTAGCCAAGCCCCACGTCACATAGCTACCCCCATCACTATCACTCTGGTGGTGGAGTCTGCAGCATCTAATGGTGCCTGCAAGGAGGTCCAGGAGACCAGTTTCCCTTCTTCCACCTAGGCAGTGAACTCCAACCAGGAATCCGAAGGGACAAGCTCCCTGAACTTAGCCATTGCTGCACAGATGTTATAAGAGTACCTGCTCACAATGGCCTGTTGGTTAGCAATATGGAATTGCAAACCACTCGTTGAGTAGACCTTTCTACCCACAAGATCAAGGCATTTAGCGTCCCTATTCTTTGGGGAGGGACCCTGGAAGCCCTGTCTCTCCCGCTGGTTAGCTGCATCAACCACCAGGGAGTCAGGAGGCAGGTGGGAGTACAGATGCTTGAACCCTCTGGAGAGCACAAAATACCGCCATTTGTTGAGTTTGGCAGTAGGTGGCAAGGATGCCGGCATCTGCCACAGGGTTTTAGTGGTGTCCAAAACCGTCTTTATAAGGGGCAAGGCTATGCGTGAAGGTCCCGAGGGTGTGAGGATGTCCACCATGGAATCTGTGTCCTCTACCACCTCCTCAGCCTTGATGCCCAGAGGACAACAGAGTCTTGCAGCAGTTGCTCCGCAGGGGCTATGGCCACCCCCACCAATGCTTCATTCGGCGACAAGGAGGAAGAAGCATGTGCCAGTACTGGAAGCTCCCTACCATCTGCCCCTGAGGGGTCACATGACTCCCGGGGCAGCGTTGGAGGAAGTGGTGCTGCTGACGGTGCCAGGGCCATATGTGTCAGAACAGGCATCAGCATCATCAACAGTCTCATCAGAGGGAGTTGTGTCGGCACATTCACAGGAGCCGCCAGAGTCGAGGGGCCCGGTGCCGACATCGGCACCGGGGCCATAGGTGCCTGCAGCGAGGTCAATGTCGACAAGGGTGCAGGCATGGGAGATGGGTGTGTCGATGCTGTGAAAGGCGGTGCCGAGGTCGGAGCTGACAACGGAGCTGGAGGCAAAGGCATCGGGACCATAGGCAACAAGGGCAGATGCACAGCGGAAGGTGGCACGAAAGTGGCGGAGGCCACGGAAGATGTTGCTGAGCATGGACCTTGTGAAAAGCCCAGGGGGTCCAGAAGGGCCACTAAGACGGGTTCTGCCACTGCGGAGGCCATGCCTGAGGCGCTCTTCTGTCTCTACCAGACCTCGATCTACGACTTCTGCTCCTACTCAGACTCCAAGGTCTAAGACACTGAAGACCACGGAGGAGCCGATCCTCGATGCCCCAAACGTCGAGAGCTTGGGGAGCGGGTAGGCGCTGATGGACAAGGCGAGGGGGTGTGTCTCGACATCATAGCCAGCTTCCCCTTCAAATGTACCAGAGGACGCAGATCCACCAGCTCTGTGTAGGCGCCGGTGATCCAGGCGGGGCCAGACTCAACTGCCGCACCTGGGCAGGAATTGACATGGCCCCGGGAGGAGATCCCGAGGAGTGGCCCGCCTGGGGTCGCACATCTCACAGCTTAGCCAGAGGAGAACAGTTGTCCGACTTCCTCTTATTTTGAGGCATCGGCGAGTGGGAGCAGTGACTACTGTCGGATGGGCCCAGTGAGGAGCCGTGACAGTGCCGAGCATCCCTGGAAGAGTTCTTCCTTGGCGCCGAGCTCGCCAACGGCGCCAGAGAGCTCCGCGTCGAGGACGACGCTGTAGGGGTCAGGTCTCTCGAGCCTGGGTCAGAGTGGGGGCGTACAGTTGCCTCCAGAAGGATCACCTTGAGCCGCTGTTCCCTTTCTTTAAGAGTTCTCGGACAGAACTTGCGGCAGATCTTACAGAGATCTTTCTGATGGGTGTCCATCAGGCACCATAGACACAACGAGTGCAGGTCACTCTTCGGCATGTGCTTGGCACAGGCCCACACAGTTCTTGATACCCGGACACTGCGGCATACCATGGCACCGGGAACTGGAGTAAGGGGGAAAACCCCCAACAAACTCTAAACTAAATTCTAGTAACTTGAACAACTCTAAGAACTATATACAACAGAATAGAGAGGAAACTTGCTGAGCAAGAGCCAAGGGAACTTCCAGCCACCGTCACTGGCAGTACGAAGGAACTGAAGTGGTGGTGGGTCGGCAGGGCTATATATTAGGCGCCATGAGGGTGCGACTGCATGGGGCGCCCAGGCCGACCCGACGGATGCTGCTAAGGAAAAAGTCTTCCGGCCAACGTGCACGTGCACACACCTGATTGGAATGGACATGAACAAGCACTCGAAGAAGAACTAGATAAATTCACAGAGGATAGGTTCATCAATGGCTATTAGCCAGGATGGGCAGGGATGATGTCCCTAGCCTCTGTTTGCCAGAAGCTGGGAATGAGCGACAGGGGCTGGATCACTTGATGATTACCTGTTCTGTTCATTCCCTCTGGGGCACCTGGCACTGGCCACTGTCGGAAGACAGGATATGGGGCTGACCCAGTAGGGCCATTCTTACGTTCTTATGTTATGTTCTTATCATTAACTCCAAATATGACTAATGTATAGCACTTTATAAATATTAACTAGTCTATTAAATATTCTTCTCACCCCCCCAACAGAGGTGTTATCCCCAGTAAGAGATGGAGACACCATGGCACAGACAGACAAAGTGACTTGCCCAAGGATACCACAGGAAGTCTGTTGCAAAGCCAGGAATAGAACACAGGTGCTTTAACTCTGGGGAAAAAGGCTACTTACCATTAGATGTAGCTCTTCGAGGGTCTCCTCTGCACAGTCACACTCATGGGATTCAAGGCAAGTGCACTGCAATGATCCAGAACCTAATGCTCCATTGGGGCTTGCACAAACATCACTTCGAGGCACTGAATGTTCAGAGGTTATAAAAAGGTTGGTGCTAGCCCTAAGCACCTCAGTTCCTCTCTCCTCAGCTCCAGTCCAACCACATGTAGGGAACTCCAAGAAGGAGGGGAGTGTGAACATGAGGAATCATCCCTTGAAGAACTACATTTATTGGCGAACAACCTCTCTTTCTGCAGGGACCTCTGCTGTGCGGAGCCCCCACTTCACACTGGTAATGGGAAAGAGCCACTGCTGCCTCCAGTGGGCCCTGATTAATTAGAGGGTAAGCTGAAAAAGGAGCTTGTCCCACCACCCGCACAAAAAAAATTAACCCTGACTTGCTGTGGCAGCCCACATCCTATTGGAGGATGGGAATGGTGCTCCAGAGCAGGACATTAACCCTGCCCATGTGGGGACAGCAGTTGGTTGCACGCCATCTAGTTGGCGGTGGGCCAACTGACTGGCACAGGGCAGTGTTGGTAGAAGGTTGTACAAGTTTGAACAAGGAGCACATATTACTGCTGCTGAAGGGAACAGGGCCAAATGAAGCCTGAACCCCAAGTAAGGAGATGGCCCAGGGAGCAAGAGAGGTTTTCAGCCTGGCTGTGGTTGTACGAGCAGCTCAGACCTGTGAAGGAAATCTTACTAGCACAGCAGTCACAGAAACAGACAGCTGGAGACACAGCAAGGACCAGCATTCACCACCCTGAGCTTGCATTGCACCGAAGCATCAGCTACTACAAACGGCGGGGTGGGGGGGGGAGAGTTGGGTGGTTAAGTTAAGAATACTCAGTTATGTAAGCACTGGGGATTCTGCAGTGCATTATTGTTAGAGTTAGGTGTTTCTTCTCCAAGGGCCACTTAATGGTCCCTTTTACTAGTTCTGGTTATGCATCCACATAAAGTCAGTGCCATTGTGTCTGAGAACAGGGTAAATCCTTGCCTCCTCAAGGACATGGCTCAAACTGAGCCGGTACTCAGTGGCACAGCACATTGGCACAGGCTGCAGCCTATAGATACAGGCATTGGTATAAGTTAAGGCAGGAATGCATACAGCCTACAAGCCTCAAGGCCTGTAGTACAGTAACTCCTCACTTAAAGTCATCCTGGTTAACATTGTTTCGTTGATACGTTGCTGATCAATTAGGAAACATGCTAGTTTAAAGTTGTGCAATGCTCCCTTATAACTTGTTTGGCAGCTGCCTGCTTTGTCTACTGCTTGCAGGATTCTCTGGAAGAGCAGCCCCTCCTCGTGGGGATTAGAACCAGGGGGGGCCAGCAGCCCCCCCCCCATCAGCTCCACAAAATTCCCAGCTCAGCAGCTGCAGCAGTTTAGCTGTATGTCCCCCCACTGCCATGCTTCTCCTGACCTGCCCTCTACCTTGGAGCTGCTCCCGGGAGCTTCCTGCTTGCTAGGGGATGAGGGGAGAGGGGTGCTGATGTCAGGATGTCCCCCTGTTCCTGCTCCCCCCATCCCTGCTCCATACCTCCTCTCCACAAAGCATAGGAGGGGACAGTCACATGGCTGGGGACAGAATGGGGGGAGCTTGCAGGAAGCTATTGCTTCCGGTCTGAACTGGCTGATCTGTTTAAAAGGGCAACGTACTTGAAGTGCGGTCAGCATACTTAAAGGGGCAATGCACGTCTCTCTCTCTCACTCATGCATGCACCCCCCAGCACTTTGGAAAGTCAGCACCTGTGCAGCTATGCATGTGCTGTCAGGAGGAGGAAGTGGTGTGCTCCAGCTGGATAGCGTGGGTTCATCATCATGTTCAGTTTTTGCAGGGAAGTGTTTGCAGCTACTGCCCTGCATCTGCACGGCAGTGGGGGGACATACAGCTAAAGTGCTGCCTTGTAGAGTGTGAGGCTACATTAACAGCAGCATATTAACCCTTGCAGGCTCAGCCGAGTGCTAGCTCATCATTTAGCAGAAAGGCATTCCCTGGAAAATATTCCACCCTCTTACTCCACAACCTCAACCAAGCTTTATAATCATTCATTGCTGTGTACAATATTAAACTGTTTGTTTAAAACTGTTTAAAACTGTTTAAAACTTATACTGTATATGTATATAATGTCTTTTGTCTGGTGAAAAAAATGTCCCTGGAACCTAACCCCCACTATTAACATTAATTCTTATGGGGAAATTGGATTCACTTGACATCATTTTGCATAAAGTCGCATTTTTCAGGAACATAACTACAACATTAAGAGAGGAGTTACTGTACAATAGCTTAGCTAAACTAATCAAGGCATAAGGCCCAAAAAGCATAAACAGATAACCTGGAGTAATCCTAGATCACAAGATAAACCTCTACTCCGATATAACGCGACCCGATATAACGCGGGTTTGCATACAACACGGTAATGCTCCAACACGCTGCTCTGAGCAGCACGTTAAGGGTGCTGGGCCAGGACCGAGGGGCTGGATAAGGAGCAGAGGGTCTCGGGGTGGGGGAGCCCCTGACCGCCCAGAGTCTGGGAGGCAGGAGCTGGGGGGGGGCACTTTTTGGGGGGCCCGCAGTCCCAGAGTGGCCCGGGGGATTAGCGGGGGGCCAGGAGCAGCCCGCTCCACTTCCCCAGCCCCAGTCGTGTCACTCAGGGGAGGGGGCTTGGGGGAAGGGATCCCCCCTGCACTCACCAGCAGCGGCGGAAGTGGAGTAGCCTGGCCCCAGCCCACTCCACTCTGCCAGCTCCCAGCTGCAGCGCTCCGCTTCCCGCCACAGGTGAGTATGGGGGGGCGTCCTTTCCCCAACCTCCCCACACTCACTGGCGGTGGGAAGCGCAATGCCGCAGCTGGGAGGTGGCGGAGTGGAGCGGGCTGGGGCTGCGTTGCTCCGCTTCCCACCGCTGCCGGTGAGTGCCTCTCAGGGGGCACGGGGTGTGGATCAGGGTCGGGGCAGTTAGGGGACAGAGAGCAGGGGTAGGGGGTGGGGTCCTGGGGATGAATAGGGATGGGGGTCTCTGGAGGGGGCGGTCAGGGAACAAGGGGGGCCAAAGCAAGTTCAATATAACGCGGTCTCACCCATAACACGGTGAGATTTTTTGTCTCCCGAGGACCGCGTTATATGGGGTAGAGGTGTAACACAAGATGGAATGCTGTAATAAACAAGTGTGACTGAAGTGCAGACAGGTAACCACAAGATGCCAGTTAATATCAGATTGAGATATGCTAAGTTTGGAGCAGCAGGAGATGTCAGACCACAAGAATGCCATGGTAACTAATTGACATACAAGCTAATAAGCTTGAGGTAAAAGGACTAGTAACCTACGGGAGAAGGGCACCCCAACATTAGTAGGGTAAGGAAATACAAATAAGGAAAAGGGGCTGAAACCTCTACTGAATATGCATAGTGGGAGTCAGCATAACACAATATAAAAGCTGCATCCCAGCCTGTGTGCCCTGGGAGATGGCAGAATGACAACCCCAGGTGATGATGCTGGGGGTGATGATGGGCTTTTTCTGCAAGAGATGGTGAAAGTATATGGATGCTCAGACATGAGACACTCTGACCATCTTATATTATTTATCTATTTTGCTGGGCTGGAGTGTTTGTGATTTTGCCAACTGCACTAAAAAAACATTACAGGGACAGAACGCCATTCCTAAACGTAGCTTTCTCCTTCGTGCGCACTGGAGGCCCTGTAATAACTGTTAATATTTCTGGGACTGGTCACAAGACAGAACCCTGCCAAACCACAGAATGCAAATTAACACATGATCAGGCAACACTGTTTCATGCTATCGTCTTGCTCTCCAAAATCTAGGCCTCCATTAAAAATAGCATAAAGGACAGTTTGCAAGCAGTTTTTCAACCAATTTAAATCGGTAGAAAAACTGATTTAATTCAAATCAATCACTGCACAACTTGAAACCTTAGAAGTGTGGAAACTTCAGAAGACTGCTGAGATTGCCCAGTGCTATTGGCTGAGGAATATTGATACACCTCTACCCCAATATAACGCAGTCCTCAGGAGACAAAAAATCTCACCACGTTATAGGTAAGACCGCGTTATATCGAACTTGCTTTGGCCCCCCCTGCTCCTTGTTCCCTGACCGCCCCCTCCAGTGACCCCCGTCCCTAATCTTCCCCAGGACCCCACCCCCTACCCAACTCCCCTGCTTTTTGTCCCGGCTGCTCCGACCCCCATCCACACACCCCGCCCCCTAACAGGCACTCAGCAGCAGCGGCGGGAAGCGGAGCAACACGGCCCCAGTCCACTTCACTCCACCACCTCCCAGCTGCGGCACTCTGCTTCCCACTGCCGGTGAGTGTGGGGAGGTTGGGGAAAAGATGCCCCCCACACTCTCCTGCGGCAGGAAGCGGAGCGCTGCAGCTGGGAGCTGGTGGAGTGGAGCAGGCTGGGGCTGGGTGGGCTACTCCGCTTCCCACCACCGGTGAGTGCGGGGAGGCTGAGGAAAGGACACCCTCCGCACTCACTGGCGGCGGGAAGCAGATTGACGCAGCCCCAGCCCGCTCTGCTTTCCTTGCCCCGGCCCCAGCCGTGTCGCTGGGGGGGGATTGAGGAAAGGTCCCGCACTCACCAGCGGCAGGAAGCGGAGCGCCATGGCTGGGAGCTGGCGGAGTGGAGCGGGCTGGGGCCAGGCCACTCCACTTCCACCGCTGCTGGTGAGTGCGGGGGGGATCCCTTCCCCCAAGCCCCCTCCTCCAAGTGACACGGCTGGGGCTGGGGAACCGAAGCGGGCTGCTCCTGGCCCCTCGCTAATCCCCCGGGCCACTCTGGGACTGCGGGCCCCCAAAAAAGTGCCCCCCCAGCTCCTGTCTCCCAAACCCTGGTGAGGGAGCCCCTGACCACCCCTGAGACCCTCTGCCCCTTATCCAACCCTTCGGCCCTGGCCCAGCACCCTTAACGTGCTGCTCAGAGCAGTATGTTGGAGCTTTACCGCGTTGTACGCGAACCTGCGTTATATCGGGTCCCGTTATATCGGGGTAGAGGTGTATAACATTTATAGATAACTAAAGTTTATGCATCTTTGGAGCTAGAATACAATGTTCAGCTTTGATGGGGGAGGTTACTAAGCTTCCTCCAGGAACTAAAATTGGTGCATGGGGAGGAAAAGGAAGGGGGAAGATTGGTATTTACTGCAGATCCCAGGACAATTCCAAAGAAGTACCATCCCTTGGGGGAAATTGAACATACAGGTTCAGAATCATAGAATATCAGGGTTGGAAGGGACCTCAGCAGGTCATCTAGTCCAACCCCCTGCGCAAAGCAGGACCAATCCCCAGTTTTTGCCCTAGATTCCTAAACGGCCACCTCAAGGATTGAACTCACAACCCTGGGTTTAGCAGGCCAATGCTCAAACCACTGAGCTATCCCTCCCACCCAGGAGGCAAAGAAAGGGCATAGAGGAAAAGCCTGAACTGCCTCAGAGTCCCTCATTCTGATCCAAAAAGTGACATGAGATTGTAACCAAGTGGGCAAAACCCCGCTAGAAGGATTGGAAGGACTGGAACTGCCCAGGTTTAGATGTGGAAGATAGGTCACACCTGATGCACTTAGCATGTGTGAAGACTTACTGTTTCAGGATACGTTTTTCACCGTATTGCTTTTTTCCTAAATAAATGTACTGTGGTGTGTGAAATCTGGTCAGTAGTAAAGAGGACCCCTACGTCATTCAGTGCATGGGACGAACGCTGCTGAAATAATGAGCAGCTATTCAATATTTTGTTTTAATGTACGGCCAGCCACTGCTCTGAAGACAGAACTATTCATTTCCTCATGGGGTTTTCTATGGTGATCACTACAGTATCCAAGTGCTTCACAAATATTAATATGCCCCTATGAGAGGAGGGAGTATTATCCCCATTGTACAGATGGGGAACTGAGGCATTAAGGAAATACAGACAAGGAAATTCATGAATTTGTTAATGTAAAAAGTATCCACTAACTTCAGGTGCCCCATTTGAGACACCTAAGACTGGTTTTTCAGAGAACTTAGCACATACAGCACTTCATATGTTCAAAGCTCCTACTGAACTCAGTTGCAAGTGTGAGTTCTCAGTATGTCTGCAAATCAGACCCTGAACTAGTGGGTGCCTCACTTTCTGGCTGCCCAAATTAGTGACCACCTGGGAAAAGTTTGTTTAAGTGACTTGACTGATATTATTACACAGGAACTCTGGGGCAGAGGCAGGAATAGAATCCAATTATCCAGGGCTGCATTCAACTGCCTTAACCCTGAGACCATCCCTTCTCTTTCTGCAACCCGCTGTCTCATTCACTACACACCTTCCAACTCCTGCAACAAATGGGGGAGGGCTCGTACAGACAGCAGCCTCCTTCACTGCACAGCCCTGATTCACGCAAAAGGCAGATCGATCCTGTGCACTGAATGAGGCAGGATCCCGCAGGGAAAAAATAGTATGTGATCATGTGGTTATAGATTATGCCATATTGGATACACACAAGGGGGCCAAATTAAGGTTGCATGACATTTCCTACCTTGAGTGCTTGCCTTTGCAACCTTATTAATGTGCTTTTACTGCATGTTTGTCTAATTTCTTTGGTTTTTAAAAGAGCAAACTGGAAAAATAAAATTCCATTATGTGGCATCATACTGACACCCACGTGTCTCATCAGCAGTTGAGTTAATTTTGATGAATAAGTGGGCCTAGATAACCACACAAATCTCTGCCACTTGAAGTAATGGAGTAAGTGATCACAGTAGTACATTCATTGACCCTGTGTGGCAAAAAAATGGCCACTGGAAAGGCTGTTTTTACAGAGAGGAGCTACAAGCAGCATTCTTAAGGGCTTGAAGAACTTTTGTCACAAGTCTGGTGAATAGTAGGTTTAAGTCCCATGTTGGCACTTGGTCTCTGACCAGTGGATACAAATTGGGCACTCCCTTTAGGAGTCAGTCAAGTGACATCAAGTGACAAGAATGGAGACTCCCTCAACCGGACAGTGAAAAGCAGAAACTGCAGACAAGTGCACTCTAATGGATGCTAAAAAAACCTTGGTTCTAGAGATGCAGTAAATTAATGTGTGTGCTGCATAAATTGCTGTTAACTGCCCATATGCCAATCCTTCTTCCACTTCAGTGTAATGCTTGAGAATGGCATATTTGCTGGAGAGTCTACACTTCAGCAGAGCAGAACAATTCATCTCATAGCACAGGCAGCCAGATGAAGAGACTGAGGATCAGGTTGTAATGTCCTGTGACCAGAGCTTTTGTGACACTGGGTGGTACAGAGGAAGATTACAGGTCTGCTCTGGGTACCAGAAATTTCTGGCCCATGCTGGGGCTATCAGGATCACCCAGGCCCCGTCTGGTCCCAATTTCCTGAGCAGTTGAGGAACCAGTGGAATCAGCAGGACTGTGTGCTGGAGCTGTGTGTTCGACACTCACAGAAGGCCCCTTTGCTATCCCTCATCAAGAGCACTGCAAGGGACACAGAGTTGGTCCTGGTAGCAAAGAGTAAAGGGGAAGACCCCACTTGCTGAATAGGAGTTTGACCACAAAGGCTGTTTGAGAGACTATTCATGCTTTTCCTAAGTCCTCCAGGAAATCCTATCTGCCAGATCATCCTCCCTTGATAGATGCAGCAATACCAGATAGATGTTGTGCTATATTCACAACTCCATGAATTTGCCACTTCCTTGCACACGGTCTCGGAACAAGCACTTTCTTGCTTATGGACAGCAAGCATAAACATCTGTTGTCCATCTGTTCTACTTTTCCTATAAGCTGAGGTAGGATGCATTTCTGGGCCCATGGGATGGCTCACAGTTCTAGCAGATTGGTTCCCCATTGATTCCAAAGTCTCTGGCAGTGCACGCCATAGTCCAGCTTGGATGTATCTGGACTGCTTTTGCTGAGGTAGCTGGAGGAATGCAGGGGACCCATCTTAAACTGTATTCTGTGGGGCTCCACCAACTTATCTGCTTTGGGATCTTTGGAGATATGGTGAACATCAGGTCAAGATTGTCCACATTGAATCTGTAGTTCTGGGACTGACAAGTGGGGCTTGAGACAGGCTTGGGGAGAGTGAAGACTAGGCGACTATATCTGTCTGGAGGGTATGTCTCTGAGCCAAAGAGCGATTGGGCACCTGCATCCATCTTGGGAAAGGTCCTACAGCAGGAAGTGCTCCATTTAAAGCCCTAAAAGGGCATCAAGGTAAAACTAAAAATAGACAAAATTACTTTAACAACTTACAAAAGCTCTAAAATTTCCTAAGTTATCTAGACTCAGGATATGTCTACACTGCAATCAGAGGTGTGCTTGCAGCCCGGGTTGGAATACCAGTAGTAGCTTTAATCTAGCTAGCACAGCTAAAAATACTAGTGTAGCCGTGACAACATGGGCTTAGAATCATAGAATCATAGAATATCAGGGTTGGAAGGGACCTCAGGAGGTCATCTAGTCCAACCCCCTGCTCAAAGCAGGACCAATCCCCATCTAAAGCATCCCAGACAGGGCTTTGTTAAGACTGACCTTAAAAACTTCTAAGGAAGGAGATTCTACCACCTCCCTAGGTAACGCATTCCAGTCTTTCACCACCCTCCTAGTGAAAAAGTTTTTCCTAATATCCAACCTAAACCTCCCCCACTGCAACTTGAGACCATTACTCCTTGTTCTGTCATCAGCTACCACTGAGAACAGTCTAGATCCATCCTCTTTGGAACCCCCCTTTCAGGTAGTTGAAAGCAGCTATCAAATCCCCCCTCATTCTTCTCTTCCTCAGACTAAACAATCCCACTTCCCTCAGCCTCTCCTCATAACTCATGTGTTCCAGTCCCCTAATCATTTTTGTTGCCCTTCGCTGGACTCTCTCCAATTTTTCCACATCCTTCCTGTAGTGTGGGGCCCAAAACTGGACACAGTACTCCAGATGAGGCCTCACCAATGTCGATTAGAGGGGAACGATCACGTCCTTCGATCTGCTGGCAATGCCCCTACATATACATCCCAAAATGCCACTGGCCTTCTTGGCAACAAGGGCACACTGTTGACTCAGATCCAGCTTCTCGTCCACTGTAACCCCGAGGTCCTTTTCTGCAAAACTGCTGCCGAGCCATTCGGTCCCTACTCTGTAGCGGTGCATGGGATTCTTGCATCCTAAGTGCAGGACTCTGCATTTGTCCTTGTTGAACCTCATCAGATTTCTTTTGGCCCAATCCTCAATTTGTCTAGGGCCCTCTGTATCCTATCCCTACCCTCCAGCGTATCTACCTCTCCTCCCAGTTTAGTGACATCTGCAAACTTGCTGAGGGTGCAATCCACACCATCCTTCAGATCATTTATGAAGCTATTGAACAAAACCGGCCCCAGGACCGACCCTTGGGGCACTCCACTTGATACTGGCTGCCAACTAGACATGGAGCCATTGATCACTACCCGTTGAGCCCGACAATCTAGCCAACTTTCTATCCACCTTATAGTCTATATAGTACTTGCACTGCTAGCCCATGCTGAAATTTGTACCATGCCTTCGCTGCTATTTTTACCTGTACTAGCTAGATTAAAGCTCGTGCAGAAATGCAAACCCATTCCGCAATCATACCTCTGACCGCAGTGCAGACACCCTTAGTAAGAATCCTAAAACAAGTGAGTGAGCCCAAATTGGCAGTTTTCCAGAAGGTTCCAGATCACTGAGGCGCAGACACCACGGATCCATAAGTGGGAATATGCACTGACTCCCTGAAGTACATTTTCCATTTCAGAACTAGACCCCTTCCAGCACAGTCCAGAACTGCAGCGCTCAGCGGATGACATGACAAGATAAGAATTCTGGAACCGGGTCTTACAGTGTAATGATTACTGCTGATTGCCCCACTTACTCACTAGTCAAGTAGGGTTGCCAACTTTCTACTCACACAAAACTAAACACCTTTGCCCCGCCCCCTGCCCCACGCCTCCTCCAAGGCCCCACCCATTCTCCGAGGCCCCGCCCCCACTCACCCCATCCCCCTCTCCCTCTGTCACTCGCTCTCCCCACCCTCACTCACTCGCTCATTTTCACTGGGCTGGCTCAGAGGGTTGGGTAGTAGAAGGGGATGAGGCCTTCAGGGTGCGGGAGGGGGCTCCAGGCTGAGGCAGTGATTGGGATGTGGGAGGGAGTGAGGGCTCCGCTGGGGGTGAGGGGTCTGGGGTGGGACCAGGGATGATGGGTTTGGGGTGCAGGAGGGGGCTCCAGGCTGGGCATGAGTGGTTTGGAGTGCAGGATGGGGATCCAGACTGGTGCAGGGGGTTGGGGTGGGGGAGCACTGAGGGCTCCATCTGAGGGTGCAGGCTCTGGGGTGGGGCCAACGATAAGGAGTTTGGGGTGCAGGAGGGGGCTCCGGGCTGGGGCTGAGAGGTTTGGGGTGCAGGAGGGGGCTCCCGACTGGTGCAGGGGGTTGGAGTGCAGAGGGGGTGAGGGCTCCGGCGGGGGGTGTGGGCTCTGAGGTGGGGCGGGGAATGAGGAGTTTGGGGTGCAGGAGGGTGCTCCAGATTGTGGCTGAGGAGTTCAGAAGGTGGGAGGGGGATCATGGCTGGGGCGTGGGAGGGGGTGCAGGCTCCAGGTGGCGCTTTCCTCAGGTGGCTCCCAGAAGCAGCGGCATGTCCCCGCTTCGGCTCCTATGCAGAGGCACGGCCAGATGACTCTGTCAGCTGCCTGGTCCACAGGCACCATCCCTGCAGCTCCCACTGGCAACCAATGGGAGCTGCGGAGCTGGCACTTGGGGCAGGAGCAGCGTGCGGAGTCCCTTGGCTGTCCCTACACGTAGGACGCAGAGGGGGGACATGCCTCTGCTTCCGGAAGCCACACGGAGCCACAACAGGCAGGGAGCCTGCCTTAGCCCCACTGCACTGCCGACTGGACTTTTAATGGCCCGGTCAGCAGTGCTGACCGGAGCCACTAGGGTCCCTTTTTGACCGGGCATTCCGGTCAAAAAACTGACACCTGGCAACCCTATAGTCAAGACCTCAATATTTCTCCCCACCTCCTTTTCAGAAGCTGGTCCCCAATTTTAAACTACTGGGGGGGGGACTTATTCTCTAAGTCTCATAAGATAAAAAAGGGACAACTTTTGAGACCCACAAATCAGAGAATGATTGAGAGAGATCCCAAATCTGTAGGACAGTCACTTTAATGGCAGGGCTATGGTTTCTGCTGTTGTATGATTGCACTGATCAGTGCTCAGCATAGTCCACACGGCTCTGGGTAAAGGCTTGGAGCCAGAATCCAACAGTAATGTTTGTTAGCCACTTGGGAATCCCTATGAACATAAGATGGTGTAGAAAATAAGATGGTGATCATAAGGAAGTCGGAGATACTTTAAGTTGCTTCATGTCTTTGTAGTTTCCCAGTGTACTAGTTTTATTATTGTTTAATCAGAGTTTACATCTTTCTGTGTCTCATTCTTCCCAACTCTTTGCCCCCTCCTGTACAGTTATTAAATTAAAACATTTAATGTGCTGGAAAGCTGCAGCTATGCACAGACACCAGGTTGCAAGCTACAGCAGCAAAGCATGATGAGGTACCGCAGGTTGCAGGGCAAGAGTGACACAGCTTCTCACTGGGCTGGAATGCACTCCAGAATGTCATATCCTCTCTTCCCTCCCCACCCCCCACATCTATTGTGTCACTCACTATTGAGATGTTGACTCATACCTCCAATTGGCCCATGATCCCATCTTCCATTGCCCTCTTGTTAAATTTTCAAGTAAGCATCCCCGTGCTTTCTCCCACGCTGCTGCTCATGCTTGGGAGGAGCTCCCCATAAATGTCCATAAAGCCACCTCACTATCCTCCTTCAAATCTCTCCCTAAAACTACTTTGCTGTGATATCTACAAACATCTTGACAACAGTTAAGCCACTGGTGTCCTGAGACCACTGCCCATAATGCTGACCAATCTCACTGTAATCACTCCGTCTGTCTGTCTGTTGTGCCTTGTACAGCACCTAGCACAATGGGGTCCCAGGCCATGACGAAGGTGACTAGGCACTATGGTAAAACAAATGACAATATAAAGGTCCACACATTATATATTTGTACAGTGCCTGGCAAAATGGGCCCTAGCCTCTAAGCACTGCTGTAATACTAATTAGATTAAGAAGATCTGTAACCAAAATCAAAGGTCATACTACACCAAATGCAGAAGGAAAAACCTCTCTTCACCTGAGCTCCTATTTGTGACTCAAGAAGCAGCCCAGGGTCTAAACAACTCTGATTTACAAACACAGGCTGCTTACCATAAGTTAGCAAATCTGATCTAACTAGTCAGTTCTTCCGGTTGCTTCCTGATTTCTCTAGCACCTTTAATCTCAAGATCCTAGTGCTCTGCAGTACTGAAATTCAGCCACCCCAGAGGTGGAGAATACCAGCCAACAATTGCCCACTGCAGTAGATAGGTGGAATTTTGGCTAAGGACACCCTGTAAGCTAGGGGAATGGCTCCACAGAAGACTTTTCTTCCTCAAGAGTTTATGACAAAGTTTACAATCAGAAAGCAAACAGAAAATTTCGGCATGAGCCCTGGGTGTGGATCCTGACCTCCCAAATGATATTCCCTCCCCACATGCCCTCCCCAAGCCACATTCATACCACCTATGCCACGGAAGGGGGAAGCTGATCTTATGTTAACACTTGTTCACAAGGGCCAAGTAGTACCCCTTCTCACCACT
Source organism: Natator depressus (assembly GCF_965152275.1). Lineage (NCBI taxonomy): Eukaryota > Metazoa > Chordata > Testudines > Cheloniidae > Natator > Natator depressus. Next base: position 40,539,288 of record NC_134241.1, on the reverse strand, counting down.
GTCATATTTCCACTCTTACAGAAAGGGATCTTTTCACCATTTTATTCCAGATACTACTGAAATGCATTGCATCTCATAGGACAAGTACTTCGAAAGGATTAAGGGCTGTATTACCCCAACTAGAAAGTGAACTTGTAGTTCAGGCAGTCTGATAATTTAGGCAAATCATACCTGACAAAAACTTTCTGCCAGTCTCTCTGGCTTTAGCCTAACTCCTAGTGGAAAAGCAATCAATAGTGAAGACATATTTCCTTAGATCTCTACCAAAGCATTTACACACACACACACAAAACAAGTTTTCACATTTCCCGTTACTTGCATTCAAAGCATTTTTAGTTCAAACAGCTGCTGAACTGCAAGTATTTTTCGCCATCTGCTGGTCAAAATATGCAACTACTTGAGACAGTTTCAGAGAATCAGTGGCCATTCCACACAATGTCTGTTCTGAATTTGCAAGAGGATAAAATACAGCTCTGAGCTTGTCAATGAAGACTGAGCCCACTTCAGCAAATAACAGAGCAAGTATGGCAGCCAAACCCAAGAATGCAGAGCTTAGGGGACTGTTAATGGGATAAGGAACCTTTCCTCTCTAATGACAGGTTTCAGAGTAACAGCCGTGTTAGTCTGTATTCGCAAAAAGAAAAGGAGTACTTGTGGCACCTTAGAGACTAACCAATTTATTTGAGCATAAGCTTTCGTGAGCTACAGCTCACTGCATCCGATGAAGTGAGCTGTAGCTCACGAAAGCTTATGCTCAAATAAATTGGTTAGTCTCTAAGGTGCCACAAGTACTCCTTTTCTTTCCTCTCTAGTTCGCTAGTTCAAAGCTGGCACGGGGCTGGGTGTGACCAGTCAGCAACCTCTGATACCTATTTGGTGGCCCATCTGAACTGAAATAATAGTTCCAGTTCTTTTGCTAGTAAGAAGCTTTCATTATCAAAACATGCACCAAAATTAAAATTAATAATAGTTTCACGTTATGAATTCTTGAGGGAAAATTTCTTTTGTAGTGCGTTATCCCTCTTTTGATATTCACCCCTTCTTGCCAACTGTTGGGAATGGGCCACATCCACCCTAATTGAATTGGCCTCGTTAACACTGACCTGCCCACTTGATAAGGCAATTCCCATCTTTTCATGTGCTGTATATTTATAACTGCCTACTTTTTTTTCACTCCATGCATCTGATGAAGTGGGTTATAGACCATGAAAGCTTATGCCCAAAAAATTTGTTAGTCTCTAAGGTGCCACAAGGACTCCTCACTGTTTTTGAAGGAGGTTTGTAACGCTAACCTAACTGTGGATATTTTCATTATTCATACAAATGTCTCTTATTTTCTGGATGCTACGAAATTCTTGGGCTCTGATTTCTGGGGCAGTGAGTTACACATGGTGTGATAAATAAAGTGGGGGGAGCTCCCTTTTATGGACACCCAGACAGCCAGTTCGCTATAAAATCCCTCTTGGTCTGTTCTCTGTTTGCTTTACCTGTAAAGGGTTAACAAGCCCACAGGTAAAAGAAAAGGAGTGGGCACCTGACCAAAAGAACCAGTGGGAAGGCTAGAACTTTTAAATTTGGGAAAGAGAGTTTCCCTTTTGTCTGTTGTTCTTTGGGCTGGAGGGACAGGGCAGCAATGCTGTAAGCAGCTTTAAGCCAGGTATGATCATAAATCATCAGGTCATACCTAGAAATACTTATCTGAACTCCAAATGTGTAAGTAGATCAGAATGTTTAGCTAGATGCAATCAGCTTTATTTCTGTTTATTTTTTAAGGCTTGTGGATCTCCTCTGTGCTAATTCCAGATGCTTTTGTTTGCTTGTAACCTTTAAGCTGAACCCCCAAGAAAGCTATTTTGGGTGCTTAATTTTTGTAATTGTTCCTTTTAAGATCTAGCCAAAAGCCTAAATTCCAGATGTATTGTTTTCCTTTTTGTTTTTAATAAAATTTACCTTTTTTAATAACAGGATTGGATTTTTGGTGTCCTAAGAGGTTTGTGCATGTTGTTTGATTAGCTGATAGTCACAGTTAATTTCCTTTGTTTCTTTTCTCAGCTCTTCCCCGGAGGGTGGGGTGAAAGGGCTTGAGGGTACCCCACAGGGAGAAATTCCCAAGTGCTCCTTCCTGGGTTCAAAGGGGTTTTTTTGCATTTGGATAGTGGCAGCGTTTACCAAGCCAAGGTCAGAGAGAAGCCTGGGAGTTTAATACAAGCCTGAAGTGGCAAGTATTAATTTTTAACATCCTTGCAGGCCCCCACTTCTGCACTCGGAGTGACAGAGTGGGGATTCAACCTTGACACATGGTCATTATGCAGGGGGTAGAACAGCATTTTCTTTTTTCTCTTTTTAAGTATCATTTAATCACTTCAATCAATTCTGTGGAATGTCCTCTTGGTCTTTTATTATGAGAAAGGATAAACAAAAGCACTCTGTTAACCTTGCCTAGACCATTTGTTATCACAAGCAAAGCTGGCAGACCCATCAACTCTGATTCCCTCCACATGCTCTTTCCTCCCTTCTCATGTACTGCTTCCTCGCCTGAAACTGCCTCTCTAAACCTGTTTGCCATGCAGCCAACCTCTCCTCAAAACCCACCTCTGCACATAATCCTACGATTTTTATTTTTAATAGATCTTAGGAAACTATGAGTGTCCCAACTCCACTCCTGCTTCTTTGTCAGTATGTGGTAGTCTTGATAGCATTTTGGAGAGTATTTATATCTTTGCAAAAAGAAAAGGAGTACTTGTGGCACCTTAGAGACTAACAAATTTATTTGAGCATAAGCTTTCGTGGCTGAATGCATCTGATGAAGTGAGCTGTAGCTCACAAAAGCTTATGCTCAAATAAATTGGTTAGTCTCTAAGGTGCCACAAGCACTCCTTTTCTTTTTGCGAATACAGACTAACACTGCTGCTACTCTGAAACCTGTTTATATCTTTGCATGTCAGTAACGCTCTTACCCTCCCCCCCCCCCCCCTTCTGGGTCCTCTGTTTCAGATGTCAAAGCAAACTTCACTCGCTTTACTTGCCTCAGAATATGGCATTTTCCTGTGTACCTTGAAAGAAAAAAAGAATCCATCTCAAGCCCTGCTCAACCACAACTAGTCACGTACCTTTAGGAGGGGCCGGCTGGATACTAACAACTGGCTGCTGCTTTGTCAGTGGCAAAAGCGTTGGAAGAGCCCGAATAATGATGGCTTTAGCCTGAATGCCAAGGCTGGCCTGAACTTCAGGTACTGCAGGCAGCAAGAGAGGCTTGGGTTGAATTGACGGTTTGGAAGTTGTCTGACTAGATCTTTTTGGTGTCTTCACAGAGCTGTTCGCTGGGGAAAGAAAAAATCTCAGTTGAACCACGAGATCTAAAAATAAAAATTCTATACAGCACTGTGTGAGGGTTACTGAAGTCTTTCTTTGTCCATCTATTTATTAAAAGATGCCTCTTATACACAAATGGATTAATCTATCAGAAATAAAAGGGCTGCCTGCTAGAACTGGACTGCTGACACCTTTCAGTCAACATTTTCTTATACAAAGCATATGATAATTGGGCCTGCAAATTTACCCTAATTGTGAGCTCAACTGTAAAGAATATGTGAAAGTTCATAAAATGAACTCAAGGACTGTGTTAATATCATGTTTGGTACACAACAAATGTGGGACTGGAAATTAAAAAAACAAAATTGGTGTGTTGGATAATAGGCCTAATTAGTTTGTCCACCAATGAGAGGATGGACTGTTCCACTGATAATTCCCTTTTGTGGTCCCTAAAAAGAGAGACTTTTAGGGAGAAAAATCGGCTACTTGCACGAGCTGCATCATCATGGCTGCCAGCCTCACCATCTCCTGGGATCCCAGGACTTAATCCTAATCCTGAGAGATGTCCTGACCAGACCAGGCCAGAGAGGGGGACCCAGATGACATCACCTCCTCTATCAGCTCCAGCTTAATCCCAACCACCACCTAAGATGAAACAGGATCAGACTGTAACAACAGCTCTAGCCAATCTCAACTAACATCTCTTTTCCCCAAAAGGACAGTTCCTACTTTGATCCCGTGTAAGAGACTGTCCAACAAGGGATTTTTTTCCTTCTAAAGCTCTCTCCAGCCAAAGGGAAAAGGAGCAAGAGATACTAAAACAAAAGCCTTACTTAATACTTTTACATTTCAAACGCTTTAATTGATTTTTCTTCTTTTCTTTATCTTTAATTAAAGGTCAAAAGGACTTTAAATGGTATGTTTGCCACACTACTAAGCATGCTGAGCTCTCTGTATACATAAGCATGGCCACACTGGGACAGAACAATAGTCTATCTAGTCCAATAGCCTGTCTTCTGACAATGGACAGTGCCAGATGCTTCAGAGGGAGCAAACAGAACACAATTTATTAAGTGATCCATCCCCTGCCGTCCAGTTCCAGCATCTGGCAGTCAAAGATTTAGGGACACCCAGAACATGTCCCTGATCATCTTGGGTAATAGCCACTAATGGATGTATCCTCCATGAACTTCTCTCATTCTTTTTTGAACCCATACTTTTGGCCTTCACAACATCCCCTGGCAACTAGTTCCACAGGTTGACTGTGCTTGTGTGAAGAAGTAGTTCACTATGTTTTAAACCTGCTTCCTATTTATTTCATCAGGTATCCCCTGGTTCTTGTGTTATGTGAAGGGATAAATAGCACTTCCTTACTCACTTTCACCACACCATTCATGATTTTATAGACCCTCGGACATCTCTTTTCTAAGCTGAACAGTCCCACTCTTTTTAGTCTCTCCTCAGATGGATGCTGTTCCATACTCCTATTCATTTTTGCTGCCTTCCTCTGTACTTTTTTGAATTCACATATATCCTTCTTGAGATGGGGTGACCAGAACTGCATGCAGTATTCAAGGTGTGGATGTAACAAGGATTTATATAGCGTATTACGATATTTTCTGTCTTATTATCTATCCCTTTCCTAACGGTTCCTAACATTGTTCGCTTTTTTTTTATGGTTGTGGAACACTGATCAGATGTCTTCAGAAAACTATCCAGAATTACTCTGAACCCTGAACCTTGTTTAACACTGTTTAATATGGGACAGTGACTTGGTTATGTTAACACCTTTACCTCATATATTCCATCTAAATTAATACAACAGGCAATGATATATGTGCCAACTGTATGGTCAAAGTAAGCAGATCACTCTTACCAGCCTGATGTGCAGCACTGGAAGTAGGCTTTTTATCTTTCTGACTTCCAGATCTCTTGCTGTACAGAGAGAGAGGAAACATCTGAGAGCTGGTGCTGAAGTCCAAGTCTTCCTATTGACAAAGAGTATATAAAACAAATGACAAATCCTTCTCAGAACACAAGAATGTGCTTATAAAAGCATTCAGATGCTGTCCGGATTCTACTTTCAGATCTGTGCTACTGACCACAAACCTAGTATTCCACTGTTCCTCTATTAATTATTTGTACTCCAGTAGTGTGCAAAGGCCCCAATCAAGATCTAGCCCCATTATGCTCGGGCAGGGGTGGGCAAACTTTTTGGCCCGAGGGCCACATCGGGGTTGCGAAACGGTATGGAGGGCCGGGTAGGGAAGGCTGTGCCTCCCCAAACAGCCTGGCCCCTGCCCCCTATCCGCCCCCTCCCACTTCCCACCCCCTGACTGCCCCCCTCCGCCCCTAACTACCCCCCCGGGACCCCACCGCTATCCAGCCCCCCCGCTCCCTGACTGCCTCCCGGTACCCCCATCCCTAACTTCCCCCCGGGACCCCACCCCCTATCCAACCTCCCCTGGACCCCACCCCCATATCAAACCCCTCCTGCTCCCTGTCCCCCCGACCCCCCAGGACCCCACCCCCTATCCAACCCCCACTGTTCCCTGTCTCCTGACCGCCTCCAACCCCCAAACCTCCGCCCCATCAAACTGCCCCCTGTCCCCTGACTGCCCCCTGCCCCTTATCCCACCACACCCCTTACCCTTACCATGCCGCTCAGAGCGGCAGGACAGGCTTATCTGAAAGCCTGGGAGGTGAGCGTTGCTGTGAGGGAGGGGGGACAGCGGGGGAAGGGCCGGGGGCTAGCCTCCCCAGCCGGGAGCTCAGGGGCTGGGCAGGACGGTCCCGCAGGCCGGATGTGGCCCGCGGATGATAGTTTGCCCATCCCTGTGCTAGGGGTTCTATATATACACGAGATATTCCTGTGGATTCTGAAGGCTAAGACAGATGATGGATGAAATAGAGAGCGGTGAAGAGACTTGCCCAAGTCACCCAGCATCTCAGTGACCAGGAACAGAATCCAGGTCTCCTGAGTCCCAGTCCAAGGCCACTAGACCATATGTAGTACTCCCAAGTACAGATTTCCCTGTGGGCCCCTGTGACTTCAATGGGGGCAGGCCCAATACAGCACTCCAAAGTACAGAGCTCCCATGTAGAGAGAGCAGAACACAGGAGTCAGAATGATAGAATCTAGAGATCAAAAGATCAGTGAGTCCCTCTCCTTGTTAAGACAGCATTTAGTCTCCCTATAGATGACGAATAATATTCAACTGATAATTGAAACAAAGAGTCATTCAAGCTGGGCCTGAACTAAGTTGATCTGAAAAGCTGTTTCTCACTACCGAAGAAACCAAATCATAATGCATAGCTGCTTTAAAAAAAGACCAAACAAAACACTATGCTCCTAACATCCTCTGGGGCTGAACACAACCTCTCAAATGAGGCACATACTGGCACAGCATGCAGCCAGCATGCCTCATTGGTAAGGCTACGATTTAGTCATGGGTATTTTTAGTAGAAGTCATGGATAGGTCACAGACAGTAAACAAAAATTCGCAGCTCCTGACCTGTCCATGACTTCTACTATAAATACCCCGGACTAAATCTTAGGTGTTCTGGGGGGCTCCGGAGGCACCGCTGCTCTGAAGGGGGGCCTCTGGGGTGATGCTACTACAGCTGGGGGGGGGGGGGGGATGGCCCAGGACCACAGCTACTGTAGCTCGGGGGGACCAAGCAGGGGGTTGGCCCAGGGCTGCCCCAGAAGCAGACAGTGCGGCTGGCCTTGGGGGGCGGCCCAGGGTCAGCCACACCGGCCACTGCAGAAGTCATGGAGGTCACAGAATCTGTGACTTCCATGGCATATTCGCAGCCTTACTCATTGGCAGCAAAGCAAATAATTCACACTGATGCTCTTCAGATGCCACAGGCGCCCAAACACTTCAGAGCATAGCTCATCGTCCTGGCCTTATGGTACACACTTGTTTAAAGGATTAGGACCTAGCTACCTCAAAGACCACTTTATCCACTACATTACCCCTGTGTTGCACTGACTGCCTGCAAGTTCCTGGATGGAGTTCAGACAGTTGCTTGTAATCTTGAAAACCCTAAATGATTTGAGGCCTAATTACTTGAGAGACTGCCCTTCTCCTCATGTCATGCTGGTACAGTTGCAATCAGCAGAGCCACCCAAGCTGCAGCTCCATCATTAAGTGAAAGGAAGCAGTTGGCAGGAGTACTCCATAAAGGTCTCTCAATTCCCTTCAGTCTGCCAGGCCCTGGATTTAACCTTGCCTTTAATGTGAAGGCTCATCTCTCTCCTTCCCAAATGCCCAGAAGGTGATTTATGGGCTGGGAAGTTTTATGTGGACTCAGGATGTTTGTACACAGAGGGAAAAACAGTCTGCTGTGATATTTATATGGATTTTTTAATTTTAAAATAAATTATAGTTGTTGCAAGGACACGCAGGGCATGAGTTTGAATGATTTAAAAAACAAACAAACAAAAAACAATGTCCTTCAGTAACTATCCACATTAGCATGATGCTACTGGATAGACCCAGATTATCAGGCACAGAGAACACTCTTGGGGCCCGGAAAGTCTGCACACTGACCTCAGTGGTGATGGTGTTCAGTCCTTTTTGTGTTGCACTTAAATAAAGTGGTACTAAATGCTGTTTAGAAACGAGAGCACCTGTCCTTCCATCTGTAGGACTGGGGAGAAAGGAGGCAGCAGCTGTTGGAGGGGCAGGCCTATAGTGAGTGCTGTCGATTTCAAGACAGGCAGCTGTACACGTGCACAGCATAGTGTAAGATCTGAGGCCTTTTGCTGCAGTCATATTAGGAGAGCAGCAGCAATGAGCCAAGAAACAGAAAGTGACATCCTCACGTTTCTTCTAAATGATATCAAAACAATGTAATATCGGACTGTTAAGAAGGCACCCCTCCCAATAGTACCCAGAATCACCACATAAGCAAGGTATCTCTTGAGATGTTTAAAGAAAACTTTGCTTGATGGCATTCTGTCTGACAAGGAATCACTTATCAACAGTTGTGATTGTAAAATCTGTATTTCTACTGTTTTGTCTTTATGATCCCTACTTCTCTATTGTTTATGTGTATGGTCTCCATCTGGTTCTTTGATTGTTTCTGTCTCTTGCATAACTAATTTTGTAAGATTTATATCAGCTAAGGTGCTGGGGTATGATTGGTTAAAGAATTGTTTCACAATATGTTAGGATTGGTCAAAGAGTTATTTTGTAATATTTTAGTAAAATGATTGGTAACGGTATAGTTAAGCAGGACTCAAGTTTCACTGTAAATTCAGGTCCAAGAAGGAGTCCAGCTGGGAGAAGAATAAGAATAAGGAAAGACCTGGAAGAAGAAGAACTCACCTCTAAGACAAAGCCTAAGATCAGAGCTGCTAAGAATCCTCTGCACGACTGTGACGTGCAGCAACCACAACCCAGACGAGACCTACCTTGCCTGGCCAACAGGGAAAGTTCACCTGCATGATCAGGATCAGTGAGCATAGCATTGTATACTTAGTGAGTGTATTCTGCTTGGTAATTGTTAATAAATAGAGGATAAGGATATTACCGTGTAAGGCCCTTTCACTGGTAAAAGGTCCTGCAAACCTGCAGAAGATTATGCCTTGAGCCCTACGAATTGGGTAAGGATGGCCCGGAGCCCTAGAAACTGGGTAAGAGTATGTGCCTTTCGCCCAGAGCCTTAGGAACTGGGAAAGGGTGGGGGTGCCTAAATCAACTGGGTTACCCCTTGAGCCCTAGGAACTGGATAAAGGTGGATGCCCTAGAATGTGCGCAACAATAGGACACTTGTACATGCTTCCACACCCCATGCTGTGTACATATATGCCCCTGTTTATTTGGGTCACCCACAGTGGCAAGGAAAGAAAACACTTTATACAGGAGAATGTCAGAAGAAAAGTCAGTGTTTCAGATTTAGGTATAACAAATTTTCTCTTTCATTTATACTGTGAAATTGAACAGAATTTAAGATGAGATTGCTCCTTTCATTTGTATTTTCTATATGAACCATAAGTCAGTTCATGCAACATAACTGCACACACGTGAGGCACCAGGACTTTACTACTTACAGGAACATGCTGCACTGAAGAGTCTGATAATGGTGAAGGGACAGAACAAATTGAAGTAGCTGGCGACTGAGGGTCTTCCTTCAAATTTTCATCTGCGAGAGAGTGGTAAGTAGGCTTTCACACTGTAAAATCTTCTAACAGTGGGAGTTTAGCTCATGCAAGAAACATGCTGTTGTATTCCAAACATTAACTTCTGGAGTAAACCACACAAGTGAATGTAGTAAGACTACAGCAACTAATCAATCTGAGACTTGTAGGGGAGACCAAAACAGTAGCCATGTCCCACCCCAGGAAAATCAATGAAGCACACAAAAAAGCCTACTCCAGCAAGCAGTACCACTGAAGTCAATATCCCTAGTAGTCACTCTTCTAAGATAATCATAGCTGAAACATTTGGCATGTAATTACCTATATAAGTATGGCTTGTCACATCCCAAGGGCCTGAATCCCAAGACATCAAGTCCAAATCAAAGTCGAGGTTATAAAGACTGTTTTCCTGTAGATGATAATTCAGCAAAAATAAGTTAGAGATGCAAAACAGAAAGTACTAAATATTGCAGCCACCAAGCACTACAGCTCTTAAGGAGGCAAAAGGATTTAGTCACCTCAATTTGCATGTTTCAGGTGGCATGGCAAGGCCACAAATGTACATGAGAAGCTTTGAAAGAAGAGAGCTCTCAGTTAGATTTCACAAGACAGGGTTTCCAACTAAACAGACTTGAGCTAGGGAGTTATTTGTGGCTTTAGTTCAAACCTAAAACCTGACCTGAGTATAGGGAAGTGAGAGTAATGATCATTACTACAATTATTTGTACTCCAGTAATGCCTTATTAGTAATTATTTGTATTGCAGTAGTGTCTCGAGGGCCTAGGCACTGCATTCAGTGCTGTACAAACATGTAACAAATAACTCCTTTTTAATTATTTTTTGTAAGCTGTCACTATGGAGGGGTTGCATTTTATTTCATCTTTACAGTAAATTGATCTCTTCAATTCTAAGAAAGAGTGTCCATCTTCCCTTCCAAACAAAGGAAGATTAATTCAGTTCAGCTGCTCTGAGGCTGTGCAATACATTGTGAGCGTCTTTTGTTGAAAAGTTTCTGCTGGCACATTTAACTAAACAAGATGCTTTCATTCTGAGTAGATGGGTGGGGAAGGGCCATTAGAAAAACAACAGGCCTTAAAAGAAGCTTATTTCCCACATGGGGGCCTTCCTGAGGATGCTACAAACAGCCTCCTACAAATGGCTGCTGTGATACTACAGGATCATGTGACCAGGTCACCTGGTGCTGGACTCCATCTTGGGATATAAGTATTTTTCAACTCACTGGCATGGGAACCAAGCTTTGAAACAAAGGGTTCCTGCCATATGCAAAAGCTATATAAGGCAGGGGAGTGACATCATCTTGGTTCTTCACTGACTCCCCACCCAAAGAGACTCCTGAAAACACCTGAGGAACAAAGACTGAACTGCGGGAAGTGCTGAACCCAGGCTAAAGGGATTTTTATCCTGTGAATGGAACACCTGGGGATTCTAAGCTGTAAGCAAGTACAGCTTGCCCCTTAAGAATCTGCAGCCAGCTTGTATCATCACTTTGGGTGAGAATTTTCTATTGATAGCTGATCTATGTAGTATATTTAGTTTGCGTTTCCTGTTTATTTGCTAGGTAATCTGCTTTGATATGTTTGCTATCCCTTACAATCACTTAAAATCTATCTTTTGTAGTTAATAAACTTGTTTTTCCCGTGTGTGGGAGTCATAACTCGAGGCAGAAAGCTGTTGTATATTCCTCTCCACATTGAGAGAAGGAGCGAATGTCATGAGTTTATGCTGTATACTTCCCTGTACAGCGCAAGACCGTATAATTTTGGGTTTACACTCCGGGGGAGGGAGGGGTGCCTGAGTAGCTGGCGCCTTCCAATGCAGTAGCTGGTCAAAGCGTCTGTATGTATCTGCTGCTGGGTGTGTCCCCCTACCTGTATGTGTGCTGGTGAAAGTGCAGGCTGGAGCCTGGAGAGAGCTTGGCAGCTTGTCACAGAAGTACAGTGTAAACAGGAGCCCAGGCTGGTGGGACAGGGGGGCTCAGTGGTACCCAAGTTCCAGATGGCATCCCAGGGGGAACCCATCACAGTGGTGCAGCGAGCAGGGTCATATGCACAGCTTGTTACTCTGAGTGAGATTGGCACTTGGTACACTGGTGGTGATTTTAAATGAGATTTAAGTGTCTTGGCTAGAGATCAGTCAAAGAGGTTACCAGTTTGTTATTTTCTCTTTCCTTATTTTGGGCAAGGGAAGTAAGGACAGGAAAGCAGGAAAATGAGTGAAAGTAAAACTAGTAAGAAGCCGGACCTATGCAAATTGCAGGCAGACAAGAAGGAGAAAGAACACAAAAGACATCTGGAATTAAAACAAATGGAGATTAATGCGCAAGAAGCTGAACACCAAAGAACCACAGAAGCAGACAATGCCAGGCAAGAAGCTGCACACTGAAGGGCTCTGGAACTGGAAGCCAAAGAAATGGAGATTCTTGTGATTGCAGAGCCATTGGCCATTATTTTTCACAACTCATGGCGATCGGGGAGAGGAAGCATCAATTGAATTTGATAGAAAAGCAGAACCAGAACCCCCACGCACCAATAAGCCCCACCTCTTCAAAATCCACAAATGGGAATGGTTGTGTCCTGCATGCAGCAAAACAGGGGACATTGTTGAATATTTCATCACCTTTGAGAAGCTGTGTGTACTCCATGAAATTTCTGAAGACCAAAAGATGCCCACTTTGGTTGCAAAGTTGTCTGGGAGAGCTCTGGATATATTCAATAAGATGCCAATTAGAGATGCTTCAGATTATAGTAAATTCGAAGATATGGTTTTAAAACAGTTTCAGATTATACCCGAAACATATAGAATAAAATTTAGAAGCCTTAACGGGGGGCTGGGATGAGTAATGTGGCATATGTAAACCAGATGAAAGATTTGATGGATAAGTGGGTAAGGATGTAGTAGGAAGAGGGCCTGAAACATAAGCCCATGTATCAGAGGCTTGGTACGAGGCCTGAAGCCTGAGCTAAAGTAGTCAAAACTTTGCTGATATAAAGCAAAGTTAAGTTGTGAGCAAGAGGCAGGGCCTGCTCACAGAATCTGGCAAAAACAGGGCTGATATTGCAGAAACACACATTCCTAAGTAGTGCTAGGTAAAAGAATATATACACAAAAACATTTTAGGGTTTAAGGTGGTACCAGAACACCTCGCTACCAAACATATTCCCCAAAGATAACAGGGACACACTGACCCATCCTAAAGATGAAGTCAGGATGACAGCATGATGGATAAAGATGTTTTAATCGAACCAACATGTACAAGGTAATGGGTGGCACACAAATACATCAGAGGGTGGCACCTAGATACTTCAGGGATAACGCATAACTTGTTTGTATCTGTGTATAAGGATGTATCTCAGAGGGAGTGTCTCTGTCTGGCCTAGGGGATAGTGGAAAGTCCTACCACTAACTGAGCTAGTCGATTGCAACGGACATACATGTGTTAGTGTACCTGTAACCATTGAGCCGGGGCAGTAGGACCGTGCTTCATTGACAATAAACCTGACCAAGTGCCTTTGCTACGAACTGAGTCTGGATTTATTGGGCAGTTCGATCGGAGCCTGATGTATGGGCTATCTGGCCAGAGTCAGTACAGCACGCAGAGAGAACACAGACATGTAGCCAAATATCTAATGACAAGGGGAAAAGATAAGCTCTGAAGAAATGTGTGATCTTCTTGCTCAGGAACATTTCCTGAGTATATGAAGTGATGATGTAAAACAGTGTTTATAGGATAAAAAGGATGAAAATTGTTGATGAACTTGCTACTCTGGCTGATGAATTTGAGCAGACACAGGCGTCTATTAGAAATAAATCACAGGCAGAGAGGTTAAAACCTGGGGGGAAGATTACCCCTGGGAAGAAGGAGGGTGGATGGGTGGCTGGACACTCACCTCCCCAGAGCTCTTCTTGACCTGCTGCTCACAAACCGGGAAGAATTAGTAGGGGAAGCTAAAGTGGATGGGAACCTGGGAGGCAGTGACCATGAGATGGTCGAGTTCAGCATCCTGACACAAGGAAGAAAGGAGAGCAGCAGAATACGGACCCTGGACTTCAGAAAAGCAGACTTTGACTCCCTCAGGGAACTGATGGGCAGGATCCTCTGGGAGAATAACATGAAGGGGATAGGAGTCCAGGAGAGCTGGCTGTATTTTAAAGAATCCTTATTGAGGTTACAGGGACAAACCATCCCAATATGTAGAAAGAATAGTAAATATGGCAGGTGACCAGCTTGGCTTAACAGTGAAATCTTTGCTGATCTTAAACACAAAACAGAAGCTTATAAGAAGTGGAAGACTGGACAAATGACCAGGGAGGAGTATAAAAATATTGCTCAGGCATGCAGGAGTGAAATCAGGAAGGCCAAATCACTCTTGGAGTTGCAGCTAGCAAGAGATGTTAAGAGTAACAAGAAGGGTTTCTACAGGTATGTTAGCAACAAGAAGAAAGTCAAGGAAAGTGTGGGCCCCTTACTGAATGAGGGAGGCAACCTAGTGACAGAGGATGTGGAAAAAGCTAATGGACTCAATGCTTTTTTTGCCTCTGTCTTCACGAACAAGGTCAGCTCCCAGACTACTGCACTGGGCAGCCCAGCATGGGGAGGAGGTGTCCAGCCCTCTGTGGAGAAAGAAGTGTTTCGGGACTATTCAGAAAAGCTGGACGAGCACAAGTCCATGGGGCCGGATGCGCTGCATCCGCGAGTGCTAATGGAGTTGGTGGATGTGATTGCAGAGCCATTGGCCATTATTTTTGAAAACTCATGGCGATCGGGGGAGGTCCCAGACGACTGGAAAAAGGCTAATGTAGTGCCCATCTTTAAAAAGGGGGAAAAGGAGGATCCGGGGAACTACAGAGAGCCTCACCTCAGTCCCTGGAAAAATCATGGAGCAGGTCCTCAAGGAATCAATTCTGAAGCACTTAGAGGAGAGGAAAGAGATCAGGAACAGTCAGCATGGATTCACCAAGGGCAAGTCATGCCTGACTAATCTAATTGCCTTCTATGAAGAGATAACTGGCTCTGTGGATGAGGGGAAAGCAGTGGGAGTGTTATTCCTTGACTTTAGCAAAGCTTTTGACACTGTCTCCCACAGTATTCTTGCCAGCAAGTTAAAGAAGTATGGGCTGGATGAATGGACGATAAGGTGGATAGAAAGCTAGCTAGATTGTCAGGCTCAACGGATAGTAATCAATGGTTCCATGTCTAGTTGGCAGCCGGTATCAAGCGGAGTGCCCCAAGGGCCGGTCCTGGGGCTGGTTTTGTTCAATATCTTCATAAATGATCTGGAGGATGGTGTGGATTGCACCCTCAGCGAGTTTGCAGATGACACTAACTGGGAGGAGAGGTAGATACACTGGAGGGTAGGGATAGGATACAGAAGGACCTAGACAAATTAGAGGATTGGGCCAAAAGAAATCTGATGAGGTTCAACAAGAACAAGTGCAGAGTCCTGCACTTAGGACGGAAGAATCCCATGCACCGCTACAGACTAGGGACTGAATGGCTAGGCAGCAGTTCTGCAGAAAAGGACCTAAGGGTGACAGTGGACAGAGAAGCTGGATATGAGTCAACAGTGTGCCCTTGTTGCCAAGAAGGTCAATGGCATTTTGGGCTGTATAAGTAGAGGCACTGTCAGCAGATTGAGGGATGTGACCGTTCCCCTCTATTTGACATTGGTGAGGCCTCATCTGGAGTACTGTGTCCAGTTTTGGGCCCCACACTACAAGAAGGATGTGAAAAAAATGGAAAGCGTCCAGCGGAGGGCAACAAAAATGATTAGGGGACTGGAGCACATGACTCATGAGGAGAGGCTGAGGAAACTGGGATTGTTTAGTCTGCGGTCCCTTCCAACCCTGATATTCTATGAAATCCATTCCTCTAGTCCTTGTCCCAAATGCCACTTATCATACAAGGTTTGTAAAAATGGCCTCTGCCCAGCCAGGCAGTAACCACATAAAGGCTGTCAAAATTAATGGCAAGGAACACCTTTGATGGAGGGACATAGGTGCAGAAATGTCCGTGGTTAGGGGAAGCATTGTTCAGGAAAGACATACTGCCAGGACAGATGGCAAAGCTAGGAGGTCACAAAATCCTTGTGCCTTTGGCTAAAGTGCACATAGAAACTGAGGATTTGAAAGCTGAATTGACTGTGGCAGCAGTACCTACTAACCCATCACAATTGTTACTGGGGAATGACTTTTTCAATGTAGCTCGGGCTGTCTGCAGCAAGGAGGAATACTGTGCTGAAACCCCAGAGAAGAAAGATAAAGTCCCAGAAACTGCTGAAGGAATGGGGGAGGGTCTCTTTAATTTCTCTGCAGCAGTGGAAAACAGTATGCTACCAGGAGTGGGTGTGGTTTAGACCAGCTCTTGCTGCCCAGTGGCATCTCTAATTGGCATCTTATTGAATATATCCAGAGCTCTCCCAGACAACTTAGCAACCAAAGTGGGCATCTTTTGGTCTTCAGAAATTTCATGGAGTACACACAGCTTCTCAAAGATGATGAAATATTCAACCATGTCCCCTGTTTTGCTGCATGCAGGACACAACCATTCCCATTTGTGGATTTTGAAGAGGTGGGGCTTATTGGTGCGTGGGGGTTCTGGTTCTGCTTCTCTATCCAATTCAATTGATGCTTCCTCTCCCCGATCGCCATGAGTAGTCAAAAATAATGGCCAATGGCTCTGCAATCACAAGAATCTCCATTTCTTTGGCTTCCAGTTCCAGAGCCCTTCAGTGTGCAGCTTCTTGCCTGGCATTGTCTGCTTCTATGGTTCTTTGGTGTTCAGCTTCTTGCGCATTAATCTCCATTTGTTTTAATTCCAGATGTCTTTTGTGTTCTTTCTCCTTCTTGTCTGCCTGCAATCTGCATAGGTCCGGCTTCTTACTAGTTTTACTTTCACTCATTTTCCTGCTTTCCTGTCCTTACTTCCCTTGCCCAAAATAAGGAAAGAGAAAATAACAAACTGGTAACCTCTTTGACTGATCTCTAGCCAAGACACTTAAATCTCATTTAAAATCACCACCAGTGTACCAAGTGCCAATCTCACTCAGAGTAACAAGCTGTGCATATGACCCTGCTCGCTGCACCACTGTGATGGGTTCCCCCTGGGATGCCATCTGGAACTTGGGTACCACTGAGCCCCCCTGTCCCACCAGCCTGGGCTCCTGTTTACACTGTACTTCTGTGACAAGCTGCCAAGCTCTCTCCAGGCTCCAGCCTGCACTTTCACCAGCACACATACAGGCAGGGACACACCTAGCAGCAGATACATACAGACGCTTTGACCAGCTACTGCACTGGAAGGCGCCAGCTACTCAGGCACACCACACCCTCCTCCCCCCCCCCCCCGGAGTGTAAACCCAAAATTATACGGTCTTGAGCTGTACAGGGAACTGTACAGCATAAACTCATGACATTCGCTCCTTCTCTCAATGTGAGGGAAGCGTATTGCCTGTCAGTGAGAAAACTGTCCAGGTTGCTGGCTGCCAGCAGGATGCAGCTAGGCAAGGGGAAGACTTCGCTCTCGGGTGCATAGGAAGATGCGTCCTAGAGGGAAGCCCAGAGAAGGGTGATGGAATCCTAGAGACCACTGGGTGAGAGTTCCATGGACTCTGTAGCTGGAGGCAAACCCAATTCAAAGAGGGAGGAGAATGTAGTGCTTGCCAGAGAAAGGACTGTTCTAACTGTTAGCTGTGAGCCCTTCACATCTGAAGAGGGGATAGATCCCACTCTAGAGAGCACAGAGGTGTGTCTTAGGCCTTGTCTACACAACAAAGTTTTGCCGAGAAAACTGATGTCGACACTCAAAAATCAACATAACAATAATCGGAATGTCATGTTCACACTCGCTCCCTCTGTTGGCAGAGCATGTCCACAGTGGGGGCACTATCATCAACATTGTGAGCAATGCAGTCCAGCTCGACGCCTTCTGTCATTAGGTGTTGAGGGAAGGCGGATCGGATCATGGTGCATCTTGGGACTGAGCCCAATGTCCCATGATGCATTGCTTTCTGTCCCAGCACTCCATGGGCTTCTGGCTTTCTTTCATGGCATTTTTGCAACAGCCCTTCTTTGCTGTGCACCTGTGAGAGAAAGGATGGATCCCACACTGCTCTCCTATGCTGTTAACTGTCATGAAGACATTGCGGACAGCAGTGCAGTTAATTGTGAGCTTCCTAAATGAAGAAGACTCACAGGCGCCTGACATGCTGCGTGATATGGATAGGAGCAAGTTTAGATTGCTTTTGGCATTCACAGAACAGCTGCATAGGGTAGATCATCGCTTTTGAGCTCGGGAAACAAGCACTGAATGGTGGGATCGTATCGTCATACAGGTGTGGGATGAAGAGCAGTGGCTACCCAGAACTTTCACATGTGGAAAGTCACCTTCCTGGAACTGTGTGTGGAGTTCACATCAGCACTGTGGCACAAGAACACCAGAATGAGAGCGGCCCTATCGGTAGAGAAACATGTGGCAATCTGTGTGTGGAAGCTGGTGACTCCAGACTGCTACTGGTTGGTCACTAATCAATTTGGAGTCGGGAAGTCGACCGGTGGGGCTACGTTAATGCAAGTATGCAGGGCAATAAATCACATCCTGTTACGAAGGACCGTGACTCTGGGAAATGTGCGTGAAATAGTGGACAGCTTCACAGAAATGGGTTTCCCTAACTGTGGAGAAGCAATTTTGTCACCAGACCACCTTGCAACAGAGTAAGTCAATAGGAAGGGGTACTTCTCCACAGTGTTGCAGGCGCTTGTGGATCACCATGGGCATTTCACAAACATCAACGCGGGGTGGTCTGAGAACGTGCATGATGCACACATCTTCAGGAACACCAGCCTGTACAGAAAGCTACAAGCAGAGACTTTCTTTCCAAACCAGATTACAGTGGGGGTTGTTGAAATGCCCATAGCGATCCTGGGAGACCTGGCATACCCCTTACAGCCATGGCTCATGAAACCTTACACAGGACACCTTAACAACAGTAAGGAGTGGTTCAACAAGAGGTTGAATAGGTGCTGGGTGACAGCTGAACGTACCTTTGGAATATTAAAGGCACGCTGGGGATGCTTTTATGGCAGGTTAGCCCTTAATGAGGATAATATTCCCATGGTCATAGTGCATGCTGTATGTTGCATCACCTTTGTGAAGCTAAGTGGACTACTGATTTTGAGTAGCCAAATACCAAGGTATCAGAGGAGCACAGAGCAGACAATTCGAATCAGGGAGGCTTTGAGGCAACACTTTGAAAATGAGAACCATTAATGTATATCTCTGTGATTGGTGCTTCAGTGTTACATTACATGTAGCTTTCCTAGGAAGCAATGGTGACATTTGGAGCCTTATATTCCAGTAAGCAAATGATTAAAATGCCTGTGCATGTATTGGTAGTGCCTGCAATCTCAATTTGTAGAAAACAAATAAAGATGAGTTATCCTTCAAAAAGAAACAACACACACAAAGATGCTTGGTGGGAAAGGAGGAACCAGGGAAGGGCAGACTTTAACAGCTGTGTACAGGTTCTGCTATCATTGTGAAAGTTGTCCGAGGGGGCGTAGCGAAGGGGAAACCTCGAAGTCCCAGAAAGTGGAAAGGAATGTGTGGGTGGAGTTTGGGGGGGTCATGGAAAAGAGTTCTGAATGTCCTGCAGGGGAGGGCAGGCATAGATCTGCTCAGTCTGCAGCATTATTAAGGACTTCAGCATCTGCATTTGCTCCTCCATTACTTTAATCATCTGCTTAGTTGCACCCTTAACAAACTCCAGATTCTTTTTTCTGTCCTGCCGTTTGGCTTCCCAGAACTCCTTGCGTTGCCTTTTCTCTGCATAGGAGCAGTGCGGTACCTCCTGGAACATGTCTTCTTTGCTGCATCTTGGGCGCTTTCTTATCTGGCGGAGACACTCGGCTGGGGCATGTGGAGTATTCCTGAAGAGCACATCTTCAAAGCACAAAGGACAATGCACAGATGCGGGATTTTTAAATTCACTCACAGCATTGAAACATTTCAGTTAAATACAACTTTTGAAACATAACAATCACTTTCTCACTGACCCTTGGCAGGCACATATCTCTCTTCAAACACCCAAAGCATGGTGAGTGTTGGTGGGTGGGGGTGCTTCACATGGGGAAAAGAGCACACACTCTGCAAGGTTCGTGGTGCAGCATGCTAGAGAAAAAATTCTAAAATTCTCCCATACTTTTCCACAGGCGAGGGTCATTCTGGCAGATATCTCACTGCTAAGAGTAAGCAGGGAAACAAGGGAACATCTGCTCCATGCTTGTGGCTTCCACCCTGCTCCCTATGCTGCTCACCTATGTGACACTTTGGTCCCTGCACAACTGATTGCCAAATGGTGTGGGAAAGTTTCCTACAATGTGGGAAGGAACAAAGCTGCTCTGCCACTGAATCTTTGGCAGAGGATTACAGAGTACCTCTAGGAAACTTTCCTGGAGATCTCTCTGGAGGATTCCCGTGAGATCTTTGCATGCATCAACACCCTGTTCCGCTGTACCAATTAGCTACACAGGGAAATGTCCAGCTCACAGAAACAGTCAGCCTTCCACATTTCTATACGCCGAACCCACCTCCGCACTACACAAACCACAACCACTTACCAGGCGTCTCCTCTCCTGCTTCTTGCTCGCCAGAGAGCAACTGCTGAGACTGGCTAGACACCTCTGGAGTGGAGAACAGTTCCTGGCTGCCTGCCCCACCGGGCGACCCCACTGGGAGCTGCACATCATCGTCTAACTCCACCTCTTCATCAATATCTTCATCCTCCAGGTCAGGCCCTCTTTCCGTCGCCTCCAGACCCGCCGAAGTACCCAGGGGGCTCTTGATGGTGGAGGTGGGGTCGTCACTGAGGATGGTGTCCAGCTCCTTATAGAACCGGCAGGTCTTAGGTGAAGCACCAGAGTGACAGTTTGCCTCCCTCGCCTTATGGTACACCTACCTCAACTCCTCTATCTTCGTTCTGCACTGCAGCATGTCCCGATCATAGCCCTTTTTGCACAAGCCTTGAGAAATATGCCCGTAGGTATCCCAATTCCTACGGCTCAAGCGAAGCAGTGACTGCACAGCCTCCTCTCCACATATACTGATCAGATCCAACAGCTCCACAGTGGTCCAAGTGAGAGAGTGTTTGGTGCAATAACCCACCATGGTCACCTGGGAAAATGCGATGAGACCTCTCCATGCCGAGCCAGCAGGAAACTGAATTTCAAAAATTCCTGGGGCTTCTAAGGGGGAGGGCGGATGGTTGTTTACGTGGCTGCAGGGCAGTGGAATTCAAACTGCCGACCAGAGCGGTCACGATGGGCATAGTGAGACACCTCCTGGAAGCCAATTAAAGTGATGAAATCAAGCGTGGTGTCTGCACTGGCACTTTGTCAAGAAAAATTTAGAGGGAAAAGACGTACATCTCTCGTTGGGGTGGCTGTATTTTGTCGCCAAAACTAGGCATTTTTTCCAACAAAAGTCACATCACAGTGTGTACGCATTCACTATTTGGTCGACAAAAGGCAGTTTCTGTCAACAAAACTTGGTAGTATAGACAAAGCCTAAGAAGGGCACCCAGAGAAGGAAGCTGAGAAGGAATTTGGGGAAGTACAGGAATGTCTCCTCATTGATTACAGGGGAGGGTTTGCCCAGGACAGATTTGCTGGGTTGGCATCTATGCTCCCAGGCACCCAACCTGCAGCTCCGGTTTTAAGAGGGAACTGTGTAACTGACCTCCAGGAGGGGAGCAGTGATACAACTGACCTCTTGCGGACAGAGAGAGGGATGACAGAGGCTACCCCAATCCAGGCCCCACTTTTGCAAAATGCTGCTCTTGATGTACTTGTGGAAACTAACTCTGTCTCTTTAAGACAGGATGGGAATCCTACTAAAGACTTACTGGGTAATTCAGATGGCTCAGGATGAGTGACCTGGTGTCATTACCAACCACCCTTCCTATCTTTAAAATCTTCAGACTATCAGCAATGATTTAATATCTTCCAAGTCACTGACATAAAACATTAAATTGCATTGTGTCAGGAACCAATCTCTGTGGGACTCTGTAGAAACACATGCATTTGATGATGATTCCTTATTAAACAATTATGTTTTAAGATCTCATTTAGACACTTTTTAATATGTGGTTTATTGATCTTGTATGATACTAATTTCCTCTTCAAAGTACTTAAGTCAAATGATTTACAGAGGTCACATCATATTAGGTCACAGTTACCCTTGCTGACCAGACCTGTAATCTCAGAAAATAGTGTCAAGTTCATTTGACAGGAATTATTTTCCATATAACCATGCTGGCTGGCATGAACTATACTACCATCCTTCAGGTTCTGTAGGCAAAAAGTCAAGCATCCGTCATTTCATAACTTCGTCCAGGATCAGTGTCAGGCTAGCAGGCATATAATTACCATCTTCTTTACACATTTTGACTATTAATGAAACACTAACTTTCTTCCAGTCATCTGGAACTTCCCCAGTATTCCAAGATTTATTAAATCAAATATAATTTGTGCTATTATTTTCCACTATCCATATATTCTGTATCTCCATACTTGCTACTGGACCTTTAAAATAAATATTTTAACAATTTTTATATATATGCGCCATTTTCTACTGCTGTTTATCAAATTGTTCCATTTCATATAATGTTTTTTTTTCTTGTTAAAAAGATACCTTAGCACATTCTATACAAAAAACGATGTTAAAAGAATGTTAACATTATAATACACACAGAATATTGAGGATAAAAATAAACATTAAACAAGTGCTTCTTTTGTTTTCTGTCATCCAATCTGCACACTGAGTGAAACAAGAGACCTGTGAAAATAAGAATAGTCTACCACGCAATTAAAAACTGCATAGCAGTACATTCACACAAAGGGACACAGGTGCCATTCACTTTGGCATCTTCTAACTTTTGAGTGCTTCGCTTTGCAAACTTAATGTACTGTTCTGTACCTAAAAGGGGCTGTTAGCCCCAGGAGCAGAGCAGGAGTCTGTTTAGGCAACAAATTATTAGACAACCAAATACACATACTAAAAACTACTCACATAAATCTCATTATCCACATCCAGCTGTACTTCACCTGTGTCAACCAAGTCACTGAGCTCATCAAAGAGGGCAGACTCTAAAGGCAAAGTAAACGAAGTTGTACATCAACATATCCTAAAAGTTAAAGATGGGAGTTTCAAAGAAGCTGAACGGGGAAATTCAATGGCAGTCAAGGTTATCCTAAAGTTTTAAGCTGAAAATTCCAGTCTAAGACAGTATTTGTACTACAGTACTGTACCAGCCACAGGAGAGTGGCAGATCAGATGTTCATGTTGTAAACCTCACTCATGCAGGCTCTGTGGATATTAAGGCCCCACTTCAGCAAACACGTCAGTGAGTAAGCTTACTCGCCCAGGCAGCTCCACCAGTATCACACGCAGGAGTGTTTGCAGGACTGGGACAGGAGTTCATAGGATCTCACAAGGAGTCCACATGTCTAAAACACCCCACAGGCCCACACCAATCCACCCGGATCCCAACCCCAGGCCGCACGACTAGCCACGCGGCCCTGTCAGCGCCCAGCTAACCCACGCTCGGAGACTGGCCCGAGAGGCCCAGCGGCCGCGCCGGGAACAAGAGCCAGCCAGGCCTCTCGCCAGGAGTTCGCGCTGCCTGCCCCACGCCCCTGGGCTGGAGCAGCGAGACCCGGCCGCGGGGACACCGCTGGGCTTTTGCCCCTCCCCGCCAATGCCCCTCACATCTCCCGCCCCACCCGCTCAGGAGCACACTCCGCGCCTCCGGGCCCGGCTCACCCCAGTCGGGTCCGACCCCGGGTGGCCGCAGCCCCGGCTCTGCGGCGCCCCGATCAACCTCCCCGGCTGCCATCTCCCTTCCGGGTCCCCCTAAACATACGTCTCCCAGCTCAGCGCAACGCGCCGCCCTGCTACGGTGGCCGGGAGAGGACATGGGGCCCGGCGGCGTGGGGCCAGCGCCTTGTCTCTGGGCCGGCTCGGACAGCGTCACCCGCAGGAGCGCTCAGAGCCCGGCGCGCCTCAGGTGGCTGGGGACAAACACCCCGAGGGCGGGCAACGCTGCATGTGCCCAACGAGGCGGGGGCTCTCGTGGGTCCGGGTTCAGCTGCCCAATGGGGTGGGGGCTCGCACGGGGTCCGGGTTCAGCAGGAGTGCCATTTCAGGGTTTGGGGAGGGGGGGCAACTTTAATCCTGATTCCAAAGGCTACTTGGGCACCTAAAAACTTTTATCTTTTTGCAGATAACTTAGATACAGTGCTCCTGTCAGCTAATAATTTCTAATTCCTACATAAAGAAAATTGAATAAATATTAAACCCACTCATCTTAGAACATACAAATGGCCCTACTGGGTCAGACCAAAGGTCCATCTAGCCCAGTATCCTATTTTCTGACAGTGGCCAGTGGCAGGTGCCCCAGAGGGAATGAACAGAACAGGTAACCATAGAGTGATCCATCCCCTGTTGCCCATTCCCAGCTTCTGGCAGACAGAGGCTAGAGACACCACCCCTGCCCATCCTGGCTAATAGCCACTGATGGATCTATCCTCCATGAACTTATCTAGTTCTTTTTTGAATAACATTTCCTTGTTTACTTTCTCCACACCAGTCGTGAATTTAAAGACCTCGATTATATCTCCCTCCTTAGTCATCTCTTTTCCAAGCTGAGAAGTCCTAGTCTTCTTAATCTCTCCTTATATTGAAGCTTTTCCATACCTCTAATCATTTTTGTTGCCCTTAGATACAGAAAATTGATCATACTCACACTCATTGCAGGTTCATACTGGGGAAGAGCATTTATGATAATATTTCTCAGTGCCTCAGTTCCGCATGCCAGATACCATCTGCCCCCCAATTAGCCAGTTAACAGAGGGTCACACTCTTCATTGCTTTTGCAGGCCAAGTGGCAGGCAGTGGGAGGGGCAGCAATGCAGTTTAGCCCTGAACTCAGCCAGCTATCATTCATTCCCTCCACTAACCCTAACCCAGCTCCCTGCCTTGGTCACTCCCCCTTTGACAGTGCCCATTTGATACAGGAGGCCTCTCTGCCTGCAGCACCACAACTACATTTTTCACTGGGCAAAGATAATGATTTCACCAGAGGCAGGCACAGGGAGACTCTTAAGCCTCATAGCAGCTCAGGCTGTATAGTCATGGTTTGAAGCAGCTCCCTGTATTCCAGTCCTGAACCCCCAGACCTCCAACTCTGACAAAGCACCTCATTCCTGACTTGCAGGCAAGAAAATGCCAGTAAGTTGAGTGTTGGGCCTCACTGTTTGGCCAATTAGCAATTAAACATCTTCACACCAATTGGCAAATATTCTCCCCTACATGCACAATCCTGTGCAGGGTCAGATAACAAGGTAACACCTTACAGCACAGATCCAACATCACCACCGATAACACTATTCCACAGCAGCCAGATCAACCAAGCGGACCAAAAGCAATCTGAAGCAGCTTTCCTTGAGGGACATATGTGTTAGAACACTGGCAAACACAAGAATTTCCAAACGTCAAGAACTGAAATTAACCAATCAAATGCTATATTTGTTTGGGTTCATTATCCTGGTGTGCAAGTAAATGCTGCAATTCATGCCTATGACAGTCTGCTACTAAAAATCTTAACAATCCCACCAGCAATTGGTGATCACCTGGTAGCCCCCCTCCACTGTAAGAGTCTCCACTCAGCAGTAGCACCACCAGGAGAAGCTTGAGCACATTCACAACTTTCAATGCATTCACACTCTGGAACATACTACTACCATAACACTACTGCTGTATCTCTCACCACTGCCAAGTCAAGTCTATGCCTCTTACATGTCATGCTTCCTCAAATAAGGAAAAAGTTACAAGCTCTAATACTAACTAGGACTGTCAAGCTATAAAAAAATTAATTGCGCTGTTAAACAATAAGAGAATACCATTTATATAAATATTTTTGGCTGGAGCTATCATAGGAAAAATGGGGTTGGTATGGAATTGTATTAAAAGGTTCCAAACTCTGTGTCGTAATCCACAGACTTCCATACCACAGGCTCTTCAGTCTCACCTATTGAACTAGAGGCTCAAGGCAAGGCTCCCTTTTCCCCATTATTATGATTTAGTCTAGGGCTTTCTAGGCCTCGTGACAGTTGCACTTGCTTTCTGTAACCAGGGGTAGCACAGCTGTCTGAGCTGCTCCCCAGAGAGGAAGCACACTGCTCCTGTAGCTGCAGGCTTGTGTTCAAAACCAGCAATGTTCCACACAAAGAATATGTCTACACATCAGTTAGAGGTGGGATTGCAACATGTGTAGACAGACATACCTCAGCTGGCATTGATTGAGCTCAATGGGAATGTTTACACAGCAACTAGATACCTGCACCTGGCCCATGTCAGTCAACTTGGGCTCCTGGAGCTCAGGCTGCAGGATTATTTGATTGCTGTGTAGACTTCCAGGCTTGGGCGGGAGCCCAATCTATGCATGCTCCAGTCACACTTCTGATTGCAGTGCAGACAGACCTTAGTTACTGTTTCCTAGTGGGAGGTATACACTGCATGCTCCCAGTGATGATTCCCCAGTTATGTTGAGAGCTATCAGTGACCCACTTCCTCTGAGCTCTTCATCCATCCATCCCTGCTGCATTTCATGCCCCACAGGGGTGTACTGAGGACAGGGTGTCTTCCCAGGTTGGTAATGGCTGCATTGTGTACTGTAATATTTAAGGCTGAGCTTTGCGAGATGGGTCTGAATTGCTAACATGTTCTGCCATCTTGTGTCAATTCACTTAAGAGACACTGGTTAAGTTTAAAAATTTAACGTATATTCTTACTTTGTTACTAACTCTTGAATACAAAAATTGAAACAATTGTAGAAAAATCTGGATTACTTTCTATCACTTTTTTGCAGTTCATCAACCTTGGACTAGATCATTTAACTTTTGGAAACATCCTATTAGGGCAAGGCCCCTTGAGTTTATACTGCACCTGCCTTGGGCTCTAGGGCACAGTTGCCAACTTTCACACAGTAAATAAACACCCCGACTTTCACAATAAGCCAAAAATCAAGCTAATCCCATTTCAAAACAAGGCCAAAACAAGCCAATCCCTAAGAACCCCAACACTCTATGTGACTAGATCCCCCTGGTGTGCAGTCTGGGACTGTGGTGGGCCTGCTGTGTACCCTTGACTCTTTCCCCCCCTCTTGCCCCTGCTTGATGGGAGCTGATAAAAAAAAAAAGAAGCAACAAGCTACAAGCCAAAAACTAGCCATCAAGCAACTCACAAGCCAATTAAGACAAAAACAAGCCCAATTTCTGTGTTTTTTTCACAGGTAAAGTAACTTGTTTATATCAGGGTATAAAGATGTATCTCAGAGAGAGTATCTTTGTCCAGCCAAGAGGTGAATGGGAAAGTTCTGCCATTCACTGAGCTAGTCCATTGTCACTGGCATACATGTCATAGTATCCTCGTAGAGTCTGCCAGGTGCTATTACCGTGCTTTGTCAACAATAAACCTGGCCTGCCACCTTCGTACATTAACAGATCTTGTGGTCATTGGGCGGTTCACTCGAGGTCTGCTGTGTCAGCTATCTGCGTACAGCTGGGGCAGCACACAGGGAGAACACATGCAGCCGAACATATAATCACAGATAACACTGGCAATAATTAGGGGTGTTGTTATGGCTAATGCACTTTGGAATCTTTTCTCTTTATGTCTAATAAAGGTTATTTGTTTTGTTAAGGAAAGTGAAGTAGGTGTAGGGTGACCGGATAGCAACTGTGAAAAATTGGGATGGGGGTTGGGGACTAATAGGCCCCCATATAAAACAAAGCCCCAAATATCGGGACTGTCCCTATAAAATCGGGACATCTGGTCACCCTAAGTAGGTGCTTTGTGATTCAGTGCACAATATTATTTGCTAAATACATCACTAGAGTTCAAGAGCTTCAGCACTAATGTGGAAATGAGCTGTAGCATATGTAAAATAATCAATAAAGATTTCAACCGTCTAACATGGCTTGCAATATGTTCTAATGGTCCCTTGTGCCATGAAATTGAAGTCAGCTAAATTCACACTGAGGGTAATTAAGCATTGCAACAGATTACAAAGGAATGTGATAAATTCTCCATTTTAAATCTTTAAATCAGGACTGGTTATGTTTCTTAAAGATATACTCTTGTTCAACTAGTTAATGGCTAGAAACAGGCAGGAATCAGTTGGTGTATTCTTTGGCCTTTTTTATGCAAATATCTCAGAGTAGATGATCGTTTGAATCCCATTTGAAGGCCTGTTTTATCTGCTATTTAATTCAAGGTATTGATTTTGCCTTGCTTCTTCCATAGTGCTCAAAAGTAAGATGAGCAAAAACCAGGTTTCACATTCACACTTTTATTATTGAATTCTACTTTATTGGACCCACTTCTGAAAGACAAAAAAAAGTAAATTACAAGATAGCCAATAAAGTACTAATGCTCCATGTCCATATTTATATTTTTCCATCTCCCTTACTGATTATTGAGGAAGTACTAGGGTGGCATTGGCAATACAAGAGATTCCTCACCATGTCTGCATAGTAGCTTCAGAAGGAGCAAGGGTGGGCAGCAAGCCGGGCATTCTACAAAGTTATTATTCGACATTCATAGACTGTTGTAAACTGGGTTCAGTTCTCCTCCAAATATTTTGTGCAAAAAAGTGGAGGTGTGGGGGAGGAGGCGGGAGTTGGGACAGTCTTGCCAGGAAACTTTGGAGGAGAAAGGCAAATATGGAGAAGTCATCAAACACTGTGTACATCTACAGTACGAAATTATTTTATTCGAATTTTCAGAAGCTATTTTATACATTCGGTCTTGTGTGTCCCCACAAAAGCGCGTGAATTCGGCGGAGTGCATCCACAGTACTGAGGCTAGCATCGAATCTCGGAGTGGTGCACTGTGGGTAGCTATCCCACAGTTCCCACAGTCCCTGCCACCCATTGGAATTCTGGGTTAAGCTCCCAGTGCATGATGGGGCAAAAACATTCTCGCGGGTGTTTCTGTGTGTGTGACGTCAGTTGCTCCTCCTGCCATGAAAGCTACGGCAGACAATCGTTTTGCACCGTTTTGGTGTGTAGATGCCATACTGCTTTCAGCAGATGGTGCAGTACGGTGCTCCGCTTCTCTCCTGGTACTATGAATCCACCTCGCATTTCCTCTTGTCTTTCTACGTAATCTCTGTAAGTATCTACTCTTTCTCTTCCTCATCGACCACTTCCACCACCAACTCTGCTCTCCCACTCTTGCCACGCTACTGAGCTTCTCCATGTTGTCTGTCCTGGGCTCCCGCCTCCGTGAAAGCTACAGAAGACAACCATTTCCCACCTTTTTTCAGCTGTCGTGAACCAAACAGCGCCTCTTCCGCTGCCACTCTGCTCTCCTACATTTCACGCCCTTTTTCCAGGATTACCCGTGCAGGCACCATAGTGCAGCAAGCATGGAGCCTGCTCAGATCTCCACTGCAGTTTTGACCATTGTAAATACCTCACACATTATCCAGCAGTATGTGCAGTACCTGCAAAACCGGGCGAGGAAGCCACGACAGTGCGATTACTATACTGATGAGGACATGGACACAGACGTTCCTAGAAGCATGGCATGTGGCGATTGAGAGATCATGGTGGCATTGGGCCAGGTTCATGCCGTAGAATGCCGATTCTGGGCCCGGGAAACAAGTACAGACTGGTGGGACCGCATAGTGTTGCCAGTGTGGGATGATTCCCAGTGGCTGCAAAACTTTCGTATGTGTAGGGCCACTTTCATGGAACTTTGTGACTTGCTGTCCCCTGCCCTGAAGCACAAAGACACCAAAATGAGAGCAGCCCTCACAGTTGAGAAGCGAGTGGTCATAGCCCTGTGGAAGCTTGCAACACCTGACAGCTACTGGTCAGTCAGGAATCAGTTTGGAGTGGGCAAATCTACTGTGGGGGCTGCTGTGCTGCAAGTAGCTAACGCAGTCATTGACCAGCTGCTATCAAGGGTAGTGACTTTGGGATATGTGCAGACCATTGTGAATGGCTTTAATGCGCTGGGGTTCCCTAACTGCGGCGGGGCAATAGACGGAACGCATATCCCTATCTTGGCCCCGGAACACCAGGGCGGCCAGTACGTAAACTGCAAGGGGTACTTTTCCATGGTGCTGCAAGCATTGGTGGATCAAAAGGGACATTTCACCGACATCAACGTGGGATGGCCGGGAAAGGTACATGACGCTCACATCTTCAGGAACTCTGGTCTGTTTCAAAAGCCGCAGGAAGGGACTTTATTCCCAGACCAGAAAATTACTGTTGGGGATGTTGAAATGCCTATAGTTATCCTCGGGGACCCAGCCTACCCCTTAATGTCATGGCTCATGAAGCCATACACAGGCACCCTGGACAGTAGTAAGGAGCAGTTCAACTATAGGCTGAGCAAGTGCAGAATGGTGGTAGAATGTGCTTTTGGACTTTTAAAAGCTCTCTGGCTCTGTTTGCTGACTAGATTAGATCTCAGCACAACCAATATTCCAATTGTAATTGCTGCTTGTTGTGTGCTCCCCAATGTGTGAGAGTAAGGGGGAGACGTTTATGGCGGGGTGGGAGCATAGGCGTGTGCAGCACATTTCATTAGGGTGTGCACCCAGGGAATTTTTTTTTTAAAGGCGAACATTTATTGAATACTCAATCATAAAGGACATTTTTATTCATCAAACTAACTAAAACGTAACTAAACTTATTTTTTTTAAAATTAACAACTAAACTTTACTTAAAAAATGAGACACAAAATACCAAATTTTTGCTGTAGTGATAACTAGGCGTATACAAAGATACAGTCAATTTTCATGATCTTTATATTTAACCAGATAATGAGCTAACCCAAATTGACCAAAACAGATTAAGCTTTCTTCATCTTTCTGTCCTAGAGAATGAGATATCGCTCACCAGGTGTTATGGACTTAAATTCGTCAATAACATCATTGTAATTAACTGACAAAGCCAATTCTTGTTCAGTGTACAAAATCATGAGTGAGTCGATGCGCTGTTGGGACATTGTCCTTCTTAGTTTGTTTTTTACATGTGCTAGTTTCGAAAAGGCTCTTTCACATAAACAGCTTGTCTGCTCCTTTTCTTATCTTAACAACGAGCTGATCCATATTTTAAAATTAAAAGGGGGTATCATGCGATTGAATTAAAACGTAAAGCCACGGGCTTGTTATGCTATTTCAGTAGCGTACACGCGACAAAGATTACAAACACTGCAGACACTGCGCTGGGCATGCCTGATGCGGCCGCTTACATAGATCAAAGAATTTTCTAGAATAGTAGTTGGAGGGGAGGGGAGGACCAATGGTAATGCGGCGCCGCAGTAGTGGGGATGCATAATGCGAGCAAATGCAGGCTTTCTATATAGAGTGTATCATGCGAATAAATTAAAACGCAAAGCCACTTTTTTTTTTTGAGACATTAGGGCAGGCATGGGCAAACTTTTTGGCCTGAGAGCCACATCGAAGTTCCAAAATTGTATGAAGGGCCAGGTAGGGAAGGCTGTGCCTCCCCAAACAGCCTGGCCCTGCCCTCTATCCAACCCCCACCCACTTCCTGCCCCCTGACTGCCCCCTTCAGAATCCCCGACCCATCCTGCTCCTTGTCCCCAGACACCCCCCCCCATAAGACCCCCCTCAACCACCACCCCGGGACCCCACCCCCCACCAACCCCCCCTGCTCCCTGTCCCCTGACTGCCCTGACCCCTATCCACACACACACCCCTGCCTCCTGACAGATCCCTGGAACTCCCACGATCCAACCCCCCGTTCTCTGTCCCCTGACCCCTCCCCCAGAACCTCTGCCCCATCCAACCCCCCCCACTCCCTGTCCCCTGACTGTCCCCGGGACTCCCTGCCCCTTATCCAACCCCCACCCCCGGCCCCAGCCCCTTTACCATGCTGCTTACCCCCGCCTCCCCCTCCTCCAGAGCCTCAGCGTGCCACATCCAGGAGCGGCCCTGGACAGCGCTGCAGCGGTGTGGCTCTGGCAGGACCTGAGCTCCTGCTGCTCGGCCCGTGGGAACTTGCAGCCCCGCCCCCTTACCACGCCTCTCCAAGCAGCAGGAGCTCAGGTCCCACCGGAGCCACACCGCTGCAGTGCTGTCCAGGACTGCTCCTGGACGCGGCGCTCTGAGACGCCGGGGACTGGGGAAAGGCGGGGACGGGGCTGGGGGGGGAGCCTCCCTGGCTGGGAGCTCAGGCGGGCCGGGCAGGACGAGCTTGCCCACTCCTTCATTGGGGTGTGCCTGGGCACACCCGACACACCCCATACGCACGCCTATGAGCGGGAGGTTGAGGCAACTCGCCTGAAGGCCAATTTTGCACAGCCAGAAAACAGTAGAAGAGTGCAGCAGGGTGCGCTGCGCATCAGAGAAGCTTTGAAAGCAGTTTTATGACTGGCCAGGGTATGGTGTGACAGTTGTGTTTGTTTCTCTTGAAGTTACCCGCCCCCTATATATATGAAAGGAAATAAAGTCACAATTGTTTAAAAAACGTTCTTTATTATTTGTTGCACAACACATTGAGAGAAATCAGAAGGTAGACCGGGATTTTGGGGGATGGAGGGGTTACTGGGGGAGCGGGGTGGAGGAGGATAAACCCTACAGGGTGAAGACCCAGAAGGTGAAATACTTCACCTGCCCAAAAAAACCCCTTTCATTTTTAAAAAGAAAAAATCTTGCCTGACCAGAGCACCCTCCTACACCCCAAACTCCTTATCCCCAGCCCCACCCCAGAGCCCGCACCCCCAACCAGAGCCCTCAACCCCTCCTGCACCCCAACCCCAATTTTGTGAGCATTCATAGCCCACCATACAATTTCTATTCCCAGATGTGGCCCCCCAGGCCAAAAAGTTTGCCCACCCCTGGTCTAGAAAGTGATTGAGGGTGTAGATACTAGGGCCCAGGTCTGGAGGACCTTTTCAAGCATCCAATAGGCAGATGGATGAAGGAACAAGTGGCTTGGGGACATGGGCAGCAGGTATGATAGGCTGGGGGAGGCTGAGCCTCCCCAAACAGCCAGGTGTGGCCCCAACCACACTCGGTCCCCAGTCCCCTCCTGCTTCCCACTCTGTGAGCAACTCTTCCCCTGTGCCATCATGGCCCCAGCTGGGGCTGGTGCTGGGGTCGTGCTGCCCACCCTCCCGGTGCTCTGGGGCTAGGGAAGCTGGGGCCACACTGCTGGGCCACCTGACACTCCGAGGCCAGGGAGGCTGGGGCCACGCTGCAGGGCCTCCTGATGATCCAGGGCTGGGGGGTGGGGGGATTGTGCTGCCTGGCTTCCGGCATTCTGGGGCTGGGGGTGGGGAGCTGGGGTCATGCTGCTGGGCCTTCTGGTGTGCTGGGGGTGGGGCTGGGGCCACATTGCTTGGTCTCCCAGCACTCTGGGGCTGGTGCGGGGGGGGGGGGCGGTTGCCACGCTGCCTGGCCTCCCAGTGCTCTGGGGCTGAGGGGTGGCAGCTGGGGGTGCTAGCCTGGGGCAGGGGCCAGCGGCCACTGTGCGGGGTCTCTAGGCTCTGGCGGGCGTGGAAGGTGCAGGGTTTCAGGTAGAAGGGGCTGGACAAGTGGGCTAACCTCCCCAAGCCAGTGATTCACCTGCCACCCATGCTTGGGGACCTTTACATTATATAACTGGATTGTGAACCAAAGCCCAGTGTCAGAGAAAAAACAAGTCAGGATTTCAGATCAGGCCGGGATGTGTGCACCAGAGTTAGTTTAATCTCTGACTGTGAGTTCTTGGGCTGGACGATGGCAGAGCTGAGCTGAGGAGTAAGGTATAAAAACAGCTTCTAAAAGGATTGAGGCTTGAGTACGATCTTCAGGTCCTTTCACTTCCAGTGATCTTCTCTCCGGGGGGCATCTTCTGCTTTAGCTATAATGAATATAAATAAGAAATCACCCAAAGGAAAATTTCTTTCAGAGTTTGGTAAAGTTCAGTTTATTCATTTCTGAGTTATTGACATGCTGGTGGGGTGAATGGGGGATGGGGAGGGGAGTTGTTCTCATTTACTGAAGAGTTTCCAGACACCTTTTTAGGACTAGGCTAGGACTTTCTGCTACATTTTGCATGGTGTACCAATTTGTAGAGCTTGTGCATGTATCCAAAACAGCTCCTCTAGCACAGGGGTTCTCATCCTTTTCCATGTCATGACCCCATGTCACAATAGAAAAGTGTTTCATGATACTCCTCCCATCTACCCTTAGAGAAAGGGGGGTGGCCATGATGCACAGGTTGAGAACCTTTGCAGTAGTGCATGTTGTTTAGACAGTAAAACAAACACACATTGAACCATGTTGGATTTTCATGTAACAAGCTGTAGAAGAGTGTCTTTGTCTGCCTCTAGCGGCCAGTTCACATATGACCATTTGGCAACTATGTCTGGGTTAATTTAAAAATTCCATTTTGCTATGTGCAATATCATATGTAATTATAACAGTCACTGTGAATGAGCTCAGCTGTTTGCTAACAGGATCCTGGCATTTAGTGAACAGATTGTGTCTGGAAAGGTGTGATGGTGGCATAGGTATGGCACGGCAGCTGTGCTGCTTGTTGCTCTGTAGTGTAGACACTTGCTAGTGTAGACACGTGGGTTTTTCTATCACTGTGATTAATCCACCCCCTTGAAAGGCGGTAACTAGGCCAACTGAAGAATTCTTCTATTGACATATTGGTGTCTACACCAGGGCTCAGATCAACTTTTAGGTGTAGACCAGGCCACAGAAACCTGTGTGGGGAGGGGAGATGCTGGAATTCCCTCCCTGGCTGAACTGCTATTTTCCTCCAGCTGACCACCTGACAGAGACATACTGGCTGCACAAGGGCTCCAGACCACTGCCAGAAAAAGAAGACATGCTGGAGGAGTGGGCAGGAGGGGCTTGTCTTCCCACCAGGACCCTGACGAAAACACCAGAGGACTTAAAGGAGTGATGAGGACTTGGAGGGAGAGAATTGCATGCAAATGTTTCTTGTTTTGGCTTAGCTCTGTGACTCTTGTGCTGTCTAAAAGTAAAGTGTGTGTGTTTATAAAGTTCCTTTGCAAAGACTCTGTGTTCCTTGATTTAACTGTCATGTGGTCCCTAAAGAGCTAAATTAAAAACTGTAGTGCCCACGAAGGAAACCGAAGGCTGAGTCCCATACAGCAGACTAATGACTATCCAGAGTGGAAACTTAGCCAGGGCTGTAACAGAAGGTAAGCTGCTGCCACCAGCTAACTGGACTCCTTTAGCCCATGTTCCCTCACCTTGAGTTGTCCCTGGGGATTAAAACCAGCACCAAAAGCATGAGCTTCTCCCATCTGAGCTAAAGGACTAACTTCTCTAGCAGTCACTGACTCATATTCACAAACATGAACCCCAGCCGTAAGAGAAGACAAAAACCCACTTGGCTAGTGTATTCCAGTCACATTATAAATTTCATTCCAATGTGAGATTGTTTTAACAGAGGCAGGAGCAGGGCTTTGTATATACCACAGAAATACATATATGCAGTGTTGCAGCTGAGGCAGTCCCAGGATATTAGAGAGACAAGGAGGGTGAGGTAATATCTTTTATTGGACCAACTTCTGTTGGTCAGAGAGACAAGCTTTTGAGCCACACAGAGCTCTTCAGGTCTGGAAAAGGTAGTTGAAGACTCACAACTAAATGCAAGATGGAACAGATTGTTTAGCATAAATAGTTAGCACGTATTTTAAGGGACCATTCAAGGTGGAGTGACCTAAAAACACCTTCCATTAAACTCTCTCTGGAACACTCCCACACTAATATCAACTTGGTGGACACCACAATCAGCTTTAACAGTGGAACCCTACAGACAACTGTGGGCAGGTCTTCACTACCTGCAGATAAATCGATCCCTGAACGTGCTCCCCGTCAACTCCAGAACTCCAGCTCGCGAGAGGCGGAAGCGGAGTCAACAGGGGAGTGGCAGTGATAGACTCGCCACCGTCCTCACGACCAGGTAAGTCAATCTAAGATACGCCGACTTCAGCTACACTATTCGCATAGCTGAAGTTGCATCCCCCCCCCCCCCCCGCCTTCAGTGTAGACCAGGGCTAAATATAAGAAATCCATTAATCACCACTCCTACCTTCATAGATCCAGTAACCACCCCAAACACACCAAAAAATCTGTTATCTACCCCTACACATTCAGATACCACAGAATATGCTCCGAGGAGAAAGACTGGGATATACATCTTAACACATTCAAAACTGACTTCATCAAACAAGGAACTCCACCAGAGAAATAGATTGCATCATGCACCACCCAAATACCCGAAGAAAACCTGCATCAATACAGAAATATAACCCCCTCCGACTGCACATGCCTGGTTGTCACCTACTACCCCACACTGGAACCCATATGGGGTATCATCAAACAAATACAACCCATAATTGATGGGGTCCCCATCCTGAAATAAACTTTTTCTGAACTCCCTCTTCTGGCCTTCAATCAAGGCCCAACCTCTCCAAGTGTATCAATGGAAGCAAGCTCCCCACAGACAAAGAGACACCAACTGAAAATGGCACCAGCCCCTGCCAGAACAACAAATACAAAACTTGTAGAAATAAATCCACTGCTAAAATGATCAACACCCTCACAACACACCTTTCAAGATCCATGGATCCTACTCATGCCTATCACAACAGGTGGTATACCTCATCCAGTGTACTAAATGCCCCAATAAAAACTATGGGGTGAAACCAGACAGTCACTAAGCTCTTGAATGAGTCACACAGTAAAATGATAAAAGACAAAAATATCACATCATGTGTGGGTGAACACTTTTCACAAAGTGATCACTGTATCTGACCTATCAGTCCTCATCCTCAAAAGAAACCTGCACAACACTTTCAAAAGA
Source organism: Natator depressus (assembly GCF_965152275.1). Lineage (NCBI taxonomy): Eukaryota > Metazoa > Chordata > Testudines > Cheloniidae > Natator > Natator depressus. The sequence continues at coordinate 40,502,876 of NC_134241.1, read as the reverse complement.
TAAGCCTGGGAGCTTAAATTCATAACTCTGCTAGACACTAAAAATCATGGACTGAACAGAGACACTAGATTTATGGCTCATTACAACAATCTACTACCCACTAACCCCCCTCTTTTTGTCCTATGACTGCATATGTGTTAATGGGCCACTTTACCTTGAATGGTCCCTTAGAATATGTGCTAACTACTTATGCTAAACAATCTGTTCCATCTTGCATTTAGAGGCTTGGAGTATATTTCCCAGACCTGAAGAAGAGCTCTGTGTGCTCGAAATCTTGTCTCTCTCACCAGCAGAAGTTGGTCCAATAAAAGATATTACCTTACCCACTCTGTCTCATAGAAATAAATAAGCATTTGAAGACTGATTTCTCTGACAGTTTACCTTACAAGTTGGAGTCAAACGTTGCATTTGTAAAGACACCAGTTACTCCCAGGTCACTAGACAACAACAGAAACACACTGGTATAAACCTGGAGTGATAGGAAATGAGAGAACCCCACCATAGGTCAAAAAAGCCCTTTTCTCTCTTAAGGAGCTAGTTCTTCCACCCAGGCAAAGTAAGAATTGGGGCACAGATGTGGCAGCTCCTGAAGACTCACGCATTTTCCTGAATGAGCCACTGCATCTGTGTCTGGGAGGATGTGTTATCAGAGTCTCCTTATCCCCTGAATGTGGTGCTGTAACCAGTCATGATTGCATATAAATTTTGTACCTATGTTCATATGGATCCATATTACAAGGAAACAGCAATGAACTTAATGCCCCCATCTTGTAAGCCATTCTCATGTCTATTGTTTACAAAACCTTTACTGCCCTTCCAGGCCTAAGCCTGCACTTCACAGAAAGCCAGGGTCTAACAAAACAACACTATACATGGGTCATCCTCAGGGACTCCATGCCACGATGTTTTTGGCTTCATGGTGGAACACACTTTAAATTCTCACAACGTGGATTATAACAGAGACCCCTGTTAAAACTGCAATTTTTAAAGGACCCAATGAAAGAAATGGCTCTCTGTGTTATTATTTTAAATACTGGAATTTAGTAATAAAAAATCATGGTATATGTAACAGGCAAGACAATCCCATTGACCAGGACAGGACTCCTATAGAGCCCTAGCTCATTCTGTTGGCATCTACTGACTAGTTGTTTACAATGTGTATGCAGTCCCATTAGCAACCCATGCAAAACAGTGCACCCTGCCTTTGTTTGGAACACTGGCAAATCATTGTTAAAAATGCACCTATCATGCCTCTGTGTATGCACAAAGTGTGACTTCCAAAGGCTCATCATTTGGTCTAATCAAAACCAGTTTTCATTGTAAATCTCAAAGCCCATGTTGAGAAGGTGTCTGTGTCCCTGCTAGAATTCAGCTTTCTAGCCTCAGCTGGTTCAGCACTAGAGTTATTGATGTAAGGACTATATGACGTTTTATGATGAGGGAAAGTGCCCTACACACCTCGTGCTTGATACCATAAACCATTCCTGTTCAGACTTTCAAAAAAATTCACTTTTGGGGTTGGGCACGAATGTTTCACCCCAAAAGGCTAAAATTTTTGGAAGGGCTGGGTGAGGAAAAACAGGGGACTGGCAAGCTCCATGGTAGCTGCAATGCTCATGAAAGCCATGGTACAAGTTAAAGTGATCAGCACACAGAGCACATTGTCTTACCTGGTGGGATTCAGCAGTGTTTTTTCTTCCTCTGATGATGGAGTTGAAACATCCATGGGATGGTGCAGAAACAACAACCACAAAACAGATCTCATCAGTGAAGGGTATGGTAAGCAAGTGGGATAAAGCAATCTCTGACAGACTAACTTCTCACCATGGCTTCCGAGAGCAAATTCTGAGATGGTTAGTGGAGATAAACTGTGCTCAGGTACATATGCCCCCCATGTAACGTTATATATCTCGGGGGAACACCCTATACCCCCATGTTCATCCTTATAATATGATTGCGTGGTATCCAAAGTTTGTCATGTCGGGTGTCTTCGGAAGCCTCATGATGCACTGAGCATTGTTGTTATAGTATAGTAACATTATAGGTTGTAATTTCATGTATATAGTTATGAGGTTGAAAATATATCCTCATGGCTTAAAACAAGCCCAGGCAAAACTCTCCAGGAACAGAGGGGCAGTTCACACCTCGTCAAGGCATGTATGGAACAAACCCAGCCCAGCCTCACAGGAACAAAGGACACTGTCTGAGGCAACAACAAAGTATCTGTTGGACTCTGCAGTGAGTCACCCCCTTCCTTTGGTCAGTTTGGGACTACGATGAGGTAATGCTCACCTGATCCTAAAGGAGTGGGGGTGAAGCCAAGGGGTAAGAAAGAACATGATAAAAGGGAGAGACGTTTGCCATGCTGGCTCTCTCTTCCACCATCATCTACAGACACCACCACCAAGCGACTGAAGCGCTGATCAAAGGGTAGAGCCTGGCTGAAGGGCAACCACCCAGCCTGTGGTGAGAAGCATCTAAGTTTGTAAGGGCACTGAAAGTGTTAAGATCAGCTTAGAATGCATTTTGCTTTTATTTCATTTGGCCAAACCTGACTTCTTGTGCTTTGACTTATAATCACTTAAAATCTATCTTTTGTAGTTGTGATGTTATTGACATAAACTGTGACCATATAGATCATTCTTGCAACCAAGATCCTATAGTTGCACCAAATATTGTACAAAGGTTGTTGTGTGAGGTGTCTACGAAAAGGTTATGATTTGATGGTTATTATTATGATATCTGTATGTGTGTATCATTTTTGTAGTTGAAGTTATGAATATTGGCTATGTACTTGTATCTCAATGTGTTTGATTCTAAGTAACATTAGTAAAGCATTTGGTCAGCTTCTTGAGAAGAATTTGCAGATTAAGTGCCCAGTCAAAAAACACTTAACTGACAATGGAACTTGGGAAACTGCAATCCACATATGAGAAGTCTTCTGGGACATTCAAGATAGCATGTGACCAATGGCTGCTGCCTGCAAACTGAGTCATGCATGAACATGTGACTTGCCCAGGTGGCTACAAACTCCATCTTGTTGCTGTGATTTTGCACTGGAGAACAAAGGAGTTTCCGCCCACAAGGGAAAGAACGTAAAAGAACGTAAAATGGATACCCCTCCATTTTGTCTTCAATCCTGCTTCTTACTTCTGGAGGAATCTTGATACAAACTGAAGCTCTGAACAAAGGACTGAATGACCCATCCCAGCTGTGGATGTACTCCAGAGATTTCATTTGAACCTGCAGTTTATTCCAGCACTGCTATAAACCTGAACCAAGAACTTTGCCATTATTGTATGTAATTGATTCCGTTTAACCAATTTTAACTCTCATCTATATTTCTTTCTTTTACAAATAAGCCTTTAGATTTTAGATTCTAAAGGACTGGCAACAGCGTGATTTGTAGGTAAGATCTGACCTGTGTATTGACCTGGGTCTGGGGCTTGGTCTTTTGGGATCAGGAGAATCCCTTTTTTCTTTTACTGGGGTATTGGTTTTCATAACCCTTTATCCCCATAAGGAGTGGCTGCTGGTGGTGATACTGGGAAACTGGAGTGTCTAAGGGAATTGCTTGTATGACTTCTGGTTAGCCAGTGGGGTGAGACCAAAGTCTTCTCTGCTTGGTTGGTTTGGTGTGCCTTAGAAGTGGAGAAAACCCAGTCTTAGACTGTAACTGCCCTGCTCTAAGCAATTTGTCCTGAATTGACACTCTCAGTTGCGTCGCGCCAGAGGCCGCATCGTTACAGTAGTTAATACATTTCTTTGTTTATTCTACCTGAAGTAGTGCATTTAGTTTGAAGCGTGTCAGAGACTCCCCTTGGGATAACAAGCCTGGTACATATCAATTTCTTTGTTAAATTGATGAACTCATATAAACTTGCAGCGTCCAGGGGCATAACTGGACACTGCAAGACAGAGGTTTCTAGGGTTATGTCTTGGACCAGAGATATTGGCTAGCGTCATTCGGCTGCACAATCAAAGCAGCGGCTGGCCAAAAGTACTCACTCACATAGCTGGGAGCAGCTTAAGTGCCAGAGGCTGTGCGGGAACAACCAGGGTGTGGGGTTCCCACAGCAGAGCAGGGTAAGGATTGGAGTGACCTAGCAGATCACTGGTCCAGATAACACCAGGGGAAGTCACACCCCACATGGCTAGACTCCATGCCTGAGCAGAGGGAAGAGAACTGGGACCACCTTAATGATGCCATCTGAGCCAAGGGGCATGGATACAAGGCCTCTGGGACAGGTGAGATTATTATTAGGAGGGCCCAGCAGAGCAAGGTGCAGCTGACAGGGCTCCTATCTCTCTGTTGGGGCTTTGTTTACCTCCTGAGGAAAAGGGATGGCATTGGTTACCCTCAGAAAGGGTTCTAGCATGCCAGCCATCTGTATTTCAGACCTTTGGACCTCCCTGAAAATAGTGTCAGCAGCCACACTGGTTCTGTTGACTTCGGTGGGGGTTGGCTCAGCCCCTTCATCTCACCAAGCCTCATCAGGGACAAAGATGCTGCTGACCTCAGCCATGTGAGGCAGAATAGAATCCAGCTCCTACCTCAGCTATGCTGGGTCTGCAGGGCTGAGGAGAGGGTGTACTTTTGTCCATAAATAGGCACACAGGGATGAACCACATGGACTAATAAGGGGCCATCTTGAATCATTTTTCTGACCTTAACTGCACTTCTTCAAGGGATAAATCACCTGTTTCCAGGCAAATACCCACAGCAGTAATGACCAAAGGCACAAACAAAGCCATGTATTTCTTACCTTTGTCACTGAGACGCTTGATTAGCAGAGCTATGAGCATTCCTGTCAGCAATAGGGCCACAAGGGCCACAGCTCCACCACCCATGTAAAGCAGGACTTGCTTGAAATAGGGAGCAGCCTCTTCTGAAATAAATTCCCAGGCCAACGTGTTAGGATTCAGATCACTGGGTGTAAAATTTTCAAAAGAACCTAAGCATCTTAGGGCCAGATTTTCAAAGGTATTTAGGTCCCTAGTGAGACAAACAGGCCCTAGTGGGATTGACAAAAGCACCTAAGAAGGTGAGGTGCTGAACTCTGGGAGTTGTATGCCTCTGACATTCCCACTAGGACCCTGTCTGTGTCTTTAGGTGCCTCGATACTTTTAAAAATCTGGCCCTAAGTGTCTTGGATGGCTAGGTCCCTTTTCAAAAGTGACGTAGGCACTTAATGGGACTTAGCTGTCTAAGTCACTTAGACCTTGTAATGCTGAATGAAGCAACACGTAAATACCTTTAAAAAACTGAGCTTTAGACTCTTGAATCCCATTGAAAGTTACTGGGACCCCTGCTCCTAAATCAGATGAAATTAAGTGTTGATAAATGCAAAGTAATACATTCTGGACGGAGGAGTGCTGGAACCTAGGTAGAAGTGGGGGGCCTGCAAGGCCTTGCTTCCTCCGTGGCCTCACCCCTGCCTTCCTCTTCCCCCAAGGCCCCGCCTCCCCTGTGGTGGAGGGTCAGGGGCTCTCCACAGTGGGCGTGCTCCTTGGATGGCTCTTATCACTAAGTGACCAGTTGTCCTGATTTTATAGGGACAGTCCTGATATTCGGGGCTTTTTCTTATATTAGCGCCTATTACCCCCCAAACCCTGTCCTGATTTTTCACACTTGCTATCTGGTCACCCTACTTACCACGGCCCAGCTCAGGCTTCTAGCAGGGCCTCGGGGGGAAAAGGAGGAGCAGGGGGCGGGGCCACGGACAGTGGCCAGGACTAGTGGTGTGGGGGAGCTAAGGCCCACCTCAGTCCCCCACTGGGAAGAGGCTGGTGCTGTGGGCAGGGGGTGAGCTTTGCAGCTGGGGAACTGATCATCAGCTGCTCACTGTGAAACGCAGCCCCTGCCTCCGCCACTCTGTGCCTGCCTGGGCTTGCAGTTTGGGGGTACAACGTGGCCTCCTGCCCCCACAACTACGTCCATGTAAAAAGTGGGTGGATATAGCCGGTTCTGGCACCCTTGGCTGGAGGGAATAAATCCATCCATCCATCCATCCATCTACCCCATCCATCATACTGAGTTATAAATAAGCTGTGTGACCTAAGGAAATAGACTTGGGCATCACTAGGGACAATTCAATGGAGAGTGCTGTTCTGCTTTATGTGCAGTGGCGGTCAAAAAACCAAACAAATTGTTAGGGTGCAAATGAAACTGGATGGAGCATAATATGGAAAATATAGAGCAGCATTATAGAAAGGAATGGGATGCCCTTGCATGGGATGCTATGTGAAGTGCTGCTCACCCCCCTCAAAAGTGACATCGCAGGATCAGAGCAGGGTGGCTAGAGAGACAAGGAGAGAGACTGGGATTGTTGCCATAGAGAGGGGATGGATAAATGAGGATCTGATAAAAGTGACCTGGAGAAGGTACTGGAGAGTGTTCTCCCAGTCTCATAGCATAATGGGACATTCAGTGAAAACGAAAGGTGGCAAATTCAAATCCAATACATGATCACACAGTGCACCAATGTGCTGGTGGTACTCTCACAGATACCAGGGGCAGGAGCTTCTCAAGGCCCAGCAAGGCATTTGCTGTTTATACAGATCACAAGAGGATCAGGAGTTGTAACAGAAAACATTAAATACAGAGTCTTGGAGGGACAGACACCCTCTTGCTTGAGTCAACCACTAACTAGTGGAGCAAATCATCCCACATCTGCCTGCTGTGGGGCTTCTTGCACCTTCCCCAGCAGCATCTGGTGCTGGCTCCTGCCAGAGACAGGATACTGGGCTGAGCTACATGGACGTAGTGTCTGATGCCCACTGGCCACCCTTGTGTTCCACTCTCTAGTGCTTGCTGGTTTCACCCAAGTATGAAGCTTTGCAAAGGGATGTAATTATTAGTATATACCTCAAAGGGCTCTTCCTGTCACCGAGCCCAGCCTCATTTGGCAGCCCCTACATCTCCTTCCCCACATTGGGAATGCTCAGTCCCCACCTGAGCATCTCCACGTTCACCCTCTTGTCTCTCTCTGGCAAAGGGCTTGCAAGGGAAAAGCACTGCTCCACGTGGAAGCTAGAATATGGCAAAACAACGTACCTTGGCAGGTAGGCATCTTGTCTGACCAGTGCGCATCAGGCTGGCACCGCACCCTGCTCGTCCCATTGAGGAAGTAGCCCTGAGTGCAGCGGAAGCGACACACTGACCCATAGCTGAAGGATCCCAGAGGGTGGGAGCAATTCATAAGAATTGGCTCTAGGCCCCTCAGCTTGGGGCATCTCATGACTGGAATAAAGAAAACAAATGATGAAATGTTCAGACTAGGGCTGTTGATTAATTGTAGTTAACTCAAGTGATTAACTAAAAAAAATTAATTGTGATTAATCGCAATCTTAATCGCTCTGTTAAACAATAGAATACCAATTGAAATTTATTAAATATTTTGGGTGTTTTTCTACATTTTCAAATATATTGATTTCAATTACAACACAGAATATAGAGTGTACAGTGCTCACTTTATATTATGATTTTTTATTACAAATATTTGCACAGTAAAAATGATAAACAAAAGAAATAATATTTTTCAATTCACCTCATACAAGTACCATAATGCAATCTCTTTGTCGTGAAAGTGTAACTTATAAGTGTAGATTTTTGTTTGTTATATAACTGCATTCAAAAACAAAACAATGTAAAACTTTAGAGCCTACAAGTCCACTCAGTCCTATTTCTTGTTCAGCCAATCACTCAGACAAACAAAAAGAACAGGAGTACTTGTGGCACCTTAGAAACTAACAAATTTATTTGAGCATAAGCTTTCATGGGCTACAGCCCACTTCATCAGATGTTTGTTTACATTTATGGGAGATAATGCTGCCCGCTTCTTATTTACAGTGTCACCTGAAAGTGAGAACAGGCGTTCCCATGGCACTTTTGTAGCAGGCATTGCAAGGTATTTACATTCCAGATATGCTGAACATTCGTATGCCCCTTCATGCTTCAGCCACCGTTCCAGAGGACATGCTTCCATGCTGATGACACTCATTAAAAAATAATGCATTAATTAAATTTTTGACTGAACTCCTTGGGGGAGAGTTGTATGCCTCCTGCTCTGTGTTTTACCCGCATTCTGCCATATATTTCATGTTATAGCCATCTTGGATGGCGTCCCAGCACATGTTGTTCGTTTTAAGAACACTTTCACAGCAGATTTAAAAAAACGCAAAGAAGGTACCAATGTGAGATTTCTAAAGATAGCTACAGCATTCGACCCAAGGTTTTAGAATATGAAGTGCCTTCCAAAATCCGAGAGGGACGATGTGTGGAGCATGCTTTCGGAAGTCTTAAAAGAGCAACACTCTGATTCAGAAACTATAGAACCCGAACCACCAAAAAAGAAAACCAACCTTCTCCTGGTGGCATCTGACTCAGATGATGAAAATGAACGTGCGTCAGTCTGCACTGCTTCGGATTGTTATCAAGCAGAACCCATCATCAGCATGGATGCATGAAGGGACATATGCCATATGAATCCTTAGCGCATCTGGCATGTAAATATTTTGGAACACCGGCTACAACAATGTCATGCAAATGCCTATTCTCACTTTCAGATGACATTGTAAACAAGAAACAGGCAGCATTATCTCCTGCACATGTACACAAACTTGTTTGTCTGAGCGATTGGCTGAATGAGAAGTAGGACTGAGTGGACTTTAGGCTCTAAAGTTTGACATTCTCTTATTTTTGAATGCAATTATTTTTTGTGCATAATTCTACATTTGTAAGTTCAACTTTCATGATTAAGAGATTGCACTCCAGTACTTGTATTAAGTGAATTGAAAAATACTATTTCTTTTATTTTTACAGTGCAAATATTTATAATAAAAGATAAATATAAAGTGAGTACTGTGCACTTTGTATTCTGTGTTGAAATTGAAATCAATATATTTGAAAATGTGCAAAACATCCAAAAATATTTAAATGAATAATATTCTATTATTGTTTAACAGCGCGATTAATCAAGCTATTAATTGCAATGAATTTTTTAATCGTGATTAATAGCGATTAATTTTTTTAATCGCTTGACAGCCCTAGTTCAGACCCATCTCGCAAAGTTCAGCCTTAAATATTACAGCACACAATGCAGCCATTGCCAACCTGGGAAGACACCCTGACCTCAGTACACCCCAGTGGAGCATGGAATGCAGCAGGGATGGATGGATAAAGAGCTCAGAGGAAGTGGGTCACTGATAGCTCTCACAATGTAACTGGGAGCATGCAGTGTATACCTCCTGCTAGGAAACTGTAACTAGAGACATTGGCTAAGCACCTCTTAAGGTCTGTCTGCACCGCAATCAGAAGCGTGACTGGAGCATACGTAGATCAGGCTCCAGCCCAAGCCTGGAAGTCTACACAGCAATCAAATAACCCTGCAGCCTGAGCTCTGCGAGCCCAAGTTGACGACACAGGCCAGGTGCAGGTATCTAGTTGCTGTGTAAACATTCCCAGCTCAGGTATGTCTACACATGTTGCAATCCCACCTCTGACTGCAATGCAAACATACTCTTTGTGTGGAACATCGCTGGTGTTGAACACCAGCCTGCAGCTACACGAGCAGTGTGCTTCCTCTCCAGGGAGCAGCTCGGACAGCTGTGCTACCCCTCGTTACAGAAAGCAAGTGCAACTGTCATGAGGCCTAGAGAGCCTGAATCATAATAATGGGGAAAGGAGAGCCTTGCCTTGAGCCTCTAGTTCAATAGGTGAGACTGAAGAGCCTGTGGTATGGAAGTGTGTGGATTACGACACAGAATTTGGAACCTTTTAATACAATTCATACCAACCCCATTTTTCCTATGATAGCTCCATTCGGCACTGACAGCTGCTTTGCAGGCACACATTAACAGCCATGCCTGAGGCCTGTTCAGAGCTGTGTTACAAGATGACCTGGAAAATTATTCTAATCAATCTGACACTGATACTAGGAAACATAATGGAGCAGCTGATACGGGGCTCGATTAATAAAGAATTAAAAGAAGGTAATATAATTAATGCCAATTAACATGGGTTTATGGAAAATAGATCAGACTAACAATATCTTTGTTTGATGAGATTAAAGGTTTGGTTGACAAAGGCAATAGTGTTGATGTAATACATATACACTGTAATACACATACTCTGTAATACACTGTAAAATGTTTGTCTTGGTACCGCACGACATTTTGGTTAAAAAACTAGAACAATATAAAATTATGGCACACATTAAACAAATTAAAAGATGGCCAATTAATAGGTCTCAAAATTTAATTGTAAATAGGATTCCTCATTGAGTGGATGTTTCTAGTGGGGTCCTTCAGGGATTCGTTTTTGGCCCAACATAAAATCATCACTGATAAATTTTTCAGATGACACAACAATGGGGGGAGTGGTAAATGATGATGAGGACAGGTCATTGACACAGAGCGATCTGGATCTGTTGGTCAGTTGGGTGCAAGAAAACAATGTACAATTGAAAACAGCTAAATGGAGAATCATAGAACCATAGAATCACAGGGTTAGAAGGGACCACAAGGGTCATCTAGTCTAACCCCTGCCAAGATGCAGGATTTGTTGTGGCTAAACCATCCAAGATGGATGGCTATCTGGCCTCCTTTTGAAAACCTCCAGTGAAGAAACTTCCACAACTTCCCAAGGCAGTCTATTCCAGTGTTCGACTGTTCTGACGGTTAGGAAGTTTTTCCTGAGATTTAATCTAATCTAATACATCCAGAAACAAATCATACTTACAGGATGGGGGACTCTATCCTGGGAAGCAGTGACTCTGACAAGGATTGGGGGGTCATGGGGATAATCAGCTGAATATGAGCACCCAGTGTAACACTGTGGCCAGAAGAGCTAGTGTGATCCTTGGATGCACAAAAAGGGGAATCCTGAGGAGGAGCAGAGAGGTTATTTTACCTCGGGTTTTGGCACTAGTGTGACCATTGCTGGAATCCTGTATCAAGTTCTAGAGTCCATAATTCAAGAAGGATGTTGATAAATTGCAGAAGGTTCAGAGAAGAGCCATGAGAATGATTAAAGGATTAGAAAACCTGCCTTATAGTGACAGATTCAAAGAGCTCAATCTATTTATCTTAACAGGGAGAAGGTTAAGAAGTGGTTTGATCACAGTCTATAAGTACCCATATGGGCAACTCTGATGGGAGGTATAAACCCCTCACTGGCCAAGAGGGGGTTAAGTAAGAGTTAAGGGCTAAGGAAGCCTTGCCCCATGCCGTTGCCGAGCATGTTCAGCCTGGAGGCATGGTTTAAAAGCCAGCCAGGCAGCTCAGTCTGGGGCTGTGCCCTGGGAGCTCCCAGGCAGGACCAGAGCTGACCCAGCATCGAGCAGGGGAGCCATAGCACCCAGTGGCCATGATGAGGGCTGGAAGCCCAGAAGGAGAAGTCTACCAGAGACGGGCGGCAACTGGATGGGATGTGGATGGGAGTAGGAAGTGGCCAGGGAAGCTGACTGGAGGCTGACACCAAAGGGAGAAAGGTGAGCAGCTGAACCAGTCTCTCAAGGTCCTGGGTTGGAACCCAGTGGGCCTGGGTACCCCTACTCCCACTCGAGCAGTGACCAGTAGGCAGGACTTCTGCCACATCTGCGCCATTGCCACTGACTGTTGCCACTTGGTTGGACTACTGTCACATTTGAACTATTGCTATTGGGCAGGACTCCCACCATACTTGAACTGTAGCCCTTAGGCGGGACTGCCGCCATATCTGAAAAGTAGCCATTAGGCAGGAGGCCCTGTATGACCCCTCTGCCCCCGATGACAGCAACAGCTGTTTGATAGTGTGATCTTCAATCTAGTAGAGAAAGGTCTAATACAATCCAATGGCTGAAAGTTGAAGCTAGACAAATTCTGATGGGAAATAAGGCATACATTTTTAATAATGAGAGTAATTAACCACTGGAACAATTTACCAAGGGTTGTGGTGGATTGTCCAACACTGACAATTTTTAAATCAAGACTGGATATTTTTCTAAAAGATCTGCTGTAGGAATTATTTGGGGCAGTCCTCTGGCCTGTGCTATACAGGAGGTCAGACTAGATGATTGCAGTGGTCCCCTCTAGCCTTGGAATCTATGCATCTATAAGATTGCTCAGGAACACCATGGTGCAGGTTCTGAGCAGCATCTGACACCAAAATGGGCCAGGATTTTGGATAGTTCTAGTGCCTTAAAAATAATAAGCCTGATTTTATTTTCAGTTTGAAGGAAAAAAGAAAGAACTTGCTCCCTCTCTGAAAGCTTTCAATCTGTGTTTCAACCAGAAATAGGACTTTTAGTCAGGTAATAGACATGTGAAGTTGACACCCAATAGCTAGGAAAAACATGGAATTCACAGCTATTCACTTAAAAATGAGAAGGAAAACTGACAGCAAAGAGAGCTCTGCCAAGGACCCCCAATGTTGGGTAAAACACCAAGCTGTACATAATACCAAACAATGAGTGAATACATAAATGCATGCATGCCTGGGAGATGGGAAAGAGTTAGTGGGCCTCATTTAGTCCAGGCCTGGAGACAAAGGGGAAGGTTGTGGGGGTGCTTCAGATATGGAATTCCAGGAGAAGTGGAGTCAGGAGTAAAGTACTGAGTGGTGAAATGAGAGGGGGATGGGGTGCCAGGTGAAGTGGCACAGCGGGAGGGGGGGTGCTGGAGGGTGGGAACCAGGGGATGGTCGCGGGGTGTTGCTGCAGGGCTGGGTTTCTGGGGGCTTGTGGGGAGTGGGTGACATGGGAGTGAGGTGATACTGTGAGTGGACTGGTTAAGTGTTATGGTGCCAGAGGGCAGGGTCACACAGAGGTTTTTGGGGGCCAAGGGAAAAATCTGCAACTGAGACCACCCCTTCCAAAAAATCCAAGGGTGAAAAACACTGACTGACTGGAGGCCAATGGGGTGGGGATGGAGGGAGGCTGACAGCAGTGAAGATGGAGCAAACTCACACCCAGCGGTGGCTTCTCTCCCAGAGCTGGGCCCGGCTTCCTGCTCTGGGTATTGTGACCACACATGGTTGCAGCACCAGAGTTGAGTGGCACTGCTACCCCATCCACCAGGTTGCAAGACTATTTGGTTTGGGGGCCCTTTCAAATGGAGGGCCTGGGGCAAACTGCCCCTTTTGCCCCACTCCACGGCAGTTGAGCTGGAGTAGTGCGGTCTATAGGAGAGATGGTGCTGGTAGGTGGGATGCCAGGGATATGGGCTGATGAGTTGTGCAGTGTCAAGAGGAAGGTGCCATGCATGTGCTAAAAAGTAAGGTGCTGCAGGGATAAGTTAGGAGAGGTGTTTGCTAGGGAGTGTAACATCCATCTTCTAACCTTGCACTGCTTTAAATGGCTGAACAAGGTGCAAGGCAATGGTGACCCAGACCCATTGTCTCCCTATTACAACTTTCTCCCAATGAAGCTTTACATGGCACAGCTGCCCCAGATCAAAAGGTCCAGTCCCCTGGCTCCCAAACCATTGTACACAATAGCTCTCTTCCCTAGACCTGGCAAAGAAATGGGCTCCTATGGAAAGCCACCTGGGATCACACCAGCTCAGCAATGTACATTCCACACACACCACACAGTTATCACTGGGCCTCTACCTTCACAGAGTGGGGGACTCCCTGTCCATTGTCCCAGGGCCGTGCACTCCACTGTCTCCGATCCATTCCGCACAAACCCCGTCTCACAGGAGAAGGCGCAGGTAGAGTTATATGCAAAGTCTCCATGCCAGTGAGTGCAGTTTAATCGGCCTCTGCCAGGGGCGGCCAAACCTGGGCACATGACAGCTGAAATAGCAAAGCAGAATAGTACTGATTGCTCCACGAGATCTGCAGCAGCCCACAGCAGTGGAAATCCTGGCCTTAGCTTACATAATCACAGCGGTTACAGAGTTTCCTGTTAGTGTTCAAAGAGGCTCTGTCCTAACCATACAGCTAAGGGTAGCCTAGAATTCCTCCTTACCTGTAAGTGGTTAAGAAGCTCAAATAACCTGGTTGGCACCTGACCAAAAGGACCAATGGGGAAAAAAGATACTTTCAAATCTTGTGGGGGCGGGAGGCTTTGTTGTGTGTGTTCTCTTGGGGAGCAGAGAAGCATCAGGTCAGAAAACTCCTTCTCCTATAAACCATCCTAAAAGTCTCTCATATTACAAAAATTGTAAGTAAAAGCCAGGCAAGGCATGTTAGATTATCTTTTGTTCTGCTTGTGAATTTTTCCTTTGCTGGAGGGAGGTTTATTCCTGTTTTTTGTAACTTTGAAACTAAGCCTAGAGAAGTTCTGCTGTGTTTTTGAATCTTTTGTTACCCTGTAAAGTTATTTTCCATCCTGATTTTACAGAGGTGATTTTTACCTTTTTTAAAATAAAATCCTTCTTTTAAGAACCTGACTGATTTCTCTATTGTCCTAAGACCCATGGGTTTAGGTCTGTGATCACTTTGTAACCAATTGGTTAGGATATTATTCTCAAGCCTCCCCAGGAAAGGGGGTGTAAGAGCTTGGGGGGGATATTTTGGGGGAATAGGAACTCCAAGTGGTCCTTTCCCTGATTCTTTGTTAAATCACTTGCTGGTGGCAGCGTACCCTCCAAGGGCAAAGAATTTGTGCCTTTGGGAAGTTTTAGCCTAAGCTGGTAGAAATAAGCTTAGGAGGTCTTTCATGCGGGTCCCCACATATGTACCCTAGAGTTCAGAGTGGGGAGGGAACCCTGACAGGCTCTAAATCCTGGGTTTAAGATTTCCTTGATTTGCTTTTCAGTTCTGTAAATTCAGACTTTCTAAGGTCAACTCAGTGTAATTTGCCCCAGAGCTTCTTACGAGGTGAGCAGAAGCAGCTTCCCAAGACAGTCCTGAGGCATATAGCCTGTACCTTACCTTCACAGCGCGGGGGACGATCTGACCATTGTCCCAGGGCTGTGCACTCCAGCATCTCCGATCCATTCCGCACAAACCCCGTCTCACAGGAGAAGGCACAGGTGGAGTTATACGTGAAGTCTCCATGCCAATGAGTGCAGTTTAATTGGCCCCTGCCCGGAGAATCCAGCACTGGGCACTTGACGGCTGGAATCATAGAATCATAGAATATCAGGGTTGGAAGGGACCTCAGGAGGTCATCTAGTCCAACCCCCTGCTCAAAGCAGGACCAACCCCAACTAAATCATCCCAGCCAGGGCTTTGTCAAGCCTGACCTTAAAAACATCTAAGGAACAAGATTCCACCACCTCCCTAGGTAACGCATTCTAGTGCTTCACCACCCTCCTAGTGAAAAAGTTTCTCCTAATATCCAACCTAAATCTCCCCCACTGCAACTTGAGACCATTACTCCTTGTTCTGTCATCTGCTACCACTGAGAACAGTCTAGATCCATCCTCTTTGGAACCCCCTTTCAGGTAGTTGAAAGCAGCTATCAAATCCCCCCTCATTCTTCTCTTCTGCAGACTAAACAATCCCAGTTCCCTCAGCCTCTCCTCATAAGTCAAGTGCTCCAATCCCCTAATCATTTTTGTTGCTCGCCGCTGGACTCTTTCCAATTTTTCCACATCCTTCTTGTAGTGTGGGACCCAAAGCTGGACACAGTACTCCAGATGAGGGCTCACCAATGTCGAATAGAGGGGAATGATCACGTCCCTCGATCTGCTGGCAATGCCCCTACTTATACAGCCCAAAATGCCGTTAGCCTTCTTGGCAACAAGGACACGCTGTTGACTCATATCCAGCTTCTTGTCCACTGTAACCCCTAGGTCCTTTTCTGCAGAACTGCTGCCTAGCCATTCGGTCCCTAGTCTGTAGCGGTGCATGGGATTCTTCCATCCTAAGTGCAGGACTCTGCACTTGTCCTTGTTGAACCTCATCAGATTTCTTTTGGCCCAATCCTCTAATTTGTCTAGATCCATCTGTATCCTATCCCTACCCTCCAGCATATCATTTCATACACTATCAGGGTTGGAAGGGACCTCAGGAGATCATCTAGTCCAACGCCCTGCTCAAAGCAGGACCAATCCCCAATTTTTGCCCCAGATCTCTAAATGGCCCCCTCAAGGATTGATCTTAGAATCCTGGGTTTAGCAGGCCAATGCTCAAACCACTGAGCTATATACCACTCCTCCCAGTTTAGTGTCATCTGCAAACTTGCTGAGGGTGCAATTCACGCCATCCTCCAGATCATTAATGAAGATATTGAACAAAACTGGCCCCAGGACCGACCTTTGGGACACTCCGCTTGATACCGGCTGCCAACTAGACATGGAGCCATTGATCACTACCCACTGAACCCAATGATCTAGCCAGCTTTCTATCCACCTTATAGTCCATTCATCCAGCCCATACTTCTTTAACTTGCTGACAAGAATACCATGGGAGACCATATCAAAAGCTTTCCTAAAGTCAAGGAATAACACGTCGACTGCTTTCCCCTCATCCACAGAGCCAGTTATCTCGTCATAGAAGGCAATTAGATTAGTCAGGCAAGACTTGCCCTTGGTGAATCCATGCTGACTGTTCCTGATCACTTTCCTCTCCTCTAAGTGCTTCAGAATTG
The DNA here is from genome assembly GCF_965152275.1 of Natator depressus. Classification (NCBI taxonomy): domain Eukaryota; kingdom Metazoa; phylum Chordata; order Testudines; family Cheloniidae; genus Natator; species Natator depressus. Next base: position 40,486,353 of record NC_134241.1, on the reverse strand, counting down.
ATTCCTTGAGGACCTGCTCTATGGAATAGCAAAGCAGAACTGTATAAGGGGTTAGGTCCATTGGTGCTGGAGGGTGAAGTGCCAAGAGAATCAGCCAGTGAGGGCGTGAAAGTGCCATGGGTGTGTCAGTGGATGAGGGTGAGTGCTGGGAGTATGGAGTTCTGGGTGATGTGGTGCCAGAGGCATCATGTACTGGGTGGTGCAGTGCTGGGGATTTCAGACAATTGGCGCAGCGTGCCAAGGGAACTGGGTGCTGGGGGTGAAATGCTATGTGGAATGAGGTCCTGGCATGTTAGCACCTCTGGGGGATTAGATACTATCACGAGTTCAATGCCTAGGTGCCAGAGGGGTGAGATGTCTGGAGGTGGGGAACCAGGGACAGGGACTGATGGTTATTGAATTGCCAGGTTAGTGGGGTGCCAGGAGGCAGGTGGCTGGTTGTGTCTGGGGGTAGGTGACAGGAAGAGGAGCCAGGGGACAGTAGTGCTCGGGATTGGGGGGCATTCACTTGGCACTGGTGTAAAAGGCTGCCAAAGGAGCAGGACAATAGCAAATCAGGCCCATTGTCTCTCTTTTACACAACTTTCTCTCAATGAAGCTTTATATTGCACAGCTGCCCCAGATCAAAAGGTCCAGTCCCAGCTCCCAAACCACGGTATACAATAGCTGTATTCCCTAGACCTGGCAAAGAAATGGGCTCCTATGGAAAGTCACCTGGGATTACACCAGCTCAGCAATGTACATTCCACACACCCCCACAGTTAACGCTGTTCCTCTACCTTCACAGCGCGGGGAATGCCCTGTCCATTGTCCCAGGGCCGTGCACTCCAGCGTCTCAGATCCATTCCGCACAAACCCCTTCTCACAGGAAAAGGCACAGGTGGAGTTATATGTGAAGTCTCCATGCCAATGAGTGCAGTTTAATCGGCCCCTGTCTGGGGAATCCAGCACTGGGCACTTGACAGCTGGAATTGCAAAGCAGAACTGCATAAGGGGATAGGTCCATTGGTGCTGGAGGGTGAAGTGCCAAGGGAATCAGCCAATGAGGGGGTGAAAGTGCCATGGGCATGTCCATGTATGAGGGTGAGTGCTGGGGTTTTGGGCGATGTGCTGTCAGAGGCATCATGTGCTGGGTGGTGCAATGCTGGGGATTTCAGACCCTTGGTGTGGTGTGCCAAGGGAACTGGGTGGTGAAATGCTATGTGGAAGGAGGAGCTGGGGTGTTAGACCTTCGGGGGATGAGATGCCATCATGAGTTCAATGGCTAGATGCCAGAGGTGTGGTGCCTGAGGGGTGAGCTGTCTGGAGGGTGGGTACCAGGGACAGGGACTGATGGTTATTGAATTGCCAGGTTAGTGGGGTGCCAGGAGGCGAGTGGTTGGTTGTGTCTGGGGGTAGGTGACAGGAAGAGGAGCCAGGGGACAGTAGTGCTAGGGGTTGGGGGGCATTCACTTGGCACTGGTGTAAAAGGCTGCTCAAGGAGCAGGACAATAGCAAATCAGGCCCATTGTCTCTCTTTTACACAACTTTCTCTCCATGAAGCTTTATATTGCACAGCTGCCCCAGATCAAAAAGTCCAGTCCTGGCTCCCAAACCTCCGTATACAATAGCTGTATTCCCTAGACCTGGCAAAGAAATGGGCTCCTATGGAAAGTCACCTGGGATCACACCAGCTCAGCAATGTACATTCCACACACCCCCACAGTTAACGCTGTTCCTCTACCTTCACAGTGTGGGGGACGCCCTGTCCATTGTCCCAGGGCTGTGCACTCCAGCGTCTCAGATCCATTCCGCACAAACCCCGTCTCACAGGAAAAGGCACAGGTGGAGTTATATGTGAAGTCTCCATGCCAATGAGTGCAGTTTAATTGGCCCCTGCCCGGGGTGGCCAGTACTGGGCACCTGACAGCTGCAGACAGTCAGAATACAAGCAAAGTAAGGACAGTCAATGTAAGGACCCCCTGTTGCTCTTGGTGGGGCCCGCTGCACCCAGCTCTCAGCCCTCACAGCAGCCCCTTCCCCCCCACCCACTCACAGCCAGCACTGGGCACTTGACAGTTGGAATATTAATGGACATTATACCCAGGAATGAATTGATCGGTTTAAATGATAAGGACAGTAAGGAAATAATTCCAGAAGAATCCAATATAACATGTAATCCCATTTCACATCCTTGGGTTACAATAACATGACTCAGGTTTATTTACTGAGGTTACATGTTCAAATCAGCAAACAAAAGGCGTCTCCACCAAACTAATGAACTCCTAATGAATTTATTATCCCAAATGCCAGTTAGCCAAGACAAATATCCCCCTTTTTGACTCATTGAGACACTAAAGCAAATTTGCTTTTGGCCTTTAGGCTAAAATGGTGTGCAGTCTCAGTTTCTGACCTAGTAGGCAAGACACTGTTTCCTATTCATGTAGGGTCTTGTCTCAGTAGCTACTATGGCTGATGAGATATTAACGTTGCTACTGTACTTGCTAGAGATGGGTTGGTATAGGTATGTTGAAGACCTCCATTAGTCTGTACTGATTGCTCCATGAGGTCTGAACAGCCCACAGCACTGGAAATCCTGGCCTTAGATTACATTATCACAGCAGCTACATAGTTTCCTGTCAGTGTTCAGAGAGGCTCTAAATCCTGGGTTTAACATTTCCTTGATTTGTTTTTCAGTTCTGTAAGTTCAGACATTCTAAGGCCCCAGTGCTTCCTACCATGTAAGCAGAAGCAGCTTCCCAAGCCAGTCCTGCAGTAGGTAGCCTGTACTGTACCTTCACAGAGTGGGGGACTCCCTGTCCATTGTCCCAGGGCCGTACACTCCAGTGTCTCTGATCCAATCCGCACAAACCCCGTCTCGCAGGAGAAGGTGCAGATGGAGTTATACATGAAGTCTCCATGCCAGTGAGAGCAGTTTAATTGGCCTCTGCTCAGGGAATCCAGCATGGGGCACTTGATGGCTGGAATAGCAGAGCAGAACTGTATAAGAAAAAATCTGGAGGTGGCAGGGGGTGGTCCTTTGTTGCTGTGGGGTGAAGTGCCAGGAGAATTAGCTAATGGGTGTACGTGTGAAGTGCCATGGGAGCATGGGTACATGAGGTTAGGTATTGGGGGCAGAGGGTGCTGGGGGATGTGATGCCAGAGGCATCATGCTCCACATGACGTTCCCATAAGCAAACCAGGGAAATGTAGTCTAGACTGAATTTCTAGAAGGTGGGTGCACAACTTCTTGAAAAACCATCCTCAGAGCATAGTTACAATGGTTTGTGTCAAACTGGGGGGGGGGGGGCGTATCTAGTGGAGTGTCGCAGGGGTCAGTCCTGGGTCCAGTACTATTCAGTATTTTCATTAATGACAGAGAATAGCGTGGAGACGATGCTTATAAAATTTGCACATGACACCAAGCTGGGAGGGGGTGTAAGCACTTTGGAGGACAGAATGAGCATTCAAAACTACCGTGTCAAATTGGAGAACTGGTCTGAAATCAACAAGATGAAATTCAATAAAGACAAGAGCAAAGTACTTCACTTAGGAAAGAAAACTGAAATGCATAACTACAAAATGGGGAATAACTGGCCAGGTGGTAGCACTGCTGAAAAGGGGTTTTAGTGGATCACAAATTGAATATGAACCAACAATGTGATACAGTTGCAAAAAAGGCTAATATCATTCTGGGGTGTACTAACAGGTGTGTTTTATGTAAGACATGGGAGGTAATTGTCCCGCTCTTCTCTGCACTAGTGGGGCCTCAGCAGGAGTGCTGTGTCCAGTTCTGGGTGCCACACTTTAAGAAAGATGTGGACAAGCTGGAGAGAGTCCAGAGAAAAGCAATACAAATGATCAAATGTTTAGAAAATCTGGCCTCTGAGAAAGGGTTAAAAAAAACCTGTGCATATTTAGTCTTGAGAAAAGAAGAGGGGGTATCTGATAATGGTCTTCAAGTGTGTTTAAGGGTTGTTATAAAGAAGACGGTGATCAATTGTTCTCCATGTCCACTGAAGATAGGAAAAGAAGTAATGGGCTTAATCTGCAGCAATAGCAATTTAGGTCAGATATTAGGAAAAAAATTTCTAACAATAAGGATAGTTAAACTCTGAAACAGGTTACCAAGGGAGTTTGTGGAATCCCCGTCACTGGAGGTTTTAAAGAATAGGTTGGACAAACACCTGTTGGGGTGGTCTAGGTTTACTTGGTCCTGGCTCAGTGTAGGGAGCTGGACTTGAAGACCTTTTGAGGTCCCTTCCAGCCCTACATTGCTATGTGTTAAGAGATGCATTGCTGCGGGTTTCAGATCCTGGGGGTGGCGTGTCTTGTCACTGGGTGGAACAATGCTGTTTGGAATGAGGTGCTGGAGTGCTAATGCCCCAGGGGGATGAGGTGTCATCATGAGTTGAATGGCTAGATGCCGGGGGCGTAGTGCTAGAGGGGCAAGCTGTCTGGATGGGGGGTGCCAGCGGCAGGGACTGATAGTTACTGAATAGCCAGGTTGGTGGGTGCCAGGAGTCAGGTGTCTGGTTGTGTTTGGGGGAAGGTGACAGGAAGAGGAGCCATGGAACAGTAGTGCCAGGGGTTGTGGGGCATCCACTTGGCACAGGTGTAAATGGCTGCCCAAGGGGCAGGGCAATGGCGACCAAGGTCCATTTTTTCCCTGTTACACAACTTTCTCTCTGTACAGCATTGCATTGCATGTGTGTCCCATATCAAAGGATCTAGTCCCCTGGCTCCCAAGCCATCATACACAATAGCTCTCCTCCCCAGAATGGGCAGAGATCTGGGCTCCTATGGAAAGGACATCTTGTATCACAGCAGCTCCACCGTGTATTCTCTGGACACCCCACAGTTAACAGTGTGTCTCTACCTTCACAGAGCGGGGGAAGCCCTGTCCATTGTCCCAGGGCCGTGCACTCCAGCGTCTCAGATCCATTCCGCACAAACCCCGTCTCACAGGAGAAGGAACAGGAAGAGTTATATGTGAAGTCTCCATGCCAGTGAGTGCAGTTTAATCCGCCCCTGCCTGGAGTGGCCAGCGCTGGGCACTTGACAGCTGCAGACAGTCAGAATATAAGCAAAGTAAGGACAATCAATGTAAGCACCCCCTCTCGCTCTTGGTGGGGTCCTCTGCATCCAGTTCTCAGCCCTCACAGCAGCCCCTTCTCTTTCCTCCCCCCACCCCCATGGAAGTGGCAGAGCCAGATTCAGGGATGGTGTCATGGTGGGGGGCAAAAGAGGGACAGTAATTGAGCCAACTTCATGAGAGCTGTTTGTTTTGTGGGAGCTATATGGGCACAGTTTGGGGGGGGGGGGAAGGACAGGAATACCGGTGGTTGATGTAAATTCTGTGATTCTATGTCAAGGCCTGAGCCTTGAATACCAGTAGTTGCTGCAGAACAGTGTATGGCCACACAGCTTGACTAGTGGGAGATGATGCACAAGTTGGACTGAGATGTGTTAGCAGAGCTGGAATTGGGAGATACCCAAGAGCAGAATAGCAGGGAGTGAGGCAGGATGTGGATCAGGATTGAGTTGCTTTTGCAGAGCTGTGTAACTCTCTGGAATTGCAAGAGTCCAGCGCTCCAGCCCTCCTCCCCAATGTCACCTGTCACAGACAATCGGTGAGGCTCAGTTACCTGTGAGGGCAACCACCAGGTAAAGCCACGATAGCGGGGAGCAGTTATAATAATGTTTCCCTAAATTACCAGTAGAGTGGCCTGCCAGCAACCCCTTTGCAGGCCTGGCTTCCATTGCCATCCACTTGGACCATGGTAACCAACCTTTCCCTCTGATGGGATAAGTGCTGGCTCCTGGCTTCCAAGCATTGGCAACGGGGGTCACAGGGATAAACTCACTGCCTTCATTCTTTCAATCCCACCCCAGAAGCTTGCGCCCAGTTCTATGCGTGGAGCCTGAAGCATTCTGGGATAGCCCCATGCTTGTCATAGTTGCCATGAACCCTGAGCTAATCCTGATGCATCAGCAGCCACATGGACAATGATGTCACCCACACCCAGGGCAACGGCCTCTCAGCCCCAACACTGCTCGGAGCTGCACTCAGTCACTCAGCTGTAGTACCTGCTTCATGCACAGGAAGTTCCTACTCCTCACCCCCTCTGCTCTTTTGACATGTGCTTATTTCTAGTTTGCCTGTATCACTGTGTCTTTCTGATTGTCAGCTTTTCAGGGGAGGGGCCATCTTCTATTCTACAAGTGTCCAGCGTGACAGAGTCCCAACTGGAGCCTTTAGGCCTGACTGGGAGGCAAACTGATAATAGTCATAAGAGGGATACCTACAATTAACGATGCCTAAATGTTTCCATTCTAACCCCTGGTTTTTCAGTTGCTCAACTTTTCCAACATTTTTGCTTACTGGGTTATTGCTTATCTGTGCAAAGGTGAAATTTTTGGAAAAGATTAAGCCAAAACTAAGTTTTGATTATGAGACATGTGAAGAAATACACTTTTCCCAGTATAAAACAAAAATTCAGTGCCATGTTGAATGAGGAGCTCTAACAGGGGTCGGGGCATGTCACAGAGTCACTGGGCTATGCTCTGGAACTACTCCATATGAGGCCAGTCAGAAGTCTGGGGGAGCATGCCTCCTCTCTCTGATGTACTGTCACCAGGGCAAGAAACTTACACAGCTTTGACCTTCCTGGGTCTGACCTCGGAGCATTCAGCATCCCCTTCCTTACCGCGTGCTTCCTGCAGCGAGTCCACCTTGGCAGGGCTCCTGGGGAAGCCAAAGGGCCCTGCACCCCAAGTCCACTCTCAGTCAGCCATTAAAACAGAAGGTTTATTAGTTGACAGGAACACAGCATAGAACAGAACTTGTTAGGACAGAAAACAGTGACTTTCAGCCAAGTCCAACTTGGGGAGTCCTGGGCCAGATGCCCTGGATTCCCCTTCTTCCAATCCCCCAAGCAGACTGCAAGCTTCCAGTGACCTGACCTCAGACACCCCCTTTGCTTCTCTTCCCTGTCTTTGTCTCGCTTCCAAGGCAAAGAGTCACCTGGTCGTCACCTGGTCGCATCCCCCTCCTGGGTCTAAGGTTACAAAGGGGACCGGACATAGCATACGTGCAGACAGCTGGAGGAGCCTCAACTGCCCCAGAGGATCTCAGCCAAAGTCACACACTCCTATTCCCACCACCGAGGTATTGGTGCAGCACACAAGGAAACTGAGGCACACACCGTATTCATGCAAAACAGTAAAACTCACATAGGCTCAACAGTAAGACTCACATAGGCTCACATACAACATAACAAGGGAAAATCCCCACTTCATCATAGGGCACACTCAGCAAGGCAGGTTCTTGTCTCATCGAGTTGAGTACTCATTCGGCAATGCAAGACTCCTCAGGAGGTGTCGTCTCACTGAGCATGAATGGTGCACAGTGCAGGGCTTCCTGTAGGTACCAGCCAAAGAGTTCCAGACTGTGCAATTACTTTGTTCTTTAAAACAACAACTTGGGAAATTCCATCCCCAAAATGATGCTATCGGGACACTGAATTTGCACCACTAGGTGCTCAGAAGTCAAGAAATGCTGATGCACAACTTAGACAAGTCGGCTCCTCTTTGATCGTATATTGCGGTACAGTTTTCAGTTATGTGATCACATACTGCTTCTCTTATAAAACAATATAATATCACAGTCTTAGCTAGACACTCAGAGCATCTTTTAGTACCATGTATTGCTCTGTATATGGAGTCCATGAACATAATTCCGGTGTAAGATGCAGAGTGAAAGATGTGTTCCTGCAGTGCCCTTGCCATGCTGACTACCCGCCATCCAATCCTGCAGAAAGTAATGCATAGTGTCCTGCCGCTGAGCCCAGGTATCAGTCACTGTGCATCTTACACAATGCACCCTGTAACTTGCAATCATTTGATATGATCTTTTATTGCATTCTTGGAGTAAAAGTACTGAACTGCGACACCTAAAGGAGCTGCATCGTTAGAAACTTCAAGGGGTGCAATTAACAAATACATTTAATCCATGCAAAATATAACATTTAAGCCAAGCTAGAGAAAAAGAAGAATTCAGCTGTGGACAGATGTAGCTATAAAATATTCAAGAGCCCCATTAGAAAATGGACAGTGTGGCCTACTTCTGCAGGAGAGACCTGGGTTCTGCTGCTGGCCCAGAGAGTGACCTTAGGTGAGCCATTTCCACTCTCTTTCTGTTTCCCCATCTGTAGAATGGGGATATTGATACTGACCTGCTTTGTAAAGAGCTTTGAGAGCTACTGATGGGAAGACCAGAAGTAGGTGTTTATTATCATTTAAATGATCAGGTTGAACAAGACACATTCAGGGCTCACTTATTCCAATTGCCCACAGTTGAGAGCTCTTCATGATCGGGGCCAAAATGTGTCTTATCAAATGTGATTATTTAGTCAATAAAATTATTTACTCTTTCCTATTAGGGCTCTGTTTATAGACATCCCACTCCTGTGTCAGAGACCTGCTCCTTTCCTAGCATGACTTGTTTTGGTCTGATGAAATGTTCTGGACCTAGCAATAGTCTGTCTGTTACCCTGCCAGTCTTTCAGAGGTAGGAATTACTCTACTGTCACCTTAAAGAAACAAAGTGCATAGAAAGGGCTACTTAATGACAGCACCAAGGAACATGACAAACTATTGTAGCGTTCCAGGTAGCCAGCAGGGGCAGCTCATTCAGTTCCACGAATGAGGTGGGTGGGATAAGATACACATCCATAACCTCACAGCTGCCAAATCCTCCATTACCTGCCCATGTCCCACTAGGCTCCCCGCCTGCCAGTAGGAACCCTCCTACCAGGTCAAGGGTGCTGCTTTCTCCCCTGGAAAATCTGGCTGCCCCATCAATGATGGCTTGTACTTTTAAATCCAAACACTCTGACTATTGTGAATGTCTGCAGCAGCAGAAACCCAGGAAACACAGGGGTTCAGAGGGGCCTTTCTGGTTGCAAATCATCCATCAGGCTCTTTGGCTTAAGGCTTTGGACCGCTCCTGTTCTTACTGATACCTTCACAAAGCCCATGACTCTTGCTGGACTCACTCTAGAGCAGGGGAGGTTTCAAGCAGTTAGAACATGCTGCAGAGGCCACAGTCATGGGCACGGTCTAGGAAATGCACAGTGCAGCTCCAGTGTGTGGGGATATCTGCTGCAGACCATTCACTACTAGAATTAAGCTTGTCAAGGCTGAGGTCTGTAGTCACTCCTCGGTCAGTTCCTAGTCCTCTAAGTCAGACTGGCTATGTGTGGCATCTGCTAGTATTTCTTTGACAGCTGCACATCAAAGCCAGCCTTAGCATTTGAGTAGCTCTGCAAAACAATTTTTGCTAGCCCCAGTTGTAAGGGACTGTTGTTTACCATGCTCAGACTGCTATGCACAGGGCTAGCTGAGGATGTGAGGGAGGGTTAGCTGGTTACACCCCAAACATATCTGTTCCTGCACAACTCTGCCTCTCCCTACTTATCTGATCTTCGTTTTTATCATGTTTCCACCCTCAGGCTACCCACGCTGCCAGCCTCTGCCTCTGGTTAGCTGGCTCCCACAAGCATCTTCATGCTTTCTTCTGAATCGCCCCTTTGTGTAGAATGCCCTCCCAGAACTAGGGGTGGCCAGTTATATGGGCCCATGGTGCCCTGGCTCCAGTGATATTCAGGGCCTGGGGGCCTGGATACACCAATGTTTGGGGCTGGGTCTCTCCCCGAGCCCCGCCTGCCGCCACTGTGCGCCTCCCCCGAGTGTCCCCTGATCCCCACTTGCTGGCCCCGTGCACCTCCCCCGGGCCCCAGAACATCCCTGCCTCAAGCCAGTGGCTGCCCCCTGCAGCTCCATGCTGTGCTCTGCTCTGCTGGCTCCTGGCATCAACTGCTGCTACAGGGTCCTAGTGCCCCCATCCACTAGTGCCAGGGCAGGCTGACCCCGACCCTGCCCTTCTGCCTCGGACCCTTCCCTTTTCTGGGAGGCCTCTCCACCAGCATAGGGGGCCCCCCATCCGCAGTCACCACTCCTGCCCCATGCTGGGCAAGGGGCAGTCCCATCCCCCACCCCCAGTGAGGCTACAGTGAAGGGCAGCAGGGGAGGAGGCACACATGTGATGGCAGCCCCCCTCTGGCACCCACCACAGAGGAGCCAAGGGGGCTTCCTGGACCTGAGAGGGGCCCTAGGAGCACGTGCAGTGACAGTGGTGCAAGGTAAGTGTGCTGCCAGGGGGCCCCTGCCCTGGAGCTCACTGCTGCTGGCAGGGAGAGGGCTGGGGGGGAGTCCTCCTCTCTGACCCCAGCCCCAGGGCAGCCTGCCTGCACCCCAAACTCCCCAGCCCCGCCCCACCCCAGAGCCCGCACCCCCAGCCAGAGCCCTCACCCCCCCTGCACCCCAACCCTCTGCCCTAGCCCTGAGCCCCTCCCACACCTCAAACCTGTCATCCCCAGCCCCAGCCAGAGCCCTCATCCCCCCGCACCCTAACCTTCTGTCCTAGACTTGAGCCCCCTCCTGCATCATGAACCCCTCATTCCCGGCCCCACGCCACAGCCCTCACCCCTGCACCCCAACCCTCTGCCTGAGCCCCTCCCACACCCCTCATCCCCAGCGCCACCCAAGAGCCCTTGCATTTTTACATTATTTTAAAAAATATATATCAGCTTACAAGGCAGGTGTGGGGATGCGGGACTTGGACCTGTTCTGGGCACCACCAAAAATTATACAGACCTGCTGCCCCTGCCCAGAATTGATCTGAGCAGATACAGGGGAATATCAAGTGCAGGTAGAGAGGGATTTTGCCTCTAAACACAGCACAGGTGACACCACTAATGGAAGCCTGTGTCCAGTTCTGGGCACACACTTTTAAAAGGGCTTTGCAAAATTGGAGCGGGTTCAGAAAAAAGCTATGAGGCTAATGAAAGCTATAAAACCTGCCTTCTAGTAAGAAGAAAAATGATCTATTTATCTTACAAAGAGAAGGTTAAGAGGCAACTTGATTTATAGATGTTAAGGCCAGAAGTGATCATTATAGTCTGACCTCCTGTGTAGCACTCTAAGGGATGGAGAATCCACCACACCCTTGGTAAGTTGTTTTTGCACCCCCAGCCCTGGGAATCCCTGGTAATCTTTAGCAACAAGCATTCTGCCCTAGCCTCAGAGTTGCCTTGGTTACATTTCCAAGGGTGTCTGCACAAGGAGCAGGGCTAGAAACTCAGTGTTTTTCAAGAGAGAAGCAAAGACTCTCCTTTCCATTTCCCCTAGGACCAGCTGTCATTAATGTCCAGTGAGGCTGCAGCTGGGGAGTGTCATGTCATGGGGCTATGACCATCTCTCTAGCTCCCTACAGGCACCAGGCAGACAGGAGACACCCAGCCTGCACCAGCATTACATGAATGCCCTTTCCATGGTGCTCTGAGTGCACAAGGGGACTCAATCCCCTGCCCCTGACTATGCTGCAGAAGAACAGACCTCCTTTTCCATGCAGTTAGCATCTATGCACCCCAGGACCAGGGATCCACTTTCCAGCTGGGAAGGCAAAGGAGAGCATAGAGACCTGGGCAACAAGCCGAGAAAGAAATTGTAAAAGCAGCTAGTTGCCAAAGCAGCATTTCCTGCAAGCCCTGTGTCATGCTGCTCCCTGGGGATGGGGGATGGTGAGGCAGGGGGCTCCCAAGAGGAGACAGCCCTCAGCCCTAGTAGCAGCAACAGCAGGATTCACCTCCCAACTCCTCCCTTTCTCAGCATCCCTGTCTCTGGAGAGTACAAACGGCCCAGAGAGAGGACTCATGTAGAGAAGCAGGAGGACTCTAAGGAGGGAAATGGAGTGAAAACAAGTGGAAGAAAAGGCAGAGAGGGTAGGGATAGGGTCCAGAGTGACCTAGACAAACTGGAGGATTGGGCCAAAAGAAATCTGATGAGTTTCAACAAGGACAAGTGCAGAGTCCTGCACTCAGGACGCAAGAATCCCATGCACCGCTACAAGCTGGGGACTGACTGGCTAAGCAGCAGTTCTGCAGAAAAGGACCTGGGGATTACAGTGGATGAGAATCTGGATCTGAGTCAGCAGTGTGCCCTTATTGCCAAGAAGGCTAACGGCATATTGGGCTGCATTAGTAGGAGCATTGCCAGCAGATCGAGGGACGTGATTATTCCCCTTTATTTGGCACTGGTGAGTCCAAACCTGGAGTATTGCATCCAGTTTTGGTCCCCCACTACAGAAAGGATGTGGACAAATTGGAGAGTCCAGCGGAGGGCAACGAAAATGATCAGGGGGCTGGGGCACATAACTTACGAGGAGTGGCTAAGGGAACTGGGCTTGTTTAGTCTGCAGAAGGGAAAAGTGACGGGGGATTTGATAGCAGCCTTCAACTACCTGAAGTGGGGTTCCAAAGAGGATGGAGCTCGGCTGTTCTCAGTAGTGGCAGATGACAGAACAAGGAGCAATGGTCTCAAGTTGCAGTGAGGGAGGTCTAGGTTGGATATTAGGAAACACTATTTCACTGGGAGGGTGGTGAAGTACTGGAATGGGTTACCTAGGGAGGTGGTGGAATGTGAATCCTTAGAGGTTTTTAAGGCCTGGCTTGACAAAACCCTGGCTGGAATGATTTAGTTGGGGTTGGTCCTGCTTTGAGCAGGGGGTTGGACTAGATGACCTCCTGAGGTCTCTTCCAACCCTAATCTTCTATGATTCTTCTATGATTCTATGATCACAAACTCCACTGCAGGTGTGGTTCTGCTCTGATGAAGAGTATGGGTCAATGGCCCTGCCTGGGCTGGGCTGCACACAGCTTGTGCAGTGCGAGAGCTGTTTATTTACCCTGTAACATTACAGAAAGAGCCCAACTTCTCTAAGCATCTCTGTGCCGATGTCACTGCAGCCTCGCTAGGGTTAGCTACATTGATTTCTAAACAGATCTAGTTAATGTGGTACAAAAGCTGTGTGTAGACAAACTTAGCTGGTCTGCTCCCCATGCACCTGTCTTTAGTGACTCAAATAAACATTTCCACTCTTTACATCTACTTGGCTGGAGCAAGAAGCGGGAGTGAAGGAGTGACCAGCAGCCCCACTGCTTCTTGTGCATCATCAATGGAACCGTGTCCTAACCTCCCATCAGTTTCACCTGTGCAGACTCGTGCACAGCAGCTGAGTTGGTGAGTTGTAAATGAATGGGTCTCGTGTCATGAGGAGATTCTGTGTTACCTGGTGAGATGTGCAGAAAGAAAAGAACTCAGCTCGAGTCAGCAGTCCAAGGCCAGGTTTGCAAGGCTGGTGCAATGAAGTTTCCCTTTCAGACCACCATATAATAGTCTGAGAACCTGCTGGAGTTTGTGAACAAAAAGAGCAGACAACTGGAGCTCTGCTAATAACAGAGCATTAGCCCCGGACCTGTGTGTGTACTCAGACTGGCATTCACAAGGCACTGCAGCTGATACATAGGAGAAAACATCTTTTTACTTGTAACCTGAGCACATTTCATAGGGAAACAGTGACACAAGAAACACAGGACTGACTCTGGGATGCCCTGCTTCCAGAATCACCGTGCAATGCAGGCCTGAGCATGGATGGCAAGATGTCCTGGTCAGTGCAGTATCCTCCAAAGAAAATGGTGACACAGATCCTAGGATGATATCCAATGAGGCAACATCCTGCAATGCCTCCAGCCAGGGGATGAGCGTGATGGGCTGGCTGGTCTCCCCCCATCTCTAAGCCCTGTGACTTCATGCATGTTGAGTATCCCTAACATGGTATAATGCCACAAAGAGTGGATTTCTCCTCCACGTCACTCGAGTATGAGATCCCCCTCCAATGGCCAGTCCATGCACCCTGCCCTACAATATTTGTATGGGACTCTTTGGACACACTGTTGAAGTTTGACAGGTGTGGCGGTGGACAACCCTCATCCAGCCTGCAAACTGATCCCTGTGATTGTTGTGGAGCTTCCCAAGCTGAATACATCAAACCAGTTACATTCAGCTGGAGCTCGACTACATTTTACAGTTAAAAACAAACCACCATGGAAAGATGGGGAAACCAGCCAGAGATGATACTTGTACATGTAGAGCTGGTAAAGGCACAGATAACATGGAGATGAGTGTGGTATAAACCCCAGAGAGACAGAAAGATTAGTGAGGGCTCCAGGCCAACCACTGGTTGCAAACACCGCATGAGAAGCCAAAGGTATTAAATGCTAAGGCTGGGGCTGTTCAAAGGGGCGAGGTGCCCAACTTCCAATCAGCATCAGTGGATCTGGGTTGCTCCCCACATAGACTCTGAGAATCCCAATGTACAATCAGTGGGGAGGAGGCAGGAGCAGCTGCTGGCACCCACCTGCACACTCCGGAGCCTCTGCTGTCCAGTTCCCCGACTCCAAGCACTGCAGCATGTCCAGCCCTTGCAGTTCAAACCCCTCCTGGCACAGGAACTTGCATGTGGAGTTGTAGCTATATTCCCCCAGGGGATGACTGCAGTCAGGCCCAGGGTCAAGGTTTTTGCACCTCACAACTAAAAGGACATACAGCAGCATGAGCAACTGGAAGGCAGGGGGGGTGGGATTTCAAGCAGTCAGGCCCTTGGGAGGCTACAACCCCACCCCACTCTGGAGCAATAGCAAAGGCCTTTCCTCCGGCTGGGCTAGCTACCCTCTTTGGTGAATCTAGGAGCAGCACTGATGAGTGCCCAGGCCATCATCCCAGAGGACGTCTCTGGGGAGACCCTCCAGAAAGTAAATGCAGCGACAGTAGCAGTCCCTGCAGCAGGGCTCCCTCCCCTGGTGTCCCTGTTTGACTGTCCTCACCGTGTTCACACTCAGGCCCGTAGAAACCAGGGTAGCAATCACAGGTATAGTTCCCGATGGTCTCTACGCAGTCACCACGCTGGCTGCAGGAGGAACTCTGGCAAGACGCTGCAGAGATACAGCTGGGTTAGAATCTACCCTAACAGCTCCTTAGAGACAAATAACCCACCCCACTGCCTGGATCCTGCACTCCACCCCTGCTGCATTTCTTCATTGCGGGATTCTTTCAGAGCCTGTTAAAGCCATGGAAAAAAACCCCTGCCTTCAAAGGCCTTGGCTCAGGCCCTGCAAGAGCACGTGGGGCCTAGATAACATCCAGGACACCCAAGCTTTGCCCAGCCAGGTGGCATTGGCACCTTGCCAGAAGCTTGGAGGCAGTGGCTGCTTTGCACAGATTGTCACACTGCTTTTGAACCTAGAGGCGCTGCCTGTGGACAGCGCTGACCTGGATGGGTAGGCTGCCCTCTAGATTGAGATGGAGTGTTGCATGCTGGGCCTGCAGGGGAAACACTCATGCATTGATCAGAGGCCAGCATGTGCCATGTTTAGCTATCAGGCAGTGCTTTAACCTCCCTGCCTCCCCCCACACTGATTGCACTCCGAAGAGGGTAGTAACTCTTTGGCAAGGAGGCTGCACTGCATCTCCCAAAAGCTCAGAGCAGGTGCTCCTGGGGCTAAGTGTCTGGCATGTCAATTTACAATGGGACTTTGTGATGAGAAGAATGTAGGGATCAAAGCAAGACTCATTCAGAGCACAGGTTCAGCTCCTGTCTGTGCGGACCATTTGTGGGGGAGAACTTGGAAGGCAGGACTTTAACTTCCCAACCAAAGGAACCAGCGAGACACAGAGAGCACCACAGCAGTGAGTGCTCCCAGGCACAGGTGTTGCACAGAGCAGCTAACATGCAAAGTGGGTGCAGGCCTGTGCTGCCGGCCATGGGACAATATCACTAATGCCTAACACCAGCTAGCATTAACCAGGCCCTTGGTGGCTGTCTCCATAGAGAAGTCAGAACTCAGTGGGCTATGGAGATCGACTGACCCTGCAGATCAGGGTTGAGGCACTCTAGCTGGGTGGGTGGGTTAAGTTCCTCTGCCCAGACCGTGCCTCTTTGTAACAGTGTGTCTGGCGCTTTAAGGGCTAGAGGCCTGGGGCCAGCCAACCCTAGTTACTAGGTAGGCACAGCTGAGCGGGGGTCAGCTGATGTCCCTGGACAAGTGGCAGGAACCTTCAGAGAAGGGGGATGCTCAGGGAGAGACAAGCCAGGAGGCTTCTGTAGGAAACCCTTCACTGGGGGCAGGGTTTGGGCTTGGAAGGAAGCCCGAGCCAAAGGGCTGAAGAAGGCTGAGAGCCAGGGAGAACAGACTGAGGTAAGTGGGAAAGCGGGATACCGGGAGGAAGCACAGGCAGGAACGTCTGTGAGGGGAGGGCTCCTGCCTCATACTGAGAATGAGGGGCGATCAGCAGGTTATCTCAAGTGCCTATATACGAATGCACAAAGCCTTGGAAACAAGCAGGGAGAACTGGAGGTCCTGGTGATGTCAAGGAATTATGATGTGATTGGAATAACAGAGACTTGGTGGGATAACTCACATGACTGGAGTACTGTCATGAATGGTTATAAACTGTTCAGGAAGGACAGGCAGGGCAGAAAAGGTCGGGGAGTAGCACTGTATGTAAGGGAGCAGTATGACTGCTCAGAGCTCCGGTACGAAACTGCAGAAAAACCTGAGTGTCTCTGGATTAAGTTTAGAAGTGTGAGCAACAAGAGTGATGTCGTGGTGGGAGTCTGCTATAGACCACCGGACCAGGGGGGTGAGGTGGATGAGGCTTTCTTCCGGCAACTCGCAGAAGCTACTAGATCGCACGCCCTGGTTCTCATGGGTGACTTTAATTTTCCTGATATCTGCTGGGAGAGCAATACAGCGGTGCATAGACAATCCAGGAAGTTTTTGGAAAGTGTAGGGGACAATTTCCTGGTGCAAGTGCTAGAGGAGCCAACTAGGGGGGGAGCTTTTCTTGACCTGCTGCTCACAAACCAGGAAGAATTAGTGGGGGAAGCAAAAGTGGATGGGAATCTGGGAGGCAGTGACCATGAGTTGGTTGAGTTCAGGATCCTGACACAGGGAAGAAAGGTAAGCAGCAGGATACGGACCCTGGACTTCAGGAAAGCAGACTTCGACTCCCTCAGGGAACGGATGGGTAGGATCACCTGGGGGACTAACATGAAGGGGAAAGGAGTCCAGGAGAGCTGGCTGTATTTCAAGGAATCCCTGTTGAGGTTACAGGGACAAACCATCCCGATGAGTCGAAAGAATAGTAAATATGGCAGGCGACCAGCTTGGCTTAACGGTGAAATCCTAGCGGATCTTAAACATAAAAAAGAAGCTTACAAGAAGTGGAAGGTTGGACATATGACCAGGGAAGAGTATAAAAATATTGCTCGGGCATGTAGGAATGAAATCAGGAGGGCCAAATCGCACCTGGAGCTGCAGCTAGCAAGAAATGTCAAGAGTAACAAGAAGGGTTTCTTCAGGTATGTTGGCAACAAGAAGAAAGCCAAGGAAAGTGTGGGCCCCTTACTGAATGAGGGAGGCAACCTAGTGACAGAGGATGTGGAAAAAGCTAATGGACTCAATGCTTTTTTTGCCTCCGTCTTCACTCACAAGGTCAGCTCCCAGACTGCTGCGCTGGGCATCACAGCATGGGGAGTAGATGGCCAACCCTCTGTGGAGAAAGAGGTGGTTAGGGACTATTTAGAAAAGCTGGACGTGCACAAGTCCATGGGGCCGGACAAGTTGCATCCGAGAGTGCTAAAGGAATTGGCGGCTGTGATTGCAGAGCCATTGGCCATTATCTTTGAAAACTCGTGGCGAACGAGGGAAGTCCCAGATGACTGGAAAAAGGCTAATGTAGTGCCAATCTTTAAAAAAGGGAAGAAGGAGGATCCTGGGGACTACAGGCCAGTCAGCCTCACCTCAGTCCCCGGAAAAATCATGGAGCAGGTCCTCAAACAATCAATCCTGAAGCATTTACATGAGAGGAAAGTGATCAGGAACAGTCAGCATGGATTCACCAAGGGAAGGTCATGCCTGACTAATCTAATCGCCTTCTATGATGAGATTACTGGTTCTGTGGATGAAGGGAAAGCAGTGGATGTATTGTTTCTTGACTTTAGCAAAGCTTTTGACACGGTCTCCCACAGTATTCTTGCCAGCAAGTTAAAGAAGTATGGGCTAGATGAATGCACTATAAGGTGGGTAGAAAGTTGGCTAGATTGTCGGGCTCAATGGGTAGTGACCAATGACTCCATGTCTAGTTGGCAGCCGGTGTCAAGTGGAGTGCCCCAGGGGTCGGTCCTGGGGCCGGTTTTGTTCAATATCTTCATAAATGATCTGGAGGATGGTGTGGGTTGCACTCTCAGCAAATTTGCAGATGATACTAAATTAGGAGGAGTGGTAGATAGGCTGGAGGGCAGGGATAGGATACAGAGGGACCTAGACAAATTGGAGGATTGGGCCAAAAGAAATCTGATGAGGTTCAATAAGGATAAGTGCAGGGTCCTGCACTTAGGACGGAAGAACCCAATGCACTGCTATAGACTAGGGACCGAATGGCTAGGCAGCAGTTCTGCGGAAAAGGACCTAGGGGTGACAGTGGACAAGAAGCTGGATATGAGTCAGCAGTGTGCCCTTGTTGCCAAGAAGGCCAATGGCATTTTGGGATGTATAAGTAGGGGCATTGCCAGCAGATCGAGGGACGTGATCATTCCCCTCTATTCGACATTGGTGAGGCCTCATCTGGAGTACTGTGTCCAGTTTTGGGCCCCACACTACAAGAAGGATGTGGAGAAATTGGAGAGAGTCCAGTGAAGGGCAACAAAAATGATTAGGGGTCTGGAACACATGACTTATGAGGAGAGGCTGAGGGAACTGGGATTGTTTAGTCTGCAGAAGAGAAGAATGAGGGGGGATTTGATAGCTGCTTTCAACTACCTGAGAGGTGGTTCCAGAGAGGATGGTTCTAGACTATTCTCAGTGGTAGAAGAGGACAGGACAAGGAGTAATGGTCTCAAGTTGCAGTGCGGGAGGTTTAGGTTGGATATTAGGAAAAACTTTTTTCACTAGGAGGGTGGTGAAACACTGGAATGCGTTACCTAGGGAGGTGGTAGAATCTCCTTCCTTAGAAGTTTTTAAGGTCAGGCTTGACAAAGCCCTGGCTGGGATGATTTAATTGGGGATTGGTCCTGCTTTGAGCAGGGGGTTGGACTAGATGACCTCCTGAGGTCCCTTCCAACCCTGATATTCTATGATTCTATGATTCTATGACTCCAAGAAGTAAGGAAAGACTCCAGCCAAGCGAGGCAAGAGTGGCCTGCGGAGCAAGCTCAGACCACGAGGGGGCATGGGAGGCGGCCAGCCCATTGACACTCTTCTGTGAACAATTGGGGACGTAATTCTCCAGAGCTGTCAATCCAGCAACTCTCCCCAGTCCTACACATGCTAGACAGACACACACACTTACATAGAGAATGACAGCGGTGGGGTGATTACCTTGGTAACACAGCGCCCTCTTTTTCTTTTGGCAGCGCTCATCGTTCCATCTTCCAGCATCATTGTCCCGCTTTATGTACATCTCCACACAGTCTTGGTTCCTCCCTTTATTGTTGGGTTCCCTGCTCGCCCAGTTCTCAGCTTCCTTCGTCAAGGCCTTGCTGGTACCAACCCAGGTCCAGACATTGTTTATCTTTCGTATCCCAATCCAGTAGTATGTTCTATGGTGAGGTAAGACACTGTTGAGATAGGCAATTTCCCTCTGGTTCTGGATTGCTACAAGGTCAGTGTAGAATGACCTGCAAAAGTTTCTGGCCACCTCCCATGAGTAATCAGATTTGTCACCATAATGGTAGGTCCAGGCTCCCACCTCCATCTGAGTCATGAGCACTGTTGGAAAGGGTAAAAACAGGCAAACTTGTGTTACAGTCAGTGACAGAGCTATGGGTTGATTATCTACGGGTGACACCAGACTATATCTTATATCACACTCAAAAGAACTCCATTAAAAGAACATTATTTAGGTTGCAAAGTCAAGCGCTCAAAAGTTAGGAAATGCCACAATTAAGGTTGCCCATGTAACTGAGTTCAGCCCCCTTGTGCGTATACACGATGGTATAGTCTTTAATGGCATGATAACATACTATTTTTCCATAGGTCCTCTGCCTCACTCCATGCAGAGGATGGATGGTGCTCACTGAATGAGCAGCTATTCCATAGTTTGTTTTCTCCTCGCTGGTCAATGTGTGGCTGCCCCGCCGCCCCAGCCTTATTTACTGTACAAACTCTGCTCTGAAGACAGATTTATTCATTTCCCCAAAGGCTTTTCTATAGCACTCATCATTGCAGTATCTGAGTGCTTCACAAACATCAATGAGTTTATACTCACAACAGTCCTGGGAGATGACACGGTGGTATTATTCCCATTTCACAGATGGGAACAAAGGCATATAGGCACTGGTTCTCAAAGGAATTTACGCACCTAACTGCCATTGATTTTGTGGCACGTTAGGCGCCTAAATATCTTTGAGGAGCTGGACTAGAGAGATCAAGGCAGAAAGTAATTTTGGGTGTCCCATTTGAGTAGAGCCCTGCGCAGATACACAATTTATATCCACAGATACGGATATCCATGGATATAAATCAGATATCCGCAGACTTGCAGGGCTCTAGTGACAACGAGTGAGACAGGCTCACATGTTCCGGGTCAGGAGATGCTGCTTGCACACACTAGTGTGACCAGAGACAGCTGCCAGTGAGCCTAGTGCCTGCCCCAGTGGGGGAGGGGGGGGCTGGAGGAGGTACAGCCATGCCGGAGGAGCTGCCAGGGCCGGGTCCTGGCTCCTGCGAGTGGCAGTCCAACATGCTGCTTCTTTCGTTGCTGCGGTTCCTTGCCCAGTCATTGGCTATGGCCCTGCTGGTCTCACTCGTTGTGACTAGAGTCCTGCAAATCTGTGGCTATTCGCTTTAAACGGACAGATATCCACATCTGCAGATATAAATTGTGTATCCATGCAGGGCTCTACATTTGAGACCCCTAGGACCTGATTTTCTGGAGTATTTAGCATTATAAAGCACTTTCTATGTTCAGACCACTGTTCCCATTGACTTCAGTTACAGCAGTGAGTGCTCAGCACTTCTGCAAATCAGACCATAGGGTCTCAATTTGAGCACCAAGAAAGTGAGGAACACACATTCAGTGGCCACCTGGGAAACGTTTAGTTTAAGTGACTTGCTCTGGGGAAGAGGCAATCCCAGTCTCCCCTGGATCCCAGTCCCAGTCTCCTTGCCTAGCCAGTTCCAGTCTCTCCTCTCTTCAATTCCCAATCCCAGTTTTTTTCTCTCTGATGCAAACCTCCAGTCCCAGTCTTCCCCCTGGACTCCTTTTCCCAGTCTACACCCCCTGCCATCCCCACTCACTGCAGGTCTGGCTCTTGCCCCTCTGCCTTCAAATAAGGCAGCTTCCTGCTCCGCGCTGCCTGAGCTCAGAGGATGGTCATTGAGAGCCTAGGAGAGACAGCCTCTCTTCTCTGCAGTTCTGCCTCAGGATCCCTGGCTAGTCTGTATCTCCCAGGATACAACTGCAGCCATGTGTCCCATCAGAGGGAAGACAACAGTGGATCATGGGGGATATAGTCTGGCCAAGGAGCCTGGACTTTTGGATAAAATGGGCACATGAAACACCCAAACTACAACTCCCATGAGACAGTGTGTCACCAAAGATAGATGCAGGTTAATAGCAAACTGACTTACATGTGAGCTGTAGCTCACGAAAGCTTATGCTCATATAAATTTGTTAGTCTCTAAGGTGCCACAAGTACTCCTTTTCTTTTTTTGAAAAGAAATGTTACAGTTCAGTTCAACAAACTGAAATATTTTGATATGGGTTGAATTGACCTGAAACAAAAGATTTGATTTAGATTTTTCCCCAATGGAAAATCAAAAAAATTCAGCAAAATCAAAATTTTCCTGTAGAAAATTTTGATTTTAGTGAATCTGCATTTTCCTTTAACAAAACATTTTGATGGAAACTTCCCAACTAGCTCCACTTTTAACATTGCCTCATGCGGCGTAAAGATTTCCCAGAAACCACCAGCACTTTGGCATCCATTTAGATGAGCCAAAAAGAGCCAGACTTGTGGTTAAAGTTTTATAAGAATCCATGGGAGTGCTGACATGATGGATTGGTTTATTTGCACAAGAGCCAAAGCCAGAGCCCTTTGGGAGTTCAGGAAGCTTGGCAAGCTGTCCCCTCCTATTACTTTTCAGGTGGTGCTTGAGGCCCTCTGCACATCTGCTAGTGATGGTCCTGAAAGTGGAAGTGCCAAAGCATCATGGTACTCAGCGCTGTTCTTGTGGTATTTCTGGCCTGGTTGGAATAAGAAGGACTCAAAATCTCACAAGAGAACTCCTCCCTGGAGAATTAAAGCACAGTGTTGCTGACACAAGATGTCCTGAGGATTCGGTTTGGGATCTGGTGTTTATCTGATGAAAATCTTCATGCCGTTTGAGGCCTCCCCAACCACCAAGCTCTGCTTGTCACTCCCGTTGTGCATGGTGAACATTACACCCATGTTATGAGGGATGCACCTCAAATGCTTTACAGTAAAGATGAGCCCAAACAACCCCCCAAAATCAAACTCCTCCCCCTCTCTCTTCTCTATAATAGGGTGAACCAGAGCTCAAGACTCCCATTTCCATGGAGCACTGGGGCTCAGGACACCTGGCCCCCCATTCTGCAGTGGGTGCCCATCTCTATTTTGGAGCTAACAAAGGGCTCAGATAAGCAACCAGCAATGTGACACTCTGATCTTCCTCTGACGCCCCTGGAAATAATGCAGCAGGATTCCCCTGGGGCACAGCTTCCCCTAGCCCTGCTCATGATATGACAGCACTGGTGCTGATCTCAAGCCTGGCCGTGCAAGAATGAACAGTTATTTAAAAAGTGAACAGAACATTTTCAAATCTGCTGAATGGCCTGGGGTCGGGGTCAGCTTTGTGCAGAGGTCCAGGCAGAGTAGTTCCTCAGGCCCTATGCTCAGGTCTGAACAGACATCAAAGACATCAAAGACTCTTCAGTCTGAATGATGACAAGGCAGTAGGCAGAAGACAAAAGTGATACCCAGCACAGACCAGCCTGCGCCAAGGAACTCACCCAAGAACAATGTTCTCTTCCTTGCCCTGTTTCTTGCGTTGTAGATACCACTCTGGGACAGCTCCGTGCCTGGTGTAAACCAGCACTGCTCCATTGAAATTAATGCCACTGGCCCCGGATATGTGCACAGCACATCCATGTTTCAACAGCATGTGCCATGTTTCACAGCTAATCTCCTCATGGGAAATGCTACTAGGAGAGCTGTGGGCTGAGGTTTAGCCTCCAATTCACGGGTGCAACTCAGTTGATGCGGATTGCGCCTGTGTACCTGAGAGCAGAGCTGAGAGTGGGAGGGCTCTCCTCTCTCTGCAACAGGTAGGGAAGGATCCATACAGGAGAGGCGAGTAGCAACCTGTTCTTGGAGGAGATGTGATAGCTGGGCTTTCCAAGCACAAGCTGGCCAGGTGTGGAGCAATCATCTTGTGCACCAGGGAGCTGCTGCTTGAACTGGGTTCTGGGTGCCAGCCGGAGATGGCATGACTGGAGGGGCTACTTGCAAGGAGACAATTGTACACAGTCACAGTGTCAAGCAGTTTTTCTGAGAGGTGCTATGAGAAATGTGGGGACTTTTTGTACAATTGTTATAAACCTCGGGGTGTCTCCACTTTGTATTGTTACCCACTGGGCAGAAAGGGTTTTTCTCCTTGGAACCAGACAGCTTAGCAAGAACTGGCTGGAATCTACACACAGGAATTGGAGACCCTGAATTGATAATGGAAGAGCCATGTATTGGGCCATTAATGCTTAACTTCCTCCAACCCTCTGCAGGGAATCAGAGTGAAAAGGCTATATGTGGAGACAAATGGATGAGGTGGCAAGTGGCTGTCTGTAGAGGTTGCTGCGATGAGCAGATGGACTCACACAGACAGGGTCAGAGAGAGTGAAGAAGGACCCTGGAGAATCAGGGCATGGCAAAACAATTGCTCCTCCTGATATGGACTCTGAAGCTTGGCTGTCTCATGCTGACTGAGGACTCACTGATGCTGCATTCCAGGTAACTAATCAAAGCTACCTAGTTTTGAAAAGGCTGCCAAATAATCTGATGGGTGCATTGCTCCCTAAAATGGGACAAGCTCTCTCAGGTGTCTGAACTCGGCTGGATTTGCTGCAGATAGCCACAGTGAGAAATAGGGGTGCTGGAATCTGAAGGCCCAGGCCTGCAGTAATAGTCACGTGGCGTGTTCTTGGAAGTCTGGCACACTAAAGGGGTTACCCCCCTGGACCAGACCCTCTAATTCACGACAGGT
The DNA here is from genome assembly GCF_965152275.1 of Natator depressus. NCBI lineage: Eukaryota > Metazoa > Chordata > Testudines > Cheloniidae > Natator > Natator depressus. The sequence continues at coordinate 40,462,132 of NC_134241.1, read as the reverse complement.
GCCAACCCCCTGCACTCTGTCTGCCCCAACACTTGCACTGCTGCTGGTGCCGGTGCTGGAAATGGGGTCCAGACATTCTAAATGCAGTCAGAGGAGAGAGCTGGCCTGGACCATGCCTCTGCAGAGGAGTTCATCGGCACCTGGCCTGGCTGGGGAACTGTGAGCTGCCTTGGGAGGCCGAGAAGGCCTCTCCACTGTAACTAGGGTGGAAGTGCCTGGCTCCCTCAGACTCAGGGGGCTGCGTTTCTCAGATAATTTCTAGGGACTCTACTGGTTTCTGGGATACAGGAGGGGCCAAAAGAAGGGATTAAGAGGAATAGGATTTAGGTCCCTAAATAATCACTTCAGGATGGGAATTCTGGCCCAAATGAAATTGTTTCAATGTGCCTGCCAGTGAAATGTCCCTGTGCAGAGCAGGTGTGACTGTTGGTGCCACAACAATACCACTTCCCTCCCAGGGCTTTCCCAGGGATACCTCTGTGAATTCTCCCCTGGCAAGGTCAGCGGCAGGCCATCAGAGAGCTGCAGGAAGGCTTACCCCAGCTAATGGCAGCAAAGCACAGGAGTCGGGCGATATTCCAGTCACATCCCCAAGCCCTTGGACTGGAGCAGAGTCCTACAGCGCTGCCCTGGGGGTCAGAAAAACATGTCCATAAACCCCTCAGTACTTCACAGCAGGCAGGTCCAGGCATATTTGACACACTGAGCTGAAACAGATACTGTTGGACACACCTGGCTGACACAGACACAATCTCTGATTAGTTCATATTCACAATGCAGATAAAATGCAAAATCTCAAAGGGCAAGAGCTGCCAGCCTCCACAGGGGAAAAAGGAACAGCTGGAATTTTAGGCAAGTGATTTGATTTAGCAACATCATCTCCACAATAGGTTGTTAATGAACGTCCTGGAGAACGTGACTATGAGTGTGAGATGTTGTTGGTCAGTGTCATGAGTTCAGCTCAGAGGATGGAGGCAGTTTTTGTCCATAAATTAGATAACCAGCTGAGCATCTCAGTCAATCAGAGCAATATTCAGGTGTAATAGAGTTATATTAGAATTAGAAAAAATGGTAACCACCCATGGGTCTAAACCTGAAATGCTGCAAGCTGCACCATCATGACCCTCCTCTCCCTGGGCTTCAGAGGATGGGATCCAGCATCAGCCCGAATGTCTACACAGCTGTGTGTAGGGCCATAGTGTGAGCTCTGCGAACCTGAGTCTGTAGACCTGGGCTGTGAAACACACTGCTGTGTATTTAAAACACAGTGCAGATGTACCCTCTGGCATCTTACCAACAGGGGCTGAGCCCAGCCTTGCCCAGAGATCTGGGGGAAAGGAGGGGTGTGGTCTGAGCCAGTTAAGTTAGGGTGGTGGTGTGGCAAGGGTTGTAGTGTTGGCTGCTCCTCTCATCCAGGTCTCAGCTTCCCCGGGTTGGCTGGCTGGCTCCCCAAGCAGCCTCCCAGGCCTGAGAGGCTCCATGTTGTCTTTTGGCTGGCAAGGAGGCTTTGAATGAGGCCGTCTATGGTAGCCCATCACCACTTTCCCAACCAATCCTCATGCTGGGGTTGCTGCTATTCCACCGTCTGTGCACCAGCTCTTCCCAGTGATGCCCACAAAGCCCGGCTGTACCAGCCGCCTGGCTGGAATTGGGGGGCACAGGGAGCCATTGGCTAGCATTCAGTGAAGTCATTAATATAGGAGTTCTAGAGGGAAGGCAGAAAGGAAGGGAAGGGAAAAGCAGGGGAAGAGTGCCCCCCCCATGCAGTTTTTAACTTTTAGCTCTGCTTCCCAGGTTGGGATCTCCAGCTGATGTGCAGGGGATATTCATGGGTTTGCTGGGGGAAAGAGAGCTGCCCAGCTCAGGTGACTGAGTAAAATCCCAGTTGCACAGCAATGGGGGTGGGGGCTCTCCTTATCAGCTCAGGACTGGGCTTGTGGGGTGGGGGGGGGCCTCTCCCTGGCCATTCAGGGCTGGGCAGTGCAGGGGAGGATCTCTCCCTGGCCATTCAGTGCTGGATGGTGGGGACTCCCCTGGCAGCTCAGGGCTCGGTGTGGGTGGGTGGGGGTGGGGCTCTCCTTGTCAGCTTAGGGCTGGGCAATGGAGCGGGGGCTCCCCTGGCAGCTCAGAGGGGCGGGGGAGCTCCCATGGCTGCTCAGGGCCGGGCAGCAGGGCTGGGGGGGGCTCTCTCTGGCTACTCAGGGCTGGGTGTTGGGGGCTCCCCTGGCAGACCAGGGCTGGGTGGGAGTGTGTGGGGGGCTCTGCTTGGCAGCTCAGGGCTGGGCAGTGGGGGCCGGGGATCCTCTGCTCACTCAGAGCTGGAGGGGGCGCTCCTCTGGGTATGTCAGGGCTGGGAAGCGAGGGGGGACTCTCCTGACAGCTCAGGGCTGGGCAGCTGGGTGGGGGGGCTCCTCTGACAGCTCAGGGCTGGGCAGTGGGGCTCTGCTGGTTGAAGCTGGGTGGTCTCATTTCAATTAATATTGGAAAGTTGAGCATAGGAGATAACTCAGCCCTCCTCACCACCTGGAGTTTCCTTCTGCACAGGTCTGTGAGGCACTGTCAGGGCATCGTCCCTGTTGCCCATGCAGGGTCTTGCTCTGGGGGCCATTTGGGGTCTCTGTTCCTGGCACTGTCCCCTGTACCCACACTCAGAGGTGTCTGGGGCAGAGGGTGAGGGCTGTCGCTAAGGAGCCAGCTTGTAGCTCTCCCTTGTGAGCAGCAGCTCCTCTGCCTGCCTCACTCTTTCCTAAACACTGCACAGGTGAAGCCAACCATGTCCCCAGGTAGAAGAAAGTGCTAGACCTACCATCTCCAGTGCCGACCTGCCAGCCTCCACTCTCCTCCCCTCTCGCTCAATCCTTGGACCAGAGACGACTTAAGCCGTCCCTCTGCTTGGCTGTGTGTTGCAGCACTTCCTTTCACGTGTGCAGAACCTCATTGCATCCCTTTCCTATTCCTCCCCCCACATCGAGTCACAGCTTCAAGAGTCATTGGGCCAGAGAGAGAGTGACTGTGAAGCCTGGTGGGTAGGGACTGACCTGGGAGGTGGGAAATCCAGGGCCCAGTCCCCCTGCTCCAATGATTTGGTATTGATCCAGAATACAACAGCTGAAACTGAGGGATCCTCCATCAGAATAGCCCTTAGCCCAGTGGTTAGGAAACCTCTCCTGAGAGGTGGGAGACCCCTGTGCAAATCCTTTCTCCACTGCAAGCAAATGGGGGAATTGAACTTGGGGTTCCCACAGGCCAGCTGAGTGTGCTAACCCGTGGGCTAGAAGCCATATGGTGGACACCGTCACCTCCTTCTCTGGCAGCCAGACTCTGATGGGACCTGCTCCAGTAGGTGGCCTCTGAGCGTGCATACTGGATCGGGCCCTGCATGCAAGTCAGATGGGGCCTGTCTTCTCCCGATTCACAGATTGCACTGGGGTTTAGGCAGGAGCTAAGTACCCAGGTGCCTAGAGGGAGGCAGCAGGGCACATGCCTCGAGGCACAAACTTAGGTGTGGAGGGAACTTTTCCCTGAAAACGTAGGTGCCAAATGAGTTTAGGTGCCTACATGGGCCAGTGGGAGTTTTGTGGATCTCAGTGAAGCCTTAAACTGAGACTTAGGCACCTAAACCCCAGACCTAGGCGCTTAAGTCTGGTGTTTAGGTGCCTGTGATATTCTTGGGGTACCCAGGACTGTGAGTCACCCTCTAGCCAGAGGGAGCCTTGCTGTGGTGGCTGGGGTCAGCTCCCTAATCCCACCAGCCCATCAGCCACTCAAGCACTCTCCTATGGGTTAGGCCAGCCCTGTCTGCCTCACAGGTGCCCCCCAGTCCCTTTGAATCATTCCCCTGTGATATCCAGCCCCTGATTCTGGCTACTCCCAGAAAGCCCAGATCCTCTGTCCCCAAAGGAACAACATATCCCACTTTACCAGTTTCATCTTAAATCATTGCTCCTGTAAACCACACAGCACTTGTAGTGAAACAAGAGAAGGTTTATTTAAGAGGGAATTCCACTAGAAACAAGAGAGCAGTTGAAACCAGTGGTTACAATACAAAACCAAACCATAAAATGCAAACTAGGGCCACACTTATCAATAGTTCTCTTTCCTAGCTGGCAAAATACCTCCCCCCTCCCCCCCCGCAAAAGTGCAGTCTGTTGCAGAATTGGCTAGTGTCACAGGAACCAGGATCCAAACGTTCATGAAACACCCCCATTCAGCAAGATGTCTCCTCAATGAATGGATTCAGGGGGCCTCTCCCCTTCAATGTTATACTGAAAAGTCTTTTGTCTCTATTCCCAGGCAGGGCAATCCCTTGTCTGTTGTAATGTTTCTTTTTTACTTCCAAGTGGTTTCGATTGTTTGCAGTTGTCTCTGAGGGTTTGCCATTGAAAGTCTTGGGATGGAGCAAGACTATACAAATTAGCCTGGCATTACATCACCAGCTAACCAGGGAGAGGTGACAGCCATCACTAAGGCACATTACCCCCTTGGGGACTAACTTTTACTCTGAGGCCAAGCAAACTGTCAATATAGTTACATTATTCCTTAAATATTACCTTACCCACATCTCACAATGATTCTGAGCCTTGACAAGTTACGAGCTTTCTGTAGATACCTTACATGTTACCCCTTATGGATAAATACCCTGCAATACATGATTAGTATAGTGAGTTTGTCAGGTCTGAGATGAAAGTTGTTTGCAAAGAACAAGGGCCCCTTTGCCAAGGGGCCTGAGTGTCACAGCATCTAAGTACCTTTGTGAGTCCCTAGTCCCAAGGCCTCTATACAGTGGGATGTGGGAGCGGAGCGGGGTGGGGGGGAAGGCCAGCCCCTGCACAGCCATCTAGAGTGTGCAGATCCCGGCACAAGTGGAGAAGAGGGGCTGCACTTCTGATTCCCCCTCTCTACGTGCAATGGGGCAGGGAGTGGGAGGATCTATGGCTAGGACCCCAAGTGCCAGCCAGTAGGACAGGCTGGGTGGAAACTCAGCCCTTATCTTCAAGGCGCTCCATGGCCTGGGCCCAGGGATGAGACCGTGGGTGACAGCTCTGCTGCTCTGGCCCAGTGGACTCTCTCTGTCACCAGGGTAAAGCTCAGCTGTGCAAGAGACAGAAGTTACTCGGCGGCTGGCCCCAGACAGTGGAACGAGCTCCCCACAAAACTCAGACCCATCCCAAATGTCCCCATTCCCGCTGCAAGGACCAGGAGCCTGGATTGGACTTGCTTTCTCTACTGGAAACACAGAGCAGTGTGTGTAACTATCTACGTATAAAACCTTACCAAAACAAGACACGCCCTCCACATGCTTTTGCCACATGGAGAGCATGAGAGAACAAACACCACATGACAGATGTCAGTCCCAGTCCTTAATTCCCAACTGGATGCTGCATGGATGCTTCAGAGATGAGTGCAGTATAAGAACCTGCCTAGACTAAGTGACACCTTGAGATGGGGTGAAGTAGCCTCTTGGCCCCAGAAACAGAGTCTCTCAAATCCCTTCAGAATACAGGCTGCCCCTTCCAGTCCATCATGGGCCCACCCATCCATGCCAGGATCACAGTGATCCAGCCCCGTTCTCCCAGAACCCTACCAGATGAAGGAGTGTGCCCGGCTCACCTGAGTGACTTAGCACCTTAGTCACTGATGTCCATGGGGACCCAGAGCAGACCCAGGCTCCCAGTGTCTCAGTCACTTTTGGCATTGGGACCCAGCTTCCTCTGTCTTGTTGACAGGCTAAAAACATCGTCCCAGAAGGTGGGAGTGAGAGAAAGCACCAAGCCAGAGCACAGTGGGGCAAGACTAGAAATGCTTAAGCAGACCCACAACAGCTATCCCTGGCACACTGGCTGCGATACGTTAAATTGAACGGACAAAATGAAATATGTCTGAGCTGGTCTAGTGGACAGAGCATAGGACTGGACTCAGGAGACCTGGGCTAGGCTGCAGAGGGATCTTGGGCAAGTCCCTGTTAGTATACAGGTTTGTTTGTCAGCCTGAGATAGAAGTTTGGGTTTGACTTTTTGATACTCTTATATCTAATATGTGTGAAGAACAATGAACAAAGACACTGTGTGTTGCATTTCCCACAACCAGATGGGGCTTTTAGTACAATGAGAAAAGATAAATGATGGAGCTAAAGTGTTATGGGGCATGGTGGGAGTGTAATATATGAACATACACTGAAAGGCTGCCTGGCTCCTTTCTCAAGCCAAGGTCAAGCAACCAGTTAGGAGGGGCAAGGAGGGATTGGGGGGGGAGGCATAAGAAACACTAAAAGGCCAAAGAAATGCCTAGCCTTGGCCAGAGCACACCTCACTCCTCCCCCCTCCCATGGGATACAAAAGAGGTGGGACAAAGACCCTAGACTCACAACCCTCCGAAACGGAACATGACCATAAGTAGTAAGGGGTGGGCCCGAGGGCATGCATTGCAGGTATATTTGGGCCTGCTAATGAGGAAGAGGTGGGGAATGGGAAATGGGAATAGGGAATGGGGAACAGGGATACAGGCAAGCCTCTGCGGCATCAGAGCTGGGAAGGGGGACATGGGGTAAACACTCTGCAGCGTCAGAGCTGGGAAAGGGGACATGGGGTAAATGCTCTGCGGCATCAGAGCTGGGAACTGAACACTGGGGAAGAGACTCTGTTGGTGTATAGAGCTATGGATATGTTTGCTTGGAACTAACCCCAATAAACATCACATTGCCTGCACTTCGGACTTCTTGTCTTCTGCTTTCTGTCTGTGTGACAAGAACTCAGAAAAAGGGTGAAGGGAAAGTGCTCTAACAGACCCTTCCTCTCCCAGTGCTTCAGCTGCTGAATCTGTAAAATAGGAATAAGGACACTGAGCTCCTTTGCACAGCTCCTGGAGATTATCTGGTGGAAAACACTGAATAACAGCCAGGTGTTATTACTCTAGGAGACTGGAGCCTAATCAGATGCTGACTTAACAGAGCAGTCTCCCAGAATGGAAAGCATTGTCTGATATTGTGCTAATTACAGGCATGTTCATTTTTAGGATGGGTTAGATAACTATTGTCTTGTACTTGTGAGGAATGGGATATGTGGGTGTCCTTTTCTCCCCCTTCCCACAGCCATTAGAATGAAGGGTTCATGGTAGGACAGTGAATACATTTCCTCAAGTTTTCCAATTTCCTCTTTTTTCTCTCATTAAACCTTCAAAACTAGGTCCCATTGTCTCCGTCTCATCTAGGATTGCTCTGTACTCTGTTGGAGTCTTTTGTTCTGTCCTGCTTCCAGGTGAAATAGCCCTGGAGGGATTTTTTTTTTTGCCAGGAATTACTCTGCCCACTTCCAACCAAAAGCAAAATAAGAACACCCTTAGCTACACACATTTCTGATTCCAAAGAATTGCCCTTGGCTCCAGAATAATGAATACCAGACAAAAGGAGGAACCTGCAGTGCAGTCCAGTAAAAACTAAGAGGCACTTGGCCAATGTAAATCAAACCTAGAGTTGTGTGCTAGATGGTTATCTTCCCTTTGCAAAGTGTTTTAGGTAGAATTGTACATTTTAGTGGAGTAAATATACACCAATGGGGCCGGCCTGAGAGGCTGTGTTAATTCCCAGTAATTTGGTGGCATCAAATGCATAGGGAGTGTGGGATTAAAAGAAGGAAAGAAATGCAAGTATTGTTTGGCAGACCGCAAAGCCAACTTGGCAGTTGTTCAGGTAGTTTTCTGTGTGCAGAAAGAATAGCATATATGGCAGGCAACCAGCTTGGTTTAACAGTGAAATCTTCAGTGATCTTAAACTCAAAAAGGAAGCTTACAAGAAGTGGAAATTTGGACAGAGCTCCAGTATGAAACTGCAGAAAAACCTGAGAATCTCTGGATTAAGTTTAGAAGTATGAGCAACAAGGGTGATGTCGTGGTGGATTCGGAGGTGGTGGAATCTCCATCCTTCGAGGTTTTTAAGGCCCAACTTGTGAAAGCCCTGGCTGGCATGATTTAGTTGGTGTTGGTCCTGCGTTGACTAGATGACCTCCTGAGGTCTCTTCCAACCCTAATCTTCTATGATTCTTCTATGATTCTGTGAGTCAAAGAAAACAAAGCTGACGATCACACAGTCAGGGCTATACTTGAAAGAAGTTTCCACACATCAGACTCTCTGACTCCCCAATAAATGAGGCAAATAGTAAATAGTGTAAATAGTGCCTGGCTCAGGGCAGTCAAAGGAGAGAGTGACTGGGCACAAGTCAGTTGTGCTGCTAGAAGTGTCACTGTATAGCTAAGCAGAACTCAAGTTTTACTATATAGTCTGCAGTCAGTCAGGAAGTAAGGGGGAAATGGAAACAGGGAATGGGGGTGGGGAATTGGAATCATGTTTTGCTAAGGGAGGGAATGGGAACGGAATGGGGGTGGGGAAACTGGAATCATGTTTTGCTAAGGGGGGGGGGATGGGAACAGGGACACAGGTGTAAGGCTCTGTGGTGTCAGAGCTGGGAAGGGGGACACTAAGGAAGGAAACTGAAATCATGCTTGCTGGAAGTTCACCCCAATAAACATCGAATTGTTTGCACCTTTGGACTTCGGGTATTGTTGCTCTCTGTTCATGCGAGAAGGACCAGGGAAGTAAGCGGGTGAAGGAATAAGCCCCCTAACAATGCTGTCAGTAGGCAGCATAGAGGAGACTTGCCTTTAAGTGCCGCCTGTCCGATGTCATAGGTGGAGCTGGGTGAATAACTGACTTTTCAGTTTGGCAGCCGTTTTGGGAGGGGGGCAGGGAAGTTTCGGTAGAACGAATCCAAAATTTTTCAGAATTTTTGGCAAATCAAAAAACTCCATTTTGACCCAAATCATTTAATTTTTGAGCATTTTTGAAGAGCTAGAGTCACAGACTGGCAGAGGAGGCGGCGCCTCCCTTGTAACCTTTAGCCCACTGTTTAGGACTACTGCTCTGTGATATCAGAGACCCAGGTTCAAATTGCAACTCTGGAATAAGGTATAGAAGTGGGGTCTTCCGCATCCCAGGTGAGTGCCCTAAGCAATGGGCTGTAGAGTCATTATTGCTCCCTTTACCCAGTGACTATTCAAGCATTTTATGCAAAGTGAACAGCCTCAGCTACTCATCCCAGAATAGCCACTAGCCCAGGCCCTGGGCCCTGGCCCTGATCCAGATCCAGAGCAACAATTCAAACCTGTGTCTACAACATCCCCAGCAATAGTCCTAGGCCCAGGCTGTTTGGTTTAGGCAAGGAATAGGCCATCTGGAAGATGCTGGTTGTGGACAGGGAAGGTAGAAATCTTTGTGAGGGAATTTCAGGAATGGTTTGGCCCACAGCTGCCATTATCCATCTGTCCAAAGTAGCAATGACCCCGGGGGTCAGGAAGCGGATCAGTCTAACCCCGTGTCCTTGGACAGACGAGCAGTGAATGGGTTTTGGAGGGAGCTTGTCTATTGAGTCCTGTTCTGGATGTTCCTGCTGAGAGGGCTTCTGGAGTAAGGGCTACCCTGGGAACCAGAGCGGGAGAGGAGCCCTGAAGGTGCTGCTTGACCATGTACCAGGCCTGCATCCCTTTGTCCAGTGAAGGGAGGGACTTATCTCATTGGTGTCCTGTCCAAGAGCAGCTTTCCAAAAGGGGTTCCACCTTCACAGAGGCCATCAGATTTTTGGTGATCACTCAGTGCTTAAGGACTTTGCAAGAGCTCTGCTCTATTCTGTGTCCGGTTCCAACTGTCTGTGCCTAAGAACAAGAGCTGCACATGGCTCCACCCAGACTGGGAAGCTCAGCCCTTGAAGGTGCAGTCCTTAACAGGACAATCAGTGTGACAGTCTGCCTTCCAGGACTGGCTACCACTTCCCTGAGAGCAAAAGGTAGGGAGTGCAGCGAGACAGCTGAGCCATGGCTGGTGCTGGAACCGTAGTATCCTTAGGCTTCTGGCTTCAGCAATGCGCCTGTCCATTCCAGAACTGCACGCTGAGGAGCGATCAGCACTGATGTTCTGAGGGCTACCGGAGGCACCTTCTCAATAGGTGATTTTACCTCTGTATTTGGCCCTGGTGCAACCGCTGCTGGAATCCTGTGTCCAGTTCTGGTGCCCAGAAGGATGCTGATAAATTGGAGAGGGTTCAGAACTACCAGAATGATCCAATGATTGGAAAACCTGCCTCATAAGGAGAGACTCCAGGAGCTCAATCTGTTTAGCTGAACAAAAAGGTTAAGAGGTGACTTGATCACAGTCTATAACTACCTGGGGAACAAATATTTAATAATGGGCTCTGCAGACTAGCAGAGGAAGGTAGAACATGATCCAATGGCTGCCAGCTGAAGCTAGACAAATTCAGACTTGGAAATAAGGTGTACATTTTTAACAGTGAGGGTAATTAATCTTGGGACCAATCTATCAAAAGTCGTGGTGGATTCTCCATCACTGGCAATTTTAAAATCAAGATTGGATGTTTTCCTAACAGATCTGCTGTAGGAATTATAGTGGGGCAGTTCTCTGGCCTGTGTGCTACTGGAGGTCAGACTAAATGATTACAATGGTCCCTTCTGGCCTTGGGATCTATGAATCTACCAAGAACCAGCATTTGAAATTAAGCTGGAAGCCTGATCTGCAAATACCTGGTTCCCAGGGCCAGACAGTTGACTGCATCTGAGGATGCAGTGAGGGAGGAGGACCGGTCAGAAAGCTCCAGGATCCTGAGCTGCCCAGTCTTGGCACAAGTTAGCGTTGCAAGAAAACCACTTTCACCTGTGCCACTGGCATAGGATCCAATGCCAGAGGAGAGTCAAGCATAAGTCTCTTCTGGGACACTGCCAACTCTCGTGCACCACTCTAAACTCCGCTCCCCGCTTGGGATGCCCCCAGTTCCTCTCCTCCCCCTATACTAGGTAGGCCGGGGGGATCTGGCATAGGGGGTGCTATGCCAGCTCTGCACAGGGGAGGCCTCTGCCTGTTTTGGACAGCTGGAAGCCCACTTGTGCCACATAGTGGTAAAGTGGCTGCAGTAGAGCAGACCATCCATCCCCACTTCACCGCAAGAACGTGTGTCCCGTTGTCCGATTTGGGTGCTGCTGGCAGAGGGGCTGGTGTCAGTCTCTGAGCTGGGCAGGGACAGGCTCCCCTGACTTTAGCCACAGTGCTTTTTCAATCCAGCCTAGTAAAACATCAAATGCAGCAGGGCTGGGGATCCCCCAGCAGCCCAGCAAGGTGCCCAAACCCAGCAAATCTTCACAGGAGCCAACTGCCCAGCTCCCTTGGGAAATCCCAGCCCTTACCTGTCCCCAGGCTGGAGAACAGCCAGAGAACAGCCCAGCCATTAGCAGCTGCTCTCATTTCTGCCCATCTCTGGAACGGTGCCTAGAGCTGAGCAAGCAGCACGCTGGAGACACTCGAGTGCCGGGAAAACGGGTCAGCTGCTACCATCTTGGCCAGCTCCTGGGGTTAAACCAGGGACCTCCATGTGCTGCTACTGGTTAGCCAAAGAGTCTGGCTCCGTGGCTGTGGCTGTGGCTGGCAAAGTCTCCCTCCCTGAGGCATGCTGACCTGAACATAAAGAGCCCTGGGAGCTGGGTTTCAGGGGCAGCTCTGCAAAGATAGGGAGGTCTTGTGCAAGCAGGAGGAAAGGGCCTCAGAAAAGCACAGCATGTGTCTTCTAGTGAAAGGAGGGTGGAGCTGGCAGGATTGAGCAGTCCACCAGGAGGCAATAACTCATGTGACTTGCTCAACTGGAAATGGCTTTGCCACTGCAGCCTTCAACTTCCTGCACAGGGTCGAAGGGGCACTTCCCGCTGCACTCTGCTTGATCTGCCCGGGTGCCGGGCAGTGTACTCTTAGTGAACAGCAGTGGGGTGGAGTGGGGACAGTGGGAGATGACTGGCACCTGGCTGAAGACAGGAACTGGGATATGCTTCTTTGCCGGATGAATGGGTGAAGAGGAGCTGTCATTAGTCGACTGTCAAATCCCTTCCTTCAGCTCCGCTGCTCAGCCCATTTTACTGGGAGATGCTGCTACAGCTGCAGAGGTCAGCAGAGTGACAGTTCTACAGCTAAAACAACGAGAAGTCCTTGTGGCACCGTAGAGACTAACAAATTTATTTTGTGGGCTAGACCCCACTTCACCAGATGCATGGAATGGAAAATACAGTAGCAGGTATATATACATAGTACACGAAAAGATGGGAGTTGCCTTACCAAGTGGGAGGTCAATCTAATGAGACAATGCAATTAACAGTAGAATACCAAGGGCGGAAAAATCACTTTTGTAGTGGTAATGAGGGTGGCCCATTTCAAACAGTTGACAGGAAGGTGTGAGTAACAGTTGGGGGAAATTAGTTACATTATATTCAGTATATAGCTATTCATATTAATTATGTGGGTGTTCGTATTATCAAATAAGGGTTTTGAGGGTGTTGTAGTAAATGTGGGTATTTACATATTAACTTAGATAAAAGAGTGTGATGTGATTAACTCAGGGCTTACTCGACAATTGGGTTGAGGGGAACAAGTACCGCAATAAAGAAGCCTGTTTACCCAATCTGCCTCTGGGTCCTCCTGCTCATTCTAACAAGAATCACAGAAGATTAGGGTTGGAAGAGACTTCAGGAGGTCATCTAGTCCAACTCCCTGCTCAGAGCAGGATCAACCTCAACCCCAGCCAGGGCTTTGTCAAGCCGGGCCTTAAAAACCGCTAAGGATGGAGATTTCACCACCTCAGTAACCCAATACAGTGCTTCACCACCCTCCTAGTGAAATAGTTTTTCCTAATATCCAACCTAGACCTCCCCCACTGCAACCTGAGACCATTGCTCCTTGTTCTGTCATCTGCCACCACTGAGAACAACCTAGCTTCATCCTCTTTGGAACCCCCTTCAGGTAGTTGATAAACAGAGGCTATCCATGCTGAAACGATCCTATATAGATCTGACCGTTTCATTTCACTGGCCATTCAGAGAACTATGTACACACAGGCTCAAGGATTGTAAGGCCAAGTTTAGGGCTATTGAAATGTAGGGGGTCATTCTTTAGTACTGGCCTGAATGATCATTACCGGAGCTCACACACACATGCATTCAGCCAACCAGAAGAAGGCCGACATCTGTGCAGTTATGGATACAGGGCCTAATTCAGCTCTGCTCTGAGCTGGCACACCGCCCCTGCTGTCATATTGCAGCACACTCACATCTGGATAGATGCATGCTGGGTTCTGCTCCAGGGTCTGCCCCTAACCTGCTGTGTGACCTTGTGGAAGTCACTTCACCTCCATTTCCCTGCCCATAGAATGTGGGCGATGCTCACCTACCTCCGTGGGCAGTGCTGACGGGAAGGAGGCACAGACCTGCAAGCCATTATTACTCGTGCATGCTGATGTCAGATGTCAGCATTTGCGTTTGAGATCCCTCATCCCTCCCACAACATGTGTCTGACCTGAGCTGCACAAGCCAGGGAGGGTGGAGAATGACCCTGGAAAAGGGCAGAGTCCTTTGGCTCCATAGCACTGAAGGACGTGCTGCACCAGGGAACAGCCTGCCCTGCACCATGCTCCCAGTGGGCTTGGTGTGCAGTGCAGAGGTGGAGTCCTGCCCCAGCTGTTAGCACCTAAGCTGCAGACAGCAACAAGCACTCGCAAGGGGCTAGTAAGTGCAGCAAGGTACAATCCACAGGACATTACCGCATCGGCCACAGGATTCCTGCAGCTCCTTCTTACTGCCCTGGGCGGGGTGCTGTGGCCCCACACCTTGCCCAGCTGAAAATCTGGAGTGCAGCTGTCGCCAGAGTGACCTTCCCAACACATGGTGGCCAGTTCTGTGCATTGCACTGAGGAACGGAGGGAGTTAGATTATTCCAACATCAACGAGTTTCAGCTCTTCCCCAAAGGGCAAAAGTGATGGGAGAACACAGGGCTCAGGGAAAGGCTGCCCCGGCTTGTCTTCTGTGGCCTTGTGCCAAAAGAGTGACTGTCAGGGTGACTTGGTTCCTGTGTGGTTTTCTGAAGCCCATTACACAACAGAGGAAGCATGTGCCCTGTAGGCTGTAGCCTCTGCCCTGCTGGCTGCATGCCCTAGCCAGCTTCAATCAGCCAGCACTCCAGGGAGAGCCACACAGGTGGCTCTAGCTGCTCCCACTGAGGACAGTAACTGCCAGAGAGGTAAACAGAGCATGCTTATGTGCCCCCTTCCCAACACTGCTACCACTGAGTAGTGGCTCAGGGGTACTAGTGGGGTGGCCTGTGCTTCCTCTTTCTCCCCGGACAGCACCTGTGTGGCTCTCCCTGGAGTGCTGGCTCTCCCTGGAGTGCTGGCTGAAGAGAGTGCTGGCTCTCCCTTGCTGGGCTGCTGGGGGATCCCCAGCCCTGCTGCGTTTGATGTTTTACTAGGCTGGATTGAAAAAGCACTGTGGCTAAAGTCAGGGGAGCCTGTCCCTGCCCAGCTCAGAGACTGACACCAGCCCCTCTGCAAGCAGCACCCAAATCGGACAACGGGACACACGTTCTTGCGGTGAAGTGGGGATGGATGGTCTGCTCTACTGCAGCCACTTTACCACTATGTGGCACAAGTGGGCTTCCAGCTGTCCAAAACAGGCAGAGGCCTCCCCTGTGCAGAGCTGGCATAGCACCCCCTATGCCAGATCCCCCCGGCCTACCTAGTATAGGGGGAGGAGAGGAACTGGGGGCATCCCAAGCGGGGAGCGGAGTTTAGAGTGGTGCACGAGAGTTGGCAGTGTCCCAGAAGAGACTTATGCTTGACTCTCCTCTGGCATTGGGTCCTATGCCAGTGGCACAGGTGAAAGTGGTTTTCTTGCAACGCTAACTTGTGCCAAGACTGGGCAGCTCAGGATCCTGGAGCTTTCTGACCGGTCCTCCTCCCTCACTGCATCCTCAGATGCAGTCAACTGTCTGGCCCTGGGAACCAGGTATTTGCAGATCAGGCTTCCAGCTTAATTTCAAATGCTGGTTCTTGGTAGATTCATAGATCCCAAGGCCAGAAGGGACCATTGTAATCATTTAGTCTGACCTCCAGTAGCACACAGGCCAGAGAACTGCCCCACTATAATTCCTACAGCAGATCTGTTAGGAAAACATCCAATCTTGATTTTAAAATTGCCAGTGATGGAGAATCCACCACGACTTTTGATAGATTGGTCCCAAGATTAATTACCCTCACTGTTAAAAATGTACACCTTATTTCCAAGTCTGAATTTGTCTAGCTTCAGCTGGCAGCCATTGGATCATGTTCTACCTTCCTCTGCTAGTCTGCAGAGCCCATTATTAAATATTTGTTCCCCAGGTAGTTATAGACTGTGATCAAGTCACCTCTTAACCTTTTTGTTCAGCTAAACAGATTGAGCTCCTGGAGTCTCTCCTTATGAGGCAGGTTTTCCAATCATTGGATCATTCTGGTAGTTCTGAACCCTCTCCAATTTATCAGCATCCTTCTGGGCACCAGAACTGGACACAGGATTCCAGCAGCGGTTGCACCAGGGCCAAATACAGAGGTAAAATCACCTATTGAGAAGGTGCCTCCGGTAGCCCTCAGAACATCAGTGCTGATCGCTCCTCAGCGTGCAGTTCTGGAATGGACAGGCGCATTGCTGAAGCCAGAAGCCTAAGGATACTACGGTTCCAGCACCAGCCATGGCTCAGCTGTCTCGCTGCACTCCCTACCTTTTGCTCTCAGGGAAGTGGTAGCCAGTCCTGGAAGGCAGACTGTCACACTGATTGTCCTGTTAAGGACTGCACCTTCAAGGGCTGAGCTTCCCAGTCTGGGTGGAGCCATGTGCAGCTCTTGTTCTTAGGCACAGACAGTTGGAACCGGACACAGAATAGAGCAGAGCTCTTGCAAAGTCCTTAAGCACTGAGTGATCACCAAAAATCTGATGGCCTCTGTGAAGGTGGAACCCCTTTTGGAAAGCTGCTCTTGGACAGGACACCAATGAGATAAGTCCCTCCCTTCACTGGACAAAGGGATGCAGGCCTGGTACATGGTCAAGCAGCACCTTCAGGGCTCCTCTCCCGCTCTGGTTCCCAGGGTAGCCCTTACTCCAGAAGCCCTCTCAGCAGGAACATCCAGAACAGGACTCAATAGACAAGCTCCCTCCAAAACCCATTCACTGCTCGTCTGTCCAAGGACACGGGGTTAGACTGATCCGCTTCCTGACCCCCGGGGTCATTGCTACTTTGGACAGATGGATAATGGCAGCTGTGGGCCAAACCATTCCTGAAATTCCCTCACAAAGATTTCTACCTTCCCTGTCCACAACCAGCATCTTCCAGATGGCCTATTCCTTGCCTAAACCAAACAGCCTGGGCCTAGGACTATTGCTGGGGATGTTGTAGACACAGGTTTGAATTGTTGCTCTGGATCTGGATCAGGGCCAGGGCCCAGGGCCTGGGCTAGTGGCTATTCTGGGATGAGTAGCTGAGGCTGTTCACTTTGCATAAAATGCTTGAATAGTCACTGGGTAAAGGGAGCAATAATGACTCTACAGCCCATTGCTTAGGGCACTCACCTGGGATGCGGAAGACCCCACTTCTATACCTTATTCCAGAGTTGCAATTTGAACCTGGGTCTCTGATATCACAGAGCAGTAGTCCTAAACAGTGGGCTAAAGGTTACAAGGGAGGCGCCGCCTCCTCTGCCAGTCTGTGACTCTAGCTCTTCAAAAATGCTCAAAAATTAAATGATTTGGGTCAAAATGGAGTTTTTTGATTTGCCAAAAATTCTGAAAAATTTTGGATTCGTTCTACCGAAACTTCCCTGCCCCCCTCCCAAAACGGCTGCCAAACTGAAAAGTCAGTTATTCACCCAGCTCCACCTATGACATCGGACAGGCGGCACTTAAAGGCAAGTCTCCTCTATGCTGCCTACTGACAGCATTGTTAGGGGGCTTATTCCTTCACCCGCTTACTTCCCTGGTCCTTCTCGCATGAACAGAGAGCAACAATACCCGAAGTCCAAAGGTGCAAACAATTCGATGTTTATTGGGGTGAACTTCCAGCAAGCATGATTTCAGTTTCCTTCCTTAGTGTCCCCCTTCCCAGCTCTGACACCACAGAGCCTTACACCTGTGTCCCTGTTCCCATCCCCCCCCCCTTAGCAAAACATGATTCCAGTTTCCCCACCCCCATTCCGTTCCCATTCCCTCCCTTAGCAAAACATGATTCCAATTCCCCACCCCCATTCCCTGTTTCCATTTCCCCCTTACTTCCTGACTGACTGCAGACTATATAGTAAAACTTGAGTTCTGCTTAGCTATACAGTGACACTTCTAGCAGCACAACTGACTTGTGCCCAGTCACTCTCTCCTTTGACTGCCCTGAGCCAGGCACTATTTACACTATTTACTATTTGCCTCATTTATTGGGGAGTCAGAGAGTCTGATGTGTGGAAACTTCTTTCAAGTATAGCCCTGACTGTGTGATCGTCAGCTTTGTTTTCTTTGACTCACAGAATCATAGAAGAATCATAGAAGATTAGGGTTGGAAGAGACCTCAGGAGGTCATCTAGTCAACGCAGGACCAACACCAACTAAATCATGCCAGCCAGGGCTTTCACAAGTTGGGCCTTAAAAACCTCGAAGGATGGAGATTCCACCACCTCCGAATCCACCACGACATCACCCTTGTTGCTCATACTTCTAAACTTAATCCAGAGATTCTCAGGTTTTTCTGCAGTTTCATACTGGAGCTCTGTCCAAATTTCCACTTCTTGTAAGCTTCCTTTTTGAGTTTAAGATCACTGAAGATTTCACTGTTAAACCAAGCTGGTTGCCTGCCATATATGCTATTCTTTCTGCACACAGAAAACTACCTGAACAACTGCCAAGTTGGCTTTGCGGTCTGCCAAACAATACTTGCATTTCTTTCCTTCTTTTAATCCCACACTCCCTATGCATTTGATGCCACCAAATTACTGGGAATTAACACAGCCTCTCAGGCCGGCCCCATTGGTGTATATTTACTCCACTAAAATGTACAATTCTACCTAAAACACTTTGCAAAGGGAAGATAACCATCTAGCACACAACTCTAGGTTTGATTTACATTGGCCAAGTGCCTCTTAGTTTTTACTGGACTGCACTGCAGGTTCCTCCTTTTGTCTGGTATTCATTATTCTGGAGCCAAGGGCAATTCTTTGGAATCAGAAATGTGTGTAGCTAAGGGTGTTCTTATTTTGCTTTTGGTTGGAAGTGGGCAGAGTAATTCCTGGCAAAAAAAAAAATCCCTCCAGGGCTATTTCACCTGGAAGCAGGACAGAACAAAAGACTCCAACAGAGTACAGAGCAATCCTAGATGAGACGGAGACAATGGGACCTAGTTTTGAAGGTTTAATGAGAGAAAAAAGAGGAAATTGGAAAACTTGAGGAAATGTATTCACTGTCCTACCATGAACCCTTCATTCTAATGGCTGTGGGAAGGGGGAGAAAAGGACACCCACATATCCCATTCCTCACAAGTACAAGACAATAGTTATCTAACCCATCCTAAAAATGAACATGCCTGTAATTAGCACAATATCAGACAATGCTTTCCATTCTGGGAGACTGCTCTGTTAAGTCAGCATCTGATTAGGCTCCAGTCTCCTAGAGTAATAACACCTGGCTGTTATTCAGTGTTTTCCACCAGATAATCTCCAGGAGCTGTGCAAAGGAGCTCAGTGTCCTTATTCCTATTTTACAGATTCAGCAGCTGAAGCACTGGGAGAGGAAGGGTCTGTTAGAGCACTTTCCCTTCACCCTTTTTCTGAGTTCTTGTCACACAGACAGAAAGCAGAAGACAAGAAGTCCGAAGTGCAGGCAATGTGATGTTTATTGGGGTTAGTTCCAAGCAAACATATCCATAGCTCTATACACCAACAGAGTCTCTTCCCCAGTGTTCCCCAGTGTTCCCCAGTATTTGCCTCATTTATTGGGGAGTCAGAGAGTCTGATGTGTGGAAACTTCTTTCAAGTATAGCCCTGACTGTGTGATCGTCAGCTTTGTTTTCTTTGACTCACAGAATCATAGAAGAATCATAGAAGATTAGGATTGGAAGAGACCTCAGGAGGTCATCTAGTCAACGCAGGACCAACACCAACTAAATCATGCCAGCCAGGGCTTTCACAAGTTGGGCCTTAAAAACCTCGAAGGATGGAGATTCCACCACCTCCCTAGGTAACCCATTCCAGTGTTTCACCATCCTCCTAGTGAAAAAGTTTTTCCTAACATGCAAGCTAAACCTCCCCCACTGCAACTTGAGACCATTACTCCTTGTTCTGTCATCTGCTACCACTGAGAACAGTCTAGATCCATCCTCTTTGGAACCCCGCTTCAGGTAGTTGAAAGCAGCTATGAAATCCCCCCTCATTTTTCTCTTCTGCAGACTAAACAATCCCAGTTCCCTCAGCCTCACCTCAAAAGTCATGTGCTCCAGCCCCCTAATCATTTTTGTTGCCCTTCGCTGGACTCTTTCCAATTTTTTCACATCCTTCTTGTAGTGTGGGGCCCAAAACTGGACACAGTACTCCAGATGAGGCCTCACCAATGTCGAATAGAGGGGAATAATTAAGTCCCTCGATCTGCTGGCAATGCCCCTACTTATACAGCCCAAAATGCCGTTAGCCTTCTTGGCAACAAGGGCACACTGTTGACTCAGATCCAGCTTCTCATTCACTGTAAGTCCTTTTCTGCAGAACTGCTGCCGAGCCATTTGGTCCCTAATCTGTAGCAGTGCATGGGATTCTTCTGTCCTAAGTGCAGGACCCTGCACTTGTCCTCGTTGAACCCCATCAGATTTCTTTTGGCCCAATCCTCTAATTTCTCTAAGTCCCTCTGTATCCTATCCCTACCCTCCAGCATATCTACCAGTCCTCCCAGTTTAGTGTCATCTGCAAACTTGCTGAGGGTGCAGTCCACGCCATCCTCCAGATCATTAATGAAGATATTGAACAAAACCGGCCCCAGGACTGACCCTTGGGGCACTCCACTTGATACCGGCTGCCAACTAGACATGGAGCCATTGATCACTACCCATTGAGCTCGACGATCTAGCCAGCTTTCTATCCACCTTATAGTCCATTCATCCAGCCCGTAGTTCTTTAACTTGCTGGCAAGAATACTGTGGGAGACAGTGTCAAAAGCTTTGCTAAAGTCAAGGAATAGCACGTCCACTGCTTTCCCCTCATCCACAGAGCCAGTTATCTCGTCATAGAAGGCAATTAGGTTAGTCAGTCATGACTTGCCCTTGGTGAATCCATGCTGACTGTTCCTGATCAATTCCCTCTCCTCCAAGTGCTTCAAAACTGATTCCTTGAGGACCTGCTCCATGAATTTTCCAGGGACTGAGGTGAGACTGTCTGACCTGTAGTTCCCCAGATCCTCCTTCTTCCCTTTTTAAAAGATGGGCACTACATTAGCCTTTTTCCAGTCGTCCGAGACCTCCCCCGATCGCCATGAGTTTTCAAAGATAATGGCCAGTGGCTCTGCAATCACATCCGCCAATTCCTTTAGCACTCTCGGATGCAGCGCATCCGGCCCCATGGACTTGTGCTCGTCCCACTTTTCTAAATAGTCCCGAACCACTTCTTTCTCCACAGAGGGCTGGTCACCTCCTCCCCATGCTGTGCTGCCCAGTGCAGCAGTCTGGGAGCTGACCTTGTTTGTGAAGACAGAGGCAAAAAAAGCATTGAGTCCATTAGCTTTTTCCACATTCTCTGTCACTAGGTTGCCTCCCTCATTCAGTAAGGGGCCCACACTTTCCTTGACTTTCTCCTTGTTGCTAACATACCTGAAGAAACCCTTCTTGTTACTCTTAACATCTCTTGCTAGCTGCAACTCCAGGCGTGATTTGGCCTTCCTGATTTCACTCTTGCATGCCTGAGCAATATTTTATTCTCCTCCCTGGTCATTTGTCCTATCTTCCACTTTCTGTAAGCTTCCTTTTTGTGTTTAAGATCAACAAGGATTTCGTAGATTCATAGAATCATAGAATATCAGGGTTGGAAGGGACCTCAGGAGGTCATCTAGTCTAACCCCCTGCTCAAAGCAAGACCAATCCCCAGCTAAATCATTTCACTGTTAATCAAGCTGGTCGCCGGCCATATTTACTATTCTTTCTACACATTGGGATGGTTTGTTTCTGTACCCTCAATAAGGATTCTTTAAAATACAGCCAGCTCTCCTGGACTCCTTTCCCCCTCATGTTATTTTCCCAGGGGATCCTGCCCATCAATTCCCTGAGGGAATCAAAGTCTGCTTTTCGGAAGTCCAGGGTCCGTATTCTGCTGCTCTCCTTTCTTCCTTGTGTCAGGATCCTGAACTCAACCATCTCATGGTCACTGCCTTCCAGGTTCCACTTTTGCTTCCTCTACTAATTCTTCTCAGTTTGTGAGCAGCAGGTCGAGAAGAGCTCTGCCCCTTGTTGGTTCCTCCAGTACTTGCATCCACTTTTGCTTCCCCTACTAATTCTTCTCAGTTTGTGAGCAGCAGGTCGAGAACAGCTCTGCCCCTTGTTGGTTCCTCCAGTACTTGCACCAGGAAATTGTCCCCTACACTTTCCAAAAACTTCCTGGATTGTCTGTGCACTGCTGTATTGCTCTCCCAGCAGATATCAGGGTGATTGAAGTCTCCCATGAGAACCAGGACCTGTGATCTAGTAACTTCTGTTAGTTGCCGGAAGAAAGTCTGGTCCACCTCATCCCCCTGGTCTGGTGGTCTGTAGCAGACTCCCACCACGACATCACCCTTATTGCTCACACTTCTAAACTTAATCCAGAGACTCTCAGGTTTTTCTGCAGTTTCATAGCGGAGCTCTGAGCAGTCATACTGCTCTCTTACATACAATGCAACTCCCCTACCTTTTCTGCCCTGCCTGTCCTTCCTGAACAGTTTATATCCATCCATCACAGTTCTCCAGTTATGTGAGTTATCCCACCAAGTCTCTGTTATTCCAATCACATCATAATTCCTTGACTGTGCCAGAACTTCCAGTTCTCCCTGCTTGTTTCCCAGGCTTCTTGCATTTGTGTATAGGCACTTAAGATAACTCGCTGATTGTCCCGCTTTCTCAGTATGAGGCAGGAGTCCTCCCATCTTGCGCTCTCCTGCTTGTGCTTCCTCCCGGTATCCCACTTCCCCACTTACCTCAGGGCTTTGGGTTTTTTGAGTTTTTTGATTTGCCGAGGCTACCCTTCTTCCCATACACTGAACGGAGGGACACTTGAGCTGGTGGCCCTGGCTGCGGTTAGCCCGATGGCTTGGTCCACTGCTCATGCTAAGGGGAGAGAGAGAAAGCAGGTCATAAAAGGGGTAAACCGCTGAATTTACAAGTATGGCTTTCGGGGAAAGGCTAAGGCAGCACATAACCTTAAGTAACCCATGAATATGATCAATAATACAATACAATTAATTAAAATACTATAACATGAGTAATATGACCAAGAAGTGAATGAGTGTCCATTAGGTCTGTCTGAAGGCACAGGCTACATTAGTCCAAGTACAGTTAGCAGGCAGTTTAGTAGCTAGTTGGAAGGCATTCATTCCTCGAAGGGCCTGCATTTCCAAGACCTGCGTTCAGCATTGCTTGGCCCAGAGGTGTGTTCATGTGCTCTTGTCCATATCATATCAGTAGTCTCCCCTGATATCTGCTTGGAGAGCAATATAGCAGTGCACAGACAATCCAGGAAGTTTTTGGAAAGGGTAGGGGACAATTTCCTGGTGCAAGTGCTGGAGGAACCAACTAGGGGCAGAGCTCTTCTTGACCTGCTGCTCACAAACTGGGAAGAACTAGTAGGGGAAGCAAAAGTGGATGGCAACCTGGGAGGCAGTGACCATGAGATGGTCGAGTTCAGGATCCTGACACAAGGAAGAAAGGAAAGCAGCAGAATACGGACCCTGGACTTCCGAAAAGCAGACTTTGACTCCCTCAGGGAACTGATGGGCAGGATCCCCTGGGAGAATAACATGAGGGGGAAAGGAGTCCAGGAGAGCTGGCTGTATTTTAAAGAATCCTTATTGAGATTACAGGGACAAACCATCCCGATGTGTCGAAAGAATAGTAAATATGGCAGGTGACCAGCTTGGCTTAACAGTGAAATCCTTGCTGATCTTGAACACAAAAAAGAAGCTTACAAGAAGTGGAAGATTGGACAAATGACCAGGGAAGAGTATAAAAATATTGCTCGGGCATGCAGGAGTGAAATCAGGAAGGCCAAATCACACCTGGAGTTGCACCTAGCAAGAGATGTTAAAGTAACAAGAAGGGTTTCTTCAGGTATGTTAGCAATAAGAAGAAAGTCAAGGAAAGTGTGGGGCCCTTACTGAATGAGGGAGACAACCTAGTGACAGAGGATGTGGAAAAAGCTAATGGACTCAATGCTTTTTTTGCCTCTGTCTTCACGAACAAGGTCAGCTCCCAGACTACTGCACTGGGCAGCACAGCATGGGGAGGAGGAGACCAGCCCTCTGTGGAGAAAGAAGTGGTTCGGGACTATTTAGAAAAGCTGGACAAGCACAAGTCCATGGGGCCGGATGTGATGCATCCGAGAGTGCTAAAGGAGTTGGCGGATGTGATTGCAGAGCCATCGGCCATTATCTTTGAAAACTCATGGCGATCCGGGGAAGTCCCAGACGACTGGAAAAAGGCTAATGTAGTGCCCATCTTTAAAAAAGGGAAGAAGGAGGATCCTGGGAACTACAGGCCAGTCAGCCTCACCTCAGTCCCTGGAAAAATCATGGAGCAGGTCCTCAAGGAATCAATTCTGAAGCATTTAGAGGAGAGGAAAGTGATCAGGAACAGTCAGCATGGATTCACCAAGGGCAAGTCATGACTGACTTACCTAATTGCCTTCTATGACAAGATAACTGGCTTTGTGGATGAGGGGAAAGCGGCGGACATGTTGTTCCTTGACTTTAGCAAAGCTTTTGACACTGTCTCCCACAGTATTCTTGCTAGCAAGTTAAAGAAGTATGGGCTGGATGAATGGACTATAAGGTGGATAGAAAGTTGGCTAGATTGTCGGGCTCAACGGGTAGTGATCAATGGCTCCATGTCTAGTTGGCCACTGGTATCAAGTGGAGCGCCTCAAGGGTCGGTCCTGGGGCCGGTTTTGTTCAATATCTTCATAAATGATCTGAAGGATGGTGTGGATTGCACCCTCAGCAAGTTTGCAGATGACACTAAACTGGGAGGAGAGATAGATACGCTGGAGGGTAGGGATAGGATACAGAGGGACCTAGAGAAATTAGAGAATTGGGCCAAAAGAAATCTGATGAGGTTCAAGGACAAGTGCAGAGTCCTGCACTTAGGATGGAAGAATCCCATGCACTGCTACAGATTAGGGACCAAATGGCTCGGCAGCAGTTCTGCAGAAAAGGACCTAGGGGTTACAGTAGACGAGAAGCTGGATCTGAGTCAACAGTGTGCCCTTTTTGCCAAGAAGGCCAATGGCATTTTGGGATGTATAAGTAGGGGCATTGCCAGCAGATCGAGAGACGTGATCATTCCCCTCTATTTGACATTGGTGAGGCCTCATCTGGAATACTGTGTCCAGTTTTGGGCCCCACACTACAAGAAGGATGTCGAAAAATTGGAGAGAGTCCAGCGGAGGGCAACAAAAATGATTTGGGGACTGGAACACATGAGTTATGAGGAGAGGCTGAGGGAACTGGGATTGTTTAGTCTGCGGAAGAGAAGGATGAGGGGGGATTTCATAGCTGCTTTCAACTACCTGAAAGGGGGTTCCAAAGAGGATGGATCTAGACTCTTCTCAGTGGTAGCAGATGACAGAACAAGGAGTAATGGTCTCAAGTTGCAGTGGGGGAGGTTTAGGTTGGATATTAGGAAAGACTTTTTCACTAGGAGGGTGGTGAAACACTGGAATGGGTTACCTAGGGAGGTGGTGGAATCTCCTTCCTTAGATATTTTTAAGGTCAGGCTTGACAAAGCCCTGGCTGGGATGATTTAATTGGGGATTGGTCCTGCTTTGAGCAGGGGGTTGGACTAGATGACCTCCTGAGGTCCCTTCCAACCCTGATATTCTATGATTCTATATCATGAGTCCATTGAATATTCACAGAGAAATGGGGTATTGTCCAAACCAGCTCGACCACTTGGTATGGAATTGGGTAATGCACTGGTTCAATTGTTCACAGCAATGACTTCCATAGGTCCATTTATGCACCAAAGTCCCAATGGCAGCATGTAGCTGTGTGTAATTGTGCCAGATGCTGGTGCACTTGTACTCCCAAGTGGTATATTACAGAATTATACACACTTCCAGCAGAACACTACATACACATTACACCTAATCATTCATCCCTGGCACAGGCCATTGGGTGTGCTCCTTTATGGCCATCAAATAGGAGCACATTTAAATATTTAATTTGGACAAACAATTACTTAACTGAACTATTATTTTACACCACTGAATTTTTCCTATTTATTCCCTAGGGCAGTGGTTCCCAAACTTGTTCCGCCGCTTGTGCAGGGAAAGCCCCTGCCGGGCCGGGCCAGTTTGTTTACCTGCTGCATCCGCAGGTTCGGCCGATCGCGGCTCCCAGTGGCTGCGGTTCGCTGCTCCAGGCCAATGGGAGCTGCTGCAAGTGGTGTGGGCTGAGGGACGTACTGGCCGCCGCTTCCAGCAGCTCCCATTGGCCTGGACCAGCGAACCGCAGCCACTGGGAGCCGCGATCGGCCGAACCTGCGGATGCAGCAGGTAAACAAACTGGCCCGGCCCGCCAGGGGCTTTCCCTGCACACGCGGCGGAACAAGTTTGGGAACCACTGCCCTAGTGGTTTCCACTGAGCTCCTCTCTTTCTTATTATGTGCATAGGGCTCATGGGGACCACCTTAGTTGCTGTCTTATTCCAAGGTACCATTGCAACTATTACCCAGACGCTAGCCCCCTAGCTGAGCATTTTGCATTCCCATACACACCTTTCCCCCCCAAGTTAGCCTTTTGAAGCCATCACCCACCCATGTCACAAGGTTCCCTGTTCACTGAGTTAACCGCAGGTTCACCTCTGCTGCCCTTTTCCATTGCACTGCAATTGCAGATAGTTGCGGTCATAAATATAAAGGGAAGGGTAAACCCCTTTAAAATCCCTCCTGGCCAGAAGAAAAATCCTCTCACTTGTAAAGGGTTAAGAAGCTAAAGGTAACCTCGCTGGCACCTGACCAAAATGACCAATGAGGAGACAAGATACTTTCAAAAGCTGGGAGGAGGGAGAAAAACAAAGGGTCTGTGTCTGTCTGTGTGATGCTTTTGCCGGGGACAGAACAGGAATGGAGTCTTAGAATTTAGTAAGTAATCTAGCTAGGTATGTGTTAGATTATGATTTCTTTAAATGGCTGAGAAAATAGCTGTGTTGAATAGAATGAATATTCCTGTCTGTGTGTCTTTTTTGTAACTTAAGAGGGATTCTCTATGTTTTGAATCTAATTACCCTGTAAGGTATTTACCATCCTGATTTTACAGAGATGATTCTTTTTTACTTCTACTAGAAGTCTTCTTGTAAGGAAACTGAATGCTTTTTCATTGTTCTAAGATCCAAGGGTTTGGGTCTGTGGTCACCTATGCAAATTGTTGAGGATTTTTACCAAACCTTCCCCAGGAAGTGGGGTGCAAGGGTTGGGAGGATTTTGGGGGGAAAGACGTTTCCAAACTACGTTTTTTCAGGAACCCAGATAAAGTTAGGTGGTGGCAGTGGAAGCCCAAGGGCAAAGGGTAAAATAGTTTGTACCTTGCAAAAGTTTTAACCTAAGCTGGTAAAAGTAAGCTTAGGAGGTTTTCATGCAGGTCCCCACATCTGTACCCTAGAGTTCAGAGCGGGGAAGGAACCTTGACAGTTGCTGTGCTAGTAGTTCATTGATTTGTTGTTGAAGTTTTACATTTTGGCTTATTAATTACTTAGTTACCCAACAGTCCCCCAAAGTCCATACAATCAACCCTGTGGTTCCTACTGCCCATAAAAATTCCTTCTGCAGCGACAATTCCATGTGTATCCCCTCACCCACCAATTAAATAGTTGCTTTAACCCTTCTATGGATATTCTGTAGTTGGGGTGTACCCGATTCATCCACCATTCTCTGGGGTGTACCACCCATCCATGTAATGGACTGAAAGGACATATTGATGAGCTCTGGTTGCTCCTGCTCCCTTAGTGGCTCCCACACGTTCACCCATAAGGAAGTATTTCCAGCTCCAGGCTGCAGCCAGCTTAAATCAGGATCCTTCCAGCTTGGCATCCACATTACCTGTAGGGTTACATTCTGCAAAGCGGTTAAATTGTCATATTCCCAGCATTCCAGGGGAGACTTTATGCCCAGTTTGGCAAGCCTAAGGATTATCCTCTATCAAGGTACCATTATGATTACACATGGTAACACCACACCCCAATATTGGGGCCCCATAACCCAAATGCCCAGGATGCCAGATAGTCATATTTTTGGGCCCTTCATGATAAACCACATGTCTGAATGACTGTTTCCCACTGTCATTCATTATGGCATATTTTAAGGAATACCATGCAATATTTCCTGATAAATTTGAGATTCTCCACCGGGTGAGGACCCACCACCCTCTAATCCATACACCACATACCAACATTGCCAAATTCCCATGGGGGATAAGTAGTACAGTTTTCCACGGGTAAATCCTTTAAGTCCTTATTTGTCTCATTACCACCACTTGGGGGTGTAGCAGTCCACGTGTTTCCTCCCTTTGCCACTTCACATTACTGGATTTGGGTAGGGCTTACAATAGCAAGAATAGCAGCAACGGTTGTTCTATTTCAGGCCAGGGCATCCTTTTTTCCCTTTGTGGGTCCACCTGTAAGAGGCATGCAATAAAATTTATCCATCCCCATTTTTAATCCCCATTCTGTGCCTTTTTATTTGCATGCAATAAACCCATTTCTGTCCTCCATTTTTCGTTTGCAATAGCAGCAGGCTGGGCCCCAACTGGTCAAAGACTAGGTAAGGAAACCGCCATTTAGGAACTGGGAAGGGATGGTGTTCTCCTGGAATGCAGTACATTACTTGATTCCCCCAGTTGGACAGATCGTGCTCTCCACGCAGGTTATACCATGCACTGACCTTTGCTGCTATATGCGTTAACCCTCCTTATACAATGGTCACCAAAATAACGGTAATAACAAGACAAACAACACAAAACACACAACACAGTCTTCATCGTGACAGTAGACCCATGGTGTTCTGGGTTGTTCTTCCACTGGCGCCAGCTTGCCCACAGAGTGTCTGAAAAACAAAATAAACATTTCCCAGCCCCTTGGTGGGGAAAGATTATTGCTTAAAAATACCCCTTCCTTTTACAAATCCTTTTGCTGATTGTAGGAAAAAACCTCCATACTTTCCTTGTTTTGTTTTATAGGCAGGCTAGGTTTTTACCCTTAAAGGGAAAGGGTGAATTATCCCACTGTTCATTTATGAAATTCATGAGGTTGTGTACCTCAGTTTCCCCTCTTGTACAACAGACCAGGTTTGTAATGTTTTTTCTGCTGTGCCAAGCTTTACGATTATTCAAAGGTAATAGCTGAGAGGCAGTATTACCATGAGACCTTTGACATGAAATTTGCTTTCAATTACCATTTTTAGCATGCTTCAAAATTTCCCCCCAAAATCATACACGTTATATATTGTTACAGGATTACTCCCTAGCATTTATCCCAAGATTTAACACTGTGACAGTCAGATTACTCAGAGCCACCTCAAGATACAGTGTTTCTGACATTGCTTCTTTGTACATTTCACCCCTGCTTTTCCTTCAGAGGTACACTGTCTTTCAACTTTTTGTTCCCCTCCTGCAGTTCTTAGCTGCTACTTATTTCCAAAAAAAGGCTCCAGAATTTCTCCCCATTCTTCCAGTTCTGGCTGCCCCGACCAGGAACATATTCTCTGGTCCTTATTTAAAAGATATTAAACTTTAGAAAAAACATGGAACTACCCAAAGGGTTAAATGCTAAATACCAAAGCCACATCACACTAGCTGCCCTTGTCTGGCACAAGGGTCTGTCAGTATTGCAACTTTGAATGAGAGATTCAAATGGAGTTTTAGTGGCATTGGGTTTTTTTATTTAAAAAAAAAAACAAAAAAACAAACCAATTTATCTTAAACCTACAAACAGGATTTTACAAGCTATGAGTGTTGGTTTAGGTCATTAAAACCTTACATAATTACATACACATGAAAATTCTTCTTCTTTTTTTTTTATTGGCCTAACTCTCCTTCCATTTTTTTTTAAACACAGCTACCCAGATTACATTCCCATCTTGTACAATTGGAGACAGTCAAGTTTCAATGGAAACCCCTTATATTTCTTTAGTGATTTTGATTAAATTATATTTACAAACCATTTCTGTGGGAAAAGGGCCCATTTTCCCTCAGAATAGCTGTAAAGGCTCCTGGGGACAAAAACATAGTGGTGGAAGTAGCCACCTGACCCCCAAGTATAATTTGTTTAACAACCAGGATTCCACCCAATGTGACGGTACCAAATTGCACATATATTTATATTTACATAACTGGTTATTCTTAAACCACAAACTGTTACTCTTTAACATTTTGACAACTGTTACCATTTAACATTTTCACAACTCCCAACTGTTTACTTCCCTCCAAATTCCCTCCAAACTCTGTAGTATTAATTTTTACAAAAGCTACTTGTAACTCTTCACTCACTTTAAATTACTTACTTCTGCATTCAATTCTTTAAGGTGGTACATTTTGCCTGTAACCCCTGTGACACAGCTGCCTCACTCTGTGCTTCCTTTACCTTGGAATTATTTAAAAAGGCAATAAAGCATTTGTTTCCATGGTCACCCATGGACCTTTTCAATGGAATGCAGCAGACTTCTCTCATGCTTTGTCCAAACAAACTTTTCACTAAGAGTGCAAAGTACGGTTCATTAAAACTTTAGAAAACCAAAAGTAGAAAACTAAAAGGGAGGTAAACTGGGGCCTTTAAAAGCAGGAGGGGCTGAGGGTGCAGGAGGGGCTGAGGGTGGGGGGTGGATAAATGGAGGCCTGGGAACAAGTATTTGCTTTAAGGCATCTACTTGACCCTTCAGGGTCAGTTTCTCTGATTTAAGACAGTTAAAATTGTCCATACAAGTTCCTCAGCAATTTGTTGCAAAGTTTCCACTTTGCTTTTAAGACTGGTAACCTTCTCCCATAAACCTGACACACCCTCACACGGAGCCTGCAACAAAACAGCCTTTTTCTTATCCTGGGAGCACTTGGACGCCAGGGAAGCTTCCACCCACCCCTGGATGGCTAGCTAATCCTGACAATCCCGAGGTGGGGGGTACATAAGAACCCCCACCCCATTTCCCTACCAGTTTATTAATAAACTCCTGGGAGCACTTGGATGCCAGGGAAGCTTCCACCCACCCCCTGGATGGCTGGCCAATCCTGACAATCCCTGGGGGGGGGGGTGTGGAAGGACCCCCCCCATTTCCCCACCAGTTTACTAACAAACTGCTTAACTGGGATTGCAGTAAAGGGCCCATTCAACTTACTCATTGAATCCATGGCGAGATGTGGTGATCAGGCACGACGCACCCCTGGGATCCTGTTTGTGATGCCAGATGTTAGAATGAGCAGGAGGACCAAGAGGCAGATTGAGTAAATGGGCTTCTTTATTGCGGTACTTGTTCTCCTCAACCCAATTGTCGAGTAAGCTCCGAAGTTAATCACATCACACTCCTTTATCTAAGTTAATATGTAAACACCAGGGTGGATTTGATTTAAACCAAATTGATTTAAATCATGATTTAAACCAAACTGGTTTAAATCTTTAAATCATGATTTAAACCAATTTGGTTTAAATCATGATATAAACCACTAGTCAGAAAGACTTGATTTAATCATGGATTTCTACATAAAAGTGCATTCTTGTTGGTTGTTATAACTTTAATGCACATTCCTCACAACTCAGAGACAGATGTAGGTTTCATTTTAAGAAGGTACACACTATACATTTTTAAGTAATTTATTTTGAAAACTTTTCAGATTAGTTTTACATCTATATCAGAAAATGAATGATGTTTTGTTATTTCATTTACCAAAGGTAACTGAAGCACATATTTATGAAGTCACTGGGAGGTGAACTATCTCCAGTTCAACAGGTTAATCACTAATATTTGAAGGATTTTCTTGTCATGCTGTATTAGGAGGAGAAATCACCGGACAGACATTTAAATTGTTTTATTTAACTAAAACAACAATGTTATGTATTCTGGATTTTTTTCTTCAACAGTAAACATATAATATTTTAACAAAACAAGCATATACATTTTTGAATTTAGTTAAACATTCAAGTTTTTTCAAATCAGGTTTGTTTTTGTTAAAATTATTTTTAACTAAAATAGCTAAATAAAATATTAAAAAAAATTAAATTGACTATGTCAGCCAGGTCAACATGAGAAACTTAAAATATTGGCTTCTGCAGTTAACTCAATTGTTTTCACCTTCATTTTCCTGTTTGTTCATAATCTGGAAAAGAAAAACAAGCTTTCCTGCTTTTCCAGGTCCCAAATGATTTCTCAATTTGGAATGAATTAGTCCAGGAAGAAAATATTCTTTCTACACCAGCAGAAGAAGCTACTGCTGTTAAAAGTGAGATCATTACTTCAACAGTCTCTGAATTCAAGTGCTTAAGTGACTTCCATCAGTTCACTGATGTGACTTTCTTTAAAACATCATCAGCAAACATATATTTCTTGAATGGTTCACCCTGAGCTCTGAAGTTTATTATAGTTGGCATTATGGAGGGATGATTGCTGGATGTCCATGTCCTAGTCAACTCCTCTTCTTCAGCAGTTAAGGTTTGACCCTGGCACCAAGTATTGAGAATATTTGCAAGAAAATGAGCTGGAGATAGTGCTTGTCCCATTCGTTTTTTTTAATGCTTGTAATTTAACACTGTCATTGCATATTTCTCTTTCTAAGATCTCACTCAGTTCCTTCCAAATGTCAACAGTGTCAGCAATAAAACAGCGATTTCCCTGCATTTTGTTCAAGGCTACAGAAATAGGCTTCAGGGTACTCAGCATGGGTTCAACATTTCTCTTATGCCCAATGGTGAGAACTTTGGCTGTGACAGTGCCATTTATTTTTTCACGATTTTTTTCACAAACTGTCATCAGATTAGGTGAGTTCTTGATACAGTACTCAAAACAGTCCACTCCTGAGTTCCATCGCATGTCTTGTGGGAGAGTTAGCTTGGTTCCTCCCACTTTTTTCAGAGCAGCTGCTGCAAAGTGGTTGTTACGGAAGTATTTTGCAATTTCAACATCAGCCTTTATTTCTGGAACACTGAAGTCTTTGGCTAGGAGGTGCATCAAATGAACGCTGCTCGTATGTTATTGGCTTGGGACTCTCTTCTAAATTTCTTCTCATCTTGGATACATTTGCAGCATTGTCTGTGACCAAGCTATGTACTAGACATTTGAATTTTTTTTCCACACTTTGTTATAGCTTTTGCTGCTACTTCTTGTAAGTATTCTGCTGCGTATGCATTTCCTGATGTATCAGTTGTTTCTGCAAGGAAGACATTCCCTTCTTCTGTTGTCACACCAGCACACACAAGATCATTGTGGACATTGCTCCACCCATCAAGACTAAGGTTAACAATTTCACCCTCTAGACCTTTTGCACACTGTTCAAGTTCTCTTTCATACACTTTATCCGGGAGTTTTCCTGCGACATCTGCTCTGTGGACTGTATCCTGGTCTTAATGACTGAACCATGTTAATGAAGTATGGGTTCAACGTCTCAATCATACGGAAAGGAGAGTTTATTGCATAAACAAACTGGGCAATTTTTTCATCAATTACCTCTTTTTGTAATCTGCTGGTTCTTATCACAAACTTATCTATGGTTGTTTCTGGATGATGGAGATTTTTTTTTCTTTTTGCTACTGGTGATATACTGTGGCTATGTGACATACATGATATGACTGAAGCACTATCATTGGCAGATAACTCTGAAACTATAGAAAATGATGGTGATCTTGAAGGTGGATAGTCTTCAGAATCCTGTATGTTGAGGATGGATTCTCCTAAACAAAATAAGTCAATGCAATTATTTAATTATTATTACCATACTGCTCATTTAGTATTACTCATTGCATTGACTGACACTCAGTACTACTTTAAAGGTGAAATTGTAAAAGGAAGATCTGCCTACCACAACTGCATCTAAAATGATAGTACCATAGAGTAACAACTATATTTTTTGCTCAAACATGAGAATTCAAGACTAGTCCAGAAGGAAGACAGGCAGTCCTTAAGAAAGAAGTATGAAATAAAAAAGTTTACCAACCTGAAGATCCTGCATGTTCAGTCATGTTCCTCTCATCATCTTCAATGCAGCTTCCTCCTGAGAAGGAACACTTCTCATGATGTTGTTTCATTCAGGCAACCAGGCCTTGCGTTTCTTTGTTGCACTGTTTGCATTTTGCACGGATGCCTGTCTTTCCCAAGGGTAGAGAAACTTCATTAAAATATTCCCAAACTAGGTCTCTTTTACGGCCTGCTGCCATTATAGGTTTTCCCTTCTAGTGAGAGAATGGTATGGTAGATCTCACATCAATGAAGACTACACTCAGAAAGACCTCAAGACTTCTAGAATATACTGCTCAAACAGTTTCACTTTTGTTTCTACTGCCTGTCCCTCCCTTCTCACATTTATCTCCAGACTACTTCTCCTTGTCCAGATCTATTCCACCCCCAAAAATCTTCTGTTCATTGAACTTTTTGAAACTTTGCACTTTTAGAGAGAGGTAAGGGATTAACTCTGTGTACACAAATTTGCAGAGGGACAATAGGGTTGAGGTCTGTTATTTCTCACTTATATATATTTATTTATTTAAAAACATTTTTGCTGTTAACAAGCATGTTATCTCTGGAGATACAAATCCACAGTTTGAGAACTGCAAAACTAAGCATCTCTGATGGTATCTTCTAGACTGAGCACTGAGTCTCATTGGGTAGATAGAAAGATTAACCTAAATAATCTATACAGAAGCCCCTGGAACCCCATAAAATTGGGTCCCTAATCCATGAACTATTAGAACTCATTTACAAAACTTTTCATAAACATTACATGAACATATTGTCACATACTATAAAATTAGAATTTATAATCCCTATTCCATGATGAGATATCTTTGAGCTATAATATATCTATCTTTAGACAGGTTTTTTCCTCAAAAAGCATTTTATCAAAAAAATCCTATTTAAATTTAAAAAATCTGATATTTTACAACACCCACAAAACCCTTATTTGATAATATAAACACCCATATAAAGAATATTAATAGCTATATACTGAATATAATTATACCAGCCCCTGTTTACTGTTTACAGCATTAAGCATATTATACAGACATTTTTACCTTGAAGATAGATTTCTTTGCAGTAAATGTAGACACAAATTCCCTTAATCTGCAGTTCACAGGGGAGGGAGGGAGGAAGGCGCCATGCCCTGAGCTCGTTTATGTAGCTGGGGGCGGGGGAGGGGAATAACACTTCTTTACACAAAGGGTATTCTTGAGACAACCATATTCCTCATGCAGCTGCAATGCTTATCTATCCTTAACAAGCAGAAGGGAAGGGAAAAGGATGGCAACTTTATCTATCAAGCGAAGAAACAGTGCTTGCTTGTGCCTCACTCCCTATTACCATGATAGCGGTTACCCCTGTCTTTACTTAACCCTTAAGTACCCCAACAATTCTATGATTTTATTAAATTCTGTATACGTGGTGGGAAGGGAACAGATTAACTACCACACAATAGTGAAATATAAGGAGGAAACCTCAAGAGGTGCGAGACTGTGTTCTGAAAATAAAAGCAAAGTTTGGGTTCCAATACCAAAATATTCCTCCAGCTAAAAGTTGATTTCACTGCCTTGTGTAAAAATTATTGAATTGTGGCACGTAACTAAACAAACACCTGCCTCCTTATACAGTCTGCAATAACTTGTGGGTTTCACTGACTTGGTGATGTAATTCCAATATTGCTGCTAACTTGCTATTTCATCTCGTTTTTGACCTCCAGCAGATAATTGAACTGTGCTATTAGTCAGTCAGTGGTGTTAAAGCAGAACAGCCAAAGTGATCTGGATTCTGGAGTTTATTTTGGTTTCTTCACTACATTTAACAAAATGTGTAAGAAGGATATTGAGTCTCTTTCCTTCACTAAGCAACTCAGACCCAAACCAGGCTCTGGCCTGTATTAGCTGACACATCTAGGAGCCTAATTAGCTTGCTGTTAATTATCCATTTTGTTCTCACAGCTCCTCAAGTAGCCTCCCTCAGCTCTGTCACACCCTAGCTCCCCTTAGACCCCATCACTCCCATGCACCCCTCCCACCGAGCACCACAGCTTGTCCTTTCCCTCCCCCGTCTCCCCTATGGACTCATTTCTTCCATTGTCCCCCTGCTCTGAGAGAGTTGTTGCTCTTCCTCCCCCCCGTCTTTCTCAGATAGAGTCAATGATGCCTTGCCCTGCCCGCTTTGTACTGCTGGGCTCTGGTCCCCAGACCCTGCCTTAATCTGTGCTGGCCCAGCTCCACTGGGAAAGCACAATGCTTTGGTTTCCAACTGGGTGGCACTTTGCAGCTCCAGGCCCTGAGGCTGTGTCTGCCCTGGGAATTTCCACATTAGTCAGGTGCTACGATGACTGACTCCAGTGTGCTGGAGAGCACCAGTGGCCGCCCATGATGGGTGAATTGCTGTGACCTCTCCGTGTAGACAAAGCCCAGGTATTGACTGTGCCATGTAAGGATGGAGCTAACCTCAGCCTTGTCTGCATCTGAAACACCCTGTTTGACAGCCCCTGAGCTGCTCTCTGCATGTTTTCACCCATGCTCAGATCAGCTACCGTGTGCCTCACCTGGATGGCTGATCATCTCCTCAGCAGTGAGGGTGAGGCAGTGCAGATGCAGCTTTGGATCAGATGCTGGTTTTCTATACATTAAAATAACAGTAAACCGGACCTAATTTCTCTCTGTTCTGTCCCTAAAGATTGTTACTGAAGAAGAAAGTAGAGGTCCACAGCTTGCCTTCCAAGTTCCACCTCAACACAGAAAGCTGCTTTGCAGCCTTACTCTGACTTCCCTTTGAAATAACTGAAGGCTGTACTGACTCTGTCACCACAGCTACAACGCAAGGGATCCATAGAGCACACAGGAGCATTAGCCACAGCACTTGTCCAGTCACACAAAGGTGGGTATCCGTGCTGGGAACTGAACCCACAGCTCCTAGGAACTAGGGCTGAGTCTGAACTCCAAAGACAGCCTTCCTGCTGCTCTGTGCAGCATCTCTACAGGAGCCAGATCATCCCTGCCTCCATAGTCATCCCAGGAATCCTGCCTTGCACACTGCAAGGCCCTTCTCTCCACCTAGCCAGCAGGGGCGCCATTTCAGATTTTGGTAGGTGGGAGCTACTTTAATTGTGATTCCAGGGGCTACTTAGGCACTCTAATTCTGATATAAAAGAAAGGAAATTAAATAAATATTAGACCCACTCAGCTCTAATACTAACATATTATGACATCTTGTGGCAAGTCAGTTAAGGGAGACAGGTTAGGCTTAAAATTTTAATGTATGTTCTTACTTTGTTACTAACCCTGTGGAGAGAGCGACCCTGTCAGGACTCCTGGGCTCTATCTCAGCTCTGGGAGGGGAGTGGGCTCTAGTAGGTTACAGGGGGGCAACTACATCTGGGTTCTATATAAGAATGGCCATACTGGGTCAGACCAAAGGTCCATCTAGCCTAGTATCCTGTCTGCCAATGCCAGGTCCCCCAGAAGGAATGAACAGAACAAGTAATCATCAAGTGATCCATCCCCTGTCACCCACTCCCAGCTTGTGGCAAACAGAGGCTAGGGCCATGCAGAACATGGTGTTGCATCCCTGCCCACCCTGGCTAATAGCCATTGATGGACCTATCCTCCATGAACTTATCTAGTTCTTTTTTGAACCTTGTTATAGTTTTGGCCTTCACAACATCCCCGGCAAAGAGTTCCACAGGTTGACTATGAAGAAATACTTACTTTTGTTTGTTTTAAATCTTCTGCCTCTTAATTTCATTGGGTGACCCCTAGTCCTTATGTTATCTGAAGGAATAAATAACATTTCCTTATTAAATTTTCATGATTTTCAACACCTTAGTCGTCTCTTTTCCCAAGCTGAAAAGTCCCAGTCTTTTTAATCTCTCCTCATAGGGAAGGTATTCCATACCCCTAATCATTTCTGTTGCCCTTTCCAAATCTATTTTTTTTTTGAGATGGCATGACCAAATGCATGCAGTATTCAAGATGTGGGCATACCATGGTTTTATATCAAGGCAATATGATATTTTCTGTCTTATCTATCCCTTTCTTAATAATTCCCAATATTCTGTTAGCTTTTTTGATTGCCACTGCACACTGAGCGGATGTTTTCAGAGAACTATCTACAATGACTCCACAATCTCTTTCTTGATGGGTAACAGCTAATTTAGACCCCATCGTTTTGTATTTATAGTTGGGATTATATTTTCCAATGTGCATTACTTTGCATTTATCAACACTGAATTTCATCTGCCATTGTATAGCCCAGTCACCCAGTTTTGTGAGATCCCTTTGTAACTCTTTGAAGTCAGCTTTGGACTTAACTATCTTGAGTAGTTTTGTAGATCATTTATGAATCATTTTGAATCATCATTTTATGAATCATTTTGTAGATCATTTATGAATATGTTGAACAGCACTGGTCCCAGTACAGACTCCTGGGGGATACTACATTTATTCCTATCGTTTGTTTCCTATCTTTTAACTGGAGTGCCTGGCAATGCTTTCAGTATCATCTAACGATCCTTAATTTAATTTAATGACAAGCTTTTGTTATCTTAATCACACTGCCTCTGTATAAACAAACTCCCTGCCCCAAGGGCAGAAGCTGGGAGCAGCACAGAACTCGCCACATATCAAGCTGTGTTGCAGTTAAGAGCTCCATCTGGGGCTAGGGCGTGGGCTGTGAGCAAATGGTGCCTCTTGGAAGTGATGTGGCTAGCATCAGCCATCCAGAGACAATGTGCCAAGAGCAAGTTCAGTGCACATATCTGGCCA
Source organism: Natator depressus (assembly GCF_965152275.1). Lineage (NCBI taxonomy): Eukaryota > Metazoa > Chordata > Testudines > Cheloniidae > Natator > Natator depressus. The sequence continues at coordinate 40,424,061 of NC_134241.1, read as the reverse complement.
CACACTACTGCCCTTAGTGTCCAGCTGTGTGTGCCATTGTGTAGAGGGGGCTCTTCCCAGGGCATGGCCCCTCTTGCACTCCTGGCCCAGGACTCTGTTTAAAAATTGGAACATTTTATTAAACTTTTCCCATAGTAATAAAAAACAAGCCCAGCTTGCCCAATGCCCAGTGCTGTGGCACTGCCCAGGAACAGTACACTCTGCCAACCATACCCCTTTCTCCAGAGCTCTGTCCCTCTGACCCAGCAGTGCCAGCACAGATCCAAACCTTAAAGGGGCAGGGTGCTGGCCCCAGTTGCCCACTGTGCTCTTAGATTCCCATTCCAGTCCCTTGTCTCAACATCCTACCTCATCACTTGGATGTCGTCCCAACATTTCTACTGACAAAATACTACATTGGGGCCATTTTACTGCTCGTTTTTCCAAGGAGAGAATGAGGGATTTCTCTGAGCAGCTTCAATGGTTTTGCCCACTGAGAGAGGATGCTTTCACCTAGCTCTGGTCACACCTCTAACGAACAGGTGACAACAAGACAACTGGTAAGACACTGAAGTTTATTTCCCAGCCCAAGTCACCTGTAAATTTCCATAACAATCATTATCAAGCCCATCTTTGGCTGTTTTCACCAGTTCTGGAATTGGTGGGGGAAACATAGGTTTTTCTTCCTTTTTACCAATCAAGCTGGGATTTTCTGTGGTGCCTGTGGGTCCAGGATCCAACAGAATGGGCGGTTCTGAGCATTCCCATAGGGCTTCATTTCTTATGAAAGGGCAGTGGCATATCCACGTGACTGGCAATTGGCAAGCTATTTAGAAATACTATCTACTGAATAAACATAATGTTAACAAATGAGCCTAAATTTGAAAAAAAAAACAAACCCACTAATCATCCCATAACAAGTTGCTATCACTTCCTTTACCAGTATTACATCAATCGGGGATAAGATACAGTCTGAGGTACAGAAGGCGGTACTCCATATAGCAAGGCAGCCCCAGGCCAATACCTGGTTTTAGACACTGATAACTAAGTAGTTATCCCTTTGTGAGGGGATCTCCGCGGTGCAAGCTGGGACAGTGGGACTGCTGTGCCCTGCAGAACTCTCTCCCAGCCTGGGATGTCTCTCACAATGCCTTGCTAGTGAAGCAGCAAACCCCTCCAGGCGCTGTGATCACTCAGAACAACAGCATGTGGAGCCCCACACCCAGCTAGATAGCATGAATGCTCCCAGAGCCACTCATGAATCATCTCATAGGGAAAGGCACCAGCCCAATCCCCCCCGCCCCAGCCTTGCACCTCAGGAATATACCGTCTTGCACTGCTCAAGACGAACAGTGCAAATGTATTAATTGGTTCACCACTTCATCAATGAAAAGTGGACATACACCAGCCTTGCAAAACCTGAGCAGATTTGCCACACACTTCATACAAACTCACTGGTGAAGATAAACAGTAAAACAAATTTATGGACTACAATATATAGATTTTAAGTGATATTAAGTGATAGGCAAAAAGTCAGAGTTAGTTACCAAAAGAAATAAAATATAAGCACGCATTCTAAACTCTCAACCTTATTAGACTGGGCAACATCTAGATTAAGCAGTTTTTCTCACCCCACTGGATATTGCAGTTCATAGTATACAAATTTCACCCTTGAATTCTGGGCCAGTCCCCTCAGTTGGAGTCTTCAGAGTGTCCTTGTTGCTTGCAGCATAGGTGGGTGAAGGAGAAAGGCCAAGCATGGGCCTCCGATGTTTGGTTTTATACCCTCAGTCCATATGCTTGGAAAACACAAGTCCAGGTATGTCTGGGTGAGCATTGCTGAGTCCCCAGGCAAGGTTGAGCAATTCCCCTGGTGTGGCCTCATGCAGGTGAGTCATTGCATTGTAGCTCCCTTGCTGGACAATGGTTATTGATGGGTTGTTTCACACCCCGCCCGGGTGCTGGTTACTTTCCTTGCTGTTGCCTCTGGGGAGCTAATATCTGGCTGATTCCCCAACTTACAGCATGTTTTAGTGACAGCCATAAAACACAATTCTCATAACTTCATATGCATTAATGATATACATATATGGATAGAGAAATGACTTTCAGCAGATCATAACCTTTCCCCTGATACCTTACAAGGCATGCTTTATATGTAAGATCATGATTATATATAAATGAGGAATATTGGGTGCTCCCCCAAAATATAGGATGTCACACCCTTTTCATGGACTCACAGGCCTGGTGCTCTCTCAGCTCCATATGTCTCCTGGGAATAACCCCCTTCAGTGTGATGGGCCCTCCATGAGGACTGCACTCGCTCTCTAGGGTTAGGCCCTTTGGCTCTGCTGTCTCCTGGGACCATACCTCTGAGCCTCCAGCATGCCTGTCTCTCTCCATGAGCCCCCTCAGGGAGCCCACTCACAGTGGACCCCGGGGCCTCCATACCCACAGGGAACAATGCCACCCCAATCTCTAGCCTGCAGTGACTCTCAGCCAGTGTAAAACAGAAGGGTTTATTGTATGTCTGAACCCAACACAGGCAGTTCTCTGGGTCCTCAGGCCTAGAAACTCTCAGCGTCATCCATCTAGGTCTGTCCCAGCTCGGGTGGACTCAGGCTGCCCTTTGTCCCAGTCCAGCCACAACCTCCTTTCAGACGACCACCCTAGATCACCTTCCCAACAGCCCCTCCTTCATCCTTTGTCTTCAATCTGGGCTAACAGATTACCCTTTGTTCCCACTGGCCAGAACCAGCTGGCTCCCCAGACAGGGTGGGCTTCTGGGTCACTGGTTGCTAAGTTTCACAGTGTCCAGGCCATTGTCCGGGGTCCCAGCTGCAAAGTGAGGTCACACCTGGCCCTCTGTAACACCAAATCCTCTCTCCCACCACCTTGTTACACACGCAGCACAAGGGGAAACCAATACATAGAGTGTTCATGCAAAATACTAAGAAAATTCCCCACTTTGTTACATCCCTAAATGTTCATATGTTAATCTTTTGGGGATTTGTTTTCTCTCTAGCCAGATGGCCTCCAGTGCAGAGGTGATTTATTTGCTGTGCACTATCCTATGTGCAAAGGCAGGGTTAGATCACAGGTCAGCGGCAGCTTCTTGTGAAGCAAACAATCCTTTGCTCAAATGAGCTCGAACTAGGAAATCCTGAGATAACTCTTCTGGCTTCTGGGCTTCTCTTGAGAGCTGCTGACAAAGTTCAGTCATGTCTGTTTCCTGATATAGAACTTTATAGTGTTCCTCAGCTTTGGCAGGCTCAGATGTCTTTCCCGCTCATAGCGGCCCCTGAGGCTCAGCCCTGGGCAAACTGCCCTGATCACAGCTCCTGTTCCCTCTGGTGCAGTGCATATGTAAGCGGGGGAATGGCCCGACTATTGTGGGGAACTTTGTTTGCTTATACACTACCCTGGTGAAGTACACTACCATGGGCAAGCGAAAGGACCATAGAATCATAGAATCATAGAATATCAGGGTTGGAAGGGACCTCAGGAGGTCATCTAGTCCAACCCCCTGCTAAAAGCGGACCAATCCCCAACTAAATCATCCCAGACAGGGCTTTGTCAAGACTGACCTTAAAAACTTCTAAGGAAGGAGATTCCACCGCCTCCCTAGGTAACGCATTCCAGTCTTTCACCACCCTCCTAGTGAAAAAGTTTTTCCTAATATCCAACCTAAACCTCCCCCACTGCAACTTGAGACCATTGCTTCTTGTTCTCTCATCTGCTACCACTGAGAAGAGTCTAGATCCATCCTCTTTGGAACCCCCTTTCAGGTAGTTGAAAGCAGCTATCAAATCCCCCCTCATTCTTCTCTTCCGCAGACTAAACAATCCCAGTTCCCTCAGCCTCTCCTCATAACTCATGTGTTCCAGTCCCCAAATCATTTTTGTTGCCCTCCGCTGGACTCTTTCCAATTTTTCCACATCCTTCTTGTAGTGTAGGGCCGAAAACTGGACACAGTACTCCAGATGAGGCCTCACCAATGTCGAATAGAGGGGAACGATCACGTCCCTCGATCTGCTGGCAATGCCCCTACTTATACAGCCCAAAATGCCATTGGCCTTCTTGGCAACAAGGGCACACTGTTGACTCAGATCCAGCTTCTCGTCCACTGTAACCCCGAGGTCCTTTTCTGCAGAATTGCTGCCGAGCCATTCGATCCCTAGTCTGTAGCAGTGCATGGGATTCTTCCATCCTAAGTGCAGGACTCTGCACTTGTCCTTGTTGAACCTCATCAGATTTGTTTTGGCCCAATCCTCTAATTTGTCTAGGGCCCTCTGTATCCTATCCCTACCCTCCAGCGTATCTACCTCTCCTCCCAGTTTAGTGTCATCTGCAAACTTGCTGAGGGTGCAATCCACACCATCCTCCAGATCATTTATGAAGATATTGAACAAAACCGGCCCCAGGACCCACTCTTGGGGCACTCCACTTGATACTGGCTGCCAACTAGACATGGAGCCATTGATCACTACTTGTTGAGCCCGACAATCTAGCCAACTTTCTATCCACCTTATAGTCCATTCATCCAGCACATACTTCTTTAACTTGCTGGCAAGAATACTGTGGGAGACCGTGTCAAAAGCTTTGCTAAAGTCAAGGAACAACACGTCCACTGCTTTCCCCTCATCCACAGAACCAGTTATCTCATCATAGAAGGCAATTAGGTTACTCAGGCATGACTTGCCATTGGTGAATCCATGCTGACTGTTCCTGATCACTTTCCTCTCCTCCAAGTGCTTCAGAATTGATTCCTTGAGGACCTGCTCCATAATTTTTCCAGGGACTGAGGTGAGGCTGACTGGCCTGTAGTTCCCAGGATCCTCCTTCTTCCCTTTTTTAAAGATGGGCACTACATTAGCCTTTTTCCTGTCATCCGGGACCTCCCCCGATCACCATGAATTTTCAAACATAATGGCGAATGGCTCTGCAATCACATCCGCCAATTCCTTTAGCACTCTCGGATGCAGCGCATCCGGCCCCATGGACTTGTGCTCGTCCAGCTTTTCTAAATAGTCCCGAACCACTTCTTTCTCCACAGAGGGCTGGTCACCTCCTCCCCATGCTGTGCTGCCCAGTGCAGTAGTCTGGGAGCTGACCTTGTTCGTGAAGACAGAGGCAAAAAAAGCATTGAGTCCATTAGCTTTTTCCACATCCTCTGTCACTAGGTTGCCTCCCTCATTCAGTAAGGGCCCCACACTTTCCTTGACTTTCTTCTTGTTGCTAACATACCTGAAGAAACCCTTCTTGTTATTCTTAACATCTCTTGCTAGCTGCAACTCCAGGTGTGATTTGGCCTTCCTGATTTCACTCCTGCATGCCCGAGCAATATTTTTACACTCTTCCCTGGTCATTTGTCCAATCTTCCACTTCTTGTAAGCTTCTTTTTTGTGTTTAAGATCAGCAAGGATTTCACTGTTAAGCCAAGCTGGTCGCCGGCCATATTTACTACATATCGGGATGGTTTGTCCCTGTAACCTCAATAAGGATTCTTTAAAATACAGCCAGCTCTCCTGGACTCCTTTCCCACTCATGTTATTCTCCCAGGGGATCCTGCCCATCAGTTCCCGGAGGGAGTCAAAGTCTGCTTTTCTGAAGTCCAGGGTCCGTATTCTGCTGCTCTCCTTTCTTCCCTGTGTCAGGATCCTGAACTCGACCATCTCATGGTCACTGCCTTCCAGGTTCCCATCCACTTTTTCTTCCCCTACTAATTCTTCCCGGTTTGTGAGCAGCAGGTCAAGAAGAGATCTGCCCTAGTTGGTTCCTCCAGCACTTGCACCAGGAAATTGTCCCCTACAGTTTCCAAAAACTTCCTGGATTGTCTATGCACCGCTGTATTGCTCTCCCAGCAGATATCAGGGTGATTGAAGTCTCCCATGAGAACCAGGGCCTGCGATCTAGTAACGTCCATGAGTTGCTGGAAGAAAGCCTCGTCCACCTCATCCCCCTGGTCCGGTGGTCTATAACAGACTCCCACCACAACATCACCCTCATTGCTCACGCTTCTAAACTTAATCCAGAGACTCTCAGGTTCTTCTGCAGTTTCATACTTGAGCTCTGAGCAGTCATACTGCTCCCTTACATACAATGCAACTCCCCCACCTTTTCTGCCCTGCCTTTCCTTCCTGAACAGTTTATATCCATCCATGACAATACTCCAGTCATGTGAGTTATCCCACCAAGTCTCTGTTATTCCAATCACATCATAATTCCTTGACTGTGGCAGGGCTTCCAGTTCTCTCTGCTTGTTTCCCAGGCTTCTTGCATTTGTGTATAGGCACTTGAGATAAGTTGCTGATCATCCCTCTTTCTCAGTATGAGGCAGGAGCCCTCCCCTCTTGCGCGCTCCTGCTCGTGCTTCCTCCCGGTATCCCACTTCCCCACTTACCTCAGGGCTTTGGTTTCCTTCCCCCAGTGAACCTAGTTTAAAGCCCTCCTCACTAGGTTAGCCAGCCTGCTTGCGAAGATGCTCTTCCCTCTCTTAGTTAGGTGGAGCACGTCTCTGCCTAATACTCCTCCTTCTTGGAACACCATCCCATGGTCAAAGAATCCAAAGCCTTCTCTCTGAGATCACCTGCGTAGCCATTCGTTGACTTCCACGATTCGACGGTCTCTACCCTGGCCTTTTCCTTCCACGGGGAGGATGGACGAGAAGACCACTTGCACCTCAAACTCCTTTATCATGATCTGAGTCCTCGCTCCCACTTCCTTTACCCAAAGGCCTGCCTGACCTCAATGGCTCCCCTTCCACTCTCCTGTGTGGCAGAGTCCTTGTAACCCCAACAAAGCTGGGCCCAGAATTCCTGGGGGGCTCAACCCCCAACCTTGTTGTGGTCACTTAGGGCAGGGGCTCGGGTGTCCCCACTCCAGGGTGCTCCCTCTGCACTGGATGCTCCCCTTGACCCAATGATCATTACATACCGTTCAAAGCACACACAATTTATGAAACAGCAATCAAATTAAAGAAATAGGGAAAAAATGGGAAAGGTTAAATGAAAACATAATCCTGCTTTTTCGCATGGGGACATCACAACCAGCGTCTCTGGAATGTAAGGGAAGTTCAATATCTGTTCCTCACAAGTCCCGGGCCTCCTTCTCAGGCCCTGGCTGTGCTGCAGGGATGCTTGGACACTTGCTCCGGCGGTGGCCACATACTCTCAGGCTCTAGGTGGCAGGACCCTTCTTCCCAGCGTCGCCCCCAATCCCGTCGGGGTTACAATCCCCTTCCAAGTCTGGCCCTCAGGGCCTCTTGGCTGGGGGCATCTCCCTGCACTGGGCCCACTGCCCAGGGTCCCCCTCACTCTCCCCAGCTGCTCACCGCACCCGGCTCCGGACTGCTCCAGCCCCAGATCTACTTTGCCTCAGCTCCAGCTCCACTCTGCCCCATCACTGCTGCTTCTGCTCTGGCTCCACCTCCCTGGGCTGCTTCTCTGGCCCCTCTGGCTCTGGTTGCCGCAGTTCTCCTCCCAGCACAGATCTGCTCTCTGGGCTGCTTCTGTGACTCTGCTCCCAGCACTGACCTGCTTCCTGGGCTGCTTTTCTGACCCCTTTGGCTGGCACAGCTCTGCTCCTTAGCTCAGCTAGGGCCTCTGCTTTCTCCTTAGCTCAGCCCCACTCTGTCTGACCCAGGCAATTCCAACTCACACGGAGGATGGGGCCCCCTGGCCTCCTGACTCCCTAATTAGCCTGCCCACCCTGTCAATCAGGCTGACCTGGAACATTGGCCTCTCCCCATTGTTCCTGGGGATTGTCAGTCTCAGGGACCTGATTTCCCAGGGACCCTTCCCCTTGGTACTGGGAGCTAGCCAACCAAAACACCCGCACTGTGTTTTAGTAAGGGGACAACAGTGCCCTTACACATACCTTGCAAATCCCACTGGCAGTGTGAGGAGACTGACTGCTTTGCCTTAGCCTGCCCTTTTGTAGGAGCTGCCCATCTCTCCTCTTCTTTTAAAGTCTTTTTTTAAGGGTAGGTCTGTTTCCTGGGTTGGGACTGACAGAGATTTCACTTGGGCTGAGGCTGAATTTCCTTCAGGCTTCCCTGGAACAGCATTTCAAGTACCATTATTTTCCCAGCATTCTCCTTCTAGATTGGCTCACTATGGCTGCTTGAGTTGGCTTCTCTGTTTGCTACATGAGAGAGGCAGTCTGAACATTTAGCCTCAGTAATGGAGACTAGCTCTGGTCTGCAAATTCTTCCTGCTCTTCACTGGTTCAGTTGGTTTGTGTAGATTTGATAAAAGCAGAAGAATTTTTCATATGACTTTACTATGATCACTGCCACATCTCCTCAGAGAGAGGCAGACTTCTATTAAATGTACGAGGTATCTCCGAGCCCTGGGCATGCCAGGGCCCTAGTGCATGAGGTGTCTTTCTCTGAGGAGTTGCACAGAGACCAGTATGCCCTGCTGGCACATGCTGTGATGCTGCTGCTCCCTGAACACACACAGCAGGGCTGGTTTCAGAAAGGTTCCACGGGGCACTATGAGTCCAATGCCCAAGTAAATTGGCCCATTGCCCACCTGTCCTTTGGGAGCAGCTCCTGCACAGCAGCTGCAAATGCCAGCTTCCAGGGGCTGGGTGGGGTGCCACAGCGTTGTGGTGGATATGGGCTGCTCTGTATGGCAGGGGGTGGGGGGTTTGGTAAGGTTCTCGATGAGCTCGGGTGACAACAGCAGAAAAAACCACAGAAGCGCAAATTCACCCTGGTGGGACTAAATTGACCAAAACCTGCAGTGTCCTTAGACCAGGGCAGCATTGCCCCCTAGCGGCTGACAGAGGCCTGTCACTGGGACTCGTAGAGTCAGTCCACCTTGCAATCAGAATGTGACTGCAATATTTGTAGATGTACCCACCTGAGCAAGCTTTGAGCTAACTAAAGCCACGACAGCACAGGCTGTGCACACCCCCTACCCCCCGACACTGTTTGTGTGCTTGAGCCACTAGCCCACACTGCCCCGGTTTCACTGCTATTGTCATTCAACCTAGCTAGACCTTGGTCTTGTTTGAAGTTCTCTTAGGGATTCTGTTTCCTGTTTTTCATATGTCAGCAATTAGTACAGCCCATTGATAGACCAGCTGATAGGAAAAAGCTATACTGTTGTTCCTCTGCTCTCACTGTTTTGCCAACTCTCTTAGTCTCTATCCTGTCTATGCCTCACCAGTGCCCGCTTTCCATGGCCTATAAAAGCACACTTCCAATTAGCAGCTTTTGTCATATGTCCTTCACAGTGTGCAAAATAATACACATGTGAAATGAAATACGCAAAATGACACACTTAAGCTTTTGAAACCTGCTCAAATTGAAACACGTGTAAACTGATATGTATGTGCAAAGTGACACCCATTTGCAAAAGGACATACAGATGCCTGTGCAAACTGCGTGCAAAATTACATGTATGTGTTTTTACAATGACATGCAAACTGCCCTGAATGTGCAAACAGTGTGTTCCCACCTGGATCTGGCCAGACTGGGTGGATACTGGTGTCCTGGGCAGGACAGAATCCATACCACTGACAGCCCCTGGTTCCTTCTCCAGCAAGGACAGAACAAAATTTCAGGTGGGCTGTTAGCATTAAGATATGTTTTCCCCTGCTAATGCTTACCATTACAGGCTCAAATCCCCATGCAGAGGGAGTGAAAACCGCTGTACCTTTACATTTTGCAGGAAACAGCTCCAGGCAAATAAACAAATTCAATTTCATGATGCTCTGAGCCCAGGTCAGGTCCCAAAGTGGTGTGGAAGAGTGGGTTTGGCTTGTGCTTGGGAAGGCATGTGTTCTGTTCATTGTCACTACTGGTGTAATTGCATTGCTTTTCCAGTTGGATTATAATTTGCATTGTATTATATTTTAGATTGCAATTTACATTGCATTGCAATTAGAATTGCTAATAGTAATGCTAATTTTCACTGATGCTTATGTTGCAAGAGGAATTGTATTGCAACTTATGTTGTATCCTCTATTACATTACATCATGTCTTGTCATTTACTCTGCAATTTGAATTGCATGGAAACTTGAATTCGCATTGTAATTTTCACTGAAAATTATATTGCTATTTATATTGCATGGAAATTTACATTGGATCTTTGTTAATTACAATGCAAGTTGTATTATATTGCAAATTACATTTCACTGCAGCCCACATTATAATTTACATTGTAACTTCCATTCCAATTGGCATCGCATGGCAAGCTGTATTGTAATTGCTGTTGTTTTCCAACTTCCACTACAACTTGCATTGCTTTCCAACTTGCCGTGCAGCCTCTCTTTTTGTTCTCTTGCATGGAACGTGCTATTGCATTGGAGCTTGAATTGCATTTCATCCTGTATTGCACCTTGAATTACAACTTACATTGCATTGCAACTTGTATTAAAACTGCAGGAATAACCTGTGACAACGTAGGGTACAGGTTCCTGCCTGGCATCTGTGCAAAGATGGGATACAGGCACCTGCCTGGCACCCGTGACAACGGGGTACAGGCCCCTGCCTGGCCCCTGTGAAAACGTGGGATATGGACCCCTGCCTTGCACCTGCAACAACGTGGGGTAGAGGGCCCTGCCTGGCACTTGTGAGAACATGGGGTTTGGACCCCTGCCCAGAACCCATGAGAACATGGGTATGGGCCTCTGCCCGGCACCCATGAAAATGTGAGGTTTGGGTCGCTTCCTGGTACACACCAGTCCCATGAAGCTCGGGCAGCTGAGAAGGCAAGGAACTGCCTCGTTTCCCAGAGGGATAATTGCATTCTGCCTGCCTAAAATTCTCCCCTTCTTTCAAGGCATGCATGTTCCGCTCCTCTCCTGTCCTGGCTAATTGCTAGTGCTATTATAACAGCTGCCATGTTGCACTCAGCAAGGTGCAAGCTGAGTGAAAAGCAGTGCAGCGTGCAGAGTGAGAGGGCCTACAGACCGGCTGGGGCACCCGCCAATAGAGACCACTTTGTCTTACCCAAATGAGAGTGTTTGCCTTGGGGAGACAAGGGGCGTGGGGAAATATCTTGTATCAGACCGACTTCCATTGGTGAGAGCGTAGGTGCTAGAACTAGGGGTGCTGGGGTGCTGGAGCACCCCCTGGATTGAAGTGGTTTCCATTATATACAGGGTTTACAGTTTGGTTCAATGGCTTTCAGCACCCCCACTGTACAAATTGTCCAGCACCCCTGGGTGAGAGAGATGAGCTTTCGAGCCACATGCTTCCTTTCCCAGCCCTGAAGAGCTCTATGTGTCTTGAAAGTGTGTCTCTCTCGCCAACAGAAGTCAGTGCAATACAAGATATTCATCCCCCTTGTCTCTAATATCTCGGAACCAACATGGCTACTGTCATAAATATAAAGGGAAGGGTAAACCCCTTTAAAATCCCTCCTGGCCAGAGGAAAAATCCTCTCACCTGTAAAGGGTTAAGAAGCTAAAGGTAACCTCGCTGGCACCTGACCAAAATGACCAATGAGGAGACAAGATACTTTCAAAAGCTGGGAGGAGGGAGAAAAACAAAGGGTCTGTGTCTGTCTGTATGCTGTTTTTGCCGGGGACAGAACAGGAATGGAGTCTTAGAACTTTTAGTAAGTAATCTAGCTAGGTATGTGTTAGATTATGATTTCTTTAAATGGCTGAGAAAATAGCTGTGCTGAATAGAATGACTATTCCTGTCTGTGTGTCTTTTTTGTAACTTAAGGTTTTGCCTAGAGGGATTCTCTATGTTTTGAATCTAATTACCCTGTAAGGTATCTACCATCCTGATTTTACAGAGGTGATTCCTTTACTTCTATTAAAAGTCTTCTTGTAAGAAAACTGAATGCTTTTTCATTGCCCTAAGATCCAAGGGTTTGGGTCTGTGGTCACCTATGCAAATTGGTGAGGATTTTTACCAAACCTTCCCCAGGAAGTGGGGTGCAAGGGTTGGGAGGATTTTGGGGGGAAAGACGTGTCCAAACTACGTTTCCCAGTAAACCCAGATAAAGTTTGGTGGTGGCAGTGGAAATCCAAGTAAAATTAATTTGTACCTTGGGGAAGTTTTAACCTAAGCTGGTAAAAGTAAGCTTAGGTCCCCCACATCTGTACCCTAGAGTTCAGAGTGGGGAAGGAACCTTGACAGCTACAATGACATTGAATACAGCTTTTGCCTTGTCAGCCTCAGTGTGCACTCGCGCATGTAAGCATCTATGGCAGTGATTCTCAGACTTTTGTGCTGGTGACCCTTTCACATAGCATGCCTCTGAGTATGACCCTCCCCCCCTTACAAATTAAAAACACTTTTAAATATATTTAATACCATTATAAAGGCTGGAGGCAAAGCGGAGTTTGGGGTGGAGGCTGACAGCTTGTGACCCCCCCATGTAATTACCTTGCGAACCCCTGAGGGGTCCCGACCCCCAGTTTGAGAACCCCTGATCTATGGTAAGCAGACACTGAGCAGGCCACAGTGTCTACAGCTGCCCACTCCCTGTTCGGCTAGGAATCAGCTTGGATCCAGATGTTCACAAGAGTTGAGGCTGAAGCCCCATCCACAAAGAGACGGAGGCGTTGTAATGCAGAGCATCACAGCGGGGAACTGCTAGGCCAGCCAATGGAAGCCCTGCCCCTCTCAAAGAGGTAGGTGCCAAAATTTGCACTGCAGGGAGATGGGTGGGTGTCATCTTGCTATCAGGGCCACAGTGAATAGGCTCGTTAAGGAGCTGGTTGAAACCAACCCAGATACATAGAGGCTTCCAAGGGACAATGTATGCCCCCAACAACAGACCAGTGGGACACTCCAGCAGGTGGAACTGTGAGCTCAGCATGACCCTGCCTGGACACAGAGGACTGTGGTGAGCAGCAATGGATAAAGAGCTGGCTTCTGGAGGAAGCTGGCTACTCTCCGCTGGGGCTGACAAACGGTTCAGAGATAGAGCCTGAAAAGGAGATCACTACAGCTTGGGTTATGGAGTGTGCTGGCTTGGCTAGGTGGATGATGCTTTAACCTTTATGTCTCTAGGCCAGAGTTCCCTGAAGTGTGGGGCACACCGCCCTAGGGGGGTGCGGTGAGATCTTCAGCAGGGCACAGCCCGGGCCAGCCTCCACGGGGCAGCAGTTAGAGAGCATCATCCATCCCAAGCTCTGCTCCAGCCCCTTACCCAGCCTCGGTGTGGCTCTGCACCTGCCTGGGGACCCAACTGTGGCTCTGCTCCACCCCTGGGGCCAAGGCTAGGAGGCAGGGCGAGGCCAGGAGTGGAGCCGCCCCAGTCACGGGCCTGGCTGCTGGCTCCCACCACAGCCTGGTTGCGACTCTGCTCCTGTCCCCAGCCTCGGTCCCTGGCCATGGCTCTGTCCCCAGCCCTGCTTCCAGACCCATCCCTGCAACACCAGCCTTGGCCCCCTTACACCTTTCTGCATCCTCCCAGCAGCTGTGCCCAGCTCCGGGGTGGGAGGGCACAGACAGGGGTAATTGGGGGCACAGCCCTCAAAAGTTTGAGGACCCCTGCTCTAGACTAACCTGAAGCCTTCCAGTGTTGTGTCATGGTGACTAATAAACCTGAGTCTGGTTTGAAAATGCTGCCCAGTGTGACTGCAAATGCTAGTCCCTAAGGCGTGGACAAGTCTCGCCCAGAAGTCTGCCGCAGTTGGTCTTGCTGGGCAGAGCTCACAGGGTGAAGCAGGAGTGCTGGAGCCCAGAGAATCAGGCACAGAGAGAGCAAGGCCATGTGGCCAGCCCTGGTGGAAGAGTGGGACCTTCATTAGGGGACTGGCACATTGAAGGGGAGTAGCCCAGCTCCTGTGACTCCATCACAGTGTCTATCTCAGCTAGCGATCCATGAGCGAGGAGAAGAGAGGCGGCTAACTCCTATGTCATGTGCAAGGCCCAATTCAGTGGATGTTCTCAGAGGCCCCTTAATTCCACAAAAAATATTGGGGGGGGGGGCAGGGAAAGAGCAGGTAGTCCTCCTTTATCCCAGTGCCCCTTAGGGGTGGGAGACCCTGGGTCAAGTCTCTGCTCTGCCCAAGGGGGAGAAAGGAGTTGATCAGGGTGCCTACATCTTGGGGGAACGACCTACCCACCAGGCTATGGGATGTTCTGAGGGACCTCGCTCCTGTTGATGTTCCACTTTAATTAAATATTTATTGGGCTAGAGAGAAAGCAAGAATCACTCCCTAGCCCAGGGTAAGAGTGCTCTCCTGGGAGGGGGCAGATCCCTCTCTCTTTGAATCCTTCTCATCAGACAGAATGGGGAATTGAACTGGGGTGTCCCCCATCCCCGCTGAGTGCCCTAACCCCAGGCTAAAGGTTATGAGGGAGGTGGGTCACCACCCCTCGCTGTTTTGTTTGGAGGTAGGCGTCCTCTGATCTCAGCTACTGGATCAGGCCCCATGGATGAGTTACATGGCTGAACACTTGTCTTCCCACGGGTCATGCATCGCTCTGTGGCTTAGGCGGGAGACAGGTGGCCGCACACCTAGAGGGAGGCATAAGTGCATGTGTTCACAGGCAGACAATGTAGGTGCTGAGTGAGTTCAGGCACCTTCAGGGTTCAGTGGTGCCTGCAGCTGGACACCCTGGGGCATAGGCACCCAGGTCTCTTTGAGATTCAGTACTGAGTGTTCCCAGCATGTGGTGTAGTAGCACACAGCTGCCTCAGGGTGGCACTAAAGACATGACAAATGGGCTGCACAGCAGAGACAAGCCTGGGACAAGAGGAGCTCGAAGCACATGCCAGCAACCCTGTGAGAAGTAAGCGTTGCTCAGCAGAGGAGCTGAAACCAGTGCTTCCAAACGAGGCCTTGGGGGATGTCTACATAGAATCATAGAAGATTAGGGTTGGAAGAGACCTCAGGAGGTCAATGCACAATATACAATACACAGCAATTAGTCACTCGTGGTCGGCCTGAGCCAGCTAACGCAGGCTTGAAGGGCTCGGGCTGTGGGGCTGTTTCATTGCTGTGTAGATGTCTGGGCTCAGGCTGGAGCCTGGACTCTGATGAGGTGGGAGGGTCCCAGAACTCAGGATGGAGCCCAGGCCCAAATGTCTACACTGCAATTAAAAGCCCTTTAGCCCGAGCTCCTTGGTGCGGGTTGGCCGTGGGTGTCTAATTGCAGTGTAGACAGACTCTGAGTTTGTCCTGAGAACCAGGACATGAACTTGCCAGGGGCTGAGCACCCTACATGCAAACTGGAAGCCGTGGGTGCTCAGTGCCTCTGACAATCCTCCCTAGGGATCTCTACTGGGGCACCCACCATTAGCAGGCTCTGAGCAAGTTTAGACCTGGGCCTGCTGCCTCTTTGCCCACCTCCAGCCTCCTGCCCACACTGCTCCCTTCTCAGAACAAAGTGCTCTGCAGACACACACAGGAAAGGTCTTGTCTGGTGCATCAAGGCACATGCTGGGCTACTCTCTGCAGCACACTCCATCGTCCCCTACCTTGGTCCATTCTCATCTCCTAGCTGTCTCAGGAAGGAGGGCTTCCCTCTCATGATACACAGTCCAACGGATCTGAGCAGTGGCTCTTTGATGGGAATATTCAGCTACCTCCTTGATTTAACCCTCTTGGCTCCTGCCCTAGCTGGAAGAGCGTTTCTGGCCTGAGTTAGACTGGAAGTCAGACTGTACGATTATAATAGCTTCAGAATTGATGAATCCAGCTATTTACTCTCCCTGTTTGGTTCACACCCCGCAGACTGCTGTGGATAGCCACACGGTGTTCTGTGGTTCATACCCCTCAGGCGGCTGTGGATAGCCATGGGGTCTTCTGTGGTTTGCACCCCTCAGGTGTCTGTGGATAGCCATAGGGTATTCTTTAGTTTGTACCCCTCAGGCAGCTGTGGATAGCCACGGGGTGTTTTGTGGTTTGTATCCCTCAGGTAGCTGTGGATAGCCATGGGGTGTTCCGTGGTTCGTACTCCTCTGGCGGCTGTGGATAGCCACGGGGTGTTCTGTGGTTCACACCCTTAAAGTGGCTGTGGATATCCACGGGGTGTTCTGCAGTTTGCACCCCTCTGGCGGCTCTGGGTAGCCATGGGGAGTTCTGTGGTTCATACCCCTCAGGCAGCTGTGGTTTGCCACAGTGCATTCTGTGGTTCTTAACCATCAGGCAGCTGTGGATAGTCACAGGGTATTCTTTGGTTCACACCCCTGAGGTAACTGTGGATAGCCATGGGGTGTTCTATGGTTTGTACCCATAAGATGGCTGTGGATAGCAATGGAGTATTCTATGTTCCCTCCCCCTGAGCCACCAGCTTTTAAAAAAATGTTCCCAAGTCCCATCCTTGTTGTTTTTTGCTGCATTTCTGTGAGCGCCCGTCAGTTTGTCAGCATCATCTTGGTACTGTCATGGGAGTGACCTACTCTTGCAAACCCTGTTGTGGCTTCCTGGCAGCCCTGCAATTGGCCCCTACCTCAGTTCCCCCATTCAAAGGACTTCTTCACTAACTCACAGACCCCTTTGTCCATTCACAGGGTTTGGGTTTATTGAATTAGCTACATTCAAAATAAAGTCCCTAGCAGATCACTCCCAGGCCGTCCCTGCCTGCGTCTTGCTCCCCAAGGCCAGGTTCCTCTGCTGGAGCCTCCTCACTCCCAGCAGACCCTGCTTTCTAGTCTGATCTCCCTGAGCATACCCCTTTGTCACCATGCCTCAGTGGGTTACAGCTGAGAATGCCAAATTCAGGACAAACTGCTCAGACATAGGGTAGACTATTTTTTCTATTATTAGCGTCTATTTATAATTAGACTCTATGATTAGAGTCTACCATACTCTATTTTTTCTATTCTTAGAAATACCAAACCACTAACAAAAGTAAACTTCTGTCTCACCACACTGGTTAACAAGAAGTCAGAAATGCAGTGTCCTTAGGCATCCCAGCCCTTATTTCACCACCCAGACACTTGACTTTATGATGAGTGGTTACTGAAAACCAGTTTCATAAAACAAGGGTGTTAGAGAGCTTATTCCTTCACTCTCCCACTTCCCTGGTCCTTCTCGCATGAACAGAGAGCAACAATACCCGAAGTCCGAAGGTGCAAACAATTCGATGTTTATTGGGGTGAACGTCCAGCAAGCTTAAATACAAGTTCCTTTTTCCTTATTTTCGAATCCCAACTTACTTCCTGTTTGCCCCTAATTTATATAGTAATATTCTTAGCTATACCTTAACCAATCATTCTACTGAAATTTAACTAACCAATCCTAACATATTGTAACATGATTAGCTAACCAATTATATCCCACCACAATAATTAGATTACACCCAGCAAAATTAATTATACAGCAGACAGAAACAATCACAGAACCAGACAGAGATTATACAGACAAACAATAGCAAAGTGGGAACTATAATGACAAAACAATACAGAAGTGAGGATTTCACATCCCAGCTATTGATAAGTGAGTTCTTGCCAGACAGGATGCTATCAAACTAAGTTTCCTTTTACATTTTCTAGGCACTTCCCTTTCTCTGGAGGTGATAGGAATACAATCCTGTCCTGATAGTGCCTGACAGCCCAATAGCACCTTATTTCAATGTGACTAGTTTGGAATGTGAGGATGTGACTGTTCGCTTCCTAGCTTATGGCTGCCTCTGCTGCTTAGCCAAAGGCCTTAGCCTAAGAACAGGGCCTCAAACTGTCACAGTAAGAGAAGGCCCTTACACCAGCAGACAGTGATTTTGATTCTTTCTTTTATACCTCTAGAACTAGCCAAGTGATAAGAATACCCCTAAATTCTTAAAGTACAGGCCTTTACAGACAGGCCTGAATATCTATATCCTAACACTCCACCCCTTTTTTTTCTTTTTCTTTTGGGATCCTCCTGCCCAGGTATCCCTGGAAAAGCATAGGACATATGGCGACACATTTCCTGATAGGGCCAGGCATCAAGGTGGAAGGTGTCGATGCTCCATCTGTCCCACTGCCCCTTGTGTAGTACTATGCCCTGCACCTTCTCTCGTACGGGCATACTACACCTATTCCAATTAGTGTTCCAGACTTCCCAGTATAGTGGGCCCGAGAAGGTTGGGTCCGGGTTGTCTAGTACACTTGGGGGGCGGGCTTACTACATTACTTATAGGTTATAATTAGTGGCTGTTCTCTAGGGGGTTGTGCCCCCCTTGATTGTTTCCATATGCAATGTAACACACATATAGTTAACAATACACCAGCTGCTATGATAATCCACAGCAACACCGAGAGTCCTGACCACTGCAGTATGGTCCAACATCCTGGCCACCACCAAAAACACTGCTTCTCCTCCTTTGATAAGGTTAAAATTTTGTCAGCACCATCCTGTAGTGTGTATTGTAAGTGTGTCCAACTGTTGGCGCTTGCAGCAAGTTGCTCTTGTAATCTTTGCGTACTTTTGTCCATCTTGTGTGTCCATTGAATATCCACAGTGAAATTTGGTATTGTCCAAACCAATTCAACTACTTGGTACGGTATGGGGTAGTGGGTGCTGGTTTGATTGTTTACAACAATTAAGTCCACTGATCCATTGGTGCACCATAGTCCAGGTGGCAGTGTATAGAAGTTCATAATTTTGTCATACACTGGAAGGATTTTGCCTCCTAGTGTTATATTGCAGGATTGCATACATTCCCAACAGAATACACCGTACCCCATATACATTACCCCTAAATGCCCCCCCTTTGCAAAAGGCCATTGATCCTGCTCCTCCATAGTCATAGGAGAGTGGCACATCCATATTCCTCCTCTGGATATACAACTGCTTAATGTGATGACAGTCCAATTCTTCTAATCTCAAGAGATCAGCAACATCACCAGGTCAACATATAACTCAGATCTTACCCAACAATCACGTAGTTGCCAGTTCTTTAGTAGCTACTATCTAAAGGTTTATTTATAAGAGAAAAGAATAAGGAGAGATTTTAAATGGTCAAGGAAAACAAATACATACACTCATTGCAAAGTTCTTGGTTCAGATTTGTAGCAGTGACGTTACAGACTGCTGGCTTGTAAAGTCTCTGGTAACTTCCAAAATATTGGAAGGTCCTCAGTCCATTGGTTGAAATGCTTCTTTTAGTGGATGTCCATAGTCCAGAGATCAGAGCAGGAAAGAGGCAAAATGGAGATGCTTCGAAACCTTTTCCCATGTGGAGGGAATGCTCTTATTCTTAGTTTGTGGGAAATTACAGGCACAAGATGGAGTCTAGGGTCACATGAGCAAGTCACATGTCCTTACATGCTTTGATGACTCACAGGAACAGCCATTACCCATATTCTGGCTAAGGCATACACAGGAAGGCTCATCAAACGAGGACAAACTTCTTCTATGGCCCATTGTGTTCTTCAATGGGCCATCAACTTGAATGGTCCATTCGCAATGTGCTGGCTAGACTGGATATAAACTACCTTGTCGGCGTTACCCCAGGAGCAAACACATTTGAAATACTGGTATGTAGTCAATATTCATAACTTTACATACAAAGATGATACATGCATACAAACAGGATAATCATATCTAATAGATATACTTTGTATCAAATTTGTTGTAATTGTCTAACAGTGTCAATATTAATGATATAAGTCAGTGGCTCTCAACCTTTCCAGACTACTGTAAGCCTTTCAGGAGTCTGATCTGTCTTGCGTACCCCCAAGTTTCACCTCACATAAAACTATTTGCTTACAAAATCAGACATAAAATACAAAAGTGTCACAGCATTCTATGGTAAAAATGAGAAAGCAAGCGATTTTTCAGTTATTACTGAAAAATCGCTTGCTTTCTCATTTTTACCAATGAATTATAAAATACATTAATTGGAATATTGCTCCTCCAGGGGAATCAGCTGACCCCTGCTGAGCTGTGCCTGTAGTAGGAAGAGAGCCTGAGCCATAAGCCCTTGTATCAGAGGCCTGGTGTGAGGCCTGGGCTAAAGTCGTTGTCAAAGCTTTTCTGATATAAAGCAAAGACAAGCAGTGAGCAAGAGGCAGGACCTGCTCACAGAATGTGTCAAGAACAGGGCTGATATTGCAGAAATACAAATCCCTAAAAAGTGCAAGGCACAAAGTATTCACACAAACACATCCCGATATCAAGTGGTACCAGAACATCTTGATATCAAGGATGGTACAAAAACATTCCCCAAGGATAACAGGAACACACTGACCCCTCCTAAAAGATAAGGTCAGGATGACAGTACGTAATAGAGATGTTTTGATCGCACCAACATATACAAGGTGAGGGGTAATAACTAGCCACATCAAGGGGCAGTAACTAACTATGTCAGAGGGGCAGTACTAACTTGTTTGTATCGTGGTATAAAGATGTATCTCAGAAGGAGTCTGTTTGTCTAGCATAGGGAGAAACGGAAAGACCCGCCGCTCACTGAGCTGCATCCATTGTCAGGAGTATACATGTATTAGTGGTCCTGTAGAGTCTGCTGGATACTAGTACCGTGCTTCATCAACAATAAACCTGGCCGGGTGTCTTCATACCTTAACAGCTCTCGTGGTCATTGGACAGTTTGCTTGAGGTCTGCTGTGCCAGCTGTCTGCGCAGAGCTGGGACAGCACATAGGGAGAACACAGAGAGAACACACACATGCAGCCAAACATCTAACCACAATGCTTACCTAGTAACTTGGATTGGCTGGCCCCAGGCCTCTAGCTCTTAAGGGAAAGACAACCTGTTTCATTACTAAAGTGTCTAGAAGTGGCTCTGGTCACTCCAGGTGTGGGGTCAACAGTGCCACAGCGAGAGGAGCTCAGCACCAGTGTCCTGTCTCCTCAGTGTGAGGGCTCTATGTGTGCCACACAAATCACATGCTTGTCTCCAGGGCTGTCCTTACCCATACACAAAGTATGCAGCTGCATAGGGCACCAGGAAATTTGGAGCACCAAATTTCCTGGTGCCTTGCACAGCTGCGTGTTGCTCCAGCCTCTGCTCCGCCTCTTCCCCAGCCCCACCCTGCCCCTTCTCCAAAGCCTCCGCCCCACCCTGCCTCTTCTTGCTCCAAGCCCTTCCCTGCCCCAGCCCCACCCCTTCCCACCTCTGCTCCACCCCAGGCCCGCCCCTGCTCCACCCCAGCCCCGTCCCCACTCCCCTGAGGACTGCAGCAGGGCCACACCTGCACTCACCTGCAGCGGGAAGTGCAGCAGCCTGGCCCAAGCCATGTCACCGGTGAGTGCTGAGGAGTGATTCCCTCCTGTCCCCTAAGCCAGCCCCGCCCTCCCTCCCCCCCGCAGAGGCCTGGAGCCAGCCTTCCCTTCCACCCCCCCCCCCCGCCACGGAGGCCTGCCCTACCCTGCAGGGAGGGGCTGCGTAGGGCCCCAGAATAGCTAGGGATGGCCCTGCTTGTCTCTAATTGTCTGCCTACCAACCTCCTGAGTCTTTCAGTTTCCAGATACCTCCCTCCCCTTTAAAAACAGTGGTGGCTGACATTTTCCTGCTTGCATAAAGGTGTAGCTGTTATTTATTATCCAGCCAGCTGCTTTACTCTCAGGTACAGAAGGTTGTAGTAAAGAGTGCTGAGCAGTAGATTTTCACACATGTTGCTGTCTAAATGACCTCCCACACACATCTGTGGATGTACTGGCACTCTACCTAGCCATTTTCACTTAGAGCAGAGATTACCTTCTGTATCTGAGCAGTGAGCTGCCCTGAGTGAGCTAATGGCATGAGTCCATGACGTGCATCAGTGTCCCTCATGGGAAGGCAGTGATGTGGTGTTATCAGGTGCCCAGCCAGGCAGCTCACATTACATTTTGGGGGGAAAATCTGGAACTGGAGTGTGTTGGGGTCACTGTGTGGTAATCTTTAAGGCTGGTAAGAGCCAAGGGGTGGCTGTCTGGCTGCAGCATTCCCAGACATGACTCTGAGTGACATATATGCTGGAGACTGCTTGTGGGCACATCCCCTAGTCTGCTTCTTTAGTGGGTGTTGGTGAGGCAGGTCTGCCCCTGCCTACACTGTTTGGTGGTGGTGTCCTGCCCCACTCTCTTCTGCAGCAGCAAGACCAGCCCCAGCCCCTCCAACCTACCCTTGGGGCTAGGATGGCCCAAGGCACTGTGCTAACAGCCTGGGTTGGTGTCAGGGATGGACTGAGACCCCCCTGGCCCAGCTCCTGAGAGGAGGACCCTGCTTTGATCCCCAGAGCTCCCTGACCCCATCTGAAAATGCCCCATGTCCCTCCACTGGGGCTCAGTGCCAGTGCTGGGGAGGGGGAGATGAAGGCACCAGGCAGAGCCCCGCAGAGAGGCCACATTAGCCCAGCTCCAGCTCCCTTAGCACCTCTTCCCACTCCACCCCCTGCCTCAGGGAGATGTGGTATGTGCAGGAGCCTTGCACCACAGGAGTGGGATGGGGGGAGCTGCTGTTCACTATGGCCCTGCTGTAGGCACCCCCTCCCCTTGGCCTGGCCAGGCCCCTGCCCTGTGGGGAGCTGCTTTGGCCCCAGAATCAATACAGTCCAGTTCCCCCTGTCCTGGAGCCAGCACTGCCAGGCAGCCCCATCAGGGAAGAAATATGTTCTGGTGGTAATAAAATTCCACCACTCACTATCCAAAGGCAGTGGCTCTGTCGTCCATCAAGGCAGACACCACAGCAGATGTGTTGCTGATCAGTTTCAGCAGAGTGAGATTCCTGTGCGAGGTCCTTTCAAACCAGGGGTCTAATTTCATGTCAGCCCTTCTCTGGTGCTTGTGGGAGAAATTGTTTCTAACCCTTGAAAGCCTACCCTGAGAGTGGCTGCTGCTGCCCTGTGCGTGTCCGTCTGCCTTCCTGAGGCGGCAGCGCAGACTGCTGTAAGGGCGGGGGGAACGGTCCAATTCATCTCAATGGAGTGTTGACTCTGAAATGTAAAGATGACAAATAATTGTAGATATTGCTAATGCAGCTGATCATTTTATCAAAAGCATCCAGCTAATGTGCTTTCCCTGGAACCCATAACTGCTCTCCACACCAAGAGCCCCATCCACCTTCCTCCTCTCCAGTCACTTCCCTGATTGGCAGGTCAAACAGCTATCACAGAATCATCGCATCATAGAATATCAGAGTTGGAAGGGACCTCAGGAGGTTATCTAGTCCAACCCCCTGCTCAAAACAGGACCAATCCCCAACTAAATCATCCCAGACAGGGCTTTGTCAAGCCTACCTTAAAAACTTCTAAGGAAGGAGATTCCACCACCTTCCTAGGTAACGCATTCCAGTCTTTCACCACCCTCCTAGTGAAAAAGTTTTTCCTAATATCCAACCCAAACATCCCCCACTGCAACCTGAGACCATTACTCCTTGTTCTGTCATCTGCTACCACTGAAAACAGTCTAGATCCATCCTCTTTGGAACCCCCTTTCAGGTAGTTGAAAGCAGCTATCAAATCCCCCCTCATTCTTCTCTTCCTCAGACTAAACAATCCCAGTTCCCTCAGCCTCTCCTCATAACTCATGTGTTCCAGTCCCCAAATCATTTTTGTTGCCCTCCACTGGACTTTTCCAATTTTTCCACATCCTTCTTGTAGTGTGGGGCCCAAAACTGGACACAGTACTCCAGATGAAGCCTCACCAATGTCGAATAGAGGGGAACGATCACGTCCCTCGATCTACTGGCAATGCCCCTTCTTATACATCCCAAAATGCCATTGGCCTTCTTGGCAACAAGGGCACACTGTTGACTCAGATCCAGCTTCTCGTCCACTGTAACCCCGAGGTCCTTTTCTGCAGAATTGCTGCCTAGCCATTCGATCCCTAGTCTGTAGCGGTGCATGGGATTCTTCCGTCCTAAGTGCAGGACTCTTCACTTGTCCTTGTTGAACCTCATCAGATTTCTTTTGGCCCAATCCTCAAATTTGTCAAGGGCCCTCTGTATCCTATCCCTACCCTCCAGCGTATCTACCTCTCCTCCCAGTTTAGTGTCATCTGCAAACTTGCTGAGGGTGCAATCCACACCATCCTTCAGATCATTTATGAAGATATTGAACAAAACCGGACCCAGGACCCACCCTTGGGGCACTCCACTTGATACCGGCTGCCAACTAGACATGGAGCCATTGATCACTACCCATTGAGCCCGACAATCTAGCCAGCTTTCTATCCACTTTATCGTCCATTCATCCAGCCCATACTTCTTTAACTTACTGGCAAGAAAATTGTGTGAGACAGTGTCAAAAGCTGTGCTAAAGTCAAGGAACAACACGTCCACTGCTTTCCCCTCATCCACAGAGCCAGTTATCTCGTCATAGAAGGCAATTAGATTAGTCAGGCATGACTTTCCCTTGGTGAATCCATGCTGACTTGGTGAATCCATGATCACTTTCCTCTCCTCTAAGTGCTTCAGAATTGATTCCTTGAGGACCTGCTCCATGATTTTTCCAGGGACTGAGGTGAGGCTGACTGGCCTGTAGTTCCCAGGATCCTCCTTCTTCCCTTTTTTAAAGATGGGCACTACATTAGCCTTTTTCCAGTTGTCCGGGACCTCCCCCGATCGCCATGAGTTTTCAAAGATAATGGCCAATGGCTCTGCAATCACATCCGCCAATTCCTTTAGCACTCTCGGATGCAACGCATCCAGCCCCATGGACTTGTGCTCATCCAGCTTTTCTAAATAGTCCTGAACCACTTCTTTCTTCACAGAGGGCTGGTCACCTCCTCCTCATGCTGTGCTGCCCAGTGCAGTAGTCTGGGAGCTGACCTTGTTCGTGAAGACAGAGGCAAAAAAAGCATTGAGTCCATTAGCTTTTTCCACATTCTCTGTTTAGCGCCTCCTCTCCCCAGTGCAGCCGGTTCCACCATATGGTGCCGGAGATTGTGTTCCTTTGTTGTTGTTGTTTTTTTTTCTGTGTTCCCCTTTGTTGGTGCCCTCCTCTCCCGCATCCAGTCTGGGGGTGGAGGGGTGGCCTCTTTTCCCTCCCCAGTTTCCCTTCCTTGTTCTTTTCCATAGTGCCTGTTCCCATCCCTCCCTCTGAATGGTGGGTATAGCTGTGGGTGGAGCCCCCTTGGTCATTGCTCCTGCCCCCCCCAGCCTTCTCCCCCACCTACCTCAGCGGTGGCACAGATAGGGATTCCGCTGTTGCTGTGACCTCTGACCCCTCCACCTCTGGGGGAGCCCCCTTGGCCAGTGGGAAGGGCCAGGATAAAAAAAAAGGGCAAGGGCCCTGCCCAGAAGGGGAAACCTCCCATGGTGGGGGCTCTCCACTCTGCCACAGCTGCTTTGTCAGCCTCGGCTCCCTCTCTTCTCCTCCTCCTCCCCCCATTGTTCCCTCCACCAACTCTAGGGGTGCCAATTCCTTGGCCCCCAGAGCATATGGCTATGCCCCCCCCACTTACCATCTGGCCCAGCCACCTCCCATGGTACCATCTCTGGAGGCTGGGCCCCTTTCCCACCCTCACCAGAAAACATGGCATTCGCTGCCTCCTGGTGTCAGCCTCGCCCCACATGGAGACCTACGTGTGAGCGATGGCAACGGTGGTCGGGCCCACAGACATGGTAGCGGCCTCTAAGATGTATGGGAAGGTGGTTTTCTTCCTGGCATTGCAGGCCCAGGAGGCGGTGGAGAGGGGCCTGGCGGTAGGGGGCCTCCATGTCCCACTAGAGCCATTGGAAGACCTGGGCACACAGGTGGTGTTTACCTCCGTTCCACCCTTCCTCCCCAACACCACCCTTCTGCCTTTCATTGGGCTGTAAGGACCCCGCCCTCTGCCATGTACTATTGTTCCACCGGCAGCTGCAGATCCACATGGGATCTGTGGCACATGGGACCCCCGAGAAGGCACCAGCCTCATCATTCTTGGCGACCCTAGCCACCCGGCTCCTGGGGTCACCCCTCCTCCTTCAGTGTCTGCGGTCGTCTCTGCTCTGGGGGTGGCTCCCCCATCATGCTCAGATGAGCGGGCGGGTCCCACCATCTATGTGAGCAGTCAAGCAGCACCGGCAGAGGAGAGGGTAGCAGGGCCATTGGTGGGGACCAATTGGGGCTTGCCTTGGCGGGAGTCTTCCCTTTCCCCTGTTGTCCTGCCTCCACCTTCCCCTGCCCCTATGCTATCACACTTGTCCCCTGGCTCTGTTTCTCCTGGCCACCCTTCCACCTCAGAGGACTGGGTGCTCACGCAGGGGGAAGCGTGGAAGGCATGGGCTCAGTAACTCCCCCTCGCTGTGGAGAGGGAGGAGACCCTCCCCCCCCCGTAAAACCATCTCTGGAGGCCCCTGTTGCCGAGTGTTCTGCCATCTCCCCCATCGGTTGGATTGGACTGAGGTCGTCATGGCAGCGGAGGAGGGTAGTACCACCCCCCTCCTAGAGTTCCCCCCCAAGGGGGCCTCAGATAATGTCCCCCTCGCCTCCTTTCCATCTGTGCCCCCTGTTGCTCCCGAGGTGGTTATTACCTCAGCTGCTGGTGGGGAGGACTTCGTTGAGGCAGGTGGGGATTTCACCTCTATTTCTGAGGAGATCGAGGCCCTGGGACTCATGCCAATTGCCCAGGGGGTGGAGGACCCCCTGTTGAAGGGCCTCATTCAGGGCGGTTGTCACCAGCTGTCCCCGCCTCCTCTTTTTCCATCTCCCCAGGCCACCATCCCCGCTCCCATCATTGAGGCGCCCTTGGGTCCGTCCACCTGCCCGGATGCGCTCGGCACCTTACTTGTGGCCTCTGCGCCCATTGTGGCGATGGCCAGTGCTGTGCAGTTGGGCCTCAGGCCCCCAGGTGTCCCTCCTCTTGGGGCGGGGTGGTTGGCCCTTTTGTCATCTGTTCCCTCCAGTGCTGTGACCGTGGGTGCTAAGTTTGTTGAGGTGCCTGGATCTGGCACTGTTTAGTGGCCCCTCTTCCTCTCTGCCCTTTTAGCCTCCGTGGTCTGTTGGGAGGCACCGCATCCCATTGGCCTTACCACTGGGGCCCCTGATTCTATCCCTGTCCCTGACCCAGATTCCTGCCCTGTCCCTATCCCCGCTCCTGCCCCTGTTGTTGACCATGTCCCTCTTTCCTCTATCTCCCCTGTTGTTGCCACCCCCCAGGGTTGCCTCATTCTCTTTCTGTGATGGCCCCCCAGAGGTGGTTTTTGTGTTTCCTTCTCCTGGCCCACCTGGGCCTGTTGTTCCCCCTCCGCTGCAGTCCCCAGCACTGGGGTTTGGCCACGGGGCCAGTATGGGGACCCAACCGAGGGACAGTCAGGGCTCTCTGACCTCAGCCCCCCAAGTACCGTGAGACGAGCTGCAATCTTTCTTACTGGATACCCGTGGTTCCAGGAACAGGGTGCAGCTCACTCTCCAGTGCTGGGGAGACTCATCTTGTCCTCTGGGCTTTGAGGGCCATTTTGGGGGAAGGCAAAGGGACTGGGACGCAGGACCCACTTCTTCCGTGACTCCCTGATGGCTTTCAGGGTTTGGTCACAGTTTGCTGCAGGGACCAATGGGGACCACTAGCATGTCTGTCCCGGAGGATCCTCCCCAGTCCTCCTTATGCTGCCGACAATCTTTGCCACTCTGAACACCCGGGGCTGTAGGGTGGGTCTCCACAGGTGTCAGGTGCTCTCCTTCCTTTGGGAAGGGGGGTACTTGGTAATCTTCCTGCAGGAGACCCACATGGACCCGGTTTCTGAAGCTAGCTGCCAGATGGAGTGGGGGGACAGGGTGTACTTTAGCTACCGTTGATTAGGACAATTGGTTGCAAATGGTTTATTTACCTGCAAGCCTTTCTGTGCTCTTGTGAGCCAGCCCAGGAAGCATGGAGGCTGGGGTCTCACAGGACATGTGAACATGTCACCTGATACTGGAATCCATCTTAAAGCTGGTCCTTTTCCATTTAGAAGGAGGGGTGAGGACCCAGAGAGACAAAAGTTTCCTGCCTTGTGCCAAAGCTATAAAAGGGGCTGGAACAGAACAAAGGAGGCTGCCAATCATGAGAACACCCCTGCTTTCCACCTAAGATGTCTGCTGGAACTAACAAGGACTGTACCAGGGGAAAGGATTGGGCCCAGACTAGGAAGGAGTCTAGTCTGTAAAAGAAGCTTATTGGAACATCTCTGAGGGTGAGATTTTACCTGTAATCAGTTTCTTAATGTATTAAGCTTAGACTTGCATGGTTTTGCTTTATTTTGCTTGGTAACTTACTTTGTTCTGTCTGTTATTACTTTAAACCACTTAAATCTTACTTTTTATACTTAATAAAATCACTTTTGTTTATTAATGAACCCAGAGTAAGTGATTAATACCAGGGGAGCAAACAGCTGTGCATATCTCTCTATCAGTGATATACAGGGTGAACAATTTTGAGTTTACCCTGTATAAGCTTTATACAGAGTAAAATGGATGTATTTGGGGGTTTGGATCCCATGGGAACTGGGTGTCTGGGTGCTGGAGACAGGTGACCTGCTGAGTAGTTTTTGGTTAAAGTCTGCAGCTTTGGGGGCATGGACCAGACCTGGGGTCTGTGTTGCAGCAGGCTAGCGTGTCTGGCTCAACAAGGCAGGGTTCTGGAGTACCAAGCTGGCAGGGAAAGTGGGCTCAAAGGTAATCTCAGCACATCAGGTGACAGTCCCAAGGGGATCTCTGTGACCAAACCTATCACAGGGGGCAATAACTGAGACTGTGCCTTTATTTGATTTTCTTCTGATATGTAACAGAGGCATGAAAATTTGGGGGCCTAGATGTTTGTTTGTGTTTGTTTTGGGGAGGGAAGATACATTTATGTTGCCTCTTTTTATATTAAAAATCCTGTCTAGCCTGGGGAACTCATGCTTTGGCTTTGTCTAGACTAAAGTTGGTGGTCCTGTTTGATCATAAATGCTAATTGTGTTGATAACTGAGACTCTCCACAAATGTTTGTTCTGGGGCACAAAGTTTTGTGGTTTGCCTGAGGCTGAGCCACTATGTCCTGATACTTCACAAATGTTTGCATCTAAATTAGCAGTTGCGAGTGTGGTCGTGTGCAAGCGCTGGGAGAGAGCTCGGCACAGCAGCAAGAGCATAACAGACCTACATGAGGGGATTAGCTCCAAGCGGCTGGAGCCTGTTTACACTAGCACTTTAAAGCTGTCAAGGTTCCTTCCCCACTCTGAACTCTGGTGTACAGCTGTGGGAACCCGCATGAAAGACCCCCTAAGCTTATTTCTAGCAGCTTAGGTTAAAAACTTCCCCAAGGCACAAAATCTTTGCCCTTGGACTAGGATATGCTGCCACCACCAAACACTTTAACAAAGAACCAGGGAAAAAGACCACTTGGAGTTCCTCTTCCACCAGCTATCCCCCCAAGCCCTTACACCCCCTTTCCTGAGGAGGCTTGAGAATAAACAAGTTGAGCACAGACCAGCTTGGGTTTCTTAGGACCCTAAAAACCCAATCAGATTCTTAAAAAAACAGAACTTTATTAGAAGAACAAAACAAAGATAAAAGAAACACTCTTTAAAATTAGAATGGAAGATAATCTCACAGGCAGTCAGCTTCAAAACATAGAGAATCCCTCTAGGCAAAACCTTAAGTTACAAAAAGACACAGAAACAGGAATACACATTCCCTCCATCACAGCAAATTTACAAGCCAAAAAACAAAGAAAACCTAACACATTTTCTAGATAGATTACTTACTAACTTTACAGGAGTTGGAGAGCTTGCATCCTTGATCTGTTCCCAGCAAAGGTATCACACAGAAAGACACACGAAAATCTTTCCCCCCTCTCCAGATTTGAAAGTATCTTGTCCCCTCATTGGTCATTTTGGGTTAGGTGCCAGCAAGGTTACCTTAGCTTCTTAACCCTTTACAGGTGAAAGGGTTTTGCATCTGGCAAGGAGGAATTTTATAGCACTGTATACAGAAAGGTGGTTACACTTCCCTTTATATTTATGACAGAAGTGCTCTGACTTGCTGCGCTCAAGGAGGTGATTTTTCACCCCCCTGAGCCAGCAAGTTAGAGCACTATAAAATGTAAGTGTAGCCAAGCTCTAAGATAACAGGAGAACTGGTGAAATGATAACATTACAAAAGTCAAGAGACAGAAAATTGAGCAATGGAGAGGGGGAAGGGATTTTAAAATCAGACTGAAAAACTCTGTTTTGTCTGATTTTGTTAACACCTATTTTTAGCTCTTAGCAGGCTGGTCAGAAACACAGTCCCACAAGTGATTTCAGTACCAATTGAGCATTTAAAATAACAGGTTTTATTAGGAAACTCTATTTAGCTCTTTCTGTGAACAGTAGAGAGTTAGGGAGGGGGAACCACAACTCCTGGCTAGAACATCTGTCCCCACCCCTCTTACTTTCACAGTGCTCTGGCATTCGAGCCCCTGGCTTAACAAAGTCCTTTCAGCTGAGGGTGACCCACTCATTTGGGACAAGTTAAGCACAGTCCTGCTTCCCTGTATTCATACAATAACGCCAACAACATTGGTAACTGCATTTCACTACCCCTAAAGTGATTTGTAACCCAACACCAGCCAAAGTTGATTATTTTGAGCGACACTGCTCTATCTGCTGGATATCTAAGTGGAGTAGGCATGTTCATGTAAATACAGTTTGCTCCTGAATGAATCCTCTCCCCCTCCCAGCTAGCTGTCAGGGGAGAATTCATTCAGTTCATTTAGACCCCTCTTACATCCTCCCCCCAGCTGAGAATTTGTTGTCCCAGCAAATCACGCTCCAGATTATACCACCTGCATGAGTTCTCCTCAAAGGGTCTGAGGAAACTCACTATGACTGCCATAGAGTTAAGAGGTGCATCTGTGTGAATTCCTCTCCCACCATGAGCAGGGGGGTACAAGCTGCCATACTCACTCCGCTGTCCAGGCTCCTGCCAGCTGCTCCTGCTGGTCACCTGCTTGCTGCTCCTGCCTCTCTGCTGTGCCCTCTGCAGGTCAGCCTCTTAGTGATTTTCAGCTCTTAGGAGGCTGGGCAGAAACATAAACCTACCACAACTTATTTTAGCTCTGATCCTAATGAAGTCTATTTAGCTCTTTCTTTAAACAGGGGGGAGGAACAGGTTAAACTGGGGGCAGAGGGGATCCTTGGGGAGGGTCCACACCTCCTGGCTGGGACAACTGTGCCCACCTCTCTTACTTTCACAGGCCTCTGGCAATGCTATGTAGCGAATGTTAGTGAGACCATTCCTGGCTACTGTGTCCACTCCGGTGTACAAAGGGCAGTTACAAACTGTCAGGATCCCAAAGAACTGCAAGAAGGTATGGAGAACTGGGAAGCTGGCCTAACAGTGAGAGACTAATGAAGTTCAATCTATTTAGTTTATTGAAGAGAGGATTAAGAAGTGACTTGGTCTCAGTTGTACCTACCTGGGAAAGGTTTCAGAGTAACAGCCGTGTTAGTCTGTATTCGCAAAAAAAAAGAGGAGTACTTGTGGCACCTTAGAGACTAACCAATTTATTTGAGCATAAGCTTTCATGAGCTACAGCATCCGATGAAGTGAGCTGTAGCTCACGAAAGCTTATGCTCAAATAAATTGGTTAGTCTCTAAGGTGCCACAAGTACTCCTTTTCTGTCTACCTGGGAAAGAGATTTCCAAGAGCAGAGGGCTCTCCAATCCAGCAGACAAAGGCAGAACAAGATCCAATGGCTGGGAGCTGAAGCCAGACAAATTCAGTTTGAAGGAAGGTACAGATTTAAAACAGGGAGGGTAATTAGCTGTGGGAACAGCTCATCTAGGGCCATGGAGGGAGGAGGTGTCTCCTGAAAGGCATGCTCTAGCTCAGCAAGACATTTTGGGCTGGGTGCAGGAGCCACTGGGTGTATTCTCTGGGCCAAGCTCTGCAGGAGAACAGACCAGCTATCCCAGTGCTCCTTTCTGGCCTCAGAACCTAGGAAATGAAGCAGTAATGGATGTTAGAGGTGCAGCAAGAGGACAGACTGGTGGTTAGTGCCCACAAGCTGCTGGAGAAAGTCCTCACCCCAGAGGTAATTCCTGCATCCAACTGTCTCTATCAGCTGGGCCATACACGCTCACACTCCATGACCATTAGATGACAGCAGCTGCAGTGACAAGGAGCAGGAGTGCAGTGATCTGGCCCGTACTCTGGGCAGAGATAGGGAATTGTGCTTTATGTGGGGGGAGGGGACATTTAACACAATAAGGAACCAGCAGTGACCAGAGCCTGACGCTAACACAGCTCATCAAAGGAGATGGACAAGTTTTAGCAGCCTTGACCTTTCCAGGGGAGGTGGAGGATGCATGGCTTCTGGCTTGTGTTACTGCGGTGGGAGGGGGGATGTAGTGATGAGAGAAAAAGGCACTGACAAGTTCACTCCAGACAGGCTGCTGAGATTGGGGAGGAGGAGCTCATTGATGCACAGATACATCCCAAGCACCGAGCCAGAGCCCTGTGCTTTGCAATGGGCAGAGCACAGGTGAAGGTGAAGGATAACAGCACAGTGGAGACTTTCAATCCATTTCCTGACATAGCACATCTGTAATATGGCTGCAAAGGGTGCACAGAGTAGCAGTGAGTCAGTTCCCTGGAACACTAGTCCCTAGACTGGCACTAGTGCAGGTAGAGCTGCCAACTTTCAATTGCACAAAACAGAACACTCCTGCCCCACCCCTGCCTTGAGGCACCTTTGCCGAGGCCCTGCCCCCACTCGCTCCATCCCCACGTGCTCTGTTGCTCACCCTCCCCCACCCTCACTCACTTTCACTGGGCTGGGGCGGGGGCTTGGGGTGCAGGAGGGGGGTGAGGGCTCCGGCTGGGGGTGCAGGCTCGTGGCGGGGCTGGGGATGAGGGGTTTCAGATGCAGGAGGGGGCTCCAGGCTGGGGCCAAGGGGTTCAAAGTGTGGCAGGGGGTGTGGGCTCTGGGATGGGGCTGGGGATGAAGGGTTTGGGGTGAAGGAGGGGGCTCTGGGTTGGGGCAGGAGGTTGGAGTGGGATGGGACTGGGGATGGGGGCTCCGGCTGGGGGTGTGGGCTCTGGGGTGAGGGTGGGGATAAGGCGTTTTGGGGTGCAGGAGGGGGCTCAGGGCTGGGACAGGGTATTGTGGGGGGTGCAGGCTCTGGGAGGGAGTTTGGGTGTGGGAGGGGACTCTGGGCTGGGGCAGGGAGTTGGGGTGCGGGAGGGGGCTCGGGGTGCCAGGTCCCAGTGGTGCTTACCGCGGCTCCCAGGAAGCTGATGCCAGGTCCCTGCAGTGCAGCCCCATGGCACATGGGCAGCCAGAAAGGCCCAGCATGCTGTGCTTGTGCCCGCAGACACCACCCCCGCAGCTCCCATTGGTTGCAGTTCTCAGCCAATGCGAGCTGCAGAGCCAACACTAGATACAGGGACAGCGCACAGAACTTCCCTGGCTGCCCATGTGCCTTGGGGCCACAAGGACCTGGCGGCTGCTTCCAGGAGCCTTGCAGAGCTAGGGCAGGCAAGGAGCATGCCTTAGCCCTGAACCCCCGCTGCGCTGCTGACTGGACTTTTAAGGTCTGCTGACAGGAGCCGCCAGGGTACCTTTTGACCAGGTGTTCCACTTGAAAACAGGACACCTGGCATCCCTAAGTGCAGGTAATGAGAGCCCACAAGGGTCCATGATTGCACCATGCCTAACCACGCCATGTGGAGACCACTGGATCCGGCCATGCATTTGGCATAGCACAGGGGTGGGCAAACTTTTTGGCCGGAGGGCCACATCAGGGTTCTGAAACTGTATGGAGGGCCGGGTAGAGAGGGCTGTGCCTCCCCAAACAGCCTGGCCCCTGCCCCCATCTGCCCCCTCCCACTTCCTGCCCCCTGACTGCTCCCCTCAAAACCCGCAACCCATCCAACCCTGACTCTCCTTGTCCCCTGACCACCCTCTCCCAGGACTCCCTGCCCCTAACCATCCCCCCTGGACTCCACACCCTATCCAATCCCCCCTGTCCCCTGACTGCCCCGACCCCTATCCACACCCCTGCCTGCTGACAGTCCCCACCCCGCAGGACCCCCATGCCTATCCAACTGCTCCCTGTCCCCTTTGCCCCTTATCCAACCCCCCCACTCCCTTTCCCCTTACCATGTTGCTCAGAGAACCAGGACTGCCAGCCGCGCCGCCCAGCCAGAGCCAGCCGCACCACCCAGCCAGAGCCAGCCACGCCGCCATGCAGTCTAGAGCACAGGGGCAGGCCGGCAGCTCTCGCACCCATGCTGCCCAGCAGGAGCTTGCAGCCCTGCTGCCCAGAGTGCTGACGGCACAGCGAGCTGAGGCTGCAGGGAAGGGGGGACAGTGGGGGAAGGGCCGGGGTCTAGCCTCCTTGGCTGGGAGCTCAAGGGCCGGGCAGGAGGGTCCCGCACGTCGGATGTGGCCCACAGGCTGCAGTTCGCCCACCTCTCGCTTAGCGTGTGTTGCTATACAGAGATGGGGAATACACCGCAGCTTCGTGAAGGCCTCTGCCTAGAGCCCTGACACTCAGACACCTCCATCAGCCAGACAAGGATCTGACCACAACCTTGCGAACAGGGCCCCAGACAACCCTGGATTCCTGGGCAGAATCATAGAGTCATAGAATCATAGACTTTAAGGTCAGAAGGGACCATTATGATCGTCTAGTCTGAACTCCTGCACAACGCAGGCCACAGAATCTCACCCACCCACTCCTGTAACAAACCCCTAATCTATGTCTGAGCTATTGAAGTCCTCAAATCGTGGTTTAAAGACTTCAAGGAGCAGAGAATCCTCCAGCAAGTGACCCATGCCCCATGCTGCAGAGGAAGGCGAAAAAAACCCAGGGCTTCTGCCAATCTGCCCTGGAGGAAAATTCCTTCCTGACCCCAAATAATCAGCTAAACCCTGAGCATATGGGCAAGACTCACCAGCCAGATACCCAAGAAAGAATTCTCTGTAGTAACTCAGATCCCACCCATCTAACATCCCATCACAGGCCATTGGGCCTATTTACCATGAATATTTAAAGATCAATTAATTACCAAAATCATGTTATCCCATCATACCATCTCCTCCATAAACTTATCAAGCTTAGTCTTGAAGCCAGATATGTCTTTTGCCCCCACTGCTCCCCTTGGAAGGCTGTTCCAGAACTTCCCTCCTCTGATGGTTAGAAACCTTTGTCTAATTTCAAGTCTAAACTTCCTGGTGGCCAGTTTATATCCATTTGTTCTTGTGTAAGCAGTGTCAGAATGAGCTCCACCCTGACATCTGGTGGTGAGGTGTGGCAAGTTGTGGAAAAGAACTTCAGGGGCTGATCTCATTTGCATAGGCACACCCACCCCGCTTAGAATGAGGCCATAGCTGCCCAAATGGTCACTTTGGCTGCTGTGGGATCCCCAGTGTCTCTGTTATTGAGGCAGGAAGAATAAATTGTTATTATCCTGATTATGGGAACTGTGCTTGGAACTGTACTTGGCCTTTTGTTATGATGGAGGGACTGACCATCAACTAAGTAGCACTTGCTAGGCAAGGGTCATGGGTTCCAAAACTCTGTGAATTGAGAGAGGTTGGGGGCAAGTATTAATACTTGGTGGCATAGGCCCCTTAGTGAGGGCCTTACATGCTAATTGCACTTCCTCCTATCTCCACTGTGGAATATCAGAGCTAATTTTGATTTCATTAGAAGTCTAGTTACAGACTGCTGAGTTCACTTTGGGCTAATAGTGCACCAGTACTGAGGCTCCCCTACTACAAGCTGAATTCACCAAAGAGCTGAACTGACTAAGAGCTGAAATCACTGAGTGTTGTGTTAAGTAGTGGGGGAGCCTGAAGATATATTGTGGAGCAGTTTGCGGGACGGCTGGAGTGCCTTGTGGACAGGCTGGTGGAGCAGTTCATAGGACGGCGGGAGCTGCTGGTGGGCCGCGGAGCTGAGCGAAGCAGTTCGTGGGGCAGCTGGCGGAGCGGAGCGAAGGCCTATGGAGCTGTGGGGCGCTCAGCTTCAGATCATGTAACGTGCCTCTTACCCCCGCCCCCATCTCCACCCAGGTTGGGAGGTAAAGCTCTGCAGATAAACTTTCGAACTCTGGGGCTGCCCTGACCAGGGACAGAGGCTTTTGGGTCATTGGACTTTTGGGACTTTGGGTGATTTGGGGTTGCTGGACTCAAGAACCAAAGAGAAAGGGCATGCCCCAATTTGCTTGGGGTGGGTTTTTTGCTCATGGGTTGTGTTATGAATCCTGTTGGTGGTATTTCCCCAACATAATGCCACATTGTTTCTCTCTGTTATTAAAAGGCTTTTTGCTACACTCAGACTATGTGCTTGCGAGAGGGGAAGTATTGCCTCTTGGAGGCGCCCAGCTGGGGTGGTATATATTTGTCTCAGGTCACTGGGTGGGGGCTCGAGCCGGTTTGCATTGTGTTATTGGAATGGATCCCCTAGATATTGAACCCGGCCCTTGTTGCTGCCAGCTCTGACGGGCAGAAGGGTTACACTTGTGTCCACACTGGTACTGAGCTTAAATAATTCCTCTCCCTCCGTGGTATTTATCCCTCTGATATATTTATAGAGAGCAATCATATCTCCCCTCAGCCTTCTTTTGGTTAGGCTAAACAAACCAAGCTCTTTGAGTCTCCTTTCATAAGACAGGTTTTCCATTCCTCGGATCATCCTAGTAGCCCTTCTCTGTACCTGTTCCAGTTTGAATTCATCCTTCAGGGGGATGAGGTGGACGAGGCTTTCTTCTGGCAAGTTGCAGAAGCTACTAGATCGCACGCCCTGGTTCTCATGGGCGACTTCAATCATCCTGATATCTGCTGGGAGAGCAATACAGCGGTGCACAGACAATCCAGGAAGTTTTTGGAAACTGTAGGGGACAATTTCCTGGTGCAAGTGCTGGAGGAACCAACTAGGGGCGGAGCTCTTCTTGACCTGCTGCTCACAAACCGGGAAGAATTAGTAGGGGAAGCAAAAGTGGATGAGAACCTGGGAGGCAGTGACCATGAGATGATCGAGTTCAGCATCCTGACACAAGGAAGAGAGGAAAGCAGCAGAATACGGACCCTGGACTTCAGAAAAGCAGACTTTGACTCCCTCAGGGAACTGATGGGCAAGATCCCCTGGGAGAATAACATGAGGGGGAAAGGAGTCCAGGAGAGCTGGCTGTATTTTAAAGAATCCTTATTGAGGTTACAGGGACAAACCATCCCGATGTGTAGAAAGAATAGTAAATATGGCAGGTGACCAGCTTGGCTTAACAGTGAAATCCTTGCTGATCTTAAACACAAAAAAGAGGCTTACAAGAAGTGGAAGATTGGACAAATGACCAGGAATGAGTATATAAATATTGCTCGGGCATGTAGGAATGGAATCAGGAAGGCTAAATCACACCTGGAGTTGCAGCTAGCAAGAGATGTTAAGAGTAACAAGAAGGGTTTCTTCAGGTATGTTAGCAATAAGAAGAAAGCCAAGGAAAGTGTGGGCCCCTTACTAAATGAGGGAGGCAACCTAGTGACAGAGGATGCGGAAAAAGCTAATGGACTCAATGCTTTTTATGCCTCTGTCTTCACGAACAAGGTCAGCTCCCAGACTACTTCACTGGGCAGCACAGCATGGGGAGGAGGTGGCCAGCCCTCTGTGAAGGAAGAAGTGGTTCGGGACTATTTAGAAAAACTGGACCTGCACAAGTCCATGGGGCCGGATGCGTTGCATCCGAGAGTGCTAAAGGAATTGGTGGATGTGATTGCAGAGCCATTGGCCATTGTCTTTGAAAACTTATGGAGATCGGGGGAAGTCCCGGAAGATTGGAAAAAGGCTAATATAGTCCCCATCTTTAAAAAAGGGAAGAAGGATGATCCTGAGAACTACAGGCCGATCAGCCTCACCTCAGTCCCCGGAAAAATCGTGGAGCATGTCCTCAAGGAATCAATTCTGAAGCACTTAGACGAGAGGAAAGTGATCAGGAACAGTCAGCATGGATTCACCAAGGGAGAGTCATGCCTGACTAATCTAATTGCCTTCTATGATGAGATAACTGGTTCTGTGGATGAAGGGAAAGCAGTGGACGTGTTATTCCTCGACTTTAGCAAAGCTTTTGACACGGTCTCCCACAGTATTCTTGTCAGCAAGTTAAAGAAGTATGGGCTGGATGGATGCACTACAAGGTGGGTAGAAAGTTGGCTAGATTGTCGGGCTCAACAAGTAGTGATCAATGGCTCCATGTCTAGTTGGCAGCCGGTATCTAGCGGAGTGCCCCAAGGGTCGGTCCTGGGGCCAGTTTTGTTCAATATCTTCATTAATGATCTGGAGGATGGTGTGGATTGCACCCTCAGCAAGTTTGCGGAAGACACTAAACTGGGAGGAGTGGTAGATACGCTGGAGGGTAGGGATAGGATACAGAGGGACCTAGTCAAATTGGAGGATTGCGCCAAAAGAAATCTGATGAGGTTCAACAAGGACAAGTGCAGACTCCTGCACTTAGGACAGAAGAATCCCATGCACCACTACAGATTAGGGACCGAATGGCTAGGCAGCAGTTCTGCAGAGAAGGACCTAGGGGTTACAGTGGACGAGAAGCTGGATATGAGTCAACAGTGTGTCCTTGTTTCCAAGAAAGCCAATGGCATTTTGGGGTGTATAAGTAGGGGCATTGCCAGCAGATCGAGGGACGTGATCGTTCCCCTCTATTCGACATTGGTGAGGCCTCATCTGGAGTGCTGTGTCCAGTTTTGGGCCCCACACTACAAGAAGGATGTGGAGAAATTGGAGAGAGTCCAGCGAAGGGCAACAAAAATGATTAGGGGACTGGAACACATGAGTTATGAGGAGAGGCTGAGGGAACTGGGATTGTTTAGTCTACAGAAGAGAAGGATGAGGGGGGATTTGATAGCTGCTTTTAACTACCTGAAAGGTGGATCCAAAGAGGATGGATCTAGACTATTCTCAGTGATAGCAGATGACAGGACAAGGAGTAATGGTCTCAAGTTGCAGTGGGGGAGGTTTAGGTTGGATATTAGGAAAAACTTTTTCACTAGGAGGGTGGTGAAAGACTGGAATGCGTTACCTAGGGAGGTGTTGGAATCCCCTTCCTTAGAAGTTTTTAAGGTCAGGCTTGACAAAGCCCTGTTTGGGATGATTTAGTTGGGATTGGTCCTGCTCTGGGCAGGGGGTTGGACTAGATGGCCTCCAGAGGTCCCTTCCAATTCTGTTATTCTATGATTCTATGATTCTTAAAGATGGGAGACCAGAACTGCACACCAGTATTCCAGATGAGGTCTCACCAGGGCCTTGTATAACAGTACTAACACCTCCTTATCTCTACTGAAAATAACTCGCCTGATGCATCCCAAGACCACATTTACTTTTTTCACGGCCATATCACATTGGCGGCTCATAGTCATCCTGTGATCAACGAATACTCCGAGGTCCTTCTCCTCTTCTGTTACTTCCAAGTGATGCGTCCCCAGCTTATAACAAAATTTTCTGTTATTAATCCCTAAATAACCTTGCACTATTAAATTTCATCCTATTACTATTACTCCAGTTTACAAGGTCATCCAGATCTCCCTGTATGATATCCAGGTCCTTCTCTGTATTAGCAATACCTCCCAGCTTTGTGTCATCTGCAAACTTTATTAGCACATTCCCAATTTTTTGCCAAGGTCAGTAATAAAAAGATTGGTCCCCAAACCAATCCCTGAGGAACTCCACTAGCAACCTCCTTCCAATCTGACA
Source organism: Natator depressus (assembly GCF_965152275.1). Lineage (NCBI taxonomy): Eukaryota > Metazoa > Chordata > Testudines > Cheloniidae > Natator > Natator depressus. The sequence continues at coordinate 40,384,591 of NC_134241.1, read as the reverse complement.
GTTCACCTTTCAGTGTGACCCGTTGTAGTATCATAGACTCATAGACTATCAGAGTTGGAAGAGACATCAGGAGATCATCTAGTCCAATCCCCTGCTCAAAGCAGGCACAATCCCCAGTTTTTTTTGCCCCAGATTCCTAAATGACCCCCTCAAGGATTGAACTCACAACCCTGGGTTTAGCAGGCCAATCTACCTTTCAATTTTCATGTTGATCCCCATCTTTTCCAGTTTAGCTAATAATTCCCCATGTGGAGCTGTATCAGATGCCTGACTGAAATTAAGGTAAATTAGATCCACTGCGTTTCACAGAAGTGTCACAGTGAATATGAAGTCTATTGGTCAGGCAATAAAACTGGTATCTGTCTTTTGACAAGGAAGGGTCCCAGCTAGTTACTCTGGAGCCTGTGTATGTGTGTGTGTCTTTTTATCCCTTAGTTTACATCAGTCTGCACTGCTAAGGGCATTAGGTCACCTGAGAGACTAGTGCACTGCCCAAGTACCAGACCCCCCACCACCTTCTGTCTTTAGTCCTGTGCCTTGGCCCAGGAGTTCTCTATCTGCCCAGAAATGTACTGGTTGGCAAGTCTGCAGACCTAGCAATATTCAGCTTAATTGGACAACATGGGCAAAAATCCTCCCTTCATCTATGCCCAGTTGAGCTCAACTCTGCTCTCCTGTTCTTCCTGCATAATGCTCACAGACAGACACAGGCAGACAGAGCAGAATTTCAGACCAACCCACAAGTGAGCAGGAGCAGCATTCTTCTCCACTAAGCTAGCAGCAATGGGAAAGAGGAATAGAATTAGATAAAAAAAAAAAAACAAAGGAGCCAAGTTACTTCCACAGCTGGAGATGCACAGAGACCACTGTGGCTCAGCCTCAGATTGGAAGGATTGTTTACAAGCGGGGATAATTGATGGAGCAAAGAATTTCCATTACTCGTTTGCTGCAGGAAAACCACCGACTTGATTGTTATTTTTATTAAACTCTTTGACACAATGCACTGCACCATCCTCCAAACAAGGGCACGTATTCCTAGTCCAGGCACTGCGCTGCACTCATTCTGCCCTTGTAAGGAGAAAGCTTCGTTAGCCAGAAGTATCAGAAGGAGAGCATGTCTGTGTTCAGAATCACTCTGCAGGCCTCTTTTTGCTGCTTGTTGAATCTGAAACAACTGCGGGCCTGGCTGAGCTGCACACCAGTGTGGGCTAGAATGGCCTGGGTCTGGGCCAACCTGTCTGCAAGGCCCTCAGGGTTATTGTGCTCTGGGGAGGGGTCTGCTTACTGATGCACTGTATCTATAAGGGACACTCACCCCTTTGGACGAAAGAAGCCTATTAACATAATAAGAGATGCTTCCAAAAGAGGGCTTTGACATGAGGGTGTGTGCCAGAGGGGCCAGCCAGACGCTGCATGCGCTTGTGTCACCTCTAACATCTTACACAACATCAAAATTACACCGCAGGATGATACTCTATGTCTTCAGCTGTGGTGACCATAGCCAACGTATAGGCTTTAAAACTCCTGTCCCATAGAGAAAAAACAACAACTCAACTCCTTGCCGCACCACACATGCACACCTTCCCTGCACCCATGGCTGTAGGCTCCCCACCTCATTGCACTGTCCCCAAGCCAGCTATGGCCAGATTTCCAAGAGTCCAGTTCACAGCATGCACTCATGCTGCTGAGCTGTGAAAATCTCACTGAGAGTAGCCACAACCCAGCTTTTGGCCTTCAAAGGAAAAGAAAGAGCAGTGGTTCAGTGTGCTTGTCTCTGCCTTGGCACTGCGCTAATGTCCAGCCCCCTGTGATTAGCTAAGGAAGTCTGTTTCCCACCAGGTGCAGGGGAGAAGGGTGAGTAACAAACCTGGCACATGCTGTGTAAGAGCAGTATTAGCAGGTTTCACTGCGTCTCCCATATCTGACCACTTATCTCCCCATCAGTGTTTGGAGATTAGACCCATTAAGTCACCAAGATGTCAGGCAACAGGGCGTCTAAGTGCAGAATTATCCTCCCTGGAATAGGACTTTAATGGGATTTTTAATGAGCTGGAAAAAATAAAGGGAGCTAGAGCTTTCCCCTGGACAGATTTCAAAGAGCAGTAGAGCAGAAAAACACCAGGCTGCTTGGAGTGAGTCACATAGCATCCTGAGCCTCCTTCCCCACCTGTGGAGAACAGGCCCTGAGCAGGGTCGGCAGGTTTGTAGAAATTTTGGTGGTGCCCAGAACACGCCCCCCCCCCCCAAACTCTGCCCCCCCAAACTCCACCCCCGCCACCTGCCTAAGGCTCTGGGAAGAAGTTTGGGTGGGGGGAGGAGGTCTGGGGTGCAGGCCCTGGGCTGGGGCAGGGGATTGGGGTGCAGGATGGGTGAGAGGTTGGCCCTGGGAGGGAGTTTGGGTGGGGGAGGGGGCCTAGGGTGCAGGCTCTGGGATGGAGTTTGGGTGTAGGCTCTGAGCGGGGGCAAGGGGTGGGGGTGCAGGAGGGGGTGAGGGGTGCAGGCTCTGGGATGGAGTTTGGGTGTAGGCTCTGAGCTGGGGCAAGGGGTGGGGGTGCAGGCTCTGAGCTGGGGCAAGGGGTGGGGGTGCAGGAGGGGGTGAGGGGTGCAAGCTCTGGGATGGAGTTTGGGTGTAGGCTCTGGGATGGGGCACAGGCTCTGGGAGGGAGTTTCAGTGTAGGCTCTGAGCGGGGGCAAGGGGTGGGGGTGCGGGAGGGGGTGAGGGGTGCAGGCTCTGGGATGGAGTTTGGGTGTAGGCTCTGAGCTGGGGCAAGGGGTGGAAGTGCAGGAGGGGTGAGGGGTGCAGGCTCTGGGATGGAGTTTGGGTGTAGGCTCTGGGATGGCGGCGCAGGCTCTGGGAGGGAGTTTGGGTGTAGGCTCTGAGCTGGGGCAAGGGGTGGGAGTGCAGGAGGGGGTGAGGTGTGCAGGCTCTGGGTGGGAGTTTGGGTGCAGGCTCTGGGAGGGAGTGTGGAGGGCTGGGGTGCAGGCTCTGGGACAGAGTTTGGGGGCAGGAGAGGGTGTGCAGAATGCGGTGAGAGGTGCAGGCTCTGGGCGGGAGTTTGGGTGCAGGCTCTGGGAGGGAGTGCGGAGGGCTGGGGTGCAGGCTCTGGGACAGAGTTTGGGGGCAGGAGAGGGTGTGCAGAATGCGGTGAGAGGTGCAGGCTCTGGGTGGGAGTTTGGGTGCAGGCTCTGGGAGGGAGTGCGGAGGGCTGGGGTGCAGGCTCTGGGACAGAGTTTGGGGGCAGGAGAGGGTGTGCAGAATGCGGTGAGAGGTGCAGGCTCTGGGTGGGAGTTTGGGTGCAGGCTCTGGGGTGGGGGCACAGGCTCTAGGAGGGAGCTTGGGGATGGGAGGGGGTGCGGAGGAAGGGGGTGCAGGCTCTGGGAGGGAGTTTGGGGGTCAAAGGGAGAGGTGCAGGCTCTGGGAGCGGGTGGGGCGGGGAGCGGCACTTACCTGGGGCTCCTAGGCAAGGCAGGCTGGGAGTCCCCATGTGCTACTATCCCCAGGCACTGACCCTGCAGCTTCCCATTGGCTGCAGGGGCGCTTGGGGCAGGACCCACCCCACCCAGGAGCTGCAGGGAGGGGCTGGCAGCCACGTGGAGCAAGCAAGCAAGAAGCTGCTCAGCTCTGCTGTGCGGCCAGTGGTGCGTGGGGGGCCCCGGGCTGTTTTAAATGGCCAGGGGATGCGTGGGGGGGCCACCCGAGGACGGAAGGAGAGACCCGGCCTCAGACAGTGCTGGAGCCTGGCCCGTGGTGCCTGGGCACCAGGAATATTCCTGGTGCCCAGGCACCATGGGCCCATAGAGCTTGCCACCCAGGGCCCTGAGGGCCTCTGCAAGAGGCCTCCCCCTGTGACAGCACACTCCCCTGGACAGAGCACGCTCCTTGTGTGACAGCACTCCCCGGGTTAGAGCACGTTAGAGAGCACGGTCTGCATGTGACAGCACAATCCCCTGGTTAGAGCACACTCCCCGTTAGAGAGCACGCTCCCCATGTGACAGCTCTTCCCTGGTTAGAGCACGCTCCCCGTTAGAAAACACGCTCCCTGTGGGACAGCACAAAGCCCTGGTTAGAGCACGCACCCTGTTAGAAAGCACGCTCCCCGTCTGACAGCACTCTGCAAGTTAGAGCATGCTCCCCATATGACAGCTCTCCCCTGGTTAGAGCATGCTCCTTGTGTGACAGCAGCTCAATGGGCGACCAAAGTATTGGAAGGCCTGAGTCTCTAAGGCCTAGGGCCAGCTGATGTGGAATACTTCCTATGGGGCCACCCCATGTGAAACAGACATTCTGCAAAGACAGCAGATGAGTGCCCAGCAGGTGGCACTGTTACTATGGAAACAAGACACACATTTCAGTGAGGCAGAAATGCTTGGCAAGCTATGGCCAGTGAGGAAACGCTGCCATCAGGACATTGGTAATATATGGTGCTTCTACAAGGGATTTTCACCAGCGTAGATGGGGAGCATGGATCAGCATTCACATTGGATTCCCCATCAGTACCTGGCCCAGCCCGGGGAAGCTAATGATGCAACCAGTGGACCAATTTCGGTGATGAATCAGGAACAGTCAACATGGATTCACCAAGGGCAAGTCATGCCTGACCAACCTGATTGCCTTCTATGATGAGATAACTGGCTCTGTAGATATGGGGAAAGCGATAGACATGATATACCTCGAGGGGTCCTTTCTGGTCTCCGACCAGGGGGCCCGCTGCCGGGTGCATTACTGTACGGGGGAGGCCTGGTGCTACCTCTGCCGGGCGATGGGCCACGTCTGAAGGGACTGCCCCTTGGCCCAGCACAGAGGAGCATCTGGGACCCCCGAGCTCTTGCAGGGCTCTGGCCCCATCATCGCCAGCCCCCCAGGCTGCCCAGTGCCCGGAGTCGCCCCTCCTCCTCCCCAGCCCACCACTGCTCCCACTTGGGCACTGGGGTCACCTCCCCCAGCGCACCCAGGTGAGCGGGAGGGCCCCGCCTCTTCTGCATGCACTCTGGCGGGGCCTGTGGAGGAGGGTGCAGTGGGGGTACCGCCAGGCATGGGAGAGGGCCTGCCCCAAGGGGAATCTTCCCTCCTTCGAACCACCCCACTGCTACCTCCCCGTGTCCCCATGCCATTGCCCTTGCTCCCTGACCTGACCCTTGCTGGCCAGGCCACAGATGATGCCATGGAAGGCTGTGTCCAAGTACAGGGGAAGGCAAACGGAACGCTCAAGCTCCACTCCTCCCATCTGATGCGGAGGCCCCCCGAAAGACCAGGAAGGGGGCCACCGACATCGAGCCTTCTGCCTTGCCCCCAGGTGAATCCCATCTGCTGGAGCCGGCTGGGGACAACGTGGCAGCAATGGAGGGTAGCACAGCCCCTCCTCCGGAGTCTCTCCTCGAAGGGACCTCCGATGGAGCCCCTCCCTCCCCCTTGCCACCTGAACTCCCTGCATGCTCCAAAGCAAGGGTCACTTCAGGGGCCAGCGGAGAAGTCCCCGGGGTGGTGGGTGGTGATTTCCCCTCCATCTTTGAGGAGATCGAGGCCCTGGGTCTGACCCCAGTCACCCCGGGGGAGGACGACCCCCTGCCAGCAGGCCTCGATGTGGGATACCTCACCCCGTCCCCCCCTTCCCCATGGTCCCTCCCCCTAACTGCTGCTTCCGCTCCCACATCCGAGGAACCCCTGGACTCTTCCACCAGCCCAGCCGCAGATGGCACCCCGCTAATGGCCGCCGAGCCTATTGAGGCGACGGCCAGTGCCATGCGGCTGGGACCTGAGTCACCGGGAGCATCCCTCGTTGATGCGGGGCAGTTGACCTCCTTCTCGGGTGGGGGCCCCACTGCTGCTTCCCCCACCTATCAATGCCGTGGCCATGACACTTGCCTTGGGGCGCGAGCCTGGTATCGTCGAGGGTCCCCTTCCCATTCCACAGACCCCTGAGCCCGGCTGAGAGGTGCCACCCCCTGGTAGCTTGGCTGCCAGGGCCCCAATTCTGACTCTGCCCCTCTCCCCAACCCTGCTCCTGACCCCTGCCCTTCCCCTGATGCTGATCCCGGCCCCCTCCCCTCCACCTCCCGTGCTGCTATTGCCACCCCTGGGGCCGTCTCCTTCCCCTTCCTGGAGGATGACCCCCGAGGGAGTGGCCTTCATGTTTCCCTGTCCCGACCCCCTAGGGGCTGCTATTTTCCCTCTGCTGCCCCCCACTGAGCCAGGGTCTGAGGCAGGCTGCGTGGCGCCGGCACATTGGGTGCCACGCCAGGGGTCCACCCCCTGCCTCCCCATCTTGGTAGGCCACGGGACTTCAACAGGGGCCCCGCTGGAGGCTGGCCGGGGCCAGTGACCCCGCGCCCCCCATACACTGTGAGAAGAGCTTCAGGAGTTTCTCGAAGATGTCCATGGGTCCTGCAACAGGGTGCAGCTTGCTCTCCAGTGATGGGGGGATTTCCATTGAATCCTCCAGGCTGTGAGGCCCCTTATGGGGGAGGGTAAAGGGACTGGGAGGCAGGCAGCTTCAGCCTACCAGCAAGTCTGCAGCTTCCATGACTCTTTGCTTGCCTACGGGGTGGGTCACGGTTTGTTGCGTGGCCCAACAGGGGCCATGAGAGTCCCTGCCAGCGAGGATCCCCCCCAGCCCCAGACGTCCCCATGGTACCCATCATCTTTGCAATACTAAACACCCAGGGCTGTAGGATGGGTCTCTGCAGGTGCCAGGTGCTCTCCTTCCTTCAGGAGGGGGGATACTCTGTGGTTTTCCTGCAGAAGACCCATACAGCTCTGGCCGCCGAAGCATGTTGGTGGCTGGAGATGGGGGACAGGGTCTATTTTAGCCACCTCACAGTTTGTACTGCTGGAGTGGCTACCCTGTTCTCCCCCAACCTATGGCCCGAGGTGCTGGGGGTCACCGAGGCTGTGCCGGGCCCCCTGCTGCACCTCCAGGTCCACATGGAGGGGCTGGTGGTCAACCTTGTTAACGTTTATGCCCCGACATCGGGCCCTGAGCAGCTGTGCTTTTATCAGCAGGCGGCCACCTTCCTCAGCTCCTTGGATCCTCACGAGTGCCTGGTCCTGAGCAGGGACTTTAACACCACCTTTGATAAGCGGGACTGCTCGGGGACTGAGCAGTGCCCGGCCGCCACGGACTTCCTTCAGCAGATTGTCAACCTTTGCGCCACTCCCAGTTGGCGCACTTATCACACTGTCATCTTTCATGGGCCCACTCCTCCAGCATCCGGCCGGCCCCATTCTCAGATCACCACATAGCGACCGTGATGGCCTCTCTCTGTACAGAGAGGCCGGAGCTGGCCTATTGACAGTTTAATAACAGCTTGTTGGAGGATGTGGACTTTGTGGCATCTTTCTGGGAGTTCTGCCTTTCCCTCAGCGCGGCAGTGTTGGGATGTGGGGAAGGTGCGTGCTCGGCTCTTCTGCCGCAACTACACCTGGGGCGCCAGCCACCGGAGGGATGCAGCTATAGAGCAGTTGGAACTGGACATCTTAGAGCTTGAGAGGCATCTGGCTGCCAGCCCCGAGGATCCATCCCTCTGCGGAGCATGCCGGGAGAAGCAGGAGGAGTTCTGGGCCCTCGAGGACCATCGGGCCTGGGGTGCCTTTGTCCGATCCCGCATCCACCTCCTTTGGGAGATGGATCTCGGCTCCTGCTTCTTCTATGCCCTGGAGAAAAGGAGGGGGGCCAAGAAGCACATCACCTGCCTCTTAGCAGAGGACGGCACCTCCCTCATGGATCCTGTGGAGATGTGCGGGAGGACCAGGGCCTTTTACACGGGCCTTTTCTCCCCGGATCTAACCGATCCTGTAGCTTGCAGAGTGCTCTGGGATGGACTCCCGACGGTCAGTGAAGGTGACTGAGACTGGCTAGAGCTGCCCCTCACTCTAGCCGAGTTCTCAGAAGCCCTCCACCGCATGCCCACCAATAAATCTCCGGGCACAGTCAGGCTGACCGTGGAGTTCTACCGCATGTTCTGCGACTTCCTCGGCCCGGACCTTGTCACCGTCTGGGCCCAGTCCCTGGAGAGCAGGGTCCTCCCCCAGTCATGCAGGTGAGCCATGTTCATCTTGCTCCTAATGAAGGAGGAACCCTTGTGACCTTCAGAATTGGTGTCCCGTCTCACTCCTCAGCACGGACCACAAAGTCGTGGTGAAGGCCATCTCGCTGCAGCTGGGGTCCGTGCTGGCGGACGTGGTCCACCCCGACCAGACCTACACCATCCCAGGCTGTACCATCTTTGATAATCTGTATTTGGTCCGGGATCTCTTGGAGCTTGGGTGTAGGGACGGTCTGTCGTTCACCCTTCTGTCCCTGGATCAGGAGAAGGCATTCAACAGGGTGGACCATGGGTATCTCCTGGGCACTCTGCTGGCGTTCAGCTTCCGGCCTCAGTTCGTGAGTTTTCTCCAGGTGCTGTATGCCTCTGCAGAGTCTCTGGTCAGGCTCAACTGGACCCTGACCAAACTGGTCAGCTTCGGGCGTGGGATACGTCAGGGGTGTCCACTGTCAGGCCAGCTGTATGCTCTGGCAATCGAGCCCTTCCTCTGTCTCCTCCACTGGAGGTTGACAGGGTTGTTACTTCTGGAGCTGGAGCTGCGGTTGGTCCTGTCAGCATATGCCGATGACGTACTCCTCGTGGTCCAGAACCCAGGCGACCTGGTGCAGGTAGAGGCTTGCCAGGCCATCTACTCAGCAGCCTCCTCCGCCCGGGTCAACTGAGTCAAGAGTTCTGGCCTGGTGGTCGGGGATGGGTGGCACTCACTTCAAGCCATCCGATGGAGCACGGGTCCGCTGCTCTATCTCGGCGTTTACCTTTTTGCCACGCATCCATCTCCGCCGGACAACTGGCAAGCCTTAGAGGACAGGGTGGCAGAGCAGCTCCGGAGATGGACAGTACTACTCCGGTGCCTCTCCCTGCAAGGGAGGGCACTGGTGCTCAACCAGCTAGTCCTGTCCATGCTCTGGCACCAGCTCAACACCCTGGTCCCAGCCCCGGGTTTCCTGGCTGATCTCCAGAGGCTGGTTCTGGGGTTTCTTTGGCCAGGACTGCACTGGGTCTCTGCAGGGGTCCTCCACTTGCCCCTGGAGGAGGGAGGACAGGGCCTGAAGTGCCTGGCCACTCAGGTTCACTTCTTCCACCTCCAGGTCCTGCAGAGGCTCCTTTTTGGTGCAGGTAGTCCAGTGTGGAGCACACTGGTGCACGTCTTCCTACACCGCTTCTGAGGGCTCCGATACAACCGGCAGCTCCTTTATCTCCATCGAAGAGGTCTTCCGCGAGACCTCTCCAGGCTGCCGGTCTTCTACCAGGATCACCTCCGGACCTGGAAACTGGTCTCGGCGACCAGCTCTGTGGCGACCACCGAGGGGGCGGATCTCTTCGCGGAGCCCCTGCTACACAACCCCCAACTCCCTATGCAGGTGGCTGAGTCCCGCTTGGTGGAGAGAGGCTGGTTCTGGCAGAAGTCACCATAGTCTCCTGGACTATGACCGAGGAGACTGGCTGGATCCCCTGATGCTCGCTCAGCGCATGGAGCTCTCCAGCCCTCATACTTCCCGGCGCGTACTTCAGGAGGTGAGGGCCGCTTTACCGCCTGCTGCTTGGGCCTACCTCAACCGGGTCCTGCGAGAGGGTGCCCCCCCACCCACCCAACCTATGAAAGCCATTCATAGGTTGGTCTGTTGCACACACAGGACAGTGCTGGGGCACACACTTAAGAGCCACTCCACTGCACTGTGCTGTACTCCAGCCCTGTCTCAGCTGCACCCCATGTTCAGGGCCAGGTAGGGATTGGGTCTCACAAGGCCATGCAGGGCACACAACATTAATGAAGCCTTCTGACCTTCACAGATTCTCTGGCCAGGAGGGACCATTCTGACCATCTAGCCTGGCTCCTCCATGGCATGGGCCAGAGAATAAATGTGGGATATTAATTACTTGATTTTCATTTCCACTGCCTGGTTCTGCCTGAGATTTGGACTCTATCTGGCACAGTAGGCAAGAGCTACACCCTAGAACAGCTAGTGGAGCTGTGCAAGGGTAGATAAATAGCAGTCCACAGGAGCAGAGGTTTCAGGGGAGCCAGTCACCTGAAAGGGCTTGGTGAGGAGACATGCCTGGGAGAGAAATTGGCACTCCTAGAGAATTATGGGAAGTGTGTTCCCCATGCACATCACCTACAGCTCAGAGTTCTGTATAGTGCACAATCTAGCTCTGGCTACTACTTGCCAATGTGCACTGGTGGAAGCTCACACTCAAAACTGAGCTCAGGACCATGGGATGCCATTTCTTGTAAGTGTCACTCCTCAGCAGGGCTGAAGGATCAGGAATGCATTAGGTTCCTCTTGGACTGTGTGCTACAAGCCAGGTGCCTGCCCCAGGATGCTGGGGAAGGATTGCACGTACACTTTATACATGGACTAGAGGCCAGATTGGGGAGATTAAAAAGGTTTGGCCATTGCAGCCTAAACAAAAACAATGACTACAGGCTGATAGCAGCAGGAATGTTGCCAGCGCTATCAAGATGTGATGAAGAACACAAACTGAGTAGCACTGGTGGTACGCAGGCAGAGCTCACCCTGCTTTGGAAGTGGTTTGGACCAGCTGCATCCCCAGCTAGTCCTCATAGGCTCTACAGGAGCTCAGGAAACAGGCATTGAGCATGGGTTAGAGCAGCAGAAGCCATGCAACTATTGGCTGTCTATGCAGTATCAACTGTGGAGAAGTCACTGCAGGAGCTAACACAGCCCCCAGGGGAGGGGGATGGATTAATGAATCAATGCCCCACTGTGTCTCTGCAGGCTGAGACACCCCCTGATTTGGAACAAGCTCCACCAGGGCTCATCTTGACTTCTCAGGCATGTTTTAACCTGTGTTAAAGAGCACAAGTGTAAACATCACACAAACATTCATGCCAGGCCATGGCTCACAACAGACACAACTAGCTACGAACGGTGGGGTCCTATCTGTGCTAGAACTTACAAGCTGAGTTAATGTACATCACATGGGCTGAGACATCATGGTCAGACAAACCTCCCTGAAAAACGGAGCTGGCTCCACACTGTCTAGCATATGTCCTATTGGCCACCTTCCCCAGAGCGCTCCAGGCCAGGTACTAGCCCCTGGCTATAGCCTGCTAGCCAGCATTGCCATTGCCCATGCCTGTGGGAATAGATTTCTCAGTTATGAGGTTGTGAGCTGCACCAGCAAAGGCTTTACTCAAAGCCCAGCCTGCTGTCAGTCCCGCTGCAGAGCAAGGCGCACACTTGACCCACAGCCTGTTTGCCACTGGCCCCTAGAAACAGAGAGGCAGTCCACAGCAAGGAGGCCATGGCCACACTTTCCAGGGGCATGGAGCCACAGAGCAGTGTGAGCAAGGCAAGGTGAGATGAGCAGGTACAGCAGGAGGGGAGGAAATAGCAGCTCAGTTACAGAGCAGGGACAGGCTGTCTGGAAATCAAGTCAAGTCCCAGAAGGCCCTAGAGAGCAGATTAAAGCCAAGCTGGCAGCACAGTGCAGCGCCAGTGCTATCCTTTGATCTCTACTAACCAGGATGGGAGGATTCTTGTGAAACCAGGGAGCCCCCTGGATAGCATGTGCAGCTCTGGGCACCCCTGGTTGGGAAGAAGAGAGTGAAAGGCACACAGACGTTAAAGGAGGAGGCTCCCTTGGCCATCTGTGGGCATTGTGCTACCACAGCTTCCCCCACTCTCCTTTTGTGAGGCCTCATACAGATGCAACTCTTCTCACTCTCCCATTGCCATGGCTCCCCCTTCCCAGGGCAGCCTCTCCTCACTGCAGCTCTCGCCAGGCCCAGCTCTGCAGCACCACAGGCCTCCAAGGGGCAGAGCCTGGTGGAAGTACAGGACACTCCGCCCGCTCTCTGAAGGCCTGCTCAACTTGGGCCATATTCTTAAACTGTTGCAAGGGACCCAAGCCTACAAGCCTCCGTGAAACAAAGCTCAGTGGTTGTGACAAAGAAGATACTAGGTATCCTGCAGCTGCATATGTCCTGGGATGCCAGCCAAGGTGTGGCCATGTTGCAGTGACAGTACTGACTATTGGGCTCACCCTGTTCTTCTGAGAAGATATTTGTTGAGTGTAGGATTCAGTTTTGCTACACTGGTTGGCACTGTTTCTCTTCTTCCCTCTCTTTGCTGCTGGCTCTAATCGCCTGTACGACACTGTCAAGGTTCCTTCCCCACTTGAACTCTAGGGTACAGATGTGGAGACCTGCATGAAAAACCCCCTAAGCTTATTCTTACCAGTTTAGGTTAAAAACTTCCCCAAGGTACAAACTTTGCCTTGTCCTTGAACCGTATGCTGCCACCACCAAGCTTTTTAAACAAAGAACAGGGAAAGAGACCACTTGGAGACGTCTCCCCCAAAATATCTCCCCAAGCCCTACACCCCCTTTCCTGGGGAAGACTTGATAATAATCCTCACCAATTTGTACAGGTGAACACAGACCCAAACCCTTGGATCTTAAGAACAATGAAAAATTAATCAGGTTTTTAAAAGAAGAATTTTAATTAAAGAAAAGGTAAAATAATCACCTCTGTAAAATCAGGATGGTAAGTACCTTACAGGGTAATCAAAACATAGAGAATTCCTCTAGGCAAAACCTTAAGTTACAAAAAGACTCAAAAACAGGAATATACATTCCTTCCAGCACAGCTTATTTTACCAGCCATTAAACAAAAGAAAATCTAACACATTTTCTAGCTAGATTACTTACTAATTTAACAGGAGTTGGAAGGCTTGCATTTCTGATCTGTTCCCAGCAAAAGCATCACACAGACCAACAGAACCCTTTCTTCCCTCCCACCCCCCGAGATTTGAAAGTATCTTGTCCCCTCGTTGGTCATTTTGGGTCAGGTGCTAGCGAGGTTACCTTAGCTTCTTAACCCTTTACAGGTGAAAGGGTTTTGCCTCTGGCCAGGAGGGATTTAAAAGCACTGTATACCGAAAGATGGTTAGCCTTCCCTTTATATTTATGACATGCCCCGCAAATCACAGATAGGGTGAAACACTTGCTGTGATTTCTTCCTGGACCTCTAGGAGAAAACAGAGTTAATAAGACACACGCACCTCTACTAACTATATAAAGACTAACAATATTTTCCACATCTCAAGGACGATTTTAACCAGTTGATTCTGGGAAACTTTTACAAGAGAGTGCATCAGCCACTTTATTAGAAGCTCCTGAAATGTGTTGTATGTCAAAATCAAAATCTTGGAGAGCTAAACTCCACTGAATAAGTTTTTTGTAATTTCCCTTCGTGGTATGAAGCCACTGTCGCGCAGACTGGTCGGTTTGCAAGTGGAAACGCTGTCCCCAAACGTATGGGTGTAGCTTTTCCAGAGCGTAGACAATGGCGTAACATTTCTTTTCACTGATTGACCAGAGGCTTTCCCTCTCAGACAACTTCTTGCTGAGAAACATGACAGGATGGAACTTTTGATTCGGTCCTTCCTGCATTAAGACTGCTTGCACACCACGCTCAGACGCATCTGTGGTTACTAGGAACGGTTTGTCAAAGTCCGGGCCCTTAGCACAGGGTCAAACAAGAGTGTCGCTTTAAGCTGGTTAAAGGCCTTCTGACACTCTTCAGTCCATTGAACTGCATCTTTTTGGTTAGGTCTGTCAGTGGGGCAGCGATTTGGCTGTATTGCGGTACAAATCGCCTGTAATATCCGGCCAAGCGTAAGAAGGATTGAACCTGTTTTTTTTTAATTTGGGACAGGCCGCTTTTGGATAGCATCCACTTTGGCCTGTAGGGGGTTGATAGTTCCTTGACCCATCTGGTGTCCAAGGTAAGTCACTCTGTTTAGGCCTATTTGAAACTTCTTAACCTTAACAGTTAGTCCTGCTTCCCTTATGCGCTCAAGGACTTTTCGTAGATGTTCCAGGTGTTCTGCCCAGGAATCCAAAAATATGGCCACATCTTCAAGGTAGGCGACTGCATATTCTCCTAATCCCGCTAGGAGACCATCTACAAGTTTTTGGAAGGTGGCAGGTGCATTCCACAGCCCGAAAGGGAGCACATTAAATTCATACAGCCCAACATGTGTGATGAAGGCTGACCTTTCCTTTGAGGATTCATCTAGCAGTACCTGCCAGTACCCCTTGGTTAAGTCCAAGGTAGAGATGAACTGGGCCCGTCCCAGTTTCTCCAATAGTTCATCTGTGTGAGGCATTGGATAGTTGTCTGGGCGAGTTACAGCATTTAGCTTAGGTTTCAGAGTAACAGCCGTGTTAGTCTGTATTCGCAAAAAGAAAAGGAGTACTTGTGGCACCTTAGAGACTAACCAATTTATTTGAGCATAAGCTTTTGTGAGCTACAGCTCACTTCATTGGATGCATACTGTGGAAAGTTTAGAAGATCTTATTATATACACACAAAGCATGAAAAAATACCTCCTCCCACCCCACTCTCCTGCTGGTAATAGCTTATCTAAAGTGATCACTCTCCTTACAGTGTGTATGATAATCAAGTTGGGCCATTTCCAGCACAAATCCAGGTTTTCTCACCCCCCACCCCCCCACACACACATAAACCCACTCTCCTGCTGGTAATAGCTTATCTAAAGTGACCACTCTCCTTACAATGTGTATGATAATCAAGGTGGGCCATTTCCAGCACAAATCCAGGGTTTAACAAGAACGTCTGGGGGGGGGGGGAGGAAAAAACAAGGGGAAATAGGTTACCTTGCATAATGACTTAACCACTCCCAGTCTCTATTCAAGCCTAAGTTAATTGTATCAAATTTACAAATGAATTCCAATTCAACAGTTTCTCGCTGGAGTCTGGATTTGAAGTTTTTTTGTTGTAATATCACAACTTTCATGTCTGTAATCGTGTGACCAGAGAGATTGACGTGTTCTCCGACTGGTTTATGAATGTTATAATTCTTGACATCTGATTTGTGTCCATTTATTCTTTTACGTAGAGACTGTCCAGTTTGACCAATGTACATGGCAGAGGGGCATTGCTGGCACATGATGGCATATATCACATTGGTGGATGTGCAGGTGAACGAGCCTCTGATAGTGTGGCTGATGTTATTAGGCCCTGTGATGGTGTCCCCTGAATAGATATGTGGGCACAGTTGGCAATGGGCTTTGTTGCAAGGATAGGTTCCTGGGTTAGTGGTTCTGTTGTGTGGTATGTGGTTGCTGGTGAGTATTTGCTTCAGGTTGGGGGGCTGTCTGTAGGCAAGGACTGGCCTGTCTCCCAAGATTTGTGAGAGTGTTGGGTCATCCTTCAGGATAGGGTAGTCCATGCAAAAACATATCTTCCCATCTGGTTTGGGAACTAGAACCACTGGAGATGCCCATGCACTGCAGGAGGGGCGGATTACACCCATCTGTAGCATATCCTGGATTTCCCATTCTATAAGAGTTTTAGCTTGAGGAGACACCCGGTAAGGTTGGGCTCTAATTGGGTGAGCATTACCTGTGTCAATGGAGTGGTATGCCCATTCAGTCAGTCCTGGGGTGGCTGAGAACATCGGTGCATAGCTAATGCACAGCTCCTTGATCTGCTGTCGCTGCATGCACCCAAGGGTCATGGAGAGGTTCACCTCTTCCATGCCACCATCACTTTTCCCTTAATAGCAGACACCTTCAGGCCACTCAGCATCATCTCCTCCCTGGGCTATAAACTGACAAACCTTTAATTCTCTGGAATAAAAGGGCTTTAGAGAATTAATATGGTACACCTTAGGCTTTCGGTTTGAGGTGGGGAATGCTATGAGATAATTAACAGTTCCCAGGTGCTCTTGGACCATGAACGGCCCTTCCCACAATGCTTCCATTTTATGGGCCTGGAGCGCCTTTAAGACCATGACCTGGTCCCCTACTTTGAAGGAATGCTCTCTGGCATGTTTATCATACCAGGCTTTTTGCTCTTTTTGAGCATCTTTTAGGTTTTCTTTAGCAAGGACTAAAGAGGTTCGGAGGGTGTTTTGTAGATTCGTTACAAAGTCCAGACTGTTAGTTCCTGGAGAAGGTGTAAACCTCTCCCATTGCTGCTTCACCAACTGTAATGGCCCCTTAACCTCGCTGCTATATACAAGTTTAAATGGTGAAAACCCTAAACTGGGATGTGGTACAGCTCTGTAGGCAAACAGCAACTGCTGCAACACTAGGTCCCAGTCATTGGAGTGCTCATTTACAAATTTACATATCAAGGCCCCAAAGTTCCATTAAACTTCTCCACCATATCATTTGTTTGATGGTGGTAAGTGGTGGCAACCAAGTGATTTACCCATGAACTTCCCAAAGGCTTTCCATAGTTCCTGCCAGGAAATTAGTCCCTGCATCTGTAAGGATGTCAGAGGGCCAACCTATCCTGGCAAAAATGTCTGTTAGTGCCTGGCACACACTTTTAGCCCTGGTGTTGCTTAGAGCTATTACTTCCGGCCATCGGGTGGCAAAATCCATGAAAGTCAGGATGTACTGCTTTCCTCTGGGTGTCTTTTTTGGAAAAGGACCCAGAATATCCACAGCTACTCACTGAAATGGAATCTCAATGAGGGGGAGTTGCTGGAGAGGGGCTTTGACCTGGTCTTGGGGTTTTGCCACTCTTTGGCACAGCTCACAAGATCGGACATAGGTAGAAACATCCTTGCCCTTTGTCTCCCAGTGGAACGACTTTCCCAAATGGTCTTTCGTTCTGTTCACCCCAGCATGGCCACCAGGGTGATCATGGGCTAAGCTTAAGAGCTTTACCCAGTACTTAGTTGGAACTACCAACTGTCTCTGAGGATGCCAGTCTTCCTGGTGTCCACTAGAAAGAATTTCCTTGTATAAAAGTCCTCTTTCTACAACAAACCTGGATCGATTAGAAGAGCTGAGAGGTGGTGGGTTGTTCCATGCTGCTGTCCAAGCTCTCTGGAGGCTTTCATCTGCTTTCTGTTTGGTCTGGAACTTTTCCCTTGATGCTGGAGACATCAGTTCCTCATTGGATTGTGGACCTGGACTTGGTCCCTCTGGAAGCGATGCAGGTGATGGGGCTGTTTTTGTTGACTGTGAACCTCTCTCCACTGGTGCACTATGTTGGGGTTCAGGCTCTGGCTGAGCCTCTTGTGTAGGGTTATCTGCTGCTGCCGGTGCTGGTTTAGTGGGGCCCTCTGGTGTTGGGGTTGCAAATACTGGATTCAGTGCTGGCAATGGGTCTGGTGCTGGTTGTTCCTCTGGTTCCAGTTCTGGGACTGTCTCTGTCTCTGTCTGGGTCTCTGTGACTGGATCCACTACTGCTGTTGCAGAGGTTGGCATGGGGTCTGGTTCCATCACCTCTGACTGGGTCCTGGTAGAAGTTTCCGGAACAGAGCTAGGTGTGACAGCTTGCTTAGCCTGGCTGCGGGTGACCATTCCCACCCTCTTGGCTAGCTTCACATGATTGGCCAAGTCTTCCCCCAACAGCATGGGGATGGGATAATCATCATAGACTGCAAAAGTCCACGTTCCTGACCAACCCTGGTACTGGACAGGCAACTTGGCTGTAGGCAAATTGAAAGAGTTGGACTTGAAGGGTTGAATCGTCACTTGGACCCCGGGTCGATTAAATTGGGGTCCACTAAGGAAGCATGGATAGCCGACACTTGTGCTCTAGTGTCCCTCCACGCTGTGACCTTCTTCCCACCCACAGTCACAGTTTCCTCCCACTCTGAGGGTTTCTGGGGGGCATCTGGGCCTGAGGCTCTCTGGTGTGATTCTGGTGCAATGAACTGTAATCTGTTGGGGTTCTTGGGGAAGTTGGCCTTTACATGCCCCAGCTCATTACATTTAAAACATCGCCCAGCTGACTGGTCACTGCTGAAGAATGGTGTGGAGGGATGATAAGGTGTCTGGAGTGTTCCTTGGGGTGTAGTTGGGGCCTTGGGCTGCCCCCGGTAGTAGGGTGTGGTCTGAGGGTGTCCCTTCTGGTATCCGCTCCAACTGCGACCAGGGTTGTTCCTCTCTTCTCCCTCCACCCACTTTGTTCCAGCTTTCCCCGCCTCTCTGGGACTGCTTGTAATGATCAGCATTAGGAGCAAGACTTCCTGCTGAGTCCATTTTCTTATTCCGTAAACACTGTTTTATATCATCCTTGGACATATTCAGGAATTGCTCCTGTATTATCAAATCCCGCATTCCTCCAAAGCTAGTTACATCCCGTCCATTGAGCCATTTATCAAACAGATCTGTCATCTGGTTTACATAAGCCACATTACTTAGTCCAGGTCCTCTCTTAAGAGCTCTAAATTTTACTCTGTAAGTTTCAGGTGTAACTTGAAATTGTTTTAAAACCAAATCCTTGAATTTATTATAGTCAGAAGCCTCTTCAATAGACATCTTATTGAATATGTCCAGAGCTCTTCCAGTCAATTTTGCGACCAATGTGGACACCTTGTGAGCTTCAGGAATTTGGTGGAGTGTGCAGTCTCTCAAAGGTGAGAAAATATTCAGCAATATCACAAAGTCGCTCCCATTTGTGGATTGTTGGGGAAGGATTGTTATGGTTATTCGGTATATTCTGCTGAGCCTTTGCCTTCTCCATCTCCAGTGCATGCTTCCTCTCTTTTTCCTTCTCCTCCTCAGCATGCTTCCTCTCTTTTCCCCTCTTCTCCATTTCTTTTTCCTTTGCCTCCATTTCTTTTTCTTTTGCCTCCATTTCCATCTGTCTGAGTTCTACCCGTCTTTCATTTTCCTTTTGTCTTTCCTCAGCCTCAAATCTGGCTAATTCCAACTTCTGTTGAACATTGCATTCTGTCATCCTAACCTCTCTGTTTTTAACTAACTTTACACCCAAGAGTTAGAAAGAAAACAAAAAAAAACCCTGGCTTGTAAAATTTTGCTGTGCTGTAACCTGATACCTATTGTCTCTGATAGCTGTTCTCAGCCTACAGAAAAATTCTTTTGTTATGCCTGCTGATCTGTCCCCCAGGCAGAGAGACAGAATCTACAGCTGCAATCACCTTTTACAAAACCTTTTAAAATCCTGCTGTGCTTCTGGTTCAAAATGATCTCTGGTTTAAAATGATCTCTGGTTCAAAATGATCCCACCGCTGCCACCATGTCAAGGTTCCTTCCCCACTCTGAACTCTAGGATACAGATGTGGGGACCTGCATGAAAGACCCCCTAAGCTTATTCTTACCAGTTTAGGTTAAAAACTTCCCCAAGGTACAAACTTTGCCTTGTCCTTGAACAGTATGCTGCCACCACCAAGCTTTTTAAACAAAGAACAGGGAAAGAGACCACTTGGAGACGTCTCCCCCAAAATATTCCCCCAAGACCTACACCCCCTTTCCTGGGGAAGGCTTGATAATACTCCTTACCAACTGGTACAGGTGAACACAGACCCAAACCCTTGGATCTTAAGAACAATGAAAAATTAATCAGGTTTTTAAAAGAAGAATTTTAATTAAAGAAAAGGTAAAATAACCACCTCTGTAAAATCAGGATGGTAAATACCTTACAAGGTAATCAGATTCAAAACATAGAGAATCCCTTTAGGCAAAACCTGAAGTTACAAAAAGACTCAAAAACAGGAATATACATTCCATCCAGCACAGCTTATTTTACCAGCCATTAAACAAAAGAAAATCTAATGCATTTTTTAGCTAGATTACTTACTAACTTAACAGGAGTTGGAAGGCTTGCATTTCTGATCTGTTCCCGGCAAAAGCATCACACAGACCGACAGAACCCTTTGATCCCCCCCCACCCCCCGAGATTTGAAAGTATCTTGTCCCCTTGTTGGTCATTTTGGGTCAGGTGCTAGCGAGGTTACCTTAGCTTCTTAACCCTTTACAGGTGAAAGGGTTTTGCCTCTGGCCAGGAGGGATTTAAAAGCACTGTATACCGAAAGGTGGTTACCCTTCCCTTTATATTTATGACAGACACAAACCCATTTCAGACATCTTTATTCCTCTGCTGTTTCTCTCGCTCTTAGGAGCAGGGGATAGTGTAGCACCACAACTGTCATGCTGTGGGGCATCTTTGAGAAGGAAGGGAAGTGGGATGTGCTCTGAGAAATGTCTGGATTGGTTAGGTCTATTTAGATTGGTCATTCTTCAGGGCAGGGACCATCTACTCTGTTTGTGCGGCACCTCAGCTCAGCTGGAGCTTGCAGGTGCTAATGTCACTCAAACAAACAACAATAATAATACTTTGGTCAGCAGTGAGCTAGCTAATAATGTTGCCATCACAGTTGGGCAGGAAATGGGTTTCCCATCTCAAGGGAATTTTTGAGATTTCAAAATGGGTTACTGTCTGAAATTGGCCAAAAACTCAAAAATCTTGAAACTTTTCATAACCTGATCATCCGGAAAAAAAATTGGATTGGCTTCATTTCCTTTTTTTTTTTTTTTGAATTTTTTATTTTGATTTCAACTTTTTTATATGCTTAACTTTTTCTTTAGTATAATTACAATTTCAAAAGGAAAAGTCATTTCAAGTCAGAAAACAAAACATTTAATTTAGAAAACTTCATGGGACATTTCAAGAATTTCTGGTTTTTTTTCAGAAATGTCTTGAATGGAGAGATTTGGTGAAACTGGCCTTTTGGCACGAGCAGTTTCAATTTTGACAAATCAACATTTCTGACAAATGTTCAGTCAGAAAATCCTGGCCAGCTCGGGTAATGTCATTGCTCTGAAGGTGCCTGCGATGCTGTGTTCAGATTCACCTATCTCTCCTCATGTGGACAGAGCTCACAGCAAAGGTAAGGAAGACTCAGATTTTTGGGGTGATTCTCCGTGGGCCATGGTGTGTGCTAGGGCAAAAGGAGACAGTGTCTCAGAGACAGCTGACTTCTTTCCATCCCTTCTGTGTGGAATTGGGCACATCCTGCACCTAAGCTGACTCACCTGCACTCTGCCAATCCACTTACCCATCTCCGGGCACAGGTCTAACAGCCAGTGTGCAACTTAACACAGCTGTCTTTGGTGTAAGTAAACTAGCAAAGAAATGTTTCCTTCGTTGCTTAAAATGTTCAATTTCCCACCCATGTTATACCTGCCCAAGGGCCATCTATACCCAGGCCTGATATCTTGCGACCATGCAGAGCTCGAAATGGGAGCGTTATCCCATTGCAAAGGGGAGAATCACAGCTTCTCAGTGGGACCTGGCACTTATGGCTAGCCCTAGCAGATAATTACTGTAACATTGTGATATTTCAACATATAAAAATGATTTTAAGTCCTCAGAGGATTTTATGGCTCCCTCTGAGCCCCATGTGGTTGGAGTCATGGTAACTTAGGGCTTGTCCACATGGTGAGTTAATGCGTGGCAAGCTGGTGTGCCGTAGATTCAAGCCTGGCTTGCTGTGCACTAACTTCCCATGTAGAAAAGTTCATAGGCCCCTGGCTTTATAGGGGAGGGTTACAAAAACAGCCCCAAAAACTCTTGGAACCATTGCTAACCTAGACTTCCTGAAACATGTGCTGCAGCTCCAGAATCTGTGACTGGGTTGTGTGAAAGTTTCATAGGCACTTGTTTGGGCAGGACCTACATAATCCACTCCTGGCTTCTCCTGAGTGAGCAATGCCATCAGTCCACATCAATAGGGCCTTTCTTCTGCCACCTTTTCCCTACAGATCCACCAGTCTTCACATTGCTCCAGTCTTTAGGGATGGACTGGTCAATGTAAATGTGCATTGCTGCTTTATTAAGACGCCATCATTAGAGTTATTAAAAACTGAACTGGAGACTTTACTATATAGTGTAAGTGGGCCAGGCAGGGGGATGGTCCAGGGTAAGGGCTAGCGGGTTTCTTCCACCTCTCATTTCAGTTACTGTGCACAATTCTAAACCATTAAAGCAGAAACAGAAAAAGTGCTGTTCCAACTTTGCAGCTGTCCCTGTGTCCCCGCTGCCTCTGTAGCTCTGGATGCCTTTGTTTGTATGACTCGGACTGAGCAAAGACAAACATGATTTTACAGATAATCTCTTTAGAGTTTGACACTGAACCCACTCGACTCTCAGTTAGGGTTGATGTCCAACATAAAAAACGGACTGACTTGTTCTGCACCAGTTGTGCATGGTGTGAGAGAATTAAACACATGAATGTAACAGAACAGCAAGAAAAAGCTTGCAACATGCATTTTTCCCTGCCAATACTTGATAGGAAACTAGCATTAAAAAAGGTCTAATGTAAAATCTCTGGTGTTATACCAGGAGATACAAGGACAAGGAATCCAGAGATGGGTGCAGGTTCATGAATCACATCAAATAAACCCATGAGCAAAAGAAGACACTCTGCCAGGCTCTCAGCTGGGGTAAATTGATGTAATTCAGTTGAAGTCAACTCTGCTGATTTACACTGACTGAGGATCTGGCCATTTTCTCCAAGTCCAGGCTCTACCAGTTTTCCTTGCACTCATCAGTATTGAGTTGACAGTTGGTATTTTAGCCAAGGAGAAATGTCTTTCCCCCGTCTCTATCTCACACTCCAGTTTGCAATGGAATGGGCCCAAACAGAGCTGTGAGAACAATCTGAGGCAGTGGTGGGCAACCTGAGGCCCCCAGGCCGCATGTGGCCCATCAGGGTAATCTGATTGCGGGCTGCGAGACATTTTGCTGACATTGACCATCGGCAGGCACAGCCCCCTGCAGCTCCAAGTGGCTGCTGGGAGCTGCAGGAGGCCATGCCTGCGGATGGTCAATGTCAGCAAAATGTCTCGTGGCCTGCAATCAGATTACTCTGATGGGCTGAATGCGGCCTGCAGGTTTTCCCAGCACTGATCTGAGGTCTGGTAAACCTGCCTCACATTGGGCAATTTAAAACACAGTCTGTTCAGCTCACGTAAGAGAAGGTTACAGGGTGACTTGATCACAGTCCGGAAGCACCTGCATGGAGAGAGCAATTCTTAGAACCAAGGACTCTGATCCAGTCCATTGATTTTCTGTGATTCATAGTGAAATCAGTACATCAGAACATAACAAGGGACATACGGAGTCAATGGTCCAGACCAGTATCCTGTCTTTCGACAGTGGACAGTGCCAAGTGCTTTAAAGGGAATGAACAGAACAGTCAATCATCGAGTGATCCATCCCTTGTCATCCACTCCCAGCTCCTGGCAGTCGGAGGCTAGGGACACCCAGAGTATGGGGTTGCAAACCTGACCGTCTTGGATAATAGCTATTGATGGACCTATCCTCCATGAACTTATCTGATTCTTTTTAGAACCCTGTTATACTTTTGGCCTTTATAACATCAACATCCCCTGGCAACGAGTTCCACAGGGTGATTGAGCATTGTGTGAAGAAGTACTTCCTTATGTTTGTTCTAAACCAGCTGCCTATTAATTTCATTGGGTGACCCCTGGGTATTGTTATGTGAAGGAGTAAAAACACTTCCTTATTCACTTTCTTCACACCAGTCAAGACTTTATAGACCTCTGTCATATCCCCCTTAGTCTTTTCCAAGCTGAACAGTCCCAGTCTTTTTAATCTCTCCTCATATGGCAGCCGTTCCATATCCCTGATCATTTTTGTTGCCCATCTCTGTACCTTTTTTCCAGTTCTAATATATCTTTTTTGAGATGGGGTGACCAGATCTGCACAAAGTATTCAAGGTTTGGGCATACCATGGCTTTGTATAGAGGTAGTCTGTGAATGTGACTTGTAGGCTTATGGAGACTGAGCCTTTAACACCTGCTGGTGATTACAGCCACAGGGAGGGGCCAAAATATAATTAGCAGCTCCTCAGAATAGCATCTCTGTAATAGGGAGCCTACCCCACACTGGCCTGTTAGGGGTTAATAGAGCCCTAAGATGGCTGTGCGAAAAGCAGCCAATAGGAAAGGGGCTGCATGGAGCAGCCAATCAGGACAGGGCAGGCCCATATAAGATGAGCTGTGGGGCAGAACAAGTTCAATAGCTGACTGGAGCTTGATAAGAGAAGATCAGGATCCTGGCTAGGCAGAAGGGAACTAGCACTCTGGACAGAACAGTGCTGCT
Organism: Natator depressus; assembly: GCF_965152275.1. Lineage (NCBI taxonomy): Eukaryota > Metazoa > Chordata > Testudines > Cheloniidae > Natator > Natator depressus. The sequence goes on along the minus strand of NC_134241.1, from coordinate 40,360,655 downwards.
AGCAATGACGGCGGCAATAAAGATGGTTGGCTGCAGGGATTCACAGACTGAGGCCCTGAGGCATGGGGAAAGAGGGTGCTGGGGGTCACAGGGAAATGGCCCAGAGAAATGAACTGAGCAGTCAGAGGGGACGCAGCAAGTGATGGCCATCTATAGGGTCCCTAGGCTGGAGTAGTGGAGGGGCCCAAGTCCACCTTGCCACTGAGGAAGTGGCCAGACAATTGGCTGCAGTTGCCACTGAGGGAAGTGGTGAGACAGTGGACTGCAGTTCCCCCAGAATGGGGGAGAACAGAGCAAGACACAGTTGGAGAGCTGCATCATGAAGAGGACACCGTGGTCCTGGGAATGATGTGGGTCCTGGAGCTGAAGTGACAGCGGCAAGACACCACCAGAAGAGGGCACACAGGCTACCAGAGCTAATCCTCAGGACAGCTAGAAGTAGGTGCTGTAGTGGTGAGCGAACCCCATCACAATCTCTTTCCCAGAACACTCTGATTGCAGGTAAAGGTGGTGAGAGCCACTAGAACTTACAGCTAACCCAGCACAGGGTGAAAAGAGAGGGTGAGTGCCCTATTCCTTACCCCAAGAGACCAGACCCCCAGCCACTCCCAGAATGCTCCACATGATGTCAGCTGCCAGCAGTCCTGGCCCCTTGCTCTCCAGATGTTGCTGAGAGCTGGCAGTATTAGCACCAGAACTCATCAAAAAGGAAAGGAGGACTTGTGGCACCTTAGAGACTAACAAATTTATTTGAGCATAAGCTTTAATGAGCTACAGCTCACTTCATCGGATGCATTCAGTGGAAAATACAGTGGGGAGATTTATATACACAGAGAACATGAAATAATGGGTGTTACCATACACACTGTAATGAGAGTGATCAGGTAAGGTGAGCTATTACCATCAGGAGAGTGGGGGTTGGGGGGGAACCTTTTGTAGTGATAATCAAGGTGGGCCATTTCCAGCAGTTGACAAAAACGTCTGAGGAACAGTGGAGGGCGGGGGGGAGGGGAAATAAACATGGGGAAATAGTTTTACTTTGTGTAGTGACCCATCCACTCCCAGTCTTTATTTAATGGCCACTGGCCATTATCTTTGAAAACTCATGGCGATCGGGGGAGGTCCCGGATGACTGGAAAAAGGCTAATGTAGTGCCCATCTTTAAAAAAGGGAAGAAGGAGGATCCTGGGAACTACAGGCCAGTCAGCCTCACCTCAGTCCCTGGAAAAATCGTGGAGCATGTCCTCAAGGAATCAATTCTGAAGCACTTAGACGAGAGGAAAGTGATCAGGAACAGTCAGCATGGATTCACCAAGGGCAAGTCATGCCTGACTAATCTAATTGCCTTCTATGACGAGATAACTGGTTCTGTGAATGAGGGGAAAGCAGTGGACATGTTGTTCCTTGACTTTAGCAAAGCTTTTGACATGGTCTCCCACAGTATTCTTGCCAGCAAGTTAAAGAAGTATGGGCTGGATGAATGGACTATAGGGTGGATAGAAAGTTGGCTAGATTGTCGGGCTCAGCGGGTAGTGATCAATGGCTCCATGTCTAGTTGGCAGCCGGTATCAAGTGAAGTGCCCCAAGGGTCGGTCCTGGGGCTGGTTTTGTTCAATATCTTCATAAATGATCTGGAGGATGGTGTGGATTACACCCTCAGCAAGTTTGCAGATGACACTAAACTGGGAGGAGAGGTAGATACGCTGGAGGGTAGGGATAGGATACAGAGGGCCCTAGACAAATTAGAGGATTGCGCCAAAACAAATCTGATGAGGTTCAACAAGAACAAGTACAGAGTCCTGCACTTAGGACGGAAGAATCCCATGCACCGCTACAGATTAGGGACCGAATGGCTCGGCAGCAGTTCTGCAGAAAAGGACCTAGGGGTTACAAAGGACGAGAAGCTGGATCTGAGTCAACAGTGTGCCCTTGTTGCCAAGAAGGCCAATGGCATTTTGGGGTGTATAAGTAGGGGCATTGCCAGCAGATCGAGGGATGTGATCGTTCCCCTCTATTCGACATTGGTGAGGCCTCATCTGGAGTACTGTGTCCAGTTTTGGGCCCCACACTACAAGAAGGATGTGGAAAAATTGGAAAGAGTCCAGCGGAGGGCAACAAAAATTATTAGGGGACTGGAACACATGAGTTATGAGGAGAGGCTGAGGAAACTGGGATTGTTTAGTCTGCGGAAGAGAAGAATGAGGGGGGATTTGATAGCTGCTTTCAACTACCTGAAAGGAAAGGAGTACTTGTGGCACCTTAGAGACTAACCAATTTATTTGAGCATAAGCTTTCGTGAGCTACAGCTCACTTCATCGGATGCATACTGTGGAAAATACAGAAGATGTTTTTATACACACAGATCATGAAAAAATGGGTGTTTATCACTACAAAAGGTTTTCTCTCCCCCCACCCCTCTCTCCTGCTGGTAATAGCTTATCTCAAGTGACCACTCTCCTTACAATGTGTATGATAATCAAGGTGGGCCATTTCCAGCACAAATCCAGGGTTTAACAAGAACGTCTGAGGAACAGTGGGGGGGCAGGGGGAGGAATAAACAAGGGGAAATAGGTTACTTTTTATAATGAATTAACCATTCCCAGTTTCTATTCAAGCCTAAGTTAATTGTATCCAATTTGCAAATTAATTCCAATTCAGCAATCTCTCTTTGGAGGCTGTTTCTGAAGTTTTTCTGTTGTAATATCACAACTTTCATGTCTGTAATCGCGTGACCAGGGAGATTGAAGTGTTCTCCGACTGGTTTATGAATGTTATAGTTCTTGACATCTGATTTGTGTCCATTTATTCTTTTACATAGAGACTGTCCAGTTTGACCAATATACAAGGCACAGGGGCATGATGGCATATATCACATTGGCAGATATGCAGGTGAACGAGCCTCTGATAGTGTGGCTGATGTTATTAGGCCCTGTGATGGTGTCCCCTGAATAGGCCTACAAGATCTCTATCAAGCATTCTTACAACTACAATACCCACCTGCGGAAGTGAAGAAACAGATTGATAGAGCCAGAAGAGTTCCCAGAAGTCACCTACTACAGGACAGGCCTAACAAAGAAAATAACAGAATGCCACTAGCCGTCACCTTCAGCCCCCAACTAAAACCCCTCCAACGCATTATCAAGGATCTACAACCTATCCTGAAGGACGACCCAACACTCTCACAAATCTTGGGAGACAGGCCAGTCCTTGCCTACAGACAGCCCCCCAACCTGAAGCGAATACTCACCAGCAACCACATACCACACAACAGAACCACTAACCCAGGAACCTATCCTTGCAACAAAGCCCGTTGCCAACTGTGCCCACATATCTATTCAGGGGACACCAGCACAGGGCCTAATAACATCAGCCACACTATCAGAGGAGCATCTGTACAGGTGAGAGGATTTTTCCTCTGGCCAGGAGGGATTTTAAAGGGGTTTACCCTTCCCTTTACATTTATGACACATTTCATAAATATAAAGGAAAGGGTAAATACCTTTAAATCCCTCCTGGCCAGAGGAAAAACCCTTTCACCTGTAAAGTGTTAAGACGCTAAGACAGCCTCGCTGGCACCTGACCAAAATGACCAATGAGGAGCCAAGATACTTTCAAAGCTGGAGGGGGGGGGGAACAAAGGGTTCTCTCTGTCTGTGTATTGTTTTTGCCAGGGCCAAAGCACGAATGCAGGTCAGAACTCCTGTAAAAAGTCAGTAAGCAATCTAGTTAGATATGCGTTAGATTCTGTTTTGTTTAAATGGCTGATAAAATAAGTTGTGCTGAATGGAATGTATATTCCTGTTTTTGTGTCTTTTTGTAACTTAAGGTTTAGCCTAGAGGGATTCTCTATGTTTTGAATCTGATTACCCTATAAGGTATTTACCATCCTGATTTTACAGAGGTGATTCTTTTTCTTTAATTAAAAATCTTCTTTTAAGAACCTGATTGCTTTTTCATTGTTCTTAAGATCCAAGGGTTTGGGTCTGTGTTCACCTATGCAAATTGGTGAGGATTTTTATTAAGCCTTCCCCAGGAAAGGGGGTGTAGGGCTTGGGGGGATTTTGGAGGGAAAGACGTTTCCAGGTAGGCTCTTTCCCTGTTATATTTGTTAGACGCTTGGTGGTGGCAGCAAAAAAGTCCAGGGACAAAAAGGTAAAATAGTTTGTACCTTGGGGAAGTTTTAACCGAAGCTGGTAAAAATAAGCTTAGGGGGTTTTTCATGCAGGTCCCCACATCTGTACCCTAGAGTTCAGAGTTGGGAAGGAACCTTGACATAACATATCTCTGGAAAGGTTATGAGCTACTGGATATATTCATCATATTTGTATGCATGTATCATTTTTGTATTTGAAGTTATGAATATTGGCTATGTACTTGTTTAAGTTTAAGCAGCCTCAGTGAAGCAGTTGGTCAGCTTCCTGAGAAGACTATTCTCAGTACATGCCCAGTCAAGAAACACTTCAGCCAACAATGAACTTGGAGATGCCAATCCACATCTGAGCTTTCCTGGGAATGTGGCCTGCCTGGTAAGGAACTCAGTCATGCATGGACATGTGACTTGCCCATGTGACTCCAAAACTCCATCTTGGAGCTGGATTCTGGATAGGAGAGAGAAGGGGGCCTCCACCCACAAGAGAGAGTCTGTTCAAGCCCCTAGGAGACCCCTCCATTTGGTCTTCAGCTGGCTCAAGAGGTAGCCTCTCCACCACCAAGAGATTCCTGAAAGAAACTGGAACAAAGGACAATAGCTGCAGGAGTGTGAGTGATTACTGGACCTAGACTAGAAGGAGTCTAGTCTGTAAAAGAACCTTACTGGAACACATCTGAGGGTGAGATTTCATCTGTAATCACTTTCTTACTGTATTAGGTTTAGACTTGCGTGTTTTATTTTATTTTGTTTGGTAATTTACTTTGTTCTATCTGTTATTACTTGGAACCACTTAAATCCTACTTTCTGTATTTAAAGTAAAATCACTTTTTACTTAATTAACCCAGTGTATGTATTAATACCTGGGGGGCAAATAGCTGTGCATATCTCTATCAGTGTTATAGAGGGCAAACAATTTATGAGTTTACCCTGTATAAGCTTTATACAGGGTAAAACGGATTTATTTGGGGTTTGGACCCTATTGGGAGTTGGGTACCTGGGTGTTGGAGACAGGAACACTTCTTAAGCTGTTTTCAGTTAAGCCTGCCGTTTGTGGGACGTAGTTCAGACCTGGGTCTGTGTTTGTAGCAGGCTAGCATCTCTGGCACAACCAGGCAGGGCTCTGAAGTCCCAAGCTGCCAGGGAAAATGGGCTCAGAGGTAGTCTCAGCACATTGGTTGGCAGCCCCAAGGGGTTTTCTGTGATCCAGCCCATCACAGCAGTTGCCTGGGGTATCCATGTGCTTTAAAAAACAGCAGCTTCATGTGTTACCTGGTGCCTGTTCCCACTCAGCCCAGGACATTTATTCCTCAGGTGCTCAGTGGATTTACAATGAGAGCACCTTCTGGGCTCCTCCGCTTGTACAGGAGACATGGGACAAGTAACAGGGGAATGGGGAGGTGAACGCCCAGCCTCCTTTTTCCCAGGGGTAAAATGGGAACCCCTTTTTCTCAGGGGTTACTGCGTACATAAAGGTTGTTACCCTTCCCTTTATGTTTATGACAAAAGCTTGTAATGCCTTTTCCCCTCACCCACTTGTCTAACAAATCCCTCATTTCGTTTACATAGGCCACATTACTTAATCCAGATCCCCTCTTAAAACTCCTCAATTTTACCCTATAGGTTTCAGGTGTAATCTGGAACTGTTTCAAAACCAGTTCCTTAAATTTACCATAGTTTGAAGCATCATCAGTTGGCATCTTATTGAATATGTACAGAGCTCTCCCAGTCAATTTTGCAATCAATGTACTCATCTTTTGATCTTCAGGAATTGCATGGAGAGGGCACAGTCTCAAAGCATAGGTGCTGACTTTTGGTTTTGCTGGTGCGTGCCCCATCCCAGCTCTGCCCCCTTCCCCAAGACCCTGCCCTCACTCTGCCCCACTCCACCTCTTCCTGCCCCCCTTCTGCTCCCTCCCCTTAGGTCCTCTCCCTAAGCATCTCCTGCCCATGGCTTACTCCTTTCTGCCCCCTCCTGCATTGAAGGCGAGGTGTGTGTGTTTGGGGGGCTCAGCCTCCCCCCAAAACTGGCAATTTTCAGCATATTTATACACTTCTTTCATATTCTGTTATTGAATGTCTATCATTGGCATCTTAACAATGTAATCATTATTAAAATAGTAGTGAAATATATCATTACATTATCATGAATTACAGTATATTTAAATCATTATACTCCGCTACAAGCTGTCTTCACTAAAATCCCAGTGTAAAGACATTACATTCACTCTGGGCTTCACACCTGCTTAGGGCCTGTTTGGGAGCTGAGGGCCACTGATGGCTGTGGGAAGAAGGTGGATGGGAGGGACAAGCAGTGGAGTGTCTTTCCCCTCTCCCTTCCTCTTTCTCCTCTCCCTGTCACTCTCCCTGCCCCTTTCCCTTTCTCTTGTTTCTTCTCTACATCCTTCCTCCCCTTCCTGATGTTTCCCCCTTCTTGCTTCCCACCCATGTCCCTTTTCCCATCTCTCTCTTCTCCCCACCTCCTGACGGCTCTGTCTAGTAGCTGCTCCCACACACACACTCAAAGTGGCAGAGGAGGTTTCCCCTCCTTGGGTGGGAAGGTTGCCTAATGGTTAAGGCACAGGCCTCAGTTTCAGGTGTTCTGGGTTTGATTCTCTGCTCTGCCAGACTCCCTGCTTAGTCTTGGGAAAGTCACTTCACCTCTGTGTGCCCTAGATCCCACAAGCCAAATGGGGCCAATACTGACCCTGCCTCCTAGGCTAAATCCATTCATGGCTGTGTGATGATGGGGAAAATGGAGATACCAATGTGAGTAGATTTGGGCTGAATTTCTCCACAGCCTGAGAGTGAAAACCAGGTCCACACAGGGGGGACAGGAGAGAGAGGGGCTCAGGCCAGCTCCTCACAGAGTGGGGTTGGGGCTTCAGCCCTGCAGCTTCTGCCACTAGGGTGGCTGGGGCTCCAGAGCAGGAGACTTCAGCCCCACATCTTCTGCCAGGGTCCAGGGCTTCTCCTCCCCACCCCAATGTGGCTCCTGCTGGGGTCCGGAGCTTCTCATCCCCCCACCCCCCGTGTAGGTCCTGCCGGGGTCCAGGGCTTCTCCTTCCCCCTCCCAACACGGCTCCTCTCCCCCTACCCCCGTGGTTCCTGCTGGGATCCAGGGCTTCTCCTTCCCCCCTCCCCCACAGCAAGGCTCACGCCGGGATCCAGGGCTTATCCTTCCCCACCCACCCCAGCGCAGCTCCTGCCGGGGTCCAGGGCGTCTCCTCCCCTAATCAACCACTGCACCCAGACCTAACCTAGCTGGGCTCCCTTGGGTCACCTGATGCCTGCTGTGGCCGGAGTCAAGCCTGGCTGGCAGGGAGCAACCATACACGTGTACGACATGATCATCAGCCCAAGAGGTGTGGGACAGACCTAGGTGAGCAGGGGCTGGGTGTGCTGCTGCTGATAGCCACGCACTCCCGCCCATGCCTAACCCTGAGGCTTTTTTTTTCTTCTTTTGGTGAGACTCACTCACCCCCTGCTTGAGCAGGGAGGCAGGAAACAGTTGATCTGAGCCTGCCTGCCAAACAGCTGATCGCACTGTATGGTCATACCAGATCTTCTGCCTCCTTTGGACTCTGGCTAGATTCTCCCTGGCCAAGCCCATGAGCTCAGTGACCTTTTCCCGGAAAGTCAGTACATACTCCACCACTGATTCTCCGTTGCTGAAGGCCTTCCCCTACCATTCATCTCTCATCAGGTCCAGGGGTCCCCTGACTCTCCTCCCATACAGCAAGTCAAAAGGGGAGAACCCTGTCGATTCCTGGGGCACTTCCCTGTATGCAAACAGCAGGTGGGGTAAATACTTGTTCCAGTCCTGTGAGTGCTGGTTCATAAAGGTTTTCAGCATCATCTTTAGAGTCCCATTGAACCTCTTCACCAGCCCGTTGGACTGAGGGTGATATAGGCGTATTTATACAGTCCCAGGTATGCTGGACCCCACACTTCTCCTACAAGCAGTGGAGAAGGGTTGGAATGAAACTGGACCCCTGGTTACTACAGATGATTTTTTCCCTTCTGTCTGGTGGGTCTTGCCCACATGCTCAGGGTCTAACTGATCACCATATTTGGGATTCAGGAAGGAATTTTCCCCCAGATCAGATAGGCAGAGACCTGCGGGTTTTTTGCCTTCCTCTGCAGAGTGGAGCATGGGTCACTTGCAGGTTTAAAATAATGTAAACAGTGGATTCTCTGTAACTTGAAGTCTTTAAGCCATGATTTGAGGACTTCAGTAACACAGCCAGAGGTTAGGGTCTATTTCAGGAATGTGTGAGGTTCTATGGCCTCCGATGTGCAGAAGGTCAGACTAGATGATCATGCCGGTCCCTTCTGACCTTAAAGACTATTAGTCTAAGCAGGCAAGGTCTCTGCTGTGGAGTCAAACCCTGTTGATGAACAAAAAGACAAACACTGTGTTGAAGTGGAGCTAATGGTGAAAGTAAAAATATAGTGAACCCAAATAATAACAACCTATTGCAGAATTACCCCCGAAGCAACATTTGTGACAGCACCTCTGCTTAGAGCAAGTGCCCCCCCCCACACACACACTTTATCTTCTCCTCAGTCAGCCTGCTTGATCGTCAATCATTTAGTTTTGCTAACATGACTTGTTTGGCTGTTTTATTTCTTTTAGCATGTGGTCAGATCAAAAAAAGTGACTAAAAACAACATTACGTTTATTTGATCAGCGACCTTCAGCTTACAGTTGTTTGTTTTTGTAACGAGGCGAGACTCACCCCTGCGGCACCTCCTGTCGGTCATCCTGGGAATTAGCTCTTTTGACCCAGAGAGCCCTCTGAAGGCTGATGCCCCACTGCCACTGGCCCCTGTGTCCCTCCCAGACCCTGTGCCCCTTGTCCTCAGGTGCTGCCCCCTGGCAGTACACCCACTCTCTAGGTCTCCCCACCCAGGGGAATCCCCACCCACTATCCCCACCTTGCCTCAGTGGCTACTGCCAGTCACCATCTAGCCACCTTTCACTGGGGCCAACTGCAGTCTGTATAAGCCAATCATCAGAGGCAAAGGGGGTTTGGACCAGCTGCCTCTGCCTACCCTGGGCTGCACCCTTGCACCTTTCTGGCCTTTGACAAAGCTGCAGCCTGGGGCTTTTCCAGGCAGGAGCTCCCCTGCCCTGCTCCCCTCAGGTACTTTGTTCAGCGTCCCAGCACGCAGGCCCTTCTCCCTCTAGAGACAGAGAGAGACTGTCTGCTCCTGGCCCACTGCCCTCTTATTGGGGCATGGCCAGAGCTGAGGCTGCTTCTCCATTCAGCCTTCCCCAGCCACAGCCCTCCCCCAAGGCTGCTTTTAACCCCTCCGGGCAGGAGCGGGGTGACCACCCCACTACAGGTTTATAAAGTGCAAGGTCACTAAGTGCACTCAGCCTTGGATGGACAGGAAACTGGCTTTATTTATTCTGACAGATTTCAGAGTAGCAGTCTGTATCCACAAAAAGAAAAGGAATACTTGTGGCACCTTAGAGACTAACAAATTTATTTGAGCATAAGCTTTCATGAGCTACAGCTCACTTCATCGGATGCATTCAGTGGAAAATACAGTGGGGAGATTTATATATACAGAGAACATGAAATAATGGGTGTTACCATACACACTGTAATGAGAGTGATCAGGTAAGGTGAGCTATTACCATCAGGAGAGCGGGGGTTGGGGGGGAACCTTTTGTAGTGATAATCAAGGTGGGCCATTTCCAGCAGTTGACAAGAACGTCTGAGGAACAGCGGGGGGGGGGGGGGAATAGTTTTACTTTGTGTAATGACAGATCCACTCCCAGTCTTTATTCAAGCCTAAGTTAATTGTATCCAGTTTGCAAATTAATTCCAATTCAGCAGTCTCTTGTCGGAGAACACTTCAATCTCTTTGGTCACTCGATTACAGACCTAAAAAGGGGCAATTCTTCAACAAAAAAAACTTCAAAACCAGACTCCTTGATTATCACTACAAAAGGTTCCCCCCTCGCCCCACTCTCCTGCTGGTAATAGCTCACCTTACCTGATCACTCTGGTTACAGTGTGTATGGTAACACACATTGTTTCATGTTTTCTGTGTATATAAATCTCCCCACTGTATTCTCCACTGCATGCATCCAATGAAGTGAGCTGTAGCTCATGAAAGCTTATGCTCAAATAAATTTGTTAGTCTCTAAGGTGCCACAAGTACTCCTTTTCTATTTATTCTACTGCACACATCAACTTCAGTAATAAAAGCCCAAATCTGGAGTGATGTTGAGGTGCTGAAGCCCAGAGATTCTGCAATCAGCTAATTCTTTTGATGGGTCTCCAAGCAGGATGGAACTCAGCTTGCTCTGCTATCAATGAATTGGCTCAGCAAAGTGGAAGGGCAGCCTTGCTGTTAGGATGCAGAAGTTCTGAGTTCATTTCCGGGCCTTTCCACAGATTCCCTTTGTGACACTTTAGAAGCTTCGTGCCTCCATTTCCCCATTTCACAGGGTGTTGTGAGGATCAGCTCATTAGCATATCCACAGTGCTCATGTGGTAGGATTCTGGGAAGCCATGTAAGTAAAGTAACAGTGTCAGACCTGCTTTGTCAATAAACAGGTAGATTGGCCTTGAATATGCACAGAGCTGATGAAAGGGCCTTTGTTACATAATTGTAATCCTTTTCTGAGTATAACTACGTTTTATATTTCACATGAAATAATAGCAAATAAAACCTCTTCTATTGTGGTGATCTCCTAACAGACAGCTAATCAAGCAACTCATTATAAGCTCCAATGATCATATTTGTTATACTGTTGAAAGTCTAGTTCACTGAATGTAAGATCCCACTTGCTTCAATTCCTATGTTAATGCTATTTGTCCAAAAGAGAAGAAGTGCACACTGAGAAGTGATGCATCAGAGTTGGACATGCAGAGCTGAAATGGGCCCGTAACACTCAGGAGTTCTAAGCTCATAGACTTTAAGGTCAGAAGGGGACCATCATGATCAAATAGTCTGACCGCCTGCACATTACAGGCCACAGAACCTTGCCCATAAGCTGTTTGATTTTGCATGAAGACCCTGCCTTTTGGCTCTTAATCATAATAGCCTATATCAATGGTTTCTTGGTTTGTTTCTTCCAGTGCAAAAGACATGAAGCATCATCTGGATTTCTTACTGCAGAAGCCTGATTCTGCGAGTACAGCTTTTCCCACAGCAAGAAGGAGAAAATGGCTCCAGCCCAGAGGTAAGAGAAAAGCCAGAGGCAGGAATGGCAGGGCCTGATGCTGGAAGGGAGAGTTTGCTCCTTCATTACAGTAGTTCACTAGCATTCCTGGTGGTGCCACAGCAGGACAGTAGCAGGCAGAACACAGGGCTGGATGGTTATGGTATGTCCCAGAACTGAAGGAGGCAGCACAAAGGGCTAGATGGAGATGGTACATCCTAGGTAGGGTTGCCAACCCTCCAAGATTGGCCAGGAGTCTCCAGAAATTAAAGATTAATCTTTAATTAAAGATTATGTCATGTGATTACATCTCCAGGAATACATCCAACCAAAATTGGCAACCCTAGTCCCAGGATGCATCAGGCAACACACAGGGCTAGGTGGATATGATACATCTCAGGACAGAGGGGGGTAGCACATATGTCCCGATACAGAGGAGGCAGCATGCAGGGCTAGGAGGTTATGGTACATCCCAGGATAAAGGATGCAGCATGCAGGGCTCTTGGACCGTTGGCCTATTGTGGTGTGTCAATTCTACGTTCTTTGTGCCTTTAGCCAAATTAACAGTACCCCTTACAGTCTCAGGAAATCACCCATTTGGATTCACTGACTTGAACCTAAAGGCCAATCTCTACTCAGTGCTCCTGAGAGAGGCAAACAACCCCAAACTCTACCCAAGTCCATACGGACCATCCCTGGGGAAATTTCCCCAGCCCCTTCTGGTGGTGTGTGCTGTGTTGTGCATGTGAACTAGACTCTCCATAGATCTCTACCTGAACTCAGAAGATCAGTGATAGCCACAGGAGGGGTGTTCATCCCAGTGATGTGGAATGGGTCAGTGCATTTAGGGACAGAAGTCCTGGTGGTGATGTACTGGAGGGCTAAGCAAAAGTCCTAGGTCAACTCCACACTCCATCTATCCCTTTGTCCCCTCCAAGAGTTAGCCACAAGAAAGTCCAGAAATGGGCTGACTGTTTGGAGAACCTGTTACATCATAACAGTAAGTAGATGGGGCCACTGTGCTGGAGGGATCTGGAGAGAGAACATATTCCGTACTGTTGACTATTTGGTATGATGAGTGATCCTAGGCTTGTGCCACATGGTACAACTCCAGGCTCAGAGTTCAGTGCTTTCACTCACTTCCTCCAGCAACACATGTCCAGCTAGCTCCTGCCAGACACTGCCATTGGGGAAGGTCACAGGCACAGAGGGCAGTGGAGCTGGAGTGGAGACAGGTTCCACTGTATGTAGACTTGGCAGAAGGCAGACTCAAGACCTGTTGGTGGCTATGAGAACAGACCATGGCATTCACACTGAACTATCCCTTATTGGTAAAGCAGCACATGCTCTAAGGAAGTTGGGAACAGATGAAATCTCATCCTCAGGCTGTGTGGGGAACTCAAGGGACCCACAATTTCCCAAACATGGAGGTAGTGGCTCTGCCTTGGTCCCAGACTGTGGTCAGTGTCAGCTCTGCTGCTGACCCCAGCACGCCTCACATTTCTGTCCTATTCACCCTGAAAGAAGGCAAATGTTGGGCCAAAGTCATCCCTGATGCAATTCCACTGAAGTCAGCTGCGTTAAACCAGAGTGAATTTGGCCAATCTTGTTTCCTGGCCTCACAAGCTTGTCCCAGCGCTCAGCTCTGGTTGTTTTCCTGGGGCCAGTTCCACAGAACTCACCCCTGTTGGCCTATTGTGGGCATGCAGCCAGGACATGTGCAGCTCCAGGCCTTCCTGAAGTTTGTTCTCAGGGTAAAGCTTGTCATGGGTGACACGAAGGTCAGGCAGTGATGGACATATCTCCAGCTGCTCAAGTACAAGCCCCTCTCACCATGCGCTGCAGCCCCTGGGCTCTGTGCCACCAGGCCAGAGAGGTTCCCAGGCCTGGAATCACACACTGTGCATTAATGGCCTGCCTGGGATCGGCTGGGACAGGGTCTATCTGTGTGCTCCTGTTGGCTGCCCCAGGAAAGGTCACTGCTTGGGAGTTGGTGCCTGAGGGGCCATGCTATTTGCCTGCCCCTTGAGGCCTCCCTGTGCCAGCCATTTACCAGCTCTGGAAATCCTATGAGGAAGGCCAAGCCAAACACGCAGCCTCTGCAGTGAGGAGCTGCTGTCTGCGGATTTCTGGGCAGCAGCCCATTGGCTACTTGGGATCACCCTAACACAGCTAAAAGAAGCTAGCAGCCAAGGGGACTCACCTGCTTCCTATTGCTTTCACCCCATCTGCAGGTGGGCTGGCTGCTTTCCAGGCTTTCCTCAAGTCTGAGTACAGTGAGGAGAATATTGAGTTCTGGGTGAGCTGCGAGGAGTACAAGAAAACCAAATTGCCAGCCAAGCTTAGCCCCAAGGCCAGGATGATTTACGATGAGTTCATCTCTTTGCAGGCTACTAGAGAAGTAGGTGGAGCACCCTCTAGAGAACCCTCAGCCTCAGGGCTAAGCAGAGTGGGCAGCTGGCCCTACAACAGCACTTCTCCTGAGAATTTGGCCCTGGCTCTTCAGAGAGGTGGGGGAGGGGTTTTGCTGTGTGGACAAAATGCCAGTCAAAAGTGCAGCTGAACTATGGCACTTTCACTGCTTTAAATGAGCTCTTCTCAGAGGGGCTCAGTCCCCACCTTATGCACTCCAAATGTCAAAACAAGGAGAAGAGGACCAGACAAACAGAGGTTCCCCATGCACATTCCATGCACCTGAAAGAATCTATCCCAGGGACATGCCACCCTGCCCCTCAGTGTCCCAAAGAAGGGAAAATACCCTTCCCAACTCCAGACTTGGGGATCCACTCATGCAAATAATCCCATTTGTAGCCGGAGATCCCACTGCGGTCCAAGCAGCCCCCCTTTACTTCCACTGAGTTCTGACTGGGTGGATTCTGCAGTGAGAGCCAACCCTTTCTAGGTGCATTTAACAGACTAGCTGGGAAAATATCTGGAGCAAACCCTGGCTCTCCATTCCTTGCCTGGCTGCATCCAGACCAGCCTATGCTAATCTTTCCCTCCCTTCCTGCACATGGGAAGTGACCAGCCACAATGTTCTCAAGCCCACCCTGTTGTGCTTCAATGAGGCTCAGAGAAAAATCTTCATCCTCATGGAGAAGGATTCTTACTGCCACTTCCTCAAATCTGACTTCTACCTCGATTTGGTCAGCCCATCTACAACTACTTGTGCGACTGAGAGCCACAAAAGAGCTACGTCTCCCGCCTTAGCCTGCTCCTCCCCTCTGGTCCCTCAGGGTGCTTAGCTCTGAGTAGGGAGCTGGCAGGTCTCCTGGGACTCTCTGGGGATGCATGCCAGCAAAGCACTCCTTGGCATGAAACATTGTTGCCAAGAGCTGCCTGAGGTCCTCACCTGTACCCACTATCTAATTCAGCACCGGTAATTCCAGCCACCACTAGTTTGAGCATCAAAACGCGTCATCTACTCAGCCACCATCAGTGCATGAGCCCCTGGAGACAGGTTTCCTGATACTCAAAGTCAATGGCAACGTTAAGGGTTAAAGCATCAAGTGTGCATTGTGTTCTTTCCATGTGGCTCCCAAAGCACTAATGTGCAGGCCCTGTTCAGCAGTGCTTTATTACCAAGGCCTTAGGCCTGTGTGGGTGTGACCTGTATACCCAGCAATGGGGGCTGAGGGGACAAACACTCCCTGGACTAGAGTACATGTCCTTGTGTGAGTGTGTATCTGCTCTCTCCTGCAGTTGCCAACTCCCTACATGTTTAGATGCCTGCAACATGAGGCTCATGGCTGGGGGTCCCTGTGTCACCTCTAGGGTAAGCACAGGGTGAGACAAGAAACACTGTATCTCCCTGACTTACCCAGGCAGGCAGGAGCCAACCCAGGGGAAGGTCTGTTGGACACAGGAAAACCATGGCACAATGCCCATGCTGTGCCATTGTGTGGGCTGTAGGACCATGTAGGTTATGGTTTGCTTGTACCCTGGCAGTGCTCCTTTCTGAGGCAGCGTGTGTGGAAATATGTATCATTGCTGAACCTTGGTTTATGATCTCACATTATTTGCAGTCTCCAGATTATCCAGGGTTTCTCCAGTGCCTGTTTAACAAACACACCTTCTGGGTGTGGTGTTGTGTCCCATCTAGTGGCACAGAGACCACTTAGAGAGAGAGTTAAATGAGTCTGTGGTAGAGGCTCATGCACTAAGCCCCAGTTCAATCCCACCTGACGACCAGGGTCCACTCACACCTGCTTATAGCTGGGCATGGGGAGATGTTACACCATTAGCAAGTCAATTCAGGAACAGTTCAAAGTTTATTTTATATGGCAACTGCCAGGTTACACATTTTCAGTCTAGCCAACCCACCCGCTGCCATGCCTCTGAGAAGATTGTGATGGTCAACTCTTCCTCTGCTGCTGCAGGTTTACTTCAGGCCCCTGAGACGGCCTGCACCCTGGAGCCACCCAGGGTGTTTCCCTTCCCATCTTCCCTGTGGAATGATGCTGCAGCCACTGCATGGAACAAACCACCCAAAAGTATTGCTAAAGGTTTTGTGAAATCCTCCCCTCCCAGCCCTGCAAATCCTCACACTGGGTGTAACACCCAGAGAGAGCCCCTTGAATGGGGTCTGTGCTGTCCTGGGTTGCCCAGCCCCCTACCAGAGCTCTTTTGGCTGTGCTTGGCTCTCACCCCTGCCTGAGCTCCGTAGACTGGGTTTGGTGCTAACCCCTGCCTGAGCTCTGCTTAAAGGCAGGGTGAATAAACTGCAAAGTTTATCAGTGATGATTTTATGTTTTCCTCCATGTCACTAATAAAAATGTAAAATAATGTAAGGACAAGAACTGATCTTTGCAGGACCCCACTAAAAACAAACTCTGGTTGAAGATGGTTCCCTGTTTACAATTACATTTTTAGACCTATCAGTTAGCCAGTTTTTAAATCCATCTAATTAAATCTATGAGAAAGATATACAAAGTAAGACTGCATATATTTGCTTGCTTATAATTTTGAAGAAGGCAATATAAATGAAAATAAAAAAGTATGTGGGTGTTTGAGGGTGACTGGTGTGATGTTATAAGGACAATGATATTGAGCAAATATTCTGCATGAATTTTATTTACTGGTTAAAGTTGTCTTAAGGCTCCAAAACTGATATAGAAAAGTAAATGCAAAGTAATGCACATTGAAAAATATAACCTCAACTATACATACAAAATGATGGGGTCTAAATTAGCTGTTTCCACAATGACTCCATGATCTTTCTCAAGTGGTTAGTTCTCTGAAAACAGCTGCTCAATGTGTAGCAGCAGTCAAAAAAGCTAACAGAATGTTAGGAAACATTAGGAAAGGGATAAATAAGACAGAAAATGTCATAATGCCATATAAATCCATGGTAACTGTGTGCAGATCTGATCAGACTATCTCAAAAATATATTGGAATTGAAAGAGATACAGAGAAGTGCAACAAAAATGCTTAGGGATATGGAACAGCTTCCATATGAAGAGAGACTAAAAAGACTGGGACTTTTCAGCTTGGAAAAAGACAACTGGGGGGGATATGGCAAAGGTCTAAAAAAATCCTGACTAATGTGGAGAAGGTGAATAAGGAAGTGTTATTTATGCCTTCACATAACACAAGAACCAAGGATCACCCAATGAAATTAATAGCCAGCAGGTTTAAAACAAACCTAGTGAAGTACTTTTTCCACATAACGCACAATCAACCTGTGGAACACATTATCAGGGGGATGTTGTGAAGGCCAAAATTATAACAGGATTCTAAAAAGAATTAGATAATTTCATGGAGGATAGGTCCATCAATGGCTATTATCCAAGATGGTCAGGTTTGCAACCCCATAGTCTATCTAGGGACATCCAGAGTCTGACTGCCAGAAGCTGGGAGTGGATGACAGGGAATTGATCACTTGATGATTGCCTGTTCTGTTTATTCCCACTGAAGCACCTGGCATTAGCCACTGTTGGAAGATGGGATACTGGTCTAGCTGCACCATTGGTCTGACCCAGTATGACCATTCTTATGATACCTCAAGGCTTGGATTGTGAATATCTTGCTGTATTATCTCCTGATTGTTCTAAACTTACATATAAACTTAAAATATGGTTTTAATTGGTTTGCATACAAAATTTTCTCTCTTTATATAGGAATTAGATACAGTGCTCCTGTCAGCTAATTTCTAAGTTATCTCCAAAAAACCCTAAAGTTTCCATGTGTGTAAGTAGTCCCTGGTATCATGGTTGAAGCTGCCCCCCCCCATCTGATATGGGGCCCTGTGATTGGGCCTTCAGTGGCCAGGCAGCCTAGTGGCTAGATTGTTGATTAGGAGGCTGTAGGGGGACCAGACCCCTCCTTCTCCCTCAGGTCCTGGCACAGGGTCCTATGTCGCTCAAACCCCTAAACAGGGGAGATGGATCTTTTTCCCAGCTGTGAGGAGACAGGGGGGTTCAGGACCTCTTTTCCTGGGCTGCTCTCTATGAAAGTCCTTTTATTTTGGGGTGAGGCCCCATTGGGCCAGTTACCCCACAGTTGTGGCATACCCACAGGCTCCCACTGAGAGGGGAAGACTTACTTGGCTGCATTGGCTGGTAGGGTTGTCAGTCCATACCTTCAAGCAGGCAAACAGAAAGCTCCTGCCTCTTCACCAGTCAGCCCCTAACTGAGCCAGGCTCCCTTCTTTTCTCCCCACTCCAGGCCTGGCATTGGCTGCAGGTATAACAGGGTGGGGCTAGCTGAACCCACAGGTTTTCTTTAACCCCTGCTGTGTCAGGCAGCAGTTTCTCTGCTCCTTCACAGACCCCTGCAGTTACTGAGGGGGAAATGCATCCAGTCGGTTTGTTCCCTGACTGGATGGCAGGGATATCTGAAATGGGACAAAGCAGGAATGGGAAATAGTGTATTTTCCTGGAGGGTTTTCAGCCAAAAAGTCTTTCATTCTAAATTGTGTGAACCAGCTGTGATCTCTGTGATGACCCATCAGGAGACTGTGAAGCATAAATATCCAGCATCTCAAACTGGACTTGGGGCAGGGAGATGCAAATGCATCCTGGAGCAGGTGTTCAAGAATTCAGAATAATTGGCCACATTCTGGTTTCCACGGGCCTCATGATATTTCTGACCCAAAGTGTTCAAGTTTGTCAGATAGACCCAAGCCATCACTAGCTTGGCTGCAAGGTGAAGGCAGTTTATTTACCCTCCAGGCAGAGGATTATTGCTTTGTCTGAATCATAGAATCATAGAATCATAGAATATCAGGGTTGGAAGGGACCTCAGGAGGTCATCTAGTCCAACCCCCTGCTCAAAGCAGGACCAATCCCCAATTAAATCATCCCAGCCAGGGCTTTGTCAAGCCTGACCTTAAAAACTTCTAAGGAAGGAGATTCTACCACCTCCCTAGGTAACGCATTCCAGTGTTTCACCACCCTCCTAGTGAAAAAGTTTTTCCTAATATCCAACCTAAACCTCCCCCACTGCAACTTGAGACCATTACTCCTTGTCCTGTCCTCTTCTACCACTGAGAATAGTCTAGAACCATCCTCTCTGGAACCACCTCTCAGGTAGTTGAAAGCAGCTATCAAATCCCCCCTCATTCTTCTCTTCCGCAGACTAAACAATCCCAGTTCCCTCAGCCTCTCCTCATAACTCATGTGTTCCAGTCCCCTAATCATTTTTGTTGCCCTTCGCTGGACTCTCTCCAATTTCTTCACATCCTTCTTGTAGTGTGGGGCCCAAAACTGGACACAGTACTCCAGATGAGGCCTCACCAATGTCGAATAGAGGGGAATGATCACGTCCCTTGATCTGCTCGCTATGCCCCTACTTATACATCCCAAAATGCCATTGGCCTTCTTGGCAACAAGGGCACACTGCTGACTCATATCCAGCTTCTCGTCCACTGTCACCCCTAGGTCCTTTTCCGCAGAACTGCTGCCTAGCCATTCGGTCCCTAGTCTGTAGCGGTGCATTGGGTTCTTCCGTCCTAAGTGCAGGACCCTGCATTTATCCTTATTGAACCTCATCAGATTTCTTTTGGCCCAATCCTCCAATTTGTCTAGGTCCCTCTGTATCCTATCCCTCCCCTCCAGCATATCTACCACTCCTCCTAGTTTAGTATCATCCGCAAATTTGCTGAGAGTGCAATCCACACCATCCTCCAGATCATTTATGAAGATATTGAACAAAACCGGCCCCAGGACCGACCCCTGGGGCACTCCACTTGATACCGGCTGCCAACTAGACATGGAGCCATTGATCACTACCCGTTGAGCCCAACAATCTAGCCAACTTTCTACCCACCTTATAGTGCATTCATCCAGCCCATACTTCTTTAACTTGCTGACAAGAATACTGTGGGAGACCGTGTCAAAAGCTTTGCTAAAGTCAAGAAACAATACATCCATTGCTTTCCCTTCATCCACAGAACCAGTAATCTCATCATAGAAGGCGATTATATTAGTCAGGCATGACCTTCCCTTGGTGAATCCATGCTGACTATTCCTGATCACTTTCCTCTCATGTAAGTGCTTCAGGATTGATTGTTTGAGGACCTGCTCCATGATTTTTCTGGGGACTGAGGTGAGACTGACTGGCCTGTAGTTCCCAGGATCCTCCTTCTTCCCTTTTTTAAAGATGGGCACCACATTATCCTTTTTCCAGTCATCTGGGACTTCCCCCGTTCGCCACGAGTTTTCAAAGATAATGGCCAATGGCTCTGCAATCACATCCGCCAATTCCTTTAGCACTCTCGGATGCAACTCGTCCAGCCCCATGGACTTGTGTCTGGTGATTTTCCAGCATCCCATGGGCCAGTCCATCCCTGGGCTCCACTGTCCTACACCGTGATCTTCCAGAGACCCCTCTACTTTTCTGCTGGTCCTTGCCAACATAGGCCAGTGTGTGGAACCCAGCCCACCCCCACCCCACGGCATGCTGGCAGCATGAAGTGGTTGATGCTGATCTGGGTGATGTTCCAAAACAGGTGCATTCCCATTTGTTAGTGTGAGCTCAGGTATCTGTGCTTCACTGCGCTGCTCTCACTGCAGCTCCTAGCACATTTATCCCATGTCCCATTCATGTGATCAGCAGGATGCAGGAGCTGGTGCCTGGGCTGATCTTTTAGTGTTTCCCTTGCAAGCTGAAAGTCCTTCACTCTAGTGTTTTATGTAATTTATAGCATGCCACTGCAGCTCATGGGGCTGCAGAGACAAACAGCATCAGATGAACATCCCTGAGTGCAAATACCCACTTCACCCAGCTCCAATTCCTGGGTTCCCTACTGGGATGAACAGTGAAAAGGGGTTAGAAACTGGCTGTAGATGACCAGCACCAACTCCCCCTGAACTTCAGAACTCCCTGCAGAGCTGATGACTGGGTCCTGGTTCCAGCTCATTGTTCCAAGCTACCCCTCACTTAGGGCACTCTGATCTGCCAGGTAGTGTTTGGTGTTTATGACAGCAGCTGGGTCTGGTCAAGCTGCCCGACAGGTGTCTCACAGTGAAGCTGCCAGCCTTTCCTGAAGGAGTGACTTGGGTGCTTATATCTTCTCTTCAAGAACATGCCGCCTCTGTCTGCACAGCCCCATCCTGACCAGATCTCCCTCCCCCATTCCATAAGTGGTCTTGCAGTGGAATCAGAGACCTGTTCCGTGTGCCTGAGCCATCAGCTTCCCTTCCTGTGCTCTGGTGGGCTGGGGGCTGTGACAGAATATAACCCTGTGTTCACACCCTATGCCCTTTGTAATAATGCTTATACAAGATATGCCCTTGTGAGGTATTATTTAAAAATGCAAATTGCAGCATTATATGTGAAATTATAAACACAAGATGAAATCAAGACTAAAAGTATGTTTCCAGAGAAGTCTGGGGAGTGGCCAAACCAGTTCCTCAGAGACAAAGGGGAAGTTGATGCCTGAGCCATGTGTAAACAAGGCTGATGGACAGTTACCTAACAAGTGGCTACTCTTTGTCGGGAAAGGGGGCAGGGCAAAAATTTACATCTTAGTGAAGAAACAGCATGGAGTTTCCTTCCACACAGACTGCCTGTCACCTTGCTCTGGCTGGAAATGCTTCTCAAAGTGGATACAGGAGTATAGAAAGAAGAGGCAGAGATCCCAACGCACCTCCCCTCCCTGCCCATCACATTCACAACTAAAGAGGCAAAGGAAGCAGCCGTTCGACTCTGGGGGAGGGGAACTGACCTAAAGAGTAAAACTGCTGAAAGCATGTGGTGAAAGAACTTTTGTTTTGAATCTAATATAGGTTGTTAGGCACCAGTAAGCATTTTACCTCTATTTTTCTTGTAATGATTTCTGACTTTTATACCTCATAATTTGTACTCACTTAAAATCTCTCTCTTTGTAGTTAATAAACTGGTTTTACTGTTTTATCTAATCCAGAGTGTTCAAGTTGAAGGGTCTGGGTAACTCCATTTGGGGTAACAAGTTATGTGTATATTATTCCCTTAAAGGAATAATGGACTCAGTATATATGTACTGTGCAGGAGAGGGCTGGGCAGTACAGGACATATATTTCTGGGGAAAGATCCAGGACTGGGGCTGTGTTGGGGTCACCCTGCAGCATAACCAAGGCTGGTAGGAGCCAAGGTGTGGCTGGCTGGCAGCAGCACACGCAGACATGGCTGGGAGTGACTTACATGCTGAAGGCTGTTTATGAGCAATCCAGGATGGAGCCTACTGCAGCAAGACATTGTAAAGGGCAGCCCAGGTTACAGGGCAGGGGTGACACAGCTACTCATTGGTCTGGATTGTACCCTGGTATGTCACAGGGGCTCCACAGTGTTGTTGCCTCCCAGACTCTCCCTCTCTCATTTCTCAGCATTTGTGCTAGGGAGCATGACATGCCAGGGATATCCATCCAGCCAGACATGTCCCTGACCCAGGACCTCTGGGCAATGACAGCACAGTGTGTGCTGCTCACTGATCATAGCATTGACCAGGCAGAGCTCTGTGACCTCCTGGGACATGGGCATTAACATGCTGTCTTGAAGTGCCATGCTAGGCGGGCCCTGCTCCTAGTTTGGCAATCCCTAACCAGGCATCTCACCTGGGAGCCTGCTCTCCTCCAGACACTTAAAAATCAGCTCCCCACCAGGACAAGTGGGCAAGATTCAAGCACACCAGCACCCAGCTTTGCCCAGGGTAGGCCAAAGAGCTGGCACAGCACCTTTGGATGCAGGGTCTACTCGATGTGCCCTGGGCACCCTTACACAGATGCTTTGTGTCCATATATTATTGCCCTGGCTCTGCCCCTAGCTGTCAGCATGCCTTGGGAGGTCTCCTGGAGCTGAAATACCACTTGCTTTCTCTGGCCTTAAGGAACAGCCTCCTCATGCCCTGCAACAGGGCTCTTCCTGGCAGCAGTGGATCCTCTGTAGGCTAGAGCACTTAGCAGCAGGGACAATGTCCCTCTTGTATCTGGACTGCCCCTTCTGTCAGGGCATTACTGCTTGGAGCTGCCATGTCTTGTCTTGGCTCCTGAATGGCTGTTGTGCTATCAGGGTCCCAGGGTGCTGGAGAGAATCTGTCTCAGCTGCGTTCTGTGTCATGCTGCCCTCCGCTGAAACATTCCATATTCACAGCAGACTAGAGACTGAACCCCACGATATACTGCAACTAGCAGAGCTGCCATGCATGCCTCACCTTCACTCCTCAGCTGGGTCTTTCCTTTGGTTTCAGTTCCCCCCACCCCCAGCTGGCATTCGTTCAAGAGCCAGGTGTCAGCAAACTCTGAATTGCTGTGAAAAGGGACTTGGGGGATTTTTGCCTCATTACTTGCTAAAAACCCTGTGAAAGTGCCAATTCTATCCTTTCACCTGAATAACCCCCTCACTCCATGTGCAGTGATTTGTGTCAAAGGGCTGGGCACCAGAGCTGGGCTAATGAGTTTTCTGGCTCCTCAGGAAAAACAAAAAAACAATTTTTAATTTTCACTTTGACCTGATTTGGGGCAGAGGAGAGGAGTGGCACTTCTCTGCCAGAGGAGTGATGCAGGGGGGCTGTCATACTACAGGCTGGGACAGCCAAATGCACAGCATGGGTATGACGTTGCACTCCATATGTTTTATGGAAATATATTTATAAGTGTGAATATGATGTAACTGGAATATGCTTCATGCAAAAGGTCTCTTGTAAAGTATCATTACAAAGCTTATGATCTACTGTGTGTGTTCATCCTATTTGTTTGCAAGTATTATTTCTATGTGTGGAATTAGGAGAATAAGATATATACTTGTGTTACTGATGTAAACATGTTAAGTGGAAGCCATTAAGGGTGCTTCAGAACCAATGGACTGTGAATGGGTTTGTTTACCTGTGAGCCTTCCTGTGTACCTGTTTTCTAGCTCCTAGGTAATGAAGAAGGAGGTCTTACAGTGACATGTGATCCTGTCACCTGAACTGGAATCCATCTTAAACCTGATGCTTTTCCATTTAGAAGGAGGGGTGGGGACACAGAGAGACAAAAGATTCCCACCTTGTGCCAAAGCTATAAAAGGGGATGGAACAGAACAAAGGGGACTGCCAATCCTGAGAAATCGCCTAGTTACCACCTGAGCTGGAACTAACAAGGGCTGTACCAGGGGAAAGGATTGGACCCAGACTAAGAAGGAGTCTAATCTGTGAAAGAAGCTTATTGGAGCATCTGAGGGTGAGATTTACCTGTATTCAGTTTCTTAATGTATTAGGCTTAGACTTGAGTGTTTTGTTTTATTTTGCTTGGTAACTTACTTTGTTCTGTCTGTTATTACTTGAAACCACTTAAATCCTACTTTTTATACTTAATAAAATCACTTTTGTTTATTAGTAAACCCAGAGTAAGTGATTAATACCTGGGGGAGTGAACAGCTGCACATATCTCTCTATCAGTGTTATAGAGGGCTGACATTTCATGAGTTTACCCTGTATAAGCTTCATACAGAATAAAATGGATTTATTTGGGGTTTGGATCCCACTGGGAACTGGATGTCTGGGTGCTGGAGTGGTTTTCAGTTGACCTGCTGAGTGGTTTTCAGTTAAAGTCTGCAGCTTTGGGGGCGTGGTTCAGACCTGGGTTTGTGTTGCAGCAGGCTAGCATGTCTGGCTCAACACGACAGGGTTCTGGAGTCCCACGCCATCAGGGAAAACGGGCTCAGATGTAATTTCTAGCACATCAGGTGACAGTCCCAAGGGGGTCTCTGTGACCAAACACATCACAATGGGAAGGGTTGGTCCCAGTCTTTGGTTACCAAGTGGTGCTCTATGGTTACCAGTTGAAGTGTGCTGGGGCTGAAGGGGCTCACACCAGCAATCTGGGGCAGGCCAATCTCCAGTGGTTGCTGGTTCATTTTTTAATCCCCAGGAAATCTCTCTCTCTCTGTTGTAGCAGAGGCCTGGGGCTTCATTTTGCTCTGTGCCTGCTTTCATTTGCCTTTCTAATAAAAGCCAAGTCCTGGAAATGCATTGCTGAAGCTAAGCCTGATACTTGACCTTGATCATAAAGAGATGAAGTAAATAAACAAGCCACAGAGTCATGTCAGTGATAAAATGTTTATATTCTGGTTATATTGAAGGTTACATGCATGTTACAGAACAGACCCAGTTGACCTAGCCTGCACTGCCCTGACATGGCAATGCCTCTGTGGGGGGACACACCCTGTACCATCCTGTCCTGAGGCCATGGGTGTGGATGGATAAGAGCCCCTTGGGGGAGCCACTCAGCACCCTACAAGACAGGCTTTGTCATGGGAGCTGACCCATACAGATGTTCACCTCTTGTAGTGGGATGTGGTTTGGTTTGACATTACATGATGTTAACCTGTTCAGTGCACAAAGGGCAGATTTAAAGAGATTATGGTCCTGAAGATTCTCCAGGTTCTGTACCAGATAGGAAAATACCAGTGAAAGGCTGAGTTTTAGCTCAGTAAAATACCTGAAACCATTCTACTTCTATTCAGTGCTCATGGCTGTGAGAGGCAATGGGCAAGTGAGAAAAGTGAACAATCTTGTTGTTAGCTAACATGCATTTAAATGGTATGTTTTGATTCACTGACTCACTAAGGACTCAAGTGAAGTTAACATGATTAATATATATATAATGTGTATATAAGAATACAAATATATAATGCTGTATATATCATGCTGATACATGTGTAACATAATAAAAGTAAGAGTAACAGAGAATATATAAAATACTTGATAACAGACATATTATAGATGATATTGGTCCCATAGCAGATGTTGCTTGGGTTTCAGAATTATCCGCTTCCTCATCAGGTGGTGTCATTTGTCACTTTTCATGCTGTCTGTATGCCAGAGTGAATAAACAAAGTGAACAGTCTACACAAACACAGCTTTTAGAAATCCCAAATGCTTCTGAGGTCACATTGTACAGGCCCTTCTGTAGCTAATGGAGAACTAGGCTAAATTGGACCTAGTTCAAAATTAAGTATCTAGGAGACGAGGTTTATCCTTTCTGTCGCAGAAGTGGAGGCCAGGAGGGGCTTCTGATAGCCTACACTTTCAAAAGAACTCAAACCCAGGCCCAAGGTGTCTTGCTGCCCAGGTGCCACCAGAGGTTGTTGTGATAGCACATGGCAAACTAAAGCAGTTTTTAGGCTACAAACCACATCTCAGCACAGGGCCACCCAGCACATAGCTGTGCTGTCCTAATACAGCCAATATCTGGTTTTTATGGGCATGAGTGCACTGTGCTTTCATGAGACAAAGAGGAATTTTCTAAGGAATTTACTATGAGAGATCTGGTTGACTAGGGAAGATTTGAGAAGTTTGAGTATCTGGTAGAATAGCACAGGTTAGGATGTACTCACCAGTGGTTACCAAAATAACCCACAGCACTTTTCACAGCTTCAACTGTCAGGAAATGGTCAATGTACATCTTATGCCCATGGTTCCTATGGCACATTTGATACCTATGGCATCCCCCTTTCCTTTTAATGAGTGCAAGGCACAGTCCTGACTTCACCATAAATACCCAACCCACCCCAACTTGTTCTCCTGTGTAAATTACCCTGCACAGGATTCAGGGAACAAAGATTACATGTGTTGGAATCCAAATCAGATAGCTACAAGAGTAGGCTTTTAGGATCACATTTTCAAAAGATGCCCTTAAATTTTGGGTGTGGAATGGCTGCCCGTGCGTGTTTATGTGATCAGATTGGCTAGTTAGCCCTGAACTACCTGTTTTGCAGGCGTACATCTGATAACTAGGCAAACAAGCAGCTGAGCATGTAAAATTTGCATGAACAAATTTGGACACCTAGCAGAAACTGACTGAAAAACTGTGTGTATGTGTGTGATCAAGTGTGTATGTGTGTGCATATATGTGTATGGAGAACTGTGCATTTTAAGCAACCACCCAAAGGACCAGCCAAACCAGATACCTACTGGAGAATGACTTTTTAACTAGAGAACTGGAAACGTGCAGATACCTTAAACTAACAAGAAGTCACCCATTGGTGGCAGTCCATAGGGCAGGTCTTACTGGAGAAAGAGAGAGAAGTGGATTAAATATATTGCCAATTAAGACAATATTTGTTTGGTTAACTTGCGATTACAAATTTGAATTCCTGATGTATCTGTGAGGCATTTCAGTCTTTCCAGCAACATCTTAAACAAGTAAATGACAGGCGGGAGTCTTTCTGCTGGGAGCCCCTTTGAGCCTGCGTTTCTGTGTGCACTGTATGGCCATCTGTGTTATGCAGAGACATACTGAACCAAGCTCATTCTCTGAGATACCTGCACTAAAATCAGTAGAGTTACACCAGGAGTGAATGTGGCCAGCGATGGTATGGCTCTCCTATATTGTAACTGCTGAACCTGTTTTGGTCTTAGCCCCAGTTCTGTTCCTAACCTATTTCCCTTCAAAGCCAGACAGAAAAAGGCTGCTGTTGTGGGGTATTTTCTGCTCTAATCTTTTACTGTCTCAAAGGGGAGGTGAAAGATGTGTGAGGTCCTTTTGCAATGAGTTGGGCCCATTGTGATATTGCCACTGTACCACATTGCAGGCTGACTGACAGAGGAGGGTCACCCATCAGGGGTTGTTAAACTTTTTAGCCCGAGGGTCACACTGGGCAATACAAATTGTATGGCGGGCCATGAATACTCACAAAATTGGGGTTGGGGTGCGGGAGAGGGTGCTGGCTCTGGGGTGGGGCTGGGGACCATGGGTTTGGGGTGCAGGAGGGTGATCTGGGCTGGGATCGAAGATATTGGAGAGTGGCGCTTACCTCAAGTGGCTCCTGGAAGCAGTGGCATGTCCCCTCTCCGGCTCCTACACAGAGGCACGGCTAGGCGGTTCTGCACGCTGCCCCATCCGCAGGCACCGCCCCTGCAGCTCCCATTGGAGCATGTAGGAGCCAGTGTGGGGCCATGCCACAGCTTCCGAGAGCCACGTTTTGCAGCCCCCGACCCAGCGCCTCAGCCAGAGCACAGGAGCGGGGCTGAGCTGGGTGGTCTGGTCCCCAACCCAGCACCCCGGCCAGAGCAGGGCTGAGCCACATGGTGCAGCCCCAACCCAGCGCCCTGGCCGGAGCGCCAGAGTGGGGCCGAGCCATGTGGTGTGGCTCATGGGCCAGCTTAAAACGGCTTGTGGGCCGTATCTGGCCCAAGGGCCATAATTTGCCCACCCCTGTGTTACATCTTCACACAGGGGAAGGGAATGAGAATACCAGGCAGCAGCCCTGTCATGAGGCCTCTAACTTTCCCAGGCCATTTGCTTGAGAGAAAGAAAAATAAATGCATTACCACAGAGTTTGTTTCCTGGACTGTTCAGCCCAGCTAGCCATGTATTTTTATTCTGTCACCATGGAAACAAGGTGTAAATATTTGGGTATGGTGTTTTTTTGATAGTTTTTGTAAGTGTATAAAAGGTTTGCAGACCCATTGTTTATTTTATTGCATGTTGCACACAGTCTCCCATGCTCTGGATTGCCAGCTCTGGATTCTGAGCGTGGGTGGCCCATTTTAACAGACTGCGGAGAGTTTTGTAACTGATTTTAAAAAATAAAAATGCTGGATCGTCAACTGTGGAGACTGATGTCCTGTATTTAGCCACAGGCAGTCTTATTACAAGCAGTGGCATTGCAGGCTTCCTACCCTGGCACCTGCCAACCGGGACCGAGGAAACCCCCCTGGAGGAGAAAAGACATTCATGTCAAGTTCCATACAGTCCCTGGCCTTTTCACCAGCAGTTACTGCCAATCACGCTTCTGATGGACACTTAGTTTGATCTGGGTTGAGACCCCAGCTTTATTTCACACAGGCCACCCCCCGCCCCCCAAGTCTGCAGATGGTGACAACTTCTGGTGGCTGCTGAGCTGGGCTGGAACCAAGGGCAAAGACTAATGTCTGTGAGCTGTAATATTTTTCAAAATGAAACAAGTCTGTCACCATCCAGAAGCCCCACCGGCCCTGCCATCCTGCTTGGACACAAGCTGGCCAATTGTGTCAGCAATACAAATATGTATGCCCCATCTAAACAGAATGAGGAGCCTGGACAGATGGAAATGAACTGCACAAAGCTCAGCACCATTTGCCATCTGTTCAAGACGCCAGGGTTTTATTTCTCCTATTTCCACTGATGGCTTTTCTTCAGGGCTGTTCTCAGCAACTGACCCAAACTGTTCTTTCAACAAGTTTTACCTCCTCTAATGAACTTTCTCTTTTGGGTTGGTGCAGAACTCTCACTTTGGCATGCTGCTCTTGAGAGAATAACTGGGACAGGCTTTCACCAGCAGGACACCCACACTGACGAGTCAAACACACCTCAAAACACCTGGGGAGCATTGAGTAAGGCTGTGCACAGGCATTGTGGGGTTGTATATGGCTCTGAAAATGACAAGCTCACTAAATCTAATGCAGGCAGAGCTCTGGGTTGCTAGGCAGCAGTCCCAGTTTTTTGGATAAATGATGTTTGTTTTATTCTTCTCCCTGTCTCCAGCTCAAAAGGAGCACTGTTTGTTCCAGCAGAGGTGGTGTGTTGAAGGGCCTATCACTCACAATAGCCTCCTGCAGCACACTGGCAATGGGAAGTGTGTTACTAGCTGAAGAGCACAGTCTGGGAGCTCCAGTTACACCCTGTACCTGGGTATGGCATGAATAGAACCATCATTGTTACCAGTTTGTGATTCTCATCCGACCTTCCTGTGTCCACACAGCAGCTGTTTTCAAAAGCAACCTTGTGACACCCATGTGTACCTGTGCCTTCCATGCTGCCTGGCTGTGATTGGATCAGTGCATGCTGGGAAAACCCCATAGTGCTGAACGAGCAGCAAGTGGGCCGTGCTCCCGCTTGGAAAGCAGGGAGGAGAGAGGGCAGGCCAAACCAGTCATGTGGACACAGTTTGATGTGGGTGTGGAGGATCTACATTGCAAATAACCGTGTCCCACAGGATCCAAGAAGGCAGCCACGAGGCAGTCTCTGTCGTGGCCAGGGGCAAGACACTGATGCTGCCATGTCTATGGTTACTAACCATGTAGCCACCATGTTCTGTGTGGACACAAAGTGCAATTAGAGTCCTGTCACTAGCTGGTCTCAGACTCAGTGTCAGGGCCCCCAGAGAGCAAATGCTTCAGAAGAACTGAGGTGGCTTTCACTCAGTGGGACTCGCTGTCAAACACCTCCTCCCGCAAAGATTGTCACAACAGCACAGAGTCCTAGCGCTTAGAGCACAGTCACTTCAAGGTCTTGTGTCGTGGCAGGAGGAGGCAGGAGTATTTTAAAACCTTTCCGTGCCATTAGTATTTAAGATGTTCAATTCATCCAGCTGGTCACAGCAAGGATATCACATCAGTGTAACCTGATGTGCGAGTAGGGATGGGTGAGGACACAGGGTCTAGCAGCTCAGTCATGTGGTTGTTTTGGATAAACATTGAAGTATGGATGCTTCTCTGATTCTCATCTGAGTTTATCTGAATCAAGGCTGCTCAGATCCAGCTAGAGCATTGGACACTAGGGTCTTGTCTACAGTATACAGTTTTGTCTGCAAAAGACAGCTTTTATCAACAAAACACTGGAGGTGTACACACTACAGTGCTACTTTTTGTGGCAAAACTCTCCTATTTTGCCAACAAAATAAAACCACCTCAATGAGAGGCAGACAGCATTTTGCGGTAAAGTTAAAGCGACAAAGCAACACTGCTGTTAGTTATGTCGATGTAACTGGCCTCCCCCAGTATCCCACAATGCCCGCGGTGACTGCTCTGCTCACTGTTTTGAACTCCGCTGCCCTGCAGGCATGCACCCCTCGCTTTTCAAAGCTCTGGGAAACTTTGACATTACTCAGCATGGAGAGCAACACGCTGCCCTGCCTGGAGTACAGGGGAGGGGTGGATCATTGGTCTGTGAGCTGATAAGACCAATGGGATGGGATGGGAACCTGGGAGGCAGTGGCCATGAGATGGTCAAGTTCAGGATCCTGACACAGGGAAGAAAGGAGAGCAGCAGAATACGGACCCTGGACTTCAGAAAAGCAGACTTTGACTCCCTCCGGGAACTGATGGGCAGGAGCCCCTGGGAGAATAACATGAGGGGGAAAGGAGTCCAGGAGAGCTGGCTGTATTTTAAAGAATCCTTATTGAGGTTACAGGGACAAACCATCCCGATGTGTAGAAAGAATAGTAAATATGGCAGGTGACCAGCTTGGCTTAACAGTGAAATCCTTGCTGATCTTAAACACAAAAACGAAGCTTACAAGAAGTGGAAGATTGGACAAATGACCAGGGAAGAGTATAAAAATATTGCTCGGGCATGCAGGAGTGAAATCAGGAAGGCCAAATCACACCTGGAGTTGCAGCTAGCAAGAGATGTTAAGAGTAACAACAAGGGTTTCTTCAGGTATGTTAGCAACAAGAAGAAAGTCAAGGAAAGTGTGGGCCCCTTACTGAATAAGGGAGGCAACCTAGTGACAGAGGATGTGGAAAAAGCTAATGTACTCAATGCTTTTTTTGCCTATGTCTTCACGAACAAGGTCAGCTCCCAGACTACTGCACTGGGCAGCACAGCATGGGGAGCAGGTGACCAGCCCTCTGTGGAGAAAGAAGTGGTTCAGGACGATTTAGAAAAGCTGGAAGAGCACAAGTCCATGGGGCCAGATGCGTTGCACCCGAGAGTGTTAAAGGAGTTGGTGGATGTGATTGCAGAGCCTTTGGCCATTATCTTTGAAAACTCATGGCGATCCGGGGAAGTCCCGGACAACTGGAAAAAGGCTAATGTAGTGCCCATCTTTAAAAAAGGGAAGAAGGAGGATCCTGGGAACTACAGGCCAGTCAGCCTCACCTCAGTCCCTGGAAAAATCATGGAGCAGGTCCTCAAGGAATCAATTCTGAAGCATTTAGAGGAGAGGAAAGTGATCAGGAACAGTCAGCATGGATTCACCAAGGGCAAGTCATGCCTGACTAACCTAATTGCCTTCTGTGACGAGATAACTGGCTCTGTGGATGAGGGGAAAGCGGTGGACGTGTTGTTCCTTGACTTTAGCAAAGCTTTTGATATAGTCTCCCACAGTATTCTTGCCAGCAAGTTAAAGAAGTATGGGCTGGATGAATGGACTATAAGGTGGATAGAAAGTTGGCTAGATTGTCGGGCTCAACGGGTAGTGATCAATGGCTCCATGTCTAGTTGGCAGCCGGTATCAAGTGGAGTGCTCCAAGGGTCGGTCCTGGGGCCGGTTTTGTTCAATATCTTCATAAATGATCTGGAGGATGGTGTGGATTGCACCCTCAGCAAGTTTGCAGATGACACTAAACTGGGAGGAGAGGTAGATATGCTGGAGGGTAGGGATAGGATACAGAAAGTCCTAGACAAATTAGAGGATTGGGCCAAAAGAAATCTGATGAGGTTCAACAAGGACAAGTACAGAGTCCTGCGCTTAGGACGGAAGAATCCCATACACCGCTACAGAGTAGGGACCGAATGGCTCGGCAGCAGTTCTGCAGAAAAGGACCTAGGGGTTACAGTGGACGAGAAGCTGGATATGAGTCAACAGTGTGCCCTTGTTGCCAAGAAGGCCAATGGCATTTTGGGATGTATATGTAGGGGCATTGCCAGCAGATCGAGGGACGTGATCGTTCCCCTCTATTCAACATTGGTGAGGCCTCATCTGAAGTACTGTGTCCAGTTTTGGGCCCCACACTACAAGAAGGATGTGGAAAAATTGGAAAGAGTCCAGCGGAGGGCAACAAAAATGATTAGGGGACTGGAACACATGAGTTATGAGGAAAGGCTGAGGAAACTGGGATTGTTTAGTCTGCGGAAGAGAAGAATGAGGGGGGATTTGATAGCTGCTTTCAATTACCTGAAAGGGGGTTCCAAAGAGGATGGATCTAGACTGTTCTCAGTGGGAGCTGATGACAGAACAAGGAGTAATGGTCTCAAGTTGCAGTGGGGGAGGTTTAGGTTGGATATTAGGAAAAACTTTTTCACTAGGGGGGTGGTGAAACACTGCAATGCGTTACCTAGGGAGGTGGTGGAATCTCCTTCCTTAGATATTTTTAAGATCAGGCTTGACAAAGCCCTGTCTGGGATGATTTAGTTGGGGATTGGTCCTGCTTTGAGCAGGGGGCTGGACTAGATGACCTCCTGAGGTCCCTTCCAACCCTGATATTCTATGATTCTCTGACTATATGGGAGAACGTGGAGGGAAACACAGGACGCTTAACGTGTAGTCCTGCTCTCCCTGGAACTAGAAACATAGTGGCAGACAGAGCAGGGGTGATAGGGGAGAGACTGCTGTGCTGTGCAGAGCCAGCAAGGAAGGAGGGGCCTGTTGTGTGTGGGGGGGGCATTCTCCCCTCCACCTCAGGATTGTTTGGACTTACAAAGACAGCACAGTGACACACTCACTCTCCCCCAACACACACACTCCCCCCACACACACTCTCTCATATACACACACACACACACACACTGTCACACGCTCTTCCCCCCCCCACACACACACACTTTAGTTGAAAAGCAGCTGGCAATCTAGTAGGATGTCCATTGAATGAGAAACTTGCATCATGTAATGCTGTACCTGCCCCACGAGGCATTGCAAACTCAACCCAAAGCACCCTGCGGCCAGTTACACAGTGGAATAGCTACCCACAGTGCACTGCTCTGTGTGTCGATGGAAGAGCCGGTAGTGTGGATGCGCTCTGCCAACACAAGGAGCATAGTCTGGACATGCAACAGCAGTTTAATTAAAGTGATTGCTGTATGGCGGCATAACTTTTGTTGACAAAACTCTGTAGTGTGGACAAGACCTAGGACCGATAAGATCTATAGGCCACAGCTCTGTGTAACAGATGAGTGCCAAGGCTCCTGCAAGCCTCCTCTGCATCTCCATGGAGGTACTCTGGACAAGCTTGTTGTCAACTGGCTGCTGAGATGAATCTCAGTAATGCAGTCTAAGACCAATGAGTAAAATCACTAGGGCTTTTTCATAACAGGGATCTTGGGAAGGGAGCAGGGAAAGAGACTGTAGAAGAGGAGACACTTGGCACATAGGAGAGAGTCCAAAACAATGTGAAAGGAGTTTAGCAGTGCAGTTGAGTGCTTTCTCAGTTTGGTATCTTTAAGGCAAAGCAGCTACAGACTAAAGCTGGGGTTTGGAAAGAGGCAATAGCATGGCTCACAGTGACTGCCTAGCAAGGAATGCATTGCACAGGCTTGCTACGTTGCTACTTGATTAACTCTTGATAAAACTCTGACCGCACAAATCTGGGCAGGGAGTCCTTCTCCATCAGGGCAAAGATCCGCTTCTGAGCCTCATTGAAGCTGCTCACCGATGGCTCCACCAAGTTCTTCATGGTCACAGCTTTGGTGCAGTGGTCTATGTTCACCTGTGATAGGGACACAATAGGAAGTGAACAGGACAAGGACTCAGTGCCCTAAGCAAGGGAGCGGGAACCATACTGCGCTATCCAGATACAGATGTGCAAACAACAAGGTAAGTGATCAAAGCCAGGTTCATTGGGTGCTGGGAGGCGCTAGTCCTGACTCCATAGTTCAGGTGGAGCTTTGTTCTATATCTAAAGACGGGATTCAACCTCTTAGTTCTATGTGAAAAATAGCATATACCCTCCCCAGAATTACAGCACTGACTCTCTGGGAGTGAAGGAATGTTCTGGGAATTCACACGAAAACCCTTTCATTAGTTTATGATTTAAAATTAATATAAACTGGGTCCTTCATGAAATTTACCATTTTGTTGGTCTTTTCTTTGTCCAGAATGTTGTTAATAATGAAATAATACAGACATGTTAAACTTTCCATATTGATAAATTGATTGAAATCTTGTGCACAGGCTGCATCTGGAGAAATCTAGTTGCGATCAGATTAAGTTAATAATAATTACATACAACATCCTTATGATTATGATTAGACAAAGGCAACTCTTACAAGTGGAGCTATTGTGCTATTAGAGGTAACTTTATCAGTCACCACTCTGCCTCTACAGCTAATTTGCATTTAACAATCCTATTCTCTGCAATGACCCAGTGGTCTGAGGGAAACTGGACCCATGGACACTGGACACTTCAAGTGTTCCAAGAATGCTAGCTTGGGCACCCGTGCTGGAAAGGCAAGAGCACAGGGGAGCCCTACAGCACAGAAACACTAGGGCAGGGCTCTCCCCATCTCCCCCTGCACAGAACACCATCGCACTGACACAGCTCTCTAAACCTGCAAGTTAGGGGGCACATTCAGCAGTGCACTTCAGCTGCTTTGCCCTACTCTGGTGATACAAAGCAGCCGTACTCCCTGTGTAACTGGCTAGCGTGCTCTGACTTCTCTGTGTTGGTTTGGCGCTCTGCGGAATCTGCCCTTAGAAGTTCAACTACAGAAAAATGGTTTAATGTCAATGCTGAATATTATCATCTCCTTGCCAATGCTGCATTCTCATTTGGGGTTCTCTTTTAAAGTCTGTGTATGCAATTGTAAATAATTTTTCAAAGCTAAGGAAATTCCCAGACAAAATCTACATTAAAAATCATTATCTAATATGGGAGCTCAGACACTAAAATGCCTTCAGCCCAGTTCTACCATCATTGTATGGAGTTGCTGCAGGCAGAGTTAAAGCTGGTAAGCTGCGTAGAGGCCGAGAGTGTAGCTGGGTTGATAGTGCACTGGCCTATGACTCAGGATACTTTGGTTCTAGTTCTAGACCTGCTGATCTTAGGCAAGTTACTGCCCCTCTCTGTGTCTCCATTTTCCTATCTGTAAAATGGGATTAATGTTACTGACCTGCTTTGTAAAGCACTGTGGGATGGAGAGTGTTAGAATATAAATATTCAGGCCTGCCTGTAAAGCCCTATACTTTAAGAACTCAGGTGTATTTTTATCACTTAGCTAGTTACAGGGGTATAAAAAAAAAGAATCAAAA
Source organism: Natator depressus (assembly GCF_965152275.1). Taxonomy (NCBI): domain Eukaryota; kingdom Metazoa; phylum Chordata; order Testudines; family Cheloniidae; genus Natator; species Natator depressus. The sequence continues at coordinate 40,324,973 of NC_134241.1, read as the reverse complement.
TCACAGTCCACCTATGTATGGGCCTTCTCTCACTAGGATAGTCTGAGGCCTTGTTCTTAGGCTAAGGCCTTTGGCTGAGCAGCAGGGGCAGCAATAAACTGGGAAGTATTCAGTCATATACTCACATCCCAAACCAGTCATATTGAAATAAGGTGATATTAGGCTGTTAGGAAGGCAATCCTGTCCTCATAGTGCCCATCACCACCAGATAAAGAAACAGATCTTAAGATGGTTAAAGAAAATTTAGTTTGATAGCATTCTATCAGGCAAGAAATCACTTATCAATGATTGTGGTTGTGAAACTCTCATTTCTGTATTGTTTTATCTTTGTGGCCCCCACTTTTCTATTGTTAATCTGTCTGATTCTCTAATTGTTTCAGTCTGCTGTATAATTAATTTTGATAGGTGTAAGTTAATTAGGGTAGTTGGATATAATTGGTTAGAGAATTATGTTACAATATGTTAGGATTGGTTAGTTAAATTTCAGTAAAATGATTGGTTAAGGTATAGCTGAGAATATTACTATATTAATATAATATTACTATATAAACTTGGGTCAAACAGGAAGTGGAAGGGAAATTGGAATCATGCTTGCTGGGGGGGTCGGGAATAGGGAACGGGGAACAGGGACATGGGCAAGGCTCTGTGGGAAGCGGGACACAGAGTAAACGCTCTGCGGTGTCAGAGCTGGGAAGGGGGACACGGGGTAAATGGGGCTCTGTGGCATCAGAGCTGGGAACAGAACACTGGGGAACAGACTCTATCAGAGATAAGCCCGACTGGTATGAAAGGCTTCGGACTATGCCTGCTTGGAAACTAACCCCAATAAACATCACATTGTCTGCACTTCGGACTTCTGGTCTTTTGCTGCTTGCTGTCTGCGTGACAAGAACCAGGGAAGTGGGAGGGAGAAGGGAAAGCCCTCTAACAGAGAATGCTAAGTAAGAGCTGTGTAATTCTTCCCTTAATGTGTTTAGATTTCCCTTAACTCTGATTCTCCTGGTTTTATTATAGTGGCATGGGGAGGCCACTATAGTTAAGGTCCCATCATGACATCTGTTTAAAGTCTGACCGCTCTAAAATCTACATGCTTAGCTGTAGTTGGATTCCTTTGCAATTTGGTGTGCCTTTGGGGGCTGTGGGGGAGGGTTAATGACCCAAGTTTGGAGCCATTGCAGCTAAGAGATCTGGCGATATAAGCCCTAGAAAAACAATTTTAAAAAGAGTTTCTAGGTGGGTTTTGGTTTTGCCGAGAGCTAGAGAGCCAACTATTGATGTGATGTGGGTCAACATGATCTCAGTCTCTTGAGTTTTACCCAAGGTAGTGCTTGGTGCCCAGTAAACCTCGGGGGACCCAAACTGAGAACACATTTTTACATGGCGCATGCGCCAATACCAAGGTGCAGGGGAGCATTAGTGCCCCAAAGTTGGGGTCATTTGAATTAGTGGTTCCCCCATTACAGGCGCCCCCAAAACAGTTTTCTTCTGCAGCCTTGTATTAGTAAACTGTGAGGTACTAATGACTGGATGAATCACAAGCCTCATTGTTACTGATGGCTGTGAACTCCCCCTTCTATTAACATAGCTAAGGCTGAGTGAATCACAACCTCCATCTATGACAAAAGGAGTTTTGGACTAAATGGCTGGTGGTTGCTACAATTTGTGAGTCATGGGTGGCAGTTTTATTGTGGGGAGAATAGACATTTGACTGCTTCCTGGGAGGGAAGGGCTATTGGGGGTTGGAGGAGTGGGGGAAATAGTAGGAAAAGGATTTGGAGCTGCAGCGAGGTGAGTCGGGCTATAGGGAGTGGAATAAATGGGGATGGATGGTAGGGTAGGATAGGGGAGAGAGCTTGGGGGCTCAGGTGAGGGGGGCCTGGCACCCAGCTGTGTCAGCACACTCCAACCCCTCCAAGCTCTGTCAGTACACCCCAACTCCCTGCACTCCAAGCTCTGTCAGTGCACCTCCCCGCTGTACATCTGCACCTCCCCGCTGTGCTGGTGCACCCCAAATCCCATAGATTCCAACTCTGCAGCTCTGCCAGTGCACCCCAAGTTCCATGTGCCCCTGGCTCTTCCAATGCAGCCCAAAACCTCTGCATCCCCAACTTTTCCAGTGCATCTTAACCTTCCTGCAGCCCATCCACCCTTCTGCCCCAGACCTGTCAGTGCATTCTAACCCCCCTACACCCCAATTCCAGTGCCCCACAACCTGCCTTCACTCCACAGCTATGCCAGTGCATCCTAACCCCCCTGCACCCTAACCTCCTGCATCCCCAGCTCTGCAAGTGCATCCTAATGATCTTGCATCCCAATACCATTGCTCTGTACCATAGCTGTCCCTTGCTCCAGGCACTGCATGTGGATTGGGTTATGGGGTAGTGGTGGTAATGGCAATAGAGACGTTTGCATACCAGGGAGTGAGGACTTCAAGGAGATGCATTCCATGCCTGTGGTGTGGAGGGCTGGGTACAGAGACATGGCTGGGGAAGTGTGCCAAAGCAGGTCTGGTGGGACCCCGCTGATGTGTGTGTGTGTGTCTGTGCACACATGTGTGTTGGTGGATGGCTGGTTTAGTATGTTAACTGTGGGACATGATACGTACAACTACCTAAATATCTACTAACTCCTACCAGCCACATATCTTTTCTTGTTAAAAAAAATAGGAAATTCAATGGTAAAAAACCTACACTGATGAAAGGTTAAGGTTGCCTGGTGGTATGTTGAGAGTGTCATCTGGAATCCTGTGGGTGAGAGTCTCTAAATCTACCCCTAACCCAATCCTGTGGGTTGTAAATGGAGATGAGGCACTCTTACATTGAATCAACTGTAGGATTGGCAGAGGAAAGGTATTTGTGTCAATGGGTCATATTCGGATATTGCTGAGAGAGGGCAGATGTAAGGTTGCATGGGAAACCTTAACTGTTCTTTTCCTGGTTTTCAGAAATTTGAGTTTTGTGCAACTGAGCTTTCTGCCATGGGACAACATATCACCAAGCAACCATAACTATGCATTACTATAGCTTTTTGCCATGGATTAATACTTAGTTTGGGGATAATTGTGACATTGCTATAATGTTGTTTTCCTTAAATTATCAATACAAACTCTCAACTTTAACATCATCTTATCATAATTTGTGTGTGGGAATATACAAAGAGACAAGACATCAGAGGGGCAACTGTGACTTCTCCTCTGCAGCGTCCCAGGCTGTCTTTCCTGCCTTTTCCCACTCTTTGTTTCTTTGGGCCATAAGCTTTCTCCACAAGTAGGAGATCAGTGGATTTCCTGCACCTGTCCCGGCACTGCTGGAAGTGATGAGATCCCCCGGATGGAGCTAAGAGATGGAGGGGAATGGTGGAGACAACTCAAGCCTTGTGCTTGGAGAAAGGACAAAGGGAGGGATGCAAAGAAGGAGCAGGTGGGTTAGGAGATGGGCCTGCAGCAGCATTTTGAATAGCTGTGAGTGTTAGTTTGGAGGCCTGAGGTCCAAGAGGAAGAGATCATAATAATCAAGGCAGGAGATGCAAGGGGCTTGGACAAGAGCTTTGATCAGCTTTATAGGCAGGTAAGGCTGGGTATTCCCAGTGTCCTAGGGGCCACAGCAGTGAATTTTAGATACAGCTTGGATGTGTGAGTCTGGGTGAGGGCCAGGTCAAAGTGACATGTTGGTCACCAGTGTGAGTGACAGGGAAGCTAGGGATGTAGTCTGGGGTGACAGTGGAGAGAAGGAAGGGTTTGGGGGAAGATGAAGAGCTCCATTTAGGCCATTTAGGCTGTGTTAGATTTCCCTGAGATATGTCAGAGACACAGGTGAGATGTCAGTGTGGATGGAGCAAGACAGATCTGTGGGAGACAGGTAAACTAGTGAGTCATCACCATAAAGATAAAGCTGTTGCTGGTGTCACAACATAACTAAATACATGCACATTTCTCAAGTGTTCCTTACCAGTGTAAGCCAGTTCACTAGCTCTAGGGAGGAATGGAAGCTGGTGTGACTGAAGTGCAGCCACCAGGCATGGGGCGCAGTGACCCTTCTCTCTGCACCAATGCAGAATTGCATGCGGGGAGCTGCAGGCTCCTTGGCTGTGCCTCTGGATTGTAGACCAGGTGGTTGGAATCTGCTCCAATTTTTGCACATTTTCTATGGCTCTTCAGGTCTAGACAAGATGCCAATGTGGCTTTCAAGTGAGCACAATGTGAGCAACCTGCTTTGGTGCTATCAGTACTTGTGTCATGTATCCATCCCTCTCCACATCAGCCACCCTCTGACTGGACTGACCTCTTTAGGTGCCTCCATCTGGATGAACTCCTCATAAATTTTCTTGGCCTTCTCAGCCATCTTGGTGGGGGACTTGATTTTCTTGTATTCTTCACAGGCAATCCAGAACTCAATGTTTTCCTCACTGAACTCGGATCTAAGGAAGTTCCTGAATCTGGCAAGCCCATCTGCTCAGAGAGAAAATTGGGAAAGGCTCCTCTCAACATCACACTCCCCAGTACAATCAGCTGGAAGAAATGAATTTGACATGGTTGGAGCAGTTTGGGAGTGGAAGGGAAATGGAGCCATCCCAGACCATGCACATCCAGCTCTGCCAGACCCAACCTTTGTTCAAGGTGTTTGTGTTGACAATGTGAGATCATATCACCATGTTATGACATGGCAGAGAGCAAAGACCATGTCGTGCTGACCTGTGAGGCTGTGTCTGATTGCAGTGATCCCTTCATGCAATTAGCACCGCAGAACCCATCAGATGTTCAATTTCAAGTTCTCTGTACATTGTGAGCAATTACAAAATCCAAACCCAATCTTCTCTCACCTCACAAACAAGCTCTTTTCAGTTACAAACGTGTTTAGGCCCTCAGCAAACAAGCCCAGCATTGTTCAGGTGCCTGACTTTGGCAATCCTGTTCTGGGACACCCTGAGCCCTGGGGAAATGGCACATCTGAACCCAGACCCAGATCTGAATTTCCTATCTGGCTCTTGTCTCTGCAAGGGCCCAAACCAACAACCAAACTCCTGGAGTTCCCTCCTGCATGTCCCATGTATGGGGGTGTGGGAGAGCTACAGGGAACAGCATGGGTGTACCATAATGCATTTGAGTGCATTTGGGGGGAAGGAGCCTGCTTGTGCAAGTCTGTGCTTGATTCACAGGGAAAGGGAGGAAGAGAGAGACGGTATAAGAGTGGAAAGAACATAAGTATATATGGGGAGGGGTCAGAGGTTCCCTTTGTGCCCCTGGCTGGCAGTGCTGTGGGGTGGGGTTGGGCATTCCCCTCTTGCCCCTGGCTGACAGTGCTGTACGGTGGGGTTGGGCATTCCCCTTGTGCCCCTGGCTGACAGTGGTGTAGGATTGGGTTCCCCTCATGTGCCTGGCTAGCAATGCTGTGGGTGGGGTTCCCCTCATGTGCCTAGCTGGCAGTTCTGTGACGTGGGGTTCCCCTCGTGTGCCTAGCTGGCAGTGCTGTGGGGTGAGGGGGTTTCCTCTCATGCCCTTGGCATAGTTAGTATCTACACTCAAAGTGATATAGTGTGCCACTGTAGCGTTTCAAGTGTAGACAAACTGTTACAAATAGCATAAGGGAATATCTGGTTTGAACTGGCCCCATGACAGTCCAGGAGAACTTTGTCACTGACTTCAATGGAGCCGCACAGCATGGACATTTTCTCTGGATCTGTAAACAGGGCCATGAAGCTTACCCACTAATGCATTTCTGTTGCATTCCACAAGCTTGTATAGAAAGCCTGTCATCTAAACCAGCATCACTGACCAGGGCACTGGGAGATGGAAGAGTAAGGAACCAGTACATAAGAATGGCCATATTGGTCAGAATAATGGTCCATCTAGCTCAGTATCTTGTCTTCTAACAGTGACCAGTGCCAGATGCTTCAGAGGGAATGAACAGAACAGGTATCGTCAAGTGATCCATCCCCTGTCACCCATTCCCAGCTTCTGGCAAACAGAGGCTAGGGACACCATCCCTGCCCATCCTGGCTCATAGCCATTGATGGACCTATCCTCCATGAACTTATCTAGTTCTCTCTTGAACCCTATTATAGTCTTGGCCTTCACAACATCATCTGGCAAAGAGTTCCCCAGGTTAACTGCATTGTTTGAAGAAATAATTCCTTTTGTTTGTTTTAAAGCTGCTGCCTTTTAATTTCACTGGGTTTTTGTGTTATGAGAAGGAGAAGGAGTAAATAACACTTCCTTATTTACTTTCTCAACACCAGTCATGATTTTATAGACCTCTATTATATCCTCCCTTAATCATCTTTTTTCCAAGCTGAAAAGTCCCAGTCTTATTAATCTCTCCTCATACGGAAGCTGAACATTTTTGTTACCTTTTCCAATTCCAATATATCTTTTTTGAGATGGGGTGACCATATCTGCACACAGTATTCAAGAGGTGGGCGTACCATGGTTTATATAGAGGCAATATGATATTTTCTGACTTATTATGTATCCCCTTCCTAATGATTCCCAGCATTCTGTTAGCTTTTTTGACTGCCACTGCACATTGAGCACATATTTTCAGAGAACTATTTACGATGATTCCAAGATCTCTTTCTTGAGTGGTAACAACTAATTTAGACCCCATCATTTTATATGTATAGTTATAATTATGTTTTCCATTGTGCATTACTTTGCATTTATCAACACTGAATTTCATCTACCATTTTGTTGCCCAGTCACCCAGTTTTGTGAGATTCCTTTGCAATTCTTTGCAGTCTGCTTTGGACTTAACTAGAGTAATTTTGTATCATCTAAAAATTTTACCACCTCACTGTTTAAACCTCTTTCCAGATCATATATGAATATGTTGAACAGTACTGGTCCCAGTACAGATCCCTGGGGGACACCACTATTTACCTCTCTTCATTCTGAAAACTGACCATTTATTCCTACCTTTTGTTTCCTGTCTTTTAACCGGTTACTGATCCATGAGAGGACCTTCCCTCTTATCCCATGACAACTTACTTTGCTTAAGAACCTTTGGTGAGGGACCATGTCAAAGGCTTTCTGAAAATCTAAGTACACTATATCCACTGGTTTCAGAGTAACAGCCGTGTTAGTCTGTATTCGCAAAAAGAAAAGGAGTACTTGTGGCACCTTAGAGACTAACCAATTTGTTTGAGCATAAGCTTTCATGAGCTACAGCTCACTTCATCAGATGCATACTCAAGCAGCTCCCAGAAGCCTTCTGGGAGCTGCTTGAGTATGCATCCGATGAAGTGAGCTGTAGCTCACGCAAGCTTATGCTCAGATAAATTGGTTAGTCTCTAAGGTGCCACAAGTACTCCTTTTCTTATATCCACTGGATCACCCTTGTCCACATGCTTGTTGACTCCCCCTAAAGAAGTATTAGTAAATCTAGTAGATTGGTGAGGCATGATTTCCGTTTACAAAAACCATGTAACTTTTTTCCAACAAATTATGTTCCTCTATGTGTCTGATAATTCTGTGCTAATTCTGGGCATCAGACTTTACCACAGAAGCTGCTAGGTGACCGGTCCTGGACTTGCTCTCCCCAGGTAACAAAGACAGAGAATGCACTGACAGAATGGGGGTGCTGGAACAAATGGACACAGGAAAGAACAGAACTGCATGGTGCATAGCCAAGAGGGCTGAGAATTTATGAGCTTCTAGAAATGCATTCCATCTATTACTAAAGAAGGCTATTTTTCTAAAGAGCAGCTATTCAGCTGTCATTTACAGATGGATGGAATTCCATCTTCCCAAAAGAAAATGTTGACAAAAATTGCTGAATTCCTCCCCCCCCCCCCACATACACACACATTTTCACTGAACACTGAAAACTGAAATATTTTGGCCCAAACCTCCACATTTTCTTTTTTCACAAAAAGTTAAATTTTCCTGCAGAAAGCAGAAACTGTTCATGAGAATAATGTTGTCCAGTCCAAACAATGCCGTAACTTGCTGTATCTAGGGGTTCTGAGGCAGTGACCACTGTGATCCTTTCTGGCTGTGGAATCCATGAATGTCTGACTCAGTAACCATCTGGGAGAATGCACCTACCTCATCCAATCACTAACTCACCTGTGCCCAGCGGAGGTGAGATGGGATTGCAGAGCACAGGACGCTTCACTGGAGGGAAGATGTGAGAGATAGCCACAGTGACCCTTTCACTCAGCAGAGGGGCATGACAGAGGCCTCTGCTCCCTATTCTTAGCTGTACCTGGGAGTAGAAGGCGAGGGAGGCAGGAGGAGAAGGGGATTGGCTCAAACAAGAACAAGGAGCTGCTGCCCCAGAGGCAGAGGATCCAGGCTGCCTAGGGTGATGGGATCTGTGGGAAGGGGCCAGTGATGTTACCTTTTTAGGCGGGGAGATGTGGGGTATTGGGGCTGCATCTGACACTGAGGAGTGGGAGGGAAATGGGCTCCATGTTCAGCAAAGAAAAGGGCAAGGAAAGAATTGCCAAGCCTGGGCAAGGGGGCCTGCTGGGGACAAGCTGTCTGGGCATGGGGAGAGTTGTCCGTGGACAACCCAGCACAACTTCAGGGCAAGAGAACTCTCTGAGACTCTGAACTATGAAACCCCATGTGGATGAGCCTGGAGATGGGGAAAGGGAAATCCAAGGTTCCCCATCCCCACTGCTGCTGCTGCTCTGGGAGCATGTCATAAGAGCCATCAGACCCTGTTTGTATCCCCAGATCCCTTACCACTTACATCACTGCAGTGGGGTTCAGTGAGACCCACTAGAACTGCACGGAGTACTGAACATGCTGACATCACTGCATGAATAGTCACCTGTAATTAAACATTCATTGGAAGGCCCATTTGCTTCCCCACCCATTAGCCCCAGCTCTGCAGTGCCACAGCACACTTCTCTGGCAACAGAACACCTCCTCTCACACCTATCACACACACAGCACAAGTTGTCTCTATTCCCTGGCTGAAAGCTCATGCAAGGCTGAGAGCAGGGCATGCAGGAGGGAATGGGGACCTTCCCCAGCTTGTTGACAGTCCCGCTCCCTTTTGGGACCAGCAGAAATGCTAGCCCTGAGCAGTGGTAGGGCCCTCTCCTGTACCATACCCCAGACCTATCAAGCCCCCAGCAGGCTGGTGTTAAAGGGAATCATGAGGGAGGGGTCACTGCTTTATGCCAGTGGGAACATTTCACAATCAGGGCATCTCCGTTCTCACTGCAGGGGCACAGGGAACTTACAAGCATTTTGCAGGAGCTTCTCCAGGGACTCACGCCACTGCAAAGCCTCATCTGGTGAGGTCCTAGAGGGAGAGAAAACCGCAGACTGAAATTGTGACAGCACATCATCAATGAAAACATAGGAGAGCTGAGAACACTTCATAAGCCTTATCACCCCCTTTTACAGAGGGGAAACAGAGGCACAGAACAATGAAGTGACCTGTCCAAGGGCACACTGCAAGTCAGTGGCAGAGACAGGAACAGAACCTAGAAGTCCTGACAAGGCATTAACCACTAACCATATGACTCTCCGCCTGGAGATGCATACAAATATAACCAGACAGTCTCCTTGAGAGACAGCTGGAGTTTGTATTGGGAGATAAAGGTGTCTTTTCCCCACACACTGACAAAAAGGAAAATCCAAACCAGCAGGTGTGAGATAAATCTGTGCAGGAAATACATGGCACAGAGCAGAAAATTGCCTGCAGAAACTGGGAGCATCCATTGCCCTCTCGCCCTGCTCAAATGCCCAGCCCTGGGATTGGTTGCTGCTGGGAACCAGGGTGTTGTGAGGGTGCAGGGAATAGCTGGACCTGGATGCTCCTTGGAGCATAGGAGATGCTCCAAGGAGAACTGTTCCTCAGATATAAACAGCAGCAACAACCTCAATCTGTTTATCAGCATTAAATTGGTGGAGTGAGTCTTGAAGATACTGAGGGTCAGTCATCCCTGACAGGGCAGAGCCCAGTGCAAGGACTGAGATGGGGGCTTGTGCTCCCCCTATATCCTGGGGTTTCAAAACCCATGGTGCAGCCACCCTGAGGGCCGCGCTGACTAATTGCAATGGCCTATATGGTCTGTAGCAGTGTCACAGAATAGCTGGGGCAGAGCCTAGCCCTTTTATGCCCCCTTCTACTCCTGACCTTTCACAGGGGGTTCTGTGTATTGTGGGGGTTTTCCCCTTCAGTTTGCAGAGGCTGGTAGGGGGCAGTGTGCAACAAGGGAGGCTGGGGAAGACGCATAAAGAAATGGAGGCTCAGGTGATCTTCAGTGGGATTCTACCTGTCTCTAGAGGAGCAGAACAAAGGCAAGACAAGATTATGATGATCAACAGATGGCTCAGGCAGTGGGTCTATAAGGAGGGCTTTGGGATGTTCAACCACGGGAAATCATTCATGGACAGGACTTTTCTCATGGGCTGGACTCCACCTGAGTAGGGACGGAAATAGACTTCTGGAATGGAGGTTAGCACAACTGATTAAAAGAGCTTTAAACTAGGCGTTTGGGGGAGATGGTTGGGAGATGCTATGTAATTTCCATTCCTGATTCTAATACAGCGAGGGAGGAAAATCAAGAAAGAGAGGATAGAGCAATGGAGAAAGGAACAGCAGTGTGTAGGAGAATAGACATTAAGAGGAAAGATAGGGCCAGTACCAATGAAGCTAACAATCAGATACATGATACTGACAGTGGAATGACTGTACCTAAGCGGGTGAAGAATCTGGGTGAAGCCAAGCAGAAAAAACTAAGATGTCTGTACACCGATGCAAGGAGCCTGCGGGAAAAAATGGGGGAACTAGAACCACTGAGGGTGAAACCAGATACTATAGGGATAACAGAAACATGATGGAATAGGAGTCATGACTGGAGTACAGGGATTGAAGGGTATGTACTGTTCAGGAAAGACAGAAAAAAAGGTAAAGATGGTGGAGTTGCATTGTATATTAATGATGAGGTAGACTGTAAAGAAATTAGAAGTGATAGAATGGATAAAACAGAATATGTGTGGGTCAAGAGCACTTTGGGGAAGAAAGCTACCAGAGACTCCCCTGGGATAGTACATGGGATATGCAACAGACCCCCCTGGATCTAACTTGAATATGAATAGAGACCTCTTTAGTGTTTTTAATGAAATAAACACTACTGGGAATTGTGTCATTATGGGAGACTTTAACTTCCCAGATATAGATTGGAGAACAAATGCTACTAATAGATGGATATAAACTGGCCAGCAACAAATTTAGGCTTGAAATTAGATGAAGGTTTCTACCCATCAGAGGAGTGAAGTTCTGGAACAGCCTTCCAAGGGGAGCAGTGGGGGTGGGTTCCAGTGGAAACCTAACTGGAATCAAGACTGAGCTTGATAAGTTTATGAAGGGGATGGTATGATGGGATGGCCTACAATGGCATGTAGCCAATCTGCAAGTAGCTCCAATGGTTAGTGATAGGCAGGGGCAGCTCTACCAATTTTGCAGCCCCAAGCAGTCACTGCCAAATTGCCACTGCCGCAACAGCGGCGGAGCTGCCACCCAAAAGCCACCACGGTGGAAAGAGCGGCGGAGCTGCCACCGAATTGCCGCTGCGGGACACGGACTGCCGCCCCATTCTGAATGCCGCCCCAAGCACCTGCTTGGAAAGCTGGTGGCTGGAGCTGGCCCGGTGATAGGACACTAGATTGGGAGGGCTCTGAGTTACTACAGAGAATTTTTTCCCAGGTGTCTGGATGGTAGATCTTGCCCATATGCTCTGGGTCTAATTCAGTGGTCCCCAAACTTTTTAAGTACTGCCCCCTCACCTTTAATGTAATTTTCCCACACCCCTGGGAGCTGCTGTCAAGAGCCAGGGCCACAGTCGGGGCTGGAGTTGTAGCAGGGGCCATGGCTGGGAGTGGAGCCATGGCCATGGACAAGACCGGAGCCAGAGATGAGGTCAGGAGTGGAGCCGGGCCACATTCAGGAGCCAGGGGCTGAGGCCTGGGGCCAGGCTGGGAGCCAGGGGTGTAGGCAGAGCTGGGGCTGGGGGCTGAGGGTGAAGCTGGGAGCCAGGGGCCACATTCAGGAGCCAGGAGCTGAGGCCTGGAGCCAGGAGTGGAGCCACGGTTGGGGCCAGGAGCTGGGGGCTGAGGGCAGGGCTCGAGCTGGGGTGGGGACGGAGTGGAACTGGGGGCAGAGCGGGACTGGGTGACACTCCCTCCCCGCCCGCCCCCCCCATTGGGGCTGGCCTGAGCCCCTCTGCACCTACCCAAATGTTCCTCCACACGCCCCTAGGAGTGCACACCCCACAGTTTGGGGACCACTGGTCTAACCGATTGCCGTATTTGGGGACGTGAAGGAATTTTCCCCTGAATCAGATTGGCAGAGACCCTGGGGGGTTTTCACCTTCCTCTGCAGCATGGGGCATGGGTCACTTGCAGGTTTAAACCAGTGTAAATTGTGGAGTCTCTGTAACTTGAAGTCTTTAAACCATGATTTGAGGACTTCAGTAACTCAGCCAGAGGTTAGGGGTCTATTACAGGAGTGGGTTGGTGTGGCCTGCAATGTACAGGAGGCCAGACTAGATTATCATGATAGTCCCTTCTGATCTTAAAGTCTATGAGTCTATAATAAATAATAGGGCCCAGATTTTCCTGGATGTGATAGCTGACAGATGCCTTCACCAAATAGTCACTGAACCCACAAGTGGTGATGCTATTTTAGATTTGGTGTTGGTGAGTAGTGAGGACTTTATAGAAGAACTGGTGTAGGGGATAACCTCGAGTGATCATGAGCTAAACAAAATGGAACAATAAACAAAAATAGATCCTTGATTTCAAAAGGGCAAACTAAAAAGTTAAGGGAATTAGTTAGGGAAGTGGACTGGGCTGAAGAATTTAAGGATCTGAATGTGGAGGAGGCTTGGAATTACTTTAAGTCAAAGTTGCAAAAGCTTTCTGAAGCCTGCATCCCAAACAGGGGGGGGGAATCATACGGAAGGGTTGCACACCAAGCTGGATGAACAAACATTTCAAACAGGTGAATAAGAGAAAATAGAAAGCCTACAGGGAGATTAAAGATAATCTAAGTATGTTCAAACACCTAAACAAATACTTTGCTTCAGTTTTTATTATGGTTAATGAGGAGATTAGGCGTATTGGCAGGGTGGCTAATGGAAATGAGGATATGGAAATAGAAATTACCATGTCAGAGGTGGAATTCAAACTCAAACGTCTTAGGGACTAAATCAGGGTCCCCAGAGAATCTCCATCCAAGAGTATTAAAGGAACTGGCACATAAAATTGCAAGCGCAATAGCAAGTATTTTTAATAAATCTGTAACTTTGGGAGTGGTACCATCTGACCGGAGAATTGTTAATATAGTTCCTACATTTAAGAAAGGGAAAAAGATGATCTGAGAAACTACAGGCCTCTAGTTTGACCTCAGTTGTATGCAAGGTCTTAGAACAAATTTTGAAAGAGAAGATAACCAATTTTTTAGACAAAGGAAATGCAGTAGATCTAATCTACCTGGATTTCAGTATGGCATTTGATACAATTCCACATAGGAAATTATTAGTTAAATTGGAGAAGAAGGAGATTAATATGAAAATTGAAAAGTGGATAAAGAACTGATTAAAAGGGAGACCTCATACTGAAAGGTGAACTGTCAGGCTGGAGGGAGGTTATTAGTAGAGTTCCTCAGGGATCAGTCTTGGGACCAATCTTATTTAACATTTTTATTACTTACCTTGGCACAAATGGTGGAAGTGTGCTAATAAAATATGTGCATGACACAAAGTTGGGAGGTATTGCCAATATGGAGGAAGATCAGAATATCATACAAGAAGATCTGGATGACCTTGAAAACTGGAGTAATAGAAATGGGATGAAATTTCATAATGCAAAGTGCAAGGTCATGCACTTAGGAACTAACAACAAGAATTTTTGCTATAAGCTGGGGATGTTGGAGTGGAAGTGACAGAGGAGGGTATACTGGTTGATCTCAGGATGACTATGAGCCATCTTTGTGATGTGGCCATGGAAAAGGCTAATGCAGTCCTAGGATGCACCAGGTGAGGTATTTCTGGTAGAGATAATTAAGAGATTTAATTGGGGATTGGTCCTGCTTTGAGCAGGGGGTTGGACTAGATGACCTCCTGAGGTCCCTTCCAACCCTGATATTCTATGATTCTATGATTCTAAGTGTTAGTATCGTTGTACCAGGCACTGGTGAGACCTCATCTGGAATACTGTGCTCAGTTCTGGTCTCCCATGTTTAAGAAAGATGAATTCAAACAGGTTCAGAGAAGGATGATCTTCATCTACAAGGATGATCAGAGGAATAGAAAACCTGCTTTACGAGATGAGATTCAAAGAGCTTGGCTTGTTTAGCCTAACCAAATGAAGGCTGAGGAGAAATGTGATAGCTCTCTAAAAATATGTCAGAAGTATAAACACCAGGGAGGGAGAAGAGTTAAGAGTCAAGTTAAGCGCTAATGTTGATATAACCCACATACCTCCTGGGTGTGGTGTTCTGTCCCATCTAGTGGCACCGAGTGGGGGCTCATTCAGGATTTCAACTGGGAAGACTCCGAAGCTCAGTACGCGCTTCCTCAGCTAGGGGAAGTATGTAACCCATACACCTTCTGTGTGTGGTGCTCTGTCCCATCTAGTGGCACCAAGACCACTTGGAGAGCAATTAATGAGTCTCCTCTACAGCCTTACCTAACAGGCAGTTGACTTTTAGCTCATGTGGTAGAGACTCATGCACTAAGCTCTAGAGGACCCAGGTTCGATCCCGCCTGCTGACAACCAGGGTCTGTCGGTGTTACATTGACACAAAAATAAATGGATATAACCTAGCCATCAACATGTTTAGGCTTGAAATTAGATGAAGGTTTTCTCAACCATCAGAGGAGTGAAGTTCTGGAACAGCCTTCCAAGGGGGGTGGGGGAAGGGAGAGCTGAAAAACCTAACTGGCTTCAAGACTGAGCTTGATGAGTTTATGAAGAGGGGATGATATGATGAAACTGGCTACAATGGCAAGTGGCCCCTTTGCAATTGTTCGTAGCAAATATCTCCAATGGGACACTAGATGGGGAAGGCTGTGAGTTACTTCAGAGAATTCTTTCCCAGGTGTCTGGTTGGTCGGTCTTGCTGACATGCTCAGGGTGCAACTGACCACCAGATTTGGGGTCGCGAAGGAATTTTACCATGGGTCAGATTGGCAGAGACCCTAGGGAGTTATCTTCCACTACAGCATGGGGTCATGGGTCATTTGCATGTTTAAACTAGTGTAAATGGTGGCTTCTCTGTAACTTGAAGTCTTTAAACCATGATTTGAGGACTTCAGTAACTTAGCCAGAGTTTAGGCTCTATTTCATGGGTGGGTGAGGTTCTGTGGCCTGCAATGTGCAGGAGGTCAGGCTAGATGATCATGATGGTCCTTTCTGGCCTTAAAGTCTATGAGTCTATGGAAATGCCCTAGCACCATTGCTGCACTGGGGGAAGGGTGCGGAGCCCACATGGCCTCTTCTCCTGCACCTTTTCCTGCTGAGAAAGTATTCTGTGTTGGGGGCGTTCCCTGAGATGGATTGTTGTGTACTCTTTACACTCACATGGACTTAACCATGACTGTAATCAGGCTCACTGAATCCAGCAGATTAGAAAATGCAGCAGATATTCAGGCCACATGGGCAAACACAGAAGGGGAATGTGAGGGATGGGCTCAGGAGCAGGGGCCCATCAAACAATGCAATGGGGCCAGTGTGTAAGTTTACTGGAATAAATCATCTAAATATTACCCACTGACTTCTTGCTCATTTCCTTACAGGCAGGGCTGGAAGTACTGCCTGTGGTTAAGGTTATCCAACACTTCCCATTATAAAACTTTGTCTTCTGTTGCTTATAACTTTGTCAAACTTTAACCATTTGGGCTGAAATTTTCAATTCCAATTGTCTGCCTTGTGCTGCATACTTCTGGGAAGTTTCATCTGAAACACTTCAATAGTTTCTGAGAATGAGATTAAAGAAACATGCTAAAATTTTCACAACTGTTTTTTGAGAAGCTCTTGTGCCTCCATGCTTTGGAGCAGTGATATGAAATTTGGCTGGGGGGGGTCATCCTGGTGTCAGGGAGATGGCTTTTGTTGTCTCCATGAAAATATGCACATTTTACCTTAGATATAAGCTCTTGGAAAATGCCATTTGCAAATACTTAGTAGATACTTGTTAGAGTTTTGGCAGCTAAATTCTCCAAAGATTCCATCTGCACTGAGCATGCTTCATCCCCTCATGACTCCTACATGTGACTGGACTGCACAAGCACCATCCTCCGAAGACTTATCTCTGCAGTTGCTACTCCCAGTTGCTGGAGTGCAGTGTGGTGCTGGGCACTATCTTGCCTCTGCTCTCAATGCCCTCCCTCAATGGCACCCAGGCAGTTAGGAGGAAAAGGGGTATGCACTCTGACAGGGCTGTAGAGGGGTGAGAAGTGGGTAGGATGGGGCAGGGTTACTGGCCTATGGGGATAGGGGGAAAGCAGTAGCCATGATATATCTTGATCTTAGTAAGTCTTCTAACACAATCTCACATGAGAATCTCATAAGCAAATTAAGGAACTGTGGTCTAGATGAAATTACTATCAGGTGGGTGCACAGCTGGTTGAAAGACCATATTCAAAGAGCAGTTATCAATGGTTCACCGTCAAAGTGGGAAAATGTATCTAGTGGGGTTCCACAAGGATCACTCTTAGGTCCTGTACTATTCAGTATTTTCATTAATGACTTCGGAAATGGAATGGAGAATATGCTTATAAAATTTGCAGATCGCATAAAGCTGAGAGGACAGGATTAGAATTCAAAATGACCTTGATAAATTGGAGAACTGGTCTGAATTCAACAATGTGAAATTCAATAAAGACAAGTGCAAAGTATTTTACTTAGGAAATAAAAATCAAGTGCATAACAACAAAATGGGGAATAACTGGCTATGTGCTGAAAAAGATCTGGGCGTGATACTGGATCACAAACTGAATACAAGTCAACAATGTGATGCAGTTGCAAAAAATGCTAATATGATTCTGGGGTGTATTAATAAGATTATCATATGCAAAATTCTGGAGGTAATTGTCCTGCTCTACTTGGCACTGGTGAGGACTCGGCTGGACTACTGTGTCCAGTTCTGGGCACCACATTTCAGGAAAAATGGGGACAAATTGGAGACAGTCTAGAGGACAGCAACAAAGATGATAAAATGTTTAGAAAACCTGGCCTATGAGGAAAGGTTAGAAAACCTGGGCATGTTCAGTCTTGAGAAAAAAAGACTGAGGGGGAACTTGATAACAGTCTTCCAATATGTTAAGGGCTGTTCTAAAGAGGGTTGTGATCAATTATTCTCCATGTCCACTGAAAGTAGGACAAGAAGTAATGGGTTTTATCTGCAGCCAGGAGATTTACATTAGATATTAGAAAAATCTTTCTAGCTATAAGGGTAGTTAAGCTCTGGAATAGGCTCCAAGGGAGATTGTGGAATCCCCGTCATTGCAAGTTTTTATGAATAGCATGAACGAACACCTGTCAAGGGTGGTCGAGGTTTACTTCAGTGCAGGGGACTAGACTTGATGACCTCTCGAGGTCCCTTCCAGCTCTACATTTCTATGATTCTATAGGGGATCATCATTGTGTGGGGAAGTTTCTAGTGGGTTTCCATGTGGATCAATTCTAGGCATGGCTCTATTAAACATTTTTGTCAGTGATCTGGAAGTAGATGTAAAATCACTACTGATGTTTGCAGATGACACCAGGATTAGAGGAATGATAAATAATGATGAGATAGGGCAACCGTACAGAATCTCTTGGTAAGCTGGGCCCCTCCAAATGTATTAATATGAGTTGTAACACAGCCAAATGTAAGGTCATACATCTAGGAATAAGGACTGCAGGCCATACCTACAGAATGGGGGATTATGTCCGGGAAAGCAGTGACTCTGAAAAGGATTTAGGGTTCACAGTAGACAAGTAACTCAACATGAGCTCCCAGAGTAATGCTGTGACAAAAAGGTCAAATGTGATCCTTGGATGTATAAACAGGAGAGTAGTGAGCAGGAGCAGGGAGATGATTTTCTCGTTGTATGCGGCATTTATGAGTGGTACTGGAATACTGCATCCAGTTCTGGCTTCCACATTTTAAAAAGGATGATGAAGAATTGGAGTGAGTGCAGAAAAGAGCCACAAAAATGATTCACTGGCTGCAGAAAATGCCAGACTGTGAGACACGCAATCTGTTTAGTTTATCAAAAAGAAGATGTCAAGGTTACTTTATTACAGTGTATATGTATTATAATGTGGAGAAAATGCCAGGTCCTAATGGACTCTATAATCGAGTGGAGAAAGGCAGAACAAGAACCAATGGCTGGAAGTTAAAGCCAGACAAATTCAAATGAGAAATAAGGAACACATCTTTAATAGTGAGGGTGATTAACCATTGGAACAAACTATCAAGGGAGGTGGTGGATTCTCCATCTCTTGATGGCTTCAAATCCAGACTGGATTCCTCTCTGGAAGAGGCTTTAATCTGGTCTCAACACAAGGGTAACTGGGTGAAATTCTCTGGCCTATGCTATACAGGAGGTCCAAATACATGGTTTTGTAGTCCCTTCTGGCCTTAAAAATGTATGAATCTATAACAACTTGGTTATAAAATGGTATCACAAAAGGGAAGAGTTAAGCTTTATGGGTGCATTAATTCAAGATTTGCAGACTTTAACATTTGTTTAACATTGATAAAGGTAATAGAGTTGATGTAATATACTTAGACTTCTATAAAGTATTTGACTTGGTATTGCATGCTATTTTGATTAAAAAATTAGAATGATATAAAATTAACCTGGCCCACATAAATGGATACAAAGCTGGCTAACTGATAAATGGCTAAAAATTTAGTGGTAAATGGGGAATCATCGTCAAATGGGTGTGTTTCTAGTGGGGTCCTGCAGGGATTGGTTTTGCCAGTGGTCCTTAAACTGTGGGTTGCGCCTCCCTAGGGAAGCACAAAGGAATGTCTGGGGGGGCATGGCAGGCCCAGGACAGCCCCCTGGGGGTCAGGGAGGGAGCACTACCTGGCCCTGTTCTGCCCCAAGTTTCACTCTGGCCCTGGCCCCAGTCCCTGCCACCTGGACACTAAAAGTCCAGTTATCCATAGTAACTGGCCTCTGCTACTAGCAGGCGGGAAGAGCAGCTGCTGCTGGAGCCTGGAGGAGCACTCAGGGACGGCTCCCCTGTCCTGTCCTGAGCACAGCTCCCCCTCCCTTGCCCTGTCCCACTCACCCCCCTCACTCCCTAAGCACGGCTCCCCCTCCACTCCTGTGCCCCATTCACCCCTCCACCCCCTGAATGCAGCTCTCCCTCCCCCATCCTGCTCCACTCATACCCCACACCCCTTGCCCCGGCTCCCTGGCAGGTACCAGGTAAGGGAGGAGCACGATTGAAAAAGTTTGGGGACCACTGCCCTACACTGTTTAACATTTATATTAAAGAACTGGAAGAAAACATAAAATCCTCACTGGTAAAGTTTGCGGATGACACACAAATTGTGGGAGTAGTAAATAATGAAGAGGACAGATCACTGATATAGAGCGATCTGGATCAGTTGGTAAGCTGGGCACAAGCAAATATGTGTTTTAACATGACTAAATGTAAATGTGTACATCTAAGAACAAAGAATGTCGGCGACACTTACAGAATGGGGGTCTCTATCCTGTGAAGCAGTGACTCTGAAATAGATCTGGGAGGTGTGGTTGATAATCAGCTGCACATGAACGCTCAGTGCATGCTATGGCCAAAAGAGCTAATGCAATCTTTGGATGCATAAACAGGGAAATCTAGACTAGGAGCAGAGAGGTTATTTTACCTCTGTATTTGGCACTGGTGTGGATGCTGCTGGAATGTTGTGTCATGTCTGGTATCCACAATTCAAGAAGGATGTTGATAAATTAGAGAGGGTTCAAAGAAGAGCTAGGAGAATGTCTAAAGGATTAGAAAATGTGTATTACAGTGATAGATTCAAGGAGCTCAACTTAACAAAGACAATGTTAAGAGGTAACTTGATCACAGTCTGTAAGTACCTGCTTGGGAGACAAATATTAAATAATTGGTTCTTCAATCTAGCAGAAAAAAGTCTAACACGATCCAATGGCTGGAAGCTCAATGTAGAAAAATTCAGACTGGATATAAAGCATACATTTTTAACAGTGAGGGTAATTAACCACTGGAACAATTTACCAAGGGTTGTAGGGGATTCTCCATCACTGACATTTTTTAAAGCAAGACTGGACATTTTCCTAACAGATCTGCTGTAGGAATTATTTGGGGCGGTTCTCTGGTCTGTGATATACAGGAGATCAAACTAGATTATCACAGTGGTCCTTTCTGGCCATGGAATCTATGAATCTATGTATTTTTTATGTTTAACCTTAAGTCTGAATTTCCTGGGTTTCTAATGTTTGGGTTTGGGATAATCACAACAATGCTGGAATGTGTTTTCCCTGAATTACCAAAGTGCACTCTCACCCAGAGCTCCCATTTAACATAGTTTTCATCTGGGAATAAAGATGAAGTTTCCCTAAAGTTTCCACTGTGACCGGAAGCTGGGGCTGATAGCAGTGGGATGGCCCCTCCTCAGTTCCTCACCCATTCATCTGATTTATCAGAGGATCCTGTGTCCTCAACCCCCCTCTGAATCAGAAATGGGGAGTGTGCAGGGGGGTGGGGCGAATCATTTCAGTTCTCAATTCTCTCCACTGTGGTGTGGGGCTGCTATCTTGAACTCGCACAGCCTGCCTGTCCAGTTCCCATGCCCTGCTGCAGTGCAGGACACAGGGGATGACTCACTCTTTCTCTCTCTCTCTCTCTCTCTCTCTTTCTTTCTCAAGTGAACATGAACACCACCATTCAGTTTTTAAGCCTTTTGGGAAGTAAAAGACTAATGAGATCCTGCCTGTGAAAAGTACTGAAATGGCAGAGGGTGGGGACTGTTCTGTTGCTCGAGAGTGGCAGCATAAACTGTGCTAGCCATGGCCTCAGTGTGCTTCCCCTCCATTCCTGGAGTGACCTTCCAGTTAGGCTCCTCCAGCAGATAGGGAAAGAGACTGCAGTTTTAGGGCAACTTCTCTGTGCATCACATTGAATCACAGATCCATTGACTGGGAGATGGGCTAGAACAAAGCCCCGGATCTGAACTCATGATGTGGAGCCAAACTTCCTAGAGAACTGAGCAAAATGCCTGAATCCAAATAGTGTTTGGGAGGGCAAATATCTGTATCCAAATTCCAACTTCCTCAGTGTTCAAGGTGCTCGATTTTGATGTGTGTTTTTTCGGAACTGACAGCCTCTGTGTGTGTGTGTGAGTCAGCCTACATTTATGCATTCATTACAGCATTGCACTTGATAGATATGGATGATTGCCAGTGGGCCAGGTTTCCCCTTAGTTCTTTGCCATTCCCATTTCTCCAATCTGTCTTTTGGTTTGTCTTTGTGGGTACATCTACACTGGAGCTGGACAGGACCAAGCTAGTGCACTACAAACAGCCAGGCAGCCACAGCGGCGGGAAGAGTGGGAGGAGCCAGCTGTCCTAAACCCTAGATACATAACTAGCTCCTTCCACCCTATGCACCACTGTGGCTACACTGCTGTTTTTAGTGTATTAGCTTGATCAGAGCTAGCATGGGTATGTCTCCTCGAGCTGGGACTCAAACCTCCACCTCCAGCGGACATAGACTGTGTCAGGGGCAGTGCCGTTAGGGTTGCCAGTTTTGGTTGGACATATTCCTGGAGGTTTCATCACATGACATAATCTTTAATTAAAGATTCATCTTTAATTCCTAGAGATGCCAGGACAATCCTGGAGGGCTGGCATCTGTAAGTGCTGTGTCTCATGTTTGTAAGCACCTGGCACAACCAAGAAGCTAATAAATAGTAACAGTAAAGTACTTAAATTAATGCGAACAAAGGCCTTAGAGTTTGCACCTGCAGCATGCACGCAGGAGAGTTACGACACAACACTTTGGCATGCACTGCAGTTCACACCACTGTCATCTTCACTGGGAGGCCAGTGTAGAGATTCCTTATGATTCATCCATCCCTGGGTTGCAGCATGGCAACCAACAGAACAGCCATACTCCACAGCAGTTTAGGACAGGAAGTGAAGAATACCAGTGTCAAGCTGTCCAGCAGTGGCTCAAGGGCATGGGTACTAACCTCAGGGCAGACTGTTAAAAAGCAGGGCACAAACCCCAAACTGGCTGTGAGTTCTGTACTTAGATTTCACCAATCAATTATCAGGTGTGAACTCCTGAAATACTATACCAGCCTTAACACAGTCACAGTCCCCTTGAGCACTCCAGTATGTCTTGCCACTCAGGTAGGCTTACCTTTGTGATAAATGGTCCCTTACACTGAAGATCACAGCAATAGTCGGGTTACTCCGAGTCCCAAAGAACCAGTCACTTACCTCAGGTCAATTGTACCTTAGATTTCTCATCAAAGACAACTCTTGCAGCCAATCCTATATTAAACTAAGGGCATGGCTACACTTGCAGATGTAGAGCGCTTTGAGTTAAACCAGCCTTTGCAGAGCGCAGTAGGGAAAGCGCTGCAGTCTGTCCACACTGACAGCTTCAAGCGCACTGGCATGGCCACACTTGCAGCAGCATTAGGAGTGGTGCATTATGGGCAGCTATCCCAGCATGCAAGTGACTGCAACGTGCTTTTCAAATGGGGGGGGGGTGGAGTGTGACAGGGAGTGTGCTGTGTGTATGTGGGGGGAGAGAGAGTGGGTTTTGGGGGGCTGAGAGCATGTCAGCATGCTGACTTGTAAGTTCAGCCAGCAGCAGACCGCCCTTCCTCCCCCACCTCTCTCTCTCACACACAGCATTCCACACTAATGGTTGCTTTGTCTCGGAGCAAATAAGCAGCCGGCTGTCAGAAACGGAGCTTTGAAAGGGCATATCCACATTCCTGCAGCGATTCCAAAACAATGAGAAGAGTGGCCACTTGACTTAAGGGGATTATGGAACATTTCCAGAGGCCGATCAGAGCGCAATAATGCAACACCTCGTTCACACTGATGCCCGGGCGTTGTAGCCAAGGCGCAGCAAATATTATTCCACTTGCCAAGGTGGAGTACCAGGAGCGCTCTAGCTGCAGAGTCAGAGCGCTCTACGTGCCTTGCCAGTGTGGATGGGTAGTGAGCTAGGGCGCCCGGGACTGTTTTAATGCGCACAAACTCGCAAGTGTAGCCAAGCCCTAACTAAAGATATATTAACTAGGAAAAGGAAATAAGCATTATTTACAAGATTAAAGTGGGTAAACATAAATACATACAAATTAATTTCAATCTTAAATTTCAAAAGGTAATAGAAGCTTCTATAATAAGCAAGCTCTATATGTCCTTTTGGGCTAACACAGGCCAAGCACTGAGGATCTTTTGCTTATGTTTAGGCCATATCTACACTACAAACTTAGGTTGACACAAGTTATGTCAGTCAGCATAAAGCCGCCAGAGTGAATACTTACATGTGCACGTGCATACTTGGCTGCTTATGTTGGTGGTCCATGTACTCACCATGAGCACTTGTGTCAATGCACAGAGAGGTGCATCATGGGTAGGTATCTCAGTGTGCAACTTGCCACCATCCAGCACACTGTCTTTTGGGAAGTTTTGGTAGTATATGATGGGGCAAAATGAGTTGCGCAGGAGTGACTGGGAGCATGGGGTCAACTTCCCAGTTTGCAACTGACTTCATTCCATCATGTAATCTGTATCCCATAATTTTCACATCTTTTTCTCAAAATCCCATAAACCCACATGGCCCTCCTCGCTGTCCACCGTCTCTGACAGAAGCATGGAACCTGTACAGCTCTTCAGTGTTGTCATGAGCATTGCAAGCAGACAGCATACAATCCTGCAGCATTTGCAGAGCCACAAGAAGAACTGAATCAGTGGGGAACATGACAATTTCTTGGAGGACAGGTTGCTGTGGGACATAGTGACAATCAATTCAAGTTTATTGGTGGTGTTCACAGTGCAGCTGCAGATGGTGGAGCCCGAGAAACAAGCACTGACTACTGGGATTGCATCATAATGCAATTTTGGGATGATAAGCAGTGGTTGCAGAACTTTCGGATGAGCAAGGCCACATTCCTGGATCTGTGCACCAAGCTTGCCCCAGGCCTCCAGTGCAGGGACACCAAAATGAGAACTGCATTGACAGTGAAGAAGTGACTGTTGATCGCACAGTGGAAACTTGCAATGCCAGATTGATTCCTGACTGACCAGTAGCAATCTGGAGTCAGAAAATCCACCGTGGAGGTCATTGTCATGCAGGTGTGCAGGGCCATTAATTGCCTTGTGCTTCATAGAACTGTGACTCTTGGCAATGTGCAGGACATAGTGCATGGATTTGCAGCAATGGGGTTCCCAAACTGCAATGGAGTGATAGACAGCACACATATTCCTATTTTAACACCAGATCTCCTTGCCACAGAGTACCTCAACAGAAAAGGGCTGCTTTTCTGTGGTTATACAAGCACTGGTGGATAACTGGGGAAGGTGCATGATGCTTGCATCTTTAAGGACACTGGACTTTTCAGAAAGCTGCAAGCAGAGACTTTCTTTTCTTGATGTGAGGATTACCATTGGGAATATTGAAATGGCAATAGTGATCCTGGGTTACCCAGCCTACTCCTTGCTCCTCTAGCTTATGAAGCCATACCCAGATCACCTCAATGGCACCAAGGAACAATTCAACCCACCAACTCAGCAGAATGACAGTTGAATGTGCCTTTGGTTGTTTGAAGGGGGGCTGGCGTTGTTTACTCACAAGTTTGGACCTCAGTTAGAAAAATATCCCAATTCTACGGCTGTCTGCGTTGTCCTACATAATACCTATGAAGCAAAAGGGGAAAAGTTTCCTGAGGGGGGAGCGGGTGCAGTGGCTGTCTGCTGAGTTTGAACAGCCAGACACAAGGTCTATTAGAAGAGCTCAAAGCAGAGCTATATGGCTCAGGGAGGCTTTGAAAGACCATTTTAACAGTGAGCCTGTCAAGCCTGAATCCTCACTCTGGAACCTCGAATGCACGAAGTGGGGGCCCGCAAGGATTTTAAAAATTAATACTTGCCACTCCAGGCTTGTATTAAACTACCAAGGTTACAGCTTCTCTCTGACCTTGGCTTGGTAAATGCTGCCACCATGCAAATGCAAAAAAACCCCTTTGAATGCAGGAAGGAGCACTTGGGAATTCCCCCCTGTGGGGTACCCTCAAGCCCTTTCACCCCCCTCTGGGGAAGAGCTGAAAAAGAAAACAAAGGAAATTAGCTGTTGCCACCAGCTAATCAAACAGCATATGCATAAACCTCTTTGGACCCCAAAAATCCAATCCTGTTCTTTAAAAAGGTAAATTTTATTAAAAACAAAAAGGAAAAAAATACATCTGGAACTTGGGCTTTTGCTAGATTTTAAAAGAGCAATTCCCAAAATTAAGCACCCAAACTAGCTTTCTTGGCGGTTCAGCTTAAAGGTTACAAGCAAACAAAAGCATCAGGGGTTAGCACAGAGGAGATCCACAAGCCAAAATAAAAATAATCCTGATTGTGTCAAACTAAACATTACATATCCAAATAATTTCTTCTAGGTATGGAAGATGAATTTGCATACCTGGTTCAAGTCTTACGTAGCACTGCTGTTCCGTGTCTCCTTCTCTGGAGAACAACAGACAAAGGGAAATTTTCTTTCCCAATTTTAAAAAGTTCTACTTTCCCACTGGCTCTTTCGGTCAGGTGCTTACTCGTTTTCTTTTACCTGTGGGCTTGCTAACCCTTTACAGGTAAACCAAGCAGAGAACAGACACCAAGAGGGATTTTACAGCTAACTGGCTGGCTGGGCACCCATAAGGGAGCTCCCCCACAACCCCCTTCAGTTATCACAGAGCCACAGTAACGTGTTTTGTTGCAGTGTGCTTTACCTGGCCCTGCTCTTTTGTTGCCTGGTAGGAATTGTGTGGTGATTGCTGTACATGTAGGAATATAACATTGTCAATACATCTATTAATTTTGTTTGGGTTTATCCTATCAGTTGTGTCACATTGTCAGTAACAAGTAATTGGTTGCTCCAGACCTGCCAAGTACTTAGGAGCAGATCTTGCAAACTAATAAAGAGGAGTTATTTTTTTAAACAATAGAAATTTATTTTATAAAAGAATTCTGTCAAAAAACAAAACTGTGAAATTTTAAAACAAATACATTTAGAACTTAATAAAACTTAACAAATTCAGAGAACAGAACTGATGAGGAGGAAGGAACACTTGTGTCCATTTCAGCTACACATACATCAACGGTTGCTTTCATAGGTTAATATACATGAAGCTGTGATGTCCCTCTGGATGGAGTGGTAGGGGTAATGCAGTGACCCCTGATGCCATGTGGAATGTTGAGGGGGGTATATGATGGTCCTGATATTAAGTTCTCAATGGGCTGCAGAGGGAGGCAAGCCCCACTCCATCAGAATCTGCATTATCTGTGTTTGCTGCCCGAGAAGCACCATTATGTCATGGTGCAGCTCCCTCTCCTTTTCCTGTTGGGACTCCTGGGTCTTTCTCCTCTCCACCTTATCCTTCTCCAGGCTGTCCTCAGTGTTCATCCTCCAGGCCCTGTGCTCATGGTCCAATGCAGCACTGGCTTGCAGGATCTCATTGAATATGTCATCCTAAGTCCTCTTCTTTCTCTTCCTTATCTGACTCAGGCATTCTACGGGTATGGAGGGGGAGGCCCTGAAGGCTGCAGCTGCAGATAAAACATGCAGAGGTACCATTGTCAGTCTGTTCACTACAGAAAGCAAAACTTAAGATGCAGAACTCACTCCCCTAACATTTTAAGCACTACATTCTAACTCCTGCTTGGGATTCCATGCACACAGCACCAGTCACAGCACCAGCCATGGTGAGTATAGCTGCTGGGTGATGGGGAAATGAGGAGGGAATTGCTCAGTTACATGAACCCAGTAGTCCAGGGCAATGGCACTGAATACTGGCACCATTTTCAACAAGCGATGGTGATATCTGCTGAGGGTAGTACAGGCAGAGAGAGCACAGCATCCTGAAGCTGCCCAGGCTTGTATGCTGCTAGCCTCTGTACTGCAATGATGCCCACTGAAGTTATCACTGGGTGGAATGAGAAACTGTCCTACTTTGAAATAATAAGGCTGCCAGCCCTAGAAACCTTCCAGAGAGGATTGCAGAGAATTCCCATGGAAGTGGCATTGAGCTCTCACAGGAGAATTCAAGGGACATCCCTGTATACATGAACAAACTACTCAGCATGCCCCCATACACACACCTAACTCTAGAGGGGCAGGAAATGTAGATAGCAACAGTATCTCTCTTGGTTGTACCGCTACCTCTTCTAGCATGAATAAATTAATGAAAAGTCAGAAGCTGTGTCCTGCTATTTTGGGGGTGCCAACCTTGTAATGGAAAATTTATCTGCGCACTTACCCGAGGTTCCTTCCCCTGCATTGGGCTCGCCTGTGCTCAACTGGCAGGACTGGCTAGGCTGTGGTGGAGTCAAAAATAGGTTCTGCATACTCACTGCATAGCTGGATCACGTGGTTGCCTGTCCCCCATACCCTTCCTCATCTTCTTTGTCCACCTCCTTCTCCTCGCTGTTCACAGCAGGAGCCTGTGACTCAGGGTCCTCAGAGGTATCCACCATGGTATAGGGGGCTGGAGGGGCCAGTGCTGAGTATGGCATGCAGCTAATTTATTAAAATGTCAGGTCTGCAGCTTGGCACCAGATCAATTGTTGGCCTCCCGGGCTTCTGGTTTGCCTGCCGCAGCTCCTTGGCTTTCACTCAGCACTGCTGCTGGTCCCTGTCATACCCCTTTTCCTGCATCTCCCAGGCAATCTGCTCATAAATGTCGACATTTCTGTTGGCTGGTTCAGAGCTGTGACTGCATAGCCTCTTCTCCTCACAGGCCCAGGAGGTTCAGTATCTCCTGTCTACTCCAGGCAGAAGCTTATCTGGAGTGTATACCTGGCATGGTCAGCTGGCCAGTTGCACTCGACAATGGAGAGCTGCTAGGTGTGCTGGCCAAGGCAGGCAATCAGGAAAAGGAATTTCATAAATGTGTGGGCTTTAAAGGGGAGGGGGCTTCTAGTCTACATGACCCCTGGTCAGTGGAGTTCACAATGATGACCAAAGTGGTCATTGTACAATTCAGACTAATGACAGAAATGTATGCTCAGCCCTCTCCTGGACAATACAAAATATTTTAAGTCTGTTATTCCTTAAAGGTAATAATATATCACCTTATTATCTCAGATAGTTATTCAGACACTTCAATTTAAACACACTGGGTTAGATAGAACAATAAAACATGTTTATTAACTACAAAGAGAGATTTTGAATACAAGTTATGAGGCATAAAAGTCAGAAATGGTTACAAGAAAAATAAAAATAAGACTTTTCTGTTACCTAATTTAACAAACTATATCAGATTCAAGCAAAGTTTCTCACACGTTTTCAGCAGTCTTATTGATCAAACAGTATAGGTCAGGACCCCTCCCCACAGTCCAATGGATGCTTCCTTTGTCACTTCAGGTGCAGTGAATGCAATGGACAGGGAGAGAGAGGGGTGTGCTTTGGGGTGTTTGTCCCTCCTTTTTATTGTTTCAGTCCCTTTCTTTAAAAACATTTCCAGCAGGGCACTAGGAGACAGAGTCTATGTAAAAGGATGTTCTCTGCTGGCTTTTTCTTGCTTGTTTGAGCTTTCTTTGTTTCCCTTCCTGCTTGATGACTTGATGCAAATTAAGAAAAGCACACATTCCTTTGTTTAGGACAGACCTATTTACCAACCTGTTTGGGCAGGGCTGCGAGAGTTGAAACGTGTGTTAATAATACCCCACAGGGAAATCTTATAACTTTACATACAATGTTGCCACACATATTTTATCAGGATGATACTGATCAGCAAATTATGAGCTTTCAGATGATACCTTACAAAACATGGCTTGAACAAAATTATCACAATAGTGTGTATGGCATGAACACAGGGGTATATTCGGTCACAATGCAGCACTGTGGGACAGCAGCTTGAGGACAGTTAAGGTTGACATAAGTAATGTAATGTCTACACTCGCACTGCATCAACCTAAGTACATCGACTGTGGGTCTTAGCTGGCTCTTAGGCTCAGGGAGGTGGTGTTCCCATGTCGGTTTAACAGGGCACTTATATTGGTGGGAGAGACATACAAAACTAGGCTGACATAAGCCGCCTTGCATCAAACCTAACTTTGTAGTGTAGACCAGGCTTCAGTAATCCTTACCCCTCTGAGGCCAAGCAGCATAAAAGTTACAATTCCTCCTTGTTAGTGCTTTTTATCACTTTCCCCCTTCTACTTCGAGTTGCAAGTTCAGCTGTTGTGAGGAATTCAGTTGCATGTCTCCTTTTCATGGGTCGGGGGACAATGGTGGGGAGCAATCAGCACAGTCTTTTGGCATCTGATATTCCACAATTGTCCGTCTGGTGTTGGTGGGCCTTATTTTGTAGGGCAGAAGATAACACCTCCTGTGGCAAACTAGTATTTCACACTTGTTAATTCCTCTCTCATGTCTGGTGATTTACAGTTACAGAGCAAAAAGAAAAGGAGGACTTGTGGCACCTTAGAGACTAACAAATTTGTTTGTGCATAAGCTTTCGTGAGCTATAGCTCACTTCATCGGATGCATTCAGTGGAAAATACAGTGGGGAAATTTATATACACAGAGAACATGAAACAATGGGTGTTACCATACACACTGTAACGAGAGTGATCAGGTAAGGTGAGCTATTACCAGCAGGAGAGCTGGGGGGGGGAACCTTTTGTAGTGATAATCAAGGTGGGCCATTTCCAGCAGTTGACAAGAACATCTGAGGAACAGCGGGGGGTGGGGGGGAATAAACATGGGGAAATAGTTTTACTTTGTGTAATGACCCATCCACTACCAGTCTTTATTCAAGCCTAAGTTAATTGTATCCAGTTTGCAAATTAATTCCAATTCAGCAGTCTCTCGTTGGAGTCTGTTTTTGAAGTTTTTTTGTTGAAGAATTGCCACTTTTAGGTCTGTAATCAAGTGACCAAAGAGATTAAAGTGTTCTCCAATTGGTTTTTGAATGTTATAATGTTATGTTGTATCGTCTGATAGGTTGTAGATCCTTGATGATGCGTTGGAGAGGTTTTAGTTGGGGGCTGAAGGTGATGGCTAGTGGCGTTCTGTTATTATCTTTGTTGGGCCTGTCCTGTAGTAGGTAACTTCTGGGTACTCTTCTGGCTCTGTCAATCTGTTTCCTCACTTCAGCAGGTGGGTACTGTAGTTGTAAGATTGTGTTTGTCTGAAGGTCTCAGAAGGTGTTTGTCTCAAAAGGTGTTTGTCTCTGTCTGAGGGTTTGGAGCAAATGCAGTTGTATCGTAGAACTTGGCTGTAGACAATGGATCATGTGGTGTGGCCTGGATGAAAGCTGGAGGCATGTAGGTAGGCATAACAGTGGGTCAGACTGCTATCCTGAAGGACGACCCATTACTCTCACAGATCTTGGGAGACAGGCCAGTCCTTGCTTACAGACAGCCCCCCAACCTGAAGCAAATACTCACCAGCAACAGACCACACACCACACAACAGAACCACTAACCCAGGAACCTATCCTTGCAACAAAGCCCGTTGCCAACTGTGTCCACATATCTATTCAGGAGACACCATCACAGGGCCTAATCACATCAGCCACACTATCAGGGGCTCATTCACCTGCACATCTACCAATGTGATATATGCCATCATGTGCCAGCAATGCCCCTCTGCCATGTACATTGGCCAAACTGGACAGTCTCTACATAAAAGAATAAATGGACACAAATCAGATGTCAAGAATTATAACATTCAAAAACCAGTCGGAGAACACTTCAATATCTTTGGTCACTCGATTACAGACCTAAAAGTGGCAATTCTTCAACAAAAAAACTCCAACGAGAGATTGCTGAATTGGAATTAATTTGCAAACTGGATACAATTAACTTAGGCTTGAATAAAGACTGGGCATGGATGGGTCATTACACAAAGTAAAACTATTTCCCCATGTTTATTCCCCCCCCCCCTCCCGCTGTTCCTCAGACGTTCTTGTCAACTGCTGGAAATGGCCCACCTTGATTATCGCTACAAAAGGGTTTTTCCCCCCTGCTCTCCTGCTGGTAATAGCTCACCTCACCGATCACTCTCGTTACAGTGTGTATGGTAACACCCATTGTTTCATGTTCTCTGTGTATATAAATCTCCCCACTGTATTTTCCACTGAATGCATCCGATGAAGTGAGCTGTAGCTCACGAAAGCTTATGCTCAAATAAATTTGTTAGTCTCTAAGGTGCCACTAGTCCTCCTTTTCTTTTTGCAGATACAGACTAACACGGCTGCTACTCTGAAACCTGTCAGTTACAGAGCAAACACTTAAATATTACCTTATAGCAGATGATACAAACTGTTATAAGTGAGATTAATGCATACAGCAATTTACAAGCATTCCATAAAGTCTAAACACTAAGCACATTTTTATAACTCTGCTACCTAGTTCAACAATACTCATACATAAGTGAGCCAGACTGGTTCCAGCTGTGTATTTGTCAGTGTTCAGTTGAGATTTAGGGGCACCTGGTCTGCCAGTGTCAAAACCATACACATGGCAATGAACATTCATGGCAGCACAATGTGATTACCCCAGTGAGAATCTGGTCGGGCCTCAGGGACTCACACAACAGTGTAAGGGACTCTTTCATCATCATGAGGTAAAGACCTATATAAACAGACACACCCCAGCAACAGGCAGGAGTAAATGCTGAGATGGGAAATGAAACAACTATCTCCATGCACAGAAAAGGGACTACAGACAGGTCTGCCAAGCACAGAGTCATTTCTGCGGAGATCCCTTCTTTGTGCCTTTATCCTCATGCAACAATGCGTAAGTACAGGATGCAGACACTGGAGCCCCAGGCACTCCAGAAGCACAGTGCCAAATTTGTTCGTAACAGCTTGTTAAAATGAGGCTAATGGTCAATAACAGCAGAACATCATGACTCAGATTAAATCTCTGAAGGCACATCTGCAGAGTCTGCCAGGTTTTAATTTAACCAGTTTGATTCAAGGATACACAGCCTTGATTCATCTCCCCCTGAAAGAGGCCATCAGTTTTCCTTAGAGAATCAGATGCTAATGGGTTTGTTGTGTTCTGATTCCTAAATCTGATGTGCGTCTGGTACAGATGGAAGTCTGTTCTTCAGAGATAAGGCTGGTGCTGATTCATATTATATATTTTCAGGCACTGGCATCCACCAGAGCTTATGCCAAGTTCAAAGGTAAATGCAAGGTGGATAATACTGTATTAATGCTGTATCTGTTTCCCTTGTTTCCCAGCTTGTCCTTTGTGGGTCCCAGCCTTTAGCTTTTGTCTTTATTCCTACACACCTCGCTCCTAGCTATGCACTTTGTTATTAATGTCTTTTATTAACTCTTTTTCCTCCCAGTCACCTCCATCCTCGTTCTAGTTCACCTAGCACCCCTCAGCATGAAAGTAACCTTGCCTAAGCTCCCCACACAGGCGTGGGCAATTGTTCACCCACATGCTACAGTGATTGACAGCTATATAATGCCCTAACAGACAGGGGACTTCTGACAGTTCCCTAACAGTAAGCCCCTTGCCAAGACTCCCAGAGTTCAGCAGCTGCACATGGTGTATGGCAAATGGTGCTCACACAGTGTTCCCTGCCCCGTGACTGCAACATCTGACAGACGCAGCATGTCACAAGCTCCCACAATCTGAATTCAGTGTCAACCCCAGACTCCTGCTCTGTGAATAAAAAGAAGCAGATACAGCAGGCACCCTCCCAGGGCTGGGCCACTCCTCAGCATATAGGGTACACCAGTCTGGACTTTGCTGGACTCCCACCCAGCCACCGCCCTACAACCAACAGCCCCTTCTACAGCACCTCTGAATGGGGCCCGCTCAGTCTTCAGGACTCTACAACAGGGGCTGCACAGAGAAGTATTGCAGGATGAACAGCTAATGGTAGAGTGTGAGGAGATAGAAGTTACATTCAAGAAGAATAGTGGTTATATATTTGGTTTTTGTGGGTAAAAAATTCAAACAAAGTGCCTGCTATCTGGTGGCAGTGAGTGAGTGCAAAATACACTGTAAAACAACAGCTTTCATCCTTTTAATTGCCTTCTCTCAGACTATTATGAATGGGTAATAAAAATAACAATGGATAATAACAATAACAATGCATTACAGTTACATCACACACATCTTGGAGGATCCCAAAGCACTTTGCAGTCTGTTGTTAAAGCAACACTGCAGTGACAGCTATGGTGAAGGAGCCTGAGTGTTTCTATTTTAAGCTTCTGTTTTTAGTTACTGAGACTATATTTTCTTAAATATTCATATTTTGTGCTAAAATTTTCAAGTTCTGGTCCAAAATTATGAGAGTAGTAGGGAAAATCCCTATTTAAAAAAAAAGTTGTGATTTTTGTAAACAGCAGGAGTTATGGAGTATATGGGAAGTCAAAAGATGAAATCTGGCAAGATAAGAGTACTGAAGGAGCAGAGATTGTCTTTCAGTGTTTTGGGGAAAATCGACTTTGAATATGCCCCATCATTCACTGGACTTTGTGCAGACTGCTAGAACTCTTGGTATTTATCAAGTTATCACCTCTTAATCTTCTCTTGGATAAGGTTCTTCAGTCTCTCACAGTGAGGCAGGTTTTCCAGACCTCAAATTGTTCTTGTAGCTCTTTTTTTACTCCTTTCCAGTTTTCCAACATCATTTCAAATATGGACACCAGAACTGGACACAGTATTCAGTAATGGACTTGCCAGTACTGTACACAGAGGTAACACTGCCTCCCTGCTTCTACTCAATAGACCCTTGTTCGTGTATCCAAAGATCACATTGATCCTCTTAAGCCACAGCATTGCACTAGGAGCTCACTTGGTTTCCACCATGGACCCATAAGATTTTTTCAGAGTCACTGCTTTCCAAAGCCTGTAAATGTGACCTGCATTCTCTGTCCCTTGGATGTTTGACCTTTGCATTTGGCCATAATGAAACATATATTGTTCCAATGACCCCACCTTATCAAGAGATCCAGATCTCTCTGTAGAACTCTGTGGAGCAGCGAATGAGGAGAAGCCAACAAAGTTCTCCTGGGGGGAGTTCCCACAGAGTTTTTGCCTGTCAGGCTTCTGTGAGCAGTAAATACAACTTAGAGGAGAGGAAAGTGATCAGGAAAGGTCAGCATGGATTCACCAAGGGCAAGTCATGCCTGACTAATCTAATTGCCTTCTATGATGAGATAACTGGTTCTGTGGATGAAGGGAAAGCAGTGGACGTGTTGTTCCTTGACTTTAGCAAAGCTTTTGACACAGTCTCCCACAGTATTCTTGCCAGCAAGTTAAAGAAGTATGGGCTGGATGAATGGACTATAAGGTGGATAGAAAGCTGGCTAGATTGTCGGGCTCAACGGGTAGTGATCAATGGCTCCATGTCTAGTTGGCAGCCGGTATCAAGTGGAGTGCTCCAAGGGTCGGTCCTGGGGCCGGTTTTGTTCAATATCTTCATAAATGATCTGGAGGATAGTGTGGATTGCACCCTCAGCAAGTTTGCTGATGACACTAAACTGGGAGGAGAGGTAGATACGCTGGAGGATAGGGATAGGATACAGAGGGCCCTAGACAAATTGGAGGATTGGGCCAAAAGAAATCTGTTGAGGTTCAACAAGGACAAGTACAGAGTCCTGCACTTAGGACAGAAGAATCCAATGCACCGCTGCAAACTAGGGACCGAATGGCTCGGCAGCAGTTCTGCAGAAAAGGACGTAGGGGTTACAGTGGACGAGAAGCTGGATATGAGTCAACAGTGTGCCCTTGTTGCCAAGAAGGCCAATGGCATTTTGGGATGTATAGTAGGGGCATTGCCAGCAGATCGAGGGACGTGATCGTTCCCCTCTATTCGACACTGGTGAGGCCTCATCTGGAGTACTGTGTCCAGTTTTGGGCCCCACACTACAAGAAGGATGTGGAAAAATTGGAAAGAGTCCAGCGGAGGGCAACAAAAATGATTAGGGGACTGGAACACATGAGTTATGAGGAGAGGCTGAGGGAACTGGGATTGTTTAGTCTGCGGAAGAGAAGAATGAGGGGGGATTTGATAGCTGCTTTCAACTACCTGAAAGGGGGTTCCAAAGAGGATGGCTCTAGACTGTTCTCAGTGGTAGCAGATGACAGAACAAGGAGTAATGGTCTCAAGTTGCAGTGGGGGAGATTTAGGTTGGATATTAGGAGAAACTTTTTCACTAGGAGGGTGGTGAAACACTGGAATGT
This sequence comes from Natator depressus, assembly GCF_965152275.1. Taxonomy (NCBI): domain Eukaryota; kingdom Metazoa; phylum Chordata; order Testudines; family Cheloniidae; genus Natator; species Natator depressus. The sequence goes on along the minus strand of NC_134241.1, from coordinate 40,289,594 downwards.
GTTACCTAGGGAGGTGGTGGAATCTCCTTCCTTAGAAGTTTTTAAGGTCAGGCTTGACAAAGCCCTGGCTGGGATGATTTAATTGGGGATCGGTCCTGCTTTGAGCAGGGGGTTGAACTAGATGACCTCCTGAGGTCCCTTCCAACCCTGATATTCTATGATTCTATGGTTCTGAAGAGGCTCTTAGGAGGAAGACAACATGGAGGTCAGCGATCAGCTGTTCTGACCTGCACAGGACATGCCATGTGTGTCTTTCTCCCAGAGGATAGAAGCGACTTCGTCTGTATGAAGTGCAAGCTGGTCTCCATATTGGAAGAGAAGGTTAAAGGACTAGAGACCCAAGCATCAACCCTGCTCTGCATCAGAGAAAATGAAGACTTTCTGGATAGAAGCCAGTGTTTGGTACTGCAGGCACAGCATGCTGAAGAATCAGAATCAGAACGGGGAAGAAAATTGGGAGCAAGTGACCTCCAGAAGAATAAAGAGACGAACCCATGTATCCCCAATGCAGATAGACGTAAGAAACCGTTTTCTGGCTCTCTGCACAGGTACTACAGTGGAGAATGGTTTGATAGAGTCATCTGAGGGAAGGGATCAGAAAGAGACCCCATCGACTGGAAGGCATGGGATGCGTTGTCCTAGGGATGGGGATTCCATAACCACCACTCCCAAGAGGAGGAGACGGGTAGTGGTGGTTGGGGACTCCCTCCTAAGTGGGATGTAATCATCCAGCTGTTGTCCAGACCACGAATCTCAAGAATTTGTGATGGGCATGTGCTATAGACCACCAGACGAGAAGGATGAGGTAGAAGAGACTTTCTTCGGACACTTACAGAAGTTTCTAGATCACACGTCCTGGTTCTCATGGGGGACTTCAATCACCCTGATATCTGCTGGGAGAGCAATAAAGCAGTGCACAGACAATGCAGGAAGTTTTTGGAGAGTGTTGGGGACAACTTCCTGGTGCAAGTGCTGGAATAACCAACTAGGGGCCATGCTTCTCTTGACCTGCTGCTCACAAACACGGAAGAATTGGTAGTGGAAGTAGAAGTTGATGGCAATCCTGGGCAGCCATGACCATGAGATGGTCAAATTCAGGATCTTGACAAAAGGAAGAAAGGAGGGGCTGCAGAATACGGACCCTGGACTTCAGAAAAGCAGACTTTGACTCCCTCAGGGAACTGATGGGCAGGATCCCCTAGGAGGCTAATATGAGAGGGAAAGGAGTCCAGGAGAGCTGGCTGTATTTTAAAGAAGCCTTATTGAGGGGGCAGGAACAAACCATCCTGAAGTGCAAAAAGAATAGGAAATACCCCAGGCATATTTGGCTTAAAAGAGAAATCTTCAGTGAGCTTAAACACGAAGAGGAATCTTACAAGAAGTGGAAACTTGGACAGATGACTAAGGAGGAGTATAAAAATATTGCTAGAGCATGCAGGGGTGTATTCAGGAAGGCCAAAACGCAACTGGAGTTGCAGCTAGCAAGGGATGCAACAAGAAAAAGGTCAGGGAAAGTGTGGGACCTTTAATGAATGGGGGAGGCAACCTAGTGACAGATGATGTGGAAAAAGCTGAAGTACTCAATGCTTTTTTTGCCTCGGTCTTCACAAATAAGGTCAGCTCCCAGACTGCTGTACTGGGCAGCGCAGTATGGGGAGGAGGTGAGCAGCCATCGGTGGTGAAAGAACAGGTTAAGGACTATTTAGAAAAGCTGGACATACACAAGTCCATGGAGCCGGATGCAATGCATCCGAGGGTGCTGAGGGAGCTGGCTGATGTGATTGCAGAACCATTGGCCATTATTTCTGAAAATTTGTGGCAATCAGGGGAGGTCCTGGACAATTGGAGAAAGGCAAATATAGTGCCCATCTTTAAAAAAAGAAAGAAGGGGAATCCGGGAACAACAGAGCAGTCAGCCTCACCTCAGTCCCTGGAAAAATCATGGAGCAGGTCCTCAGGGAATCCATTTTGAAGCACTTGGAGGAGAGGATGGTGATCAGGAACAGTCAACATGGATTCACCAAGGGCAATCATGCCTGACTAACCTGATTGCCTTCTATGATGAGATAACTGGCTCTGTGGATATGGGGAAAGTGGTGGACGTGATATAACAAAGCAAAGCTTTTCATACAGTCTCCCACAGTATTCTTGCCAGGATGTTAAAAATGTATGGATTGGATTAATGGACTATAAGGTGGATAGAAAGCTGGCTAGATCATCGGGCTCAAAGGGTAGGGATCAATGGTTCGCAGCCGGTATCAAACGGAGTGCCCCAGGGGTCGGTCCTGTGGCCGGTTTAGTTCAACATCTTCACTAATGATCTGGATGATGGGATGGATTGCATCCTCAGCAAGTTCACAGATTACACTAAACTAGAGGGAGAGGTAGATACACTGGAGGGTAGGGATAGGGTCCAGAGTGACCGAGACAAATTGGAGGATTGGGCCAAAAGAAATCTGATGAGGTTCAACAAGGACAAGGGCAGAGTCCTGCACTTAGGACAGACAAATCCCATGCACTGCTACAGGCTGGGGACCGACTGGCTAAGCGGCAGTTCTGCAGAAAAGGACCTGAGGATTACAGTGGATGAGAACCTGGATATGAGTCAACAGTGAGCCTTGCTTCCAAGAAGGCTAATGGCATATTGGGCTGCATTAGTAGGAGTGTTGCCAGCAGATCGAGGGAAGTGATTATTCCCCTCTATTCCGCACTGTTGAGCCCACATCTGGAGTATTGCATCCAGTTTTGGGCCCCCCGCTACAGAAAGAATGTGGACAAATTGGAGCAGAGGGCAACAAAAATTATTAGGGGACTGGGGCACATGACTTATGAGGAGAGGGTGAGGGAACTGGGCTTATTTAGTCTCCAGAAGAGAAGAGTGAGAGGGAATTTGATAGCAGCCTTCAACTACCCGAAGGGGGGTTCCAAAGAGGATGGAGCTACGCTGTTCTCCATGTTGGCAGATGATAGAACAAGGAGCAATGGTCTCAAGTTGCAGTGGGGGAGGTCTAGGTTGGATATTAGGAAAAAAACTATTTCACTAGGAGGGTGGTGAAGCACTGGAATGGGTTACCTAGGAGGTGGTGGAATCTCCATCCTTAGAGGTTTTTAAGGCCTGGCTTGACAAAGCCTTGGCTGGGATGATTTAGTTGGGGTTGGTCCTGCTTTCAGCAGGGGGTTGGACTTGATGACCTCCTAAGGTTTCTTCCAACCCAAATCTTCTATGATTCTATGCTGCTAACTCACCTGTTCCCATCATTACTCACCACTTCACCAATTTTTGTGTCATCTGAAAATTTGATCAGCAAAGATTTTACATTTTCTTCCAGATCGTTGTTAAAGATATTGATTCGTGTTGGACCAAGAACAGATTCATGCAGGGCCCTATAGAAACACCCACTTTGGATGATGATTCACCACTTTACAGTCACTTTTTGAGAGCTAACTCTTAGCCAGTTTTTAAACCAGTTAATATATGCGATATTGTTTCTTTTTAGTGCTGCTAATTATTTTAACCAGCATGTTATTTAACACTAAGGCAAATGACTTAAATAAATCTCAGTATATTTTGTCAACAAAGTTACACCCAAAATTAACCAAATATGAAATCTGATTAAAAAAATAAAATAAAATCATGGTTGTTTGTAAGTCCTGTTTTCTGTAAAACCATATTGATTGGCATTAATTATGCTGCCATCTATTAATTCTTTACCACTGTCTCCCATATCAGCATTTCCAGTTTTTCTTGTGATGGATGTCAGGCTGATGGGCCTATAGTTACTTGTTTTTATCCTTGTAAATATTGACAAAAAGTAACTTTCCTCCAGTGCTCTGTGAATTCCCCAAGGAAATGCTACTTCTCTTTAGAGGTTTGAGGCAGAGGCACTGAGTTCTCTTCCCCTGACTGGGACATGTGGGGGCTACCATAGTCTAAGAATCAAATAATTAGAATAATAGAGTTTCATCCAAACCCAAAAGTATGGCAGAAATCATGAGTGACAAAGAAGGGGGAAAGAGAAAAACTCATCCATAACAGTAGCTTTCTGCATACCTCTATCATGCTTTCACTATTAGATGCTACAGACAAATTACGACCCCTTAGGTGCCTCACTTTACAAGAAATACATAACTTCACGCAGCACGAAAAGCAGCTAGATTGAGGCTGGAGGCTAGAGCTGTTTGATGACACCCAGCTGCAGTTTAGGAAAGGAAGCTGAGAAGAGCACCACATCTAGCTGGAACAGCAGGGAGACATGGTGAAGCACATGGAATTACCCCTCAGAGAATTGGCCAGGACATTCTGTTTAGATTAGACAATTGATTTGAAAATTTAACTGAAAAACAGAAAGCAAGCACTCCACACCTCCCACAGTAAAGCTAAATGCCCCTTGAGCCAGAGTGGTTCAGGATGACAAGTCATTCTACGCAGTTGTAATGACCCATTTCTCCGGTGTCTGACAGAGCCAACATTGATAAATGGGGAAGTACTCACTTCTGGGCCTTGGCTGGCTTCTCTGGCTTCTCCGGGTATGGGATGATCAGGTCGATAGCTGAGTCAGGCTTCTGGAGGAGCGTGCCCAACTTGGTCTTGATCTCCTTCGCTCTGCAGAGGGACAGAAAGCAAGAGTGAAGAGAAGGTAGAGAGAGAATCTTCAGAGTGCATATAAGTGTCTCTTGGCAATGATTACTATGATCATGTGTTGTCCTGGCTTGACATAGGTAACTTGCCTCATTTCTCTGTGAGTATAATTGAGAAGGTGAAAGGAAGGTTAAATTGTAAATAGGGGCTTGACAAACAGTATGCTGGAGTCAGGATGTCTGTGCTAGCTAAGATAAGAAGCAACACCTTCATGCTAGGGACTATGGACAAGAAAAACCTGGAATGTAAAGATCAGGTTCCACATGTACAGCACATGGACAGAGCATGCTGTACAGAGGATTGATTCCTGCAAAGTAACCAAGCCAAGCCAAAAATGTGTGGTGTAATATATAGCAAATGCAATGTAATGTTTAAAGGTCTATAAAGGAAGAGGTTGTCTGTGCAACTTTGGATGTGTGGTACGCTCTATACCCACACCCTATGCTTGAGTCTGATCAGCTCAGAGTAGCTTCGCTGTATCCCAAATAAAGGAACCTAAGTGATGAAATCCAGAGTTGAACTGAGTGTTTTGGATCCCAGAGAACTGGATGAAATGTTCTCCCAGAACTGGACAAGGTATTCTGGGTAAGTTGAATAGAAAAGGTCTTGGAGGGAATTCCAACATCATGTTTCTACTGAGTGTACTTGCCTGGGAAGGAGGCAAAGCTCTGCCATGAGAGACAGCCATTTACGTGGTGGCTGTATAGTATGTAGTTGTTATGCTTCTGTTTCCTGTCTGTCTCTAAGGTCGCTGTTCATGGGCTGGAGACAGACAACCATTGTGAGCTGAACATGCAGAAGACAGACTGTTTTCATGGACACCCGACATTTGATGTTCCTTGTTTATTTGTTCCTTGGCTCTAAGTATAGGTCAATCTGTCTGAAATGATGCGCCTGCCCTTTGTGTATGGAGGTATAGCAGCTCAGACACAGCAGGCTCTGGCTGAGCAAGAGATGCCTCACAAACCAGCGCCCTTGCTTGGCTTTGGGTGCTCTGCCATGAAGAGCCATACCACAGCTCTTGTTGGAAACAAGGCTCTATTTCCAAGAAAACTGTTGACTTTTCAGTGAAAAAACTGAAAATTGAAAAGCTTTTGGCTGAAAACTGACGTTTTTCAATTTGGAAATGGCAACTTAGAGCTTCCTAGGAATTGCAGTTCAGGTGCTTCGTGCCACCCTTCTCCCTGTGGCTGGAGTCCCTGGCTGGGCCACACCCCCAGTCAGTTGTTGGGCATTCTGCTTTTTGGTGGAAAGCAGACACTTTCAGTGAAAATTTTATTTAGCTGAAACCCCCAGTTTTCTGTCCAAAAGCAGCCTTGATGGCAAATGGGCTGATATATTGTGCAGGGCTTGGAGAGAGGCCAAGGAGGGTGCTTGGCACCCTGGGCAGGAGTGAGCTCCAGCCCTGGGGTGTAAAGGAACAGCCTGCATGGAGCACATGGACAGGAGGGGATGTGGCAGACACGAGGGAGCAAGGAGCAAGAACAGAGATGCATGATAGAGAAGCATAGAAATGTCAGGCTGGAAGGGATCTTGATAGGTCATATAGTCCCTCCCGCCATACGGAGGCAGGACCAAGTAAACCTAGACAATCCCTGACCCGTGTTTGTCCAACCTGCTCATAAAAACCTCCAATGATGAGGATTCCACAACCTTCCTTGGAGCTTATTTCAGAGCTTAACTATTCTTAGAGTTAGAAAGTTTTTCCTAATATCTAACCTAAATCTCCCTTGCTGCAAATTAAACACATTACTTCTTGTCCCACCTTCAGGGGATATGGAGAACAATTGATCACTGTCTGCTTTATAACAGCCCTTAATATATTTGTTAAGGGCTGTTATCAGGTCTCCACTTACTCTTCACTTCTCCAGACTAAACATGCCCACTTATTTTAGTTACATGAGTACGAAAACAGGCTGTGTGAAAAACATATGAGTGAAGCAACTGTAGTTAGCCAGGCACTACCTCAGGCTCCTCATAGTTCCTTGTCCCTCTGCTCCCTAGTGAAAACACAGGCTTCAAGTATAGGCTTCAAAATTCCTTTCTCTGCCCTGAGACTCTGAGTCAGGTCCAAACAAGTTTATGCATCTTCACCAGGGATGGGGAGACAGGGTTGGATGTTAAAGCTGTGGGCTTTCTACTCTGGCCTTTAATTACCTGTGATTGCAGGGCTCTGAAGAGCATTGGTCTGTATTTCCTGTCCAGAGGCCTGTCAGCATCTGCTGGAGGTTACCCCTGGTGAGCCCTCAGTCCCCAGCACCATAGCAAACTGACAAACAGGCACATCAAATTTCATAATCATCACCCTGAGAACTCCCCCACTCAGCACACATAGCAAAGACTGAAGCTGGGGTTCTGAAAGGAGCTGAGGGAGTTAGGTGTCCAAAGCCCACTGACCTTTGGGTGCCTAATTCCTTTAGCTGCTCTGGAAATCTCACCTGACCGGGCATGTGCACAAGAGACTAAACCACACAGGCAGCAGGACTGACGTTTCCTAAGCCCTAAGAGCTTGGCCTTGCAACCTAAGTAATGTCCTTGTGATGTAGCATGTAACATGTAATAGAAACTGTGCTATGAGTATTCACTGCAAGCACCCAAAGCTTCCTTGCATGTCAGCGGTAAAGAGCTGGAAGCAGTTAGAAACTCCTATATCAGAGGTAGAACCTAGAGTGAGCTGGGAGTCAGCATACTGCTGTCACCGGTCTGATCAGGCTCCCCATGATGGCAGCCCAATAGATGGCTCGGGGGAATCTAGCCTCTGGATCCCCAGATGTTTTAAGCCTCTGGAGTCTGAACAGAGCTCAGGTAGACCCAGTCTTTGGGTCCCTAGACACACTCGTGAGGCGAAGACCTTCTGTCTAGCACCCCTTCCTGGGAGCAGAGACCACACAGTCTCCTGCTCAGTCCATGGAACAAGGGTTGACTGTTTCAGACTCCCCCTGTAGCTTAACCACTCCCTGAGGGTGTTAGCCTCCTGAGTTAGTTTAACTTTCTCAAGGGCACATGGTAAGTGTAGCATACAACACACAGAGACACTTGCACAGAGTTTAACACATTATTGCATTTTACTGAATCACCGAAGATCTACACAGATCCATACAACATGCAGGTGCCCCTGCCTCACCCAGCTCCTGCAGCAATTTCCCTCATATTAAACTTGTGGAAAATGGCAGAATTGAGACCAGCTCTGTAACCTTCCGATCTCCTCTGTTCAACAACTCCATGGTCAGTCTCAATAGGTGACCACAGAGTCCTACCAGGAGACTTCGTTGCTACATGACCTCTCCCACAATAAACCAGTTCTCGTGATTGGGAGCCAGTTTATTGTTTAGAGTGATTCCATTTCAATGGTGAAGCACCTGAACATCGATAACCTTATTTCTTTATCGTTTTGCCACCCTCCTTTGGAATTCCAGTCCAACATGGAGGCAAACAGACAATAGAGAAGGCAAATGCAGGTTGCAGCTTGGCAATGATATACACAGAGAGTTAATCATCTCACATAGAATTCATAGCTTGCATACACAGATTTCCCAAATCCCCAGAGAAGGTCCATTCCCCATGAGAAAGCAATGGCTGAGGCAGTCACAGGCCACCATTCTGCACTACTCCAAATCGGGGCACTCCCCCAGTGGGGAAGGAGAAGTCAGCCCAGTGAAGGAGAGGGCTGCTCCCCTGCCCCTCCTCAGACCTCTCAGGGAAGTTTTACATGGAATCAAGATTCTGCACAAGAGGAATGGGGAGTGGACTGACCTGCAGGGAGTGGAAGTCAGCAGGGACCAGATTCAAACTGCAAGGAGCCCCTGGGAACTGGCCAGACACTTTAAGACTATACTGCTCTCCCCCTAGAGCACATGCTGTCTGGGTGACCCTCACTGAGAGGGGCCCAGCTGCAGCCTGGGGTGGTTCTTTGTGAACACTGCCTTCTTTCTGGAAGGGGCCAGCATGGGGCATAGGGCAAGTCTCCATGCAGCTGGCCTTACGTATTACATGGGATCAAGGGCTCTGAGCCTCTGCTTGTCCAGTGATGGGCTGGGCTGGGGAAGACCCCTCCTCCACCAAATCCATAGGGAAACCACATGTGGACAGTCTGTGCACCTTTCTCCCCCAGCATTTAGCCAACCCCGAGTTTCCATTTCTCAGGTTTTGCTGTTGTCCAACACTGGTCCCCTGTGCCATCCCATCCTGGCTATCCTCAGCACAACTGGGAGTGCAGGGGCAAAGTTGTTTAGTGTCTCATGCATGAGTCCCATGTTGTCCAGTGCACTGCATGCAGGGTTTGTGTAGAAAGAAGCAAGACTTATTTATTTAGCTGGATCCATGGGTGGCAGGTATAATAGGCCAGAGAAGGCTCAGCCTCCCCAGGCAGAGCCGCTGCTGCAGGACACCAGGTTGTGGGTTTTTGCTTATTATTATGTGCTATGCAGGTTCCAGGGCAGCTGAGGTGGTGGTATCTGCTATTCAGCTTCCTCGGTTAATCAGTAATCTCCCTGGACTCCAGAGAGATTACTGATGAACCCAGGAAGCTGAATAGCAGATACCGCCTCCTCAGCCACCCCAGAACCTGCATGGCGCATATAAAAAGCTCAGCATTCTTCTGCTCTGGGTCTGGGGGTCTCGGGAGGTGAGGCGCACTGCCTTTCCCATTCTCCAGCCTGGGGCTAGGCCCGGCCCGGGGCTCAGGTTGGCCAGCCCCAGGCTCGGGTTGGTAGGCCAGCTGGCACGGGCTGGGGCAGCTAGGGCTGGCCCGGGGCTGGGGTCGGTCAGCTGGTCAGCACAGCTGGGACTGGCCTTGGGCTAAGGTCGGTTGGCCAGCACAGTTGGGGCCAGCCCAGGGCTCCTCTGGTGGCGGGAGGGTGGGGGGGACGACAGCCCACGGTTCTCTGGCCCAGGGCTTCTCCAGCCATGGGAGGGGAGGTGGGGGGGCTCAGGGCTCCCGCCCTGGGAGTGGGGCCTTGTCCAGAAGGGGTGGGGCTGCGGAGCTAGCCTCCCCGAAGGTGGGGGTCCACACGCTGCCCATGTCTGGATCTGAGATAATGACACCCCAATATAGGGAGCCCTGTGGTTTGCTTCAACTTTGTAATCGTCCCAGAGAGCAATTTACTGGCCGTGTGTCCTGGTTTGTGTGGACACTACTTTAAACAAAAGAGAACACTTTCCAGTGTCTCACTATGTATTTTGTTAAGATCCTGCTTTTCTCTGTTAAGTGTTAGGTCACCATCCTCAGGCACAGTGTGGTCCTTTTGTTCTCTCACCATTTGGTTTGTTGATTCTAATAAGTGTGGTGAAGTCATTGTGACCCTGCCAGCCCACGACAGTGCAGCCCTCACCTTGCTGAGCATTAGGCATATGTTGGCCCTGCTGGCCTCACTTCCTGGCCCACAGACAGTGAGTTCTCACTGGACCAGGAGTCTATTACTATGTATTTGGGATGTGTGTGTGTTAGTGTGTGTGTGTGCACATGCATGCTGTAAGTATGATTGTACCAGTACCTGCCTATGTCTGTGTATGCAGGTTTCTGAAACTGGCAGTAGGGGCCAAGTTCATTGATGACATGAACAGTCCTGTGGGTTGCCTATTGGCTATAAATTGGAAGGAAAGGTGTGAGCGGTAGGCAAGTCTTGGCATTCAGTGAGTGAATAGTAAAAAGCTGTCCCAATGAGAGGTTGCTGGAAGCTGTGTAGCAGAAAAGGTGGCTAATGAGGAGTGTAAACTAACCCAGACAAGACCACAGAGGCAGTGGAGTTACGGCAAAGAGGAACTTCAAAATGTACCCTATGAGGTCACATTCTATGGTCAAGGCATGTACATTAACACCAGTTCCATTGTGTTAGAATAGCTTAGCAGAGCCAGCTGCTCTTCTCCCCCATAGGTCATCACTGGAAAAATTATCTGGGTTCATTTTAAAAGTTCTGTAGCCATATTTGAATGGCTTCCAGTGAGCGAGAGGTGGCTCGCAGGGTCTCAGGGTCTGGCCATCCCAGTCTAGTTTCTAACCATTCTAGTCATCAATCCCACATTCCTCTCACTCTCTCTGGTATGTACACAGGAAATCCTTTCCAAAAGTGACCCTTCTGTCCTTCACTTTTCAGGAAATGTTGGGGATGGGAAGCACCAAGCAAGCCTGGGTTCTCAGCAGATGCAAAGAGAGTTTCCATCACTTGCACTTCCAAGAAATCTATAAACATAACCTGGAAAAGCCATGTTCTTCAATGAAGGCTGAGCAGCCCCGTGATCCCACTGCCCGGGGTATCTCCTGTGTTGAGACACTGTCATTGTGATGGATCATAGTCACCCTGAGCACACAGGAGAGGCTCATGCCCCAAGTGGCAGCTGCACCTTGGTTATGTGGGCTGTGCTCTGGCTCCTGATAGTTACTCTAGAACAGGGGTCAGCAACCTATGGCACGCATGCCAAAGGCGGCACGCAAGATGATTTTGAGTGGCACTCACACTGCCCGGGTCCCGGGGGCTCTGCTGCTAGCTTGGTGTCCTACCACCAGCCCCCTGCCACTTGGGGTCCCATCCGCCAGCCCCCACTCAGCCCGCTGCTGGCCCAGGGTCCCAGCCACCAGTCCCAGGCACTCTGCTGCCATCCTGGGGTCCCAGCCGCCAGCCTGGGGCTCTGAAGCCACCCCCAGCTGTGGCCTAGTGGCCCCAGCCTGGGGCAGTGAGGGGTGCAGACAGGGGCAAGAGGGGGAGCAGCTCAGCACCCCCACCTTAAAAATTGTTCCAATGCCACTGTACTGGGATATTTTTAAGTCCTGATTTGCTGCTTACATCACTATCATGTCACGTGGAACAGCACATTGCGTTTGAGGTTGTGCTGTTTTGACATCTGTTGCAATTTTTTCCCCACTGTAAGTTGAGGGGTACATTTGACAAAATATCAGCTCCTAAGAAAGCAAAGTTAGATAGATGTCTGTTCATTTCATTTCACAGCAACATTTGGTGACTAAGTCGTGGCAAGGTTTTGGTGCGCGTTGTAAACTGTTTTGATGCAATCAAGGCCTTTTTGTCGGAAAAAGGACAAAACTACCCCGAACTGGATGATGACAAATGGCTGTGTAAGCTCATGTTTCTAACTGACGTCACAGCTCACCTAAACGAACTCAACCGCTGTCTCCAGGGTGCCGGGCAAATGGTTCTGGATCTTTATGAAACCTGGAAGGCATTTGTTGTAAAACTAGCAGTTTTTTCTCAGGATATTCGAACTTCAAATTTCTGCTACTTCCAACACATAAAAGAACTATCGACACGTTGCACTGTCAGTGTCGATGAGATTGGAATGTACATGCAAGAACTGGAATCAGAATTTTCTGAGAGATTTCAAAATTTCCAGCGATTTGGCCCAACGCTTTCTTTTCTAATTAAACCTGAAAAGTTCAACAAAAGCGACTTGGATTTGTCTGTATTACAGTGGATGGGTGTTGAAGATTTCAAAATGCAGCTCATTCAGTTAAAAAGCTCAGAATTGTGGGCATCAAAGTCTGGAGATCTGCGGAGCGCACTTAAAGCTACCGAGAGAGATCATGAGGCCTCTATTTTGATCTGCTGGACGTCCCTGCCAGTGAAATTTAAGTGTTTGAAGAAAATTGCATTTGCAATGCTTTCAGCATTTGGATCCACATACCTGTGTGAACAGGTATTTTCACACATGAAATCTGTCCTCTGTCCCTCTTGGAGCCGGTTAACAACTGATCACTCAGAAGCCTGTGTGCAGCTTAAACTATCCAAATACGTGCCAGACTTTGGAAAACTCAGCAAGGAAAAGCAAGGGCAAGGATCACACTAAACTGATAAGATCTGCATTTTAATTTAATTTTAAATAAACATTTTAAAAACCTAATTTACTTTACATACAACAAGAGTTTAGTTATATATTATAGAGAGAGACCTTCTAAAAACGTTAAAATTTATTACTGGCATGTGAAACCTTAAATTAGAGTGAATAAATGAAGAATTGGCACACCACTTCTGAAAGGTTGCCGACTCCTGCTCTAGGAGAAGCACTTTAGCAATCACTTCCTCTGCAGTGTGGACCCAGTAAGTACCCATAGGAGCAGGGGAGCCCACAAAGCTCTATGGAGTGGCCCAGGCCTGCCCCTGTTTTAATAACAGAGAATGCAGCTTGTGGAGTCGACAGGGGAAGGGTACCTAGGAAAAGATGGAGCTGTGCACGCTGGGACCCCTTGTCTGTGGATACACCTCCATGCCTCATATGGGCTATGGAAGCCGGATCCATTTTATTCACATTTGTACAGCCCCTGGTGGGACACAGGTGAGAACCCGCTCTGTAGCTACAGGGTTTGGCTACTAGGGGCCAGCAAAGCACAAGATAGCAGAGCACAGGGTAGCCCAGGGTCATCCTAAAAAAGCCAGGCTTGGTTGGTGCTTTCTTATCCTCACCCACTGCTAGCTAGAATTCCATGTCTTACAGCAGATGTCCTAGGTTCCTAAAAATTTATCTGATAAGACAACACCCAGTTAGGCTGAACACCACCTCAGTGTCCATAGACTCTGGCCTGGTCTGAAGCCAGAACCAGATTATGGTATACACACCACAAGACTGTGCATAGGGCCTTGGCTGCTATGGTCGCATGGTTACAGCAGAATCTCAACTTTCATTTAAAGGGGAAAAAAGTGTTTCTAAGTAAATTTTTAGCCCTCATGGTTTCAAATTTTTTTTAAGAAGCTGGAAAAGGTGATTTGTGTGTAACTGATGCAGTGAAGCTACCTTAGTCTGCTGAGAGCCTGAGTCCATAGCTCTGAGAGGGGGGAACTATCCTGCATGTGCCTGTCTGCAGAGAGCTTGAGCCTGTCACTGAGTAGGGGGAGCTGCCCCAAGTGTAACTGATGCAGCAACACTGCCTGAATTTGCAAAGAGCCTGAGCTCATTGCTCTGAGAGGGAAAACTGTCCTGAGTGTGACCGACACAGTGACTCTTCCTGTATCTGCAGAGTGGGGACTCTGTCGGGAGGGGTAGACCATAGTGGGCCCAGGCCCCAACCCCACAGAGATACCCAGCAACTGGAGTAAGTATGGGGGAGCCCTCCTTGCACCCAGCTGCTCCCAAGGGTCACACAGTCACTTCTGAGGGGGAAGGGGGCATATGCTGCTGCCCCTGCCTGTCTTGAAGGGGTGCCCAAGCCACTACCACTGCCACTTATGCCACTCTGGCAGTATTAATACTACTGTACCAGGCCATCTGGAATACTGTGTACAATTCTGGTCACCCGTATTCAAGAAAGATGAATTCAAACTGGAACAGACACAGAGAAGAGTTACTAAGATGATGAGAGGAATAGAAGACCTATCTTATGAGTGGAGACTGGAAGAGCTTGGCTTGTTTAAGTCTAGAAAAATGCAGGCTGAGCAGGGATCTGATTGTTCTCTATGAATACATCAGAGAGATAGACACCGGAGAGGGAGAAGAGCTGTGTAGAAAGCAGTTCAGGGGAGGAGTATTGAGGGCTGGGAGAGTAAAACCCTGAGCTGCTAAATTGCTGGTCCCTGGATTGGAACCTGGTGTAGAGGTGAGCTCAGGTTCCCCTACAAACCACTGTGGGAGCAGTGCGCTGGAGCAGCCTCTTTGGGGGCTGGTGGGGACAGTCTGGAAGGAGACTTTGATAATACCCCAGAAGGGGGGAACCTTCAGTGTGACTTGGTTGGGGGACTAAACCACAAAGAGGAAAGTGCTGGAGTTCTGTGAGCATGAGTGGGGTCATGGAGTGAGTGGAACAACAGGCTGAGCAACTGCAGGAAGGAGTATCAGATCACGTGGTGAGCTAATCCCCAGATGGGCCACAAAGAGGTGCCAAAGTAGTAAAATGATGCATCCTGTTGCATTCATTCTTCAGTTGTTTAGTTGGCCACCTGCAGGGGTCAGCAAGGGATTTCTCTTCCCTCTGTGTATTCTGTATTGTTGGGGGTTTTTTTTAAATCTCCTTCCTTTGAAGCATTAGGGATGGCCATGTCTAGAGATTGGATGGGGAGGGCCATGGCTCTGAGGTGGTGCCAAGCATTCTCTCTCTGAAGTGTGTGGCTGGCTGGTTCTTGCTTGCATGCTCAGGGTCTACCTGATCATTGTGTGTGTAGTCACAGAATCAGAGAATATTAGGGTTGGACGGGACCTCAGGAGGTCATCTAGTCCAACCCTGTGCTCAAAGCAGGACCAATCCCCAATTTTTGCCCCAGATCCCTAAATGGCCCCCTCAGGGATTGAACTCACAACCCTGGGTTTAGCAGGCCAATGCTCAAACCACTGAGCTATCCCTCCCCCCAAAGGGAAGGAGGAAGGAAGTTTTCCCCCAGATCAGACTGGGGGATTTTTCACCTTCCTCTGCAGTGTGTGGGTCACTTGCCAGGATTATCTGGGTCTATCTCACTTAATCATTTCCCTGCCATTGCAGGCACTGAGGCACTTCGGCCCATCCTATTCTTTGCCTGTGGCACATCATAGTCTAGTCTCCTGTGGGCTGTAAGATGTTGGTTGTATTTGGGTTTTTGAGTTTAGTGTGCAGGTGCTAGGGGGTGCAGTTGGTCTGTGAGGTACAGAAGGTCAGACTAGAATATCTGGTGGTCCCTTCTGACCTTGAACTCTGACTCTATTTGGGCAGGCCCATGAGGGCCCCCTGGTGGGGTATAGTTGGGGCCCAACTGCCTGAATCTGAGCCTGTCTGAAGCTGTACAGCTGTGCAACAGTGGGCATGAGGATGCCTGGGTGTGTGCCTGAGAGAGGCTGCAGACTTTGCCTTTGTCAGACCATTAACACTGGCCTGCTCTAGACCTAAAACTTAGGTCAATCCTAGCTATGGCCTCTGGAGAGGTGGGTTTACTACAGCGACAGAAAACCCCCTTCCACGGCTGTAGCAAGTGTCTACACTCTGGCACTACAGTAGGGTGACCAGATGTCCCAATTTGTTTCAGACCATCTTGATTATTATGGACTTTGTCTTATGTAGTATCCTATTACCCTGTTACCACCCCCATCCTGATTTTTCACACTTGCTATCTGGCTGCCGTGCCATACCTGTAGCATCTGTAGTGGAGACAAGCCCACACAGACATTTGGCTGTGCCAGATGCACTGTCCCTGAGTGACGCTACCCTGCCCCTTTGGGAAAGGCAGCACTACTGAACAGAGGCTAGCCAGCACTCTGCACAACATTAAACCACCTGGCACATTCCCATGACATCCCTGCAATGTAGTGAACAGTTCTGTAGCCAGAATTTCAGTATTTGTAACATTATCATGGCATGAAAAGTTAAAGTTCCCTGTGAAATCTGTTTAAATGGGACATTTTAAGTCCTCTAAAATTGATATGCCTAGTCTGATTCCTTTGAAATTTGGTGTGACTCAGGAGGATGTAAGACAAGAGTTACTATTTCAAATTTGGAATCATTTGAGCCAGGGGCTCCAGACATACTAGCCCCCAAAATAGCAATTTTTTAAAAAAGTTTCTAAGTTTGTTTGTTTTCCCCAGGGTACCCTCAACTTCTGGGGACCCAATCTGAGAACAGGTATCTAGGAAAAGATACATTTTTACACTGCACCAATACAGAAAAACAGCTAGAGGGTTTTTATTCCCACCATTTTATGTTTTAAAGATCAGCTCTTGTAAGTGCTTTTAAAACTTGATGGATAATCACATTGCTTTGAAATTTGGTGTCTTATTAGGGCACAGAGCCCAAAAGTTGGGGTAATTTGAATAAGGGCTTCCTTCTGCTGCCTTGTACTGTTACCCTGAGAGTAGGGTGACCACCAGACATACCAATATTAAGGGCCTTGTCTTATATATGCAACTATACCCTTCCCCTCCCCCCCTCCAAAAAAAGTCCTGATTCGTCATACTTGCTATCTGGTCACTCTAACTGAGAGGCCCTAATGACTGGTATAATTCCAGACCCCTGGAAGGCTCTGAACTCCCCCTTCCATTAACATAACTAAGGCTAAGTGAATCACAACCCCCACCTACGACAAAAGTTTTGGACTAAATGGCTGGAAGTTGCTACAGTTTGAGTCATGGGTGGCAGTTTTATTGGGGGCTCAGGGGAAATAGACATGTGACTGCTTCTGGGGAGGGCTATTAGGGGTTGGAGGAGTGAGGGAATAGTGGGAGAAGGACTTGGGACTGCAGCAAGGGGTGGAGGGTTATGGGGAAAGGAATAGATGGTTGGTAGGGTAGATATGTTGGGGTCTCTGAGGGATGCATGGCATCCCCCAGCTCTGCCAGTGCATTCCAACACCCCTATACTCCAACCTGTTTGTACCCTTCAGCGCTACCACTACACCCCGATGTGCCTGCATCCCACCCGACCTGAACCCCAAACCCCCTTCATGCCCAGCTCTACCAGTGCAACTCAACCTTACTGCACCTCAGCCACCCTGCAGCCTCAGCTGACAGTGCACCCCAACCTGTTTCCACCCCACTGCTGTGCCAGTGCACCCCAGCCATATACCCCAATGTCTCTGCACTCCACAGCTCTGCCAGTGCATGCCAAACTTCCTGCATCACAACCCCACACACCTCTGCCAGTGAACCCCAACTGTTGCTAATGCACCCCGACTCCAGGGTGGCCTGGGCACCCTTTCCCCTGCTCTTTGTCCTTTAATAGAATGGAATCCTGTGGTGAGATTCAATGGGTTCAAAAAGTAACCAATAAAATAAGGAGCTACAGTGAAAATGAAAAATGTCCTTTATAAAAAATAGGGTGGGGGCAGTATAAACCTCCCCACTGTCCATCTGGTAAGCACAGATGGGGGAAGAGACAAGGAAGGCAGGCCGTGGAGGAAGGAAAGTAGTAAGGCTAAACAGCTTCAAACTGGGGGGGGTGTGGTTTTTTGTGTGTGTTTGTTCCCCCCCACCCCCCATCCCCAGTACGTTAGCTGAAGAGAATAAAGAGAGCCGGGAATGTGAAGTATCTTTATCAGATACAGCCCAGTCATGCTAGGGCAAACCAAGAAGAGCGGACTATTGTCTGGTCCATCTGTAGTATTGATCACATGCTTCTGGATGTGTTACTGTGTTGGATGTACACATTTAAAGCAATTGTATGGATACCATTTGGCCTATAGATTTCATAAAGGAACTTATGGTTAAGTAATGTCTCATGGAGCCCTATCATAAATAATTCCAACACTTTGGACTTGAGACCTGGTTTTAATTCCTGGCTGTGCCACAGACCCTCTGTCTAGCCTTGGGCCAGTCACTCAGTGTCTGGGAAGACAGTTCCTGCCTCACAGGATTGTGAGGTGCTCCATTGCGGCAATGGTGGGGAGGGCTTAGACACAGTGCTGTCTGGGTTTCTCTTGCCACGTGGGGATGCGCATGTGATGTTACACTCTATAGTCTTTATGAAAATATGCTTACAATATGATTGTCATAACTAAGATGGCTCATGTAAGTTATCATTGGAAAGGTTATGATTTACTGAATGTGCTTATCCAATTTGTATGTATCATTTCTGTATCTAAAGTTAGGAATATGGACTATGTAACAATTACAACTGGATGTGTATTGGGAAGACACCCACCAGAAAACAGGGCACCAAATTTGATGGGATGTTAGGAAGAAACAGCAAGACTGAAGATACTAATCTCTCTTTCCTGGGAGGCATCCTGGGATGTAGCTGTGACAATACTAGGTCAGGTGGTCTTGTCACCTGGTACTAAACATTATCTTGGACTTCTTTTAACTTTCCACTAAAAGAAGGGGGGGCAAGTTTGGGAAACAAGACTCCCGCTGTATGTGTCAAGGTTCCTTCCCCACTCTGAACTCTAGGGTACAGATGTGGGACCTGCATGAAAACCCCCTAAGCTTATTTTTACCAGCTTAGTTTGTACCTTGGGGAAGTTTTTAACCTATTTTACCTTTTGCCCTTGGACTTTATTGCTGCCACCACCAAGCATCTAACAAATATATAACGGGGAAAGAGCCCGCTTGGAAACGTCTTCCCCCCCCCCCCCAAAATCCTCCCCAAACTCTACACCCCCTTTCCTGGGGAAGGCTTGATAAAAATCCTCACCAATTTGTATCAGTGAACACAGACCCAAACCCTTGGATCTTAAGAACAATGAACAAGCAATCAGGTTCTTAAAAGAATAATTTTAATAGAAGAAAAAGTAAAAGAATCACCTCTGTAAAATCAGGATGGTATATACCTTACAGGGTAATCAGATTCAAAACATAGAGAATCCCTCTAGGTGAAATTTTAAGTTACAAAAAGACACAAACAGGAATATACATTCCATTCAGCACAGCTTATTTTATCAGCCATTTAAACAAAACAGAATCTAACGCATATCTAACTGGATTGCTTATTAGCCCTTTACAGGAGTTCTAACCTGCATTCCTGCTCTGGTCCTGGCAAAAGCAACACACAGACAGAGAGAACCTTTTTCTCCCCGCCTTCAGCTTTGAAAGTATCTTGTCTCCTCATTGGTCATTTTGGTCAGGTGCCAGCAAGGTTATCCTAGCTTCTTAATCCTTTACAGGTGAAAGGGTTTTTTCCTCTGGCCAGGAGAGATTTTAAAGGTGTTTACCCTTCCCTTTATATTTATGATAGTATGTAAATCTTATTTCAGGGTGGGGAGGGGTGAAGGCAAATGGAACTCTTCTCTACTGCCTACCCAAGAAGGACGACTGCTGAAAGAACCAGAAGGGACAAAGGAACTAATCTGAAGGAAAAGCGGGAGAGAGTCCAGATTGAGACAGGGGTCCAGTTTTTAAGAATAATAACTGGAACTCTGAGCTACAGAAACTCTGCATCCTGCATAAATTCAACATTTAGGGTGAGAAATTACATTTTGTAACCTGTTTCAAGCTTAGTCCGTGTGTTTTATTTTATTTGTTTAGTAATCTCCTTTGTTCTGTCTCTTACCACTTAAAATCTGCCTCCTGCTGGAAAGGAACTAGTCTCAGCCCCTCCCATACTTGGAAGCTCACTGCTTCCCTGTGTTACAGTCACAGGGATCCTCACCCACCTCTGTGGTTTCTGAGATCACATCACCCTTTTCTGGGCTGCCCTCTGGGACACATTTCCTTTTGTTCCCTAGAGTGGGTTTTTTCTCTGGTTCATCTGCAACTTGCTGGCAGCTCACAACCTGGACAATTTTCTCCTGGGCAAGCATTACACACACACACCTCCCTTCCTGAGGTGGTGTTGCCTCCAGCTGCAGTGCAGGAGTTGGTCTGAACCACCCTCCCACCTGGAAGCCTGTGGCTTCCCCCTGCTGCAGAAGAATCAAGGAGACTCTTTCCCATTCTTTCAAGCAGTTCCTGAGACCTTACCCTTTCCCTAGGCGGTCCCAGCATAAAACTCCCCCCTGCTGCAGGCAAATACTTTAACCTGAGCTACATGGGAAAAAATAGTTACCAAGAAGCAGGTCAACTAGGAGGTGTTTCATTACCCCCACAGTCAAAATACTTTCCAAACCTTCCCACATGGATTTTTAGCTAGTGGTATAAGGAATCTGCTTTTGTCCACCCCCACAATCTCTGCCATTTGGCCAGGCAATATACTGGCTTCTGGAACTGCACTCAGCTTACCCAGAGAGATCTGAGCCCCTGTATCCCTCTGCCCCAAGCATTCCCTGCCATCAATTTGGCCAAACTTAACGTGTTCCATATCTGGTTCTGCAGAGGCTAATCTCACAAAATCAGTATGATAGGTTTCAATTGCTTGGGAGGTTTCTGTGTTGAGGACAGCAGAACTAATGTGAGCTGTTGGTTGCCTGCTTCCTCCTAGTACAGGTCATTTATTCCTCAGGTGATCAGTGGAATTACACTGATAGCACCTTTTGGGCTCCTCTGGATTGATAGGAGGTTTGGGATGGGAATTACCAGTAAGGGGATGCTTTTGGAAAGGGGAATGTCTGGGCTCCCAACCCCACTCCTTCTTCCTATGGATAAAATGGTACCCTCCCTTCCCACCAGGTTTAAATAACTCTTTTGGCCATTTGCTTTCAATAGATGCCTTCATCTTTTCTAGGCAACAGCTGGAGATGCCATCTCATCCACAGACTTTACTGCTGCGGGCGGCCGTGCCTGTGGACAGTCAATGTAAACAAACTGTCTCATGGCCCACCACCGGATTACCCTGACAGGCCGCAGGTTGCCCACCACTGGTCTAAAGCATCCTCAATGGGCATTTCACTGAATACACTTAGAACTTTACCAGTTAATTTTGCAATCAGGGTAGAAACTCTCTTGGCATCAGGGGTTCCATGCACTGCACACAGCCTTTCAAAGGTAATCAGATATTCAGCAATATCTTCTGCCTCGTATGCAGGACATAAATGGTCCCAGTTGTGGATTTTTGGAGTTATGGGAATCACTGGGGTCAGTGGGTTCTGGTTCTGCTTCTCTAGCAGGTACAGTTGGTGTTTTCACACTCTTTCCTTCTCCTTTATCCACAGTTCTTTCAGTTGTAATAATCCCTGGTGCTCCCTCTCCTTTTAAGAACGTAAGAACGACCATACTGGGTCAGATCAAAGGTCCATCAAGCCCAGTATTCTGTCCTCTGACAGTGGCCAATGGCAGGTGCCCCAAAGGGAATGAACAGACAGGTTATCATCAAGTGATCCATCCCCTGTCACCCAATCCCAGCTTCTGACAAACAGAGGCTAGGGGCACCATTCCTGCCCATTTCTGCAACCTGCAGCCTAAAAAGCTGCAACTTCGCAATAGCTTTACTGCTTTCAGTCATTTTCCTGCTTTTCTGTCCTTACTTTTTTCATAAATATAAAGGGAAGGGTAAACCCTTTAAAATCCCTCCTGGCCAGAAGAAAAATCCTCTCACCTGTAAAGGATTAAGAAGCTAAAGGTAACCTCGCTGGCACCTGACCAAAATGACCAATGAGGAGACAAGATACTTTCAAAAGCTGGGAGGAGGGAGAAAAACAAAGGGTCTGGGTCTGTCTGTGTGGTGCTTTTGCTGGGGACAGAACAGGAATGGAGTCTTAGAACTTAGTAAGTAATCTAGCTAGGTATGTGTTAGATTATGATTTCTTTAAATGGCTGAGAAAATAGCTGTGCTGAATAGAATGAATATTCCTGTGTGTGTGTCTTTTTTGTAACTTAAGGTTTTGCCTAGAGGGATTCTCTATGTTTTGAATCTAATTACCCTGTAAGGTATTTACCATCCTGATTTTACAGAGATGATTCTTTTTTTACTTCTATTAAAAGCTTTCTTGTAAGGAAACTGAATGCTTTTTCATTGTTCTAAGATCCAAGGGTTTGGGTCTGTGGTCACCTATGCAAATTGGTGAGGATTTTTACCAAACCTTCCCCGGGAAGTGGGGTGCAAGGGTTGGGAGGATTTGGGGGGGAAAGACGTGTCCAAACCACGTTTTCTCAGGAACCCAGATAAAGTTTGGTGGTGGCATTGGAAGTCCAAGGGCAAAGGGTAAAATAGTTTGTACCTTGGGGAAGTTTTAACCTGAGCTGGTAAAAGTAAGCTTAGGAGGTTTTCATGCAGGTCCCCACATCTGTACCCTAGAGTTCAGAGTGGGGAAGGAACCTTGACAACTTCACTTTCCCAAAATAAGCAAACAGAAAATAACACCCCAGTAGCCTCATCCTGACTGTCCTTAGCCACCACACTTAAAGCCTCACTTAAAATCTTTACACCAGTGTATGAAGTGCAAATCTTGCTCAGTACAACAAGCTATGTATTTCACCCTGCTTTCTGTGCTACTATGATGGGATCCCCGGGGTGCAGCCTGGGACTGTGAGACTGCTGTGCCCCCTTTGCTCTCTCCAGCCTGGGCTGTCTCTCACAATGCCTTGCTAGTGACCAGCAGCAAACCCCTCCAGGCACTGTTATCACTCAGCACAATCACATGCGGAGACCCCAAACCCAGCTAGATTGTATGAATGCTCCCAGATCCACTCATGAATCACACAGAGAAAGGCACCAGAGCCAAATCCTCCCAGCACTGTACCCCAGGAATATACCGTCTTGCACTACTCAAGATGAGCAGTGCAAATTTTATTAATTGGTTCACCACTTCATCAATGAAAAGTGGATATCCAACAGCTTTTGCAAAACCTGAGCAGATTTGCTACACACTTCATACAAACTCACTGGTAAAGATAAACAGTTGTATTGACTATAAAAGGCAGATTTTAAGTGATATTAAATGATAGGCAAAAAGTCAGAGTTAGTTACCAAAAGAAATAAAAAATAAGCATGCAGTCTAAACTCTCACCCCTATTAGACTGGGCAATATCTAGATTAAGCAGTTTTTCTCACCCCACGGGATACTGAAGTCCTTAATATACAGTGTGATGTTTCATTCCATATTCTTTATGAAAATATGCTTATGATATGAATGACATAACTGAAAAATACTTTGTGAGATGGATTATGTGAGATATCATTGAAAAGGTTATTATTTACTGAATGTGATTATCCAATTTGTATGTCTCTCTCATTTCTGTATCTGATGTTAGGAATATTAATTATGTATGTGTATTTCAAATGTGTTACTTTGGATGTCACCCCCAACCAGTGCTTCAGGTACAACAATGGAAAAGCCAGACAGGGCTAATGGGCCATTAGCAGAAGCAATGGACTGTGAAAGAGCTTAGTCTTCCTGTGGATGCTGGAGACAGCCTACGAAAAATGGCTGCCACAGCCCTGCAGAGACATGTGTTTTGTCACCTGATACTAAACATTACCTGGGACTTCTTGTAACTTTCCAAAGGAAGGGAAGGGGGGTCAAGTTTGGGAAACGAAGGATTCCCACCTTATGTAAATCATATTTAAGGGTGGGGAGGAAGGCAAATGGGACTCCTCCTCTCCATGGCTGTCTGCCCAAGAAGAAAGTCTGCAAAAGCCACCTGAAGGGAAGGCAAGGGAGAAGTCCAGACTGAGACAGTGGTCCAGTCTGAAAAGGAATATAACTGGAACTCTGAACCACAGAAACTTTACCGCTTAAAATCTCCCTTTTATAGTTAATAAAATTTGTTTTGTTAATTATTAAACCCAGTTTCTGTAATTTCTAACTAGGGGGTCGAGCAAGAAGCTGTGCATACTTTCCTCCACATTGAGAGAGGAGGTGGATTTCATAATATATCTTTGGGTCTGCACACCTGGATGCTGGGGCAAGTCCCTTAAGCTGAGCCTTCCCAGAATTGATCTCAGTGTCTGCTTTGTTCTGCAGTTGTGGGTAGCCCTGCCTGCATGTGTGTTGGAGCAGGCTTAAAAGCCTGACTCAGCAAGACAGGTAAAAGGGTGCCAAAACTGGCATAACAGGCGAGCTCAGTGATATCTCAGCACATCAGGTGGCCTCCTAAGGTATCCAACCTGTCACATACAGGTTTGTTCCTTAACCTAGGCCAATTTCCTGTGTTGGAGTCTTGTCTTCTCAGAGTCTTAGTTGCTTGCAGCATAGGTGGAGGTAGGAGAAGGACCAAGCATAGGCCCTCTGTGTTCGATTTTATACCCTCAAACCATGTGCTTGAAAAACACAAGTCCAGGCATGTCTGCTGAGTCCCCAGGCAAGGTTGAGCAATTCCCCTGGTGTGGCCTCATGCAGGTGAGCCATTGCATTGTAGCTCCCTTGCTGGACAATGGTGGTTGATGGGTTGTTTCACACCCCGCCCGCGTGCTGGTTACTTTCCTTCTGTTGCCTCTGGGGAGCTAATATCTGGCTGATTCCCCAACTTACAGCATGTTTTAGTGACAACCATAAAACACAATTCTCATAACTTCAGATGCATTAATGATATACATATATGGATAGAGAAATGACTTTCAGCAGATCATAACCTTTCCCCTGATACATATATAGCATGCCTTGTAAGGTAAGATCACAATTATATACAGATGAGGAATATGGGGGGTTACAGGGTGCTCCCCCCGAAGTACAGAATGTCACACTAATCTTTTAATCAATCTCATGGCTCTTCTTTGAACCGTCTTCAATGTATCAACATGCTTCTTGAATTGTGGGCACCAACATGGCACTAGTGCCAAATATGAGGTAAAATAACCTTTCTTCTTCTCCTTGAGATTCCCCTGTTCATACATCTAAGGACTGTAACTTCTCAGCTGGACAATGGCTGGTGATGTGTGTTCGGCACCCACCTGGATGTTGGTTACCCCTTCCCTTGTCATTGTCTCTGGAGAGCTAGTATCTGGGCACTTCCCAAACCCACAGCATATTTTAGTGAAAACCATACAACACAATTCTTATTTTATATGCATTAATTATACACCTATTTTGATGGAACAATGGCTTTCAGCAGATCATAACCTTTCTCTTGATACTTCTCATGGCATGCTTTATAAGCAATATCACAATTATATGTTAATGAGGAATATGAGGGTTACAGGGTGCTCCCCCAAGGTATAGAATGTCACAAGAGTGTAGAGTCATGACAAGGTCACCCAGCTGTGTGAGCTACATCTTTGCTTGCCTGAGGATCCACAAGAACATGCAAAACCCACTGTGAGCCCTGGAGCTCCAGCCCCATCCTAAGCACAAAGGAAATCAAATGCTCTCTCACGTAGGCATCTGCTTCAAATGGGTGGAGCTTGGTCTGTGGGATGAGTTTTGGAGACTGGATTCTTTTTTCCATTTAGAGACCTAATCATAACCCCTGCACCCCTCTACACCTAACTTCATGACCCCTTAGCACAGGGGTTCTCAAACTGGGGGTCAGGACCCCTCAAGGGGTCACAAGGTTATTACATGAGGGTTCGCGAGCTGTCAGCCTCCACCCCAAATCCCACTTTGCCTTCAGCATTTATAACGGTATTAAATATGTAAAAAAGTGTTTATAAGGGGGGTTACACACAGAGGCTTGCTATATGAAAGGGGTCACCCATACAAAAGTTTGAGAACCACTGCCTTAGCAACTCCAGAATCGCACACAGCCCCTTTCCAAGCCCCAGCATACCTTAAAGCCCCTTTGAACTGATAAGGTCCCCAGGAGCCCCTGAGATTCCTTCTGCATCATAACGCTACGTCTGAGTCAAACAAAATTGGCACTGCAGGCGGGATTAATGACTCCTCAGGCCACTTTGATTCTGAATGAGAGGGTCCACATAGGTATTTTAATGCAGTTTGACTAATTCACTTTAAAAGGAAATTTGGTTCCCATGTAGACAAACCCCTGCCTCAGCCCTATTCTTGGTAAGCATACTGATAAAGGGGAATATTTCAAAAGCTCTACATCCCATTGAAAGTCAGTTGGGTTGGAATCCTTAAGTGCCTGAATCACCTTTGAAAATGGGACTTAGGCTTCTAAATCATGTAGGCACTTTGAAAATTCTCCCCATAACCTACTGTGCATACTCATTACACAGTTTTCAGAGGTTCACAGCTCAGACAAATCAAACGCTTCTTTGGACCAAGGTAGGGTGCTGCTGTTCAATGAGTGCTGTCTCTATGCCATCTGTAACCTGCTAGCCTCTCGCTGGGCTGGTTGTGGCACTGCTCAAAAAGAAGTCACAAGAATTGTTTACACTCTATTCATGCTCAAAAATGGTAAAACCATTTTCCCTTCAATTGTCTCCAGAACATCCTCAACAAGCAGAGGCCAAGGTCCCAATTCTCCACTGACTTACACTCCCACGTCTTATTTACACTGAGGCCCCCATGTCCTGCTCTGACTGCAGAAAGACGGCCTAAGTTACATTTATACTCTTTAAGGCCCCTTGACACTGGCAGAGTTGTGAAAAAAGAACTTGTTTGTATATGAGAATTTGGCCCTGTGTTGTCATTTACACTTGTGTAAAGGGGGATGGATAGATTTAAGCTGCAGCTACATACATAAAAAATCTCCTAGCAATAACTAAACGGACAGCAAATTTGCATCAGATTTGTGTAAATTATTTGGTAAAGTGGGGAGTCCCTAGAAGAGTCTATTTTTTAGCTGTTAGTTTTAAAGAGTGTCCCAGAGCATGGTGAGCCCAGGGTCAGCTCTTCTTCATACGGAATAGATTGAGAGCACAATTTCTGAAACTATAGATACTTGCACAAATCAGAGGTATTTTAAAGTTACAGTGTAACTTGGCCCCCAATATGGGGAGGAAATTACACACAAGTATAGAGAGTCTAGAGTGTTTGACCAATGCCCTATGAAAAGAAAGATGGGCTTTCTATCACATATTGCCAATATTAGTCCTAAAATCTTTGTTCATATGTATGCATGCGGAACACCTATTAAAGCAGTTGTTTCTTAATTAATCACAAACATGTTAGAAAGAAATGGAGCAAGTTGGCTATCTGCAACAGCTCTGCCGTGGGGGTTCTTAAAAGAACTAGCAATGGGGGGTGGGATTTTCCAAACACAAAGTGACTCTTGGTACAGGGGTCCCTGTGACTTGTGCTCTGACATCCCCTAGGAGCTTCTGAAATTCCCAGCTGACACAGCTAAGACAGGCATTTTCCAGCCAGGGACCTGCAAATCCAGCCCCATTCTTTCTCTGTAAAAGTGTTTTCTCTCTGACCTCAGGGAGCAACCTGGAAAATTCTAACATGGCCCATAGCACGTGTGAAGTACCTCAAGTAGGATAGGATGAGAACTCTTGGAAATGTGGTTATTAATAACAACAACAACAAAAAGAGTGAAATAGCTGCATCAGAACTGTGCCTTGTCAGAGGGGCTGGGGACTATGGATTTGGATAATGCACATTCTGAGAGAAATCCTGAAACAGGGGAGGACTTTGAAACATTTTAGAGCAAGGCTATTTCTTAACAGCCACAAATCACATTCTGATCTCATGAGATCATTGCACTAAGCCTGACTTCACAAAAAGCAATACATATCTTTTTCTCCTTGTGCCTCTAGTCCTGTATAATGGGTCACAAATCTGTAATCTACAGGGGAAACAGCAGACTTGGCACATATAGATCCCCCAGTGTATTCAATATCTACAGCTATTTACACAATAGACCCAATCCTCCCCGATCTAAAAAGCCCAGCTCCAAATCTGCAGTTGGGATTGTGAAGAGAAACACTTTGTAAAGATTCATGTGTTTAGCCAGGGAATCTGCCACTGGCCAGTTCACTAGTGTAACTGTTGCTTTCTCAGGTTGTTCCAGATGCAGGGTCAGAGCTCTGTATTCAGGGCTAGATTGCGAGCTGGACAAGATGTCTGTGCAAGGGAGGAAGAAGGAGTGAGCACTAGCCTGGTACGCTTGCACAAGCTAGCCAGCCTTGTCCTGTCAGAGTCAGCCACACACCTGCTGACCCTCCACTTCCCGCAGTGGCTGTGTGGGTAGGGTCAGGGAATGGGCTGAACTTTGGTTGCCTTCTGCTCAATGAGGTAGATCTGCTCCTTGCACATGTATGGGGAGTGGGGTCATTTGTTGGTAGCCTTGGCCAGCACAAGTGAATGCCCCCTACACAAGGAGGAAGCAGGAAGGAATTGTGACTATACCCATGCCTAGGAAATGACGGTATAACGCCATAGCTCAGGGGTGTGAAAATCCACACCTCTGAGTGATGCAGTTAAATTGACCTAGCCCCCCCTGTAGAAAGCGCCTAGCACCCACCTCTCGGGGAGGTGGGGCACCTAAACTGATGGGAGAAGTCCTCCTGTCTGCGCAGGTGGTATCTTCACTTCAGCGCTACAGCAGAGCATTTTAAGTGATAGACAACATTTCAGAATGGTGTTTCTTGAAGCACAAGCCTCCAGGGTTACGTGTGGGGTCTCTCAGTGACCCCACTCCCACAGTGTGGGCATCAGTCAGCTCAGGATCCAGCCCTTGGCAGTACAGCCCAGATCCCATAGACTCCCCGCGAGCTCCGGGGCAGCCGGCGCCGGCAGGACCTGTGAGCTACGGGGTAGCCGGCGGGCCCGGCGAGCTCTAGCCCTGGGTCCGGTCCGGGGCAGCCGCCCGGCTCCGCACCGCTAGCTCAGGGGGCTGGGGGGCCGGCCGACCCGGTCCGATGCAGCCCCGCTGCTGGGCTCCGGGGCAGCCGCCAGGGGGTCTGGGGTCGGGGTCCGGGCTGCAGCTGCCCTGCCACCTGGCTCCTGCGTCCCAGATAACAGTCAGAGACAACATACAGGGAAAGACACCCTCCCGCTGCTCTTTGGAATAATACTGAGACCTGCTTTTCTCTTACATGCTGTAACTGTCCTTTGTGGGGGACAGGGCAGCATGCAGGACCTTGCCTCACGCCTTGCCCTCCAACACAACACCGGGCTAAGCATTTGTATGTTTAAATGCCCCATCTAATTTAAGAAGTTGAAGCAATCTTGCCTGTAAATCAACAACCATCTTGTTTTCTGCACAAACACCCATTGTTCTCACCTCTCCAGACATGTGTGTGGCAAGGCAGCTAATCCTTTGCACATTTTGTCGAGCAGTTATTTCCTCAGCTTTGAGCAGACCGTGGGAGAAGGCAGGACGAAGCGGCTCCAGCTCTCTCTGATACAGCTTTCCCTTCTCCGGGCATATATAGAGGCTCTCTCTGCCCTGGAGCTGAGCCAGACTCTCCAATCACACCCCACAGAGTAATCCCAGCTGCGGAGCAGACAGGGCTCAGCAGACTTTAGGGAATGTGAAGCCGACGGGCTTTGGTGTTCATTTTATGTTCCCCAAACCAGCGCATGATGACCAGTTTATTTCACTGGCGTGAGATCAGATAACCAGATCTGAAGGCTGGAAGATGGTTTGTGTGCCCTTAAGATTTCGCAGGGATGTCAGGCTCCTGCTGTGAAAGCACTCTCCCTGACAACTCTTAGCGCTATCCTCTAGGCTCCTGTTGGTGAAAGTTTTCAGAGAAAGGCTATCCCCACAAACAGCAGTTCAGGGTTCATTCCCCTCAGAGTTACTTGTTGGCAACACAGTGCAAACTCCCCACACAGCCCCTCCCCATGTACCCAGCACGGTGCAGCAGGACCACTGAGAGAGGGAAGATAGGCTTCTGGCATGCCCGCCCTGTTACCCCTCTGCCTGGCCTGTGAATGCTGGAGCCAGTTCACCCTAATGTCAGCGGCGACAACTGGCCATGGAGATCTGGACCAATATGCATTTCACGTGGTGACTATTAATTATTGCAACTGATTGCATACAGGTGTATGCCATCCCACTGGGGTAGAATCATAGAATATCAGGGTTGGAAGGGACCTCAGGAGGTCATCTAGTCCAACCCCCTGCTCAAAGCAGGACCAATCCCCAACTAAATCATCCCAGCCAGGGCTTTGTCAAGCCTGACCTTAAAAATTTCTAAGGAAGGAGATTCCACCACCTCCCTAGGAAACACATTGCAGTGTTTCACCACCCTCCTAGTGAAAAAGTTTTTCCTAATATCCAACCTAAACCTCCCCCACTGCATCTTGAGACCATTACTCCTCCTTCTGTCATCTGCTACCACTGAGAACAGTCTAGAGCCATCCTCTTTGGAACCCCTTTCAGGTAGTTGAAAGCAGCTATCAAATCCCCCCTCATTCTTCTCTTCTGCAGACTAAACAATCCCAGTTCCCTCAGCCTCTCCTCATAACTCATGTGTTCCAGTCCCCTAATCATTTTTGTTGCCCTCCACTGGATGTTTTCCAATTTTTCCACATCCTTCTTGTAGTGTGGGGCCCAAAACTGGACACAGTACTCCAGATGAAGACTCACCAATGCCGAATAGAGGGGAACGATCACGTCCCTCGATCTGCTGGCAATGCCCCTACTTATACATCCCAAAATGCCATTGGCCTTCTTGGCAACAAGGGCACACTGTTGACTCATATCCAGCTTCTCGTCCACTGTAACCCCTAGGTCCTTTTCTGCAGAACTGCTGCCGAGCCATTCGGTCCCTAGTCTGTAGCGGTGCATGGGATTCTTCCGTCCTAAGTGCAGGACTCTGCACTTGTCCTTGTTGAACCTCATCAGATTTCTTTTGGCCCAATCCTCCAATTTGTCTAGGACCCTCTATATCCTGTCCCTACCGTCCAGCGTATCTACCTCTCCTCCCAGTTTAGTGTCATCTGCAAACTTGCTGAGGGTGCAATCCACACCATCCTGCAGATCATTTATGAAGATATTGAACAAAACCGGCCCCAGGACCGACCCTTGGAGCACTCCACTTGATACCGGCTGCCAACTAGACATGGAGCCACTGATCACTACCTGTTGAGCCCGACAATCTAGCCAGCTTTCTATCCACCTTATAGTCCATTCATCCAGCCCATACTTCTTTAACTTGCTGGCAAGAATACTGTGGGAGACCGTGTCAAAAGCTTTGCTAAAGTCAAGGAACAACACATCCACTCCTTTCCCCTCATCCACAGATCTGGTTATCTCGTCATAGAAGGCAATTAGATTAGTCAGGCATGACTTGCCCTTGGTGAATCCATGCTGACTGTTCCTGATCACTTTCCTCTCCTCTAAGTGCTTCAAAATTGATTCCTTGAGGACCTGCTCCATGATTTTTCCAGGGACTGAGGTGAGGCTGGCTGGCCTGTAGTTCTCCGGATCCTCCTTCTTCCCTTTTTAAAAAATGGGCACTACATTCGCCTTTTCCCAGTCATCCGGGCCCTCCACCGATCGCCATGAGTTTTCAAAGATAATGGCCAATGGCTCTGCAATCACATTTTCCAACTGCTTTAGCATCCTCCAATGCAGTGCATCCGGCCCCATGGACTTGTGCTCGTCCAGCTTTTCTAATTAGTCCCGAACCACTTCTTTCTCCACAGAGGGCTGGTCACCTCCTCCCCATGCTGTGCTGCCCAGTACAGTAGTCTGGGAGCTGACTTTGTTCATGAAGACAGAGGCAAAAAAAGCATTGAGTACATTAGCTTTTTCCACATCCTCTGTCACTAGGTTGCCTCCCTCATTCAGTAATGAGCCCACACTTTCCTTGACTTTCTTCTTGTTGCTAACATACCTGAAGAAAGTTTTTGGAAAACGTAGGGGACAATTTCCTGGTGCAAGTGCTGGAGGAACCAACTAGGGGCAGAGCTCTTCTTGACCTGCTGTTCACAAACCATGAAGAATTAGTAGGGGAAGCTAAAGTGGATGGGAACCTGGGAGGCAGTGACCATGAGATGGTCGAGTTCAGGATCCTGACACAAGGAAGAAAGGAAAGCAGCAGAATACGGACCCTGGACTTCAGAAAAGCAGACTTTGACTCCCTCAGACAACTGATGGGCAAGATCCCCAGGGAGAATAACATGAGGGGGAAAGGAGTCCAGGAGAGCTGGCTGTATTTTAAAGAATCCTTATTGAGGTTACAGGGACAAACCATCCCGACGTGTAGAAAGAATAGTAAATATGGCAGGCGACCAGCTTGAATTAACAGTGAAATCCTTGCTGATCTTAAATAGAAAAAAGAAGCTTACAAGAAGTAGAAGATTGGACAAATGACCAGGGATGAATATAAAAATATTGCTTGGGCATGCAGGAGTGATATCAGGAAGGCCAAATCACACCAGGAGTTGCAGCTAGCAAGAGATGTTAAGAGTAACAACAAGGGTTTCTTCAGGTATGTTAGCAACAAGAAGAAAGTCAAGGAAAGTGAGGGCCCCTTACTGAATGAGGGAGGCAACCTAGTGACAGAGGATGTGGAAAAAGCTAATGTACTCAATGCTTTTTTTGCCTCTGTCTTCACGAACAAGGTCAGCTCCCAGACTACTGCACTGGGCAGCAAGCATGGGGAGGAGGTGACCAGCCCTCTGTGGAGAAAGAAGTGGTTCGGGACTAATTAGAAAAGCTGGACGAGCACAAGTCCATGGGGCCGGATGCACTGCATTGGAGGATGCTAAAGCAGTTGGAAAATGTGATTGCAGAGCCATTGGCCATTATCTTTGAAAACTCATGGCGATCGGGGGGAGGGCCCGGATGACTGGGAAAAAGCAAATGTAGTGCCCATTTTTTAAAAAGGGAAGAAGGAGGATCCAGAGAACTACAGGCCAGCCAGCCTCACCTCAGTCCCTGGAAAAATCATGGAGCAGGTCCTCAAGGAATCAATTTTGAAGCACTTAGAGGAGAGGAAAGTGAACAGGAACAGTCAGCATGGATTCACCAAGGGCAAGTCATGCCTGACTAATCTAATTGCCTTCTGTGACGAGATAACTGGCTCTGTGGATGAGGGGAAAGCGGTGGACGTGTTGTTCCTTGACTTTAGCAAAGCTTTTGACACGGTCTCCCTCAGTATTCTTGCCAGCAAGTTAAAGAAGTATGGGCTGGATGAATGGACTATAAGGTGGATAGAAAGCTGGCTAGATTGTCGGGCTCAACGGGTAGTGATCAGTGGCTCCATGTCTAGTTGGCAGCCGGTATCAAGTGGAGTGCTCCAAGGGTCGGTCCTGGGGCCGGTTTTGTTCAATATCTTCATAAATGATCTGCAGGATGGTGTGGATTGCACCCTCAGCAAGTTTGCAGATGACACTAAACTGGGAGGAGAGGTAGATACGCTGGACGGTAGGGACAGGATATAGAGGGTCCTAGACAAATTGGAGGATTGGGCCAAAAGAAATCTGATGAGGTTCAACAAGGACAAGTGCAGAGTCCTGCACTTAGGACGGAAGAATCCCATGCACCGCTACAGACTAGGGACCGAATGGCTTGGCAGCAGTTCTGCAGAAAAGGACGTAGGGGTTACAGTGGATGAGAAGCTGGATATGAGTCAACAGTGTGCCCTTGTTGCCAAGAAGGCCAATGGCATTCTGGGATGTGTAAGTAGGGGTATTGCCATCAGATCGAGGGACGTGATCATTCCCCTCTATTCGACACTGGTGAGGCCTCATCTGGAGTACTGTGTCCAGTTTTGGGCTCCTCACTACAAGAAGGTTGTGGAAAAATTGGAAAGAGTCCAGCGGAGGGCAACAAAAATGATTAGGGGACTGGAACACATGAGTTATGAGGAGAGGCTGAGGGAACTGGGGATGTTTAGTCTACGGAAGAGAAGAATGAGGGGGGATTTGATAGCTGCTTTCAACTACCTGAAAGGGGGTTCCAAAGAGGATGGCTCTAGACTGTTCTCAGGGGTAGCAGATGACAGAACAAGGAGTAATGGTCTGAAGTTGCAGTGGGGGAGATTTAGGTTGGATATTAGGAAAAACTTTTTCACTAGGAGGGTGGTGAAACACTGCAATGTGTTTCCTAGGGAGGTGGTGGAATCTCCTTCCTTAGAAGTTTTTAAGGTCAGGCTTGACAAAGCCCTGGCTGGGATGATTTAATTGGGGATCGGTCCTGCTTTGAGCAGGGGGTTGGACTAGATGACCTCCTGAGGTCCCTTCCAAACTTGATATTCTATGATTCTATGAAACCCTTCTTGTTACTCTTAACATCTCTTGCTAGCTGCAACTCCAGGTGTGATTTGGCCTTCCTGATTTCACTCCTGCATGCCCAAGCAATATTTTTATACTCTTCCCTGGTCATTTGTCCAATCTTCCACTTCTTGTAAGCTTCTTTTTTGTGTTTAAGATCAGCAAGGATTTCACTGTTAAGCCAAGCTGGTCACCTGCCATATTTACTATTCTTTCTACACATCGGGATGGTTTGTCCCTGTAACCTCAATAAGGATTCTTTAAAATACAGCCAGCTCTCCTGGACTCCTTTCCCCCTCATGTTATTCTCCCTGGGGATCTTGCCCATCAGTTGTCTGAGGTTGTCAAAGTCTGCTTTTCTGAAGTCCAGGGTCCATATTCTGCGGCTCTCCTTTCTTCCTTGTGTCAGGATCCTGAACTCGACCATCTCATGGTCACTGCCTCCCAGGTTCCCATCCACTTTAGCTTCCCCTACTAATTCTTCATGGTTTGTGAGCAGCAGGTCAAGAAGAGCTCTGCCCCTAGTTGGTTCCTCCAGCACTTGCACCAGGAAATTGTCCCCTACACTTTCCAAAAGCTTCCTGGATTGTCTGTGCGCCGCTGTATTGCTCTCCCGGCAGATATCAGGGTGATTGAAGTCTCCTATAAGAACCAGAGCCTGCGATCTAGTAACTTCTGTTAGTTGCTGGACAAAAGCCTCGTCCACCTCATCCCCCTGGTCCGGTGGTCTATAGCAGACTCCCACCATGACATCACCTTTGTTGCTCATGCTTCTAAATTTAATCCAGAGACACTCAGGTTTTTCTGCAGTTTCATACCGGAGCTCTGAGCAGTCATACTGCTCTCTTACATACAATACAACTCCCCCACCTTTTCTGCCCTGTCTGTCCTTCCTGAACAGTTTAAATCCATCCATGACAGTACTCCAGTCATGTGAGTTATCCCACCAAGTCTCTGTTATTCCTGACTGTGCCAGGACTTCCCGTTCTCCCTGCTTGTTTCCCGGGCTTCTTGCATTTGTGTATAGGCACTTGAGATAACTTGCTGTTTGTCCTGCTTTCTTAGTATGAGTCAGGAGCCCTCCCCTTTCACGTTCTCCTGCTCGTACTTCCTCCTGGTATCCTATGTCCCCACTTACCTCAGGGCTTTGGTCTCCTTCCCCCGGTGAACCTAGTTTAAAGCCCTCTTCACTAGGTTAGCCAGCCTGCTTCCGAAGATGCTCTTCCCTCTCTTCGTTAGGTGGAGACCGTCTCTGCCTAGCAATCCTCCTTCTTGGAACACCATCCCATGGTCAAAGAATCCAAAGCCTTCTCTCTGACACCACCTGCGTAGCCATTCATTGACTTCCATGATTCGACGGTCTCTACCCAGGCCTTTTCCTTCTACAGGGAGGATGGAAGAAAACAACACTTGCGCCTCAAACTCCTTTATCCTTCTTCTGAGGTAGTGCCAGCAGCCCTTCATGTACCCAAAAGAAGGTTGAGAGGTGACTAGACCACAGTCCATAAATATCTGTGTGGAGAGAAGTTATGAAACAGCAGAGGGCTAGAAGCCCTCTTTGAGCTAGCAGCCAAAAGCAGAGTTGGGGTACATCCATTGCAACAAAGGTGTGATTGTAGCATGGGTAGGCAGCTAGGAGAGTTTGAGAGAGACCCATCCCAAAATACTCCTATAGACTAGTGCTTGGGGCACTCTCCTGAGAGGTGGAAGATCTGGGGTCAAGTCTCTGATCCAGCTCAGGCAGAGGAGGGAGTTTAACCTGGGTCTCCCACTCCCAGGGGACTGCCCTAGCTATTGGGTGTGCACAGCAGCCAGCCCCCCCCCCCCGCCAGAATTCCTACTCTGCTCACCCCAAATGTCATCTGTGTGGGGCCTGATCCAGCAGCACACTCCAAGTACACCCACCGCCTGGGGCCTGCAGGTGAGAAAGGCAGGTGATGTCTTGCCTGAGATTCCTGCTGGGGCTTTGGGGGGAGCCAGGACACTGAGCTGCATGGCAGCCTCAGGACTCAGTGATATTCTGCGTGCCATGGGCAGAAAATTAGATTCCATGTTATTATGTGCCTCCAAGGGTAGGTGGCAGCTGAGCAGGGTCTGAGGATCTCATTAGTGCCTAAATGTTGGATTTAGGGCCTACAGTGGTAGTTAGGCACTTGAGTCCCTTTGTGGATCTCACCTGCTGTCACTCCTCCGCCTTATCCAACATCCTCCCCACACTAAGGGGATCTGGGGCCTGGCTCCTACCTCAGGAGGTTAGAGCAGTGGTCTCAGAATGCAGGGGTCATAGGTTCAAAACTCTCTGAGGCCAGCCTTGGATTCTTCTCACTGGTAATTTGTTGCTCCTCAACCTCAAGCAATCTCCTTAGAATCATAGAATATTATGGTTGGAAGAGACCTCAGGAGGTCATCTAGTGCAACCCCCTGCTCAAAGAAGGACCACCCCAACTAAATCATTCCAGCCAGGGCTTTGTCAAGCCGGGCCTTAAAAACCTCTAAGGATGGAGATTCCACCACTTCCCTAGGTAACCCATTCCAGTGCTTCACCACAATCCTAGTGAAATAGTGTTTCCCAATATCCAACCTAGACCTCCCCCACTGCAACTTGAGACCATTGCTTCTTGTTTTGTCATCTGCCACCACTGAGAACAGCCTCATTCCATCCCCCCTCACTCTTCTCTTCTGCAGACTAAATAACCCCAGTTCCCTCAGCCTCTCCTCATAAGTCATGTGCCCCAGCCCCCTAATCATTTTTGTTGCCCTCCACTGGACTCTCCAATCTGTCCACATCCCTTCTGTAGTGGGGGGGACCAAAACTGGACACAATACTCTGGGTGTGGCCTCACCAGTGCTGAATAGAGGGGAATAATCACTTCCCTTGATCTGCTGGCAATGCTCCTACTAAAACAGCCCAATATGCATTTGGCCTTCTTGGGAACAAGGGCACACTGATGACTCACATCCAGCTTCTCATCCACTGTAATCCCGAGGTACTTTTCTGGAGAACTCCTGCTTAGCCAGTCGGTCCCCAGCCTGTAGTGGTGCATGGGGTCATAGATGCTGACTCCGTGGGAACTCCGGGGCTGGAGCACAAACGGGGAAAAATTAGTGGGTGCTACACACCCACCGGCAGCCAAGCTCCCCCCTGAGTGCGTCGCATCCCTGCTTCTCCCCCTCCCTCCCAGCTCTTCCCACCCTCCCACTGCCTAACAGCTGTTTGGCGGCACTTAGGACTTTCCATGAGGGAGGGGGAGGAGCGGGGATGTGGCATGCTCAGGGGAGGAGGCAGAGAAGAGGCTGGGCAGGAGCAGGGACTTGGGGGAAGGGGGTGGAATTGGGGTGGGGTAAGGGTGGTGCAGGGGTGGGGACAGAGGTGAGGCAGGGGGATCGAGCACCCACTAGGCAGAGGGGAAGTTGGCACCTATACATGGGATTCTTCCTTCCTAAGTGCAGGACTTTGCACTTGAACCTCATCAGATTTCTTTTGGCCCAATCCTCCAATTTGTCTAGGTCAATCTGGACCCTATCCTTACCCTCCAGCATATCTACCCCTCCCCCATCTTAGTGTCATCTGCGAACTTGCTCAGGATGCAATTCATCTCATCGTCCAGATCATTAATAAAGATGTTGAACAAAACCGGCCCCAGGACCGACCCTTGGGGCATTCTGCTTGATACCGACTGCCAACTAGACATTGAGCCGTTGATCACTACCCATTGAGCCCGACATACCTTCTCTCCTTCCTGCGCTGAGGTACCCGCTCTGTAGCTGAGGGGGTTAGAGCAGCATACTCAGAATGCAGGGGTCACAGACTCAAATTTCAGTGGGGCCTCGGTAGAAGTCTCTGCCTCAGACTCTTCTCAATGATGGCTGGTCACTCAACACACCTTAACCAACCTCCCCCCTGTGCTGAGGGGACCTTGGTCCCATCTTAGTCGCTCGTTTTTTGGGGGTTTTTTACATTTTTAATTTTAAAAAAAGATTTTTTGACCAAAACTTGTATTTGATTTTTCCAATGAAAAAGAATAAAATAATTTATTTTATAATAATAAGAAGACTTTTAATTCAAAAATCAAATTTTTGCAGAAAAAAACTTAGATTTTTTTGAAGAAAA
This sequence comes from Natator depressus, assembly GCF_965152275.1. NCBI lineage: Eukaryota > Metazoa > Chordata > Testudines > Cheloniidae > Natator > Natator depressus. Next base: position 40,251,619 of record NC_134241.1, on the reverse strand, counting down.
TTTGGGGGTTTTTGGTCTTTTTTTTTTTTACATTTTTGATCAAAACATAGACTTTTGGGATAATATTTTTTAAAAAATCCAATATAAAATCAATTTTTAATTCCAAATTCAATTTTTGGAAGAAAACATTTTAATCAGTTTTTTGATAAAAAGTCTTTTCTTCCAAAAATTTTTTGTTTTTCAATCAAAAGAAAGATATTTTGCCTAAAAAAATTATTTTATTTTTGCTAATGAAAAATCAATTTTTTTCAAAACATTTTCTTGCAAAATAATTTTCTCACATAATTTTTAAAAATATTTTGGTGAAAAATCTATATTTTTGCCATTTCTTTGACATTTTTGGTCAAAAATAGAATTTTGGCTAAAATTTTCAAGATTTTTTTCTTGCAAAATGATTTTTTCAGAAAAAAAATTAATCTTTTAATTAAAAATTGTTTTTCCCCAAAAATTTTATAATAAATTGATCAAAATATGTTAATCAAAATAATAGATTTTTTGGTTACAGATTTAATTTGATTTTTTTCAATGAAAAATCATTTTTCTCAAATTTTAATTGAAAATTCAATGTTTTGGCAGAAAAAAGTTTAATCTTTTTTTTAATGAAAAATTCATTTTTTACAAAATATGTTTTTCTGGTTTTGATCAAAAAATGCATTTTACCTAAAAATTTTATTAAATTATTTTTCCAGTGAAAAATCAATTTTTTTCAAGTTTTTGTCTTAAAAATAATTTTTTTACAGATTTTTTTTCTGAATTTTTGGTGAAAAATACATTTGTTGACAATTATTTTTACCTTAATTTTCTTGCTAAATCTATTTTTGGCAAAAACTATTGTTTTTTATGAAAATTGTTTGGGGTTTTTTGCCAAAACATTTTGCTATAAATTGTGTTAGAGGGCTTTCCCTTCGTCCCTTCCGCTGATTCTTGTTATGCAGACAGAAAGCAGAAGACCAGAAGTCCAAAGTACAGACAATGCAATGTTTATTGGGGTTAGTTCCAAGCAAACATGTCCATAGCTCTACGCTCCAGCAGAGTCTGTTTCCCAGTGTTCCATTCCCAGCTTTGACACTGCAGAGCATTTACCCCATGTCCCCCTTCCCAGCTCTGATGCTGCAGACCCTTGCCTTTGTCCCCGTTCCTCATTCTCATTCACCATTCTCATTTCCCATTCCCCATTCCCCATTTTCCCTATTCCCACCTCCTCCTTCTTAGCAGGCCCAAATATACCTGCAATGCACGCCCAGAGTCCCACCCCTTACAACTGTAGCCTGACCCAAAGTTGGGTATATATAATTGTAACTTGAGGATTAACAGGTTCTTGTCCCAAGATCAGACCCAGTAAGATTATTGTATAATTATCATATAATTTGGGAACCCCAATGTGCACAGGTGCAACACTCACACTGTAGGAACTCTCTCTATATATTTACAAATATATAATTTATTAATGATTTAACAAAGTTATACACACACTTAAATTCAACAAGGCAGATAGAGATAATACAGAAAGTACATTTGGACTGCCATACTTACACCCTGGAATGTTAACCTTTATCTTTCTCATCACCATCATTGTCCTCATCTTCCCCAGTGGCCATCATTGTGGCCCTTTCCAAGGTCTACATCTCTCCAGCCCATCTGCTGCCCTTGGGATGTTACTTTTATGGTAGGTTACACTGACGCTGCCACGTCCAATGCATACTCAATAGAGGTCCTTATTTGTATTTCCTGCCCTTAAGGTGTCCATTTTCTATAAATTAGTATATGTATGATGTTATCCTATTAGCATACACGTCAATTTGCTGTCATGGCAGTTTTGCAGTAGGAGGTTCTGTCCGGAACTTTCCGGATGCTGGTGTCAGCTATGTTCTGTGCTGGTGTCAGTTGTGTTCTGTGGGTGGCTGATGTCAGTATTCTGGACAAAATTCCCCCTCTGGCATACCACTTTCAGTTCCCAATAACTTATGAGTTACTTAAGTTTATCTATGCCAAAGGTTATAGGCCTCAATCCTCACACTATCTACTAAAGCCAAATCTTACAGGATAAAAGCCTGTAGGTTCCTTGCATTACTTCTAAATATAATAAAGCAGAATAACAAAGCAAGGAATATAATACAGGTAAGCTGGCCCACTGGGCTACACAATTTAGGGTCACGTTCCATTTTGGGTCTGGGGTCTTCATCCCACCCCTTTTGTACCCCAGGGAAGGGGTAAGGAGTGAGGTTGTGCTCCGGTCAGGGACAGGCATTTCTTTGGTCTTTTAGTGTTTTATACATCCTCCCCAACTCCCAACTGGTTGCTTGACTTTGCCTTGAAATTGGTTTGACACTCTGTACCTCAGGGGAACACCCTGCACCGCTATGTTTATCCTTATAATATGATTGTGTGATATCCAATACAAAAAGAAAAGGAGTACTTGTGGCACCTTAGAGACTAACAAATTTATTTGAGCATAAGCTTTCGTGAGCTACAGCTCACTTCATCGGATGCATTCAGTGGAAAATACAGTGGGGAGATTTATATACATAGAGAACATGAAACAATGAGTGATCACTCTCGTTACAGTGTGTATGCTAACACCCATTGTTTCATGGAAACTATGGAGGCAGAGGCGTCCAGGGAGGCAGCCAGAGAGGAGGCTGCACACAGAAGGACTATTGAAGAAAAAGAGAGAGAGAGAGAGAGAAGAAAGAGAGAGAGAGAGAAAACACCAGCTGGACTTGCTAGAGAGGCAGAAGCAGAAGCCCCCGACCCCAAAGACTCCCATCACACCAAAAATCCACAAATGAGAACACTTATGGCCTGCATACAGTGAGGAGGAGGATATTGCTGAATATCTGACTACCTTTGAAAGGCTGTGTGTAAGACATGAAGTCCCTGATGATAAGAGAGTGCCTACCCTGATTGTGAAATTAATTGATAAAGCTCAAAATGTATTCAATGGAATTCCTATTGAAGATGCTTTAGACTACTGTAGATTTAAAAATAATGTTTTGCAAAGTTTTCATATTACCCCCAAAACATATAGAATTAAATTTAGGAATCTTAAAAGGGATATTGGAATGAGTAATGGGGAATATGTAAACAAAATGAAAGATTTGTTGAGGAAATGGGTGAGGGGTAAAGAGGTGGCAAGTTTTGAAGGGCTGCTTGATCTTGTTGCTCAAGAGCATTTCTTGAGCATCTGTAAGGCCAAAGTAAAGCAGTGTCTATGGGAAGAAAATGTAAAGACTGTGGATGAGATGGCTTTTATAGCTGATCCCTCTAGACAGACCCAGGCATCTTTCGAAAACAAACCACTGAGAGAGGTGTTTAAAGCAGGTGGGAAGAGAAGATCCCATTTTATCTCTAGCAAGAGGGCAGGTGGCTGGGAGGCTGGGTACTCACCTCCCCACAACCATTCCTCTAACCCTCATCCCAAATCTCCTGTAAAAGCAGAAGAGTCCAAAAGGTGATATCGGTGTAATTCCACTGATCATTTGAGGAATGAATTCCCTGTGCTAGGAGGAAGCAGGCAACCAATAGCTCATGTTACTTCTGCTGTCCTGAACACAGAAAGCCCCCAGGCAATTGGAACCTATCGTATTGGTTTTGTGAGATTAGCCTCTACAGAACCAGATATGCAGCATGTTAAGGCTGCCCAAATTGTTGGCAGGGAATACCTGGGGCAGAGGGATACAGGGGCCCAAATCTCTCTGGTTAAGCAGAGTGTGGGCCCAAAGGGCAGTATGTTACCTGGTGAAATGGCAGAAATTGTGGGGGTGGGTGAAAGCAGATTTCTTGTACCACTAGCTAAAATCCATGTGGTGTGGGAAGGTTTGGAAAGTGTTTTGATTGTGGTATCCTACCAATAGGGCTTGAGGCAATCTTAAAGTGTGCTCTAGAGTAACACTCTAACTGGTCTTATCTGTTCCCATTGTACTAACAAATCCAGCAGACTTGGCAGAAGCAACATCATAGTGTCTTTGTCTCTTGTTTACACATTTTAGGGTATGTCTACACTATGAAATTAGGTCAATTTTATAGAAGTCGATCTTTAAAAAGAGATTTTATACAGTCGATTGTGTATGTCCACACCAGATGCATTAAGTCGGAGGAGTGCAGCCTCAATACCATGGCTAACATCGACTCACGGAGTGGTGCATTGTGGGTAGCTATCCCACAGTCCCTGCAGTCTCTGCTGCACATTGGAATTCTGGGTTAAACTCCCAATGCCTGATGGGGCAAAAACATTGTCAAGGGTGCTTTTGGGTACATGTCGTCAGTCTCCCCTCCCTCCATGAAAGCAACAGCAGACAATCGTTTCGCGCCTTTTTTCCTGGGTTTTTTTCCCTTTTCACCTCTGCTGTTGTGAGCATTGTAAACACCTCGTGCATTATCCTGCAGTATGTGCAGAACATGGCTAGGAGACGCCAGCATGAGGATGATTGTGAGGCGGACGTAGACACAGACATTCCTGAAAGCACGGGATGTGGCAATTGGGACATCATGGCAGCATTGGGGCAGGCTGATACAGTGGAATGCAGATTCTGGGCCCGGCAAACAAGCACTGACTGGTAGGACCGCATAGTGTTGCAGGTATGGGATGATTCTCAGTGACTGCGAAACTTTTGCATGCATAAGGCCACTTTCCTGGAACTTTGTGAGTTGCTTTCCCTCTCCCTGAAGCGCAGGAATACCAAGATGAGAGCTGCCCTGACAGTTGAGAAACGAGTGGCGATAGCCCTGTGGAAGCTTGCAATGCCTGACTGCTACCAGTCAGTTGGGAATCAATTTGGAGTGGGCAAATCTACTGGGGGCAGGGGGAGGAGAGGGTTGCTGTGATCCAAGTAGCCAATGCAATCACTGACCTTCTGCTAACAAGGGTAGTGACTCTGGGAAATGTGCAGGTCATAGTGGATGGCTTTGCTGCAATGGGGTTCCCTAACTGTGGTGGGGCGATAGATGGAACGCATATCCCTATCTTGGCACCAGACCACCTCGCCAACTAGTACATAAACTGCAAGGGGTACTTCTCAATGGTGCTGCAAGCACTGGTGGATCACAAGGGACGTTTCACTGACATCAACGTGGGATGACCAGGAAAAGTGCATGACACTCGCATCTTTAGGAACTCTGGGCTGTTCAAACAGCTGCAAGAAGGGACTTACTTCCCAGACCAGAAAATTACCGTTGGGGATGTTGAAATGCCAATAGTTATCCTTGGGGACCCAGCCTACCCCTTGCTCCCATGGCTCATGAAGCTGTACGCAGGCAGCCTGGATACTGAGCAGTTCAACTACAGGCTGAGCAAGTGCAGAATGGTGGTAGAATGTGCCTTTGGAAGTTTAAAAGCTCGCTGGCACTGTTTGCTGACTAGGTTAGACCTCAGTGCAACAAATATTTCCATTGTTATTGCTGCTTGCTGTGTGCTCCATAATATCTGTGAGACTAAGGGGAGACATTTATGGCGGGGTGGGAGGTTGAGGCAAATTGCCTGGCGGCCGATTTTGAGCAGCCGGATACCAGGGCAATTAGAAGAGCACAGCTAGGTGTGCTGTGCATCAGAGAGGCTTTGAAAACCAGTTTCATGACAGGCCAGGCTACAGTGTGACAGTTGTGTGTGTTTCTCCTTGATGCGGGGGAGGAATAGCTCAGTGGTTTGAGCATTGGCCTGCTAAATCCAGGGTTGTGAGTTCAATCCTTGAGGGGGCCATTTAGGGATCTGGGGCAAAAATTGGGGATTGGTCCTGCTTTGAGCAGGGGGTTGGACTAGATGACCTCCTGAGGTCCCTTCCAACCCTGATATTCTATGCAAACACACCCCCCTTTGTTGATTTTAATTTCCTGTAAGCCAACCCCCCTCCACCTTTCAATCACAGCTGGCAAAGGTTTTGAAACCATGCATTCTTTCTTTATTAATTAAAAAAAAAGGAGATAACTGAAAAGGTAGCCCAGGTGGGGTGGGGGAGGAGGGAAGAACAAGGCCTCATTGCTTATTGTAACCACACTACAAATCAAAGCCATTTGAATGACTGCCTTCTGTTGCTTGGGCCATCCTCTGGAGTGGAATGGCTGGGTGCCTGGAGCCTCCCCCGGCATGTTCTTGGGCATCTAGGTGAGGAGGATATGGAACTTGGGGAGGAGGGCAGGCAGTTATACAGTGGATGCAGCTGCGGTCTGTGCTTTTGTTGCCTTTCCTGCAGCTCCACCAGACAATTGAGCATGTCCGTTCGCTCCCCCATTAGCCTCAGCATCTCCTCCTGCCTCTACTCATCGTGCTCACCTAATGCTTTCCTGGTGTCTGACACTGAATGCCTCCATGCATTCAACTGTGCCCTATCAGTGCAGAAGGACTGCATGAGCTTGGAAAACATGTCATTGCGAGTGCGTTTTTTTCACCTTCTAATCTGCGATAACCTCAGGGACGGAGATGATAGGGGGAGCATAGAAACGTTTGCACCTGCGGGGGGATAAAAAAGGGAGAGTAAAATTTAAGATGATACATTTCTGAGAACAAAGGGGAGACTCTTTCACAGTGAATCAAGCAATTCACAGCAGATAGCACATGTGCTTTAGGTGCAAGGTCGCATTTTGCCTTTTATATTGAGCGCCTGCTGGTATGGTGACACATCACACACAGCTGGACAACAGAATTCAGTCTCCAGGCAGCCACGGTAAGCCAAAGGGTACACGGGATTGGCTTCTTCTGCCTTCATAACATGTGGGAATGGTTTCAAACTGCAGCGCCCTCCTTTCCCATAGCAAGCAATGCTGGTTGGGTTTGCCATTTAAAAGGAGGGGCTGTGGTTTTGGGGTGGATGTGCAGCACACCCCTCGCCCCATCCTATTCTCTGGGATGATCCCTTTTAACCAAGTGCAAACAGCCCAGTATGAACGGGGTCCTTTTACTGTTCCCTTACAAAAATTCCCCTATTTCAACCAGGTGACCATGAATTATATCACTCTCCTGAGGCTAACACAGAAAGATAAAGACCGAATGTTGCTTGAATGCGACCAAAACCCAGGACCATTCGCTGCCATGCTTTGTGCTGCAATGATTCCAGACTACTTGCTACTGGCTTGGTGTGGTAAAGTGTCCTACCAAGGAGGACAAAATAAGGCAGCCCTCTCCAGAAACCTTCTGCAAAGGCTTTCAGAGTACCTCCAGGAGAGCTTCATGGAGATGTCCCTGGAGGATTCCCGCTCCATCCCCAGACACATTAACAGACTTTTCCAGTAGCTGTACTGGCCGTGAATGCATCCCAATTCTACAGGGCAAATCCAACATTAAACACAATTGCTTTTAAACCCTGTACTGTAGTTACAAATGTGCCGGTACCTTCTCCGGCTTCAAGGTCCAGGAACCCGCCTTGGGAGGCTATTGGCTCCAGGGTGATTAAAAGGTCTGGCTGCTGGGGAGAACAGATTCTCCACTTGCCCGCTGTGCATTCTCCTCTCCCTCCTCCTCCTCCTCCTCCTCTTCCTCATCCACAAAATCCTCTTCCCTATTGTGTGAGACTCCCCCCTTGCAGGTGTCCACAGACAGTGGTGGAGTAGTGGTAGGGTCCCCCCTAGAATGCCATGCAGCTGATCAGAGAAGCGGCATGTCTGGGGCTCTTACCCAGAGTGACCATTTGCCTCCTTTGTCTTTTGGTAGGCTTGCCTGAGCTCCTTAACTTTCATGCAGCACTGCTGTGTGTCCCTGTTGTAGCCTCTGTTCACCATGCTCTGTGTGATTTTGGCATATTTTTTAGCATTTCTTCTTTTTTATCAGAGTTCAGCCTGCACAGATTCTTCTCCCCATACAGCAATCAGATCCAGTGTCTCCCATTCATGTCATGCGGGAGCTCGTTTGTGATTCTGGGACAGCATGGTCACCTGTGCTGCTGAGCTCACCACACTGACCAAACAGGAAATCTAATCTAATCGCCTTTTATGATGAGATTACTGGTTCTGTGGATGAAGGGAAAGCAGTGGATGTATTGTTTCTTGACTTTAGCAAAGCTTTTGACACGGTCTCCCACAGTATTCTTGTCAGCAAGTTAAGGAAGTATGGGCTGGATGAATGCACTATAAGGTGGGTAGAAAGCTGGCTAGATTGTCGGGCTCAACGGGTAGTGATCAATGGCTCCATGTCTAGTTGGCAGCCGGTGTCAAGTGGAGTGCCCCAGGGGTCGGTCCTGGGGCCGGTTTTGTTCAATATCTTCATAAATGATCTGCAGGATGGTGTGGATTGCACTCTCAGCAAATTTGCGGATGATACTAAACTGGGAGGAGTGGTAGATACGCTGGAGGGGAGGGATAGGATACAGAAGGACCTAGACAAATTGGAGGATTGGGCCAAAAGAAATCTGATGAGGTTCAATAAGGATAAGTGCAGGGTCCTGCACTTAGGATGGAAGAATCCAATGCACCGCTACAGACTAGGGACCGAATGGCTAGGCAGCAGTTCTGCGGAAAAGGACCTAGGGGTGACAGTGGACGAGAAGCTGGATATGAGTCAGCAGTGTGCCCTTGTTGCCAAGAAGGCCAATGGCATTTTGGGATGTATAAGTAGGGGCATAGCGAGCAGATCGAGGGACGTGATCGTTCCCCTCTATTCGACACTGGTGAGGCCTCATCTGGAGTACTGTGTCCAGTTTTGGGCCCCACACTACAAGAAGGATGTGGATAAATTGGAGAGAGTCCAGCGAAGGGCAACAAAAATGATTAGGGGTCTAGAGCACATGACTTATGAGGAGAGGCTGAGGGAGCTGGGATTGTTTAGTCTGCAGAAGAGAAGAATGAGGGGGGATTTGATAGCTGCTTTCAACTACCTGAAAGGGGGTTCCAAAGAGGATGGCTCTAGACTGTTCTCAATGGTAGCAGATGACAGAACGAGGAGTAATGGTCTCAAGTTGCAATGGGGGAGGTTTAGATTGGATATTAGGAAAAACTTTTTCACTAAGAGGGTGGTGAAACACTGGAATGCGTTACCTAGGGAGGTGGTAGAATCTCCTTCCTTAGAGGTTTTTAAGGTCAGGCTTGACAAAGCCCTGGCTGGGATGATTTAACTGGGAATTGGTCCTGCTTCGAGCAGGGGGTTGGACTAGATGACCTTCTGGGGTCCCTTCCAACCCTGATATTCTATGATTCTATGATTCTATGAAATGAATTTCAAAATTTCACAGGGCTTTTCCTGTGTACCTGGCTAGTGCATTGGAGTTGAAAGTGCTGTCCAGAGCGGTCACATTGGAGCACTCTGGGATAGCTCCCGGAGGCCAATACCATCGAATTGCGTCTGCACTACCCCTAATTCGACCCAGCATGGTCAATTTTAGTGCTACTCCCCTCACCGGCAGTCTATTTTAAGATCCCTTTAGGTCATAGAGTCATAGAATATCAGGTTGGAAGGAACCTCAGGAGGTCATCTAGTCCAACCCCCTGCTCAAAGCAGGATAGGGTGACCAGACGTCCCGATAAAATCAGGACTGTCCCGATTTTTAGTTCTTTGTCCCGACGCCATTTGTCCCGATAATGCGGCTTTGGCCGCTCCGGCCACTTTTTTTTTTTTGCCTCCCCCATGTGGCCCGATATTTTGTCCGTTTCATTTGGTCACCCTAAGGAAGGACCAATCCCCAGCTGAACAGGGTTGGTTGTGTAGATGCATTGCTTATAACATCGACCTAATGCGGCTAAATTTGACCTAACCTTGTAGTGTAGACCAGGGCTTAGAGTATCAAAAAGTCAAACCGAAAATTCTATCCCAGGCTAACAAACAGACCTATATACTAACAAATTGATCACAATGTACTGATCAAAAATCAATTTTTTCTCAATTTTTAATTCCAATTTCAATTTTTTGGGAGAAAAATTTTTGCACCTGTGGGAATATAAAAAAGGGAGAGTAAAATTTCATGAAAAATTCATTCAAAATATATATACATTGCCCCAAGATTTTAAATTGCAACATTTATATTTTGGCAGAAAAATATTTAATTGCTATTTGACTTATGAAAAATAAATGCTTTTCTCAATATTGAACTGCATTTTGGCACAATAAATATTAATCTATCATTTGATGAAATATTCATTATTATTTTTCAAAATCTGTATTTTGACAGGAAAATATTTAATTGATATTTTTTCTCTTTTTAATCATTGTCTTTTCGGCTGAAAATATTATTTGATTTTTTCAAATGGAAAATCAAATTTTAAAATATTTTTATTTGCAAAAATCAATATTCTGTCAGAAAAAAATAATCTTTAATGAAAAATTCATTTTTTGCCAAAATAGTTTTCGTTTTCAATCAAAATATAGATTTTTGACTAAAATTAGTATTTAATTTATTCTCACAGCAATGAATGTTTTTCTCAATTTTGAATTGCAAATACATTTTTCTGGCAGAATAAATATTAATCAATATTTGATGAAAAAATTAATATCTTTTCAAAATATTTTTGATGCTGTTAGCAAAAAAAAAGATATTTTGCCTAAAAATTTTATTAGATTTTTTCCACAAAAATTCAATTTTTTTCAAGATATTTAATTGCAAAATCAATCGTTTGACATAAATTAATTTTATGCAAAAAATTATTTCTTTTTGCCAAAAATTTTAAACAAACAATAAACCACAGGTTTCTTGGAAATTTTTCATTTCATGGCCGGTAAGTCTATCCTAACCATTCAGGGGAGATTGGTTCGTGAAAATTGTTCATTCCAAACAAGCAGTTACTGATGGTCATTCAGGGTGACAATGTTCTTGGCGACTATTAATTTCAAAGCAGTTAGTAATCTCTCATGCTAATTCAGAGGAGATCTGGTGTGAAAGTATTTCATTGGAAACAAAGAAGGCATCACTGCTGATCATGGCAGCAAAACTCTCTGAAATTTTTCATTGCAAAGCCATTAGGAATCTCTCCTGATGATTCAGGAAGATCGATTCATGAAAATTATTCACTGCAAGAAAAAATTCACTACTGATCATTTTTTGCAATGAAAAGTCTCAGAAGGAAAACAGTTAGGAATTACTCCGGACAATTCAGAGTGAGAAAGTTCTCAGAAAATCTACATTACTTTCCTCACTATTCAGGATGAGATTCGTTCTTGAAAATACTTCATTGCAACAAAACAATTCACTGTTGATAATTCAGGGCAACAAAGTTCTAAATTACTGTACATTACATAGCTGCTAGGAATCTCTCTATACCACTCAGACGAGATCAGTTTGTGACAGCAAAGAGTCACTGAAGATCATTCAGAGCAATAAAGGTCTCTTAGAATCTTCATTGCAAGACAGTTGGGCATCTCCCCAGACTATTCAGGGTAAATCTATTCATGGAAAATCATTCCAAGCAAACAAAGAGTCACTTCTCATTATTATTGGTGACACATTTCTGAGAGAATTTGCATTGCAAATCACTAAATCGTCTCTTCTGAACATTTAGGGGCCATCAGATGCACACTTTCTTCAATGCAAACAAACAGGAATAATTTCCTATCATTCATGGTCGTATAGTTCATAGAATCATAGAAACATAGAAGATTAGCGTGGGAAGAGACCTCAGGAGGACATTGAGTCCAACTCCTGCTTAAAGCAGGACAACAACTAAATCATCCCAGCCAAGGCTTTGTCAAACAGGGCCTTAAAAACCTCTAAAGATGGAGATTCCACTACCTCCCTATGCAACCCATTCCAGTGCTTCACCACCATCCTAGTGAAATAGTTTTTCATAATATCCAACCTAGACCTCCCCCACTGCAACTTGAGACCATTACTTCTTATTCTGTCATCTGCCATCACTGAGAACAGGCTAGCTCCATCCTCTTTGGAACCTCCCTTCAGGTAGTTGAAGGCTGTTATCAAATCCCCCCTCACTCTTCTCTTCTGTAGACTAAATAAGTCCAGTTCTCTCAGCCTCTCCTCATAAGTCATGTGCTCCAGCCCCATAATCATTTTCGTTGCCCTCCACTGGATTCTCTGGGTTTCTACGGTGGGGGGGGCCGACTTGTGGCTAGGGTTGGGGTTTCTATGAGAAGAGGACTTGGGGCTAGGATTAGGATTCCTATGGGGAGCAAAGTTGTGGCCAAGGTTAGTGTTCCTATGAGTAGGGGACTTGGGGCTAGGGTTAGGGTTCCCAGGAGGAGGGCGCCCCTCCCTAGGGTTAGGGTTAGGGTTAGGGTTTGGGTTTGGGTTTATGTGACATTCTGTACGTTGGGGGAGCATATTGTAACCCCCATATTCTTCATTTTCATATAATCGTGATCTCCCATATAAAGCATGCCTTGTAAAGTATCAGGGGAAAGGTTATGATCTGCTGAAAGTCATTTCTCTATCCATATATGTGTATCTGTAGTGAGGCCGAGTGGCATCCTTCCAAGCGGGAGAGTGAGGGACAATTACACTCCCCTTGGAGGATGGAGCCTAGATCACCCCACCCCCCTCGCTGGAAGTACTGGGGCATGGCCAGAAGTATAAAAGGCCAGCCCTGCAGCACAGTTGTGGGGGAGCTTGCGGAGGAGAAGGATGCTCTGACTGTTCAACCACGTCCCCGAGAGGAACCCTCTCTGAGCAGTGCCCGATCCACAGATGCCGCTGAGGACTGGCCTGGAGTGCCTGCTGCCGTGTACCCTGAGGAGCCAGAAGAGGCCTGGAGGCTAGAGGATTAGTTTAGGGTTACAGTTAGGTTTGGGTTAGGGTTTAGATTTGGATTAGGGTTAGGTTTAGAGGGTTTCGGTTAGGAGTTTAGGGTAAGGGTTAGGATTGGGCGGTTAGGGTTAGGAGATTAGTGTGAGGGTTAGGGTTAGAGTTAGGTTCAGGATTAGGGTTTCAGTTAGGATTGGCAGGTTAGGGTTAGTAATAGGAGTTTACGGTGTTAGAGGTAGGCAGTTAGTTTTAAGATCTTGGTTTGGGTTAAGGTTAATGTTTGGATTATGGTTAGGGTTAGAGTGTTAGGGTTAGGGTAAGGGTTGCGGTTAGGGTTTGGGTTTAGATTTAGGTTTTGGGTTTGGGTTTAGCATTAGGGTTTGGGATTAGGGTTAGGGTTTCAGTTAGGATTAGGAGATTAGGGTTAGTAATAGGGGGTTACTGTGTTAGGGGTACGGGTTTAGGGTTAGGATCTCAGTTTGGGTTAGGGTTAGAGGGTTAGGGTTTGGATTAGGGTTAGGGTTTAGATTTAGGGTTTGGGTTTCGGTTTAGATTTTGGGTTAGGGTTTGGTTTTGGGTTCAGATTTAGGGTGAGGGTTAGAGGGTTAGGGTTTCAGTTAGGATTAGGAGTTTAGGATTAGGAGGTGTCATAAATATAAAGGAAAGGGTAACCACCTTTCCGTATACAGTGCTATAAAATCCCTCCTGGCCAGAGGCAAAATCCTTTCACCAGTAAAGAGTTAAGAAGCTAAGGTAACCCCGCTGGCACCTGACCCAAAATGGCCAATGAGGGGACAAGATTCTTTCAAATCTGGAGGGGGTGGAACAAAGGGTTTGGTCTGTCTGTGTGATGCTTTTGCCAGGAACAGATCAGGAATGCAAGCCTTACAACTCCTGTAAAGTTAGTAAGTAATCTAGCTAGAGAATGCATTAGATTTTCTTTTATTTAATGGCTTGTAAAATAAGCTGTGCTGGAGGGAATGTGTATTCCTGTTTTTGTGTCTTTTTGTAACTTAGGGTTTTGCATAGAGGGATTCTCTATGTTTTGAATCTGGTTACTCTGTAAGGTATTTACCATCCTTTTACAGAGGTGATTCTTTTACTTTTTCTTTAATTAAAATTCTTCTTTTAAGAACCTGATTGATTTTTCATTGTTCTGAAGATCCAAAGGTTTCGGTCTGAGTTCACCTGTACACATTGGTGAGGATTATTATCAAGCCTTCCCCAGGAAAGGGGGTGTAGGGCTTGGGGGGGATATTTTTGGGGAAGATGTCTCCAAGTGCTCTCTTTCCCTGTTCTTTGTTTAAAATGCTTGGTGGTGGCAGCATACTGTTCAAGGACAAGGCAAAGTTTGTACCTTTGGGAAGTTTTTAACCTAAGCTGGTAAGAATAAGTTTAGGAGGTCTTTCATGCAGGTCCCCACATCTGTACCCTAGAGTTCAGAATGGGGAAGGAACCTTGACAGGAGGTTATGGTTAGTAATGGGTGTTAGGGGTAGGGGCTTAGGTTTAGGTTCTCCATTTGGGTTAGGATTAAGGTTTGGGTTAGGGTTAAGATTATAGGGTTAGGCTTTAGAGTTAGGGTCAAGGTTAGGGTTTAGATTTAGCATTAAGGTTAGGGTTTAGATTTAGATTTAGGGTTACGGTTTGGGTTTGGGTTTAAATTTAGGGTTAGGGTTTAGATTTAGGGTTAGTGTTTAGATTCAGGGTTATTGTTAGGGTTTGGTTTTGGGTTCAGATTTAGGCTTTGGGTTTGGGTTTAGATTTAGGGTTAGGGTCAGGGTTTAGTTTTAGATTTAGGGTTATGTTTATGGTTTGGGTTTTGATTTAGGATTAGGGTTTGGGGTTATATTTAGGGTTAGGATTTGGCTTTAGATTTAGGGTCAGGGTTTCGATTTAGGTTTAGGGTTTGAGTTTACATTTAGGGTTAGGGTTTAGATTTAGGGTTAGGTTTACATTTAGGGTTTCGGTTTAGATTGAGGGTTAGGGTTTGGTTTGGGGTTATATTTATGGTTAGGGTTTGGATTTAGATTTAGGGTCAGGGTTTAGATTTAGGTTTAGGGTTTGAGTTTACATTTAGGGTTAGGGTTTAGATTTAGGGTTAGGTTTACATTTAGGGTTAGGGTTTCGGTTTAGATTGAGGGTTAGGGTTTGGTTTGGGGTTATATTTATGGTTAGGGTTTGGATTTAGATTTAGGGCTAGAGTTAGGGTTAGGGTTAGGCTTTGGGTTTAGATTAGAGTTAGGGTTTGGGGTTAGATTAGAGTTAGGGTTTGGGGTTAGATTTAGGGTTAGGGTTTGGCTTTAGATTTAGGGTCAGGGTTTAGATTTAGCGTTATTGTTTGGGTTTAGATTTAGGGTTAGGATTAGGGTTTGAGGTTATATTTATAGTTAGGGCTTGGGTTTAGATTTCGGGTTAGGTTTTGGATTTAGTTTTAGGGTTAGAGTTAGGGTTAGAGTTTGCATTATGATCCTGGTTTGGGTTAGGGTTAAGGTTTGGGTTAGGATTAAGGTTAGAGAGTTAGGGTTTAGATTTAGGGTTATGGTTATGGTTAGGGTTAGAGCGTAAGGGTTACGAGGTTAGGGTAACAGTTTAGATTGGGTGATTAGGATTTGGGTTAGGGTTTGGGTTAGAATTAGGAGGTTAGGGTTAGTAATTGGGCGTTAGGGTTAGGGGCTTAGGGTTAGGTTCTCGGTTTGTGTTAGGGTTAAGGTTTGGGTTAGGGTTAGGGTTAGAGGGTTAAGGTTTAGATTTGGGATTAGGATTAGGGTTTAGATTTAGCATTAGGGTTTGGCTTCAGATTTAGGGTTAGGGTTTAGATTCAGGGTTAGGGTTAGGTTTAGAGTTTCAGGTTTGGATTAGGGTTTCAGTTAGGATTAGGCAGTTAGGGTTAGGATTTTATGGTTAGTAATATAGGGGGTTAGGGGATTAGGAATAGGGGCTTGGGGTTAGGTTCTTGGTTTGGGTTAGGTTCTTGGTTTGGGTTAGGGTTAGGATTTAGATTTATGGTTAGGGTTTGGGTTTAGATTTAGGGTTACAGTTTGGGTTTAGGTTTAGATTTAGGGTTATTGTTTAGATTCAGGGTTAGGGTTAGGGTTTGGTTTTGGGTTCAGATTTAGGCTTTGGGTTTGGGTTTAGATTTAGCTTTAGGGTTAGGGTTTAGATTTAGGGTTTGAGGTTAGGGCTGCGCAGGGTGGAGGAGCAGCAGTCCACTGCAGGTGCATGCAGCAATGCCAGCTGCTTTGTGCATGCAGGTCAATTTCCCCACTTGGTTGCAGGAGGGCAATGTAAGGGTTAGAAGAAAGGGGGCACAGTGAAGGGGTGAGGGGCACAGGAGGGGGATTCGGGGGTTGAGCTGAAGGGGGCACAATGCAGGGGTTAGGAGCAGAGCAGGGGGCAGGGGTTAGGTACAGAGGATGGGGCAGGTGTTACAGGAGGAGGAATGCAGGGGTTGGGGTGAGGAGGCATGCACAGTGAAGGGGTTGGGGGTTCAGGAGGGAGGTGCAGGGGTAGGAGTGAAGTGGTGCAGGCATTGGGGAAAAGGAGGGGAGTTCAGGGATTGGGATGAAGGTTGCACAGTGCAGGGGTTAGGGGCACAGGAGGGGGCAAGTGTTGGGGTGCAGGAGGCATGCAGAGGTTGGGAGTGAAGGGGGTTTAGGTATTAGGGGTGCAGGAGTGGGAGCAGGCATTAGGGTTGAAGGGGGCACATTGCAGTGGTTAGTGAGGGAAGGGAGAGTGAGTAGTCTAGGATGCCCATGGGGGCCAGGGGTAATGGGGGTGCCACACTCCCTGGGGCCATGGGCACCAAAATGCAAGTTCACCCATGGTGCCATTTTCCCTAAGGCTGGCCCTGAAAGGGGGTGACACATGACTATGGAGCTAGTAAGCCGGGTGGATGGGCTGGAGGCCAACTGACAGCTGGGAGCAGAGTTAGGATCCCAGAGTGACTGAAAGGGGACCAAGGTGAAAGCAGATCTCATTGGGAGGTGGCCTCACCCTCAATCTGCCCCTATGAGAGAGGAACAGAAGCTCAATTACAATCATAGAAAAATCTTCCCTGAGAAGGAAGGGGACAGCTTGTTTTAAAGCAAAGGTTTGTGTTTAAACCGAAGCTCCTGATACATACAGAGGGGCTGGATAGTGCTGATTCCGGTCCCTGGCTGGATATTGTTGATTCCAGCCTCCAGACTCAGGGAGGATAAGGAACAAATTCAGGTTACCAGTGACCTGCAGGAGGGAGATGATTTTTTGAGAGTGATGGACACCTTGTCTTACAGGTCTTTGTCTGCCACCTTCTACTGACTGTTTGGTACAGGAATGCAGCCCCCAACTCTTGGGACTCTCCTGTGGAAATAATGTTTCTGTGCAAAACACCAAAGCTTTTAACAGAAGGGAGGAAAAGGTAATGGCCACACGATGGGACCAGGACATAAGGAATGCACAACAAGATGCTTCTTCCCTGTGCGTTAACTTTTAACCTTGTTTTTTGGAGTGTTGTTGTATCTGTGTTGGTCCCAGGACAGGAGAGAGACAAGCGGGTGGGGAGGAGGTGACATCATATCTTTTAAATCACCAAAGAATGGAGAGTTATTTACTCCTTCTCATAACACAAGAACTGGGGTCACCCAATGAGATGAATAGGCTGCAGGTTTGAAACGAACAAAAGGAAGTATTTCTTCACACAACGCACAGTCAACCTGGGAAACTCTTTGCCAGAGGATGTTGTGAAGGCCACAACAATAACAGGGTTCAAAAAAGAACTAGAGAAGTTCATGGAGGATAGGTCCATCAATGGCTATTAGCCAGGATGGGCAGGGATGGTGTCCCTAGCCTCTGTTTGCCAGAAGCTGGGAATGGGCAACAGGAGATGGATCACTTGATGATTGTGTGATCTGTTCATTCCCTCTGGGGTACCTGGCATTGGCCACTTTCAGAAGACAGAATAGGGGGCTAGACAGACTGGTCTGACTCAGTATGGCTGTTCTTATGTTCTAACTGCTGTTTATGGAAGAGATGAACTTTCAGGCTACACAGAGCTGAAGAAGTGTTCTGGGTAAGCTCCAAAGCTTGACTCTTTCATCAACAGAGGTTAGTACACTACAAGCTCTTACCCTCACTCACCTTGTCTCTCTTGGACTCTGAAAAGTGCTTTCTCTCAACTCCCTTTGGAGAGAAGATAAGTTTCCCCTTTGGGAAACTATCAGGCTGAAGCAATTGAATTGATTGTGACACTAGAATCGAAGGATTATTTAATATTATAAATAAATGAGTCTAAACCTGAGCTTCCTGTTTTCAAATTGGTTTTCCCAACTCAGTTCCATATTCTCTTCTAGAAAGGCCTCCAGGACGCCTGCCCACCCCAGAAGAAGTGGTGAGGAGAAAGCCCCTCAGGGCTGCTCTTAGTCCCAGGTGGATTGTTCAGTGGCAGGGGGAGTTGGTTTGTTTGCTGCTGCTGAGAAAGCTGCCAGAACAGGTCTCTTGGCACCAGAGCTCCCTGCTTCTTCTGTCATTCTGCTGTCACATTGTTCATTCTGCTGGTGTGTTCTACCCCTTGCCACACCCTATGGCTGCCTTGTCTATTTAGATTCTAATTTCTTCAGGGCATGGACTATCTATTACTTTGTGTTTGTACCATGCCTAGTGCAATGGTGCCTCATTATTGGTTAGCCCTTAGGCATTACCTCAGTTAACATGATTAATAATAATAACTATCCTGTTACTTTGACCCAAAGAAATTGTACTCAGTATGTTCCTGCTTAAGAAGGACCAGCGGTTGAAATCATGGAATGTTCTTTGACAAGTATCCCACAAATTCAATTGGTCTTGCTTATTTTCTTTCCCTGGAGCACGGTTTCCAGTTTCCAAAACTGATGGGATCTCCCAGCTGTAATGAAGAGGAGAAGCCATGGGTCCCATATGTCCAGGACTCTGAGGAAAGAGAGATGCTGAGAGGTGCCTGCCCAGGTGAGGAATCAGTTAAATCAATTCAAAAAATTGTCCATGAATTAAGGAAACATTTTGGATTCCCTATGAAGACCTTGTGAACTTTCCAAATTCAGCAGCTGTGACATCCTCATGGGAGACATCGCTCCTAACTCTCTACCCATCTTGACTGACACCTGACCTCCCTTTGTTCTGAGTCTTTGGATGGGATGTGGAGGCAGAATTGATTCCCTCCTCTCTCCCCAACAGGGAAGAGTTTTAGGGAATTCAGTTCCTGATTTCCCACCCTTCCCCATCAGATATTACTGTGGTTTGTTCATTCCTCTTTGAGGTTTCTCTCTCTGTCCTCTGAAGCCCCTGGTATTGGCCACTGTCAGAAGACAGGACACTGGGCTGGATGGTCCTTTGGTCTGACCCAGTATGGCTGTTCTTATGACCTTTAAGACTGTTTTCAGCATTTTCTTCACCATGGTAGAAGTTTATTATAGGCCACCTAGCCAGGAAGAAGCGATGGATGAAGCTTGTTTTTAAATAACTAACAAAACAATACAATGTACAGCACTTGGTGGCAATGGGGGATTTCAACTGCCCAGACATCTATTGGGAAAATACTACAGCGAGGCACAGATTATCCAACAAGTTATTGGAATGCATTGTAGACACTTATTACAGAAGATGGAGAAAGCTACTAGGGAAGAGGTTGCTCTAAATTTCATTCTGAGAAATAGGGAGGAACTGGTTTAGAATTTGAAGGTCAAATGCAGCTTGGGTGAAAGTGATCATGAAATGATAAGAGTTGATGATTCAAAAAAAATGATAGGAGGGAAAACTGCAGAAAAAAAGACAATGGAGTTGAAGAAGGCAGACTTTAGCAAACTCAGAGGGTTGGTCATTAGATGCTATGGGAAGCAGGTCTAAGGGGAAAAAGGGTTCAGGAGTGTTGACAGTTTCTAAGAGAGACATTATTAATGTCACAAAATCAAACTATCCCAATGTATGGCAAGAGACCACTCTGGCTTAACCAGGAGATGTTCAACTATCTGAAACTTAAAAAGGAGTCATACAAAATGTGGAAACTAGGTCAAATTATGAAGGGTGTGTTGTGTGTGTATAAACACAAGATTTTAGGGACAAAATTAGAAAGGCCACAGCAGAAAACAAGATTAAACTAGCTAGGGCCACAAAGGGTAAGAATACATGTTATAAATACATTAGAATACTCTGGGGGAATTCTGCACCAAAAATTAAAAATTCCACATAGAATATTTGAAAATTCTGCAAAATTCTGCATATTTTATTTGTCAAAATAACACAATATAATCATGCCAGTTTCAATTATTTTGGTAATTTATTTCAAAATATCTGTCAGCAAGTATGTCTAACAATAGAGATCAAAAAAGGTTTCTGATAATGTATTTTTACAAATAGATTCCTTACTAGGCATATTTATACAGAACTTTGAGTAATTCATTTAAATTAGAATACAGAGTTGTATTTCCTGCACCTGTCAGAAGCAATGCAAGGAACTGGGGGAGTTGAGGTAAAGGAGGAGCTGAGGGAGAGGGAAGGAGCCTGGGACTGAACCTGGAGGGTGTTGGGTGCGGGTGGGAGAAGGTTTTGTGAGGGGAGGAGAGTGTGATTGTTAGGGAATTGGGAAGCTTCCCCCATGCAGACCCTGGCTGACCCCAGGCCTCTCCCATTCAATCAGGCACATCTGCCCCGTCCCTGCAGTCCCCTATCCTCATTGGTCTCTGCAGCCTCCTCCACAATCCCTGTGTGTTCCTGCAGCCCCTCTCCCACATCACCAGGCTCAACGCTGTCACGCCACTAGCTCCTGAGCCCATGCCCCAGTCTGTCCCCCCCACTAGCCATTCTGAATTCCAGTCTGTGTGCCCCATTCTGTGTGCCTTGTGTGCCCCACTCTGTCCTAACCTGGCTCCGCAGGCAGGGTGCTTTGATGAACTTCTACTCCTCAGGGAATTCTGCAGCACTGAGCATGAATACAATTTTGTCCCCCACAGAAAATACATTCTGTCCCAGAAGTGCTGCAGTTCCTCCTTTTGCACTCCAGAGGCTTCTGTGACTCCAAAAGAGCCAGCTGTGTTAGTAATACAGTAACTCCTCACTTAAAGTCGTCCCAATTAATGTTGTTTCATTGTTACATTGCTGATCAATTAGGGAACATGCTTGTTTAAAGTTGCACAATGCTCCCTTATAACATGGTTTGGCAGCCGCCTGCTTTGTCCACTGCTTGCAGAAAGAGCAGCCCGTTGGAGCTAGCTGGTGGGGGCTTGGAACCAGGGTGGACTGGCAGCCCCCCCCCATCAGCTCCCCACTCCCCTAAGTTCCCTGTACGGCAGCTGCCCAGCAGTCTATCTGGGGAACTAGGGATGCGGGGGGTCCTCCAGCACCCCCACATTTTACACAGAGCTCTGCTGCTGTCCCCACCCCCAAGGATCCCTGCTGCTGTCCCCACACCTGGGGACCCCCACTGCTGACCCTGTGCTACCATCCTGGCATGCCTGGGGATCTCCACTGCTGACCCTGCATCCGGGGAGCCCTGCTGCTGACCCCGCACCTGGGGATCCCTACTGCCGACCCTGCACCGGCATACTGGCGCTCCTGGGATCCCAGCTGCTGGGATGGACCCCGGGTGCGGGGCCAGCAGCCCGGAGAGACCTCGAGCATGCAGGGCAGCAGCTGGGACCCTCGGCAGAGTTTAATCATTAACAGAAAAAGATAAGCATCAAGCTTATCGGTTAACCAGTTAAACTCTTACATCCCTAATATATATGGCTAGATTTTGTAATGTTTCAATATGTTGTTACCACCACTGCAGGTGTATTAACCATTGCAAGTTTATTATCACAGAATAGGGGGCTGGATTATGTGATAACTTGAATTACATTGTAACACTGTAAATTCTTTTTCTTTCTTTCTAGTAACACAAGAAATGGTGACTAATCTTGAAACACTTATTTTATATAGTTTACCCCTTTTGGATTAAGAGGTTCAACAGTACTACCTCACTGTAAAGGGGTTGGGATAGGGGAATATATGTGAGAAATAGTGCATATAAGAATAGAGACCTGGTACATACTTCAGTTATTTCTATTTCAAATGGAATTTATTCCAATAAACTATAAGGTAAATTTCTGTTAAGAGGAAAACTACTTAAGGAAAGAATTTGTATATCCTTTTATAGCTTTGACTAGTTTCTGTGTAATGATAAAATGCACTACCCTGACGTGCCAGGCCAGCTATGCAATTGTCTGTTTCCTTGGCTGCAGGTACAGCTTCTACTCCACTTGAATCCAAAGAGTGGGAGTGTGACGGATTGGTCACAGAAACTCCCTCAAGACTGTCACTAGATGTGCTGGGATACCACTGAGAGCAAATCCCCTTGCCAGACAAGGCTTCCCTCCACTCCTGTCTTGCTGAGTTAGGCCTCTAGTCAGCTATAGCACAGACCAAGAAATTGGGCCACACACCCCTGCAGTGCAAAGAAACTAAGATTCACTTAGCCCAGGGGCTTCTCAGTTAACAAGGACTTTCCCAGCACCCAGTATTCAGTCTTTCTGGGAGCCTAAACCACAAATGAATCCGTTTTACTCTGCATAAAGCTTATACAGGGTAAACTCAAAAATTGTCCGCCCTCTAGAACACTGATAGAGAGATATGCACAGCTAATACCTGAAAGGGGGGGGGGGAAACAATCACTTACTCTGGGTTAATTAATAAGCAAAAGTGATTTTATTAAGTATAAAAAGTAGGATTTAAGAGGTTCCAAGTAATAACAGACAGAACAAAGTAAGTTACCAAGCAAAATACCAAACAAAACACGCAAGTCTAAGCCTAATACAGTAGGAAACTGAATACAGGTAAATCTCACCTTCAGAGATGTTCCAATAAGCTTCTTTCACAGACTAGACTACTTCCTAGTGTGGGCCCAATCCTTTTCAGACCAACATTGTGGTTTATGGCCTGCGTGCAGCAATCACTCACACCCCTGTAGATACAGTCCTTTGTTCCAGTTTCTTTCAGGTATCTCTTTGGGGTGGAGAGACCATCTCTTGAGCCAGCTGAAGACAAAACTGAGTGGCTTCCAAGGCCTTTTATATTCTCTCTCGTGGGCGGAAATTTTGTTCTTCTGTACAAAATCACAACAACAAGATGGAGTTTGTAGCCACCTGAGCAAGTCACATGTCCATGAATGATTCAGCTTTTTTCAGGCTGACGCCATTGTTTTACATGTTAGTTTAAACGTTCCCAGGGAAGCTCAGACGTAGATTGGCGTCTCCCAAAGTCCATTGTCAGTAAAGTGTTTCTTGGATTGGGCACTTACTCAGAATAGTTCTTTCTCAAGAAGCTGACCAAATGCTTCACTGATGCTACTTAGAATCAAACATATTGAGATACAAGTACATAGCCAATATTCATAACTTCAAATACAAAAATGGTACACACATGCAAATAGTACAATCATAACCAGCAAATTACAACCTTTCCATAGATACCTTACTTGACCTCCTTTGTACAAGATTTGGTGCAACTATAGGACCTTGGTTGCCAAAATGATCTATATGGGCACAGTTCATGTCAATACAAAAATGTGTGATAGACCCAGGCCAGTTGGGTACAGCAGAGTAGCCTTATTGGGATCCGGGAAGTGGGTGGGTGAAGCTAAAGGATCCCCACACAGCCTAAGAGGGGGATCCACAGGACCTGGACACCAAATAATACGGGGGACAACTAATGAAATAACAGGGACAGGAGTGTGGTCAAAGGGTCAAACGAAGGGAACCGGACATGGACACCAAGCAGAGAACCCCGGACAGCACCCATTGCTCCTCAAAGGGGTCAAGGGAGTCAGCAGACGCCGCCCAGAGGAACTCTGCCCAGATACGTGAATGGATGGAGGATCGGAAATAGGCCCCACAGTCACAGGAGACTCCATCAGCCAACTTCCTCACTCTGGTTTTATAGATGGCCATTTTAGCTAGGGCCAGGAGGAGGCTGACCAGGAGGTCCCGCGACTTTGTGGGGCCATGGATAGGGAGTGCATAAATAAGAAGGTGAGGGGAAAAGTGCAACCAAAAGCATAACAAGATATTTGTGAGGAGCCAGAATAGGGGCTGCAGCCTGGCACACTCCATATATGTGTGTGCCAGGGTTTCCCTCATGCTGCAAAAGGGGAAGGTGTCTGGGATAGGGGTGAACCACGCCAAGTACACACCCGTGCTCATGGCTTCATGAAGGAGCCGCCAACCGATATCCCCAGTGGGCTTCGGGACCAAGGTGGCGTATAGGCTGGCCCACCGGGGCTCCTCACCCTCCAGAGGTGGCAGGAGGTCCTGCCATTTTGTATCAGGATGGGACACGAGGGTGAGGACATGAAGGGTGTGGAGCACAAGAGCATATCGATGTTTTCTTGGCACGGTCTGGAAGCACACTGGCTGCAGCTCGTGCAGCCGGCTCACGGTGAAGGGGCGGGGGTTCGGTTGGGTCCACAGGGCAGGGGCCCGATGAAAAGGTCTGGTGGGCCTGGGGTGGAGGGTGGGTGGACAGCGCTCTCATGCAGGACCCGGTCGAGGTAAACCCGAGCAGCGGGCAGCAAAGCGGCCCTCACCTCCTGAAGTAAGCGCCGGGGAGTACGAGGTCTGGAGACCCCCCCATGCGCTGAGCAAGCATCAGGGGATCCAGCCAGTCTCCCTGGTCATAGTCCAGGAGGTCTCTGACTCTTGTGACTTCTGCCAGGACCAGCCTCTGGCACACCGAGCTCGGGGTTGTGTAGCAGGGGCTCCGTTAGGAGATCTGCCCCCTCGGTGGCCGCCACGGGCCTGCTCATTGAAAGCAGTTTCCAGGTCTGGAGGAGGTCCTGGTAGAAGACCGGCAGGCTGGAGAGGTCTCGCGGAAGACCTCTCAGATGGAGATAAAGGAGCTGCCGGTCATATCACAGCCCTTGGAAATGGCACAGGAAGGCGTGCACCAGTATGCTCCATGCTGGACTACCTGCACCATAAAGGAGCCTCTGCAGGGCCTGGACTTGGAAGATATGGACCTGAGTGTGCAGACATTTCAGGCCCTGCCCTCCCTCCTCCAGGGGTAGATGGAGAACCCCTGCAGGGACCCAGTGCAGTCCTGACCAAAAAGAACTCCAGAATCGAGGTCCGGAGGTTGGCCAGGAAATCTGGGGCTGGGACCAGGGTGTTGAGCCGGTACCAGAGCATGGACAGGACTAGTTGATTAAGCACCAGCGCTCTCCCTCGAAGGGAGAGGCACCGGAGTAGTCCTGTCCATTTCCGGAGCCGCTCTACCACCCTGCCCTCTAAAGCATGCCAGTTCTCTGGCAGAGAGGGATGCATGGCAGAAAGGTAAATGCCGAGATAGAGAGGTGGACCAGCGCTCCACCGGATGGCCTGAAACATGGGTGGGAGGGATGGGTGGCCCCCCTCTTTTTCTCCAGGGCGTAGAAGAAGTGGGAGCCACGATCCATCTCCCGAAGGAGGCAGATGCAGGATCAAACAAAGGCACCCTGGGCCCGATGGTCCTCGAGGGCCTGGAGCTCCTCCCGCTTCTCCCGGAACGCCCCGCAGGGGGATGGATCCTCGGGGCTGGCAGCCAGACGCCTCTCCAGCTCTAAGACCTCCAGTTCCAACTGCCCTATCACCGCATCCCTCCGTAGGCTGGTGTCCCAGGTGTAGTCACGGCAGAAGAGCCAGGCGTGCACCTTCCCCAGGTCCCACCATCGCTGCGCCGAGGGAAAGGCACGCTGCTGCCCTCGCCAGGCCAGCCAGAACTCCCGGAAGGACGCCACGAAGCCCACATCCTCCAACAAGCTGTTGTTAAAATGCCAATAGGCCGTCCCCGGCCTCTCTGTGCAGAGAGAGGCCGTCACAGTGGCTAAATGATGATCAGAGAACGGGGCCAGCTGGATGCTGGAGGAGTGGGCCCGCGAAAGGTGGAAACGTGATAAGTAGATGCGGTCCAACTGGGAGTGGCGCGACTGATGGGCCTCCACCCGGACAAAGGTGAACATCAAGATATCGTCCGGGTGGTGGTCGCGCCAGATGTCCACCAGGGAGCGATGGTCGACTATCTCCTGGAGGATGTCTGCGGCAGCTGGGCACTGCTCAGTCCCGCTCCTCGAGGGTGGTATTAAAGTCCCCACCCAGGACCAGGCACTCGGAAGGATCCAAGGTGCCGAAGAAGGCGGATGCCTGCTGAAAGAAATGCAACCGCTCCGGGCCCAATGTCGGGGCATAGACGTTGACAAGGTTGACCACGAGCCCCTCCATGCGGACCCAGAGGTGCAGCAGGTGGCCTGGCACAGCCTTGGCAACCCCCAGCACCTCGGGCCGTAGGTCGGGGGAGAACAGGGTCGCCACTCCAGCCGTACGAACTGTGAGATGGCTAAAGTAGACCCTTTCCCCCCATTCCAGCCGCCAGCTGTCTTCGGCGGCCGGATCCGTATGGGTCTCCTGCAGGAAAACCACAGAGAACCCCCCGTCCCGAAGGAAGGGGAGCACCTGGCACCTGCAGAGGCCCATCCTACAGCCCTGGGTGTTCAACATTGTGATGGTGAGAGGTGCCATGAGGAGGGCTGGGGGGGATCCTCGCTGGCAGGGATGCTCGCGGCTCCCAACAGACTGTGCAACAATCCGTGGCCTACCCCGTAGGTGAGTAAGGAGTCACGGAAGAGGTGGACCCACTGGTAGGCCGCGGTGGCCTGCTTCCCGGTCCTTTTACCCTCCCCCATGAGGGCCCTCACGGCCTAGAGGATTTGATGGAAGTCCCCCCATCACTGGAGAGCGAGCTGCACCTTGTTAAGGAAGCCACGGACATCCTCAAGGAACTCCTGCAGCTCCTCTTGCAGCATATGGGGGGCCGGGGTCACTGACACAGCCCCATGGCCCACCGAGATGGGCAGTCAAGGGGCGGACCCCCGATATGGCACCCGATGGGCTGGCGCCATGTGGCCCCCCTCAAACCCTGCTTCAATTGGGGGCGGCGGAGGGAAGATAGCAGCCCCTGGTGAGTCGGGACAGGGAAGTACAGAGGCCGCTCCCTGGGGGCTATCTTCTGGGAGTGAGGAGATGACGGCTCCAGGGGGGGCAAGGGTATCACAGGAGGTGGAGGGGACAGGGACGGGGTTGGCATCAGGAACAGGGCAGGGATCCAGAGTAGGAGCAGGGCAGGGGTCGGGTGCAGAGTCAGGGAGAGGAGCAAAGGCAGGATCCTGGGCCCCAGTAGCCAGGCTGCTGGGAAATGGCCCCTCTCAGGCAAGGAGGGGCTCCAGCGGGGCCTTGGAGGGAAGGGACTCCAATGGAGGGGTGATACTGCCCTCCCATGCTGCCACGTCTTCCCCGGCCGGTACCGGGGGATGGAACGCACCCGCGGGCAAGGCAGAAGGCTCGGCATCGGTCTTTCTGGTCTTCCAGGGGTCTTGCCAGGCCCTTCTCCACCACCTCGTGGGTGGTGGCCTCCGATGCTAAGAAAAAGACCTCCTTGCCATACATTTTGGAGGCCGCCACAATGGCCGTGGGCCCCACCACCCTTACCAACGCAGGGACAGTGGGGGCAGCCCCTGCCATGGAGGGCCTGGGCTTTTTAGCAGGGTCCTTCCCCTTCTTCTTACCCAGTGCCCAGAGTGCCTGGTGGGTGGACAGCACAGCCCACTGGGGGGGCAGAGAGCTCTGTGTGCTGCCCTCGCCTGCGGGTACCTCCCCCAAAGCTCCCATTGGCTGTGGTTCCCCATTCCCGGCCAATGGGAGCTATGGGGGGCGATGCCTGCAGACGGGGGCATGACAGTGTGAAATGGGGCAGATTGAACTGTTTTTGTGCACTCAAGGAATTCCAGGGGAAGGAGAGAAGGGCGAGGACTGGGTGTGTGCAGACATAATCTCTGATTTTGCCACTTCCCTCTCAAATCTCCTCAAATGTTGCCCTTCGATCAAATTCTTGAAAAATCAGTTGCTATTAAATCCTTGGTTTCAGAGTAGCAGCCGTGTTAGTCTGTATTCGCAAAAAGAAAAGGAGTACTAGTGACACCTTAGAGACTAATCAATTTATTTGAGCATAAGCTTCCGATGAAGTGAGCTGTAGCTCACGAAAGCTTATGCTCAAATAAATTGGTTAGTCTCTAAGGTGCTACAAGTACTCCTTTTCTTTTTATTAAATCCTTGCAAATCTTGCCCCCCTTTTCTCTTTAATCACCAAAATTTATATGAAATCCACTCACGTTTTTAACCTTTACCTTATATCAACTATTGGTATAAAATTCCTCATACATATCCACTTTCCTCTAATTTGTGACAGTGGATCTCAAATTGCAGTAGAGACTCATGCATTTAGCTTCAGAGGTCCCAGGTTCACTCCCGCCCACTGATGACTGGGGTCTGTCAGTGTTACACTACTGGAGTAGAGTTGAAGGAGCTTGTGTCTGCAGTGCCTGGGGGTACTCTGCCTTTCCCAGATAGAAGGTATTTGTGTGTTGCCAGTTCCTGGGAAGCTTGGGTGAAGCTCAGTTTTGGAGCCTGAATTCTCAGGCCACCAAGAGGAGGAGCTTTTCCTTTCCATTTAGATCCCTTCAAACTAGATCCACAACGTCAGCTGGCCCTGACCAGGGTGAGCCAGATGAGGGCCCTGGCTATGCCTGGAAAGGACAGTAAATGCCTAGCAAAAAGAAAAGGAGGACTTGTGGCACCTTAGAGACTAACAAATTTATTTGAGCGGAAGCTTTTGTGAGCTACAGCTCGCGTCATCGGATGCATGCAGTGGAAAATACAGTGGGGAGACTTTATATACACAGAGAACATGAAACAGTGTGTGTTACCATACACACTGTAACAAGAGTGATCAGGTAAGGTGAGCAATTACCGGGGGGGGGGGGGGCGGGGGAACCTTTTGTAGTGATAATCAAGGTGGGCCATTTCCAGCAGTTGACAAGAATGTGTGAGGAACAGTGGGGGGGGGAATAAACATGGGGAAATAGTTTTACTTTGTGTAATGACCCATCCACTCCCAGTCTTTATTCAAGCCTAAGTTAATTGTGTCCAGTTTGCAAATTAATTCCAATTCAGCAGTCTCTCGTTGGAGTCTGTTTTTGAAGTTTTTTTTGTTGAAGAATTGCCAATTTTAGGTCTGTAATCGTGTGACCAAAGAGATTGAAGTGTTCTCCGACTGGTTTTTGAATGTTCTAATTCTTGACATCTGATTTGTGTCCATTTACTCTTTTACGTAGAGACTGTCCAGTTTGGCCAATGTACATGGCAGAGGGGCATTGCTGGCACATGATGGCATATATCACATTGGTAGATGTGCAGGTGAACGAGCCTCTGATATGATTAGGCCCTATGGTGGTGTCTCCTGAATAGATATGTGGACACAGTTGGCAACGGGCTTTGTTGCAAGGATAGGTTCCTGGGTTAGTGTTTTGTTGTGTGGTGTGTGGCTGCTGGTGAGTATTTGCTTCAGGTTGGGGGGCTGTCTGTAAGCAAGGACTGGCCTGTCTCCCAAGATCTGTGAGAGTGATGGGTCATCCGTCAGGATAGATTGTAGATCCTTGATGATGCATTGGCGAGGCTTTAGTTGGGGGCTGAAGGTGATGGCTAGTGGCGTTCTGTTATTTTCTTTGTTGGGCCTGTCCTGTAGTAGGTAATTTCTGGGTACTCTTCTGGCTCTGTCAATCTGTTTCTTCACTTCAGCAGGTGGGTATTGTAGTTGTAAGAACACTTGATAGAGATCTTGTAGGTGTTTGTCTCTGTCTGAGGGGTTGGAGCAAATGCGGTTGTATCGTAGAGCTTGGCTGTAGACAATGGATCGTGTGGTGTGGGCTGGATGAAAGCTGGAGGCACGTAGGTAAGCATAGCGGTCAGTAGGTTTCTGGTATAGGGTGGTGTTTGTGTGATCATCGCTTATTAGCACCATAGTGTCCAGGAAATGGATCTTTTGTGTGGACTGGTCCAGGCTGAGGTTGATGGTGGGATAGAAATTGTTGAAATCATGGTGGAATTCCTCAAGGGCTTCTTTTCCATGGGTCCAGATGATGAAGATGTCATCAGTGTAGTGCAAGTAGAGTAGGGGCATTAGGGGATGAGAGCTGAGGAAGCGTTGTTCTAAGTCAGCCATAAAAATGTTGGCATACTGTGGGGCCATGCGGGTATCCATAGCAGTGCCGCTGATTTGAAGGCATACATTGTCCCTAGATGTGAAATAGTTATGAGTGAGGACAAAGTTCAGCCACCAGGTTTGCCGTGACATTATCAGGGATAGTGTTCCTGACGGCTTGTAGTCCATTTTTGTGTGGAATGTTGGTATAGAGGGCTTTATATCCATAGTGGCTAGGATGGTGTTTTCAGGAAGATCACCGATGGATTGTAGTTTCCTCAGGAAGTCAGTGGTGTCTCAAAGATAGCTGGGAGTGCTGGTAGCGTAGGGCCTGAGGAGAGAGTCTACATAGCCAGACAATCCTGCTGTCAGGGTGCCAATGCCTAAGATGATGGGGCGTCCAGGATTTCCAGGTTTATGGATCTTGGGTAGCAGATAGAATACCCCTGCTCGGGGTTCTAGGGGTGTGTCTGTGCGGATTTGTTCATTTGCTTTTTCAGGGAGTTTCTTGAGCAGATGGTGTAGTTTCTTTTGGTAACCCTCAGTGGGATCAGAGGGTAATGGCTTGTAGAAAGTGGTGTTGGAGAGCTGCCTAGCAGCCTCTTGTTCATATTCCGACCTATTCATGATGATAACAGCACCTCCTTTGTCAGCCTTTTTGATTATGATGTCAGAGTTGTTCCTGAGGTTGTGGATGGTGTTGTGTTCTGCATGGCTGAGGTTATGGGGCAAGTGATGCTGCTTTTCCACAATTTCAGCCCGTGCACATCGGCAGAAGCACTCTATGTAGAAGTCCAGTCCACCCACTCTTAAACCGCTCCCAATTCAGTGATCTCTCCTGCAACCAAACTCCCACGACCCACACACACACTCCTAAAAAGCCTGCATGGGTGAGTTTATTTTCCCTTGTACTGCGTTGAATGCTACAGGATTCAGCTGGCCCTTACATTGCTGCCCACATCAACTGCTCCCCTGTGAAAACCAGAGGTTAAATGGAGAGGGAGACGATGGGGCTCTCAACTGGAGAGTCGGATCTCCACCCAGATTCGCTATAGTTCCAGCTCATGGTGCTCACTGAAAGAATTTTGACTCTAGATCCCTTTTGTACAGTTTATTAAAATGAACCAATACAATCACGAATACAGCTCACTAAGACAAAATTACTATGAACACCAGTCAGCAAACTCAGGGTGAAACAATACTGTCATCATAATAGGATCAAATCAGTGAGTTAACAATGATATTATATTGGAACCAGATCACCAGCTTAAGCAAATCATCAGATTAATACAGCAGAAAATCAACCCTTATAAATCCTAAAACAGAGAACTGAAACCAACCAGTGCAATCCAGACTGAGCTAATTGAATATTTCAATACTGAAAACAAATTATTGCTTCCTTTTTAAGCCATAACCTCAGAGCCAATTAAAGCCTCCACCTCACTGCAACACAGACATAGACCTTATTGAGACTCTTATAAGCAGAAGCTTAAAAGGTCTCAATGAGCAAATTATATTCAACAGTTTAGTTTCTTTGAACCCTTTCACAGACGACGAATGAGCAATTAATGACATAATAGAGCAGCAATTTAGGGATATTTAGATTTGGGGAACTACTCTTTCTCATGTCTTCCTCATGTATTTCTCTCTCTTGCGCACGTGCGCAAACACACACACACACAGCCACCCCCACTACACTAGAAAGTCTGTTCTGTTAATGAAGACAAAAAATAGAAAAAAGAACCTTAATTTTCTAAATTGACAAGGGATTGGAATTCTGCAGCCCTCTCTGTGACGTTATTGACATGAACCGTGACCATATAGATCATTGTGGCAACCAAGGTCCTATAGTTGCATCAAATCTTGTACAAAGGAGGTCAAATAAAGTATCTATGGAAAGGTTGTAATTTGCTGATTATGATTATCCTGTCTGTATGTGTATCAGTTGTGGCAGAGCTCTGACCTTGTCCCCGTGGGTCCCGCACTTCTAGGCAGTTTATGCTAGCCTCAGAGGCTCACTGCAACGCTCTATGTAGCCCTTCTCTCTCTAGGGCCAGGGATACAGTCTACTGAGCCCTTTTCATCATTAGCCAGTAATGGAGGTTGGTGAGAGAATTCCCATAGTCTCTGTTGCTCCTACAGCCTCATGCCAAAACAGTTTAGCCTCCTGTCCTGACAGGGGCCTGTTTTCCCCTCCCAGGAGGTGTTTCTGTAGTGGTGTGTTGGGAGGAACCCGGGTCCACCCTCTACTCCGGGTTCCGGCCCAGGGACCCTAATGGTCGCAGCTGTTGGCAGCCAACCTTTTACTGCCAGAGTTGCTACATTTCCCTGGGCCACTTCCCCACAGCTCTCCTGCTTTTCCCTTACCAATGACTTAAGGGTGTCTTCATTAACCAGCCCTTCAGCCACACTTCCTCTCCTCTGGCTCTTCTCTGCATGACTGGAGTAAGCCCTTTTATATGATCAGAGGGGCCTTAATTAGAGTCAGGTGGTCACATTAGCTTAATGGCCTCATCTGACTCTTTGCAGGTTAATTGGAGTCATTAGCCTGGAGCAGCCCCTGCTCTAGTCAGCCAGGGAACAGAAACCTGTTCATCCAGTGGCCAGTAGATCTATCTTTGGTTCCTCTGCTGAACCTAACTGGCCTGGAGGGAGGAGGGAGATTTCTGCTGCTGGGCCTTGGGTTCTCGCTGCCACCACTACTCCAGCTGCTCCCCTGGTTGGGCCAGACACCACCCACCCCCCTTCTCTGCTACCTGGTTGCTGGCTAGCTGCTGGACCCCCCCCCCACCCTTGGGTGCTGTTACTGGTCCAACTACAGCCCCTTGGGGGGGGACTGCTGGCCCGTTCCCCAGAGGGGGGGAGTAAGAGACCCCTACCCCAGCCGTTGCTGCTGTGGACGCCGCCACCACCATCACCACCTGTGAGGGGTTCTTTCTGCCTGCCTGGCCACCGGACTGCCGCCTGGAACTGCTGGACCCCGAAGGAAGAGGGGAAGAGGCCATCTGTTGCTGGGGGAGTGCACAGGGACTCTGCAGACCATTGTGGAGGGGGCCTTAAGGCTGAGTAACTTTTGAATTGTGCTCTTGTGGTGGGGGTTTTGACTGTGCTTGTGGGGACACAGGGTGTGTGGCGTGGAGCCTGCCCCCAGTCCATCTGTGTGTCCCCCCCAACCCCCACCACGACCGCCATCGCTGCCCCCTCCATCACCCCCAGTGGACACTTACCATCTGCCTCAAGCTTCTGCCTCTGGGACTCCGCTGCTTGCTTGGCTTGCCGTGCCTTTTCACCACCTTTTGGGCCTGAAGCAGCAGCCAGCCCGCACTGACTCTTTGCAAGCGCACGTGCCCCTGGACTGACCCCCTTCAGCAAGCCCCCAGGTTTGTCCCTTGTTACCTGCCCCATTTTGCTCCTTGCAGCCTTTTTGCCCTCCCTTTTACCCCAGCACCTCGCTAGCTTCAGTTTGTTTGCCTGCCCTGCCCTTTTCCCTCTGCAGCTTTTGTTTGTTTGCCCCGCCCCGGCCTCTGAAGCTAGCTCCTTGGTTCCCTGTCCTACCTCCAGCCTGGTTCTCCCCCCTCCCCACGTGGTACCCCTGCCCTGATTGGCCCCTTACTCAGTGCGCCCATGCCCCCTCCCATGCGCTTGTGCCCTTCCCCTGTTTGAGTTTGCCCCTATCTCACTGCACCCCCCCCCAACGTTGTTATGACCCCCTTCCCCTAGTGCAGCTAGAGGAGCCGGATTCCTATCCTGAGTCAGTGACTGTACCCCACAAGCCCTTGATAGCCCCCCTGTCCAGCCCACCCTTTTTGGCGCCCTCCTCCCCTCCCTGCAGCCAAGTGGGGAGGAGTGGTCGACCTGCCTCCCCTTTCCCCTCCTCTCGCTGGTGTTTTCCCCTCCCTCCCTGCTCATTATGGCGGGGGACACAGCGGGTGGGGCCCCTCCAGCAGCCGCAGCTGCCCCTCCCATGCCTGCCCCTCCGTCAAACCTCTACCTCAACTGCCGCTGCGAAACCACCTGCCACCACTCCTGCTGGGGCACCAGCAGCGGTGGGCACCAGAGTGACCTCCGCTGTTGCCACATCCCTCACCCCCTCAGATTCTGGTGGAGCCCCCCCAGCTGGCGGGAAAGGCCAGTCCCCCCCAGGGACTGCAGGGATGTGCCCCCCCGTTACACCCCACACCCCCTAGTCTTTTTAATTCCTGCTATCCTCAGCACCTCCTTCAGTAAGCGACGCTCAGAATCCCACCCCTGATCAGAGTGTATCCGGGCTGGGCATCCATAATCTGAGAAATATTTCTCCCACAATACTCGAGCGACCGTGGTGGCCCTCTGATCACATGTGGGATATGCCTGCGCATATCGTGTAAAATGGTCAGTCACTACTAGAATGTTTCCAACATTCCTCCTGTCTACTTCTAGAGACAAGAAATCAATGCATACCAGTTCCAAAGGTTTGTTGCTGGTGATGTTCTTGAGATATGCAGCCCTAGTGGGCAAAGTTTTCCTTTGAACACATCAAGCGCAGGTTTCACATTTCCTGCGAACATCTTCAGCCATCCGGGGACAATAGAACCTACTACGAATAAGTTCTGGGGTCCTCTCCATCCCTAGATGTCCAAAGTCATCATGCAGGGCCCTGATGGCCAGGGCTCTGTACTCTTTTGGCAGCACTAGCTGTGCTCACTGCTTTTGTAAAGGGTCGGTGGTCATTCGGTGTAGCAGTTTAAGTTTGGTCCATTCTCTCAATAGTAATTTACCCTCTGGGTTAGGTGAGACAACCGCAGCTGGGCTTCGCCCCTCCCTTTTGGCAAGTAATGTATCACAAATGTCAACATCTTGCAGCTGGGCTTCTTGCCAATCAGCCGCTTTGAGCATGGGCAATGGAGATTGGTCCAAAGCTAGAAAGTTCACAGAGGCAGAAGGCATGCATTCAGGGGGCAGGCCCAGAGCTTCTGCAATACATCCCTGAAGGCTCTAATGGGCCTCCGGCTCTTGACGACTCACACTGCAAATAGCTGTCACTCCATCCATGGGTATCACAGAGACTTCTGGTGCCTGAGGATGCCTGGACAGTGCATCCACATCTACATTGCTTCTCCCTGATTGATATTGAATGCTGAAGTCATAGCTAGCCAAAGCAGCATCCCATCTTTGCCCTGTAGCATCCTGCTTAGCACTTGTTAACATGTAAGTCAGTGGATTGTTGTCTGTCCAAACCTGGAACTGAGCACCATACAGGTAGTCTTGAAATTTCTCAGTAATGGCCCATTTCAAGGCCAAGAACTCCAGCTCGTGGGTGGGATAGTGAGTTTCACTATCAGATAGTCCTTGGCTGGCAAAGGCTACAGGTTTACATTTGCCTTCCACTTCCTGATACAGACCCTCCAAATTGGCATCAGTATGCAGGATAAATGGTTTGCTGGGGTCAGCAAAGACTAGGACTGGAGCATGAGTTAGGCAAGTAATTATTTCTTGAAATGACCTCTAACATCTCTCATCCCACCATGGCCCAAACGGTTCAAAGGGGCCATAGTGTCCCTGCACAGGAGGCTTTGGGGACCTCCCCTTGTTCTTGGTCTTAGATTTGTTTTTTCCAGGCTGGTATCCCCTGGTAAGATCACTCAGAGGCTTTACAGTCATAGCATAGTTCTTCACAAATCTGTGGTAGTAGCCACTAAATCCAAGAAAGGTCTTGAGTTCTCTGTAGTTACTTGGATGTGGCCAGGTAGTGAGTGCTTCTATTTTATCAGGATCAGTACTCACACCCTCTTGGGACACGATGTGACCCACATACTTCACTGAGGTTCGGCAGAACTGGCATTTATCTATTGAGAGCTTCAAACCATAGTCCTCCAACCTATCAAGCACTTTAAGAATTCTTTCCTCATGCTCCTCCAAGGTTCTTCCAAACACAATCAGGTCATCCAAATAAACTACCACTTGCAGTAAATTCATGTCTCCCACTACTTTCTCCATAAGACGTTGAAATGTGGCAGGCTCTCCCAGAATCCCCTGGGGCATGCATTCAAACTGATAAAACCCTATTGGGCAGATGAAGGCTGTCTTTTCCTTATCTCCTTCTCCCAGGGGGATCTGGTAGTATCCACTCCAGAGATCCAACACAGAGAACCACTGGCTTCCCAGCAAGCAATCTAAGGCATCTTGGATTCGAGGCATAGTGTACTGGTCAACCACAGTATGCTGTTTAGGGTGCAGTAGTCAATACACATCAGTATTTTCCCATTCTTTTTCTGGACCACCACAATGGGTGAGGCTGCGGGACTCTGTAATGATGCCATTCGCAGCCAACTCTTGATGATGATGTCGCACATCTTCCATCTCAGACAGGGCAATCCTCCTAGATCTCTCCCTAAAAGGTCGAGAGTCATGTAGTCTGATGTTGTGCTCTACTCCTTTTGCACATCCCACTCATGCAGTGAGAACACTTTGGATCTTTCACAAAGTTTCTTCCTCAGGCGATCTTTCCACTCCTCAGACAATGGTGAATCTCCAAAGTCAAACTTTGCCGGAACTTCTATTGCCGGAACTTGAGTTTCACACTGGGGTTTTACAATCGACTCGGGCTCAAAGAGGTCTGCTATCTTTTGTCCTTGCTTCACAACAACATCATGACTTGTTTCATTAACAATCAGTATAGTCACCTTTTCCTGGGCTTCAAGAGGTAGGGTTATGACTCCACTGGGGATCAGCACTCCTTCAGGGAGCTCTCCTCCCATCGTCTGCTCTATCACTGTTAATGCCCCTTTACTGCCTTTCAGCCAGATACTCATGACAAGCACCTCTTGCTCCGTCCTTGCATGCACTACTAAGGGGGTCGTGCCCCAATCAGTAGCTCAGATGTCTCCTTTTTAGCGCTCTCGGTTTTCCTATAGGCTTCAGCACAAAGCATATGGATCATCAGGGTATTCAGGTATTGGTCCCCAGCCCATCATCTGCAGTAGTCTGTGAGTACTTTGAAGAGGCTGGAGTTGGTCCCTATCAGCACAGACACATCAGAGGCATATTAAGGCAGCTGTGTCTACCTCTTCTTAGTCCAGCAACTCCTCTGGGAATTCCAGGTGCACTATGACATGCCCTTGGTAAGGGTATTCATTCACGCTGAGGCCACACAGACCAAGGCCAGTCAGTGGCTGTATAGGCAGGTGTCTAAGCATGTGTTGGTAGAATGACTGAAATATAATAGTCACTTGAGATCCAATGTCAAGCACTGCTTTACACTCCGCCCCTTCAATCCTCACCGTGACCTCTGCTTGAGGCCCTATCAGTCCTGTGGGGATTCCAGATGGACAGTCTTTTCTGAGGGAATCTTCAAATCCTGCAGGCCTGGGTGGTCCCCGTCCCCAGACCCTCTGGTAGTTACTGGCAGAGGTGCAAGTAAGCTGGTACGCCCTGGTACGCATACGGGCAAAAGCCCGTGCGTCATACCAGGGCAGACTGGCTTCCCCAGGCGGCAATTTAAAGGGCCTGGGGCTCCCAGCAGCGGCTGGAGCCCCGGGCCCTTTAAATTTCCACCAGAGCCCCGCTGCTGGAGCCCTGGGGTAGCGGCGGTGGGGCTCCAGCGGCTATTTAAAGGGCCCACGCTCGGAAGGGGCCCTGGCCGCACTTCTCCGCCCCCAACTCTCTCCTATGGGGGCAGAAGCTTGGTGCTGCCTTCTCCCGGGGCTCTGTCCTGCTGCTGCAGGGCAGGCTCCGCTGGCAGCCCAGTTCCCCCCTCCCCCGCCTCTTCACAGAATCACAGAATACCACAGTTGGAAGGGACCTCAGGAGGTCATCTAGTCCAACCCCCTGCTCAAAGCAGGATGAATCCCCAATTTTTGCCCCAGATCCCAAATGGCCCCCTCAAGGATTGAACTCACAAGCCTGGGTTTAGCAGGCCAATGCTCAAACCACTGAGCTATCCCTCTTCCCCCAGTGTGCTGCGTTCCCCCTCCCCCTCTCACTCTCTCTCCCTGCTGCCAATCAGCTGTTTGCTGGCATGAGGAAGCAGACAAGAGATGGGGGCGGGGCCTTGGGGAAGGGGGTGGAATCCGGGCATACGCCCTGCAGCCCCTTGCTGTGAGCTGCTGTCATAAATATAAAGGGAAGGGTAAACACCTTTAAAATCCCTCCTGGCCAGAGGAAAAATCCTTTCACCTGTAAAGGGTTAAGAAGCTAGGACAACCTCGCTGGCACCTGACCAAAATGACCAATGAGGAGACAAGATACTTTCAAAAGCTGGGAGGAGGGAGAAAAACAAATGGTCTGTGTCTGTCTGTGATGCTTTTGCCGGGGACAGAACAGGAATGGAGTCTTAGAACTTTAGTAAGTAATCTAGCTAGATATGCGTTAGATTATGATTTCTTTAAATGACTGAGAAATTAAGTTGTGCTGAATAGAATGAATATTCCTGTCTGTGTGTCTTTTTGTAACTTAAGGTTTTGCCTAGAGGGATTCTCTATGTTTTGAATCTAATTACCCTGTAAGGTATTTACCATCATGATTTTACAGAGGTGATTCTTTTTACTGTTTCTTCTATTAAAATGTTTCTTTTCAAGAACTGAATGCCTTTTTCATTGTTCTAAGATCTAAGGGTTTGGGTCTGTGGTCACCTATGCAAATTGGTGAAGATTTTTACCAAACCTTCCCCAGGAAGTGGGGTGCAAGGGTTGGGAGGATTTTGGGGGGAAAGACGTTTGTACCTTGGGGAAGTTTTAACCTAAGCTGGTAAAAGTAAGCTTAGGAGGTTTTCATGCAGGTCCCCACATCTGTACCCTAGAGTTCAGAGTGGTGAAGGAACCTTAACAGCCGCTCAGGGCAGGGAGCTGGGAAAGACCCCAGCCCACACCCCCAGTCCTGACTCCTGCACCCTCCCACACCCCATGCCCTGACTCCTGCACACACCCCCACACATCCCCACTCCCACCCTGAGCACCAAACAGGAGCTCCTGCATCCTTCCCCACCCCACATACCCACCTGCACCCCTCACATCGAATGGGAGCTGCCCCAGGTAAGCGCTCCACACCCCAACCTCCTGCCCCAACCCTGAGCCCCCTTCCTCATTCTAGCTCCTAGACAAACCCTGCACCCCAACCCCCAGCCTGCTCCTGCACCCTAACTCCCTCCCAGACCCTGCATCCCCAGCCCTGTTCTCAGTGCACCCCCACCCTCAGCTTGGTGCAGAGAGAGACAAAGAGAATGGGCTAGAACCAGGGAGAAGGTAGGTACCCGCTCTATGTGGGCAGGGGTATGTGTGGAGGATCCTGTTTACCTCCTCCCCAGCCCTGCTGCCCTTGCAGTTTACCCCTAGCCCCTCCCTTGCTCCAAGGACCAACCCTAGCTCCTGCCCCACTGTGTTTTTGACCCCAGCCCCTGCCTTGCTCCAGTCAGCAGGGACTAATTCTCCCCCCATGCCTCACTGTGCTCATCTTGCCCCGGCCCCTGCCTCGCTCCAGCTGGGGACCAATCCTTCCCCCCCCCCCCCAACCACCATGCCCCGCTGTGCTCTTTCCCCAGGGGGGGCCCTCAAATATGTTTGGCGCCAGGCCCACAAAAAGTTAATCCAGCCCGGGCCCTTTAAATTGTCCCCGGAGCCTTGTTGCCAGAGCCCTGGGGTAGCGGCAGCGGGGCTCCGGTGGCAAGTTAAAAGGCTGGGGCGGTGGCTCCAAGCCCTTTAAATCACCCCCGAACCTCAGGGCTCTCAGTTGCCTCTGCAGCTGGGAGCTCAGGGGGTGATTTAAAGGGCCCAGGGCTCCCAGCTGCTGCTCCCACAGCCCTAGCCCCAGGCCCTTTAAATCCTGATTTAAAGTGCCTGGGGATTTAAAGGCCCCGCCTCTTCCGGTTAAGGCCCCCCCCCCATCAGGACTCCGGAGTACCAGTAAGTCCTTTAAGTTACTTTCACCCCTGGTTACTGGATCTCTCCCAGCTGATCCTCCGTTTTCCATACACTAAGGAGGGATTCTCTTCATTACTGCACTTGGAAGCCCTGTGTCCATCCTGACCACATTGGTAGCAGAAGAATTGCCTTTTCCCCCTTTGCCTGGGTGGGGTGGTGGCTCTAAGTGCTGGCTTCTCCATCGCCACAGTTTGAGGCTCCTTATTCCTGGAAGTCTTAGCTCAGTCAATGGCGCTTTGCAGCTCAGCTATCAGTTCCGTCAGGGCCTGCATTTGTTGGGCAAGTTCCTCTGGGGTGCTCATCATCAGTACACTGGCTGTTTGCAGTGGCTGGCTGGCTCTGAGGTTTGGGCTTCCCAAAACTCGCTGGCAGCCTGCCTTTCTTCCTCCTCTCTGACCTCTTATCAGCTGGGAGTAACTTGGGGGATGTTTCTGTCGTTCTTTTAGCCAGAGATGAAGAAGAATCGGGTTCTGATACTGAGTTCCTCTCATGAGTTGAGCCAGTCTAGTCCAATCCATCTGCTCAGCAGTCACTGCTTCCCTCATGATAGCTCTCTGAAGCAGTCTCTCCAGACTCTGTATGTAGGCTGAAGCCTTCTTGCCCCATTGCTGTCAGGAATTAAGGAACTTGCAGTAGCTGTCTTCAGGGCCCTCTATGCTCCCAAAGTGTGATCAAGGGCCTCTAGGCAGTCCTTCACACTGACCCCAGGGTCAATGAGCTTCACAGTGCGAATCACATCTAATGCTGGGGCGCCAAGGCTCTCTATTAGACATCTTTGCTTTTCTGCATTTGGTACGGCCCATGCTTGCAGCATTTCAGTGGTATGCTCTAACGAGGGTTCAAACTCCTCCTCCCCAGTAAATAACCTTAACTTACAACAAGAGTTTTGATGCAGCATGGGACAGCACAACCTTTTCCAGTGCTTTTGCCCAATCATCGGCTGAGGCTGCAGCCTCTGAGCTAGAAGCTGCAGAGCCGGGGCCCAACAAACCTGACAAATTAGCCATTATGCAAACAGTAATTTCCTCAAAATATAAGCACACTTGTTTCCCAATGTAGTAGATCACTCAGTGGGTGCTTGTGAGGGATACTTACCCAGGGATCCTGGACAAGCCCCCAGAAATGTAACCCTTCTGCCCATCAGAGTTGGTAGCAACAAGGGCCGGGTTCAGTATCTAGGGGTTCCGTTCCAATAACACAATGCAAAACTGCCTCGAGCCCCCATCCAGTGACCTCCCCCCCGGGCGCCTCTAAGAGGCAATACTTCCCCTCTCGCAAGCACAGAGTCTGAGTGTAGCAAAAGCCTTTTAATAACAGAGAGAAACAATGTGGCATTATGTTGGGGAACCACCACCAACAGGATTCATAACACAAACCATGAGCAAAAACCCATCCCAAGCAAATTGGGCCATGTACTTTCCATTTGGTTCTTGAGTCCAACAACCCAAAAGTCACCCAAAGTCCCAAAAGTCCAACAACCCCAAAGTCTTTGTCCTTGGTGAGTCCAGAGTTCAAAAGTTCATCTGCAGAGTTTTACCGCCCCCCCCCACCTGTGTGGAAATGGCGGGGGGGAGGAAAGGGGCACCTTAGGTGCTCTGACAGCCGACTGCCCCGCCTCTCCATGGGTTTCTGCTGCAGCCTTCACCACCAGCCACTCCTCTCTACCAGCTGCTCCTCTCCAGTAACTGGCCTGCAAGCCACTCCGCCAGCTGCTCCTCCCCAGTAGCCATCCTGCAAGCCACTCTGTCAGCTACTCCTCTCCGGTAGCTGTCCTGCAAGTCATTCACCAATATATCTTCAGGGCCCCTACTACTTAACACAGTACTCAGTGACTTCAGCTCTTAGTAGGGGAGCCTGAGTGCTGGTGCACCATTGGACCAAAGTGAATTCAGCTCTACAATCTGTAACCAGACTCCTAGCAGAATCAAAATGAGCTCTGTTATTACACAGTGGAGAGTGGCTGTGCAGTTAGCACACAGGACCCTGAAAAGGGGCCCATACCACAAGGTACAAATTCCTGCCCCCACCCTCTATCCATTCACTAAGTTTTGGAACCCATGTCCCTTGCCTAGCAAGTGCTACTTAGTTGATGGCGAGTCCCTCCATCATAACAAAAAGCCAACTACAGTTCCACTGCCCTTGATTCACATAATCAGGATAATAACACTTTATTCTTCCTTCCCCAATAACAAAGAAACTGGGGATCCCACAGCAGCCAAAGTGACCATCTAGACAGGGTGGGTGTGCCTATGCAAATGAGATCAGCCCCTGAAGCTCTTTTCCACAACCCGCCACAACTCACCACCAGATGTCACAGTAGAGCTCATCCTGACTCTGCTTACATCTTGTTGAAACGGAACCCCTATGTACTGAACCCTGCCCTTGCTGCTGTCAACTCTGCCGGGGAGAAGGGTTCC
Source organism: Natator depressus (assembly GCF_965152275.1). Taxonomy (NCBI): domain Eukaryota; kingdom Metazoa; phylum Chordata; order Testudines; family Cheloniidae; genus Natator; species Natator depressus. The sequence continues at coordinate 40,209,650 of NC_134241.1, read as the reverse complement.
AGTGGGGATGCTGAAAGCTGTTCCCATGTGTTTGGTTGTTATTACTACTTCAAGCCAGGGGTTAAAGCCACACCCCCTGCACTCCTAGTTTCAGCACCGATGCTCCGAAACCTCCTGCAGGCACTTTTGCAGGCAGGGGGCAGATTCCAAGGGGCTGCCAGATCAGATTCTCCCCGGGGACATTTGTGCAGAGTCACTTTTCTACCTCTCCCCCACAGGATCCCCCAAGTCTCTCTTAGTCTGTTGACAAAGCCCAGGGCTGCCTGAGGGGCTAATTTCAGCAGGAGAAACCCCTCTGCCAACCCTCTGCCAGCAGGAGAAACCCCTCTGCCAACATCAACTTCAGAGCCAGAGACTCCAAGTAGTCCAGAAAGACCTCAGGGAAAGTGCTGGGGACAGGCAGGAAAGTAACTCTCTGCACCAGGGGTCCTGCCCTCTCGCAGCCCCTGAGAAACTGCTTCCTCGCTGTTCATGAACCTGCAGGAAGAATGGGAGCTGAGTGAACAGTGATGAAGCCCCTGTCCTCGCTCTGTCTCCAGCTCTGGTCAGAGATGGGAACCCTATGGGGGTTTCCCCTTGGTATGTCTAGAGGCGTCAGGAAGGGGAGGGATGAAAAATAAGGCCAGGAATGGAGCGGGGGAAGACAGTGTGAAATGGGGTAGATTGAACTGTCTCTGTGCACTCAAGAAATTCCAGGGGAAGGAGAAAAGGGCAGGGAGAGGAGTGGGTGTGTGCGGACATAGTCTCTAGCTATCCATGCTTGATTTTATTATCCCATGAGACTTTCCTGTCTAATTATCTGCTATTACCATCAAATCTCCTCAAATGTTGATCAAATTCTTGAAAAATTCACTACTATAAAATCCTTGCAAATTTTGCCCCCTTTTCTCTTTAATCACCAAAATTTATATGAAATCCACTCAAGTTTTTAACCTTTACCTTATATCAACTATTGGTATAAAATTCCTCATACATATCCACTTTCCTCTAATTTGTGATAGTGGATCTCAAATTGCTCATATTTGCATCCTTTTCTTTTTAATCGTTAAACAGAGCTATCAAATTTCAGATTTTGCCGTTTCCCATATAATTATCAAATATTGATTTTTTAAAAAATTCCTTTCATATTTTGAGGTGTTCCCTGGGTTTTTTAATTGCCGCTCTTCTTTTCTGAGAGGGAGTCCATGCTTCTTAGGCCTCAGTTGAAGTATGTCCAGTTCTGGGCACCACATTTCAGGAAAGATGTAGACAAGTTGGAGGAAGTCCAGAGAACAGCAACAAAAATGACTAAAGGTCTAGAAAACATGAGCTATGAGGGAAGATTGATAAAAAATGGGTGTGTTTAGTCTGGAGAAGAGATGACTGATCGGGGACATGATAACAGTTTTCAGGTACATAAAAGGTTATTACAAGGAGGACGGAGATAAATTATTCTTAATCGGAGGATAGGACAAGAAGCAATGGTCTTAAATTACAGCAAGGGTGGTTTAGGTTGGACATTAGGAAAAATTTCCTATGTCAGGGTGGTTAAGCACTGGAATAAATTTCCCAAGGAGGTTGTGGAATCTCTGTCACTGGAGGTTTTTAAGAGCAGGTTAGACAAACATCTGTCAGGGATGGTCTAGATTATATTTATGAGTGCAGGGGGCTGGACTAGATGACCTCTCAAGGTCCCTTACAATTGTATGATTTTCCATATTGGAGGCTGCGGCGGAGAGTGTGTGGTTAAATCCCCCCCGCCCCCCTGCCTCTTCTGATCGAATCCATTTCCCCTCCCGCAGCAGATATCCAGTCTGTGAGAGTGGCCAATGCCAGAAATAGTAAAGGAAACTCTAACCCCTGCCCCACCCACTGCACAATGACCCTTTCCATACATTATTACATGGGAACAGTCCCTCATGAACCCCCAGCCACGGAGCAGTTTGAGACATGAAGCGTGATGGTTAGCCCATCCCTTTAATTTTCATTGTGATATGCAGATTTTAATGTTCCTTTTACCAGGCCAGAATAGACACCAGGGCAGAGACTCCTGCCACCTCCCAGAGGTTAGGAAAGTTACATGTTACTGATGGGGAAACTGTGGCATGGAACCAGTAAGTGATTTGCCCAAAGTCTCAGAGCTGGGAAGAAACATAGGGGCTTAGAAAGGCCATAACCACATCACTCCCTCTCCTCCCAAATGTTTCCCTTCCCAGGGCCAGACAAGCTGCTCCCTGGGCCCAGAGTTAAGCATAGAACCCAGGAGTCCTGGCTCCCAGCCCCACCCTCCCCCCAGTTTAACACACTAAACCCCATTCCTCTCCCCAGCTGGTCATAGAACCCAGTAATCCTAATTCTCTGCACCTCCTGCTGTAACCCCACTGACCTCCACACTCATCCCTGCGATAGAACCCAAGAGTCCTGAAGCCCAGCCCAGCTGCTGTAACCCACTAGACCCCACTTCCCTCCCAGAGCCAGGGAGAGAACCCAGCCCCCCTACCCTAATGCACTAGACCCTCTCCCACTGTTTCAGTGGTCCCTCCCTGAACTATGCATCATGTCTGGTGGGCTGCAGTGGCTCCTGAAAGCAGGACTGGAAGCAGACGGTGTTGCATTCTAGGGTAATTGAGTTTGCAATGCACTAAGTGGTGGAGTTAGGTCAAGTGACTGAAGCCCTGTTGCAGAGACTATAAACAGCTCTACTTAGCAGGGCAAAGCAGAGTCTCATTCCTAGGTGCCTCTCACAGCCTTCTGCATGCTCTGCCAGCTTCTGGCCTGGGCAGTCGGCCACCCTAGAGGAGAGAACAGGTGAGAAACATCTCCCATTGCAAAAACCAGGCAGGTGGTTATTAACTACAATAAACCTGATTTATTCAGCTCCCAACACTCAATAACTAGGAGTCTGGACTCAAAAATCCAGAGGACAGCTTAAAAATCATGAGATGTTTAAAAATGCTACCATTTGGGGGTAATGTTATTTCTTTCTTGGTTTTTCTGAGATTCGTGGGCCATGTTTTCTGCCTGAACTCGAAGGCTAAAAATGGACTTTTTAAAACAAATAAATTAAAGGGGAGATTTTTGTATCACCATATGGCTCCCAGATTGGGGCCCCCTTGTGCCAGGCACTGCAGAGACCAAAAGTGGGGGCCCGGATTCTGCCAGGTGTTGTACAACTCATAGTGAGAGAGAGAGTCCTTGCTTGCCAAGAGCTCTCAGGCAAAATAGACGAAGTGTGGGAGTGTGGTTCCCATTTTACAGATGGGGAAAGTGAGGCATGAAGATGTGATGTAATTTGTCCATGTTTGCACAGAGAATAATGGGGCCAAACTGGGAACTGAATCCAAATTTTCTGAGTATCAGCCTGGCCCTTAACCACAAACCAAGCATTGTTAATTGCACGTGTCAAGGTTCCTTCCCACATCTGTACCCTAGAGTTCAGAATGGGGGACCTGCATGAAAACCTCCTAAGCTTATTTTTACCAGCTTAGGTTAAACTTCCTCAAGGTGCAAACTATTTTCCTTTTTCCCTTTATTGCTGCCACCACCAAGCATCTAACAGATATATAACTGGGAAAGAGCCCGCTTAGAAACATCTTTCCCCCCCAAAATCCTCCCCAAACCCTACCCCCCTTTCTTGGGGAAGGCTTGATAAAAATCCTCACCAATTTGCATCGGTGAACACAGACCCAAACCCTTGGATCTTACGAGCAATGAAAAAGCAATCAGGTTCTTAAAAGAAGAATTTTAATTGAAGAAAAAAAGTAAAAGAATCACCTCTGTAAAATCAGGATGGTAAATACCTTACAGGGTAATCAGATTCAAAACATAGAGAATCCCTCTAGGCAAAATCTTAAGTTACAAAAAGACACAAAAACAGGAATCTACAGTCCATTCAGCACAGCTTATTTTCTCAGACATTTAAAGACAACCAAATCTAACACATATCTAGCTAGATTACTTACTAAGTTCTAAGACTCCATTCCTGTTCTGTCCCCAGCAAAAGCATCACACAGACAGAAAAAGCCTTTGTTTCTCCCCGCCTCCAGCTTTTGAAAGTATCTTGTCCCCTCATTGGTCATTTTGGTCAGGTGACAGCGCGGTTATCCTAGCTTCTTAACCCTTTACAGGTGAAAGGGTTTTTCCTCTGGCCAGGAGGGATTTTAAAGGTGTTTACCCTTCCCTTTATATTTATGACAGCATGGCATACGCCTCAATGGGAAGTTGCAGAATCTCCTTCATTGGAGGATTTTAAGAAGAGATTATACAAACACCTGTCAGAGATGGCCTAGGGATACTTGGTCCTGACGCTCAGTGTCCCTCACTGCCATACCTTTCTATATGATTCTATTGTGTGGTTTTGTGCTGGGTCGTTCCATGCCAAGCTGTTTTGCATAGCGTCACTTTGCACTCTGATGCATTGTTTCATGTTGTATTGTTTTTGCACTGCTTTGTATTGTGTTGGTTTGAGCTGAGCTCTTTTGCAGTGTGTCATTTGCATTGTGCTGAATTGTAAGACTTTGCACTCCTATGTATTGTCACTTTGTGCTGTGGAATGTCATTTGATGCTGACTTGTTAGATGTTATATTGTGGTGTTTTCACTTTTGTTGTTTTTTATATTATATTGCTATGGCATAGAATTATATAGATGTATGGCTACAAGGGACCTGGACAGGTCATCAAGTCCAGCCCTCTCTGCTGAGGTAGGGCCAAGCAGAGGCAATGCGTCAGGTGGGCATGTGGGGTCAAGTGCCCCCAGTAGCCAGCCCAGGCAGGGAGCGGCAGGATGGAGCCGGAGCCGGAGCCGGAGCCAGAGCCTCTTCCAGCCATGGTGGGACGCTGCCCAGTGCAGCACAGCAGCTGCCTGGGAGAGCACCTGGCTGCAGCGACGGTGGGCTGCCCCTGCCCAGACTCTGCTTCCAGGGACAGCGGCCAAGCAAACCAGAGGACCCCACCATCCCTCCGCCATGCTCAGCCCCCTGTCCCTGGAAGCCGAGCCTGGGCACGAAATGGGCTGCCACTGCCACCCCTCCCCAGCCAGGCTCTCTCCCAGGCAGCTGGCTACACTGAACAGAGCAGTACCCGGGAGTAGCAGGAACAGCCGAAGGTGCCGGGGGAGCCAGCACAATGGGAGAACAAAGCTCCTTTTCCCCTCCCCCCACAGGTAACATGGGGAGGGAAGAGCACAGGAGCTCTGGGGTGGGGAGGAGACACATGGGGAGGTCATGTGTCCTACCCTTTAGCTGCTGCCTCCCCAGTATGTATTTACTATATTGTTCAATTTATTAACCTTAATTCAGGCTATTGCAGGTTATATACTATCTGTATTTCATGGCTTTTAAACCAAATGTTGTACTTTTGGATAATGTAATCAATATGCCCAGATGTATAGAAACTCTTTCCTTAACCTGTGTATTTGATCATTTTAATATTTCTGAAACACTAATGAGCTTGTGTGGTGTGAATGAAAAAAACTAGATCAAAGGAACTTTTGTGTAGTAGTCCAGCCTTTGTGAATTCCAATTCCAAGAATCATGGTAACAAACTTTAGCCAGTTATTTTCCCTTTAGCCATGCACCTGTCCATATAATCAGCTGTTCTTAATGGGGGTAGGATTGAGCAATTAGTAAATGAACAAAGCTTCAGGAAAGCTTTACTCTGCCGAAGAGAAGAGTGAGGGGGGTTTGATAGCAGCCTTCAACTACCTGTTGATGGAGCTCAGCTGTTCTCAGTGATGGCAGATAAGAGAACAAGAAACAATGGTCTCAAGTTGCAGTGGGGGCGGTCTAGGTTGGATATTAGGAAAAACAAGGAGGATGGTGAAGCCCTGGAATGGGTTACCTATGGAGATGGCAGAATCTCCATCCTTAGAGGTTTTAAGGCCCGGCTTGACAAAGTATCATAAACACACAGCTAAGGGTAACATAAAATACCTCTTGAGCAGCTGTACTGAATCCTTGCCTGTAAGGGGTTAAGAAGCTCTGATAACCTGGTTGGCACCTCACCAAAAGGACCAATAAGGAAAGAAGATACTTTCAAATCTGGGAGGGCGGTGTTTGTGCTCTCTTTGTTTGTTCCCTCTCTGGACAGAGAGAGAGAGAGAGCAGGCAGGAAAAACATCTCCTGAAAACATACCTGAAATGAGCTTGTAGGATTACAAAAATTGTAGGTAAGGGCAAGGAAATGTTTTAGATTACCTTTTGTTTTAGCTTGTGAATTATCCCTATGCTAAGAGGTCATTTCATTCCTGTTTTGTAATTGGGAAGCAGAGTCAGAGGGGAATCCTCTGTGTTTTAAATCTTTTTATTTACATTGTAAAGTTACCTTCCATCTTGATTTTGCAGGTGTGCTTCTTTTACTTTTTTTTAAAATAAAATTCTTTTAAGAACCTGATTGATTTTCAGTGTCCTAAAAACCAAGGGGTTTGGTCTGTGCTCACACTGTAACCAATTGGTTAGTATATTATTCTCAAGCCTCCCCAGGAAAGGGAGTGAAGGGGCTTGGGGGAGTATTTTGGGGAAATAGGGACTCCAAGTGGCCCTTTTCCTGAATTTTTGTCTAAATCACTTGGTGGTGGCAGCAATACTGTCCAAGGACAAGGAAAGGATTTGTACCTTGGGGAAGTTTTTAACCTAAGCTGGTAGAATTAAGCTTAGGGGGTCTTTTATCCGGGTCCCCATATCTGTACCCCAGAGTTCAGAGTAGGGAGGGAACCCTGACAAAAGCCCTGTCTGGGATGATTTAATTGGGGATTGGTCCTGCTTTGAGCAGGGGGTTGGACTAGATAACCTCCTGAGGTCTATTCCAACCCTAATCTTCTATTATCTGAAGTAGCTGCAAGTGGTCCCCAAATGTTTCTTTGTGTTCACATTTGTACAGAAGCTGGGAATGGGTGATAGGGGATGGATCACTTGACGATTACCTGTTCTGTTCATTCCCTCTGAAGCACCTGGCATTGGCCACTGTTGGAAGACAGAATACTAGGCTAGATGGGCCTTTGGTCTGACCCAGTATGGCTGTTATGTTTTATGTACAGGAATGAGGCACTTACAAAGCAGAAATGTGCGGGAGGGGCTGTAAATTTAAATCAGTTTTAGAGAGAAATGTGTTCAAACACAGTGAGAATCAATGTATGGAAGAAATAACAAATGATCTCCAGCTCCTTCCCCCAAGCCTTAGGTGGGGATTAGCTGCCAACAGCTGCTGCTGCTCTGAGGGGAGCGATATAAGCTATCTGCCTGTGGATGCAGCCCACCAGCTGATTCACCTGGGGCAGATGGTAAGTTGCTGGGCAGGGATGCTTCACTGGCTGTGGTCTGAAATATGAAGAGGGATCTAAGGACTCTACTCTGGTCTCCAGTGGGGGTCGAGGATGCTGAGGTAGTGGAATCTCAGCATCACAGTCATCAAGATTCAAAGCTGCTTGGGCGTGGAGGAAAGGGGGATGACTCTGCTAGATTTTTAGTGTATCCCCTTAACTACTCGCCGCCGGCAACCTGGAAGCCCCCAGCTTTCTCATTGCACTGTGGTAGTGTTCTCCATGGAAAGGGGCTTCTAGGAACTGGTATTTCCAGCTGCATTAAAGAGTCAGAAAAGAGAAGGAAGAGTTAATGTCTTAGAAAAGTCTGTGTGTGAGAATGTATTAGATGGGTGGGAGGGTATCCAGAAATCAGTTTGCTCCTCTCTCTTTTCTCTGGGATTTCCTTTAGAAAAATCTGACGCAGGGAGCAAAACCACCTGTCTTCTCTGAGGCTCGAACTCAGGCCCTTCAAATTGTGAGACTGATGCACTGCCAATTGGGCAAAGAAGGCGTTACAACAGAGGTGGGCAAACTATGGCCAGCAAGCCAGGTATGGCCCGTGAGCCATTTTAAGCCGGCCCGCAAGCAACATGACGCAGCTCGGCCCTGCTCCGGCACTCCGGCCGGGGCACTGGGTTGGGCCCGCACCACATGGCTCAGCCCCACTCAGGCTGGGGCACTTGGTTGGGGGCTGGACCACCCAGCTTGGCCCCACTCCGGCCAAGGCGCTGGGTCGGGGGCTGCAAAATGTGGCTCTCAGAAGCCATGGCATGGCCCCACTCAGGCTCCTACATGCTCCAATGGGAGCTGCAGGGGCGGTGCCTGCGGATGGGGCAGTGTGCAGAATTGCCTGGCCGTCCCTCCATGTAGGAGCCGGAGAAGGGACATGCCACTGCTTCCAGCAGCCACTTGAGGTAAGCGCCGCTCGGAGTCTGCACCCTTCAGCCTCTCCCCACACCCCAACCCCCTGCCCCAGCCCTGGTCCTCCTCCCGCTCTCCAAGAGCCTCGATCCCAGCCCACATCACCCTCCTGCACCCCAAACCCCTGATCCCCAATCCCACCCCAGAGCCCGCACCCCCTCCTGCACCCTAACACCAATTTTGTGAGTATTCATGGCCCGCCATACAATTTGTATTGCCCAATGTGGCCCTCGGGCCAAAAAGTTTGCCCACCCCTGCATTACAAGGTCTTTGGTTAAGTGCATGTAGAACCCTCCTACAGCAGTGACTGGAACAGGGAAGAAGCCAGGGGATTGCTGGAAGAAGCAGGGAGATCTGGTGCTCAGAGACCTGTACTGGCAGCTTTCTCAGCAACAAACAGATCAACTCCCCCTGCCACTGAACAATCCACCTGGGACTAAGAGCAGCATAGGGGGCATTCTCCTCGCCACTTCTTCTGGGGTGGGCAGGCGTCCTAGAGGCCTTTCTAGAAGAGAATTTGGAAGTGAGTTGGGAAAACCAATTTGAAAACAGGAAGCTCAGGTTTTGGCTCATTTATTTATAATATTAAATAATCCTTCAATTCTAGAGTCATAATCAATACAGTTGCTTCAGCCTGATAGTTTCCCAAAAGGAAAACTTAACTTCTCTCCAAAGGGAGTTGAGAGAAAGTACTTTTCAGAGTCCAAGAGAGACGCGGCACATGAGAGTAAGAGCTTGTAGAGTACCTACCTCTGTTGATGAAAGAGACAAGCTTTGAGGCTAATCCAGAACACTTCTTCAGTTCTCAAGTAGCAGCTGTGTTAGTCTGTATCCGCAAAAAGAACAGGAGTACTTGTGGCACCTTAGAGACTAACAAATTTATTAGAGCATAAGCTTTTGTGGGCTACAACCCACTTCATCGGATGCATAGATGGGAACATATAGTAAGAAGATATAGATAGATAGATAGATATAGATATACAGACAGAGAAGGTGGAAGTTGCCATACAAACTGAAAGAGGCTAATTAATTAAGATGAGCTATTTTTTCAGCAGGAGGAAAAAAACTTTTGTAGTGATAATCAAGATGGTCCATTTAGACAGTTGACAAGAAGGTGTGAGGATACTTAACATGGAGAAATAGATTCAATATGTGTAACGACCCAGCCAGTCCCACTCCCAGTCTCTATTCAAACCCAAGTTAACGGTATCTAGTTTGCACATGATCCTGTGTCAGAGGACATATGACCCAGGTCATAACCAGTCACTGGAACAAAAATGGGAAACTTTTCTGCCTACTCCCCCCAAAAAATCCAGAACTCTAGTGTCACCCCCATGACACCAGCACAGGGAACCCAGTGAGATGAGATTATAGAGTCTGCAGAAGAGAAGAGTGAGGCGGGATTTGATAGCAGCCTTCAACTACCTGAATGGGGGGGGGGGGTTCCATAGAGGATGGAGCTCGGCTGTTCTCAGTGGTGGCAGATGACAGAACAAGAAGCAATAGTCTCAAGTTACAGTGGGAGAGGTCTAGGTTGGATGTTAGGAAACACTATTTCACTAGGAGGGTGGTGAAGCACTGGAATGGGTTACCTAGGGAGGTGGTGGAATCTCCATCCTTAGAGGTTTTTAAGGCCCGGCTTGACGAAGCCCTGGCTGGGATGATTTAGTTGGTGTTGGTCCTGCTTTGAGCAGGGGTTTGGACTAGATGAACTCCTGAGGTCTCTTCCCACCCTAATCTTCTATGAGCAGGGGAGAGAGGTGACAGGGAGTGTCTCTTTTTCCTTCTCTCTTCACTTTCTGTTCTTCTCTTCCAGGAACTGCAGTCATAGCAGAGAGGGATTTGTCTCATTATTAGGGGTTCTGTGACTTCCTGCAACCTCCATGACTTCTACAGTGGCCAGCGTGGCTGACCCCAGGGCCACCCAAGCAGCGACTGATGCGGCTGGCCCTGGGGACCACTTGAGCAGTGGTCCTAGGGGCAGAGGGAGCAGCCGCAGCTCGGTGGCTCCCGGCAGTGGTCCTGGGGTGGCCAGAGAAGCGGCTGGTCCCCCAGTGGTGAACAGAGTGGCAGCGGTCCCCCACCACCACCTGGTGTAGTGAGAGATTTTTCCTTAGCTGTTTGGAATTACCTTGCAGCACCCAAATTGAAGGATTGCAGAAAAACCTCCAGAAGGGGTTTAAATTAGCCAAAATTGTAACTTGTTTAATTGGACATAAAATGAGTGATGATAGTGTTAGGACTCTTTGGGATGCTTAGAGTAGTGATTAATTTTAAGAATAAAGCCTTAATTAAAGAAAAATTAATAATTGTTTAAATGAGAAAATCCATTAATGGCGGCTATAGGATGATGCAGTGAAAGACTCTATAGGAACACATACAGGCCCCTAAGAATTTATAGGGATGATGCAATCAGCAGACAGTATTGCATCACTCCTGTGGTGAATGACTCAGCAAAACTCCGTAGAAATACACTGTAGCCCACAGGAATATATGAGACTTTCAAACAAGCGGGTGGCTATGGTTCATCCAAAGGTCAGAGCAAGTAGCTAGGATTCATCCAAAGGTCAGCTAAGAAAAAACCCATAGGAATACATAGGAGCCCCTAGGAATGTGTAGAGATGATGCAATCAGGAGGTAGGATTGCACCATTTCTGGGTGATGCAATAGATGCATGAGGTTGCATCAGCAAAGTCCCATAGAGATACATTATAGCCCTATAGAAGTCTATGGAGGGGGAGGAGCTACCTATCAAGGGTGAAGCTAAGAAAAGTTGGAAGTTGGTTGGCTGAACTTGGGAGATCAAATAGTATATAAGGCCAACAGTTGACAAGCTAAACCCTGTAGTGGGATCAGGGACCTTGAAGATAGAAGAAGCTGGAAGACACCTGCAAGGAAGAAGACACTTGCGCAGAAGAAGCCACCTGAGAAGCAAGACAGCAGAAGAAAATAGGCAGCTTTGGATGGAGGCTTGTTAGGCTTTGGGGGGGGGGGGAGCTCAGCTGTCCCTCCAGCCATCTGGGGGAGAGGCCACGTCCCCTCACTTTTCATGCCCACATTTTGAATACAGCATGCAGATCTCGTTGCCTCATCTCAAAGAAGATATATTGGAATTGGAAAAGGTACAGAAAAGGGCAACAAAAATGATGAGATGTAAGGAACAGCTTCCATATGAGGAGAGATTAATAAAACGGGGACTTTTCAGCTTGGAAAAGAGACGACTAAGGGGGGATATGCGAGAGGTCTATAAAATGATGACTGCTGTGGAGGCAGTAAATAAAGAAGTGTTATTGACTCCTCATAACTCAAGAACTAGAGGTTACCAAATTAAATGAATAGGCAACAGGTTTAAAAGGAACTATTTCTTCACACAACGCGCAGTCACCCTGTGGAACTCTTTGCCAGAGGATGTTGTGAAGGCCAAGACTATAACGGGGTTCAAAAAAGAACTAGATAAATTCATGGAGGATAGGTCCATCAGTGGCTATTAGTCAGGATGGGCAGGGATGCAAAACCATGTTCTGAAATGTCCCTAGCCCCTGTCTGTCCCTAGTCCCATGCTGGGAATGGGCGACAGGGGATGGATGATCACTTGGTGATTACCTCTTCTGTTCATTTCCTGTGAAGCATCTATCATTGGCCACTGTCAGAAGACAGAACAGTGGGCTAGATGGACCATTGGTCTGACTCAATATGGCCTTTCTTATGTTCTTAAAGAAAGTGTGTGAGGGGCATTGAGGGTACAGATGGGGAATGTAGGAGAGGGGAGCTGGGGCGGGGGGAATGGTCTTAGGGAATTTGAACTGCAGCAGTGCATAGAACTGGATGGAGCTGGATGGGTAGAGTGAGTCGGGTCCCAGCTCACACTAATGTCCAGAGCACCCCAAGTCCCACTGACACAGTCAAGCAAGGAGCAACGAAATGTTTGCTTCAGTCACTAGGTCTCTCTTTTCCTCACTCTCTCTCCCCCCTTCACTGATAATCAGCAACAGTAAGAGAAGAAGAGGTTAAAATATGTGGTAGGTGGTGGCTAGGTTTGGATGACAAATTTAAAACAATCACAGTGCCCTCTAGTGAGACACTGACATAATCAGATTCTGACCTTTTATTGACACTTCATTAATAAATGTTTCCCTTAATTATGTTGCTATGCTTATTGCAATGCCTCCTACCCTGATACCTGCTCTCCTTTCTGTCTGGTTCATTACACTATTTGGAACCTGCACCTAAAATTACCCTAAGATTCAAAATTGCTCAAGGAAACCCCATTGGATTTCAAGTGCAATACAGGCAGGCAGGTGAGGGGGACAGCGCAGGAGTCTCTGAACTCTTCCTTTGTCACAGAGAGTGGGGTCTAGTGGGCTAAAGCGGTGAGGACTGAGTTAAGAGTCCAAGGTTCTAACCTTGCCAAGTCGGGTCTAATGGTTAGAGCCCATGGGTGTAGCCTGAGAGTCAGGCCTCCTGGGTTCTATTCCTGGTTGGGGGAGGGGAGTGGGGCTTAGTGGGTTAGAGTAGGGGGGGCTGGGAGTCAAAGAGAAAATACATCCCTTTTCTACATCCCTTTTCAGCACAATGCACACTGAAGAAGCAGATGGCTTCTCATTTCTTAGGTTCTGGCGCCATCGTGTGGCCATTTCATTTAATTTCTTACTGTTAAAAGTTTTGGGTACATTGTGCAGAAACATTATTTCCTTGGGAGAGTCCGAGGAGTGGAAGCTACATTGATTTAATCCTCATATATATATATGTATATACACACACACACACACACACACACTTGGGCTGTTAACCGATTAAAAATTTATCATGATTAATTGTGCAATTAAAAATGAATCGCTATTAATTGTGATTAATCGTGCAATTAATTAATCGCACTGTTAAACAATAGATTACCACTTATTTTATATATTTTTGGATGTTTACTACATTTTCAAATATATTCATTTAAATTACAACAGAGAATACAAAGTGTACAGTGCTTGCTTTATTTTTACTACAAATATTTGCACTGTAAAAAACGAAAATAATTGTATTTCAAAAATAAAACAATGTAAAATTGTAGAGCCTACAAATCCACTCAGTCCTACTTCTTGTTCAGCCAGTCACTCAGACAAACAAGCTTGTTTACATTTGCAGGAGATAATGCTTCCCGCTTCTTGTTTACAATGTCACCTGAAAGTGAGAAGAGGCGTTCGCATGGCACTGTTGTAGCCGGCGTTGCAAGATATTTACGTGCCAGATGCGCTAAAGATTCATATGTCCCTTCATGCATCAACCACCATGCCAGAGGACAATGTGTCCATGCTGATGATGATGCTTGATAACGATCCAAAGCAGTGTGGACTGACGCATGTTCATTTTCATCATCTGAGTCAGATACCACCAGCAGAAGGTTCATTTTCTTTTTTGGTGGTTTGGATTCTGTAGTTTCTGACCAGAGTGTTTCTCTTTTAAGACTTCCAGCATGCTCCACACCTCATCCCTCTCAGATTTTGGACGGCACTCGAGATTCTTAAACCTTGGATCAAGTGCTGTAGCTATTTTTAGAAATCTCACATCGGTACCCTTTTGGGGTTTTGTCAAATCTGCAGAGAAAGTGTTCTTAAAATGAACATGTGCTGGATCATTATTTGAGACTGCTATAACATGAAATATATGGCAGAATGCAAGTAAAACAGAGCAAAAGACATACAATCCCCCCGCCCGCCCCCCACATAGTACAGTCACAAATTTAATTGACGCATTATCCTTTAAACGATCATCATCAGCAGGGAAGCACGTCCTCTGGAATGGTGGCAGAAGCATGGAAGGGGCATATGAATGAGCAGCAGAAAACGGACCCTGGATTTCAGAAAAGCAGACTTTGACTCCCTCAGGGAACTGATGGGCAGGATCCACTGGGAGAAAAACATGAAGGGGAGAGGAGTCCAGGAGAGCTGGCTATATTTTAAAGAATCCTTACTGAGGTTGCAATAACAAACCATCCCGATGTGTAGAAAGACTAGTAAATATGGCAGGCGACCAGCTTGTCTTAACTGTGAAAATCTTGCTGATCTTAAACACAAAAAAGAAGCTCACAAGAAGTGGAAGATTGGACAAATGACGAGGGAGGGGTATAAAAATACTGCTCAGGCATGCAGGAGTGAAGTCAGGAAGGCCAAATCACACTTGGAGTTGCAGCAAGCAAGGGATGTTAAGAATAACAAAAAGAGTTTCTACAGGTACGTTATCAACAAGAAGGTCAGGGAAAGTGTGGGACCCTTCCTGAATGGGGGAGGCAACCTAGTGACAGAGGATGTGGAAAAAGCTACTGTACTAATATTTTTTTTTTTGCCTCTGTCTTCATGAACAAGGTCAGCTCCCAGACTACTGCACTGGGCAGCACAGCATGGGGAGGACGTGACCAGCGCTCTGTGGAGAAAGAAGTGGTTCAGGACTATTTAGAAAAGCTGAATGAGCACAAGTCCTGGGGCCGGATGCACTGCATCCGAGGATGCTAAAGCAGTTGGAAGATGTGATTGCAGAGCCATTGGCCATTATCTTTGAAAACTCATGGCGATCGGGGGAGGGCCCGGATGACTGGGAAAAGGCGAATGTAGTGCCCATCTTTTAAAAAGGGAAGAAGGAGGATCCGGAGAACTACAGGCCAGACAGCCTCACGTCAGTCCCTGGAAAAATCATGGAACAGGTCCTCAAAGAATCCATTTTGAAGCACTTGGAGGAGAGGAAAGTGATCAGGAACAGTCAGCATGGATTCATCAAGGGCAAGTCATGCCTGACTAATCTAATTGCCTTCTGTGATGAGATAACTGGCTCTGAGGATGAGGGGAAAGGAGTGGATGAGTTATTCCTTGACTTCAGCAAAGCTTTTGATATAGTCTCCCACAGTATTTTTGCCAGCAAGTTAAAGAAGTATGGGCTGGGTGGATAGAAAGCTGGTTAGCTCATTGGGCTCTATGGGTAGTGATCCATATATAGTCGCCAGCTGGTACCAAGTGGAGTACCCCAAGGATCAGTCCTGGGGTCGGTTTTGTTCAATAGCTTCATTAATGAGCTGGACGATGGCATGGATCGCACCCCCAGCAAGTCTGCAGATGACACTAAACTGGAAGGAGTGGTAGATACGCTGGAGGGTACGGATAGGATACAGAGGGCCCTAGACAAATTAGAGGATTGGGCCAAAAGAAATCTGATGAGTTTCAACAAGGACAGGTGCAGAGTCCTACACTTAGGACGGAAGAATCCCATGCACTGCTACAGACTAGGGACAGAGTGGCTAGGCAGCAGTTCTGCAGAAAAGAACCTAGGTGTTACAGTGGACGAGAAGCTGGATCTGAGTCAACAGCGTGTCCTTGTTGACAAGAAGGCTAACGGCATTTTGGGCTGTATAAGTAGGAGCATTGCCAGCAGATCGAGGGACATGATCATTCCCCTCTATTCAGCCTTGGTGAGGCCTCATTTGGAGTACTGCGTCCAGTTTTGGGCCCCACACTCCAAGAAGGATGTGGAAAAATTGGAAAGAGTCCAGCGGAGGGCAACAAAAATCATTAGGGGGCTGGAGCACATGATTTAGGAGGAGAGGCTGAGGGAATTGGGATTATTTAGTCTGCAGAAGAGAAGAACAAGGCAGGATTTCATAGTTCCTTTCACTACCTGAAAGGGGGTTCCAAAGAGGATGGATCTAGATTGTTCTCAGTGGTACCTGATGACAGAACAAGAAGCAATGGTCTCAAGTTGCAGTTGGGGAGGTCTAGGTTGGATATTAGGAAACACTTTTTCACTAGGAGGGTGGTGAAGCACTGGAATAGGTTACCTAAAGAGGTGGTGGAATCTCTTTCCTTAGATGTTTTTAAAGTCAGGCTTGACAAAGCCCTGGCTGGGATGATTTAATTGGGGATTGGTCCTCCTTTGAGCAGGGGGTTGGACTAGATGACCTCCTGAGGTCCCTTCCAACCCTGATATTCTATGATTCTATGTTTAGCATATCCGGCATGTGAATACCTTGCAACGCTGTCTACAAAAGTGTCATGTGAGTGCGTGTTCTCACTTTCAGGTGACATTGTAAATAAAAAGCAGGTAGCAGTATCTCCCATCAATATAAACAAAGTTGTTTGTCTGAGCGATTGGCAGAATAAGAAGCAGGACTGAGTGTGCTGGTAGGCTCTAAAGTTTTACACTGTTTTTTTATGAGTGCAGTTATGCAACCAAAAAAAATCTGCATTTGTAAGTCGCACTGTCACAGTAAAGAGATTGCACTTCAGTACTTGTATGAGGTAAATTGAAAAATACTATTTCTTTGTTTATCGTTTTTACAGTGTATATATTTGTAATAAAAAATACTACTATAAAGTGAGCACTGTGCACTTTGTATTCTGTGTTGTAATTGAAATGAATATTGAAAATGTAGAAAAGGATCCCAAAATATTTAATAAATTTCAATTGGTATACTATTGTTATAAGTGCGATTAATCGCGATTAATTTTTTTAAATCGTGATTAATTTTTTTGAGTTAATCGCATGAGTTTTCTTCGATTAATGGACAGCCTTAATATATACAATATAAAGGATTAAAATATTCCACAGACAGCTCAGTCCCAACCGTCCTCCCTTGCTGCTGCCAGTGAAGCTCAGTTCTGTCCCACAGCCCCAAGAACTGCTGGCTGCGAGTCCTATCCCTGATGTAAAATAAATGTAGGGGTGACTCTGCCTGCCTAGATTTTTCTGTAAAAAAAATTCAGACATCATACTATGTTTGGTGAAGGACATACAAATTTGTTGTTTGATTGTTTCCTCATTTTAAATGCCCTTGATCATTTCCATGAGACCATGAACAAAGGAAGAAACAGTGAAAATACCCATGGGAGAGAGGGAGGTTTCTGAGAGGCAGGTTAGAGAGGGACATTTTCATGAAAGGGAGAGAGGCCAAAATAGGATCTTTAGCTGGAGCAAAGGGGGAGGGTTTTTGTGCCGTTTCATTTTAACCAGCCCAAAATCCTTTAGTCCCTAGTTACACACACATCCAACATGTGACCTAGAGCCTCCACGCTGGCAAAGCTACCTGTGACTCGTAACACAGCCCCACTGGTCTGGCTCTCCTCCACACTGCAAAACTGCAGAGCCCCCAGGACTTCCTCTCCCAGCTGAATCCCATAGCAGCCAGAGCTCTCTGCCGAGTTGTGTTGGTTACTCTTCTAGGTGACTGTTCAAGGACAGCTATCGGCATCTCCTGAGACTGCAGCTGAGAAATGACACCCCCTTCTCTAGAGTCTCTCCTTTGGGCTCTGAGAAGCAGGCTGTGGCCTGTATGATAAAGTCCATACAACGTTCCTCTTTCACCACAGCCCTGGTATATCTCCAGTAGCTCACTCTCCCCTGGGAGCAGCAAAAGATGTTTCCCACCATCCAGGAGATCCCAGTCTGGGACTAAAGTCAGCTTCAGGCTTCTCCGCTCTCCCTTCTTGGAATCAAGTTCACATTTTTACTAAGAGTTAAAGCAGCCCGAACCCCCTGACTCTGGAGCAATGTAATAAGTTCCCAGTGTCTCCATGGAAGACAATTTGTTAAATCTCAGATTAGTGGAGTTAAATCGGTTGTCAGCCTGAATCCTTTGCTCTTAATCCTGAGGATATTGTCCCTCCATGATAGACACAGATCCCTAATCATGCCTGCTGTGACTGCAGTTCCTAGACGAGAAGACCAGAAAGTGAAGAGAGAAGGAAAAAGAGAGACTCCCTGTCACCTCTCTCCCCTGTTCCCTCCCCGCTTCTTTTCTATATGCCCATCGCACTGGGTTCCCTGTGCTGGTGCCATGGGGGTGTGTAACGAAGAGGCCTCTGGCGGGACACAACTGAGAGTATAAATTCAGTTCTGTAGTACGAGCCAGACCAAAGGGGCATGATCACTCAATACAGTGAATTTTTTTGTTGTACAAATAGGGCTTAAGCTGCTAGACAGCCCAGACAATGGCATAACATTCCTTCTCAATGGTAGCATAATTTTTTTCTCTGGGGGGACAACTTCTTGCTTAAGTATGCCACCGGATGTCTCTTACCTCCCCCACCCGCTCTTGCATTAGCATTGCCCCCAGCCCAATATTGGAAGCGTGCGAAGATAGCAAAAAAGGCTTTTCAAAATCAGACTGGCCAAAACAGGCTCTTTGACCAAAGCACTGTGTATGCTTTGAAATCCCTGCTCACAGTCCTCTGTCCACAGCATCTAGTCTGGTTTTTCCTTTTTCGTTAGGTCTATGATGGGAGCAACAATGTCACTGAATATTTACAAACTTCCTGTAATAGTTGACCAGATCAATGAACAATTGGACCTACTTCTTAGTTCTAAAGGTAGGCCAGTTCTTAATGGCCCCCACCTTTAAAGGCTCCGGGCGCAGTAGCCCATTGCCTACCCTTGGTAGGAAGGTCACCTCAACAACTCCCATTCCGCATTTAGAAACTTTAACAGTTAGATTGGCCTCCCTGACCCGCTGCAACACAATTCCTATGTGGTTACAGTGATCTTACCACCAATTGCTGAAGATGTCTAGGTAGTCTATATAGGCCCTTGCGAAAGATTCTAATCCCCATAGGACCTCATTTATGAATCTCATGAAAGTAGCCCCTGAATTTTGCATCACAAAGGGCAACACTTTGAACTCATACAGGTCAGATTCCACTATGAAAGCAGACTTTTCTCATGCATCAGCATCTAGGGGTATTTGCCAGTACCCCCTAGTCAGATCAGTGTGCTTATAAACGTTGCCCCTCCCCAGTGTGTCCAATAGATCCTCTATTCTGGGTGTAGGGTAAGGGTCAGGCTGAGTTATAACATTTAGCTTTCTATAATACACACAAAATCTCATGGTCTTATCCTTTTTGGACACCATCACAATGGGAGAAGCCCAGGGGCTCTTGGATTGAGGTTACAGGGACAAACCATCCCGATGTGTCGAAAGAATAGTAAATATGGCAGGCGACCAACTTGGCTTAACGGTGAAATCCTTGCAGATCTTAAACATAAAAAAGAAGCTTACAAGAAGTGGAAGATTGGACAGATGACCAGGGAAGAGTATAAAAATATTGCTTGGGCATGTAGGAATGAAATCAGGAGGGCCAAATCACACCTGGAGCTGCAGCTAGCAGGAGATGTTAAGAGTAACAAGAAGGGTTTCTTCAGGTATGTTGGCAACAAGAAGAAAGCCAAGAAAAGTGTGGGCCCCTTACTGAATGAGGGAGGCAACCAAGTGACAGAGGATGTGGAAAAAGCTAATGTACTCAATGCTTTCTTTGCCTCTGTCTTCACGAACAAGGTCAGCTCCCAGACTGCTGCGCTGGGCAACACAACATGGGGAGTAGGTGGCCAGCCCTCTGTGGAGAAAGAGATGGTTAGGGACTATTTAGAAAAGCTGGACATGCACAAGTCCATGGGGCCGGATGCGTTGCATCCGAGAGTGATAAAGGAATTGGCGGCTGTGATTGCAGAGCCATTGGCCATTATCTTTGAAAACTCATGGCGATCCGGGGAAGTGCCGGAAGACTGGAAAAAGGCTAATGTAGTGCCCACCTTTAAAAAGGGAAGAAGGAGGATCCTGGGAATTACAGGCCAGTCAGCCTCACCTCAGACCCCAGAAAAATCATGGAGCAGGTCCTCAAGGAATCTATCCTGAAACACTTACACGAGAGGAAAGTGATCAGGAACAGTCAGCATGGATTCACCAAGGGAAGGTCATGCCTGACTAATCTAATCACCTTCTATGATGAGATTACTGGTTCTGTGTATGAAGGGAAAGCAGTGGATGTATTGTTCCTTGACTTTAGCAAAGCTTTTGACACGGTCTCCCACAGTATTCTTGTCAGCAAGTTAAAGAAGTATGGGCTGGATGAATGCACTATAAGGTGGGTAGAAAGTTGGCTAGATTGTCGGGCTCAACGGGTAGTGATCAATGGCTCCATGTCTAGTTGGCAGCCGGTATCAAGTGGAGTGCCCCAAGGGTCGGTCCTGGGGCCGGTTTTGTTCAATATCTTCATAAATGATCTGGAGGATGGTGTGGATTGCACTCTCAGCAAATTTGCGGATGATACTAAACTAGGAGGAGTGGTAGATACGGTGGCAGGTAGGGATAGGATACAGAGGGACCTAGACAAATTGGAGGATTGGGCCAAAAGAAATCTAATGAGGTTCAATAAGGATAAGTGCAGGGTCCTGCACTTAGGACGGAAGAATCCAATGCACCGCTACAGACTAGGGACCGAATGGCTAGGCAGCAGTTCTGCAGAAAAGGACCTAGGGGTGACAGTGGACGAGAAGCTGGATATGAGTCAACAGTGTGCCCTTGTTGCCAAGGCCAATGGCATTCTGGGATGTATAAGTAGGGGCATTGCCAGCAGATCGAGGGACGTGATCGTTCCCCTCTATTCGACATTGGTGAGGCCTCATCTGGAGTACTGTGTCCAGTTTTGGGCCCCACACTACAAGAAGGATGTGGATAAATTGGAAAGAGTCCAGCGAAGGGCAACAAAAATGATTAGGGGTCTGGAACACATGACTTATGAGGAGAGGCTGAGGGAACTGGGATTGTTTAGTCTGCAGAAGAGAAGAATGAGGGGGGATTTGATAGCTGCTTTCAACTACCTGAAAGGGGGTTCCAAAGAGGATGGTTCTAGACTATTCTCAGTGGTAGAAGATGACAGGACAAGGAGTAATGGTCTCAAGTTGCAGTGGGGGAGGTTTAGGTTGGATATTAGGAAAAACTTTTTCACTAGGAGGGTGGTGAAACACTGGAACGTGTTACCTAGGGAGGTGGTAGAATCTCCTTCCTTAGAAGTTTTTAAGGTCAGGCTTGACAAAGCCCTGGCTGGGATGATTTAATTGGGGATTGGTCCTGCTTTGAGCAGGGGGTTGGACTAGATGACCTCCTGAGGTCCCTTCCAACCCTGATATTCTATGATTCTATGATTTGGTGATTACTCCCATTGTCAACATGCTTGCCACCTCTTCCTGGATCTGTCGCTGCATCTCTCCCTTGGTCCTGTAAACTCTGCTAGGAGCTTGGCGGGGACCCACTGTCTGAATGGAGTGTGTCATCCTATCAGTGAGCCCTGGTCTGTTGGAGACTCTTCGCTTGTGGTGTTTCAACAACAGGAATTCCTTCCTCCGAGTGGCGTCAAACTCTCCCCCACCTCAATGCTCTCAAAAGGCATCTCCTCCTGGCTTTCAGCAACCATGTAAATCAAAGGGACGGACACTGCCTCTGCCTCAGCACAACAAATCATGTTCACATTTACCTCCCTTTCATGGTAGACCTTCATTTTGTTAACTTGCACTGTCTGCACACTTCCCCGGCCCTGGGTTTTCCTCCCATCATATTTAACCTCATTAATTCTTTCCACTACCTCCATGGGTCCAGTCCAAACATCTTTCATTTTGTTTTTCCTGATCATGTCCCCTATTTCAAACACTCTTTCCTTAGCATCTCTGTCGTGCCATGCTTTCTGAGTATCCTGGCTCTCTTTCAGATTCTGCTGAACCAACTACATCATCTCTTGCAAACTCTCCTTGAACTGAGCCACATACTCAGCCATGCCGCCTCAACATTACCTTCCCACGAGTCACAAACCAATTCTAGAGACCCCCCGGACCTGCCTCCCATAGAGCAGTTCAAAGGTAGCAAACCCTATAGACTCTTGGGGCACACACCTGTGCGCATACAATATATATGGCAGCATAACCGCATACAATATATATGGCAGCATAACATCCCAGTCATACTGGTGTCTATCCACATACGTTTTCAACACAGACCTCAGGGTCCCATTGAATCTTTCCACCAAACCATTAGTCTGGGGGTGGTAAGGAGGACCTTTCAGGAGCTTCACCCCACATAACTCCCACAAGTGCTTGAAAACCACAGACATAAAATTAGACGCACGGTCAGACAATATTTCTTTGGGGAGGAAAAATAGAGAACAAGGCCATTGTCTCTGCCTCAGTATTAGACAATGCTGCAGCCTCAGCATATCTGGTAGCAAAAATCTACCAATGCAAGGATGTATTTCTTCCCATTCCTTGAAGGTTTTGGTAGTGATCCCACAATATCCACAGACACTCTGGCAAAAACCACCCCAGTAATGGGCAGAGGCTGGAGGGGCACCTTGCTAGGTCCCACGGATTTTCCTACACTCCCCCTATGGAGATGTTTAACCCCCCCCCCCCCCCGAATTTCCCCAACCCCTCCCCCCCCCAGTTTTGTGAACTAGTTATATGCAGTGTTGCCAATTTAGTGATTGATTGGAAAGTTGAATGGAAATTGAAATACTAATGCACACTTTAAAAGCATATACAGTTTATGATAAAATACATGCATCTGAAAAAGGATAATAGATTTGAAAAGTATGGACATAGACTAGCTTCCGTGTATGTGACTTGCCCGTGTGACTCCAAACTCCATCTTGCTGCTGTGATTCTCCACAGTAAGAACAAAGGTGTGTCCTTCCACAGGGCAGAGAATATAAAAGGCCCTGGATACCCCTCCATTTTGTCTTCAATCCTGCTTCTTACTTCTGGAGGAATCTTGCTACAAACTGAAGCTCCGAACAAAGGACTGAATGACCCATCCCAACTGTGGATGTACTCCAGAGACTTGATTTGAACCTGCAATTTATTCCAGCACTGCTTCAAGCCTGAACCAAGAACTTTGCCATTACTCTATGTAATTGATTCCATTTAATCAATTCTAGCTATCTATATTTCTTTCTTTTATGAATAAACTTTTAGATTCTAAAGGATTGGCAACAGCGTGATTTGTGGGTGAGATCTGATTTGTATATTGACCTGGGTCTGAGGCTTGGTCCTTTGGGATTGTGAGAACCTTTTTTCTTTTACTGAGGTATTGGTTTTCATAACCATTCATCCCCATAACGAGTGGCACTGGTGATAATACTGGGAAATTGGAGTGTCTAAGGGAATTGCTTGCATGACGTATGGTTAGCCAATCGGGTGAGACCAAAGTCCTCTCTGTTTGGCTGGTTTGGTGTGCCTTAGAGGTGGAGAACCACAAGCCTGGGGCTGTGATTGCCGTGCTCTATGCAATTTGTCCTGAATTGATACTCTCAGTTGTGTCCCACCAAAGGCAGCATCGTTACACCCAACTACACCCTACCAGGGTTCAAGGTGTGACCCAATCAATTTAGACATCCCCACCCTTTCCCTTCCAAGGGTTCAAGGTGTAAGGCGCCTATCCTTACCCACAGGGCTCAGGAAGAAACCTGGTCAATTTAAGTACCCCACCCTTTCCCTCAGGGCTCAGGACTATACAGATGTGTGGAAACTTTTCACAGTGAAAGAACCTTATGCCATTGTGCTCTAAACATCTATTTATTAACAACACATACAGAATATGTATAGCAAGGAAATCTCTTATGCTCACAGTGACTTTACATCCCATATTCTTCATAGAAATATGGTTATGATATGAATATGACCTAACTAAGATATATTTTATGCAAGATGGTTCTTGTAAGGTATCACCGAAAAGGTTATGATTTACTGAATGTGATTATCAAATTTGTATGCACATATCATTTCTGTATCTAAAGTTAGGAATATTGACAAGGTAACAATTACAACTGTGTGTGTATTTGGGAGACACCCACCAGACAACAGGCCAACAGCTTTGATAAGCCATTAGGAAGAAACAATAAGACTTCCTTCCTGAGAGGCTTCCTGGGACGTAGCTGTGACACTACTAGGTCAGGTGGTCCTGTCACCTGGTACTAAACACTCTCTTGTACTTCTAGTAATTTTCCACTAAAAGGAGGGGGAGATCGAGACTGGGAAACAAAATACTTATGTAAATCTTATTTAAGGCTGGGGAGTAAGGCAAACAGGACTCTTCTCAATTGCCTTCCTGCCCAAGAACAAAGACTGCTAAGAGTACCTGAAGAGAAAAAGGAACCAAGCTGTGGAAAAGGCAAGGGCTGAGTCCAGACTGAATAACTGGAACTCTGAGCTACAGAAACTCTGCATCCTGCCTAATTCAACATTTAGGGTGAGAAATTACATTTTGTAACCTGTTTCTTTAGTGAACCAAGCTTAGTTTGCATGTTTTGTTTTATATGCTTAGTAATCTGGTTTGTTCTGTTTGCTATCCCTTATGATCACTTAAAATTTACCTTTTATAGTTAATAAACTCATTTATTGTTTATAACATAATCCAGTTTGTGCAATTTATAACTGGGGGAAGGGGCGGGGTGCAAGGAGTTGTGCATATCTCTCTTCACATTGCAGGAGAGGGTGAATTTTTATAAGCTTGCACTGTACAGATCTTTCTATACAGCGCAAGATAATATTATCTTGGGTGTACTGTCCAGAGGGAAACTGCACTTGAGTGCTGGGCAATTTCCTCACAGAGAGCTGTTTGTAGACTTTTTGATTCTACAGCTGGTGCTCCCTACCTGTGTGTGTGCTGCCAGAGGCCAGAGAGCCTGATTCAGGAAAACAGGGAGGGGGAGCCCAGGCTAGTGGAGCAGGCGGGCTCAGTGAAATCCCAGTACATGAGGTGGCATCCCAGAATGGGGGTCCAACCCATGACACTCACCACTCCCAATATACAAATTTCACCCAATGGCCAGTCAGGATCTACTCATCTGGGGGTTCTCAGTGATGCCTCTGCATGTCATGATCATGCAGAGGGGTCAGAGTTCCAGCAGCTTGGATATAGGAAACCATTTTAAGTACATCATTTTCTTCTTCAGGTTACATCATAAGCTCTAGAAAGACTATCAGCAACAATTAGTGATTTGCCTGGCTGATAGTCTCATTTTAAATCATATAAATACAACTGAAAAAATATTTTTTGTAACTGAGGCGGGATGTCTGTCATGTTCCTTTTTGAAACATTAACTAATAATTATGATCTGTTTCTACCAGTACAGACCTACCACATATACATACGGGAATATTTTTGCATGCAAAAACTAATGCCAAAGCTTCTTTTTCTATCTGAGCATACTGCCATTCTGTTTTTTATAGAGCTCTAGATGAAGAAGCAACTGGTTTCCATAGATCACCTTACTTTTGTAATAGAACTGCTCCTAGGCCTTGTTTGACTGCGTCTGAAGACAATTTTATAAGTCTGTTACTATCGAATAGTATTAATACTGGAGCTGTTTTTATTAGTTGCTTAAGCTGCTTAAATTCTTGTTGATGTTGACAGTCCTATTTTCACTGATTATTTTTACAATGTAAAGCTCTTACATTTTTTTTGCTGACAGGTTAGATATGTATTTTCCTAGAAAATTAATCATACCCCAAAATTTCTGTAATGACTCCTTATCTTTTGGATAAGCAATATTATCAATGGCTTATATTTGTTATAAGCTGTCTGTAATTCTTGACTGGTCAATTTTTCTCCTAGAAATGTTAATCCTCGCACTCTACATTGACATTTATTTTGTTAAATTTCATTCCTGCTTCTAGATAATGCTTTAGTTAATCTTATACCACACTCTTCTAAAGTTCTTACCCATTTTATTATATTGACTCTTTACACTTTTGTGCCATCTATATTTTCAAAAATCTTTCTCCTTAGAGCATATTCTGTGGTATCTAGTGCCTGGCTGTGGATAACAGATTTCTTGGTGTATTTGGGTTGATTACTAGATCTATGAAGGTAGGAGTTGTCTGTAGGGCACCATTGTTGAAGCTGTTCATAGCATCTAGGAAATTGATGCAGGTGTGGAAGTGTTCAAGAACCGCCACACATCCATCAAACTCTCTCTAGAAGTGGTGGTGGAAATGCACCGCTACACGCTGGGGACCGACTGGCTAAGCAGCAGTTCTGCAGAAAAGGATCTGGGGATTACAGTGGATGAGAAGCTGGATGTGAATCAGCGTGTGCCCTTGTTGCCAACAAGGCCAAAGGCATATTGGGCTGCATTAGTAGGAGCATTGCCAGCAGATCGAGGAAAGTGATTATTCCCCTCTATTCAGCACTGCGTCCAGTTTTGGGCCCCCCACTACAGAAAGGTGTGCACAAATTAGAGAGAGTCCAGCAGAGGGCAAAGAAAATGATCAGGGGCTGAGGCAGATGACTTACGAGGAGAGGCTGTGGGAACTGGGCTTATTTAGTCTGCAGAAGGGTGAGGGGGGATTTGATAGCAGCCTTCAACTACGTTAAAGGGGGGGTTCCAAAGAGGATGGAGCTAGGCTGTTCTCAGTGGTGGCAGATGACAGAACAAGGAGCAATGGTCTCAAGTTGCAGTGGGGGAGGTTTAGGTTGGATATTAGGAAACGCTATTTCACTAGGAGGGTGGTGAAGCACTGGAATGGTTTACCTAGGGAGGTGGTGGGATCTCCATCCTTAGAGGTTTTTAAGGCCTCTGTTATAAATGTAAAGGGAAGGGTAACCACCTTTCTGTATACAGTGCTATAAAATCCCTCCTGGCCAGAGGCAAAATCCTTTCACCTGTAAAGGGTTAAGAAGCTAAGGTAACCTCGCTGGCACCTGACCCAAAATGACCAATGAGGGGACAAGATACTTTCAAATCTGGATGGGATGGGGGGAAGGCTTTTGTCTGTCTGTCTGTGTGATACCTTTGCCGGGAACAGATCAAGGATGCAAGCTCTCCAACTCCTGTAAAGTTAGTAAGTAATCTAGCTAGAAAATGCGTTAGATTTTCTTTGGTTTTTGGCTTGTAAATTCGCTGTGCTGGAGGAAATGTGTATTCCTGTTTTTGTGTCTTTTTGTAACTTAAGGTTTTGCCTAGCGGGATTCGCTATGTTTTGAAACTGACTGCCTGTAAGATTATCTTCCATTCTGATCTTACAGAGTTGTTCTCTTATCTTTTTTTTGTTCTTCTAATAAAGTTCTGATTTTTAAGAATCTGATTGGGTTTTTGGGGTCTTAAAAATCCAAGGGGTTTGTGCTCATCTTGTTTATTCTCAAGCCTCCCCAGGAAAGGCGGTGTAAGAGCTTGGGGGGATATTTTGGGGAAATAGGAACACCAAGTGGTCCTTTCCCTGTTCTTTGTCTAAAACACGTGGTGGTGGCAGCGTTTTACCTAATCCAAGGGCAAAGACTTTGTGCCTTGGGGAAGTTTTAACCTAAGCTGGTAGAAATAAGCTTAGGGGGTCTTTCACGCAGGTCCCCACATCTGTACCCTAGAGTTCAGAGTGGGGAAGGAACCTTGACAGCCCGGCTTGACAAAGCCCTGGTGGGGATGATTTAGTTGGGGTTGGTCCTGTTTTGAGCAAGGGGTTGGACTAGATGACCTCCTGAGGTCTCTTCCAACCCTAATATTCTATGATTCTATAACATATCAGAGGAGTGTTCCCAATCCCAACCCAAGATAATGGTGTGGGCTAGGGTTGGGGCTAGCCCTACCAAAAGGGGCTTTGTGTTCTCCCCTATGGTGACCTCCACCTGGGAACTGGATTAGGGTTTAATGTCCCCATGAATGCACTGCAGGAAGATGGTCTCCCCGAGGGGCTTCAGGGTTGGGGACCAAGTCGTCCCGTACCAGGATTTGCCCACACCTAGATTCTACTAGACCTATCACCTCAGTTCCATTTATTTGTACAGGAACTGTTACCTTTTTTGGGGTGCGCTTCCAGGCACAGCTCTCTGCCATCCATACTTGCCCATAGCTGCACTCCATATAGGGGAATTCCTGATAATGATAGCCCTGATGCCCATAGGAAAAACAGGTCCCCAGTTGTTAGCCCCAGGACTGCTGGGTGGAAACTTGGGCTCTGGGGATGTCTTCCCACAGATGCTTGGCCCCCTTGCCCTTCCTGGCCTTTGGGCGGGGAAGTCATTGGGGGACCCCAAGGTTTATGTTTGAGCTGAGGCTGGAGGGCCTGGGGCTTCTCCCAGGCTCCCAGCCTTGGGCTTGAGGGCTGGCTGGGCCCTTGTTAGGCTGGGGCCTTGGGGAGCCCCCGTCTAGCTTCTCTCTCCCCTGATGGCTTCCCCCTTCTGTTGAGGGGTCCCTCTGGAATCAAGCAATGGCTCAGATGTGGGAATTAGAGCCATATCAGCTGCCAGATAGTTTTTCATCAGTCGCATGGCGTTGGTAAGTGACTCTGGTTTATGTCTGAGCACCCAGTCCTTGCCCCCCTTTGGGAGGATTTGGGCAAACTGCTCGACCAGGATGAGTTCAGCCATCTCTACTCTGGTCCATCCTGGCTTTAGCCACCTCCAACATAGGTCTTGCAGTTTCTGGGTGACAACCCGGGGTCAGGCCCTTGGAGGGTACCTCTCCCCATGTAACCTCTGGTGGAAGGTCTCTTTGGTAATGTTGAGGTAGTCCAAGATGGCCACTCTGACCTGGGAATAGTCAGGGCAATCTCTACATCCAGTCCTCAGTGTGCAGCCTATGCCAGTCCAGTCAGGTAGGGTGCCAGCAGCGTAGGATTCATACAAGGTTCATGCGCTTGGCAACATTCAGGGCACACCCGGAGTGTTGTGCTGGACCTGTGCACACACAGCTCCTTTCAAGGGCATCAACCTTGGAATCTCGCCCAGATGACATGAACCGTGGAAAGCCTCCCAGGACTGGGCTCAAGGCCCGAGAGCAAGGAATGCGGTAGATAGAAATTGGTAAATAAGAATGTTAAACAAAGCCAGTGTATTCCTTTTATCTGTTGGAGAATGTAATGCGCGGGGGGAGAGAAAAGAATAAAGGAGAGGGTGGAAAGCTGACAGGCAGAAGCCCGTTAGCAGACCAGTCGCTTGCTTGCTAAAAGCTGTGTTCTGTCTTGTCATTGAACCGCCACACAGCAGGATGGCCCACTCCTCAGGGGGCCATTGGGCAGTCACCACCACCAGCTCAAATGTCATCAGAAAAGCCTTGGGGGTTATCCTCAGGGCCCATCTTTGTGAGCTTCATGGGAACTGGCATGGCTCTTGGGCTTGGGCCCAGGCTCCTCAGTGGAGAAGCTCTGGGAGACTCCTGGGGCTGCATCAATGCCATGACTTGTTGAACTAACCTTTACTGCTGTTCCTGTTGCTGGACCCCTTAGTCCCAAATCAGTTGCTGTTGCTGGGTGACCATTTGCTGCAGGAGCTGTTGCTGCTGTTGCACTGCCTGCTGCTGGTTCTCAGTCATCCATTTCAGCAACCGTTCTAATGCCATCTCTGCTGCCTACCAGCCCATGTTATTCTAAATCAGCAGGTTTGGCTGACTAGGTCAGTCAATCTTCACTTCTCTCAGAATGCACTCCACCAATTTGTAATTGTCCTCACTTGGAGAGTGTGGCCTAGTGGTCACAGTGTTAGAGAGCTTATTCCTTCACTCTCCCACTTCCCTGGTCCTTCTCTCATGAACAGAGAGCAACAATACCCAAAGTCTGAAGGTGCAAACAATTCAATGTTTATTGGGGTGAACTTCCAGCAAGCTTAAATCCAAGTTCCTTTTTCCTTATTTTCGAATCCCAACTTACTTCCTTTTTGCCCCTAATTTATATAGTAATATTCTTAGCTATACCCTAACCAATCATTCTACTGAAGTTTACCTAACCAATCCTAACATATTGTAACATGATTAGCTAACCAATTATATCCCACCACCTTAATTAGTTTACACCCAGCAAAATTAATTATAGAGCAGACAGAAACAATCACAGAACCAGACAGAGATCATGCAAATAAACAATAGCAAAGTGGGAACTAGAATGACAAAAATACAGAAGTGAGGATTTCACAACTACATCTATAAAGACATAAGGGTTTCCCAGCTGTGTCTATTGAAAAGTGAGTTCTTACCAGACAGAAAACTATCAACCTAAATTTCCTTTTACATCTTCTAGGCTGTTCTCTTTCTCTGGAGGTGATAGATCGGATCACCTAGCTAACACCCCATATTGACTAGTTTGGAATGTGAAAATGTGACCGTTCGCTTCCCAGCTTATGGCTGCCTCTGCTGCTTAGCCAAAGGCATTGGCCTAAGAACAGGGCCTCAGACTGTCACAGAGAGAGAAGGCCCTTACACAGATTCTTTCTTGTATACCTCTATTACTAGCTAAATAATAAACATATACCTAAATTCTTGAAGTATAGGCCTTTACAGGCAGGCCTGAATATCTATATCCTAACACACAGCTGCAACTCCTGACTGCCAAGGGGGTTGTGGGAAGGGGAGTCGAGGCCCTCCCACTCCACCAGACTTTGACCCAGGTTCCTTTGGGCTACCAGTAGTCTAGCAACCAAGGCTGTCCTCCCTGGGTCTTTTCCTTTTGTCCCTCCTCCCCCCACCCCAGCCCCTCCCTGCGTCAGCTTAGTCCAAGGCCTTCGCCTGGTGGGGAAACCCAAACCCCAATAAGTAAGAGGGGGTTACCAATGTCCAAGGTCCACAGGATACTTCCCTCTCTGGCTGTCTTCAGGGTGGGTCCTCCCTTCCCTCAGGGAGGGCCCTTTGGACAGCTGTGTTAGCATCTTAAGCTTCCCTCTGCATCTCCAGCTCTGCCCCCCAATGAGCTAATTCCCTGCCTTTTAATTCTTACAGCAGATGGAGCATGTGCTGCAGGTGTAGTGGGGTGGGGCTGTCTGAGCCCAAAAGAATCCCTTGTTGTCCAGTGTGGGGTTTGTACACTCCATCATAATAACATATTCCAGTTTCACATTTCTATGGGGAAGAAGGATTTGAACAGGGATCTGCCACCACTCAGGTAAGTGCTCTAACCATTCAGCTATGGGACAGTCTTATGTGGGGATGGGAGGACACCCTCAATTTCTCCTCTTAAATCTGTTCCACTGTGACTAAATAATGAAAGAACCATGGGGTCAGAGAGAGAGAATCAGGAGAATGACTCTGTAGCCTGGTGGTCTGAGGCCTCAGTGGGGAGAACAACAATCCTGTTCCAGAGACGTTTTAAAATTATTTAGCCACAGTGGAACAACTTCAACAGGAGAGAATGAGGGGATCTCCCTTCTCCCTGTAGAATAGTCCAGAACCCAATGGCCAGCTCACTCACTTGAGAAGTGGCCGATACCTGTTCATATCTCTTCCAGTAATTTGGGGAGGGGACTTGAATCAGAGATCTCCCACATGCCATGTGAGTACCCAAACTTCTGGGCTAAAAGTTTTGGGGATGTGGTCCTTCTTTCCTCCTAGGGAAATACAGCCTAGATGGAGCTACTGTAAGGTGGAATAATGGTTGGAAAACCATTCCCAGAGAGTAGTTATCAGTGGTTCACAGTCATGCTGAAAGGGCATAACGAATGGGGTCCTGCAGGGATCAGTTCTGTTCAATATCTTCATCAGTGATTTAGATAATTGCATAGAGAGTACACTTATAAAGTTTGCGGACAATACCAAGCTGGGAGGGGTTGCAAGTGCTTTGGAGGATAGGATTATAATTCAAATCTCTGGACAAACTGGAGAAATGGTCTGAAGTAAACAGGGTGAAATTCAATAAGGACAAATGGAAAGTACTCCACTTAGGAAGGAACAGTTAGTTGCACACATACAAAATGGGAAATGACTGCCTAGGAAGGAGTACTGCGAAAAGGGATCTGGGGGTCAAAGTGGACCACAAGCTAAATATGAGTCAACAGTATAACACTGTTGTAAAACAAGCGAACATCATTCTGGGATGTGTTAGCAGGAGTATTGTAAGCACGGAGGCAGCCCGTCCATATAGGCGAACTAGGTGGTCGCCTAGGGTGCCAAGTTAAATGGGGTGCCAAATTTGAGGAAAAAAATCAAATTAAAAAAAAAAAGAAAAAAAAAAGAAAAAGATGAAAAAAATACAAATAAAGTAACAAAGATGTCATCATTTCAATTCCCGTGTGTGTACGGAGGGAATATGAATTATAATTGTTACATTTCTGAGAATTTATTAATATGTCAAATATTATATTTACTGCAAAAATAAATAATATTTTAGCGAATTTTTTTTTCAATTTGCGACATAGGGTCAAGATGACCCACTCCGCAATTTTGATAAGCAATAACTCAGCCACAATGAAACACACCCACCAGCGGCAAGAGCTGCAATACCAGTAACACCTAACTCAAATATATATTGTAGCGAGGCGGTGTGGTGCCCCACCACCTTGCAGAGGGAAGAACCTCCCCAGACACCAAAGAGGGCGGAGCCAGTGGATCCTGCACCCACCCCCCAGAGGTCAAGACACAGGACAGAAAGTATAAAAGCCCAACCGCAGAGCTCACTCAGGCGACAGCTGCCGGAGAGGCCAGATGCCTGTGGCCTGGCTCTGGCTTGGGAGACCTCGGCAATCCGCGGCCAACCCGAGGACTGGCAGGACCAGCCAATGCGTTATGCCGACAGGTGCACGGAGGAGCTGCCAAGCCTACCCGTCGCCAGCTACCCAGAGAAGCTGCCAAGCCTACCTGTCGCCAGCTACCCAGAGGAACCCATGGTGCTGGAATCCTCCGAGGACACCACCCTGACCCAGGTACCCTACGAGGGGGAGTCTGGAAGTAGCCCGGGGGCAGCCGACCCTAGTCTGGCTGCAGCACTGCCAGAGCCAATGTCAGTGTGTTGCGGCCAAGATCCCCACTGACAAAGCAGCGGGTCTTCTGCCGCTGCTAGGGCCCCGGGCTGGGATCCAGTGGAATGGGTGGGCCTGTGTCCCCCCTGCCACCCACCTCGCGGGTGGCAGTCTCCCCCTCTCCCTGGTCACTCAAAGCCAGGAGCCTGAGGTTTGCTATTGAACTGTTTGCTCAGAGGGTCTGAGCTTCTGACTGTTTGTTTGCTGCCCGCCCTGACCCAGGACCTGGGCTTATATTGTACTGCTTGCGGGGCCGTGCCTGAAGGTCTGGGCCATAGACTGAGTATTCCCCAACCCAGCCGAGAGTGTGTAGCAAGGCATTGTGGTGCCCCACCACACCACAGAGGGACAAGTCCTCTTACATACATCAAGGTCGCAGAGCCGGAAATTCATGTAGAGCGGAGATATCGCGAGATGATAGATACATGTCAAACGGTCATTTTTACACACAGGTAGATGGCTAAGAATTGAGCAAATACTGTGGAAAATTGTGTTTCTTGGTGCCAAAGAATAAAGAATAACGTCTTTCAGCATTATAAATCCAAAATGTGAGTATCTTTAATAGTTATTAAACCTTAGCATTATTGTCGGGCTGTAAAATTATGAACTTTTCTTTGTTATAACTTGTTCGCATGTAATAAATAAGGTCCATAAAAGAAAAGTAACAGTGTTAATGCTTAATAGAGTACAAAAGTGATGATGTCACACTCCCAGGGGGTAACCGTGAGGAAGGGGATTACTTTCCAAACAACCGGTGTCAGGTTATAATGTTGAAAAAGGTCATTTTGTTTCTGTTTAAATGTTGTAACTAACTGTTTTAATAGGTAAGTGAGTGTATGTTACTAATCATTGAACCTTTAAGCAGTGAAAAGACATGTTGGGATGGCTGCAATATGGTTTAAATCGCCAACCATGTGGTGGGTGTGTCAGCTATCCTTAATGCTATAATGCTTGCACTTGGGAGCACAGTACATAACAATATTCAAATGCCCCATGGCAGAGAGGAAGAAGAAAACCCTCAGGAGCTGAGTTTGGTGAATGAAAGGCTGAGAAGGAAAATAACCAAGCAAAACAGCAGGCATCCTTCCTGAAATATCTTCTCTTTAATTCAAATAAACATGGAAGCAATTCACAGATGAAGAAATTTTACTTGGAGAGGAGGTTAGCTCACATCCACAAAAAAGCAGTTTGGAAACTCAAGATGATGGAAGCTTACTTCTAGATGTAGGCAGTTCACAGCATCAGACTGATATGAAAGTGGAGAAAATTTATTCACCTTCAGAGACACATGCAGAAATTGAAATAAATGAAGTAGAAGGAAGAAAGGATGAAGAAGTTACAAACAAGTTACAGTATGGGGACCCAGCTTCATGGCCCAGATGTGATGACAGTGTGTGGCAAATTCTCATGGAACATGGACCGGAACAAGTTCATGAATTCCCCTTCCCTAAGGATGTAAATAAAAGAAAATTCTCTGCTCAGCATTACAAGAGGAAACTCATTAATGGGGAAGAAATTCATTAAAACTGGTTACAATATTCAGTGTCGAAGGACTTTGTGTTTTGCTTTTGCTGCAAGTTGTTTAGAAATCAAGCAATTGGTACATCACTGAAAATGGTTCGAAGGACTGGAAAAACATATCTTCAATTCTCTCTTCACATGAAAGAAGTACAGAACATTTGGAATGTTTTCAAAATTGGAAAGAACTTGAATTACGATTGAAAAAAGGAAAAACTATCAATGAAGAAAATTTACGTGTGATCAAGGAAAAAGAAGAGTATTGGCAACAAATATTAGAGCATCTGATCGCTTTTGTGAGAGTTCTAGGTGGGCAAAATTTAACATTCTGCGGCCGTGGTAGAAATGAAACTTTTAAAAAAATTTTGAATACCTAGCTTTGTTTGATCCAGTCATGAAGGAGCATCTAATTTAATTGGGGATTGGTCCTGCTTTGAGCAGGGGGTTGGACTAGATGACCTCCTGAGGTCCCTTCCAACCCTGATATTTTATGATGCTATGATTCTATGATCTACGTAAAATAACTGATCATGAAATACAGGTTCATTACTTAGGAAAAAATATGCAGAATGAAATGATTCAAATCCTAGCAAATGCCATTAAAAAGAAAATTGTAGAAGCTGCTCATTCTGCAAAATACTTTTCAATAATACTGGACTGTACACCAGATGTGAGTCATGTTGAACAAATGACAATGATCATTCATTCTGTGGATATGGAAAAGTCTGCAGATGAAGATAATGCTGAAGTGCTCATAAAGGAACATTTTTTGGGTTTTGTACCACTGAAGGAGACGACTGGAGCATTTATGACTGAAATTATTCTACAAGAGCTTGAAACAATGTCATTATCTGTTGAAAATTTACCTGGCCAAGGCTATAATAATGGAAATAATATGAAGGGTAAAAACAATGGTGTGCAAAGGAAAATGATGGAAATCAATCCTAAGGCCTTTTTCATTCCTTGCAGTGTGCATTCTCTGAATTTGGTTGTCAATGATGCTGCTAGTTGCTGTTTGGAGGCAAGCAGTTTCTTTAACGTGGTGCAACGTGTTTATGTGTTTTTTTCCTCAGGCTCAATGGCATGTTGGGAGATTCTGAGTCACTATGTGAATTCTCTAACTGTGAAACCACTTAGTCAGACAAGATGGGAGAGTCCCACTGATGCTTTGAAGCCTCTTTGCTATGAACTTGGAAACATTTATGATACCCTAATTGAAATTTCTGATGATACTACCTTTACTGGATCATCTGGCAATACAGCACGTTCAGATGCAGAAGCTCTTGCAAAGGGCCTTTCCAAGTTCAAATTTGTGACTTCACTCATTTTGTGGTATAATATCCTTTTTGAGAGTAACCTCACTAGTAAGCAGCTTCAGGAAAAGAACTTGAACATACATTCTGCTATTCAAAAACTACATCAAACTAAAAATATTCTGGAGGAATTCAGAAGTGATGAAGGGTTCGAAAGAACACTGGTAGATTCTCTCAAGCTTGCTGAAGAAATAGACTTTCCGACAGAATTTGAACCAGAGCCAGTTCGCATTCGGCAAAAGAAACAGCAGTATTCGTATGAAGGACGAAACACGCCCATTCAGAACCCAAAACAAAGGTTCAAAGTGAATTGCTACTTCACAGTCCTTGATACTGCTATTCACAAGGTTGAGGAAAGCTTTCAACAGATGCAGCAGCTACAGTCAGTATTTGGCTTTTTACATGATATCCACAGCTTGCAAAAGAAAACAGCAAAACAGATAAAAGAATTTTGTATAAAACTGGAGTCGGCATTGACTCATGAAAATTCAAAAGACATTGATGCTACAGATTTGTGTAGTGAGCTTCAGGCTTTTTCAAGACAACTTAAAAAACATTCCACTCCTGAAGAAGTACTGAAGTTTGTTTGTGAAAATAAACTCACAGACAGTTTTCCAAACATTTTTATAGCTCTACACATTCTTTTAACTTTGCCAGTTTCTGTAGCTAGTGGGGAACGTAGTTTCTCAAAGTTAAAATTGATAAAAACATATCTGCGTTCAACAATGGTGCAAGAGAGACTTGTTGGACTTGCTACAATGTCAATAGAGCATGAAATAGCGGAAAACTGGATCTAAAAGAACTAGTGACTGAATTTTCAAAACTTAAAGCAAGAAAAGTCATGCTTTAAGAGCACAGAGTGTTTTTTATTCAGAGTGTTTTGTAAATACAGGTTAAAGTTCATTGAACAGTTTTCTTATTTCTTTCTATATTGGATGTGGTGGTAATGGCAGCTAAAGCAGGATAGTGTAATGGATGATTTTGGATTTGTAATAAAAAAAATGATAATTAACATTTTTAATGCATTTTTGTTTGAAATCGGACTGAAATATCATCTAGCTGTCGTGTACAAATCTATTCTGAAAATTTGATGTCTCTATTTTATCTGATCTCAGAAACATTGGTTGTACAGAAGGACGGACAGACAAACCGAATAATTAAGCCTCTGTTTAAAAAAAAACACTTAAAAACATTAAAAGGAAGAAAGGGGCAAAATGTTTCCCAGTTTACCCCCGCCTAGATCTGCCCTTGGGGCTTGGGGGTGGAGGCGCTGATTGCATGGTTTGCCTAGGGTGCCAGTTGCTGGCAGTTAGTATAGGGCTGCTCCTGTGTAAGCAAGACACAAGAAGTAATTCTTCCGCTCTACTCCACGCTGATTAGGCCTCAGCTGAAGTATTGTGTCCAGTTCTGGGCACCATATTTCAGGAAAGATGTGGACAAATTGGAGAAAGTCCAGAGAAGAGCAAAAAAAATTATTAAAGGTCTAGAAAACATGACCTATGAGGGAAGATTGAAAAAAATGGGTTTGTTTAGTCTGGAAAAGAGAAGACTGAGAGGGGACGTGATAACAGTTTTCAAGTACATAAAAGGTTGTTACAAGGAGGAGGGAGAAAAATTGTTCTTAACTTCTGTGAATAGGATAAGTGCATAGGCGTGGGAATTAGGAGTGCGGGGGGTACTACAGCACCCCCAGGTTTTGTGTGGGGTCCCAGCCGCCGACCCCACACCCAGGGTCGTGGTGCTGCTGCCAGCCCTGCATCCAGGGCTGTGCTCCTGCCCCCGCGCCCAGGGTCCTGGCTGCTGCTGGCCCCGCACCCAAGGTCCTGGCTGCAGGACCCATGCCTGGGACTCTGCTCCCAGCCCCAGCTGTGATCCCAGCCTCAGCCCCCTTACACCTGTCCGTATCCTCCCACTCCTGGAGCCACAGCCCATTCCTGGCCCCAGCTCTGGGGAGAGGGGGCATGGACAAAGGTAAGGGGGGTGTGAAGTAAAAAGTTTGGGGACCACTGGCTTTCAGCACCCACACTGTAAAAAGTGTTCCAGCACCACTGGGTAATAGGCAATGGGCTTAAACTACAGCAAGGGAAGTTTAGTTGGATATTAGGAAAAATGCCCTGTCAGGGTGGTTAAGCACTGGAATAAATTGCCGAGGGAGGTTGTGGAATCTCCATCATTGGAGATTTTTTAAGAGCAGGTTAGACAAACACCTGTCTGGATGGTCTGGATACTACTTAGTCCTGCCATGAGTGCAGGGGACTGGACTAGATGACCTCTCAAGGTGCCTTCCAGTCCTATGATTATGATTCCTCCCTGGCTGGTTTGTTGACGCTCATCGAGAGGTGCCTGATCTGGTGGGCAAGGTCTGAACACACTTACCAAATTGGGACCTGCAGGTGAGTTAGGCAGATGAATGCCTGTCTTCCCTTGGGTTGTGCCTTGGGGCTTAGGCATCCAGGTGCCTAGAGGAAGGCTGCAGCATGCAGGTCCAGAGGCAGAAGCATCAGCACCCAGAGAACATTTACTGCAAAAATGTAGCTGCCAAATGTAATAATTTGAAAGTAGCATGTGGAAGTGCTCCCACTTCTCTGGGTTTCCTTACTATTTTGTGTGTGCCTCTCACAGAACAATTCTACACAGAGATTTTTCAGAATCTCTCTCATATCTGGTCTGGCACTTTCAGGGTAGCAGTAGATAGTTGAAGTGTATGCCTAGGATACTTCATGGAGGCCCCTAAGTGGGAGTCCTGGGAAGATTTGGGCTCACCTGTTTGGGGACTATAACCTAAGCTACAAATCAATCGTGGCAGTTCTTGATAAAATTTCCCATTTGTTGTTTTAGAAAAGTTTTTTGACTAAAACAAAAATTTGTTTAAAATGAGATTGTTTAGGGGCCTAAAAACAGAATAATGATCAGGGATACAGCAAACACCTTCCAAAACAGGAGGAGGAGATGTTAAGTAAAGCACAGTTGGCATGTTGTGGCTGTCAGTAACATAACACACACCAGTGCATAATGTACTGGGGAGAGGGGAACAGCAACATGCATGAGTAACAGTTCCTGGCCAAGGGGAGCTGTGGAGCCGTTGCTTGAGGCGTGGGCAGCGCCCAGAGCTTCCCTGATTGTACCTGAACCTAGGGACTGCTGGGACATGCCTGCCACTTCCGGGAGCTGCACGGAGCAGGGCAGGCAGAGAGCCTGCCTTAGCCCCGCTGTGCCGCTGACCGGACTTTTAAAGCCTAGGTCCCTTTTCAACTGGCTACTCTGGGGGAAAACCGGATGCCTGGCAACCCTAGTTGGGGGCTGCATCTGGGGACATGAGGAAGCTGGAGCTGGGAAACCAGACTGAGTTGGGAGTGGGTGGTGGGGAATGAGTGGGTGTCAGACCTGCTCAGCACCAACCAGCACATGTCTTGAACTAATAGAGATGAATTATGTTTAAAAAAAGAATTTAATTCTGTGACATGAAGCAGGCAAATAAAAAGCACGTAGAACTTCGTAAAATTTAATAAATTAAGGGAACATAATTTACAAAGGGGAAAGAACAGTCGTTTCCTATTTAGGTGCACATACACCAACTGTGTCTTTCACAGGTCAGTGTATGTGCAACTGTGATTATCTTTAATATCCCCTGGAATGGAGTGCAGCGACCCCTGAAGCTTTCTTGAATGTTGTGGGGGTGGGGGGTAGGATGTAGAGTGATTTCGATATTGAGTGCTCAATGGGCTGCAGAGGGAGGCAAGAATGGGATTCTTGGACCTGCAGGTCCACTAAAATCTGCAGCATCTCTATTTGCTGCCTGAGGAGCCCCATTACATTCTGGTGCATCTCCCTCTCCTTCACCAGCTTGGAATTGGACTCCTGGGCCTTTTCTCCTCTCCTCTCCACTCCTCTCCACTCTTTCCTTTTCCAGGCTACTGCCTCCCCATCCATCCCCCCATCATACCTGTCTCCCATTGCCTCCCCAGGTTCCCCCCACCCAATGCCCCTGGGTTGCTCTGCCTCCCACTCATGTGGTCCCAAGATCCATTCTGTGGCCTTGCACCACATGCCTGCCCTGCTCCTTGTCCACGTTAGCTGAAGAGTGACAGCTGCTGGCCAGGCACCCAGCTCTGAAGGCAGTGCCGCTGCAGGTATGATGTATTGTCACCCTTACTTCTGTGCTGCTGTTGGCGGCAGCTGCTGGTCGGGAGCCCGGAGGTGCTGGGGCTATGAACTGCCAAACCTTCAGGTATGAGGGCTCAGCCCTGGCAAGCCCTAGCACAAATTAAGCACAGATGGCACCCCCCTGACCATGGCATTGTGGGAAGGCGCCCAGGTCACTCACCCATAAGGCTGACTCTGTGTGTGCTGCAGTGGTGCCTGCTGAAGTAATCACAGAGTGGCATGGGAAATTGTCCTCCTGCAGCACAAGAAATAAGGTAGCTAGCCCCAGAAACCTTTGGCAGAGGATTGCAGACTACCTGTCAGGGTTCCCTCCCCACTCTGAACTCAGGGGTACAGATGTGGGGACCCACATGAAAGAGCCCCTAAGCTTATTTCTACCAGCTTAGGTTAAAAACTTCCCCAAGGCACAAATCCTTCCTTGTCCTTGGATGGTACTGCTGCCACCACCAAATGAATTAGACAAAGATTCAGGAAAAGGACCACTTGGAGTTCCTGTTTCCCCAAAATATCCCCCCAATCCCCTTCAACCCCTTTCCTGGGTAGGCTTGAGAATAATATACCAACCAAATAGATAAACAAGGTGAGCACAGACCAGACCCTTGGGTTTTTAGGACACTAAAAGCCAATCAGGTTCTTAAAAGCAGAACTTTATTATAAAGAAAAAAGTAAAAGAAGCACCTGTGTAAAATCAGGATGGAAAGTAATTTTACATGGTAATAACTTTTAAAACATAGAGGATTCCCCTCTAGGGAAAACTTCAAAGTTACAAAAAACAGGACTAACCTCCCTCTTAGCATAGGGAAAATTCACAAGCTAAAACAAAACATAATCTAACGCATTTCCTTGCTATTACTTACAACACTTCAATCTCTCTGGTCACTTGATTGCAGACCTAAAAGTTGCAATTCTTCAACAAAAAAACTTCAAAAACAGACTCCAACGAGAGACTGCTGAATTGGAATTAATTTGCAAACTGGATACAATTAACTTAGGCTTGAATAGAGACTGGGAGTGAATGGGTCATTACACAAAGTAAAACTATTTCCCCATGTTTATTCCCCATCCCCCACTGTTCCTCAGACGTTCTTGTCAACTGCTGGTAATAGCTCACCTTAAGTGATCACTCTGGTTACACCCATTGTTTCATGTTCTCTATGTATATAAATCTCCCCACTGTATTTTCCACTGAATGCATCCAATGAAGTGAGCTGTAGCTCACGAAAGCTTATGCTCAAATAAATTTGTTAGTCTCTAAGGTGCCACAAGTACTCCTTTTCTTTTTGCGAATACAGACTAACACAGCTGCTACTCTGAAACCTTACAATTTCTGTAATTTTAGATGTGTCATTTTAGTAGAAGCTGGATTACTTGCTTGGTCTCTCTCTTTGTCTCGAGAGGGAACACACAGAGAGCACAAACAAAACCTCCCCCCACCCCCACCCCCCAGATTTGAAAGTATCTTCTTTCCCCATTGGTCCTTCTGGTCAGGTGCCAACTAAGTTAATGGAACTGATTAACCCCTACAGGTAAGTGATTCTGTACCTCTGACCAGGAGGAATTTGATGTTACTGCATGTAGAAAGGTTGTTACCCTTCCCTTTATGTTTATGACATGCCCCCCAAATCACAGATGGTGCTGGACAGCCTGTTCCACAATAGCTGTGATTTCTTCCTGGAGCTCTAGGAGAAAACAGAGATAATAAGACACATGCACCTTTAGATATACTACTGATTATATAAAAATTAACAATATTTCCCACATTTCAAGGATGAGTTTAACCAGTTGATTCTGGGAAACTTTCCCAGTAGAGTGCATCAGCCACTTTGTTAGAAGCTCCTGAAATGTGTTGTATTTCAAAATCAAAATCTTGGAGAGCTAAACTCCACCGAAGAAGTTTTTTGTTATTGTCCTTGATGGTATGAAGCCACTTCAGTGCAGCATGGTCTGTTTGCAGGTGGAAACACCGTCCCCAAACGTATGGGCGTAGCTTTTCCAGAGCATACACAATGGCATAACATTCCTTTTCGGTGATTGACCACTGGCTTTCCCTCTCAGACAGTTTTTTGCTGAGAAACACGACAGGATGGAATTCTTGATTCGGTCCTTCCTGCATTAAGACTGCTCCCACACCACGCTTCGATGCATCTGTGATTACTAGGACAGTTTTGTCAAAGTCTGTGGCCCTTAGCACAGGGTCAGACATGAATGTCGCTTTAAGCTGGTTAATTTAAAGGCCTTCTGACACTCTTCAGTCCACTGAACTGCATTTGGCTGTTTCTTTTTGGTCAGGTCTGTCAGTGGGGCAGCGATTTGGCTGTCGTGTGGTACAAATAGCCTGTACTATCTGGCCAAGCCTAGGAAGGATTGGACCTATTTCTTTGACTTTCGGTCAGGCCACTTTTGGATAGCATTCACTTTGGCCTGTAGGGGGTTGATAGTTCCTTGACCCACCTGGTGTCCAAGGTAAGTCACTTTGTTGAGGCCTATTTGACACTTCTTAGCCTTAACAGTTAATCCTGCCTCCCTTATGCGCTTGAAGATTTTTTGCAGATGCTCCAGGTGTTCTGCCTATGAATCAGAAAAGATGGCCACATCATCAAGGTAGGCAACTGCAGATTCTCCCAGTCCCACTAGAAGACTATCTACAAGTTTCTGGAAGGTGGTGGGTGCATTTCACAGCCCGAAAGGGAGCATATTAAATTCATACAGCCCTACATGGGTGATGAAGGCTGACCTTTCCTTGGCAGATTCATCCAGAAGTACTTGGCAGTACCCCTTGGTTAAGTCTAAGGTAGAGATGAACTGGGCATGTCCCAGTTTCTCCAATCTGTGCATGGCATTGGATAGTTGTCTGGGCGAGTCACAGCATTTAGCTTACAGTAGTCCATGCAAAAGCATATTTCCCCACCTGGTTTGGGAACTAGAACCACTGGAGATGCCCCTGCACTGCCAGAGGGGTAGCATGTCCTGAATCTCCTGTTCTATAGCAGTTTTGGCTTGAGGAGCCATCTGGTAAGGTTGGCCTCTAATTGGGCGAGCATTACCTGTGTCAATGGAATGGTATGCCCGTTCGGTCCATCCTGGGGTGGCTGAGAACATCAGCACAAAGCTAGTGCACAGCTCCTTGATCTGCTGTCGCTGCAAACGTCCGAGGGTCATGGAGAGGTTCACCTCTTCCATGCCACCGCCACTTTTTCCTTCATAGTAGACACCCTCAGGCCACTCAGCATCATCTCCTCCTGGGGCTGTAAACTGATAAACCTTTAATTCTCTGGAATAAAAGGGCTTTAAAGAATTAACATGGTACACTTTAGGCTTTAGGTTTGAGGTGGGGGAATGCTATGACCTAGTTAACAGCTCCCAGGCACTCTTGGACGGTAAATGGCCCTTTCCCATGATGCTTCCATTTTATGGGCCTGGAGCTCCTTCAAGACCATGACCTGGTTCTCTACTTTGAAGGAATGCTCTCTGGCGTGTTTATCATACCAGGCCTTTTGCTCTTCCTGAGCATTTTTGAGGTTTTCTCTAGCAAGAGCTAAAGAGTTTCAGAGGGTGTTTTGTAGGTTGTTTACAATGTCCAGAATGTTAGTTCCTGGAGAAGGCATTCCTCCCATTGCTGTTTCACCAACTGTAATGGCCCCTAAACCTCGCAGCCATACACAAGTTCAAATGCTGAAAAGCCCACACTGGGATGTGGTACAGCCCTGTAGGCAAAGAGTAGCTATGTTTATGACAAGGCGTGCCCTGGAAGCAGGGGTGAGAACACAGTGTAACTGTGCACAGACGCTCTCTAGTTTGTTTTTAATAAAAGTTTTATTCCTTTCTCATTCACTAGTTTGTTGTTTAATGAACCCCATAGAAACCTAACGCAGCACCTAATTCTCCACCTCCCACCTTGCTAATTCTGCTGGGGCTTTGACCATCCCCCGAAGCCCAGGCCTGTGGTGGCCACACCCTCACTTGGCTGTGATTGGCAGTCAGTGCTACTCAGACTGTGTCAGCCACAACCACAGCACCTTGCAGTTACTGGCCACTGTTGGCAGGTAGGCTGGGCCATGCAGGGCACTGCAAGGCCACACTTGGCAATACAAGGCTGGGCCACGATGAACACTGTCAGGCCAGGCTGGGCACTGACGGGATGGGCCAGGCCACACTGGGCACTGTCAGGCCAGACCAAGCTGGGCACTGCAAGGCTGGGCCACATAGGGGAAGGTTAGACTGAGAGAAACTGGGCACTCTCAGGCTGGGCCATGCTGGGCACTGTCAGGCTGCGCTGGGCTCTGTTAGGCTGGACTGGGCACCGTGAGACTGGGCCATGCTGGCCACAGTCAGGCCACGCTTCACTGGCACTATGAGGCCATGCTGAGCACTGTGAAGCTGGACTGGTCACCATCAGGCCAGGCCACACTGGTAACTCTGTGGCCAGACTGGACACTGTGAAGCTGGGTTGGGCATCATTAGGCCAGACTTGTCACTGTCAGGCCAGGCCATACTGGGCTCTGTGAGGCCGTGTTGGGCACTGGAAGACCAGCTGGGCCAGGCTGTGGTTTGGCACCATGTGGCTGGGTTGGGCCAGGCTGTACGGGGCACTATGAGCTTGTGCTGGGCACTGTGAGGCCATGCTGGGCACTCTCAGGCCAGGTAACATTGGGATCTGTCAGACCAGGCCAGCTGGGCTGGGCAGTGTCGGAGTGGGCTGAGCCATGTAGGGCGTTATCAGGTCTGGCTGAGCTGGGCATCATCAGGCTGGGCCAGGCTATATTGGGCATCATTAGGCTATGCTGTGCTGGGAACCATCAGGCCGTGCTGAGCACCACAGGTTGGC
Organism: Natator depressus; assembly: GCF_965152275.1. Taxonomy (NCBI): domain Eukaryota; kingdom Metazoa; phylum Chordata; order Testudines; family Cheloniidae; genus Natator; species Natator depressus. Next base: position 40,165,127 of record NC_134241.1, on the reverse strand, counting down.
TGTGTTGCGCTGGGCACCAAGGGACTCAGCTGGGTTGTACCAGTCTGCTCTGATAAATGGGTGAGTTGGATTGTATGATGGGGATGCTTGTGATAGTGCAGCACAGGGCTTGGCATCCCTGGGAGTCCCTTCTGGTTTATGTCTTATGTTCCTAATATCTCATGTTTCAGGGCTTCAGATGGTCACTTACAGAGGTCAGGAACAGATTACCCCCCTCAATCATTGTACTGTAATTATGTGACTGCCTAGACAAAATACCTATGGTGCCAATGGGCCAGGAATACTGCAGTTTGGAGGCAAGCACTGTAGGTGCTAAGCCTGTTGAATTCCAATAACCACTCAGACACAGGGCTAAGTGAAAGGGCATTTTACTAAGGCTGGCAGGAAAAGGAAAGGTTGCTGCTACCCTGCTGAAGGAATTATAGTTCAAAGGGTGCAAGAGTTGTTCCTGTTTGGGTACCTGGGAAAAGCCAATCAAGAGCCTAGAGCCTGGGGTGCCATCACCAGTTCAGTCTTTATTGAAGCACATAGGCATCTGCAGGTTTCTAAGCCAGGTTCAATTTGTGTCTCTCACTGGGACTCTTCCGCACTGGCTCCCTGCCCAGCCACTGCTACTCCCCCATAAGTCCCATACAAACCTAACCCAGCAGTGACATTCAGCTGCCACAGCCTGTTCCACATATGTCTCTGTCCACAGTTTCTGGAGCTTCTCCCTGCTGCCATATTGCGCCCACTCCCCAGACAGAGCCCAGCCACATGCTGGATCAGGAGTTGGACCTTTCCCCCTACCTGGCCCAGGGAAAAAGATGTGCAGTGGGGAAGGGGCTGATGGGTGTTGGATTCCCCTACTTTTCAAAAACATCACAGTATTCCAGTGGGTTGTGGTTTTTTTATTTTTTTGTCTGAAGCATGAGAGCTGGCCACAGCTGGAGATGGGACACTGGATGGTCTAGGGTTGCAGGATGTTCCCCGAGGTACACCCCCCTCCCTGAGAACCAGTAGCTAGGTCATTCTTCTGGTGATCTAGCATTATCTACAGCAGGGGTTAGGTCGGCATTGCTACATCTCTCAGGGGTGTGGATTTACAGCCCCGAGAGACGTAGATATGCTGATGTAAGGGGTGTGTGTGTGTGTTATGCTTATAAGAAGCACATGGGATCTTTTTCAGGGGAAATGGCAATATGCCACGTTTATTGAAGATACAACAATTAGCATATGCCTTCAATCACAGCACAGACACACACACACACACACACACACACACACTGTCCCACCAGTCAATGTTATAGTTACCAGTCCAGAGTCCGGATCAATCTAGTGGCCAGCTAGGTTGATCACAGGTAGGTAGGAGCCGGGTTCTGTCTGCAGGACGAACCCAAAGTTTCATGGCAAGGCACCCTGTTTATATAGTGATTTTCCTTCATTGGGACCAATGAGTTTTGCACCATCATGCTGTAATCAATTGTTGTTTGACGAGTGCTTGTTTTCTTAAATTGTTTTTCTCACCCTTTATCTTGTTATTTCATCAAATCTCTCAGGGAGTTTCCCATGCTGGTTTTGAACACAGATTTCTTGTATCCATTTATAAGTGCCTGTCTCATCTTTAGAGTTGTCAATCTGCCCTCCTCTGACATTTCAATAGGGGCCTGTTGCAGCCTCCTGGCGCCCTTGCGTCTGTCTCTGGCTCTTCCCTAGAACATCTGGTTCAGTGATGGCCTTCACACTTATCTCTTAACACCCATTCCTCATTCACACAGAAAACAGAATTAATTTACATAGAACATTTTGAATAGGAACATCAAATTGCATGCAGAAGAAAAACAATCATGGCATTCTTTTACTTATTTTAAAATACTAAGCCTACAACAAAGTGTTGACCCTCAAAGGTCTATTACTGCCTTGAAATCAGTCCAGACACAAAGAAATTCTGGTTGATGCATCTCTACTAATAGCATATTAGGCCATTCCTTTCAAAAAGGGTGGCTGGCAGGATATGGTCAAATCCTACATCAATACGTTTAATACATGCTACATTATTATCTTATTATTCTTTATCCTTCATTCTAAATTATACAAAATACAAGCATAAAATCCTACTACTACATGTCCCCTTTTTGACCCCTCAAGGACAATTCTTGAATGGGTCATATTTTATGCAATTGTTTCATAGCAATATACTGAGAGACAATTTGAACTTGTGGTTGTAATTTAACAAACATTCTTTTTGTCCAACAGCACATACAACACATTCCTAGCAAGTAAACACAGGACAATATTAACACAACTAGTAATGGGTGAAACAATATGCCCTTAGAGGTCAGGGACCAGCCTGTAAAAACACTGTACCAATGATAGGCCATCAGTTCTTTTTCAGACTTAGCAATTTTTAGCATGTCTCCATTTGCATGTAATATTTGAACGACATGTGTCATAACCATAGGGGTAGCCTAAGTTCCTCCTTACCTGTAAGGGGTTAAGAAGCTCAAATAACCTGCTTGGCACCTGACCAAAGGAACCAATGGGGACAAGAGAAACTTTCAAATCTGGTCAGGGGGAGAGGTTTGGTTTTGGGTTCTTTGTGTCTGTGGTCATTCGCTCTTGGGACTAAGAGGGACCAGACATCAATTCATGTTCTCCAAATCTTTCTGAACAAGTCTCTCATATTTCAAACTTGTAAGTAACAGCCAGGCAAGGCATATTAGTTTATCTTTGTTTTCTCAACTTGTGAATTTTCCCTTTGCTAGAGGGAGGTTTATCTCTGTTTTGTTGTAACTTTGAAACTAAGGCTACAGGGGGTTCCTCTGTACTCTTTGAATTTTCTGCTACTCTGTAAGGTTAACTACCAGCCTAAGTTTACAGAGTGATTCTTTTACCTTTTTCTCTTTAAATAAAATCCTTCTTTTTAAGAACCTGACTGATGTTTCCATTGTTCTAAGACACAGGGGTTTGGGTCTGTAGTCCCTTTGTAACCAATTGGTGAGGATATATGCTCAAGCCTTCCCCAGGAAAGGGGGTGTAGGCTTGGGGGAATATTTTGGGGGAATAGGACTCCAAGTGGTCCTTTCCCTGATTGTTTGTTAAATCACTTGGTGGTGGCAGCAATCCCAAGGCAAGAAAGGAATCTGTGCCTTGGGGAAGTTTTAACCTAAGCTGGTAAGAATAAGCTTAGGGGGTCTTTCATGCAGGTCCCCACATCTGTACCCCAAAGTTCAGAGTGGGGAAAGAATCCTGACAACATGCTTCCCTATATCCTTGTGTGTCTGTTGTAAAAATGGAGTCACCTTTGTTTCTGACAATAAGTGATAAGTTAGATCATGCCAATCCAGGCCAAGGGTAACAGAAAAATTAACCGGAGTGGTGGTTATAGTTCTCTGTGCTTCTTCTATCTTTGGCAAATAGTACGTGTAATTGCTAATATATAATACACGGGCATTACATCTACATTCAACCACTGGGGGCTGACTAATACGTGCATCTTGCAAAAATACTGTTTCCCAGGATGTAACACATACACATTGTCCGTTGTACAAAACACGTGTCACGTTTTCTAGTTCGTCCCACACACATGTTCCCAATGAGGTATCTCTGCTACATGGTGCTGTGGTGACAGGTAGGGACAAGCATACCCATTTCTGAGGGCTCCATTCCGTACACTGTTGGGTGTCCAATAATTTCTCCTGTTTCCCAGCCCACTGACCCGTAGCCAAAAGGATCCAGTGGTCAATTTTGGAAGCAGGCTCACTTTCCATATTTCTGTCACAGACTGTTGGTGAGCAATTTTAACAATAATTTTACCTCATAACAAATCAGGCTTAATCAGGCTGGAAACATATTGCATTCATTTATATTTGTAGGTATCGAACAAGGACCTTTCCCGTTGTTTTAAAAGATGTGTTAATACCCTAACATTTCCAGATATTACCTAAAACATTTCGTGTTCAAGTAATGCTAAACTAAGAATTTGCATCTCAGTACATCCTATGGCCAAGGCAAATTTATTTCCTAATTCTATTTGTTGTTTATACAGCAGCCAGGAGGTGGTGTTTAGCCACCGCCACATATTCCGTGTTGCTTTTAGGTTTCCCAGACTTATTTGTACCAAGTCCACAGTAGTATCTGCCTGCTTGTGAATGAGACTATCTTGCAGTTGTGACAAGGAACTTAACTTATTCTTCTTTACTTCCAGGTCTACAGTATTCATAATCCCTGCTCCAAAACCAACTCCTCCTAATATGGTGTCTGCTACATGAGGATGTTTTCCTGTTAAAATACTGGCATTCCTTGAACCTCCACCCTTCTGCAACATTGGTTTCTGTAAATACAGTTAAAACGCTTATTAATCCTTTTCTGCCTAATGCAGTAGAGTTTTTTTTTATAACATAATACATAACAATGCTAGCGACAAAATAAATACAACAAGACAAAACATAAAACACAATTTTTGTTGCGAATGTAGATTCACGGTATTCTGGGTTGCTCTTCAGCTGGTACCAGCTTTTCCTGAAGTTTTGAAAGGCAAAAATAACATTTTTCTACCCCTTTTGGGGTGGCAGATTATTGCTTAAAATATCCCTTTCTTTTACAAATATCCTTGCTGATTGCAGGCAAAACAGGAATTACCCCCATACTTTTCTGTGTTTTTGTTCTATAGGCAGGCCAGCTTTCAATGGCTTCTACCTTTTAAGGGTTTAAGGGAAATTATCCCACTGTTCAGTCATTACATTCATGAGGTGGTGTACCTCAGTTTCCCTTTTTATACAGCAGACCAGATGTGTAATGTTTTTTTTCTGCTGTGCTAAGCTTTAAGTTTATTTACAGGTAATAGCTGAGATGCATCATTACCATTTGACCTTAGAGGTTTTTTTAAAAAATCATACACACTATACATTGTTACAGGGGCACTTATTAACATTAAATATATCCCAATGTTTAATATTAACAATAACATTAGCGTCAAATTTATTAAAGGTATCTTGTTATACCATGAATTATATCCTTGGGGTTTTGGTGAATTAAAAGGTAGGCGTGTCATGCATATAAGCAGACCCCTTTTGTACCTGTTTTCAGATTTCATCACTGCATACTGAATTTTTCTACTTAGGGTTAACCTGTCCCTCCCTTACTGTTAGGTTTGACTCCTTTTTCCACCTTCCTCTGGAGGGTCATAATTTGAGCCATTTGGTTTTAGGTAGTTTGTTTGCTGACTAGGTATGTCCTTTATCTGCAGCTCCTTTGTGCTGTCATTTATGGGCAGTTCTCTCCTTTCTCTATCAGTTAGGTAATTTGCATCAATACAGATGCTTTCTGGCTTGCTTTTGGATCCAAAGCCATCAGCAGCTCAGAGACTCTGTCTTAAAAAGGCCACTGTGGCGGGATGGTCCCCCCGCCATGCCTTGAAGGGCTTAAAACAACCCTGGGAGAGGGCTGTTTTGGGAAAACAGTCACAGCTGTAGCCTGTGTAATTAGGACCCAGCTGGCCCTTATAAGAGGGCAGTGGGCCAGAAGGAGGGAGACTCTCTCTAGCTACATGGAGGGTGGAGGACCTGGCTGCCTGGGAAGCTGAGAAGGGCCAGGGCCAGGGCAGAGGGAGCTGGGGAGCTCCAGCCTAGCAGAGCCCCAGGCTGCAGCCCGAGGCAGTGCTGGGGCAGGGCAGAGGGAGCACCAGCCTAGCAGAGCCCCAGGCTGCAGGCTGAGGTAAAGGCCCATCAAAGGGTACTAAGTCTGCAGAGAAGCAGCCCAGACCTAGACAGAGGCAGCTGGTCTGACCCCCCCTTGCCAATGATGAGTGGTACAGGCTGCAGGCTGCCCCAGGGAGCGGGGGCTAGACTATGACTAACAGTTGCCACTGAGGCAAGGGAGGATAGGGGGTTGGGGGTTCCCCTGGGGAGGGGAGACCCAGACTGAGGGGGTATTGCCAGGGGGCAGGACCCTAAGCTAGAAGGGCACCGGGGTCCAGGAGGGGCATGGGGCCAGTGGCAGGCGAGACACTGACTGGCAGAGGGCACTCCTGGCTGAAAAGAGCTAATTCCCTGGACAACCAGCAGGACGTGCCGCAGTGGTGAGTCGTTGCCCCACGACAGCCACCATCAACTTTCACCAGAGTTCTGTTTACTTTTCACTTTTAACTCCTGCTTCCAAAACACACAGCGAGCTGAAAAACAAAACCCAACCTATTGTGGCTCCTTTTAGAGCCCTAATAGGATTTTAATTAAATAGCATGTTTTGTTTGCATTTCTTTTACCCCTTTTACAATATACACTGCACATGTCTTGGGGAAAATGCACATTCCTTTCATAGTTTAACTTTTATAACATTATATTAGCCATATCAATTTTTACCTAAGGTGTAACTGTTTCTTTTGTGCTCACAGAGTTTTTATGTACCCTTATCAAAGTGGCAATCTGATTACACAGAGCCAGCTTAAGGTTTAGTGTTTCTAACATTGCTTCTTTGTGCACCTCACCCCCGCTGTTGCTCCAGAGGGGCACTGTCTTTTTTAAAATTTCTTATTCTTTTACTACTGCTCTTATCTGCTATTTTGTTACCAAAAAAACAAATCTAGAATCTCTTCCCATTCTTCTGGTTTTGACTGCCCTGCTGCAGCCATGGCTTTGGTTTTTAAAAAGCTATTGAACTTTATAAAGCATTGAGGTACCTTCAGGGTTAAATGCTAAATACCAAAACCAAACAACACTAGCTACCTGTGTCTGGCAAAAAGTGTCTGTCAGTTTTGCAACTTTGAATGAAAGATTCAAATGGATTTTAGTGGTATTATTTAAAAACAAAACAAAAAACCTATAAAACAGAGTTTTACAAACCAGGAGTGTTGATTTAGGTCCTCAACACATACACATTGATGACATCATCATCATCTGGACCCATGGAAAAGAAGCCCTTGAGGAATTCCACCATGATTTCAACAATTTCCATCCCACCATCAACCTCAGCCTGGACCAGTCCACACAAGAGATCCACTTCCTGGACACTATGGCGCTAATAAGCGATGGTCACATAAACACCACCCTATACCGGAAACCTACTGACTACTATTCCTACCTACATGCCTCCAGCTTTCATCCAGACCACACCACACGATCCATTGTCTACAGCCAAGCTCTACGATACAACCGCATTTGCTCCAACCCCTCAGACAGAGACAAACACCTACAAGATCTCTATCAAGCATTCTTACAACTACAATACCCATCTGCTGAAGTGAAGAAACAGATTGACAGAGGCAGAAGAGTACCCAGAAGTCACCTACTACAGGACAGGCCCAACAAAGAAAATAACAGAATGCCACTAACCGTCACCTTCAGCCCCCAACTAAAACCTCTCCAACGCATCATCAAGGATCTACAACCTATCCTGAAGGACAACCCTCACTCTCAGAGATCTTGGGAGACAGGCCAGTCCTTGCTTACAGACAGCCCCCCAACCTGAAGCAAATACTCACCAGCAACCACACAACAGAACCACTAACCCAGGAACCTATCCTTGCAACAAAGCCCGTTGCCAACTGTGTCCACATATCTATTCAGGGGACACCATCATAGGGCCTAATCACATCAGCCACACCATCAGAGGCTCGTTCACCTGCACATCTACCAATGTGATATGTGCCAGCAATGCCCCTCTGCCATGTACATTGGTCAAACTGGACAGTCTCTACGTAAAAGAATAAATGGACACAAATCAGACGTCAAGAATTATAACATTCAAAAACCAGTTGGAGAACACTTCAATCTCTCTGGTCACTCGATTACAGACCTAAAAGTGGCAATACTTCAACAAAAAAACTTCAAAAACAGACTCCAATGAGAGACTGCTGAATTAGAATTAATTTGCAGACTGGATACAATTAACTTAGGCTTGAATAGAGACTGGGAGTGGATGGGTCATTACACAAAGTAAAACTATTTCCCCATGTTTATCCCCCCTCCACCCCCCACTGTTCCTCAGATGTTCTTGTCAACTGCTGGAAATTGATAATCAAGGTGGAACTGCCCACCTTGATTATCACTACAAAAGGTTCCCCCTCTTCCCCCCCCCCCCCCGCTCTCCTGCTGGTAATAGCTGACCTTAAGTGATCACTCTGGTTACAGTGTGTATGGTAACACCCATTGTTTCATGTTCTCTATGTATATAAATCTCCCCACTGTATTTTCCACTGAATGCATCCGATGAAGTGAGCTGTAGCACATGAAAGCTTATGCTCAAATAAATTTGTTAGTCTCTAAGGTGCCACAAGTACTCCTTTTCTTTTTGCGAATACAGACTAACACGGCTCCCACTCTGAAACACACACACATCTGTGTGTGTGGTGTAGAATATTGTGTATAAATATATTGTGCAAATATGTGAAGTGTTGAGGACCTAAGCCAACATACTTCTTTTCTTAACATCCCATACACTGCTTTAATATTTACATAGATTACATTTATATACATTTGGGGGCAGTTAAGTTCCAATAGAAGCCCATTATGTTCTTTTAGCAAATTTGACTAAATTGTCCATAGTCAAATTATTTAAATCAGATTGTCTCTTTGCCTGGATTATTTACAGACATTTCTTTGGAAAAGGGCCCATTTTTCCTTCAGAATGGCTGGCTGCAAAGAAACCAAGAATTATTTCCCTGTAACACTTTTCCTTTTTAACATTTTCACAGTTTAACTGCTTAATTCTCTCCAGCCTCTGCAGAGTTAACTTCTCACTCTCTTTCCTTAAATCACTTGCTTATCTCCCAAAATGACACCATTAGTTCAGATATCACCAGAAATCTGAATTCCCCATGCCTGTACTTACTCCTTTCCTTACTCCTGCCACTATGCCCCTCAGGGCTCCCAACCTGTTTTCCAGTCTCTTTATCTGTTGCCTGTCTGCTTGTCTGGGCCTGATCCTGTTTTCCTCACCGAACCTTCCCTTCCCATGGGCACAGGCTTTGTCCCACTAACCATTTAGCAAGGAGGGTGGGCTCCTTAACTCGCTCCCACACCTCCTGGTCCCTTTTCTTAAACATTTTTCTTAACATTATGAAATCACAACAATATTACACTCCTATATCCCCCATAGAGAAGTCTTACATAAATCTACTCCTTATTTGCCCATGCTTGTGCTGGGACTTACAAAACGCAAAAAGTCTATACTCACTAAAAAAAAACTGCCTGACAGAGCAGGAGGGGGAACACTAAGCCCCCACCTTTTGGGTTCGATCCTGCTACGACCGAGGGTATATTCACCTATACAATTTTTCCCCGAAGACGGGTAGGAGCAAGGATTCTGATCGTCCCCCTTATGGCACGGCACTTCTACAACTGGGGGTGTGCACACCTGAATGATTGATCACTTTATACGTATGGCATACCTTTTACCAGTATTTAGCAGTATTTTCAACAATCACAGTGCATGTCTTCCCCCTTTTGCAATTCTCCACCAAAAATGTTATGCTTATAAAAAGCACATGGGATCTTTTTCAGGGGAAAAGGCAATACGCTGCATTTATTGAAGATACAACAATTAGCATATGCATTCAATCACCCCCCGCACACACACACTGTCCCACCAGTCAATGTTATAGTTACCAGTCCAGAGTCTGGATCAATATAGTGGCCAGCTAGATCACAGGATCTGGGTTCTGTCGGTCGTGACACAATGCTCTGGGGAAGTCTTGGCAGGATGAACCCAAAGTTTCATGGCAAGGCACCCTGTTTATATGGTGATTTTCCTTCATTGGGACCAATGAGTTTTGCACCATCCAGCTGTAATCAATTGTTGTTTGACGAGTGCTTGTTTTCTTAAATTGTTTTTCTCACCCTTTATCTTGTTATTTCATCAAGTCTCTCAGGGAGTTATCCCAGGCTGGTTTTGATCACAGATCTCTTGTCCCCATTTATAGGTGCCTGTCTCACCTTTAGAGTCGTCAATCTGCCCTCCTCTGACATTTCAATAGGGGCCTGTTGCAGCCTCCTGGCGCCCTTGCTTCTGTCTCTGGCTCTTCCCTAGAACATCTGGTTCAGTGATGGCCTTCACACTTATCTCTTAACACCCATTCCTTATTCACACACAAAACAGAATTAATTTACATAGAACATTTTGAATAGGAACATCAAATTGCATGCAGAAGAAAAACAATCATGGCATTCTTTTACTTATTTTAAAATGCTAAGCCTACAACAAAGTGGTTAACAAAATGGGATTAAGAAGTGGTCTTTTTCCTCCTCAGAAACGGTTGCTCACTGGTAGTCGTGGTAATTATCTCCAGTGCCTTGGTAAGGAATAACTTGTCCAAAGTTGCTTGATGCAGAATTTTTGTCCTAAGAAAGAAGGGAAATAAGCCACAGATTTATGTCCTTCTGATAAATTTTTTTGGCTCTACAAGAAATTCTCTTAAGTGGGATCCCCAGAATCCAAGGAAGTCAGATCTTATGGGCTGAAATAGAAGCCTTTGGATTGGTTTGAATCCAAGACAGATCAGGTTAGTCTTGAAATAAATATTTTGAAAACAGATCCATCTTGGATAAGAAAGTCTTGCATCCATGAGCTGGGATTCCTCTCAATGCACAGGAGAGAGAAAAAGAGACACCATAATTCTCAGGACAGATTCATCAGATAGATTCAGTTGTGCCTTCTCAGATCCTGGGATAACTGAAAGAATAGATGCCCTTGAATCGCAGGGAAGTTTGATCACTCCTTTGGAACTAGCTATTCACTTGGTAAAGGCCACAAGTCTGTGGAGAGCCTTACTAGAGGACCTGTTCAAGAGACCTAATTCAGCATTGATTCTGAACCCAATCTCCTAGCCGATCCACTCCTCCAGTGGCAGCTGTATTTCTCCAGCACTGTCATTTTCTGGGATCTAAGATTATTTATTTTGGTATTGCTGAGGGCCTTGGGTCTGGGGAGACAGATTAATTTGTTGCTTCTCCTATCATTGCTATGGAGTCTGATCCTGGGGTTCCTTGATGATCTATTATTATTTTTAATTCATTTAATTAATTCATATGGTTAATTACCTGATGCTAATGGTTCTTACTATTTTGAATGGTTCTGGGGCTTTGTGAGCCACACAATGGGGCTCTGAAAACACGGTGCATTCAGAGAGCAGCAGCTGCTTGATAAGTAACACTCTTTTCTTCATCTTTAATAGTTTACAGGTACTTAGAAGTGACGCTTATCTTGATTCTCAGCAGCCGCAGCAGTCACCACCCACTGGGGAGAGAGCAGCAAACAGCCAGGATTCAAAATATTCCTGTGGTCCTGGAGAAGGACAAATTAGATTCTCCCTTTTCTTCAGTGTGAGGTTAGTTATATTTAATTTAATTTTCACATAGAAAATAAAAGATGTCTTGATTTTGGTAGACAATGGTACCATGGCAGACTTCCTGTGCCCTTCTGTTTGGATAAGTTAGTTACTCTGAAACTAAATGCCTCTCCTATGATGCCATCAATGCTCATGGCCTGATCTGTCCCTTCAGGGCCAAATGGTGCTATTTAGCCACTTACCTCTGCAGGGATGGATACAGAACCACACTGCCCAAGGGGAGTTTGGGGACAAATTGTTCTTCAGAGAGGCACAGTCCTTCCCTGAGCATGCTGGTAAACCAGGCCTACTCCATGAGCCAGTGCAGAGGAGAGGCAGGGCCTCCCTTTTGGGGTGCTCAGAGCATCTCTTCCTCCTGGGAGAATTCTGTGCAAAAAAAAAAAAAAATTCTGTGAACACTACTTTAAAATTCTGCCTATTTTATTTGTCAGAATAACACTATATACATGCCAGTTTCAATTATTTTGGTAATTTATTTAAAAATACCTGTCAACAAATATGTCTTTAAAAATACAGATGCACAAAATTCCCTCAGGAGTAGAGAGTTAAAGAAATCCCTATGACAACCCAGTTCCTGTTTCTCTGCCCCCTCCCCTCCCAGAGCTCAGCCACGGGACATCCCCTCCCCAGTGCAAACACTCCTCCCCCAGTGCCCAGCTGTGGGCCCCCCACAGCCCAGACACACACACCCCCTACCCTGCAGAGCCTAGGGATCCAGTGGGAAAAGCAACCTGATGCTGAGTCCTGGGCTTGTGTGTAGTTCCCTGCATGCTGCCCCTTTCCTTCAGGGTGTGCTGAGAACTGCACTTGCTGGGAACCCTCCAGATCTCTCCCCCTGGCAGTCTCTTCTATTTTAGAGCTGGGTTCTGCTGGGTCCAGAGGCCCCCAGTGGTGGCTAGCAGCTCTGCAGCCCATTTCTGTGAGGAGGAAAAAGGAAATTCTGCATGCACAACATTAATTTCTGTGCAAATTCTGCATGCACGGTGGTGCTGAATTCCCTCAGGAGTAACCTCTGGAGTCACCCTTAGGGAGCAGTCTCTGCAAAGCCCTGACTGTACGTTAAGGACTCAGAGCACACTGAGCCAGCAGTTCCTCCTAGCCTGGGAATGCGTCCCTCCCTAAACTTAATAGTCTCTTAAAGCCAGTTTTTGTATGGAAATATTACCTCTCCCCTCCCCAGACTGGAATGCCCCCCCACATGCACATGCTAACTCACGCACAAACTGCCTTAAATTTACTCTCCAGAATTAAAGGAAGGAGCCCCTCCCCAAACAATATGAACTTTGGGAGCAGGCCTGTGATTTGGAGCACATGCTGCCCTGTTTTTATCCTGTAACTAACTGGAGGAGCAGCTTGGGGCAAGGTGCTGGCCTAGCTACTGGTGTCCTGAGGAGTTGGAAGCTGAGAGAAGTTGGAAGCAGTTGGTGTGAGCAGTGCAGCCAAATCCTCTGAGTCCCGCATGATGCTTTCTCAGGCCTCTTCCCCTGGTGATGTCTCCAATGCCCATCTCGTGTGATGCCTCCTCTACCCCCAGACGCACTTCCCCCTCCCCACCTCTCTCCATGAGGACACTTTGCATCAATGAATGTGAATTGTGGTGGTGGAGGCTGGAGCATGCAGGCTGATCCTGACTGCAGAGTGGAGAGAATGAGTGAGCCACAGCAGATATCTGTCTACACTGTAGTTGGGAGCAAGTCTCTCAGCTTGGGTAGACAGACTTGTGCTAGCAGGGCTCAAGCTAGCACACTCAAAATAGCTGTGTGGACACTGCTGCTTGGGCTGGAGTGCAGGGTCTTGAGCCCATCCAGTCCCCCTCCCCCCCCCCCCCCGGCTTGAGAACCAACACTCCAGCCCAAACTGCAACATCCACATGGCTATTTTTAACCCTGCTAACACACATCTGTCTACCCAGGCTGAGAGGCTCACTTCCTGCTGCAGTGTAGACAGATACAGAGGGGCCCTGGCCCTGAAGGACTCACCTCAGGCTGTGGTTGCCTCCTTACTCCCGGTCTTCACTGCTCAGGAATAGGATATCTCCCCAGAGGAGAGGCGCTTCAGCAGCAGCAGCAGTAAGATCTGTGTCTTTTCTCAGCCCCAGTGACTCTCTGTATCTCCAGATAAAGGACTTTGTTTCTCCTATAAATATTCAAATTGAGGGAAATGTGTAGGGTGACTCTTGGACTCAGTCTTCTCCCCTTTAAAGGTCTGTGTGTTGTCATAGGACGGCAAGAACATGTCTAGAATCCCACGTGCACCAGATACGACAGTAGTGGCCAGGGAAGATCACCACGAAGCAGAAGATTTTGAGATGACCCTGGCAGAGCTGCATGCCCTGATGGAGCTACGATCTGTGAATGCTTTGAAAAAAATAAAAGAAAGTTATGGAGATGTCTTTGGAATCTGCACATGGCTCAAAACATCCCCCCAAGAAGGGATAAGGGGAGACCCGTTAGATATAGCCGGAAGGCAAGCAGTTTTTGGGAAGAACTTTATACCCCGCCAAAAACCTAAATCATTCCTTCAGCTGATATGGGAAGCATTACAGGATGTAACATTAATTACATTAGAAATTGCAGCCACTGTATCACTAGCACTTTCTTTTTATACCCCGTCACGAGGACAAAATACAGTGTGTGTAGACAACCATTCTGCTACTAAAGAGGGTGAAAATGAGATGGCTTGGATTGAAGGAACTGCAATTCTTTTGTCAGTAGCTTGTGTAGTATTGGCAACAGCTTTAAATGATTGGAGTAAGGAGAAACAATTTAGGAGGTTGCAGCATCGTATTGAAAAAGAACAGAAGTTTGCTGTCATCAGAGATGGTCAAGTCATCCAAATACCCATAACTGACATAGTAGTTGGGGATATTGTGCCTATCAAATATGGTGATCTTCTACCAGCTGACGGTGTGCTTCTCCAAGGGAATGACCTCAAAATAGATGAGAGTTCACTCACAGGAGAATCTGATCATGTTAAGAAAACTCTGAGTGGAGATCCCATGCTGCTTTCTGGTAGCCATGTGGTGGAAGGCTCTGGAAGAATGGTAATAACTGCAGTGGGTGTAAACTCACAGATGGGAGTTATCCTCACTTTGCTTGGGGTGGGAGGAGAACAAGAGAAGGAGAAAATGAAAAAGAAAAAGAAAAATCAAGATGGCTTGCCTGAGAACAGCAACAAAGCAAAAGCTCAGGATTATGCAGCCACAGAAATGCAGCCTGGAACTAGTGAAGAAAGCACTAATGGAGAAGAGACAGTCAACAGGCAATCAAATTTGCCAAAAAAAGAAAAATCAGTCCTACAAGGGAAACTTACCAGATTAGCAGTTCAGATTGGCAAAGCAGGGTTGGCAATGTCTACAATCACAGTGGTTGTCCTTATAGTTTATTTTTTAATTAAAACATTCTTGATTCAGGAGCATATTTGGACTGCTCAGTGCACCCCAGTTTATATAAAATATTTTGTGAAGTTCTTCATTATTGGAGTTACAGTCTTGGTGGTGGCCGTGCCAGAGGGTCTCCCACTTGCTGTCACTATTTCACTTGCCTACTCTGTAAAGGAAATGATGAAAGATAATAACCTAGTGCGGCATTTGGATGCTTGTGAAACAATGGGCAATGCAACAACCATTTGCTCGGATAAAACGGGAACATTAACCATGAACAGAATGGCAGTAGTCCAGGCTTTCATCAGCGAAATGCATCATAAAATTATTCCTGCACGTGAATCAATTCCTCAGACTACTCTGAACTATCTTTTAACAGGTATTTCTGTGAATTGTGCTTACACTTCCAAAATATTGCCTCCTGAAAAAGAAAGTGGCTTGCCACGTCAGGTTGGCAATAAAACTGATTGTGCCTTGCTGGGATTTCTTCTGGATTTAAAACAGGATTATCAGGCTGTAAGAAATCAAATACCAGAAGAAAAGCTGTATAAAGTATACACCTTCAACTCTGATAGAAAATCAATGAGTACGGTATTGAAAAATGTTGATGGTAGTTACCGAATGTTCACCAAGGGTGCTTCTGAGATAGTACTTAAAAAATGCAACAAAATCTTGAATGCTGCTGGTAAACCTAAACCATTCAACTCAAAGGACAATGATGATATTGTAAAAAATGTGGTCGAACCTATGGCTTCTGATGGACTCAGAACCATATGTCTAGCATTCAAAGATTTCCCAGCTGGGCAGCCTGAACCAGAGTGGGACAATGAAAACAATATTATCATGGAACTTACATGTATTGCAGTTGTTGGCATTGAAGATCCATTGAGGCCTGAGGTTCCTGATGCAATAACAAAATGCCAGAATGCTGGCATCACAGTGCGTATGGTTACTGGCGATAACATTAATACTGCACGCACAATTGCTTTGAAATGTGGTATTTTGCA
This sequence comes from Natator depressus, assembly GCF_965152275.1. Classification (NCBI taxonomy): domain Eukaryota; kingdom Metazoa; phylum Chordata; order Testudines; family Cheloniidae; genus Natator; species Natator depressus. The sequence continues at coordinate 40,149,418 of NC_134241.1, read as the reverse complement.
TCCTGGGGAGACCTTCCTTTGCTTAGAGGGAAAAGAGTTGAACAGACTAATTCGTAATGAAAAAGGAGAGATTAAGCAAGAGCTCCTAGACAAGATTTGGCCAAAACTTCGGGTGCTTGCAAGATCCTCTCCCACTGACAAACACACATTGGTAAAAGGTATAATTGATAGCACCATCTCAGAACAGAGACAGGTTGTAGCAGTAACTGGCGATGGTACTAATGATGCACCAGCATTGAAGGAAGCAGATGTTGGTTTTGCTATGGGCATTTCTGGAACAGATGTAGCTAAAGAAGCATCGGATATTATTCTCACAGATGACAACTTCACAAGCATTGTTAAAGCAGTTATGTGGGGCAGAAATGTATATGACAGTATCTCCAAATTCTTGCAGTTCCAGCTTACTGTCAATGTAGTAGCAGTAATTGTTGCATTTGTGGGAGCATGTATTACACAAGATTCACCACTTAAAACTGTGCAGATGCTGTGGGTGAACCTCATTATGGACACATTTGCTTCTCTTGCTTTAGCTACCGAAAAACCGAGTCTCTCTTGCTACGGAAGCCTTATGGAAGGAATAAACCCCTAATCTCCCACACAATGATGAAAAACATTTTGGGTCAAGCATTCTATCAGCTTGTGGTCATCTTTACACTTGTTTTTACTGGTGAAAAGCTTTTCGATATTGACAGTGGAAGAAATGCTCCTCTGCATTCCCCACCCTCCAAGCATTACACGATTGTATTCAACACTTTTGTGTTGATGCAGCTTTGTAATGAAATCAATGCCCGAAAGGTTCATGGTGAAAGGAATGTCTTTGAGGGAGTATTCAGTAATGCCATCTTTTGTGCTATAACTGGTGGTACATTACTTGTACAGTTAGTTATAGTAGAGGTTGGTGGGAAGCCCTTTAGTTGTACTGAGCTTACAGTAGAACAGTGGCTATGGTCACTTTTCCTAGGGATAGGAACATTACTGTGGGGCCAGCTGATAACAACAATTCCAAATAGCTATTTGAAGTTCTTGACAGAACTTGGTCATGGGCGGCCAAAGGAAGAAATCCTTGAGGCAGAACTAGGTGAAGGTGCAGGAGAGATTGACCATGCTGAAAGAGAATTACATTGTGGTCAGATCTTATGGTTTAGGGGGATTAACAGAATTCGAGCTCAGAGCCGAGTGGTGAATGCATTTCGTACTTCCTTTTACGAGGAGTTAGAAAAACCACAAACACAAAGTTCAGTTCGCAGCTTAAGAAAATCTAAGCAATGAATTTTAAGTCCTACCTTCCCATTATTGAAACATCACTCAAAAAATAATACTGGGCTAAATGTTAACGCATTCACTGTGTTAAGAAATAAATGGCGTTTTTCACACACGGTGATAACAAGACACTCTTTTTGTCTTGAACTGCAAAGGAAGGCACACTGGTGTGAATGGAGATTCAGCATAAAAAGGCTGCTCCTAGCTGTACTCAAAAATGGGGCTGAAGAGCTTATTAACAGCGCTTATGTTTATCTTGAGCCTTTCATTTGGCTTTTTTGAGGGAAAGGGGTGAGCATGCCTCCGATCTATTAACTCTAATTTCTGATGTCAGCTGTTAAAATGTGACTAGTTTATTTTATAAAAGATAAAGATCTTTTTATAAAGTTCATAGATTCTTTTAATTTTGCTCTGTTTATGGCACATAACATACTGGTATCACTGGAGTTTTGAAATGACTTCACTGCACAGCATGAATGGATTTGAGTACAGTGTTTAATATTGTTAAATCTTGAGAACTGTCTGGAATAACTGGTTTTGTTCAAAATTCAATAGGATATTGTTAAATGTGGAAGATCGATAAACAATGGAACTTGCTTGAAATGTTTTTTAAATCTAACATAAAATGTGTTAAATCAAAATGGATCAGTACATTAGTCATTTTTGTCATTATATTAGCTCATTGCTATCCTCTCATTTAAGTCAATGGAATATTTGCCACTGACTTCAGCTGACTAGGATCAGGCCCTTGACAATCTGTGGAATGGGAGCATGTTCATTTAAATCTAAGTGTTTAACAACCTCCCTCCAGCAGGAGGGTTGTGTGTACCAGGAGGAGTGTTACGATAGGTGTAGTTGGCATGTTTTTGTTTTGTTCGCCGTAGTGTATAAACATTTCTTATTATCAAATAAAATAATTTTGTAAAAAGCTCTTTTCTCCCACATTGCTTGATCAAGATAGAGGCCAGAATCTGGGAGAAATCATCAGGAAAGTGCCTAAAGGGGTGGGTTGGCTGCTTTGGCTGCACATGGCAGAAAGTTGGGGGAGCAGCTCCAAAGGGTCCTGTGCACTTTAAGAGGATGAATGGAAGGGGCAGGACATGGCTAAGGTAATGGCTGCTCATTTCACATTTTCAAAAGCCCCAAAAGGCTCCCACCTCTCCCTGCAAGTGCAGCTTCTCTAAGGGCTTGTCTATGCGCTGCCGTAACACTGAGGAAATGTCTATACTTAAAACACTCTTAATAAAGACACTCTAAGCCGATGGGCGAGAGCTCTCCCATCAGAATAGTTAATCCATGGCCCCAAGACACAGAGGTGTTGCGCTGTGTACAAAGGGGATTAACTCAGTATAATTACATCACTTGGGGGTGGATTTTTCACACCCCTGAGCAACATAGTTATACCAATATAGGTCTGTAGTGTAGACCAGACCTTACTGCAGATGCTACCTACGCCGACAGGAGAGCTTCTCACATCAACATAGGTACTTCATCTCCCCAAGAGGCAGCAGCTAAGTTGATGGGCGAAGCCCTCCTGTCGACATACCACTGTCTACACTGGGTGTTAGTATTTTCCATGCCCCTGAGCAATGTAGTTTTACCAATATAAGTTTGTAGTGTAGACCAGGGCACCCATTGCCTCTCATAGCTGCAGCACACACCCATATGCTGACTGCAATGATAGTATGTGTTGGAGACAGAAAGACAGACAGAGTGACAGATCAAGTTGCTCTGGCCAAGGAAGGAGAGACAGAAGGGAAATGAGGCATACCTCTGGGGGAGGCCAGAGGGAGGAGATGATGTGCATTTTTTGATGGGATGAACCTTGTCAGGCTGGGGGATGATACACAGTGCTACACCTGTCATACTGCTTCCAGCCATCATTCTGTTTTATATAAAGAGGCAGAAGGAGGAGAGCCAGGCTGGCACAGGCCCAGAGCTGGAAGAAGAGGAAGACACAGTTCTACTCTGCTAATAAGATGTCTGAGTGTGCCAGGGTCTTCCTTGACCTCCCAGAAGAACAGGCCATGCAGTGGTAGAGACTCACCATGCAACTGTAGAGTGAGCTCAGTGAGAACTTAGAGAGAGCCACAAAAGGGACGCATGCTCTTTGTGCCTTCAGCACAGTAACTACCATCCGGGGCCGTCCAAAAGACCAGAGAGGAGACTACAGACATTGCACGGCCTCAGGGAGTCCGTTCAGGCCCTTATCAGAAGGGCACCAGATCACATCAGCTTCTCATTGAAAGAGTCACTCAGCTGTTGACCATGTTGGGGTTCCAATGTCCTCTCAATGCTGGGTTGTGGCGCCACAGACTGAACAGTGCAGGCTTTCGTAATGGGTCTGTGCAAGGATTCCCAGTGACTGTCACACTTTTGTTTTATCCTCAATAATTCAGACCTCCCAGTGTTGGATGGAAGTGGGGAGGCAGATGATGGATTCCTAGTGGGTGAGTACCAGACACTACTGAAGTGCACACTGTCACACTGTCTGGAGTGGCTCATGACTGTGAGTGCCTACCTCCGGGCAGACTGTCAGAAAAACAGGCAGACACTTCAAGCTGGTGGTGTGTTCTATAATTAGATTTCACCAAGCCAGTAACAAAGGTGAACTCCTGGATCACTGTACCAGTCTTACCATGGAGTCACAGACTGTCCCCTCAGACTCTCCAGTCTATCTTGCCACCCAGACATACTGGACCTTGTGATAAAAGGTCACTTATACCAAAAATACACCAAATCAGGTTACTTCCAGTCCCAAGAGACCAGCCACTTACCCCAGATCAATTGATAATCTAGATCTTATGCCAAAGACAACCCTGGCAGCCAATTCTATAGTAAACTAACTAAACGTTTATTAGTAGGGCCCTACCAAATTCACAGTCATGAAAAACGTGTCACAGACCGTGGAATCTGGTCTGCCCCCATGAAATCTTGTCTTTTGTGTGCTTTTTACCCTATACTATACAGATTTCACAGGGGAGACCAGCATTTCTCAAATTGGGGGTCCTGACCCAAAAGAGAGTTGCAGGGGGGTCACAAGGTTATTTTAGGGTGGTTGTGGTATTGCCACATTTACTACTGCACTGCCTTCAGAGCTGTGTGGGCGGAAAGCAGAGGCTGTTGGCTGGGCGCCCAGCTCTGAAGGCAGCACCCTGCCAGCAGCAGCACAGAAGTAAGGGTGGCGATACTATACCATGCCACCCTTACTTCTGCACTGCTGCCTTCAGATCTGGGCAGCTGAAGAGTGGGGCTGCTGACTGAGGGCCCAGCTCTGCAAGAAACAGCGCAGAAATAAGGGTGGCAATACCATACCATGCCATCCTTACATCTGTGCTGCTGCTGGCGGCAGCTCTGCCTTCAAAGCTGGGCTTCTGGCCAGCAGCTGCTGCTCTCCAGCTTCCCATCTCTGAAGGCAATGCTGCCGCCTGCAGCAGTGCAGAAGTAAGGATAGCAGTACTGCAACCTCATCTACAATAACCTTGTGACCCCCCCCCCAACAACTCCTTTTTGGATCAGGATCAATGTCCCCTCTAATTTTTTCCATCCATGTGCAGAATGAATTTTGTTATGTTCACCAAATTACCGAGGTAATGAGCGGATGTGTGCCACCAGTAGAAACAAAAAACCTAGATATAATATATTGTGACAGAATCAGGCCAGAGGGCTACAGGAGAGTGCTAGAAGGTAGATACATTAGCCCCAGATTAAGCAGGTCCCTTTTCCCTGAGTAAAGGAACAATCAGGAAGTTGCTGGAATCAGTTAGAACAGGCAGGCTAATCAGGGCACCTGGTTTATAAAGGACCTCACTTCAGTTAGTGAGGTGCATGCAAGGAACTGGGAGCAAGAGGCTCGCAAGGAGCTGAGAGTGAGTAGGCGTACTGCTGGAGGACTGAGAAGTACAAGTGTCATCAGACATCAGGAGAAAGGTCCTGCGGTGAGGATAAAGAAGGTGTTGGGAGGAGGCCATGGGGAAATAGCCCAGGGAGTTGTAGCTGTCACACAGCTGTTACAGGAAACACTGTGATTCACAGGGCCCCGGGCTGGAATCTGGAGTAGAGGGTGGGCCTGGGTTCCCCCCATCCACCCAACTCCCTATTGGATACAGGAGGAGTTGACCTGGACTGTGGGTCCCACCAGAGGGGAAGGTCCCTGGCTTGTCCCCCGACCCACTAGGTGGATCAGCAGAGACTGTGGGGATTGTTCTCCTCCCTTTCCCCATGCTAGCCAGTAATGAGGTTAGCTGAGTGAATGGCAGGTTTGAGCCACGAGCAAAAAAGTGACCAAACTGAGGGCTGCTGTGAATCTCTGAAGCGAGCAAATCCGCCAATAAGTGCAGGACCTACCAAGGCAGAGGAGGAACTTTGTCACACTATATTTTAAAAAAGTTACCATGAGGATAATTACTCCAGCCAGGACAGGTTAGGCATTTTATAAATCAGTACTCAAAGAATTAAATTTAAGCATAAGAGAGAAATAAAAATTATGAAATACATAGACCAGTCAAAAACCTCAAATAACAGCACTTTGAAAGAATAAAATCACAGAGGATGTATGTGCATTGCAGGAAGTATCAAGAAGTAACAACAACCTCAATAATACAACTATGTGCTGGGAGGTGAGTGTGAAAGACAGTTTGTGTGTGTGTGTGACAGAGACACAGTGTGTGTGTGTGAGAGAGAGAGACAGAGACATGCGTTTCCCCTTTAAGTATTTTCACAGCCTGGCAGGACTCCACAGTGGACTGCAGCTGCCCTGGGACTTCCTTCAGGTAATCAGTATTGCTAACTCTTACGCTATATGGTGCTTTTCCTTAAAGCCCCAGTGTGTACACATGGGCACAGGAGAATGATATTGAGGAGGAAGTGTGTATATACAGTATCCCCTTGAGTTCTGGGAGAAGTGGAGCGGCTTCTTCCCATGCTGAGTTATAGCGATTGGACTAAAATTTAAAGAAAGTATCCGTATGCCCAAAGTGTGGAGTCCTGGCTGAGTGACAGCTCCGACACTGAGCTGCGCGCTGATAGAGAAGTCAAGCCATTGCCCCAGTCCCGGGTAACATGGATCCAGGGTGGGAGAACACATCTCCCAGAACACATTCCTCACTGAAAGGGGCCCTTTTAAAATTCTACAGAGGACCCAGCCCTCTCTCACCACAAGAGGCAGGTCTGTGGAAGTTACTGTCACTCGAGTGTTTACACATCAATTTACAGTGTTATGAATCATAGAATCATAGAATATCAGGGTTGGAAGGGACCTCAGGAGGTCATCTAGTCCAACCCCCTGCTCAAAGCAGGACCGATCCCCAACTAAATCATCCCAGCCAGGGCTTTGTCAAGCCTGACCTTAAAAACTTCTAAGGAAGGAGCTTCCACCACCTCCCTAGATAACGCATTGCAGTGTTTCACCACCCTCCCAGTGAAGAAGTTTTTCCTAATATCCAACCTAAATCTCCCCCACTGCAAATTGAGACCATTACTCCTCGTTCTGTCATCTGCTACCACTGAGAACAGTCTAGAGCCATCCTCTTTGGAACCCCCTTTCAGGTAGTTGAAAGCAGCTATCAAATCCCCCCTCATTCTTCTCTTCCGTAGACTAAACATCCCCAGTTCCCTCAGCCTCTCCTCATAACTCATGTGTTCCAGCCCCCTAATGATTTTCGTTGCCCTCCACTGGACTCTTTCCAATTTTTCCACATCCTTCTTGTAGTGTGGGGCCCAAAACTGGACACAGTACTCCAGATGAGGCCTCACCAGTGTTGAATAGAGGGGAACGATCACGTCCACTCTGTATTCACAATGGAAAAAGATAGAAACTCAGGAATTGTTTTAATTAAAGCGCAGATGATGGCAAAATGCAGCCCAAATGGTGGAGCCTTACTACAATCCTGGGCACTACTGTTTCTTTTCAGCCCTATGATTTGCTGCTGTACATTGTCCTTTTAAGTAGATTGGCACTCAAAGCAGACACAGCAGCAGCAGTCACCAGCAAGCTCCCTCTGTCCCATTCATGAGCCTTGTCGCATTTCTCCTCCCCCCCACAACTTTTCAGAGATGGGATACAGGGGTGGCGGGAGGGGGACACCCTGACATCAGCGTCGTCTTCCCCCTGCTCTGCATAGCAAACAGGAGGCTACCTGGAACAGCTCTAAGGCAGAGGGCAGGAGCAGCACGGCAATGGGCAGAGGGACACCTGAAGTGTGTGGCACTTGATAGCTTGCTGGGTGGCCACCTGGCCATGCAGCTTAGAGGAAACTTAGGTCAGGACCCCTACAATTACAACACAGTGAAATTTCAGATTTAAATAGCTGAAATCATGAAATTTACAATTTTTTAAATCTTGTGGCTGTGAAATTGACCAAAATGGACCATAAATTTGGTAGGGCTATATATATTACCTAAGGAAGTGAGAGTTATTGAGAGGTTAAAGCAGGTAAAATATATGCAGAGGTGAGTTGCAGTTTGTAATTCCAAATGGTGGCAGTGATGTAATAAACTGCCAGTTTCCCAGAAGTCTTTTCAGGGTTCCCAGTTTGTCCCTGAAGATCTCCACTTTGCATCTGGTACACTTTCCTGTAAGAGTCCAAACAGTCCAGAGATGAAGGATCTTTCCTTGAATCCATATTTATAGCTTTTTCTCACAGAAAACAAGCTGCAGGGTCACCACCCACATGGGTTTTTTCCTTTGATGACGGACAGTGAGGAGTGCATTTTGACTCTTTGACCTGCAATCATCTCACACAATGACCACTTGCTTTGAAATTAGGACTTTTCTGTTAGAGTTCTTCATTTGCATTCCCCAAGACTTCTTTCTGCTGTGGTCGGTTATTTAGTTACAGGAGTATACCCAGTGTAAATATTTGCTACTACATTATAATGGGATACAAATAAGTGAAAACAGCGCAAGTAATATCCACTAGTTTTCCTGAAGTTTAAATACCAAATACACGCTTCTATGTTTAACAATCACTTTGATCTATACTAATATAAAAGTGAATTGGCTTGGGGTTTTGACATGAGCTGGCACCTGGTCTGCCAGCATCACACTCTCAACACAAAACTGATGTATGAAGGGGTGTCACTGATGCTCCTGAATATACGTCAGGGCTCTCCCAGTCTCGATAAGGCATCAGCCACTATAAATCATATTTACTGCCATCTCCCTTTCATGGTAAGGTTTTAATCTATTGATACACATTGTTTGCACAGCTCCTCTGCTATTGGGCTTCCTTATATCATATGTGATTCCATTCACTTTCAAACACCTCAGAAAGTCCTTCCCAATAAGCCTGCATTTTGTTTGTCCTCACAGGGATCAGCACTAACACCAAATCACCAATATCAAATGATCTTTCTTCAGCAGGCTGATCAGATGAAACTTTCTGACTTTCTTGACGGTTTTTAAGATTCTGTTGGACTAACTTATATATTCTCCTTAAAATGAGTGATGTACTCCCTTACCAGCTGTCCTGTTTTCTCAGTACAGCTGTCCCAGGAGCCTCAACTCAAGCCTAGGGGTCCCCCCGCACCTGCCTCCTATGCAGGAGATCAACCAAGAAGATCAGAGGATGTGCCTGGTGGGTTGGATGTGACACAGCATCACCATGGATGCCCTTGTCAGAGGAGGCAGACATGGGACAGCATCTAGCTAGCGTGTCAGAGGAAGACAAGGGGGATGGGAAATAACGAGGAAGCCCAGAATCAGAAACCCCAAAGATCTGTTAGGAAAAGGTGGCCTGGTCCTGAGGCGCCTTCCCACATGGTCATGGTTTCAGTTAAGAGCTGTACCAGTAAGAAGCCTGCAAGAGCAGGCTGTGTGCACTCCCGGGACTGCACCAGCCTACCAGATAACACAGGACACTCACAAAGCCTCTGTCCCATAAACAATGTAGCCAGGCATATTTGGTGGCTGGGATATGAGTACCCTCAACTCTCTGGGTCTACACATGGTTGGCACTGATGAGCCTGAAGGTGCTTTGCCCTGGTCCACATTTACCATGGAGAGCATCATATCAGCGAACTGCATTGTTGACAACCATGTTGAGACACAGCAATGTTTCCTAATTACAACCAGACCTAATGAGGTGACAGTGTATCTCCCAAACACAGTGTGGCAGATCACTAGGATGCCCAGAAAAGTCAGTTGCCCCTTTGACCTGAGTGGTTAGCTGGGGGGCGGGACCTTGCCAGATTGATTCCTTTCGGAGGAGGAATTTATTTACTTACAAGGAATGTACACAGGCCTTGTGACTGCAGTCCCAGGGGAGCTAACTGAGGTCACTCATTTAGGGTGAACTGCAAAGAATGGGGGAGGCAATCTCCAAAGTTCGTGGATATTCCAATAGTTAGATTTACCAAACGAGTACAAAATACCTCAGTGGTTACCCAGAAGCCAACAACACAGTTCCCTTGAAGCAATCCAGCCTGAGGCCTCCACCCAGACACCCAAGTCAAATACGATGAGGATTACTGAAAATCTTAGTCATCATATAAAAAAGTTCTACCAATCCCAAAGGATCAGACACATTAACCTCCCAGGTTAATGAATATTTCAGATCTTACCCACGGGATGGTGAGTTGTATGGGCCCGTGGGGTCCGGGCTCCTACAAATTCAGGGCCCGGGGGGCCTGGCTCCACAATGTTTGGGGCCGGGCTGCCCCTGTGCATCTCCCTCCGAGTGTCCCTGCCTGCCATAGGCAGCGGGTGGCTGCCCCCTTCAGCTCTGCCCTGTGTTCCCTTGCCAGCCGTTGCTGGGGCTGGCTGCAAGGGAGAGGCGCTGGGGGCAGACTGAGGCGGCTGCTGCGCCTGCGGAGGGAGGAGGGGAGGAGGTGCATGGAAGCCCCGCCCCGGCAGGTGACTCAGAGGGGGAGGGGCTTATCCTGACTGGACCTCCTGAGCAGCAGCCTGGGAGGGCTTGGGTAAGTGTCGTGCCTGGGGGGGCAGGGAGGGGGCCTCCTTCTCCCCCAGAGCTCACTGCTGCCAGTGGGGAGAGGGCTGGAGGGAGTCCTCCTCTCTGGTCCCAGCCCTGGGGCAGCCTGCCTGCTGCACCCCAAAATCCTCATCACTGGCCCAGCCCCATGCCCCATGCCTCAGAGGCCTTTTCTGGCTTTCAATCACTCTCTCTCACACAGCTTATCAAATAGTTCTTTATCTCCTGCATTTTCAACCAGGGCAAGTCTACACTTGAAACACTGCATCGGTGCAGCTGCCCTGCTGTAGCATAGTTAATCTACTTCTCCAAGGGGCGGTAGTTTATGTTGGTGGGAGAAGCTCTTCCACTGACATAGTACTGTCTGCGTGGGGGAGGGGTGTTAGCTCAGTATAATCACGTCGCTCAGGGGTGTGGATTTTTCACACCTCAAGAGCGACATAGGTATACCGATATTGGTCTGTAGTGTAGACCAGACCCCAGTCCCAAGGAAATCACTTGTATTGTCCCTGGGTTAGTTCTTCCTCAGGTTTTGCCATGTGGTTCAGTATGTTAGGTGGAGGCTTCTATTTCCAGCTCTCACTACATGAAGGGGCATTTAATTGCTCCTTCCATTTAACCTGGATGAAGAGTTCTAATCACAGCCATCTGCTTTAACCAGGTCTGTGATCAAAGACCCACTTGATGGCACTCAATAACACGGTCCAGCAGAACTGTACATAAGGGTGGGAAACAAAAACTGGTAGTTACTTGGAGACAGACATTAGAATAGTAGAGTTTATAACTTCATTCTGTGGAGTAATTGAATTAGACCTGGATTAATTACTGAACCTAAAAGGTGTGGCTTTGGCAGGGAGAGGGAATTCACATAAATTATTAAGGTAAGTGAAAATGACTCACTTGAACACTTGTAAGTTAGTGAACCAGGAGTTCACAACTCTTTCCTTCTAACAGCTAATGCTAAGATGGGGTAGAAGTTAATGTTTCCCCCAGATCATCATATCACACTGGGGAACAGATGCATGGCTTCTTAAGCATCTAACTATGATGTATAGGGAAAAAAACTGCATTATCATGGGGGGCTTAAATATGAGTGATATAAACTGGATAGCTCATCCTGCCAGTAATAAAATATCCTCATCGTTTCTAAATATTATTGATGATAATTTCCGAACTCAAAATGTGTTGTACCCAACACAGAGGAATTATATATCAGACCTCATCTTGACAGATTAAAGGGAACTGATCACAGAACTAAAAATCAGTGATTTCTTAGGTACTTACGATCACAGTCCCATGTGACATTCTCTTAAGCAAACTAGGGATATGGGCTAGATGAAATTTGTATAAAGTGAGTGTGTACCTTGTTGAAAGACCATACCCAAAGTGTAGTTATCAGTTGCCCACTGTCAAACTGGGAGGACATAGAATCATAGAATCATAGAATATCAGGGTTGGAAGGGACCTCAGGAGGTCATCTAGTCCAACCCCCTGCTCAAAGCAGGACCAATCCCCAATTAAATCATCCCAGCCAGGGCTTTGTCAAGCCTGACCTTAAAAACTTCTAAGGAAGGAGATTCTACCACCTCCCTAGGTAACGCGTTCCAGTGTTTCACCACCCTCCTAGTGAAAAAGTTTTTCCTAATATCCAACCTAAACCGCCCCCACTGCAACTTGAGACCATTACTCCTTGTCCTGTCCTCTTCTACCACTGAGAATAGTCTAGAACCATCCTCTCTGGAACTACCTCTCAGGTAGTTGAAAGCAGCTATCAAATCCACCCTCATTCTTCTCTTCTGCAGACTAAACAATCCCAGTTCCCTCAGCCTCTCCTCATAAGTCATGTGTTCCAGACCCCTGATCATTTTTGTTGCCCTTCGCTGGACTCTTTCCAATTTATCCACATCCTTCTTGTAGTGTGGGGCCCAAAACTGGACACAGTACTCCAGATGAGGCCTCACCAATGTCAAATAGAGGGGAACGATCACGTCCCTCGATCTGCTGGCTATGCCCCTACTTATACGTCCCAAAATGCCATTGGTCTTCTTGGCAACAAGGGCACACTGTTGACTCATATCCAGCTTCTCATCCACTGTCACCCCAGGTCCTTTTCCGCAGAACTGCTGCCTAGCCATTCGGTCCGTAGTCTGTAGCGGTGCATTGGGTTCTTCCGTCCTAAGTGCAGGACCCTGCACTTATCCTTGTTGAACCTCATCAGATTTCCTTTGGCCCAATCCTCCAATTTGTCTAGGTCCCTCTGCATCCTATCCCTGCCCTCCAGCGTATCTACCACTCCTCCTAGTTTAGTATCATCCACAAATTTGCTGAGAGTGCAATCCACACCATCCTCCAGATCATTTATGAAGATATTGAACAAAACCGGCCCCAGGACCGACCCTTGGGGCACTCCACTTGATACCGGCTGCCAACTAGACATGGAGCCATTGATCACTACCCGTTGAGCCCGACAATCTAGCCAACTTTCTACCCACCTGATAGTGCATTCATCCAGCCCATACTTCTTTAACTTGCTGACAAGAATACTGTGGGAGACCGTGTCAAAAGCTTTGCTAAAGTCAAGAAACAATACATCCACTGCTTTCCCTTCATCCACAGAACCAGTAATCTCATCATAGAAGGCGATTAGATTAGTCAGGCATGACCTTCCCTTGGTGAATCCATGCTGACTGTTCCTGATCACTTTCCTCTCGTGTAAGTGCTTCAGGATTGATTCCTTGAGGACCTGCTCCATGATTTTTCCAGGGACTGAGGTGAGGCTGACTGGCCTGTAGTTCCCAGGATCCTCCTTCTTCCCTTTTTAAAAGATGGGCACTACATTAGCCTTTTTCCAGTCCTCCGGGTTCTCCCCCAGTCGCCATGAGTTTTCAAAGATAATGGCCAATGGCTCTGCAATCACATCCACCAACTCCTTTAGCACTCTCGGGTGCAGCGCATCCGGCCCCATGGACTTGTGCTCGTCCAGCTTTTCTTAATAGTCCCGAACCACTTCTTTCTCCACAGAGGGCTGGTCACCTCCTCCCCATGCTGTGCTGCCCAGTGCAGTAGTCTGGGAGCTGACCTTGTTCGTGAAGACAGAGGCAAAAAAAGCATTGAGTACATTAGCTTTTTCCACATCCTCTGTCACTAGGTTGCCTCCCTCATTCAGTAAGGGGCCCACACTTTCCTTGACTTTCTTCTTGTTGCTAACATACCTGAAGAAACCCTTCTTGTTACTCTTAACATCTCTTGCTAGCTGCAGCTCCAGGTGTGATTTGGCCCTCCTGATTTCATTCCTACATGCCCGAGCAATATTTTTATACTCTTCCCTGGTCATTTGTCCAATCTTCCACTTCTTGTAAGCTTCTTTTTTATGTTTAAGATCCGCAAGGATTTCTCCGTTAAGCCAAGCTGGTCGCCTGCCATATTTACTATTCTTTCGACACATCGGGATGGTTTGTCCCTGTAACCTCAATAGGGATTCCTTGAAATACAGCCAGCTCTCCTGGACTCCTTTCCCCTTCATGTTAGTCCCCCAGGGGATCCTACCCATCAGTTCCCTGAGGGAGTCGAAGTCTGCTTTCCTGAAGTCCAGGGTCCGTATTCTGCTGCTCTCCTTTCTTCCCTGTGTCAGGATCCTGAACTCAACCAACTCATGGTCACTGCCTCCCAGATTCCCATCCACTTTTGCTTCCCCCACTAATTCTTCCCGGTTTGTGAGCAGCAGGTCAAGAAGAGCTCTGCCCCTAGTTGGTTCCTCCAGCACTTGCACCAGGAAATTGTCCCCTACATTTTCCAAAAACTTCCTGGATTGTCTATGCACCGCTGTAGTGCTCTCCCAGCAGATATCAGGAAGATTAAAGTCACCCATGAGAACCAGGGCGTGCGATCTAGTAGCTTCTGCGAGTTGCTGGAAGAAAGCCTCATCCACCTCATCCCCCTGATCCGGTGGTCTATAGCAGACTCCCACCACTACATCACTCTTGTTGCTCACACTTCTAAACTTAATCCAGAGACACTCAGGTTTTTCTGCAGTTTCATACCGGAGCTCTGAGCAGTCATACTGCTCCCTTACATACAGTGCTACTCCCCCACCTTTTCTGCCCTGCCTGTCCTTCCTGAACAGTTTATACTCCAGTCATGTGAGTTATCCCACCAAGTCTCTGTTATTCCAATCACGTCATAATTCCTTGACATCACCAGGACCTCCAGTTCTCCCTGCTTGTTTCCAAGGCTTTGTGCATTTGTATATAGGCACTTGAGATAACCTGCTGATCGCCCCTCATTCTCAGTATGAGGTAGGAGCCCTCCCCTCACAGACATTCCTGTCTGTGCTTCCTCCCGGTATCCCACTTTCCCACTTACCTCAGGGCTTTGGTCTCCTTCCCCCGGTGAACCTAGTTTAAAGCCCTCCTGCTTGTTTCCAAGGCTTTGTGCATTTGTATATAGGCACTTGAGATAACCTGCTGATCGCCCCCCATTCTCAGTATGAGGTAGGAGCCCTCCCCTCACAAACGTTCCTGCCTGTGCTTCCTCCCGGTATCCCAGTTTCACACTTACCTCAGGGCTTTGGTCTCCTTCCCTCAGTGAACCTAGTTTAAAGCCCTCCTCACTAGGTTAGCCAGCCTGCTCGCAAAGATGCTCTTCCCTCTCTTCGTTAGGTGGAGCCCATCTCTGCCCAGCACTCCTCCTTCATGGAACACCATCCCATGGTCAAAGAATCCAAAGCCTTCTCTCCGACACCACCTGCGTAGCCATTGGTTGACTTCCACGATTCGACGGTCCCTACCCCGGCCTTTTCCTTCCATGGGGAGGGTGGACGAGAACACCACTTGCGCCTCAAACTCCTTTATCCTTCTTCCCAGAGCCACGTAGTCCACAGTAATCCGCTCAAGGTCATTCTTGGCAGTATCATTGGTGCCCACGTGGAGAAGCAGGAAGGGGTAGCGATCCGAGGGCTTGATGAGTCTCGGCAGTCTCTCCGTCACATCGTGAATCTTAATCTTATCTAGTGGGGTCCCACAGGGATCTGTCCTGAGTCTGATACTATTCAAAATTTCCATTAATGTCTTGGATAATAAATAGATTAATAAATTCCAGGGTCAGAAGGACCATTGTGATCGTCTGACCTCCTGTATAACACAAGCCAGAGAACTTCCCCAAAATAATTTCTAGAGCAGATCTTTTAGAAAAACATCCAGTCTTGATTTTTAAATTGTTAGGGATAGAGAATCCACCACAAACCTTGGTAAACTGTTCCAATGGTTAATTACTCTCACCTTACACCTTTTACACCTTATTTCCAATCTGAATTTGTCTAGTTTCAACATCCAGCCATTGGATCCTGTTAGACTTTTCTCTGATAGACTAAAGAGCCCATTATTAAATATTTGTTCCCAATGTAGATAGTTACAGACTGTGATCAAGTTACTCCTTAAACTTCTCTTTGTTAAGCTAAACATATTGAGCTCTTTGAGTCTATCACTGTACGACATGATCTCTAATACTTTAATCATGCTTGTGGCTTTTCTCTGAACCCTCTGCAATCAACCTGCTTCTTGAATTGTGGGCACCAGAACTGGACAGAGGATTCCATCAGTGGTCACACCAGTGCAAAACACAAAGGTAAAATAACCTCTTTACTCCTACTTGAGATTTCTGTTTATGCATCCCAGGATTGCATTAGCTCTTTTGGCCACAGCATCACACTGGGAGCTCATGTTCAGCTGATTATTCACCATGACCACCAAATTTTTTTCAGAGTCACTGCTTCCCAGGATATAATCCCCATTCTGTAAGTGTGGCCTGCATTCTTTGTTCCTAGGTGTATATATTTACGTTTACCCATATTAAAATTCCTATTGTTCGCTTGCACCCCATTTACCAAGTGATCCAGATTACTTTGAATCAGTGACCTGTCTTCATTATTTACCACTCCTTCAATTTTTGCGTCATCTGCAAACTTTATTAGTGATGATTTTATGCTTTCTTTCAGGTCATTGATAAAAATATTTACAATTACATATTGCTATCTATCAGTTAGCCACGTTTTAGTCCATTTAATGTGTGCCAAGTTCATTTGATATCATTCTAGTTTTTTAATCAAAATGTCATGTAGTACCAAGTGAAACACCTTACTGGTCTAAGTATGTTATAACAACACTATTATTTTTATTAACCAAATGTATAATCTCATAAAAAATATCGAGTTAGTTTGACAGAATCTATTTTCCACAAACCCATGTTAATTTCCATTAATTACATTATCCTCTTTAAATTCTTTATCAATCTCATTCTGTATCAGCTGCTTCATTATATTCTATGATTCTGTGATTGTATGATTATTTTGCATGGGATCAATGTGAGGCTGATAGGCCTCTAATTTGCCGGATCATCCCATTTACTCTTTTATAAAAGTGGCACCATGTTAGCTTTTTTCCAGTCTTATTGAAAATCAGCATTAATGGTCCAGTGAGCTCCCAAACAGTTCTTTTAAAACTCTTGGGATGTAAGTTATCTGGACCTGTTGATTTAAAAATGTCTAACTTTAGTAGCTTCCATTTAGCATCCTCTAGAGAGAACAGTGGAATTGAAAGAGTGTTATTGTCACCATATTATGAAACCACATCATCTGTCTTTTCCCAAAATACAGAACAGAAATATTTATTGAACACTTCTGCATTATTGATAAGTCTACCATTTCCAAGTAGTAATGGACGAGTACTGTTGTCAGGATTCTTTTTGTTCCTAATATATTTTTAAAAACTCTTTCTCATAGATTTTTCCTTGTGTCCTTTTGTTTCCCTTATCAATTTTCTACATTTCCTAACTTCTGATTTATATACATTACTATCAACTTCCCATTTGTTATATATTATTTTTTATAGCTGCCTTTACCTCACCTCTAACTCAGGTCAGTTTTTTTTGACCAGGTCAACTGTCTTCCTCAATTGTGGAATTGTGGCTTTGGGCAACTCGTAAGGTATTCATAAATGATTCCCACTTACCACTCCCATTTTTGATTAAATTCTTCCTCCCAGCTGGAGTGGAGCGTATGCTTAGAAAATCTATGGATGACACCAAGGTGGGAGAGCTTGAAAGTACTTTGGAAGTGTAGCCCCATCTTCTGTTCACTGGCCCAGTATGAGGTTGTTCAAGATAGGGGAAGCTTCCCTTGTGACTTTTTACACAACTTTGGTAAACTGGGCCTGAGGCTCCTTTGTGTGCTCTGTGTTGTGTGTTAGTGTGTGTTCACCTCAAGACCAGACCCACTGTCAGGGTTCCCTCCCCACTCTGAAATCTAGGGTACAGATCATAGAATCATAGGGTTGGAAAGGACCTCAGGAGGTCATCTAGTCCAACTCCCTGCTCCAAGCAGAACCAATCCCCAGTTTTTGCCCCAGATCCTTAAATGGCCCCCTCAAGGATTGAACTCACAACTCTGGGTTTAGCAGGCCAATACTCAAACCACTGAGCTATCCCTCCCCCCAGATGTGGGGACCAGCATGACAGATGTGGGGACCCACATGAAAGAACCCCTAAGCTTATTTCTACCAGCTTAGGTTAAAACTTCCCCAAGGCACAAATTCTTTGCCCTTGGACGTACGCTGCCACCAGCAAGTGATTTAACAAAGAATCAGGGAAAGGACCACTTGGAGTTCCTATTCCCCCAAAATATCCCCCCAAGCCCTCACACCCCCTTTCCTGGGGAAGCTTGAGAATAATATCCTAACCAATTGGTTACAAAGTGATCACAGACCCAAACCCCTGGGTCTTAGGACAATAGAGAAATCACTCAGGTTCTTAAAAGAAGGATTTTATTTAAAAAAAAAAGTAAAAATCACCTCTGTAAAATCAGGATGGAAAATAACTTTACAGGGTAACAAAAGATTCAAAAACACAGCAGAACTTCCTCTAGGCTTAGTTTCAAAGTTACAAAAAACATGAATAAACCTCCCTCCAGCAAAGGAAAAATTCACAAGCAGAACAAAAGATAATCTAACACGCCTTGCCTGGCTTTTACTTACACTTTGTAATATGAGAGACTTTTAGGATGGTTTATAGGAGAAGGAGTTTTCTGACCTGATGCCTCTCTGCTTCCCAAGAGAACACACCAAAACAAAGCCTCCCCCCCACCTCAAGATTTGAAAGTATCTTCTTTCCCCATTGGTCCTTTTGGTCAGGTGCTAACCAGGTTATTTGAGCTTCTTAACCCCTTACAGGTAAGGAGGAATTCTAGGCTACCCTTAGCTGTATGGTTATGACACCCACTCAGAAAAACCTCCAGGAACAAGTCTTTATTCTGTAAAGAACATAGAACAGGATTACAGTCCAGCAGCCTCCTCTCAATTTGCCTGTTACGTGCTGCCAGCTCAGTCAGTGCTGAGACCTCCTGCTGGTGGGGGGAAGAGGTTACATCCTGGCAGGAACCAGGAAGTTCTCCCAACAAACCACACTTTGTAGTCCTCAACTTGTAGTTCCCAGGGCTGCTGTTGAAGCACACTGGACTGTGGGCTTACACCCTCCCCCCACTTATTGAAAGGGTGACCTTGTCCCTTTCCTTAGTCAAAAATCTCTCAGCTTGAATATCACATGCCACCCCCTTTTTCAATGTTTCCAAGAGCTTCCTGTTGCACGTCACTCCACAGCAGCACTGGCCAAACCCCTGGTCTCTGCTCCTCTTTCATCAGGCAGCCTACTGTTCCAAATCGAGCTGGAAAGGTGCCCATCGCTGTCTTGTTGAGCGCCGAGGTGCTGGTAAACTATCTCTGGGCACCGCTCCAATATGATCCCACTCTGTCTGCCCTTCTCCAGTCCAATTAAGTTCATTCAGACTCTCCTCAGTTTGGTGGGTTTCCTCCTGCGGTCCCCAGGGTCTGGTCAGGCTCTTCCAGGTCAGAGTACTGAGGGTCTGAGTCAAAATGGTCTGAGTCTGGGTCTTGTAACCCTGTACAGTGTAACCCTGGCTCCCCTTCACTGCACTGCCCATCCCCCATGTCCCAGGTATCCCCTGTGTACATTACCCACCAGTGGTTTTCTTTCCCCTATAGCAGCCTGGTTTATCTACAGAGCCCCCACTAAGTTCCTTCCCTGCCTCCAATGGGAAGTTTCCCTCAAGTCCCAGCTTGGCTCCCTCCATTTGTACCTTCCTGCTTGCTGGTTGATTGACTCCACCGATAGGTAGAAACATGCATGGTGTAATTTGGTTACAGTGTATCATCTGTTCCCCTCCTCCTGATTCCAGCTCTACAGCATAGACAGGCAAGTCCCCTTGTCTTCTGATCATGATATATGGAATTGGTTCCCATCTGTCTCCCAATTTCTGTCTCTCTGGTTTCAGAGTAACAGACGTGTTCGCAAAAAGAAAAGGAGTACTTGTGGCACCTTAGAGACTAACCAATTTATTTGAGCATAAGCTTTCATGAGCTTATGCTCAAATAAATTGGTTAGTCTCTAAGGTGCCACAAGTACTCCTTTTCTTTCTTCTCTCTGGCTACTAGCACCCTGTCTCCAGGAGTCAGTGGGGCTTCTCGCGTTTGGCAGTCATAGTACTGTTTCTGGTGACGTTTGGCGGCTTCAGATGCCTGTGCAGCCTGATGATATGCTCTCTCTAGGCATTCCCTTAGCCGGGAGATGTACTCCTCCACCTCCACCCTCTCATCTCCCCGGTGGGGGGAACCCAGGGCCAGATCTACCTTCAATCTTGGGTGCCGTCCAAACATTAAGAAGAATGGGGAAAACCCAGTGGACTCATGCCGGGTGAAGTTATAGGCATGAGTCATGGGCTCAATATAGTCCTTCCAGTTCACCTTTTGGTCCGGACGCAGGGTTCCCAGCATATTCATGAGTGTTTGGTTGAACCACTCAGTAGTCCCATTCCCTTCAGGGTGACAGGGCGTGGTTCTGCTCTTTGAAGTTCCAAACAGTTTCCAAAACCGGACCAGGAGATTACTTTCAAAAATTCTCACCTGATCCCTTTGTATCCTTTCAGGGATGCTATAGTGGCAGATGAACTGTTTCCACATCACCTTAGCCACAGTAGATGCTGCTGGTCACGAGTAGGGTATGCCTGAGCACAGTGAGTGAAGTGGTCAGTGACTACAAAGACATCCCAGGATGGTTCCAGGGTGAGAAAATCGAGGCACACTAGCCCCAGGGGCCTACTCGTATGGATTGAGGTAAGTGATAGGATCAGAAAATTCCCCTTCAGAGTGATAGGATCAGAAAATTGAAAGAAAGATGCAGACATAAACCCTATAAATTTATTATTCATTTCCCGTTCTCAGTATCTCTCACCTGTAGGTTCTGTAAATAATAAGGAGTCGTAGTATCTTGATGCAAACAGGAACAAGTGTATTGTGGGGATTGGTATACAGGATAAGGGAAAATGGGGTGAGAGAAAAATAATTCAATTACAGCGATTACAATAGGTGGCATGAAGCTGGCCCCTTACAAACCCTTAGGCCAAATCATAGGCCGCAAGGTAAGTAATCAAATAAGAGGCCGATTATAGCAACCTTCTTCACAGTTCAAGTGCCGTCATCAGTCTATGGGGGAGGTGTTTTCATAGATTCATAGATATTAAGGTCAGAAGGGACCATTATGATCATCTAGTCTGACCTCCTGCACAATACAGGCCACAGAATCTCACCCACCCAGTCCTGCAATAAACCTCTCACCTATGTCTGAGCTATTGAAGTCCTCAAATCATGGTTTAAAGACTTCAAGGTGCAGAGAATCCTCCAGCAAGTGACCCATGCCCCATGCTACAGAAGAAGGAGAAAAACCCCCAGGGCCTCTTCCAATCTGCCCTGGAGGAAAATTCCTTCCCGACCCCAAATATGGCGATCAGCTGAACCCTGAGCATATGGGCAAGATTCACCAGCCAGATACCCAGGAAAGAATTCTCTGTAGTAACTCAGATCCCACTCCATCTAACATCCCATCACAGGCCATGTTGGCTGCTTAGGACCTACAATCCCTTGGCTAATGTAAAGCCACAGGAGAGGACTCTAAGGTGTCCCTTGAGGAGAAGATCTTAACATGATGTTGATGTTACTGGTCCTGATCTAGTTGACCTGAAAAGGAAAACGCACGCACTCCTGCCACTAAGATGGACAGCCTGATTGTGAGTGCTGATCACCCTTATATATTTTCCTTGGCAGGAAAAATTCCTCCTTAAGCAAAAACCCTGTGCATTCCCCAGTCTAAACTGGAAGTTGTTTACAAGAGTTAAATCAAAAAGGGTGGGACGGTTGGGTCAGATGACCCAGGAGTCCATTTTGAAAACTAGGGTTCCATTTTGGAATCCAAAATGGCTTCTTTACACAACAAGGAAATTGGATAACCATATAACCAATATAAACATTAACACATATCATGAACCCAATTGAGCTTTAGGAATTCTTGTCCCAACAAGAGATGCCTCTCTTTCTTAGGCAGCACCTTTTGCAAGAGAGACATCACCCCGGCATGGTGGCCTGGCCAATAACAGCGACTGTGGATGATATCCACCATATGGTCAATGCCCATGTATCCCATGTCCATGTGCAGAGCTTCAAACACTTCTCTCTGGAGTTTCTCTGGCAGCACCACCTGTTGGATCTGTCCCTCTCCCAGGATTGTTGTCCTCCTGTAAAGGATCCCCTCTACCAGCTGCAATTGCTTCCATTGATTCAGTAATGTCAGCACTGGTGTTTCTTCCTTCTGCCTCTCCTGGGCACTGGGTGCCCATTGCCTGGGCAGGTAGGACCTTACGTGGGAGATTACTGCATCCTTTTCCTGTAGCCTTCTCAATTCTTTCTTAGGCAGGCCTGGAATCAATTCTATGCCTGGCTTGTGGAGTGACTCAGCTCTCTGCATTGCATTCCTTTGGCATTCACCCTGGGTTGCTATGGAGGACACATTGCATCCAGCATTCAAAACTGTTGCCACCTCCTCTCGGGGTAACAAAGACAGGCTATCAGCATTGGCATTACTTCTCCCAGGCTGGTACTTTATGTCAAAGTTGAACTCTGCCAGCTTTGCCATCCACCTTTGACTGGTTGCGTTCAATTTAGCAGTAGTAGTAACATAGTTCAGTGGATTGTTGTCAGTCAGTACTGTAAATTAGTGTCCTAGCTGATAGTCTCTAAATTTATCTGCAGCTGCCCATTTTAATGCCAAGAACTCCAGTTTATGGGCGGAATATTTTTTTTCAGAAGGAGTTAAGCCCCTGCTGGCATAAACTATGACCCTCTCCTTCCCTGACTGAATCTGAGCCAGTACAGCTCCTAGCCCCTCTGTGGATGAGTCTGTCTGGAGTATAAATGGTAAGCTGTAATCGGCATATCCCAGTATTAGTGCAGTAGTCAGCTTTGTCTTCAGCTCTGTCAAAGCCTGGTCACATTCATCTGTCCAAACAGTACTGAGTATCTTAGTGGGACCCCTCTGATTTCTCCTTCTGGTCTGGGCTTCACCTGCAGTTAATCTGAATATTGGGGCTGCCAGTTTGGAGTAGCCTTTGATGTATCTCTTGTAATAGTCAGTGAATCCAAGAAATTGTAACACTTCCTTCCTGTTGATTCTAAGGGGTACATCCTGGCAGGAACCAGGAAGTTCTCCCAACAACAGTTTGTAGTCCACAACTTGTATTTCCCAGGGCTGCTGTTGAAGCACACTGGACCTTGGGCTACAGAAGAAAGGATTAGAATTAAAAATTATCTTGACAAATTAGAGAATTGGTCTAAAATCAACATGATGAAATTCAATAAAAACAAGTAGACTTCACTTACAAAGGAAAAATCAAATGCACAACTACAAAATGGGGAATAACTCACTAGATGGTAGAACTGCTGAAAAGGACCTGGAGGCTAGAGTGGATCACAGATTGAATATGAGTCAACAATTGCTGCACTTGCAAAAAAGGCTAAGATTACTCTGGGGTGTATTAACAGGAGTGTCATACGTAAGAAACAGGAGGTAACTGTCCTGCTCTACTTGGCACTGCTCAAAGTCACTCAGTGAGTTTGTGAAACAGCAATAGAACCCAAGTGTCCTGATGCCCAGGTAGCATTTGAGATTAAGTGCCAGGAGCAAAGGCGAGGGAGAGCAGGTTAATTATTAGTAGTATTAAGTACCTGGGATGCCCATGAAACACTTTTAAAAGTATTTAAAGTCAGAGTTCCTGCTCTGAAGAGTTTGCAGTCGAAGTTAACATGACACCAGGAAGAGATAACTCAGGGTAGGATAATGGGGCAGTACTAGGCTGAAGCTGAGGGTGAGATGGGCAAAATCAGCATTCAGAAGTGTGGGGTGGGGGGACAACAGTGGGACAGGTGTAGTGATGAGCCAAGCGTAAGAGAGGGCAGCAGTGGCAATGATGCCTAGGAAGGCTGTAAGGGCAGAAGCAGAGGAGGGACAGGGAAGAGTGGGCATTGCAGTGGTACAGACAGAGGAGTCAGCGAGGTAGAAACACCTGGGGTTGTGCTAGGGAAACTGCTTGGCAGGATGGGCTTAAGGGGCCAGGGCGAATATGGCAGCAATGGGGCATGGTGAGATGCATGTTTCAGACTTTGTGCACCACACAGATTTTTCCATGTGTTTATGCCATACATTTTTAAACAGTGGTGAGAATTAACTATTGGAACAACTTATCTAGTGACACAGGCAATTCTCCATCATTTCCAGTCTTTAAGTCAGGGTTGGATGTCTTTTTAAAAGATCTGCTGTAGTTCATACAGAACTTACAGGCTTGATGCAGGAATTACTGACTGAGGTTCTCTGGCCTGTGTTCTGCAAGAGGTCAGACAAAATTATCATAATTGTTGCTTCTGGCCTTAAACTCTATGAATATCCAAACTTTTCCCAGAGCCACATAGCAGCTAATCCCACAAAGCTCACCACTCCTGGGAAGGCATTGTACTGGCACTCTTGTTCCTCCCTTTTCCTGTAGGTGGGGTTTCCCTAGGAAACAGCAGCTGTTCTGCTTCCCAGTGCTGGCAGGCAGCCGACTGGAGTCTGCATTGCCAGAGTCAGCCTGTATTTGCAAAGACTCCTCTCTCTTCCCCCTACACTGAAGTTTTTCAGCCTGGACAACAGCTGGATCCTCCTACCTGTTCTTCTAGGCACTGGTGGAGAAGGTGGGGATTTTCTCTCAATGTAGCTGGATTTGCCTGGGATTTCTGTTCCTCCTTCAGCTGGTAACATACACTTATGGTATCTGGAAATGGGACTGTCCTTGGGTGAAAACAGAAATGATTGGCAGGTTCTTTAAGCTTGGTCTGGGTGTGCAAAGTTTTGAGGACAAAGCCATCTGTCTTGGGGCTGAGCAACAGTGTGGTTGGCTTTCTCAGAAGCATGCTTTTGCTGTCACACTTTCTGCTTCAATTCTTGGTGTTGTGCTGGCACTTTTTCCTTTTTGTGGATTGCCAGGAGGTGGCCCCCTTTGCTATGCAATACAAAGTGTTAGAAGAAGTGCCAAGTGGAACTGTGATAGGGAAATTATCTGAGGATTTTGGCTGGAAAGACAGAAGTGAACCAGTAGAGACCTTCCAGCAGTTGCATTTCCCCAAGGAGCTCCCTGTCTGTGTTGGGTCTGGAGATGGTTTGCTTAGCACGGCAGGGCGATTGGACAGAGAGCAGTTATGCAGGCACAATGATCCATGCTTGTTCTCTTTTGATGTGCTGGCTGCCACACACTTGGCTTTAATCCACGTAGAGATTCAGGTCTTGGACATCAATGATCATGCACCCCGATTTCCAAAACCTGAGCTGGAACTAGAAATATCAGAGAGTGCATCTTTACAAACACGGATACCACTGGACCGAGCCCTCGATCCAGACACTGGCTCCAATGCCCTCTGCTCTTATTCATTATCACCTAGTGACCACTTTGCTTTGGATGTAATTTCTGGATCTGATGGAACTAAACATGCAGAACTTGTAGTTGTTAAAGAAGTGGACAGAGAGCTCCACTCTTGTTTTGATCTAGTATTGACTGCCTTTGATCATGGAGAACCACCAAAATCAGGCACAACCTTACTTAGGATAATTGTTTTAGACTCCAATGATAACAGCCCCATGTTTGCAGAGAGTTCTTTGACAGTGGAAATCTGGGAAGATGCTTTGCCTGGGACAATTCTTATAAACCTTACAGCCACTGACCCTGATCAGGGTCCCAATGGGGAGGTAGAATACTCACTCAGTAAACATGCTTCACTGGAGGTGTTGAACATGTTCATCATTGAAGCCAAGACAGGCAGTGTAGTTCTGAGACGCCCACTGGACTATGAAGAAAACCATACCTATGAAGTAGATGTACAAGCCAGGGATCTTGGAGCCAACCCTATCCCAGCACACTGCAAGATCCTCATCAAGGTCCTGGATGTCAACGACAATGCCCCAGATGTGCACATCACTTGGGCTGCCCAGGTGCCAGTGCTATCTGAAGCTCTTCCTAAGGACAGTTTTGTTGCTCTGGTGACAGTAAGCGATCCTGATTCTGGAAACAATGGACAGGTGCATTGTTACCTTAGTCAAGGACTTGAGCATTTCAAATTGAAAAGGACCAACAGATACACTTATATGCTGTTGACCAATGCCATCTTGGACAGGGAGAGGTGGGCAGAATATAACCTGACATTAATGGTCCAGGACAATGGGAACCACTCCTTAGCCGCGAGGAAACACCTCACTGTATGCATCAGTGATGTCAATGACAACCCACCACTGTTTGAAAGAATTACATATGATGTCACCATTGCTGAGAACAATATGCCTCCATCCTATCTGATTACTGTCAAGGCTCACGATGCTGACTTAGATTTTAATGGAAAAGTCACTTATAGCATCCAGGACTTCCTTGTTTCAGATTTGGTCTCTATTGATTCAAAAACTGGCGAAATCTTTGCGCTCAGAGCTTTTGATTATGAACAAATGACAAGTCTGGAATTCCTGGTGACAGCAGAAGATGGGGGTCACCCCAAACTTGTGTCTAATGTTTCTGTTAGGGTTAGTCTGCTTGATAGGAATGATAATTCCCCAGTGATCGTGCAGCCAGTGCTGGTGGGAGGCAAAGCAAGGATCATTGTTCTAGTCAATGCACAGACCGGATGCCTGTGGCTATCCCTAGGGAACGACAGCCCCCAAGGTACAGCAGTAACCACCATGACACCAACACCCAGTTCAAACGTTTCCCTGCTATTCACCATATCTGCCAGTGATGCAGATTCTGGCCTGAATGGGGCCCTTCACTATGATATTCTGAGTGGGAATGATGCCAGTTTGTTTCTCATTGATCCACTGTCAGGGCAGGTGTTTATCAACAGCGGCAATGCCAGCAGCCTCATTGGCAGGGAATGGGAATTGGGGGTGTTGGTAAGGGATCAAGGGAACTCACCTCTGCAGGCTAAAGCCATTGTGCAGTTAAGTTTCAGAAATCATCTTGACCAGCTGACAAACTCAGCCCAGGAGGCTCAGATGCTGAGCCCATCCATGGTGACTGTTATCTGCCTAGTTGTGCTATTAGGCACTTTTCTTCTTATTTTGGCTTTAATTGTGTCTATATGCAAAAGAGAGAAGAAAGATAACATGGCCTACAACTGCAGGGAAGCGGAAGATGCCCACAGACATCAGCAGCTCAAGAAGCCCCACAAACACATTCAGAAAACAGATATATATTTAGTCCCTGTACTCAGAAACAGGCAAGCTGTGCAGAGTGAGGCTGAGCAAATTCGCTCCTGTGAAGAAGCTTTGCTGAAGGAAAGTTCCTGGGATGACCCACTGCAGACTCCATTTCATTTAACCCCAACACTGTACAGGACCCTTAGAAACCAGAAAGGTCCAGCTGAACAGAAAGATGCCTTCAATCTCCCTGCAATACAGTGCAGACCCTTCTACCCACACAGGCTAAGAAATGCATCAAAAGAGAGCTCAAGCCTTCAAGATGCACAAACTCACTCCAAAAGCTTAGAGAAGCCACAGCTGAAGCCTTTGGGAGATGAGAATTGCGACCTCTCACTGCCAACTACTCAGCCCTCAGACATGACTCTGAAGAGAGAGAGAATTGCCAGGACAGACCCAGGGCCCAGGGAAGCCCATCCCCACCAGCACCTCCTGAGAAGCCTAGTGAGGCTGTCTATGGTGGCACTTGCAGAGCAGGACCCCACGGGAGAACTTGCTATGGAGTCGCCTCCTGTTCAGGTAGGAGCTGCCTCTCGGCTGTGTTAGATTGAAGGGCCATATTATCCTTCACAGTCTCCTGTGAATCTCTGGGCATGTAGAGGGCTCACTGAGGGAAGAATTTGACATGTTCTGTCTGGGTAAATATTCCCAGGGTACAGCCTCTGGTGGTGGTGGAGGAGGGTGGTGGAGTCAGCCTCTCCTCACCCTGCACAAAGGGGGGGCCAATTTGGGAGAGTGCTGGGACATGTCAGGGGCTCAGTGGGGCAGTCAGCACACCAAAATCCCTGCCCCCTCCCCCCGACTGAGTTCAGCACTGCAGGGACAGGCCAGGGAAACTCGGTGGGAAGAGGGGGTTGTCACATAGAGAGGGAGTGATGCCTGGTTTGTTTTCCCCAAGCGTAAGTGTAGTTGAATAGAGTCTGTGCTGCGAAGGGAGTCAGAGGGATGTGCAGAGGCAGCAGGCGCTGGGGCTTGAGGCTGGGGGGCTGCTTGCTCACTTTTCGGTTTCAGTCTCCAAGTGGGAATGCCAAACCATCTGCAAGAGAAGGAAACACTATAAAGAGCCAGCACAGTGAGAAGGGGACATCCTGACAGGAAGCATCCTGAGTGGTGACTGCATGCAATCAACAGACTCTTCCTGTCTTACAGCAAATCTCTCAGCTGCTGTCTCTGCTGCATCAGGGCCAGTTCCAGCCCAAACCAAATCACAGGGGAAACAAATACACAGCCAAGAATGGCAGCAGGTAAGACTCACACACAGCTAGTCCCACTTCCTTACTGCCCCTGCCTACTTCTCCCCAGCCCCTGCCAGGAGAAGTCAGCTCCAAATGCTTCCGAAGAGAAGATCTTCATGCTAAGAGAGTTCCCTGGAGCCTCAGGCTGTCTGCTTGGCCACAGGACTGTGTGCTGCCTCCCTGCTCTGTGTACCTGACTTTGGAGATGAGAGGGATGAGGCGATAGGGCTGGACTCACTCTGACTTCCCCAGGGACCCAGGCCACAGCCCCATGCATGCTGGCTGGTCCCTCGGGCCCTGCTCTCATGTGGTCCTGCCTGTAGCTTTGACCTGGGCACCAATACTGCTGCACTTCTCCCTTCTCCCCACACAAGCCACTGTGGGTCAACAGCCACTGGCATGGCTAGGACTAGGACAGTGGCTGGATGGGAGAGAGAGAACATGGCAGTGGGGGTACAGGAGAGCGCACTGAGAGGGAAGGAGAACCCAAAGGGGAACTGGGAGAAGATAACCCAAAGCCTGCGGCAACATCCACACCCAGGGGAGGGGCCTTGGTGAGAAGAGCAGCTGGCAGAGGGAAGTGAAGGGAGGGGGGCAGAGCAGGAAACTCTGGGCCAGTGAGGGAGAAAGGGAAGCCCCAAAGGAGGAGATGAGGAGGACAGAGACTGAGAGGGATTGGGGGGAAAGGGAGAGAGACCCTGAGAAGTATTTGGGAGGGGGAAAGAGACTATCAGAGGTATACATGAGAGTAGAGAGAGAATGTGAGGGCTTGGGGGAGGGGGAGAGAATGTGAGACAGCTTGAGGGGCAATTCTGAGTAGGGTTGCCAGCTTTCTGATCACACAAAGCCAAACACTCTTGCCCCTTCCCCTTCCCTTCTCTGAGGCCCCGCTCCTGCTCACTTCATTCCCTCTCCCTCCGTTGCTCGCTCTACCCCACCATCATTCACTAGCTCATTTTCACCAGGTTGGGGTGCAGGAGGAGGTGAAGGCTGTGGGCTCTGGGAGGCAGCTGGAGTGTGGGGTGTGGGCTCTGGGCTGGGGCAGGTGGTTATGGTGTGGGAGGTCAGTGGTGGGTTCCAGCCAGGCGGTGCTTACCTCGGGCGGGTCCCGAAAGCAACCGGCACATCCCTCTGGCAGCGGCTCCTAGGCAGGGGGGCTAGGGGGTCTCCGCATGCTGCCCCTGCCTGCAGGCACCACCCCCGCAGCTCCCATTGGCCACAGTTCCTGGCCAATGAGAACTGCGGAGTCAGCGCTCGGGGCTGGACAGTGCATGGAGACCCCTGACACTCCCCCCCATGAGCCACAGGGATGTACCAGCTGCTTCCGGGAGTGGCGCAGAGCTAGGGCAGGCATGGAGTCTGCCTTAGCCCCGCTGTACCACTGGACTTTTAGTGACTAAATTCTCCTGGTTTGGCTTCAATAGCCTCTGGGAGATAGAGCCTGATTCTGGGAGACTCCCGGTGAAACTGGAAGGGTTGGCAGCACTAATATTGAGAGCGATGGAGGAAGGAGTGTGAGAATGTAATCAAGTCACCTCTCAATTGTCTTTTATACAAACTAAGCCGATAGAGCTCTGTCAGTCTCGCACTGTCAGGCATTTTCTCCAGCCCTCAAATAATTTTTGCGGCTCTTTTCTGCAACCTCTCCAATTTTTCAACATTGTTTTTACAATGTGGCCATCATAATGGCAGACAGTCCAGTGCTGGTCCACCAGTGCCATATGCAGGCATCAAATCTTTGAGGGGACTGGGTGGGAGGGAGCTCTCTCTGCCATGCCTTCTGGGTCATCTGCCTTCACTTCTGCAGCCTCTTGGCCCATGCCTGCACACTACCATCCCCACTGCCTTCCACTTGCCTTTCTTTAGCAAGTTCTTCACCTTAAACCCAAATCCAGCTCTGCGCCACCACATCTGCTCCCCTTCTCTTGCCCACTTCCCCAGTGAATTCAGCTGCCTCTCCCATGCTCTTCCCCATCCCTTGAGCCCCTCACCTCCTTCCTATCCAATCCCACCTCTCCCACGAAGTCTGAAATCCAACACCCTTGGGTTAATCTATACTAGGGATCGACACTGCATTAGAACATGAGTGAGGAATTGGTAGCATTGCCGGCAGCGTAGGCAAGGCCAGGTGAGATCAGCACTGTCACTTTTACTAGGTACAACATCAAGGTGTGCCACGGCCTGTTAACATGATGCTGAGCGCGCTTGCCCCACCTATGCTGCCTTTTAATGGCCCACTCAGAGGTGCTGACTGGAGCCGCCAGGATCCCGTTTCAACCAGGCGTTCTGGTCGAAAACTGGACACCTGGCAACCCTACCTGCCCTAGGGTTGCCAACTTTATACTCACGCAAAACTGAACACCCTTGCCCTGCCCTCTGCCCCACCCCTCCTCAGAGGCCCAACCCATGCCCTGCCCCTTCTCCAATGCCTCCCCCCATTCACTCCATCCTATGCTGCCTGCAAGGTGGGGGTCTGCCATGTCCTAGCGCAGGGTCATGTTCTAGTGAATACAACCCCAGAAAACGAGCATGTGTGCGTGTGTGTGTGTGTGTGAGGGTGAAAGAGAGACCTCCAGAGTCTCCTGTGTGTTTGTGGTATTTGTATACTTGACTGTGGGCTCCCTAAGGCAGGGTCTGGACTGTGCCCTGTTCTGTTCCCAGCTCATTGTTGGCACTTAAATAATAACAATGTTCTGGGAGCAGTTGGCCAAGTGGGTTTGTGCAACTGTATGCAGGATGGCAATCGCCTCCATAATTACTCACCAGGCCTGTGACATTTTGCCACCTGCTAGGGTGACCAGACAGCAAATGTGAAAAATCGGGATGGGGGTGGGGGGGGAATAGGAGCCTATATAAGAAAAAGACCCAAAAACCAGGACTGTCCCTATAAAATCGGGACATCTGGTCACCCTACCACCTGCCCTGCCCCTGCCCCTAGGGTTGCCAACTTTCTACTCACACAAAACTGAACACATGTGCCCCACCGCTCCCACACCCCTCCTCCAAAGACCCTCCCCTCCCCTCGCCCAACCCTTCTCCAAGGTCCCGCCCCCGCTCACTCCATCCCCCCTCCCTCTGTTGCACGCTCTCTCCACCCTCACTCACTCACTTATTTTCACTGGGCTGGCTCAGGGAGCTGGGGTGTGGGAGGGGTGAGAGCTCTGGCTGGGGGTGCTGGCTCCGGGGTGGGGCCAGAATTGAGGAGTTCAGGGTGTGAGATGGGGCTCCAGGCTGAGGCAGTAGGTTGGGATGCGGGAGAGGGTGAGGGCTCCAGCTGGGGGTATGGGCTCTGGGGTGGGGCCAGGGATGAGGGGTTTGAGGTGAAGGAAGGGGCTTCAGACTGGGGGGTGGAGCCAAGGGCTTCAAAATATGGGAGGGGGCTCTGGGCTGAGGCAGGGGCTTGGAGTCTGGGAGCGGGTATGGGCTCTGGGCTGTATGGTGCAAGTTCTGGGCTGGGGCCAGAAATGAGGGGTTCAGGGGGCTGGGGAAGGTGGTTGAGGTGCGGGGTGTGTGAGGGCTACAGCTGGGGGTGCAGACTCTGGGGCGGGGCTGGGGATGAGGGGTTTGGGGTGCTGGAGGGGGCTCCGGGCTGGGAATAAGGGGTTTGGAGGGTGGGAGGAGGATCAGGGCTGGGGCAAGGGGTTGAGGCTTGTGGGGGAGGTCGGGGTGTAGGCTCCAGGCAGCGCTTACCTCAAGCAGCTCCCCAAAGCAACAGCATGTTCCACCTCCGGCTCCTACACAGTGTGGCCAGGTGGCTCTGTGTGCTGCCCCATCTGCAGGCGCTGCCTCCGCAGCTCCCATTGGCCGCAGTTCCTGGCCAACTGGAGCTGAAGTGCCAGCACTTGGGGTGGGAGGCAGCATGTGGATCCCCGTGGCTGCCCCTATGCGTAGGAGCTGGAGGGGGGACATGCTACTGCTTCTGGGAGCCATGTGGAGCCAAGGCAGGCAGGGAGCCTACCTTAGCCTTGCTGCACTGTTGCCAAGCCTTTGAATGGCCCGGTCAGCGATGCTGACTGGAGCCACCAGGGTCCCTTTTCGACCAGGTGTTCCAGTCAAAAACTGGACACCTGGCAACCCTACCTGCCCTAGGGTTGCCAACTTTACACTCACACAAAACCAAACACCTTTGTCCTGCCCCCTGCCCCACCCCTCCTCTGAGGCCCCACCCACACCCTGCCCCTTCTCCAACGCCTCGCCCCACTCACTCCATCCCTCCCTCCCTCTGTCACTTGCTCTCCCCACCCTCACTCACTCACTCGTTTTCACCAGGCTGGCTCAGGGGACTGGGGTGCGGGAGAGGGTGAGGGCTCTGGCTGGGGGTGCAGGCTCTGGGATGGGGCCAGAAATGAGGACTTCATATTGCAGGAGGGAGCTCCAGGCTGAGGCAGTGGGTTGGGATGTGAGAGGGGATGAGGGCTCTGGAGTGGGGCCAAGTATGAGGAGTTTGGGGTGCAGGAGAGGGCTCTGGGATGGGTGTGGGGTGGGTGAGGGATCTGGCTGGGGATGTGGGCTCTGTGGTGGGGCTGGGAATGATGAGTTTGGGGTGCAGGAGGGTCCTCAGGGCTGGGATCGAGGGGTTCAGAGGGCGGGAGGGGGATCAGAGCTGGGGCAGGGGGTTGGGGCATGGGGGGTGACTCAGGGGTGCAAACTCTAGGCGGCTCTTACCTCAAGCAGCTCCTGGAAGCAGCGGCATGTCCCCACTCTGGCTCCTATGTGGAGGCGCGGCCAGGCGGCTCTGCATTCTGCCCCATCTGCAGGCACTGCCCCTGAAGCTCCCATTGGCCTGCGTTCCCAGACAATAGGAGCTGCGGGGGCAGCGCTTGGGGCAGGGTCAGCATGCAGCCCCCTGGTTCCCCCTATGCGTAGGAGCTGGAGGGGGTACATGCCTGCTGCTTCCCGGGAGCCGCATGGTGCGGAGGCTAGCATGGAGCCTGCCAGCCCTGCTGCACTGTGCCGCCAACTGGACAGTCAAGAGCCCAGTCAGCAGTGCTGACCAGAGCTTCCAGGATCCCTTTTTTACCGGGTGTAACCTTGACCTGCCCCCCCAGTGCACAGGGGACCTACAGTCAGCCCCTCACTGCATACAATCCAACATACTGTGGCTCCAGGGAGTGCTGCGAGTGGCCAAACCACCACGCTGACCCTGCCAGGACCCCAGCATGAGCAGAGGGTACAGAGACAAGTGAGCTTCAAAGGCACACAAAGGAGCTGGGCCTGCAGACACAGGCTGGGAAGTACCTGAGCAAAGAACAGTGAAGGGCAGCCAGGGGCTAATCATTGTGTCACCCCCAGCTCTACCCTTTCCTGAAGCATGCCCTAGATCCTCATCTGCCAGGGACAAGAGTGGTGGGTAAGGTGGAGGAAGGAAGGTGCCTGGCTGAGAAGTACACAGAGGGAAGAGTAGGCACTGTTTTCTCTCTGCTTTTCCAATGCTAGAACCTGTACCTCCTCCCTGTCCACGATCAAACTGGACCCTGTGCCACCCAAACTCTGCTGCTCCAACTTTCCTTCCCTTCTCATGGGATGGCAGGGAGAGAAGAAATAAAGGGACCAAGGGGAGATCAGGCTTGGGGGAGCCCTGCTGGAAAAGCCTTTTTGAAATAGGATCTTAGAGTCTCCCAGATCCTCAGTGGTGTTTAGCACCTAACTTCCATTGATTTCAGTGGGAGTTAGGAGCCTAAATACCTGTGAAGCTCTGGGCCTTCGTCCCTTCTCCATAGGGATTTGGAGGGGAGGAAGCAGGAGAAACAGGGGAGCGACACTAGGGCAGAAAGGAGGGATGAAGAGTGACTGAGCACTTGTCTATGTGGGGAAATTTTCTGGCATAACTATACTGTGATAATTCTACTGCTCTAAGTCACCATGTGGACATGTATTTGGGAATGAGGACTTTCTATGGTTTAGCTCATACTGCTTCCAAAGCAACAAGAGCCTAACCAGAAAAAGGCTCTCCAATGGTGGCAAAGACCCCTAAGATCTGAGAGGGAAAGGACACTGAGGGTGAACAAGCTGAGGGAGTGAGGGTCAGCGGGGCCCTCTGTAATAAATACCAAGCTTTGCCTTCCTGCATGCAGCACCTGAGCCGGGGAAGCCCTGCTGCACAGGCAACTGACACTGGAGTAGTATTCCCTTTTGTAGATCTCTGGGCAGAGGGTCAGGGACGTGTCCTGCACTACCCAGAAAGTGAGTAACAAAGCCCAGGGCCCCCTGGCTGTCCACCCTCCGGCCAACACTTTGAAGGGACTAGGAAGGGATTGGAGAGGCTGCTTTCAGTCACTCAGGTCTCTGTGAAATGTTCACCTTTCAGGGGGACACTTCCTAGACTCAGTCTCTTTCTACAGTTTAAGCAAAACACCTCCAAGAGTTTTAAAAGAACTGGTCAGTTAATGATTTTCAGTATGTCTTGGAATGTTGGGGAAGTTTCAGGAGACTGGAAGAAAGCTAATGCTGTGCCAATGTTTAAAAAGCACAAAAAGAAGGACCTTGACATTGATCTCAGGCAAGATCATGGAATGGCTGATACAGGTCTTGATTAACAAAGAATTGAAGGAGAGTGATATAATTAATGCCAATCAATACAAGTTTACAGAAAATAGGTCCTGTCAAACAAACTTGATGAGATTACAGATTTGGTTGATAAAGGTAATAGTGTGGATGTAATATACTTAGACTTCTGTAAGGCATTTGACTTGGTCCCCATGACTAGGGCCCTACCAAATTCATGGCCATGAAATCTGGTCAGCCCCTGTGAAATATGGTCTTTTGTGTGCTTTTACCCTATACCATACAGATTTTGTGGAAGCAGACTAGCGTTTTTCAAACTGGGGGTCCTGACCCAAAAGGGGTTGGGGGGGTTGCAAGGTTATTTTAGGGGGGTCATGGTATTGCCACCCTTACTTCTGTGCTACCTTCAGAGCTGGACAGCTGGCGGCTGTTGGCCAGGCGCCCAGCTCTAAAGGCAGTGCCCCACCAGCAGCAGCGCAGAAGTAAGGGTGGCAAAACCACATCATGCCACCCTTGCTTCTCTGCTGCTGCCTTCAGAGCTGGGCAGCCAGAGAGTGGCGGCCTCTGACTGTGGGCCTAGCTCTGAAGGTAGCAGCGCTGAAGTAAGGGTAGCAGTACCGCAACCCCCCTACAATAACCTTGTGACCCCCCCACAACTCCTTTTGCGTCTGGACCCCTGAAATTACAACACCATGAAAGTTCACATTTAAATATCTGAAATAATGAAATTTGTGATTTTTTAAATCCTATGACCATGAAATTGACCAAAATGGACCCTGAATTTGGTAGGGCCCTACCCATGACATTTTGATAAAAAAAACTAGAATGATATAAAATTAACACAGCACATTTAAATGGATTAAAAACTGAGAGGTCTCAAAATGTATTACTAGTACTTCTAGATGAGTACCATAACCACTTGGCTCCAGGGTATTCTAGGGCAGGACTTTATCAGTCTTTCCTGTTGAAGCTGTTCCAGCATCTATAATTACTTAACTTTGATGGGATGGACTCACCCTCAGCAAGTTTGCGAGTGACATTAAACTGGGGGGAGAGGTAGATATGCTGGAGGATAGGGATAGGGTCTCTACTGACCTCGACAAATTGGAGGATTGGGCCAAAAGAAATCTGATGAGGTTCAACAAGGACAAATGCAGAGTCCTGCACTTAGGACAGAAGAATCCCATGCACTGCTACAGACTGGGGACCAACTGGCTAAGTGGCAGTTCTGCATAAAAGGATCTGGGGATTATAGTGGACAAGAAGCTGATTATGAGTCTACAGTGTGCCCTTGTTGCCAAGAAGGCTAATGGCATACTGGGCTGTATTAGTACAAGCACTGCCAGCAGATCGAGGGAAGTGATTATTCCCCTCTATTCGGCACTGGTGAGGCCACACCTAGAGTATTGCATCCAGTTTTGGTCCCCCCACTACAGAAGGGATGTGGACAAATTGGAGAGAGTACAGCAGAGGGCAACAAAAATGATTAGGGGTCTGGGGCACATGATTTATGAGGAGAGGCTGAGGGAACTGGGCATATTTAGTGTGTAGAAGAGAAGAGTGAGGGGGGATTTGATAGCAGCATTCCACTAACTGAAGGGGGGTTCCAAAGAGGATGGAGCTAGGCTGTTCTCAGTGGTGGCAGATGACAGAACAAGGAGCAATGGTCTCAAGTGGGGGAGGTCTAGCTTGGATATTAGGAAAAAAACTATTTCACTAGGAGGGTGGTGAAGCACTGGAATGGGTTACCTAGGGAGGTGGTGGAATCTCCATCCTTAGAGGTTTTTAAGGCCCGTCTTGACAAGGGCCTGGCTGGGATGATTTAGTTGGGGTAGGTCCTGCTTTGAGCAGGGGATTGGACTAGATGACCTCCTGATGTCTCTTCCAACCCTAATCTTCTATGATTCCATGAATTAGAGCAGGGGGAAAAGAACCAGAGTCTCCTACCTCTCCCCTGAGTGCCCTCCCCACAGGGCTAGCATGTCACTCTCACACACTTGCACAAAGAATATTAAGTTTTTATACAAAGTGAAACAGCTTTAACAGGTGCGATTGGCAAGCCCTCGCCCCAGCCATATACCAGTGATTAGGGTGCTTTCCTGGGAGAATCCAAATTCAAGTCCCTGATCCACAGCTACCAGAGTGAGGATTTGAACCCCATGCTGGCTGGATGCCCTGACCGCGGGGTTAAAAGTAATAAGGAGGCAGCAGCTCCTACTTGTTTGTTTGTTTGAAAAATGACTGACTTGGCTTGGGTGCCA
The DNA here is from genome assembly GCF_965152275.1 of Natator depressus. Taxonomy (NCBI): domain Eukaryota; kingdom Metazoa; phylum Chordata; order Testudines; family Cheloniidae; genus Natator; species Natator depressus. The sequence continues at coordinate 40,112,569 of NC_134241.1, read as the reverse complement.
AAGGGGTAGGGCTTAAGTCACACATTAGCCTTTTTGGCTACAGAGGTGCACTGGGAGCTCATGTTCAGCTGATTATCTACCATGACCCATGTGTCTTTTTTGGAGTCACTGCTTCCCAGGATAGAGTCTCCCATTCTTTGTTCCTACATGTATACATTGACTTTTAGCCATATTAAAATGCATGTTGTTTGTTTGCACCCAACTTACCAAGCGATTCAGATCGCTCTGTATCAGTGACCTGCCCTCTTCATTATTCATCACTTCCCCAGTTTTGGTTCATCTGCAAACTTTATCAGTGATAATTTTATGTTTTCTTCCAGGTCACTGACAAAAATGTTAAATAGCATTGGGCCAGGAGCTGATCCCTGTGGGACCTCACTAGAAATACACCCCACTGTTTACAATTACATTTTTAACATCTGGAAACACAACTTGAATTTTAGGTCTCTCTATGGGACAAAAACATCAATCTCCAATTTACTTGTGCTTGTCCAGCTATTATTAATATATTGTTAAGTTGGAAATCAATAGCAAAAACCACAAACTCTGTACTCCAGTTCTGTACATGTCACAAGTACGCAGGGCTGCAGAAGTGTACAAAATTCTATTGTATTATTTAAGAAACAGTCTGTGACCAAGTAATTCCAGCTGATAGAGACATGTGCTGAAAGGAAGAGGGGTGAGAGGAACCAATGGAAACAGATTTCAAAGTAGCAGCCGTGTTAGTCTGTATTCGCAAAAAGAGAAGGAGTACTTGTGACACCTTAGATACTAACCAATTTATCTGAGCATAACCTTTCGTGAGCTACAGCTCACTATAATTCGTTCTACTTTCACAATCCCTCCTTTTGGTCAAGCTACGCAATGACCAACAATTACTGGGTTCCACATATCAATCATTCTTTATCTCTTTGTTCATCAGTGATATTTAAAATCATCAAATTAGCACTCTGGTTTGGGGCAGCTATCTGTGTAGCATGCCTGACACAATTTTGGATACAACAGGAAAGTAACTGAAAACATACAAAAATTATTAGGATTCCAAACAGGAGAGTTAGGGCTCCCTGAAACAACCAGTTTCCTATGCCAGAGAAATTGAAAAGGTTACTTAGCCACTTCCATAAAGAACTTGGTTCTTCGTGGGGAAGATATGCGATTTGTTCTAAGTGGCTAGCACGATCTATTACCTCATTGGTGTTGTCTGGTATATACACACAGCAGTCTTTTCCAATGAGAACACAAGTCCCTCCTTTTGCCGCCAGCACTATGTCCAATGCCTGACGGTTTTGGAGGGCCATCTGTCAGATTGCCCCTGTTTCTTTGGCCAGGGCTCTTAAACTTTCTCCAGTTTCATTTGCCATTATTTCAACTACTGCTTGTAACCTTAGGAGCCTTTTTGCATGGTGTATTACTCCCCCTAATGGTATTAAGGAACCACCAATGCACTCTTCCCAGGTTAAGGGGCTTATGTTATTTACATACCATTGGGCATCTGTTAAATCCCTTCTTTTTCGCCTGAAATTGCAGAGGCGTTCTCGAGGGAAAGTTCCTAGCACTAAAGTGAGCTGTAGCTCACGAAAGCTTATGCTCAAATAAATTGGTTAGTCTCTAAGGTGCCACAAGTCCTCCTTTTCTCAGTAGAAACAGGAAGCACCAATACTGGGCTTCAAAACAATCAAGATGTGACAGTAGTACAGCAGCCTCTGCTCCCCCCAGGACCTGTTTTTCTGGGAAGAGCTGAACCATGAAGAGATGAGGTGGCGGGGAGGGACATGGAGTTGGGCAGAGGGTAGCATCAATGCTCTGGATTTGGTCTCCTTTGCAGGAATGCAGGGCTGGATGCTGATTGCCTCAGTATAAAAGACAGTGGCCAAGGAGAGAGTGAGGCAGATGACCGGGATTCAGAAAATGGACTCAATCTTTCCATACACCAGCTGGTGGGAGAAGAACTTGAGAGCCTTCTAGAGCCCCATGCAGGTGAGGTCACTATACTCTGTATGGCACTCGAGAGAGAGCCTGCTCCATCCTCCCAGAAGACCTTCTTTGCACCAGTGTTGGGCTGCCTGGGAGCGGGACTCTAATTAGTCTAATTAGCTGATTGGGCTTTTTTGATGATGACACTGCTGAGAGCTTTGGCTGCCCAGGGAGTTAGCTGCCCAGGGAGTTGGGAAGCTCTGGATGCCGAGGGAGCAAACTGAAAATTTCCATTTTGGTTTTCCCAAAATGGAATTTTTCACACTTTTTTCTTCTATGAAAAATGGTGAATTTTTGACCTTTTGTTCTAATGTGGGACAATTTCCCCGCTCCCCTAAAATTCCATTTTTTTCACAGGAGGGAAAGTCTTTTTCCTGCTGGTTCTAGTGGTGCTCTTACATGATCGTCCCACAAAATAACCTTCACACACATGAATCACCAAACTGGGATACGTCTCATATTAAATTGTGCAGATGTTCAGAATAGGACTGTGCCGCTCCCAGGCTCTGTTAGTTTTTCTTAGTGGGGTTTGAACATGGCCATATCCTCGACTGTGCTGGGCTCCTTGAGTGGAGGAAAAAGTGATGAGCAGTAAATTGTGCAGCGCTGTGATTCTCCCTCTTCCTCCTTACATGAGAAAGGGTTAATGATGTTATCTTGTAAATTATCATTTCAGGACATCTTCCTTAACCCCTCATTGAGCCCCCCACAGAACTATTGTTCCAGGCTGTCTGCAGATTCAAGCATTTCTTTTTGCAATGCCCCTTGCCCCTGCAGTCTCTGCCTAGCAGGGTCTATGTGAAACGTGCTTCTTCTTATGCACTGTGGACCTTGCCCTGCCTTTCTCTTTGTTCCCTGCCCCGTTTGACTCTGACAAGAAGGGCAACTAAAATGATTAGGGGTTTGGAACGGGTCCTATATGAGGAGAGATTAAAGAGGCTAAGACTTTTCAGCTTGGAAAAGAGTAGACTAAGGGAGGATATGATAGAGGTATATAAAATCATGAGTGGTGTGGAGAAAGTGAATAAGGAAAAGTGATTTACTTGTTCCCATAATATAAGAACTAGGGGCCACCAAATGAAATTAATGGGCAGCAGGTTTAAAACAAATAAAAGGAAGTTCTTCTTCACTCAGCGCACAGTCAACCTGTGGAACTCCTTGCCTGAGGAGGTTGTGAAGGCTAGGACTATAACAGGGTTTAAAAGAGAACTAGATAAATTCATGGAGGTTAAGTCCATTAATGGCTATTAGCCAGGATGGGTAAGGAATGGTGTCCCTAGCCTCTGTTTGTCAGAGAGAGAGATCACTTGATCATTACCTGTTAGGTTCACTCCCTCTGGGGAACCTGGCATCGGCCACTGTCGGCAGACAGGATACTGGTCTGGATGGACCTTTGGTCTGACCCAGTATGGACATTCTTATGACTGCCTCTCCGGGCTGCAGCTCAGGGTGGGGCCTTGCTGAAATGTGCTTGTCAGAACAATCTTTCTATTCCTCAGGCAGGTTCATCAGCTTACAGAATCTGCTCAGGCTCTGTCCATGTAGGCACAAATCCCACTCCGCTCCGGCAGCTGCTGCTGTTTGCCTACCAGCGTCAGTGGGGCTGAGTTAAGCTGATGCACTCAGAGTTGCTCTGTAAGTGGATGAAGCTAAGAATGGATTTTCCTCAGCTGTTGGCACAACCACTTGCTTGAGGATTGGGTGGCTGGAAACCATATCTTTGCATGGAAGCTTGACAGTCTGGTTGGGTCAGGCATATGTTTGGCTGTTCCCTTTCCCACAGGAGGAATGTTGCCCCACGCCTGGTCCCCAGGCTTATGAGTGTATCTGAGCACTGCACCATCTCAATAGCACTCTGCTGTGGATCTCATCTTCCAAGATAAATCCTGAGTACAGTGCTCTCTGGAATGTGCTCCTGGTTCCTGACCCCAAGTCACAGACCCCTGCTAACTTATATAGGCTTCTAGCAAACAGCTTGGCTGATACTGCAGGTGACTGAGCTAGTGACAATAAGCCCTCCAGGAGGATAGTATGTTGAGGCAATAACCAGCTGGGGCCTCAGAAGGCTTCAAGGGAGTTTGGCACCTGACTGCCCAGGGCTCCTGTGGGATTCCCAGCCCACATTTCTCAAGGACACTCTGTATCACAGGCATTCACGCCTATTTGCTCCTCTCTCACTAAAGCTCGGTAAACATATCTAGCTTCCCTCCCCCTGGCATGCACACCAAGTGCACACCATGGCCTAACCTTCCTCCCTCTGAACTCAATGCTGATACTTTCACTCCACCCAGGTTGTGGGCTGATAAAAGTTGAACCACTCAGGAGCAGCAAACAGGCTTGTAGTGAGGAGCTATCAACCTCTCCCAGAGTTCCTCTTATATTACGTCATGATAGATGGAGCCATGGTCCATGCTACATGGGAAGGGTGTATGAAAGAAAATGACTACGATGACAGGCCTACTGAGGCTTTGCCACAGCACGAGTCCTGGCTTTGTCTCCCTTAGTTACCCTATCTGGAACTTCATGCAGACAGAAATATCTAGTAGTCAAATAATATACTGCAAGTAGCCATCATTCCATGGGGGAGGAGAAAGTCTAAATAATCCAAGAAACCATATGGGAAAGTCTTACAAAACTGATGAGATTCTATAAAACTGGGAAAGGAATGAAGAGACGTTACTGCATAGAGAATAGCATATTTTCTATAGGGATTTGGACTCAGCCTATAGAATTTTATAGCAAGAATTCTCCATTCAATTCCATAGGGTGTTTAAACATACTGTAGAAAGGCTACAATTTGTATTACATTCTACAGCACTTTTCCCAAAACGGAGTGGGGTGGGGGTGGGAGAGAGAAAAAATTAACAAAACTAAATCTATTCCAAGTTCTTGCCCATCTCTCCCTGCCCCCTCCCCCCAGCAACATACGGGGCCATAAGGCAACAGCTAAGTCCCTGGCTAACACTCCTAGCATAGGTGTAGAGCTGGAACAGCTGTCTTGATGCCCTTCCCGCCGCAGAGGTGGGCAGGCCCCAAGAAAATTCCAGGACATAGCATGACATCAAGGCACTTATTGCTCCTCACTCCATTCCTGTACTGAGCGGAGGTGAGTAGGGTGGAGAATTATTTCTGCTAGTCTCTCTTCTCTGTTCATGGGAGCTGCTCCCCACAATGGCAGATGCTGTATAAATCCCCACAACATTGTTTCTTTAAAGAAGTTTTGAATAAATTGAATGAACTCAGAACAACAAGCCCCGGCAAGGGGAATCTATAGGAACTATAGGCTATAGGAACTGTGTTAGGGCAAAAGGCAGAAAGGCACCAGAGAGGCACTAAATAGCTGGCTGTTCTCACCTTAGCAGGGTTTATTGTTACAAGAGCAAATTGACTTCATAGAGCCACAGAGAAGGCTGCCATGGTGGGCAGGTGTCTTTACAAAGGCTGCCCACAGGAAACAATTTTCACTGATCCAGAGTTTTTCAAGGCCCGAAGGGACCATTCTGCTCATCCAGTCTGAGGTCTTGCAGAGACAGGCCAGAGAATATCATCCAGTGACTCCTGCACTTAGACATCCAATCTTGATTTGTAGACCTCAAGTCAGAGAGAATCCACCACAACCCTTGGTGAGTTGTTGAACATAAGAACATAAGAATGGCCCTACTGGGTCAGACCAAAGGTCCATCTAGCCCAGTATCCTGTCTTCTGACAGTGGCCAACGCCAGGTGCCCCAGAGGGAATGAACAGACCAGGTAACCATAGAGTGATCCATCCCCTGTCGCCCATTCCCAGATTCTGGCAAACAGAGGCTAGGGACACCATCCCTGCCCATCCTGGCTAATAGCCTATCCTATGGACCTATCCTCCATGAACTTATCTAGTTCTTTTTTGAACCCTGTTATAGGCTTGGCCTTCACAATATCCTCTGCCAAAGAGTTCCACAGGTTGACTGTGCATTGTGTGAAGAAATACTTCCTTTTGTTTGTTTTAAACCTGATGCCTATTAATTTCATTTGGTGACCCCTAGTTCTTGTGTTATGAGAAGGAGTAAATAACACTTCCTTATTTACTTTCTCCACACCAGTCATGATTTTATAGACCTCTATCATATCCCCACTTAGTCATCTCTTTTCCAAGCTGAAAAGTCCCAGTCTTATTACTCTCTCCTCATATTGCAGCTGTACCATGCCCCTAATCATTTTTGTTGCCCTTTTCTGAACCTTTTCCAATTCCAATATATCTTTTTTGAGATGTGGGTGTACCATGGATTTATATAGCGGCAATATGATATTTTCTGTCTTATTATCTATCCCTATCCTAATGATTCCCAAGATTCTGTTTGCTTTTTTGACTGCTGTTGCACATTGAGTGGATGTTTTCAGAGAATGATCCACAATGGCTTCAAGATCTCTTTCTTGAGTGATAACAGACAATTTAGACCCCATCATTTTATATGTATAGCTGGGATTATGTTTTCCAATGTGCATTACCTTGCATTTATCAATATTGAATTTCATCTTCCATTTTGTTGCCCAGTCACCCAGTTTTGAGAGATCCTTTTGTAGCTCTTTGTAGTCTGCCTGGGACTAAACTATCTTGAGCAATTGTGTATCATCATCAAATTTTGTCACCTCACTGTTTACCTCTTTTTCCAGATAATTTATGAATGTATTGAATAGGACTGGGCCCAGTACAGACCCCTGGGAGACACCACTATTTACCTCTCATCTGAAAACTGACCATTTATTCCTACCCTTTGTTTCCTATCTTTTAACCAGTTACCAATCAATGAGAGGACTTTCCCTCTTATCCCATGACGGCTTAAGAGCCTTTGGTGAGGTACCTTGTCAAAGGCTTTCTGAAAATCTAAGCACACTATATCCACTGGATCTCCCTTGTCCACATGTTTGTTGACCCCCTCCAAGAATTCTAGTAGATTGGGGAGGCATGCTTTCCCTTTACAAAAACCATGTTGACTCTTCCCCAACAAATTATGTTCATCTATGTGTCAGACCATTTTGTTCTTTACTATAGTTTTCTGGAGCCTTTTTAAAAAAATTGGCATCACATTAGCTGTCCTCCAGTCATCTGGTACAAAAGCTGATTTAAATGATAGGTTACAGACTGGAGTTAGTAGTTCTGCAATTTCACATTTGAGTTCCTTCAGCCCTCTTGGGTGAATACCATCTGGTCCTGGCGACTTATTACTGTTTAGTTCACCAATTTGTTCCAAAACCTCCTCTAATGACACCTCAATCTGGGACAGTTCCTTAGATTTGTCACCTAAAAAGAATGGCTCAGGTTTGGGAATCTCTCTCACACCTTCAGCCATGTAGACGGATGCAACAAATTCGTTTAATTGCTCTGCACTGGCCTTATCGTCTTTGAGTGCTCCCCTTGGTGTGAAAAATTTGCACTTTATTTCCAGTCTCATTTTGTCTAGCTTCAATTCCCAGCCACTAGATCTTGTTATAATGGTTTGCTGGATTAAAGAACCCTCTTCTAGCAGAAATCTCCCCATGTAGGTGCTTATGAGCTGTGATCAAGTCACCTCTTAACTTTGTCATCAAAAAGCTATATAGACTGAGCTTCTTTAGTCCCTCACTGTGAGGCAGATTTTCCAGACCCTGAATCATTTTTGCTCTTTGACCCTCCCTAATTTTTCAACATCTTTTAAAAACTATTAGCTATGAGGCTCAGAAGTTGGCTGTTCATTGTAGATGGTATCTTGGGGATGGCTCCTAGCCCATACTCCATCCATCTCTGAAATGGGCGCACATGGTGTCTTTCACTGTGATCTTTGTGTGATTGTTTTGAGTTGCATGGCAAAATACACCAGCTTGGCTTCTGGTTGCCAACTTTCTAATCAAACAAAACTGAACACCCCTGCCCTGCCCCTGCCCCGCTCCTTCCCAGAGGTTCCGCCCTGCCTGTTCACTCCATCCCCCCTCCCTCCGTCGCTCTCCCTCACCCTCACTCACTTTCACCACTGGACTGGGACAAGGGATTGGGGTGCAGGAGGGGGGGTGAGGGCTCCAGCTGGGGGTGCAGGCTCTGGGGTGGGGCCATGGATGAGGGGTTTGGGGTGCAGGAGTACACTGTGTGAAGAGAGTTGGGTGCCTAACAATGGGATTCACATAAGCCAGCACACTGAGTGGGGAGTCACCTAAGCTAGCCAGTGGGAAATGTTGAGGAGAGGTGTGGGGTTTATGCCCTGCCCCCCAAAGGGAGTTAGGGTCTGATCCATACAGGTATTTAGGTAGCTAAGTTTTCATTTTGTGAGCCACAAAACCCCCACTCAGCTGCACCAAACCCAAGCCTACATTTTCATGGTAAAAGTCCCCTAGATGCCTAAGTTTTGGCATCTAGGGATGCACATGGCTGCACCACTCCAGGCTTCTAGACATCTGTCTCCTGCTTATGCACCAGGGTGATGCACGACCTGGGGGAAGATAAAGGCACGCGTCAAATCCAAAAGGTGTGTTCAGAGGCCTTCCAGATCGGGACCCATTCAAAATCCGGTGGGGGAGAGGGGCAGGTCCCGCTTTATGAAGAATTTCTTCCATCGACCTACTGCCTCTCAGGGACATGAATTAACTACATCGATTGGAGAACCCTTCCCATCACTGTAGTGAGTGTCTGCACTGAAGCTCTAAAATGTTGCATCTGCAGAGCTGCTGCTGTGCCACTGAAACATTTTAAGCGTAGACATGCCCAGTGTCTCATAACAGTTTACATAGCTGATTCCATCTTCCTCTCACTCTGTGGGTGCAACTGGGGAGGCATTGTGGTGGTCAAACTCCCATTTGCATGCAAATTCCTTACAGTGATCACTCAAGGAGTCCAATCTATTAACAAAGAGATGGTGAAGGGGTGACTTGATTACAGTCTATATGTACATACATGGGAAACAAATATTTAATAATTGGCTCCTCAATTTACCAGTGAAACCTATAACACAACCCAACAGCTGGAAGTTGAAGCTAGACAAATTCAGACTGGATATAAGGTGTAAATTTTTAACAGAGAGAGTAATTAACCACTGGAACAATTGACCAAGGGTTATGCGGGATCCTCCATCACTGACAATTTTTAAATAAAGGTTGGATGATTTTCTAAAAGATCTGCTCTAAGAATGATTTGGGGGCAGTTCTCTGGCCTGTATTATACAGGTCAGACTAGATGATCACAACGTCCTTTCCTGGCCTTAGAATCTATGAATTCTTCTGAGGCAAACTGGGGTCTGGATGGGGAATACAGTGTCTGGAATACCATATCTCAGAAAGTTGTCTCAGTTTTCCTATCACTGCCTTGCTTCTTGAATGAGGCAGGACTCCTGACCTCCCAAAAATTTAAGTGTAAATCCACTGTAATCAAGTACTGCTTTTCCTTGAAGGTAAATAAGTCCGCTCCCACCTTTTCCCATGATTGGATGTAGTAACAGCCTCTTTCTGCTGGCAGTTATCACATGACTGACAGGTGCCCCACCCTTCTGTCAAGGAAGAGAGTTGTGTATTTATTCTCAGCCAGTAAACATATTCCTGAGTCTATCTAAGACAGTTGTCAATGCCCAGGTGTGAGGCATGTATTTTGTTTATGAAATACTTTGTAATGAGGTGGAAACAAGAGGTGTCTGTCCTTGTCCTTTGAAAATATGGTTCTGCTCCTACCTGTACTTGGCTTTTGCCTTCTGGCCACCCTACTGGGAGTGCCTGTAGTTGGATGTGCTTTTCCATAGCCTCTTTGATTTCCATCAGTTTCACTTTTGAATCTCAGAGACAGTGCAGCATGTTAATGGAATCAATGCCCTTATCTACCTCTCTCAACTTGCTGATGCTGGCTGTACATGCCCTGTTCAGGGTATCAGCCAACACCAGTTCATCCTGGACAGCAACTGATCTCTATCTGATAGTGCTGGAGATGCATAAACATGTGCTGCAACCTCTTTATAGCACTAAGGGCTTGTCTGCACTTAAAAAGCTGCAGCTGCACCGCTGTAGTGCTTCAGTGAGGGCTTTTCCCATCAATGTAGCTACTCCACCTTCCTGAAAGGTGGTAGCAATGTCAACGGAAGAAGCCCTCCCACTGACATAGCGCCATCTACACCGGGAGTTAGGTTGGTGTTACTGCATTGCTCGGGAGTCGGGGGGGGCGGATTTCCCACACCCTGAGCAATGCACTTGTACCAACGTAAGTTGCTAGGGTGGACAAGGCCTGAGAAGGGGCTTTACCAGGATTGTCACTAGGGGGCTGTGGTCGGATTGCATGGAATCGCTCCACTCCAAATACCCCGCCAGAAGCTATTTTTCTATTTAAATGTATCCCTGTTCTGCCTCTGAAAAGGATTTGCTGGCATAAGCAACCAGCTGCTCCTGCAAAAGAGCTACACCCAGTCCTTTCTCTGATGCATGACACTGGAGTGCCAGTGGCTTTCCTGACTGCTCGTACAGTACTTCATGACAGGAGTAGCCATTCTCATGTATTACAACATGTCAAATACTTGCTGTTAGGGACCTGCCCAGTCCCAGTCAATCTCTGCCTTATGAGCTGATGTATGGGTTCTGCTACTGCAGCCAGGTGTGGACAGAACTTTGAAAGAAAAGGTATCATTCCTGCGAAGCTCTATACTTCTTTCACATACACTGGAGCTGGCATGTTTCTGCCTCAGTCTTGTTGGGATCTGATTTCAGGCTTTCTGCTGAGAGCAGATGTGCAATGTATTTCATAGAATCATAGAATCATAGAATATCAGGGTTGGAAGGGACCCCAGAAGGTCATCTAGTCCAACCCCCTGCTCGAAGCAGGACCAATTCCCAGTTAAATCATCCCAGCCAGGGCTTTGTCAAGCCTGACCTTAAAAACCTCTAAGGAAGGAGATTCTACCACCTCCCTAGGTAACGCATTCCAGTGTTTCACCACCCTCTTAGTTTTTCCTAATATCCAATCTAAACCTCCCCCATTGCAACTTGAGACCATTACTCCTCGTTCTGTCATCTTCTACCATTGAGAACAGTCTAGAGCCATCCTCTTTGGAACCCCCTTTCAGGTAGTTGAAAGCAGCTATCAAATCCCCCCTCATTCTTCTCTTCTGCAGACTAAACAATCCCAGCTCCCTCAGCCTCTCTTCATAAGTCATGTGCTCTAGACCCCTAATCATTTTTGTTGCCCTTCGCTGGACTCTCTCCAATTTATCCACATCCTTCTTGTAGTGTGGGGCCCAAAACTAGACACAGTACTCCAGATGAGGCCTCACCAGTGTCGAATAGAGGGGAACGATCACATCCCTCGATCTGCTCGCTATGCCCCTACTTATACATCCCAAAATGCCATTGGCCTTCTTGGCAACAAGGGCACACTGTTGACTCATATCCAGCTTCTCGTCCACTGTCACCCCTAGGTCCTTTTCCGCAGAACTGCTGCCTAGCCATTCGGTCCCTAGTCTGTAGCGGTGCATTGGATTCTTCCATCCTAAGTGCAGGACCCTGCACTTATCCTTATTGAACCTCATCAGATTTCTTTTGGCCCAATCCTCCAATTTGTCTAGGTCCTTCTGTATCCTATCCCTCCCCTCCAGCGTATCTACCACTCCTCCCAGTTTAGTATCATCTGCAAATTTGCTGAGCGTGCAATCCACACCATCCTCCAGATCATTTATGAAGATATTGAACAAAACCGGCCCCAGGACCGACCCCTGGGGCACTCCACTTGACACCGGCTGCCAACTAGACATGGAGCCATTGATCACTACCCGTTGAGCCCGACAATCTAGCCAGCTTTCTACCCACCTTATAGTGCATTCATCTAGCCCATACTTCCTTAACTTGCTGACAAGAATACTGTGGGAGACCGTGTCAAAAGCTTTGCTAAAGTCAAGAAACAATACATCCACTGCTTTCCCTTCATCCACAGAACCAGTAATCTCATCATAAAAGGCGATTAGATTAGTCAGGCATGACCTTCCCTTGGTGAATCCATGCTGACTGTTCCTGATCACTTTCCTCTCATGTAAGTGCTTCAGGATTGATTCTTTGAGGACCTGCTCCATGATTTTTCACGTCATCCTGTTTGAGTTGCATATTTTCTGGATTGAATTTTATGTTGTTGTTCCTGCATCAGTGCTGAAAAGCTTGTTTCCTGTCAGTCTTGTTCAACTTGTGCATTCCCTCCCCTTCAGATTGGTCTCTAGTGAAAAACCCATGTCACTCCACAGTTTTGTTCTGCTTTGGGGAGCAATAGCTCCCCAAGGCTCCCAGGCTTGAGGCAGTGGGGAGCTGTTCCCTATTAATAATAGTTTTACTTTCCTGCTGTTGTCGTCCTCCTGGATGGCCAGGTCTGCATACAGCTTGAACTCCTCCTTCCACCAGGTCCATTGCTGGGTTAGGACTGCAAAACCCAAGACTCCAAGGGGACCCCACACCGAGCTCCATGGCTCACACTTCCAGCTACTGCACTTAGGGGTACCAGCTTTTTAATGTCTGAGAACTGTACACCCTCCTGGCCCAGCTTCTTCCCTCAAGGCCCTATTCCGCCCCCCCACTCACTTCTCTCCCCTCTTCCCCGCATCGTTTGCTGCTCTCCCCCCTCAACTCTAGCATGAGCAGCCCCAAGGGACTTGCAAAGCCCAGTTCCAGCAGGCCTCCTGGTAATGCAGGTCAGAAGAGTGCTGAAGCTGCAAGGGAGCAGCCAGGCAGCCACACTGGCGAGCTATGTGTGGCCCTCCGGGACAGCAGCTTCCCACCTCCCTCTGCATTGTCTGCCCAGCAGCCCTCTTCCACGCCAGCTCGAGCCCTCCCCACCCTGGAGCTGTCTGAGAGGCAGCCAGAGGAAGTGCTGCCTGGTGGGGCAGCCTGCATTCCTTGCCTCCCGGGGAACATTCCATGCCTTAACCCGCTCTCCGTGGGGCCCCACAATCTGTCCTCTGCTGCAGCCCTGCAAACTGTGCTCCTCAAAGGGTTCACCCAAGCTGGTACATGCATCCTACTGCAGGAGCTGCCTCTTCAGGGCCAGGCAACAGGTTGCCACTCCCCTTCGCACCCCTTGCATGTGGTAACCAGACTTTTAGTGTCCAGTCAGTACATCTGCCCAGACACTGTCAGGTCCCCTTTTCAACCAGACTTTCCAGTCGAAAACTGGACACCTGGTAACCCTAGTGCACTGCACAAACCTCACTGCTCCAATGTTGCCACCATGTTTTATTTGCAAAGAGAAGCCCAATGAAGGTTACAGTGAATAAATGGAACTTTATTTGAACCCGATGCGCTGCTCTATGTGGCTGAGTTGCTCCCAGTACAGCTCCCACACTCCTCTTTTCCTGGTGTCCTGTCAATAACAGTCCCTCCAGGGAACATGGGCCCTCTGACTCCAGTGCCACTTCTCATGTGTAAGGCTGCTTGTCTGTCACAGAGGTGACAGATTCCATGACTTTCATTGACCTCTGTGACTTCTGCAGTCAGGCAAGCCCCTGGGCCAACAGCAGTTTGGGTATGTGGGAGAGGCTCAGGGCTGGGGCAGGGGGTTGGGCTTGGGATGTGGGGCGGTGCTTACCTGTGGGGGAGGGACCCCCTGGCTCCCACCAGCAAGTCCCTGCAGCTCCTAGATGGAAGGACCAGGAGGCTCTGCGCGCTGCCCACACCCGCAGGCGCTGCCTCTGCAGCTCCCATTGGCTGCGGTTCCCAACCAATGAGAGTTGCGCAGTCGGCACTTGTGGCAGGAGCAGGCGCAGAGCTGCAGGGACACACCAATCAGAGCCAGCTCGGGAGCCTGCCAGCCCCACCAACCCCCACCCTCCCAGCACCAGCTGGGGTCCCGGGCTGTGCGCTGCTGGCCGCCCCCTCCTAGGCTGAGGAGCCCATGGGATGGGGATGGGGATGCGGGCTGGGGGCTGCTCAGGCCCCCCGCACTACGGGCAGGTAGAGGGTCCACCACAGCTGCCCGTCCGGCTCTTACCATGGCTGGGCTGTGGCTCTGAGTCCCCCCACCCCGGCCGGAGCCAGGTCAGGGAGAGCTGCGTGGGCAGCTGTGTGAAACCTCAGTCCCTCCATCTGCCCTGGGCAGGGGGGCTGAGACATAGGCAGTGGGCTGCTTTCGCCTTGGGTGGGATCCCCCATCCTTCCCCACTTTTGGGAGGGCTCCAGCACTTTGTTACTAGGGGCTGGCCTGCAGCCAGGGACTCTGGCGAGTTGGAGCCAGTGCTGGGGGTCGTGCTGCCCGCCCACTGTGCTCAGATGCCCGCCTACCTGCCTGCCAGGCACTTTAGGCTGGGCGCTCTGGGGCTGGGAAGCCAGGGGCTGATAGGTGGCTCTGGTGGGGGAAGGGGGCAGGGCCCCAGGCAAAAGGGGTGAGCTGGCCAGGGGCTAGCCTCCCCAAGCCCCCGGGTCACCTGCCAGCCATGACAACACCTGCGACCCTTTATGGATCTGGGTCTAGGTGCCTATCTCTGCTTGCAAGTCACAGCCATGAACTCTCTCCTGGAGTTAGGCATCTAAGCCTGATCAGCTCTTTTTCATAAACAAACACAGAGTTCCACCCACCCACCCCATGATAACCAATAGCCCAGCAGTTAGGGCACACACCACATCTAGATTAGATCTACAGGATTTCCTTTGTCTAAAAAAAAAATAGTTTCTTCTCAAAGAAAGAAATCTGCTTGGTCTGGCACCTTTTGTAAAATCATGGTGTATTTTATCCTAATTACTGTTTATCTCTACGTTCGTAACTACTTTCTCTTTCAAAATTTGTTCCAAGACCTTGTATACAATTGAAGTCAAACTAATAGACCTGTAGTTCCCTGGATCACTATTTTTCCCTTTCTTAAAAATGGATACTATATTAGCAAGTCTCCTGTCATAGGGTACGGCTCCCGAGTTTACAGATGCATTAAAAATCCTTGCTACTAGGCTTGCTATTTCATATGCCAGTTCCTTTAATATTCTTGGATGAAGATCACTTGATGATTACCTGTTCTGTTCATTCCCTCTGGGGCACCTGGCATTGGCTACTGTCAGAAGACAGGATACTGGACTAGATGGACCTTTGGTCTGATCCAGTATGGGCGTTCTTATGAGATTAAGTATTTGTTTAGGTGTTGATTATTAGGTTAGATTATTAGGTTAGATTATTTTAATCTCCACCCCATCCTCAATGCTTAGCAGTTCCCCACTACTTCTTTCCTTGATTTCTTTTTATTTATATGGCTAAAGAACCTTTTACTATTGGTTTAAATTTCCTTTGCAAGGCCCAACTCTGCTTGGCTTTTGGCAGTTCTCACTTTCTGACCTCTAAGAGGTAGCTTTCCTTGCTGATCCAGCCCATCTTCCATTCCTTGTAGGTTTTCTACTTTCTCTCAATAATCTGTTAGAGATACTTATTCATCCAATTTGGTCTGCAATCCTTCCCTACAAATTTTTTCCCCTTGCTTGGGATGCAGGCTTCAGATTGCTTTTGCAACTTTGACTTACAGCAATCCCAAGCCTCCCCCACATTCAGATCCTTGAGTTGTTCAGTTCAGTCCATTTCCCTAACTAATTCCCTTAATGTTTTAAAGTCTGTCCTTTTGAAATCAAGGACTCTAGTGGCAGACCTATTTCTATTTAGTTTAAACTGAATTAACTCCAGATCACCTGAACCAAGGCTGTCCTCTACAACCAGTTCTTCTATGAGGTCTTCACTAGGTATCAATTCTAAATCTAAAATGGTATCAACTCTTGTTAGTTCAGTGAGTATTTGGTGAAGAAATCTGCTAGCTATCACATCCAGAAATATCTGGGCCCTACCATTATTAGTAGCACTCGTCTCACAATCTATATCTGGGAAATTAAAGTCTCACATAATCACACAATTCCACTACATCACTTCTTTACAGTCGACCTCATCACTAATATACAATGCGACTCCATCACTTTTGCCTTTATTTCTGTTTTTCCTGAACAGCCCACATTCTTCAAATATCTGTACTCCAGTCATGACTCATATTCCACCATGTTTCTGTTATCCTGATAATAATGGGTTTCACTTTCTGCACCAGTAGTTTTAGTTCTTCCATTTTGATACCCAGGCTCCTTGGTTTGGTGTACAGACATCTTAGTGTTTTCTGCTTCACTGTGCCCAAATTCCTCACCTGATTGGGTACAGTCATTTTACTACCAATATCACCTATTTGACTGTTAGTGCCAATACCAAGGATACTATCTTTCCTCTTGATGTCCATTCTCCGACCAACTATTGTTCCTCTCTCAAGTGCTATATCCTCTTTTACTTGATTTTCTGCTCACTCAATATTAGAATCAAACATAGAGATTACATGAGCATCTCCCAACCACCTCCCCCAAATTGTGACATACTGTGACACAATTCAGACTGGTGGTGGATGAAGGGCTGTGTCACTCCTGCCCTGCAACCTTGGCTGCCTTACAATACCTGTAGTAGCTTTCACCAGTGCCACTCACAAACAGCCTTCCAGCAGGCAAGTCAAACCTTGAGTATCTGTGTGTAACCGCAGCCTGCCAGCCACATTCTGGTTCTCACCAGTCTCAGTTATACTGCAGGGTGACCCTAGCACACCCCAAGTCCTGGATTACCCCCCCAGAAATATGTGTCCTGTATTGCCTAGCCCTCTCCTGGAAAGCATAAATATATTAAGTCCATTATTCTTTTAAGGCAGTGGTCTCCAACCTTTTAACGCCCAAGATCACTTTTTGAATCTAAGGGCAACCCAGGATCTACCCCACCCCTTCCCCGAGGCCCTGCTCCACTCACTCCATCCTCCCCTCTCTCCATCACTCGCTCTCCCCCACCCTCACTCACTTTCACCAGGCTGGGGTAGGGAGTTGGGGTTCGGGAGAGGGCTCTGGGCTGGGGGGGGGTTGCAGTGTGGGAGGGGGCTCTGGGCTGAGCCTGGGGCAGGAGGTTGGGGTGCAAGAGGGCACGAGGGGTGCAAGCGCTAGGAGGGAGTTTGATTGCAGGAGGCAGCTCTGGGATGGAGCAGAGTGTTTGGGTGCAGGCTCTGGGAGTTTGGGTGCAGGAGGTGGCTTTGGGCTAGGGCAGAGAAGGGGTACAGGGTGCTGGCTCTGGGGGGGGGTCAGGGCTGGGGCAGAATGTTGGGGTGCAGGAAGGGGCATAGGGTGCTGGCTCTGGGGGGGCATCTAGGCTGGGGCTTGGGGTGCAGGAGGGGGCTCAGGGCTGGGGTGTGACCTCCCACTGGGCAGTGCTTATCTCCAGTGGCTCCTGGTTGGTGGTGGGCACAGTGAGGCTAAGGCAGGCTCCCTGCCTACCCTGGCCCCATACTGCTCCCAGAAGGGGCCAACGTACCCTTGCAGCCACTGGTGCGTGTGTGCAGGGGGCACATGGCTCCGCGCATTGCCCCTCTCTGGAAGCACCGCCCCCACAGCTCCCATTGGCCAGGAAAGCTGCGGGGGCAGTCCTTGCAGGCAGAAACAGCACATGGAGGGAGACCCCTATCCCCCCGCCCCTGGGGCCATGCTGGCCGCTTCCAGGAGTCTGCCTTAGTGGCAGCCACACTGCACTGCCGGAGATCGCGATTAACCGGTTGGTGAGTAGTGTTTTAAGGTAATATTATACCATCTTATTACATTAAATAGTTGCCCAGACACTAAAAAACTCAATGGATTAAATAAAATGGTAAAACAAGTTTATTAATTACAAAGAGAGATTTTAAGTGTCTATAAGCAATAATGTATAAAAGCCAGAAATGGTTATAAGAAAAATAGAGCCAAAACACTTACTAATATCTACTTAAGAAACTCTCTTAGTTGCAAAGCACACTTTTTCAGCTCATGCTCCAGTAGATTACTGGCCAAACTCTCAGGTCAGGACCCCTCTCCCAGAGTCCAACAGCTGTTTCCCTTTTGTCGTCTCATGTGCAGAGAATGTAATGGGCAGGAAGAGAGAGAAAGGGGGGTGTCTTGGGCTGTTTGTCTCTCCTTTTCATAATGTCAGTCGCCCTCTTGAAAAACATTTCTGGCTGAGACCAAGGAGACAAAGAGTCTATGTGGCAGGATAGTCCCTGCTGTTTTTTTTCACCTGTTGAAACTTCATTTGTTTCTCTCCCTGCTTGATGACTTTGCTTATTGCTTAAATTAAAAGCAAGGCAAGCATACATTACTTCCTTTGTTTAGGACAGACCTCACTTCTGCCTGGGCAGGGCTGTGGGAGTTGTAACACATTAATAACATCATACAGGGGAATCTTATAACTTCACATACAGTGTTACCACACATGTTTTTCAACATAATCCTGACCAGCAAATTATAAGTTTTCAAATGATACTTTACAGGGCATAGTTTGTACAAAAAGATTATGACAATAGTGTGTAGGGTGTGAAGGACAGTCAGTGGATTCTTTCCTGCTTTCATTAGGATCCTCTTCAGCCTCAGGACCACATCCCATATCTTAGCTCCCAGCATACAGCACACCTTCTGTTCCCTAAATCAGCTATGGTGACAGGCCTGTTTTTCTTAGTAGGGAGTCCCCAGTCACATAGATCTGTGTCTTCCTGGTGTTGGTGCAATTCTCTGGCCTTCCTCCTCCAGTTCTTTCTGGCTGCAAGTCCTCTCATCCTTTGCTGTTACTTGCAGTCTTCTGTCAATCATCCTCTATCCTCCTGTGACTCCAAACTCTGGCTATCTCCATTGACTCTTTTCCTGTCCTGTGCCTTTAGCAGGGTTTGAACTCTAGAGCTCCATCCTCCACCTTTGACAACTTTGCTGGCAGCAAGAGTAGGCTGCTATCCTGTGTGGACCAGCCACTGGCTGGGGGCACATCACACATGAGAACACAGCCAACATAGCCAAACACAGAGATTTGGCTGTTTCTTTTTGACAGGCAGCCTGGCTAAGTGGATGAAACTGAGCCACCCTTTTAGAAAGAACTTTTCTAGGGGACTGCTGACTGTAAAAGAGCTGTGTGGTAATCACACAATAACTACAGTGATGCCACCTCCTGCCATTTTAGAGTGACTCTCATGCTATTTGGTGTTTTCCTTAAAGATCCCAGATGCTGGAGCCATGTGATGACACCAGAATCTCACCTCTAATTGAATAAATGCTCCTCGGCCCTTGTGGTTCTGAAATGAAGTCCAAAATGTGATCACTAAAAACTCCAAACTACCAAGGCAAAGAGGCTCCACATTTATTTTATTTTAAAATCTCATTACTTTTAAGCCACTTTCATGATTTTGGGGCTGGCTGACTCACAAGGTTTGAAAGCCTGGAGTCAGGAATGCTCCCTCTCCTCCACCCCCAGCTTTCTCCCAGCTGGTCCAGGGCATTTTCCTCAGTCTTTAATATTCTTCTCCATTGGACTGCTCAGCCCCAGCTCTCACCATCTATTTCTTTTTGGTGTGTTGCTCCCTGCAGGGCTGGCCCTGGAGAGGCTGACGGCAGACCCTGCATGGATGGCTCGACTCTCCCTGTCCCTCACCAGCAGCTACAAGGACAATGTTTTCTCCCCTGATTCTCTGCACTCTTCTCAGGACCAAGAAGATGCAGGGCGGGATAAACCAAGAACCTTTGAGACATTTGGCAAAGTTACTGGATCTGACCCAAACACAGCCAGGACGAGACTGGCCAGCACTTTCCTCTCTGAGATGAGCACCCTATTTGAAATGATCCTATCCCAGAAAGCACAGGCCCATGTAACAACGGCGTCGGGGCTCCTGCAGCAGCTGTCTGCATGCAGCAAGCCCTTTGGGGTGGATGGGGATGCTCCTGCTGTGTAGGTCATGTGGGAAGGCTGACGGCTGCAGCAGACACGTGAGCAGAACCACTGCTCTTTGCACACAGAAATAGCGACTGATGATGGTGGTGAACAGTTCCAGCATGAAACACACCTGAATAGAGATTGTCATAGATGCATCTGCCCTCCTACTTCCCTTATCTGACTGCACCTCCCCCAAATCCCCTTCCATCTCTTGGCCCCTGCCAAAGGAGTTCCCTTTCTCCACCCCCTATATCCCAGCTCTGCTTCCCTGCCCTTGCCCTGCCACCAGGCCCATCTCTCTGCACACTAATAGCCTAGCACCCAGCCTCTCCTTCCCATCCACAGCCTGGCACCAGCTCCACCTCTAACCCCATGGTCCAGTGCCCAGCCACATCTCCATGCCCATAGCCCAACACCCAGCCACCCCTCCATGCCCACAGCCCAGTCTTTCTGCACCTCTCTGCCCACAGCTCATCTCCCTGCCCTAATTCCCCAGCCACATCCCAGTGTCTGGTCCCACCTCCCAGTCCCCACTGACAGCCTGGTATCTGGACCCACCTGCCCTGCCCATAGCCCATCTCTCACTCTCCACCCATGGCCCAGCCCCCAGCCCTTCCTCTCCATCTATGGCCCAGCTACAGGTCCCACTTTCCCATTCACCACCTGTCTCCTCCTTTCTGACTATGGCCTATCTCCCAGCCCCATCTCTCCACCCATGACCTGGGCCCCTCCTCCCTGCTCATGGTCTGGCCCTGCCATTTGCTCACGGCCTGTTCCCACCTCCAATCCATTTGCCTCAGGCCCAGCATTCCTCTTTCACGGACATGGGAAGGGAACTTAGGAGAGCATTTACCATACTGTAATCTGCCCTACATCCCAGCTGGTCCTGGGCTTTCACTTCTGGGAGCAGGAGGACATGAAAATTGTGCAACAAACCCTATGGCAAGTGCAGTAGATGCTGCAGTTACTGGAGCAACCTGGGTGTCTGACAGGCAGTGACACTCTTGCAGAGGTCATAAGTCACGAGGCCCTTTCCTCCCAATCTGGGTAGGGCAGAATGGATTGTGCTAGAGAAAAAATTAACAGAACTCACTCAGTCACACACAAATTTCATTCTGAGACCCAAATTCAGCAACCCTGTGCTCACAGACAAGACCCCAGCTGCAGAATTCACCACACTGCCGCAGGATCAGGCTCCAGAATCTTCAATTTTATTTAAAATAAAAATGTTTTTAGCCTTTATGGTTGTGACAAAAACCTCATAAATGTGACTAAGTGTAACTGATACAGTAATGCCTGCCTGAGTCTTCAGAGAGACTGAAAGTACAGCTTGGAGAGGTGAGACTTGCACTGTTCCTCCCAATCAGAGTTCATGGGCTCTATGATTCCACAGCTGTGGACTAATACATTTTGCCAAGATGCCTTAGAATTCAGCATTTCTCTCCCACATCCCCCTTGGTGCTGCACCAGATGACTAACACTGTGGTTTGTGTGTCCCTGCCTGGCTGGGAACTACCCACAGCTGCCTCTTGTTCCCCAGCTTTCCCACAGGGGCAGGAGCCAGGCTGCAGTGTATCAGGGTCCAGCATGCAGCCAGGGGGTGGGGGAGCAAGAAGCCCAGCCTGGAGATCAGCTGACCAGTAAGGAGGAAGGCAGCAGAGCAGAGGACCCTGGAAAGCACAATGGAAACCCAGTTGTAAAAATACACACTCACAAGTCCATTAATGGCTATTAGCCAGGATGGGTAAGGAATGGTGTCCCTAGCCTCTGTTTGTCAGAGGGTGGAGATGGATGGCAGGAGAGAGATCACTTGATCATTACCTGTTAGGTTCACTCCCTCTGGGGCACCTGGCATTGGCCACTGTCGGTAGACAGGATACTGGTCTGGATGGACCTTTGGTCTGACCCAGTATGGCCATTCTTATGTTCACAAGCTTCACCCCAATGACCATCTTCAACTCAGTGCTAAGGGGTTAGTGTATGTGGAGGGGGGTGAGCCATAGGGATGAGGAGGTGAGACCATGGGGGGTGAGCCAGAGGGGTGTGGAGGGGCAGGTGACCCCTGGGGAGTAAGCCGAGAGGCAGATGAACCATAGGGGTATGGGAGGGCAGGTGAACCATGGGAAGTGTGAAAGCCAGAGGGTGAGTCATGGTGGATGGTGAGCTTTAGAGGTGTGCATGCGCATTTGTGAGAACTAGAACATGGCGGAGAAGAGGGAGCTAAGTACTGGGGGCATGTATTTATGGTGTGGGGTGAGCCATATGCCATAGGACTGTTCGGAGAGTGGATGAGCCCTGGGTAGGGGTGGCTTCCTTGCAGATCAAGCGCCACCAAAACTGATCTCTGATCTGGCTGGATATTCACAGTTTGTCCATCACTGGCAGTCTTATCACACCACTGAAGCTTTTGGCACCCATGTGATTGCCAGCCAGTTCATGGCATTCCTTGGTACATGTGCTTCAGAATTTGTTGCTCTTCATGACATGACCATACCAAGATAACTGTCAAAACCAAACCCCTGCCCATTTCTGATCCTGTCCTGCCTTAAATAAGGAGCAGTTGATGATGATGACTAGAATCGAAAACGTCAGTCCATGCTCTTCAGCCTTCCTCAGCACCCATGTTTCACTTCCATACAATAAAACTGGTATAACCATAGTTCGATAGACCTACAGCTTTGTGGTAAACTTATGTCCCAACATCTCCAGAGGCCACTTGAAGGGCCTAAAACATGGCTGTAGCTTCTGCTGTATGAGTGTCCACGTCTTTTGAGCATCCTCCAGCACTGACACTGCCCAAATATTTGACAGCTGTCACCTACTCAGTATTCCACCAGACAGATTAATACTGAGGTGATTGTAATCTGGAGCTGGAGGCTGCTTGTTGGCAATGGCCAGGGGCCTAGTTAAGGCTAAGCAGCACTTTCTGTTTAGATGTATTGATAGCTCCACTTTAGTGTCTCTCTTGTTACAAATTTTGAGGTGGGCTCTCCAAAACAACTGCATTTCTGACTCCCCTTTATGTAACGGCATTTCCCCAGAGCTGGCAAAGATCTGTTTAGTACCAGCACAGGGCCAAAATTGTCGAGTGAATGCCCACACCTGCCCTGCCCTCTCACGACCTTTCCCATGTGCACAGCAGTTACAAAGCTTTGCTTTGTGTGTGTGTGCACAACAACCCACAGCAGGAATAGACACTGGGGGGAGGAATTTAAAGGAGTGAAAATGAAAAGTCATTTTGGGGCATGGAACTTGCTCCCAACTGTCCATCCCCTTGAGAGTGCCTTCTACATGGTGCGGCTGGCTCAGATGATGGAGCAATGCAACCAAAAAGTCTCTAGCACTTGGAGTTCTGTAACTTTTCAAAAATCAAATCCTTCTAACACTGGACTCTCTAAAATACTTTAAGAAAAGTCCAAAGATCCTTGGAAGCAAAAAACAGTGACCTGAAGGATGGGGCTCATTCTTCGCTGCTCGCACCATCTTGTTATTAGTTACACCACTAATTCTTTACTACTTGCTGACTGCTGAAAACAAAATTGTTTTTCCTCAGCAACCAAATGACTGTGAGGCAAATTCTGGCCCAGCCACAGGCCTGAACTCCTTTACAAGCTACAGGGGAGGTGCTTGTGGCTGTGGGGGAGCTCAACACTGGAGCGCTTGCTCTCATCTCAGACTGAAGGCGTCCCACAGACACAGCTAACAACCTCCCAGCTTCCTCACCCTGCACTATTTGCATGTAGCCACTGGACTTATTTGTAGATGACAATAAACTAGGGAATTAAAGAGATTAATTCCATTCCCCTATCTTAGCTTTCACCCCCCCACATCCCGTGAGTCCTATAACAAAGGAAGGGGGTGGGTGCAGCTCCCCCTTCCTCCCTCCCCTCCTCCCACCTCCACAGCAGGGAGATGATGCTCAGGAACAGCCCTGGTTATTATGAGAGTAGGGAAATCCGTCGGAGGGATTTCCTGCCAGTTGCATCCTGCCTCACAAAGGAAGAGTAAGTAAACTGAGTGGCCTTGAATGCAAGGCCACAGGCTCTGGGAACAAAGGGGGAGCCTGTACCCTGCAGTTGCAGAATGGAGGCTGGAATTGAGTGCAGGTGCCAGGGGATAGCTGCTGTCGTGAGGTCAGGCCTACACGCAGAGATGCACCAGTTTGACTACAGGGAGAATTTGCTACTGAATTAAACCAGTGCAATTTGTGTGCAGATTCTCTTAACACAGCTTAAATCCTGCTTGTATCGGCTTAGCTTGTGTGGGTACTTGTGCAGAGATCAGCATCCATTTGACTTAATCAGCTTTTAACTGATATAATTAAATTGCTACAACTTGTGTGTGCAGAGCCACTGTGTGACCTGCAGCCCTGGTGGCAAGTCATGACATGGTGCCAGACATTGCCAGAGAGTGCAGGTCGGGGATGGACCAGAGAGCCAAGTGCAGCTCCAGCATTGGTGTTCAGAGGGGGAGTCTCCAGCAAGGCCTTCAGGCCAGCAGAGACAGTGAGGCGCTAGCCCAGTTCACAAAGCATGAAGGCTGAGCTGGGTCAGGCTGTATGAATGCCTGTGGTTAGGCCCCTGGGCCAAGTCAGAGTGGAGGACCTGGGGCCCGGGGTTGGCTGGAGCAGTGTGAAATTAGGCCAGGTAGTGCAGAGTAGTATCAGTAGGGCACAGGGAGACTGCTCAGGAGGCATCTGTATCATTCCTGTTCCATTAGAGAACTTGCACTGCCCCCTCCACTCCAGACACCATAGCCCACCCGCCTCCGCTACCACCCCACCCCCTCCACACTGCTGCCTCTCCCCAAGGGCTGGTGGAGTTACAGAAGGATGGTACTGCTCCTCTTTGGCATGATTTCCACAGGAAGGGACTGTTTCCATTGGTACCTACTAGCCAACTGCTATCCCCTGAGAATAGAGCACTGGCCGTGGTCCAGGTGGGAAGAATCTGATAGACTTGCCATGTGTTCCGGGGCTGGATTCCATCTCAGTCAGCTGACGTCAGCCCCTGGCAGACTGCCTGTGCTCCAGGAGTGGGGCAAGGGTAAAGCACGACGTCCCATCGGAAAGGCCTGGCGCTGCTCTGCTAGTTGCTCCAGGACCCAGAGGCAGGGGCTGGAGGAGAACGCTCTCATTCCAGAAGGTGCTGGATGGCTGCTCTCTGCGGCTGCCAAGCCCACAAAGAGGAGACATTACTGAAACCCTCGGGTTGCAGGTGAGCAATCCCACCATTCAGAATCCTCAACAACCAGCCAGTGAGCACAGGGCAGGGTGGAGAACAAGAGGAGAGAGACCCTTACTGTAGCAACATCGACAGCTGCGCTGTCAGGGCCTCTGATGACAGGGGCTTCCCCTAATGGGGCCCTGGCCTCTGGCAACAGGAGCTTCCCCCCACACAGAAGTGCTGCCCAATGTCCCTTTTGCCCTGAACCTCTGATGCTGCAGTACCTGCCATCTCCTGCTCAACAACTCGCACTCTCTCCTGAGCATGTCTGTTTCCCGCAGCAGCCGAGTGCTGGTAATGCTCCATTGCTTCTGTGAAGTTCTGTTGTACTCCAAGGCCCTTCTCATAGCAAACACCAACATGGTACCTGCTTTGGGAATCCTAGACGTAATATACACACAGCAGTCAGGGAGGAGGGGAGTCAGACTATTTCAATTCAATGGATATGACATACATCTTTGGCAAATACAAAAAGAAAAACATTCACAATCTAAAAACAACACCAACACCCATATAACACAATAACATGTCAATCAGAACTTAAAAAAACCTCTCTTCTTCAAGATAATGCTAACTAAAAACGTTATCTTCTGAGATGGTGATAAAAAATGATTTATTGTACAAAAGAGGTAAAATCCAGCGTGCTTTCAAAAGCTGGAAAATTCTACAGTCCAAAAGATAATGAGGTAAATCTTCCAACACTCCAGATTTACTTGGGCAAAAAGACAGACATAAAGGGACTTTTCCATATTTACCTTTAAGGACAGCAGTTTCCATGGTGTGAGATCTTTACTGAGTATAGGAAGGCCAAAGCACAACTGGAGCTGAAGCTAGCAAGGGATGTGAAGGGTAACAAGAAGGGTTTCTACAGGTATGTTAGCAACAAGAAGAAGGTCAGGGAAAGTCTGGGACCCTTACTGAATGGGGGAGGCAACCTAGTGACACATGATGTGGAAAAAGCTGAAGTACTCAATGCTTTTTTTGCCTCGGTCTTCATAGACAAGGTCAGCTCCCAGACTGCTGCACTGGGCAACACAGTATGGGGAGGAGGTGAGCATCCCTCAGTGGTGAAAGAACAGGTTAAGGACTATTTAGAAAAGCTGGACATGCACAAGTCCATGGGTCCAGATCTAACACATCCAAGGGTTCTAAGGGAGTTGGCTGATGTGATTGCAGAGCCACTGGCCATTATCTTTGAAAATTCGTGGCGATCTGGGGAGGTCCCGGACGATTTGAAAAAGGCAAATATAGTGCCCATATTTAAAAAAGGGAAGAAAGAGAACCTGGGGAACTACAGACTCACTTCAGTCCCTGGCAAAATCATGGAGCAGGTCCTCAGGTACTTGGAGGAGAGGAAGGTGATCAGGAACAGTCAACATGGATTCACCAAGGGCAAGTCATGCCTGACCAACCTGATTGCCTTCTATGATAAGATAACTGACCCTGTGGATATCGGGAAATCGATGGAAATGGATGTGATATATCTAGACTTTAGCAAAGCTTTTGATACAGTCTCCCACAGTATTCTTGCCAGCAAGTTAAAGAAGTATGGATTGGATGAATGGACTATAAGGTGCATAGAAAGCTGGCTAGATTGTCGGGCTCAACGGGTAGTGATCAACGGCACAATGTCTAGTTGGCAGCTGGTATCAAGCCAAGTGCCCCAGGGGTTGGTCTTGGGGCCGGTTTTGCAACATCTTTATTAATGATCTGGAGGATGGGATAGATTGCACCCTCAGCAAGTTCGTAGATGACTCTAAGCTGCAGGGAGAGGTAGATACGCTGGAGGGTAGGGATAGGGTCCAGAATGACCCAGACAAATTGGAGGACTGGGCCAAAAGAAATCTGATGAGGTTCAATAAGGACAAGTGCACTTAGGAAGGAAGCATCCCATGCACTGCTACAGGCTGGGGACCGACTAGCTAAGCAGCAGTTCTGCAGGAAAGGACCTGGGGATTATAGTGGGTGAGAAGCTAGTGTCAGCAGAGAAGTCAGCAGTGTGCCCTTGTTGCCAAGAAGGCCAATAGAATATTGGGCTGTATTAGTAGCAGCATTGCCAGCAGATCGAGGGAAGTGATTATTCCCCTCTATTCGACACTGATGAGGCCATACCTGGAGTATTGCGTCCAGTTTTGGTCCCCCCACTACAGAAGGGATGTGGACAAATTGGAGAGAGTCCAGCGGAGGGCAACAAAAATTATTAGGGGGCTGTGGTACATGACTTACGAGGAGAAGCTGAGGGAACTGGGGTTATTTAGTCTGCAGAAGAGAAGAGTGAGGGGGGATTTGACAGCAGCCTTCAACTACCTGAAGGGGGATTCCAAAGAGGATGGAGCTATGCTGTTCTCCATGTTGGCAGATGATAGAACAAGGAGCAATGGTCTCAAGTTGCAGTGGGGGAGGTCTAGGTTGGATGTTAGGAAAAAAAACTATTTCACTAGAAGGGTGGTGAAGCATTAGAATGGGTTACCTAGGGAGGTGGTGGAATTTCCATCCTTAGAGGTTTTTAAGGCCCGGCTTGACAATCATAGAATCATAGAATATCAGGGTTGGAAGGGACCCCAGAAGGTCATCTAGTCCAACCCCCTGCTCGAAGCAGGACCAATTCCCAGTTAAATCATCCCAGCCAGGGCTTTGTCAAGCCTGACCTTAAAAACCTCTAAGGAAGGAGATTCTACCACCTCCCTAGGTAACGCATTCCAGTGTTTCACCACCCTCTTAGTGAAAAAGTTTTTCCTAATATCCAATCTAAACCTCCCCCATTGCAACTTGAGACCATTACTCCTCGTTCTGTCATCTGCTACCATTGAGAACAGTCTAGAGCCATCCTCTTTGGAACCCCCTTTCAGGTAGTTGAAAGCAGCTATCAAATCCCCCCTCATTCTTCTCTTCTGCAGACTAAACAATCCCAGCTCCCTCAGCCTCTCCTCATAAGTCATGTGCTCTAGACCCCTAATCATTTTTGTTGCCCTTCGCTGGACTCTCTCCAATTTATCCACATCCTTCTTGTAGTGGACAAAGCCATGGCTGGGATGGTTTAGTTGGTGTTGGTCCTTCTTTGAGCGGGGGATTGGACTAGATGACCTCCTGAGGTCTCTTCCAACCCTAATAGTCTATGATTCTATATGAATTATGTAAATGAGGATTTGATAATTCATTCAAATATGGTTAAAAAGCAGTGACTGTCTTCAAAATAGAAAACCAAAAGGCAAACTAAGAATCATGACTCATACTAGATCATCTTATTGGGTAATATCTGTCACTATCTTGTTGAGCATATACTCTCCCAAATCCATCCACCCACCCATCCATATATGATTATGTTGATTAAAAGATATCAACAATAACTGAGTGTGACAGGGTGGACACGCCCATCCCAGGAAAGGAGCAGTAAAGAGGCCCTCCAAACGGGCTAGAGGGACAGCGCAGGAAGCAGCCAATGAGAGATGCTGCAGGGAGCAGCTAATCGGGGCCCAGGAGTGCCATATAAAAGGAGCTGCAGAGCCAGAGACAGGCACTTCCTTGCTGGAGCTAGATGAATGCAGATGGCACTCCTGGCTGGCCAAAGGGAACTGCAGTACCACAGACAGCTCAGTGCTGGCAGGGACCTGGGGAGCAAGGAAGAACATTGGCTGGCTGCTGGGCCTGAATATAAAAGAGCCCTGAGCTAAGGGTGAAGCTTTGGTAAAGGCTGGGGCCATGGCGAAGTGGCCCAGGGAACTGAAACCAACATAGTTAAAGGGACATGGCAATGCGTGGTTGCTATTCTTAGGGTCCCTAGGCTGGGACCTGGAGTAATGGGTGGCCCCAGGTCCCTCTGCTCCCGATAGGCCACTGGGAAACTGGCCTACAATCAGACAGTGAGAAACCACCAGAAGAGGAACTGAACTACTTAGTGGCCCAGCTGCAGAGCTGGGGCCAGAGTAGACCAAGAGAGTGAAACCATTGCCTTCAGGGAGGAAGCCCTGGGGGTATGGCCCGATACCAGGGCTGGGACTGGTTTAAAGACTGCAGACACACCCAACCAGAAGGGGCGCTTGTGAGACATGGGTGCCACGCTATTACAGTGAGTAATAGAAAACCCCAACCTAGCTATAATAAATTGGAAGATCTTATACCATGGAAATATGGAGGAACAAAAATAGGGCAATCTATAATCTGGATGAGTACAGACCTTCAACCAAAATTTCAGAAAAGCAATATAAGATCTACTACAGGATCAGACTACATGAAAGAGGAACTGACAAGCTTGAGGCTTCTCTTTGCTCCTCTATCATTCACCCTGGCTCTCCTAGACTGTTACGTACAGTCTTTTACTTACTCTGAGGATCTCTTGAGAAAGACTTTCTATCGGACACCTCCACAGTCTGTTCCTTTTACCAACCCTTGCTAAATAATTTGATTGCTCCCCCCAACTTCTAGGCCTATGCTGAAGGAACAAACCAAACACTTGGCTCAAGCAAACATTCTGATTGCACAGGGAAGCACCCAGAAATTGGGATACTAGAGCTAACGGGGCACGTGCAGCCCTATGTATGCCCCCTTGTCCATAAGCAGAGCAATCATTAATGCACGGTCACACACAAAGGGTGCTTGTCCCACAGGACACCTTGCCTCCTGCACAGAGGACACACTGAATTGTGCAGATTTACAAAGTCCTGTAAAGCTGTAGAGACTGGCACACAGCTCTGACTCACAAGCAGCACACAGCTCTGACTCAGCAGCCACAGCTCCCCATTGGCGACCTAAGCACTATAGCTTGCCTGCCAGCCACACAATGGACAACCACACTATTGCTCAGTCAAGCCTTGTCATAAATATAAAGGGAAGGGTAACAACCTTTATGTAGGCACTAACATAAAATCCCTCCTGGCCAGATGTACTGAATCACTTTACCTGTAAGGGGTTAAGAAGCTCAGATAACCTGGTTGGCACCTGACCAAAAGGACCAATAAGGAAAGAAGATACTTTCAAATCTGGGGCAGGTGGGGGGGTTTGTTTGTGCCCTCTTTGTGGTTCCCTCTCTTGACAGAGAGAGAGACCAAGCCAGTAAAACATCTCCTAAAAACATACCGGAAATTATCCATCTAAAATTATAAAAATTGTAAGTAAGGGCAAGGAAATACGTTAGATTATCTTTTCTTTTAGCATAGGGAAAATTCGCAAGCTAAGAGGTATTTTCATTCCTGTTTTGTAACTGGGAAGCAGAGTCAGAGGGGAATCCTCTGTGTTTTAAATCATTTTATTTACCCTGTAAAGTTACCTTCCATCCTGATTTTGCAGGTGTGATTCTCTTACTTTTTTTTTTTTTTTTTTACAAATAAAATTCTTCTTTTAAGGAAAAAAAAAAGTGTCCTTTAAAAAAAAAAATCTCCCTAGTTTTCAAGCAGCCAAAAAAAAAAAAGAAAAGAAAAGAAAAAAAGTGTCCTTTTAAAATCCTGGGGTCTATGCTTCTGGTTCAAAATGATCCCACCTCTCCCACCATGTCAGGGTTCCCTCCGCACTCTGAACTCTGGGGTACAGATGTGGGGACCTGCATGAAAGACCCCCTAAGCTTACTTCTACCAGCTTAGGTTAAAAACTTCCTCAAGGCACAAATCCTTTCCTTGTCCTTGGACGGTATTGCTGCTGCCACCAAGTGATTGAGACAAAAATTCAGGAAAGGGTCACTTGGAGTCCCTATTCCCATAAAATATTCCCCCAAACCCCTTCACCCCCTTTCCTGGGGAGGCTTGAGAGTAATATACTAACCATTTGGTTACAATGTGAGCACAGACCAAACCCCCTGGTTTTTAGGACACTGAAAATCAATCAGGTTCTTAAAAGAAGAATTTTATTTGTAAAAAAAAAAAAAAAGTAAGAGAATCACACCTGCAAAATCAGGATAGAAGGTAACTTTACAGGGAAAATAAAAAGATTTAAAACACAGAGGATTCCCCTCGGACGCCCATCCCAGAGATCTAGAAGAAAAAGAGGGGACCTAGAGAGGGGCCCTGCAGAGAGGGGCTGGAAAAAGAAGGACTCCTTAGTACTGAGAGTTGTGTAAGAAGGGACATGACAGAGACCTACAGAAGAACCAGTGTGCTAGAGATGATCCCTGGAGCTCTATTTATCCTCTCCTAATGCAAGAACAAAGGGCTATTTACTGGGTATGTCTATGCTGCAACTGAACACCTACGGCTGGCCTGGATCAGCTGACTTGGATTCGCAGGGCTCAGGCTATGGGGCTGTTCAATTGCAGTGTAGACATTCGGGCTCAGGCTGGAGCCTAGGCTTGGGATTCCGCGATGAGGAAAGGGTTGTCACCCACAGGGTGAGATGGGGGAGGCTCCAGCTGTGAGCTCAGGCTGTCAGCCCCAGGGTGATGGGGCTCCAGCTGTGCGTGCCCCATACTGCCCCACTTGAGTGCGTGGAAGTGCTCCTGGTGAGGACGGACACCACCGACAGAAGGAGCACATGTGGGCATGAACCACCACTTTAATTATTGTAGATGTTGTAGTGTAGACATGTCCAGAGACACTGTTTTTTTATGGTTCATTCCAACAATTGGTAACACACCCTACTGCCGGCTAACCCTTAACTGCCCACTTCATTTTAAGTGGTCTCCTACAGCATGTATGAACCACTTACACTTAACAATCTGTACCATCTTGTATTTAGCATGGACACTCTGGTTACCTTTTCCTTACTGGAGGAAAAGCTCTGTGATGCTCAAAAGCTGGTCCCTTCTACCAACAGAAGTTAGTCCAATAAAAGATATTGCCTCACCCACCTCATCTCTCTAATATCCTGGGACCAACACAGCTACAACAACACTGCAAACATTTAGAGAGAATCTCACTTCCAGCAATCCTGGCTCCTGGCCTTTGAGCCCAATTGAGAAGGCCCAGCAAGCCCACGACCAGAGCAATTATCGCCTTCTATTGGCAGAGAAAGCACTTACCCCATTCTTCACCGCCAGCCACAGGTATTTCAGAGCCCTCTGTTTTGCAGACTGCAGCCCTTTCATGTAGAGCACCCCAAGGTAGGCCTGTGCCTGCAGCAAAACCACATAACACAAATCACTAGGGATTATCTGTCTTTATTATAGATCATGCCCATCACCATGGTATCTGTGTTGCCTAGTGACTCACTCCCTGTGGGATGTCAAACAATGGTCTCCGGTGCCACAGGCAAGATGTTCACGAGTAGACTGGAGAGGAAAACATCCTACCTGCTGCACAGCCCCCGGAAGGGGAAGGGGTTGTCCCGAGAGGATAAACCTGGACCTCTGTCATAGCAAAAATGGGGAAGCCACAAGTGTATAAAAAAAAAAGGCAAAAGGCTCCGAAGCAGGGTGCTTGGACGTAAATACCCTTTACTTTGCAATAAAACCACTGCACTAACACCAACACCCATGTTACTCTCTTACACTCCACAGCCCTGGGCAAACAGAGCCAAGCCCTACAGACTGTCACTTATACAGTAGCTGTGCGTGTTTGAACACTGCCAGCATGGAGTGCTCCGCACAATGCACAAGCTCTGAACTTTCTGGGAAGCAGTGTCTCTGAGGCTGGCATACACCATTCCTATATCTTGCTATGTCCTCCCTATCCAAAGATATATATGAGGGAGCAGAGCCCCAAATGCCACTCGGTGCCTGCCACAGAATCACCACTTTGGTAAAACTCCAAACTAGTAGAAAAGGAGGGAAGGGAGCATAGATCCATGCAGATGAGTCATGTCAGAGAACCACAATTACTGGGTAAGTAACTGTTCTTACTTCAAGCATAGCCTGCAGGAATCCCTCCTTTTGGGGATTAGCAAGGCTCCAACGAGGCGAGGTTTAGGAGTCTCAGTTGAGAGTTAAGACTGCAGGTTGGTTTAGGTCCTAGAGGCTAAATCTGGTGAGCTTGGCCAGGGGCGTGTGTGGCTGGAACTCCAGACCTTGCATGTCTCAGAAGTGGAGGCACTTTGAAAGCATGCAGTCTGGTGGCATGTGCTCTAACTCTTTCTAGTACTGGGATCCCAGCTACTTCTTAGCAAGAGAGAGCACAATGTAATCTCCTTGGAAGGATTCTGTGTGGAACTTTACTGACCCCTTGTACTACCCTCATGCGCAACAATAATCTAAGTGATTTATGAAACTCCTTAATCCTGTTCAGACAGTTGGTATGTCTGCACTAGCAACTGTACATGGGTACATGCACGTGGGGTTGTGCCATAACCCCATGGTCCACACCTAAACCTGACAATCATGTCTGAAGGTGAGTAAAAGGCAAGTATAAAGCTAGCACCATTGAGGGGTGTGGGTAAGTACACACTGGAGGCTGTTGCATAGCTCCATACGAGTGCCAGTTTGCAGTATGGATGGGGTAAAAGTCCTCCACCCCCATTCCCACAGTGCACTGAACTCTTTTCTTCCTGACCCTTATCCAATCTATAAAGGTCCTGGTCCCCCCATTTTCACCAGTAGTAGTGAGCTGCACTGACCACATCAGAACAGCTTCCCGGTGCACTCTTTACAGATCAATACAGGTGAAAATGGATCCTGCTCCAAGAGCAGCCACTTGGTCCAATGACCACACCTGGTTGTCAATCAACGTGTGATCGTAGTACATCATCTTCCACAATATCGCCAGCAGTGGCAGGAACATGCACCTGTACCAGGAAATGTCATGGAAGTAGGAGAGGAGGGCATTCAGCCTAGTGCCTGGAACTTATCAAGCTCTTGAGTTCAAATGCAAAAGGGCTAAAGACTCGAACAGTCACCCCAGGAGGGTTCACTGTACATGCCTCTTCTATAAGGAGCTTGACTGGATGCTGCCATGGGCTCCCAGTACAGAGTCTGGAGTGGCTCACAATCCTCTCTTCAATCTCCCCAGCCTCATTGTCTGTCAGGATGCTAGTAAGGGCAAGTGCAAGGAAGCAGCAGGGACCATGGAGGATGCCCTGGAAGACCCAGCACACGAGGAGCATGTTGTTCTGCACCCTACCTGGATGAGTCACTTAAGAAAGCCCCCGCAATCAACCCGAAGACGACCCTGCATGGTGGCAGGAACAAGAACCCCAGGCTGGTAAGGTACAACAGCCCTCCACCCTCTTCACGAATCTCCCCTCTCACTCCACTGCTGCAATCCTGATTTTAAGATCAAAGGCATTTGCAGTACTGTGCACTGACTTTTCCTCCATGGATACTATGCCATGCATTACTATGTCTGCAAGTTTGAACTGTCATGCTGAAATCATGGCAATGTCATGCCCTGGCCTCTCACAATAAACTTCCAACTTTCTCTCCTCCCCCTCCCACTCCAACCTGACAGTTATCAATCAATGATTTTACTCATTTCTGATAAACCACTATTATGCATTTGGCTAAAAGTATTTCTTAAAAAGAGATCATTAAGAAAAAACACTGCCCCTGTGTCTGTGTGTTTCTCAGCCAGTGGTCAGGTTGCAATGGTCCCAGGGTTGAGCAGACGGGGGGATGGGAGTGGGTGGGTTACACAGCTCCTGACTGGGGAAGGGAAAGTTGTAGAAAAAACTTATAGTTGGTTGTCTAAAGTTAGTCACAGCTGTCTTTTGTCCCCTGGAAGATTACACAGTTTCAGTGCTTCTCCCACCCCACTGATCTTACTGTCCCTTTACAAGTAGGAGCAGAACAGGGCTGGGGAGTAAGGTTCGAGAAAGAAGAGGACAGAACAGTCGTAGAAAACTTTTGTTGTCTGTAGAAAAGTTAGTCACAGCAGTCCTTTCTTCTTTGACAGATTACAATTTTTTTACCATCCCTGGAGTCTGTGTTCTCCCTGCACTAAACCACGCTGCACAAGCTGGGGGAAAAGGGAACAGGAGAAGGATATGGTCTGGCGGTTGGATAAACACAGTGCAGGGTCCCTTTGCAGTGGAGAGGTGAGGGGCTTGTAGTGCTTCTCAAACTGTGACTCAAGACCATGAGTACCAACCTCAGGGAAGACTGTTAAGAAAAAGGGCACAAACCCCAAATTGGTTATGAGTTCTAAGATTTCACCACTCAAGTGTGAACTCCTCAAGCACTATAGCCTTAACATGGAGTTACAGACAGTCCCCTTGAGTACTCTGATCTATCTTGCCACCCAGAGCCTGCCTTTGTGACAGATGGTCCCTTACACCAAAGATCACAGCAATATTCAGGTTATATCCAGTCCCAAAGGACCAGTCACTTACCCTGGTGTCACGGAGTCACAGGGCGATGCTCTGGAACTACTCCATACGAAGCCAGTATGGTCAGGACTCTGGGGGAGAATGCCTCCTCTCTCTGAGCATACTGTCTCCAGGGCAAGAAGCTTACACAGCTTCGACCTTCCTAGGTCTGACCTCGGAGCATTCAGCATCCCCTTTTCACACCGTGCGCTTCCCACAGCAAGTCCACACAGGCAGGGCTCCTGGGGAAGCCAGAGGCCCCTGCACCCCAACTCCACAGTCAGACATGACTCTCAGCCAGCATAAAACAGAAAGTTTATTTGTTGACAGGAACACAGCATAGAACAGAGCTTGTTCTTACAGACATCAGTGACTTTCAGCCAAGGGATTTCCCCTCTTCCAGTCCCCCCACGCAGACTGCCAGCCTCCAGCCACCCAACCTCCAACATCCCCTTGATGACCCTCCTCCTTCTCTTTGTCTCACTTCCTGGGCCAAAGGTGTCACCTGGTTGCACCCCACCTCCTGGCTATAACACTGGCACTCCCCTTAACGTGGACCACCTCCATGTCATAATCCTGAAGCTGAAGACTCCACCTCAGGAGTTTGGCATTGGCCCCTTTCATCTGGTGTAGCCACGTCAGGGGTGAATGGTCGGTGTACATGGTGAAGCGCTGCTCAAATAGATATGGCTGCAGCTTTTTAAGGGTCCATACCATCGCCAGACATTCCTTTTCTATAGCTGCATAGTTCTGCTCTCGGGGCTGCAGCTTCTTGCTCAGGTACACAGTGGGGTGTCTTTCCCCCTTTCCGTCAACCTGCATTAGCACTGCACCCAGCCCTGTGTCTGAGGTGTCAGTGAACACCATAAAGGGCTTGTCAAAGTCTGGGTTTACTAGCACCAGGCCCTTGACCAGAGCCTCCTTCAGAGGACAGAGAGCCCTCTGTCACTGCTCGGTCCAGACCACCTTATCTGGCTTACCTTTCTTACATAGCTCAGTGATGGGGGCGGCTATGGAGCTAAAGTGGGGCATGAACCTCCGGTAGTAGCCCACTATCCCAATGAAAGCCTGGACCTGCTTCGCAGTCTGGGGAGCGGGCCAATCTCTGATCACCTCCACCTTGGCTGGCTCTGGCTTTAGGCAGCCGCTCCCCACTTTGTGACCCAGGTATAACACCTCTGACATCTCAACCTTGCACTTCCCAGCTTTTATAGTCAGACCTGCATCCCGGAGCCGGTCCACCACTTGTTTAACCTAGGACACATGGTCCTCCCAGGTCTGGCTAAAAATGCAGATATCATCAATATACGCCAGGGCAAAATTCTCCATCCCCTTGAGTAACTGGTCCACCAGGCGCTGGAAGGTGGCAGGTGTCCCCTTTAGGCTGAAAGGTAGGACCAGGAACTCGTATAACCTCAGAGGGGTGATAAAAGCAGATTTCAGCCGGACATCCGGATCTAAAGGTACTTGCCAGTAGACCTTGGTGAGATCCATAGTAGTGAGATAACAAGCCCCCCTGCAGCTTGTCTAGAAGCTCATCAGGCCTAGGCATGGGGTAGGCATCGAACTTGGTGATGGCATTAAGCCTCCAGTAATCCACACATAACCGGATTGACGCGTCCTTCTTGGGGATCAACACCACGGGAGAGGCCCAAGGGCCGGAAGGTGGCTGGGCAGTCTCACCTGCCCTGAGGGCCTCAGCAAAATCACACACCCAATTCCCACCAGCTAAGTATTGGTGTAGTACACTGGGAAACTAACGTACGCACAGTATTAGTATAGGACAGTAAGACTCACATGCAACATAACAAGATGAATAAAACCCCACTTCATCACTCTGTCCCCCCCTCCAAGACTGAACTGAGTGGGGCCAGCATGTCCTTCTCCTCTCTCTCCAGGTTCTGGGCTGTTTTCTCAGTGACCCAGAGCGGGGAGCATCTCACAGAAGGGTGGGCTCCTGTCTCCATCTGGTGGACAGCCAGGTTAGTGAGCCCAGGCCGGTTGGAGAACAGCTGCTGGTAGGAACCCAGCACTTCTCGGATCTCAGCCTGCTGGACAGGGGTTAGCTGGTCTGAGAGGGGAATTGATTCTGGTGAAGGGCCAGTCCGTCTCAGGGAATAGATCCACGAGGGGGTCATCTCCCTGCTCCTGTCACTGGGCACACATGGCCAGTACCAAATTCTCCCTGTCAAAGTATGGCTTCATCATGTTGACATGGACACCCGGTGGCTGTGAGCCCGGTTAGACAGTTCCACTACATAGTTCACCTCACTCAGCTGCTTGATGACCTTAAAGGGCACGTCCCAGACAGCCTGTAGTTTGTTCTTTCTCACGGGAATGAGAACCATCACCTGGTCCCCAGTGGCACAGGAGTGGGCACGCGCTGAGCAGTTGTACCAGACCTTCTGCTTCCCTTGGGCCCTGGCTAAATTCTCCCCGGCCAAGTCCATGAGCTCAGCGAGCTTTTCTCAGAAACTCAGTACATACTCCACCACTGATTCTCCATTGGGGAAGGCCTTCCCCTCCCATTCATCCCTCATCAAGTCCAGAGGTCCCCTCACTTTCCTCCCATACAGCAACTCAAAAGGAGAGAACCCGGTTGATTCCTGGGGCACTTCCTGGTTCGCGAACAGCAGGTGGCATAAATACTTGTCCCAGTCCTGTGGGTGCTGGTTCATAAAGGTTTTCAACATCATCTTTAGCGTCCCATTGAACCTCTCCACCAGCCCGTTGGACTGAAGATGATATGCTGAGGCCCAGGTATGTCAGACTCCACATTTCTCCCACAAGCACCAGAGCAGAGTTGACATGAAATTGGAGCCCTGGTCTGTAAGGACCTCCTTGGGGAACCCAACTCTGCTGAAAATGGTCAGCAGTGCGTCTGCCACAGTGTCTGCCTCGACAGAGGACAAGGCCACCACCTCGGGATAGCGAGTAGCAAAATCTATCACCACCAGCATGTATTTTTTCCCTGTCCGAGTTGCCTTGCTGAGGGGTCCCACTATGTCTACGGCCACCTTCTGGAAAGGCTCCTCTATGATGGGAAGGGGCTTCAAAGCTGCTTCCCCCTTGTCCCGGGCCTTCCCCACCCTCTGGCAGGGGTCGCAGAACCTAAGTACTGCTGGACGGCATCAAAGACCCCAGGCCAGTAAAAGTTCTGTAGCAGCCTCTGCCTTGTGCGCTGGATTCCCTGGTGTTCTGAGAGAGGGAAATCGTAGGCCGGGTACAGTAGCCTGTGGCAGTACTTCTGGGGCACCACCAGCTGCCTCCTGATCCCCCACGGTTCCACTTCCCCTTGGGGAGCCCATTCCTGGTATGGGAATCCCTTCTTCCACAGGAATCTCTCCCGGCAGCCTTTCCCCAGGGATTTAGCTGTGCTGCGGCCAGCAAGTTCCCTCAGCTTCTCTAAGGAGGGATCCTTCTGCAGCTCAGCCTGGAATTCAGCGGATGGGGAAGGGATGGGGACCTGCTCCCTCTCAGTGGCTGGGTCCAAGGCCCAGTCCTGTCCCCAGTGACTCCTTTCCCGCCAGGGTAGGGACCTGTGTCCCCAGCAGGGCACCACCCCCGGTGTCAGGGCAAAGTGCCCTTTGCTGGCTCTGACTACGGGTGATGACTAGGGTGCTCTGGGGGCCACCTGGCCAATTCACCAGGTCATCCCCCATCAGCACCTCAGTTGGCAATTGATGGTGCACCCCCACATCTTTGGGCCCCTCCTTGGCCTCCCATTTCAGATGTACCCTCGCCACGGGTACCTTAAACGGGGGCCCACACGTGCCCATCAGGGTTAGGTAGGTGTTGGGCACCACCTGGTCTGGGGCCACCACCTCGGGCCGGGCCAGCGTCACCTCAACACAGGTGTCCCAGTACCCAGTGACCTGCTTCCCATCCACCTCCAGGGGAATGAGGCACTCGCTCCTCAGGGGCAACCCCACACCCACAGTGTAGACTGAGAACTTTGAATCCAGAGCATCAAGTCTCCCAGAGGAGCTGGCCTGGGAGACTCCTCCCACTTGGGCCATTGCTAAACTGCCAGCCCCTCCTGCCTGGGGAGCCAGTCTCTCCTCCGGTTGGGCTCCCACCCAGTTAACGCTTTGAGGGCTCGGTTTGCTCATCCTGTCCCTGAGCTTTTGGCACCGGCACCATCTGTGGCCCTTCTGCCCACAGTAATTACACCTCAGGTCCGGTTGGTCCCCTGGGGCTGGTTGGTCAGCTCTGGTATTGGCTGTGCCTCTTGGGAGGGATTTATCCGAGACTCCCTTCAGGGAAGCCCCTGGGTGACCCCCCTTCTGCACTGATGTGGGCCTGTCCCCCTGGGATTCCATTCCATATCCCGACCTGCTGTCTACAAACTCGTCAGCCAGCAGCCCTGCACAGCGCAGGTCCTTCAGCCTCTTGTCCACCAGCCACATCCTCAGGTCAGAGGAACACAGTTCATATAGTCGCTCCAGCCCCATCAGTTCAATCATGTCCTCCTTGGTCTGGGCACCAGCCCCGTTCACCCACTTGCAGGTGTATTCCCCCATCAGCATGACCAGTTCCAGATAGGTCATCTCCTGGGTCTTCTGCATACTCCGGAACCTTTTCCTGTATGCCTCAGGGGTAGCTCAAACTTGTGCAGCAGGGCTTGTTTGAACAGTTCATAGTCCCCTGCTTCCACCTTGTCCATCTGGCTGAACATCTCTTTGGCTTTGGGACCCAGTAAGGGGGTGAGATGCCGAAACCTGTCTGCAGGGTCACCCTGGTGTACATTGCAGGCCTTCTCAAAGGTAGTGAGGAAGGCATCTATAACATCCCCTTCCTTAAACGGAGGCAACATTTTTATATCAGTTTCCTGTGGGCTTAGCCACCCTGGGCCCATCCCCACTCACCACGGTAGGGGTCTCTCTGCTTCTCAGCTCCGCCACTGCCAGTTCATGCTGCCTCTGTCTCTCATGGTCCTGCCGTTCCTTCTCACGGTCCTCCAGCTCTTTCAGTTTCAGTTCCATTTCCAACTCCAACCGGGAACTCAGTTGGGAAGATCGATCCTGGGGCTGCCTGGCTGCTTTCAACCCCTCCTGCATCCCTGGTTGGATCAGTGGCTGGGATGACCCCTGGGGCTGCCTGGCTGCTCCCAGCCTCTCTCGCAGCCCCCGCTGGGTCAGGAACCAGCTCCTCAGAGCAATCATTCTCTTCCAACTGGGCAATCAGCTGTGCCTTGGTGAATCTTCCAATGTGCAGCCCTCTCTCTCTGCACAGCTCTACAATGTCCTTCTTAAGGAGATGGTTATAGGCCATCTCCATGCTATTCCCACATGGTCATGGACTCACAGGCCTGTGCTCTCTGAGCTCCCCACGATCCCTGGGAGGAACCCCTTCAGTGCGACAGCCCTTCTCGGGGGGCCACTCTCTCTCGGGGATTAAGCCGTAAACTCCTCTGCCTCCTGGAACTGCACTTCTCGGAGACTCCAGCATGCCCGTCTCTTGCTAATCCCCCTTTGTTTTACTGCTCCCCAGTCACTTACTGCAGGATGCTCTGTCCACGGGATGCAGTTTGATCCCACCACTGCCACCAGTTGTCACGGAGTCACCGAATGATGATCTGGAACTACTCCATACGAAACCAGTCAGGACTCTGGGGGAGCATGCCTCCTCTCTCTGAGCATACTGTCTCCAGGGCAAGAAGCTTACACAGCTTCGACCTTCCTGGGTCTGACCTTGGAGCATTCAGCATCCCCTTTGCACACCATGCGATTCCCACAGCGAGTCCACACAGGCGGGGCTCCTGGGGAAGCCAGGGGGCCCTGCACCCCAACTCCACAGTCAGACATGACTCTCAGCCAGTATAAAACAGAAAGTTTATTCATTGCCAGGAACACAGCGTAGAACAGAGCTTGTTATTACAGACATCAGTGACTTTCAGCCAAGTCCATCTTGGGAATCCAGGGTCAGACACATTTATGTCCCAGTATGGAGGTGGTTCCTGAAGAAGTCGGAATGTTATAACTGTAGGTGAGAGGACATGCTAAAGTCTTGCCTGGTGGGTGGAAGGCTGAAATCCCAGCTGACCTGAGCAAGAGTCCAGATTGTGTGGAGTGAAACAGGTAGTCCTGGATGAGGGGAAGAGAGGATCTGATGGAAACCCTCTTCCACCTCACAGAGCAGGGATTTCTGGTGAGACGCTCCTGCTCTCCAGCTAAACCTCTTGGACCTCTGCAGGACAACTACAGTCCCAGTGGGTCAAGCAGCATCTGGCTCAGACTCAGGGCAGGATGCAGAATCTGGCCCTACTCATGAGACAGCAGATCCAGGTTGGACAAAAGAATCCAGTGGCAGGTCCAGCAGGTTGGAAAAGTCCATACTGGGCAGAGAGCAGCATGTTGGCCCGGTCCACTGCCTGGCAACGAGGACTGGGGGCTGCCTGGTTTCAGTCCAGGAGGTGTGGTCTGCTAGAAACCCAGGGTTGTTTCTGCCCCAGGAGCAGAGCAGGCTGCAGGTGGCATTGTGTGCTCCCCACCCCAAGATCCGAGCACTGGTTAGTGAGTGTCTGAGCACTCCCTGCTGTGGGAACGTCTCAGGCAGCTCTCTGCCCAGAAAAGGTGAGACGCAGTGAGTTTGATGTGATGACAGACACTACCATCATGTGAGCTGAACCAGTTGAGACAGACGCTGACCTCTGGCAGTGAGACCTGCCCTTTGCCTTCTGGGGATCAGCAGGATGCCTTTGTGCAGATCGCTGTCAGGGATCTCTGCTTGGCAGCTGAAAGGGGGCTGTGTCCCTATTGGCAAGCTTCTTTTGGGCATGGAATATGAAAGGCTGCTGGTGTCAGAATCCACAGTACAGGACTAAGACCTTGACACCGCCTCCTGGATGCTTGGCATTGGGGAGGAGCCCTCTTGAGGGCCTGTTGACAGCTGGCTCCTCGTGCCTCTCTCCTTGTTTGAGCTTAGTAAAGGCCTAATCCAAGGGGAATCAATGATGACAAAAAAGGCACTGAGTGTGCATGTCCACCACAGGCCTAGCACTGTAATAGGAGCAGGGAGCTTGGACTTACCTGAACAAAGAGCTACACACTGGAGTGGGGAAAGCTCACCACAACTCTGACACACAGGAACCAAAACAACCTTGCATAGAGCCAAACACCAAGGCTTCTACATGCCTAAAATACAAGGGCAGGAACAAACCTTGGTGAGGCGGTGACACTGCAACTAGCTGACTCTGACATGCCCCGTATATGGGGGAGGGGGGGGCAGGAGGAGCAAGGACACAGGCAGGGTTTCCCCCAACCCCATGGACACTGCCCTACAGAGATTCGGTGCTGTGCAGAGGGGGTTCCCTGGTGGCTCCACACTACTCAAACACTCAGCCTTAGCAATAACTCATGTGCTGCAGACACTCACCTCCACTAGCCCTGCTGCAGCTGCCTGCTCCAGCAGAGCCACTGCCTTCTGCATGTCAGCCCCTTCAGATTTGGGCCCATGGCATAAGAGGAACCTGGCATAGCGGTACTGGGCCATGGGGTGCCCATTGCTGCCTGCACGATGGTAATAGAGGGCTGCCTGGAAACAGAGAAACACCATCATGAGCGCCTGGAGGTATGCGTGCCAGGCTGCGTTGTCCCAGGCACCTTTGTGAGGAGGCTGCCACTCTCCAATACTTACCCAGCCTGGCAAGGACACCACAGCATGCATCTGCATCCAAACCCCCTTGCCAGTTCTCATCACAAGCTATGCATACTCACCCAGCCAGCCATTAGCAGAAATACCCTCCCTACCTGTGCAGCCTCCTAGAATCATAGAATCATAGAATATTAGGGTTGGAAGAGACCTCAGGAGGTCATCTAGTCGAATCCCCTGCTCAAAGCAGGACCAACACTAATTAAATCATCCAGCCAGGGCTTTGTCAAGCCGGGCCTTAAAAACCTTTAAGGAGGAAGATTCCACCACCTCTCTAGGTAACCCATTCCAGTGCTTCACCACCCTCCTAGTGAAATAGTGTTTCCTAATATCCAACCTAGACCTCTCACATTGCAACTTGAGACTACTGCTTCTTGTTCTATCACCTCCTTCACACTCAGCGCCCTGCAGATCCCAGACATGCACCAG
The DNA here is from genome assembly GCF_965152275.1 of Natator depressus. Lineage (NCBI taxonomy): Eukaryota > Metazoa > Chordata > Testudines > Cheloniidae > Natator > Natator depressus. Next base: position 40,069,418 of record NC_134241.1, on the reverse strand, counting down.
AAACATGAGACTATTCGGGTGAGATCCTGCTTCTCAGGTATGATCATCAGGGAGAGAACTGACTATGGGAGACACGCAGCCTCTCCCCAAGTGTGCACCATCCCTCAGGAATACCCCATCCCCAAGCATACACAGCACATGCCTGCACCACTGCCTCATACACAATCACACCCGTTCTGCTATTCAAATGCCATCACATTACAGTCCTGTGCTAGCTGCAGCAACTGCTCACATAGGAGAGTGAAAGTAGGGAAATGGGATAATTGGCAGCTGGGGACTGCACCCTCTTTTCCTAGCCACAACCCCTATTCCACAGGGGGTGGCATAGGGCTAGCTACACCAAAGACTCTTCTATGCCTTGGGACTGGCACAATGCCCAACTAAGCTGGTTTTGCAGTTCCTTTGCACCAGCTGAGTGGCACAAAATAGCCACAGCAGGGGCACTGCTACAACCAATGCTCCCTAGGTTCAAGATGTGCATCTCAGTGCACCCACACAAAGCTGCTGGGAGGTGGTTCAGGCAGGACATGGCTCCTGCACATGTGGTGGTGTTTTACATATGTACCATACGGTAACAGTACTCTCCCAGCCACTACTAATGCTGCATACATAAGTGTATGGAACAGGGCCTGGGAAGGTCCATTTGAAAAGGACAGGGCTGCAAAGGAGCCCAGTCTCCTCCCATGAGGGGCAGTCCTCCCAAGGCACCCATGCCATTAAAGCCTATACTGGCACTCATGCAGCCTTAGCTTTAGCATCTCCCGATGGGAAGGTGTTTGACTCTGCAGCCCTAACCTTCCCTCCTAGGAGTTTTCTGGCTGGAATAATTAACAGTTTCCATTTACGTGTACAATACCTCCCACTAGAGTCCTGCAGCGGGACTGGAATCCTGTGGGTCCTGCAGGACCCGCTGCGATAATAGCAGGAGTGGGATAAAAATTCAAGGAACAATGTGGGAGCGAGTGAGAGTGAGTACTGCAGGGCGGGATGGGAGCAGGATTAAAAAACAGTCCTCCATCACCACAAACAAACACCCCAGCCAGCAGTGGTTGCTCTCTGGCCCCCAGCTCTGAGGGAGAGCCCCCATTGCCAACCTATCTACGCCTGGAGATGGCGGCGCGTGGGGGCTTCCCATCCCCTTTGCATGATAACACAGTGGCTCTTCAGCCATTTGCATGGAGGGTTAGAGGTTTCTAATCCCTTTGCGTGAAGAAGGGAAGATGCTGGGGTTGCTCATCTCCTCGTAGGAGTGCATGAGGACTCTGACCCCTCTGTATCAGTGATTTGGGCTGGTTGGGCGGTCCCCATCCCATTGCATGGGGATCTAGGGAGTGGGTGGATGCTGGTGGGGAAACATCTGCTGAGCGCAGCACATCCAGCCATTGCAAGGACAGTTTTAGAGCCCTGCAGTGGGACTGGAATCCTGCGGGTCCTGCAGGATCCACTGCCACAATAGCAGGAGCGGGATAAAAATTCAAGAAACAATGTGAGCGTGGGTGGGAGTGGGTACTGCGGATCTGAACAGGAGTGGGATTAAAAAAATAGTCCTGCACAGGGCTCTACTACCTACCCCAGGATTTCTGAGGGCCCCCACACACACCCAAGGGTTGCAGGGTGCCCCTGCGCTGACAGGCATTCATTGATGCACACAAGGGTATAGATGGGATCGGTGCCTTGCTCCCTGAGGCAAGGGACCTTGGAGCAAAGTGTCTCACAGGCACTCCCTCTCTACCACTGCTCCTACTCATGCTGCTACTCAGCCTCCTGGTAGTGCAAGTGTGTGTGTGAGGGGAGGGCTCTGCATGCCACCAGGTACCTTTGCCAGGTCTTTCTCCGTGCCTCTGCCATGCTCGTAACAAAGGCCCACGTTGAACTGGGCTTTGCTGTAGCCCCGATCTGCTGCCAGCTTGAAGCAGGAATAGGCTGCCCTGTCGTGGCCATTACTCACACTCTCAATCCCTGGGGAGGGAACAGTGCATGTTCAGCAAAGCAGCACAAAGGCATCAGGCAGGACAGAATCATGGAGCTCATCGTGTCCCACCCATAGCAGCTTGCCTCACTGCACCCTGCAAAGTTTGCCAACTCTTGGCCCCACCCCATCTCAAGCCATGGAGTTTAGAAGTCGGGAGGGACCAATGACCCGGCCCTATGTTAGGGGAGGGGTTCTCTAGCCTCATCACCAGCCTCTCCAATGTTCCAGGCTCCCTGTCATTTCATTTCCCAGAATTCATTGCAAAGCTGGGTGAATTCCAGTAAGAGGTGGCACAGAAGACTCTGCAAAGGCTGACAATGGTTGCAGGAACCCCACCCTCTGGACAGGTAACGGGGCCGTGACAACAGCCAACTCACACAAAGAACACCTGGGAACCATTACTAGTGCTGCAGATTCCATAGACTACAACAGCAAGAGGCTTCCCAACATATTTGAGGTCCTCCAAAAAGGAGAGGGTGTGTGGGTGTCCCTGTCTCTATTCCTGCTATCTGCAGTTTAGGACATAATGAAGCCTGGTCCACATTACCAAGGATATTGAGTGCAATGGAAACGCTGACCCGGAACACCTGCTGCAGCTGGGTAGCTGCTTCCTCCAGGCGTTCCTGCTGTGCTGGCTTCCCCTGGAGAGTGGAAAATGACAGCCCCTAAGAAGGAAGAGAATTAGAGGAGTGTTAGCAAGCCCCCCAAATCTCATGACAGCTCCTGTCATGGCTGCCAGAGCACCGTCCCCACATTAGGGCCACAGTATACCAAACCAGGTTGTCATGGCGTTTGTGCTCTAAGATAGGGGTCTCCAAACTACGGCTGGCCCGCAGGCCAGATTCAGCCCGGGGCTTCCATTTGTCCGGCCCTCCCACCAACAGGGGAGAAGCGAACAGCTGAGTAGGCACGCAGAGCAGGCAGGGGAAGGGGCCGCCGGCAGCAGCTCACACAGGGCGGCAGCACAGCTGAGCTGTGCAGAGGGGTGAGTGCCTCTGGGAGCCAGTGTCCCCCCCAAAAAGGGAGCAAACTTAGGGGAGAGTCGTTGCTGCAGCTGAGCAGGTACAGGGAGAAGCAAACAGGCAGGCTGCAGCTGAGTAGGCACGCCGAGCAGGCAGGGGGAGGGGCTGCCGGCAGCAGCTTGCACGGGTGGCAGGGGTAGCTCAGCTGAGCTGTGCGGAGGGGTGAGTGCCTCTGGGAGCCAGTGTCCCCCCCAAAAGGGGAGCCAACTTAGGGGAGAGTTGCTGCTGCAGCCGAGCAGGCACGGACCCCTGCCTTAGAATAAAAATACAAGCCAGATGCTTAATTACATCGCCAATAAATGGAGAAAAGAAAATGAAAATTAACAATTTCATAATGGTTAAATTTTAACTACAGCACTAATAGAACCAAACAGTCCCAACCAACAATGGGAACCTGGAGCTTCTCCTACCAAAGTACAGCCAAACTTTCAACCTTTTGTCATTTTCTTCAGCAGAGCAGGCACGCCTAGCAGGCACAGGGAGAAGAGAGCAGGCACGAGGCAGAGCAGACCCAAAAAGGGGAGCCAACTTACAGTACCTGCATCGATTAACTTTTAAACCTGATTTAGAATTTAATGCAACACTGACACAGTAGAGTAGTGTTGTTTTTTTAACGATTTTGCGTACATTTTCGCATATATTTAATTTCTTTCACAGTCACTTTGGCCCGCAAAGCCCCTTCAAATATCTAATATGGCCCTCGTCTCATAAAGTTTGGAGACCCCTGCTCTAAGAGGTGACAAAAACCTCCCTACCCAGTCCCATCAGGCTAGGGAGCTGTCTCAACACACCCACAATGCCACCCTGCTCAGCACCCTCAGGCCGGGGAGTCGCATCGAAGTGCCCCCAACCGCAAACATGGTCCTCAGGCCAGGTAAGCCACGTCAACGCTCCCCTAGCCCACCCAAACAGCCCCTGCAAGCCAGAGGTTCCAGCTCAACATTCCCCGGGTCCCATGCACGCTCCTCAGGCCAGGGGAGCCACATCGACGTTCCCCTAACATGGTGCCAGCTAGACCCTTCTCCAGCCCGGAGCAGACCCCTCAGGCCAGGGGAGTGCTGCGCCACCTCTTACTCAGCAGCAGCTCCGTAGAATCCAGGAGAGCCCTGAAAAGGCAGTCAGTAACCCTCCCACACAGAAATACATAGAATCATAGAATATCAGGGTTGGAAGAGACCTCAGGAGGTCATCTCGTCCAACCCCCTGCTCAAAGCAGGACCAATCCCCAACTAAATCATCCCAGCCAGGGCTTTGTCAAGCCTGACCTTAAAAATATCTAAGGAAGGAGATTCCACCACCTCCCTAGGTAACACATTCCAGTGCTTCACCAACCTCCTAGTGAAAAAGTTTTTCCTAATATCCAACCTAAACCTTCCCCACTGCGACTTGAGACCATTACTCCTTATTCTCTCATCTGCTACCACCGAGAACAGTCTAGATCCATCCTCTTTGGAACCCCCTTTCAGGTAGTTGAAAGCAGTATCAAATCCCCCCTCATTCTTCTCTTCCGCAGACTAAACAATCCCATTTCCTTCAGTCCCTCCTCACAAGTCATGTATTTCAGTCCCCTAATCATTTTTGTTGCCCTCCGCTGGACACTTTCCAATTTTTCCACATCCTTCTTGTAGTGTGAGGCCCAAAACTGGACACAGTACTCCAGATGAGGCCTCACCAATGTTGAATAGAGGGGAACGATCACGTCCCTCGATCTGCTGGCAATGCCCCTACTTCTGTTGGCAATGCCCCTACCCCTGCTCCTCCCGTTCCCAGGTCAGGTTCAGCAGCATAGGCAGCATCTCCCTTCAGCAAACATGGAGCAGCCCATTTCCTGGCACTCTAAATCACTCAAACTTAAATAGCCTGTCAGCTAAATAAATCAGCTCCCTCCTCCCCCATTGTCCTTGTTTTATGGCTTTTTCCTCACTTCCCTGCTAATTAGCAGCATCCCCTAATTTGCCTAGTCAGGAGAGGGAGGGAGCCAGGCTTAGAGTAATTGTTTCCTAGTATCTATGATACAGTTTGGTGCCACCAAGTGGCAGCAGTGCACGCTTCATCTAATTTCAGATTAGCTGCATGCTACTATTTACAATGCAGTTCAAATCAGGAGAGGAAGGATGGAGAGGCCCCTTCTCACCCAGCACGTTTGCTTCCCACCGGTCAGTCAGAGCAACTCTCAGTCAACAGAAATATAGGGATCTTTTCACTCCTGCAAGCCCTGCAGAGCTGGCCCAGCCACGGAACAGGGAGCTGGGTCTATCCCTCAGGACTCTGCAGAGCCAGGTCAACCACAGGGGAGGGAAAAAACAGTGCAGAAGTATGTAATTAAAGATTGTACAATAATACAGATACAGGAAGGGGTCTTGAACTAAGGCAGCCTTGATTCTGATATTTCCTAATATTTTGTGCTTGAGTTTGCAACCTTAATGTTCTTTGAGTGCACTTTGTGTGATATGTACGTACAATGGGGTCCTGATCAATGTTCCCTCTAATTTTTTACATCCATGTGCGGAATGAATTTTGTTATGTGCACTAATATGGAGGTGATGTGTGGCGGGGTGGGGCTGAGGGGTTCAGTGTGAGAGGAGCTCAGGGATGGAGCAAAGGGTTGGGGTGTGGGCTCTGGGGTGGGGCCTGGGATTAGGGGTTTGAGGTGCGGGAGGGGGCTCAGGGCTGGATCAGAGGATTGGGGTGCGGGGGGGGGGTGAGGGCTCTGGGGTGGGGCTGGGGACGAGGGATTTGGGGTGCAGGCTGCTGTAGGGGAGTGGGGCCGTGGGAGAGGTGCCTCTCCCTGCTGCAGCCCTACATGCCCCCTACCTCTCTCCTCTCCAGTCCAGGACCCTGTGGCTGCGCACCTGCATGGCCCTTGATAGCCTGCTGTGCGGCCATGCAGCTTAGAAGGAACTTAGGTCCTGATCCTGACTGGGCCCTATTGGCAGCGTGTTCCCACAGCACTAGTGTGTGTGCTGTGCAGACTCCTAGGGCAGGATGCCACTACACACAACCTGTGGAAAGGGGGCAGAAGTGCCATAGCTATGACTCCTGCTCTGTGACCATGACTCTCCCAGGACACGGTGCATCAGTCAGGCTGTACTGGAAAGAGCACTGACTATGTGCTTTGGGACAAGCTCCTTCTAAAGCCAAATATTCACAGAGAAAGAAAGAGACTGTACCTGTGCACTGCAGTGGGCTGGCCCCAGGCTGGTGTTGCAGCTCTCAGGGAATGGACGCTCCCCTGCAAGGAGAGATCAGGGTAAGGCATGGGCCTGAGACAGACCAGGAATCCTGCAACCCCTCTGCCTCCCTCCTTCCACTCCACCCCACTCTGGAGAATTGGATCCTATCCCTGTTCTGCAACAAAGTTCCTTTAGGATGCTAGGCAAATCACTGCAATCAAACTTTCACACTCATTGCATGTTCCTCATTTCCTGGGTGCCTTATCTGAGCCCCTTGGGTCTGATTTGCAGAAGCTCTGAGCGCCCACAGCTGTAACTGAACTCAACAGGTGTACATATAAAGTGCTATGTAATGCTGTGTACTCTAAAAATCAGGCATCCAAAATTAATGAACACGTTTGACTTTAATCTTCCTGTGCCTCATGTGTAAAGCAGAGATAATAACCCCTGACCGCCTCACAGGTGTTGTGGATACAAACTGGACTGTGAAGTGCTCAAACACTGGAGTGACAAGTGCCAGGAAGCAATTAATTCTGCTGTGTTCGGTGTGGGGTTTGGATGGTGGCAGCAAATAAGACAGAGGCTGCAGTAAGAATATGTACTGAACAAGTAGCCAGCCATTCAGTGAGCACCTTCCTGTAGCAGCATTCTGGATTATGTCACCAGCGTCCCTCCTCGATGCACCACTGCTCCAGGGCACAGCCTCACACTCCTTGACATCAGGAACTGGAACATATGCTCTAATTCCAACTGGAATTATTTTGGGGAAGTCTCTGGCCTGTGTTATACAGGGGGTCAGACTAGATCAGTAGTGGGCAACCTGCGTCCCATCAGAGTAATCTGCTGGTGGGCTCTGAGATGGTTTGTTTACATTGACCGTCCGCAGGCATGGCCGCCCGCAGCTCCCAGTGGCTGCAGTTCGCCGTTCCTAGCCAATGGGAGCTGTGGCAAGTGGCGTGGGCTGCAGGGACATGCTGGCCGCCACTTCCCACAGCTCCCATTGGCCAGGAACGGTGAACCGCGACCACTGGAAGCTGCGGGCAGAGGTGCCTGCAGAAGGTCAATGTAAACAAACTGTCTTGAAGCCTGCCAGCGGATTTCCCTGATGGGACACATGCGGCCTGTGGGCCGCAGGTTGCCCACCACTGGACTAGATGATCACAATGGTCCCTTCTGGCCTTGGAATTTACGACTCTATGACTCCTCCGCTTCTTAGTGACATCATCTCTCCACATGGAGAAACTGCCATGATGGGTCATCTGGATTTATGGCTTATTACAACGATCTGTAACCCATTAACACCCTCTTTTTGTCTTATGAGTACAGGGGGGATAACAGGCCACTTCACCTTGAAAGGTTTAATACAATCTGTGTTAATGACTTATGCTAAACAATCTGTTGACCTTCCATTTTGCTGTGACACTGGGAGTTAATTTCAAGGACCTGAAGAAGAGCTCTGTGGCTCAAAAGCTTGTCTCTCTCACCAGCAGAAGTGGGTCCAATAAAATATATTACCTCACCCATCTTGTCTCTCTAATATCCTGGGACTGACAGGGCTACAACAGCAAGACCCAATGATGGCTCATTGGCAGGTAACCCTCCAACACACACCACTTTCACTGCCCCTACAGCAAACCGTCAGGGGCTGCAGCTCTTCTGCAGGCCCACCCCACCCACAGCAAACTGACAGGGGCCCGCAGCGCTTCCTCTCCCACACCCCCAGCCCCCTAACGAACTGAGAGGGGCCCGCAGCGCTTCCTCACTCTCCCCACCACTGCCCAGCCTTGTTGGGAAAACACAGCTGTTTCCTTACAGCCCCTTGCCACGACCCTCACAGAGGGAGGGATTTGGCTGTGACGATGAGGCAGTTCTTCTGCTAGCACCCTTCTTCCCAGGCCCACATGTCTTCTTGGCAGATGCCTTCCCCCTCCGCTGGCACCCATACAGCCTCTCCTGAACAGCAGGAGCTCTTGGGGATGGGCAGAAGGTGGCACGGGGAGGTTGCAATCATGATTTCATTGTGTACAGGATTACTAGGAATCATAGTGGCACTATAAAGCCAAGTGAGATCCCAAGTCCCCACAGCTGTCTCAGAGAATGCAAAATCCGTCACAGCCTGAAAGCAGTTTTCCCAATGGTCAATTCCCTCTCTGTTAAAAACATGCACTCTATTTCCAGTACAGATTTGTCTGCTTTACTCTCCCAGCCAGTGGATCCCACTGCTTTTGATTGCTGCATTGGAGTCCTCCGCTCTCCAAAATCTCCTTGTGCACAACTAGCTGCTCATGATCAAAGTTACCTCCTAACCAGGGATAAGCTAAAAAGATGGGACTCCCTCCAATTCTGACTGTGAGGCAGGTTTCCCAGCCCTCTAATTGCTCTTGAGACTCTTTCCTGGACCCTTTCCAAGTCAACACCCCTTCTGAAGCAAGGACACCAAACTGGACGTAGAGTCCCAGGTGCCAAGGCCAATCAAGCCCACCCTCAGTTGCACCATAGGCTTCTTCCCCACCTCCAGGAGACACCCTGCACTCTGGGCTCCTTGAGACTCCCAAAAAATCCCTCTGCCTTGGGTACCCTGCCCCATACAGCCTGGGCTGGTACCTGTTTCTGGGCAGAGCTGGTGCTCTCCTTGCCTTGAGGGGATGCCAGGGGATGGATTCTCTAGCGCAGTGTCTGGAATCTCTCCCAGCAGGAAGCAGGGCACTTTCTGGTTACTGCAGCAACTGGATGAGCCTGCAGCTGGCACTGAAACACAGAAGACAAGCCCCAACACCAGAAAGCCATGCAGGATGCCACCTGTGGGACATGCCTGGGGTCGCCCCCTCCATGTTCGGCAGTGCCTGGGGCCCCCTGAGCATTTGCTCAGAGCTCTCCCATCTCTGAGCATGGGGCCAAAGGGCAGGAGAAGAGAGAACTCCACAGAGTCCAGGCCAGGGAACACAAGGAACCTGCTGTGTGTGTCTCAGCCCAGAAGGTGCCCAAGCCAGTGTGAAGGGATAGGATGTTTCCCAGAGACATGACCCCCAGGCTCACAGGACTTCACACCCTACTGGCTCCCAATTTCAGACTGACAGGTGCCTTCTGCACAGGGGAGCACAGCCCTCCCTGTACACTCACAGCACTCCCACAGCAGAGACCCTCAACCAACAGTCACCCTGGGCCCCTGTCCTCCTGCAGGAGGCAGAACTAACCTGAGTGCTGATGAGGCAGCAGAGAAGAGAGGAGCCCACCCACCCGGCAATGCCCATCCTCTCTTCCTGCCCCTGGCACAGGGCTCGGCCATGGGATCTGCCTGGCCAACTGCAGAGCAAGCACAGCTAGTGCGCCCTAAGGGAAGGAAAAGAAAAGTCAGAGAAAACCACCCCCTCCTTTCTCCCCTCCCTGCAGCACATAGCTCTCCCTTTCCACTGGGCGCTCAGACACAGCAGAGCATCCTGTCCACAGCTCCGCAACTACACAGCATCCCAGCCACAACTTCCCTCCACTCTGCCATACGCATCCTCTCCACAGCTCCCCAGCCATCCCTGACTCCCCACCCCATTCCCGCAGGGCATCCCAGGCTCAGCTCCCCACCGCACTACATAAGGGCATTCCATCTGCTGCTCCCCATCCAACCTCAGCTGCCCACCCCATTCCCACAGGGTGTCCACCCCACACACCTCTACAGGGCATCTGGGTCACAGTTCCACAGCATCCCACTGCCCACATCCCTGCAGAAGACATCTTGATCACAGTTCCCCCCAACCCCCAGGTGCAGCTCCACCAACTCCCTCCTCACAGGTGCCTTGGCCCTGCCCTTTATAGAGACATCCATTGGTCGCAGCTCCCTCCCCCACCACCAGGAGGAGACTATCTCGTACCCAGGTGAAGGCATCCAGGATTGTGTAGTGAGGCTGCAGGTTCAAGAAGGGTCGCTGCCCATTCCCTTGCTCCCAGCCATCTCGACCCCGTCCGCTCTGCCAGCCGGGTGAGAGTAAATAACTGGAAAACAAAAAATAATGTAAAACTCCTTTCCCTGCAAAACTGGGTGAGATAATGAGTTCTCTAGACTATAGGGGCCCAACCCACACCACAGTTAAGTCCATCAGAGTTTTCTGTTTAGATCTGAATTTTCAAAGGGCTCTACCATGCGAGGCAGACAAAGTCTGATTGGAGACCTGATCCTGGGTTTGCAGTGCAAATCTGAGGTCCATCAATGCAGGGGTTCAGGAAATACAGGACCCCACCCTCCCTGACCTGCTTTTAAAATTTTCAGGTTATGATGCTTTTGGCATAGACCTGGGGAAAAAACTATGGCCATGAGCCACAGAAAACTAGCACTGTAGGACTTCCTGATCCAAGCTAGTGTCAAGCACCAAGAACAAGTCTGGTAAGCCAATATTTCAAGTTACTGGACTTTATTCTGGTTCTCCCAGTGGTGTACTTAGCTACTGCACGCAACAATCCAGAGTGGAGACAGGAAGCCACTGCACATGTTCGTTAGTACTCTCAGTTCTATAGATCAGCCTGAAACTCACTTCAGATCAGGGGTTACGGGCACAAACACAGGGTCATTAGGTCAGGCAGTTCCCAGGATAAGGCACTCCCACCCATACACACCCAACAATGACCTGGCTCTGCTTATCACCTGTTGTAAAATGCACATGCAGAGTTAGATTGACTTGAAAATGTGAATGTCAGGTAAGGACCAGGAATAGACTGAAGAGAACAAATCTGGGGGCATTTGCACAGAGGTTCCTGAGATGCAGCCCCCTCAAAATGACCTATCTGCAAGAGCAGCGTGGCTTGAAAACTGGCCTGCCAGTTGAATGCCTGCACAGTGTGGGAAACTTAGCATCATTTAAGGGGATTCCCAAGCTATTAGGCCCCAAAGTGTAAGCATGAAATGGAGTGAACATGGAGCTGGTGTTGAAGTTGTGTCAGGAGAGCAGCTGCCAGCTCCGTTTCTCTGGAGGCTTGCTCCTGCAGGTACAGGGACAGAGCTGGCAGCTGTGCGATCTCAAGACCCCTTAACCCTGCTCCCAGGGAGCCAGCAGTAGGCCATGGGAATGAAACATAACCTCACCCCTTCCTACCCTTCCATTTTCTCTGTGCCCAGCACAGCTCCAACCCACCATTCCCATCGATGTCTCCTGATGCCCATGTCACAGGATGCATCAGGGAGCACTGCCAGCAGCAGGTGCTCCACACCTGTCAATGACATCTCAGGAGGTTCATGGCTGCAGCTGTAGGGATCAGAGCTTTAAAAACTTTAATGCCACTATTCACCAATTCTCCTTCTGTATCCCTGCCAAGCTGGGAATCCAGTGCTGCTGCTTGGCGGCTCCTGCCTGCACAGTACTAACTACAGCTCTGTTTTTCACTTTTCTTCCTTTAGGTGGCACTGCTTGGTGCACTCCCTGAGAAGCAGGGCAAGCAGTAGCAATTGGGCAGCGGCAGAGGCCACAGCAATTAGGGGCAGTGAGGGGATCCCAGTGTGAGGGTGGAAAGAAATACAGACAGGATAGATCTGGGATGGTGCCATGACTTGGACAGTCTCTGGTGCTGCCAATAAAGCTAAGCCGAGATGCTAGAAGGGCAAGGATTGCAGAGATGATCTCTGCAGCGGCACTAGAGGGCATCTGGCCATTTTCCTGCTCTCTGTTACTCCCCCCTATTCCTGGATTTCATAGTTGCAGCTGTTGCCAAGAGCACTCTTTATTGCCTGGGCTTGGCAAGAAAGTTCCAGTCCAGCCTTCCCAGGGCTTCTAGGCTCCTATGTGACTGCTGTATTACTCTCTGCAGGGCACTGTGCCTGAAGAGCATTCACAAACTGTTGCAGACACCTGCCTGGAAATTAAGCAGTGCCTCATGCCAGGAGCCCAATACACTCATGCTCCAGGAGCCGCACTGATTGCTGATTCCTTTCTAGGTGACGTCTGAGGTCCTACTGGTGACCTATAAACATGGCATAAAAACTCCACTCAGCCAATGCCTTAGGGCAGGGATGGCCAACCTGCGGCTCCAGAGCCACATGCGGCTCTTCAGAAGTTAATATGCGGCTCCTTGTATAGGCACCGACTCCGGGGCTGGAGCTACAGGCGCCAACTTTCCAATGTGCCAGGGGGTGCTCACTGCTCAACCCCTGGCTCTGCCACAGGCCCTGCCCCCACCTCATCCCTTCCCACCCCCTCCCTTGAGCCTGCAGTACCTTCACTTCTCCCCCTTCCTCCCCAGAGCCTCCTGCACGCCACAAAACAGTTAATTGGGAGGTGTGGGGAGGGAGGGGGAGGCGCTGATCAGTGGGGCTACCGGTGGGTGGGAGGCACTGGGAGCGGGGGAGGGGGAGCTGATGACGTATTACTGTGGCTCATGGGCAACGTACATTGGTAAATTCTGGCTCCTTCTTAGGCTCAGGTTGGCCACCCCTGGCTTAGGGCAATGAAAATGAGGATAAGTGACTGGGCTGAGTTCCCACACTGAAATGGCTTGAGTGCTGGGTTTCACCTGCTCCAGCAAACCTGCAATCTCTTCTCCACTCAGGACAATGCAGGGAATAGGAAAGTGGAGCAGCTGAGAGCCCAAAGGCTGAGCAGCAAACTGGGCAGACTGGGACGGGGGCAGAGGAGAGGGCCAGCTGCGCGAAGCAGAAGCATTGGTGAGGATCTGTTACCGACCATCAAATAAAACCAGAGGACAGATGGTTACTCCTATCTGTAATGTGTGGACAGAAAAACTATGTTGTTTTGAGAGGCCTTCAGTTTAGGAGACATGTTGGAAGGTGTCCTGCAGCCAGCAGTAAAACATCATTAGTTTCTAAACATTACAATTTTCTAACCAAAAGGACAACATTGGCTAACCCATCCTGGTTCAGTGGCAAAATCAAGGCAGCAATTAGAAAAAAAAAAGCAATATATAACAAATGGCTAAAAGGGGAAATAGACAATCATTATATATCAAAAGTTATGATGTGCAGAAATATAAGGGAATCTAAAGATGGAAAAAATCCATGGTTGACAGGACTTCATATGGACAATATGAAGTAATTTTTTAAAGTATATTAGATACAAAAGTATCCAAGCAATGGTGTAGGCCTGGAGATGGTAAAATTGTTAATGACGATGCAGATAAGGCAGAAGTGTTAAATAAATATTTCTGTTCTGTGTTTGGAAAGAAGCAGAATGACACACTCACATAACATTAGGATGAGGAAGTACTTTCCAGTACATTAGTACATTAAACTACATCTACTAAGGACAGATATTTTTAAATCAGCAGGCCCAGATAACTTGCAACCAACAATCCCAAAAGAGTAGGCTGAATATATCTGTGGCCTGCTGATTTTATTTTTTAACAGATGTTAGAATACTGGGGAAATTCCAGAAGACTGGAAGAGTGCTAATGTTGTGCCAATATTGAAAATGGGCAAGGGGGATGATCTGGGTAACTATAGGCCAGTTAGTCTAACATTAGTCCTATACAGAATAATGGAAATGCTGAGATGGGATTCAATGACTAAAGAATTAAAGGAGGGTAACACAATTAAGGCCAGTCAACGTGGTTTATGGAGAATGGGTCTTGTCAAGCAAACCTGGTTTCATTCTTTGATGAGATGACAAGTTTGGTTGATACAGGTAACTGCATAGATGTAACATACTGGTTTTTGTATGGAAGCAGTTTGACTTAGTACCACTATGATATAATACACCCCTATGTTCACACCCAATACACTACTGTAATAATCTTTGTTCAAAGTATGCCCTGTAAGGTATCATTTGAAAACTCATAATTTTCCAGTCAGTATTACCCTGATAAAATGTGTGACAACATTGTATATGAAGTTCTAAGATTCCCCCGTATGATGTTATTAAGGCTATGTCTATACTAGCACTTTTGTCGGAAAAACTTTTGTCGGTCGGGGTGTGAAAAAAACACCTCCCCTGACCGACAAATTTCACCGACAGAAGCGCTGAAGTGGACAGCACTATGTTAGTGGGAGACCCTCTCCCGCTGACATAGCTACTGCCGCTCGTTGGTGGTGGTTTAATTATGCTGACGGCAGAATTCTCTCCCGTCGGCATAGAGGGACTACACGGGAAGCATTACAGCTGTGCTGCTGTAAGGTCTATAGTGCAGACATAGCCTAACACATGTTCCAAATCCCACAGCTCTGCCCAGGCAGAAGTCAGGTCTGTCCTAAATAAACAAAGGAATGTCTGCTTGGCTTAATTTGGATTTAAGTAGTAAACAGAGTCATCAAGCAGTGAAAGAAAACAAAAGAAGATCAAACATTTGGGGGAAAAAACAGCAGGAAATATCCTTCCATACAAACTCTTCGTCTTCTGGGTCTTAGCTAGAAATGTTTTTCAAGAGGGGGTACAAACTATAAAAAGGTGGGACAAACATCCTCTCTCTCGGCCTTACCATTGCTTTCTCTGCACCTGAAGAGACAAAGGAGACAGCTGTTGGATTCTGGGGGAGGGCCCCGACCTATGAGTTTGGTCAGTAAGACTGCTGAAAGCATGTGATGAGAAAACTTTGTTTTGAATCTAATATAGTTTGTTAAGTTGGGCACCCAGATAGCATTCTACCTTTATTTTTCTTGCAACCAATTCTGACGTTTACACTTCATTACTTATACTCACTTACAATCTTTTTCTCTGTAGTTAATAAACTTGTTTTACTGTTTCATCTAATCCAATGTGTTTGTTGAGGTGTCCGGGGACACCATATGGGGTAACAAGTTGTGTACGTATTATTTTTTCAAAAGAAGAACAGACTCAATATATTCACTGTCCAGGAGATGGCTGGACAGTACAGACATACGCTTCTGGGGGAAAATCTGGGACTGGGAATGTGCTGGACTCACCCTGTGGACTCTTTAAGGCTGGTAACAGCCAAAGGGTGGCTGGCTGGCTGGCTGCAGCAGCACACACAGACATAGCTGGGAGTGACTTACATACCGCAGGCTGTTTGTGAGCAGTCCAGGTTGGTGGCTCCAGCAGCAAAGCAGTGTAAAGGGCACCCCAGGTTACAGGGCAGGGGTGACATAGATTCTCATTGGTCTGGACTGTACCTTGGTATGTCACAACACTCTGATTTTAAAATGAGCACTATACAATATCAAGCAACACTAAAAGGATTAAGAACTGGCTAATTGACAGATCATCCTGGAAGGGGGTATTTCTAGTGAAGTTGTGCAGGGATAGGTATTAGGCCCAACACTATTCAATATCTTTATAAAAACCAGGAAGAAAATATTTAAAAAAAAACAAAAAACAGCTGATCAGATTTGAAGATTACACAGAGATTGACAAAGTGGCATATAATGATGAGGACAAGGTAGCCATACAGAGTGACCTGGATCACTTAGTAAGCTGGGACCATTCAAATAGAATGCTTTTTAATACAGCCTGTCATAAACATACAGCTAGGGGTAGCCTAGAATTCCTCCTTACCTGTAAGGGGTTAAGAAGCTCAGATATCCGGGTTAGCACCTGATCAACAGGACCAATGGGGAAAGAAGATACTTTAAAATCTTGCGGGGGGGGGGGGGAAGGGTTTTTTTTGTGCTCTTTGTTTGTGTGTGTGTGTGTTCTCTCTTGGGACTGAGAGGGACCAGACAGAAATCCATCTTCTCCAACCCATCCTAATCCAAGTCTCTAATATTGCAACCAGTATAGGTAAGCCAGGCAAGGCAGATTAGTTCTTTTGTTTTGCTTGTGAATTTTCCCTGTGCTAAGAAGGAGGTTTATTCCTGTTTTCTGTAACTTTAATGTTTTTTCCAGAGAGGAATCCTCTGTGTTTTGAATCTGAATACCCTGTAAAATATTTACCATCCTGATTTTACAGAGGTGATTCTTTTACCTTTCCTTTAAATAAAATCCTTCTTTTAAGAACCTGATTGATTTTTCCATTGTTCCAAGACCCAGGGGTTTGGGTCTTTGATCATTTTGTAACCAATTGGTTAGGATATTATTCTCAAGCTTCCCAGGAAAGGGGGTGCAAGGGCTTGGGGGGATTGCTGGGGGAAGAGGAACTCCAAGTGGTCCTTTTCCCTGGTTCTTTGTTAAATCACTTGGTGGTGGCAGCGTTACTTAAACCCAAGGTACAAGGGCGAATTTGTGCCTGGGGAGTTTTTCACCTAAGCTGGTAGAAATAGGCTTAGGGTGTCTTTCGTGTGGGTCCCCACGTCTGTACCCTAGAGTTCAGAGTGGGGAGGGAACCCTGATACAGCCAAATGGAAAGTTATACATGTAGGAAGGAGGAACGCAGGTCAGACCTACAGACTAAGGAAACAGGGACTCTGACAAGGATTTAGGGGTCATAGTGGACACGTAACTCAACATGAGCTCCCAGTGTGATGCTGTGGCAAAAGGGCTAATACAGTCCTTGGAGATATAAACATGAGTGTGGAGAGCAGGAAGATAATTTTATCTCTGTATAGGACATCGGTGAGACAGATATGGAATACTGCATCCATTTCCAGTGTCTGCACTTTAAAAATGATGTTGAAAAAAGGATGCAGAAGAAAGCCACAGAATGATGTAAGGGCTGAAGAAAATGCCTTACAGTGCCAGACTTAAAGAGATCAGTCTGTTTAAGGTTATCAAAACGAAGACTGAGAGGTGACTTGATTTCTGTGTATTGTCAAGGAGACAAAACACTGGGTCTTAAGCACTCTTTAATCTAGCACAGAAAGGCAAAACAAGAACCAATGGCTGGAAGATAAAGCCAGGCACATTTAAAATAGAAATACAGGACAAATTTTTAAGACAGTGAGGTTATTAACCATTGAAACAAACTAGCAAGGAAAAGAAATGGTGAATTCTTCATCTCTTGATGGTTTCAAATCCAGGCTGGCTGCCTTTCTGGAAGATGCTTTAGCTAAATACAAGTTGCTGGGCTCAAAACAGAGATAACTGGGTGAAATTCAAGGGCCTGTGTTGTACAGATCAGACTACATGATCAAATGGCCTTAAAATTTAGACTCTGTGAAACCCAGGGCCATCAGCAGCAGAACTGTGGTGGGGAGGAAGTGGTGGCAGGGGGATACAGACAGTACCAAGCATGCGCCGGGGGAGAAACACATGGAAACTCCTGCAACGTTTTAGCAACCCAAAGCTTTGCTTGGGCTGGGTGGACCTTTCTCACCCTGATTTCTCTGGGATCATATCAGTTTCAAAATTCAACCTTAAGCACTATTAAATTTTGAACCCCTCACCCTCTGTTCCAACTGGGTTGGAGAAGCAGCCACTCTATCCCTCCCCTAGCCCTGTCCTGTTCCCCTAGGACACCTATTTCTTCCCCCCACACAGGGACCACCTGACTGGGCCATAAGGACCCCATCACCTAATCCTGCATCAAGGCCAGTGAGAAAGGTCCTGGCCCCACAGCACTGGATCCCCGCCCTCATCAGTTGAGAGCACCTGAGCACCCAATCACCAGCAGCAAGCACAAGTTGTATGTAAATTCTAGTCCTGCTGGTAGTTTGCCAGACTACACCTGCTGGTGTGCTGGTGACATGCCCATTGCACCGAGCCACTAGGCTCAGCCTTCAGGCCAGCAGTGCTCAGGCTTGTTTTCCAAGCCTGTATAAAGCCTTAAATGGGTCAGGCGTGGGGGGTTGATTTGGGAGAGCCACTGTGAAACATTTACATTGTTTCCAGGCACTCAGACAGCAGCTTCACATCAGCAAATCACCATCCTCCAGGAGATGAGGCAAAGGGCAATACAGGAGGGGAGGGGAGGGGAAGGGAGGAGAGTGTGTGAGGCACAAAGCAGCTGTACTAGCACTGGGTGCCATTCATCACTGCTGGGGGGAGCAGCATCAGGCAAGCACTACTCTGGTGTCTAGCTCTACTCTGAGTAGGCAAAGTTACATGACAAGGTGGCAGAGCTCCAGCTTCACTGCAGCTTTGGAGCAGCACCCACTGCAAATGGTGGTGATGAAGTTCCTGTGTAGACATGGCCAGGGTGCAGCACAGGGAGATTGACAGTGTGGCACAACCTGACTCATGCTGCAGCACCAGTATGGCTCACCAGTGGGAATGCTGGGGAAGAGGGCAGGAATTCACCCTGACCTTGGGCCTGCACAGGCTGGCCAAAGGGGTTCCAGAGTACCATGGAGACCTCACTCAGTCAAATGCATGCTACCCACACTGAACTCTGGAGTGTATGCAAAGGGTTTAGCTAGAACACTCTCCCTAGTGTGGACATCTGAGGCAGAAGGGGAAGAGATACGGGGAGAGGGCACTACGCTGAAACTCCTGCCTGGGGCAGGAGGGAGAAAGATACGAGATAGGGACCTGGGACCAGAGGTGAAGCTGAGTTAGGTTATAAGAAGGAAAAAACAGAGAGAAAACCAGGACCCGGATTAAAAGACGATGACTTCAGCAATTCCTTAGATCACCATCAGGAAAAGGGATTTCATGTTGCAGTTCCTGAGAACAGGGTGGCCTTTGGAGCATGTTTGCTGCTGTCTTCAACACTGACTGAGGTGAAGGGATGGTATGACCAGACCAAACCAAAATGGGAATATCTCCAGGACGCCCCTTTATACTTCTTGCCTTTGGCTAAGAAGTCCAGTCCACGCAGACCCCAAAAGCTGCTTACCTGCTGCCTACAGGCATAGTGGGCACTGAGGACTATGACAGAGCCCTCAATTGCCTCTCCCCCAACACAGAATAAGACATGTAGGCTATGCAGGTCTTTCCCCTGTTCCCTGACCCTCATTCTGCATTCTAGCTGGGTACTGCACTGTAGGGGCTACCCAGGTCTCCTCCCTGCTTCCCCCATCAGAAGGCTGACCATCCTCACCTCTGTTCAGATGGAGTCTGTCCAGCACTGAGCGCTGAGGTGGCGTTCCGGAGCTCCTCATTGCCAGGGAGGGTTGGGATCCCATGGACAGAGCTTGAAGCATTCAGCACATGGAGACGGTGAAGGGCTGCATGTGGAGTTAGGAGAGGGGAACAATGCATTGGGATTCTGCTTGGAGGAGATTCCAGACACTCCAGCATGTAGCTCAAGGACAGAGCAGCCTCCCCAGCATTAGGACATGCTCTGTCCCCTCAGGAACATTGGGTTTGGCTATATAGGGGTGTCTGTGCTGCCTCACTGGCATGCATTCTGCTCCACAGGGAGCCAGAGACCCCATCCCCTTCAGGAGTGAACTGATGCTAGCACAAGGAAAGTCAAGCCCCCATCTCTAGTTATTTGGGGAGCAAGCAGCCTGAAGTGGAAGCTGTCGGAGCATTTCCAGTCTAATCCCCACTTGGTGTTGAACCTCCAGGAACACTCTTGTTTGGGGCAGAATTTCCCAGCCTCAGCCTCCATCCAAAGGGGAAGGATGGATTGCCACCCAAACTGGCTCAAGCAGGGTGGGCAGCGGCTGCTCTGTTATGCTTCTGACGTGGGGGTCATATAGCTCCCTAAAAATGGGGTATTTTGAATTGTAGGGTTAATTAAAACGGAAATTGTAGTTTAGCAAGTAATTGAATTTACTAGAGGACTGCCTGGTAGTCACAGTTTAGTGAGCATGTAATAACTGAAAGGGGCTGGGGGGAAAGAGCTCCCTTTCATGAACATCCATCCAGTCAGTTAGCTATGAAATTCCTCTTGCTGGCTGTTCTCTGCTTGCTTTACCTGTAAAGGGTTAACAAAGTTCCCCAGATAAAGGAAAAGGAGTGGGCACCTGACCAAAAGAGCCAATGGGAGGCTAGAGCTTTTTAAAATGGGAAAAAAACTTCCCCTTTGTCCCGGGCATGGAGCAGCAATGCTATAAGCACGAATGCAATTGAAGGCTTGAACCAGGTACAAAAATTCATCTTCCATACCTAGGAGAAATCATTGGACAGGGCATGTTTAAATAGATGCAATTAGGTTTATTTTGGCTTGTGGATCAAAGTCCCCCCCCCCCCATTTTAAAAAGTTTTAGCCTCCCTTTTCCTTTACCTGGGGAACTCTTTACAGCTAAAGCAAGCAGAGAACAGCCACCAAGAGGGACTTGATAGCTAACTGGCTGGCCGGGTGTTCATGAAAGGGAGCTTCCCCCCCCCCCCCCATTTATTACACTAACCTTCCCACGCGGCAGGTGTAACTGGGCCACTGAGTCCTGGGCACCACTTTACTGAGCCAGCGACAGGCTGGGGAGGGCGCTCAGGTCCGGGCTGGGGAGGCTGATTGCTAGGACGGAATTACACAGCTGGACGGCCCGGTTAGGCTCTGGGAACGTTAAGGGTTCAGGACGGGAGCTGAGGGAGGAAGGCAGGCAAGCAGGCAGCTAGCGCGGGGGGGGGTGTCTAAGGCGACTTGCTAAAAGGAAAATGCGACCTTGCGGCGGGAAGTGGGCCGAGCCTTCCCGCCCCAGCGCCGCGCCGGGGTCAAGAGCTGCCCGGCCGGGCTGCGGATGCCCTCAGAGCGCGGGGCAGGGCTCGCCGGCCTATGCCTTCGCTCAGGCCGCCCCCGCTGCGGGCGTCGGGACATCGCCCAGCCCCGCCCTAGCAGCGCTGTTGAGCCCCGGCCCGGCCCGGGTGTGTTGTGTGAGCCCCGCTCCAGACCCCTGACCTCGGCTCAGCAGCCCCGGCAGCCTCCACATCCCGGTCCCGAGTCCCGCCTCCCAGGCGGCACCGCGCGAGAGAGCACAGAGTGGAAACGTCAGGGGTGGAGGGGCCTCGGCAGAAACCATGGAGAAGGAAAGTGAGGACTAGAGGGGGCCAAATGAACCCATAGAGAGGCAGCGTGAAGGCTAGATGGGACACACCAGACAGGATGTGTGAAGGATAGAATACCCCTGAAACCATAAATAAGAGCTGTGTAGACTAGGGACCATATACCATAGAGAGGATATGGGAAGGCTAGACGGTGCCAAACCCGACCATAGAGAGGCAATAGCTAGGATAGACTAACCCGGAATCATAAAGGAGGCACACGTTAGAGGGGCCAAAGAGAGGAAATCCAGGGGGTGTAGGAGAGACAGACTCCTCGAGGGAACCTGCGGTTGCTGGCTGGCAGGGCCCCACTCACACGGAGACCAGCAACGTGTGGGCTGTGGAGGACTGGTGGGTGGCTCAGGCATGAGCCTGCTCACCCAGGTGACTGGTCACTGATAGGGTTGCTAACTTTCTAATGGCACAAAACCAAACACCCTAGCCCTGCCCCTTCTCTGAGGCCCCACCCTCTGCTCGTTGGATTCCCCCTCACTCACTTTCACTGGGCTGGGGCAGGGGGTTGGGGTGTGGGAGAAGGTGAGGGCTCTGGGGATGAGGGGTTTGGGGTGTAGGAGGGGGCTCAATTCAAGTCAGCTCTGTGTTTTTGGGGAGCCAGGGTGCAGTATATAGCCAGTCTGACTCATGAAAGACACCCACACCCCCAGTCTCTGCTTGAACCAAAACTGATCAGAGAAAAGGCTTACAGAGTGCAGTGAAGGGCCGTTGCGAGACACACCTAGACCCCCTCCTGGCAAGGATGACAAGATTAAGACATCTCCATTCGCATACAGAATGAAGAACAGCGATAACTCCCCTAGCCTCATCTACATGAAAGATGGGACAGAGATTGGCATAAAGAGTGAAGAATAGAGAACCACACTGAACTCTGGGACCAGAAAAGCAGGGATACACTGCATCATGGGAATTTCTGTTCCAGATGTTAATGAACCTACACCTGCACACACCCAGCTCAACAATTATCAGACCAATTCTAGTAATAAATCCTTGATGGATATCCAAAATACTGAAGCAGCTTAATTGCATTGTGAGCTCCCTGGAAGAAAACACCACCCATAGCCAAGAGTGATCAGCTCCTATTGTCTAGCCTAAAGAAAACCCTTAAGTCATCGGTTTATCCATAAACAAATCTGGTGTTCTCCCTTGAACCATTGTATTTTCTCTACAAAAACCCCTACCTATGCCCAAGTAAGTGTTCTGATGCATAGACTCAAACTCTATATCAGTTCCACTGGGACTCCATCTCCTGACTGATTGTGCTGGGGGCTCTGCCTGTCTTCTGCACTCAGGACCCTGAGCTACCACCATCATCTGGGAACCCCGACCAGTTCACACTTCAGGGAGTGATAGATCCTTTTTTCCCCTCTGTCTCTGTTTTCCTTTCTACCTCAGGTATTAACCTTTAATAATGTTATGTTGGTTTTGGCTCTCCTTGTGTAGTTATCACTATTATTCAATAAATAACTTTTATGGTTAAGCTGGTTGCTTCTCTCTCTCTCTGAACTTTACTCTTTTGTGGTTTTAGCTTCCCCCATTTACTCTGCAGCAACACTTCTTTTACCTGAGCTAAAGATCCTTGTAGTGCCCAAAAATACTGTGGGGTTTGCTCATCAAGTGGGTAACTACCAGTACAATTCGCAAAAAGAAAAGGAGTACTTGTGGCACCTTAGAGACTAACCAATCTATTTGAGCATAAGCTTTCATGAGCTACAGCTCACTTCATCGGATGCATACTGTGGAAAGTTTAGAAGATCTTATTATATACACACAAAGCATGAAAAAATACCTCCTCCCACCCCACTCTCCTGCTGGTAATAGCTTATCTAAAGTGATCACTCTCCTTACAATGTGTATGATAATCAAGGTGGGCCATTTCCAACACAAATCCAGGTTTTCTCACCGCCCCCCCCCCCCCACATAAACTCACTCTCCTGCTGGTAATAGCTTATCCAAAGTGATCACTCTCCTTACAATGTGTATGATAATCAAGGTGGGCCATTTCCAGCACAAATCCAGGGTTTAACAAGAACGTCTGAGGGGGGCGGGGTAGGAAAAAACAAGGGGAAATAGGCTACCTTGCATAATGACTAAGCCACTCCCAGTCTCTATTCAAGCCTAAGTTAATTGTATCCAATTTGCAAATGAATTCCAATTCAGCAGTTTCTCGCTGGAGTCTGGATTTGAAGGTTTTTTGTTGTAAAATAGCGACTTTCATGTCTGTAATCGCGTGACCAGAGAGATTGAAGTGTTCTCTGACTGGTTTATGAATGTGATAATTCTTGACATCTGATTTGTGTCCATTTACTCTTTTACGTAGAGACTGTCCAGTTTGACCAATGTACATGGCAGAGGGGCATTGCTGACACATGATGGCATATATCACATGGTGGATGTGCAGGTGAACGAGCCTCTGATAGTGTGGCTGATGAAATGGCCCAACTTGATTATCATACACATTGTAAGGAGAGTGATCACTTTAGATAAGCTATTACCAGCAGGAGAGTGGGGTGGGAGGAGGTATTTTTTCATGCTTTGTGTGTATATAATAAGATCTTCTAAACTTTCCACAGTATGCATCCGATGAAGTGAGCTGTAGCTCATGAAAGCTTATGCTCAGATAAATTGGTTAGTCTCTAAGGTGCCACAAGTACTCCTTTTCTTTTTGCGAATACAGACTAACACGGCTGTTACTCTGATACCAGTACAATTGTGACGTGAAAGTGGGATAGGGACGTGTTAAACCTGTGGCACATAAGGGTGGGGGGGCAGCTGAAAGTGCTGCTCAGCCCAGCCTATTGAGACGAGGGGCACATAAGGGTGACAGCTTGAAGGTGCTGTTTAAACCAGCCCATTGAGTACAGGAACATATAAGGGGATCAGCTTGAGAGTGCTGATTGACCCGGTCCGCTCAGACTTGCTCTGTTAGTGTGTGTGTGTGTGTCTTCATTTAGTTCGAGGGCTGGAGAAACCCAGTCCTGGGGAACCTAGGTCCTGCAGGATAGCTCCACTGGGAGGGAACTTGCAGAAGGAAGGAGTAGAGCTCCATATGAGAACACAAGTGACATAAGCAGTACATTAATAGAATTACAGAACCTCCCCACCCATTCCGAAGAGTAACCCTAATAAATGAGCATACCCCAAAGTAACGGGCATATCTGGTACCAGGCTCCAGACTTGGGGGTGGGGCTGAGGGATTTCGAGTGCAGGAGGGGGCTGTGGGTTGAGACAGGGGGTTGGGGTGTGGCACGGGGTGCAGGCTCTGGGCTGGGGATGAGGGGTTCAGGGTGTGTGAGGGGGCTCTGGGCTGGGGCAGGGAGTTGGGTTGTGTGTGCGGGGGGTGAGGGCTCTGGCTGGGGGTGCAGGCTCTGGGATGGGGCTGGGGATAAGGGGTTTGGAGTGCAGGAGGGGGCTCCGGGTTGGAGGGGTCAGGTCTGGGGCTGGGGGTTGGGGCGCTTGCTTACCTCGGTCGGCTCCAGGTCAGCGGAGCACTGGGGCTAAGGTGGGCTCCCTGCCTGTCCCGGCTCCGCACTGTGCCCCGGAAGCGGCCAGCAGTCTGGCTCCTAAGTGGAAGGGCCAGGAGGCTCTGCATGCTGCTTTTGCCTGCAGGCACTGCCCCACTCCACCCAGCTCCCTTTGGCCACGGTTCCTGGCCAATGGGA
The DNA here is from genome assembly GCF_965152275.1 of Natator depressus. NCBI lineage: Eukaryota > Metazoa > Chordata > Testudines > Cheloniidae > Natator > Natator depressus. The sequence goes on along the minus strand of NC_134241.1, from coordinate 40,044,884 downwards.
GTGCGAAGCCACTGTTTGGGGCAGGTGCAGCGCACGGAGTCCCATGGCCCCTTCCTAGGAGCCGGACCTGCTGGCCGTTTCTGGGGTGCAGTGCGGTGCCAGGATAATTAGGGACTAGCTTGCCTTAGACCCAAAGCACCACCGACCGGACTTTTAACGGCCTGGTCGGCAGTGCTGACCGAACCTGCCAAGGTCCCTTTTCAACTAGGCGTTCCAGTCAAAAACCAGATGCCTGGCAATCTTAGTCACTGATGGGTGCTATAGCAACAGCCAGGCCCGCTCCCGGTGGGCAGCGCCTTAGGTGGTGTCCTGCCTCTGGATGAGACACGGGTCCGGGGACACAGCTGCCCAGCAGCCTCTGAGTACGCATTGGCACTGGGGGCCTGAACCTCAGCCCCCCAGCTCCTCAGCACGGCCAGCCGGGCTCCGGAGCGAACATGGCCTGGTTGCGGCAGGCGGGCTCACAGGGCTGCTGCAGTGACTCAGCCCCTGTTGCTGGCACCGAACTCCTGGCCAAGTATAGTGCGAGAAACTGCTACCTGTAGGAATTTGTTACCTGTAGCAGTTACTCATATGTAAGGGATTGTAAAAAAAATCTGCTCTTGTAAAAAACTGCTATCTGATGTACCAAATTCCTACAGATAGCAGTTTCTCGCTATACTTGGCCAGGAGTGTAGTGCCAGCAGGAAGGTATGGGCGCTTCAGGGAAGGTGTGTCCTTGGGGAGGGTCTCTCCGCCTCCGGCCAGTGGCTGACTCTGCCCTGAAGCAGGAAAGATGTGTTATGTGGTTCAGTGAGGCCATGTACATTCACAGGGATGAGAACATCCCTGAATCCGGCCAATGCAACTCTAGTGGCCTTGTCAGCTCATGCTGGGAGTAGGGCCATAGTCCTCAGCGATAGTCTGCAGAGAGGGACTATCCTCTCTCTGCACAAGGAGGTGCGTGCAACAGGGGAGGCCTCCTGATTCATACTGAGAAAGGGCAATCGGCTAGTTATCTTAGGTGCCTGTACATGAATGTAAGAAGCCTGGGAAACAAGCAGGAAGAGTTGGAAGTCCTGGCACAATCAAGAAACTATAATATGATTGGAATAACAGAGACTTGGTGGGGTAACTCACATGATTGGAGCACTGTCATGGATGGGTATAAACCAGGGGCCTCAAACTCAGTTTACCTTAGGGCCAGTGCCAGTCCTCAAATCCTCCCAGTGGGCCAATAATGTCACGGAAGATAGTTTCACACCACCTCCCAGCCCATTTCCCACCCTTTTCCCTCGCTCCCTTGACCTCATGTCGCCCCGGCTGACTGTGCCCGGCGACTAGTGACGTTGCCTCCATGGCTGACTCTGCCCAGCAACCAATGATGCTGCCTCCATGGCTGACTCTGCCCAGCAACCAGTGATAGTATCTCTGTTCCTCTCCCCCAGCCAATGGGAGCTGCGGGAGGCGGTGCCTGTAGCAGACAGCTGGCAGCCTGGCTGCATAGGTCTCTGTGCGGGCAACAGCAGGGATAGGGAACTGCTTGCAGGGAGCGGAGCTGCCCGAGGTGAATGACAGGTTGCCGAGTGCAACCCCTGGGAGGGTCCAAGGAGCAGCAGGATGGAGCAACGTTGTGGGGAGGAACATGTGAATCTCTCCTGCCCACTTCTCTCCCGTCCCACCCCACCTCAGCCAGCAGCCGTGAGGGCCGGATGAAAGAACTTTTAAAAAAGTTTCCGCGGGCCACATTACGGAGGTTTTTGGGCCGCAGATGGCCTGCGGGCCGGGACTTTGAGTCCCCTGGTATAAACGGTTCAGGAAGGACAGGAGGGGGAGAAAAGGTGGAGGAGTTGCACTGTATGTAAGAGAGCAGTATGATTGCTCAGAGCTCCAGTGTTAAACTGGAGAAAAGCCTGTTGACAGTCTTTGGGTTAAGTTTAGAGGCAAGAGCAACAGGGATGATATTGTGGTGGGCTATAGACCACCAGCCCAGGAGGATGAGGTAGACGAGGCTTTCTTCAGACACTTACAGAGGTTTCTAGATCACACATCCTGGTTCTCATGGGGGACTTCAATCACCCTGATATCTGCTGGGAGAGCAATACAGCAGTGCACAGACAATGCAGGAAGTTTTTGGAGAGTGTTGGGGACAACTTCCTGGTGCAAGTGCTGGAGGAACCAACTAGGGGCCATGCTTCTCTTGACCTGCTGCTCACAAACATGGAAGAACTGGTAGTGGAAGTAGAAGTTGATGGCAATCCTGGGCAGCAGTGACCATGAGATGGTCAAATTCAGGATCTTGACAAAAGGAAGAAAGGAGGGGCTGCAGAATACGGACGCTGGAGTTCAGAAAAGCAGACTTTGACTCCCTCAGGGAACTGATGGGCAGGATCCCCTGGCAGGCTAATATGAGAGGGAAAGGAGTCCAGGAGAGCTGGCTGTATTTTAAAGAAGCCTTATTGAGGGGGCAGGAACAAACTATCCCGATGTGCAAAAAGAATAGGAAATACCCCAGGCATATTTGGCTTAAGAGAGAAATCTTCAGTGAGCTTAAACACAAAGAGGAATCTTACAAGAAGTGGAAACTTGGACAGATGACTAGGGAGGAGTATAAAGACATTGCTCGAGCATGCAGGGGTGAAATCAGGAAGGCCAAAGCACAATTGCAGCTGCAGTTCGTAAGGGATGTGAAGAGTAACAAGAAGGGTTTCTACAGGTATGTTAGCAACAAGAAGGTGGTCAGGGAAAGTGTGGGACCCTTACTGAATGGGGAAGGCAACCTAGTGCCACATAATGTAGAAAAAGCTGAAGTACTCAATGCTTTTTTTTGCCTTGGTCTTCACAGACAAGGTCAGCTCCCAGACTGCTGCACTGGGCAGCACAGTATGGGGAGGAGATGAACAGCCCTGAGCAGAGAAAGAACAGGTTAAGGACTATTTAGTAAAGGTGGACATGCACAAGTCTATGGGGCCAGATGCAATGCATCTTAGGGTGCTGAGGGAGTTGGCTGATGTGATTGCAGAGCCACTGGCCAAGGGCAAGTCATGCCTGACCAACCTGATTGCCTTCTATGATGAGATAAGTGGCTCTGTGGATATGGGTAAAGCAGTGGACGTGATATACCTTGCTTTAGCAAAGCTTTTCATACAGTTTCCCACAGTATTCTTGCCAGCAAATTAAAGATGTATGGATTGGATGAATGGACTATAAAGTGGATAGAAAGCTGGCTAGATTGTCGGGATCAATGGGTAGCGATCAACGGCTCGATATCTAGTTGGCAGCTGGTATCAAGCGGAGTGCCCCAGAGGTTGGTCCTGGCGCCGGTTTTGTTCAACATCTTCATTAATGATCTGGATGATGGGATAGATTGTACCCTCAGCAAGTTTATGGATGACGCTAAGCTGTGGGGAGAGGTAGATATGCTGGAGGGTAGGGATAGGGTCCAGAGTGACCTAGACAGATTGGAGGATTGGGCCAAAAGAAATCTGATGAGGTTCAACAAGGACAAGTGCAGAGTCCTGCTCTTAGGATGGAAGAATCCCAGGCACTGCTACAGGCTGGGGACCGACTGGCTAAGTGGCAGTTCTGCAGAAAAGTACCTGGGAATTACAGTGGACGAGAAGCTGGATATGAGTCAACAGTGTGCCCATGTTGCCAAGAAGGCTAACAGCATAAATTAGTAGGAGCATTGTCAGCAGATCGAAGGAAATTATTATTCCCCTCTATTTGGCACTGGTGAGGCCACATCTGGAGTATTGCATCTAGTTTTGGGCCCCCCACTACAGAAAGGATTTGGACAAATTGGAGGGAGTCCAGCAGAGTGCAACAAAAATGATTAGGGGTCTGGGGCACATGATTTATGAGGAGTGGCTGCGGGAACTGGGATTGTTTAGTCTGCAGAAGAGAAGAGTGAGGGGGGATTTGATAGCTGCCTTCAAGTACCTGAAGGGGAATTCCAAAGTGGATGGAGCTCGGCTGTTCTCAGTGATGGCAGATGACAGAACAAGAAGCAATGGTCTCAAGTTGCAGTGGGGGAGGTCTAAGTTGGATATTAGGAAACACTATTTCACTAGGAGGGTGGTGAAGCACTGGAATGGGTTACCTAGGGAGGTGGTGGAATCGCCGTCCTTAGAAGTTTTTAAGGCCCGGCTTGATAAAGCCCTGGCTGGGATGATTTAGTTGGTGTTGGTCCTGCTTTGAGCAGAGGATTGGACTAGATGAACTCCTGAGGTCTCTTCTAACCGTTCTATTACCAGCAGGAGAGTGAGTTTGTGTGGGGGGGGGGGGGTGAGAAAACCTGGATTTGTGCTGGAAATGGCCCAACTTTATTATCATACACATTGTAAGGAGAGTGATCACTTTAGATAAGCTATTACCAGCAGGAGAGTGGGGTGGGAGGAGGTATTTTTTCATGCTTTATGTGTATATAATAAGATCTTCTACACTTTCCAAAGTATGCATCCGATGAAGTGAGCTGTAGCTCACGAAAGCTTATGCTCAAATAAATTGGTTAGTCTCTAAGGTGCCACAAGTACTCCTTTTCTTTTTGCGAATACAGACTAACACGGCTGTTACTATGAAACTCTTCTAACCGTAATCTTCTATGATTCTGTAATTCTATTCCTTGGTCGGTGGTGCTTATAGTGGTCATCCTTCTAGTTTAAACCATGCAGCTCCGTTTCCCAAGGTTCAAAGGGGAAAATGGACATTTCTAGGGATAACAAGGGTATCCAGAGTTAGAAGAGTTAATGCTAATGTGTGGCTTGCAGGAGCTTCATGCTTCAGATCTTAAGACATCTCTAACTACTCAGGATTAGGAGTTTCTTATCCCTTCCTCTGAAGCTTCTGGTGCTTGACACTGTCAGACATGGGATGCTGGGTTAGATAGACCCTAGTCTGAGCCAGTCTGGTAGTTCCTATGTTCCCTAAAATCCTGTGGGTCTGAATGTTTAATTTGCATGCATGGAGTAGCTACTACAGTTCTTACATTAAATACATGGTGACCTCATAGCTTCTGCGTGGCCCTGGCTCAGATCACACACAAACACTATCGACTCAGACCATATTGGCAGTGTGCGCCAGATATGCATAGTTTGGGCCACAAGTCATTATTTGTAGAACCCTGTCCCAGGAGGTAGCCTTGAGTCTGTAAAGAGCTCATTAGCTGTTGCTTCTTGCTCATGTGCTTTTCTCTTAGGTGCTCCTGCTCTTTCCTGGCTTTTAGAAGTTGTTTCTATATACTTCTTTCTTGCTTCTGTCAAAGTCAGATTCAGGACTCACATAATTTGTCAGACTCTCTGTTTATTAGCAAAGCGCTTTGCCAGTGCACCCAGATATATGTGAGCCCCCTGCAAAAGCTCAGTCTAACTTATTTATACAGAAGCCAAAGCCAATTTAACATAGGAGACAAAAGGAAGCAGAAACTGACAAATATACATACATATCTTATTTGCCGTTTACCAATCTCCTAGCTCAGTAGGAGCTCTAAGTTAATTAGTTTGAGGACCCATTGTCTCACACTCCTTAATGTTTCTCTTCCTGACAACTATATTTCAACAAACCCTTCAAGTAGCATTTCTTTAATGAATTATAATTTCAATATAATTCATTCTACTTTCACAATCCCTCCTTTTGGTCAAGCTACGCAATGACCAACAATTACTGGGTTCCACATATCAATCGTTCTTTATCTCTTTGTTCATCAGTGATATTTAAAATCATCAAATTAGCACTCTGGTTTGGGGCAGCTATCTGTGAAGCATGCCTGACACAATTTTGGATACAACAGGAAAGTAACTGAAAACATACAAAAAATATTAGGATTCCAAACAGGAGAGTTAGGGCTCCCTGAAACAACCAGTTTCCTATGCCAGAGAAATTGAAAAGGTTACTTACCACTTCCATAAAGAACTTGGTTCTTCGTGGGGAAGATATGCAATTTGTTCTAAGTGGCTAGCACGATCTATTACCTCATTGGTGTTGTCTGGTATATACACACAGCAGTCTTTTCCAATGAGAGCACAAGTCCCTCCTTTTGCCGCCAGCACTATGTCCAATGCCTGATGGTTTTGGAGGGCCATCTGTCGGATTGCCCCTGTTTCTTTGGCCAGGGCTCTTAAACTTTCTCCAGTTTCATTTGCCATTATTTCAATTACTGCTTGTAACCTTAGGAGCTTTTTGCATGGTGTATTACTCCCCCTAATGGTATGAAGGAACCGCCAATGGCCTCTTCCCAGGTTAAGAGGCTTATGTTATTTACATACCATTGGGCATCTGTTAAGTCCCTTCTTTTTCGCCTGAATTTGTGGAGGCGTTCTCGAGGGAAAGTTCCTAGCACTCGGAATTGTGGGAAGAGTCGGGCAGGATGACAGATTCCTGACCAATTAGCTGGTAGTGCGGTATAAGCTCTGGTCCCGCACACCCAGTGATGGCCTATTAAGGCCGGGAAGGGTCGGTTGCACCCATTTGTCATATAGGTGTTTGCAAAGGAGGAGTAGTATCCCCCAAAGGGTACAGCGTAATTCTCCTTACGAGGAGTGGTGTTATTTGCATGACTGTAGGGGGAACATGAGATTGATTTCTCTGTTTGAATTCATATCTCCATACCCGGCCCGCCACTTTTAGTTTTGTTTGAATAATCCCATACACCATTGGCCACAATATGCTGAAGGCAACGGTTTTTCCCCAGATCCAGCCCTGTCCCATTACACACCCAACACCAATGACCTTTTCCCTCCACCACACTTATCCATTTAGATGCATTTATTCCCACCGCTTCCCAAGTGTCATTGCTGTTCCATATTTTGTTAAACGGACGAGGCCCTCCAGTGAGGTCTGGGGACTTGAGTGGGATAGCCAGGACAGGAACACCAGTTTGAGAGTGGGCTGGGATGTGGCTGCAGACCAAGCAATGAGAAATATTAAGGGTCTGAGCTATCCACACCTGCTGCTGGATAAAAGAATTGTCATCGTGGTCTCCCCAGGCCGTAAGATACCAGCAGCCGAGGAACAGCATCTTCTTCTGGCAACCCTTACGAGAGCGTAGATTGTAAGGTATTGCAGACTGTTCCTCTACGTCTTCTTCTGGAGTCAAAATTGACTCTGCGTTGTCCTGAGGTGATGATTGGTTCTCTGGGGATGGTGCCTTCTTACACTGTGAAGCATGTATCCACGCTGCGATGCCAGATAGTTTAACAGCCGTCTGTATAGTAAGCAGTTCCTGATGAGGACCCTTCCACCGGGGCTCCAAGGCGTGCTTTTGATAATGGCGCCGTACGTAGACCCAATCACCTGGCTCGAGGTTATGGCAAGCGTCGGAGGTGGGTTCCGTGGGCCAGGCGGCTCGAACCTGTGAATGGAAGTGACTTACAGCTTGCATTAGTCCCTTGCAATACTGAAGGAGCGCACTGTGAGTCAAGTTCAAATCTGGAAGGGGAGTAATGGTAGTCATAGCTCGCATAGGGTGTCCCATAACAATTTCAAAGGGACTTAATTTATGCCTTTGGGATGGAGTGGATCTCATGTCCATAAGGGCTAATGGTAAGGCTACTGGCCAGCTTAATCCTGTAGAGTCACAAATTTTAGCAAGCTTATTCTTAAGTACACCATTTCGTCTTTCAACTGCAATTTCACTCTGTGGGTGGTAGGGACAGTGCAACGGGTGTTTGATATGCAATATACGGTCCAGGTGTTGAACAAGTTGTCCAGTAAAATGTGTACCCTGATCACTGGACAGAGTAGCAGGAATTCCCTTGGCAGGCATAATATGATTTAACAAACATTTGGCAACAGACAGTGAGTCAGCCTTGCGACAAGGAAAGGCTTCAATCCAACCAGAGAATAAATATACCATAACAATATAAATTCATATTGTTGACACCTAGGCATTTTTACAAAATCAAGTTGCCAATGCAAGAACGGTGCTTGAGGCAGGCCCCAGAACCCCTGGGCCACTTTTACAAGTTTACCAATATTATGGCTTTGGCAAATGGTACAGGCTGCACAGTGGCAGGCTGCAAAAGAGCTAAAATCGGGGGGGAGTCACCATCCTGTCTTAGTTACAGCAGAGACCATCCCCTCCTTTCCGACATGCAAAACACCGTGTAGCAGGGCGGCCAGAGACGGGTAGAGTGAAAAGGGGGCTACAAAAGCACCAGTAGGTGAGCACCAAAAAGAATTGGGATGTAGAGAGCAACCCTGGGCAACCCAGGATTCTTGCTCGGTTTCTGGGGCAGAGTCTTGGAGCAGGGTGAGGTCAGTGAGGGACCAGGAGGGTAAGAGGAGAGCGGAGAGCAAGGGAATCAGACATTTCGACTAGGCGCGCTGCAGCAGCCACAGCACACAGGCAGGGGGGTAAGCCTTGGGCAACAGGGTCTAAAGTGGCAGAGAAATAATCCACTGGGCGGTTCTTTTCTCCGTGCATCTGAGTGAGAACTCCAAGTGCACACCTAGATTGTTTGTGGCAGAAAAGGGTAAAAGGCTTAGAATAGTCAGGCAGCCCTAAGGCAGGGGCAGAAGCCAAACCCTATTTGAGGGAAACAAAGGCAGAATTGGCCTCAGGGGGCCACGGCATGGGGTCAGGCACAGAGAATCGCGTGAATTCCTGGAGAGGTTTTGCAAGGGAGGCATATTGGGGAATCCATTGTCTGCAAAATCCAGCCATGCCTAAAAACTTCCGGACCTGGCGTGGGGAGCGGGGTCAGGGAAAGCTAAGGATAGCTTGGACGCGGGTGGGAGAAAGTGCACGGGAACCCTGGGAGAGGAGAAAGCCAAGGTATGTGACAGAAGTTTGACAGAGTTGTAGTTTAGAGCGAGAAGCTTTGTGACCCTTATTTGCTAGGGCAGTAAGGAGCACTAAAGAGTCAGTTTCAGAGGCAGACAATGAAGGGGGACAGAGGAGTAGATCATCTACATATTGGACTAGTGTGGACCTGGATGGGAAAACAAGGTCAGCAAGGTCTCGGGCTAATGCTTGGGAAAAATATGACGGGCTTTCAGTATACCCCTGAGGCAGTGTGGTCCATGTGTACTGTTGCCCCTTGTAAGAAAAGGCAAACAGGAACTGGGAGTCAGGGTGAACCGGGACAGAAAAGAAAGCAGAGCACAAATCAACAACAGTAAAACGAGTTGCATCTGGTGGGATAGAAGCCAGAATCTTTGAGAGGACAAGTTTTGATTCTGTCCACCTATGATTTGCCTCTTCCCACCACTGCATGTGTCATAAATATAAAGGGAAGGGTAAACCCCTCTAAATTCCCTCCTGGCCAGAGGAAAAATCCTCTCACCTGTAAAGGGTTAAGAAGCTAAAGGTAACCTCGCTGGCACCTGACCAAAATGACCAATGAGGAGACAAGATATTTCAAAAGCTGGGAGGAGGGAGAGAAACAAAGGGTCTGTGTCTGTCTGTATGCTGCTTTTGCTGGGGATAGAACAGGAATGGAGTCTTAGAACTTTAGTAAGTAATCTAGCTAGGTATGTGTTAGATTATGATTTCTTTAAATGGCTGAGAAAAGAATTGTGCTGAATAGAATGACTATTCCTGTCTGTGTATCTTTTTTGTAACTTAAGGTTTTGCCTAGAGGGATTCTCTATGTTTTGAATCTAATTACCCTGTAAGGTATCTACCATCCTGATTTTACAGAGGTGATTTCTTTACTTCTATTAAAAGTCTTCTTGTAAGAAAACTGAATGCTTTTTCATTGTTCTCAGATCCAAGGGTTTGGGTCTGTGGTCACCTATGCAAATTGGTGAGGATTTTTACCAAACCTTCCCCAGGAAGTGGGGTGCAAGGGTTGGGAGGATTTTGGGGGGAAAGACGTGTCCAAACTACGTTTCCCAGTAAACCCAGTTAGAGTTTGATGGTGGCAGTGGAGATCCAGGGACAAAGGATAAAATTAAAACTTCCCCAAGGTACAAATTAACCTTAGGAGGTTTTCATGCAGGTCCCCACATCTGTACCCTAGAGTTCAGAGTCGGGGAGGAACCTTGACAGCATGAAACAATCAACCTCTCCTTTTGCCAATTTAGTTTTAGGTTGGCCGAGTTTGTCTTTTAAGATGTCTACTCGGTGTTTGTCCCAAGATCCTAACAGTGGCCACTGAATTTTGGGATTCTCCTGAGTTAGCCTAGACCATTTTTCCAGAAATTTACAGGAGTCCGGACTCTTCCTAAAATACATAAAATGAGCCAGCGTTCCTTTAGGAAACTGTCCCGACTTAGACGTCTGGTTACCCATACAGGAGGACTTTACACACCAATCACACAAGAAGGAAAATTGGGTTCGTCAGAGCGATGCCCGGTGCAACACACAAAAGGAGCCCACAGGCTACTGCCTCAATCGCCCTTGCTTTCACACCAAGGGTTTTACCCAAGGCGCAGTGCGGCTGTGATTGTGCAGATTTCACTCACGCAGACCGTGGGGACAGGACCCCTTTGGTCAGCCAATCCCCGGACGGAGATGGCGCCCAGACTCAAACACACCACAGGGAGGACAGATAGACACAGAGACAAGACAGTCCTCAGTTTGGACAAAACACAGAAATAATTACCTGACCAGATTCCTGATGTCAGATCCCGGGATCCCTCCCAGAACAGAGTGGGAACCAACAGGTTCGATGGCGTAGACTTCACTGTGGTCATGCACCCTTCCGTTCTGGCGGAGGACCGCTCGGGCCAAATGCCCAGGTGCCGGCTTGCCACGGTCATCCTAAGAACAGTCAGGAGTCACGCGGCCCCAGTGAAGATGGTTGCCATCTCGGTGCAACCTCCAAATTGTCAAAGTGAGATTCAGGACTCACATAATTTGTCAGACCACTCTGTTTATTAGCAAAGCGCTTTGGTAATGCACCCAGATATACGTGAGCCCCCTGCAAAAGCTCAATCTAACTTATTTATACAGAAGCCAAAGCCTATTTAACATAGGAGACAAAAGGAAGCAGAAACTGACAAATATACATACATATCTTATTTGCATACTAACGTTTACCAATCTCCTAACTCAGTAGGAGCTCTAAGTTAATTAGTTTGAGGACCCATTGTCTCGCACTCCTTAATGTTTCTCTTCCTGACAACTATATTTCAACAAACCCTTCAAGTAGCATTTCTTTAATGAATTATAATTTCAATATAATTCATTCTACTTTCATACTTCCTTTTCAGTTGTTGCTGGTGAATATCCAGTTGAAATGACACCTTCTGTAGAGTCAGTGCTGCAGGCAGCCACCGTCATGATGCCCACACTGCTAGTACCCATTCACTATGCCACCGACTGCAACTCCAGAAAGTGTAGCGACAGGTGCTTCCCTCAGTGACTCGAAAGCAGAGCTTCCACAGGCTCCACAGCCAGCACCTGTCCCACTTGGGCTGCTGTAACGATGCTGCCTTTGGTGGGACACAACTGAGAGTATCAGTTGAGGACAAATTGCTTAGAGCAGGGCAGTCACAGCCCCAGGCTGGTGGTTCTCCACCTCTAAGGCACACCAAACCAGCCAAACAGAGAAGACTTTGGTCTCACCCCACTGGCTAACCATAAGTCATACAAACAGTTCCCTTAGACACTCAAGTTTCCCAGTATCAGCACCAGTGCTGACTCCAATCCACATAAGAAGTCTTCCTGGGGATGTTCAAGGTAGCATGTGAGCAATGCCTGCCACCTGCTAACTGAGTCAGGCATGGACATGTGACTTGCCCATGTGACTCCAAACTCCATCTTGCTGCTGTGATTTTCCACAGTAAGAACAAAGGGGTGACCTTCCACAGGGCAGAGAATATAAAAGGCCTGGAAACCCCTCCATTTTGTCTTCAATCCTGCTTCTTACTTTTGGAGGAACCTTGCTGCAAACTGAAGCTCTGAAGAAAGGACTGAATGACCCATCCCAGCTGTGGATGTACTCCAGAGACTTGATTTGAACCTGCAGTTTATTCCATCACTGCTACAATCCTGAACGAAGAACTTTGCCATTACTGTATGTAATTGATTCCATTTAACCAATTCTAGCTCTCATCTATATTTCTTTCTTTTTCTGAATAAACCTTTAGATTTTAGATTCTAAAGGATTGGCAACAGCGTGATTTGTGGGTAAGATCTGACTTGTATATTGACCTGGGTCTGGAGCTTGGTCCTTTGGGATTGGGAGAACCTTTTTGTCTTTTACTGGGGTATTGGTTTTCATAACCATTCGTCCCCATAACGAGCTCCCAAGGTCCATTGTCAGTTAAGTGTTTCTTGACTGGGCACTCACTGAGAATAGTCCTTTCTCAAGAACCTGACCAAATGCTTCACTGAGGCTACTTAGAATCAAACACATTAAGATATAAGTAAATAGCCAATATTCATAACTTTAAATACAAAAATGATACACACATACAGACAACATAATCATAACCAGCAAATCATATCCTTGTCATAGACACCTCACTTGACAACCTTTGTACTATATTTGCTGCAAATATATAACAGTGGTTGCAACAGTGATCTATACGGTCACAGTTCATGTCAATAACATCAGAGGCACCATCACCTCAGAACCTAGTGACTAAGCACAGGCCTATTCTACCAGTCTGGAACAGGAGGCTATGTGGGGCATATGACACTGAACTTCCTAGAGGGGTGAGCTAATGGGGCATCCCCAGGGGGAGCACAGGGTGGAGTGGCCCAGCTGAAGATTCCCAGTGCCAGTGCTGGGTGGAGTGGCCATGCTGAAGATCCCTAGGGGTGGTGCCAGGCAGAGTAGCTGAACGGGGGAAGCGCAGGGCTGACACTGAGTTGATGGGATGGGGGTATTGATCTTTCCCATGCTGACATTGGAATGCTTTCACATATAGGTCTGTGAGGTGTCACTCCTACCCTTCGTCCAGCCTGCCAGACACTTGAGTCTCCATAGCCGAAGTCTGATTCCTACACAATGAAATCTCCATCACCTTGTCAAGGAGAGCCTGGGTACTGGGGTTGGCAGTGCTGCAGCGCCTTCCAAAGGTCACAGCATGGATGGGAAAGACCTGGATCTGCCTGAGAAGATGGATATTGAAGTCTCCTATGCTGGGGAAGAACTGGATCTGGAGGCTCTTGGGGATGTTATAGCCATCACTGAGGACAACGTAAATGTTAGAACAGAACAGGGACTTGGGTGCCTTTATCTCAGGGGCCTAGATATATTGATCTCAGTTGATATTTCCTCCAAGCAGGTTTAGGTATTTTTTGGCTGTTTAAACCATCTTCAGCTTTTTATCTCTCCCCCGAGTCCATGTTATGAGGTCCTACTCCTCTATAATACCATTGTTGCAAGTCTGCTGCAGCATAGTGTGATATTCCATTGGAGCATTCACCTCTCAATCTGAGCTAGCACCACAGTCACATAGTGATCCAGACAGGCAAACAGATGAGTGCTGTTTGCACTGTATCTTCCAGGAGCTCCAAACTCTACCTGGGAGTGTCCCAGATCATGGGTGTGGCAGGCAATTCCTGTTTCTCTAGGGAGAGACATGCCTAATGTAAACCCTGGGAAGTGTTATGCATGTCAAAGGACTCTTAAATAATGGGCCAGACACGAAGGAATTCTGGGGCTAAACAAAGTTAAGTGGGTTTCCTAGGAAATACATGGGGAGAGCGGGAATGCAAATTCCCCACCTCCAGAGCCAGAATTTTGAAACTACACCTTGAGGAGAGCAGCAGTTGTCTGACTGATTATCTATTCACAGTCTCTAATGGTCAAAGGCCCTAACTGAATAAAGGAGAAAATCACTTTTCATGGGTGTTCTTGTTCTGAGAAAAAGTTGTAGCCACTATTCCTGGGGGAATTCTGCATCAAAAAATTCAAAATTCTGTGCCAAAAAATACAAAATTCTGAAGCAAACAAAAACTGCAGAGGGAAAAGGGCGGGGCAGGCAAACTAAAGCTGGGGGCTGGGGCAAAAGGGGGGAACAAAGGGCTGCAAGGGGAGAGGGGAAGACTGCTGCAGGGAAGGGGGAGTGTCAGTACAAGGGTCAGCATGTGTGTTGGCTGCTGCTTGAGACCCAGATGGCGGCGAAAGGGTGTGGCAAGCAAGGCAAGCAGCTGAGTCCTTGAGGCAGGAGCTGAGGCAGATGGTAAATAGCCAGTGGGGGTGGTGGAGTGGGTGGTAGAGGGGGCAGTGACAGTAGTGGAGAGGAAAGGGGCGGGGACACAGATAGACTAGGGGGCAGGCTCCACGACACCCCGCTATGTCCTCACAAATACAGTCAAGACCCCCACCACAAGAGCACAGTTTGAAAGTTACTCAATCTTGAAGGCCCCCTCCACAGTGGTCCGCAGAGTCTCTGCGCGCTCCCCCAGTAGATGGCCCTCTTCTTCCTCCTCCTTGAGGCTCCTGCAGCTCCATTGGCAGTCCGGTGGCCAGCCAAGAAGGACCCCTTTCAGGTGGTGGTGTCCACAGCAGCAGTTGCAACGGCTGGGGCTGGGGTCCCTCACTCCCCGCCTCTGGGGAGCAGGCCAGCAGGCCCCCACAAGGGGCTGCAGCAGGAGCAGCAGCAACCAGGGGTTGTTGAGGGTCTACCAGCCAGCAACCAGGTAGCAGAGAAGCGAGTGGGGCCTGGCCCAGACAAGGAAGTAGCTGGAGCAACAACAGCAGCAGCAAGGGCCCAGGGCCTAGCACTTATTGGAAAACCCGGAGGTGGGTGAGCACAAGCCTGCCCACTTCTAAAGGCCCCTCCCCCAGCCTAGCAGGAGGGACCACTGGACCCAGGAACCGAATGAATACGGGGGACAACTAATGAAAAACAGGGATCGGAGTGATGGTCACAGGTTCAAAACAAGGGTACTGGATGGGGACACCAAGCAGAGGACCCCGGACAGCGCCCACTGCTCCTCAAAGGTATCTGTGGAGCCAGCAGACGCTGCCCAGTGGAACTCTGCCTGGAGACATGAGACTAGGGAGGAGTGGAAATAGGCTCCACAGTCGCAGAGCACCCCCTCGTCCAACATCTTCCTCATGGTGTTATAGATGGTGACTTTAGCTAGACCCAGGAGGAGGCTGATGAGGAGGTCTCGCGACTTTGTGGGACCTCAGATAGCGTGTGCGAAAATGAACAGGTGCGGGGAAAAGTGCAGCCAGAACCTCAACAAGAGGTTCTGGAGGAGCCGGAATAGGAGCTGCAACCTGGCTCATTCGAGGTAAGCGTGGGTCAGGTTCTCCCTCACACCACAGAAGATACATGCACGTACTCACGGCTCCATGAAGGAGTCACCAACCAATGTCCCCGGCAGGCTTTGGGACCAAGGTGGAATAAAGGCTGGCCAACCGGCGCTCCTCACCTTCCACAGGTGGTAAATAGTCCCTCCACTTGGTGTCGGGGCGGGATGAGAGGGTGAGGAAATGCAACGTGTGGAGCACGAGCATGTAGAGTTGGTCCCTGGGCATGGTTTGGAAGTGAACCAGCCGCAGGGTGCGCAGCTGGCTTGGAGTATGGGAGCGGGAAAGCCGGGGGGGAAGGGGGGCTCGCGGAACAGGGGCCTGATAAAAAGGTCCGGAGGGCCCGGGGTGAGGGGTGGGTGGGGAGCACCCTCTCGCAGGGCCTGCCGTAGGAAGACAAGAGAAGGGGGCGGCAACGCAGTGCCCACCTCCTGGAGTACGTGCAGGGGGGTCAGAAGGGCGGAGAGCCCCATGTGCCGACCAAGCGCATGGGAATCCACCCAGTCCCCCCTGTTGTAGTCCAGGAGGTCTCTGACCCTGGTAATTTCTGCCAGGACCAACCTCCGGCGCACCGAGGGAGACTCCGCCACCTGCACACGTATATTGGGGTTGTATAGCCAGGGCTCCGTGAGGAGGTCCGCCCCCTCGGTGGCCACAACAGACTTGGTCGCCGAAAGGAGCTTCCAGGTCTGAAGGAGGTCCTGGTAGAAGACCGGCAGCTCTGAGAGGTCTCGCAGAAGACCCCTCGGGTGAAGAAAAAAGAGCTGCCGGTCGTATCAGAGCCCTTGGAGGCAATGGAGAAAGGCAAGCGCCACAGGGAATTTTTTTTTCTATTTACTGTTCACTGTCTACAGTTAATCCCCTCTGCTGGCTGCGTGCTTACACTGCAGAATGCAAAATCACTCCTTTGGCTGTATTCAGTCTCCCTCTGCTGGCTATAGACCCTCAGTACAGGCTAAAGCTCGCTCTCTCTCTCTCTCTCTCGCTCCTCCCCCTTCCCCTGCTTTTTTGAACAGCTCTGGCAGTAACTGAAGAACCATTCTCCTTTGTTCTATC
This sequence comes from Natator depressus, assembly GCF_965152275.1. NCBI lineage: Eukaryota > Metazoa > Chordata > Testudines > Cheloniidae > Natator > Natator depressus. The sequence continues at coordinate 40,028,685 of NC_134241.1, read as the reverse complement.
TTTATCTGCCTACTTCCCCTCTCTTACTAGCTGCTTCATGATGCACCTGAAGCAAAATGCAGCTGCAGTCTGCACCTTCTGTTTCTAGGTGAACTTTTTTACTTATTTATTGAAAGCAGGGTCTGAATGAGCTCTCCTGACAGCTACCTGGGAGGACTTCAGGAGCAAACTCTATTTACATGAAGACACCTACTCTGCATAGGTATCTAGCAGACAGAAGCTGTGTTCCTTGAAGTGATCAACTTTGGCTAGTGTTGGGTACACTTTAGTACTGAATGCAGGGGTAGTGAAATGTTGTTGTCTTTACTGTATGATAAAGGGGAGCAGAACTGTGCTGAGCCTGTCCTGATTGAGGTGTAACCCTCAGCGGAAAGAAATTCACTAAGCCCTGGTCTACACTATGGGGTTAGGTCGAATTTAGCCGTGTTAGGTCAATTTTAAAATGAATGTGTCTACACAACTAATCCCGTTCTGTCGACCTAAAAGGCTCTTAAAATTGACTTCTGTACTTCTCTCCGGCGAGGGGAGTAGAGCTAAAATCGACCTTGCTGGGTCAAATTTAGGGTAGTACAGATGTAATTTGACAGTATTGGCCTCCGGGAGCTATCCCAGGGTGGTCTAATGTGACTGCTCTGGACAGCACTTTGAACTCCAATGCACTAGCCAGGTACACAAGAAAAGCCCCGGGAAATTTTGAATTTCATTTCCTGTTTGGTCAGCGTGGCAAGCTCAGCAGCACAGGTGACCATGCAGTCCCCCCAGAATTGTAAACGAGCTCCAGCATGGAGTGAATGGGAGACACTGGATCTGATTGCAGTATGGGGAGAAGAATCTGTGAAGGCCAAACTCCAATCAGAAAGAAATGCTAATATATATGCCAAAATTGGACAGGGCATGGTGGAGAGAGGCTACAACAGGGACACACAGCAGTGCCATATGAAAGTTAAGGAGCTCAGGCAAGCCTACCAAAAGACAAAGGAGGAAAATGGTCACTCCAGGTCAGAGTCCCATACATGCCACTTCTATGATCAGCTGCATGGCCTTCTAGGGGGGACCCTACCACTACCCCACTACTGTCCATAGACACCTGCAAGGGGGGAGTCTCACGCAACAGGGAGGAGGATTTTGTGGATGAGGAAGAGGAGGAGGAGGAGAATGCGCAGCTGGCAAGCGATGAAGCCATTCTCCCCGGCAGCCAGGACTTTTTCATCACCCTGGAGCCAATACCCTCCCAAGGCGGGATCCCCGACACTGAAGCCAGAGAAGGCATCTCTGGTGAGTGCACATTTGTAACTACAGTACAGGGTTTAAAAGCAATAGTGTTTAATGTTTGATTTGCCCTGAAGAATTGGGATGCATTCGTGGCCAATACAGCTACTGGAAAAGTCTGTTAACGTGTCTGGGGATGGAGCAGGAATCCTCCAGGGACATCTCCAGGAAGCTCTCCTGGAGGTACTCTGAAAGCCTTTGCAGAAGGTTTCTGGGGAGGGCTGCCTTATTTTGTTCTCCATGGTAGGACACTTTACCACGCCAAGCCAGTAGCAAGTAGTCTGGAATCATTGCAGCACAAAGCATGGCAGCGAATGGTCCTGGGTTTTGGTCGCATTCAAGCAACATTTGGTCTATATCTTTCTGTGTTAGCCTCAGGAGAGTGATATAATTCATGGCCACCTGGTTGAAATAGTGGAATTTTTGTAAGGGAACAGTAAAAGGACCCTGTTCGTGCTGGGATGTTTGCACTTGGCGAAAAGGGATCATCCCGGAGAATAGCCACGTGGTGGGGTGGGGGGAGGTGTGTGCTGCACATCCACCCGAAAACCACAGCCCCTCCTTTTAAATGTGAAACCCAACTGGCATTGCTTGCTATGGGAAAGGAGGGCGCTGCAGTTTGAAACTATTCCCACATGTTATGAAAGCGTAAGAAGCCAACCCCGCATACCCATTGGCTTACCATGGCTGCCTAGAGACCAAATTCTGTTGTCCAGCCGTGTGTGATGTGTCACCATACTGGCAGGCGCTCAATATAAAAAGCAAAATGCGACCTTGTACCTAAAGCACATGTGCTGTCTGCTGTGAATTGCTTGATTCACTGTGAAAGAGTCTCCCTTTTGTTCTCAGAAATGTATTATCTTAAATTTTACTCTCCCTTTTTATCCCCGCACAGGTGCAAATGTTTCTATGCTCCCCCTATCATCTCCGTCCCTGATGTTATCGCAGATTAGAAGGCAAAAAAAAACCCCACTCGCGATGATATGTTTTCTGAGCTCATGCAGTCCTCCCGCACTGATAGGCCACAGCTTAATGCATGGAGGCATTCAGTGGCAGAGGCCAGGAAAGCATTAAGTGACCGCGATGAGCAGAGGCAGGAGGCGATGTTGAGGCTAATGGGGGAGCAAACGGACATGATGAGGTGTCTGGTGGAACTACAGGAAAGCCAACAAGAGCACAGACCCCCGCTGCAGCCATTGTATAACCGCCTGCCCTCCTCCCCAAGTTCCATATCCTCCTCACACAGATGCCCAAGAATGCCGGGGGGCGGGGAGGCTCCGGGCACCCAGCCACTCCACTCCAGAGGATGGCCCAAGCAACAGAAGGCTGTCATTCAAACAGTTTTGATTTATAGTGTGGCTACAATAAGCTATGTGGTCTTGTCCTTACCTCCTCCCCAACCCCACCACACCTGGGCTACCTTGTCAGTTATCTCACTTTTTTTTAATTAATAAAAAAAGAATGCATGGTTTCAAAACAATAGTTACTTTATTTCCTTTGCCAGCTGTGATTGAAGTGGGGAGGGTGGTTGGCTTACAGGGAATTAAAATCAGCAAAGGGGGCAGGTTTGCAGCAAGGAGAAACACACACAACTGTCACATTGTAGCCTGGCCAGTCATGAAACTGGTTTTCAAAGTCTCTCTGATACGCAGCGTGCCTAGCTGTGCTCTTCTAATCGTCCTGGTGTCTGGCTGCTCAAAATCAGCCTCCAGGCGATTTGACTCAACATCCGACCCTGCCATAAACTTCTCCCCCTTACTCTCACAGATATTATGGAGCACACAGCAAGCAGCAATAACAATGGGAATGTTGGCTGTGCTGAGGTCTAACCTAGTCAGCAAACAGTGCCAGCGAGCTTTTAAACATCCAAATGCACATTCTACCACCATTCTGCACTTGCTCAGCCTATAGTTGAATTGCTCCTTACTACTGTCCAGGCTGCCTGTGTACAGCTTCATGAGCCATGGGAGCAAGGGGTAGGCTGGGTCCCCAAGGATAACTATTGGCATTTCAACATCCCCAGTGGTAATTTTCTGGCCTGGGAAGTAAGTCCCTTCTTGCAGCTGCTCGAACAGCCCAGAGTTCCTGAAGATGCGAGCGTCATGCACCTTTCCCGGCCGTCCCACGTTGATGTCGGTGAAACATCCCTTGTGATCCACCAGTACTTGCAGCACCATTGAGAAGTACCCCTTGCGGTTTACGTACTGGTTGGCAAGGTGGTCCGATGCCAAGATAGACGGAACACACATCCCTATCGCCCCACCACAGTTAGGAAACCCCATTGCAGCAAAGCCATCCAATATGACCTGCACATTTCCTAGAGTCACTACCCTTGATAACATAACATCAGTGATTGCATTGGCTACTTGGATCACAGCAGTCCCCACAGTAGATTTGCCCACTCTAAATTGATTCCTGACTGACTGGTAGTAGTCAGGCATTGCAAGCTTCCACAGGGCTATCACCACTTGCTTCTCAACTGTCAAGGCAGCTCTCATCTTGGTATTCCTCCACTTCAGGGTGGGGGAAAGCAACTCACAAAGTTCAAGGAAAATGGCCTTACACATGCAAAAGTTTCACATGCCACTGTGAATCATCCCATACCTGCAACACTATGCGGTCCCACCGGTCTGTGCTTGTTTGCCAGGCCCAGAATCGGTATTCCACTGTATCAACCAGCCCCACTGCTGCCATGATGCCCCAATTGCTACAGGCCGTGGTTTCAGGAATGTCTGTATCCATGTCCTCCTCACAATCGACCTCATGCTGGCATCTCTTAGCCAGGTTCTGTACATACTGCAGGATAATGTGCGAGGTATTTACTATGCTAACAGCGGCAACAATGAGCTAAGTGGGCTCCATGCTTGCCATGCTATGGCGTCTGCATGGGTAACCCAGGAAAAAAGGTGCAAAACGATTGTCTGCCGTTGCTTTCATGGAGGGAGGGAGGGAAGACTGATGTCATGTACCCAAAACCACCCGTGACAATGTTTTTCCCCATCAGGCACTGGGAGCTTAACCCAGAATTCCAATGGGCAGCAGAGACTGCAGTAACTGTGGGATAGCTACCCACAGTGCACCGCTCCGTGAGTTGACGCTAGCCACGGTATTTAGGACGCACTCCGTCAACTTAATGTGCTTAGTGGGGACATACACAATCAGCTGTATAAAATTGATTTCTAAAGATTGATTTCTATAAAATTGACCTAATTTCGTAGTGTAGACATACCCTAAACCTGGGGTTTGAATGCCAGATCCCTGTGAAAGTAAGAGGAGATCCGGTGTCCCAACCAGGAGGTGTAGTCTCTGCCTAAGAGTCCCTGGTCTGGCCTAACCTGTTCCTTTCCCTTGTTCAAAGATAGAGCTAAACAGACACTATTGGGAGTTTTTTGTTATGTTAAGTGCTCATTAGAGCTGAAATCACTTGTGGAGGGACAGTATTTCTGCCCAGCCTGCCTCAAGTTCCCCCACTAAGAGCTGAAAATTGCTAAGAGTTGGGTGAAACCTTAAGAGACTGACCTGCAGAGGTCCCAGCAGAGAGGCAGGTGACTGGTGAGCAGGCAGCTGGTGGGCTGGCCAGCCAGAGCAAGTGCACAGATGGTGGAGCAAGCAAGGTGCCTTCTTCCCCGGGTGGGAGGTGAACTCACACAGATGCACCTCTGAACCCTGGATCCTCACTGACAAAGCACAACGACTGTGAGTGGGGTATGGTGAGGGAGCAGAGAGGGGCACAGTAAAGGAATTTTTGGTTGTAGAACTCAAGAACATGAGACAGAAGGCACTGCCCCACGCACGCTGGGGTGGGCGTCCTGCTCACGGCTTTATGATTATGAATCCTGCTTGTGACATTTTCCCAAAGTAATGTCGGGTGACTTCCCTCCTTTCATTAACATTTTCTTTTCTACATTCAGACTCTGTGCTTTTGAGTGAGGAAGTATTGCCTCTCAGAAGTGCCCGGGGTGGTGTATAATTTTCCCAGGTTACTGGGTGGGGGGGTCAAGCCAGTTTTTTGTTGTATTGTTGAAGAGGAACCCCTAGATATTGAACCCAGCCCTGGTTGCTGCTGACTCCTGGCAGAAAGGTTACATTATTATTATTAGGTTTTGGAATTAATTGAGAAACTTAAAAGTAACAAGTCACTGGGACCAGATGGCATTCACCCAAGAGTTCTCAAAGAACTCAAATGTGAAATTGCAGAACTATTAACTATAATTTGTAACCTGTCCTTTAAATCAGCTACTGTACCCAATGACTGAAAGATAGCTAATGTAACGCCAATATTTAAGAAGGGCTCTAGAGGTGATCCTGGCAATTACAGACCGGTAAGTCTAACGTCAGTACCGGGCAAATTAGTTGAAACAATAGTAAAGAATAAAATTGTCAGACACATAGAAGAACATAAATTGTTGCCCAAAAGTCAACATGGTTTCTGTAAAGGGAGATCATGTCTTACTAATCTATTAGAGTTCTCTGAGGGGGTCAAACAAACATGTGGACAAGGGGGATCCAGGGGACATAGTATACTTAGATTTCCAGAAAGCCTTTGACAAGGTCCCTCACCAAAGGCTTTTATGTAAATTAAGTTGTCATGGGATAAGAGGGAAGATCCTTTCATGGATTGAGAACTGGTTAAAAGACAGGGAACAAAGGGTAGGAATAAATGGTAAATTATCAGAATGGAGAGGGGTAACTAGTGGTGTTCCCCAAGGGTCAGTCCTAGGACCAATCCTATTCAACTTCTTCATAAATGATCTGGAGAAAGGGGTAAACAGTGAGGTGGCAAAGTTTGCAGATGCTACTAAACTGCTCAAGATAGTTAAGACCAAAGCAGACTGTGAAGAACTTCAAAAAGATCTCACAAAACTAAGTGATTGGGCAACAAAATGGCAAATGAAATTTAATGTGGATAAATGTAAAGTAATGCACATTGGAAAAAATAACCCCAACTATATATACACAATATGATGGGGGCTAATTTAGGTACGACTAATCAGGAAAGAGATCTAGGAGTCATCCTGGATAGTTCTCTGAAGACGTCCATGCAGTGTGCAGCAGCAGTCAAAAAGGCAAACAGGATGTTAGGAATCATTAAAAAAGGGCTAGAGAATAAGATGGAGAATATCTTATTGCCCTTATATAAATCCATGGTACGTCTACATCTTGAATACTGCATACAGATGTGGTCCCCTCATCTCAAAAAAGATATACTGGCATTAGAAAAGGTTCAGAAAAGGGCAGCTAAAATGATTAGGGGTTTGGAACTGATCCCATATGAGGAGAGATTAAAGAGACTAGAACTTTTCAGCTTGGAAAAGAGGAGACTAAGGGGGGATATGATAGAGGTATATAAAATCATGAGTGGTTTGGAGAAAGTGAATAAGAAAAAGTGATTCTCTTGTTCCCATAATATAAGAACTAGGAACCACCAAATGAAATTAATGGGTAGCATGTTTAAAACAAATAAAAGGAAGTTCTTCTTCACTCAGCGCACAGTCAACCTGTGGAACTCCTTGCCTGAGGAGGCAGTGAAGGCTAGGACTATAACAGGGTTTAAAAGAGAACTGGATAAATTCATGGAGGTTAAGTTCATTAATGACTATTAGCCAGGATGGGTAAGGAATGGTGTCCCTAGCCTCTGTTTGTCAGAGGGTGGAGATGGATGGCAGGAGAGAGATCACTTGATCATTACCTGTTAGGTTCACTCCCTCTGGGGCACCTGGCATTGGCCACTGACAGCAGACAGGATACTGGTCTGGATGGACCTTTGGTCTGACCCAGTATGGCCATTTTTATGTTCTTGGTGTCTCAAATTGGGCGCCCAGAATCAGAGGATATATTTGACTGGAATCCTTCTGACCCTTAGTTCCCCATCTGTATAATGGAATCATAATACCCTGCCATCTCACAAGAGTGGTCTGAAGATATGTTAATTAATGTTTGTGAAGTTCTCAGATACTATAGTGATGAGGTTCTATTAAAAAAAAAACAAGAGAGGAAATTAATAATTTTGTCTTCCAAATAGGGTTTAAATAATGCCTAGGGCCCCGCATTGAAAAATGAGGGGAAAACAAATGATTCAATAGCTGCTCATTATTATGATTACAAATCATGTTTATTATGGAAATCATAGAATATTAGGGTTGGAAGAGACCTCAGGAGGTCATCTAGTCCAATCCGCTGCTCAAAGAAGGACCAACACCAACTAAATCATCCCAGCCAAGGCTTTGTCAAGCCAGGCTTTAAAAACCTCTTAGGACAGAGATTCCACCACCTTCCTAGATAACCCATTCCAGTGTTTCACCACCCGCCTAGTAAAATAGTGTTCCCTAATATCTAACCTAGATCTCCCCCACTGCAACTTGAGGCCATTGCTTCTTGTTCTGTCATCTGCCACCACTGAGAACAGCCTAGCTCCATCTTCTTTGGAACCCCCCTTCAGTTAGTTGAAGGCTGCTATCAAATCCCCCTCACTCTTCTCTTCTGCAGACTAAATAACCCCAGTTCCCTCAGCCTCTCCTCTTAAGTCATGTGCCCCAGCCCCCTAATCATTTTTGTTGCTTTCCTCTGGACTGTCTACAATTTGTACATATCCTTTCTGTAGTGGGAGGCCCAAAACTGGATGTAATACTCCAGATGTGACCTCACCAGTGCGAATAAAGGGGAATAATCACTTCCCTCATCTGCTGGCAATGCTTCTACTAATGCATCCCAATATGCCATTAGCCTTCTTGGCCACAAGGGCACGCTGTTGACTCATATCCAGTTTCTCGTCCACTGTAATCCCCAGGTACTTTTCTGCAGAACTGCCGCTTAGCCAGTTGGTCCTCAGCCTATAGCAGTGCCTGGGATTCATCTGTCCTAAGTGCAGGACTCTGCACTTGTCCTTGTTGAACCTCATCAGATTTCTTTTGGCCCAATCCTCCAATCTGTCTAGGTCACTCTGGACCCTATCCCTACCCTCAAGCATATCTACCTCTCCCCCTAGCTTAGTGTCATCCACGAAGTTCCTGAGGGTGCAATCCATCCCATCATCCAGATCATTAATGAAGATGTTGAACAAAACCAGCCCCAGGAATGCCCCCTGGGGCACTCCGCTTGATACCATTTGCCAACTAGACATCAAGCAGTTGATCATTACCCATTGAGTCTGACAATCTAGTCAGCTTTCTATCCACCTTATAGTCCATTCATCAAATCCATACTTCTTTTACTTGCTGGCAAGAATACCATGGGAGACCGTATCAAAAGCTTTGCTAAAGTCAAGGTATATCACATCCACTGCTTTCCCCATGTCCACAGAACCAGTTACTTCATCATAGAAGACAATCAGGTTGGTCAGGCATGACTTGCCCTTGGTGAATCTATGTTGACTGTTCCTGATCACCTTCCTCTCTTCCCAGTGCTTCAAAATGGTTTCCTTGAAGACCTGCTCCATGATTTTTCCGGGGACTGAGGTGAGGCTGTAGTTCTCCGGGTTCATCTGGGACCTCCCCCCCTTGCCACGAGTTTTCAAAGATAATGGCCAATAGCTCTGCAATCACATCAGCCAGCTAAAAAAACCCTAAAAGATGCTCAGGAAGAGCAAAAGGCCTGGTATGATAAACATGCCAGAGAGCGTTCCTTCAAAGTAGGGGACCAGGCCATGGTCTTGAAGGCACTCCAGGCCCATAAGATGGAAGCATCGTGGAAAGGGCCATTTATGATCCAAGAGCACCTGGGAGCTGTTAACTATCCCATAGCATCCCCCACCTCAAACCTAAAGCCTAAAGTGTACCATGTTAATTCTCTAAAGCCCTTTTATTCCAGAGAATATTTTATTTGTCAGTTTACAGCCCAGGGAGGAGATGATGCTGAGTGGCCTGAAGGTGTCTACTATGAAGGAAAAAGTGACGGTGGCATGGAGGAGGTGAACCTCTCCATGACCCTCGGACATATGCAGCGACAGCAGATCAAGGAGCTATGCACTAGTTTCACGCCAATGTTCTTAGCCACCCCAGGGCAGACCGAACGGGCATACCACTCCATTGACACAGGTAATGCTCACCTAATTAGAGCCCAACCTTACCGGATGTCTCCTCAAGCCAAAACTGTGAGACTAAAATAACAACCAGTTGCCTTAGCAATGTGAGCTCAACCAGACCCTTTGTCTTTAGGACACTGAAATCAATCAGGTTCTTAAAAGAAGAACTTTTATTGAAAAGAGTAAAAGAATCACACCTGCAAAATCAGGATGGAAGGTAACTTTACAGGGTAATAAAGATTTAAAGCATGACAGATGGATATAAACTGTTCAGGAAGGACAGGCGGGGGAGAAAAGGTGGAGGAGTTCCACTATATGTAAGAGAGCAGTATGATTGTTCAGAGCTCAAGTATGAATCTGAAGAAAAGCTTGTTGCCAGTCTTTGGGTTAAGTTTAGAGGTGACAGCAACAAGGGTGATATTGCGGTGAGCATCTACTATAGACCACCAAACGTGGAGGATGAGGTAGATGAGGCTTTCTTTGGACAACTAACAGAAGTTTCCAGATCACAGGTCCTGGTTCTCATGGGGGACTTCAATCACGCCAATATCTGCTGGGAGAGCAATACAGCAGTGCTCAGACAATCCAGAAAGTTTTGGAAAGGGTAGGGGACAATTTCCTGGTGCAAGTGCTGCAGGAACCAACTAGGGGCAGAGCGCTTCTTGACCTCATGCTCACAAACAGGGAAGAATTGGTAGGGGAAGTAGAAGTGGGTGGGAACCCTGGGCTGCAGTGAACATGAGATGGTTGAGTTCATGATCCTGACAAAAGGAAGAAAGGAGAGCAGCAGAATATGGACCCTGGACTTCAGAAAAGCAGACTTTGACTCCCTCAGGGAACTGATGGGCAGGATCCCCTGGGAGGCTAATATGAGAGGGAAAGGAGCCCAGGAGAGCTGGCTGTATTTTAAAGAAGCCTTATTGAGGGCACAGGAACAAACCATCCCAATGTGCAGAAAGAATAGGAAATACGCCAGGCCTCCATGCCACCGTCACTTTTTCCTTCATAGTAGACACCTTCAGGCCACTCAGCATCATCTCCTCCCTGGGCTGTAAACTGACAAATAAAATATTCTCTGGAATAAAAGGGCTTTAGAGAATTAACATGGTACACTTTAGGCTTTAGGTTTGAGGTGGGGGATGCTATGGGATAGTTAACAGCTCCCAGGTGCTCTTGGATCATAAATGGCCCTTTCCACGATGCTTCCATCTTATGGGCCTGGAGTGCCTTCAAGACCATGGCCTGGTCCCCTACTTTGAAGGAACGCTCTCTGGCATGTTTATCATACCAGGCCTTTTGCTCTTCCTGAGCATCTTTTAGGGTTTTTTTAGCAAGGGCTAAAGAGTCTCGGAGGGTGTTGTGTAGGTTGTTTACAAAGTCCAGAATGTTAGTTCCTGGAGAAGGCGTAAACCCCTCCCATTGCTGCTTTACCAACTGTATTGGCCCCTTAACCTCACGGCCATACACAAGTTCAAATGGTGAAAAGCCCAAATTGGGATGTGGTACATCCCTGTAGGCAAAAAGCAACTGCTGCAACACTAGGTCCCAATCATTGGAGTGCTCATTTATGAATTTATGTATCATGGCCCCCAAAGTTCCATTAAACTTTTTCACCAGGCCATTTGTTTGATGGTGGTAAGGGGTGGCAACCAAGTGGTTCACCCCATGAGCTTCCCAAAGGCTTTTCATGGTCCCTGCCAGGAAATTAGTTCCCGAATCCATAAAGATGTTGGAGGGCCAACCTACCCTGGCAAAAATGTCTGTTAGTGCCTGGCACACACTTTTAGCCCTGGTGTTGCTTAGAGCTACTGCTTCTGGCCATCGGGTGGCAAAATCTGTGAAAGTCAGTATTATGACAAAGTTCCTCCTCTGCCTTGGTGGGCCCTGAGCTTGTTGGTGGATTTGCTTGCCTCAGAGATTCACAGCAGCCCTCAGTTTGGCCACTTTTGCTAGTGGCTTAAACCTGCCATTCACTCAGCTAACCTCATCACTGGCCAGCATGGAAAAAAGGAAGGAGAACAATCCCCGCAGTCTCTGCTGATCTACCATGTGGGTCGGGGAACAGCCCAGAGACCTTCCCCTCTGGTGGAACCCACAGTCCCGGTCAACTCCTCCTGTGTCTGATCAGGAGTTGGGAGGTTTGGGGGGAACCCAGGCCCACCCTCTACTCCAGGTTCCAGCCCAGGGCCCTGTGGAATGCAGCTGTCTAGAGTGCCTCCTGGAACAGCTGTGCGACAGCTACAACTCGCTGGTCTACTTTCCCATAGCCTCCTCCCAACACCTTCTTTATTATCACCACAGGATCTTCCTCCCGGTGACGGAGAATGCTTGTACTCCTCAGTCCTCCAACAGTACGCCTTCTCCGTCTCAGCTCCTAGTGCCTCTTGCTCCCAGCTCCTCGCATGCACACCACAAACTGAAGTGAGGTCCTTTTTAAACTCAGGTGCCCTGATAGAATCTATTAGGGCAGGCTGGCTAGCAGCTTCTTAATTGGCTCCAGGTGTCCTAATTAGCCTGCCTGCCTGAATTTGTTCCAGCAAGTTCCTTCTGTTTCAAAAAACTGCCCCTGTTACCTTACCCAGGGAAAAGGGACCTACTTAGCCTGCTCTCCTGCTGCTGCCCTCTGGCCTGGACTTTCCTTGCTTTTTGCCCCTGCTTTCGGCTTCCCCCCCGACCAGGCCAGATGCTCTCCCCCCTTTCTTTTCTTTTTGTGGCGTTTTTTTTCTTTCTCTGCTCTTGCTAGAGTGCTGGCCGGCTGCCGGCCGGCTGTTAGCGCCCCCGCCCCTGCCAGCCCACCCTCGGACACTGCTGCCGCTCCAGCTGAAACCCACGCCCCCTGGGGGGGGGGGTCTGCCAGCCCACTTCCCCAGAGTGGGGGAGTGGAAGGACACAGCCCCCAGACCCAGCCGCTTGCTGTTTGTCTGCGGACCCATCTCCGGTCGAGAGGACTCTTATCACTTGCTCCAGCATTTCTGGAATGCTGCTGCTGAAAAAAAGAAAGCCTGGAAAGGACAGAGAAAAAGCCGTCCACCGGAGGAACACCACCTGGGGAATCTACAAATCGCCGTGGAGGGGGCCTAAGACTGAGTAACTTTCGAACTGTGCTCTCGTCTGGGGGGAGGCCTTGACTGTGTCTTAACTGTGTTTGTAGGGACATAGGGGGTGTGGCACAGAGCTGCCCCCCGATCCATCTGTGTCCTCCCAACCCCCACACTATGATCTTCATCCCCCCACTCCACCATCTTTGCTGGCTGTCTAACATTTGCCTCTGGACTCAGCTGCTCACCCTGATTCCAACGCGTGGGCCAGAAGCACCAACCAACCAACCAAACAGGACTCTCTGGACAAGCATGCAGTGGTTCATGTGCCCCCCCGCCCTGAATTGTCCACCCCACAGCTTGTCCCTTTCTACCTGACCCCAACTCCTGTTAATCACCTGCCACCGCCCCCGCTGGGGCATCGGCAACGGAGGGCACCGGGGTGAGCTCCGCCGCTGCCATGCCCATCGCCTCCCCAGATTCTAGGGAAGCCCCCCAAGCCGGCAGGAAAGGCCAGGGCAAGAAGAAGGGGAAGGGCCCCGCTAAAACCACTTGGCCCTCCGTGGCAGGGGCCACCCCCACTGCTGCGGCCCCACCACCGACCACGGCGCCCTCCCCCGCTACCCCCTCCCCCGCTGCCCCCTCCACCAGCTCTGCGGCTGTCCCTCCCTCAGCCCCCAGGACGTATGCCCGGGCAGCGGCAGCCCCCCCCACCTGCCACCTCATCATCTCTCCTGCCCACCGCCTCTGCCACCATCAATAGCGGCCGGGGCCCCTTTCCCACCATGACAAGGAAGCAGGGTGTCCGATGCCTCCTGGTGCCTGCCTCACCCCACATGGAGACCTACGTGCGGGCGTTGGCGAGGGTGGTGGGGCCCTCGGCCATTGTGGCGGCCTTCAGAATGTACGGGAAGGTAGTTTTCTTCTTTGCATCGGAGACTGCCGCCCAGGAAGCGATGGAGAGGAGCCTGGCGGTGGGGGGGTGTTTGTCCCCCTAGAGCCGCTAGAGGACCTGGGCGTCCGCCTGGTCCTGACCTCTGTCCCTCCTTTTCTCCCCAGTGCTGCCCTACTACCTGCCCTTTCCACCCTGGGGAAACCTGTTTCTGTTATCAGCCCTCTCCCGTTGGGCTGCAAGGACCCCACCCTCCGTCACATTTTTTCCTTTCGCAGGCAAGTGCAACTTTTACTGCCGTTGGCGGTGCATGATGGAGTGGCGCTCGAAGGGTCCTTCCTAGTCCCCCACCAGGGGGCCCGTTACCGGGTGTACTTTTCCATGGGGAAGGCCTGGTGCTACCTCTGCCAGGTGTCGGGGCACGTCCGGAGATCCCCGAGACCCGGCAGGACATCGGCCCCGTCATTGCCAACGCCCCTGGCCACCCGGTACCCGAACCCGCCCCCCCTCCTCTTCGGACCACCACTACTCCCACTCAGGCCCAAGGGGCACCTCCCCTACAACGCCCAGACGAGCGGGAGAGCCCCACCCTCGCTGCTGACAATCTAGTGGGGCCTATGGAGGAGGGTGTGGCAGAGATACCACCAGGCATGGGAGAAAGCCTGCCCCAGGGAGAATCCTCCCTCCCTTATGCTGCCCCACCGTTCCCCCCCCCCCCAAGTCCCTGAGCCATCGCCTTTACCCCCGCCATGACCCCTGCTAACCAGCCCCCACATGATGCCATGGAGGGCTGGGCCCTAGTCCAGGGGAAGCGAGGCAAGCGGAAGGCTCGAGCTCCGCCTCATCTACCCGAGGTGGAGGCCCCCCGGAAGACCAGGAAGGGGGGCACCGATGCCGAACCTTCCACTTTGCCCATGAGTGCATTCCATCCACCGGTGTCAGCCGGGAAAGACGTAGCAGCACTGGAGGATAGTATCTCCGCTCCACGGGAGACCCTCCCCTCCGAGCCCCTCAAGGAAGCCCCTTCTGTCCTGACACTACCCGAAGCCCCCCGTGAACCCCGAGGCAACCATCGTGGCGGGTGCCGGCAGGGAGAACCCGGGGCGGCGGAAAGTGTCCTCTCCTCCATGTTTGAGGAGATCGAGGCCTTAGATCTGACCCCAGTCTCCCAGGGGGAGGACGACCTTTTGCCAGCAAATCTCAATCTGGGCGACCTCACTCCACCCCTCTTTTCCCCATGCTCCCTCCCCTTAACTGCTGCTTCCGCTCCCACCTCAGAGGAGCCCCTGGACTCCTCAACCGACCCAGCCGCTCGGCACCCCGCTGACGACCACCAAGCCTGCTCAGGTGACAGCCGGCGCCACGCGGCCGGGACACAAGTTGCCAGGGGCACCCCCCGTTGGTGCGGAGCAATCGACTTCCTTCCCGGCCGGGGGCCCTACAGAAGATAATCCACCTCCTGATGCTGTGGCCACTAAATCCACCACAGAGCACGTGCCCAGTGTCACTGAGAGCTCCCTCCCCACCCCCTTAACCCTTGAGCCTGATCAGGAGGCACCATCATCCAGCTGCTTGCCTTCCCAAACCCAGAACCTCACCTCTGCCCCTGCCCCTGCCCCTGCCCCTATCCAATTTACCTCCTGCAATGTCATTGCCGCCCCCGGGGCTGTCTCCTTCCCTTTCCCAACTGATGACCCCCAGGTAGCGGCCTTTGTGTTCTCCTGCCCCGACCCTTTAGGAGCTGCTATTTTCCCTCCACCACACCCTTTCGCCCCAGAGCTTGAGGCGGGCCTAGAAGCTCCAGCCCATCAGGCACGCCGTCGGGGGTCTGCACGCTGCTTGTCCATTTTAGTGGACCACAGGGCTGCACCAAGGGCCCCGCCGGGGAACAACTGGGAAACCATACCCCCCCCCCCCCCGCATGAGCTGCGAGGAGAGCTGCGGAAATTTTTAGAGGATGTCCATGGCTCCCGCAACAAGGTACAACTTGCTCTCCAGCGATGGGGGGGACTTTTCTCAAATCCTCCGGGCCACAAGGACCCTCATGGGGGAAGGTAAAGGGACAGGGAAGCAGGATGCCACGGCCTACTGGCGGGTCCACGTCTTCCGTGAACAATTACTCATGGGTCATGGACTGCTGCGCGGCCCGCTGGGAGATGTGAGCGTCCCTGCCAGTGAGGACCCCCCCACCCTCCCCATGACACCTCTCAGCATCACAACGTTGAACACCCGGGATTGTAGGATGGCTCTCCGCAGGTCCCAGGTGCTCTCCTTCCTTCAGGAGGGAGGGTACTCTGTGTTTTTCCTGCAGGAGACCCATACGGAACCAACTGCCGAAGACAGTTGAGGGTGGGAGTGGGGGGGACAGGGTCTACTTTAGCCATGCCACGGTTCGACAGGCTGGAGTGGCGACCCTGTTCTCCCCCGACCTACGGCCCGAGGTGCTAGAGGTCACCGAGGCCATGCCGGGTCGCCTGCTGCATCTCCGGGTCCGTATGGAGGGGCTCGTGGTTAACCTCGTTAACGCCTATGCCCCGACATCGGGCCCAGAGCGGCTGCAATTCTACCAGCGGGCGTCCACCTTCCTCAGCACCTTAGATTCCCATGAGTGCCTGGTCCTGGGAGGGGACTTTATACCACCCTCGAGGAACAGGACCGCTCGGGGACTGAGCAGAGCCCGGCCGCCGCGGACACCCTCCGGGAGATAGTCGAACATCACTCCCTAGTGGACATCTGGCGCGACCACCACCTGGATGACACTTCCACGTTCATCTTTGTCCGGCTGGAAGCCCATCGGTCGAGCCACTCCCGATTGGACCGCATTTATTTATCATGCTTCCATCTCTCACGAGCCCACTCCTCCAGCATGCGGCTGGCCCCATTTTCTGACCATCATCTAGCCACCATGACAGCCTCCCTCTGTGCGGAGAGGCCGGGGTCGACCTACTGGCATTTTAACAACAGCCTGTTGGAGGATGAGGGCTTCGTGACATCCTTCCGGGAATTCTGGCTGGCCTGGCGAGAGCAGTGGCGTGCTTTTCCCTCGGTGCGGCGATGGTGGGATCTAGGGAAGGTACACGCCAAGCTCTTCTGCCGTGACTACACTCGGGGCACCAGCTGACGGAGAAATGCGGCGATAGAACAGTTGGAACGGGAGGTCTTGGAGATGGAGAGGCGCCTGGCTGCCAACCCCAAGGACCCGTTCCTCTGCGGAGCGTGCCGGGAGAAGCGGGAGGAGCTTCGGACCCTCGAGGACCACCGGGCCCGAGGTGCCTTCGTCCGGTCCTGCATCCGCCTCCTTCGGGAGATGGACCGCGGCTCCCGCTTCTTCTATGCCCTGGAGAAAACGAGGGGGGCCAAGAAACACGTCACCTGCCTTCTAGCGGAAGACGGCACCCCCCTCACGGATCCGGAGGAGATGTGTGAGAGGGCCCGCGACTTCTACACAAGCCTTTTCTCCCCAGATCCGACCGATCCTGGCGCTTGCAGGGTGCTCTGGGAGGACCTCCCCACGGTCAGCGTGGGCGACCGAGACCGGCTAGAGCTGCCTCTCACCCTGGCCGAGTTCTCGGAAGCCCTCCGCCGCATGCCCACCGATAAATCTCCGGGCATGGACGGGCTGACCGTGGAGTTTTACCGCGCGTTCTGGGACATCCTCGGCCCAGACCTAGTCACTGTCTGGGCTGAGTCCTTGCAGGGCGGGGTCCTCCCTCCGTCGTGCAGGCGAGCGGTGCTCGCCTTGCTGCCGAAGAAGGGGGACCTCCGCGACTTACGAAACTGGCGTCCCCTCTCACTCCTTAGCACGGATTATAAAATCGTAGCTAAAGCAATTTCGCTGCAGCTAGGGTCCGTGATGGTGGACGTGATCCACCCAGACCAGACCTATACTGTCCCAGGTTGCTGCATTTTTGACAACCTATTTCTAGTCCGAGACCTTTTGGAACTCGGGCGGAGAGACGGTCTGTCGGTCACCCTCCTGTCCCTAGATCAGGAGAAGGCTTTCAATAGGGTGGACCACAGGTACCGCCTGAGCACTCTGCGGGCATTTGGCTTCCGACCCCAGTTTGGGGTTTTCTCCGGGTGCTGTACACTTCCGCAGAGTGTCTGGTTAAGCTCAACTGGACCCTGACCGAACCGGTCAACTTCGGGCGAGGAGTACGGCAGGGGTGCCCCCTCTCGGGTCAGCTGTACGCTCTGGCGATCGAGCCCTTCCTCTGTCTCCTCTGCTGGAGGTTGACAGGGTTGGTGCTGCGGGAGCCGGAGCTGCAGCTGGTCCTGTTGGCGTACGCTGATGACGTGCTCCTCGTGGTCCAGGACCCAGGCGACTTGGCGCGGGTGGAGGCTTGCCAGGCCATCTATTCAGCAGCCTCCTCCGCCCGGGTCAACTGGGTCAAGAGCTCTGGCTTGGCGGTAGAAGACTGGCTGCAGGCGAGCTCCCTCCCACCCGCGCTTCAGACCGTCTGATGGAGTGCGGGTCCGCTGCTCTACCTCGGCATTTACCTTTCTGCCACACATCCCTCTCTGCCGGAGAACTGGGAAAACTTAGAGGGTGGGATGATAGAGCGGCTCCGGAAATGGACGGGACTACTCCGATGTCTCTCCCTCCGAGGGAGAGCGCTGGTGCTTAATCAACTAGTCCTGTCCATGCTCTGGTACCGGCTCAACACACTGGTCCCGGCCCCGGGTTTCCTGACCAACCTCCGGACATCGATTCTGGGGTTCTTTTGGTCAGGAATGCACTGGGCCCCTGTACGGGTTCTTCATCTACCCCTAAAGGAAGGAGGACAGGGCCTGAAGTGTCTGCACACTCAGGTCCGCGTCTTCCGCCTCCAGGCCCTACAGAGGCTTCTTTATGGTGCAGGCAGTTCGGCATGGAGCATACTGGCGCACGCCATCCCGCACCGCATCCGAGGGCTTCGATATGACTGGCAGCTCTTTTATCTCTGTCCGGGAGGTCTTCCGCGAGACCTCTCTGGGCTGCCTGTCTTCTACCAGGACCTCCTCCGGACTTGGAAACTGTTTTTAACGACCAGGTCCATGGCGGCCACCGAGGGGGCAGATCTCCTCACGGAGCCCCTGCTACACAACCCCCAGCTCCGTGTGCAGGTGGCAGAGTCCCGCTCGGTGCGCCAGAGCTTGATCCTGGAAGAAGTCACGATAGTCGGAGGCCTCCTGGACTACGACCGGGGAGACTGGCTGGATCCCCTGATGCTCGCTCGGCGCATGGGGCTCTCCAGACCTCGTACCGCCTGGCGCATACTTCAGGAGGTGAAGGCCGCTTTGCCGCCCGCTGCTAGAGCTTACCTCGATCGGGTCCTGCTCGAGGGCACGCCCCGCCCCCCCTCTACCCCAGGCCCGCTGGACCTTTTAATTGGTCCCCTGCCTCGTAGACCCAATCGACCCCCTCACCCCTTTACGGCGAGCTGGCTGCATGAACTGCAGCCAGTATGCTTCCAAACCACGCCAAGGAAACATCTATACACACTCGTGCTCCACACCCTTCACGCCCTCACCCTAGTGTCCCACCCCGACACAAAGTGGCGAGACCTTCTGCCACCTTTGGAGGGTGCGCAGCCCCGGTGGGCCAGCCTATATTCCACCTTGGTTCCGAGGCCCGTCAGGGACATTAGTTGGCAGCTCCTTCACGGGCACGTACTTGGTGCGGTTCAACCCCATCCCAGATACTTGTCCCTTTTGCGGTGTGAGGGAAACCCTGGCACACGTATATTTGGAGTGTGCCAGGCTGCAGCCCCTGTTCCGGCTCCTCACAAATCTTTTATTACGTTTTTGGTTGCCTTTTTCCCCTCACCTTTTTATTTATGCACTCCCCATCCGTGGCCTCACAAAGTCGTGGGATCTCCTAGTTAACCTCCTCCTGGCCCTGGCTAAAACGGCCATCTATAAAACCAGAGAGAGGAGGTTGGCCGATGGAGTTTCCTGCGACTGTGGGGCCGTTTTCTGATCCTCGGTCCATTCACGTATCCGGGCAGATTTCCTCTGGGCGGCGTCCACCGACTCCCTTGATGATTTTGAGGAGCAGTGGGCGCTATCCAAGGCTCTCTTCTCGGTGTCCCCGTCCAGCTCCCTTTGTTTTGACCCTTTGATTGGGGGAAGAGAGTAAGGGACCCCAGCCCCAGCCATTGCTGCTGCGGACACCACCACCTTAGAGGGGTCCTTTCACACATGGGTGCATGTGCCCCCCCCCCGGGTTGTGCCTGCCCCTTTTGTTGGGTGCTTTCAGAGGAGGAATTGTTGGTGACACTCGGGGGTGGCACCAGGTAACTCGAGGGGGTGGCAGACCTTGAGAGTCGATGAAGCCCCCTCGCTCTGGACCACCAGGTAACTCGTAAGTGTGGAAGACCACGAGAGTCGAGGAAGCCCCCTGCTCTGGGCCCAGGCAAGCTTGAACACTTCCCTCCCCTGAAGCTAATGAGAAAACAATTGTGATTGGTTGCTGTGTTACAAAACAAAACAACAGCATATGCAATGTGTAAGTGTGTTATGCAAATAAAAAATACCTTTTTTGCTTAAAAAAAAACATAAAAAAAAACACCACTCTCCTGTCGCCATCTGGCCTCACCCTGTCACAGTATGTACTGATTTCCTCAGGGTGTCTTTTTTTGGGAAAGGACCCAGCATATCCACAGCTTCTTGCTGAAATGGAACCTTAATTATGGTGAGTGGCTGGAGAGGGGTTTTGACCTGGTCTTGGGTTTTTTTTATTTTTTGGTACACCTCACAAGACCAGACATAAGTAGAAACATCCTTGCCCATTCCCTCCCAGTGGAATGACCTTTTAAAATGGTCTTTGGTTCTGTTTACTCCAGCGTGGCCACTAGGATGATTATGGGCTAAGCTTAAGAGCTTTACCCGGTACTTAGTGGGAACTACCAACTGTCTTTGAGGATGCCAGTCCTCCTGGTGCCCACCAGAAAGAGTTTTTTTGTGTAAAAGTTCTCTTTCTACAACAAACTGGGATTAGAAGAGCTGAGAGGGAGTGGGTTGCTTTCTGATGCTGTCCAAGCTCCATGGAGGCTTTCATCTGCTTCCTTCTCAGCCTGGAACTGTTCTCTTGATGCTGGAGACATCAGTTCCTCACTGGATTGTGGACTTGGGCGTGGTCCCTCTGGAAGCGATGCAGGTGATGGGGATGTTTTCATTGACTGTGAACCACTTTCTGCTGGTGCACTATGTTGTATTTCAGGCGCTGGCTGAGCGTCTTGCGCAGGTTTATCTGCTGCTGCCAGTGCAGGCTCAGTGTTGCCCTCTGGCATTGGAGTTATAGATGGGGTTGCAAGTGCTGGATTCAGTGCTGGCAATTTTGTTGGTGCTGGTTGCTTCGCCCATTTCGATTTTGGGGCTGGGTCTGCGTGGGTCTCTGGCACTGGATTCACTACTGCTGTTGCAGTCGTTGGCAGGGGATCCAGTTCCACCACCTCAGTCTGGGTCTCTGGTAACACAGACGGGGCCCTTGTAGAAAGCTCAGGGACAGGGATAGGTGTGGAGGCTTGCTTAGCCTGGCTGCGGGTGACCATTCCCACCCTCTTGGCTAGCTTCACATAGTTGGCCAAATCTTCCCCCAGCAGCATGGGAATGGGATAATCATCATAGAGTGCAAAAGTTCACATTCCTGACCAGCCCTTGTACCGGACAGGCAACTTGGCTGTAGGCAAGTTTAAAGAATTTGACTTGAAGAGTTGAATCGTCACTTGGGCCTCTGGGTTGATGAATTTGGGGGTCCACTAAGCATTGGTGAATAGCTGACACCTGTGCTCCAGTGTCCCTCCACACAATAACCTTCTTCCCACCCACACTCACAGTTTCCCTTTGCACTGAGGGTATTTGGGAGGCATCTGGGCCTGAGAACCTTTGGTGTGATTCCAGTGCAATTAACTGCAATCTGTTGGCGTTCTTGGGGCAGTTGGCCTTCACATGCCCCAGCTCATTACACTTAAAACATCGCCCAGCTAACAGGTCACTGGGGCGAGGTGGGTTGCTGGAGAATGGTGTGGTGGGAGGATAAGGTGTTTGGGGTTTTCCTTGGGGTGTAGGTGGGACCTTGGGCTTCCCCCAGTGGTAGGGTGTTATCTCGCATTGCCCCTTCTGATATCTGCTCCAACTGCTACTAGCTTTTTTCTTTTCCACCACCTCCACCCATTTGGTTCCGATCTCCCCCGCTTTGATTACAGTTTTGGGCTTCCCATCTAGAATGTATCTTTTTATTTCTCAGGAACACCCTCTAAGAACTGCTCCATTTGCACGCTCGGGTGTTAGCCCCATTCTAATTCTGGCCTTTTTAAAAAAAAGTTCATAGTTGTTCATGTGTTCTTTAGGCATTTTAGCTGCCACCTCTGCTAAGGGTCCACTGAGCTGCGGCCTCAGCTCCACCATATACTGGTCTGCAGAGATGCTGTACCCAAGGCAGGCCCTTTCGAAATTTTTTAGGAAGGCCTCTGTATCATTGTCTACCTTGTAGGTGGGGAATTTCTTGGAATGGGGAGCAGTACACGGAGAAGAACTGTTAGGGTTATCTGGTAGACCCAGCTTAGCCCTTTCCAGCTCAAAGTGCTTCAGGTCTAACTCCATCTCCAAGCAATTCGCCTCTGCCTCCAAGCATTTCGCCTCCATTTTTGTCTCCACGTGCTTTAAGTCCATTTGTCTTTCATGTTCCTTCTGTTTTTCTTCAGCTTCCAATCTGGCTAATTTCAGTTTCTTCTGGACCTCACTTTCCGTCAACTTTGCTAACCTTCCTGCCCTTACCCTAGCCTAGCCTGAGAGCTAGAAAAAAAACCAACCCATCTTGTGAATTCCCTTGCTATAGCTTAACTACTCTGCCCTCAGACAAAGAAAAAAAAAAACCCTCCAACTGCTCTGAGCTAAAAAAAAGTGTCATTTTAAAATCCTGAGGTCTGTGCTTCTGGTTCAAAATGATCCCACAGTGCTGCCACCATGTCAGGGTTCCCTCCCCACTCTGAGCTCTGGGGTATAGATGTGGGGACCCTCATGAAAGACCCCCTAAGCTTATATCCTACCAGTTTAGGTTAAAACATCCCCAAGGCACAAATTCCTTTCCTTGTCCTTGGAGGGTATTGCTGCCACCACCAAGTGATTTAAACAAAATTTCAGGGAAGGGTCACTTGGAGCCCTATCCCCCCAAAATATCCCCCAAGCCCCTTCACCCCCTTTCCTGGGGAGGCTTGAGAATAATATAGCAACCAATTGCCTTTAATATAAGTACAGACCAGACCCTTGATTTTAGTGTCCTAAAGATAAATCAGGTTCTTAAAAGAACTTTATTATAAAGAAAAAAGTAAAAGAATCACACCTGCCAAATCAGAATGGAAGGTAACTTTACAGGGTAATAAAAAGGTTTAAAACACAGAGGACTCCCCTCTGGACTCAGCTTCACTGTTACAAAAAACAGGAATAAAACTACCTCTTACCATAGGGAAAATTTACAAGCTAAAACAAAAGATAACCTAATGCATTTCCTTGCCTCACTAACAATTTCTGTAATTCTTAGATGGTGTGACAAAGTCCCAAGCCTGTATTAGTGGGTCCTGTGCTTCTGGGTGGATTCAGTGGGCTCAGAAACTCAATAAGGCCCCAATGTGACCTCTCTTTCTCAGTGTAGCAGCAAGAGTCACAGCCTATTGAGTTACTTTCATCACCGGCCCGTATGGGAGATGGGAAGGGGGAATACCCCCCAGTCTCTGTTGCTCTGTAAAGCTCAGTAGGCGCAGTTCAGCCTCCTGCCTGGACCTAGTCCTGCTTCCCTTCTCCAGGGGATCTCTGTAGAGTATGGGGGGAGGAACCCAGGCCCACCCTCTACTCCAGGTTCCAGCCCAGGGACCCTAATGGTAGCAGCTGTTGGTAGCTTTCCCTTCACCACTGATGCTGCTTTGATTCCCTGGGCCACTTCCCAGATGGTCCCCTTTTCCTAGCTTCACCCTTACCTCAGGATTCAGCAATGCTTCCTCTCCTCCAGCTCTTTTTACCTCAGCCTCCTGGAAGGTACTGGAAGGAGAGCTTTTAAACAGTATAAGTGGGACCTTGATTGGTTCCAGCTGTATCCATTAGCCTAACAGCCTTAACTGGTTAATTGGCATCAGGTGTCTTAATTGGCATGGAGTAGCCTTTGTTTGGCTATCCAGGGAACAAGGGCCTGCTCCTTCTGCAGCTGCTCTCTCTGCCTTCCCCTCCGGCCTGGAGGGAGGCAGGGGGCTACTGCTCCTGCTGCTAGGCACTCGCTGTTGCTGCTTCTCTAGCTACATGGTTGCGGGACCTTCCCCAACCCTCAGTTGCTGCAGCCCCTTGGGGGGCCCTGCTGGCCCACTCCCCAGGAGAGGGGAGTGAGGGACCCCTGCCCCAGCTGTTGCTGCTGCTGTGGACGCCATCACCACCACCACTACTTCCTGAGGAGGGTCCTTCCTGCCTGGCCACTGGGCTGCATGCTGGAGCCACTGCTGTTGTGCTTGCTGCCTGGGAGCTGCTGGAACCTTGAGGTGGAGAAGGAGAGGATCGTTTGCTGCTGGAGGAGTGCTTACCTTGAATGAGCTAGGTTGCAGCCCCTATTCTGGCTCCTCCAGAACCTCTTGTTGAGGTTCTGGCTGCACTTTTCCCCGCACCTGTTCATTTTCACACACCCTATCTGAGGCCCCACAAAGTTGCGAGACCTCCTCATCAACCTCCTCCTGGCTCTAGCTAAAGTCACCATCTATAACACCACGAGGAAGATGTTGGACGAGGGGGTGCTCTGCAACTGTGGCGCCTATTTCCACTCCTCCCTAGTCTCACGTCTCTGGGCAGAGTTCCACTGGGCAGCATCTGCTGGCTCCACAGATACCTTTGAGGAGCAGTGGGCGCTGTCTGGAGTCCTCTGCTCGGTGTCCCCATCCAGTACCCTTGTTTTGAACCTGTGACCATCACTCCGATCCCTGTTTTTCATTAGTTGTCCCCCGTATTCATTCGGTTCCTGGGTCCAGTGGTCCCTTCTGCTAGGCTGGGGGAGGGGCCTTTAGAAGTGGGCAGGCTTGTGCCCACCCACCTCCGGGTTTTCCAATAAGTGCTAGGCTCTGGGCCCTTGCTGCTGCTGTTGTTGCTCCAGCTACTTCCTTGTCTGGGCCAGGCCCCACTGCCTTCTCTGCTACCTGGTTGCTAGCTCGCTGGCTGGTAGACCCCCAACAACCCTTGGTTGTTGCTGCTCCTGCTGCAGCCCCTTGTGGGGGCCTGCTGGCCTGCTCCCCAGAGATGGGGAGTGAGGGACCCCAGCCGTTGCTACTGTTGCTGTGGACACCACCACCTGAGAGGGGTCCTTCTTGGCTGGCCACTGGACTGCCAATGGAGCTGCTGCTGCGTTTGCTGCCTAGGAGCTGCTGGAGCCTCGAGGAGGAGGAAGAAGAGGACCATCTACTGGGGGAGCATGCAGAGACTCTGCGGACCACTGTGGAGGGGGCCTCCAAGACTGAGTAATTTTTGAACTGTGCTCTCATGGTGGAGGTATTGACTGTGTTTGTGGGGACACTGGGGGTGTGGTGTGGACCTGCCCCCGATCCATCTGTGTCCCCCACCACCACCACTGCCCCCCTCCACCACCCTGACTGGCCGCTTTCCATCTGCCTCAGCTCCTGCCTCTGGGGCTCAGCTGCTTGCCTGGCTTGCCACACCCTTTTGCCACCATTTGGGCCTGAAGCAGCAGCCAAGCTAAACTGCCTCTTTACAAGAACACGTGGGTGCACATACCCCTCCCCTTGGACTGACCCCCCACAGCAGACCCCCAGCTTTTCCCTTTACTGCCTGTCCCTTGCAGTCTTTGCTCCCTGGTTTTGCCCCAGCCCCTCAGCAGCTTCAGGCTTTAGTTTGTTTGCCTGCCCCGCCCTTTTCCCTCTGCAGTTTTGCTTGCTTGTTTGCCCCCGCCCCAGCCTCTGGAACTTGTCCCTTGGTTTCCCTGTCCTGTCTCCAGCCTGGTTGTTCTCCCCCGCCCCCAGCACCATGGTCCCTCTGCTCTGATTAGCCCCTCGCTCTGTGTGCTCATGCCCCCCTCCCATGCGCTTGTGCCCCTCCCATTTTAGTTGACCCCTGTCTCACTGCACCCCCCCCCCATGCTATTCTAGCCACCCTCCCCTAGTGCAACTAGAGGAGCCGGAATTCCGTCTTCCGTTGGTGACTGGACCCTCCAAGTCCTTGATAGCCCCCCCGCCCATCCAGCCCTCCCATTTCTGGTGCCATCCTCCCCTGCCTGCAGCCTAGCGGGGAGGAGTGGTCGACCTGTTCTCTGTAACTCCCCGCTGCTCCCTCCACCAGCTCTGCAGGTGACCCTCTCCCGGCCCCGAGGGCATATGCCCAGGTGGTGGCAGCTCTCTCGCCTGCCACTATGCCATCTCTCACAGCCACCACCTCTGCTACCATCTTTGGCAGCCAGGACCCCTTCCCCACTTTGACCAGGAAGCACGGCATCCATTGCCTCCTGGTGTCTGCCTCGCCCCACATGGAGACCTACATGCAGGCATTGGTGACGGTGGTGGGGCCCACGGCCATAGTGGTGGCCTCCAAAATGTATGGGAAGGTAGTCTTCTTCCTGGCATCGTAGGCCGCCGCCCGGGAGGCGGTGGAGAAGGGCCTGGCAGTGGGGGGGCGTGTTCGTCCCCCTGGAGCTGCTGGAGGACCTGGGAGTCTGGTTGGTCTTGACGTCCGTCCCTCCATTCCTCCCTAATGCTGCCCTGTTGCCTTGCCTCTCTACCCTGGAGAAACCCCTCTCTGTAGTCAGTCCTCTCTCACGGGGCTGCAAAGACCCTGCCCTCCATCATGTCCTCTCATTCTGCCGGCAGGTGCAGCTTCAACTGCCTCTGACGGCACGCGACAGAGAAGCACTTGAGGGGTCCTTTCTGGTCCCCTACCAGGGGGCCTGCTACCAGGCGCATTATTCTACGCGGGAGGCCCGGTGCTACCTCTGCCGGGCATTGGGACACGTTCAGAGGGACAGCAGGGCACCGGCCCTGTCATTGCCAGCCCCCCTGGCTGCCCAGTGCCCGGAGCTGCCCCTCCTCCGCCCCAGCCCACAACTGCTCCAGCTCGGGCCCTCGGGACACCCCCCTCAGCGCGCCCAGACGGGTGGGAGGGCACCACCTCCGCTGCATGCAGTCTGGCGGGGCCAATGGAGGAGGGCGCAGAGGGATTACTGCCGGGCATGGAAGAGGACCCACCCCGGGGGAGTTTTCCCTCCCTCATGCCACCCCGCCTCTACCTCCCCGAGGTCCTATGCCACCACCCCTGCCCCCCCGCCGACCCCTGTTCACCAGCCCACTGACGATACCATGGAGGTCTGGGTCCAAATTCAGGGGAAACGGGGCAAGTGGAAGGCTCGAGCTCCACTCCTCCCATCTGATGCGGAGGCCCCTCGTAAGACCAGGAAAGGGGCCACTGACACCGAGCCTTCTGCCTTGCCCCTGGGTGCATCCCATCTGCTAGAGCTGGCTGGGGATGACGTGGCAGCAATGGAGTGTAGCACTGAATCATAGAATATCAGGGTTGGAAGGGACCTCAGGAGGTCATCTAGTCCAACCCCCTGCTCAAAGCAGGACCAATCCCCAATTAAATCATCCCAGCCAGGGCTTTGTCAAGACTGATCTTAAAAACTTCTAAGGAAGGAGATTCTACCACCTCCCTAGGTAACGCATTCCAGTGTTTCACCACCCTCCTAGTGAAAAAGTTTTTCCTAATATCCCACCTAAACCTCCCCCACTGCAACTTGAGACCATTACTCCTTGTCCTGTCCTCTTCTACCACTGAGAATAGTCTAGAACCATCCTCTCTGGAACCACCTCTCAGGTAGTTGAAAGCAGCTATCAAATCCCCCCTCATTCTTCTCTTCTGCAGACTAAACAATCCCAGTTCCCTCAGCCTCTCCTCATAACTCATGTGTTCCAGACCCCTAATCATTTTTGTTGCCCTTCGCTGGACTCTCTCCAGTTTATCCACATCCTTCTTGTAGTGTGGGGCCCAAAACTGGACACAGTACTCCAGATGAGGCCTCACCAATGTCGAATAGAGGGGAACGATCACGTCCCTCGATCTGCTCGCTATGCCCCTACTTATACATCCCAAAATGCCATTGGACTTCTTGGCAATAAGGGCACACTGCTGACTCATACCCAGCTTCTCGTCCACTGTCACCCCTAGGTCCTTTTCCGCAGAACTGCTGCCTAGCCATTCGGTCCCTAGTCTGTAGCGGTGCATTGGGTTCTTCCGTCCTAAGTGCAGGATCCTGCACTTATCCTTATTGAACCTCATCAGATTTCTTTTGGCCCAATCCTCCAATTTGTCTAGGTTCCTCTGAATCCTATCCCTGCTCTCCAGCGTATCTACCACTCCTCCTAGTTTAGTATCATCCGCAAATTTGCTGAGAGTGCAATCCACACCATCCTCCAGATCATTTATGAAGATATTGAACAAAACCGGCCCCAGGACCGACCCCTGGGGCACTCCACTTGACACCGGCTGCCAACTAGACATGGAGCCATTGATCACTACCCGTTGAGCCCGACAATCTAGCCAACTTTCTACCCACCTTATAGTGCATTCATCCAGCCCATACTTCTTTAACTTGCTGACAAGAATACTGTGGGAGACCGTGTCAAAAGCTTTGCTAAAGTCAAGGAACAATACATCCACTGCTTTCCCTTCATCCACAGAACCAGTAATCTCATCATAGAAGGCGATTAGATTAGTCAGGCATGACCTTCCCTTGGTGAATCCATGCTGACTGTTCCTGATCACTTTCCTCTCATGTAAGTGCTTCAGGATTGATTCTTTGAGGACCTGCTCCATGATTTTTCCAGGGACTGAGGTGAGGCTGACTGGCCTGTAGTTCCCAGGATCCTCCTTCTTCCCTTTTTTAAAGATTGGCACTACATTAGCCTTTTTCCAGTCATCTGGGACTTCCCCCGTTCGCCATGAGTTTTCAAAGATAATGGCCAATGGCTCTGCAATCACAGCTGCCAATTCCTTTAGCACTCTCGGATGCAACTCGTCCGGCCCCATGGACTTGTGCACGTCCAGCTTTTCTAAATAGTCCCTAACCACCTCTTTCTCCACAGAGGGCTGGCCATCTACTCCCCATGCTGTGATGCCCAGCGCAGCAGTCTGGGAGCTGACCTTGTTAGTGAAGACAGAGGCAAAAAAAAGCATTGAGTACATTAGCTTTTTCCACATCCTCTGTCACTAGGTTGCCTCCCTCATTCAGTAAGGGGCCCACACTTTCCTTGGCTTTCTTCTTGTTGCCAACATACCTGAAGAAACCCTTCTTGTTACTCTTGACATCTCACTGCTCCTCCTCCAGAGTTCCTCCTCTAGCGGGCCTCTGATAGAGCCCCTCCTAACTCCTTGCCACCTAAGGCCCCTGCGAGCCCCGAGGTGAGCATCGCTTCGGGCACCGGCGAAGAGGTCCTCTGGATGGTGGGTGGTGATCTTCCCTCCATTT
The DNA here is from genome assembly GCF_965152275.1 of Natator depressus. Taxonomy (NCBI): domain Eukaryota; kingdom Metazoa; phylum Chordata; order Testudines; family Cheloniidae; genus Natator; species Natator depressus. The sequence continues at coordinate 39,999,988 of NC_134241.1, read as the reverse complement.
TCGAGGCGATTGAGGTCAGACCCAGGGCCTCGGTCACCCAGGGGGAGGACGACCCTCTGCCAGCGGACCTCGACCTGAGCGACCTCGCCCAGGCCCCCTTCTCCCTGTGGTCCCTCCCCCCAACCACTGCTTCTGCTCCCACCTCTGAGGGACCCCTGAACTCTTCTACCAACCTGGCCATGGATGGCACCCTGCTACTGGCCGCCGAGCCACTCGAGGTGAAGGCCAGTGCCACACGTCTGGGACCAGAGTTACATGGGGTATCCCTCGCCGATGCAGGGCAGCAGAGCTCCTTCCTGGATGGGGGCCCCACTGCTGCTGAAACACCCGCCATAGAGCCTGAGCCCGGTATCACCAAGGGCCCCCTTTCTGCTCCACAGACCCCTGAGCCCGACCGAGAGGTGTGACCCCCTGGTAGCTCGGCTGTTGGGGGGGCCCACGTTCCCACTTCCACACCTGTCATAAATATAAAGGGAAGGGTAACCACCTTTCTGTATACAGTGCTATAAAATCCCTCCTGGCCAGAGGCCAAACCCTTTCACCTGTAAAGGGTTAAGAAGCTAAGGTAACCTCACTGGCACCTGACTCAAAATGACCAATGAGGGGACAAGATACTTTCAAATCTGGAGGGGGGTGGAACAAAGGGTCTGTCTGTTTGTGTGATGCTTTTGCTGGGAACAGATCAGGAATGCAGCCTTACAACTCCTGTTAAGTTAGCAAGTAATCTATCTAGAAATGCTTTAGATTTCCTTTTGTTTAATGGCTGGTAAAATAAGCTGTGCTGGATGGAATGTATATTCCTCTTTTTGTGTCTTTTTGTAACTTAAGGTTTTGCCTAGAGGGATTCTCTATGTTTTGAATCTGATTACCCTGTAAGGTATTCTCCATCCTGATTTTACAGAGGCGATTCTTTTACCTTTTCTTTAATTACAATTCTTCTTTTAAGAACCTGATTGATTTTTCATTATTCTTAATATCCAAGGGTTTGGGTCTGTGTTCACCTGTACACATTGGTGAGGATTCTTATCAAGCCTTCCCCAGGAAAGGGGGTGAAGGGCTTGGGGGGGATATTTTGGGGAAGACGTCGCCAAGTGGGCTCTTTCCCTGTTCTTTGTTTAAAACGCTTGGTGGTGGCAGCATACGGTTCAAGGACAAGGCAAAGTTTGTACCTTGGGGAAGTTTTTAACTTAAGCTAGTAAGAATAAGCTTAGGGGGTCTTTCATGCAGGTTCCCACAGCTGTACCCTAGAGTTCAGCGTAGGGAAGGGACCTTGCCAACACCTCTACCCAGTGATGAGCTGCCAAAATCTTAACAACTGGTTCCCTATAAAAAGTTCTGATTTAAGGGATGTGCCCCAGTATGTATTTTTTTTACCAACAGGGTTACCATTTGTCTGTATTTTCCCAGAGGAATTTTTAAATTTAAAATTTTAAATTTTTAAAAATTCCTCCCAGATGGTGATTTAAGAACCAAAAAGCCTGACCTGTTAGCCCTGCCTAAAGTTCTTTTTTTAAAAAGATGGGCCTGAACTAGAAATGAGCTCCGTTTCACATGTGTGGGTCCCCGCCACTCCCTGGAGGTGTGCTAGGGTGACCAGATGTCCCGATTTTATAGGGACAGTCCCGATTTTGGGGTCTTTTTTTTATATAGGCTCCTATTACCCCCGTCCTGATTTTTCACACTTGCTGTCTGGTCACTCTAGGGTGTGCACATGTTTGGGTCCCAGCTGCTCCATGCCCCCCTCATTGAAGCAGATGTGCAGGGTTACTGCCGTGGGAACTGCAGGGCACCAGTGGACATGGGGCCAGCTGCAGACAGGGGCATGGGGCAGGGCTATCTGGAAGCAGGGGGTGCGGGGCTGGCTACGGGCAGGGCAGGGGGTGCGGAGCTGGCTAGAGACAGGAGGGTACGGGGTTGGCTGGAGGCAAGTGGGTGTGGGGCTGGCTGGAGACAGGGCAGGGGCTGACTGGAGGTAGGGGCTGGCTGCGGGCAGCGGGTACAGGGGTGGCTGGAGACAGGTGCTGGTGCGGGCAGGGCAGGGGGCGCACCAGGGGCTGGTGCGGCAGGGGGTGCGACAGGGGCTGGCTGCAGGCAGGGGTGCGGTGGTGGCTGGAGGCAGGGGCTGGTGCGGGCAGGGGGTGCAGGGGGTGGCTGGAGGCAGGGCAGGGGGTGCGGGAGGGGCTGGCTGCAGGCAGGGAGGGCAGGGGGTGGCTGGAGACAGGGGCTGGCTGCGGGCAGGGCAGGGGGTGAGCCAGGGGCTGGTGTGTGCAAGGGTGGCTGGAGACGGGGGCTGGTGTGGGCAGGAGGTCTGGGGGTGGCTGGAGACGGGGGCTGGCTGCAGGCAGGGCAGGGGGTGTGGGGCTGGCTATGGGCAGGGCAGGGGGTGCAGGGGTGGCTGGAGACAGGGGCTGGCTGTGGGCAGGGCAGGAGGTGCAGCAGGGGCTGGCTGCGGGCAGGGGGTGCAGGGGTGGCTGGAGACAGGGGCTGGTGTGGGCAGGGGGTGCAGCAGGGGCTGGCTGCAGGCAGGGGGTGCGGTGGTGGCTGGAGGCAGGGGCTGGCTGCAGGCAGGGGGTGCAGGGGGTGGCTGGAGGCAGAGGCTGGCTGCGGGCAGGATTGTGGGTACTCACGGGGAGAGTGGCTCGGAGCAGCCCGAGCAGCAGGACGCAGCCCAGGCCCAGCAGAGCAGCTGGGGACCCACCAGGCAGCAGTGGGAGCCCCAGGGCCAGGGGTCGGGGGAGCAGCAGCAGCAACAGGGCTCGTGCCCCCGGCCAGGCAGCAGCCCACATGGCTCCCACAGCGCAGCACCCCCGGTGGCCGGAGGAGGAATTACATCACTTCCCAGCCAGAGCCCATCAAAGCCTCAGCACCCCCTGCAGGGAAGCGGGTTAACAACCGGTTCTAAAACTGCTTCAAAATTTAACAACCGGTTCGCGTGAACTGGTGCAAACCAGCTCCAGCTCACCACTGCCTCTACCCGACCCTGCTCCTGACCCCTGCCCTGCCTCTGCCCTGCCTCTGCTCCTGATGCCTCCCCCGCCCCCTTCCCTTCCACCTCCCTTGCTGTTATTGCCACTTCTGGGGCCATCTTCTTCCCCTTCCTGGAGGATGACCCCCAGGGAGTGGCCTTTGTGTTTGTGTCCCCCTAGGGGCTGCTATTTTCCCTCTGCTGCCCTCCACTGAGCTGGGGTCTGAGGTGGGCTGCGTGGCGCCAGCACATCGGGCGCCACACCGGGGGTCCGTCCCCTGCCTGCCCGTCTCAGTAGGCTTCGACAGGGGCCCCACTGGAGAATGGCCAGTGGCCAGCGACCCCACTCCCCGATAGGCTGTGAGACGAGCTGCAAGAGTTTCTCCAGGATGCCCCTGGGTCCCAGAACAAGGTGCAGCTCGCTCTCCAGCTCTGGGGGGACTTTCATGAGATCCTCCGGGCCCTGAGGGCCAATTTGGGGGAGCGTATAGGGACTGGGAGGCTGGGCGCTTCGGCCTACCAGAGGACCTGTTACTTCCGTGACTCCCTGCTTACTTATGGAGTCAGTCACTGATTGTTGCGCAGCTCAATGGTGGCTGCACGCGTCCTTGCTGGTGAGGATCCCCCCGAGCCCTCCCTATGGCACCCATCACCTTCGCCACACTAAACACCCGGAGCTGTAGGGTGGGTCTCCACAGATGTCAGGTGCTCTTCTTCCTTTGGGAATGGGGGGTGCTCTGTGGTTTTCCTGCAGGAAATCCATACGGATCCAGCTGCCGAAGTCAGTTGGCGGCTGGAGTGGGGGGACAGGGTTTATTTCAGCCACCTCACAGCATGTACGGCTGGTGTGGCTACCCTGTTCTTCCCTGACCTCTGGCCCGAGGTGCTGGGGGTTGCCGAGGCTGTGCCGGGCTGCCTGATGCACCTCCGGGCCCTCATGGAGGGGCTAGTGGTCAATCTCGTCAATGTCTATGCCCTGACATTGGGCCTGAAGCGGCTGCGATTTTTTTCAGCAGGCATCTGCCTTCCTCAGCTTCTCACGAGTGTCTGGTCTTGGGGGGTCTTTAACACCACCCTCAATGAACGGGACCGCTCGGGGGCTGAGCAGTGTCTGGCCACCGCGGAAGTCCTCCAGGAGATCGTTGACCGTCACTCCCTGCTGGACGTCTGGCGCAACCACCACCCAGACAACTTCTCGATGTTCACCTTTGTCTGGGTGGAAGCCCATCGATTGCGCCACTCCTGGTTGGACCGCATTTACTTGTCACGCTGTCATCTTTCACAGGCCCACTCCTCCAGCGTCTGGCCAGCCCCATTCTTGGATCACCATCCGCTGACCGTGACGGTCTCTCTCAGCGCGGAGAGGCAGGGGCTAGCCTACTGGCATTTTAATAACATCTTGCTGGAGGATGTGGGCTTTGTGGCATCCTTCCAGGAGTTCTGGCTGGCCTGGCAAGGGCAGCGGCACGTCTTTCCCTCAGTGTGGTGGTGGTGGGATGTGGCAAAGGTGCATGCCCGGGTCTTCTGCCGTGACTGCACCCAGGGCACCAGCTGGTGGAGGGATGAGGCTATAAAGCTGTTGGAACGGGAGGTCTTGGGGCTAGAGAGGCATCTGGCTGCCAGCCCCGAGAATCCATCCCTCTGCAGAGCGTGCCGGGAGAAGTGGGAGGAGCTCCGGGCCCTCAAGGACCATCGGGCCCAGGGAGGCTTCGTTTGATCCCACATCCGCCTCTTTCGGGAGATGGACCACGGCTTCCGCTTCTTCTACACCCCGGAGAAAAAGACGGGGGCTAAGAAGCATGTCACCTGCCTCCTGGCAGAGGACAGCACCCCCCTCACGGATCTGGAGGAAATATGCGGGAGGGCCAGGGCCTTCTACGTGAGCCTTTTCTCCCTGGATCCGACCGATCCTGACACTTGTAGAGTGCTCTGGGACGGACTCCCAACGGTCAGCATGGGTGACCGGGACCGGCTAGAGCTGCCCCGCACTCTAGCCAAGCTCTTGGAAGCCCTCCGTTGCATGCCCACCAATAAATCCCCGGGCATGGACGGGCTGATCGTGGAGATCTACTGCTTGTTCTGGGGGACGTCCTTGGCCCGGACCTCGTCACCGTCTGGGCCAAGTCCTTGGCAGGCGGGGTTCTCACCCTGTCGTGCAGGTGATCCTTGCTACCAAAGAAAGGGGACCCCTGCGACCTTCAGAATTGGTGTCCCGTCTCACTCCTCAGCATGGATTACAAAATAGTAGTGAAGGCCATCTCGCTATGGCTCGGGTCCGTGCTGGACGTCAGGGTCACGTCCACCCTGACCAGACCTACACCGTCCCGGTCTGTACCATTTTGACAATCTGTATCTGGTCCGGGATCTCTTGGAACTTGGGTGTAGGGATGGTCTGTCATTCGCCCTTCTGTTCTTGGATCAGGAGAAGGCATTCAACAGGGTGGACCACAGGTATCTCCTGGGCACTCTGCGAGCGTTCAGCTTCGGACCCCAGTTTGTGGGTTTTCTCCAGGTGCTGTATACTGAGGCAGAGTGTCTAGTCAGGCGCAACTGGACCCTGATCGAGCCGGTCAGCTTTGGGTGGGGAGTATGGCAGGGGTGTCCCCTCTCGGGCCAGCTGTATTCTCTGGTGATCGAGCCCTTCCTCTCTCTCCTCTGCTGGAGGTTGACAGGGTTGGTGCTGCAAGAGCCGGAGCTGCGGCTGATTCTGTCGGCGTACACTGACAACGTGCTTCTCGTGGTCCAGGACCCGGGCAACTTGGTGAGGGTGGAGGCTTGCCAAACCCTCTACTTGGCAGCCTCTTCCACCCAGATCAAGTGGGTCAAGAGCTCTGGCCTGGTGGTCAGGGACTGGTGGCAGGCGAGCTCCCTCCTACCAGCACTTCAGGCCATCCAGTGGAGTGCAGGTCCGCTGCTGTATCTTGGAGTTTACCTTTCTGCCTCGCATCCGTCTCCGCCGGAGAACTGGCAAGGTTTAGAGGACAGGGTGGCAGAGCGGCTCCAGAGATGGACAGGACTCCTCTGGTGCCTCTCTCTCTGAGGGAGGGCACTGGTGCTGAACCAGCTAGTCCTGTCCATGCTCTGGCACCGGCTCAACACCCTGGTCCCAGCCCCGGGCTTCCTGGCCAACCGCCATTGGTTCTGGATTTCTTCTGGACAGGACTGCACTGGGTCTCTGCAGGAGTCCTCCACCTGCTCCTGGAGGAGGGACGACAGGGCATGAAGTGCCTGTGCACTCAGGTCCATGTCTTCCACCTCCAGGCCCTGCAGAGGCTCCTTTATGGTGCAGGTAGTCCGGCATGGAGCGTACTGGTGAACGCCTTCCTGCACCGCTTCCAAGGGCTCCGATACAACCGGCAGCTCCTTTATCTTCATGCGAGGGGTTTTCCGTGAGACCTCTTCAGTCTGTTGGTCTTCCACCAGGGCCTCCTCTGGACCTGGAAACTGGTTTCGGCTACCAGGTCTGCAGCGGCCCCCGAGAGGGTGGATCTCCTCGCGGAGCTGCTGCTACACAACCACCAGCTCCTTGTGCAGGTGGCGGAGTCTCCCTCGGTGCGCCAGAGGTTGACCCTGGCACAAGTCACCAGAGTTGGAGACCTCCTGGACTACGACCGGGGAGACTGGCTGGATCCCCTGACGCTCGCTCAGCACATGGGGCTCTCCAGGCCTCGTACTCTCCAGCACGTACTTCAGGAGGTGAGGGCCTACTACAGGACAGGCCTAACAAAGAAAATAACAGAATGCCACTAGCCGTCACCTTCAGCCCCCAACTAAAACCCCTCCAATGCATTATTAAGGATCTACAACCTATCCTGAAGGATGACCCAACACTCTCACAAATCTTGGAGACAGGCCAGTCCTTGCCTACAGACAGCCCCCCAACCTGAAGCAAATATTCACCAGCAACCACATACCACACAACAGAACCACTAACCCAGGAACCTATCCTTGAAACAAAGCCCGTTGCCAACTGTGCCCACATATCTATTCAGGGGACACCATCACAGGGCCTAATAACATCAGCCACACTATCAGAGGCTCGTTCACCTGCACATCCACCAATGTGATATATGCCATCATGTGCCAGCAATGCCCCTCTGCCATGTACATTGGTCAAACTGGACAGTCTCTACGTAAAAGAATAAATGGACACAAATCAGATGTCAAGAATTATAACATTCATAAACCAGTCGGAGAACACTTCAATCTCTCTGGTCACATGATTACAGACATGAAAGTTGCAATATTACAACAAAAAAACTTCAAAACCAGACTCCAGCGAGAGACTGTTGAATTGGAATTCATTTGCAAATTGGATACAATTAACTTAGGTTACCTTGCATAATGACTTAGCCACTCCCAGTCTCTATTCAAGCCTATTTCCCCTTGTTTTTTTCCTATCCCCCCCAGATGTTCTTGTTAAACCCTGGATTTGTGCTGGAAATGGCCCACCTTGATTATCATACACATTGTAAGGAGAGGTGATCACTTTAGATAAGCTATTACCAACAGGACAGTGGGTTTGGGGGGGGGGGGGGAGAAAACCTTTTGTAGTGGTAAACACCCATTTTTTCATGGTTTGTGTGTATAAAAGATCTTCTATACTTTCCACAGTATGCATCCGATGAAGTGAGCTGTAGCTCACGAAAGCTTATGCTCAAATAAATTGGTTAGTCTCTAAGGTGCCACAAGTACTCCTTTTCTTTTTGCTGATAGGAAAGCAACATCATCTGCAAAGTCCAGGTCTTCAAGGAATGAGAAGAGTGTCCATTTTATGCCTCTTGGTATGTCTTCTGTTATATTCCACATTACCCAGTCGATGGCAATGTTGAAGAAGATTGCAGACATGACACACCCCTGATGTACTCCTGTTTTGACTTCAAAACTGAGCTTGCTGTGATCAACACTGCATGTAAAGTTCAAATAGAAGCTTTTGATGATGTTGATTATGGAAAAGAATTCCATATGCCCTCAGAATGCACCATAGACTGGTCCTGTGAATGCTAACAAAAGCCTTCTCAAAGTCTATGAAATTTATGTAGAGTTCCCGTTGCAATTCTAAGCACTGTTCTATTATGTTTCGTAGCATAAAGATCTGGTCTGTGCATCCACGCCCTTTCCGAAAACCAGCTTGCTCTTTTCTGAGAACACTACTGTTAGGCAAGAGTTAAAAAATTCAGTTAGCAGCTGAGGCAGAAACAGAAATACCAGAGGCCCAAGGGCAATGACAGCTGTAAACACCTGATAACTTACGTGGTCAGATGTCTGCCCAATAACTCGGCCTCTCAGTAAGAACGAACAGTATAAGCCCTCCACTGCTCTCCGAATATCTGTGAACACTCATCCCCACGCCACCTCTTCACCCTAAGGGCAGACATAGATAATTGATGTAATCAGAATAGTTTCTATGCATATGTTCTGCTCCTGTTATTATCATGTTAAGTGTTCTCATAGAATCCTAGAATATCAGGGTTGGAAGGGACCTCAGGAGGTCATCAATCCAACCCCCTGCTCAAAGCAGGACCAATCCCCAATTTTTGGCCCAGATCCCTAGACCCCCCTCAAAGATTGAACTCACAACCCTGGGTTTAGCAGGCCAATGCTCAAACCACTGAGCTATCCCTCCCCACTCGCTCTGAAACAATGTTTGTCTTTGTAAGTACAAGATAAATGCAAATGAAGTGATAAAAAGGGTGTATATAATTGGTTACTGTAGCCCCACAGTTTTGAAGCTGTTTATCAGTCTTCCTGGTGCCGTGAATAAACCTCTTCAGTATTGTCTGTGCCTGCCTGATTCTTGGGGAAGAGAATCTCCTTGCTTTGCAGTTTGGCGCAGCAAGCAGGGTGTGATCGGCAATCCTCTGACAGTTTCTCACAACAAGGGATAGAGGTGAGTACCCTTTTACTTACCACCTCTACTGCACACCTTGGTTTGGGACTCCCCAGACACCCCTTCGCACCTCCCCCCACCTTTTTTTTTAATACAAACCACATATAGGACGCACAGACAAAAGGAATGAACGGGACTGTGTTTGTGGCCAGAGTTTTCGGGTTGAAGGGATTGCTGTAGGCAAAAGCTGCAACACCAAGTACTGAGCATCAGAGCGTGCTTCAGTAGTGATAAGTACAAGGGTGTGCTCGGTCAGTTCCCCTGAAACACCACTTGAGTGGGTTTCAGGAAGCTGGGTAACAATGTCCTATGACTTGCCACAGGGTGTATCAATGATACCCTCTACGGGAGGGAGACTCGTTGATTTTATAAAAGGAAAACATGGAAAGGTTCAAAAGACTATGGCAAAGGATGGATGGAATGAGGGTATGAGTGTTGTTGTGGAAAAAATTACCATGCATTGTGTTTGGATCAGAACAGCCTGAGGCCCACTTTATTACAAGCATGCAGGGGAATGACAGCCAAGCTGCCGACCCCCCCAGAAAGGGAATACAAAAGCTTATATAGCTTAAAACCACAATCAATTACACACACTTCCTTATTAACATTTTCCTTATGAGGAATACATCAAAACAAGCTTTTTCCTGTTTTTCAGTTTGTTCTTTTGTGGTTAACGCTTTCCTAACACTAGCAGTCACAGCTATATTTCATAAGACTGACTATTACAAATTGTTCTGCTTAAATTTTCCATTCTCTCTCTTCTGCTGCTGCTTGTACACAGTTATTTTAATCAAAGTTATCTTTGTCAAAGTTTGGGCCTACTAAATTTTCCCTTATAGCGTGAAGGATAGTGTGTTGTGGTCGTCTGGTCAGAAGAAAGGAAAGTTAGAGAAAGGAATTGTAATTCTGTACTGTGAATATGAAAGGAAGTTACGGGAATTGGAAACGCTCCAAAAGACTCTTACATCAGAGCTAAACCAAAAGATAGATTTAAACCACAAATTAAGTGAGCTTCAAGGAGAGAACAATACTCTAAAAGCAAAAATAAAAGAAAGCAGCGCCTCTGCACACCATATTGCTGCTAGCATACAACAGAAGGGTAATTTTACTGACTTTGGTTCAGGCAGCAATACTAATAAAGATCAAAACTAGATCAATTGGAAACACCTTGCAAAACAAATCCAGGATTGAAACCTGGCACACCCAAGGGAAAATTGGAGTAATTGGCCTCTCCCCGCTCCTTTTAACCCAGACTTCAGTGCCAGTGCTCCCCTGGCCCCTCTCCAAGTAACCACACGGTGGTCAGGGCCAGCAGATAACAGAGTGGCTCATAATACTTATCAGTACACTCCTCTTAGCACAGAGGAAATGAGGGGCTTACTGAAAGATCTCCCTGATCTAAAGCCCAAACACCTGAATTTGGTATCCTGGAAGAAAATAAATCAGATAGTTACCACCTATAGATTACATCCCAGGGATCTTCATATCCTAAAGGCTAAAGGCCCCGACCTTTCATCGGTCAAGATCCTCTCAAAAGAACACCGAAACGGCACTTGGGCCTCCGTCAAATTTGAATCAGAAAATGATATGACTCGTGCCTGCACTGATTTTAAGGAAGCCATCCAAAACGCCTTGGGGAATGGAGCCGGTAACTGGGGACTTATAGTGGGATGCGTACAAGGCAAGGATGAGCCTGCTGCCCAATACTGTGAGCGGAAATGGGAGATGTATTCAAGTAATGCAAAGAAAACTGATCAGGTGTTTCTAAAAATGTTAAAGGAAGGTTTTAACTCCAACCTGCAAAGAGCCCTTAACTTGGGAGTAAACCCAGGCTCTAATTATGAATCCATCTGTATGTGGGCCTCTGAATGCGAAGTCAGCAAGCTAAAGATATAAAATGCAAGTCTACTCATGTTTCTATGGTAACAGAAAAAAGTAACATAACCTGTTATAATTGTGGGTGTCTTGGCATACCAAAAAGAACTGCAGGCGCAAGGCCCAAAAGCCCTGTCAGTGCAAAATCATGGCCAGTTGAATCCCTGCAATACTTCACTGCTCTTTCAATCTGGTCCTGGTCCCGTCCCCCCTGCCCCGCCCCACCTTACAGTGTTTTGTATATTGGGAGACCGGACATTGGGCAGCCGGATGCCCATGCTAAGTAGCTCTGGACAACCGGCCCTAACCAGTATCTCAACCAACTGCCAACCCTTACTTACATCTAAGCAAAGAGGAAATGGCCAGGCTTTTAAACTCCATGACCCGCTAGGCCCCCTTGCTCGTCAGTACTGCTGATGCAGACATAAACCTCTCAAGGCCACACTTACAAGCATAAATAAGGGGCGGGCCATGCACAAGTCTCGTGGACATGGGAGCGTCTGTTTCCATTACTGACCTCCCGCTTCCCACTAGTAAATAGTATATTACTATTTCAGGGGTAGGAGGTGTACAACTCTCAGCTTATAAGAGCTACCTGTTCTTGTAGAATCTAACCTATTCTTCTGGACTCAGTCTTTTTATGTAGCTCCAAATGCAGAGGAGACTATTTTGGGCATGGACGCCCTCTGCGATCTTGCAGTGACTCTTAACCTTGCTCAAAGTACAGTCATGTTTACTGATAAACTTTTAAGCGTACTCATACCATTTCTCTCCATAATAATAAATTTCTCTCTTCTGTTGCAACTGCCAAATCCATGGCTCTCACTTGGGACACCTCTAACCCTTTTCAAGAATTATCTTCCAGGTTCCCCTCTGTTTGTGCAGAAAATAATCTGTCGTGCGGTTTGGTGCTTGCTCATCTCTGCCCACCCATCCAGGTTACCGGTCATCTCCCTCCAACTACCAAGCAATACCTTCTCAAACCTGAGGCCGTGACAAATGTGGCTCCCCACGTTAATCCTCTTGGTAAATATACCTGATGCATTCTCCTGGGACCTGCCTTTGGTACATGTCACACGAGATACTGACCAGCTTTGAAGCAGGTATGTGCAACTTCCTATAGGAGGCAGCGGCAAATGGGTAAAAAGCCAGACACTTGGCTTACCCCCAGACCAATCACCTGGACTTATTGTAGTTACAGCTTGCCTCTAAAAACATCCAGGCTCCGAGGTCCCAGTCCAGCTACCACAGCCCAGGAGCAGCCTTAGGCTCCCTCCCTGCATCTCACCGGATCTGGACTGTAACTGGGTATTTAGCTTCATGGGATGTGGGCCCACTCATATAGGACCCTCAATTTTGGGGTACAAGACCACAGAATGTTGGGAACAGAACCAAATTACAGCGTGGCAGTTTATGAATACTCCCCTAGAACAAACAAACCATTCTATTTCCAGGGCCTCAGATGGATTGGTCAAGATTCACTACATTTATGAGGCTGCTAATGGGTGGGGAGAGTATCAGTGTGAATGTTTGTGGGAGGGTTGGGAACTTTTCATTAACCAAAGTGTTTGTAAATGCAGGATGGACTGACCTTCCTCCTCTGCTGTGGGAACATGGGATGGAGGGATACTATTGTCAGGAACACTCTGTACACCTGGTTAAACGTTTACATTGTACTAGTATACGATGTTATAACCTGACCACTTGTGGATGCTCCCCGCCTACTATCTGTCCGGCAATGTAACCTTCCCCACTGGATGGCATTATTCAAGTAGGCCCCAACAAAACACTTTTGCATGACGTTCTTATGGTCTCTGTTCAGGTTAAATATAATTTGTCCAATTTCTCAGCACCCTTGCAAAATGTATGCTCAGACCACCCCAGCTCCCTGCAATGGCTGCAGGACCAGCTACAGTTTCTAATGCACCAATATGTTATTCGGGCCTGCACAGCGAAAAGACAAAAATGTAGCATTTTAGGTGATATCGGAGAAATTTTTGGAAGCACCAATTCTATACTAAATAGGCTTAACCTAAATTGTGAGAGGTCATACAATTCTTGGGTCAAAAGCCAAACCACCCAAGCCCTTAGAGATACTAACACAGGTTTATCCTATGCTCTTACTGCAATTGATGTAGCAATAGAGAATTTTTACAAAATCACTGAAAAAACCTCAGACACTACAGTCAACCTGGCCAAGACACAAGCTAAAGGCCATGATTGTGATATGCTGGCTCATGACCTATTTAACATTGCGAGAGAAGACATGCTAGATGTATGCCTGGGTTTCCCCCCCTTCCCATACCCTTTCTTCCCCCACCCTTGCCAAAATTGCAAGCGTCTCCACTCAATTAATAGTGGCCACTTTACTTCCTCCAAACTCACCCTTCTCCTTTCATTTCCTCCTTGTGTATCCTTCTGTTTTTCCTACTCATGTGTTTCCTTTTTCTTTCCGTTTCAAGTCTATTGGATATGTAACTAATAATACGGTGTAAAAAGTAGGACTGTCTGGATACCTGGCACCATCCCCCCAGGATACCATACTAATGACAACATCGGACTGTTGCCAGAGACAAATAGTTATATTGTGTGTTCCACTTCTACTCTCTGTCTTTTAACTCCATCCACTTCCATTGTTGTGGATGTCCTTCCTCTTATAGATGCTGAAGCTGCTGTGCAAGTATCTGCTACTCAGTGGTTTATCACCGCTGCATCCGACTACATGTACAGACCACTGCAGTGCCAGGCAAATGCTTCCATGTGCCTGCAGATACTGACTCCTTTACCCTAGGTGATGTGCACCTCCCCGGCCATGTCACTGGATGAAAAGGTCACTGGATGTGCTAATCATTATGGCCTGGCAGTGCGGTACCTAAGGAAGGGCATCCAAGAAGTCTGAGTACACTTTGGAAATTGCACTGTGCCATGTATAGAAATAATGACTGTAGTGAAAGGTTTTTAACAAAGAGATATGGAGGGCGTTTGCAGGGACCCCCGATGTACAAAGTCTGCCAGGGAGCAGTTGAGGTGGCACAAAGTGCCACAAATCCTCCCTCTGCTGTAGGATCCGGAGTCAGCCAGGGCAGACCACACGCAGGTCGTGGCAAGAGAGATGCTGTGGGCCATATTCTTTGCCCCACACCAGAGAGATACAAAAGGGCAGAAAATCCAACCAGCTAAGGAGTCTTCCAGGATGGGGGAATCCCCAGCTGGCTTATACCTAAGAAACTAAGCTCTATCCCAGTCCATGCTGCAAGAAAGAAAAGATGCCTTAGGCAAATCACCGCTGCCCTCTGGGCTTCCCTGGCTGCTGGACAACCCTTTATGGCCACTGGCCATCTTAGAGCCACTTAGGGGTTGACACTAGAATCCAGCAACATTAAGGTGACACAAAACTACCTCTGTTCCCACATCTGCTCGGGTACGTGCCCAGCGCACATTCTCTCACATTTGTGCCACATCTCATTATCTCAATCTCTGCATCTATCTGCCTTGATATGAATGTAATCTGTGAAGCAAGGCTCCTATGTGCACAGAAATAGTACATCCCATGTTTCTGTGCCACCTAGGCATTCAAGGCCCAGGCAGGTTGCTGAGTTTTGTGATTTTTCAGCAAATTTCCTGCCTCCTGTCATTACCAGAGGGTAAGAAAGTTTTGGTTTGGGGAATTCTGAAGGCTGCGTCCCATTCTTACACAGCACCATCTGCCATGGAGACAGCATAAGAATGAGAGAATTGCCCCCAAATGAAGAAGGAAGACAGGAGTTCAAGAACCAAGACCTCCTCAAGACCCAGGTCTTTTTTCAGAGATCTTTGAAATCAGCCCACAGACAGCTCCTCTGCGTGTAAAATACAAAATGAAGCAGTCACTAGACATCATTTTGAACAACAAGTATTTGAAGGAAGATTAAATGAGAGAGGAACTGTAATATTCTTTTCTTTGTATATCAGACTTTTCTTATTGTAATTCTCCTACCTCCTTTGGCCTCCAATTCTGTCCTGGCATTTCCGCTGTAAGAAACAGTGCTCAGAAACCTTTATTACTTTTTGTGTAAGACTAAACATGGAGTAGGGGGTCAGAAGAGCCATTTTCCTCTAATAATGAGATGTTGGACACTGTGGAAAGCAGGGACATGAATAAGAGCAACAGGTGAAGGAGACAGCAGCTGCTTTATTCTCCTTTGCTTAGAAGTCACCAGGGACCAGAATAATAGACCAGATATTATGCAAGGAAGCTATTAAAAACATATGCACAACCCATGCACGAGACATGCCCATTCTCCTGAGGACAGCCATGGTGTAGCACACAGACAGAGACATCCTCTAAATTATGTGTTTACTTATTAATTAAAGTTTATATTCATGCAATAGTGAGGCATTTGTCCCCTTCAGCTGTCACAGCCAGGTTGTCGGCAGCCAGACCTAGTGGTCAGAGTCAGAGTTCACAGACACGAGACAGGAGTCAAGAGACAGCTGGGTCAGGATACCAGGAGATCAGAAGCAGGAGACAAACTTGAGATCAGAACTATGAGTTGGGAACCAGAGTCAGGCCAGGTCAGGATACCAAGGGGGTAAGAGGCAGGAAACAAACTGGAGGTCAGAAAATACAAGTCAGATGCCAGGAGTTAAACTGGATCAGGTATCAGGAAATCAAGGAGCAGTTGCAGGAGGCACACAATCCAAGGCAGGGTGGAGCCCAGTTGTTCAGACAGCTTCCTGTTCTTGTTCCTGGCTTAAGTAGGGCCAATCTGCCATTCAGGGGCTCTGCCAGTCAGACTTCAGGGGATGAGCCTCACTCTGGAGCTGAGCTTCATGGGACCTAGGTAAGCCATCATCCGCAGGCTGCCAGGTGGAGGGGTGGAGTGCAGCTGCTCCCATGAACCCTGCAGACCTGGATTTGACAGCCATAGGTCATGACTAAGTCTGCGATTCTGTCACAGAGGTCATGGATCCTGTGACTTTCTGCAACCTCTGTGACTTGCGCAGTTGCAGCAGCCAGTGCAGCTGATCACAGGGCCACCTGTCCAAGCAGCAGCCCGTCTGGCTGGCCCTGGGGAGCTCCCGAGCGGCGGTCCCAGGGAGCGCCCAAAAAGCGGCTGGTGTGGCTGGTCCTAGGGAGTGCCTGAGCATTGATCTGGGGGTGGCCAGAGCAGCGACCCCAGGGTGTGCCCGAGCATCGGTCCCAGGAGCAGCTCCGGGGACCGCCTGAGCATCAGCGGTGCCAAGCATGGCCAGAGCAGCAACCCTGGGGAGTGCCTGAGCATCAGTCCTGGAGGTAGCCCTGGGGACCTTGGAGCAGTGGCCCGCTGCGGGCGGTCAGCCCCCACCACTGGAGTAGGGGTCCCAGAGCAGTGGGGTCACAGGAACAGAGATTTAGTCATTGTGGGTATTTATAGTAAAAAAGTCATGGACAGGTCACGGGCCGTGAATTTTTGTTTATTGCTCGTGACCTGTCCATGACTTTTATTAAAAATATCCATGACTCCTTCACCTGCTGCTCTTATTCATGTCCCTGCTTTCCACAGTGTCCAACATCTCATTATTAGAGGAAAATGGCTCTTCTGACCCCCTCCTCCATGTTTAGCCTTAGTCAAGACACCAGCTTGAACTGATGTGATGTGCTCTATATGGGGCTATGCCTTAAACCGATTGACTATTGCATGTGCTTATTAATATCACAGGAAAGGTTTTGATGACCCAAGCCTTTAAAGGTCCTCATTAAACAGAGTGCATTAATAGCTGTACAGTGCAGGGGCTAGGAATTGGGACTGTGAGTAGTCAACTTGGATTCTACTTTTGGCTCTGTCACTGACTCACTTCAGCAGGTCCCTTCCCTTGTGTCCCCTCCCATCATTTGTGTGTCTTTTCTGATGTGAGTGAAAGCTCCTGAACAGAGGGCCTGTCTCTCACCATGTGTCTATGCAGCACTGTCAAGGTTCCTTCCCCACTGTGAACTCTAGGGTACAGATGTGGGGACCTGCATGAAAACCTCCTAAGCTTACTTTTACCAGCTCAGGTTAAAACTTCCCCAAGGTACAAACTATTTTACCCTTTGCCCTTGGACTTCCACTGCCACCACCAAACGTTTATCTGGGTTTATTTATTAGGAAAGCATTGTGTGGAAACATTTTCCCTGCAAAATCCTCCCAAGCCTTGCACCCCACTTCCTGGGGAAGGTTTGGTAAAAATCCTCACCAATTTGCATTGGTGACCACAGACCCAAACCCTTGGATCTTAAGAACAATGAAAAAAACATTCAGTTTCTGAAAAGAAGGATTTTAATAGAAGTAAAAAGAATCACCTCTGTAAAATCAGGATGGTAAATACCTTACAGGGTAATTAGATTCAAAACATAGAGAATCCCTCTAGGCAAAACCTTAAGTTACAAAAAGGCACACAGACAGGAATATCCATTCTATTCAGCACAACTTCCTTTCTCAGCCATTTAAAGAAATCATAATCTAACACATATCTAGCTAGATTACTTACTAAATTCTAAGACTCCATTCCTGTTCTGTCCCTGGCAAAAGCATAACAGACAGACCCTTTGTTTTTCCCTTCCCCCAGCTTTTGAAAGTATCTTGTCTCCTCATTGGTCATTTTGGTCAGGTGCCAGCGAGGTTATCCTACCTTCTTAACCCTTTACAGGTGAGAGGATTTTTCCTCTGGCCAGGAGGGGTTTTTAAAGGGGTTTACCCTTCCCTTTATATTTATGACAAGCACCTAGCACAATGGAGCTCTGAGCTCAGTGGAGGCCTCTAGGCAAACACAAATAATTAATAAATTAAGAGCAATGTGTGAATGAAATTCCAGAAGATCACAAATTGGCTAGGGGTGGATTGCTGCTTGTTGCTTATTTGTCTCAGAAATTGGAGTCAGGACACATCTTGTTGGTTTAGGTGCATTATTCCTTTCAGCAAAGGTGGCAGGCTGGTTGGGTGGCTGAGAAAGCAGCTTGTGTCAGTGGGATCACAGGTTAGAGTGTGGCTTTTCTGCATTAAGTGCTGCTTAGACTAAATGGGGCTAATGGGAAATGTAGCTTAGTCCATTGCTCCCCAGAGGGCATGCCGCTACGCAGGGAGAAATGTCACAGCTTATCAGACTTACAGAGAGCTTGCTTTACCTTTCAGCTTCCTTGCCACTTTTGCTCATTATCAAATCCATTTGGAACTGAATCAGTTTGGCTCTTTGCTCTGGCTCATGTGCTCCTGCTTGACCCTGGACTGGCACTCCTAGGATTGGGATTGCATTGGTCAGACCTATTTCTATGGCAACAGACTGATACCACAAATAGACAACTATGTCTTAATTCTAGCATCAGCCCGGAGGGGACATGGGGAGGGAGGGAGGGAGGGAGGTTGTGCAGATACTACATTGATGGTCACCATGTAAGCACTCAGACGGTTCCCTATTCACCTACATATCTCCCGAGCCCGGCATCTGAAAGACACCACTTTTTCAAAACCCCAGAGATTAGCCTGTCCAAATAAAAGGAGAGTTGGATGTAAGGAATTGGTAGGATATTGATAGTCCTCATATCACTCTGCTTTGTTCTCGAGCAACCCCTATTGACATCTCCACTGGGTACTTGGATTGAGAACCCTTCCAGGCAAAGCTCTTGTCTTCTTACTCATTTGTGAAGGAACCTGCAACCGTCTATGCCAAGGAAATATCACAGTTATATTTTGTCCAGTGTGAAACGTGCTTATGGCTATCCAACCACCTCCTGCTCCCTGTCCCCTGACAAACCCCACCCCAAAGAGAGTGAACACGCTGCCTCGCATCACCATATCTGTCTCCACTTTATCCTGAATGGCAGCCAGGCAAGGGTCATGGGTGTGATAGGGTGAGCTGAGCGATGTGGGAGAGGATAAATGTGCCAAGCCTTGAATCTTGGTGCAGAGGGAGGGCACCTGGCAGGCAGTGTTCCCCTGGCTGTAGATGGTCTGAGAACTTAGGACACAACTTCACAACCATAGGTCTTTTCTCCTCAGTTTAGGTCTGACCTGCACACGTGCCAAGGATGCCATGGATCACTGAATCAGTTTAATGTGTGTGTGAGATGCAACTCTGTGAAATATAAAAACACCAGAAGGGATTAATGTTGCTCCCAGGGAACCCCTGACCTTTGGCAGGATCAGCCTCTGCTGCTGCTGTTGAGAAATCCAGTGCGAAGCTTTGCCTGGTCAGGTCAGCCTGGCCTCACAGGGCACTGATTTCTGTGCTTTCCTCTCAGTGTCTTATAGCTGTCAGGTCAAGGAGTCCCGGCCCCTTCTGGTGTCCAAGGGGTGGGCATGGGGAGAACAGGTAGACCCTACTGCCGGCAGGCTCTTGGACCCTGGGCTTGTACGCTCAATCCCATGGGTGTGAGACAAATGGATGCATTACTATAATACTAAACATCACTATAATACAAAATTAAATAAAATTTGGTGTTGGTTTCAAGCCCCACAAGCTTCCCCTCCACCCAGTGATTTCTGCCATTGCTCTTCCACAGCCCCAGCATTCCCTTTGCTCCCCAGGCTTTCCCATAGACCCCCATGCATTTCAGTGGGCAAGGGAGTAAGCAAACACTAATTGAGAAGTCTCAGTATCCGTCTACTCCCAGCTCAGCTCTGGGGTCCATGACCCTCTTCAGTACCTGCTGTGCTCAGGGATCCTAGCTTGCTGCCCTGTCATCCTGGCCTCTCTGGATGTGACAATGGGAAAAGGACTGTCATACACTCTTTTCTAGATTAGATCCCCCTGAACTGAGACAGGCATCTTTTAAAAGGTGTGTAACAGCAGAAAAGAGAAGATGGGGTGGGGGGGGGGGGTTCGCTTTATACCAGCTCTAGTAGAGTTAATATTCAATACAAAGAAATACACAAATGTTCATCAGGACATCAAGGCCGGTCCTTGCAGCACCATCAGATAACTTCCATATTCTGCTGTGCCTATCTGTTGCTGAAACAGGTCACATGCTCCATCAGGCATTGTGTATGCGCTCTTGCAAGTTAACTAGATATCATGAGTCCTTGGCTATGCAGACTCATATTCATTAACCAACTGAAACACATAGCTAATATTTAGTCTCCAGCTAATCGAGCCACCATGTGTTCATCAATACTTAATAAAACAGTCTTCTTTCACTTTTCACAAAGACACTTTCAGAAATGGAACATTCTGGGGCAAGGAAGGGAGGGTCTGTCCAATGTCTCCAACTTACGATGTGTTAGTATATGCCAGAGGTGGGCAAACTACGGCCCGTGGGCCACATCCGGCCCGTGGGACCATCCTGCCTGGCCCTTGAGCTCCCAGCAGGGAGGCTAGCCCCCGGCCCCTCCTCCACTTTCCCCCCTCCCATGCAGTGACGCCACTGCGTGGGCAGCACAGCTTGCGCCTGCCCACCTCCCAGGCTTTCCAATAAGCCAGTCCTGTTTCTCTGAGCAGCATGGTAAGGAGGCGGGCAGTGTGTGTGGGGGGGGTTAGATAAGGGGCAGGAGGTCCTGGGGGGCAGTCAGGGTACAGGGAGCAGGGGGTGGTTGGATGGGGTGGAGGTTCGGGGGGGGCGGTCAGGGGAAAGGGAGCAGGAGGTGGTTGGATAGGTGTGGGAGTCCCGGGGGGCCTGTCAAGGGGCAGGGGTGTGGATAGGGGTTGAGGCAGTCAGGGGACAGGGAGCGGGGGGGTGGATGGGGGTGGGGCCCATGGGGGTGTGTGGTTAGGGGCGGGGGGTCCCGGGAGGGGGCGGTCAGGGAACAAGGAGCAGTGGGGGTTGGATGGGTGGAGGTTCTGAGTTGGGCAGTCAGGGGGTGGGAAGTGGGAGAGGGCAGATAGGGGCAGGGGCCAGACTGTTTGGGGAGGCACAGCCTTCCCTACCCGGCCCTCCATACAGTTTCGCAACCGTGATATGGCCCTTGAGCCAAAAAGTTTGCCCACTCCTGATAGATGCAGTAGGCTGGATTCTCTGGCTACTGCCTCAGGTCTTTCATCCTCCGTGCAAGGTCTATACTTAATGTGCAATTAAAGGCAATCTCAAAGGAAACCTCTACTTATGTTAATCCTGTTTAAAACAGATACAATGTATATTACAGCACTGGGGTGGCAAATATAGAGCTGTATTGGGGTCCATTTTAATTTTAAATCTTCTTTCAGAATTTTTTTGTTTGAGCAGAAATTCCCCTTGCTGCTTCTCAGCCTAAAAGTGAATTAATTTTTGAAGTTTTGTAAAATTGCGTGCAGCTATTTTTGGTATGGGAATTGTTGGATTGAGATTCTTTTATTCAGCAAATGGATCGAACATATCTTTATTAAGGCAAAACATTCAGCAAAACACAGTTACTCACAAGCTCATCGGGATGATCTCATCACAGTTTCCTCCAGCACTAGACCATACAGCCTCAACCCTCTTTGTTACACAAACTTATTTATAACTTTTTGTTATCTTTTTTTGTATACATTTGCATTAGTTTCTCATTTCCATATTAGCTCTCTTCCCCTGTCAGTACAGGGTTAGTGTAAGTTTGAACCAGTCTTTTCTAGCTTTTAAGTTACTTTATCTTTTCTTTTTCTCACAAACACAATTACCCTGCAGTTTCTCACACAGGTGCAACACTAAGCATGATCTATGTGCAATTTCTTACACATGCACAGTTCTTATGCGTACGCTGTTAAACATCAGAACAAACTCTTAAAATCCACAGAAGGATTCTGTCAGGCCTAAATCTGCCTTCGCTCCCATCAGGACTCATATTTTTTAATTTTCTTACTAAACACTAAATACTAAACAATAGTATTGGAGAAACATTATCTTCATTCTAACAATACTGAATGCATAAGTACACAGATACGACATTAAGGCAGCACAGTTTTAATACATTCAGAAAGCTCCATAATATTGTGACTGTAGGAACCCTAATCCAGCCAGGGATAGGAATAGCCTAATCCTATTTATATAGATGTTACACACAAGTAACTATGTTAGAAGAACATTACTGAAGATGAAAAGTCAACCACTCAACAGTTAGGAGATGCTAAAATTCTGACAAAAGGAAGAAAGGAGAGCAGCAGAATACAGGCCATGGACTTCAGAAGAACAGACTTTGACTCCCTCAGGGAGCTAATGGGCAGGATCCCCTGGAAGGCTAATATGAGGGGGAAAGGAGTCCAGGAGAGCTGGCTGTATTTTAAAGAAGCACTGGAACAAACCATCCCCATGTGAAGAAAGAATAGCAAATATGGCAGCCGACCAGCTTGGCTTAACAGAGAAATCTTCAGTGAGTTTAAACGCAAAAAAGGAAGCTTACAAGAAGTGAAAACTTGGACAGATGACTAGGGAGGAGTAAAAAAATATTGCTCGAACATGCAGGAATGTAATCAGGAAGGTCAAAGGACAGTTGGAGTTGCAGCTAGCAAGGGATGTGGAGGGTAACAAGAAGGGTTTCTACAGGTATGTTAGGAACAAGAAGAAGGACAGGGAAAGTATTCAGAGTAGCGGCCGTGTTAGTCTGTATCCACAAAAAGAACAAGAGTACTTGTGGCACCTTAGACACTAACAAATTTATTTGAACATAAGCTTTCATGGGCTACAGCCTACTTCATCGGATATATATACCGAGAATATGAAAAGGTGGAGTAAGAGGCTAAATAATTAAGATGAGCTATTATCAGCCGGAGAAAAAAAACTTTCGTAGTGATAATCAAGATGGCCCGTTTAGACAGTTAAGTATCCTTGCACACGGGGAAATAGATTCAATATGTGTAATGACCCAGTCACTCCCAGTCTCTATTCAAACCCAAGTTAACAGTACCTAGTTTGCATATTAATTCAAGCTCAGCAGTTTCTCATTGGAGTCTGTTTTTGAAGCTTTTCTGTTGCAAAATTGCCAACTTTAAATCTGTTACTGAGTGGCCAGAGAGGTTGAAGTGTTCTCCTACCATTTTTGAATGTTAATGATTCCTATTGTCAGATTTGTGTCCGTTTATTCTTCTGCGTAGAGACTGTCCGATTTGGCTAATGTACATGGCAGAGGGGCATTGCTGGCATATGATGGCATATATCACATTGGTAGATGTGCAGGTGAATGAGCCCCTGATGGCGTGGCTAATGTAACTAGGTCCTATGATGGTGTCACTTGAATAAATATGTGGACAGAGCTGGCATTGGGCTTTGTTGCAAGGATAGGTTCCTGGGTTAGTGGTTCTGTTGTGTGGTGTGTGGTTGCTGATGAGTATTTGCTTCAGGTTGGGGGCTGTCTGTAACCGAGGACTGGTCTGTCTCCCAAGATCTGTGAGAGTGAGGGATCATTTTTCAGGATAGGTTGTAGATCTTTGATGTTGTGTTGGAGAGGTTTTAGTTGGGAGCTGAAGGCGACAGCTAGTGGTGTTCTCTTATTTTCTTTGTTCGGCCTGTCCTGTAGCAGGTGACTTCTGAGTATTCTTCTGGCTCTGTCAAGCTGTTTTTTCATTTCAGCAGGTGGGTATTAGGGAAAGTATGAGACCCTTACTGAATGGGGGAGGCAATCTAGTGACAGATGATGCGGAAAAAGCTGAAGTACTCCATGCTTTTTTTGCCTCAGTCTTCATACACAAGGTCAGCTCCCAGACTGCTGTACTGGGCAGCACAGTGCGGGGAGGAGGTGAATCATAGACTCATAGAATATCAGGGTTGGAAGGGACCTCAGGAGGTCATCTCCTCCAAACCCCTGCTCAAAGCAGGACTGATCCACAACTAAATCATCCAAGCCAAGGCTTTGTCAAGCCTGACCTTAAAAACCTCTAAGGAAGGAGATTCCACCACGTCCCTATGTAACCCTTTCCAGTGCTTCGCCACCCTCCTAGTGGAAAAGTTTTTCCTAATATCCAACCTAAACCTCTCCCACTGCAACTTTAGGCAATTACTCCTTGTTCTGTCATCTGCCACCACCACAGTCTAGATCCATCCTCTTTGGAACCTTCTTTCACGTAATTGAAAGCAGCTATCAAATCCCGCCTCATGCTTCTCTTCTGCAGACTAAATAATCCCAGGTCCCTCAGCCTGTCCTCATAAATCATGTGCTCCAGCCCCCTAATCATTTTTGTTGCCCTCCACTGGTCTTTTTCCAATTTTTCCACAACCTTCTTGTAGTGTGAGGCCCAAAACTGGACACAGTGCTCCAGATGAGGCCTCATCAATGCCAAATAGAGGGGAATGATTACGTCCCTCGATCTGCTGGCAATGCTCCTACTTATACAGCCCAAAATGCGGCAACAAGGGCACACTGTTGACTCATATCCAGCTTCTCGTCCACTGTAACCCCTAGGTCCTTTTCTGCAGAACAGCTGCCTAGCCACTTGGTCCCTAGTCTGTAGCAGTGCATGGGAGTCTTCTGTCCTAAGTGCAGGACTCTGCACTTGTCCTTGTTAAACCTTATCAGATTTCTTTTAGCCCAATCCTCTAATTTGTCTAGAGCCCTCTGTATCCTATCCCTACCCTCCAGCGTATATACCTCTCCTCCCAGTTTAGTGTCATCTGCAAACTTGCTGAGGGTGCTATCCACACCATCCTCCAGATCATTTATGAAGATATTGAACAAAACCGGCCCAAGGACCGACCCTTGGGGCACTCCACTTGATACCGGCTGCCAACTAGACATGGAGCCATTGATCACTACTCATTGAGCCCAACAATCTAGCCAACTTTCTATCCACCTTATAGTCCATTCATCCAGCCCATACTTCTTTAACTTGCTGGCAAGAATACTGTGGGAGACCATATCAAAAGCTTTGCTAAAGTCAAGGAATAACATGTCCACTGCTTTCCCCTCATCCACAGAGCCAGTTATCTCATCATAGAAGGCAATTAGATTAGTCAGGCATGACTTGCACATGGTGAATCCATGCTGACTGTTCCTGATCACTTTCCTCTCCTCAAAGTGCTTCAGAATTGATTCCTTGTGGACCTACTCCATGATTTTTCCAGGGACTGAGGTCCCAGACAATTGGGTAAAGGCAAATATGGTGCCCATCTTTAAAAAAGAGAAGTCTGGAAAAGTCCACAATGCTAGGAACTCAGTTATATTTACCTTAATAAATAAAGGAAAGTTTGTTCTCAGGATCACTATGTACATTATTGGTGTGGAGATTGCTCCAGTTATCCCTGTGTACCCGGCTTATCCTCTGCTGCCCTGTCACAGGCCACTTGGACCGTAGAAAGGCACTGTTTAACTACCACCTCGGCAGTTCCAGAATGACAGTAGAGTGTGCATATGGTTCTCCTGAAGGAGGGTGGTGCTGCTTGTGGAATAAATTGGAAGCTGCAAAACAAACAAGGAAAGAAACCCCATGCCAAAGGCTATGTTTACACCGTGCGCATACTCGAGGACTGGGATGTGCTGGACACACCGATAGCACTCTGTACACGTATATTACCATGTCCACATTGCCACTGAAGGTATGTGATGTTAGTGCTTCCATTTCAGCAGTGGTATCCCAGGCTTATGTGTATCACAGGGAGACACTCTAGGAACCGGTTTGCTGTGTGTTATTTGTACTAATTTCTGCTGAGGGCACGTCCTGACCATTTCATTCCTCACTGTTATTCCCTTCAAAAGTGGGTGGAAGAAATGGAGAGTAGTATAAAGGGCAGACCATCAATCAAACATTGTCCCCCCCCCCCGACCTGTTTGCCTCCGTCCACCTGTCACCCTAAGACCTGCCCCTTCTGGTATCATATCTGGGGTCAAGGTGGACACATGACCTGAAGCAAGGGGTGTCATGTGACCCCTGTAAGAACTCCTCCCATTGCCCTCTACCAATCAGGATAGGTTTCAGCTGCAGAGGACCACCCAGAGAGTGGATTTGACCAATCACGGGGAGCTCTGGGGCGGGGAGATCCAGCTTTAAGTGAGTCTTGTGATCCCTCTAAGAACTCCTCCCATCACCCTCTACCAATCAGAGTGAAGCACAACCACCCAGTAAGTCCCAGCACCATGTGGAAGAGGCCATCTCATTCCAAGAATGCGTGTTTTAGAAATGACAGCTTCTGAATTTGTTTTAGCTTTGAGGACTTGGACCACCTGCAGAGAAAGTACTTCCAAGGAAGAAGAGGAGGGAATGGCTGAGAGGAGCCCTTTGGCTCAGCCACTGATGGATACGCTGGAACCCAACCCAAAAACCCAAGCATTCGTGAGGAAGACCAATGAGCGTGACGGCTCTCGTTGTTCACACCTACGAAGGAAGGCGACCGAAGCTCATGGGATAGAAAACACGTTGCTCAGGCAAATGAACAATTAAGAAGTGACGGTCAAGGATGAGGTGTAATGGTGTCAGGAGCCGACCCGGGATTGTGTAAATCTAAAAACAAGCAGTGGGGACTTACAGTTGTTTCTTTTATGAAAATCTCTC
This sequence comes from Natator depressus, assembly GCF_965152275.1. Lineage (NCBI taxonomy): Eukaryota > Metazoa > Chordata > Testudines > Cheloniidae > Natator > Natator depressus. Next base: position 39,973,895 of record NC_134241.1, on the reverse strand, counting down.
CACAGCTCCACGATGCCTTTCTAGAGGACCTGGGGACCCTGGACAGCATTGCATCAGACAATGTACACGAGCCGGGCCCGTCTTGTTTTTGCTCAACACCGATACAAATCGTTGAAGAGGATGCCGAGGATGATGGCTACGTGGAGTTTAGGAGGAGGGTTGGCATGGAACTAAATGAGCCAGTACCATGTTGTGAGCGTGAAAAAGTCATGTGGTCTATTCTATGTGTTGCTGTTAATGCTGTCCTTAATCATTGTCTTAGGGAAAAGGTTTCTGAAGATTCTGAGGGCTGTGTCATAGATGCGCCAGCTCAACGGCACCATGACTGGACTTCAGAGAATATAAACTGCAAGCTCTAGGACCTGTGTGCTGAACTGTGTTTTGAAAGTTTATTAAATGCTTTTATTACCACAGGTTATGCAGTGTAATATCTGTGTTTAAGTCAAGAACATTTAGGAGAGGGGTGACCTTGGTAAATGATGTGCAATTCGGTCAAGACCCTGACAGTATTTTAAAGAAATTGACCAAACCAGATGATGTCTGCTTAGAGCGTTATATTGACCATCTGGTCCGCACAAAAAGTTACAGAGCCCTGCTTAGGAAAAAGACTATTTGTAAGAAATCTAAAAGGATTAAGTTAGAGAATGGTGAGGGGACAAACATGCAATGTAAAACCTGGTAGCTGTAAATAAAAATATCTATTGAAAAGGGCTTTGTGATTATCTGTGTTTCTGTTAGAAGGTCTCTGTGGCCCATAAATAAGATAAAAAAATTTATGGAGCATCTTGGTTTGTTTTCAAGGGGCTGTATGTCTTTTAAATAAATAAAAACATTGTTTGTGAGAACCTAGCTCTTGTGTCTTTGTGTCAGAGAGACCCATTTACAGCAAAAGCTGAAATGTGTGTAGTAGAATCTTGTAGGGGAAAGAACAAAAAATGTGTTTAAAATAAAAGCAAATAAAAAAGCTTCTATATTCTATATAAAACAGGGATATTTGAGTACAATAGAGCTGACACCCTGTTGAGCAGATGGTTTAACCACACCCCCACTGAATAGCAAGGGTGACTCTATTGCCTTAAGGAGTCTGTAGGTCTAGATGTGATTATCCACCCTTGTTTCCACCAAGGTTAAAGGTATTAGTGCTCAGTAATTACGTTTGATGGCTGTACATCCACAATAAGGGGGTTGGGTGGGGATGTCAAGTTCAGATTAATATTAAATGAAATAAAACTTCAGGAGCTTGTAGACACTATTGGACAGTTTAAATATAACCTCAGGAGTAGGTTGAATGCTGTGGGTCACGCTTTCTAGCAACTCAAAGTCATTAAAAGTTTAAAATAATATATTTACAAAAATAAACAAGGATCTAACTCAAAACTAAAATGTTTCAAGGGTTCACAAACCTCCAACATACTTATTTAGAACAAGCTTTTGCTGTAAAATCATTCAACCATTTAAAAGCTATGGGTATTTTTACAACCCAAAACTTTAAGCATAAACCAAACATGTTTAAAAAAAATCCCAAGACATTCACTGATATCTGCAAAGTGCCCCCACTCAGGAGAGGGTACAGTAACATTAACGATTGTTATGTATGTGGATTTACTGTTTAATATTGTAAGAAGGCCCTACAGTGCTCTGTTTTTCATTGAAACAGAAAAATGTATTTTAACTAAAAGAAAAAAAACTGTCAAAAGCAGCCCAGTTCTGTAGACAATTTAATTTTCACACACACCTCAGATCATAAAAGGGAATGTTTGGGGAGGGGTGCCGAAATTCCTTAATTATCCATTAATTCAGATGTAGTGATCAAACCAAACTGCTAAATACGACTTTGAAATTTGTTTGAAACAAAGAGTTCGGGTGGTACAAAAAAAATCTCAGGTTTTTGGAGACTGTCCTCTTGAAGAAAATAGCTGCTGGACTGCAAAACGATATATGTTGCTTGTTAATATATATTCTGAAAATATATATTATATAATGTCCCTCTTTGTCTATGCTGTTCTTACTAATAATGGTACCTATCTTTATTGCAATGTGATCTGTTTAGCATGGAAACAGCAACTTCAAGCTGCATTTCACCAGGGCCAGGTAAAACCCCATTTTAATGATAGTTGTGCTTAATACTGTTAAATTAAAAAACACCAGGTATTACATAGGTTGCATAGGGATTTGATGCATTTGGGGAATAATACCAACTAAAATTTTTATTTTTCTTTAACCCAAAGGCCCAAATACACATGGGGGAAAACAGAATAACCATGTGCCAGCATCCCTTTACCCTGTGATGGAAGGTAACTTTTTGCAATTGTTTTTTAAAAGCATGTGTGTGTTTTAAAATGTTTTTTTTAATTAATTTTAATATTTAAATTATGAGTTAGAGTCCTGTGCAAGACATAGGTGTGGGTTTATTGAAAAGTATATTGTTGCAAATGATTGATTTGGTGTATTTCAAACTAACAGGCTTTTTTACTCAGCAAAATGTGATTTTTTTTTAAAAATGGGTTGTTTAAAAATTAGTTTTAATATTTAAATTGTTGTTAGTGATTTAGGGGGCCCATTGAAGACTTAGTAATGGAGGGGGATTTAAAAAGTATTTTATTGCACACTTTGTTTTTGGGTGCATAGTTGAAATGTGCTTTTATTAAAAAATGTCTAGCTTTTGGAGAACACTAGTTGTAGAAATAAACTCAAAACCTGTGTTTGTTGTACAGCCTGAAATGGATTATTTTGTTTAAAGCTATGACTTTTTAAATAGAAAAACACCCTGGAGTATTTTATTTTTATGTTTGCAAGAGTGTTTCATGTGTTTTATAATAATGTTGCTCCACACTACGGTCAAAACATGAGACCCTTAGACCAAAGGGTAAACAAGCTCAAAACAAAAAGGAGAGAAACAGCTGAAAAGAAAAATTTACCAGCATCAACGGCTGATGGATGGGTGAAGCCCAGTAAATATATTTTGCTTATTGGTTTGGTTGTTTTATGAGGTTTTGTATTTTAAGCAAATACATAGGTGCGGGTGAGAGAGCCGGTAAAGTTAAGTTTTGTGGTTTTGGTGAATTTTGTAAAATGTTTATTTGATGCTAAATTACAATATCTCTGTTTTTCCTAATCAGGCATGGGCAGCTCTCCTGACGATGCAGTAGTCGGAGCTACAGGGACACCTCCACCAGAGCCGCCAAAGAACCAGGAATCTGCTCTGGGACCTTTAACAACAACACCAATGCAAAACAGCAAAAGAGCGCAGACTAAGCATCAGGACAGTCCAAAGCTCGTATATGTCAAGCCAAAGGACAAAAAAAAGATACTGGTAAAAAGCAACCACGCAAAAACAACCCCAGTTCCTCAACAGTCAATATCACACCAAGTCCTGAGAAAACTGCGAGCAAAAACACACACATTCACAGACCCAGAGCACATGCTTTAGGGGTTGTAAATAAAAACCTAAGGACTGAAAGCTCCTGTGATGCTGAGGTATCTCCTTATGAAGTGTCCAAAAATTATTACGAATCTTTCTCCCAACACAATAAGCTTGGCACAGCTCTTTCGTATTCTAAAAAGATTTGGGAAAAATACGACGCTTCGTTCAGAAGGCTGATGGATGTTGTGTCCTCTGGGGTTCTAAAAGAAAGGAGGACCGGAAACTACATCCAAAATGCAAAAGCTCTTGTGGGTGACTTTTTGACAAATACTTCATTTTTGAAAGAGGGTGGCTCCGAGCAGGCATGACTAGTCGTGAAAGGGGCCTGGGTAAAAGAGGCATTCTCAAAGGTACACATCAGCTAAGGTTTAAAAAAAAGGAGGGACAGCATTTGGGGGATAAACGGATGGCTGCCCAAAAGTCATGGGCCAGGGTCACTGTAATTTTTTAAAAAAAGGCGAGAGGTGATGAGGAGAAAAAAACAAAAAGAGATGCCCCCTCTTGGAGGCTCTCAAACTGGTGCGTCTGAGAATGGAGCAGTGGGGTGGTGGTGATTCTCAAACAATCGGATTTAGACAATTCCCTGAAAGGCTCTTTAGATGGCTCCCCGTCTACTCCTGATGATTCTCGCGGTGACCCCTTGGAGTCTGACTCTCAGATACTGTCTGATGTAGAATTCGCAGCTGATGGTCCCATAGAGGAACCCCCGAAGTAAATCTGAAAATGCAGATGCAGACCCCCCAAACAGAGGTGTATATGGAGTGAGTGAGAAGTTGGCAATGGGAATTACCTACATTTGGGGGTTCGAAGTATTGTGAGGAATTTTGTTTTGTTAATCTTGAGTGATTAAATTCAGTTCCGCAGGTCATTGAAGCTGTACTCGGGGATACAGTTAGTTCTTGATGATGTTGGCAATAGGCTAGCCCCTGACAATTACGTTTGGTTAGGTTTAGTCATAATTTAACCAACCCTTTTGTTTTCGGTAAGAAGAACTAGGGATGAGCTGTCTGCTGAAGATTTCTTAAATCAGACTGTGACACTCTGTACCTCAGGGGAACACCTTGCACCCGCATGTTCATCTTTATAATATGATTGCGTGGTATCCAATGCAAAGTTTGTCATGTCAGGTGTCTTCAGACGGCTCATGATGCACTGAGCATTGTTGTTAAAGTAATTTTATAGGTTGTCATTTCATGTATATAGTTGTAAGGCTGAAAATGTGTCCTCATGGCTTAAAACAATCCCAGGAAAAACACTCGAGGAGCAGAGGGAAGTTCACACCTCATCAGGGCATGTATGGGACAAACCCAGCCCAGCCTCACAGGAACAAAGGACAGTGGCCTAGGCAGCAACAAAGGATCTGTTGGCATCTCAAGTGAGTCACCCTCCTTCCCTTGGTCAGTTTGGGACTACGATGAGGTAATGCTCACCTTACTCTGAAGGGCAGCTGGGGGCAAAAAGTTCTCGGTCTACAAAATCACAGTGCACAATTCCAAAGGTTACAATGCATACTTTGTCATTAAACAGTTACTAAAAGAAAAGATGTGCATAGAACTGATAACTCAGGATAATAAACTAATATGTGTGGAAGTTAAGGCCTGGGCATTCGTTTTATAGACTCTCTAAATTTCTTGCCCATGAAGCTTAGCAAACTCCCTCAGGAGATAGGGTTTGAAGGTTGCAAATGCTATTTCCCACATTTTTTTAACACTTTAGAAAATCAAAATTACTTGGGGCCTATGCCCACCACCGCTATGGTGTCAACAGCATGATGCCCAGGGAGAAAGCAGAATTTCTTGACTGGTATCAGGACAACATGTATGAGATATTTGACTTGCAGAAAGAGCTCGTATATTATTGTCAGCAGGATGTCAAAAATATATCCTGTATAAAGAAAAGATTATGAAAATGACAAAGATGGGAGATATTGTAGAGAGAAGCCTGGATAGATTCACGGAGGTAAAATTGTGTATAGATTCTTTCCAGTACATAATGCTGGCATCTGTCTACATGGCTCACAAAGAAAATATACAGATACGGCATGCTTTACAGGGTGGGGAATCACAGGTAGGCCCCTGCTTTCTAGATGATTATGCTGTCGTTGATGGGGTATGCACAGCCTTTGAGTTTGAGTGCTTTTCCACAGCTGTGTCACCTGTTGTGAAAAAGCACAAGAATGACTATCTGAAAAGACTTTGTTATGTAGTGAGGACCCTCTGGGAGCATGTGTAGGAGGTGATGATAGAAACAGATACGGAGCTTGCAGATTTCTTAAACAAAGCCCAGTTGCCTCAGCCTCTTTTGCCTAGGGATGCTCTTTTTTGGGGGAGAACTAACGCTATCCACCTATATTACAAACCTAACCCTGGTGAAGAAGTCCACTGGTATGATTTTACCACTCTATACCCTTTCATAAAGAAAACCAAAGAATGCCCTTTCAGACATCCCGACTGCTTTGAGCAGGGGGTTGGACTAGATGACCTCCTGAGGTCCCTTCCAACCCTGATATTCAATTATTCTATGATTCTATATAGTTCATGACAAATTGCACCCCTTGCAAATTATTTTGGAATCGTGACAGTTAAAGTGTACCCCCCCCGTGAGGCCTCTTTTTCCTGTTGTTACCTATAACAGTGGGTGGCAAACTTAAGTTCCTGCTATGCTGAACCTGTGCGGAAACAGAACAGCAGGAAACATGCACCCATACTGACAAGGAGAGGGCCATCCTGGGAACTTGGTGCATGGTGGAATTGAACGTGGCTATAGCGAAGAGTTACATGGTGGGTAAAATCCATGAAATCTGGCATTTTGAAAAAAAATCTGACAAACTCTTTTCAAAGTACATAAAATTACACCTCCTTCAGAAACAAGAGGTTTCAGGGTATCCCAGCTGCTGCACAAATGATGAAAAACAAAATAAGTATGTTAATGATTTCTACTGGAAAAAAGGCATGCATTTACTCCAAAATGAGATGACGTTGAACCCCGTTGAACGCCTAATCACTAAACTGTTTTTAAATTCTCTGTGGTGTAAAGTCAGCCAAAGAACAAACCTATGCAAAACCAACATTCTGAGAGACCGTGACAAACTCTTTCAGTAGTTGTTTTCCCCCAATTCTGAGGCTTCATCCTGCCACTGCACATTCCCCAAATCTGGCCAGAAGGTTATCTATCAATCTCTGGAAGGTGGTTTTGCATTTCGCAATCCGAAAGGGAGCACATTAAATTCATACAGCCCTACATGGGTGATGAAGGCTGACCTTTCCTTGGCTGGGTCATCTAGCGACTCTTGCCAGTACCCCTTAGTTAAGTCTAAGTTTCCCCAATAGCTCCTTTGTGCATGGCATTGGATAGTTTTCTGGGCGAGTTACGGCATTTGGCTTACGGTAGTCCACACAAAAGTGGATATCCCAGTCTGGTTTGGGAACCAGAACGACTGGAGAGGTCCATGCCTCCCTCTGGCTGGATTCCTGTAGGAGGCTCAGGAATGGAGTTAGGTGTGAATGTCTGTTTAACCTGGCTGCAGATGACCATCCCCACCCTTTCTGTTAGCCTTACATGGTTGTCTCAGTGTTCTTCCAGCAGTATGGGAATGGGATAATTGTCATAAATTGCAAAAGTCCATATTCCTGACCAGCCTTTGTACTAGACAGGCAACTTGGCTGTAGGCAAATGTAAGGGAAAGGGTAACCATCTTTCTGTATACAGTGCTATAAAATCCCTCCTGGCCAGAGGCTCAGTCCTTTTACCTGTAAGGGTTAAGAAGCTCAGATAACCTGGCTGGCACCTGACCCAAAATGACCAATGAGGGGAAAAGATACTTTCAAATCTGGGGGCAGGGGGTGGAGGCTTTTGTCTGTCTGTGTGATACCTTAGCCAGGAATAGATCAAGATTGCAAACCCTCCAACTCCTGTCAAGTTAGTAAGTAATCTAGCTAGAAAATATGTAAGGTTTTCTTTGTTTTGGCTTGTGAAATTCACTGTACTGGAGGAAATATGTATTCCTGTTTTTGTGTCTTTTTGTAATTTAAGGTTTCGCCTAGGGGGATTCTCTATGTTTTGAATCTGATTACCCTGTAAGCTATTTACCATCCTGATTTTACAGAGGTGATTATTTTACCTTTTATTTAATTACAATTCTTCTTTTAAGAACCTGACTCATTTTTCATTGTTCTTAAGATCCAAGGGTTCGGGTCTGTGTTCACCTGTACCAATTCGTGAGGATATTATTATCAAGCCGTCCCCAGGAAAGGCGATGTAGGGTTTGGTGGAATATTTTGGGGGACTAGGATGTTAAGTGGTCCTTTCCCTGTTCTTTGTCTAAATCACTTGTTGGTGGCAGTATATTGTTCAAGGACAAGGCGAAATTTGTGCCTTGGGAAAGTTTTTAACCTAAGCTGGTAAAAATAAGCTTAGGGTTCTTTCATGCGGGTCCCTACATCTGTACCCTAGAGTTCAGAGTGGGGAGGGAACCCTGAGAAGGCAAGTTAAAAGAGTTGGTCTTAAAGTCTTGCACTGTCACTTGACCTTCTGGGTTGATGAATTTCGGGTCCTCCAGGGATTGGTGGATAGCTGACACCTGTGTACCAGTGTCTCTCCATGTAGTAATCTTCCTGCCACCCACAATCACAGTTTTCCCTTTGCTCTGGACGTATTTGTGAGGTATCTGGGCCTGAAGGGTCTCGGTGGTCTCCCGGGGTGATGAGTTGCATTGGCGCTCTTGGGGCAGTTGGCTTTCACATGCGCCAGCTCATTACATTTGAAGCATCGCACAGCTGATTGTGGGCTGGGGCAAGGTGGGTGATTGGAGAGTGAGGTGGTGGGTCGAGAGGGCATCTGGGGGGTCTCCCTGGCTGTGTAGAGGGTTCCTCCATGAGAGGTGGGGCTTTGGGCTGACCCTGATGGTGGGGTGTTGTCTCGGGTATTCGCTCCAACTACTACTAGCTTTCTTCTTCTCCGCCACCTCCACCCATTTGGTTCCCATCTCCCCAGCCTCGATTACAGTTTTCGGCTTCCCATCTAGGATGTACCTTTCTATTTCCTCAGGAACACCCTCTATGAACTGCTCCATTTGCATGAGGAGAGACAGATCTTCCAAAGATTTAACACTTGCTCCTGATATCCAGGCATCCCAATTTTTTACAATGTGGTTGGCGTGTCGGGACAATGTCATGTCTGGTTTCCACCTTAGGGCTTTGAAACTCTGACGGGCCTGCTCATGTGTTAGCCCCATCCTAATTCTGGCCTTTTCTTTAAAAAGTTCATACTTATTCATGTGTTCTTTAGGCATTTCAGCTGCCACTTCTGGCTCCACCATATACTGGTCTATAGAGGTGTACCCAAGGCAGGCCCTTTCCAAATTTTCTAAGGCCTCTGTATCATTACCTATGTTGTATGTGGGTAATTTCTTGGAAGGGGGAGCAGTACCTGGAGAAGGAGCCTTTTCAAGCTCTTAAGCGCTTCAGCTTCATTTCTACCTCCAAGCACTTCATTTTCAAGCGCTTCTCTTCTCTCCTCTCCTCCACTTCTGCCTCCAAGCATTTTGCCTCCACTTCCGCCTCCAAGCACTTGTCCTCCACTTCCAAGTGCTTCATCTCTAGTTAGAAATTCCTTTCTGCTTCAGTTAGAACTTGGCCTGCCTCCATCCTGGCACCTGGATCTTGGGTTGGGGAGGACTGACCCTTGTCTTCTGGGACGTTCCCGGGCCCCCATCCTTTCCCTGCATTTCTGTTCTGGAGCTGGCTGTCTGGGCTTGCTCTGGGTCTATCTTCTCCGTTGCATGAGTGTAACGAGGCTGGTTCTGGCGGGACCCAACTGAAAGTGCCAATTCAGGACAAAATGCTTAAAGCTGGGCCGTTACAGCCCAACGTTGCTGTTTCTATGCCCACCAAGGCAAACCAAACCAACAAAACAGAGAAGACTCTAGTTTTACCCCTCTGGCTAACCACAAGTCACACAAGAAATTCCCTTAGACACTCCAGTTGCCCAAAATTACCACAAGTGCCACTCGTTGTGGGAATGAATGGTTATGAAAAAACCAGTACCCCAGTAAAAGAAAAAAGGTTCCTTCTATCCCAAAGGGCCAAGCCCCAGACCCAGGTCAATATATAAATCAGAAGTTACCCACAAATCACGCTGTTGCCAATCCTTTAGAATCTAAAATTTAAAGGTTTATTCATAAAAGGAAAAAGACAGATGAGATCTTCAATTGGTTAATGGAATCAATTACATTACTGTATGTAATTGATTCCTCAGGCTTGCAGCAGTGATGGAATAAACTGCAGATTCAAATCAAGGCTCTGGAGTTCATCCACAGCAGGGATGGGTCATTCAGTCCTTGGTTCAAAGCTTCAGTGTAGCAAAGTTCCTCCAGAGGTAAGAAGCAGGATTGAAGACAAGATGGAGGAGCTGCAGCAGCTTTTTATACTCTCTTGCCATGTGGACAAGCTGCCATCACATGGCCTGGAAAAACCTCAGCGTTCTGTGCATAGGCAGGTCCCTGCATACCTTGCTGAGTCACGAGGCTGTCGGTCTTCTCTCAACTTGTACACCTGATGGTCCTTAATGGGCCATCAAGCAGGCTAGGCAGAGCTGACACCAACTTGGCTGGGATGTCGCCCAGAAGCATAGAAAAAATTTGGAATACAGACAGTATAGAGCCAATACTTATATAATTAAACACAAAAATGATACATGCAAACAGCTATCATAATCCTAACCATCAAACCATAACCTCATCTTAGACATCTTATTTGACCCCTTTATACAAGATTTGGTGCCACTACAGGCATGTTCTCGGTCCACAGGCATGCTCTACATATCTTGCTGGCTCATAAGGTGGATTGGATGGGTAATTTAGTCCTTTGTTCGGAGCTTCATTTGTAGAAAAATTACTCCAGAGGTAAGAAGCAGGAACGAAGACAAAATGGAGAAGATGCAGCTGCATTTTATATTCTTTTGCCATGTGGCTTGTACTTCCTTTGTCCCAAACACAAGTTTCACAGCCCATAGGCATGGAAAAGGCTTAGAGTTCTTGGTCCACAGGCATGCTCTACATATCTTGCTGACTCATAAGGTGTATCCCCTGTCTCCTTTCCATGGGTTCATTGTACTGCTGATGATCCCTAATCAAACAGGCTAGGCAGTGCTGATGTCAATCTGTCTGGGGGTGTATCATAAATATAAAGGGAAGGGTAATTACCTTTCTGTATATAGTGCTATAAAATCCCTCCTGACCAGAGGCAAAACCCTTCCACCTATAAAGGGTTAAGAAGCTCAGGTAACCTGGCTGGCACCTGACCCAAAATGACCAATGAGGGGGACAAGATACGTTCAAATCTGGAGGGGAGGGAAAGGCTTTTGTCTGTCTGTGTGATATCTTTGCCGGGAATAGATCAAGGATGCAAGCCCTCCAACTCCTATAAAGTTAGTAAGTAATCTAGCTAGAAAATGCATTAGGTTTTCTTTGTTTGGCTTGTGAAATTCGCTGTACTGGAGGAAATGTGTATTCCTGTTTGTGTCTTTTTGTAAATTAAGGTTTTGCCTAGAGGGATTCTCTATGTTTTGAATCTGACTTCCTTTAAGATTATCTTCCATTCTGATCTTACAGAGTTGTTCTCTTATCTTTTTTTGTTCTTCTAATAAAGTTCTGTTTTTTAAGAATCTGATTGGGTTTTTATTGGTCTTAAAAATCCAAGGCTGGTCTATGTTCATCTTGTTTATTCTCAAGCCTCCCCAGGAAACGAGGTGTAAGGGATTGGGGGAATAGTTTGGGGAAATAGGAACTCCAAGTGGTCCTTTTCCTGATTGTTTGTTAAATCACTTGGTGGTGGCAGCGTTTTACCTAATCCAAGGGCAAAGACTTTGTGCCTTGGGGAAGTTTTAACCCAAGCTGGTAGAAATAATCTTACGGAGTCTTTCATGCGGGTCCCCAAATCTGTATCCTAGAGTTCAGCGTGGGGAAGGAACCCTGACAGAGTATCATCCAGAAACACAGCACTGTAGTAGAAAGAGGGTCTGAGACTTAAAGCCTTGTAGCAGAGGCCTGATATGAGGCCTGGGCTAAAGTAATGGTCAAAACTTTGCTGATATAGAGCAAAGTCAGGCTGTGAGCTAGGCAGGTCCTGCTCACAATCAGGCAAGAACAGGGCTGATATTGCAGAAACACATATTCCTAAGAAGTACTAGGCACAGAGCACTTGTGCAAACACATTCCAGAAGGGTGGTACCAGAACACCTCCATACCAACACATTCCCTAAAGATGACAGGAACACGCTGACCCATCCTAAAGATAAGGTCAGAATGATCGTGTGATAAATAGAGATGTACAAGGTGATCGGTGGTAAATGACTACATCAGAGAGTGTAAACTATATGTATTGATATATAAAATGGAGCCTCAAAAGGAGTGTCTATGACCAGTCTAGGGGAATGGAAAGTCCCGTCATTCACTGAACTTCATCCATTGTCACAGGCATACATGTCTTAGTATCCTCATAGCGTTTGCCAGGTGCTATTACCTTGCTTTGTTGGCAATAAACCTGGCCCGGTTCCTTTGCTACAACTGAAGTCTGTGGATTTATTGGGCAGTTCAACTGATGTCTGCTGTCTCTGATATAGCACACTGAAAGAACATACACATGCAGACAAACATCTGACCACAAGTACAAGTCTGGACATACAGATCTATCATACATATCTATAACTCACAATACAAAGGTGATATAAACTGTGACAAGGCTCCGACCTTGTTTCAGTGGGTCCCACGCTTCCTGGAGAATTACGCTAGCCTCAGAGGCTCACTGTGACCCTCCATGTTGCCCTTCTCTCTCTAGAGGCAAGGGTCGCAGCTTACTGAGCCATTTTCATCATACGCCAGCAAAGGAGGTGAGGAGAAGCTATCCGCCCTCGCAAAGTCTCTGTTGTCTCCCAGTCTCAGTGATTAGTTGGGGATAGGAGGGGGGGAACCTGGGCCTGCCCTCTACTCCTGGCTCCAACCCACGGACCCAGAGAGTAGCAGCTCTTGGTAGCTGACTTTTTGAAAATGGGACAAGTACAATTTCCTGGGCCACTTCCCCACAGCAGACCCCACTTTCTCAATATCTACATCACCCTTATCTCAGGGCCTCCTTTCTTGTGCGTGATAAGGGTTGTACTGCTCCGTTTCTCCAGCACAGTGGCTCCCTTCTACAGCTCCTGACCCCCCCTCCCCCCGACTAAGTGAGAGACTTTTAACTGGCTTCAGCCAGCCCCTGATTGGCTTCAGGTGTCCCAATCAACCTAGCTGTCTCCACTGCTTTCTGGAAGGATCTTAATTGTCCCCAGGTGTCTTGATTAACCTGAAGTAAGTGCCATTTGGTTACCATGGCAACAGGGATTTCTTTAGCATGGAGCTAACATACCTGTTTCACTTTCCTATAGCCATCTGGTCTTGCCCCGTCACAAAACATATAAACAAGATTATCACATTTGGCAAATTATAACATTTTCGCAAATACCTTACATGGCCCATCTGGTCAGATTCCTTGCAATTTTATAATACTGGTATCAATAACATCACAAAGTGTTCCACATATTCCATACAGCATCACAGGGAGGATCCAGGGAACTATAGACAGGTCAGCCTGACTTTGACACCTGGCAAGCTTCTACAGCAATGTACAAAACATTCAATTTGCAAATACCTGGACGATGAAGAAGTAATTATGGATTTACTAAGAACAAATCATGCCAATCTAGAAGCTGGGAATGGGCGGCAGGTGATGGATCACTAGATGATTACCTGTCCTGTTCATTCCCTCTGGGGCACCTGGAATTGGCCACTATTGGAAGGCAGGATACTGGGCTACATGGATGTTTGGTCTGACCCAGTATAGCAGTTCTTATGCCAAAGTAGCTTGATTTCCTTCTTTGATAGGGCAACTGGTTTCGTGGATAGGGGGAATGCAGTGGACATAACAGACCTGAACTTCAGCACGGCTTTTGCCACAGTCTCATGTGACATTCTGATGAATAAGCTGGAGAAATGTTTCTCTGTAAGATAGGTTTAGGCTTGGGGCAATCAGTACGTACACTGTGGCTGAACGTACAGGAAGATGGATATTTTGCTCTTTCCCTTACATCACTTCCTTCTGTGTATCTTCTGATTTCCTTCTACAGTAGTATCTCACCTGTATCTTCTGCAAGCCAATAAAAGTCGAACCTAATAACTTCAGTCGCAGTAGTTTCAATTTCAAGGCCTTTTCCCATTCTGAGATTGTCTTGTAACAGCTGGCCAGTATGTTTTTTCATTAGCCACTTTCGCCCCTACCAGGTAGGACACTGGTCTTCACCCTTTCCTGTTTCCTCCTTCCCCACATGGTTCTGTGTCTTTTTGTACCGCAGCCCTCTGGTCTCTGAGGCTATATTTAGTGGAGTCGCCGTTATTTTTGCCTAGTATGTTGTTTTTCGCCCAGTTATTTTGCTAAATCTGATTTCGATACATCAAATTAGACTGTAACTGACTATTTTATGAACAGCTGTGTTGGGAGCTTCCTGGTTAATAAGCTGGTGGTGCAGACATACATGATAACAGGAAATTTGCAAACCATTGTCTTAGGTTTGAAGCTTCCTTAATTTTTCTCTAACACCTTTTTGATTGCCTGCAGTCAGCACTCTACTAGACTGTGTGACATTGGGAGAAACACAGCTGATCTAGAGTGTTTCACAGAACATCTCCCAAGGAATTTGAAATTCCATGGAAATAATGTGAGAACTGTTACCTGAAATGATTTCTTCAGGCAAACCATATGTACTGACATGTTCTGCACTGCCTCTTTAACCCAAGCAGCAGGCATGTTCATTGTATGCCCCCGCAATAAGTCTTAGCAAGAAGAAAAGTCCATTTGCTTTTTCTGGGCATTCTTTGGCAGGGTTTAGTGGTCCATTTCCATAGTTGACATGGAGCAGTTTCTAGCATGTTTTGGTTTATACATTGGCTGGCAGATGATGACCTGACCTCAGTTATTCATGCCTTTGTCACCTCCTGTCTGGACAGTGTGATATAGCTGGGTACAAAACCGTCTGTGCTTAGGAGATTGCAGCAAGTGCCGGATGCTGCAGCAACACAGGCTATTGTGAGTACATCACACCTGTCCTCTGCTCTCTACATTGCCTTCCCATAGAATAGTGAGTTTAGTTCAAAGTATCAGTGCTTGTCTTCAAAGTGCTCCATGGACTGGGTTCAGCACATCTAAATGATTGCCTAAAGCTCAGGAATGAGGACTGTGGTTCACAATTCTGCGCCTCAGAAACAGTGAGACAATGGGAAAACTCATCTGTGCAGGAGACAGAGCTTTCTCAGGGGCCAGTCCCAGGCACTGGAATGAACTCGCAGTGGAGGTAAGGATCATTACAAATGTTACCACTAGAGCTGGTAGGGTTTTTCCTCATGGAAAATTTTGTTTTCATGGAAATTTTCCATAGAAGATCTTTAATTTTCAGCAAAAAATTAAAACAAAAATTTTTTTTGAAAACATTTGGTTTAAACTTGAAATTTTCAGTTTGGTAATGCTACTGTCGTGCCTCAAGGGTGCTGTGTGTCTGAATTTATTTACAATGTGAGATGTCAGATAATTGGGTGCATTGACTTGTTTAATTACAGATTATTAGTCAAAGATTACCACAGCACACTACAGAAAAGAAAAGCAAACAGACCAGTCTGGGGAGCAGCTTAGCAGTGTTAGACTGTTCGAACAAGCTCCCAGAATTACAACTCCTTAAGTATTGGTATAGGTCCTTTAAAATCTTTCCTTGCCATGCTTTGATTTTATTTTGAAAATTCTCAATTTACCTAATCAAATTAGGCAGTGACATCTATAACTATTTTATCACTACTGAGACCATCTCTGACCACAATTAGAGCTTGATGCTCAGACATTAATGAATACATGGTTTGCTGTTATATTGATTATAGAACACATCTGCTATACCAAATGTTCCCTATTCATTTTGTTAACTACTAATATTTGATCAATTACACTGGTTTTATGACAAGCATCTGTTAGAGTAGTTTTGATAAGCTAAAAGCATCTTTTCATAAATCAGTAGTTTTCAACCTTTTTTTCTTTGCAGACCCCTAAAAAATTTCAAATGGAAGAGTGGACCCCTTTGTAGAGTGTACACATAATCTGTGGATCCCCAGGAGTCCACGGACCACAGATTGAAAACCGCTGCAATAGATCATGATGTTATTAATCACCTGCCTTCATCAATTACAAGTGTTCCCTTTTTGGCCACCTGGACACATTTCCCAAAGGGTCAGGGTTCAGAGTAAAATGACACAGAATACATTATTTAACAACAAGCTAAAGTCTAGCTTTCAGAGTAGCAGCCGTGTTAGTCTGTATTCACAAAAAGAAAAGGAGTACTTGTGGCACTTAGAGACTAACAAATTTATTTGAGCATAAGGTTTCATATGCTACAGCTCACGTCATCGGATGCATTCAGTGGAAAATACAGTGGGGAGATTTATATACATAGAGAACATGAAACAATGGGTGTTACCATACACACTGTAACAAGAGAGTGATCACTTAAGGTGAGCTATTACCAGCAGGAGAGCTGGTGGAGGGGGAACCTTTTGTAGTGATAATCAAGGTGGGCCATTTTCAGCAGTTGACAAGAATGTCTGAGGAAAAGTGGGGGGTGGAGGGGGGAATAAACATGGGGAAATAGTTTTTCTTTGTGTAATGACCCATCCACTACCAGTGTCTACTCGAGCCTAAGTTAATTGTATCCGGTTTACAAATTAATTCCAATTCAGCAGTCCCTCGCTGGAGCCTGTTTCTGAAGTTTTTTTGTTGAAAAATTGCCACTTTTAGATCTGTAGTCAAGTGACCAAAGAGATTGACGTGTTCTCCAACTGGTTTTTGAATATTATCATTCTTGACGTCTGATTTGTATCCATTTATTCTTTTACATAGAGACTGTCCAGTTTGACCAATGTACATGGCAGAGGGGCATTGCTGGCACATGATGGCATATATCACATTGGTAGATGGGTAGGTGAACGAGCCTCTGATACTCTGGCTGATGTGATTAGGCCCTATGATGGTGTCTGCTGAATAGATATGTGGACACAGTTGGCGACGAGCTTTGTTGCAAGGATAGGTTCCTGGGTTAGTGGTTCTGTTGTGTGGTGTGTGGTTGCTGGTGAGTATTTGCTTCAGGTTGGGGGGCTGTCTGTAAGCAACGACTGGCCTGTCTCCCAAGATGTGTGAGAGTGATTGGTCTAGTCTAGCTAAAATTCAGCTTACAGCTAACACACTAGGGTCAGCTAAAGTAAAAACCGTGTGGCTAATTGAGTAGAGACTTAATATGGTTACAGATATTTATTAGTCCAAAGCAAAACAGTTAATGTGACAGTTTAGTCAGCACTTTTGACTAATATAGAAAAGATTCTGGGATATTTGTCAAGAAATCCTGAGTTTAATATAGAGATTAATATTTCCTAACATGGGCATCATAGTTTGGGTGCCCCATTCTTTTCTATGGCCTGGGCTCACGGAATTATAGAATCATAGAATAGAATCATAGAATATCAGGGTTGGAAGGGACCTCAGGAGGTCATCTAGTCCAACCCCCTGCTCAAAGCAGGACCAATCCCCAACTAAATCAGTCCAGCCAGGGCTTTGTCAAGCCTGACCTTAAAAACCTCTAAGGAAGAGATTCCACCACCTCTACAGGTAACCCATTCCAGTGCTTCACCACCCTGCCAGTGAAAAAGTTTTTCCTAATATCCAACTTAAACCTCCCCGACTGCAACTTGAGACCATTACTCCTTGTTCTCCCATCTGCTACCACTGAGAACAGTCTAGATCCATCGTCTTTGGAACCCCCTTTCAGGTAGTGGAAAGCAGCTGTCAAATCTCCCCTCATTCTTCTCTTCTGCAGACTAAATAATCCCACTGGCCAAACTACATCTCCCATGATCCACCACAAGTATCCCTCTTGCTGAGCCATCATGTACATCATAGAAGTTCATCCCATGGTTCATCATTGGAGATGTAGTCTGGCTAGAGAAATCAGTTTAGAGGCGAATGAGAGCATGATGCATCAGTATTACAACTCCCACACCACAGTGGCATAACTGAATGTTTAGATTTTTCTTTTTTTTGATTTTTAGTTGAATATGAATTTTTCTTTAGAAAGCAGACGATATCTGCATAAAAATTCCTTTTGTTGAAAACCCAATTTTCTATTTTCAATTTTCTAAAATTTCCACCTCACCTCCTTTTGCTCTAAATGCAAGGTGCCCTTCTGCAGACTGACTCCTTGTGAATGTCCTGCTTTAAGATGAAACTTAGCAGTGCCAGAACTGAAGGTCTGATCTTTCCCCATAGCCCTTCACTCTACCCCATTTTCTGTCATGGCGAGCACTACCATCCTCCCTATCACTCAAACTTGTCGTCTGGGCTTCACCTCTGACTTAGTCCTCTTCTCTGAGCCATACAATGTTGCTTGCCGCTTACGCCTCCACAACATCACCTGGACCCATACTTTCCTCTCTGCCATTATACCAAGGCTCTGTTCCAAGCCCTGATTATCTTGCACCTTGACTAATCTCTCTGGCTTCGGTGCCTCAAACCTCTCCTCTCCAAACCCATTCATAATGCTGGTGCTAACTCCGTCTCCTTGGCTTGTTGCTGAGCCTATGTCACCCTCTTTGAGCCCATCCAGTGGCTCCCCACTTCCACCAAGTTAAACAACAAACTAATTGTCCTTAAATCCAGAGTCCTCCACACCTTAGCCCCTCCCTATTATTTTAGGACAAGCTTGATTCCCACCTTTACTGTCCTATTGATGCCTATCTGATTGCCCAGTTCTCTGGTTCTCTCACACCACTTTCCCCCAGGCTGCGCCTTAAAAGTGGGAAAAGCTCCCAGTAAAAATCCATAAAGCTATTGCTGTGTCCTTTTTCAAGGCCATCCTCCAAAACTCACATGTGCTGTAATGCATGCAGGAAACTTCAATCTGATAATGGCTGGGCAGGAGGAGAGTATGATCTTTGCTCTGCCTGGCCCAGAGTCTGGACATCTTAATGGATTTGTTTCTCTGTCTTGCTCTCCCACCCCAGCCTGCTCATTTGTCTCATCCATATACTATAGCTTGCCATTTTGACAGTATGTCCTTTGGTGCAGGGTTTGTAATGCTTTATTCTATGATTATACAGGCAGCAGAAGAATGGTGCCCAAGTATTAGTCACTATTGCAACAAATAAATAAATTAAATTTAAATAATAATCAATAAGGGTGGGAGTGGCATAAGAACCTCAGTAGAATAGAATAGCATAGAATAGATGCAGGAATCCCTGGGTGACATTCTTTGGCCTGTTTTAGGCAGGAACTCATACTAGATGACCTTAATGGTCCATTCTGGTCTTACAATCCCCACCTTTATGAATAAAAGGGATTGTCAGCCTGAAGTTAATTTGGAAATCACACTGTAGCTAACTAGTCTTTACAAAGTCACCAGAAGAGCTGATTCAGACAGTGAGCAAGACCTGTGCTGCTACATCAGGTTTCCTAGGTTTTATTTACTTCCCTATCTATTTAGGAAATCCTCTGGCGATGGTTTCAGGACCAATGTAACATTAACATCTCTGTGTCCGACATATATGATCTAGCCCTGCAAACCTTGGAGTTAATGTGTTTCTCTGTACCCATGACACCATGAGCAATGCTTTGGGTGGAGAATGAGGTTGGGGATGCTGCCAAGCACTGTTCCCCAGATGTGGGAGATACTGGCCTGGCCAGAGCTGTCTGGCTATACTTTCAGGCTGTCTCTCCATTCTGATGCACTGGGAATGCTTGGGGAACTCTTCTGACTTGGAAACACGTTCAATATTTCACAAACCTTTCTTTCAACCCACTTCTGATGAGAGGTTTCTATATTTTCAGTCAGTAGTCTCAAACAAAGAAGTCATTTGAGAAAGCATCCTCGGGCAGCTGATGTTCAGTCTGGTTAATTCAGATCTTACAGAATTTATTTCTAAGCTATATTTACGCATTCAATACATTTATACGGTAATTATCAACAAGCATCGAAGCACATATAAAAGCACCTGTTAATTAATACTGCTGAACTTTCCTTTCTTAGATGTATAAGCAGAGGAATGTTGAGTAGGAGTGTGAAGTTCTCTGATTAAAATATGACCATGTAGATCATTGCTGCTCCCACTGTTATATAATTGCAACAAATCTTGCACAAAATGTGGCATGTAAGATGGCTATGGAAAGGTTTTGATTCTCTGAACATGATTATGTTACTTGTATGCATGTATCATTTTTATATTTGAAGTTATGAGTATTGACTCTATACCTGGATTTCAAATGTTTGCTCCTGGGGTAACACCCACAAGGTATTTAGCCTGCACATCTTGAAGGGACTATTCAAGCTAAATGTCTCATCAAAAGACACTTAACTCACAATGGAAGATGTTCATCTACACTGAATGGACTATCCTGTGAACTTGCTGTCTGGGGTATAGGTAATGGCTTCTTATGTGACTAAGCAGAATCATGCAGGGGACATGTGACTTACCCAATGTGACTCCAAACTCCACTAACAGTGCTGAGGGCTTTCTTTGAAACAATGGATTTCCCTCCACATGGCAGAAGCTATGAAAAGCACTGGAAACATCTCCATTTTGCCTCTTTCCTGCTTGAATCTCTGGACTATGGACTTATACTAATAGGAGCACTCTAACTAAGGGACTGAGGACCTTCCAATGATTTGGAAGCAACCAGAAACTTGACTTAAGCCAGCAGTTTATTCCATCACTGCTACAGGCCTGAACCAAGAACTTTGCAATTACTAAATGTATTTGACTCCTTTAACCAATTTTAACTCTAATCTTTCTTTCTTTTTATAAATAATCCTTTACATTTTAGATACTAAAGGATCGGCAACAGCGTGATTTTTGGGTAAGATCTGAGTTACATATTGACCTGGGTGTGTGGCTGATCCTTTGAGATCAGAAGAACCTTTCATGTGATGAAATTGGTTGTAAAGAACCACTCATCTTTGAATCCAGTATTTTTGGATTTAAGGACTGTAATGCCTAAGGAAACTGCTTTCCTGACTTCTTGTTAGCCAATGTGGTGAAATAGAAGTTTACTTTTGTTGCTGGTTTGCTATATCTTAAGGGAGAATAACCACCAGTTCTGGAGTGTATCTGCCCTATTTCTCAGCAGTTTGTCATGAATTTGGTATTCTCAGTTGTAACCCATGGAGGCACGGTGACAAGGAGTAAGGAAATGGTTTTATCTCTGTATATGGCATTAGTGAGGCCATTTCTGGAATACTGTGTCCAGTTTTGATGTCCACACCTCAGAAACTATGCTGAAAAATTGGAATTGGAAAGAGTTCAGGAAGCAGTCACATGAGTGATTCAAGGTCTGGAAACCTGCCTTACAGAGAAAGACAGAAAAAGCTCTGTCTATTTAGTTTATCCAAGAAAAGGTTAAGAAGTGGTTTCATGCTTTATACATACCTACATGTGGAAGAGAATTATGATAGTAGAGAGCTATAAAATCTAGTAGAAAGAGTCCAAACAAGATCCAATGGCTGGAAACTGAAGCTTGACAAATTCAGACTACAAATGAGGTGTACATTGCTAATAGAAAGGGGAACAACTTGCCTAGGGACTAGGTGAATTCTCATTACTTGAAGTCTTTAAATCCAAAAGAGAAGATCTAGCTTAATCAGAACTTATGAGCTTGGTGCAGGAATTACTGAGAAAGGTTCCTCTTATAGAGGAAGTCAGACTAGGTTATCATAATGGTCCATCCTGGCCTAAAAATATATGAATGTAAAGCAGACCTCCGACTTTACTGCATTAGTAGGAGAGGAGCTTTGGTGTCATCACAGAAGCATATATATTGCCATTCTTCTGGTGCTTGTCGGTCATATCACATTGCTGATAAACAATAAAAGTGACAGATGACCAGGTTTCACGTGTGAAAAACTCTGATATACATGGAGCTCATTTTGGAATAGAGACCTTCATTTATATAGAGAAATTTTAAGCTCCTCAGGCAGAGTTCTTGCCTTAGAATCATAGAATATCAGGTTGGAAGAGACCTCAGGAAGTCATCTAGTTCAAAGCAGGACCAACCCCAACTAAATCATCCCTGCCAGGGCTTTGTCAAGCCTGATCTTAAAAACTTCGAAGGAAGAAGATTCCACCACCTCCCCAGGTAACGCATTCCAGTGCTTCACCACCCTCCTAGTGAAAAAGTTTTTCCTAATATCCAACCTAAACCTCCCACACTGCAACTTGAGACCATTACTCCTCGTTCTGCCTTCTATCGTGGCTCTCTTTTTTAGTACTTAATAAATAAATAAATTATCCTCATTGTCACTGTCTGAGGTCCCAAGCAAGATAAAAGCAAAGTAGTATTTCCTTTGTCATTATCATGTATCAGATTATGCCTTCTCCATTAATTTATGGACATTCACATATCGTCTGACTTCTAGAAATATGTGACATTTTAGAAAATGTCAACAAATTAATATTTTATGGAAGTTAGTGATGAAGATTTCTTTTTGCTGCATAGGCTCAAACATAGAGGTTTTTCAGATGCTGAAATCAAACAGATTGAGAGATGGTGCGCCTGAGCAAAGAATAAATTCCCAGGACTCCCCAGATGAATTATAATTCAGTTTTAATAAAAAGCTGCAGAACCTTCTGTTTCTTAAGACTCTGTACAAAACACATATCTTTAATTCTAGCAGCTGTATAAGGAAGACTTCATTGTGTTCAAGTGTGTGTGTGATTGCGGGTGGGGGAGTGATGTGAAAGAGATCTTTCTGCAGTAAATTCTATTTCTTTGTTTGCATACCTCATATTCTTCTTAATTACAAGATATTGAAACAAGCTGACTTCTTATTCATCACTAAAATTAGAAACAATATTACAAATGGATTTAGGGCACACAGTCGTCCTTAGCTGTTTCAGCGTATTAGAAAATAACACAGGCGGTCATAGAGTCCTAGATCCTTTCTGTACTGTAGAAAAGCAAAGAATGCATGATGATAGATCTTATTGGCAGGAGAATGAGGTGGCTGCATTACTTATGAATAGAAATGGTCAAATTATATAGAATGATAATATTTGGTATGAATGTATCATCTGTCTAATTTACCAAATTGTTTTTTAATGGAGCCCTGATTCTGTCAATGACTAAAGCATTTATTATTCCTTTTTGACAAAATCAGTGAATAAATCATTTCTATCTATAGATTATTTTTGACAGCGTCTGATATAATTAATTGTTATGCTGGTTGTGTGATTGGTCAACTAAATCACATGGGTTTTTTTTTTGCTCCCTAATTGGACAATTAAAGCACAGTTTCTTTTTAGAGAGGCTGAATGTGTATGCCGACTCCATTAATATCAGTAGTGGCTGAAAGTGCTGAGCACCTCTGAAAACCAAGTAACTTTGCTGAGATGCCTAGCTATGGCATTAGGTGCCTCCCTTAAGGCACCCTGGTTTGCAAACATCAGTCTTAGCCTATAATGTACTAGATGTACATTGAATTAACTGACTGATCTATTCTGATACCTCTCTTCAAGTAGCACTGACCTAGACATATCATGCTTGTGTGCACGTGCGTGTCTGATTGCACTTGTGCATGCACACACATTGCTCACTGGATACAGGGTAGCAATATCTCAGGAAGAGTCTCTGATTTGCAGGGCTGGCTCCAGGAGTTTGGGGAAGTTCACAGCAAGCTTTCTTGCTGCTGTGTTAACTGAAACAGTGGAACAGTTTGTAAAGTCCCATATTCCTGGTCCTGGTCTGGTCTTTTTCACCAAACCAGAAAGGTATGGGTCAGATTCATCGGCCTTACACTGTGAATAGCTCCTTAGGGAGGGAGACTCTAAATGCATTCTTTCTTTCCACCGGCAAAGAAAGATCCCACTCGGATACTGACCCTGTCAGCTTGTGTTTTTTGTGACAAGAAGCTATATGTATGGACACAAGGAAAAATTCTTCATCTCTGGACTACTCAGATTCTAACAGGGCAAAAAAACTGAAGGAGAAGACAGAGATCCCCAGAGTTACTCTGGGTAGCCCTAAAAGACTTTTGGGAAACTGACAGATTACTACATCTCTGTAAGCTTTTGAAGTTATAGCCTATGCTTATAGTTTTACCTGCTGTAACCGCTCAATGATTCTCATTCCTTTTTCTTAGCTACTAAACCTTTACTTAGTTTACTAATAGAATTGGCTACCAGAGTCATCTTTGATGTGAACTCTAGGATGTAAATCGACCTGGGTGAGTGGCTGGTCTCTTGGGACTAGGTTCAACCTGACTATTTTGTGACTTTCAGTGTAAGTGACTATTTATCACATAGTCCAGCTTGCCTGGGTAGCAAGATAGACTGGAGTATCTAAGGGTACTGCCTGTGAGTCCATTATAAGAATATTGTAGTGCTTTGGGAGTTCACACCTGATACTGGCTTGGTGGAATCTAACTACAGAACATACCACCAGTTTGGGGGCTCTATGCTGCTTTTGATAGTCTGCCCTGAGGTTGGCAATCTGGGTTGCGAGCCACTTCGAACAATGTGACATTAGGCAGCGGCAACATTCAAGTACCCCCAGATTGGACTTCTTGGGGGGGAAAGGAGAGCGGCTCTGTCCTTCTCTCCCTGCGCCTCTCCCCTGGCAGGTTCACTGCTCTCCCTGGCAGCCTTCCAGCCAGGCTCTCTCATTGTCATGACCCCCATGCATGACAGATTACATTGCTAGTTACGTTGCTTAATGCTTTTCTGGAAGGTGTCTGGACACCATGGTGCTGGACAGGGTGCAAGAGCGTAAATAGAATAGAATGTCTGAAAGTCTGCAAGGCTAGTTGAATGTCGTATTGGACAAAGGGAGATAGGTGAGGCAGAGAGGTAGATTTGATATTCACCAGTGTAAAGGTTGTAGTTAAAGCTGTGTTTGCGGATGAGAGTGCAGAGAGAGGACAGGAGCTGCCAAACAAGGCACTGAAGAACCAGTCACAGCTCTATAGGTATGGCTTCACTTCAATAAAAGACCTGCAGGAGAGGACCGACTGACTGGGGGGTTCAGCTGACTGGGACTTGCAGAGCTCATGCTGTGGAGCTATAAAACTGCAGTGCAGATTTTCAGGCTAGGGCTGGAGAATGGGCTCTGAGATCCCCATGGCGGTGGGGAGGGTCTTAGAGCTCAGGTTCCAGTCTGAGCCCAAACAGTGTAGATATACCCTGAGAGAAGAACCAAGAAAAGGCAGGGTTTCTTTGTCATGTTAATAGATGAGAAATTGGGCTTTCTGCTTTTTCCTTGGACAAACTGCAGATGTTGTTCATTGTACATCTGAAGGGAGCAAAAGCTTCCATAGAAAAGCGAGCTAGTGTTTCTAGAAATATTAATCAAATTAACTGAGAAGACCTGTATGTAAAACTCTCCTTCAGTGGATAGGGACTCCTCTGAAAGTGGCAGATAGGGAATGGTGGTAGGCAGAATTATAAAAAGCAAGTGGGCGCTGCTTACATTACTACTCTCTATTAATTTAGAATGTCACATGGAAAAGAGAATATTTGGAATAGAGGGTTGAAAGATTGCACAAATCTTGGCTCTTCTAAAGCAACACACCTACCAATACAATCCTTTTTCTGCCGCACTGTTACATCTGCATCTATAAGGCTTGACGAAAAGAGATTGCAAGTTTATTATCATCTGGTAAGTGTAACATAACAGTGGCAATTGAATCTCTTGTAACAACTGAATTCATTGCTTCTAAACACAGCTCTCACTAGTCTCACAGTTCACAGCAGGTTCATTTTTCTGTGGCTAAATATAAGGTGCTGACCTTCATTGGTCTCCTGGCTTCTGTGGCCAATGAACTGGACAGCTCATCATAGACAATTCCCATTGTAAACTCTCAGGATGTAAGCTGAAGACCTCAACAATACTCAAATACTGCAACGGTTTTGAAACCATTTTGCACCATTCTGGAGCAATTGCACTGCAACTTTGACACGCTGAGTGAGAGAAAGGAAACAAAAATGGCCGTGGGTTTGAATCAGAAGCTTTGTCTTTCCCTATATAATAGCACATGAGTTCAACACTCTAGATTTTCTCCTCTGGATTCTTGGAATTAAACTCCACTTGTGTTTGTGAATTTAAAAAAGTGAGAAACATTGCATCAGTGTACGAGCTGAAAATGGAACAAGAGCTTTCTAGTACCTATGCACTGAAAATAGAAAGCACAGTTCAATGTGGGAGGCCTTCTGATTTAGAGGATCCTCAAAGTGAAAAAGCAGCAAACAATGGTGTCAACGTTCCTTCCCCACTCTAAACTCTAGGGTACACATGTGAGGACCTGTATGAAAACCTCCTAAGCTTATTTTTACCAGCTTAGGTTAAAACTTCCCCAAGGGACAAACTTTTTTACTTTCCCCCTTGGACTTTATTGCTGCCACCACCAAGCATCTAACAGATATATAACCGGGAAAGAGCCTGCTTTGAAACATCTTTCCCCCCCAAAATCCTCCCCAAACCTTACACCCCCTTTCCTGGGGAAGCCTTGATAAAAAGCCTCACCAATTTGAATAGGTGACCACAGACCCAAACCCTTGGATCTTAAGAACAAAGAAAAAAACAATCAGGTTCTTAAAAGACGAATTTTAATAGAAGAAAAAGTAAAAGAATCACCTCTGTAAAATCAGGATGGTAAATACCTTACAGGGTAATTAGATTCAAAACAGAGAGAATCCCTCTAGGCAAAACCTTAAATTACAAAAAGACACAAAAACAGGAATATCCATTCCATTCAGCACAGCTTATTTTTTCAGCCATTTAAACAAACAGAATCTAACGCTATCTAGCTAGATTACTTACTAAGTCCTAGGACTCCTCTCCTTTCTGTTCCCGGCAAATGCATCACACACACAGACAGAGAGAGATTTTGTTTCTTCCTCCCTCCAGCTTTTGAAAGTATCTTGTCTCCTCATTGGTCATTTTAGTCAGGTGCCAGCAAGGTTATCCTAGCTTCTTAACCCTTTACAGGTGAAAGGGTTTTTCCTCTGGCCAGGAGGGATTTTAAAGGCATTTACCCTTCCCTTTATATTTATGACAAATGGCATGAAAGCTAGGAAGCAGGAAATGCCATACGGGAAAGGTAAGAGGTGACTGTTCTTGAACAAAGCGATCAGATAGTTCACATTACACATGATCACATACTTAGCAATCGTAGCAGCTCTGACTGACTCAGCTCCTGCATCTGGCCTGAGACGTTTGTGTTTGTAAGGTGCTCCGTGTGTGCTGCTATTATTAGGATCCCTCTGCATTTCCTCAAAAGCCATCCAGGCAGGGGAACACTCCGGAAAATGTGTTTTCAAGTTCAAATAATACTAGAACCTCTTAAGAGCATTTTGCTTTTCTGCTAACAAGAGTGAGGCCCCAGGATTTCAGGCACAGAGGGGACTCTGCATGGGGCTCCCTGCCTCCTCGTGCAGAAATGAGGGCCAGCCACCTCTGTGGCAGTGGGAAGCGGAGACTGGCTAGGAGGGGCAAGCTGCGGGTGGGACTGGGGAGGATGACCCCCCCACTAATGCCCAGCACAAGCAAAAAGGCAAGTTCTTAAAGCCTGTGGTGGGGCACTGTCCTGAGGTTTTGAAGAAGGAATTGGGGTCATATGATCCATGCAGCTCCAGAACTGGAGCCCTGCCCTTTGGCTACTCTTGTGGGTAGAGGGGCCAGAAAGCAGCCAGATTTTCCCGGAACTGCTCCCAGCTCTGCTGGGCTGAGGCAAGGCTCCCATCTATGCTGGGAATCAGTCACCAGGCCCTTCTCCTCCCTAGGTTGCCGTGCCTCCCCAACACCATGCCATCACAACTCCTCCTTGAGCCACCATGCCCTCCCTGTGCCACTGTGCCCTTCCTCTTCCCAGGCCAGTGCATTTTTACCCTCTGTGTGCCACCATATTATCATAATTAAAAGGAAAAACTATGCATTTGTGAATTCTTCAGCTCTGCCAGTCGGCTGGGCAAGCGGGCACTACAGATAATATCACAGTCATTGATGCTTTTGCTGACTTGGGCTCATGACACTAGTGGGTTCCTGGCAAGCTGCCTGGGAGACTCCACATTATCCTCAGGACTGAGCATTGGACGGCTTTTTCCGTCCCCCTCAGTGGCTGGCCACAGGGGCCTCATGTCAATATTGTAATGTGTGACTCAGAAGCAATGATTCACCTCTGTGCTGCTTCTTGAGGACAAGGGTCTTGGTTGATCTTGCCTATTGTACCGCCTTCTTGGATCTTCTGGTGAATCAGTGTAAGATTCTCCCCCTGGATTCAAGAAGCAGTACTCAATGGCATTCGATTGGTAATCTTTCTGCAAAAGATGGATCCTCCTAACTTCAGCAAATGTTATGAGGTGTCTGGAAAAATCCTATTGGACTCATTGATTCTATAAACATTTAATTCACTGAGATGGTCATTCCAGCAAACCTGAGATCTCTGGAGTCCAGGCTGGTTGAAACCTTGTGGGAAGTTGACCACAAAGATTCCCATCAGGAGGCTGGGGCCAGGTTGGCCAACAAGATTATGTCATTATCCAAAATGCAAAATTTCCATTTAGAAAGTCTATTAATTTGGGTCAAAAACAGTGAACTGATATTATCATTGTCTCCGCACACCCATTCAGACATACTGGGCAAACAAACCACCTACAACTCATGTTAGCCTTCATTCTGACAGCAAGTTCAGTCCGCCTTTCTTAAACAGGCCTATTTCTTTCCTTATATTGTCCACTGATGCTAATAGAACCAAAATAACAAACAGAACAGTATCTTAACAAAACTCAAATCTACAGGGGCTATTTTCACATTAAAACGTCACAGTTTTTGTCAGTTGTTAACATATCTACCTATGTGGAACTATGTGGAAGAGATTTCTTACATGGCTAATTAATGTCCTAGAATCTCTCTGAGCATGGCACTTAGCTCTCCTGTTAGCAAGACTGTGGGAGTTGCCATTTTGTTCTTTGTGCCACTAGCTTTGGTGACAGCTGGCCCATTACATGAATTGGGAAGGGAGTCAATGACTGGCCTTGATGGCTGAGCATTCCCCTGCTTTGTTATAGGTGGGGAAGGTGGGATTACCTCTGCTCACACAATTGCATTTAAATCTGCCCATTAATTTCCTGTTTCCTTCCTGAAGCCGGGAGAATGCAGGCACATAAATTAGATGTCAAGAGGCCTTGAGCCATTATGTTGATAGGAAAACCACTTTGCATGCTCCCCAGGTGATTGATAGTTATGGGTGATAAATCTAAAGTTGATTCAACGTCAATCCCAGGTTCTGTGTGGCTGAGGCTCTGCACTGGCACCTGGCTGCTGTCCCAGTCCTTAGTTCCTCTACTCAAGTTGGTCTATTTCACCTGCCCTCATCCAGCATAATAAACTATTTTTAGTCTTTTCAATGTATGCAGCTTGTTACAAATCATGGTTATAGGAGCTGTCACTGGACAAGGAGTTTTGGGGCAAGAGAAACAGTATTCCATGGGAACTGGAATGAGAGTACCAGAAAAGGCAGCAGAATGGCCAACTTGGATGAGCCAGGCAATTGCAGGACCAACCGCTCTTTCAAGTAAACTTTGCAAAGGAATTCACCTTTGAAAGTCTGTCCGAGAAGGGAGAGGTTTTACTGGTGATTAGGAGAACGCCACTGGAGAACACAGAGAATACAGGCATGAAGAGGTTCTGGGGACAGCAGATGCTAAAGAATCTGTCCACAGTTGACCATTCCATGTTCACATACCTAGTACACAGGACTGTGGATTACACCTGGCCCAGTGGGGGGACAATGGGGAAGTTCTGCCCCCTCCTATTGCTATAGTGAGGGTGCAGGGTTGCCCACACAGTGCCATCTAGAGAGCCATAGAATCATAGAATATCAGGGTTGGAAGAGACCTCAGGAGGTCATCTAGTCCAACCCCCTGCTCAAAGCAGGACCAATCCCCAACTAAATAATCCCAGCCAGGGCTTTGTCAAGGCTGGCCTTAAAAAAACCCTAAGTTAGGAGATTCCACCACCTCCTGGGTAACCCATTCTAGTGCTTCACCACTCTTCTAGTGAAATAGTTTTTCCTAATATCCAACCTAGACCTCCCCCACTGCAATTTTAGACCATTGCTTCTTGTTCTGTCATCTGCCACCATTGAGAACAGCTTAAGTCTATCCTCTTTGGAACCCCCCCATCAGGTAGTTGAAGGCTGCTATCAAATCCCCCCTCAACCCCCAGATGTGGCCTCACCAGGGCCGAATAGAGGGGAATAATCACTTCCCTCGATCTGCTGGCATTGTTCCTGCTAATATAGCCCAATATGCTATTTGTCTTCTTGGCAACAAAGGCACACTGTTGACTCATATCCAGCGTCTCATTCACTGTAATCCCCAGGTCCTTTTCTGCAGAACTGCCGCTTAGCCAGTTGGTCCCCAGGACATGAGATTTTTCCATCTTAAGTGCAGGAGTCTGCACTTGTCCTTTTTGAAAGTCATCAGATTTCTTTTGGCCCAATCCTCCAATTTGTCTAGGTCACTCTGGACCCTATCCCTACCCTCCACTCTATCTACCTCTCCCCACAGCTTAGCGTCATCTGCGAACTTGCTGAGGGTGCAAACCATACCGTCACCCAGATCATTAATTTAGATGTTGAACGAAATTGGCCCCAGGACCAGCTCCTGGGGCACTTCGCTTGATGCCAGCTGCCAACTAGACATCAAGGAGTTGATCACTACCCATTGAGCCTGATGATCTAGCCAGCTTTCTATCCATCTTATAGTCTTTTCATTCAATCCATATTTCTTTAACTTGCTGTCAAGAATGCTGTGGGAGACCATATCAAAAGCTTTGCTAAAGTTGAGGTATATCACATCCACCACTTTCCCCATATCCACAAAGCCAGTTATCTCATCATAGAAGGCAATCAGGTTGGTCAGATAGGACTTGCCCATGGTGAATCCATGTTGACTGTTTCTCATTACCTTCCTCTCCTCCAAGTGCTTCAAAATGGAGTCTTTGAGGATCTGCTCCATTGTTTTTCCAGACACTGATGTGAGACTGATTGGTCTGTAGTTCCCTGGATTCTCCTTCTTCCCTTTTTTAAAGATAGGCACTGTATTTGCCTTTTTCCAATCATCCAGGACCTCCCCTGATTACCACAAGTTTCAAAGATAATAGCCAATGGTTCTGCAAGCACATTAGCCAACTCCCTCAGCAGCCTCAGATGCATTGCATTGACTCTCTGCTCTCAGAAATCTTCTCCTATGTTACTACTTATAGACTGTGGTCAAATCACCTCTCAACTATTTTTTTGGGATAAACTAAACAAAAAGTCAAGCGTCTTCATTCTCTCGCTCTGTAAGGCAACTGTTTCAGACCTCAAATCATTCGTGTAGCTCTTTCCTGACCCCTTTCCAGTTTTCAACATCCTTTCTGAACTGCAGATGCTAAATGGACACAGTGTCTGGTAATGATCTGACTGGTGCTGTATACAGCGATAACACAACCGCCCTACTGCTACTTGATATTCCCCTGCTCATCCATCCAAGGACAGCAATAGCCCTCTTTCTATAGCATCACAATAGGAGCTCCTGTTCAGGTGGTTTCATCATGATTCTTCAGTCCTTTTGAGAGTCACTGTTCTCCAGGATATAGGTCTGTGACGCTTCCTCAGGGCATCCAAAACAATAAGCCGCTGTGTTACCTCTCTGCCTTAGCAAGGGAGAGAATTGCTGGAGCTTATACTATGTGACAATTCCTCGCTACACCACTCTGCCTGCCTCATCTGAAAACACAACTACACAAGAATCTGCCAGTCTTAACCTTGCCTGGCAGGTAATATTCAGTGACCATCAGTGTGATGCTGAGAAATAAGGTGCCAGCTCATGCCAAAGCCTCTGGCCCTCATTGAACACTGACAAATGCACATCTGAACACCAGTCTGGCTTATCTGTAGGTTAGTATAGTTGAAACAGACATTAGAGTTCTAAGAATGGGTTTAGCTTTTGGATTTTTATGGAATGGTTGTAGGATGCTGCGTATATTAATCTTGCTTATAATATCTGTATTCAATGGTATAAGGCAGGGGTTGCCAACCTGTGGCTCCGGAGCCATGCAGCTCTTCAGAAGTTAATATGCTGTCCAGAAGATTTACCCTTCCTCATGCAAATGGAGCAGTTCTTAGAGGGTGTTCCTGAGGAAATAGAAAGATACATCCTAGATGGGAAGCCCAAAACTGTAATCTAGGTGGGGGAGATTGGAGCCAAATGGGTGGAGGTAGTAGAAAAGAGAAAAACTGGTAGCAGCTGGAGCGAATATCAGAAGGGGCAATCCGAAACAAAACCCTATCACCGGGGGGGGGGGCAACCCAAGGCCCCACGTACATCCCAAGGAAAAACCCAGACACCTTATCATCCCACCACACCAGTCTCCAGCAACCCACCTCACCCCAGGGACCAGTCAGCTGGGCAATGTTTTAAATGTAATGAGCTGGGGCATGTGAAGGCCAACTGCCCCAGAAACCCCAACAGACTGCAGTTCATTACACCAGAGTCACACCCAAGGTCCTCAGGTCCAGATGCTTCCCAGGTACGCTCAGAGCAAAGGGAAACTGTGAATGTGGGTGGGAAGAAGGTTACAGAGTGGAGGGACACTGGA
The DNA here is from genome assembly GCF_965152275.1 of Natator depressus. NCBI lineage: Eukaryota > Metazoa > Chordata > Testudines > Cheloniidae > Natator > Natator depressus. The sequence goes on along the minus strand of NC_134241.1, from coordinate 39,941,732 downwards.
GCACAGGTGTCAGCTATCCACCAATCCTTAGTGGACCCCATATTCATCAACCCAGAGGCCCAAGTGACGATTCAACCATTCATGTCAAAATCTTTAAACTTACCTACAGCTGAGATGCCTGTCCAGTACAAGGGCTGGTCAGGAATGTGGACTTTTGCACTCTATGATGATTATCCCATTCCCATGCTGCTGGGGGAAGATTTGGCCAACCATGTGAAGCAAGCCAAGAGGGTGGGAATGGTCACCTGCAGCCAGTCTAAGGAAGCTTTCACACCTATCCCTGTTCCTGAGCCTTCCAGCAGGGACCCGTCTGTGTTACCAGAGACCCAAACAGAGGTGGTGGAATCGGATCTCCTGCCAATGACTGCAACAGCCGCAGTGGATCCAGTCCCAGAGACCCAGCCAAAGCCTGAACCTGAAATGAGAAAGCAACCAGCACCAGAACCGTTGCCACCACTACAACTTCATCACCAGAGGGCACCACTGAGCCTGAACTGGCAGCAGTAACCCATAACCCTACACAAGATGCTCAGCCAGAGCCTGAACCCCAACCTAGTGCACCAGCAGAGAGCGGTTCACAGTCAACGGAAACAGCCCCATCACCTGTATCGCTTCCAGAGAGACCAAGCCCAGGTCCACAGTCCAGTGAGGAACTGATGTCGCCAGCATCAAGGGAACAGTTCCAGGCTGAACAGGAAGAAGAGATGAAAGCCTCCAAGGAGTTTGGACCGCAGCATGAAACAACCCACCGCCTCTCAGCTCTTCTAATCGATCCAGGTTTGTTGTAGAAAGAGGCCTTTTATACAAGGAAACTCTTTCTGGTGGGCACCAGGAAGACTGGAATCCTCAGAGAGAGTTGGTAGTTCCAACTAAGTACTGGGTAAAGCTCTTGAGCTTAGGCCACGATCATCCTAGTGGCCATGCTGGAGTGAACCGGACCAAGGACCATTTGGGGAGGTCATTCCACTGGGAGGGAATGGGCAAGGATGTTTCTACCTATGTCCGGTCTTGTGAAGTATGCCAAAGAGTGGGAAAACCCCAAAACCAGGTCAAAGCCCCTTTACAGCCACTCCCCATCATTGAGGTCCCATTTCAGAGAGTTGCTGTGGATATTCTGGGTCCTTTCCCAAAGAAGACACCTAGAAGAAAGCAGTACATACTGACTTTCATGGATTTTGCCACCCGATGGCCAGAAGCAGTAGCTCTAAGCAATACCAGGGCTAAAAGTGTGTGCCAGGCACTAACAGACATTTTTGCCAGGGTAGGTTGACCCTCCGACTTCTTTACGGATTCCGGAACTAATTTCCTGGCAGGGACCATGAAAAGCCTGTGGGAAGCTCTTGGGGTGAACCACTTGGTTGCCACCCCTTACCACCATCAAACAAATGGCCTGGTGGAGAAGTTTAATGGAACTTTGGGGGCCATGATACGTAGATTCATAAATGAGTACTCCAATGATTGGGACCTAGTGTTGCAGCAGTTACTATTTGCCTACAGAGCTGTACCACACCCCAGTTTAGGGTTTTCCCGATTTGAACTTGTATATGGCCGTGAGGTTAAGGGGCCATTACAGTTGGTGAAGCAGAAATGGGAGGGGTTTACGCCTTCTCCAGGAACTAACATTCTGGACTTTGTAAAAAACCTGCAAAACACCCTTGTTAGCCCTTGCTAGAGAAAACCTAAAAGATGCTCAGGAAGAGCAGAAAGGTTGGTATGATAAACATGCCAGAGAGCGTTCCTTCAAAGTAGGGGACCAGGTCATGGTCTTAAAGGTGCTCCAAGCCCATAAGATGGAAGCATCATGGGAGGGGCCATTTACGGTCCAAGAGCACCTGGGAGCTGTTAACTACCTCATAGTATCCCCTACCTCAAATCTAAAGCCGAAAGTGTACCAAGTTAATTCTCTAAAGCCATTTTATTCCAGAGAATTAAAGGTTTGTCAGTTTACAGCGGAGAGGACGCTGAGTGGCCTGAAGGTGTCTACTATGAAGGAAAAAGTGATGGTGGCGTGGAAGAGGTGAACCTCTCCATGACCCTCGGACGTATGCGGCACCAACAGATCAAGGAGCTGTGCACTAGTTTTGTGCCGATGTTCTCAGCCACCCAGGATGGACCGAACGGACATACCACTCCATTGACACAGGTAATGCTCACGCAATTAGAGCCCAACCGTACCGGGTGTCTCCTCAAGCCAAAACTGCTATAGAACGGGAGATCAAGGTCATACTACAGATGGGTATAATGCACCCCTATATGCTAGAGATGTGTATGGGCATCTCCAGTTGTTCTAGTTCCCAAACCAGATGGGGAGATAAGTTTTTGCGTGGACTACTGTAAGCTAAATGCTGTAACTCACCCAGACAACTATCCAATGCCACATGCAGATGAGGCATTGGAGAAACTGGGTTGTGCTCAGTTCATCTCTACCTTAGACTAAACCAAGAGCTACTGGCAAGTACCGCTGGATAAATCCGCCAAGGAAAGATCAGCCTTCATCAACCATATCGGGCTGTATGAATTTAATGTGTTCCCTTTTGGGCTGCAAAATGCACCCGCCACTTTCCAAAAACGTGTAGATAGTCCCCTAGCAGGATTGGGAGATTCTGCAGTCTCTTACCTTGATGATGTGGCCATCTTTTCTGATTCATGGGCAGAACACCTGGAACATCTGCAATAAGTCTTTGAGCGCGTAAGGGAGGCAGGGTTAACTGTTAAGGCTAAATGACAGGTTTCAGAGTAACAGCTGTGTTAGTCTGTATTCGCAAAAAGAAAAGGAGTACTTGTGGCACCTTAGAGACTAACGAATTTATTTGAGCATAAATGAGCTGTAGCTCACGAAAGCTTATGCTCAAATAAATTGGTTAGTCTCTAAGGTGCCACAAGTACTCCTTTTCTTTTTGTTAAGGCTAAAAAGTGTCAAATAGCCCTGAACTGAGTGACTTACCTTGGACACCAGGTGGGTCAAGGGACTATCAACCCCGAAAGTGAATGCTATCCAAAAGTGGCCTGTCCGAAAGTCAAAGAAACAGGTCCAATCCTTCCTAGGCTTGGCCGGATATTACAGGTGATTTGTACAGCACTACAGCCAAATCGCCGCCCCACTGACAGACCTAACCAAAAAGAAACAGCCAAATGCCGTTCAGTGTCAGAAGGCCTTTAACCAGCTTAAAGCAACACTCATGTTTGACCCTGTAGGCTAAGGGCCCCAGACTTTGACAAACCGTTCCTAGTAACCACAGATGCACCTGAGCGTGGTGTGGGAGCAGTTTTAATGCAGGAAGGACCAGATTAAGCATTCCATCCTGTAGTGTTTCTCAGCAAGAAACTGTCTGAGAGGGACTGTCACTTGTCAATCAGTGAAAAGGAATGATACGCCATTGTGTATGCGCTGGAGGAGCTATGCCCGTATGTTTGGGGACGGCGTTTCCACCTGCAAACCAATCATGCCGCACTGAAGTGGCTTCATACCATGAAGGACAATAACAAAAAAAGTCTTCTGTGGAGTTTACTTCTCCAAGAGTTTCAATTTGAAATACAACATATTTCGGGAGCTTCTAACAAAGTGGCTGATGCACTCTCCCGTGAAAGTTTGCCAGAATCAACTGGTTAAAATGGTTCTTCAAATGTGGAACATATTGTTAGTTTTTAGTAGTATCTCTGGAGGTGTACGTGTCTTATTAACTCTGTTTTCTTCTAGAGCTCCAGGAAGAAATCACAGCCAGTGTGGTACAGGCTGTCTGACACAGTCTGTGATTTGGGGGGCGTGTCATAACCATAGGGGTAGCCTAAATTTCCCCTTACCTGTAAGGGGTTAAGAAGCTCAAGTACCCGGGATGACACTTGATCAAAGGAAGCAATGGGGACAAAAGATACTTTTAAATCTGGTGGGGGAGAAAGGTTTTGTTTTGGGTTCTTTGTTTCTGTGGCTGTTCGCTCTTGGGACTAAGAGGGTCCGAACATCAATCCATGTTCTCCAAATCTTTCTAAACAAGTCTCTCATATTTCAAACTTGTAAGTAACAGCCAGACAAGGTGTCTTAGTTTCTTTGTTTTCTCAACTTGTGAATTTTACCTTTGCTAGAGGGATGTTTATCTCTGTTTTGTTGTAACTTTGAAACTAAGGCTAGAGGGGCTTCCTCTGTGCTCTTTGAATTTTCTGCTACTCTGTAAGGTTAACTACCAGCCTAAGTTTACAGAGTGATTCTTTTACCTTTTTCTCTTCAAATAAAATCCTTCTTTTTAAGAACCTGACTGATTTTTCCATTGTTCTAAGACCTAGGGGTTTGGGTCTGTAGTCCCTTTGTAACCAATTGGTGAGGATATATGCTCAAGCCTTCCCCAGGAAAGGGGGTGTAGGCTTGGGGGAGTATTTGGGGGGAATAGGACTCCAAGTGGTCCTTTCCCTGATTGTTTGTTAAATCACTTGGTGGTGGCAGAGATCCCAAGGCAAGAAAGAAATCTGTGCCTTGAGGAAGTTTTAACCTAAGCTGGTAAGAATAAGCTCTGGGGGTCTTTCATGCCGGTCCCCACATCTGTACCCCAGAGTTCAGAGTGGGGAAGGAACCCTGACAGCACTGATTCCAGGGCTGGAGCTACAGGCACAAACTTTCCAATGTGCTGGGGGTGCTCACTGCTTAACCCCTGGGGCTGCTACAGGCCCTGCCCCCACTCCACTCCTTCGTGTCCCCTCCCCTGAGCCTGCCATGCCCTCGCTCCTCCCCCTCTCCCCCAGAGTCTCCTGCATGCCACGAAACAGCTGATCAGGAGGTTTGGGGAGGGTTGCCGGTGGGTGGGAGGTGCTGGGAGTGGAGGGCGAGGGACGGGGAAAGCTGATGTGGGGGCTGCTGACCTATTACTGTGGCTCTTTGGCAATGTACACTGTAAATTCTGGCTCCTTCTCAGGCTCAGGTTGGCCACCCCTGGTATAGGGTAATATTTAAGTGTTTGCTCTGTAACTATAAAATATTTGATAAGACTTTAAGCCTGTACGGTCAGGAGAGAAGCATTACCAAGTGTGAAATACTAGTTTACAACAAGAGGCGCCATCTCCTCCCCAACAAAAGAAGGCCTATATATACAACAGACAAGCCCCTGTGGAACATTAATGGATAAAATACTTTGATTGCTTCCCCATACACATGAAGAAGATATGTGCACAAGACCTTATCCCATCACAGTTTGAACTTGGGAATGGGAATAAAAATTCCTGTTGAGGAGAAATAATCATGAGTACGCTGCTTGGAACTGGTGAAGGAATTGGGGAGGAGGAATAGCTCAGTGGTTTGAGCATTAGCCTGCTAAACCAAGGGTTGTGAACTCAATCCTTGACGGGGCCATTTAGGGATCTGGGCCTAAAATTGGGGATTGGTCATGCTTTGAGCAGGGGGTGGGACCAGATGAGTTCCCTTCCAACCCTGATATTCTATGATTCTAAGGCAATATTTCTAAGCATAAGGAAGGGATCCCTAAACTGCTAAGCTTGGTTTTCCCCAAAGGACATATAAAGCTTGCATATTACAGCAGCATCTATTATCTTTTAAAACCTAAGACTGTAACTCATTTGTATCTGTACATTAACCTGCTTTAACCTTGTAAATCTCACTTATTTCATGTTCCTAGTTAATAAATCTTTAGTTAGTTTATTACAAGATTGGCTAGAAGCACTGTCTTTGGTGAAAGATCTAAGGTACAATTGACCGGGGATAAGTGACTGTCCCTTTGGGACTGGAAGTAACCTGAATATTGTTGTGATTTTTGATGTAAGGGACCATCTATCACAAAGGCAGTATTGCCTGGGTGGCAAAATAGACCTAGAATGCCCAAGGCAACTGTCTGTGACTCCATGTTAAGGTCTCCATGTTAAGTCACTCTTTACTTCAATCTAACAGCACTGAGATGGTTTATAGTAAAACAAGAATAAGTTTATTAATAAGGAACAGCAATTTAAGTGATACTAAGTAAGAGAAAGAGACAGATATGGTTACAAACAAAACAAAATAAAACATGCTCTCTAGTGTCCAAGAACTAACTTTAGTAGCTACAATTTGCCCAAAAAGCTTTCTCACTTACATCAAGTGACCAGCATCTCCAGCCCTTCCAGCAAAACGGTCCAATATTCAGACTTAGAGGTTTACTGTCCCTTTAGTTCCCTAAATTATGGATAACTAGAAGGCCTTTTTGCTCCCCTTACATTTCCCAACATCCATTGTCTTTGCTCCAAGAGCCAGGAAGATCTCTTGAGGGTTCATACTCTAGTGTTCCCTCCAAGGTGCTCACCAAGTTGTTTCCTCGACTGCTTGTTGGCTTGATTGCTTTGTTTACCATACATGTGAATGTAGTTTTATTGTCTATGGCTTACAATGCTTGACCGAGACAGACAAATCCACATTCCTTTGTCTAAAGTCAGGGTGATTTATCAAGTCTGCCCCCAAAACGTACTTTAGGAACATGTTTCCTGCACACATACAGAACTCTTTACACACCACCTGTACATACATCATGTACCAATATTCATAAGCAGTGTGTCACCAGTTTTTATATGATACCTTACTCAATACACTTTCATAGTATAATAATATTGTACACAATCAGTTGATTGAATTATTCTTATTCTTTGGGGTTCAGACTTTGTTGTGCCCCTCTTTTGTCTGGACCTGATTGTCACAAGGCTGGATCTGTAAGTGTGACCTAAGCTTTTTGTTCCTTCATAGGGGACATTGCATTGACTGTATTAAAATGCATGTTGTTTGAATAAGCCCTGTTTACCAAGTGATCGAGACTTCTCTGTATGACTGACATACCCTTATTTAACACTCCACCAACCTTTGTGTCATCTTCACAGTATACCAGAAATAGTTTTGTCTTCTTCTAAAACACTGTTAAAGATTCCACATCACTGAACAGCATTTGCCAAGCACAGAGCCCTGCAGTTCCCCATTAGAAATGCCTCCACCAAATGAGGACTCCTCAATTTGCAATGTCTTTTTGAGATTGATCACTAGAGTATAGAGAGAAGCTATTTGGCTTATTAAGATCTGGCCCTGGTAATAGCAAGCAAGGTTCCTGCTCCCTCCCCGAGTCCTAAGGAGATCCCCCTTGCGCTCACATGCCTTTGGGTTGAGCCCACTGCTCATTTCCCATCTGCACATTAGGCTTTAGAAATCAAATGAAATTGAAGAGGGTGTAAAAATCCACTAAGAATTCTACTCTCTGTAGCACAATGAAGATAAACTCTCTTCAGTTTCCACTATGATCTTACAACAATTTGTCAGTGACAAAACAGTCCCAAATCCACTCATTTATCAAATGGCCAATCCTGTTAACATCTTAAGAGACATAATTACCTCTCATGCTATTCTTTTTATTACCACACTTACCCTCTCCCCGGCAGCATTCCAGTGGGTGAGCTATGAATTAAAGCACAGCTGCAACCGCGGAATGATTTGGGGGTTATAAATACAATTTCTCTAATTATCAGTGCAATAATCATGGACATTTAGCATTCCCCCTTGTAGCAGCTAGAATCATGTCTTCTTTGTTCATTGGGTAGAGAAAAGCTCAGGGGCAGATAGCCAAAGGCAACCTCACTCACTTTACCAGCAGTGTCTGGAGTCTCAGGCAGTGCTACATGTTATATCCTGTTCCAGCCATGTAAAAAGAAGATCACACATTTCAATGAGGATGGCATTCTTTATGATCTGCCCCTACTGAGGCTACAACATTGCAGGCACATTGGCAATGGAACTGCCTGTCCTGAGGATGCAGGTGCTTGGGCATTCTCACAGAATAGCACCAGGAGATGTTCATTGGTACACCACATGCTGGAAACCGGTTATTTATCTGTCTCAAGGTGCGGCAGAGTCTCCATTTTAAAAGCAATTACAGAGAATGGCCCAGAATTCTGTGAAGTTTTGAGGAATTCTCTGGCCTGTGCTGTACAGGAAATCAGACTAGGTGATCATAAGGGTCCCTTCTGGCCTTGGAATCTATGAATCTATGAAGCCAGACAGCACTGAGGATGGAGGCTGGGCATGAACCAAGGGCCCTCAGGACACAGGCCAGGAATGGCCCAGGGGCCTTCGAGAGACAGGCTGGGCATGTGCCAGGGGCCATAAGGATGCAGGCCAGGCATGGACCAGGACCCTCAGGATGCAGGCCAGGGATCTTGCTTACTTTGAAGTTGATGTTCAACCAGTGTCATTGGAGTTGCAATTGCACCATTGCATGAGTCAGCACAGCCTGTATCTAGTGTTCTTTCTGCTGTGCCTGCAGACAGCAGCACAGACAGAATGCTGTCTCACCGTATTGCTAACAATGATTTCAGTCACAAATATGATGTGTCAACATATGCACAAAACATAGAGTCTACCTCCAGCTGATAGAAGAATCTGCTATTGTTGTGGACTCTCTGAACGTTCACTGGGGAATGTGGGGAGAGGCTGTGAAGTGTCTGTACTGTAAGAAAGTGGGGCACTATGCTAGAGTTGTAGAAAGAAAGCAGATAATGAAAAACTTTGTACACTCAAATTCTTAACATAAGGAGGGCAAGAGAGTGTGAGCATTGGGGATGATAACACTGACTCAGGGACAGAGCAATCTGCTTTGTGACATGGGAGGTCAGAGAGCCCATGACTGATAATGGACCAAAGCTGAAAAGAGTCATTGATCTGGGAAGGGAAAAAAACATTACTGTTTTTTTCCTTTTTAAAGACACTTCTTGTGAAATAGCAGTTATTAGCTAGAAAGAAACCATCTTTTGCCTATGCGGAGACAAGAGCAGTTCATTGTATCATCATTGTCATGGCATATCGCAAAAGGACATTGCTTCCTTTCATATCGAGCACCAAGCAGATTGACGCTGAAGATGGTAGGGGACAATTTCCTGGTGCAAGTGCTGGAGGAACCAACTAGGGGCAGTGCTGTTCTTGACCTGCTGCTCACAAACCAGGAAGAATTAGTAGGGGAAGCAAAAGTGGATGGGAACCTGGGAGGCAGTCACCATGAGATGGTCGAGTTCAGGATCCTGACACAAGGAAGAAAGGAAAGCAGCAGAATACGGACCCTGGACTTCAGAAAAGCAGACTTTGACTCCCTCCTGGAACTGATGGACAAGATCCCCTGGGAGAATAACATGAGGGGGAAAGGAGTCCAGGAGAGCTGGCTGTATTTTAAAGAATCCTTATTAAGGTTACAGGGACAAACCATCCCGATGTGTAGAAAGAATAGGAAATATGGCAGACGACCAGCTTGGCTTAACAGTGAAATCCTTGCTGATCTTAAACACAAAAAAGAAGCTTACAAGAAGTGGAAGGTTGGACAAATGACCAGAGATGAGTATAAAAATATTGCTCGGGGATGCAGGAGTGAAATCAGGAAGGCCAAATCACAACTGGAGTAGCAGCTACAAAGAGATGTTAAGAGTACCAAGAAGGGTTTCTTCAGGTATGTTAGCAACAAGAAGAAAGCCAAGGAAAGTGTGGGCCCCTTACTGAATGAGGGAGGCAACCTAGTGACAGAGGATGTGTAAAAAGCTAATGTACTCAATGCTTTTTTTGCCTCTGTCTTCACGAACAAGGTCAGCTCCCAGACTGCTGCACTGGGCAGCACAGCATGGGGAGGAGGTGACCAGTCCTCTGTGGAGAAAGAAGTGGTTCAGGACTATTTAGAAATGCTGGACGTGCACAAGTCCATGGGGCTGGATGCGTTGCATCCGAGAGTGCTAAAGGAGTTGGCAGATGTGATTGCAGAGCCATTGGCCATTATCTTTGAAAACTCATGGCGATCCGGGGAAGTCCCAGATGACTGGAAAAAGGCTAATGTAGTGCCCTTCTTTAAAAAAGGGAAGAAGAAGGATCGTGGAAACTACAGGCCAGTCAGCCTCACCTCAGTCCCTGGAAAAATCATGGAGCAGGTCCTGATGGAATCAATTCTGAAGCACTTAGAGAAGAGGAAAGTGATCAGGAACAGTCAGCATGGATTCACCAAGGGCAAGTCATGCCTGACTAATCTAATTGCCTTCTATGATGAGATAACTGATTCTGTTGATGAAGGGAAAGCAGTGGACATGTTGTTCCTTGACTTTAGCAAAGCTTTTGACACGGTCTCCCACAGTATTCTAGCCAGCAAGTTAAAGAAGTATGGGCTGGATGAATGGACTATAATGTGGATAGAAAGCTGGCTAGATTGTCGAGCTCAATGGGTAGTGATCAATGGCTCCATGTCTAGTTGGCAGCCGGTATCAAGTGGAGTGCCCCAAAGGTCGGTCCTGGGGCCGGTTTTGTTCAATATCTTCATAAATGATCTGGAGGATGGTGTGGATTGCATCCTCAGCAAGTTTGCAGATGACACTAAACTGGGAGGAGAGGTAGATACGCTGGAGAGTAGGGATAGGATACAGAGGGACCTAGACAAATTGGATGATTGGGCCAAAAGAAATCTGATGAGGTTCAACAACGACAAGTGCAGAGTCCTGCACTTAGGACGGAAGAATCCAATGCACCGCTACAGACTAGGGACCGAATGGCTAGGCAGCAGTTCTGCAGAAAAGGACCTAGGGGTTACAGTGGACAAGAAATGAGTCAACAGTGTGCCCTTGTTGCCAAGAAGGCCAATGGCATTTTGGGATGTATAAGTAGGGGCATTGCCAGTAGTTCGAGGGACTTGATCGTTCCCCTCTATTCAACATTGGTGAGGCCTAATCGGAGTACTGTGTCCGGTTTCGGGCCCCACATACAAGAAGGATGTGGAAAAATTGGAAAGAGTCCAGTGGAGGACAACAAAAATGATTAGGGGACTGGAACACATGAGTTATGAGGAGAGGCTGAGGGAACTGGGGTTATTTAGTCTGCAGAAGAGATGAGTGAGGGGGGATGGAATGAGGCTGTTCTCAGTGGTGGCAGATGACAGAACAAGAAGCAATGGTCTCCAGTTGCAGTGGCGGAGGTCTAGGTTGGATATCAGGAAACACTATTTCACTAGGAGGGTGGTGAAGCACTGGAATGGGTTATCTAGGGAGGTGGTGGAATCTCCACCCTTTGAGGTTTTTAAGGTCAGGCTTGACAAAGCCCTGGCTGGGATGATTTAATTGATGTTGGTCCTGCTTTGAGTAGGGGTGTCAAGGTTCCTCCCCCACTCTGAACTCTAGGGTACAGATGTGGGGACCTGCATGAAAACCTCCTAAGCTTACTTTTACCAGCTTAGGTTAAAACTTCCCCAAGGTACAAACTATTTTACCTTTTGCCCTTGGACTTTCGCTGCCACCACCAAATGTCTAATCGGTATTATTATTAGGAAAGAGTCCTTTTGGAAACGTCTTTCCCACCCAAAAATCCTCCCAAACATTACCCCGCTTTCCTGGGGAACGTTTGATAAAAAGCCTCACCAATTTACATAGGTGACCACAGACACAAACCCTTGGATCTTAAGGATAATGAAAAAGCATTCAGTTTCTTAAAAGAAGAATTTTAATAGAAGAAAAAGTAAAAAGAATCACCTCTGTAAAATCAGGATGGTAAATACCTTACAGGGTAATTAGATTCAAAACATAGAGAATCCCTCGAGGCAAAACCTTAAGTTACAAAAAAACACAAAAACAGGAATACACATTCCCTCCAGCACAGCTTATTTTACAAGCCATTAAACAAAAGAAAATCTAACACATTTTCTAGCTAGATTACTTACTAACTTTATAGGAGTTGTAAGGCTTGCATTCCTGATCAGTTCCCGGCAAAAGCATCGCACAGACAGCCAAAACCCTTTGTTCCCACCCTTCAAATTTGAAAGAATCTTGTCCCCTCATTGGCCATTTTGGGTCAGGTGCCAGTGGGGTTACCTTAGCTTCTTAACCCTTTACAAGTGAAAGGATTTTGCCTCTGGCCAGGAGGGATTTTATAGCACTGTATACAGAAAAGTGGTTTCCCTTTCCTTTATATTTATGACAGGACCTCTAAAGAGGTCAGTTCAGTTAAATCACCGCAACCCTGTTATGTGAATCCTCCAAGTTTGGTTTAACAGGGGCCATGCATCAACTGAGCATAAAATGATTATTAGTGGCTTACAAAAGGGCTTACTATTTTGCTTTCTTTCTAAGCAATAAAGTTTTTCCCCATTCTCATGCAGGCTAGGCTAGACATTCAAATTGGAAATAAAGCACACATTTTCAACAGTGAAAGTTGGAACAAAATACCAGGGAAGTGGTGGATTCTCCATCTCTTGATGTCATCAGATCCAGACTGGCTGTCTTTCTGGAAGATGTTTTACACATACCCAAATTTGTTCTTAGTAACTCCATGCTGCCTGCTACTGATTACCTCTTCATCCTGCAGGTATTTGCAAATTGAATGTTTATAAATTGCTCTAGTAACTTCCCAGGCATTGAAGTAAGGCTGACTGGTCTATAGTTCCTCGTCTCCTCCTTTGCTCCCTTTGTAAAAAATGGGCACTATGTTAGCCCTTCTCCTGTCTTCTAGGACCTCTCCTGTTATCCATGAGTTTGCAAATATTATTGCCAGTGGCACCGAGATTTCTTTAGCTGCAGTAGAACCTCAGAGTTACGAACACCTCCAGAATGGAGTTTGTTCGTAAGTGTGAAATATTCATAACTCTGAACAAAACATTGTGGTTCTTTCAAAAGTTTACAACTGAACATTGACTTAATACAGCTTTGAAACTTTACTATGCACTTTTAACCATCTTAATTTAAATGAAACAAGTTCAGAAACAATTCCCTTACCTTGTCAAATATTTTTTCTCCTTTATTTTTTTGGCAGTTTATATTTAACACAGTACAACTGTGGAGTGTTTGCTTTTCTTTTGGTCTCTGATGCCTGATTGCCTACTTCTGGTTCCAAATGAGGCGTGTCATTGACCGTTCAGTTCGGAACTCTAGTGTGCATAACTCTGAGGTTCTACTGTAGTTCCTTCAGTGACCTGCAGGCTCTTTCCAGGGAGCTGCTATTGGCTCCGACTACAGAACCACAGCATGCAGCGTTCCAGATGGACTCCAGGCTGCCTGATGAGCCCAGAGAAGAGACCTTGCTGTCAGGAGCTATGCCACCTGAGGATCCCAGAGACCCTGGGGAACTGTGGAGCATGGCAGAGGGAGAAAGGGTAGGAAGCAGCCCAGGGAACTTGAACTCTTCTCCAGTGAGTGAACCAGGGAACCAGTCAGCGTGTTTCAGGACGATCCCTGCTGACTCAGTGGTGAACACCCCAACCAGTTCTAGGGCCCTGGGCTGGGACTCGGAGGAGCAGGGAGGGCCAGAGTCCCCCTAACCTGGGCACCACACACCCCTGAGTGACACCCTACTTCCACAATGGGCCAATAGACCACACAATTCCACAGAATGGGGTGACTTTATTGACTCTGGCCATTAGGCCATGCTGCCCTGACTAGAAGGGCCACCCTACTGACTCTAGCCACTAGGCTACACTACTTTGAGTGGAAGAGCTGCTTTATTAACTCCGGCCATTGGGCCATGCAACCTTGGGTGGAAGGATGAGCTTATTGATGCCGGCCACTAGGCCATACTGCCACATTTATAGTAAGGGTCATCAGCATAAGAACTGACTAGCAGCGGTACAGCCTTTTCCCTTCCTTTTGAGCACAAATGACCCAACACTCTGTGTTGCGGTGTACTTACCCCACGACACTGTCTTTAACATTTCTTGCCAACTGTAACTCATTATTTACCTTGTCTTTCCTGATTTCGTCCTAACACACTCATGCTATTCCCATATATACTTCCTTGGTGACATGCCCCTCCTTCAATTCCTTTATGTATGCCTTTTAATTTCTAGATAGCCAAAAAGCTCCTTGTGAAGCCACATTGGCCTCCTGTGGCTCTTCTTATCTTTCCTCTGCATCAGAATAACTTGACGTTCAGCCTCCAGTATTACATCTTTAAGGAACTGCCAGCCCCCTTCAATTCCTTTTCTCCCTAATTGATCTCTCAATGGGACTTTGCCTACTATTTCTCTGAGCTGGGGTTGAAATCCACCTTTCTGAAGATAAGTGTCCGTGTTTTGTTGTTTTTATGTCTTCCTTTCCATAGGATCTTGAATTCTATTGGATCATGATCAGTTCCTCCCAAGTTCCTGACCACCTTCACGTTCACAACTAATTCACTCCCGCTGGTCAAAGCCAGATCCAAAATGGACAGCAGAAACTTGTCCCCTGCACACACTAAGAACTTGCAGAACATATTATGTTTTGCTGTAATAATCTTCCAACCAGGAAGTTAAAATCCCCCATTAATACTAGCTCATGTGTGTTAGTTAATCTTGTTACCTGCTAGTAGACTCATCTACTTTCTCCTCCTGATTTGATGGTCTATAATACACCCTCAGCATAACATCACTACTGTTCTTTTCCTTTTTTATTCTCACGCAGACTCTCAGTAGATCTGTCACTCTCTTCTTCTTAGACCTCAGAGCAAGTGTATACATTTTTGATGTACAGCATAACTCCTCCGCCTTTTTTCCCATACCTATTGTTTTGGAACAAGTTATATCCCTCAGTGCTGGTCCCCCAATCATGGGAGTTGTGCCACCAAGTCTCTGTAATGCTAATTAAGTGATATCCTTAGTATCCTTCATGGCATGTAGTCATCATAGAGAGGCATGGTCAGTGACTCTAATGTGACGTGATCACTCAGAAGGTAGTAGCAGAGCAATTCTGTAGCCCCTTTTACTGCCAAATCCTCTTTTTGAATCACAGACTTGGCCCTTTTCCTTAGGAACAGCTTCCGGCTAATGTATAAGATGGGGAGCTTGTCACCTTCCACTACCTGGGATAAAAAAGCTCCTATGCCCACATTCGAAGCATCAGTCAGTAGCACAAACTCCTTTGTGAAGTCAGGGCTGTACAAGATGGGTTCTGGTAGAGGTGGGCTGTCAGGGTTTGAAAAGCCTGCTCACAAGCTTTGATCCACTGGATCTTTTTTGGGCTATCATTCTTGAGAAGATCGGTAAGAGGGGCTACGATGGTTGAAAACCCCAGAATAAATAAGCAGTAGTATTTGGACTGTCCTAAAAAACAGCGTACCTGTTTTCTTCAAGGAGGGCGTGGGGTATGTCTAGAGGGCCTGGACTTTATTGATAAAGGGTTGCACTGTGCCTTTTCCTAAAGTGTAACCGAGGTAGGTTGTCTCATCTTTGCCCAGGTGACATTTAGTGGGGTTTGCTGTCAGGCCAGCTTCCTTGTAACACAGCCATCACATGTCTTAGGTGGTCCTGCCAGTCTTGCCTGTAGACCACAAACTTGTCTAGGTATGTGGCAGCATATTGGATGTGGGGGTTGGAGGACCCAGTTCATTAGCCATTGGAATGTGGCCAGGGCTCCATGCAATCTGAAGGATATTGTCCAGAACTGGAAGAGCCCAAAGGGGGTGGAAAAAGCTGTTTTTTCCTGGATTCTGGTGTAATATCCCTTTGTCAGATCCAGAGTGGTAATGTACTCTGCTTCCTTTAACTGATCGAATTGTTCATCTGTGCAAGGCATATTGTACAAATGAAATTTTGACACTGCGTTGACCTTTTGGAAATTAGTACAAAACTGGATGGTCCCATTGGGTGTACAGACCAGCATTTCCAGTTGCTAAAGGATTCTTTGATGATCACTCCCAGCTCTAGCTTCAATTGGAGTTCTTGCTTCATGGTTTCCCTCAACTTCTGGAGAAGGGGTCGAGGGTTTTTTCTGACTTTAAGTCCTTGTTCTGTCTGAATATTATGGGTTATTAAATGGGTGCATCCAGGGTAGTTGGGTAGAAGATACTGAAGAGAAGGCAGTGATCAATTGCTTAGCCTGGGTTCTCTGTTCTGGGGGTAAGGTTGTTTCCACTCTTGACCTTTCCTGGCTTTGAGGCCTCAGCAGTCTGAGTGCCTAATTCGGGTTCTGGTGGGTAGGGAGCTATCAGTAAACGTTCTTGGGATTTCTATGGTTTTAAAAGATTCACGTGGTAGATTTGTTGCACCTTTTGCTTGTCTGGTTGTCGGATTTCATAATTCACCTGCCCCACTCATTGGGCTAGGAGCTTTGATTCAGAGCTGGGTAATAACAATAGAAACTGATCACAAGGTTGGAACTAGTGGAGGCAAGCCCTTTTATTATAGGCTGCTTCCTGGGTGCTTTGGGAGTGTAGGAGGTTCTCCTTGGCAAATGAGCATAGAGTGTCACGCATCAAGCTTCTCCCGCAGGTTCAACATGTATTGAACTACATTACGGGCTCAAGATGGTTGTTCTTCCCAAATTTCTTGAATGAGGTCTAAAATCCCTTGAGGTTGCCTTCCATAAAACAGCTCAATGGTCAGAAGCCAGTGGAGGGTTGGGGGACTTCTCGCACTGGCTCTGGCCAGTTAGCCTGTACAGCGTGGTCCAATCAAACTGCCCAGTGAGACCACAAGACAGGTAGCAAAGGCACCCGACCAGTTTTATTGCCAGCGGAGCCTGGTGCTAATGCCCCAGCTTAGTTGTTACAGGTACACTAACAAACGTATGCCCACGACAATGGACAACTCAGTCAGTGGTGGGACTTTCCACTGCCCACTTGGCCAGACAAAGGGTTAAGGCAAGGTAGCCCAATCTTTATAAACTGAGAGAAACAACCTGGGAGAAACAATGTACATATCACTTTATGTGTTTCATGACGTTTTTACCTCCCCTTGTACTTCTCTCCTGATGTTTCAGACAAAGTATCCCTATTAGTCACTAAGGCTATGTTTATATCATGGAGATCATGGAAGTCACAGATTCCTTGACTTCCAGAGACCTCCATGACATTTTCTGCTTCAGCCCCTGGGGGACTGGAGCTGGCAGCCAGCTGGGAGCTGGCAGCCAGCTGGGCCCTGACAGGGTTCCAGCAACAGGTGACAGCCTCCTCAGGGTCCCCCTGCAGGGTTCCAGCAACAAGTGACAGCTTCCTCCAGGGGCCCTTCTCAGGATTCCAGTGATGGGTGACAGTCTCGCGTGGGCGGGGAAGGGAGGGAGGGACGGGGGAGAACCCCGCAGCTCCCAGCCACCATGGTGGCAGGAGAAACCATGAAACCGCAGCAGCAAAAGTCACAGACAGGTCATGGCTTCCATGTATTTTTGTTTATTGCCCATGACCTGTCTGTGACAGCACAAAATCTTATCCTTATTCATCACTTTTGTCAAACCATTTTATTGTGTGCTAGGTTGGGGTGTTCTTGTGCTGTCTCTCTGGAATGTCTTTACATATTTAGTGTATTTTAGCAATGCTAGCAATACTGGTGCCGAGTTTTTGTACCAGACACTGACTTGCAGAAAAGCATCTGCTTTTGACAGGGCCTGGCTGTTGCTCATAGCATAACTTTTGCTGACTTTGGTTCAGGCCTCAAGCCTTGCACCAGGCCCATGGTTCAGGCTTTCTCTCTCTTCTTACAGGAAATATGATAGAGGTCTATAAAATGGTGTGGAGAAAGTGAATAAGGAAATGTTATTTACCTCTTCAAATAACACAAGAACCAGGAGTCACCCAATGAAATTAATAGGTGGCAGGTTTAAAACAAGCATGAGGAAGTACCTCAACACATAATCTGTGGAACTCATTGCCAGGGGATGTTGTGAAGGCCAAAAATATAACTGGGTTAAAAAAAGAATTAAATGAATTAATGTAGGATAGGACCATCAATGGCTGTTAGCCAAGAAAATCAGAGATGCAGCCCCATGCCCTTGCTGTCCCTAAGCCTCTGACTACCAGACGCTGGGACTGGATGATAGGGGATGGATCTCTCAATAATTACAGTGTTCTGTTCATTCCCTCGGAAGCATCTGACATTGTCAGAAGAGAGGATACTGGGATAGATGGACCATTGGTCTCACCCAGTCTGGCCATTGTTATGATCTTATAACCGTTCTTGCAGTGTAACTGCCATTGGTATTAAACACCCTCATGGGAGTTGAGAACTGAGACCTCAGCAGCTCAGTTCACAGCTGATATTGTGATAGCATTGACCTAAAGCACTGATGAATTTTGTAGGTGGTACAATACTTGCCATCTTACCATGCCTCTCTTCATTGATGAGCTGCCAAAATCTTAACAACGGGTTCCCTCCTCACCCCACGAGGGGGTCGTTGCCCACCCCCAACCCCCGGGACTCCTGCCCCATCCACTCCCCCCCACATTCCTTGACATGCCCCCCTCAGGACCCCTGCCCCATCCAGCCCCCTCCCCTGTCCCCAGAACCGGGCAGGAGGGTCTCGTGGGCCACTGTAGTGGGTGCCCACCCCACTCCTAAGAGCCAGAGGCACCTGCTGGGGGGCGAGGTGGGGAGTCCCGGAGGTGCTTACCTGGGGCGGCTCCCAGGAAGCATCCGGCAGGTCCCTCTGGCTCCTAGGGGCAGGGGAGCATAGCTGGGGGGGAGCAGGGGGAACAGCTGCTCCCCGCACTGATCACATCAAAAGTGCCGCCTTAGGCCCTGACTCCCTGGGTGCTCTGGGGCTGGAGCACCCACGGGGAAAATTTGGTGGGTGCAGAGCCCCCACCGGCAGCTCCCTGCCCCGTGCCCAGCCCCAGCTCACCTCCGCCTCCTCCCCTGAACGCACCGCCCCGCTCTGCTTCTCTGCCCCCCACCCCTTTCCGCGAATCAGCTGTTTGGCGGGAAGCGGGGGAGGGCAGAGAAGCAGGCTGCGGCTTCCTGCTCAGGCCGAGGGTGGTGGAGGTGAGCTGGGGCGGGGAGCGGTTCCCCTGCGCCCCCCAGGTTACCTGCTGCAGCACGGGCAGCCCTCCTTGCGCCCCCCCTCCCCAGCTCACCTCCGCCTCCCTCGGCCTGAGCTGAAAGCCGCGGCTTGCTTCTCAGCCTGCCCCAGCTTCCAGTACAAACAGCTGATTGGCAGGAAGCCGGGGGGGGGGGGGGCAGAGAAGCAGGGCGGGGCGGCACGTTCAGGGGAGGAGGCAGAGGCAGAGCGGAGGTGAGCTGGGGCCGGGCGTGGGGCGGGGAGCTGCCGGTGGGGGCTCTGCACTCACCAAATTTTCCCCTTGGGTGCTCCAGGGCTGGAGCACCCATGGAGTCAGTGCCTAAGGCGCCACTTTTGGCCGGTTAAATTTAGAAGCCCTTTTAGAACCGGTTGTCCCTCGCGGAACAACCGGTTCTAAAAGGGCTTCTAAATTTAACAACCAGTTCTAGCGAACCGGTGCCAACCGGCTCCAGCTCACCACTGCCTCTCTTACAGAGCACACAAACTTTGCCTTCCCCAGACTGTTCTGAGTAGCAGCCAGGCTGCTTTGCATATCACACCACTCATCAGCCTTTCTTACTGTCTAGTCTTCAAGGCAGCTAACTGGCTGGGCAGGTTCTTGATATGTATGAGCAAGGGCTATGCTTCCTCCCCAGCACACAGAGCGGATACAGGAATTTTGGAGTTAGAGCTTATGTTTGCTGCTGATAAATGTATTAATCTTTAAACTGGAATTTAAACTACAAAACTCCTACAGAACACCCCAGCACTCAGTTACTCCCAAGTTCTTGTAAGGGGCGTGTGATTTCTCCTTTTAACTGTAATGTATTTTATGCTAAGCAGTAAGATTAAGTGTAGGGATCCAAAAGAAGTTGCTGAATGGAGGAATTGCCTTTATAAATAACATTAATAATTTATCGGATCCAGGTTTTTTGTAAATGAAATACCTGCCTATGTATAAAGCCTACTGAATAGGAACACTTCTCAGCTTTTATGAGGCTCAGATTAAAGAAAGGAGATCTTAAGGGGCTTATCTATGCTTCAATTTGTAGCTCTTCTGGCTAACGATAAACTCATTTAAGAAGCTACTGCATCAGTGCCAATTCCTTCTTTGTTCTCCTCACTGGACCTTGGCTGCATGTTTTGCCTGCAATAGCAGGAGAGTGAAGATCAGAGATGGGGTGGCTTGTTTTCTTTACCTCAGATTATCAGACAACAAGTTAATGGAAATAATTTTCTATGTATTCTCCCCTGATGTTAGTTATTTAAAGGAAAAGAGAGACATGCAGACAGGAGCTGCAGAGAAGGTGGCAGCGGGGGACAAGCAAGAGTTCCCTCATACACTCACAGGGGGATGCATCTCTGGGAGTCAGGCTGGGTTGCCTGGTTGTGATTGGTCAGATGAGTCACATGGAATTGTTGCTGATCCCACTAACTAATTTAAAGACAAAATTCAGTTTCTACAAACCCCATGAATACCCAGCTTTGAGTTTCATGTTCAATGAACAGTTGTGCAAGTAACATTGATTGATTCAGTGTTGATGGAAAGTGAATGCAACATGTGCTTTCCATTCATAGTCACGCAGTGCACCTTGAAGAGCAAATACTTAGAGAAGTGAACATAGCAAAAATTGGAAAAAAAATTCATTGAATAAATTGGGAAAACAATAAATTCAAGGAAATTGCAGTTTGCTCCCTGCTATTTTATGAGCAAGAAAACAGGCAAAATAAACTGAATAAATGATTTATTATCAATTATTCACCCTGCTCTGATGCCCCTTAGTTCAGACTGCAGCACATCCTGTTTTGCTGTCCTGACTCCTCCCCTCCCTCAGCCCCTACTGATGCCAGTACATCAGTGCACTATAAGGTGGGTAGAAAGTTGGCTAGATTGTCGGGCTCAACGGGTAGTGATCAATGGCTCCATGTCTAGCTGGCAGCCGGTATCAAGTGGAATGTCCCAAGGGTCGGTCCTGGGGCCGGTTTTGTTCAATATCTTCCTAAATGATCTGGAGGACGGTGTGGATTGCACTCTCAGCAAATTTGCGGATGATACTAAACTAGGAGGAGTGGTAGATATGGTGGCAGTTAGGGATAGGATACAGAGGAACCTAGACAAGTTGGAGGATTGGGCCAAAAAAAATCTGATGAGGTTCAACAAGGATAAGTGCAGGGTCCTGCACTTAGGACGGAAGAACCCAATGCACAGCTACAGACTAGGGACCGAATGGCTAGGCAGCAGTTCTGCGGAAAAGGAGCTAGGGGTGACAGTGGACGAGAAGCTGGATATGAGTCAACAGTGTGCCCTTGTTGCCAAGAAGGCCAATGGCATTTTGGGATATATAAGTAGGGGCATAGCCAGCAGATCAAGGGACGTGATCGTTCCCCTCTATTCGACATTGGTGAGGCCTCATCTGGAGTACTGTGTCCAGTTTCGGGCCCCACACTACAAGAAGGATGTGGATAAATTGGAGAGAGTCCAGCGAAGGGCAACAAAAATTATTAGGGGTCTGGAACACATGACTTATGAGGAGAGGCTGAGGGAACTGGGATTGTTTAGTCTGCAGAAGAGAAGAATGAGGGGGATTTGATAGTTGCTTTCAACTACCTGAGAGGTGGTTCCAAAGAGGATGGTTCTAGACTATTCTCAGTGGTAGAAGAGGACAGGACAAGGAGTAATGGTCTCAAGTTGCAGTGGGGGAGGTTTAGGTTGGATATTAGGAAAAACTTTTTCACTAGGAGGGTGGTGAGACACTGGAATGTGTTACCTAGGGAGGTGGTAGAATCTCCTTCCTTAGAGGTTTTTAAGGTCAGGCTTGACAAAGCCCTGGCTGGGATGATTTAATTGGGGATTGGTCCTGCTTTGAGCAGGGGGTTGGACTAGATGACCTCCTGAGGTCCCTTCCAACCCTGATATTCTATGATTCTATGATCTAAATCAAACCTGAGGGAAATTAGTGGGCTCTTTTGCAAATGTTGGCCTTAATTTTAGGTGCCCAATTATCCAAGTTGGGCCCCCAGAAAATGAGGAATGCCAAATTAGCAATTATCTGAGAAAATTCTGGGGTAAATGACTTTACTAGAATCTAGGTCATCTGGTGTCATAAACATAAAGGGAAGGGCAACCACCTTTCTGTGTACAGTGCTATAAAATCCATCCTGGACAGAGGCAAAACTCTTTCACCTGTAAAGGGTTAAGAAGCTAAGGGAACCCCGCTAGCACCTGACCCAAAATGGCCAATGAGGGGACAAGATTCTTTCAAATCTGGAGGTGGGGGAACAAGGGGTTTGGTCTGTCTGTGTGATGCTTTTGCTGGGAACAGATCAGAAATGCACCCTTACAACTCCTGTAAATTTAGTAAGTAATTTATAAGTAATCTAGTTAGAAAATGTGTTAGATTTTCTTTTGTTTAATGGCTGGTAAAATAAGCTGTGCTGGATGGAATGTATATGCCTGTTTTTGTGTCTTTTGTAACTTAAGGTTTTGCCTAGAGGGATTCTCTATGTTTTGAATCTGATTAACCTGTAAGGTATTTACCATCCTGGTTTTACAGAGGTGATTCTTTTACCTTTTCTTTAAATAAAATTCTTCTTTTAAGAACCGAATTGATTTTTCATTGTTCTTAAGATCCAAGGGTTTGGGTCTGTGTTCATCAGTACAAATTGGTGAGGATTCTTATCAAGCCTTCCCCAGGAAAGGGGGTTTAGGGTTTGGGGGGATATTTTTGGGGAAGACGTCTCCAAGTGATCTCTTTCCCTGTTCTTTGTTTAAAACGCTTGGTGGTGGCAGCATACAGTTCAAAGACAAGGCAAAGTTTGTACCTTGGGGAAGTTTTTAATGTAAGCTGGTAAGAATAAGCTTAGGGGGTCTTTCATGCAGGTCCCCACATCTGTACCCTAGAGTTCACAGTGGGGAAGGAACCTTGACATGGTAGCAGAGCGGTGGGATCATTTTGAGATCATTCTGAGATAATTTTGAAACAGAAGCACAGCAGGATTTTAAAAGGTTTTGTAAAAGAGGATTGCAGCTGTAGATTCTGTCTCTCTGCCTGGGGGACAGAGCAGCAGGCATAACAAAAGGTTTTTCTGTAGGCTGAGAACAGCTATCAGAAAAAAAATAGGTATCAGCCTACAGAAAAACCTTTTGTTATGCCTGCTGCTCTGTCCCCCAGAACAAATTTTACAAGCCAGGTTTTTTTGTCTAACTCTCGGGTATAGCTAGGTTAAAAACAGAGGGGTTAGAATTACAGAAAGCAATACCCAACAGAAACTGGAATTAGCCAGATTTGAGACTGAGGAAAGACAAAAAGAACATAAAAGACGGGGAGAACTCAGACAGATGGAGATGGATGCACAAGCAGCCAAAGAAAAAGAAAGGGAGGCTGCCCACAGGAGAGCTATGGAGGCAAAAGAAAAAGAAATGGAGGAGAGGGTAAAAGAGAGGAAGCATGCACTGGAGATAGAGAAGGCAAAGGCTCAGCAGAATATACCAAATAACCCTAACAATCCTTCCCCAACAATCCATAAATGGGAGCGACTATGTCCACAGTATGATGAATCCAGTGATATTGCTGAATATTTTCTCACCTTTGAGAGACTGTGCACACTCCATCAAATTCCTGAAGCTCACAAGATAACCACATTGGTTACAAAATTGACTGGAAGAGCTCTGGACATATTCAACAAGATGCCTATTGATGAGGCTTCTGACTATAATAAATTCAAGGATTTGGTTTTAAAACAATTTCAAGTTACACCTGAAACTTACAGAGTAAAATTTAGAGCCCTTGAGAGAGGACCTGGACTAAGTAATGTGACTTATGTAAACCAGATGACAGATCTGTTTGATAAATGGCTCAAAGGATGGGATGTAACTAGCTTTGGAGGAATACAGGATTTGATGATACAGGAGCAATTCCTGAATAAGGCGAAGGATGATATAAAACAGTGTTTATGGGATAAGAAAATGGACTCAGCAGGCTGTCTAATCTAATCATTCTAGTGGCTCTTCTCTGAATCCACTCCAATTTATCAATATCCTTCTTGAATTGTGGGCACCAGAACTGGACACATATTCCATTAATGGTTGCACCAGTGCCAAAAACTGAGGCAAAATAACCTCTCTACTCCTACTTGAGATTCCTCTATTTATGCATCCTATGATTGCATTAGCTCTTTTGGCCACAATGTCACACTGGAAGTTCATGTTCAGCTAATTATCCACCAAAACCCGAAAATCTTTTTCAGAGTCACTGCTTCCCAGGATAGAGTCTCCCATTCTATAAGCATAGCCTACATATTTTTGTTTCAAAGATTGTCTTGTTGAGCCTATCCTCTTTATTGAGACCTCAAGTAACAATATTTTAAAACTAACAAATGCTATATTCGTGCTCTCCTTTATGAGTCCAAGCATATTGGCCTAAGGGAAAAGTAAAACAATATTAAGCAATTAAGCTTTTGACAGTTTAAACCTGTTCCATTCATACCAAACTATTCAAATAATAGGGACCCCACTCTTAGGAGTGCTTTTGATGATTAACATTGTTCCTTGGTATAACTGCTGATCCTCAACCCTAATCAATGAGAATTGCTTGTGAGACCGTATTAATGTATTCAGAACATACGTAGAACACTGGTAGTATCTTCTTTTGATTGATGAACTGCTGATGGTTATTGATGTGTGTGAGAGGGTCGGGCCAGATGGCTACAGGAGAGTGATCCTATTGGGATCCAGGAAGTGGGCGGGTGAAGCCTGCCCACTGCTAAAGGATCCCCTCCCAGTCTAAGAGGGGGGATCCACAGGACCTGGAAACCAGAAGAGTATGGGGGACAACTAATGAAATAGGGACAGGAGTGAGGTCAAAGGATCAAACGAAGGGAACCAGATGGGGACACCAAGCAGAGAACCCCAGACAGTGCTCACTGCTCCTCAAAGGCGTCAAGGGAGTCAGTTGACGCCACCTAGAGGAACTCTGCTCAGATACGTGAACGGACAGAGGATCGGAAATAGGCCCCACAGTCACAGGAGACTCCATCGGCCAACCTCCTCACCCTGGTTTTATAGATGGCCACTTTAGCCAGGGCTAGGAGGAGGTTGACCAGGAGGTCCCGTGGCTTTGTGGGGCCATGGATAGGGAGTGCATAAATAAGAAGGGGAGGGAAAAAGTGTAATCAAAAGTGTAACAAAATATTGGTGAGGAGCCAGAATAGGGGTTGCAGCCTGGCACGCTCCAAGTATATGTGTGCCAGGGTCTCCCTCACCCCACAAAAGGGACGGGTGTCTGGGATAGGGGTGAACCACGCCAAGTACACGCCCATGCTCACAGTCCCATGAAGGAGCTGCTAACTGATATCCCTGGTGGGCCTCAGGACCAAGGTGGAGTATAGGCTGGCCCACCGGGACTCCTCACACTCCAGAGGTGGCAGGAGGACCTGCCATTTTGTATCAGGGAGGGACGTGAGGGTGAGGACATGAAGGGTATGGAGCACGAGCGTGTATAGATGTTTCCTTGGAGCGGTCTGGAAGTAGACCGGCTGCAGCTCATGCAGCCGGCTCACGGTGAAGGGGGGGGGGGGGTCGGTTGGGTCCATGGGGGAGGGGCCCAATGAAAAGGTCTGGTGGGCCTGGGGTGGAGGGTGGGTGGGGCGTGCCCTTGTGCAGGACCCGGTCAAGGTAAACCTGAGCAGTGGGCGGCTAAGCGGCCCTCACCTCCTGAAGTACGCGCCGGGGAGTACGAGGTCTGGAGAGCCCCATGCGCTGAGCGAGCATCAGGGGATCCAGCCAGTCTCCCTGGTCGTAGTCCAGGAGGTCTCCGACTCTTGTGACTTCTGTCAGGACCAACCTCTGGTGCACCGAGGGGGACTCCGCCACCTGCACGCGAAGCTGGGGGTTCTGTAGCAGGGGCTCCGTGAGGAGATCTGCCTCTTCGGTCTCTGCCATGGACCTGGTTGTTGAAAGCAGTTTCCAGGTCCATAGGAGGTCCTGGTAGAAGACTGGCAGCCCAGAGAGATCTCGCGGAAGACCTCTCGGATGGAGATAAAGGAGCTGCCATCCCGTTGTATCAGAGCCCTTGGAAGTGGTGCAGGAAGGCGTGTGCCAGTATGCCCTACGCCGGACTGCCTGCACCATAAAGGAGCCTCTGCAGGGCCTGAAGGCAGAAGACATGGACCTGAGTGTGCAGACATTTCAGGCCCTGCCCTCCCTCCTCCAGGGGTAGATGGAGAACCCCTGCAGGGACCCAGTGCAGTCCTGACCAAAAGAACTCTAGAATCAATGTCTGGAGGTGGGCCAGGAAACCCGGGGCCGGGACCAGGGTTTGAGCTGGTACCAGAGCATGGACAGGACTAGTTAATTAAGCATCAGCGCTCTCCCTCGAAGGGAGAGGCACCGGAGTAGTCCTGTCCATTTCCAGAGCTGCTCTATCACACACCCTCTAAATTTTGCCAGTTCTCCGGTGGAGAGGGATGCGTGGCAGAAAGGTAAACGCTGAAATAGAGCAGTGGACCTGTGCTCCACCGGATGGCCTGAAGCGCGGGTGGGAGGGAGCTCACCTGCCAGTTGTCCCCTACCACCAGGCCAGAGCTCTTGACCCACTTGACTTTGGCCGAAGAGGCTGCCAAGTAGATGCCCGGCAAGCCTCCACCCGCGCCAAGTCGCCCGGGTCCTGGACCACAAGGAGCACGTCGTTGTCGTACGCAGAAAGGACCAGCTGCAGCTCCGGCTCCCACAGCATCAACCCCATCAACCTCCTGCGGAGGAGACAGAGGAAGGGCTCAATCGCCAGAGCGTACAGCTGGCCCGAGAGGGGGCACCCCTGCCGTACTCCTCGCCCGAAGCTGACCAGTTCGGTCAGGGTCCAGTTGAGCCTGACCAGACACTGCAGAGGCGTACAGCACCTGGAGAAAACCCACAAACTGGGGTCCGAAGACAAAAGCTCGCAGTGTGCTCAGGAGATACCTGTGGTCCACCCTCTCAAACGCCTTCTCCTGATCCAAGGACAGGAGGGTGAACGACAGACCATCCCTACACCTGAGTTCCAACCAGAAACAGATTGTCAAAGATTCTGTGGACAGGGACGGTGTAGGTCTGATCTGGGTGGACCACGTCTGCCAGCACAGACCCTAGCCACAGCGAGATGGCTTTTGCTACGACCTTGTAGTCCGTGCTGATGAGCGAGACGGGACATCAATTTCTTAAATTGCGGTGGTCCCTCTTCTTCGGGAATAAGGTGAGCACGCCTTGCCTGCACCAAAGAGGGAGGACCCCGCTCTGCAAAGACTCAGTCCAGATGGTGACTAGGTCTGGGCCGAGGACTTCCCAGAACACGCGGTAGAACTCCACGGTCAGCCCGCCCATGCCTGGAGATTTATTGGTGGGCATGCGGCAGAGGGCTTCCGAGAACTTGGCCAGAGTGAGAGGCAGCTCTAGCCGGTCTTGGTCGCCCGTGCTGACCGTTGGGAGTTTGTACCAGAGCACTCTGCAAGCATTAGGATCGGTTGGATCCGGGGAGAAAAGGCTTGCGTAGAAGGCTTTCGCCCTCCCGCACATCGCCGCTGGATCCGTGAGGGGGGTGCCCTCCTCTGTTAGAAGGCAGATGACGTGCTTCTTGGCCCCCCTCTTTTTCTCCAGGGCGTCGAAGAAACGGGAGCCGTGATCCATCTCCTGAAGGAGGCGGATGCGGGATTGAACAAAGGCACCCCAGGCCCGATGGTCCTCGTGGGCCCGGAGCTCCTCCCGCTTCTCCGGGCACGCTCCTCAGAAGGATGGATCCTCAGGGCTGGCGGCCAAACACTTCTCCAGCTCTAAGACCTCCCGTTCCAACTGCTCTATCACCACATCCCTCTGTCAGCTGGCGCCCTGGGTGTAGTCACAGCAAAAAAGCCGGGCGCGCACCTTCCCCAGGTCCCAGCACCGCCACGCCAAGGGAAAGGCATGCCGCTGCCCTCACCAGGCCAGCCAGAACTCCCGGAAGGACGTCACGAAGCCCACATCCTCCAACAGGCTGTTGTTAAAATGCCAATAGGCCGGCCCTGGCCTCTCCACGCAGAGGGAGGCTGTCACGGTGGCTAAATGATGGTCAGAAAATGGGGCCGGCTGGATGCTGGAGGAGTGGGCTCGTGAAAGATGGAAGCATGATAAATAAATGCGGTCCAACCGGGAGTGGCGCAACCGATGGGCCTCCACCCGGACAAAGGTGAACGTGGAAATGTCATCAGGGTGGTGGTCGCGCCAGACGTCCACCAGGGAGTGGTGTTGGACTCTCTCCCAGAGGACGTCCGCTGCGGCCAGACACTGCTCGGTCCCCGAGTGGTCTCGCTTCTCAAGGGTGGTGTTAAAGTCCCCACCCAGGACCAGGCACTCATGAGGATCCAAGGTGCAGAGGAAGGTGGACGCCTATTGATAGAATTGTAGCCGCTCCGGGCCCGATGTCGGGGCATATACGTTAATGAGGTTCACAATGAGCCCCTCCATTCGGACTCAGAGGTGCAGCAGGCGGCCCGGCACAGCCTTGGCGACCCCCAGCACTTCGGGCCGTAGGTTGTGGGAGAACAGGGTCACCACTCCAGCCGTACGAACTGTGAGATGGCTAAAGTAGACCCTGTCCCCCCAGTCCAGCCACCAGCTGTCTTCGGCGGTCCGATCCGTATGGGTCTCCTGCAGGAAAACTACAGAGTACCCCCCCTCCCGAAGGAAGGAGAGCACCTGGGACCTGCGGAGACCCATCCTAAAGCCCTGGGTGTTCAATGTTGCGATGGTGAGAGGTGCCATGAGGAGGGCTGGGGGGGATCCTCGCCGGCAGGGATGCTCGCGGCTCCCGACGGGCCGCGCAACAGTCCGTGACCTACCCCGTAGGTGAGTAATGAGTCACAGAAGATGCGGACCCGCCGGTAGGCCGCAGCGCCTTGCTTCCTGGTCCTTTTACCCTCCCCCATGAGGGTCCTCACGGCCTGGAGGATTTGATGAAAGTCCCCCCATCGCTGGAGAGCAAACTGTATCTTGTTGCGGGAGCCATGGACACCTTCTAAAAACTCCCGCAACTCCTCTTGCAGTGCATAGGGGGGGTGGGGTTACGGTCTCCTGGTTGTTGCCCTATGGGGCCCTTGGTACAGCCCCGTGGCCCACTGAGACGGGCAGACAGGGTGCGGACCCCCGATGGGGTGCCTGATGGGCTGGCGCCACTAGGCTTGCCTCAAACCCTGGGGCCGTAGGGGGCGGCGGAGGGAGGATAGCAGCCCCTAGTGGGTCAGGACAGGGAAACACAAAGGCCGCTCCCTGGGGGTCATCTATTGGAAAAGGGAAGGAGACAGTCCCAGGGGCGGCAATAATATCATGGGAGGTGGACAGGATAGGGACAGGGTCAGGGGCAGAGGTGACGTTCTGGGCTTCAAAAGCAAAGGAGCTGGATGGTAGCGCCTCCTGATCAGTCTCAAGGGTTGAGGGGGTGGGGAGGGAGCTCTCAGCGATGCCGGGCGCAGGCTCTATGGTGGGTTTGGCAGCCATGGGATCAGGAGGTGGACTATCTTCTGTCAGGCCCCTGCCCGGGAAGGAAGTCGGTTGCTCCACACCAATGAGGGGTGCCCCTGGTGGCTCGGGTCCCGGCCGCGTGGCACTGGCCTTCGCCTCAACAGGCTCGGTGGCCATCAGCGGGGTGCCTTCTGGGGCCGGGTTGTGGAGGAGTTCAGGGGCTCCTCGGAGGTGGGAGTGGAAGCACCGGTTAGGAGAAGGGAGCATGGGAAAAGGGGGGCTGGAGTGAGGTCGCCCAGATCGAGGCCTGCTGGCATAGGGTAGTCCTCCCCCTGAGTGACCGGGGTCAGACCCAGGGCCTCGATCTCCTCGTATGTGGAGGGGAGATCGCTGTCTGCCACCCCGGGGTTCTCCCCGCTGGCACCCAACGCGATGGTCACCTCGTGGCTCATAGAGGCTTCAGATGGTACCAGGGCAGAAGAGGCTCCCTCGGGGGTCTCGGAGGGGAGGGACTCCTTTGGAGGGGAGATACTGCCTTCCAGTGCTGCCACGTCTTCCCCAGCCGGCACCGGTGGATGGAATACACCTGTGGGCAAAGCGGAAGGCTCGGCATCGGTGCCCCCCTTCCTGGTCTTCTGGGGGGCCTCCGCATCGGATGGGAGGAGAGGAGCTCGAGCCTTCCGCTTGCACCGCTTCCCCTGGACTAGGGCCCAGCCCTCCATGGCATCATCCGGGGGCTGGCTAGCAGGGGTCATGTCAGAGGCGATGGCTCAGGGACTCGGGGGGGTAATGGTGGGGCAGCATGAGGGAGGGAGGATTCCCCTTGGGGCCGGCCCTCTCCCATGCCCGGCGGTGTCCCTGCTGCACTCTCCTCCACAGGCCCTGCCAGATTGCAAGCAGCGGGGGCAGGGCTCTCCCGCTCGTCTGGGCATAGTGGAAGAGGTGCCCCTTGGGCCCGAGCGGGAGCAGTGGTAGACTGGGAAGGAAGAGGGGTGGCTTCGGGGGCCGGGCAGCTAGGGGCGCAGGCGATGACGGGGCCGGTGCCCTGCTGGGGCTTGGGGGTCCCGGATGCCCCTCCTTGCTGGGCCAAGGGGCAGTCCCTCCAGACGTGCCCCATCGCCCGGCAGAGGTAGCACCAGGCCTCCTCTGTAGAGTAATGCACCCGGTAATGGGCCCCGTGGTACGGAACCAGGAAGGACCGCTCGAGCGCCTCTCCGTCACGCGCCACCAGCGGCAGTTGAAGCTGCACTTGCCCGTGGAACGAGAGGACGTGACCAAGGGTGGGGTCTTTGCAGCCCAACGGGAGAGGGATGACCATGGAGATAGGTTTCCCCAGGGTGGAGAGGGCGGGTAATAAGGTGGCATTGGGAAGAAAGGGAGGGATGGAGGTCAGGACCAGGCAGACGCCCAGGTCCTCTAGCGGTTCCAGGGGGACGAACATGCCCCCCACCGCCAGGCCCTTCTCCACCGCCTCCTGGGTGGTGGCCTCCAATGCTAAGAAGAAGACGACCTTGCCATACATTTTGGAGGCCACCAGAATGGTCATGGGCCCCACCACCCCCGCCAACGCCCGCACGTAGGTCTCCACGTGGGGCGAGGGGGGCACCAGGAGGCAACAGACGCCGTGCTTCTGGTCATGGTGGGAAAGGGGTCCCGGCCGCTATAGATGGTAGCAGAGGTGGTGGGCGGGAGAGATGACATAGCGGCAGGCTGGGGGGGCTGCCACCACCTGGGCGTATGCCCTGGGGGCTGGGGGAAGGGCACCCGCAGAGCTTGTGGAGGGAACAGCGGGAAGGGTCGCCGTGGCCGGTGTTGGGGCCACGGCAGTAGGGGCAGCCCCTGCCATGGATGGCCTGGTCTTTTTAGCGGGGCCCTTCCCCTTCTTCTTCCCCTGACTTTTCCTGCCAGCTTGGGGGTCTCCCCCCGAATCTGAGGTGGGGAGGGACGTGGCAGCAGCGGAGGTCACCCTGTTGCCCGCCCTTGCTGGTGCCCCAGCAGGGGCGGTGGCAGGTGGTTTGGTGGCGGCAGCAGAGGTAGAGGGTTGGGGGGGGTGACGGAGGGGCAGGCGGGGGAGGGGTAGCTGGGGCTGATGGAGGGGCCCCACCCGTCTCGTTCCCCGCCATCGTGAGCAGGGAGGGAAGGGGAGACACCAGAAGGAGGAGGGGAAAGGGGAAGCAGGTTGACCACTCCTCCCCGCTAGGCTGCAGGCAGGGGAGGAGGGCGCCAAAAGGGGTGGGCTAGTCAGGAGGACAAAACAGGGGTTAGGGGTCAGTCACCGACACGGGGTGGAATTCCGGCTCCTCTAGCTGCACTAGGGGAGGGGGGGATACAACAGCATTGGAGGTGTAGTGAAGAGGGTTGAAACTAAAAAGGGGAGTCGCACAAGTGCGTGGGAGGGGGCATGGGCGCATGGAGCAAGGGGCTGAGCGGGCTGGAGTTAGGGCAGGAAAACCAAGGGGCTAGCTTCAGAGGCTGGGGCAGGGCAAACAAAGGCTGTAGAGGGAAAACGAGCAGGGCAGGCAAACAAACTGAAGCTAGTAAGGGGGGCTGGGGCAAAAGGGGGCCAAAAGCTGCAAGGGGCAAATGGGGCAGGTGGCAAGGGGAAAAGCTGTGAGATGGGCAGTCCGGGGTGGGGTGGGGGGGCATGTGGGCTTGCACAAAGTCAATTTGGCTGTCTGCTGCTTCTGGCCCATATGGTGGAGTCAGTGTGTGGCAAGCCAAGCAAGCAGCTGAGTCCAGAGGCAGGAGCTGAGGCAGATGGTAAACAGCCAGTGAGGGGGGGTGTGGAGGGGGCAGTGGTGGTGGTGGTTGTGGGGGACACAGATGGATCGGGGGGCAGCTCCACACCACACCCCCTGTGTCCCTGCAAACACAGTCAAGACCCCCACCACAAGAGCAGTTTGAAAGTTACTCAGTCTTAAGGCTCCCTCCACGGTGGTCTACAAAGTCTCTCAGTGCTCCCCCACTGGTAGATGGTCCTCTTCTTCTGCTCCTCAGGGCTTCAGCAGCTCCAGGCAGCAGACTCTGAAGCAGCAGCTCTAGGAACTCCAGGTGGTGGTCTAGGCAGGCAGAAAGGACCCCTCTCAGGTGGTGGTGGTGGTGTCCACAGCAGCAACGGCTGGGGTCCCTCAATCCTCCCCCTCTGGGAAGAGGCTAGCAGGCTCCCCCCCGCAAGAAGCTGCAGTAGCAGCACCCAAAGGTGGGGGGTCCAGCAGCCAGCCAGTAACCAGGTAGCAGCAGAGAAGGGGGGGTGTTTGACCCAGCCAGGGGAGCAGCTGGAGGAGCAACGGCAGCAGGAAGAGCCCAGGGCCTAGGAGCAGCAGCCCTCTCCCTCCTTCTCCCTCCAGGCCAGAGGGCTACAGGAGAGTGATTTTTTGAAGCAGAAAAGAATTTTATTCGTGTAACACTTACAAAGAATCACCAAAGAGGATAAAGCAAAACTATGCAACAAAACAAAAGCAAACAGAATGTATGACACAGCAGCCTTCAGGAGGGAGAAGTGTTCAGGCTAGCCTGGGCCCAGAGCGGGAGGGTTTCCTTGACACTCGTGGTCTTCCACCCTCCTGAGTTACCTGGTGGCCTAGAGCGGGGGGGCTTCCTCGGCACTCATGGTCTTCCACCCCCTCGAGTTACTTAGTGCCACGCCCAGTGTCACAGATTATTCCTCTCCTGAGAGTGCCCGACAAGATGGGCATGGCTGCGGGGTGGGCGGTTTGGAGGTGGGGGGGGTGTACACCCACGTGTTATAGGACCCCTCCTAGGTGACAGTAATGATGGTATCCACAGCGGCAACGGCTGGGGTCTCTCGCTCTTCCCCTCAATCAAAGGGTCAGACGGGAACCGGTCGGGGTCACCAAGCAGAGAACCTCGGACAGCACCCACCGCTCCTCGAAGGTGTCAAGGGAGTCGGTGGATGCCGCCCAGAGAACTCTGCCCGGATACGGGAATGTACTGAGGATCGGAAAACGGCCCTACAATCGCAGGACGCTTCATTAGCCAATCTCCCGTCTCTGGTTTTATAAATGGCTGTTTTAGCTAGGGCTAGGAGGAGGCTAACCAGGAGATCTCGCAATTTTGTGGGGCCACGGATGGGGAGTGTGTAGATAAAAAGGTGAGGGGAAAAATGGAGCCAAAAGCGTAATAAAATATTCGTGAGGAGCCGGAAAAGGGGCTGCAATCTGGCACACTCTAAATATACGTGCGCCAGGGTTTCCCTCACGTTGCAAAAAGGGCAAGTATCCGGGATGGGGGTGAAACGCGTCAAAAACACGCCCGTGCTCACAGCTCCGTGAAGGAGCTGCTAATTAATGTCCCCGACGGACCTCGGGACCAAGGTGGAATACAGGCTGGCCCTCCGAGGTTGCTCACCCTCCAAAGGTGGCAGAAGATCCCGCCACTTTGTATCGGGGCGGGACACCAGGGTGTGGGCGTGAAGGGTGTGAAGTGTGAGTGTGTATAAATATTTCCGTGGCGCGATTTGGAAGCTGACCGGCTGCAGTTCATGTAGCCGGCTTGCAGTGAAAGGGTGAGGGGTTTGTTGGGATCTACGGGGTAGGGGCCCAATTGAAAGGTCCGGCGGGCCTGGGGTAGAGGGTGGGCAGGGTGCACCCTCGCGCAGGGCTCGGTTGAGATAAGCCCGAGCAGCGGGCGTCAAGGCGGCCTTCACCTCCTGAAGTACGCACCGGGGGGGTACGAGGTCTGGA
This sequence comes from Natator depressus, assembly GCF_965152275.1. Taxonomy (NCBI): domain Eukaryota; kingdom Metazoa; phylum Chordata; order Testudines; family Cheloniidae; genus Natator; species Natator depressus. The sequence goes on along the minus strand of NC_134241.1, from coordinate 39,907,871 downwards.
GAGCCCCACGCGCAGAGCGAGCGTCAGGGGATCCAGCCAGTCTCCCCGGTCATAGTCCAGGAGGTCTCTGACTCTTGTGACTTCCGCCAGGACCAAACTCTGGCGCACCGAGCGGGACTCCGCCACTTGCAAACGGAGCTGGGGGTTGTGTAGCAGGGGCTCCGTGAGAAGATCTGCTCCCACGGTGGCCGCCACGGATCTGGTCGTTTGAAACAGTTTCCAGGTCTGGAGGAGATCCTGGTAGAAGACCAGCAGCCCGGAGGGGTCTCGCGGAAAACCTCTCGGACAGAGATAAAAGAGCTGCCGGTCGTATCGGAGCCCTTGGAAACGGCGCAGGAAGGCGTGCGCCAATATGCTCCATGTCGAACTACCTGCACTATAAAGGAACCTCTGCAGGGCCTGGAGGTGAAAGATACGGACCTGAGTGTGCAGACACTTCAGGCCCTGCCTTCCTTCCTTCAGGGGTAGATGAAGAACCCCAACATGAGCCCAGTGCATTGCTGACCAAAAGAACTCTAGAATCGATGTCCGGAGGTGGGTCAGGAAACCCGGGGCCGGGACCAGGGTGTTGAGCCGGTACCAGAGTGTGGACAGGACTAGTTGGTTAAGCACCAGTGCTCTCCCTCAGAGGGAGAGACAAGGGAGTAGCCTCGTCCATTTCCGGAGCCGCTCTATCACCCTCTAAATTTTGCCAGTTCTCCGGCGGAGAAGGGTGCGTGGCAGAAAGGTAAACGCCTAGGTAGAGCAGTGGACCCGCACTCCACCGGATGGTCTGAAGCGCGCGTAGGAGGGAGCTCACCTGCCGCCAGTCCCCCACCGCCAAGCCAGAGCTCTTGACCCAGTTGACTCGGGCGGAGGAGGCTACCGAATAGATGGCCTGGCAAGCCTCCACTCGCGCCAAGTCGCCCGGGTCCTGGACCACGAGGAGTACGTCATCGGCGTACGCCAACAGGACCAGCCGCAGCTCCGGCTCTCGCAGCACCAACCCTGTCAACCTCCTGCGGAGGAGACAGAGGAAAGGCTCGATCGCCAGAGCGTACAGTTGGCCCGAGAGGGGGCACCCCTGCCGCACTCCTCGCCCGAAGCTGACCGGTTCGGTCAGGGTCCAGTTGAGCCTAACCAGATACTCCGCGGAGGCGTACAGCACCTGGAGAAAACTCACAAACTGAGGTCCGAATCCAAACGCCTGCAGAGTGCTCAGGAGGTACCCATGGTCTACTCTATCGAACGCCTTCTCCTGATCGAGAGACAGGAGGGCGAACGACAGACCGTCTCTACGCCCGAGTTCCACAAGATCTCGGACTAGAAATAGGTTGTCAAAAATGCTGCGACCCGGGTCAGTATAGGTCTGGTCTGGGTGGATCACGTCCGCCATCACGGACCCTAGCCGCAGCGAGATTGCTTTCGCTACGATTTTGTAGTCCTTGCTAAGGAGTGAGATGGGATGCCAGTTTCGTAAATCGCGGAGGTCCCCCTTCTTCGGCAACAAGGCAAGCACCGCTCGCCTGCACGAAAGAGGGAGGACCCCGCCCTGCAAGGACTCGGCCCAGACAGTGTCTAGGTATGGGCCAAGGATGTCCCAGAACGTGTGGTAGAACTCCACTGTCAGCCCGTCCATGCCGGGAGATTTATTGGTTGGTATGCGATGGAGGGCTTCCGAGAACTCGGCCAGGGTGAGAGGCAGCTCTAGTCGGTCTTGGTCGCCCACGTTGACCGTGGGGAGTTCCTACTAGAGCACCCTGCAAGCGCCAGGATCGGTCGGATCCGGGGAGAAAAGGCTTGTGTAGAAGTCACGGGCCCTCCCACACATCTCCACCGGATCCGTGAGGGGAGTGCCGTCTTCCGTTAGAAGGCAGGTGACGTGTTTCTTGGCCCCCCTCATTTTCTCCAGGGCATAGAAGAAGCGGGAGCCGCGGTCCATCTCCCGAAGGAGGCGGATGCGGGATCGAACAAAGGCACCTCGGGCCCGATGGTCCTCGAGGGCCCGGAGCTCCACCCACTTCTCCCGGCACACTCCGCAGAGGAACGGGTCCTCGAGGCTGGCGGCCAGACGCCTCTCCATCTCTAAGACCTCCCGTTCCAACTGCTCTATCGCTGCATTTCTCCATCGGCTGGTGCCCCAGGTGTAGTCATGGCAGAAGAGCTTGGCGCGCACTTTCCCTAGATCCCACCATCGCCGCACCGAGGGAAAGGCACGCCACTGCTCTCGCCAGGCCTGCCAAAACTCCCGGAAGGACGTCACGAAACTCTCGTCCTCCAACAGGCTGTTGTTAAAGTGCCAATAGGCCGGCCCCGGTCTCTCTGCACGGAGGGAGACCGTTATGGTGACTAAATGATGGTCGGAGAAAGGGGCCGGCTGACTGGTGGAGGAGTGGGCCTGTGAAAGATGGAAACGGAATAAGTAAATACAGTCCAACCGAGAGTGGTGTGACCGATGGGCCTCCACCCGGACAAAAGTGAACGTGGAAGTGTCATCTGGGTGATGGTCACGCCAGATGTCCACTAGGGAGTGATGTTCGACTATTCCTCGGAGAATGTTCACGGCGGCTGGGCTCAGCTTGGCCCCTGAGCGGTCCTGTTCCTCGAGGGTGGTGTTAAAGTCCCCTCCCAGGACCAGGCACTCGTGCGAATCTAGGGTGCCGAGAAAGTTGGACACCCGCTGGTAGAATTGTGGCCACTTTGGGCTCGTTTGCGGGGCATAGATGTTAACAAGATTGACCACGAGCCCCTCCATATGGACTCGAAGGTGCAGCAGGTGGCCTGGCACGACCTCAGTGACCCCTAGCACCTCGGGCCGTACGGTGGGGGAGAACAGGGTCGCCACTCCAGCTTGCCAAGTCGTGAAGTGGCTAAAGTATACCCCGTCCCCCCACTCCAGCCGCCACCTGTCCTCGACAGTCGGGTCCGTATGGGTCTCCTGCAGGAAAGCTACAGAGTACCCCCCTTCCCGAAGGTAAGAGAGTACCTGGGACCTGCGGAGAGCCATCCTACAGCCCCTGGTATTCAAGGTTGCAATAATAAGAGGCGTCATGCGGAGGGCTGGGGGGGGGTGGGGGTTTCTCATTGGTGGGGGAGTTCGTGGCACCCGGCGGGTTGCGCAGCAACCTGTGACCCATCCCGTGGGTGAGTCGATCTTTCCGGAAGCCGCGGGCCCGCTCGTAGGCAGCAGCACCGCGCTTTCCTTGCCCTCTGCCCTCCTTTATAAGGGCCCTTGTGGCCTGAAGAATTTGATCAAAGTCCCCCCATAGCTGAAGAGCCAGCTGTACCCTATTGCGGGCACCACGGGTGTGTTCTAAGAACTTCCGTAGTGCATGCCGCAGCTCATGGGGGGGTGGGGTTACGATTTCCGGGGTATTCCCTGGTGGGGCTCTTAATACAGCCTCGTGGTCCGCTAAGGGGGGTAGGCAGGGTGCGGACCACCGACGGGGTGTCTGACAGGCTGGGGTTATTAAATCCATTTCATGCCTTGGGGTGGAAGGGGATGGTGGGGGAAAAATTGCAACTCCTAATGGGTCGCGACTAGAAAGTGCAAAGACTGCTCCCTGGGGGGAATCTGCAAAAGGCGGGAAAAAAATAACCCCAGGGGCGGCAATAGCATTGCAGGAGGAGGTAAACTGGGCAGGGACAGGGGTGGGGGCAGGGGCAGAGGTAAGGCTCTGGGGTTCAGGAGGCAAGCAGCTAAAGGAAGGTGCCTCCTGAGCAGAGTCAAGGGTTAAGGGGTAAGGGAGGGGGCTCCCAGTAATGTTAGGCGCTGGCTCCATGGTGGTCTTGGCGGCCATGGCATCAGGTGGTGGACCACCTTCTGCAGGGTGCTCGCCCGGGAAGGCAATTAGGGGGAGGGAGCATGGGGAAAGGGGGGCTGGGGTGAGGTTGCCCAGCTCGAGGCCAGCCGGCAGTAGATCATCCTCTCCCTGGGTGACCGGGGTCAAATCTAGGGCCTCAATCTCCGCATACACAGAGGAGAGGCCAACTCCTGCTACCCCGGGGGCCTCTCCTCTAGGGCCCGCCTCAACGGTCGCCTCGGGGTTCGCAGGGGGTTTGGGTGATATCCGGGCAGAAGGGGCATCCTCAGGGGTCTCGGAGGGGAGGGTCTCCCGTGGAGGGGGGATTCTGCCCTCCAATGCCAGTCTGTCTTCCCCTCCCGACACCAGCGGACGGATCTCACTCGTGGCCGTAGCGGAAGGCTCAATATCAGTGCCTCCCTTCCTGGTCTTCCGGGGGGCTTCCGCGTTGGATGGATGCAGCGGAGCTCGAGCCTTCCGCTTGCCTCACTTCCCCTGGACTAGGGTCCAGCCCTCCATAGCGTCGTCTGGGGGTTGGTTAGCAGGGGTCGTGTCGGGGGGCGGAGGCGATGGTTCAGGGGTTCAGGGGGGTAGCGGTGAGGCAGCATGAGGGGCGGGGGTTTCTCCCTGGGGCGGGCCCTCTCCTATACCTGGTAATATCCTTGCCACACCCTCCTCCGTAGGCTCTGCCGGCTTGGTAATAGCAAGGGTGGGACTCACTTGCTCGCCCGGGCGTTGTAGGGAAGGTGTCTCTTGGGCCCGGATGGGAGCAGTGATGGGTCGAGTAGGAGGAGGGTTGGTTTCAGGTGCCGGGCGGCCAGGGGCGTCGGCAACGACGGGGCCGATGTCCTGCCGGGTCTCGGGGGTCTCAGGTGCCCATCCTCCCCGGGCCAAACGGCAGTCTCTGCAGACATGCCCCGCTGAGCAGCAGAGGTAGCACCGGGCCTCTCCGGTGGAGTAAAAGACCCGATAGCGGGCTCCCTGGTAGGGGACTAGGAAGGACCCCTCGAGCGCCTCTCTGTCACGCGCCCCTGCCGGCGGTAGAAGCTGCACTTGCTGGCAGAACGAAAGGATGTGAGGGAGGGTGGGGTCCTTGCAGCCCAATGGGAGAGGGCTGATGACAGAGACAAGTTTCCCCAGGGCGGAGAGAGCGGGTAACAGGGCAGCATTGGGTAAAAAGGGAGGAATGGAGGTGAGGACGAGGTGAACGCCCAGGTCTTCTAGCGGCTCTAGGGTGATGAACACCCCCACCACCACCAGGCCCCTCTCCACCGCCTCCTGAGCGGCAGCCTCCGAAGCTAAGAAAAAAACGACCTTTCCATGCATCTTGGAGGCCACCACAATAGCCGTGGGTCCTACCACCTTCGCCAACGCCTGCAAGTATGTCTCCACGTGGGGCGAGGTGGGCACCAGGAGGCAACGGACACCGTGCCTCCTGGTCAAGGTGGGGAAAGGGCCCCGGCCGCTGGTGATGGTAGCGGAGGCAGTGGGTGGGTGAGATGATGAGGCGGCAGGCAGGGGGGAGCCTGCCACCGCCCGGGCATACGTCCTGGGGGCCGGGGAGGGACATTCGCAGAGCTGGTGGAGGGAAACGCAGGGAGGGGTGCCACGGTCGATGACGAGGCCACAGCTGTGGGGGCAGCCCCTGCCATGGAGGGCCTTGATGTTTTAGTGGGGCCCTTTCCTTTCTTCCTGCCCTGGCCTTTCCGGCCAGCTGGGGGGGGTTCCTAGAATCTGGGGGGGCGGTGGGCGCAGCAGCGGCAGTAATCGCCCCGGTGCCTCCTGCTGCTGGTGCCTCAGCGGGGGCAGTGGCAAGTATTTTAACAAGAGTGGGGGGGGGCCTTGGGGGTTGGGCAGGGGGGGAGGTGGGGCAGGGACAGCTAATATTGTTAGAGGGGCCTCGCCCCTCTCATTCCCCGCCATTGTGAGCAGGGAGAGACGGGGAGACACCGGAAGGAGGAGGGGTGAGGGGGAAGCAGATTAACTACTCCTCCCTGCTGGGCTGCAGGCTGGGGGGGGGAGGAATGCCAAATGGGTTGGACTGGGAGGGGGGGAAATAACAAAAATCGGGGTCTGGTGATAGGGGCAAGCTGTGGGATAAGCAGTCCGGGGGGGGGGGTGTAGACCCACGCACGTTTGTCCAAAGAGTCTCGTTTGGTCGGCTGTTATGTCCGGTCCGAAAGGCAAAGTTCAAAGCAAACAGCTGGATCCGAAGGTAGATGGCAGGTTGCCAGCAGGGACGGACGGCAGGGGGGCTATGACAGTTGTAGTAATGGTGGGGGGGTGGGCACCGATGGATCGGGGGGGCAGCTCCGTGCCACACCCCCTGTGCCGCTACAAACGCAATTAAACCACAGTCAAACTCCCCCCCACGAGCGTATAATTCAAAAAATTACTCAGTCTTACGGCCCCCTTCACGATGATTTGTAGTTTCCCTGGGTGATTTCTTCTCCAGCTTGCTGGCTGTGTACCAAGGCTTCCGGCAGGCCGAGATAAGAAAGGAATTCCGAACAGACAGCAAAACGGCTGGGTCTGGGGGCTTCCACTCCCCCCTCCAGATAGCAAAATTGGCAATCTTCCCCCTCCTCCTCCGGGGGGTTCAGCTGAGGCAAATAGCTGCTCCTGAAAGCAGGTGTGTGGGGGGGGGGGCGGGTGCTGGTGGCAAGCTGGAGGCCGACCAGCACATAAACGGCAAGAAGAAAAAACAACAAAAAATCAAACCAAAACAACAAAGCGTCTGGCCCGGTCGGGGGGGGGGGGAGACTAAGGCAGGGTCCAAAAGTAAGAAAAATCCAGGCCAGGGGGCTTTAGGAAAGAATAGAAAGCAGATAGCTCAGGAGCAAGCGAGGGACGGTCCCGTCTCCCAACAGGGAAGGTTTTTTTTTTTTTAATTGAAACAGAAAAGAATTTTATTGTGTAACATTTGCAAGGAATTACCAAAAAAAAACAAACAAATTTTGCAACAAAACAATGCAAACAGAAGGTATAACACAGCAGCTTTCAGGAGGGAGAAGTGTTCAGGCTAGCCTGGGCCCAGAGCGGGGGGGCTTCCTCGACACTCATGGTCTTCCACCCTCCTGAGTTACCTGGTGGCCTAGAGCAAGGGGGCTTCCTCGACACTCGTGGTCTTCCACCCCCTCGAGTTACCTAGTGCAGCGCCCAGTGTCACCATTTATCCCTCTCCTGAGAGTGCCCGACAAGATGGGCACGGCTGCGGGGTGGGCGGTTTGGGGGTGGGGGGGGTAGACACCCATGTATTATAGGACCCCTCCTAGATGACAGTAATGATGGTATCCACAGCGGCAACGGCTGGGGCTGGCGTCTCTCGCTCTTCCCCTCAATCAAAGGGTCAGACGGAGGGAACTGGACGGGGTCACCGAGCAGAGAACCCCGGACAGCGCCCACTGCTCCTCGAAGGCATCAAGAGAGTCGGTGGACGCCGCCCAGAGGAACTCCGCCCGGATACGGGAATGTATTGAGGATCGGAAAAGGGCCCTACAATCGCAGGACGTTTCATGGGCCAACCTCCTCTCTCTGGTTTTAAAAATGGCTGTTTTAGTTATTTAAAAAAGCCTCATCCACCTCTTTTTCCTGGGTAGGTGGTCTATTGTAGACCCCCCTACCATGACATCACCCTTGTTTTTTACCCATTATCCTTACCCAGAGGTTTTCAGCAGATCTTCCTCTGTCTCAACCTCAGTGCAAGTGTATACACCTTTGATATATAAGGCAGCACATCCTCCCTTTTTTCCTTGCCTGTCCTTCCTGAACAAGCTGTATCCTTCTATACCAATATTCCAGGCATGTGAAGTATCCCACGAAGTCTCTGTAATGCCAATTATGTTGTAACTGTGATGATTCATTAGTATTACTGGCTCTTCCTGTTTATTCCCCATAATTCTTGCATTAATATACAAACAGCTAAGATGTTCCTTAGATTTCCCCTCTATATTCCCACTTGTCTCTGCATTTGTCTCTGCTATGATTGCCCTTGTTTCCCCAGATTTTGACCCTTCACCTAGGTCTCCATATTTTGGACTTACCTATGGGCTTCTGTCTCCTCCCCCCATCAAACCTTGTTGAAAGCCATCCTCACTAGGTTAGCCAGTCTTTATCCAAAGATACTGTTCCCTTTCCTTGATAGGTAGACCCCATCTCTGCTCAACAATCTTTCTTCTCAGAACAATATCCCATGGTTAAGGAAGCTGAAGCCCTCCAGGAGACACCAGCCATGCAGTCACGTCCAGGATGTGTCCATCTCTGCCTGGGCCTCTACCCTTGACCAGAAGGATTCATGAGAACACCGCCTGTGCCCCCATCAACCTCACCCTTACTCCCAGAGACCTGTAGTCACTTCTGATTTGCTCAAGCCCATACCTTTCATATACATATTATCTATAGATGCTTGTGCTAAGTCATGCAATCTACTTAACACTGATTGACCAGCCTCCAGCCTTCTGCAAAAGTTAAAATTTTGAACTCATATAGTCCCATTTCAGTAATGAAAGCACATTTCTTCTATGCATTGTTGTCCAAAGGAATCTGCCAATACCCTTTTACCAATGAATTGTGCTTTACTCAAAGTGTCTGGGCATAGGGACTGTGACAGCATTAAATTTTCTGAAATCAGCACAAAACCTTAGTCTTGTCTTAGGGACAAATACACCAGAGAGGCCCTGGAGCTGTCATACTCCACAATTATTCCCATATCTAGGATTTGTTCTTGCCCTTTGCCAATGGTTCTGTATGCCTTGCTAGGGGCAGTCTGGGGTCCTCTGTGTCATTCCTATTGAACATTGTTATGAGTCATCCCTAGCATGCTGGAGAACACTTGCTTATGACTTTGCAAAACAGCCAAGATCTCTGCCTTTTGAGTAGGCGTTAGGTCTGTGCATACCTCTGTGCTTCCAAGTCATGAATCACTCTGGCATTCAGGCACCTGATCAGTGAGGGCTGATGCCTCAGACCCCTTTCCTCATAACACACCATAGTCACAAGTGCTTCTCTGTTGTGATAGGCCATAAGCCTATTAATATGTACTGTATGTGGGACAATATTATCAGGGTTTTTTCACAGCGTGTGACTTCATTCTCTTTTTTCTATAACTCCATAAAGTCCTTCCCATGAGTTTTGCATTTTATGTCATTTTACAGGGAGTAGCACTAATACTAAATCCCCCACCTCAGAAGAGCATTCAGAAGCATTTTTATCAGACTATGCCTTTTGTGTGGTCTGGCTATCAATGAGGTCAGTTTGAACCATTTCTATCATGTCTTTCAACTCCTTTCTGAACCTTTGTACCTATTCAGCCACAGGTTTCCCTCCTGACATAGTGTCTCCTTTCCAGGAGTCCCTGGTGAGATGTAGGGGTCCCCTCACCTCATGCCCTATGGAATCTTGGGGCATATCCCTATAATAAAATAACACATAGAATCATAGAATAACAGGGTTGGAAGGGACCTCAAGAGGTCATCTAGTCCAAACCCCTGCTCAAAGCAAGACCAATCCCCAACTAAATCATCCCAGCCAGGGCTTTGTCAAGCCTGACCTTAAAAATCTCTAAGGAAGGAGATTCCACCACCTCCCTATATAACCCATTCCAGTGCTTCACCACCCTCCTATTGGAAAAAGTTTTTCCTAATATCCAACCTAAACCTCCCCCACTGCAACTTGAGACCATTACTCCTTGTTCTATCATCTGGTACCACTGAGAACAGTCTAGATCCATCCTCTTTGGAACCCCCTTTCAGGTAGTTGAAAGCAACTATCAAATCTCCCCTCATTCTCCTCTTCTGCAGACTAAATACTCCCAGTTCCCTCAGCCTCTCCTCATAAATCATATGTTCCAGACCCATAATAATTTTTGTTGCCCTTTCCAATTTTCCCACATCCTTTTTGGAGTGTGGGGCCCAAAACTGGACACAGTACTCCAGATGAGGCCTCACCAATGCTGAACAGAGGGGAATGATCACGTCCCTCGATCTGCTGGCAATGCCCCTACTTATACAGCCCAAAATGCCATTGGCCTTCTTGGCAACAAGGGCACACTGTTGACTCATATCCAGCTTCTTGTCCACTGTAACCCCTAGGTCCTTTTCTACAGAACTGCTGCCTAGCCACTCGGTCCCAAGTCTTTAGCAGTGCATGGGATTCTTTTGTACTAAGTGCAGGACTCTGCATTTGTCCTCATCAGATTTCTTTTGGCCCAATCCTCTAATTTGTCTAGGTCCCTCTGTATCCTATCCCTACCCTCCAGCAGTGTCATCTGCAGACTTGCTGAGGGTGCAGTCCATGCCATCCTCCAGATCATTAATGAAGATATTGAACAAAACCAGCCCCAGGACCAACCCTGGGGGCACTCTGCTTGATACCGGCGGCATAAGGTAACATTTCATCTCAGTTCTGGGCCTTTTTGTTTGCATACATTCCCAGCATAAATTTCAGTGTCCCATTGAACCTCTCCACCAAACCACTTATCTGTGAGTGATATGGAGGAGCCTTCAGCTGTTTTATTCCACACACCCTTCACCATTCACTGAATAAATGGGACATGAAATGTGACTCATGATTTGATAGAATATCCTTAGGAAAACACATTCTGTTGAAAATAGCGAAAAGGTGTTTTGCCCCTTTATCAGCTTTTATGTTAGCTAGCGCAACTGCTTCTGGATATCTAGTGTCACAATCCACCACCACTAAAATACATCTCATTCCCCTCTAGACTGGACAGGGTTTAGAGCCCACAATATCTATTGGCAGCCTAAGAAATGCCTTCTTGATTACAGGTAATTATCATACAGTAGGAGAGCTTTGTGAGACCCTACTGACCTCTTCCAAGACTGAGAGAAGTCACAAGACCTGCAAAGGTCTCTCACCTCATTCCAAATATCTGGCCAATAAAAATTCCTTTTTCACCTTCTATATGTCCTCTGAGTCCCCATGTCACCTACAAAAGGACAGTCATGGGCTAACAATATTAGCTCCCTACAATGCCTAATAGCACAACCACCTGCTTGTAAGGCTTTCCAGGAGTCTTATTCTTCCCCAGAGGGGCCTCCCTATACATCCTTCCCTCTTCTTCAAAACCCTTTCTACATTTCCCCTAACCAGGGTCTCCCTGAAAATGCATTTCCTTATGCTATCTAGGGATGGGTCTGCTCTCTGTTCTGCTGCAAATTCCTTCTGGCTGTCAGTATTGAACACAGCCTTCCCCACAGGGAGTGACTCCATGTCCCCCTGCCTCACTGTTCCAGGAGACACACTGTCTCCCTCAACTGGTTCTCTGTCCTCATGATTCCTTCCTGGGACTACAAAGCAATATTCCTTCTGACTGCAAATTACAATATTAACAGCTTTAGACACAGTTAACACCTCATTTCTGCAGTAATGCAATCCAACATATTGTGACATTACCCAGAGTGCAATATATACTGTGTACCCACAGTTCTCCAACCTGAAGTGCCTTTTACATTGCTTTGCTATGTGAGCAGACCAAAAGTGGTTGCTCTCATATAGCCTCCATCATGTAAATTTCTCTCAGCTACACTGTATGAGTGCTATGGCTAGCCATTCTTGAATTACGCTGCAGAGTAACACCAGCAAATTCCCAGCCCCAGATTTGCCCCCATAAATGTGTCTTGTACTACCCAGCCCTCTTCTGGAAAACACAAGCTCATGTAAAGTCTGTCATTTCATTAATAGAAAATGATATGCACAAATCCTGTAGTCTCAAATGGAGTTTCCCAAATACTTAAATCCAAACACATTGGTTTAGATAAAACAAGTTTATTAACTGCAGAAAGATAGATTTTAAGTGATTAGAAGTAATGAGGCATAAAAGTCAGAATTGGTTACAAGTAGAATGCAACTAATACCTAATTTAACAAGCTAAGTGGTTTCAAAGCAAAGGTCTCTGTCATCATGTCTTAGCAGTCTTGCTGGCAGAATTTTTCAGTCAGGATCCTTCCCTCAGTCCAAAGCTATTTCTTTGTTTTTCAGGTGTTGTGGCTGCTGTAGATAGAGAGGGGAGAGAGAGAAAGATAATCGGAGGCATTTGCTCTCCTTTCTTGTAGCATTTCTCTTCTTTGAGAATAATCTCCAGCTGAGTTTCAGGAGACAGAACATCTATGTGGATGGGAACCTCAAGCTGTTTCTTTGTGAAGATGTAGATTTTTCACTCTTTCCTGCCGAAGAACGGCCACTTCAACAGGTGATAGTCCATTTGATTTTGTTGTCATTTGCCTGAGGCATCTTTTGCCTTTGTCTCTGAAGAACTGGTTTGTGGTTGCACTTAGTAATATCATACAGCTGAATCTTATACATTTACATAAAATGTTGCCACCCATATTTTACCAGGACAATAATGATAAGCAATTTATGAGTTTTCAAATGACACCTTGCAAGACATACTTTGTACAAAATTTATCATAGTCTTGTAAAAGGGGTGAACATAGGGGTACAGATTTTTAAAAAATGCCTTCTGCACCTTCCCACTCCAAGTGGCACAATGCTTTTGAACCTTTCCGGTGCCAGGAGTTCTACCCTTTTTCCTGCAGCATGTCAGTCTTTCTGACCATGCTTTCAGTACCAGAGAGATCTGAGTGTCAGTGTCCCTCCACCATGGGCATTCTCTGCTGTGCACTTTAGCAACTTCAATAAAATCAGCAGCAACTTCCAATGGGTCAGGCTTTACAAAATTCATCAGGAATTCCTCAGGTGCCTCTGCTTACAAAAGCCGCATTGACTTAGGCTGGGGCTGGACAAGGTATGGGCTTAGATTCCCTTTGTTTACAACACTTGCCCCTGAGGTGCTCAGTGGATTTACAGGTGAAACAGCTTCTGGCGCCATTCTCCTATACTAGGGGTCTGTGAGTGTGATTACCAGGAGGGAGTCAATTCTGAGCTTCCAAACACTCTACTTTTTCCCAGGAGTAAAACAGGGTCTCCCTCTTTACATTTGACTTCTGCCCCTCTTTCTGTGTCTTGTGCTTATTAGACAGACTGGCTTGGATATAGGAAGCAGCCAGACCTGCAACTTTCTATACAGAACCCAAAGATTTATTCCAAATGGCCAGGGAAAGTGTGGGACCCTTAATAAATGGGGGAGACAACCTAGTGACAGACGTGGAAAAAGCTGAAGTACTCAATGCTTTTTTTTGCCTTAGTCTTCACAGACAAGGTCAGCTCCCACACTGCTGTCCTGGACAACACAGTATGGAGAGGAGGTGAGCAGCCCTCAGTGGTGAAAGAACAGGTTAAGGATTATTTAGAAAAGCTGGACATGCACAAGTCCATGGGGCCACATGCAATGCATCAGAGGGTGCTGAGGGAATTGGATGATGTGATTGCAGAGCCATTGGCCATTATCTTTGAAAAGTCATGGCAATCAGGGGCGGTCCTGGATGATTGGAAAAAGGAAAATATAGTGCCCATCTTTAAAAAAGGAGAACCCGGGAAACTAGAGAACTCACCTCAGGTTATGGAAAAATCATGGAGCAGGTCCTCAAGGAAACCACTTTGAAGCACTTGGAGGAGAGGAAGGTGTTCAGGAACAGTCAGCATGGATTCACCAAGGGCAAGTCATGCCTGACCAACCTCATTGCCTTCTTTGAGATAACTGTTCTGTGAATATGGGGAAAGCAGTGGATGTGATATATCTTGACTTTAGCAAAGCTTTTGATACGGTCTCCCATAGTATTCTTGCCAGCAAGTTCAAAAAGTATGGATTGGATGAATAGACTATAAGGTGGATAGAAAGCTGGTTAGATTGTTGGGCTCACCAGGTAATGATCAATAGCTTGATGTCTAGTTGGCAGCCAGTATCAAATGAAGTGCCCCACGGGTTGGTCCTGGGGCTGGTTTTGTTCAACGTCTTTATTCATGATCTGGATGATGGGATGGATTGCACCCTCAGCAAGTTCGTAGATGACACTAAGCTGGGGGGAGAGGTAGATATGCTGGAGGGTAGGGATAGGGTCCAGAGTGACCTAGACAAATTGGAGAATTGGGCCAAAAGAAATCTGATGAGGTTCAACAAGGACAAATGCAGAGTCCTGCACTTAGGATGGAAGAATCCCATGCACCGCTACAGACTAGGGACCGAATGGCTAGGCAGCAGTTCTGCAGAAAAGGACCTAGGGGTTACAGTGGATGAGAAGCTGGATATGAGTCAACAGTGTGCCCTTGTTGCCAAGAAGGCTAACGGCATATTGGGATGTATTAGTAGGAGCATTGCCAGCAGATAGAGGGAAGTGATTATTCCCCTCTATTTGGCACTGGTGAGGCCACATCTGGAGTATTGCGTCCAGTTTTGGGCCTCCCACTACAGAAAGGATGTGGACAAATTGGAGTGAGTCCCGCGGAGGGCAATGAAAATGATCAGGGGGCTGGGGCACATGATTTATGAGGAGAGGCTGACGGAACTGCGGAAAAGGACCTAGGGGTTACAGTGGACGAGAAGCTGGATATGAGTCAGCAGTGTGCCCTTGTTGCCAAGAAGGCCAATGGCATTTTGGGCTGTATAAGTAGGGGCATTGCCAGCAGATCGAGGGACGTGATCATTCCCCTCTGTTCAGCATTGGTGAGGCCTCATCTGGAGTACTGTGTCCAGTTTTGGGCCCCACACTACAAGAAGGATGTGGATAAATTGGAGAGAGTCCAGCGAAGGGCAATAAAAATGATTAGGGGTCTGGAACACATGACTTACGAGGAGAGGCTGAGGGAACTGGGATTGTTTAGTCTGCCGAAGAGAAGAATGAGGGGGGATTTGATAGCTGCTTTCAACTACCTGAGAGGGGGTTCCAAAGAGGATGGTTCTAGACTATTCTCAGTGGTAGAAGATGACAGGACAAGGAGTAATGGTCTCAAGTTGCAGTGGGGGAGGTTTAGGTTGGATATTAGGAAAAACTTTTTCACTAGGAGGGTGGTGAAACACTGGAATGCGTTACCTTGGGAGGTGGTAGAATCTCCTTCCTTAGAAGTTTTTAAGGTCAGGCTTGACAAAGCCCTGGCTGGGATGATTTAATTGGGGATTGGTCCTGCTTTGAGCAGGGGGTTGGACTAGATGACCTCCTGAGGTCCCTTCCAACCCTGATATTCTATGATTCTATGAACTGGGCTTGTTTAGTCTGCAGAAGAGAAGACTGAGGGGGGATTTGAGAGCAGCCTTCAATGACCTGAAGGGGGGTTCCAAAGCAGAGGGAGCTATGCTGTTCTCAGTGGTGGCAGATGACAGAACAAGAAGCAATGGTCTCAAGTTGCCGTGGGGGGATCTAGGTTGGATATTAGAAAACACTATTTCACTAGAACGGTGGTGAGGTACTGGAATGGGTTACCTGGAGAGGTGGTGGAATCTCCATCCTTAGAAGTTTTTAAGGCTTGATAAAGCTCTGTTTGGTTTGTGCTCACTTTGTAACCAGCTGGTTGGTATGTTATTCTCCAGTCTCCCCAGGAAAGTGGGTGAAGTGGTTTGGGAGAATATTTTGGGGAAACGGACTTCAAGTGGCCCTTTTTCCTGGATTTTTGTCTAAATCACTTGGTGGAGGCAGCAATACCATCCAAGGACAAGGAAAGAATTTGTTCCTTGGGGAAGTTTTAACCTAAGCTGGTAGAAATAAGCATAGGGGGGTCTTTCATGTGGATCCCCACATCTATACCCCAGAGTGTGGAGGGAACCCTGACAGTCCTAGACTCTAGGCAAACTGGGCTTAGGCACTGCCTGTCAAACACATTTTGGGGATGTCTACACTGCAATGTACACCTGGGCTCAGACTCAGGCTTTAGCCCCAACACCCCTTCCATCTATACACAAATCTCTCAGACTCGGGCTTGGAACTAGGGTCCTAGTACCTGTGGGGGTGGAGAGTCTGAGCCCATGCCAATCTGTGACCCAGGATTTGAGCCCTATTGGTGTGCAATGTAGATGCAGTCTCACTTGTCTTGGGTCCTGGGAGGTCCACCAAAAGTATCCCAAAATCTCATGGGCCAATTTCATTTTTCCTCTCCATCCCAAGAATCTCCAGTGGACTCAGGTGAAAACAGAAGCCATCCCCCTTCACATACAGCAGCAGCTTGGTGAGTCAGTGTTAACCCTTTCATTGTCTTCTGACCATTGACCACTCACCATCAGAGAGCAGAGCCTTCTGTGTGCAATAGAAACTGACCAGAACAAACTTTTTTGCCAGGCACACTGCTTCTTGGTTACAGGAGCACAGCCAGATTTTGGGGACTCTGGTGTGATGTCAGCAAAACTGTGGACTTTAGTAAAAGTACCAGGAATAACCATGCATACCAGCGGATAGCGAAGAAGCTGGTAGCACTGAAAATTTACTGGACAGTGCAGGGAGTGGGTTAAGCCACTCAAAAGCGAATACCTGAAGACCGGGGACCAGAACCACACCTCGGCCAACTCGCTGACATTGTGCCCATTTTATGAGAAGTTTGACTGGGAGCTAGGCACTGCACCCAGCACAGAGCCAACCATGGTGCACGGTGGCCTGGTCAGCTGTGCTGGTGCCCTGCTGGCCCCAGAACCAGCATGGGGACTGATGGGAGAAAAGCAGCAGGCACTGAGTGAGGATCATGAAGTCACTCTGTTGCTGAAACCAGTCCCAAAGCACGCTCTGGAACAGGATCAGCGGCAAATGATAGGTCCATTTTTTGAGGAGCTGTTTGATACCCTCCTGGAGGAATATCCTGCTGCTGAGCCTGCAGCAGACACATATGTGACAGAAGCCACCTCTCAGCCTGATATGCTTATGTCTACAACTTAAAGTTTATTGCTACAGTAATAGGAGGGATTTCTGCTGTAAGAATCAATGCAAAAGTTATGAGAAGCCCTGGCTAGCGGCATGTATCCACTAATGGCGGATTGTATCCCAGCACCGTTGCATCTCCCCTCATCACACGGAGTTCAAAATGGTGACCTGGAAACACAAACAGTAAAGTACACCTTTAAAGAGTATTTTTACTGGAAAGGCTAGAGCCTTTGATTTTTGCTAGAGCCATAACTGTTTCTTAAATAACATATTGCTGTGCTTTCAAGTTTGCTACTCTGTAATCACTCGAGTCTATGTTGCCACTTGGAAACTCATAAACTTAGACTCATAGACTTTAAGATCAGAAGGGATTGTTAGGGGGCTTATTCCTTCACCCACTTACTTCCCTGGTCCTTCTCGCATGAACAGAGAGCAACAATACCCGAATTCCAAAGGTGCAAACAATTCGATGTTTATTGGGGTGAACTTCCAGCAAGCATGATTCCAGTTTCCTTCCTTAGAGTCCCCCTTCCCAGCTCTGACACCACAGAGCCTTACCTGTGTCCCTGTTCCCATTCCCCTCCTTAGCAAAACATGATTCCAATTCCCCACCCCCATTCCCTGTTCCCGTTTCCCCCTTACTTCCTGATTGACTGCAGACTATATAGTAAAACTTGAGTTCTGCTTAGCTATACCTTAACCTATCGTTTTACTGAAATTTAACTAACCAATCCTAACATATTGTAACATGATTATTTAACCAATTATATCCCACCACCTTAATTAGTTTACACCCAGCAAAATTAATTATATAGCAGACAGAAACAATCACAGAACCAGAGACCATGCAAATAAACAATAGCAAAGTGGGAACTATAATGACTAAACAATACAGAAGTGAGGATTTCACAACTACATCTATAAAGACATAAGGGTTTCGCAGCTGTGTCTATTGATAAGTGAGTTCTTGCCAGACAGGATGCTATCAAACTAAGTTTCCTTTTACTTAGCCTTCTAGGCACATCCCTTTCTCTGGAGGTGATAGGCATTATCAGGACAGGATTGTATTCCTAACAGCCCAATAGCGCCTTATTTCAATGTGACTAGGCTGAAATGTGAGGATGTGACCGTTCGCTTCCCAGCTTATGGCTGCCTTTGCTGCTTAGCCAAAGGCCTTAGCCTAAGAACAGGGCCTCAGACTGTCACAGTGAGAAAAGGCCTTATACAGTCAGACAGTGATTTGGATTCTCTTTTGTACCTCTTTAACTAGCCAAGTGATAAGAATACACCTAAATTCTTAGAATATAGGCCTTTACAGACAGGCCTGAATATCTATATCCTAACAGGGATCATCATGGGTGGTGGGTCCACAAAAAGCCAGGCATGGCTCTGCCCCCAGTTCTGCTCCCTGCTTCGTGTGCAGCTCCAGTCCCCCTGTGTGGTGGCCTTGGCTCGGGCTGGGGCCACACCACCTGCCCTCCAGGTGCTCTGGGACTGTGGGGGCTGAGGCTCTGTGCTCCCAGCACTACTGGGCTGGTGGGGTGTAGCCTGGGGTGGGGCCTCAGGCAGAAGGGGCAGGGCTGGGGGCTAGCCTCCCCCAGTTGGTGGTTCATGTGCTGCCCATGATGATCATCTAGTCCAGTGATACTCTAGAGTGCAGCTCACGAGCTGCAAGTGCCTTTTTAATGTGTCTCCTGTGGCTCTTTGCAGCAGATGATATTGAAACACTGTGTGATTTAATTATTAACCAATCTAAGTTATTAACCAATCTGGATGCTTTTACTATGTTATTACCCAATTAAGTTATCAACTTTCACTAAGTTTAAATCTGGTATCCCCCTGTGAAATCTGGTCTTTTGTGTGGTAAAAACCTTATACTATACAGATTTAATGGGGGAGACTAGTGTTTCTCAAATTAGGGGTCTTGACCCAAAAGGGAGTTGCAGGGGGGTTGCAAGGTTATTTTAGGAGGGTGGTCGCAGTACTGCCACCCTTACTTCTGCGCTGCCTTGAGAGCTGGGTGCCTGGAAAGTAGCAGCTGCTGACTGAGGGCCCAGCAGGGCAGAAGTAAGGGTGGCAATACCATACCATGAAATCCTTACCTCTGTGCTGCTGCTGGCGGTGGCTCTGCCTTCAGAGCTGGGCTGCCAGCCAACAGCCACCACTTTCCAGCTGTCCAGCTCTGAAGGCAGTGCTGCTGCCAACAGCTGCACAGAAGTAAGGGTAGCAGTACCGCAACCTGCCCAACAATAACCTTGCGACCCCCTCCCTCCCCCACACAACTCCTTTTTGGGTAAGGACCCTTACAATTACAACACTGTGAAATTTCAGATTTAAATAGATGAAATCATGAAATGTATTATTTTTAAAATCCTATGGCTGTGAAATTGACCAAAATGGACCATGAATTTGGTAGGGGCCTGTATACATTGTGACAGACCCAGACCAGTGGGATACAGGAGTCTGATCCTATTGGGATCCAGGAAGTGGGCGGGCAAAGCTCGCCCACTGCTAAAGGATCCCCCCCCAGCCTAAGGGGGGGATCCACAGGACCTGGAAATCAAATGATTACGTGGGACAACTAATGAAGAACAGGAACGGGAGTGCGGTCAAAGGGTCAAAAAAAGGGAACCGGACGGGGACACCGAGCAGAGGACCCCGGACAGCGCCCACCGCTCCTCAAAGGCGTCAAGGGAGTCGGTGGACGCCGCCCAGAGGAACTCTGCCCGGAGGCGTGAACGGACTGAGGATCGGAAATAGGCCCCGCAGTCGCAGGAGACTCCATCGGCCAACCTCCTCACCCTGGTTTTATAGATGGCCACTTTAGCCAGGGCCAGGAGGAGGTTGACCAGGAGGTCCCGCGACTTAGTGGGGCCACGGACAGGGAGTGCGTAAATAAGAAGGTGAGGAGAAAAGTGCAACCAAAACTTGAATAAAATATTGGTGAGGAGCCGGAATAGGGGCTGCAACCTGGCGCACTCCAGGTAGACGTGCGCCAGGGTTTCCCTCACGCCGCAAAAGGGGCAGGTGTCCGGGATTGGGGTAAACTGCGCCAAGTACACGCCCGTGCTCATGGCCCCGTGTAGGAGCCGCCAACTGATATCCCCGGCGGGCCTCGGAACTAAGGTGGAATAGAGGCTGGCCCACCGGGGCTCCTCACCCTCTAGAGGTGGCAGGAGATCCCGCCACTTTGTGTCAGGGCGGGACGCGAGGGTGAGGACATGAAGGGTGTGGAGCACGAGCGTGTAGAGATGTTGTTTTGGCGCGGTCTGGAACCGGACCGGCTGCAGTTCGTGCAGCTGGCTCACGGTGAAGGGGCGGGGGTGTCGGTCGGGTCCACGGTGCAGGGGCCCGATGAAAAGGTCTGGAGGGCCTGGGGAGGAGGGTGGGCGGGGCGCGCCCTCTCGCAGGACCCGGTCGAGGTAAACCCGAGCAGCGGGCGGCAAAGCGGCCCTCACCTCCTGAAGTACGCGCAGGGCAGTACGAGGTCTGGAGAGCCCCATGCGCTGAGCGAGCGTCAGGGGATCCAGCCAGTCTCCCCGGTCGTAGTCCAGGAGGTCTCCGACTTTGGTGACTTCTGCCAGGACCAACCTCTGGCGCACCGAGGGGGACTCCGCCGCCTGCACACGCAGGTAGGGGTTGTGTAGCAGGGGCTCCGCGAGGAGGTCTTCCTCCACGGAGGCCGCCACGGACCTGGTCGCTGCAAAGAGTTTCCAGGTCCGGAGGAGGTCCTGGTAGAAGACCGGCAGCCCGGAGAGGTCTCGCGGAAGACCCCTCGGATGGAGATAAAGGAGCTGCCGGTCATATCGGAGCCCTCGGAGGCGGCGCAGGAAGGCGTGCGCCAATATGCTCCATGCCGGACTACCTGCACCATAAAGGAGCCTCTGCAGGGCTTGGAGGCGGAAGACATGGACCTGAGTGCGGAGACACTTCAGGCCCTGCCCTCCCTCCTCCAGGGGCAGATGGAGAACCCCTGCAGAGACCCAGTGCAGTCCTGACCAGAAGAACTCCAGAATCAATTTCCGGAGGTTGGCCAGGAAATCCGGGGCCGGCACCAGGGTGTTGAGCCGGTACCAGAGCATGGACAGGACTAGCTGATTGAGCACCAGTGCCCGCCCTCGAAAGGACAGACACCGGAGCAGTCCCGTCCATCTCCGGAGCCGCTCTGTCACCCTGCCCTCTAAACCTTGCCAGTTCTCCGGCGGAGACGGATGCGCGGCAGAAAGGTAAACGCCGAGATAGAGCAGCGGACCCGCGCTCCACCGGATGGCTTGAAGCGCGGGTGGGAGGGAGCTCGCCTGCCGCCAGTCCCCTACCACCAAGCCAGAGCTCTTGACCCAGTTGACCCGGGCGGAGGAGGCTGCCGAGTACACAGCCTGGCAAGCCTCCACCCGCGCCAAGTCGCCCGGGTCCTGGACCACGAGGAGTACATCGTCGGCGTATGCCGACAGGACCAGCCGCAGCTCCGGCTCCCGTAGCGCCAACCCCGTCAACCTCCTGCGGAGGAGACAGAGGAAGGGCTCGATCGCCAGAGCGTACAGCTGGCCCGAGAGGGGGCACCCCTGCCGTACTCCTCGCCCGAAGCTGACCGGTTCGGTCAGGGTCCAGTTGAGCCGGACCAGACACTCTGCGGAGGCGTACAGCACCTGGAGAAAACCCACAAACTGGGGACCCAAGCCAAACGCTCGCAGAGTGCCCAGGAGATACCCGTGATCCACCCTGTCGAACGCCTTCTCCTGATCCAGGGACAGGAGGGCGAACGACAGACCGTCCCTACACCCGAGTTCCAAAAGGTCCCGGACCAGATATAGGTTGTCGAAGATGGTGCGGCCCGGGACGGTGTAGGTCTGGTCTGGGTGGATCACGTCCGCCAGCACGGACCCCAGCCGCAGCGAGATGGCTTTCGCTACGACCTTATAGTCCGTGCTGAGGAGCGAGACGGGACGCCAGTTTTGTAAATCGCGGAGGTCCCCCTTCTTCGGCAATAAGGCGAGCGCGGCTCGCCTGCACGAAAGAGGGAGGACCCCGCTCTGCAGAGACTCGGCCCAGACGGTAACTAAGTCTGGGCCGAGGACGTCCCAGAACGCGCGGTAGAACTCCACGGTCAGCCCGTCCATGCCCGGAGTTTTATTGGTGGGCATGCGGCGGAGGGCTTCCGAGAACTCGGCCAGAGTGAGAGGCAGCTCTAGCCGGTCTCGGTCGCCCGCGCTGACCGTCGGGAGTTCGTCCCAGAGCACTCTGCAAGCGTTAGGATCGGTGGGATCCGGGGAGAAAAGGCCTGCGTAGAAGGCTCTGGCCCTCCCGCACATCTCCACCGGATCCGTGAGGGGGGTGCCGTCTTCTGCGAGGAGGCAAGTGACATGCTTCTTGGCCCCCCTCTTTTTCTCCAGGGCGTAGAAGAAGCGGGAGCCGCGATCCATCTCCCGAAGGAGGCGGATGCGGGATCGAACAAAAGCACCCCGGGCCCGAAGGTCCTCCAGGGCCCGGAGCTCCTCCCGCTTCTCCCGGCACGCTCCGCAGAGGGATGGATCCTCGGGGCTGGCGGCCAGACGCCTCTCCAGCTCTAAGACCTCCCGTTCCAACTGCCCTATCGCCGCATCCCTCCGTCGGCTGGCGCCCCGGGTGTAGTCACGGCAGAAGAGCCGGGCGCGCACCTTCCCTAGGTCCCACCACCGCCGCGCCGAGGGAAAGGCACGTCGCTGCCCTCGCCAGGCCAACCAGAACTCCCGGAAGGATGCCACGAAGCCCACGTCCTCCAACAAGCTGTTATTAAAATGCCAATAGGCCGGCCCCGGCCTCTCTGCACAGAGAGAGACCGTCACGGTGGCCAGGTGATGATCGGAGAATGGGGCCGGCCGGATGCTGGAGGAGTGGGCCTGTGAAAGATGGAAACGTGAGAGATAGATGCGGTCCAACCGGGAGTAGCGCGACCGACAGGCCTCCACCCGGACAAAGGTGAACGTCGAGGCGTCGTCCGGGTGGTGGTCGCGCCAGACGTCCACCAGGGAGTGATGCTGCACTATCTCCTGGAGGACATCTGCAGCGGCCGGGCACTGCTCGGTCCCCGAGCGGTCCCGCTCCTCGAGGGTTGTATTGAAGTCCCCGCCCAGGACCAGGCACTCTTGAGGATCCAAAGTGCCGAGGAAGGCGGACGCCTGCTGAAAGAAACGGAGCCGCTCCGGGCCCGATGTCGGGGCATAGATGTTGACAAGATTGACCACGAGCCCCTCCAAATGGACCCGGAGGTGCAGCAGGCGGCCCGGCACAGCCTCGGCGACCCCCAGCACCTCGGGCCGTAGGTCGGGGGAGAACAGGGTCGCCACTCCAGCCTTACGAAGTGTGAGATGGCTAAAGTAGACCCTGTCCCCCCATTCCAGCCGCCAGCTAGCTTCGGCGGCCGGATCCGTATGGGTCTCCTGCAGGAAAATCACAGAGTACCCCCCTTCCTGAAGGAAGGAGAGTACCTGGCACCTGCGGAGACCCATCCTACAGCCCCGGGTGTTTAACGTGACGATGGTAAGGGGCTCCATGAGGAGGGCTGGGGGGGATCCTCACCGGCAGGGACGCTCGCGGTTCCCGGCGGGCCGCGCAACAATCCGTGACCTACCCCGTAGGTAATTAGGGAGTCACGGAAGAGGCGGACCCGCTGGTAAGTCGCGGCAGCCTGCTTCCCGGTCCTTTTACCCTCCCCCATGAGGGCCCTTGCGGCCCGGAGGATGAGATGGAAATCCCCCCATCGCTGCAGGGCGAGCTGCACCTTATTACGGGAGCCCCGGACGTCCTCAAGGAACTGCCGCAGCTCCTCCCGCAGCGTATGGGGGGCCGGGGCCACTAGCCCCCGGCTGTCCTCCGGAGGGATTGCCGACACAGCCCCGTGGCCCACCGAAATGGGCAGACAAGGGGCAGACCCCCGACGTGGCACCTGATGGGCTGGCGCCACGCAGCCCCCCGCAAACCCTGGCTCGAGTGGGGGCGGCGGAGGGAAGGTGGCAGCCCCTAGTGAGTCGGGACTGGGGAATACAGAAGCCGCTCCCTGGGGGCTATCCTCGAGGAGCGAGGAGATGACGGCCCCAGGGGCGGCAATGATAGCACGGGAAGTGGGGGGAACAGGGGCGGGGTTGACGTCAGGGGCAGGGCAGGGATCCGGAGTAAGGGCAAGGCAAGGGTTGGGTGCAGAGCCAGGGAGAGGGGCAAAGGTGGAATCCAGGGCCCTAGGAGGCAAGCCACTGGAAAAAGGCCCCTCTCGATCAGGCTCTGGGGGGTGGGGGTGGGGCAGGGGACCCTCTATGCTGCTGGGCTCCGGCGCCGTGGCCAGCATAATGATCCCAGCACCGTCAGTGGGGTCCTCGCCCGGGGAAGAGATCGGTCGCCCCACGCCCTCGAGGGGCAACCCGTGGGGCTCGAGTCCCAGCCGCAGCGCACCAGCGGTAGCCTCGGTGGGCTCGGCGGCTAACAGCGTGGTGCCACCCACGGCCGGGCAGATGGAGGAGCCCTGGGAACCCTCGGAGGCGGGAGCAAAGGTAGCGGTTAGGGGAAGGGGACATGGGGAAGGCGGGGCCGGGGTGAGGTCGCTCAGATCGAGGCTGGCTAGCAGAGGGTCGTCCTCCCCCTGGGTGACTGGGGTCAGACCCAGGGCCCCGATCTCCTCATAAATGCAGGGGAGCTCTCCTTCCACCACCCCGGAGGTCTCCCCGCTAGTGCCCGAGGCGACACTCGCCCCGAGGCTCACAGGGGTTGTGGATGGTAAGGGGGCAGGTGGGGTTACATCGGAGTCCTTGGGGGGAAGGGACTCTAAGGGAGGGACGGTACTGCCCTCCCGTGCTGCCACGTCTTCCCCAGCCGGCGCCAGGGGATGGTATGCGCCCACGGGCAAGGCAGAGGGCTCGGCATCAACGCCCCCCTTCCTGGTCTTCCGGGGGGCTTCCGCATCGGTGGAGAGGGGCGGAGCTCGAGCCTTCCGCTTGCCCCGCTTCCCCTGGACTAGGGCCCAGCCCTCCATGGCATCATCGGGGGGCTGACTAGCAGGGGTCGGGTCAGGGGGCAAGGATAATGGCTCAGGGACCGTGGGAGGCAAAGGTGGGGCGGAAAAAGGGAGGGAAGAGTCCCCCTGGGGCGGGCCCTCTCCCACGCTAGGCGGCATCCCTGCCGCACCCTCCTCAAGGGGCCCCGCCGAGTTGCTTGCAGCAGAGGCGGGGCTCTCCCGCTCGTCTGGGCGTGCTTGGGGGAGCGCCCCTTGGGCCCGAGCGGGAGCAGTGATGGACTGGGTGGGAGGAGGGGCGGCTTCGGGCACCGGGCAGCCAGGGGCGCTGGCGATGACGGGGCCAGCGCCCTGCCGGGGCTCAGGGGTCCCGGATGCCTCTCCTTGCCGGGCCAAGGGGCAGTCCCTCCAGACGTGCCCCGTCGCCCGGCAGAGGTAGCACCGGGCCTCCCCCGTAGAATAATGCACCCGGTATTGGGCCCCCTGGTAGGGGATCAAAAAGGACCCCTCAAGCACCTCTCCGTCACGCGCCGCCGGCGGCAGTTGCAGCTGCACTTGCCGGCGGAACGAGAGGACGTGACGGAGGGCGGGGTCCTTGCAGCCCAAGGGGAGAGGGCTTAAAACCGAGATGGGCTTCCCCAGGGTAGAGAGGGCGGGTAACAGGGCGGCATTTGGAAGGAAGGGAGGGACAGAAGTCAGGACCAGGCGGACGCCCAGGTCGTCCAGCGGCTCGAGGGGGACGAACACGCCCCCCACCGCCAGGCCCTTCTCCACCGCCTCCTGGGCGGCGACCTCCGATGCCAGGAAGAAGACCACCTTCCCGTACATTTTGGAGGCCGCCACAATGGCCGTGGGCCCCACCACCCTCGCCAACGCCCGCACGTACGTCTCCACGTGGGGCGAGGCGGGCACCAGGAGGCAACGGACGCCGTGCTTCCTGGTCATGGTGGAAAAGGGGCCCCGGCCGCTATAGATGGTAGCAGAGGCGGCGGGCAGGGGAGATGATGTAACGGTGGGAGGGGGGGCTGCCGCCACTTGGGCGTACGCCCTGGGGGCCGAGGGAGGGACACCCGCAGAGCTGGTGGAAGGAGCAGCGGGGTGGGAGGCCGCGGCCGGTGGCGGGGCCGCGGCAGTGAGGGCAGTCCCTGCCATGGAGGGCCTGGACTTTTTGGCAGGGCCCTTCCCCTTCTTCCTACCCTGGCCCTTCCCGCCGGCTGGGGGGGCTCCCCCAGAATTTAAGGGGGGGAGGGACGTGGCAGCAACGGAGGTCGCCCCGGTGCCCGCCGCTGCCGGCGCCCTGGCGGAGGCGGTGACAGGTGGTTCGGCAGCGGCGGCTGAGGTAGAGGCTCGGGGGGGTGACGGAGGGGCAGGCGGGGGAGGGGTATCCGGGGCTGTGGAGGGGCCCCGCCCGTCATATCCCCCGCCATAATAAGTAGGGAGGGAGGGAAGGACACCGGGAAGAGGAGGGGAAAGGGGAGGCAGGGCAACCACTCCTCCCCGCTAGGCTGCAGGCAGGGGAGGAGGGTGCCAAAGGGGATGGGCTGGACAGGGGGCTTTCAAGGGCTTGTGGGGGGCAGTCACCGACTCAGGGTGGAAAACCGGCTCCTCTAGCTGCACTAGGGGAGGGGGGTCAGAACAACATTCGGGGAGTGCAGTGAGGTTGGGGCAAACTCAAACAGGGGAAGGGCACAAGCGCATGGGAGGGGATATGGGCGCACTGAGTAGGGGCCAACCGGGGTAGGGCTATCACATAGGGAGGGGGGAGAACCAGGCTGGAAGCAGGACAGGGAACCTAGGGGCTGGCTTCAGAGGCAAGGGCGGGGCAAACAAGCAAGGGCTGCAGAGGGAGAAGGGCGGGGCAGGCAAACAAACTGAAGTCAGCCAGGTACTGGGGTAAAGGGGAGGGCAGAAAGGCTGCTAGGGGAAAATGGGGCAGGGAGCCAGGGACAAAGCTGGGGGGTGCTGAAGGGGTCAGTCCAGGATGGGGCGGGGGGCACGTGCGCCCACGTGCGCTTGCAAGGAAGAAAAAGAAAAAGTCAGTGCGGGCTGGCTGCTGCTGCAAGCCCAAAGGTGGTGAAAGGGGGCAGCAGGCCAAGCAAGCAGCGGAGTCCCAGAAGCAGGAGCTTGAGGCAGATGGTGAATGTCCGCTGGGGGTGGTGGAGGGGGCAGTGCTGACAGTGGTGGTGGTTGGGGGGTGGGGACACACTGATGGACTAGGGGGCAGGCTCCACGCCACACCCCCTGTGTCCCCGCAAACACAGTCAAAACCCCCACCACAAGAGCACAGTCCAAAAGTCACTCAGCTTTTCTGGCCCCCTCCACGGTGGTCTATAGAGTCTTTGTGCGCTCCCCCAGCAGCAGATGGCCTCGTCCCCTCCTCCTTCGGGGTCCGGCAGCTCTCAGGCAGCAGCAGCTCCAGGCAGCAGCCTAGTGGCCAGGCAGGCAGAGAGGACCCCTCGCCGGTGGTGTTGATGGTGGTGGTATCCACAGCAGCGGTAGGGGCAACGGCTGGGGTAGGGGTCCCTCACT
The DNA here is from genome assembly GCF_965152275.1 of Natator depressus. Lineage (NCBI taxonomy): Eukaryota > Metazoa > Chordata > Testudines > Cheloniidae > Natator > Natator depressus. The sequence goes on along the minus strand of NC_134241.1, from coordinate 39,880,827 downwards.
CCCCCCCTCTGGGGAGCAGGCCAGCAGCCCCCCCCCCAAGGGGCTGCAGTTGGAATAGAAGCAACAGCACCCAAGGGTGGGTGGGTCCAGCAGCTGGTCAGCAACCAGGTAGGGGAGATGGCGTCTGGCCCGGCCAGGGGAGCAGCTGGAGCAGGGCAGCAGTAGCAGCAGCAGCAGCAGCAGCAGCAAGGGCCCACGGTCCAGGAGCAGCAGTCTCCCTCCTCCCTCCAGGCCAGTCAGGTGCAGCAGAGGAGTCCTATTGGGATCCAGGAAGTGGGCGGGCAAAGCTCGCCCACTGCTAAAGGATCCTCCCCCAGCCTAAGGGGGGATCCACAGGACCTAGAAACCAAATGATTACGTGGGACAACTAATGAAGAACAGGAACGGGAGTGTGGTCAAAGGGTCAAAAAAGGGAACCGGACGGGGACACCGAGCAGAGGACCCCGGACAGCGCCCACCGCTCCTCAAAGGCGTCAAGGGAGTCGGTGGACGCCGCCCAGAGGAACTCTGCCCGGAGGCGTGAACGGACTGAGGATCGGAAATAGGCCCCGCAGTCGCAGGAGACTCCATCGGCCAACCTCCTCACCCTGGTTTTATAGATGGCCACTTTAGCCAGGGCCAGGAGGAGGTTGACCAGGAGGTCCCGCGACTTAGTGGGGCCACGGACAGGGAGTGCATAAATAAGAAGGTGAGGAGAAAAGTGCAACCAAAACTTGAATAAAATATTGGTGAGGAGCCGGAATAGGGGCTGCAACCTGGCGCACTCCAGGTAGACGTGCGCCAGGGTTTCCCTCACGCCGCAAAAGGGGCAGGTGTCCGGGATTGGGGTAAACCGCGCCAAGTACACGCCCGTGCTCACGGCCCCGTGTAGGAGCCGCCAACTGATATCCCCGGCGGGCCTCGGGACTAAGGTGGAATAGAGGCTGGCCCACCGGGGCTCCTCACCCTCTAGAGGTGGCAGGAGATCCCGCCACTTTGTGTCAGGGCGGGACGCGAGGGTGAGGATATGAAGGGTGTGGAGCACGAGCGTGTAGAGATGTTGTTTTGGCGCGGTCTGGAACCGGACCGGCTGCAGATCGTGCAGCTGGCTCACGGTGAAGGGGCGGGGGGGTCGGTCGGGTCCACGGGGCAGGGGCCCGATGAAAAGGTCTGGAGGGCTTGGGGTGGAGGGTGGGCGGGGCACGCCCTCTCGCAGGACCCGGTCGAGGTAAACCCGAGCAGCGGGCGGCAAAGCGGCCCTCACCTCCTGAAGTACGCGCAGGGCAGTACGAGGTCTGGAGAGCCCCATGCGCTGAGCGAGCGTCAGGGGATCCAGCCAGTCTCCCCGGTCGTAGTCCAGGAGGTCTCCGACTTTGGTGACTTCTGCCAGGACCAACCTCTGGCGCACTGAGGGGGACTCCGCCGCCTGCACACGCAGGTAGGGGTTGTGTAGCAGGGGCTCCGCGAGGAGGTCTTCCTCCACGGAGGCCGCCACGGACCTGGTCGCTGCAAAGAGTTTCCAGGTCCGGAGGAGGTCCTGGTAGAAGACCGGCAGCCCGGAGAGGTCTCGCGGAAGACCCCTCGGATGGAGATAAAGGAGCTGCCGGTCATATCGGAGCCCTCGGAGGCGGCGCAGGAAGGCGTGCGCCAATATGCTCCATGCCGGACTACCTGCACCATAAAGGAGCCTCTGCAGGGCTTGGAGGCGGAAGACATGGACCTGAGTGCGGAGACACTTCAGGCCCTGCCCTCCCTCCTCCAGGGGCAGATGGAGAACCCCTGCAGAGACCCAGTGCAGTCCTGACCAGAAGAACTCCAGAATCAATTTCCGGAGGTTGGCCAGGAAATCCGGGGCCGGCACCAGGGTGTTGAGCCGGTACCAGAGCATGGACAGGACTAGCTGATTGAGCACCAATGCCCGCCCTCGAAAGGACAGACACCGGAGCAGTCCCGTCCATCTCCGGAGCCGCTCTGTCACCCTGCCCTCTAAACCTTGCCAGTTCTCCGGCGGAGACGGATGCGTGGCAGAAAGATAAACGCCGAGATAGAGCAGCGGACCCGCGCTCCACCGGATGGCTTGAAGCGCGGGTGGGAGGGAGCTCGCCTGCCGCCAGTCCCCTACCACCAAGCCAGAGCTCTTGACCCAGTTGACCCGGGCGGAGGAGGCTGCCGAGTACACAGCCTGGCAAGCCTCCACCCGCGCCAAGTTGCCCGGGTCCTGGACCACGAGGAGTACATCGTCGGCGTATGCCGACAGGACCAGCTGCAGCTCCGGCTCCCGTAGCGCCAACCCCGTCAACCTCCTGCGGAGGAGACAGAGGAAGGGCTCGATCGCCAGAGCGTACAGCTGGCCCGAGAGGGGGCACCCCTACCGTACTCCTCGCCCGAAGCTGACCGGTTCGGTCAGGGTCCAGTTGAGCCGGACCAGACACTCTGCGGAGGCGTACAGCACCTGGAGAAAACCCACAAACTGGGGACCCAAGCCAAACGCTCGCAGAGTGCCCAGGAGATACCCGTGATCCACCCTGTCGAACGCCTTCTCCTGATCCAGGGACAGGAGGGCGAACGACAGACCGTCCCTACACCCGAGTTCCAAAAGGTCCCGGACCAGATATAGGTTGTCGAAGATGGTGCGGCCCGGGACGGTGTAGGTCTGGTCTGGGTGGATCACGTCCGCCAGCACGGACCCCAGCCGCAGCGAGATGGCTTTCGCTACGACCTTATAGTCCGTGCTGAGGAGCGAGACGGGACGCCAGTTTTGTAAATCGCGGAGGTCCCCCTTCTTCGGCAATAAGGCGAGCGCGGCTCGCCTGCACGAAAGAGGGAGGACCCCGCTCTGCAGAGACTCGGCCCAGACGGTAACTAAGTCTGGGCCGAGGACGTCCCAGAACGCGCGGTAGAACTCCACGGTCAGCCCGTCCATGCCCGGAGTTTTATTGGTGGGCATGCGGCGGAGGGCTTCCGAGAACTCGGCCAGAGTGAGAGGCAGCTCTAGCCGGTCTCGGTCGCCCGCGCTGACCGTCGGGAGTTCGTCCCAGAGCACTCTGCAAGCGTTAGGATCGGTGGGATCCGGGGAGAAAAGGCCTGCGTAGAAGGCTCTGGCCCTCCCGCACATCTCCACCGGATCCGTGAGGGGGGTGCCGTCTTCTGCGAGGAGGCAAGTGACATGCTTCTTGGCCCCCCTCTTTTTCTCCAGGGCGTAGAAGAAGCGGGAGCCGCGATCCATCTCCCGAAGGAGGCGGATGCGGGATCGAACAAAAGCACCCCGGGCCCGAAGGTCCTCCAGGGCCCGGAGCTCCTCCCGTTTCTCCCGGCACGCTCCGCAGAGGGATGGATCCTCGGGGCTGGTGGCCAGACGTCTCTCCAGCTCTAAGACCTCCCGTTCCAACTGCCCTATCGCCGCATCCCTCCGTCGGCTGGCGCCCCGGGTGTAGTCACGGCAGAAGAGCCGGGCGCGCACCTTCCCTAGGTCCCACCACCGCCGCGCCGAGGGAAGGCACGTCGCTGCCCTCGCCAGGCCAACCAGAACTCCCAGAAGGATGCCACGAAGCCCACGTCCTCCAACAAGCTGTTATTAAAATGCCAATAGGCCGGCCCCGGCCTCTCTGCACAGAGAGAGACCGTCACGGTGGCCAGGTGATGATCGGAGAATGGGGCCGGCCGGATGCTGGAGGAGTGGGCCTGTGAAAGATGGAAACGTGAGAGATAGATGCGGTCCAACCGGGAGTAGCGCGACCGACGGGCCTCCACCCGGACAAAGGTGAACGTCGAGGCGTCGTCCGGGTGGTGGTCGCGCCAGACGTCCACCAGGGAGTGATGGTCCACTATCTCCTGGAGGACGTCTGCGGCGGCCGGGCACTGCTCGGTCCCCGAGCGGTCCCGCTCCTCGAGGGTTGTATTGAAGTCCCCGCCCAGGACCAGGCACTCTTGAGGATCCAAAGTGCCGAGGAAGGCGGACGCCTGCTGAAAGAAACGGAGCCGCTCCGGGCCCGATGTCGGGGCATAGATGTTGACAAGATTGACCACGAGCCCCTCCAAACGGACCCGGAGGTGCAGCAGGCGACCCGGCACAGCCTCGGCGACCCCCAGCACCTCGGGCCGTAGGTCAGGGGAGAACAGGGTCGCCACTCCAGCCTTACGAAGTGTGAGATGGCTAAAGTAGACCCTGTCCCCCCATTCCAGCCGCCAGCTAGCTTCGGCGGCCGGATCCGTATGGGTCTCCTGCAGGAAAATCACAGAGTACCCCCCTTCCTGAAGGAAGGAGAGTACCTGGCACCTGCGGAGACCCATCCTACAGCCCCGGGTGTTTAACGTGACGATGGTAAGGGGCTCCATGAGGAGGGCTGGGGGGGATCCTCACTGGCAGGGACGCTCGCGGTTCCCGGCGGGCCGCGCAACAATCCGTGACCTACCCCGTAGGTAATTAGGGAGTCACGGAAGAGGCGGACCCGCTGGTAAGTCGCGGCAGCCTGCTTCCCGGTCCTTTTACCCTCCCCCATGAGGGCCCTTGCGGCCCGGAGGATGAGATGGAAATCCCCCCATCGCTGCAGGGCGAGCTGCACCTTATTACGGGAGCCCCGGACGTCCTCAAGGAACTGCCGCAGCTCCTCCCGCAGCGTATGGGGGGCCGGGGCCACTAGCCCCCGGCTGTCCTCCGGAGGGATTGCCGACACAGCCCCGTGGCCCACCGAAATGGGCAGACAAGGGGCAGACCCCCGACGTGGCACCTGATGGGCTGGCGCCACGCAGCCCCCCGCAAACCCTGGCTCGAGTGGGGGCGGCGGAGGGAAGGTGGCAGCCCCTAGTGAGTCGGGACTGGGGAATACAGAAGCCGCTCCCTGGGGGCTATCCTCGAGGAGCGAGGAGATGACGGCCCCAGGGGCGGCAATGATAGCACGGGAAGTGGGGGGAACAGGGGCGGGGTTGACGTCAGGGGCAGGGCAGGGATCTGGAGTAAGGGCAAGGCAAGGGTTGGGTGCAGAGCCAGGGAGAGGGGCAAAGGTGGAATCCAGGGCCCTAGGAGGCAAGCCACTGGAAAAAGGCCCCTCTCGATCAGGCTCTGGGGGGTGGGGGTGGGGCAGGGGACCCTCTATGCTGCTGGGCTCCGGCGCCGTGGCCGGCATAATGGTCCCAGCACCGTCACCGGGGTCCTCGCCAGGGGAAGAGATCGGTCGCCCCACGCCCTCGAGGGGCAACCCGTGGGGCTCGGGTCCCAGCCGCAGCGCACCAGCAGTAGCCTCGGTGGGCTCGGCGGCTAACAGCGTGGTGCCACTCACGGCCGGGAAGATGGAGGAGCCCTGGGAACCCTTGGAGGCGGGAGCAAAGGTAGCGGTTAGGGGAAGGGGACATGGGGAAAGCGGGGCCGGGGTGAGGTCGCTCAGATCGAGGCTGGCTAGCAGAGGGTCGTCCTCCCCCTGGGTGACTGGGGTCAGACCTAGGGCCTCGATCTCCTCATAAATGGAGGGGAGCTCTCCTTCCACCACCCTGGAGGTCTCCCCGCTAGAGCCCGAGGCGACACTCGCCCCAAGGCTCACAGGGGTTGTGGATGGTAAGGGGGCAGGTGGGGTTATATCGGAGTCCTTGGGGGGAAGGGACTCTAAGGGAGGGACGGTACTGCCCTCCCGTGCTGCCACGTCTTCCCCAGCCGGCGCCAGGGGTTGGTATGCGCCCGTGGGCAAGACAGAGGGCTCGGCATCAACGCCCCCCTTCCTGGTCTTCCGGGGGGCTTCCGCATCGGTGGAGAGGGGCGGAGCTCGAGCCTTCTGCTTGCCCCGCTTCCCCTGGACTAGGGCCCAGCCCTCCATGGCATCATCGGGGGGCTGGCTAGCAGGGGTCGGGTCAGGGGGTAAGGATAATGGCTCAGGGACCGTGGGAGGCAACGGTGGGGCGGAAAAAGGGAGGGAAGAGTCCCCCTGGGGCGGGCCCTCTCCCACGCTAGGCGGCATCCCTGCCGCACCCTCCTCAAGGGGCCCCGCCGAGTTGCAGGCAGCAGAGGCGGGGCTCTCCCGCTCGTCTGGGCGTGCTTGGGGGAGCGCCCCTTGGGCCCGAGCGGGAGCAGTGATGGACTGGGTGGGAGGAGGGGCGGCTTCGGGCACCGGGCAGCCAGGGGCGCTGGCGATGACGGGGCCAGCGCCCTGCCGGGGCTCGGGGGCCCCGGATGCCTCTCCTTGCCGGGCCAAGGGGCAGTCCCTCCGGACGTGCCCTGTCGCCCGGCAGAGGTAGCACCGGGCCTCCCCCGTAGAATAATGCACCCGGTATTGGGCCCCCTGGTAGGGGATCAAAAAGGACCCCTCAAGCACCTCTCCGTCACGCGCCGCCGGCGGCAGTTGCAGCTGCACTTGCCGGCGGAACGAGAGGACGTGACGGAGGGCGGGGTCCTTGCAGCCCAAGGGGAGAGGGCTTAAAACCGAGATGGGCTTCCCCAGGGTAGAGAGGGCGGGTAACAGGGCGGCATTTGGAAGAAAGGGAGGGACAGAAGTCAGGACCAGGCGGACGCCCAGGTCGTCCAGCGGCTCGAGGGGGACGAACACGCCCCCCACCGCCAGGCCCTTCTCCACCGCCTCCTGGGCGGCGACCTCCGATGCCAGGAAGAAGACCACCTTTCCGTACATTTTGGAGGCCGCCACAATGGCTGTGGGCCCCACCACCCTCGCCAACGCCCGCACGTACGTCTCCACGTGGGGCGAGGCGGGCACCAGGAGGCAACGGACGCCGTGCTTCCTGGTCATGGTGGAAAAGGGGCCCCGGCCGTTATAGATGGTAGCGGAGGCGGCGGGCGGGAGAGATGATGGAACGGCGGGCGGGGGGGCTGCCGCCACCTGGGCGTACGCCCTGGGGGCCGAGGGAGGGACACCCGCAGAGCTGGTGGAAGGAGCAGCGGGGTGGGAGGCCGCGGCCGGTGGCGGGGCCGCGGCAGTGAGGGCAGTCCCTGCCATGGAGGGCCTGGACTTTTTGGCAGGGCCCTTCCCCTTCTTCCTACCCTGGCCCTTCCCGCCGGCTGGGGGGGCTCCCCCAGAATCTAAGGGGGGGAGGGACGTGGCAGCAACGGAGGTCACCCCGGTGCCCGCCGCTGCCGGCGCCCTGGCGGGGGCGGTGACAGGTGGTTCGGCAGCGGCGGCTGAGGTAGAGACTCGGGGGGGTGACGGAGGGGCAGGCGGGGGAGGGGTATCTGGGGCTGCTGGAGGGGCCCCACCCGTCGTATCCCCCGCCATAATGAGTAGGGAGGGAGGGAAGGACACCAGGAAAGGAGGGGAAAGGGGAGGCAGGTCAACCACTCCTCCCCGCTAGGCTGCAGGCAGGGGAGGAGGGCGCCAAAGGGGATGGGCTGGACAGGGGGGGCTTTCAAGGGCTTGTGGGGGGCAGTCACCGACTCGGGGTAGAAAACCGGCTCCTCTAGCTGCACTAGGGGAGGGGGGTCAGAACAACATTCGGGGAGTGCAGTGAGGTTGGGGCAAACTCAAACAGGGGAAGGGCACAAGCGCATGGGAGGGGACATGGGCGCACTGAGTAGGGGCCAACCGGGGTAGGGCTATCACATAGGGAGGGGGGAGAACCAGGCTGGAGGCAGGACAGGGAGCCTAGGGACTGGCTTCAGAGGCAAGGGCGGGGCAAACAAGCAAGGGCTGCAGAGGGAGAAGGGCGGGGCAGGCACACAAGCTGAAGTCAGCCAGGTGCTGGGGTAAAGGGGAGGGCAGAAAGGCTGCTAGGGGAAAATGGGGCAGGGAGCCAGGGACAAAGCTGGGGGGTGCTGAAGGGGTCAGTCCAGGATGAGGCGGGGGGCACGTGCGCCCACGTGCGCTTGCAAAAAAGGAAAAAAAGTCAGTGCGGGCTGGCTGCTGCTGCAAGCCCAAAGGTGGTGAAAGGGGGCAGCAGGCCAAGCAAGCAGCGGAGTCCCAGAAGCAGGAGCTTGAGGCAGATGGTGAGTGTCCGCTGGGGGTGGTGGAGGGGGCAGCGCCGACGGTGGTGGTGGTGGTGGTGGTTGGGGGGTGGGGACACACTGATGGACTAGGGGGCAGGCTCCACGCCACACCCCCTGTGTCCCCGCAAACACAGTCAAAACCCCCACCACAAGAGCACAGTCCAAAAGTCACTCAGCTTTTCTGGCCCCCTCCACAGTGGTCTACAGAGTCCGTGTGCGCTCCCCCAGCAGCAGATGGCCTCGTTCCCTCCTCCTTCGGGGTCCGGCAGCTCTCAGGCAGCAGCAGCTCCAGGCAGGAGCCCGGTGGCCAGGCAGGCAGAGAGGACCTCTCACCGGTGGTGTTGATGGTGGTGGTATCCACAACAGCAGTAGCGGCAACGGCTGGGGTAGGGGTCCCTCACTCCCCCCCTCTGGGGAGCGGGCCAGCAGCCCCCCCCTAAGGGGCTGCAGTTGGAATAGAAGCAACAGCACCCAAGGGTGGGTGGGTCCAGCAGCTGGTCAGCAACCAGGTAGGGGAGATGGTGTCTGGCCCGGCCAGGGGAGCAGCTGGAGCAAGGGCAGTAGTGGCAGCAGCAGCAAGGGCCCACGGTCCAGCAGCAGCAGCAGTCTCCCTCCTCCCTCCAGGCCAGTCGGGTTCAACAGAGGAGTCGAAGGTGGGTCTACTGGCCACTGGATGAATAGTTTTCTGGTCCCTGAGTGACCAGAGCAGGGGCTGCCCTAGAGCAATCAGGAACCTGCCAGAACCAATTAACACAGGCAAGCTAATCAAGCCACCTGGAGCCAATTAAGAACTTTCTAGATTCAATTATGGCAGGCAGGCTAATCAGGACACCCGGTTTAAAAAGGACCTCCCATCAGTTAGTAGGGGGGTGTGCCAGGAGCAGGTAGTGAGAAGGTGTACTGCTGGAGGAGTGAAGAGTTCAAGCGTGATCAGGGTTCTGGAGGAAGATCCTGCAGTGAGGATATAGAAGGTGCTGGGGGGAAGGCAATGGGGAAGTAGCCCAGGGAGTTGTAGCTGTCATGCAGCTGATACAGGGAACATTGTGGACAGCTGTTATCCACAGGGCCCTGGGCTGGAACCCAGTGTAGCAAGTGGGCCTGGGTTCCCCCCCCAACTCCTGATCGGACACAGGAGGAGTTGACCTGGTCTGTGAGAAACACCAGAAGGGAAGGCCTAAATTGGAAAGGGATCTGCCCTGTCCCTGACCCACTAGGTGGGACACAGAGACTGCGGGGATTGTTCTCCGTTTTCCCCCATGCTGGCCAGTGATGAGGTTAGCTGAGTGGATGGCACATTTGAGTCACTAGCAAGAATGGCCAAACTGAGGGCTGCTGTGAATCTTTGAGGCAAGCAAATACACCAATAAGTGCAGGACCCACCGAGGCAGAGGAGGAACTTTGTCACAACATATATAAACTAAATATTTCCCCTTTCATACTGATTAAATATGAATAGTACTATAGTTAAGATTTTGTCACTGTTTTTAATAAAAGTCACAGACAAAAATTCATGGAAGCCTGTGACTTGTCTGTAATTTTTATTAAAAATAACAGGGGGCTGACTACTGGGGGAGACTGACAGCTGCACTACCCACTGCCTGTGTCAGCTGACAGCTCCGGGACCCCAGTTGTCTGTGTTGGCTCAGAGATCCAGGGCCAGCAACTTGGAGCTCCAGGGCCCCCGCCACTTGCCCACAGTGGCTGACAGTTCCAGGGCCCCTGTCACCCTGCAGCATGGGGCTGAAGCAGAAAATGTCAGAGGTCTCAGATCCTGGGAACTACAGGCCAGTCAGCCTCACCTCAGTCCCTGGAAAAACCATGGAGCAGGTCCTCAAGGAAACCATTTTGAAGCACTTGGAGGAGAGGAAGGTGTTCAGGATCAGTCAGCATGGATTCACCAAGGACAAGTCATGCCTGACTAATCTAATTGCCTTCTATGATGAGATAACTGGCTCTGTGGATCAGGGGAAAGCAGTGGACATGTTGTTCCTTGACTTTAGCAAAGCTTTTGACACAGTCTCCTACAGTATGCTTGCCAGCAAGATGAAGTATGGGCTGGATGAATGGACTATAAAGGTGGATAGAAAGCTGGCTAGATTGTCGGGCTCAATGGGTAGTGACCAATGGCTCCATGTCTAGTTGGCAGCCGGCACCAAGGGGAGTGCCCCAAGGGTCGGTCCTGGGGCCGGTTTTGTTCAATATCTTCATTAATGATCTGGAGGATGGCATGGATTGCACCTTCAGCAAGTTTGCAGATGACACTAAACTGGGAGGAGAGGTAGATACGCTGGAGGGTAGGGAGAGGATACAGAGGGACCTAGACAAATTAGAGGATTGGGCCAAAAGAAATCTGAGGTTCAACAAGGACAAGTGCAGAGTCCTGCACTTAGGACAGAAGAATTCCATGCACCACTACAGACTAGGGACTGAATGGCTAGGCAGCAGTTCTGCAGAAAAGGACCTAGGGGTGACAGTGGATGAGAAGCTGGATATGAGTCAACAGTGTGCCCTTGTTGCCAAGAAGGCCAATGGCATTCTGGGCTGTATAAGGAGGGGCATTGCCAGCAGATCGAGGGACGTGATCGTTCTCCTCTACTTGACATGGGTGAGGCCTCATCTGGAGTACTGTGTCCAGTTTTGAGCCCCACACTCCAAGAAGGATGTGGAAAAATTGGAAAGCATCCAGCAGAGGGCAACAAAAATGATTAGGGGACTGGAACACATGACTTATGAGGATAGGCTGAGGGAACTGGGATTGTTTAGTCTGCCAAAGAGAAGAATGAGGGGGGATTTGATAGCTGCTTTCAACTACCTGAAAGGGGGTTCCAAAGAGGATGGATCTAGACTGTTCTCAGTGGTAGCAGATGACAGAACAAGGAGTAACGGTCTCAAGTTGCAGTGGGAGAGGTTTAGGTTGGATATTAGGGAAAACTTTTTCACTAGGAGGGTGGTGAAACACTAGAATGCGTTACCTAGGGAGGTGGTAGAATCTCCTTCCTTAGAAGTTTTTAAGGTCAGGCTTGACAAAGCCCTGGCTGGGATGATTTAGTTGGAGATTGGTCCTGCTTTGAGCAGGGGGTTGGACTAGATGACCTCCTGAGGTCCCTTCCAACCCTGATATTCTATGTGTTTGTGGGAAACTGTGTTCCAAATCTAGTTCTCTTCAGTTAGAGGTTGGCCATGAAGTCTGTAGATGACAAAATAATTTGTCTCAAGTATGACAAGGGTTAGAATTTTTCTCTAGAAATGTTCCACGGGAGGAGAGAAGGAAGACTGTGGAGTTCTAAATGTTTGCAAGGAGCCAGAACAGGGTAAGCCATGTGGAAGCTAACACAGCATCCTGATGATTCCATCATGGCTTCTGACCCAATCCTGGGTGCTGATTCCTGCAAGTTGGGGCAATGTGTGTGTTCAGCCTGAGTTATGGCATAGTGTGTTGTCAAGGTTCCTCCCCAACTCTGAACTCTAGGGTACAGATGTGGGGACCTGCATGAAAGCCTCCTACGCTTACTTTCACCAGCTTAGGTTAAAACTTCCCCAAGGTACAAATTAATTTTATCCTTTGTCCCTGGATCTCCACTGCCACCACCAAACTCTAACTGGGTTTACTGGGAAACGTAGTTTGGACACGTCTTTCCCCCCAAAATCCTCCCAATCCTTGCACCCCACTTCCTGGGGAAGGTTTGGTAAAAATCCTCACCAATTTGCATAGGTGACCACAGACCCAAATCTTTGGATCTGAGAACAATGAAAAAGCATTCAGTTTTCTTACAAGAAGACTTTTAATAGAAGTAAAGAAATCCCCTCTGTAAAATCAGGATGGTAGATAATTAGATTCAAAACATAGAGAATCCCTCTAGGCAAAACCTTAAGTTGCAAAAAGGACACACAGACAGGAATATTTATTCTATTCAGCACAGTTTTTTGTCAGCCATTTAAAGAAATCATAATCTAACACATGCTAGATTACTTACTAAAGTTCTAAGACTCCATTCCTGTTCTATCCCCGGCAAAAGCAGCATACAGACAGACACAGACCCTTTGTTTCTCTCCCTCCTCCCAGCTTTTTGAAATTATCTTGTCTCCTCATTGGTCATTTTGGTCAGGTGCCAGCGAGGTTACCTTTAGCTTCTTAACCCTTTACAGGTGAGAGGATTTTTCCTCTGGCCAGGAGGGATTTTAAAGGGGTTTACCCTTCCCTTTATATTTATGAAACGCCCCCCCAAATCTCAGCCAGGGTGAAACGCTGGCTGGGATTTCTTCCTGGAGCTCTAGGAAAAAGAGTTAATAAGGCACATGCACCTCTAAATATACTACCAAGTACATAAAGACTAACAATATTTTCCACATCTCAAGGACGATTTTAACCAGTTGATTCTGGGAAACTTTTACGGGAGAGTGCATCAGCCACTTTGTTAGAAGCTCCTGACATGTGTTGGATGTCGAAATCAAAATCTTGGAGAGCTAAACTCCACCGAAAAAGTTTTTTGTTATTTCTTATGGTGGTATGAAGCCACTGTAGTGCAGCATGGTCAGTTTGCAGGTGGAAACGCCATCCCCAAACATATGGGCGTAGCTTTTCCAGGGCATAGACAATGGCGTAACATTCTTTTTCACTGACTGACCAGTTGCTTTCCCTCTCAGTTTTTTGCTGAGAAACACTACAGGGTGGAATTCTTGATCAGGTCCTTTCTGTATTAAAACTGCTCCCACACCATGCTCGGACGCATCTCTGGTTACTAGGAACGGTTTGTCAAAGTCTGGGGCCCTTAGTACAGGGTCAGACATGAGTGTCGCTTTAAGCTGGTTAAAGGCCTTCTGACACTTTTCGGTCCACTGAACGGCATTTGGCTGTTTCTTTTTGGTTAGGTCTGTCAGTGGGGCGGCGATTTGGCTGCATTGCGGTACAAATCGTCTGTAATAACCGGCCAAGCCTAAGAAGGATTGAACCTGTTTCTTTGACTTTGGGACAGTCCACTTTTGGATAGCATCCACTTTGGCCTGTAGAGGGCTGATAGTTCCTTGACCCACCTGGTGCCCAAGGTAAGTCGCTCTGTTTAGGCCTATTTGACACTTCTTAGCCTTAACAGTTAGTCCTGCCTCCCTTATGCGCTCAAGGACTTTTTGTAGATGTTCCAGGTGTTCTGCCCAGGAATCCGAAAATGTGGCCACATCGTCAAGGTAGGCGACTGCATATTCTCCTAATTCCGCTAGGAGACCATCTACAAGTCTTTGGAAGGTGGCGGGTGCATTTCGCAGCCCAAAAGGGAGTACATTAAATTCATACAGCCCGAGATGTGTGGTGAAGGCTGACCTTTCCTTGGCAGATTCATCTAGCGGTACCTGCCAGTACCCCTTGGTTAAGTCCAAGGTAGAGATGAACTGGGCCTGTCCCAGTTTCTCTAATAGTTCATCTGTGCATGGCATTGGATAGTTGTCTGGGCGAGTTACAGCATTTAGCTTATGGTAGTCCACGCAAAAACGTATTTCCCCATCTGGTTTGGGAACTAGAACCACTGGAGATGCCCATGCACTTCCAGAGGGGCAGATTACCCCCATCTGTAACATATCCTGGATCTCCCGTTCTACAGCAGTTTTAGCTTGAGGAGACACCCAGTAAGGTTGGACTTTAATTGGATGAGCATTACCTGAGTCAATGGAATGGTATGCCCATTCAGTCAGTCCTGGGGTGGCTGAGAACGTTGGCGCGTAGCTAGTGCACAGCTCCTGGATCTGCTGTCGCTGCACACGCCCAAGGGTCATGGAGAGGTTCACCTCTTCCACACCACCAGCACTTTTCCCTTCATAGTAGACACCTTCAGGCCACTCAGCGTCCTCTCCTCCCTGGGCTGTAAACTGACAAACCTTTAATTCTCTGGAATAAAAGGGCTTTAGAGAATTAATATGGTACACCTTAGGCTTTCGGTTGGAGGTGGGGAATGCTATGAGATAATTAACAGCTCCCAGGCGCTCCTGGGCCGTGAATGGCCCTTCCCATGATGCTTCCATTTTATGGACCTGGAGCGCCTTTAAGACCATGACCTGGTCCCCTACTTTGAAGGAATGCTCTCTGGCATGTTTATCATACCAGGCTTTTTGCTCTTTTTGAGCATCCTGTAAGTTTTCTTTAGCAAGGGCTAAAGAGGTTCGGAGGGTGTTTTGTAGGTTGGTTACAAAGTCCAGAATGTTAGTTCCTGGAGAAGGTGTAAATCCCTCCCATTTCTGCTTCACCAACTGTAATGGCCCCTTAACCTCACGGCCATATACAAGTTCAAATCGGGAAAACCCTAAACTGGGGTGTGGTACAGCTCTGTAGGCAAAGAGCAACTGCTGCAACACTAGGTCCCAATCATTGGAGTGCTCATTTACGAATTTACGTATCATGGCCCCCAAAGTTCCATCAAACTTCTCCACCATGCCATTTGTTTGATGGTGGTAAGGAGTGGCAACCAAGTGATTTACCCCATGAGCTTCCCAAAGGTTTTCCATAGTTCCTGCCAGGAAATTAGTCCCTGCATCTGTGAGGATGTCAGAGGGCCAACCTACCCTGGCAAAAATGTCTGCTAGTGCCTAGCACACACTTTTAGCCGTGGTGTTGCTTAGAGCTACTGCTTCCAGCCATTGGGTGGCCAAATCCATGAAAGTCAGTATGTACTGCTTTCCTCTGGGTGTCTTTTTCGGAAAAGGACCCAGAATATCCACAGCTACTCGCTGAAATGGAACTTCAATGATGGGGAGTGGCTGGAGAGGGGCTTTGACCTGATCTTGGGGTTTTCCCACTCTTTGGCATACTTCACAAGACCGGACATAGGTAGAAACATCCTTGCCCATTCCCTCCCAGTGGAATGACTCCCCCAAACGGTCATTGGTCCTGTTCACCCCAGCATGGCCACTAGGGTGATTGTGGGCTAAGCTCAAGAGCTTGGCCCGGTATTTAGTTGGAACTACCAACTGTCTCTGAGGATGCCAGTCTTCCTGGTGTCCACCAGAAAGAGTTTCCTTGTATAAAAGGCCTCTTTCTACAACAAACCTGGATCGATTAGAAGAGCTGAGAGGCTTGCTTCGTGCTGCCGTCCAAGCTCTCTGGAGGCTTTCATCTCTTCTTCCTGTTCGGTCTGGAACTGTTCCCTTGATGCTGGAGACATCAGTTCCTCATTGGATTGTGGACCTATGCTTGGTCCCTCTGGAAGCAATGTAGGGGATGGGGCTGTTTCCGTTGACTGTGAACCGCTTTCCGCTGGGACACTCTGTTGGGGTTCAAGCTCTGGCTGAGCCTCTTGTGTAGGGTTATGGGCTGCTGCTGGTTCAGGTTCGGTGGGGCCCTCTGGTGTTGAGGTTGCAAGTACTGGATTCAGTGCTGGCAATGGGTCTGGTGTTGGTTGTTCCGCTGGTTCCGGTTCTGGGACTGGTTCCGTCTGGGTCTCTGGGACTGGATCCACTACTGCTGTTGCAGACATTGGCCTGGGGTCTGGGTCCATCACCTCTGACCGGGTCCTGATAGAAGTTTCCGGAACAGAGCTAGGCCTCACGGCTTGTTTAGCCTGGCTGCGGGTGACCATTCCCACCCTCTTGGCCCGCTTCACATGATTGGCCAAGTCTTCCCCCAACAGCATGGGGATGGGATAATCATCATAGACTTCAAAAGTCCATGTTCCTGACCAGCCCTGGTACTGGACAGGCAACTTGGCTGTGGGCAAATCGAAAGAGTTGGACTTGAAGGGTTGAATCGTCACTGGGATCTCTGGGTTGATTAAATTGGGGTCCACTAAGGAAGCATGGATAGCTGACACTTGTGCTCCAGTGTCCCTCCACGCGGTGACCTTCTTCCCGCCCACACTCACAGTTTCCCTCTGCTCCAAGGGTATCTGGAAGGTATCTGGGCCTGCGGACCTCTGGTGTGATTCCGGTGCAATGAACTGTAATCTGTTGGGGTTCTTGGGGCAGTTGCCCTTTACATGCCCCAGCTCGTTACATTTAAAACATCGTCCAGCTGACGGGTCACTGGGGCGAGGTGCGTTGCTGGAGAACGGGGTGGTGGGACGATAAGGGGTCTGGAGGGTTCTTTGGGAGGTAGGTGGGCCTTTGGGCGGCCCCCAGTAATAGGGTGTGGTCTGGGGTTGTCCCTTCTGGTCTCCGCTCCAACTGCGACCAGTTTTCTTCTTCTCTGCCACCTCTACCCATCTGGCTCCAATCTCTCCTGCCTCGATTACAGTTTTGGGCTTCCCATCTAGGATGTATCTTTCTATTTCCTCAGGAACACCCTCTAAGAATTGTTCCATTTGCATTAGGAAGGACAAATTTACTGGAGATTCAACACTTGCTCCTGATATCCAGGCATCCCAATGTTTCACAATGTGGCAGGCATGTCAGGTAAATGACACGTCTGGTTTCCACCTTAGGGCTCTGAACCTCCAACGAGAATGCTTGGGTGTTATCCCCATTCTGACTCTCGCCTTGGATTTAAACAGTTCATACTTGTTCATGTGTTCTTTCGGCATTTCAGCTGCCACCTCAGCTAAGGGTCCACTGAGCTGCGGCCTCAGCTCTACCATGTATTGGTCTGTAGAGATGCTGTACCCAAGGCAGGCCCTTTCGAAGTTTTCTAAGAAGGCCTCAGTATCATCGCCTGCCTTGTAGGTGGGGAAATTTCTGGGATGGGAAGTGATACCTGGAGAAGGATTGCTAGGATTTGTTGGTATATTCTGCTGAGCCTTTACCTTCTCCATCTCCAGTGCATGCTTCCTCTCTTTTTTCCTTCTCCTCCTCCACATGCTTCCTCTCTTTTTTCTTCTCCTCCTCCACATGCTTCCTTGCCTCCATTTCCCTCCTGTGGGCAGCCTCCTATACCTCCTTCTCCAGCCGCATGAGTTCTATCTGTCTTTCATGTTCCTTTTGTTTTTCCTCAGCCTGAAATCTGGCTAATTCCAGCTTTTGTTGAGCAGTGGATTTTGTCATCCTAACCTCTCTGTTTTTAACTAACTTTACCCCCGAGGTTTAGAAATAAACAAACAAAACTTGGCTGTAAAATTTTGCTGTGCTGGAATAGGATACCTATTCTCTGATAGTGATTGTCAGCCTACAGAAAAAGACAATTCCCTTTGTCTCTGCTCTGGCCCCAAATCAAAGCAAAAATCCTCCAACTACTTGGAAACCTGCTTACCAGCAGCCTAAAGGAAAAACCTTTTCAAACCGGTGCTCCTTGTAAAAAAAATCAAAATCCTTAAAAAAAAAAAAACCCTGCCACTTTTGTCTCCAGGCAAATGGGTAGAACACCCCACCCTCTTTACTTTTAGGGAAAAAAAAACTGGTTTGGAAGACTGTGAATTTCCCTGCAGGAGTTAAGTACCCTGCCTCCAGGCAAGAAAACCTGCAATTCACAAAGATAATCCCCTTTTGTCTCTGCTCTGGCCCCAAAGCAGAGAAAAAGCTAGCTGCTTTCAGTTGAACCTCCTTTCCAGCAGCCCCAAAGGAAAAAAAAATTTCCTTTTTAAAATCTGTATTTCTAGTTCAAAAAATCTCAAATTGATTTCAAAATGATTTCAGGTTAATCCCACCACTCTGCCACCATGTCAAGGTTCCTCCCCCACTCTGAACTCTAGGGTACAGATGTGGGGACCTGCATGAAAACCTCCTAAGCTTACTTTCACCAGCTTAGGTTAAAACTTCCCCAAGGTACAAATTAATTTTATCCTTTGTCCCTGGATCTCCACTGCCACCACCAAACTCTAACTGGGTTTACTGGGAAACGTAGTTTGGACACGTCTTTCCCCGCAAAATCCTCCCAACCCTTGCACCCCACTTCCTGGGGAAGGTTTGGTAAAAATCCTCACCAATTTGCATAGGTGACCACAGACCCAAACCCTTGGATCTGAGAACAATGAAAAAGCATTCAGTTTTCTTACAAGAAGACTTTTAATAGAAGTAAAGAAATCCCCTCTGTAAAATCAGGATGGTAGATACCTTACAGGGTAATTAGATTCAAAACATAGAGAATCCCTCTAGGCAAAACCTTAAGTTACAAAAAGGACACACAGACAGGAATATTCATTCTATTCAGCACAGTTCTTTTCTCAGCCATTTAAAGAAATCATAATCTAACACGTACCTAGCTAGATTACTTACTAAAGTTCTAAGACTCCATTCCTGGTCTATCCCTGGCAAACGCAGCATACAGACAGACACAGACCCTTTGTTTCTCTCCCTCCTCCCAGCTTTTGAAAGTATCTTGTCTCCTCATTGGTCATTTTGGTCAGGTGCCAGCGAGGTTACCTTTAGCTTCTTAACCCTTTACAGGTGAGAGGATTTTTCCTCTGGCCAGGAGGGAATTTAGAGGGGTTTACCCTTTCCTTTATATTTATGACAACCCCATGCCCCAAGTAGACAAACTATTAGACCAGCTGGGCAAGGCCCAGTATATCACACCAAAATCACGGGAAAACTGCATTTTCCACCCTATTTGGCCTCTAGCAGTTTTGGCCTATGCCCTTTGAACACCATGGTACCCCAGCAACATTTCAATGGCTCATGGTTTGAGCTCTGCAACCACATGCCTTTTCCACAATAAAAAAGGGGGAGCTCACTGCGAAGTGGGCCATGGACTCTCTACAATATTATCTCCTGGGAAATCCATTCAAGGTTATCACTGAGCAGGCCCTCTTAAGGTGGTTAAATGCCAGAAAAGATACAAATCCCTGGCTTATGCACTGGCACCTGGCTCTCCAGCACTATGCCTTCCAAACACAGGCACCGACTCCGTGGGCACTTCAGGGCTGGAGGACGCATGGAAAAAAAATAGCTGGTGCTTAGCACCCACTGGCAATAGTGCCGCAGCCCCAGCCAGGGATCCATAGTTCCTGGGCAGCTCCACCCCCATCAATCCGTTGATAGATGGCTGTGTTAATTGCCTATCACCTGTTCAACTTTTGTGGCCGCTGGGTTCACTGTAGCAGAGGCTGACCCAGCCCTGCTTCAGCCCTCGGTGGGGTGTGTGGCCCCTTCTCCAGCGGCATCGGGCAGCTGTTCCACTTCTCCAGCCAGGGTTAGGGGTGGGTGAGGGAGAAAGCACAGGGCTCCCTCTGCTCTGCAGAAGTCCAGCCTGATCAGCAGCGCTGAGACCCTGTTTACCTGGGTCGCCCCACCTTGTACCTAGAACTCCTGGACAAGCGCCAGTTCCTAGCCGCTCCAACTGCAGGAAGTACTAGATGAGTCCTGTTTCAGGCAGAGGGACTCTGGCTGGGGGTGGGGGGCACTGCAGTGTCGGGAGAGGGTGAGGAGAGTCCACCATGGGCACAATTTAGGGGTGGGGGTGTGACGGGTTCGGTCACAGAGACCCCATTGGGACTTTCACCTGATGTGCTGAAACTACCTCTGAGCCCATTTTCTTTAATATCTTGGGACTCCAGAACCCTGTTTTGTTGAGCCAGACATGCTAGCCTGCTGCAACACAGAGCCAGGGTCTGAACCACACCCACAAAGCTGCAGACTTAACTGAAAATAGCTCAGCAAGTACTCCTGTCTTCAGCACTCAGACACCCAGCTTCCAATGGGATCCAAACCCCAAATAAATTCGTTTTACTATATATAAAGCTTATACAGGGTAAACTCATAAATTGTCTGCCCTCTATAACTCTGATAGAGAGATATGCACAGGTGTTTGCGCCCCCAGGTATTAATCACTTACTCTGGGTTAATTAATAAACAAAAGGGATTTATTAAGTATAAAAAGTAGGATTTAAGTAGTTTCAAATAATAACAGCCAGAACAAAGTAAATTACCAAGCAAAATAAAACAAAACTCGCAAGTCTAAGCCTAATACATTAAGAAACTGAATACAGGTAAATCTCACCCTCAGAGATGTTCCAATAAGCTTCTTTCACAGACTAGACTCCTTCTTAGTCTGGGCCCAATCTTTTTCCCTGGTACAGTCTTTTTTAGTCCAGCTCAGGTGGTAACTAGGGGATTTCTCATGACTGGCAGCCCCCTTTGTTCTGTTCCACCCCCTTTTATAGCTTTGGCACAAGGCACAAATCTTTTGTCTCTCTGGATCCCCAGCCCTCCTTCTAAATTGAAAAGCACCAGGTTTAAGATAGAGTCCAGTTCAGGTGACATGATCATATGTCACTGTAAGACCTTCTTTATTACCTAGTAGCTGGAAGACACGCACATAGGAAGGCTTGCAGGTAAACAAACCTATTCACAGTTCATTGATTCTGAATCACCCTTAACATGTTTACATCAGTAACACAAGTTTATATCTTATTCTCCTAACTCCACACATAGAAATAATATAAGCAAACAAATAGGATCAACACACTTGGTAGATCATAAGCTTTGTAATGATATCTTACAAGAGACCTTTTTCATGAAGTATATTCCAGTTACATCATATTCACATTTGTGAACATATTTCCATAAAATATATGGAGTGCAACGTCACACCCTCCTCCTGAACATACTGCCAGAGTCTTGGACACTGTCCATGGTGGAGGCAGTATGTCATAAACATACAGCTAAGGGTAGCATAAAATCCCTCCTTTACCTGTAAAGGGTTAAGAAGCTCAGATAACCTGGCTGGCACCTGACCAAAAGGACCAATAAGGGGAGAAGATACTTTCAAATCTGTGGGGGGGGGGAGGTTTTTCTTTGTCTCTTTGTGTGTGTTCTCTTGGAGACAAAGAGAGAGACCAAGCAAGTAATCTAGCTCCTACTGAATGATACATCTAACTTACAAAAAATAGTAAGTAATAGCAAGGAAATGCGTTAGAGAGCTGTAGCTCACGAAAGCTCATGCTCAAATAAATTGGTTAGTCTCTAAGGTGCAACAAGTACTCCTTTTCTTTTTGAGAATACAGACTAACACGGCTGTTACTCTGAAACCTGAGAGTATCTTTTGTTTTAGCTTGTGAATTTTCCCTGTGCTAAGAGGGAGGTTTATCCCTGTTTTTTGTAACTTTAAAGTTTTGCCTCGAGGGGAATCCTCCGTGTTTTGAATCTTATTACTCTGTAAAATTACCTTCCATCCTGATTTTACAGAGGTGTTTCTTCTACTTTTTTCCCCTTTATAATAAAGTTCTGTTTTTTAAGAAGCTGATTGGTTTTTAGTGTCCTAAAAACCAAGGGTCTGTTCTATGCTCACCTGGTTTACCTATTTGGTTGGTAGATTATTCTCAAGCCTCCCCAGGAAAGGGGGTGAAGGGGCTTGGGGAGATATTTTAGGGAAATGAACTCCAAGTGGTCCTTTTCCTGAAGCTTTGTCTAACTCACTTGGTGGTGGCAGCAGTACCCATCCAAGGACAAAGAAGGATTTGTACCTTGGGGAAGTTTTTAACCTAAGCTGGTAGAAATAAGCTTAGGGGGGTCTTTCATGTGTGTCCCCACATCTGTACTCTAGAGTTCAGAGTGGGGAGGGAACCTTGACACAGTACATGTAAAATCCCTCTTTGTCTCTGGTTACACACCCTCCCAGTACCTCTAAACCCTGTGATGTCATTCAGAGGTGTCCTACCAAGGTGCAGAGTTCCTGGTCTCTGGATGCCTGAAAACATGTTGGTGTGCAGTATTGTTAACAGAATGCAGATAGCACTATCTGTTAAATTGTAGGTGTCTTGGCATTTGGCCACCAAGCCTGTTATGCTTTTGCTGCTGTGCCAAGCTTCCAGCCTGTTTACAGGGAAAAGCTGAAAAGCAACCTGCTTGTGGGACTGTCTTGTCACCATCCCTAGCATGTACACAAGTTTTTTCCACAAATCAGGTATGTCACACATCTTTAAAGGGTTTACCATTATTATTAACTCCTTTGTCTTGACCCATAGATGAAGTAGCAAAAGACACAAGATTAACAGCCAATTTATGACAGACAGATTTTGTTCACACAGTTCGGCTTATTCAGTGTCCTATTCCATTTTCCAATCCCTTTGTGTATCATGGTAGGTGTTCAGACACAGATACATCTGTCTCTTTGGAGAAGGCTCTTAATTCAGGTATGGGTTTGGGGATTTGGCAAGGAAAGGGTGCACTACAACCATGCCTGCCTTCGGCCACTCCCTCTGGAATCCCTTACCCCACCCACTTGTGAAGTTTCCCAAATGCAAAGTTTTTCTTTCTCCTGCCTTGAAGAGACAGTTTTCTCTCTTACAAGCATAGCTGGTGTCATAAAAATGAAGGGAAGGGTAACAACCTTTCTGTACACAGTGCTATAAAATCCCTCGTGGCCAGAGGCAAAACCCTTTCTCCTGTAAAGGGTTAAGAAGCTAAGATAACCTCGCTGGCACCTGACCAAAATGACCAATGAGGAGAAAAGATACTTTCAAATCGGGGGGACAAAGGGTCTGTCTGTGTGATGCTTTTGCCAGGAACAGTTCAGGAATGCAGTCTCAGACCTTCTGTTAGTTAGTAAGTAATCTACCTAGAAATGCGTTAGATTTCCTTTTGTTTAATGGCTGGTAAAATAAGCTGTGCTGAATGGAATGTATATTCCTGCTTTTGGGTCTTTTTGTAACTTAAGGTTTTGCTTAGAGGGATTCTCTATGTTTTGAATCTGATTACCCTGTAAGGTATTTACCATCCTGATTTTACAGAGGTGATTCTTTTACCTTTTCTTTAATTAAAATTCTTCTTTTAAGAACCTGATTGATTTTTCATTGTTCTTAAGATCCAAGGGTTTGGGTCTGTGTTCACCTGTACAAATCGGTGAGGATTTTTATCAAGCCTTCCCCAGGAAAGGGGGTGTAGGGCTTGGGGGGATATTTTGGGGGACGACGTCTCCAAGTGGGCTCTTTCCCTGTTCTTTGTTTAACATGCTTGGTTGTGGCAGCATATGGTTCAAGGACAAGGCAAAGTTTGTACCTTGGGAAGTTTTTAACCTAAGTTGGTAAGAATAAGCTTAGGGGGTCTTTCATGCAGGTCCCCACATCTGTACCCTAGAGTTCAGAGTGGGGAAGGAAGAACAACGGAGTGCTTTGGATTGGTAAGATCGCCTCGGTGACCCAACTCTCTGTTCCAAAAAGGTCAACTGGGAGGTCTCTCCCCTCCAGGAGATTTGACCCCCAGTTTTCCCTTAAAACCTGACCTACAGGTGAAGGCTCTGGCATTTCAGATGCAGATCCTTCACCCTCCTCCTGGGGAAATGCCTTCCTACAAAAGGTGGACAGACCCTCCTGTCCCCCCTCACCTTCTGTCTGGACTTCCCTCTCTGGGCTCCCCTTTGAGGTAGACACTCCTGTGTCCCCCAAAAGGGAAGGTGACCCTGATCCAGCTGTGGGCTCACAGTTACCAGTTATAACAGACCCTTCACTGGCCAGCACAATCCCCTGCCCCCATCTTTCACTCAGGTTGGGCTTGCTTTCAGCTACAGAGTCTTTGGGGTCTGTTCCCACCACAGCAGTCACCAGGACCCCAACTTCCATCTCTGGGATACATGTCTCTGTGCACCCCAGGGCAGGACCTGTCCCCTGCTGAACTACAACTTCCTGGCAGTCAGCAGCTGGGAAGGCCTCCCTGTTGAAGGTAGACCATCCCCCTCCCCCAGGGAGATGATCACAGGAGAGGAGCTGGCTCTATCCAGCCCTTCCTGCAGGGACCTGCCTTGAGCCCCAGGGCTACATGGCCCATTTTCCACTGCTACCCAGAAATTAAAGAGACACTCTCTTATTTCCCCAGCAGCACATGTGATTTTACCCTCTCCTCTGGGGCTTTCAGCACAAGATTCCTTCTTGCTTCTAACAAACCCTGGGGCAGATTCTGCCACATCAAAAAAATTATTCCCCAGTAGAAACGGTGAAAAATTGTGTGCCACTGCTGTGACAGTCAGTCCAGCCTGCAAATCACCAGTTTCCATGTGTACCTTAGCTAGCGGTGCAAGGACTTTGTAACCTCCCACCAATTCCAATTCTGCCATTTTTCCTGGTAACAAATCCTTCTCATAGATCAGGTCCTTCCTGACCACAGAAATCTCTGCACCAGTATGTCTTAAACCTTGGAGCGCTTTCCCATTAAGCTGAACAGCATGCATACGCTCCCTGCTTGGTTGTGTAGAAGGAACCTTTACAAATCCTGTGTGGAAAGAGGGAGTAGCCTGGGATACCCCTGTGCTCTGAGAAGCAGCAGCTTCATGTGTTACCTGGTGCCGGTTCCCACTCAGCCCAGGACATTTATTCCTCAGGTGCTCAGTGAACTTACAATGAGAGCACCTTCTGGGCTCCTCTGCTTGTGCAGGAGATGTGGGACGAGTAACAGGGGAATGGGGAGGTGAACGCCCAGCCTCCTTTTCCCCGGGGTAAAACGGTGATTCTGCTTTCCCCCAACCCTGTCCCCCTCGGCCAGTGGTTTATGTTTAATTGCAGCTTGTGACTGCTCATAAGAGTCTGCAAACCCAGCTAATTCACCCACTGCACCCACCTTTTTGTCCCACAAATACTGTTTTACATCATCCCTGCACATATTCAGGAACTGTTCCTGAGTAACTAAATCACACATTTCTTCCAAACTTGTAATGCCTTTTCCCCTCACCCACCTTGTCTAACAAATCCCTCATTTCATTTACATAGGCCACATTACTTAATCCAGATCTCCTCTTAAGACTCCTGAATTTTACCCTGTAGGTTTCAGGTGTAATCTGGAACTGTTTCAAAACCAGTTCCTTAAATTTACCATAGTTTGAAGCATCATCAACAGACATCCTATTGAATATGTCAAGAGCTCTCCCAGTCAATTTTGCAACCAAAGTGGTCATCTTTTGATCTTCAGGGATCGCATGGAGAGTGCACAATCTCTCAAAGGTGATGAAATATTTGGCAATATCATTGGATTCATCATACTGCGGGCATAACCGCTCCCATTTATGGATTTTTGGGGAAGTGGAGCCAGCTGCTGAAGGGTTCTGTCTCTTCCACTCCATTACAGCCAGTTCATGCTCCTGGGTTTCAATTTGGGCCTGTATTTCTCTGTCTTTAACTCCAGGGCTAGCTGCCTCTCTCTTTCCTTCTCCTCCTGGGCAGCTTTCTGGGCTTCAAGCTCTTTGTCTTTTAATTCCATGGCTCTTTTGTGAGCAGCTTCCTCCCTGACTGCCTCTGCCTCCATAGCCCTTCTGTGTGCAGCCTCCTCCCTGGCTGCAGCTGCTTCTTTGAGCCTCATTTGAAACTCACCGTCCTTTGCCTTTTCTTCCGCTTCTAGTCTGGCCAGCTCTAGTTTTACAGCTGTCTCACTGGTAGTCATTTTCCTGCTTTCTTGTACTTATTTCACTCACCTGGAATAAACAAACAGAAAATAACAAACCAGTAACCACTATGTCTGTTCTCCCTCCACCACACTTAAAACTCACTTAAAATCACAACCAGTGTCTCAGAGCAATCAGCTGTGCACAGATCCTGCCATCTACGCCACTGTGACAGGTTCAGTCACAGAGAGCCCCTTGGGACTGTCACCTGATGTGCTGAAACTACTTCTGAGCCCATTTTCTTTGATAGCTTGGGACTCCAGAACCCTGTCTTGTTGAGCAAGAGATGCTAGCCTGCTGCAACACAGAGCCAGGGTCTGGACCCAAAGCTGCAGACTTAACTGAAAATAGCTCAGCAAGTACTCCTGTCTCCAGCATCCAGACACCCAGCTTCCAATGGGATCCAAACCCCAAATAAATTCGTTTTACTATGTATAAAGCTTATACAGGATAAACTCATAAATTGTCTGCCCTCTATAACACTGATAGAGAGATATGCACAGGTGTTTGCGCCCCCAGGTATTAATCACTTACTCTGGGTTAATTAATAAACAAAAGTGATTTTATTAAGTATAAAAAGTAGGATTTAAGTGGTTAAGTAATAACAGACAAAACAAAGTAAGTTACCAAGCAAAATAAAACGAAACACGCAAGTCTAAGCCTAATACATTAAGAAACTGAATACAGGTAAATCTCACCCTCAGAGATGTTCCAAAAAGCTTCTTTCACAGACTAGATTCCTTCTTAGTCTGGCCCCAATCCTTTCCCCTGGTACAGTCCTTGTTAGTTGCAGCTCAGGTGGTAACTAGGGGATTTCTCATGACTGGCAGCCCCCTTTGTTCTGTTCCACCCCCTTTTATAGCTTTGGCACAAGGCACAAATCTTTTGTCTCTCTGGATCCCCAGCCCTCCTTCTAAATGGAAAAGCACCAGGTTTAAGATGGATTCCAATTCAAGTGACATGATCATATGTCACTGTAAGACCTTCTTCTTTATTACCTAGTAGCTGGAAGACAGGTACATAGGAAGACTTGCAGGTTAACAAACCCATTCACAGTTAATTGATTCTGAAGCACCCTTAATGGCTTCCACTTAACATGTTTACATCAGTAACACAAGTTTATATCTTATTCTCCTAACTCCAGACATAGAAATAATACATGCAAACAAATAGGATGAACAGACTCAGTACATCATAAGCTTTGTAATGATACCTTACAAGAGACCTTTTGCATGAAGCATATTCCAGTTACATCATATTCAGTCTTATAAACATATTTCCATAAAACATATGGAGTGCAATGTCACAGGGGGCATGCAGTCTCACTGCCACTGCTCTCACCCATTTCTGCCAGTGCCAAGCTGATCTGCTCTGCCTAGGTGGAGAAGTGTCTGTCCTTAGGGGTGCCATTTAAGGAAGGAATGGGGGACTGTCCTGGCCCCCTAGGATAGTAAAAATCTGGGGGGGGGGGCGGAATTTGTCTCTCAGCCGTCCCTTGCATCCTTTATCCAAAATACTCATTTGGCACTGAAGTTAAATAGGTTTTAAAAAAATCAGCCAAAACAGAGTTTTTCAAGGTGCGATTTAAAATCCCTTCCCCCAGGGCCATCCTTAGGATTTATGGGGCCCTACGCAGTATTATTAAACTGGTGACCACTGAAGGTGGACCCCAGATGGCACTGCTGACCTGGATTTTTAATATAAAAGGAGGCAACATAAATGTATCTTACCTCCCAAAAACAAACAATAACAAACATATATACAAACAAACAAAAAACACCTAGGCCCTCAAATCTTCATGCCTTCTTTACACATCAGAAGAAAATCTAACAAAGACAGTCTCAGTTATTGCCCTTTACAGATCACCTTTAAAAATGAAATTATCCTTTACATTCCCAATTCTCCAGAACCAAGGTAACTGCTGACTTTGTGGGGCTGAAAGACTGGATCTGGGTCTGAAAATTTGTCCATTTCCACCATTGCATAGACATATAGAACAGAGTGCTGGGAGCACAACAGAATAGATTAGGACAAGAGAAAGCTGATTAGGGGAAAGAAGCCCTCTAAAAAATCTTGTCTTTAAAATACCCACAGGGTTAGTTTAGTAGTCAAGATTTTTTAGGTCAAGTGAGATACAGTCCCATTTAAACAATCATGTAACATCCACATTTTACACTTCTTATACCTTTTTTTTTTTTTACACATAGTTGGGGCTCAAACTATGGCTCTGATCCTGATATTACTCTCTCAGGATCAATCGTGGATAATTTCCACCACCCACTTCCCTTTTGGGGAAGCAATAATTAAAAAGCTATTCAGGAACTCGCGTAGACTTTATGGTGGAAATTTAGGTCATTTGATCAAGAGGTTCCCAATATATGTCCTCCCCCTGCGTTATGATCTTCTTTTAATTTTCAAAGTACTCTAAAATCCACATCCACTGTCCAAAAATGTGGTTAATGCAGGTCTTGTTTACACTACAGTGCCTTTGCTGGTACAGCTATGCCACCTAGACTCACCTCTGCTTAGTACCCTCTTCAACTCAAGAGATGTGTTTCAGATTCCTGCTGGCACTGCTAATCTGACGTGCCTTTTCTGGCTTGTCAGATTGGGTTTATATCTGCTGGTGAACTACAGCACCACTCATTAGACTGCTTCCCAGGCTAGCGAACCAGCCACAGGCACCGACTCCATGGGTGCTGCGGTGCTGGAACACCCGCAGGAAAAAATTAGTGGGTGCTCCACACCCACCGGCAGCTGAGCTCTCCCTGACCCCACCCCCTCCCCCTCCCCCTCCTCGCTTCCTCCTCCCCCGAGCATGCTGCGTGCCCACTCCTCCCCTTCCCAGCGCTTCCTGCCCACCACCTAACAGCTGTTTGGCGGTGCTTAGGACTTTCTGGGAGGGAGGGGGAGGAGTGGGGATGCAGCGTGCTCAGGGGAGGAGGCAGTAAAGAGGTGGGGCAGTGGCAGGGACTTGGGGGAATAGGGTGGAATTGGGGCAGGGCGAGGGTGGTGCAGGGATGGGGTCAGGGGCGGGGGGAGGGTCAAGCACCCATGAAGCAGAGGGGAAGTTGGCGCCTATGGAACCACCTGTTCATTAATTTTATACCAGTCTAACTCCACTGATTTCATTGGGGTAGCTCCTCATTTACACTGCTACAAGTAAGGAGAGAATCAGGCATAGGCACTGACTCTGTGGGTGCTCCAGGGCTCAAGCACCCCTGGAAAAAAACAGTGGGGATGATCAACACCCGCCAGCCACAGCTGTTCATCTGGGCCACCATTCAGCTGTTGGACCCTCTCGGGGGAGAGGGTGGAGCGGTATCAGGAATAGGTGGAGTGAGGGTGGGGCCTCGAGGAAGGGGGCAGAGCAGGAACAGGAAGAGGCTGAGCGAGGGTGGGCCCTTGAGGGAGGGGGTAGAGTGGGGTGGGGCCTGGTGGCGGAGTGGGGGTGGAGCACCCACTGGAAAAAATAAAAGTCAGCACCTATGCTTCCAAATTCAGTATAGAGTCAGAAAAGCTCATCAAAATGATGACTTTTTCTCCAGGGATGGGGGGAACAATCTGATGACCCTGGCTCCTCAGGTTCCATCTTAAGGGGGAGGGTGTGTGATGGGATATACAAACCCCACATTGGACAACAAGGGGTTAAGGTAGCTGCCTCTGGGCTCAGCTAGCCCTGCCCCACCACATCTTCAAGAGATGCACAGATTGGGGGAGGAGTTAAAAGGGAGCAGAGCAGCTCACCCATGGGCAAGGCAGGGACAACAAAGTACCTTTACTGTACAGCTCCTGAGGAAAGGGCTGAAGTAAGGTGGGATCTTTCCATTCAAGAACTACCTAAAGGTGCCTATGACATTCTGAGGTGAAACCCAGACCAGTGAGGGGATGTGTCATCATCTGCCTTGCAACCTGGGGTGTCTCACCATACTTTTCTGCTGTAGCTCCCAACCTGGTCCCCTCACAAACAGCCAACCAGCATGCAGACCACACCCTGGATGTCTGTGGAAAGCTGCAGCATGCCAGCAACACTGACCCCAGCTGCCTTGGTTACTAGCTGCAGGGTCACCCCAACACATTCCCAGTCCCGAATTTTCCCTCAAAAGGTGTTTTCTGCACTGTTCAGCCCTCTCCTGGACAGTTCAGGTATTTTAGGTCTGTTGCCCTGGTAAGGGAATAATATCCAACAGTTTTCTACACAGCCTCATTTAACCACAACATTGGATTAGTTTTGATGAAAGAATAAAACAAGTTTATTTAACTACAAAGAGATAGATTTTAATGAGTACAAGTTTAAGGCATTAAAGTTAGAAATGGTTACAAGAGAAATAAATATAAAATGCTTCCTAGTACTATAACTTAACATACTAGACTTGGTTCATAGTGAAATCCCTTACCACATGTTCCCAGTAACATCACAGAGCATCACAGAGACTTGGTAGGATAATACGCATGACTGGTATTGGTATAGAAGGAGACTCAAGGAGCTTGGCTTGTTTAGCCTAACCAAAAGAAGGCTGAGGGGATAAATATCTCAGAGGGATAAATACCAGAGAGGGATAGGAATTATTTAAGCTCAGTACCAATGTGGACACAAGAACAAATGGATATAAACTGGCCATCAGGAAGTTTAGACTTGAAATTGGATGAAGGTTTCTAACCATCAAAGGAGTGAAGTTCTGGAACAGCCTTCCAAGGGAAGCAGTGGGGGCAAAAGACCTATCTGGCTTCAAGATTAAACTCGATAAGTTTATGGAGGAGATGGTATGATGGGATAACATGATTTTGGCAATTAACTGATCTTTAACTATTCATGGTAAATAGGCCCAATGGCCTGTGATGGGATGTTAGATGGGGCGGGATCTGAGTTATGACAGAAAATTCTTTCCTGGGTATCTGGCTGGTGAATCTTGCCCACATGCTCAGGGTTCAGCTGATCACCATATTTGGGGTCAGGAAGGAAATTTCCTCCAGGGCAGATTGGAAGAGGCCCTGGGGGTTTTTCGCCTTCCTCTGTAGCGTGGGGCACAGGTCATTTCCTGGAGGATTCTCTGCACCTTGAAGTCTTTAGACCATGATTTGAGGCCTTCAGTAGCTCAGACATAGGTGAAAGGTTTATCGCAGGAATGGGTGGGTGAGATTCAGTGGCCTGCGTTGTGCAGGAGGTCAGACTAGATGATCATCATGGTCCTTTCTGACCTTAATATCTATGAGTCCATGAGTCTATGAGAAGGGTACACCTTGCTCAGGAAGGACAGGCAGGGGAAAAAAGTAGGAGCTGTTCCTTATATATTACAAATCTATACACTTGGACTGAGGTTAAGATGGGAATAGGAAATAGACTTGATGAAAGTCTCGGGGTAAGGATAAAAGGGTTAAAAAACAAGGGCGATGTCCTGGTAAGGGTCTTCAATAGACCACCTAACCAGGAACAAGAGGTGAATGAGGCTTTTTATAAACAACTAACAAAATCCTCCAAAGCACAGGACTTGGTGGTAATGGGGGACTTCAACTACCTAGACATCTGTTGGGAATATAATGCAGCAGGACACAGATTATCCAACAAGTTCTTGGACTGTAAACTCAGGAAGTTGGTAGGTAAGATCCCATGGGTAGAAAGTCTAAGGGGAAAAACAGTTCAAGAGAGTTTTTCAGAGACATTATTAAGGGCACAAGAGCAAACTATCCCACTGAGTAGGAAAGATAGGAAGTATGGCAAGAGACCCCCCCCCCGGGCTTAACCAGGAGATCTTCAATCATCTGAAACTCAGAAAAGAAGAAGTGGAACTTAGGTCAAATTACAAAGGATGACTATAAACAAATAACACAAGTATGTAGGGACAAAATTAGAAAGACCAAGGCACAAAACGAGATTCAACTAGCTAGAGACATAAAGGGTAACAAGAAAACATTCTACAAATATTATTATTATCAGAAGCAAGAGCTAGACCAAGGACAGGGTAGGCCAATTACTCAATGAGGCGGAAAAAACAATAACAGCAAATGTGGAAAAGGCAGAAGTGCTAAATGCCTTTTTTGTTTCAGTTTTCACCAAAAAGGTCAGTAGTAATTGGATATCTTACCTAGTGAATGACAGTGAAAATTAGATAGGATCAGAGGCTAAGATAGGGAAAGAACAAGTTAAAAATTACTCAGATAAGTTAGATGTCTTCAAGTCACCAGGGCCTGATGAAACACACCCTAGAATACTCACAGAGCTGACTGAGAAGATATCTGAGCCATTAGTGATTACATTAGAAAAGTCATGGAAGATGGGAGAGATTCCAGAGGACTAGAAAGGGACAAATACAGTGCCAATCTTAAAAAGGAAAATAAGGACAACCCAGGGAATTACAGACCAGTCTGCTTAACTTCAGCACCTGGAAAGATAATGGAGCAAATAATTAAGCAATCAATTTGCAAATACCTAGAAGATAATAAGGTGATAAGTAACAGTCAGCATGGATTTGTCAAGAACAAATCAAATGAAACCAACCTAATAGCTTTGACAGGTTAAGAAGTCTTGTGGATGGGGGCAAGCAGTAGATGTGGTACATCTTGACTTTAGTAAGGCTTTTGATACTGTCTTATATGACCTTCTCATAAGCAAACTAGGGAAATACAACATAGATGGAGCTACTATAAGGTGGGTGCATAATTTGTTTGAAAACCATTCTCAGACAGTAGATATCAGTTCTTCACAGTCAGACTGGAAAGGCATATCGAGTGGATCAGTTCTGTTCAATATCTTCATCAATGATTTAGGTAAAGGCATAGAGAGTACACTCATAAAGTTTTCAGATGATACCAAACTGAAAGGGGTTCCAAGTTCTTTGGGAGGATAGGATTAAAATACAAAATGATCTGGACAAACTGGAGAAATGAGCTGAAATAAATAAAACAAATAAGGACAAATGCAAACTACTCCATTTAGGAGGGAACAATCAGTTGCACAGATATAACATGGGAAATGACTGCCTAGGAAGGAGTACTGTAGAAAAGAATCTGGGGGTCACAGGAAATCACAAGCTAAATGTGAATCAATAGTTTAACACTGTTGAAAATAAAGCAAACATAATTCTGGGATACAATAGCGGGAGTGTTGTAAGCAAGAAACAAGAAGTAATTCTTCTGCTCTATTCCACACTGATTAGGCCTCAGCTGGAGTATTGTGTTCAGTTCTGGGCACCACATTTCCGGAAAGATGTGGACAAATGGGAGAAAGTCCAGAGAAGAGCAACAAAAATAAGTAAAGGTCTAGAAAACATCATCTCTGAGGGAATATTGAAAAAATTGGGTTTGTTTAGTCTGGAGAAGAGACGACTGAGAGGGGACATGATAACAGTTTTCAAGTACATAAAAGGTTGTCATAAGAAGTAGGATACCAAGCTGGGAGGGGTTCCAAGCGCTTTGGAGGATAGGATTAAAATCCAAAAACATCTGGAAAATCTGGAGAAATGGTCTGAGGTAAATAGGACAAATAAGGAGAAATGCAAATCATAGAATCATAGAATATTAGGGTTGGAAGTGACCTCAGGAGGTCATCTAGTCCAACCCCCTGCTCAAAGTAGGACCAACACCAACTAAATCATCCTAGCCAAGGCTTTTTCAAGCCGGGCCTTAAAAACTTCTAAGGATGGAGATCCCACCACCTCCCTAGGTAACACATTCCAGTGCTTCACCACCCTCCTAATGAAATAGTGATTCTTAATATCTAACCTAGACCTCTCCCTCTGCAACTTGAGACCATTGCTTCTTGTTCTGTCTTCTGCCACCACTGAGAACAGCCTAGCTCCATCCTCTCTGGAACCCCATTTCAGGTAACTGAAGGCTGCTATCAAATCCCCCCTCACTCTTCTCTTCTGCAGACTAAATAACCCCAGTTCCCTCAGCCTCTCCTTGTAAGTCATGTGCCCCAGCCCCCTAATCATTTTCGTTGCTCTCTGCTGGACTCTCTCCAATTTGTCCACATCCCTTTTGTAGTGGGGGAACCAAAACTGGACGCAATACCCCAGGTGTGGCCTTACCAGTGCCGAATAGAGGGGAATAATCACTTCCCTTGATCTGCTGGCAATGCTCCTACTAATACAGCCCAATATGCCATTGGCCTTCTTGGCAACAAGGGCACACTGCTGACTCATATCCAGCTTCTCATCCACTCTAATCCTCAGGGCCTTTTCTGCAGAACTGCTGCTTAGCCAGTCAGTCCACAGCCTGTAGCAGTGCATGGGATTCTTCCTTCCTAAGTGCAGAACTCTGCACTTGTTCTTGTTGAAACTCATCAGATTTCTTCTGGCACAATACTCCAATTTGTCTAGGTCACTCTGGACCCTATCCCTACCCTCCATCTACCCTACCTCTCCCCGCAGCTTACTGTCATCTGCGAACTTACTGAGGGTGCAATTCATCCCATCATCCAGATCATTAATAAAGATGTTGAAGAAAACCGGTACCAGGAGCGACCCCTGGGGCATTCCGCTTGATACCGGCTGCCAACTAGACATCGAGCCGTTGATCACTACCCATTGTGCCCGATAATCTAGTCAGCTTTCTATCCACCTTATAGTCCATTCATCCAATCCATACTTTTTTAACTTGCTGGCAAGAATACTGTGGGAGACCGTACCGAAAGCTTTGCTAAAGTCAAGGAATGCCTGAGAAATACTTTTATACTCCTCCTTGGTCATTTGTCGAATCTTCCACTTCTTCTATGCTTCCTTTTTGAGTTTAAGCTCACCGAAGATTTCACTGTTAAGGCAATCTGGTCGCCTGCCATATTTGCTATTCTTTTTGTACTTAGGAATGATTTGTTCCTGCCCCTCAATAAGCTCTCCTGTACTCCTTGCCCCATCCTATTAGCCTCCCAGGGGATCCTGCCCATGAGTTCCCTAACAGAGTCTAAGTCTGCTTTTCTGAAGTCTAGGGTCCATATTTTGCTACTCTCCTTTCTTTCTTGTTTCAGGATCCTAAACTGAACCATCTCATGGTCACTGCTTCTTCGGTTGTCACCCATTTGTACTTCCCCTACCAATTCTTTTCTGTTTTTAAGCAGTAGGTCAAAAGGAGCATGGTCCCTAGTCAGTTCCTCCAGCACTTGTACCAGGAAGTTGTCCCCAACACTCTCCAAAAACTTCCTGGTTTGTCTGTGCACTGCTGTATTGCTCTCCCAGCAGATGTCAGGGTGATTGAAGTCCCCCATTAGAACCAGAGCCCATGATCTGGAGACTTCAGTTAGTTGTCCAAAGAAAATCTCATCTACCTCATCCTTCTGATCCAGTGGTCTATACCATACACTCACCACGACATCACCCTTGTTGCTCTCGCATCTAAACTTAACCCTGTTGAGAGTCTTCGGGTTTTCTCCAGTTTCAAACTGGAGCTCTAAGCAATCATACCACTCTCTTACATACAATGCAACTCCTCCACCTTTCCTCCCATACCTGTCCTTCCTGAACAGTTTATACCCATCCATGACAGTGCTCCAGTCATGTGAACAGCCCCACCAAGTTTCTGTTATTCCAATCACATCATAGTTCCTTGACTGTGCCAGGACTTCCAATTCTTCCTAATTGTTTTCCAGGCTTCTTGCTTTCATGTACATGCACCTAAGAAAACTAGCTGATTGCCCTACTTTCTCAGTATGAATCAAAAGGCTTCCTGTCTTGCACCCTCTTCCTTGTGTTTCCAGTATCCCACTCCCCCACTTACCTCTGGGATTAGGTCACCATCCCCTGGTGAACCTAGTTTAAAGCCCTCCTCACTAGGTTAGCAAGCCTGCCTGTGAAGATGCTCTTTCCTCTCTTCGTTAGGTGGATCCCATCTCTTCCTAGTAATCCTTCTTCCTGGAACAACATCCCCTGGTCAAAAAATCCCAACCCTCTCTCCGACACCACCTGAGTAACCATGCATTCACCTCCACAATTCAATGGTCCCTACCTGGGCCTTTACCTTCAACAGGGAGGATGGATGAGAACATGACTTGAGCCTTAAACTCCTTTATCCTTCTTCCCAGAGCAGTAGTCTGCAGTGATCCGCTCAAGGACATTCTTGGCAGTGTCAAATACTCTTCCCCTACTAAGATTCTTTGATTGCTGACCAAATTTCAGGTCAGGATCTCTCCCAAAATCATATGGCTGCTTCCTTTGTCTTCTTAGGTGAAAAAGGAAGAGAGATTGATGCAGAGAGATACCTGGCGTGTTTTTGCCCCTCACTTTATAGTCCAGTCACCCTGTGAAGTGCATTTTCCTGTGGGTTCCCCCTCGGTAAAGTTCATTCCTGCTGTGAGATTGGAGTCATGAAGTCTCATGGTGAAAGAGGTTTTACGCTGTTGTTTTCTAAAATGCAGACCTATTTGTTCCTGCCCCCTTCCTTGCCAAAGAATGAGCACTTGACAGGTGATTTGCCCATCAACTCGGATGACAGCTGGCTAGAGGTGTCAGCTTGTCTTTTGCCTTTGAGAAACAGGTTTATCCACACCCCAGACTTGTCTGGTAATCACATTTCAGTCACAATTTCAGTTTGTTCATAACGCTACACATAATGTTGCTACATACATTTCACCATGATATTATTGACCGGTGAGTTATTATTTTCAAATAATACTTCACAAGGCATATTTTGTACAGAGATTATTACGGTAATGTGCAAGTTGTGAATAAAAGGGTGCATTTGGTCACAGTCCCTCCCTGAGGGAAGGGAGGACCTGCTTCTGATGGACCCTGAGAGGGAGGCATTTCCTCTTCGCACATCCTAACCCAGTTTGTTTGTATTGATTCCCTGTTTGGTTTATGGACTGGCCCTGAATTGGAGCAAGACTGGGAACTAACCTGGCCACAGGGCCAAGGGATGGGAGGAGGCAGCCACCACCTCAAGAGGGAGAAAGCTACCACATCACACCCATGAAGGTGGGTGAGCAGAGCCCCTCCATGCAGAATGGTGGGAATTGGCCCAGGGAGGGGAGACTTAAGGTGCTCCTGGGTGTCAGATCCCTTTGTCACCTCACATGGCCCTGGGCTGCAGCCTGGTGCAGTGGGAGGGCCCAGATTCCCCAACCAAATCCCCTCTGCAGGTCAAAGGGCCTAAGCCCTGACCACTAGGCAATGCTCCCCAAAAGCAATGACCATTACAATCCATAACATGTGTGTCCATGTCTATGATTTACACATGAATCAATGCAAAATGTGTCGGTCTTTGCCAGCTGAATTGAGTATCTCTCAACCTCAACATTTGCTCCACTGTTAGTGCTCTGCTTCTCTAGGGCCTCACAACAGAACCTTATGTGCAATGTTTTATGAATGCAATGACTTCAAACAGAGGTTTTAACTCCTCCAAATCCAGTGTTAGTAGCACCAATTCTTCACCATTACAGTTAACCATAACCTTGTACTGTGCCTCAGTTCAACAGTATTTGCTTCAGAAAGATATTTTTCTCCAAGAAGGCATTTGGTCAGATCAGCTAATCAGATGCATGCCTCCAGCATCTGTTCTCTTTCACATTATCACTATGTTAATCTCTAGTAGTCAGGTCCACCAGGTTGCCTTTTCCATGCCAATCTGGCCAGGCTGTTGGTTCTCTTAAAGCCTGAATTTCAATGTTGGTATATGCCATGCATGACCCTGTGCAAGTCAGTCATGGATTCTGTCCACACCTGTGCTTCCAGCTGAAGAGGTATGAACAGAAAATTCTTTACCCTTGATTCAATTAACAAACCCCAGAGGTTTGGATGCAACATAGGGATTACTTTGGAATCTTTCCAGTGCATATGACACTACACTATATGACTGGTCACTGGCATGAGAGAGCACATGCCAGTGTCTGGCTGAATTTGTCTCACTTTACCCCAATATGCTTCTCTCTTGATACGGAGAACTTCAAAAACTGTGACATAAGGCCACAAGGGGCCATTCTGGTCATTCAGTTTGACCTGTGCAGCACAGGGCAGAGAATGTTACCCAGGGACACCTGCATCTAGCCCAGCACTTCTGGTTGAGTTAGTGCACATCTTCCTGAAAGAGACGTCCAGTCTCACTTTTCAGACTCCAAGGGATGGAGAATCCACCTCATTGCTATGTAAGTTGGTCCCAAGGTTCATTAGTCATTGGATTCTTTGACCATGGGATGGTGTTCCAAGAAGGAGGAGTGCTAGGCAGAGACGGGCTCCACCTAACGAAGAGAGGGAAGAGCATCTTCGCAAGCAGGCTGGCAAACCTAGTGAGGAGGGCTTTAAACAAGGTTCACCGGGGGAAGGAGACCAAAGCCCTGAGGTAAGTGGGGAAGTGAGACACCAGGAGGAAGGACAAGCAGGAAAGCACAAGAGGGGGATGATCTGCGAGTTATCTTAAGTGCCTATACACAAATGAAAGAAGCCTGGGAAACAAGCAGGGAGAAATGGAAGTCCTGGCACAGTCAAGGAATTATGACATGATTGGAATAACATAGACTTGGTGGGATAGCTCACATGACTGGAGTACTGTCATGGATGGATATAAACTGTTCAGGAAGGACAGGCAGGGCAGAAAAGGTGGGGGATTTGCATTGTATGTAAGAGAGCAGTATGACTGCTCAGAGCTTCTGTATGAAACTGCAGAAAAACCTGAGAGTCTCTGGATTAAGTTTAGAAGTGTGAGCAACAAGGGTGATGTCATGGTGGGAGTCTGCTGTAGACCACCGGACCAGGGGGATGAGGTGGACGAGGCTTTCTTCTGGCAACTAACAGAAGTTACTAGATCATGGGCCCTGGTTCTCATGGGAGACTTCAATCACCCTTTGATATCTGCTGGGAGAGCAATACAGCGGTGCACAGACAATCTAGGAAGTTTTTGGAAAGTGTAGGGGACAATTTCCTGGTGCAAGTACTGGAGGAACCAACTAGGGGCAGAGCTCTTCTTGACCTGCTGCTCACAAACCATGAAGAATAAGTAGGGGAAGCAAAAGTGGATGGGAACCTGGGAGGCAATGGCATGAGATGGTCGAGTTCAGGATTCTGACACAAGGAAGAAAGGAGAGCAGCAGAATACAGACCCTGGACTTCAGAAAAGCAGTCTTTGACTCCCTCAGGAAACTGATGGGCAAGATTCCCTGGCAGAATAACATGCTGGGGAAAGTAGTCCAGGAGAGCTGGCTGTATTTTAAAAAATCCTTATTGAGGTTGCAGGAACAAATCATCCCTAAGTGCAAAAAGAATAGCAAATATGGCAGGCGACCAGATTGCCTTAACAGTGAAATCTTCGGTGAGCTTAAACTCAAAAAGGAAGCATAGAAGAAGTGGAAGATTTGACAAATGACCAGGGAGGAGTATAAAAATATTGCTCAGGAATGCAGGAGTGAAATCAGGAAGGCCAAATCACACTTGGAGTTGCAGCTCGCAAGTTAAGAGTAACAATAAGGGTTTCTTCAGGTATGTTAGCAACAAAAAGAAAGCCAAGGAAAGTGTGGGCCTCTTACTGAATGAGGGAGGCAACCTAGTGACAGAGGATGTGGAAAAAGCTAATGTGCTCAATGCTTTTTTTGCCTCTGTCTTCACAAACAACGCCAGCTCCCAGACTGCTGCACTGGGCAGCACAGCATGGAGAGGAGGTGACCAGCCCTCTGTAGAGAAAGAAGTGGTTCAGGACTATTTAGAAAAGCTGGACGAGCACAAGTCCATGGGGCTGGGTGCGCTGCATCTGAGAGTGCTAAAGGAGTTGGCGGATGTGATTGCAGAGCCATTGGCCATTATCTTTGAAAACTCATGGCGATCTGGGGAGGTCCTGGAAGACTGGAAAAAGGCTAATGTAGTGCCCATCTTTAAAAAAGGGAAAGAGGATCTGGGGAACTACAGGCCCGTCAGCCTCACCTCAGTCCCTGGAAAAATCACGGAGCAGGTCCTCAAGGAATCAATTCTGAAGCACTTGGAGGAGAGGAAAGTGATCAGGAAGGAGGCAGCATGGATTCACCAAGGGCAAGTCATGCCTGACTAACCTAATTGCCTTCTATGATGAGATAACTGACTCGGTGGATGAGGGAAAAGCAGTAATTGTGTTATTCCTTGACTTTAGCAAAGCTTTTGATAACAGTCTCCCACAGTATTCTTGCCAGCATGTTAAAGAAGTATGGGCTGGATGAAAGGACTATAAGGTAGATAGAAAGCTGGCTAGATCATCAGGCTCAACGGGTAGTGATGAATGGCTCCATGTCTAGTTGGCAGCCGGTATCAAGCAGAGTGCCCCAAGGGTCAGTCCTGGGGCCGGTTTTGTTCAATATTTTCATTAATGATCTGGAGGATGGCGTGGACTGCACCCTCAGCAAGTTTGCAGATGACACTAAACTGGGAGGAGTGGTAGATACGCTGGAGGGTAGGGATAGGATACAGAGGGACCTAGACAAATTAGAGGATTGGGCCAAAAGAAATCTGATGAGGTTCAACAAGGACAAGTGCAGAGTCCTGCACGTAGGATGGAAGAATCCAGGAAGAATGCAAGAAGTGCACTGCTACAGACTAGGGACCGAATGGCTCGGCAGCAGTTCTGCAGAAAAGGACCTAGGGGTTACAGTGGATGAGAAGCTGGATATGAGTCAACAGTGTGCCCTTGTTGCCAAGAAGGCTAACGGCATTTGGGGCTGTATAGGTAGGTGCATTGCCAGCAGATCGAGGGACGTCATCGTTCCCCTCTATTCAACATTGGTGAGGCCTTATCTGGAGTACTGTGTCCAGTTTTGGGCCCCACACTCCAAGATGTGGAAAAATTGGAAAGAGTCCAGCAGAGGGCTACAAAAATGATTAGGGGGCTGGAGCACATGACTTATGAGGAGAGGCTGAGGGAACTGGGATTGTTTAGTCTGCAGAAGAGAAGAATGAGGGGGGATTTGATAGCTGCTTTCAGCTACCTGAAGGGGGATTCCAAAGGGGATGGATCTAGACTGTTCTCAGTGGTAGCAGATGACAGAACGAGGAGTAATGGTCTCTAGTTGCAGTGGGGGAGGTTTAGGTTGGATGTTAGGAAAAACTTTTTCACTAGGAGGTTGGTGAGGCACTGGAATGGGTTACCTAGGAAGGTGGTGGAATCTCCTTCCTTAGAGGTTTTCAAGGTCAGGCTTGACAAAGCCCTGGCTGGGATGATTTAGTTGGGGATTGGTCCTGCTTTGAGCAGGGGGTTGGACTAGATGGCCTCCTGATATTCTATGATTCTATGATTAGTCTCCCTCTTAAAAATCTGCACCTGATTCACAGTTGAATTTTTCTAGCGTCATCTTCCAGCCACAGAATCTTGTTATAACCTTCTTCACGGATTTAAACACCCTCTATGATTAAATATATTCTCCCTGTGTAGGTATTTATAGACTGTGATAAAGCCACATCTCATATTTTAACCTTCTTTACTTACTATTATTCCACCTGTCAAACAAATCATATGGCAGTAGATGTCCAAGATTTCACAGCTCTCTTGCATTTTTCAAAAGAAGTATTTTATTCTTAGGATAAAATCTGCGTAGAACCCAGTAGGATGCAATGGATATTGTTGCTTGCAAAACAATCTTTTACTATGTCTCTGGGTTTTCATAGAATCCAAGGGAGTCTGGCGTTCAAATACTCATGAACTCCTTCCTGTGCTTCAAGCCGCAGGTGAAACTTGCCAGGGCACCACAGCTTTGTCTTTAGTGTTCTTCAGTGTCTTCCAATTAGTTAGTCACTTCAAAATTCACATGCCAACTGCTGGCAGAATTTCTTTGGCCTATGTGGATATATGGAAGTCTTCTTCCATCATCTCTGATCCCAGCATATCATCATCACTCTGCAGATGTCAACTGTAAAAAGTAAGCATTAACTTCACCGAGTTAAGGCCATCTCCCTGAGCAATCTCATTCCAGCAACAGAAAACTATTCCAGCTTCCTGCTATAGTCTAGTGCAATAAGATATGTGTGCAGGGAGCATTTTCTAAAGCTGACAGCTTTGGTCTAACTTGCTCCCATTGAACTCAGTGGAGATTTTACCACTGCCTGCCATGGGAGCAATTAGGTCATCGTTGAGTGCTTCTGCATACCCCACTCTTAATTTTTCATATCAGCCTCTTGAAGATGATTCATTCTAAATCTGACCAATCCAAGAAGGCTATGACGGGATCCCCAGGCTACAACCTGGAACTGGGGTACTGCTGTGCCCCTTTAATTCTCCAGCCTGGGCTGTCTCTCACAATGCTTTGCTAGTGACAAGCAACAAACCCGTCCACAGGCACTGTTATACTTAGCACAACAGCATGTGGAGCCCCACACCCAGCTAAATTGCATGAATTCTTCCTAAGCCTCTCACAAATCTCACAGAGAAAGTCACCAGCAAATCTCACAAGCCCCTAGCCTTGCACCTCAGAGGTATACCATCTTGCCCTGTCAGAAGCCTGACCAATGTAAGTTTATTATCTAGTCCGCCCCCACCCCTCGGTGTGGAGAGGACACACACTAGCCTTTGTAACCTGAGTTGAGATTTCCCAAGCACCTCAACCAAAACACACTGTTTTAGGTAAAATATAAAACAGATTTATTAACTACAGAAAGATAGCATAGCTAGATCGACTTACTGCGGTGTCTTCACGGTGGTGAGTCGACTGCTGCCACTCCCCCGTCAACTCCGCTTGCACCTCTCATGGTGCTGGAGTTCCGGAGTCGACGGGAGAGCGGTCGGGGATTGATTTATCGTGTCTAGACTAGACGCAATAAATCGACCCCCGATATATTGATTGCTACCCGCCGATCTAGTGGGTAGTGTAGACCTACCCATAGATTTTAATTATTATAAGTAGTAGGCATAAAAGGTCAGAGACAATTACCAAAGAAAATAAAAAAGGTAAACACAGACTAAATCTTAAACCTTATTACACTAAGCAATATTTGAATCAAGCTGTTTTTTCACCTCACTGGATGTTGCAGGTAGGTTATAGTTCTTAATACACAGGCTTCTCCTTTAAGCCTGGGACAAGTATCCTCAGTTCAAGTCTTTTCCAAACTTTCTTGTTGCTTCCAGCATAGGTGCGGGAGGGGAAAGGTCAAAGCATGATGCCACTATCTCCTGTTTTTATCCTCAGTCCATGTGCCTGGAATACACCCAGACATGTTCTGGTGGGCTTTGCTGAGTCACAGAGTTGAGCAATCCCCCATTGTGTGATGCTTGTGCAAATCTCTTACAGCATTGTAAATTCCTTGTTCACAACTCCCCTACTGACCAATGGTCATTTAACACCTGCCTGGGTGTGGATCACCTTCTTTGTTGTTACTGGAGAAGAAGCAGTGGGAGAGTCTCAAACTTAGAACATATTTCAGTAACAACCATACAGCAAAATTTCATAACTTCATACACACTAACTATATGCATATTTGGACAGAACAATGGGTTTCAGCAGATCATGACCTTTCATATAATATCTTACATGGCATGCTTTTTATGAAATATATCATAATTATATGACAGGGGCGAATATGGGAGTTCCTAGGTGCTACTTCGAGGTACAGAGTGCCACAGAGGCATCTCATGGTGTGATTTTAAATTATGTCTCATAGTCACTGGCTGCTACAGAAAAAGGAGTAGGTGACATGGTGTTCAGAGATCACTGGGAACCAGGGAGACTGACTGAGCTCTTTTTTTTTTCAGTATCTGATCTCTAACTTACCAGCGCTGCATAACATGACAATAACTGGTTCTAACTGGCTCACACCCAAGCCCCCTAAAGGTACATTTCCCCACATCTTCCTTCCCCAGCCAAACAGAGCAACAATAACAATTAACAGTCAACCTTAAGATCAAACAGAATTTCAAATATTTATAACCATCCTACTAACTAAATTAACTACCTGTATTCTTAGTCTCTGGGTGTCCTGTGCTGTCATGTGGGTCTGTGGTTCTCCCCTGAGACATCAGCATCATTGCTTTCAGGTAGCAGGAAGGCTATTAGCTCTGGTTATGCCATGTCCTGTGGCTCAGCTGTCTCAACTTGCTGTGGTTTCCTATTTCATCCAAGTCAACAGGGTGCTGCCCAACAATGCCTAGAACATTCCCTGAAATTTTGGAATCAATTGACTGCACGGTTCAAAAGTTATCATGTTATAGACAAACTGATGGACAAACAGAAATGCCATTGAACTGTGCAGAAGGCCTTGCCAATTGGCTAGTTACTCATCCAGGTGCCAATTCTCTCAGATACTAATATTTCAGTGTTGCCAGTGCTTGTGATTTTATTATGAGTATCAGAGTATTTGGTGTGTTTTTTCTTAAAGCCTCAGCTCCTGGAGTCATGTTAGAACCTCAGCTTTCATTTAAAAACAAAAAAGTAAAAAAACATGGAAAATGTGACCAAAGTATGATAAAAAGCCTCAAAACCAGAGGGCAACGAAAAGAACCCAAAATGTATTACTTTTAAAAATCTCATGACTTTGGGGGCTTGACTCATGATTTTAGCCTCTGTGGTACTAGCAATACTGTATGTGCCTAATTTTAAGCACCTGAATAGTACTACCGGCTTCTTGAACCCCCAGGGAGTGTCAGAATATCCCCCCAGAGTGAGTAACAGAAACCCGGGGATGTAGTGCTTTTATGTAGGAAAGAACTGGTGAATGCATCATTGGCTGTTCAAGTAGCTCTGTGGAAGGGTCAGTGTCCTCCCTGCTCCTGATTTTGCTCGGGACCCACACGATTTTCTGCCGGAAGCCTCCACCACAGCATGTCCACG
This sequence comes from Natator depressus, assembly GCF_965152275.1. NCBI lineage: Eukaryota > Metazoa > Chordata > Testudines > Cheloniidae > Natator > Natator depressus. The sequence continues at coordinate 39,837,024 of NC_134241.1, read as the reverse complement.
CCTCATAGCACCTCAGCTACTTTCTCAAGAAGTGTTGTAAGTACTGGTTCTTTCTATTTGTCATTTCCATCCCTTTGACCCCTATGTACAACTGTTACTGGTGATAATTTATCATAAAATAAGGTGCAAAAGCCTTCCACAGATGGGTAAGACAAAATGAAAACAGCATTAAATTAAGCTTGGATCTTGCATGTGCTGATCAAATGGAGTAAGGTGAGGTCTTTCTCACTGGAGTTCGTGCCCATGTAGACATACACCAGCCAATCAGTGCCTGCGAGAATCATTGCCCCTCACACCCCATAAGGGATGGTGAGCCAGTGGCCACCCAGCAATCATACTAGCTGGGGATCTATGCAGATAGGGTGTTTGAGACAATTACATTTGAGACAAAGTCTTAAGGTCAGAAGGGACCATCATGATCATCTAGTCTGACCTCCTGCACATTGCAGGCCACAGAACCTCACCCACCCACCCACTCCTATGATAGACCCCTGACCTGTGGCTGAGTTACTGAAGTCCTCAAATCATGATTTAAAGACTTCAAGTTACAGGGAATCCATCATTTACACTCATTTAAACCTGCACGTGATCCATGACCCATGCTGCAGAGGAAGGCAAAAAACCCCAGGGTCTTTGCCAATCTGACCCGGGGAAAAATTCCTTCCTCACCCCAAATATGGCGATCAGTTAGACCCTGAGCATGTGCGCAAGACTCAGCAGCCAGACACCTGGGAAAGAATTGTCTGTAGTAACTCATTCATGATAGGGTCATACTGTTTCCTCAGGCTGTCACTCTGGAATCAGAGTGAAAAGCTGAGTGTACCACTCACCCCTTTTCTGGTGCTCCTGTCCTCACTCATCAGAGGCACTGTCCTGGGCAATCTGAGCCCGACCTAGTCCCACCACCAGCTTTTCTAAAGAGGGAACCGTGGGCTAAGGCCAGATGAGTGATTTTCAGTACCCAGTTTGAGACACCTCAAGACAGCCTGATTGCTGAGCACTTACCTTCTGAACATCAGGTGCCTGGACCGTATCTCAGGCCGGGCACCCAAGCCCAAAATATCTAAAATCCCTAGGGCACAGCTACACTAGAGAGTTCACAGCAGCACAACCGCACCATTGCACGTGCTCTAGTGTAGCTGCTCTACACTAGCTCTCCCGCCAACATAGCACTGTCCACACTGGCGCTTCTGTCAGTGTAACTTTATGTCTATCAGGGGGCAGTTTATTCACACCCCTGAGTGACACAAGCTCTGCTGACATAGGCTGTAGTGTAGACATAGCCTAAATTACTTCTGAAAAGGTCGTCATACTAGGGTTCTGTGTTTGTGTCCCTGTGTTTGTGTGCACGTGCGCTTGTGTGCAGCTAGTGTGCAGGTATGTGTCCATGGGGTGATCGCTGGGTGTTTATGGGTGTGAATGTCTCAGGGTGTGTCTGTGTTTGAATGGCAGGGAGGGAAGCTGTATCTGAATGAGTGGGTATGAACAGGTTTGAGTGCCTGTGGCCAAGTGATCAGAGAGGTTCAGGTGAAGCTGCCTGACCTACAAACAAAGGGACTCAATGCCTGTTTTTCTTCAATGAGTGCCCTTGGAATTGGAAGAAGATTCTCCATTTAAATCCATTGGAGCCATCTGGCTGACTGTGCAATGAGAAGGGGCTCAAGGAGGCTGGGGCGCAGTGGGTGAGGGGGTGAAGGGCCCTGCCAGGCCTGTGGAGAACATGCACATTCTTACTGCTCCTTAGGGAGGCCAGGAGCAGCACTGAGGGGGCCTGAGGCAGTGGGGTCCTGAATCACATGATCTACCTAATGTTGTCACTTGCCCTTGCTGGCAGAACAGATAAGGTGCTGTCAGTGCCTATGCACAGGGCAGTGTCGCCTCCTGCCACTGGCTATTCATTTCTATTGGACACAGCCCTCTCCAGGTGCCCTGGGCCCTAGACACTCGGGTGAGTGCCATGTGTCCAGGTGTGGGGGCTGGGAGGCTGAGCTGCAGGCACCCTCCTTCCACCGCAGATTCATGTAGGTTACCTTTTTCATTTCTTCTCCTGGAGTGTGACATTTAAAAATGTGTAATTTTGTTTATCCCTGGCAAGCTGTGAATGGCTCTCCGGGCTGCCTGCACCTCCTGCACCGCTGTATAAATTACCCTGACAACCCCTTATTACAAAGGAAAAATAAGTTAATGGAAAACCAAAGTAGAAATAGAAGCATAAAAATCCCAAGGTGCCAAAATCAGCAGAATTGCCCCCATGTGTCAGTAATCTCCAGTATTTAATTAAGCAGGTATTGATTGTATGGTGGGAATGGCATGTTTACACTATTTGTTTTGTAGTAAAGAAATATTGATATGATCTTGAATATGATCCTGGCATAGACAGCTCAGTAGGGCAGCACTGCGAGAGGAGGGGCACATATTCCTTGTCTGATGGAGCCACCCCACCCAGTAAGCCTAGGACCGGGGGGTGGTACATTTCTTCCTGCTAAGAAGCCCCAGGTCCCCGGGCCTGCTCAACTGGGAGTGGGGGAGGAGCAGCTGTCTAGCAAAGCTGGCAACTGTGGCCACGGCTGGGAGTTTGGTTTTCTGCTTGTGAGACAGAGTAGTCGCCTTCCCTGGGTGAGGGAACTGATGTATGTAGCACAAAGGGCCACAGAGGAAGACCCTACTAACAGTTTTCATCAATATTCAGTGGATGCACCCACAGCCTATGTCTGAGTATCATGGAGCTGCCCAGCAAGGCTCATTGAAAGGCAGGGTGCAGTGTAGGAGCTACTGGGAGTGCGGCCTGCCCAGCATTGAGTTACAAAGGGGTATGTCAAGTGATGAGCTGCCAAAAGCTGAAGAACCGGTTCCTTCACTCTCTCCGGGTCTTCAGTGGCACTGAAGGACCTGCTGCCGAAGAGCCACCGAAGACCCAGAGTGCTGCCGGGTGAGTAAAAATTAAAAAGGGATTCTCAGGGAAGCCTTCCTAGCCAAGAGCTCAGGTGGGCCGGACAGGACGGTCCCGCGGGCCAGATGTGGCCCATGGGCCGGAGTTTACTTACCCCTTTAACAACTAGTTCTAAACCGGCTTCAAAATTTAACAACCGATTCGCGCGAACTGGTGCGAACCAGCTCCAGCTCACCACTGGGTATGTCTACACAGCAAAAAGAACCCGGGGCTGGCCCGGTCGGGGCTCAGGCTGGAGCCTGGGCTCTAGGACCATCCCACCATGCAGGGTCCTAGAGCCCGGAAGTCTGCACAGCAATGAAACAGCCCCACAGCCCGAGACCTTTGAGCTTGAAAGAAAATTACACCTTTCAGAGCAAACCTGGCTGCTGGGGAGAAGAAAGCATCAGGACCGGGACAGGCACTCGGAGAGGAGGGTGAGGGAACCCCCAGCATTTCCAAGGAGCCTCCTGCAGGCTGATGGACAGAAGGACTGGACATGTAGGTTGCCATCTTTCAGCAAGAGCAGTCCTTCGCCATGACCCCATTGGGGCAGAGACTAGGCATGCTGTCCAGAACCTGCACATTGGGTGTGTTATATGGAACAAACAGTAAACAGCAATGATAACTGTCTACATCTTGGACATACTGGCAGCAAAGCTGCTTCCCAGCCGTGCTGTGTGCTTGGAGTCTGTCACTGGCAACACACTCAAGCAAATAGTATAGCTGCTCCAAGTCATGCTGAGAAATGCTACTGGGAGCAGGGCAGTCTCAGACTGCAGTAGGGACCATTAGCTGATCTAAGAGAATGAAACGACCCTCAAACCCAAGATCCCAGCAGGGTGTGTGGTTTGGAGGTAGGAGAATGCTATTCTGGCCTCCCTGAGCCCTATTATTCAGGCGGAGTGGGAATTCCTGACGCTGGAGAGGAGTTTCAGGCAATGGGAATGGAAGCGTCCTGCTACTCATCACCTAGTTGGGGTCTGATTCTGCATGTAGTGAGGGCTGGCAAGGTGCTGAGTGTGCTCAGTACCCATTATGGTCACAGGGCAATGGCTCTTTCACATAATGCCCAATTAGCCTGTGGGACTCATTGTCATAAGATAGTAGCAAGGTGAAGAATTTAGCAGGATCTGGGCAGGGATTAAATGTGTATATGGAGAACAGGACTGCCCAAAGGACCCATAGTAAATACTAAAACAAAACCATCTGGGCAGTGCTATAAACACTCCCACTTCTAGGCACGAGTCAACCTTACACTGGTAGGTTTGGGAGGAGACTTCCCATGGGGCAGCTTATCCCCTCACTGATACCATAGGGTCCCTGCACCTTCCCTGATCCAACTGGTGCTGCCACTGTCATAGACAGGAGCCTGGAGCAGATGGACCCTGGTCTGACCCAGCCAGGCAATTACTGTGTTCCTAAGAGCCAAGGTTCTGGGCACTGCACAGGGTCTGGCCTCAGGGATCATCTAGCAGGGTATGTCCAATGGGTTTTCAGATAATAAAGTGCTGTCCAAAGGCCCAATGGTAGATGTATGGAACGGGGACTCCAGCATGGGCGCTGATGCCTGCTGGATCTGACCTCAGCCTTTCTGGGAGCAAAGAGAACAATGTTCTAGCTGTGGCAAATGACAGAGAGTGACCTTCATTGCCATATTTTTTGCCTTATTGGGGTGAGCTGAGCAGTTGAGTTAAAGCTGCGACTCGTGCAGGGAACCTGGATGTGTATCCCCCAGGACAAACATGACTCCGCCCAGGCAGAGGATGAGATGGCTTCCTCCCCAGCACCGTGTACCATTGCTAGGTGCAATTACTCCTTAAGTGTAGGGAGAAATATGCTAAGGCTGGCATTAGCCGCACACAAGAGGATTAAATGGAATTGGCATATTTGTTCCCCGCTACCGTGATAAAAACAGTGCTCGCTATAGAGCCTTTGTTCTGGTTTTACACATCTCCCATTCAGCAGAAGCCTCCAGGTTTCACTGTCAGTAAATGTTAACTGAGAAATCGATATCAAGAAAATAAAAAGGAAAACAGAACAAGAGAAAATATTTCTATTTTTGATCAGTTTTGACTTCAGTTTCCTGGTCCTGCCGTCTCCCAGATAATGAGTGAAAATCCCTTCTCCCTGCAGCCTCGACTCTGATCAATACTCCACAGGCAATTTCCAGGGCTGGCTTGCTTCGTTGAAGACCTAACATTCCTTCTCCATCAGGAGTTTGTGGGACAACTGGGGAAGGCAGCAAGATGCAGAAAACTCCAAGAGGCCAGACAGAGAGTGACAGGGCAGGAGCTCAGTCATAAATGCTTGACAAAATGCTGCTTCCTCTAGCTTCAAAATTGGGTATAGACTGGAGACACGTGAAGCATCTCTTTAAGTGGATGCAGGACAGGGCTCAGTAGGCATTGTACACTCCCATACCTCTCCTGCTCAAACAGGGGTTGGCAATAGCCCAGCAGCACAGACTGGATCACAGATTATGGGCAGCTCTTCTATATACAAAGTAATTCAGAAAGAGTCTAGCACGACCTATTTAATGATAAGCTAGGACACAGATTTTACAAATCAAAGGACTGATATTTTGATGGGTTTCTTTGTTAGCAGCCATTTTTTAATCTGTGCAGAATTTGTACAAGGAGGTGTCGAAGTGAATCAGTCACCGAAGGAGGTGTCAAAGTGAATCAGTCACCGAAGACTTGAAGAATGAAATCAGAGGTGAACAAGTACCTCCAGAAGAAAGGCTTTACCCTGGGAAGCAGTGACACTGAAAAAGATTTGGAGGAAGGGGATAGATAATCAGCTGAATGTGAGCTCCCAGTGTGATGTTGTGGTAAAAAAAACTAATGCAATCCTGGGATGCATAAAGAAGTGAACTTGGAGTAGGAGTAGAGAGGTTATTTAATCTCTGTGTTTGGTGGCTGCTGCTGGAATACTGCATCCATTTCTGATATCCACAATTCAAGAAGGATGTTAATAAATTGGAGAGGGGTCAGAGAAGAGCCATGAGAATGATTAAAAGATTAGAAAACCTGCCTGCTAGTGATATATGCAAAAAGCTCGATTTATTTAGCTTAACAAAGAAAACGTTCAGAGCCACTGGATCACAGTCTATAAGCACCTACATGGGGAACAAATATTTAATAATGGGCTCTTCAGTCTAGCAGAGAAAGGTCAACAATCCAAATGGCTGAAAGTTGAAGCTAGACAAATTCACACTGGAAATAAAGTGTAAATTTTTAATGATGAGAGTTAAGAACCACTGGAACAACTTATCAAAGACTGACAATTTTTCAATCAAGAGTGGATGTTTTTCTAAAAGATCTGCCCTAGGAATTATTTTGGGGAAGTTCTCTGGCCTGTGTTGTACAGTAAGTCAGACTAGATGACCACAGTGAGCCTCTCTGGTCTGGGAAGCTATGAAGGTGGCAGGGGAAGAAAGAAGAGAAGAGAACCTAGTCCTATAAGAAGAGGGGAAGAGTCAATGTATACCCAAACTTCAAAACCCCATGAATATACAGGATGATTTGCAGAAGATTACAAGGGAGAAAAAAAGACAAGAGGACTTGCAGCCAGAAAGAACAGGAGGAAGGCCAAAGAATCACACCATCACCAGGAAAAGGCAGGTCTATGTGATTGGGAATTCCCTACTAAGAAGAACAGACAGGCCTGCCATCAGACCTGATCTAGAGAACAAAAGGGTGTGTTGCGGTACGGGATGTGGATACGAGATATGCGAACAGGGGATACAAGATGTGGATACGAAATACGAGAACAAAAGGGGAGCTATGATATGGGATCTGGACCTGAGGCTGAAGAGGATTCTAATGGGAGCAGGAAAGAATCCACTGATTCTCCTTCATGTGGGAGCAAATGATACAGTATTCTTGCTGGAATGTATCAAAGGAGACTATGCCAAGCTGGGGAAGACGCTTAAGGAAATGGAGGTTCAGATGATCTTCAGTGGGATTCTACCTGTCCCTAGAGGAGGAAAATGAAAGCGAGATAATATTATGATGATCAACAGATGACTCAGTTGTGCTATAGGGAGGTTCTTTGGGATGTTTGACCACTGGGAGGAATTCATGGACAGAGGACTGTTTGCATGGGATGGACTCTATCTGAGTAGGGAGGGAAATAGACTTCTGGGTTGGAGGCTCACACAATTGATTAAAAGAGCTTTAAATTAGGAACTCGGGGGAAACCACTGGGAGATATTCATGTAATGTCCATGCCTGATTTTAACATTGAGAGGGAGGAAAATCAAGTAAGAAAGGATACCGCAATGGAGTAAGGAACAGCAGTGGGTAGGAGAATGGACATTAAGAGGAAAGATAGTGCTGATACCAATGAAGCTAACAGTCAAGTAGGCAATACTGGCAGTCGAATGACTGTACTCAATTGGATAAGGAATGTGGGCAAAGCCAAGCAGCAACAACTAAGATGTTTGTACACCAATGCATGGAGCTTGGGTAACAAAATGGAGGAACTGAAACTACTGGTGCAGGAAGTGAGGCCAGATATCGTAGGGATAACAGAAATATGGTGGAATAGCAGTCATGACTGGAGTTCAGGGATTGAAGAGTATGTGCTGTTCAGGAAAGACAGAAATAAAGGCAAATGTGGTGGAGTAGCACTGTATATTTATGATGAGATAGACTGTAAAGAAATTAGAAGGGATGGAATGGATAAAACAGAGTCTGTTGGGGCCAAAATAACTTTGGGGAAGAGAGCTACTAGAGGTTCCCCTGGGTTAGTGCTTGGGGTATGCTACAGACACCCAAGATCCAGTTTGGATATGGATAGATATTTCTTTAATATTTCTAATGAAATAAATACTAGTGGGAATTGTGTGATTATGGGACTCTTTAATTCCCAGATATAAATTGGAGGACAAGTGCCACTAATAATAGTAGGGCCCAGATTTTCCTGGATGTGATAGCTGGCAGATTTCTTCACCAAATAGTTGCTGAACCAACAAAAGATAATACCATTTTAGATTTGGTATTGGTGAGCAGGGAGGACCTCATAGAATAACTGGCTGTAGAGAACAACCTTGGTTCAAATGATGATCTAATTCAGTTTAAACAAAATGGAAGGATAAACAGAAATAGGTCTGCCACTAAGGGCCTTGATTTCAGAAGGGCAATTTTTAGAAAATTAAGGGAATTAGTTATGGAAGTACACTGGACTGAAGATCTCAAGGATCTGAATATGGAGGAGGCTTGGTGTAACGGGATCCCTGGGGTGAAGCCTGGGACTGTGTGACTGCTGTGCCTCACTAATCTGGATTGTCTCTCACAATGCCTTACTGGTGACAAGGGGCAAACCTCTCCAGGTGCTGTCATCACTCAGTACAATCGTATGTGGAACCCCACACACAGCTAGATTGCATGAATGCTCCCAGAAGCACTCACAAATCACACAGAGCAAGGCACCAGCCAAATCCCTCCAGCTCCCAGACTTGTACCTCATGAATATACCTGTCTTGCACTGCTCAGGACCCTTTCTGAGCAATGCAAATTTATTAATTGGTGCACCAGTTCATCAGTGGAAAGTGGATATACACCAGCCTTTGTAAACCTGAGTAGATTTACCAAACACTTCAAGCAAACTCACTGGTAAATGTAAACAGTAAAACAGATTTATTGACTACAAAAGATAGATTTTAAGTGGTTATAAATAATAGGCAAAAAGCCAGAGTTAGTTACCAAAATAAAATAAATATAAGCACACAGTCTAAACTCTCAACCCTATTAGACTGGGAAACATTCTTACTAGATTAATCAGTTTTTCTCACCCCACTGGATACTGCAGTTCCTAGTACACAGGTCTCACCCCTGAAACCTAGGTCAGTCTCCTCTGTTGGAGTCTTCAGTCTTCTCAATGTCCTTGTTGCTTGCAGCGTAGGTGGGGGAAGGAGAAAGGCCAAGCATGGAGCCCCTGTGTTCTATTTTATACCTTTAGTCCCATGTGCTTGGAGAATACAAGTCCAGGCATGTCTGTTGGGCATTGCTGAGTCCCCAGGCAAGGCTGAGCAATTCCCCTGGTGTGGTCTTATGCGGGTGAGTCTTGAATTGTAACTCCCTTGCTGGATTATAGCTATTGATAGTTGTTTGACACCCACTGGGGCATTGGTTACTTTCCTTGCTGTTGTCTCTGGGGAGCTCATCTCTGGCTGATTCCCCAACTTACAACGTGTTTTACTGACAACCACACAACACAATCTCATAACTTCATATGCACTAATGATATACATATTTAGATAGAACAGTGACTTTCACCTGATCATAACCTTTCCCCTGATACCTTACATGGCATGCTTTATATGCAAGTGTTAGGGGGCTTATTCCTTCACCCACTTACTTCCCTGGTCCTTCTCGCATGAACAGAGAGCAACAATACCCGAAGTCCAAAGGTGCAAACAATTCGATGTTTATTGGGGTGAAGTTCCAGCAAGCATGATTCCAGTTTCCTTCCTTAATGTCCCCCTTCCCAGCTCTGACACCACAGAGCCTTACACCTGTGTCCCCTGTTCCCATTCCTGCCCTTAGCAAAACATGATTCCAATTTCCCCACCCCCATTCCCTGTTCCCATTCCTGTCCTTAGCAAAACATTATTCCAATTTCCCCACCCCCATTCCCTGTTCCCATTTCCCCCTTTAGCAAAACATGATTCCAATTTCCCCACCCCCATTCCCTGTTCCCATTTCCCCCCCACACACACTTCCTGATTGACTGCAGACTATATAGTAAAACTTGAGTTCTGCTTAGCTATACCTTAACCTATCGTTTTACTGAAATTTAACTAACCAATCCTAACATATTGTAACATGATTATTTAACCAATTATATCCCACCACCTTAATTAGTTTACACCCAGCAAAATTAATTATACAGCAGACAGAAACAATCACAGAACCAGACAGAGATTATACAGACAAACAGTAGGGAAATGGGGACTACAGTGATAGAACAATAAAGAAATGAGGATTTCACATCCCAGCAATTGATAAGTGAGTTCTTGCCAGACAGGATGCTATCAAACTAAGTTTCCTTTTACATCTTCTAGGCAATTCCCTTTCTCTGGAGGCGATAGGCATTATCAGGACAGGATTGTATTCCTAACAGCCCAATAGCACCTTATTTCAATGTGACTAGTTTGGAATGTGAGGATGTGACCAGTCGCTTCTCAGCTTATGGCTGTCTCTGTTGCTTAGCCAAAGGCCTTAGCCTAAGAACAGGGCCTCAGACTGTCACAGTAAGAGAAGGACCTTACACCGGCAGACAGTGATTTTGATTCTTTCTTTTATACCTCTATAACTAGCCAAGTGATAAGAATACACCTAAATTAGAGTATAGGCTTTTACAGACAGGCCTGAATATCTATATCCTAACAGCAAGATGGCAATTATATATAAATGAGGAATATGGGGGTTACAGGGTGTTCCCCCAAGGTATAGAATGTCACACTTGGAATTACAGTAAGTCAAAGTTGCAGAAGCTATCTGAAACCTGCATCCCAAGCAAGTGGGAAAATTGCAGTGAAGGGTTGTAGGCCAAGTTGGATGAGCAAGCATTTCAAAAAGGTGATTAAGAGAAAGCAGAAAGTCCACAAGGAATGGAAGATGGGCTGGATCAGCAAAGAAAGCTACATCTTGGAGGTCAGAAAGTGTAGGAATAAAATGAGAACTGCCAAAAGCCAAGCAGAGTTGGACCTTACAAAGGGAATTAAAGCCAATAGTAGAAGGTTCTATAGCCATATAAATAAGAAGAAAACAAGGAAAGAACTGGGGCCACTAAGCACTGAGGGATGGGGTGGAGATGAAAGATTATCTAGGCATAGCCCAACACCTAAACAAACACTTTTCCTCAGTTTTTAATAAGGCTAATGAAGAGCTCAGAGGTAGTAGCAGCATGGCTAATGGGAACAAGGACATAGAGGTAGAAATTACCACATCTGAGGTGGAAGTCAAACTTCCATTTTAATTGGGGGGCCCAGATAATCTCCATCCAAGAATATTATAGGAACTGACACATGAAATTACAACCCCAATAGCAAGTTATTTTAATGCATCTGTAAACTTGGGGGTCATACCCTATGACTGGAGAATTGCTAATATAGTTCCTATTTTTAAGAAAGGGAAAAAAAGTGGTCTGGAAAACTACAGGCCTGCTAGTTTGACCTCAGTTGTATGCAAGGTCTTGGAACAAATTTTGAAAGAGAAAGTAGCTAAGGACATAGAGGTGAATGGTAATTGGGATAAAATACAAAAGATAGATTGTGCCAGACCAACCTGATTTCCTTCTTTGAGAAGATTACTGACTTTCTAGACAAAGGAAATGCAGTAGATCTACTCTACCTGAATTTCATACAGTTCAACATAGGAAATTATCAATTAAATTGGAGAAGATGGGGATTAATATGAGAATTGAAAGGTGGATAACAAACTGATTAAAGGGGAGACTACTATGGGTCATACTGAAAGGTGACTGTCAGGCTGGAGGGAGATTAATAGTGGAGTTCCTCAGGGATTGGTCTCAGGACCAATCTTATTTAACATTTTTATTATTGACCTTGGCACAAAAAGTGGGAGTGTGCTGATAAAATTTGTGGACGACACAAAGTTGGGAGGAATTGCCAATATGGAGGAGGACTGGAATATCATACAAGATGATCTAGATGACCTTGTGAACTGGAGTAATAGAAATAGGATGAAATTTAATAGTGCAAAGTACAAGGTCATGCACTGAAGGATGAACAAGAATTTTTGCTATAAGCTGGGGAGGTATCAGTTGGAAGTGACAGAGGAAAAGAAAGACCTTGGTGTATTGGTTGATCGCAGGAGTCATCAATATAATGTGGCTATGAAAAAGGCTAATGCAGTCCCAGGATGCATCATGTGAGGTATTTCCAATAGAGATAGGGAAGTGTTAGTACCATTATACAAGGCACTGGTGAGGTCTCATCTGGAACACTGTGTGAAGTTCTGGTCTCCCATGTTTAAGAAAGATGAATTCAGACTGGGACAGGTACAGAGAAGGGCTACCAGGATGATCTGAGGCATGGAAAACCTACCTTATGAGAAGAGACTCAAAGAGTTAGGCTTGTTTAGCCTAATCAAACGAAGGCTGAGGGGAGATATGATTGCTCTCTATAAATACATCAGAAGGAGAAACACCAGGCAGGGAGATGAATTATTTAAGTTAAGTGCCAATGTGGACACAAGAACTCATGGATATAAACTGGCCATCAACACGTTTAGGCTTGAAAATATTTGAAGGTTTCTAACCGTCAGAGGAGTAAAGTTCTGGAACAGCCTTCCAAGGGAAGCAGTGGAGGCAAAAAAACCTAACGGGCTTCAAGACTGAGCTTGATAAATTTCTGGAGGGGATGGTATGATGAGACTGCCTACAAATGGCATGCAGCTGATCTGCAAGTGCTAGTGGCAATTACCTCCAATGACCAGTGATGGGACACTAGCGGGGGAGAACTCTGAGTTATCACAGAGAATTCTTTACAAGGTGTCTGGCTGGTGGGTCTTGCCCACATGCTCAGGGTCTAACTGATCACCATATGTGGGTTGGGAAATAATTTCCCCCTGGGTCAGATTGGCAGAGACCTTGGGGGGGTTGTCTTCCTCTGCAGCATAGGACACAGGTCACACGCAAGTTTAAACTAGTGTAAATGGTGGATTCTCTGTAACTTGAAGTCTTTAAACCATGACAAAGCAGGCGGCTGCCAAACAATGTTATAAGGGAGCATTGCGCACCTTTAAATGAGCATGTTTTCTAATCGATCAGCAACGAAACAATGTTAACCGGGACAATGTTAAGTGAGGATCTACTGTACCAAATAGTAATATTGGATAAAATTACCCAGAAGATTAATATTAGATCATAAAAATACTGTAAAGGCACATCTGTCTCAGACATGTGTCTTAACCATGGACAAAAGGAACTTACAAAAGGAACTTACACAGCCTATAGAAAATTGGGGTCCAGGGAACACAGACCAATAAGAGAAAAGAGGGTTGACACTTTTATGGACATGCAGGGAATATAGGTATGGACAGAATCACATTATAAAAGGAGGATGCCCAGAATGGGAAAATTGAGCTCCCTTTGAGGGAGTCCAGCAGGAACCATCCCTCTACTGATGATCAAGCCATGAGAGACCCATCAGACACTAACACTATTGTTAAGGTTGTGAGTATAACTATATTTGTAACTTGTGCATAGATCTGTATAGAATTTCTATATGCTTGGGTAATTATAACTTAATTGTAACTTTAATAAAACTTGTAAAATAGACTAGACCGTGTACTTGTGAATGTATGTGTGGTCACTACCCTTGGTCTTCATGTGTTCCTAGAGACTCTAACTCCAAAACAAGTAGCAGAGGTGACTTTTATATCACATTACAAAATTCACTTTAAATAAAATAAAAGGCTACACTGGCCTATCAGCCCTCACCCTGAAAGGAAACCTGAAAAACACTTTGAAAAGACAAGCCTGGGAGCTTAAATTCATTACTCTGCTAGCCTGAACAGAGACACTGGATTTATGGCTTATTACAACAATCTATAACTCACTAACAACCCTCCCATCACTGCTTTTCTCCCCCCCCCACCCCCTATCCCCCCATGTTTCCTCTCTCTGTGTCCGGAAGGGTGGTAACAGGCCACTTCAACTTGTATGGTCCCTGGAAATGAGGGTTAACTACTTATGTTCACAATCTCTTCCATTTAGCTGTGACACTCTGAGTATTGTATTTAGCTATGACACTCTGAGTACATTTCCCAGACCTAAAGAAGAGCTCTGTGTAAGCTCGAAAGCTTATCTCTCTCAACAAAAGAAGATGGTCCAATAAATAATATTACCTCCCCCACCTTGTCTCTCTGTTGATCTTCTGTCATCCTTCACTGTCTTGTGGGCTACATCAACTTTTTCTTCTGTGATGGCATCTCTGTGGCAACCTGACCTTGGCTCATCCTCAGTGCTGATTCTCCCTTGCATAAATGCAGCAGCCCAGTGTTTTTCACTGTGGCATGTGAAGGGGCATCATTCCCCAGTTTTGCCGCCGTCTCCCCATGAATTTACTTTGGGGTCATAGATGCATAGACTCATAGACTTTGCGGTCAGAAAGGACCGTTATGATAATCTAATCTGACCTCCTGCACATCGCACACCACAGAACCTCACCCACCCACTCCTGTAATAGACCCATAACCTCTGGCTGAGTTACTGAAGTCCTTCAAGCTCTCTGGCCACTCAGTAAAAGACTTAAGGATGGCAATTTTGCAACAGAAAAGCTTCAAAAACAGTCTCCAATGAGAAACTGCTGAGCTTGAATTAATATGCAAACTAGATACCATTAACTTGGGTTTGAATAGAGGAGTGGCTGGGTCATTACACATATTGAATCTATTTCCCCATGTTAAGTATCCTCACACATTCTTGTCAACTGTCTAAATGGGCCATCTTGATTATCACTACAAAAGTTTTTTTCTCCTGCTGATAATAGCTCATCTTAATTAATTAGCCTCTTACAGTTTGTACGGTAACTTCCACTTTCTCTGTATGTATATCTGTATATCTTCTTACTATATGTTCCATTCTATGCATCCGATGAAGTGGGCTGTAGCCCATGAAAGCTTATGCTCTGATAAATTTGTTAGTCTCTCAGGTGCCACAAGTACTTCTGTTCTTTTTGCGGATACAGACTAATACATCTGCTACTCTGAAATCTATACTGTCTGTATTTCAAACTTGTGCTATGCTTCTGGGTGAAAACCCCAGACAATTTGGCATCAGCACTGCCTAGCCTGCTTGATGGCCCATTAAAGACCATCAGCTATGCAACTGACATATTGAGAGAAGGCAGATACACCTTGTAACTCAGCAAGGCATGCAGGGACATGCCTATGGACAGAATTCTAAGGTTTTTTCATGCCATGTGCTGGATAGCTTGTCTTTGGAACAAAGAAAGGAGGCCACATGGCAAGAAACTATAAAAGGCTGCTGCAGCTCCTCCATCTTGTCTTCAATCCTGCTTCCGACCTCTGGAGGAACCTTGCTACAAACTGAAGCTCTGAACAAAGGACTGAATGACCCATCCCAGCTGTGGATGCATTCCAGAGACTTGATTTGAACCTGCAGATTATTCCATCACTGCTATAACCCTGAACCAAGAACTTTGCCATTACTGTATGTAATTGATTCCATTTAACCAATTCCAGCTCTCATATATATCTTTTTCCTTTTGTGAATAAACCTTTAGATTTTAGATTCTAAAGGATTGGCAACACAGTGATTTGTGGGTGAGATCTGATTTGTATATTGACCTGGGTCTGGGGCTTGGTCCTTTGGGATCGGGAGAATCTTTCTTCTTTTACTGGGGCATTGGTTTTCGTAACCAGTCATCCCCATAACGAGTGGCACTGATGGTGATACTGGGAAACTGGAGTGTCTACGGGAATTTCTTGGGTGACTTATGGTTAGCCAGTGGGGTAAAACCAAAGTCCTCTCTGTCTGTCTGGTTTGGTGTGCCTTAGAAGTGGAGAAACCCCAGCCTTGGGCTGTGTCAGGGTTCTCTCCCCACTCTGAACTCTAGGGTACCGATATGGGGACCCACATGAAAGACCCCTAAGTTTATTTCTACCAGCTTAGGTTAAAAACTTCTCCAAGGCACAAATTCTTCCTTGTCCTTGGATGGTATTGCTGCCACCACCAAGTGAGTTAGACAAAGATTTAGGAAAAGGACCACTTGGAGTTCCTGTTTCCCCAAAATATCCCCCCAAGCGCCTTCACCCCCTTTCCTGGGGAGGCTTGACAGTAACCAAGGTGAGCACAGACCAGACCCTTGGGTTTTTAGGACACTAAAAACCCAATCAGATTCTTAAAAACAGAATTTTATTATAAAGAAAAAAGTAAAAGAAGCACCTCTGTAAAATCAGGATGGAAGGTAATTTTACAGGGTAATAAGATTTAAAATACCGAGGATTCTCCTCTAGGCAAAACTTTAAAGTTACAAAAAACAGGAATAAACCTCCTTCTTAGCATAGGGAAAATTCACAACCTAAAACAAAAGATAACCTAACACATTTCCTTGCTATTACTTACAATTTGTAATCTTAGATGCTTATTTCAGATATGGCTTTAGGAGATGTATTTTTCCTGCCCTGGTCCCTCTC
The DNA here is from genome assembly GCF_965152275.1 of Natator depressus. Classification (NCBI taxonomy): domain Eukaryota; kingdom Metazoa; phylum Chordata; order Testudines; family Cheloniidae; genus Natator; species Natator depressus. The sequence goes on along the minus strand of NC_134241.1, from coordinate 39,820,899 downwards.
TGTCCTGGAGAGAACATAAAGACAGCACAAACAAAAACCTTCCCCCACAGATCTGAAAGTATCTTCTTCCCTTATTGGTCCTTTTGGTCAGGTGCCAACCAGGTTATTTGAGCTTCTTAACCCTTTACAGGTAAAGGAGGGATTTTATGCTACCCTCAGCTGTATGTTTATGACAGGCTGTAACTGAACTGCTCTAAGCAATTTGTCCTGAACTGATACTCTCAGAAGTGTCCTACCAAAGGCACCATCATTACACACGGCTATGCCTAGGGAGGGCCCAATGCCCAGCTCCGTCTGCACATGGTACAGCCCTATCCAGTGAGGGCCCAATGACCAGCTCCCTCTGAACATGGAATGGCCCTGCTCAATGAGGGCCAAATGCCCGGCTCCATCTGCACATGGCACAGCCCTGCCCAGCCAGGACCCAGTGTCCGGCTGCCTCTTCACATGGAATGACCCCGCCCAGCGAGGGCCCAGTCTCTGGTTCCCTCTGCAGACACAGCCCTGCCCTGCCCAGCAAGAGCCCAATACCCGGCTCCCTCTGCACATGGCACGGCTCTGCCCAGTGAAGGCCCAATTCCTGGCTCCGTCTGCACAGGGCACAGCCCTCCCAGTGAGGGTCCATTGCTCAGCTTTCTCTGCACACAGCTCAGTCCTGCCCAGCGAGGACCCACTGTCCAGCTCTCTCTGCACAGGGCAGGGCCCAGAGAGGGCCCAGAGAGGGCTTCATGCCCATCTCTGTCTGCACATGGCAGTGCCCTGCCTTGGGAGGACCTAATGCCGAACGCCCTCTGCATATGGCATAACCCTGCCCAGGTAGGGCTGTGATGGGTTCAGTCACAGAGTCCCCCTTGGGACTGTCACGTGATGTGCTGAAACCACCTCTGAACCCGTTTTCTCTGATGGCTTGGGACTCCAGAACCCTGCCTTGTTGAGCCAGACACGCTAGCCTGCTGCAGCAAAGCGCCAGGGTCTGAACCATACCCCCAAAGCTGCAGACTTAACTGAAAACAGCTCAGCAAGTGCTCCTGTCTCCAGCACCCAGACACCCAGTTCCCAATGGGATCCAAACCCTCAATAAATTTGTTTTACTCTGTATAAAGCTTATAGCTCATAAATTGTCTGCCCTCTATAACACTAATAGAGATATGCACAGCTGTTTGCTCCCCCAGATATTAATCACTTACTCTGGGTTTACTTATAAACAAAAGTGATTTTATTAAGTATAAAAAGTAGGATTTAAGTGGTTTCAAGTAATAACAGATAGAACAAAGTAAGTTACAAAGCAAAGTAAAGCACGCAAGTCTAAGCCTAATACATTAAGAAACTGAATACAGGTAAATCTCCAATAAGCTTCTTTCACAGACTACACTTCTTCCTAGTCTGGGCCCAATCCTTTCCCCTGGTACAGTCCTTGTTAGTTCCAGCTCAGGTGGTAACTATGGGATTTCTCATGACTGGCAGCCCCCTTTGTTCTGTTCCACCCCCTTTTATAGCTTTGGCACAAGGCAGGAATCTTTTGTCTCTCTGGATCCCCAGCCCTCCTTCTAAATGGAAAAGCACCAGGTTTAAGTTGGATTCCAGTTCAGGTGACAGGATCACATGTCACTATAAGACCTCCTTCTTCATTACCTAGTAGCTGGAAGACATGTACATAGGAAGGCTTGCAGGTAAACAAACCCATTCACAGTTCATTGATTCTGAAGCACCCTTCATGGTTTCCACTTAACAGTAATACAAGTTTAGATCTTATTCTCCTAACTCCAGACATAGAAATAATACATGCAAACAAATACGATGAACAGACTCAGTACATCATAAGCTTTGTAATGATACCTTACAAGAGACCTTTTGTATGAAGCATATTCCAGTTACATCATATTCACTCTTATAAACATATTTCCATAAAACATATGGAGTGCAATGTCACAGAGGGTCCAATGTCCAGCTCAATCTGCACATGGCACAGCCCTGCCCATGGAGGGCTCAGTGCGTGGCTCCCTGTGCACACAGCACCTGGCTCCCCCTGCACATGTTACTGGCCTATGTAGACTTCTGCACACTGAGCTCTTCATTTACATATGTCCTCTCAGTGCCAAATCCCACACAGCCTGACAGTTCCCAAGTGGTGGAGCTCCAGAGTGCTTTCATCCATCTACAGCTCATCTCTACCTCTCATCTTCATAGATGCACGAATCACTGTAACCCACCCTGTTGCCAGGTCTGGACCAACCCAGCCCTCCGGCTTCCCTGGCAGAGGGCAGGACCAGCCCCTTTCCAGGTGTGAGGTTCTCAGGGCAGGCACAGAGCCACTAAGACCAATGACCCCCAGTCTGTATTTGGCACAAGGTGGAACTTCATCAGCCATTCCCCCATGCGGGTCAGCCCTTCGCTTGCCCAGGTTCTACCTGAGCCCAAGAGCCCTCTGTAAAATCAGCTCATGGTCAGGGGAGGACATAGGACAGAGCAGCTATTGTCCCAGGGGCTCTCCTCCAAAAGCAACAGAAGCTGCTTCTGCTCTGTCAGTGGCTTTCCCAGGGGCCAAGGCCATGGCTAGTACAGATATCTCCATTACTACCCTGCTCCAACTAGCCAGCAGAACTGGCCTGGGGCTGTACTCCAACTTATTTCCCTCCCAGGCAGGGAACGAGAAGCCCCTCCCTGCAGCTCCTTAAAAATGCAAAGGGCCTTTCTTTTAAAGTTCTTTTGCATAATTACCCTTGGAGATAGTCAAACCTATTGCACCCCTCAGGCCTTTGAAGTTCAGAGAGACTTTAGCAGGTGTGATAACCCCTTATTCTAATCCCAATGGCAGAGATACACTGGCAGAGTTTTTCTGCTGGCCTAGTGGGAAGTCAGCTAGTGAAAGAGAGTGCTTTTCTCTGTGTGGAGTTACTAGGGGACCCACCACTAGCCCCATATCCCCTCTCACCTCTGGTTGGATATGAGTCAACAGTGTGCCCTTGTTGCCAAGAAGGCTAACAACATTTTGGGCTGTATAAATAGGAGCATTGCCAGCAGATTGAGGGACATGATCATTCCCCTCTATTCGGCATTGATGAGGCCTCATCTGGAGTACTGTGTCCAGTTTTGGGCCCCACACTACAAGAAGGATGTGGAAAAATTGGAAAGAGTCCAGTGGAGGGCAACAAAAATGATTAGGGGGCTGGAGCACATGATTTATGAGGAGAGGCTGAGGGAACTGGGATTATGTAGTCTGCAGAAGAGAAGAATGAGGGGGAATTTGATAGCTGCTTTCAGCTACCTGAAAGGGGGTTCCAAAGAGGATGGATCTAGACTGTTCTCAGTGGTAGCAGATGACAGAACAAGGAGTAATGGTCTCAAGTTGCAGTGGAGGTTTAGGTTGGATATTAGGAAAACTTTTTCACTGGCAGGGTGGTGAAGCACTGGAATGGGTTATCTAGGGAAGTGGTGGAATCTCCTTCCTTAGAGGTTTTTAAGGTCAGGCTTGACAAAGCCCTGGCTGGGATGATTTAGTTGGGGACTGGTCCTGCTTTGAGTAGGGGGTTGGTCTAGATGACCTCCTGAGGTCTCTTCCAACCCTGATATTCTCATGATTCTATGATGTAGTCTCCCAGGAGGATGGAAAGACAGGAGGGAAATGTGTGAACTAGATGAAGACACAAGGCCACGGTGCACTTAAGCACTGCAGTACAGACCCTAAAGGAGTGTTAGTTTGGGCTCCCGCTCCTGAATCCTCTGCAGGTTTTCTCTTTGTTCCCTGCCATTTCTATAACACTCAGTAGTGTGATGTTTCTTGCCTAGCCAGGAGGCTTAAGGCCACCAGTGCAGGACAGTGGCTTTCCAGTCTACTGTGTGGGGCTGTGCGGGTTTCTCTGGGGGAATTCTAGCCTAGATGAGTCAGTGTGAACTGGATCCCTGAAAGGTTTTCACTAGAACTGGCCAAAACTCAGAACTTTCATTCGGTGGGAAATTCCAATATTTTGACATTTGTTTTCCTCCCAAATCAGAATGAAAATAAACCATTTTAAAATGACCTGTGAGATTTTTTTTTCTAAAAGTGTTTTGGCTCAATCCAAATGATCCAGTTAGAGAAAACTGATGGATAGCTAGCTAGCTAGCTGGATGGGGTTTATGGGGATAGATAGATAGATCCTTATGGAGGTCAATTCCCCTGGCAAACAATAAAAGTGTATTACGCCAAATGCTCCTGACTTACACTTACCCCCTGAGACCAGGCAGGCTTTATTAAAAATGAGACCTGGGTGTAACAATGTCAGGCAACTTTTAAAAGCCACTCACTCGGCCAGGCTAAGTGGCTCCCCAGCTGTCATTCTTTCTTTGACTGCTGAGAAGGCATTCACTGAGGTGGAATAGCATTTTCTTTTTTCTACATTCCAAACCATAAGGCTGGGCACTACCTTTCTTTTATGGATTAAATTGATGTACAGTAGCCTATGCCATCTGCTAAAATGTTTTGTGAAGGTTGTATAGCATCTAAGAACCACTGCACTTTGGAATCGATGGGAGCCTTGCTGGAGTAAGGTCAACAGGATTTATCTGGGAGGTTTTATTCTAGAAATAAAATGTGCACATTTCTTGGAAATAATCACAGCAGGAGAACTTGCCCTCCCAGTCATACCCTCTTGTGCTTTGGCCTGTTCTTGTTTGGTTTAACAATTACTCTGATAGCACTGGATCTCTCAGGAGCCATCCTGTATGTCAGACATTGCTTTTGACTGCATTTCCTCCCTTCTATGGAAGCCCATTCAGACTAATCTTTACAAATTCGAACAATAAACCCAGATACCTAAATTCACCCCTGCAGTAATTCTGCTGAGGTCAGGGAGTTACATAGGGGATGAATTTTACCCACTATAACATTGTGATTGAAATTGACAAAACTCTTCAGCTCCTTTCTCTATATTTCATCCTTAATTCCCTTCTGCCATTGCCCCCTGCATTTTTTCACCATGGCTCCATGGATCTCCCAACATGAAGACTAGAGTATTCGGAATTTAGCAAAGTTTGTTCATCTTGTGAATAAACTGTGTAACCTGTAAGACCTATGACAAATTAAAATATGCTATTCAGCTATGTAGGTATTTCCTTGGCTCCATTTTTTCAGGTTCAGCAATCCATTACTAACAAGTTCACTGGAACAGAGAAAAAGTATCACACAAAATGATCGGCAGCTAGGATTTCTAAAAAGTAGGCAATTTTGCAAAAGGAACAGGCTACAAGATATACTGAGCAATGGAAATCTAATATTCCAATTAGCGCCAGGCAAATTATTCACAGCAAGCAATTCATTGAATGAATGTAGTCTTTATTCTGTTTGTGAAATATTTGCAAAGTGTTCATTTTGTTAGAGATTTGTTAATGAAATTATTCAATTTATGGTTTATGGGAAGATATTTCAGTCTATGAATTCCCGGCAAACTATTTGCCATGACAACTGCTCTGAATATTCACTGTTTGGAATTTGCGAGTCATGTTGTGTGCTGGATCACTTAATTCACATTTTCTGTGTACATTTTGGTGAACAAGAATTTGCTTGTATGAATATTTGCTGGAAGCAATTAAAAGAGGGACAATACAGATAGGGTTACCATATTTCAAGTTCGCAAAAAGAGAACACTGCCAGAGGGAGGGAAGCTGGAGGGGAGGAGAGAGAGGGGGGAGGCGGAGCTGGAGGAGGTACAGTTGGGGTAGCTGGAGGGGGTACCTGTGGCAGGGGTACTCACTGGGGGTGGGGGTCAGTGTCGCTCCCTGTCATGGCGGCAGGATGGCTGACCTAGGCCCAGGATGCAGTGACAGCCATCAGTCAATGCCTCCTTGCGGGACCCCCTCCCCAGGGCTAGGAGCCAGGGCCTGGGTGGGAGGAATCTGGCAGCTGTGACTGCAAGGGAATGGACTAATCAGCTGTGGATGCAGGGGAAGTATCAATCAGGAAGCAGACCAATTGGGGCTCTTTCTGAGCTGCAATGGCTGCTCTGCAAAAATCCTCGACAGTGCCTGTTATTTGAAAAATTCACAGAGACAGAGGACAGCTCATCAAAAAAGAGGCAATGTCCAGGAAAACCCAGATGTCTGGTAACCCTAAATACAGAGAGATTTTGTGGGCTTCATTCAACAAACATTTACCAATTTTTTGCAAAATATGTTCAAATTATAAGGTGGATAGAAAGCTGGCTAGATCATCGGGCTCAACGGATAGTGATCAATGGCTCCATGTCTAGTTAACAGCTGGTATCAAGCGGAGTGCCCCAAGGGTCAGTCCTGGGGCCGGTTTTGTTCAATATCTTCATTAATGATCTAGAGAATGGCGTGGATTGCACCCGCAGCAAGTTTGCAGATGACACTAAACTGGGAGGAGTGGTAGATACGCTGGAGGGTAGGGATAAGATACAGAAGGAACTAGACAAATTAGAGGATTGGGCCGAAAGAAATCTGATGAGGTTCAACAAGTGCAGAGTCCTACACTTAGGACGGAAAATCCCATGCACTCCTACAGACTAGGGACCAAGTGGCTAGGCAGCAGTTCTACAGAAAAGGACCTAGGGGTTACAGTGGACAAGAAGCTGGATATGAGTCAACAGTGTGCCCTTGTTGCCAAGAAGGCTAAAGGCAGTTTGGGCTGTATAAGTAGGAGCATTGCCAGCAGATTGAGGGACGTGATCATTCCTCTCTATTTGGCTTTGGTGAGGCCTCTTCTGGAGTACTGTGTCCAGTTTTGGGCCCCACACTACAAGAAGGATGTGGAAAAATTGGAAAGAGTCCAGCAGAGGGCAACAAAAATGATTAGGGGGCTGGAGCTTATGACTTATGAGGAGAGGCTGAGGGAACTGGGATTATTTAGTCTGCAGAATAGAAGAATGAGGGGGGATTTGATAGCTGCTTTCAACTACCTGAAAGGAGGTTCCAAAGAGGATGGATCTTGGCTGTTCTCAGTGGTAGCAGATGATAGAACAAGGAGTAATGGTCTCAAGTTGCAGTGGGAGAGATTTAGGTTGGATATAAAGAAAAACCTTTTCACTGGCAGGGTTGTGAAGCACTGGAATAGGTTACCTAGGGTGGTGGTGGAATCGCCTTCCTTTGAGGTTTTTAAGGTCAGGCTTGACAAAGCCCTGGCTGGGATGATTTAGTTGGGGATTGGTCCTGCTTTGAGCAGGGGGTTGATCTAGATGACCTCCTAAGGTCCCTTCCAACCCTGATATTCTATGATCTACTTATAGCCCAGGGGAAAGTTCACTTTAACATTGGCAGTTTGATTGAAATTTGGAGAGGTTTTTTGTACCAATCACTTAAATACACGGAAGTTACTAGATGGGGCTTATTTACTCCACAAAAACTTTTTTAAAGGTGTCATCATAACTCTAATCTTTGCTCGTGATGGATTGCAGTCACATGGTGGGTTCATTGACACCTATGCTGTGGGATTACCTTGGGACACATCATTTGGGAATCTTTTAAAGTACAAGGTAGTAAATTAATATCTCAGAAGCTTTGCTAGGAACAGAAAATGACCATCTCTCACCTCTATTCAGTATTTCACTAACTGCAACCATTGACCCAATGGGATAGCTCCAATGTCCGGATGCAAAATCATAGGCTTTGGGAACAAAGGGCTGTTCTAGCAATGGCAAAATGTGCAGGCTTGAAATATGTGTAGAAAGGAAAGTACTTTGAGTTTGGTCACATTCATTGTCTTGCAAAGCTTGGTGTATCTGCCACTAAACCCTACTTTGTTCCATGCAGGTGAAAAGGTTCTGCCTCCAGCATCTTATCTGTATTCCTTGCCTATACCTGTTGTACTTACCATGTCATTCTCTGTACACTTTTCAATGGCATGCTACACACCCTATGTCCCTATCCTCTTACATACCCCCACAATTTTTGACTGCAATTCTTCCTTCCCTCTTCCCATCACTGTTGTCATAAATGTAAAGGGAAGGGTAAACCCCTTTAAAATCCCTGCTGGCTAGAGGAAAAATCCTCTCACCTGTAAAGGGTTAAGAAGCTAAAGGTAACCTCGCTGGCACCTGACCAAAATGACCAATGAGGAGACAAGATACTTTCAAAAGCTGGGAGGAGGGAGAGAAACAAAGGGTCTGTGTCTGTCTGTATGCTGCTTTTGCCGGGGATAGACCAGGAATGGAGTCTTAGAACTTTAGTAAGTAATCTAGCTAGGTATGTGTTAGATTATGATTTCTTTAAATGGCTGAGAAAAGAACTGTGCCGAATAGAATGACTATTCCTGTCTGTGTGTCTTTTTTGTAACTTAAGGTTTTGCCTAGAGGGATTCTCTATGTTTTGAATCTAATTACCCTGTAAGGTATCTACCATCCTGATTTTAGAGAGGCGATTTCTTTACTTCTATTAAAAGTCTTCTTGTAAGAAAACTGAATGCTTTTTCATTGTTCTCAGATCCAAGGGTTTGGGTCTGTGGTCACCTATGCAAATTGGTGAGGATTTTTACCAAACCTTCCCCAGGAAGAGGGGTGCAAGGGTAGGGAGGATTTTGGGGGGAAAGACGTGTCCAAACTACGTTTCCCAGTAAACCCAGTTAGAGTTTGGTGGTGGCAGTGGAGATCCAGGGACAAAGGATAAAATTAATTTGTACCTTGGGGAAGTTTTAACCTAAGCTGGTGAAAGTAAGCTTAGGAGGTTTTCATGCAGGTCCCCACATCTGTACCCTAGAGTTTAGAGTGGGGGAGGTACCTTGACAACTCTAAAAGTGAAACCCACAGTTTCCAGTGTGTCTGGGCAGAGTCAGGTACTTCCAGGAGCGAGCTGAGCAGTAGGATGGCTGGGGCTGCCTGGAGGTAAGTTAGGGCAGGATCTCCATAGTGTACGGAGGAGACAATTCTCCAGAGACAGTCTGTGCATGGAAGAGAGGCATCTTTCAGGGCCTGAGCAGGACAGAGCCCATTCTAAAGCCTGTATAACCAAGGGGAATTGCATCCATCTGACGCAACTCAATCAAGGCCTCTCCCTCTGCCAGGGATTTGTGGCATTTTCTGTCACTAGGGTTGCCAACTCTGACTGAAGCTATTCTGGGGGAATTTTTTTTTCCAATATGACATAATTTTATTTTCTTAAAATATCCTATTAAAATCTCCTGGATTGCTTTCAATAGTCACTGGGAGTTCAATGCTGATTCAGGCAGACTCCAGGCCAATCCTGGAGGGTTGGCAACCTATCGTCACAGATGGGACAGAAGCAGCCCCCAATTCCCTGTGCTACAAGGCACAGAGTGTCCTAGCCTCCAAAGAGAGGCATAGGCAGCCACTGTGCCTTATTAGGCCCTCACATGGAAGTATTACCATGGCAACTGAACTCTGCTTCAGACAGGAGGGAGCTTTCCTAGAAACCCCAACCCAGCACTTAGCACTACAACAGCCCCCAATTCCTCATGTCACACAACAAGCCCCAGTGACCAACATACAGAGAGACATATGGCAATGTGGGAAAGGGGACAAGATGAGCCCCGCAGCAGCAGGCAATACATACAGAGTGAGTGATGTCAGAGCCAATTCGTATACCTCCCTGTAGCTACAGGCACAATATACGTGTGTGTATGTGTGCATAGGGGGAGCAAGTAGTGCTAGGGTTGCCAACAGTCCAGGATTGGACTGGAGTCTCCCGGAATTGGCATCCAATCCCCGACTATTGAAAGCAATCCAGGAGCTTTTAATAGGATATTTTAAAAAAATGACATTATATCGTGTTGGGAAAAAAATCTCCCAGAATAGTTTGTCAGAGTTGGCAACCCTAGCAAGTACATCTGTGGCTGTGTATGCAAAGGCAGGAATGAAGGGGGGCTGGGGGGGAATGAGTGTACATTGCAGTGTGTGTGTTTGTGTAGGTGTAAGTGCATATCTGTACAAGCATAGGCAAGAAAGCATGTCTCTGTGTGTGTGTGTGTGCGCCTCTATGGCTGTAACTGGATGTGTGTGTGGCAGGTAGAATCATAGAATCATGGAATATCAGGGTTGGAAGAGACCTCAGGAGGTCATCTAGTCCAACCCCCTGCCCAGAGCAGGGCCAATCCCCAACTAAATCATCCCAACCAGGGCTTTGTCAAGCCTGACCTTAAAAACTTCTAAGGAAGGGGATTCCACTACCTCCCTAGGTAACGCATTCCAGTGTTTCACCACCCTCCTAGTGAAAAAGTTTTTCCTAATATCCAACCTAAATCTCCCCCAGTGTACATTGGGGTACAGTAACTCCTTGCTTAATGTTGTAGTTATGTTCCTGAAAAATGCGACTTTAAGCAAAACGATGTTAAGCGAATCCAATTTCCCAATAAGAATTAATGTAAATAGGGGTGTTAGGTTCCAGGGAAATTTCCCAGGGAATGCCTTAGTGCTAAATCATGAACTAGCACTCAGCTGAGCCCGCAAGGGTTAACACATTGTTGTTAATGTAGCCTCACACTCTACAAGGCAACACAAATGGAGGAAGGGGAGACAGCATGGCAGACAGAGGCACACACCTTGTGTGTGTGAGAGAGAAATGCGCATTGCCCCTTTAAGTACGCTGACCCCACTTTTAAGTACATTGCCTTTTAAAATAAATCAGGAAGTTGAGAGCGCGGCCAGGAAGCTCCCTCCAACCTGAGCCCTGTCCTGTGTCCCCTCTACTCTATGGAAATGGGGTAAGCGGGGTGCAGGAGCAAGGGGGAGGAGGACACCCTGACATTAGCCCCCCTCTCCTCCCCACCTCCCCCAGCAAGCAGGAGGTTTCCGGGAGCAGCTCCAAGGCAGAGGGCAGGAGCAGCACAGGGCAGTGGGGGGAGGGACAGCTGAACTGCTGGCAATTGGTAGCCTGCTGGGCGGCTGCTGCACAGGGAACTTAGGGGAGCGGGGAGCTGATGGGCGGGCTGCCGGTCCACCCTGGTTCCAAGCCCCCCCCCCCAGCTAGCTGCAACAGGCTGCTCTTCCTGCAAGCAGTGGACAAAGCAAGCGGCTGCCAAACAATGTTATAAGGGAGCACTGCACAACTTTAAACGAGCATGTTCCCTAATTGATCAGCAACGTAACAACGAAACAACGTTAACCGGGACGACTTTAATTGAGGAGTAACTGTAATAGTATGAAAACCTCATCTTTTTGGGCCCTTATTTAGAAAAGCAATTTAATATGCCTAGTATTCAGCAAAGCAGGTAAGCACATGCTTAACTTTAGGCAGGTGCTTAAGTCCCTGGAATATACCTTGCTGAACAGGGGTGGACTGTGGCATGCGGCCTTCTGTTCTGTGCGGGGAGCGTGTGTGTCTGTGAGTAATCCCGTGTAATTGCAGCCACTCTCGTAGTGTATTGTCATTAGCAGAGAGCTACAGCATTATGCAGGACTCGTGCATCTGCAGTGGATGTCCCCAGGTGTATATGCAGTGTGGTGGGCTCCAGTCTCTTGTGCAGGGCCCGAAGGGTATATGCAATAGCAGCTTTAAACCACCTTTGCAATCCTGGGTTCTGGGGCCCCTGGGTACCAGTCAGACCCCTGTGTGAATCAGAGAAGCCTGAATTCTGTGCTCACCAAAGGCCCCTAGTGCCATTATGGCAGCTCCGTCACCACCTCCACACCCCCTTCTCTGTGGCTAGACCTTATTGTCACAGGAACTGCTCCAGTGGCCCTGCCATGCCCAGGGATCCCCTGCACACAGTGAATCTTCCTTGGCCGAATCCACTGGGTCGGGGCTGTGTTGTGCTGCGGGAGTAGCATGAAGCAGTCACAGATCACTGGCGAATAAGGACTGCAGGTTTTAAGCATGTGACCACATCCTGCTTTTTCTCAGGTTCCCTGCCTTATTCTGGGTGACACCTATCACTGTCGACAGAGATAGCACAAAGTAGGACTCACAGGGACATGAGTGGGGCTTTGGCTTTGTGCTAACTCTGCACAAGGGTGTGTCACCCTCTGTGGGCAGCATGGCCGGGGAATGGGGCAGAGTTGTGCAGTGAAGGAGATTTGAGTGAAGAGCATCCCTGCCCCTTTCACTTCAGGGACCGAGGCAGCAGTGTGCAGGGTTGGGATGGTGCACAGGGGCTGAGGCATAGGGCACAGTTAGATTGATGAGGATACACGGACATGCTGAGCACTGTCCATCATGTGCACTTGGCCAGGCAGGGGCTTCCACGAAAAAAAGTGACAGGGTAAGCCAAGACTGTACTGTCATGCAGGTGCTCAAGCAGGGTTGCTATGTAGACATGAATTTCTGTGTGTGTGAAGGTGTGAGATCCTGTCTGCGGGTGTTGCGTGTTTATGTTGTTCGTAGGAAGAAAATGATAGCACTAAACAGCTGACCAATCTACTTTATTCTAAGAACTTCTAACCCACACTGATAGTAACTCCTTGAACAACCAATCCCAGGTTACAAGGTAACTCCCTGCCTAACACCACCACAGGATTTTGTGCCACCAGCTCAACCTCCATTTCAAAACCACGATGGCCACATTTCCACAAGTGGCTTTGGATATGCAGCATTTTGGAGTAAAAGGGAGTTGTGAGTGCACTTCTGGAAGTCAGGACCCATTTTGGGGGTCTGAGGCTGGGCACCCAGAATTGGAGGCCCCCCAAATTAGAGGGCATATTTGTAAATTGGGCTGTATGTTTCTAGCCCTTATGGTTGCAAAAAAGTTTGAACACATCCTTGGAGAATAACTGATGCAGTGATGTCTGTTTTTCCAAAGCACGGAGCAGGCCAGCTGCTCCCACTAGGTCGATGGCATCTCTGCAACGGTTAAAGGGTCATGAACAATGCTTGCTCCTCTGACATTGCTCTCAGCTGTGTCAGTTTTGCAGGGCTTTATGGGATGCTGATAGTCATTCAGCACATTTTTATTAGCATGGGCACAGACATCTGGGGCCTTGGGGGTGCTTTCACACACCATTTAGTGATTGCATTAATATATAAAGAAAACACTGAATTTGGAACAGAAGTTCATTTCACTCACTCATTTCACTAATACAAAGCTACTCATTGAAGCGTTACTTTTAAAACCTGAGTAAAAAGAACAATTTACTCATCTGAAAAGGTTCCAAACAATGAAGTTCATCCTGGGTTAGTTGAAATGAATTCTTCTGCAACATCTATAAGCTGCAAGTCATCAGTTTTGTCCTTGTGTACAAGTAAAATCATATAGCAGCTGACTTGTGGTTACTCCATTGTGGATCAAAGACACGTTTTAATACAACATAGAGCATTGAAACTATGTTCACTTACAGCAGGGATTCTCAAACTGGGGGCCAGGACCAGTGATGAGCTGCCAAAATCTTAACATCCAGTTCCCTATAAAAAGTTCTGATTTAAGGGATGTGCCAAGAGGTGGAGGGGGTGGGGATGCAGTGGCAGGAAAGAGATTGCACAGAAGCAAAGGGGGCTTGTTGCAGGGGGTACAGTCGCAGGGAGGGAGTGGCACAAGGGAGAAGTGGGCAGGAGGGGGTTGTTGCAAGGGGCTGGCAGGCGGGGGTGTGTATGTGCCTGGGGTTGTTGCAGGGGGGTGAAGGTGGCAGGGAGGGGTTTGCACAAGGGAGGAGTGGGCAGGAGGGAGATGGCAGGTGGGGGGTCCCGAGGTTGATGCAGGGGTGAAGGTAACAGTGGCTGGCTGGGGGTGGGTTGCCGGTTGCCCAGAGGCAAAAGTGGCAGGACAGGGTGGGTTGTTGGGGTGGTGGGTGCACAGGGGAGAAGGTAGCTGGTCGGTGGGTGTTGGAGTGGGTGGCACTGGCTGGGGGAGGGGTGCCCGGGTTGCTCCCACATACACCATTCCCCAGGCCAGGGACTGGACCTGCCCACCCCCCGGCCCTCCGCAGGCCCGTGCAGATCCCCATTGCCCGGCTAGGTACCTTGCAGGCGGAGGAGACACCCAGCTTCTGTGCCCAAAGAGCAGAGCGCAGCTGCGCCTTCTTCCCCGCGCCGCGGGCCTAGCCGGGCTCCCCGCCACCCCCGGAGCTCTCAACAGTGGCGCAGACAGCCAGTCCCCCCGCGCCCAAGCTGGGCTCCCTGGGGCTCTCAGCAGCGGAGCAGGCAGCTAGCCCCCCAGCACCAAGCCGGGCTCCCCACCACCCCCGGGGCTTTCAGCTGCCGCCGCTGAGAGCCCCAGGGGCAGCCGGGAGCTCGGCTCAGCCCACGGCGCAGGGAAGAAGGCGCAACTGCTAGTGCTAGACCCTCCCCTTCCCCGCTCCGCTACTGGCTGCTCCCCCGGGCGGAGAGACTGGCCGCGCCATGCGCAGCCATTATGGAGCCAGGAGGTGGGGAGCAGTGGCAGCCTTGTGCTCAGCTGTTTAAAAAAAATTGGGGGGGGGCACCGCTTTTTGGCGCCCCTAACCACTTAGCGACCTAGGCGGCCGCCTAGTGGTTGCACCAGCCCTGCCCGACAGACCCCCTGGAACTCCCACGCCTACTCAACCCTGCCCCGTTCCGCGTTCTCTGACTGCCCCCCGAGAACCTCCGCCGCCTCCAACTGCTCTCTGCCCCTTATCCAACCCCTCCTCCTAGCCCCAGCCCAGCCCCCTTACCATGCTGCTCAGGGCAGTATATATGGATACTGCGTGACCTGCTGGAGCTCACAGCCCCACCCCCTTACCAGGCCGCTCAAAGTGGCAGGAGTTGCCGAGCTGCCCAGGAGCAGTCCAGAGCGCTGACAGCGCGGCACGCTGAGGCTCTGCGAGACGGGGGAAGGCGGTGGAGGGGCTGGGGGAGCCTCCCCAGCCGGGAGCTCAGGGAGCCGTAACAATTTTTAACAACCGGTTCTAAAACTGGTTCAAAATTTAACAGCCGGTTCGCGCAAACCGGTGCGAACCGGCTCCAGCTCACCGCTTGTCGGGACCCCTCAGGGGGTAGTGAGGTTATTACATGGCGGGTTGTGAGCTGTCAGCCTCCAACCTTAACCCCGCTTTGCCTCCAGCATTTATAATGGTGTTAAATATATAAAAAGGTGTTTTTAATTTATTGGGGGGGGGTCACACTCAGAGGCTTGCTATGTGAAAGGGGTCAACGGTACAAAAGTTTGAGAACCAGTGACTTACAGCATTGGTTATGGTACCAGCAAAATCATTTTTATCTCCTTCACCACTTCAGAAACAGCTGACATTCAGTTTAACTGAGCAAATATATTTCTGAACTGCCTTCAGTGATCTTTCAGTAAGCTGGCAATTGGCCTGTAACATAAGAAGCTGAGAGGTTTCAGAGTAGCCGCCGTGTTAGTCTGTATTCGCAAAAAGAAAAGGAGTACTTGTGGCACCTTAGAGACTAACAAATTTATTTGAGCAAGACCCACTGTATTTTCCACTGAATGCATCCGATGTGAAGTGAGCTGTAGCTCACGAAAGCTTATGCTCAAATAAATTTGTTACTCTATAAGAAGCTGAGTAATTTGTTGATCATGGTTGAAATTGGAACTGTACATCTGAAGCCTGGCTTGAACTTGCCTTTCTGTTACGTGTGGAGCTGTTATGAGAGTTTCAAGATTTTGAATAATGTTGCAGCCTTTCTGTTAAAATCTTGATTTAGTAGTGGACATTGTAAAATCTGTTGCTTCAAAACAGGGGTACTTACAAAATTCATTTGCTGACTTTGGGTAGCTTGGTTCACCTGTCTCTATTTGTATTTTCTTGGGAATTTTTTTTCTTCCTTGGAAGCTTAAGCATTCCAACTAGCTCCAACTTTAAACTTTTTGGGTGCATTTGCTCCCGGAATAAGTTGTACTTTTAAATCAGATCATATGGACTGAAGTGAATTAAGTGTCAAATTTCATCAGAGACCAGCCTTCTGTTGATGAAACATCTGACCCTTGCAGAGTTTTGGACAGATTGTCTACTATGCTTAGGACTTTTTGATATAATTCAGTACCAAAGAACATTCATGTCATCATCCATGTATTGCAGGCATAAGACCACTTGCTCTTTGTTGGAGAAGTCAGTTGTTTCAGCTATCATAATTGTATGCCACTTCCCAGAAATTTTCTCAGAAATATCCCTCAGCCCTAAAAGCTATGATTTCTATTATCTCATTTTGAATGACTGGACTTGTGAATTTGTCTGAGCTCTTTTCAGCCACTTTGAAGTATCAAGTATCATATTCTGCTTGCAAACAAAACTGGATAAAATTGCAATCAAACTCTCCACTTCAGAGCTTATTTTCAGCTACAGTAGCCTCACAGTCCTTGTCTGGAAAGATTCATAGATTCCAAGGCCAGAAGGGACCACTCTTCATCTAGTCTGACCTCCTGTTGAAGTTTCTCCAAAATAACTCCTGTTTGAACTAGAGCAGATCTTTTAGAAAAACATCCAGTCTTGATTTAAAAATTGCCGGTGATGGAGAATCCACCATAACCCTTGGTAATTTTTTTCAATGATTAATTGTGTTAAGATAACATATGCAACTTAGAATCACATACAATCTTCCTATTTTGGAATCTTCCTATTTTCTTCTTTCTTCTGAGAGGATTAAAAATGTAGCATGTCACCGGCATTCTTCGTATTCTTTTGCTATCAACTGTTTTGTGGTGACATAAGGAAGCTCAAAGTTGGCTCAAGCCTTTTTCCAGTTAGAGAATCCAGACTTTGTGAAAGTTTCCCCTGGGTACTTAGGAAAAAGTAGTTTGTGCCTAAAAGCTGTTCAACAGTAGAAATGAAGTAGTCACTAGCGTCAGAATAATGGAACCATTGAAAATAAACCAAGATGAGCCCAAAGAATGACCACATTTTCCCAGTTTATTCACAAAGAAAGGCTTAAATCAGGGTGATGAGGTGTCAAAGAAATGTTAGCAGCATCAGGCATTTGGTTCCTGTTGTATGTGATGGTGGAGACAGCTCAGAACACAACCAGAAGAAGTCAAGCCACTTGGTGGAAGTGTAGTTTCCTCTATTTTCACAGACTCCTAGATTCCAAGGCCAGAAGGGACCACTGTGATCATCTAGTCTGACCTCCTGCATAACACAGGCCATAGGACTTCCCTGAATTAAATCCTGTTTGAACTACAGTGTACCTTTTAGTAAAACATCCGATCTTGATTTAAAAGTGTCCAGTGTTGGAAAATCCACCACAGTCCTTGAGAAATTGTTCCAATGGTTAATTACCCTCACTGTTAAAAATTGCATATTATTTCTAGTCTGAAATTGTCTTGCTTCAACTTTCAGCCATTGGATTGCATTATACCTTTGTGTACTAGCTTAAGGAGCCCTCTATTATCAAATTTCTGTTCCCCTTATAGGTACTTACAGACTGTGGTCAAAAACCCTGAACCTTCTCTTTGTTAATGTAAGCAGAGTCTGAATGAGCTCTCCCTTGACATCTAGTGATGAGCTGTGGAAGAGGACTTCAGGAGCTGGTCTCATTTGCATGGCACACCCACCCTGCCTAGGTGCTCAGCATGATGGGATTCCATGCCCAAATAATAACTTTTGGCTGTTAGTGGATCCCCAGTCTCCTTGTTATTGGGGCAGGAGTAACACAATGTTGTTATCCTTGTTGTGTGAATCAAGGGCAGCAGAACTGTGCTTTGCATACCCTGTTTGAGGGACTCCCCTTCAACTAAATGTCACTCGCTAGGCAGGAGTCATGGGTTCCAAAGCCCAGTGAGTTAAGAGAGGATAGGGACAAATATTTGTATTGCTAAAGGGACTATTTGACTTTTCCTGTCCCCCGAGTAATAAGGGAGCTAAGGTAGACTCAATTGAGAGTCTTATTACATCCTGCAGCACTGAAGTAACTAAGTTTTAGCCCTGCATTGGGACTGTTTCTGATGCAAGAGACTGCCCAGTGTGCACCAGCAATGAGGCTCCCCCACTAACTGCTGAAATCATTGAGAACTGTGTTAAATGGTGGGACCTGAAGACATCCTGGTAGATTAGCAATTGGCTGTCAAGGCAGCTAGTGGAGTGGAGTAGGCATCTGGTGAAGAGGAGCAGAGTGGCTAGCAGGGTGGCTGGCAAAGAGGAGTGGTAACTGAGTACCCAGATAGTGGAGTGAGTAAGATGCCTCCTAGGGTGGGAGGTGAACTCTGCAGATGCACCTCTGAAGTCTGGGCCTGCACTGACCAAGGACAACAACTGCGAGTGGGGCGCAGGGAAGGGACCGGCATGTTAAAGGGACTTTTGGTTGCTGGACTTAAGGACCCATGGGAAAAGGACACTGCCCAACTTACTCTTTATGAACCCTGTTTGCAACATTTCCCCAAATGAATGCTGGGCTACTTCCCTCCTTTTATTAAAAGTTTCTTTGCTACACTCAGACTCTGTGCTCATGAGTGAGGAAGTATTGCCTGTTAGATGCACCCAGAGGATAGTATGTAATTGTCCCATGTCACTGGGTGGGGGCTCAAGCTGTTTTTGTGTTGCATTGTTGAAAAGGAACCCCTAGATACAGAACCCAGACCTTGTTGTTGCCAACTCTGACTGGCAGAAGGGTTACATTAAACTAAACAGATTGAGTCCTTGAGTCTATCACTATAAGGCAGGTTTTCCAATCCTTGAAACATTCTCATGGCTCTTCTCTGAATCCTGTCTGATTTATCAATATCATTCTGGAATTGTCGACACCAGAACTGGACACAGGATTCCCATAGCAAGCACACAGTGCAAATACACAGGTAATATAACCTCCCTGCCCCTACTCAAGATTCCTGTTTATGCATCTGTCATTTGCCTTCCTCTGTAGCATGGGGCATGGGTCACTTGCTGGAGGATTCTCTGCTCCTTGAAGTCTTTAAACCATGGTTTGAGGACTTCAGTAGTTCAGACACAGGTGAGAGGTTTATCGCAGGAGTGGGTGGGTGAGATTCTGTGGCCTGCGTTTTGCAGGAGGTCAGACTAGATGATCATCACGGTCCCTTCTGACCTTAATATCTATGAATCTATGAAATATAAAGGGAAGGGTAACTATTTTTCTGTATATAGTGCTATGAAATCCCTCCTGGCCAGAGGCAAAGTCCTTTTACCTGTAAAGGGTTAAGAAGCTCAGGTAACCTGGCTGGCACCTGACCCAAAATGACCAATGAGGGGACAAGATACTTTCAAATCTGGAGGGGGGAAAAAGGTTTTTGTCTGTCTGTGTGATACCTTTGCCGGGAACAGTTCAAGGATGCAAGCCCTCCAACTCCTGTAAAGTTACTAAGTAATCTAGCTAGGAAATGTGTTAGGTTTTCTTTGTTTTGACTTGTGAAATGCGCTGTGCTGGAGGGAATGTGTATTCCTGTTTTTGTGTCTTTTTGTAACTTAAGGTTTTGCCTAGAGGGATTCTCTATGTTTTGAATCTGACTGCCTGTAAGATTATCTTCCATTCTGATCTTACAGAGTTGTTCTCTTATCTTTTTTTGTTCTCCTAATAAAGTTCTGTTTTTTAAGAATCTGATTGGGTTTTTTGGGTCTTAAAAATCCAAGGCTGGTCAATGTTCATCTTGTTTATTCTCAAGCCTCCCCAGGAAAGGTGGTGTAAGGGCTTGGAGGGGATATTTTGGGGAAATAGGAACTCCAAGTGGTCCTTTTCCTGATTGTTTGTTAAATCACTTGGTGGTGGCAGCATACTGTTCAAGGACAAGGCAAAATTTGTGCCTTGGGAAAGTTTTTAACCTAAGCTGGTAAAAATAAACTTAGGGGGGTTTCCATGCGGGTCCCCACATCTGTACCCTAGAGTTCAGAGTGGGGAGGGAATCCTGACAGAATCCAAAGATCACATTGGCCCTTTTGGCCACAGCATCATATTGGAAGCTCATGTTCAAATGATTATACACCATGACCTCCAAATCTCTTTCAGAGTACCTGCTTCCAAGGATCCAGTAAGCAGGGGCTGCATTCTTTGTTTCTAGATATATTACTTTACATTTGGCCATATTAAAACACATATTTGCCAGCATCCAAGCCATCCAGATTGCTCTGTATCAGTGACCTGTCCTCTTCATTATTTACCACTTCCTCAATATTTGTGTTGTCTGATGATTTTGTTTTTTCCAGTCATTGATAAAATGATAAAATGACCGTTAAAAAGAATCGATCCAAGAACAGAACCCTGCAGGACCCCACTAGAAACACATCTGGCCTATGATGATTCCTCATTTACAATTATGTGTTGAGACCTGTCTGTTAGCCAGTTTTAAATCCACTTAATATGTGCCATATGGCTGTTTGGGCACCTAGTAAACAATTCCCACTTATAATCGACATTGTTCTGTTTAAATATCATTTTCCGAATTGATTGGGCTCATTATTGTTTTCCACTTTGAGAAACTGTCCCTTTTAAAGCACGAAGTATATATATCATTGGCTTGCACTTTATTCTACGTGCATATAACAAATGGGATCCAGTCATAATCACTTGTACCTAAGCCACCACTAATTATTAGTTGTGTGATCAGTTCCTCTTGCCCTGTCAAGATGAGGTCTAATACAGATTTCCCCAATTTTGAATGCAACACTTTTTGTTTTAGAAAGTTGCCTTCTATAATATCTAGAAATGCTGAGGACATTTTAGCCCTGGCAGCAGGAGACCTCCAGCACATGTGACAGATTGAAGTCTCCCATGATACCACATCTTTTTTCCTACATGTTATAGATGGGTGCATAAGGAGCTGGTCCTCCTTTTCCCTAGTATGATTTGGTGGTCTGCAGCAGACACCAACTAGCACTTGTGCTTTAGCTGTCAAGACATTGATCCATAAGCATTCAGGATCATTCTCTTCTGAGCTGTCAGTGATTAGAGAAAAGGTAATGCCACTTTTGGCAGGATTCCACTCCCCCTCCCCTTTTGTCCACTTGTTCCTTCCTAAATAGCTTGTAATAACCATTGATTTTAACATTTCAATCATGTGAATCATCCCACAAGGTTTCAGTGATACCAAATAGTATGAATGAGCAATTCCAGTTCCCCTTGTTTATTACACAGGCTCCTAAGCATTGGTGTAGAGGCAGTTAAAGAAATTGTTCTCTTCATGTTTATAGAATCATAGAATATCAGGGTTGGAAGGGACATCAGGAGGTCATCTAGTCCAACCCCCTGCTCAAAGCAGGACCAATCCCCAACTAAATCATCCCAGCCAGGGCTTTGTCAGGCCTCACCTTAAAAACTTCTAGGGAAGGAGATTCCACCACCTCCCTAGGTAACGCATTCCAGTGTTTCACCACCCTCCTAGTGAAAAAGTTTTTCCTAATATCCAACCTAAATCTCCCCCACTGCAACTTGAGACCATTACTCCTTGTTCTGTCATTTGCTACCACTGAGAACAGTCTAGAGCCATCCTCTTTGGAACCCCCTTTCAGGTAGTTGAAAGCAGCTATCAAATCCCCCCTCGTTCTTCTCTTCTGAAGACTAAACATCCCCAGTTCCCTCAGCCTCTCCTCATAAGTCATGCGTTCCAGTCCCCTAATCATTTTTGTTGCCCTCCGCTGGACTCTTTCCAATTTTTCCACATCCTTCTTGTAGTGTGAGGCCCAAAACTGGACACAGTACTCCAGATGAGGCCTCACCAATGTCGAATAGAGGGGAACGATCACGTCCCTCGATCTGCTGGCAATGCCCCTACTTATACATCCCAAAATGCCATTGGCCTTCTTGGCAACAAGGGCACACTGCTGACTCATATCCAACTTCTCATCCACTGTAACCCCTAGGTCCTTTTCTGCAGAACAATTGCCGAGGCATTCGGTCCCTAGTCTGTAGCGGTGCACTGGATTCTTCCGTCCTAAGTGCAGGACTCTGCACTTGTCCCTGTTGAACCTCATCAGATTTCTTCTGGCCCAATCCTCCAATTTGTCTAGGTCCCTCTGTATCCTATCCCTACCCTCCTGCGTATCTACCACTCCTCCCAGTTTAGTGTCATCTGCAAACTTGCTGCGGGTGCAATCCACACCATCCTCCAGATCATTTATGAAGATATTGAACAAAACCGGCCCCAGGACCGACCCCTGGGGCACTCCACTTGATACCGGCTGCCAACTAGACATGGAGCCATTGATCACTACCCGTTGAGCCCGACAATCTAGCCAGCTTTCTATCCACCTTATAGTCCATTCATCCAGCACATACTTCTTTAACTTGCTGGCAAGAATACTGTGGGAGACTGTTATCAAAAGCTTTGCTAAAGTCAAGGAACAACACGTCCACTGCTTTCCCTTCATTCACAGAGCCAGTTATCTCGTCATAGAAGGCAATTAGATTAGTCAGGCATGACTTGCCCTTGGTGAATCCATGCTGACTGTTCCTGATCACTTTCCTCTCCTCTAAGTGCTTCAGAATTGATTCCTTGAAGACCTGCTCCATGATTTTTCCAGGGACTGAGGTGAGGCTGACTGGCCTGTAGTTCCCAGGATCCTCCTTCTTCCCTTTTTTAAAGATGGGCACTACATTAGCCTTTTTCCAGTCATCTGGGACCTCCCCCGATCGCCATGAGTTTTCAAAGATAATGGCCAATGGCTCTGCAATCACAATTGCCAACTCCTTTAGCACTCTCGGATGCAGCGCATCCGGCCCCATGGACTTGTGCTCGTCCAGCTTTTCTAAATAGTCCCGAACCACTTCTTTCTCCACAGAGGGCTGCTCACCTTCTCCCCATGCTGTGCTGTCCAGTGCAGTAGTCTGGGAGCTGACCTTGTTCGTGAAGACAGAGGCAAAAAAAGCCTTGAGTACATTAGCTTTTTCCACATCCTCTGTCACTAGGTGGCCTCCCTCATTCAGTAAGGGGCCCACACTTTCCCTGACCACTTTCTTGTTGCTAACATACCTGTAGAAATCCTTCTTGTTACCCTTAACATCCCTTGCTAGCTGCAACTCCAATTGTGGGAGAAAGTGGGTCTTCAAGCATGTCCTGAAGGTCACCATGTCTAGGCTCCAGCAGACTGGGGGTAGTGCTTTTAAAGCAAAGGAGACTCCTCACTGAGAATGCTCTTCAGCCAGCCCTCCTCCCCCCATTTATACCAGGATACTATGGCCTTGAGCCTCTGCAATGGCCTGACCCTACGGCAGCATGAGGAGCGTTCTACAGAGTTAACTCATCCCCCATCTCCATCCAGTCCTTCAGTAAGCCCAGTCCCACCCCACACATGGACCTTTACCTCTGCCCTGCACCCCCTCTCTCCCTAGCGCTCTCCTGGCCTGCAAACCTGGAGCTAGCAAACTCTGCCTCCAGCTCCTACTGGGCAGGAAACCTCCTGCACCTCCTGCCCCACAGTCTCTCTAGCCTGGCCTCTCCACATGCGGCCTCTTCCCCCAGACTGGTTCCTGGCCTGGGAGCAGCGGGTCAGAGTGGGACAGCTGTCTGGTTTCAGGCTGGACAGGACCGGTCAGGATGTGCCATAGATATAAAGGCAAGATTTGTACAGGTATTTAGGTGCCTAAAGATGCCACTGGATGCATAGTAGGATTGTCTATGGTGCCTAAGCCCTCAGTTGCCATTGATTTCAATCGAGGTTGGTCATCTAGACACTTTGTACAATCCCACTAGGTGCCTGTCTGCATAGTTAGGCACCTAAACACCTCGACAAATCTTGCCTTTATATCTATGGCACATCCTGACCGGTCCTGTCCAGCCTGAAACCAGACAGCTGTCCCACTCTGACCCGCTGCTCCCAGGCCAGGAACCAGTCTGGGGGAAGAGGCCGCATGTGGAGAGGCCAGGCCAGAGAGACTGTGGGGCAGGAGGTGCAGGAGGTTTCCTGCCCAGTAGGAGCTGGAGGCAGAGTTTGCTAGCTCCAGGTTTGCAGGCCAGGAGAGCGCTAAGGAGAGCTTACTGATAAAGTACAACGTTTGATTTAAAAGTCATAAAATACCTTTAGTATATAATCTGTAATATCCCAAATTAAGGTTAATAAATTTAACAATACAGTTAAAATATTAGCATCCAAACATTTGGGTACATCACTCATAAAAAGTTATATTAAGAGTAGCTTGTGGAAAGCAAATATAGAAATCAGTGTAGATTGTCCCTCAGTAATTGAGCATTTAGAATAGGTTGTCCCTCAGTAAATACAGTTCATCAGAGAAGTATTTCAGCTATTTTCCCGATTTCACTTCCCAATGGCACTCCAGCTCATCTCTCCTGATATTGCTGATGTCCGGTGATGTGTTCTAAATAAATGTCCCTTGATCACCTGGTGGCGTCCAGTACCATGAGTTGCCACATGAGCCAAGCGTAGCACTGACCAATTCTACATTCCCACAACACTCACTCATTACTGGGATCCCATGTGTCCAGGGCTCTGACGATCAGCACATGATCAGCAGATCGTAGCCCCTAGCCCTCAAGGCATCAGCCGGAGGGGCATATTTCTTCACCTTTCGAGCTCAGGCATCACGGAAAGCTAGGGTCCTGTTCTCAAAGGGATCTGTGACATCCACCGTGATGATCTTCTTCTTTTCTAGCTGGTGATAACGATGTCCAGTTGCAATTCGCTGTCTGTTCCGGGAATGGCAGAGTTCACAGAAATCTTCTTCATGGGTGGCGGGATGACTCTGACCAGGTGATCTTGAATGGCATTTTCACGCAGCTGCCAGGCTCTGAAACGGGGCTTGCAGCTACACAGGACGTGGGGTAGCGTTTCATTGGCATATTCGCACTTCCTGCGTCACTTGTCCCAATTCCTGAGGCGGACAGCTCCGTTCAGCCAGACACAGTTGAACCGGGCCCTGTGGATGAATCTTCAGTCGGCTAATCGGGTGAAACTGTCCCCTCCCCGGGGAGGAAGTGATTGCTGGCATCCCACTTGCACATCACCTTGAACGCCTCGCCCTGGTCCAGCTTCTATCTCAGGTTTTCCACGTACTGCCAATGGATGGCATCCTTCAGGGTCCTCTCCAGCATAGTTCTAGCTCTCAGAGTGATGATTGCATGCTTCGTATTCTTGACCTGTGGCACCAGGACTTCCAGCTCCTGATGTTCCTCACACCGTGTCCAGTGACAGCCAAATTTTAACCCAAAATAGCCAAAATTGATCACTTTGACAACACAGGTCTGTCTGCTGATCACCTAGGCTGAGTAGGTGTCTATTCAAATACAGTCTGCTCCTGAGGACTTTCCCACCAGTGTATCACTGGATGTCAGGGGATAGCAAATGCAGACCCTGCTTCCAATTGGAATGAATGGGGTGAAAAGGAAATTTAGGCTGAATGTCAGGAAGAACTTCCTAAGAGTGAGACTCTTAGGCCATTGGACAATGTGTCC
Organism: Natator depressus; assembly: GCF_965152275.1. Classification (NCBI taxonomy): domain Eukaryota; kingdom Metazoa; phylum Chordata; order Testudines; family Cheloniidae; genus Natator; species Natator depressus. Next base: position 39,795,764 of record NC_134241.1, on the reverse strand, counting down.
AATGGGTGATGGGGGGAGAAAGAGAGAGAGGTGGCAGCCACATTGCCTGAGCCAAGAACTGCACATGACACTGCAGAATTTTTTGTATAGTGCAATTCTGCCTAGGGCCCATGAGATGGGCTAGCTGGGTCCTCAGGACACTCCCATCTTTAACTGCTGCCATTAAAAGAGCAAGGGTATGCGAGACCAAAGAGGGCAAGGAAAATGGATGGGGTTGGGTGGGTCGAGGTGAGGTGGCTTTGATGGGAGAAGGTTCATTTTGGTCCCCAGGAATGCTCCTGCCTTCTGTCTAATTAGTCCTGGTTTAGCCAATATAATTGCAGAACGTCCTGGAAGTGACAAGGAAGCCAACATGTTTCCATATACTGCAGCCACTGCAGCAAAGTGTATCCCCCACCTGAGAAACAAGAGTGCACAGTGCTGTGCCGGCTCTGCCTGTCCCAGGGACCCAAAGCCTGCTTCCGAGTAGCACACAGACAGTAGGGTTTGCTCTCCTCCCTTAACCAGGTTACAGAGAGATTGCATTAGCAATTTGTGAGTTAGCAGAAGTTCTAAAAATGGGAGATAAAACAAAGTGTGACAGGCTAAGCAGCCCCTGTCATTGGGGATTGATCACAATGCTAATATCCAGTGACAGCGGCACATTAATAACCCAATAACCCAGCTTTGGATATTGGCACTATCACAACCCTTTAACCTGGTAATAACTCATGGGAAAAACACTAACAGTGTCACAGTCTACCAAGCTTCCCCTAGCCAGACAGCCAACGTCAACCTCCCAGCACTGCACAGGCCAGCCTGAGCAACCCCCGACATGCCCTGTTAGCAGTAACAAACATGTATATTATGGAGTATACATGGCCCCAGTCAGGATCAGGGCTCCATCGTGCTGGGTGCTGCACTGGGAGGAGAGTTGTTTTGTTAGGGGCAATAGGAATGGCAAGAGGAAGAGTTCAGTTTGAGACAATGACTGAAATCCACAAGGTGTCAGAAAAAGGGAGATGGCTCATCAGCAAAGGTAGCTGTGTGAGCCATCAGCTTAGTAAGGGCTTGCACTTGGTGTCCTGATAACGGGGACAGGGGTGCTGCTCAGAAGTCTTCCTTGGAATTTGAAGGGAATTTCTCCATGGTTTGAAACTGGAGATTTTTGACAAAATATTTGGATTTTCTCAAAAGGTCCTGGATTTTGGTGAAACTGTTTTTCACTTTCCATTTTGATTTTGGGGTCCCTTCAATTGCCAACTCTCATTAGTTGGCTTAGTCACATGGTGGGATTTTCAAAAGTGAAAGTTTCTGAAAGTGAAAAGTCTGTAAAAAAATCAGTGGAAAATATTGAAAAACAAAAGCCTGTCTTTGCTGAAACCAGGGGAACGTTCATGATGAAACAAAGCTTCTTCACCAGCTGTAGCAAGCAGAGGGTCTGCAACAATGGACTGTGTGTGGTGGTGGTGGGGGGAGATACTGTCCCTCCACTCCCTTGCCAACTACGGCCAGTGTTTGTGAAACTGCTCAGTGCTGTCTGAGGCTGGGAAAGAGCTGGGCTAATGATCCCTCTGAGCCTGTCTACTGCAGCATGTTAAGCAGAGCCAAGCTAGTTTTGACCTAGCTTGCGATAGTAGAGGAGCTACTGTGACACAGGTTAGCCATCTAAGCCCAATCCTGCCTGGTACATATGTCGTTGGGTTGCTAGCCCATGCCTCTGCCTGCACTGCTATGGTTACACTGCTTTAGTTAGTGAGCTAGCGCAGGTATGCCTACCAGTGTTGTCCTGGCTGCAATGCAGACAGACCCTCAAGGAATGGCTGGCCCCAGGCACCTGCTACTGCTGCAGCCACTGCAAGGGAGGTCCCCTGTGACCCACGTTTAGGGTTACCATACATCTGGATTTTCCCAGACAAAACTTCTTTTTTGAGCTTTCTTTCTCTGTCCAGATGGATTTCAAACAACAGGAAATGTCCAAGGGTTTTGCAGAGCGAACAAGAAGCGGCTCAGAAAGAGCCCTGACTGGTCCTCTTCCTGATTGGTCCCTCCCTTGTATCTGCAGCTGATTGGTCCATTCTCCTGCAAGCCACAGCTGCCAGATCCCATCCCACCCACCCACCCACCCTTCCCAGCCCTGGGAAGGGGGGTCCCGGAGGGAGGCGCTGACCGACAGCTGTTGCTGTGGCCTGTGCTTAGGCCAGCCACCCTGCCATCATGGCAAGGAGTGACACTGCCCCCCACCCACAGTGAGTATCCCTGCCACAGGTACCCCCTCCAGCTCTCCCAACTGTACCCCCCACAACTACCCACCCTCCACCAGTGTTAATGTACTTCAACCAGTTAACCCTTGCTATGGAGATTTAGCTGAGTTTGGTAAGTTGCAGAAAGAAGCAGCATTGTGAGGGGCGAGTGAAGTGGGGGATGTATGCCAAAGAATCCCCAGTCTGTGGCTGACGCTGTGATCACAGTGCACAATGATGGGAGCTGCAGACCACTCATTTGCAGCCTCGCCCCAGTTGCTAAGATGGGCTTTGGTGAGGGACTGTAAAGGCCAGTCATGGACAATGTAGCTGGCTTGTCTGACTGTGCTGATGAGGTGCTGGAAAGGTGGGGGTTAGAACTGGGGCATGTGGCATTTGTGAAAGACTCATTAGGAAGCCACTGAGGGTATGTCTACACTGCAATGTAATCCCAGGCTCAAGCCCCAACCCCCCTTCCCCTTCTGTCTATACACAAATCTATCTGACTTGGGCCAGTAAGCCCTCTGTGTTCAGGGCCTAGGATTCGGCAAGGGCAGTCGGTCTAAGATCAAGTCCCAGTGGGACTTGTGTCCAAAGTGCATCATTCTGTAGTGTGGATGCAGCTCAGGCCCAGGTCCCCGACACTCGTACCCTGAGAGTCTGCCAGTGCTATTCCACAATCCCATGGGCCACTGATCCCAGCCTTTTTGTTCCAAGACTAGCCAAGTGACTAGCCAAGACACAGAAGAAACTCCCTGGTTCAAGTCCAGCTGCTCTGTGTTTAACCCTCCCATTTTACCCTGATCACTAAGCTTCAAGCAGAGTGAACTGTCTCCTGCGTTAGCTGTGGTCACCAATAAGAAGAAATCCTTTGCTAAATGCACTGCTTCCTGCTCATGGGACCACAGTCAGATTCTGGTAAATCTGTGGTGCGAGGCAAGCAAGACGTTTGACTTCAGGAGGAGCACCGGAAATGACCATGTGCACCAAGAAATAGCGGCCAAGCTGGCAGTGCTGGGGATTAAAGCAACTGGTGACCAGTGCAGGGAGTGGATTAAGTGCTCAGGAGTGACTGTTGGAAAGCCAGAGATGAGAACGGCACCTCTGGGAATTCCCCATGATCCTGCCTCTTTTACGAGGACTGTGACTGGATGCTGGGTACTGTGCCGAGCACTGAGCCTTAGTGTTCATAATGGCCTGGTCAGCCAGGATGGTGACCTTCTGTCCCTGAGTCTAGTACAGGATCAGGAAGGAACCAGCAGCATCAGGCTAGCAAAGGGACTTTGGTTCTCACACCTGTCCCTGAGAAGGCTTTGCTAGTAGAGAAGCTGCAGCATGTCCTGGGTCCATACTCAGAGGAGCTGTTTGATGAACACCAGAGGAGTAGCCCCTCCATGGTACCATGTCCCCCAGAACAGGAATGCATTGGACAATACCATGGTTGGATGGCCCATGCAACTGGGACTGAACACTAATTGGACATGGCAAATGTACCCCCAGCCATTCTCCACCACTAAACATGCTAAACATGCTGAAAAGGGAAATGAGAATGGAGGGTCAGGGGACATGCAGAAGTATGTTTGCACTTCTTTCACTAGTTTGCACTGTTCAGTGTTTTGTTTATGCACCTTATTTTATTACAAGTTTTGGTGTTGGTTTACTACTGGAGTTTTGATGATGTGATGGCAGTGGGACTGCCATACAATGCTTTAATATTACTTGGGCTTTTTTTAATACAGTCAGGTTCACAACTAAAGGCTTTTATTTTATTAAAGTTTATTGCCATACCTGCATCACATCTTCTAATGTGTATTTCAAAGAATAAAGATAAAGACATGGCAAGGCACAACTGGGAAGCTGTATCCAAGCACAATTCCTCAATATATCTATTCAACTCAATCCACAATAAAAATGCACAATTCATATCACACTTCCCCTAAACCCATTGTGTAACCTGTTATCTCATCCACAATTAACAATTCATGACAATAACACACCTCCCCATTGGTAGCGTACAGTGAGAGTACTGCATTTATTGGAAAAAGTGGTATACAAATACATCAATAAACATACTCTTCTCCTCCTTCCACTGGCCAGGCAAGTCCATACTGTGGGTGCATAAAGCATCCCTGATTTCTCTTGCCCGTGTGCATCCTGCTCCAGCTGTGACAGATGCACCTTCTCACTGAGTGTACCAGTTCAGCACAAGTCCATTGAGGGGCAAATGGCTCACCCCTGATTCACAAAGGCCCAGTGATGCGAATAGCATTGATGACACAGGAATCCAAATGGTTCTGTAAACAGTACCAGCTGGATTTCAATCTGCCAAAGACACATTAAGCCTTCTTTTGCCAGGGCCTCTGAGATCAGGATATGGTTTGCTAAGCCAAGACCAAAGGGGAAATGCAGTGTCCCCTAGAAGAACAGTGGGGACAGGTGCTCCATTTATGACAAGGTCATTTGTTGGAAATAATGTCCCAGCCTGCCCATGAAGGTAGATTTCCGATTGGCAGAAAATACTGGCATCATGAACTTTTCCAAGGCATCCATAAATCAAGTGTCCATAAATCATCCTCCATGAGGGAATGCATACCAATGGAGTAGTACCCTCTGCATATAACATACTTAATGTGCTCTTTGGGGAGGGCAAGCTATGGGCATCTGAGTCCCATCAATGGCCCTAGCACAGTCTGGAAATCCCATTCTCTCAAAATCAGCATTTACTTCAGGGATATTGCTTATGCCCAGCACCTGTGGGTAAATCACATGCCTGATTGCCTCAGTTATAGTGACCTGCTTTCTAGACTGGCATGGCTACACTCATGCATGTGCCATGATGCTGGAGCAGCTGGGCAAGCTGTTCACAAAGCTCCAGAAATGTGGCTTTCTTTATGAGAAAGTTCTGGACCCACTGCTGGTCATCCCAGGGCCTCATGATGATGCAACCCCACCAGTCTGTGCTTGTGGTCCTGCTCCAGAAGCACCTGTCTATGTAGGGGGCTTCAGTGGCTCGCCTGGCAGCTGTGAGCAGCATCAGACAGTTCAAGTCTGACATGTCTGTACTGTCCTCCTTCTGCTCCAACAAGTGCCTTCAGTAGGTTAGAAAACGCAGCTGAAATGTCCTGCAGTGTCTCCTGAACGCTCTGCCTGTTTCCTGAAACAGGAGTGAAAGCCCATGCAGGAGAAGTTCTTCCAATGGGGACACGTCCATGTTGCTGGCTCCAGTTGCCAGGAGCATGGGGACCCAAAAGATGGCTCATCAGGATGTGTTGACAGGCTCTGACAACTTCCTGTGCAGTGGTCCAGAAATTCTGAACCGAGGGTCAATATTTAGGGTAGACGCTCAAGCCTGCCTTTAAAAACACCAAGTTCCACGCTTAAATTGCTGTGTAGTTGTACCCTGAGGGTCTCTCTGCACTGCAATCAGAAGGGGTGATTGCAGCATCTAGTTAGAGCAAAGCTATCTTGGGTCTGCCTACATGTGAATCATAGAATATCAGGGTTGGAAGGGACCTCAGGAGGTCATCTAGTCCAACCCCCTGCTCAAAGCAGGACTAATCCCCAAATTTTTTTGCCCCAGATCCCTAAATGGCCCCCTCAAGGATTGAACTCACAACGCTGGGTTTAGCAGGCCAATGCGCAAACCACTGAACTATCCCTCCAACCCCTGCTGATTGCAATGTAGACTGATGAAACAGCTGATGAAGCTGATGAAACATTCGGGGCTGACATGCCTGAAGTGCCCAGGCACCAGTGTTCATCCTTCTCCCCTTCTCCCATCCCAGCCCTCTCCATGCCTGGCTGAGGTCAGTGCCTGGGGAAATGGCAGCTGGCTAATGCTCAGCCCAGCCAAGGCTGAGTGATGCTGGAGGGAGGAAGGAAGTCCTCTGTAGAGCTCATCTTGCCCATATCTACTCCACATCAAGGACACTGGCACTCACAACACAGAATGAGGTCACAGCCTTGGGTTTTCTGTGGCCACCCAAAGCACCAACACTGCCTACTGTCACCTGCAGCTGGCCAGACTTATCAGAACAGCTCTGGCCTCAGTGCTCCACCATTCCTGACTCAACTCTGGACGTTCTCTATGTCTAGGAATGGAGCCCTGTGACCTGAGAAAGAAATAACAGGGACAAGATGCAGCAGGCTGCATGCTTACCTCACCAGGAGCATCCCCGTGCTCTGCTCTCAGCATTGGCTCCTCACTGAATACAGAAGTCTCTGCATGGGACTGGCCCTTGATCATCACTCCTGCTGCAACCAGCATTGTGAGGCTCCCCTGGGACAAGGACACTGTCAGCCAATGGGGTAGGCTTGGGAATGCGGAACCTTCCCAGGAGCCAGACTGAGATTATGGAGCTCCCTGCCAGAAACCATCTGAACAGCCACCACCCTTGTTGTGCTCACTGCTACATGCAAGTTCCCCTCCTGACCAGGCTTTCCCTGATGGCATCGCTGACTGGGCCAGGGGGAAGTGAGTTCTGCTAGGTCTCTTCCACTTTGTGGAGGGACTCAGATGCTGGGGTGCTAGGGGCCAGTATACGAACTGAGATAGCTAGAATGGGGTGTGTGGGGACAGATGCTAGATAGATACAGGTCAATGGCTACTGAGAGGTGGGGCTGTATTAAACTGTTCCTCTCTGACCCTTTCTCACTCTCTCTGTATCTCTTCTGCCCTGGACTGTCTCTCTCACCTCAGCCTCTCCTAGGCAGAATACAGACCAGTCATGTTTAAGTCTGAGTTAAACTTTCAGACCAGTGGGTTAAGATCAGGCTACCTGAGGTCAGTGGGTACTAGACTGTGCTGCCAGATGGGGGCATCTCTGACAGTAAGAACAGGGGTGGAGGGCAGAGGAGCCTGCTACAACTGTATTTGGTAGTTTTGCTCCCTTACAGTGTATCCAATGGCAGCTGTTTTGCTGCATTGTAGTTGCCACTGTGTGTGAGGGACATGAATCAACAAGGGAAGAGGGAGAGGCGGCATGTTTTGTTTAATTAGAATAATGAAGCTGTGAGGCTAAGAGTTGGGAGTGGTGAGGCATTAATTGGCAGGGTCTGATGAGTGCAAGTCCATCGGCTGGAGCCATATGGAAGCAACAAACTGAGGCAAGTGAGTGACAGCCTGAATCTGAGGGAGTCTCATTAATTCCAACAGCAGAGCTGTGATTGATGTGTCAGCTCCCTGCTGCTCTGCATTTCAGGCTGATGGATCCACATCATTTCTGCTGCTGCTGCGATCCCAGTAGGAGAGGGAGAGAAAAGAAAAAGAAAAAAAGGAGCAAAACAGGAAGGAAAAGGAGAGGGAATAGCAGGAGAAAGTTGGCGGCTTTAGACTGAAGCTGCTAGGCCTTGTCTGTGCTAGAGAGCCAAGCCGGGTCAGATGTATGGAGTTCAGTGCAGCCTACTAGCCATGCCACATGCGCATATGTTTTGTTCCGTGGCCACATTTGTACCATCCAATGTCACCCTAGTTGCAATGCTCTCTGAGTAACTAGCCCCCAATTCTCAGCTCAGTTCCTAAGCAGGGCACTCTGGGAGATTTCCCCCAGCCATTGCCATGCTGTGAGATAGTAGCAGAAGGCTAGTTGATGTGTTTCAGTGTGGCTGTAGGGACTTAGGTTGAGCCATTCAGCTTTACCTGCACATTTACCTTCCTCAAAAGGGGCATGTTCTAACCTGTTACCTGATGGCTGTTTGGGTTGTTTTTGTGTGTGGAGGCAAAGTTTCTTGGGGGCTTTAATTTCTCTAGTGTAGATCAGGCCAGCTGGGCCAATGCACTAGGTTAGATATGGCAGTTCCCATTAACTATACACTAAAAAGAGTCCTAGGATTACAGATGAAAAAGCCCTATTCAGTCACATCCCATCCATCCCCCTTCCCACCTCCTCTTCCTGAGTTCCTGCAGTACTGCTAGAGCATCATCCAGGCCAGCTGTAACTGCCCCACGGAGGGGCACTCCACCGTGTGCCCTGGCCTGGGATTTACCCCAAATGTCTTTTTTTAGTGATATCCTTTGCATCTGACTGTTCCCCTTGTTCCTCTCCCTCCTTGCGGTTTGCACCTCTCCTTTGTGTCTTAAAACAGTTCCCATGTCCCCACCCCTTAGTCACTGCTTCTCCAAACTAGTCAGAGTTAGCTTCACAGGCCTGCTGAACACCGTTACCAGCGTTGTCTTGCCTGCCAACAGAGATAGTAAAACATGATGCAATATCCTGCCTCACAGACATGCTTGAGCCTAGGGACGTTGTGCTGAGCTGGAAGCCAGGAGGCCTCAAGTTCTAGCTCAAGCTGTTAACATTCCCTGCACTTCACAAGCGTCACTAAGGCCTGGTCTAAAGTATGCGGTTATTTTGGAATTAGCCGAGTTACCTCGAAATAAAACTGATTCCGTCCACATGACCAAACCAGTTTTTTCTATTTAAAGGGCTCTTTACTCCGATTTCTGTACTCCACCTCGGCAAGTGGAGTAGCGCTAAAATCGAGATCGCAGTTCCAGGTTACAGTACTGTGGATGCAATTGGACGATACTGGCCTCTGGGAGCTATCCCAGAATGCTCCCTTGTGACCGCTCTGGACAACACTCTGAACTCCAATGCACTAGCCAGGTAGGCAGTAAAAGCCCTGGGAACTTTTGAATTTCCTGTTTGGTCACCATCAGCACAGGTGACCATCAGCACAGTCCACCATCACAGGCAACCATGCAGAGTCCGTCATCACAAGAGACCACACAGTCCCGGATTCGCAGACGAGCTCCAGCCTGGTCCGAACGGGAGATAGTGGATCTCATTGCATGTTGGGGAGATGAATCTGTTATGGCAGAACTACGTTCCAAAAAAAGAAACGCAAATATGTATGCTAAAGTCTCCAGGGCCATGACGGAAAGAGGCTACTCCAGGGACACAGAACAGTGTTGTACAAAAATCAAGGCGCTCAGGCAAACATACAAAAAATCCAGGGAGGCAAACAGAGGTCACAGCCCCATACATGTCGCTTCTACTGCGAGCTGCATGCAATTATGGGGGGTGACGCCACCACTACCCCACCACTGTCTGTGGACACCTGCAAGATGGGAGTAGCACGGAGCGAGGAGGATGAGTTTTTGGAGGACAAAGAGGAGGAAGAGGAGGAGGAGGACAGTGCACAAGTGGCAAGTGGGGAATGTGTTTTCCCCCTAACCAGGAACTATTCTTAATGCTGGAGCCAATAGTCTCCCCCCACTCCCAGAGCATGCTCCCGGACCATGACCCTGGAGAAGGCACTTCTGCTGAGTGAGAGCTTGATCGGAGCCACGTGGTGGGGGGTGGGAGGAAACCCAGCTGCCCTGGGCTGTTCGCGTTTAGTTTAAAGGGCTCATCCCTGCTCAGAGCCTCATCGGAGCCCCACAGTGTGTGTGTGTGTGGGGGGAGGTGTTGTATGAAGCGATCATCCCAGAGAGCCCGCAGGCTGCCTGCAAGCTGAATTCTGTTGCCTGGCTGCATGTGATGGCTTACTCACACCAAAGTGGCAGGCACTTCAGTATAAGAGGCAAAATGAGACCTTGTACAGAAAGAACATGTGCTGTGTACTATGAATTGCCTGTTTCACTGAGAAACAGTGTCCCCTTTGTTCTCGAAAATTTATCTTTTAAAATACTACGCTCCCTTTTTCTCCACCCGGAGCGGATGCAGATGTATCAACGTGGCCCCTATCTACTCCATCCCAGAGGCTGGCCAGATTAGAAGGCAGAAAAAATGAACTCGGGATGGCACGTTTGCCGAGCTCATTCAGTCCTCCCTCACTGATAGGGCCCAGTTGAATGCGTGGTGGTGAACAATTGAGGAGTTGCATAAAGCATTACATGAATACGAAGAGAGGAGGGATGCATGCGATGAGAGCAGGAAGGATGCTATGGTCAAGCTCATGGGGGAGCAAACTGACATGCTCTGCTGTATGGTGGATCTAATGCGGGAAAGGCAGCAAGACCACAGACTGCCGCTGCAGCCCCTGTATAACCGTCCTCCCTCCACCAAGTTCCATAGCCTCCTCACCCAGATGCCCAAGAACACGGTGGGGGGGAGGCTAAGGGGACCCACACAGTCAACCCCAGAGGATTGCACAAGCAGCAGAAAGCTGGTATATCCTAAATTTTGATTTGGTTTCTGGACTTGTCCTTCCCTCCTCCTCCACCCCCCTAACCCAATACCCCCCTCCCCCGTCTAGCTTCTGATTTCCCTCAATGTTTTGTGCAACAAATAATAAAGAATGATTTTTTAAAAATTGTGACTTTATTTCCTTTCATATATATTTAGGGGGCGGGTAACTTTAAGAGAAACAAACACAACTGTCACACTGTACCCTGGCCAGTCATGAAACTGGCTTTCAAAGCTTCTCTGATGTGCAGCACGCAGCTATTGGTAATGGTTCCATACCTGCAACACTATGCGGTCCCACCAGTCTGTGCTTGTTTCCCGGGCCCAGAATTGGCGTTCCACAGCATGATCCTGCCCCATTGCCACCAGGATGGCCAAATTGCCAGGGCCCGTACTTTGAAAGAAGTCTGTGTCCATGTCCTCATCACTCTCCTCACCATGCTGCCATTGCCTACTCGCCTACTTTTGCAGGTTCTGGTTCTGGTTCTGCATACACTGCTGGATAATGCACGTGGTGTTTAGAGCAGTCACAACTGCTGCGGTGATCTGAGCGGGCTCCACGCTTGCCATGGTATGGCGTGAGCAGGAGAGCAGAGTGGCAGCAGAAGCGGCGGGGTGGATGACGATGCTGACAGCAATATGGCGCCCCCACGGAGAAAGGCATGAAATGATTGTCGGCCACTGCTTTCACGGAGGGAGGAGCAAGAGGTAGGCTGGCAGCAGACGGTGCAGTATGACTGCTAGGTGTCATCGTCTCCTGGATGCTCACAGTGCTGCTGGCTGGGAGAGCACCCTGAGGCAGAATGGGCCTCTCAAGGATTGAACTCACAACCCTGGGTTTAGCAGGTCAATGCTCAAACCACTGAGCTATCCCTCTGCCAATAATCCAGACAGGACGGAATCTCCACTAGACAAAACTTAAAGAAGAGAATGACCTGAGTTACTCCCATTTATGTCCAGACGCCCCTGACAGACCTAACCGAGGACAGATACCAGTCATACTGCACCGTCTGCTGCCACAAGGCAATGAGCTGCTGCTGTGTAGCAATGTAGTCCCACGTCTGCCAGCACCCAGGAGATGTACGGTGACAGAGAGCTGAGCTGGCGCCATGGTTGCCGTGGTATGGCGTCTGCACGGGTAACCCAGGAAAAAAGGCGTGAAACGATTGTCTGCCATTGCTTTCACAGAGGGAGGGAGGAAGGGATGGGGGGCCTGACAAGATGTACCCAGAACCACCCGCGACAATGTTTTTTGCCCCATCAGGCATTGGGATCTCAACCCAGAATTCCAATGGGTGGCGGAGACTGCGGGAACTGTGGGATAGCTACCCACAGTGCAATGGTCTGGAAGTCGACGCTAGCTTCAGTACTGTGGACTCACTCTGCCGACTTAATGGTCTTAATGGTCTTAAGTGGGGACATACACAATCGACTGTATAAAATCGCTTTTTAAAAAATCGACTTCTATAAATTTGTCCTAATTTCGTAGTGTAGACATACCTTTAGCCCTGGTCTACAGTATGAGTTTAGGTCAGATTTAGCAGCATTACATTGGTTTAGCCCTGCACCTGTCCACACTATGAAGCCATTTTTTCCGACTTAAAGGGCTCTTAAAACCGGTTTCTGTACTCCGCCCCGACGAGTGGATTAGCGCTGAAATTGACCTTGCTGGGTCCAATTGGGGTAGTGTGGACGCAGTTCAACGGTATTGGCCTCCGGGAGCTATCCATTGTGACCGCTGTGGACAGCACTCTCAACTCAGATGCACCAACCAGGTAGACAGGAAAAACTCTGAACTTTTGAATTTCATTTCCTGTTTGCCCAGTGTGGCGAGCTGATCAGCACAGGTGACCATGCAGAGCTCATCAGCACAGGTGACCATGCAGTCCAAGAATCGCAAAAGAGCTCCAGCATGGACTGAACGGAAGGTATGGGATCTGATCGCTGTATGGGGAAGACGAATCCATGCTGTCAGAACTCTGTTCGAAAAGATGAAATGCCAAAATATCTGAAAAAATCTCCAAGGGCAAGAAGGACAGAGGCTATAACAGGGACCCACAGCAGTGCCGCGTGAAACTTAAGGAGCTCAGGCAAGCCTACCAAAGAACCAGAGAGGCAAACGGCCGCTCCGGGTCAGAGCCCCAGACATGCTGCTTCCATTCTAGGTGGTGCCCCTAAAACTACCCCAGCCCTGTGCGTGGACTCCGTCAATGGACTCTCGCGCAACAGGGATGTGGATTTTGGGAAAGAGGAAGATGATTCGGAGGAGGAGGTTGAAGTACAGCAAGCAAGCAGAGAAACTGTTTTCCCCGACAGCCAAGGTTTTTCACCCAAAGGTGGGCTCCCGGACCTAGAAGGTGGAGAAGGGACCTCTGGTGAGTGTACCTTTGTAAATATAATACACGGATTAAAAGCAAGCATGTTTAATGATTAATTTGCCCTGAAGACTTGGGATGCATTCGCGGCCAGTACAGCTACTGGAAAAGTCTGTTAACATATATGGGGATGGAGCGGAAATCCTCCAGGGACATCTCAATGAAGCTCTCCTGGATGTACTCCCAAAGCCTTTGCAAAAGGTTTCTGGGGAGGGAAGCCTTATTCCGTCCTTCATGGTAGGACACTTTACCACGGCAGGCCAGTAGCACATAGTCTGGAATCATTGCATAACAAAGCATGGCAGTGTATGGTCCCGGTGTTTGCGGGCATTCAAGCAACATCCGTTCTTTATCTCTCTGTGTTATTCTCAGGAGAGTGATATCATTCATGGTCACCTGGTTGAAATAGGGGAATTTTATTAAGGGGACATTCAGAGGTGGCCGTTCCTGCTGGGCTGTTTGCCTGTGGCTGAACAGAAATCATCCCTGCTGTCAGCCACGTGGTCGGGGGAGGGATGAAGCGATCATCCCAGAGAATTGGGTGTGTGTGGAGGGGGGTGGTTAGTTGGGTTTGTGCTGCACGTTAACCCGAAAACTGCAGCCCCTCCTTTTATATTGCCAACCCATTTTAAAGGGCCAACCCAACAGGTGCTTGGTATGTGAAATGAGGGCGCTGCTGTTTGAAACCATTCCCACATGTTAGAAAGGTTGAAGAAGCCAAAAGACTGTGGCTTACCATTGTGGCGGTTCAATGACAAGACAGAACACAGCTTTTAGCAAGCAAACAGGCTGGTCTGCTAACAGGCTTCTGCCTGTCAGCTTTCCACCTTCCCCTTTATTCTCTCTCTCCCCCCGCGCATTACATTCTCCAACAGATAAAAGGAATACACTGGCTTTGTTTAACATTCTTATTTACCAATTTCTATCTACCGCATTCCTTGCTCTCGGGCCTTGAGCCCAGTCCTGGGAGGCTTCCCACGGTTCATGTCATTTGGGCGAGATTCCAAGGTTGATGCCCTTGAGAGGAGCTGTGTGTGCACAGGTCCAGCACAACACTCTGGGTGTGCCCTGAATGTTGCCAAGCGCATGAACCTTGTATGAGTCCTACATACCATGTCTGCCTGCAAGCCGAATTCTGTTGCCCGCCAACCCTGCATGTGTGATCACTCACACCATACCGGCAGGCCCTCGACATAAGAGGCAAAATGCGACCTTGTAAAGAAAGCACATGTGCTATGTAATGTTAACAGCTTGGTTCATCATGAAAGAGTCTACCCATTGTTCTCTAAAATGTCTCTTTTAAAGACTAATCTCCTTTTTTTCCCTCCCGCAACTGCAAATGTTTCATCGCTGCACATATCATCTCTGTCCCAGAGGCAATCAAAGATCAGAAGCCAAAAAAACGCACTCGCGATGAAATGTTCTCTGAACTCATGCAGTCCTCCGACGCTGAAAGAGCCCAGCACAATGCATGGAGGGAGACAATGTCAGAGTCCAGGAAAGCACAAAATGAACGCGAGGACAGGAGGGATGAGCAAGAGGAGAGGTAGTGTCAGCGTGATGAGAGGAGGCAGGATGCAATGCTGAGGATACTGGAGGATCAAACTGATATGATCCGGCGTATGGTTGAGGTGCAGGAAAGGCAGCAGGAGCACAGACCGCCGCTGCAGCCCCTGTGTAACCAACCGCCCTCCTCCCCAAGTTCCATAGCCTCCTCACCCAGACGCCCAAGAATGCGGTGGGTGGGGCCTCCGGGCACCCAACCACTCCACCCCAGAGGACTGTCCAAGCAACAGAAAGCTGGCATTCAACAAGTTTTGAAGTGCAGTGTGGCCTTGTCCTTCCATCCTCCCCTCCTCCACCACCCCACCTGGTGCTTCCCTCCTCTCCCACCCCTCCTGGGCTACCTTGGCAGTTATCCCCCCATTTGTGTGATGAATTAATAAAGAATGCATTAATTTGAAACAACAATGACTTTATTGCCTCTGCAAGAGGTGATCGAAGGGGAGGGTGGTTGGCTTACAGGGAAGTAGAGTGAACCAAGGGGGTGGGTTTTCATCAAGGAGAAACAAACAGAACTTTCACACTGTAGCCTGGCCAGTCATGAAACTGTTTTCAAAGCTTCTCTGATGTGCAGTGCGCCCTGCTGTGCTCTTCTAATCGCCCTGGTGTCTGGCTGTGCGTAACCATAGAATCATAGAATACCAGGGTTGGAAGGGACCTGAGGAGGCCATCTAGTCCAACCACCTGCTCAAAGCAGGACAAATCCCCAATTTTTGCCCCAGATCCTAAATGGCCCCCTCAAGGATTGAACTCACAACCCTGGGTTTAGCAGACCAATGCTCAAACCACTGAGCTATCTCTCCCCCCTAGTGGCCAGACGATTTGCCTCAACCTCCTACCCACCATAAACGTCTCCCCCTTACTCTCACAGATATTGTGGAGCACACAGAAAGCAGTAATAACGATGGGAATATTGGTTTCGCTGAAGTCTAACTGAGTCAGTAAACTGCGCCAGTGCGCTTTTAAACATCCAAATGCACATTCTACCACCATTCTGCACTTGCTCAGCCTATAGTTGAACAGCTCCTGACTACTGTCCAGGGTGCCTGTGTATGGCTTCATGAGCCAGGGCATTTGGGGTAGGCTGGGTCCCCAAGGATAACTATAGGCATTTCAACATCCCCAACAGTAATTTTCTGGTCTGGGAAGTAAGTTCCTTCCTGCAGCTGTTCAAACAGACCAGAATTCCTGAAGATGCGAACGTCATGCACCTTTCCCGGCCATCCCACGTTGATGTCGGTGAAACGTCCCTTGTGATCCACCAGTGCTTCTAGCACCATTGAAATGTACCCCTTGCAGTTTATGTACTGCCCGCCCTGGTGTTTCGGGGCCAAGATAGGGATATACATTCTGTCTATCGCCCCACCGCAGTTAGGGAACCCCAGCGCATTAAAGCCATCCACAATGGTCTGCACATTTCCCAAAATCACTACCCTTGATAGCAGCTGGTCAATTATTGCATTGGTTACTTGCAGCACAGCAGCCCTCACGGTAGATTTGCCCACTCCAAATTGATTCCTGACAGACTGGTAGCTGTCTGGCGTTGCAAGCTTCCAGAGGGCTATCGCCACTTGCTTGTGAACTGTGAGGGCTGCTCTCATCTTGGTATTCTGGCGCTTCAGGGCAGGGGAAAACAAGTCACAAAGTTCCATGAAAGTACCCTTACGCATGCAAAAGTTTCGCCGCCATTGGTAATGGTCCCATACCTGCAACACTATGCGGTCCCACCAGTCTTTGCTTGTTTCCTAGGCCCAGAATCGGCGTTCCACAGCATGATCCTGCCCCATTGCCACCAGGATGGCCAAATTGCCAGGGCCCGTACTTTGAAAGAAGTCTGTGTCCATGTCCTCATCACTCTCCTCACCGCACTGCCGTCGCCTACTCACCTGCTTTTGCAGGTTCTGGTTTTGGTTCTGCATACACTGCTGGATAATGCACATGGTGTTTAGAGTGGTCACAACTGCTGCGGTGATCTGAGCGGGCTCCACGCTTGCCATGGTATGGCGTGAGCAGGAGAGCAGAGTGGCAGCAGAAGCGGTGGGTGGATGACGATGCTGACAGCAATATGGCGCCCCCACGGAGAAAGGCATGAAATGATTGTCGGCCACTGCTTTCACGGAGGGAGGAGCAAGGGGTAGGCTGGCAGCAGACGGTGCAGTACAATTGCTAGCCGTCGTCATCTCCTGGGTGCATGCCAGCAGACAGTGTAGAGCTGTCATCATCTCCTGGGTGCTCACAGTGCTGCTGGCTGGGAGAGCACCCTGAGGCAGAATGGTCCCTTCAAGGATTGAACTCACAACCCTGGGTTTAGCAGGTCAATGCTCAAACCACTGAGCCATCCCTCTACCAATATTCCAGACAGGACCGAATCTCCATTAGACAAAACTTAAAGAAGAGAATGACCTGAGTCACTCCCATTAATGTCCAGGTGCCACAGCTGACCTCACCGAGGCTGCCCAAGAGCACCCAGGAGACGATGAGGACAGATACCAGTCATACTGCACCGTCTGCTGCCACAAGGCAATGAGCTGCTGCTGTGTAGCAATGCAGTCCCACGTTTGCCAGCACCCAGGAGATGTACGATGACGGTGAGCTGAGCGGGCGCCATGCTTGCCGTGGTATGGCGTCTGCACGGGTAACCCAGGAAAAAAGGCGTGAAACAATTATCTGCCATTGCTTTCACAGAGGGAGGGAGGGAGGGATGGGGGGCCTGACAAGATGTACCCAGAACCACCTGCGACAATGTTTTTTGCCCCATCAGGCATTGGGATCTCAACCCAGAATTCCAATGGGTGGCGGAGACTGCGGGAACTGTGGGGTAGCTACCCACAGTGCAATGGTCTGGAAGTTGACGCTAGCCTAAAATAGCTTCCGAAAATTCGAACAGAATAATTTCGTACTTTAGACATACCCTAACATAACCAAACAAGCAACCATTCCCCTGCATCATAGGTCAAAGAACTGAGAGGTGGAATAAGTCTATTTCAGGCAGAACTGGGCTAGAACCAAGGCCTCTAACACAAGAATACCAACGCTTAGCTACTTTGCTTAGAGATAATGTGGCACATTAAATACCAGGCTATGCTGTGTGTCTCTGCTGCTCTAACCCGTGTTACTGCTCCCAGGCCCCCACCTGCAATACAGGAAAGCTGATATTCAACATGCCACTGCTGGCTAACAAATAGCTGTGAAAGCCACCCACAAAGTGTGTGTTACCCTCCTTTGTGGAGTAGGCCCTCCAGTAACAGCCTACTAGTAGCACATGTAATGTCATTCTGTGGTGTGGTATACAAGGTCCTGGGTATGAACCCTGTAGAGGGGAAAATAGTAGAGCATTTAAAAATCATATTCCCCTTCCATATATCTGAACCAAGGTTGTATGTACATTTCAGTACTTGATTATATACTCCATGCCTTAATATAGCTTTTGTCTTGGAATAGTAATGAAGGGTCCAATCCAGATGTAGAAGAAGTCAATGCAATTCCACTGCCTTGAATGGAGCTGCACATTTTCTCCATGTCTGAATTTGGCTCAGTGAGACCAGAGGCAACATTTATTCAACTAGATAAGCAAGATGGAGCAGGAACCATATTGTTTCTTGTAGAAAGCCAGCCATAAAGTTCTCCCAGCAGGAGAGTGAGTTTCAACTAATGGTGGCCACCAGCAGTGAAATTTGTCTCAAGCACAAGGTGGTCCAGAGTGGTGTTTGAATAAGGACCTTCTACGATGGTAACACACTTGCCCCATGAAAAACATTAGCTAGAAGCTTTACATTATCAGAATAACGCATTGGTGAACATACCTTGAGCAAATAGTTACCTAGCAACTGCTGAGAGCTGCTGTTGTTTACAAATTAACCCTTTCATGAGTGTAACATATGGCCCAATGAGAGGCTCTCAGTAGTCATCAGGGGACACTGGGGACAACAGTAAGTCTTGTCTCCATCTTCTCGCTGCACTGTGTTATGGCTTCTGTCACTCTGGGCACACAAATCAGTGGCCACATTTATAAATACTGGAAAACAAAAAGAAAAGAATTTGTCTCCTGTCTGCTTCTTCCTAGCCAAAGACAGACATGAGGCTGTTCCCTTATTCCTAAAATCAGGCTGAGTCAGAAAATGGAGTGTCAGCTAACCAGCCCCATTGGATGCCTAGCTACTCTCTGTGTGTCTGGATCATTCTGCAAGTCATCTTTGTACACAGTATGGCAAAAGTAAAACACATTTATTAACAAAAGGACATAGGTTTAAGTGATATCGAGGATAAGGAATAAGGATAGAAATGGTTAAAAACAAAAGTGAAAATTTGCTTCTAAGACTCAGGGCAGATTTACACTATTGCTTAAGTCAATCTAACTGATGTCGCTCAGAAGTGCGAGAAACCCCTTGAGCGATGCAAGTTACAGCCACCTAAGCGCTGTCCACACTGGTGCTATGTCAGTGGGAGACACTCTAATCTTCTATGATTCTATGACTCTCGTGGAGGTGGAGTAATTATGGGGCCAGGAAAGCGCTCTTCTGTCGGCATACAGCGTTTTCATCAAACACACTACAGAGGCTCAGCTGCGTTGGTGCAGCTGCACTGCTGTAGCGCTTCTAGTGTAGATCTACCTTAAAACTGGAGTCTTTTGTTCGAAAAAGTTTTTTTGCACCACCGTCATTCTTCCAGCATTGCTGCCAGTTCTTGAGCCAAGACCCAAACCCTGGAGCTCACAGCACTGGTTTCTTGACTCCTCAGATGAAGCTTAAAATAGGAGTTCTCTCCCCCTCTTTTTATAGTCCAGTAAAGATATGAAATGTGTTCTTCTGAAGTGTGTTCCCAGACAAAAGTCCTTTCCCCTGCTGGGTGTAGATGCCATGCTATCTGGTGTAGACTGCACACTGGCTTCTCCCCTGCTTGTGAGTTTTACAATGCAAATGATCTTCCTGCAACCTCCTCTACAAATGAGTAGCCCACTGTCCTTGGCCACACCTGGTTTGGGGATGGGGGGGTTTGTCCCTTTCCTTTGTCTGGGAAAACCTGTTTATCAACTCCCTCTGCCAGGCTTGGTTTAAACACCTTTTAGTTACACATTTCCAGCATATCTGTATAATTCTTTGTAGATTAACCATACATACACCACCCAAGAATATTACTGATCAGTGAATTTCCCAATGATCTACCACATATCACATTTTAGATCCAGAGTATGACAACAGCATGTTAAGTGTAGTGAGTGTGTAAGGCCTAACAAGAGTTTCTGACGCAAAGTAGCAAACCTCTGAGTCATGCCTCTAAATGCTCCTGGGCAGGAGAACACTCCAGACAGTACTGTCTGCAAAGATATTTGTGAAAGCAAATAGTTAAGTGGCACAAACAAAGCTGATTAAAAATGGAAAAACTATTTGTGGATCATTTGTTTGTAGTGGTAGCCCAGCTCTGGTAGTTTCTTGTTTTGTGATTGAAGCAGAACCCAGGTAGTTCCAAGGGAGTCTCCAGAACTTCTGATGGCTGGCTGAGAGCTGTGTATCTACTATGACCTACTGAAGCCATGGAAGATAACACAGATGGTACAGGAATAACAGCATAACTAGACCAATGGGAGATGTAAGCCAAATGCTGAATATTGAAAGCAGGAGAAGAGATACTCATGCTACACAGACTAGGAGCTTCCTGCTATAGTCTCTGCCAAGGCATATAATAAAAATGCAAAGTAGTCTCATGTGCTGACTTTTTTTTAGCTGGGACTAAGAGCTGATTAGATTAACCCTGTCATGAGTGTCACATTCACACACCCTTCTGGAAGTGTTACAAACAACAAACCCACCCTAGTATTCTGGAAATATAAGTTTCAGTAAACAAAGAAAAACAATACTTATTTGTTTTATTGTATTGCACAATTATTCCATTCTTTAAAAATTTAGCCTCTCTGGAAGCGTCTTTAAATGTTAATGTCTGGGTGACACTTCTGGAATGAATTTGGCCTTGTGTAACTCCATTTACATCTATGACATTACTTCAAAGATGATTTTGGCCTTTGTAGTGTCAGATTACATGCTGGTTTCTGGACTTCTCTAGCAACTAACTTCTCTTTCAATCAACAAGGGGTTATGGAAAATAGATCCTGTGAAATTAAATTGATGTCTTTTTTTATGTGACTGCAAGTTTAGTTGATAAAGGTAATAGCGTTGATGTAATACTAAAGCAACAGACTTCTGTGAGGTGTTAGACTTGTTACTGCACAACATTTTAATTAAAAAACTAGAATGATTTAAAATTAACATGGCACACATTGAATGGATGAAAAGCTGGCTAAGTGACAGGCATCAAAATGTGATTGTAAATGGGGGATCATCATAGAGGAGAATACTTTCTAGTGGGGTCTCATAGGAGGTTCTTGGCCCTACACTATTTAACATTTTATCAGTGACCTGAAAGAAAAGAAAAGCATCACTGATAAAGTTTGCAGATGACACAAAAATTGAGGGAAATGGTAAATAGTGAAGCAGACAGGTCACTGATACAGAGTGACCGGGATTGCTTGGAAAGCTGTGCTCTAGCAGAGAGTAAGTGTTTTAATAAGGCTAAATGTATATGTGGTGGGGGACACCCACATCTTGAATGCCTCCTTCTGCTGTGTATGATACTGTAGTCCTTTTCCCACTCCTGGTGTCCCCTGTGGGTTGTCGACTTTGCTTGGTGGGTCTTCAGTGGCTCGGCTCTTCTGGGGTAGAAAAAGTCCAGCAAAACTATCAGTATTCACCAGGGTCTTGAGCCCCAAATCTGGGCCCTTTAAATTCAGCCCTTTGCTTGGACTTCCATACAAGCTTTGTCCCCTTCTCAGGACTTAGGCCACTTCGCTAGTGGGGGAACCAGGGCCCGACTATTACTCCAGGTCCCAACCCAGGGACCCTATAAACAGCAGCCACATTTGGATCCCTTCCATCCTCTGCTGCTACTTCCCTGGGCCTCTTCCAACCTAGACCCTTTATCTTCATCCCTTATATAAGGGTTAACATTCTCTGGGCCTTGCTTTCCCAGGGTCAGTAAACACAGCCAGTCAAGTTCCTCTGGCCAGAGCAGAACACCCCTCCTCACCTCTCTGGTCCCAGCTGGGACTGACCTGCTAACCCCCTACTGCTCCTTTTATCTGAGCCTGCTGGGCTCTGATTGGCTTCTTCCATGATGTTCATTAATGATCTGGAGGATGGTGTGGACTGCACCCTCAGCAAGTTTGCAGATGACACTAAATTGGGAGGAGAGGTAGATACGCTGGAGGGTAGGGATAGGATACAGAGGACCCTAGACAAATTAGAGGATTGGGCCAAAAGAAATCTGATGAGGTTCAACAAGGACAAGCGCAGAGTCCTGCACTTAGGACGGAAGAATCCCATGCACCGCTACAGACTAGGGACTGAATGGCTAGGCAGCAGTTCTACAGAAAAGGACGTAGGGGTGACAGTGGATGAGAAGCTGGCTATGAGTCAATGTGCCCTTGTTGCCAAGAAGGCCAATGGCATTTTGGGATGTATAAGTAGGGGCATTGCCAGCAGATCGAGGGACGTGATCGTTCCCCTCTATTCAACATTGGTGAGGCCTCATCTGGAGTACTGTGTCCAGTTTTGGGCCCCACACTACAAGAATGATGTGGAAAAATTGGAAAACGTCCAGCAGAGGGCAACAGAAATGATTAGGGGACTGGAACACATGATTTATGAGGATAGGCTGAGGGAACTGGGATTGTTTAGTCTGCGGAGGAGAAGAATGAGGGGGGATTTGATAGCTGCTTTCAACTACCTGAAAGGGGGTTCCAAAGAGGATGGATCTAGACTGTTCTCAGTGGTAGCAGCTGACAGAACGAGGAGTAATGGTCTCAAGTTGCAGTGGGGGAGGTTTAGGTTGGATATTAGGAAAAACTTTTTCACTAGGAGGGTGATGAAACACTGGAAGGCGTTTCCTAGGGAGGTGGTGGAATCTCCTTCCTTAGAAGTTTTTAAGGTCAGGCTTGACAAAGCCCTGGCTGGGATGATTTAGTTGGGGATTGGTCCTGCTTTGAGCAGGGGGTTGGACTAGATGACCTCCTGATGTCCCTTCCAACCCTGATATTCTATGATTCTATGAAGCCTTTCTAGGCAGACCCAGTGGCCCCACCTTCACTGCTCCTGGGGCAGGGTGTAGTAGGACCATGGGGCCTCCAGCAGGGGGCCATGAAGTGCCTGGTGCTCCCCGTCATTGTAAAAATCAGGAACAAAGAATGTAGGCCACACTTACAGGATGGGGGACTCTCTCTGGGCAAGCAGTGACCCTGAAAAAGATTTGGGGGTCATAGTGGATAATCAGCTGAACACAAGCTCCCAGTGTAATGCTGTGGCCAAAAGAGCTAATGCAATCCTGGGATGCATAAACAGAGGAAGTAGGAGCAGAGAGGTTATATCATCTCTGTATTTGGCATTGGTGGGATGGCTGCTGGATACGGTTGCCAGTTATTTGCCCACAATTTGAGAAAGATGTTAATAAATTGGAGAGGGTTCCGAGAAGGGATGGGGTTGCAGCAAGCAGAGATGGGTTAAGATTTATTGGGGCTGTGAGCACAAATAGCACCTGGGCAGTCCCACACACCAGGGGGCCCATGGGCACCAGAACCAAGGAGGCTAGGAGGGCCATGCCTGCCCACTTTTTAACATGGGAATAGTAGCCTCAGGCAGGCACAGAATGGTAGCACTAGCAGGGGCTGCACTTCACAGCAGCTCCTGCACTGCGAAGCGCAGCTCCTGCTAGCAGCACCAGCTTCTTCCCAGTGAGGGGCCTGAGATGGGCATTAGCCCCCTCCCTCACCAGGGGGCCCTTCCCCCTGCTACTCCTCTCCCCCAATGCCCCGCCCCCCTGGATGGTTCGCTTAAGGTCTGCTGTGCTGGCTCCCTGCACAGAGCTGGGATGGCATACAGAAGGAACACACACACAATGATCACAAGATCCATTAAGGTACAAAGGCACTCTGCCAGGTTTATTGTTGATGAAGCATGGTTCTAGCTCCCCAGATCAAGGTCTACAGTTACACTAGCACATGTATACCCGAGACGATGGGCACAGCTCACTGAATGGCTGGACTTTCCATTCCCCACTAGGCTGGCCAAAGACACTCCCTCTGAGACTCCATTTTATACATTAGTTCAAACAAGTTACTTATTGCCCCTCTGACGTGGTTAGTTACTGCCCCCTGACATGGGTTGTTACCTCCCATTACCTTGTACATGTTGGTTCGATCAAAACATCTCTATCCATCACACTGTCATCCTGACCTTATCTTTAAGAGAGGTCAGCATGTTCCTATTATAATATATATATATATATACTTGCGTGGGTGGGGGGGGTGTTTGTACCATAGTTGATTTTGGGGAGTGTTCTGGTACCATCTTTCTGGAATCTGTTTGCATGAGTGTCCTGTGCCTAACCTTTCTTAGGAATGTGTATGTTTTTGCAATACCAGCCCTGTTCTTGCCAGGCTCTGTGAGTGTGTACACAGGCAGAGCCTGACTCCTGCTTACAGCCTGTCTCTTGCTGACTTTGCTTTATATTAGCAAAGCTTTGACCACTACTTAAGCTCAGGCCTCAGATACAACGGCTTATGTCTCAGGATCTCTTCCTACTACACTTACATGGGGAACAAATATTTCATATAGGAGAGAAAGGGATAACAGTTTCCAATGGCTGGAAGTTGAAGCTAGACAAATTCAGACTACTGATAAGGTATACATTTCAACAGTGAGGGCATTAACCATTGGAATGACTTACAAAAGGTCACAATAGATTCTCCTTCAATGACAATTTTTTGATCAATATTGGATGTTTTTCTAAATAATCTGCTCTAGGAATAATTTTGGGGCAGTTCTCTGGCCTGTTATACAGGAATTCAGATTAGATCACAATGATACCTTCTGGCCTTGGAATCTAGAAATCTATGAAACCTTGAAAGAGCATGTTCCAGAAATTCTTCTGTCAGGGTTCCCTCCCCACTCTGAACTCTGGGGTACAGATGTGGGGACCCGCATGAAAGACCCCCTAAGCTTATATTCCACCATCTTAGGTTAAAAACTTCCCCAAGGCACAAATTCCTTTCCTTGTCCTTGGAGGGTACTGCTGCCACCACCAAATGATTTAAACAAACATTCAGGGCGGGGCCACTTGGAGCCCTATCTCCCCCAAAATATCCCTCCAAGCCCCTTCACCCCCTTTCCTGGGGAAGCTTGAGAATAATATACCAACCAATAGGTTAACAAAGTGAACACAGACCAAATCCCTGGTTTTTAGGACACTGAAAATCAATCAGGTTCTTAAAAGAAGAAATTTTATTAAAAAAAAAAGTAAAAGAATCACACCTGCAAAATCAGGATGGAAGATAACTTTACAGGGTAAATAAAAAGATTTAAACGACAGAGGATTCCCCTCTGACTCTGCTTCCCAGTTACAAAACAGGAATAAAAATTACCTCTTAGTATAGGGAAAATTCACAAGCTAAAACAAAAGATAATCTAACGCATTTCCTTGCTATTACTTAAAATTTCTGTAATTTTAGATGTATCATTTCAGGATCTTTTAGGAGCTGGTTTACCTGCTTGGTCTCTCTCTTTGTCCCGAGAGGGAACCAACAAAGAGAGCACACACAAAACCTCCCCCTCCCCCCCCAGATTTGAAAATATCTTCTTTTCCCATTGGTCCTTCTGGTCAGGTACCAACTAGGTTAATTGAACTGATTAACCACTTACAGGTAAGGGGATTCTGTACCTCTGGCCAGGAGGGATTTTAGGTTACTGCATACATAAGGGTTGTTACCCTTCCCTTTATATTTATGACAATTTCATATTGACTATTGGTCTCATAATGATACTGTGGCAATATCAAAGACTATTGCTGCATCTGGCAATGACTAGTGCCCTTAGATCTTAAGTAAATGTTTATGGACAATTATCTAGGTACACATACTTCCATATTTTATTAAGGTACTTGTGGGATTTCATTACTCCACATATACTTTACCTATATCCTCAAGCTGTGCATAATTCCTTTCAGTAGGCATCACGACACATGGATACAATGGGCTTCTCACTGCCACTTGCTAATCTATATGAGATACAGTTTCCACTACAGTAGGTGAGATGTTACAAGCCAAAATGACAAGAGGTCTCAAAATGCACTAAAATCTGCGAAGAAGACACTTCTTGTTCAGCCCCTCTCCATGCTTTTGGGCAGGAGTCTCAAACTCAATTTACCTTAGGGCCAGTGCCAGTGCTCAAATCCTCCCAGCAGGCCAATAATGTCACTGAAGATGGTGTTCAGAAAAAAAAAAGTTTATATTGTATTTTTTTATTTTGAATTGCTTAGAAATAATAAAACTGTCATACAACTTTATACAATTCTTCGCCTGCCAGAGAGTTTTTTTGTTTGCCAGACACCTGGCAATGCTTCAGTTCTGTCAGTTTGTTGATTGGCCTCAGTGACTGAGCAGTTGAAACCTTCAGGATTGCAGCAAGGTGTGCATCAGATAGTTGTGTCAGGTATTTCAACTTGTTTATATTCATTGTGGGAAAAAGTGATGCTGCCTCCATGGCTGACTCTGCCCAGCAACTAATGATGCTGCCTCCATGGCTGACTCTGCCCGGATAACTAGTGATGGTATATCTGTCCCTCTCCCCCAGCCAATGGGAGCTGCGGGGGGTGGTGCCTGCAGCAGACATTGTCTGCATGCATCTCTCCTCCATGGGCTGCAGTGGGGAGGTTCTCAGGCCACAGATGGCCCGTGGGCAGAGACTTTGAGACCCCTGCTCTTGGGCATTCCCAGGACCATCTCTGGATTTTACCTTTTGTAATAATTCGGTCAGGGATTTCCAAGGACAGAGAAGCATGGAATGAATTTTCCACAGTAGTTTTCTAATGCCAAGAAAGCCTGCAGCCCTGTAGAATTACCAGGTCCTGCAGACAGATAGCTGGCTAGCTTCAGGGCTGGATTAACCTTTTGTGTGTCCTGGCACCAAACATATTTGTGGGCCCCCCTGTAGTTGTTGTGGGCTCCGAGTGTGGACCTGGTGTGGCAGTGCCATTGGTGCCATAGTATACCCAGTACTGAAACTCAGAGACATTTTTCATTTTGATCACACACCTCTGCATGACTATATGCATTGCCATACACAGCTCCCTCAGCCCCCAGTTTTTCTCATTAAGCTGTATGTCCATGTGGGTTAACCAGTGTCCACAGTGAGCAGTAATTTCACAGTGATCGGGGGAACTCTCCACAGATTTATCTCCTTCCTCATTCAGACCTTCTATAGCCATGTCTCCAGTACCACCCTATGTCACCTGTCAATAAAGTTTCACAGCCAGCAAATACCTGATCAATTCTGACAAATCCCTCCCTCAGCGCTCATCCTGCCATTTGAGCAAGCTACTTGCAAACACCATTTCCCCCAAGTGAGGACTTAGTCCCTGGGAATCTGAAGTCACCAGCCTTTCTCCCTCTGCTCCCATCTACATGCTAGTCTACTACCTGGTCACCACCACCTCTCCCTATGCTTGTTTCCCTTCTACCTTGGACATGCTTCCTAGCCAGTTGGGGCTATTCTCCCCCTGCAAGCCTGATCTGCTTCCTCTTTCCCTGCTCCCCTTGACATTCCTTTCCTACTGGTGACCTCTGTTCCTTGAGGTTAACTCCAGTTTCTTTATCCACTCCTAGCTTAATGGCCCTCAGTAGTCACAAAGCCACCTGCAACTTCTCTGGCTACAGCCATGGGGCCAATTGCCAGAGGTCCAGCCTTAGATAGCTGCAGCTGCTAGCAAGGGAGGGGTGGCAATTCCAAGGCTAAGCATGCTTGAACCTTGCAATGGCAGCACTAGGGGGTTCTAAATTCTCAGCGCTGGTCCTAGGCCGCTGCAGACTCTGGAGTTAGGTGCTTCCTTCCTCTAGGCCATTGCTTTAAGTACCTGAGATGCCCATCACCTGCAGCAGAGGCCACTAATTCCCACACACCCCTCAGCTAGCACATAGTCGTGCAGAAAGTGCAGCCTGAATGATTTTGGAGGCTGGAGTGCCAGGAGGTTCCCATCCCTGAGCAGCAGCTCTGCAACAAGCTCACATGCCCGCCCCTCCGCTGTGGGACCAGGACCCTGTGAAGAAGTGGAGTTAATCTGTGTATAACCAGTTCTGTCCAAAGCCTGTTGAAGTAAGTGGGAGTCTTTTCATTGTCTTTAATGGGCTGCGTATAGAAGCAAAGGACCCCATTCTAGACTCCAGGAGCAACGTGCATTCTATGCTGCACTGGTTTACTATTGTAACAGGAAGGTCTCACATTACCTAGTGAATAAGCAACACTTTCTACAGCACCTAAATTTTTCTGAGAGGCCTCCTGCTTCAGTTACCAGGGCTGAAAATATCAGGTAGTATGGTTACAAAAGCAAGGCACTTCTGAATTCAGCAGGAATTTTGGATGTACACAGAACACAGACAGGACTGGTTCCTGCATGGTTACAGAACAGCAGTCAAGTGGAATAATTTTCAGCTTGTGTGATTGGAGGATATCTGATCCATATTGTAAGACTGTCCTACATAAATAAGGAAAAGTCGAGGTGCCTTTGTTATTTTCTTCCACTCTTCATTTCCGTGGGGAATTTGCCAATGCAACATCATGGTCTTCTTTTTAAACAAACAAAACTAAAAAAAAATGGCAATGGCTATTGAAAATAGCAATTCCAGTCCTAGTTAGCACTGGGAAGACCCCAGCATTTGTTGCTCAATTTTATCCTACTTTTTCTACAGCAAATTACAGTGGATCAGTATATTTGATTTGGGAGAAATGAAGTAACAGCTGCCCAAATTGAGCTTGGGCACTCCTGAATTTTGAGGGTGTTCAAATCTGGAAGGCATGTGCTAGATTCCCTTTCTGAATATTGGATAAATCTGGAAAGGAAAAGTCAATTTCTGCTTCCATGGCTCAGAAGTGGAAATCCTCCTGCGTGCCTGGTACTGTACCTAAAGTTGCCCAGATCCTCTAGTAGAGCCTCCCCTCCCTTACTTTTCATTTTAACTTCTCCTGGTGGGGTCCACATACCTCCCCTGCTAGGCTTCAGATAGAGAGGTTCACTGTCCATTCATTCCATTCAGTTCCTTCTTTGGGGGCTACCAGGTGAGGTCACACCAGCATCCCTAAGCCAGTCTGGGGAAGTTTTCTAAGGGTGCTATCTGGGCCAACGCCTTTTACTCCTTGGGCATACTTGTTCCCCATTCACAGTGCCACCCCCTTCTAGCAGCCAGCTCCCCATTCACAGCAAGCTGCAGCGCATGGGGTCTCACAGCTTCCCCACTCTTTCCTCCTCCCTTTCCTGTTGATAGCAGTCAAGGGAATGCTGGGAAATGTAGTTCCTTCCCTGATCCAGGGCTGGCTCTCTAGGCAGGGAGCTAGCCAAGGAACTACAGCTCCCAGGGCCCCTTGGGTTCTCAGCTCCCATACTGGATCCCTGCTGCTCCGAGGTTTGCTCTCAGAGCCTCCACTTCTGCAGCGCTGTGAGTGGGGTGGAAGCGAGTGCTATGGGTCCTCTTCTGAGCTTGGGCCTGGTGCTATGATGCCATTGGCTCCATGGTAAATCTGGTACTGGCTAGCTTTGGTTTTGTTAAACTGGGAGAATTCCATCAGCACCAGCTTTGTGTTCTCAGTAACTTGGATTTGCCTGATAAAATGTACACTTGCTTTTATTCACTGTCAGCTAGAGGTGGGCCCAACCTGGGCCCTTTCATGTGAGCCTCCCAAACCTCAGCATTGTGGGTAAAATAGAACCTGGAGCCAGACCACTCTGGCTTTGGTTTTGTCAAACACAAGTGATGAGGATTTGCAAACTTGCAGTCTCCTTGGCCCATTTTTGCTCTCAAAGCACATTTTTTCTGTCAGCTTTTTACTGCTTCCAGGTTAGGTATTTGCATTTTATGGCTTCTTCCTGAAACTAGACTAATTTTTAGATGTGTGCATCTCCTATTAGCTGGTTGATAATGCACTGGAAACTCATTCTAGATCCTGTAAGTGCTGATTCTGCACTTGTAAGGCACTGATCTGTCTTTACATAACTTCAGAATGACTTTTACAGAGATGTGCTATTTTGCCTCAGTACCTCTAAGCAAACCTCACCCTAATCTGAACCCAAAGGTACATTTATTCCTCCACTGGGCCAATTTCTGAGCAGTCTGAGATTTAGCCTCTGCCCCAATAAGCAAGATCTTCCCCTCTAGATGCCAGCAATGGTAAACTTGCCACTGAGTCTGCTACCATTTGTCCACCGTTGCTAGTCACTCTGCTCGATGCGTTTCCAGAACCACACAGCTGGGTTGCAAGTTACTATTTTCTACATGTAGTCTTGTATAATGATCCACAAATAAAAGACATTACGGCCATATGTCTATTGCACTCTCAGCCTTGCAATGGACAGAGCATTGGGGCCAAGTGCACATTTGCCTTGTTACAGTCTGTGTTCATTATATAAGTAGATAACTCTTTTTGGTCTATGGTGGTCCATGCCAGGTGCTGGGGGACATGAGGACAGCCAGTGGCCCATTGTCTGGCCCTGTAGCTGCTGTCCATGTTGTAGAGCGGATGGGATACTGCCCACTTGGTGACTTCTGGCTCCCCCATTGTGACTGCAGGTTCTACATGAGGACCCCTTGGCAACAAATGTGCCGGGGCCAGGACCACAAGCACTAAACGGGGGTTTTCACTTTTAATCTGGAAGGAGTTGGAAAGGGTGGCAGAAAGGAGAATGTGGGAGGGAGGGGAGTGGGAGAAGCCTCGATGGGGGAGGACAGAA
Source organism: Natator depressus (assembly GCF_965152275.1). Lineage (NCBI taxonomy): Eukaryota > Metazoa > Chordata > Testudines > Cheloniidae > Natator > Natator depressus. The sequence goes on along the minus strand of NC_134241.1, from coordinate 39,765,659 downwards.
GGAGGTGAGTAAAGTGGAGCCCCAGCTGAAACTACACTCATTCTGATAACACCCAGACAAGAAGCAGGTGGCACTGCAGTTAATTCTGAGAGAACATATGGGCAGCTTTGGGTGTAAAACATTACGTTATCCACACACACTCTCAACTCAGGAAATTCAGAGTTAAAGTTTATCATGCAAGAAATCCATGTGTTAAGCTATGGAAATGCACAGAGAAGGCATCCAAACAACCACGACTCTGCCCTGCAGAGACACCAGATGTGATGTTGCACTCCATATGCTTTATGAAAATATGCTTGGAATGTGAATATAATTTAACTGGAAAATGCTTTATGCAAAAGGTCTCTTGTAAGGTATCATTACAAAATTTATAATCTACTGTGTGTTCATCCTATTTGTATGTATGTATCATTCTTGTATCTAAAACTAGAAATATGAAGTTAATGCTGAGGTCCTATTGGAATTATACAAAGTGTGGGCCATTAATGGTGGCTTGGAATCTTGATAGCTCCCATTAACTAGGACAATTGGTTGTGAATGGCTCTGTTTACTCGCAACCCTTCCTGTGTACATGCAGGCGCACCCTGAAAGAATGGGGAATGCGGTCTTACAGTGACATGTGATCATGTCACCTAGTACTGGAATCCATCTTAAACCTGGTGCTTTTCCATTTAGAAGGAGGGGTGGGGATCCAGAGAGACAAAAGATGCCCACGTTGTGCCAAAGCTATAAAAGAGGGTGGAACAGAAAAGATGGGGCTGCTGTTATGAGAAATCCCTTAGTTAGCACCTGAGCTGGAACTAACAAGAACTGTACTGGGGAAAGGATTGGGCCCAGACTAAAAAGGAGTCTAGGCTGTGAAAGAAGCTTATTGGGACATCTCTGAGGGTGAGATTTACCTGTATTCAGTTTCTTAAATGTATTAGGCTTAGACTTGCATGTTTTGTTTTATGTTGCTTGGTAACTTACTTTGCTCTGTGTTATTCAAGTTTTTACTTGAAACCACTTAAATACTACCTTTTATACTTAGTAAAATCACTTTTGCTTATTAACAAACCCAGATTAAGTGATTAATACCTGGGGGAGAAAGCAGCTGTGCATATCTCTCTATCAGCATTATAGAGGGCGGACAATTTATGAGTTTACCCTATATAAGCTTTACACAGAGAAAAATTGATTTATTTGGGGTTTGGATCCCATTGGGAGCTGGGTGTCTGGGTGCTGGAGACAGGAGCACTTCTTAAGCTGTTTTCAAGTCTGCAGCTTTGGGGGCATGGTTCAGACCCTGGGTATGGGTTGCAGCAGGCTTGCATGTCTGGCTCAACAAGGCAGGGTTCTGAAGGCCCAAACTGGCAGAAGAAACAGGCTCAGAGGTAGTCTCAACACATCAGGTGTGAGTCCCAAGGGGGTCTCCATGACCGAACCCGTCACAGGCGGGTTAAGAAAGTCATGTATTAGGCTCATGCTCAGAGTAATGACACCGGGTTATTGATGACAATGAGCTTGCCAGTGTCCCCCATTAGAGAGGTCCAGTTCATTAAGGCTGAGGTGAAATTTACCGTAATCAAGGATTCATCTTCAGCGCTGTGTATGAAGAATACTGCATGTCCTCCTCTCCTTCACAGCACTTATTCTCTGGGCACTACATGAATTTTCAGAACATTGCCAAATAAATTAATGTGAATGAAAATGAGTTTTGAATAGCTCCTTTAAGAAGTCAAACACCCTGTTTCAGGGCAGTTTTGGTCACACATGATCTCAGCTCCAGCACCGTCTATTTACTCAAGAGTTGTCAGAGAGGTGCTCCTGAGGAGTTCTGGCACAATGGGGAGATTGCCCTAAAGTGACACCAAGAAGGGAAAAATCTATAGAAAATGAATATCTTTAAGAATCAGTTTAATCAACTTTGGGGCCACAGTTACTAAAATGCTTGACTCCTTCTTCTTAGTGTATGCACAATGTGCCTCTGGTGGCACGTGACCAAGATTTATCAGCAAATTTAGTCAGATGGTTGGATCATTAGCTTCCCTGGCCTGGGCACTGATAGCAGTCAGCGGGGTGGGCATGGATTGGCATTCATATCGCACATCCGAACTGTGTGGTTATTACCTGGTGAGATGGGTTCGGTCACAGAGACCCTCTTGGGACTGTCACCTGATGTGCTGGAATTACTTCTGAGCCTGTTTTCCCTGCCAGCTTGGGACTTCAGAACCCTGCCTCATTGAGCCAGACACGCCAGTTTGCTGCAACACAGACCCAGGTCTGATCATAGAATCATAGAATATCAGGGTTGGAAGGGACCTCAGGAGGTCATCTAGTCCAACCCCCTGCTCAAAGCATGACCAATCCCCAACTAAATCATCCCAGCCAGGGCTTTGTCAAGCCTGACCTTAAAAATCTCCAAGGAAGGAGATTCCACCACCACCCTAGGTAACCTATTCCAGTGCTTCACCACCCTCCTAGTGAAAAAGTTTTTCCTAATATCCAACCTAAATCTCCCACACTGCAACTTGAGACCATTCCTCCTTGTTCTGTCATCTGCTACCACTGAGAACAGTCTAGATCCATCCTCTTTGGAACCCGCTTTCAGGTAGTTGAAAGCAGCTATCAAATCAAATTTTTTGTTTGGGCACTTATTCAGAATAGTTCTTTCTCAAGAAGCAGGCCAAATGCTTCACTGATGCTACTTAGAATCAAACACATTGAGATACAAGTACATAGCCAATATTCATAACTTCAAATACAAAAAGGATACGCACATACAGACAGCATATCCATAACCAACAAATTACAACCTTTCCATAGACACCTTACTTGACCTCCTTTGTACAAGTTTTGGTGCAACTATAGAACCTTGGTTGCAACAATGATCTATAAGGTCACAGTTCATGTCAATAACATCACACCGCCACCATCCCACACGCACATGTAACCCAAACACAGCCTCATCTATCCATACACTGGGGCATGCATCCATAACCTGTCTCACCCCTGCACACTTGTCTCTGCCCCAAGTCCAGGCATACACTCCTCTGATCCAGCCTCACACATACACACCCCACACACTGACTACACCCACATTCCACACAGGCCTTAGTCCCTGCTCCTCACAACACACTTTCTTCTTTCAAAGGGTTTTAGTTTCTTAGAGTTGGAGGAACAGCTACATGCCTTGTAAATCTTATTCAAGGGCTGCCTGAATAAAAGCCACTGCAGTGGGAAGCTGAGTTACACATCCCTGAAGTCCCATTTCAGGCTGTTTTGGGAAATGTGCTAGGTTGAGGTAGTCAATTATGTTTTGTCAAGATCCAGATTTCTTGGTCAAGGCCTAGCCAAGGTCCAGACCCCAGAGAAAATAATTTTGAAAAAATAATAACAATGATAATAAATACACAAAAAGATTTGGGGGTCTGTTCAAAAGCATCTGGCAGTCTGGATTTGGCTGACTGTCCACATATTGACTACCCCTGTTAGGGTCTCTCACAGCTAAGGAGCTGCAGGGACCCATGCCCACAGAACTGGGTGCTGCACATCAGCACTCAAAAGGAAAGAACAGTTGTTTATGCTGGTTTTTGCTGAAACCAGTTCCTCCTTGGAGGCAGCGAGGTCATGGCATCAGCAGTCTGACCAGCCAGGGTTGGAAGGAGCCCCCTTCTCATTCCACTTCTTAGCTGGAGCACTTTCAACCTTAATGGTCTGAGTGGAGCCCCTTCCTTATTCCAGGTCTTGGAGGAGGTGATTTTACTTATGATGATTAATCAAGGGGGCTGGGAGGAGAATTTAAGAAAGAAACCACATAAGGCATCTCTCTGGGATCCATTTGGCACTGAACACAGAGGAGGGGAAAAGATCAGTATAGAAAGGAGGGGCTTGAGTTTAGAAAGATGGGGTGGGAACCAGCTTGCGGTAAATTGCTCCACTTCAGTTTCACGTGGCATATACCAAGCAGGTTTGATATGATGGTAGGTAGAAAAAGGGGAAGAGGGGAGCTTTGATGACCTGACATGTCCTTCCAGCAAACAAAAACAGACTATGGAGTTGTTCCACCAAAACAGAAGAAGAATATGAACATGTTAGTGTGTCTCCACATAAATGTGAGACCCTGTGTCTAGGACAGTCCTAACTGGAAATGCCAAGATCAGGACAGGCTGCAAAAGGGAGAACACATATTCCCAAAACTGGTGGGTAACACTGAAGTTAATCTCACCAACCAATCACAAACTGTGCTTCTTATCCCCAAGCTGGTTATCAAGAAGCAAAAAAAGAAATCAGTCCCCTTATTGCATTCCAGTTCTCTGGCTCCCAATTAGCATGTAGGTCCAATACAGTGAGAAGTAATTTTAAAACTCTGCTCACATATACAAAGTGTTCTTCTGACCCCAAAGGGTCAGCCACATTATCAGGTCAATATGATTTTGTATCTTACCCAAAATACCATGCTGCCAGCCGGTCCTGTCATATCTAAAACTAAAGGTTTATAATAAAGAAAAGAGAAAGAACAAGAAGAGAGTTGTTAAATGGTAAAGCAATCACTTCAAAGTATATATATCGGGTTCTTTGCAGTATTGGTGAGTTTGCTGGCTTGAAAGTCCCTTTGGAATACATCCACACCTTTGTTCAGAGCTCCAGTTTGTAGCAAAGTTCCTCCAGAGGTAAGAAGCAGGATTGAAGAAAAGATGGAAATGATGCAGCTGCCCTTTACAGTCCTTTTTCCATGTGTCTGGTAAACTGGAGTAATAGTAATAGGATGAAATGTAATAGTGAGAAGTGTAAGGTCATGCATTTAGGGATTAACAACAAGAATTTTAGTTATAAGCTAGGGACGCATCAATTAGAAGTAACGGAGGAGGAGAAGGACCTTGGAGTATTGGTTGATCATAGGATGACTATGAGCCGCCAATGTGATATGGCCGTGAAAAAAGCTAATGCGGTCTTGGGATGCATCAGGAGAGGTATTTCCAGTAGGGATAAGGAGGTTTTAGTACCGTTATACAAGGCACTGGTGAGACCTCACCTGGAATACTGTGTGCAGTTCTGGTCTTCCATGTTTAAGAAGGATGAATTCAAACTGGAACAGGTACAGAGAAGGGCTACTAGGATGATCCGAGAAATGGAAAACTTGTCTTATGAAAGGAGACTCAAGGAGCTTGGCTTGTTTAGCCTAACTAAAAGAAGGTTGAGGGGAGATATGATTGCTCTCTATAAAAATATATCAGAGGGATAAATACCAGAGAGGGAGAGGAATTATTTAAGCTCAGTACCAATGTGGACACAAGAACAAATGGATATAAACTGGCCACCAGGAAGTTTAGACTTGAAATTAGACGAAGGTTTCTAACCATCAGAGGAGTGAAGTTTTGGAAGAGCCTTCCGAGGGAAGCAGTGGGGGCAAAAGATCTATCTGGCTTTAAGATTAAACTCGATAAGTTTATGGAGGCGATGGTATGATGGGATAACATGGTTTTGGTAATTAAATATTCATGGTAAATAGGCCCAATGGCCTGTGATGGGATATTAGATGGGGCGGGATCTGAGTTACCCAGGAAAGAATTTTCTGTAGTATCTGGCTGGTGAATCTTGCCCATATGCTCAGGGTTTAGCTGATCGCCATATTTGGGGTCAGGAAGGAATTTTCCTCCAGGGCAGATTGGAAGAGGCCCTGGAGGTTTTTCGCCTTCCTCTGTAGCATGGGACACGGGTCACTTGCTGGAGGATTCTCTGCTCCTTGAAGTCTTTAAACCACGATTTGAGGACTTCAATAGCTCAGACATAGGTGAGAGGTTTTTTGCAGGAGTGGTGGGTGAAATTCTGTGGCCTGCGCTGTGCAGGAGGTCAGACTAGATGATCATAATGGTCCCTTCTGACCTAAATATCTATGAATCTATGAATTCCTTTGTTTCAAACACAAGTTTCTCAGCACATGGCATTGAAAGGCCTTAGAGTTCTCTTCATAGGCATGCCTCTGAATGCCTTGCTGAGTCATAGGATGTAGTCCTTGGCTCCTTTCAATGGGTTCATTGTACAGCTGATGTCCCTTGATGGGCCATCAAGCAGGTCTAGTGCTGATGCCATTCTGTCTGGGGGGTGTCACCCAGAAACACAGCACAAGTTTGGAAATAAAGATATATCACATATATCTTTAACTCACAATATAAAGGTGATGCAAACATAAAACCAAGATGATCATACTTTTCAAATCATAACATTTTCACTGACACCTTACATGGCCTATCTGGTCAGATTCCTTGAAATTTTATAATAATGGTATCAATGATAAGATAAGGTGTTCAACATATTCCATACAGCATCTCAGAATGCAAGGAGCCTGGGAATGAATCAAGCTTTAGACATACTATTAAGTCTTGAAAATTACAATCCAATGGCAAGACTGTGCAGTGAGTTGGCTATGGTTGATTTATCCAGCCAGCACCTGCAAGGTAAGTGATGTAGGAGAAAAACCTTGAATGAGCACACAGCAAAATGCTTTGACCTCATAACAGCCCTTTCTCAGAGATGAGCCATAAAAATGATGTGAGGTCTGAAAACCTGCCTTGCGGCGAGAGGCAATAGGGACTACTACTATTTAGTGTATCGAAGAGGAAGTAAAGAGGTGACTTGTTCACAGCTCTATGTACCGAAACAGAGAGAAGTTTTCTGATAGTAGAGGGCTCTTCAAGTGTAGAAGGCAAAGGCAGAGTGAGAGCCAATGGCTGGGGGCTGAAGCTACAAAGACTCAGGCTGGCAATAAGGCACATTTATAAGTGAGAGGAATTGGAAGAGCTGGTCAAAAATTGTTCCCAGATTTTTTCGGATGAAAATTCCTTTTTAAAGAAATGGAAGTATTATTGAGAACATTTCTGTTTCCAGCTATTTTTGTAGCTTTCATCACACACACATGTCCCGCAACTGATTTAATTTATGCTTTTCAAAAACAAAAAATAAAAGGGAGTTGTTGGGTTTCTGAAATAAACCAAAAAATATATAGAACATTTTCATTTTCTTGAGAATTTTTTATAGAAAATAAAATCCACTTCCCAACTCTCTGTAGTAATTAACCACTGGCCTAATTTACATAGTGATGTGGGAGATTCACCATCCTTTGTAGTCTTTAAATGAAGACCGGATGTCTCTCTCTAAAATATCTGCTCTTGTTCAGTTGGAAGTCCTTGGGCTGGATGCAGGAATCCCTGGGTGAGGTTATTGGGCCTGTTCTGCAGGTCCTCGACTGGATGGTCCTGATGGTTCCCTCTGGCCTTAATGTAAGGGGACCGTTGGCCCCTTACTAAAACTTAGTGGGAGTTTTTTTGTTTGTTTTTTTTTGGTTGCTAGCTCCCAGTACCAAAAGGGGAAGGGCTGATGGTAGATCAGGACCCTGGGACTGACAGTCCCTGGGGCAATGGAGAAAGGCTCCAGGTCTGCCTGATTGACAGGGCGGGCAGGCTAATGAGGGAGTCAGTAGAGCAGGGGGATCCCATCCTCTGTGTGAGCTGGTACTGCCTGGAACTTAGTGGGGTTGAGTTATGGAGAGAGCAGGAGCCCAGGCAGAGCTGGGGAGCAGGACCATACCAGCGAGAACCAGAGAAGCAGCCCAGGGAGCAGATCCATCCTGGGAGCAGAGCCGCAGCAGCAAGAGCCAGAGGAGCCAGGGAAGCAGCCCAGGGAGGTGGAGGCAGAAAAGCATCAGCACTAAGGCCAGGGCCGGCTCCAGGCACCAGCAAAGGAAGCAGGTGCCTGGGGCAGCCAATAGAAAGGGGCAGCACTCCATCCGTCATCAGGGCAGCACGTCCGGGTCTTCGGCGGCAGGCCCTGCAGTCCCTCTCTTCCTCTTTGGTGGCATCTTAACCGGGCTTGGTTTGTTTTTTGTTTTTGTTTTTCCCTTCGCCGCTTGGGGTGGCAAAAAAGCTGGAGCTGGCCCTGACTAAGGCAGGAGCTGGAGCAGTCCAGAGCCAGGTGTGGTGAGCAGCTGTGGAGAGCGAGGGGGACCCTGGGCAGTGGCCCCAGCACAGGGAGATTCCCCCAGTCAAGAGGCCCTGCAGGCCAGACTTGGAGGGGGATCGTAACCCCAATGGGGTGGGGGCGATGCTGGAAAGAAGGGTCCTGCCACTTCGAGCCTGAGGACATGTGGTCACCACCAGGGCAAGCGTCCAACCCGCAGCATCCCTGCAGCACACCAGGACCTGGGAGCGAGGCCTGGGATGTGTGAGGAGCAGACTGTGAACTGCCCTGACATTCCAGAGATGTGCCACAGAGCAGGGTGACGTGTTTTCCTTTAACCTTTCCCATTTTTTCCTTATTTTTTAAATTGATTTAATAATGTTTAATAATGTGTATTTGTTTGAACTATGTGTAATGATCAGTGGGTCAGGGAAGCATCCAGAGCGGAAAGAGTACCCCAGCGTAGGGCCACCCTAGCCCCTGTCCTAAATGACCATGACAAGGTTGGGGGTTGAGCCCCCCAGGAATCCTGGGCCCAGCCTTGTTGGGGTTACAAGGACTCTCCACACAAGAGAGTGGAAGGGGAGCCCTCAAGGTCAGGCAGGCCTCTGGGTACAGGGAGTGGGAGTGAGGACTCTGATCCTTTCGCTAGAGAATTCCACAGGGGTAGTATATAAGCCAGGAAAGTTCCCCACAAATAGTGAGACCAATCCCCCGCTTACATTAACATCCATGGAATCCAGGACATTGCATGGTATAGTGTCTAGGACAGGGGTGGGCAAACTTTTTGGCTCAAGGGCCACGGGGTTGGGATGCAGGAGGGAGTGCAGGGTGTGGGAGGGGGTGTGGTGTGCAGGAAGGGGCTCAGGGCAGGGCGTTGGGGTGCAGGAGGGAGTGCGGAGTATGGGAGGGGGCTCAGGAAAGGGTGTTGAGGTGCAGCAGGGGGCTCTGGGCAGGGGGTTGGGGTGCAGGAGGGGTGTGGCAGGGGGTTGAGATGCAGGAGGGGTTCAGGGTGCAGGCTCTGGCCTGGCACCACTTACCTGGAGCGGCTCCAGGGTGGCAGTGGCACGCAGCGGGGCTCAGGCAGGCTGCCTGCTTGTCCCAGCCCTGAAGTGGCCGGCACTATGTCCCTGCAGCCCCTGGGGCAGGCAGAGGACTCAACACACTGTCCTCGCCTGCGGGTACCTCCTCCAAAGCTCCCATTGGCTGCAGTTCCCCATTCCAGGGGCCACAGAGACATGGTGGCGGCCGCTTCTGGGAGCATAGTTTGCCCACCTTGGTCTAGGAAGTGGGTAGTATCCCTTTAAACTCTGGGTGAGCCCTCCAGCGGCACTCACTATGAACTATGCATTAGAAGACCCCAGAACCCAGCCAGAGCAGTAGTATGTACTATATGTAGCTAGGCCTGGTGTGCTGTGTCTGCCAGGTTCAATACCAGGGTTATTTAGACCCCTCATGTCCACATCCTTCCTTCACATAGACAGGCTGGCTCCTAGAAGCTGATTTGTAAAGATACTCGTGTGTGACAGACCACCAGTGGGAGGAGTCTCCAGAGCAGCCTCAGTCAAGAGGGGGAAAGTCTCTGGAAGAGGAGAGGGGCGTGAGCTGTACACAGCTGAGAGTGCGTCAGACATTCAGTGGGTAAGATGACGTGAATGAAAATGAAGCCTGTTGAGAGTCTTTGGGTTAAGTTTAGAGGCAAGAGCAATTAGGGTGATGTCGTGGTAGGCATTTGCAATAGACCACCAGACCAGGTAGGTGAGGCTTTCTTCGGACAACTAACAGAAGTTTCCAGATCACAGGTTCTGTTTCTCATGGGGGACTTCAATCACCCTGACATCTACTGGCAAAACGATACAGCAGTACATAGACAATCCAGGAAGTTTCTGGAGAGTGTTGGGGACAACTTCCTGGTTCAAGTGCTCCTCTTGACCTGCTGCTCACAAACAGGGAAGAATTGATAGGAGAAGTAGAAGTGGGTGGTAACCTAGGCAGCAGTGACCATGAGATGGTCGACTTCAGGATCCTGACAAAAGGAAGAAAGGAGAGCAGCAGAATATGGACCCTGGACTTCAGAAAAGCGGACTTTGACTTCCTCGGGGAACTAACGGGCAGGATCCCCTGGGAGGCTAATATGAGGGGGAAAGGAGTCCAGGAGATTTGGCTGTATTTTAAAGAAGCCTTATTGAGGGCACAGGAACAAACCATCCTGATGTGCAGAAAGAATGGCAAATATGGCAGGCAACCAGCTTGGCTTAACAGAGAAATCTTCAGTGAGCTTAAACAAAAAAAGGACTCTTACAAGAAGTGGAAACTTGGACAGATGACTCAGGAGGAGTATAAAAATATTGCTCGAGCATGCAGGGGTGTAATCAGGAAGGCCAAAGCACAATTGGAGTTGCAGCTAGTAAGGGATGTGAAGGATAACAAGAAGGGTTTCTACAGGTATGTTAGCAACAAGAAGGTGGTCAGGGAAATTGTGGGACCCTTACTGAATGGGGGAGGCAACCTAGTGACAGATGATGTGGAAAAAGCTAAAGTACTCAATGATTTTTTTGCCTCAGTCTTCACAGACAAGGTCAGCTCCCAGACTGCTGCACTGCGCAGCACAGTATGGGGAGGAGGTGAGCAGCCCTCAGTGGTGAAAGAACAGGTTAAGGACTATTTAGAAAAGCTGGACATGCACAAGTCCATGGGTCTGGATCTAATGCATCTGAGGGTGCTAAAGGAGTTGGCTGATGTGATTGCAGATCCATTGGCCATTATCTTTGAAAACTCATGTTGATCGGGGGAGGTCCCGGACGATTGGAAAAGGGCAAATATAGTGCCCATCTTTAAAAAAAGGAAAGGAGAATCTGGGAGACTACAGACCTATCAGCCTTACCTCAGTCCCTGGAAAAATCATGGAGCAGGTCCTCAAGGAATCCATTTTGAAGCACTTGAAGGAGAGGAAGGTGATCAGGAACAGTCAGTATGGATTCACCAAGGGCAAGTCATGCCTGACCAACCTGATTGCCTTCTATGAGGAGATATCTGGCTCTGTGGATATGGGGAAAGCAGTGAATGTGATATATCTTGACTTTAGCAAAGCTTTTGATACAGTCTCCTACAGTATTCTTCCCAGCAAGTTAAAAACATATGGATTGGCTGAATGGACTATAAGGCGGATAGAAAGCTGGCCAGATTGTTGGCCTCAGTGGGTAGTGATCAATGGCTCGATGGCTAGTTGGCAGTCGGTATCAAGCGGAGTGCCCTATGGGTTGGTCCTGGGACCAGTTTTGTTCAACATCTGCATTAATGATCTTGAAGATGGGATGAATTGCACCAAGTTTTCAGATGACACTTAGCTTGGGGGAGAAATAGATACGCTGGAGGGTAGGGATAGGGTCCAGATTGACCGAGACAAATTGGAGGATTGGGCCAAAAGAAATCTGATGAGGTTCAACAAGGACAAGTGCAGAGTACTGCATTTAGGATGAAAGAATCCCATGCACTGCTATAGGCTGGGGACCGACTGGCTAAGTAGCAGTTCTGCAGAAAGGGACCTGGGGATTAGAGTGGATGAGAAGCTGGATATGAGTCAACAGCGTGCCCTTGCTACCAAGAAGGCTAATGGCATATTGGGCTGCATTAGTAGAAGCATTGCCAGCAGATTGAGGTAAGTGATTATTCCCCTCTATTGCGTCCAGTTTTGGTCCCCCCACTACAGAAGGTATGCAGACAAATTGGAGACAGTCCAGTGGAGGGCAACGGAAATGATTAGGGGGCTGGGGCACATGACTTACGCGGAGAGGCTGAGGGAACTGGGCTTATTTAGTCTGCAGAAGAGAAGAGTGAGAGGGAATTTGATAGCAGCCTTCAACTACCTGAAGGAGGGTTCCAAAGAGGATAAAGCTCGGCTGTTCTCAGTGGTGGCAGATGACAGAACAAGGAGCAACCTTAGAGGTTTTAAGGCCCGGCTTGACAAAGGCCTGGCTGGGATGATTTATTTGGTGTTGGTCCTGCTTTGAGCAGGGTGTTGAACTAGATGACATCCTGAGGTCTCTTCCAACCCTAATCTTCTATGATTCTATGAAAAACAGTGGCAGAGTGAGCAGGGGCATGTGGCAGGCATGGGAGGGAATGAGAAGGACAGTCCCTGGCTGCTCACTAGGCTGGGGATCCAGTGTCCAGTACTGGGGTACTCTCCAGCCGTACAAGCTGCTCAGAGTCTTCAGAGTTACACAGGAGGCTACATTCCCACCCCCTTTTTTGGGGATGAAGATTCCTGGCAAATTAACATCAGGAGCCTCCCCGTATTGCTCCCCTCAGAATACCTTTGGCATGGGGTTGTGTGAGCAGCTGGGCCTGTGAAAGGGGCATTCTAGCTGAGGGGGGTTGCGAGTGCTAACAGGCGTCAGTCCCAGGACTCCCCCTCTGCACCTCAACCCCTTTTTGCTTACTCCAGTTTGGATCGGAGGGGAGGGGAGTCGATCATGTGACCACAGTGAGTTCAGAGCATTGACAGCACTACCCCTATTACATGACATCCCAGCATTGCCACCTTCTGCCACACCTGACATTGCCGCCTGAAGGACATCTCCTCTCCATGGAATGTGTTTCTTTCCTGCCCTGGGCTGCCTTCACCCATGGTGGTGAAAATGGTTTTGAGCAAGGAGTCCGCCAAGCAGCAGCTGAGAGGTCCTGCTTTGTGGCTAGAGAAGGTTCTGAACTGAGCACTAGGAGGTGGCATCTCGCTGCGCTCTCTGTGTGCAGCAGCATCTCCCCAGTTCCAAGGCAAAGCAGCTCCCACTGCACCCCACTGCAGTCCTTGGAGGGAGGTGTTTCCATTTGCACAGATGCTAATGTTTTCTGCATTACCCCCAGACATCTCCCCATGCTGCATCTCGTCCTTTTCCCAGAGCTCCAGCAGATGAAGGACAGGACAGTGGCTGCTGCCTTCTGGGGTCCCAGGGCTGGGGCCAGAGGAGAAGTTTGCAGTCCATTGTGTTGCATGTGAGGAATGCAACTGACAACAATCAGCACAACTGCCTGCCAGTGGGGAAGGGGCAGCTTCTTAGTACAGCAACTGCTTGAGCCCGTTCAAACCTGAATCTCCTGCAAAAAAGGAAAGGAAAGCAGAGAAGGTCATTCACATGAATTCCCAGCAGTCAAGCCCTTCTCTTAGGGGAAGGTAACTCAGTTCATTCCTGGCACCAACCTAAGGCTGCCAAGGCCCTGGATGACCTCAGGGGGCTTTTCCCACATGAAGCCTGATAATAAACATTAAGGGACCCCTGCTTAGGGAGTGGATGGAGAGACTCCCGGAGAGAGGTCCCTGCACTCTCTTCCAGTGAAGGCTTTAGGAAATGCTCCTTTTCCAGCTGGCTGGGAGTGATCTTCTGGGCATAGGTTTCACAGACCCTGAGTGAATCAGGGGAAAAATGCAGCTGACGGGAGCAGGCTGTGTTTTGGCACAGACAAGCCAGGCCCCAGGCCCTGTGACCCTGGAAATAGCACTAATCCCAGGGCATCTTTCCACTAACTTGTACAGCCAGCCAGTGTGGCGGGGTAGCAAGGGCCTGCCCTGGTGCTGCCATTGGTTTAGCTGAACTGATTCTGGGGGAAATACTAGTGCTGTCAGGCTCCTGCACCTGCACAGTTAGAACCACTGCTCAACTGCCCTTGGTTTCACCAGGGTTAGTGAACAGGGGGTAAAAATGGGTCAGTCTGGCCACCAGAGCCTTGTCTTCACTAGGTCTCTAATGGTGCTAGCACCTGCTCAGCCAAACAGCTTGTTGCACTGGTGGAATCTGCCCTGTGACCCAGCCACTTCCTGAGGTACCCACCCACCCTTCTGATGCTGTCAGCGCTGGAGTGGCTGCACTCCGTGGCAACACAAAAAGCCTGTCTAGATTATCTCTGCTATTCAAACACCCAATTGGCTCCCCAGGTAGCTGTGATGGTATCTGATTAAAATATGACCATATAGATCATTATTGCAACCACTGTTATATATTTGCAGCAAATTTAGTACAAAGGCTGTTGAGTGAGGTGTCTATGAAAAGGTTACGATTTGCTGGTTATGATAATGCTATCTGTATAGCATGTATCATTTTTGTATGTGAAGTTATAAGTATTGGCTCTTTACTTGGATTTCAAATGTTTGCTCCTGGGGGAACACCCACAAAGTAATTAGCCAGCACATCTTGGAGGCACTATTCAAATTGAGTGGCCCATTGAAAGAACATTTAACTAACAATGGACCATGGGAGACGCCCATCTACACTTAATGAAATTTCCTGCTGTGACTAGGTGAAACGCATGGACATGTGACTTGCCCGTGTGACTCCGAACTCCATCTTGTTGCTGTGATTTTCCACAGTAAGAACAATGGGGTGCCCTCCACATGGCAAAAGCTATAAAGGCCCTGGAAACACCTCCATTTGGTCTTCAATCCTGCTTCTTATCTCTGGAGGAACCTTGCTACAAACTGAAGCTCTGACCAAAGGACTGAATTACCTATCCAAGCTGTGGATGTACTCCATAGATTTGACTCAAGCCAGCAGTTTATTCCATTACTGCTACAAACCTGAACCAAGAACTTTGCCATTACTGTATGTAATTGATTCCTTTAACCAATTTTAACTCTCACCTTTCTTTTTGTAAATAAATCTTTAAATTTTAGATACTAAAGGATTGGCATCAGCGTGATTTTTGGGTATCCCAAAGGACCAGCCACACATCCAGGTCAAAGCCATTTTTTGTTGAAAAAAAGATGCTGAAAGTTTTCCCCAGCTCTTCATTTAGTTGTGATGGAGGGAGGCAGGATCTGGCCCACATAACTCCTGCAGTGAGATGCTTCCCACAGGGGATGGGGGCAGAGCCTGACCATAAGTTCAGCTGCCTTGCAGGCTTCTTAGAAGTCCATTGTTCCTCCCTGAGAGCCTCATTTACTTATAAAATCCTTCTGTGTATTTGCAGGCACCTCTCCTATCAGTCCCCAGCCCTCTTACCCTTCCTCAGGGGCTTTTTCCAAAAACTCTTTTATCATTGTTCCCTGACCTCCAGCTTGACTCTGGCCCAAAGCTGACTGCAGAGCCTCAGGGGAGGCCTCACTAGTGTCCAGTCTGGTGGGTTAGTTGCGTCGCTTTTGTTACATGTTACCAACCCAGTATGACTTTGCTGTGTGTGTGATCACCAGTAGCTACCAACTTTGGACCCCACTCTGCTCTTTTCCCCTGTTGGGTGGAGCTCAGTGGGGCTACTCACTTGAGAAAATGCTGCAAAATCAAGGCCACAAGGATTAGGAGGCTGGCGAGACCGATTTACTAGGGAAGACGAAAATAGCTGAGATTCTCTAACTTGGCTGAGGACGTGTCAGGGGAGACATGAGAACATCGTGCAGACCCCAGGCAGGAGAGGCATTCTGTGCTGTGGAATGCAGGGAGAGAAACAGGAATAAAATAAAGAAAGGAAAATACAGGCTGACTCTCAGAGAAATTCTCTTGAGAGTGAGATGAGTTAAGCTGTCAAATGATCTCCCAAAGGAATCTTTGTCATTTCCTGTCTTTTGATCACTTAGCCATGCGACCCTGGGATTGTATTAGAGCTGTTTTACACATGTAATTAGTACAGAGCCACACAGGTTTGCACAGCACTCTGTAGGCATGGCAGAGGGGAAGGTTCCTGACCTGGCGATTCCCCATGGGACTCTGTATTCCTAAGAACATAAGAACAGCCATACTGGGTCAGGCCAAAGGTCCATCCAGCCCAGTATCCTGTCTACCAACAGTGGCCAATGCCAAGTTCCCCAGAGGGAATGAACAGAACAGGTAATCATCAAGTGATCCATCCCCTGTTGCCCATTCCCAGTTTCTGGCAAACAGAGGCTAGGGATATTTACCTAGAGGAGGCTATTCCATTGCCTCCTCTAGGTAAATATCGCCATGCTTGTACTCAGAGTTACCTTCTCATTTCTTCCATTGTAGTGGGGGTGAGGAGGGATTACTGCCCTACGAGCACCTGCAGGCCACTACTGTCCCCCAAAACCTCCTCAAGGAGAGGGTTTGAAATGAGGTGAGGGAGCCACTGCAACTCTGTCAGTTCAGCATTACCATAGGAGGGTTTGTCCTGCTGGCTTGGCAGAGTTGAATGGAAAGTAGCTGGCTTCCCAAGTTTGATCCATGTCAATCCATGTCAATCCATGGAGCCTCCACTGATGGGCTTCTATCAGGGAATGGGGAACATACCCCATCTAGCCAGCACTCCAGCTTTCTGTGCCACCTTAGCACAGACCTGCCCGCTGGGTTAGCTGAAGGGAGCATTTGCCCCAAGTACACAGAGTGAGAGATTCCCCCAAACTTCAGCTGCAATGTTTTACTTAGCTCTAGGGCAAGATGTGTGTGTGTGTAGGGAGGGTATGGAGAATTTGAAGGGCTATGGGAAAGGGCGGGGGGTTGTTAGATGCAGGCCGATGTTAGCTTTGAATAAATTTTGTAATATTGGGAAAGTTCCAGAGGATCGAAACAATGCCAGGGTTGCGCCAATATTCCAAAGGGCAAGCAGGACAACCCAGGTAATTATAAGCTAGATAACCTAACATCAGTACCAGGCAAAACAATAGACTGATTGATATGGGACTCAGTCAATAAGGAATGAAAAAAAAAAAGGAATGAAAGGATGGGAATATAATTAATACCAAAGAGCATGGTTTATGGAAAACTCATAAACAAGCTAGATATTTTTGATGAGATTAGAAATGTGGTTTCTGATGTTTTGATGTAATATACGTAGAATTCTGTAAGGTGTTTGACACAGGCCTGGTCTACACTACGGAGATAAGTCAACCTAAGTTACGCAACTCCAGCTACATGAATAACATAGCTGGAGTCAACGTAGCTTAGGTTGACTTGCTGCAGTGTCTACACCGCACTGGGTCTACAGGAGAGTTACCTTACACTTCTCGTTCCGATGGACTAACAGAGTTGACAAGAGAGTAATCTCCGGTTGGTTTAACAGGTCTTCACGAGACCCACTAAACCTACCCCGGGTGCATCGATCACCACAGTATAGACATACCCTTAATATTGCACAACACTGTGATTAAAAAATTAGCACTGCACAATATCAGTGTAACATACTGAATAGGTTAAAAAAATGGCTGACTCACTGATCTCAAAAAGTAATTGTTAACGGGGAATCAGCAGTGGCTGGGTATGCTTCCAACAAGCATCTGTTCTTGGCCCACTGATCTCTACATTTATCAATCATCTGGAGGAAAATACAAAGTCATTGTTGATAGAGGTTGCAGAGTGGTAAATTCTGAGAACAGGTCAGTTCTACAGAGCACTCTGGGTCGTTTAGTTAACTGAGTGCAATGAAAATATACATTTCCATGCAGGCCATGCTTATGGGATGGTCACTGTAACCTGGGAAGTAGTAACTCTGAAAAGAAACTGGGGATGGGTCATAGGGGAAATCAAGTGAACAAGTCCAGCCAGTGCACCACTGTGGCTGAGTGGGGTGATGTGATCCTTGGCTGTATCCACAGCAGAGTACTAAGCAGGAGCAGGGAGGTGGCATTACCACCATATCTGCTGTTGGGGAGATCGACACTGACATGCTGCATGCAGTTCTGGCATCCACGTGCCATAGGGGATGCTGAAAAAGCGGAGAGAAGAGCTACAAGCATGATGCAGTCTGGGAAGCTTGCCTAAGGGCTTGCCCAGACGGTGAGTGGATTTACACCCTAGTTTGCCATGCACTAACTAGCCGTCTAGACAAGCCCTGGAGCGGGAGACTTCAGGAGTTCTCTCTGTATAAATTAGCCAAGAGTGGATTAAGAGTAGAGCTGCAGGAATCATGGATATTTCAATTCGCTGGCAATTCACAATTTCTTTTAAAGTTTCGGGTCAGAGAGTGAACCAAAAATGAAATGTTTCAAAAGTTTTGATGAAATAAAAGTCAGAAATCATAGAATCATAGAATATCAGGGTTGGAAGGGACCTCAGGAGGTCATCTAGTCCAACCCCCTGCTCAAAGCAGGACCAATCCCCAATCAAATCATCCCAGCCAAGGCTTTGTCAAGCCTGACCTTAAAAACTTCCAAGGAAGGAGATTCTACCACCTCCCTAGGTAACGCATTCCAGTGTTTCACCACCCTCCTAGTGAAAAAGTTTTTCCTAATATCCAACCTAAACCTCCCCCACTGCAACTTGAGACCATTACTCCTTGTCCTGTCCTCTTCTACCACTGAGAATAGTCTAGAACCATCCTCTCTGGAACCACCTCTCAGGTAGTTGAAAGCAGCTATCAAATCCCCCCTCATTCTTCTCTTCCGCAGACTAAACAATCCCAGTTCCCTCAGCCTCTCCTCATAAGTCATGTGTTCCAGACCCCTAATCATTTTTGTTGCCCTTCGCTGGACTCTCTCCAATTTATCCACATCCTTCTTGTAGTGTGGGGCCCAAAACTGGACATAGTACTCCAGATGAGGCCTCACCCATGTCAAATAGAGGGGAACGATCATGTCCCTCGATCTGCTCGCTATGCCCCTACTTATACATCCCAAAATGCCATTGGCCTTCTTGGCAACAAGGGCACACTGCTGACTCATATCCAGCTTCTCGTCCACTGTAACCCCTAGGTCCTTTTCTGCAGAACTGCTGCCTAGCCATTCGGTCCCTAGTCTGTAGCTGTGCATTGGGTTCTTCCGTCCTAAGTGCAGGACCCTGCACTTATCCTTATTGAACCTCATCAGGTTTCTTTTGGCCCAATCCTCCAATTTGTCTAGGTCCCTCTGTATCCTATCTCTGCCCTCCAGCGTATCTACCACTCCTCCCAGTTTAGTATCATCCGCAAATTTGCTGAGAGTGCAATCCACACCATCCTCCAGATCATTTATGAAGATATTGAACAAAACCGGCCCCAGGACCGACCCCTGGGGCACTCCACTTGACACCGGCTGCCAACTAGACATGGAGCCATTGATCACTACCCGTTGAGCCCGACAATCTAGCCAACTTTCTACCCACCTTATAGTACAGTATAGTATAATGTTTTGAATTAGATTGAAACATTTTATTCAATGTTTTATTTTTTGTTTTGATTTCAGGCATTTGCACAATATCAGAGAACTAGATTCACTAGCTGAAGGAGGAGTGTGACAAAGTGGGGTTTTCCTCCATTTTATGTTGTACGCGAGCCTATATGAGTCTTACTGTTTTGCATGAATACTGTGTGTGCCTCAGTTTCCCTGTGTATTACACCAATGCCTAGGTGGTGGGAATAACGATGTGTGACTTTTGCTGAGACCCTCAGGGCCAGACCCCCCTCCAGCTGCCTGAAGTAAGTGATGGATGATGCCCTTCGTAAGAAGGGATGAGGCCCTTCCTGAGACCCAGGAGGGGGATGCGACCATGTGACACTTTACCCTGGAAGTGAGACAAAGACCAGGAGGAGGGGCAACAGGTGTGTTGGAGGTCGATCACTGGAAGCTGGGCAGTCTGCTGTAGGGGACTTAGAGAGGGGGGAGCCCAGGGCATCCAGCCAAGGGTCCCCAATCAAGGGTAATTCCCCACTCTGTTACTTCGAGTGTAGAAGGTGGATTCTAAAAATTGCAAGGATTCTAAACAGGATCGCAAAAATTAATACTGGCCACTCTGGACTTGTATTAAACTCCCAAGGTTACAGCTTTTCTCTGACCTTGGATTGGTAGATGCTGCCACCACCCAAGTGCAGAACCCCTTTGAGAGCCCAGGAAGGCGCACTTGGGAATTCCTTCTTGTGGGGTACCCTCAGGCCCTTTCGCCCCCCTCTGGGGAAGAGCTGAGAAAGAAAAAACAAAGAAACCAGCTGTTGCCTCCAGCTAATTAAACAACATGTGCACAAATCTCTTAAAACACAAAAATCCAATTCTGTTCTTTAAAAAGGTAAATTTTATATTTTTAAAAAGGGAAGAAAAATACATCTGGGAACTCAGGCTATTGCTAGATTTTAAAAGAGCAACTACAAGGATTAAGCACCAAGAATATATTTCTTGATGTCCAGCTTAAAGGTTACAAGCAAAACAAAAGTACTTGGGGTTAGCACAGAGGAATCTGCAAGCCATAAAGAAATAAAAGAGATAAACCTAGTTGCATCTTCCTGGACATTTCCTAATCTACTTACATATCTGGGGTTTTAAATGAGTAGTTTCTAGGTATGATACTGATGATTTTTTCATACCTGGCTCAAGCTTTTTACAGCATAGCTGTTGCCTTGTCTGCCTCTCCCCAGGAGAACAACCACAGACGAAAAAAAGGGGAGTCATTTTTCAGTTTTAAAAAGTTCTAGCCTTCCCATTGGCTCTTTTGGCCAGGTGCCCACTCACTTCCTTTTATTTATGCATAGCAGTGAGACTTTTGAACACTTTACAGGTACAGCAGTTAGAGAACAGCTACTAAGAGGGATTTTATAGCTACTGTCTGGCTGGCTATCCATAAAAGGGAGCTACCCCCCCCACCATTCATTTATCACCCCCACCCCAAGATGGACTTTGCTGAAAGTCATTGATTTCTGTGCTAACAAGCTCTGTTCTACGCTGTGTTCCTATCAACTAATAAACTTTCTGTTTTACACACTGGCTGAGAGTCATGGCTGACTGCGAAGTTGGGGTGCAGGGCTCTCTGGCTTCCCCAGGGGTCCCATCCAGGTGGACCCTCCAAGGGGAAGTATACGGTGTGAACAGGGATGCTTAATGCTCCAAGGTCAGTACCAGGAAGGCCATAGTCGAAGAGGCTCCTTGCCCTGGACAGCAGGTGCTGAGGGGACTCATGTCACCCCAGAGTCCTGGCTGGCTTCATACAAAGCAGTTCCAGAGCATCAGACCTGTGACTCCATCACAAGGTTTTAGGGCTTCCCTCTGTATAACTGGCAGCATTTGCCTGGACCGGGGGGGACCTGAGTTCACATCCCTGCTCCAGTGAATATTTAATTACTTAGTCACAGTGGAACAGCTTCAATTGGAGAGACTGAGAAAGACCCACACCGATGGCTAGGATGCTCTCCTGTAGTGTGGCAGCACCAAGTGCAATCTCTTCTCCCCACAAGGCAGAAGGGGGAATTGAACACAGGTCTCCCACATCCCAGCGGAATGTGCTAACCACTGAGCCCAAAGCTAAAAGGAGGGCAGCTGCTTCTCCTGCTCTGGCCATGTTGTGGCTACCCCCTGGAAAACTGAAATATTGCAGTGGAGTCAAAATGAACGGGATCATTTTGATGTTACCAGACCATTTAGATTTTTCAGTTTGGCTGAAAACATTCAGAGAACTCAGCACAAATTCACTAAGACTTTTGTTGTGACCAAAACTTCACTTTTCAGCAATTTTTTGCCAAAAATAATCACCTCGTTGGAGAGAAGTTTTCAGGTAGCAGAAGGCATTTTAATCTAGCAAAGGCAAAACAGGGACCAATGGATGGAAGCTGAATTTAGACAATTCAGAGTGGAAATAAGGCACAAGTTTTTAGCAGTGAGGGGAACTGACGAGCTGATCAATGTACAGAGGAGTGTGACCTGGAAAGAATTACCTCAGGATGGGATGTCTCTGTCAAAAAGATCTCCAACTCAGCTAGACACTGCTGGGCTCTATGCAGGAGTCCCTGGGTGACATGCTCCAGCCTGCGTTCTGCAGGATGATCAGAACAGTCACTTCTGGCCTGGAAATGTCTGAGTCTGTAAAGAGATGTGTGAAGGGTTAATATGGGTGTGATATGCATGGGTATGTGTGAGTGTGAATAGGGCTTAGGGGGCTATGGGCACGTAGCTATAGATAGGCTTGCCTGGATGTCTATAGGACTGGGAGTTTATAGGGGGCTATATGTATATAGCTTTGTGCAGTATGGGGTTTGTGGGTATATCTAATGGGGCTGGGAGGAGTTTCTTTCCCTTTCTCCTATCCTAGAATCATATGGAGTCATGTTCTGCCTCAGAATGAATTAATGCCCTGGAACATTTCTGATGCTGTTTCCAATTGAAGTTTGTGAGCTCCTACTTGGCCTGGGATCTCCATAGGCCTGGGCATACCAGGTTAGCGAAAGGTGAAAGTAGAGTAGCTAGTTAAATCGCCAAAACAAAAATAATCTGTTTTAATGAAGGTTCACAAGCCGCAGTGAATGTGAAACAATGTTGTCAACTAAGCTGTTGCATTATTCGCTTTTATTTGTACAAGGTCCTTCCATTAATATTTGACTACAAGAGAATGCAATTAAAATTTTTCTACTTGAATAAACCTCTCATCACTGTCTTAGTTAAAGGAAGAAAACCTTTTGAGCGACCATGGAAGAGAATGCCTTAGTGCGGTGGCTGTGTATGTGCATGCACATGTTTTTCTTTCATCCCCTTTACTCACCCCCTCAGGTCGGTCTTCCTCACCCTCTGGTCTCTGTTCCCTCTACTCTTTGCTCCCCTCTCAAGCCCCTCCTCTCCTGTGGCGGCTCCTCTCTCTCTCACTTTGAGTATCCCAAGCATTGTTTCCTTCCAGTTAGAGCAGAGGCAAGCAAGTACCTGGCATTATTAGTGCAGACAGGTGGGATGTGCTCCAGTTTCTAGGGGGTTTCACTGTAATCATTTGAAACAGGCTGAGACAGTCCCAAACAGAGACAGGTCCATGCCCAGTGGAATGAGTCAGGCCTGCATTCATATGCAAGAGTGTTTGTGGGGCAGGCTAGCAGGGAGAACTGATTTATTATTGAAATTCTTGCACACATGGATGGGCTCTGAATTAGTTGTAACCTCTCAGGAAAGAGATGCAGGAGTCATTAAAGACAGTTCAGTGAAAACACACAATCAATGCACAGCACATGTCAAAAAAGTGAAGAAAGTAGAAGGCAATAGAGGGTAGAGGATTTTAGCATTTTATAGATCACTGTGTCCTGTGTACCCTTCCCCATAATACAAGAAAAAGGAGCACTGAATGAAATTAAAGACAGAAATTTTAAGACAGAAAGCAGAAATACATAAGTGACATATAATTAACCAGTGGAACATATAGTCACAAGGTATTAATAAAGAAAATAACCCTGTGCAGGTGCATATCACCTTATAGAAAAAAGTGCAAGGACTTTCCTTTGGGAGGAGCTGGAGCAGGAGAACTTGAAGTGATGACTTCAGGGCTATGTTCTAACCTACCTACTGCCCAGGAGGAAGGCTGGGAGACTAACTTCAGTGGCTTTGACAGGAGGCTTTTGGGAGTTGCAAAATGATGTATATAGTTTATTTCATTAGAGTTTATATCCAGTAGCCTATGACATTGTCATTTTGCCCAGGATTATGTAACTATTCAGGGAAAGCCTGACTGGTAGGGGTGTGCCTGATGGAGAGAGAAAGTTGAACTGAAGCCTAGGGGTTTGAAGGCAGAAAGGAACTGGAGCAAGGAAAGGTTAGGTTAGACTAGAGCATGTGTATGTGTCAAAGAGCTTGGCCTTCTGGGAGCCAGTAATTACAAAGGAACTTGTGCTAGAGAGATTGAGGCAGCCAGCGCCAGGGAGGCTTTGTGGTTGTGAAGATGACCCTGGGCTATTGGGAAGTGGAGGGAGATTGGCAGTATCTGAGGTCCAGAGTTTTGGGATAATGGAGGTACAAGACCAGGGGGTAACAGATGCTTTTGGGCAGAGGTGAAAGAGGAGCCAGGACTTCGTAGATTGCAGAACTGTTGTAATAACTTTAAAAAAGGGAAGGAGAATCCGGGGAACTACAGATGGGCCAGCCTCACCTCAGTCCCTGGAAAAATCATGGAGCAGGTCCTCAAGGAATCCATTTTGAAGTACCTGGAGGAGAGGAAGGTGATCAGGAACAGTCAATATGGATTCACCAAGGAGAAGTCATGCCTGACCAACCTGATTGCCTTCAATGATGAGATAACTGGCTCTGTGGATATAGGGGAAAGTGGTGGACATGATATATCTTGACTTTAGCAAAGCTTTTGATATGGTCTCCCACAGTATTCTTCCCAGCAAGTTAAAAACGTATGGATTGGATGAATGGACTATAAAGTGGATAGAAAGATGGCTAAATCGTCGGGCTCAATGGGTAGTGATCAACAACTCGATGTCTAGTTGGCAAAAGGTATAAAGCAGAGTGCCTCAGGGGTCTTCCCTGGGACCAGTTTTGATTAACATCTTCATTAATGATCTGTATGATGGGATGGATTGCACCCTCAGCAAGTTCATGGATGACACTAAGATGAGGGGAGAGGTAGATATGCTGGAGGGTAGGGTTATGATCCAGAGTGACCTAAACAAATTGGAGGATTGGGCTAAAAGAAATCTGATGAGATTCAACAAGGACAAGTTCAGAGTCCTGCACTTAGGACAAAAGAATCTCATTAACTGCTATAGGCTGGGGATTGACTGGCTAAGCGGCAGTTCTGCAGAAAAGGACCTGGGGATTACAGTGGACGAGAAGCTGGATATGCGTCAACAGTGTGCCCTTGTTGCCAAGAAGGCCAACAGCATATTGGGCTGCATTAGTGGGAGCATTACCAACAGATCGAGGTAAGTGAGTATTCCCCTTTATTCGGCACTGGTGAGGCTACATCTGGAGTACTGCATCCAGTTCTGGGCCCCCCTCTACAGAAAGTATGTTGACAAATTGGAGAGAGTCCAGCAGAGGGCAACAAAAATGATAAGGGGGCTGGGGCACATGATTTATGAGGAGAGGCTGAGGGAACTGGGCTTATTTAGTCTGCAGAAGAGAAGAGTGAGGGGGGATTTGATAGCAGACTTCAACTACCTGAAGAGGATGGAGCTAGGCTGTTCTCAATGGTGGCAGATGACAGAACAAGGAGCAATGGTCTCTAGTTGCAGTGTGGGAGGTCTAGGTTGGATATTAGGAAAAACTATTTCACTAGGAAGGTGGTGAAGCACTGGAATGGGTTACCTAGGGAGGTGGTGGAATCTCCATCCTTAGTGGTTTTTAAGGCCTGGCTTGAAAAAGCCCTGGCTGGGATGATTTAGTTGGGGTTGGTCCTGCTTTGAACTAGATGACTTCCTGAGGTCTCTTCCAACCCTAATCTTCTATGATCTTCTATGAACTGGGCCTACAAATTTACCCTAATTGTGAGTTCAACTGTGAAAAGTGAGTGAAAGAACATAAAATGTTACAGTAGCTGATAATAACAAATGTTGATGGGAAAAGGTGCAAAAGGAAGACAGAAAAATTGACTTAGTCCAAGTGAAAGGCCTCTGACAATATTTAAGAACTGTGCTAGAATCATGCCTGACATGAGCCCGAAAATCAATGAACCAAAATTGGTGTGCCAGAAACTAGGCCTAATTGGTGGACAAAATAACGAGGGCATGGTCTATTCTACCCACCATTCCCTATCGGGGTCCTTAAGAAACTTTTTGGGGAAAATATGGACAAATATATGGAAGCTACACTGGATGACTGAAAGAAGGGGGAGGAGTGAGCTCCATCTTGGCTGCCACCCCCACTGTCTCCTGGGACCCATCCTGAGAGCTGTCCTGACCAGACTGGGCCAGAGAGAGGGACCCACGTGGCATCATCACCTCCACCAGCTCCGGCTGTATCCCGAACACCACTAGGGATGTGAGACTTTGTCTTCCACCAGCCCAAAATGTGTCCTTTTCCTTCCCTACCTTATTTCTTCTCTGTCCTCTCTCTCCCTCCTTTTCCTTCTGTCTAATAAGAGCCAGGCTGAGCCAGCCAATACTGCATATTTTGCAACACTGCTGTGAGCCTGTGTGACCAGAGAGACAGCTGAAAGAGATGCCCTAAACAGCCCCACGCTGGTCCAAATTTGCCAGGTCTCAGAGTGGCTGATAAGAACGTGTGCTGGGCCTGTGTTTATCCCACAGTGAAAGAAGTGAAAGTCGACACCAGAGCCAGATGCTGCATTTTCTCTCTTTGCAGTTCTTGTCTCTTCCCATTTTGTGTGCATTTGACTTGTTTTGTCTTCTCAGGAAATGGAATTGGAGTTCAACAATAATGACAGCTCCAGCCCAGCCTAGCTAACTTTCTTTTTTCTTCCCAAAAGGCCAGTTATTACCATCTCTGGTATCATCTAAGGGACTGTCAAACAAGAGGAGTCCTTGTGGCACTTTAGAGACTAACAAATCTATTTGGGCATAAGCTTCCACTTATTCTGATGAAGTGGGTTTTAGTCCACGAAAGCTTATGCCCAAATAAATTTGTTAGTCTTTAAAGTGCCACAAGGACTCCTCGTTGTTTTTGCTGATAGAGACTAACACTACTACTAACAGCTACCACTCTGAAACCTGTCAACAAGAGGGTTTTTCCTTCTAAAAGCTCTCTCCAGCTGAAGGGAAGGGAACAGGGATGTGGTTACACTGACAGCTTGACTTAATACTTTACATTTCAGATGCTTGAACTGTTTGTGATGGGTTGGATCACAGAACCCCCTTTGGGACTGCCACCTGATGTGCTTTGACTACCTCCGAGTCTGTTTTCCCTGCCAGCTTAGGACTTCAGTGTCCTGCCTGATTTGAGCCAGGCACGGTTGCCTGCTGCAAACACAGCCCCAGGTCTGAACCACCTCCCACAACAGCTGCAGGCTTACCTGAAAACGGCTTAAGAAGTGTTCCTGTCTCTAAGGCCTGGTCTACACTGGGGGGGGGATCGATCTAAGTTACGCAACTTCAGCTACATGAATAACATAGCTGAAGTTGACATACTTAAACCTACTCACTGTGGTGTCTTCACTGCTGTGAGTTGACCACTGCCACTCCTCCATCGACTCCACCTGTGCCTCTCGCGGCGGCGGAGTACAGGAGTTAATGGGAGAGCGCTCGGGGGTCAATTTATTGCGTCTAGACTAGATGCGATAAATTGACCCCCACTGGATCGATTGCTGCCTGCCGATCCGGCAGGCAGTATAGACATACCCTAACACTCAGATGCCCAGCTCCCAGTGGGGTCCAAACCCCAAATAAATATGTTTTACCCTTTATACGTTTTATAAAGCTTATACAGGATAAACTCATAAATTGTTCGCCCTCTATAACACTGATAGACAGATATGCACAGCTGTTCCCCCCACCCCCGCCCCCGATATTAATATATAATCTGGGTAAATTAATAAGTAAAAAGTGATTTTATTAAATAAAAAAGTAGGATTTAAGGGTTCTGTCAAGGTTCCTTCCCCACTCTGAACTCTAGGGTACAGATGTGGGGACCTGCATGAAAACCTCCTAAGCTTACTTTTACCAGCTTAGGTTAAAACTTCCCCAAGGTACAAATTAATTTTACCCTTTGCCCTTGGATTTCCATTGCCACCACCAAACTTTAGCTGGGTTTACTGGAAATCGTAGTTTGGACACGTCTTTCCCCCCCAAATCCTCCCAACCCTTGCACCCCACTCCCTGGGAAGGTTTGGTAAAAGTCCTCACCAATTTGCGTAGGTGACCACAGACCCAAACCCTTGGATCTTAGAACAATGAAAAAGCATTCAGTTTTCTTACAAGAAGACTTTTAATAGAAGTAAAGGAATCATAGAATCATAGAATCATAGAATATCAGGGTTGGAAGGGACCCCAGAAGGTCATCTAGTCCAACCCCCTGCTCGAAGCAGGACCAATTCCCAGTTAAATCATCCCAGCCAGGGCTTTGTCAAGCCTGACCTTAAAAACCTCTAAGGAAGGAGATTCTACCACCTCCCTAGGTAACGCATTCCAGTGTTTCACCACCCTCTTAGTGAAAAAGTTTTTCCTAATATCCAATCTAAACCTCCCCCATTGCAACTTGAGACCATTACTCCTCGTTCTGTCATCTGCTACCATTGAGAACAGTCTAGAGCCATCCTCTTTGGAACCCCCTTTCAGGTAGTTGAAAGCAGCTATCAAATCCCCCCTCATTCTTCTCTTCTGCAGACTAAACAATCCCAGCTCCCTCAGCCTCTCCTCATAAGTCATGTGCTCTAGACCCCTAATCATTTTTGTTGCCCTTCGCTGGACTCTCTCCAATTTATCCACATCCTTCTTGTAGTGTGGGGCCCAAAACTGGACACAGTACTCCAGATGAGGCCTCACCAGTGTCGAATAGAGGGGAACGATCACATCCCTCGATCTGCTGGCTATGCCCCTACTTATACATCCCAAAATGCCATTGGCCTTCTTGGCAACAAGGGCACACTGTTGACTCATATCCAGCTTCTCGTCCACTGTCACCCCTAGGTCCTTTTCCGCAGAACTGCTGCCTAGCCATTCGGTCCCTAGTCTGTAGCGGTGCATTGGATTCTTCCATCCTAAGTGCAGGACCCTGCACTTATCCTTATTGAACCTCATCAGATTTCTTTTGGCCCAATCCTCCAATTTGTCTAGGTCCTTCTGTATCCTATCCCTCCCCTCCAGCGTATCTACCACTCCTCCCAGTTTAGTATCATCTGCAAATTTGCTGAGAGTGCAATCCACACCATCCTCCAGATCATTTATGAAGATATTGAACAAAACCGGCCCCAGGACCGACCCCTGGGGCACTCCACTTGACACCGTGTAGATTGAGATCTACACAATCACCTCTGTAAAATCAGGATGGTAGATACCTTACAGGGTAATTAGATTCAAAACACAGAGAATCCCTCTAGGCAAAACCTTAAGTTACAAAAAAGACACACAGACAGGAATAGTCATTCTATTCAGCACAACTCTTTTCTCAGCCAAAGAAATCATAATCTAACACATACCTAGCTAGATTACTTACTAAAAGTTCTAAGACTCCATTCCTGTTCTGTCCCCGGCAAAAGCACTATACAGACAGACACAGACCCTTTGTTTTTCTCCCTCTTCCCAGCTTTTGAAAGTATCTTGTCTCCTCATTGGTCATTTTGGTCAGGTGCCAGCGAGGTTACCTTTAGCTTCTTAACCCTTTACAGGTGAGAGGATTTTTCCTCTGGCCAGGAGGGATTTTAAAGGGGTTTACCCTTCTCTTTATATTTATGACAGGTTCCAAGTAGTAACAGACAGAACAAAGTAAATTACCAAACAAAATAAAATAAAACATGCAAGTCTATGCCTAATACAGTAAGAAAGTGATTACAGATGAAATCTCACCCTCAGAGATGTTTCAGTAAGCTTCTTTTACAGACTAGCCTCCTTCTAGTCTGCGTCCAGCAATCACTCCCACCCCTGTGGTTACTGTCCTTTGTTCCAGTCTCTTTCAGGTAACCTTTGGGGATGGAGAGACTATCTCTTGAGCCAGCTGAAGACAAAATGGAGGAGTCTCCCCCAGGGGCTTAAATAGACTTTCCCTTGTGGGTGAAGACCCCCTCCTTTCCCCTAAACAGAATTCAGCTGCAAGATGGAGTTTTTGGAGTTACATGGGCAAGTCACATGTCCATGCATGACTGAGTTCCTTACCAGTCAGGCCACATTCCTGGGAAAGCTCATCCTGACATCTCCAAGTTCATTGTTGGCTTAAGTGGTTTTTGATTGGGCACTTACTGAGAATAGTCTTTTCTCAGGAAGCTGACCAACTGTTTCACTGAGGCTACTTAAAATTAAACAAGTACATAGCCAATATTCATAACTTTGAATACAAAAATGATACATGTGTAACCCTTCTGCCCGTCAGAGTTGGCAGCAACAAGGGCCGGGTTCAGTATCTAGGGGTTCCATTCCAATAACACAATGCAAAACTGGCTCGAGCCCCCACCCAGTAACCTGGGACAAATATATACCACCCCCGCTGGGCGCCTCCAAGAGGCAATACTTCTCCTCTCGCAAGCACAGAGTCTGAGTGTAGCAAAAAGCCTTTTAATAACAGAGAAAAACAATGTGGCATTATGTTGGGGAAACACCACCAACAGGATTCATAACACAACCCATGAGCAAAAAACCCACCCCAAGCAAATTGGGATGTGTCCTTTCCCTTTGGTTCTTGAGTCCAGCAACCCAAAATCACCCAAAATCCCAAAAGTCCAACAACCCAAAAGTCTCTGTTCCTGGTCAGGGCAGCCCCAGAGTTCAAAAGTTTATCTGCAGAGTTTTACCTCTCAAACTGGGTGGAGATAGGGGGGGGGTTAGGGGGCACCTTACATGGTCCAAAGCTGATTGCCCCACCTCTCCATGGGGCTCCACTCTGCCAGCCACCCCCATGAGCTGCTCCAGGCATCCGACAAACTGCTCTGCTCCACCAGCTGCTCTGCTCTGCCACCTGTCCTGAAAACTGTTCCACAATATATCTTCAGGCTCCCCCACTACTTAACACAACACTCAGTGATTTCAGCTCTTAGCAAGTTTAGCTCTTTTGTGATTTCAGCTTGTAGTAGGGGAACCTCAGTGCTGGTACACTATTAACCCAAAGTGAATTCAGCTCAGCAGCCTGTAATTAGACTCCTAATGGAATAAAAATTAGCTCTGATATTCCACAATGGAGAGAGGAAAAAGTGCAATTAGCATATAAGGCCCTCACCAGGGGGCCTATACCACCAAGTATTAACACCTATCCCCAACCTCTCTCCATTCACTGGGTTTTGGAACCCATGACCCTTGCCTAGCGAGTGCTGCGTAGTTGATGGTGAGTCCCTCCATCATAACAAAAGGCCAAGTACAGTTCCACTGTCCTTGATTCACATAATCAGGATAATAACAGTTTATTCCTGCCCCAATAACAGAGAAACTGGGGCTCCTACAGCAGCCAAAGTGACCATCTAGGCAGGGTGGGTGTGCCTATGCAAATGAGATCAGCCCCTGAAGTTCTTTTCCACAACCCACCATGACTCGCCACCAGATGTCAGGGTAGAGCTCATCCTGACTCTGCTTACACATGCATACAAATAGGATGAATATATTCAGTAGATCATAACCTTTACAGAGATGTGTTACATGGCATATGTAGCATAAAACACATTCCAGTTATGTCATATATACATTCATAAGGATATTCCCATAAAGCATTATGGGATGCAACATCACTCTGTTTTTATTCCTTTTCTGTATCTTCAATAAAAGGTTAACAGGCTGTTTAATTGCATGTCTGCCATGGTACAAGGCAGGCTGTGGTATCTGGATACCAAACCCCAAATGCTGTGTAACCCTGTGTAATGTTGGACAGTTACAAGGTCAGGTTAACACCTTTGACTTTTGAGGCCCATTTATTCCATTGAAATTAATACAACAGTTCCAGGGAAACTGGGCTGAAGGGGAAGAGGCAGCAAGAGCAGAGACAGCCCATGGAAGGGGAAGTGACAGCTGATCCCCTGGTCCATCCTGGGTCTCTCCCAGTAGCTCCTATTCTGGGAGGCAGGGCAGCTCCAGGGAATGGGTCAGCGAAAGGCCCTACACCAGTGAGGCCCCATGTTGCTGGGGCTCTGGAGATCAGGCACAGGCACAGGATCTGGAGAAAGGGGCAGCATGGCCAGCTCTTTGACAGCAAACGTGCCATGAGGGGCACTGTGGAGAGAGCAAAGGGAAAGGCATGGCACAGAGCAGGGCTGGTAACTGCACCCCCACCCTGGCTGGGGAGCAGCAGTCATGTTTGGCTAGTGGCCCTGGTCTGCAGGCCATGCCAGCGAGGTGACCTGTTTACCCTCTCCACAGCCCCTCCCTGCTACTGACTGCCTCTGTGATGCTTGGCACTGCTTGTGCTCTGCCAGTAGCTTCCTTCCTGCAGGCACTGAGCACTCCACTGCACTACAACCTGCCCCAATGAGCTGCTGGCCTCCTTGACAACTCCAGCCATCATTTGCTGGTCCTCCTGCCCCAGAGCCATGAGTGATTGCCCAGCCTCCCTCTGCTCGCCAGTCACCACTGCCCAGGGCAGAGGAGGGGCCTGGCACTGGGCCCTGAAGACCAAAGGGGTGTGAAATGAAAGTGCACTGGGCCTTGTGCAAGCTGCCCACAGCCCCTCCCTTATATCAGCAGGGCTTGGGACCAAGCACATCAGCTGATGGCAGCAGTGGCAGGCTGGCATGGGGAGGCAGCCATCTCTCAGATATGGGGTCTGTGACACTCTGTACCTTGGGGGAACACCCTCCACCGCCATGTTCATCCTTATAATATGATTGTGTGGTATCCAATGCAAAGTTTGTCATGTCAGGTGTCTTTGGAAGGCTCATGATGCACTGAACATTGTTGTTATAGTAATGTTATAGGTTGTAATTTCATGTATATAGTTATGAGGCTGAATATGTCTCCTCATGGCTTAAAACAAGCCCAGGCAAAACTCTCCTGAAACAGAGGGGCAGATCACACCTCATCATGGCATGTATGGGACAAACCCAGCCCAGCCCCACAGGAACAAAGGATCTGTTGGACTCTTGAGTGAGTAATCCCCCTTCCCTTGGTCAGTTTGGGACTGCAATGAGGTAATGTTCACCTGACTCTGAAGGGGGGGGCAAAGCCAAGAGGGAAGAAAGAACATGGTTAAAGGGAGAGACGTTTGCCATGCGCTCTCTCTTCCACCTCCATCTACAGACACCACCACCAAGTGACTGAAGCACTGATCAAAGGGAAGAACCTGTCTGAAGGGCAACCAGCCAGCCTGTGGTGAGAAGCATCTAAGTTTGTAAGGGCACTAAAAGTGTGAAGATCTGTTTAGAATGCGTTTTACTTTTATTTCATTTGACCAAATCTGACTTCTTGTGCTTTGACTTATAATCACTTAAAAATCTATCTTTTGTAGTTAATAAATTTGTTTGTTTATTCTGCCTGAAGCAGTGCATTTGGTCTGAAGCGTGTCAGAGACTCCCATTGGGATAACAAGCCTGGTACATATCAATTTCTTTGTTAAATTAATGAACTCATATAAGCTTGCAGCGGCCAGCAGGCATAACTGGACACTGCAAGATGGAGGTTCCTAGGGTTGTGTCTGGGACTGGAGATATTGGTTAGTGTCATTCGGTTGCACAGTCGAAGCAGGGGCTGGCCAAAAGTGCTCACTCACATAGCTGGGAGCAGCTTTCATGCTAGAGGCTGTGTGTCAACAGCCCAGGAGTGGGGGTTCTCACAGCAGAGCAGGGTAAGGCTGGCTCCCAGAGTCAAGGATTGGAATGACCTAGCAGATCACTAGTCCAGTTAACACCAGGGTAATGTCACAGGGTCCCAACTCCTTTGGGCTTCCAGGTCCAAACCAACACCTGAAACAGACTGAAAATGGCAGGGCATCCAGCACAGGCCCAAAGCACAAGAGAAACTTGCCGATAGAGCCTGCCCCCACCACAGGCTGCCGGCTGCTACGTGTGGTAGCTGGACCCCCATGGCACAATTATCCAAACAAATAAGAAGTCCTCAGTTCAAAGGGGGTGAGCAAAAACACGGTATCAAGAAGTATTGTAAATAAATAAAACAGCCAAGGACACTTCTCCATAACATCGGCCATGTCACCAGTCTACAGCTCCCCAGACATCCCCAGTTTCCTACAGATAACCCTTCCTCACCAGCCCTGCAGCTCTAACTCTACAGCTGGGATGGAGCCAGGGGGTTTATAGAGGGCTTCCCTACCCAGAACCCTTTGCAAAGAAGAGAAGTCCCTCCCCTGTCTCTCTAGGTGATTGACAGTTTGTGCAGACAACCTTTCTCTAGTTCTAAAAGGCTTCACCCATCACATCCCCCATGGAGTGCATGAGAGAAGGCTAAATTTCAGGTGCTGTAGGCACCCAAAAGGCCCCAGTCCCTATGCATACTGCTGAGGGGGCTGGCCAGACATACTGAGGAATATACATGCTCCTCCCCCATCTCCACCCTCATCCTATTCCATTCTCCAGCACCCCCTATCCTACTCCATCTACCAGCATCCTCCTACCCCCACCCCATCCCACTCCATCCATCAGCTCTCCCCACCCCCACCCATCTCACTCCATCTGCTAGCACCCTCTACCCCCACTCCATCCACCAGAACTCACCAAGCATCACCCACATCCCACCAACGTCCTCTACCCCTCCCCCTCCCTTGATATGCCAGCACCTCCCACCCCCACGTCATCTCACTCCATACCCCATCACCTCTGACCTCTCCCCCCAAATCCATCCCCCAGCATTCCCACTCCCACCCTGTCTCACTCCATCCCCCAGAACTCCTGACCTCTCCTCTGTCTTACTTCATCTGCCAGGACTCCTGATGCCCACCCTAGTCCCATACCATCTGCCAGCAGAAAGAGAGCAAGCTACACAAATTATGGGAGCTGAGGGGAGCCTTACATCTGAGAGAAGACTAAAAGATGAGGAGAGCCAAGGAAGTTGGAGAGCATATGTGTGAGTTGTGGCGGTTCAATGACAAGACAGAACACAGCTTTTAGCAAGCAAGCAGGCTGGTCTCTGCTAACGGGCTTTCGCCTGTCAGCTTTCCACCTTCCCCTTTATTCTCTCTCTCTCCCCCCGCGCATTACATTCTCCAACAGATAAAAGGAATACACTGGCTTTGTTTAACATTCTTATTTACCAATTTCTATCTACCGCATTCCTTGCTCTCGGGCCTTGAGCCCAGTCCTGGGAGGCTTCCCACGGTTCATGTCATCTTGGCGAGATTCCAAGGTTGATGCCCTTGAAAGGAGCTGTGTGTGCACAAGTCCAGCACAACACTCTGGGTGTGCCCTGAATGTTGCCAACTGCATAAACCTTGTATGAATCCTACAGTCAGTGATGATGTGGGAGAGGTCTAGAGAAGAGTGATTGGGCTCCTGTTCACTGTTTCTCTGAGATGAAAGAAATCCTAAGGCATTTAAAAAGCAATATGCTTGTTTCTCCATTGCTCAGTACCTTATGTCATCATGGACACCAGTACAAAGTGGATGCAGAATGCCTCCAAAGCATGCTTACTATACACAGAGCCAATGACTATTCAATGTACAGGACAAATCTGGAATTGGTAAGTGGATTGTTTATTGAAAGAACACATAATTGTCTGTGGAACTCATTGCCACACGATATGTAACCACAGACACCAAAGGCAGTTGACAGACCCTGTTATATTAGCCTTTGCTGCATTGAGCCTGGACACATGTTTGGGCTGAGAAATAATTTCATTTTCTTTGTTTGAAAAGTTTTATGATCCTCTCAAGGTGTTGGCTCATTTTATGTTTTTCATTTGAGCTTGTCAAAGTTCATCTTTTGGTGCCTTTTTTGATATATGGCCTCTTCCCATAGCTCCTCACTTTCACTAGGTATAGATGCTCTTGGAAGCAGTTCTGCCCTCAGAAGCTCCTCCCAGGCCTGCATTAGACATTGCATAAGCATGTTGGCTATTTCCTGGCTGTTCTCTGAAGCCTGGGCAGTGTTTTGCACAATGGTCCCTGCAATATGGCTTTGTATGCTGAGTCTCTGCCCTCAGATGATTTCTACACATATGCATGAAACTTCTGTGAAGTTTTGTTCTGAACATTTTTCTGTGCTGTTAGTCAGTGTTCTGGGAGCACCTGCCAGTGGAAGAATAGCCCCAGACTATGTTAGCAGCATCTGAGACCTTAGGCTCATTGGTAACCTCAAAATATTCCACTGTTAGTGCTTCTGTGGCAACAGTTTTAATTTCCTAAAGTTTTTTTCGAGCTGATGGCCACATGCTGTTCTATGCTGTTCTCGAACAGCATTCCAAAACGGAGCACTGAACTTTGACATATTTGAGATGATTTTGCTAAGATATGTTAGCACGTCTGTGAATTCTCCCCTGGCCAGTCAAAGGATTTTTTGGCCCCATGTGCTGCTGCAGAAAGTAATGGAGATACTACTTGTCCCTGGGCCTGCCACACTCTCCCTCCTGCTCCAGCTCTCTGCCAGGTCCCCTTCCAGGCTGGGGCTGCAGAAGAGGTCATTCACTACAGTAGTGAAAGAGGCAGCTTGCTTCTGACACCATGTGACCGTGTTGCCAACTCTTGCAGTCTTACTGTGAGCCTCATGATATTAGGCCTTTTCATTAAAGCCCCAGGAGCTGGGTTCATGTGATTAGGTGAGTGGCTCGGCTTATATGTAAAAACAAGTAACTTTCAAGCCCCCATGGTTTGGGACAAAAGTAGAGGAAACGTGAAATGAGGGTGCCTCAAAGGCTCAGAGACCATAAAGAGAGGCAAAGAAAAGGAGCCTAAAATGTATTTTTTAATATTTTCATGATTTTTTAAATCCAAGCTCATGCTTTGGGAGCACTGACTCCTGATTCTGAACCTTGGCATTGGCCATATTAATAATGGAGAGCTGGTGAGAAATGGGGGCTTGTATCTCCTGACCGCAGACACACAAACAGCTTTAGGGTTGCCAGAGCAATATCTCTGTCACATGGCAGGGCCTCCTTCACTGATTGTTGTGGTTTAACCATTACATTTGTGACTCAGCCCTGGTCTACACTGGCGGGGGGGGGGGATCGATCTAAGTTACGAAACTTCAGCTACATGAATAACATAGCCGAAGTCGACGTACTTAGATCGACTTACCGTGGTGTCTTCACCACGGTGAGTCACCTGCTGCTGCTCCCCCGTTGACTCTGCCTGCGCCTCTTGCAGCGCTGGAATACAGGAGTTGACGGGAGAGCTCTCGGGGGTCGATTTATCGCATCTAGACTCTTCGCGATAAATCGATCCCCGCTGGATTGATTGCTGCCCGCCGATTTGGCAGGTAGTGAAGACATACCCTAAGAGTTTAGTAGGACTCAAAACATCCGAGACATTAATCATGATAATGAGAACCTCCTCCGTTCTATTGGCCGTGATAAAATGTATTACATGTGTAAGTGGGGGAATGGTCCCGCTATTGTGCGGAACTTTCCTGGCTTATACACTACCCCAGTGAAATGGGCTAGCGAAAGTATCTGAATCCTCGCTCCCACTTCCTTTACCCAGAGGCCTGCCTGACCTCAAGGGCTCCCCTTCCACTCTCCTGTGTGGCAGAGTCCTCATAACCCCAACAAGGCTGGGCCCAGGATTCCTGAGAGGCTCGACCCCCAACCTTATTGTGGTCACTTAGGGCAGGGGCTGGGGTGTCCCCCACTCTAGAGTGCTTTCTCTGCACTGGATGCTTTCCTGAACCACTGATCATTACATGCAGTTCAAAGCAAATACAATATATTAAACAGCAATCAATTAAAAAATAAGGAAAAAATGGGAAAAGTTAAAGGAAAACACATCACCCCGCTCTGTAGCATGGGGACATCACAACCAGCGTCTCTGGAATGTAAGGGACATTCAGTCTGTTCCTCACAAGTCCCAGGCCTCCTTCTCAGGCCCTGGCTGTGCTTCAGGGATGCTGCGGGTCGGACACTTGTTCTGGCGGTGGCCGCACACTCTCAGGCTCTAGGTGGCAGGACCCTTCTTCCCAGCGTTGCCCCTACCTTGTTGGGGTTACGATCCCCATCCAAGTCTGGCCTGCAGGGCCTCTTCGCTGGGGGCGTCTCCCTGCACTGGGCCCACTGCCCAGGGTCCCTCCTCGCTCTCCCCAGCTGCTCACAGCACCTGGCTCCGGACAGCTCCAGCCCCAGATCTACTTTGCCTCATCTCCAGCTCCACTCTGCCCCAGCACTGCTGCTCCTCTGCCTCCAGCTCCCTGGGCTGCTTTTCTGACC
The DNA here is from genome assembly GCF_965152275.1 of Natator depressus. Lineage (NCBI taxonomy): Eukaryota > Metazoa > Chordata > Testudines > Cheloniidae > Natator > Natator depressus. The sequence goes on along the minus strand of NC_134241.1, from coordinate 39,728,248 downwards.
CCTCTGGCTGGCACAGCTGTGCTCCCCAGCTCAGCTTGGGCCTCTGCTTTCTCCTTAGCTCGGCCCCACTCTGTCTGACCCAGGCAATTCCAGCTCACACGGCGGATGGGACCCCCCTGGCCTCCTGACTCCCTGATTAGCCTGCCCACCCTGTCAATCAGGCTGCCCTGGAGCATAGGTCTCTCCCCTTTGCCCCTGGGGACTGTCAGTCTCAGGATCCTGGTTTCCCAACGACCCTTCCCCTTTCTTTTGTTACTGGGAGCTAGCCAACCAAAACACCCCCACTGGGTTTTAGTGAGGGGACAACAGTCCCTTACATTCCCCCTTGCTAAAATTCTACCACAGCCACAATATTTACACCAGTACATCCAGGCCCCATATTAACAACATATACCCACATCATATTAAAAACCCATTAACAATTATCAAAAGAACATTTAACATATCTAACATTCTACATCTACTTCTTCATACTATGTATGACAATATTAATTAAAACACTTTTTAGAACCAATAACATAATCATCTCCAAGTTTAACAGGCAGTACATCCTTAGTAGTTCTCTGGGACCTTCTTAGGACTGATGGTTCATTACCCATTTTTCTATTCCCCTGTCCCCGGGTAACACCAGGTCAATTTGAGGGATCTGTCCATTTTCGTCAGGGTTTGGGTTTGCCCCATTGTTTTCAGTCTCCTCGGGACATGCTGCTCTATGCCTCCTATGAGCCCTGGTCAGACTGAAAGTCCAATGTTTTAGCTGGTCCCTATGTACTACTCTCTCAGTACCTCCTTGTTCAGGCTGGATAGTGTAAACCAGCAGTTCGGAATTGTAGTGGGTGACGACAGTGCAGGGATTTGACTCCCATTTGTCCTGTATTTTACTACTTCTCCAGCGTCTATGGCTACGAACTGGTACACAGTCACCAAGTCTGATGAGAGCCCCACTGGACTTGTGATCATAAGTCCTTTTCCTACTTTGGGCTGTGTCTTTAGTTGTTCTGAGAGCAACTTTGCTGGCTGCCTTTGGCCTGTCATGGACACTTTTGACCCAGTCATAGAAATTAGTCACCTCATCGTTACAAAAGACTTCTTGATGCTTCTCTGGCAACACCCTTAAGTTAGCCACTTGTGCAGGAATCAGCCCTCGGCTTGCTGCTTGAACTGGAACTGGCAGTCTCTCAGCACATCTTTCTTGAAGAAAGGTAACTCATCTTCCCTTCTCCCCCCTTGTCACCCACAGCTCATTTCCATTCTTTTAAAATGTTACATTCACCTGAGGAACCACTCCCTCAGGTCAGTGTACCTCTGCAGTTCTGTTTTGAGGATGCAACTCCACAGCCTTCAAACTTGAGTTTAGAAGACTCACTGGCACTCTTTCTTTGATGGCATTAGTTGGTACATTGGCTGGCTGGAGCCCATTAGGTAGGTTTACCCCAGATGTAGGCTCTATAAGAGCTTGATATCTATTGGTATTTCCTGGTACCCAGCAGTGTTCATCAAGGATCTTCCTGCTCCGAGGAGGGATAACTGTCTTCTGTTTTCTGCCCACTTTAACATTTCCAGTCTGACCCTCGGGGCCCAGTGAATGGTTTTGTCTCTCTGCTCAAGCCAGTACTCTACTCAGCACAGCATTCTTCTTAGAGTGCCCATGATGGTTCATCCCCCTGGTTCCTTCTACTGGCAACAGTAGCTCCTTCACCTCACTAATGATGTTCATCCCTAGAATCCCTGGGACTCCTTCTCCCATATGGCTCCCTTCAGAAGCTTTGTCTTTCAGGATGAAGATGCATTTCCCTGGCAGTGTCTGGCCCATGTACTCTATGTCTGCTTCAAGGCATCCCACCACTGGGATTGCCAGTCCATTAATTGCTGTTAGACATACAAACTGTGTGCTGTGCATGGTCAGCTCCTTGTCTTTCAAATATTTTTGAAAATGTGACTCAGTAATGTTGGTGACTTCTGAGCCAATATCTAACAAACATCTGCTCTTCACCCCTGCTATACATACTTCAGCAGTTGGACAGTTTCCAAATGCTCACTTACAGAAGTTGCTAGATATGCTGGCATTGCCCACTTTCCTTTCAGCACTGTATGCAGAGTGATTTTCCATGAAGGACAGGCCCAGGAATCCTTCTGCCACTGCTTGGCCTTCTACTGTAGATGGACCACTCGCTCCTGGTGCCCCATTGGTTTCCAGTGCCTGGGACTCTGATCTCCCTCTCAGTGGACATTCATTAGTATGCCCTGGTGTTTCACAAGTGTAAAAAATGTACCTTCCCAGCTCATCCTTCAGTGGGGATCTTCGGGATTCTGGTGCCCTTGAATACTTTGGCATACTAATGGGATTTTTTTCTTTCATCAATTCAGTCATCACTTTCAGCATCTCCTCTTGTTGGACCACCAGTCTTTGGACAGCCTCACTTAAACTTTCCAGTGTTAACTGTGTCATGTCTGGAGCAGGGTCTTTTTCCCAGCAGTTCTAGTCACTAGGCCCCCACTTCATGTACAGCCGTCTCCTCCACAGGAACTTCCTCTTCTTTTAACCACATAATGGCAGCCTGCATGAGTTCCTGGAACTTCTTACCAGGCTCTTCCTTCAACTTTCTTTTCATTTCACGGTGGAGGGAATCATCCCCAGCACCAACTGCTCTTTCAGAACCATATCTGGGTCTGGAACTCATCAAGGGTCTTGCTGCCGTTCAAATACCTTTTCTACTTCTTTCTTGTCTGCCATTGCCATTAATTTTACTGTGGCATTGGCCTGGCCCTTGAGGTGTTCCTCTAAGAAGTCCACATAGAATCATAGAATATCAGGGTTGGAAGGGACCTCAGGAGGTCATCTAGTCCAACCCCCTGCTCAAAGCAGGACCAATCCCCAACTAAATCATCCCAGCCAGGGCTTTATCAAGCCTGATCTTAAAAACTTCTAAGGAAGGAGATTCCACCACCTCCCTAGGTAATGCATTCCAGTGTTTCACCACACTCCTAGTGAAAAAGTTTTTCCTAATATCCAACCTAAACCTTCCCCACTGCAACTTGAGACCATTACTCCTTGTTCTGTCATCTGCTACCACTGAGAACAGTCTAGATCCATCCTCTTTGGAACCCCCTTTCAGGTAGTTGAAAGCAGCTATCAAATCCTCCCTCATTCTTCTCTTCCGCAGACTAAACAATCCCAGTTCCCTCAGCCTCTCCTCATAAGTCATGTGTTCCAGTCCCCGAATCATTTTTGTTGCCCTCCGCTGGACATTTTCCAATTTTTCCACATCCTTCTTGTAGTGTGGACACAAAACACAAAACTGGACATAGTACTCCAGATCTTCTTCAGGTACTCTTAGCACACGCAGAGCTGCCTTCACAGACTTGACCCACTCCTCTACCGTAATGTCTCCTGGTCTTGTTGGGAAGCCACAAATTATGTGACCTTCTGCTCCCATGGGACATAAATAGTTTGGGGGTTCTTAGCTTCTGCTGCCTGTTGGTCTATTACTGCCTTAGCCAGTGATAAGACTTCTCTCTGTTCTTTTCTAGCTTGTTGTAATGCCTCAGCTTGGTCTGATAATCTGCACTGAAGTTCAGCAAACTGGGCCCGTAGGCCCGTAGTTCCTCAATTCCAGCCATGGTAGGGTTCTTGACCAGGCCTGGACAGTACTATCGGAACTAAACGAGTAAACCAATGGGGTGGACCCTGTGGATAGAATCTTGTTCGTGACACCAATTATGTAAGTGGAGGAATAGTCTCACTATTGTAGGGAACTTTCCAGGCTTATACACTACCCCAGTGAAATGGGCTAGCGAAAGGATCTGAGTCCTCGCTCCCACTTCCTTTACCCAGAGGCCTGCCTGACCTCAGGGGCTCCCCTTCCACTCTCCTGTGTGGCAGAGTCCTCATAACCCCAACAAGGCTGGGCCCAGGGTTCCTGGGAGGCTTGACCCCCAACCTTGTCGTGGTCACTTAGGGCAGGGGCTAGGGTGTCCCCACTCCGGGGTGTTCTCTCTGCACTGGATGCTTCCCTGAACCACTGATCATTACATGCAGTTCAAAGCAAATACAATTTATTAAACAGCAATCAATTAAAAAAAATAAGGAAAAAATGGGAAAAGTTAAAGGAAAACACATCACCCCCCTCTGTGGCATGGGGACATCATAACCAGCATTTCTGGAATGTAAGCAAAGTTCAGCCTGTTCCTCAAAAGTCCCAGGCCTCCTTTTACTGTAGGGATGCTGCAGGTCAGACATTTGCTCTGGTGGTGGCCACACACTCTCAGGCTCTAGGTGGCAGGACCCTTCTTCCCAGTGTCACCCCTGCCCGGTCGGGGTTACGATCCCCCTCGAAGTCTGGCCTGGAGGGCCTCTTTGCTGGGGGCATCTCCCTGCACTGGGCCCGCTGCCCAGGGTCCCCCTCACTCTCCCCAGCTGCTCACCGCACCTGGCTCCGGACTGCTCCAGCCCCAGATCTACTTTGCCTCAGCTCCAGATCCACTCTGCCCCAGCGCTGCTGCTGCTGCTGCTCTGCCTCCAGCTCCCTGGGCTGCTTTTCTGACCCCTCTGGCTCTGGTTGCTGCAGTTCTCCTCCCAGCACAGGTCTGCTCTCTGGGCTGATTCTGTGACTCTGCTCCCAGCACTGACCTGCTTCCTGGGCTGCTTTTCTGACCCTTCTGGCTGGCACAGCTCTGCTCCCCAGCTCAGCTTGGGCCTCTGCTTTCTCCTTAGCTTGTCCCCACTCTGTCTGACCCAGGCAATTCCAGCTCACACGGCGGACGGGATCCCCCTGGCCTCCTGACTCCCTGTTTAGCCTGCCCACCCTGTCAATCAGGCTGACCTGGAGCACTGGCCTCTCCCCATTGTTCCTGGGGACTGTCAGTCTCAGGGTCCTGATTTTGCATTGACCCTTCCCTTTTCTTTTACTACTGGAAGCTAGCCAACCAAAACATCCCCACTGAGTTTTAGGAATGGGACAACACTCCTCTTACACATGCACGACAGCACATTTAGAGTTCAAAGTTGAGTAGCCAAAGTTAGGAAATGCCAGTGGTTGCCTGTGCAACCTTAATTCAGCCTCTTGTGCACACGCAAAATGATAGCACTTAGAGGAGAGGAAAATGATCAGGAATAGTCAGCATGGATTCATCAAGGGCAAGTCATGCCTGACTAATCTAATAACCTTCTATGACAACATAACTGGCTCTGTGGATGAGGGAAAAGCAGTGGACATGTTATTCCTTGACTTTAGCAAAGCTTTTGACATGGTCTCCCACAGTATTCTTGCCAGCAAGTTAAAGAAGTATGGGCTGGATGAATGGACTGTAAGGTGGATAGAAAGCTGGTTAGATCGTCGGGCTCAATGGGTAGTGATCAATGGCTCCATGGCTAGTTGGCAGCCGGTATCAAGTGGAGTGCCCCAAGGGTCGGTCTTGGGGCCGGTTTTGTTCAATATCTTCATTAATGATCTGGAGGATGGCATGGATTGCACCCTCAGCAAGTTTGCAGATGACACTAAATTGGGAGGAGAGGTAGATACGCTGGAGGGTAGGGATAGGATACAGAGGGCCCTAGACAAATTAGAGGATTGGGCCAAAAGAAATCTGATGAGGTTCAACAAGGACAAGTGCAGAGTCCTGCACTTAGGACGGAAGAATCCTATGCACCACTACAGACTAGGGACCAAATGGCTCGGCAGCAGTTCTACAGAAAAGGACCTAGGGGTTACAGTGGACGAGAAGCTGGAGCTGAGTCAACAGTATGCCCTTGTTGCCAAGAAGGCTAACAGCATTTTCGGCTGTATAAGTAGGGGAATTGCCAGCAGATTGAGGGACGTGATCGTTCCCCTCTATTTGACATGGGTGAGGCCTCATCTGGAGTACTGTGTCCAGTTTTGGGCCACACACTACAAGGAGGATGTGGAAAAATTGGAAAGCGTCAAGCGGAGGGCAACAAAAATGATTAGGGGACTGGAACACATGACTTATGAGGAGAGGCTGAGGGAACTGGGATTGTTTAGTCTGCGGAAGAGAAGAATGAGGGGGGATTTGATAGCTGCTTTCAACTACCTGAAAGGGGGTTCCAAAGAGGATGGATCTAGACTGTTCTCAGTTGTAGCAGATGACAGAACGAGGAGTAATGGTCTCTAGTTGCAGTGGGGGAGGTTTAGGTTGGATATTAGGAAAAACTTTTTCACTAGGAGGGTTGTGAAGCACTGGAATGTGTTACCTAGGGAGGTGGTGGAATCTCCTTCCTTTGAGGTTTTTAAGGTGAGGCTTGACAAAGCCCTGGATGGGATGTTTTAGTTGGGGATCGGTCCTACTTTGAGCAGGAGGTTGGACTATATGACCTTCTGAGGTCCCTTCCAACCCTGATATTCTATGATTCTATGATATAATACAGTCTTTAATTACATGATCGTATAAAATTTTTTCCTCCGAATCTTGCCTCATTCAGTGTACAGACTGGATCGCAACTTTCCTGCCAAGTTTCAAGCCTTGCTCCAAAGCATGGAAGCACTAGAACTTCCCAACAAAACAGTTGTCAGGCTTTTTTTAACATGGGAAAACAATGTATTTTTGTCTAATCTTGTTCTCAGAAACAGCTGAATGATTTTTGCTGGTAATTTCCAAAAATCTTCAGCCTGAGGCAGACACCCGTCATGAAAAATTTCAACCCCAAACAAAGTTTGGTACAGTTAAATGCAAGTGGAAATAACGTCAAGCAACTGTAACCACAGTCAGAACCACACGTAGTGCTACCAGCTCCTCCTATTCTAAGGAATACAAACTCTCATACTTTAAACACATAAGCCAACCACTAACTGCCCAGGGTTTGGATTACATTTTCCCCTTGGGCATGTTATTGCTTGGTTCAAACTAGGAGCGGGGAAGGGGATACTCAGTGATGAGGTATACATCCTCCTCTTCCACATCTCTAGATCTGAGGTCTGCAAAGAAAAGCTTCCACATGTGACCCAAATGTAACTGAGGCAGGGGCATCTGCCAGACTGCAGGCAGCCTAACACAGAGTAAACTCCCCTGTTCCTCTCAGCAAGGTGGTGACTCAGAGGTCCAGTAATGATAATTGAAATGTAGCATTAAGTGTCTCACTGAGATCAAAGTGGGTAAGAAAGGAAAGGAGCAGTCCTAATGCAAAGATATGCACAATGGCCAGTGAGGGATTATCATGTTGGTTTCATATGTGGGTGGTGTTTGGATGACACCACCGCTTAACTTTGTCCCCAGTCAAGAAGAAGCCCTGCCCAGGAAGCCTAGCAGAGCCCAGCCGGGTGTCCGAGCCCCTCTGTGCTGGAGCCAACAGACCCCAGCAAGCTCACATGAGAATATTCTGAACATGTGTCCAGTCTGCTGTGAGCTGCGTCTCATTCAGGCATCCCAGGTGGGTGGGGCTTATTTTGTGATCAGAACTTGGCTTGAGGGCAGGGCAGGGCAGGGCGTCTCCCTCCCCATCCCCCCGCCCAAGCTCACAAACCAAGGGTTATTTACTGCATAACATTAGGTAGTTTCTTGCACCTTCCTCTGCAGCAGCTGGTGCTGGCACCTGTGGGAAATAGGAAACTGGGCTGGCTGAGGCACTTGTGCAGTCCACTCTGGCCATCCCTACATTTCAGTAGACTGTGGACCAAGATGGTATCAGGTCCGGTTCTGGAAGGGATTTGCCTGCTCTTTGTCACTCAGGGCCCCATGGGACCCCCACTGCTCCTGGATTTCTCAGCAACAGCAGGTGTTGCCAAGAGTGATCTTCATTTCCTGGGCTTGGCAAGAACATTGTGACTTTCATACTACACAGAGCCATGGTCCTCATGAAGCAACAGGCATCGATGAGGAAGAACAGCAGCAAGCTACACACATCCCAGCTTCCATCTTTGTCTGTGATTCAAGGCATCTCACTTTTCTGGACCCGCTGGTGCAGCCCAGAGCCATCTAGAGGTGGAACCACATAACTGCTGACAAAGGAGGTGCTATCGTCACCATGAATAGGTCGGAATATGAACAAGAGGCTGCTAGGCAGCTCTCCAACACCACTTTCTACAAGCCATTACCCTCTGATCCCACTGAGGGTTACCAAAAGAAACTACACCATCTGCTCAAGAAACTCCCTGAAAAAGCACAAGAACAAATCCGCACAGACACACCCCTAGAAACCCGACCAGGGGTATTCTATCTGCTATCCAAGTTCCATAAACCTGGAAATCCTGGATGCCCCATCATCTCAGGCATTGGCACCCTGACAGCAGGATTGTCTGGCTATGTAGACTCCCTCCTCGGGCCCCACGCTACCAGCACTCCCAGCTATCTTCGAGACACCACTGACTTCCTGAGGAAACTACAGTCCATTGGTGATCTTCCTGAAAACACCATCCTAGCCACTATGGATGTAGAAGCCCTCTACATCAACATTCCACACAAAGATGGACTACAAGCCGTCAGGAACAGTATCCCCGATAATGTCACGGCAAACCTGGTGGCTGAACTTTGTGACTTTGTCCTCACCCATAACTATTTCACGTTTGGGGACAATGTATACCTTCAAATCAGCGGCACTGCTTTGGGTACCCGCATGGCCCCACAGTATGCCAACATTTTTATGGCTGATTTAGAACAACGCTTCCTCAGCTCTCGTCCCCTAACGCCCCTACTCTACTTGCGCTATATTGATGACATCTTCATCATCTGGACCCATGGAAAAGAAGCCCTTGAGGAATTCCACCATGATTTCAACAATTTCCATCCCACCATCAACCTCAGCCTGGACCAGTCCACACAAGAGATCCACTTCCTGGACACTACGGTGCTAATAAGCGATGGTCACATAAACACCAACCTATACCGGAAACCTGCTGACCGCTATACTTACCAACATGCCTCCAGCTTTCATCCAGACCACATCACACGATCCATTGTCTACAGTCAAGCTCTACGATACAACCGCATTTGCTCCAACCCCTCAGACAGAGACAAACACCTACAAGATCTCTATCAAGCATTCTTACAACTACAGTACACACCTGCTGAAGTGAAGAAACAGATTAACAGAGCCAGAAGAGTTCCCAGAAGTCACCTACTACAGGACAGGCCCAACAAAGAAAATAACAGAACGCCACTAGCCATCACCTTCAGCCCCCAACTAAAACCTCTCCAGCGCATCATCAAGGATCTACAACCTATCCTGAAGGACGACCCATCACTCTCACAGATCTTGGGAGACAGGCCAGTCCTTGCTTACAGACAGCCCCCCAACCGGAAGCAAATACTCACCAGCAGCCACACACCACACAACAAAAACACTAACCCAGGAACCTATCCTTGCAACAAAGCCCGTTGCGAACTGTGTCCACATATCTATTCAGGGGACACCATCATAGGGCCTAATCACATCAGCCACACTATCAGAGGCTCGTTCACCTGCGCATCTACCAATGTAATATATGCCATCATGTGCCAGCAATGCCCCTCTGCCATGTACATTGGCTAAACTGGGCAGTCTCTACATAAGAGAATAAATGGACACAAATCAGACGTCAACAATTATAACATTCAAAAACCAGTCGGAGAACACTTCAATCTCTTTGGTCACTCGATTACAGACCTAAAAGTGGCAATTCTTCAACAAAAAAAACTTCAAAAACAGACTCCAACGAGAGATTGCTGAATTGGAATTAATTTGGAAACTGGATACAATTAACTTAGGCTTGAATAAAGACTGGGAGTGGATGTGTCATTACACAAAGTAAAACTATTTCCCCTTGTTTATTTCCCCTCCTACTGTTCTTGTAAAGTGCTGGAAAGGGCCCACCTTGATTATCACTACAAAAGGTCACGCCCGTCCCCCCACTCCCGCTCTCCTGCTGGTAATAGCTAACCTTTCCTGATCACTCTTGTTACAGTCTGTATGGTAACACCTATTGTTTCATGTTCTCTGTGTATATAAAATCTCCCCACTATATTTTCCACTGTATGCATCCGATGAAGTGAGCTGTAGCTCACGAAAGCTTATGCTCTAATAAATTTGTTAGTCTCTAAGGTGCCACAAGTCCTCCTTTTCTTTTTACAGATACAGACTAACAGGGCTGCTACTCTGATAACTGCAAGCGAATCTCAGCAGAGCAGTTTGCATTTCAGATGCAGAGAGCTCACCAGTATTATCCACCTTGTCTTCATGAGGCTGGGTTACTGGATTGCCTTCTTAATGGGGATGCACCTTAAGGCCACTGAGAAATCAAAGCTCATGCAAAATGCAGCAGCCTGTTTATTAGCAGTGTTCCCCAAGAAGCACATTAGCCTTCTGCAGTGGCTGCCAGGGGAAGTTTAAGGCAAGTTTAAGGAAGTTAAAGGCAAGGAAATTTAAGTTGAAAACCGACATGGTTTGGATCTGTCCTGCCTTACAAACCCACCACACTCTTTGCATGATACCACAACAGGTGTGATCAACTGAGCTGACAGCCTTCTTGTCTCAATGAGAAGGGGCAGGATATCCTCAAAAAGGGACCTTGACAGTGGAACTCCTTTGGGTCTGCAGAGCCTGGATTTCATGAGCGCAGGGCACACTGCATTGCTCATGCATTTCCCAGGGTTTTATGGAGTGAATGGGAAGCTGGGAGGGGTTTTGAAAGAGAGGATGCATTTAGTCTGGTGAGTAGGAAGAAGGCCTTTCTGCCATTGTTTCCTACTGAGTAAGTGTTGCATGGTCACACCACTCTGAGCACCCTCAGAAGGCACATTTATAAATGGTAATACGGTTAGCACTGTGTGAATAAAGTTGCCTTCTGAATTTTCAGGGGCTGGATGTCTGATTTCTTCTCCTCTGTGCTGCATTAGAGCTAGTGGTCTATAGGTTAGCTTGGAAGAGTTAGATTTATGTCAGTAAATACTGATTTCATTGTACACACAAAGCGACAAAAAATATTTCTACTGATAATAGGAAAAATGTATAGATATGAAAGGTGTCAAGGTTCCTCCCCCACTCTGAACTCTAGGGTACAGATGTGGGGACCTGCATGAAAACCTCCTAAGCTTACTTTCACCAGCTTAGGTTAAAACTTCCCCAAGGTACAAATTAATTTTATCCTTTGTCCCTGGATCTCCACTGCCACCACCAAACTCTAACTGGGTTTACTGGGAAACGTAGTTTGGACACGTCTTTCCCCCCAAAATCCTCCCAACCCTTGCACCCCACTTCCTGGGGAAGGTTTGGTAAAAATCCTCACCAATTTGCATAGGTGACCACAGACCCAAACCCTTGGATCTTAGAACAATGAAAAAGCATTCAGTTTTCTTACAAGAAGACTTTTAATAGAAGTAAAGAAATCGCCTCTGTAAAATCAGGATGGTAGATACCTTACAGGGTAATTAGATTCAAAACACAGAGAATCCCTCTAGGCAAAACCTTAAAGTTACAAAAAGGACACACAGACAGGAATAGTCATTCTATTCAGCACAGTTCTTTTCTCAGCCATTTAAAGAAATCATAATCTAACACATACCTAGCTAGATTACTTACTAAAGTTCTAAGACTCCATTCCTGTTCTATCCCCGGCAAAAGCAGCATACAGACAGACACAGACCCTTTGTTTCTCTCCCTCCTCCCAGCTTTTGAAATATCTTGTCTCCTCATTGTCATTTTGGTCAGGTGCCAGCGAGGTTACCTTTAGCTTCTTAACCCTTTACAGGTGAGAGGATTTTTCCTCTGGCCAGGAGGGATTTTAAAGGGGTTTACCCTTCCCTTTATATTTATGACACGCCCCCCAAATCTCAGCTAGGGTGAAACACTGGCTGGGATTTCTTCCTGGAGCTCTAGGAAAAACAGAGTTAATTAGGCACATGCACCTCTAAATATACTACCAAGTACATAAAGACTAACAATATTTTCCACATCTCAAGGATGATTTTAACCAGTTGATTCTGGGAAACTTTCACGGGAGAGTGCATCAGCCACTTTGTTAGAAGCTCCTGAGATGTGTTGGATGTCGAAATCAAAATCTTGGAGAGCTAAACTCCACCGAAAAAGTTTTTTGTTATTTCCCATGGTGGTATGAAGCCACTGTAGTGCAGATGGTCGGTTGCAGGTGGAAACGCCGTCCCCAAACATATGGGCGTAGCTTTTCCAGGGCGTAGACAATGGAGTAACATTCTTTTTCACTGACTGACCAGTTGCTTTCCCTCTCAGACAGTTTTTTGCTGAGAAACACTATAGGGTGGAATTCTTGATCAGGTCCTTTCTGCATTAAAACTGCTCTCACACCACGCTCGGACGCATCTGTGGTTACTAGGAACGGTTTGTCAAAGTCTGGGGCCCTTAGTACAGGGTCAGACATGAGTGTCGCTTTAAGCTGGTTAAAGGCCTTCTGACACTTTTCGGTCCACTGAACGGCATTTGGCTGTTTCTTTTTAGTTAGGTCTGTCAGTGGGGCGGCGATTTGGCTGTATTGCGGTACAAATCGTCTGTAATAACCGGCCAAGCCTAAGAAGGATTGAACCTGTTTCTTTGACTTTGGGACAGGCCACTTTTGGATAGCATCCACTTTGGCCTGTAGAGGGCTGATAGTTCCTTGACCCACCTGGTGTCCAAGGTAAGTCGCTCTGTTTAGGCCTATTTGACACTTCTTAGTCTTAACAGTTAGTCCTGCCTCCGTTATGCGCTCAAGGACTTTTTGTAGATGTTCCAGGTGTTCTGCCCAGGAATCCGAAAATGTGGCCACATCGTCAAGGTAGGCGACTGCATATTCTCCTAATCCCGCTAGGAGACCATCTACAAGTCTTTGGAAGGTGGAGGGTGCATTTCGCAGCCCGAAAGGGAGTACATTAAATTCATACAGCCCGAGATGTGTGGTGAAGGCTGACCTTTCCTTGGCAGATTCATCTAGCGGTACCTGCCAGTACCCCTTGGTTAAGTCCAAGGTAGAGATGAACTGGGCCCATCCCAGTTTCTCTAATAGTTCATCTGTGCGTGGCATTGGATAGTTGTCTGGGTGAGTTACAGCATTTAGCTTACGGTAGTCCATGCAAAAACGTATCTCCCCATCTGGTTTGGGAACTAGAACTACTGGAGATGCCCATGCACTTCCAGAGGGGCGGATTACACCCATCTGTAACATATCCTGGATCTCCCGGTCTATAGCAGTTTTAGCTTGAGGAGACACCCAGTAAGGTTGGACTTTAATTGGGTGAGCATTAGCTGTGTCAATGGAGTGGTATGCCCGTTCAGTCAGTCCTGGGGTGGCTGAGAACGTTGGCGTGTAGCTAGTGCACAGCTCCTGGATCTGCTGTCGCTGCACACGCCCAAGGGTCATGGAGAGGTTCACCTCTTCCACACCACCAGCACTTTTCCCTTCGTAGTAGACACCTGCAGGCCACTCAGCGTCCTCTCCTCCCTGGGCTGTAAACTGACAAACCTTTAATTTAATTTACGTACCATGACCCCCAAAGTTCCATTAAACTTCTCCACCATGCCATTTGTTTGATGGTGGTAAGGAGTGGCAACCAAGTGATTTACCCCATGAGCTTCCCAAAGGTTTTCCATAGTTCCTGCCAGGAAATTAGTCCCTGCATCTGTGAGGATGTCGGAGGGCCAACCTACCCTGGCAAAAATGTCTGCTAGTGCCTGGCACACACTTTTAGCCCTGGTGTTGCTTAGAGCTACTGCTTCCAGCCATCGGGTGGCCAAATCCATGAAAGTCAGTATGTACTGCTTTCCTCTGGGTGTCTTTTTCGGAAATGGACCCAGAATATCCACAGCTACTCGCTGAAATGGAACTTCAATGATGGGGAGTGGCTGGAGATGGGCTTTGACCTGGTGAAGGGTTCATGTTTAGTTCATCCACCTGGAAACAGTCAGGGCACACCCTGACTGTTGTGTAGGAGCAATGCACACATTGCTCTATCCAAGGACAAGGACCAGACATGAACCATGGGAAGTCAATTAAAGGACAGTAACCGTGGGAAGCTTCCTTGGCCTGGGCTCAAAGCCTGAGAACTAGGATTGTAGTAGATAGAGGCTGGTAAATAAGAATATTAATCAAAGTCATATATTCCTTTGTTGTGTCTTTTTGCGGTGAAAGTATGTAATGCGCAGGGGGGAGAGATATAATAAAAGGGAAGGTGGAAAGCTGACAGGCAGCAGCCCGTCAGCAGACCAGCTCGCTTGCTTGCAAAAAGCTGTGTTCCGTCTTGTCATTGAACCGCCACAACCTGGTCTTGGGGTTTTCCCACTCTTTGGCATACTTCACAAGACCGGACATAGGTAGAAATATCCTTGCCCATTCCCTCCCAGTGGAATGACTCCCCCAAACGGTCTTTGGTCCTGTTCACCCCAGCTTGGCCACTAGGGTGATCGTGGGCTAAGCTCAAGAGCTTGGCCCGGTATTTAGTTGGAACTACCAACTGTCTCTGAGGATGCCAGTCTTCCTGGTGTCCACCAGAAAGAGTTTCCTTGTATAAAAGGCCTCTTTCTACAACAAACCTGGATCGATTAGAAGAGCTGAGAGGCGGTGGGTTGCTCCGTGCCACCGTCCAAGCTCTCTGGAGGCTTTCATCTGCTTCCTGTTCGGTCTGGAACTGTTCCCTTGATGCTGGAGACATCAGTTCCTCATTGGATTGTGGACCTATGATTGGTCCCTCTGGAAGCGATGTAGGGGATGGGGCTGTTTCCGTTGACTGTGAACCGCTCTCTGCTGGGACACTATGTTGGAGTTCAGGCTCCGGCTGAGCCTCTTGTGTAGGGTTATGGGCTGCTGCCGGTTCAGGTTCGGTGGGGCCTTCTGGTGTTGAGGTTGCAAGTACTGGATTCAGTGCTGGCAATGGGTCCGGTGCTGGTTGTTCCGCTGGTTCCGGTTCTGGGACTGGTTCCGTCTGGGTCTCTGGGACTGGATCCACTACTGCTGTTGCAGACATTGGCCTGGGGTCCGGGACCATCACCTCTGACCGGCTCCTGATAGAAGTTTCCGTAACAGAGCTAGGCCTCACGGCTTGTTTAGCCTGGCTGCGGGTGACCATTCCCACCCTCTTGGCCTGCTTCACATGATTGGCCAAGTCTTCCCCCAACAGCATGGGGATGGGATAATCATCATAGACTGCAAAAGTCCACGTTCCTGACCAGCCCTGGTACTGGACAGGCAACTTGGCTGTAGGCAAATCGAAAGAGTTGGACTTGAAGGGTTGAATCGTCACTGGGATCTCTGGGTTGATTAAATTGGGGTCCACTAAGGAAGCATGGATAGCTGACACTTGTGCTCCGGTGTCCCTCCACGCGGTGACCTTCTTCCCGCCCACACTCACAGTTTCCCTCCGCTCCAAGGGTATCTGGGAGGTATCTGGGCCTGCGGACCTCTGGTGTGATTCCGGTGCAATGAACTGTAATCTGTTGGGGTTCTTGGGGCAGTTGGCCTTTACATGCCCCAGCTTGTTACATTTAAAACATCGTCCAGCTGACGGGTCACTGGGGCGACGTGGGTTGCTGGAGAATGGGGTGGTGGGACGATAAGGGGTCTCGAGGGTTCTTTGGGAGGTAGGGGGCTTTGGGCGGCCCCCGGTAATAGGGTGTGGTCTGGGGTTGTCCCTTCTGGTCTCCGCTCCAACTGCGACCAGTTTTCTTCTTCTCTGCCACCTCCACCCATCTGGCTCCAATCTCTCCTGCCTCGATTACAGTTTTGGGCTTCCCATCTAGGATGTATCTTTCTATTTCCTCAGGAACACCCTCTAAGAATTGTTCCATTTGCTTTAGGAAGGGCAAATTTACTGGAGATTCAACACTGGCTCCTGATATCCAGGCATCCCAATGTTTCACAATGTGGCAGGCATGTCAGGTAAATGACACGTCTGGTTTCCACCTTAGGGCTCTGAACCTCCAACGAGAATGCTCGGGTGTTATCCCCATTCTGACTCTCACCTTGGATTTAAACAGTTCATACTTGTTCATGTGTTCTTTAGGCATTTCAGCCGCCACCTCAGCTAAGGGTCCACTGAGCTGCGGCCTCAGCTCTATCATGTATTGGTCGGTAGAGATGCTGTACCCAAGGCAGGTCCTTTCGAAGTTTTCTAAGAAGGCCTCAGTATCATCGCCTGCCTTGTAGGTGGGGAACTTTCTGGGATGGGGCGTGGTACCTGGAGAAGGATTGCTAGGGTTTGTTGGTATATTCTGCTGAGCCTTTACCTTCTCCATCTCCAGTGCATGCTTCCTGTCTTTTTCCTTCTCCTCCTCCACATGCTTCCTCTCTTTTTCCTTCTCCTCCTCCACATGCTTCCTTGCCTCCATTTCCCTCCTGTGGGCAGCCTCCTGTACCTCCTTCTCCAGCCGCATGAGTTCTATCTGTCTTTCCTGTTCCTTTTGTTTTTCCTCAGCCTGAAATCTGGCTAATTCCATCTTTTGTTGTGCCATGGATTCTATCATCCTAACCTCTCTGTTTTTAACTAACTTTACACCCGAGGTTTAGAAATAAAATAAACAAAACTTGGCTGTAAAATTTTGCTGTGCTGGAATAGGATACCTATTCTCTGATAGTGATTGTCAGCCTACAGAAAAAGACAATTCCCTTTGTCTCTGCTCTGGCCCCAGATCAAAGCAAAAAACCTCCAACTACTTGGAAACCTGCTTACCAGCAGCCCAAAGGAAAAAAATTCCTTTTCAAACCCGTAAAACAAAAAAAAAATCAAAATCCTAAAAAAAATACTCTTGCCACTTTTGTCTCCAGGAAAATGGGTAGAACCCCCTTCCCCCCGTTTACTTTTAGGGAAAAAAAACTCTGGTTTGGAAGACTGTGAATTTCCCTGCAGGAGTTAAGTACCCTGCCTCCAGGCAAAGAAAACCTGCAATTCACAAAGATAATCCCCTTTGTCTCTGCTCTGGCCCCAAAGCAGAGAAAAAACTACCTGCTTTCAGTTGGACCTCCTTTCCAGCAGCCCCAAAGGAAAAAAAAAATTCCTTTTTAAAATCTGTATTTCTAGTTCAAAAAATCTCAAATTGATCTCAAAATGATTTCAGGTTAATCCCACCACTTTGCCACCATGTCAAGGTTCCTCCCCCACTCTGAACTCTAGAGTACAGACGTGGGGACCTGCATGAAAACCTCCTAAGCTTACTTTCACCAGCTTAGGTTAAAACTTCCCCAAGGTACAAATTAATTTTATCCTTTGTCCCTGGATCTCCACTGCCACCACCAAACTCTAACTGGGTTTACTGGGAAACGTAGTTTGGACACGTCTTTCCCCCCAAAATCCTCCCAACCCTTGCACCCCACTTCCTGGGGAAGGTTTGGTAGAAATCCTCACCAATTTGCATAGGTGACCACAGACCCAAACCCTTGGATCTTAGAACAATGAAAAAGCATTCAGTTCTCTTACAAGAAGACTTTTAATAGAAGTAAAGAAATCACCTCTGTAAAATCAGGATGGTAGATACCTTACAGGGTAATTAGATTCAAAACATAGAGAATCCCTCTAGGCAAAACCTTAAGTTACAAAAAAGACACACAGACAGGAATAGTCATTCTATTCAGCACAGCTATTTTCTCAGCCATTTAAAGAAATCATAATCTAACACATCCTAGCTAGATTACTTACTAAAGTTCTAAGACTCCATTCCTGGTCTATCCCCGGCAAAAGCAGCATACAGACGGACACAGACCCTTTGTTTCTCTCCCTCCTCCCAGCTTTTGAAAGTATCTTGTCTCCTCATTGGTCATTTTGGTCAGGTGCCAGCGAGGTTACCTTTAGCTTCTTAACCCTTTACAGGTGAGAGGATTTTTCCTCTGGCCAGGAGGGATTTTAAAGGGGTTTACCCTTCCCTTTATATTTATGACAGGGGCTAAAATGCGAGTGGATTCATCAAAGCCTCATGGAACAGAGTGACAGATCTGCAAGCTGAGAAGGTGCAGAGTCATGGACATTATTCAAGGACTGGAGAAAATGTATTACAGTGAGAGATTTAAAGAGCTTAGACTGGTTAGCTTGTCAAAGAGAAGAGTGAGCAATGACTTGATGACAGTGTATACGGCCCTTCATGGAGAGGAAACAGCAGGTATCAAGGGCTCTTTAGTCTAGTGGTGGAAAAAGGCATGTGAGGCCTGAAGCCTAGGGGAGAAGGGAGGTAATTGAGGGAGCTCTCTGCTGGCATCTGCTGGAGAACGAGGGGAGTCAACTGGGTGTGGCAGGACCTCACTTTCATATTAACTGCAGGTAATTTGGGGAGACTGGGGTGTAATTTGACTAAGTTTTGTACTTGGGGCCCATATTTTTGAGATTCCCCTGTTGGGAACCCATCTGGGCAAAGCCTGGACGATGCCTGGGCACAGAGTCACCCGGATGAAAACTGATGTTTGCTGAGCCCTGCACAAAGCTGGTGGATGGTTCTGTGCAATGTGGTCAGGTTGTTGTGGGGAGGGCCTCTGTGGGTGGTAGGAGCTCTGGTGGGGTTTTAAAGCCATGGATCTCCTGTATCCATCAGAGCTGTCATTGCCTTATGTGAGCAGGGCTCACCAGGGGTTCCAGTTGTCTAGCCTCTGGTGAGTAGGGATGAGTTCTGGTCCCCTGTGCAGTAGGCAGAGCAAAGCAGTAGATGGGTGACAGCACCCAGCAGGCAGAGCTAAGCAGCAGTTAGATTCACCCAAAGGCCACAGCTCCCAACAGGAGATCCGCAGAGAGAGAGCAGTTGCATGCGCTATGGGGGGAGCAGAGGAATTCATAGCAACTATCTATGTCAGCTTAGTGAGACCTTCCTGTCCTAGCTGATCAAATCCTGGCAGTGGGGCAGGTCGGAGAGCCCCAAGCTGCTCTTGAAACAGGGCCTCTGGTTTTTCTGGTCTCTTGGAAGCACAAACCATGAGTGAGGAAGTTGGGAACCCACAAACTGAGAGTGGGAGGTTGGGAGGTAGAACAAACTGCATTGGCCACTCAACATTCAGTGGTTTGGGACTGTGACTTACACACTCTCAGGTAATGGTGGTGGAATGTGTTACATTGTAAGTATTTGTCCCAGTTTGACCTGGCCTTTCCCTTTTGTCCACCTAAGAAAGTTAGTTAGCATAGGTGTCCAGACTGGTTATAGGATCCCAGGTTGTTTGGGGAGGGCTCAAGCCAAAAATCAAGAAATTGTAGTGAATCCCCTAAAATAAGGACCCCACGCTGTTGGCAGAAGTGTTACAGGCAGAACAAAAACCAGTGTCTGGAAGCTGACACCAGACAAACTCAGAAATAAAATGCAATTTTTTAGCAGTGAGGCTGATTAATCATTGAAACAAACTGACAAGGGATGTGGTGGATTCTCCACATGGTGGTGTCTTCAGGTAAAGCCTGGCTGCCTTTTTGGAAGATGCTTTAGTCAAACACAAGTTACGGGGTGACGGTCTCCAGCCTGTGGCACACAGAAGGTCAGACTAGATGAGTGCATAGTCCCTCCTGGCCTTAAACTTTGTGAATCTATGAATCCCAACAAAAGACGGAGGAAGATGGGAATGTTGCTCTGAAGCCAGCATGTGAAGGGAGGGTAAGCAGAGCTGCCATGTTTTGCGTAGCTCCATGTGTAATGATTTGCAGGACATGCAAATCACACAATAAACTAATTTGCATATTTTGACTAATTTGCATGTAACCATACACTTTAGCTTCACAAAAAGTGTGGTATAGTGCTGGGGAAATGCGTTGGCCTATATGATCACCCGTGAGAGGGAGAGGGTGAATGAACAGCTACCTGTCATAATATTTTCAAAAGTGCCTAAGGGCCAGATTTTCAAAAGTATTGAGGTGAGTGAAGATGAAGATAGGTACCTAAGCACCTAATACCCATTGATTTAAATGCTCCCTGCTAATCAGGAATACCACTGTATGCCTCAACAATGTCCCCATTAGGGAAAGTCAGAGCATAGGTGACCAGCCCTCTGTGGAGAAAGAAGTGGTTTGGGACTATTTAGAAAAACTGGACGTGCACAAGTCCATGGGGCCGGACGAGTTGCATCCGAGAGTGCTAAAGAAATTGGCGGATGTGATTGCAGAGCCATTGGCCGTTATCTTTGAAAACTCATGGCGTTTGGGGGAAGTCCCGGAAGACTGGAAAAAGGCTAATGTAGTGGGCTTTTAAAATGGGAAGAAGGAGGATCCTGGGAACTACAGGCCGGTCAACCTCACCTCAGTCCCCGGAAAATCATGGAGCATGTCCTCAAGGAATCAATTCTGAAGCACTTAGACGAGAGGAAAGTGATCAGGAACAGTCAGCATGGATTCACCAAGGGCAACTCATGCCTGACTAATCTAATTGCCTTCTATGATGAGATAACTGGTTCTGTGGATGAAGGGAAAGCAGTAGACGTGTTATTCCTTGACTTTAGCAAAGCTTTTGACATGGTCTCCCACAGTATTCTTGCCAGCAAGTTAAAGAAGTATGGGCTGGATGAATGGACTATAAGGTGGATAGAAAGCTGGCTAGATTGTCGGGCTCAACAGGTAGTGATCAATGGCTCCATGTCTAGTTGGCAGCCGGTATCAAGTGGAGTGCCCCAAGGGTCGGTCCTGGGGCCGGTTTTGTTCAATATCTTCATAAATGATCTGGAGGATGGTGTGGATTGCACCCTCAGCAAGTTTGCAGATGACACTAAACTGGGAGGAGAGGTAGATACGCTGGAGGGTAGGGATAGGATACAGAGGGACCTAGACAAATTGGAGGATTGGGCCAAAAGAAATCTGATGCGGTTCAACAAGGACAAGTGCAGAGTCCTGCACTTAGGACGGAAGAACCCCATGCACCGCTACAGACTAGGGACCGAATGGCTCGGCAGCAGTTCTGCAGAAAAGGACCTAGGGGTTACAGTGGATGAGAAGTTGGATATGAGTCAACAGTGTGCCCTTGTTGCCAAGAAGGCCAATGGCATTTTGGAATGTATAAGTAGGGGCATTGCCAGCAGATCGAGGTACGTGATCGTTCCCCTCTATTCGACATTGGTGAGGCCTCATCTGGAGTACTGTGTCCAGTTTTGGGCCCCACACTCCAAGAAGGATGTGGAAAAATTGGAGAGTCCAGCGGAGGGCAAGAAAAATGATTAGGGGACTGGAATGCATGACTTATGAGGAGAGGCTGAGGGAACTGGGGATGTTTAGTCCTTCAGAAGAGAAGAATGAGGGGGGATTTGATAGCTGCTTTCAACTACCTTGAAAGCGGGTTCCAAAGAGGATGGCTCTAGACTGTTCTCAGTGGTAGCAGATGACAGAACAAGGAGTAATGGTCTCAAGTTGCAGTGCGGGAGATTTAGGTTGGATATTAGGAAAAACTTTTTCACTATGAGGGTGGTGAAACACTGGAATGCGTTACCTAGGGAGGTGGTGGAATCTCCTTCCCTAGAAGTTTTTAAGGTGAGGCTTGATAAAGCCCTGGCTGGGATGATTTAGTCGGGGATCGGTCCTGCTTTGAGCAGGGGGTTGGACTAGATGACCTCCTGAGGTCCCTTCCAACCCTGATATTCTATGATTCTATGATTCTGTGATTCATAATCAGTAAGAAAGCCAGAGGTTTGACAACATACGACAGGCTGAGATCCTGTTTGATATTTATTAGGAATGCAGTACAATAAAACATGTGCACAGGGGAAATAATTCTTGGCAAGAGCCACAGGTTCTCCATTCTCTGGCCCATTGTGACGAAGTGGGAACGTTCCTTTTGTTTTGTCTGGATACTGTGTGCATGCCTCAGTTCCCCCTATGTGTTACTCAAGTATCTAGGTGGTGGGACAAGGGTGTGTGATCATTTCAGAGACTCTAGAGGGCAGGTGTGACTGCTGACGGGCTGCATGGGCACAGAGAATGGCCAACACTGTATCCTGGTAACTGATGGCTGGGGCCCATCCTCTGCAAGAATCAGCCAGAAGTGCTGGAGAACAAGTGAGGAGTGCAGGCAGAGCCATCCCTAGAGAACGGTGAATCGGGGCGTCCGCTCCGGGCCCTGCGCTTTGCGGGCCCCACCCCTTCCACCTGAGGGAAAGTGTGCCCGCTGCCTGGAGGGACAGCGCGTGGGAATGCCACTGCAGCCTCCCCAGTTTTGGAGTGGTTGGAGGGAGAGCATGCGGCAAGGCCTTAGACTCCCCAGTCCTGGGAAGGCGGGCGGAGTGGCCCAACCCCCTGGAGCCCAGCGGCACCGCCGAAGCGGGGACCCTGGGGGAGGCGGAGTGTGGGTGGGGCCACGCCTGGCTGTTTGGGGAGGCATGCCTCCCCCAGCCTCCCCTATCCACCCCCCAGCACGGTAGGTGCCAGAAGTGGCATCACTTCTGCCCTGGGCCCCCTCCCCCCCATGGATGGTCCTGAGTGTAGGCCAGGTGACCTGTTTGCTCTGGAAAGAGACAAAGGAAGGAGGTGGGGCAGCGGGTTGTGACTGAGGCTGAGATTCTGAAACTTGGTCAGCCTCCTGGTTTGGGACTCAGTGGGGGGTGGTGCCCAGGGCTCTGGGCTCTGGATCCCCCCAAGATGGATTTTGCTGAATGTTCCTGATTTCTGTGCTAACAAGATCTGTTCTATGCTGTGTTCCCGACAACTAATAAACCCTTCTGCTTTACCTCACTGGCTGAGAGTTGCTGCTGACTGCGGAGTTAGGGTGCATCGCCCCTTTGGGGTGGGGGTGTAAGGCTTCCACAGGTGTCCCATCCAGGGGAACTCACTGTGGAAAGCTCATGGTGTGAACAGGGGGCTGAAAGCTCCAAGGCCAGACCCAGGAAGCGCTGAAGCCAAGGAGGCTTTTTTCCCCCCCGGTGAGAGTGTGCCCTGAGGGGAGCCAGAACGGCATTCACATATGGAAGCTTTTCTTTGCAGCCCTCAGATCTAGAGGCGTGGAAGAGTCCTGCCTGACTTCATTCAGAGGGGTTCCAGAGCACTGAGACTGGGACTCTGTGACACCCATTAATCGCTTTATAAACATCAAAGTTTAGCCCCTTTAGCCCTATATATGCTTAGCCAGAGAGGTGTGTGACTGACCCAACCATTGCTTGCAGTAGGAAATGTGAGGTTCTAGATCCCATTATATCACACCTACTTTTCCACATGCCTTGAATTTTCTCAAACTGCTCTCCTTGCAGCTGAAATTTTCCACAAGGGTCTCTGCTTAACGGTGCTTGTTTTTTGTTTTTTGAGTTAGTTGAGGCATTTTTTAAATTATTCACCTGTAAGAAAATATACTTTTCTCATATGGTCTAATCAGAAATATTGGGCTCAGATAACTCAGAAATGATTGGAACTAAAAACTTCAAACTCAGCTTGTTTTGTAGAGGTCACTGAGACTCAAAAAGTTCTGAAGGAAATTGGTGCAGTAGTTTTAAAGTGGTGAATGTTTAAAACTGGCAAATTTGCTGATGGGAATTATAAATTTCCATCTTTTCTGTGGGGATTTAAAACTATTTGAAGAATGAATTTTAGTAGCTCACATAAGGATGCGCTGCTGTGTTTCTAAAGCCACTGTAAATTCTGAACGCCCAAGAACAGCATATCAAATACTTTACAAGGATAGCTGATTTAAGGACAGCTCAGTTAGCTGGGGCCAGGAGGCTGCAGAGTTTGGAAGCTCTGCAGGGGATTTAACAGTCTTGCTGTGGCTCAAGATATAAGAACTGTACAAGCTCAGCTGCTGAAGCCAGAAGTTGCCCAAGCCAGATAGCTGTGCATTTCTTCTCTCTTTCTCTTTAGGAAAGAATGAGCTATTATATTGATAGACTGGCAAAATTGGATTATATATATATATATATATATATAAAATTTTGACTGATAAAATCAATGTTTATTTTTAAGTGTTTTTTTTAATTGTATCCATCCCACAGGAAATTATGGGGGTGTCAGACAATAATTATTTAATGATAATAGACACTGGGATTCAAAATGTTAATGATTTATAATAGTTAAAACACAAATTAGCAACAAATAATCAAACTCTAATAAGTTCTCAAGCAGCATTTTTCTTACCTTTTGTCATAAATATAAAGGCGAGAGACCCCAGCCCCAGCCGTTGCTGCTGTGGATACCATCATCACTGTCACCTAGGAGGGGTCCTATAACACATGGGTGTAATCCCCCCCCCAAACCGCCCACCCCGCAGCCGTGCCCATCTTGTCGGGCACTCTCAGGAGAGGAATAATCAGTGACACTGGGCGTGGCACTAGGTAACTCGAGGGGGTGGAAGATCACGAGTGTCGAGGAAGCCCCCCCCGCTCTAGGCCACCAGGTAACTCAGGAGGGTGGAAGACCACGAGCGTTGAGGAAGCCCCCCCCGCTCTGGGCCCAGGCTAGCCTGAACACTTCTCCCTCCTGAAGGCTGCTGTGTCATACCTTCTGTTTGCTTTTGTTTTGTTGCATAGTTTTGCTTTATCCTCTTTGGTGATTCTTTGTAAGTGTTACACAAATAAAATTCTTTTCTGCTTTAAAAAAAAAAGTCATAAATATAAAGGGAAGGGTAAACCCCTTTAAAATCCCTCCTGGCCAGAGGAAAAATCCTCTCACCTGTAAAGGGTTAAGAAGCTAAAGGTAACCTCGCTGGCACCTGACCAAAATGACCAATGAGGAGACAAGATACTTTCAAAAGCTGGGAGGAGGGAGAGAGAAACAGAGGGTCTGTGTCTGTCTCTGTTGGTATGCTGCTTTTGCTGGGGATAGAACAGGAATGGAGTCTTAGAACTTTAGTAAGTAATCTAGCTAGGTATGTGTTAATTATGATTTCTTTAAATGGCTGAGAAAAGAACTGTGCTGAATAGAATGACTATTCCTGTCTGTGTGTCCTTTTTGTAACTTAAGGTTTTACCTAGAGGGATTCTCTATGTTTTGAATCTAATTACCCTGTAAAGTATCTACCATCCTCATTTTACAGAGGTGACTTCTTTACTGCTATTAAAAGTCTTCTTGTAAGAAAACTGAATGCTTTTTCATTGTTCTAAGATCCAAGGGTTTGGGTCTGTGGTCACCTATGCAAATTGGTGAGGACTTTTACCACACCTTCCCCAGGGAGTGGGGTGCAAGGGTTGGGAGGATTTTGGGGGGAAAGATGTGTCCAAACTACGTTTCCCAGTAAACCCAGTTAGAGTTTGGTGGTGGCAGTGGAGATCCAGGGACAAAGGATAAAATTAATTTGTACCTTGGGGAAGTTTTAACCTAAGCTGGTGAAAGTAAGCTTAGGAGGTTTTCATGCAGGTC
This sequence comes from Natator depressus, assembly GCF_965152275.1. Taxonomy (NCBI): domain Eukaryota; kingdom Metazoa; phylum Chordata; order Testudines; family Cheloniidae; genus Natator; species Natator depressus. Next base: position 39,703,105 of record NC_134241.1, on the reverse strand, counting down.
CCCACATCTGTACCCTAGCGTTCAGAGTGGGGGAGGAACCTTGACAGCCCCTTCTTCCAGAGATTTTTGAACCCATCCAATGGGGTCTGAATTCAGTCAGTCTCTCCCAAAACATAACAGACCCTCTGCATCAGTGTATGAGAAGGCCATTTCGGCAAACCTCAAAACTACTGGGTACAGAATATGATCCCACTCTGGAGTCAGAGTCCATGTTCCATTCACAAACTTCCACTTCATCAAAGTGCTACGTTAATGAGCAGGACCATACTCAGCCTGACACAACCAGGCTTCACTATTTTCACAAACTCACTCCTCTGTTCTACAGCCAAATCAACCCTTTGACTTTATTTTTCACTGACCAATTTACTTTAGTTTTAATGCTAGAATGGAGTCAAAGGGATACACATTAGAACTGACTGTGACCAGTCTTAAACCCTCGATGATGATGATCATCAGCACAATTAATACTCAACATCTTTAATGTTCATTATTATTTATGGGCCCCTCTGAGCTCACAAAAGTCCAGCACTCACTATTTAGGATAGACCAGAATCAAGGGCAGAGTTAAAGTTTCATGGGCATCCTTAATTCTGGCAATTCCTGAATTTGCAACCTCAATCCCAGCCTTTGAAAGTAAGGACTAAACCTTGTTGAAACTAGGTTCACAGTTCCTTACTTTCCCAAACATTCACCTTTTGGGATGATTTCCTAGGTGATTTTTAAAAAAAACTTTAGCAAAATCCTTCCCTTTTCTTTGAGTCAGAAGAGGTTGAAAAATGTACTTTCTCAATTTAGAAACATTCTTCTGATGTTTATTAGAAGAAGTTGATGTTTCAGAATTGGGATCTGACATGGAAACAGGCTCCCTAGGGAGCTGAGCATAGCTTGGCTGTGAGGAGGCTGATTGGGGCAAGTGCTGAAAATTGTATTCCAGTATGCTCAGTAGTGTTTTTCCTTAAGGTGGTTTTTCCTTAAGACAGAGGCATGAGTGCAGGCCTGAGAGCCAGCAAGGCCTGACTTCCAGCCCCATCTCCTTCCTTGACTACCTAAATAATTCTCTTCACAGCACAAATGTTAGGTTGGAGGTAAACAGCATTTTGTCATGTGGTTTAAATGAGGTTTTCAGCAACTGCCTAACATCACACAGGAAGTATATGGGAGTGCTGGGGCCAGTGATGAGCTGCCAAAATCTTAACAATGGGTTCCCTCTTCACCCCACGAAGGGTCGTTGCCCACCCCCGCCCCCTGGGACTCCTGCCCCATCCACCCCCCCCACATTCCTTGATGTACCCCCCCGGACCCCTGCCCCCAGAACCGGGCAGCAGGGTCTCGTGGGCCACCGTAGTGGGTGCCCACCCCACCCCTAAGAGCCAGAGGCACCTGCCGGGGGGCGAGGTGGGGAGTCCCGGAGGCGCTTACCTGGAGCGGCTCCCAGGAAGCATCCAGCAGGTCCCTCTGGCTCCTAGGGGTGGGGGAGCATAGCTTGGGGGGAGCGGCTGCTCCCCGCACTGATCACATCAAAAGTGGCGCCTTAGGCCCCGACTCCCTGGGTGCTCCGGGCCTGGAGCACCCCTGGGGAAAATATGGTGGGTGCAGAGCCCCCACCGGCAGCTCCCTGCCCCGTGCCCGGCCCCAGCTCACCTCCGCTCCACCTCCACCTCCTCCCCTGAACGCGCCGCGCCGCCCCGCCCTGCTTCTCCACCCCCCCCCACCCCCACCCCTCCTCTTCCCACGAATCCTCTGTTTGGCAGGAAGCCGGGGAGGGCAGAGAACCAGGCCACAGCTTCCCGCTCAGGCCGAGGGTGGCGGTGGTGAACTGGGGTGGGGAGCGGTTCCCCTGCGCCCCCTGGGTTACCTGCTGCGGCGCGGGCAGCCCTCCTCGCGCCCCCCCGCCCCAGCTCACCTCCGCCTCCCTGGGCCTGAGCGGGAAGCCGCGGCCTGCTTCTCTGCCCTTCCCGGCTTCCCGCATGAACAGCTGATTCCCAGGAAGCCTGGGGGGCGGAGAAACAGGGCGGGGCGGTGCATTCAGGGAAGGAGGCGGAGGCGGAGCAGAGGTGAGCTGGGGCCAGGGGTGGGGCGGGGAGCTGCCGGTGGGGGCTCTGCACCCACCAAATTTTCCCCTTGGGTGCTCCAGGGCTGGAGCACCCATGGAGTCAGCGCCTAAGGTGCCACTTTTGGCCAGTTAAATTTAGAAGCCCTTTTAGAACCGGTTGTCCCTCGCGGAACAACCGGTTCTAAAAGGGCTTCTAAATTTAACAACCGGTTCTAGCGAACTGGTGCGAACCGGCTCCAGCTCACTACTGGCTGGGGCCCAATGGTGATTTCACACACCTGGCAGTGCTGGGACCCTATGGTGAATTCAGATCCCCAGCCTTGCTGGGGTTCTGTGGTGATTGTACACAGCACCGCAGTGCTTCAGCTGTATGGTTATTTTATGTGCCTGTCCATGTGGGGAAGTGTGCGGTGCCCTATGGTGATTTTAAACACCCTGCATTGCTGGGGCTCCATGGTGATTTTAGACAATAGGGAACTGTAGTACTCATGTGTGCCACCTGTTGCTCACATCGAGAAACAGAAGCAAGGGCCTCTCCCCCTTACCCTGCAGCTGCCCTGGCCCCCTCCTTCCTCAGCTGGCACTGCTGGCTCCCCAGTGCTGCCTGGCAATGTGGGTGCAGGGAGGGGACTGAGCAACCCTGAAGCAGCAGTTGACACCCATGCCTGTCTCCCCCTCCACGTGGGATAGGCCCAGAGCACTCTTCCTTGTGAAGGACCAGAGGCCAGGCTAGCTGTGCCTCCTCTGGCATGAGCTCTGGGGCGCTGGGCTGCCTCCAGCTCACGCTAAGGCAGTCCTTGTTCCCCTGCTTCACAGGCCTCTCTAGAGCTCTGCAGGGCTGGAGATCTGCCTCAGTCATGGCCCATAGTGCCCTGATCTGCACCCCTGGCTCTGGGGCACCCTGGATTGTCCCCTGCATCTGGGACAGCTGTCTTTTTGGTCCTGTGTGCTTGGGGTATCCGGCTGCCCTTTGTCCCCTGACTCACGCAGAGGGGCCAGAACCCCACGGTGGAACTGGCTCTTGGCGATGAGCTGCACTGCAGGACTTTGGGGCTGAGCTCTGAGGCTGGAACAGGGGCAGTGTTTGCTGCACAGGGACCCCTCTGCTGAATATGCTGAACCTCAGCCCCTCTCCTCCCCAACCTTGCTGCTCCTCAAGCTGGTATCCTGGGGTTGCTTTGCTTGAGTCCTTGTTCTCTCTGCCCTCTGGCAACTCACTGCCACCCAGGTGCCCACAGCCTGCATTTTCAGCACGAGTGCTCACAGCTGTGTCTCCACACAAATGACAGCTCTGCCCTCAGCACATTGCTGGCAAAAGGGAAGGTAGGGCAGGAGCCAGGGTCAATCAAGAAACAAGTTTCCAGCCAGGGCTTTGCACCAGCTTAGCTAACTCGCTGGAAGCAGTGATTTCAGTTAAACTAGAGCCACTTGGGTGTGTTCTGGTGTGGGCCTGGCAGCACCAATTGTATCTGACTGTCTGTGATATGGTCTCTGTGCGTGTCTGTGCATGTGTGGCTGGCATGGGCTCTACCCTGGCACTATGAATCATGCACTCTGCCAGTCTCTGCTACCAGCACTAGAAGAGTTAAATCTTCTCCTCTGCGGGATCCTGCCTGTCTCTGCTTTCCCTGCTCCAGGGGAGGGTTTGTTAGGTTCCTAGCAGCCTTTCCCAGACTCTGACTCCTTAGGGACTCAGCACAGCCTTTGGCTAAACTATGCAGAGTAGCAGCAGTGACATGATGTGTGACCAACTCCCAGCTCCCTGGGCTGGAAACAGAATGGGAGGCAGGATCCAGGGCCATGACTTCTCCCAGCTGCACAGATGGGAACAGCCAGCTCTCCTTGCACTGATTCCCACGGTCCAGGCCCTGTGCCTGGGGTGGGGCGGGGAGCGGACCCACAGGAAACAGGCCCTGGGAGCAGGAAAAACTCTAGAGCCCCCTGCCTGCAACACTCTGCTGGCCTCGCCACACACAGCCCCCAACAGCAGCACCATCCCCCAACCGCCCCATGTACCCACAGGCCTCTACAGGCCCAAATACACACACGGAAAACCCCCACACTCCAAGACAAACACTTGCACCAACACACAGTCACAGCACAGCCCACCGCCACCATAACACAGTCTAACTCCACGCCACACACACACAGCCCACCTCCACCAACACACAGTCACACCACAGCCCACCTGCACCCACATACAGTCACACCCCAACCCACCTCCACCAACACACAGTCAGACTCCACCCCACACACCCACCTGCACCAACACACAGTCACACCCTGCCCCACATACCTACCTACACCAACACACAGTCAGACCTTAACCCACACACCTACCTACACCAACACACAGTCAGACCTTAACCCACACACCTACCTACACCAACACACAGTCAGACCCCAACTCACATCCACCAACACACAGTCTGACTCCATCCCACACATGCACTTGCACCAACACACAGTCACACTCTGCCTTACACACACACCTGCACCAACACACAGCCTGACCCCATCCCTTATCATAGAATCATAGAATATCAGGGTTGGAAGGGACCTCAGGAGGTCATCTAGTCCAACCCCCTGCTCGAAGCAGGACCAATTCCCAGTTAAATCATCCCAGCCAGGGCTTTGTCTAGCCTAACCTTAAAAACCTCTAAGGAAGGAGATTCCACCACCTCCCTAGGTAACGCATTCCAGTGTTTCACCACCCTCATAGTGAAAAAGTTTTTCCTAATATCCAACCTAAATCTCCCCCACTGCAACTTGAGACCATTACTCCTTGTTCTCTCATCTGCTACCACTGAGAACAGTCTAGATCCATCCTCTTTGGAACCCGCTTTCAGGTAGTTGAAAGCAGCTATCAAATCCCCCCTCATTCTTCTCTTCTGCAGACTAAACATCCCCAGTTCCCTCAGCCTCTCCTCATAAGTCATGTGTTCCAGTTCCCTAATCATTTTTGTTGCCCTTCGCTGGACTCTTTCCAATTTTTCCACATCCTTCTTGGAGTGTGGGGCCCAAAACTGGACACAGTACTCCAGATGAGGCCTTACCAATGCTGAATAGAGGGGAATGATCACGTCCCTTGATCTGCTGGCAATGTTCCTACTTATACATCCCAAAATGCCATTGGCCTTCTTGGCAACAAGGGCACACTGTTGACTCATATCCAGCTTCTTGTCCACTGTAACCCCTAGGTCCTTTTCTGCAGAACTGCTGCCTAGCTGCTCTGTCCCTAGTCTGTAGCAGTGCAGTCCCTTATACTCACCTGCACCAACATGCAGTCACACCCTGCCCCCACACACCCACCTGCACCAACACACAGTCAGACCTCAACCCACACACCCATCTACACCAACACACAGTCACAGCCCAACCCACCTGCACCAACATAGTCACACTCAAAACAGTCATACCCTGACCCCCATACCTACCTGTACCAACGGTCCCACCCTAACCCACACACACACGTTGATGTCACACCCCAGACCCACAGACATACAGACCCATACTCACCTACCCACCAACCCACCAATACACCCACAGCCCAGTGGCCAAACAGTCACCCATATCAATGCATGCACACTCACTCACACCCCAAGTCTCACCCCACCACTCCCATCTTTATCACCATCCACTCACACCAGCATGCATCCATACACTACTGCGCAGTCACACCCTGATCCACGCACCAGGACACAGCATTATGTGTAGTACAGAATCTCTGCATCGCTGAGGGTTTCCTAACTGTGTCTGTTGTGAGGGTTGTGCAGCTGCCAAGATTTGCAGTTTGGAACAAGCTTCTTTCTCCTGGTCTGCTGCTGTGTGTGCATACTTGTGCTGATCTGAGGGTAGAGTCAAGGCTGGGGAATGTGGGTTGAGTGGGTTGGATGATCAGGGACTATGTAGCACTTGCAGCCCATCTTGTGTGGACAGTGTCTTAGGGTGTAGATATTTGCAAGAGTCAGTGCCCCATTACTGGGCTTCGTCTGCCCCATGAGCTGGGGTGTGATTCCCAGATCATGCACACATTGATGCCAGCTTAATGAGAGCTGGCGCAAGTGTGCATGGCTTAGTGTGCTGTGTGCCTACCCACAGGGATCAGGTGGGTTTGTATGCAGCCCAGCTCAGCTGTGAGGCTGCTGCCTGTGCTACCGCGGCTACACTGCCATTTATACTGATGCTAACACTCATTGCACTAGCGCTGGAGGGAGGGGTGTATGCAAGGCGGGAATCACACCCCGTAGCTCATAGTGTAGCCATAACCTCAGTGTCATCTGGTTTCCACTGACTCTTGTGGCCAGCTATGGTCCTTCAGCAGAGACGACCTGTGCCTGGTGACAGTGGGGGAAGCGGGTGCAGAGTGGGGACAGCTGGATTCAACAGTGTTACTGAGCATGCTCAGTACAAGCCAAGCAGTAAATCTGGTGGGGCACTTGACCCCGCATACCCCTGCACATATTGCCTCTGTCCTTCTGTAATGACACTGTCTGTGACCTCACGTGCCCTGGGAATGGCTTCCAGGAGGCTGGCTGGTGGGCAAGGCTACTGTGACTTTAGCAGTAACAACTCAGCACGTGCTGTAGATGGTAATTCACAGTCTCAATGCTCACTAATTAGCTACATCTGGTCAGCAGGCTGTTGAGTGCTACAGTGTGGGTCCAGGAAGGGTCATGTTCGGCAAGTGCTTGTTGTGTGGTGTCCCTCTTGCCTGCTGCAGCTCACATGGTGACAGCAGGAGTGTGCAGAGGACTATGACTGGAGCACTGGTCAGTCACCTGGTGGCCATGCTGGTTAATGGCTCTCTTCCTGAAAGAGACACCTTCACTCAGCCATAAGGCAGGAATCACGGAGCAGAATTCTCTGCCTGCGCTGTGCAGGTCAGACTAGATCAGGGGTAGGCAACCTATGGCACGCGTGCCAAAGGCTGCACACGAGCTGATTTTTAGTGGCACTCACATTGCCTGGGTCCTGGGGCTCTGCATTTTATTTTAATTTTAAATGAAGCTTCTTAAACATTTTAAAAACCTTATTTACTTTACATACAACAATAGTTTAGTTATATATTATAGACTTCTAGAAAGAGACCTTCTAAAAACGTTAAAAAGTATTACTGAAACGTGAAACCTTAAATTAGAGTGAATAAATGAAGACTTGGCACACCACTTCTGAAAGGTTGCCGACCCCTGGACTAGATGATCGGAACTGTCCCCTCTGGCCCTGACAGCTTTGAATCTGTGCCTGTTTTAGTCACCAGGCCACTTGACTTGGTGAAAAGCAGGTGAAGGCAGATAAAACAGTAGGGGAAAAAGTTTCCCAGATGTATGCCTCTGTTCTTTGGTATTTAATGCTCTTTATTGCAATCCTAAATTCTTATTTGCCCTGCAAGATAAATGTGATCACTCTTCCTTTTGCTTTGCTAGCCTTTTCCAATAACATCCAATTCACAAACTATTGAGTTTTGCTGAGGGGCAGGATAAGATTGTGCAAATATAATAACTACATTCATCACAATGGGGCAGGGGTGAAAAAGCAGCACTTGGTAAACTACTCAGGAAGTTTGGCAGTTCAGATTCCACCAATCTCCCTGCCAGGCAATATCAGAGCTGCCTGAGAGCCCAAAGGAACACAAAGTGGCTGCAGAATCTCTGGCTCCAGCTCCTCAGGCATGTTTCCATGTGTGCAGGTCAGGTCCAGTCCAATGTGTGTGGGGGGAGACTGCAAGGAGCCAGTAGGCCTTCTGATTCAGAGCTGTTGAACCTCCATCCCTGGGGCAGCCTGAAGTCATGCCTTGCTCTGGTGGAAGGACTTCAGGACCCTAATGCCAGTGGAGGGCTAGACGTAGGGAAGCTCTAAGGTGCCATGACCCCTCCCCACCCCAAATGCCTCTCCTGTCCCTAACACCGGGGAGAGACAGCTGGCCTAGCAGATGCAGAGCTGCCTGTGCCAGCTGTACAGCACAGAGCACTTATGGGCACAGGCTGCTCCTCCTTGGCCTTCCTCTGGCTGCACTAAGGGGGAACCCGGCCCTGAACATTGGGAGCCTGGCTGGTGCCAGACGGCCAACTCCGTTTGTTTGTTCAGCACCTTATGGAGACATTGGGCATTACTCTGGGGCCATGGCCTGAAGGCAAAGGGATGCAGGTGTTGAGGGCTCAGTGCTGCAGCTCCTCCCTTATAAGCACTTTGAATCACAGGAATCCAAGCAGCCTGGTTTAGGCACATCACCACCACTGCAGGGCATGGGGAGAGACTGATGCCAATAGCGGAGATGCACAAAAGCCAGCCAGTGGGAGATGCTGACCAAAGGGGGATGGGGGCTCCGCCCCTGTCTCTGAAATAAGCTAGGGCTGCTGGGCAGCACCTTGCTCTGCTAGTGCTCCATAGCCAGGACGCCTCTCCAGCAGGCAGCACCTGCACCATTTCTTGGGGGACTGGCTCAGGCAACTGACGCATCCCATGCCCCAAGGGCAGAAGCGGTGGCTGTGGCAGCCCCTGCAGCCCAGTGGTTAGGAAACACCCCCAGGGGAGCAGGAGTCAAATTCCCCCTGCCCTCAGCTAAGGCACAGGGATTTGAGCTGGGTTCTGCACCTCTGTAGTGCACACCCTCCCCCCAGCCTGGGGAATATCCTGAGGTGGGTTCTCTTGGGTAAGCTGTTCCACTGCATCTCCAGAATTACCTCATAATGGTACCAGGACCAGAGAGAGACTCTGCCGAGCCGTGGGTAGGCCACCATCTGGCAGGCGGGAGACTAGGGCCAAATCCTTCCTCCCCCTCGGCCGGCAGAGGGGGATCTGAATCTGGGTCTACCACTGCTGGGGGAATGCCATAATCACTAGGCTGAAGGCTGGGTGGGAGAGCGCTCCTCGTTCCTTGCCTTCCACCCAGCAGTGTGGTGTGCAGTTAGGTGTGCTCTGCGCATGCCTGCTGGGTTGGTCCTAGGTGATGGGGAAACACCTGTTTCCACTCACTTGAGGCTCTCCCTGGGGCTTAGCTGAGGTACACAGTTGGCAGTGGCAGTGTGCAGGACCACAGGCAGAGAGGGAGATACCTGGGGAACTTTGGCAGCGGGAATTCAGGTGCTGAGGGAGTTTAGGTGCAGACACACTTAGGCGGCAACTGAGCCGGGGTTCTGTGGATTGCAGTTGTGCCTCAGTCTAGTGTTTTGTGACCTAAGTCCTTGTGTGGAGCCAGGCCCCTGCTATACCTGCCCCTTGGCTCTGGCAGTCTCTCTGCTCCCCTTGCTCTGCATTCCCCACCTGGCAGCAATGCCCAGTCCCAACTGTCAGCCCTTCTCTACTACCCAACTGGAAGAAGCAGGGAGACAGCTAATGCTGACCATGCGTCCCGTTTTGGCCAGGTGGCAGATGACAGTGGTGGCAGATGACAGAAAAAGGCGCGATGGTCTCAAGTTGCAGTGTGGGAGGTCTAGATTGGATATTAGGAAAAACTATTTCACTGGGAGGGTGGTGAAGCATTGGAATGGGTTACCTAGGGAGGCGGTGAAATCTCCATCCTTAGAGGTTTTTAAGGTCAGGCTTGACAAAACCATGGCTGGGATGATTTAGTTGGGGATTGGTCCTGCTTTGAGCAGGGGGTTGGACTAGATGCCCTCCTGAGGTCTCTTCCAACTCTAATCTTCTATGATTCTATGACAGTCCCTTTTTAAGCCCTGTTCCACCCGTCCCAACTTTTCTGGCAAAAGTGGACATTTGTCCCATTTCCTGTTGCTGAGTTGATCAGTTGGCAAGAGCAAATGGGACAAATGCCAACTTTTGTAAAAAAAAAAAAAAGAAAAAAAGAAAAAAAAAAAGGTGGGGTGTGAGGAATGTGGGGTGGTTTCCATCATATACAGGGGTAGGACTCAGATGGGGGCAGGCAGGCTCAGGTGCAGTGATGCCAGCCTCAGCCCCTGTCCCATCCTGGGGGTGGGGGCTTGAGCAAGTGACTTGGGCCTGCCCTGCATGGGAGGGGCTCAGGCAAGAGACTTGGGCCAGCACCGCAGCAGGGCAGGAGAGGGCTCGGGCCAGCCCCAGGGGGTGTCCTGTTTTCCCTTTGTGAAATATGGTGTCCCTACACATACAGTGTCAAGAGGCTTCAGAGTTAACGCACCAGAAGATTCATGGCAGGGCCAGACAGGACAGTTGAGAGTTGTGGCTTTGAGATGTTGGCAGAGGCAGGCAGCCACCACTGCATCACCTACACTTGTGGCACAGCCACATACTTTATTTACAGCCAGGAGGGCTAGGATCCCATTCTTTTTTACAAAGTGAAAGCTGAGATTATGCAGAATTGGGACATGCCTGTAAATGCCCAAGGCGGACTGAGTCCAGCCCAAGGGCCTCTCAGCTGAGACTCTTGTCTTAGAAGCATGCACGGCTACATGGCAGATCCATGTATCATATTTTAAATGTATTTCATTGCGGGGGGGGAATTCTGCTTTTGTTGCCCAACCTCCTGTGTGGCCCCTGCACCCCTGAATTCACCTCCCTCACCCGAAGGCCCTAATATGGTTGGCCCCACTGTGTTGGGCGCTGCACAAGAGGCCTTGGCTAGAGGAGGAATTAAAGCATGCGGGTAGGATGCGTTTTGAGCAGCACAGCTTGTACAGCTGGTCTACCCCAGGCCAGGCAGACTTCAGTACATTAAATGGGCTGAGTTAATGCACCAGCGGCATTCCATACCACTCCCCACTGCTTCTGCATGGGCCCCCTCTTTCTGCCCCAGCCCACATGGCTGCAGGGGGAAGGAGTGGGGAGATAGGAGGTACCCTGATGATGCAGGACCAAGGGTGTTGGAACTAGTGGTGCTGGGTGATAGCACCCGCTGGCTTGACGTGGTTTCCATCATATACAGGGCTTACAGTTTTGTGCAATGACTCTCAGCTCCCCCACTGTACAAATTGTTCCAATGCCCCTGAGCAGGGCCAGAAGCCCGCTGCTGCTGCAAATGTTCACAGCAATCCTACAGTACACACTCCTCCCCCTCAAGCAGGCGTGAGTTCAGTTTGCCTTGAAATGCAGGGTCATGAGAAATCATTCCTGACCTGACCCTGGTTCAGATTTTCCCATGATGCACGAGCAGGAGGAGCCCTGCCAGCTCTGTGCTTTGCCCAGTAAGTTGACTCAGCACCTAAATAGTGAAAAGAGGTCTTAAACATAGATAGGTCAGCTAAAGTATCCCCTGAGGAAGCATGGTTTGCTATTAGCTATAAATGCCAGGGATTGTGCAAAGATGATCTATTTTGCAGCTGGTTTTAACAAATGAGTAAATTGAGAAACTTGTGCGGAAGAACAGATTGGGGCTGCCAGTGAAGATTGTGCTAGTTTCTTACTAGGCTGTTCTTTGTTTTAAGAAACAGTGAAGCATCTGTTAAAGAAATCCAAGAGGCTGTTTGCTGATTCCTCCACACACAACAGTCCCACAGAGTTTGAGACATTTGATTATAGCCTTTGCTCCAAATGTTGCAAGACCAGTTCCTTGCTAAATCCTGCTCTGCCTCATTCATACTTTTTGCAAAATGTTTTTGGGGCTGAGTTTTTCCATGCTCTGGCTCAGCTGAGAAGGAAGGCTACCTGCAAAGTTTGTGGGATATCCTCTGTTGTTTGAGTTAAGTGAGGGTGAAAAAAGGGCATTTTTCCCCAATGTGCAAGCATTTTTTCTGTATTTTTTCCATCTCACAAATCATTAAAACATAACTGAACATTTCATCTTGGAGCCTGGCATATAAATACATCATAAATGTCTCTGCAAAGCACATAGCACACTGTTGGCATTGAGTAAATAATAATCATAAATAAATAATATAAATAATTAGCAAAATGCCTTAAAGCAGTATATATTTTAAGAAAGTAATGAAGTCATGTACATACTGTACCAGGTCTAAACTAAACTAAACTGCTTATTTAATATTACTCTAACAGCCCTTAATGTTCCTTTCAGGCATCTCCATTTTTTCCTCTGAATTTTAACTTTCATGTGAACTGCAGAGCAAAAAGAAAACTTGTCTTTGTGCCCTTTAACCCTTCACCGAGCTGCTATTACTATTTTATATTTCAACAGTGCCTGGAGGTGCCACATAAGCACCCAAAACAGGCCCAGCCATAGGCAAGACAGGCAAAGGGAAGATCATTATCTCCCTTTTTACAGGTGGGGAACTAAGGCCTCAAGACTGAGTGGGTGCTGCATTCATGGTTGCTGCATCAAGCTATTGATCCAATCAGCGGACCAATTTTGGTGATGAATCCTGGTCACGTGACACCGGAGGCATGTTGCGTATATGCTAAAAAGATTAGTGGCCCTTGGCCCAGGCCCACAGCCTGTGGCACATGCAGCAATACTATTCGCAACCTGGGAAGAACCAGCCACTGGTCTCTGAAATGTTCATGGGGGATCATTTGTTGGACCTTAGGGTGGAGGAACTGGCCTGCTTGAAATAGGCAGCAGCTATTATCAAAAGCCTTGAAAAAAAATCTGCAATGCACAGGCTCCCTGCTCTACTGCAAATGACAATAGCTCCCTATTTCAAGACTTTTCACTGGATAAAAGTATTTTTCCTACGGTCCTGGAGGTCAGTTGGGATCCAGCTGCTGAAGGAGACAGTTGCCTTCCTGAGCCTGGAAACCGAAGGGATGTTCTGCCAAACTGAGGACTGGCCAGAGTGGCTGGAGCTGCCAGCGGACTGAGACACTGAGGAGTTGTTGGGACTGCCACTAGCTACCTACCTCAAGGAGATGGAGGACACCCCATGGATCCAGGTACACTGGGAGGGGAGGGTAGGAAGTGGCCCAGAAGTAGATGACCTCAGTCTAGGTGCATCGCTGCTTAAAACGTTGTCAGTGTGTTGTGGCTGGTTTCCCCACTGACCCAGTAGCAGAAAACTCTACCACTGTTAGGAACCTGGGCTAGGGCCCAGTGGAGTCGAGTCACCTTACTCCCTGTCACCCCACCCCTGGGGTGGTAGCCTCCCCTCTCTAGGCCAAGAGGCCTGTGTTTGTTGGCCATCCTCCTGAGTACAGACCACAGCCCTAGACTGTTGCCCCACCCTGACTGGGGGGCTCAGAGACTCATTTGCCGCTCTGCCCTGCTTGCAGGCCAGAGACCCTGACTGTTTGCTGCTCTGCCCTGACTGCAGGCTAGAATCATAGATTGGTTTGTGCCCTGCCCTGCTTGAGGGCTGGGGGCCCAGAGACTCATTTGCCGCTCTGCCCGGACTGCAGGCTAGAGCAATAGAATGTTCAGTGCTATGATAATTCCCTGGCAGTGGGCAATGCCCAGTGACATAGTGAGGCAGAGTGGCTAAGGTTGCCAGGTGTCCAGTTTTCGACCGGAAGGCCCGGTCGAAAAGGGACCCTGGTGGCTCCGGTCAGCACAGCCGACCGGGCCGTTAAAAGTCCGGTCAGCGGTGCTGCAGGTCTAAGGCAGGCTAGTCCCTACCTGTCCTGGCACTGTGTTGCGCCCTGGTAGCTGCCAGCAGGTCCGGCTCCTAGGCAGGGGGTGTCCACGGGACTCCAAGCACTGTCCCCGCCCCAGCACTGGCTCCGCACTCCCACTGGCCAGGAACCACAGGCCAATGGCACCTGTGGGGCGGGGCCTGCGGGCAAAAGCAGCATGCGGAGCCTTCTGGCTCCCCTCCTAGGAGATGGGCCTGGTGCTGGCTGCTTCCAGGAGACAGCGTGGAGCCAAGACAGGCAGGGAGCCTGCCTTAGCCCCACTGCACCACTGACGGTAAGCCTGTGCCCCAACCCCCTGCCCCAGCTCTGAGCCCCAACCCCCATACCCACAGCCCACTCCTGCAGCGCAAACCTCTCATCCCTGGCCCCAGCACAGAGCCCGAGGCCCCAGCCCAGAGCCTGTATCCCCTCCCACACCCCAACCCCCTGCCTCAACACGCAGCCCCCTTCCACATTCTGAATCACTCAGCCCCACCCCCCAGCCTGGAACCCCCTCCTGCACCCCAACCCCCTCATCCACAGCCCCAGCCCAGAGCCCACACCCCAGCCCAGAGCCCGTACCCCCACCCCCACCCCCACCCCAATCCCCTGCCTCAACCCGCAGCCCCATCCTACATTCCGAATCCCTCGGCCCCACTCCCCTGTCTAGAGCCCCCTCCTGCACCCCAAACCCCATTCAACAGTACAAGACTCCTAGCATTTTTCTTCCTGGATCAAAGCGTGTTGGCTCAAAATTTCAGTCAGGAAGGAATTGGGGAAGAAGTGTTGTGAGATAAGTACTGGGACAGGTGTCCAGATAGTTTTATGGAAAATAGATCCTGTCAAACTAGCTTGATATCTGTTTTGATAAGCCTGTAAATTTGGTTGATTAAGGTAGTAGTGTTATGTAATATATTTAGATTTCTATAAGGCATTTGACTTGGTTTCACATAAAATGTTAAATTTTAAAAAAATAGAACATAAAATTAACATGGCACACATTAAATAGATTAAAAGCTGGCTAACTGAGAGGTCTCAATGTAATTGTAAACAGGGAATCATCATCAAATGGGTGTGTCTCTAGTGGGGTCCCAGGGCTTGGTTCTTGGCCCTATGCTGTTTAATATTTTTATCCATCACTTGTAAGAAAACAAAATCACTGCTAAAATTTGCAGATGACACAAAAATTGGGGGAGTGGTAAATAAGAAAGAGAACAGGTCACTGATACAGAGCAATCTGGATTGATTGGTAAACTGGGCACAAGAAAATAGCAGACTCCATTTTAGGAAGTAGTGTCTCCAAAAAGGACCTTGAGGTCATGATGGATAATCAGCTGTACAGTGTGGTGCTGTGGCCAAAGGGGCTAATGCAATCTTAGTGTGTGTAAACTGGGGAATCTCGAGTTGGAGTAGAGAGGTTTTTATCTCTGTGTTTGGCAGTGGTGTGGCCCCTGCTGGAATACTGTGTCCAGTTCTGGTGTCCACAATTTGAGAAGGATGTAGATAAATTGGAGAGGGATCACAGAAGAACCATGAAAATGATTAAAGGGTTAGAAAACATGTCTTATAGTAATTGAGCTCCTTGAGTCTATCTATGTAGCTTAACAAAGAGAAAGTTAAGGGGTGACTTGATTATGTCTATAAATACATACATGGAGCACAAATATTTGATAGTGGGCTCTTCAGTTTAGAGAGAAAGGTCTAATGTCCAGACACTGGATAGTGCTGAAGCTAGAGAAATTCAGATTGGAATTAAGATGTAATTTTTTTTTTAACAGCAAGTGAAATTAACAACCATTGATACAAATATCCGAGGGCTGTGGTAAGTTCTTCATCACTCACAAGTTTTAAATGCAGATTGTCTGTTTTTCTAAGAGATCTGCTCTTGGGATGATTCTGGGGCAGGTCTCTGGCCTGTGTGATACAGGAGGTCAGACTGGATGATCACAGTGGTCCCTTCTCACCCTGGAATCTTATGAAAATGGGCATTACATGGAGAAGGGAAAAAGGGAGGAATGAGCATGTGGGGGAAGGAAGAGAGAAGCAGGTCAAAGGCTAACAGGAGGTGCCAACCTAGGAATCATGTTGTTCAATGTTTATTAACAAGCTAGAAAAGGGATGGCCAAATCTGCAGACCAATTGGTCTATCAGTTTTATGGCGCTACCCATCACCACAGTATCTGAGCACCGTCCATGTAAAAACAAAAGCAATCCCTAGTGAATTTCATTGAGTCCCTGGCACTGCTCCCTTTGGGGAGAAAACTCTGGGGTAGGTTCGTTTGGAGTGGGAGAAGGTAAAGAAGTTATTAATTTCCTTTTTTGTTATTGGTTGGTAGGGACTCAGGAAGGGCCGATGCTGGGACATATTGGGTAGAAGGGTGTGGCAGCACTGAGGTTTATTAGGTAAAAGAGGTCTCCGTGTTGCATTATTCTTATGATGGAAAGTCTTTTTCTCCAGAGGAAGATTTTGCAGCATTTCCTAAAAGTGCTCAGACACTGGATTCACTTGATCTCCATATGACATAATATTATTTCTCTCAGGCCAACCAAAGACTGAGGGACTTCAGAGAGATCTAAGAAAGCAAGGTGAATGGGAGAAGAAATTCCATGCTGACAAAGGCAATTCACACGATGGGAATAATGTGACCTTGTATTTCTTACTGTGTTCTAAATAAATGGGGGAAAAAGATCTGGCCAATGTTGTGCACAGTGCCATGGAAACCTCTGCTCTGTGTGCAACTGTGATCAGAAAAGCAAATGAAGTCTTAGGATACATATGGAATGGGACGGAAACACTGCCTCGCTTGGAACAGCATGTGCAGCACTCCATCTCACAAAGGATACCCCAGAATTCAAGGGGTTCAGAGACAGCAATGAGAATGATTAGAGACTTGGATCCACGGCCATATGGGGAGACATTGAAAAGACTGACCAGCAAAGGTGAGAAAATATTCAGCAATATCCCTGGATTCATCATACTGTGGACATAGTCGCTCCCATTTGTGGATTGTTGGGGAAGGATTTTTAGGGTTATGCGGTATATTCTGCTGAGCCTTTGCCTTCTCTATCTCCAGTGCATGCTTCCTCTCTTCTTCCCTCTCCTCCATTTCTTTTTCCTTTGCCTCCCTTTCTTTTGCCTCCATAGCTCTCCTGTGGGCAGCCTCCTGGGCTTTCTCTGCCTCTTTCGCTTCCTCCTTATCGAGTCATTTTAATTCGACCAGTCTCCGGTGTTCCTTTTCTTTCTCTTCTGTTTCCAGTCTGGCTATCTCCAGTTTCTGTTGGGCATTGTTTTTTGACATCTTAGCCTCTCTGTTTTTAACCTAGCTATACCCGAGAGTTAGAAAGAAAAAAAAACTGGCTTGTAAAAATTTACTGTGCTGTATGTAACCTGATATCTTTGTTTCTGATAGCTGTTCTCAGCCTACAGAAAAATCCTTTTGTTATGGAGCTGCTCTGTCCCCAGGCAGAGAGACAGAATCTGCAGCTGCAATCACCTTTTACAAAACCTTTTAAAAATCCTGCTGTGCTTCTGGTTCAAAATGATCCCACCGCTCTGCCACCATGTCAAGATTCCTTCCCCACTGTGAAATCTAGGGTACAGATGTGGGGACCTGCATGAAAGACCCCCCCCCAAGCTTATTCTTACCAGGTTAGGTTAAAACGTCCCCAAGGCACAGATTTCTTTCTTGTCTTGGGATCCAGTTTAGGTTAAAAACCTGGTATGCTGCCCCCACCAAGTGTTTTAAACAAAGAACAGGGAAAAAGACCACTTGGAGACGTCTTCCCCCAGAATATCTCCCCAAGCCCTACACCCCCCTTCTTGGGGAAGGCTTGATAATAATATCCTCACCAATTGGTACAGGTGAACGTAGACCCAAACCCTTGGATCTTAAGGACAATGAAAAATCAATCAGGTTCTTAAAAGAAGAATTTTATTTAAAGAAAAGGTAAAAGAATCACCTCTGTAAAATCAGGATGGTAAATACTTTACAGGGTAATCAGATTCAAAACAGAGAATCCCTCTAGGCAAAACCTTAAGTTACAAAAAGACACAAACAGGAAAGCACATTCCCTCCAGCACAGTGAATTTACAAGCCAAAAACAAAGAAAACCTAACACATTTTCTAACTAGATTACTTACTAACTTTACAGGAGTTGGAGAGCTTGCATCCTTGATCTGTTCCTGGAAAAGGTATCACACAGACAGACAGACAAAAGCCTTTCCCCCCCCTCCAGAATTGAAAGAAAGAATCTTGTCCCCTCATTGGCCGTTTTGGGTCAGGAGCCAGCGAGGTTACCTTAGCTTCTTAACCCTTTACAAGTGAAAGGATTTTGCCTCTGGCCAGGAGGGATTTTATAGCACTATATACAGAAAGATGGTTACCCTTCCCTTTATATTTATGACAAACACCAAATTGGGAAGATAGATGATGCCATAGTTGCCATTATGGAGGATAATGCTATGACAGGAACTATTCATGGGAGAACAGTGGCAGCAGGAAATGGAATCACCAGAAACGTACTTACCTTCAAATTTCTGTGTGGCTTATTGTTGTGACATGACATACTGTTTGAAATAAATGTTGTAAGCAAGAGACTCCAAGGTGTTGAACTTGATATATCTGGAGCAATGGAACAACTGGACAAAGCAAAGTCATACCTACAGCCTTACTGGTCAGATGAGGGTTTTCAAAACGCTCTGAAGAGTACACAGAAGTTGGCAGAGGAACTTCACCCTGAAGCTATTTTCCCACCCATTCAAGAATACAAGAGTCAATGAAGAAGACATTTTGATTACGAGGCACAGGATAATCCCATAAGAGACCCCAAACAACAATTCAAAGTTGAATTCTTTAACCAGGTGCTAGATTGTGCAATACAGTCAGCTGAAGAATGTTTCATGCAGCTCAAGGAACACAGCAGTATATTTGGGATGTTGTATGATATTTCAAATCTCCTCACTATACCTGAAGAAGACCTACACCAGCAATGCAGGGCACTAGAGACAGTGACACCTGATGACATGCGCGATATTGATGCGAGTGATTTAGGTGATGAACTGAAAGCCCTTTCAAGATACATTTCAGCAAGATCAACTCCAAAGGCTGTTCTGGAATATATGTGCACAAATAAGATGACCACCCTCTTTCCAAATGCTTTTGTTGCTCTGTGCATACTTCTAACACTTCTTGTAACAGTTGCCAGTGGAGAACGCAGCTTTTCCAAGCTGAAGTTAATAAAAATACATCTATGCAGCACAATGAAACAGGAGAGGCTGGTCAGCCTTGCCACCATCTCAATAGAGCATGAGCTGGCCCAGACTGTGGACCTTCAGCAGGAAGCAGTTCAAATCTTTGCAACCAAGAAGGCACAGAAAGCATCACTTTGATTATTCAAACGGATAAAAATTCCAGAGTTTACTATGCAGACAAGAAAAGTTACATTTGCTGTTCAGGCGTTTGAAAGTTAAGTGTTACTTAAAATTTTTGAACAAGGCATTTTAAGTTGTTAGTTCTCCTTTATTGGGGTAGGTAGCAGAGTGGTACCGTGAGAGGAGTAGACCAGGAAGAAGGCACAATTGAGACCTTTCAAAGTTTTGGCCCAAGCAAGGGGGCATGGGGCTCCCTGCCTCAGGTGCCAAAATGTTGTGGGCCTGGTCAGAGTGGTTACAAATTAAAATAAAATATAAGCACGCAGTCTAAACTCTCAACCCTATTAGACTGGGCAGCAACTAGATTAAGCAGTTTTTCTCACCCCACTGGATATTGCAGTCCTTAATATGCAGGTTTGTTGATTTGTTAGAGTCTTGTCTTCTTCTCAGTGTCTTGGTTGCTTGCATCATAGGTGGGGGCAGGAGTATATGTCCACTCTGTCTGTTTTATACTCTCAGTCCATGAGCTTGGGGAGCACAAGTCCAGGCATGTCTGGAGGGCATTTCTGAATCTCTCCAAGCAAGGTTGAGCAATTCACCTGGTATGGCCTCATGCAGATGAGTCATTGCTTTGTAGCTCCCTTGCTGGACAATGGCTCTTGATGGGTTGTTTGACACCCAGCCTGGGCGTTGGTTACTTTCTTTGCTGTTGCCTCTAAGGAGCTAATATCTGCTGATTCCCCAACTTACAACATGCTTTAGTGACCACCATACAACACAATTCTCATAACTTCATATGCATTAATGATACACATATATGGATAGAGAAATTACTTTCAGCAGATCATAACCTTGCCCCTGGTACCTTACAAGTCATGCTTTATATGTAAGATTATGATGATATGAAAATGAGGAATATGGGGGTTACAGTATGGTCTCCCAAGGTATAGAATGTCACAGGGGTGGCAAAGCTTGGCTCTTTGGTTTGGTCGTTCCACAATCGGTGTTTGGTGCGGTTAATGACCTGCCCACCAGGTTATGGCTTCACTCAGACCTCCACACAAATTATCGCAGCAGTGTCCAGACCCCCCGTTTTGTTCTCAAGCAAAAAATCTTCCCCTACAACAGAGACCCTGGTTCAAAAGGTCACTAGTTGTTTCACAGTAGGGTTTAGTGAATGAAGAAGGCCCACCTCCCAAGTTGGTGAATGCACAGGGTGAGTACTCACTGAGGGAGCAGTCTGCTCACCATCTCTGTAGTCAAGGGTCAAGTGAAAAGGAGAGACAAAAAGACAAACAAAAAACCATCTCCTCTGAGCTCAGGATGCCCCTGTCTGCTGAGAGGGGGTCTTGCCTTTGTCCAGGGCTGTGCACAACTCACGTAGGTCTTTGCCTCAGAACTGGACCAGACAAGCCTTTGTAAAGAACCAACCACCTTCTCTGTAGGTCAGGGGCTGTTAGGAACATCCCAAGACCAATGCTAACTATGGCTCCCTGCACAGCTGGTCTCAGGGCAGTATAGTCAGAGATGGGAGTTACTGGGCTCCCACAGCTCAGACCCCTCCCTGCTGCTCCACTCACTCTCCTTAGCTAGGGTCTCTGTAACTGTCTCTCATTCCCTTACAGTGTGTCCCTGATTTCCCAGGCCACACCCTACACACCCCTCCTGTCTCTGATGAGGTCATTCACTCCCCTCTGCGGGATCCTGCCTGGCTGGGTCTGTCATCTTCCCATGGTGGTTTCCTATTCCCCTCACAGATCCTGGTCCTGCTCACTAGCTCTGTTCCCTCACTGACACCCCCCATAAGAGATGCATGTGTCTTATTAACTCTGTTTTCTCCTAGAGCTCCAGGAAGAAATCACAGCCAGTGTTTCACCCTATCTGTGATTTGGGGTGTGTGTCATAAATATAAAGGGAAGGGTAACCACCTTTCTGTATACAGTGCTATAAAATCCCTCCTGGCTAGAGGCAAAGTCCTTTTACCTGTAAAGGGTTAAGAAGCTCAGGTAACCTGGCTGGCACCTGACCCAAAATGACCAATGAGGGGACAAGATACTTTCAAATCTGGGGGGTGGGTGTGGAGGCTTTTGTCTGTCTGTGTGATACCTTAGCCAGGAACAGATCAAGGATGCAAACCCTCCAACTCCTGTAAAGTTAATTAGTAATCTAGCTAGAAAATGCGTTTTCTTTGTTTTGGCTTGTGAAATTTGCTGTGCTGGAGGGAATGTGTATTCCTGTTTTTGTGTCTTTTTGTAACTTAAGGTTTTGCCTAGAGGGATTCTCTGTGTTTTGAATCTGATTACCCTGTAAAGTATTTACCATCCTGATTTTACAGAGGTGATTCTTTTACCTTTTCTTTAAATAAAATTCTTTTAAGAACCTGATTGATTTTTCACTGTTCTTAAGATCCAAGGGTTTGGGTCTGTGTTCACCTGTACCAATTGGTGAGGATATTATTATCAAGCCTTCCCCAGGAAGGGAGGTGTAGGGCTTGGGGGAATATTTTTGGGGAATAGGACTCCAAGTGGTCCTTTCCCTGTTCTTTGTCTAAATCACTTGGTGATGGCAGCATACTGTTCAAGGACAAGGAGGAATTTGTGCCTTGGGAAAGTTTTTAACCTAAGCTGGTAAGAATAAGCTTAGGGGTTCTTTCATGCAGGTCCCCACATCTGTGCCCTAGAGTTCAGAGTGGGGAGGGAACCCTGACAGCTCCAAACCCAGCTCCTCCCCCAACCCAGGGCTACCCTCTCTGTCTCCCCTGCCCCCAGCACACAGGGACTAGGCTCCTTGATTGGCCTGGCTGGCTGGGTGTGCTTGCTACTTACCATTGGCCCTGGTCTGGGGCTCTCTGGTTGGCCAGAGGATCTGGATTCCTCCTCAGCCCCTCCCCTCTCTCCTGGCCTGGTGAGAGGCTAACCAAACAACCTACCAAGTCTTAGTAAAGGGCCAACAGCCCGTGGCATTGACCTCTGCCTGTCCAACCACTTGAGTCTCCAGAGCCTGCCCACGCTCTCTGAAGGCCATGAGTTGCTTGCAGTGAGTGCACACATACACCGCCCGCCTAGAAGCCAGGCAATCATACAGACTGCATCATTGCAATAAACTGAAGACCCCTCGCTCTGCTCCAGGACTTCTGCCTGCAGTATTTTCACTCTTGCAAAGGTTTTGTTGTTTTTGTTTTTAGGGGGTTTATTGGCCTGAGTTTGGAGTTTCTGCCTCTCATGTGATGTCTACATGGCAGTTAGATCCCCATGGCTGGCCCATAGACATTCTGCTTCGGCTGCAGCCTGAGCTCTGGGACCCTCCCACCTCACAGGGTCCTAGTGCTAAAGCCCTCCAGACAAAGTCTACGTGGCTATTAAACAGCCCCTTAGCCTGAGCCCTGTGAGCCCGAGTCAGCTAGCATGGGCCAGCCATGCGTTTTAATTGAAGTGTAGACATACCCTTACACTCTCACTAAACTTCCTCACTCTTTGCTGTTTACTAGCTCAATATCCCATAACACTCTGCATTAACTGATGTATGCTTTGGCTTAAGTAGATAGGCAAGCTGTCAGGATCAGGATATATGAGTAGTTTACCATAGCAACACAAAAGAAGTTATTCTCACAGGCCAGTACTGGAATATCCCAAATGAAGAGGACAAGACATATGATCGGTCTACCTTAGTATGAACCTAGGAGGTGCCTTCACACCTCTTGGTACTTGGAATGCATGTGTTCAGATAAGAGATAAAGCAAGATAGAAATCTGATTGGTTAAATCTAGTTTCAGGTGACATATGCAGTACCTTGTATTTGTAAACAGGTTGGGTATACAAAGATGGCTTTAGGAATGTAACTTTGGGAGCACACCTTCTGCGTAAGGTGACTATAACAACACTGCATGAGATGACTTCTCATAGACTAGTGGTGGGCAACCTGCGGCCTATTTTTTCTGTAGTTAACAAACTTGTTTTATTGTTTTATCTAAGTCAGTGTGTTTGGACTGAAGTGTTTGGGAAACTTCATTTGAGACAACAGGATTTGTGCATATCATTTTCTATTAATAAAATGACAGCCTTTCTATGAGCTTGTATTGTCCAGAAGGCAGTTCACACCTTGTCAGGGCATGGATGGGACAAACCCAGCCCACCCTCACAGGAACAATGGACACTGGCTTAGGCAGCAACATAAGAATTTGTTAGACCCTCGAGGGAGTCACCCCCTTCCTTTGGGCAGTTTGGGACTGCGATGAGGTAATGCTCACCTGACACTAAAGGGGCGGGGGGCAAAGCCAGGAGAAAAGAAAGGACATGATAAAAGGGAGAGATATTTTGCCATACTCGCTCTCTTCCACCTACATCTACAGACACCACCACCACCAAGCAACTGAAACACTGATCAAAGGGAAGATCCTGACTGAAAAGTAACCAGCCAGTCCATGGTGAGAAGCATCTAAATTTTTAAGGACATTGAAAGTGTTAAGATCAGCTTAGAATGTGTTTTGCTTTTATTTCATTAGATCAATTCTGACTTGTTATGCTTTGACTTATAATCACTTAAAATCTATCTTTGTAGTTAATAAATCTGTTTGTTTATTCTACCTGAAGCAGTGTGTTTCGTTTGAAGTGTGTCAGAGGCTCCCCTTGGGATAACAAGCCTGGTACATATCAATTTCTTTGTTAAATTGACAAACTTATATAAGCTTGCAGCATCCAGTGGGCATAACTGGACACTGCAAGATGGAGGTTCCTAGGATTGTGTCTGGGACTGGAGGTATTGGCTAGTGTCATTTGCTTGCAAGTAGCTGGGAGCAGCTTACATGCCAGAGGCTGTGCATGAAGAGCCCAGAAGTGGGGGTTCTCACAGCAGAGAAGGATAAGGCTGGCTCCCAGAGTCAATGATTGGAGAGGCCTAGCAGATCACTGGTCCAGACAACACCAGAGGGGAACTTCACAGTGGCGCAGCGAGCACGGTGTATGTACAGCTTGTTACTCCCAAGTGAAGTTCAAACTTTAAGCACTGATATGTGTGATTTTAAGTGAATCTGAAGTGCAGTGGCTAAAGATAGTCAGGAAGAGGTCACAGTTTTGTTATTTTTCTGTTTGCTTATTTCGGGAAAGGGAAGTAGAACAGAAAAACAGGAAAACGAGTGAAAGCAGTGAAGCAGTTGAGAAGTTGGAGCTTTTTAGGCTTCAGTCTGCAGAAAAGGAGAGGGAGCACCAGAGATTACTACTACTGAAAGAACTGGAGATAAAAAAAAAAGAAAAAAAGGCAGTCAGGGAGGAAGCTGCACATAGAAGGGCCATGGAAGAAAAAGAGAAAGAGAGGGAAGAAAGCGAAAGAGAGTGAAAACACTAACTGGAACTGCTAGAGAAACAGAACCAGAACCCCCTGACCCCAACGACTCCCATCACTCCAAAAATCCACAATTGGGAACACTTATGTCCTGCATACAGTGAGGACGATGATATTGCTGAATATCTGACTACCTCTGAAAGGCTGTGTGTAATACATGAAATCCCTGATTATAAGAGAGTTCTTACCCTGATTGCAAAATTAACTGGTAAAGCTCAAAATGTATTCAGTGGAATGCGTATTGAAAATGCTTTAGACTATTGTAAATTTAAAGATACTGTTTTGCAAAGTTTTCAGATTACCCCTGAAACATATAGAGTTAAATTTAGGAATCTTAAGAGGAATATTGGTATGAGTAATGGGGAATATGTAAATAAAATGAAAGATTTGTTGGGAAAATGGATGAGGAGCAAAGAGGTGGCAAGTTTTGAGGGAATGTTGGATCTTGTTGCTCAAGAGCATTTCCTAAGCATTTATAAGGCTGATGTAAAGCAGTGTGTAGGGACAAAGATGTAAAGTCTGTGGATGAGATGGCTTTTTTAGCTGATGCCTTCGAATAGACTCAGTCATCTATTGAGGGCAACCCACAGAAAAAGGGAGGATCCCATTTTGCCCCGGGAAGAGAGAAGGAGGCTGGGGGCCTAAGTATTCATAGAATCATAGAATATCAGGTTGGAAGGGACCTCAGGAGGTCATCTAGTCCAACCCCCTGCTCAAAGCAGGACCAATCCCCAATCTTTGCCCCAGATCCCTAAGGATTGAACTCACAACCCTGGGTTTAGCAGGCAAATGCTCAAACCACTGAGCTATCCCTCCCCCCAGATTTGGGGTATTCTCTTACCCCAAAACATTCCTCTAACCCCCATCCGAAATCTCCTATAAAAGTAGAAGAACCCAAAAGGTGCTATCAGTGTAATTCCACTGATCACCTGAAGAATAAATGCCCTGTGCTAGGAGGAAGCAGGCAAACAATAGCTCATGTTAGTTCTGCTGTCCTCAACACAGACACCCCTCAAGCAATTGAAACCTGTCATATTGGTTCTGTGGGGTTAGCCTCTGCAGAACCAGATATGGAGCATGTTAAGGCTGTCCAAATTGATGGCAGGGAATACTTGGGGCAGAGGGATACAGAGGCCTAGATCTCTCTGGTTAAGCAGAGTGGTCCCAAAGGCCAGTATGTTGCCTGGCCAAATGGCAGAGATTGTGGGGGTGAGCAAAAGCAGATTCCTCATACCACCAGTTAAAATCCATGTGGTTTGGGAAGGTTTGGAAAGTGTTTTGACTGTGCGGGTAATGGAATACCTCCTGTCAAGATTCTTTCCCCACTCTGAACTCTAGGGTACAGATGTGGGGACCTGCATGAAAAACCTCCTAAGCTTACTTTTACCAGCTTAGGTTAAAACTTCCCCCAGGTACAAACTATTTTACCCTTTGCCCTTGGACTTCCACTGCCACCACCAAACTTTATCTGGGTTCCTGAAAAAACATAGTTTGGAAACGTCTTTCCCCCCAAATCCTCCCAACCCTTGCACCCCACTTCCTGGGAAGGTTTGGTAAAAATCCTCACCAATTTGCATAGGTGACCACAGACCCAAACCCTTGGGATCTTAGAACAATGAAAAAGCATTCAGTTTCCTTACAAGAAGACTTTTAATAGAAGTAAAAAAGAATCACCTCTGTAAAATCAGGATGGTGAATACCTTACATGGTAATTAGATTCAAAACATAGAGAATCCCTCTAGGCAAAACCTTAAGTTACAAAAAAAGACACACAGACAGAAATATTCATTCTATTCAGCACAGCTATTTTCTCAGCCATTTAAAGAAATCATAATCTAACACATACCTAGATAGATTACTTACTAAGTTCTAAGACGCCATTCCTGTTCTGTCCCCGGCAAAAGCATCACACAGACAGACACAGACCCTTTGTTTTTCTCCCTCCTCCCAGGTTTTGAAAGTATCTTGTCTCCTCATTGGTCATTTTGGTCAGGTGCCAGCGAGGTTACCTGTAACTTCTTAACCCTTTACAGGTGAGAGGATTTTTCCTCTGGCCAGGAGGGATTTTAAAGGGGTTTACCCTTCCCTTTATATTTATGACACCTCCTATTCGACCTGCTTCTTGGTAATGATTTTTCCATGTAGCTCAGGTTAAACTGTTTGCCTGCAGTAGGAGAGAGTGTTATGCTGGGACCCCCGAGGGAAAGGGTAAGGTTTCAGGAAAGACAGCACAAAGAAATGTGTCTTAGGAGGAGGCCCAGAGGAGGAAACTGGGGAAGGAATAGTGGGGGTACAGGAATGTCTCCTCACTAGTCACTTAGGGCAGGATGCCCAGGACACTAGGAGGATGGCTGGGTCAGCATCTGTGCACCCAGGCATTCAGCCTGTGACCCAGGTTTTTGAGAAGGAACTGTGTAAGTGACCTCCTGGAGGGGAGCAGTCACACAACTGACTTCTCGGGGACTGAGAAAGGGGTGGCGGAGGGTACCCGAATCCAGGTCCCAATTTTTCAGGATATTTCTAATACCTTTTTTGGGAAGTAACTGTGTCTCTTTACATCAAGATGCAGCTCCAACGCCTGGGATAGCAGGGGAGTTGAGACCAGGACATTTCCAGGTGGTAGTTTGTGAGAACACAAATGACCCAACTGACAGAGAAGGGGGTGTTTTCCCCGAGGTTGATGAAACACAGAGAGCAGTTATGGGAAAGCTGCTGGGAAAAGGTGAATCTGATCAGAGGGTAAACACACCTAGTCCAGAGAGCACAGATCACAGCCCTCTAGGGGGCAGGGAAGGACTTAGTGCTAGAAGGGGGAAACACAGGGTAACCCCAAAAGGGAAGCTGATTTTCTACATATGTACAGTCCTGGGGTTGGGAGACCGCTTTCCAAAGGACCAGCCAATGTGCAGGATCCCCCTGAACACCTATCTTGCCAGACCCCCAAGGCACCAAAATTCCAGAAACCATGATTAAATTAAGAGCCCACACAAAGGGAAACACTGGAGGGAAAGAGAAGCCAGTGACTGATTACATGGGAGAGAGCCAAAGAACACCATGGGTAATGAACAAACTAACCTCAAACTACAATAACTGAACAGAGGGTGTGGTATCTTAAAGATACTTGTAAACACCCATCTGTGATAAAATGTTGGTATTAATGTTAATTTTGGGGGATAAGAATTTTGACACGGATGTTAAATCTTATGATAATGCTACTTTTCAATTAATACCTGTAAACAGGTTTAAAGCTTATCACAGCAGAGAAACCATAAAGAAGGGTTTGCTGTGTGTGAATGGGTAAACTGAGGCATGCTGCCTCATGGCCTTAATGGCTGGATGCCAAGAAAACTATAACAACAAACTGCCTTTGAGATAGTCAGTGACTAACCCTCTTGCAGTAAACTAAGAGGGGAGGTGTGACACTCTGTACCTTGGGGGAACACCCTACACACCCATACTCATCTTTATAAAATAATTGTGTGGTATCCAATGCAAAGTTTGTCATGTTGGGTGTCCTTGGAAGACTTATAATGCACTGAGCATGGTTGCTATAGTGATGTTAAAGTAATTGTTATAATAATGTTATAGTAAGGTTATAGGTTATAATTTCATGTATCTATCTTTATAACTATCTTTGTAGTTAATAAATCTGTTTATTCTACCTGAAGCAGTGCGTTTGGTTTGAAGTGTGTCAAAGGCTCCTCTTGGGATAACAAGCCTGGTACATATCAATTTCTTTGTTAAATTGACAAACTTATATAAGCTTGCAGCATCCAGTGGGCATAACTGGACACTGCAAGATGGAGGTTCCTAGGGTTCGCAAAAAGAAAAGGAGTACTTGTGGCACCTTAGAGACTAACCAATTTATTTGAGCATAAGCTTTCGTGAGCTACAGCTCACTTCATCGGTTGTTTCTGGGACCGGAGATATTGGCTAGTGTCATTCGCTTGCAAGTAGCTGGGAGCAGCTTACATGCCAGAGGCTGTGCATGAACAGCCCAGGAGTGGGGGTTCTCACAGCAGAGCAGGGTAAGGCTGGATCCCAGAGTCAAGGATTGGAGAGGCCTAGCAGATCCCTGGTCCAGATAACACCAGAGAGGAACATCACAGGCTGCTTTTGGCTGGTGTTGGATCACAAGTCACTTTGTTATTGGGGCAGGTGTAGTAAAGGCTTGTTATCTTTGTTGTGTGAATCAAGGGCCTCAGAACTGTTGTTGGCATGCCCTGATTGAGGGACTTACCCTCAACTAAACTGCACTCGCTAGGTAGAGGACAGGGGTGCCAAGCCCAGTGTAGATGAGATAGTGTGGTGAGGATTCTGCCTAAGGCTCCTAGAGATTCTTTCAACCTTTTGCTCTCCATTGTGTAACAATAGAGCTGATTAAGACTTAATAGAGAGTCTTGTTGCAGATCAGTAGAGCTGAAATCACTGATAACCTTGTCTAAGCATGCATCTGACCTGTTTTGATGTCTCTCTGATGCAAGAGACTGCCCAACCTGTACTATTAGTGAGGCTCCCCAACTTGAGTGGATGTCTTAAGTGGTGGGATCTGAAGACATCCCAGAGGATGCAGAGTGGGGTGGATGGCAGGGCAGAGTGGTGAGCAAAGCAGCTGATACCAGAGTGAGCACCCGGACAGCAGAGCAAGCAAGATGCCTCCCCCCGCCCCATAGGGTGGGAGGTGAACACACGCTGATGTACCTCCGAACTCTGGGTCTTAACAACAACTGTGAGTGGGGTGCAGTGGAGGGAGACGGGAGGGGCACGTTAAATGAACTTTTGGTTGTTGGACTTAAGAACCTGAGACAAAAGGACACTGCCCAACATACTCTGGGTGAGTGTTTTGCTCACGGTTTTATGTTTATGAATCATGCTTGTGGAATTTTCCCAAGTTAATGCCGGGTTACTGTGGCGGTTCAATGACAAGACAGAACACAGCTTTTAGCAAGCAAGCAGGCTGGTCTCTGCTAACGGGCTTCTGCCTGTCAGCTTTCCACCTTCCCCTTTATTCTCTCTCTCTCCCCCCGCGCATTACATTCTCCAACAGATAAAAGGAATACATTGGCTTTGTTTAACATTCTTATTTACCAATTTCTATCTACCGCATTCCTTGCTCTCGGGCCTTGAGCCCAGTCCTGGGAGGCTTCCCATGGTTCATATCATCTTGGCGAGATTCCAAGGTTGATGCCCTTGAAAGGAGCTGTGTGTGCACTACTCCTACACAACACTCCGGGTGTGCCCTGAATGTTGCCAAGCGCATAAACCTTTATGAATCCTACAGGGTTACTTTCCCCTTTTTATTAAAAGTTTCTTTTCTACACTCAGACTCTGTGCTTGTGAAAGGGGAAGTATTGCCTCTCAGAGGCATCCTGGGGTGGTGTGTAATTTCCCTAGGTTACTCTGGGGGGGGCTCGAGCCGGTTCTGTGTTGCATTTTTGAAAAGGAACCCCTGGATTCTGCTGACTCCAACTGGCAGAAGGGTTACATATTATTATTGGCTTATACCAATATCTCTCAGATTTATTGCTTATTTGGTCTCTTGAATATATTTCATAATGAACTAAGCAATTGACTATAATTTATCAACAGGGACATTGTAACAGTTCTTTACCCTGGGTTTGTCCTCTGAATATTGCACCTATCTAGATTGTGGCTACGAATCTCAGTGTTCCTCTATGGACTCGTCCACACAAGTTATTATATGGCTAGAGAAGCTAGGAACTTATGAATGCTCATCTGATTCTGGGCTTGTTATCCAAAGCTCATCTCATGCTCAACATTTAACCAGCTATTAAGGATTCTGCAGTGGCAGGTACCAAGCCCACAGCACAGCTGCTGCTAACACAGACATTCCATGTACCACCTGCTTCCACTTACCAACTTCATCTTTTCCAACCCAACAGGAACTAGAAGCTATTCTCCTCTGCCTGCCCCTTTTCCTAGTGTTTTCTGTTCTGTAAAGAACACAGCCTTCAGGGGAAGGTACATCGGGATTCATTGATTTCCATGTTGCCCTTTACAGAGCTGTTGTTCAAGAAATTGGTGTGTAATTGAACAAGAGATTGGAGCTCATGCTGATGTGAAGTTTCATTGCACCATTAATATCAGCAGGGGCTTTCGTACCAGACTGAAATTAGGAAGTGCACCAGATGGCTTAACTAGCTCCCTGCCACCCTCCTCCAGCTCTTATCCTACTGCACTTAGGAAAGTGGGAAATCTTCTTACCTTTAGAGACAGGCACAGGAGAAAGCCTGAGAGGGCAGGTGCACATGTTTATTTTTAAAGCATGCCACGTGTTTCACAGAAGACATGGGAAGAAGCAGTCCCTGCCCCAAAGAGCTTCCAAGCTACCTAACAAGAGGCGGTGTAGTTAGGCAGGGGTGCGGGAGGAGCAAGCTGAAGCAATATGAGCAGGCAGTTACTCATCTTCAAGCACATGCACAACTTCATGGCTCACTCAGGTTTTTTCTCTGTAACTCCAGTAAGGAAGATGAAGACAATGATTGATGTCACTGTGGACACTGCAGGAGGGGGGAAGTTTCAGGAGGGATTTTAATGAGGGTAGGGGAGGTGCTTGGCAGATCTTAGTAGGGCGGGAATTCCAGGCATAAGGACAGCACACAAAAAACACATGCAGATGCTTGTGTGAGAAACTGCAAGTGGGGCAGCACTGCTGAGCAGAGTGGGGAAGACAGTAATAAGAGTACTTGTGGCACCTTAGAGACTAACCAATTTATTTGAGCATGAGCTTTCGTGAGCTACAGTGCAGTGGAGAAGAGGAAACTAGGAGCTATCAAAAGAGGGGTGATGAGATCAGATTGGTTGGCTAGGAAATGACAGTGGCTGCCTGTTGGAAGGGTGGGAGGAGGGTGCATGAGCGGCAAGGCCAGAGCCCAGGAGGTTGCAGTAATAGGAACAGAAGATGCTCAGGGCACAGATGAGAGTTTTAGCTTTTGGGACAGAGAGAAAGTGCTGGCTGTTGTAATCTGGGAATGGGAGGATTGGCCACAAATAGCTTAGTGACCTGGCAAAGCTTCTAGGGACCCAGCTTCCAGACTTCAAAGTCCTTAGCCCCCACCAATCACCATCGCAGTGGTGTCCCTTCTAGACTCAGAAAACAAAACAATGAGACTAACATTAAATGAGGATATTTATATAACAGGCACCACAGAAACTTAGTGGAACAATGATAATCCATGGGACATGGTAATACCAGGGTATAAAAAACATAGGAATGACAGAGTGGGTCATGCTGGGGGAGTGTCACTATACGTGAAAGAAAGCAGAGTCAAATACAGTGAAAATCTTAAATGAATCAAACTGTACCATAGACTCTCTGTGGATAGAAATTCCATGCTTGAATAATAAGTGGATAGCAATAGGAATATACAACCAATCATAACCTGACCAGAATGGTGGTGGTGATTGTGAAATGCTCAGGGAGGTTAGATAAGCAACAAAAACAGAAAACCCATTAATAATGGGGGATTTCGACTATCCCCATATTGACTGAGTATATATCACCTCAGAACAGAATGCAGAGATAAAATGTCCAGACACCACTACTGACTGCTTCTTGGAGTCCTGGAACCCACAAGGGAAAGGCAAGTCTTGATTTAGTCCACAGGATCTGGTGCAAGACGTGAATATAGTTGAACTGGTCAGAAATAGCAATCATAATAGAATTAAATTTAACATCCTTGCAGGGTGGGAAAGAAATAGTCACAAGAGTGAAATGCCTGTAAGCTGGATGGAAACTTTAAAAACACCATTATAGAGGCTCCAATTAAATGTATACCCCAAATTAAAAAAAAAAACAGCAAGAGAACCAAAAAATGCCACCATGGCTAAACAACAGAGAAAAAGAGGTGGTTGGAGACAAAAAGACATCCTTTAAAAACTGGAAGTCAAATCCTACTCAAGAAAATGGAAAGGAGTATAAACTTTGGCAAGTCAAGTGTAAAAGTATCATTAGGCAGGACAAAAAAGAATTGGAAGAGCAACCAGCAAAAGACACAAAAACAAACAGCAAATTGTTTTTAAGTAATCAGAAGCAGGAAGCCTACCAAACAATCTGCAGGGCCACTGGATGATCAACATGCTAAAGAAGCACTCAAGGAAGACATGGCCATTGTGGAGAAGCTAACTGAATTCTCTGCATCAGTCTTCACTGGAGAGGACATGATGGAGATTCCCACACTGAGCCATTCTTTTTAGGTGACAAATCTGAGGAACTGCCCCAGACTGTATCAATAGAGGAGGTTTCAAAACAAATCGATTAATTAAACAAAAATATGTCACCAAGAACAGATAGTATTCACACAAGGGAACTGAAGGAACTCAGATATCAAACTGTAGAACTATTAACTGTGGTATGTAACCTATCACTTAAATCAGCCTCTGTACAGATGACTGGAGGATAGCTAGTGTATGCTGATTTTTAACAAAGGCTCCAGAGGTGATCCTGGCAATTACAGGCTGGTAAGCCTAACTTCAGTACTAGGCAAATTGTTTGAAACTATAGTAAAGAACAGAATTGTCAGAGATATAGATTAATATAATATGTTGGGGAAGAGTCAACACAGCTTTTTTAAAGGGTAATCATGCCTTACCAATCTATTAGAATTCTTTCAGGGTATCAACAAGCATGAGGACAAGGGTGATCCACTCGATATAGAGTACTTGGACTTTCAGAAAGCCTTTGACAATGTACAACACCAGAGACTCTTAAGCAAAGTAGGCAGCCATGGGTTAAGAGGGAAGGTCCTCTCATGGACCAGTAACTGATTAAAAGATAGGAAATAAAGGGTAGGAATAAATGGTCAGTTGTCACAGTGAAGAAAGATAAATAGCAGGGTCCCCCAAGGATCTGTACTGGGACTAAAGCTGTTCCACATATTCATAAATCATCTGGAAAAGGGGGCAAAAGTGAGTGAGTGAGATGGCAAAGTTTGCAGACAATACAATGACAGGTTTCAGAGTAACAGCTGCGTTAGTCTGTATTTGCAAAAAGAAAAGGAGTACTTGTGGCACCTTAGAGACTAACCAATTTATTTGAGCATAAGCTTTCGTGAGCTACAGCTCACTTCATCGGATGCATACTGTGGAAAGTTTAGAAGATCTTATTATATACACACAAAGCATGAAAAAATACCTCCTCCCACCCCACTCTCCTGCTGGTAATAGTTTATCTAAAGTGATCACTCTCCTTACAATGTGTATGATAATCAAGTTGGGCCATTTCCAGCACAAATCCAGGTTTTCTCACACCCCCCCCCAAACTCACTCTCCTGCTGGTAATAGCTTATCCAAAGTGACCACTCTCCTTACATTGTGTATGATAATCAAGGTGGGCCATTTTCAGCACAAATCCAGGGTTTAACAAGAACGTCTGGGGGGGGGGGTAGGAAAAAACAAGGGGAAATAGGCTACCTTGCATAATGACTAAGCCACTCCCAGTCTCTATTCAAGCCTAAGTTAATTGTATCCAATTTGCAAATGAATTCCAATTCAGCAGTTTCTCGCTGGAGTCTGGATTTGAAGTTTTTTTGTTGTAAAATAGCGACTTTCATGTCTGTAATCGCGTGACCAGAGAGATTGAAGTGTTCTCCGACTGGTTTATGAATGTGATAATTCTTGACATCTGATTTGTGTCCATTTACTCTTTTACGTAGAGACTGTCCAGTTTGACCAATGTACATGGCAGAGGGGCATTGCTGGCACATGATGGCATATATCACATTGGTGGATGTGCAGGTGAACGAGCCTCTGATAGTGTGGCTGATGTTATTAGGCCTGTGATGGTGTCCCCTGAATAGATATGTGGGCACAGTTGGCAACGGGCTTTGTTGCAAGGATAGGTTCCTGGGTTAGTGGTTCTGTTGTGTGGTATGTGGTTGCTGGTGAGTGTTTGCTTCAGGTTGGGGGGCTGTCTGTAGGAAAGGACTGGCCTGTCTCCCAAGATTTGTGAGAGTGTTGGGTCATCCTTCAGGATAGGTTGTAGATCCTTAATAATGCGTTGGAGGGGTTTTAGTTGGGGGCTGAAGGTGACGGCTAGTGGCGTTCTGTTATTTTCTTTGTTAGGCCTGTCCTGTAGTAGGTGACTTCTGGGAACTCTTCTGGCTCTATCAATCTGTTTCTTCACTTCCGCAGGTGGGTATTGTAGTTGTAAGAATGCTTGATAGAGATCTTGTACGTGTCTGTCTCTGTCTGAGGGGTTGGAGCAAATGCGGTTGTATCGCATGTAGGTAGGAATAGCGGTCAGTAGAACTATTTTACATTTGGGAACAATGTATACCTTCAGATCAGCGGCACTGCTATGGGTACCCGCATGGCCCCACAGTATGCCAACATTTTTATGGCTGATTTAGAACAACGCTTCCTCAGCTCTCGTCCCCTAACGCCCCTACTCTACTTGCGCTATATTGATGACATCTTCATCATCTGGACCCATGGAAAAGAAGCCCTTCAGGAATTCCACCATGATTTCAACAATTTCCATCCCACCATCAACCTCAGCCTGGTCCAGTCCACACAAGAGATCCACTTCCTGGACACTACAGTGCTAATAAACGATGGTCACATAAACACCACCCTATACCGGAAACCTACTGACCGCTATTCCTACCTACATGCCTCCAGCTTTCACCCTGACCACACCACACGATCCATCGTCTACAGCCAAGCTCTGCGATACAACCGCATTTGCTCCAACCCCTCAGACAGAGACAGACACGTACAAGATCTCTATCAAGCATTCTTACAACTACAATACCCACCTGCGAAAATGAAGAAACAGATTGATAGAGCCAGAAGAGTTCCCAGAAGTCACCTACTACAGGACAGGCCTAACAAAGAAAATAACAGAACGCCACTAGCCGTCACCTTCAGCCCCCAACTAAAACCCCTCCAACGCATTATTAAGGATCTACAACCTATCCTGAAGGATGACCCAACACTCTCACAAATCTTGGGAGAAAGGCCAGTCCTTGCCTACAGACAGCCCCCCAACCTGAAGCGAATACTCACCGACAACCACATACCACACAACAGAACCACTAACCCAGGAACCTATCCTTGCAACAAAGCCCATTGCCAACTGTGCCCACATATCTATTCAGGGGACACCATCTCAGGGCCTAATAACATCAGCCACACTATCAGAGGCTCGTTCACCTGCACATCCACCAATGTGATATATGCCATCATGTGCCAGCAATGCCCCTCTGCCATGTACATTGGTCAAACTGGACAGTCTCTACGTAAAAGAGTAAATGGACACAAATCAGATGTCAAGAATTATCACATTCATAAACCAGTCGGAGAACACTTCAATCTCTCTGGTCACGCGATTACAGACATGAAAGTCGCTATTTTACAACAAAAAAACTTCAAATCCAGACTCCAGCGAGAAACTGCTGAATTGGAATTCATTTGCAAATTGGATACAATTAACTTAGGCTTGAATAGAGACTGGGAGTGGCTTAGTCATTATGCAAGGTAGCCTATTTCCCCTTGTTTTTTCCTACCCTCCCCCCCCAGACGTTCTTGTTAAACCCTGGATTTGTGCTGAAAATGGCCCACCTTGATTATCATACACAATGTAAGGAGAGTGGTCACTTTGGATAAGCTATTACCAGCAGGAGAGTGAGTTTGTGTGTGTGTGTGTGTGGGGGGGGTGAGAAAACCTGGATTTGTGTTGGAAATGGCCCACCTTGATTATCATACACATTGTAAGGAGAGTGGTCACTTTACATAAGCTATTACCAGCAGCAGAGTGAGTTTGTGTGTGTGTGGGGGGGGTGAGAAAACCTGGATTTGTGCTGGAAATGGCCCAACTTGATTATCATACACATTGTAAGGAGAGTGATCACTTTAGATAAGCTATTACCAGCAGGAGAGTGGGGTTGGAGGAGGTATTTTTTCATGCTTTGTGTGTATATAATAAGATCTTCTAAACTTTCCACAGTATGCATCCGATGAAGTGAGCTGTAGCTCACGAAAGCTTATGCTCAAATAAATTGGTTAGTCTCTAAGGTGCCACAAGTACTCCTTTTCTTTAGACAATACAATATTACTCAAGATACTTAAGTCCGAAATTGACTGCAAAGCATTACAAAGTGATCTCACAAAACTGGGTGACTAGGCAACAAAATGGCAGATGAAAGACAATGCTGATAAATGCGAAGTAATCCATATTGGAAAACAATTGGATACAATAGCAGTTACCACTCAAGAAAGAGATCTTAGGGTCATTATGGATAGTTCTCTGAAAACATCTGCTCATGGGTGCAACAATCAAAAAATCTAACAGAATGTTAGGAACCATTAGGAAAGGGATAGATAATAAGACCAAAAATATAATGTCATTATATGTATCTATGGTACACCCACACGTTTAATACTGCATGCAGTTCTGGTCATGCCATATCAAAAAAGATACATTAGAATTGGAGAAAGTATGGAGATAGGCAACAAAAATTATTAGGGGTATGGAACAGCTTCCATATCAGGAGAGATTAAAAGGACTGGGATTGTTCAGTTTAGAAAAGAAATGACTAAGGTACAGGATATGATAGATGTCTTTAAAATCATGAATAGTGTGGAGAAAGTGAATAAGAATGCCTTATTCACCCCTTCACATAACACAACTACTGGGCATCACTGAATGAAACTGATAGACAGCAGATTTAAAACAAACATAAGGATGTACTTCTTCACACAATGCACAGTCAACTTGTGTAACTTGTTGCCAGGGGTGATTGTGAAGGTCAAAAGTATAACTGGGCTCAAAAGAGAATTAGATAAGTTCATGGAGGATACAGACTAACACAGCTGCTACTCTGATAGCTACTTTAGATTCTCACACATTGAGTCTTTGTGCATAAACTATCCAGCAACTGCCTAGCCTATTTCATAACTGTCCAGTAGGGGATTCCCTGCACCTTTCTCCGAGCTGCTGGGAGTAGCCTTAGTGCTGCAGGAATATGAACCAAGCGGAGGCCTCTGAACTCATTTCATCTCCATCAGGGCTTGAATGCCCAAATCCCTGAGTATTGGCTCCCTTCTTTGCCCTTTCCAAACCCTCCTGCTTTGTATCCAAGGGTCAGTGCTTACCACATCCATCCACATGCACCCAGGAGCTTTGTTCTTTATCATGGAGAACAAAGGTTGATCAATAATTTTGGTCTTAGAAATTATGGCTACAGCCACTGTTCTTTGGCATGATGTGTGTGAAATTCTGTGAGCGAAGGCAGGTGCAGGAGCTGAACACAAATGACTGCAGAGATGGCAGGAGCTCATAAAAAGCACAAATCCTGCTAATAGTGTTTCTTCTCCTGTGTTTGTTCCTCGCTGAAAGGTCTCAGCTGCCCATCAGAATGACACTTCATCACCTCAGCAAGGCTTTTTTGTTTAATAAACTTACATTGACATTAGAAAAGCTGACAACTGCAGAGAGGGGTAGTGAGGTGAGGGGGAGGAGAGGTAAGAAAAGGAGAACAAGGGAAAGGGCAGAGAAAAGTAGGCAGGGGTGTGGAGGGCAGATTGTATGGGGTGGGATGCAAAGACGGGCTCAGAGGAATAAGGAGGAATAGTGGGAGAGAAAAGGTGGGGCGTGGTGAGAGAGAGAGAGAGAGAGAATCTATATTTTTGGCCTAGCCTGGAGATGTCTGCCTGGGGCTACAGGGTGCTGTGCTGGCAGTAAGAGTTCAGAGAATTAGGAATATAACAGCAGCTTCATTAGGAGATATTAATTAAACTGCAGGAGCCAGGGAGCTGGGATGATCCTTAAACCAGAGCTGGCTTGGACCAGTTCTTAGAGAATTCCACCCATCACAAGCTCCAGCAAGGATACAGGATCACAAGAATTACATCATCAGTCAAGTCGTGGAGAAGTGGAAGCTAGACAAATTCAGACTAGAAATAAGGTGTAAATTTTTAACGGTGACAGTAATTAACCAGTGGACCAGTTTACCAAGGAGTGTGGTTGATTCTCCATGACTAACAATTTTTCAATCGAGATTGACTGTTTTTGTCAAAGTTCTGCTCTAGGAATAATTTTGCGGCAGGTCTCTGGCCTTTGCTATTACAGGAGAGCAGACTAGATAATCACTGTACTCCCTTCTGGCATTGGACTCTAGGAAATACTCATTGGCTAGTCACACCCGAAAGGCGGGAATCATTGCGCAGTAGATGCACATTCCCAGGTGTCTGTGTATTGCACTGAGTCCAAATACCACACCATGTACAGGGGTGCCCCTCCAACAGGAGCTGAATGGGAGCTTGAGGGAGATGTATTCAACTGCCATCCTACATTGCCATACCACAAAAAAATATAGTATGTGATTTCATTAAAGACGGAATCATCATGCACACATGAGGTGACAGAGTTATGGGCCCAAGGGTCTTTGGCATCTACAGGTTT
Source organism: Natator depressus (assembly GCF_965152275.1). Taxonomy (NCBI): domain Eukaryota; kingdom Metazoa; phylum Chordata; order Testudines; family Cheloniidae; genus Natator; species Natator depressus. Next base: position 39,664,483 of record NC_134241.1, on the reverse strand, counting down.
GTGAGTACTTCACTTTGCAACTTAATGCTCCTTTAACAGTTTTCCATAAAGAACTTCCTCTGTTTTTTTTAAAGGAAAAAATATAAAACAAAGAAATCCCATACCATGAAATTATTTGCTAGAAAGCAGGCGCACACTTTGTCCTGGCCAATTTTGCCATAGGACCCCTGTTTCATTTCATGCTCACCTTCAAATATTGTATGGAATGAAGCAGCTTCCATCACAGATCATATTTCAGACATGTCTGCAAGCTCCAATCCTGCAAAAATGTAAGCACTTGCATAATTTCATTCCCATGAGTAAAGTTCCATATGTGCCTCAGTATTTGCAGGATGACAGCCGTGCTATGACATTCCACTGTCTTCTGCACTCATGCCTAGTGCCAACGTAACAAAACAGGGCACATGTTCAAAGCACATTTCCAAAGTACAGTACAGAGTACCCTTATAACTCAATCAAATCCAAATGGCCTTTCACTGGACCACCACAAGGCAAATTTACCACCTAGGGACTCTGCCTCTGCCAAATTTCAGGTGTAAACCATTTCCCAAGCAGTTAAAAAAGGTGCATAACGGCAAAGGTGCAAGTTTTCAGCGTGAAAGGTGAAATATGACAAAGTTATGAGCTTCTGAAAATGACTCTTTAGAATGGAAATTCTTGTGCAACCTTAGCTCTAGGAGTGTGTATATGACATGCCTATAATAATGTATTAAAGAAGGCAGGCAGTGAAAGCACAGTTTCTGTCCATTTGCCAAAATGATAACATAACCCTATTTTCTCCATATAAATTAAATGAATGAATTGTAATGATTTTATAATAAATGGAAATAAATCAAATAATTCCAAAGCAGCATCTGAACCAATCAGATCTTGTCATGCTCATTGTTCATTAGGTGCAGCATTGCCTCAGTCATGGCATGAGTGCGGCCAGGCCTCTGCTTTCACTCACAGAGAGATCAGCTCAGGTCAATACCACCCACATCAGTGCGATGACTCGGAATGAACCCTTTTGTAATTGCAGGCACAGTTTGACCCAGAGTGAGGCAGACACTTCTCCAGACACTTCTCTCTTCACTGCACATGCACTATGCACAGAGCACATAGAGCCTGCTGAACATGCTGATGGATTCCATATTGACACCCTAGTAATCACAAATAGGTGTGGCCCAAAGTCAAGCTCAGATCCCCAGGACCCTGCTCATTCATTGCAGAGCCCTGCCTCACTTAGGGTGATATTCACCACAGCCAGAGGGCCAGTACAAACGGTTGCTCCACATATGTTGTGAGCATCTGGGTTGGGCATGTGGAAGAGGTGGGGAGCCCTTGTGAAAGAGCTCTACACAGGCTGGGGAACTCGCATCCTGGGGGAGAGGGAGGATGCTGCTGCTGCATCTGCTCCCAGAGTTCCTTTGTGCCTAAGTCTTTATTTATATCCACTTCACAAGTATTTTTAAGCATCCTCTTCTCAACGGTGACTTTCTCAGTTGCCTTGAAATGGGTAGGGGAGGAAACATTCTCGTACCTGCTGAGAGCTGGAGAACAAGAGCATTTGTATTTGGGGAGCTGAAGATCAGCCCTACAATGCAGTCCTGTTGGCAGCCTGAACTGGGAGAGACTGACCTTTGCCAGGACAACGAAACTGGACCAATCCACAGCACTTCACCAGCAGCATCATGGGACGAACAACATCAACACTTCAGAGCATCTATCATGAACCAGACGCCATGAAGCATTGTGTTAAGAAGGGTGTGTGGCAGTGTGGTAGTGAGTGTGTTTGTATGGCTGGACAATAAAGTGGTTTGGGGTGGGCTGTGTCTGTTACTTGCGATTGCTGTGTGTGGTTAATAGGTGGAATAGATTTGGGGTGATGCATAGTTACAATTTAGATATGAAGATGGGGTGGCTAGGGATTTTGTGTGTCTGTGTGTGTGCATGTGAGCTGTTTGTGGTGGTGCAAGTATCTGTGTGCGTGCACATGTGTGTGCATGTGCATTTTGGCAGTTGTGTCAGGGTTAAGGTGTGTGTGCGTGTGTGTTTTTTGGCAGTTGTGCCAGGGATGGTGTGTGTGTGTGTGCATGTGCATGTGAGTGCTGTCTGGCAGTTGTGTCAGGGTTGGGGGGATGTGCATGTGTGCTGTCTGGCAGTCGTATCATAGATGGTGTGTGTTTGTGTGCATGTGTGCACTGTTTGACAATTGTGTTAGGGTTGACTGGGTGTGGTGTTTGGCCATTGTCAGGGTTGGTGTTTGTGTGTGCGTGTGCACTTTTTTGCACTTGAGTCAGGAATAGGTGTGTGTGTGCTATTTGGCAGTTGTGTCAGGGATGGGTGTGTGTGTGTGCTGTTTGGCAGTTGTGTCAGGATGGGTGGGTGTGTGCTGTTTGGCACTTGGGTCAGGGATGGGTGTGTGCATGTGCATCTGGGAGGAGAGGAAGCACCTTCCACTTTCCAGCCAGAGGACAGGCTGTGTAGTATCCGTACTAGCAGCAGGCAGGTGCATTGTGGAGTTGCAGCCACCGCAGGAAGTGTGGGGAGGGTGGAGTTCAAGGAGACATGGTCCCACCCCAAGCGGCCTGGTGCTCTGAGCAGCTACATCATTCCCCATGTCAAGTGGCCTGCTCCTAGGGGTGTGGCCATGACCTGCCCTGAGATGCCCAGTGGGACCTCACAGACAGCCCACATCCCCTGAGCACAAGCCCTGGGCCAGTCACAGTGTGTCGCCAGGTGTGGAGCCCCACAAGGTCAGGAGCCCTTGCGATGTCTGATAACAGGGGGACAGAGTGACAGGATCACAGTCCTCAGCCCCAGGAACCAGAAAGTGAAGTCCCCCTAGCGATGAAGGGGCAAGAGTCCCTGTAGTGGGGTAGTTGCCTCACTTTGGCAGAGGAGGGATTAAAGCAGGCTGGAAGGAACCTGTGCAGAACCCGGCCAATCAGAGAAGAGCAGAAAGGCAGCCAATCAGGGCCAGGCTGGGCCCTATATAAAGGCTGCAAAGCAGAGCAGACAGTAGTTTCTTTCTGACAAGCAAAGGAGAAGGACTGGTGCCCTGTAGACAGAGTGCCTATGCTAGACCAGTGCTGGGCAGGCTCAGGGGAGCAAAGAGAGAGCTCTGGGCCTGTTACCTGCCAGGAGGTGGCCCCTGATGAAAAGGGCCAAGAAGGTGGAAGGGCCAAGGGTAAGTGGCCCTGGGTATGCAGTGGGAGGCTGCTGCTAGAAGGTCCCTGGGTGTGGCTGATGGACTGTGCCTTGTCCCTGAGGCAAGGGATTAGACTTTAGGGTGGGTGGACACAAAGGCAGGTACAGACTGAGAACTACTGATACCCTCAGAAGGAGGGAGAGTAGAACAGGGGCAGAGCCAGAGTGCTGTGTCCAGAAGAGGATACTGCAAGCCAGGGAGCAATGTGGGTCCCAGACAGCACAGCATAGCAGGCAATGGGTGGGGCACCACCTGCAGAAGGCACTCCACAGCTGGAACTGTGCTACTTCCCAGAGCGACTGGCAGGAGGTGCCACGGTGGTGAGCACAACCTGTTACAGTCCCCAACTGTGTTCAGTGTTAGCAGCCCCAAATGTTCAAATATCCTGGGTCCGAGTCCCAGAATAATTAGAACTAATCAATGTTGGGTCTCTTTGCCTTCTGGTTTGGAGCTGTTGAGGTCACATTTTCAGGGTTTTTCCTGCAACCAAGAGGGCTAGAAACATGCTTTGATAAAAATTGAGGAAAGATTCTTGTGGTTAGATGTTTGGCTGCATGTGTGTGGATTTTTTTCTCATATAATCCCATGATTCCAGCAGCTGGCCTTCAAGGAAAACACCCCAAGAGTGTGACTTGTGATAAAACCCCAGTGTGGTGTCGTCCTAGCAATGCAAATAGCAGGGACTGATCAAAAACATGGACAGTTTTTGATGGTTTGTCAGTTAAAATCTCATAATTTTAAAGCCAATCTTGTGCTTTTTTTGTGGGGGGTGGGGGTTTCCAATGGTTTTAGAGCTCTTGGTGCTGGCAATCTTGCAGATACTCTTCCCACTGCATCCCTGAGACCTGCTACCTATATCTCAATAAGCAGATACCTATATCTCATGGGCTGGATGGATGCACTACAAGGTGGGTAGAAAGTTGGCTAGATTGTCGGGCTCAACGGGTAGTGATCAATAGCTCCATGTCTAGTTGGCAGCCGGTATCTAGCGGAGTGCCCCAAGGGTCGGTCCTAGGGCCGGTTTTGTTCAATATCTTCATTAATGATCTAGAGGATGGTGTGGATTGCACCCTCAGCAAGTTTTCAGATGACACTAAACTGGGAGGAGAGGTAGATATGCTGGAGGGTAGGGATAGGATACAGAGGGACCTAGACAAATTGGAGGATTGGGCCAAAAGAAATCTGATGAGGTTCAACAAGGACAAGTGCAGAGTCCTGCACTTAGGACAGAAGAATCCAATGCACCGCTACAGACTAGGGACCGAATGGCTAGGCAGCAGTTCTGCAAAGAAGGACCTAGGGGTGACAGTGGACGAGAAGCTGGATATGAGTCAACAGTGTGCCCTTGTTGCCAAGAAGGCCAATGGCATTTTGTGATGTATAAGTAGGGGCATGGCCAGCAGATCGAGGGACGTGATCATTCCCCTCGATTTGACACTGGTGAGGCCTCGTCTGGAGTACTGTGTCCAGTTTTGGGCCCCACACCACAAGAAGGATGTGGAAAAATTGGAAAACGTCCAGCGAAGGGCAACAAAAATGATTAGGGGTCTGGAACACATGACTTATGAGGAGAGGCTGAGGGAACTGGGATTGTTTAGTCTATGGAAGAGAAGAATGAGGGGGGATTTGAGAGCTGCTTTTAACTACCTGAAAGGTGGATCCAAAGAGGATGGATCTAGACTATTCTCAGTGATAGCAGATGACAGGACAAGGAGTAATGGTCTCAAGTTGCAGTGGGGGAGATTTAGGTTGGATATTAGGAAAACCTTTTTCACTAGGAGGGTGGTGAAACACTGGAATGCGTTGCCTAGGGAGGTGGTGGAATCCCCTTCCTTATAAGTTTTTAAGGTCAGGCTTGACAAAGCCCTGGCTGGGATGATTTAGTTGGGAATTGGTCCTGCTCTGGGCAGGGGGTTGGACTAGATGATCTCCAGATGTCCCTTCCAACTCTGATATTCTATGATTCAGACTGATGATACCTTCTGGCTCAGTTATTTTTAAAACACCCATGATGTCAGATGTTATGCACTGTTCTCCCAAACATACCCATATTGACTGCTTTATTATATGCCCATATATTTTGCCTAGAATGGATGCCAGACTAATTGGGTGGTAGTTTCCTGTTTTTTCCTGCCGAAAGATGGCTACCTTGTTTGCCATTTCCTAGTCAGTCAGGAGCCCTCCTGGCAGCCCAGGATATGTTACTGATTATTTCCTGAAGTTCTATTTCCTGTGCTTGGTCTTTTCAAACTTGCAGGTGGATTCCACCTGGATCTGCAGATTTATGACCCTGTTATGTTAATGACACTCCATTCTAAAATCTTGTTGTCAGACAATAATTTTATTTTAAAGAAATATTGTTAGGACTGAAATTTTTTAAGCCTGTTCTCAGTCCAGAAGTATTTTTGCTGTTAATTTGAAGAAAATCCAGTAAGCCAATTTCTCGGTGTCTGAGAAGCAAAAAGAGAGGCTATTTCTTTTGCTTCAAACAGAGTTTTCAGATGCTTCCTTGTGCTCAGATAGCTCACATGCCTGTACTGGGTTGTCATAGGGGTTTCTTTAATAGAGATTTCCCCAGGAGTAGAGTTATTGTCTATATTGTTATAGACATAGTTGTTAACATGTATTTGAAATAAATTACCAAAATAATTGGAACTGGTGTGATTATATATTGTGTTTTGACAAATAAAATACGCAGAATGTTAACATATTGTGCACTGAATTTTTAGTTTTTTGGTGCAGAATTCCCCCAGGAGTAAATATTATTAGTTTCCTGCAGTGTCTCACATCTTTGATAAGGTTAACTGACTACAGTTGCATACATAATAAAAGGCAATTAAGATATGAAAGGGAATTAGCATCTACAAGCTAATCTGTTTGTTAAACTTCTAACAGGATATAGGTAAACACAGATAAATACACTGAGCATCTAGTCTTGACTTCTATTATTACAAATGAATGGGTTAATGATTGCTGGTCTAGTACATCTCTTGTCTGCTTCAGCTCACCCCTTCATACAGTATCTTTTGTGTCCACGAGAATAGCTACAGCAGTATTCACCCTGCACATATCTGAAGTGTGCTGAAATCTGTAGGGAAAGTGATTACTGAGCAGACTTTCTGTACAATTTTCAACTGTTTCACTGCAGCCATGATTCGAGGACTCTTCCTTATACAGGGTAACTTAAAAGTATCTGCCTGCCTGGAAGATCCTGTTTCTCTGCACCTCCCCACCAGAGCCCACCCATGGGGTGGCACCCTGACCCAGACAACCCACCCCCTGCCAAAGCCCAGCTGCAGGGCCAGACACCCACATCCTCTCCCTCCAGAGCCCAGCCATGCCGCCCACCCCAGCACAGACACCTACACCCCTCTCCCCCAAAGCCCAGGGATCTAGAGAGAGAAACAGCCTGAGGCTGGGTCCTGGGTTGGTACGGAATTTCCTGCACACAGCTTCCTTCCTTCAGGGCATGACGGGAACTGCAGCTGCCCAGCACCCTCTCACCCTTCTAGTAGGAAGACAGCCTTAAACATAAACCCTTGGATTAGAGGCCTGGTATAAGGCCTGATGCCTAAACTAAAGTAGTGGTCAAAGCTTTGCTGCTATAAAGGAAAGTTAAGTTGTGAGCAAAAGGCAGGGCCTGCTCACAGAATCTGGCAAGAACAGGGCTGATATTGCAGAAACACACATTCCTAAGCACTGCTAGGCACAAGAACACACACGCAAACACACTCCAGAAGAATGGTACCAGGACACCCTGGTACCAGCATATTCCCCAAAGATAACAGGAACACACTGACCCATCTTAAAGATAAGATCAGGAAGACAGCATGATGGATAGAGATGTTTTGATCAAACCAACATGTACAAGGTAATGGGTGGCCCCCAGATATGTCAAAGGGTGGCACTCAGATACATCAGGGGGGCAATATATAACTTTTTTGTAGCGATCTGCTGTGCCAGCTGTCTGTGCAGAGCTGGGACAGCAAGCTGAAAGAACACACACACTCAGCCAAACATCTAACCACACCCCTCACCCTCTTCCTGGCAGTGTCCTGTATTTGCGAGCTAGGCTCTGCCATGTCCTGCAGCCCCTAATAGTGGTCCACAGCTCTGCAGCACCAGTTCTGCAGGGAAAAAGGGAGTTCTGCATAGAACATTAATTCTGTGCAAATTCTGCATTGCGCAGTGGCACAGAATTCCACCAGGAGTAATTATCTACATTTTCTTCATCTTAACTATCTCTGTTATAATGAATGACTTGCTGTTGTTTTATAGTGTAACTAGATTACCTGTGTATGTATAGGAAATAGAAGATTAACTTCAACGCAAAGATCCACATGCTATCTGCATTGCCTATTCTTCCTTTGAGGAAAGCCCTGCTGTGACAATTTCTGTGAGGAGGTTTGTCAGCCTGCTAGAGAGCTATAAAAGTGAAACCTTGGCCCTAATCCTTTCATCTCTAGACTGCTGAACTTTCAACAGAGAAATTTTAATCTGTGGAACTGAGATCTTCCAAATAGTTATTTGGAATACCCTGGAAAATACATGGAAAGGCTCTATCAGACTTTATATCTAAGCTGCATTGGAATTCTAACCTTTTGGGATAATTCCAGAGACAGTTTTAGAAGCCAGCACATATAACATCACTGCTATGATCCTGATATATGAACGCTGAAAATCACTTATATGTATATGATTCCTCAACCATTCAACAACTCTCTTCTTTTCTTTTATTAATAAATTTTTAGTTAGTTTACTAAGGATGAGCTGACAGCATGATATTTGGGTAAAATCTGAATTATATATTGACCTGAGGGTAAGTGTCTGATCCTTTTGGCATTGGTAGAACTTTAAGTGTGGTGAACAGGGTTTTCAGTAACCTATATTAGACCTGTTTGCCTAGATGGGAGCCAAGGGCTGGACTGTCTACAAGCAACTGTTTGGCTTCTTTTTGACCAGTGTGGTGCTACAGACGTTCTTTTGTTACTGGCTTGGTGAATCTAATTATAGAATAAATGGCCAGTTTGGGGGATTGTCTGCCCTATTTCTTCCGGTCTCCCCTGTGTGGCATTCTCAGTGTGGCTCATCCAGGCACCCCAACTCACATAATGTAGGAACAAATGTGCAGGATGAAATAATATATTACAACCAACAGCTCTCAACTGCATGCCCATTCCTTACACAACAGACTCTGTACACAACAGACCACGGTGCTGTGTTGAGGAGTGTGCGCCAGGTAGGGAGGTACTTGTTTTACTGGCCAGTCCACTGTGCAATTCAAGTCTCCTTGGCGCAGGTGGGAGAGCAGATAATTAGTCTTATAAATTAGTAAATACAGCAAGTTCTGGAAATATGTTGCGACAGTTCTCTCTTCTTGAATCCTGCCTTTGCTGTAGCTCTGCCTTTCTGCTTCATACATAGTCAGAGTTCTGGAAATCATTATGGGTGAAATCCTGGTTCCACTAAAGTCAATGGAATTTCACCCTTTATTTTAATAAGACCAAGATTTCATCTTATGAGTAGAATGGCTCAAGCTGGCTAGGGGCACTGCTGCATTAGCATGCTACCTCTGTACCAAGAGTGAATGATCCTTTCTAGAATATAATAATTCATCCAGTAGTCATTGGCATAAGCACCAATGCAAGGACCATAAACAATCCACAGGTTTGGCTTCGTGTTGCCTGGGCTGATTTACAGAGAGGCACCTTTCAGAACACACAAGAACACTAACTTATTTCATTTGCATTCTTCTTTGATGCACATTTATGATGATCACTAAAAGGCCATTTTATTTAAAAAAACATCCTGACTAAAAGGCAAGTAAAAGCAGCAGCAGCAAATAAATAAATACAAATAAAAATAATATATAACAAATGATAAAAAGGGGCAGTTGATAGCAATAACTATACATTAGAAGTTATGAAATGCAGGCAATTTATAAGGGAAGCTAAGGGTATTGTTGAAAAATCTATGACCAGTAGACTAAGGAAAATAAGAAGGATTTTTTAAAAATATATCATGAACAAAAGAAATCCTAGTAATGATATAGGTCTAGATAAGGATGCTAAAATTGTCTATAATGATGCAGAAAAGGCAGACATGTTCAAGAAATATTTCTTTTCTGTGTTTGAGAAGAAACTTGATGATAAATTTACAGCTGATAGTGATAATCAAATACGTTTGATTCCAAAGGTATCTACACAGGATGTTAAACAGCAACTGCTAAATGTAAATTTTTTTAAAAATGTGTAGGACCAGATAACTTGCATCCAAGAATATTAAAAGAATTGGCTGAGGAGGGCTGGAGTAAAGCCAGCATTGTTCCAATACACCATGGTCACACATAGGTGGCTGGTGAAAACATTATTGGGCGGGGCTGAGCCTGACTCCCCCTTCTGGCCTTTTGGATCCCCCGGCTCACAGATTTGCAGGAGCCATCCAAGATGCCACTTGACACACCCCACCTCAGCCAGCAGGCATTCAGATCTGAAGAGCCTAGGAAATGCCAAAGAAATGGTGAAAGTGTCTGGGAGAGAGTTCATCATACCTGCTAGGCACCTGCCATGCTACTGGCAGGGGAGATTGTTAGCACTTGTAGGGGCCCTGGGGAGATGCTGGGCAGATTTAGCAAACATTCCCTCTTGTTCAGACTCCTAGGCACCAGCAACCGAAATGCATTCTGCAGTACAAAGCCCTAAACAGCGATTTATTTGACAAAGATGACTGGGTATGCAAGCAACTGATTAGAAGGAGCTGTATGCTACCTGGCTGGGGAGGAGGAGGAGACTTGAATTCTACTTTAAGAATTGCTGCCCCAGCTGGATTTCTAGAATCAAAGGGCTGCGGCTCTTTGTGAGGAAGAAGACCATGCCTTAGCGCCTTCTCTTTGGCTGGGGCACAGTTTGCTAAGGAGCAGGTCCTAAAGCTGCTGTCAGCTGGTTTCCTATAGGCACTGGTCTGTTCTTGCAAGTTCTACTGCATCAAGGCCTCTGCTCAGTCACATTCCTCGAAGTCTACACATACTAGTTGTACAGAGACATCAGTGACCCACTCCCTAGGCCCACATGGGGCTTAGCACATTCTGAGCAATCTGAGGCTGTCTCCTTCTACCTCTCTTTTTCTTGAAAAAATTAGTAAAGTACAAAAAACTTCCTCAGTGCAAGGTTGAGATTGAAATGTAAAATCCAAAGTAATTGGTGACTTGACCTGCTGGGGTACAGCACAAATGGGCAACACCTAGCACATCTGGGGGACGTACAGCTCAGAAATAATCAAACAATACCATTTCCATTTACCTACTAAGTGATGAAATGCAAACCTGGCCTAGCCACCAGCTCTTAGCCAAGCACAGCTCTTAAAATTGTCCCACTGTCCCATAGCGCGTTGGCCATGACCCTGATGGACTTTGTTCCATTGTCAGCACCCAATTGGGCAAGCATGTCCTGGAAGTGTCAGCTGGATTTGGCAGAAGCCTGCTGCAGTGCCAGTGGAAATGTACTGGGTTGTACAGTGGCCATTCATAAGGCCTTTCATGGGCAACGTTTAAAACTTAACCCCTTTGTTCCTCTTCATGTCATTCAGCCAAAATGAAGCACCCAGCCTTCCCACTGGGAGGCACAAGGAGGCAGCAGCCTTAGCAGCTTCACCCTCCCTCAGAGAAGGCAGTTGTCACTGGCAACTGCTTTCATAGAATCATAGAATCTCAGGGTTGGAAGGGACCTCAGGAGGTCATCTAGTCCAACCCCCTGCTTTCTCTTTTCCCACCAGGGAGAAGACAGACATGAATGCAAATGTAACCCACACACCTCCTGGGTGTGGTGTTCTGTCCCATCTAGAGGCACCGAGACCACTAGAGAGAAAGAGATTAATGAGTCTGCTCTAGAGCCTTAGCTAACAGCCATATGGCTTTTCGTTCATGCAATAGAGCGGTGGTGGGCAACCGCAGCTCCCATTGGCTAGGAATGGTGAACCGCGGCCACTGGGAGCTGCGGGCAGCCATTCCTGCCGACGGTCAATATAAACAAACTGTCTCATGGCCTGCCAGCAGATTACCCTAATGGGCCACATGCAGCCCATGGGCCGCAGGTTGCCCACCACTGCAGTAGACACTCATGCACTAAGCTTCAGAGGTCCAGGTTCGATCCTGCCCGCCAAAGACTGGGGTCTGTCGGTGTTACAAGTGGGGGCTCGTCCAGGATTTCAACTGGGAAGTCTCTAAAGCTCGGGAAGTGCTTCCTCAGCTAGGGGAAGTATGTAACCCACTCACCTTCTGGGACCTCTGGACCATATGGCTTTTAGCTCTGCTGTAGAGCAGATTAATTAATCTCTCTCTAAGTGGTCTTGGTACCACTAGAGGGGACAGAACACCACACCCAGAAAGTGTGTGGGTTACACAAGTGGCTGGCCAGGGGGAGCTGTGTGCTGTCAGCAGTACCGGGTTTACCATGGCATCACTGGCACCATGGTGCCGTGCCCAGCCTCCAAAGGGTCCCCGGACCACTCTTCTCCACCCACCGCTCTCGCCTGTGGGGGCAGAAGCTTGGTCCTGCTGGCTCCTGGGACTCCTGCTGCAGGGCAGACTCCATCCGCACCCACTGACAGCCAAGCTCCCCCTCCCCCGCCTCTTCCCGCAAGCGTGCCGCGTTCCTGCCCTTCTCCCTCCCAGCGCTTCCCCAGCCGCCAAACAGCTGGGGAGGAGTGGGCCTGCAGTGCGCTCGAGGGAGGAGGTGGAGAAGAGGTGGGGGCTGGACCTTGGGGAAAGGGGTGGAATCAGGGCAGTGCGGAGCAAAGGCAGGGTGCCCGCACTCCCCCTACACATACCCCCTCCAGCTCCCTGCCGTGAGCCGCTCAGCAAAGTGGTCCCCAGGAGGCTCCAGAGGGGCTGCACTAACTAGTTTTGTAGGTTGTGCTATCAGACTGGACATTGAAGAAAGCCAGCTGCCCACAGGGGAGGAGCATTGTGCACTGTCATTACGTAGCTGCCTGTTGGGTTGTGAACACATCTGCCGGGGCATCCAGCAGGAGCTGTGAGCAGGACATGTAAGCAAAAGGCCCACAGTTTTGTGTTCCTCCATGTAAAGACTCCAATAAGCCATGAAGCTCCTGGTTGTCACTAAGTGGCCCTGATTGTACCCTGCTGCAGCAAACAGGCATCTGTTGTCCTAGGGGTCCTTGGGATCCATAGCAAAGGGCCACCCCAACTCCATGCAGCTCTATTGTCTCCCTGCAGAGGCAGCATCCCTGGAGAGGACCCAGGCTTGCAAGGGCTGAAGTCTGGCCCTGCTTACAGCCATGATTGATTGGGGAATGAGCAAAGGTGAGAAGCTAGCCTCTCCACCCCCACATCAAGCCCTGGTTGGCTAGAGTTCGCAGGAAATCCCACCTTGGCTGCCAGCTGTCATCTGATTGGAGGGTGGGATTGGCATTTTGAGATGGGATTGTCACAGCTGGCATGTGCTTCTGCATCAGCCAGTGCTCAAGAGCAGGGGAAGAGGGGCAGGCACTGGGTGCACATTTGCTGACAGTGCTGAGTGTTTGTGGCTGATAGCAACACTGCAGTGGCCCCAGGGTGAATCCCAGGGACTGTAGCAGATGTCTGGACACCAAGGCCAGGGGTGGGAGTTTGCAACTGCCTACCAGCAAGGGGAGCCTGCACCCCAACTGTGTTAACTCCCCACTGTATTTTCACTCAGGGGGCTGGGGACTGGGCTTCCAGGGACATGCTGCTATCTGCAAGGGACTGTCCCTTGGGGGCACGCTGCTGGGAATGGGGCCTTTGAGGCATGTTGCTTGCTGGGGGGTTGAAGCCTCAGGGACACGCTGCTGGCTGAGAGGGATGGGGCCTCAGAGGCACAGTGCTGGCTGGGGCACGGGCCTCATGGGCACATTGCTGGCTGAGGGGGATGAGGCCTTGGGAACATGTTGCTGGCTGGCGGGGATGGGGCCTCAGGGGCACGTTGCTGGCTGAGGGGGATGGGGCCTAGGGTTGGCAATTTTGGTTGGATGTATTCTTTGAGGTTTCATCACATGACATAATCATTAATTAAAAATTAATCTTTAATTCCCTGGAAACTCCAGGACAATCCTGGAGGGTTGGCAACGCTAATGGGACCTGGAGGTATGCTGCTGGATGAGGGGGATGGGGTCTTGGGGGCACACTGCTGGCTGGGGGGGATGGGACCTCATGGGCCTGTTGCTGGCTGGGGGGGGATGTTCCCTCCAGGGTATATTGCTGGCTAGGGTCGATGGGATTCACTGCTACCTGGGGGGAGGCCTTGGTGCTGGCTGTGGGGGAATGTTGCTTCTGGGGTATATTTCTGGCTGAGGGGGATGAGGCCTTGGGGACATGTTGCTGGCTGGGGGGATGGTCATTCTGGGGCACCTTGCTGGCTGGGGAGATTTGCCACCCTGTAGTTTTGTTTTGTTTGCACTTTTCAGTAAGTGAGAGCTGTGTATGGGGGAGCTTGGCTGACAGTTTGCCGTGGACTCTGTAGCCTGGCCACCTGGCCAGTCCCACTACTGAACACCTCCCCAGTCTGTGTTTGCTAACTGTTCTGCTATCTGTTTGTAGAGGCACTGACCCTGCTGTGAGCTGCGGCTCCTGGAAAGCAGCAACCCAGCAGTGTTCACCTTCAGCTGCTGGCTGCCTGTTAGCCTCCACCTTTCCCCCCACCCCTTGCACTTCCACTTCACACTTACTGGAGCAGTTAGAAAGGACTAAGTAAATCCTCATTAAGGTGCTAATGACAAAACTACACAGCATGCCCCAGAGCAGACACCCGACCACTAGAGCCCTGCAAATCTATGGATATCTGGTTTATAGCTGTGGCTATGCACATCTGCAGATATTTCAGTGGTTTGAGCAACGCTTAAACCCAGGGTTGTGAGTTCAATCCTTGAGGGGGCCATTTAGGGATCTGGGGCAAAAATTGGGGATTGGTCCTGCTTTGAGCAGAGGGTTGGACTAGATGACCTCCTTAGGTCCCTTCCAACCCTGAGATTCTATTAAACCGTTTTTGTGGATCACTAATCGGATACAAATTTTGTATCTGCGCAGGGTTCTACCTACCACATACAGAAACATGCTAACACGTGCACCAAACAAGGTCAATCAAGACTCACACTGCACCTCCCAAAATAATATACACCTAGGAGAAATACACACTAAGGCACGCTGGAAATTGGTAAATCATGATTGGACATTTTTTCTAAAAGATCTGTCTAGTTCAAACAGGAATGATTTGGGGGAAGTCTCTGGCCTGTTTATACAGGGGGTCAGACTAGATGATCACACTGTTCCCTTTTGGTCTTAAAATGTATGACTCTATGGATCAACAAACCAGCCAGAAAACAGCACAAAGCCACGCAATCACAGCATATAGGAACACACAGGTACACGGACACACATCATCCACATACCACACACATCTCACAGTAATAAAACTAATCCCAGCGCACAACCCAAAATCACCAGGAGTCATTTTCAGACAAGTCAGAGACCCCTGGCACAGCACAACCATATTACGGCAGCTCCTCAATTGTTGGAACCAACCTTCCATCTCTCATTTTCATCTCAGCTTCCCAAAGCCTTCCTGTGCCCCCACCCTCGGACTGCACAGAGAGAATCGCAACTGCTCTTAGGTTGACAAGTGAGGCCAGGAGAGAACAATTGTTTCTGATTCTTAACAAACCCATTTAATTCTCACCAGCAGGGTAATCTTTTAAAGCTGAATTACAAATGGTGTGGAAGGATGGCGCCCCCCTTGGAAAAGCTGAAATATTTATTTTCCATTCTCAAAGTGCTGGCCTGGCTGGCACAGGTGTTTGCTGTACTGATGAAGGCTTCATATCAGCAGCAGGGAGCTCATTAATTGTATTCCAAAGGGATTAATTATGGCATGAATAAAAGAGGCTTCTCTGGCATCTCCTGGCTTCTTCCACACAGCTAGAGTAGAGGGGGAGCACTGTGACTCAGCCGTCACTGCCATGTGCTTGGCAGAAAGAGGACAACAGCAGCAGCTACTCTTGACTTGGCCTGCAGTGTCACTGCTGCTCAGGCACTGCAGAGGGGCACCCTGAGAAGGTGACATGGTAGCTCATGGGAGGCTTTTAAACCTGGCTCTTAGCTGTGTGCTACACTGTGCCCCTTTTCAAGGCCTTTGATTAAGGACCCCCTCGCCTCTTGTTTGGAATAAAGACAAAGTCACATTCAGATAGAGGGTAGATGGAAGCAAAAGTGTCCAGCATCTGGACACCTCAGAGGTGGAAAGATTCTTCTGGCTTTCTGTCCATGTGGTAGGCTCCCTTGTCACGTAGTTCTTGGCTAGCATCCCTTCCACAAAGCTCCATCTGCGCCTCTGCTGCCATGCAGATGGCCATTGTATAATTGAAAGAGGGCAGCCATTATCAAAGGACACCTACTCTCTTCTGCATGGCATCACTGGGGCCTGAACAATTCTCAGTCCTAGTAAAAGGATGGCTCAGCACAGATTAGGGCTGGGGACCGAAGGGATGGGGAGTCCCAAGCTGTTTGTGCTCCTGATTCAAAGACCAGGACAATAAACAACGGTTTCTAGGAAAACAAAAGCAGTAGCTCCCATATGGCTCCAACTGTTGCAATGCTGGGCCCCTGGGTGTGAAAATGAGCCACAGACAGCTGCCATCACTGTTTTCTGTCATTCTGCCAGGCCAGAGGCAGAACAAGTACAGATCCTTAGCACAGCCTCCAATTCCCTGTCACCTGGAGAGGCAGGCAGGAGGGATGAGCTGTTCCCATTTGACCTGAGTGAGCCCAGCTGAGAAAAGCAGCCATGAGCTGGGATGGAGGATTCAGACATCTGGACATGTCAGCAGTGGAGCTGCTTGGAGGTATTTAGGGCTTCAGGCTTTCT
Source organism: Natator depressus (assembly GCF_965152275.1). Taxonomy (NCBI): domain Eukaryota; kingdom Metazoa; phylum Chordata; order Testudines; family Cheloniidae; genus Natator; species Natator depressus. Next base: position 39,648,397 of record NC_134241.1, on the reverse strand, counting down.
GCTGTTTCTAAGTTGCAGACTTCCAGTTCTGAAGAGAGGGGGAGGCAGGGCACTTTCTTCTCTGATCCAGTCCCACCATGCCGCAGAACAGGGGCATGCTCTGAAAGGGGCAAACCTGCATTCTAAAGCAGGGTAAACCAACTCTCTCCCATCCATAGTCCAAGAGCCTTCCAGAAACAAAACCCCCTTCCCTCCTAATCAGTTCCTGACTGATCATCCCAAAAGGGACAGGGTTTTAGCACAAGCTACTTGGGCTGAAGCAATGGCAGATGATAGTTTTGGATGTAGTGTTTTCACCAGGAATTGAAACTAGGGGGGTGTTCAAATATACAGGAAGGGTGTCGGCTGACGAGGGGTGAGACCATGAGGGCAAAGGTGGGCTGTATGGCACAATAGTAAAAACTGAAAAATGTTTTATGACCATTTTATTAGATTTAACTCATGTTTTAAAATCATCACACAAATTAAAGTTGGCTACTCAAGCCTATTATGAAGCACTACATCTACATCCTTCTTGGTTTCTTGTAATTTTGCACAACTCTGTTAATGAACTTCTCAAATGCAGTACATTCATCTTTGGTGGCTTCTCATGGGTCCATACTTCCAGTCCTTCATTATATGCTAATGATCAGGCAGAAGGTGACTCCTTTCAGAACACAAAATTCTATTCAATGAGGGAAAAGAATACTCAACTATAGCTGTTGTGACTGGGAGTAGCAAGAGATGAATTCCTACATCTTTCATCCCAGGAAACATAGCACAAAAAATTGGGTCGAACCACTAGTGATGATAAAGAAGAAGTTTAAGTCAAATCTTTATTCGTTCATCATATGATATTCCACTCTGTGTTCAAATTTTCTATTCTGTCCTGATCACTTGCAGCCGCATTGCTGGTAGTTCCTCACTCCACTCAACTATCCGGTGTTTTATATGACAACCATCTGTAAAAGCTATGTAGAGGTTGAGTAGAATCCAGAAGTCGATGTTGTAGATTTGTTAGATTCAAGTCTGTGTACTTTTTCAGCTGACTTAACAAACACTTATTGTCCTCTTCACTTAAGGAGTCAATAAAAGTGCCTTAATTAGTCAACTTCTGAACTGAAGTCTGCTTCTTCCAGTATGTTTTCAATGTATATCTCTCTGATTGATCCAAGTGTAGCTTCTATTGCAGGACAAAGATCTACTACTATTGTAGCAGATGCCTGGATGGCATTGTTTAATGACCCAAGTGGTTTCAACAGTAGACTTACAAGAGAGAGAATGATAGGTTTCAGAGTAGCAGCCGTGTTAGTCTGTATCCACAAAAAGAAAAGGAGTACTTGTGGCACCCTAGAGACTAACAAATTTATTTGAGCATAAGCTTTCGTGAGCTACACGTGTAGCTCACGAAAGCTTATGCTCAAATAAATTTGTTAGTCTCTAAGGTGCCACAAGTACTCCTTTTCTTTTTTAAAAGAGAGAATGGCACTAATCTTCTCTGAACGTAGTAGCAAAAGTAGTCCACTAGCCTCACTACTTAGATCCATCCCATCTTGGTAGATACTTTCCAAAGCCAGTAATAGCCAGTTGGGGGGAGGGATAGCTCAGTGGTTTGAGTATTGGCCTGCTAAACCCAGGGTTTGTTAGTTCAATCCTTGAGGGGGCCATTTAGGGATCTGGAGCAACTATGGGGGATTAGTCCTGCTTTGAGCAAGGGGTTGGACTAGATGACCTCCTGAGGTCCCTTCCAACCCTGATATTCTATGATTCTATGATAACAGTTGCAGTAATTTTAAGACAACAGCCAAGGATCACTCATGAGAAAGCCAGTGGGTTTTCCCAGGTTGGACTCATTTGAACTTCAGTCCCAGTGTCTTTTCTATTTTTTTCCAAGACATTCAGTCCTTTTGGACGCTTGCTGAAAAAAAAAGAGTATAATGAAGACATTAAATTTATGGTTTTTTAAATGTCTTTTGAAGATTCTGCAGCTCGCACTTGTGCTAGTTGGAGTAGATGGCCTCTGCAGTGAGTATAGGAGAGATTAGCGTTACACTTTTCTCTGAACAAAGCTTGTACTCCACTATGTCTTCCAGAGAAGTTTGCAACTCCATCAAATACACAAGTAGCCATCTGTTTGGGGTTCAATTTACAAGCATTTAACTCTTCTAAAATGTAGGTTGTCACAGATGCAGGCAATGTGTCTTCTTTAACCTGAACATCTAGAAAGGCATCTACTGGCCTACCACTGACATCAAAATAATGTACGCAATGATTTAATACTTGATGCCCATTTGCATTGGTGCATTCATCGGTCATGTATGCACATTTTCTGAATGCAGTGAGAGAGTTCATCTCTTTTTCAACTGCTGAGTCTTTCACTATTGCATTGCATGCTTCTAACCAGTCACCTGAGTGTTTTGCAGAAAGATAGTGAGCATTTGGTTGGAACCAGTGTCCAACTTCAGGATTAACAAGTGACAATGCGCTTAACATTGGCTTCCAGTTTGTAGTGTGTGGTATCTCTTGTTTAAATAGAAAGTATGATGTGACAGCCATGTTTGTTCGTATAAACTGTGTTGTGTCTCCAGAATTCTTAACAGCCTCATTAAGCACTTCTAAAAGTGACTGATTTATAAGACTTTCTACATGTTGATGCAGTCCAGAGGCTTGGTGTTTTCCAGCCTTTTCATGTAGGTTGTCAGCATTGGCTTTGCTGATTGGTCTGGCAAACCAAGCTCCTCCACCTTTACTATATAAATCCACAATATGCCCACATCTTGAATACTGGGTGCAGTTCTGGTCACCCCATCTCAAAAAAGATACATCGGAGTTGGAAAAGGTACTGAAAAAGGCAACTAAAATTATTAGGGGTATGGAACAGCTTCCATATGAGGAAAGATTAATAAGACTGGGACTTTTCAGCTTGGAAAAGAGACAACTAAGAGGGGTTACGATAGAGGTCTATAAAATCTTGACTGATGTGGAAAAAGTGCATAAAGGAAGTGTTATTTACTCCTTCACATAACACAAGAACTAGGGGGTCACTCAATGAAATTAATAGACAGCAGGTTTAAAACAACCAAAAGGAAGTACTTCTTCACACAACACATAGTCAACCTGTGGAACTTTTGCCAGGGGATGTTGTGAAGGCCAAAATTATAACAGGCTTAAAAAAAGAACTAAATAAGTTCATGGAAAATAGGTCCATCAATGGTATTAGCAGGAGGGGCTACGATGTAACACCATGCTCTGAGTGTTTGCCAGAAGCTGGGAGTGGATTACAGGGGATGGATCACTCAATAATTGCCCTGTTCTGTTCATTCCCTTTGAAGCAGCTGGCATTAGCCACTGACAGAAGACGGGACACTGGGCTAGATGGACGATTGGTCTGACCCAGTATGGCCGTTCTTATGTTCTTATGCAAAAAGATGATAAAAATGTTTCGTACAGAAACTCCCTGTAGTCAGGCGGTGTGGCTTCCCGCCACCCCGGAGAGGGACGAGCCCATCTGGGTGCCGGAGTGGGTGGAGGTAGGGAGCTCTGAGCCCACCCCTCAGAGGGTCAGGCGGCGAACCGGAAGTATAAAAGCTCACCCTCAGAGCTGACTGGGGGCCCAGCCGGCAGGAAGGCCAGATGCCTCCAGCCTGGCCTGCGACTGGGAAGCCCCAGTGGCCCAAGGTGCACACCAGGACTGGCCGGACCTGCCCTGCGGCCGCTACCCGGAGGAGTTGCCGGACCTGCCCTGCGGCCACTACCCAGAGGAGTTGCCGGACCTGCCCTGCAGCCGCTACCCGGAGGAGTTGCCGGGCCTGCCGCTTGCCCGCTACCCTGAAGAACCCATGGTGCTGGATGCCCCGGAGGACACCACCTGGACCCAGGTACCCCAAGAGGGGGAATCAGGAAGTAGCCTGGGGGCAGCCCACTGTAGTCTGGCTGAGGCACTACCAGAGCCTATGCCAGTGTGTCGCGGCCAGGGGCCCCACTGACACAGCAGCGGGTCTTCTGCTGCTGCTAGGGCCCCGGACTGGGACACAGTGGAGTGGGAGGGCCTGCGTCCACCCTGCCACCCAACCGTGGGTGGCAGTCTCCCGCTCTTCCAGGTCCTTTAGAGGCCTGGGCCTGCTAACATTGAACTGTTTGCTCAGCCCCTGCCTGAGGGCCGGAGCTACTGACTTGGTTGCCTCGCCCTGACGCAGGGCCTGGGCCTATTTCTATATACTTTTTGCTACTGCTCAGCCCCTGCCAGAGGGCCTGAGCACCTGACTTAGTTGCCCTGCCCTGCCCTAGGGCCCGGGCTTACGGTGCTTGTTTCAGTTGCTGCAAGGGCCACTGAGGGAGACTCCCGGACTAATTCCCCCAAACATTATCTGCGTGTCGTAAGCTGGTATGGCTCCCCACCGCCCCAGAGAGGGTTGAGCCCCAGCTAGCCACTTTACACTCCCCAAAATAACCACTTCCTGAGATAGTGATAATGTGAGAGAACAATGTTGGCAAAGAATGCATTTAAAAATTTTGGCCTACTAGGAAATGTATATTTATATAAGTTTTCCAGTCACAAATCTGGCATTCTGGAGCAAAGTCACTAAAACATAGTCCAACAAACAAATGTTGCTTTAACATACCCCTTCCTTCTCCCTCCACCGGACCCCACTCATAGTTGTCCTTGGTCAATGGAGACCCAGAGTTCAGAGGTACTTTCGCATAAGTTCATTCCCAACCTGGAGCAGATGGGGGAGGGAGAAGGCACCTTGCTCGTTCCTCCAGCTGCTTGCCACTCGCTCTAGCCGCTTACTCTGTTCACTGTTTGCAATGCCACTGTTCACTCCATCTGATGGCCCTGTACTGTCACCTTCTGCTGCCACTTGCCACTGTGACCTCTGTGAGTCAGTCTCTTGAGGTTCCACCGAGCTGTCCGTGATTTCATCTCTCACTGAGGGAGCCTCACTCCTAGTGCAGGCTGGGCAGGGTCTTCCACAGAAACACTGTCCCACAGCAGGTCTAAGCACCTAGATGTGATTATCAGGGATTTCCCCTCTAGTGGTCACTTAACAAAACAAAAAATGCTCAGTGAAGCCTAATCAGCTCTATCTTTAAACAGGGGGGAGGAGCAGGTCAAATAGTGCCTGTGACTCTTAGGCAGAGCCCACATTACCAAGCAAAACACCTGTCTCCCTGCCTTCTCTCTCTCTCCCCCCAGTGGGCTCTGCCATCCAAACCCCTTGCTAAGTGAGTGCAGTTCAGTGCTTAATTTGTAATGAAAGAAGTGCCGGGGCTCACGCAAGTTTTTTACTTTCACAGCTGATGTGGCAAGCCCAGAGGCCCCAGGGCTATGAACTACCAAGCTTAGATGTGCTGGGGCTCACACTTGACAAAAATTAAGCACTGAGGGTGACCTCCTCAATCAGGACAAGCTAAATACAGTCCTTCTACTCTTTACTGATACAAAAAGGATAACATTTCATTACCCCCGCATTCAATTTAACAGTTTTATTAAAAGCTAATTTTAAAAATTTATGATACACAGGTTGATAAACGAGGGTCTGTACATCTGGGTATGGTGCTTAGATTATCCACAAATACAAAGTTTGTTTAAAAATTCATAAGATACATACAGTACATAATCTGCAATAACCCAAATTTAGATAAATTTAACTATACAGTTTAGATATTAGAATCCAAATACTTGGGTACATAACTCATGAAAAGTTATACAGAGGGGTGGTTGTAGAAAGCAAATATAGGAATGACTGTAGATTTTCCTTCAGTAATTGAGCATTTAGGATGGGTTGTCCCTTAGAAGATATAATCCACCCAAGAAGTATTTCGGTTACTTTCCCATTTCACTTCTCATCAGCACTCCAGCTCATCTCTCCTGGTATTGCCTATGTCCAGTGATGTACTGGTAAGATTTTGGGTGGGTGTGCCCTGATGCATCCCAGATTGTCATCTAATGATGTTTTTAATTTTCTAGTTTTTAATACAGGGGTGGTACATGGTAGGTAGCTCTCCAGAGTCAGGGAGGGGAGCTGCACCTGCCTGGGAATCAGAGTGAGAAAATGCTCTTCTGAACCTACTCCTGGCTGTGTCGACCTTCCTGAAGGTGTGAGAGACTGAGTATAATGGAAGCAGGAAGCCTACAGAAGGAATGGTGGGTGCTGGGGTGCAGCAAGGAACCCATCCCACCACCTGCTGCAACATTAGATTGACTCCCCAGCCACTTGGCCCCCCATTCTTTAGGTGCTGCCCCGAAGACCTTACTTGGTCCCTCTCTGAGGATTGGGGCCAGGCAAGGCTGCCCCTGGGCTCTGCAAGAGACAGAGCTACTGACGTGATTTGCTCGGTGGAGCAGCAAAGGGATCTCTCGGGGCAGATGAAGCATGGTTCAGAGCTGTGGAGTAGCAGCAGGGACTAGGGTGACCAGGTGTCTGGTTTTCGACCGGAACACCCAGTCGAAAAAGGGAACCTGGCGGCTCCAGTCAGCACCCAGTGAACAGTCAGTGCTTGGGGTGGGGGCAGCGTGCAGAGCCCCGTGGTTCCCCACCTAGGAGCCAGATCTGCTGGCTGCTTCCGGGATGCAGCGCGGTGCCAGGACAGGTAAGGACTAGCCTGCCTTAGCACTGCAGCACCGCCAACCAAACTTTTAACGGCCCAGTCAGCAGTGCTGACCGGAGCCGCCAGAGTCCCATTTCAACCAGGTGTCCTGGTGGAAAACCGAACACTTGGTCACCCTAGTAGAAGAGGCAATACTGTCCTTTTCAAAGTCCTCTGGAGTCTTCCAGAAGGACCTATTGCTCTCTCCCTCAGCACCCATGCGGTACTCCCCTCCTGCTGCAGCATCTGCTGCAGCATTGCCTCCTGGTGGTAAGGACACTGCTGACGATGTCTTGGAGTGTCCACGCAATAACTTCAGCCACCATGTCACTCAGACTGGTTTTCAAGAGGGGTATGCCTGCCTGCGCCTCCCTGTTCCCTGAGAGGAAGGAAGCCATGCTGCTTTTGGATCAGGGATCTAGATATGTTGCCACTGAGTTTTGATCCTTCTCTCTGATAGCTTGGAGTTGATTTCCCAGAATTGCAGACAGCATGACTTCCACTAGAGGTTCCTTGGTCCTGTCACGCTGTATCTTGTGGTTTGGGTTCCTCTCCAGGCGGTACAGCAAGAAAATTCCATTTGCTTCTTTGGTCTTGATAGTGCAGTCTTGCCACACACAGATCCATTCAGAAAGCTGCTGCCAAGATCATTTTCCTACTTCATCTTTTTGACCCTCTCTTTACATCCCTCCTCTTGCTCCTTTCTCTGTCAAACTTGTCTTTATTTTCAAGGTTCTTCACAGCCAATCTGCACTCTATCTATCATCTCTCATAGACTATCATGAAGTTAATGCCTGCTGTCAGCTAGTGATGCCAGCCTTCATCACCCACTTTAACTTCCAAACAAGCATTTTTATGCTTTCTCACATGTCACCCTCACAAATGGGAGGAACTCCCTGTAAATAGCTGCAAAGCCACCTACTGTACTCCTTCAAATCCGTCCTTTAAAACTCTCCTTACTGTGACAGCTAGAAAAAACTTGGAAACAGGCTGCTGAGACCACTGTCTATCGAGATGACCAGTATTGCCTCACTGCTTCCTTGTACTCTACCATCTATCTGTTTCTAGCCATCATCTCTTGTCTTGAAGAATCATAGGACAGGAAGGGACTTGGAGGTCATCTAGTCCACTCCCCTGCACTCATGGCAGGACTAAGTATTATCTAGACCATCCCTCATAAGTGTTTGTCTAACCTGCTCTTAAAAATCTCCAATGATGGAGATTCCACAACCTCCCGAAGCAATTTATTTCAGTGCTTAATCACCCTAACAGTTAGGTTTCAGAGTAGCAGCCATGTTAGTCTGTATTTGCAAAAAGAAAAGGGGTACTTGTGGCACCTTAGACTAACAAATTTATCTGAGCATAAGCTTTCGTGAGCTACAGCTCACTTCATCAGATGCTCAAATAAATTTGTTAGTCTCTAAGGTGCCACAAGTACTCCTTTTCTTTTTCCTAACAGTTAGGAAGTTTTTCCTAATGTCCAACCTAAACCTCCCTTGTTGCAGTTTAAGCCCATTGCCTCTCATCCTATCCTCAGAGGTTAAGAACAACAATTTTTCTCCCTTTTCCTTGTCGTCACCCTGTTCTTATTATGCCTCTGGCGTTTAGGGCAGTGACGAAGCTCCTCCACTCTTGTCTGTTTCTGGCAAGTCTTTCAGTGGTTCCCCAGCTGTGCCCCAAAATTTTCAGCTAGGCTTCCACAGCTCTTCGACATGTTGTTTTCGGGCAGCCTCATTTTCACTTGCCTTCAGGTGTCCATCTTATTGCTACTTTGGTGATGGAATCAGTTTCCAGCTGAAGCACATGACCGATCCATATCCAACGCCTCCTGGCAATGATGGTGCTCAGATCCTCTGGCTGCACTGTGTCAATAAACCTTGGTTTGAGATTATTCTGGGCCAAAAGATACAGAGGATTTTTCTGAGGCAGGTTGTATGGAATGAAGTTAGGTCATGATGGGTGGTTGGGAGTAGGGGTGGAGCACTGCCAGCAGCCAGAAGTAACCAGCAGCCAGTGTCCTCCCTGTGACAGAGCCATATCCTCTTCCCCCCCGTGGTGTAACAGCAGTTCTCTGTAGCTGGATAGCATCCTCAGCCTTGGATGTCTTCATGTAGCGGAGCAATGACTTACTGGTGCGGCGCCTCCTGCTGGTCGTTTGGGAATTAGCTTGTCCAGCACTCAGAGCGCCTCCTAGTGGCCAGTGTCTTCCCTGCCTCAGGCCCCAGTGTCCCTCCTGGACCCCGGTGCCCTTTACCTTGGGGTTCTGCCCCAGCAGTACCCCCACATTCTGGGTGTCCCCTCCCAGGGGAACCCCCAGCTCTCTAGGCCCACCTTGCCTCAGTGGCCACTGCCAGTCGTCATCTAGTCCCCTCTCACTGGGGCAAACTGCAGTCGGTAATGGTCACTCATCAGCAAGGGGGTTGGACCAGCTGCCTCTGCCTATCCCTGGGCTACACCTCTGCAGCCCCAGTACCTCTTTAGGCCATGCACAAGGCCTTAGCCTGGGGAGTTGCCAGACTGGAGCTCCTCTTGCCCTTCCCCAGCACTGCTCTGCTTCAGGTACCCTATTCCCAGGCAGTGAGCATATCAGCTTAGAAGCATATCAGTTTAGGAAAAAAAAAAGTACAGTATATGATTTGTGTGCCCCTGTTCAACTATCCTAATACTATGCCATTAGTTATAGTGATCGGTATCAGATATCCCTCATGTGTTTCTAAGATGCAATCACTGGGGTTACTAAGCACTCAGTCAAATCAAAGCCAGTTTCTTCAGACCTGGTGCTGGTCAAAACTCAGAATTTCCATTTTGTGGGAAATTGACATTTCAAAATTTGTTCTCTCTGAATTGGCATGAAAATAAATATTTTTAAAATTTCCCCTGAAATATATTTGTTTTGAAAATTTAGTTTCAGAAAAAATTCTTTTTTTTTCATATTTATGACATGTAACTGGTACTAGTACATGATATGGCATATATCCTACTGCTACTCACATGTCTTGAAATAATGTAAAATAATAAAAGCAATATACAAACAGATTTTCAAAAGGAAAGTTTCATTTTTATATGAAATATCTTTTTTTCCTAAATGAATTTTTTTGGATATCTGGCCAAGCTATTTAGAATGAAGAATATTGCTCAGGAATTGAGCCTTTTTTTAGGTTAATAACTTATTTGCAAACTGATACTGCTTTGTACAATGTACACATTTATAACTATTCCTGAACCATTTGGCTGGATAACTTTTTTGGCCTATGGATTCTTGACAAAACCATCTGATATAATTATTTAGTATTCACAAGGTCCTGTTGTTACAGTTCAGGGTTAGCTGTACATGTGACCTCTCTTTCAGTCTCTCCATGGGTATCTCTTTCAAGTGACAGGCCTAAACTTGCACTTCTCTCAGAGTGAATCCCACAATTCACTGCATCTTTAAATTGGACCATCAGGCTACAGCACTCTGTTTCCCACCCCTATTACCTTTGCCCCTGCTATAGACTTATCTCCAGGACAGTGACCAGATTGACAGTGCAGTGACAGAAAACAGCTTGTTCAAAACAAAGTATTTATATATCCACAGGAATATAACAAGCAGAGAGAAAGTTAAAACAACAAAAGCATATGGTCTAATCTAAATTTCGTATTTGCTTCATGCTGTTAGATAGGCCCAATTTAGCCTTTGTACCTCCCCAGAATGACTATAGTGATATGGCTGTACTGGCAAGCCCTTTCTAGTATATACAGAGCCCCAGTTACCTTTCAGCCAGCAAGACCAACCTCACAGAGATACATATACATTATTAAATTAAAGGAGGCCATGTCAATACTAGGAGTGCTTTGCTGGTATAAGAGTATCAGTATACTATACTGGCAAAGAGCTCCTAGTGTGGATGTGGTATACTGGCAAAGCTGCACTTTGTAGCAGTATAGCAAAACTACCACCCATGAATGAAACAAGTTATACTGGTAAAAATACAACTTTTCTGGCATAGCTATATCTACACAATAGGGGCTTTTGCCAATACAACTATGCCCATCAGAGATCACACCTCCTCATACCCCTGACTGACAAGTAGCTAGCAGAAGTCTGTAGTTTAGACCTGGAATAGATAGCTACCCAGACTACAGTGCCATGGTAGGGGGGTTTAGTTTCAGAGCACTCTGGTGCAGCTGACTGGAAATACTACAGCAACTTTAATAAATTAATCCTGACCAAATCCTTATGTTAAGGTAGCTTTTGCCCATAACTGAACAGCAAAACAGACAGGAAACAACAAGTTAATAGTTGCATGGAACAGCCACACATGCTTTTAATTTTTTGCTACATTATATACATTAAAGTGGACATCAGTTACTGCACAGTCAGGTCAGGGGAGTCACATATAGAACTGCATGCTATTGTGTGTCTTTTAGTGGGAAAGAACTTTTTTGCTTTCTTATTTCCTCTTAGACTGGCAACAAAGGTGGACCCACTTCAAAACTGAACCTATCCACCTCCTCCCCCAGATGTCTTCTCCTGTGTTACAGCACAGCAGTAAGAGAGCCTTCTGAATGGGTAACATTCATACAACTTTAATTATTGCTTCAGCCTCATAAATCAATGCAGAATTAAAATTCATGATGATTCTAGGGTACAAGTACAAACAATTTGTTCGGTAAACTTGTCCCTAATTGGCATTCTGAAAATTTCCTGTTAATCAAGTCTCTTGGGCTTAGTTTAGCAGTGTAGTTCTCTCTATGAATGTTAGTGCTTTGAGCATGCATGTGTGCATGCTGATTTCAATGGTCTTTATTACTTCACAAACCTTGCCCTGACATTAATTTGTGATGAATTTTTAACAGCCTTCTGTAGTCCTGCCTTTGGTCTTCTAGATGCTTCAATGCCAGAAGAAAGCAATGAGAGGAAGTATGTGTTAAAGAATTACAATAAATATACACTTCACAAAGACTTTCTAGTGGCTGAATGTGCTGTATTGAGACAGAGATTTGAGACTCCTCAGAGAGGTAATTTCCAGTGGGACTTGACTTTAAATGGTCACTGAAGGAGTGCAGTAAAGAAGATGGGATCCATGACTTGTGCCTTTTTGCATTCCAACACATGTCAACAAGAAAATATTGGGGCTTCTCCTGATCATGTGGTTGGCCCTGACCAGGACACTTATATTCCTTAGCACTGAATGATTCCTTTTCATATCTAATATGTCTCTGAGCAGTGTAAAGCTGAATCCTCTGGAGGCTGATGCTGTCAGGTTTCTTGAGCCAGGTCTGGAAAGTGCCTGAAAAAGTCAATAAATCAGACTGAGCAACTTTGTGAGCCCTTCAGAGCCCCTTCCCCATGTATATGAAATGAGGGATCCCTTTTGTGACATTGACATCCCACCTCTTGGGATCCTCTGTGAGACAGCAAATGGCTATTGAAGAAGAGAAGAGAAAGTCTTGGGAGGGAGGTGAGAAAGGGGTTAACCAAAATGATACGCCAGCTTTATCAGGCCCCTTTCCTGAGGTTTAACTTGAAATTTTGAGGGAAATAGAGAATAATGTCCAGACCTATAATGCACATATTTGGTGCTTTAATTGGGCCAATTTCACAAAGCTGAAAACAATTAGGAGCCAGATCAGCTGGGAGAATGAATTTTATCAGAAAAATGTACATGATAATTGGGAATAATTTAAGAACACTTTACTTGATGTCCCAAAAGCCACAATTGAGGAATAAGACTGTGCTGATTAAAAAATTGTAGAAAATTGATAAGGGAAACCAAGGGACAGAAGGAGAAATTTATGGCCAGCAGAGTTAAGGACAGTAGGAAGGAGTTTTTAAAAATATATTAAGAACAAAAGGACTCCTGACAATGGTATTGGTCCATTACTATGTGGAAATGGTAGACTTATCAATAATACTGCAGAAAAGACAGAAGTGTTGAATAAATTCTTTTCTGTATTTGGGGAAAAGAGAAATGAAGTCTCATCCTATGGTGATAACACTCTTTCCATTCCCCTACTATCTCTGGAGGATGTTAAACTACTACTAAAGTTAGACATTTAAAAATCAGCAGGTTCAGATAACTCACATACAAGAGTTTTAAAAAAGCTGTTTGTGGAGCTTGCTGGACCATTACAACACTGTAATTAAAAAACTAGAATGATAAAATTAACATACACAACCATTAAATGGATTAAAAGCTGGCTAACTAATAGGTCTCAAAATGCTACTTTTAATGGGGAAACATCATTGATTGGGTCAGCTTCCAGTGGGGTCCCTCAGGGTTTGGTTCCTGGCCCTACTTTATACAAATACATTTATCAATGCTCTGTAAAAAAAACCATAAAATCATCACTGATAAAGTTTTCAGATGACTCAAATTGAGGGAGTCGTATATCATGAACAGGACAGGTCCCTGATTCAAAGTGATCTAGATCGCTTGAAAAACTGGGCACAAGCAAGCAAATAATGTGTGTTTTAAGCTGGCTAAATATAAATGTTTACATTTAGGAACAAAGAATGTAAACCATACTTACAGGATGGAGCATTCTATCTTGAGAAGCAGTGACTCTCTGAAAAAGAATTGAGGGTCATGGTGGATAATCAGCTGAACATGAGCGCCCCATGTAATACCATGGCCAAAATGGCTAATGTGACCCTGTGATGCAGGGAGCCCTCAATGCCAACTGGCAGAGGACACATGTCATAAATATAAAGGGAAGGGTAAACCCCTTTAAAATCCCTCCTGGCCAGAGGAAAAAATCCTCTCACCTGTAAAGGGTTAAGAAGCTAAAGGTAACCTCGCTGGCACCTGACCAAAATGACCAATGAGGAGACAAGATACTTTCAAAAGCTGGGAGGAGGGAGAGAAACAAAGGGTCTGTGTCTGTCTGTATGCTGCTTTTGCCGGGGATAGAACAGGAATGGAGTCTTAGAACTTTTAGTAAGTAATCTAGCTCGGTATGTGTTAGATTATGATTTCTTTAAATGGCTGAGAAAGGAACTGTGCTGAATAGAATGACTATTCCTGTCTGTGTGTCTTTTTTGTAACTTAAGGTTTTGCCTAGAGGGATTCTCTGTGTTTTGAATCTAATTATCCTGTAAGGTATCTGCCATCCTGATTTTACAGAGGGGATTTCTTCACTTCTATTAAAAGTCTTCTTGTAAGAAAACTGAATGCTTTTTCATTGTTCTCAGATCCAAGGGTTTGGGTCTGTGGTCACCAATGAAATTGGTGAGGATTTTTACCAAACCTTCCCCAGGAAGTGGGGTGCAAGGGTTGGGAGGATTTTGCGGGGAAAGATGTGTCCAAACTACATTTCCCAGTAAACCCAGTTAGAGTTTGGTGGTGGCAGTGGAGATCCAGGGACAAAGGATAAAATTAATTTGTACCTTGGGGAAGTTTTAACCTAAGCTGGTGAAAGTAAGCTTAGGAGGTTTTCATGCAGGTCCCTACCTCTGTACCCTAGAGTTCAAAGTGGGAGAGGAACCTTGACAGGGGTAGACATCCAATCTGGAGATTGCACTGATCTTTCTGAAGTCTGTGTGAAACAGGAGAGTGCCATCTGGCTTTCATAGAATATCAGGGTTGGAAGGGACCTCAGGAGGTTATCTAGTCCAACCCCCTGCTCAAAGCAGGACCAATCCCCATTTTTTGCCCCAGATCCCTAAACGGCCCCCTCAGGGATTGAACTCACAACTCTGGGTTTAGTAGGCCAATGTTCAAACCACTGAGCTATCCCTTCCCCCTCATCCTTTGGGACTATATGACTGGGCTTCACCATTCACTGTGAGAGTCTTCAATGACCCCTGAGCTCTAACATCGCCTGGACTTCTTGCTTCGTGGCCTCTCACATTTTTTTTGGGGGGTGGCTGGAGGTTCTCCTTGACTAGCCACCCAGGTTTCATTTGGATATGGTGGTGCATGAAATGGGTCTGCCCTGGCTAGGAGGAGAACACCAAGTAGAAGGCTTTTATGATGCTTCGCCCTTTGTTCCAGGCGAAGGTGTTCCCTCCATCTGTATAGAGTCTCAGGGCAATGAGGTGAGCACTTGGGTCCCCAGTTCTGGGTCATAGGGATAAGGGGAAATAAATAAGCCTTTTCATTCCTTCCACAACTTTAGATCTGTCCTTGTTGGTCTGCCTAATTTCAAAGTTAACTGGCCTGATTTAGCATACCACTTCATAGAGTGCTTTCCAGTTGGCAAGTAACTTGGGAACAGGAGGAGTACTCAATCACCAGGCTTAAATAAGTACACATGCACCCCATTGTTGTAGGCTCACTCCTGGGTGCTTTGAATATTGAGGATTTTTTTTTTTGGCAAAGGGTCTCAAGCCTCTCCTCTAGCTTCAGCACATTTTGTATGATATTTTCTGTCCTAGGAGCCTGCCCTTCCCACATGTCTCAGACCAAGTTGAGAATTCTCCAGCGTCATCTCCCATACAAGAGTTAAAATGGGAAGAACCCAGCAGATGATTGAGGTGCCCCATGAATAGCATAAAATGGGAGAATGGGGGAAATCAACTGATCTCAGTGTTGGAGGTCCTGAGGCATAAACTTTTTAACATCCACTTCTGGGTCTGGTTGAATCATTCAACTAGACCATCTTTCTGTGGTTGATAGACCAATGTGTGTAAGGTCTTTATGTTTAGAAGATCACAGACCTCCTTTAGCAGCTGAGACAAAGTTAGTACCTTGATCTATGAGGATTTCCTTAGGTAACCCTTCTCAAGCAAAGACTTTCAGCAGTTCCGCAGCAATAGTCTTTGCATTGGTGGTGTGCCGTCGGATTGTCTCAGGATAGCAGATAGCATAATCGACTGTTACTAATATAGATTTGTCGACAACGGGGAGGGGGACCAGAGGGGCTTTAGTCCTCCCTCTTGATCCTACTAGTTAGCATTTGGGGCAGGAGAAGGAGAAATTTTTAACTTCCTGGTGTACTCCAGGCCAAAAAGAAGCCACCTAAAATCTGGGCCAGATTCTTCTCTTGTCCGAGGTGATCTGCAGAGGGGATACCATGTGCTAGGCACATGACTTCACACTGGTGATACCAGGGGATGAGGAGTTCCTACCAAACTTCCCCTGTCATCAGTCTTTCTGCAGATGGTACAGTTGCTCCCCCTGGAGCTCAAACTGGGGGTAGTGTACCACTCATTGAGGGTCTGTCACTTCCCCGTTACACACCAGCAATTGGTCACACGCCTGACTTAAGATTTTGTCTTCCCTCTGGTCCTTTACAAAGTCCATCTCTGTGGTCAGTATCTCCCCATCCGGTAGGGGATCAATATTTCCACATTGTTAGGAGGCCCTTCCAGCGGAGCTTCCTTTTGGCCAAATCCCCTGATTCCAGCATCCAGCTTCTTACCTATACCTGCCACCATCTTAGGCCATGGGGTCCCATCTCCCAGGTTTTCTCTGCTATTTCCTCTGGTGTCTCTGGCATTGATTTACCCCCTCAATACCTCAGAGAAATGCTCTCAAGCCTGACCCAAGATAATGTGGTAGGCTAGTGTTGAGGCCAAGGCCCTTCAAGGGACTTTGTGTTCTCCCCTACGGTCAACTGCACATATTAACTGGGATAGGGTTAAATGTCTCCATGAATACATTGCAGGAATATAGCCTCCCTGGGGATTTCAGGTGTGATTTCAGGACCAAGTCATCCCAGATTAGGTCTACCCATACCCAGAATCCACTAGGCATGTTACCGCAGTTCCATTTATCAGCACAGGTACCATTAATTTCACTGGAGTATGCTTACAGGCATGGCTTTCCGCCATCCGCACTTGTCCATACCCACACTCCATATAGGGGCATTCATGATACTGCTAACCCGGGCACCGACATGAAAAGCATACCTCTGTGGTTAGCCGAGGGGCTGCTGGCCAGGGCCCTGACATCTGGGGTCTGGGCCCATTTCCTGGCCTTCTGGTGGGGGAGTCCACAGGGGTCCCAAAAGCCTTTGTCCAGGCTAGGGTTGGAAAGGCTGGGGTTTCCTACTGGGTCCCAGTCCCAAGCTTGGAGGCCAGCTGGGCCCCTTAGAGGCTGGTGCTTCGGGAACCACCCTGTCTGCTCACTGGTTCCCTGTGTTGGGTTCCCTCTTGAGTCAAGGGGCCTCCATGGCTTCTGGCAGCTGCTCAGGTGAGGCAATTAGGGCTGCCTCTACTGCTAAATAATTCTCTATTAGTTGGACCACATCAACTAGGGATTCTGGCTGATGCTGAAGCATCCAGTCCCCACCCCCAGTCAGGAGTAAGTGAGCAAATTGGTCCACCAGAATGAGCTCAGCCACCGTGGCTCCCATCCATATCTCTGGCTACATGCACTGCCAGCACAGGTCCCTCAATCTCTGCACATCCACACTGGGCTGGGCACCCTGGGGGTATTCCTCTTCTGGGTCATCCTCAGGTCCCACCTTTCAATTTCATGGATGGGGCAGGGCCCTAGGCACAGGCTTAAAGCCCCAGGAGGAGAAGCCCTGGGGGAACCTATGGCTGAATCAAGGCCACAACCTCTTGGACCAATTGTTGCTTCTGCTGTTGTGCCCCTGAGTCCCAGACCATCTGTTGCTGCTGGACAGCCGTTTACTGCAGGAGTTGTTGCTGCTGCTGGACTGAGCTGCCTGCTGCTGCTGCTGGTTTTCCATCACCCACTTAAGCAGATGCTCTAGGTCCATCTTTTTTGACCTACCAAGGCCATATCTTCTAGTCTGGGGTTGTCTGACCATCTGGGTCTGTCAGTCCTCCCCTCTCTCCAGGGGTGGGAAACATGCCCATGTTCCACACCAACTTATGATGGTCATTGCTCCTGGGGAGCGTTGCCTAGTGGTTAGGGACATAGGCCCTTTGACCTGCAGAGGGGGTATTTGCAGGGGAGTCCAGGCCCTCTCGCTCCACTGGGATCCAGCCCAGGGCCCTGTGAGGATGACAAAGGGGTCTGACACCCAGGAGTGCCTTAAGGCTGCCCTCCCCAGGCTACTTCCTACCACCCTGCAATTGTCCACAGTTTGCAGTCTTTAACAGGAGAGTGTGGAGGGCATAAGCTCGCTGCCTGGCACCTCTTCACAGCTGGGCATGGCCTGGTCACTTTCTCCCTCTTGGAGTGGCGACTGCCTCCTCTTGTGTCTTGGCCCTCCCACCAGGTCAGTTCCCAGTCTCTCTCCCATTCAGGGCCAGTCCATAAACCAAACATGGGGAATCAACACAAACAAACTGGGTTAGGGTATTAGAGAGGGAAATGCCTCCTTCTCAGGTTCTAACAGAAGCAGATCCTTGCTTCCCTTAGGGCTGTGGATGGGAGAGATCCTGCCTGCCTTCCCTCAGCCTAAGAGCACTGGAAGCTCCCTAGAAGTGGTGGGGCTTCCAGCGCCCAAACCATGGCCCTCCCTCTGCTCTGCCCCTTCCCCTGAGTCCCCACCCCTACTCTGCTTCTTCCCCCAAGGGCCCACCCCTCCAATGCCCCACTCCACCTCTGCCTCCAAGCCCCACCCACCACTCGCTCCTCTCCACCCCCTACCCCCATCACTCGCCCTTAAGACAGGATAAAAGTGAGAGGGCATAGCCTTTCCACTTTAAAAAGTGATGGGGATATAGCCTCCTGGTCCTCTCCAGTTCTGGCATCCCTGTCTCAGCCCTTTCCTCAGGAGCTGTGAGTTGCTGATCTGCTCTCTTCCCTGGCTTGCCCCTAGGTGAGCTACTCTGCATTCTTTTAACTCCTCCTCCATTCTGTACAGCTCTTGCAGGTGTGGCAGGGTGGGGCTGGCTGAGCCCAGGGAAGCTCCTGATCCCCTTGTTGACCAGTGTGGTGTTTGTATACCCCATCAGATGCCTATAAGATGGGCTTAATCAAAAGGGCAGTGGTACCAGAAATATTATAAAGGTTTGTAAAGATAAACAAAGAGAAAAAAATCCAGACAATTGACCCAAATTGTCCACAGTTATTGCTGCCAAATTTATGAGAACAAGGCCTGGTCAACTTGAATAAAAAATATCCAGTTCTTAAAGACAATTTTAGTAAGGATGTGAGACAACTGAGAGATGCAATTTCTCTCACTAATGATTCTTAAATTAAGAAATTTACCCCCTTTCTGCAGGCATTTGAATGGTGGTGTGCTGGGAGACAGTTACAGAAATTAGATGTGAGCTTAAGGCGATAACTGCCTGGATCCTGCTAGCAGAACACCTGTTTCTGAACCCCAGGTGTTCCAGTAGCATGAAGCACTCAGGACTGCGGGACATCTTAATTAAGCTGAGAGAACAATCTGGGATCCTAAAAGCTGGGCAAATGGGGAGCCCAATAACACCAAGTGTCAGGGGTCTACCACAGACCACCTAACCAGGAACAAGAGCTGAATGAGGCTTTTTATAAACAACTAACAAAATCATCCAAAGCACAGGACTTGGTGGTGACGGGGGACTTCAACTACCCAGACATCTGTTGGGAAAATAATGCAGCAGGGCACAGATTATCCAACAAGTTCTTGGACTGTATTGGAGACATTTTTTTTATTTCAGAAGGTGGAGAAAGCTATTAGGGGAGAGGCTGTTCTAAGTATGATTTTGACAAACGGGGGGAACTGGTTGAGAATTTGAAAGTGGAAGGCAGCTTAGGTGAAAGTGCTCATGAAATGGTAGAGTTCATGAATCTAAGAAATAGTAGGAGGGAAAACAGCACAATAAAGATAATGGACTTCAAGGAGGCAGACTTTAGCAAACTCAGGAAGTTGGTAGGTAAGATTCCATGGGAAGCAACTCTAAGGGGAAAAACAGTTCAAGAGAGTTGGCAGTTTTTCAGAGACATTATTAAGGGCACAAGAGCAAACTATCCCACTGACTAGGAAAGATAGAAAGTATGGCAAGAGACCCCCTGGCTTAACCAGGAGACCTTCAATCATCTGAAACTCAGAAAAGAGTCCTACAAAAAGTGGAACTTAGGTCAAAT
Source organism: Natator depressus (assembly GCF_965152275.1). Lineage (NCBI taxonomy): Eukaryota > Metazoa > Chordata > Testudines > Cheloniidae > Natator > Natator depressus. The sequence goes on along the minus strand of NC_134241.1, from coordinate 39,628,907 downwards.
TACAAAGGATGACTTTAAACAAATAACACAAGTAAGTAGGTACAAAATTAGGCTAAAACCCAAAATGAGATTAAATTAGCTAGAGACATAAAGGGTAACAAGAAAACATCTTACAAATAGATGAGAAGCAAGAGCTAGACCAAGGACAGGGTAGGCCCATTACTCAATGAAGGGGGGGGGAGAACAATATTAGCAAATGTGGAAAATGCAGAAGTGCTAAATGCCTTTTTTGTTTCAGTTTTCACCAAAAAGGTCAGTAGTAATTGGATATCTAACCTAGTGAATGACAGTGAAAATTAGATAGGATCAGAGGCTAAGATAGGGAAAGAACAAGTTAAAAATTACTCAGGCAAGTTAGATGTCTTAAAATCACCACGGCCTGATGAAATACACCCTAGAATACTCACGGAGCTGACTGAGAAGATATCTGAGCCATTAGTGATTATATTAGAAAAGTCATGAAAGATGGGAGAGATTCCAGAGGACTGGAAAAGGGCAAATATAGTGCCAATCTTAAAAAGGAAAATAAGGACAACCCAGAGAATTACAGACCAGTCTGCTTAACTTCAGCACCTGGAAAGATAATGGAGCAAATAATTAAGCAATCAATTTGGAAATACCTAAAAGATAATAAAGTGATAAGTAAGAGTCAGCATGGATTTGTCAAGAACAAAATCAAATGAAACCAACCTAATAGCTTTGACAGGTTAAGAAGTCTTGTGGATGGGGGCAAGCAGTAGATGTGGTACATCTTGACTTTAGTAAGGTTTTTGATACTGTCTAGCATGACCTTCTCATAAACAAACTAGGGAAATACAACATAGATGGAGCTACTATAAGGTGGGTGCATTGGTTTGGAAACTGTTCCCAGAGAGTAGATATCAGTTGTTCACAGTCAAGTTGGAAAGGCATGAAAGGAGTGAAGTTTTGGAATAGCCTTCCAAGGGAAGCAGTGGGAGCAAAAGATCTATCTGGCTTTAAGATTAAACTCGATAAGTTTATGGAGGAGATGGTATGATGGGATAACATGGTTTTGGTAATTAAATATTCATGGTAAATAGGCCCAATGGCCTGTGATGGGCTATTAGATGGGGTGAGATCCGAGTTATCCAGGAAAGAATTTTCTGTAGTATCTGGCTGATGAATCTTGCCCATATGCTCAGGGTTTAGCTGATCGCCATATTTGGGGTCGGGAAGGAATTTTCCTCCAGGGCAGATTGGAAGAGGCCCTGGAGGTTTTTCGCCTTCCTCTGTAGCATGGGGCACGGGTCACTTGCTGGAGGATTCTCTGCTCCTTGAAGTCTTTAAACTATGATTTGAGGACTTCAATAGCACAGATATAGGTGTGAGGTTTTTTTTTGTAGGAGTGGAGGGTGAAATTCTGTGGCCTGCGTTGTGCAGGAGGTCAGACTAGATGATCATAACGGTCCCTTCTGACCTAAATATCTATGAATCTATATCAAGTGGATCAGTTGTGGGTCTCATTCTATTCAATATATTCATCAGTGATTTAGATAATGGCATAGAGAGTACACTTATAAAGTTTGCAAATGATACCAAACTGGGACAGGTTGCAAATGTTTTGGAGGATCGGAGTAAAATCCTAATGATCTGAACTAAATAGGTCAAATAAGGACAAATGGAAAGTACTCCATTTAGGAGGGAACAATCTTTTGAACACGTATAAAATGGGGGGAAGGGGATGTCTGCCCAAGAAGGAGTACTCCAGAAAGGAATCTGTGTATCATACTGGATCACAAAGTTAAATATGTGTTAACAGTATAACACTGTTGCAAATAAATCAAACATAATTCTGGGATGTATTAGCAGGAATGTTGTAAGCAAGACACAAGAAGTAATTCTTCTGCTCTACTCTACGCTGATTAGGCCACAACTGGAGTTTTGTGTTCAGTTCTGGGTGCCACATTTCAGAAAAGATGTGGAGAGATTGGAGAAAGTCCAGAGAAGAGCAACAAATATGATAAAGGACACTGTCTAGATGAAGTCAAACAGTTTTGATTGGACAAAGGTAAATGATTTGGCCAGGCATAGTGTGGAAGGATCAGCAGGGCAAATCTTCACCCTTGCTGCTATTCAGCTCCTGATCTGAAGCAGCCCCCACTCTTTCTGTCCCCAACCCCCCACTCTGTCAAAGCTTCCCAGTCCTGACCTGCACTTTCATTTGCTGACTCAGTTCAACCAATGAGATTGAAGTATGCAGATCGCAAAACAGCTCCTGCATGGACCGAATGGGAGGTACTGGATCTGATTGCTGTATGGGGAGATGAATCCATGCTATCAGAACTCTGTTCCAAAAGACGAAATGCCAAAATATTTGAAAAAATCTCCAAGGGCACGAAGGACAGAGGCTACAACAGGGACCCACAGCAGTGCCGCATGAAACTTAAGGAGCTCAGGCAAGCCTACCAAAAATCCAAAGAGGCAAACGGCCACTCCGGGTCAGACCCCCAGACATGCCACTTCTATGATGAGCTGCATGCAATCCTAGGTGGTGCCCCTACCACTACCCCACCCCTGTACGTGGATTCCTGCAAGAAGGGAGTCTCACACAACAGGGATGAGGATTTTGGGGATGAGGAAGATGAGGAGGAGGAGGAGGAGGATGAGGATGAAACTGTTCTCCCCAACCGCCAGGAACTGTTTATCACCCTGGAGCCAATACCCTCCCAACCCTCCCAAGTCGGGCTCCCGAACCTTGAAGGCAGAGAAGGCACCTCTGGTGAATGTACCTTTGTAAATATAATATATGGTTTAAAAGCAAACATGTTTAATGATTAATTTGTCCTGAAGACTTGGGATGCATTTGCAGCCAGTACAGATACTGGAAAAGTCTGTTAACGTGTCTGTGGATGGAGCAGAAATCCTCCAGGGACATCTCCATGAAGCTCTCCTGGAGGTACTCCCAAAGCCTTTGCAAAAGGTTTCTGGGGAGGGCAGCCTTATTCCATCCTCCATGGTAGGACACTTTACCAGGACAGGCCAGTAGCACATAGTCTGGAATCATTGTATAACAAAGCATGGCAGTGTATGGTCCCGGTGTTTGCGGGCATTCAAGCAACATCCATTCTTTGTCTCTCTGTGTTATCCTCAGGAGAGTGATATCGTTCTTGGTCACCTGGTTGAAATAGGGGAATTTTATTCAGCGGACATTCAGAGGTGGCTGTTCCTGCTGGGCTGTGGCTGAAAAGAAATCATCCCCGCTGTTAGCCACGCGGTGGGTGGAGGGGTGAAGAGATCATCACAGAGAATTGGGGCTGTGTGTGTGTGTGTGTGGGGGGGGGGTGACCTTGTACCGAAAGCACATGTGCTATGTAATGTTAACAGCTTGGTTCACCGTGAAAGAGTCTACCCATTGTTCTCTAAAATGTGTCTTTTAAAATACTACTCTCCCTTTTTTCCTCCAGCAGCTGCAAATGTTTCAATGCTCCCCCTATCATCTTCATCCCAGAGGCTAGTGCAGATAAGAAGGCGAAAAAAAACACACTCGCGATGAAATGTTCTCTGAGCTCATGCAGTCCTCCCGCACTGAAAGAGCTCAGCAGAATGCGTGGAGGCAAGCGATGTCAGAGTCCAGGAAAGCACAAAATGAACACGAGGACAGGAGGGACGCGCGAGAGGAGAGGTGACGGGATCAAGAGGAAAAGTGGCAGCAGCATGATGAGAGGAGGCAGGATGCAATGCTGAGGCTACTGGAGGATCAAACTGATAAGCTCCGGTGTATGGCTGAGCAGCAGGAAAGACAGCAGGAGCACGGGCCGCCACTGCAGCCCCTGTGTAACCAACCGCCCTCCTCCCCAAGTTCCATACCCTCCTCACCCAGACGCCCAAGAACGTGGGGGGGGGCTCTAGGCACCCAACCACTCCATTCCAAGCAACAGAAGACTGGCATTCAATGAGTTTTGAAGTGCAGTGTGGCATTACCATTCCCTCCTCCCCTCATCCACCCCACCCAGTGCTTCCCTCCTGGTCTACCTTGGCAGTTATCCCCCCATTTGTGTGATGAATTAATAAAGAATGCAAGAATTTGAAACAACAATGACTTTATTGCCTCTGCAAGCGGTGATCGAAGGAGGGAAGTTGGTTGGCTTCCAGGGAAGTAGAGTGAACCAAGAGGACGGGTTTTCATCAAGAAGAAACAAACAGAACTGTCACACCATAGCCTGGCCAGTCATGAAACTGGTTTTCAAAGCTTCTCTGATGTGCAGCGCGCCCTGCTGTGCTCTTCTAACCGCCCTGGTGTCTGGCTGCATGTAATCAGCGGCCAGGCTATTTGCCTCAACCTCCCATCCCGCCATAAATGTCTCCCCCTTACTCTCACAGATATTGTGGAGCGCACAGCAAGCAGTAATAACAGTGGGAATATTAGTTTTGCTGAGGTCTAACCGAGTCAGTAACCTGTGCCAGCATGCTTTTAAACATCCAAATGCACATTCTACCACCATTCTGCACTTGCTCAGCCTATAGTTGAACAGCTTCTGACTACTGTCCAGGCTGCCTGTGTATGGCTTCATGAGCCATGGCATTAAGGGGTAGGCTGGGTCCCCAAGGATAACTATAGGCATTTCAACATCCCCAACTGTTATTTTCTGGTCTGGAAAGTAAGTCCCTTCCTGCAGCTGTTCAAACAGGCCAGAGTTCCTGAAGATGTGAGCGTCATGCACCTTTCCCGGCCATCCCACGTTGATGTCGGTGAAACGTCTCTTGAGATCCACCAGTGCTGGCAGCATCATTGAAATGTACCCCTTGCGGTTTATATACTGGCTGCCCTGGTGGTCCGGTCCCAAGATAGGGATATGCGTTCTGTCTATGGCCCCACCACAGTTAGGGAATCCCATTGCAGCAAAGCCATCCACTATGACCTGCACATTTCCCAGAGTCACTACCCTTGATAGCAGCTCAGTGATTTCGTTGGCTACTTGCAGCACAGCAACCCCTACAGTAGATTTGCCCACTCCAAATTGATTCCCGACTGACTGTTAGCTGTTTGGTATTGCAAGCTTCCAGAGGGCTATTGCTGCTCGCTTGTGAACTGTAAGGGCTGCTCTCATCTTGGTATTCTTGCACTTCAGGGCAGGGGAAAGCAAATCACAAAGTTCCATGAAAGTGCCCTTACGCAATGCGATGCGTTGCATCAGAGAGTGCTAAAGGAGTTGGCGGATGTGATTGCAGAGCCATTGGCCATTATTTTTGAAAACTCATGGCGATCAGGGGAGGTCCCAGATGACTGGAAAAAGGCTAATGTAGTGCCCATCTTTAAAAAAGGGAAGAAGGAGGATCCTGGGAACTACAGGCCAGTGAGCCTCACCTCAGTCCCTGGAAAAATCATGGAGCAGGTCCTCAAGGAATCAATTCTGCAGCACTTAGAGGAGAGGAAAGTGATCAGGAACAGTCAGCATGGATTCACCAACAGCAAGTCATGCCTGACTAATCTAATTGCCTTCTATGATGAGATAATTGGCTCTGTGGATGAAGGGAAAGCAGTGGACGTGTTGTTCCTTGACTTTAGCAAAGCTTTTGACACGGTCTCCCACAGTATTCTTGCCAGCAAGTTAAAGAAGTATGGGCTGGATGAATGGACTATAAGGTGGATAGAAAGCTGGCTAGATTGTCGGGCTCAACAGGTAGTGATCAATGGCTCCATGTCTAGTTGGCAGCCGGTATCAAGTGGAGTGCCCCAGGGGTTGGTCCTGGGGCCGGTTTTGTTCAATATCTTCATAAATGATCTGGAGGATGGTGTGGATTGCACACTCAGCAAGTTTGCAGATGACACTAAACTGGGAGGAGTGGTAGATACGCTGGAGGGTAGGGATAGGCTACAGAGGGACCTAGACAAATTGGAGGGTTGGGCCAAAAGAAATCTGATGAGGTTCAACGAGGACAAGTGCAGAGTCCTGCACTTAGGACGGAAGAATCCAATGCACCGCTGCAAACTAGGGACCGAATGGCTCGGCAGCAGTTCTGCAGAAAAGGACCTAGGGGTTACAGTGGACGAGAAGTTGGATATGAGTCAACAGTGTGCCCTTGTTGCCAAGAAGGCCAATGGCATTTTGGGATGTATAAGTAGGGGCATTGCCAGCAGATCGAGGGACGTGATCGTTCCCCTCTATTCGACATTGGTGAGGCCTCATCTGAAGTACTGTGTCCAGTTTTGGGCCCCACACTACAAGAAGGATGTGGAAAAATTGGAAAGAGTCCAGCGAAGGGCAACAAAAATGATTAGGGGACTGGAACACGTGACTTATGAGGAGAGGCTGAGGGAACTGGGGATGTTTAGTTTTCAGAAGAGAAGAATGAGGGGGGATTTGATAGCTGCTTTCAACTACCTGAAAGGGGGTTCCAAAGAGGATGGCTCTAGACTGTTCTCAGTGGTAGCAGATGACAGGACAAGGAGTAATGGTCTCAAGTTGCAGTGCGGGAGATTTAGGTTGGATATTAGGAAAAACTTTTTCACTGTGAGGGTGGTGAAACACTGGAATGCGTTACCTAGGGAGGTGGTGGAATCTCCTTCCCTAGAAGTTTTTAAGGTGAGGCTTGACAAAAGCCCTGGCTGGGATAATTTAGTCGGGGATCGGTTCTGCTTTGAGCAGGGGGTTGGACTAAATGACCTCCTGAGGTCCCTTCCAACCCTGATATTCTATGGTTAGCACTGCGCACATTTCCCACGGAAGAACACATGTACCCAGGAGCCCATGACAGACAACATGGAGAAATTCGCTATCGAGACAAGAGCAGGAGAGCAGAGTTGTAGCTGAAGTGGTGGTTCGATGACAACAGTTAGCAGTCCTACTGCACTGTCTGCTGAAAGCAGTATGGCGTCCGCACAGAAAAAAGGCACGAAACGATTGTCTGATGTTGCTTTCATGGAGGGAGGGGTGACTGATGACATGTACCCAAAACCACCCGCGACAATGTTTTGCCCCATCAGGCATTGGGAGCTTAACCCAGAAGTCCATTAGGCGGCGGAGACTGCGGGAACTGTGAGATAGCTACTCACAGTGCAATGCTCCAAAAGTCAACACTAGCCACGGTACTGTGGACTCACTCCACTGACTTAATGTACTTAGTGGGGACACACACAACTGACTGTATAAAATTGCTTCCTAAAAAAATCGACTTCTATAAATTCGACCTAATTTTGTAGTGTAGACATACCCATGCATTTCCCAATGATATTAATGACCAGTGTGACCCTGGTTTCATTGAAGACCACAAGTGAGATCCTTTGGTGCACCGGAATGAACATATCAGGTTGTGTTCCGGTACACGAAAGGATGGCATTATTGAGGCCATTCTTGTTACCCCCTTGCCAGATGTCACTAAGTGTTTTTTGGGGCACAGACCCCTTCTGCAGTGACTGATGTTCTTCTCTCATTGACTAGGCTCTGCCCTGGTAGGACAAGAGAACCCTAGTTTTTCCAGTAAGAAGGTGGTTTGTACTGTCCCTTGAGGGTGCCAGGATGGGTGCAATACTGGAACCAAAATTCTGAGCCTCAACCCTTCCATATGGCTTCACTGCATGAAGTCTCTTGGGACTGGTGCTGGCACTTTATTAACAGAAGAACAGACTGCCCAGTCAGTTGCTGGTGCTGTAACCAGTACCAGGCACTGGGCCTGGGACTGCAAAGTCCAGCAGGCATGAGAGGTTGTGGTGCACCAGAGGGCTGATCTGGGATACTGAGCCGGCCATATGGGAACAGCATAGTTGTTTTAAACTGTGGTTGTTTTCATCCTCACCGAGCAAATGTACAACTTTGATGAAGGTGAAATCCTGACTGAACTCAGTCCCCAGAGCTCTCTAGGGCTCGAGAGGGCAGTTGGAGCCCCTTGCCTGGCACTGCCAGCCTCTGAGGTGTACTTGTCTGCATGGATGATATTATTGGCAGCACACAAATAGCCAGCAGACTTTCCTCAGGGCAGGAACAGAGTGGGATGAGTGTGCGTGGCCCTATACGGCTCCCCTCACAGCTCCAGCATAGGGGCAGGGTGTGTGTGGAGGTAGCGGGGTTTGCAGTTAATCCTGCAAGGACAGGATTGGAGATGAAGGGTGGCGTTTACTATAGAGAAGGTGAATGTCTGGCCGCTGTAGGACCGGGTGTAACGAAGTGGGGAGTTCTCTTGGTTTTTTCTTTGTTTTTTCAATGGTTTGCACGCAGAGGGGGTGGGACTCAGTTTCCCAGGGTGTTACTGGTTTAACAAGGTGATGGGAGAGGGAGTTTGTTGTGACAGAGGACCAGCGACGGAACTTGGGACCGTAGCCAATGGCCTGGAAAATGGATACCCCAGCAACTGGTGACCTGGTGACCAGGAGGCCCAGCTTAGGAGTCACACCTGGTTCTGGCCAGTGGGAGGACAATGGGCTGTGAATAGAGGACCCCGGTGACCTGACCAGCCAATTCCAGCCAGAGGCGGACAGAGGTGGAAAGTGGACGGAAATCTGGGAGGCAGTGACCATGAGTTGGTTGAGTTCAGGATCCTGACACAGGGAAGAAAGGTAAGCAGCAGGATACGGACCCTGGACTTCAGGAAAGCAGACTTCGACTCCCTCAGGGAGTGGATGGGTAGGATCCCCTGGGGGACTAATATGAAGGGGAAAGGAGTCCAGGAGAGCTGGCTGTATTTCAAGGAATCCCTGTTGAGGTTACAGGGACAAACCATCCCGATGAGTCGAAAAGGTAGTAAATATGGCAGGCGACCAGCTTGGCTTAACGGTGAAATCCTAGCGGATCTTAAACATAAAAAAGAAGCTTACAAGAAGTGGAAGTTTGGACATATGACCAGGGAAGAGTATAAAAATATTGCTCGGGCATGTAGGAATGAAATCAGGAGGGCCAAATTGCACCTGGAGCTGCAGCTAGCAAGAGATGTCAAGAGTAACAAGAAGGGTTTCTTCAGGTATGTTGGCAACAAGAAGAAAGCCAAGGAAAGTGTGGGCCCCTTACTGAATGAGGGAGGCAACCTAGTGACAGAGGATGTGGAAAAAGCTATTGTGCTCAATGCTTTTTTTGCCTCTGTCTTCACTAACAAGGACAGCTCCCAGACTGCTGCGCTGGGCATCACAACATGGGGAGTAGATGGCCAGCCCTCTGTGGAGAAAGAGGTGGTTCGGGACTATTTAGAAAAGCTGGACGTGCACAAGTCCATGGGGCCGGACGAGTTGCATGCGAGAGTGCTAAAGGAATTGGCGGATGTGATTGCAGAGCCATTGGCCATTATCTCTGAAAACTCGTGGCGAACGGGGGAAGTCCCAGATGACTGGAAAAAGGCTAATGTAGTGCCCATCTTTAAAAAAGGGAAGAAGGAGGATCCTGGGAACTACAGGCCCGTCAGCCTCACCTCAGTCCCCGGAAAAATCATGGAGCAGGTCCTCAAGGAATCAATCCTGAAGCACTTAGAGGAAAGGAAAGTGATCAGGAACAGTCAGCATGGATTCACCAAGGGTAGGTCATGCCTGACTAATCTAATCGCCTTCTATGATGAGATTACTGGTTCTGTGGATGAAGGGAAAGCAGTGGATGTATTGTTTCTTGACTTTAGCAAAGCTTTTGACACGGTCTCCCACAGTATTCTTGTCAGCAAGTTAAAGAAGTATGGGCTGGATGAATGCACTATAAGGTGGGTAGAAGGTTGGCTAGATTGTCGGGCTCAACGGGTAGTGATCAATGGCTCCATGTCTAGTTGGCAGCCAGTGTCAAGTGGAGTGCCCCAGGGGTCAGTCCTGGGGCCGGTTTTGTTCAATATCTTCATAAATGATCTGGAGGATGGTGTGGATTGCACTCTCAGCAAATTTGCGGATGATACTAAACTGGGAGGAGTGGTAGATACGCTGGAGGGCAGGGATAGGATACAGAGGGACCTAGACAAATTGGAGGATTTGGCCAAAAGAAATCTGATGAGGTTCAATAAGGATAAGTGTAGAGTCCTGCACTTAGGACGGAAGAACCCAATGCACAGCTACAGACTAGGGACCGAATGGCTAGGCAGCAGTTCTGCGGAAAAGGACCTAGGGGTTACAGTGGACGAAAAGCTGGATATGAGTCAGCAGTGTGCCCTTGTTGCCAAGAAGGCCAGTGGCATTTTGGGATGTAGAAGTAGGGGCATAGCGAGCAGATCAAGGGACGTGATCGTTCCCCTCTATTCAACATTGGTGAGGCCTCATCTGGAGTACTGTGTCCAGTTTTGGGCCCCACACTACAAGAAGGATGTGGATAAATTGGAGAGAGTCCAGCGAAGGGCAACAAAAATGATTAGGGGTCTGGAACACATGACTTATGAGGAGAGGCTGAGGGAACTGGGATTGTTTAGTCTGCAGAAGAGAAGAATGAGGGGGGATTTGATAGCTGCTTTCAACTACCTGAGAGGTGGTTCCAGAGAGGATGGTTCTAGACTATTCTCAGTGGTAGAAGAGGACAGGACAAGGAGTAATGGTCTCAAGTTGCAGTGGGGGAGGTTTAGGTTGGATATTAGGAAAAACGTTTTCACTAGAAGGGTGGTGAAACATTGGAATGCGTTACCTAGGGAGGTGGTAGAATCTCCTTCCTTAGAAGTTTTTAAGGTCAGGCTTGACAAAGCCCTGGCTGGGATGATTTGATTGGGGATTGGTGCTGCTTTGAGCAGGGGGTTGGACTAGATGGCCTCCTGAGGTCCCTTCCAACCCTGATATTCTATGATTCTATGATGACGACAGATGAGAGGAGAGGAGGCCTAGGCGACCCTATTTACCTGGATAGAAGACAATGGATAGAGGTGGGACTTGGGGTTGGTGATATCAGATGCCCAGCTGGAAAAGCATGGGGGCTCCGGACTGGAGAGAGAGAGCAGGCAGAGCCCACCTGGATGCAGGAGAGACTTAGATGTGCTGTGCTGGGGGAGGCCAGGCCTGAGGGCCCTGTGAGTTTCCTATGCTGTGTTCAGATGCTCAATAAATCCTCCTGTTTTACCCTGGCTGAGAGTCTCTCCAGTCTAGAGAACACGGTTGCATTATTCCTTCTGGGAGTGGAGGCCCCGGGGATCCAGAGAGAGTGGACTCCCTGAAGTCAAGAGACAGGTGTGCTAAGGCTCAGAGAGGTGCAGTTCCAGGAGGTGGAGGGGCTTAACCCCCAAGAGAGAGTGGACCCTGAGAAGGGCTGTAACAATGAAGGGGGCTCCCCGCCAGGGACCGTATGGGCCAAGAGTGGGCATGACCTGTGAGTCCTTGACACAGGGTTATTCCCCATACATTGCAAACAAGAATCACATGAACGACACGAAGACAGTCCAGTCGCTGGTAAAACTCCTTTTCCAGTCCTCCCCAGAGAATTGTTTTTTCAGATTAATTTCTCCAGCTGTATTAATTAGCATGTTCCTAGCTGGATCTACGTTCCTAGCTCTCCTGCCTGGCTCCCTACTCAGCCCCTCCCTCCAAATCCCTTGACAATTTGTTTGTGATACCTCCGCACTTAGTGTTACCTACAAACTGAATCTGCCTATTCTTGCCCTTTTCCAGTCCTCACTTTCCCCAAGGCTGCCCTATGGCAATGTCTCTGACATTGGTCTGTGGTCACTCCTGAGCAGACCTGCAACTCAGCTATTAGTAACCACGTTCTCTGCTACTTGCTTTGGACACTGAAGCCAAATAGCCAGTGTGACTGATGTGGAGATGCTGTGCAATAATCTAAGAACGCAGAACTGGACTAATTGGCTGAATACTTAATGAGGGGAAGATACTGCATAGCGATGGGGGTGCATTAGAATTTCCCACAGGAATGTATTTATCACACCAATGCACAGTGGCTGCACAATGCTGCCATTCTGGTGTTGTACAGTTTTATGCCCATGGTGCATTAGTGTAAATGACTCCACATAGCAACAGAAAATTGCTACAGGTATGTGTGAGAGAGAGAGATGGAGAGAGAGAGAGAGGCAGTTGACCAAGATAGCTACTGCAGAATAAACAATCCCGAATAGCTCCCTGTATAGACACTCTAATCCAGAATAAAAGTCACTTTATTCCCTATAATACTCTGAGTAGTTACTTTTATTCTGGAAAAGTATCCACACAGAGACCCATTCCAGAATAGCTATTCTGGTCAATTTTCCCATGGAGACAAAGCCTCAGATGGTAAACTCTTTGGGGCAGCCACTATGAGGATCTTTGCATTTCTGGGGAAAGCTCACAGATCTCTTTCTTTAATTCAAGAGCTAGAGACCTATGTCTGTCTCACTGCAGGGTCAGGACCACACTTTTTTTCCTCCAGGTGAGCATGGTTTCAAGTAGAGTGTCAATGACCACACCATGGTTAAGGCAGCAGCCAGGAGTCCACTAGAAAGCTGATTTTCAGACCCCTTGTAACACCTCACACTTTTACGTTTTGGGGGTTCGCTCACTGACAATTTGGAGGTGCTCTGAACAGTTTGAGTAAACCGAGTACTTCTTGAAATTAAAATATATTAACATGGCTCCTTCTGGACAGTTTGTGAACTGTCTAGCATGTCCCTTTGTAGGGCCCAATGAAATCACATTGCATCACGAAACTCAAAACAGAAGCTTTTCCTGGCTCCCCCCAGGCGGCCTGTCTGGTTTATAATCCACTTACTTTGATTCATGGTGCTTTGAGTCCATGGTGATAAGGGCTTTAAAAATGCTAATTGAGAGATTAGATAGTTTTATATTGGTTCATGCAGGGCAGGGATAGTCAGATGTTTATGAAATCGCTATTATTTAACAAACAGACAAGATTCTTCACCACTGAAGCTAATGCAGAAAATAAAACACTGATAGAAAATATAATCTGCAATGACTTCTGTCTTTGGTAAATTCTTTTAACAGCCAGGCCAAATCCACAGCACGATGCCACACTTTAGAGAGCTGATGCTTTTCTCAGTGATGTCTAAGCTACTAAGGAATATGGATGCCATTTTCCAGCCATCATTAAGTCGACTAGCTTCTCTTCCTCTCTGAGGAGAACGGTCCTGTGCCTGGAGCGCTAGCCTAGGGCTTGGGAGACAAGATGGCTCCACCGCTGACACAAAAGGTGGGTTTTTACAGTGAGCTAATGAAAACTCCCTATTTGCCTGGCTGTAAAATCCTAGTGGAGACAAGGCACTTGCAGCGTTTACTGCTCTAGACTCTTGCCTAGTCTGCCTCATGGTACAACTTGGGAGGCTTGTCTCCACTAGGATTTTATAGCAGGATAGCAAATGCATATTCATTGTCCCACAGTACAAACAGGCCTGTTTCATCAGTGAAGACAGCCACAGTTCCTCTGGGCCTCAATTCTCATCTGTACAATGGAAATAACATCCCGGCCCTGCCTCACAGCAGGTAAGCGTAAATCCACTGACGACTTTGAACACACCCCAGTGCTGGAGGGCACAGATGTGCCTCAGACAGCTAGACCTTACCAAACCTTTACAAATGGTTATTTATTTACAAAAACGAAATAATGGGTTTGCCCATTTCAGATGAAGGCTCCAGTTAGAAAGCATGAATAGGTGTTATAAGCGCATTACAGACATTCGTAGCTTCTGTTATATATGCTTACAAGTTTTCAGTGAAAGGTGTTTTAAGCCATGGTAGTAAGCAATCTAAAACAATTGATTAACTATTTTAAAAACATTTATTAATCACTTATTAACCCATTTATTTATAAAAGGAACCTTAATATAAACATAAGAACATAAGAACGACCATACTGGGTCAGACCATGGGTTCATCTAGCCCAGTATCCTGTCTTTCGACAGTGGCCAATTCCAGGTGCCCCAGAGGGAATGAACAGAACAGATAATCTTCAAGTGATCCAATCCCTGTCACTCATTCCCAGCTTCTGGCAAACAGAGGCTAGGACATCATCCCTGCCCATCCTGGTTACTAGCCATTGATGGACCTATCCTCCATGAACTTCTCTAGTTCTTTTTTGAACCCTGTTATAGTCTTGGCCTTCACAACATCCTCTGGCAAGGAGTTCCACAGGTTGACTGTGCGTTGTATGAAAAAATACTTCCTTTTGTTTGTTTTAAACCTGCTGCCTATGAAATTTCATTTGGTGACCCCTAGTTCTTGTGTTATGAGAAGTAAATAACACTTCCTTCTCTAGTTTCTCCACATCAGTCATGATTTTATAGACCTGTATCATATTCCCCCTTAGTCGTCTCTTTTCCAAGCTGAAAAGTCCCAGTTTTTAAAATCTCTCCTCATATGGCAGCTGTTCCATACCCTTATAATTTTCGTTGCCCTTTTCTGAACCTTTTCCAATTCTAATATATCTTTTTTGAGATGGGGTGACCACATCTGCATGCAGTATTCAAGATGCGGGTGTACCGTGGATTTATATAGAGGCAATATGATATTTTCTGTCTTATTATCTATCTCTGTGTTAATGATTCCCAACATTATGTTTGCTTTTTTGAATGATGCTGCACATTGAGTGGATGTTTTCAGAGAGCTATCCACAATGACTCCAAGATCTCTTTCTTGAGTGGCAACAGCTCATTTAGACCCCATCATTTTATATGTATAGTTGTGATTATGTTTTCCAATGTGCATTACTTTGCAATTATCAGCATTGAATTTCATCAGCCATTTTGTTGCCCAGTCAGCCAGTTTTGAGAGATCTTTAAGTAGCTCTTCACAGTCTGCTTGGGACTTAGCTATCTTGAGTAGCTTTGTATCATCTGCAAATTTTGCCCCTTTTTCCAGATCACTTATGAATATGTTGAATAGGACTGGGCCTGGTACAAACCCCTGGGGGACACCACTATATACTGCTCTCCATTCTGAAAACTGACCATTTATTCCTACCCTTTGTTTCCTAACTTTTAACCAGTTACCAATCCATAAGAGGACCTTCTCTCTTATCCCATGACAGCTCACTTTGTTTAAGAGCCTTTGGTGAGGGACCTTGTCAAAGACTTTCTGAAAATCTAAGTACACTATATCCACTGGATTCCCCCTTCTCCACATGCTTCTTGACCTCCTCAAATAATTCTAGTAGATTGGTGAGGCATGATTTCCCTTTACAAAAAACATGTTGACTCTTCCCCAATTATGTTCATCTCTGTTTGTTGCTCTTTACTATAGATTCTAATTTTGTTCTTCAAAATTCAACCAGTTTTCCCAGAACTGAAGTCAGGCTTACCGGCCTGTAATTGCTGGGATTGCTTCTGGAACCCTTTTAAAAAATTGGCATTACATTAGCTATCCTCCAGTCATTTGGTACAAGTGTGACCAAAAGATGCAAAAAGCAAAGAAGACAAAAGACACCTGTCCTGGTAAGAGCAGCTGTCCCCTGTGTGGTGCCCTTTCACATGGGCATTGCAGCAGTGAGTGGTGCATCAGTGCATGCATACCTGGTTGAAGTTAAGAGTCCAGGCAGGGATACATGCATCCTGGAGATGAGTGTTTGGTTGCTGATGGGAGGGTTTTGGACTTCTTGGCCATGGGATGCTGTTCTAGGATGCTGGGAAGAGATGGGGTCCACCTGACCAAGAAGGGGAAGAGCATCTTCATGCACTGACTCACCAGCCTAGTGAGGGGGGCTTTAAACTAGGTTCAAAGGGGACAGGTGACAAAAGACCACAGGTAAGTAGAAAAAAAGACAACCTTAACTTAGGGGAGGGGGGCATGTAAATTACTGTAGAGTCATAGGAGCAACAACGGGGAAACCAGTGGGGTAATCTGCTCAACATCTCCGATGTTTGTACCCAAATGTAAGGAGTAAGGAGAATAAACAGGAAGAACTGGGAGTATTAGTACATAAGCTAAATTGTAACTTAATTGGCATCACAGTGGGATAATTCTCATGACTGGAGTATTGGGATAGAGTGGATAGCTGTTCAGGAAGGACAAGCAGGATAAAAAGGGAGGAGGCATTGCATTATACATCAAGAATATATACACTTGTTCTGAGGTCCAGAAGGAGGAGAGAGTCAGATCAGTTGAAAGTCTCGGGGTAAAAATAAGCTAAAAAGGAGGGGTGATATCATGGTATAGCATGAATATGAATATGAGCCAACAATGTGGAGCAGTTGCAAAAAAAATATAATTCTGGGGTGTATTAACAGGCGAAAGGTAAGACAAGGAAAGTAACTGTTCCATTCTACTTGGCACTGGAGAGGTCTCAGCTGGAGTACTGTGTCCAATACTGGGGACTACTCTTTAGGAAAGATGTGGGCAAACTGGAGAGAGTCCAGATGAGAGTAACAAAAATGATAAAAGGCTTAGAAAACCTGACCTCTGAGGAAAGGTTAAAAAAACTGGGCAGTCCATATATATTATGTACCGTTATAAAGAGGACGGAGTCAACTGTTCTCCATGTCCACTGAAGGTAGGCCAAGAAGCAATAGACTTAATCTGCAGCAAGGGAGATTTAGGTTTGATACTGGGGAAAACTTTCTAACTCTCAGGGGAGTGAAGCTCTGGAACAGGCTTTCAAGGGAGGCTGTGGAATCCCCATCACAGGAGGTTTTTAAGAACAGGTTGGACAAACCCTTTTGGAATGGTCTAGGTTTCCTCGGTCCTGTCTCAGCGCAGGGGGATGGACTTGATGACCTCTTGAGGTCCCTGCCAACCTGATATTGCTATTATTCTGAGAAGAGGGGTTATCTGGACAGGCTTGGAAGTAGTGCAATAGCAGTGGTTTTGGCAGCTCCTGTGTAAGGCTCAGAGCATTTGCATGTGTAGAAACAAGGTGTTTTGCAAGTATTGTAGGCACTAAATATTCCAACCTCCAAGGTGAAGATACCTATTTTCTTTGGTGTAGGCCAGGCCCTAGGCCTGGGACACCTTCAAAATTTTGCCAAAATAGCAAATCCTGTTAAGGGTTTGTCTACACCACGCAGTTTTTAGCGACAAGGCTGTGTCAACACAGCCTTGTCACTAAAAGTCAGCATGTGTAAACGCTTTTTGTCGGTACTTTGTCAGCACTTTTGCCGACAAATTACTTCCAGCCCCTTGAGTAGTGTTTGCTTTGTCGGCAGGAGAGCGCTCCTGCCGACAAAGCCGTGTTCACACTGCCACTTGCATCGGCAAAACTTTGTCTTTCACGGGGGGACTTTTTAAAGTACTCGTGAAAGACAAAAGTTTTGTCAACAACTTTGCAGTGTAGACATACCCTAAGAGTGTGCAAAATCCCCCCTTCCCAATGGCAGGCATAGTTGTGCTGGCCAAAGCCCTAGTGTAGACACAGTCATACTGGCAGCAAGGTGTTTTTGGCAATATAACTTGTTTTGTTCAAGCTGGGGAAGATGTGCCTTAGTGAAGTCTTCCTGAAGCGTTAATGAGTAATGCATTATTAATGATCTGGATGATGGGATTAATTGCACCCTCAGCAAGTTCATAGAAGACACTATGCTGTGAGGAGAGGTAGATACGCTGGAGGGTAGGGATAGGGTCCAGAGTGACCTAGACAAATTAGAGGACTGGGCCAAAAGAAATCTGATGAGGTTCAACAAGGACAAGTGCAGAGTCCTGCACTTAGGATGGAAGAATCCCATGCACTGTTACAGGCTGGGGACCGACTGGCTAAGCAGCAGTTCTGCAGAAAAGGACCTGGTGATTAGCTGGATATGAGTCAGCAGTGTGCCCTTGTTGCCAAGAAGGCCAATGGCATATTGGGCTGTATTAGTAGGAGCATTGCCAGAAGATCGAGGGAGGTGATTATTCTCCTCTGTTCAGCACTGGTGAGACCACACCTGGGGTATTGCATCCAGTTGTCGTCCCCCCACTACAGAAGGGATGTGGACAAATTGGAGAGAGTCCAGCGGAGGGCAACGAAAATGATTAGGGGGCTGGGGCACTTGACTTACAAGGAGAGGCTGAGGGAACTGGGGTTATTTAGTCTGCAGAAGAGAAGTGTGAGGGGGGATTTGATAGCAGCCTTCAATTACCTGAAGGGGGGTTCCAAAGAGGATGGAGCTAGGCTGTTCTAAGTGGTGGCAGATGACAGAACAAGAAGCAACGGTCTCAAGTTGCAGTGGGGGAGGTCTAGGTTGGATATTAGGAAACACTATTTCACTAGGAGGGTGGTGAAGCACTGGAATGGGTTACCTAGGGAGGTGGTGGAATCTCCATCCTTAAAGGTTTTTAAGGCACGACTTGACAAAGCCCTGGCTGGGATGATTTAGCTGGTGTTGGTCCTGCTTTGAGCAGGGAATTGGACTAGATGACCTCCTGAGGTCTCTTCCAACCCTAACTGGTATAATCTATAGTGCCCAAAGTACTCTTTTGCCAATATACCCTCCCTATGAACCTCCACTAGGGAGGTTTGCTGGCATAGCTATACTGGTACAGATCTCTCAGCAAACCCTCACTCGTGTACACAAGGACTTATCCCCATGTATTCCCTTACCCACACATTCTTTCATGTGTGCTCACTTGCACTCACATGTGTGCTCATATACACAGTGAGTTTCCAGAAGCATCCTTCCCAAGCCAGGCACTGGAGGTCTGAACGCTGGGGAAGATGTGCCTTAGTGAAGTCTCCCTGAAGCATTAATGAGTAATGCATTGTCACTCAGAAATGACATTTGTTACTGTTTCAATTGGATTCCAGCATCTGCTACCTGCTGCTTTTATTTGCACATAGGCATGTTTATTTATATTGCTGAAAGTGGAGGGAAGTAAAATCAGCTGCGTACAGACTCTTTGCTAGAGCCCTTCCCATTAAAGCCAAAGACAGAGGCCTAGAAACGACACAAACAACTCTATTTTGGGTAAAGTGATGCAATCTACCATCCACCAATGGTCCATTCACAGACACTGCTCTCACCCTTCTCAAAAAATGAGCTGATCAGTGGAGAATGTTTGCACATTCTGGAATATGAGGGTAGTGATACCAAAGACCTAGGACACAGGAGGAATTATACGAACAGCCACCACTAAGGCATCTTGAAAATGCAGAGTTTCACTAAAGGTTGTTTTTGATGGCCAGGTTTAGACCAGGATAGAGACCTCTGTTTTGGAGAGTCTACCAAAACATGCCAGAAACTGCTCCATGTCACCTATAGAAATGAGCCACTAAATCCTTCCAAAGACTGTTCTGAAAAAGCAAATGTACTTTGCTTATGGCTGAGGTTTATTGTTGGAGAGAACATGAACATGCCTGCTGCTTGGGTTAGCTAGGCAGTGCAGGATATGTTGTCACTAGGGCTGTCAAGCGATTAAAAAAATTAATTGTGATTAATTGCATGATTACACTGTTAAACAATAATAGAATGTTATTTATTTAAATATTTTTGGGTGTTTTCTACATTTTCATATTGATTTCAATTACAACACAGAATACAAAATATACAGTGCTCGCTTTATATTTATTTTTGATTACAAATATTTGCACTGTAAAAAACAAAAGAAATAGTATTTTTCAATTCACCTAATACTGTACCTAATACTGTAGTGAAATCTCTTTATCATGAAAGTTGAACTTACAAACATAGAATTATGTACAAAAAATGCATTAAAAAACAAAATAATGTAAAACAAAATAATGTAAAGCCTACAAGTCCACTCAGTCATAGAATCATAGAATATCAGGGTTGGAAGGGACCTCAGGAGGTCATCTAGTCCAACCCCCTGCTCAAAGCAGGACCAATCCCCAATTTTTGCCCCAGATCCCTAAATGACCCGCTACAAGGATTGAACTCACAACCCTGGGTTTGGCAGGCTGTCAAGGTTCCTTCCCCACTCTGAACTCTAGGGTACAGATGTGGGGACCTGCATGAAAACCTCCTAAGCTTACTTTTACCAGCTTAGGTTAAAACTTCCCCAAGGTACAAACTATTTTTTACCCTTTGCCCTTGGACTTCCACTGCCACCACCAAACTTAATCTGGGTTCCTGAGAAAACGTAGTTTGGACACGTCTTTCCCTCCAAAATCCTCCCAACCCTTGCACCCCACTTCCTCGGGAAGGTTTGGTAAAAATCCTCACCAATTTGCATAGGTGACCACAGACCCAAACCCTTGGATCTGAGAACAATGAAAAAGCATTCAGTTTCCTTACAAGAAGACTTTTAACAGAAGTAAAAAAGAATCACCTCTGTAAAATCAGGAGGGTGAATACCTTACAGGGTAATTAGATTCAAAACATAGAGAATACCTCTAGGCAAAACCTTAAGTTACAAAAAAGACACACAGACAGGAATATTCATTCTATTCAGCACAGCTATTTTCTCAGCCATTTAAAGAAATCATAATCTAACACATACCTAGCTAGATTACTTACTAAGTTCTAAGGCGCCATTCCTGTTCTGTCTCCGGCAAAAGCATCACGCAGACAGACACAGACCCTTTGTTTTTCTCCCTCCTCCCAGGTTTTGAAAGTATCTTGTCTCCTCATTGGTCATTTTGGTCAGGTGCCAGCGAGGTTACCTTTAGCTTCTTAACCCTCTACAGGTGAGAGGATTTTTCCTCTGGCCAGGAGGGAGTTTAAAGGGGTTTACCCTTTCCTTTATATTTATGACACAGGCTAATGCTCAAACCACTGAGCTATCCCTCCCCACAGTCCTACTTGTTCAGCCAGTTACTCAGACAAATAAGTTTGTTTACATTTGCAGAGATAATGCTGCCCTCTTCTTGTTTACAATGTCACCTGAATGTGAGAGCAGGTGTTTGCATGGCACTGTTGTAGCTGGTGTCGCAAGATATTTACATACCTGATGCACTACAGATTCATATGTCCCTTCATGCTTCAACCACCATTCCAGAGGACATGCTTCCATGCTGATGATGGGTTCTGCTTGATAAAGATCCAAAGTAGTGCAGATTGATGCATGTTCATTTTCATCATCTGAGTCAGATACCACCTGCAGAAGGTTGATTTTCTTTTTTGGTGGTTCGGGTTCTGTAGTTTCCACATCATAGTGTTGATCTTTTAGGATTTTTGAAAGCATGCTCCACATCTTGTCTCTCTCAGATTTTGGAAGGCACTTCAGATTCTTAAACCTTGGTTCTAGTGCTGTAGCTATCTTTAGAAATCTCACATTGGTACCTTCTTTGCATTTTGTCAGATCTGCAGTGAAAGTGTTCTTAAAATGAATATGTGCTGGGTCATCATCCAAAACTGCTATAACATGAATATATGGTGGAATGCGGGTAAAACAGAGCAGGAGACATACAATTCTCCCTCAAGGAGTTCAGTCACAAGTAATTATCACATAATTTTTAATAAGCATCATCAGCATGGTTGCATGTCCTCTGGAATGGTGTCTGAAGCATGAAGGGGCATACAAATGTTTAGCATATCTGGCATGTAAATACCTTGCAATGCCAGCTACAAAAGTGCCATGCGAATGCCTGTTCTCACTTTCAGGTGGCATTGTAAATAAGAAGTGGGCAGCATTATCTCCTGTAAATGTAAACAAACTTGTTTCTCTTAGCGATTGGCTGAACAAGAAGTAGGACTGAGTGGACTTTTAGGCTCTGAAGTATTACATTGTTTTGGTTTTGAGGTCAGTTATGTAAAAAAAAATTCTACATTTGTAAGTTGCACTTTCACGATAAAGAGAGTGAACTACAGTACTTGTATGAGGTGAATTGAAAAATACTGTTTATTTCATTTATCATTTTTACAGTGCAAATATTTGTAATAAAAATAATAATTTTTTAATTGTGATTAATTTTTTTAATTAATCACATGAGTTAACTGTGATTAATTGACAATGCTAGTTGCCACTCATGGTTTTCCTGAAAAGATCATTTAAGATAATGGTTCTCATGTTGTAGCCATGAAATTTCAAATATCCCTTGGGGGTCTTTCAGTGAAGCACTCTAGATCACCTGCATGTTGCCCACTGCCCTATGGCACACATAGTAGGGAGCATTAGAGAAAAATGAAGAGAGCTTTAAGCTTGAAACATTGGGTTGCAAATTTTCTGTAATCATTTAGGTCTGCACCACTACTTGGCACATGGCAACTTGGTGGTAGCAGGACTTATTGTGGTGTTGACAACGAGAGGTGATGAGAGGGCTGTCAGTGCAAATAGCAGCTTGTGCCTGGTATCTAGCAAATCCAGCTGCAATAGGGGTGCCTGTCCCCTTAAGGGTACAAGGGCTTAGGAGTCATCCTACCCCTGTCCTGTAGCATGGCCCATTTAAGGTTAGGTACCCGAGAGCCTAGGAAAATGACAAAGGCAGATATGGGGAGAGTGGAAGTGGCCAAGGGGAACAGTCTGTGGGTTTGGAGGAAACCTGTGCCACTCTGCCCATCATGTTTCTGTACCAGAGATGGCCTAGCTACAGCGCTTCCCCCTGAGTGAGGTGCAGCCCAGATCTTTAGCTCCTCTAAGGCTGTGCCTGTGCTGGGTATGGCTGAGGTTCCTTTACATAAGGTGTGTTGCATGTGGTGCCACTGAGTGCACAATACAATATAGCATTCATCACAACTCGTATAAGGGCCGGGGACTGGGCACCCTGCAGAGAAGGCAGGCGAGGCTGCCATCTCTCCAGCCAGAACCAGTGCTGGGACAGAGCGGACTGAATCTATTGTGCCTCTTTCCTCAGAGCAGGAGACGCTGGCATGAAAGGGGGATGCCTGCCGGGCTCTCCCAGTCCAGGGAGAAAATGGACGAAGGTGAGAAGAGGCAGCTGGGAAGGGGCTGGCCTGAGGTAACAAGCACAACCCAACAAGGGGCACCATCTGTGCAAAGGAGGGAGCAGCTTGAGAGGCAATCCCCAGCCCCAAGCTCTGGGGCAGGGTGGCCAATTCTGAAATGCCCCAGCCCCAAGGAGGAGGGCTGGAAGAGCCCTTCTCTGGGGGAAGCTGCATAAGTTAAATATCTCAGACCCTCAGAGATGGGAAGTGTGGTTTAAAGACTGGAGGTGATTTACTTGTGAACCACAGTTCATGGTGTCTGGATAGCCTGGCTGTGCCCCAAGCGGGGGTGCACTGGGATGGCAACGTGCCCACCATCTGAGCTCATCAGGTGCTGCCCAGGGGACGTCCCTCTGAGCTTGCCAGAGGATGCTCTGTTTCTATTCTTCTCTCCCTGGACCATGTAGTGTTGCAGTGAATAGCTGCCTCCTTCCACCCAGTGGTGGTCGGGGGTGAGCCTTGCGTGTGATTGGGGTGGGGCACAGCAGGCCTGCTGGATGTTTGTCCCAGAGGCTAGAAGAGGCTGTGTGAATGTCAGGTGTTGCTATTTATCTGGGACCATCCTGGTGCTGTGCCTGGGGTAGCACCTTTTCTTGCACCTCACCTCAGGGCTTCAGGGATGAATGAGCTACTGACCCTAGCCTTGGAGTGGCAGAATCTGGCCCTTGATCATGACAGGCTACATTCTGCCTAGCCAGTTTTCAGGTGCCCCAGCCCCCAACACTGGCCAGGCAGAACGGAGCACAGGGACAGCTCCCTAACGTTTCCCAGGGGACACAGTCAGCCCTGGGTCTTCCCCGGCTGTAGCACCACATGGCTCACAGAACATCTCTGCAGCTGCTCCTGGGAAATGGGGCTCTGCACAGCTCAGCTCAGGGCTTTGCCAAAGAGACACAATCCAGCATCAGGAAAAATAAGAACATGGACAAAAAATGAGCTTCATTATAATCATTTCATGTAGTCAGAGTGTGAAGAGCTTCTGAGGGACCTAGCCAAGCTGGGTGACTGGGTTGCATGAGGCCAAAAAAGTTCCAGGCTGACAAATGCAAAGTACCGCACACTGGAGGGAATCATCTGAACTCCCCAAGCACCTGACAGGGATCTAAACAAAGTGTGTCAATGCAGGAAAGGGCCTCGGTGTTACCAGCCAGCTCCAGGAGACTTCTGCTCAACAGGTAGCTGCAGTCACAACATCAAGCAAAATGTCAGAATGCAGAAAATCCTGCAACGCCATTGTACTGATCAGTGGATCACCCCATCTACATATGGTGTGCAGTCCTGGTTGTCCCTCTGAGACGGGGCACAGAAGAATGACAGCCACTCCGCTGGGCCTCTCTGGCAAGTCTGATCCGGGGAACGAGAATAAGAAAACCAAAGGGGCAGAGAGAGACTCAGAAAAGGCAGGAGAAAGCACAGAGTAAACGGGATGGTTTACAGGGATGACAGGGACACAGGGAGAATGGGGCAGAGACCACACCAGATGAGAAGTAGGAAAAATCAAACACACAGGCAAAAATGGTAAAAGCAGGGCCAAAACCTCTGGTGTGACAATAACAGTGGCTTGGTGCTGAGATCACTCAGCAGGAAACTGGCCTAGGATGACAGCACTTGTTGGGGAGGCCATTGCCCTCTCACTCCTGCTACTCCCCCTCACAGCCCCTGTCATAAATATAAAGGGAAGGGTAAACACCTTTAAAATCCCTCCTGGCCAGAGGAAAAACCCTTTCACCTGTAAAGGGTTAAGAAGCTAGGATAACCTCACTGGCACCTGACCACAATGACCAATGAGGAGACAAGATACTTTCAAAGCTGGAGGGGGGGAGAAACAAAGGGTCTGTGTCTGTCTGTGTGATGCTTTTGCCGGGGACAGAACAGGAATGGAGTCTTAGAACTTAGTAAGTAATCTAGCTAGATATGCGTTAGATTCTGTTTTCTTCAAATGGCTGAGAAAATAAGATGTGCTGAATGGAATGGATATTCCTGTTTTTGTGTCTTTTTGTAACTTAAGGTTTTGCCTAGAGGGATTCTCTATCTTTTGAATCTGATTACCCTGTAAGGTATTTACCATCCTGATTTCACAGAGGTGATTCTTTTTATTTTTTCTTCTATTAAAATTCTTCTTTTAAGAAACTGAATGCTTTTTCATTGTTCTTAAGATTCAAGGGTTTGGGTCTGTGGTCACCTATGCAAGGTGGTGAGGATTTTTATCAAACCTTCCCCAGGAAAGGGGGGTTAAGATTTGGGAGGATTTTGGGCGGAAAGACGTTTCCAAAAGAACTCTTTCCCAGTAACCGGTATTAGACGTTTGGTGGTGGGAGCGAAAGTCCAAGGGCAAAAGGTAAAATAGTTTGTACCTTGGGGAAGTTTTAACCTAAGCTGGTAAAAGTAAGCTTAGGAGGTTTTCATGCAGGTCCCCACATCTGTACTCTAGCGTTCAGAGTGGGGAAGGAAACTTGACAGCCCCCCACTACCCTCTGACTGACTGCTGCTGACTCCCACTGCTTGCGCTGACACCCCACCACTGCCCCCCTGATAATCTGCCACTGCCTCCTGACTTCCTGACACTGCCTCTAACATCCCACCACTCCCCCTCACACCTCCCTACTGCATCCTGACACCCCCACACTGCCCCCTGACTCTTGTCACTGCCCCATAACTCCTCACCAGTGCCCCCTGACGCCCACCACTCCCCCTGACGCCCGCTGCTCCCCCCTGACTGCTCCTCACCGCCCCCTGACTCTTGTGACTGCCCCATAACTCCTCACCAGTGCCCCCTGAATCCCGCCGCTCCCCCTGACGCCTGCTGCTCCCCCTGACTGCTCCTCACTGCCCCCTGACTCTTGTCACTGCCCCATAACTCCTCACCAGTGCCTCCTGACGCCCGCTGCTCCTCCTGACTGCTCCTCACTGCCCCCGACTGCTCCTCACTGCCCCATAACTCCTCACCAGTGCCCCCTGACTCCCACCACTCCCCCTGACGCCCGCTGCTCCCCCTGACTGCTCATCACTGCCCCCTGACTCTTGTCACTGCCCCATAACTCCTCACCAGTGCCCCCTGACTCCCGCTGCTCCCTCTGACTGCTCATCACTGCCCCCTGAGTCCTGCCGCTCCCCCTGACTGCTCATCAAGCCCCTTGACACTCCACCACTGCCCCTAACTGGTTGCCACTGCCCCTGGCTGCTTGTCACTGCCCCCTGACTCCTACTGCTCCCCCTGACACCCCGCCACTGCCCCTAACTGGTCACCACTGCCTCCTGACTTCTGCCACCCCTGGTACCCTGCCATTGCCCCCTGATAATCCGCCACTGCCTCCAACACCCTGCCACTCCCCTTCTCACCTCCCCACTGCATCCTGACATTCCCGCACTGCCCCCTGACTCTTGCCACTGCCACTGATTCCTGCTGCTTCCTCTAAGTCCTACTGCTCCCCCTGACACCCCGCCACTTCCTCCTGACTAGTCGCCACTGTCCCCTGACTCCCGCCACTCCCCTTGACACCCGACCGCTGCCCCCTGACTCCTCACCACTTTCCTTGACTTTCTGCTGCTTCTCCTGACTCCTTGCCACTGACTCCTGCCACTGCCCCCTGACTCCCCAGCACTGCTCTTTTGGGCATTCTTCTGTCCTGAAATACAGGGTATTCTGGGGGCTTTGTAAGATCAGTTGCCATGGTTTGCTCTAAGAATATATCTTATCAAGAGGCTATTTTAGGAACTGTTTCTGTATTCCATAGCAAAGCAGGGTATTTATTCTTAGCTCTGGGAGCTGGGAGGGCACAACTTTGACATGAGCCATTTTTAGGGAAATGTATTGCAAATGAATCACAGAGCTCACCAGCGTATAGGTGTTTGGGTAGGCCAATCAGTTCTTAGGACAGCAGGATTTCTAGCAAAAGCAGAATGTTTTAGTTGATGGCATGATGAAGAATAGCAGACCAACCCCCAGCTCGAACTTGTAAATGTGGTTGTTGTATTTCACAATGGACCTTTCTACCATCAGGGGAAAGCTCATCTGTGTAGGAGACAGTGCATCCTCAAGGGCCCGTCCCAGCATGTGGGACAAACTCCCACAGGAAATCAGGACCATCACAACCTTCCACTCCAAGGCAGGGTGCACTTCTTCAGCTTTACCTGCTCAGAAACAAACACAAAGCAACATACACACGTGACAAGAGCAAAGACCAAACCCTGTCACAACAAAAGCTACACTGCTCATCCCCTCCCTGGGATGAGGATGAGAAAGAATGAACCTCATGTGACAGAGGTTAGCCAGGTTGGTATGTTTCCTATGAGGAAAGGTTAGAAACACTGGGCATGTTTAGTCTGTAGAAAAGAAGACTGAAGGAGGACCAGATGACAGTCATCAAATATTTTTCAGGGCTGTTCTAAAGAGCATGGTGATCAATTGTATGATCAAAGAGTATGGTAATCTGCAGCAAGGGAGATTTCGGTTCTATACTAGGGAAAACTTTCTAAGTCTCAGGGGAGTTAAGCTCTGGAACAGGCTCTAAGAGAGGTTGTGGAATCCTCGTCACCTGAGGATTTTACAAACAGGTTGGACAAACCCCTGTCAGGGATAGGACCGAGAAAACCCAGACCGCCTCAGTGCTGGGGGCTGGGCTTGATGACCTCTCGAGAGCCTTCCAGGCCCACATTTCTGAGTTCTAATACTAAATACCCATTTATATTTACATACCCATCAATATTTATATTTCTCTGGCCCCTGTCCCTGCCGGCTGAGGTCATTAACTGGTGCCCCCTAGGCTGGATCCTGCTTCCAGTGCAGTGAATGGGAGTGTTTCCTTTGGCTACCATGGCCACTGGATCCACCTCTCCATGTGCTCAGTTCCCATGCTCAGAAGTGGGAGTCTGCACTGTTATCATGGATCAATGGGAAAGCTGTTTGCACTGGCTGATTCTCTGCTCCTTGCTGACATGCAGCCATAGACAAATATGAAGTTTAATGTCAGGCATTAGGGGTTATCTGAGAACCGAGTGTCAGATGGTTCTGTTCCAGGGACCAAGGGGCTCCTTTCATGTTCACCCAACTCCAGATCAGTGCACAGCCTGTGAGCTACACCCAGGTACTGACCTCCTGGGGCTCAGAGTGAGCAGGGGTGTTTCAGCACATAGGGAATGTTTCTGAGAACAGCAGATGAGAATAGCAGTTCAGAATGACAACTGTTCCAACCACACCCACCAATGCGGTGCAGCCACCTCTTGTGCAGGATGTGTCAGCTGTTTAGGTGAAGAGCAACATGGCCCAACCATCTAGGCCAGGTACTGAAGAAGAATCTTGTGTCCAGTGGAAGGTGCAGGGGGAGTCCCTGTATAATGGTACCCGTGTTGAATTCTGTGTGTGATTGGGATCTCTGTACATTTCTGGCAGAGTGAAAACTCCATTTTGATGATAAGGCTGGACTTTACCATCTACTCTTTACTGACCTCCATCTTGAGCTAGAATGCCGGAGGGGTGTTGGCAAAGCGTGTTAAATTCTGACCATTAGCCAGTCAAATGACAAAGAAATGGCTGCTGCCTAGGCAAACACAGTTTTCAAGTCTGAACTCAGGGGGAGGTTGCCTTGGCAACAAAGTCACCTGGCAGTGGTCTGGGATCACCTAGGAGCTCGGAACGGGGCGGGGGAGAGGGGGAGCTAAAGATTATAAAAGGGCAGGAGCAGCTTTCCTCTGAGGACCATTTTTCTCCAGCTCAAGAAGAGGGAGAAGAAACCCAGCATGTAGCAGCCTCATGAGGCAGGGGCCCTGCCTAGCTGCCTGTGCTTACAGGTCCCCTGGTCTCCCCAGGAAGGGTGAGTTGTGGGGGGCATCGCAGGTAGGAAGTTTATTGTGTTCTATGTGGTCTGTACTCTCTGTGCTTTGCTGAGTAAAAGACTCTGGGGAAAGTGTCTGTGTGTATACCATGCCTCCTGAGAGAGTTAACCTGTAACCCAGAGGCCTCATACCATGGAGGGGGGGTTCTAGGAGAGAGCGTGTTTAAGCTACATTGGGGTCCAAGGGCTGTTCCAGGGGCTGGGCAGGGGCCTTCGTGGGCTCCAGCTCTCAGGAAAGGGCTCTAGGCAGAAGATGTGACAGTCAGTGTCCAGAATCCCAGGGGAGAACTGAAAGTTGAAACCCCCCAAATAAGCAGTAAATCAATTGATTGCATACAATGTCATTGTAGTATAAAAATATATCAAGTAAGGCATTTTATGAAAGCTTGTAATGTTCTGAACTCGACAGTCATTATGAGATCTCTATGAAGACTGTAGTTATGGATGTATGTGTATAGAGAAATCTGTGCTCATAAGCGGTGCTACACCTCACAGCAGGGTGGCCAGCAGGCAGGCTGGCAGGGACATCTCCCAAGCCAGTTGTTTACACAAATAACTGTCACTTGCCCAGCCCAGGAAAAGACAATGATGGACCATTACAGTTAATGGAAAGACACTGAGATCTTGTCTACACTACGAAATTAGGCTGAATTTATAGAAGTCGGTTTTGTAGAAAGCGTTTTTATACAGTCGATTGTGTGTGTGTCCACACAAATGCTCTAAGTGCATGTAGTTGGCAGAGTGCGTCCACAGTACTGAGGCAGCCGTCGACTTCTGGAGCGTTGCACTGTGGGTAGCTATCCCACAGTTCCTGCAGTCTCTGCTGCCCTTTTGAATTCTGGGTTGAGATCCCAATGCCTGATGGGGCTAAAACATTGTCGCGGGTGGTTCTGGGTATATATCGTCAGGCCCCCCTTCCCTCCCTCCCTCAGTGAAAGCAACAGCAGACAATCATTTCACGCCTTTTTTCCTGGGTTACCCGTGCAGACGCTATACCACGGCAAGCATGGAGCCCGCTCAGCTAACCATCACCGTATGTCTCCTGGGTGCTGGCAGACGTGGTACTGCATTGCTACACAGCAACAGCTTATTGCCTTTTGGCAGCAGACAGTGCAGTATGACTGGTAGCCGTCATCGACGTAGTCTAGGGTGCTTTTAACAGACCTCGATGAGGTCAGGGGTGCCTGGGTAAACATGGGAGTGACTCAGCCAGGTCATTATCCTTTTAAGTTTCATCTCATGGCGATTCAGTCCTGCCGGCAGTCCTACTGCACCATCTTTTAATGAGCTGCCAGGAGACGACAAAAGCACCGTCTTCTGCCGAGCACCCCGGAAATGATGATGGCTAGCGGTCGTACTGCACAGTCCGCTGCCAGCAAGATGTATAAAGATAGATGAAGTGGATCAAAACAAGAAATAGACCAGATTTGTTTTGTATTCATTTTCTCCTCCCTCCCTCCGTGAAATCAACAGCCTGCTAAACCCAGTTTTGAGTTCTATCCTTGAGGTTTTGAGTTCTATCCTTGAGGGGGCCATTCTGTTTCTCACAAAACCTTTTGTTGATTTTAATTCCCTGTAAGCCAACCCTGTAAGCCATGTTTTTGGTTGCCCCTCCCTCTGTCAGAGCAATGGCAAACAATAGTTTCATGCCCTTTTCCCTGCATTGCCCGAGCAGGAGCAGACGCCATAACACAGCAAGCATGGAGCCCATTCAGCTCACCACAACAGTTATGACCATTGTAAACACCTCGCGCATTATCGTGCAGTTTATGCAGAACCAGCACCTGAAAACCCAGGTGAGAAGGCGACGGAAGCGTGGTGATGAGGACATGAACATACTTTTCTCTAAAACCGCGTTCCCCCCGCAATTTGGACATCATGGTGTTAATGGGGCAGGCTCATGCCATGGAATGCCAATTCTGGGCCTGGGAAACAAGCACAGAATGGTGGGACTGCATAATGTTGCAGATCTGGGATGATTCCCAGTGGCTCTGAAACTTTCACATGCATATGGGCACTTTCATGGAACTTTGTGACTTTCTTTCCCCTGCCCTGAAGCGCAAGAATACCAAGATGAGAGCAGCCCTCACAGTTCACAAGCGAGTGGCAATAGCCCTGTCGAAGCTTGCAATGCCAGACAGCTACCGGTCAGTCGGGAATCAATTTGTAGTGGGCAAATCTACTGTGGGGGTTGCTGTGATGCAAGTAGCCAACACAATCATTGAGCTGCTGCTATCAAAGGTAGTGACTCTGGGAAATGTGCAGGTCATACTAAATGGCTTTGCTGCAATGGGATTCTCTAACTGTGGTGTGGCTATAGATGGAACGCATATCCCTATCTTGGGACTGGACCACCAGAGCAGCCAGTACATAAACCGCAAGGGGTACTTTTCAATGGTGCTGCAAGCACTGGTGGATCTCAAGAGACATTTCACCAACATCAACATGGGATGGCCGGGAAAGGTTCATGACGCGCGCGTCTTCAGGAACTCTGGTCTATTTAAATGGCTTCAGGAAGGGATTTACTTCCCAGACTAGAAAATAACTGTTGGGGATGTTGAAATGCCTATAGTTATCCTTGGGGACCCAGCCTACCCCTTAATGCCATGGCTCATGAAGCCATACACAGGCATCCTGGACAGTAGTAAGGAGCTGTTCAACTATAGGCTGAGCAAGTGCAGAATGGTGGTAGAGTGTGCATTTGGACGTTTAAAGGGTCGCTGGTGCAGTTTACTGACTCGCTCAGACCTCAGCAAAACCAATATTCTCATTGTTATTGCTGCTTGCTGTGTGCTCCACAATCTCTGTGAGAGTAAGGGGAAGATGTTTATGGTGGGGTGGGAGGTTGATGCAAATCTCCTGGCCACTGAATACGTGCAGCCGGACACCAGGGCAGTTAGAAAAACACAGTAGGAAGCGCTGCGCATCAGAGAAGGTTTGAAAACCAGTTTCATGACTGGCCAGGGTACTGACACTTCTGTTTGTTTCTCCTTGATGAAAACCTGCCCCCTTGGTTGCCTCTAAATTCTCTGTAAGCCACCCGCCCTCCCCCCTTCGATCACAGCTTGCTTGCAAAGGAAATAAAGTCACTATGGTTTAAAAAACATGTATTCTTTATTAATTGATTATAAAAATAGGGAGATAACTCACAAGGTAGCCTGGGTGGGGTGTGGGAGGAGGGTGGGAGGGAAGGAAAAGGCCACTTTAAAACTTCTTGAATGACAGCTTTCTGTTGCTTGGGCTGTCCACTGGGGTGGAGTGGTTGGGTGCCCGGAGCCTCCCCCCACCGTGTTCTTCGGCATCTGGGTGAGGAGGCTATGGAACTTGGGGAGGAGGGAGGGCGGTTAAGCAGGGACTGCAGCGGCAGTCTGTGATCCTGCTGCCATTCATGAACCTCCACCAGATGCTGGAGCATGTCCGTTTGATCCTGCAGTAGCCCCAGCGTTGCCTCATGTCTCCTCTGATCTTCCTGCCACCACCTCTCCTCATGTTCATTGGCCACTGTCCTGTACTCTGCTATTGTGTCCCTCCACACAGCTCTGTCAGTGCCAGACAACTGCATGAGCTCAGAGAACATGTCATTGCGCGTGCGTTTTTTTCGCTGCCTTATCTGAGATAGCCTTTGGGACGGAAGAGGGAGGCTTGAAACATTTGCAGCTGCTGGAGGAAAAAAAGGGAGTGAAGTATTTAAAAAGATACATTTTACAGAACAATGGCTATACTCTTTCATGGTGAACAACACTATTCACATTACGTAGCACATGTGATTTTGGTACAAGGTCGCATTTTGCATCTTATATTGAGTGCCTGCGGCTTTGGTGTTAGAGATCACACACAGGCAACAGAATTCGGCTTGCAGGTGGCCATGGTAAGCCATAGTTTTTCGGCTTCTGCAACCTTCATAACAGCAGCGCCCTCCTTTCCCATACCAAGCAAAGCCCGTTGAGTTGGCCATTTAGTGCTCCGGTTTTCCTGTTAACGTGCGGTAGAAGAAACCAAACTAACTCCCTCCCCCCATCCAATTCTCTGGGATGATCGCTTTACCCCTCCCCACACCGCCTGGCTGGTATCAGGGAAGATCCTTGCTAGCCAAATGTGAAGAGTTCAGCGCCAATGCCGCCCACCCACCCATCCCCGCCCACTGCGTGGCTAACTGCAGGGAGGATTTCTTTTCAGCCACAGGCAAACAGCCCAGTAGGAATGGGCACCTCTGAATGTCCCCTTAATTAAATTCCCCTATTTCAACCAGGTGACCATGAACGATATCACTCTCCTGAGGATAACATAGAGAGCTAAAGAATGGATTGTTGCTTGCATGCCAGCAAACACTGGGACCATACGCTGCCAGGCTTTGTCATGCAATGATACCAGATTACTTGCTACTAGCATGGTGTGGTAAAGTGTCCTACCATGGAGGACAGAATAAGGCTGCTCTCCCCAGAAACCTTCTGCAAAGGCTTTTAGAGTACCTCCAGGAGAGCTTCATGGAGATGTCCCTGGAGGATTTCTGCTCCATCCCCAGACACGTTAACAGACTTTTCCAGTAGCAGTACTGGCCATGAATGCATCCCAAGTCCTCAGGGCTACTTAATCATTTAAAACCCTAGATTTTATAACATGTACTGTATTTTAAAGGTACACTCACCAGAGGTCCCTTCTCCGGCTTTGTTGGGTTGGGAGGGTATTTCAGTCAAGGTGATAAAAAGATCCTGGCTGTCGGGGAGAATGGTGTGCTGTGTGCTCTCCCCAAGCTCGTCCTCCTCCTCCTCATCTTCCCCATCTGCAAAATCATGAGGCATGACGGAGAGTACCCCATCATAGGAGTCCATAGACAGGGGTGTGGTAGTGGTGGCGGCCCCCCCTAGAATTGCATGCAGCTCAGCGTAGAAGCGGCATGTCTGGGGCTCTGTCTCAGAGTGGCCATTTGATTCTTTGGTTTTCTGGTAAGCTTGTCTGAGTTCCTTAAGTTTCACATGGCACTGAGTTGCGTCCCTGATGTAGCCTCTGTCCCTCATGGCCTCTGAGATTTTTTGAAATGTTTTGGCATTTTGTCTTTTGGAACATAGTTCTGATAGCATGGATTCCTC
Organism: Natator depressus; assembly: GCF_965152275.1. Lineage (NCBI taxonomy): Eukaryota > Metazoa > Chordata > Testudines > Cheloniidae > Natator > Natator depressus. Next base: position 39,595,405 of record NC_134241.1, on the reverse strand, counting down.
TCCACATACAGCGATCAGATCCAGTACCTCCTGTTCGGTCCATGCTGGAGCTCTTTTTCAATTCTGGGACTGAATGGTCACCTGTGCTGATGAGCTCGCCTGGCCAAACAGGAAATGAGATTCAAAAGTTCCCGGGGCTTTTCCTGTACAGCTGGCCAGTGCATCCGAGTTCAGAGTGCTGTCCAGAGCAGTCACAATTATGCACTGTGGGATAGCTCCCAGAGGCCAATACCTTCGAATTGCATCCACACTACCCCTAATTCGAAACGGCAATGTCGATTTCAGCGCTAATGCCCTCATTGGGGAGGAGTACAGAAATCGGTTTTAAGAGCCCTTTATGTAAAAAAAAATGACTTCATTGTGTGGATGGGTGCAGGGTTAATTAGGATTTAACATTGCTAAATCCGACATAAACTCATAGTGTAGACCAGGCCTGAGACATCTGCAGCTGAATAGAACATCCTGGTTCTCAAGTGAAGAAGGAATTTCTCCACTCTAAAAAATCATGAGCCACCAGGGACAGAGGGAAAAGAAAGGAAAAGGCCTTTTAAAAGCAGATTTGGGACTGGAGTCTTTTACCCAGTACTTGAAGGATTGTCTGGAGGTGGAAGGCTGTTCATGAACACTGGGTCCCCACTAGAGCTCAGGGCTACACTGAGAAACTGTTTTAAGTCAAAAAATAATGTATTAGGACAGGGATTTGATCTGTTATGAAAGTGAAAAGCCTGATGTTGTGTCTTTACATTCATTTGCTGGGTAATTTATCTATGTTTGCATTCACTCTGAATCTGCACTTGTTCTATTAAATAAACTTTTTGTTTATTTCCATCCCAAACCCACCCCTGTTGTGCAAATGGTGTGAAGTGTGCGCACTGCACTAAATTGGTATCTGGGGGGCTGGTTTCACGCCTTGGGGGGTGACAATCCAGAGGGGAATGGTCAAAGGTCTGATAGTTAAGAACTCAAGGGGGATAGATTGGGGGAGACCCAGGACTGGGAGGGCTGTTGGGGTCACCCTGCAAGGAGTAATTAGGCTGGTGAGAGCCAGAGCTTGTGCTTGTAGGTTGGCTACTGATGTCAGGGAATTGAACGACAGCTGCACAGAGTTACAAGGCACATACCCCTTACTGAGTCCCCAGAATGTCACAGATGCCTGTGCCCTGAGGGTGTGCCCAGGGGCCTTAACAAAGGGACAATGCTTGGGTCCCATGCAGGCTCTGGGAGGCGTGAAGCCCCTGGGATCCCAGGTTTGGGTCCCTTCACAGCAGCCAGCAGCAGGAGGCTGACCAGACCTGTGACACCATGTGAGTAGGGCTATCTGGGTTGGAGTTTTGTGAGGACACTGAGGTAACCTCTACTCCTGTGCAAGGTAGGTCTGGGACCTGAGCACAGGCTAGGAGTGGGAGGGAGATCCTGAGTTGGCAATGGGATCAAACAGCTGGCAAGCAAATGAGAAGGCTCAGAAACCAGGAGAAAGGGAGACAGAAGGGGCTGAGGGATAGGGGGCAGCATCATCATATGGGCTCAGCAAAGAAAGTGAGGTTGGGGGAAGAGCAGCTCTTCTGGACAGGCAAGGACCAGACCAGGCCATCCCAGGCTTTCTATTGGCCCTGCAGTGCACTGGCATCCCTGAAACACCACCATTCCTGACAGAGTAATGGTCCTAGGCAGTGTGAACTGGGTGGGCCCCTGCTGCCAGCCACAGACCCACTAAGACCAGCCCAGAGAGGCAGCCATCAGACTCTTCTGCCATATGCTAGTCTTCTTTGGCATAATGGTACCCCGAGCTGGAGAAATGTGCTGAAATGAAAGTTTCTGCTTTCCCCAGAGTCTGCCCCAGTAGCCTGCTGCCTGATTGTTCCTGTGCAGCTCCGTCATGTCCATTAATCCATTGCTCATTCTTATCAGCTGGGATCTGGCCTTATCATGCTAGGTGCTGTACAGACCCACCAAGAGAGAGGCTCCCTGCTGCACTGCAGTGTCATGGCCCAGCATATCCAGGAATGTGAGTCTGTTCCCTGGCACATCAAAGAGAAATGGCACTCCATGCAGAGCGGCGAGCACCTGGACCATAGCCAGGCCCATTGTAAAATGGTGTAAAGGTAAGAAAATTTGCCTTTTCTAAACCCATTGAACACTCCAGTGATAGATCTCCATGGTAAAGCCTCAGTAACTGATCTCCATGGTAACACCCCGGTGACTGGTCCCTATAGTGCCCTGTGGGCAGTAGATGCACAGCCATGGTGTCACCCCGAAAGCCCAATCATAACATGCCTTTGGAGAGGCCTCACCCTACGTGGGGGCTGTGCAGCTCTCCAAGGATGTGGGATATGTCCATTGGCCAGGCAGCATCTTGGTGGGGAAGGGCCCATCTCAAGCCTGTGGCGGGGGCCACAGGAGCCTGCATCGGAGTCGCCTGAGGTCAGCTTCACACGTCCCTCCTTCATCCCAACACTACTCGCAGTCTCTTCCCACCCAGCATCTGAGTCAGCTCACGGGCCTAGGATGGCTCAGGGAGCCACTCTGGGAGAGGGATCAGAACCCAGCTAGTCACAGCACTCTCCTCCCTAGTCAACATTTCCTGTGCCCTGTACCCCCCCACCCATGGGAGCCTTCCCCCTGCACCCCTCCCCTGCCTAGTCCTGCTCCCCTCCAACTCCATAGGAGTCTTTTCCCCTATACCCTCCTCCCCCATCCAAGGGGCTTTCCCCTTCCAGGCAGTGGGTGAGGGGCTGCAGTTGGCTTCTGAAGCCCTGTGGTGCTGCTCTGTAACTTGTGCCTGCTCCCATCTATCCTTGTGTTGTCTTGGCATGGAGCTGCATAGAAAATCTGAATTAGGAGCCTGGCATTAGCACTGCAGTGCTGCGAGGAGGGAGCTGGCTCCAATCCCCACAGCAATTAGTGGGTGACAGTTCTGATAAATCAACTGTTTTATCATAAACATGTGGGCTCAGCATTAACTCTGCAGGCACCCACTCGGACAGGAGATTCCTATTCAGCAGCCAAACCGGCCTGCGGGTGGGAAGTCCTCTGCCAATGCACTGCAGCATCCCAGCACAGCTACCCAATGGCACCCATTAATGACACTTTTCTCACCCCCACATACACAAGTGTGTACACACCTCCACACACTTGCAAGCACAGGCACTGACTTGGAAATGTGTCTGCTGAATGGCACGCTAAGCATCCATGCATATGCCTGTACATACACAAACATATATACACAAACAGCAAAAATTAAGATGTTTGTACACCAATGCGAGGAGCCTAGGTAACAAAATGGAGGAACTAGAGCTACTGGTCCAGGAAGTGAAACCAGATATTATAGGGATAACAGAAACATGGTGGAATAGTAGTCATGACTGGACTACAGGTATTGAAGGGTATGTGCTGTTTAGGAAAGACCGAAATAAAGGTAAAGGTGGTGGAGTAGCATTGTATATCAACGATGAGGTAGAATGTAAAGAAATAAGAAGCGATGGAATGGATAAGACAGAGTCTGTCTGGGCAAAAATTACATTGGGGGAAAAAAAACTATTAGAGCCTCCCCTGGGATAGTGCTTGGGGTGTGCTATAGACCAGCGGGATCTAATTTGGATATGGATAGAGCCCTTTTTAATGTTTTTAATAAAGTAAATACTAATGGAAACTGTGTGATCATGGGAGACTTTAACTTCCCAGATATAGACTGGAGGACGAGTGCTAGTAATAATAATAGGACTCAGATTTTCCTAGATGCGATAGCTGATGGATTCCTTCATCAAGTAGTTGCTGAACCGACTAGAGGGGATGCCATTTTAGATTTGGTTTTGGTGAGTAGTGAGGACCTCATAGAAGAAATGGTTGTAGGGGATAATCTTAGCTCAAGTGATCATGAGCTAATTCAGTTCAAACTGAATGGAAGGATTAACAAAAATAAATCTGCAACTAGGGTTTTTGATTTCAAAAGGGCTAACTTTCAAAAATTAAGGAAATTAGTTAGGGAAGTGGATTGGACTGAAGAATTTATGGATCTAAAAGGTAGAGGAGGCCTGGGATTATTTTAAATCAAAGCTGCAGAAGCTATTGGAAGCCTGCATCCCAAGAAAGGGGAAAAAAATTTATAGGCAGGAGTTGCAGACCAAGCTGGAAGAGCAAGCATCTCAGAGAGGTGATTAAGAAAAAGCAGAAAGTATACAGGGAGTGGAAGAAGGGAGGGATCAGCAAGGAAAGCTACCTTATTGAGGTGAGAACATGTAGGGATAGTAGAGTTGGACCTTGCAAAGGGAATTAAAACCAACAGTAAAAAGTTCTATAGCCATATAAATAAGAAGAAAACAAAGAAAGAAGAAGTGGGACCGCTAAACACTGAGGATGGAGTGGAGGTCAAGGATAATCTAGGCATGGCCCAATATCTAAACAAATACTTTGCCTCAGTTTTTAATAAGGCTAAAGAGGATCTAGGGATAATGGTAGCATGACAAATGGGAATGAGGATATGGAGGTAGATATTACCATATCTGAGGTAGAAGCGAAACTCAAACAGCTTAATGGGACTAAATCGGGGGGCCCAGATAATCTTCATCCAAGAATATTAAAGGAATTGGCACATGAAATTGCAAGCCCATTAGCAAGAATTTTTAATGAATCTGTAAACTCAGGGGTTGTACTGTATGATTGGAGAATTGCTAACATAGTTCCTATTTTTAAGAAAGGGGAAAAAAGTGATGCGGGTAACTATAGGCCTGTTAGTTTGACATCTGTAATATGCAAGGTCTTGGAAAAAATTTTGAAGGAGAAGGTAGTTAAGGACATTGAAGTCAATGGTAAATGGGACAAAATACAACATGGTTTTACAAAAGGTAGATCATGCCAAACCAGCCTGATCTCCTTCTTTGAGAAAGTAACAGGTTTTTTAGACAAAGGAAACGCAGTGGATCTAATTTACCTAGATTTGATACCGTGCCACATGGGGAATTATTAGTTAAATTGGATAAGATGGGGATCAATAGGAAAATTGAAAGGTGGATAAAGAATTGGTTAAGGGGGAGACTACAACGGGTCCTACTGAAAGGTGAACTGTCAGGCTGGAGGGAGGTTACCAGTGGAGTTCCTCAAGGATCGGTTTTGGGACCAATCTTATTTAATCTTTTTATTACTGACCTCGGCACAAAAAGTGGGAGTGTGCTAATAAAGTTTGCGGATGATACAAAGCTGGGAGGTATTGCCAATTTAGAGAAGGACAGGGATATCCTACAGGAGGATCTGGATGACCTTGTAAACTGGAGTAATAGTAATAGGATGAAATTTAATAGTGAGAAGTGTAAGGTCATGCATTTAGGCATTAATAACAAGAATTTTAGTTATAAGCTGGGGACGCATCAATTAGAAGTAACGGAGGAGGAGAAGGACCTTGGAGTATTGGTTGATCATAGGATGACTATGAGCCGCCAATGTGATATGGAGCTAATATCACATTAGCTAATGCTAATGTGATATTAAAGCTAATGAAAAAAGCTAATGCGGTCTTGGGATGCATCAGGAGAGGTGTTTCCGGTAGGGATAAGGAGGTTTTAGTACCGTTATACAAGGCACTGGTGAGACCTCACCTGGACTACTGTGTGCAGTTCTGGTCTTCCATGTTTAAGAAGGATGAATTCAAACTGGAACAGGTACAGAGAAGGGCTACTAGGATGATCCGAGAAATGGAAAACTTGTCTTATGAAAGGAGACTCAAGGAGCTTGGCTTGTTTAGCCTAACTAAAAGAAGGTTGAGGGGAGATATGATTGCTCTCTATAAAAATATATCAGAGGGATAAATACCAGAGAGGGAGAGGAATTATTTAAGCTCAGTACCAATGTGGACACAAGAACAAATGGATATAAACTGGCCACCAGGAAGTTTAGACTTGAAATTAGACGAAGGTTTCTAACCATCAGAGGAGTGAAGTTTTGGAATAGCCTTCCAAGGGAAGCAGTGGGGGCAAAAGATCTATCTGGCTTTAAGATTAAACTCGATAAGTTTATGGAGGAGATGGTATGATGAGATAACATGGTTTTGGTAATTAAATATTCATGGTAAATAGGCCCAATGGCCTGTGATGGGATATTAGATGGGGTGGGATCTGAGTTACTCAGGAAAGAATTTTCTGTAGTATCTGGCTGGTGAATCTTGCCCATATGCTCAGGGTTTAGCTGATCGCCATATTTGGGGTCGGGAAGGAATTTTCCTCCAGGGCAGATTGGAAGAGGCCCTGGAGGTTTTTCGCCTTCCTCTGTAGCATGGGTCACTTGCTGGAGGATTCTCTGCTCCTTGAAGTCTTTAAACCACGATTTGAGGACTTCAATAGCTCAGACGTAGGTGAGAGGTTTTTCGCAGGAGTGGTGGGTGAAATTCTGTGGCCTGCACTGTGCAGGAGGTCAGACTAGATGATCATAATGGTCCCTTCTGACCTTAGTATCTATGAATCTATGAAAAAAGCTCATGTGCATCTGTGCCCTCCCATACCCCAGAAGTATAAACCCAACACAGCCCCCTGTGTAAACAGAACTACTCCCCCACTTTGGGACCCACACGGCTACACCAAGGCTACACCAGGCTGGAAGAACCCTCTCTGGGATTTCTGTTCCTTCACAGCTCAGGGGCTGGGCGTTGGGGGCCACGACACCTACTGAAGCTGTAGGGGCTGTGGCAACCAGGCTGTTCTTTAGGCAGCTCAGGCTGCCCTAGATGGCTGAGGCTGAGCCAGCTGCTCTTCTGAAGAGCTGCCTGACTCTGGCCACAAGCAGTACCAGTTCCAGAGAATGAGAGGCTGCATAGTCCACTTGACTAGATACGGGACTAATCCCAGCCTGACTCAGACCCCTTCCCTGATTCAATGCAAAGTGCCAGCAGCTCCCATTGACTTCAGTAAAGGCTATGAGTGCTCAGCACCTCTGACAGTCAGGTGCCTCGCTATGGATTTAGCTACCTGACTTATGCACCCATGTTTGAACCGGGCTCAACATCCTCTCTGTGCCTTAGCACCCATGTCTGGGCAGCAGGGAGACCAATACCAACTAACTTCCCATGGTTGGTAGCAGGGCCACGCACTCCACAGGATGCCTGCTATCTGGAAAACTGCCTGCCCCAGCGCCCAGATTGGCTGGACAATTGCCCCTTTCAGAACTTCGACAGATGTTGGCACCTGCACACAGAGCCCTGCAGCAGGAGGCCAGGTGAGGGAGGAACAGCCTAAATGGCCATGGCTTTCACAAATAATAATGATGATTAATCATGGGTTTGTCTTACAGGGGTATCACACTGGGCTGGGCACTGCCCAGACCTAATCAGAGGCTAGTGCTGACTGTGGGGTGGGCTCTCCAAGAAATGCAGGCAGACAAACCATGCTGGGCCTGCCATGCTGAAGGAAATACCAGTGCAGCTGCGATGCTACCCACCGCACCACTAGCAATCCTGAGTGCAGCACTGATTCCACTTGCACTCCTCAGGAGCTGCGGGAGGTGCCCACAGTGGGTCCAGACCTGTTCTCAGGGTTTGAGATGCTCGCTGTAGAGCAGGCACTGTCGGAGGCAGGGAGCTAAGTGGATGTAACTTGGGGCTGCCAGGCCCTATTCCCAGCACTGCCAAGACCGCTCCAAGTCCTATAAGAGGCAGATGTGGTTCTTGCTTGCTGCTGGGGGCCATGGATGGGCCCTTGCCCACTCAGACGGGCTGTGAGTTGAACAGAATGGCTCAGGCCAGTCAGTGGATGAGCAACTCGTGATGTCCTGGCTCATTCCCCTGGGTCACAAGGTATTTCAATGGCAGGAGCAAGCAGCTGGCTCAGTGGGCGCATCTTGGAATTTAAAATTAAGGAGCATGAGTAGGGAAAGTTTAGTCAATGTTACAGCCAGAAGGACCCATTATGAACATCTAGTCTGACCCTCTGTGCAGCCCCGGGCCACTGACCACCATAGCCAAGATCAATGACTTATGAAGGAGTCAGAGGCGTGGGCTATGCAGGAGGTCGCTGACCTGTGACATTCTCGAGGTCAGTGGCCTGGGCAATCATTCAGCAGAGCCTGACCACTAACCCCTGGCACATATCAGCCCACTAACTTCCTGCATGCCACAGGCCAATGATCTTCCTCATAACTCACCCTGTGATTTCTGCATCTATAGGATTGGCTAAGCCACTGAGTCAGGGGTAGCAGTGAGAGCTTTCTGATTCCCAGCATTGTTCCTCTAGCCCATGCAACCTCTAAGTTATGTACTGCATGAGCAGTGGTTGTCCGAGCATTGTTACCTATCCAAGTCTTGGAGTATTTTCACAGGGACAGTGCAAGGCACGTCTCAGCCCCCAAACCATCCTGCTGCCAAATTTCATTTTCCTGCTCCAAATCCATGAGTTGCTAGAATTATTCAAAAAAACAGTGAGAAAATAATTTAACATTGGCAAAGACCCCTGTTTCTCACTAGTCTAATTCTAGGAGATGAATAGCTGAACCATGCTCACTTAATTTTCCAAATAAAATTTCAGAAGAGAACATTTGATCCTGAACAACTGTAGTTTGTCAAAGTTATCAGCAACTGAAAGCAGTGGGTTATAATGGAAAAAGTCGGCCACCTTGTCTACAGCTCCACTTCTGCTGGTGCCATATGATTTAGATTGGCAAGCTGCTTCCCAAACACATCAGAAGCTGAGATCCCTGTCCTGAGATGCTGACAATCCCAGCTAAGTGATAGCAACCATAGGAGGTCGCTGGGCAGAGGCCGCGGGGGTGAAAGGCAGCACATGGTGCTAGTGGGGTTTTACATTTAACTGACAGGCAAATATTTGTTAGGAAACAGCTATAGGTGAATGCAAAAACACCTGGGTGGGATTTTCCAAAGTGCCACAGGGAGTGAACAGTGAATGGCAGTGGGGCTGGACATCAGCTCCCGTGGGCGCGTGGGAACAACTCTGTGTCTAAGAAAAATACGTTACAAAACCCAGCCTGCTTTGGTTTGATACTAAGAGTGATCTTCTAGCATGGGGAGAGCATGGCATTACTGGGCTGAAGGAGCCATGAGACAGGATACACTCTCCAATAGGGCACCTCCTCCTGGTCACTCTGGGGCTTAGCTCCTTCCAGGTGCTGCATCTTCCTCTGGTAGTCTCTGCACCCATCATCCTCTCTCACCCTGCAACCCCTCTCACTCCAGGTGCTGCAGCTTCCTCTTTGTGACTTAGCTCTCCAGCCAGGTCATTAGGGTCCTCCCCTTCTGGGATATCCAAGTCTTTCAGGGCAAACTGTCCGAGGCAGGCTGCTCCCCACTGCCTGGTCTGTGCCACTTCCCCAGGTTCCAGCCTAGGGATTCTCTGGTCAGCAGTCAAGGTCTGTACCTCAGCCCTTGCTGCTTTTCCCTGAGCCTGTCCTTACTTTCTGACTCTGGGTTTGCCAGGCCAAACTCCCTCCTTCTGGGGAGTGACTGCAGACTGCTTCCCTGTGGCCCCCAGCTGGTCTCAGCTCCTGGGCTTTACACAGGAGCCTCCTGTTCCCAGCCAGCTGAGCCTCATTTTATTAATCCTGCTCCCTGGCTCCTCCTCCACAGGCAGCCTGGGCAGTTAATTGGCCTGCCTCTCTGGCTTAACTCCTCAGGCCTTGTGTGGGGTGGTCACCCATCACACAGGGGAGGTTAGGATGGGCTGGAAGGAAGAGGACAGGGAGGCTTGGGCACTTTATCCAGGGAGAGAGTGTCCCAGGAACGAGGAGTGAAGATGGCAGATGGCACAGAGGCACAAGTGGGCAAAGGGCACAAAAGGTTTGGTGATGCTGCATGAGATGAAGAGCATGGAGCTAGAGGTGGCAAAGTATCATGAGAGCATTGGAGAATCTATCTATCCCCATACACATCCATCTGTCTGTCTGTCCGTCCATCCCCACACACATCCATCTATCTATCCCCATACATGTCTGTCTATCCATCTATCATCACCAGTGTGGTATCTCAGCAGCTGGCTGAGGCTCTGCCCTGGTCTGGTTGCAGCATGGGGTTGGTGAGGGCAGCCCTGCAGCCCCTCCAGGAAATGGCAGTCCCCTTAATGAGGAAGGAAGTTTTAGCATAGCAGCCGCTGGCTCTCCTGGGCCATAAATCATTGTCTCCCATTGCACATTAGCAGCACCTTCTTGTTCAGAGTATGTATGTATGTATTCCTTTTGACGTTTTTATGATAAAGAGATAGTTCCCCTAAAGGGGGATGAATAATGAAAATGCAGCTTTTGCAAGTACAGTAAATATGGAAGCAAAGTGTAAATGTTCTGCCTGGAGCCTTGTTGCACTAACACCACACTGCCCCATGCCGAGCCTCTGGGACCTCCTGCCCAACTCCTGGGAACCTCCTGCGACACATTCCCAGGAGTGCCCTCCCTCTCATCCACCACCAGCATCCCTGCACTCCTCTGCCTCCCCACACATGAGCCCTTCTCCCTGATATCACATCCCTAGGAAATTCTCTGCTCCCCAGCATACCCCTGTCTCGGCACTCCTCTCCCTTCTACCAGCAGCTTCACAAGCCCCCGCCACATACACACCCTGTCTTTATACCTCTTGGGGCTCTGGGAGGCCCCTGCATGGGGAGCTCCAAATCCCATTCATTTATTTGGGATAAAAAAGAAAGATCAAGGACAGCATGGGTCCGCTGCTCAGTAGAGAAGGTGAGCTGGGAACGGAAGATGATAGGAAGGCAGAGCTGCTAAGAGTCTATTTTGCTTCAGTCTTCTCACAAAAAAAACATGACTGACAACTAGCCAAGTTACCACAGACAATAAAGGGGAAGGGATGCAGATCAGGATAAAGTAAAGAAGAAATCAGATTTTCTGACCAATCTGAATGAATTCAAGTCAGCGGGGCTTGATGCTATTCAACTCAGGGTACTGAAGAAATTAGCTGAAGAAATCTAGGAGCCACTGACAATAATAATTGCAACCTCATGGATGACAGGGGAGGTCCCAGAAGTGCCCATAGTCCATAGAAGTGCCCAAGTCCCATAGTGCCCATCTTTAAAAAGGAGGAAAAGGAGAAGCTGGGGAACTATAGATCAGTCAGCCTGACCTCGATACCTGGGGAGCTACTAGAGCAATGTATAAAACATTCAGTTTGCAAAATCCTAGAGGATGAAGGGTTATCGCTAGCAGCCAGCATGGATTTACCAAGAACAAATTCTGCCAAACCAGCTTGACTTCCTTCTTTGACAGGGTAACTGGTTTGGTGGATAGGGCGAAGTGTGTGGACATAATGTACCCAGATTTCAGCAAGGCTCTTGACACAGTCCCATGTGACATTCTGATAAGTAAGCTGGAGAAATGAAGGTTTCGCAGAGCTACCATTAAGTGGATACAGAATTGGTTAAACAATGGCAAACAATGAATAGCTATTAATGGAATGACATCAGATTGGAGGGAAGTCTCAAGTGGGGTTCCACAGGGATCTGTTCTGGCCCAGTGTTTTTAACATCTTTATTAATGACCTAGATGTAGGAATAGAGAGCATAATGACCAAATTTGAAGACGACACAAAGCTGAGTGGGGGTTTGTGAATACTTTGAAGGATAGAGCTAAAATTCAGAAGGATCTTGATAAATTGGAGAACTGGGCTATAGACAATAAAATGAATGAGGAGTACTTGTGGCACTTTAGAGACTAACACATGTATCTGAGCATAAGCTTTTGTGGGCTAGAACCCACTTCATCTGATGCATGCAGTAGAAAATACAGTAAGAATATATATGTGTGTGTATACACACAACGAACATGAAAAAATGGGTGTTGCCATACACATTATAACGAGAGTGATCAATTAAGGTGAGTTATTATCAGCAGGAGAAAGAAACCTTTTGTTGTGATAATCAGGATGGCCCATTTCCAACAGCTGACAAGAAGGTGTGAGTAACAGTAGGGGTGGGGGAAATAAGCATGGGGAAATAGTTTTACTTTGTGTAATGACCCATCCACACCCAGTCTTTATTCAAGCCTAATTTAATGGTATCCAGTTTGCAAATTAATTCCAATTCAGCAGTCTCTTCTTGGAGTCTGTTTTTGAAGGTTTTTTGTTGTAATATTGTGACTTTTAGGTCTGTAATCGAGAGACCAGGGAGATTGAAGTGTTCTCTGACTGGTTTTTGAATATTATAATTCTTGACATCTGATTTGTGTCCATTTATTCTTTTATGTAGAGACTGTCTGGTTTGGCCAATGTACATGGCAGAAGGACATTGCTGGCACATGATGGCATATATCACATTGGTAGATGTGTAGGTGAACGAGCTGCTGATAGTGTGGCTGATGTGATTAGGTCCTATGATGGAGTCTCCTGAATAGATATGTGGACAGAGTTGGTAATGGGCTTTGTTGCAAGGATAGATTCCTGGGTTAGTGTTTTTGCTGTGTGGTGTGTGGTTGCTGGTGAGTATTTGCTTCAGGTTGGGGGGCTGTCTGTAGGCAAGGACTGGCCTGTCTCCCAAGATCTGTGAGAATGAGGGATCATCCTTCAGGATAGGTTGTAGATCCTTGATGATGCGCTGGAGAGGTCTCAGGAACAGCTCTGACATCATAATAAAAAAGGCTGACATAGGAGGTGCTGTCGTCATCATGAATAGGTCGGAATATGAACAAGAGGCTGCTAGGCAGCTCTCCATCACCACATTCTACAGGCCATTACCCTCTGATCCCACTGAGGGTTACCAAAAGAAACTACATCTGCTCAAGAAATTCCCTGAAAAAGCACAAGAACAAATCTGCACAGACACACCCTTAGAACCCCGACCAGGGGTATTCTATCTGCTACCCAAGATCCATGAACCTGGAAATCCTGGACGCCCCATCATCTCAAGCATTGGCACCCTGACAGCAGGATTGTCTGGCTATATAGACTTCCTCCTCAGGCCCTACGCTACCAGCACTCCTAGCTGTCTTCGAGACACCACTGACTTCATGAGGAAACTATAATCCATTGGTGATCTTCCAGAAAACACCATCCTGGCCACTATGGATGTAGAAGCCCTCTACACCAACATTCCACACAAAGATGGACTACAAGCCATTAGGAACAGTATCCCCGATAATGTCACGGCAAACCTGGTGGCTGAACTTTGTGACTTTGTTCTCACGCATAACTATTTCACATTTGGGGACAATGTATACCTTCAAGTCAGTGGCACTGCTATGGGTACCCGCATGGCCCCACAGTATGCCAACGTTTTTATGGCTGACTTAGAACAACGCTTCCTCAGATATCGTCCCCTAATGCCCCTACTCTACTTGTGCTACATTGATGACATCTTCATTATCTGGACCCATGGAAAAGAAGCCCTTGAGGAATTCCACCATGATTTCAACAATTTCCATCACACCATCAACCTCAGCCTAAACCAACCCACACAAGAGATCCACTTCCTGGACACTACAGTGCTAATAAGCGATGGCCACATAAACACCACCCTATACCAGAAACCTACTGACCTCTATACTTACCTACATGCCTCCAGCTTTCATCCAGACCACACCACACGATCCATTGTCTACAGCCAAGCCCTAAGATACAACTGCCATTGCTCCAACCCTTCAGAGACAAACACTTACAAGATCTCTATCAAGCGTTCTTACAACTACAATACCCACCTGCTGAAGTGAAGAAACAGATTGACAGAGCCAGAAGAGTACTCAGAAGTCACCTGCTACAGGACAGGCCCAACAAAGAAAGTAACAGAATGCCACTAGCCGTCACCTTCAGCCCCCAACTAAAACCTCTCCAGCGCATCATCAAGGATCTACAACCTATCCTGAAGGATGATCCCTCACTCTCACAGATCTTGGGAGACAGGCCAGTCCTTGCCTACAGACAGCCCCCCAACCTGAAGCAAATACTCACCAGCAACCACACACCACACAGCAAAAACACTAACCCAGGAACCTATCCTTGCAACAAAGCCCGTTACCAACTCTGTCCACATATCTATTCAGGGGACACCATCATAGGACCTAATCACATCAGCCACACTATCAGCAGCTCGTTCACCTACACATCTACCAATGTGATAAGCCATCATGTGCCAGCAATGCCCCTCTGCCATGCACCTTGGCCAAACCGGACAGTCTGTACGTAAAAGAATAAATGGACACAAATCAGATGTCAAGAATTATGACATTCAAAAACCAGTTGGAGAACACTTCAATCTCCCTGGTCTCTCGATTTCAGACCTAAAAGTCACAATATTACAACAAAAAACCTTCAAAAACAGACTCCAAGAAGAGACTGCTGAATTGGAATTAATTTGCAAACTGGATACCATTAAATTAGGCTTGAATAAAGACTGGGTGTGGATGGGTCATTACACAAAGTAAAACTATTTCCCCATGCTTATTTCCCCCACCCCTACTGTTACTCACACCTTCTTGTCAACTGTTGGAAATGGGCCATCCTGATTATCACAACAAAAGGTTTCTTTCTCCTGCTGATAATAACTCACCTTAATTGATCACTCTCGTTATAGTGTGTATGGCAACACCCATCTTTTCATGTTCTTTGTGTGTCTATCTATCTATCTTCCTACGCATCTGATGAAGTGGATTTTAGCCCAAGAAAGCTTATGCTCAAATAAATGTGTTAGTCTTTAAAGTGCCACAAGTACTCCTCGTTCTTTTTGGTGATACAGACTAATGGCTACCACTCTGAAACCAGACAAAATGAAATTCAACAAAGACAAATGGAAGATGCTACATTTAGGGAAGAAAAACAAAATGCACAAAATACAGAATGGGGGGTAACAGGCTTGGCAGCAACACTGCTGAGAAGGGTCTGAGAGTTGTGGTGGATCACAACCTCAACATGGTCAGCAATGCAATGCTTTTGCAAAAAAAAAAAAAAAGCAAATGCAATTTTAGGTTGCATTAACAGAGGCATAGCATGCAAGTCAGGGGAGGTGATAGTACCATTGTATTTGGCACTGGGTAGGCCTCAGCTGAGTACTGTGACCAATGTTGGTCACCAGTGTATAGAAAGGATGTGGAGAAACTGGGAAGGATCCAGAGGTGAGCAACAAAGATAATGAAGGGGATGGAATGCAAGCCATATGAGCAAAGGTTGAAGGAACTAGTTATGTTTAATTTGGAAAAGAGATTAAGGGGGGATATGATAGCAGTGTTTAAATACTTGAAAGGTTGACCTAAAAGAGATGGAGAAAAGTTGCTGTCTCTTACCACAGAGGGCACGACAAGAGACAAAGTTTTCAAACTACAGCATAGCAGATTTAGATTAAACAGGACAAAATTCCTAGCTGTAAGAACAGCAGGACAATGGAACAGACTGCCTAGGGAGGTCGTGGAAATTCCTTCACTGGAGGTTTTCAAAAGGAGGCTGGATTGCCATCCATCCTGGATGGTTAAACACAACAAATCCTGCATCTTGGCAGAGGATTAGACCAGTGGTTCTCAAAGCTGGTCCACTGCTTGTTCAGGGAAAGCCCCTGGCGGGCCAGGCCAGTTTGTTTACATGCCGCGTCCGCAGGTTCGGCTGATCGCGGCTTCCACTGGCTGCGGTTCACCACTCCAGGCCAATGGGGGCTGCGGGAAGCAGCGTGGGCCAAGGGATGTGCTGGCCGCCCTTCCCACAGCCCCCGTTGGCCTGAAGCAGCGAACCGTGGCCAGTGGGAGCTGCGACCAGCCTAACCTGCTGACGCGGCAGGTAAACAAGCTAGCCCGGCCCGCCAGGGGCTTTCCCTGAACAGGTGGCGGACCGACTTTGAGAACCACAGGATTAGACGAGGCCCTTGTGGTCCCTGCTAGCCCTCTGGTTCTATGATTTGCTACTATCCCACCATCATTGGAAACTGGAAACATTGCTGTGCACGCAGCAGGGTTGTGCTAAGCATTTACAGCCTTCCCACACCAAGGCCCACAACTCACATTCCTGCCCCCAGGTTTCTGCCTCCCATGGAGTTTTGGAAATTTAGACTATTTACCCCAGAACCATGAACTTGCATTCTCCAAGCTGAATGCCACTGTCAGGTTCTCTGAACATAACAGGATTGTCTCAGGGACTGGGACTGCTTGTGTTCTGTTTGTAACAGGTCCTCTGGACAATGATGTGGAGGGCACAGAGCTCAGCAAATTCCACATTAACATGCATTGCAATATATAGTCTCAAAGAGAGTTTGGAGTGGCATAGTCAGAGCCACTGAGCCATAGAGCAGGCAGGCCCCAGCCCTCATGCTGCAGCATATCACAGCCCAGCACAGCCCGGCAATATCTAGACCCAAAGCCCCAGCACATCCAGGCAATAGAATAGAATCATCTGCCATTTTGTTGACAGATCACCTAGTTTTGTGAGATCATAGAATCATAGAAGATTAGGGTTGGAAGAGACCGCAGGAGGTCATTTAGTGCAACCCCTGCTCAAAGCAGGACCAACACCAACTAAATCATCCCAGCCAGGGCTTTGTCAAGCCAGGCCTCAAAAACCTCTAAGGATGGAGATTCTCCCACCTCCTAGATAAACCATTCCAGTGCTTCACCACCCTCCTAGTGAAATAGTGTTTCCTAATATCCAACCTAGACCTCCCATACTGCAAGTTGAGACCATTGCACCTTGTTTTGTCATCTGCCACCACAGAGAAGAGCCTAGCTCCTTCCTCTTTGGAACCCCCCTTCAGGTAGTTAAAGGCTACTATCAAATCCCCCTTATTCTTCTCTTCTGCAGACTAAACAAGCCCAGTTCCCTCAGCTTCTCCTCATAAATCATGTGCCCCAGCCTCCTGATCATTTTCGTTGCCCTCCACTGGATTGTCTCCAATTTGTCCATATCCTTTCTGTAGTTGGGGGGAGGGGAGGGTGACATTATTGACATGAACTGGTACTGTATAGATCATTGTTGCAACCAAGGTCCTATAGTGGCACCAAATCTTGTACAAGGGAGGTCAAGTAAGGTGTCTATGAAAAGGTTATGATTATGTTATCTGTATGAAGGTATCATTTTTGTATTTACAGTTATAAAAATTGGCTCTATACTGTCTGTATTTCAAACCTGTGCTATGTTTCCGGGTGACACCCTAGATAGTTTGGCATCAGCACTGCCTAGCCTGCTTGATGGCCCATTAAGGACCATCAGCTATACAACTGACCCATTGAGAGAAGGCAGATACACCTTATGACTCAGCAAGGAATGTAGGATATCTAAGAACTCTAAGGCTTTCAAGCCATGTGCTGGGCAGCTTGTGTTTGGAACAAAGGAAGCACAGGCCACATGGCAAGAGACTATAAAAGGCAGCTGCCTCTTTTCCATTTTGTCTTCAATCCTGCTTCTTACTTCTGGAGGAACTTTGCTACACTGAAGCTCTGAACAAAGGACTGAATGACCCATCCAAATCTGTGGATGTACTCCAGAGACTTGATTTGAGTCTGCAGTTTATTCCATCACTGCTACAAGCCTGAACCAAGAACTTTGCCGTTGCTGTATGTAATTGATTACTTTGACCAATTTTAACTCTCATCTATATTTCTTTCTTTTTATTAATAAACCTTTAGATTCTAAAGGATTGGCAACAACGTGATTTGTGGGCAAGATCTGACTTGTATATTGACCTAGGTCTGGGGCTTGGTCCTTTGGGATTGGGGGAACCTTTTTTCTTTTACTGGGATACTGGTTTTCATAACCATTCATCCCCATAAGGAGTGGTGCTGGTGGTGATACTGGGAAACTGGAGTGTCTGAGGGAATTGCTAGTATGACTTCTGGTTAGCCAGTAGGGTAAAACCGAAGTCCTCTCTGTTTGGCTGGTTTGGTGTGCCTTAGTAGTAAAGGAACACCAGCCTTGGGTTGTGACTGCCCTGCTCTAAGCAATTTGTCCTGAATTGATACTCTCAGTAGTGTCCCGCCAGAGGCTGCATCATTACAGGGGGCCCAAAACTGGACGCAATAGTCCAGATGTGGCCTCATGAGTGCCGAACAGAGGGGAATAATCACTTCCCTTGATCTGTTGGCAATGCTCCTACTAATGCAGCCCAATATGCTGTTAGCCTTCTTGGCAACAAGGGCACACTGCTGACTCATATCCAGCTTCTCGTCCACTGTAATCCCCAAGTTCTTTTCTGAAGAACTGCTGCTTAGCCAGCCAGTCCCCAGCCTATAGCGGTGCATGGGATTCTTCTCTCCTAAGTGCAGGACTCCGCACTTGTCCTTGTTGAATCTCATCAGATTTCTTTTGGCCCAATCCTCCAATTTGTCTAGATCACTCTGGACCCTATCCCTACCCTCCAGGGTATCTACCTCTCCCCGCAGCTTAGTGTCATCTGCGAACTTGCTAAGGGTGCAATTCATCCCATCATCCAGATCATTGATAAAGAGGTTGAACAAAACTGGCCCCAAGACTGACCCCTGGGGCACTCTGCTTGATAATGGCTGCCAACTACCCATTGAGCCCGACAATCTAGCCAGCTTTCTATGCACCTTATGGTCCATTCATCCAATCCATACTTCTTTAACTTGCTGGCAAGAATACTGTGGGAGACCATATCAAAAGCTTTGCTAAAGTCAAGATATATCCCATTCATCACTTTCCCCATATCCATAGAGCCAGTTATCATAGAAGGCAACCAGGTTGCTCGGGTATGACTTGCCCTTGGTGAAGCCATGTTGACTGTTCCTGATCACCTTCCTCTCCTCCAAGTGCTTCAAAATGGATTCCTTGAGGACCTGCTCCATGATTTTCCAGGGAATGAGGTGCGGCTGTAGTTCCTCGGGTTCTCCTTCTTCCCTTTTAAAAAGATGGACACTATATTTGCCTTTTTCCAATTGTCTGGGACTTCCCCCAATCGCCACCAGTTTTCAAAGATAATGGCCAATGGCTCTGCAATCACATCAGCGAATTCCCTCAGCAGCCTCGGTTGCAATAGTATTGCCAGGTGTCTGATTTTCGACCGGAACGCCCAGTGGAAAAGGGACTCTGGTGGTTCCCTGTCAGTACCGCTGACCAGGCCATTAAAAGTCTGGTCAGTGGCACAGCAGGGCTAAGGCAGGCTTCCTGCCGGCCCTGGCTCTGCTCAGCTCCCAGAAGCAGCCAGCATGCTTGGCTCCTAGGCGTGCGACAGCCACGAGGGCTCCGCGCGTTGCCCTTGCCCCAAGCGCCAGCTCCACAATTCCCATTGGCCAGGAACCACAGCCAATGGGAGCTGCGGGGGCTGCGCCTGTGGGCACGGAGCTGCCTGGCCTTCCCTGCGCCTAGGAACTGAACATGCCAGCCACTTCCAGGAGCCGTGCGGAGACAGGGCAGTCAGGTAGCCTTCCTTAGCCCCACTGCACCACTGACTGGGAGCCACCTAAGGTTAGCGCCTCCTGCCTGGAACCTGCACCCCAACCCCTGGCCCCAGGTTGGAACCCCCTACTGAACCCTCACTCCCTCCCAGATCCCACACCCCAACCCTCTGCCCCAGCCTTGAGCCCCCTCCCAGAGCCCACATCCAGCACCCCCTCCCATACCCTAACCCCTTGCCCCAGTCCTGAGCCTGCTCTCTCACTCCAAACCCCTTGGCTTCAGCCTGGAGCCCCCTCCTTCACCCCAAGCCCCTCATCCCTGGCACCACCCCAGAGCCTGCACCCCCAGCCAGAGCCCTCATCCCCTCCCACACCCCAATCCCCTGCCCCAGCCCAGTGAAAGTGAGTGAGGGTGTGGGAGAGTGAGTGACAGAGGGAGGTGTGATGGGTTGGGTCACAGAGACCTCCTGGGGACTGTTAGGATATAGATATTCAGGCCTGCCTGTAAAGGCCTATACTTTAAAAATGTAGGTATATGTTTATCATTTAGCTAGTAATAGAGGTATACAAGAAAGAATCTGTGTAAGGGCCTTCTCTTACTGTGACAGTCTGAGGCCCTGTTCTTAGGCTAAGGCCTTTCGCTAAGCAGCAGAGGCAGCCATAAGCTGGGAAGCGAACGGTCACATCTGTTAGGGGGCTTATTCCTTCACCCGCTTCTTTCCCTGGTCCTTCTCGCATGAACAGAGAGCAACAATACCCGAAGTCCAAAGGTGCAAAAAATTCGATGTTTATTGGGGTGAACTTCCAGCAAGCATGATTCCAGTTTCCTTCCTTAGTGTCCTCCTTCCCAGCTCTGACACCACAGAGCCTTACACCTGTGTCCTTGTTCCCATTCCTGCCCTTAGCAAAACATGATTCCAATTTCCTTACCCCCATTCCCTGTTCCCATTTCCCCCCCACACACACACACACCCACCCACCCACTCCCTGATTGACTGCAGGCTATATAGTAAAATTTGAGTTCTGCTTTGCTATACCTTAACAATCATTTTCCTGAAATTTAACTAACCAATCCTAACCTATTGTAACATGATTATGTAACCAATTGTATCCCACCACCTTAATTAGTTTACACCCAGCAAAATTAATTATACAGCAGACAGGAACAATCACAGAACCAGACAGATTATACAGACAAACAATAGCAAAGTGGGAACTATAATGACAAGACAATACAGAAGTGAGGATTTCACATCCCAGCTATTGATAAGTGAGTTCTTGCCAGACAGGATGCTATCAAACCAAGTTTCCTTTTACATTTTCTGGGCACTTCCCTTTCTCTGGAGGCGATAGGCATTATCAGGACAGGATTGTATTCCTAACAGCCCAATAGCACCTGATTTCAATGTGACTAGTTTGGAATGTGAGGATGTGACCGTTCGCTTCCCAGCTTATGGCTGCCTCTGCTGCTTAGCCAAAGGCCTTAGCCTAAGAACAGGGCCTCAGACTGTCACAGTAAGAGAAGGCCCTTACACCGGCAGACAGTGATTTTGATTCTCTCTTTTATACCTCTATAACTAGCCAAGTGATAAGAATACACCTAAATTCTTAAAGTACAGGCCTTTGCAGACAGGCCTGAATATCTATATCCTAACAACATCCTCACATTCCAAACTAGTCAATATGGGGCTGTTAGGAAGGTGATCTGATCTTATCACCTCCAGAGAAAGGGAAATTTAGGTTGATAGTTTTCTGTTTGGTAAGAACTCACTTATCAATAGACACAGCTGGGAAACCCTTATGTCTTTATAGATGTAGTTGTGAAATCCTCACTTCTGTATTGTTTTGTCAATATAGTTCCCACTTTGCTATCGCTTATTTGCATGGTCTCTGTCTGGTTCTGTGATTGTTTCTGTCTGCTGTATAATTAATTTTGCTGGGTGTAAACTAATTAAGGTGGTGGGATGTAACTGGTTAGCTAATCATATTACAATATGTTAGGATTGGTTAGGTAAATTTCAGTAGAATGATTGGTTAAGGTATAGCTAAGAATATTACTATATAAATTAGGGGCAAACAGGAAGTAAGTTGGGATTCGAAAATAAGGGAAAAGAGCTTGCTGGAAGTTCACCCCAATAAACATTGAATTGTTTGCACCTTTGGACTTCGGGTATTGTTGCTCTCTGTTCATGCGAGAAGGACGAGGGAACTGGGAGAGTGAAGGAATAAGCTCTCTAACAGGGACTGCCAGCTGATGTGCTGAGACGATCTCTGAGGCCATTTTTCCTGGCAGCTTGGGACTTCAGTACCCTGTCTTGTTGAGCCAGACATGCTAGCTTGCTGCAACACAGACCCAGGTGTGAACCAAGTCCCCCAAAAGCTGCAGACTTAACTGAAAACAGCTTAAGAAGTGCTCCTGTCTCTAGCATTGAGTTCTCAATGGGATCCAAACCCCCAATAAATTAGTTTTTCTCTGTATAAAGCTTATACAGGGTAAACTCATAAATTGTCCACCCTCTAAAAGACTGATAGAGAGATATGCACAGATGTTTGCTCTCCAAGTTATTAATACTTACTCTGGGTTAATTAATAAGCAAAAAGTGATTTTATGAAGTATAAAAAGTAGGATTTAAGTGGTGCCAAGTAATAACAGATAGAACAAAGTAAATTACCAAGCAAAATAAAACAAAAACACTCAAGTCTAAGCCTAATACAGTAGGAAACTAAATACAGGTAAATCTCACCCTCAGAGATGTTCCAATAAGCTTCTTTCACAGACTAGACTCCTTCTTCATTTGGGTCCAGCAATCACTCACACCCCTGTAGTTACTGTCCTTTGTTCCAGTTTCTTTCAGGCATCTCTTTGTGGTGGAGAGGCTATCTTTTGAGTCAGCTGAAGACAAAATGGAGGGGTTTCCAGGGCCTTTTATATTCTTTCTCTTGTGGGCGGAAACCCCTTTGTTCTCCTATGCAAGATCACAGCAACAAGATGGAGTCTGTAGCCACCTGGGCAAGTCACATATCTATGAATGATTCAGCTTTTTGCAGGCCAACACTATTGTCTACATGTTAGTTTGAACATTTCCAGGAAAGCTCAGATGTGGATTGGCATCTCCCAAAGTCCATCGCTAGTTAAGTACTCCCAATTACTTGAATAACCCCTTCACACTATGTTGATCAAATCTGCCTTATGTGCTTCCAACAGCAAACACTTTAAATACAAGCATAGAGCCAGCACTCATAACTTCAGATATAAAAATGATACATGCATATAAATAGGATGAATATATTTAGTAGATCATAGCCTTTGCAAAGATATGTTACATGGCATATCTAGCATAAAACATATTCCAGTTATGTCATATTTACACTCATAAGCATATTTCTATAAAGCATTATGGGGTGCAATGTCATGGGGGGGCTGGAGTGAGTGGGGGTGGGGCCTTGGAGAAGGAGCAGGGCAGGAGAGAGGCCTTGGGGAAGGGGGCAGGGCAAGGGTGTTCGGTTTTGTGCAATTAGAAAGTTCGCAACCCTACCAGGCAATACCCAGCCCCCATATCCTGGCACATCCAGGTGGCACCCATCCTCCAGAGGGCTGGAACATCCAGTCAGCCTCCAGCCCTCATGCCCTGGGTGCTGCTTTGGGTGGCTTCACTTTAGGGTTGAGCAGGTGCGTGAGGGTTTGCAGGGGCCTCGAGCCCTCAGCTGGCACTCAGCTTTGTGCAGCCAAGGATTGTTTCCTGAGTTCTCCAGCATGGCCGAGGTGGTAGCGCGAGGCAACAGACTGGGGAGCAGCATGTGGCTCCCAGTGGCCCTCCAGCCATGAGGCAGTCAAGCTATTTCAGTTCCTCCAGCTGACCCCACACCCTCCACATCATTAATGTGAAACCTTTCCAGGGATGGGGTGGGATCTGAGTTACTACAGAGAATTCTTTCCTGGGTATCTGGCTGGTGAATCTTGCCCACATGCTCAGGGTTCAGCTGATCGCCACATTTGGGGTCGGGAAGAAATTTTCCTCCAGGGCAGATTGGAAGAGACCCTGGAGGTTTTTTGCCTTCCTCTGCAGCATGGGGCATGGGTCACTTGCTGGAGGATTCTCTTCTCCTTGAAGTCTTTAAACCATGATTTGAGGACTT
Organism: Natator depressus; assembly: GCF_965152275.1. NCBI lineage: Eukaryota > Metazoa > Chordata > Testudines > Cheloniidae > Natator > Natator depressus. The sequence continues at coordinate 39,572,023 of NC_134241.1, read as the reverse complement.
CAATAGCTCAGACATAGGTGAGAGGTTTATCGCAGGAGTGGGTGGGTGAGATTCGGTGGCCTGCGTTGTGCAGGAGAATCATAGAATCATAGAATCATAGAATATCAGGGTTGGAAGGGACCCCAGAAGGTCATCTAGTCCAACCCCCTGCTCGAAGCAGGACCAATTCCCAGTTAAATCATCCCAGCCAGGGCTTTGTCAAGCCTGACCTTAAAAACCTCTAAGGAAGGAGATTCTACCACCTCCCTAGGTAACGCATTCCAGTGTTTCACCACCCTCTTAGTGAAAAAGTTTTTCCTAATATCCAATCTAAACCTCCCCCATTGCAACTTGAGACCATTACTCCTCGTTCTGTCATCTGCTACCATTGAGAACAGTCTAGAGCCATCCTCTTTGGAACCCCCTTTCAGGTAGTTGAAAGCAGCTATCAAATCCCCCCTCATTCTTCTCTTCTGCAGACTAAACAATCCCAGCTCCCTCAGCCTCTCTTCATAAGTCATGTGCTCTAGACCCCTAATCATTTTTGTTGCCCTTCGCTGGACTCTCTCCAATTTATCCACATCCTTCTTGTAGTGTGGGGCCCAAAACTGGACACAGTACTCCAGATGAGGCCTCACCAGTGTCGAATAGAGGGGAACGATCACATCCCTCGATCTGCTCGCTATGCCCCTACTTATACATCCCAAAATGCCATTGGCCTTCTTGGCAACAAGGGCACACTGTTGACTCATATCCAGCTTCTCGTCCACTGTCACCCCTAGGTCCTTTTCCGCAGAACTGCTGCCTAGCCATTCGGTCCCTAGTCTGTAGCGGTGCATTGGATTCTTCCATCCTAAGTGCAGGACCCTGCACTTATCCTTATTGAACCTCATCAGATTTCTTTTGGCCCAATCCTCCAATTTGTCTAGGTCCTTCTGTATCCTATCCCTCCCCTCCAGCGTATCTACCACTCCTCCCAGTTTAGTATCATCTGCAAATTTGCTGAGAGTGCAATCCACACCATCCTCCAGATCATTTATGAAGATATTGAACAAAACCGGCCCCAGGACCGACCCCTGGGGCACTCCACTTGACACCGGCTGCCAACTAGACATGGAGCCATTTATCACTACCCGTTGAGCCCGACAATCTAGCCAGCTTTCTACCCACCTTATAGTGCATTCATCTAGCCCATACTTCCTTAACTTGCTGACAAGAATACTGTGGGAGACCGTGTCAAAAGCTTTGCTAAAGTCAAGAAACAATACATCCACTGCTTTCCCTTCATCCACAGAACCAGTAATCTCATCATAAAAGGCGATTAGATTAGTCAGGCATGACCTTCCCTTGGTGAATCCATGCTGACTGTTCCTGATCACTTTCCTCTCATGTAAGTGCTTCAGGATTGATTCTTTGAGGACCTGCTCCATGATTTTTCCAGGGACTGAGGTGAGGCTGACCGGCCTGTAGTTCCCAGGATCCTCCTTCTTCCCTTTTTTAAAGATTGGCACTACATTAGCCTTTTTCCAGTCATCCGGGACTTCCCCCGTTCGCCACGAGTTTTCAAAGATAATGGAGGTCAAACTAGATGATCATAATCTTCCCTTCTGACCTTGATATCTATGAATCTATGAATCTATGAAAGGCATCGCAGCCTCATTCCTTTCAACCTTTATTTCCCTTTGATACCATGGCTGCTTTCTCATCGCACCATGTACACAGCAGTGGCTAATGACGTCCAGGGGGATTCGAGGAAATGCGGAGCAGCCTGGGGAAGCTGCCAGGTGCCGTGTGGGAAGAGGGTGGTGGCATGTGACTTGAGGGAGGGGGCACTCCTGAGGAGGGCTTGAGGGGGTGGAGCTGTGTGCAGGGACAGGCCATGGCCATACAGGTCAATAGGCCAGTGCTAAGGCATTTACAACACTGCAACAAGCGTGTACAGTCTGGGATCAGTTACATGAAAATCTCAGTAGTGGAGTATTAATTGGGTTACTAAGTATGTCACTATACATGTACTTTATAGACAGCACAAAATCACAGGGTTAATAAGGGGTATGACTGCTTCTCTCTCCTGCAGCCTGCCTGGCTGGGCCTCACTCTCTAATGCTCTTACCAGACAACTCACCAGGGCTCCCTGCCTGAGTGTCCCAGAGCAAGGGGCCATCCTGCAGCGCTGCAGGGGGAGGAACAGTGTGAGACCTGGCAGGGCAGGGAGTTGCAGCATGTCAGCTCCTGTGTAGTGGTGGGGGGAGTCAAGTCTCCCTCCCCTGCCTACAGGAGGGAAAAGCACCTGGAATCTCCGGAGAGGATTTTGGTGTGATGGGAGGGAGGGACAGGTGAGCAGACAGCAGCTAGAGGGCATTAGAACAGAGGAGTGAGACACATAGGGTCAGAGCTGGAGAGGAAGGAAGGCAGAGGCCCTGCAACCATACATGCTAGGTGGGCAGGCCATGTGCTTTGAATGTGAGGCATGCTGTTTTCTCAGGCAGCCGAGGGGGGCGCTGGCCTTGGGCTGGATCCTCAGGGGCAAAGAGCAGAGGCCACATGTGGGGAGGGTATGCAGCGTCACATGCCCCCAGGTTGCTTGGTCACATGGGGTGGCTGGGCCCCCTGTATATGGAGCAGCTAAGCCAGGGAGGTCCCCGGGCAGGGAGAGGCAGAGGCAGGAGTGGAGGAACAGCGGAAGTGCTGCTTCTTTCTGGGAGGGCCCTGCTTTCCAGAAGGGGGAGGACTGCTGGGAGGGGATATGACTCAAGCTGTTCCAGGGTTGTTCCCCCTCCACTGTCAGCTCAATGCAGCTGATGGAGATGTCTGGATACAGGCCTGGGGAGACAGTTTTCCTTGTTGGTCCATCTCAGCATTTTCCTCTGTTTCCTTTGATGTCTGTTATCCAATATTCACTGAAGCCCAGAAAGCTGTGGAGAAGTTTTCCAGGAGGAGAGTGTTGGTTTTGATTCCTTCAGCACAGAAGTCAAGTTGCATAAAGTCAGGAATTTGCCTAAAACTGAGCTCTGGCCTCTGTGCTTTCCACTCAGCTCCTTCCTGTGCTCATTGTTTCACACTGCCAGGCTCACATGGGTGATGGGAAATGTCTAGCCCAAAGCAGCATTTAAGCAGTGGTTGCTCTGTAACACTGAAGTATAGCTGTGCCAATGATACCGGGCATTTATCAGTCCAGAGCCGGCTGAGGGCAGAGAAGGGATTTTGGTTTTGAAGGGGTTAAGGTGTTTTAGAATCCTGGTTTGACATTAAACAATTAATTGTGGCACCATGTTTGCCTAAATTAGAGCTGGCTCATGTCCATTGCAAATAAGCACCCTAACAGGGTTTGAGCTAGCTCGATACAGATCTAAAGAGAAGGGAGGAAAACAGCATGTGAAGTGTAAAGTTAATTAAAACTTCAGTTGAATAATTTCCCCCATTTTAACGTAAATAATCTTTTAAAGGGACAGTCCTTTCCTCCGCAGTCCCGCAGCTGGTGTGAAGAGCCCTTGGGGCAGAGCCCGTAGTGGCAGCTGCAGATTTGTTAGAATTGTAGCTTCCATGAGATGAGGCAGGCAGAGGTTCACGCAGGAAACAAGAGTAGGGTGGGAAAGGGGAAAAAAATGCTGCTTCCCTCTCACTGCTACATGCAGGGTAGTTGCTGGAAGATGATAAACCCAGCACATGCTTTTCTTGGCAGCTCTGTGACATGGTAAAGGCTTAGAAATGTTGGACTAAGGTGCTGTTTTGAGCTGTGCCCTTATTTCCAGCAGCATGGCAACCAGGGGTTTGACCTGCCTGGCTAAAGCAGACTCTTGGCCACAAAAGGAGAAAAAGAGGAAAGGTGTTGAAGAAGTAAGGTGGGGGAAGGTTCACTCGCCAGGGCAGATGTGAGAGCAGGGACACTGGGTTCACATTCCAGGCTAGTTGTTCCAGTGGAGAGGTGAGATCACAGGGTCTCATTCCAGCAGGTTATGTCCCCCAGTGCTCTGGGAAAGGCAATATTGTGGTTCATTGGCATAGGGGGATGGTTTGAGGGTGTTCTTCTGTAGTTTAAGTGTCAGGAACTCATGTAGAGGTTTTGAACAATGCTATTTCTAAGGACAGGTCTACACTAGAAGCACTATTGGCACAGTTGCGCCAATGTGGCTGCAACGGTAGCATGTCTGGTGAAATTGCCCTATGCTGACGGGAGAGCACTCTAGTAACGTAAGTTACCTCAACTTAGGAAGTAGTGTAGACCTGCCCGGGCCTGTCTCTTGGGTCACAGGGTGCATGAAAACTAGGCTGTTCACAAGTCAGTGACGGGAGCTACTTACCAAATCAACCCTGAGGCCAGAGTTTGCCTCTGTTTTCAACACGGCGTGAGATTAATGAATGATAGAGGGTTTCACAAAGATTCAACACAAGGTTCATTTCCAACTCTCTTTATCTGGAAAAGTGTTTGTTCCATTTCCATCTAAATTCCAGCAAAAACTCTCCTTCAGCTGAGAGTTAACATCAACATTTTGAATTAAAAAGATTTTTTATTAGAGTTACAATGGAGGTGAAAATCAGCTTCCTAGTGACCTGCTGTTTGCTCTAGGGAGATGATTGGTCTAGCCACAATAACACAATAGAATGTTATACAAAAGGAATCCCACTTTTCTTCCACAAGTCTAAATATGCAGCACTTTGGACCCAGCTCTGTATTTCAACCCCATGCGCAAGGGGATTCAGAGCTGAGGTTTGTTTTGGCACAGTACAGAAACAGGGGCCAGCTGTCCCCTTCAGCTCTGCCTTGGGGTTTGGATCCCTACCCCTCCAAAACACTCCTATGGAACCCTCGGCTGTCAAGCTTAGGAGTTCCCCAAAGCCAAGGGCCACACAGAACAACAGGACAGCAGCCGGTTCTCCTCATGTAGTGATCCCACCAGCCAGGAAGAGTCACCTGCTGTCGTAGAACTACTCTAACCGGCTCCTGCACCGCCCACTCTGTGTCCAACCCCCTATGCAGGGCGTGTCTGATGGCTGGACAAGGGGAGTGTGCATAGCCAAAGTGAGCTGTGCTCAGGTGGACTCCAGAGGACAGACAGATCATTGCAGCTCACAGTCAGCCAAGGCTTGAGCCTGCTCTAATCTGTGGCAGGGCTGGTGTAGAACCAGTTCCAGGGTCATGGAGCAGCAAGCAGCTTCTTTGAGGTTCTTGGTCTCTGTGGAGAATCTAGTCTTAAATTACAACTGCTGCAGCCTTTAGGAGCTTGGCAGTATAGGGGCTCCTAGAAAGCTGAGATGCACCATTTGGGCACAAGGACATGGCAGTGTCTGTATGCATTCAGGCAGCATGCACAAACATGTATATGACAGGTTTCAGAGTAACAGCCGTGTTAGTCTGTATTCGTAAAAAGAAAAAAGAAAAGGAGTACTTGTGGCACCTTAGAGACTAACCAGTTTATTTGAGCATGAGCTTTCGTGAGCTACAGCTCACTTCATCGGATGCATAGCATATCGTGGAAACTGCAGAAGACATTATATACACACAGAGACCATGAAACAAAACTTCCTCCCACCCCACTGTCCTGCTGCTAACAGCTTATCTAAAGTGATCATCAAGGAAGGCCATTTCCAGCACAAATCCAGGTTTTCTCACCCTTCCCCCCCCCCCCCCACACACACAGACACACATACAAACTCACTCTCCTGCTGGTAATAGCCCATCACTCTTTGAAACCTCTCTTTATAATGCTCATGATAATCAAGGTGGGTCATTTCCAGCACTAATCCAGGTTTTCTCACCACCCCCCCCCACACACCCCCCTCCAAAAACCACACACACAAACTCACTCTCCTGCTGGCAATAGCTCATCTTACAATGTGCACAGCAATAATCCAAGTTTAACCAGAACGTCTTGGGGGGGAATCCTATTTTCGACGTCTCCGACTCAAGGAATATTTCCAAGATACCTCTGAACAACATAATGATCCACAGAGGCCTGCCTACCAACATTACAAAAAGAAGGATTCTAGGTGGACTCCTCCTGAAGGTCGAAACAGCAGACTGGACTTCTACATAGAGTGCTTCCACCGACGTGCACGGGCTGAAATTGTGGAAAAGCAGCATCACTTGCCCCATAACCTCAGCTGTGCAGAACACAATGCCATCCACAGCCTCAGAAACAACTCTGACATCATAATCAAAAAGGCTGACAAAGGAGGTGCTGTTGTCATCATGAATAGGTCGGAATATGAACAAGAGGCTGCTCGGCAGCTCTCCAACACCACTTTCTACAAGCCATTACCCTCTGATCCCACTGAGAGTTACCAAAAGCATCTACAGCATTTGCTCAAGAAACTTCCTGAAAAAGCGCAAGATCAAATCCGCACAGACACACCCCTGGAACCCCGACCTGGGATATTCTATCTACTACCCAAGATCCATAAACCTGGAAATCCTGGACGCCCCATCATCTCAGGCATTGGCACCCTGACAGCAGGATTGTCCGGCTATGTAGACTCACTCCTCATGCCCTACGCTACCAGCACTCCCAGCTACCTTCGAGACACCACTGACTTCCTGAGGAAACTACAATCCATTGGTGATCTTCCTGATAACACCATCCTGGCCACTATGGATGTAGAAGCCCTCTACACCAACATTCCACACAAAGATGGACTACAAGCCATCAAGAACACTATCCCCGATAATGTCACGGCTAACCTGGTGGCTGAACTTTGTGACTTTGTCCTTACCCATAACTATTTTACATTTGGGGACAATGTATACCTTCAGATCAGCGGCACTGCTATGGGTACCCGCATGGCCCCACAGTATGCCAACATTTTTATGGCTGATTTAGAACAACGCTTCCTCAGCTCTCGTCCCCTAACGCCCCTACTTTACTTGCGCTATATTGATGACATCTTCATCATCTGGACCCATGGAAAAGAAGCCCTTGAGGAATTCCACCATGATTTCAACAATTTCCATCCAACCATCAACCTCAGCCTGGTCCAGTCCACACATGAGATCCACTTCCTGGACACTACAGTGCTAATAAACGATGGTCACATCAACACCACCCTATACCGGAAACCTACTGACCGCTATTCCTACCTACATGCCTCCAGCTTTCACCCTGACCACACCACACGATCCATCGTCTACAGCCAAGCTCTGCGATACAACCGCATTTGCTCCAACCCCTCAGACAGAGACAAACACCTACAAGATCTCTATCAAGCATTCTTACAACTACAATACCCACCTGCGGAAGTGAAGAAACAGATTGATAGAGCCAGAAGAGTTCCCAGAAGTCACCTACTACAGGACAGGCCTAACAAAGAAAATAACAGAACGCCACTAGCCGTCACCTTCAGCCCCCAACTAAAACCCCTCCAACGCATTATTAAGGATCTACAACCTATCCTGAAGGATGACCCAACACTCTCACAAATCTTGGGAGAAAGGCCAGTCCTTGCCTACAGACAGCCCCCCAACCTGAAGCGAATACTCACCAACAACCACATACCACACAACAGAACCACTAACCCAGGAACCTATCCTTGCAACAAAGCCCGTTGCTAACTGTGCCCACATATCTATTCAGGGAACACCATCACAGGGCCTAACAACATCAGCCACACTATCAGAGGCTCGTTCACCTGCACATCCACCAATGTGATATATGCCATCATGTGCCAGCAATGCCCCTCTGCCATGTACATTGGTCAAACTGGACAGTCTCTACGTAAAAGAATAAATGGACACAAATCAGATGTTAAGAATTATAACATTCATAAACCAGTCGGAGAACACTTCAATCTCTCTGGTCACGCAATCACAGACATGAGGGTCGCTATCTTAAAGCAAAAAAACTTCAAATCCAGACTCCAGCGAGAAACTGCTGAATTGGAATTCATTTGCAAATTGGATACTATTAATTTGGGCTTGAATAGAGACTGGGAGTGGCTAAGTCATTATGCAAGGTAGCCTATCTCCCCTTGTTTTTTTCCTACAACCCCCCCCCCCCCCCCCAAGACGTTCTGGTTAAACTTGGATTATTGCTGTGCACATTGTAAGATGAGCTATTGCCAGCAGGAGAGTGAGTTTGTGTGTGTGGTTTTTGGAGGGGGGTGTGTGTGTGTGTGGGGGGGGTGGTGAGAAAACCTGGATTAGTGCTGGAAATGACCCACCTTGATTATCATGCGCATTATAAAGAGAGGTTTCAAAGAGGGATGGGCTATTACCAGCAGGAGAGTGAGTTTGTATGTGTGTGTGGGGGGGGGGGGGGGGAAGGGTGAGAAAACCTGGATTTGTGCTGGAAATGGCCTTCCTTGATGATCACTTTAGATAAGCTGTTAGCAGCAGGACAGTGGGGTGGGAGGAAGTTTTGTTTCATGGTCTCTGTGTGTATATAATGTCTTCTGCAGTTTCCACGATATGCTATGCATCCGATGAAGTGAGCTGTAGCTCACGAAAGCTCATGCTCAAATAAACTGGTTAGTCTCTAAGGTGCCACAAGTACTCCTTTTCTTTTTTCTTTTTACAAACATGTATATGTAACTGCATACACTTTTCTTGGACAATATTGCCAGGATGTTTGTATTTTTTATTATACTATAAAGCAAGAATGAGTGACCAGGAACAAAGGAATACAGTCAGCAGCTGCCTAGAAAACAAAATAGAGAGAAACATTGCTTAAGAAATATACTCCATAATATGCTATAGTGGAGTCCAGCATATTAACAACACTACTGCAGTGCAAACAACCAATAATAATGAAGCATGACCATGGTTACTAAAAAAGGCCTTTAAGATAGTGAGAAATTCTCAGCTGAAAAAACATTGCTAATTTACAGTTAAGTTTGCTAGATAAAGTAACATTCACAACTAAATAAAAACAGTTACTAATTGGGGAAAATATCCTACTAAGTAAAAAATGTGGTTATTATAATTTAAGGTTTTCCTCCTGTGTATTCCTATCAACATGACAGAGGCTATCCCATAAACTTCACATGGATCATGCCATAAACAACCTTTGTTTTGACCTGAAAAAAACCTCACCAGCTAAAGCATAAAAAGTTAACACCAGCCAACATTAAATATGTGCATATAATACAAAGAGTACAAAAACACTTACAGAACACATGCAAGAAATACTTTGCCATCCTTCTTGTACAGGCCCCACACCCACACAAACTATCCTCTGAACAGACATTTACAGCTATCAAAGCTCAAACTCTAAATTCAAGTTCTACAGGCTACTTTAAAAAAAATCAAAACCAGGTGCTCTTCTGTTAGCCTCTTTAAGACTCTTCCTCGTAGCTGCAGCAAGGTTGACGTGACAGCAAGGATTAAGTGCATATTGGGAAAGTCATGTTAGTTACCAATTATCCATGTCATGGTTCTAATGCTTTCACACTTTCATGGAGTTGAAGGCCAGAGAGACCATTAGGTCATGTAGTCTGACCTCCTGCACATCACGGGCTGTAGCGTTGCACTCAGATACCCCCCATGTAGCCCAGTGAGTTCAGTTAAACCAAAGCATTTCAGTCCTCAGAAGATTAAACTGTTGTAAACCACAGGCAGAGAACTGATTAAGTGAAAACATGTTGAGATGATGAACAGATCAACTACACCCCATGCTACAGAGGATGACAAAAAATGCCCAAGATTCCTGCCAATCTGACTGGGAGAAACTTCTTCCTGACCCCAAATCTGTTGATCACTTAAACCAGTGGTGGGCAACCTGCGGTCCATCAGGGTAATCCGCTGGTGGGCCGTGAGACAGTTTGTTTATACTGTCTGCAGGCACAGCCACCCACAGTTCCCAGCGGCTGCGGTTTGCTGTTCCCAGCCAATGGGAGCTGCGGGAAGCGGCGCAGGCTGCAGGGACATGCTAGCCACTGCTTCCCACAGCTCCCATGGCCGGGAACGGCAAACCGCAGCCACTGGGAACTGTGGACGGCCAACGTAAACAAACTATCTTGTGGATTACCCTGATGGCCCCCGGGCTGCAGGTTGCCCACCTCTGACTTAGATCCCGGGCATATGAGTAAGACCCACCAGCCACACAGCTAGAGAGAGGATTCTCTGCCTACCTCTGCTCACTGGTCCATCCAAGTCGGTGACCTGTCTCCAGCTGTGGCAGATCTTTGGTGTGTCTTCGGAAGATGGGAAAACAAACAAAACAAATCGCAATAATGCATCGGGAAGGAAAAAAATCTTCCTGACCCCTGGAGGCAACCAGCCCTGAAGCTTGTTATTCCTTGACTTTAGCAAAGCTTTTGATATGGTCTTCCACAGTATTCTTGCCAGCAAGTTAAAAAAGTATGGATTGGATGATTGAACTATAAGGTGGATAGAAAGCTGGCTAGATCGTTGGGCTCAACGGGTAGCGATCAATGGCTCAATGTCTAGTTGGCAGCCGGTATCAAGCGGAGTGCCCCAGGGATCAGTCCTGGGGCCGGTTTTGTTCAGCATCTTCATTAATTATATGGATGATGGGATGGATTGCACCCTCAGCAAGTTTGTGGATGACACTAACCTTGGGGAGAGGTAGATAAACTGGAGGGTAGGGATAGAGTCCAGAGTGACCTAGGCAAATTGGAGGATTGGGCCAAAAGAAATCTGATGAGGTTCAACAAGGAGAAATGCAGAGTCCTGCACTTAGGATGAAAGAATCCCATGCACCGCTATAGGCTGGGGACCGACTGGCTAAGCAGCAGTTCTGCAGAAAAGGACCTGGGGATTACGGTGGATAAGAAGTGGGATATGAGTCAGCAGTGTGTCCTTGTTGCCAAGAAGGCTAACGGCATATTGGGCTGCATTAGTAGGAGAATTTCCAGCAGATCGAGGGAAGTGATTATTCCCCTCTATTTGGCACTGGTGAGGCTACATCTGGAGTATTGTGTCCAGTTTTGGTCCCTCCACTACAGAAGGGATGTGGACAAATTGGAGACAGTCCAGCGGAGGGCAACAAAAATGATTAGGAGGCTAGGGCACATGACTTAAGAAGAGAGGCTGAGGGAACTGGGCTTATGTAGTCTGCAGAAGAGAAGAGTGAGGGGGGATTTGATAGCAGCCTTCAACTACATGAAGGGAGGTTCCAAAGAGGATGGAGCTCGGCTATTCTCAGTTGTGGGAAATGACAGAACAAGGAGCAGCTGAAGTTGGTCTCAAATTGCAGTGTGGGAGGGTCTAGGTTGGATATTAGGAAAAACTATTTCACTAGGAGGGTGGTGAAGCACTGGAATGGATTACCTAGGGAGGTGATGGAATCTCCATGCTTAGAGGTTTTTAAGGCCCTGTTTGACAAAGTCCTGGCTGGGATGATTTAGTTGGGGTTGGTCCTGCTTTGATCAGGGGGTTGGACTTGATGACCTCCTGAGGTCTCTTCCAACCCTAATTTTCTGTGATTCTATGATCTCACATAACTAGGTGACCTCGCAACAAAATGGCAGATGAAATTTAATGCTTATAAATGCAAAGTAATGCACATTGGAAAACATAATCCCAACTAGACATATAGAATGATGGGGTCTAAATTAGTTGTTATCTCTCAAGAAAGAGATTTTGGAGTCATTGTGGATAGCTCTCTAAAAACATCCACTCAATGTGCAGTGGCAGTCAAAAAAGTGAACAGAATGTTTGGAATCATTAGGAAAGGGATAGATAACAAGACAGAAAATATTATATTGCCTCTATATAAATCCATGGTACGACCACATCTTGAATACTGCGTGCAGATGTGGTTGCCCCACCTCAAAAAAGATACATTGGAATTGGAAAAGCTTAAAAAAGGGCAACAAAAATGATTAGGGGTATGAAACAGCTTCCATATGAGGAGAGATTAATATGAGTGGGACTTTTCAGCCTGGAGAAGAGACGACTAAGGGGGAATAAGATACAGGTCTATAAAATCATGACTGGTGTGGAGAAAGTAAATAAGACAAGAACTAGAGATCAGCAAATGAAATTAATAGGCAGGAGGTTTAAAACAAACAAAAGGAAGTATTTCTTCACACAACACATGGTCAACCTGTGGAATTCCTTGCCAGAGGATGTTGTGAAGGCCAAGACTATAACAGGATTCAAAAAAGAACTAGAGAAGTTCATGGAGGATAGGTCCATCAATGGCCATTAGCCAGGATGGGCAGGGATGGTGTCCTAGCCTCTGTTTGCCAGGAGCAGGGAATGTGTGAGAGGGGATGGATCACTTGAAGGTTATCTGTTCTGTTCATTCCCTCTGGGACACATGGCATTGGCCACTGGGCTAGATGGAGCTTTGGTCTGACCCAGCATGGCTGTTCTTATTTTCTTATGTTGATCTGGGCCCTAGGGAATTTATGTGCCCACAGGGTTAAGCTGAGAGGGGGTTGTGCATGTCAGTGGGGCTGAAATATTAAGTGTAGCTGCTTAAATGGGGGATTAGGTGCCCATAGCTCTGGCTCTCTGTGGATCAGTTCCTCTCTGTAAATGGGGACAGGACAGCATTTGTTCTGGGGCTTATACACTGCCCGCTGCTCCTGGGCTGCATAAGGGTACGCGCTGTGGAATCAGGAGGTGCGCAGACACTGTCATGAAGGGGCTGATTGAAGACCTTGGACAGATAACTGACAGCTGGGCTAGGACATTCATCTGCAGAGAAAGTGCCATGTCTGCAACCCCCATGAGGAGCGGGATTGTGTGGTTCATTCTTAGGTATGAAGGGACCCTGCAGCAGTGGTGACAGCTCTCTGGGAAACCCTGACATCCTCCAACCTGCTCCAACTGGGTGTCACACACCAGCGAACTGATGGATAGACAGACGGGCCCATGTGCCTCACCAACTGGACCTAATTCAGGCTGTGATTATTAGTTATTATTATTACAACATATATGTTACAGTTGTGCCTGGAGCGGCCATGGGGTTGCTGGGGGCAGTTCTGTGGGTTGTGGAGGTGCCATGGGGTGGCTGGGGGCAGCCCCATGGGTCATGGAGTGGCCATGGGGTGGCTGGGGGCAGTCCCATGGGTCATGGAGCAGCCACAGGGTGGCTGGGGCGGTCTGGAGTGTAGTGTCCCAGATGGTGCCCACCCCAGGTGTATGACGTGGGCTATCAGCACCACCATGCTGCTGAGGGAGGCTGTGCAGAGCTGGTTCATCTCTATGTAAATCACATCCCTGTCAGCTGAACTCCTGGATAATCAATATTAAAGGGAAACTATTTTCTAGTTCATTAGAGGAAAGCTGGGCTACTGCCGCGACTGGGTTAGAGACACATTCTCCTTCCAGGAGAAACAAACTTTGCTCAGCTCCAGACAAAGACATTCACACCACCTCTGCTGCTGCCCCTCAAGCCCAATCTGCAGCCCCCTGCTAGCCCAGCCCTAGGCTGCCCACACACACAGCTTTGCCAGTGCCCATCAATCCTGATCCACGGCCCCCTGTTATCTAAGCCCTGGGCTCTCCCCACCCACAGCTCTGGCATTGCAAATCCCCTCCTTCCGCCTGTCCTGCTGGCATGTGCGCCAGGGTGGGGATGGTGTATGGCAACAGGTCTCCAGGACAGTGACCCCTCCTTGCAGAGTGTCTAGCAGGAAAGAGGGACGTGAGTGTCTGGGTGTTTGCAGGACTCCACTGAAAAACCCCAGCACACTTATCTCTTTTAACCAAGGTTTTTGCAAGGAAATTTCCCGGTTCTTTAATGAGCGTCAAATTGAAAGGTCTGAGAGTGTGGAGCCCTGCTCAGCTAACCTCACAAGGTCCCCCAGAGCCCACTCCCTGCTTGCAGCCTCTAGCATGTTCGTATGTGAGAAATAAGGTAATTCCGTGATGTGATGCTGTTTGCCGGACAGCGGTGAGCACTGGGCTCTGTTTCTGTCCCCCTAGGCTCTCTTTCTGGCTGGGGGAAAAGACTGTGGCAGGACACTGCGAATCAGGCCTCCTGGGTACAATGTGTCTGTTAAATGAGGCTTTGTGTTTATATAATACTCATTGGTCTGTGGTTCTCAGCACTTTGTAAAGGTGGGAGTGTGGGGGAGCCCCACTTGGCAGACAGCATCGCCAAGCATATAGATCTGGCTCATTATTTCTGACGGGCAGTGTGGCTCAGTGGATGAGGTGGGAAGCACCTATATTAAAGGCTTTGTCCCTTTTGGCTGCGCAGTTACTCTCACTATAAGAGAGGGGACTTCATTGCCTTAGAGTTGGCTTTCAGCCCCACACCTCTGCGCCTGCTCTGTGCTGGAAGCCCCCAGTGCCAGTGACCAGGCTGCTCTGCTATGTGGCAGCCTGGGATAGCTGGGGCTCAGGGCTGCCTACGCCAGCTCCACACCCCATTCCTTATCTCCTGGGTCTTCAAGGTCATCCCTGCTGCCCTGTGTCTGTGAGGACGGCTCCCCGTGGCATGGACGTCAGCAGTAGACACGTGCACTCTGCTCTTAGTGTGGCTCACCATCGCCATCTCAAGAGATGCACAAAATTGCCCTCCATGGCACTGGCCATCAGCCGGGCTGTGCTGTGTGAATGGGCCCCCCGGCCTCCCAGACACCCTTCTCCTCACCCTGTTGGGACACCCTGCCAGGAGAATGGAGGGAAAGATTATTTATTTGTCTAGGAACAGAATGGTCCAAATGACACTGAGCTATAGGGGAACTGGGCCAGACAGCAGTGACCTCAGCACAGGCTAGGTGTGACGTGGGCAGAATGCAAAATCTCAGTGGAGGTCAATGGGGGAAGATCAGCTCACTCTGTAGGATCACAAATGCAGAGTACTAGCAAATAAAATACCAGTGGAGCAGGGGCCAGGATGGCAGGTAGGCAGGGAGTGGGCAGGGTCAGGGAGGCAGGCATGGGGACAGGGAGGTGGGCAGGGTTTCAGGGCATCAGGGCTACTTTGCTCTTTGCAGTGGTATGGGAAACACACTTGGAGACATTTGAAGTCAATGAATTCCCAAAAGGTTCAGTCTCGAATATCTAGGGGAGGGAGTTTGGTGGCCACTGTGGCACCTGTCAGCAGGCACAGTGGGCAAACTGGTGAGGAGGGGCCCCCAGAACCCAGAGATGGCAGCTCCCGAAGGGCGGGATTCTCCACTCCCCAGGATGGAGCCAGGGATTTTCTTGCCCAGGCGATGGCAGGCTGCAGCTGAGCGTGTGCTTGGGGAGCTGGCCCCAGGCTGGTGTGGGGCCGAAGTGCGGTGGATAGGATTGAGATGCACAGGGGGGCGCAGTCTGCCTGCCTGCTCACATGCCTGCTTCTTTACCCACCGGCTCCGGCAGGCACAGGGCTAAGAGCAGGCCATGGGCCCTGCAGCCCAGGAGCCTGGTCTAGCAGGCTATGGCAGGCTGACCTGGAGCCCAGCCCTGGCTCAGGTCTCACAGCCACTAGGGCTACTTCTGCATCACTGGTGCAGACCCCTCGGGAGGGTCCTAGACCAACCACGCTTCTCTGCGTCCCCTCCGCAGTGTCATCAGCACCTGCTCCCACACTGCCTGTCAGCACCCCCCATGCATCTGTTTCTCAGACCCCACCCCCTCTGTCCGTCCATCAGCACACCCCGCCCCCACTGTACATCTGTCAGTACATCCCGCCCCTCTGTCCGGCTGTCAGTGTAACCCACACACCTCCTGGGTGTGGTGTTCTGTCCCATCTAGTGGCACCGAGACCACTTAGAGAGAGAGATTAATGAGTCTGCTCTACAGCCTTAGCTAAGAGCAATAGGGCTTTTAGCTCATGCAGTAGAGGCTCATGCACTAAGTTCCAGAGGTCCCAGGTTCAATCCCGGCCGACAACCGGGGTCTGTCAGTGTTACATCAGCACACTCCACCCTCTCTGTCTGTCCGTCAGCACACCCCGCCCCCCGTCTATCTGTCAGCACGTCCTGCCCCCACGTCATCTGTTTGTCAGCATACCCTGCCCCATCTGTCAGCATACCCCACCCCCACACCATCTCCTGTCAGCACCCAGGCCCCTTTGTCCATGTGTCAGCACCCCATCCCCACACTGTCTGTAAGCAAACCCTGCCATCTCTGTCTGTCTGTCAGCACCGTGTCCCTATGCTGTCTGTCCATCATCAGGACACTCATCCTCTCTGTCCATCTGTCAGCAGAGCCCACCCTCATGCTGTCTGTCTGTCAGCATCCCGCCCCATCTGTCAGCTCAGGCCTGCTGAGGTGCAGACAAGTTTGCATTATGTCTGTTAGCAGAGCTCCCCACAGCTCCTATGGCTCAGCTGACAGGCTTGTGCCAGCTTCTCTGCCCACCCCGGCAGCCTGTTCGCTTGTGCCCCAGAGTGCACACACAGGCCAAAACTCAGGTCTGGCTGGCTCCTTGCGTGCACTTCAGTGACAGTGTGGTAAGTCACAGAGGGACTCTAATGGCGAGTTATCAGTGGCCTTCATTAAGAGGGTTCCCGAGCACATCCATTAGGAGCTGCTAGCCTGACCCTGGCTGCTGCCTGCCCTGTTAGAGTCATTGTAGGCTGCGGGGGAGGGGGCTATGCACAGCTAATGGCATTAATGTATTCAGCCATTGCCTGGCTGAGAATGTGCCCCTCCGAGCCAGTGCCCTCATGTCACAGGTGCCAGGGAGCTGAGCTGCTTCACTGAGCATGTGCAGTGTGCGGGACGGCAGCTCGTCAAGCTCTGCCTGTGCCCAGTGCAGGTGTGATGGGCAGGGGGGAGAGTGCTGGGGGCTCAGCGACTGCCTGTGCCACCATCCATGGGGAAGCAGGAGACAGGTAGGTTCTGCTGCCCTCTCCCACAGACCTGCCTCAGGTCATGGGCTTCCTGAGGCGCTCAGGCTGTGGACAGCTGCACATGTTCTGGCCAAGACCCCCTGTGTAATGGGGAGGTGACATGGTCACTGGCACAAGGGTTGTCTCTAGTGGGAGATGCCAATCTCAGCCCCAGGGGAGTTGTGCAAACAGCCCCTCCGATACCTCCAAACTTGGACCAGCATGGGGCTATTTAGGGCATTGCTTTGAGCTGTCTCTCTGGTCACAGGCTCACAGCAGTGTTGCGAAATATGCAGTCTTCTGGCTCTTATTAGACAAAAGGAAAAAGGGAGAGAGAGTGTCCATTCTCATTTGTTAATCCTGAAGCTGGACATTGGCTCTGAAAAAGACCAGCAAAAGCTCACTATCTTTCTGAAAGGAACTCAGCTGACTGGCTAGAAGCATGCAGTGCAACAGTGAAAGACTCAGCAGTTAAAAAAGTGAAGAACTTTCTCACCACATTCAAAAATGTGCATACATGGCTGATGAATGCACTTATGCAAATGAGCATCAAGTGTTAGGTCATTGCTGTTATCTTCATGTCAGTGGTAGGCCAGTAGATGCATTTCTAGATGTTCATGTTATAGAAGACAAATTGGTGACATCTGTGATAACCCACATCTCAGAAGAGTTAAATGCTTGTAAATTGAATAGATGGCTGCTTGTGCAATTGATGGAGCTGCAATATTCTCTGGAAGACATAATGGAGTACAAGCTTTGCTCAGAGAAAAGTGTAATACTAATCTCTCTTATACACACTGCAGAGACCATCTACTCCAGCTAGCACTAGTGTAAGCTGCAGAATCGTCACAAGGCATTAATAAAACTTAAATTTAATGTCTTCATTATACTCTTTTTTTCAGCAAGAGTCTAAAAGGACTGAATGTCTGGGGAAAAACAGAAGATACTCTGGGACTGAAGTCCAACCTGGGAAAACGTGCTGGCTTTCTCATGAGCGATCCTTGGCTGTTGTCTTAAAATTACTGCAACTGTTATTACTGGCTTTGGAAAATATCTACCAAGATGGGACAGATCTTAGTGAGGCTGGTGAACTACTTTTGCTACTAAGTTCAAAGAAGACTATTATCAGGAGGTAGCCGTGTTAGTCTGTACCCACAAAAACAACAAGGAGTCTGGTGGCACCTTAAAGACTAACAGATTTATTTGAGCATAAGCTTTCGTGGGTAAAAACCCCACTTCTTCAGATGCATGGAGTGGAAATTACAGATGCAGACATAAATATACTGACACGTGAAGAGAAGGGAGTTACCTCACAAGTGGAGAACCAGTGTTGACAGGGCCAGTTTGACCAGGGTGCATGTAGTCCACTCCCAATAATACATGAGGAGGTGTCAATTCCAGGAGAGGCAAAGCTGCTTTTGTAATGAGCCAGCCACTCCCAGTCCCTATTCAAGCCCAAATTAATGGTGTTGAATTTGCAAATGAATTTTAGTTCTGCTGTTTCTCTTTGAAGTCTGTTTCTGAAGTTTTTTTGTTCAAAGAAGACGGTTGCCATTCTCCCTCTTGTAAGTCTACTGATAAAACCACTTGGGTCATTAAACTATGCATCCTGGCATCTGCTACAACAGTAGTAGATAATTGTCCAGCAATAGAAGCTACACTTGGATCAATTAGAGAGATATCCACTGAAAACATACTGGAAGAAGCAAAGACTCCGGTCCAAAAGTTGACTAATGAAGTCACTTACACTGAATCCTTAAGTGAAGAGGAGAAGAAATGTTAAGCCATCTGAAAAAGTACACAGACTTGATTCTTACAAATCTACAGTAGTGACTTCTGGATTCTACTCAACCTCTACGTAGCTTTTACAGATGCCTGTCTTATAAAACATTGATCATTGAGTGGAGTGAGGCACTACCAGCAATGGGGCTGCCATGTGATCAGGACAGACTAGAGAATTTGAACACAGAGTGAAATGTCATACGGTGAACGAATGAAGATTTGACTTCAACGTCTTCTTTATCATCACTAGTGGTTCGACACAATTTTTGTGCTATGTTTCCTGGGATGAAAGATTCATCTCTTGCTACTCCCAGTCACAGCAGCAACAGTTGAGTATTCTTTTTCCTCATTGAATAGAATTTTGTATTCTGAGAAGTCGCCTTTTGCCTGATCATGAGTATATTATGAAGGACTGAATGTACAGGACACATGAGAAGCCACCAAAGATAAATGCCCTGTATTTGAGAAGTTCATTAACAGAGTTGTGCAAAATTACAAGAAACCAAGAGGGATATAGATGTAGCGCTTCATAGAAGGCTTGTGTAGTCAACTTTAATGTGTGATGATTTTAAAACATGAGTTAAATCTAATAAAATGGTCATAAAACATTTTTCAGTTTTTACTGTGGTGCCATACAGCCCACCTTTGCCCTCATGGTCTCACCCCTCATCAGCCCTCCCCCTCCCCCCTGTAAATTTGAACACCCTCCTAATTTCAATTCCTGGGGAAAACACTGATATGGTAGTGAAGCTTGCTCCAGTAGCCAGCTTTTCTCACCTAAGGGAGAGACTTGCCAAGGTAATGGTGGCTGGCACATTGTGTCCCCTCATTATTTTGTTAACGAATTAGGCCTAGTTTCCAACACACCAATTTTGGTTCACTGATTTCTGGTTCCACACTTTGCTTGTTCACCCAGCATGATCCTAGCACAGTCCTTGCATTATTTCAGGAGGCCGTTTTGTTTGGTCTAATTCAGTCTGTCTGTCGTGTCTCTCTATCTGTCTCACTTTCAGAACTTTTCTCATCACCACCTGTTCTAGGTTATGATAACACTCACTTTTCACAGCTGACCTCACAGTTAGGGAAAGTTTGCTAGGACAGAGAGCGCTTGGCAACATGGAAAGGAGTCAAGGAGAGCAGTGTTCTCAGCACAGTACCAGCCCCACACACCACAGCCCCCCAGCAGCGACAGCCCCACAAACTCCAGCCCCACAGCACTGTGACAGCACTGCGGCCCCACACATATCAGTGTCTGAGCCGCCATGTACACTGACCAGGAAGGTGGAATCCCATGCTATCCGTCTAAGCAGAGATAACCTTCCCTGTGAATACCCCTGAACAGAAGGGGCCAGACTGCTGAAGGCCAAGCTAACCTGACCCTGCTGGGAGTGGCCTTGAGGCCACACAACAGCCTCCAGGGCCAGTAGAGATCTGCAATAAGCACTGCAGGGAAAATTCAGCAGCACAGCCAAGCCCTCTGCCTGCAGCAAAGTTCCTGCTAAGCTGCATGGCCACGCAGCAGCGCAGATGCCTATTAAGCCCTGTGCAGGGGTTAAGGGCTGCAGCAGGGAGAGGCGCCCCCCCCCGCCAGCCAAAGCACAGACCTACCGCGGCGGGGAGAGGCAGCCCTCCCTGCCAGCCCCAGCCAGACCTACCCTGGACTTGCCATGACTGGGAGAGAGGAGCCCCTCCCTCAGCGAAGCTCAGCCCCACCGGAGCTGCTGCGGCCGGGAAGAGGCACCTCTGCCCCAGCCCCAAGCTGCTGGGGCGAGAGAGGGCTGGGGGGAGTCCTCTCTCCCCATCACAGCCCTGGGGCAACCTGCACCCCAAACCCCTCATCCCCAACCCCACCCTACAGCCCACACACCCCTGTGCCCCAACACTCTGTCCCAGCCCTGAGCCCCCTCCTGCACCTCAACCCCCTTATCCCTGGCCCCACCCCAAAGCCCGCACCCCCAGCCAGAGCCCTCATCCTCCACACCCCAATACTCTACCCCAGCCCTGAGCCCCCTCATGAACCCCTCATCTGCATCCCCACCCCAGAGCCCACACCTCCAGCCAGAGCCCTCATCCCCCAACACCTGAACCCTCTGTCCCAGCCCTGAGCCCTCTCCCACAGTCCAAAACCCTCAGCCCAACCCCTACCACAAGTATTTTGTTATGTGCACTAATATGAAGGTGATGTGTCACACATCACGTCCACAGTGATGCATGTGACGGGGCAGATCAGCCCTGCACTGGTACTGAGAGGCTTAACCCTTCCATCCTAGCAGAGGAAGCCCCGCCCCTGAGGCTCTGCTGGGCATGCTCCAACTGGAAGTCAGGTATAAAAGCCTGCAGAGCTGCTCACGCAGGGCTAGCTGTGGAGGAGGAAGGATGCTTGACAAAGGCTCCAGCCCAGGAGCGACTACAGCCCTTACCTATGAGAGCTGAAGAGCCAGAAACTTGGATGAGAGGCTTACAGCTATTGGAACCCCAGGGAGTGTCTGGTGCTGGGGAACCTGAAGACCCTGGTGCAATATGGACTGCTGCTGCCAGAGAACTGGTAGGAAGTGACCCAGGGAAGGTAAGGGAGTGGTACCTCCCACCATTATGAGGTCAGCCTGTTTTGGTAAGATTACCTGCTGACCCAGTGGGGGACACAGCAGGAGTTTGCCTGGGATTGGTGAGTATCCGAGTGCTTGTTTGCTGAGTAAGTATCCGAGTGTGTGTGTGTTTGCTGGGAGGGCAGTGTGAGAGCCTGAGCGAGTGCCTGATTGGCTGGTAGCCTGCAGGGGGTGGGCCTTGGGGCTGTCTGTTTGTTTCAGGGAAGCCTGGCTGTTTAAAAATAGCCAGAGCTTCGTGAACCAGCTGAGCGGCAGAGAACCAGCTGAGCAGCGGGGGACAGCAGAGCAGCACACAGCAGGAGTTTGCCTGGGAGTTTGCCTGGAGTGAGCCCAGTGAGGCTTACATCTTGTCAACTTCTCTGAGGAAGCTCATAGTAGGAAAGTGATATGGAAGCGGGGGGTTCAGCTGTTGTGACCTGCACTGGATGTGCCATGTTTGTCTTTCTTCCACAGGACAGAAGCGACTTTGTCTGTACAAAGTGCAAGCTGGTCTCCATATTGGAAGAGAAGATTGAAGGTCTGGAGCAACAGATAACGACCCTGCATTGCATACGAGAATCTGAGGATTTTCTGGACAAAAGTCAGGATATGCTTCTACGGGCTCAAAGCTCTAAAGATTTAGAGCAGGTTGCACAGCGGAGCCAAGAGGCCAGTGAAGAAACTTGGCAACATGTGACCTCCAGAAGAAGAAGGGGGAATGTCCGGGTTCCAGCAACACAGACACAGGTAACTAACCGCTTTCATGTTCTCTCCACAGGTACCATTGCGGAGAGTGGACCAGACGATACGTCTGGGGGGAGAAAGCAGAAGGAGACTCTGCTGGTTGGAAGGCATGAGATGCGATGTCCTGAGGTTGGGGGTTCCACGACTTCCACTCCCAAGAGAAGGAGGCGGGTGGTGGTGGTCGGGGACTCTCTCCTCCGGGGGATTGACTCATCTATCTGCTGCCCTGACCGGGAAAACCGAGAAGTCTGCTGCTTGCCAGGGGCTAAGATTCGCGATGTGACAGAGAGACTGCCGAGACTCATCAAGCCCTCGGATCGCTACCCCTTCCTGCTTCTCCACGTGGGCACCAATGATACTGCCAAGAATGACCTTGAGCAGATCACTGCGGACTACATGGCTCTGGGAAGAAGGATAAAGGCGTTTGAGGCGCAAGTGGTGTTCTCGTCCATCCTCCCCGTGGAAGGAAAAGGCCAGGGCAGGGACCGTCGAATCGTGGAAGTCAACGAATGGCTATGCAGGTGGTGTCGGAGAGAAGGCTTTGGATTCTTTGACCATGGGATGGTGTACCATGAAGGAGGAGTGCTGGGCAGAGACGGGCTCCATCTTACGAAGAGAGGGAAGAGCATCTTTGCGAGCAGGCTGGCTAACCTAGTAAGGAGGGCTTTAAACTAGGTTCACCGGGGGAAGGAGACCAAAGCCCTGAGGTAAGTGGGAAAACGGGATACCGGGAGGAAGCACAGGCAGGAACGTCTGTGAGGGGAGGGCTCCTGCCTCATACTGAGAATGAGGGGCGATCAGCAGGTTCTCTCAAGTGCTTATATACGAATGCACAAAGCCTTGGCAACAAGCAGGGAGAACTGGAGGTCCTGGTGATGTCAGGGAATTATGACGTGATTGGAATAACAGAGACTTGGTGGGATAACTCGCATGACTAGAGTACTGTCATGGATGGTTATAAACTGTTCAGGAAGGACAGGCAGGGCAGAAAAGGTGGGGGAGTAGCACTGTATGTAAGGGAGCAGTATGACTGCTCAGAGCTCCGGTACGAAACTGCAGAAAAACCTGAGTGTCTCTGGATTAAGTTTAGAAGTGTGAGTAATAAGAGTGATGTAGTGGTGGGAGTCTGCTATAGACCACCAGACCAGGGGGATGAGGTGGATGAGGCTTTCTTTCGGCAACTCGCAGAAGCTACTAGATCGCACGCCCTGGTTCTCATGGGTGTGACTGATTTTCCTGATATCTGCTGGGAGAGCAATACAGCAGTGCATAGACAATCCAGGAAGTTTTTTGGAAAGCGTAGGGGACAATTTCCTGGTGCAAGTGCTAGATGAGCCAACTGGGGGGGAGCTTTTCTTGACCTGCTGCTCACAAACTGGGAAGAATTAGTGGGGGAAGCAAAAGTGGATGGGAATCTGGGAGGCAGTGACCATGAGATGGTCGAGGTCAGGATCCTGACACAGGGAAGAAAGGTAAGCAGCAGGATATGGACCCTGGACTTCAGGAAAGCAGACTTCGACTCCCTCAGGGAGCGGATGGGTAGGATCCCCTGGGGGACTAACATGAAGGGGAAAGGAGTCCAGGAGAGCTGGCTGTATTTCAAGGAATCCCTGTTGAGGTTACAGGGACAAACCATCCCGATGAGTCGAAAGAATAGTAAATATGGCAGGCGACCCGCTTGGCTTAATGGTGAAATCCTAGCGGATCTTAAACATAAAAAAGAAGCTTACAAGAAGTGGAAGGTTGGACATATGACCAGGGAAGAGTATAAAAATATTGCTCAGGCATGTAGGAATGAAATCGGGAGGGCCAAATCGCACCTGGAGCTGCAGCTAGCAAGAAATGTCAAGAGTAACAAGAAGGGTTTCTTCAGGTACGTTGGCAACAAGAACAAAGCCAAGGAAAGTGTGGGCCCCTTACTGAATGAGGGAGGCAACCTAGTGACAGAGGATGTGGAAAAAGCTAATGTGCTCAATGCTTTTTTTTGCCTCTGTCTTCACTAACAAGGACAGCTCCCAGACTGCTGCGCTGGGCATCACAACATGGGGAGTAGATGGCCAGCCCTCTGGAGAAAGAGGTGGTTAGGGACTATTTAGAAAAGCTGGACGTGCACAAGTCCATGGGGCCGGACAAGTTGCATCCGAGAGTGCTAAAGGAATTGGCGGATGTGATTGCAGAGCCATTGGCCATTATCTTTGAAAACTCGTGGCAAACGGGGGAAGTCCCAGATGACTGGAAAAAGGCTAATGTAGTGCCAATCTTTAAAAAAGGGAAGAAGGAGGATCCTGGGAACTACAGGCCAGTCAGCCTCACCTCTGTCCCCGGAAAAATCATGGAGCAGGTCCTCAAGGAATCAATCCTGAAGCACTTACACGAGAGGAAAGTGATCAGGAACAGTCAGCATGGATTCACCAAGGGAAGGTCATGCCTGACTAATCTAATCGCCTTCTATGATGAGATTACTGATTCTGTGGATGAAGGGAAAGCAGTGGATGTATTGTTTCTTGACTTTAGCAAAGCTTTTGACACGGTCTCCCACAGTATTCTTGTCAGCAAGTTAACGAAGTGTGGGCTGGATGAATGGACTATAAGGTGGATAGAAAGCTGGCTAGTTCGTCGGGCTCAACGGGTAGTGATCAATGGCTCCATGTCTAGTTGGCAGCCAGTATCAACCGGAGTGCCCCAAGGGTCGGTCCTGGGTCTGGTTTTGTTCAATATCTTCATTAATGATCTGGAGGATGGTGTGGATTTAGCGTCTCCGCAAGTTTGCGGATGACGCTAAACGGGGAGGAGAGGTAGATACGTTGGAGGGTAGGGATAGGATACAGAGGGCCCTAGACAAATTAGAGGATTGGGCCAAAAGAAATCTGATGAGGTTCAACAAGGACAAGTGCAGGGTCCTGCACTTAGGTAGGAAGAATCCCATGCACTGCTACAGACTAGGGACCAAGTGACTAGGCAGCAGTTCTACGGAAAAGGACCTAGGGGTTGCAGTGGACAAGAAGCTGGATATGAGTCAGCAGTGCGCCCTTGTTGCCAAGAAGGCTAATGGCATTTTGGGCTGTATAAGTAGGGGAATTGCCAGCAGATTGAGGGACGTGATCGTTCCCCTCTATTCGACATTGGTGAGGCCTCATCTGGAGTACTGTGTCCAGCTTTGGGCCCCACACTACAAGAAGGATGTGGAAACATTGGAAAGAGTCCAGCGAAGGGCAACAAAAATGATTAGGGGTCTGGAACACATGACTTATGAGGAGAGGCTGAGGCAACTGGGATTGTTTAGTCTGTGGAAGAGAAGAATGAGGGGGGATTTGATAGCTGCTTTCAACTACCTCAGAGGTGGTTCCAAAGAGGATGGTTCTAGACTGTTCTCAGTGGTACCAGATGACAGGACAAGGAGTAATGGTCTCAAGTTGCAGTGGGGGAGGTTTAGGTTGGATATTAGGAAGAGCTTTTTCACTAGGAGGGTGGTGAAGCACTAGAATGCGTTACCTAGGGAGGTGGTGGAATCTCCTTCCTTAGAGGTTTTTAAGGTCAGGCTTGACAAAGCCCTGGCTGGGGTGATTTAGTTGGGGATTGGTCCTGCTTTGAGCAGGGGGTTGGACTAGATGACCTCCTGAGGTCCCTTCCAACCCCAGATATTCTACGATTCTATGATTCATTGGGCCGCACTGCCCTAGGGGCTTATAGCATGGACTCCAGCTGATAGGCTGCACTATCCCACTTGGGGAAGGGAAAGTAGACGGACTCTGGCCATTGGGCCACACTGCCCTAGGGGCACATTGCATGGACTCTGGCCACTAGGCCACATTACCCCACTCGGGGAGAGGCAGTATATGGACCCTGGCCATTGCACCACACTGTGCTGAGTACCGGGGGGGAGGGTAAAAACAGACGTAGTCATAGAGAGGCGGGGTTACCACTTGCCCTCCCGACTCAAGGGGTTGACGAGGTACAAAAACAGCCACACATGGTGGAGAATATGGGCACTGACCATGGCCTGATAGAAGGACCCACACTTACAGGATGGAGACCGAGAAGCTCCTGAAATGGCTGCTGGAAAACCAGCAGCAACAAGTTGCACAACAACAGCAACAGCAGTTGCAGCTGCTACAGCTACTGGCTACCCAACAGCAACTGCAGCTGGCCCAGCAACAAGAATCACAGCAACAGCTGATTCGGGAGTTGACCACCCAGCAGCAAGTAAATCAAGACCAGCTCTTCCAACAGCCTTGTTGAAGACGGCATCAAGTCCTTCTCACACCCCAGCTGGAGGGGACCCCGAGGATGGCCTTGGGGGACTACCAGTGCATCTTACAAAGATGGGGCCTGGGGACAAACCCCAAGGCCTTCTTAGTGAGTTTTGATCAGGTAGCTACTGCTACTCAGTGGCCCCCTGAACATTGGGTCACTATTCTAGTCCCATACTTAACGGGGCCCGCTCAGGCCGCTTATCTCAATCTTGACCCGCAAGAGGCACTGCAATATGAGAAGGTTAAGTCTGCCATTCTAGACCAGAAAGGCATTGTCAAGGTTCCTTCCCCACTCTGAACTGTAGGGTACGGATGTGGGGACCTGCATGCAAGACCCTCTAAGCTTATTCTTAGCAGCTTAGATTAAAACTTTCCCAAGGTACAAACTTTGCCTTGTCCTTGAACTGTATGCTGCCACCACCAAGCGTTTTAAACAAAGAACAGGGAAAGAGCCCACTTGGAGACATCTTCCCCCAAAATATTCCCCCAAGCCCTACACCCCCTTTCCTGGGGAAGGCTTGATAAGAATCCTCACCAATTTGTACAAGTGAACACAGACCCAAACCCTTGGATCTTAAGAACAATGAAAAATCAATCAGATTCTTAAAAGAAGAATTTTAATTAAAGAAAAGGTAAAAGGATCATCTCTGTAAAATTAGGATGGTAAATACCTTACAGGGTAATCCAATTCAAAACATAGAGAATCCCTCTCAGCAAAACCTTAAGTTACAAAAAGACACAAAACCAGGAATATCCATTCCATTCAGCACAGCTTATTTTACCAGCCATTAAACAAAAGGAAATCTAACGCATTTCTAGCTAGATTACTTACTAATTTAACAGAAGTTCTGAGGCTGCCTTCCTGATCTGTTCCCAGCAAAAGCATCACACAGACAGAAAAACCCTTTGTTCCCCACCCCCTCCAGATTTGAAAGTATCTTGTCCTCTCATTGGTCATTTGGGTCAGGTGCCAGCTAGGTTACCTTAGCTTCTTAACCCTTTACAGCCGAAAGGGTTTTGCCTCTGGCCAGGAGGGATTTTATAGCACTGTATACAGGAAGATGGCTACCCTTTCCTTTATATTTATGACAGGCATCAATCCGGAGACGTACCTGCAGAGGCTCCGATGAAAGAAATATCTGCTGGGGGCCAGACCACAGGCAGAAGCCCAGAGGGTCTGCGACCTCTGTTGGAGGTGGCTAGAGCTGAAGCGCTGCACCAGCTGCCAAGTGGCTGAGGCTGTGGTGTTGGAGCAGTTCCTTCAGATCCTGCCTGCCAGGAGGAAGGAGTGGGTGCAGCGACATTGGCCAAAGACTCTTACAGAGGCTACGTCCCTTGCCGAAGACTACATGGCAGTTGAGCAGGAGGAGCGGGCAGGTCTTAAGGAGTTCAGGAGGGGGAGACTAACCCCCAGAGGGATCGATGCCTAAGACAGGAGGGGGAAGCCCCCGGTTGCATGCCAGGCGGACGTGGTACCCGACAACCCTCAGGACACAGGGCCCCTCGGGCACGCCTGTGTCAGGGCCAGGAGGAATCACCAGGGGAACCGAGCCTACCACAAAGCACCCCACCCACGGAAGGGAACCGGGATCGATGTTACCAGTGTGGACAAATGGGACACTTCGGGAGAGAGTGTCCCTACATGGACTCAAGTATCAGAGGGGTAGCCGTGTTACTCTGGATCTGTAAAAGTGGCAGAGTCCTGTGGCACCTTATAGACTAACAGACGTATTGGAGCATAAGCTTTTGTAGGTGTTGCATCCAACGAAGTGGGTATTCACACACAAAAGCTTATGCTCCAATACGTCTGTTAGTCTATAAGGTGCCACAGGACTCTTTGCCTACATGGACTGTAATTATGGGCAGGTCCTGGCAGTGGACCAACACGCCCGGAAGGATGGGCCACCGAAGATCGTGATCCCGGTGCGAGTGGAGGGAACTCCAACCGTGGCATTGGTGGACTCGGGGTGCAGCCAGACTGTGATCCGCAGGGGACTGGTAGAGCACTCCCACCCCACCGGGGCACCAATACGGTTACAATGTATACGTGGGGACATGAAATTTTACCCCACCATCTGGGTGTGACTGGAGGCTGCTCAACAGGAAGTGCGTGGCTTAGTTGGGGTGGCCCCGTGGTTCTGGGGCACGACTGGCTGGGTTTTGCCAACCTTATACGGGGGTGGAGCGGACAGCCCGAGAAGAACGGGAGAGTACGCCACAGGAGGCTGGGTTTGTTAGGACAAACTGGGCCCCAGAACCCTTTGGAGGGGACATCAAGAGGCTTTGAAGTAGCCAAGAAAAGTCAAGCCCCGGCCAACAGTCCGACAGGGGAAGAGCCGGAATGGCTGGATATTGATGGAGATTTTCTGGATGAACAGAGGGGACCCCAGCCTTAGCCGAGCCTGGCAGCAAGCAGCAAGCTGGGCCGGAGAGGCCCACTCTCTACAACACTGGCCCCAAAGCCCCCATTTTGAGATACACAAGGACTTGCTTTATCGAGTGGCCCAGGAGCTGGAAACGAGAGATGAGTTATGCCAATTGTTGGTCCCACGGAGGTTCCAAAGAGGACTACTCCACCTGGCCTACGCAGTCCCCTGGGCCAGACATTTGGGGAGAGAAAAGACCCTACTAAGGGTGGCCCAAAGGTTCTTCTGGCCCGGCATGCATCAAGAGGTCTGGGATTACTGTGCCTCTTGTCCGGAATACCAGAAGTCCAGTCCAAAGGGGATACCAAGGGCCCCACTGGTACCTTTACCAGTGATTGGCACTCCTTTCAAGTGGATTGGCCTCGACCTGGTGGGACCCCTGGAAAAGAGCAGCTCGGGCCACAGATATATCCTGGTCGTGGCCGACTATGCGACTCGGTACCCTGAAGCAGTAGCATTACGAACAGCCACGGCTCCAGTCATCGCAATGAGCTCTTATAGATATTTTCCCATGTGAGGTTGCCACAAAAGATATTAATGGATCAGGGGACTAATGTGACCTCCAGGTTGATGGCAGAGCTCTGCCGATTGTTGAACATTCATGCCCTCAAGACCTTGGTCTACCATCCCCAGATGGATGGGCTGATGGAACGTTTTAACGGGACACTGAAGGAGATGTTACAGAAATTCATGGAGGACGACCCCCCGCCAATGGGAAAAGTTACTTCCGGCTCTCCTCTTTGCCATACAGGAGCTTCCACCGGGTTCTCCCCATTCAAGCTGCTCCACTGGAGGCAAGCCCGGGGAATCTTAGACCTCTTGAGAGACACCTGGGAGGAGCAGGAGACCCGGGTCAGAGGCTCAGTCCAGTATATCCTCCGTTTTGAGGGAGTGGGTTTGGAAACTGGGCACTCTGGCCAGGGAGAACCCGTTGCAGGCACAATGTAGCCAAGAGGCTGTCAAGGTTCCTTCCCTACTCTGAACTCTAAGGTACAGATGTGGGGACCTGCATGAAAGACCCCCCTAAGCTTTTTCTTACCAGCTTAGGTTAAAAACTTCCCCAAGGTACAAACTTTGCCTTGGCCTTGGACCCTATGCTGCCACCACCAAGCATGTTAAACAAAGAACAGGGAAACAGCCCACTTGGAGACATCTTCCCCCCCCCCCCCAAAAAATATCCCCCCAAGACCTACACCCTCTTTCCTGGGGAAGGCTTGATAAAAATCCTCACCAATTTGCATAGGTGAACATGGACCCAAACCCTTGGATCTTAAGAACAATGAAAAATCAATCAGGATCTTAAAAGAAGAATTTTAATTAAAGAAAAGGTAAAAGAATCACCTCTGTAAAATCAGGATGGTAAATACTTTACAGGGTAATCAGTTTCAAAACATAGAAAATTCCTCTAGGCAAAACCTTAAGTTACAAAAAGACACAAAAACGGGGATACACATTCCCTCCAGCACAGCTTATTTACCAGCCATTTAAACAAAGAAAACCTAACACATTTTCTAGCTAGATTGTTTACTAACTTTACAGGAGTTGGAGGGCTTGCATCCTTGATTTGTTCCTGGCAAAGGTATCACACAGACAGACCAAAGCCTTTTTTTCCCCCTCCAGATTTGAAAGTATCTTGTCCCCTCACTGGTCATTTTGGGTCAGGTGCCAGCAAGGTTACCATAGCTTCTTAACCCTATACAGGTGAAAGGATTTTGCCTCTGGCCAGGAGGGATTTTATAGCACTGTATACAGGAAGGTGGTTACCCTTCCCTTTATATTTATGAAAGAGCCGTACTGTCACAAGAGATGGGGGGCGGGGGAGAACACCCCATTTTGTACCTCAGCCAGAAGCTGTTCCCACACGAGACGCACTACTCTACCATAGAAGAGAGGGCCCTCACAGTTAAATGGGCAGTCGACATGTTGCAGTACGACTTATTGGGGAACCACATTTTCTTAGTGACTGATCACGCCCCCCTTTGCTGGATAAACAACATGAAAGAGACAAATGACCGAATCGTGCAATGCTACATGTGTCTCCAGCCCAATTCCTTTCAAGTGCTGCATAGGCCAGATAAGGCCCACGGAAATGCAGACTTTTTCTCCCAGGTGGGGGAAGAGGAAGACAGGAGGAGGGCACTTCTGTGGAAGCTCCGGCCACCATTTTAAGGGGGAGGGTGTGTGATGGGGTGGATCAGTCCCACACTGGTACCGAGAGGGTTAACCCTTCCATCCTAGCAGAGGAAGCACTATCCCTGAGGTCTGCTGGGCATGCTCCAACTGGAAGTCAGGTATAAAAGCCTGCAGAGCTGCTCTGTCAGGGCTGGCTGCCGAGGAAGAAGGACACTTGGCAGAGGCTCCAGCCCAGGAGCCGCTACAGCTCTTACCTATGAGAGCTGAAGAACCAGAAACTTGGACCAGAGGCCTGATGCTATCAGAACCCCAAGGAGTGTCTGGTGCTGGGGAACCTGGAGACCCCGATGCCATATGAACTACTGCGGCTGGAGAACTGGTAGGAAGTGACCCAGGGAAAATAAGGGAGTGGTACCTCCCACCATTATGAGGTCAGCCTATTTTGGTAAGATTCCCCGCTGACCCCGTGGTGGACTGCTCCGCCACTGGCAGGGCCCTGGGTTGGGACTTGGTGGAGTCAGGTAAATCCAGGCCCCCCTACCAGGGGTCACCGCCCCCTTGTGATGACCCCAGTTACCTGACCCCTGTTTTGCCTCCAAAGGGGGCAGCATGGACTCTGGCCACTAGGCCATGCTATCCCACTAGGGGAAGAGAAATTAGATGGACTCTGGCCATTGGGCCGCACTGCCCTAGGGGCAGATTGCATGGACTCCGGCCGCTAGGCCGCATTACCCCACTCAGGGAGAGGCAGTATACGGACCCTGGCCATTGGGCCACACTGTGGTGACTACTGGGGGAAGGGGGACACACAGACATAGGCGTAGAGAGGCGTGGTTACCACTCGCTTCCCTGACTGAAGGGGTTGACAAGGTACAAAACCCGCCACAGTGCACATAACCAAATTCATTCCACTGGATGTAAAAAATTAGAGGGAACACTGGCCTGCTCTGGAGACAAAGGGAGCCACTGGTCCTTGTAGCTCCCAGCAAAGGAGCCCAGCCCAGCCCTGGACACTGGTGGTTGCCTGAGGACCATGGCCTCAGGACATTCAATCTGGGCAAACAGAGGGCAGTCCTGACCAGTAAAATATAAACATAACTTCTAATTTATACTATTCCCCACCATGAAGTGCAGAAAATTGATAAGGGAAACCAGGGGAAAATCCATGGTTCGAAGAGCTAAAGACACTAAGTATATTAGGAACAAAAGAAATTCTAGCAATGGTATAGGCCCAATTAAAAAAGTGTTGTTAATGCTGAGATAAGGCAGAAATGTTCAATAAATGTATCTGTTCTGTATCCTCAAAGGAGAAGATGACATACTCGTCTCACATGAGGATGAAGAAATATTTTCCTGTCCAGCGGTATATGAGGAGGATGTGAGGTATCATGTGTGGGGCTATAGGTGTGCTGGTGGGCATGGCGTGGTGGGTGCATGATGTCTGTGTTTGGGAATGGGGCAGTGAATATGTGGTGGTCTCTGGGTATGGGCAGTCCAGAAAGGCCAGTGCAAGGCTGTAGCGGGTGTGTGGCTGGGTGCGCATTCTGGGTGGATGGGTGCTTTTTGCAGGGAAGGAATGTGTCTTTTGGGAGGCACTGGCTGTGTTGTAGTGAGTGTATGGGTGTGTGTTAGTGTGGGATGGTGCTAGGGGAGGGAAAGAAAATGGCATGGGTGGGGGGACAAAGGGGTGTGGGAAGGAAGGAGGCCAGCACATCACAAGAGGAGGACACCTTGCCAACAATATGAAGATGACACACAGCCTAAGTACCCTCTAAGCTGCATGGTTGCACAACAAGCTATAAAGGGCCACGCAGCCACTGGGGCCTGGAGAGGTAGAGGGTGGGCGTGGACTGGGGAGGAGAGCAAATTGGGGTGTGCAGGGCTGCTGCGGGCCCCTCCCCTGGAACTCTATGCTGCCAGCAAGGAGAGGGCTGGGGAGAGTCATCTGGCCCTAGCCCTGGGGAAGCCTGCCAGCACTCCAAACTCCTCATCCCCAGCCCCACCCCAGAGCCCTCACCCCTGCACTCCCAACCCTCTGCCCCAACCCTGAGCCTCCTCCTGCACCCTAAACCTCATCCTGGCTGACCACCCCCCCCCCAACCATCTGCCCTAGCCCTGAGCCCCTTCCCACACTCCGAACCCCTCAGCCCCACCCCTGCCACACACTACCTCCATATTGGTGCACATAATAACATTCATTCCGCACATGGATATAAAAAATTAGAGAGAACATTGCACACAGCTCTGCCTTCACCACAAACAACCACACCCCACCACCACCAAGGTGGCCTGGTGCCTGGACACGATCAGCTCCTGGATGAAGAATGGCTGGCTGCAGGTGAAGCTGGTGGGCAAAGGAAAGCCCTTGGAGGAGTTTGCATCATCGGCACTGTCTCCTTTGGTCAAAGATTCACACCCACAATTGGTCAGTTCAGTCCGTAGCTTCAGAGGCTCCTGGATTCCTCACTGATGCTGAACTCGCACACAGCAGCTTTTGCAAGTAACACTCTCTACCACTTTTGGCCAGTGAGGAGCCTCATGGTGGACAATGATGTGGCCTCAGTTATCCCTGTCTCCATCACTGCTCAACTAGTCTGCAGCAATGCGGTAGACCGGGACATGAAACCATAAGTGCTTAGGAAACTCTAGCTGGTACAGAACACTGCAACCCATCTCCTCAGTAACACCAATTTCTGCGAGCACATCAGACCTGGCCACTGGCTTCTGTGGCTTCCTGTAGAACAGTGACTTACAGTCAGAGTCTCAGTCCTTATCTTCAGGACTCTCAATGGCCTGTGCCCAGGATATCAAAAAGAGCCTCGAGCTCCAGGATGAGGACCCCTCGACAGCTCTGCCCCTTGGGCACAAAGAGCTGGCCACTGTAAGGCAAAAGCTCAACTGTGCAGGACACAAAGTTTTCCAGGTGGCCATTCCTAGACATTAGAATGAACTTCCCCATGAGCTAAAGACTATCCCACACCTCAGCACCTTCCGCTCTCAGTGCCAGGTGCACTTCTCCAACTGGCCTTTTCCAATATAAACACAAAGCACCATGGACTTTTAAAAACAAAATAAATCATGTCATTGCCCACCCAATTCTCCACTGGGGGACAGGAGGAGAGAGAGAATGAATGACACAGGGCAGGTGACAGTCATTGGAAAGCGCTCATATAGTATGGTGATGAGGGTGGAATCAGAAGCTGAATAGTAGAATTGAGAGGGGAGAAAGCAGCACAGTGGGGGGAATAGGTGGTGGGGGGAAGTCTGGGAGAGAAGGCAGTTTTGGGGGAAGCTTGAGGAGGAGAAACTAAAGCAAAAGGAAACAAACACTAAAAATGGAGAGGAAATATTCTCCAAACTTGTAGCATGAGGGAGAGCAGTGGGCAGGAGATATTGTGGCAGGGGGAGGGAGAAGAAGGAGGGCAGGAGAGC
Organism: Natator depressus; assembly: GCF_965152275.1. NCBI lineage: Eukaryota > Metazoa > Chordata > Testudines > Cheloniidae > Natator > Natator depressus. The sequence continues at coordinate 39,538,009 of NC_134241.1, read as the reverse complement.
ACAATGCGGGGAGCATGATGTGGGTGATTTCAAAGACCATTTGATGCAGTTTAATGCAGTTTAAGATGTTATTATAACAGAAACAAATAAATGAGTTTGATTTTATGTGCAAATAATGGAGCAAAGTCATCTCTGTCAGAACTGCAGGAGTTCCAGGAGAATTGTATCCAGAGGAAATTGGCCCATCATTTTCTGGACAGCACAGCATTCCCCCCAATGTCTTCCAGAGAGCAACAATACCCGAAGTCCAAAGGTGCAAACAATTCAATGTTTATTGGGGTGAACTTCTAGCAAGCTTAAATCCAAGTTCTTTTCCCTTATTTTCGAATCCCAATTTACTTCCTGTTTGCCCCTAATTTATATAGTAATATTCTTAACTATACCTTAACCAATCATTTTACTGAAATTTACCTAACCAATCCTAACATATTGTAACATGATTAGCTAACCAATTATATCCCATCACCTTAATTAGTTTACACACAGCAAAATTAATTATACAGCAGACAGGAACAATCACAGAACCAGACAGAGACCATGCAAATAAACAATAGCACAGTGGGAACTATAATGACAAAACAATACAGAAGTGAGGATTTCACAACTACACCTTTAAAGACATAAGGGTTTCCCAGCTGTGTCTATTGTTAAGTGAGTTCTTACCAAACAGAAAACTATCAAACTAAATTTCCTTTTACATCTTCTAGGCTCTTCCCTTTATCTGGAGGTGATAGATCGGATCACCTTCCTAACAGACCCAGATTGCCTTATTTCAATATGACTGGTTTGAAATGTTTGAGGACTTATGGCTGCTTCCACTGCTTAGCCAAAGGCCTTAGCTTAAGTACAGGGCCTCAGACTGTCACACTGAGAGAAGGCCCTTACACAGGCAGACAGTGATTTTGATTCTTTGTTTTATACCTCTATAACTAGCTAAGTGATAAAAATACACCTAAGTTCTTAAAGTATAGGCCTTTGCAGGCAGGCCTGCATATCTATATCCTAACACTCTACCCCCTTTTTTTTGTTTGTTTTGGGATCCTCCTGCCCAGGTATCCCTGGAAAAGCATAGGACATATGGTGACACGCTTCCTGAAAGGGCCAGGCACCAACGTGGAAGGTGTCAATATTCCATCTGTCCCACTGCCCCTTGCGTAGTACCGTGCCCTGCACCTTCTCTCGTACAGGCATACCACACCTATTCCAATTAGTGTTCCAGACTTCCCATTATAGAGGGCCCAAGCAGGTTGGGTCCAGGTTGTCTAGTACATTGGGGGGAAGGCTTACTACATTACTTATAGGTTATAATTAGTGGCTGTTCTCTAGGGGGTTGTGCCCCCCTTGATCTTGTCATATGCAACATAACACAAATACATTTAACAATATACCAGCTGCCATGATAATCAACAGCAACACCGAGAGTCCTGACCACTGCAGTATGGTCCAACATCTTGGCCATCACCAAAAACATTGCTTCTCCTCCTTTGATAGGGTTAAAATTTTGTCAGCACCATCCTGTAGTGTGTATTGTAAGTGTGTCCAACTGTTGGCGCTTGCAGCAAGTTGCTCCTGTAATCTTTGTGTACTCTTGTCCATATTGTGTGTCCATTGAATATCCACAGTGAAATATGATATTGTCCAAACCAATTCAACTACTTGGTAAGGCATGGGGTAGTAGGTGCTGGTTCGATTGTTTACAACGATTAAGTCCACTGATCCATAGTCCAGGTGGCAGTGTATGGAAGTTCATAATTTGGTCATATACTGGAAGGATTTTGCCTCCTAATGTTATATTGCAGGATTGCATACATTCCCCACAGAATACACCATACCCCATATATATTACCCCTAAATGCCCCCCCCCTTTGCAATAGGCCATTGGTCCTGCTCCTCCATAGTCATAGGAGAGGGGCACATCCATATTCCTCCTCTGGATATACAACTGCTTAATGTGATGACAGTCCAATTTACCTCATGCTACCCCCCCGCCCTCCACCTATTTCCTAGTGGCTCCTAATGCGCTCCCCCCCTTCCCTAGTTAATCCCATAGCGTTGAAGGGGACCACCATATTTGCATTTCCTTCCCATGGTATCATAGTAACAATTATGCAAAAACTGTCCCCACAGATCGGGGATGTTATTTTCCAGGTAGATGGGCATGTTTTTGCAATTGTGGATAAATATGGGCTAGCCTCCCAATTTAATACTGAAGGCCATTGTTCTGACCAAGCATCTCTCATAATATCCATTAACATTATTAACTGAGCATTTTGAATACCTATCTAGCTCTCGTGCCCACCTGACTCTTGTTCTTAACTCTCCTGCTGGCCTATCGCTAGAGAAGATCACCACCAATGACACACTGTGTCCAAGGCTGGAACCCACATCCAGGATTCAGGAAGCCAAGGGAGTCCAGGACTAATGCAGACAGTCACTGGCAAGGTTCTCAATGTGAAGTGATGTCTCCTTCAGCGTGGACCTTATCACCCCTCACTTAAGGGTGGCTGGTGCCATGCCATTCACCAGTGGGGCACTAGTCCCAGTCATATATGGACTCAGTCCTTCCCCCCTGGCTTTCAGCAGCCATGAGGGGCATGGAAGAGGGTCACATTGCCTGCATCTCTCCAGCCCATCCAGAATCTTACTTACTAAATCCGGGTGTATCAAGGCACATTTGCCTTCTCCAGCAATGATGCTGTGCCCTTGGCAGCAGTCAGAGCATCGGGATCCTGATCTGTGCTCTGGGAGAAGCTGATGCAGAGCCCTCCCAGGGAGAAGCCCTCAGCTCTGCTTTAAGTAATGGCTGCCCAGCAATCTCCAACAGAGCTTAATTTGATAATAACCCTGAGCTAGTTTAAATACTTCAGTCATGTTGCCTCTTAATCACCCACTCTCAGAACAAAATAATCCCAGTTTGGTTAATCTCTCCTCACATGGAAATCCTCTCATTCCTTTATCATCTGCATGGCCTGACTCTGTGCTCTCTCCAGTGCAAAAACATCTTTCTTCAAATAAATTGACAAAAACAGGACATTACTCCCAATGTGGTCTAGGCTGCAAGGCATATTAATCATAGCACATGGTGCTGTACTTACGATGCAAGTCAACACCCAATCAGACTTCTAGATGCCACCCCCTGCACACAGGCTGTGGACCTGAGCACTGTGTCCAGTTGTCTTACCCCTGGTCTACACTACAAAGTTAGGTCAACATAAGCCACGTTAGGTCTATTTAATAATGCATGTGTCTACACTAATGAGTCCCTTCCGCTGACCTAAGTGGCCTGTAAAGTTGACTTCCGTACTCCACCTCCACAAGAGGTGTAGCACTTGATTCTACATCCACGGGTCGACATGGGGATAGTGTAGATGCTGCATTGTTTAATTTGAATGAATTGGGCTCCAAGAGGTTTCCCACAGTGCTCCGCTGTAACCATTCTGGAGAGCACTTTCAACTCCACTGCATGTCAGTCAGGTATACAGGAAACAGCTGCTCCCCTGTTAAAGCCCTGGGAACTTTTGAATTTTCATTTCCTGTTTGATCAGCATGGAGAGCTCACCAGCACAGCTCAAGGCTGCAAACGTGCTCCAGCATGGAGTACACAGGAGATGGTGGATCTTATTGCTGTGTGGGGAGAAGAGTCTGTGCAGGCAGAGCTCTGATCGAGAAGAAGAAACACTGACATCTATGCCAAGATTGTTGGGGCATGGGGAAGAAGGGCTACACCAGGGACACACAGCAGTGCCATATGAAAATAGGAGCTTCGGCAAGTGTACCAGAAGACAAGGGAGGCAAACAATCATTCTGGTTCTGCCCCACAGACATGTCACTTTTATGAGGAGCTGCATGTGATTCTGTGTGGTGATCCCACCACTACCCCAAAATGCTCCATGGATACCTCCCAGGAGCCCTGGGAGACCTCCAGCAACAACGAGGAGGACATTGTTGGCAAGGAAGAGGAGGAGAAGAATGTGAGGCAGGCAAGTGTAGGATCCATTCTCCCTGACAGCCAAGAACTGTTTTTAATCCTGGAGCCTATCCCTTTACAGGACCAGTTAGTGGTGCAGCATGATGCCGGGGAAGGCATCTCTGGTGAATACATATTTCCAATCAGACTGTAGGGTTATGTGCTATTATTTTTTATGTTTAATCTGAACAAAAAAGTAGGTGTAGTGTGTATCAGAGGCCACTCCAGCTATGCAGAGGGTGCTCTCCAAAAAAGACTGTTTATATGCATGGGGATGGCCCGGGAATCCTCCCTAAAGAGCTCTAGGAAGCTTTCATGGAGGTACTCTGAAATCCTTTGCAGAAGATTTCTGGGAAGGGCTGCCTTATTTCATCCACCACAGTAGGACACTTTTCCGTGCCACTCCAGTATTAACTGTGCTGGCATCATTGCAGCACACAGCACTGCAGCATAAGGACCAGGTCTGCTTTTATAAAAAGCAAGCTATCTGGGAAGCTTTACACTGGTGTCTGTCCTCAAGCACCATCCAGGTTTCTATGGTAAAGGGGGCTTTTCTGAAGTTCCAACCAGTGATCCCAAGGATGTCTTCACAAAAGCTGCAGGACAAGACCTCTCGCCCATGCCTCGTGGCCTTACTCATCATGGCTGGAGTGGCAAACTGACTCTTGCAGTAGCCAGCGGCTGTGATTACATTGTGGCTTGTAGGGAAGTGCATTGAGGGATGGGGGTTTTTTTATAAAAAGAATTAATCTTGCACCAGAAACAATGTATGCACTGTCAGTGCTACCCTTCTGCTTTGTATTCCTTGCAGCTGAAACCTTGTCCATCGGGCATCCTCCACATTGGGACAGAGACTTTCCCAGATTAGAAGGCAGAAAAAGAAGACTCGGGAGGACATGTTCAATGAGTTAATGCATGCCTCCAAGAGTGACAAGACAGAGCTCAGAGCATGGAGGATACACTGTCTGAGAACCAGGACATGGACAGGGAAGACAGGAGAGCATGCAGGGAACAAGAGCGTGCCAGGCAGGAAGAAATGCTGCCGATTATGAAAGAGCAATCAGACATGTTGAGGCATCTGGTTGAGGTTCAAGAAAGGCAGTTGGATGCTAGAATTCCTCTGTAGCCTATGCTGAACTTTCTGCCATCATTGCCTAGTTCCACATCCTCCTCCCCCAAACATCCCATGAAGCGGGGCAGGGGTGGGGAAAGTTTGGTATCCCTTGCACTCAACACCAGGGGAGGGTACAAGGACCAGAAGGTGCCCACCTTTGATTGTTATTGCAGTGCATCTGTAAGCAAGCTGTCCTTGTTTCTCCCCACACAATGTTATCAGCCCTTTTGCCCCCAGTTATGTTACTATTCTTTGCTGTCTCTGTGTGATTGTGTGCATAATAAAACTGAATGGATTGAGAAGAAAAGGCTCTTTATTCATTTGACACACAGCAGGTGTGGGGGGATGGAGTTTGCAGGGGAGAAAATGCAATGAAGGGGACAGCTTGTTAAGGAACAACACGGATAAGTGTCACATTACTTGGGCTCATTGCTGAAACTGGTTTTCAAAGCCTCACAGAGATGCTCTTCTCATTGCCCTGGTGTCTGGCTTCTCAAAATTGGCTGCCAGGTGATCACCCCACACCCCACCGTAAACTTTTCTCCCTTTGTTTCATAGATATTATGGAGCACACAGCAGGCAGCAATAACAATGGGGATATTGCTTTCACTGAGGTCCAACCTAGTAAGCAAACAATGCCAGCGACTTTTTAAACATCCAAAGGCACATTCTACCACCATTCTGCACTTGCTCAGTCTATGGTTGAACTGCTCTTTTCTGCTGACCAGGCTGCCTGTGTACTGCTTCATGAGCCATGGGAGCTAGAGGTAGGCTGGGTCTCCCAGGATTATGATTGGCATTTCAGCATCACCAGTGGTTATTTTGCAGTCTGGAAAGAAAGTCCCTGCTTGGAGTTCCTAAAGATGTGCGCGTCCTGGACCTTTCCTGACCTTCCCATGTTGATATTGGTGAAATGGCCCCGGTGATCCACCAGTGTTTGCAACATCATTGAGAAGTACTCCTTTTGGTTTATGTTACTCTTTGGCAAGGTGGTCAGGTGCCAAGATAGGGGTATGCATTCCATCTATAGCCCTGCAGCAGTCAGGAAACCCCATCATGGCAAAACCATCCACTATGTCCTGCATGTTGCACAGTCACTACCCTTCTTAGCAAAAGTCTGTTGATGGCCCAGCAAACTTGGATCACAACAGATCACATCCACTGTAGATTTACTCACTCTGAATTGATTCTCCACTGACCGGAAGCAGTCTAGCATTGCAAGCTTCCACAGAGCTATCGCCACTCGCTTCTCCACTGTCAGACCAGCTCTCATTTTAATATTGCTGCACTTCAGGGCGAGGGAAAGCTCTTCACACAGTTCCTGGAAAGTGGCCTTATGCATTTGAAAGTTCTGCAGCCACTGCTCATCATCCCATAGCTGCATAATGATGCGGTCCCATCAGTCAGTGCTTGTTTACCGGGCCCAGAAGTGGCACTCAACTGTGTCAAGGTGGTGCATGACTGTTGCCAGCAACTGCAAATTGCTCCGCTCTATGACTTCCTGTAGGGCTGTTTGTGTGGCATCACATTGTTCCACACAGCAGCTCCTGTATCGGCTGTATAAATACTGCAGGATAAGGCATGAGGTGTTTGTAATACTCATAACAACAGTGTACAGCTGAGAGGGGTTCATGCTTATCGTGCTATAGTGTGTGCGTGGGTAACCCAGGCTTACAAAAAAAGGCGCAAAAAGGCACAAGGTTTCTTTTGCTGTTGACTTAGGGAGGGAGGTAAGTGCATCATGGGAGGCTAATGCCATGTTCCCATAATCACCCACGCAAATGTTTTGGTCCTATAAGGCATTGCAAGCCCAACCCAAAATTCCACTCGGCTACATGCACTGTGGGATAGCTACCCACAGTGCAGTGCTCTGTGTGTTGATGCAAGCCCTGCTAGTGAGGATGCACTCCACTGACACAATGAGCATAGCATGGACACGGAAGATCAACTTGCTTAAATCAGAGGCTCGATGTTGATTTACATAAAGTCGACTTAACTTTGTAGTGTAGACATGGCCTTTGTGTGTGTCGCAATTTGTGCATACTCACCCATGCATGTGCCTGTTGACCTCTTCAGGATGCTGGCTCAATGATTTGCCCATCCATATGCTTACTAAGCTATGCATATGCTCGCTGTCTCACCCGGCCAGCTGGCTGGGCTGCAGTAGGAGGTGTTAGGCGAGGAAATCCAGCCTAGCATCCCCTCAGGGCCACACACCACACTGCTCTGAGAGAATCCAGCTGCTCAATCCCTGGGTGCTTTCAGCCTCCAGAGTCTGAATAGAGCCCAGACACTGCCCATGTCTTAGGGTCCCTCGGCACAATCTCAGGTGTAGACCCTCTGTTTAGCACCCCTTCCTGAAAGTAGCAACACATGCACAGTGCCCAAGGCCTGCAATAAGTATGACCCCTCAGACTCACCTGTAGATTAAAAAACCCCTCCCAGAATCCCACTTAAGGTGTAAACCTGCTGGGATTCAGTAGGTGTAACACATGAAACGCACAAACACTTTGCACAGAATTCTAATGCCATTACTCTTTACTTAATAGCAATGAGAAATATAGAGAGTACAGAACATATAGAAAACAAAAAATGCCCTGAACGCAATGCCCTTCACTCTAGCTCATCCTTCCCTGGGGAGTCATAGGCTCGTGGACTTTAAGGCCATAAAGGAGCATCTTGATCAGCTAATCTGACCTCCTGCACATCACAGACCACAAACCTCACCCACCCACTCCTGTAATAGACCCCTAATGTCTGGCTTAGTTGCTGAGTACTCAAATCATGTTTTAAAGATTTCAAGTTACAGAGAATCCACCATTTACACTAGCTTAAACTAGCAAGTGACCAGTGCCCCATGATAAAGAGGAAGGCAACCCCCTCCCCCCCAAAAAACAGGGTCTCTGCCAATCTGACCTGGGGGAAAATTCCTTCCTGATCCCAAATATGGTTATAAGTAAGACCCTGAGCATATGGGCGAGACCCACCAGCCAGACACCAGGGAAAGAATTGTCTGTAGTAACTCAGAGCCCTCTCCATCTAGTGTCCTGTCTCTGTCCATGGGAGATATTTGCTAATGGCAGTGGTGGGTGGGCCACATGCCATTGTAGGCAACCTCATCATACCAACCCCTCCATAAACTTAGTGAGGTCAGTCTGGAAACCAGTTAGGATTTTGCCCCCGCTGCTCCCCTTGGAAGGCTGTTCCAGAACTTCACTCCTCTGATGGTTTGAAATCTTTGTCTAATTTCAAGCCTAAACTTGTTGGAGGCCAGTTTATATCCATTTGTTCTTGTGCCAACATCGGCACTTAACTTAAATAACTCCTCTCCCATCCTGGTGTTTATCCCTCTGATGTATTTATAGAGGACAGTCATATCTCCCCTCAGCCTTCGTTTGGATAGGCTAAACAAGCCAAGCTCTTTGTGTCTCCTCTCATAAGGTAGATTTTCCATTCCTCTGATCATTCTAGTAGCCCTTCTCTGCACCTGTCCCAGTTTGAACTCATCTTTCTTAAACATGGGAGACCAGAACTGCATACAATATTCCAGATGAGGTCTCACCAGTGCCTTGTATAATGGTATTAACATTTCCCTTTCTCTATTGGAAATACCTTGCCTGATGCATCCTAGGATTGCATTAGCCTTTTTCACGGCCACATCACATTGGTGGCTTATAGTCATCCTATGATCGATCAATACATCCAGGTCTTTCTCCTCTTCTGTTGCTTCTTACTGATACATCCTGAGCATATAGCAAAAATTATTATTGTTTGTCTCTAAATGCATGACCTTGCACTTTGCACTATTAATTTTCATCCCATTTCTATTGTTCCAGTTTTTAAGGTCATCCAAACCTTCTTAGATAATATTCTGGTCCTCCTCTGTATTGGCAATACCTCCCAACTTTGTTTCATCTGCAAATTTTTATTAGCACTCCCACTTTTTGTTTCATTAACATTAATGAAAATGTTAAATAAGATTGGTCCAAAGATCAATTCCTGAGGAACTCCACTAAGAACCTCTCTCTAGCCTGACAGTTCACCTTTCAGCATGACCCATTGTAGTCTCCCCATTAACCAGTTCCTTACCCATCTTTCAATTCTTGGATTAATCTCCACCTTCTTCAATTCCACTAATAATTTCCCATGTGGAACTGTATCAAATGCCTTATTGGACTCCCCAGTCCTCGGGTGCTGTCCGTTCAGGTAGGCAGGGTCTCCCCCACCCCCAGGCTCCTGTAGCAGCTTCCCTCTGCTTAAACTGCTGAAAATGGCTGCCGATCCGTACAGCAGATCAGCTCATGCTCTTTTGTAGCCTTTCAGTTCTGCTGTCAGATAACTCACGGATCAGCCTCCTTGACTAAATGGACACAGGATCTGATCCAGTCTGGCAATTCCTATGTTCCAGGCTCCCAACCCAGAATATCCTTCCTAAGACCAAGGAGAGTGGTAGCTGCAACATTCCACTGTCTGGAGCATAGCTGTGTGCCTTCCGTGTAGGAGATTGAGCTCTTTGAGTCTGTCACTATAAGGCATATTTTCTAATCCTTTAATCATGCTCGTTGCTTTTCTTTGAACCCTCTCCAATTTATCACCATCCTTCTTGAACTGTGGACACCAGAACTAGACACAGAAGTCTAGCAGTGGTTGCACCAGTGCCAAATATAGAAGTAAAATAACCTTTCTACTCCTACTCAAGCTACCTCTTTACGCATCCTGTGATCACATTAACTCCTTTGGCCACAGCGTCACACTGGGAACTCGTATTCAGCTGATTATCCACCACAACTGCCAAATCTTTTTCAGAGTCACTGCTTCCCAGGATAGAGTCCCTCATTCTGTAAGTGTGGCCTATATTCCTAGTCTTCCTTGTAAATAGCCTTTTTTCTTCCTTTATGTTGTTGCTCTCTTTCCTTATTTCAAGAAGGTTTTTGTGTTCTGTCATTCCCAAACTCCCATTCCCTGATGCACTCCCAATGAGTTCAAGATAATACTTTGTGCTGTGTGGATAATTCTCTTCTCCTGCTACTGTCCAGTGCTTCTCATTATCTGACAACTTTTTGTTCCACCAGTGCAATGAGGCTAAACTTGAGTTCAAATAATGAATAGGAACCTTTTAGCTGAGCTCATTGATTTGAAATATTTGGTGTTTCATAACCTTGATTGATCTCTTGTGTAGCCATGGACATTGTAGGGTAGCCAGAGGCTCTTTGATTCTGTGTCTGCTTTAGATTTATTTTCCTGACACACTGAAGTGTGACTGTATTGTGTACACGAGCTTATATTATATCCCAGACATCTCAGAGAGCCTCATAAAACACCCAGGAATCATGAAGTTGAAACCATCAGTTTACCACATTAAAAATGAGACCTGAGCAAAGTGAATGTGCATCTGTGTTTTGAATAGCATGCTGAATGGATATTCCTGGTGCCACAGGCCTAGATGCTGTGCGTTCCAGTTTGCCAGGTCAGGGGATCCAACTGCCCATGCGCTAGGGGACTTTTACCTTCAGTACAGCAATAAACTGGAGTTTAATTAACACTACACATTAAGGAACCAGGAATAATGGACTTGTAGTAATGATGAGGCTCCAGATTGTACATTATGTTCAGGTCTGGGCACCTTGATACTCAGAAATACTGGGAAAAGAGAGACTTGAAGATGGAGACACAAAAATGATCATGGGCTGAAAAGAGGGACTGGTGAGTTGTGTGACATATAGGTACTAGTGCAACCATTAATGACTCATTTTTTGGGCACCAGTGTATCTTTGCTACTCCATCTAAGGTTGCCAAGTCTGAGATACAAAAAACTGGAACATTTGGAATGATCTTGAGGCCATTAAACTGGCCACCTGGCAGTGAGTACTGAGCATACTGACAGATTTCTTAGGACATCTACCTCAAAAAAGCACTATCTGGGGAAAACCTGGACAGCTGGAACCCTAACGTTGTCCCAGGCACCTTCTTTGAGCAATTAAGCTATGTCAGTAAACTATACAGAAGTAACATAACCTCCCTCCTCGTACCCAGTGGTCGGCACCACTATGTTGCGCGATGCACACTCGACAAAATTGCCGTAATTAGTGACAGACATTTGGGGGAGGCAGTTATGTCATTCAGCCATTCAATTTTTTTGAAAAATTCCACAGACCTCAAAATTTTCCCTTTCCGTTTACAGACACATTGCTGACCCCTGCTCCTACCTGATATAACCAGAGGTATTTCAAGTTGGAGTTAGGAACCCCTGGAAGACATTCCCTGGCCTTGGTTCTGTGGTCAGTCAACCAGGATGATCAAAATGATCCCTTCTGGGCGTTAATGTCTCAAAGTCAATTTATGACACGAAGTGCAGCATGCCCCTTACTTACACACTTCACACACAGAGGATAGGCCAACCCTACTTCATTGATTCTCTGTGACCTCTTTACTATTCTGCATTGCCAGCCCCTGCCACAGGCCAACCCTTGCAATAACTCATCTGTCCAGCCACTTCCTAACAGAGTCCATAGTAATGGTCCCGTTAACACCTCATGCTCAGTGGACTGGGACTCAGGAGATGCCAAGATGGGAGATAACTGCTCTATTCTACTGTGGTAATGCTGAGGCTGCAACCATCTGGTCCTTGGCACTTGCTCATTCTCACACACACCAACATGAAAATAGAGAAACTAGCACAGGGTGGCAGGGCCGTTTCCCCTCACACAGCCAGACTGGGACCAGCACCCCCATATTCAGCCAGGCAGGGCCCAGCTTCATCCCATACCAAGGGTGTCAGTTAGGTACATACAGTTTCATACGGGAGGTGTGCTCCCAGGCAGAGCTGTTAACTGCACCGCATTAGTGTGGAATGTGAGTTCTCCAGAGATTGTGCTTCTCCCAGCTTGTGTCCCTGGGGCAGGGAGTCAGTAGAAAAGGCTGGTAATTAAATTAAGGATCTGGAAGTCGTTAGATGAACCTGTAAAACAGGAATGCCTCTGCGGGGGGGTTCGGGGGGCTTTGAAGAGAGAACATAGGGGACTCAGAAGAAATACAGCCAAGCCCTCTGAGCCAAGGTTACATTCAGAAAAGAGGAAGATATGAGGGGCATAAGTGAAAAGAAGAGGCCAAAACCCAGGGAAGGGATAGCAGTGGTATAGAGAAGTTCCCACTCTACCTGTGGTACTTATGTGGCCCTATCACTGTAGTAGTATCTGAGCACCTCACATCACAGCTCCTCGGTGAGGTAGAGCAGTGCTGTTATCCCCATTATACAGATGGGACACTGAGGCACAGAAAGACTAATAGCCATATTTTCAAAGGTATTTAGGCACCTAGTGGGATTTTCAAAAGCTCCTAGAAGGTTAGGTACTTTGTAAACCCCACTAGATGCTTAGCTGCATTTTTGGATGCCTAAAAACTTTTGAAACTCTGTTCCTAAGGCACCAGCCTGAGGTCATACAGGAAGTCCATGGGGAGGGGCGGAGTAGAACGCAGGTCTCTCAGGGCTAGCTGACCACTAGACCAGCATTTCTCTCTGCTGCATGCTGCAAAAAAGAGGCCTCTGAGGTATGGGAGTGGAAACAGAGTCAGGATGAGCTCTACCCTGACACCTGGTGGTGAATTGTGGCAAGTTGTGGAAAAGAACTTCAAAGACTGATCTTGTTTGCATAGGCACACCCACCCCACCTAGCATGAGCCCACAGCAGCCCAAATGGTCACTTTGGCTGCTGTGGGATCCCCAGTTTCTCTATTATTGGGGCAGGAAGAAGAAAGTGTTGTTACCCTGATTATGTGAACCAAGGACAGTGGAACTGTTTTATGATGGAGGGACTCACCATCAACTAAGTAGCACTCACTAGACAAGGGACATGGGTTCCAAAACCCAGTGAATTGAGAGAGGCTGGGGGATAGGTATTTGTACTAGGTGGTGGGGGTATGAATTGCCTCAGTGGCTATCAGCTAATTCTGATCCCATTAGAATACCTACAGACTGCTGAGCTGAATTCACTTTGAGCCAATTGTGTACCAACACTGAGGCTCCTCTACTACAAGCTGACATCACTAAAGAGTTAAGATTGCTGAGTGCTGTGTTAAGTAGTGGGGGACGGGCTGAAGATATATTGCAGAGTGGCTGGTGGAGCAGAGCAGTTCATGGGATGGTGAGTGGAGCAGAGCAGTTTGTGGGATGGCTGGTGGAGCGGAGTGGCTTGTGGGATGGTTCATAGCTCCCCCTTACACAGCCATACAAGGCCCAGCTCCCCCCACCCACAGCCAGGTAGGGCACAGCTTTCCACACACTCAGCCAGGCAGGGCCCAGCTCCCCTCCACATCTGTCTGAGAGGAGGTATGCTAAGGGCTGCATTAAGGAGGCTGTGTTGGTGAGTATCTGAGTGCCTGTTGTGGGGACAGTTTGACAGTGTGCTTGAATGGTGGTTTGAAAAGTGTGAATAGGGAGTGCTTTGTTCCAGGTGAGCCTTGAGTGTGCCTGACTGTATAAAAGCCAGTCAGCCAGTCAGCTGCGAACCAGCTGAGTGACGAACAGCAGAGCAGCTAACAGAGGGAGTTTGCCTGGGAGTTCGCCTGGGGAGAGCCTGCTGAGGCTTACATCTGGCTGGCTTCTCTGAGTAGTTACTACAACTCCTGAGTGAGCTCGTAGAAGGAAGGTAATATGGATGGGGGGGTGTTCAGCTGTTGTGACCTGCACTGGATGTGCCATGTTTGTCTTTCTTCCAGAGGACAGAAGCCTCTTTGTCTGTACAAAGTGCAAGCTGGTCTCCATATTGGAAGAGAAGGTTCAAGGTCTGGAGCAACAGGTATCGACCCTGCACTGCATAAGAGAAACTGAAGATTTCCTGGACAGACCTCAGGATATGCTTCTACGGGCACAATGTTCTGAAAATTCAGAACAGGCTGCGCAGCGGGGACAGGAGGACGGTGAAGAAATTTGGCAACATGTGACCTCCAGAAGAAGAAAGGGGAGCATCCATGTACCAGCAACGCAGATACAGGTAAGTAACCATTTTCATGTTCTCTCCAAAGGTACTAATGCGGAGAGTGGACTAGATGCTACATCTGAGGGAAGGGAACAGAAGGAGACTCCGCCGATTGGAAGGCATGACATGCACTGTCCTAGGGTTGGGGGTTCCATGACCACCGCTCCCAAGAGAAGGAGGCGGGTGGTGGTGGTCGGGGACTCTCTCCTCAGGGGGACTGAGTCATCTATCTTCCGCCCTGACCGGGAAAACCGAGAAGTCTGCTGCTTGCCAGGAGCTCGGATTCACAATGTGACGGAGAAACTGCCGAGACTCATCAAGCCCTCGGATCTTTACCCCTTCCTGCTTCTCCACGTGGGCACCAATGATACTGCCAAGAATGACCTTGAGCGGATCACTGCGGACTACGTGGCTCTGGGAAGAAGGATAAAGGAGTTTGAGGCGCAAGTGGTCTTCTCGTCCATCCTCCCCGTGGAAGGAAAAGGCCTGGGTAGAGACCGTCGAATCGTGGAAGTCAACGAATGGCTACGCAGGTGGTGTCAGAGAGAAGGCTTTGGATTCTTTGACCATGGGATTGTGTTCCAAGAAGGAGGAGTGCTAGGCAGAGACGGGCTCCACCTAACAAAGAGAGGGAAGAGCATCTTCGCAAGCAGGCTGGCTAACCTAGTGAGGAGGGCTTTAAACTAGGTTCACCGGGAGAAGGAGACCAAAGCCGTCAGGTAAGTGGGGAAGTGGGACACCAGGAGGAAGCAGGAACGCGCGAGAGGGCAGGACTCCTGCCTCATACTGATGTAAGCAGAGTCAGGATGAGCTCCACCCTGACATCTGGTGGTGAGGTGTGTCAAGTTGTGGAAAAGAACTTCAGGAGCTGATCTCATTTGCATAGGCACACCCACCCCGCCTAGAATGAGGCCATAGCTGCCCAAATGGTCACTTTGACTGCTGTGGGATCCCCAGTGTCTCTGTTATTGGGACAGGAAGAATAAATTATTACCCTGATTATGGGAATCAAGGACAGTGGAACTGCACTTGGCCTTTTGTTATGATGGAGGGACTCGCCATCAACTAAGTAGCACTTGCTAGGCAAGGGACGTGGGTTCCAAAACTCTGTTAATTGAGAGGGGTTGGGGACAGGTATTAATACTTGGTGGTATGGGCCCTCTGGTGAGGGCCTTATATGCTAATTGCACTTCCTCCTTTCTCCGCTGTGGAATATCAGAGCTAATTTTGATTCCAATAGGGATCTAGTTACAGGCTGCTGAGCTGAATTCACTTTGGACTAATAGTGCACCAGCACTGAGGCTCCCCTATTACAAGCTGAAATCACAAAAGAGCTGAACTGACTAAGAGCTGAGATCACTGAGTGTTGTGTTAAGTAGTGGGGGAGCCTGAAGATATATAGTGGAGCAGTTTGTGGGACGGCAAGTGGAGCGGCTGGTGGAGCAGAGCCGTTTGTGGGACGGCGAGCAGAGCGGAGCGGAGCGGCTGGTGGAGCAGAGCAGTTTGTTGGATGCCTAGAGCAGCCCATGGGGTGGCTGGCAGAGCGGAGCCCCATGGAGCGGTGGGGCCATCAGCTTTGGACAACGTAAGGTGCCCCTTAACCACCCTCCCCCCCCCCAATCTCCACCCAGGTTGGGAGGTAAAACTCTGCAGGTAAACTTTTGAACTCTGGGGCTGCCCTGACCAGGGACAGAGACTTTTGGGTCATTGGACTCAAGAACTAAAGAGAAAGGACATGCTCCAATTTGCTTGGGGTGGGTTTTTTGCTCATGGGTTGTGTTATGAATCCTGTTGGTGGTGTTTCCCCAACATAATGCCACATTGTTTCTCTCTGTTATTAAAAGGCTTTTTGTTACACTGAGACTATGTGCTTGCAAGAGGGGAAGTATTGCCTCTTGGAGGCGTCCAGCGGGGGTGGTATATATTTGTCCCAGGTCACTGGGTGGGGGCTCGAGCCGGTTTTGCATTGTGTTATTGGAATGGAACCCCTAGATACTGAACCCGGCCTTTGTTGCTGCCAACTCTGACGGGCAGAAGGGTTACACTGAGAAAAAGGGACGATCAGCAAGTTATCTCAAGTGCCTATACACAAATGCAAGAAGCCTGGGAAACAAGCAGGGAGAACTGGAAGTCCTGGCACAGTCAAGGAATTATCATGTGATTGGAATAACAGAGACTTGGTGGGATAACTCACATGACTGGAGTACTGTCATGGATGGATATAAACTGTTCAGGAAGGACAGGCAGGGCAGAAAAGTTGCACTGTATGTAAGGGAGCAGTATGACTGCTCAGAGCTCAAGTATGAAACTGCAGAAAAACCTGAGAGTCTCTGGATTAAGTTTAGAAGTGTGAGCAACAAGGGTGATGTCGTGGTGGGAGTCTGCTATAGACCACTGGACCAGGGGGATGAAGTGGACGAGGCTTTCTTCTGGCAACTCATGGAAGTTACTAGATCGTAGGCCCTGGTTCTCATGGGAGACTTCAATCACCCTGATATCTGCTGGGAGAGCAATACAGTGGTGCACAGACAATCTAAGAAGTTTTTGGAATGGGTAGGGGACAATTTCCTGGTACAAGTGCTGGAGGAACCAACTAGGGGCAGAGCTCTTCTTGACCTGCTGCTCAGAAATCGGGAAGAATAAGTAGGGGAAGCTAAAGTGGATGGGAACCTGGGAGGCAGTGACCATGAGATGGTTGAGTTCAGGATCCTGACACAGGGAAGAAAGGAGAGCAGCAGAATACGGACCCTGGACTTCAGAGAGGAGACTTTGACTCCCTCAGGGAACTGACGGGCAGGATCCCCTGGGAGAATAACATGAGGGGGAAAGGAGTCCAGGAGAGCTGGCTGTATTTTAAAGAATCTTTATTGAGGTTACAGGGACAAACCATCCCGATACGTAGAAAGAATAGTAAATATGGCAGGCAACCAGCTTGGCTTAACAGTAAAATCCTTGCTGATCTTGAACACAAAAAAGAAGCTTACAAGAAGCGGAAGATTGGACAAATGACCAGGGAAGAGTATAAAAATATTGTTCGGGCATGCAGGAGTGAAATCAGGAAGGCCAAATCACACCTGGAGTTGCAGCTCGTGAGAGAGGTTAAGAGTAACAAGAAGGGTTTCTTCAGGTATGTTAGCAACAAGAAGAAAGCCAAGGAAAGTGTGGGCCCCTTACTGAATGAGGGAGGCAACCTAGTGACAGAGGATGTGGAAAAAGCTAAATGTACTCAATGATTTTTTTGCCTCTGTCTTCACGAACAAGGTCAGCTCCCAGACTACTGCACTGGGCAGCACAGCATGGGGAGGAGGTGACCAGCCCTCTGTGGAGAAAGAAGTGGTTCAGGACTATTTAGAAAAGCTGGACGAGCACAAGTCCATGGGGCTGGATGCGCTGCATCCGAGAGTGCTAAAGGACTTGGCGGATGTGATTGCAGAGCCATTGGCCATTATCTTTGAAAACTCATGGCGATCCGGGGAAGTCCCAGATGACTGGAAAAAGGCTAATGTAGTGCCCATCTTTAAAAAAGGGAAGAAGGAGGATCCTGGGAACTACAGGCCAGTCAGCCTCACCTCAGTCCCTGGAAAAATCATGGAGCAGGTCCTCAAGGAATCAATTCTGAAGCACTGAGGGGAGGAAAGTGATCAGGAACAGTCAGCATGGATTCACCAAGGGCAAGTCATGCCTGACTAATCTAATTGCCTTCTATGACAAGATAACTCGCTCTGTGGATGAGGGGAAAGCGGTGGATGTGTTGTTCCTTGACTTTAGCAAAGCTTTTGACACGGTCTCCCACAATATTCTTGCCAGCAAGTTAAAGAAGTATGGGCTGAATGAATGGATTATAAGGTGGATAGAAAATTGGCTAGATTGTCGAGCTCAACGGGTAGTGATCAATGGCTCCATGTCTAGTTGGCAGCCGGTATCAACCGGAGTGCCCCAAGGGTCGGCCCTCGGGCCGGTTTTGTTCAATATCTTCATAAATGATCTGGAGGATGGTGTGGATTGCACCCTCAGCAAGTTTGCAGATGACACTAAACTGGGAGGAGAGGTAGATATGCTGGAGGGTAGGGATAGGATACAGAGGGACAAATTAGAGGATTGGGCCAGAAGAAATCTGACGAGGTTCAACAAGGACAAGTGCAGAGTCCTGCACTTAAGACGGAAGAACCCCATGCACCGCTACAGTCTAGGGACCGAATGGCTTGGCAGCAGTTCTGTAGAAAAGGACCTAGAGGTTACAGTGGACGAGAAGTTGGATATGAATCAACAGTGTGCCCTTGTTGCCAAGAAGGCCAATGGCATTTTGGGATTGATACGTAGGGGCATTGCCAGCAGATCGAGGGACGTGATCGTTCCCCTCTATTCAACATTGGTGAGGCCTCATCTGGAGTACTGTGTCCAGCTTTGGGCCCCACACTACAAGAAGGATGTGGAAAAATTGGAAAGAGTCCAGTGGAGGACAACAAAAATGATTAGGGGACTGGAACACATGACTTATGAGGAGAGACTGAGGGAACTGGGATTGTTTAGTCTGCGGAAGAGAAGAATGAGGGGGGATTTGATAGCTGCTTTCAACTACCTGAAAGGGGGTTCCAAAGAGGATGGATCTAGACTGTTCTCAGTGGTAGCTGATGACAGAACAAGGAGTAATGGTCTCAAGTTGCAGTGGGGGAGGTTTAGGTTGGATATTAGGAAAAACTTTTTCACTAGGAGGGTGGTGAAAGACTGGAATGTGTTACCTACGGAGGTGGTAGAATCTCCTTCCTTAGATATTTTTCCAGGTCAGGCTTGACAAAGCCCTGGCTGGGATGATTAAGTTGGGGATTGGTCCTGCTTTGAGCAGGGGGTTGGACTAGATGACCTCCTGAGGTCCCTTCCAACCCTGATATTCTGATTCTATGATCTCATCTTCCTGTGCATTCATTCAGTGCCTGGCTCACCTTCACACTCAGGAAGCCCGGCCCCGTCTCAACCTGCATCGCAGGGCCTGGAACACGCTAACGTGTAGTGCTAGGAGACCTGTCTCGTTTGTCACTTGTCTCCCATCAAGAAGGTCTCTAAGTGGCTCTTTTGTCTATGTTAAGCACTGGTACACAGTTCAGTCTCCCAGAAGCTCTGCTTCCTTCACACACTCTGGCTGCTGCATGGAAGCCAACTTGCTGGAGCCTTTTGTTCATTTATTCTTCTCATTTGTGATTCTGCCTCTGTGCGAGAGAATGGAGAGCCTTTATCAATGTGATGGGTCAAGCACGGCGCTCTCTGTGTGCTCTGTGCTGACAGCTGGAATGCATAGCATTTGGAAGGTGATTGCAACAAGTCACACTCTGGATGCAGTTTGATTTTGGGCTAATTCCACTGGGGTTTTAGATTTTAGTGAACCTAAAACAAAATCACTGTTGCATTCAGCCTTTAAAACTGAAAATAAAAAATCTGTCAGCCCTGGTCTACACTAGGACTTTAGGTCGAATTTAGCAGCATTAAATCGATGTAAACCTGCACCCGTCCACACGATGAAGCCCTTTATTTCGACTTAAAGGGCTCTTAAAATCGATTTCCTTACTCCACCCCTGACAAGTGGATTAGCGCTTAAATCGGCCTTGCCGGGTCGAATTTGGGGTACTGTGGACACAATTCGACGGTATTGGCCTCCGGGAGCTATCCCAGAGTGCTCCATTTTGACCGCTCTGGACAGCACTCTCAACTCAGATGCACTGGCCAGGTAGACAGGAAAAGAACCGTGAACTTTTGAATCTCATTTCCTGTTTGGCCAGCGTGGCAAGCTGCAGGTGACCATGCAGAGCTCATCAGCAGAGGTGACCATGATGGAGTCCCAGAATCGCAAAAGAGCTCCAGGATGGACCGAACGGGAGGTACGGGATCTGATCGCTGTATGGGGAGAGGAATCCGTGCTATCAGAACTCCGTTCCAGTTTTCGAAATGCCAAAACCTTTGTCAAAATCTCCCAGGGCATGAAGGAGAGAGGCCATAACAGGGACCCGAAGCAGTGCCGCGTGAAACTGAAGGAGCTGAGGCAAGCCTACCAGAAAACCAGAGAGGCGAATGGCCGCTCCGGGTCAGAGCCCCAAACATGCCGCTTCTATGATGAGCTGCATGCCATTTTAGGGGGTTCAGCCACCACTACCCCAGCCGTGTTGTTTTACTCCTTCAATGGAGATGGAGGCAATAAGGAAGCAGGTTTTGGGGACGAAGAAGATAGCTCACAGCAAGCAAGCGGAGAAACCGGTTTTCCCGACAGCCAGGAACTGTTTCTCACCCTGGACCTGGAGCCAGTACCCCCCGAACCCACCCAAGGCTGCCTCCTGGACCCAGCAGGCGGAGAAGGGACCTCCGGTGAGTGTACCTTTTAAAATACTATACATGGTTTAAAAGCAAGCATGTGAAAGGATTACTTTGCCCTGGCATTCGCGGCTCTCCTGGATATACTCCCAAAGCCTTTGCAAAAGGTTTCTGGGGAGGGCAGACTTATTGCGTCCTTCATGGTAGGACACTTTACCACTCCAGGCCAGTAACACGTACTCGGGAATCATTGTACAACAAAGCATTGCAGTGTGTGTTTGCAGGCATTCAAACAACATCCGTTCTTTATCTCTCTGTGTTATCCTCAGGAGAGTGAGGTATAATCCATGGTCACCTGGTTGAAATAGGGTGCTTTTCTTCAGGGGACACTCAGAGGAGCCCATTCCTGCTGGGCTGTTTGCCTGCGGCTGAACAGAAATGTTCCCCGCTGTTAGCCACAGGGAGGGGGGAAGGTTGAGGGGGTAGCCACGTGGTGGGGGGAGGCAAAATGCGACCTTGTAACGAAAGCACATGTGCTATGTATGTAATGTTAACAGCAAGGTTTACCCTGAAAGAGTGTAGCCAGTGTTTTATAAAATGTGTCTTTTTAAATACCGCTGTCCCTTTTTTTTTCCTCCACCAGCTGCATGTGTTTCAATGATCACAGGATCTTCTCCTTCCCAGAGGCTAGTGAAGATTAGAAAGAAAAAAAACGCACTCGAGATGAAATGTTCTCCGAGCTCATGCTGTCCTCCCACACTGACAGAGCACAGACGAATGCGTGGAGGCAAATAATGTCAGAGTGCAGGAAAGCACAAAATGACCGGGAGGAGAGGTGGTGGGCTGAAGAGAGTAAGTGGCGGGCTGAAGAGAGGGCTGAAGCTGAAAGGTGGCGGCAGCGTGATGAGAGGAGGCAGGATTCAATGCTGAGGCTGCTGGAGGATCAAACCAGTATGCTCCAGTGTATGGTTGAGCTGCAGCAAAGGCAGCTGGAGCACAGACTGCCACTACAGCCCCTGTGTAACCAACCGCCCTCCTCCCCAAGTTCCATAGCCTCCACACCCAGACGCCCAAGAACGCGGTGGGGGGGCCACCGGCCAACCAGCCACTCCGCCACAGAGGATTGCCCAAAAAAAAGAAGGCTGTCATTCAATAAATTTTAAAGTTGTAAACTTTTAAAGTGCTGTGTGGCATTTTCCTTCCCTCCTCCACCACCCCTCCTGGGCTACCTTTGGTAATCATCCCCCTATTTGTGTGATGAATGAATAAAAATGCATGAATGTGAAGCAACAATGACTTTATTGCCTCTGCAAGCGGTGATCGAAGGGAGGAGGAGAGGGTGGTTAGCTTACAGGGAAGTAGAGTGAACCAAGGGGCGGGGGGTTTCATCAAGGAGAAACAAACAGAACTTTCACACCGTAGCCTGGCCAGTCATGAAACTGGTTTTCAAAGCTTCTCTGATGCGTACCGCGCCCTCCTGTGCTCTTCTAACCGCCCTGGTGTCTGGCTGCGCGTAACCAGCAGCCAGGCGATTTGCCTCAACCTCCCACCCCGCCATAAACGTCTCCCCCTTACTCTCACAGATATTGTGGAGCACACAGCAAGCAGTAATAACAGTGGGAATATTGGTTTCGCTGAAGTCTAAGCGAGTCAGTAAACTGCGCCAGCGCACCTTTAAACATCCAAATGCACATTCTACCACCATTCTGCACTTGCTCAGACTGTAGTTGAACAGCTCCTGACTACTGTCCAGGCTGCCTGTGTACGGCTTTATGAGCCATGGCATTAAGGGGGTAGGCTGGGTCCCCAAGGATACATATAGGCATTTCAACATCCCCAACAGTTATTTTCTGCTCTGGGAATAAAGTCCCTTCTTGCAGCTTTTGAAACAGACCAGAGTTCCTGAAGATGCGAGCGTTATGTACCTTTCCCGGCCATCCCACGTTGATGTTGGTGAAACGTCCCTTGTGATCCACCAGAGCTTGCAGCACTATTGAAAAGTACCCCTTGCAGTTTATGTACTCGGCGGCTTGGTGCTCCAGTGCCAAGATAGGGATATGGGTTCCGTCTATGGCCCCACCACAGTTAGGGAATCCCATTGTAGCAAAGCCATCCACTATGACCTGCACATTTCCCAGGGTCACTACCCTTGATATCAGCAGATCTTTGATTGCGTGGGCTACTTGCATCACAGCAGCCCCAACAGTAGATTTGCCCACTCCAAATTGATTCCCAACTGACCGGTAGCTGTCTGGCGTTGCAAGCTTCCACAGGGCTATCGCCACTCGCTTCTCAACTGCGAGGGCTGCTCTCATCTTGGTATTCATGCGCTTCAGGGCAGGGGAAAGCAAGTCACAAAGTTCCATGAAAGTGCCCTTACGCATGCAAAACTTTCGCAGCCACTGGGAATCGTCCCAGACCTGCAACACTATGCGGTTCCACCAGTCTGTGCTTGTTTCCCGAGCCCAGAATCGGCGTTCCACAGCATGAACCTGCCCCATTAGCACCATGATGCATGCATTGGCAGGGCCCATGCTTTCAGAGAAATCTGTGTCCATGTCCTGATCACTCACGTGACCGCGCTGACGTCGCCTCCTCGCCCGGTAGCGCTTTGCCAGGTTCTGGTGCTGCATATACTGCTGGATAATGCGTGTGGTGTTTAATGTGCTCCTAATTGCCAAAGTGAGCTGAGCGGCCTCCATGCTTGCCTTGGTATGGCGTCCGCACAGAAAAAAGGCGCGGAATGATTGTCTGCTGTTGCTCTGACGGAGGGAGGGGCGACTGACGACACGGCTTACAGGGTTGGCTTCAGGGAGCTAAAATCAACAAAGGGGGTGGCTTTACATCAAGGAGTATTTCAGGCAGGACTTCACGGAGGGTTCCAATAAGAAACGGTGCACCTAAGTTATTGTTCTTATTGGAACAAGGAGGTTAGCCTGGCCTCTGATTGATACATGGCTAGATTTACCTCGCTGCACCTTCTCTGTGAGTGACTGCAGTGTGACCTAGAGAAATGAGCCCCCTAGATGGGGGAGGAGGCAAATGAGTACAAAACAAATCTGGTCTATTTCTTGTTTTGATCCACTCCATCTATCTTTTACATCTTTGGCTGGCAGCAGACGGTGCAGAAGGACTGCATGCCATCCACATCTCATGGCTGCTCGGCAGAAGATGGTACAATAGGACTGCTAGCAATCCATATTGCCTGCCTGCTCACCATAAGACGGTTCAATAGGACTGACTGCAGGACTAAAGAGAATGACCTGGTCAAGTCACTCCAAATTTAGTCCCTGCGCCCATGTCTGCCCAGGCGCTCCCAGCCGACGCGGCCAGGAGCACCTTGGACATGACGATGACGGCTACCAGTCGTATTGTACCATCTGCTGCCACAAGGCAATGGGTTGCTGCTACTGTGTAGCACTGCAGTACCGCGTCTGCCAGCACCCAGGAGACATACGGTGACGGTTACCTGAGTGGGCTCCATGCTTGCGGTGGTATGGCGTCCGCACAGGTAACTCAGGAAAAAAGGCGCGAAACGATTGTCTGCCCTTGCTTTCACGGAGGGAGGGAGGGAAGGGGGGACTGACGATATGTACCCAGAACCACCCGCGACAATGTTTTAGCCCCATCAGGCATTGGGATCTCAACCCAGAATTCCAATGGGCAGCGGAGACTGCGGGAACTGTGGGATAGCTACCCACAGTGCAACGCTCCGGAAGTCGACTCTAGCCTCGGTACTGTGGAAGCACTCCGCCGAGTTAATCCACTTAATGCACTTAGAGCATTTTCTGTGGAGACACACACACTCGAATATATAAAACCAATTTCTAAAAAACCGACTTCTATAAATTTGACCTTATTCCGTAGTGTAGACATACCCTCAGTCACATATCTGGGAGTGGCACTGAGGGGAGAGAACCTTTGCAAAGGCCCAGGAGCATGCAAGCTGGGCTCTCTCTTCCTTGCCATCTGGCAAACACGTGTGCACACCCAAACCCGGCTGAACTCCCATCCTCACCTACAGGCATGTTAGCCTCCTTCCTGGACTCATGGCAGTGTTCATTCCTCATGATTGTACAGCTGGGCTCTTGGGAACTCTTGATATCAAGAGAAAATTAAATCATGTGAATAATAAAACACAAACTTTTTCTAGGTATCAGCACTGGGCAGATGTTCCTAGAGACCAGAAGCTGCCACCAATCCATGGGGAAATCCTTTGCAACTTTAGATACCACCCAGACATCTCTATGATGACATCAACAGCAGGAGCAAGCACAACAGGAGATTTCTGGGAGACTGATCCTTCATCACAGACAATCAGACATAAAGGAAGCTATCTTGGGAGTGGAAATGGGTTTTGAGCCTCTGCCCTCAGTCATTGGCAGTCCAGCATCCAGTCAAGAGTTTCAGGGGTTCAAGGGAGTTAGCCTGCAGTCATGGAAAAAACGGTTCTGGAGGTAGGGTTGCCAACTTTCTAATCGCACAAACCCGAACACCCTAGGCCCTTTCCTGAGGCCACGCCCCCTGCCCCCACTCCTTCCCTGAGGCCCTGCCCCCTGCTCACTACATTCCCCCTCCTTGGTGGCTCGCTGTCCCCCACCCTCACTCACTTTCACTGGGCTGAACAGGGGGTGGGGGGGTGGGGCCAGAAATGAGGGGGTCAGGGTGTGGGAGGGGGCTCTGGGCTGGGACAGGGGTTTGGGATGTGGGAGGGGGTGAGGACTCCAGGTGGGGGTGCAGGCTTTGGAGTGGGGCCAAGGATGAGGGGTTGGGGGTGCAGGAGGGGGCTCCAGGTGGGGGGGATGGGGCAGAGGGGTTCAGGTTGTGGGAAGAGGGGTTCAGGTTGTGGGAAGTGGGGGGGAGGGATAGCTCAGTGGTTTCAGCATTGGCCTGCTAAACCCAGGGTTGTGAGTTCAATCCTTGAGGGGGACATTTAGTGATCTGGGGCAAAAATTGGGGATTGGTCCTGCTTTGAGCAGGGGGTTGGACTAGATGACCTCCTGAGGTCCCTTCCAACCCTGATATTCTATGATTCTATGAAGAGGCTCTGGAATGGGGCGGGGGGTTGGGGTGCCAGAGAGTGAGGGGGCTGAGGAATCCATCTAGGGGTGCAGGCTCAGAGGAGGAGGAGCACCCTGACCTCAGAGGAAGCTGAGATCAGAGAAGACCAACCAGGATTGCCAGTGGTTGAATACCCCGATGAAACAGGGGACCTATGGACTACAGAACCCCTCACCTGGACGCTGGTAGGAAATAGTCCAGAGAAAACAGACTTTGGTCTGGTTTTGTATCAGAACCCGAGTCAGCATGTTGCAGTGGGATCTCTGCTGACGCAGTGGTGGAGCCCTCTGCCTTTGTTAGGGCCCTGGGCTGGGACACAGTGGAGTAGAGTGGGCCTGGGTCCCTCAACCCTCTGCTGCCAACCCCACCTCTGGAGTGGCTGCCTCCCAATGTTAGGCCAAGAGGCCTCCATTTGTCTACCATCTGCCAGAGCTAGGATGATAGGCTATGTGGTGCTCTTCCCCACCTGAGGACGAGAGCCCCCTAGACTATTTGTTGCTCTGTTCTGCCTGAGGGCCTGAGCCCCTAGACTATTTGATTCTCCTCTCTGTCTAAGGGCCTGAGCCCCTAGAATGTTGGTGCTCTGCCCCACCTGAGGGCCTGAACCCGTAGACTGTTTGGTGCTCTGTCCTGCCTGAGGGCCTGAACCCGTAGACTGTTTGGTGCTCTGTCTCTGCAATCACATCCGCCAATTCCTTTAGCACTCTCGGATGCAACTCGTCCGGCCCCATGGACTTGTGCACGTCCAGCTTTTCTAAATAGTCCCTAACCACCTCTTTCTCCACAGAGGGCTGGCCATCTACTCCCCATGTTGCGATGCCCAGCGCAGCAGTCTGGGAGCTGTCCTTGTTAGTGAAGACAGAGGCAAAAAAAGCATTGAGCACATTAGCTTTTTCCACATCCTCTGTCACTAGGTTGCCTCCCTCATTCAGTAAGGGGCCCACACTTTCCTTGGCTTTCTTCTTGTTGCCAACGTACCTGAAGAAACCCTTCTTGTTACTCTTGACATCTCTTGCTAGCTGCAGCTCCAGGTGCGATTTGGCCCTCCTGATTTCATTCCTACATGCCCGAGCAATATTTTTATACTCTTCCCTGGTCATATGTCCAAACTTCCACTTCTTGTAAGCTTCTTTTTTATGTTTAAGATCCGCAAGGATTTCACCATTAAGCCAAGCTGGTCGCCTGCCATATTTACTATTCTTTCGACTCATCGGGATGGTTTGTCCCTGTAACCTCAACAGGGATTCCTTGAAATACAGCCAGCTCTCCTGGACTCCTTTCCCCTTCATGTTAGTCCCCCAGGGGATCCTACCCATCCGCTCCCTGAGGGAGTCGAAGTCTGCTTTCCTGAAGTCCAGGGTCCGTATCCTGCTGCTTACCTTTCTTCCCTGTGTCAGGGAAGAATCATGCATCATGCATCGTGAAATCTGTCCGTAGATATCATAATTCCTACAGCTGGAGCACAGCTGGGACTGCAAGGCCTCCTCTCCCCAAATGCTGATGAGGTCCAGTAGCTTGGCATTGCTCCAAGTGAGGGATCACCTGGTGCATGGAGCAGGCATGGCCACCTGTAAAGATATGCTGAGACCACTGCACACATCACCGAGCAAACAGGAAGGGGACTTTCAAATTTGCAAATGAATTTATGGGGTGGGGATGACAGTTGGTTACCTGAAGGCAGGACAGTAGAGTTCAAACCGATGGCCAGAGAGGTGAGAAGAGGCATTGTGGGACACCTCCCAGAGGCCAATCTCAGCTCTGTAATTGCCACGGTGTCTACACTGGCACTGCAGCGCTCTAGCCCCACTGCAGAAAGCTGTATGCCTCTCGTTGGGGTGGGTTTTTTAGAGCACTGCAACTGCACAGTTTCTGCGCAGTAAGTGGCTTGGCAGTGTGTACACCTCGGGAGTTACAGCGCAGAAAGCTGCTTTACTGCGCAGAAACTTGCCAGTGTAGACAAGGCCTAAGATTTGGTAGGATGTGGCAATTGTTCCAGCCTGAACAGGCCAGACATAGTGGTTGGAGGAAAGAAGACAAACAAGCCCGTGTTAATGAGTATTGCCAGACCAGCAGACAGAAACAAAGAAGAAACAAGAAGAGAACATGGTGACGTATGAAGAACTCTGCCATGAAGTTGAACAATTATGGAAAACTAGAACAAAGACAATCCCAGTGATTATTGCAGTGCTTGCAGCAATTCCGCCTGGTATGCATGAGCAGCTCAAGAGTGCATTAGGAGTGCAAGACATCAGGATCAGAGGAGAGCATTCTTATGCACTGTGAAAAGTTTAAGGAAAGTCACAGGAGAACGAGTGTATCTGAGCACCTAAAATGCAGGAATTCTGCAGAGGATTTAACAAAACTCCTGACTTCCCAAACCTATGGAGTTGGTTCTTGTTCAGGATTTATTGGTGACCCATGGAATTTTAGATAGTAGTTTTCCTCATTTTATGCTTAAAGATCTTATATGTTGCAAAGGCTATTTGTTTAAAACAAAAACCACCCCCATGCTACAAAATTGAGGGATAATGGTAAGTGGAATTTGGGAGCAGCCAAGAGGGTTGGCGATGAGGCAGGGGGATAGTGGACTCCAGTCAGAAGGGCTGCAAGTGGGTAGCAAAGTCACAGCGGTTCTAATATGAAGGCGATCATGTCTGGGACTGAGCAGGTTTGAAAGTGGGTCACTGAGATGCACTAACCACACACACAACCTAGCATATCTGTTGGGATCTGTCTAATGACATATTCCTATTACTTCCTGGGTTTTCACAGACTGCTTCATCCACAGGCACTGCAGCCCAAATGGGCCTGTCACAGCTGTTTCTCACTCACCAATCCCCCAGTACATCTGGAACAGCAGCACACATGTGTGGTATGATAGGGCCAAGGCAGTACTGCTAATTAGAATCATAGAATCTCAGGGTTGGAAGGGACCTCAGGAGGTCATCTAGTCCAACCCCCTGCTCAAAGCAGGACCAATCCCCAATTTTTGTCCCAGATCCCCAGATGGCCCCCTCAAGGATTGAACTCACAACCCTGGGTTTAGCAGGCCAGTGTTCAAACCACCAAGCTATCCCTCCTCCACAAAAATTACCTTCAGCAAAGCTGATGTCTCCTTTTGATTGAGTTGGGTGAGCAAGAGGAGACAAGTATCTGAGTGGCTTTTGAAGGGAAATACAAAAATTGTTACACACATTGGGCAACTGAGTGGCCAGGCAGTGATTCCCTGAGAATTGAGAAAGAGAGAGTGAAAGAGGCCTGGTCTACACTGTGTGTTGGGCGGGGGGGGAAGACGAGCTAAGTCGGTCTAAGTTACGCAACTTCAGCTACAAAAATAGCGTAGCTGAAGTCAACATACTTAGAGCTTGTGGTAGGTCAACTGCTGATGCTCTCCCATCGATTCCACCTACACTTCTTGATTTGGTGGAATACCAGAGTCAACAGGAGAGTGCTTGGTGGTCGATTTATCGAGTCTTCACTAGATGCAATAAATCGACCCCTGCTGGATCGATCACTCCAGATCGAGAGAGAGAGAGAGCTGCAAAAATTCTGGTAGTTTGTTCATTTTAATTTACATTTTTGAAAGTGAAAGAGGTGCAGAATGAGACCTCAGAGATCTCCTGCAGGGACCATGGAAAGGAATGTTCTAAGCAATGTACCAAGACCACATGCTAAGACCAACCATGGAAACCACATCTCAAATTGTCATAATTCCCAAAATCCAATCAGCCAATCATCCTTTTTACTTTAAATGCATGGACTTTAATAATGGATCAGAATAATAATAAGGAAAATAAATTAACAGCTGCAGTGTATTGGAATAAGGTAGTATCTCTTTAAATAGTTTGTGACCTCGCTACGGTGCTCAGTGTTCTATGTTTTAGAAGCTGGCAGATGTGACTCAGAGCAGCAGTGTGTGTGTAGGTAGGCCTGGCATGTTTGTCTATAGTCAGAACACACAGTTATTTGGACTGTGCTCATGTGCTTCCTTCATCTTGTTTGTTGTGTAAAGAGCAAAATATACAACAACAAAATAATAAGGTTAACACAGTTAGAGGGTGCTCATTTTGAAAGCTGCATCCAGGTTAATTTTCCAACAAACTCCAGCTGAAACTCCTGGCAAATGACAAGACTTTTAAACTCTGCCATATAGAACATTCCAAACTTTAAAGGTCCAGAAAGTGTCACCGCAGTTCTTAAAGTTCTGCATGCCACAGAACACACATACTGAGATCATGTACTGAGACTGGAACTGAAATAATTGCTGATAAGTTTTCAGATGGCAGAGAGATTTGTGGAGTACAAAAATTGATGGGGACAGATCCCTGGTACAAAGCGATCTGGATTGCTTGGTAATGTGGGCACAAACAAACATATGCATTTTAATACAGCCAAATGCTAGGCCAGACATGTAGGAGTAAAGAAAGTAGTACCTTACAGGAGACAGGATGAGGGAGTATAAAAAGGAAGTTTAAAAATTGGAGAGAGTTCAGAGAAGAGTCACAGAAATGATAAAACATATACAAAACTTGCCTTACAGCGATAGGCTTAAGGAATTCAATCTATTTAGCTTATCAAAGAGAAGGTTAAGAGGTGACTTGATCACTGTCTATAACTACTTACATGGTGAGAGGATTTCTGATAGCAGATGGCCCTTTTAATCTACCAGACAAAGGCAGTATGAAATCCAATGGCTGGAAGTAGGAGTTGAAGTAAGAAAAATTCAAATTGGAAATGTACTACAAATATTTAATTCTGGGTAATTAACCACTGGAGAAGCTCACCTAGGACTGTGGTAAATTCATCTTTAATGATAATTGGAGAGATCCATTCTTGGCAATGTAGCCCAGTGGGCTAGCTTGCCTTTATTATATTTACTGCTTTGTATTATATTCTGCTTTACATTAATATTCATCAGTAACGCAAGAAATCTACAGGCCAGTATCTTGTAAGACATTAGCTTCAGCAAGTTAGCATAAGGCTTGAGGCCTATGAACTTTGAACAGATAAACCTTGTACAGATAAACAGCCCAGTGGAAACCCCCAAGTATCTGGGGAGCTGAAAATAGCGTTTAAGGCAGTGGTGGGCAACCTGCAGCCTGTCAGGGTAATCCTCTGGAGGGCCGCGAGACAGTTAGTTTACATTGACCGTCCGCAGGCACAGCCTCCTGGAGCTCCCAGTGGCCACAGTTCGCTGTTCCTGGCCAATGGGAGCTGCAGGAAGTGGCTTGGGCTGTAGGCACATGCTGGCCGCCGCTTCCTGCATCTCCCATTGGCTGGGAACAGCAAACCACGATCACTGGGAGCTGCGGGCAGCCGTGCCTGCGGATGGTCAATGTAAACAAACTGTCTCGTGACCTGCCAGCAGATTACCCTGATGAGCCGCGTGCGGCCTATGTGCCGCAGGTTGTCCATCACTGGTTTAAGGGGAAATTCGGACCACAGATACACGAGTCAACCACAGAAGTGTCCTGGCAACTAACTGATTTACATAACAGGTACCTGAGATACATCTAAGGCTAGCCTGCTTGCTTGTCTATATACCTTTTCTTATAAGTTTCGTGTTTTCTTTGGGTTTGATTATTTGTTTTATTATAATAGGTTTATAGGTTTATATTAGAGTATATTTTGGCTGTAACACAAGGGACCTTCAGGCCACATCCTATATATTGAGCTAAGGCAAAATTAGCATACATATGTTTGGGACCTTTCACCTAGATAGATGGTGATGAGCTAAAGCATAAGGTCCATATGTGGCTGCGACCTTTAACACAGAGGATGCAGGTTGGCATATGGGCTTTCCTAAATTAATACCCTTTTAAACTTAACAGGTACACCAAAACTTGGAACTTGGAAAGAACCAAAATGACCAGTTAGAACAGAAATAACAAATTATAGAATCATAGAATATCAGGGTTGGAAGGGACCTCAGGAGGTCATCTAGTCCAACCCCCTGCTCAAAGCAGGAACGATCCCCAATTAAATCAAATGGAATACCTAACCACAAAAGGGCCATGGTAACAAATGGACGTATATGATAATAAGTTGAGATCATTGATATACGAACCTATAGGAAAAAGACACTCCAACATTAGTAAGGTCAGGTGAGGAAATACAAATAAGGAGAAGGGGAAAAATCCCCTACTGAATATGCATTGAACATAACGGCATCAGCATAATGTATTATAAAAGTGGCATCCCAGCCTAGGGGCAGTAGGAGAGAGAGATGTAGTCCTTAGAAGGTGCCAGAATGATGGCCACTGATGATGATGGTGAAGGTGATGGTGATGAGGAAGATGATGGCTAAGATTTCAAATTGTTCTACAAGGGATGGTGTGAGTATATGGGTGTGCAGATGTACATTCTGTAGTATCTCTATCTACCTTACTAAGCTGGGGTGCTTGTGACCGTGCTAAATGTATTAATAAACTATATTTGTAAATATAAAAAAGTTCCTATAGTGTGCGTGTTGCAACTGTGCACATCAGGTTTTGAATAATATATATATATATATATATATATATAAAATAATTTGAATAATACTGGGCCTGATCTTGGGGTAAGAACCTGTCAACCCTCAAAGTTATAACTGAGGATTTATTAAGTAATCAATATAATTAATACATAATCTAAATATCAGGCAACAGCAACCACAAGCTACTGGGGCCAACAGCGTTCATGTGCACAGTAAGGACAAATAATTCCCTCCATTCCAGTAATCACTGTAGTTTGCACAAATGGAATTGCCTGGCTATGGTCTCCTGGATCCCATATGCCAGCCAGGGATTGAGCTCCAGCCACTTACCCTGCCCATGCTCAATACACCCTCTGTGCTGAGGCGGTTGGTAGGAAGACAAAGGATCTGGTTCAGATGGCTCTACTCCTCCTGGGGATTCTCTCTGGTTGGGTTATCCCCAGGGGGCACTTGTAGGAGGGTTCAATTTCTTTGTGTCACGTGAGCAGGACAAAGGGAATGGAGAATCTGGCCCTGTGAATCAGTAGACTAGGCACTAGAACAGCAGACTGGCCATGCATAGAGCTGGGTAACATTATCCCTCAGAGCTGCCTGCCAATATGCCAGTTCCATCAGCCTCCAAGGGAAGCCCCACAGGACTGGTCCTTCCTAGCCCAGCCTCACACCCTAAAAAGCAGTGCTCAGTCCAGGATGAAGGGGCTGTCTCTACCCCACTCAGCGTCCTGCCCCAGCCCAAACATCAGCTCCTGAAACAACCCAGGGAAATCCAATGATTGCTTTGATAACTGTCGTTTTCTTCTCTGATCAGTCATTCTCAGATCCCTGATGGATGAAGGCCTTCCCTATTAAGCACCCTTTCTTTCATCTTGACCCTTCCCTGTAGGAAATGGCTACCAAAGGAGCTGGCTGTGGTAGAAGCTGTTCATCAAAACACTTTCAATTTTTCACTGAAAAACTGGAACATTTAGAAAGAAACATGGACAATTTTGTTGTGAAATTAGCTCACTTTTTGTCAAATAAAAGGTTTTGAATGAAAAATTTCACCCATCTCTCCTCAGACTCATGATTTTTTAAAAATTTCTACTGTAAATACTCTTCCACACTAGAAGTAAAGGGACACAAAATTTGTGTGCAATGTAGTGAAGCTGGGGGTTAGAATGAGTGACATCCCTCGAAATGCACGGTATTTGAAAGGTATAGGCCCTTTGTTAAAAGAATCCCCTGCCTAGCCACCGATGACGATGTGTGCTGAAAATCCTACAGAACTGCACAAGGAGCACAGACAGCGCATCAGGAGAATTCTCCAACAACTTCCATGGAAGGAGAACAGTTGTGAGAATTGGGCCTACCAATTTAGCCTAATTGTGAGTTCAAATGTAAAAAGTGAGTGAAAGCTAATAAAATGTCACAATAACCTATAAACAACAAATGTTGATGAGTGAAGGTGCAAAAGTGAGACAGACAGAGTAAGTACAAACAAAACGGCCTCCTGCTATAACTCAAGGACTGTGCCAGGATCATGGCTGGTTAGGGATGTCAGCCCTCCAGGATTGCCCTGGAGTCTCCAAGAATTAAAGATTAATCTTTAATTAAAGACTATATCATGTGATCAAACCTCCAGGAATACATCCAACCAAAATGGGCAACCCTAGGCTTGGTAGAGAGCTTATAGATGTTAGAGAGCTTATTCCTTCACTCTCCCATTTCCCTGGTCCTTCTCGCATGAACAGAGAGCAACAATACCCGAAGTCCGAAGGTGCAAACAATTCGATGTTGACCACAAGCCTGGTGATCAGTGGTTTGACAGCTCCAGTGTCTATTTCTGTCTATCCCCAATGTTATTTCCCAGCAATTCACTTCAGAGCTTATTGACCATTGACAGATTTGGACTGAATTGGGTGAAATCTCTGAATTAGGGGCTGGGCAAAATATTTTTAGTGCATAATCAGTTCACCAAAACATGCAGTTGGGGGGGCATCAAAACTGTTCACAAATTTGATTCTAATTTGGCACATAATTTTTGCCAGGAAAAATAAAGGAAGTTTTTTTGGAAAAAGTTGATACCGTTCATTTCAACACTTTTAAAATAAAACATTTCCACTTCTTTTTCAAAATGGGGTTCTGATTAGAAATTTAGTTATTTTAAAAAAATAAAAGGAGTACTTGTGGCACCTTAGAGACTAACCAGTTTATTTGAGCATGGCTGTTACTCTGAAACCTTTAAAAAAATAAACAAAAAGGATGAAAAACACCTGAAAATGACCCCAACCAAAACAATAACTGGAGAAAAGTTTTTTTCAGTCGAAGGTAACATTTTGTTTGATCCAAAATAAATTTGTTTTTTGGGAGGCAGGTGTCAGTTTTGGTTCAGACCAAACTCATTATTTTTTCTGTTTGGCCATTGAAAATGAAAAATTGATGATTCACTCAGCCCTGCTCTGAAGCTCATTTACATTGTGGAGAGGTTACCTCACTGCTGCTTTCATTTGACCAGAATTGTCAAGTAAAAGTCTTTCCCAACTTGTTCTAGTACAGATAACTTTTGGTAGATGTGTTTTAAGTCATCCCTAACTCAAGATCCTTTATCCCCTAATGACCTGTGAATTTACTCTCTCTCTAAGGCTCAGGAGCAGAACTTGCACCAGATGGCATTCACTTACATTTTTAATGTCTATGGTATAATAAACTTCATTAGCTTAGAGCTTGCCTCATCTACCTTTACTTGCCCAAATGCATGTCCTGCATCTTATACCAAGGCTAGTTTTCCTTCCGAGAGTTTAGCTGTCATTTCTTTAACAATGTTAATTGGCTAATGTTCCCATTTAAAGGTGTTATGTGAATCATGTGGATGAATGCATTTCTGGATGTTATTTGGCTTTTAATTTACAACCACAGAATTACCCTAGTCTGCAAGTGACTTAGCCTTTTCAATGACTCCCAGTATTTGCATATTATTGGTTTGTTTTTTAATTTATCCTGAAGGGAAAATTGATCTTTTTTCTTGGTATATGGGTCACGGGAGAGACTGATCTGTCTGTGCTCATGTGGAGTTCTGTTGTATTAATTTAAATGGAATATATGGGCCCAAAGAGTCAAAGGTGTTAACATGGCCCAGTTACTGTCCATCACAAAACAATTTTAAACAAGGTTCAGGATTTGGTGTCCACAGACCTCAGCCTGATTCATACTATGGGGGAAACAAGATTAAACGTCCTTTTAACCTATTATTAAAGATGCAGAAAAGAAGAAAAATCAGTTCAAGCATTTGAAATGTAAAGTATTAAGCAAGACTTTCATTTTAACAAAATCCCTTGTTCCCTTCCCCTTTAGCTATGGAGAGATTTAAAAGGAAACCGCTCTTGTTTGACAGTCTCTTAGATGATACTAACTGTACTTTTGGGGAAAAGATGAGTTGAGATGCACTGGAGCTGCCGTTGTTGCTGCTGTTGCTGTTAAAGTTCAATTACAATTCCTAGAAGACAAAACAACAAAACACATATCCAAACCAGCATTGGGCTGTTTAGGCCCACTGTGACAGGCTGATCTCACACTGTGACACCCTCTTTCTGGTCATAGGCTTACAGTGGTGCTGTGAAATGTGCAGTCTTGGCTACCTAAGCCAAACTCTTATTAAACAGAAGGCAAAAGGAGAGGGATGGGGTGGGGAAGAAAAAGGACACTTAGGTGGGGTGGTGGGGTTGGGGAGAAAGGAGTGACAAAGTCTCACATCCCAGGTGGTGGTTGGGATTTAGCGGATGCCAGAGGAAGTGGCG
Organism: Natator depressus; assembly: GCF_965152275.1. Lineage (NCBI taxonomy): Eukaryota > Metazoa > Chordata > Testudines > Cheloniidae > Natator > Natator depressus. The sequence continues at coordinate 39,502,347 of NC_134241.1, read as the reverse complement.
ATATCATCTGGCTCCCTCCCTCTGTGGTGTGGCCTGATCAGGACATGTCTCTGGATTAGGACAAAGAAGGTTGAAGGTTCTAGGAAATGGTGGGGGCATCAGCCATGATGGTGAAGCTCACTCCTTCCCCTTCTCTCATCTTTCAGTCAGCCAGCAGCACAGTAGCCAGGTACCCCACCTCGCCCCCAATCTTTTTGAGGACCCCAAAAGAGCAGTGATGGGTGGAATAGCCTGTCTCCCATTATTTTGTCCATGAATTAGGCCTAATTTCTGACACACCAATTTTGATTCATTAATGTCCAGTGTTAGGATATAGATATTCAGGCCTGTCTGTAAAGTCCTGTACTTTAAGAATTTAGGTGTATTCTTATCACTTGGCTAGTTAGAGGTATAAAAGAAAGAATCAAAATCACTCTCTGCCAGTGTAAGGTGCTTCTCTTACTGTGACAGTCTGAGGCCCTGTGTAAGAAATACTAAAGTATTTCTTGCCCCTTCCTCTGGTGGTACTGGCCCCTCTCAGTGACAGCAGACTGGACTAGATGGGGCACTGCTCTGATCCAGCCTGATAATTCCTGTATTCTTCTGTAAATATTAATGAGCAGATAAAGACTACTTCACACAGGACCTCACTTACTCACATCTAAGCATGCAGCAGATGTTATTTGTGTAGTTATCAAGCAGTGTGTTTTTTCCACTTTAAGTCTTTTCAGATTGGATTTTTTTGTTGTTAAATGATTGCCTCTTTCCTTCTCCAGAACAGCCATTTAGTCAGGGTAAGATGTTCCAATTGTACAGCCATTGTGTACATTTATACAGCACGTTTCAGCCCCAACAACTTTACAAACTGATTCACAGCTAACTTCTCTGCAGAAATCACTGAAATGCAGCTACTTCTAGGGTGAAACATGGCAACTAGGGTGACCAGATATCCTGATTTTATATGGATAGTCCTGAGATTTGGGGCTTTATCTTATATAGCCACCTTTTTCACTCTTGCTATCTAGCCACACTAATGGCAAAATCACATACCATTGTCACTCAGGAAGGAGATGACTTCTGATTGATATTACATTCAAGCAGTTATAAAGGTGGCATGAAGGCCCAAGCAGGAGTGGTACCTTCAGGGCACTCTTCATCACCCTGGTCACCTCTGTTGTCGTAGCTCCTAGCAATTAGCTCTTCCTGTGACTCAGCAGTGACTCAAGCCATAATTACAAATTGTCGGGGATCGGTCCTGCTTTGAGCAGGGGGTTGGACTAGATGACCTCCTGAGGTCCCTTCCAACCCTGATATTCTATGATTCTATGATTCTGAGTCACAAAGCCAGATTGTTTACCTCATCTTGCTCTCTGCTGGCCCTTTCAGTTCCTGCCTCAGCCTCATCTGCATCCAATCATCGGCTATCTTGTCAAGATTGGGCTGTCTACTGTGGATGCCTAGGTTGAATAGCTCTGCCTGTGTTTCTCTTCTCTCACTAGTTGCCCTGATCTTCCCACCCTGGTCTCAGTCCCCTGTGCTGTGCCCCAGTCATTCCATTAGTGATCTCCTTCAGTTCGCCCTGGTTTCTCTCAGTACCTTTCTTCCACAACAGAAGCCAGCATGAGTGTATTTTCACACACAGCCTTCCTGGTCTGCATGCAGTAAGGGACCCTCCGACAGCCCCACATCACAGGGCCTTCTAACCTTCAGCAGCAGCTAGGCATCCCATTCAATGCTTCTTGTTTGGGAAGGTTGCCCCTTTTTTGAACATGTCATGGCCTAACTCACTAAGCAGTGCTGAACTAGGCTTGCTGACCCACCACTTCTACCCATTTCAGCTCTGTCCCCCCATAGCATGGTGGTGGTGGTAGGAATGGCAATGTCAGAGGCCAAGGGAGGAGGAGAAGTTGTGTTGAAAGAACAGCAGGGAAGACCCCAGGAGGTTAGGATCACAGAAGAAGAGGGGCTGAAGGAGAAAGCCATGTGGGAACTGTAAATATATACTTGCAGTATATTATTCAGCCACCAGATGTCTCTGTAAAACTAGGGTTCCAGATGGAGTACTCGCCCTGGTAACCAAGGGAGGCAAAGCTGGGACTCAAGTTGTGCAGAAACCTGAATTTCTGTCTGCAATTTACAGACATTTTCTTTAGAAAATGCTTCCTGTTTATGTAGGGCTGTGAATCCATAGCATGGCAGAGGGTCTGGAAAAGCCGTGGGGGGCTGGGGGGAGGAGGGAAGAAGGCAGTTACCCCTAGGGTTAGGTAGATGGTCCTAGTACACATTCCTTTGTTTTATGCATTTATGTTGGTCCCAGGATATAAGAGAGACAAGTTGGGGGAGGGAATACCTTTTATTACCTCACCCAACTGGTCTTCCTATGTTTTAGTCCTGTGACTGATTCAATCCTTGTTAGTGGTTATGAATTCCAGGGATAAAGAAACTGTGGAGCTGTGTGGTCATATGTCAGTTCCTAGCTGGGCTTGGGAGAACTGTGTTGAAGACTGGAGGAAGTAAGCAGTCCCACATGAGATAGATTCTGTATTTCTGTTGCTCTCCACCAATACTCATGTCAAATGCTGGTCTGCTAGAAAAGTGCAGTAGAAAATGCATTGTTGGATTCCATGGTTATCTTCCCTGTCTGAGGCCATATCAGATGTGCTCAGTAAAGAGATGGGTTCTGCTCACTGCCAGCCATGCAGACTTTAAGGGCAGAAAAGACCATCATGAGTATCATCATGAGCATCAGTCTGACCTGAAGCACATCACAAGCTACAGAACCTCACTGACCCACTCCTGTAATAGACCCCTAACCTCCGGCTGAGTTATTGAAATCCTCAAATCATGATTTAAAGACTTCAAGATCCAGGGAATCCACCATTTACTCTAGTTAAAACCTGCAAGTGACCCATGCCCTATGCTGCAGACAGAGCCGAACCCTTCTCCCCTCCAGTGTTTCTGCCAATTTGACCTGGGGGGAAATTCCTTCCTGACCCCAAATATGGTGATCAGTTAGACCCCGAGCATGTGGGCAAGACCCACCAGCCAGACACCTGGGAAAGAATTCTCTGTAGTAACTCAGAGCCTTCCCCATCTAGTGTCCCATCAACAGCCGTTGGAGATGTTTGCTTCTAGCAGTCACAGCTCGGCTACATGCCATTGTAGGCAATATTTTGCCCCCATTCATCCCCTTGGAAGGCTGATTCAGAATTTCATTCTTCTGATGGTTGGAAACCTTTGTCTAATTTCAAGCCTAAATTTGTTGCTGGCCAGTTTATATCCATTTCTTCTTGTGTCCACATTGGCCCTTAACTTAAATAACTCCTCTTCCTCCCTGGTGTTTATCCATCTGATGTATTTACATATCTCCCCTCAGCCTTTGTTTGATTAGGCTAAACAAGCCTGAGTCTCCTCACATAAAGTAGGTTTTCCATTCCTCAGATCATCCTATTAGCCCTTCTCTCCATCTGTCCCACTTTGAATTAATCACTGTATAGCCCAGCGTTCTTGAGCACTCTTCTCCCCCTACAGCTCAGCAATCCTGGGCACCCTTCTCATCCTACACCCCAAAGTTCCTTGAAACCCTCCTCCCCCTACAGCCCAGTGTTCTGAGGTACCGTCCTCCCTCTACAGCCCAGTGTTACTGGGCAAACTCCTTGCAATACAGCCCAGCAGTCCAGGGCACTCTCCTTGAACTACAGCCCAGTGTTCCTGGTCACCCTCCTCATCCTACAGCCAGTGTTGCCAGGCACCCTCCTCGACCTACAGCCCAGTGTTACCAGACACCCTCCTCGCCCTACAGCCCAGTGTTACCGAGCACCCTCCTCACCCTACAGCCCAGCGTTACCAGGCAACCTACTTGCCCTACAGCCCAGCATTCCTGGGCACTCTCTTCACCCTACAGACCAGCATTACTGGGCAACTTCTTTTCAATACAGCCAAGCATTACCGGGCACCCTCCTTGCCCTAACGCCTAGCATTACCAGGCAACTTCCTCGCAGTAATGCACAGCTTTCCTGGGCACCCTCCTTGCCCTGTAGCCCAGCATTACTGGGCAACTTCCTCACAATACAGCCCAGCGTTCCCAGGCACCCTCTGAACTTTACAGACCAACATTTCTGGGCATCCTCCTCACCCTAAAGCCCAATGTTCCTGGGCACTTTCTTCACCCTACAGCCCAGTGTTCTCGAGTATCCTCCTCGCCCTATAGTTCAGCATTCCTAGCCACCCTCAATGCCCAACAATCCAGCATTCCCAGGCAGCCTCCAAACTCCACACCCCAACATTCCTGGACACCTTCCTCACCCTACAGCCCAGAGTTTCCAGGCACCCTCCTCACACTACAGCCAAGCATTACCAGGCATCTTCCTCCCTCGACAGCCCAGAATTCTTGGGCACTGTCCTCTCCCTAGAGCCCAGCGTTCCCGGGCACTCTCCTCACACTGCAGCCCAGCATTCCTGGGCATTCTCCTCACCCAGCATTCCCAGGCACCCTCTCAGTCACCCTGCTAAAGCTCTGTATTTGTAGCTAACCTCTGACAACTTCTGGGGGCCCAGATGTTAGTCGCAGCCTTCAATCCTGGCTTCTCCGAGCACAGGAGTCTGCACCAGCAGAGGAAGCACAAATGGTGTTAAAGGATATTCCTACACTACAGTTATAAAAACCCATGGCTGGCCTGTGCCAGCTGACTCTGACTCGCAGGGCTTGGGCTAAGGGGCTCTGTAATTGCTGTGTAGATGCAGCCCAAACTCTAGGACCCTCCCACATTGCAGGATCCTAGAGCTCAGGTTCCAGCCTAAACCTGAATCATTGCAATTAAACATCCCCTTAGCCCAAAACCCATGAGCCTGAGTCACCTGGCCTGGGCCCTCCACAGGTTATTAATTGCAGTGTAGACATAACCAAAGTGGTCAGACAGCAAAGAGTTAAGACCTGCATCCCTGGCAGACACTGTAATGCAGAGTCTGATAAGGGAGGCTGGAGCCTTGGAAGAGTTTGTACCAGGGATTTTACAAGGAACTATGATTTCTAAAAATATGAAATCGTTCCTTTGAAGGAGAGAAACAAACATAAGCTCTAATCTCCTCACTGCAGAGTTTCACCTTACGCGGCCCGTTCCTTCTCCAAACACCTCTCAAGCAGACAGGGAATTTCATGTGGGGAGGAGGGGCCTGCACACTTCTCCAGCCAGCCTGTGGGTCTGGCTCTGGCTCTGGCAGAGTGTCAGCAGCACATCCAGCTGGTGCCTCTGGGAAGGGAAAACAGCTCAGGAAGCAAATGTCAGTATGCTTGCAAATGCAGTCAGTGTCAGAGGGACCATGGTAAAAAGAGTGACTACTCCCTGTGCCGGGTACCAGGCTCACCGTGGTGAAGGCTCTGTGTCAAGCTATACTCCCTGTTACTCCTGTGGCCCTGCAGAGCCAGCATAGCTCCAGGAGGGGCAGCTGGACTGTGGTCAGATTCATGCATCATCAGTAAGGCTCCCTCTTAGTCACGGGTATTTTTAGTAAAAGTCATGGACAGGGCACAGGCAGTAAATAAAAATTCGTGGCCCGGGACCCCCACTGGTGCTGGGGATGGGGGTCGGTGGGTCTGGCAGGCTCCCTACCTGACTCTGCACCTCCCTGGAAGCGGCGACATCCCCCTTCCTCAGCTCCTAGGCAGAGGCACCGCCAGGGAGCTCTGCATGCTGCCTCCACCCTGAGTGCCAACTCTACAGCTCCCGCCATTGGCTGGGAACCGCAGCCAATGGGAGCTGTTGGGGAGGTGCCTGCAGGCGGAGGCAACGTGCGGAGTCTCCTTGCCACACCTCCGCCTTGGAGCCGAGGGATGTCAGCACTTCCAGGGAGCCTCCCTGAGGTAAGCACCACCCAGAGCCCTCACCTCCTCCCATGCCCCAACCCCCTGCTTCAGCCCAGAGCCCCCTCCCACACCCAAACTCCTCCTGCTGCTGAGGGAGAGGGGTGTGGTGGCCTGAGACTGCCCCAGCAGCAGCCAGTGTGGCTGGCCCATGGGCTGCCTGAGCTTCTCAGGCAGCCCCTGGGCCACCCGCATCAACTGCTGCAGAAGTCCCAGAAGTCCCGGAAATCCATGTGACTTCTGTGACCTCCAGGAGAAACTCGCATGCTTAATCATCAGCACTGCCATTTTCCAATGGCCATCTCTTCCTCGGAGAGGAACAAGCCCACATAGACTCACAGCCCCCAGGAGTGTGTATTGGGTATATATCAGGATCACTATGAGTCGCCAATGTGATGTGGCCATGAAAAAGGCTATTGCAGTCTTAGGATGCATCAGGCGAGGTATTTTCAATAGAGACAGGGAAGTGTTAGTACCATTACACAAGGCACTGGTGAGACCTCACCTAGACTACTGTGTGCAGTTCTGTAGGGCGAGGAGGGTGCCCAGAAATGCTGGGCTGTAGGGAGAGGAGGGTGCCCAGGAAATCTGGGCTGTAGGGGAATGGGGACATGCCCAGGAATGCTGTGCTGTAGGAGGAGGGGGTGCTCAGGAATGCTGGGATGTGCCCAGGAATGCTGGGCTGTAGGGCAAGGAGGGTGCCTGGTAACACTGGGCTGTAGGGTGAGGTGGGTCCCCAGGAACTCTGGGCTGTAGGGGGAGGAGGGTGCCCAGGAATGCTGAGCTCTAGGGGGAGGAGGGTGGCTAGAAATGCTGAGCTGTAGGAGGAGGAGGGTGCCTGGGAATGATGGTGTGTAGGGGGAGGAGGGAGACCAGGAACGCTCGGCTGTAGGGGGAGGAGTGTGCCCAGGAATGTTGAGCTGCTGGAGGAGGTGGGTGCTGAGGAAAGCTGGGTTGTAGCGGGAGGAGGGTGCCCGGGAACGATGGGCTATAGCTGAGCATGATACTCATGCAAGGCCACTTAGCTGAATTTGCTGGCAGGGAGGTTGGCTGGTGAGGGGTGACTCGGAGCGTTCAGGGTGTGACTAACACAGAGGTGTATCTACACAAGCTTCAGTTACATTGCCCAATTGCTGCAGCCTAGCAACCAAGAGACACTTTTTGATAAAGGAAGTTTCCCAAACAGCAAGAAAGGAAAGAAGTGGGTTTGTGGTTTGGACTGAGGGCCCGCCCATCTCATTCATAGAAAGGTCTCAGGCGGATTGGTGTTCCTGGACAGATCCAGCAACCCTCCAGAGTATATGACTGGTGCTCAATCTGGCCTGATAGAACTGTAATGATCTGGAAAAGGAGGGTGAACAGCATCTCGATTACATTTGTAGTTGATGCCAAACTGGGAGAGGTTTACTCCAGTGAGGACAGAGGATTAAAATGGAAAGATACCTAGGTGGGTTAGAACTCTGGATAGAAAATAATAGAACAAAAGTCAGCCTGGAGGGATGTGTTCCTACATCTTGGAAAAAGAACCCATAGCCCAGAATTCAACAGGACTGAGACACCTGGGGAGCAATATCCTCGGGGTGATGGAGCTCAGCACAGGAGCTCTGAGTTTGTAGTCAGTGCTGCAGTGGACTGCATACACAGAGACATCCCTTTACAGAACAGGAAGGTAACAGGCCCTGTTATATGACTCTGTTGAGATTTACTCCTGAGGGCATTCTGTGCCAAAAAATTAAAAATTCTGAGCACAATATTTTAAAATTCTGCAAAATTCTGCAATTTTTTTTGGTCAAATAAATGTGGAGTCTCCAGCACGGCAGTGGAGCGAACAGGCCACAGAAGTCGCAGATTACACTGCAGCTCTCCCTGGGGGACAGACTCAGCCATGAGGCTGCACCCAAGGATCGGGCCTGCCCCAGAAACACCCCAGTGCCCTGTCCCTCTGTGCCAGGTGCACACAGGTGTTGGCAGGTAGGCTCAGCTCGGCAGGATCCAAGTGTGCAGGGGCTTAGTGTGTGGGGGGGATCCAGGTGTGGATTGAGAGGGTTCTGTGTGGGGCTATCTCGGTGTGGGTGGCTCAGTGGGGGATACAGGTGTGCAGGGGACCTGGATGCACAGGGGCTTTTTGAGGGGTTCTGGCTGCAACGGTAATGGGATACTGCAGGGGGGTCCAGGTGAAGGTGATTGGGGCTCAGCAGGAGGAAGCCTGTGGGGGACAGAGTTCGGCAGGGGGGTCTGGGTGTGGGATGCTCAGTCGGGAAGGTCTGGGTGTGGGGGGGATAGAGCTCAGCAGGGGGTCTGGGTGTGGGGGTCTCAGTGGAGGGGTCCAGATGCTGGGGGAGTGGGGCTCAGTGGGGTGGAAATCCAGGTGCAGCTGTTTGGAGCTCGGTGGGGTGGGCATCTGGGTGCGGGTGGCTGATTGGGGTCGTCCAGGTGCAGGGGGAATGGGGCTCCTCGGGGGGGTGGTTCTTGGTGCGGCTGGTGTGAGGCTCAGCAGGAGGGTATGGGTACGAGAAGGTCTGGATGCATGGTGGTTGGATGGAATGGGGCGCAGTTCCCTGTACAGTGAGCCCTCCCCTGCAGCTGAGGAGTGAAAGGTGCGAGAAGCGGTGGGAAGAGGGGGGTGGAGTTTTCAGAGATTCCTGCAGCTGGGGGAGAAATCTGAGGGTGGGTCTAATCCAGCCCCCGATGCCGTGCAGGGGAAGATGAAATCCTGTCCAGCCCAGCCGGGACTAGCAGCTGAGGCTGGTGCAGGGTAGGAGCCACCAGCCGGGTCTTCCCCAGTCCTGCTCCCTGCCCTACAGTGATTTACCTCTCTGCCAGCTGCCATGAGCACCTGAAACATACTGTTAGGTAGGGTTGCATGACTACTATTGTGGCTTCCCTTTGCTTCCCCATCAGAAAGTCATTTTTCTGCAGGGAAGAAAAGAAATCTGTGGGGGATATAAATTCTGTGCATGCGCAATGTCCCATAATTCCCACAGGAGTAGAGAGTGCACTTGGAATACTGCAGTCAGTTTTGAGCACCAGAATACCAGAAAGATGTTGAGCAGCTGGCAGGAGCTGAGAGAAGAGCAATTTCAATGATTAAATGGCAGGGCTGATGCTGTGGGCCTAGCAGAGAGATGAGAAGGATGGGCAGGTGTGTGAGCAGATCTGTCATTGACTGTGGCTTTGCACTGTGCTCAGCACAAGGGGGTTAGATGAAAATGATAGAGCTGGTTAAAAGCAAACAGCAAGTTAGAGTTTGGGGAACAACTAAGAGAGACAGAAGGGGGAAAAAAAGGGAGGAGAAGATGTTTGCACAATGGAAATGGGCAGATGTGTTCCAGTTATTTTATTTATCCCCATATTTAATCACTCTCTTCTAGTGTGTGAAACACCTTGGTGAAGGTTGTTTCATGTTGTGAAAGGCATTGTACACACACAGATGCATGCACTCATATGCAGACACACACACACACACACACACACACACACACTCTAAAAGGACGGTCCCTGTCCCAAACTGCTTACACCTAAGGAGAGGCTATTTGGGGTATTTTTTCTTTGCTTCAGGAATTACCATTTTATTCCCCCTGTGTCACTCTGGGGAATGCATTAATGTCTAATAATGACATGCCTTGGCACCTAATGGATTAGATCCTAATACCCCAGGGGGAGTAGGGGTGTGAAGCTTGTTACTTAGTTATACAGCTAGCTTGGCCCAGGGGTAAGCAACCTCACCAGGTGCTGGGCTGGGGACAGGCAGCCCCTCCAGGCCTCAGCTCCCCACCTGCAAATAGGCAGAACAGTCCCACTGAGGCCCTGCCTGCCGGATGCTGCTGAGGCAGACCCACAGGTGCACCGTGGTGCACCGACACCATGCTGACAAGTGCCATAAAGAGACCCAGATGCCTTGGCCTGAAGCTCTTGGTGTGTCTGCCCTGAACTACAGATCTCTGACACCAAATGCAGCCAGCAAGCTGCAGGCCATGGAGGCAGAGCGTATGTCGGTGCCAGGACAGCGCAGGATGGGGTGCGTGGGATTACATCAGCGAGGGGAGGGGACCTAGTGCCAGGACCCAGAGGCGGCTTGGGTAACATGTAATGCACCTGGGGGTGCAAGTGGCGGCCCCTGTATGGACTGAAGGGCTGCAGCTGTTGTTTGTGCATCTCTTGTTCCCTCCTTGGAAGCAGCAGTAGCCTGGATCATAGAATCATAGAATATCAGGGTTGGAAGAGACTGCAGGAGGTCATCTAGTCCAACCCCCTGCTCAAAGCAGGACCGATCCCCAACTAAATCAAAACTCATCCTTAGGCCACTGGCTCAGTGCTCACTGGGACAATAGTGGGATCCTGCTGGGGCACAGGACAGGGGGCAGGCCTCAGCTGCTGCTGGCACTGCTGGGCAGCACATGTAGTCAAGGAGCCAGACTGGTGGCATTTGCTGGGGTACACGCTGCCCTCCCTACCTTGCCCAGGGCACCCTGCCACGCTGACAGTAGAGCTGGCATCTGTGTCACTGGCGCTTCCCTTTGTTGGCTCAGGAAGGATGGTGGGAATGCCAGCCCCCTCACAACAGACACGTCTGACTCTGTTGCATGCACGAGCACCCAGTGTGGGTAGGGAACTGTGTGGGGAGAAGCAGGCCAGGCTGCAGTGGGGCCAGCAGTACTGCACCCATAGCCTGGTACACTCAGAATATGCAGTTGCCAAAGATCACATACTGGCCGGACTCTCCTGCTACAAGATCCACACGAGGTGGGGGTTGAGGGGAGCAGGGAGGGTGTCATATCTCCCTGCTTCCCTGGGCTGATATGTGCAGGACCTAGACTTTCCCTTCCCCCGCTTCTCCCCTTGCTCTCCCACTCTCAATGTGCTGGACATGATTGGCTGGAGCTTTCAGCAGTACCTCAGCCACATCCCCTTCCTGCTCCATGTGCCAGAGGTTAGGGAGGTGGGGTGCACCACTTTACTCCCCTTGGGGACATCTGGGCCAGGATCCTCAGCTGTTGCTCCATTGCCTTCCCTGGGGGCAGAACACAGCCTACTGGGATGTGGTACCATTCATTATACAAGATGAGGGACATGATGGAGGTGGGCTCCTCCCACTCCCTTGAGCTCATGGTCTCGAACACCAGGGAAATGTGGGGCATGTCACATGTGACGGTGGGTATGTGCGTGTAACCCACACCAGACATCCTGCGTTCTCAGGAGTGGTCAATTCTACATCGAGTCCAGGGGCCGAGGGGGAAATTCTGAGGGAAAGGGCTTCTTGCCTTTTCACAGGCTTTGCTGCCCAGAGCAGGACCCAGACTCCTAAAATGGCATGAAAAGAAAAACTGGGTGGGGGTAAAAAAAATCACCCAAAAGATTATGACCAAAAAGTTCCTGTTAGTTTCCCTGCAGAAATGGCCCTCACCAGTGCTCAGCTGTGCTGGTACCACCATTCAGTGCATCTGACCCCTGGCCTTTATCTTGAACAGCAACCGTTCCATCCTGACAGATTTTCTCTCGAGCTGGGGACCCAGTCTGAGAAATCCAGAAGCAACCACTTTCATTCTTCCCATTATGGAGCAAAACAACTTGAGTTCTGGGCTGCCAAGAAGGCCAATGGCATTTTGGGATGTATAAGTAGGGGTATTGCCAGCAGATCGAGGGACGTGATCGTTCCCCTCTATTCGACATTGGTGAGGCCTCATCTGGAGTCCTGTGTCCAGTTTTGGGCCCCACACTACAAGAAGGATGTGGGAAAATTGGAAAGCGTCCAGCGGAGGGCAACAAAAATGATTAGGGGAATGGAACACATGTCTTACGAGGAGAGGCTGAGGGAACTGGGATTGTTTAGTCTGCGGAAGAGAAGAATGAGGGGGGATTTGATAACTGCTTTCAACTACCTGAAAGGGGGTTCCAAAGAAGATGGATCTAGACTGTTCTCAGTGGTAGCTGATGACAGAACAAGGAATAATGGTCTCAAGTTGCAGTGGGGAAGGTTTAGGTTGGATATTAGGAAAAACTTTTTCACTAGGAGGGTGGTGAAACACTGGAATGCGTTACCTAGGGAGGTGGTGGAGTCTCCTTCCTTAGAAGTTTTTAAGGTCAGTCCTGACAAAGCCCTGTCTGGGATGCTTTAGTTGGGGATTGGTCCTGCTTTGAGCAGGGGGTTGGACTAAATGACCTCCTGAGGTCCTTTCCAACCCTGATATTCTATGATTCTATGACTGACTGATACCTGAGCCGTGAGTTGGCCCATCTCACCCTAGTCTCAGACATATTTGTGACGTTCTCCTGGTGTTATCTGGACCGGTGATCTGTTAGGTCACTCCAATCCTTGCCTCTGGGAGCCAGCCTTTCCCTGCTCTGCTGTGAAAACCCCCACTCCCGGGCTGTTCACGCATAGCTTCTAGCATGTAAGCTGTTCCCAGCTACATGAGTGACAACTTTTGGCCAGCTGCTGCTTGGATTGTGCAACCGAATGACACTAGTCAATATCTCTGTCCTAGGCAAATATAACCCTAAATATAATAGATATTATAATATAAAATAAAAAGGCAAATATAACCCTAGGAACCTCCACCTTGCAGTGTCCAGTTATGTCCACTGGATGCTGCAAGCTTATAGGAGTTCATTAATTTAACAAAGAAATTTATATGTACCAGGCTTGTTATCCCAAGGGGAGTCTTTGACACACTTCAAACCAAACGCACTGCTTCAGGTAGTATAAACAAACTAATTTATTAACTACAAAAGATAGATTTTAAGTGATTATAAGTCAACGCACAACATGTCAGATTTGCTCAAATGAAATAAAAGTAAAACTCATTCTAAGCTGATATTAATACTTTCAGTGCCCTTACAAACGTAGATGCTTCTCGCCACAGGCTGGATGGTTGCCATTTGGCCAGGCTCTCTCCTTTGATCAGCGCTTCAGTTGCTTGGTGGTAGTGTCTGTAGATGGAGGTGGAAGAGAGAGAGCATGGCAAACATCTGTCCCTTTTATCATGTTCTTTCTTCCCTCTTGGTTTTGCCCCCCCCCCCGCCATTCAGAGACAGGTGAGCATTACCTCATCGCAGTCCCAAACTGACTAAGGGAAGGGGGCGGTGACTCACTAGAGAGTCCAAAAGATCCTTTGTTGCTGCCGTGTCCTTTGTTCCTGTGGGGCTGCACTGGGTTTGTCCCATACATGCCCCGATGAGGTGTGAACTGCCTCTCTGCTCTTGGAGAGTTATGCCTGGGCTTGTTTTAAGCCATGAGGACACATTTTCAGTCTCATAACTATATACATGAAATTACAACCTATAACATTACTATAACAACAATGCTCAGTGCATCATAAGCTGTCTGAAGATACCCGACACAACAAACTTTGCATTGGATACCATACAATCATATTATAAGGATGAACATGGGGGTGCAGGGTGTTCCCCTGAAGTACAGCGTGTCACAAGGAGCCCTCTGATTTTGCTGATGCCCATGAGCAAAAGCCAAGGGGCTGGACACACCAAGCAGTCTATTTGCTAGGCTTGCAGGTTTCTCTTGAGAAGCCGTGGCTACCATTCTCTTGATAATAGCCATTGCTCTCTGTTTCCCTGCTGCCAATACTGGGCCTACCTGCAGCTAACTAGCCCTCAGCAGAGCGTGTGTGATTACAGGCAGATGGGAGGCTCTGGTCTCTAGAAATGGCCCACCTCAAATGTATCCTGACAAATTTCAGTCTCCCAAGTGGCTCAAACTTTCAGCAAGACCCAGTCCAGCTTGGCTGAATGTTACTGTGACATCCTGGCACCCCAATATTCACCACTGTCATGTAATTAGGATATGTTTTGTACAAAGTATGCCTTGTGAGGTATCATTCTAAAAGTCTTGATCTGCTAGGACAGTAATATATCATTGGATTGTATGTGCTATCATTGTATGTGCAGTTACGAAGTTTGGGTATGTATTTGTTACATTGGCCATTATCTTTGAAAATTCGTGGCTATTGGGGGAGGTCCTGGATGATTGGAAAAAGGCAAATATAGTGCCCATATTTAAAAAAGGGAAGAAAGAGAACCCGAGGAACTACAGCCTCAATTCAGTCCCCAGAAAAATCATGGAGCAGGTCCTCAAGGAATCCATTTTGAAATACCTGGAGGAGAGGAAGGTGATCAGGAACACTCAACATGGATTCACCAAGGGCAAGTCATGCCTGAACAACCTGATTGCCTTCTATGATGAGATAACTGGCTCTGTACATATGGGGAAAGCGGTGGATGTGATATATCTTGACTTTAACAAAGCTTTTGATACGGTCTCCCACAGTATACTTGCCAGCAAGTTAAAGAAGTATGGATTAGATGAATGGACTATAAGATAGATAGAAAGCTGGCTAGATTGTCAGGCTCAATGGGTAGTGATCAACGGCTCAATATCTAGTTTGCAGCCGGTATCAAGTGGAGTGCCCCAGGGGTCGGTCCTGGGACCGGTTTAGTTCAACATCTTTATTAATGATCTGTATGATGGGATTAATTGCACCCTCAGCAAGTTCTCAGATGACACTAAGCTGTGGGGAGAGGTAGATATGCTGGAGGGTAGGGACAGGGTCCAAAGTGACCCAGACAGATTGGAGGATTGGGCCAAAAGAAATCTAATGAGGTTCAACAAAGATAAGTGCAGTCCTGCACTTAGGAAGGAAGAATCCCATGCACCGCTACAGGCTGGGGACTGACTGGCTAAGCAGCAGTTCTGCAGAAAAGGACCTGGGGATTACAGTGGACGAGAAGCTGGATATGAGTCAGCAGTGTGCCCTTGTTGCCAAGAAGGCCAACGGCATATTGGGCTGTATTAGTAGGAGCATTGCCAGCAGATTGAGGGAAGTGATTATTCCCCTCTATTTGACACTGGTGAGGCCACACCTGGAGTATTGTGTCCAGTTTTGGTCCCCCGCTACAGAAGGGATGTGGACAAATTGGAGAGCATCCCGTGGAGGGCAACAAAAATGGTTAGGGGTCTGGGGCACATGACTTACGAGGAGAGGCTGAGGGAACTGAGGTTATTTAGTCTTTGAAGAGAAGAGTGAGGGGGGATTTTATAGCAGCCTTCAACTACCTGAAGGGGGGGGTTCCAAAGAGGATGGAGCTAGGCTGTTCTCAGTGGTGGTAGATGACAGAACAAGAAGCAATGGCCTCAAGAAATCTCCTTCCTTAGAGGTTTTTAAGGTCAGGCTTGACAAAGCCCTGGCTGGGATGATTTAGTTGGGGATTGGTCCTGCTTTGAGTAGGGGGTTGGATTAGATGACCTTGTGACGGGTCTGGCACTACAGGGCCCCTTTGTGGCAGAGGTGGGTGGGGTGTCGGTACCGCGCCACTCTCAAGTTCCCATGTCTGCCCCTTCAAGGGTGTCCTGATGTGGCCTAATAGCTGGTCTCCCCGCACTCATCCCTTGGTTGGGGTAGTGGGCCCTAACAGCCCGAGTCCATATAATATGCCTGGGTATCCGAGCAGTGTGGCCCAATGGTCAGAGTCCATATAACTCGCCCCGAGTTTCAGAGTAGTGTGGCCCAATGGCCAGAGTCCATGCAGCTTGCCCCAGGTCTCAGGGCAGTGTGCCCCAACGGCCAGAGTCCATATAACTCGCCCCACGTGTCAGGGGAGCTAGTAAGGGGACCCGGGCCCACCCTCTCCACCAGGTCCCGCTAGTAGCAGGATTTCCCTTGCCCCAGCTCAGCAGGGATCTGCCCGCAACACACCGAGCGTCCTTGCAGCTTCAACACCGTTTGTCTCTAGAGTTCTCCTGGGGCACTTCTTACCAGAACTGCTGGCTTCTCCACTTCAGGGGTCCTCTGGTCTGCTCTCCTCCCATGGCATCCTCCGTCTGGGCTTCAGGGTGCATCCCAGCTTCGCTGGCCACTGGATCTGGGAGTACAGGCAGTCTCTTCTCAGGAGCCGGTGGCTCACCTCCTTCCCCTCCGGTGGTCAGCACCGACTGAGCAGCTCTGCAGGCTTTTATACCTGTTCTCCAGTTGGAGTATGCCCAGCAGAGCTTCCAGGGCATGGCTTCCTCTGCAAGGAGGGAAGGGTTAACCCCTGCGGTACCAGTGCAGGGCCACTCTGCCCCATCACACACCCTCTCCCTTAAAACAACCGCTGGGGCCGGCTGCCCTTGGTACGTTTCCTTCCCCGACTCAGGAAAAGAAGTCCGCATTCCCATGGGCCTTCCCCAGCTGGTGTGACACATGGAAGGAATAGGGTTGGAGGGACAGATACCACAGCATAATCCGGGTGTTCATTTCCTTCATGCTATTGATCCATCTGAGGGGTGCGTGATCCGTCACCAAGGAGAAGGTGTTCCCCAGCAGGTAGTATCTCAATGTGTCAACTGCCCATTTAACCGCAAAGGCCTCCCACTCTACGGTGGAATACTGGGGTTTCTCGGGGTAACAGCTTATGGCTTAAATACA
Organism: Natator depressus; assembly: GCF_965152275.1. NCBI lineage: Eukaryota > Metazoa > Chordata > Testudines > Cheloniidae > Natator > Natator depressus. Next base: position 39,486,087 of record NC_134241.1, on the reverse strand, counting down.
AGATGGGGTGCTCTTCTCCCCACTCCTCTTGGGACAGCACGGCTCCCAGCCTTACCTCTGAGGCATCGGTCTGGAAAACAAAGGGCTTGAGAAGTCGGGCTGTATCAGTATTGGCTCCCGGGTCAGCCGTTCCCACAGGGCGCCGAAGGACTTCTCACAGTCCTCTGACCACTGGACCTTCCTTGGCTGGGCGCTTCTCGTCAAGTCTGTGAGGGGGGCAGTGAGCGTGGCAAAGTTAGGTACAAACTGTCGGTAGTATCCGGCTAGCCCTAAGAACTGCCATACTTGTCTTTTTGTCATAGGCTTAGGGTAGTTCCTCAAGGCTTCCACCTTATCTACCAAAGGGCGGAGTCTCCCTTGGCCCACCATATAGCCTAGGTAGGTTACTTCTTGTTGGCCCAAGTGGCATTTGGCCTGGTTCACGGTGAGACCTGCCTTGCCCAGGGCTCGTAGCACATCCATGAGGTGTTGGAGGTGTTCCTCCCAGCTAGCACTGTAAATGATGATGTCGTCGATGTATGTCACGGCATAGGAACTGTGGGGGCTCAGCACTTGATTCATGAGCAGCTGGAAAGTGGCCAAGGCCCTGTGTAACCCAAAAAGCATCGTTGTGAATTGGTAGAGGCCGAATGATGTGGGAAAAGCTGTCTTTTCTCTGGAGGTGGGGGTCAGAGGGATCTGCCAATATCCCTTGGTCAGGTCTAGGGTGGAGATGAATTCTGCCTTACCTAATCGTTCCAGCAGCTCATCCACCCGGGGCATGGGATAGGCATCAAAATGAGAGATTGTGTTTACCTTGCAGAATTCAATGGAGAACCTGACTGTCCCGTCCAGCTTGGGGACTAGTACTATTGGGCTCCGCCATTCACTTCTTGACTCTTCAACCACTCCTAGGGCCAACATCATCTTGAGCTCCTTCCACACGGTCTCCCACATCTTCTTGGGGAGCGGGCGCTGGTTCTCCCTCACTTTGTTGGGGGGGATGGTGGCGATATGATGGCTGGTCAATGTGGTCTTCCCTGGCTGGGTTGACAGGACTGTGGGGAAGGCTGATATCAACTGTCGTACCTGATCCTGTTGTAGCGGGTCGAGCTCTGGGCCTATGGCTGCTGCCCTTAGTTCCATGGGTTCCCCAGCCAATGGCCCCAATTCGGGTTCTTCTCGGTCTCTCCAGGCCTTGAGGAGGTTCACATGGTAGACCTGTGTGTTCCTCCTTCGTCCCAACAGCCAAACTTCATAGTCGATAGGCCCTATTCGTCTGGTCACCTCGAAGGGGCCCTGCCACTTTGCCAACAGCTTGGATTCAGAGGAAGGTAGCAACAAGAGGATACAGACCCCCAGCTCAAAACTTCTCATCTTGGCTCCTTTATTATACTGAGCATCCTGGCTAAGTTGGGCGTTCACCAGGTTCTCTCGTGCCAAGGTTCCCAATGTGTGTGGCCATTCCCGTAGTTGGAGGATATATTGAACGAATCCCCTGACCCAGGTCTCCTGCTCTTTCAGGAGATCTAGGGTCTCCCCAGGGTCTTCTCCCATAGAGGAGTTCGAAAGGGGAGAATCTTGTGGATGCCTGTGGTACCTCTCTCACAGCAAAGAGGAGCGCTGGGAGCAGCTTATCCCAGTGCCGAGGGTTGTCGTCCAGAAACTTTCTTAGCATGGCTTTCAGAGTGCCATTAAATCTCTCTACCAACCCATCCGTCTGAGGGTGGTAGATGGAGGTCTTAAGTGCATGGATATTCAGCAGACGGCATAATTCCGCCATCAACCTAGCGGTTATGTTAGTGCCTTGGTCTGTCAGTATCTCCTGTGGCAGGCCAACCTGATCTGTAGGAGCTCATTGGCAATGATCGGGGCCGTGGTGGTCCGTAATGGTACCACCTCTGGGTACCATGTTGCATAGTCAACCACGACCAGGATGTACTTGTGGCCTGAGCTGCTCTTTTCCAAGGGCCCCAGCAAGTCCAGGCCAATCTGCTCAAAAGGCATTCCCATCACATGCAGGGGAACAAGGGGGGCTTTCAGTACCTCCTTCGGGCTGGCCTTCTGGCACTGGGGACAAGAGGTGCAGTACTCCCGCACCTCCTGGTGAATGTCCGGTCAGAAGAACCTCTGGGCCACCTATTGTAGCATTTTCTCCCTCCCCAGATGCCCAGCCCAAGGTACGGAGTGGGCCAAGTGGAGCAAGTTCTGCCGGAACCACCTTGGGACCAACATTTGGCACAGTTCTTCCTTCGTCTGGGGTTCCTGGACCACCTGATAGAGTAGGTCATTATGGATCTCAAAGCGGGAGCCTTGCTGCCGGCGTCTGGGTGGGTCTTCCTCCTCCAGGACACCCTTTGCTTGCTCCCAGGCCCGGCTGAAAGTGGTGTCCCCCCTTTGTGCTTCTAGGAAATCAGCACTGATATCCAGCCATCCCTGGCTCTCCCCCCACCCAGGTCTCAGCCAGGGCCCAGCCTCCTTCGTGTAGCTCAGAATTCTCCGAGGACCCCTCCAGAGGGGTGCCTGGCATGGCTTCGCCTAGTAATCCGGGCCTTTTTCATTAGGAGGGTGGTGAAGCGCTGGAATTGGTTACCTAGGGAGGTGGTGGAATCTCCATCCTTAGAGGTTTTTAAGGCCTGGCTTGAGAAAGCCCTGGCTGGGATGATTTAGTTGGTGTTGGTCCTGCTTTAAGGAGGGGATTGGAATAGATGACCTCCTGAGGTCTCTTCCAACCCTAATATTTTATTATTCTATTCTAGGATTCTACTGAAACATGTTGTGAGGTTGAAAACACCCACAAGTAGCCTTTCAGGTACAACAGTAAAAAGGCCAAACAATGTTAATGGCTTACTGAGGAAATGCACACAAGCACAAGGATTATTCCAGGAACTGTGTGCAATAGAAACCTCTCAGAGATAGCAGTATACAATGGGAACTGTTTGACACAGGTCACAGAAAAAGAGCTTTCCAACAAATGGGAAGAAGATATAAAAGGGGGAAATGACATCATGATGGTCCCTCACTCTCCCTACAACAAAACACCTGAAAATACCTGAGGAACAAAGACTGAACTGGGGGAAGTGCTGGACCCAGGCTAAAGACATTTTTTAGCCTGTGAATGGAACACCTGGGGATTCCAAGCTGTAAGAATCTGCAACCTGCTCGTATCATCTCTTAGGGTGAGAATCTGCTATTCATATCCAATCTATGTAGTATATTAAGCTTAGTTTGCATTTTGTGTTTATTTGCTAGGTTTCTGCTTTGATCTGTTAGCTATCAGTTATAATCACTTAAAACCTATCTTTTGTAGTTAATAAACTTATTTTTGCTTTATCTAAACTAGTGTGTGGGAATCATAACTCAGGGGCAAAGACTGTTGCATATTCCTTGCTACATTGAGGGAGAGGGCGAATTTTATGAGCCTGTGTAGCACAAGATGGTATAATTTTGGGTTTATTCTCCAGATGGTGTGCATGCCTGAGGAGTTGGTTGCTGCCCTAGCTGTAGCCTTCCCATGCAGGGGTGGGTCAGAGTGCCTGCATGTAACTGCAGCCAGGTGTTTCCCTACCTGAATGTATGCTGGTGAAAGCGCAGGCTGGAGCCTGGAGGGCTTTGCAATTTGTCACAGTGTAAGAGGGAACCCAGGCTGGTGGATCAGGGATCTCAGTGGTACCCCAATTCCAGATTGTACCCTGGGATGAACCTGTCACAGCTATCACCCTGAATGTTGTATTAGGGACACAGTATAACAGTCCCACCCCTGGCCTGACAACCTCTGGACTGTTGAGGAGGATGAAAGTCTCAGGGAAGAACATCAAGCTCGAGTGGAGGGAAACAATCCCATAATTGGGACCATCCTTCCAGATGAGGTAGTGGTAGCCTCTCACACTGAGGATACCCCTCTGGGGGAGGAAACCCCAGTTACTAAAAAGAGACAGGTGATAGTAATGGGGGATTCAATTATTAGAAATAGAGAGAGCTGGGTTTGTGATGACTGGGAGAATTGCATGAAGAATTGCTTATGGGTGCAAAGGTTGATCTCATGACACAGCTAAACGGACTTATATGTGCAGTGCTGTGGAGGAGCCAGTGGTCATGGTACATGCAGGAATCAAGGACAGAGGGAAAGGTAGGAAAGGTGCTGGAGGCCAAATTTAGGCTGCTAATCAGAGTTTAAAGTTCAGGACCTCCTTGGTAGCATTCTCTGAAATACTTCTAGTTCCACGCACAGGGCTAGTTAGACAGGCAGAACTGCAGGGTCCCAGTGCATGGAAGAGATGATGGTGTTCAGAGGAGGCGTTTTAGTTTATTAGGAACCTTTTGGGAAAGGAAGAGCCTATTCAGGAAAGATGGGTTCCACCTGAACTGAAATGGCACCAGATTGTTGGCATGTAAAATTTAAAAAGTCACAGAGGAGTTTTTAAACTAAAGGCTGGAGGAAAGCCGACAGGTGTGGAGGAGCACATGATTCAGGTGCAGCCATTCATTAGGGATGAATTTATTAAAGGGAGAACTCTATATCCTAATAAAGAGGATAGGAAAGAAGTTGGTAAAGTCCAGGTTGGTAAAGTCTAGTCAGAACAGCAATACAGAAAAGAGTCCTATTTAAATATAACACATGAAGGCAATCAACTGAATATTGACAAAATGTACAAGAGTGTATATACAAATGCTAGAAGTATAAATAGTAAAATGGGTGAATTAGAGTGCCTAGCATTAAGTGAACATATTGATATAATAAGCACCACAGAAACTTGGTGGAATGTGGATAATCAATGGGACACAGTACTACCAAGGTGAACAATATATCAGTGACACAGTGGGTTGTGCTGGTGGGGAGTGGCACTATGTTTGGAAGAAAACATTGAGTTAAATAAAAGTAAAAATCTTAAATGAATCAAATGGTACCATAGAATCTCTATGGATAGAAATTCCATTCTTGAATGATAAGAATAGAGCAGTAGGAATATACTACCAATCACCTGACCAGGATGATGCTAGTGATCCTGAAATGCTCAGAGAGATTACAGAGGCCACAAAGGCAGAAAACTCAGTAAAAAGCTATGTCATAAATATAAAAGGAAGGGTAAACACCTTTAAAATCCCTCCTGGCCAGAGGAAAAACCCTTTCACCTGTAAAGGGTTAAGAAGCTAGGATAACCTCGCTGGCACCTGACCAAAATGACCAATGAGGAGACAAGATACTTTCAAAAGTTGTGGGAAGGGAGAAACAAAGCCTCTCTCTCAGTCTGTGTGATGCTTTTGCCGGGGACAGAACAGGAATGGAGTCTTAGAACTTAGTAAGTAATCTAGCTAGATATGCGTTAGATTCTGATTTCTTTAAATGGCTGAGAGAATAAGCTGTGCTGAATGGAATGGATATTCCTGTTTTTGTGTCTTTTTGTAATTTAAGGTTTTGCCTAGAGGGATTCTCTATGTTTTGAATCTAATTACCCTGTAAGGTATTTACCATCCTGATTTTACAGAGGTGATTCTTTTTACTTTTTCTTCTATTAAAATTCTTCTTTTAAGAAACTGAATGCTTTTTCATTGTTCTTAAGATCCAAGGGTTTGGGTCTGTGGTCACCTATGCAAATTGGTGAGCACTTTTAATCAAACCTTCCCCAGAAAGGGGGGGGGAATGTTTGGGAGGATTTTTTTGGGGAAAGACGTTTCCAAACGGACTCTTTCCTAATAATAATAATACTGGTTAGACGTTTGGTGGTGGCAGCGAAAGTCCAAGGGCAAAAGGTAAAACAGTTTGTACCTTGGGGAAGTTTTAACCTAAGCTGGTAAAACTAAGCTTAGGAGGTGTTCATGCAGGTCCCCACATCTGTACCCTAGAGTTCAGAGTGGGGAAGAAACCTTGACAAGCTATCTTCATATTGACTGGGAATATGTCACCTCAGGAAGGGGTGCAGAGATAAAAATTCAAGCCACTATTAATGACTGTTTCTTGGAGCACCTTGTCCTGGAACCCCCAAGGCGAGAAACAATTCTTGATTTGGTCCTAAGTGGAGCAAAAGATCTGGTCCAGGAGGTAAATATAGCTGAACTACTCAGTTATAGTGAGCATAATGTAATTGAATTTATATCTTTGTAGAGGGGGAAACGCCAAAGAAACCCACCACCCTAGCATTTAACTTCAAAAAGGCAAATTACACAAAAACGAGGAAGCTAATAAAACAGAAATTAAAAGCATCAGTCACAAGGGTGATATGCCTGCAAACTGCTTGGAGACTATTTAAAAATACCAGAATAGAAGCTCAAACTAAATATATACCCCAAATAAAAAAAAAAAGTAAGAGGACAAAAAAATCTGCCATGGCTAAAAAGCAGAGTAAAAGTGGTTATTAGAAGCAAAAACACATCCTTTAAAAATTGGAAGTCAAATCATACTGAGGAATATAGAAAGGAGCATAATTCTGGCAAGTGTAAAAGTATAAGACGTCATGCCAAGAAAAAAATTGAAGAGCAGCTAGCTAAAGACACAAAAACTAACAGCAATTTTTTTTGAAGTACATCAGAACCTGGAAGCCTGCCAAACAGTCAGTGGGGCCACCAGACAATCAAGGTGCTAAGTACTCAAGGAAGACAGGGCCAACGCAGAGAAGCTAAATGAATTCTTTGCATTGGTCTTCACAGCAGAGACTGCGGGGAGATCTCCTCACCTAAGCCATTCTTTTTAGGTGACAAATCTGAGGAACTGTCTCAGACTGAGGTGTCAATAGAGGAGGTTTTGGAACAAATTGATAAATTAAACAATAATAAGTCACCAGGCCCAGATGGTATTCACCCAAGAGTGTCAAAAGGACTCAGATATGAAATTGCAGAACTTCTAACTGTAATATGTAACCTATGGTCTAAACCAGCCTCTGTACCAGATGACTGAGGATAGCAAATGTAAAACGCATTTTTTTAAAAAGGCTCCAGAGGCGATCCTGGCAATTACAGGCCGGTAAGCCTAACTTTAGTACTGAGCAAACTGGTAGAAACTACAGTAAAGAACAAACTCAGCAGAACACAATTTGTTGGGGATTATCAGAACACAACACAGCTTTTGTAAAGGGAAATCATGTCTCACCAATCTATTAGAATTCTTTGAGGGGATCAACAAACATGTGGACAAGGGTGATCCAGTGGATATAGTTTTGTACTTGGACTTTCAGAAAGCCTTTGACAAAATCCCTCTCCAAAGGCTCTTAAGCAAAGTAAGCAGTCACGGGATAAGAGGGAAGGTCCTTTCATGGATCAGTAATTGGTTAAAAGACAGGAAACAAAGGAATAAATGGTCAGTTTTCACAGTGGTGAAAGGTGGATAGTGGCGTCCCCCAAGGATCTGTATTGGGACCTGTGCTATTCAATGTATTCATAAATTATCTGGAAAAGGGGGTAAACAGTGAGGTGGCAAAATTTGTGGGTGACACAACATTACTGAAGATAGTTAAGTACAAAGCAGACTATGAAGAGTTACAAAAGGATCTCCCAAAACTGGGTGATGGGGGGAAAAATGGCAGATGAAATTCAGTGTTGACAAATACAAAGTAATGCACATTGGAAAACATAATCCCAACTTTACCTCCAAAATGGTGGGGTCTGAATTAGCTGTCACCACTCAAGAAAGAGATCTTGGAGTCTTTGTGGATAGTTCTCTGAAAACATCCACTCAATGTGCAGTGGCAGTCAAAAAAGATAACAGAAAATTAGGAACCATTAGGAAAGGGATAGATAATCAGACAGTAAATCTCATAATGCTGCTATATAAATCCATGATATGTTCACATCTTGAATACTGTGTGCAGTTCTGGTCATCCCACCTCAAAAAAGATGCATTAGAATTGGAAAAGGTGCAGAGAAGGGCAACAAAAATGATTAGGGGGATGGAAGAGCTTCCATATGAGGAACTATTAAAAAGACTGGGACTGTTTAGCTTAGAAAAGAGACGACTAAGGGGCTACAGAATAGAGTTCAATAAAATCATTAGTTATGTGGAGAAAGTGTATAAGGAAGTGTTATTCATCTCTTCACATAACAAGAACTCAGGGTTACCTCCTGAAATTAATAGGCAGCAGGTTTAAAACATACATAAGGAACTACTTCTTCACACAGCACACAGTCAAGCTGGAACTCCTTGCCAGGTGATGTTGTGAAGGGCAAAAGTAAAACCGGGTTCACAAAAAAATTAGATAAACTCCTGGAGGATAGGTCCATCAATGCATATTAGCCAAGATGGTCAGGGATGCAACCCCATGCTCTGGGTGTCCCTAAACCTCCAACTTCTAGAAGCTGGGACTGGACAACAGAGGATGAATCATTTGATGACTGCCCTGTTCTGAAGCCCCTGGCATTGGCCAGAATCGGAAGACAGGATACTGGGATAAAAGGACCATTAGTCTGGCCCAGTATGGCCATTTTTATGTTCTTCCCAGTTCCTCAGTGGAGGATGATATCCCCAGAGGAGTGTGGTACTCTCCAGCATATCACATTTATCATCCTCAGAGAACACAGGTGAAGCAAAGATCCCCGATAACTTTGAGCACATCAGTTTCCTTGCTCCAGGCTCCAGTTGGCCCATTGGAAGGTCTTGATGAGCCAGTTCCACTTCTCTCAAGGACCTTGTTACCACAGGATGCAAACGGGAGAGAAAGGACACTCCCGATAGTGGTGAATTGACCCTGTTCCTGATTCAATGGGGGCAGTGCAAGCTTGTGGGACCTGGGGCCTCAAGACAAAGGGGTGTGTGTAATCTGAGGAGAGGCGGATTTTCAGTTTATGCTACAGCAGGCTAAATGAATGAGGAGAGGTGTGCTGCCTGCAAGCTTATTACAGCCAGAAGCACCCGTCTGTTTCAGGAGCTCCCAGCTTGCTCTTTTACTCCTGTAATTGTGAAATCTGTTTCTTTCACCTGCAGTCCCCTTGGGATGGAGCAGTGAGGATAGTGAGAGCTTATCATAGAGCAATGTGTTCATTGCAGTCAGACCACCTACAAGCACCTGCACTGCTCCACAGAAGCCTGCCCTGATCCAGGACTCTGCTCCACGGCAGTTCAGAACACTAATAGCTCAGGGACCTGCTACCAAAAATGAATGGGATCCCATGGGGCATTTCAAGACAGACCTTCCAGGTCACGAGCTGCCCAAAGGGACCTTGGAATGAAAGCAGGGAGTGAGGCTTCCCTCATTTGTAGATGAGAGAGCTCTGGCCCTCAGTCTCTCACAGGAAGCAAGAAGTACTGTGCAGTGCATGAGCAGGAGAGAAGCAGACCGTGAGAGAAGCAGATAAACACTGTACCAGCCCCATGGAAACCAGCTAAACCAGCTGTAGACAGAGATGGTTAGATATATTTAGCCAGAGAGATTACAAGATTGCTGAGAAAAGGGGCTAACAGAGTGAGGAGGGGATTAGTGAAGATAAGAACTCAGCAAGAAAGCGAGAGGCACGCGCGTGCGCGCACGCACACACACGGCCTGCCACATCACACTCCCTCTCCCCTTGTCGTGGAGGTCCGGGAAGATGTGCACTCTGCTCTGCTGTTGGCAGCGGCTGATTAAAGCTCCCACAATGCCCAGTCTTGCTCAGCTTCATGTAGTTCTTGGTTCATCTCCTACACTGCTGCATACTCTCTGGGAAGGGGATGTTTACAATAACACATCCACGCTAGATACAGAGACTTCCTTAGGTGGGGCATGGGTTTCACTTTGTGGTCAGAACCCCTGAACAGCAGCTTCCAGCCTTTTCCAGACCTGGAGGCATTATAGTGACAGATATGTGGCAGGAGGGGTGGCCCCCCCCTCCCCAGTGCGGGGAGCCCAGCTACTCTGCAGTGAGCACATTCGCTCCTGAGTGTTGTTAGATGTCCGGCTGCATGTGGGTGTTCTCCCTGTGTGCTGCCCCAGCTCTGCGCAGACAGCTGGCACAGCAGACCTTGAGTGAACCGCCCAATGACCACAAGATCCATTAAGGTACAAAGGCACCAGGCCAGGTTTATTGTCGACAAAGCATGGTACTAGTATCCCGCAGACTCTACCAGACCACTAATACATGTGTGCCCATAACAATGGACACAGCTTAGTGAATGGCGGGACTTTCCATTCCCACCTCAGCTGGACCACTCTCTCAGAGATACCTCTTTATACCCTGATACAAACAAGTTATGTACTGCCCCTCTGACATAGTTAGCCACTGCCCCCTGATGTGGCTAGTTATCACCCCTCGCCTTGTACATGTTGGTTCGATCAAAACATCTCAATTCATCACACTGTCATCCTGACCTTATCTTTTAGGAGGGGTCAGTGTGTGCCTGTTATCTGTGGGGAATGTTTTTGTACCATCCTTGATATCAGGGTGTTCTGGTACCACTCTTCTGGAATGTGTTGGCATGAGTGCTCTGTGTCTAGCGGTTCGTAGGAATGTGTGTGTCGGCAATACCCGCCCCGCTCTTGCTGGGTTCTGTGAGCCTGCAAGCAGGCAGAGCCCGGTGTTTGCTCACTGCCTGACTTTTGCTAACTTTGCTTTATATCAGCAAAGCCTGCCCACTGCTTTAGCTCAGGCCTCATGCCCAGCCTCTGATACAAGGGATTATATCTCAGGCTCTCTTTCTACTACACTCAGGTGCTGCTGCCATCTCTGCCAAGCACTTAGGTTGGCAGCTATTCAGCACTAGGAAGGCTCCTGCACCCCTTTAGCCAACCCCGGGCTGGAGTTCATTTTCTTACCTGCCATGACCCTTGTTCTGGTCCTTTGGGGTCCCACATAAAGTTTTGTGAATTTGGAGAGAGATTCTGCCCAACATAGAGCCTGCGCTGGCCTGGGGCCTGTCTCATGAAGTCTATCCCTTGGGCCACATACACTGAGCAGCTGGACAGATTTGGCCTTTCGTGAGCACATATATGAGCCCTGTTGGAACACAGTGACTGAAAGGAAGCAGAACTTTAGTCGGTGCACCCCCTGCACTCCATATAGATGGATTACACGAGCTATGCACGAGGCCATGGTGGAACACGCAGTCATTACACAAGCTGAAAAGGAGTACTTGTGGCACCTTAGAGACTAACCGATTTATTTGAGCATAAGCTTTCGTGAGCTACAGCTCACTTCATCGGATGCATACTGTGGAAAGTGTAGAAGATCTTTTTATACACACAAAGCATGAAAAAATACCTCCCCCCACCCCACTCTCCTGCTGGTAATAGCTTATCTAAAGTGACCACTCTCCTTACAACGTGTATGATAATCAAGGTGGGCCATTTCCAGCACAAATCCAGGGTTTAACAAGAACATCTGAGGGGCGGGGGGGGTAGGAAAAAACAAGGGGAAATAGGTTACCTTGCATAATGACTTAGCCACTCCCAGTCTCTATTCAAGCCTAAGTTAATTGTATCCAATTTGCAAATGAATTCCAATTCAACAGTTTCTCGCTGGAGTCTGGATTTGAAGTTTTTTTGTTGTAATATCGCAACTTTCACGTCTGTAATCGCGTGACCAGAGAGATTGAAGTGTTCTCCAACTGGTTTATGAATGTTATAATTCTTGACATTTGATTTGTGTCCATTTATTCTTTTACATAGAGACTGTCCAGTTTGACCAATGTACATGGCAGAGGGGCATTGCTGGCACATGATGGCATATATCACATTGGTGGATGTGCAGGTGAACGAGCCTCTGATAGTGTGGCTGATGTTATTAGGCCCTGTGATGGTGTCCCCTGAATAGATACGTGGGCACAGTTGGCAACGGGCTTTGTTGCAAGGATAGGTTCCTGGGTTAGTGGTTCTGTTGTGTGGTGTGTGGTATGTGGTTGCTGGTGAGTATTTGCTTCAGGTTGGGGGGCTGTCTGTAGACAAGGACTGGCCTGTCTCCCAAGATTTGTGAGAGTGTTGGGTCATCTTTCAGGATAGGTTGTAGATCCCTAATAATGCGTTGGAGGGGTTTTAGTTGGGGGCTGAAGGTGACGGCTAGTGGCGTTCTGTTATCTTCTTTGTTAGGCCTGTCCTGTAGTAGGTGACTTCTGGGAACTCTTCTGGCTCTATCAATCTGTTTCTTCACTTCCGCAGGTGGGTATTGTAGTTGTAAGAATGCTTGATAGAGATCTTGTAGGTGTTTGTCTCTGTCTGAGGGGTTGGAGCAAATGCGGTTGTATCGCAGAGCTTGGCTGTAGACGATGGATCGTGTGGTGTGGTCAGGGTGAAAGCTGGAGGCATGTAGGTAGGAATAGCGGTCAGTAGGTTTCCGGTATAGGATGGTATTTATGTGACCATCATTTATTAGCACGGTAGTGTCCAGGAAGTGGATCTCTTGTGTGGACTGGACCAGGCTGAGGTTGATGGTGGGATGGAACTTGTTGATGGTGGGATGGAAATAATAACATCAGCCACACTATCAGAGGCTCATTCACCTGCACATCCACCAATGTGATATATGCCATCATGTGCCAGCAATGCCCCTCTGCCATGTACATTGGTCAAACTGGACAGTCTCTACGTAAAAGAATAAATGGACACAAATCAGATGTCAAGAATTATAACATTCATAAACCAGTCGGAGAACACTTCAATATCTCTTGTCACGCGATTACAGACATGAAAGTTGCGATATTACAACAAAAAAACTTCAAATCCAGACTCCAGCAAGAAACGGTTGAATTGGAATTCATTTGCAAATTGGATACAATTAACTTAGGCTTGAATAGAGACTGGGAGTGGCTAAGTCATTATGCAAGGTAACCTATTTCCCCTTGTTTTTTCCTACCCTCCCCCTCCTCAGACGTTCTTGTTAAACCCAGGATTTGTGCTGGAAATGGCCCACCTTGATTATCATACACGTTGTAAGGAGAGTGATCACTTTGGATAAGCTATTACCAGCAGGAGAGTGGGGTGGGGGGAGGTATTTTTTCATGCTTTGTGTGTATAAAAAGATCTTCTACACTTTCCACAGTATGCATCCGATGAAGTGAGCTGTAGCTCACGAAAGCTTATGCTCAAATAAATTGGTTAGTCTCTAAGGTGCCACAAGTACTCCTTTTCTTTTTGTGAATACAGACTAACACGGCTGTTACTCTGTCATTACACAAGCTGTGCATCCGGCCATGGGGGAGCAATGCACATTTACATCAACTGGTCTTTGAATTTTTACATCAATTTTACATCAATTTTCTCTTTATTTTTCCCCTTGCTGGATGTTTTCTGTGGGCAGAATGACACACTGGGAGCCTGCTAAATGACTAGGCTCTCTCTCAGGGGAAGAAGCCTCTGTCTTCATTTAATTTTATGGCAAACATCACTAACAGCCTCATGAAGACCTAAGAGGACTTTGGTCATTTGCAGCCCACAGTAGCACTGAACTAGCCTTGAAGCGATTACTCTGTGCGTATGGCTAGGGAACCCTGATATAATTGCTAAACCAGCTAGATCCTAGTGGGCAGCCAGTGTCCTGCATCAGTGTAAGTTTACTGCTTTCCAGATCACAGCAGAAAGCAGTTCCTGGAGGTCAAACCTTCCCTGGGCAAAAGATGAAGTGCTACATCCTGATGATGAGGAATGAAATTGCCAGGTACCATCTCTGTCAATGCCATTCAATCCCTCTGAAATGAATTCTTGAGAAGGAATCAGCCAGATATACAAAGAGGATTTACTGTACATCTAGGATTTGCCTTTCAGAGCCATGTGCTGGGGCAATGCAGGCCAACCTTAATGAAAGGTCAAACCAAATCCTGGTGGTTTCAGCAGTTCGTACCTGAGCCCAGCCAGGCACTCTCTGCCCTATTTACACTGGACCAGATGGACTGGGAACAATGGACCAAATTAATTCCTGGTGTAACTCCACTGGCTTCACTAGCGCTACAGCAGGTCTGCTCCACTCACTGCAATGGAACTCCAGCCTGCAGAAGAGACAGCTTGCTCCCACTAGACCTGCCCAGGGCAGACAGCAGCTCCTGGGGGTGGAAGGGCTCTTGGTCATGCTGGGGACAGGGGCAGGCAGCTGCTCGCCTACAGCAATAGGATTGGTTATGAGCCCTGGTTCAGTTAGCCTGGAATAGGCTAAAATGTGATTGGGCTCAGGCACCAACATCTCTCCCCCATGCCCCAGAGAGAGCACTTACTCCGGGGCCCCCTTCTGACCACCCAGAGTTGGGCTCTGAACCAAGGATTTCGTCCCCTCATCCTGCTGAGTCTGATCCGGGCTCTGAGCTCTCTTCCTTCCCACACTCAAGGGTCCCCTTTGTACAGTGAGCATGGAGTTGGGGGGCCTGGATGGGTGTACAGCACAGTCTTGGAAACAAGGAAGGGAACAGCCCTTTAATGAGTAGCTGCCTGTATTAAGTGTAGGCATCAGCAGAGGGCGTCAGAGAGTTTCCTCTCAATTGTATTGGAAATTGGCTTTTCCATTTGTCACTGAAATTAACAGGGTCCAGCCCATTGACATAAAGAACAGTTATCTGACAGACAGACAGCTGGACAATCAGACAGACACAGAGAAATGCCAGAGCTGAGTGTTGGCCTCATTTTGCTTGACCAGTTATAGAACAGCCATCTTCCTCTCCTTGGTCCTGAGAGCCCCAAATACTTCCAAGTGATTCCCACTATGTGTGAGCACTCCTCGCCTGCCAGCTGCCCCTTGACTGCCCTCCACACGGCCTCTGAGTGGCCCCCTTGCCCTATCGCAGTGGGTCCTCTCCCCTATAATAGATGGGTGGCGCATACAGGTGCTGATGTTTATTTCCTGCTCTGGGCCCAGGTGCCCATGATGGCATTCCACCACAGACAGGGGCTGGGATCCATGGGGCCAGGGCTGCCTGTAACACCCTGCATCCTGCTCTCTCCCGGTGGTCTGGCTCTCAACAAGTGCTGGCTGTCTCCTGCTCTGTGCCAGGCTTCATTGTGGGTTGGGCTGGCTCCATTCAGCCAAGGAGCATGAGAGGCCTGGCAAGAAGCTGGCCTTCATGAGATGCAAGCGCTGCCCAGTGGGAAGGGTAGAGCAAAGGGCAGAGCACCAGGATTTACTGAACCATAAGTGAGGTTCTTGCTTCATACACTTGGGCCTTAGGAAACAAAGAGATTCCCAGGAAAATCCCTCAAGTGACTTAGCTCTGCCCCACAGCAATGCTACTGCCCCATCTCCTGCTGAAATATGCCGCCCAGGAGCTTTGTTACATGATGGGGCTGGCACCTACTTATTGCTCTGTGGCACTGATGCCTCATCACCATATTAACATTTAATGTGAGTGCTCGAATCACACCGTCTGGGCCTGGGCCGTTGGTAGACAAGAGGGCAGAACTGTGCCTTATGCCCCAGGGTAATGCCTGGCCATGGACTCCCAGGATTTGACACTGTGTGGTGCTGAGTGCCTCTTACGAGGAGTGGGAGCAATGGTTGCTCTCTTCAGATCTCCATGCACGCACCCAGTGGGTAGGGCAGGACTCTGCCAGGCCTTGCATAACACAGCTACAGGGCAAGGAAGGAGGGGCTCACCAACCCTGCCCAGCAGCTCACATAAAGGCCAGGCAGAACTGCAGTCTCTGCCCTCCTAATTCCTCCCCCAGAGGTGCAAGGTACCCCACAGGGGGCAGAGAAGCACCAAGAGCAGGGGGGTGCCCTGACTGCACCCCTTGAAAGATGTAGCAGTGCACGCCATCTCCTAGGCAGAAAGTCTCCGGTGGCCCCCTCCTCACCACACCTCCTGCACCCCCTTCACATAGTGCTCTCCCATATACACCCACGCTCAGCATCACTCCCACCATTCAACCATCCATCCCCCACATGGTGTCCCTCCCAAGACACTCCCATACACCCAGCACACACAATCAGAGCCCTCTCTACCCCTGTGCCCACCACTCACTGAACAAACAGACCCCCCACACGTTCCATGTACCCATTGCACATACACAGCTGGGAACAGTCAATCGCTCCCCCCCACCCCCGCCGTCATACTGTGCACAGTGTCAAAGTTTGACTCAGACTCACAATTTATCAGACCACTCTGTTTTATTAGCAAAGCTGCTCTGCTAATACATTTAGAAGTGAGCCCCCTGAGTGGGGCTTGTGTCTCTTAATTTATACAGTTTTTTGGAGAACAAGTTACAGAGAAGTTACAGACAAAAGAAGAAAAAGATTTTAGTCACCACCTTTCGAGATCCCTGAGACCAGTCATGTATCTTCAATTACCTGCCACCCTTAACAATCTCCTTTAACAGCTTCCAGTTAACTTAACTAATTGCCCTTCACACCTTCCATTCTGATGCCTGCTTCTTAGACGTGCTGGCTCTATCTTAATTGCTTCTCCATTCAAAAGCTAACTGTCCCTACGTGTGCTCCCTCAGATACTTTGTAACATGTTTTGGCATGCCGTCTCCTATACAATGTACCCAGCATGTCCCCTTATACAACGTTATACTTATACAATGTTATACTTCCACAATCCCCCCTTTTGGTCAAGGCTACGCCCATGACCAATGACTTACTGGATTCCATACATCAATTGTTCTTTTTCATTACTTTCACTGGTGACATTTAACAACATTAGATTAGCACTCTGGTTAGGGGTAACCTGATGGATGGTGTGTCTTGTGCAGTTTTGGATACAACAAGAAATCAATTGAAAACATACAAAGATTATTAGAATTCCAAATAGGATAGTCAGGATTCCTTGAAACAACCAGTTTCCCAGACTAGAGAAATTGAATAAGTTACTTATCCATTTCCACAAGGAACTTGGTTCTTCGTGGGGAAGGTATGCAATTTGCTCCAGATGGCTAGCACGATTTATTACCTCATTAGTATTATCAGGTATGTATACACAGCATTCTGTTCCAATTAGAGCACAGATCCCTCCTTTGGCTGCCAGCATTATATCTAATGCCCGACGGTTTTGGAGGGCCACTTGTCGGACCGCTCCTGCTTCTTTGGCTAGAGCTTTTAAGCTCTCTCCTGTTTCATTGGCCATGATCTCAACCACCGCTTGTAACCTTAAAAGCCTTTTTGCATGGTGGATTACCCCCCCTACTGGGACTAAAGAAATGCCAACAGCTTCTTCCCAAGTTAGGGGGCTTATGTTATCCACATACCATTTAGCATCTGGCAAGTCCCTCCTTTTTCGCCTGAAATTACGGAGGCGATTTCGTGGGAGGGATTGAAGCACCCGGAATTGTGGGAAAAGCTGAGCAGGATAACAGATACCTGACCAATTTGCTGGTAACACAGTGTAAGCATTTTCCCCACAAACCCAATGATGTCCCATTAAACCTGGGAAGGGTTGACTGCAACCCTTTGACATGTAAGAATTTACGAAGGAGGAATAGTATCCCCCAAAGGGCACAGGATGATTTTCACTGGGAGAAGAGGTAGCATTCACATGACATTTGTAGATGGTGCTGTTTTTCTCAGGGAGGCTGTAGGGGGAGCAAGAGATTGAATCTTTGGTTTGATCCCAGGTTGAGAGGAAGTTTATCTTTCCATACCCGGTTCACCATTCTCCAACCTTGTTTGAATAGTCCCACACACCATGGGACACGATGTATTGGAGACAGCTGCTCCTCCCTAGATTCAGCCCTGTCCCATTACACACCCAGCACCAGTGGCCCTTTCCTTTCACCACACTTATAAGTTTAGGAACATATGTTTTTCCCAGCCCCCAAGTGTCATTTTCCTTCCATGTCCTTTTAAGTGGATAGGGTTCTCCAGCAAGCTCTGAGGAATTCAAAGGGATTGCCATGGTGGGGATACTAGCTTGTGAGTGAGCTGGGATGTGGCTGCAGACCCAGCAATTAGAAATATTCAGGATCTGGGCTATCTGCACCTGTTGTTGGATGAAAGAATTGTCACTGTCACTCTGGATTCCCCAGACCCTCAGGACACAGTAGCTGAGGATTAAGCTTCTCAAAGGACACATGTTGGAAGCAGGACCCTTTCTGGTTCCGACAACCCCTTTCGAGGGAACCGCAGTCACGGTTTTACGTCCACCAGGCAGCAGGCGCTAGGCTCACTACTGCTTCTTGTTTGTTGGGTCCTGCTGTCTGCTTACCCTCTGCTTCTGGCAACCCTTACGAGAGAGCAGATTGTAAGGTATTGCAGGCTGTTCCTCTTTGTCTTCTGGGGTTGAAGCTGGTTCTGTGTGGTCTTGCAGAGGTGCTTGGTCCCCTTGAGGTGGCGCTGGCTTACACTGTGAGGCGTGGATCCATGCAGCGATGCCGGATAATTTCACTGCTGTCTGGGTGGTGAGCAGTACCTGGTATGGACCCTTCCACCGGGGTTCCAAGGCGTGCTTCTGAAGGTGGTGCCGCAGGTAGACCCAATCACCAGGCTCAAGAGTGTGACAGGCAGCAGAGGTGGGTTCCGTCGGCCAAGCTGCTCGCACCTGCGAATGGAAGGAGCTCACAGCTTGCATTAACCCTTTGCAGTATTGGAGGAGTGTGCTGTGAGTTAGGTTTAGGTCTGGGGCTGGGGTAATAGTAGCCATTGTTCGCATAGGGCGTCCCATGATGATTTCAAATGGACTCAATTTGTGTCTCTGGGATGGGGATGACCGAATTTCCATAAGGCCAGTGGTAAAGCAGCTGGCCAGTTTAACCCTGTGGAACTACAAATTTTTGCCAGCTTATTTTTAAGCACACCATTTCGCCTTTCAACTGCCCCTGCACTCTGTGGATGGTAAGGGCAGTGCAACAGGTGGGTGACATGTAATACCTGGTTTAGATGTTGAACAATTTTTCCAGTAAAATGTGTTCCCCGGTCACTAGACAAAGTGGCAGGAATTCCCTTGGTAGGGATAATGTGGTTTAACAGACATTTTGCAACGGACAATGAATCAGCTTTGCGACAGGGAAAGGCTTCAATCCAACCTGAAAACAGACATATTATAACTAAAATGAATTCATATTTCTGACACTTTGGCATTTGTAGAATCAAATCAAGTTGCCAGTGTAGGAAAGGTGCTTGAGGCAAACCCTGGAACCCTTGTGTTACTTTTACAGATTTGCCTACATTGTGGCTTTGACAAGTAACACAAGCGGCACAGTGGCGGGTTGCAAAGGAGCTGAAATGGGGAGCCCACCACTCCGCCTTACTCATAGCAGAGACCATCCCCTCCTTGCCGACATGCGAAACACCATGTAGCAGGGCGGCTAGAGATGGGTAGAGTGAGAGGGGGGCTACAAAGGTACCGGTGGGCGATCGCCAAAAGGGAATCAGAATGCAAAGAGCAACCCAAAGCACTCCAGGAGTCTCTCTCTGTTTCTGGGGCAGAATCCGGGAGCTGAGCGAGATGAGACAGGGATGGTGGCGTTACAGAGACAGAGAGGGGACCAAGAAACGCTTCTGGTGAAGGTTTTATAGTGGCGGCATGTTTTGCAGCAGCATCAACAAGTGCATTACCTTTTGCCACCTCGGTGTCTGCCGCTGAGTGGCCAGTACACTTAACAATTGCCAAGGCAGACGGTAGTAAAACTGCATACAGGAGGGCGGCAATGTAGGGGCCATTCTTGATAGGGGTACCAGTAGAGGTAAGAAAACCTCAAGCCTGCCAGAGGGTGCCAAAGTCATGCACAACCCCAAAGGCATACCGAGAATCAGTAAAAATAGTGGCAGAGAGCCCCTCGGCTAGAAAGCAGGCACGGGTTAGAGCAATCAGTTCAGCCACCTGGGCAGAGGTCACAGAGAGTAAGGGCGCAGCTTCTATGGTCTCAGAGAGAGAGACCACAGAGTACCCTGCAAGAAGGTGGCCTTGGTCATTTCTATAACAGGACCCATCAGTGAATAATACCAGGTCAGAGTTAGGGAGAGGTACATCTGAAAGGTCGGGGCGCGGGACAGTGATAGCGGAGACAGTTGCAAGGCAGTCATGGGGTTCACCAATCACTAGGTAAAGGAAGGAGGGTAGCAGGGTTTAACCGGGAGCAGCGGTTAATAGTGATATGTGAGGTTGAAAGCAGCAAAAGTTCATACCTAGTGAGGCGAGCAGAGGAGAGGTGAGCAGTGTTGCGTTGCAGAAGGAGAGTTTCCACAGAATGGGGAACCATGAGAGTGAGAGGAGAGTGGAGGACAAGGGACTCAGACATCTCGACCAGGCGCGCTGCAGCAGCTACAGTGCGTAGGCAAGGGGGTAAACCCTGGGCTACAGGGTCCAAGGTTGCAGAAAAATAAGCCACCGGGCAATTTCTGTCACCGTGCTCCTGAGTAAGAACCCCGAGGGCACAAGCAGATTGTTCGTGACAGAAACGGGTAAAAGGCTTGTCATAGTTAGGTAACCCCAAGACAGGGGCAGAGGCTAAATTCTGCTTAAGGGAGATGAAAGCAGCATTTGCTTCAAGTGGCCATGGCATGGGGTTAGGTACAGAGGATCGAGTGAGTTCTTGGAGTGGTTTAGCCAGAGAAGCATATTGGGGAATCCATTGCCTACAGAACCCTGTCATGCCTAAGAATTTTCTGACCTGGCATGGAGAGCAAGGCTGGGGAAAGCTAAGGATGGCTTGTATCCGGGCTGGAGAGAGTGTACGGGAGCCCTGGGAGAGAAGGGAGCCTAGGTATGTGACAGAGGTTTGGCAGAGCTGCACTTTTGTGCGAGAAGCCTTATGACCCTTGTTCGCTAAAGCTGTGAGAAGTGTTAGTGAATCAGTTTCTGAGGCAGACAGAAAGGGGGAGCACAGGAGTAAGTTGTCCACATATTGGATCAGTGTGGATCCTGATGGGAAAACCAGATCAGCGAGATCCCTGGCTAGGGCTTGAGAAAAATAGGATGGACTCTCTGTATACCCCTGGGGAAGGGTAGTCCATGTATATTGCTGACCCTTGTAGGAGAAGGCAAAGAGATACTGGGATTCAGAGTGAACTGGGACAGAGAAGAAAGCAGAGCACAAATCTACAACAGTAAAGTGGGTTGCATTTGGAGGAATAGACGCTAGTATTGTAGCAGGGTTAGGAACCACTGGAAAAGAAGGTATGACAATACGGTTAATAGCTCAAGGTCTTGAACAAATCGCCACGATTTGCCATCAGCCTTTTGAACTGGGAGGATAGGGGTGTTACAGGGGCTGGAACAAGGGACAATAATACCTTGTTCTTTTAATGCAGATATAACTGGAGCAATCCCAGCCTCTGCCTCAGGATTCAAAGGATACTGAGACAGGCGAGGCAGAGGTTTGGAATTGTCTACAGTAATCCGAACTGGGTCAGTATTTAATCGGCCCACTTCAGATGGGTGAGATGGCCATAGGGAGGAAGGAACCTGAGAGATTAGGTGCTCTAGGGACGGAGTTAAGGGACAGCAAGGGACCGGAGTGGAGAGGGAAGTTTCAGACAGCAGGGAGGCTACAGAATCACATAAGGAAGACTGAGGGATTTGCAGATAGACACCATCTGGGGAGCAGTAAATAGAACAGCCAAGTTTGCATAGCAAGTCCCGTCCCAGAAGGTTTGCAGGGGTGGAATCAGAGAGGAGGAATGCATGCTCCTCAGAGAGGGGACCAACCTGAACAGACAAAGGTTTTGAGAGGGGAAAAGAGGTAGGGATCCCTGTAATGCCAACAGCAGACATAGATTTTCCAGATCGGGGAACCTCAGGCAAGTCAGTGGTGCGGATTGTAGAAAGAGAAGCTCCAGTATCAACAAGGAAAGGGAGAGAGAGATCATTTACAGTCAGGACACATTCTCCAGTAGGGGACAGAGGTAATAAGGGAGCTAAAACTTTGTGAGGTTCCCCAGCATCCCGTCATTGTTGGGGTGAAAAATAGGGTTGGGGATCAGCTGGAGGAACCAGCGGGGGGTTCACTTGATTTCCCATACAATTATTAGGTCGTCTTGGACACTCTTTTTTCCAGTGTCCAGGCTGTTTACAGTAGTTACAAACCCCAGTTAATCCAGCCCCCCGCCCCCTTCCACAACCCCGTCCCTGTCCCCGGTGTGGTCTGCTTAGTCCTGAATAATGCTGTATCTGCAGAGCCATTAGCTTTTGGGAGGACTGTTCCTCCTTTCCTTTTAAAGTGCGGTGGCAATGCTCTGCTACTGCCAGCAATTTGTCCATGGTTTCAGTCTCCCATCCCACACTTATTCGTTTTAACATGCTGCCTGTGGCAGGGAGAAGACCATCAACAAATGCATGTGCCAAGGCCCCCTGCCCATTTACATCGGGCTCTTGTATTCCTGAATGTTGTAGGAAAATATCAGTTAGCCGGGACCTATAGTCGCCTGGGCTTTCTCCTTGCCCTTGCTTACAGCAACGTATTGCTGTCCAGTTTGTTTTAGGAGACCACACTTTGGGAATGGCTTGATGCAGGCGCTTCCAAAGAGCCATACACCGGTCTCTGTATGCCGAATCTGGGCCAGTACTTTTTATGGTTGAGTGGCGTGCCTCAGCTGGCCAGTCTGCGGCAGCCAACCATTTTTCATAATAACTGGCAGGAGCTAACAATTTACACAGTTGGAGGAGATCTGTCTCAGAGGGTTCATAGGTTTCACAGATTAACAGAAACTCCTCAGCAAATTTGACAGAGTTTTCCTGTGGTTTGGGAAAACTTTTAACTATAGATAAAAGTTCCGTACGAGTCCAGGGCTTATAATCCCATATGGACTCACTTTCTCCCATCTTAAGGACTCGTAAGGGTGCCACAACAGTTTGATCAGAGTCTCTCATTAACCTCCCATCAGGTTCTCTTTACCAAGAAGAGATGTCAAGAGAATCTTTGCAGTCTGCTTTGGATTTCTTCTTCATAATATTTTGCAGAGCTGCGAGGCCAAGGAGGGTATCTTCTTCACTTTCATTATCTGTAGTCACTGAAGATTTTTCCTTTTCTGATTTCTTATTTGCGCAGGAGTATGGTGGGGGTCGGGTTTGATCCGGATCATTGCACAGGACTGGGCAAAAGGGAGCGCTCGGACTAGTGGTGGGAGAGACTGCATCCAACTGAACTGTTAGTTTTTTGATAGAATTTTTAAGAGAGGTGAGTTTTGACTCAGTCCATCTACAATTTGCCTCTTCCCACCACTGCATGAAGCAGTCTACTTCTCCTCTCTCCAATTTGGTTTTTGGGAGGACGAGTTTGCTTTTTAAAGCGTCCACTCGATCCTTGTCCCAAGAACCTAACAGTGGCCACTGTAATTTGGGGTTCTCTAGAGCTAATTTGGACCATTTTTCAAGAAACCTACAAGAGTCCGGACCCCTCCTAAAATACATAAAATAAGCTGGAGTTCCCTTAGGGAACTGTTCTACCTTAGACTTCTGATTACCCATCCAGGAGGACTTCACACAGCACTCACACAAGAAGGAAATTCGGGCTCAGCAGAGCGGTACCCGGTGCAACACACAGAAAGGAGCCCACAGGCTACTGCCTCAACTGCCCTTGCTTTCACACCAGGGGTTATACCCAAGGCGTGGTGCGGCTGCAGCTGTGCAGATTCCACTTATTCAGACTGTGGGGACGGGGACCCCTTGGTCAGCCAGTCTCCGGACAGAGATGGCTCCCAGATTCACACACACACCACGGGGAAGATGGATAGACACAAAGACAAGACAGTCCTGAAACCGGTTAAAGCACAAATATAATAATTACCTGAGACGTCTGATTCCAGAAGCTGGATCCAAAGACCCCTACCCGAACAGAGTGGGAACCAACAAGTTCAATGGCGTAGACTGCGCTGCTGCTGTGTACCTTTCTGTCTTGTGGAGGATCGCTTGGACTAAGCGTCCAGGCGCCGGCTGCCACGATCGTCCTGCAAGGCAGTCAGGGATCACACAGCCTCAGTGAAGCCGCTTGCCATCTCGGTGGAACCTCCAAATTGTCAAAGTTTGACTCAGACTCACAATTTATCAGACCACTCTGTTTTATTAGCAAAGCTGCTCTGCTAATACATTTAGAAGTGAGCCCCCCGAGTGGGGCTTGTGTCTCTTAATTTATACAGTTTTTTGGAGAACAAGTTACAGAGAAGTTACAGACAAAAGAAGAAAAAGATTTTAGTCACCACCTTTCGAGATCCCTGAGACCAGTCACGTATCTTCAATTACCTGCCACCCTTAACAATCTCCTTTAACAGCTTCCAGTTAACTTAACTAATTGCCCTTCACACCTTCCATTCTCATGCCTGCTTCTTAGACGTGCTGACTCTATCTTAATTGCTTCTCCATTCAAAAGCTAACTGTCCCTACGTGTGCTCCCTCAGATACTTTGTAACATGTTTTGGCATGCCCTCTCATATACAATGTACCCAGCATGTCCCCTTATACAACGTTATACTTATACAATGTTATACTTCCACAACAGCATCTGAGCTTACCTAGTCACTGCCATGTGCTCCCTGTCAACCCTTCAGTTCCTGTCTCTTGGAGCCCTTGATTCACAGCCTCGCTCCATTCAGAAGGCACTGGGTTGGCTTTAAACAATCTTGGAATCACTTCTTCTGGAACATCCAGTTTTGCCTGAGTCCCCTTAAGCAAAGCTGCAGGTCTGACCCCAGAGACAGACCTAGCACACTTCACCCTGGGGTAGTAATCACTCTAACCCTTGAGTAGGCTGCATTAACTTTCTCTCTTAAAAGCAGGAGCTTTTCATGAAGTAGATGCGAGAGGGATCATCCAATCCCACCATTTCACACCTGGCATTGCCAGCTGTTCTTCATCTGGCTCCAGCTCACATGCTCCAAATGTATGGTTGTGCAGCGTACCCGAAATGACAGGCCCACAGCCCTGGTGAGTCTGGACATTCCAGCCTCTCTGCCACCCCACTACATCATGGGCCAGTAGGGCTGTGCATATACTGGGCCACTGCAGGAAGCCCGCTCGCTTTCTCAATACCTGTTTGAGGGCTGGGAGGATGGGGACCACTGCATAGTCTCCAGTATTGCTGCTGCTAGTGATGCTAGCAAGTCAGAGCCACTGAGGCAGGGTGCCTGGGGAAGAAGCAGCCTAGTCACCAGATGGGTCCCCCTGGTACTGGGACTTCATCAACCTGCATGTCTGCAGTGAAAGCCTGATCTCCCAGCAGGATCAAACTGTGGATCTGTCTACTGATGAGGCTGGCTGGCTATTCCAAGGCATGTGACAACTTGAAACAGGCTGCTTGCTAGTACTGTAGGTCTGCGGCAGCAGAGAAGACTTTGCATGCCCTTTACCCTCCTTTCAGGATGGATCCCAAAGCCCAGGGCTCTCACCCAGGACCATCGGTCACTGGGGGCTGCACTCACTAACTTGACACACAGCTCCCTGCTTGCTGCAGTACACTGATTCTCCATGTGGCCCCATGCTGACATGTGAAAGCCCCACCTTTGGAGTGGCTATCCCTTCAGAGAGCTTGTTCCTGCACATTGGCTGCACTCTCACAAACCTCAGCAGAAAAGACCTTTTTCTTAGGAGAATATAAGTGACTTTATGTTTTAGTGAGAACATTAAACTCTGTTTCACCTGTTTTGACGGGGGCCATGAGGTCTCTTAACAGAGCAAATATGTACGGTTCAATTACTGTGAGACAAGCAGCTCTTTCCCTGCCTGATTCTGCATTAGCCTGGTCTTGAGATTCCCTTAATTGTTCCTCATAAAATCTGAAACTGTCTGTAGCTTCATCAGCGAGTGTGCCACATAATCCAGCTGCACTGCAGGGACAGCTGCTGTCGCTCTTTTCCTTTTGCTGTGCACAGACATGCTGCATTCAATGATCTTTCCTAAAATTCTCTGGGTCTCAACATTGTTACCTGACCATCATGTTTGGAGTAAATGTTTAAGGTTCTGTCTATACTATACTCCTCCTTCTCTCAGGAGGAGAAGGATTGTTTCCTCTAACTCACCCTCAGCCCAAACATAAAACTCCCTCAACAGTTGGTGTGTCGTTCACTGCAGAAGTCAGGGTCAATTCTCCGGGCAGCATCCTAGGATAGCTCTCCAGCTATGCTGACTCGACTGTTGCTCAGTTGAAATAGCTCCAGTATGACTACTGGGCAGCACTGTGATGTAACAGTCAATGCAAGCTAGACCTCCAGTGTTTTCCCACAAGCCCCCAGCAAACTCCCCGGGTGGTCAAGCCTGCAGCCTACTTAGTCTTCATTTGTAAGCAGTGTCACCTATCAGGTCACATCAGCCTACGCAGTATGCAGGTCCCCAGTCACCAGCTGCTTCCCATTTCCACAGCACTCTCAGTATCTAATCCAGGGACCCACTGTCTGATAATGGCCTCCGAGTGGCAAATTGCTGTCTACTGACTGCAAATCCACTGGGTTCAAAGGGAAAGTATACCCAGCACAGCACTTTCAAGAAAATTCACCTGCAGAAGCAAGAAAGTTTATTCCAGGCCAGGGAACCCAGTTCAGAGCCACTCCCCAGAAACGCCATTCACATCAATTTCAACAAGTATACTGGGGCAGCGTCTCTGCCCTACTCTGCTCCCTTTGATCCCCACAGGTGGCACAGAGGGCCTGGAGACAGACCCTGTCATAAATATAAAGAAAAGGGCATTAGGTTATTTTTTGTTTTAGCTTCTGTACCCCTTACAGGTAAAGCAATTCAGTACAGCTGCCAAGGAGGGATTTTATGCTACCCTTCTCTTTATATTTATGACAGACTTTAAACCCCTACCTGAGATTCCTCCTTGGGGAAAACCTTTTGGAGCTGGGCCTGCCCTGCCCCACACCTGCAAAGTCATTTCATAGAATCATAGAATATCAGGGTTGGAAGGGACCTCAGGAAGTCATCTAGTCCAACCCCCATTTCACATGTGCGGTTTGAGTGAAAAGCAGGAGTTACACTGTCCCAAGCCAGAATGGAAGCAAGTACCCAGTGTAAGTGACTCACAAGTAATGAGGCAGTGGCAGGGTAGATCCGGGCCCTGGCTCTGGCATGCTTGCTTATGCAGTTGACCTGGCATCTCACACAACTGCTGTTGAATTATAAATGTAACTCTAGATTCTCAAATGCGATTCCAGATTAACCCACTGTGAAGTGATGGCAGAGGGCTAGATCCACAACTGGGCTCTGCTGAGTCACCATGGGAGTCTAGATCCATTCATGAACCTAATGGCTCCCAAGTGCCAAGTGAGTCATGTCTGAGAGTCTCTTGGGAGTTTTCACTGTGTGTGGCCCTGGGGGACAGCAGGAAAGTTAGTACAAACAGCAAAGAAGTGGAGCAAAGAAAGGCCTTGGTAGATTCAAGAGGTCCCTCAGAGCTCTTAGAACGGCACAGTGCCCTCCCATGCTGGGTTAGAATCACCATCCCAGAGACTCATGGACAGAAGGACAAAATCCTAGTGTGCAACATCTCACAGTGCCCCATGATGACACATGCACCCCTCCTAGTCACTGACCATGAACACCACCAGGGAGCACAGGCAGGAGCCAGGTGCTCATCCCTTAAAGGCTTGTTGGGATGAGGAGAAGAGGAGTATTGTCACTGGCTCTAGTGCCAGTGGATTTGGACCCATTTCTGCCTAGGCTCCCCGCTAGGACTCACCTGGATCAGCAAACACGTTAAATGCAGCCTGCTGAGGTGTTAAAACATGTTAGCTGAGCAAGCCTCTGCCCTGAAAACGGGTCTGAGAGCAAGTGACCATGTGACCAGGAAGCCGTTGAGGTCTAGACATTACTGACATGCTCTCAGGGTTGTTCCGATCCCCAACCCTCAGCCCATCTGGATACTTTTATTTGTGTGGTTTATTCACAGGGGCTGCAGATTTTGGTGATGGCCATGAGGGTGAGTGGATCCTGACTGTCATGTGACCAAGATGTTAGCCATTTGAAGCTTTGGCCAAAGTCGCATGATTGGGTGCAGAAAATGAAATTCATTCTCTCCCCAGGGCTCCTGTGGGCAAGCCCTGCTCACAGCAGGATAAGCAGCCAAGGAAGCTGCGGGACTCGGCTGCACCTAGCACTGGTTGTTAAGGATGAATTCTTTTAAAAGAAGTTTATGCAGCAGGGGGAAGACGTAAGGACATGGGAGAGGTTTCTTCACCGCTGCCAAAGGTTGCTCAGGAACTTCCTCAGCAGCAGCAGAGACAGAGACAACCAAGGATAGGGATGATATTGTTTCCCTTATTATGGAGACACCAGGTGTGGCTCCAAACATTACATCAGTTAAGGCCGAGTTGATTTTTGCACATAACAACACAACAATTCAGCCTCTGGGGGAATGTCTACAGCAGAAACTACAGCAGCACAGTTGCAGTGTAGACACTACAGTGACAGAAGGAGTCTGAGAGGTGGTAGTGAGGTCAAGAGAAGAATTCTTCCATCGACCTAGCGGTGTCTGCACCAGGGCTTAGGTCCGTTAATGACATCCCACAGGGTGTAAAATTTTTCACAGCCTGTCAAGGTTCCTTCCCCACTCTGAACTCTGGGGTACAGATGTGGGGACCTGCATGAAAACCTCCTAAGCTTATTTTTACCAGCTTAGGTTAAAACTTCCCCAAGGTACAAACTATTTTCCTTTTTCCCTTGGACTTTATTGCTGCCACCACCAAGCGTCTAACAGATATATAACTGGGAAAGAGCCTGCTTGGAAACATCTTTCCCCCCAAAATCCTCCCCAAACCCTACACCCCCTTTCCTGGGGAAGGCTTGATAAAAATCCTCACCAATTTGCATAGGTGAACACAGACCCAAACCCTTGGATCTTAAGAACAATGATAAAGCAATCAGGTTCTTAAAAGAAGAATTTTAATAGAAGAAAAAGTAAAAGAATCACCTCTGTAAAATCAGGATGGTAAATACCTTACAGGGTAATCAGATTCAAAACATAGAGAATCCCTCTAGGCAAAACCTTAAGTTACAAAAAGACACAAAAACAGGAATATCCATTCCATTCAGCACAGCTTATTTTCTCAGCCATTTAAACAAAGAGAATCTAACGCATATCTAGCTAGATTACTTACTAAGTTCTAAGACTCCATTCCTTTCTGTTCCCGGCAAAATGCATCACACACACACACAGACGGAGAGAGAGATTTTGTGTCTCCCTCCCTCCAGCTTTTGAAAGTATCTTGTCTCTTCATTGGTCATTTTGGTCAGGTGCCAGCGAGGTTATCCTAGCTTCTTAACTCTTTACAGGTGACAGGGTTTTTCCTCTGGCCAGGAGGGATTTTAAAGGCATTTACCCTTCCCTTTATATTTATGACACAGCCCCAAGCAGTGTAGTTAAGCCGACCTCACTTTGTAGTGTAAAGAAGCCCTGTATTGTGTATGAAGAATATGGCATGTCCTCCTCACATTTATAGCACTTACACTTTGAGTAGAGAGGGCATTTTCTGAGAATGTACAAGTAGACCCACCTGAATCCATAGTTCCAAATAATTTGCATGTAGGAGTTTTAATAGAATTGGCTGAGGAGTTCTGCTAACTAGTGATATTAGGTTTTAATAAGACTAGGAAAAGTGGGGCTGTTCCAGAGGACGGGAAGAAAGGCAGTGCTGTGTTGACATTATTGATGGTGGGGTTGTACCTATGATGTACTAGGCACCTCCCAAACCCAACTACAGGCAGAGACCCTGCCCCAAGAGATAGGCAGTGGACGATGATTCTGTTTTAGGGTCAGTTGATTACAGTTCTGTAAGCAGGCAGGCAGGCCCACTGAGACGTCAAGCAGCTCCACCAGGGACATGCTTGTAGGCCGCAATGGCTGGTGCTGAACACTGAGTGCCAAGCTGTCTGCATGAGCATGTGTTGGCACTTACAGCGGAGGGGAAAGCTGTGAGCAGCACTGCTGACTGGAAAAGGAATGAAAGGACATGCCAGAGAAAGCCACTCTCCAAGGCATGCTCCCTCTCCCACACTGAGACAGTGCTCAAGGTGGATGCTGCAGCTCTTTGCTGTCACTGCCTGATTGTGGCCTGAGAATGATCCTGGCGTTGTGCTCATGTTCTCGGTCAGCTCCCATTACAAGCACCAAGTGTTCCTCTTCAGCCAGAGAAACAGCCAGTGTTTCTCAAGGCTCAGCCTGCCTCCTGGGAGCACCCAGGATGCAGCACCAAACTTGCAGCAGCAGGGCCCTAGAGGCAACAGGGTGCGCTCTGTGTGTGCCAGAGCTCATTGTTGTATCTTGGGGGCAGCAGTTTTAGGAAGAAATCACTTGAGACACAGAGAGCTGTAAACCTTGAAAAGCAGCCATTTATTGCCACACACTGAACTAACCAGCAACCAGCCAAAACTGGCTGGGCTATCCCCTAATAATCTAACTCAGTTGCCATAGCAACAAGATTCTATTACTATAACAACCAAATACACAACATACTCCTCCCCCCTTAATGAGAACATCCCCTAAATAAAACAAACACTAAAGTAGAGAAGGAGGGTAGACTGCCTCCGTTCCCGGCTAAACCCTGGGGATTATTTTGCCCCATAACCCTGGGCTCGCCCTAGCTAAAGATCCCACCTTTGAGGAGGCCTTCTGTCTCTAGGTGGATTACAGCAGACTTCTGGTGTTGGTGCACCTGAAAGTACCTTGGGAGCAGGCCTGACAATGGGCTCAGGGTTTGTAGTGCGAACAGGTGAGGATGTGGTATCAGCTTGTTCAGGGAAAGGGTGTATCTCCACTGCAGGCAGTAATGGAGGCAGAAAGTCAGGAACAGGTGACTCTTGATTCGGTGTCTTGCTGGAAGTGGTGAAGTCAGGAAACTCAACTGAACATGTGTCCTGGGTGACTGGTATGACCTGGCAACAGCTGAGCTACATGTTGCCGCCAAGTGAGATCCTCGGCAGTCCAGACAATGTAGGAAACAGGTCTGGTCTGAGCAATGACAGTGGCGGGAACACGTTTAGCTCCAGAAGCATAATTCCGAGCCAAAATTGGCTGTCCTGGGCAAAAGGTTTGGTCTTTTGCTCTGGGTGCATGCCTGATGACTTGATCTTGCTGCTGACGTTGCATAATTTGTCAGGGTTCAGAAGATTTCAGCAGTTCAAAGCAAGTGTGCCGCTGTCGTTCCATCATTAGAAAGACTGGGAATGCCTTGGTCGTAACATGAGATGTGTTTCTGTAGGATAGTAAGAAGGTGTCCAGACGCTTTGGAATGATAACCATTTGAAGATGTTAGCCATTTGAAGCTTTGGCCAAAGTCACATGATTGGGTGCAGAAAATGAAATTCACTCTCTCCCCGAGGCCGATTTCAAAGCTTGTTTCATTGTCTGCACAAATCTCACAGCTAATCCATTGGTGGATGGATGATATGGTACTGAAGTGATGTGGTGTATCCCATTAGCCTTCATAAAATTTCCAAACTCCTGAGAGATGAACTGTGGTCCTTTGTCACTCACAAGTTGCTCTGGCAGACTGAAACTACTAAAGAGTCCATGAAGTTTTTGGATTGTACTCGGTTTTCCGGCCATTCCCCTGGGTGTAGGTGTGCCCACTGGGGTGCATTCCTCACACCCTGACATGATATACAAGCTCTTGCCTTCTCTTCAATAGCACTGTCCAATCCCAGCCACCAAAAATAGCTTAGTGCAATTTCCTTCATACACAGTATTCCACAGTGACCAGAATGTAGCTGTTCTAACATCAGTGATCTCAGTGGTGGTGGGATAATGTCACATCTTCCCCATAACAACCAACCAGAATGAACCAATAACTCCGTTCTCCTGGACATGTAGGTAACAAGGTTGGGTGAGACCGAGAGGTTCATCGAAATGTTCCATGCATCACCAGGTCCATAACTTGGGACAATACTGGGTCAACGTGAGTTGCCTTCTTTACCTGAGTGGCGGTAATGGGTGTGTTCTCTACCTGTTCAAAGTAAAAAATGTCCTTCTGGGCAATATCTTGACATTTGACTGGCAAAGGCAGCCTTGAGAGACCATCTGCATTGCTGTGCAGAGTGGATTTCCGATACTGGGTTTTATATGCGTGTGTGGAAAGCAACAATACCCATCGTTGCATATGACTAGCAGCTAATGGGGGAATGCCTGTGTGTGGTCCAAAAATTGAAGTCAGAGGTTGATGGTCTGTGAGAAGTGTAAACTTTTGTCCGAACAGGTACTGATGAACTTTTGAAGTCCGAAAATGATTCCCAATGCCTCACGTTCGATTTGGGCATAGTTAGTTTCTGCTTTGCTTAGGGTGTGTGAAGCAAAAGCAATAAGTAACTCTTCTCCTGAAGGCATAATGTATGACACAACTGCTCCCACTCCATAAAGGGAGGCATCGCAGGCCAACTGTAGAGGTAAGGATGGATCAAAGTGCGTCAGAACTCCTGAATTTAGCAATGCACCTCTAGCTTTCGGTCCACTTCCAGACCTTGCTCTGCCCCAGGAGTTTGTGAAGTGGTTTTAACAGTGTGGCTAACTACGAGATGAACTTTCCTTAATAGTTCAATAATCCTAGAAATGAGTGAAGCTGGCTAACATTTTGAAGAGGTGGAGCCTCCACAATAGCCTTAACTTTTGCAGGGGCCTCACAAAGACCTGTAGAATCAATGATGTTGTGACGTTGCATCCCATAATGCTTTATGGAAATATGCTTATGAATGTAAATATTACATAACTGGAATATGTTTTATGCTAAATATGCTATGAAACATCTCTGTAAAGGTATGATCTACTGAATATATTCATCCTATGCATGTGTCATTTTTGTATTCAAAGTTATGAATATTGGCTGTGTACTTGTTTGATTTTAAGTAGCCTTAGTAAGGCATTTGGTCAGCTTCTTTAGAAAGGAATTTGCAAGTTAAGTGCCCAATCAAGAAACACTTAAGCTAACAATGAACGTTGAGATGCCAATCCACATCTGAACTTTCCTGGGAATGTGGCCTGGCTTGTAAGGACTGAGGCATGCATGGACATGTGACTTGCCCATGTGACTCCAAAACTCCATCTTGTAGAGGGGATTCTACACAGGGGGAGGGAGGGGTCTCCACCCACAAGAGAAAGTCTATTTAAGCCCCTGGGAGACCCCTCCATTTTGTCTTCAGCTGGCTCAAGAGATAGCCTCTCCACCCCAAAGGATACCTGAAAGAAACTGGAACAAAGGACAGTAACCATGGGGGCAGGGCCGGTCCACAACATTTTGGCACCTGAGGTGGGGAGCTCAAATAACGCCCCCATGCCCCCTCGCTTGGGCCAAAACTTTGAAAGGTCTCAGTTCTGCCTTCTTCCTGATCTACTCCTCTCATGGTACTGCTCTGCTACCTACCCCAATAAAAGGAGAACTAACAACTTAAAATGCCTTGTTCAAAAATTTTAAGTAACACTTAACTTTCAAACGCCTGACCAGCAAATGTAACTTTTCTTGTCTGCATAGTAAACACTGGCATTTGTATCTGTTTGAATAATCAAAGTGGTGCTTTCCGTGCCCTCTTGGTTGCAAAGATTTGAACTGCTTCCTGATGAAGGTCCACAGTCTGGGCAAGCTCATGCTCGATTGAGATGGTTGCAAGGCCGACCAGCCTCTCCTGTGTCATTGTGGATCATACATGTGTTTATTAACTTCAGCTTGGACAAGCTGCACTCTCCACTGGCAACTGTTACAGGAAGTGTTAGAAGTATGTGCAGAGCAACGAAAGCATTTGGAAAGAGGGCGGTCATCTTATTTGTGCACATATATTCCAGAACAGCCTTTGGAGTTGATCCTGCTGAAGTGTATCTTGAAAAGGCTTTCAGTTCATCACCTAAATCACTCGCATCAATATCGCGCATGTCATCATACCAGTCCCCCAGGACACTGTCTCTAGTGCCCTGCATTGCTGGTGAAGGTCTTCTTCAGATATAGTGAAGAGTTTTGGAATATCATACAACATTCCAAATATACTGTTGTGTTCCTTGAGCTGCATAAAACATTCTTCAGCTGACTGTATTGCACAATCTAGCACCTGGTTAAAGAATTCAACTTTGAATTGTTGTTTGGGGTCTCTTATGGGATTATCCCGTGCCTCGTAATCAAAATGTCTTCTTCTTCGGTGACTCTTGTATTCTTGAATGGGTGGGAAAAGAGCTTCAGTGTGAAGTTCCTCTGCCAACTTCTGTGCACTGTTCAGAACGTTTTGAAATCCCTCATCTGACCGGTAAGACTGTAGGTATGACTTTGCTTTGTCCAGTTGTTCCATTGCTCCAGATATATCAAGGTCAACACCTTAGAGTCTCTTGCTTACAACATTTCAAACAGTATGTCATGCCACAACACTAAGCCACACAGAAATTTGAAGTTATGTATGTTTCTGGTGATTCCATTTCCCTCTGCCACTGTTCTCCCATGAACAGTTCCTGTCATAGCATTATCCTCCATAATGGCAACTATGGCATCATCTATCTTCCCAATTTGGTGTTTGATAGACTTTATCACCTCCACTCGACTTTCCCATCATGTGGCACTCAGTGGTTCAGTGTCAGAGAGGATGTTCCCAGATGTTGCTTCAAAATTTGCCATTGATGGGTTGATGCAGAGAAAAGTACATAGATGCTTTGAAATACATTAAAAAATTCAGCAGCCTCACTAGAAGCTGATGCTGCATCACTGACCACCAAGTTCAATGAATGAGAACTGCATGGAACAAAAAAAAGCTGGAGGATTGAACTCTCGGATCCGTGTCTGCACTCCTCTGTTCTTTCCTCTCATGTTGGTACCATTATTGTAGCCCTGACCTCTCATGTCAGCTATCGCAATTCCCGTATCTTCCAGCTTTTTGAGAAGTACATTTCTCATACCAGCTCCTGTAGTATCATCAATGTCAATAAATTCTAGAAAATGCTCTGACAGTCACCACTGCAGGGACTTTTACTAGGTTCTGTTTTTGTTACAAAATGCACCATTAAAGTCATTTGTTCTGCATGGCTGATGTCAGGTGTGCAGTCCAGAATAACAGAGTAATATCTTGCTGACTTCAGATCTGCCACAATCTTCTGTTTGACTTTTGTTGCCAGTAACTGTATGATCTCATTTTGAATTGTTTTTCCAAGGTAGTGGTGGGTGTACATTTCTTGCGTGGTGATTCTTCTTAGATGCTCCTGGAATACAGCATCAAACTCAGCCATCAGCTCCACAATTTTAAGGAAGTTTCCATTGTTTGGCACATACTGCTGATCTGAAGTGCCACGCAGTGCTAGGTTTTGGGTAGCAAGCATTCTCACAATAGCAATGAGCCTTTTCAGAACATTTTGCCAGTAAAGTAACTCTGATGCAATCTTCTCTTGATGCTGATCTATGGTGGCCTTTAACCTTAGTCTCATCTCAAGCTCTTTCCACCTATGGAATGCTCTCTGGTGATTTGCTGCCTTCTCATGGCATGCCAGATTTCTAGCCAGATTTTTCCAGTCCTTTGGTCCTGTAGAACCCAATGTGGCTGGAACATTAGACTGGAAGAGTTTGCAACAAAAACAGTATGCAGCATTCTGGGTTTTTGAGTACATAAGCCATGGCCTCTCCACTTTGTCACCATTGGGGATTTCACACCAGTAATGTGTTGGATGGAACCTTCTATTTTCATTGTCTTTGGGGAACATGAAGTTTTTCACTTGCTGTGGCCCATGCAGTACAAGGAAGTCCCTCCTGCTCAAGTGGGTCCGCAGTCCTGGATTGTCTAGACTTAAGGAACTAAACTCAGCAGCAGCTGTTTCTTGCGCCTCCACCCCACTCTTCTCTTATCTACACTTTTCTTCAGGAATGTGCATGGTTACATCCATTTGAGATGGAGATATGGATGCTGCAGTAGCTGCCAGGTCACCTGCACTCTGACTAATAGGAAGATCAGGCATCTCCTCACCACTCATATCCTCACTGGGGCTCGAAGGCTCACTGTGAACATTTGTCTCTGTATCTCAGGAGAGCTCCTTCCTGCATAGATAGAAAGCAAAGGAAGCTTTTTTCTTTTTCTGAATGCTGGCCCAGAGAGGTGTTTTCTTCTTTCACTCATGACTGCTGTTCTGTGCCAGCTATAGTGGCTCTCACTCAGTTGAAGGGGACAAATAAGCAGGCTGGTAGAAGGGCCTGAGTGAGGGAAGATATCAGCGTCTTAAGGGCCTAACTGGCTCATACTACTTCAGTTGACTGCCCGTTCTCCTCGAGTGGGTTCAGGGAAGCAGCAGGAAACAGGAAGCTCCCTGAGAAGCTGGTGTTAATCAGTCCAGGCTCCTGGGGGTGCTAGAGAGGTACATAAGAGGCTCATCCTCCTCTCTCTCCCTGCAGCTCCTGCTGCTTTCTATTATTCCCTCTCACCTTTTCACCTGTCTGCCTGTTATGTCTCTTGCGCCCTCCTTCCTCCAGCACAGCACTCCACCATCTCTGCGCATCTAGAGAGGAGAGAATACATATGCACCAGCAGCAAACACAATTTTCTACACTCTGAGTCCTAGTGGTGCCCCCCCATCCACAATCTGGCACCTGAGGTGGCTGCCTCAGTTTGCCTCATGGTTAGGCCAGCCTTGCACGGTGGGTGAGAGTGATTGCTGGACCCAGATTAGAAGGAGGCTAGTCTGTAAAAGTAGTTTACTGGAACATCTCTGAGAGTGAGGTTTCATCTGTAATCACTTTCTTACTGTATTATGTTTAGACTAGGGTGTTTTATTTTATTTTATTTGGTAATTTACTTTGTTCTGTCTGTTATTACTTAGAATCACTTAAATCCTACTTTTTGTAGTTAATAAAATAACTTTTTACTTATTAATTAACCCAGAGTATGTATTAATACCTGTGGGGGCAAACAGCTGTGCATATCTCTCTATCAGTGTTATAGAGGGCGAACAATTTATGAATTGTAAAACAGCTTTATTTGGGGTTTGGACCCCATTGGGAGCTGGGCATCTGAGTGTTAGAGACAGGGACACTTCTTAAGCTGTTTTCAGTTATGCCTGTAGCTGTTGGGGGATGTGGTTCAGACCTGGGTCTGGGTTTGTAACAGGCTAGTGTGTCTGGCTCAAACTGGCAAGGTTCTGGAGTCTCAAGTTGGAAGGGAAAACGGGTGAGAAGTAGTCTCAGCACATCAGCTGGCATTTCCCAAAGGGTTTTCTGTGATCCAAATCCATTACAGATGTATCCCAAATATTCAACAGAGGGCTAGAAGAATTCACACTTGTCTTTGCTGACTTGTAGGCCATACTGTTCCAGTCTTTGTAGGGTAGCCTCTAAATTCTTTAGGTGATCCTCCTCATTCCTTCCAGTGACCAGGATATCATCCAGAGAGCACTGGACTCCTGACAATCCACACAAAATCTGGTTCATAGCCCTCTGGAACAAGGCAGGAGCAGAAGTTACTCCAAAGGGTAGGCGACAGTATCAATAAAGCCTTTATGCATCACAATAGTCAACAGCTCTTGGGACTTTTCATCAACACGCACCTGTAAATACGCGCTTGACTCAGATCAATCTTATTGAACTTTTGTCCCCCAGCCAGGCCTGTGAAGAGGTCATTGATGCGGGGAAGTGAGTATTGCTCTGCACACAACACTAGGTTGACAGTGAGTTTAAAATCTCCGCAAATCCAGAGGGAGCCATCTTTCTTCACTATGGGAACGATTGGAGTTGCCCACGGGCTATGGGTAACTGGTATTAGGACTCCATTTGTGACCAGGCACTCCAGGTCTGCTCAACCTTTGGCCTGAGGGCATATGGCACAGTTCTAGCTTTCAGATATTTTGGTTGACTGCCAGGTTTAATGTTCAATGTCATGGTGATTCCCTTCATACTTCCCAGATCCTCTCCAAAAACAGCAGCATGTTTCCTTAGTACAGCAGTCAGACCGGTTTCATCTTTAGTCATTTGGTGCACTTCTGCCGAGTTCAGCTGAATCTTCCTCAGCCAAGACCTACCCATTAAGGCTGGATAATTGCCTTTCACCACAAACAGTGGCAATTTAGCAGCCTGTCCATTGAGCTCCACTTTAACATCAGTAGTGCCCAACATGGGCACAGCTTCTTCTGTGTACATCTTCAGAACAGTTTTTGTTGCCTTAAGCAGAAGATGCCGTAGCTTTTCTTTATACACAGTCTCTGAGATGGAGATGGCTGCACCGATGTCCAGCTCCATGCGTACAGGTTTGCCTTCCAACAACGGGGTTACCCAGTATTCATGTGAGCCCACTGCCAAAGACAAAACGTGGAGTGGCACTTCTTCTGACAAGGTGTCACCTTGACCATCCTGGGTCTGCTCTAGGGTATGCAGATTTTCCTTTTTGGTCCACCAGACCGCAGGCCTCTTTTTCTTTTGTTTACAGGCACACTCAATGTGTCCTTTTTCACCACAGTGTCGACACACCAGGTCCTTACACCAGAATTCTGATGCATGGTGACCCGGCTTACCACATCGGTAACATTTCTGACTCCCCACAGTTTTGTGACACCTTATGCATGCTAGGGGATGCACTGATGGATTGCGCCTCCTTTGTAGCCAGTTCCCTGGAGACCACAATATCAACGGCCTTCTGTAAGGTAAGCTGAGCCTCTGTCAATAGGCCCTTCCGTATAGCTTCACTGTGCGAGCCACACAGTAACCTGTCACGTAGGGCATCATTTAACATCTCCTTAAATTCAGTGTTCTGCAGGCTTTTTCAAAGTTGCTACAAATTGTACAACTGTTTTGTCTTTTTGGTCTCTTTTGTGGAACTTATATCTTTCAGCAATTACCAGTGGTTTTGGAGAAAAATGGGACCCCAGGATTTCCACAATGCCACTGTAAGATTTGGTTTCTAGCTTAACAAGGTGTAGTAAGCTGCATAGCAGGTAGTAGGTCTTAGCCCCTACAACACTTAAGAATATTGGCACCTTCTGTTCTTCTGCTATGTCATTTGCAATAACAAAAAGCTCAAAATGCTCAGTATATACATGCCATTGCACTTTAGTCTCCTCAAAAGGTTCCAGCGGCCCCGTAAGTGTAGCCATGGTTCTAGTTTCAGTTTGCACCGTCAGTGCAAACAAGCCAGTTCTCACTCTCTTCCAACAGCAAAAAGGTTTTATTTATTTATTTTTTTAACCTTGACTTCTACCTTCTTCTGTTGCTGGGGAAGCACAGGTATCCCACTCTCCTCACCACATTGTTGTATCCTTGGGGGCAGCAGTTTTAGGAAGAAATCACTTGAGACACAGAGAGTTGTAAACCTTGAAAAGCAGCCATTTATTGCCACACACTGTACTAACCAGCAACCAGCCAAAACTGGCTGGGCTATCCCCTAATAATCTAACTCAGTTGCCATAGCAACAAGATTATATTACTATGACAACCAAATACACACTCATCAGCTTGGGTTTCCATTTCCACACTCCAGGAACAAGCAGGAAGATCAGGCCAGGATCCTGTGTGAGCCACTTCCAAGGAGAGGGAAACTGTCAGTAGATGAAAGAAGGAACTGCTTGGAATTCTCTGTGGAATGTACCTCACTCAGGAGAGCGATCCTGCCTGTGATGCTGCTCCCCAGGTGCTGCTTCCATGTTGGCTGTCTGCCTGGAGCCCTGCTTCTTGGTACTACCTGCTAGATCAGTGATTCTCAACCTGTGGCCTGTGGGCTGCACGTGACATCCTCAGGGCCGTACAGATATTATTGGATGTGGCCCACAATAATAAATAGGTTGAGAATCACTGTGCTAGATACTCTTTTTTCTCTCCATCTGCTTCTGGAACTCAGGGCAAGCGCCGGCCAGAAAATGCTATTTTACACTGAAAAATGCAAAAGAATGTTGCATTTCTTCGGGGGGGGGGGGAGGAGGGCAAAGGGATAGGGAGAGGTTCAATTTTTTGTGTGTGGAAATTTTTTATTTTAACCAAAAAGAAAACTGATTTTTTTTCCATTTTCTAGGTATTTTTTTATTTTTCATAAAAAACTGGAACATTTTAAAAGGAACAAAAATGTCCACAGAAAAGTTTTATTTCCAAAATAAGGGAATTTTTCAATGCAGTCCCCTCCTCCTATTTTGGAACATCAAGTTTTGAGCAGCAATTCCCAGGACTCACATTGAACTGTCACAGATTCCAGTCATGATCCCAACACATTTGCCCAAGGGATGCATGGAACCACTACAAATTCTTGCCATGACCCAAACTTTCCTTCCCAGGGCATACATGGAACTGCCATCACCCCAACACAACTTCCTAGAGCATGTGTGGAACTCCCATGGATTCCAGCCACGACCCAACATGTCTTCCCAGGGTACACATGGAACTGCCACATTCTCACCATGACCCCAACATGTTTTCAGCCTGTAACTGACTCCTCTGAGGACCTGATATGGCCTGGTCTTCTTTGCTGGGAAGGTCTTGCCTTGTCTGGTTCCTGTTCTCTGGGAGGATGTCGTCTCACATGCATGCATGCACGCACGCACTCACACCCCCTCCCCCTATCTCTCACTTGGCCTGTGCACTCTGCATATTGGTTGTCTCATGTCCCATTGTATTACCCAGCTAGCACTTCATCTCTGGGTCACTTGGTAAGCTAGGCTCATTCAAACATCATGCATTTTTTAATACAGTCAAATGCCAAGCCCTACCTGTAGAAACAAATAATTTAGGTCACTTTTACAAGTTAGGGGCTGGTATCGGGGAAGCCGTGACTCTGAAAAGGACTTAGGGGTCATGGTGAAACCAACTGGAAAGAGCTTCCAGTGCAATGCAGTAGCTAAAAGGGTGAACGTGATCCTTGGATGTATGAGCAGGAGAATATATGGTTGGATTAGAGGCATGGTGTTTGGTCTGTGTATGGCATTCATGACATCATTGCTGGTTACTGTGTCCACTTCTGGTCCCCACACTCCAAAAAGGATACTGTAAAATTGGAAAAAATTCAGAAAAGAGCTATGAAAATTATCTGAGGTCTGGCAAACCTGCCTTAAGAACATAAGAATGGCCATACTGGCTCAGACCAAAGGTCCATCCAGCCCAGTAGCCTGTCTACCGACAGTGGCCAATGCCAAGTGCCCCAGAGGGAGTGAACCTAACAGGTAATGATCAAGTGATCTCTCTCCTGCCATCCATCTCCACCCTCTGACAAACAGAGGCTAGGGACACCATTCCTTACTCATCCTGGCTAATAGCCATTAATGGACTTAACCTCCATGAATTTATCCAGTTCTCCTTTATAGTCCTAGCCTCCTGTTATAGTCCTAGCCTTCACAACCTCCTCAGGCAAGGAGTTCCACAGGTTGACTGTGTGCTGAGTGAAGAAGAACTTCCTTTTATTTGTTTTAAACCTGCTGCCCATTAATTTCATTTGGTGGCCCCTAGTTCTTATATTATGGAAAACAAGTAAAATAACTTTTCCTTATTCACTTTCTCCACATCACTCATGATTTTATATACCTCTATCATATCCCCCCTTAGTCTCCTCTTTTCCAAGCTGAAAAGTCCTAGCCTCTTTAATCTCTCCTCATATGGGACCCATTCCAAAACCCGAATCATTTTAGTTGCCCTTTTCTGAACCTTTTCTAATACCAGTATATCTTTTTTAAGATGAGGGAACCACATCTGTACGCAGTATTCAAGATGTGGGCGTACCATGGATTTATATAAGGGCAATAAGATATTTTCCATCTTATTCTCTATCCTTTTTTAATTATTCCTGACATCCTGTTTGCTTTTTTGACTGCCGCTGCACACTGCATGGATGTCTTCAGAGAACTATCCACAATGACTCCAAGATCTTTCTCCTGATTAGTTGTAGCTAAATTAGCCCCCATCATATTGTATGTATAGTTGGGGTTATTTTTTCCAATGTGCATTACTTTACATTTATCCACATTAAATTTCATTTGCCATTTTGTTGACCAATCACTTAGTTTTGTGAGATCTTTTTGAAGTTCTTCACAGCCTGCTTTGGTCTTAACTATCTTGAGCAGTTTAGTATCATCTGCAAACTTTGCCACCTCACTGTTTACCCCTTTCTCCAGATCATTTATGAATAAGTTGAATAGGATTGGTCCTAGGACTGACCCTTGGGGAACACCACTAGTTACCCCTCTCCATTCTGAAAATTTACCATTTATTCCTACCATTTGTTCTGTGTCTTTTAACCAGTTCTCAATCCATGAAAGGATCTTCCCTCTTATCCCATGACAACTTAATTTAAATAAGAGCCTTTGGTGGGCGACCTTGTCAAAGGCTTTCTGGAAATCTAAGTACACTATGTCCACTGGATCCCCCTTGTCCACATGTTTGTTGACCCCCTCAAAGAACTCTAATAGATTAGTAAGACATGATCTCCCTTTACAGAAACCATGTTGACTTTTGGGCAACAATTTATGTTCTTCTATGTGTCTGACAATTTTATTCTTTAGAATCATAGAATATCAGGGTTGGAAGGGACCTCAGGAGGTCATCTAGTCCAACCTCCTGCTCAAAGCAGGACCAATCCCCAGTTAAATCATCCCAGCCAGGGCTTTGTCAAGCCTGACCTTAAAAACTTCTAAGGAAGGAGATTCTACCACCTCCCTAGGTAACGCATTCCAGTGTTTCACCACCCTCCTAGTGAAAAAGTTTTTCCTAATATCCAACCTAAGCCTCCCCCACTGCAACTTGAGACCATTACTCCTTGTCCTGTCATCTTCTACCACTGAGAATAGTTTAGAACCATCCTCTTTGGAACCACCTCTCAGGTAGTTAAAAGCAGCTATCAAATCCCCCCTCATTCTTCTCTTCTGCAGACTAAACAATCCCAGTTCCCTCAGCCTCTCCTCATAAGTCATGTGTTCCAGACCCCTAATCATTTTTGTTGCCCTTCGCTGGACTCTCTCCAATTTATCCACATCCTTCTTGTAGTGTGGGGCCCAAAACTGGACACAGTACTCCAGATGAGGCCTCACCAATGTCGAATAGACGGGAACGATCACATCCCTCGATCTGCTGGCAATGCCCCTACTTATACATCCCAAAATGCCATTGGCCTTCTTGGCAACAAGGGCACACTGCTGACTCATATCCAGCTTTTCGTCCACTGTAACCCCTAGGTCCTTTTCCGCAGAACTGCTGCCTAGCCATTCGGTCCCTAGTCTGTAGCTGTGCATTGGGTTCTTCCGTCCTAAGTGCAGGACCCTGCATTTATCCTTATTGAACCTCATCAGGTTTCTTTTGGCCCAATCCTCCAATTTGTCCAGGTCCCTCTGTATCTTATCTCTGCTCTCCAACGTATCTACCACTCCTCCCAGTTTAGTATCATCCGTAAATTTGCTGAGAGTGCAATCCACACCATCCTCCAGATCATTTATGAAGATATTGAACAAAACCGGCACCAGGACCGACCCCTGGGGCACTCCACTTGACACCGGCTGCCAACTAGACATGGAGCCATTGATCACTACCCGTTGAGCCCGACAATCTAGCCAATTTTCTACCCACCTTATAGTACATTCATCCAGCCCATACTTCTTTAACTTGCTGACAAGAATACTGTGGGAGACCGTGTCAAAAGCTTTGCTAAAGTCAAGAAACAATACATCCACTGCTTTCCCTTCATCCACAGAATCAGTAATCTCATCATAGAAGGCGATTAGATTAGTCAGGCATGACCTTCCCTTGGTGAATCCATGCTGACTGTTCCTGATCACTTTCCTCTCGTGTAAGTGCTTCAGGATTGATTCCTTGAGGACCTGCTCCATGATTTTTCCGGGGACTGAGGTGAGGCTGACTGGCCTGTAGTTCCCAGGATCCTCCTTCTTCCCTTTTTTAAAGATTGGCACTACATTAGCCTTTTTCCAGTCATCTGGGACTTCCCCCGTTCGCCACGAGTTTTCAAAGATAATGGCCAATGGCTCTGCAATCACATCCGCCAATTCCTTTAGCACTCTCGGATGCAACTCGTCCGGCCCCATGGACTTGTGCACGTCCAGCTTTTCTAAATAGTCCCTAACCACCTCTTTCTCCACAGAGGGCTGGCCATCTACTCCCCATGTTGCGATGCCCAGCGCAGCAGTCTGGGAGCTGTCCTTGTTAGTGAAGACAGAGGCAAAAAAAGCATTGAGCACATTAGCTTTTTCCACATCCTCTGTCACTAGGTTGCCTCCCTCATTCAGTAAGGGGCCCACACTTTCCTTGGCTTTCTTCTTGTTGCCAACATACCTGAAGAAACCCTTCTTGTTACTCTTGACATCTCTTGCTAGCTGCAGCTCCAGGTGCGATTTGGCCCTCCTGATTTCATTCCTACATGCCCGAGCAATATTTTTATACTCTTCCCTGGTCATATGTCCAAACTTCCACTTCTTGTAAGCTTCTTTTTTATGTTTAAGATCCTCTAGGATTTCACCATTAAGCCAAGCTGGTTGCCTGCCATATTTACTATTCTTTCGACTCATCGGGATGGTTTGTCCCTGTAACCTCAACAGGGATTCCTTGAAATACAGCCAGCTCTCCTGGACTCCTTTCCCCTTCATGTTAGTCCCCCAGGGGATCTTACCCATCTGCTCCCTGAGGGAGTCAAAGTCTGCTTTCCTGAAGTCCAGGGTCCGTATCCTGCTGTTTACCTTTCTTCCCTGTGCCAGGATCCTGAACTCGACCATCTCATGGTCACTGCCTCCCAGATTCCCATCCACTTTTGCTTCCCCCACTAATTCTTCCCTGTTTGTGAGCAGGAGGTCAAGAAAAGCTCCCCCCCAGTTGGCTCATCTAGCACTTGCACCAGGAAATTGTCCCCTACACTTTCCAAAAACTTCCTGGATTGTCTATGCACCGCTGTATTGCTCTCCCAGCAAATATCAGGGTGATTGAAGTCACCCATGAGAACCAGGGCGTGCGATCTAGTAACTTCTGCGA
The DNA here is from genome assembly GCF_965152275.1 of Natator depressus. Taxonomy (NCBI): domain Eukaryota; kingdom Metazoa; phylum Chordata; order Testudines; family Cheloniidae; genus Natator; species Natator depressus. The sequence goes on along the minus strand of NC_134241.1, from coordinate 39,441,507 downwards.
GTTGCTGGAAGAAAGCCTCATCCACCTCATCCCCCTGATCTGGTGGTCTATAGCAGACTCCCACCACTACATCACTCTTGTTGCTCACACTTCTAAACTTAATCCAGAGACACTCAGGTTTTTCTGCAGTTTCGTACTGGAGCTCTGAGCAGTCATACTGCTCCCTTACATACAGTGCTACTCCCCCACCTTTTCTGCCCTGCCTGTCCTTCCTGAACAGTTTATAACCATCCATGACAGTACCCCAGTCATGTGAGTTATCCCACCAAGTCTCTGTTATTCCAAATCACGTCATAATTCCCTGACATCACCAGGACCTCCAGTTCTCCCTGCTTGTTTCCAAGGCTTTGTGCATTCGTATATAAGCATTTGAGAGAACCTGCTGATCGCCCCTCATTCTCAGTATGAGGCAGGAGCCCTCCCCTCACAGACGTTCCTGCCTGTCCTTCCTCCCGGTATCCCGCTTTCCCACTTACCTCAGGGCTTTGGTCTCCTTCCCCCGGTGAACCTAGTTTAAAGCCCTCCTTACTAGGTTAGCCAGCCTGCTCGCAAAGATGCTCTTCCCTCTCTTCGTAAGATGGAGCCCGTCTCTGCCCAGCACTCCTCCTTCATGGAACACCATCCCATGGTCAAAGAATCCAAAGCCTTCTCTCCGACACCACCTGCGTAGCCATTCGTTGACTTCCACGATTCGACGGTCCCTGCCCTGGCCTTTTCCTTCCACGGGGAGGATGGACGAGAACACCACTTGCGCCTCAAACTCCTTTATCCTTCTTCCCAGAGCCACGTAGTCCGCAGTGATCCGCTCAAGGTCATTCTTGGCAGTATCATTGGTGCCCACGTGGAGAAGCAGGAAGGGGTAGCGATCCGAGGGCTTAATGAGTCTCGGCAGTCTCTCCGTCACATCGCGAATCTTAGCCCCTGGCAAGTAGCAGACTTCTCGGTTTTCCCGGTCAGGGCGGCAGATAGATGACTCAGTCCCCCAGAGGAGAGAGTCCCCGACCACCACCACCCGCCTCCTTCTCTTGGGAGTGGTGGTCGTGGAACCCCCAACCTCAGGACATCGCATCTCATGCCTTCCAACCAACGGAGTCTCCTTCTGCTTTCTCCCCCCAGACATATCGTCTGGTCCACTCTCTGCAACGGTACCTGTGGAGAGAACATGAAAGCGGTTAGTTACCTGTGTCTGCGTTGCTGGAACCTGGACATTCCCCCTTCTTCTGGAGGTCACATGTTGCCAAGCTTCTTCACTGGCCTCTTGGCTCCGCTGTGCAACCTGCTCTAAATCTTTAGAGCTTTGCGCTTGTAGAAGCATATCCTGACGTTTGTCCAGAAAATCCTCAGATTCTCGTATGCAAGGCAGGGTCGTTATCTGTTGCTCCAGACCTTCAATCTTCTCTTCCAATATGGAGACCAGCTTGCACTTTGTACAGACAAAGTCGCTTCTGTCCTGTGGAAGAAAGACAAACATGGCACATCCAGTGCAGGTCACAACAGCTGAACCTCCCCCTTCCATATCACCTTCCTACTATGAGCTTCCTCAGAGAAGTTGACAAGATGTAAGCCTCACTGGGCTCACTCCAGGCAAACTCCCAGGCAAACTCCTGCTGTGTGCTGCTCTGCTGTCCCCCGCCGCTCAGCTGGTTCGCGAAGCTCTGGCTATTTTTAAACAGCCAGGCTTCCCTGAAACAAACAAGCAGACAGCCCCAAGGCCCGCCCCCTGCAGACTACCAGCCAATCAGACACTTGCTCAGGCTCTCACACTGCCCTCCCAGCAAACACACACACGCTCGGATACTTACTCAGCGAACAAGCACTCGAATACTCACCAATCCCAATTTACTAATGTTTCAACTAATTTGCCCGTTACTGATGTTAGACTTACCGGTCTGTAATTGCCAGGATCACCTCTAGAGCCCTTCTTAAATATTGGCGTTACATTAGCTGTCTTCCAGTCATTGGGTACAGTAGCTGATTTAAGGGACAGGTTACAAACCATAGTTAATAGTTCTGCAATTTCACATTTGAGTTCTTTCAGAACTCTTGGGTGAATGCCATCTGGTCCCGGTGACTTGTTACTGTTAAGTTTCTCAATTAATTCCAAAACCTCCTCTAGCGACACTTCAATCTGTGACAATTCCTCAGATTTGTCACCTACAAAAGATGACTCAGGTTTGGGAATCTCCCTAGCATCCTCAGACCTGAAGACTGAAGCAAAGAATTCATTTAGTTTCTCTGCCATGACTTTATCGTCTTTAAGTGCTCCTTTTGTATCTCGATTGTCCAGGGGCCCCACTGGTTGTTTAGCAGGCTTTCTGCTTCTGACATACTTAAAAAACATTTTGTTATTACCTTTTGAGCTTTTGGCTAGCTGTTCTTCAAACTCCTTTTTGGCTTTTCTTATTACATTTTTACATTTAATTTGGCAGTGTTTATGCTCCTTTCTATTTACCTCACTAGGATCTGACTTCCACTTTGTAAAAGATGCCTTTTTGTCTCTCACTGCTTCTTTTACATGGTTAAGCCACTGTGGCTCTTTTTTAGTTCTTTTACTGTGTTTTTTAATTTGGGGTATACCTTTAAGTTGAGCCTCTATTATGGTGTCTTTGAAAAGTATCCATGCAGCTTGCAGGGATTTCACTCTAGTCACTGTACCTTTTAATTTCTGTTTAACTAACCTCCTCATTTTTGCATAGTTCCCCTTTCTGAAATTAAATGCCACAGTGTTGGGCTGTTGAGGTGTTCTTCCCACCACAGGAATGTTAAATGTTATTATATTATGTGTTAAATGTGTGAGAGACTGCAGAAGCTCAATCTATTTAATTTATTGAAAAGAAAGTTAATAGGTGACTTGATCACAGTCCATATGGCCCTACATGGGGAGAAGACTTCTGAGAACAGCAGACAAAGGTATAGCGAAATCTACTGGCTTTGAAATGAAGTGAGCCAAATTTAGACTGGAAATAATAAGGCACACATTTTTCACAGTGTGGAGAGTTAACCATTTAGACAACTGCCCTAAGGACATGGTAAACTGTCTCTCTCTTGGAGTCTTTACATTTACCCCAGGTGCTTTGCTAAAAGATCTGCCTTTGCTCAGCCAAATCCCCTTGGAGCAGCAGGGGTTAATCCCAGGACCAGACACTGCTCTTAACAATAAAGCAAACTTTTCTATCAGCAGGGCAAGCCCTCAGTTGGTATCGGGGCTGGTGGGAGGGGAGAGTTCCAAGAGCAGACACCTCTGGAGGGTCACACATCTACCTCCACAGCAAAGATACAATATACCCAGCCAACAGCACCTACCTTTTCAGATCTATGCTCTCTGACCAGACTAAGAGTGTGAGCAGCCCAGCCCAGCCTGCTCTGTCCCCTTGGGGGACTTTGCTGCAGTCACAGATGCTAGGGAATGTTGGGTGCTGAGCCCTGCTCCCAGATCCCTGGAGGCCCCAGCTGGGTCCTGCTGCCCCTGGCCAGACCTCTCCACAGCAGCTCTCTCAGCTGCCCCTTCCTCTGCTTTATACTTTCCCAGCCCAACACAACTGCCACTGTTGTACCAGCACCTTTCCCATCCCTGCCCTGTGCCAGCTGATTGGCCTAGTGCCCACAGGTGACCTACTGCCAATTCTCTGTCTCTGCTTTGGAATGACACTCCCCCCTCCTAGGGGGCCAGACCAATCTCCTGATGCCACCCCACCCCCACAGTAGGAAGTGGGACACAGTGAGAAACCAGGGGCCGTGTCTGCCCATAACCAATCAGGGCACCTCTGCAGAGGAAAGGCTCTGCACAGCCTCTGTAAAACTTCCCTATCATAGCCCTTTCCACCATAGGCTAGATTAAAAATCCATTTCTCTTGCTGCATTCTGTGCCCACCATACTGGTCAGTGCGCCTCCTCTCTTCTCCCCTGTTCTGTGGTCCGGCTACACATCAGAGTTCACTTAGTTCTCACTAGGCTCTAGTCCTTGGGGTGGATCCCAGTAAGCATGTGTAAGCAGGGTCTGAATGAATGCTTCCCTGACAGCTAGCTGGGAGGGGGAAAGACTTTGGGTGTGTTTATGTAAATACAGTTTGCTCCTGCTCTGCTTACATAGTCATCAGATAGAGCAGTGTTAAAGTGATCAACTTTAGCTGGTGTTGGGGCAGGGGCAGTGAAATATGGTTACCAATGTTGTAATTATTGTAAGAATACAGGAAAGCAGGACTGTGCTTAACCTATCCCAAATAAAGGGGTTGCCCTCAGTTGAAAGAGCCTCTTTAAGCCAGGAGCTCGAATGCCAGAGCCCTGTGAAAATAAGAAGGGTGGAGATAGATATTCTAGTCATGAGGCTGCAAAACCTCACCAAGGGTTCTTCCCTAGATTAGTTTGAACTGTTCCTCCCCACTGTTCAAAGAATAGACCTAAAGAGGTTTCATTAGGAGCCTTTGTTATTTTAATTGCTCTATCAGAGCTGAAACCACTTGTGGTAAAATTGTGTTTCTGTGCTGTCTGTGATAGACCTAAAAATCACTGAGAGCTGAAATCAGTTGAGATGGGGCTTTGTTACTACCCAGCCTGCAAGGAGCTGCAAATTACTAAGAGGCTGACATGTGGAGGTCACAACAGAGAGGCAGGTGGCAGCAGAAGGTGACCGGTAGGTGGCTGGTGAGGCAGAGAGGCGCAGTGTGCGGGCAGCTGGCAGAGAGGGGCAGCGTGAGTAAGGAGCCTCTTTACCCTCCTCCACCCAGGGTGGGAGATGAACTCTGGTTCTGCACTGACCAAGGACAGCAACTGTGAGTGGGGTCCAGAGAAGGGACGGGCACGTTAAAGGGACTTTTGGGTTGCTGGACTTAAGATCCTGAGGGGAAATGGACACTGCCTAACTTACTTGGGGTTGGGTCTTTTGCTCATGGTTTATGTTTATGAACCCTGTTCATGGTGTTTTCTCAAATTAATGCGAAGTTACTTCTCTCCTTTTATTAAAATGTTTCTTTTCTATATGCGGACTCCATGGTTGCAAGTGGGGAAGTATTGCCTCTAGAGGCACCCGGGGTGATGTGTAATTTTCCCAGGTTACCGGGTGGGAGCTTGGGCCAGTTCTCTGTTGTATTGATGGAAAGGAACCCCTAGATACTGAACCCAGCCCTGATTGCTGCTGGCTCCACCTGGCAGAAGGGTTACACATTGTGGCAAGGCACCCCTTCTGCCTCGCTAGACTTAGTGCTCCCTCCTCTGGCAGGGACAGGGCCTGGGGTAAATCAGCCCCCCCCCCCACACACACACTTTGGAGTGTGTCTGTCTTCCCTCTTCAGGGTTAGTTTCTCAGAGCATTCCCCTTGGGGCAGGCCTGAGGAGTGCTCCTCTGCCAAACAAAGTGAAAAAGTCTATAAGACACCAAAACAAAAGGGGAATACCTTTCCCTGGCCCCCTCACTAGGGCAGGTGTTGTCCTGTTGCTGGCCCCAGGGTGTCAGTTCTTCCCCTAAACAGGCACCGGGTTTAGGGTGTCTCCCCTATGGGGAGGAGCACAGCCTCTCACACTAGAGAAGCCTATCTCCCTGCTGCCTCCAGCCTTGCAGCGGTTTGTCTCCCCCCAAGGAGAGAGATTAACAGGTTTCAGGCAGCCCTTAATTTGACTCAGGTGTCCCTAATTGACCTGAAGTAACCCCTTCCCAGTTTGTAGGAAAAAGGGCCTTTAGCATTCTAGGGCTAACATATCTATTTTCCCAGACCCTCCTGCAGCCGTCCAGCCTGACTCTGTCACAACATGTACCTGAAATTCTTTCCTGTGCAGAGAGCTAATGCATGAGCGAGGCAACCCTTAAATCTCCCACAAGCCCTGCTTGGACACCACGTGCTGGCCCTCTGCAGAGATGAGTGCTACTCCAGTGAAAGGAGGCGCTATCACCAAGCTGGCAATCCAGGCACTTACAGAGGGTCAGATCAGACAATATCCTCCTTCAGCCCCTTCAGCAGTTTAGAAGGGGAGTACATGGGTATTGTAGTCTCTGAACCCTCATTCCCAGGTTACACCAGGGCCTGCCTCTGAAGCTGACAGATCAGACTTATGCCAGGTCTGGGCACGTCCTGAACATTGGCAAATGCAGGGATGGAAACCAGTCTGGCTCACCTGCAGGTTACCATAGTTACAATAGACATTAGTGTTCTAAGAACGTGCTAAGTGTTCAGACTTTATGGAATTCTTGTAGGATGCTGCAAGAATTGATCGTACTTATAATGTCTGTATTCTGTTACATTGACTGTTTGCACTGTAAAGTCTGCAATTGTTCAACTCAAACAGGAGAAGAAGCATTAATTAAGGTAAAGTGCTCATCCTCCACACAAGATGGCCCACTGAAGGCAAATCACACATCATGGAGCATCAAAGGACAGAGACCTTGTTGACTGTATTCTTCATTGCCTCCAGGAAGGGGAGGCCTGTGCATGAACTCATCCGATCAGCTTGGATTCTAGGTTGTGGGGGGATAAAAATCCCTGATAGAAGAAACTGGGTCTCTTTATGTTGTTTTGACTCTGAGGGTCAAAGATTCCTAAACATAAGCAAGAGATCCCCATGCTGCTTGGCATGGGTCAGCCCAAAAAAATGCCTAGAGCTGTTTATTATAGAAGCTTCTATTACCATTTTGAATCTAAGATTGTAACTCATTTGTGTGTGTAGGTTACCTGTTTTAACGTTCTAAATGACTCATTTCTTTTCTTGGTTAATAAATCTAAGGATGGAGATTCCACCACCTCCATAGGTAACCCTCCTAGTGAAATAGTGTTTCCTAATATCCAACCTAGACCTCCCGCACTGCAACTTGAGAGCATTACTCCTTGTTCTGTCATCTGCCACCACTGAGAACAGCCTAGCTCCATCCTCTTTGGAACCCCCCTTCAGGTAGTTGAAGGCTGCTATCAATTCCCCCCTCACTCTTCTCTTCTGCAGACTAAATAAGCCCGGTTCCCTCAGCCTCTCCTCTTAAGTCATGTGCCCCAGCCCCCTAATAATTTGTTGCCCTCCACTGGACTCTCCAATTTGTCTGCATCCCTTCTGTAGCGGGGGACCAAAACTAGACACAATACTCCAGGTGTGGCCTCACCAGTGCTGAATAGAGGGGAATAATCACTGCCCTCGATCTGCTGGCAATGCTCCTACTAATACAGCACAATATGCCATTGCCCTTCTTGGCAAAAAGGGCACAATGCTGGCTCATATCCAGCTTCTCATCCACTGTAATCCCCAGGTTCTTTTCTGCAGAACTGCTGCTTAGAAAGTTGGTCCCCAGCCTGTAGCAGTGCATGGGATTCTTCCATCCTAAGTGCAGGACTCTGCACTTATCCTTGTTGAACCACATCAGATTTCTTTTGGCCCAATCCTCCAATTTGTCTACATCACTCTGGACCCTATCCCTACCCTCCAGAGTATCTACCTCTCCCCCCAGCTTCGTGTCACCCGTGAACTTGCTGAGGGTGTAATCCATCAGCACCCAGATCATGAATGAAAATGTTGAACAAACCCAGCCCCACTACCCACCCCTGGGGCACTCTGCTTGATACCGGCTGCCAACTAGACATTGAGCTGTTGATCACTACCTATTGAGCCCGACAATCTAGCCAGCTTTCTATCCACCTTATAGTCTATTCATCCAATCCATACTTTAACTTGCTGGCAAGAATACTGTGGGAGACGGTATGAAAAGCTTTGCTGAAGTCAAGATATATCACATCCACCGCTTTCCCCATATGCGCAGAGCCAGTTATCTCATCATAGAAGGCAATCAGGTTAGTCAGGCATAACTTGCCCTTGGTGAATCCATGTTGACTGTTCCTGATCACCTTCCTCTCCTCCAAGTGCCTCAAAATGGATTCCTTGAGGACCTGCTCCATGATTTTGCTGGGGACTGAAGTGAGGCTGACCAGTCTGTAGTTCCCCAGATTCTCTCTCTTACCTTTTTAAAATATGGGCACTATATTTGCCTTTTCCCAATCATCCAGGACGTCCCCCAATTGCCATGAATTTTCAAAAATAATGGCCAGTGGCTCTGCAATCACAACAGCCAACTCCCTCAGCACCCTTGGATGCATTAGATCTGGCCCCTTGGACTCATGCCCGTCCAGCTTTTCTAAATAGTCCTTAACCTGTTCTTTCACCACTTTGGGCTGCTCACCTCCTCCCCATACTGCGTTGGCCAGTGCAGCTGTCTGGGAGCTGACCTTGTCTGTGAAGACTGAGGCAAAAAAACATTGAGTACTTCAGCTTTTTCCACATCTGTCACTATGTTGCCTCCCCCATTCAGTAAGGGTCCCACACTTTCCCTGACCTTCTTCTTGTTGCTAACATACCTGTAGAAACCCTTCTTGTTACCCTCCACATCCCTTGCTAGCTGAAACTCCAAGGTGCAACAAGGTCTTGGCCTTCTTGATTACACCCCTGCATGCTCTCCCAATATTTGTATACTCCTTCCTAGTCATTTGTCCAACTTTCCACTTCTTGTAAGCTTCCTTTTTGAGTTTAGGCCCACCAAAGATTTCACTGTTAAGCCAAGCTGATCGCCTGCCATATTTGCTATTCTTTCTGCACATAGGGAGGGTTTGTTCCCGCGCCTTCAATAAGGCTTCTTTAAAATACAGCCAGCTCTCCTGGACTCCTTTCCCCCTCATATTAGCCTTCCAGGGGATCCTGTCCATCAGTTCCCTAAGGGAGTCTAAGTCTGCTTTTCTGAAGTCCGGGGTCCATATTTTGCTACTCTTTCTTTCTTTTGTCAGGATCCTGAACTCAATCATCTCATGGTGACTGCTGCCTACGTTGCCACCCACTTCTACCTCCCCTACCAATTCTTTCCTGTTTGTAAGCAGCAGGTCAAGAGGAGCACAGCCCCTAGTTGGTTCCTCCAGCACTAATGTGGACACTACACGACATGCCAATATCATCAATGTATCAAGACTACCCTTAACCAGAGCTGAATTATCTGTACTCTCCAAGGGACTAAATTTCTGCCCCATCACAGAACCTTCCATAGTAATGTGTGGAGAAACTAGAAGAATTCTTCGGCTGACTCTGCCTCAAAGAATTATTTCACAAGTGACTAAACCACCCACAATTACCACATCCCCACCAACAAGCATAAGATAAAAGAATTATCTGACTGGACCCTGAACAGCAGATGAAACCACATTCTTGATCATTCCATTGATTGCTTCAGGAAAAAAATTGACTGTGAAATCATAGAATAATAAAAGTGTAGGATTGAAGGAACATCAATAGGTCATCTAGTCCAGTCTTCTGCATTCAAGGCAGGACTAAGTAATAACTAGACCATTCCTGACAGGTGTTTATCTAACCTGCTCTTAAAAACCTCCAATGACAAAGATTCCACAACCTCCCTAGGCAATTTGTTCCAGTGCTTAACTACCCTGACAGGTAGCTTTTCCTAATGTCCAACCTAAACCATCCTTACTACAATTTAAGCCCATTGCTTCTTTTCCTATCCTCAGAGGTTAAAGAGAACATTTTTTCTCCCTCCTCCTTGTAACAACCTTTTATGTACTTGAAAACTGTTATAATGTGCCCTCTCAGTCTTCTCTTCTCCAGACTAAACCAACCCAATTTTTTCAATCTTCCCCCATAGATCATGTTTTCTAGACCTTTAATAATTTGTTGTTCTTCTATGGACTTTCACCAATTTGTCCACATCTTTCCTGAAACTTGGCACCCAAAATTGGACACACAACTCCAGCTGAGGCCTTAACCTTAACAAACATCACATCCATGACAATATCTCCACTGCTAAGAGGACAGTTTATACAGTCCTGAAATCCTACCACCAGATAGTGATCAAACCAGTAAACAAAGAGGACACCATCCTAGTCCTCAACAGTGATGACTATGTTAACAAGACCAACTAACAACTCTGACACTACTTACAATAAAGAACTCAAAAAGACCCCACTTGACAATTTACACAGGAATTTAAGGATATCATCAAATCCTTCCCAACTCCAAGAGAAACTTTACAAGTTCGTTCCACATGCACCCACAACAGGGACCATCTACATGCTTCCCAAGATACACAAACAAGGGAACCCAGGAAGACCCATTATATCTGGCCATGGCCCACATACTGAAGGAATATCAGGACTCATAGAAACAATCCTCAAACCACTCACCACGCTGAGGGCCAGCTTTTTTCAAGACACTACTGAGTTCCTCCAAAAATTCCACAACTTTAACAATCTCTCTCAGAACACCATCCTTGCCACCATGGATGTCACCTCATTATACACCAACATCCCTCACAATGGCGGCATCACTGCCTGCCTCAAATATTTCAAGATAATGGACATTCTTCCAGAGTCCTGCACTTAGGACGGAAGAATCCAATGTACCGCTACAGACTAGGGACCGAATGGCTAGGCAGCAGTTCTGCAGAGAAGGACCTAGGGGTGACAGTGAACGAGAAGCTGGATATGAGTCAGCAGTGTGCCCTTGTTGCCAAGAAGGCCAATGGCATTTTGGGGTGTATAAATAGGGGCATTGCCAGCAGATCGAGGGACGTGATCATTCCCCTCTATTCGACACTGGTGAGGCCTCATCTGGAGTACTGTGTCCAGTTTTGGGCCCCACACTACAAGAAGGATGTGGAGAAATTGGAGAGAGTCCAGCGAAGGGCAACAAAAATGATTAGGGGTTTGGAACACATGACTTATGAGGAGAGGCTGAGGGAACTGGGATTGTTTAGTCTACGGAAGAGAAGAATGAGGGGGGATTTGATAGCTGCTTTTAACTACCTGAAAGGTGGATCCAAAGAGGATGGATCTAGACTATTCTCAGTGGTAGCGGATGACAGGACAAGGAGTAATGGTCTCAAGTTGCAGTGGGTGAGATTTAGGTTGGATATTAGGAAAAACTTTTTCACTAGGAGGGTGGTGAAACACTGGAATGCGTTACCTAGGGAGGTGGTGGAATCCCCTTCCTTAGAAGTTTTTAAAGTCAGGCTTGACAAAGCCCTGGCTGGGATGATTTAGTTGGGATTGGTCCTGCTCTGGGCAGGGGGTTGGACTAGATGGCCTCCAGAGGTCCCTTCCAACTCTGTTATTCTATGATTCTATGACATGTGATGGGTTCGGTCACAGAGATCCCCTTGGAACTGTCACCTGACATGCTGGAATTACCTCTCAGCCCATTTTCCCTGTCAACTTGGGACTCCAGAACCCTGCCTTGTTGAGCCAGACATGCTAGCCTGCTGCAACACAGACCCAGGTCTGCTCCACGCCCCCAAAGCTGCAGAAACAACTTAACTGAAAACAGCTCAGCCAGTTCCCTCCCCAGCCTCCAGACTCCCAGATCCCAATGGGATCCAAACCCCAAATAAATCCGTTTTACTCTGTGTAAAGCTTAGACAGGGTAAACTCATAAATTGTCCGCCCTCTGTAACACTGATAGAGAGATATGCACTGCTGTAAGATTAATCACTTACATTCGGTTCATTAATAACAAAAAATGATTTTATTAAGTATAAAAAGTAGGATATAAGTAGTTTCAAGTAATAAGAGACAGAAAAAAGTAAGTCACCAAGCAAAATAAAGCAAAAACATGGAAGTCTAAGCCTAATACATTAAGAAACTGATTACAGATAATATCTCACCCTCAAAGATGTTCCAATAAGCTTCTTTCACAGACTAGACTTCTTCCTAGTCTGGGCCCAATCCTTTCCCCTGGTACAGTCCTTGTTAGTTCCAGCAGACATCTTAGGTGTTAACTAGGGGTTTTCACATGACTGGAAGCCTCTTTTGTCCTGTTCCACCGCCCTTTATAGCTTTGGCACAAGGTGGGGAATCTTTTGTCTCTCTGGATCCCCACCCCTCCTTCTAAATGGAAAAGTACCAGATTTAAGATGGATGTATCTTGTGACATGGTCATATGTCCTGTGAGACCCCAGCCTCCATTCTTCCTGGGCTGCCCACACGTACACAGGAAAGTTTGCAAGTAAACAGAGCTATTTACAGTTCATTGATTCTAAAGCACCCTTAATGGCTTCCACTTAATAAGTTTATATTTTATTTGCCTAACTCCAGACATAGAAATAACACATGCAAACAAATAGGATGAACACACTCAGTAGAGTATAAGCTTTGTAATGATACCTTACAAGAGACTTTTTTTCATAAAGCATATTCCAGTTACATCATATTCAACTTTATAAGCATATTTTCATAAAGCATATGGAGTGCAACGTCACAGGACAATCCTCAGATATCCACCCCAAACACATTGCCAAACTCGACCATGTCATCTGTCACCCAGAACAATTTTACATCAATAACAAACACTTTGTTCAAACCATGTGAGAAGCCATGGGTACTAGGATGGTTTCCCAATATGCCAACCTCTTCATAGGCCACCTTGAAGAAGAATTTCTGGACAAATGGACCACTAAACCAATGATATACCTGAAGTAAATTGATGATATCTTCTGGACAGATGACTTAAACTCCCCCATAGATTTCCACCACAACTTCAACGACCACCACCCCTCCATTAAACCCTCTCTAGAACATCCCCTGACTAGCATCAACTTCCTGGACACAATGATCAGCTTCAACAATGGAACCCTATAGACAATGATATACAAGAAACATATGCATTGCCACACATACCTTCACATATCCAGTAACCACCCCAAACCGAGAAATCTGTTATCTACAGCTAGGCACTCAGACATCATAGAATATACTCTGGGGAGAGAGTCTGGGATATGCACCTTGTAGTGGAAAAATTAACCAAGCGTTGTGTTTCGATCAGAACCAAGCCTGAGGCCCTCTTTATTTAACCATGTGCATACAGGGAGAGTTAGCCAGAGCTGCTCTGCCGTGAACAGAAAATACAGGAGCTTAAATAGCTGAAAACCACAAACAGCATTTTCCTTATTTGGCATATAGTGCAAGCTTCAACGGTAGCTTTCCTTATTTGGAATGTAGCAAAACAAGTTTTTACCTGTTATTGACAGGTGCTTCCTTTGTGGTTAACGGTCTTTTCTAACTTCTAGCAGTTGTGGTTACATTTTTAAGCTGAGCTGTTGCTATCTGCCTCTTAATGGAATTTTCCTCACCCTCTTCTTATGCTTCTTTACACACAGTTAGCTTGACCAAAGTTTTAGGCCTATTAGTTTAGGCCCACTAGATTTTTCTTCCACAACCTTAACACGTTTAAAACCACCTTCACCAAACAAGGACACTCCACCACAGAAGTAGATTGCATTATGGAATGGGCCACCCAAATACCCTAAAGAGAACCTGCTTCAATATGGAATAAACCCACCTCTGGCCGCACATCCCTAGTTGTCACCTATCATCCCACCCTGGAAACCCTACAGGGTATCATCGAACAATTACAACCCATACTTATTGGGAACCACATCCTGAAAGAAATCTTTCCTGAACTCCCTCTTCTGGCCTTCAAACAACCCCCCCTCCCCAACCTCACCAAGCTCATCATCAGACGCAAGCTCCAAACAGAGCAGGACACACCAATTCAAAGAGGCACCAGACCCTTCCAGAACAACAGATGCAAAACCTGTAGACATACCTCCACTGCAATGATGATCAACATCATCCACAATACACCTTTCAAGATCCATGGGTCCAAAACATGCCTATCACAACATGTGGTGTACCTCATCCAGTGCACTAAATGTCCCAGTAACAACTATGTGGTTGAAACAAAGCAATCACTATGCAGTCAAAGGAACTCTCACAGAAAAATGATAAGACAAAAACACAGTATCACCCATGGGTGTACACTTTTTACAGGCAATCACTCTATAGCTGACCTCTTCATCCTCATCCTCAAAGGAAACCAACACAACACCTTCAAAAGACAAACCTGGCAGTTTAAATTCATAACTTTGCTAGACACTGAAAATCATGGTCTGAATAGAGACACTGGATTTATGGGTTATTAAAACACCACATAACTCACCAATGCGCCCCCCACCTTTGCAATTTTCATCCACCCCACATGACTGGAGAGGTGTTAATGGGCCACTTCACCTTGAATGGTCCCTTGAAATATGTGTTAATCGCTTATGTTAAACAATCTGTTCCACCTTGTATTTAGCTGTGACAGTCGGGGTACCTTTCCCAGATCTGAAGAACAGCTCTGTGTGGCTCAAAATCTTGTTTCTCACACCAACAGAAGTTGCTCTGTAGTGAAGCCAAAGACTTACCGGTGTGGTGCCTCCTGCTGGTCATCCTGAGGATTAGCTCTTCACCAACTCCAGAGTGCCCTCTGCTGGCCAGTGCCTCCCCTGCCTCAGGCCCTGTGTCCCTCCTGGACCCCAGTGCCCCTTTACCTCAAGGTTCTGCCCCAGCAGTACCCCCACACTCTGGGTCTCCCCTCCCAGGGGAACCCCCAACCCTCTAAACCCCTCTCGCCTCAGTGGCTACTGCCAGTCATCATCTAGCCCCCTTTCACTGGGGTAGACTGCAGTCTGTAATGGCCCCTCCTCACTGGCAAGGGGGTAGGACCTGCTGCCTTTGCCTATCCCTGGGCTAAACTTCTGCAGCCCCAGTACCTCTTTGGGCCTTTAACAAGGCCTGCAGCCTGGGGGTTTACCCTTTACCCTTCCCCAGCACTGCTCCACTTCAGGTACCTTGCTCCCAGACAGCTAGCCCTTCCCACTCCAGGGCTAGAGTGAGACTCCCCCAGCTCCTGGTCCACAGCCCTCTTATCAGGTCCAGCTGGTTCCTACTTGAGCTGGCAACATTTGTGGTCAGTCACTCCCTCAGCTGCTCTCAATCCCTTTTTCCCAGCCACAGCACTCTCCAGGGCTGCTTTTATCCCCTGTTCTGAGGGAGTGGGGCAGCTGCCCCACTACATGGTCCAAGAAAAGATATTACCTCCCCTACCTTGTCTCTCTAATATCCTGGGACCAACACAGCTACAACAACACTGCATGTGACAGATATTGGAATTTCATGACAGATCCTTGAAAAACCTTATTGAATTAAGGGATCTTTTGTACTAAATGCACATGTTATGTATTATTGTGGGCCAGGTTTGTATGTAAGCTCTCTAGGAGGTTGTGATGTAAGTAGTGGAGGATCAAAGGACTGTATTGAACAATGTGCCAGACAAGCATGGACTTTTGTGAGAATATGTGAGAAGTGGATATCCTGGGAAATACCTAAAGAAAGGTTAAATGGAAATTCCTCACCTCTGGCTATGCAAAAGCCCACCTTGTGAAGCTACACCCTGAGGAGATGGTAATTGTCTACTCATGACCTGTTACATGAGGCCAAGATAAACAGCCCACGCTGTATAAAGGAAGGACTGAACTATTCATGGTTGTTCTGGTTCTGAATCTGAGACAGTTATGAACCTGTAACCATAAAGGAAACCCAGTTGTAGGTTTTGAAGGACTGACACCTCCCTGAGGCTGAGGCTGGAGTTGAGATGCCCTCTGGGAAGCCTTTCCGCATGTCTGTAGAGTTTTTTTTTATGGTTTTTAATATGTTTTCTCTGAAATGTTTTCACTTAAAGAATAAATGTGTGATAACTTGTGACTGCTAGCAATTACAACTGGTAATAGCCTTCAGAGAGAAAGCACAGGGCATATACTGACTTGTTTAGGCAGTCTGGCTTGCTTGAGATATCTCAGTGTAGGCAGGGAACTGTGCAGCCTGAAAAATCCCCGGTCAGGAGAGAGAGAGAGATGGGTCTCTGCCCAAGAGAGGTGATGGCTGAGGAGCTGGGAGCCTAGAGTTGGTGCCCTCGAAGGACCATGAGGGGGAAAATCTGGTATAGTTGCCCTGGACTGGGACAAACATGTCCTCAAAAATGCATGTAGTGTTCTCAGGGTTTTTAGCCAATAAATATCTGTTAAGCATAGTATTTATATAAGTGTTGGGAAGTTATGTTAACTAAATTTATTATACTCTGCCCACAGTTCTGTTCACCCATGTCCAGTATCCCATAATACCTTGCATTAGCTGAAGTAAACTTTGACTTAAGCAGATTGGAACACTATCAGATTCAGGACATATGAGTGTTTTACCACAAACAGGTAAGGAGTTATTCACACAGGCTAGTATTGGAATGTCCCAAAGGAAGAGGTCAAGATATTTGAATGGTCTCCCATGGTACAAACCCTAGGAGGTGGCTTCACACCCCTTGGTACCTAGAATGCATGTGTTCAGAACAAAGAGATAAGGGGTACTCTATGATTCCAGAAAAACAATGGAGAAAGCCAATCGGCTATATCTAATTTCTAATGATGCACACAGAACCTTTTTACTTGTGAACAGGATGGGTACAAAAAGGATAGCTTCAGGGGTGTAACTCGGAAACACACCTTCTGTGTAAAGTGAATTTAACAACATAACATGAGAAGGCTTCCTGGACACTGCTATAATTTCTTCCTTTACTATATTATCATTGACTTTTAGCAATAAACCTGACAGACATTGATTATCTGGTCTCTTGAATATATTTCATAATGCCCCAAAGTGTGGTCAAGCAATGAACTAAAAAAAATGCATCAACAGGATGATCTCAACGATCCTACAGAGACAGACATGCAGCTCCATGCCCAGACAGATGTGCACAATGTGGCCATTTCCTTTCACCCTGTTTGGAGCTGATAGGAAGCCACTGGGATGTGGAACTTTCATCTTGGAAGTGAATTTTTTGCACAGCTCTGGGACCCAACACAGAAGGGTATGCAGGAGGGAGGATGCTGCAGAATGAAACCCTGCAGTCAGGAGCTGCTGGCTCCTCTTCCCTACACAGGAGGAGAAAGTGGCTAGTTTTCTTCCCTCATTTCCAATGCAGGAAAAGCTGCTCCGATATTAATAAGAATCTAATTACACATTTATTGTTCCAGGAATTAATTACCTGGCAAGTAGAGTTACCTTTTACACAGCTCTTGAACTTCAGAAGGGCCTCCTTACACCAATCCCTGGATAATTTAATTAGCATATTCATGTTTTATTAGCTCTAAACCAAAAGTTGGTTTGGAATCATTTGAATTAAAATTCCAAAGTCTGCCAGCAGCCCAACCCCAAGTGCTAAGCTACAGATGGGAGAGAGCAGAGCCCTGTGCATCCCACTCACTGACGCTCCAAGCCTGCACTGTGTCCAGCCAGCTTCTCTGGCTGCACTTTATTTCAGGCAGTGCCTGGGTGTTCTGTCTGCCACTGCCTGCTCTGCCAGTCACAGAGCTGGGACGTGGGGTTGAGACAAATGTTCCATTCCTCCATCATCCACGTATTCTCTCCTATTCTCCATTCAGAGTATTTACAGTAATTGTGTTAGCCCATAACAGCCTTAGCGATACATTATAGTCGTGCCAATAGAAGACCATTGAAACCTGGGGATGGAGCAACGGAGAGGGTGATGGAAAGACAGGGAGAGGCTATGTTCATTGTTCTCCCTCAGCTGGGAGCTCACTGGGGTGGTACAGATGAAACCAAGAGGTTGAAGGGCTGAGGATACAGGGAATGGGCCTTCACCTGCCAGGGACTGCAGCAGAGGTGGTCTCATTTCTCATAGCTCAGGCACTGGCATAGAGCACAGAAAGAACCTGTGGGACCAGCAGGACCAGGCTTGTTCCCCACACTGAACATCCACCTCTTCTCAGAGGCACCCCATGGCAGTGAGTGAATGACTGCAGAAGGGAGTCTGTTTTCCTTATTCCCAAATAGCAACAGCAGGGTTCTCTTCTTTCACATCCTCTAACTTCTCCCCATCCAACTCTCGCAAAACCTTCCATCTGCCTCTTCCCCTCTGCAGTCTGGAATTCACTATGGAGGCCCACCTTTGTGACTTTGTTGTTGAGATTCGCATGTAGGGCAGGGATTACAGTTCTTTATTTTTTCACACAAAACAGGCTGTATCAACCCCAGCCATACAGCACTACTTCCTGAGTCAAGACTGGATTTTCTGTGATTTGATAAGTTGTTCGGTTTTTGAGATAAAGTATTTTAAAATGACCCATTTTGCCATTCGATTCATGAGTCTAACCTTTTTCAGATCTTCTTAGCTAATAAATAGCTTAATTTGGAGATTTGAAAAGGAACTCAATGGCAGATTTTTAACTAAATCAAAAACAAAGGCCACTGTTTAAATTTAATAATTGATATATTTGCATGATTCTTCTTAACTGCTTCAGTTTACAGGCTAGAAGCCACTGTCATCAATAGATGATGAATAAGACGAAATCTTTGAAATCTCAATAATGCCTGGAATGGAATTTAGAAGATTCAGACATTCAAAAGACATGGAATTTCAGAATATGTGCGATATGTACAACATGATCAAACCCCAATTCTGTGTCTGTCACATTGTGAGGGAAGTGTCCATCATCAGGAGAATAATGCCATAATTTAATTAACTTGTTAATAATGAGTTGAGCTACTAAGTAACAGTGACCACAATATAATTAATCTGAATATCCTTGGGAACCAAAAAGTAGCACAATGATGCTAAACATTAGACTGAGAGATTTAAATAAAATAAGGAGGCCAGTCAAAAAGGTCCAGAGTCAAAAGTAAAGAAATAAAAATCCTTGGATTTGTCCTGGTCGCTACTTAAGGAACCAAGTAGGCAAACAACCACTGTTCAGCAAACCACTTAAGCACATGCTTAACATTAACCAAATACTTACATCCCATTGATTTTAATGGGATCTACATGTATGCTTAACTGAATTGGCACCTAAGGAAACAATATTCTCAGAAGGTGTGTGTGCCTCTGAACAAAGTGGGAAGCAGGATGGCAAGGAGTGAACCAGTCTGGCTAACTGGCAACATCAGGAGGTTCTTCAAAAGATTCTTGTGGAAATGGAAATCCAGCCCTGATGAAGCCAATAAACTACAACAGAGAAGAAGGAAAACAGGAGGCTAAAATGGAATATCAAGGGCCAATAGCTACAGGCATAAAACCAAACAGCAACATATTAATGCAAATATATCAGAAGCAGGAAGCCTGTGAAAGCAGCAGCAAAGGGATCACCAGGGCTAAAGGGAGTAATTCAGGAAGATAAGGACATTGCTGAAATTTGGAATGATTTCTTGGCATCAGGCTTCACTGCAGAGGCTGCTGGAAAGATTCCCACCCAGGACGTGCTATTTTCTGATAAAAATGATGAGGTGCTACCAAGGACTGAGGGGTCAGAAGAAGAGGAGCTAGAACAAACTGATACATTAAAAAGCAGTAAGTCACTAGGCCAGACAGCACAGCCAAGAATTCTGAATGAGCTCAAGAATGAAGTGGCTAGGCTGCGAGCAATAATCAGCTACTGTGACAGAGGGCTGCAAATGTGCCTCTATAGAACAAGGGGGAGCCAGGGAATTACTGACCAGTGAGCCTTACACCTGTACCAAGTAACCTAGATGAAATGGTAATTTAAAACACAATTATAAAACATCCAGGAGATGATGCCTCAGCTTGTGTCCAGGTTACAATGCATCATACTACAATTGAGCTCAAGGTGCTCCTCAGTGGTAGCAGATGACAGAACGAGGAGTAATGGTCTCAAGTTGCAGTGGGGGAGGTTTAGGTTGGATATTAGGAAAAACTTTTTCACAAGGAGGGTGGTGAAGCACTGGAATGCGTTACCTAGGGAGGTGGTGGAATCTCCTTCCTTAAAGGTTTTTAAGGTCAGGCTTGACAAAGCCCTGGCTGGGATGATTTAGTTGGGGATTGGTCCTGCTTTGAGCAGGGGGTTGGACTAGATGACCTCCTGAGGTCCCTTCCAACCCTGATATTCTATGAAAACATAAGTTGAGCTAGTTGCATTGCTCAGGGCTGTGAAAAAATTTGGGCCCTGTGCAATGTAGATAGGTCAACTTAATCCCCATTGGGCCATGTTGATGGAAGAAATATTTTGTCATCCAAGCTACTTCCTCTTGGAGAGGTGGATTAAGTACATGAACAGAAACACCTTCCATTGACGTGGGAACCATCTACATGACTAGTGTACTTGCAGTACCATAGCTGTGCTGCTGTAGTGTAGACATACTCTAAGGCAAGGAAAGAGGCTGTGTTTGGGAGACTGGCACCACACAAACTTCCTGAGTCCTAATGTCTCTTGCACTGTATGGGCTCCCTCTCCACTCCTGCCTCAGCTCCTGGCAGGTTCTCTACCTGGGGACAGGAGTCGGCTGCTTGTGCCAGCTGCCCCAGCTTCTTTTATGCACTGGAGTCATGAGGCACATAAAGACTACAGCATATTAAAAAATCAAGAGGCTAAGAAAACAAATAGTGACTATGTTTAGGGTCAATATCAGTAAAAACTGGCCTTAGGATAAATAGGGCAGAGATGGCTCCAAGACATTTTGAAGTATGGAGGTACCTCAAGGTATTATTTGCTGCTCCTGGTTTTTTCTGTTAAATGTGTAGTTTAATATATTTCTATTTAGCTTCTTTCATGTGTGCCATAAATACCCTGGGGAGGGATGCCATAAAAATAGCTAAAGCATTTAGAGAGGCAGGGGGAGATAATATACCCTAGGTGTGTAGCATCACTACATTAACATTCCTTAGGAACCCTAATATCTGCATTCTTACTCCTTTCAATTTTAACTGTGAAGGCACAGAATGGCATTAACATAGATGTTTGCATTTAATTTCCTTTCCTTTTTTTTTAAGAAAAAGGAAAATTTCTGGTGGTTTTATTCCAATAGACATTTATAATCCCCCACTCACGAGACTTTTCTAACAGCAAACTGAGAGCAGCAACCATGGTTGCTGTCTGTCTAGGTAGAAGAAGTGTGCAGTGATATCACACTGAAGAGCAGAATTTCCTCACACTAAGCTAAAAATGATGGTTCACCCTAGGTAGAAGGCATCTGACTCTGATCACTGCACACTTCTTCTACCACAATTCTTCTTTTAAGAACCTGATTAATTTTTCATTGTTCTTAAGATTCAAGAGTTTGGGTCTGTGTTCACCTGTACAAATTGGTGAGGATTCTTATCAAGCCTTCCCCAGGAAAGGGGGTGTAGGGCTTAGGGGGATATTTTGGGGGAAGACGTCTCCAAGTGGGCTCTTTCCCTGTTCTTTATTTAAAACGCTTGGTGGTGGTAGCATACGGTTCAAGGCCAAGGCAAAGTTTGTACCTTGGGGAAGTTTTTAATCTAAGCTGGTAAGAATAAGCTTAGGGGGTCTTTCATGCAGGTCCCCACATCTGTACTCTAACGTGCAGAGTGGGGAAGGAACGTTGACAGGGTCCGATAGCGATCAGTACTGGGTCTGTGTGACAGGGTTCCCAGGATGCAACCTGGACTGGGGTACCACTGAGCCCTCTGTCCCACCAACATGGGCTTCCTCTCATGCCATGATGCTGCTGGCAAACTACAAACCTCTGGCAGATACTGCACTTACACAGACATCCACGGGCAGGGACACACCCAACTAAGTTACAGGAATGCTTCTCCCAGCCACTCATGAACCAACAATAGAGGCTCCAGCCAATTCCCTCAGCTCCTCTGCCTTGCACCTCAGAACTGTAATGTCTAGCCCTGGTCAGATGCCTGACCAGTGTCAGTCCTCCCCTTCCTCAATATGAAGAGGACACATGCTATCCTTTGAAAACTGAGCTGAGATTTCCCAAGGACTTCAACCAAAACACACCTCCCCAGTTCAAAGTCTTTGTTCTCCAGACATGTTTCCAGGTATTCAGTTGGCGGGGGGGGGGGGGCCGGGGCAGAGGAGAGAGGCCAAGTCATGATGTCACTTCCTCTCTTTCATAGCTTCTTCCAGCTTGCTGGAAAGATCTATGCTTATGATGTGGGAGTCTGCCCCCATTGGTCAAGCATTCTCCATTGTCTACGTGTGCTCTCTGAGAAGTCTTCTGGGATGGTCGTTGGGAGTGTGGATTCTCTTTAATGGGCCATTAGCAGTATCTGGCTGCTCCATTGTTGTATCTGAAAGGCTGGTTTTGGGTGTTCCCAGCCTCCCAACGTATTTCAGTAATACACACATAGCAAAACTTCATAACTTCCCATACAATGATAGCACATTGTGATGTTCCCTTCTGGTGTTATCTAGACCAGTGATCTGCTAGGCCACTCCAATCCTTGACTCTAGGAGCCAGCCTCACCCTGCTCTTCTGTGAGAACCCTCACTCCTGGGCTGTTCACGCACAGCCTCTAGCATGTAAGCTGCTCCCAGCTACTTGCAAGCGAATGACACTAGCCAATATCTCTGGTCCCAGACACAACCCTAGGAACCTCCATCTTGCAGTGTCCAGTTATGCCTGCTGGACACTGCAAGCTTATATGAGTTTGTCAATTTAACAAAGAAATTGATATGTACCAGCCTTGTTATCCCAAGGGGAACCTCTGATACACTTCAAACCAAATGCACTGCTTCAGGTAGAATAATCAAACAAATTTATTAACTATAAAGATAGTCAAAGCATAAGAAGTCAGATCTGGGCAAACGAAATAAAAGCAAAACACATTCTAAGCTGATCTTAACACTTTCAATGCCCTTACAAACTTAGATGCTTCTCACCACAGCCTGGCTGCTTGCTCTTCAGCCAGGCTCTCCCCTTGGTCAGCGCTTTAGTTGCTTGGTGTGGTGGGGTCTGTAGATGTAGGTGGGAGAGAGAGAGAGAGAGCGAGCGAGCATGGAAGACATCTCTTCCTTTTATCATGTCCTTTCCTCTCTCTTGGCTTTGTCTCCCCGGCCCTCCCTCCCCCCCCCGCCCCTCAGAGTCAGGTGAGCATTACTGAGTCTCTCCAAGCAAGGTTGAGCAATTCCCCTGGTGTGGCCTCATGCAGGTGCATCATTGCATTGTAGCTCCCTTGCTGGACAATGGCTGTTGATGGGTTGTTTGACACCCCACCTGGGCGTTGGTTACTTTCCTTGCTGTTGCCTCTGGGGAGCTAATATCTGGCTAATTCCCCCAACTTACAGCATGGCTTAGTGACAATCATACTACGGGCATCACAGACCTGTTATTGCTCAATCTTGGAAGGCTGAACGCCACTTGTCCCTCTAAGAAGTTGGACGCCGACTGCTCGGGGGTCACATAACTAGTTAGCATACCAGAGTCTTGTTCGTTATTGGAATTAACCAGACAAATTGCTCCACCAACTAAGAATGGCTATGCACCACCACCATACTACACAATTCTCATAACTTCATATGCATTAATGATATACATATATGGATAGAGAAATTACTTTCAGCAGATCATAACATTTTCCCTGATACCTTACAAGTCATGCTTTCTATTTAAGATCATGATTATATGAAAATGAGGAATATGGAGGTTACAGCATGCTCCCCCAAGGTATAGAATGTCACACACATACAATCCAACAGGATATTAATATTTAGCAGATCAAGACTTTTAAAATGATATTTCACAAGGCATACTTTGTACAAAACATATCATAATTATATGGCAGTGGTGAATATTGGGGCTCCTGAGTGCTGCTTTGAGGTTCAGAGTGACACAGTCTGTATTATTCAATGTTTTCCTTAAAGACTTGGATAATGGGGTGGAGACACCAAGCTGAGAGGGGTTGTAAGCACTTTGGAGGACAGGATTAGAATTCAAAAGGACCTGGACAAATTGGAGAATTGGTCTGTGTCAAGGTTCCTTCCCCACTCTGAACTCTAGGGTACAGATGTGGGGACCTGCATGAAAACCTCTTAAGCTTACTTTTACCAGCTTAGGTTAAAACTTCCCCAAGGTACAAACTATTTTACCCTTGGACTTCCACTGCCACCACCAAACTTTATCTGGGTTCCTGAGAAAACATAGCTTGGACACATCTTTCCCCCCAAAATCCTTCCAACCCTTGCACCCCACTTCCTGGGGAAGGTTTGGTAAAAATCCTCACCAATTTGCTTAGGTGACCACAGACCCAAATCCTTGGATCTTAGAACAATGAAAAAGTATTCAGTTTCCTTACAAGAAGACTTTTAATAGAAGTAAAAAAGAATCATCTCTGTAAAATCAGGATGGTAAATACCTTACAGGGTAATTAGATTCAAAACACAGAGAATCCCTCTAGGCAAAACCTTAAGTCACAAAAAAGACACACAGACAGGAATATTCATTCTATTCAGCACATCTATTTTCTCAGCCATTTAAAGAAATCATAATCTAACACATACCTAGCTAGATTACTTACTAAGTTCTAAGACTCCATTCCTGTTCTGTCTCCAGCAAAAGCATCACACAGACAGACACAGACCCTTTGTTTTTCTCCCTCCTCCCAGTTTTTGAAAGTATCTTGTCTCCTCATTGGTCATTTTGGTCAGGTGCCAGCAAGGTTACCTTTAGCTTCTTAACCCTTTACAGGTGAGAGGATTTTTTCCTCTGGCCAGGAGGGATTTTAAAGGGGTTTACCCTTCCCTTTATATTTATGACAGTCTGAAATCACCAAGATGAAATTTAATAAAGACAAGTGCAAAGTACTTCACTTAGGCAGGAAAAATCAAATGCACAACTACAAAATGGGCAATAACTGGCTAGGCGGTAGGACTTCTGAAAAGGATCTGGGTGTTAGAGTGGATCACATTGAATATAAGTCAGCAGTGTGATGTAGTTGTGAAAAAGATTAATATTCTGAGGGGTATTAACAGTTTCATATGTAAGACACAGGAGGTAATTGTCCCTCTCTACTAGGCACTGGAGAGGCCTCAGCTGGAGTACTGTGTCCAATTCTGGGCACCACCCTCTAGGGAAAATGTGAATAAATTGTAGAGAGTCCAGAAGAAAGAAACAAAAATGATCTGACCTGTGAGGAAAGGTTAAAAAACTGGACATGTTTAGTCTGGAGAAAAGGAGACTGGGGGGGGGGGGGATGCTTATAAGTCTTCTAATATTTTAAGGGCTGTTATAAAGAGGATGGGGATCAACTGATCTCTTTGTCCACCAAAGGTAGGAGAAGCAATGGGTTTAGTCTGCAGCAAAGGCGATTTATGTTAGATGTAAGGAAAAACTTTCTAACTCCAAGGAGAGTTAAGTTCTGGAACAGGCTTCCAAAAGAGGTTGTGGAATCCCCATCTCTGGAGGTTTTTAAAAGCAGATTGGACAAATGCTTGTCAGGAATCGTCTAAGTTTACTTGGGCCTCAGTGCAAGGGGCTGGACTTGATGACAACTTGAGGTCTCTTCCAGCCTGACATTTCTATGATTTTACCCAGTGCCCAAATAGTCTGAGCAAAACTGTACAGTCAGAGTTTATAAAGAGCTAGATATATCTCTGTAGATATAGGTAATATAGACCATAGGCACTGACTCCATGGGTGCTCCGGGGCTGGAGCACCCATGGGGAAAAATTGGTGGGTGCTGTGCACCCACTGGAAGCTCTCTGCCCTGCCCCCCCCCCCCGCCCCAGCTCACCTCCGCCTCCGACTCCTCCTCTGAGCACGCCGTGTTCCCCCCTCCCTCCCAACACTTGCCACCGTGAAACAGCTGTTTTGGTGGCAAGCGCTGGGAGGGAGGTGGGAGGAGGGGGAACACGGTGCGCTCAGGGAAGAGGCGGGGCTGGGGCAGAGATTTGGGGAAGGAGTCCAATAGGGGCAGGGAGGGGGCAGAGTTGGGGCAGGGACTTTAGGGAAAGGGCTGGAATGGGGGTGGGGCAGGGTGGAGTTGGGGTGGGGCCGGGGTTGGGGGGGATGGAGCATCCACCGGCACCGGGAAAAGTTGGCGCCTATGATATAGACCAGGGGTGGGCAAACTCTTTGGCCCGAGGGCCACATCGGGGTTGCAAAACGGTATGGAGGGCTGGATAGGGAAGGCTGTGCCTCCACAAACAGCCTGGTCCCCCTCCCACTTCCTTCCCCCGACTGCCCCCCCTCAGAACCTCCGACCCATCCAACCCCCCCCTGCTCCTTTCTCCCATGACCACCCCCTCCCAGGACCTGCCACCCCTAATCGCCCCCCTGGGATCCTTGCCCCCTATCGAACCCCCCTGCTCCCTGTCCCCTGACTGCCTTGACCCCTATCCACACCCCTGACACCTGACAGTCCCCCGGGATCCCTGACCCATCCAACCCCCCCCCATACTCCTTGTCCCCTGACCGCCCCCTCCTGGGACCCCATGACTAACTGGCCCCCAGGACCCCACCCCTTACCCAACCCCCCCCACTCCCTGTCCCCCCCATCCTGGGACTCCCCGACCCCCACATCCCATCCACACCCCACAACCCCCCCTGCTGCCTGTCTCCTGACCGGCCCCCCCAAACCTCTGCCACATCCAACCGCCCTCTGTTCCCTGACTGTCCCCCGGGACCTCTTGCCTGTCTCCTGACCGGCTCCCCCAAACCTCTGCCACATCCAACCGCCCTCTGTTCCCTGACTGTCCTTCAGGACCTCTTGCCCCTTATCCAACCCTCCCCTCCCCCTGCCCCCTTACCATGCCGCTCAGAGCTGCAGGACAGGCTTATTGGAAAGCCTGGGAGGTGGGTGGGCGCAAGCCACGCTGCCTGCGCAGCAGCATGACTGAGGGGGAAGGGCTGGGGGGCTAGCATCCCTGGCCGGGAGATTGAACTTGGTGGAAAACAATGACAAATTGTTATGCTCCCCCCTCCCTTCTTTTGGTATGATTGCCAAGTCCCCAGAATTCTGTTTTCAAAATTTCCCATTTGTCTTCACAGAACAGTTTGTGAAATTCACTTTGAGCTCAAAATGTCACAATTTCATAACTACAGCCACTGTAATGCTTATTCCATTGTACCATCTTTGCGAATCTTGGCTTGAGTGGTGAAGACAGAGTGGAAAAAAACAATGGACAGAAAGTCATACCCAGTGACGGATTAGCCACTGTGCCAATGGGACCCGTGCCCAGGAGCCCTGGCCAATTAGATCACCCAGCATCTTGACCTGCTCCGCCTTGCACTTCTGCAGGGGAGCGGGGTCCCACTACACCTTCCCGCAAGGTGCTCCAGCCAGGGAGTGGGGTCAGGGCGCAGGGGCTTGCCCCACTCTGCCTGCCCACCTGGTGTTCCTGCTGGGGAGCGGGGTCAGGGCAAGGGGGCATGGGGACATGGGGAGCATCAAGAGTACCAGGCGAGCAGAGCGGGGCAAGCCCCCATGCCCCGACCCCATTTCCCCAGCAGGAGCACTGGGGAGGGTGGGGGAGGCACTACAGGTAGAAGAGGTGGGGAAGGGCCCCCACTTGCTCTGGCCCAGGGCCCCACAAAACCCTAATTTGCCTCTGGTCACACCCATATAACAGATTATTACCACACAGAAAATGTAATTAATTGATATTTAGGGTTACTCCAGTGACTGCTTTAACTCTTGTACACTCTATATAATAAGAACATTACAATTAAAGGGTGGAAATGACCAGGTAGGGTAATGTATCAAAAGGTCTCATAATCCTTCCAGTTTGTACATTCAGCTAACAAAATACTGACATATAAAAATTCACCTTACCTATTTCACAAAGCTCCTTAACTCTGCCCCACAGAGTGCACTGATGACCTGATGAGGAGGGAGGTACACAGCTCTTGTGAGATAGCTTCTGAAATAGGATGATCACTTCTGAGCACCTCAGACTGGAAAGATATTTGACAACATGCAGGAAGTTTAGAGACGAGCAAGAGGAATGTGCAGGGGCCAGAGGGACTGATTTGAGAGGCAAGATTAGAGAAGTCATAGAATCATAGAATCATAGAATATCAGGGTTGGAAGGGACCTCAGGAGGTCATCTAGTCCAACCCCCTGCTCAAAGCAGGACCAATCCCCAATCAAATCATCCCAGCCAGGGCTTTGTCAAGCCTCACCTTAAAAACTTCCAAGGAAGGAGATTCTACCACCTCCCTAGGTAACGCATTCCAGTGTTTCACCACCCTCCTAGTGAAAAAGTTTTTCCCAATATCCAACCTAAACCTCCCCCACTGCAACTTGAGACCATTACTCCTTGTCCTGTCCTCTTCTACCACTGAGAACAGTCTAGAACCATCCTCTCTGGAACCACCCCTCAGGTAGTTGAAAGCAGCTATCAAATCCCCCCTCATTCTTCTCTTCCGTAGACTAAACATTCCCAGTTCCCTCAGCCTCTCCTCATAAGTCATGTGTTCCAGACCCCTAATCATTTTTGTTGCCCTTCGCTGGACTCTCTCCAATTTCTCCACATCCTTCTTGTAGTGTGGGGCCCAAAACTGGACACAGTACTCCAGATGAGGCCTCACCAATGTCGAATAGAGGGGAACGATCACGTCCCTCGATCTGCTCGCTATGCCCCTACTTATACATCCCAAAATGCCATTGGCCTTCTTGGCAACAAGGGCACACTGCTGACTCATATCCAGCTTCTCGTCCACTGTCACCCCTAGGTCCTTTTCCGCAGAACTGCTGCCTAGCCATTCGGTCCCTAGTCTGTAGCGGTACATTGGGTTCTTCCGTCCTAAGTGCAGGACCCTGCACTTATCCTTATTGAACCTCATCAGGTTTCTTTTGGCCCAATCCTCCAATTTGTCTAGGTCCCTCTGTATCCTATCCCTGCCCTCCAGCGTATCTACCACTCCTCCCAGTTTAGTATCATCCGCAAATTTGCTGAGAGTGCAATCCACACCATCCTCCAGATCATTTATGAAGATATTGAACAAAACCGGCCCCAGGACTGACCCCTGGGGCACTCCACTTGACACCGGCTGCCAACTAGACATGGAGCCATTGATCACTACCCGTTGAGCCCGACAATCTAGCCAACTTTCTACCCATCTTATAGTGCATTCATCCAGCCCATACTTCTTTAACTTGCTGACAAGAATACTGTGGGAGACCGTGTCAAAAGCTTTGCTAAAGTCAAGAAACAATACATCCACTGCTTTCCCTTCATCCACAGAATCAGTAATCTCATCATAGAAGGCGATTAGATTAGTCAGGCATGACCTACCCTTGGTGAATCCATGCTGACTGTTCCTGATCACTTTCCTCTCGTGTAAGTGCTTCAGGATTGATTCCTTGAGGACCTGCTCCATGATTTTTCCGGGGACTGAGGTGAGGCTGACTGGCCTGTAGTTCCCAGGATCCTCCTTCTTCCCTTTTTTAAAGATTGGCACTACATTAGCCTTTTTCCAGTCATCCGGGACTTCCCCCGTTCGCCACGAGTTTTCAAAGATAATGGCCAATGGCTCTGCAATCACATCTGCCAATTCCTTTAGCACTCTCGGATGCAACTCGTCCGGCCCCATGGACTTGTGCACGTCCAGCTTTTCTAAATAGTCCCTAACCACTTCTTTCTCCACTGAGGGCTGGCCATCTACTCCATATGTTGTGATGCCCAGCGCAGCAGTCTGGGAGCTGACCTTGTTCGTGAAGACAGAGGCAAAAAAAACATTGAGCACATTAGCTTTTTCCACATCCTCTGTCACTAGGTTGCCTCCCTCATTCAGTAAGGGGCCCACACTTTCCTTGGCTTTCTTCTTGTTGCCAACTTACCTGAAGAAACCCTTCTTGTTACTCTTGACATCTCTTGCTAGCTGCAGCTCCAGGTGCGATTTGGCCCTCCTGATTTCATTCCTACATGCCCGAGCAATATTTTTATACTCCTCCCTGGTCATATGTCCAACCTTCCACTTCTTGTAAGCTTCTTTTTTATGTTTAAGATCCGCTAGGATTTCACCGTTAAGCCAAGCTGGTCGCCTGCCATATTTACTATTCTTTCGACTCATCGGGATGGTTTGTCCCTGTAACCTCAACAGGGATTCCTTGAAATACAGCCAGCTCTCCTGGACTCCTTTCCCCTTCATGTTAGACCCCCAGGGGATCTTACCCATCTGCTCCCTGAGGGAGTTGAAGTCTGCTTTCCTGAAGTCCAGGGTCCGTATCCTGGTGCGAACCTTTCTTCCCTGCGTCAGGATCCTGAACTCAGCCAACTCATGGTCACTGCCTCCCAGATACCCATCCACTTTTGCTTCCCCCACTAATTCTTCCCGGTTTGTGAGCAGCAGGTCAAGAAAAGCTCCCCCCTAGTTGGCTTCTCTAGCACTTGCACCAGGAAATTGTCCCCTACACTTTCCAAAAACTTCCTGGATTGTCTATGCACTGCTGTATTGCTCTCCCAGCAGATATCAGGAAAATTAAAGTCACCCATGAGAACCAGGGCGTGCGATCTAGTAGCTTCTGCGAGTTGCCGGAAGAAAGCCTCATCCACCTCATCCCCCTGGTCCGGTGGTCTATAGCAGACTCCCACCACTACATCACTCTTGTTGCTCACACTTCTAAACCTAATCCATAGACACTCAGGTTTTTCTGCAGTTTCGTACCAGAGCTCTGAGCATTCATACTGCTCCCTTACATACAGTGCTACTCCCCCACCTTTTCTGCCCTGCCTGTCCTTCCTGAACAGTTTATAACCATCCATGACAGTACTCCAGTCATGTGAGTTATCCCACCAAGTCTCTGTTATTCCAATCACGTCATAATTCCTTGACATCACCAGAACCTCCAGTTCTCCCTGCTTGTTTCCAAGGCTTTGTGCATTTGTATATAAGCACTTGAGATAACCTGCTGATCACCCCTCATTCTCAGTATGAGGCAGGAGCCCTCCCCTCACAGACGTTCCTGCCTGTGTTTCCTCCCGGTATCCCTCTTTCCCACTTACCTCAGGGCTTTGGTCTCCTTCCCCCGGTGAACCTAGTTTAAAGCCCTCCTCACTAGGTTAGCCAGCCTGCTCGCAAAGATGCTCTTCCCTCTCTTCGTAAGGTGGAGGCTGTCTCTGCCCAGCACTCCTCCTTCATGGAACACCCTCCCTTGGTCAAAGAATCCAAAGCCTTCTCTCCGACACCACCTGCGTAGCCATTCATTGACTTCCACGATTCGACGGTCCCTACCCAGGCCTTTTCCTTCCATGGGGAGGATGGACGAGAACACCACTTGCACCTCAAACTCCTTTATCCTTCTTCCCAGAGCCACGTAGTCCGCAGTGATCCGCTCAAGGTCATTCTTGGCAGTATCATTGGTGCCCACGTGGAGAAGGAGGAAGGGGTAGCGATCCAAGGGCTTGATGAGTCTCGGCAGTCTCTCCGTCACATCGCGAATCTTAGCCCCTGGCAAGCAGCAGACTTCTCGGTTTTCCCGGTCAGGGCGGCAGATAGATGACTCAATCCCCCGGAGGAGAGTCAAATAAGTCCACTTCGGCTAAAGTAGAAGTGGGGACAGCATATCTGTTTCCAAGGATCTGAGTGCTGTAAGCACCAAGGAGGGAAAATAATTCTTTAGGATGGCATCAGGGGATTGAAGACAGACATAATGGGATGAACCTGAGAAAAGGAAAAGCTCTAGAGATCTGCTCTAGGAATTATTTGGGGGCAGTTCCCTGGCCTGTGTTATACAGGGGATCAGACTGGAGAATCACAGTGAACTCTCCTAGCCTTGGACGCTATGAATCTGTGCACATGTTGGTGACTAGCATCATTGAAGCCATTGATTTATATGGGGCCTTGGATCCATAGTGCTGGGTGAATGTAGCTGCCATGTGCTTTCTGCCCAGTCACATGGTGTTTCTGCTTCTTAATTGGTTGACTGAAATTTTTAAATAGGAGAATAACAAGAATAGCAAATTACAAGTAATGAGCAGTGAATAGCGAGACATGAAGGGCCTATAGCGAATAGGGCACATTTCCAAGCAAACAATCCTTGATGCTAGAATCCATGAAGATTTGAGATTTGTGAAGATTTCCATGAATACTTATAGATAATGAGTAATGGGGGGCCCATGAGTCCCAGAAAACTGACCAGGCAGCTCAGACTCAAATGTATTCATGAACCAGATTTCTCACTGTGACACTGCACTCCATATTCTTCACAGTGATATTATGATATGGTTGTAGCATAATTATGATATATTTTATGCAAGATGGGTTATGTGAGATGTCACTGAAAAGATTATGATTTGATTAATATGATTATCCTATTTGTATGTATGTATCATTTTTGTATCTGAAGTTTCATAGATTCATAGATTCATAGATACTAAGGTCAGAAGGGACCATTATGATCATCTAGTCTGACCTCCTGCACAATGCAGGCTACAGAATTTCACCCACCCACTCCTGCGAAAAACCTCTCACCTATGTCTGAGCTATTGAAGTTATAAATACTGACTATGTATCTGTACTTCAAATGTAGTTACACCTGGGTAATGCCCACTAGACAAGATGCTTTCAGTCTCAATAGCTGGTTGTAAAAGGATCTATTCAGGGTAATGGGCCATTAAAAATAATAGGCCTTAGGAGAGGCTTATCTCCCATCTGGTGAGCCTTCCTGAGAATGCTACAGACAGCCTGTGAGTGATGGCTGCTATGACTACAAGGACATGTGACCAGGCCACATGATGCTGGACTCCATCTTGGGATGTCAGTATTTTTCCACAAACTGCTCTGGGAACCAAGCTTTGGGAACAAGAGGTTCCCACCATATGCAAAAGCTATACAAGTCAGGTAGTAACATCATCTGGGGTTCTTCACTCCCCACACAAGAAGACTCCTGGAAACACGTGAGGAGCAAAGACTGAACTGGGGGAAGGGCTGGGCCCAGGCTAAAGGGATTTCTAGCCTGTGTATGAAACACCTGGGGATGCCAAGCTGTAAAGCAAGTGCAGCTTGTCCCTTAAGAATCTGAAGCCTGCTTGTATCATCTCTTAGGGTGAGAATCTGCTAATTCATATCCAATCTATCTAGTATATTAAACTTAGTTTGAGTTTTTTGTTTATTTGCTAGGCAATCTGCTTTGATCTGTTTGCTATCCCTCATAATCACTTAAAATCTATCTTTTGTAGTTAATAAACTTGTTTTTTGTTTAATCTAAACCAGTGAGCTTTGACTGGAGTGCTTCGGGAAAATCTCTGCTTGATTACCACAAGTGTGCATGGTCCTCTTCACATTGTGGGAGATGCAGACTGGGTATTATATATACTGGCCAGATTTGACCAGGGCAGGATGGTACTGCTGTGGGGTCCCAGGCTGGGAAGCTGGTGGTTAGGGAGCCTGCTTGTAACTGCAGTTGGGTGTGGGACCTGTATGAATGCTGGTGAAAGTGCAGGCTGGAGGGCTTTGCAGCTTGTCACAGAAGAACAGTGTGAGAGAGAGACCAGGCTGGTGGGTCAGGGTGCTCAGTGGTACCTCATTTCCAAGTGGCACCCCGGGGGGAACTCATCACACTCACCATTCAGCAAAGTCTATACTCAGAGGGGAGTAGCAAGTGGCCCATACAAAGGCCACGCTAACCTGTGCTAGGCCCTGTGGGATTGCAGGGCCTGTGTGTTGGGGAAGGGCTGAACACACCAGAGTAAAATATAGAGGGTTGGGATGGGTGATGGATGTGTGGGGGAAGGGGCTCTCCCTTGTGTGACAACTGGGGGTTAGGGATGGGGCTGTAGCTTCTGGACATACAATTTAAAGGTGTCAGTGGAATTTGTTTTCATTTTCCATTCTGCCTGTAGATTCAAAAATTTGCAATAAATCACAGAAATTAAATTTTAAGATCAATATGGAAGGATAATGAATCTGAAATGTGTGATTTTTTTTAATTTTTATTGTAAAATTACATTCTTTCAAATGCTTAGATTCGGGGAACACTATCTCATAAGTGAAGTACACAAAAAACCACAATCAAAATGACCTATACAAAACATAAAGACGAGTTAATAGGATTGCTGTGAATTCTAAAGGGAGTGGGTGTCAAACAGCACAAGTGGGCTTGAAATGGGCCATTTATAATCTCCAATTCCATTAACAAATTTTAATATAGTCTTTGAGGGTAGGAAGCAGTCGTTAATAAAACTTTAAATTAAAGTGTGCTAACTGTCGGATTAGATCATTAAAATTGCAGGGTATTGGCGACTGACTGGCTCTGCAGCAGAGACAGCATCTCTAAACCGACAGTTTTGCACCAATGAAATAATTCCAAAGCAAATAGAAAAGGGAATAAAACAATTTTATATGTGTGAATTGTGATTCTATATCCTGTGTAATGAAGAGAGAAATGTAATCATATTTCATCAGCCCTGGGTTCAATCAGTGTGTTTGCAGGGCCATGAGACAAAACACGGAGGCAGGAGGACACCTAGGGTGGGTTGGCAGCAGGCCATGCAGACTGACTGACAGGCACAATGCTTGTACTCTGGGGCAGGAGATCTGCCAGAGGCCCCAAATGATTCTAAGCTGGGGATGCACTTTCCTGCCTTGGCCTGGAGAGCAGACCTGGGGTTTGGAGTGCTCAGGGAAAGGCGGTCACCCAGAGCCAGGAACACAACCTGCCCTTCCTGAGCCCACTCCAATGCTCTATCCACTAGATAGATAGGCCACAAATGTGCTGAGCTGAGCTGTGGCCACTGCAAGCTGCACCGCTAGTGCAAATCAGCTCTGGGGTCACAATCACCATCCCAAGGAGGAACACTTGTGCAGTGCATCTTTGCTGGGTGGTTTAGAGCTACTGCATTAGCTTGTACATCAGTCCCCTGCTACTGGCACAGGGGCATAGCCATGGCTAGCAGTGAATGTAGTGGGGCTGGAAGGGGACTGTAATGTGAGGCTGGGGGCTCTGGACAAGGCACCCATGACAGACCTATACAATCAACTAACAGAAACGTTAGACACCCAAGAAGACCCCAGCCCCCCAAGCTGTCTCCTTGGGCGTTTCCTGAAAAATGTGTTGGTCACACCACTGAGGGTGGGTTGGCACAGCAGTCAGGAGGTGAAATTGCAACATGTGTAGACAGACCTGCACTAGCTTAGATCAAAGGTCAGCTGTGGTAGTACAGGCTGTGGGCACTGGACAACATACCCAAGGTCCTGATTCACTGCTCTAGTGTCTCAAGCTAGCTTTGATCTAAGCTTGCTCAGGTAAAATCAACATGTGCTGCAATCATGCCTCTCAACTGGAGCACAGACAAATCCAGAATGTCACAACCTGGGTAGTAGTGGAGCAGGGCCAAAGGGTGAGGGGGAGAGCAGTGCCCCACTTACTGCCTCTCAAAAAACAAGAGCTTTTTCATTATCATAATAGCCCTACAGAATGGGAGGTTTTCAATCAAGTTAGCTTAACTGGATGGAAACTCCACATTGCCACTTGTGAACACCGATAATACCTTTACGTTCATCTGAGCTGGTCAAGTTGTAGCCTAGGCGATCTGAACTTGTCCAGTTTGCTGAGAGTGTGATAATCAGACATGTTGACACGAGAATGGTTTGATAACTGGGGATTGGCTTCTAATAATGACGGCTGGAAGTCCTGTCACATTGGCAAGAAGCAATTCACAGCCTGGGACTTGAAGAAGATGCTCACTAATTTCTTCCTTTACTCACAATATTCCACCATCCTCTTTGTTATCCCATAGTACCTCCTTGGCTTTGTAAATACTTCTGATGCAAAAATGTCAGCAACCTTCAGGAGGGAGACTTGTTCAGGCTAGCCTGGGCCCAGAGCGGGGGGCCTCCCTCGACACTCATGGTCTTCCACCCTCCTGAGTTACCTGGTGGCCTAGAGCAGGGGGGCTTCCTCGACACTCGTGGTTTTCCACCCCCTCGAGTTACCTAGTGCCATGCCCAGTGTCACCGATTATTCCTCTCCTGAGAGTGTCCGACAAGATGGGCACGGCTGCGGGGTGGACAGTTTGGGGGGGGGAGACGTACACCCACGCGTGATAGGACCCCTCCTAGGTGACAGTGATGATGGTATCCGCAGCGGCAATGGCTGGGGCTGGGGTCTCTCTCTCTTCCCCTCAATCAAAGGGTCAGACGGAGGGAACCGGATGGGGTCACCGAGCAGAGAACTTCGGACAGCGCCCACCGCTCCTTGAAGGCGTCAAGGGAGTCGGTGGACGCCGCCCAGAAGAACTCCGCCCGGATACGTGAATGTACTGAGGATCGGAAAACGGCCCTACAGTCACAGGACGCTTCATTGGCCAACCTCCTCTCTCTGGTTTTATAGATGGCTGTTTTAGCTAGGGCTAGGAGGAGGTTAACCAGGAGATCCTGCGACTTTGTGGGGCCACAGATGGGGAGTGTGTAAATGAAAAGGTGAGGGGAAAAGTGCAGCCAAAAGCGTAATAGAATATTCGTGAGGAGCCGGAAAAGGGGCTGCAGCCTGGCACACTCTAAATATACGTGTGCTAGGGTTTTCCTCACATTACAAAAAGGGCAAGTATCCGGGATGGGGGTGAACCGCTTCAAAAACATGCCCGTGCTCACAGCTCTGTGAAGGAGTCGCCAACTAATGTCCCCGATGGGCCTCGGGACCAAGGTGGAATACAGGCTGGCCCACCGGGGCTGCTCACCCTCCAAAGGTGGCAGGGGGTCCCACCACTTTGTATCAGGGCGGGACACCAGGGTGAGGGCATGAAGGGTGTGAAGCATGAGTGTGTATAGATGTTTCCTTGGTGCTGTTTGGAAGCTGACCGGCTGCAGTTCATGCAGCCGGCTCGCAGTGAAAGGATGAGGGGTTTGTTGGAATCTACGGGGTAGGGGCCCAATTGAAAGATACGGCGGGCCTGGGGTAGAGGGTGGGTGGGGTGCGCCCTCGCGCAGGGCTCAGCTGAGATAAGCCCGAGCAGCGGGAGTCAAAATGGCCTTCACCTCCTGAAGTATGCGCCGGTGGGTACGAGGTCTGGAGAGCCCCATGCGCCGAGTGAGCGTCAGGGGATCCAGCCAGTCTCCTTGGTCGTAGTCCAGGAGGTCTCCGACTCTCGTGACTTCCGCCAGAACCAAACTCTGGCGCACTGAGCGAGACTCCGCCGCCTGCACACGGAGCTGGGGGTTGTGTAGCAGGGGCTCTGCGAGAAGATCTGCTCCCATGGTGGCCGCCACGGACCTGGTCATTGAAAACAGTTTCCAGGTCCGGAGGAGGTCCTGGTAGAAGACCGGCAGCCCGGAGAGGTCTCGCGGAAAACCTCTCGGACAGAGATAAAAGAGCTGCCAGTCGTATCGGAGCCCTTGGAAGTGGCGCAGGAAGGCGTGCGCCAATATGCTCCACGTCGAACTACCTGCACTATAAATGAGCCTCTGCAGGGCCTGGAAGCGGAAGACACGGACCTGCGTGTGCAGACACTTCAGGCCCTGCCTCCTTCCTTCAGGGGTAGATGAAGAACCCCAACAGGGGTTCCTGACCAAAAGAACTCTAGAATCGATGTCCGGAGGTTGGTCAGGAAACCCGGGGCCGGGACCAGGGTGTTGAGCCGGTACCAGAGCGTGGACAGGATTAGTTGGTTAAGCACCAGTGCTCTCCCTCGGAGGGAGAGACATTGGAGTAGCCTCGTCCATTTCCGGAGCCGCTCTATCACCCCGCCTTCTAAATTTTGCCAGTTCTCCAGTGGAGAACGGTGCGTGGCAGAAAGGTAAATGCCTAGGTAGAGCAGTGGACCCGCGCTCCACCGGATGGTCTGAAGCGCGGGTGGGAGGGAGCTCACCTGCCGCCAGTCCCCCACCGCCAAGCCAGAGCTCTTGACCTAGTTGACTCGGGCGGAGGAGGCTGCTGAATAGATGGCCTGGCAAGCCTCCACCCGCACCAAGTCGCCCGGGTCCTGGACCACAAGGAGCACGTCATCAGCGTATGCCGACAGGACCAGCCGCAGCTCTGGCTCCCGCAGCACCAACCCCATCAACCTCCTGCGGAGGAGACAGAGGAAGGGCTCGATTGCCAGAGCATACAGCTGGCCCGAGAGGGGGCACCCCTGCCGTACTCCTCGCCCGAAGCTGACCGGTTCGGTCAGGGTCCAGTTGAGCCTAACCAGACACTTCGCGGAAGCGTACAGCACCCGGAGAAAACTCACAAACTGAGGTCTGAATCCAAATGCCTGCAGAGTGCCCAGGAGGTACCCATGGTCCACTCTATCGAACGCCTTCTCCTGATCAAGAGACAGGAGGGCGAACGACAGACCGTCTCTACCCCGAGTTCCAAAAGATCTCGGACGAGAAATAGGTTGTCAAAAATGCTGCGACCTGGGACAGTATAGGTCTGGTCTGGGTGGATCACTTCCACCATCACAGACCCTAGCCGCAGCGAGATTGCTTTCGCTACGATTTTGTAGTCCGTGCTAAGGAGCGAGACGGGACGCCAGTTTCGTAAATCGCGGCGGTCCCCCTTCTTCGGCAACAAGGCGAGCACTGCTTGCCTGCACGAAAGAGGGAGGACCCCGCCCTGCAAAGACTCAGCCCAGACAGTGGCTAGGTCTGGGCCAAGGATGTCCCAGAACGCGCGGTAGAACTCCACGGTCAGCCCGTCCATGCACGGAGATTTATTGGTGGGCATGCGACGGAGGGCTTCCAAGAACTCGGCCAGGGTGAGAGGCAGCTCTAGTCGGTCTCGGTCGCCCACGCTGACCGTGGGGAGTTCCTCCCAGAGCACCCTGCAAGGGCCAGGATCGGTCAGATCCGGGGAGAAAAGGCTTGTGTAGAAGTCACGGGCCCTCCCACACATCTCCACCGGATCCGTGAGGGGAGTGCCGTCTTCTGCTAGAAGGCAGGTGACGTGTTTCTTGGCCCTCCTCATTTTCTCCAGGGCGTAGAAGAAACGGGAGCCGCGATCCATCTCCCGAAGGAGGCGGATGCGGGATCGAACAAAGGCACCTCGGGCCCGAAGCTCCTCCCGCTTCTCCCGGCACGCTCCGCAGAGGAACGGGTCCTCGGTGCTGGCGGCCAGACACCTCTCCATCTCTAAGACCTCCCGTTCCAACTGCTCTATTGCTGCATTTCTCCGTCAGCTGGTGCCCCGGGTGTAGTCACGGCAGAAGAGCTTGGCGCGCACCTTCCCTAGATCCCACCATTGCCGCACCGAGGGAAAGGCACACCGCTGCTCTCGCCAGGCCAGCCAAAACTCCCGGAAGGACGTCACGAAGCCCTCATCCTCCAACAGGCTATTGTTAAAGTGCCAATAGGCCGGCCCCGGCCTCTCTGCACAGAGGGAGGCTGTTATGGTGGCTAGATGATGGTCGGAAAATGGGGCCGGCCGAATGTTGGAGGAGTGGGCCTGTGAAAGATGGAAACGGGATAAATAAATACGGTCCAACCGAGAGTGGTGTGACCGACGGGCCTCCACCCGGACAAAGGTGAATGTGGAAGTGTCAACTGGGTGGTGGTCACACCAGACGTCTACTAGGGAGTGATGTTCGACTATTTCTCGGAGAATGTTCACAGCGGCCGGGCTCAGCTCGGCCCCTGAGCAGTCCTGTGCCTCGAGGGTGGTGTTAAAGTCCCCTCCCAGGACTAAGCACTCGTGAGAATCTAGGGTGCTGAGGAAGTCGGACACCCGCTGATAGAATTGCGGCCGCTTTGGGCTCGTTGCCGGGCCATAGATGTTGACGAGGTTGACCACGAGCCCCTCCATACGGACTCGGAGATGCAGCAGGTGGCCTGGCATGGCCTCAGTGACCCCTAGCACCTCGGGCCATAGGTTGGGGGAGAACAGGGTCGCCACTCCAGCTTGTCGAATCGTGAAGTGGCTGAAGTAGACCCTGTCCCCCCACTCCAGCCACCAGCTGTCCTCGGCGGTCGGATCCATATGGGTCTCCTGCAGGAAAACCACAGAGTACCCCCCTTCCCGAAGGTAAGAGAGCACCTGGGACCTGTGGAGAGCCATCCTACAGCCTCTGGTGTTCAAAGTTGCAATAATGAGGGGTGTCATGTGGAGGGCTGGGGGGTGGGGGTTCCCTGTTGGCGGGGGTGTTCGCAGCCCCCGGCGGGTCGCGCAACAATCCATGACCCATCCCGTAAGTGAGTAAATCGTTACGGAAGCTGTGGGCCCGCCCGTAGGCTGCGGCACCGTGCCTTCCTTTCCCTTTACCCTCCTTTATAAGGGCCCTTGTGGCCTGGAGGATTTGATCAAAGTCCCCCCATAGCTGGAGAGCTAGCTGTACCCTGTTGCGGGAGCCACGGATGTCTTCTAAAAACTGTCGCAACGCTTTTCGCAGCTCATGGGGGGGTAGGGTTGCGATTTCCAGGTTATTTCCTGGTGGGGCTCTTGGTGCAGCCTCGTGGTCCGCTGAGGCGAGCAGGCAGGGTGCAGACCACCGACGGGGCATCTGACAGGCTAAAGTTATTAGGTCCGTCTCAAGCCTTGGGGTAGAAGAGGATGGCGGAGGGAAAATTGCAGCTCCTAATGGGTCGCGGCAGGAAAATGCAAAGAGTGCTCCTTGGGGGGGATCCGCAAAAAATGGGAACGAAATAACCCCAGGGGCGGCAATAGCATTGCAGGAGGAGGTGGATTGGGCAGGGACAGGGGTGGGGGTGGGGGCGGGGGCAGAGGCGAGGCTCTGGGCTTCGGGAGGCAAGCAGCTGAGAGGTGGTGCCTCCCGAAGAGATTCGAGGGTTAAGGGGGTGGGGAGGGGGCTCCCAGTGATGCTAGGCGCAGGCTCTATGGTGGATTTGGCAGCCATGGCTTCAGGTGGTGGACCACCTTCTGCAGGGTGCTTGCCCGGGAAGGCGATTGGGGGAGGGAGCATGGGGAAAGGGGGACTGGGGTAAGGTTGCCCAGCTCGAGGCCAGCCGGCAGTAGGTCATTCTGTCCCTGGGTGACCGGGGTCAAAACTCGGGCCTTGATCTTCTCATACCTGGAGGAAAGGTCGTCTTCTGCCACCCCGGGGGACTCCCCTCTGGCGCCCGCTACGACGGTCACTTCAGGGTTCGCGGGGGGTTCGGGTGATATTCGGGCAGAAGGGGCTTCCTCAGGGGTCTCGGAGGGGAGGGTCTCCCGTGGAGGGGAGATTCTACCTTCCAGTGCTATTTTGTCTTCCCCTCCTGACACCGGCGGATGGATCTCTCTCGTGGGCATAGCGGAAGGCTCAGTGTCAGTGCCTCCCTTCCTCGTCTTCCGGGGGGCCTCCGCATCTGATGGGTGCAGCGGAGCTCAGGCCTTCCGCTTGCCTCGCTTTCCCTGGACTAGGGTCCAGCCCTCCATAGCATCGTCCGGGGGCTGGTTAGCAGGGGTCGTGTTGGGGGGCAGAGTCAGTGGTTCAGGGGCTCGGGGGGGGGGTAACGGTGAGGCAACTTGAGGGGGGGGCGGTTCTCCTTGGGGCGGGCCCTGTCCTATACACGGTAATATCTTTGCTGCACCCTCCTCCATAGGCTCTGCTGGATTGTTAACAGCAAGGGCGAGGCTCCCTCGCTCGTCTGGACATTGTAGGGGAGGTGTCTCTTGGGCCCGGGCAGGAGCAGCGGTGGATCGAGCAGGAGGAGAGGTGGTTTCAGATCTCGGGCGGCCAGGGGCGTCGGCAATGACGGAGCCGATGTCCTGCCGGGTCTCGGGGGTCTCGGGTGTCCCTCCCCACCGGGCCAAGGGGCAGTCTCTTCGGACATGCCCCGCTGATCAGCAGAGGTAGCACCGGGCCTCTCCCGTGGAGTAAAAGACCCGATAGCGGGCTCCCTGGTAGGGGACTAGGAAAGACCCCTCGAGCGCCTCTCCATCACACGCCGCTGGCGGCGGTAAAAGCTGCACTTGCCGGCGGAACGAAAGGATGTGACGGAGGGTGGGGTCCTTACAGCCCAACGGGAGAGGGCTGATGATGGAAACGGGTTTCCCCAGGGTGGAGAGAGCGGGTAACAGGGCGGCATTGGGTAGAAAAGGAGGGATGGAGGTCAGGACTAGGCGGACACCCAGGTCTTCTAGCGGCTCCAGGGGGACAAACACCCCCACCACCACCAGGCCCTTCTCCACCGCCTCCTGGGCGGCAGACTCTGACGCTAAGAAAAAGATGACCTTCCCGTACATTTTGGAGGCTGCCACAATAGCCGTGGTTCCTACCACCCTCGCCAACGCCTGCACGTATGTCTCCATGTGGGGCGAGGCGGGCACCAGGAGGCAACGGGCGCCATGCTTCCTGGTCATGGTGGGAAAGGGGCCCCGGCCACTATTGATGGTAGCGGAGGCGGTGCGTGGGCGAGATAACGAGATGGCAGGCGGGGCAGGACTGCCACCACCTGGGCATACGCCCTGGGGGCCGGGGGAGGGACGCTCACAGAGCTGGTGGAGGGAACAGCGGGGAGGGACGCCATGGTCGATGACGAGGCCACAGCAGTGGGGGCAGCCTCTGCCATGGAGAGCTTGGTGTTTGAAGCGGGGCCCTTCCCCTTCTTCGCACCCTGGCCTTTCCGGCTAACCGGGGGGGCTTTCCTAGAATCTGGGGGGTGGGGTGGGCGTAGCAGTGGCAATAGTCGCCCCAGTGCCTCCGGCTGCTGATGCCCCAGCGGGGGCGGTGCAGGTGTTTTGGCAGCAGTGGTTGGGGGGGAGGCTTTGGGCTTGGGCAGGGGGGTAGGTGGGGGAGGGGCAACTGAGGTTGTTAGAGGGGCCTAGCCCCTCTCATTCCCTGCCATCGTGAGCAGGGAGAGACGGGGAGACACCAGAAGGAGGAGCGGGGAGGGGGAAGCAGATTAACCACTTCTCCCTGTTAGGCTGCAGGCGGGGCGGGGGCAAATGGATCGGACTGGACAGGGGGAGGAAACAAGAGTTGGGGTCAGGTAGTAGGGGCAAACTGTGGGGTAGACAGTCCGGGGGGGGGACGTGAACCCACGCGCGTTTGTCCAAAGAGTCTCGTTTGGTTGGCTGTTGTTTCTGGTCTGGAAGGTGGAATCAGGGCGCGCAGCTGAATCCAGAGGCAGATGGCAAGTTGCCAGCAGGGACGGATGGCGGGGGGGCCGTGACGGTTGTAGCAGTGTTGTGGGGGGCACCGATGGATTGGGGGGCAGCTCCGTGCCACACCACCTGTGCCCCTACAAACGCAGTCAAGACACAGTCAAACCTCCCCCCACACGAGAGTACAGTTCAAAAGTTACTCGGTCTTACAGCCCCCTCCACAATGGTTCGTAGCTTCCCTGGGCGATTTCTCTGTCGGCTGTCTTCTCTCCCGGGCTTTGTGGAGCATTCCAGAAATGCCAAACAGATAAGAGAAGTTCCTCTTGGCCAGTACGGGTCCAAACAAACAGCAAACGGTTGGGTCTGGGGGCTTCCACTCCCCTCCTCCGGGGAGCGGGTCGGCAGTCCCTCCCCCCAGGGGTTTCAGCTGGAGCAGCGTCCGAGGGCAGGCGTGGGGGGACTGGCAGCTAGCTGGCAGCCGACCAGCACTTGAACGGCAGCAGAAAAACAGCAAAAAAAAACAAAAATGAAGGAAAAGCGTCTGGCTCGGTCGGGGGGGGGGGAAGCTGAAGCAGGGGCAAAAAGTAAGAAAAGCCCAGGCCAGGGGGCTATAGGAGAGTAATAGAAGGCAGATATATAAGCCCCAGGCTAAGCAGGTCCCTTTTCCCTGGGTAAGGGAGCAGGGAAGGTTCAGGAACCTTCTGGAGACAATTAAGACAGGCTGATTAGAACACCTGCAGCCAATCAAGAAGCTGCTAGAATCAATTAAGGCAGGCTAATCAGGGCACCTGGGTTTTAAAAGGGAGCTAACTTAAGTTTGTGTTGTGTGTGTGAGGAGCTGGGAGCAAAAGGCACTAGGAGCTGAGAGTGAGAACGCGGACTGTTGGAAGACTGAGGTGTACAAGCATTATCAGACACCAGGAGGAAGGTCCTACGGTGAGGATAAAGAAGGTGTTAGGAGGAGGCCATGGGGAAGTAGCCCGGGGAGTTGTAGCTGTCGCACAGCTGTTCCAGGAGGCACACTAGATAGCTGCATTCCACAGTGCCCTGGGCTGGCACCCGGAGTAGAGGGCCAGCCCGGGTTCCCCCCAAATCCTCCCAACTCCTGGCCAGACACAGGAGGAGTCAACCTGGACTGTGAATTCAGAAAAACAGCCAAGCTGAGGACTGCAGTGATGCTCCAAGGCTAGCAAATCCGCCAAACTTCAGAGGCAAAGATTGTAACTTGCTAACTTTAAGCTGTAGTCACTAGAAAGCCTGGTTTGTTTGGTTTGTAACCAGACCTGTCCCTTTTTCTCTTGCTTAGGATCACTTTAAGGCTCTGCTCTTTGATAATAAATTTATTCTTGTTCTATTTCAAAATTGTCTGAGTGCTGGGGGTTGAAGTGTGAGTCTTCAGCTCACCTGCCAGGTTGATGTGTGCCCTGTCTCTATGTAGGCAGTGAACCTACTCATTTCTGTAAGTGTCCAGAGAGAGGAACTGGACACTGCAGGGTGATATCTTGGGGAACTCAGGAGCTGGGGTTCACTGCCTTGTTCATAGTAGGGCAAGGCTTAGACTGACAGAGTGCTGCAGAGTTTGCTG
The DNA here is from genome assembly GCF_965152275.1 of Natator depressus. NCBI lineage: Eukaryota > Metazoa > Chordata > Testudines > Cheloniidae > Natator > Natator depressus. The sequence continues at coordinate 39,397,403 of NC_134241.1, read as the reverse complement.
GCAAGGTGACAGTCTGGCATGGCTGGGAGCTGACACAGCTTAGCTGCAGCAAACTCTCCCTTGCTGAGGCAGAGGGGTAACACTGGGGTTCACAGTTCTGGGTCTCCTGAGGTTGAGACCAGGGCTGATGGCCGAGCTAGCTGCTTGGCTTCATCAGAGAATAGAATCTCAGAACACAGCCCTTCAAAGGCATTTGATTTCTGGAAAGCAAATCAAGGTCCACTCTCCCTATCATTATTCTTTTCCCCATTCTATGCTGTAATTTGCTGTTTGTTGTTGCCAGCAGGGTGTTGCAGTATGACTCTCAGTTCAGCCACACATGTGTAAGTATTATGGCCAGAAGCTCCAGAGGAAAAGAGCTCTCTACTTCCTCTGTAAGTGAAAAGGAAAAAGTGCTGCCATAGGGAGTGCTGCCATAGTCTGTGCCATTTGGATAGACTACCAACCCACAATTCACCTAGTGACACTTGAAGGGTCACCATAACTACACATGAACCTGGATTTTTGGGTGTAGTGGGCTACTAAAGCAGCTTAAAAAAAGGAATGTTCTTACTTTGTGGTAAAGAGCTTGTTTCCAAGTAGCTAGGATTCGGGTCAAGAGTTCTAAGTACAGAAAAGGCAGTAGCATTCAATAGCTATTTCTGTTCTGTATCTGGGTAAAACAAATTGATGAGAATTATATCATATGATAATGCATTCTGCTAGCATCTCAGAGGATGTTAGAGAGCAGCCACTCAACTTATACATTTAAAAAACAACAAATCTGGATAACTTGCATCTAAGAGTTTTAAAAGAGCTGGTTGCAGAGCTTGTTGGACATCAATCCCTGAACTTACTGAAAGTTTCCCAGTATCACCTCTAGTAGCACTTGTTATGGGGACGAATGGTTATGAAAACCAATACCCCAGTAAAAGAAAAAAGATTGTCCCAATCCCACAGGACCAAGCCCCAGACCCAGGTCAATATACAAATCAGATCTTACCCACAAATCACGCTGTTGCCAGTCCTTTAGAATCTTAAAATCTAAAGGTTTATTCATAAAAGGAAAAAGATATAGATAAGAGCTAAAATTGGTTAAATGGAATCAATTACATACAGTCATGGCAAAGTTCTTGGTTTAGGCTTGTAGCAGTGATGGAATAAACTGCAGATTCAAATCAAGTCTCTGGAGTACATCCACAGCTGGGATGGGTCATTCAGTCCTTTGTTCAGAGCTTTGGTTTGTAGCAAGATTCCTCCAGAGGTCAGAAGCAGGATTGAAGACAAGATGGAAGGTTGTTTAGGGCCTTTTATATTCTCTGCCCATGGAAGGACACCCCTTTGTTCTTACTGTGGAAAATCACAGCAGCAAGATGGAGTCTGGAGTCACATGGGCAAGTCACATGTCCATGCATTACTCAGTTTGCAGGCTGATGCCATTGTTTACATGTTAGTTTGAATGTTCCCAGGAAAGCTCAGATGTGGATTGGCATCTCCCAAAGTTCATTGTCAGTTAAGTGTTTCTTGATTGGGCACTTGCTGAGAATAGTCCTTTCTCAAGAAGCTGATCAAGTACTTCACTGAGGCTACTTAGAATCAAAACACATTGAGATACAAGTACATAGCCAATATTCATAACTTTAACTACAAAAATGATAGACACATACAGATAGCATAACCATAACCAGCAAATCATAACCTGTCCATAGACACCTTACTGGACCTCCTTTGTATAAGATTTGGTGCAACTATAGGACCTTGGTTGCAACAATGATCTATACGGTCACAGTTCATGTCAATAACATCACAATTAGAAATCTCACTTTGGTACTTTCTTTGCATTTTGTGAAATCTACAGTGAAATTGTTCTTAAAATGAGCATGTGCTGGGTCATCATCTGAGACTGCTATAACATGAAATATATGGCAGAATGCAGGTAAAACAGAGCAGGAGACATACAATTCTCTCCCAAGGAGTTCAGTCACAAATTTAATTATTTATTTTTTTATGAGCATCATCAGCATGAATGCATGTCCTCTGGAATGGTGGCCAAATCATGAAGGGCCATACAATTGTTTAGCATATCTGGCAGGTAAATACCTTGCAATGCCAGCTAAAAACGTGCCATGCCAGCTAAAAAGTGCCTGTTCTCACTTTCTGGTGTCATTGTAAATAAGAAGAGTGCAGCATTGTCTCCTGTAAATGTAAACAAACTTGTTTGTCTTAGCGATTGGCTGAAGAAGAAGTAGGACTGAGTGGACTTGTAGGCTCTGAAGTTTTACATTGTTTTGTATTTGTGTACATTTGCAAGTTTCACTTTCATGACAAAGAGATTGCACTACAGTACTTGTATGAGGTGGATTGAAAAATACTATTTCTTTTGTTTATCATTTTTGCAGTGCAAATATTTGTAATGCAAAATAATATATAGTCTAACAGATTCTTTGTTGCTGCCTAGGCCAGCATCTTTTGTTCCTGTGAGGCTGGGCTGGGTTTCTCCCATACCTGCCCTGATGAGGTGTGAACTGCCTCTTTGCTCTCAGAAAGTTTTTGTCTGGGCTTGCTTTAAGCCATGAGGATATGTTTTCAGTCTCATAATTACATACATGAAATTATAAGCTATAACATTACTATAACATTACTGTAACAATTACTATAACATTACTATAACAATGATGCTCAGTGCATCATAAGCCATCCAAAGACATCCAATGTGACAAACTTTGCATTGGATACCACACAATCATTTTACAGGGATGAACATGGGGGTGCTCGGTGTTCCCCTGAGCTACACAGTGTCACACCTAGTCTTTGTTTCCAATCTTTTAATCAGTTACCAATCCATGAGAGGACTTTCCCACTTATCCCATGACAGCTTACTTTGCTTAAGAGTCTTTGGTGAGGGACCTTGTCAAAGGCTTTCTGAAAATCTAAGTACACTATATCCACTGGATTCCCCTTGTCCACATGCTTGTTGAACCCCACAAAGAATTCTAGTAGATTGATGAAGCATGATTTCCCTTTACAAAAACCATTTTGACTCTTCCCCAACAAATTATGTTCATCTATGTGTCTGGAAATTTTGTTTTTTACTATAGTTTCAACCAGCTTGCGTGGTACTGAAGTCAGGCTTACTGGTCTGTAATTCCCGGGATCACCTCTAAAGCCCTTTTAAAAAAGTGGTGTCACATTAGCGATCCTCCAGTCATTTGGTACAGAAGCTGATTTAAATGATAGGTTACATACCACAGTCAGTAGTTCTGCAATTTCACATTTGATTCCTTCAGAACTCTTGGGTGAATACCATCTGGTCCTGGTGACTTATTACTGTTTAATCAATTTGTTCCAAAACCTCCTCTAATGACACCTCAATCTGGTACATTTCCTCAGATATGTCACCTAAAAAGAATGGCTCAGGTTTGGGAATCTCCCTCACATCCTCAGCCGTGAAGACCGATGCAAAGAATTCATTTAGTTTCTCCGCAATGGCCTTATCATCCATAAGTGTTCCTTTAGCATCTCGTTCGTCCAGTGGCCCCACGGGTTATTTCCTGCTTCTGATGTACTTAAAAAAAAAATTTTGCCATTACTTTTTGAGTCTTTGGCTAACAGTTCTTCAAATTCTTTTTTGGCCTTCCTAATTATATTTTTACACTTCATTTGCCAGAGTTTATGCTCCTTTTTATTTTCCTCACTAGGATTTAACTTCCACTTTTTAAAGGATGCCTTTTTGCCTCTTGTTGCTTCTTTTACTTTGTTGTTTAGTCATAGAATCATAGAATCATAGAATATCAGGGTTGGAAGGGACCTCAGGAGGTCATCTAGTCTAACCCCCTGCTCAAAGCAGGACCAATCACCAACTAAATCATCCCAGCCAGGGCTTTGTCAAGCCTGATCTTAAAAATATCTAAGGAAGGAGATTCTGCCACCTCCCTAGGTAAGGCATTCCAGTGTTTCACCACCCTCCTAGTGAAAAAGTTTTTCCTAATATCCAACCTAAACCTCCCCCACTGCAACTTGAGACCATTACTCCTTGTTCTGTAAACAGCTACCACTGAGAACAGTCTAGATCCATCTTCTTTGGAACCCCCTTTCAGGTAGTTGAAAGCAGCTATCAAATCCCCCCTCATTCTTCTCTTCCGCAGACTAAACAATCCCAGTTCCCTCAGTTTCTCCTCATAAGTCATATGTTCCAGTCCCCTAACCATTTTTGTTGCCCTCCGCTGGACTCTTTCCAATTTTTCCACATCCTTCTTGTAGTGTGCGGCCCAAAACTGGACACAGTACTCCAGATGAGGCCTCACCAATGTCGAATAGAGGGGAACGATCACGTCTCTCGATCTGCTGGCAATGCCCCTACCTATACATCCCAAAATGCCATTGGCCTTCTTGGCAACAAGGGCACACTGTTGACTCATATCCAGCTTCTCGTCCACTGTAACCCCTAGGTTCTTTTCTGCAGAACTGCTGCCGAGCCATTCGGTCCCTAGTCTGTAGCTGTGCAGGGGATTCTTCCATCCTAAGTGAAGGACTCTGCACTTGTCCTTGTTGAAACTCATCAGATTTCTTTTGGCCCAATCATCCAATTTGTCTAGGTCCCTCTGTATCCTATCCCTACCCCCTGATTAGGTTAATCAGGCATGACTTGCCCTTGGTGAATCCATGCTGACTGTTCCTGATCACTTTCCTCTCCTCTAAGTGCTTCAGAATTGATTCCTTGAGGACCTGCTCCATGATTTTTCCAGGGACTGAGGTGAGGCTGACTGGCCTGTAGTTCCCAGGATCCTCCTTCTTCCCTTTTTTAAAGATGGGCACTACACTAACCTTTTTCCAGTCTTCCGGGACCTCCCCAAATCGCCATGAGTTTTCAAAGATAATGGCCAATGGCTCTGTAATCACATCCGCCAACTCCTTTAGCACTCTCGGATGCAACGCATCTGGCCCCATGTGCTTGTGCTTGTCTAGCTTTTCTAAATAGTCCCGAACCACTTCTTTCTCCACAGAGGGCTGGTCACCTCCTCCCCATGCTGTGCTGCCCAGTGCAGTAATCTGGGAGCTGACCTTGTTCGTGAAGACAGAGGCAAAAAAAGCACTGAGTACATTAGCTTTTTCCACATCCTCTGTCACTAGGTTGCCTCCCTCATTCAGTAAGGGGCCCACACTTTCCTTGACTTTCTTCTTTTTGCTAACATACCTGAAGAAACCCTTCTTATTACTCTTAACATCTCTTGCTAGCTGCAACTCCAGGTGTGATTTGGCCTTCCTGATTTCACTCCTGCATGCCCGAACAATATTTTTATACTCTTCCCTGGTCATTTGTCCAATCTTCCACTTCTTGTAAGCTTCTTTTTTGTGTTTAAGATCCGCAAGGATTTCACTGTTAAGCCAAGCTGGTCGCCTGCCATATTTACTATTCTTTCGACACATCGGGATGGTTTGTCCCTGTAACCTCAATAGGGATTCTTTGAAATACAGCCAGCTCTCCTGGACTCCTTTCCCCCTCATGTTATTCTCCCAGGGGATCCTGCCCATCAGTTCCCTGAGGGAGTCAAAGTCTGCTTTTCTGAAGTCCAGGGTCCATATTCTGCTCCTCTCCTTTCTTCCCTGTGTCAGGATCCTGAACTCGACCATCTCAGGGTCACTGCCTCCAAGGTTCCCATCCACTTTTGCTTCCGCTACTAATTCTTCCTGGTTTGTGAGCAGCAGGTCAAGAAGAGCTCTGCCCCTAGTTGGTTCCTCCAGCACTTGCACCAGGAAATTGTCCCCTACACTTTCCAAAAACTTCCTGGATTGTCTGTGCACCGCCGTATTGCTCTCCCAGCAGATATCAGGGTGATTGAAGTCTCCCATGAGAACCAGGGCGTGTGATCTAGTAACTTCTGCGAGTTGCCGGAAGAAAGCCTCGTCCACCTCATCCCCCTGGTCCGGTGGTCTATAGCAGACTCCCACAATGACATCACCCTTGTTGCTCACACTTCTAAACTTAATCCAGTGACACTCAGGTTTTTCTGCAGTTTCATACTTGAGCTCTGAGCAGTCATACTGCTCCCTAACATACAGTGCAACTCCCCCACCTTTTCTGCCCTGCCTGTCCTTCCTGAACAGTTTATATCCATCCATGACAGTACTCCAGTCATGTGAGTTATCCCACCAAGTCTCTGTTATTCCAATCACATCATAATTCCTTGACTGTGTCAGGACTTCCAGTTCTCCCTGCTTGTTTCCCAGGCTTCTTGCATTTGTGTATAGGCACTTGAGATAACTTGCTGATCGTCTCTCTTTCTCAGTATGAGGCAGGAGCCCTGCCCTCTCGCGCGCTCCTGCTTCCTCCCAGTATCCCACTTCCCCACTTACCTGAGGGCTTTGGTTTCCTTCCCCCGGTGAACCTAGTTTAAAGCCCTCCTCACTAGGTTAGCCAGCCTGCTTGCGAAGATGCTCTTCCTTCTCTTCGTTAGGTGGAGCCCATCTCTGCCTAGCACTCCTCCTTCTTGGAACACCATCTCATGGTCAAAGAATCCAAAGCCTTCTCTCCGACACCACCTGCGTAGCCATTCGTTGACTTCCACGATTCGACGGTCTCTACCCCGGCCTTTTCCTTCCACGGGGAGGATGGACGAGAACACCACTTGCGCCTCAAACTCCTTTATCCTTCTTCCCAGAGCCATGTAGTCTGCAGTGATTCACTCAAGGTCATTCTTGGCAGTATCATTGGTGCCCACGTGGAGAAGCAGGAAGGGGTAGCGATCTGAGGGCTTGATGAGTCTCGGCAGTCTCTCTGTCATATCGTGAATCCTAGCTCCTGGCAAGCAGCAGACCTCTCGGTTTTCCCGGTCAGGGCAGCAGATAGATGACTCAGTCCCCCTGAGGAGAGAGTCCCCAACCACCACCACCTACCTCCTTCTCTTGGGAGTGGTGGTCATGGAACCCCCAACCCTAGAACAGTGCATCTCATGCCTTCCAATTGGTGGAGTCTCCTTCTGCTCCCTTCCCTCAGATGTAGCATCTAGTCCACTCTCCGCATTAGTACCTGTGGAGAGAACATGAAAACGGTTACTTACCTGTATCTGCGTTGCTGGTACATGGATGCTCCCCTTTCTTTTTCTGGAGGTCACATGCTGCCAAATTTCTTCACCGTCCTCCTGTCCCCACAATGCAGCCTGCTTTGAATCATCAGAACGTTGTGCCCGTAGAAGCATATCCTGAGGTCTGTCCAGGAAATCTTCAGTTTCTCTTATGCAACGCAGGGTCGATACCTGTTGCTCCAGACCTTGAACCTTCTCTTCCAATATGGAGACCAGCTTGCACTTTGTACAGACAAAGTCGCTTCTGTCCTGTGGAAGAAAGACAAACATGGCACATCCAGTGCAGGTCACAACAGCTGAACACCCCCCATCCATATTACCTTCCTTCTACGAGCTTCCTCAGGAGTTGTAGTAACTACTCAGAGAAGCTGGCAAGATGTAAGCCTCAGCGGGCTCTCCCCAGGCAGATCCCGGCAAACTCCCTCTGTTAGCTGCTCTGCTGTTCGCTGCTCAGCTGGTTTGCAGCTGACTGGCTTTTTATACAGTCAGGCCCACTCAAGGCTCACCTGGAACAAAGCGCTCCCAATTCATACTTTTCATGGTGGCATTTTTTTGGTTCTCTTACTTTGCTTTTTAATTTGGGGTATACATTTAAGTTGAGCCTCTATTATGGTATCTTTAAAAAGTTTCCATGCAGCTTGCAGGCATTTCAGTTTTTGCACTGTACCTTTTAATTTCTGTTTAACTAACTTCCTCATTATTGTGTAGTCCCCCTTTCAGAAACTAAATGCTCCAGGGTTGGGCTGCTGTGGTGTTTTCCCTGCCACAAGGATGTTAAATGTAAGTATATTATGGTCACTATTACCAAGCGGTCCAGCTGTATTCAACTCTTGGACCAGATCCTGTGCTCCATTTAGGACTAAATCAAGAATTGCCTCTCCTCTTGTGGATTCCAGGACTAGCTGCTCCAAGTAGCAGTCATTTAAGGTGTCAAGAAACTTTATCTCTGCATCCTGACCTGAGGTGACATGTACCCAGTCAATATGGGGATAGTTGAAATCCCCCATTATTACTGAGTTTTTTAGTTTAATCTCTAATCTAATCTCCCTGAGCATTTCACGGTCACTATCACCATCCTGGTTAGCTGGTGGGTAATACATCCCTACTGCTATATTTTTATCATTAGAGCATGGAATTACTATCCATAGAGATTCTACGGTACAATTTGGTACATTTAAGATTTTTACACTTTCTTTCACATATAGTGTCACTACACCACCAGCACAACCTGTTCTGTCCTTCCTATATAGTTTGTACCCTGGCATTACTGTGTCCCACTGGTTATTCTCATTCCACCCAGTTTCTATTATATCAATATCCTCATTTAATATGAGGCACTCTAATTCACCCATCTTATTATTTAGACTTCTAGCATTTGTATATTAGCACTTTAAAAACTTGTCACTTTTTAGCTGTCTGCCATTACAAGATGTAACTGAATGGGATTCTTTTTCATTTGACTGTTTCTCATCAGAGTCTACCTGTATTTTATCATCTTCCATTTTCTCCTCTTTACTTGGACATAGAGAATCTCCATTAATAGATCCTTCCCTAAGGGATGCCTCTGGCCATACCATGTGCTCCTCCGCACCTGTTGGCTTTCCCTCAGCCCTTACTTTAAAAACTGCTCTATGACCTTTTAAAGTTTAAGTGCCAGCAATCTGGTTCCATGCATTGGTATAGATGGAGCCCATCCTTTCTGTGTAGTTTCCCCCTTTCCCAAAAGTTTCCCCAGTTCCTAATAAATCTAAACCTCTCCTTCCTACACCATCATCTCATCCATGCCTAACTTGCCCTGAGCGTGGAAATAAAAGTATTTCAGAGAATGCTACCATGGAGGTCCTGGACTTCAATCTCTTACCTAGCAGCCTAAATTTGACTTCCAGGATCTCTCTCCTATCCTTCCCTATGGGTATGTCTACACTACGGAATAAGGTCGAATTTATAGAAGTCGATTTTTTAGAAATCGGTTTTATATATTCGAGTGTGTGTGTCCCCACAGAAGTGCATTAAGTGCATTAACTCGGCGGAGTGCTTCCACAGTACCGAGGCTAGAGTCGACTTCCGGAGCGTTGCACTGTGGGTAGCTATCTCACAGTTCCCGCAGTCTCCGCTGCCCATTGGAATTCTGGGTTGAGATCCCAATGCCTGATGGGTCTGAAACATTGTCGCGGGTGGTTCTGGGTACATATCGTCAGTCCCCCCCTTCCCTCCCTCCCTCCGTGAAAGCAAGGGCAGACAATTGTTTCGCGCCTTTTTTCCTGAGTTACCTGTGCGGACGCCATACCACCGCAAGCATGGAGCCCGCTCAGGTAACCGTCACCGTATGTCTCCTGGGTGCTGGCAGACGCGGCATGGCATTGCTACACAGTAGCAGCAACCCATTGCCTTGTGGCAGCAGACGGTACAATACGACTGGTAGCCGTCCTCGTCATGTCCGAGGTACTCCTGGTCGCCTGTGTGAGGTCGATCAGGAGCGCCTGGGCAGACATGGGCGCAGGGACTAAATTTTTAGTGACTTGACCAGGTCATTCTCTTTAGTCCGACAGTCAGTCCTATTGAACCGTCTTATGGTGAGCAGGCAGGCAATATGGATTGCTAGCAGTCCTATTGAACCGTCTTCTGCCGAGCAGCCATGAGATGTGGATGGCATGCAGTCCTTCTGCACCGTCTGCTGCCAGCCAAAGATGTAAAAGATAGATGGAGTGGATCAAAACAAGAAATAGACCAGATTTGTTTTGTACTCATTTGCCTTCTCCCCTGTCTAGGGGACTCATTCCTCTAGGTCACACTGCAGTCACGCACAGAGAAGGTGCAGCGAGGTAGATCTAGCCATGTATCAATCAGAGGCCAGGCTAACCTCCTTGTTCCAATAAGAACAATAACTTAGGTGCACCATTTCTTATTGGAACCCTCCGTGAAGTCAACCCTGTAAGCCGTGTCCTCAGTCGCCCCTCCCTGCGTCAGAGCAACGGCAAACAATCGTGCATCTGAGTTGAGAGTGCTGTCCAGAGCAGCCCAATGGATCACTCTGATTGGGCTAAAACATTGTCGCGGGTGGTTCTGGGTACATATTGTCCGGCCCCCGTTCCCTCCCTCCCTCTGTGAAGGCAAGGGCAGACAATCGTTTCGCGCCTTTTTTCCTGAGTTACCTGTGCGGACGCCATACCACCGCAAGCATGGAGCCCGCTCAGGTAACCGTCACCGTATGTCTCCTGGGTGCTGGCAGACACGGTACGGCATTGCTACACAGTAGCAGCAACCCATTGCCTTCTGGCAGCAGACGGTGCAGTATGACTGATAGCCGTCCTCGTCATGTCCGAGGTGCTCCTGGCCACGTCGGCTGGGAGCGCCTGGGCAGACATGGGCGCAGGGACTAAATTTTTGGTGACTTGACCAGGTCATTCTCTTTAGTCCTGCAGTCAGTCGTATTGAACCGTCTAATGGTGAGCAGGCAGGCAATACGGATTGCTAGCAGTCGTATTGTACCATCTTCTGCCGGGCAGGCAAGAGATGACGATGGCTAGCAATCGTATTGTACCATCTTCTGCCGGGCAGGCAAGAGATGACGATGGCTAGCAATCGTACTGTGCCATCTTCTGCCAGGCAGGCAAGAGATGAGGATGGCTAGCAGTCATACTGTACCATCTTCTGCCGAGCAGCCATGAGATGTGGATGGCTTGCAGTCCTTCTGCACCGTCTGCTGCCAGCCAAAGATGTAAAAGATAGATGGAGTGGATCAAAACAAGAAATAGACCAGATTTGTTTTGTACTCATTTGCCTCCTCCCCTGTCTAGGGGACTCATTCCTCTAGGTCACACTGCAGTCACTCACAGAGAAGGTGCAGCGAGGTAGGTCTAGCCATGTATCAATCAGAGGCCAGGCTAACCTCCTTGTTCCAATAAGAACAATAACTTAGGTGCACCATTTCTTATTGGAACCCTCCGTGAAGTCCTGCCTGAAATACTCCTTGATGTAAAGCCACCCCCTTTGTGGATTTTAGCCTCCTGAAGCCAACCCTGTAAGCCGTGTCATCAGTCGCCCCTCCCTCTGTCAGAGCAACGGCAGACAATCATTCCGCGCCTTTTTTCTGTGCGGACGCCATACCAAGGCAAGCATGGAGTCTGCTCAGCTCACTTTGGCAATTAGGAGCACATTAAACACCACACGCATTATCCAGCAGTATATGCAGCACCAGAACCTGGCAAAGCGCTACCGGGCGAGGAGGCGACGTCAGCGCGGTCACGTGAGTGATCAGGACATGGACACAGATTTCTCTGAAAGCATGGGCCCTGCCAATGCATGCATCATGGTGCTAATGGGGCAGGTTCATGCTGTGGAACGCCGATTCTGGGCTCGGGAAACAAGCACAGACTGGTGGGACCGCATAGTGTTGCAGGTCTGGGACGATTCCCAGTGGCTGCGAAACTTTCGCATGCGTAAGGGCACTTTCATGGAACTTTGTGACTTGCTTTCCCCTGCCCTGAAGCGCATGAATACCAAGATGAGAGCAGCCCTCACAGTTGAGAAGCGAGTGGCGATAGCCCTGTGGAAGCTTGCAATGCCAGACAGCTACCGGTCAGTTGGGAATCAATTTGGAGTGGGCAAATCTACTGTTGGGGCTGCTGTGATGCAAGTAGCCCACGCAATCAAAGATCTGCTGATATCAAGGGTAGTGACCCTGGGAAATGTGCAGGTCATAGTGGATGGCTTTGCTGCAATGGGATTCCCTAACTGTGGTGGGGCCATAGACAGAACCCATATCCCTATCTTGGCACCGGAGCACCAAGCCGGCGAGTACATAAACCGCAAGGGGTACTTTTCAATAGTGCTGCAAGCTCTGGTGGATCACAAGGGACGTTTCACCAACATCAACGTGGGATGGCCGGGAAAGGTACATGATGCTCGCATCTTCAGGAACTCTGGTCTGTTTCAAAAGCTTCAAGAAGGGACTTTATTCCCAGACCAGAAAATAACTGTTGGTGATGTTGAAATGCCTATATGTATCCTTGGGGACCCAGCCTACCCCTTAATGCCATGGCTCATGAAGCCGTACACAGGCAGCCTGGACAGCAGTCAGGAGCTGTTCAACTACAGGCTGAGCAAGTGCAGAATGGTGGTAGAATGTGCATTTGGACGTTTAAAGGCGCGCTGGCACAGTTTACTGACTCGCTTAGACCTCAGCGAAACCAATATTCCCACTGTTATTACTGCTTGCTGTGTGCTCCACAATATCTGTGAGAGTAAGGGGGAGACGTTTATGGCGGGGTGGGAGGTTGAGGCAAATCGCCTGGCTGCTGGTTACACGCAGCCAGACACCAGGGTGGTTAGAAGAGCACAGGAGGGTGCGGTACGCATCAGAGAGGCTTTGAAAACCAGTTTCATGACTGGCCAGGCTACGGTGTGAAAGTTCTGTTTGTTTCTCCTTGATGAAACCCACCGCCCCTTGGTTCACTCTACTTCCTTGTAAGCTAACCACCCTCCCCTCCTCCCTTTGATCACCTCTTGCAGAGGCAATAAAGTCATTGTTGCGTCACATTCATGCATTCTTTATTCATTCATCACACAAATAGGGGGATGACTACCAAGGTAGCCCAGGAGGGGTGGTGGAGGAGGGAAGGAAAATGCCACACAGCACTTTAAAAGTTTACAACTTTAAAATTTATTGAATGACAGCCTTCTTTTTTTTGGGGCAATCCTCTGTGGCGGAGTGGCTGGTTGGCCGGTGGCCACCCCACCGCGTTCTTGGGTGTCTGGGTGTGGAGGCTATGGAACTTGGGGAGGAGGGTGGTTGGTTACACAGGGGCTGTAGTGGCAGTCTGTGCTCCAGCTGCCTTTGCTGCAGCTCAACCATACACTGGAGCATACTGGTTTGGTCCTCCAGCAGCCTCAGCATTGAATCCTGCCTCCTCTCATCACGCTGCCGCCACATTCGAGCTTCAGCCCTCTCTTCAGCCCGCCACTTACTCTCTTCAGCCCGCCACTTACTCTCTTCAGCCTGCCACCTCTCCTCCTGGTCATTTTGTGCTTTCCTGCAGTCTGACATTATTAGCCTCCACGCATTCGTCTGTGCTCTGTCAGTGTGGGAGGACAGCATGAGCTCGGAGAACATTTCATCTCGAGTGCGTTTTTTTTTCTTTCTAATCTTCACTAGCCTCTGGGAAGGAGAAGATCCTGTGATCATTGAAACACATGCAGCTGGTGGAGAAAAGAAAAGGGACAGCGGTATTTAAAAAGACACATTTTATAAAACACTGGCTACACTCTTTCAGGGTAAACCTTGCTGTTAACATTACATACATAGCACATGTGCTGTCGTTACAAGGTCGCATTTTGCCTCCCCCCACCGCGTGGCTACCCCCTCAACCCTCCCCCCTCCCTGTGGCTAACAGCGGGGAACATTTCTGTTCAGCCGCAGGCAAACAGCCCAGCAGGAATGGGCTCCTCTGAGTGTCCCCTGAAGAAAAGCACCCTATTTCAACCAGGTGACCATGGATTATATCTCACTCTCCTGAGGATAACACACGAACGGATGTTGCTTGAACGCCAGCAAACATACACTGCAATGCTTTGTTGTACAATGATTCCCGAGTACGTGTTACTGGCCTGGAGTGGTAAAGTGTCCTACCATGAAGGACGCAATAAGTCTGCCCGCCCCAGAAACCTTTTGCAAAGGCTTTGGGAGTATATCCAGGAGAGCCGCGAATGCCAGGGCAAAGTAATCCTTTCACATGCTTGCTTTTAAACCATGTATAGTATTTTAAAAGGTACACTCACCGGAGGTCCCTTCTCCGCCTGCTGGGTCCAGGAGGCAGCCTTGGGTGGGTTCAGGGGGTACTGGCTCCAGGTCCAGGGTGAGAAACAGTTCCTGGCTGTCGGGAAAACCGGTTTCTCCGCTTGCTTGCTGTGAGCTATCTACAACCTCGTCATCATCATCATCTTCTTCGTCCCCAAAACCTGCTTCCGTATTGCCTCCATCTCCATTGAAGGAGTCAAACAACACGGCTGGGGTAGTGGTGGCTGAACCCCCTAAAATGGCATGCAGCTCATCATAGAAGCGGCATGTTTGGGGCTCTGACCCGGAGCGGCCGTTTGCCTCTCTGGTTTTCTGGTAGGCTTGCCTCAGCTCCTTAAGTTTCACGCGGCACTGCTTCGGGTCCCTGTTATGGCCTCTGTCCTTCATGCCCTGGGAGATCTTGACAAAGGTTTTGGCATTTCGAAAACTGGAACGGAGTTCTGATAGCACGGATTCCTCTCCCCATACAGCGATCAGATCCCGTACCTCCCGTTCGGTCCATGCTGGAGCTCTTTTGCGATTCTGAGACTCCATCATGGTCACCTCTGCTGATGAGCTCTGCATGGTCACCTGCAGCTTGCCACGCTGGCCAAACAGGAAATGAGATCCAAAAGTTCTCGGTTCTTTTCCTGTCTACCTGGCCAGTGCATCTGAGTTGAGAGTGCTGTCCAGAGCGGTCAAAATGGAGCACTCTGGGATAGCTCCCGGAGGCCAATACCGTCGAATTGTGTCCACAGTACCCCAAATTCGACCTGGCAAGGCCGATTTAAGCGCTAATCCACTTGTCAGGGGTGGAGTAAGGAAATCGATTTTAAGAGCCCTTTAAGTCGAAATAAAGGGCTTCATCGTGTGGACGGGTGCAGGTTTACATCGATTTAATGCTGCTAAATTCGACCTAAAGTCCTAGTGTAGACCAGGGCTGTGTCTCTAGTACCTACATGTACCATGACTACTGGCTCCTCCCAGCACTACACATAAGTCTATCTAGATGTCATCTAGCAGATGACAGAACGAGGAGTAATGGTCTCAAGTTGCAATGGGGGAGGTTTAGATTGGATATTAGGAAAAACTTTTTCACTAAGAGGGTGGTGAAACACTGGAATGCGTTACCTAGGGAGGTGGTAGAATCTCCTTCCTTAGAGGTTTTTAAGGTCAGGCTTGACAAAGCCCTGGCTGGGATGACTTAACTGGGAATTGGTCCTGCTTCGAGCAGGGGGTTGGACTAGATGACCTTCTGGGGTCCCTTCCAACCCTGATATTCTATGATTCTATGATTCTATGTCTTGAGAGATCTGCAACCTTTGCACCAGGCAGGCAAGTCACCATGCGGTTCTCCTGGTCATCACAAACCTGGCTATCTGGATGTTTAGGAGTGGGCTTTTTAAAGCCCTGGTCTTCCTGAGTAGCCCCACCCCCTGCTTAAGGGTTGATGGGTGCTAAAGGGCTTCGGGATCTAAATCTTATTAAGATGCTCTCAGCCATGCCTAGCAGGCTACTAGACTCAGCGCCTGGTCCCCCAAACAAACAGACCACACGGTATATTTCAGTCAAGCAGCAAGCACACCACAAACACAAACACACACACTACAGACAACAAACTTACCCCAAGGATCACATAATCCCTCCTCCTTCCCTTGGAGAACTCCCTCACAAAACTCCCCAGTTAGCCGCTCCTGTTCGCTAGTTCGGAGGGACTATTTTACTCTTAATTTGCATCTCTAGTCTGTGTTTTCCCATGTCTGACTCTGTTCCCTTCATGAAGATCCCCTTGTCTGTGCACAGCTCTCCATGCTGGTGAGTGGGAAGTTTTGCCTCTTGGGGCACCAGGGAGGGGGGCTCTGGGTTGGGCTCAAGCCGGTTTAGCTATTTGTCAAGAGGGACCCTAGACACACTGAACCCAGCCCTGAGCGCAGCTGTTACCCACCCGGCAGAAGGGTTACACATACCTTTGTCACCCCTGAGCCAGGGTGCTGCTGCTGCTTGCTCAGACTGGCAGAAGCTGTGGATCTCTGCACACACTTCATTGGCTTCTGGTGCATTTTCAGGTGCAGTTCATGCAGCTGTTTGACCTATAATCTCCCTAAAGCTTGGGTCTTGTTTACCCAAGAGACTCAATTCCCTCCTTGCACTCTGCTCTACAACTTATTCTGGGACGTGGTGTTCAAGTTAACACCACATGTCACCTCCCGGTACCAGTGTGAAATGGGGATAAGGGGACTGCCTGGCCTCCCAGGAGATGAGAGCACCACTAGATGTTGGGCTGGAAGGGTCAGCATGAACTGGTTACTGGTAGAAAGGAGGAGACAGGATGAGCTGGCACAGCTGCTCGCTGCCCAGCCTCACTGCCATTTAGTGTCATTACAGCAGCTACTTAAGTGTCCGACAGCACTGGATTTAACTCCTTTGGCCTTCGCCCATTGCAGCCTCCCCACAACTGCTTCCTCAGCATTCAAGATGAGCTCTCATTCTCTTGCTCTCATACCCAGCCTCAGCAGATTCCTCAGCTGCAGCCCCCATGGCCAGCTGTACCTGTCTGTACAATCTTCAGTCACTCCCCATTAGCTGAGCTGGTGCTCTCACATGAGCTGACAAGGAGGCAGCCAAAGGTTAATGTTCTTGTGGTTTCCGTGCCAAAGCCAGTAGTCCCTAAATAACACTGAATTACAATATACGCAGCTAGTGACTTTCAGACCCAGCTGCCTGGACTCACTCCAGGGCTGCCTCCCTGCAGTTAGCATTTCGGAGATCCTGAGCTCTCATCTTCCTTTCCCTGAGGGCGAGGTGCATCCATGTCTTTTCTTCATCGCTCATTGGGGGTGGGAATACCCTTCCCTTCCTCTGCCTCCCTCAAGGGGGCTCCTGGGCCTCTGTGAAAATGGCTGGACCAGCCCCCTAGTAACTCACGGGAAGCACTGACTGTCCAGATTGCTGCTAGGTAACCAAGCAACCAAAACTGCATCATTCCAGAGATTCCTAGGCTACAGAGAGAACAACTTTATTCAAGAAAGTGAAGTAGCAACTCCAGCCGAAGAAGCCACCTCCCAACTACTTCTTGCTGACAGATAACTGGTCAGGGAAGCGCCCAAGTGTCTGTCAAAAAGACCACAGGAGGAAAGAGCCGTTATTTTGCTCTCCTGCCCCAGCCCGCTCTTCCCTACACAATGGTGGGGAAGTTGTAACTGCTATTATTTCTATCGCTGTTTTATTTTATTAGGTATGAGCTGCTGCTGCCTTCTCCCAGCCGTAGGCAGCCAGAGGATTATCCTTCCAGATAGGAGGAGAAGGAGGGCTGGTGGGGCCGCCCTGGCACTGGGCTCTGTACATGAGAACACGGAGCCTACAGAGACTTCGGTGGATGGGAAGCAATTGTAAGGGCCACCGCTGCATGCTCTGTGTTTCTAGTTGCTCACTAGCTTTTAGTCTGACTTGTTTGCTTGTGACAGTTCTACTGCTTGGGGCATTTGGGGCCTGGTGCCCCTCTATATTTCTTCAGCTTTACACAGCTGTGGCTCTACTGAAACCACTGCAGTAACAGCAATGTCAAACTGAAGCCATGATGTGCTGAACCAGGAGCCTTGCTCCTTTTGGGAACATGGGCTGGCATCTGTCTTGAGGGTTTTAGTTGTCTCACAGATGGGTGGGAAATTTCTCCATTCTTGAGAATATCTCCTCTTTATTGTAATTAATTGAGCTAGTTTTGCCTCTTGCTCTGGTGTGATTTTTAATTTGTTGTTTGCAGAAGAGCTATGAAGGCCCTAATGCAGAGAGGGGCTCGGGAAGGCCCCAAACAAGCATCCAGAGAAATTGCTTTCTGGACTTAACTATGCAGCACTACCAAGAGGAGGCTCATGCCATGCCTTCCGGATGGTGAGGATAGCCCAAAGACATCCCAGAGGCAGGAGATTCCAGCACTCTAGCTGCCTCATCAACTAGAGAGAGGCTCTAACATACATCGTTGTTGATTATTATAACCCCGGAGGTAACACTGGAATTTAAAATAGGTACTATCACTCCTTGTTAGGATAAAATAGATAAAAAATTCAATGCATTTGAAGGAGAAATAAAAATAATGTCTGACAGCACAAATATTCCTGCATGTGAGACCGCAAGGTCTAAACCTCTCACAGTCACCTTGATTAAGAAACATCTTAATTTACAGGGAGATTGAAGCTCTAGAAAATGTATCCCAAAATGGAATCCTCTGAGTATTAAATCTAATTGCAGGGGCTTGGAGGGATTTATATGTAGGTGCCTTTTTATTTTTATTTTTTTGCCCCCTCCCCTTTGGATCACAAATCCAAAACTTCTCTGAGAGTTAGTAAAGTTTCTCAGATCCTAGTAAAGCGTATGAATCCTCACTTCAATTCAGGTCTGAAATTGGCCACACTCTGAATATGTTAAAAGTCTGATCCTGCCTTCCTTGAGTTTAAGGGGAGTTTCCCATTGACTTCAATAGGAGCAAGATCAATTATTTCTTTGGTTTCTTGAGTGGGAATGAGATTATGTTGCATATTAACTTGGTTTGCAATGAGCCTTGACTATAATTTTCTCCCAGCAAAAGAGGATTCATATATTTCCATAAATTCCCATATGTTCCATATATTCATAGACATTATCTACATTCCCAGATCTGGCCAGACAAAAGTTGGTTCCCTTTATGGATGAATTATTTTTCAGTGGTGATGATGTTTCTAATTTTTTAAAACAAGATTACACATTTGAACAAATGAGCCAAAAAATTCTTTTCGATGAAGCAGTCTTTTTTTAGTGGTAAAAAGTACCTTAAAAAAGTAAAAGATTGTTTGGAAAGTTTGGGAAAAGTATAGGAATAACTTTCAGTCATCTTATATTTTACTTGAGTTCTAGAATGTTATTCTTCCTTTCTGTATCTGAGCTGTTCTTTGAAATGTCTGAATGCATCTTATCATTGGTGTTCTATTTAATCTTTGATTGGCTAAATGCTTGTATTGCCAGAGACCTAATAGTACCTTTTGGCTTTGAATGGTTCTTCCTGGGACATACAAAAGCGGTATTGGACAAGCCTCAGCTGGTGTAAACCAGCCTTGGTCCACTGATTTGTGGTACCCCTTGTAACATTCTATACCTTGGGGGACTGCCCTGTAACCTCCATATTCCTCATTTATATATAATTGTGATCTTGCATATAAAGCATACCATGTAAGGTATCGGGGAAAGGTTATGATCTGCTGAAAGTCATTTCTCTATCCATATATGTATATCATTAATGCATGTGAAGTTATGAGAATTGTGTAGCATGGTTGTCAGTAAAACATGCATAAACTGCAGAATCGGCCAGATATTAGCTCCCCAGAGACAACAGCAAGGAAAGTAAGCAACGCCTGGGCGGGTGTCAAACAACCATCAACAGCCATTGTCCAGCAAGGGAGTTACAATTCAAGGACTCACCTGCATAAGGCCACACCAGGGGAATTGCTCAACTTTGCCTGGGGACTTAGCAATGCCCACCAGACATGCCCAGGGCCGGTGCAACCACTAGGCAAACTAGAGGGCTGCTTATGGTGCCAAGTGGTTGGGAGGGCCAAAAAGCGTGCTTGAGGGAGGCAGTGGAGTGGAGGTGAGCTGGGGCAGGGGGGCGCAGGGAGGGCTGCCCGCAGCAAGTAATGGGGGGGAGGTGCAGGGGAACGGCTTCCCACCCCAGCTCACCTCCGTTCCACCTCCTCCCCTGAGCACGCCGCCCCCCCTCTAATTCTCCTCCCTTCCCAGGCTTGCCGTGCCAAACAGCCGATGGGCGCCACAAGCCTGGGAGGCAGGAGAAGTGGAATGGTGCCGGCATGCTCAGGGGAGAAGGCGGAGTGGAGGTGAACTGGGGCAGGGAGCTGCCGTGGGGGGGCTGCCCGGGGGGGCGCTGTAGGGCTGGGAGCTGCCCACAGGGGGGGCTACCTGGGTGGAGGGGGAAGCGGGGAGCTGCCACAGGGCTCCCTGGGCTGGAGTGGGAATGCAAGGTGGAAGTTTCACCTAGGGCGCAAAATATCCTTGCACTGGCCCAGGACATGCCTCTACTTGTGTTCTCAAAGCACATGGGCTAAGAGTATTAAACAGAACACAGAGGACCCATGCTTCTCCTTTCTCCTTCCCCCACCTATGCTGCAAGCAACAAGGACACTCAGAAGACTGAAGACTCCAACAGAGAACACTGAGCCAGGTTTCAAGGGTGAGATCTGTGTACTATGAATTGGATGTGACATTCCCCTCTGGTGTTATCCAGACCGGTGATCTGCTCCAATCCTTGACTCTGGGAGCCAGCCTTATGCCGCTCTGCTGTGAGAACCCCCATTCCTGGGCTGTTCACGCACGGCCTATAGCATGTAAGCTGCTCCCAACTACTTGCAAGCGAATAACACTAGCCAATATCTCTGGTCCCAGACACAACCCTAGGAACCTCCATCTTGCAGTGTCCAGTTATGCCTGTGGAACACTGCAAGCTTATATGAGTTTGTCAGTTTAACAAAGAAATTGATATGTACCAGGCTTGTTATCCCAAGGGGAGTCTCGGACATGCTTCAAACCAAACACACTTCTTAAGGTAGAATAAACACACAGATTTATTAACTACAAAGATAAATTTTAAGTGATTATAAGTCAAAGCATAACAAGTCAGATTTGGTCAAATGAAATAAAAGCAAAACATATTCTAAGCTGATTTTAACACTTTCAGTGCCCTTACAAACTTAGATGCTTCTCACCACAGGCTGGTTGGTTGCTCTTCAGCCAGGCTCTCCCCTTTGATCAGCACTTCAGTCTCTTTTTGTGGTGTCTGTAGATGTAGGTGGAAGAGAGAGGAAGAGCATGGCAAACATCTCTCCCTTTTATCATGTTCTTTCTTCCCTCTTGGCTTTGCCCCCTGCTTCAGAGTCAGGTGAGTATTACCTCATCGCAGTCCCAAACTGGCCAGAGGAAGTGGGGTGACTCACTTGAGAGTCCAACAGATCCTTTTGTTGCTGTCTAGGGCAGCATCCTTTGTTCCTGTGAGGCTGGGCTGGGTTTGTCCCATACCTGCCCTGATGGGGTGTGAACTGCTTCTCTGCTCTTGGAGAGTTTTTGCCTAGGCTTATTTTAAGACAGGAGGATACATTTTCAGCCTCATAACTACATACATTAAATTATAACATATAAGATTACTGTAACAACAACACTCAGTGCATCATGAAGACACCTGACATGACAAACATTGCATTTGCACACAATCATTTTATAAGGATGAACATGGGGGTGCTCCCCTGAGGTACAGAGCGTCACACTGGAATATCCAGTGGAGTGAGAAAAACTGCTTAATCGAGATGTTGCCCAGTCTAAAAGGGTTGAGAGTTTAGACTTTGTGCTTATATTTTCTTTTCTTTTGGTAACCACTCTGACTTTTTTTTCTCAAAAAGAAAAGGAGTACTTGTGGCACCTTAGAGACTAACCAATTTATTTGAGCATAAGCTTCCGTGAGCTACAGCTCACTTCATCGGATGCATTCTATCACTTATAATCACTTAAAATCTATCTTCTGTCATCAATAAACTTGTTTAACTGTTTATCTTTGCCTGTGAGTTTGCTTGAATTGTTTGGTAAGGGTGTTTGCTCAGGTTTACACCCTGGGCTGGTAAATATCCACTTTCCATCAATGAAGTGGTGAACCAATTAATAAATTTGCACTGCTCGTCTTGAGCAGTGCAAGACAGTATATTTCTGAGGTACAAGGCTGGAAGCTGGGGGATTTGTCTGGTGCCTTTCTCTGTGTGATTCATGAGTGGCTCTGGGATCATTCGTACAATCTAGCTGGATGTGGGGCTCCACATGTGGTGGTGATGAGTGATAACAGCACCAGGAGGGTCTTGCTGCTTGTCACTAGCAAAGCATTGTGAGAGACAGCCCAGGCTGGAGAGTTAAGGGGGCATAGCAGTCCCACAGTCCCAGGCTACTCCCCAAGGATTGTGCCATACCCTTCACCTCAGCTTCAGGGGAGCTATGCCAAGGTGACCAGGCAGCTAGGGCTGTGGCCCACAAAAGGTACTAGAATGGGATGGAATGAATATTGTATCAGCACTAATAGAAAGCTAAACAAAGACAAATAGTAAATAGGTTCTCCAGGACCTTTTGGCTTTCTTGGGGAGAAGCTGCACTGTGAGGTGCACAAACACACATGTGCAGGCAAGTGGAACCAGTCTAAAACTAACTGTGTCAATAGGAAGCTTAAAGAACAACCCATAAGGACATCCTACCCCTTGTACTGATGAGTTTGCTGCCTTCTTTTGCAGAGCCCACAGTGGGAAGGAGCTCTGGGGCTCACAGTTTCTCCGAGACACCCAGGTACTGTTCATGGTGTGACGTTATTGAAATGAACTGGGACCATATAGATCATTGTTGCAACCAAAGTCCTGTAGTGACACCAAAGCTTATATAAAGGGGGTCAAATAAGGTGTCTAAGACAAGGTTATGGCTTGCTGGTTATGATTATGCTATGTGTATCATTTTATAGTTGAAGTTATGAATATTGGCTCTGTACTATCTGTATTTCAAACTTATGCTATGCTTCTGGGTGACACCCCAGACAAGTTGGTGTCAGCTCTGCCTAGCCTGCTTGATGGCCCATTAAAGACCATCAGCTGTACAATTGACCCTTAGGACGGAAGAATCCCATGCACCACTACTAGGGACTAGTATGGCTAGGGACTAGACTAGGGACCGAATGGCTCGGCAGCAGTTCTGCAGAAAAGGACCTAGGGGTTACAGTGGACGAGAAGCTGGATATCAGTCAACAGTGCGCCCTTGTTGCCAAGAAGGCCAATGGCATTTTGGGATGTATATGTAGGGGCATTGCCAGCAGATCGAGGGATGTGATCGTTCCCCTCTATTCGACATTGGTGAGGCCTCATCTGGAGTACTGTGTCCAGTTTTGGGCCGCACACTACAAGAAGGATGTGGAAAAATTGGAAAGAGTCCAGCGGAGGGCAACAAAAATGATTAGGGGACTGGAACACATGACTTATGAGGAGAAGCTGAGGGAACTGGGATTGTTTAGTCTGTGGAAGAGAACAATGAGGGGGGATTTGATTGCTGCTTTCAACTACCTGAAAGGGGGTTCCAAAGAGGATGGATCTAGACTGTTCTCAGTGGTAGCTGATGACAGAACGAGGAGTAATGGTCTCAAGTTGCAGTGGGGGAGATTTAGGTTGGATATTAGGAAAAACTTTTTCACTAGGAGGGTAGTGAAACACTGGAATGCGTTACCTAGGGAGGTGGTGAAATCTGCTTCCTTAGAGGTTTTTAAGGTCAGGCTTGACAAAGCCCTGGCTGGGATGATTTAGTTGGGGATTGGTCCTGCTTTGAGCAGGGGGTTGGACTAGATGACCTCCTGTGGTCCCTTCCAACCCTGATATGCTATGATTCTATGACCCATTGAGAGAAGGCAGATACACCTTGTGACTCGGCAAGGCATGCAGGGACATGCCTATGGACAGAACTCTGAGGTTTTTCCATGCCATGTGATGTACAGCTTGTCTTTGGAACAAAGAAAGAAAGACCACATGGCAAGAGAATATAAAAAGCTGCTGCAGCTCCTCCATCTTGTCTTCAATCCTGCTTCTTACATCTGGAGGGACTTTGCTACACTGAAGCTTTGAACAAAGGACTGATGACCCATCCCAGCTGTGGATGTATTCCAGAGACTTGATTTGAACCTGCAGTTTATTCCATCACTGCTACAAGCCTGAACCAAGAACTTTGCCATGACTGTGTGTAATTGATTCCATTTAACCAATTCTAGCTGTCATCTATATCTTTTTCCTTTTATGAATAAACCTTTAAATTTTAGATTCTAAAGGATTGGCAACAGCATGATTTGTGGGTAAGATCTGATTTGTATATTGACATGGGTCTGAGGCTTGGTCCTTTGGGATCGACAGAACCTTTTTTCTTTTAGTGGGGTACTGGTTTTCATAACCATCTGTCCCCATAATGGGTGGCACTGGTGGTGATACTGGGAAACTGGAATGTCTAAGGGAATTGCTTGTGTGACTTGTGGTTAGCCAGTGGGGTAAAACCAAAGTCTTCCCTTTTTGGCTGGTTTGGTTTGCCTTGGTGTGCATAGAAACCCCAGCCTTGGGCTGTAACTGCCCTGCTTTAAGCAATTTGTCCTGAATTGGCACTCTCAGTTGGGTCCCACTATCTAGGAAGGCTGGTCAGAAAACAACAATTCTGTTTTGCAAAATATTCTGAAATTTCAAAGTTTGTTTTCATTCCACTGAAGAATTAAAAGGAGAACTTTCAAAATCTGAGAGAGCGGGAAAGACTCTGAGTCAGGGTCTCTCGCTGGTCTGATATATCTTTCTGACCAAACTGTCAGCAACCCAATATGTTTCTGTGAAACATGTAATTTTTTATGGGGAAAAGTTTGTCAAGAATATTTTGTCCAGCTCTGCATCCTCTATTGGGTTACTGCACAGTACTCTGCATGAAGCTACCTGAATGCTGCTCTGAAAGCACAGCTGGAGCAGCTGCCTCCAGTCGTGGCAGGATTAGCTGCAGGGAAGTCTATTACATCAGTTCTCAAATAACTGCACAGATTCCAGGTGCAATTCAATCCAATTGACTTTGGCCTTATCTAGACAAGAAAAGTTGCACTGGATTAACTAAATCAATTTTAAATTGATCTACTTAACCAAGAGCAAACCCCTAATATGGATGCACGTACGCAAGTTTAACCCTGGCTTAAATTGGTTTAGCATTGAACCCTACGTCCACTTTCTGCCATGATGCTGCTTATACCAAGAATCCACTTCTACTGCAGCCAGCACCAACCTTCTCATTCCTCTTCAAACTATACTCCACTCAGCAAATCGATCAGTGATAGCCCTATCCATTAAGCTGTTGCAATTTATTAATAACAAAAATACTTTCTGCACTGTGACACAGAAATGCCTTGCAATGCCTTGCCTTGTTCTTTGCAAACAACTCTGACCACATACCTGACAAAGTCACTGCACCAAACACGTCTTGCAGGTATTAATCCAGTAGAATAAGACATAAGGTGTCTGCAGTAAGCTTGTAACTTATCAAGACTCTCACAATCATTGTGACAAGTATGTGTGGGTAATATTTAAGGAATAATGTAGCTATACTGAAAGTATACTTTATGGTATTGATATAAAAATTAGTCACTAGGTGATAATATGTCTCGGTGGTGGCTAATTCATATAGGAGGGAGTTGTCACCCTTCCCTGATTAGTTGGCGAAGTAATGCATGACTCAGTTGTCCAGCCTTGCTCCATCCCAAGACTATTGATGCAAAACCATCAGAGACAACTGCAAACAATTAAAACCACTTGAAGGTAAGAAAGAAACATTGCAACAGATAGATGTTCATCCTGTCTATCAATCCAGACAGAAGATTATTTCAGTGTAATAGAGTAGGAGGAGGAAAGACCTTCTGCATCCTTTCAATGAGAAGACATCTTGGGGTGGGGGATCTCATGGAAAATTGGATCCTGGTTCCTGTGAGCTAGCTAGCTCTGCAATAGACTGAACTTTGGGGAGAAAACTAACTTTATTAGATAGGAAAGGTAACTATTAAGTCTCTACTCAGGTTTGCATTTTGTGATATTTGTTTTGTATGGTAACCATGTGTCTCCACCACCCTCTCTTGTTTCTAGTTAACTCTCCATTCTGTCTTAATGAACCCTACTTTTATTTTATTACAAGGGCTCCCAAGTGCTATATGATTTTACAGGAGGGATGACTTGAGGTAAAACTGGTAAACTGGGGTACATTGTGCCTTTGGGAAAGAGGATCTGAGATTTCTGTGAGGAGCCAGTGTCAGGGGCTGGAAATCACAGGGGAATGATTCAAAGAGACTCAGAGTCTGAGGTACACCTATTGTTAACCTGCAAGGCAAAGACAGCACTGACACAGACCAGAGGGGAGTGCTTGAGTGGCTGAAAGGCTGGTGGTCCTGTTGGGATCCTGGAAGTGGGCGGGCGGAAGCCTAAGGGGAGGATCCACAAGGTCCGGTATCTCTGAAAGGCTGGCGGTGTCAAGCAGTTGACTGTCAGGGTGGGTTGCGGACTGCCCATGGGCACAGAGCGAGCTGTTCAGTATTGGGGCTGAAGGTCAGAGGTCAAGCCAGGGCCAGGCCAAGTCAAAATCACAAAGTCAAATTCTGCTACTAAATTGAGAATGTGAGGTGAGAATCAGGGTCAAGGCAGGCCAGGATCTTTCACCTGGGTCAGCAATGGTCTTAAACCAGAGGCAGTAAACCAGATCAGAGTCAGAAGCCAAGCCTAGGTCAATAACCAGGAGTCAGAGATCAAGGCAAGAAGCAGCGAGCAGGATCTAGCCTGAAGCACACCAGAGTTCTGCATTACTCAGACAACTCCCAGAAATGGCTTCTTGGTTCATATGGGAAGTGCCAGCCAATCAGGGAATTGTGGAGAGCTGTCACTCATGCCCCTTAAGGTGAGACTTCCTGCAGAACTTAGCTTCTCAGTTTCTCTGGGGGGCAACCTTACCTGAGTCCCTGGTGGCAGTAAGAAAGTGGTGCCTGCCTTGACCCCTGGTTCTAAGGCTGTAGATTCTTACATCACCCCCTCCTCAGGCCACCCTCTTTGGGATGGAACCAGGTGGGCTTCTCTGGATGAGCCTCATGAAACTCTTCCTAGGTCAGGGGCATGGACATGGGAAGTAGGTTTGCAACAGTGCTCTGTGGGTCCATATCCTTCCCAGTCTACTAAGTAGTACAGGCATCCTTGGGTACATCTGAAATCAATGATGGCATGCACCTTGTATTCTTCATGGTCCTGGACTTTGACCAATAGAGGTGAAGCAGTGATTCAGTCAGGGATGGAGTTATCAACGTAGGGTTTTAGGAGGGACATGTGGAGCATGGAGTATCTTGAGGGATCAAGGAAGCTATAATTTGAAAGTGACTGGGTTGACTTTCTGGAATATCCGGAAGGGTCCCAGGAACTGGCAGACCAGCTTGCTGGAGGGTCTACTGGATGGAGGACACTTCAAAGCAAGCCAAACTTTCTGGCCTACAGAGAGGGCCAGGACCTCCTGGTGCCACTGGTCAGTGTACCACTAGTACACTCTCTTTGCATTCTCTAGATGGTGCTTAAGTTCCTTCTGATATGATGGATTTGTTGGACCCAGTTTATGGTGGCTGGGTTCAGTGATGCTGCTGGTAGCACAAGTTGGAATCGGGGTTGGAACCTATAATTTGCAAATAGGGAACTTGGTCCTGTTAAGGCATGATCCTCATTGTAGCAGGAAAACTAAGCAAGTGGTAAGAGGTTTTACCAGTTATCCTGGTGATAGCTAGTGAATCATCTGAGGCACTGTTCCAGTACTTCGTTCACCCTCTGGTATGCAGTGGAGGTAGAGGCATGGATGTTCAATAGTTGTGGGTCTCAGTCAGGTCCTGAAACCCATGAAGATGAATTGCATGTCTTATCAAGAGTTGCCTGGTAACTTCAGCAGAGGGTAGGCAGCTGTAGAGGATGAAGTGGGCCATTTTCATCACATGGTCCTTGACTGTCAGTGTGACCATCAGAGTCTGGAAGCTCCAGGATGAACTCCAGTGAAATCAATGTCTAGGCCTTACTTGGTGTTTCTAGGGGTACCAAGGGGCTTGGCTCAAGGTGTATTGGGGCAGGCACAAAGCTTACATGAGTCCACATAGGCTTGAATTTCAGCCCTCATAAGGGGCCAGTAGAAAAAGTGGGAGGCTGTGCAGGAGGTCTTACAATAACCCAGCGTCCTGCCAGTAGTGCATCATGACAAAGATGTAGTATCTTGAGGCAGGGACACCACGGATGAACATACATGCCCACACTGAAATATGGGCAAGCAGATCCTCCTTTGAGGTGGACTGAATGAGGGAGATCATACCTTGGTGAATTACCACATTGAGATTACTGGGTTTGAGGAGTTATGATAGTTTAGCAGTTGGTTCCTCACCTTTCTGTTAATACTCTCCTTTTCATGAGAAGGCACTGACCTTTCTATTTCAGGATTCAGGTTGGCAGGTGGTGGTGAACTTGAACTAAGAGAATAACAGGGCCCATTTTAGCTGCCTTTGATTTAAAGCTTAAGTCTTGTGGAGATACTTGAGCTTTTTATGGTCTGTAAATGGTGCCAAGCCCCCCTGAGGTAGTGTCACCATTCCTTAAACATGGTTGTAACTGTGAGCAGCTCCTACTTCTGAGTGCATTCTACACCAAAAAATTAAAAATTCTGAGCACAATATTTTAAAATTCTGCAAACTTTATTTGTCAAATAAATGTGGAGGCCCCAGCATGGCACTGGGGAGCACAGACCACTGGCTGCACAGAGGTGGGAGATCACTGTGCAGCTCCCCCTAGGACACAGATTTAGCAGTGAGGCTGCACTCAACCTTGACACAGCGCAAGGACCAGGCCTGCCTCAGAAACACTCCAGGGCCCTGCCCCTCCATGCCAGGTGTGGGCAGGCAGGCTCAGCAAGGCATGATCCAAGTGTGGAGGGGCTTAGTGTGGGTGGATCCAGGTGTGGGTTGAGAGGGCTCTATGTGGGGCAATCTGGGTGTGGGCAGCTCAGTGGGGGATCCGAGTACAGGGAGGATCTGGTTGCACAAGAACTTGTTGGGGGGTTCTAGATGCAACGGTAATGGGACTGTGCAGGGGGGGGTCGAGGTGAAGGTGGTTGGGGCTCAGCGGGAAGAGGGGTCTGGGTTTGGGGGGGGACAGAGCTTGGAAGAGGGGTCTGGGTGTGTGGGGCTCAGTGGGTGGTCCAGATGCTGGGAGGGTGGGGCTCATCATGGGGGTGAGGGTTGGTGGAAGGGTCTGGGTATGAGGGGGTTTGGATGCATAGGGGTTGGATGGATGGGGGAGCACTCCCTGTACAGTGATCCCTCTCCTGCAGCTGAGGAGCAATGGGTGCAGGAATCAGGGAGGGGGTGGAGTTTGCAGCGATTTCTGCAGCTGGGTGAGAAATCTGGGGGTGAGTCTGATTCATCCCCAGGTGCCATGCAGGGGAAGAGGAAGTTCCATCCTCCTTGGCCCAGGTGGGACTAGCAGCAGAGCCTGGCGCAGGGTAGGATTCACGAGCCGGGTTCTCCCCAGTCCTGCCCCTCGCCTTGCAGTGATTTACCTCTCTGGTGGCTGCCCTGGGCACCCAAAAGAAATCTTCAGGGGACATAAATTCTGCGCACGTGCAGTGGCGCAGATTTCCCCCAGGAGTAAGCAGCTCCTTATTTAGTATTGCATAATTTCTTTCCACTGGGGTGAGCTTGTGGGAGTAAAGTGTGCTGGGGGCAAGACTTGCTGGGATATGAGCTTCTGCAAGAGTACTGCCCCAAGGGCCAAACTGCACACATCAGTCTCCACCATGAAGATTGGATTGGGTTGGGGTGCACTAGGATGGGGGCCATTGTGAAAGCAGACTTGACCTGGATTAAGGCATGCTGGTCTTCCAGTGACTGAGTGAACTGGAGAGTCTTACATAGGAGTGAAGTCTGGGGAGCTATTTTTCCTGAGAAGTTAGCAATAAACCTCCAATAAAAATTGGCAAAACCCAGGAAGTGTTGTAATTCATGGGGGTTCTGGGGAACTACCATGTATCAGATTGCTACTGTCTTTTGGAGATCCATCTGAATGCCCCCTAGGGAGATGATGTAGCCCAAAAATTCAATGAAATACTGGTCAAAGAAACGTATTTCCAATTTGGCATAGTGCCCATGATTCCTCAGCCTTTCTAGAACATATCAGACATGATGATAGTGTTATTCTTTGTTCTCTGAAAATACTAGGATATCATCAAGAACACATGATGACATTGAACCAGTATGTTTCTGAACATTTTGGTCAAAGTGTTGGAAAGTTGCGGGGGCACTGGTTAAGCCAAATAGCATTATTAAATATTCACAGTGTCCACACTGGGTATGAAAGTTGTTTTTTCACTAAACCCCAGATCTTATACGCACCAAATTTGTAAGCTTCCTGAAGGTCTAGTTTTGTCAACATGCACGAATGGCCAGCATCATCTATCAGTTCTGGGCTAAGTGGCAGAGAATACCAGTTGCAGATTGTGATCTGATTTAGGACTTGATAGTCCACACAAAGGCACAACAACTGATCCTTCTTCCATCCAGTTCTGGTTGGGATCTGGTTTATATTCATATCCAAGGGCTGCAAATCTATGGGACAATCATAATCCCAGTGTAGGGAGAGGATGCCCTCATTTTCCCCCTCAAAAGCATTGGCATTTCTTGGAGAGATGGGGTTGTGGGCTCAAGGGAATTTCTTTCTGACAGGCCCCACCTTTCCCGGGTTTCCCCGCAGGTGGAAATGTCCCTTTCTGAGAAACAGAGATTGGCTCACTTGGGGGTTGCAGGCAGATTTCTTGGCAATAATTGGAAGAAAAGTTGATGATCTTCCTCCTCCAGAAGATATGTGTGTAGTACTACTCCAACCATGGTATACCAAGTATTGGTGGGAAGGGCAGAGAGTAGATCACATTGAAGTATGGTAACTCATGGTGCTCTCCCACTCTGGTCTCTAAGAAAACAGCTTCATGAGTTTTTGGATTAGATGACAGAGGTGACCCATCAATTGGCCCAAAACTTCACTGGGCCTGGTAGAAACACAGAGGAATTTGTTGGATCTGGGCTGCCTTTCCAACTATAAAATTATCGGTGGTGCTGGAGTCAGTCATGACTGATAGCAGGGGAATTGACTTTCATCCCCCTAGGACAGTGGTCTCCAACCTTTTTATGCACAAGATCACTTTTAGAATTTAAGTTCAATCCAGGATCTACCACACCCCTTCCCCAATGCCCCGCCCAGGTCATTCCATCCCCCCTCCCTCTGTCACTCACTCTTCCCCACCCTGACTCACTTTCACTGGGCTGGGGCAGGGGGTGGGGGTAGAAGGGATGTGGGCTCTGGCTTGGGGCCAAGGGGTTTGGAGTGTGGGAGGGGGCTCCAGCCTGAGCCTGGGGCAGGGGGTTGGGGTGCAGGAGGAGGTGAGGGGTGCAAGCTCTGGGAGGGAGTTTGGGTGCAGGAGGGGGCTCTGAGCTGGGGCAGAGTGTTGGGGTGCAGGAGGGGGTATGGGGTGCTGGTTCCAGGAGAGGGCTCAGGGCTGGGACATGGGGTTGGGATGCGGGAGGGGGTGCAGGCTCTGGGAGGGAGTTTGGGTGTGGCAAGGTGTTCAGGGCTGGGGCAGGGGGTTGGGGTGCAGAAGGGGTGTGGGGTGCAGGCTCTTGGAGGGGATCAGAGTTGGGGCAGGGGTGCAGGAGGGGTGCAGGCACTGGTAGGGAGTTTGGGTGCAGGAGAGAGCTCAGGACTTGGGCAGGGGGTTGGAGTGTGGGAGGGGGCACGGGGTGTGGGCTCCAGAAGCAGCCAGCCAGTCCCTGTAGCCCCTAGGCAGGGGGGACAGGTGGCTCTGCATGCAGCCTCTGCCTGCAGGCACTCTTCCCTCTAAGCTGTGCGCGTGTGCGTGCGCACACAGATTCTAAACCCCACGCACATGGCAAAACACTGCATGCAAAAAAATGTGCACAGAAGCCCAACAATTTGCAAAGAAGAAATTTTTTGCACACACAGCCCGTCAAAAATTAATGGGAACATTGTAGCTGCAGGGGCAGTACCTGCAGGCCATTGGCCAGTTTCCAGCCAATGGGAGCTGAAGAGTCATCGCCCAGGGCAGGAGCAGTACACAGAGACCCCTTGTCCCCCCTCCACCCCACCTAGAGGTCGCAGGCAGGGACGTGCTGTCCGCTTCCAGGAGAGGCACAGGGCCATGGCAGGCAGGGAACCTGCATTAGCCCCACTGCACTCCTGGACTTTTAGCAGCCAATTTCCCGGGTTGGCTTCAGGAGCCTCCAGGAGATTGAGCCCAATTCTGGGAGACTCCCGGTGAACAGGGAGGGTTGGCAACCCTAGTTACACGGCATGGGTCTGTGACTGAGCCCACTACTCATGCAGGGCAAGCACTTCATCCATGGCCTGTGCTCACTGGACCTGCAGTGGGAGGTTCTCCGTCTGTAAGTGAGCAGCTCATTCCTGGGAATTTGGGGCCCCTGGGAAATGTGAGTGGGAGATGCACCTGCCCCTTCCATCGTCTGTTGAGGGATTGCTGGAAGGGGTAAGTCTGAGGTTGTCTGAACAATCTGTCAGGGTCGGGCCATCGGTGGCCCGCGAGCACAGTGTGTTGTTCAGTATTGGGGCTGAAGGTCACAGGTCAATCCAGGGCCAGGCAAGGTCAAAACTACAAAGTCAAAATCTTACCAGATTGAGAGTGTGAGGTGAGAATCAGGGTCAGGCCAGGTCAGCATCTTTCACTGGGGTTAGCAATGGTCTTAAGCTGCTGACAGTAAACCTGGATCAGGGTTGTGAGCCAAGCCTAGGATGAGAACTGAGAGTCTAGGATCAAGGCATGTTGCAGCGAGGAGTGGCTAGCGGCGCCTAAAACAGAAGCACACCAGAGTTTTGCATTGCTCAGACGACTCCCCAAAATGGCTTCCTGGTTTATATGGGGAATACCTGCCAATCAGGGAATTGTGGAGAGCTGTTGCTCATACCCCTTAGGGAGCGACTTCCTGCAGGGCTTTGTCTCTCAGTTCCTCTTGGTGGCAACTCTACCTGAACCCCTGGTGGTGATGAGGAAGCAGTACCTCCTGCAGACCCTGGCTCTAGGCCTTGGGTTCTTACAAAGATACCTTGTTATCACAAGCAAAGACTCTGTCTCTGGAGCCAGGGGGTAACGAGAGGACCTGAGATTCACCAGTTTCCTCCACAACATGTGCGCATGGTGCTTCTGTGTTTGGCTGTTCCCTGTGTCTGACTTCTTAGTTCTTACGCTGCTTAGATCAAGGACTGTCTTATTTCTATGTTCTATTTGGAGCCAAGCATCCTCCAATGCTTGGCTAATAATAATAATACTAAATCTGTAAGGTTTGGGGTGGAAATATTCAAATCCACCAATGTCAAAGGTGTTTCAGGAATTCTAAAAGACACCAGAATTAAGGCCCAACTGATCCCAGATCCTCTAGGAAAGAGATGCAAGAAAAAGACATGGACAGTGTGACTTCATGAGGGGGCTCAAAAATCTAAGATTTAAAACAGCTTTCCTAGAAAGGGAATAGCGAGAGGCGACTAAACCAGATCACGCAGAGTCAGACAGGACTTGGAGGAAAACATAATGGCCAAAAAAGCAATGTGAGCTAATGGTATAGTCAAGGGAGTTTAGCAGAGTAAGAGGAGTCTCTATAAATATATCAGAGGGAAAAGAGAAAGTGGTAGTAAACAAGAAGTGGGGTAGGGGGCAGAGAATCAATGACCACTAAAAATCATTGAGAAACCGAGGTTTTTTCATCTTTAAAAGAAAAGAAGTTTGGGCACCCAAGGAGTACCGCTAGTTGCTGTAGGCTCCCCAGGGGGAGCTGGGCAGGTGGTGACTGGCCTCTCCAGCAGCTGCCTCCTGAGTGAGCTCTGAGGTTGGGCTCTTATACTTCCTGTCCAGCCTCTGACTCTCTGGGGGGCGGGCTTGGAGCGCTCTGGCTCCACCCACTCTGGTGTCTGGTGGAGCTCATCCCTGTCTAGGGCAGCGGGGAACCACACCACCTCCCTACAAACAGCAAATGAATATTTGGACAGCTGAGTTTATACAAAACAATGGGCCTGAATAACGTACCCTTAACTGTGAAGAGAATCAGCAAGTCAGCTACAGCTACTTCATAGCGTTTAAGGCTGGAAGGGACCATTAGACCTTCTCATCTGACCTCCTGCACCTCACAGGCCATTACATTGCACCCAGCTACCCTGTATTGAGCCCAGTGACTTTAATTAGACCAAAGCATTTCAGTCCTCAGGAGACAGAACTATTGAGAGCCCCAAGCAGCGAACAGGTGGGACTGAGGGGCACCAGTGCCCAAGGCCCCTGCACTGGCAGGGAACTGATTAGGTAAGGAGTGTTCAGATGACCCCAGCAAGCAAATCTCAACCCATGCTGTGAAGGAAAGTGACCCCCCACACACAGATCCCTGCCAGTCTGACCTCGGGGAAATGCCTTCCCAACCCCAAATTGGGCAATAAGTTTGACCATGTGAGCAAGACCCACCAGCCAAGCACCTAGAAAAAGGTGCACCACTTCTCTGCACCACTTCAGAGCACTGGTCCATCCCAATCAGTGTTCCATCTCCCGCGGTGGCCAATCTCTGATGCTCAGAGGAAGGCAAAAATAAGCTACTGACACATCTAGCCAAGTATGCATCAGGGAAAAAAATCCTTCCTGACCCCAGCAGGTGACTGCCTGAAGCCTTAGGACATGAGACCGGATTATAGTAAGTCTTAGTGCAGATCTGCAAGTGTTCTGAGCATGTTGTTAGCAATGTAGGCAAACCTGTTCCCCCTGTGGCCCAGGAAGGAAGGGGATGAAGAGGAGCACACACAGATTCGCAGGCCCCTAGAAGGAGCACAGACGACACCCAGCCCAACTCCCTGCATGCACAGAATCTCTCATAAAAACTGGACGAATGAATATCTTTCATAAAAGAACTAATCTCTTTTTAAAGCCCCCAAGTGCTGGTGAGTCTGCTTCTTCCCCAGGTAATCTGTTCCAGTGTTTAGCTACCCTCCCTCCTAGAAAACTCCATCATATTTCAAGGTTGAATTTGTCCGATGTTAGCTGCCAGCCATAGGATCTTGTTCTGCCTTTGCCAGAAAGGTTGAATCTCCCCTCCCACACACACACACACACACACACTATCAGATCTCTTTCCCATGTGTCAGCGCCAAGACACAGCAATCATGTCATCTCTCACCCTTTCTTTGATAAGCTGAATAAAGTGAGCTTCTTAAGCCTCCCATTGTATGGCTTATTTTCCAGCCCCTGGATCATTTTTGTAGCCCTCCTTTGAATTCTCTCCAGTATTTCCACTTCCTTCTTGATGTGCCGACACTAGAACTGGACACAGTACACTAGTAGAGGTCTTACCAATGTTACATACAGAGGCAAGATCAGTTCCCCACTTCTACTTGCTATTCTCCTTTTCATTCATCTGAGGATCGCATTAGCCCTTTTTGCCACAGCATTGCATCGAGAGCTCATACTGAGGTGGTTATCTACAGTGACCACTAAGTCCTTCTCTGAGTCACTGGTTTCCAAGACAGTCTCCCATCCTGTGGCTGTAACCTGCATTCTTGGTTCTCAGATGTATTATCTTGCATTTGTTTGAGTAAAAACATATTTTGTTGGATTGCAACCATTTAACTAGGTGATTCAGATCATTTGGTAATGGTAACCTGTCCTCCTTATTATGTACTACCTGTATGAATATTTATGTCATCCACAAACTTCAGCAGCAAAGATTTTACCTCCTTGTATAGATTGTTAATAAAATTATTGAACAGTGTTGGACCAAGAACTGCTCCCTGGTGGACTCTGCTAGCAATAGTTCCGCTCATTCATATCTCCTCAACAACTATATTCTGAGATCTGTCAATGACCCAGTTTTTAATCCATAGAATGTGTGCCATGTTAATTCCATATAATGAAATCAAAATTTTTTAATCAAAACGTCATGTGGTATTAAGTCAGATACCTTTGTGAAATTCAAGTATATTAGGTCAGCACAGTTACCTTTATCAATCAGACCTGTCATCTTGTCAAAAAAAGACAGCAAGTTTATTTGTCAAGATCTACCCTCCAGGAAATTATGCTGATTGATATTAATTATATTTTTAGCCTCTAATTCTTTGTTGATAGAGCCCCAAATTAACCATTCGATATTTTATATTGGCTTGACATCAGGCTAACATATGTCCCTGCATTGTCCGTTTTACCCTTTTTAAAATATAGAAATAAATACTGACAATTCCTTTTGAAAAGACATGAAGAATGAGAGGAACTAAAAGATTGGGAAAAAAACAAATGTAGTAGTAATCTTCACATAGAAAAAGAAAAGTGATCCTGACAACTACTATCCAGTTAGTCTAACTTCAGTCATTAGTAAAATAATGGTACAAATACTAAGAAAGAAAATCTCTAAACACATAGAAGATAATGGAACCCCAATGAATAAACAGCATTAGGAAATAAGGACACATCATAGCAGAGAAACTGGCTTTAAAAAAATAAGAGCATATAATTGGCTGCAATCCTGCAAAGACTTGAGCATGTGAATAACTTCAGTCATGAATAATCGCAATGAATTCAGTGAGACTAATCACTCGGGTAAAGTTACTTGTGTGTAAGTGTTTGCAGGCTTGAAGCATCTGTGGATAAAGGGAACGCCTTTCTGCAGATGTAATATATATGAGTCTAGATTGAGCTACACTGATTTACACCAGCTGAGGCTCTAGCCCTTCACAGTGTCATGCAAATGTACCGTATTTGTAAAATTAATTCAAAACTTAAAAGGACGATATCTGTACAGCTTCCCTAAGTGAGGCCTAAAAGGGGAGGGGGAAATGATAACTGTCTATGTGTATCTGAATGATGTAAACATGGAAGAGGAGGAATAATTTAGCTTGGTACATAGTGGTGTAATGTGCTGTGCTGTACTGGGATGAAAGCAGAAAAAGGAAATGTATGTGAATTACAATGTCAGAAAAACCTCTGCAGCTGAGCTAGACCGGACGCTGGGGCTGGGAGCCCCATCCCTGGAGACATTTCAGACTAGACTAGACAAATCATTAGGGAATGCAGAATGGGAGAAAGCCTCCCTAGGCAAGTCTGATAACCCAACCTCCTATGGTTCAGTGATAGGTGGATTTTAATTCCCGATGCTCCCATTGATTCAGGACAGTCACATGACATCAGCTGCTCTAGTGGAGAACATAAGAACGGCCATATCAGGTCAGACCAAAGGTCCATTTAGCCCAGTATCCTGTCTTCCGACAGTGGCCAATGCCAGGTGCCCCAGAGGAAATGAACAGAACAGGTAATCATCAAGTGATCCATCCCCTGTTGCCCATTCCCAGCTTTTGGCAAACAGAGGCTAGGGACACCATCCCTGTCCATCCTGGCGAATAGCCATTGATGGACCTATACTCCATGAATTTATATAGTTCTTTTTTGAACCCTGTTATAATCTTCACCTTCAAAACATCCTCTGGCAAGGAGTTCCACAGGTTGACTGTGCATTGTGTGAAAAAATACCTCTTTCTGTTTCCTTTAAATCTGCTGCCTATTAATTTCATTTGGTGACCCCCTAGTTCTTGTGTTATGAGAAGGAGTAAATAACACTTCCTTATTTACTTTCTCCACACAAGTCATGATTTTATAGACCTCTATCATATCCCCCCTTAGTTGTCTCTTTTCCAAGCTGAAAAGTCCCACTCTTATTAATCTCTCCTCATACAGGAGGGGAGCTGTTCCATACCCCTAGTCATTTTTGTTGCCCTTTTCTGAACTTTT
The DNA here is from genome assembly GCF_965152275.1 of Natator depressus. Classification (NCBI taxonomy): domain Eukaryota; kingdom Metazoa; phylum Chordata; order Testudines; family Cheloniidae; genus Natator; species Natator depressus. Next base: position 39,360,128 of record NC_134241.1, on the reverse strand, counting down.
TTCAATTCCAATATATCTTTTTTGAGATGGGCGACCACATCTGCACACAGTATTCAAGATGTGGGTGTACCATGGATTTATGATATTTTCTGTCTTATTATCTATCCCTTTCTTAATGATTCCTAACATGCTGTAAGCTTTTTTGACTGCCGCTGTATATTGAGTGGATGTTTTCAGAGAACTATCCACAATGACTCCAAGATCTCTTTCTTCAGTGGTAACAGCTAATTTAGACCCCCATCATTTTATATGTATAATTAGGATTATGTTTTCCAATGTGCTTTACTTTGCATTTATCAATATTGAATTTCATCTGCCATTTTGTTGCCCAGTCATCCAGTTTTGAGAGATCCTTTTGTAGCTTTTTGCAGTCTGCTTGGGACTTAATGATTTTGAGTAGTTTTGTATCATTTGCAAATTTTGCCACCTCACAGTTCACCCCCATTTCCAGATGATTTATGAAAATGTTGACCAGCATAGATCCCAATACAGATCCTTGGTGGACCTCACTATTTACTGCTCTCAAATCTGAAAACTGACCATTTATTCCTACTCTTTTTTTACTATCTTTTAACTAGTTACCAATCCATGAGAGGACCTTTCCTCTTATGGCATGACAGCTTACTTTGCTTAAGAGCCTTTGGTGAGGGACCTTGTCAAAGGCTTTCTGAAAATCTAAGTACACTATATCCACTGGATCCCTCTTGTCCACATGCTTGTTGACCCCTACAAAGAATTCTAGTAGATTGGTGAGGCATGATTTTTCTTTACAAAAACCGTGTTGACTCTTCTCCAACAAATTATGTTCATATATGTGTCAAACAATTTTGTTCTTTACTATAGTTTCAACCAGTTTGCCAGGTACTGAAGTCAGGCTTACCAGCCTGTAATTGCTGGGATCACCTCTAGAGCCCTTTTTCAATATTGGCGTCACATTAGCTATCCTCCAGTCATTTGGTACAGAAGCTGATTTAAATGATAGGTTATAGACTACAGTTAATAGTTCTGCAATTTCACATTTGAGTTCCTTCATAACTCTTGGGTGAATACCATTTAGTCCTGGTGACTTATTACTGTTTAGTTTATCAATTTGTTCCAAAACCTCCTCTAATGACACCTCGATCTGGTACATTTCCTCAGATATGTCACCTAAAAAGAATGGCTCAGGTTTGGGAATCTCCCTCACATCCTTAGCTTTGAAGACCGATGCAAATAATTCATTTAGTTTCTCCGCAATGGCCTTATCCTCCTTGAGTGTTCTTTTAGCATCTCAATCATCCAGTGGCCTCACTGGTTGTTTAGCAGGCTTCCTGCTTCTGATGTACTTTGCTTCTGATGTTCTTCTGATGTACTTACTGATGTACAGACGTACTGATGTAAGTCTGATGTACTTACTTCTGATGTACTTTTGCTATTCCTTTTTGAGTCTTTGGCTAACTGTTCTTCAAATTCTTTTCAGCCTCCCTAATTATATTTTTATACTTCATTTGCCAGAGTTTATGTTTCTTTCTATTTTCCTCACTAGGATTTAACTTCCACTTTTTAAAGGATTTCTTTTTGCCTCTCACTGCTTCTTTTACTTTGTTGTTTAGCCACGGTGGCACTTTTTTTATTCTCTTACTTTGCTTTTTAATTTGGGGTATACATTTAAGTTGAGCCTCTATTATGGTATCTTTAAAAAGTTTCCATGCAGCTTGCAGGGATTTCAGTTTTTGCACTGTACCTTTTAATTTCTGTTTAATTAACTTCCTCATTATTGTGTAGTCCCCTTTTCAGAAATTAAATGCTCCAGGGTTGGGCTGTTGTGGTGTTTTCCCTGCCACTAGGATGTTAAATGTAATTATATTATGGTCACCATAACCAAGCGATCCAGCTATATTCAACTCTTGGACCAGATCCTGTGCTCCATTTAGGACTAAATCAAGAATTGCCTCTCCTCTTGTGGATTCCAGGACCAGCTGCTCCAAGTAGCAGTCATTTAAGGTGTCAAGAAACTTTATCTCTGCATCCCGACCTGAGGTGACATGTTCCCAGTCAATATGGGGATAGCTGAAATCCCCCATTATTACTGAGTTTTTTAGTTTAATCTCTAATCTAATCTCCCTGAGCATTTCACAGTCACTATCACCATCCTGGTCAGCTGGTTGGTAATATATCCCTACTGCTATATTTTTATCATTAGAGCATGGAATTACTATCCATAGAGATTCTATGGTACAATTTGGTACATTTAAGATTTTTACTTCATTTGATTCTACGCTTTCTTTCATATATAGTGTCACTCCCCCACCAGCACAACCTTTTCTGTCCTTCCTATATATTTTGTACCCTGGTATTACTGTGTCCCATTGATTATCCTCATTCCACCAAGTTTCTGTGGTGCCTATTATATCAATATCCTCATTTAATATGAGGCTCTCTAGTTCACTCATCTTATTATTTAGACTTCTAGCATTTGTATATAAGCACTTTAAAAACTGAATGTGCCTTTTTTCATTTGACTGTTTCTCATCAGATCCTATCTGTACTTTTTCATCTTCCATCCTCTCCTCCTTACTAGCACATAGAGAATCTCCATTAATAGATCCTCCCCTAAGGGATGCCTCTGGCCATACCATGTGCTCCTATGCACCTGTTGGCTTTCCCCCAGCCCTTAGTTTAAAAGAGCCCAGGGGAGAAATTCTAGAACTCAAGGTACATGAAACACTGGAGATCATGTTGCAGCATAAATGTGACTTAAGACTAAAGTAGAAATGAAGGGGGAAAGAGAGGACTGAAACAGAAGAAGAGGATGGAATGGATAAAGAGCCCAAAACAGTGAGAAAAGAGGAGATGTAGGAGCATAGTGGGTACTGTCCTGGGAAGCAACTAGCAGATGAGATTTTGGAGCTAAGACTGCAGGCCCCCATGCTCTCCTATGTGGAATACACTCAATGGTGGATTAGCCATGGGGCTGATGGGGTCCCCAGAAAAATTGGGGTCCCCAGAAAAATGGACACTCCTGCACCTCAAGCCTGGTCTTTGGCAGAAGCTCCAGGTAGCGGGGGAAGCCCCAGCTCCTGGACCCTGGTTGCAGCCCCAGGACTGGAGGAGCTCTAGCTCCCTGCCACAGCCTCAGGGCTGGGGGAGCTCTCACTCCTGACTGCGGCCCTGGGCCGTAAAGGGTGGGGGCAGATCTTCTCTGGTCTTGTGGCCACAGTGGTGGGAGGCATAAAGGAGCAAATGGGAGCCCTGGGCCCTTTTAAATTGCCAGGGTCAGGGCAGCTACCCCTTTTTCTCCCCCTTCCCCTCCTCCCATCGGCGGCCCTGTGGGGGGGGGGGGAGGCAAAAGGGTCAATGACGTTAAAGTGCTGCCGTGGCAGTGCTTTAACATCGGCTGCGTATGGGCCGGTACTGGCGTCCACTTTTTACTGGTATGCCGTACCGGCCCGCACCAACCCACTTTCACCCCTGACCATGACCTTTCTGTTCAGCCAAGGAGAGGAAAAATGGGCACCAGCCTATGCTGTGGGAGGCCTCACTCTTCCTGAGTGAGAATGTGGAGGGTAAAACCACTTTCACTCATTTTCTGAATGCTCTGGGAAAACTGACATTTCCCAATGGGCAAATTACAAGGAGGGATTTTTCTTGAAAAATGAGGAGAGCTCCAGCCAGCTCACTCTAGAAAATCTTACCTTCTCACGACACAGCAACAGGGCAGAGTTCCACTCCTGTGCTCTTACAAGGTCCAGGTTCCCACCACTGTGCGCCACTCTGCTGCCACAGAGTGACTGAATCAGGCCCCAGCTGGCCAGCCAAGAATCCCTGCAGGCCAGGGAGCTCTCCACTGGCATAAAACACCGTAGCTAGTTCCTGTGTTGACAGCTCCCCCCCAAACACAGACCCAGACTAGAGGGTGGGAGAGGCATGCTGGGGTGCGCTGGACAATTCACAACTGGCCTAACGTCCCATAGAGACTGTGGCCGGTTGGTGTAAGTTAGATCTGCCCCTACACTGCTCTAATTGACACCAGTGGGTCAGGACTGGCACTGAAGCACCAAGATAAGCAGGGATGCATAACATGCTCCTTGATGCCATTCCCCCCCCATCTCCTGCCCTGAGTGTATCTTGGTGCACTGAGCAGCTGGGCCTGCAGTCCACCGCTAGGCTCCTAAGGCCATACTTAAGCACTCAAATAAGTGACCTATTTTTCAAAAGTACTGAGCACCCACCTACACACTCCCCTGACTTATGGGAGAGTCCATGTGGAAACTGGGCCCCACAGGAGCCTTCGCTGGGCCACTTCAGAGCCCAATGTTAGATACCCACTTTGTAAATGTTTGTAAGAAAAGCTCTTCTGCTCAAGAGCCAAACCCTGAGCCCATCAGTCATGGGCCAGTGAGCTCCCCATCCACAGGATGGGCTTTCAGGCATAACACTAGCCTAGCCTAGCCACTCCTGAGGTCTCTAAGGAGAACAGAAGCAGTATGAAGAACTGTTTTTGCAAGGGGAAACCCTTTCGGACATCTTTATCTCCCTGAAAGAACAAAGAAAGGCACAAACCTGATACTTCTAACCCTCTTCAGGTCACATTAAGCTAGGTGGCAGTGTGGCAAATGTGGGCCACAGCAGAGAGGATTGATTTCTGATGCCAGCGCATGTGTGAGAGCACTGCTGTTAGAGGCCACCCTAGCACTAGCGGAGGGAGATCTCTTTGAGTGGTAAAGGCCTGTGCTTTGCAGTGGAAGGGCCAGCATTTGAGTCCTGGCTCCACAGGAGCATGTGGGTCACCTGGGAAAACACCCTGGTAGGGTCCCTAGTTCCGCCTGCCTGAGAGGCCACAGTGAGGCACCACTCACAGTAGATTGTGCACTAGTTTAAATATGATCATGTGTGCTCTGCTGCAAGCCTCAGGTTCAGCCCCCCTTCCGGGGGTGGGTCAGACGCACCTCTGGGCAGGGCCAGTTTAGGCAGAGTGGTGGGGTAGCATTTATTTCAAATAAATATTTTTCTAATCCTCATGGTTGCAAAGAAAAGTTTGAAAATGTGACTCAAGTGTAACCGGTGCAGTGCAGTCTGCCTGAGTCTGCAGAGAGCCTGAGAAAGCAGCAGCAGCACACCCTCCAGCCAGGGAGAAGCCAGCCAACTTACACCCACTGCAGATCAGAACAGGCCCCCAGCGCTCTGGGGCGCCTGGGGTCGTGACTGTTCTGTGTCACAATATGGAATTTTCTCTTCCTTGGTGGCCATCAGATGTGCTCTGGGCTCCACTCCATCCCTCTGACCTTTTGGTTCCAGGGGTCAGATGCGGGGGGGGCAGAAATGATGGTACCAGAATGGGATGCCACTCACAGCAGATTGTGGAAATCTTCACTATATGATCATCCTTCTCCTCCCTGCCATACTTTGATCAGCAATGAAACTGTTAGCAGTGCTGACATTTAAACAACCATCACTGAGATGATGTATCCCCCCATCTATGAGCTATTGCTTCAGGCTCCCTGCAGACTCAGGCATATGTCACTGCACCAGTTACATGCAGGACATGTATTCTAGGTTTTCTTTACAAGCCTAAGGCTATATAATTGACTTTTTTAAAGATGAAGGCTGAAATGCAGGAGAACAAGATGGCAGTCTAAGGCTATGTCTGCACTGGTAACTGAACAACAAAACTTTTGTCTTTCAGAAGTGTTAAAAAAAACCCACACACGCATCCCAAGAGACAAAACTTTTGCTGACGACAAGCGCCGATGTGAACAGCGCTTTGTCATCAGGAGTGCTCTCCTGTCAACAAAGCTAATGCTGCTCATTGGGAGTGGAAGTTTTTTGTTGGCAGTAGAGCCGACAAACAGCGGCTACACTGCATGACTGCTAGTGGCATAGCTGTAACAACACAGCCATGTCGCTAAAAGCTGTGTAGTGTAGACATACCCTACACAAATGTACAGATCACTGATCGGGTGAGATCCAGCCCCATTCAAGCCCTGGGTTTACTTTGGAATTGTGTCCACAGCACCTGGCTTTGTTCCATTCTGCTTGCACTGAGATAGCCATCAGTGCAGTGAGACAGGGCAGCTCTACGAGGTGTCAGCAAATCAAGAGATTTGTATTTAATGACTGCATTAGTATGGAGAGGGAAAGATCTCTGCCAGAGGTGAGAGAGGCCCTGAGCACCCTCTTTCTGCTAATGGACAAACAGGAGGGTTGGCAGCCTGGCTTTGACCAGCCCACTTGATTGTTATATTGATTGTCCGTGCTGATACGCCTGGACAGTGAAGAGGCAGAGCAGCAACAACTAATTTCCATATAAAATGGAAGAGAAAATACAGGAAAGGAGCAGGGTGATGAGAGGGATGGGAGAAGTAAAAGCGTCAACATGGCTTTCTGGGCATGGCAAGCACTGGGTGTGCCTGGCTTGGTCTCTCCCTTCACTGTTCCAGCAGGTCTTTCTCTCTCTCTCCTGTGCCTCTAGGCAGCATTTTCTGGAAATCTCCCATGGCAGCAGTGGGACGGGAGCAGCTCCCCAGTGATAGCAGTGCTGTGAATGCTGGTGTGGGAGAGCAGAGGCACTTGAGAACTGTGTTCCATTGGCCTCCCAGTAGCAGTGCTAGTGGAGTGTGATCCCTACACTGCATTGGCTGGGAGGGGGTTGTGAGAGGACTTGAGGCTCTTGTCCAGTTACCTTGCACAGGCAAGGGCAGTGCCACAGAGATGGGGATACGTGGCTGTTTCTTGTCCTCTCCCAGATGTGACCACGGAGAAGGCCACAGCTCAGCAGCTGGAGCTAGCCAAGCAGCCAGCGAGCACACAGCTATGCAGAGAAGTGCTGAGATGGCGCAGTCACTCTCTACAGATGGATTTTTTAAATTAAGCTTTAATTTCCTCTTCTTCTGATCTCAATCCCTCCCCCTATGTTTTAATGAGCTCACTCCCCCAGCATATCAAACAAGCCTGATCCCTAGTGCTCCCTCTTTGCAATTCCCAGTGGCTCCTAACCAAGAGATGTGCTATTTAATTTTGCCAGGTTTCCAGCTTACACTGAAGCATTAAAAAAAAAAACACCAGAAAGCCTGTATTTCTCCCAGCCTATTGATAGAGCACGATAGGTATTAAATTCTATAATTCTTTCACTGGCCTTTAAGCAGCCTCACTGTTAATATTTAATGATGAAAGATGCTGGTAATCAGCCCTGCATCCCAAGTGTCTGAATGCTTTATGTTCTGCCTTTGGGAGCCTGATAGTGAACCCAGCCCTCCAGAGCTTCCTACCCCAACTTAATAAACTTTGCCATTCAGGCATCAGCTTCCCCCCAGAGCCTCATCAATCTTCCTCAGATGTCCCTAATTCCAGGCCCAAGATGAGTAGGCATGAGAAAGGGGGAAAAAGGTAAGGGGAGGCCAATAGGAAGCATTGGCCAGCTTCTGTGCTACACCTAAGGAGACACAGCCAAGGAACAATGGGGCGAAGGTGGCCTAAGACCCTCTTGTGCTTCCTGAATTCTGGGCTGCTCCAGGGGCTGCTCTAATTGACACCGGCCTGGCATGGCTGCCTGTGGACTGCACTGCAGCCCAGAACTACCACAGTGCAAAGGGCTTTGACCACTTCCTCTCCTCCCTGGCACATCCCCTCCCATCCCAACCATGGCCTTACCCCAGAGGCTGCAAAGGCAAGTGGCACAGATCTGTATAGACTGGCCCTGTCCTGCTACTCCATGTGGGGCATACTCCTGGGGCCACCCTGCTTCTATGACCCCCTACATCACTGGGGGAGTCAACAGAGGCCATCACAGGGGCAAGAATCTGTCCCTTAGTCCTCAGCAAATGCATTATTTATGGGGCTGAGCTGGGATTGCTGAGATGCTCCCTATGCATCTGGGTGTCCATGTGTGGTGCACTGAGCTATTTGCATATATTTTAAATAACTGGGGCAGGGGGACAGGATGGAGAAAGCTGTCAGCTGAATCAAGAATGAACCTGAGCCTCTCCTCTCTGACAGCAGGTTTCTTCCAGCAGGCAGCCTGAGGCCCTGCCATCCCACCCAGCGAGGGGCTTTCCCATCTCTCACGCCAGCCTGGGTCTCACTGAGGTTCACCGCTGCCCGCTCAGCATTGGGATCTAGCTCGGGATCCTGGCTGTCAGGTTCCAGGGTTTGATAGCATGTTGGAGCTCACCGGTGGGGGGCAGCTACACCACAGATAATACTGCCTTGGGCTGATTGGCCTCAGGCAAAGTGAGAAGAGTAATGTTCCAAAGAGAGCTACCTTTACCTGCTAATAGTACTTAGCACTTACATACTGCAGCGCTATTCAGAGCTGTGTGCAAACATGATCTAATTAACCACTGGGAGGATCTTCCTTCCGATTTTACAGATGGGGTAACTAAGGCAGACTAGTTGAGGTGCAGTTACAGTAATAAAAGCCATATACACCCATGCATGATCTGTAGGATGACGTGGATTGCACCCTCAGCAAGTTTGCAGATGACACTAAACTGGGAGGAGTGGTAGATATGCTGGAGGGTAGGGATAGGATACAGCAGGACCTTGTAGCGAGGTCAATGACTCACCACCACAGCGCCTCCTGCTGGTCATCCTGGGAATCAGCTCTCCAGCATATGGAGCGCCTCCTTCTGCCAGTGGCTTGCCTGCCTCAGACTCCCATGTCCCTCCCAGACTCTGGTGCCCCTTTACCTCAGGGTTCTGCCCCAGCAGTACCCCCACACTCTGGGTCTCCACTCCCAGGGGAACCCCCAATCCTCTAAACCCACCTTGCCTCAGTAGCTACTGCCAGTCACCATCTAGCCCCCTTTCACTGGGGCAGACTGCTGTCTATAATAGCCATTCATCATTGGCAAGGGGTTAGGACCTGCTGCCTCTGGCTATCCCCAGGCTGCCCCAGTACCTTTTGTAGGCCTTCAACAAGGCCTGCAGGTTTACCAGGCTGGAGCTCCCCAGCACCCTTTGCCTTTCCTAAGCACTGCGCCACTTCAGGTACCTCCCTCTCAGGCAGCTAGCCCTTCTCCCTCCAGGGCTAGAGAGAGACTCCTTCAACTCTGGCCCCCAGCCCTCTTATAAGGGCCAGCTGGGCCCTGATTGAGCTGGCCACAGCTGTGGCTGCATCCACAATTAGCCTAGCTTGGCTGCTTTTAAACCCCTGCCGATCAGAGTGGGGCAGCTGCCCCACTACAGACCTAGACAAATTAGAGGATTGGGCCAAAAGAAATCTGATGAGGTTCAATAAGGACAAGTGCAGAGTCTTGCACTTAGGACGGAAGAATCCCATGCACCTCTACAGACTAGGCACTGAGTGGCTAGGCAGCAATTCTGTAGAAAAGGGCTAAGGGGTTACAGTGGATGAGAAGCTGGATATGAGTCAACAGTGTGCCGTTGTTGCCAAGAAGGCTAAAGGCATTTTGGGCTGTATAAGTAGGAGCTTTGCCAGCAGATCGAGGGATATGATCATTCCCCTCTATTCGGCATTGGTGAGGCCTCATCTGGAGTACTGTGTCCAGTTTTGGGCCCCACACTCCAAGAAGGATGTGGAAAAATTGGAAAGCGTCCAGTGGAGGGCAACAAAAATGATTCGGGAACTGGAACACATGACTTATGAGGAGAGGCTGAGGGAACTGGGATTATTTAGTCTGCAGAAGAGAAGAATGAGGTGGGATTTGATAGCTACTTTCAACTACCTGAAAGGGGGCTCCAAAGAAAATGGATCTAGACTGTTCTCAGTGGTAGCAGATGACAGAACAAGGAGTAATGGTCTCAAGTTGAAGTGGGGGAGGTTTAGGTTGGATATTAGGAAAAAACATTTTCACTAGGAGGGTGGTGAAGTACTGGAATGGGTTACCAAGGGAGGTGGTGGAATCGCCTTCCTTAGAGGTTTTTAAGGTGAGGCTTGACAAAGCCCTGGCTGGGATGATTTAGTTGGTGTTGGTCCTGCTTTGAGCAGGGGGTTGGACTAGATGACCTCCTGAGGCCCCTTCCAACCCTGATATTCTATGATTCCATGCAGTGCTGTTGTATACATACACCACCTTACTGCACAGGCTGCAGGGTTTAAGCTGTGACTTTTCTGACTTTGCCACTTTCACTATACCAGTATACTGAAAACCAGTGACACCCCATACCCCTTAGTGTGGATGCAGTTATACCAGTACAAAAGTGCTTACACCAGTATAGCTTATTTGGGAAACAAAATACGCTGTACCAGTGTAAGGCAGCTTTATAGGGCTATAGCGGCAACCACACTAATCTACTTAGACATCTGTAAGGCATTTGACTTGGTACCACATGATATTTTAATTTAAAAAAAACCCTCTAGAATGATATAAAATGAACATGGCACACATTAAATGAATTTAAAACTGGCTAACTGATAGTTCTCAAAATATAACTGTAAACAGGGACTCATCTTCAGAGGATATTTTTCCAGTGGGGTTCCACAGGGATTGGTTGTTGTCCCCATGATATTTTTTATTGATGACCTGGAAGAAAACATAAAATCACTGATAAAGTTTGCACATGATACAAAAATTGGGACAGTAGTAAATAATGAAGAGGACAGGTCACTGATACCAAGTGACCTAGATCCCTTGGTAAACTGGGCACAAGCAAATATTAGGTGTTCTAATATCGCTAAATGTAACTGTATACAGTGGTAAGCTGGAGCCGGTTCGCACCAGTTCCCGCGAACCGGTTGTTAAATTTTGCAGCTGGTTGTTAAAGGGGTTCGGCAAACTCCGGCCCGCGGGCCACATGCGGCCCACGGGACCATCCTGTCCGTCCCACCTGAGCTCTACTCACGCAGCGGCCCTTCGGCAGCACTTCGGCGGCACGTCATTCACTCACTCCGGGACTTCATCGGCACTTCAGCAGCGGGCCCTTCAGTGCCGCCAAAGACCCGGAGCGACTGAAGGACGTGCCACCGAAGTGCCGCCAAAGACCCAGAATGACTGAAGGAACCGGTTCTTCAGCTTCTGGCAGCTCATCACTGACTGTATACATGTAGGAACAAAGAACTTACAGGATGGGGGACTCTATCCTGGAAAGCAGTGATTCTGAAAAATATTTGGGGATCCTTGTGGATAATCAGTTGAACATGAGCTCTCACTGTGATACTATGGCCAAAAAAGCTAATGCTATCCTTAGATGCATAAATGGGAATTTTGAGTAGGAGTAGAGAGATTATTTTATCTCTGAATTTGGCACTGGTGTGACCGCTGCTGGACTCCTGTGCCCAGTTCTGGTGTCCACAATTCAAGAAGGATGTTGATAAATTGGAGAGGGTTCAAACAAGAGCCATGAGAATGATTAAAGGGCTAGAAAACCTGCCTTATAGTGATAGACTCCTGGAGCTCAATACATTTGGCTTAACAAAGAGAAGGCTCAGGGGTGACTTGATCACAGTTTGTAAGTACCTGCATGGGGAACAAATATTTAGTAATGGGCTCTTTAATATAGCAGTAAAATGTCTAACATGATCCCATGGCTGAAACTGAAGCTAGACAAATTCAGACTGGAAAGAAGGCATACATTTATGAGTGAGAGTAATTAGCTATTGGAACAATTTACAGAGATTGTGGTGGATTCTCCACCACTGGCAATTTTTCTAGTGAGATTGGGTGTTTTTCTCAAAGATCTGTTCTAGGAATGATTTGGGGGCAGGTTTCTGGCCTGTGCTATACAGGAGGTCGGACTAGATCATCATAATGGTTCCTCCTGGCCTTGGAATCTAGGAATGTATTAATCACACGAGGGCTTATACTGGTATAAATATATCAGTCAATAATAATACCCCTAACTGACGTCATTGTAAAAGTGTAATTTTTGTACTGTGGACCAGGCCTAAGATATGTTTTACTGCATTCACTGGAGTGAGTCTTGCGTAGCCAGCATGACTTTGGGAGAGGGAGTTGGAGTCTCTTCTTACCTGTCCATCATCAACAAAAAGCAGTTAACTGAGGCCTGATGTACACTTAAAATGTAGATTGACCTAGCTACGGCACTCTGGGGTGTGAAAAATTCACAGCCCTCAGCAACATTCTTAACCTGACCTAAACCCTGGTGTAGACGCAGCCAGGTCAACAGAGGACCTCTTCTGTTGAGCTAGATACCACCACTCAGGGAGACAGATTACCTACATTGATAGAAAACCCTTTCTGTCCCTGTAGTAAATATCTGCATGATAACACTACATTGGCACAGCTGCAGCACTGGAGCTGTGCCGCTGGAGCTCCCATAGAGCAGACATGGTCTAGAATTTTGTCTACACTGGGAAAATGAGATGTGTTCAAAAACGTGTTAAGTAATATGCTCCTCCTCTGGAGTTTAACATGAGCAACTAAAGCTCTAGACAGGTTTCAGAGTAGCAGCCATGTTAGTCTGTATCCGCGAAAAGGAGTACTTGTGGCACCTTAGAGACTAACAAATTTATTTGAGCATAAGCTTTCGTGAGCTGAAGTGAGGTGAAGTGAGCTGTAGCTCATGAAAGCTTATGCTCAAATAAATTTGTTAGTCTCTAAGGTGCCACAAGTACTCTTTTTCTTAAAGCTCTAGACTCTGCTTAGAGGACAGAGAAAGTGATGTTAATAACATGTTAGGTACATTAGCATGTTTTCTAACACCTTATTTTCCCAATGAAGACATAACCTGAGGGTATGTCTGCACTTCAAGCTGGAGGTGTACATTCCCACTTTAGGAGACATACCCGCCTTTGGTCTCATTGAGCTAGCATGCTAAACAGAGAGTGTAGCCTGGCAGCACGCAGGGCTAGCTGCCTGGAGTATGTACTTAATGTCTTGGGCAGTATGAAAGTGGGGTGACTAGCCCCTCCCACAGCTACGCTCTATTTTTAGCATGATGGCTCTATCAGAGCTAGCACAGGTACACCTTCTGGAGGTGGAGCGCACACCTACAGCTCTGAGCATAGACTTACCCTTAGGCTCGGGTGGGAATGTGCAGGGAAAGGAAAGAGACTTGCCCAAGGCCACATAGCAGGACAATGGCTGAAGCAGGAATTGAACCTTAGTTTCTAGACACCCAAATCACTGCCACATCCACTAGGCCATGCTGCCTGCAAAGAGCACATGCCAATGCATGAGGCTCAGTGGAAAAAACAGCAGTCTGCCAGATGCCCCATTTCAGAGTGACAAACAGCAGCTGTGGCTCTCAGACCAAGGAAGGGAGTTAGGCAGGGGTGAAAGTGAGCCAGTATGGGCCGGTACGGCGTTCCGGTAAGGACCCGCACTGACCTGTACCCAGCCCACATTAAAGCACTCCCTGCCCCTTTTGCCTCCCCGGTCAGTGGCCCTGCTGGTACGGACCCTACCAGCAGGGCCGCCAATGGGGTAGGGATGTCGGGGGGACAGCAACATTAAAGCGCTGCCACGGTAAAGGACTGTCATTAAAGTGCTGCTGCAGCAGTGCTTTAACATCGCTGCCCCTTCCCCCCGTCGGCTGCCCTGCTAGTAGGGTCCGTACTGGCAGGGCCACCAACAGGGGAGACAAAAGGGGCAGGGACATTAAAGCGCTGCCGCGGCGAAGGACCCCGTAGCGCTTTAACGTCCTTGCCCCTTTTGCCCCCCCCCGGCCGCCACCGAGCCTGGGGGGGGCGGGGGCAAAGGGAGCAGCTGTCCTGGGGCCAGTGATTTAAAAGGGCCCGGGGCTCTGGATGCTGCTGCTGCTACTGCACCCCTTACCGGTAAGTGTCCTCAGTTACTTTCACCCCTGGAGTTAGGGGGCATGAGAGCACACTCGCTGCCTCCCTGCCCCTCAGTGCTGGCACTCTCTCCCACATCCCCTCAGGGCTGGCTCTCACCCTTCTGCCCCATCTCCTGGCAGGATGAGTTCTCACCCCACCTCATCTCCTGCCTGAATAAGGAGTCACCTTCCCATCTCCTGGAAGCTGTAATGTGCTGTGTTTAAGATCACTGTAAGGGCTCAAATGTTACTAGGAATCTTTTATTTCCATCTGCTCATTCTGACTCTTAACATCAGACAAACACAAAGCAAGAGTCTGTTTCTAGCAGCAAATGGTGCAGGAGGGTGCACTGTAAACAGACTAATGAGATTAGTGCCAGTGAGAATAGACCATGCTATTACATCTCTCTTCGCAAAATGAGAGAATCCTTCTGATACAATTTACTAGCATCATTAGCAGGGCTGCTGCTGCAGAATCCCTCCCTCCCCTTGGTTCAGCCCTCTGCTGCAGAAAACTTTCAAGTTTCAAATATCACAATTCTAACCTTATGGTTGGGAACTATGTGCAAGTAAGACTATGTCATGTTCCTGAGTCTGAGGCTATGTCTACACTCCATCATTTGCAGCAGCTCAGCTGTGCCTCTGTAGTGCTTCTGGTGAAGACGCTCCAAGCCAATGGAACAGAGCTCTCTCATCGGCTTAATTGCTCCTAGCTCTGCAAGAGGCAGTAGCTATGTCAATGGGAGAAGCTCTCCCGCTGACACAGCGCTGTCTACACTGGCGCTTAGGTTTGTATAATTTACGTTGCTCAAGGGGTGGATTATTCACACCCCTGAGTGACATAAGTTATACTGAAGTAATTTGTAGTGTAGACATAGCCTGAGAGATTTAAACTGCTCACATTCATATAAATGGGTGCTGATGCTGGAGTACAATGATGACAATGTGTCAACTTTATTACCTATTTCACTGATGATCATTTTAGCAGAAACATCAGCTGATGTATTTATCTCATAATCCCAAACTGCTTCCCAAATCTTATCAGCTGACTATAGCCCCAATTGTCCCTTGGACAGCTGAGCTTCCCATGACAACTTGGAGAATGCAGTTATGCTTCTTCTCTTGAGCCATCTGCAGCACATGAAAGATTGAAAGTTAAGGAGACTGTAAGGTTGATTTAATAGGAAATAACTAATACTAGGGATACTGCACTCACTGCAGTGTTCATTGTCATATTCAGTTCAAAAATAATCTTCACCGCTGAAGTTATTAGAATGTGCTGTAGACTCTGCAGCCTGGCCCCCAGCATGCTGCAAAATGTAGGTCCCTCTTTCAAAGAAAGCACTGGATCTTGATCATTGATAATAAAACTACAGGAACTCAAATGGGGTTTCTATTTCTGGTCTGCGCTTGCATTTCCTGGTGGTCTGGGCAGTGCCTCTCAGTTAAATGGCTCTGAAGCAGCAGCTTCTGGAACTGTTGTGGCTCCTGCTCCACTGCAGCCTGCTTCAGCTGTTCCTTCTGTAATCAGGGTCTGAATGAGCTCTCCCCGACAGCTAGTTGGGGAGGGGGAGAGACTTCAAGAGCAAACTGTATTCACATGAACACACCTACTCTGCATAGGTATCTAGCAGACAGGAGCTGTGTAGCTCAAAGTTATCAACTTTGGCTGGTGTTAGGTTACAAATCACTTTAGTACTGAATGCAGGGGAGTGAAATGTTATCAATATTGTTATCTTTACTGTATGAGTAAAAGGGAGCAGAACTGTGTTGAGCCTGTCTCGATTGAGGGGTCACCCTCAGTTGAAAGGGACTCGTTAAGCCAGGGACTCGAATGCCAGACCCCTGTGAAAGTAAAAGGGGTGGGGACAGGTGTCCTAGCCAGGAAGCGTAGACTCTCCCGTCAGGTTTAACCTGTTCCTCTCCACTGTTCAAAGATAAAGCTCAATAGGCTGTGTTAGGAGTCTTTTGTTATGTTACGCAATCCCTAGAGCTGAAAACTCTCATAGTGGGACAGCATTTGTGCCCAACCTGCATCACTAAGAACTGAAAGTCATTAGGTGCAGACAGTCACTAAGAGTTGGATGGACTCTCAAGAGGTCACAGCAGAGAGGCAGGTGGCAGAAGCTGACAGGCGAGAGGAACAGTGGCTGACAAGGGGGCAAGTGGAAAGGAACAGCAGTTGGCAGGCGGTCAGCCAGAGCAAGCAAGGTGCCTTCTTCTACAGCTGAGAGGTGAACTCACGCAGCTGCACCTCTGAATCCTGGATCCTCACTGACCAAGGACACCTACTGAGAGTGCAGTATGGTGTGGGAGCAGAAAGGGGCACAGAAAAGGAACTTTTCATTGTAGAGCTTGAGAACATGAGGCAGAAAACACTGCGCCACACACGCTGGGGTGGGTGGGTGTCCTGCTCAGTTTTATGATTCTGAATCCTGCTTGCGGCATTTTCCCTATTTAATGTTGGATGACTTCCCTCCTTTCATTAAAAGTTTCTTTCCTATACTCAGACTCTGTGCTTGCAAGTGGGGAAGTATTGCCTCTCAGAGGTGCTCAGGGGTGGTGTGTAATTTTCCCAAGTTACTGGGTGGGGGCTCAAGATGGTTCTGTTTTGTATTGTTGAAAAGGAGCCCCTAGCTATTGAACCTGGCCCCAGGTGCTGCTCCACCTGGCAGAGGGGTTACACTTCAGAAGGTGCTGCCAGGCCTGCTGGGTTTGCTGCTGCTGCTGCTGTAGAACTGAAGCCTGGGTTAGCTGCTGCTGTCCCCACTGCGGGGGGCGGGGGGACCTCTTCCAGTTGTCCCCTTTGTGTAGGTATCCAGAAATGACAGGAGGTATGAATGGACATTCTTCTTCCACCACTCAACACAGCACATGCTCGCTCCCTCTCTCTCACACACCCCTCAAATTCAGCTCCTTTCCTCAGGCTTTCATTTATGTTTAACTTAAGAACAACAGAACTTAGCCTGAACTGGCTGTTGTAGAGGATGGTTCACTGCAAGAGCTCCTTGCTCTCACCCTCATCCTGCCCTTGCTTTAAAAGGTCTCCACCTTTTATTTTTTCAAATTGTAGCTAATAAGACCCATCTGGTGTGGCTGCTGGGATGAATCAGCAGAGCAGCCCTGCATCTTCATGTGAGTGTGGTTAGATGTTTGGCTTCGTGTGTGTGTTCTCCCTGTGTGCTGCCCCAGCTCTGCGCAGACAGCCGGCACAGCAGACCTCGAGTGAACCGCCCAATGACCACAAGATCCATTAAGGCACGAAGGCACCAGGCCAGGTTTATTGTCGACAAAGCATGGTACTAGTATCCCGCAGACTCTACCAGACCACTAATACATGTATGCCGGTAACAATGGACACAGCTTAATGAATGGTGGGACTTTCCATTCCTCCCTTGCCTGGACCAAGACACTCTCTCAGAGATACCTCTTTATACCCTGATACAAACAAGTTACGTACTGCCTCTCTGACATAGTTAGTTATTGCCCCCTGACATGCTAGTTATCACCCATCTCCTTGTACCTGTCATTTTCATAAAAACATCTCTATTCATCACACTGAGATCCTGACCTAATCTTTTAGGAGGGGTCAGTGTGTTCCTGTTATCCTTGGGGAATGTTTTCGTACCATCCTTGATATCGGGGTGTTCTGGTACCACCTGATATTGGGATTTGTTGGCGTGAGCGCTCTTTGCCTAGCACTTCTTAGGAATGTGTGTGTCTGCAATACCCGCCCCGCTCTTGCTGGGTTCTGTGAACCTGCAAGCAGGCAGAGCCTGAGGTTTGCTCACCGCCTGACTTTTGCTAACTTTGCTTTATATCAGCAAAGTCTGCCCGCTGCTTTCGCTCAGGCCTCATGCCAGGCCTCTGATACAAGGGATTATATCTCAGGCTTTGAGATGCTTCTTCCAGAAATGTGTGGAGGAAAATTCCAAACAACTCTACTGCGGTGGCTGTGGCGAGCCAAATCCATCCTGCCAGAACTGTTTTGAAATTGGTCTGTAAAGCAAAAAAAATCCAACAACAAGCAAAACACATCCTTAAAAAATCACCTTCCAGTGGGGACGAAAATTCTGATTGTGATGCTGGCAGACCAGGTGCCAGCTCATGCCAAGGCCCTAGGTCTCAACTGAACACTGACAAATACAGAGCTGGGACCAGTCTGGCTCACCTGTGGTAATATTATTAAAATAGGTATTAGATTATAAAAATGTGCCTCACTTTTAGGCTTTATGAAGTGCTTTTAAACTACTGCATGTATTAATCTCACTTATGATACCCATGTCCCATGTTATAAGGTAATATTTGTGTTTGCTCTGTAACTGTAAATCACCGATCAGGAAAGAAGCATTAGCTAGTGTGAAATACTAGTTTCCAACAGGAGATATTATCTTCTGCCAAACAAAGGAGGCCCATCAACACCAGCTACTACGGCAATGTATAAAACATTCCATTTGAGAATACCTGGAGAATGAAGGGTGATCACTTGCAGCCAGCATGGATTTACCAGGAACAAATCATGCCAAACCAACTTGATTTCCTTCTTTGACAGCGTAACTGGTTTGGTGGATAGGGGAAAATGGCATGGACATAATATATCTGGACTTTAGCAAGGCTTTTGACACAGTCCCACATGACATTCTGATGAGTAAGATGGAGAAATGCAGGTCTGGCAGAGCTACCATTAAGTGGATACAGAATTGGTTAAACAACCACAAGCAATAAGTAGGTTGTCAAGGTTCCTTCCCCACTCTGAACTCTAGGATACAGGTGCGGGGACCCGCATGAAAGACCCCCTAAGCTTATTTCTACCAGCTTAGGTTAAAACTTCCCCAAGGCACAAAGTCTTTGTCCTTGGATTAGGTAAAACGCTGCCACCACTGAGTGTTTTAGACAAAGAACAGGGAAAGGACCACTTGGAGTTCCTATTTTCCCAAAATATCCCCCCAAGCCCTTACACTCCCTTTCCTGGGGAGGCTTGAGAATAAACAAGATGTGCACAAACCCCTTGGATTTTTAAGACCCAAAAAACGCAATCAGAGTCTTAAAAATCAGAACTTTATTAGAAGAACAAAAAAAGATCAGAGAACAACTCTGTAAGATCAGAATGGAAGATAATCTTACAGGAAAATCAGATTCAAAACACAGAGAATCCTTCTAGGTCAAACCTTAAGTTACAAAAAGACACAAAAACAGGAATACACATTTCCTTCAGCACAGCGAATTTACAAGCCCAAACAAAGAAAACCTAATGCATTTTCTAGCTAGATTACTTACTAACTTTACAGGAGTTGAAGGGCTTGCATCCTTGATCTGTTTCCGGCAAAGGTATCACACAGACAGACAAAAAACTTTTTCTCCCCCTCCAGATTTGAAAGTATCTTGTCCCCTCATTGGTCATTTTGGGTCAGGTGCCAGCGAGGTTACCTTAGCTTCTTAACCCTTTACAGGTGAAAGGATTTTGCCTCTGGCCAGGAGGGATTTTATAGCACTGTATACAGAAAGGTGATTACCCTTTCCTTTATATTTATGACATAGGTCTTAATGGAATGATGTCAGATTGGAGAAAGGTCTGAAGTGGGGTTTCACAGGGATCTGTTCCAGGCTCAGTGTTGTTTAACATCTTTATTAATGACCTGGATATAGGAATAGAGAGCATGCTGATCAAATTTGCAGATGACACAAAGCTGGGTGGAGAGTTGTCAATACTTTGGAGGAGAGAGTTAAAATTCAGAGGGATCTTGATAAACTGGAGAACTGGGCTATGGACAACAACATGAAATTCAACAAAGACAAATGGAAGGTGTTACACTTACGGAAGAAAACCCAAATTCAAAAATACAGAATGGAGGAAACTGGCTTCACAGCAGCACTGCTAAGAAGGATCTGGGAGTTGTGGTGGATCACAACCTTAACAGCACCAATGCACTGCTGTTACAAAAAAAGGAAATGCAATTTTAGATTGCATTAAGAGAGGCATAACATGCAAGTCATGGAAGGTGATAGTACCGCTTTATTGAGCACTGGTTAGGCCTCAGCTGGAGTACTGTGTCCAATTTTGGTCACCACTGTATAGAAAGGATGTAGAGAAACTGAAAAGGCTCCAGAGGTGAGTGACAAAGATGATGAAAGGGATGGAATGCAAGCCATGTGAACAAAGGCTGAAGGAACTGGGTATGTTTAGTTTGGAAAAGAGGAAATTAAGGGGGGATATTATAATGGTCTTTAAATATTTGAAAGGTTGACCTGAAAGAGATGGAGAAAAGTTGCTCTCTCTTGCCATAGAGGGCAGGACAAGAGGCAATGGGTTCAAACTACAGCATAGCAGATTTAGATTAAATCTCAGGAAAAACAGTAGGACAATGGACATACTGCCTAGGGAGGTTATGGGCTTCCTCGTTGGAGGTTTTCAAAAGGAGGTTGGATAGCCATCTGTCTCTGATGGCTTAGACATGAAAAATCCTGCATCTTGGCAGGGGTTGGACTAGATGACCCTTGCGGTCCCTTCTAACCCTATGGTTCTATGATTCCATGAACCATTGTGGAACATCATAAGAATTGCCATACTGAGTGAGGCCACTGATCCATCTAGCCCAGTATCCTGTCTTCTGACAGTGGCCAATGCCAAGTGCTTCAAAGGGAATGAACAGAACAGGTAATCATCAAGTGATCCATCTCCGGTCACCCATTCTCAGCTACGGGCAAACACAGACTCGGGACACTTCAGAGCATGGTTTTGCAGAGGACAAAAGACTGTTGATTGCTCTCCCCTCCCCATGATGAAGACGTGCAAGTGAATTGCTCTCAATACCTGAATTTGCAGCTCAAAGCAGAAGAGGGGAAGGAATAAAAATCCCTAAGAAAGAGGAACTGTATTTTTATGCTGCTTGGACTTTGAAGGCAAGGATTACTAGGCATAAGCAAAAGATCCTCAGTGCTTGGCCTGTGTTAGCCCTAAATGACATATAGCGCTTGCTTATTATAGAAGCTTCTATTACTTTTTGAACTTTAAGACTGGAACTCATTTGTGTCTGTATGTTTACCTGTTTTAACCCTATACAAATTCCCTTTCCTATTTAATAAATCTTTATATAGCTTTTTATAGGATTGGCTACAAGCATTGTCTTTAATGAGATATAAGGTGGGGTTAACCTGGGGTAAGTGACTGGTCCTTTGGGACTGGGCACAGCCTGAATATTGCTGTGATCTTTTCTGTAAGGGACCACCTATCACAAAGGCAGGCTCACCTGGGTGATGAGATATGTAAGAATATCCAAGGGGACTGTCTGTGACTCCATGTTAAGGCTGTTATAGTGCCTTAGAGGTTCACAACTGAAAACTGGTTGGTGAAATCTAAGTACAGAATTCCCATCCAGTTTGGGATTTGTGCCCTGCTTCTTAACAACCTGCCCTGTGGCTGGTACCCATGCACTTAAGTCACTTCAGGAGAGCTTGACACTGGTATTTATCCATGATCTGGAAGACAATGTACAATTTTTGCAAGATTTGATGATGCCATAAAAATTGGTGGAGTGGCAAATAACAAGAAGACAAGTCAGTTCCACAGAACAGTGTGGCTTGTTTGATAAGCTAAACTCATTCAAACAAGTTTTCACACAGCCAAATACAAGGTCCTATATCTAGGAACAAAATGGCACTTCCAGGATGGCGCACTAGAACCCTAGAAAGCAGCAACTCGGAAAAAAATTGAGTGATCACGGTGAAATCAACTGGCCGGAAGTTCCCAGCGCACTGCTGCAGCAGAGAGAGGATGAATGTGACCTTTGCACGTATAAATGGGACTATGGAGTAGGAGTAAGGAGGTGGCACCACCACCGTATATGGCATTGGTGAGACTATCACTGAAATATTGTGTGCAGTTCTGGTGTCCACACTTCACAGGAGACGTTGAAAAAAGGGAGAGGACTCAGAAAAAACTCACAAGAGCAATCTGAGGTCTGGAAATCCTGCTCCACAGTGAGAGGCTTCAGAAGCTCAATCTCTTTAGTTTAATGAAGAGAAATTAAAGAGATGACTTGATCATGGTCTATAAGTGCCCACATTCAGAGGTTTCTGAGAGCAGTGGGCTCTTTAATCTGGTAGACAAAGGCAGAACAAGAGCCGGGGCTAGAAAGTGAAACTAGCTAAATTCAGACTGAAAATACGGCAAAAAAATTTAACAGTGAGGAAAATGAACCATTGGACAACTTACTAGGGCTGTGGTGATTCTCCATCTCCAGGAGCCTTTAAATGGAGATGGGATGTCATGTTAAGGGACGTGTTGCAGTTCAGACAGAGTTTATGGGCTGGATGCAGGAATCAATCTGGCTGGTGCTATACAGGAGGTCAGAGTAGATTATCATAATGGTCCCTTCTGGCCCAAAATTCTATGAATCTATGACACCCTGTCACAGGGATATTTTCTCACCCCATTGATAGGAGTGAGCTCAGGACCCAGTTCTTCATGGATAAACCAGGGCCTACTCCCGGTAGGGTTGCCAGATGTCCAGTTTTCGACCAGAATGCCCGGTCGAAAAGGGACCCTGGCGGGTTCAATCAGCACCGCTGACTAGGCCGTTAAAAGTTTGGTTGGTGGAGCAGCAGGGCTAAGGCAGGCTCCCTGCCTCCATGGCTCCGTGTGGCTCCTGGAAGCAGTGGCATGTCCCTCCTGTGGCTCCTAGGCATAGGGGAAGCCAGGGGACTACACGGCTGCCCCCACCCCAAGTGCCAACTCCGCAACTCCCATTGGCCAGGAATCATGGCCAATGGGAGCTGTGGGGGAGTCATAGAATCATAGAATCATAGAATATCAGGGTTCGAAGGGACCTCAGGAGGTCATCTAGTCCAACCCCCTGCTCAAAGCAGGACCAATCCCCAATTAAATCATCCCAGCCAGGGCTTTGTCAAGCCTGACCTTAAAAACTTCTAAGGAAGGAGATTCTACCACCTCCCTAGGTAACGCATTCCAGTGTTTCACCACTCTCCTAGTGAAAAAGTTTTTCCTAATATCCAACCTAAACCTCCCCCACTGCAACTTGAGACCATTACTCCTTGTCCTGTCATCTTCTACCACTGAGAATAGTCTAGAACCATCCTCTTTGGAACCACCTCTTAGGTAGTTGAAAGCAGCTATCAAATCCCCCCTCATTCTTCTCTTCTGCAGACTAAACAATCCCAGTTCCCTCAGCCTCTCCTCATAAGTCATGTGTTCCAGACCCCTAATCATTTTTGTTGCCCTTCGCTGGACTCTCTCCAATTTATCCACATCCTTCTTGTAGTGTGGGGCCCAAAACTGGACACAGTACTCCAGATGAGGCCTCACCAATGTCGAATAGAGGGGAACGATCACGTCCCTCGATCTACTCGCTATGCCCCTACTTATACATCCCAAAATGCCATTGGCCTTCTTGGCAACAAGGGCACACTGCTGACTCATATCCAGCTTCTCGTCCACTGTAACCCCTAGGTCCTTTTCCGCAGAACTGCTGCCTAGCCATTCGGTCCCTAGTCTGTAGCTGTGCATTGGGTTCTTCCGTCCTAAGTGCAGGACCCTGCACTTATCCTTATTGAACCTCATCAGGTTTCTTTTGGCCCAATCCTCCAATTTGTCTAGGTCCCTCTGTATCCTATCTCTGCCCTCCAACGTATCTACCACTCCTCCCAGTTTAGTATCATCCGCAAATTTGCTAAGAGTGCAATCCACACCATCCTCCAGATCATTTATGAAGATATTGAACAAAACCGGCCCCTGGACCGACCCCTGGGGCACTCCACTTGACACCGGCTGCCAACTAGACATGGAGCCATTGATCACTACCCGTTGAGCCCGACAATCTAGCCAACTTTCTACCCACCTTATAGTCCATTCATCCACCCCATACTTCTTTAACTTGCTGACAAGAATACTGTGGGAGACAGTGTCAAAAGCTTTGCTAAAGTCAAGAAACAATACATCCACTGCTTTCCCTTCATCCACAGAATCAGTAATCTCATCATAGAAGGCGATTAGATTAGTCAGGCATGACCTTCCCTTGGTGAATCCATGCTGACTGTTCCTGATCACTTTCCTCTCGTGTAAGTGCTTCAGGATTGATTCCTTGAGGACCTGCTCCATGATTTTTCCGGGGACTGTGATGAGGCTGACCGGCCTGTAGTTCCCAGGATCCTCCTTCTTCCCTTTTTTAAAGATTGGCACTACATTAGCCTTTTTCCAGTCATCCGGGACTTCCCCCGTTCGCCACGAGTTTTCAAAGATAATGGCCAATGGCTCTGCAATCACATCCGCCAATTCCTTTAGCACTCTCGGATGCAACTCGTCCGGCCCCATGGACTTGTGCACGTCCAGCTTTTCTAAATAGTCCCTAACCACCTCTTTCTCCACAGAGGGCTGGCCATCTACTCCCCATGTTGCGATGCCCAGCGCAGAAGTCTGGGAGCTGTCCTTGTTAGTGAAGACAGAGGCAAAAAAAGCATTGAGCACATTAGCTTTTTCCACATCCTCTGTCACTAGGTTGCCTCCCTCATTCAGTAAGGGGCCCACACTTTCCTTGGCTTTCTTCTTGTTGCCAACATACCTGAAGAAACCCTTCTTGTTACTCTTGACATCTCTTGCTAGCTGCAGCTCCAGGTGCGATTTGGCCCTCCTGATTTCATTCCTACATGCCCAAGCAATATTTTTATACTCTTCCCTGGTCATATGTCCAACCTTCCACTTCTTGTAAGCTTCTTTTTTATGTTTAAGATCCGCTAGGATTTCACCATTAAGACAAGCTGGTCGCCCGCCATATTTACTATTCTTTCGACTCATCAGGATGGTTTGTCCCTGTAACCTCAACAGGGATTCCCTGAAATACAGCCAGCTCTCCTGGACTCCTTTCCCCTTCATGTTAGACCCCCAGGGGATCTTACCCATCTGCTCCCTGAGGGAGTCAAAGTCTGCTTTCCTGAAGTCCAGGGTCCGTATCCTGCTGCTTACCTTTCTTCCCTGTGTCAGGATCCTGAACTCGACCATCTCATGGTCACTGCCTCCCAGATTCCCATCCACTTTTGCTTCCCCCACTAATTCTTCCCTGTTTGTGAGCAGGAGGTCAAGAAAAGCTCCCGCCCTAGTTGGCTCGTCTAGCACTTGCACCAGGAAATTGTCCCCTACGTTTTCCAAAAACTTCCTGGATTGTCTATGCACCGCTGTATTGCTCTCCCAGCAAATATCAGGAAAATTAAAGTCACCCATGAGAACCAGGGCGTGCGATCTAGTAGCTTCTGCGAGTTGCCGGAAGAAAGCCTCATCCACCTCATCCCCCTGATCCGGTGGTCTATAGCAGACTCCCACCACTACATCACTCTTGTTGCTCACACTTCTAAACTTAATCCAGAGACACTCAGGTTTTTCTGCAGTTTTGTACCGGAGCTCTGAGCAGTCATACTGCTCCCTTACATACAGTGCTACTCCCCCACCTTTTCTGCCCTGCCTGTCCTTCCTGAACAGTTTATAACCATCCATGACAGTACTCCAGTCATGTGAGTTATCCCACCAAGTCTCTGTTATTCCAATCACGTCATAATTCCCTGACATCACCAGGACCTCCAGTTCTCCCTGCTTGTTTCCAAGGCTTTGTGCATTCGTATATAAGCACTTGAGAGAACCTGCTGATCGCCCCTCATTCTCAGTATGAGGCAGGAGCCCTCCCCTCACAGACATTCTGCCTGTGCTTCCTCCCGGTATCCCGTTTTCCCACTTACCTCAGGGCTTTGGTCTCCTTCCCCCGGTGAACCTAGTTTAAAGCCTTCCTTACTAGGTTAGCCAGCCTGCTCGCAAAGATGCTCTTCCCTCTCTTCGTAAGATGGAGCCCGTCTCTGCCCAGCACTCCTCCTTCATGGAACACCATCCCATGGTCAAAGAATCCAAAGCCTTCTCTCCGACACCACCTGCGTAGCCATTCGTTGACTTCCACGATTCGACGGTCCCTGCCCTGGCCTTTTCCTTCCACGGGGAGGATGGACGAGAACACCACTTGCACCTCAAACTCCTTTATCCTTCTTCCCAGAGCCACGTAGTCCGCAGTGATCCGCTCAAGGTCATTCTTGGCAGTATCATTGGTGCCCACGTGGAGAAGCAGGAAGGGGTAGCGATCCGAGGGCTTGATGAGTCTCGGCAGTCTCTCCGTCACATCGCGAATCTTAGCCCCTGGCAAGCAGCAGACTTCTCGGTTTTCCCGGTCAGGGCGGCAGATAGATGACTCAGTCCCCCGGAGGAGAGAGTCCCCGACCACCACCACCCGCCTCCTTCTCTTGGGAGTGGTGGTCGTGGAACCCCCAACCTCAGGACATCGCATCTCATGCCTTCCAACCAGCGGAGTCTCCTTCTGCTTTCTCCCCCCAGACGTATCGTCTGGTCCACTCTCCGCAATGGTACCTGTGGAGAGAACATGAAAGCGGTTAGTTACCTGTGTCTGCGTTGCTGGAACCCGGACATTCCCCCTTCTTCTTCTGGAGGTCACATGTTGCCAAGCTTCTTCACTGGCCTCTTGGCTCCGCTGTGCAACCTGCTCTAAATCTTTAGAGCTTTGCGCCTGTAGAAGCATATCCTGACGTTTGTCCAGAAAATCCTCAGATTCTCGTATGCAACGCAGGATCATTATCTGTTGCTCCAGACCTTCAATCTTCTCTTCCAATATGGAGACCAGCTTGCACTTTGTACAGACAAAGTCGCTTCTGTCCTGTGGAAGAAAGACAAACATGGCACATCCAATGCAGGTCACAACAGCTGAACCCCCCCCTTCCATATCACTTTCCTACTATGAGCTTCCTCAGAGAAGTTGGCAAGATGTAAGCCTCACTGGGCTCACTCCAGGCGAACTCCCAGGCGAACTCCTGCTGTGTGCTGCTCTGCTGTCCCCCGCTGCTCAGCTGGTTCGCCGCCACTCAGCTGGTTCGCGAAGCTCTGGCTATTTTTTTTTTTTGTCGCTTGTGGACGGGGCAGGGCGCAGAGCCACCTGGCCACATCTCCGTGTAGAAGCCGCGGGGACATGCCGCTGCTTCCGGGAGCTGCCTGAGGTAAGTGCTGCCTGGAGCCTGCACCCCTGACTCCCTCCCACACCCCAACCCTCTGCTGCAGTCCAGAGCCCCCTCCGACATCCTGAACCCCTCATTTATGGCCCCACCCTGGAATCCACACCTCCAGCCCAGAGCCCATACCCACTCCCTCACCCTTAAACTCCTCATTTCTGGCCCCACCCCGGAGCCTGCACCCCTAGCCAGGCTCTGTCCCTCCTGTGGATGAGAGGAAAGCAGTGGACATGTTATTCCTTGACTTTAGTAAAGCTTTTGACACGGTCTCCCACAGTATTCTTGCTAGCAAGTTAAAGAAGTATGGGCTGAATGAATGGACTATAAGGTGGATAGAAAGATGGCTAGATTGTCGGGCTCAACGGGTAGTAATCAATGGCTCCATGTGTAGTTGGCAGCTGGTATCAAGCAGAGTGCCCCAAGGGTTGGTCCTGGGGCCGGTTTTGTTCAATATCTTTATTAATGAATTGGAGGATGGTGTGGATTGCACCCTCAGCAAATTTGCAGATGACACTAAACTGGGAGGAGAGGTAGATACGCTGGAGGGTAGGGATAGGATACAGAGGGACCTAGACAAATTAGAGGATTGGGCCAAAAGAAATCTGATGAGGTTCAACAAGGACAAGTGCAGAGTCCTGCACTTAGGACGGAAGAATCCCATGCACAGCTACAGACTAGGGACCGAATGGCTCGGCAGGAGTTCTGCAGAAAAGGACCTAGGGGTTACAGTGGACTAGAAGCTGGATATGAGTCAACAGTGTGCCCTTGTTGCCAAGAAGGCCAATGGCATTTTGGGCTGTATAAGTAGGGGCATTGCCAGCAGATCGAGGGACGTGATCGTTCCCCTCTATTCGACATTGGTGAGGCCTCATCTGGAGTACTGTGTCCAGTTTTGGGCCCATACACTACAAGAAGGATGTGAAAAAATTGGTAAGCGTCCAGCGGAGGGCAACAAAAGTGATTAGGGGACTGGAACATATGACTTATGAGGAGAGGCTGAGGCAACTGGGATAGTTTAGTCTGCAGAAGAGAAGAATGAGGGGACATTTGATAGCTGCTTTCAACTACCTGAAAGGGGATTCCAAAGTGGATGGATCTAGACTGTTCTCAGTGGTAGCAGATGACAGAACAAGGAGTAATGGTCTCAAGTTGCAGTGGGGGAGGTTTAGGTTGGATATTAGGAAAAACTTTTTCATGAGGAGGGTGGCGAAGCACTGGAATGGGTTATCTAGGGAGGTGGTGGAATCTCCTTCCTTAGAAGTTTTTAAGGTGAGGCTTGACAAAGCCCTGGCTGGGATGATTTAGTTGGGGATTGGTCCTGCTCTGAATAGGGGGTTGGACTAGATGACCTCCTGAGGCCCCTTCCAACCCTGATAGTCTATGAGTCTATGATAATGGAGTGAGTGGGGGTGGGGCCTCAGAGAAGGGGCGGGACCAGGGCGGAGCAAGGGTTTCAGTTTTGTGTGAGTAGAAAGTTGGCCACCCTAGCTCCCAGGTGCACATTGAGTGTGAGCTCAGGACTCCACTCTGCACGGATAGGCCAGGGCTTTCTCCTGGGTGCACAGGGATTGTGAGCTCAGGATCCGGCTCTGCACGGAAAGGCCCAGGCTTGCTCTTGGGTGTACAGTGAGTGTGAGCTCAGGATCCGGCTCTGCACAATGGGACAGGGAAAGATTTCCTGCTTTTTGATACTATTTTAGCAAGCTAGGGCCTCTCGCAGTCATCTTCATTTTTTCTCTGCTACAAATCTTTGAACCTGGCTCGGTCTCCTTCTCCCTGATTTATGGCTTCTCTCTCCTCTAGGACAGCCCCATGCTGTCTGCCTCTTGGGTGCCTTTGACAGAAAAGGACCCTGCTATATGCCACAGGGTCTGATGCAGGTACTCCTCCTAGTTGGGCTGTGGAGCACTGTGAGGGCCGGCAGGTCACTGTTGTGCTGTGAGCAATTGACATTGTCTCTGAAGCCTTCATGGAGTGGGCACAGAGCAGCCATGTAACCCTGGGGGAATGTTCCTGGTGTACGGGCATCAGCATCAGGCACAGCACTGATGGTGCTAGCTCTGCACACTTTCCTCTGCTGCAGGGCTTGTGCCGCACCCTGACTTTCTCCAGCTGCTGCAAGGCTGCACAGCTCCCAGGCGAGTGCCCCCTTTCCCCCATGACTAGACTGCTGTGAGAGACCACAGCCAATGAGTCCCTCAGGAGCCTGAACAGCCACTGCCCTGTCTTGGGGTCCCTAGGCGCACTCTCAGGGCACAGATCCTCTATCTAGCACCTCCTTTAGAGAGCTAGAACCTGCTGTCCAGCTGCCCAGGCCCTGAGCTCAGAGCTGACCCTTCAGACTCCCCGGTAGCATAGACATGCCCTGGATCCTCCAGGTCCTTCTGCTGCAGACCATGGTTTGTGTGCTGAACAATGGGATGTTCTCAGCTTATCTCCTCTCACTGTTGCTGTCCACCTAGTGCTTCCTCTTGCCCAGACTTTCTGTGTGTCTCTCTCACTTGCTTGCTCTCTGTAGGTTCCCTGTTTATATGCCCTCTTTCCAACACCTGGCTTTCTTTGCTGTGCATGTTGGTAACTTTCCACTCTTCCAAACCCCTGCCCCCATCCCCTCAAACCCAAGGAGGAAGCATCTGTCCCTAGCAAACTCTCTTGGCACATCTGTTGATCAGGTTTTAGGAGTTAAGTGCTGCCCATCAGCCCTGGTCTGGGAAGATGTTGTCACAACCCTGCTAACCCATGGTGGATACACATATACAGGAGCATTAATGATACAGCAATTTTCATAGCAACAGTGGCTGTCTGGGATGGGCAGGGGGAGAGACACAGGGTGAACCTGCATCCTGCCTGTTAGCATTGGGGACACTGGGGCATGGCCACTAGGTAACTCGAGGGGATGGAAGACCACGAGTATCGATGAAGCCCACTTGCACTAGGCCCAGGTGTCCTTGGCCCCCCCTCCCGCCTGGAGGCACTCGCAGCAGCTCTGCGTAGTAGGCCCAAGTGTCCTTGGCCCCCCCACCTGGAGGCACACACAGCAGTTATGCTGAGGATCTGCAACAATATGTTGCAGAGTCAGATTGCCTGAAACTAAGCAAGGCCAAACAAGGCAGATATGGAAGAACAATGCTGAATAAAGCAGCTTTATGTATAGTTTAACAAATGATACAGAGAATCAGGGAACTAGCTGGGAACTGGATTGGCTGGCTATATGGATACTTGGGGCAGCTTGCTATTGGATAAGTATGCTGGGAAAAAGGATGTATAAAAGCCTGTGTAACTTCCTGCTCTGGGTGCAGGATTTGAGATTTTATTCTCCCTGTACCTTTTTGCAGCTGCAAATAAACTTTTCTGCTTCTCCACCCCGTTGTGATTATTGGGTGTAGCACACTGGGTAACGAACCAACTCAAGCTGTTGTTCCACCTCTCGGCACTGGGTGCCAGCAACATTAGGATATAGATATTCAGGCCTGTCTGTAAAGGCCTATACTCTTAAGAATTTAGGTGTATTCTTATCACTTAGCTAGTTATAGAGGTATAAAAGAAAGAATCAAAATCACTGTCTGCCGGTGTAAGGGCCTTCTCTTACTGTGACAGTCTGAGGCCCTGTTCTTAGGCTAAGGCCTTTGGCTAAGCAGCAGAGGCAGCCATAAGCTGGGAAGCGAAGGGTCACATCCTCACATTCCAAACTAGTCACATTGAAATAAGGTGCTATTGGGCTGTTAGGAATACAATCCTGTCCTGATAATGCCTATCACCTCCAGAGAAAGGGAAGAGCCTAGAAGATGTAAAAGGAAACTTAGTTTGATAGCATCCTGTCTGGCAAGAACTCGCTTATCAATAGCTGGGATGTGAAATCCTCATTTCTGTGTTGTCCCCATTTCCCTATTGTTTGTCTGAATAATCTCTGTCTGGTTTTGGGATCGTTTCTGTCTGCTGTATAATTAATTTTGCTGGGTGTAAACTAATTAAGGTGGTGGGATATAATTGGTTAAATAATCATGTTACAATATGTTAGGATTGGTTAGTTAAATTTCAGTAGAATGATTGGTTAAGGTATAGCTAAGCAGAACTCAAGTTTTACTATATAATCTGCAGTCAATCAGGAAGGGGGGGAATGGGAACAGGGAATGGGGGTGGGGAAATGGGAACAGGGACACAGGTGTAAGGCTCTGTGGTGTCAGAGCTGGGAAGGGGGACACTAAGGAAGGAAACTGGAATCATGCTTGCTGGAACTTCACCCCAATAAACATCGAATTGTTTGCACCTTTGGACTTAGGGTATTGTTGCTCTCTGTTCATGCGAGAAGGACCAGGGAAGTAAGTGGGTGAAGGAATAAGCCCCCAACACTGCTTACTCTCCAACTGCTTCAAGGCCAATATGAGCTGTGGAAGCCAGGGCACAGGGTTGGACAGCCCATGTTCGGGGAGCACAAACCCAGTCCATGCGCCAGGTTCAGCACCAGAGCAGGGACAACTGAGGCCCAGACAGAGTAACTGTCACCCTACCGCTAGTGTGTTGATGGCAGTTTATTTTTATTGCAGAATGTGGGTTGGTTTTGTTCATTTATCTTTTAGGATTTTAATTCTGATTCTATTTTGTTTTGCATAAACAAGTAAAATAAATAATACAGCAAGACAGAACTAAGTGAGGGTAAAAAGAGAGGAACCCAGCATATTTACATAGCAGAATGTGTCACACTCCACTCAAACAGAGAGCAGCAGGCCTCACTCCTGAAAGGTGCTACCAGGAGCCTGTTGTGCAATACCAAGAGGGGCTGCTCTGAAAGGTGACAAATGGGAAAGGAGGATCAAATGCAATTAAGGAGAAAAGCAAGGTAGATTTCTCAGGTGTGACCAAATGTCATATTTCCCCCCAATTATTTCTGCCTAAGAGTGTCATCTGTCACTACTGTCGTTGTAGATCACTCCCATGACCACTTGCTGTATGCACGTGTCGCTATGCCCTTACTAGTGCCAAGATAGTGCTAGCTCACCATTCCTTAGCAGTATCAGGCAGCACTAATTCACCAGGGCCCAGTGCAAAGTGAGGATTGGATACAAGTGGCATAGCATGAACTCCAGGCAGTGCAGGGATGGCTCAGGGTACATCTGCACTGCAGACGAAGGTGTGATCGCAGGGCGGGTAGGCACAGTCATGCTAGCTTTTATCTAGCTAGCATGGCTAATGTGCAGTGAGGACATGGTGGTGGGGGTTAGCCACCCTGGTACAAGCCTGCTGAGGACTCTGAGTAGGTACTCAAGTTGCTGGGCAGTGTCAGGCTCCATGCTTCAGTTCCATTGTTACCCACCTCAGATGGACTAAAGCTAGCACAGGTGTGCCTCTTTGCACTCATTCACACCTTCATCTGTGGGGTAGATGAGCCGAAGCTTGGGTGGGTGGTTGGGGAAAGGCTCTTCAAAGGGTAAAGCTTTTGCTTTATGAGCAGCCTTTTAAGTCACGTCAGCTGCAGAGTTTGGATCTCTCTGTTACCTCTTTCCCTCCCTTTAGCCACCTCTGGGACAGATGAGAAGGTGCCACATCACGCTTCTCCAGCCCTTAGCTCCCCTGTGTGGAACATGGCAAGGAACCACAGTCTCTGCTTATCCCCAGCTCTCTCAGCACTGGTACAACTGTTTGCAGCAATTTACCAGAGTTGGAAACAAACCTCTTCTTGGGCAAGTAATGTGAACTCTGGCTGAGGGCTGCCTGCTGCTTCTACAGCAGATAATAAGGTTTATGTTTTATAAGGGAGCTGGTTTTAATAGGGTTTAGTGGATCTGAGAGTCTCTGCTGTGTCATAAATTTCAGACAAGCTTTTGGTGTCACATTGCTTCTTGTTATAATGAAGGGGATTTGAATAGGATGTAATGTAGTTGGAAGCTGAGATACGGCAGCTATTCATCAAGAGAATCTGCTGCAGTGCTCAGTGTAATGAAGGCTTTCTTCGATATAGATACAGATAGATTGGAGATGGACTGGATGCTCACCCAGGAGTCTCCTTTATTACCGATAATATTAGGACAAAACACTGCTGGGCATTTGGCACTCTCTCTAAATGCATTCACACAGCAGTTGTGTATGTGATGCTCCCAGCCAGGAACTCCATTCCCACTGGTGCCTAAGGCATAGGAAGAAGGGGGCCAGCTGCTAGTAGGTGTGAGTATTGCCATGAATGGTGCTTAGTAAGCACAAGAGAAAGAGCCACTCAGATCCCCTTCTCTTCTGAATGAGATGAAAGGCACAGGCGAAATTCTGGCTTTTTCTCACTAGTTGAAAGTGTGAGCATAAGTGCATGCCAAGGAGGGATGGTGACTACCTGCACTTCAAGGAAGAAAAGGAAAAATCCCTGGAAAGCCCTGATTTGTAAGAGACAGCATCTACAATGGATTCTTGGAAGGAGAAAGCCAACTTTTGCCTTACAGTGCATTGCGGCTGGAATGTGGGAGAAAGTGGGTCCTATATTGGCTTGCTATGGAGTTTAGGCACTAAATATAAGGCAGGCTTCAGAATAGGTCCCTTAAAATAGGGCACCGGGGTATAATCATAGAGGGGTAATACAGATTCTCTTAGCCATGTTGCCTACCCTCTCGGTATGTCTGCTCGCAGTGCCCACTTCAGCATATGCTACGCAACTCCACTCAAAATCTGTCAGTTTGTGCATGCTGAAAAACGTGCTGCTGCAGCTTCACAGCTCTGGTACCCATGCTAGCGGATTAAAGGATCTTGGGTACATCTATTCCAGCTGCAGTCACACCCCTATGGATGGCTGAGGAGGTCTGCACGCAGGGAGCTCATCAGCAGTTCTTACAGCTTCTGCAGAAAGGTGCACTATACAGCCCCTGCTTGCAGCTGCCAATGGGTACTGAGGGTGCCAGGGACCTGGCCAAGCCCTCTGGTCACACCCTCTTGGACCAGGAGTCCCCTCGGACACTTGAAGTGGGCCTTGCCTAGTGCTCACTGTGCAACCTGACTCCTGTGGAGCTGGTGGCAGGGGAGGGGAAATGGCTTCTTGTGCCCTCTCTCCCCCACAGGACGCTCACCCAGAATATGTGTCTGCAGAGCAAGAGGGCTTTGCTCACTGCCAAGCATGGAAACAGAAATAAGATGGCAGCAAAGACCCAGTTAGACAGAGAGGCTAGGGAAGAGCTAACGTTGGTTTGTAGGAAGCTCTCCGGCCAGTCACCTCCACCCCAGAGCTGAGCACAGCCCTAACATAGCAGACTTCCCCTCTCACTACATGACACCACCAGCAAACACAGTCCATCACAGACTCAGGGAGCTCAATCTTTGGAGCTTAACAAAGAGAAGGCTTAGGGGGCTTGATCACAGTCTGTAAGTATCAAATGGGGAACAAATATTTAATAATGGGCTCCTCACTTTAGCAGAGAAAGGATAACATGATCCAATCGCTGGAAGTTGAAGCTCGACAAATTCAGGTTGGAAATAAAGCGTCAGTTTTAAATGGTGAGTAATTAACCACTGAGACAATTAGCCAAGGCTCATGGTGGATTCTCCATCACTGACAACTTTTCAATCAAGATTGGATGTTTTTCTCAGAGCTCTGCTCTAGGAATAATTCTGGGGCAGGTCTCTGGCCTGTGTTATCCAGGAGGACAGACTAGATGGTCACAGTACTCCCATCTGGGCTTGGAATCTATGAATCCCCCCTCTAGTGGCTGGACCACCTGAAGGGTGATAACCTACTACCCTAAAAAAACCAGGAGTACTTGTGGCACCTTAGAGACTAACCAATTTATTTGAGCATACGCTTTAGTGGGCTAAAATCCACTTCATCAGATGGATGCAGTGGAAAATAAAGTAGGAAGATATATATATACACAGAGAACATGAAACAATGCATGTTATCATACACACTATAACAAGAGTGATCAGTTAAGGTGAGCTATAACCAGCAGGAGAGAGAGAAAAAAAAAACCAAAAAAACCCTTTTGTAGTGATAATCAAGAAGGGCTGGAACAGTTGACAAGAGCGTGTGAGGAACAGTAGGGGGAAAAATAAACATGGGGAAATAGTTTTACTTTGTGTAATGACACATCCACTCCCAGTCTTTATTCAAGCCTATTTTAATGGTGTCCAGTTTGCAAATTAATTCCAATTCAGCAGTCTCTCGTTGGAGTCTGTTTTTGAAGTTTTTTTGTTTTAATATTGAGACTTTTAGGTCTGTAATCGAGTGATCAGGGAGATTGAAGTGTTCTCCGACTGGTTTTTGAATGTTATAATTCTTGACATCTGATTTGCGTCCATTTATTCTTTTACGTAGAGACTGTCCAGTTTGACCAATGTACATGGCAGAGGGGCATTGCTGGCACATGATGTCATATATCACATTGGTGGATGTGCAGGTGAACGAGCCTCTGATAGTGTGGCTGATACCACAAACATGATACAGTTCTGTGGTGACCTAGAATCCTATTTTCGACGTCTCCGACTCAAGGAATATTTCCAACACACCTCTGAACAGCATACTGTCGTGGAAAAATTAATCATGCATTGTGTTTGGATCTGAACAAAGCCTGACGTCCGTTTATTCAAGCATGCGCATACAGGGAGAGTCAGCCGAAGCTGCTCTGGCATAAACAGAAAATACAGGAGCTTATATTGCTGAAAACCACAATTTGTTAAGCCCACTTTCTTTAACAGTATTTCCCTTATTTGGCATATAGTGCAAGTTTCAACAGTAGCTTTGCCTTATTTGGAGTTTAGCAAAAACAAGCTTTTCCTGTTATTGACAGGTGTTTTCTTTGCGGTTAATGTTTTTTTTCTAACTTCTAGCGGTTATGGTTACATTTCTTAATACTAACCCACAGAGACCTTCCTACCAACACTACAAAAAGAAGGATTCTGGGTGGACTCCTCCTGAAGGTCGAAACAACAGACTGTACTTCTACACAGAGTGCTTCCGCCAACGTGCACTGGCTGAAATTGTGGAAAAGAAGCATCACTTGTCCCATAACCTCAGCCGTGCAGAACACAGTGCCATCCACAGCCTCAAAAACAACTCTGACATCAGAATCAAAAAGGCTGACAAAGGAGGTGCTGTCATCATCATGAATAGGTCGGAATATGAACAAGAGGCTGCTAGGCAGCTCTCCATCACCACATTCTACAGGCCATTACCCTCTGATCCCACTGAGGGTTACCAAAAGAAACTATACCACCTGCTCAAGAAATTCCCTGAAAAAGCACAAGAGCAAATCTGCACAGACACACCCCTAGAACCCCAAGCAGGGGTATTCTATCTGCTACCCAAGATCCATAAACCTGGAAATCCTGGACGCCCCATCATCTCAGGCATTGGCACCCTGACAGCAGGATTGTCTGGCTATGTAGACTCCCTCCTCAGACCCTACGCTACCAGCACTCCTAGCTATCTTTGAGACACCACTGACTTCCTGAGGAAACTACAATCCATTGGTGATCTTCCTGAAAACACCATCCTAGCCACTATGGATGTAGAAGCCCTCTACACCAACATTCCACACAAAGATGGACTACAAGCCATCAGGAACAGTATCTCCGATAATGTCATGGCAAACCTGGTGGCTGAACTTTGTGACTTTGTGCTCACCCATAACTATTTCACAATTGGAGACAATGTATACCTTCAAATCATTGGCACTGCTATGGGTACCCGCATGGCCCCACAGTATGCCAACATTTTTATGGCTGACTTAGAACAACGCTTCCTCAGCTCTCATCCCCTAATGCCCCTACTCTACTGACGCTATATTGATGACATCTTCATTATCCGGACCCATGGAAAAGAAACCCTTGAGGAATTCCACCATGATTTCAACAATTTCCATCCCACCATCAATCTCATCCTGGAACTGTCCACACAAGAGATCCACTTCCTGGACACTACAGTGCTAATAAACGATGGCCACATAAACATCACCCTATACCAGAAACCTACTGACTGCTATACTTACCTACATGCCTCCAGCTTTCATCCAGACCACACCACATGATCCATTGTCTACAGCCAAGCTCTATGATACAACTGCATTTGCTCCAACCCCTCAGACAGAGACAAACACCTACAAAATCTCTATCAAGCATTCTTACAACTACAATACCCACCTGCTGAAGTGAAGAAACAGATTGACAGAGCCAGAAGAGTACCCAGAAGTCACCTATTACAGGACAGGCCCAACAAAGAAAATAACAGAACGCCACTAGCCATCACCTTCAGCCCCCAACTAAAACCTCTCCAGCTCATCATCAAGGATCTACAACCTATCCTGAAGGACAATCCATCACTCTCACAGATCTTGGGAGAGAGGCCAGTCCTTGCTTACAGACAGCCCCCCAACCTGAAGCAAATACTCACCAGCAACCACACGCCACACAACAAAAAAACTAACCCAGGAACCTATCCTTGCAACAAAGCCTGTTGCCAACTGTGTCCACATATCTATTCAGGGGACACTGTCATAGGGCCTACACATCAGCCACACTATCAGAGGCTCGTTCACCTGCACATCTACCAATGTGATATATGCCATCATGTGCCAGCAATTCCCCTCTGCCATGTACATTGGCCAAACCGGACACTCTCTACGTAAAAGAATAAATGGACACAAATCAGATGTCAAGAATTATAACATTCAAAAACCAGTCGGAGAACACTTCAATCTCCCTGATCACTCGATTACAGACCTAAAAGTCTCAATATTAAAACAAAAAAACTTCAAAAACAGACTCCAACGAGAGACTGCTGAATTGGAATTAATTTGCAAACTGGACACCATTAAAATAGGCTTGAATAAAGACTGGGAGTGGATGTGTCATTACATAAAGTAAAACTATTTCCCCATGTTTATTTCCGCCCCCCCCACTGTTCCTCACATATTCTTGTCAACTGCTGGAAATGGCCCATCTTGATTATCACTACAAAAGGGTTCCCCCCCCCCCTCCTGCTGGTAATAGCTCACCTTAACTGATCACTCTTGTTATAGTGTGTATGATAACATGCATAGTTTCATGTTCTCTGTGTATATATATATCTTCCTACTGTATTTTCCACTGCATGCATCCGATGAAGTGGGTTTTAGCCCACAAAAGCTTATGCTCAAATAAATTTGTTAGTCTCTAAGGTGCCACAAGTACTCCTGTTCTTTTTGCGGATACAGGCTAACACGGCTTCTACTCTGAAACCTACTACCCTGTTAGCTGAAGTGACAGAAGTATGTGCAGTTGCTCTAAAGGTTCCAACCCTGCTGATGAGTAAGGCCCTACCAAATTCATGGTCCATTTTGGTCAATTTCAGTCATAGTATTTTTAAAATTGTAAATTTCATGATTTCAGCTATTTAAATTTGAAATTTCATGGTGTTGTAATTGTAGGAGTCCTGGCCCTAAGAGGAGTTGTGGCGGGGCGGGGGGTTGTAAGGTTCTTATAGGTGGGGTGCAGTACTGCTACCCTTACTTCTGCACTGCTGCTGCTTCAGAGCTGGGCAGCTGGAGAGCGGCGGCTGCTGGCCGGGAGCCCAGCTCTGAAGGCAGAGCCACTGCCAGCAGCAGCACAGAGGTAAGGATGGTATGGTATGGTATTGCCACTCTTACTTCCACGCTGCTGCCTGCAGAATGGGGTCCTCAGTCATCAGCTGCCACTCTCAGGCTGCCCAGCTCTGAAGGCAGCAGCGCAGAAGTAAGGGTGACATGGTATGGTATTGCCACCCTTATTTCTGCGCTACTGATGGCAGGGCGCTGCCTTCAAAGCTGGGGACCCGGCCAACAGCTGCCACTCTCTGGCCACCCAGTTCTGAAGGCAGCACTGAAGTAATAGTGGCAATACCGTAACCCTCCTAAAATAACCTTGTGAACCCCCCCCGGCAGCTCCCTTTTGGGTCAGGACCCCCAATTTGAGAAATGGTAGTCTCCCCTGTGAAATCTGTATAGTATAGGGTAAAAGCACACACAAGACCAGATTTCACAGTGGGAGACCAGATTTCATGGTCTGTGATGTGTTTTTCATAGCCTTGAATTTGGTAGGGTCCTGTTGATGAACCATGTGGGGGTCAATATGTTACAACTTGATGGAATTTCTGTTTTTTCAGTTTGCTTTTTTTTTAAATCTAGGA
This sequence comes from Natator depressus, assembly GCF_965152275.1. Lineage (NCBI taxonomy): Eukaryota > Metazoa > Chordata > Testudines > Cheloniidae > Natator > Natator depressus. Next base: position 39,321,277 of record NC_134241.1, on the reverse strand, counting down.
AATTACATACGAAAATACATTAAAAGAGTGTTAAGGTTGCAAAGTCAAGTACTCAAAAGTTAGGAAATGTCAGAATTAATGGAATGTGGAACCTTAATTTGGCCCCATTGTGCATATGTATTATGATACTTTAATTACATGATCACATCCTATTTTTTTCACTGGACCGCTGCCTCATTCAGGATAGACCAAACTCTGCAGATGACCCACGGTTGTCTGTTGTCTGTAGAACCCCCGCCTCATTTGTTGCACGCATTGGGTGTTGTTCAATGAATGAGGTGGGGTTTGCAGGAAGAAAAAGGATGGTCTCATGATTAAGGCAGTTGAATGCTGCCCTGCAGCATTCTATCCCTGCCTCTTTCACAGAGTTCCGGTGTGATACTGGGTAAGGCACAGAAACCAAACTTTCACAGATGGTCTCTCATTGTGTGTTCCTCATTTCCTGGGGCCTGACTTGAGACCCTGGTCCAGGGATTTCCCTACACACACACCCCTGAATTTTCCCAACACCCCCCCCCCCCAGTGGTCAACTAATTACATCAGTGTTGCCAGTTTAGTCACTGGTTGGAAATTTGAATTGAAATTTAAACATTAATACATATTTGGCATGTACAGTATATGATCAAATACTTTTACCTGAAAAAGCATAATAGGTTTGAAACGTATGAACAACGACTAGCTTCCTCACACAGCTGTTGTTTTTTATGACAATGTCAGTGCATTCGATTTGACGATGTTGGCCAACCTAATAATTTAAAATTATGATTTGTAAGCAAGGTCTAAATGAGTTCTCCCTAACAGCTAGTTATGTGCTGGGGGAAAAGACTACAGAACCAGATAGTATTTACATGAACACACCTAATCTGCCTAGGTATCCAGCTGTGTTGCCCAAGTGATCAATTTTTTCTGGTGTTAGGTTTCAAATCACTTGAATGCAGGGGTAATGAAATGTTGATACTCTTACTGTATGAGTAAAGGGCTGCAGAACTGTACTTAGACAGTACATCACCCTCAACTGAAATGCACTTGCTAAGCAGGGGGTTCAGATGCCAGATCCCAGTGGGGAGAGAGAGTATGGACAGGTGTTTTGTTTGATGTTCTACCTAAAGTCACAAGTACTATCTGACCTGCCTCTCTCTGCTGATTAAAGACAGAGCTGATTAGGCTCCATAGAGAGCCTTTTGTTTTGTTAAGTGACCGCTCAAGCTGAAATCACTGATAATAAGGTCTAGGTGCTTAAACCTACTGTGGACCAGTGTTTCTGTGGAAGAGACTGCCCAGCCTGCTCGAGCAGGGAGGTTCCCACACTGAGCCCTGGTCTACACTAGGACTTTAGGTCAAATTTAGCAGCGTTAAATCGATGTAAACCTGCACCCGTCCACACGATGAAGCCTTTATTTCGACTTAAAGGGCTCTTAAAATCGATTTCCTTACTCCACCCCTGACAAGTGGATTAGCGCTTAAATCGGCCTTGCCAGGTCAAATTTGGGATACTATGGACACAATTCGACGGTATTGGCCTCCGGGAGCTATCCCAGAGTGCTCCATTGTGACCGCTTTGGACAGCACTCTCAACTCAGATGCACTGGCCAGGTAGACAGGAAAAGAACCGAGAACTTTTGGATCTCATTTCCTGTTTGGCCAGCGTGGCAAGCTGCAGGTGACCATGCAGAGCTCATCAGCAGAGGTGACCATGATGGAGTCCCAGAATCGCAAAAGAGCTCCAGCATGGACTGAACGGGAGGTACGGGATCTGATCGCTGTATGGGGAGAGGAATCCGTGCTATCAGAACTCCGTTCCAGTTTTCAAAATGCCAAAACCTTTGTCAAAATCTCCCAGGGCATGAAGGACAGAGGCCATAACAGGGACCCGAAGCAGTGCCGCGTGAAACTTAAGGAGAAAGCCTACCAGAAAACCAGAGAGGCGAACGGCCGCTCCGGGTCAGAGCCCCAAAAATGCCGCTTCTATGATGAGCTGCATGCCATTTTAGGGGGTTCAGCCACCCCTACCCCAGCCGTGTTGTTTGACTCCTTCAATGGAGATGGAGGCAACACGGAAGCAGGTTTTGGGGACGAAGAAGATGATGATGATGATGAGGTTGTAGATAGCTCACAGCAAGCAAGCGGAGAAACCGCTTTTCCCGACAGCCAGGAACTGTTTCTCACCCTGGACCTACCCCCCGAACCCACCCAAGGCTGCTTCCTGGACCCGGCAGGCGGAGAAGGGACCTCCGGTGAGTGTACCTTTTAAAATACTATACATGGTTTAAAAGCAAGTATGTGAAAGGATTACTTTGCCCTGGCATTCGCGGCTCTCCTGGATGTACTCCCAAAGCCTTTGCGAAAGGTTTCTGGGGAGGGCAGCCTTATTGCGTCCTTCATGGTAGGACACTTACCACTCCAGGCCAGTAACACGTACTCGGGAATCATTGTACAACAAAGCATTGCAGTGTATGTTTGCTGGTGTTCAAACAACATCCATTCTTTATCTCTCTGTGTTATCCTCAGGAAAGTGCGATATCATTCATGGTCACCTGGTTGAAATAGGGTGCTTTTCTTCAGGGGACACTCAGAGGAGCCCGTTCCTGCTGGGCTGTTTGCCTGTGGCTGAACAGAAATGTTCCCTGCTGTTAGCCATGGGGAGGGGGGAGGGTTGAGGGGGTAGCCACGCAGTGGGGGGAGGCAAAATGCGATCTTGTAATGAAAGCACATGTGCTATGTATGTAATGTTAACAGCAAGGTTTACCCTGAAAGAGTGTAGCCACTGTTTTATAAAATGTGTCTTTTTAAATACCGCTGTCCCTTTTTTTTTCTCCACCAGCTGCATGTGTTTCAATGATCACAGGATCTTCTCCTTCCCAGAGGCTAGTGAAGATTAGAAAGAAAAAAAAAACGCACTCATGATGAAATGTTCTCCGAGCTCATGCTGTCCTCCCACACTGACAGAGCACAGATGAATGCGTGGAGGCAAATAATGTCAGAGTGCAGGAAAGCACAAAATGACCGGGAGGAGAGGTGGTGGGCTGAAGAGAGTAAGTGGCGGGCTGAAGAGGGTAAGTGGTGGGCTGAAGACAGGGCTGAAGCTCAAATGTGGCGGCAGCGTGATGAGAGGAGGCAGGATTCAATGCTGAGGCTGCTGGAGGACCAAACCAGTATGCTCCAGTGTATGGTTGAGCTGGAGCAAAGGCAGCTGGAGCACAGACTGCCACTACAACCCCTGTGTAACCAACCACCCTCCTCCCCAAGTTCCATAGCCTCCACACCCAGACGCCCAAGAACGCGGTGGCGGGGCCACCGGCCAACCAGCCACTCCAAAAAAAGAAGGCTGGCATTCAATAAATTTTAAAGTTGTAAACTTTTAAAGTGCTGTGTGGCATTTTCCTTCCTTCCTCCACCACCCCTCCTGGGCTACCTTGGATACCTAGAGGGCATCCCTCTATTTGTGTGATGAATGAATAAAGAATGCATGAATGTGAAGCAACAATGACTTTATTGCCTCTGCAAGCAATGATTGAAGGGAGGAGGGGAGGGTGATTAGCTTACAGGCAAGTAGAGTGAACCAAGGGGCGGGGGGTTTCATCAAGGAGAAACAAACAGAACTTTCACACCGTAGCCTGGCCAGTCATGAAACTGGTTTTCAAAGCTTCTCTGATGCGTACCATGCCCTCCTGTGCTCTTCTAACCGCCCTGGTGTCTGGCTGCGCGTAACCAGCAGCCAGGCGATTTGCCTCAACCTCCCACCCCGCCATAAACGTCTCCCCCTTATTCTCACAGATATTGTGGAGCACACAGCAAGCAGTAATAACAGTGGGAATATTGGTTTTGCTGAGGTCTAAGCGAGTCAGTAAACTGCGCCAGCGCGCCTTTAAACATCCAAATGCACATTCTACCACCACTCTGCACTTGCTCAGCCTGTAGTTGAACAGCTCCTGACTACTGTCCAGGCTGCCTGTGTACGGCTTCATGAGCCATGGCATTAAGGGTTAGGCTGGGTCCCCAAGGATACATATAGGCATTTCAACATCCCCAACAGTTATTTTCTGGTCTGGGAATAAAGTCCCTTCCTGCAGCTTTTGAAACAGACCAGAGTTCCTGAAGATGCGAGCATCATGTACCTTTCCCGGCCATCCCACATTGATGTTGGGAAATGTCCCTTGTGATCCACCAGAGCTTGCAGCACTATTGAAAAGTACCCCTTGCGGTTTATGTACTCGCCGGCTTGGTGCTCCGGTGCCAAGATAGGGATATGGGTTCCGTCTATGGCCCCACCACAGTTAGGGAATCCCATTGCAGCAAAGCCATCCACTATGACCTGCACATTTCCCAGGGTCACTACCCTTGATATCAGCAGATCTTTGATTGCATGGGCTACTTGCATCACAGCAGCCCCAACAGTAGATTTGCCCACTCCAAATTGATTCCCAGCTGACCAGTAGCTGTCTGGCGTTGCAAGCTTCCACAGGGCTATCGCCACTCACTTCTCAACTGTGAGAGCTGCTCTCATCTTGGTATTCATGCGCTTCAGGGCAGGGGAAAGCAAGTCACAAAGTTCCATGAAAGTGCCCTTACGCATGCGAAAGTTTCGCAGCCACTGGGAATCGTCCCAGACCTGCAACACTATGCGGTCCCACCAGTCTGTGCTTTTTTCCCGAGCCCAGAATCGGCGTTCCACAGCATGAACCTGCCCCATTAGCACCATGATGCATGCATTGGGAGGGCCCATGCTTTCAGAGAAATCTGTGTCCATGTCCTGATCACTCACGTGACCGCGCTGACGTCGCCTCCTCGCCTGGTATCGCTCTGCCAGGTTCCGGGGCTGCATATACTGCTGGATAATGCGTGTGGTGTTTAATGTGCTCCTAATTGCCAAAGTGAGCTGAGCGGTCTCCATGCTTGCCTTGGAATGGCGTCCACACAGAAAAAAGGCGTGGAACAATTGTCTGCCGTTGCTCTGACGGAGGGAGGGGCGACTGACAACACGGCTTACAGGATTGGCTTCAGGGAGCTAAAATCAACAAAGGGGGTGGCTTTACATCAAGGAGTATTTCAGGCAGGACTTCACGGAGGGTTCCAATAAGAAATGGTGCACCTAAGTTATTGTTCTTATTGGAACAAGGAGGTTAGTCTGGCCTGTGATTGATACATGGCTAGATTTACCTCGCTGCACCTTCTCTGTGAGTGACTGCAGTGTGACCTAGAGGAATGAGTCCCCTAGACAGAGGGGGGGGGGAAGCAAATGAGTACAAAACAAATCTGGTCTATTTCTTGTTTTGATCCACTCCATCTATCTTTTACATCTTTGGCTGGCAGCAGACGGTGCAGAAGGACTGCATGCCATCCTCATCTCTTGCCTGCCCGGCAGAAGATGGTACAATACGACTGCTAGCCATCCTCATCTCTTGCCTGCCCGGCAGAAGATGGTACGTACGACTGCTAGCAATCTGTATCGCCTGCCTGCTCACCATAAGACGGTTCAATAGGACTGACTGCAGGACTAAAGAGAATGACCTGGTCAAGTCACTCCAAATTTAGTACTGCGCCCATGTCTGCCCAGGCGCTCCCGGCCGACGTGGCCAGGAGCACCTCGGACATGACAATGACGGCTACCTGTCGTATTGCACCGTCCGCTGCCAGAAGGCAATGGGTTGCTGCTACTGTGTAGCAATGCAGTACCACGTCTGCCAGCACCCAGGAGACATATGGTGACGGTTACCTGAGCGGGCTCCATGCTTGCCGTGGTATGGCATCTGCACAGGTAACTCAGGAAAAAAGGCGCGAAACGATTGTCTGCCCTTGCTTTCACGGAGGGAGGGAGGGAACGGGGGCCTGACGATATGTACCCAGAACCACCCGTGACAATGTTTTAGCCCCATCAGGCATTGGGATCTCAACCCAGAATTCCAATGGGCAGCGGAGACTGCGGGAACTGTGGGATAGCTACCCACAGTGCAACGCTCCGGAAGTCGACGCTTGCCTCGGTACTGTGGAAGCACTCCGCCGAGTTAATGCACTTAATGCACTTAGAGCATTTTCTGTGGGGACACACACACTCGAATATATAAAACTGATTTCTAAAAAACCGACTTCTATAAATTCGACCTAATTCTGTAGTGTAGACATACCCTGAGAGCTGAAATCACTGAGACCTGTGTGGAACCTCAAGAGACTGACTCACAGAGGTCACAGTGGCAGGTGGCAGCAAAAGGTGACAGCACAGAGCCATTGGCAACAGAGTGGTGGAATGAGCGGTGGCACAATGAACAACAGTGGCCAGAGTGAGCAGTGAGCAGCTGGAGGAATGAGCAAGGAGCCTTCTTTCCGCCCCCTCCCACTCCCCAGGAGGTGAACTCATGAGAAAGCACATCTGAACTCTGAGTCTTCACTGACCAAGGACAACATCTATGAGTGGGGTACGATGGAGAGAGAAGGGAGGGGTACATTAAAGGAACATCTGTTTGTTGGACTATGTTTTAGTGCAGGGGTGGGCAAACTTTTTGGCCCGAGGGCCACATCAGGGTTGCAAAACAGTATGGAGGGCCAGGTAGGGAAGGCTTTGCCTCCGCAAACAGCCTGGCCCCCACCCCCTATCCGCCCCCTCCCACTTCCTGCCCCCTGACTGCCCCCCTCAGAACCCCTGACCCATCCAACCCCCACTGCTCCTTGTCCCCTGACCACCCCCTCCCGGGATCCCCCACCCCTAACCTCCCCCCAAGGACTCTCTCCCCCATCCAACCCCCCCTGCTCCTTGTCCCCTGACCACCCCCTCCTGGGACCTCAGTCCCTAACTGCCCCCCAGAACCCCACCCCCCTACCCAACCCCCCCTGCTCCCTGTCCCCCCCCAGAACTCCGTGAGCCCCCAACCCCTAACCAACCCCCCCTCTCCCTGTCTCCTGATCACCCTCCTCTGAACCTCTGCCACATCCAACCATCCCCTGTCCCCTGACTGTCCCCCCAGGACCTCTTGCCCCTTATCCAACCCCCCCGACCCCCTTACCATGCCGTGAAGAGCAGCAGGACAGGCTTATTGGAAAGCCTGGAAGATGGGCGGGCGCAAGCTGAGCTGCCCGTGTGGTGGCGTAACTGCGGGGAAGGGGCCGGGGGCTATCCTCTCCGGCCGGGAGCTCAGGGGCTGGGCAGGATGGTCCTGCAGGCCGCATGTGGCCCACGGGCCATAGTTTGCCCACCTCTGTTTTAGTGACTTTGCTTCAGAATGCTAGATTTGTGACTGGGAAACTTATATAAACATATGTTTCCTAGAGGCCAAGATTTTTTAAATGTATTATTTGCCAATGTTGTTATTTTACCTCATTGCTATCATGAGAGGTCTTCGTCTTGGCGAGTTTCTATACTAAATATTTTTATTATTATAATTAATTTTTACATAAGAATGGCCAACTGGGTCAGACCAATGGTCCACCTAACCCAGTATCCTGTCTTCCAACAGTGGCCAGTGCCAGGTGCTTCAGAGGAAACGAACAGAACAGGCAATCATCAAGTGATCCATCCCCTGTCGTCCAGTCCCAGCTTCTGGCGAACAGAGGCTAAGGACACTCAGAGCATGGTGTTGCATCCCTGCCCATCCTGGCTAATAGCCATTGATGGATCTATCCTCCAGGAACTTATCTAGTTCTTTTTTGAACTCTGTTATAGTTTTGGCCTTCACAACATCCTCTGACAAAGAGTTCCATGGGTTGACTATACATTGTGTGAAGAAGTACTTCCTTTTGTTTTTTTTAAACCTGCTGCCTATTAATTTTATTGGGTGACTCCTAGTTATTGTGTTATGTGAAAGATTAAATAACATTTCCTTATTCACTTTCTTCACACCAATCAAGATTTTATAGACTCTATCATATCCCCACTTAGTTGTCTCTTTTCCAAGCTGAAAAGTCCCAGTCTTATTAATCTCACCTCCTGTTTCATACCCCTAATAATTTTAGTTGGCCTTCTCTATACCTTTTCCAATTCCAATATATCTTTTGGGGGGCTGGGGTGACCAGATCTGCACACAGTATTCAAGATGTGAATGTACCATGGATTTATATAGCGGCTTTGTGATAATTTCTGTCTTGTTATCTATACCTTTCCTAATGGTTCTTAACATTCTGTTAGCTTTTTTGACTGCCACTGCACATTGAGTGGATATTTTCAGAGAACCATCCACAATGACTCCAAGATCTGTTTCTTGAGTGGTAACAGGTTATTTAGACCCCATCATTTTGTACGTATAGTTGAGATTGTTTTCCAATGTGCAGTATTTTGCATTTATCAACAATGAATTTCATGTACCATTTTGTTGCTCAGTCATTCGGTTTTGTGAGATACCTTTGTCACTCTTCACAGACTGCTTGGGACTTAACTATTCTGAGTAGTTTTGTATCATCTGCAAATTTTGCCACCTCACTGTTTACCCCTTTTTCCAGATCATTTATGAACATGTTGAATAGGACTGGTCCCAGAACAGACCACTAATTACCTCTCTCCATTCTGAAAACTGACCATTTATATCTACCCTTTGTTTCCTATCTTTCTACCAGTTACCAATCCATGAGAGCACCTTCCCTCTTATCCCGTGGCAGCTTACTTTGCGTAAGAGCCTTTGGTGAGGGACCTTGTCAAAGGCTTTCTTAAAATTTAAGTACACTCTATCCACTGGATCCCCTTGGTCCACATGCTTGTTGACCACCTCAAAGAATTATAGTAGACTGGTGAGGCATGATTTCTCTTTACTAAAACCATGTTGACTCTTCTCCAACAAATTATGTTCATCTATATGTCTGACAATATTGTTCTTTATCATAGTTTCAACCAATTTGCCCGGTGCTGAAGTCAGCCTTACAGGCCTGTAACTGCTTGGATCACCTCTGGAGCCCATTTTAAAAATTGGCACCACATTAGCTATCCTCCAGTCATCTGGTACAGAAGCTGATTTAAATGATAGGTTACAGACTGCAGTTAGTAGTTCTGCAATTTCACATTTGAGTTCCTTCAGAACTCTTCGGTGAATCTCATCTGGTCCTGGTGACTTATTGCTGTTTAATTTAGCAATTTGTTCCAAAAGCTCCTCTCATGACACCTCAATCTGGGACAGTTCCTTAGATTTGTCACCTAAAAAGAATGGTTCAGGTTTGGGAATCTCCGTCACATCCTCAGCCTTGAAGACCGATGCAAAGAATTCATTTAGTTTCTCTACAATGGCCTTATCGTCCTTGAGTGTCCTTTAGCACCTTGATCATCCAGTGGCCCCACTGGTTGTTTAGCAGCCTTCCTGCTTCTGATGTACTTAAAAAAAAATTGCTATTACTTTTTGAGTCTTCAGCTAACTGTTCCTCAAATTCTTATTTTGGCCTTCCTAATTGTATATTTACACTTCATTTGCCAGTGTTTATGCTCCTTTCTATTTGCCTCACTAGGATTTAAAGGATGCCTTTTTGCCTCTCACTGCTTCTTTTACTTTGTTGTTTAGCCACAGTGGCTCTTTTTTGGTTCTCTTACTATGTTTTTTAATTTAGGGTATATGTTTAAGTTGAGCCTCTATTATGGTGTCTTTAAAAAGTTTACATGCAGCTTGCAGAGATTTCACTCTAGTCACTGTACCCTTTAATTTCTGTTTAACTAACCTCATTTTTGTGTAGTTCCCCATGACTGCTTACTTTTCAAAAGTCCATTTAAATTAAATATTTTTTTAAAATTATATTTGTTTTAGAAATCTAGAACTGTTATGTGTTTTGGTGTAATTTGCATTATCCTTATGTTACATTTGCATTATCCTAACAAAACTTTTAATTTATTCATATCTCTTTTATATGTTGCAGGTCAAAGTGAAAATGAAAAGACAAAAAACAATGCACAATTTTTTCCACTCAAAGCCTCAAAAAACAACCAAGGTGAAGAACATGCCAAGAATATATCAACATGTCATCTGAAGGTTCAAGTGATGTATCTACATCTGACCAGCCCAAAGCACAAATATAGCCACCTACTGAAGAAACTGTCTCCAAAACCTAAAGGCAGTTCCTGATGTCTGTCGGTCAAAGTTTCCCATTTATTGCAGTTGCAAAAGATGGCTACTGGTGCACCTCTTACAAAAAAGCTTATGAGGAAGGAAAGGTTCCCAGTGCTATCACTGGTAAAAGTAGAGGAGCTTGGTTTGCCAGACGAATCAGCAAAGCCAATGCTGACAAATTACATGAAAAGGCTGCAAAACACCACGCCTCTGGACTGCATCCACATGCAGAAAGCCTTATAAGCCAGTCACTTTCAAAGCCAATTTAAGAAGTACTTAATGAGGCTGTTAAGAATGCTGGAGACAAAACTCAGATCATGCGAACAAACACGGCTGTGGTATCATACTTTCTATTTAACTAAGAGATACCACACACTACAAACTGAAGGCCAATGTTAAGTGCATTGTCACTTGTTCAACCTGAAGTTGCAGGTCAAACTAGGGACTGAATGGCTAGGCAGCAGTTCTGCAGAAAAGGACCTAGGGGTTACAGTGGACGAGAAGCTGGATATGAGTCAACAGTGTGCCCTTGTTGCCAAGAAGGCCAATGGCATTTTCGGCTGTATAAGTAGGGGCTTTGCCAGGAGATCGAGGGATGTGATTGTTCCCCTCTATTCGACATTGGTGAGGCCTCATCTGGAGTATTGTGTCCAGTTTTGGGCCCCACACTACAAGAAGGATGTGGAAATATTGGAAAGCGTCCAGTGGAGGGCAACAAAAATGATTCGGAAACTGGAACACATGACTTATGAGGAGAGGCTGAGGGAACTGGGATTGTTTAGTCTGTAGAAGACAAGAATGAAGGGGGATTTGATAGCTGCTTTCAACTACCTGAGAGGGGGTTCCAAAGAAGATGGATCTAGACTGTTCTCAGTGGTAGCAGATGACAGAACAAGGAGTAATGGTCTCAAGTTGCAGTGGGGGAAGTCTAGGTTGGATATTAGGAAAAACTTTTTCACTAGGAGGGTGGTGAAGCACTGGAATGAGTTACCTAGGGAGGTGGTGGAATCTCCTTCCTTTGAAGCTTTTAAGATCAGGCTTGACAAAGCCCTGGCTGGGATGGTTTAGTTGGGGATTGGTCCTGCTTTGAGCAGGGGGTTGGACTAGATGACCTCCTGAGGTCCCTTCCAACCCCGATATTCTTTGATTCTATGATTCTAAGTTGGACACTAGTTCTGAACAAGATGGGCAAATGTACACTATCTTTCTGCAAGAATCTCAACTGACTGGCTAGAAGCATGCAGTGCAACAGTGAAAGACTCAGCAGTTGAAAAAGTGAAAAACTCTGTCACGGCATTCAGAAAATGTGCATATGTGGCCGATGAATGCAGGGATGCAGATGGGTGTCAAGTGTTAAATCATTGCATACATTACCTTGATGTCAGTGCTGGCCAGTAAACGCATTTCTAAATGTTCAGGTTATAGAAGACACATCAGCTGCATCTATGATAACCCACATCTTAGAAGAGTTAAATGCTTGTAAATTGAACCCCAAACAGATCATAGAATCATAGAATATCAGGGTTGGAAGAGACCTCAGGACGTCATCTAGTTCAACCCTCTGCTCAAAGCAGGACCAATCCCCAACTAAATCATCCCAGCCAGGGCTTTGTCAAGCCTGACCTTAAAAAACTCTAAGGAAGGAGATTCCACCACCTCTCTAGGTAACCCATTCCAGTGCTTCACCACCCTCCCTAGTGAAAAAGTTTTTCCTAATATCCAACATAAACCTCCCCCACTGCACCTTGAGACCATTTCTCCTCGTTCTGTCATCTGCTACCACTGAGAACAGTCTAGATCCATCTTCTTTGGAACCCCCTTTCAGGTAGTTGAAAGCAGCTATCAAATCCCCCCTCATTCTTCTCTTCCGCAGACTAAATAATCCCAGTTCCCTCAGCCTCTCCTCATAAGTCATGTGTTCCAGCCCCCTAATCATTTGTGTTACCCTTCGCTGGACTCTTTCCAATATTTCCACATCCTTCTTGTAGTGTATGGGCCCAAGCCTGGACACGGTACTCCAGATGAGGCCTCACAAATGCTGAATAGAGGGGAACGATCACGTCCCTCGATCTCCTGGCAATGTTCCTACTTATACAGCCCAAAACACCATTAGCCTTCTTGGCAACAAGGGCACACTGTTGACTCATATCCAGCTTCTCGTCCACTGTAACCCCTAGGTCCTTTTCTGCAAAACTGCTGCCTAGCCGCTCGGTCCCTAGTCTGTAGCAGTGCACGGGATTTTTCCGTCCTAAGTGTGGGACTCTGCACTTGTGCTTGTTGAACCTCATCAGATTTCTTTTGGCCCAATTCTCTAATTTGTCTAGGTCCCTCTGTATCCTATCCTACCTTCCAGCGTATCTACCGCTCCTCCCAGTTTAGTGTCATCCGCAAACTTGCTGAGGGTGCAATACACGCTATCCTCCAGATCATTGATGAAGATATTGAACAAAACCAGCCCAAGGACCAACACTTGGGGCACTTCGCTTGATACCGGCTGCCAACTAGATATGGAGCCATTGATCACTACCCATTGAGCACGACAATCTCGCCAGCTTTCTATCCACCTTATAGTCCATTCATCCAGCCCATACTTCTTTAACTTGCTGAGAAGAATACTGTGGGAGACCATATCAAAAGCTTTGCTAAAGTCAAGAAATAACATGTCCACTGCTTTCCCCTCATCCACAGAGCCAGTTTTCTCATCATAGAAGGCAATTAGGTTAATCAGGCATGACTTGCCCTTGGTGAATCCATGCTGACTGTTCCTGATCACTTTCCTCTCCTCTAAGTGCTTCAGAATTGATTCCTTGAGGACCTGCTCCATGATTTTTCCAGGGACTGAGGTGAGGCTGACTGGCCTATAGTTCCCCACATCCTCCTCCTTCTCTTTTTTAAAGATGGGCACTACATTAGCCTTTTTCCAGTCATCTGGGACCTCCCCCAATCGCCATGAGTTTTCAAAGAGAATGGCCAATGGCTCTGCAATCACATCTGCCAACGCCTTTAGCACTCTAGGATGCAGCACATCTGTCCCCATGGACTTGTGCTCGTCCAGCTTTTCTAAATAGTCCCAAACCACTTCTTTCTCCACAGAGCGCTGGTCACCTCCTCCCCATACTGTGCTGCCCAGTGCAGTAGTCTGGGAGCTGACCTTCTTCGTGAAGACAGAGGCAAAAAAAGCATTGAGTACATTAGCTTTTTCCACATCCTCTGTCAGTAGGTTGCCTCCCTCATTCGGTAAGGAGCCCACACTTTCCCTGACCTTCTTCTTGTTGCTAACGTACCTGAAGAAACCCTTCTTGTTACTCTTAACATCTCTTGCTAGCTGCAACTCCCAGTATGATTTGGCCCTCCTGATTTCACTCCTGCATGCCTGAACAATATTTTTATACTCCTCCCTCGTCATTTGTCCAATCTTCCACTTCTTGTAAGCTTCTTTTTTGTGTTTAAGATCAGCAAGGATTTCACTGTTAAGCCAAGCTAGTCACCTGCCATATTTACTATTCTTTCGACACATCGGGATGGTTTGTCCCTGTAACCTCAATAAGGATTCTTTAAAATACAGTCAGCTCTCCTGGACTCCTTTCCCCCTCATGTTATTCTCCCAGGGGATCCTGCCCATCAGTTCCCTGAGGGAGTCAAAGTCTGCTTTTCTGAAGTCCAGGGTCCGTATTCTGTTGCTCTCCTTTCTTTCTTGTGTCAGGATCCTGAACAAGTAAAGGGAAAAAAATCATAGGCAGGAGTTGTAGACCAAGCTGTAGACCAAGTTGTAGACCAAGCTGGATGAGCAAGCATCTCGGAGAGGTGATTAAGAAAAAGCAGAAAGCATATAGGGAGTGGAAGAAGAGAGGGATCAGCAAGGAAAGCTACCTTATTGAGGTCAGAACATGTAGCGATAAAGTGAGACAGGCTAAAAGTCAAGTAGAGTTGGAACTTGCAAAGGGAATTAAAACCAATAGTAAAAGGTTCTATAGTCATATAAATAAGAAGAAAACAAAGAAAGAAGAAGTGGGACCGCTAAACACTGAGGATGAGTGGAGGTCAAGGATAATCTAGGCATGGCCCAATATCTAAACAAATACTTTGCCTCAGTCTTTAATAAGGCTAAAGAGGATCTTAGGGATAATGGTAGCATGACAAATGGGAATGAGGATATGGAGGTAGACATGACCATATTTGAGGTAGAAGCGAAACTCAAACAGCTTAATGGGACTAAATCGGGGGGCCCAGATAATCTTCATCCAAGAATATTAAAGGAATTGGCACAAGAAATTGCAAGCCCATTAGCAAGAATTTTTAATGAATCTGTAAACTCAGGGGTTGTACCGTATGATTGGAGAATTGCTAACATAGTTCCTATTTTTAAGAAAGGGAAAAAAAGTGATCCAGGTAATTATAGGCCTGTTAGTTTGACATCTGTAGTATGCAAGGTCTTGGAAAAAATTTTGAAGGAGAAGGTAGTTAAGGACATTGAAGTCAATGGTAAATGGGACAAAATACAACATGGTTTTACAAAAGGTAGATCGTGCCAAACCAACCTGATCTCCTTCTTTGAGAAAGTAACAGATTTTTTAGACAAAGGAAACGCAGTGGATCTAATTTACCTAGATTTTAGTAAGGCATTTGATACCGTGCCACATGGGGAATTATTAGTTAAACTGGATAAGATGGGGATCAATAGGAAAATTGAAAGGTGGATAAGGAATTGGTTAAAGGGGAGACTACAACGGGTCCTACTGAAAGGTGAACTGTCAGGCTGGAGGGAGGTTACCAGTGGAGTTCCTCAAGGATCGGTTTTGGGACCAATCTTATTTAATCTTTTTATTACTGACCTTGGCACAAAAAGTGGGAGTGTGCTAATAAAGTTTGCGGATGATACAAAGCTGGGAGGTATTGCCAATTTAGAGAAGGACAGGGATACCCTACAGGAGGATCTGGATGACCTTGTAAACTGGAGTAATAGTAATAGGATGAAATTTAATAGTGAGAAGTTTAAGGTCATGCATTTAGGGATTAATAACAAGAATTTTAGTTATAAGCTAGGGACGCATCAATTAGAAGTAAGGGAGGAGGAAAAGGACCTTGGAGTATTGGTTGATCATAGGATGACTATGAGCCGCCAATGTGATATGGCCGTGAAAAAAGCTAATGCGGTCTTGGGATGCATCAGGAGAGGTATTTCCAGTAGGGATAAGGAGGTTTTAGTACCGTTATACAAGGCACTGGTGAGACCTCACCTGGACTACTGTGTGCAGTTCTGGTCTCCCATGTTTAAGAAGGATGAATTCAAACTGGAACAGGTACAGAGAAGGGCTACTAGGATGATCCGAGGAATGGAAAGCTCGTCTTATGAAAGGAGACTCAGGGAGCTTGGCTTGTTTAGCCTAACTAAAAGAAGGTTGAGGGGAGATATGATTGCTCTCTATAAATATATCAGAGGGATAAATACCGGAGAGGGAGAGGAATTATTTAAGCTCAGTACCAATGTGGACACAAGAACAAATGGATATAAACTGGCCACTAGGAAATTTAGACTAGAAATTAGACGAAGGTTTTTAACCATCAGAGGAGTGAAGTTTTGGAATAGCCTTCCAAGGGAAGCAGTGGGGGCAAAAGATCTATCTGGCTTTAAGATTAAACTCGATAAGTTTATGGAGGAGATGGTATGATAGGATAACATGGTTTTGGTAATTAAATATTCATGGTAAATAGGCCCAAAGGCCTGTGATGGGCTATTAGATGGGGTGAGATTCGAGTTACCCAGGAAAGAATTTTCTGTAGTATCTGGCTGATGAATCTTGCCCATATGCTCAGGGTTTAGCTGATTGCCATATTTGGGGTCAGGAAGGAATTTTCCTCCAGGGCAGATTGGAAGAGGCCCTGGAGGTTTTTTGCCTTCCTCTGTAGCATGGGGCACGGGTCACTTGCTGGAGGATTCTCTGCTCCTTGAAGTCTTTAAACCACAATTTGAGGACTTCAATCGCACAGATATAGGTGTGAGGTTTTTTTTGTAGGAGTGGTGGGTGAAATTCTGTGGCCTGCCTTGTGCAGGAGGGCAGACTAGATGATCATAATGGTCCCTTCTAACCTAAATATCTATGAATCTATAAATTCGACCATCTCATGGTCACTGCCTCCTAGGTTCCCATCCACTTTTGCTTCCCCTACTAATTCTTCCTCCTCCACCTTGTCCAGGCCAGTGCTAACCAGCTGCTTTTCCCAGCTGCTGATCTCAGTCATGTGTGGAGAGGGCTGGGCTGGTAGATGGGGCTCTTTCCATCTGATGGGAAGGAGATATGGAGCAGCCCAGGTTGTCTTGCCATCTCTCCCAGTGAGGTCCCAGAGCTGTTGAATGGTACCAGGAGAGGACTGAGCTGGGTGAGGCTCAGTGGGCAGGGGACTTGGAAGTGAAGGGGCAGTTGCCCTAATATCACTCTAGGGCTGGTCTGAGAGGAAGGGCCTGCAGCGTTTCAGGGTGTTTCCTTCACACGTGCAGCTTCTAAGGTCAGCATGGGAGCATGTGGTGGCTGACAGGATCAGATGTTGCAGAGACTCAGCACGATGGATGTGAATGGGTTTCCCTTGTTCTCAGGCAGAAGGAGGCTGGCCATTCAGAGTACATGTATGCTGCAATAAGAGACCTAGAGCATGGTAGTGGCTGGCCGAGTCAGCTGACTAAGCTCACAAAGCTCAGGCTGGGGGGCTAAAAATTGCAGTGTAGATGTTTGGGCTCGGGCTGGAGCCTGGGCTCTGATACCTGGTGCGGGGAGTGGGTCTCAAAGCCCAGGCTCCAACCTGAGCCCAAATGTCTACACTGCTCTTTTTTGCCCTGGCACCCAAACCCCGTAAGCCCAAGACATCTGACCTGGCCAGGCACTGCCATTCTGAGAGTCTCTTATTGCAATGTAAATGTGCCCTCATGAGGGCTGCTCCTTCTGTCTCTGTTCCAGGCCCGGCCTGCAGCAAGACTGAGAGGGATCCAGTGGTGGGCAGCTAACAGGTTTTGTGAGAGTGCCTCCATTAGCTTGCCTAGAAAATGGAGGGGAAACCCTGGGCAGTGTTGGCGAGAGCTCTGGCTCTGGCATCTCTAGGGCAGGTCAGACTCTGAGGGGCCAGTTCCCCACAGCAGAAGCGCTGACAGATTCAGATCCTCTCTGCTTTCATTCACCAGCCAGGAGGACAGGAGTGAGAGTCCCCGGCAGCAGCTCTGACTGTTCCATGCCTGGGAAGGAGGATGCTTGTGCTTGTGGATCTAACTGCATCTCTTTGCTCTTAGTGGCCCATCAGGCCATGCCAGGCCTGGGTGATCCATGTGAGATAGTTACAAATGCTGGTTAGCTTGTGAGCTGCACACATCTCTAAGCCCCCATGGGTGGGGACCCCAGAGCTCCCAGCTATCCCGCAGCTGCCCAACCCTTTCCCATTTTATCATGGATATTTTTAGTAATAGTGAGGGACTGGTCACAGTTTCCATGATTTTTTTTTTTATTGCCCCTGACCTGTCTGTGACTTTTAATAAAAATATCCATGACAAAATTTTAACCTTAGTTATTAGAAATAAAGGGTCAAAGCTAGCTACATTACTATTAAGCAAGGGAGTCTGGGGATGTCCTCCAGTGCGCCCTAGTCCCATTCTCCATCCATTGTATTGTAGTTTAAATAAATTACCAAAATAATTGAAACCAGAGTGATTTTATTGCATTATTTTGACAACTAAAATATGCAGAATTTTGCAGAATTTTAAAATATTGTGTACAGAATTTTAATTTTTTTAGAATTCCCCCAGGAATAGGGCATAGAGGGGGACTCATGACACACACTGGCCAGTGGGTTACCCTGGGTCTTTCAGCAGCTCTGTGAGCCACCTGCTTGAGAGATGATGCCCTTAGGAAGTGCGACCATTGCTCCCTCCAGTCCCAGAGCACATGTGGGTCCTCCGTGCAACACAGTGCTCTGGCTTGCAGAAGAGCATCTGCTTTAACCAGCCCTAATGACTGGGAAGGCACTCTGCACACAGAGACAGTGGCCAAATGGCTCCCACAGGAAGCACAGCAAAGACCTTTGTGAGGAAGAGCAGATAAAAAACCATCACTATTATGACAAATGTCAATATTTGAACTGTTCCCCAAAGGAAAGCATTCCTTTTGCGATCCCTCCAGGAAAGCCCCCTTGTACGGTTGTGAAAAGACATGGACCTGAGAGCAATACAGCCAGAAACTGACAGAATTAATACAGGACATAGGATAATAAGAAGATATTAACAAGATAATTATCTCTAACCAAATTAGTCCAGAGGGAGTAAAGCATAGCATCTCTCAGTTGCCTGGAAGTAAAAGAACTGGCAGGGGAAAGCTATTTGCATAATAAAAATAATAATACTCTGCCCTTCTCTAGCAAAGGGTGGAGATCACTTACATACTGCAGTGACAAGAATTTTGTTAATGCAGATAGATAAACCCTTCCCACTGAGGAACTCAAAGCACTTTACACTAATGAATTAAACCTCCCACACCCAGTTGCCGTGAGATCAGTATCATCCCTGCTGTACAATGGGAAAACCGAGGCACAGAGAGGGGACAGTGACTCATCTAAGCCACAGAGTGAGCATGTAGTAGAACTAAGATCAGAATGCAACTTTTCTGCCTCCCAGAGCTGTGCTTTAATCACTGGACTTGGCTTCTGCCTGCAGAACTGATCTGCGCTGCAGCAAAGGACATGACCAGAGACATGATTTTTTCCTTTTGGATTTCTTCTCTATCCCTTCCCCCTACCTCTTTCCTCCTTTCGTCACATTTCTCATGCTCCTCTGGGGCCCTCAGGATGTGCTTTACATGTACTTGTCTCCTCTTTGCCTATCTGAATCTCACCTGGCTTTATGCTAATGTGATATTTTACAGTGCTTATTGTTTTTTTAGACATATTTCTATTAAAAAATCAGCACTGAAATCTGTGTGAATACAACTTGTCTGATTGCCGAGAACTGAAACACAGAGAGGTCAGGAAATGGGGTGGGAAAGTCCTGAGTGTAAATACAACTCTGAGGCCTTCTGCCAGTATCTTCACACACCAAGTGAACCCCTCGGTGCACGGCAGCTCGGATTTCCATGCAGCAGCCTAGATACACATGATCAGCACCAGGCACATCTGCTTGGGCAAAGCTAGAGAAGTTCTGGCCGTGGCTAACTCAGCAGCCAGCTGCAGGGCAGCATGGAGGCCAGGGTAGAGAAGATTCAGCATTCATGCTTGACCCCAGAAGGGGCTGCAAAAGGTGTTAGTGCCCTGCAGAGGCAGCTTAGGAAGAGAATGGGAGAGAGGACAGTTAGATGCTTTTTGTATTCAAGGGGCCTTATATTTCCCATACACCAGGATTCTCACGTGTGATGTTATTGACATAAACTGTAACCGTATAGATCATTGTTGCAACCACTGTTATATATTTACAGCAAGTATTGTACAAAGGTTGTTGTGTGATGTGTCCATAAAAAGGTTATGATTTGCTAGTTATGATTATGCTATCTAAATGCATGTATCATTTTGTATTTAAAGTTATAAGAATTGGCTCTATACTGTCTATATTTCAAACTTGTGCTATGCTGCGTGACACCCCAGACAATTTGGCATCAGCACTGCCTAGCCTGATTGATGGCCCAATAAGGACCATCAGCTATACAACTGACCCATTGAGAGAAGGCAGATACACCTTGTGATACAGCAAGGCATGCAGGGACATGCCTATGGACAGAACTCTAAGGTTTTTTCATGCCATGTGCTGAATAGCTTGTCTTTGGAACAAAGAAAAGAGGCCACATGGCACGAGACTATAAAAGGCTGCTGCAGCTCCTCCATCTTGTTTTCAATCCTGCTTCTGACCTCTGGAGGAACCTTGCTACAAACTGAAGCTCTGAACAAAGGACTGACTGACCCATCCCAGCTGTGGATGTACTCCAGAGACTTGATTTGAGCCTGCAGTTTATTCCATTACTGTTACAAGCCTGAATCAAGAACTTTGTCATTACTGTATGTAATTGATTCAATTTAACCAGTTTTAATTCTCACCTGTATTTCTTTCTTTTTATGAATAAACCTTTAGATTTTAGATTCTAAAGGATTGGCAACATCATGATTTGTGGGTAAGATCTGACTTGTATATTGAGCTGGGTCTGGGGCTTGGTCCTTTGGGATCAGGGGAACCTTTTTTCTTTTACTGGGGTATTGGTTTTCATAACTATTCATCCCCATAATGAGTGGCACTGGTGGTGATACTGGGAAACTGGAGTGTCTAAGGGAATTGCTTGTATGACTTATGGTTAGCCAGTGGGGTGAGTCCGAAGTCCTCTCTGTTCGGCTGGTTCAGTGCACCTTAATAATAAAGAAAACCCAGCCTTGGGCTGTAAACTGCCCTGCTCTAAGCAATTTGTCCTGAATTGATACTCTCAGTTGTGTCCTGCCAGAGGCAGCATTGTTACACCCCAGAAGGGGCTGCAAAAGGTGTTAGTGCCCTGCAGAGGCGGGTCAGGAAGAGAATGGGAGAGAGGACAGATATATGTTGTTTGTATTCAAGGGGCCTCATGTTTCCCAAACACCAGGATTCTCATCCAAATCCAGATCCCACCTTGGCCTATTTATTCACCTCTCCAGAGAACTGGCTCTCTAGAAGCTCCAAAAGTCTGCTGTTTCCTAATGCCCCAAATTGCAGGGAGTCCCAGGAAGCAGCGACTTTCCAAACAACAGCTTTGCCTTTGGGATGTAATTATTCTGCTAGATTCTATTGCACATTGTAAATCATTTAATTTTTCTTTTAAATCTTTTCTATTGCAGCAGTTTCCCTTTAACCATGGTAAAGTATCCCCAAGATTTCAAGTATAATTGTGTTTGTCAACCCACCTCCAAGCAACTAACTTTTTTTCTGCTCCCCTAGATGGCAACTGAAGCCCAGCATTCCTCTGTCTGGCTGTAGCCCGGCTGAGGGAAGAATGGCTGAGCAGAAGGCGGGGAGAGTTGAATTTTGGTTAACACAATGGGATGCTGTTGCAAATGGGAGCAACACTGAGCTGGCCTGTGTGACCAGGAGCATTGGGCATGGTGCCTGGAAGAGCTGGACACACTCAGGGTTCAGAACAGAGGGGAGCTGTGACAACTCCTTGCCCCATCCTGCTTCACCAGGAATGTCAATAAAGCCACAAACCTGTTTGGATATGTGCTTAGCAGACTCCAATGGCAGAGCTCTTACCCAGGGTTTTCAAAACCCAAAGCAGTGGTAATTTAATTGTTTCGCTCCAGGCATAATTTGCTCCGTCAGGAATAAATCAACGGGAATGCAGCACTTCCGGCTGATGAAAAATTGATACAAGTCAGCATGCTCTTACCTTAAAACTACAATTTCTTAGATTTAAGCACACACAGACATAAGCAATAGGTTTAGAACACCCCAAATAATTACCTCGAATCTGAGATGGCATTGAGTAATTAGCAGCAAATTGGCAATGGCCGGCCCACTGGGGAGTCTAATGTCAGGAAAGTTTCTCAGGATGGCTTCAGAGAACTGCTCCCAAGTACACTCTGTAGTCTTTTTATAATTAACTCTTATAAGATACACAGCTCATAGTGACCCCTACTGGGTCATCACCTCTCCTGACTTCAAAAAACTACTTATCAACAAATCATTCCTAACCATATTAATCACAAGCTTCTATATCAAAGGTGCCTAAACTCAAAGTCTCCATCCACTTATTTTCTTTCAGTCTCAATTTGTTGATTCTGTTCTCCCCTCCTCCCATTCTGATTAGCAGACATTGCAAGCCTGTAGCTAGCATTTGACCTTGCCTTCAGAAGCCCTGCTTGTTCAAATTAACCCTTAATTATGTGGTGTTCTATTTTATAATTCATGGAAGCTGAATTCACACACAATGGTTGCAATTAGCTTCATCAAATTCTGGGGTAGCAACACCCCTCCATTCTGGAGCAACAGAGCCTACAGGCTCAAGCACTCACATAGGCGACTATTATTATTAATTATCATTATTATCTGTCTTGCAGTAGTGCCTATGGGTTCCAGTCATGGACCAGGGCTAGCTCCATTCTGTTGGGCATTGCACAAACACAGAACAAAGAGCCAGTCCCTGCCCCGAAGAGCTGGCCATATGGATATCTAGGATTGTCACACTGGATTGGAGCAGGCTCCATTTAGACCTCATTGTGTATGTAATTTGGTTATTTTACACCAGGTGTTCCATAAAGTCACTTGATCACAACTGCTTGTGCAGCTATTTGCTTGACTCTTCCTTTGTATCTCTTATTTTCTTGGGTTTCTGAGTGTATGTCAAGAGCATCCTTTGGTGCTGAGTTCTAGGGGACTAGACCCTCAGTAACTAAAATACTAAATAACTAACTAAATACTATGGAAAAAATGAAGGCTTTCTGGCTATGGAGAAAGAGGCATTCTCCCCACGGGCCAGGCTGCTGAGCTCAAGTGCAAAGCCAGCTGAAAACAAGGGGAAATGGCTCAGTGAGCTAGAAAATGCCTGGGCTGTTATGTGAAATTCCTCTGCACCAGCTCTGTCACTTCTGTTCAGCCTTGCACCCAGATCTGCCTTTGATATGCATTCCCCATAGTCATTAAAGGTGACATACCAATGGAAAAATGATAGGGGTGGGCTCCATGAGCTCGCACCCACCCATCTCCTCAAACTCTCCTGACCCTTCCCTGCTTCCCCGCAAGATGCCAGTCACTAGCCACAGAGAGCACATAAGGGCAAAAGGCAAAATGTTTGGTGCCACTTTCAATTAGCAAATTGTTTTATCTTCAGGTTCCTAGCTGTAAATGCATTATAGTGGCTGTGAAATGCCTCCCTTTGCTAATACGATGGATGCATAGGATATTTTTTTAATTTGAAGAATAAAAAAGTCCTGTTTCTACACCGAAGGGTCCTTGAATCTGCTCTCTGCACTTTTCGCCTCCAGCCCTGTGTGCAGCAGAGAACAGCTCAGGCACTGGGAAGCCGTCTGCCAAGGCACTATGCCTGTGTCAGTGTCACAGTACGGCTAATAAGCCTGTAAAGAACCAACTGCCTGCTGGCTCCCAGTGGAGAAGTGTGATCTGACATGTGGAGCCAGCTGCCATGAGCAGCCTCTGGAATGAGGGGCACTCCCCAACACTGCTTTGCTCTGGGACATGTGGCCCTTAGTGTCCCCGCCGGGTGGAAAATGGAAGTAGGGTCATTCCACAGGTCATGTGCAAGCCAAGGAGAGGGGCCATCCCAACAGGAGATCAAAGAAACTATGCTTAGGCTCTCTGCACTGTTCCCAGCAGCCCTGGTGGCACGACCAGTCCCAGTCCCTCCAAGGACTGGGCAAAAACCAGACAAACAAAAGGGAACTGGGTAAGACCAGAGACCCTTGACTCATGTACACATAGGTTGGGCCCAGAGACAGAGACCACCCACCCAGGCAGGGGAGTGGGACTGGGCTGAGACAAGCATGTGGACAAGCATGTGGCCTTTTATGATGAGATTACTGGTTCTGTGGATGAAGGGAAAGCAGTGGATGTATTGTTTCTTGACTTTAGCAAAGCTTTTGACACGGTCTCCCACAGTATTCTTGTCAGCAAGTTAAGGAAGTATGGGCTGGATGAATGCACTATAAGGTGGGTAGAAAGCTGGCTAGATTGTCGGGCTCAACGAGTAGTGATCAATGGCTCCATGTCTAGTTGGCAGCCGGTGTCAAGTGGAGTGCCCCAGGGGTCAGTCCTGGGGCCGGTTTTGTTCAATATCTTCATAAATGATCTGGAGGATGGTGTGGATTGCACTCTCAGCAAATTTGCGGATGATACTAAACTGGGAGGAGTGGTAGATACGCTGGAGGGGAGGGATAGGATACAGAAGGACCTAGACAAATTGGAGGATTGGGCCAAAAGAAATCTGATGAGGTTCAAGAAGGATAAGTGCAGGGTCCTACACTTAGGATGGAAGAATCCAATGCACCGCTACAAACTAGGGACCGAATGGCTAGGCAGCAGTTCTGCGGAAAAGGACCTAGGGGTGACAGTGGACGAGAAGCTGGATATGAGTCAGCAGTGTGCCCTTGTTGCCAAGAAGGCCAATGGCATTTTGGGATGTATAAGTAGGGGCATAGCGAGCAGATCGAGGGACGTGATCGTTCCCCTCTATTCGACATTGGTGAGGCCTCATCTGGAGTACTGTGTCCAGTTTTGGGCCCCACACTCCAAGAAGGATGTGGATAAATTGGAGAGAGTCCAGCGAAGGGCAACAAAAATGATTAGGGGTCTAGAGCACATGACTTATGAGGAGAGGCTGAGGGAGCTGGGATTGTTTAGTCTGCAGAAGAGAAGAATGAGGGGGGATTTGATAGCTGCTTTCAACTACCTTAAAGGGGGTTCCAAAGAGGATGGCTCTAGACTGTTCTCAATGGTAGCAGATGACAGAACGAGGAGTAATGGTCTCAAGTTGCAATGGGGGAGGTTTAGATTGGATATTAGGAAAAACTCTTTCACTAAGAGGGTGGTGAAACACTGGAATGCGTTACCTAGGGAGGTGGTAGAATCTCCTTCCTTAGAGATTTTTAAGGTCAGGCTTGACAAAGCCCTGGCTGGGATGATTTAACTGGGAATTGGTCCTGCTTCGAGCAGGGGGTTGGACTAGATGACCTTCTGGGGTCCCTTCCAACCCTGATATTCTATGAAGTGTGGATACAGTGTACTTAGATTTTCAGAAAGCCTTTGACAAGGTCCCTCTCCAAAGGCTTTTAAGCAAAGTTAGCTGTCATGGGATAAGAGAGAAGGTTCTCTCATGGATAAGTAACTGGTTAAAAGACAGGAAACAAAGGATAGGAATAAATGGTCAGTTTTCAGAATGGAGAGAGGTAAATACTGGTGTCCCCCAGAGGTCCATACTGGGACCAGTCCTATTCAACATATTCATAACTGATCTGGAAAAAGGAGTAAACAGTGAGGTGGCAAAATTTGCAGATGATACAAAACTACTCAAGATAGCTAAGTCCAAAGCAGACTGCGAAGAGCTACAAAGGGATCTCACAAAACTGGGTGACTGTGCAACAAAATGGCAGATGAAATTCAGTGTTGATAAATGCAGAGTAATGAACGTTGGAAAACATAACCCCAATTATACATATAAAATGATGGGCTCTAAATTAGCTATTACCACTCAAGGAAGAGATCTTGGAGTCATTGTGGATAGTTCTCTGAAAACATCCACTCAGTGTGCAGCAGCAGTCAAAAAGCAAACAGAATGTTGGAAATCATTAAGAAAGAGATAGATAATAAGACAGAAAATATCATATTGCCTCTCTATAAGTCCATGGTGTGATGGGTTTGGTCCCCTTGGGACTGTCACCTGATGTGCTGGAATTACCTCTGAGCCTGTTTTCCTTGCCAGCCTGGGACTCCAGAACACTGCCTTGTTAAGCCGGACATGCTAGCCTGCTGCAACACAGACCCAGGTCTGCTCCATGCCCCCAAAGCTGCAGACTTTAATCAAAAACTGCTCAGCAGGTTACCTACCTCCAGCACCCATACACCCAGCTCCCAATGGTATCCAAACCCCAAATAAATCCATTTTACTCTGTATAAAGTTTATACAAGGTAAACTCATAAATTGTCCATCCTCTATAACACTGTTAGAGAGATATGCACAGGTGTTTGCTCCCCCAGGTATTAATCACTTACTCAGGGTTTAATAAAAAAAAGTTATTTTATTAAGAAAAAAAGTAGGACTTAAGTGGTTTCAAGCAATAACAGATAGAACAAAGTAAGTTACCAAGCAAAATAAAACAAAACACATAAATCTAAGCCTAATACATTAAGAAACTGAATACAGGTAAATCGCACCCTCAGAGATGTTCCAATAAGCTTCTTTCACAGACTAGACTCCTTCCTAGTCTGGGCCCAATCCATTCCCCTGGTACAGTCCTTGTTAGTTCCAGCTCAGGTGGTAACTAGGGGATTTCTGATAACGGCAGCCCCCTTTGGTCTGTTCCACCCCCTTTTATAGCTTTGGCACAAGGCGTGAATCCTTTGTCTCTCTGGGTCCCCACCCCTCCTTTCTAAATGGAAAAGCACCAGGTTTAAGATGGATTCCAGTATTATGTGACATGGTCACATGTCACTGTAAGACCTCTTTCTTTATTAACCACCTCACATACACAGGAAGGCTTGCAGGTAAATAAATCCATTCACAACCAACTGTCCTAGTCAATGGGAGCCATCAAGATCCTAAGCCACCATTAATGGCCCACACTTTGCATAATTACCTCTGAGTAATACTTCATATTTCTAGTTTTAGATGCAAGAATGATACATTCATACAAATAGGATGAACACACTCAGTAGATTATAAGCTTTTTAATGATACCTTACAAGAGACCTTTTCCATAAAGCATATTCCAGTTACATCATATTCACACTCATTAGCATATTTCCATAAAACATATGGAGTGCAACGTCATACATGGTATTCCCATATCTTGAATACTGCGTGCAGATGTGGTTGCCCCATCTCAAACAAGATATATTGGAATTGGAAAAGGTTCAGAAAAGGGCAACACAAATGATTAGGGGTATCAGGAACAGCTTCCATATGAGGAGAGATTAATAAGACTGGGACTTTTCAGCTTGGAAAAGAGAAGACTAAGGGGGGATATGATAGAACTCTATAAAATTATGACTAGTGTGAAGAAAGGAAATAAGGAAGTGTTATTTACTCCTCGGAACACAAGAACTATGGGTCACCAAATGAAATTAATAAACAGCAGGTTTAAAACAAACAAAAGGAAATATTTCTTCACACAACACACAGTCAACCTGTGGAACTCTTTGCCAGAGGATGTTGTGAAGGCCAAGCCTATAACAGGATTCAAAAAAGAACTAGATAAGTTCATGGAGGATAGGTCTATCAATGGCTATTAGCCAGGATGGGCATGGATGGTGTCCCTAGCCTCTGTTTGCCAGAAGCAGGGAATGGGCAACAGGAGATGGATCACTTGATGATTACCAGTTCTGTTCATTCCCTCTGGGGCACCTGGCATAGACCACTGTCGTAAGACAGGATACTGGACTAGATGGACCTTTGGTCTGACTCAGTATGGCCATTCTTATGTTCTTTCTTATGAGACAGAGACCCTCCCACATCACCCTACCCAGGCAGGGGAGTGGGGCTGGGCCCAGAGATGGAGACACAGACTGTGCTGGAATCTTCTTGGCCCAGCCTGGGCTAGTGTGCCACCAAGCAGGATTCACCGAAGGGAGGGACAGGCCACCGAGTGCAGAGTCTGCTGCAGCAAGGTAGTTTGAATCTTCACCAAGGGCTCCATGGCAGCCCCATTGGCAGAGTTGCCAGGGAGATGCCCTGAATGAACACATTGCCTGGTTATCCTGCCCACGCCCTCCCCCCGCCCCGTCTGACACCGTACCCTGCACTCTGATTCCACAGGGGCTTCCTGTGACCTGACTCCCCCTGTCCATCTCTCCCTGTCCCTCCGTGCTGCCGACAGTCACAGCAGGCCAGGATACTCTCGCTGTCTGTCCAAGGAGTTAACTAGTCCCCTCTTAATACTCCACTACATCTCGGGGGGACGTGTCTTAGCTCCACATCAGCGGCTCTAGACTTTGCCTGGTGTGCTCATGATGTGGGCTGCTTTATGTCCTCCACTTAGCAGCTCTGCTCCTTTGGGTGACAGACTGGGGATCAGCACCCAATGCCTCATTCCCCAGGGCCCTCACCTTAAGCCGAAAGCCTGATCTTAGCTCTGCTGTTGCTGGTGCCAATCTCTGTGACACTGCATTGGCTGCTCTGCCTGGGTTCTCTGGTGTTTGAGGCCCTCCACTCTCCCATGCCTCCCCCACTGCACTAGCTGTGCAGTCACAGCCTCTCCCCTGGGCCATCCCAGCCTCTCCAGCAGAGACGCTGAAAAGCCTCTAATATTCGGAGCTGTAGGGGCCTCTAAGCAATGGAGGTTCCCTGGCTCTCTGCTTTGTAGCCGTCCTTTCCTCCCTCTTCCACTTCTGTTCTCATCAGTGTCACTTTCCAGGTTATGCTGACTCTGGCTCTGGCCTGTCCCAATGTTGTGGGCCAGTGGCTATATTAAGGAGACTATTAGAAGTAGCAGCAGTATTCACTTGTATTGTTGTAGCACCTAGGAGCCCCAGTGAGGTCCCTGTTGTGCTAGGCACTGCACAAACACAGAACAAAAAGACAGGCCCATTCTGGAGGAGCTTACATTCTAAACACCATTTATCTGAGCTCAGGGAGAGGCAAAATCCCAATTTGCTACAGTCTGGGGGACAAACTGCTGATGGAGAGGCAAACTGGTTCCCCCATAAAATGTACTTGGCCTAGTGGAACATCAAATGAGATAAGAACCTCCAGACCCTCAGTGAAAATTTCATTTCTTTCATTCACTGTTGTTAAATTTTCAGTGTACTGTACTTCATGCATCTTCTTAAAGAGCAAGACCTCATACCTCAGAGGAAACCCACCACCCCTCATTTTACGGAGAATCATAGAATCATAGAATATCAGGGTTGGAAGGAACCTCAAGAGGTCATCTAGTCCAACCCCCTGCTCAAAGCAGGACCTAATCCCCAACTAAATTATCGCAGCCAGGGCTTTGTCAAGCCTGACCTTAAAAACCTCTAAGGAAAGAGATTCCACCACCTCGGTAACACATTCCAGTGCTTCACCACCCTCCTCATGAAAAAGTTTTTCTTAATATCCAAGCTAAACTTCCCCCATTGCAACTTGAGACCATTACTCCTCGTTCTGTCATCTCCTACCACTGAGAACAGTCTAGATCCATCCTCTTTGGAATCCCCTTTCAGGTAGTTGAAAGCAGCTATCAAATCCCCCCTCATTCTTCTCTTCTGCAGACTAAATAATCCCAGTTCCCTCAGTCTCTCCTCATAAATCATGTGCTCCAGCCCAATAATCATTTTTGTCGCCCTCCGCTGGACTCTTTCCAATTTTTCCACATCCTTCTTGTAGTGTGGGGCACAAAACTGGACACAGTACTCCAGATGAGGCCTCACCAATGTCGAATAGAGGGGAACGATCACATCCCTCGATCTGCTGGCAATGCCCCTACTTATACAGCCCAAAATGCCATTGGCCTTCTTGGCAACAAGGGCACACTGTTGACTCATATCCAGCTTCTCATCCACTGTAACTCCTAGGCCCTTTTCTGCAGAACTGCTGCCTAGCCATTCGGTCCCTATTCTGTAGCAGTGCATTGGATTCTTCCATCCTAAGTGCAGGACTCTGCACTTGTCCTTGTTGAACCTCATCAGATTTCTTTTGGCCCAATCCTCTAATTTGTCTAGGTCCCTCTGTATCCTATCCCTACCCTCCAGCATATCTACCACTCCTCCCAGTTTAGTGTCATCTGCAAACTTGCTGAGGGAGCAATGCACGCCATCCTCCAGATCATTAATAAAGATATTGAACAAAACCGGCCCGAGGACCTACCCTTGGGGTACTCTGCTTGATACTGGCTGCCAACTAAACATGGAGCCATTGATCACTACCCATTGAGTCCAACGATCTAGCCAGCTTTCTATCCACCTTATAGTCCATTCATCCAGCCCATATTTCTTTAACTTGCTGGCAGAATTTCTGGCAGAGCTGAGAGCAGAATTCAGGTCCTTAATAAAGCAGATTCAAGATTTGGCAACACTACCTCTCAGAAAGAAGTAGCCAGATCTATGTGCTTGGCTATTCTGTCTGTAACCCCAGCTCTAGCAATTAAATACACACCCGTTCCTGAACCAAGAATACAACCAGGAATCCTAATTCCCACTATTGTACTGCTTTGAAACTTCCCTGTTTTTTATAGTAGGTGTTATGTATGTAATATCTATCTTTAGGTCTCTCTTGTGTGTAAATGTTCATTGGGGACGGATATCACTAATGAGCTGCAGAGCCTTTCCCATGTCACCAGCCCAGCTCAGTAGGGGTTAAAAGCTGTTCCCATCTATGGGTCATTTCAGGGGACCCTGTATGGGATGAGTCTGGGGCAACTCTCAGATCCCACATTACAAATTTGCCCCACACTTTGCACTGATTGGCCAACCCAGCAGAGCAGCCTGGGCCGTGGGGACTGAACCACCCATGGCCCTGAGCCACAGCCCCCAGACCAGGGTGAGGCTGCTGGCTGTGCAGGGGGTGAGGGAAGCTGCCCTGCTGCTGGCCAGGGATAATCAGAGGGCTCGTCCCAATGGCAAGGAATCGGATGCTTTGCCAGCACTAAATCCACCCATGATTTTTTAAAAACCTGAAAAGCATGGTTATATGCAATTTATTTGCAAATATGCAAATAAGATTATTAGCTGATTTGCATGCATTTTTCAATTGCTAGTGACTGTGTGTGCCTTGTTTTTTCCCAAGAGGCTGCAGCTCTTCCCCACTGAGTCTGGACATTACAGAGGCAGGCCTGCAAAATCCCATAAAAGCTCCCCACCATGTGGCTGCACCACTGCCTCCTGCATGGGTTGCTAGCTCCTCTCAGCCCTGTCTAGACCCATGCATGTCTGCTCTCCCCAGCCCTTCAGAGGCTGCTCCTCTTGGCATCCCCTGGGCTCTACCTGAGGCAGTCCCTGCTTCCTGTGCAGCCCTGTACCACAGCTCCTGCTGGCTGCTCTCACCTGCAGGCCATCCACCCAGCTCCCTCCATCCCTTCCTCAATGCCTGTGGCCCAGTCCTTGTCTCTCTGAGATGGGTTGGGGCAGTTCTTTGCAGCCTGTGTGGCCAGAGCAGTGAGGGTTGCTGGTGCTGTGAGGATTTTCCTGGCTCCCCTGTTACTCTGCAGGCAGCCTGACTTCACTTTGATTATCCAGAGTGCTCAGGGCCATATCTCAGCACATGGATTCCCAGGCCAGGCTGTGTGCAGCACTGGCTGCTAGTGCTAGCTCTCCTCCTGCTTTCCCACTGTTCCTCCGGGGGCCCAGGCTCCTCACTAATAATGGAACAGCTGGAACCAGGAGAAGCAAGAAGCCTGCACCCAGGGCTTGCTCTCACAAAAGCAAGGGGCAGAACACTCTGTAACTGCTAGTTGGGGAAGACCCAGCAGGGTCAAAGCCAGGAGCTCCCTCAAGAGCAGTTGTGGGAGGGAATGGGGGAGGGAGTGCAGGTAGGTTGGAGCAGACACATTGGTGATAAATGAAAACAGAGAAAGTGTTGGGAGAGGCAAGGGCCATGCCTGGGAGGTAGTCCCATGTTTATGGCCAGACTTGGATTCAGAGACAGGGTTTCTTCTATCTGCCCATTCCACCCCACCTCCAAATCCCTTTGGCCCATTCTCCAGCACATCAGATTTAAGCTTCTTGCTGTCTCCTCCAATGCACTGCACACGCCTGCCTCAGCATGTCAGCTTTGTGGGGCAGAGAACGGGTCTATTGGTTTGCTCTCTGAGGTGTGTCGCCCACTCCCAGAGGCTCCCCAAGGCCTATAGGTGCCAGACACCAGCACTGGGACTGGGGAGTTGGGAGGGGAGAAGGCCAGAGAACGTGTTTTGTGGGGTTTTCTGCTCCCAGGGTAAGAATTGTGTCTGAGCAGGCTGAGGCTCTGGTCTCCAAGACCAGGAGAGGGTTAATACTCAGCTAACAAAAATCTCCCTCAACTGCCTCATTAATTTATGCCCAGTGATTAATACTGGAGTGAATTCAACTGCAGGTGACATGGTGATGGGAGAAGCTGAGGAACATGTTTCCTTCTGGGGGAGTTTCTCAGCATAGTAGCCATTCAGAGCGTAGGATTTGCTCACTGTAGAGTAACTGAAACCTGTCAGAGAGTGAAGTCAGTGCCTGTTAAGCATCCCCGTCCTCTGATTGGCTGAGACTGTTTCATTTCAGTGTAATATTCACAGATGTTAACTGATGTGCCAAACACTTTAGCTTGTCCAGGGTACATGCATGGACCTTGCCATGAACAGAGGGGGGAGGCCAACCCAGAGCCCAGATCCGCTCTGGGTAACCTAGGTAATGGTCTTAACAGGTCCCAGAATAACCAACACACGCTGAGTCTGTGAGTGGCATATGCTGGACTCATCTGAATATTGTTTTTCCTGGGGTGTTAGTTATGCCCCGAATATGTCAGAGCCAGGCTGCTGAGCACGCTGGGTAATGTGTGGCCATAAGCAGCTGGAGTCAATCTGCCTCATACCTTTTCAGTGGGGCGGTTAGTCACCCTGAGACTGACCGAGCATTTGAAATGGCAGCTAACCTGGCTGAGGGATGGGAAGGGACTGGCCTGTAGCAAAGCTAGTCAGACTATCCACAATGACTAGTCCTGCTAATGGGGGACTCTAGGAGAGAGGCAGGAGATGAGGCTCAGCCTCCAGGGTGACCTGGGCAATCCTGGGGTAATTTGTCCTGCTAGTGAAGGGATTGGGAGAGTACAACAGTGGCAGGGCAGCCTGCCCCTTCAGAGCACAGGGCAGCTGGGCAGCTCCTCTCTGACATACATGCTGCCCCTCCCAAGCCTTTGACAGAGACTGGGGCCAGCCTGTCCCTGCTGGTATAACTTCAGGAGCCAGCAGCCATCTCTGCAGAGAGCAATATAGCTTTTGGAAGTCAGAAGCTAAAGTGCTTTTAAATAAAGCCGAGGTTTCTCTAGGCAGCCCAGCTGTTCATGAAGGATCTGACAGCAGTTCCTACTTTTTAAGATCATGATACTTTAATGGGCAGCTGAGCAGGGGAAGGAGGAAGCAGATTGAGGAGAACCAGGAGGCTCTGGGCTCACAAATCAGAGCTGGTGCAGGAGTTTGGGCTCTTTGCTACCGTCCCCATTCTCTGAACAGGAACTCAGTTCCCACCTGTCATCACTGGTGGGGCGGGAAGTGCTCGCTGGATGACTTGGCACACCAGCCCGGTGATAACAGAAAGTGGGCTGCCTGGATTCTGTGTGACTTATGTGCACAAAATACAATTTGCTTTGCTAATGGTTTTTTGCCATTTTGGTGCTGAGGAACTTTTCAGAACTCATTACCATGCACCAGGCTCTTTAGATTTTTCTCTCTCTTCTTCTCAGGCGATTTGTCAGAAGGGATTTTTTTGACAATTTCACTGAACCATATGTGAGAGTAGGTTAACCCCTCAGTGCTCAGAGCCTTTCCCTCTCATCTGCATTGGCTCAGTCCCTAGCCTGTATCTGCTGCCTTTATCACAGGGGAGCCAGGGCCAGCTACCACCCACAGGGTACCTTGGACTGGTTGTTGCACTTGGGATGATCGCACTGACATCCCTTGCACATTCAGCACCTCACTCTGCTGATAAAGCTGGCCCCCAGGGATAGAACTGCAACAGGGAGAACTCTGCAGTGAGCTGGGAAGGCTGGGACAGGGACTGAACGAGGTAGCCAAGTCATTCACCCCAAGTGGGCTCACGCTGTAACCAGTCACACAGGCATCAGCACCCTAACCTGGGACACCTGTCAGCCAGCAGCATGCGCTCCCACAGCAGAGCTGCCAAACAATGAGCTGAGCTGCAATGTGCTCAGCCCCAGGGTACACGTCCACATCCCAGTATTTCTGGGGAATTCTGGGGTGATTTGGGGCTGCTCAGATAAAGCCTAATCCTCCGATGTGGTACTGCCAGGTAGTGACCATAGGGAATTCCAGTTCAAATGATGCGCGTGTGTAACTCTGCTGTCGCAGGGCATTGGCCACAGAATTGCCGGTCACGTGTGTTGGATGGCTCTTCTAGGGGCATGTGGGCCCTCTGCACCATAGGTGGATTCATTTCTTGACCTGTAGTCAGCGGGTTCTGTATGAGTGTCTCTTGGCAGCTGGACTGAGAACAGAGCTCTCTGGGCAGCCTCGCTGGGGGCTGCACTGCCTTCTGCTGCAGCAGAGCCTGCCTGCACCCCCCAGCAGTAGAAAGCCAGCCAGGGGGCCAGAGGGTGATTGCACAGGGCCTGCCCCAACTCCCCTTTACTGAGGGCCCTGTAGCCAGGCACAATACCAAGCCAGAAACGGATAGCGCTGGCTTGGGCATGGGTATGGCCAGGGCAGCCAATTCAGTGCCCCCATGCCAGTCCACAGAGGTCTCATGGGAAAGTAAAGCCACAGAGCAGCAGAGCCCAAGACAGAGAGAAGGTGAATGGAAAACTCCCCCTGCCACTATCCCCTACCCCACCATGGGCAAATCCTACTCTGGGTGCAGCAGCCTTCACTGGCACCAGGCAAAAGCGGGGCTTCTCCCTGACGCCTCTGGGGCAAGTGTGAATTTAGCCTATAAAGATTTTCCTGATATTTAACCCAAATTTCCTCTACTGCTTCTTAGCCCCCTGGACTGTTGTTCTGGCCAATGAGGATACCCACCCAAACAATGCAGGGCTCCAGCGGAGACGTTCCCAGTACAGTGCTCCTGCTGCTACAGCCTAATAGAGCTATTGCTGCAACCCCATCTCCTCTCGCTGGTATTCCTGCCCAACAGTTATCCCTAGGGTCTATAAGAAGATTAATCCCTTCTTTCTGAGCCACTTTACATTTGTCTGTATAGCATCTCACTGCATTGATTTCATTCCATTGCTTCTATTGACCGGGGTTGTAATCTTATCCTCCAGAGTATGTGCAAATTGGATTAGCAAAGTCTCCACTCCAGCTTCCGAGATGCTCAGGAGAATATTTAACTTGTACTTGTGGGTGCCCTCACCCACCTGCTTCTCTGCCAGCACTGCAGCATTCAAGATTACTCTCTGTGGTTACCGTAGTCATTCACCCTGCTTGCATCTCCAATAGTTCCCTCTGAGAATCACTTGGGGACACAAGTTTGCTATTTTCTAAGGCCTCATCTGCACAGGTGTGGGAGCTGGGCTCAAACATGAATTCCCTTCATGTTCACACAGGAGCTAAAGCTCAGCTGTATTGTGCCACCTCTCTGTGCAGCTATGGTACCTTGTCATTCTTGCAAGCTAAGCAGGGCCTGGCAGGGACAGGACTTGGCTGGGGAAAATTGAAGAAGCAGCTCGGTAAGGAAAGGGTTCCTCCATCAGCTGTGCTCTTCCCTGGGAGCTACCCCACTGTGGAGGAGTGCTGTGCGGGGGCAGTGCATCCTCTTTCATGAAACATAAAAATGAGGCCCCAAGGCTTGTGATCAGTAATCCCACAGAGCTTTTCCCCTAAGATGGGATGGTAGCCCCAGTGACCTAGCCTAAGCCCAGTGTGACTAATTCCATTCTGCCACCATCAACTCCACAGCAGTCTTGCTGACTGTGATGTTCCCCACTGCTTGCTGGAAGCTGTCCTTACAAGACAGTCTCTTAGATGGTATCAATGACAGTAATAACTGGTCTTTCAGGGAAAAGAGAAGTTGTTAGTTGTGCTGGGCTGGAGCTTTCATTGTTGTTAAAGTCCGATCCCGTTTCCTAACAAGATAAACACACACAAAACAGAAGAGACAAGCCCACACCCCCAGCCAGAGCCTGCACCCCCTTCCTCACCCCAACCCCCTTCCTCAGCCCAGTAAAAATGAGTGAGTGAGTGAGAGTGGGAGAGAGTGAGTGACAGAGGGAGAGGGGATAGAGTGAGCAGGGCCAGGGTCTCGAAGAAGGGGCGGGACGGGGCGGGGCATAGAAGAAGGGGCGGGGTAGGGGGCAGGGCAAAGGGTGTTCGGTTTTGTGCAGTTAGTAAGTTGGCAACCCCAGTACATATGAGGCAGAGGATGCTTTAGCTAAGAAAGGATGGGTATTACACAGGTAAAGGTAGAACTAGGACAGAACATGTTTAAGATCCTCAGACAAACTGAGCACATTCAGAGCTGCAGAACATAAGTGCAATTCACCAGAGTCCTGCAGGAGCTAGCTGTGGAAGGAGTGGAACCATTAGCAAGTATGTCTGAGAACTCATGCAAGACTGGTGGGTCCCAAGGACTGGACAAGGACAAGCACCAGCACTGTACCTATAAGTGGATCCAGGAAATTACACACCAGTAAGTTTAACGCCAATTGCTGGTAAACTGCTAGAACAATTAATAAGGTGGTCATGTTGGAAGCACCCGAAAGAAAACGCTGCTCAGCAAGAGGCTGTCAAAAATAAATACAACCAAACCAGCCTCACTTATTTTTATATGAAAATAATTGTAGCAGGTAAGAGGAATAAATTAATAATAACGAATAACATCTTACAACTGCTGGAGCCTGCAGGCTCCCAGAGTGCTGCACACAGCCCCTGGTTCAGAAGGAGTGAATGGCAGAAGCACTAGGCCCCACACAGCAGCTGTCTCTGCAGCACAGAAGCATCTAAGAGACTGTCTTGTAAGGACAGGGGAAAGGGGACAAGGGATGTGGTTACAATGACAGCCTTATTCAATACTTTGCATTTCAAATGCTTGAACTTTTTCCTGCTTTTCTGTATCTTTAATAAACTGTTAACAGGTGTTTAATGGGGTGTTGTCATGGCAGTAAGCAGGCTGGGGTCTCTACGTACCACACACCGAATCTTGTTTAACTCTGTTTAATGTTGGACAGTGGCTGGGTCATGTTAGCACCTTTGACCTTTTAGCCCCTTTATTCCATCAAAATGAATACAACAGCATGTGCAGTGATCCAGCTAGGAAGGGACAGACATGGGGTCACAGTGGCCAACTCCAGGCAGGGACAGTGTCCTTGCGAGCTGGAGGTGAGAGAAGGGGAGTTTAGATATTGATGCTTCCTGCTCATACAAGCTGAGTGTGGAGTCAAACCGGACCCTGGGACCGTGCACCGCTTTGACAAATGGGGGCTGTTCAGTGGATGGTGGAAACAATTCCCTAGCCAGTTCTTTAAAAAGCTTCCCCTTTCCAGCCAGCATCCCTTTGATGATCTGAGTGACTCACTCCCAGTAGATAACATAGCCCTCTTCCTGCTCAGTGCTCACCACTTCCTCCCACTCTTTGTTATTCAGAAATGCTCAACAATCACTTCTGTGAATGGCGCACAAAAGTTCTCTGCAAGTATTCACTGTCGCGTAGTTGTGATAGGGTAAAGTCACATGGGACTGTTTCTGTTCCCTCAGTGAACGGATGCACAAGCATTTGTTGCTCCAATATTTCCATGCAAATCTAAAATTTGATTCTCACAAATAACTCCACAAGTGACTGAAATTCATCTTCCATAAATCCTCAGGCCAGCTCTGCCCAACTCACCAACACATGTGAAAAGCAGGGCACACACTCAGCTCAGTGAATTCATTTCAATTGCAAAGCAAAGAGGTGCTGAACCCAGGAATTTCCCAGTTCCATGATGCACTCACTGATCTGGTGTGGCCGGCGTAGCAGGAAAGGAAAGGCTAATCTGTATCAGCAATTAACTCCCGTCCCTTCAAATCTGGAGGATTCATGGTGCCTGGGGAAGGACAGTGAAAAAAGGGAATACAATATGCAGGCTTCTAATGGGAAATGAGTTGTGGCTGATGGCAAAGAGAGGGGGTCAGACATGGCTCTCTTTTGAAGAAGATAGCGAGGAAAGAAGGATACAGATCCTGTACATCCATTCTCCAGAGAACGAGGGAGAAAGAAGAATGTTATGTCTCAGCATTCATCCCCATGAATCTCTCTGGCTACCAGAGCTACAATCTGAGACACAGACCCTTTAAAATGTGGGATAAAAGATGTAAATGAGGAGTGGCCAAAAAAATTAGTGGAGCAGAAGACTGCAAATGATGCAGAGCTAATTCCTTAAGTGTAAGACTGGCTGCCAGTGCCCTCTGCTTCTCAGCCCCACAGTCTTCATCCAATTACAGCCCCCCTTGAGTGAGCATGAGGAGGCCAGACCGATTAAGCTGGGATACTCCGTTCTCCACGCTCACTCCTCCTGGACACCTGTCCTGGCCCATGGGGCCTTGTCTCCTGGGCAGGGAGCTGGTCCTGCCCCCATACATTAGTCTGCCATGTGGGCTCCTTGGGCCTAACCTTTGCTTCTGATTTGGTCCCTCCCATCCACAGCTGGTGGCAGGGCTGCAGATCCAGCCGTACCACACAGCCCTGCACATCAGCTTCTGCTGCCTCACCCACCTCACAAGGAAAAGACGGGAAGTTTTTTAATATACTTTTATTGGTCTGTAAATTTCTTTTCTCTCCCCACCGGCTTGGATCGATGTTTGCAGTTTATCGAAGTCCCAGGCACACAGATTAAATCCTCTCCCTCTATTACACTAGATGGGTTTTTACTCTCCTTCTGATTGCTGGGAAATAAACACAGCACAAGCAGGGAGGGGAGGGCTGGCTAACCAATTTCAGACCTGTTTATTCCCCGCTAGCCTCAGAGCCATTAAACAAGTCACCTGCTCTAGAAATCTGATGAGCCCCTTCCCCCACTGCTCTTTCCGCCTCTCCCCCTACCTCCCCCTTTCTCTCTTCCCTCCCCCCTGCTTTCTCCCCTCCATTCCCCTCTTTCATCACTCCTCCTTTCCTCTCTTTTTATTCCCCTCCCTCACCCTGCCTGCTCCCCTCTTCCTCCCCATTAGTTTTAGTAGAACAATAATAATTAGGCAGAGCAGCCTCTAACACAATTGTTTCAGCCTGAGCAGGCAATTAGGGCAGGCAGTGAGGCTAATGAACGTGCAGTGGCTCTCTCCTGCCCTGCCGCCTGCCCCCTCCATCCCTTTTCCAACACTGGGCTGAGCCGCGTCAATCGACTCGTGAGCTGCGCTTTCTAACGCAACTAGGAGCTGGCAGGCAGTGCAGCCCCCAAAGCCCTGGGAGAGGAGATGGGATTAGCTGGGTGACAGGAGCTGTGCAGTAAGTGAAGGCTGATGAAAGGAGCCTGGAGCTGCATGCAGAGGGATGGGGACAGAGCTCAGCTTTACTGAGCTGTGGTGAGGGAACTTGTTTCCAGAATGAAAGTGACAGGTCGTGTGCATTTCCGGGAGCCGCAGGGGCCTGCTGCACACACAGCCAGGGGCAGGGTGCGCTCCTTGCACCGACACAGCATCACTCAGCCCCACCGCCCCACACAGCAAGAGGCCACCAGCTGCTCCAGACTGGCTCATGCAAAGCCAGCCCAGGAGGGGAGCCACCATAATGGCAAGCACCAAGAAGCTCCAGGGCAGCTGTAGAGCCTGGCCTGGGTAGCCCACGTTCCCTCAGCCTGTCCCATCCTCATGGCCAAGCAGCCGCTGTAAAATGTTCATACCAACCTGTCTGCAAAGGCAGCATGAGTTCTTGGAAACTTGCTGCACTGCTGAACTGGAGCTGTCGGCTCCATGTGCGATGGGAGCGAGGGGCCCCAGAGTGACCAGAAGTGGGAGGCAAGACAAGCCACAGCCACCCAACGCAGCAGCTCCCCACTCTCAGCACTGCCCTGCCCAGTGCCCGACAGCCATCTCACACTGCATAATCATTGAATATTAGGGTTGGATGAGACCTCAGGAGGTCATCTAGTCCAATCCCCTGCTCAAAGCAGGGCCAACCACAACTAAATCATCCCAGCCAAGGCTTTGTCAAGCTGGGCCTTAAAAACCTCTAAGGATGGAGATTCCACCACCTCCCTAGGTAACCCTTTCCAGTGCTTACCACCCTCCTAGTGCAATAGTGTTTCCTAATATCCAACCTAGGCCTCCCCCTCTGCAACTTGAGACCATTGCTTCTTGTTCTGTCTTCTGCCACCACTGAAAACAGCCTAGCTCCATCGTCTTTGGACCCCACCTTCAGGTAATTGAAGGCTGCTATCAAATCCCCCCTCACTCTTCTCTTTTGCAGAATAAATAACCCCAGTTCCCTCAGCCTCTCCTTACAAGTCATATGCCCCAGCCCCCTAATCATTTTCATTGCCCTCCGCTGGACTCTCTCCAGTTTGTCCACAACCCTTCCACAGTGGGGGGCCCAAAACTGGACGCAACACTCCAGATGTGGCCTCACCAGTGCTGAATAGAGGGGAATAATCTCTGCCCTCGATCTGCTGGTAAGGCTCCTACCAATGCAGCCCAATATGCTGTTAGCCTTCTTGGCAAAAAGGGCACACTGTTGACTCATATCTAGCTTCTCATCCACGGTAATTCCCAGGTCCTTTTCTGCAGAACTGCTGCTTAGCCAGTTGGTCCCCAGCCTGTAGCAGTGCATGGGATTCTTCAGTCCTAAGTTCAGGACTCTGCACTTGTCCTTGTTGAATCTCATCCGATTTCTTTTGGCCCAATCCTCCAATTTGTCTAGGTCACTCTGGATCCTATCCCTACCCTCCAGCATATCTACCTCTCCCCGCAGCTTAGTGTCATCCATGAACTTGCTGAAGGTGCAATCTATCCCATCATCCAGATCATTAATGAAGATGTTGAACAAAACCGGCCTCAGGACCAACCCCTGGGGCACTCCGCTTGGTACCAGCTGCCAGCTAGACATCGAGCCATTGATCGCTACCCACTGAGCCCGACGATCTAGTCAGCTTTCTATTCATCTTATAGTCCATTCATCCAATCCATACTTTTTTAACGTGCTAGCAAGAATACTGTAGAAGACAGTCTCAAAAGCTTTGCTAAAGTCAAAATAAATCACATCCACCGCTTTCCCTATATCCACAGAGCCAGTTATCTCATCATAGAAGGTAATTGGGTAGGTCAGGCATGACTTGCCCTTGGTGAATCCATGTTGACTGTTCCTGATCACCTTCGTCTCCTCCAAGTGCTTCAAAATGGTTTCCTTGAGGACCTGCTCCATGATTTTGCCAGGGACTGAAGTGAGGCTGGCTGGTCCGTAGTTCCCCGGTTTCTCTTTTTTTCCTTTTTTAAAGATGGGCACTATATTTGTCTTTTTCCAATCATCCGTGACCTCCCTCAATCATCACGAATTTTCAGAGATAATGGTCAAGGGCTCTGCAATCACATCAGCTAAATCCCTCAGCACCCTTGGATGCAGTGCATCCGGCCCCATGGACTTGTGCATGTCCAGCTTTTCTAAATGGTCCTTAGCCTTTTCTTTCATCACTAAGGGCTGCTCGCCTCCTCCCCATACTGCATTGCCTAGTGCAGCAGTCTGGGAGCTGCCCTTGTCTGTGAAGACTGAGGCAAAAAAAGCACTGAGTACTTCAGCTTTTTCCACATCATCTGTCACTATGTTGCCTCCACCATTCAGTAAAGGTCCCACACTTTCCCACCCAGCACCTGGCGGGGTGGCCTGCATGGACCAGGCAGTTACCAGGTTATGGTCAGGAGACGAGTAGTGGGGATGGCATGGAGCCGGGTCAGGAGACCAGGGAGGCAGGGCCAGGCACAGGTGACAGAGAGCAGGCATGTAGCAGAGTCAGGGACAAACCAGGGCCTGAAGCCAGAGTCTTTGTGCTCCTTGTTGGATGGTCTGTGGTGGAGGTAGATACATGGACATCCAGTCACCGAAGTGCTTCGTGCCAGAAGCAAGAGGTAACCTGTGGGCCTTGGTCTGAATGTATGTGGTCTAGAAGTCTCTGGAGACAAACCATGTCTTGCACCAGGAGCTGGGCAGTAGTCTTGGTGGGGGCAGGTGGTTGCAGAGGATGATGGGGCCATTTTAGTCAGACCGTCCATGACTGTTCAAACTACTGTCTGGCCATTCCACAACGGGAGTTCCACAATGAAGTTTAGGTGATGGCAGACCAAGGCCTACCTGGCATCTCCAGGGGTACAAAGGTGTCTAGGGGTCTGGTCTGGAACACCTTGGACAGCACTCACAGGAATCCATATAACTTGGACTTTGGCCCACATTCAAGTCCACCAAAAACTGGGCAGCCATGTGGGAGGTCATAAGGCAACCAAAATGACCTCCCAATAGAGCATCAGGGCACAGTCATAACACCTCCAGACAGGGACACCCAAGGAGACATATATGCCCTTGAAATATGTTATCCAATTCTGCATGGTGTAGCCAATGATTTTAGATTATTGTTAATGTATTGTGTGATGTTATGATTAGCTTACATGTTATGGCATGTATAATACCCACAGTAGGCCATAGGCTTAAGAAATGCTTGACTTAAGTAAGTGACCAAAGAATGGCTCTGTGGCGCAAGATTACAGGAAAAGATGTACCAAGGGGTGATATTGCAAAGTAATATAGATAAGAGTAATTTTCTGCTCACAAGCAGTGGTGGATTACCCACCGGGCCAATGGAGCCCATACCCAGGGGCCCTGGGCACAGGGCCATCCCTACCCATATGCAAAGTACACAGCTGCATAGGGCACCAGGATAGTTGGGGCACCAAATTCCTTGGTGTCTTACGCAGCTGCATGCTGCTCCAGCCCCTGCCCCTGCCCCACTTCTTCCCCAAAGCCCCTGCCCTGCTCCACCGCAGCCCTGCCCCTACTCTGCCCTCACCCCGCCCCTTCCCACCCCAGCCCTTCCCAGCTCCGCTCCGCCCCAGCCCTGCCCCCACTCCCCTGAGGACTGCAGCAGGGCTGGGCCTGTACTCACTGGTGGCAGGAAGTGCAGCGACCCAGCCCCAGCCACACCACCGGTAAGTGCTGGGGGGCAGTCCCCCCCCCAGAGGCCTGGGGCCCCCCGCCCACCCACAGGGGCTGTGTAGTGCCCCAGAATAGCTAGAGACGGCCCTGCCTGGGCAATTGGGGGTCCTGGAAAAATAGGCACCTCCCTGCCCCGACCTAGTCCGCTCACTGAGCACTCCTGCTATGGGGCAGGGTTGGGGTGCAGGGGCTTGCCCCACTCCACCCGCCCAGCCTTCTTGCCGGGGAGCAGGGCAAGCCCCTGTGCCTTGACACAGCTCTCTGGTTGGGGAGGGGGGCAGGGGGCACTGCAGTCAGAAGGGGTGGCGAGGGGCCCCCACTTGCTCTGGCCCACAAAACCCTAATCCGCCTCTGCTTACAAGGTACCTGGTAGTCACATTTTTCTAATCCATGCCCTAACCACAGGGTACACTTATGTGTGTAAATGCTAATGAGGTATAGTCAGAAACACATTACAAAAAGAGGGTGCCCAGATTAGGAAAATTGAGCTCCCTATGGGAGACTCCAGTAGGAACCATCTCTCTACTGATGATCAAGCCCTGAGAGACCCATCAGACCCTAACATTGTTAAGGATGTGAGCATAAACTATATTTGTAACTTGTGTATAGAATTTCTGTATGCTTGCTTAATCGTTACTTTAATTATCAGAGGAGTAGTCCTGTTAGTCTGGATCTGTAAAAGCGGCAAAGAGTCGTGTAGCACTTTATAGGCTAACAGACATATTGGAGCATAAGCTTTCATGGGTGAATCCCCACTTCGTGCAGCTGACAAAGTGGGTATTCACCCACAAAAGCTTATGATCCAATATGTCTGTTAG
Source organism: Natator depressus (assembly GCF_965152275.1). Taxonomy (NCBI): domain Eukaryota; kingdom Metazoa; phylum Chordata; order Testudines; family Cheloniidae; genus Natator; species Natator depressus. Next base: position 39,278,027 of record NC_134241.1, on the reverse strand, counting down.
TCTATAAGGTACCACAGGACTCTATTACTTTAACTGTAACTTTACAGATTTTATTAAAATTGTCTAGACCTTGTACTTGTGAATGTATGTGTGGTCACTAGCCTTGGTCTGTGTGTTCCTAGCCACTCTAAAATTGAAGCAAGTAGCAGAGGTGACTTTCACTCAAATCAAGAGAAAAATAAGGCCCAGCCCCCGGTCTCTGGTTCAAAGCTTGGCCCTTGCAGGCACTCAAGGTTTTTACATTCAGTAAAAGCCTATACCAGGTGCTGCACTCTCTCACTGTGGCGATGGCATTCTTTAAACACAATTTTGGTTGTGAGCAGCTCCTTCCCCAGCATGTCATAATTCATCTCTGTGGGGGTGAGGTTTTGAGAGTAGAATGCACATGGGTGCAGAACTGAGTCACTGTGACAGTACTACCCCAAGGGCCAAGCTGGACACATCTGCTTCCACTATAAATGGGCAAGTTAGGTCAGGGTGTGCCTGAATCAGGGCCATGGTGAGGACAATCTTCAGCTGGACTTCAGGCGACCCAGTGAAGTGAACAGCTTTATGAAGGAGAGAGGTCAGGGGCTATTTGTTCAGAGAAGTTAGTGATGAATTGCCTATAAAGATTCACAAAGCCCAGGAAGCACTGAAGTTCTTGGAGGGCCTCGAGTGCTGTCCAGTTGCAGATAGCTTCCACCTTCTATGAGTCCATCTGAATACCCTCCAGGGAGATCACGTAAGCTAAAAATTGAACGTTAGCCTGGTTGAAGGTGCCCTTCCTTGGTTTGGCATACAAACCATACTTCTGTAGTCACTCCAGGGTGGCCTGGACGTGATGGAAGTGCTGCTCAGGGCTCTCAGAAAACACCAATGTGTCATCAAGGCAGAAGATCATGTACTGCTCCAGGAAGTCCCTGAACACCTTGTTTACAAAGTGTTGAAATGTTGCAGGGGTGTTTGTTTAACCAAATGGCATTCTAGATGTGCAAAGTGCCTGTATTGAGTACAAAAAGTGGTCTTCCATGCATCCCCAGGCCTCATGCACACTAGATTGTATGCTCTCCAAAGATCCTGGCAGTCCACAAGTGTCCCACAATTCTGGGATGAGGTACTGGTTACAAATAGTCACCTGATTCAGTGCACGATAATCTATGCAGAGGCATAGTGACCCATCCTGTGTTTGCACAAAGAGGACTGGTGCCCCCGCTAGAGAGGTGGCTCTCCAAATGAAGTCTCTTGTGAGATTTTCCTAGAGCCTCTAGCTCTGGTTCAGACATGGTGTATATCCATCCAGAGAGTGTCTTTGCCCTGGATTTTAGGTCTATTGGACAGTTGTAGTCCCGGGGGGGGGGGTGTGATTTGCCATTTTTCCTTTTAAACATGTCCAGGCAGTCTTGGTATTAGTCAGGGAGGTGAGGTTCTGGCTTTCTGGCCTGAAGTCAATTGCTTCTGGTTAGCCCCCCACCATCTCATTTCCAAGGGCCTTACCCAGTCCTGGGGCCCAGGAAGCAGGTCACCTGGGGACTAGTTGATGGCAAGCTTTCTGGCAGTATTCAGAGGAGAAGCTAATGGTCCTCCACCCCCAGGAGATACACAGGTGATGGCACTCCAACCAAGAAATGCCAAGAATTACAGGGAAGAATGGAGACCAGATCGCATCAAAGCATATCATTTCCCAGTGTCCAGTATGGCCTGTAGGGGGATGGTCTCTTAGTTAATCAGTCCTGACTATAGTTGTCCTCACCAGGTCCAGTGTGGGTTTGGGCTGTAAGGGATCTGGCAGGTTTGGGCTGCCTTAACATCTATAAGGTTGGCAATGGCCCTTGAGTCCTTGTCACCAGCTGTGGGCAGATCTGCTTCTCCTGCCCCAAACTGCAAGCGCAGCAGTGACTGGAAATGGGGGGAGAGCTCATAGTTCCCAGGTCAGGCTCTATGGAGTGTTGTGGGTGGTTCTGGAGTGTAGAACTCTGGTGATGCCCAGGCTGTAATCCCCTACTGGGCCTGGGCTGGTCTGTTTCCCAAGCTCTTTGGAGCTGGCCAGATGGTGAGGGCATGTCCTGGCGCCCACAGTAAAAACAGTAAAACACCTTCCAGCAGTGTTGTTTCTCTTCTAAGGTCATGCTCTAATGACTCAGGTCAACCAGCACACTCCCACCCTGCAGCACCCTATGGCCCACTCACTGCACTGCTCCCACCCAGGGGCCCCCTTACAGCCCACTCACTGCACTGCTCCCACGTGGCACTCTACAGACCATTCAGTGCACTGCCCCACCCTTTCACTAAGGCTAAGATTTTGTCATGGTAACAGTTTTAGTAACAGTTACGGACAGGGTCACGGGCAATAATGAAAAATTCACAGAAACCATGACCTGTCCCTGACTTTTACTAAAAATATCCATGACAAAAAATGGGGAGCCTGGGCATCTGCTAGTGGGCTCAGAGCTCCAGGGTCCCCCTCCGCTGGTGGCTCCAAGTTGCATAGGTCCCCCCTGCCGCCAGCAGCGGCCAGGAGCTGTGGGAGTTCTGCCTCCCACCTGCTGTGGCTGGGGGCAGCGGGGGTACCCTGCTGCTCCCTGCTTCTGCAGGTTGCAGCAGACCCTGCAGCTCCCAGCCAGCACTGGCTGAAGTCATGGAGGTCTTCAGAAGTCACGGCATCTGTGACTTCTGTGACTAAATTGGAGACTTGCCTATCACCTGTTGACACTACACACTCCTACCCAGCACCCTACAGCTTACTCACTGCACTGCCCCACCCAGCCTATGGCCCACTCTCAGTACCTGTAGACCTAGCACCCTACAACAGGCCCCCACCCAGCACCTTATGGCCCACTCACACTCCCATCCCAGCCCTCTTACATGGTATGCTCCTACCCAGCATCCTGTGGTACACTTTCACTGAACGATCTCACTACCCCACCCTAAGACTCCCTCACAGCCTTCACTCCCACTCACCAATCCCATGCCATCACATGCTCAACCCCCCACCAGGGCTTAAATTCATCCTGAGTATTTCCAGGAGCCCTGGGGCTTGGGACTTCAGCCCCACGGGAGGTGCTAGGGCTCTCACAGGTTTAAAAATAGTTATTGAAGCTCTGCTCTAGCTAAGTTTAAGTCCTACCCACACCCCTTCCCAGTGACATCCAGCACAGCTAAGGCAGGTGGCATATGTGCGCCTTCAGTGTGAGCAACCCATGGCACTCAGAGACCAAGTGTGGGCTCTTGAGGCCAGAGTGGCTGAACTGGAGGAGCTACAGGAGACAGAGAGGTACATAGAGGAGACTTTCCAGAACACAGTAGAGGTCCTACCCCCAGTCTGCCTGCCTCTGTGCTGTTGAGGAGGATGTATTCTTGTCAGCAAGTTAAAGAAGTGTGGATTGGATGTATGGACTATAAGGTGGATAAAAAGCGAGCTAGATTGTTGGGCTCAATGGGGAGTGATCAACAGCTCGTTGTCTAGTTGGCAGTGGTATCAAGCAGAGTGCCCCAGGGGTGGGTACTGGGGCTGGGTTTGTTCAACATTTTCATTAATGATCTGGATGCCGATGGATTGCACCCTCAGAAAGTTCACAGATGACACTAAGCTGGTGGGAGAGGTAAATACTCTGGAGGGTAGGGATAGGGTCCAGAGTGATGTAGACAAATTGGAGGATTGGGCCAAAAGAAATCTGATGAGGTTCAACAACGACAAGTGCAGAGTTCTGCACTTAGGTCGGAAGAAACCCATGCACCGTTAGAGGCTGGGGACCAAACAGGCTAAGTGGAAGTTCTGCAGAAAAGGACGTGGAAATTACAGTGGACGAGAAGCTGGATATGAGTCAGCAGTGTGCCCTTGTTGCCAAGGAGGCTAACGGCATATTGTGCTGCATTAGTAGGAGCATTGCCAGCAGATTGAGGGAAGTGATTATTCCCCTCTATTCGGCACCGGTGAGACCACATCTAGAGTATTGCGTCCAGTTTTGGGCCCCCCACTACAGAAAGGATGTGGACAAACTGCAGAGAGTCCAGCGGAGGGCAATGAAAATGATTAGGGGGGAAATTGGTCTTATTTAGTCTGCAGGAGAAAAGAGCGAGCAGGGATTTGATAGCTGCCTTCAACTACCTGAAAGGGGGTTCCAAAGAGGATGGAGCTAGGCTGTTCAGTGGTAGCAGATGACACAACAAGAAGCAATGGTCTCAAGTTGCAGTGGGGGAGGTCTAGGTTAGATATTTGGAAAAACCTATTTCACTAGGGGGGTGGTGAAGCACTGGAAAGGGTTACCTAGGGAGGTGATGGAATCTCCACCCTTAGAGGTTTTTAAGGCCCGACTTGACAAAGCCCTGGCTGGGATGATTTAGTTGGGGATGGTCCTGCTTTGAGCATGGGGTTAGACTAGATGACCTCCTGAGGTCTCTTCCAACCCTAATCTTCTATGAAAGTCTTGGGGAAATAGATCAAGCTGGAGTGGAGGGAAACAAAACCCACAGTGGAGGGAACCCCAGTTACTAGGAAGAGATAGCTGATAGTAATGGGGAATTCAAATTATTAGAAAGATAGGTGGTTGGGTTTGTGATGACTGGGAGAACCATATGGTGAATTGACGGCTGGGTGTAAGGGTTGCAGACATCCAGGCAGGCTTATGTTCAGTGCTGGGAAGGAGCCAGTGGTCATGGTACACGCAGGTATCACTGGCATAGAGGGAAAGGTAGGAGAGAGGTCCTGGAGGCCAAATTTAGGCTGCTAGGTCAGAGATTAAAGTCCAGGACCTCCATGGTAGCATTCTCTGAAATGTTTCCAGTTTCACACGCAGGGCCAATTAGACAGGCAAAACTGCAGGGTCCCAGTGCATGGACGAGACGATGGTGTTGGGAGGAGGGTTTAGGTTTATTAGGAACTGGGGAACATTTTAGGAAAGGAGGAGGCTATATAGGAAGTATGGGCTCCACTTAAGCCAAAACGGAACAAGATTGTGGGCATGTAAAATGAAAAGGTCAGAGGAGTTTTTAATCTAAGGGCTGGGGAAAGCCGACAGGTGTGCAGAAGCACAAGGTTCAAAAGAAGAAAAGGAGTACTTGTGGCACCTTAGAGACTAACCAATTTATTTGAGCATAAGCTTTCGTGAGCTACAGTTCACTTCATCGGATGCATACTGTGGAAAGTGTAGAAGATCTTTTATACACACAAAGCATGAAAAAAATACCTCCCCCCACCCCACTCTCCTGCTGGCAATAGCTTATCTAAAGTGACCACTCTCCTTACAATGTGTATGATAAGGAAGGTGGGCCATTTCCAGCACAAATCCAGGGTTTAACAAGAACGTGGGGGGGGGGGGGTTAGGAAAAAACAAGGGGAAATAGGTTACCTTGCATAATGACTTAGCCACTCCCAGTCTCTATTCAAGCCTAAGTTAATTGTATCCAATTTGCAAATGAATTCCAAATTCAACAGTTTCTCACTGGAGTCTGGATTTGAAGTTTTTTTTGTTGAAGAATTGCAACTTTCATGTCTGTAATCACGTGACCAGAGAGACTGAAGTGTTCTCCGACTGGTTTATGAATGTTATAATTCTTGACATCTGATTTGTGTCCATTTATTCTTTTACGTAGAGACTGTCCAGTTTGACCAATGTACATGGCAGAGGGGCATTGCTGGCACATGATGGCATATATCACATTGGTGGATGTGCAGGTGAACGAGCCTCTGATAGTGTGGCTGATGTGATTAGGCCTGTGATGGTGTCCCCTGAATAGATATGTGGGCACAGTTGGCAACGGGCTTTGTTGCAAGGATAGGTTCCTGGGTTAGTGGTTCTGTTGTGTGGTATGTGGTTGCTGGTGAGTATTTGCTTCAGGTTGGGGGGCTGTCTGTAGGCAAGGACTGGCCTGTCTCCCAAGATTTGTGAGAGTGTTGCATCATCCTTCAGGATAGGTTGTAGATCCCTAATAATGCGTTGGAGGGGTTTTAGTTGGGGGCTGAAGGTGACAGCTAGTGGCGTTCTGTTATCTTCTTTGTTAGGCCTGTCCTGTAGTAGGTGACTTCTGGGAACTCTTCTGGCTCTATCAATCTGTTTCTTCACTTCCGCAGGTGGGTATTGTAGTTGTAAGAATGCTTGATAGAGATCCTGTAGGTGTCTGTCTCTGTCTGAGGGGTTGGAGCAAATGCGGTTGTATCTCAGAGCTTGGCTGCAGACGATGGATCGTGTGGTGTGGTCAGGGTGAAAGCTGGAGGCATGTAGGTAGGAATAGCGGTCAGTAGGTTTCCGGTATAGGGTGGTGTTTATGTGACCATCATTTATTAGCACTGTAGTGTCCAGGAAGTGGATCTCTTGTGTGGACTGGACCAGGCTGAGGTTGATGGTGGGATGGAAATTATTGAAATCATGGTGGAATTCCTCAAGGGCTTCTTTTCCATGGGTCCAGATGATGATGTCGTCATCAATATAGCGCAAGTAGAGTAGGGGCGTTAGGGGACAAGAGCTGGGGAAGTGTTGTTCTAAGTCAGCCATAAAAAGCATGGCCCCACAGTATGCCAACATTTTTTATGGCTGACTTAGAACGCTTCCTCAGCTCTCTTCCCCTAACGCCCCTAGGATTTGTGCTGGAAATGGCCCACCTTGATTATCATACACATTGTAAGGAGAGTGATCACTTTAGATAAGCTATTACCAGCAGGAGTGGGAGGAGGTATTTTCTCATGCTTTTGTGTATATAATAAGATCTTCTACACTTTCCACAGTATGCATCCGATGAAGTGAGCTGTAGCTCACGAAAGCTTATGCTCAAATAAATTGGTTAGTCTGTAAGGTGCCACAAGTACTCCTTTTCTTTTTGTGAATAGAGACTAACATGGCTGTTTCTCTGAAAAGGGTTCAGAAGGATGCATCCCTTAGGAGAGGATTTATTAAAAGGGGACACTGTGTCCTAATAAAGGGGAGGAGAGAGAAGCTGATAGAGTACAGGTAGGTACATAAGAGAAAAAGGAAAGAGTCCCATTCAATTACATCACATGAAGGCAAACAACTAAACACTGCCACATTTTATAAATGCTTGTATACAGATGCTACAAGTCTAAATACTAAGATGGGTGAACTTGAGTGCCTGGTATTAAGAGGCTAGTGACATAATAGGCATCACAGAAACTTGGTGGAACTATGCTAATCAATAAGATTACAGTAATACCATGGTGTCAAGGGGTCCCCTGACTGCACATGGCTCCTCATCCTGGTGGCTCTGGGGATTAGCTATTGCCAGGTGCTGTCCTCCACTGGCTATGTCTCTACCCATTGTCTTTCACTCTGTGGCTCCTCTGACTCCCCAAGCTGTAGCTTCCCGATTGTGGCTTGGCCCTCTGGTTTGCCAACTCTCCAGGAATTAAAGATAAATCTTTTTAAATTAAAGATTGTCACATGATGAAACATCCAGGAATACATCCAACCCAAATTGGCAACTCTACCCTCTGGCCAGGTCATAAGGCCCTCCCCTTCTGAGGAAATCAAAGTCCTTCCAGACCAGCTGGCTGGCATCTCCAATGCCTTGCACCACTTCTCAGTGGTTGGTAGGGGTACCCAGGCCCACCCTCTGCACTGAGTTCCAGCCCAGAGACCCTGTCAAATATAAAGGGAAGGGTAAACATCTTTCTGTATACAGTACTATAAAATTCTTCCTGGCCAGAGGCAACATCCTGTTACCTGTAAAGGGTTAGGAAGCTCAGCTAACCTGGCTGGCACCTGACCCAAAGGATAAATAAGGGGACAAGATACTTTCAAATCTTGGGGTAGGGGGAGGCTTCCGTTTGTGCTCTTTGTTTACATGGTTCTTTTTTGGGACTGAGAGAGGCCAGACAGAAATCTATTTTCTTCAATGCATCCTAATCCAAGTCTCCAATATTGCAACCAGTATAGGTAAGCCAGGCAAGGCGGATTAGTTTATTAGTATGTACTGGAGATGGAGAAGGCAAGGGCTCAGCAGAATATACCAACCAACCCTATCAATCTTTCTCCAGGTACCACTTCCCATCCCAGAAAGTTCCCCACCTACAAGGCAGGTGATGATACTGAGGCTTTCTTAGAAAACTTTGAAAGGGCCTGCTTGAGTACAGCATCTCTACAGACCAGTACATGGTAGAGCTGAGGTCGCAGCTCAGTGAACCCTTAGCAGAGGTGGCGGCTGAAATGCCTAAGGAACACATGAACAGTTATGAACTTTTTAGAACCCAGGCAAAAGTCAGAATGGGGCTAACATGAGCATTCCTGTCGGTGGTTCAGAGCCCTGAAGTGGAGGCCAGACGTCTCATTTACCCGACATGCCTACCACATTGTGAAATATGGGATTCCTGGATGTCAGGAGCAAGTGTTAAATCCCCAAAAGAGTTGCCCTTCCAAATGCAAATGGAGCAGTTCTTAGAGGGTGTTCCTGAGGAAATAGAAAGATACATCCTAAATGGGAAGCCCAAAACTGTAATCAAGGCAGAGGATATTAGGGCCAAATGGGTGGAGGTGGCAGAAAAGAAGAAAAAACTAGTAGTAGTTGGAGCGAATATCAGAAGGGGCAACCCGAAACAAAACCCTATCACCGGGGACAACCCAAGGCCCCACCTACATCCCAAGGAAAGCCCCAGACACCTTATCATGCCACCACACCATTCTCCATCAACCCACCTTGCCCCAGTGACCAGTCAACTGGGCGATGTTTTAAATGTAACAAGCTGGGGCATGTGAAGGCCAACTGCCCCAAGAACCCCAACAGATTACAGTTCATTGCACCGGGGTCACAACAAAGGTCCTCAGGCCCAGATGCCTCCCAGAGACCCTTAGAGAGAAGGGAAACTGTTAGTGTGGGCAGGAAGAAGGTTACAACATGGAGGGACACTGGAGCACAAGTGTCAGCTATCCATCAATCCTTAGTGAACCCCAACTTAATCAACCTAGAGGCTCAAGTGACAATTCAACCCTTCAAGTCCAACTCTTTCGATTTGCCTACAGCCAAGTTGCCTGTCCAGTACAGGGGCTGGTTAGGAATGTGGACTTTTGCACTCTATGATAATTATCCTATTCCCATCCTGCTGGGGAAAGACTTGGCCAACCAGGTAAAACTGGCCAAGAGGGTGGGAATGGTCACCTGCAGCCAGACTAAGCAAGCCTCCACACCTATCCCTGTTCCTGAGCCTTCCACCAGGGCCCCATCTGTGTTACCAGAAACCCAGATGGAGGTGGTGGAACCGGATCCCTTGCCAATGACTGCAACGGCCATAGTGGATCCAGTACCAGAGACCCAGCCAAAGCCAGTCCCCAAACCAAAACTGGTGAAGCAACCAGCACCAAAACCATTGCCAGCACTGAGTCCAGCACTTGCAACCCTGTCTACAGCTCCAATACCAGAGGGCACCACCGAGCCTGCACTGGAAGCAGCAGCAAATGACCCTACACAAGAGTCTCAGCCAGAGCCTGAAATACCCCACAGTGCACCAGCAGAAAGTGGTTCACCACCAACAGAAACAGCCCCATCACCTGCATCGCTTTCAGAGGGACCAAGCGCAGGGGAACAGTCCAGTGAGGAACTGATGTCTCCAGCATCAAGGGAACAGTTCCAGGCCAAACAGGAAGCAAATGAAAGCCTCCAGAGAGCTTGGATGGAGGCATGGAGCAACGCACTGCCTCAACTCTTCTAATTGATCTTGGTTTGTTGTAAAAAAACAAAAAAAAAACCAAAAACAAAATTTATACAAGAAAATTCTTTCTGGTGGGCATCAGAAAAACTGGCATCCTCAGAGACAGTTGGTAGTTCCAACTAAGTACTGGGAAAAGCTCTTGAGCTTAGCCCACAATCATCCTAGTGGCCATGCTGGGGTAAACTGTTTGGGGAGGTTATTCCACTGGGAGGGAATGGGCAAGGATGTTTCTACCTATGTCCGGTCTTGTGAGGTGTGCCAAAGAGTGGGAAAACCCCAAGACCAGGTCAAAGCCCCTCTCCCACCACTCCCCATCATTGAGGTTCCATTTCAGTAACTAGCTGTGGATATTCTGGGTCCTTTTCCAAAAAAGGACCCAGAGGAAAGCAGTATACACTGACTTTCATGGATTTTGCCACCTGATGGCTGGAAGCAGTAGCTCTAAGCAACACCAGAGCTAAAAGCATGTGCCAGGCACTAACAAACATTTTTGCCAGGGTAGGTTGGCCCTCCAACATCCTTACAGATGCAGGAACTAATTTCCTGGCAGGAACTATAGAAAGCCTTTGGGAAGCTCATGGGGTAAATCACTTGGTTGCCATGCCTTACCACCACCAAACAAATCGCATGGTGAAGAAGTTTAATGGAACTTTGGGGGCCATGATACATAAATTCGTAGATGAGCACTCCAATGATTGGGACCTAGTGTTGCAGCAGTTGCTCTTTGCCTACAGAGCTCTACCACATCCCAGTTTGGGGTTTTCACCATTTGAACTCATATGGCCATGAGGTTAAGGTGCCATTACAGTTGGTGCAGCAGCAGTGGAGGGGTTTACACCTTCTCCAGGAACTAATATTCTGGACTTTGTAACCAACCTACAAAAAACCCTCTGAACCTCTTTAGCCCTTGCTAAAAAGGCCTAAAAGATGCTCAAAAAGAGCAAAAAGCCTGGTATGATAAACATGCCAGAGAGTTCCTTCAAAATAGGGGACCAGGTCATGGTCTTAAAGGTGCTCCAGGCCCATAAAATGGAAGCGTCGTGGAAAGGGCCATTCACAGTCCAAGAGCACCTGGGAGTTATTATTTCATAACATTCCCCACCTCCAACCGAAAGCCTAAGGTGTACTATATTAATTCTCTAAAGACCTTTTATTCCAGAGAATTAAAGGTTTGTCAGTGTACAGCCCAGGGAGATGACGACGCTGAGTGGCTTGAAGGTGTCTACTATGAAGGGAAAAGAGATGGTAGTGTGGAAGGGGTAAACCTATCCATGACCCTTGGGCATGTGCAGCGACAGCAGATCAAGGAGCTGTGCACTAGCTACGCACCGACGTTCTCAGCCACCCCAGGACTGACTGAACGGGCATACCACTCCATTGACACAGCTAATGCTCACCCAATTAAAGTCCAACCTTACCGGGTGTCTCCTCAGGCTAAAACTGCTATAGACCGGGAGATCCAGGATCTGTTACAGATGGGTATAATCCGCCCCTCTGGAAGTGCATGGGATTCTCCAGTGGTTCTAGTTCCCAAACCAGATGGGGAGATACAGCATTTAGCTTATGGTAGTCCATGCAAAAACGTAACTCACCCAGACAACTGTCCAATGCCATGCACAGATGAACTATTGGAGAAACTGGGACGGGCCCAGTCATCTCTACCTTGGACTTAACCAAGGGGTACTGGCAGGTACCACTAAATGAATCCGCCAAGGAAAGGTCAGCCTTCATCATACGTCGGGCTGTATGACTTTAGTGTGCTCCCTTTTGGGCTGCGGAATGCACCCACCACCTTCCAAAACCTCGTAGATGATCTCCTCGTGGGATTGGAAGAATATGCAGTCACCTACCTTGACGATGTGGCCATATTTTTGGATTCCTGGGCAGAACACCTGGAACATCTACAAAAAGTCTTCGAGCACATAAGGGAGGCAGGACTAACTGTTAAGGCTAAGAAGTGTCAAATAGGCCTAAACACCTTGGACACCAGGTGGGTCAAGGACCCATCAACCCTCTACAGGCTCAAGTGGATGCTAGCCAAAAGTGGCCTGTCCCAAAGTCAAAGAAACAGGTCCGATCCTTCTTAGGCTTGGCTGGATATTACAGGCAATTTGTACTGCAATACAGCCAAATCACTGCCCCACTGACAGACCTAACAAAAAAAAAACACAAAACAGCCAAATGCAATTCAGTGGACTGAAAAGTGTCAAAAGGCCTTTAACCAGCTTAAAGTGACACTCATGTCTGACCCTGTGCTAAGGGCCTCAGACTTTAACAAACCGTTCCTAGTAACCACAGATGCGTTCAAGCGTGGTGTGGGAGCCATCTTAACGCAGGAAGGACCAAATCAAGAGTTCCATCCTGTCGTGTTTCTCAGCAAGAAGCTGTCTGAAAGGGAGAGCCACTGGTCAATCAGTAAAAAGGAATGTTACGCCATTGTCTACGCTCTGGCAAAGCTACGCCCATACGTTTGGGGACGGCGTTTCCACCTGCAAACCGACCATGCTGCGCTACAGTGTCTTTGTACCGCCAAGGAAAATAAAAAACTTATTCGGTGGAGTTTAGCTCTCCAAAATTTTAATTTCGACATACAACACATTTCAGGTCCTTCTAACAAACTGGCTAATGCACTCTCCTGTAAAAGTTTCCCTGAATCAACTAGTCCAAATTGTCCTTAAGATGTGAGAAATATTGTTAGTCTTTATACAGTTAGTAGTATATTTAAAAATGCATGTGTCTTATTAACTCTGTTTTCTCCTAGAGCTCCAGGAAGAAATCACAGCCAGTGTTTCACCCTATCTGATTTGGTGGGGCGTGTCAAATATAAAGGGAAGAGTAATCACCTTTCTGTATACAGGGCTATAAAAATCCCTCCTGGCCAGAGGCAACATCCTGTTACCTGTAAAGGGTTAAAAAGCTCAGGTAACCTGGCTAGCACCTGACCCAAAGGACCAATAAGGGGACAAGATACTTTCAAATCTTGGGGGGGGGGGGGGGCAGCCGCGGAGGGGGAAGGTTTTTGTTTGTGCTCTTTGTTTACGTGGTTGTTCTCTCTTGGGACTGAGAGAGGGGCCTGGCAGAAATCCATCTTCTCCAACCCATCCTAATCCAAGTCTCCTATATTGCAACCAGTATAGGTAAACCAGGCAAGGCAGATTAGTTTATCTTTTGTTTGATGTGAATTTTCCCTGTGTGAAGAGGAAGGTTTATTCTGGTTTTCTGTAACTAAGGTTTTGGCCAGAGGGGGATCCTCTGTGTTTTGAATCTGAATACCCTGTAAAGTATTTTCCATTCTGATTTTACAGAGATGATTTTTACCTTTCTTTTAAGAACCTGACTGATTTTTTCATTGTTCCAAGATCCAGGAATTTGGGTCTTTAATTTTGTAACAAATTGGTTAGGATATTATTCTCAAGCCTCCGCAGGAAAAGGTGTGTAGGGCTTGGGGGGGGGGGGGAGTATTTTGGTGGAAGACGTCTCCAAGTGGTCTCTTTCCCTGTTCTTTGTTTAAACGCTTGGTAGTGGCAGCATACTGTTCAAGGACAAGGCAAAGTTTGTACCTTGGGGAAGTTTTTAACCTAAACTGGTCAGAATAAGCTTAGGGGGTCTTTCATGCAGGTCCCCACATCTGTACCCTAGAGTTCAAAGTGGGGAAGGAACCCTAACAGACCCTGTAAGGGGAGGAGGGATAGCTCAGTGGTTTGAGCATTGGCCTGCTAAACCCAGGGTTGTGAGTTCAATCCTTGAGGGGGCCATTTAGGGATCTGGGGCAAAAATTGGGGCTTGGTCCTGCTTTGAGCAGGGGGTTGGACTAGATGACCTCCTGAGGTCCCTTCCAACCCTGATATTCTATGATTCTAACAAGCAGCCAAGGTCTGTACAGTCCTACCCCTTGCTGCTGTTTCCCTGGGCTTCTTCCTACTTATCTGGCTTCTCCCTCTTCCTGGGTTTGCCAACCCAGGCTACCTCTTCTCAGGGAGTGGCTGTAGAGTACTTCCTAAGAGCCCCTTGCTGCTCTCAGCTCCTGGGCTCTACACAGGTCCTTCCTGCTCCTGCCCAGCAGAGCCCATTTTCATTTAGTGGCCTGCTCCATGTCTCCTTCTTGGTAATAGGTCTGCCTATTCACTTCAACCAAATGGCAGATGAAATTGAATGTTTATAAATGCCAAGTAATGCACATTGGAAGACATAATCCCAACTATACATACAAAATGATGGGGTCTAAATTAGCCATTACTGCTTGTAGCAAAGCTATGACTCACCAGTGTGGCACCTCCTTCTGGTCATCTCAGGAATTAGCTGTTTCCAGCCTTCTGAGCACCCTCTGCAGGCCAGTGTCTCACCTACCACTGGCCCTATATCCCTCCTGGATCCCAGTGCCCCTTTACTCTGGGGTTGTGCCCCAACAATACCCCTGCACTCTGGGTCTCCCCTCCCTGGGGAGCCCCCAACCCTCTAAGCCCACCTTGCCTCAAGGGCTACTACCAGTCATCATCTAACCCCTGCTCACTGGGACAGACTGCAATGTGATAGCTACTCAACACTGGCAAGGGGTTAGGACCAGCTGCCTCTACCTATTCTCAGACTGCCCCTCTACCTTTCTGGGCCTTTACCAAAGCCTTCAGCCTGGGGGTTTACCAGGCTGGAGCTCCCCAGTACCCTTCCCTAGCACTGTTCCACTTAAGGTACCTCACTCTCAGGCACCTAACCCTTCCTACTCCAGAACTAAAGTAAGACTCCTTTCTCCTAGTTCTATGAGCACAGCCCTCTTATAAAGGCCAGCTAGGCCCTGATTGAGCTGGTCACAGCTGTGGTCAGCTACACAGTCAGCTTCCCCAGCTGTTCTTAATCCCTTTTACCCAGCCACAGCCCTCTCTAGGGCTGCTTTCATCCCCTGTTCTGCAGGAGTGGGGCAGCTGCCTGACTACAGGGAGAGGTCAGTCTGCATGGGCTACCCGAGGCTGCTGCTGGCTGGAGCTCCCTCCTTCTTTGGGGGGCTGCTGCTGCCTGGGACTCTCTTATTCCCTGAGCTGCTTCTGCTGGTTGGAGTCTCCCCCTCTGGACTACTGCTGCTGTTGCTGAGTGGGGACGCATTGCTGGTCTACCCCCCCCCCCCCAGAGGAAGAATAGAGCTTAGCAGGGAGGAGTCGTCACCCACTCCCACAGGGCTGCCCAGAGGGGGAAGCAAGTGGGGCAATTTTCCCAGGGCCCCACCACCACCTAGGGGTCTCTCCTGCTTGGCCAGCTGACTGCTACTTGCTGCTGTGCCGGAGATGCTGCTGTCGTTAAGGAGGAAGAGGAGAACACCTGCTGAGGAACATCATGGAGGGGGTTTGTCCATGGACTGAGTGACTTTAACATCTCTGTTCCTGCGGTGGTGGCAACTCCTGTTGCTGTTGTGGGGAGCACAGAGGAGAGGGGTGTAGCCCACCCCCTTGCCCATCTGCACCACCCCCACCGTTGCTGCCACCCCCTCCACCACCCCACTTACCAACTGAACCCGCTCTTTGCCCCTCGACGTGGCTGCTTGTTCTCCACCCCACCACCGCCACCACCATCTGGGACCGTGTGCAGCAGTAAGCGGCAGAGACTAAGTTACACAGGTGCACGTGCTCCCCACCTTGGATTTACCCCACCACCCCCAGCTGCGTTTGGCTGGAGGGGCCTTTCCCTGCTGTCCTCCCTAGCCTCCCTGTGTTACTTTACCTCTCCCCCCGCCCTGCAGCCTGCCCTACCTGCTACTTGCTTTGTCCCTTTGGGAGTTCCCTTTCTGTTAGTTTGCCTTTCCCGCCCCGGCCCTTCTTTGTTTGCTACCTGCCCCGCCCCAAACTTTGGGTTTTAGTTTGGTTGCTGGCCCCGCCCTTCCCCTTGTAGCTCCCATTTGTGATTTGCCTAGCTTTCACTTTTTCCCCTGTCCTCCTTTGCTCCCCCAGTTCAGTTCCTTCTCCCTGTGCCCCCATGCCCCCTCCATAAGCACTTGTGCCCTTTTCAGTTGCTCCCCTACCCACTGTTCACAGCCTTCTTAATGGAATTGTAATCCCTCCCTTTCCCAGTGCAGCTAGAGGAGCTGTCCCGTAACTGTGCCCCCTCCCCCCGGCCCCACCATTTTGCCCCTGCTGGCACCCTCCTCCCCTGCCTGCAGCCTAGCGGGGAGGAGTGGTTGCTTCTTTCCTTTCCCCTGCCCCCTGATCTTGGGATGCCCTCCTCTCCTGCCTACAGATCAGCAGGGAGGAGTGGGTGGTCCCTCGCCTCCTGCAGGACCCTCCTCCCCTACTTGCAGTTTAGCGGGGAGGTGTGGTTGCTTGTTCCCTTGCTCCCCCTTCCCCATTACCTCCCCTGCACTCCGCCCCCCAAAGGCACCCTCCTTCTCTGAATAGAGCTTAGCAGGGAGGAGTCATCGCCCACTCCCACAGGGCTGCCCAGGGGGGGAAGCAAGTGGGGCAATTTTCCCAGGGCCCCGCAGGGGCCCCCTCGAGAGTTTTCGGTGGCACTTCGGCGGCGGGTCCTTCAGTGCCGCCGAACACATCTGGAGTGAAGGACCCACCGCCGAAGACCTGCCACCGCTTCTTCCGCTCTGGGTCTTCGGCGGCAATTTGGCAGTGGGGGGTCCTTCCGCTCCACTTCGGCCAAGTGCCCTGAAGACCCAGAGCGGAAGGACCCCTGCCACCAAAGACCCCAGGCCCCCTGAATCCTCTGGGTGGCCCTGACTGGGGCCCCATCCCCCCGCTCCTCCTGTTAGCTCCCTCCTCCCCTGCGTGTTTCCTAGTGAGTTTCAGTGAAGTCACACAAATGAGGGTCATTCTTGTCAGTTGCCAGCTTGTGCAGATCAAGGAGTGACTGGTTCACATTCTTTTCCAGGTGCAAGGCGTGTTGCCTAGCGGGGAGGAGCGGCTGTCCATTGTCCCAAACCCATATTAAGGTCGTCTCCTGTCTTTTGCCATCATGGAGAAGGACCCTGCCCCTGCTCCTGCCCCAGCTGACCCTGTGGTTCCCCCCTTTGCCACCGTCCCTGCCCACCCCAGCGGCTGAACTCTTGGCCACCATTGGTCCAGACTCCACCGCTGCCATGGCCCCCCCTTCCACCGGTAAAGGCGAGGGGAACAAAAAGGGCAAAGGCCCCGCCTGGAAAACAAAATCTCCCACTGGCAGGGCCACTCCCTACATCTGCTATGGCCCCTCCTTCCCCGGCCGTTCCCTCCACCAGCTCTGGGCGTGCTCCATTCCTAGCCCCCAGAGCATACGCCCAGGTGGCCACCAACCCCCCCTCCTCCCCTCATGCCACTGTGCCGTCTTCCCCGACTGCTGTCTCCGCTACCATCCCTGGCGGCTGGGGTCCCTTCCTCTCTTTGACCAGGAGGCACGGCATCTGCTGCCTCCTGGTGCCCGCCTTGCCTCACGTTGAAACATACGTGCGGGCACTGGCAAGGGTAGTGGGGCTCACGGCCGTTGTGGCGGCCTCCAAGATTTATGGTAAAGTTGTGTTCTTCCTACGTCAGAGGCCGCTGCTCAGGAGGCAGTAGAGAAGGGCCTGGCGGTGGGGGGGCATGTTCGTCCCCCTAGTACCCCGTAGGACTTGGGCGTATGGGTGATATTGACCTCCGTCCTGCCTTTCCTGCCCAACACTGCCCTGTTGCCTGCCCTCTCCCCCCTGGGGAAGCCCATTTCAGTCATCAGCCCTCTCCTGCTGGGCTGCAAGGACCTTGCCCTCTGCCACATTCTTTTCTTCTGCTGGCAGGTGCAGTTCCAAGTGCCACCGACGACGTATGGTGGGGCGGCACTTGAGATGTCCTTCCTGGTGCCTTATCAGGGGACCCATTATCGGGTCCATTATTCGACGAGGGAGGCCCAGTGCTTCTTCTGCCGGGTGACGGGGCATGTCCAGAGGGACTTCCACCAGCCTGCCCCTGAGGGACGCCCAGGACCCCGGAAACCTGGGAGGGTGCTGGCACAGTCACCACTGGTGACCATGGTGGCCTGGCCACGACTGTTGCTGCCCCTCTTCCTGTGGAGGAGAGAGCGGCAAGACCCTTGCCAGCTGAGGAAGAGGGCCCGCTCCAGGGGGAGGTTTCCCTTCCCGCCGCTGTCCTGTCCTTGCTGCCCCATGACCCAGAACACTTGCCCCCTGGCTCTGCCCCTGCCGACTGGCCCTCCACCTCCAGCTTGGAGGGCTGGGTGCTCTTCTGGGGGAAGCACTGTGCCTGCAAATTGTGGGCTCAATCCCTCCCCTCTGATGCGGAGGGAGAGGAGGCCCCCTGAAAGATGCTGCGGGGGGCTGATGTTACTACATCTTCCGCCGCACCCCTGGAAGGATCCCAGCAGGAGGCACTAGCCATGGGAGCTATGGCTGTGGATGGAGCAGCCACTGCCCCCCTTGTTGAGTCCCCCCCCCAAGGAAGCCTCTGCAGAAGTTCCCATGGCCACTATAAAATCTGTGCCCCCCGCCGCTGCCGATACCGGGACAACTGTTGCCCCTGTGATTGGCGGGGAGGTTTCCAGGGCCGCGGGAACTGAACTCACCTCAATATTTGATGAGATCAAGGCCCTGGGTCTGACCCCGCTCACCCAGGGGGAGGACGACCCTCCACTCGCGGGCCTCGATCTGGGCGGCGGCTTACTCCCGCCACCCCCTCCTCCCCCTTGCCCCTCACCCCCAACTGTTGCCCCTGCTCTGGTCCTTCGGGCGCCCCTGGCCTTTCCTTTCTGCCCGGCCACGGATGGCACCTTGTCCGAGGCCGCTGAGCCCCTTGGGGTGATGGCCGAGGCTGAGCGGCCAGGTCCCAGGCCTTTGGGCTCACCCTCCGCTGCCCAGACAGAGCAGTTGGCCTCCCTTTCAGAGTGGTGGGCCCCACTGTAGATTCCATCGTACCTGCCGCCATGGCTGCGGGTAATGCGTTTGTCGTGATGCCCGTGCCTGGCATCAGGGAAGGCCCCCCTTCTGCCCTTGACCTTTGGTCCACAACCCCGGCTGAGAGAAGCCGCACCCCAACAGCTTGGCTGCTGGGGATCATGATGCTACCTCTGTCCCCATTCCTGTCCCTGTTCATGCCTTTGGTCCAGTTCCTGCCCCCTCTCCCATCCCAGCCCCCATATCGGTCCCTGTCCCTGCTCCCACTCCTTATCCCGACCCAGTCTCTGTTCCTGCCCCTGATCCTGTTTTTTCCCCCTCTCCTGTCCCAGCCCCAGGCTCAGCCCCTGCTCCTGCTCCCGCCCCTTCTCCTGCCCTAGCCGTTGTTCCTGCTCCCACCCCTCCTTGTGCCCTAGTTAATGCTCCTGCCCCCAACCCTGATCCTGCTCCCAGCCCCACTCCTGTCCCCACAGCATCGCCTGCCCCTCTTCCCTCCATCTCCCATGCTATTGCCGCCCCCGAGGTTGTCTCGTTTCCGTTGCCCACGGACAACCCTCAGGGGGCGGTTTTCATGTCCCCTCTTCCCGATGCTATGGGGGCTGTACTTTTCCCTCCACTGCCTCCTCGCATGCCGGGGATGGGGACGGGCTGCCAGGCACAGCCATGCCAGGGCTCAGCCCCTTTTTTGCCCATCTCTGCGGGCCATGAGGACTTCTCAGGGGCCCCACCAGAGGATGGCAGTGGATTGGCTGCTGCGTCCCCCTCTCTGCTGAGGGATGAACTACGCCACTTCCTGAAGGACACCTGTGGCTCAAAGGGCAAAGTGCAGCTCACCCTTCAGCACTGGGGGGACTTCCATCACATCCTCTGGGCAGTGAGGGCCCTTTTGGGGGAGGGGAGAGGGACTGGGAGGCAGGACATCGTGGCCTACCAGCAGGCCCGCAAGTTCCGCAACTCCCTGTTGACCTTTGGGGTTGAACATGGGTTGTTGCGGGGCCCGCTGGAGGCTGTCGATCACCCTGCCCGTAAGGATTTGCCCCAGCCCTCCCTATGAAAGACACCATCTTTGCCACATTAAACACCCAGGGCTGTAGGGTGGGTCTCTGCAGGAGCCAGGTCCCCCCCCACCCAAAGGAAGGAGAGCTACTCCGTGGTCTTCCTGCAGGAGAACCACACGACTCCAGCCATTGAGGCTAGCTGGTGGCTGGAATGGGGGGGGGGGGCGGTTTATTTTAACCACCTCAGCGCCTGCTCGGCTGGGGTGGCCACCCTGTTCTCCCCTGAGCTACAGCCCGAGGTGCTGGGGGGTCGCCGAGTTCATGCCGAGCCGCCTGCTGCACATCCTGGCCTGTGTGGAGGGGCTGACATTAAACCTGGTCAATGTCTATTCCCTGAACACAGGCCTGGAACGAGTGCGTTTCTACCGGCAGGCATCGGCCTTCCTTGTCACCTTGGATCCTCATGAGTGCCTGGTCCTGGGCGGGGACTTCAACACCACCCTCGAGGACCGGGACCGCTCAGGAGTCGAGAAATCCCAGGCAGCTGTGGGCGTCCTCAGGGATATTGTGGACCATCACTCCCTGGTGGACATCTGGCACGACCACCACACGGACGGCGATACCACCTTCACCTATGTCTGGGTGGGAGACTATCAGTCTCGCCATTCCCAGTTGGAACGCATTTATTTCTCACATTTCCATCTGGCATGGGCCCATGGCTCCGGTATCCAGCCAGCCCCATTCTCGGATCACCACTTGGTGACCGTGACGGCCTCTCTCAGTTCAGAGCGGCTGAGGCCGGCCTATTGGCATTTTAACAACAGCTTGCTGGAGGACGTGGGCTTCGTGGCATCCTTCTGGGAGTTCTGGCTGGCCTGGCAGGGGCAGCAGTGCACCTTTCTCTGCAAGGTGGTGGTGGTATGTGGGGAAGGTGCGTGCATGGCTCTTCTGCTGTTACTACTCCCGGGGCGCCAGCCGACAGAGAGATGCAGTGATAGGACAGTTGGAGCAGGAGGTCTTAGAGCTAGAGAGGTGTCTGGCCTCCGGCCCCGAGGATCCACCCCTCTGCGCAGCGTACCGGGAGGAGCTTTGGGCCCTGGAGGACCATCGGGCCCAGAGCTCCTTCGTTCAATCCTGCATCCGTCTCCTTCGGGAGATGGATTGCGGCTCCCGTTTCTTCTACGCCCTTGAGAAAAAGAAGGGGGCCAAAAAGCATGTCACCTGTCTCCTGGCGGAGGATGGCACCCCCCTCATGGATCCGGAGGAGATGCGTGGAAGTGCCAGGGCCTTCTACGTCAGCCACTTCTCCCTGGATTCGACCGACGCCGAAGCCTGCAGGGTGCTCTGGACCAAACTCCCGATGGTCAGCGCAGGCGACCGAGACCAGCTGGAGCTGCCTCTCTCTCTGGCCGAGCTCTTGGAAGCCCTCCATCTCATGCCCACGAACAAATCCCTGGGCATGAACAGGCTGACCATGGAGTTCTATCGTGTGTTTTGAGACCTCCTCGGCCCGGACCTTGTCAGTGTCTGGGCTGAGTCCTTGTAAAGTAGGGTCCTCCCCCTCTCGTGCAGGCGAGCCATGCTCACATTATTGCTGAAGAAGGGGGACCTCCGCAACCTACATAATTGGCATCCCATCTCTCTCCTCAGCATGGACTATGAGGTTGTAGTGAAGGCCATCTCGCTGCAGCTTGGGTCCGTGCTGTCAGATGTGGTCCATCCTGACCAGACCTACACTGTCCTGGGCTGGACCATATTCGAAAAATTGTACTTGGTCCGGGACCTTTGGAGCTGGGGTGTAGGGATGGTCTGTTCGCCCTCCTGTCCCTGGACCAGGAGAAGGCGTTTGACGGGATGGACCATGGGTATCTCCTGGGCACTCTGCAGGCGTTCAGCTTTGGGACCCAGTTTGTGGGTTTTCTCCAGGTGCTGTACGCTGACGCGGAGTGTCTGGTCAGGCTCAACTGGACCCTCACCGAGCCAGTCAGCTTCGGGCAGGGAGTACGGCAGGGGTGCCCCCTCTTGAGCCAGCTGTACACCCTGGTGATCAAGCCCTTCCTCTGTCTCCTCTGTAAGAGGTTTACGGGGTTGGCGCTGTGGGAGGCGGAGCTGCGGCTGGTCCTGTCGGCGTACACTGACATGCTCCTCGTGGTCCAGGACCCAGGCGACCTGGTGCGGGTGGAGGCTTGCCAGGCCGTTTACTCGGTGGCCTCCTCTGCCTGGGTCAACTGGGTCAAGAGCTCTGGCCTGGTGGTTGGGGACAGGTGGCAGGCGAGCTCCCTCCCACCCACACTTTAAACCATCTGGTGGAGGGTGGGTCCACTGCTCTATAATGGCGTTTATCCGCCACGCATTCTTCTCCGCTGGAGAATTGGCAGGATTTGGAGGCCAGGGTGGGCGAGCGGCTGCGGAGATGGACAGGACTGCTCCGGTGTCTCTCCCTGCAAGGAAGGGCACCGGTGCTGAACCAGCTAGTCCTGTCCATGCTCTGGCACCAGTTTAGCACCCTGAGCCTGGCCCCAGGGATCTTGGCCAGGCTCCAGAGGATGGCCCTGGAATTCTTCTGGCCGGGGCTGCACTGGATCTCTGCAGGCGTTCTGAGTCTTCCCTTGGAGGAGGGAGGACAGGGCCCGGTTTGCCTTCACAGCCAGGTCCATGTCTTCTGCCTCCACACCCTGCAGAGACTACTTTACAGTGCAGGTGGTTCAGCGTGGAGCATGTTGGCGCACGCTTTCCTCCGCCACCTCTGAGGGCTCTGATATGACCGGCAGCTCTTGTTTCTCCACCCGAGGGGCCTTCCATGAGACCTCTCAGAGCTGCCGGTCTTCTACCAGGACCTCCTCCAGACCTGGACACTCTTTTCGGTGATCAGGTCCTTTGTTGCCCCCGAGGGAGTGTACCTCCTCGTGGACCCCTGCTACACAACCCTGATCTACGTGTGCAGGTGGCGGAGTCTCCCTCGGTGCGCTGGAGGTTGGTCCTGGCAGAAGCCACCAGATTCAGAGACCTCTTGGACTACAACTGGGTGACTCCCCATCTGCTCGGTCGACACATGGGGCTCTCCACCCTTCCGACCCCCATGCGCGTACTCCAGGAGGTGGAGGCCGCCTTGTCACCCATTACTCTCCTCTTCCTGTGGCATTCCCCGCCCACCCCTCACCCTGGGCCCTCTGGATCTTTTTATTGGGCCCCTGTTCTGCGAGCCCCCACCACGCCTTCCCTGTTCTGAGCCATCTGCGCGCCCTGCAGCAAGTTCAGTTCTGAACCGTGCCTAGAATCCATCTGTACATGCTCATGCTCCATACATTGCACTTCCTCATCCTCGCGTCCCGCCCTGACACCAAATGACAGGACTATCTTCCACCTAAAGAGGGTTAGGAGCCCCTTTGGGCCAGCCTTTATTCCACCTTGGTCCCATGGCCCACCAGGGCCAGCGGGTGGTGGCTCCTTCATGGAGCTATGAGCACGGGTGTGCACCTGGTGTGGTTCACCCCTATACTCGAGGCCTGCCCCTTTTGTGGCATGAGGGAGAACCTGGCACGTACCTATCTTGAATGCGCCAGGTTGCAGCCCCTATTCCGGCTCCTCCAGAACCTCTTGTTGAGGTTCTGGCTGCACTTTTCCCCGCACTTGTTCATTTTTGCACACCCCATCCGTGGTCCCATGAAGTCGTGAGACCTCCTAGTCAACCTCTGCCTGTCCCTGGCTAAAGTCTCCATCTATAACACCAGGAGGAGGATGCTGGACAAGGGGGTGCTCTGTGACTGTGGGGCCTATTTTTGTTCCTCCCTCGTCTCACGCATCCGGGCAGAGTTCCACTGGGCAGCATCCCCTGGCTTCCTTGATAGCTTTGAGGAGCAGTGGGTGCTGTCCAGGGTTCTCTGCTCGGTATCCTCATCCGGTACCCTCGTTTTGAACCTATGACCTTCAGGCCGATCCCTGTTTTTTATTCGTTGTCCCCCGCATTCATTGGGTCCCTGGGTTCAGTGGTCCCTCCCGTTAGGCTGGGGGAGGGGCCTTTAGAAGTGGGTGGGCTTGTGCCCGCCCACCCCCCTGGGTTTCCAATACAACTACACTGCTCATGAAAGAGATCTTGGAATTCGTGGATAATTCTCTGAAAGCATCTGCTCAATATGCAGCGGTAGTCAAAAAAGCTAACAATGTTAGGAACCATTAGGAAAGGGATAGATAATCGGACAGAAAATATCTTTATGCCACTGTATAAATCTATGCTACACCCACACTTTGAATGCTGAGTGCAATTCTGATCACCCCATGTCAAAAAAGATATTAGAATTAGGAAAAGGACAGAGAAGGGCAACAAAAATTAAGGATATGGCACAGCTTCCGTATGAGGAGAGAGTAAAAAGATTGGGACTGTTCATCTTGGAAAAGAGACGAATAAGGGGAAATATGATAGAGGTCTATAAAATCATGAATGGTGTGGAGAAAGTGAATAAGGAAGTGTTATTGACCCCTTCACATAACACAAGAACCAGGGGTCACCCAATGAAATTAATGGGCAGGAGGTTTAGAACAAACAAAAAGAAGCATTTCTTCACACAACGCACAGTCAACTCCTAGCCAGGGAATGTTGTGAAGGCCACATCTATAATCAGGTTAAAAAAAATTAGATAAATTCATGGAGAATAGATCCGTCAACGGCTATTAGCCAAGATGGTCAGAGAGACAACCCCGTGCTCTGGGTGTCCCTTAAATTCTAACTGTCAGAAGCTGGGAGTGGATGGCAGGGGATGGATCACTTGGTAAATTGCCCTGTTCTGTTCACTCCCTCTGAAGCATGTGGCATTGACCACTGTCGGAAGACAGGATACTGTGTTAGATGGACTTGTAGCGGGGTGGTCACCCCACTCTGGCTCAGAAAGTGTTAAAAGCCAGCACTTAGAGAGGGCTGGGGCTAAGAGCCAATAAGAAAAGGCTGGGAGGCAGCCAATCAAGGCCAGGCTGGGCCCTATAAAAGGCTAGGTCAGTCTGTCTCCATCTTTGGAGAGAGATGGATGTAGCTGCCTGAAGGAGCAAAGGGTACCGTGGAAAGAGCAGTGCTGGGGAGCTCAGATCTGGCAACCTCCCAGGCTGTGGCCTGACAGGAAGGCCTAGAGACGTACTGGGCCACAGGCAAAGGCAGCAGGTCCAAACCCCCTTTGCCAATGAGTGGCTATTACATTGCAGTCTGCCCCAGTGAACAGGGGCTAGATGATAACTGGCAGTAGCCACTGAGGTGAGGTGGGCTTAGAGGGTTGGTGGTTCCCCTGGGAGGGGAGACCCAGAGAGTGGGGGTCCTGTCAGGGCAGAACCCCAGGGTAAGGGGCATCGAAGTCCAGGAGGGACATGGGGGGGGGGGGGCCTGAGGCAGGTGAGCTGCTGGCCAGCAGAGGGCACTCTGAGCTGGAAGTGAGATAATTCCCGGGGCAACCAGCAGGAGGTGCTGTACTGGTGAGTCTCATGTCACTACAGGACCATTGCTCTGACCCAATATGGCCGTTCTTATGATCTTTACATTCTTACCCCTAGCCCCTCCAGACATTTACTCCATGAAATCCTGTTGCCAAAGGCTGCCCTGGGAGATTGGTTCCCAGCTGCCATGGATTTCCAGGGGCATGATGTGTATCTCTGAGGGAAGAATGTGGCCTGTAAAGGTGAGGAAAGAAGTGCTGTTTGGACTGACTGATCATGGCCCACCCCACCGCTCTGCTAGTTTGGACCAGGGTGTTCCACATGCACTGCAGGGTGTTGTGCTCTTTGTGATGCTGCCATGCCCAGTATGTATAGCTGCCAGTCCGGGGCTGGCACAGACAGCTCCATTCCCCCTGAAGACACACACACCCCCACCCAGGACAGAGGGGAGGAGTGGGAGTGGTAGGCTGATCCCTCATCCCAGTGAAGCAGAGGTGCAGGAACACGCTGGGTATGAGGGGCTCAGGGTGTTTGTGGAGTGACAGTAATATGACCTCCACCATCCTGCACTGGTTCCCCATTGCCCTGCTGCCTGGCACATCCCTGAGCCTTCCCCTCTGTTCTGCCCCTGCCCCCTTTCCTCCCACCGTGCCTGCCCATCCCTTCTGCACTTCACTCCCTGAAATCAAGCCAGACTGCTTTCTCCACCTCCATCACACTGCCTGGGAGCTCAGGAAAGACAGTTTCCACAGTGGCTGGGAGGGGTGATTGCAGGGCATCTGTGCTCTCTGTCCCTGAGCTCTGCTAGACTGCAGCTGGGCTGTGTGATATGTGAGTGGAGGGGCAAATAAGTGTGTGTTTGGTCCCATGTGGGAAAGTGGGGAGGGGATGTGCAAGCCCCGCACTGACAGAGTGTCCTGCACTGCACCTGATCTGCAGAGATTCACCCAACCTCCCCCATCAGTGCACATGGAGAAGCGCTCTTGTTTGGGCCTGTGTCTGCCTGACAGAGGAGCAGAAACCACTGCTGTTTGGATTGGTCAGCTATAAAACCTTCCCACTGCTCACCTCTCAGAGCTGGGGTTTCTGGGGGAGGGTGAAAGTACAAGTGACCTTTGTCCATGGGTCCCCCACATGCACCATGTCCACGCAGCAGATAGCTCAGTTTCCCTAGAACAAGATGGAGGTGCTCCGGTCTGATATGCTGCTCCAGAAGTGTATTGGGGTGTACAGGAGTTGCTAGGGGAGAATTCCCCAGCACCAGAACAGCCAAGGGCTGATGTCTGGGGGTGGGCTTGGGGTGGTAGAGGTTATGTCAGGGGTGGGAGGGAGTGTGCCCATAATGCTGAGTGCTGTAAGGGATTCTGGGCTGTACTGCAGCCCATATTCAATTTTGGGCAGGCAGCTGTAAATTAGAGGCCTCCCTGGGTCTACTCTTATGCTACGGCCTGTTTTGGCTCCAGATTCCTAGAGCACAAAGATAGCATAACTCCTGTCTGTACTGTACCTCTCAGGCCATACAGCAAATAATCTAGCCCACTGCCTGTCCATATACAGCCCCCAATCACTGTCCTGTTTTGTCCCCACTGTCATGCACTACCAATCCCAATGTAATTTGCTGTCCCCTGGGCCTCTCAGCATTGCTGCTTTCCAAGCATCTCCTTCCCACTCTCCGTGGTGCTAAATTATATTTCCCCAGATGGATTAGTTTGCATTTGTTCAGGATGAATCTCATTTGGCTATTTCCTTCCTATAGCTGACCTCTCTCTGTCCCATTATATCATCTCTTAGCTCCCTGTCCTTATTGGTGTGTGCAGCACCTTCCCATTTAGTATTCTCTGTAAATTTAATTAACATGCTCTTTACCCTCCCTCTATCAGATCAAATGGAAATGTTAAAGGAGCCTGGCACAGATCTGTGCACTAACCCACTAATGATAATAAAATACTTTGCACTTATACTATATGTTTTCCACTGGAAGATTTCAGGGCACTCTGCAAAGCTGAGTAAGTATCATTATCAAAATTCTCTGTGAAAGGGAGGGGAGCCCTGGCCTTGAGGCAGGTTGCCTGGCAGGCTCTGTCAGCCCTGGGTGTTGAGGCAGTCCACTTGGCGGGATGCCCTGGAGCTTCAGAACCTGGAAGTGCGGGCTTCCCAGCAGCCCTGCAGATAGGTGAGCTGGCACCAAACTTGCCTAGGTTCTATAGCAATTTCAGCAAAATCGAACCATCTCCATGAAACATCTGGATTTTGCTCAATTGACAAATTCCAACACAGCAATGTTTTGTTAGAATTTTTCCAACCATCTCTAATCATTATCCTCCCTCTATCCTGTTGGGGGAGGGAGGGCGGGGGCGCTGAGGCACAGAGCACTCTCCCAACACAGACTAGACCACACCCCTCCAAGTACCAAACATATGAATAAACAGTGGTGAGTTGCAGAAGACCCTGGAAGAGTACATACCCCGTGGGACTGCATAGAGCGCCCCATCTGGAATCTCTGGCTTCTAGGTAAAACAGTACTAATTTCCCATTAGAAACCCCAGGAATGCAATGTGAATGTTACACAATTAACACAGACAAATGTCAGGAAATGCAAGAAGTCTAGCTCCTTCACCCATGAGGCACCAATTGTTGTTCCTGCTCTTATATTAAATGTCGAACATCAGTATTTGTGATGGAACAGTGCAGTAACAGATCCAGTGGCTGTGCTCCACCACAGGACGCAGCATCACAACAACCAGCATCACATTCACAAGGTACGTTTACATTTCTCTTTAATTCCCCTTTACTCTCCATGTGCAACTGGTGAATTTGCTTTAGTGAGTAAGGATCTCTGGCAAGTGGGTCGTGTCAGGCAGAAATCTGGTCAGAGTGGGGAACAGAGATAATTATAGTGATTCCTAGATTTGAAGGCCATAAGGGACCACTGTGATAATCTAGTCTGACCTCCTATATAACACCGTCCAGAGAACTGCCCCCAAATAATTCCTAGAGCAGATCTCTTAGAAAAACATCCAAACTTGCTTGAAAAATTGTCAGTGATGGAGAATCCACCGTGACCTTTGATAAGTCTGTCCAATGATTAATTACCCTCATTGTTAAAAATATATGCCTTATTTCCAGTCTGAATGTGTTTAGCTTCAACTTCCAGCCATTGGATCATGGCTGCATTCAGCATTATGGGCACATCCCCTGCTGCCCGTGACATAACTTCTCTTGCCCTGAACCCCAGCTCTGGCACACTCATGCATGCTCAGGGCTGAGTTCTCTGCTAGATTGAAGAGCCCATTATTAAATATTTGTTCCAAGGTAGATTCTGCTCAAGTCACCCCTTAACCTTCTCTTTGTTAACATAAATGTCTTTGAGTCTATTAGTCTAAGGCGTGTTTTCTAATCCTTTAATCATTCTTGTGGCTCTTCTCTGAACCTTCTCCAGTTCATCAACGTCCGTCTTGAATTGTGGACACCAGAACTGGACACACAGCGGTCACACCAACAGCAGTTGCACTACTGCCAAATACAGAGGTAAATTAACCGCTCTGATCCTACTCAAGATTTACCTGTTTAAAACATCCAAGTATCACATTAGCCCTTTTGGCCACAGGGTCACATTAAGAGCTCATGTTCACCTGATTTCTAGTTACATTTTGAGACCTATCCGCCAGTTTTTAATCTATTTAATATGTGCCATGTTAATTTTATTTAATTCTAGTTTTTTAATCAAATGTTACGTGGTACCAAGTTAAACACCTTACAGAAGTCTAAGTATATTAGGTTTATCAACCCTAATATTACCTTTATCAATCAAACTTGTAATTTCATCCAAAAGGATATTAAATTGAGCATCCATTTTTCATAAACCCATGTTAATTGGCATTAATTCCCTTACCTTCCTTTAATTCTTGTTAATCGAGTATCACATGAGCCACTCCATTATCTTGCCTGGGATCGATGTCAGGCTGACAGACCCATAATTACTCGGGTCATCCTGTTTTTTAATTTTAAAAATTGGCATAATTTTAGCTTTTTTCCAGTCTTATGAAACTTCTGCAGTGCTCAAAGACTTTCAAAAATCAACATTGAGTCCAACAAGCTCCTGAGCCCGTTCTTTTAAAACTATTGGATGAAAGTTACTGGACCTGCTGATTGAAAGTCTAACTTTAGTAGCTTCTGTTTAACATCCTACAGAGATACTAGTGAATGAAAAGAGTGTTATCACCATATGATGAGACTTTATCGTCTGTTTTTTTTCCAAATACAGAACCGAAATATTTATTGAACACTTCTTCCTCTTCTGCATTGAGATAATTCTACTAATGCCATCTAGTAATGGACCAATATTGTCAGGATTTTTTTTGTTCCTAATATGTTTTAAAAACACCATCTTATCCTTAACTCTGATAGTCACAGATTTCTCCTTGTGTCCCTTTGCTTCCCTTATCAATTTACTACAATTCCTAACTTCTGATTTATATACATTACTATCAACTTCCCCTTTCTTCCATTTATTATATATATATTATAGCTGCCTTCACTTCCCCTCTAAACCAGGTCCATTTTTTAACCAAAACAGCCTTCTTCCTCAGTTGTAGGCTTGTGGCTTTTGGAGAATGTAGTAAGATGTTCTTGGATGCTTCCCAATGATCAATCACATTTATCTGATTACATTCTTCCTCCCAGCTGATTTGGCTTGTAATTGTTTTCAGCTTTGTGAAATTTGCCCTATTAAAGCAGCAAGTATGTATATTACTGGTCTGAACTTTATTCTGCCTGCACATTATAAATGTGATCAAGTCATGATCACTTGTACTTAACCTACCAATAATTTTTATAGTGCCCTGGGTGGGCATGGTGCTTAACAGATATAAAGTCAGAAAAGGACCTGGTCAGAACATAGCTAAGTTATACAGAGAATGCTATAGTTAAAGACCTATTGCTGTGAGTCAAGATGTGAGAAAGGTGATAGAACTTGCAGAGGATTTCATGACAGAGCATTTCTATCAGCTTTGCTTTAGCTTTGCCTGCATGTTGGCATGCAGTCGTTTGCGTTGCCATGTTAACTTCTTGGACATTCATGCTGATTTCATTTGGTTTTGTTTAGTACCTAGCCCTGCTCAGGAGCAGCTATAGCAATGAGCACCCTTCCCCTACTGGCCTTTCTTCCATACATCAGAGCACGCCCACATACGTGCACACACACACACACATACGTGTGTTCGCTCATGTGTGCTGATGTTCATACACACAAACGTGCATACACTTGCATGCACATAATGTTGCTGAGAGGGGCTTTGTAGTAAAAGCGTGTTTTCAGGAAAGCCCTGAGGGAGGGAAGCAGGGCCCCGGGTGCAGACAGCTATATGGATGACATGGAGACAAGAGGGAGCAGCAGAGATGAAGGGGGTGTTTAGCTGGAGGTGTAGGCTCTGTGCCACTCCTGCCTGGCAGCTAGCTGGTGGCCTGGGGCCTGGTGAGAGTCAGGCTGAGCATCTCTGGAGCCTGTCTGGGCCTTGTGGAAGCTTAGGAGGCAAGACCCCAGGTGCACAGAATGTGAGCGGATGCCCCTGGCAACGCCTCCCCCATTCCTCAGTGTAATGTGCTGGAGGGGGTGGTTGGGCAGACTTGCCCAGGGTATAAGTGAGGCCAATCATTGACTTCAACAGGGATGTGTCCACTCCCAGCAGAGATGAACTGGCCCTGCACAGGGCTGGGGTTATGCTGTTAGTGAGTCTGTGCATGTTGCCTTGTTTGATTGTGGCTACAGACTTTTTCTGGACTAAGCTAAAGCCTGTTTCTTTGTGCCCTGGTCTGCTCCTCCCCGTCCTTGGCTGTGCCTCCATCCCTGGCTCTTCCTCTGTCTTTGGCCTTGGTTTTCTCTGTTTTCCCTCCCCCTCCCTCCACTTCTTCCCTGCCACATCCCTCCTGCCTGCCAGCATCTCCCTTGGCCTGGAACCTTTGTTCCCTACCTGCCCCCCATCTAGGGTGACCAGATGTCCCGATTTTATAGGGACAGTCCCAATATTTGGGGCTTTCTCTTGTATAGGTTCCTGTTACCCCCTACCCCTGTTGTCATAAATATAAAGGGGAGGGTAACCACCTTTAAATCCCTCCTGGCCAGAGGCAAAACCCTTTCACCTGTAAAGGGTTAAGAAGCTAAGATAACCTCTCTGGCACCTGACCAAAATGACCAATGAGGATACAAGATACTTTCAAAGCTGGAGGGCGGGGAACAAAGGGTCTGTCTGTCTGTGTGATGCTTTTGCCGGGAACAGATCAGGAATGCAGCTCAGAACTCCTGTAAAAAGTTAGTAAGTAATCTAGCTAGAAATGCGTTAGATTTCCTTTTGTTTAATGGCTGGTAAAATAGGCTGTGCTGAATGGAATGTATATTCCTGTTTTTGCGTCTTTTTGTAACTTAAGGTTTTGCCTAGAGGGATTCTCTACGTTTTGAATCTGATTACCCTATAAGGTATTTACCATCCTGATTTTTACAGAGATGATTTTTTTACTTTAATTAAAATTCTTCTTTTAAGAACCTGATTGTTTTTCATTGTTCTTAAGATCCAAGGGTTTGGGTCTGTGTTCAACTGTATAAATTGGTGAGGATTTTTATCAAGCCTTCCCCAGGAAAGGGGGTGTAGGGCTTGGGGGGATATTTTGGTGGGAAGACGTCTCCAAGTGGGCTCTTTCCCTTTTCTTTGTTTAACATGCTTGGTGGTGGCAGCATAGGGTTCAAGGACAAGGCAAAGTTTGTACCTTGAGGAAGTTTTTAACCTAAGCTGGTAAGAATAAGCTTAGGGGGACTTTCATGCAGGTCCCCACATCTGTACCCTAGAGTTCAGAGTGGGGAAGGAACCTTGACACCCGTCTTGATTTTTTTCAAACTTGCTGTCTGGTCACCCTACTACCATCCTCTCCATCCCACAGCCTTTCACCGTGTGCCTCCCTTTTCCCTCAGTCAGCGCCTTGATCAGTGGCTTTCCATGTGCGCATGTGTGCTGAGCAGGAATTTGCATACCTGCCAGCATCCTCAAAGCAAACAGCAGTAGACATGCACTTGAATTTATATTTGAATAAATGTAAATAATTTACATACATATGAATAAATTTACATGGCATAGTGCTGATGAAAGGGGAAGCTCCTTCCCATGGATATAGGGGGTTGGATGCTCATGTGACGGGGAATTCTCTGGGCCCAGTCAGGCAGGGCAGGAGCCTGCAGGACTGGGGAGGTGGAGTGCCTTAGTGTTGGGGGAGGCTGAGTGTGTGTGTGCCTGTCCCTTACTATGGGTGTACCATTGTGTCAGCTGCTCTGGTCTTCCACACCCACATATCGGTGGATCCCTGCTGCTCACTGTGCCTCACTACACCAATGCCTCGTTTCCTGCCTGTGTGGCGCTGATGCTTTCTGTATCTTTTGGAGCATTTGGCTGTGCTCAGGTTGCAGTTTTTCCACTTACTAGCTGACCTGGGTGAGTCATGAGCCCTGGGCTGCCCGCTCTGCTCTGTGATGAGTGTACTGTATTGCTCTACACACTGCAAGGGGCAACACGCCCCTCCTCCCACCCTCCAGCTGGGTGAGATTGAACAGCTCTAACGTCCCACTCCCCCTCACCAGTTCCCACTCCTGACTCCGGCTTGAATGGCCTCTCCTGGGTTCCTTATCCAGCTTCCCCGCTAGTCCCTCTCTGAGGCAGGACAGGAGTTGTCCCAGAGCAGGTGGTGCAGCTGGCAGCCTGGTGGGTGGGCTGGTTCCAAGAGGGACTGGCCATGGGACACAGGGCAGAGGAAAAGGCAGAAGGAGGTGACTTCCTCTCTTCTCACCTCCCGGCCTGGCACTGGGTGGGACAAAAATGTGACCCCCGGGAGTGAACAGCTGAGGTCGGGGGACCTTTACATCTTTCACTCCCAGGCCTCTGCTCTCTGGGCTGGGGGATGAATAGAGACCTGGAGCAGACTGGACTTTGCCAGCCTCTCTCAGGTCTGCCAGAATTAGACAGGGTCATTCAACAGATGGAACCAGCAGGAGTGCATTGCAGGGGTCACTGGTAGGGCTGGGTGCAGTGGGGAATCCCCCAAGCACCCTCACAAAAGCTAAGAGCAGGTATAATAGGAAGCACAGGTGGCAGCATAAACCAGCATTCGCCCAGCGATTGACACTCTGGGGTCTGTGCCCTGGGTGTGTCATCGCTAGGGTGGATTCAGCATAGAATCATAGAATATCAAGGTAGGAAGGGACCTCAGGAGGTCATCTAGTCCAACCCCCTGCTCAAAGCAGGACCAATCCCCAACTAAATCATCCCAGCCAGGGCTTTGTCAAGCCTGACCTTAAAAACTTCTAAGGAAGGAGATTCCACCACCTCCCTAGGTTACGCATTCCAGTTTTTTACCACCCTCCTAGTGAAAAAGTTTGTCCTAAAAACTTTTTCTGGGTGGAGGGATAGCTCAGTAGTTTGAACATTGGCCTGCTAAACCCAGGGTTGTGAGTTTAATCCTTGAGGGGGCCATTCAGGGAGCTGGGGCAAAAATTGGGGATTGGTCCTGCTTTGAGCAGGGGGTTGGACTCGATGACCTCCTGAGGTCCCTTCCAACCTTGATATTCTATGAGTCTATAATATCCAACCTAAACCTCCCCCACTGCAACTTGAGACCATTACTCCTTGTTCTGTCATCAGCTACCACTGAGAACAGTCTAGATCCATCCTCTTTGGAACCCCCTTTCAGGTAGTTGAAAGCAACTATCAAATCCCCCCTCATTCTTCTCTTCCGCAGACTAAACAATCCCAATTCCCTCAGCCTCTACTCACAAGTCATGTGTTCCAGTCCCCTAATCATTTTTGTTGCCCTCCGCTGGACTCTTTCCAATTTTTCCACATCCTTCTTGGAGTGTGGGGCCCAAAACTGGACACAGTACTCCAGATGAGGCCTCATCAATGTCGAATAGAGGGGAACGATCACATCCCTCGATCTGCTGGCAATGCCCCTACTTATACAGCCCAAAATGCCATTGGCCTTCTTGGCAACAAGGGCACACTGTTGACTCATATCCAGCTTCTCGTCCACTGTAACCCGTAGCTCCTTTTCTGCAGAACTGCTGCCAAGCCATTCGGTCCCTAGTCTGTAGAGGTGCATGGGATTCTTCCGTCCTAAGTGCAGGACTCTGCACTTGTCCTTGTTGAACCTCATCAGATTTCTTTTGGCCCAATCCTCTAATTTGTCTAGGTCCCTCTGTATCCTATCTGTAAGGGGGCTTATTCCTTCACCCACTTACTTCCCTGGTCCTTCTCACATAAACAGAGAGCAACAATACCCGAAGTCCAAA
Organism: Natator depressus; assembly: GCF_965152275.1. Lineage (NCBI taxonomy): Eukaryota > Metazoa > Chordata > Testudines > Cheloniidae > Natator > Natator depressus. The sequence continues at coordinate 39,243,813 of NC_134241.1, read as the reverse complement.
GGTGAAAACAATGCAATGTTTATTGGGGTGAACTTCCAGCAAGCATGATTCCAGTTTCCTTCCTTAGTGTCCCCCTTCCCAGCTCTGACACCACAGAGGCTTACCTATATCCCTGTTCCCATTTCCCCCTTTAACTAAACATGATTCCAATTTCCCCACCCCCATTCCCTGTTCCCATTTCCCCCACACGCACACTCACTTCCTGATTGACTGCAGACTATATAGTAAAACTTGAGTTCTGCTTAGCTATACCTTAACCAATCATTTTACTGAAATTTAACTAACCAATCCTAACATATTGTAACATGATTATTTAACCAATTATATCCCACCACCTTAATTAGTTTACACCCAGCAAAATTAATTATACAGCAGACAGGAACAATCACAGAACCAGACAGAGCTTATACAGACAAACAATCGCAAAGTGGAAACTATAATGACAAAACAATACAGAAGTGAGGATTTCACATCCCAGCTATTGATAAGTGAGTTCTTGCCAGACAGGATGCTATCAAACTAAGTTTCCTTTTACATTTTCTAGGCACTTCCCTTTCTCTGGAGGTGATAGGCACTATCAGGGCAGGATTGTATTCCTAACAGCCCAATAGCACCTTATTTCAATATGACTAGTTTGGAATATGAGGAGGTGACCGGTCACTTCCCAGCTGATGGCTACCTCTGTTGCTTAGCCAAAGGCCTAGGCCTAAGAACAGGGCCTCAGACTGTCACAGTAAGAGAAGGACCTTACACCAGCAGACAGTGATTTTGATTCTTTCTTTTATACCTCTGTAACTAGCTAAGTGATAAGAATACACCTAAATTCTTAGAGTATTGGCCTTTACAGACAGGCCTGAATATCTATATCCTAACACTATCCCTACCCTCCAGCGTATCTACCTCTCCTCCCAGTTTAGCGTCATCTGCAAACTTGCTGAGGGTGCAATCCACACCATCCTCCAGTTCATTAATGAAGATATTGAACAAAACCGGCCCAAGGACCAACCCTTCGGGCACTCCACTTGATATCGGCTGCCAGCTAGACATGGAGCCTTGATCACTATCTGTTGAGCCCGACAGTCTAGCCATCTTTCTATCCACCTTATAGTCCATTCATCCAGCCCACACTTCGTTAACTTGCTGGCAAGAATACTGTGGGAGACCGTGTCAAAAGCTTTGCTAAAGCCAAGGAACAACACGTCCACTGCTTTCTCCTCATCCACAGAGCCAGCTATCTCGTTATAGAAGGCAATTAGATTAGTCAGGCATGACTTGCCCTTGGTGAATCCATGCTGACTGTTCCTGATCACTTTCCTCTCGTGTAAGTGTTTCAGAATTGATTCCTTGAAGAGCTGCTCCATGATTTTTCCAGGGACTGAGGTGAGGCTGACTGGCCTGTAGTTCCCCGCATCCTCCTCCTTCCCTTTTTTAAAGATGGGCACTACATTAGCCTTTTCCCAGTCATCCGGAACTTCCCCCGATCGCCATGAGTTTTCAAAGAGAATGGCCAATGGCTCTGCAATCACATCCACCAACGCCTTTAGCACTCTTGGATGCAGCGCATCCGGCCCCATGGACTTGTGCTCATCCAGCTTTTCTAAATAGTCCCGAACCACTTCTTTCTCCACAGAGGGCTGGTCACCTCCTCCCCATGCTGTGCTGCCCAGTGCAGTAGTCTGGGAGCTGACCTTCTTCGTGAAGACAGAGGCAAAAAAAGCATTGAGTACATTAGCTTTTTCCACATCCTCTGTCATTAGGTTGCCTCCCTCATTCAGTAAGGGGCCCACACTTTCCTTGACCACCTTCTTGTTGCTAACATACCTGAAGAAACCCTTCTTGTTACTCTTAACATCTCTTGCTAGCTGCAACTCCAGGTGTGATTTGGCCTTCCTGATTTCACTCCTGAATACCTGAGCAATATTTTTATACTCATCCCTTGTCATTTGTCGAATCTTCCACTTCTTGTAAGCTTCTTTTTTGTGTTTAAGATCAGCAAGGATTTCACTGTTAAGCCAAGCTGGTCGCCTGCCATATTTACTATTCTTTTGACACATCGGGATGGTTTGTCCCTGTAACCTCAATAAGGATTCTTTAAAATAAAGCCAGCTCTCCTGGACTCCTTTCCTCCTCATGTTATTCTCCCAGGGGATCCTGCCCATCAAATCCCTGAGGTTTGCTTTTCTGAAGCCCAGGGTCTGTATTCTGCTGCTCTCCTTTCTTCCTTGTGTCAGGATCCTGAACTTGACCATCTCATGTGTTAAGGAAAAGTTAGCACATGTTACTCCATTTTGGTTTGGGGCCCACCATTGTCTAAAAGCAAGCACATCATGCACCAGGAGGAATGTTCCTTAGGTACTGCATTCCTGTGAAAATCGTCCTCCTTGTCTCCAGCCTGCCTTGACTCCTGGTATCTGTTCTTTGTCTGTCCCTAACTCCCTATCTCCTGGCCTTTGATGTGAGGCCTCCCATCCTGATAATAAAAGTTACTGATGCATTGCTTTAGGACCATGCTGTGTAATTAACATACTAGTTTAGCACGAGGAATGCACCAAGCAGGGATAGGTGGTAGATAAGAAAAGGGTTTGTTTATTGGCTAAGGTTTCCGATGCACGAGGTTAACACGCTTTGCTAAGAGGTATATAACCTTTGTATAATCTGTATTCGGGGTCCCCTCCTGGCTAGCAGGGGGGCACCACGCTCGAGCGTAATAAACTTGGTGTTTTTTGGGAACTCTGCAGTTGTGGACTTTGTTCATGTGCCTCAGCCTAGATTTGAACTGTGCGTGTCCTACCAGGTATAATTCGCAGCAGTTGTGTGCATGTCCTACCAGGTATAATTTGTAAGAGTTTTGGTGACCACGAAGGAACCCTAGGCTCGCCCCGACAAGCAAGACCGCACTCCTCCTCTCGGAGAGCTCCAGCCGGCACAGGGTGAGTTCACCTTTGAGAACTCCGAGGAGTGGGAGCGTGGGCTGTCGCTTAGGCGATAAGGTGGCACATTTGGTGTCCTTTTGGTAGCCCATTATGGGTTCTGGGCAGAGTGTAAGTAAGGGGACCCCTTTGGCTGAAATTCTCGAGAATTGGAGGAATATTTCTGGTACCCATGGGTTAGGTAGGAAGAAAGCTGTAATTTTATGTAAGGTTGAGTGGCCAGCACTAACAACTCAAACATCTATTGAATGGCCACCGGATGCATCCTTTGCTGGGGATAAATTAACAGCGCTTAGGAGGAGGCTGGAGGACAAAGCTCCAGCCCAGATGGATTATTGGTATGTATGGGACAACTGGGCTTATGCGTGTGCGAAAGGACGTCCTCTTTCCTCCTCCTTTTCCTATCTGTCTCAGGGGTCTTCAGCCCTGCTCTGTGCTATGCCTGTTTCTTCTCCTCCCCGGCCTGCTTCTGCCCCTCCCGCGGCTTACCCTCGGCTTTCTGACTTATGCCTATCACCTCCTTGCTTGCCACCTCCCAACCCGTACGGGCCCACCATTGACCCGCCGGTTACTCTGCAAGCTCCCCTCACTCAGCAACCCCTTGTTACTCATGGTATGGACGGCAGTGAATGGCTAGCCTTCCCCTGTGTTCACCGCCCCTTTGGCCCAGGCAATTTAGTAACATGGCAACAGCAGATGCCTTGCCTGCGTGACGATCCAGAGAAGGTTCTGCAAACCATTCGGTCTGTATTTACCGCATTTAATCCTACATGGGGAGATGTCCAGGTAATCCTGGACACACTTTTTTTTACCCTTGACGAGAAATATTCCATTCTGGATGCTAATAGGCACTGGGCAGAGGAGGATGGTACCCGGGCTTCTTGGCCCCTGACTGATCCCAATTGGAATCCTAATGTGCTTGATCAAATGGGCCTTTTAAAGGTGGGTAGAAGCGGCCTTTTAGAAGCTATACGCAAAGCTGGTAGTAAAACGGCTAACTGGTCTAAAATCCGCGAATGTCAGCAAGAGCTTACTGAGCACCCCTCTGCCTTTTTGGCTCGGTTGTCCAAACAAGTTCATGTATATGGGGGCGGTATAAACCCTGAGGCGGAGGAAAACCGTCCTATGATGGTCTCCTTTTTATGTCGATCAGGCAGCATCAGATATAAAAAAAATATTTTTCTAAGCATGTTCCCGATTGGCCAGGAAAACCCCTCCATGAGGTAGTCCGCCTGGCCACCTCTGTGTTTAACGGCAGGGACGAGGAGAAAGCACGGGAAAAACGTAAACAGAAGAAGGAGGAAGTAAGTATGTTAGCTGCTGCCTTGCAGGTTCCTTCGGGAAACCAGCATTGGCAAGGGCGCAGAGAGATGAGAGGAAGGGGGCTTGGACGGGGGACAGGAGGAGGGGGAGGTTGGGGTAAAGTGAGGGACGGAAATTTGTAATTATTGTAAGCAACCAGGGCACTGGAGGAGGGAGTGTCCCTGCTTCCCCAAGGAGCTCCTTGGAAGAGCCAGGTAGAGGCTAATCCTTCTTTCCCCCTAACACCCCCCAGAACCTTGTTGACCCCCAGTGACTAGAGGCAGAGGTTTTGGGAACCTTGGGAGAGTTGGAATGGGATTTGGGGTTACAGTCGCAAATTTATTTGAAAGTTGGGGAACAGCTTGTGCCTTTTTTAGTAGATACCGGGGCCACCCTCTCCACTTTCACTTTTGTTCCGGGCTCTCTGTCCGATACCAAGGTTTGGGTGCAGGGTATAGAAGGCAATCCCTGCCCGGCTCCTTTATCCTACCCTGTCCCTATCGAGCTTGGTTCTTTAAAGTTATCACATAGGTTTGTTGTAATGCCGAAGGGCCCCACGAACCTCCTCGGGCGGGATGTGCTGGGCAAACTGGGGGCACACATATATTGCGCCCCCAAGGGGCTCCGCATGTCCATTCCAGACTCGGCGGTTGCTTCTCTTATGGCATCAGTTATCCCTATTCCTGGTGTGCCCTCTGAATTGTTCAGTGTTCCCCACACTTTGTGGAGCACAAATCCTACTGATGTGGGTCTTCTTAAATCAGCCATTCCAGTGAGTCTGGAAACAAGGGGCGGACCGCCTCCGTCCGTAAAACAATACCCCTTGCCGAGGGAGGCGGAAGAAGGCATCTCACTTCTTACTGACAGCTATTTGACTCAGGGGGTTTTAGTTCCCTGCAGTTGGCCCTGTAATACTCCCATTCTTCCAGTAAGGAAGCCTAAACCGGGACCAGACGGGCGTCCAGTCTATTGATTTGTTCAGGATCTACGGGCTATAAATGGTTATGTTATAGCCCCCCATCCAGTTGTCCCTGATCTGAGCACCATTCTAACACTGATTCCTCAGTCAGCCACTTGCTTTACTGTCATAGATTTGTGTGCAGCATTTTTCAGTATCCCTTTGCACCCTGATTCTCAATATTTATTCGCATTTACCTGGAAGGGTCAGCAGCTAACATGGACGCGTCTTCCCCAGGGGTTCTCAGGATCCCCCGCTATTTTTTCCCGGATTCTCACCGAGGATTTAAAAGACATTGTCGTGCCTAGTTCGTCTGTCCTGGTTCAGTATGTGGATGATTTGTTAATTGCCGCCTCAGATCATAACACATGTTTAATTGACTCTGTTGTTTTGCTTACTGCATTAGCTAATAAGGGTCATCGTGCATCTCCATCCAAGTTGCAGCTGTGCCTAGATCAGGTAATTTATTTGGGCTTTGTAATTAGGCCTGGGGAGCGCCTACTCTCCCCTGATAGGGTGCAGGCAATCCAGGATTACCCGCATCCGACTACCAAAAAGCAGTTACGGGCTTTCCTGGGGGCTGCAGGGTTCTGCCGACCCTGGGTCGTGGCTTTCGGGGAATTGGTGAAACCGTTAGTCTGAGCTACTACAACGCTGACCCCCGATCCTGTTTCCTGGCCCCGGAAATGGAAGGCGCTTTTAAATCCATCAAAAAAGCTCTGATCTCTGCGCCTGCCTTGGGATTCCCGGATTACGGTAAACCATTTTCTCTTTTCACTCACGAATGGCAGGGGGTGGCTAGCGGCGTCCTTTTGCAATACCTGGGGGATCACCCACGCCCCGTAGCCTATTACTCAGTACAACTGGACCCTGTTATTCAGGGCTCTGTCTCCTGTGTATGGTCTGTTGCTGTTGCCATGGTTGAACAGTCACGACCTATTGTTTTGGGGCACCCTCTGACTGTCTGGGTCCCTCACGAGGTTGAAATTCTCTTAAAACAGCATTCTACACAGGCATTGTCTCCACAGCGAGCTCACAAATATGAACTAATCCTGTTGGCCGCTGACAACGTTACTTTACGCCGCTGCAACGTCCTCAATCCAGCCACAATGCTACCCCTCCCGGAGGACGGTACCCCTCACCATGTATGCATGGCTGTCGTTGTGCAGGATGGTAAGCCCCGCCCGGATTTAGCTGACTCCCCTTTAGTTAAGCCCAATTTACTTCTTTTCACAGTTGGGTCCTCGTACTATTTAGATGGCCACTGGGTCTCGGGCTATTCGGTTACCTCTCAGGCAGACGTTATTGAGGCTGCCCCCTTACCACCTTCCTTCAGCGCCCAGGGTGCAGAGTTATACGCGCTTACCAGGGCTTGTTTGTTGTCTTCAGGAAGAACTGTTACCATCTATATGGACTCTAAGTATGCTTTTGGTGTTTGCCATGCTACAGGCCAGCTCTGGAAGCAACGAGGATTTTTAACCTCCTCAGACACAAAAATCGCTAATGGCCCTCTAATCTCTGCCCTTTTGGAAGCTATTCAGGCCCCTCGCCAGGTGGCGGTGGTTCATTGTTATGCGCACAGGCAGTCTAACAGTTTTGTATCTCAGGGCAATGCATTAGCTGATTCAGCCACAAAGGCTGCAGCTCTACAGCCCCTTCTGGTTTCAGCTTCCCTCCCCCTGGATGTGTCCTTCCCACCTGCTGACTGGACACTGCTGTATGCTGAAGTATCCTTGCAGGAGCTGCGAGACTGGAAACACTGGGAGGGATCTGAGGGCCCCGATAAGGTTTAGCGAATCGGGAACAAACCTTTTCTCCCCTGCCGTTATCTACTCCCAGCTGCTCATTATTTTCATTCCCTGGGTCACGCTGGTATTCAGGGCACGGTGGCTGCCATACTAAAATTTTGGGCAGCACCCACATGTTTATCCCGCGGTAAAGCAGGCTCTTGGCTCCTGCCCTACTTGCCTGGCCTTCTCTGCTAAGACTTGGCTCGATGCCAACTCAAAGGGGGGAGACCCTAGGCAAACTTCCCGTTTCAGCGCTTGCAGATGGACTACGCAGAAATGCCTAAATGCTCAGGGTTTCACCACCTCCTTGTTATAGTGGACCAACTTTCCGGATGGCCTGAAGCAATACCAACCAGAAAGGCAGATGCAAGATCTGTGGTAAAGTTCTTAATGAAAGACATTGTACCCAGGTTTGGTGTCCCTGAAGTCATTGATTCAGATCGGGGCTCACACTTTACCGCAAAGATTTTGGAGGAACTGTACCAGTGCTTGGGGATTATCCGACAATTACACACCCTGTACCACCCCCAGTCTGCAGGTCAGGTGGAACGCATGAACCGAACAATAAAGACAATGGTAGCAAAGTTCTGTAAGGAGACTGAACTTAAGTGGCCAGAGGCCTTGCCTATAGTTTTATGGCATATAAGACTAAAGCCACGCATACCCCTAGGCTTGTCCCCATTTGAGGTGCTGTTTGGGAGACCAGCTTTAGTCCCGGGAACTTATGTTCCTGCACATGCTAGCCTCTTGGATGGAGATGAAACTTTGGCCAGATATGTTGCTAGACTGCAGAAGGAGCTGACTGACAACCAGTCTGAAGCTCAGTTGTTTCAAACTGCACCCTTAGGGTTACAGGTTCATTCCTTTAAACCAGGGGATTGGGTAATGGTAAAAAAGATCCCCCGCACCGACCCCCTGGAACCCCAGTGGGAGGGGCCGTACCAGGTTCTGTTATGTACTTATTCTGCTTTAAAAGTTGCAGATAAAGGTTCCTGGATTCACCATAGCTACGTCAAGTTTGGCAACGGGACCCCCACCTGACCCTGGCGAGCCAGCAGACGAGCCACTTCACGAATGAACACCACAACCAACCCATGGACTGAGCTTTCCAGCTACTGGGACCTTCACGGCCCACCAGGACTTTTTGTGTTCCTGTTTATTGGACTTACATTGGGGGTAGTGTTTTTTGTATGGTACGGGGAGGATGTCGACATTGGTATGGTTTGCCTGGGGGGTCCTCTCCCTATTCCCAAGTCCAGTACAAGGATGGGAGGGCAATAGCTTCTTGAATTTAACCCACCCTATCAAACAGGGTGTAAATCGAACGCAGTGTTGGATTTGTATTCATACCCCCACATATTTGGGTCAGGGGGTCCCGTTGGTAGGGGTACCTATTCCCCTTAATCGAACACTCCAAACTAAGCTATGGGCAAACACTACATTTAACTGGAATGTTACAATCCAAATATGGTCTATTGATATGGTGGCCCAGGGTAATTATGCTTTGTGTGTCATGATGTAAGGGCATAGAAAATACAGTTTTTGTAGGGAATTTTGTGGGGTGCAAGGACACCACCCAAATCAGCTCTGGTGCAGGAGGCCCCTCCACCTACTCCAGGACCCCGTGGCCAGTCCCCGAGGGGTCTGGTTGGTATTGGTTATGCAATCACACAGCCTATAAGGTTCTCCCAGCAGGATGGTGTGGTACATGTACCTTAGGGGCTATAGTACCCGCCGTGACAGTACACCAGAACCTGACCCGGGGAGAAATCCACAATCTAGTATGGAGGGACCTACCGAAGTATTCCTTTAAACCCCCTTTCTCAATGGCCCAAAGGCTTTCACTCCTTTGTGCGTTGGTTTCTGCCATGGTTGGGAGTAAGCGAGCTGGAAAAAGCTATAGTTAACATTTCAGCTGCTTTGGAATTAATGGCAAATGCTACTGCAGATGCTCTATCTGCCCTTCAAATTGAAGTAACTCGGCTATCCCAAACTACATTGCAAAACCGTCTAGCCCTGGATTATCTTCTTGCAAATCAGGGCAGGGTTTGTGCTCTGGTCAACTCAAGCTGTTGTGTATTTGTAAATCAGCACCATAGGGTGGAAACTGACATCCACATCCTCAAGCAACAGGCAGCCCTATTCCACCACGTCAGCCTCGACAATACCAGCGCCAGATTCCAGGAGGTCTGGGACTGGCTCACCTCATGGCTACTGGATGTGGGGACTTGGGGACGGCGTATTTTGTATTTACTTTTTTTTATTGTTATTGTTTTTGCGTTATTTTTTGTATGCCTACAATGCTGCAGTATGTGCTGTTGGCAATTGCTAACCCTGCAGCGCGGTTACTCAGCCCCGATATAGCTTACTGACGTACCAAAAAAAAAAGGGAGGACTGTTAAGGAAAAGTTAGCACATGTGACTCCATTTTGGTTTGGGGCCCACCATTGTCTAAAAGCAAGCACATCATGCACCAGGAGGAATGTTCCTTAGATACTGCATTCCTGTGAAAATCCTCCTCCTTGTCTCCAGCCTGCCTTGACTCCTGGTATCTGTTCTTTGTCTGTCCCTAACTCCCTATCTCCTGGCCTTTGATGTGAGGCCTCCCATCCTGATAATAAAAGTTACTGATGCATTGCTTTAGGACCATGCTGTGTAATTAACATACTAGTTTAGCACGAGGAATGCACCAAACAGGGATAGGTGGTACATAAGAAAAGGGTTTGTTTGTTGGCTAAGGTTTCCGATGCATGAGGTTAACATGCTTTGCTAAGAGGTATATAACCTTTGTATAATCTGTATTCGGGGTCCCCTCCTGGCTAGCAGGGGGGCACCACGCTCGAGCGTAATAAACTTGGTGTTTTTTGGGAACTCTGCAGTTGTGGACTTTGTTCATGTGCCTCAGCCTAGATTCGAACTGTGCGTGACCTACCAGGTATAATTTGCAGCAGTTGTGTGCGTGTCCTATCAGGTATAATTCTTAACACATGGTCACTGCCTCCCAGGTTCCCGTCCACTTTTGCTTCCCCTACTAATTCTTCCCGGTTTGTGAGCAGCAGGTCAAGAAGAGCTCTGCCCCTAGTTGGTTCCTCCAGCACTTGCACCAGGAAATTGTCCCCTACACTTTCCAAAAGCTTCCTGGATTGTCTGTGCACCGCTGTATTGCTCTCCCAGCAGATATCAGGGTGATTGAAGTCTCCCATGAGAACCAGGGCCCGTGACCTAGTAACTTCTGTGAGTTGCCGGAAGAAAGCCTCGTCCACCTCATCCCCCCTGGTCCGGTGGTCCCACCATGGCAGACTCCCACCATGACATCACCCTTGTTGCTCACACTTCTAAACTTAATCCAGAGACTCTCAGGTTTTTCTGCAGTTTCATACCGGAGCTCTGAGCAGTCATACTGCTCTCTTACATACAATGCAACTCCCCTACCTTTTCTGCCCTGCTTGTCCTTCCTGAACAGTTTATATCCATCCATGACAGTACTCCAGTCATGTGAGTTATCCCATCAAGTCTCTGTTATTCCAATCACATCATAATTCCTTGACTGTGCCAGGACTTCCAGTTCTCCCTGCTTGTTTCCCAGATTTCTTGCATTTGTGTATAGGCACTTGAGATAACTTGCTGTTTGTCCTGCTTTCTTAGTATGCGTCAGGAGCCCTCCCCTCTCACACTGTCCTGCTTGTGCTTCCTCCCGGTATCCCACTTCCCCAGTTACCTCAGGGCTTTGGTCTCCTTCCCCCGGTGAACCTAGTTTTAAAGCCCTCCTCACTAGGTTAGCCAGCCTGCTTGCGAAGATGCTCTTCCCTCTCTTCATTAGGTGGAGCCCGTCTCTGCCTAGCACTCCTCCTTCTTGGAACACCATCCCATGGTCAAAGAATCCAAAACCTTCTCTCCAACACCACTTGTGTAGCCATTCGTTGACTTCCATGATTCGACGGTCTCTACCCAGGCCTTTTCCTTCCACGGGGAGGATGGACGAGAAGACCACTTGCGCCTCAAACTCCTTTATCCTTCTTCCCAGAGCCACGTAGTCCGCAGTGATTCACTCAAGGTCATTCTTGGCAGTATCGTTGGTGCCCACGTGGAGAAGCAGGAAGGGGTAGCGATCCGAGGGCTTGATGAGTCTCGGCAGTCTCTCCGTCACATCATGAATCCTAGCTCCTGGCAAGCAACAGACTTCTCGGTTTTCCCGGTCGGGGCAGCAGATAGATGACTCAGTCCCCCTGAGGAGAGAGTCCCCGACCACCACCACCCACCTCCTTCTCTTGAGAGCAGTGGTCGTGGAACCCCCATCCCTAGGACAGTGCATCTCATGCCTTCCAATTGGTGGAGTCTCCTTCTGTTCCCTTCCCTCAGATGTATCATCTGGTCCACTCTCCGCATTAGTACCTGTGGAGAGAACATGAAAACGGTTACTTACCTGTATCTGCGTTGCTGGTACATGGATGCTCCCCTTTCTTCTTATGGAGGTCACATGCTGCCAAATTTCTTCACCATCCTCCTGTCCCCGCTGCGCAGCCTGCTCTGAATCTCCAGAACATTGTGTCCGTAGAAGCATATCTTGATGTCTGTCCAGGAAATCTTCAGTTTCTCTTATGCACCGCAGGGTCGATACTTGTTTCTCCAGACCTTGAACCTTCTCTTCCAATATGGAGACCAGCTTGCACTTTGTGCAGACAAAGTCGCTTCTGTCCTGTGGAAGAAAGACAAACATGGCACATCCAGTGCAGGTCACAACAGCTGAACACTCCCCATCTATATTACCTTCCTTCTACGAGCTTCCTCAGGAGTTGTAGTAACTACTCAGAGAAACCGGCAAGATGTAAGCCTCAGTGAACTCTCCCCAGGCAAACTTCCTCTGTTAGCCTCTCAGCTGCGAACCACCTGAGCGGCAAACAGCAGACTGGCTTTTTATAACAGTCAGGCCCTCTCAAGGCTAGGGGTATGGGGCAGTGCAAGGCTGGCTTCCTGTAGAACTTGTTCAAACTTCCTCTTCCTGTAGAACTTGTTCAAACCCTCTCACCCCAGCCTCACCCACAAGCTGCCACCACCTGGCCTTTGCTCTTACCTGGAGTTCTTACGGCGTGATAGCAATCGGCCTGCTGCTCTGAGAGTTAGCAGGGCAGTCTGGGATGCTCCCCATACCCCTAGCCATGCCAGTTACACCTTCACCTGGTGCTGAGCAGCAGTCTGCCCTCAAGGAGACCACCTGCAAAACAGAAGACTCTGCAAACCTTGCTCAGGCCAGGAAGCGCTGCTCTTGTCCTTGGAAGTCCTGTGCCCTTACCCCTGACCATGCCCAGCTGGCAGCGGTTGCCTCTGGTAATGCCAGCATGCTTGCAAGGCCTCTGTCACTCCCATCACTGAGACCTGCCTTGACGCCAGCATGGCCAGCCTCATCTCCAAGGGACACACTGTAGTTGCAGCTCCAAGCAGCTGGAAGGCTTTGGTGGTTCCCTTTCCCTGTTCTCTGTAGCTCTGGAGTCAGAGGAGCAGAGAGCTGCAGACAGGCTTAGCCCTGTGGGACTATTGCTGCTCGGTGTAGAGCCCTGGCCCGTCCACAGTAATGGAGGATCCTGACCCAGACAATAGCCATTTCCATGTGCCAGCAGAAGAAGCCCCCTGGCCAGTTACTCATGAGAAGCTACCCACCAACTGGGAGACCTTATTTCCTGAAGCAGGAAGGTTTGTCGCTCTGATCTTTTTTCTTTTTTTTTTCCTTTCTAGCATTACCATGGATATTCCTAATATTCATTGCAAAATTTAATCCTTTCTGGCATCCTGCTGAGATTTTTGGCCTCAATACTTGTGGCAGCGAGTTCCACAGGTTAATTATAGGTTAGGTAAGAAAGTACTTCCCTTTATCCATTTTAAATGTGTTGCCTTTCTAATGGTAGGAGGAATGGGAGCTCCCACTTTATGTTCTCTTAGCCCATTCTTTATTTTCTCTGTCTCCACCAGAGCAGTGGTTCTCCTGGAGCTGTCCGGTGCTTCATTCTGGAGTGGTGATAATTAACTCAGAATCCAGTAATGCCTGTGAGTCATCCCAGCTCTCCCCCTGCACCCCCACTGTGCATCACCTTCTACTTATTTACAATAGAAAGCATTTCATCTGCCACAGCTTTGCCCAACTTCATGGGTCTGTAACCTGGATCACATTGGAAAGGCCCATTCTGGGACAAATGGTGCAGTCTGGCATTAACGGTGCAATTAGTATGTCAGCCAAAGTCAGAATTCTTCCTATTTTGCTGTGCTCTCCACACTTTATGATCAAGAAGTTGTGCCCACACATTGCATGCTGGCCTGGACACACACCCATATGCACTCCCACTGTTACTGACACACGCACACTGTGAGCGAGCTCCAAACATTACCACCACTGCTTTTGATGCTGCATAAACTTGAGCAGATCTGGAGAAGTCTTCTTTGCTCCCATGTCTCTGGCTGTGAATTCTCCATTTCTCAGTACCTGTACTGCTCACCTAGAATCCAACATGTCTGAGCTGTGGCCCGGCTGGGATTCCAGTTCAGTTCCACCCTGCACTTATATCCAGTGAGTCTCTCTTCTCCTGTGGTTGGACAACAGGGGCTGCATGCCGAATCGTTAGGATTGCAGGGGTGCTGCTCCAGAGAATGATATTCGGAGTGGTTGTGGGAACAGAAACTGGGCGATGGAGGGGTTGTCTCAGCAGAAGGTGTAGTGGGAGGGGCTGGTGAATGATGGGGCTAGCAGGTGAGAAGCACAAATAGGTTTGACTGATACACAGTGGAAACGCCAATCAATTTTGTCAGAGTAAAAATGACTAACATCAATTCAGTACAAATCTCTGGACTTCATGCCATGAATTTTATTTTTTCCCATTAAATTATTCATTTGGCAATAAATCTACTCTTCCCTCCCCCCCCCCCACAGCACCCCAGAGCCAGAATTTCACATGGCTGTTATCTCCCATTTCAGCACAGAAGGTTCACAAGTGCCACAGAGGTGGTGTGAGTGCCTCGGTGCTGGTTGTTCCCTGGGGCAGTGACAGAGCACCCAGGAGGCAGCTGGGTCACTCTGCTGAGGGGTCCCTAGGAGGTAAGGTCATAGTTGAATTTGGTATTCTACTGCTGTAGCAGAGCACTGCGCTGTGCTAGGAGCTGTGATATAGCAGAGGTGATCCAGGGAGCGCTCAGGTTCTGGTGGTGTGTTCCAGCAAGGGGGATGTAGTTGTGTCTCAGTGTTGGAGGTCTCAGGCAACTGTAAGAAAACAGAGGGGATGCAGTCCTGCTGGAGATTCCTGGCTGCTGGGATACAGCAGAGCTGACCCAGCTGCTGTATTACAGTGGAGAAAATGCAGTCATGGCTCAGTCTTGCTGGTTCCTGAAAGCTGTAATATGGCAGACACTGGGCAGTTGTGGTTCCCTGGTGCTGCAAAATTATGGAAGGAGAGCAGTCCTGGGTGCTGGGATATGGTCGTGAAAATTCCTCTCCCAACTGGGTTCTACCACAGTCTCTATTGCACACACTGTTTCTCTAGGGCAGACCCTGACTCTCCTGGTCTTCTGCCCAGCTTGGGGCCTTCTGACAAAGATGTTTGAAGAAAACCTCTTGCTGCCCTCTCAGTGTTGGGAGACACAGGATCAGCACAGGCTCCTTGGGGAAACGCTTTGGCGCAGACTTCCCAAGGACCAGAGAAAACATGAGCCCTGCTCTTCTAGACAGTGTAGAGCCCTGCAATGTGATGTTGACATAAACTGTGACCATATAGATCATTGTTGCAACCACTATTCTATATTTGCAGCAAATATTGTACAAAGGTTGTCGTGTGAGGTGTCTATGAAAAGGTTATGATTTGCTGGTTATGATTATAGTATCTGTTTGTATGTATCATTTTTGTAGTTGAAGTTATGAATATTGGCTATGTACTTGTATCTCAATGTGTTTGATTCTAAGTAGCCTCAGTGAAACATTTGGTCAGCTTCTTGAGAAAGGACTATTCGCAGTAAGTGCCCAATCAAGAAATACTTAATTGACAATGGACTTTGGGAGACATCAATCCACATCTGAGCTTTCCTGGGAACGTTCAAACTAACATGTAAACAGTTCTTTACAGGCCAACACCACTGAGTCATGCATGGACATGTGACTTGCCTATGTGACTCCGAACTACATCTTGCTGCTGTGATTTCCACAGTAAGAACAAAGGGGTGTCCTTCCACATGTCAGAGGATATAAAAGGCCCTGGAAACCCCTCCATTTTGTCTTCAATCCTGCTTCTGACTTCTGGAGGAACTTTGCTACAAACTCAAGCTCTGAACAAAGGACTGAATGGCCCATCCAAGCTGTGGATGTACTCCAGAGACTTGATTTAAACCTGCAGTTTATTACATCACTGCTACAAGCCTGAACCAAGAACTTTGCCATTACTGTATGTAATTGATTCCTTCAACCAATTTTAGCTCTCATCTATATTTCTTTCTTTTTATGAATAAACCTTTAGATTTTTAGATTCTAAAGGATTGGTAACAGTGTGATTTGTGGGTAAGATCTGACTTGTATATTGAGCTGGGTCTGGGGCTTGGTCCTTTGGGATCAGGGGAACCTTTTTTCTTTTACTGGGGTATTGGCTTTCATAACCATTCATCCCTGTAATGAGTGGCTGCTGGTGATGATACTGGGAAACTGGAGAGTCTAAGGGAATTGCTTGTATGACTTCTGGTTAGCCTGTGGAGAAAAACCAAAGTCCTCTCTGTTTGGCTGATTTGGTGTGCCTTAATAATAAAGGAAACCCAGCCTTGGGCTGTCACTGCCCTGCTCTAAGCAATTTGTCCTGAATTGATACTCTCAGTTGTGTCCCACCAAGGCAGCATCGTCACAGACCAGAGAAAACATGAGCCCTGCTCCCCCAGTCAGTGCAGAGCCCTGCAGAGCAAGGGCCATGGGAACCACGCATCCTGCTTCTAGTTTGTTTGTTTACTTTCAGTGCTGAGCTGCTGCTGTGGAGGGACGGTTCCCTTCTTCCCCATTCTGCTACTGGATCTGCCGCCCAGTGCTGGGCTCTCTGTGGCTGAGGACTCACCCTTCTGAACCCCCTCTTGCCAGCAGGGGCCTGGCATTCAGCCCAGGAACCTCCTGAACACTGTAGAGACTGGCAGGGTACATTCAGAGCATCCCCTCTCCCCAGCACAGCCTGGCCTTGGTGGGAGAGAAGAATGGGGGAGAGTCCAGAAACTTCTTCCAGTCCAGGACATGGGCAGAGGAGAACTTTGTATGAGCAGCAGTTCCCAGACTGTGGTGTACAGGACACTTGCTGGCTGGCTGCTCACATGGTGCTAGTGCCCCCTCTTCACATTCAGCTGAGGGAGAGGAAAGAGAGACAAATTAGATGCAAAATAGAGGGCACCATTAACTGCTTTCCAGGGGGCACATGCTCATTGTAGTGACAATCGTGACCTGTGCACTAACCCATCCCTAATGGTGCCAAGTGGGTGCTGCAGCTGCCACCCGGATAAATCGCAATGGGGAATATGAGAAGTGGGGCTGATGAGGGGGACAGGAAGGAAGGGGGGGGGCAAACCAAGGGGAAGAAGAGGGGAGTTGTGGGTGTGAGGCGAGAGGAAACAGGAAGGGAGGAGAGGCAGGGGCTGGGCAAGGGGGTGTTGGGTCTGGGAAGTAGGCAGCTGGATCTTGTGGTTGGAGAAAGGATTGGTGTCAGAGAGTCAAGCCAAGGGTTGGAGTCAGAGTCGGAGACCAAGAGCAAGGATGAGGAACAAGGAAGGAAGCAGGAACCTGGAGCAAGACAGGATCCAGTGTAGCAGTCAGGTAGAGTCCAGTTGTGTGGACAACTTCCTGTGCCTCTCTTTGGTTTTAAATAGGAAGCCCTGACCAATGAGAGATCCTTTGAGCAAGGGGTTGGATTAGATGACCTCCTGTGGTCTCTTCCAACCCTAATCTTCTATGATTCCAACCAGGGCCCAAGAAAGGCCTCCCTGATGTAGCTTCAGGTTTCATGGTCTCTCTGCTCAGCTGGTTAGTAGCAAAGTTGCTGGGAGCAGGGAAGTGACAGTTGACTGTGAACCCCCCAGGCCCAGGTTGAGACCCATGAGGTTATGACAGGGTGAGGTGGGGGCTGGGCAAGGGCACCGGCTTCCTCTGGGCCCCAAGGGTGTTTAGCCCCCACCTGCCCTCTTCCCCCAAGTCCCCAGCCCCGCCCTGCCTTTCCCTGCCCCTGCTCCACACCGCCCTGCCTCTTCCTGTTCAGTTCTGCCCCCTCCCCCGAGTACGCCCCATCCCTGCTCCTCTCCTTCTCCCCAGTGCCTCCTGCATGCTGCGGAACAGCTGATCATGGCAGGTGGTAGGTGCTGGGAGGGACGGGGAGGAGATAATCGGCGGGGTCGCCAGCGGATGGGAGGCGTTGGGGGGAGGAGGATCTGGCTGCCAGTGGGTGCTAAGCACTAATTTTTTTTCCATCACCCATGGAGTCAGCGCCTATGGGATGGGAGGGGAAGTGTCTGTAAGGTAGTGCCTTTGTAGAGTCATGGATTCCAAGGCCTTAAGGGACCTTTGCAATTGTCTATTCTGACCCCCCCTGTATAACACAGGCCAGAGGACTGTCCCAAATAATTCCTAGAGGAGATCTCTTAGAAAGACACCTGTCCTGATGTCTGGATGAAGACTGGAGAACTTTGTTTGAGAAGCATTTGTACAGAGGACACCCATAGGTTGATCTGGCTCTGTGAGGTGCTGAGACACCCCTGCAGGGATTGTGGGGGAGATGATGGTATCACAGCTCATGGGTTCTGAGCAGGGGGTTAGAGGGGTCTCCCACACCAAAAAAAATGTATGGTTTTGTAGATAATTGGTGCCAGGTCTATTTTCTTACCATGTCTAAAGCCTGTCTCTGTCTAAGCAGGTTACCCAGCCTCTCGCCAGCGTGAGGCCTGGGGTGTGTGTAGCACTGCTCTCATTCTCCTGCTGGTTGTTTTTCCCTTTCCTACTCCACCTGCCACCCTCCCACTGGCATGTAAGTGACACCTCCTACATCAGTTTCTACACCAACTTACACTCGCTTACAGGCTTACCAACATGTCACTTACCACCACCATCTGTGTCACCTCTGCTTCTGGCCCCGAATGTACAGTGTGTCACCTCGGTGGAGTATTAACTACAGAATGCTTCCAAGCTGGCCAAGCATAAACCAAAGCATATGTCAGCTCTCCTTACGTTTACAGACAAGAACATCACCTGGCACCATCAGAGACGTGAGCACATGTCGAGCGATCGAGTCTCTGGAATGCAGTGCTTTACTATGCTCCATATCCAGGAGAGCCAGCAGACAGAACCTGAGCAGACAAACCATGTGCAGGTCACAGGCTGGGCCTGGCGCATGCGGCCACACATACACGGGGTTAGCCAGGCTCCCAAATGTCTCCACAGGCTTTGGATACTGGGGGAAGGACTTTGGTTCTTTCATCTTCTCTTGCTCAGAACTAAATGAATGGATATGTCTCTCATTTTTAACACAAAGCCACAAATAAAATTCCCTGCAAGTGGAAACCTGTCCCCGTTTAGTTAGCCTCAAGGAGGCTTTATCAGATAACAGTTTGCAGCAGCTTTTCATGAAATAAACATGCCACTCACTGCTTGGCAACCCATTTCCCCCAATTTCTTTTTCCTTTCGTTTTGGAATGTGTCATTCTCTCTGGCTTTTTCAGGGCTCATTAACTCTCCTGTTTCAGAGCAATAGGCAATGGGCTATGGGCATTGCTGTTGGGGAGCTCAAAGAGGGTCCCGGCCTCCTGAGGCTTGTCCCATGTGGTTACTGGGGGGTGCATATGGAGATGCCCTTGCCCTCATTTCTGGATCTGGAATTTCCAGCTCCCAGACCATGCAGCATCTGGCCTGGCCACTCTCCTGTACATGCAGACACCAGGCCTCTCAGAGGCAGGAACCATCAGGATGTTTCATCCTGCTGTCCAGCTGCTAGGGACTTTTTACCTGACTCCCCAATGGCCATGCCTGCAGGGTTATTGTGTCAGCCCTCTCCCACTGCTCACAGCTCTCCTAGTTTCCCTCTCCCTTTGCAGATCCCTGGGGCACATCTCTGTGTAAGGAAGGGCTGGGGGACATGGAGGAGCTAGGTGTAGGCTAGTGTACTGGGGAGGACACCCCCTCTGTCTGGAGACCTGTTATACATGTGGTTAATGGTTAATGTTAAGGACTGTTGGAGTTTCATGGTAGAGTTGTCAGATGATTTGGTCTCTTCCATGGCAGGGGTGAGAAATGTTGCAGGGGAACTGTCCTGGCAGCCTGATGTACGTGGTTTGCCTGCAACCTGTGGCAGATTCTGTGCTTGTTCTCTGTGACAATTCCTCGGAATTGATCTGTTGCGGTCTGAGGTAGCCAGCTTCGAGATAACAATAGCAACCCGTTTCTGGACTGGTAGGACCCCTCTCTTCTGCATGGTGTCAAGTATCACGGGGTAGCCATGTTAGTCTGTATCCACAAAAACAACAAGGAGCCCGGTGGCACCTTAAAGACTAACAGATTTATCTGGGTATAAGCTTTTGTGGGTAAAAAAGCCACTTCTTCAGATGCATGGAGTGAAAATTACTCCACTAAATTTTCACTCCATGCATCTGAAGAAATGGCTTTTTTACCCATGAAAGCTTATGGATGGCAGAAAAGGAGGCACGCCCCCCATCCTGAAAATACACTGTACCCATGACTGCCAGTGGGCGTTATAAGTTGGCAGTCCCCAGTCAGAGCTCCTGAGAGAGTGACTACTGCCCAGGAACTCCGGAAGGTGGTCATAGTAGTCTCTGATGGTGGTTGGGAGCAGGACCAAGCTCCACAAATAGTAGTCCAGGTGGAATTTTCCCCCTTGTCCCTAAGGACTGGGATGCATTGCTGAGTTGGCTGGGGAAGCTGCCCTGGGGTGATTGAGATCAGTTTGTGCTGTGGCTTGTGGAGGTGGGCAGAGAGATGGAGGGTTTAACTCATGAGGACCAGGTAGCCATAAAGCCATAGGCGCTGATTTCCCCTCTGCCAGGTGGGTGCTCGACCCCTGCCCCTGGCCCCACCCCTGCCCTGCCTCTTCCTGCCCCTGCACCACCCTTGCCCCCCCATTCCACCCCTTCCCGAAAGTCCCCGCTCCTTTCCCACCCCCAAGTCCCCGCCCCTGCCCCTCCTCCTCCCCTGAGTGCATCGTGTCCCTGCTTCTCATCCTCCCTCCCTCCTCACCCTCCCTCCCTTCCCAGATGCCTTGGCTTGTGGAGCCCCACCTCTAGATGTATTGTTGCTGTCTGTACTTTTCTTGGCTTAGATTACCTAGGGAGGTGGTGGAATCTCCTTCCTTAGAAGTTTTTAAGGTCAGGCTTGACAAAGCCCTGGCTGGGATGATTTAGTTGGGGTTTGGTCCTGCTTTGAGCAGGGGGTTGGACCAGATGACCTCCTGAGGTCCCTTCCAACCCTGATATTCTATGATTCTATTATTCCTTTCTCCCTAACTTGTTCTTTGATCTCTCCCGCCCCTTCCTCTCTCCGCTTCTTCTCTCTCACTCCCCCTCCCTCTGCTTCTTCTCCCTCCTCTCTCTAAAAGTATTTATGGTTGAAGATATGGTTGCCAGGCAATATGGAATGTCTTTACTAATTAGTCCCTGGAAAGTGGTTTCAAGCAAAGCAGTAAAAACTGACAAAAAGGATTGGGCCCAAAGATTGAAAAGTTTGTGTCTGCGTGAAGCAGTTTTGTTTAACGCCATAGCCCCTCCCAAATAGGCTAAAAGGGGGGCAAAAAAGGCAAAGGGGTCTTGATACCTTGGGGGTAAAAATTTGTAAAAAGTTTTTAAGACTTGTCCGCCCTGGAATTTTTCCTACGGCTGGCTGAGCATGCAGGGGAAAACCCTGGCTTTTAACCAAGGAGCTTTAGTGGAACAGTCAAGCCCCAATAATGCTGTCTCTTAGCTATTACTTGTATATATATATATATATAAGCTATAAACTTAAAGCTGAGCACAGCAGAGAAACCATTAAAAACCTGGTCTGCTGTACAGGAAGGGAAACTGAGGTACCATCACCTCATGAATTTCATAAATAACCAGGGATAATTCACCTTTTCCCTTAAGGGCAGAAACCATTGAAACCTGGCCTGCCTATAGAACAAAACACAGGAAAGTATGGAGGTAATTGTTCCGCTTTCCTGCAATCAGCAAAGAGATTTGTAAAAGGAAGCGGTATTTTAAGCACTAATCTGCCGCCCTTAAAGGGGGTAGGAAAATGTTCTTTTGTCTTTCAGAACTTTAGAAAAGGTGGCACTAGCTGAAGAGCAATTCAGGATACCATGGATCACAACAGGCAACTAGGGTGGTCCCCATGAGCCCTATAGGGGTAATGAGAAAGGGAGGAACTCACTGGGAACCACTGCGGGATAGATGCGGAGGATGCAATGGTGTAAATTGGACAATAATTATGTTAAGCAATTGCCTATCCAGAGAAAATATTTGGATGTGTCCCTTCCCGATGGCCATGGAGGAGCAGACCCAAGAGCCTGTTGCCCAGGGTGCATGATTGGGTGTAATATAAATGGGGTATGGAGTATTCTGCTGGGACTATACACAATTCTGTAATATAACACTTGGGAGTACTGGCACAATTACACACATCTACATGCTGCCATCGGGACTTTGGAGCACGAATGGATCTGTGGACCTCATTGCTGTGAACAACTGAACCAGTGTATATGACCCGATTCCATACCAAGTGGTCAAGCTGGTTTGGACAATACCCCACTTCTCTGTGGATATTCAGTGGACTCATGATATGGACAAAAGCACACGAAACCTGCAGGAGCAGCTTGGTGCAACTGCCAACAATTGGACACATTTAAAATATATTCTCCAGAATTTTACCCTGTCAAAAGAGGAGAAGCAGTGTTTCTTGTGGTGGCCCAGATGTTGGACTATACTACAATGGTCAGGACTCTCAATGTTACTGTGGATCATTATGGTTAGTGGCCTGTTGTTAAGTATACTAATTCTGCAATGTATACTGCAGTGGTTCAGGGGGGCACAGATCCACAAAGCACAACCATTGATTATAACACATAAAGCAATGTAGGCCCTCTACCAAAGTGTAACAGATAACCCGGACCCAACCTTCTTGGGCCCATCACTATGGGAAGTCTGGAACACTAATTGGAATACATGCAGTATACCCATACGAGGAAAGGTGCAGGGCATTATACTGCACAGAGGGAGGTGGGGCAAATGGAGCATCGACATATTCCATCTTGATACCTGGCCCTTTCAAGAAATGTGCTGTCACATCTGGGCAGTAGGGTCCCAGAAGAAAAGTGAAAAAAAGGGGTGGAGTGTTAGGAGTGTTAGCAGGGTGAAGGGAAAACACTCTAACACACCTCAGGTGAATGCTGCCATGAAAAAATAGGCCCCAATGGAAGAGGTGTCTCCTGACTGTGTGACATGTGGGAAAAGCAGAAGGGGTCAGAGCCCATTCAGGCCTGACTGAGAGCCTAATTGGTTCTTTTTGTTTTCCATACTCGAGGGTGCTCAGTGGGCTGGGACTGGCCCCGGTACTGCCTGTATCTGGGCTGGCTGGGGAACAGCACTGGGGCTGGAGTGCTGCCAGTGGAGTCGATCATTCTGGCTGAGGGGTGGGGCCCTGCCTGTAGTCGATGTGTAGGAATGGAGCCCCTGCTTGGAGCCTCTGCCTCTGAGGATACTGTGTGGAGCTGTGACCTTCCCCTCTGAGGACGGGAGGGCAGAATGCTCCAATCCTACCTAGTGCAAACTGGGATTTGTAGTAATCTGCCAGTATGGTTTGTGGCCATCCCATGGCATGAAGTTCCAAGTAATGGATGACTCTTCTAGTCATGGACAGAGAATCATAGTCATGGAGAAGACTGTTAAGGTGAGGGCTGGAGCTACAGGCACCAACTTTCCACGGTGCCGGGGGGTGCTCACTGCTCAACCCCTGGCTCTGCCACAAGCCCTGCCCCCACTCCACCCCTTCCTGCCCCCTCCCCTGAGCCTTGCTTCTCCCCCCTTCCCCTCAGAGCCTCCCCAGAGTTTCCTGCACACCATGAAACAGCTGATTGGGAGGTGCTGATTGGCAGGGCTGCTGGTAGGTGGGAGGCACTGGCAGTGGGGTGAGGGAGCAGATGGGAGGCTGCTGACGGATTACTGTGGCTCTTTGGCAATGTACATTGGTAAATTCTGGCTCCTTCTCAGGCTCAGGTTGGTCATTCCTGCTCTAGGTGTTGATTTCTGGCATTGGTTTCTGACTATCTTTCTCGTTTCTTACCTTTAGCCCTTTCCCTTTCCCATTAAATCCTGCTGTTCTGCTGGAAGGTGTTAATGGCTGCCATCAAGCAGGTCTTTGATCTATAGACAATCACAGACCTGGTTAAAACAGATGGGCATAGGAAGCACCCCTCATTCAGGCTAAATGGATGGAGCAGTTAAATGCTCCTGGAAACAATAGCAAGCTACTGTCCAAGGTACTAGGCCCCATGGGGAGCAAGAAGTAACAGAGGAAAGTTGAGCCTCTGGGACTCATTGCAAATGTGCAGGGAGTAGGCGATTGACTGTGTGCAGCTGTGTGACTGTGGGAGAGAGGTAAAAAGCCAGAAAAGCAGTGGCACTGGTTAGCAGGGCACTGAGAGGCAGCAGAGAGACGAGGTTCCTTGGGGCACAGGGCAAGCTGGAGAGGCAGGTTTGGATTTCCGAGCAAGGGAACTGTCTGCTGTGGTTTGTTCCTGTTGCGTTCAGAAAGCAGGGCTTTTTACATTCTTTATAAACAAACAGGATGCCACCAAACAAATTGCTGACTCATACAATCAATTTCTTCTCCTTATGGAAACAACCTGGCAAGGCCCCGAATAGCGACTACCTGTTTAGGTCACAGCAGCAACGCTGCCTATTTGCCTCTGTTTTGTGTGTTGCTGGCCTCACAGGGCTGTTAATGGTGTGGCTCTGTGCCCCTTTATAGTCCTTCCCTAGGTAGTAGAACTTTGCAGCCCGACCCGAATCAGATGGGACCTGACATAAGTGTTAGCTTGGGTTGGTCCAGAACCAACCAGACCCTCTTGGGCTCAGGTTGAGTCATCTCTGATCACCAAGTCCTGCCTGTGAGGTTGGCACTGTGACAGCTGCATGCCTCACTCATAGTCTCAGAGGTCAGAAGAGACCATAATGTTCATCTAGTCTGACTTCTCATCATTCCATCTTCTCTATGAACTTGTCAAGCTGTGAGTGTGCTGTGGAATGAGGGTGCCAGTGAGTTTGCAGGGAGGCAGTGATGACTGGTGGGAGCAGGGCTGACTCCACAAGCAAAAGGCAGCCAGAGATGGATCACAGGCATGGGGCCTGGGGAGCAGGAAGCCCCCACCAAGTCAAACCCCAAGGACAAGGCAGTGGTGCTGACACAGGTTCAGGAGGAAGTGTTGGGATCGGGTCAGCTCTGAAAATGACTTGACACTCTCAGGTTGGGTCTGGGTCGGCTGTGGGGCCAGGTCGGTCTTTACAATTAGGCCCAAGCAGACCTCTACTAGGGAGTGCTTGGTGTGGGGCACACACTTCTCAGCTCTAGATACCATACCAGGAGGGACCATAAAATTTCCACTTATACGCAGAGATGGGCCACTCCACTCCATCCCACAAAGATGATGGGGCCATTGGTTCTGAGCAGAGCCACAACAGGACAATTCCCACCAGCTTTTGTATGGTGGGAAACACTTACACTTGCATTTGGGTGTTCAGTCACCATCTGAATAACCTGCTCTGGTACAAACTGGCCATGAACACATGCAGGCTGGAGATGAAAAGAGGGTTTCTTGCCATCAGAGGGGAGAAGTTCTGGAGCAACCTGCCAATGGGGAGCGTGGGAGGGAGGCCAAACACCCTAACTGATGGAGCGCGATCAGTGTCTGAACAGGGTTTACACCAGGGCTGCTTGTGATAGCAGGATGGGATTCAATGACCCAGCAGGTCCTGTCCACCCACGTCCCCATACATAGGACCAGCAGACAGTGGGGTAGGGGGACAGTTTTTGGAATCAGAATACTTTCTCTGCCCTGTGCTGATTGGCTGTTTGCACCAACCCTCACCCTCCCTTGGTGTTTTCACTCCTCATCCTCCTACCATCTTCTCCCCTGACTTGTTCCCCTCCCCTGTTCCCTCCCTTTTCTTTCCATTTAACTGATCCCCTCCTAAGTAAACCCACAGGGGGAAAAATCAAGACACTCCCATGCCATATGCTGCCACTGCATAGGTCGCTCTGCTGGTGGGTTCGCCCCCCGCCCCACCCTGGGTCTCACTGGTCTAGATACATTGTCAGCTCTTCAGCCAGGGACCGGCTCTGTGTTTGTGCAGTGCCCAGCACACCGGGGTCCCACCCTTGGCTGGCCCAAGGCACTACTGTAATAAACATGGTTAATAATTATTCAAAATGTTACTGGCTGCCGGGGGAGGGGTGGGGGCGGGAGCAGTAAGAAGGGTTGAAGCTATGTGCATGTTGGTGGCTGCAGCCCTCTGTGTGTCTGGGTGTGTGCACACTCACCCTACCCTTATGTGTGCATTCACGCCCATCTATACACCTCAGGGGGTGGGAAGCATGCATGCCCATCTATACACCAAGGTGCGGACAGCAGCATGCACATCCGTGTACACACCGAGGTGGGGGAGGAGCATGCACATCCATCTATACACCAAGGTGTGGGGCCGGGCTGCACACAAACACTAACCCATAAGGGTATTTTGGGCAGTGTGAAGGTCTCCTAGCTGCTGGGGTTGCTGGGCCCCTGAGCTGTGGTGGACTGGGCAGCAGAAGGAGAGAGGGAGCTCGTCCCCAGAGGCCTGTGCGAAGTGCCTGACACCCCTGTACATATGATGATTGAAGGCTGAGAGCAGGATGATACAGAGCAATATCAGTAAGTGGTTTTAGTGTCAGCAATCTTCCAGCTTGCTGTCAAAGGGAACATTTAAATGATTTTCTTGCTACTCCAGTGCATTCTGGTTATATTTATACCAAGCCAAGTCGGGGGCTATAAACTTCAGGTTTGAGCAGGGCTGGCTCCAGCTATCACAGGGATTAGAAAGACCAAAGAAGGGATGTACCATTGCTAGTTTAGAGACCTGTGTGGACAGAGAATCCCCAGGGCCTGACCCTCAGCATCTCCACCAGTCCCAGCCCCGGGGCATCTGCCTGAACACCTCCTGCTTGTCCAGACAGGACGGGATCCTACTGAGACCTGCAAAGTCAGCCCCTGGTTCCTGGGAAGGTGGGGGTTACTGCTGGAGTGGTCAATACTTCCCTTAGGGGGTGCATGACTGGGCAGTTGCCTGGCTGGGCCCAGCCAGGTACAGGGGTGCTCAGGCCTGGAACCCCCTCTCAGTCCCTGCGCTGAACACAGATATGGGAGGGGTTTACAGCAGCTTGAAGGCATGTCCCCCCCCCCCGTGTTCTGGGGCCATTCACACATGCTGAGGACCCTCGCTGCACTGACTGGAGCAGCTCACGGCCCCAGAACTATGGGTTCAGGCTATTTGCATCTCGTTAGCTGAGAGCAACCCGGTGAGATGCCTGGAGCACCTCCCAGAGTGGACATGGAAAGTTCCTTCCCCAGCCGTTGTGCCCCAACATGAATTAGAGACTCTGGAGATCCACTCTTCTTCCCCTTGCTAGCTTCCCCGCTCCTCCCCCACACACCCCACACCTGCGATCCATGCTTCCCAGAAACTGAGGGGAGAGGAGGAGGGTGGAGCTGCAGTCTGCATGGGCATGTCAGAACGGCTCAGAGCAGCATATGTGGCCTTGCGGGAGGGCTCGGGTCAATGGGACAGGTGGAGAGAACGTGGGGTAGGCTGGAGCAGTGTGTGGTATGAATACAAAAGTGGGGGAGGCTTGTCAGTGTGGGGGGGTGGGGGTTAACCGTGCAGGAGGCAGCATGGGGACTGTGCCCCTTAGCAAGAGGGGGAAGGCTGGTCCCATGGTTGGGGCACTGGGTTAGGGCATGAAAGCCTGGTTCTGTTCCTGCTTTGCTATGGATTTCCTGTATCACCGTAGGCAGGTCCTCAAGTCTCCCTGTGTCTCAATTCCCCTCTGTGCAATAGGGTGAGAGCCCTGCAGCTCAGGGGCGCGGTAGGATTAATACACCAGAGGGTAGAGCACAGTGAGATGTACTGAGGGGCAGCACGAAACAAAAATAGACATTATTATTACTCTGGCTGAGCTACTGAATGCTGGGGCCAGCACACCCCAGGCAATGGCCCATATTGTGTAAGCCCAGGGCCATGACCAGAGCTTTGACAGAGAACTGGGGTTCTGCAAATGCAGTTTTCTTCACGTCCCACCTTGAACAGGCGACAGTCCTGGATGAGACCTTTGCTCTGTGGGAACCCAGAAGGAAAGTCCCTGCAGTGACATACCTGGGCGGAAGGAGGTGGAGCCATCTGTGCCCTCCCTCCCCTACAAATACCCCAACCCCAACAATGCCTTCCCAGGGCTACCCCCAGGCTGCAAGAGGGGGCACCAGGATCCCCTTCCCTCCACTGCTCCCCAGTCAGGGGAAGGAGCCCAGATCTCCCTTCTCTGTCAGCTTGCCCCAGCCATGAGGAAAGGCTTCCTGCCCCCTGGAGGGAAAGGAGAGGTCAGAGCTGCGCAGGGGAGTGTGGGGAGTGGAGGAGAGAAAGAAGTCTGTGCCGTGGGGGGGGGGGGGGGTAGCAAGAGTTCACTTCTGTCCCCAACCCTCCCACAGCCACGCCCCATTTCTGTCCCACTTTAACATGCCCTGCTGACTCCTTAGTCCCTGCACTGCTCCTGCATCCTCAGCCCAGCTCCTCAACCTTGGGGGAGCTGCGCTGGCCAGGCAGAGAGCGGGGACCGCGCAGGCTAGCCTGGGCGGAGTTCTGTGGCTGGGACACTCATTGCCAAGGAGCCTGGGGCAGGGGAGCAGGGAGCTGGGTTGTGGAACGTGGCAGTGCTGAGAAATGATTTCTAATTGTTATTCTCATTCGGGCTCAGGTCAGTGCTGGTTCACAGGACAGAAAACGGGCTCTTCCCTCTCTTCTGTGGTGTTCATCAACTGTCCTGCCTGCCCTGCTAGCGTTTCTCTTACACTCTCATTTCCTCATGCCCGTTGGTTTCCACTTCACATTTTGAATAAACCAAGAACATTAACTGCCCAAAACGCCATTCACACAGCGTTCCTGTGCCCCCTGGGGTCTCGAGTCCTTGCATGGTGCGGTGAGTGGCTAAAGTAAACCTCTCCAACCCAGGAAATCCAATCTCCCCGCCCCTGCCCCCAGCTATGCCCTCTCTGGGCGATGCCCCAGCATGACAATAGCACCCACACTAGCATGCTGCCCTCCCAGAGGCTATGCAGTTGGGGTTGGAGCACAAGAACACGTTAGGTCAAAGTCTAACTCTCTCTGTTAAGGCAAAATGCAGGCTTAGGTCAGACATAGCAAACAGGAGCCCGTCCCCCAGCCTGCACTCAGACACTGAGCAGGCGCCACCCAAACCAGCCAGGCTTGCGAAACGTTACACCTTTTCTCTCCTGTCCTGAGGAGTCCACTGAGACTGCAGTACCCCACACCAACCCTACAGACCACTGCCATGTCTGCCCAAGCTGCCCACAGGCCCCATGGCAAGAATATCCCTGTGCATAGCTAGTGTCACAGCCTACAGAGCTCAGCACTGCCAGGAAAACACGCGCACCTCTCCTTTCTTCACAGTGACAGCTCTGCCAGCCTTTCCCAGCTAATCCCTGCAACCAGTCTCCGCAGCTAGACCTAACACAGGGAATGCAGCCGGAGCGCCTGCTGGAATTCCAGCCTGGGGAACATCACACAAACAATGGCACGCTCTTCTCATCGTTTTCATGTCTACTTATTATGCCGCCACCCTCCGCCCACCCCGAGTCAGTCCTAGGGGTGATTGCCAGCTCTGGAGCACCCTTACGGGTTGCCTTGCAGGGGTTGTGTGTAGCTTATCCTTATATTTCCTGGTTTTCGGGGGGGCGGGGAGAGGGGAGGTTGTTACCTTTACTCTTCATTCTCTGATTCTCGATTCTTTCCCGTTCTGGCAGGGCAAGCGTCAGTGCTGGGCAACTCTGCGTTAATAACGGTATTGTGTAATTCATATCCTCACAGCTCATGTGGCCATTTCCCCGCATGCCAAGCGGGTTCAGTACGTCCCTCAGCCCCTGCCTGAGTGGAGAGTTCTGGTCTGGCCATGCTTTACGCAGGGGCAAGACAGGGGGAATCAGACCCTTCGGTTTTGATGCACTAGGGAAATCAGAGATGGGACCAAAGATAGCACCTGCAAGGAGCCTGGGACCATTTGCATGGTATCAGGTAACATGGAAGGCACAGGGTACAAGATGCAAATGAAAGCAAACCCCAGAGCCCTCTCTGTCAGGATTAGGTGTCTGCCATGGTCAGGTTTCTGCAGACAGGCAGAGAAAATTAACCTCTTCTGTGCCAGATCAATTGCAATGTGCCTAGGAGGGGCGGGAGACACTGCTCTGTCCCCATCTCCTGCATTGCACTGCAGCCAGATGTAGAAGCGCCTGGAAATAGAGAGCATCTCAAAGGCAGATTCCCCAGCCGTCTGGGCTCCGGGGATGAGAGAGAAGTGGTAGCCAGGCTCCAAGAAGGGCCCAGGTGCGCCGGCTGGGCTTGGCCTTGATTTCAGCAGTTCTGCAGGAAGCAGGAGCTGTTCCCAGAGAGAATCAGATACCCTCGTGGTCAATTTAGGCTCAGCTAAAGCCCTGCTATGGCTGAGAATTTATTCCATCACGTAACACAGCATCTACAACTTTGCAGGGTATTCTGAGTTCAGGCCTCGGTGGCTCTCCCCCCAAGGGCACCCAACAGCCCATACTCTGCCCCTTTGCCCTACACACATCAGCATAAGGTCTTGCAATGCATCATCCCGCCCCAGAAGGCAGGAGGAGGGGCAGAGCTCTGGTGCAGCAAGGTCCCAGGGAAAGGCAAAGGAGATTTGTTTGAGCCCCAGGAGGCCCTGCAGTCAGTGCACATGCTGGACATGGGGGGTGTGGGGGATTGCTTTCAGGAAGGAAGCAAGACAGCAGCACAAATAGGAGCCACTAAGGATCTCAACCTGGTCCTTTCCCCGCTGCACAGCTCCTGCCAGGCGGCCCTGGCGAGTGCCAAGCAGCCAAGGGAGCCCAGGGCAGGCTAAAGGAGGTTCCTCTCGCTGCATCACCTCAGCACAGCCCAGATCCTCAAGCCAGCTCTTCTGCCCTGCCCTGCCCTGCCCTCCCCTCCAGGAGCAGGACAGAGCCCTGAGGGAGTCACGAGACAAGGGCAGGGGCAACTATAGGCTTCTCCTCCCTGCAGGAGCCCTGGATTCAGGCAAGTGGGCTGTGCTGCTGGCTCCATGTGTCTCTGCTAAGGGCCTGGGGGCTGAGGGAACAGAGCCAGGTAACGGGCTAAATCCAGCCATGATTGAAACAAGTCGAGCTCCCTCCTCCTGCTCCCACTGGGCAGATAAATCCTTATAAATGCTCTGCTCCTGCTCAGGTCCTGAGACCTTGCTCCCCCGGTAACAAACACCTGCCATGAGGTTGGGCCACCCCGCTCCCAGGAGCAGTTGCGGAGGAGCCATTTCCAAAGTCTGGGAGCTCAATGATTCCCAAGAGAACTTAGGGAGCAGGAGCTCCCTGGCCAGGCCTGGCGGGGGCGGGGGACCAGTGCCTGCAGCCTGAGGAGAAAAACTGACCTTCAGGCACAAGGGAAACAAAGGCTTCTCTCAGTAGGAGCAATGGTGGTGGCTCATGGCCCTGACAGGGTGACAGGGAGAAGCCCAGCCTGGCAAGGTCACTGGAGCAGCCCAGCCTGGCAGGAAGCAGCCCAGCCTGACACAGTCACAGGGAGCAGCCCAGCTTGGCAGAGGGTCATGGGGAGCAGTCCAGTCTTGCAGGGTCACGGGGAGCAGCCCAGCCTGGCAAAGGGTTGCAGGAGCAGCTGAGCTTGGCACAGGGTTGCGGGAGCAACCGAGCCTGGCACAGGGTCACGGGGAGCAGCCCAGCCTGGCAAAGGGTTGCAGGAGCAGCTGAGCTTGGCACAGGGTTGCGGGAGCAACCGAGCCTGGCACAGGGTCGCGGGGAGCATCCCAGCATGGTAGGGGCATGGGGAGCAGCCCAGCCTGGCACAGGGTCATGGGGAGCAGCCCAGCCTGGCACAAGGTTGTGGGAGCAGCTGAGCTTGGCACAGGGTTGCGGGAGAAACCAAGCCTGGCACAGGGTCGCAGGGAGCATCCCAGCATGGCACAGGGTCATGAGGAGCAGCTGGGCCTGGCACAGGGTCACGGGGAGCAGCCCAGCCTGGCAGGGTCACGGGGAGCAGCCAGCCTGGCACAGGGTCACGGGGAGCAGCCCAGCCTGGCACAGGGTTGTGGGAGCAGCCGAGCTTGGCACAGGGTTGCAGGGAGCATCCCAGCCTGGCTAAGGGTCATCGGGAGCAATGCAGCACATTTAGTGGCCCTTTCCCTGCCTCAGTGGTTTCTCCTTTTGGATGGAAGGAGGGCCAGGCCCCTGGGCTCTGCCAGTGGGCACTTGCCTCAAGATTTGCCCTGTTTCCGTGAGACAGACACATCCTGAGGGATCATTATAAGAAACCTGGCCTAGCCCTATGCAGAAGGGAACAACCATTGTATCAGCCTGCTCACCCAGCCCCACCCACACTGGGAGCAACACCTCTGCTGGGTAGCAGTCTCCTGCCACCCCTGCACCCTGTACACTTCAGACCATGCAGCCCCAGGGCCTGTAAGAACAGGAATTATCATGGAAAAGCCTTTGCTGGAGCTGAGGGGTAGATGGGCCAACAGCTGGGGCAACGGACAGTCCCAGTCCTAGGTGGAAAGTCCAGAATGGACAATCCCTACTACTGAGAAATCATGAGTGAGGCCCCCCAGATCATGAGATTTTTAAAAAGAATTAATGTTGTAGATATCTCTTTGGCCAGAGTGGTTAGCTGGTCTTTGTGGCCTTGCTTGGTCATTTCCGTTAGGAGGAGAAATGGATGCTGGAGCCAGGCATTTCCTTGGTGCAAGTCTGTTTCTGTACAAAGTGCTGTTTCCCTGAACACTGCAGGAATCAACCAACAGGAGAGTTTCCTTGATCAGAAATCCAAACCTCTTTTTCCTGATAGCACTCTGCCCAAAAGCTCTCTCTTTACTTTCTCTCGGGGTCTCTTTGGCTGTCCTTGGCTTCCTGCTACCTTTGCTGTCTGCTTCTCTGGTGTTTCAGCTGTGTCTGCTCTCACACCTCACACAGCTCCACCAAAGCAACACCCAGCCCTCTGTGTTTGCATTCAGCCTCCCCCTCTCCCACTCCCCATGAAACCCTCTGTCACACAGCTCAGCTCCTGACCCGCCTTGCCTGTGACCAGTGTTTTGGCTCCTATTGTCTCAGCTGTCTCCATATGGATCTTACCTGCTTCTTGCATTTCCCCTGAATGAAGGCATCTGTCATGCTCACACCCACCAGCTTCAGCCAGGTTTCAACCCCTGCCCCAGGGCACTCTTCTTTGCCTTCTGCTTTCTGAGGGGTTAGATCCCACTCCACTCCACATTTTCAATCTTTTCTCCACAACCACAAGAGCTAGAAACTTACTTTTTTTAACAAAAGAACGCTGAGATTCTCGTTCATTCTTTTGATTTCACCAGCTGGGTCCTTGCAGCAAAGACTAAGAACTGGCAACACTGATTCAGAGCTTGTGTACACTTACATTTTATATCGCTCTAACTTGCTGGCTCAGGGGTGTGAAAAATCACGCCCCTGAGCACAGCAAGTTCGAGCACTTTAAAGCGCTAGTGTGGACAGGCTCTGAGCGCTTAACACTCAAGAGATTGTGACTCCAAGGAGAAAGGCTGTCACACTGAAGGGGGTTCCTCCCAGGACCATAGGGAGCTGAGAACACGGGGCCTGTGAGTCCATGCCAGCCTCTCCCAGGCTGAGGGGCAGCAGGGGAGGAAGCCCAAAGGGGCTTCTCTGAAACGTAAGTGGGTGATGCAGGCTGGCATGATGGGCTGATCGGAGGGGGGCACCGACAGCTCACTAGTGAATGGGAGAAAGAGGGTGGGGATTGACCATTAGGGGAACACATGCAGTTCGTGTTTGATGCAGTAGAGCAGGAGGAGGCAGGGAAGGGTTTCACAGAGAGGGGTGACATGGTCAAAGCAACAGGCTAGGGAAAGGACCTTGGCAGCAGCATTCTGCACTGCTCGGAGTGGGGCGGGATGGCATTTGTCAAGGCCAGAGAGAAGCATGAGACACGAGAGGATGAAGGCTGAGCTGATGGTTTTCACCATCTGGATGGATAGGAAAGTACCTTAGAGACATTATGCAGAAAGAATTGGCAAGATTTAGACATAAACTGGATGTGAGGAGCTAGAGAGAGTTAGAGCCCTCAATATTCTCCTCTGAGGACCTGGGTTCCAGATCTTAGGGGATAGTTAGCCAAGGCAGCTCAGCAGGATTGGCAGCCTGTCAATGAGATGACTAAGACTGGAAGAACAAAGGGTGCTGCCAATGAGACTGGGCTGCCAATGAGACTGCCAATGAGGCAGAGCTATGGGGAGCTGAGGTGCATTAGCAGAGCTGTGTTGGTCCAGGGACTGCAATAGAATCATAGAATAATAGAATCTCAGGGTTGGAAGGGACCTCAGGAAGTCATCTAGTCCAACCCCCAGCTCAAAGCAGGACCCAATCCCCAACTAAATCATCCCAGTCAGAGATTTGTCAAGCCTGACCTTAAAAACCTCTAAGGAAGGAGAATCCACCACCTCCCTAGGTAACCCATTCCAGTGCTTCACCACACTCCTAGAGAAAAAGTTTTCCTAATATCCAACCTAAACCTCCCCCACTGCAACTTGAGACCATTTCTCCTTGTTCTCTCATCTGCTACTACTGAGAACAGTCTAGATCCATCCTCTTTGGAACCCCTTTTCAGGTAGTTGAAAGCAGCTATCAAATCCCCCCTCATTCTTCTCTTCTGCAGACTAAATAATCCCAGTTCCCTCAGCCTCTCCTCATAAGTCATGTGCTCCAGCCTCCGCTGGACTCTTTCCAATTTTCCACATCCTTCTTGGAGTGTGGGGCCCAAAACTGGACACAGTACTCCAGATGAGGCCTCACCAATGCTGAACAGAGGGGAATGATCACGTATCTCGATCTGCTGGCAATGCTCCTATTTATATAGCCCAAAATGCTGTTAGCCTTCTTGGCAACAAGGGCACACTGTTGACTCATATCCAGCTTCTCGTCCACTGTAACCCCTAGGAGGGATTTTAAAGGTGTTTACCCTTCCCTTTATATTTATGACAGGTGTGAAAAATCCACCCCCTCAGCAGCCGACCTAAGTCCCCTGTAGACAGAATTCTTCTGTTGCCCTAGCTACCACCTCTTGGGGAGGTGGATTACCTACAGAGAACTACCCTGGGGCACCCAGTGGTGCTGCTGTGCCACTTGTAGCATTTTAAAGATAGACAAGCCCTAAGGGACAGGTTCTGCAGACTCCGACACATGGGAGCAGCCTCAGTAAAATCACTGGGCTGTGAGCAAGGGACTTACAGGCCAGCTGTAATATCTGTTCCCCACACCTGTAAAGAATACATTGGAGACACTGGCACCCCCATTTCCTGCAATTCAAGCACTGCCTGCTTGGGGCATTTCAGACCATTTCAACAGAGGCCTATGGAGAGCCTAAGTTGCAGCTCAGTTCATCTGGATCTATCCCCCGTCCAGGTGGGCTCAGGCTGCTCTTTGTCTCCAGTCCAGAAGCCCCGCTTCTTCCAGCCGACCATAACCTTCCCCAACAGCTCCTCCTCCATCCTTCATCTTCTCTCCTGGGCAAACAGATCACTTGGGCCCTCTCTCTTCGGTCCTTTGTTCCCCCACTGGCTGAAACTGAGTGGTCAGGTTACTGGGGTCCTCTCTTCTCAGACCTCTGTCCCCCCATTGGCCAGAACTGGCGGACTTCCAAGCTGGGATGGGCCTCCCGGCCACCAGTTGCTAGGGTACTCAATCTCCAGGCCATTGTCCAGGCTCCCAACTGCTAGGCGAGGTCACACCATGTCCTCTGCAACAACAGACACCCTCACCCACCGCCTCATTAAACACGCAGCACACAGGGGAGATTGAGACACATACAGCACTCAGGCAAAACACTAAGAAAATCCCCCACTTCAACACAGGGGCTCCCTGCAAACAGCCACAAAACTACCTCCACATCCCTGCTCAGAACTCTTTTTGGCTGTGATGCTATAGTGGTTTGGCTGCTGACCAATGTTGTCTCATTGTCTTCTACTTAGATTGTAAGTTGTTTGGGGCAGGGGAGTGTCTTTATCCTGTGTTTGTGCAGCGCTTGGCACAATGGGGCTCTGGTCCATGACTTGGGCTTCTAGGTGCTATGGCCATACCAATGATAAATAATCGTAAGAACAATAATAATAATAACTAACTATCCCATTACACAAAAGATCCATGCACATTTCTGGCATCTCAGCTTTTGAAGAGGAGCAGGACAAGCCTGCAAGGATAGAATTAAGTAGCAAGTTTTGTCTGTTCTGTGGTTTCAGCCTGGGCAGCTGCCAGAGAAGCCAGCCCTTGATGCAGAATTCTACTCCAGTCTGAGCTTTCAGTTCTTAAAAATGCTTCTGCCTATTATAATTATGATGAAACCCCTGAAAATGTGACCTGTGTATATGTGATATGGTGATGCTTGCCTGAGGCTGCAGAGAGCCTGAAACAATAGCTTTGAGCATGTTAATTCTGAAACCTGCAGATGGCTGATTAAATGTCAGCACAGTTAACTACTGTATTCCACTGCTGACTGTTATAGCAACATCAGCTACTGTGCTTATCAACAGTGCCAGTTGCTTCTGATGCCTCCCCAGGTGCCAAAAGTCTCAACTGGCCCCTAGCCAGTGACCACAAGCTCCAGTTTCTCTGACAGCCACTACAGTGTGGTTAGGTGTTGTCAATAGAAAAGTGGCACACTGAAAACTGAAAATGTGGGGGCTTGCAGCGGGATGTATGGAGTGAGATAGTTAATCCAGATTTAATTCAATCCAAACTTTCAGTGTTGCATGTAAATGGAATCATTGCATAATACCTTCTTGCCAGGCCAGAAGCTGCAGAATCCAGGGGCCTTAGCAATTGGCAGTTTAGGCCCAGCTTGCTGCATAACTCCCCAGGCCTTACTGGTGAGGCTAGGACACCCTGTCTGCTATTTGGCTGAGGGGCTGGAGCTGCAGGGTTGAGGGGAAGGTGCCATTATGGCCCAACGGACATAGAGGCTTTGTAAAGTGCAGTGGTTTAGCCATTGAACTGCATAAATCTCCGGCTGGTTTCCACTGCAAGTGTGAAATACAGAAGCCTCTTCAGCCTTCCTAGAGCTGGGCAGGATTTACTTGACATGAGGTGTATGCTGCACATTCTTTACACAGTGACACCATTTATAAAGGCTCTGAAATTTATTCCACCTAGAAAATTCAGTTAAATGTAGAGATTAGTTGTCAAATGAATATTGTTTGGTTATGTATTTGTGTGCTGAAAGATGAATGGCACTGTCTGTGCCAGGTTTCCCACATGGGCTACATACACTTGGAGGCACACACTGGGCCTGGCTGGAAATGCTGCTGCCAAGCTTGGGGACAAGGTGATGGAACCAAAAGTGCTGCTGCTGGGCGCACAGGCATGTTGTTGCTCAGCTCTGCCTCCCTCCCCAGTCTCTGGACCCAGCCAGGGGTTGGTCCTGCTTTGAGCAGGGGGTTAGACTATATGACCTCCTGAGGTCTCTTCCAACCCTAATCTTCTATGATTCTCTGATTCTCCCCCAGGACACAGTGTGGGCACAGCTTCCCTGAGATCTTCTACTCACTTTGGGGCTGAGAAGACACAGTCCACAATACATCACTGCTGTCCACCTTTGGGCGTTGCTTACTGATCTCTGGGTCCTCAGCCCAGGAAGCTGGTTACCTGGCTTGTATTGGTGTCTGTTCTGATGCTGCTTTAGATCAGTGTTCTCAACCAGGGGTACATGTACCCCTGGGGTATGCAGAGGTCTTCCAGGAGGTATTCAACTCATCTAGATATTTGCCTAGTTTTACAACAGGCTACATAAAAAGCACTAGCAAAGTCAGTACAAACTAAAATTTCATACAGACAAAATGAGAAAGTCAGCAATTTGTCAGTACTAGTGGCTGTGACACTTTTGTATTTTTATGTCTGATTTTATAAGCAAGTAGTTTTTAAGTGAGGTGAAACTTGGAGTATGCAAAAGAAATCAGACTGAAAGGGGTCCAGTAGTCTGGAAAGGCTGAGAACAACTACTATAGATGAACAAGGGGAGAAAGGGAAGGACAGACAAACAGGCATGGAGCAGGCTACATAATAGGGAGTGAAGCAATGAGATGGAGAGAGATTGAGAGGCTATGCAGCCTTGGAGGAAGTGAAAGGAAAGGGCCAAGGGTCCACAAAGCCTGGTGGGGGAAGGAAAGGGAGGGGCCATGAGGCATCACAGCCCCTGGGGGGCAGGGGCCATGGGGTGGCACAGCCCAGTATGGGAGGGGAGAGGATCGTTGAACACTTTGCTAGCCCATCTCAGCAGCATAGCCATCCTATGGGTGTGACGCCAGAGCTGCTCCCAAACAGACTGGCACGGGCTTCCTGTGGGGATAGCTCCTGTGGCTCCGCCCAGCACTGGGCCCATTAGCTGGCCATGCTGGGGAGGAGGCATGATGACTCACGGCAGAAATGTTATTTTGATGGAAATGGAAATATTCACTTTTGAAAACCTGGAGTCATAGAGGGGTTACCATGGAAACCCAGCACCCAGCACGGCAGGAGAGATGCAGCTACTGTGCTGGTTGTGGCCGAGTCCATGCATCTGTGTCCATTTGATTGTTGACTTTGCATCTTTGATTGTGTGTGTGTGTGTGTGTGTGTGTGTGTGTGTGTGTGTGTGTGATTCTGGGGGGTGGGGAGTGATTCTGGGGGGGGCAGTGCATGAGCCTGTGTGTGTGAGTCTGTGTGATTCTGGGTGTGTATGTGAGTCTGTGTGTGTGTGCGTGTGAGTCTCTGTGTGTGATTCTGTGTGTGTGTATGATTCTGTGTGTGTGTGTGTGTGTGTGTGTGTGTGTGATTCTGGGTGTGTATGTGAGTCTGTGTGTGTGTGCGTGTGAGTCTCTGTGTGTGATTCTGTGTGTGTGTATGATTCTGTGTGTGTGTGTGTGTGTGTGTGTGTGTGTGTGTGTGATTCTGGGTATGTGTGTGTATGAGTCTCTGGATGTGTGTGATTCTGTAGGGGATTCTGTGTGTGTGTGTACGTGAGTCTGTGTGTGTGTGTGATTATCTGTGTGTATGATTCTCTGTGTGTGTGTGTGTGTGTTTCTGGGTGTGTGTTGTGACAGGGTCGGACCAGATGGCTATAGGAGAGTAATTTTTTTTTTGAAGCAAAAAAGGTGTTTTTTTTATTTGCATAACACACTTACAAAACAAAACAACAGCATATGCAATGTGTAACACAGCAACCAATCACAATTGTTTTCTCATTAGCTTCAGGGAAGCGAAGTGTTCAAGCTTGCCTGGGCCCAGAGTGGGGGGCTCCCTCAACTCTTGTGGTCTTCCACCCTTCCGAGTTACCTGGTGGTCCAGAGCGAGGGGGCTTCATCGACTCTCAAGGTCTGCCACCCCCTCGAGTTATCTGGCGCCACGCCCGCGTGTCACCAACAATTCCCTCCTCTGAAAGCACCCAACAAAAGGGGCAGGCTGTGGGGTGGACAACCCGGGGGGGGGCACGTGGACCCATGTGTGAAAGGACCCCTCTAAGGTGGTGGTGTCCACAGCAGCAATGGCTGGGGCTGGGGTCCCTTACTCTCTCCCCCCAATCAAAGGGTCAAAACAAAGGGAGCCGGACGGGGACACTGAGCAGAGAGCCTCGGACAGCGCCCACCGCTCCTCAAAAGCATCAAGGGAGTCGATGGACGCCGCCCAGAGGAACTCCTCCCAGATACGTGAATGGACCGAGGATCGGAAAACAGCCCCACAGTCACAGGAAACTCCATCGGCCAACCTCCTCTATCTGGTTTTATAGATGGCCATTTTAGCCAGGGCCAGGAGGAGGTTAACTAGGAGATCCCGCGACTTTGTGAGGCCACGGATGGGGAGTGCATAAATAAAAAGGTGAGGGGAAAAATGCAACCAAAAACATAATAAAAGATTTGTGAGGAGCCGGAACAGGGGCTGCAGCCTGGCACACTCCAAATATACGTGTGCCATGGTTTCCCTCACTCCAAAAAAGGGACAAGTATCTGGGATGGGGCTGAACCATGCCAAGTACGTGCCCGTGCTCACAGCTCTGTGAAGGAGCCGCCAACTGATGTCCCCGACGGGCCTCGGAACCAAGGTGGAATATAGGCTGGCCCACTGGGGCTGCTCACCCTCCAAAGGTGGCAGAAGGTCTTGCCACTTTGTGTCGGGGTGGGACACTAGGGTGAGGGCGTGAAAGGTGTGGAGCACGAGCGTCTATAGATGTTTCCTTGGCGAGGTTTGGAAGCATACCGGCTGCAGTTCATGCAGCCGGCTCACCGTAAAGGGGTGAGAGGGTCGATTGGGTCTACGGGGCAGGGGTCCAATTAAAAGATCCGGCGGGCCTGGGGTAGAGGGTGGGTGGGGCGTGCCCTCGAGCAGGACCCGATCGAGGTAAACTCTAGCAGCGGGCGGCAAAGCGGTCTGGAGAGCCCCATGTGCCGAGCGAGCACCAGGGGATCCAGCCAGTCTCCCTGGTCATAGTCCAGAAGGTCTCCGACTCTCGTGACGTCTGCCAGGATCAAGCTCTGGCGCACCGAGGGGGACTCCGCCACCTGCACACGGAGCTGGGGGTTGTGTAGCAGGAGCTCCACGAGGAGATCTGTCCCCTCGGTGGCCGCCACGGACCTGATCGTTAAAAACCGTTTCCAAGTCCAGAGGAGGTCCTGGTAGAAGACCGGCAGCCCGGAGAGGTCTCGCGGAAGACCTCGCGGACAGAGATAAAAAAGCCGCCGGTCATATCGGAGCCCTCGGATGCGGTGCAGGATGGCGTGCGCCAGTATGCTCCACGCCGAACTGCCTGCACTATAAAGGAGCCTCTGTAGGGCCTGGAGGCGGAAGACGCAGACCTGAGTGTGCAGACACTTCAGGCCCTGTCATCCTTCCTTCAGGGTTAGATGAAGAACCCCTACAGGGGCCCAGTGCATTCCTGACCAAAAGAACCCCAGAATCGATGTCCGGAGGTTGGTCAGGAAACCCGGGGCCGGGACCAGGGTGTTGAGCCGGTATCAGAGCCTGGACAGGACTAGTTGATTAAGCACCAGCGCTCTCCCACAAAGGGAGAGACATCGAAGTACTCCCATCCATTTCCAGAGCCGCTCTATCACCCCACCCTCTAAATTTTCCCAGTTCTCCGGCAGAGAGGGATGCATGGCAGAAAGGTAAATGCCGAGGTAGAGCAGCGGACCCACGCTCCACCGGATGGTCTGAAGCGCAGGTGGGAGGGAGCTCGCCTGCCGCCAGTCTCCTACCGCCAAGCCAGAGCTCTTGACCCAGTTGACCCGGGCAGAGGAGGCTGCCGAATAGATGGCCTGGCAAGCCTCCACCTGTGCCATGTCGCCCGAGTCCTGGACCACGAGGAGCACGTCATCAGCGTACGCCAACAGGACCAGCCGCAGCTCCGGCTCCCGCAGCACCAACCCTGTCAACCTCCTGCGGAGGAGGCAGAGGAAGGGCTAAATCACGAGAGCGTACAGCTGGCCTGAGAGGGGGCACCCCTGCCGTACTCCTCGCCCAAAGCTGACTGGTTCGGTCAGGGTCCAGTTGAGCTTAACCAGACACTCTGCGGAGGCGTACAGCACCCGGAGAAAAACCACAAACTGGGGTCCGAAGCCAAACGCTCACAGAGTGTTCAGGAGGTACCCGTGGTCCACCCTATCGAACACCTTCTCCTGATCTAGGGACAGGAGGATGAACGACAGACCGTCTCTACGCCCGAGTTCCAAAAGGTCTCGAACCAGAAATAGGTTAACAAAGATACTGCGGTCCGGGACGGTGTAGGTCTGGTCTGGGTGGATCACGTCCGCCAGCACAGACCCTAGCCGCAGCGAGATTGCTTTCACTACGATTTTATAGTCTGTGCTGAGGAGCGAGATGGGACGCCAATTTCATAAATCGCGGAGGTCCCCCTTCTTTGGCAGTAAGGCGAGCACAGCTCGCCTACACGAAAGAGGGAGGACCCTGCTCTGCAGAGACTCAGCCCAGATGGTGACTAGGTCTGGGCCGAGGACGTCCCAAAACACACGGTAGAACTCCACGATCAGCCTGTCCATGCCTGGAGACTTATTAGTGGGCATATGACGGAGGGCTTCCGAGAATTCAGCCAGAGTGAGAGGCAACTCTAGCCGGTCTCGGTCGCTCGCGCTGACCGTAGGGAGCTCCTCCCAGAGCACTCTGCAAGCACCAGGGTTGGTCGGATCTGGGGAGAAAAGACTTGCGTAGAAGGCTCGGGCCCTCCCGCACATCTCCACTGGTTCCATGAGGGGGGTGCTGTCTTCTGCCAGGAGGCAGGTGACGTGTTTCTTGGCCCCCCTCGTTTTCTCCAGGGCATAGAAGAAGCGGGAGCCGCGATCCATCTCCCGAAGGAGGCGGATGCGGGATCGAACAAAGGTCCTCCAGGGCCCGGAGCTCCTTCCGCTTCTCCCGGCACGCTCCGCAGAGGAGCAGGTCCTCGGGGCTGGCGGCCAGATGCCTCTCCAGCTCTAAGACCTCCCGTTCCAACTGCTCTATCACCGCATTTCTCCGTCGGCTGGTGCCCTGGGTGTAGTCGCGGCAGAAAAGCCTGGCGCGCACCTTCCCCAGGTCCCACCATCGCCGCGCCGAGGGAAAGGCACGCTGCTGCCCTCGCCAGGCCAGCCAGAATTCCTGGAAGGATGTCACGAAGCCCTCATCCTCCAACAGGCTGTTGTTAAAATGCCAGTAGGCTGGCCCCGGCCTCTCCTCACAGAGGGAGGCTGTCACGGTGGCTAGATGATGGTCAGAAAATGGGGCCAGCCGAATGCTGGAGGAGTGGGCTCATGAGAGATGGAAGCGTGATAAATAAATGCGGTCCAACCGGGAGTGGCTCGACCGATGGGCTTCCACCCGGACAAAGGTGAACGTGGAAGTGTCATCCGGGTGGTGGTCGCACCAGATGTCCACTAGGGAGTGATGTTCGACTATCTCCCGGAGGGTGTCCGCGGCAACCAGGTTCTGCTCGGTCCCTGAGCGGTCCTGTTCCTCGAGGGTGGTATTAAAGTCCCCTCTGAGGACCAGGCACTCGTGAGAATCTAAGGTGCCGAGGAAGGCAGACGCCCGCTGGTAGAATTGCAGCCACTCCGGGCCCGATGTCGGGGCATAGACGTTAATGAGGTTAACCATGAGCCCCTCCATACGGACCCGGAGATGCAGCAGGTGACCCGGCACGGCCTCGGCGACCCCTAGCACCTTGGGCCGTAGGTCGGGGGAGAACAGGGTCGCCACTCTAGCCTGTCGAACCGTGGCATGGCTAAAGTAGACCCTGTCCCCCCATTCCAGCCGCCAACTGTCTTCGGTGGTCGGGTCCGTATGGGTCTCCTGCAGGAAAACCACAGAGTACCCTCCCTCCCAAAGGAAGGAGAGCACCTGGGACCCGCGGAGAGCCATCCTACAACCCCCGGGTGTTCAACGTTGCGATGGTGTTCAACGTTGTCATGGGGAGGGTCGGGGGGGTCCTCACTGGCAGGGATGCTCGCATCTCCCAGTGGGCTGCGCAGCAGTCCATGACCCATCCCGTAGGTGAGTAATTGTTCATGGAAGACGCGGACCCGCCAGTAGGCCACGGCATCCTTTTTCCCCGTCCCTTTACCTTCCCCCATGAGGGCCCTTGTGGCCCGGAGGATTTGAGAAAAGTCCCCCCATTGCGGGAGAGCAAGTTGTACCTTGTTGCGGGAGCCACGGACATCCTCTAAAAGCTTCCAAACCTCTCCTCGCAGCTCATGGGGGGGTGGGGTTACGGTTTCCCAGTTGTTCCCCGGCGGGGCCCTTGGTGCAGCCCTGTGGTCCACTAAAACGAACAAGCAGGGTGCAGACCCCCGACGGGGTGCCTGATGGGCTGGAGCTTCTAGGCCCGCCTCAAGCTCTGGGGCGATAGGGGGCAGTGGAGGGAAAATAGCAGCTCCTAATGGGCCGGGGCAGGAGAACACAAAGGCTGCTCCCTGGGGGTCATCAGTTGGGAAAGGGAAGGAGACAGCCCTGGGGGCAGCAATGACATTGCAGGAGGTAAATTGGATAGGGGTAGGGGCAGGGGCAAAGGCGAGGTTCTGGGTTTCAGGAGGCAAGCAGCTGGATGGTGGCGCCTCCCGATCAGGCTCAAGGGTTAAGGGGGTGGGGAGGGAGCGCTCAGTGACACTGGGAGCGCGCTCTCTGGCAGATTTAGCGGCCACAGCATCAGGAGGTGGATTATCTTCTGCAGGGCCCCCGCCCGGG
Organism: Natator depressus; assembly: GCF_965152275.1. Lineage (NCBI taxonomy): Eukaryota > Metazoa > Chordata > Testudines > Cheloniidae > Natator > Natator depressus. The sequence continues at coordinate 39,200,270 of NC_134241.1, read as the reverse complement.
AAGGAAGTCAATTGCTCCGCACCAACGGGGGGTGCCCCTGGCGACTCGTGTCCCGGACGCATGGCGCCGGCTGTCACCTAAGCAGGCTCGGTGGTTGTCAGCGGGGTGCCATCAGCAGCTGGGTCGGTGGAGGAGTCCAGGGGCTCCTCGGAGGTGGGAGCGGAAGCAGCAGTTAAGGGGAGGGAGCATGGGGAAAAGAGGGGTGGAGTGAGGTCGCCCAGATCGAGATTTGCTGGCAAAAGGTCGTCCTCCCCCTGGGCGACCGGGGTCAGATCTAAGGCCTCGATCTCCTCAAACATGGAGGAGAGGACACTTTCCGCCGCCCCGGGGTTCTCCCCGCTGGCACCCGCAACAATGGTTGCCTCGGGCTTCACGGGGGCTTCGGGTAGTGTCAGGACAGAAGGGGCTTCCTCAAGGGTCTCGGAGAGGAGGGTCTCCCATGGAGGGGAGACACTACCCTCCGGTGCTGCCATGTCTTTCCCGGCTGACACCGGTGGATGGGATGCACTCGTGGGCAAAGCGGAAGGTTCGGCATCGGTGCCCCCCTTCCTGGTCTTCCGGGGGGCCTCCACCTCGGGTAGATGAGGTGGAGCTCAAGCCTTCCGCTTGCCTCGCTTCCCCTGGACTAGGGCCCAGCCCTCCATGGAATCATCTGGGGGCTGGTTAGCAGGGGTCGTGTCAGGGGGTAAAGGCGATGGCTCAGGGACTTGGGGGGGGAAACGGTGGGGCAGCATAAGGGAGGGAGGATTCTCCCTGGGGCAGGCTCTCTCCCATGCCTGGTGGTATTTCTGCCACACCCTCCTCCATAGGCCCCGCTAGATTGTCAGCAGCGAGGGCGGGGCTCTCCCGCTCGTCTGGGCATTGTAGGGGAGGTGCTCCTTGGGCCTGAGCGGGAGTAGCGGTGGTCTGAAGAGGAGTGGGGGCGGGTTCAGGTATTGGGCGGCCAGGGGCATCGGCAATGATGGGGCCAATGTCCTGCCGGGTCTTGGGGATCCCAGATGCCCCTCCTTGCCGGGCTAAGGGGCAGTCCCTCCAGACATGCCCCGATGCCCGGCAGAGGTAGCACTGGGCTTCCCCCATGGAAAAGTACACCCGGTAACGGGCCCCCTGGTGGGGGACTAGGAAGGACCCTTTGAGCTCCACTCCATCACGCGCCGCCGATGGCAGTAAAAGTTGCACTTGCTGGCGGAAGGAAAAAATGTGACGGAGGGTGGGGTCCTTGCAGCCCAACGGGAGAGGGCTGATAACAGAAACAGGTTTCCCCAGGGTGGAAAGGGCGGGTAGTAGGGCAGCACTGGGGAGAAAAGGAGGGACAGAGGTCAGGACCAGGCGGACGCCCAGGTCCTCTAGCTACTCTAGGGGGACAAACACACCCCACCACCACCAGGCCCCTCTCCACCACTTCCTGGGCGGCAGCCTCCAATGCTAAGAAGAAAACAACCTTCCCGTACATTTTGGAGGCCGCCACAATGGCCGAGGGCCCCACCACCCTCACCAATGCCCGCATGTAGGTCTCCACGTGGGGCGAGGCGGGCACCAGGAGGCATCGGACACCGTGCTTCCTTGTCATGGTGGGAAAGGGGCCCCGGCCACTATTGATGGTGGCGGAGGCAGTGGGCGGGAGAGATGACGAGGTGGCAGGCGGGGGGGGGGCTGCCGCCGCCCGGGCATACGTCCTGGGGGCTGAGGGAGGGACATCCGCAGAACTGGTGGAGGGGGCAGCGGGGGAGGATGCCGTGGTTGGTGGCGGGGTCGCAGCAGTGGGGGTGGCCCCTGCCATGGAGGGCCCAGTGGTTTTAGCAGGGGCCACCCCCACTGCTGCGACCCCGCCACCAACCACGGCATCCTCCCCCGCTGCCCCCTCCACCAGTTCTGCGGATGTCCCTCCCCTTCTTCTTGCCCTGGCCTTTCCCACTGGCTGGAGGGGCTTCCCTAGAGTCTGGGGAGGCAATGGGCATGGCAGCAGTGGAGGTCACCCCAGTGCCCTCCATTGCCGATGTCCCAGCGGGGATGGTGGCAGGTGGTTAATAGGAGTTGGGGTCAGATAGAAAGGGACAAGCTGTGGGATGGACAATTCAGGGGGGGGCACATCAACCACCGTATGCTTGTCCAGAGAGTCCTGTTTGGCTGACTGGTGCTTCTGGCCCATGCGGTGGAATCAGGGCGAGCAGCTGAGTCCAGAGTCAGATGTTGGACAGCCAGCAAAGATGGTGGAGTTGGGGGGTGAAGATCGTGGTGTGGGGGTTGGGAGGACACAGCTGGATCGGGGGGCAACTCCGTGCCACACCCCCTGTGTCCCTACAAACACAGTTAATACACAGTCAAGGCCTCCCCCTACAGGAGAGCACAGTTCAAAAGTTACTCAGTCTTAGGCCCCCTCCACTGCGATTTGTAGATTCCCCGGGCGGTGTTCCTCCGGTGGACGGCTTTTTCTCTGTCTGTTCCAGGCTTTCTTTTTTGCATTCCAGAAATGCCAGAAAAAGTGATAAGAGTCCTCTCGACCAGAGACGGGTCCGCAGACAAACAGCAAGCGGCTGGGTCCGGGGGCTGGGTCCTTCCACTCCCCCCCCGGGGAAGCAGGCCGGCAGGCCCCCCCTCTCTTGGGGGGGGGTTTCAGCTGGAGCGGCAGCACCGTCTGAGGGCAGGCGAGGGGGGGCTAACAGCCAGCAGGCAGCCGGCCAGCACTCTAGCAACAGAAAGAGAAAGAAAAAAAAACAACAAAAAGAAAAGAAAGGGGAGAAAGCGTCTGGCCCGGTCGGGGGGGAAGCCGAAAGCAGGGGCAAAAAGCAAGGAAAGCCCAGGCCAGAGGGCAGCAGCAGGAGAGCAGGCTAAGTAGGTCCCTTTTCCCTGGGTACGGTAACAGGGAAAGTTTTTTTTTTTTTTGAAACAGAAAAGAATTTTATTGTAACCCTTGCAAAAAATTACCAAGAAAACAAAACAAACTATGCAACAAAACAACGCAAACAGAAGGTATAACACAGCAGCTTTCAGGAGGGAGAAGTGTTCAGGCTAGCCTGGGCCCAGAGCGGGGGGGCTTCCTTGACACTCGTGGTCTTCCACCCTCCTGAGTTACCTGGTGGCCTAGAGCGGGGGGGCTTCCTCAATACTCGTGGTCTTCCATCCCCTCGAGTTACCTAATGCCGTGCCCAGTGTCACTGATTATCCCTCTCCTGAGAGTGCCCGGCAAGATGGGCACGGCTGCGGGGTGGGCGGTTTGGGGGTGAGGGGTAGACACCCATGTATTATAGGACCCCTCCTAGATGACAGTAATGATGGTATCCACAGCGGCAACGGCTGGGGCTGGTGTCTCTCGCTCTTCCCCTCAATCAAAGGGTCAGACGGAGGGAACCGGACGGGGTCACCGAGCAGAGAACCCCGGACAGCGCCCACCGCTCCTCGAAGGCGTCAAGAGAGTCGGTGGACGCCGCCCAGAGGAACTCCGCCCGGATGCGTGAATGTACTGAGGATCAGAAAAAGGCCCTACAATCGCAGGACATTTCATGGGTCAACTTCCTCTCTCTGGTTTTAAAAATGGCTGTTTTAGCTAAGGCTAGGAGGAGGTTAACCAGGAGATCCCGCGATTTTGTGGGGCCACGGATGGGGAGTGTATAGATAAAGAGGTGAGGGGAGAAATGAAGTCAAAAGCACAATAGAATATTTGTGAGGAGCCGGAAAAGGGGCTGCAATCTGGCACACTCTAAATATACATGTGCCAGGGTTTCCCTCACATTACAAAAAGGGCAAGTATCCGGGATGGGGGTAAACCGTGTCAAAAACACGCCCGTGCTCACAGCTCCGTGAAGGAGCCACCAACTGATGTCCCCGACGGGCCTCGGGACCAAGGTGGAGTACAGGCTGGCCCACCGAGGTTGCTCACCCTCCAAAGGTGGCAGGAGGTCCCGCCACTTTGTATCGGGGCGGGACACCAGGGTGTGGGCATGAAGGGTGTGAAGCGTGAGTGTGTATAAATATTTCTGTGGTGCAATTTGAAAACTGACCGGCTGCAGTTCATGCAGCCGGCTTGCAGTGAAAGGGTGAGGGGTCTGTCGGGATTGGCAGGGTAGGGGCCCAATGGAAAGGTCCGGCGGGCCTGGGGTAGAGGATGGGCGGGGTGCGCCCTCGCGCAAGGCTCGGTTGACATAAGCCCGAGCAGCGGGGGTCAAGGTGGCCTTCATCTCCTGAAGTACGCGCCGGGGGGTACGAGGGCTGGAGAGCCCCATGCGCCGAGCGAGCGTCAGGGGATCCAGCCAGTCTCTCCGGTCGTAGTCCAGGAGGTCTCCGACTCTCATGACTTCCGCTAGGACCAACCTCTGGCGCACCGAGCGGGACTCCGCCACCTGCACACGGAGTTGGGGATTGTGTAGCAGGGGCTCCATGAGGAGATCTGCTCCCACGGTGGCCGCCACGGACCTGGTCGTTTGAAACAGTTTCCAGGTCCGGAGGAGGTCCTGGTAGAAGACCGGCAGCCCGGAGAGGTCTCGCAGAAAACCTCTCGGACAAAGATAAAACAGCTGCCGGTCGTATCGGAGCCCTTGGAAGCGGCGCAGGAAGGCGTGCACCAATATGCTCCACGTCGAACTACCTGCACTGTAAAGGAGCCTCTGCAGGGCCTGGAGGCGGAAAACGCGGACCTGAGTGTACAGACACTTCAGGCCCTGCCCTCCTTCCTTCAGGGATAAATGAAGAACTCCAACAGGGGCCCAGTGCATTCCTGACCAAGAGAACTCTAGAATCAATCTCCGGAGGTGGGTCAGGAAACCCGGGGCCGGGGCCAGGCTGTTGAGCCGGTACCAGAGCGTGGACAGGACTAGTTGGTTAAGCACCAGTGCTCTCCCTCGGAGGGAGAGACATCGGAGTAGCCTCGTCCATTTCCGGATCTGCTCTATCACCCCGCCCTCTAAATTTTGTCAGTTCTTCGGCGGGGAAGGGTGCGTGGCGGAAAGGTAAACACCGAGATAGAGGAGTGGACCCGCGCTCCACCGGATGGTCTGAAGCGCGGGTGGGAGGGAGCTTACCTGCTGCCAGTCTCCCACCGCCAAGCCAGAGCTCTTGACTCAGTTGACTCGGGCGGAGGAGGCTGCCGAATAGATGGCCTGGCATGCCTCCACTCGTGCCAAGTCGCCCGGGTCCTGGACCATGAGGAGTACGTCGTCGGCGTACACCGACAGGACCAGCTGCAGCTCCGGCTCCCGCAGCACCAACCCTGTCAACCTCCTGTGGAGGAGACAGAGGAAAGGCTCGATCGCCAGAGCGTACAGCTGGCCCGAGAGGGGGCACCCCTGCCGTACTCCTCGCCCGAAGCTGACCGGTTCGGTCAGGGTCCAGTTGAGCCTAACCAAACACTCCGCGGAGGCATACAGCACCCGGAGAAAACTCACAAACTGAGGTCCGAATCCAAACGCCTGCAGAGTGCTCAGGAGGTACCCATGATCTACTCTATCGAACGCCTTCTCCTGATCAAGAGATAGGAGGGCGAACGACAGACCATCTCTCCGCCCGAGTTCCAAAAGGTCTTGGACTAGAAATAGGTTGTCAAAAGTGCTGCGACCCGGGACAGTATAGGTCTGGTCTGGGTGGATCACGTCCGCCATCACAGACCCTAGCCGTAGCGAGATTGCTTTCGCTACGATTTTGTAATCCATGCTAAGGAGTGAGACGAGACGCCAGTTTCGTAAATCGCGGAGGTCCCCCTTCTTTGGCAACAAGGCGAGCACCACTCGCCTGCACGACAGAGGGAGGACCCCGCCCTGCAAGGACTCAGCCCAGACAGTGACTAGGTCTGGGCCGAGGATGTCCCAGAACGCGCGGTAAAACTCCACGGTCAGCCCGTCCATGCCCGGAGATTTATTGGTGGGCATGCGACGGAGGGCTTCCGAGAACTCGGCCAGGGTGAGAGGCAGCTCTAGCCGGTCTCGGTCGCCCACGCTGACTGTGGGGAGTTCCTCCCAGAGCACCCCGCAAGCGCCAGGATCGGTCGGATTCGGGGAGAAAAGGCTTGTGTAGAAGTCACGGGCCCTCCCACATATCTCCTCCGGATCCGTGAGGGGGGTGCTGTCTTCCGCTAGAAGGCAGGTGAAGTGTTTCTTGGCCCCCCTCGTTTTCTCCAGGGCATAGAAGAAGCGGGAGCCGCGGTCCATCTCCCGAAGGAGGCGGATGAGGGACCGGACGAAGGCACCTCGGGCCCGGTGGTCCTCGAGGGCCCGAAGCTCCTCCCGCTTCTCCCAGCACGCTCCGCAGAGGGACGGGTCCTCGGGGTCGGCGGCCAGGCGCCTCTCCATCTCTAAGACCTCCCGTTCCAACTGCTCTATCGCCGCATTTCTCCATCGGCTGGTGCCCCGAGTGTAGTCACGGCAGAAGAGCTTGGCGCGTACCTTCCCTAGATCCCACCATCGCCACACCGAGGGAAAGGCACGCCACTGCTCTCGCCAGGCCAGCCAAAACTCCCGGAAGGACGTCACGAAGCTCTCGTCCTCCAACAGGCTGTTGTTAAAGTGCCAATAGGCCGGCCCCAGTCTCTCTGCATGGAGGGAGACCGTTACGGTGACTAAATGATGGTCGGAGAATGGGGCCGGCCGAATGGTGGAGGAGTGGGCCTGTGAAAGATGGAAGCGGGATAAGTAAATACGGTCCAACCGAGAGTGGTGCGACCGATGGGCCTCTACCCGGACAAAAGTGAACGTGGAAGTGTCATCTGGGTGATGGTCACGCCAGACGTCCACTAGGGAGTGATGTTCAACTATTCCTCGGAGAAGGTTCGCGGCGGCTGGGCTCGGCTCGGCCCCTGAGCGGTCCTGTTCCTCGAGGGTGGTGTTAAAGTCCCCTCCCAGGACCAGGCACTCGTGCGAATCTAGGGTGCCGAGAAAGTCGGACACCCGCTGATAGAATTGTGGCCGCTTTGGGCTCGTTTGCGGGGCATAGATATTAACAAGATTGACCACGAGCCCCTCCATACGGACTCGAAGGTGCAGCAGGTGGCCCGGCACGGCCTCAGTGACCCCTAGCACCTCGGGCCGTAGGGTGGGGGAGAACAGGGTCGCCACTCCAGCTTGCCAAGTCGTGAAGTGGCTAAAGTAGACCCCATCCCCCCACTCCAGCTGCCACCTGTCCTCGACGGTCGGGTCCGTATGGGTCTCCTGCAGGAAAACTACAGAGTACCCCCCCTCCCCGAAGGTAAGAGAGCACCTGGGACCTGCGGAGAGCCATCCTACAGACCCTGGTGTTCAAGGTTGCAATAATGAGAGGCGTCATGCGGAGGGCTGGGGGGGTGGGGGTTTCTCTTTGGTGGGGGTGTTCGTGGCCCCCGGCGGGTTGCGCAGCAACCCGTGTCCCATCCCGTGGATGAGTAGATCTTTCCGGAAGCCACGAGCCCGCTCGTAGGCCGCAGCACCACGCTTTCCTTGCCCTCTGCCCTCCTTTATAAGGGCCCTTGTGGCCTGAAAAATTTGATCAAAGTTCCCCCATAGCTGAAGAGCCAGCTGTACCCTTTTGCGGGTGCCACGGGTGTGTTCTAGGAACTTCCGTAGTGCATGCCGCAGCTCATGGGGGGGTGGGGTTACGATTTCCGGGGTATTCCCTGGTGGGGCTCTTAATACAGCCTCGTGGTCCGCTAAGGCGGGTAGGCAGGGTTCGGACCACCGACGGGGCGTCTGACAGGCTGGGGTTATTAAATCCATTTCGCTCCTTGGGGTGGAAGGGGATGGCGGGGGAAAAATTGCAACTCCTAATGGGTCGCAACTAGAAAGTGCAAAGACTGCTCCCTGGGGGGAATATGCAAAAGGCGAGAAAAAAACAACCCCAGGGGCGGCAATAGCATTGCAGGAAGAGGTAAACTGGGCGGGACAGGGGTGGGGGCAGGGACAGAGGTTAGGCTCTGGGGTTCAGGAGGCAAGCAGCTAAAGGAAGGTGCCTCCTGAGCAGAGTCAAGGGTTAAGGGGTAAGGGAGGGGGCTCCCAGTAATGCTAGGTGCTGGCTCCGTGGTGGTCTTGGAGGCCATGGCATCAGGTGGTGGACCACCTTCTGCAGGGTGCTCGCCCGGGAAGGCAATTAGGGGGAGGGAGCATGGGGAAAGGGGGGCTGGGGTGAGGTTGCCCAGCTCGAGGCCAGCCGGCAGTAGATCATCCTCTCCCTGGGTGACCGGGGTCAAATCTAGGGCCTCAATCTCCGCATACACGGAGGAGAGGCCAACTCCTGCCACCCCGGGGGCTTCTCCTCTAGGGCCCGCCTCAACGGTCGCCTCGGGGTTCGCGGGGGGGTCGGGTGGTATCCGGGCAGAAGGGGCGTCCTCAGGGGTCTCGGAGGGGAGGGTCTCCCGTGGAGGGGGGATTCTGCCCTCCAATGCCAGTCTGTCTTCCCCTCCCGACACCAGCGGATGGATCTCACTCGTGGCCGTAGCGGAGGGCTCAATATCAGTGCCTCCCTTCCTGGTCTTCTGGGGGGCTTCCGCGTCGGATGGATGCAGCGGAGCTCAAGCCTTCCGCTTGCCTCACTTCCCCTGGACTAGGGTCCAGCCCTCCATAGCGTCGTCTGGGGGTTGGTTAGCAGGGGTCGTGTCGGGGGGCGGAGGCGATGGTTCAGGGGTTCGGGGGGGTAGCGGTGAGGCAGCATGAGGGGCGGGGGGTTCTCCTTGGGGCGAGCCCTCTCCTATACCCGGTAATATCTTTGCCACACCTTCCTCCATAGGCTCTGCGAAGTGGTAATAGCAAGGGTGGGACTCCCTTGCTCGCCCGGGCGTTGTAGGGAAGGAGTCTCCTGGGCCCGGACGGGAACAGCGATGGATTGAGTAGGAGGAGGGTTGGTTTCAGGTGCCGGGCAGCCAGGGGCGTCAGCAACGACGGGGCCGATGTCCTGCCGGGTCTCGGGGGTCTCGGGGGTCTCGGGTGCCCCTCCCCCCTCCGGGCCAAAGGGCAGTCTCTGCGGACATGCCCCGCTGAGCGGCAGAGGTAGCACTGGGCCTCTCCGGTGGAGTAAAAGACCCAATAGCGGGCTCCCTGTTAGGGGACTAGGAAGGACCCCTCGAGCGCCTCTCCATCACGCGCCCCTGCCGGCGGTAGAAGCTGCACTTGCCGGCAGAAAGAAAGGACGTGACGGAGGGTAGGGTCCTTGCAGCCCAAAGGGAGAGGGCTGATGACAGAGGCAAGTTTCCCCAGAGCGGAGAGAGCGGGTAACAGGGCAGCATTGGGTAAAAAGGGAGGAACGGAGGTGAGGACGAGGCGAACGCCCAGGTCTTCTAGCGGCTCTAGGGGGACGAACACCCCCCCCACCGCCAGGCCCCTCTCCACCGCCTCCTGGGCGGCAGCCTCCGAAGCTAAGAAAAAAACGACCTTCCCATACATCTTGGAGGCCTCCACAATAGCCGTGGGTCCTACCACCTTCGCCAACGCCTGCACGTATGTCTCCACGTGGGGCGAGGCGGGCACCAGGAGGCAACGGACACCGTGCCTCCTGGTCAAGGTGGGGAAAGGGCCCCGGCTGCTGGTGATGGTAGCAGAGGCAGTGGGTGGGCGAGATGACGAGGCAGCAGGCAGGGGGAGCCTGCCACCGCCCGGGCATACGTCCTGGGGGCTGGGGGAGGGACATTCGCAGAGCTGGTGGAGGGAACAGCGGGGAGGGGCACCACGGTCGATGACGAGGCCACAGCTGTGGGGGCAGCCCCTGCCATGGAGGGCCTAGATGTTTTAGCGGGGCCCTTTCCTTTCTTCCCACCCTGGCCTTTCTGGCCAGCTCGGGGGGGGTTCCTAGAATCTGGGGGGGCGGTGGGCGCAGCAGCGGCAGTAATCGCCCCGGTGCCTCCTGCTGCCGGTGCCCCAGCGGGGGCGGTGGCAAGTATTTTAACGATAGTGGTGGTGGGGGGACCTTGGGGGTTGGGCGGGGGGGTGGGGGAGGGACAGCTGATATTATTAGAGGGGCCTCGCCCCTCTCATTCCCCACCATTGTGAGCAGGGAGAGATGGGGAGACACCGGAAGGAGGAGGGGGGAGGGGGAAGCAGATTAACCGCTCCTCCCTGCTGGGCTGCAAGCAGGGCGGGGGGGGGATGCCAAATGGGTTGGACTGGGGGGGGGGAAAGCAAAAATCGGGGTCCGGTAATAGGGGCAAGCTGTGGGATAAGCAGTCCGGGGGGGGGGGTGTAGACCCACGCACGTTTGTCCAAAGAGTCTCGTTTGGTCAGCTGTTATGTCCGGTCCGAAAGGCAAAGTTCAAAGCAAACAGCTGGATCCGAAGACAGATGGCACCACAGCAACTGGTCCTGCACCTAAACAAACCACACTGAACAGCAAAGAACACCACCCCACTAACCTTCTGCAGAATGGCCACAAATTATATCTAGCAATCAATCAACAAAACAAATGGTATCAGTAGAACAATGTGAGAGAGCTCTGAAAACCCCAGTCAATGAAAACCTTATGAATCTGTTTTTAAAGAAACACTACGGCCATACATCAAACAATACTAACATCCCCACAAAAGACTCAGCAGAGCAGGAGAGCAACCTCTTCCCACAGCCAGCCGGAAAGGATGGACTGTGAAAGAGAAAGAAAAGGGAAGGGAAATGGTGTGATACAGGCTGCCCTAACCTAGAAGGAAAGCCAGGGAGCTCTTCAGGTTACAGCACGGAGACCCCACCTGCGCTAATCTAGATCCAGCTACCAGGACACACTGTGATCCATGCTCCAGCAGAGAAAACCCAGGGCACAGGAAGGAAACGTTAGCGCAAACTGAAGATGTCATAGATGCCAGTTCCTTCTGGGAAGAATTTAAACCAAACAAACAGAAACAAAGCCCAATAATCCAGAATGGCAAAACTGGACAGGACACGACCAGACCTAGAGAAAAGAATCCAACTCAGGATCCTAACCCAAGAACAAAACAGCATAATTAGAAAAACAATGACATTTCTAACCACCATTTAAAACTACCAGCCCCCGGGTACCCACATAGCGATGAAGGAACGAAAGGAAGACTCTCAGAAATGCCAACCCAGGAAATCGTGTGCCCCAGATAATATAGCAAATGAGATGCTAAAACACAGCACTGAACATCTCCAGGATGCCCTTTTCAAACTGTTTCACCTACCCCTCCCATCTGGACACTTCCCTGAGACACGGTCAGATGTGTACCCATACAAAAGTGGAGGTGCCATCCAAAGAACTAGACAGGCATTGGTGTTAGCAGCAGCAGCAGGAAACGCTTCTGAAGCAGCCAGCATAATCCATTAAAGTTGAATTGGATTCCTCCCTGAGAAATGAACCACCAAGCACATCTCTAGCCTAGAGATGCTCATTTACAAACAGGGGGAAGGTATTTGCCTGCTTCACAGATTATAAAAAAAGCTTTTGACTCATTCTGGCAGCCAGGACTGACCCTTAAATTGCTATCCGATGGAGCGGGCAAAAAAATCTCATGACAGCACTGAAACAAACAACATGCAAATAGGCCTTCAGGCTAGAAAGGAGCAGAGAACAGGGATATAACCTCAGCCTGACCTTCCTCAGCACAGACATCAGTGACCTAGCAGCCCTGCTGGAACAAGTCCCAGACCCAGGACTCCCACAGAAGGCAGGTGACCTGGTCTAAGTGTCACCTAAGCACCACAGTCTCCAGAGAAACACGTGCCCACTGGAAATCTCCTGCACTAAATGGGCCCTATAGGGGTATGTCTGCACTCCAACCCCCTACGTGGCAGCAAGTCTCAGAACCGTGGTCCACTGACTGGGTTCATGGGGCTTGCACCATGGGGCTAAAAATTGCCATGGACACTTTCCCTGCCCAGCGAGGGGATAAGTCCCAGAGCCCAGGCTCCAGCCCGAGCGGGAATGTCTACACGGCTATTTTTAGCCCTATAGCATAAGTCGCCCATGCCCCAGGCTCTGAGATTCAGTGCTGAGGGGGTTGTTTTGCAGTGTATATGTATCCTCAGTCACGCAGGAAAAACAAACCTCAGGATATCCCAGAAAAAGCCTCAAACCAGTCTACAGCTTTATTAAAGTGACAGAGATTGAACCCACGCAAAACCATATACAGGGAACTTCAGATGGCTATGAATCCATCATAGGGAAAACTTCTGAAGGCCCCATGCCCCCCAAATCCTTTCTTCTGTGGCTCTGCACACAAACCCTGTCTGTGCCCAGGAGCTCCCACAACAATGCAGAGCGCGTGCACATACACATGCCCACTGCCACATGTGCTCCACTCCAAAGAGCCAGGGCACTCACTTGGAAGTCCTGCCTTTCCAGATTTGGAGCAGGGATTTGAATGTGAGTCTCCTACATCCACAGTGAGTGTCTTCACCACTGGGCGATACCGTCAGTTCTTCTGGGCCACTAAAGTCAGTTATTTATACAAAGCGATGGAGAGAGTGCTTGTTTTCCAGGGAGTGCTAGCATGCACGTGCCCACCAAGATGCCCGAAGGTATTACAAGAGTATGTCTAGATACATGTGAATAGTAGTAGACAGTGTACCAGTAGGTGACACTCAAGAATACGCAGCCCAGTTCCTAGGTTTCATAGAACCCCCAGTTGTTATTGTTGGGTTCATGTGGGTAGTTCTTTACATTAGCGCTGAGCAGTGGGCACACACAGGCATGTGCATACATGGTACATACACGCTTGGAGTAAGGGACTTTTGTCCTTAGGGCTCACAGGCTAAGGCTGAGCCCTAGCCCTTGGCTCTTTTCTCTTTGGGGCTCCCTGCAACGTCTCTTGTGATCAAGCTGCACCTCAGCTATTGTCAGGATGACAATCAACAACGCTGGTACTGGGGTCTGCGCTGATGCAGCTGGGCCTGTGTCTCCTCCACGCTGGGAGCTGGTCCCAGGGGAGATGTTCCCAAAATTACGAAGTTGCCCCGTAAGGCCCTGCAGCCTGTGTTGGGCTGGTCAGACTGGCCCATCCCTGGATCACCCCACATGCCCTGGAGGCAGGTGACCACTGGCATTTCAGAAACATAGAGGGGGCCATGTGGAGCCAGGGCAAAGCCCCACCTCAGGAACTTATTCCTGGCTAGACTCATACCCCTGGCTGGCTCTGACCTCCCTCTGCTCAGAGCTGGAAAGCAGCCTCACCCCACGGGATATAGCTAAGGGGCTTCAGGCCCTGCTACTGGGCTGGTTCTGTGCCCACCAGCTGTTCCTGTGTGTACAGATGCTGGGCTGTGTGACAAGTTGCCCCCAGGGTGACATTTGGAACTGGGGTACCACTGAGCCCGCCTGATCCACCAACCTGGCCTCTCTTTACATTGTACTGCTGAGGCAAGCCTGCCAAGCCCTTTCCCAGGCTTCAGACTGTACTTTACCAGCACACATACAGATAGGGACACACCCAGCTGCAGCTACACACCCAGATGCTGAAATCAGCTCTGCATGGGAAGGCTCAGCTAAGGAACTGTCCAGTTACTCATGTGCACACCCCCGTCTGAAGTGTAAACCCATAATTATACCGTCTTTCACTGCACAGAGAACTATACAGTGTAAGCTCATGAAATTCGCTCCCTCCCTCAATGTGGAGAGGTATATATACAGCTTTCTGCCCCAAGTTATGATTTCCACACACTGGTTTTAGACAAAACAAGTTTATTAACTACAAAAGATATATTTTAAGTGACTATAAGGGATAGCAAACAGATCAAAGCAGATTACCTAGCAAATAAACCAAAACACAATTTAAGCTTAATATACTAAAGAAATTGGTTATAAGTAGCATATTCTCACCCTAAATGTTGTTTTAGGCAGTTTGCAGAGATTCTTGAGGTCAAGCTGCACTTGCTTGTAGCTTAAAACTCCAGTTATTCCTTTCACAGGCTAGAAAACTCTCTAGCCTGGGTTCAGCCCTTCTCTCCGAGTTCAATCCTTGTTTCTTAAGTGTTTACAGCAGTCACCTTGGGAGGAGAGTCAGAGAAGAACCACAATGATGTCACTCCCCTGCCTTAAGTAGCTTTTATATATGGCAGGAACCCTTTGTCTCCAACTTTTTAGTTCCCACCCCTTTCAGTGGAAAAACACTTGTATTCCATGATGGAGTCCAGTATCAGGTGACTTGGGCACATGTCTCTGTAGGGACACAGCAGCCATGACTTGGAGGCTGCTTGTAGCATCCCCAGGAAGGCTCCCTGATGGGGAATTAGCTCTTCTAAGACAGGGGTTCTCAAACTGGGGGTCAGGACCCCTCAGGGGGTTGTGAGGTTATTAGATGGGGGGTCGCTATTACATGCAAGTTGTTAGCCTCCACCCTAAACCCCGCTTTGCCTGCAGTATTTACAATGGTGTTAAATATATTTAAAAGTGTTTTTAATTTATAAGTGTGGGGAGGGGTTGCACTCAGAGGCTTGCTATGTGAAAGCGTCACCAGTACAAAAGTTTGAGAACCACTGTTCTAAGACCTATTGTTCTCCCTAATGGCCCTTCCCAGCCAGCCATCTAGACTGACTGCATTCTGTCTAGTGGGTGTTCCCCAGGTGTAAACACCTTTGTAACAGATGCATATATAATATTCCTACCTTCAGATACAAAAATGACACATGCATACAAATAGGATAATCATATTCAGTAAATCATAACCTTCTCAATGATATTTGACATGACCTATTTTGTGTAAAATCCATCATAGTTATGCCATAATCATATCATACCAATATCTATATGAAGAATATGGAGTGTAGTGTCACAGGCTGCTCCTAGGTTGGGACAGGGGGAACAACTTACCACCCAGCCCCTCACACGTCTCTACATTCTGCCCTGCCAGCTCACATCATCCATGCTGCCATCTCCATCGTCCCTGTCAATCCACTCTCCTGAAGCTCCATGTGCCCCACCTCTCACACTCTGGCTTTCCAGCTCCTGTCTAACACCACTGCTTCCCCTCCCCTGTAGCCTTTGCTGGCACTGGGGCCTCGGGGTAGGGTGTCACTCCCCTGGCTTGGTGCTGCTTGAGTCCCCAGACAGATACTTCACTGGGCTCCTGCTCTCGCTCACCAAGTGTCCTCCCCTCCCTGTGGCTGAGCACAAGGGGCCCTCCCCTCTTGGTTGAGAACTGGTGAATCTGCTGCTCAGCTGGGTCTCTGGGCAGGTGGCCAGGACAGACCTAAGAGGGAATCAGCTGTTTCATTGCACCCACAGCTCCGCAGCTGGCTCATTGCTGGTCACAGGGCTCGTCCACACAGCGTTTGAAAACCTGCAGCAGCGAGTCTCAGAGCGCAGAGCTTGGACTCTCGCACAATGGCCGTAAAACCAGCAGTGTAGCTGCTGTAGCTCCGGCTGGAGCCCTACCCCCTTCCCGGGCTTCAGAGCCTGAGCTCCAGCCTGAGCCCCATCGTCTACACAACTGCTTTTGGAGCTGTGGCGCTACCCCTGCAAGCCCCAGTCCGCAGACCTGGGCTCTGAGACTTGCTGCCACGGGATTTAAAATGCCATGCAGATGTACCCAGAGAGGCCCAGGGCTGGGCCAGGCTCTCACATAGCCCTAACCGGGCTCACCACTTTCTTAGCCACCCAAGTGATAGAAGAATGCCCGAGGTGGCAGCACTGTAGCAGCTCCAGGCCTGTGTCCCTGCGGGGTGGAGCTGACTAGGCCTACTTGCCCTGAGCACCCAGCCATGGCAGCATCAATGCAGCTCATTTCACTGCTTGCCAACATGCTCAGACACCATGAAACCTGGGACCGTAGACAAGCCCTAGTAGAAGGCAGAGAAGAGTGTGTGCAGGGAAAGCTGCCTGCATGCCTAGTGTGGCAGGGAGACTCGTCTGTGTCCAAAGCAGAGGAGACGTCAGGCGGATAATTAGATCCACAGCTGTGCTCCTTCAGAATCCCATTAGCAGAGCTGTAGCCAAGCGCGCCTTTTGCTTTGCTGTGAATGCTGATGTCACTAGCCTGGGAACGGGGCGGGGGGAGCTGCAAGGCACCAGAAACAGGGCATTGTGTATTTTCCGGGGAGGGGGATTGGCATTATGCATCATTACTTGCCTGCATTTCTCAGCAGCCTGGGAGTCTCATTCCTTTCCTTCCATCCTGCATGTGGGGAACTATCCCAGGCGAAGCAGGAAGCAGCTGTGGGATGGATTACCTGGTCTGATTCAGTGCTCTGATAAAAGTCAGACTCCCCTCCTACCCCCAAGGAAAAGGAAGGATGTAGTACAATAGCCAGGGGCCAAAGGAAAAGCTCTCACAGGAACATACCCCTCCCTCCTTCCTATTCCCTGCTTTACATCTTGGGAGAGCCTTGGAGCCGCTCCCTCCCCTGGCTGAGGACTGCGCAGGACAGAGAGGGGATGTATCATGTGGGATCACAATCAGAGAATGATGTTATTCACTTTTCTGCATCCGAGACACCTGCAGGAGCCAAACACCCAAATAACAGGTGAGCAACTAGCATCAAGATTCAGAGTGGTAGCCGTGTTAGTCTGTATCAGCAAAAAGAATGAGGAGTACTTGTGGCACCTTAGAGACTAACAAATTTATTTGAGCATGAGCTTTTGTGGGCTAAAACCCACTTCATCGGATGCATGCAGTGGAAAATACAGTAGGAAGATATATATGTACACACAGAGAACATGAAAATATGGGTGTTGCCATACACACTATAATGAAACAGATTGATAGAGCCAGAAGAGTTCCCAGAAGTCACCTACTACAGGACAGGCCTAACAAAGAAAATAACAGAACGCCACTAGCTGTCACCTTCAGCCCCCAACTAAAACCCCTCCAACGCATTATCAAGGATCTACAACCTATCCTGAAGGATGACCCAACACTCTCACAAATCTTGGGAGACAGGCCAGTCCTTGCCTACAGACAGCCCCCCAACCTGAAGCGAATACTCACCAGCAATCACATACCACACAACAAAACCACTAACCCAGGAACCTATCCTTGCAACAAAGCCCATTGCCAACTGTGTCCACATATCTATTCAGGGGATACCATCACAGGGCCTAATAACATGAGCTACACTATCAGAGGCTCGTTCACCTGCACATCTACCAATGTGATATATGCCATCATGTGCCAGCAATGCCCCTCTGCCATGTACATTGGTCAAACTGGACAGTCTCTACGTAAAAGAATAAATGGACACAAATCAGATGTCAAGAATTATAACATTCATAAAGCAGTCGGAGAACACTTCAATCTCTCTGGTCACGCGATTACAGACATGAAAGTTGCGATATTACAACAAAAAAACTTCAAAACCAGACTCCAGCGAGAGACTGTTGAATTGGAATTCATTTGCAAATTGGATACAATTAACTTAGGCTTGAATAGAGACTGGGAGTGGCTAAGTCATTATGCAAGGTAACCTGTTTCCCCTTGTTTTTTCCTACCCCTCCCCCACCCGCCGTTCCTCAGACGTTCTTGTTAAACCCTGGATTTGTGCTGGAAATGGCCCACCTTGATTATCATACACATTGTAAGGAGAGTGATCACTTTAAATAAGCTATTACCAACAGGAGAGTGGGTTTGTGTGTGTGGAAAGGGCGGGGGAGGGGAGAAAACCTGGATTTGTGCTGGAAATGGCCCACCTTGATTATCATACACATTGTAAGGAGAGTGATCACTTTAGATAAGCTATTACCAGCAGGAGAGTGGGGTGGGGGGGGAGAAAACCTTTTGTAGTGGTAAACACCCATTTTTACATGGTTTGTATGTATAAGAAGATCTTCTGTATTTTCCACAGTATGCATCCGATGAAGTGAGCTGTAGCTCACGAAAGCTTATGCTCAAATAAATTGGTTAGTCTCTAAGGTGCCACAAGTACTCCTTTTCTTTTTGCAAATACAGACTAACATGGCTGTTACTCTGAAAACTATAATGAGAGTGATCAATTAAGGTGAGCTATTATCAAGATGCAATGTATCATCTAAAGCAGCTGCTCTTCTGGGGCAGGGCAGCCAGCACATTCCCCATCAACAAATACAAAGCAAATGATGAGCCCAGGAATCACACCCTGAGGAGCCTTACCTGAGTGCCAAGAAACTAACGACAGGCAAAGTAAGAATGCCCTGGCTCATTACACCCTGGGATCGGTGTGCATCATGCCCTGGAACCCGCCCAGGCCCTGGGAGAATGTTGCTGCTGCAACAGATAGAGAGGAACTGGTGGGCATCATCGATCAGGAGTCCAAGCAGGCTTTGATGAAGTCCCTCCTGAGAAACTGTAGAGCAACTGTAACTGTAGCAGGAGGGCAAAATGCCAGAGCACAATTGTTTAAACAACAGAAATCCCACCATCCTTGCTGCTCTGAAAGCTAGACAGCTAGGGCTCAGCACTGGTACCATAACGGTGCAAGTTTTAAAGGAGAAGGAAGACATGAAGATGGTCTGCAGCCAAAGTGCCTCAGGCTGAGCTCCTGTTTGGGCCTCCCAGGCTGAATGAGGAAGGCTCAACCAGGACGCCCCGTGGTGACCCTGTGTGGTGTCGGGGCACTGTGCTATGGATCCTCAAGAGGAGAGTGAGGTGGTGTTGACAATAGCACCCTCAGGGTGCTGTTTTGCTGGAGGTGCTGTCTTCCAGCTGAAACACACACCCGGAGGTCCCAGCTGCTTTTGGCTCATTAATGATCCCAGAGCATTCCCGGTCTGTTCGGGATCCTGGCTTTGGGTTACACAGGGTGTGTGGCTCACGTCTGTTTCCACGATTCACCTTCCAGAGAGATTCCTGGTTCTTCCTGACAACTTGCCCCATGCAGGGTGTGATCTAGGCACTGTTGTCACTGGCTAGCAGGGCAAGCGCCTCCCCTGCTATAGGCATGGATTCTTCAGGAAAGAGGCAGTGGGACGTGGAAAACAGACGCTGCTTCAAGACAAACTGGAGGCTTGTGCCAGGGGCTTGGCCTGGTCTGAGGCAAGAGAATGAACTGATAGATTATGCTACATTGTCCCATGCTGACACCCCTCACCTCTCACTTGCTCCTCCTCTCTCAGTCTTACCCTTTGCTTCTCGTGTCCTCCTCCCCCACTATTCTGACCCACCATTAGTGCCTGCGCAGGTTGCAGAAGACCAGTGCCCCAAGAGTTAGTATCTCTGATGGTCTCTTGATATGTGCTCCCCTCCTATGGGAAGTACTGTGGGAACTGACAGCAGGAACCTGAGGCCAAGCCTCAGCTTGCTTCTCAAGACCTGGCTTTCCTGGGGTCTTGGTCGGATGGCTAGGGGAAAGCATTGGCATCCACTACAAAAATCCAGGGAAATATTTGCTAAAATTTGTCCATTTCCTCCTCCTGGCCAGACTGCCATCCCCCTGGAATTCACTGCCACAACATCCTGCTTGGAACCTGAGCAGAGTGCGAACTTCAGCACCAAGCGCTGAGTGACCACAGCAACCCAATCTTACCTCCACACCAGAAACGTGCTTGGGCACTCAGTCAGCCTAGGAATGTCCCATACCATGTGTATTCTGGCCACTTACAACCAAACAACACAGCTGGGATTTGTGATCTGGAGAATCAAATCACTGCAGCCAGTTGTCTATGAACCATCCAGGGACTGGAGGAGCCAACTAGGGGGAGAGCTTTTCTTGACCTGCTGCTCACAAACCGGGAAGAATTAGTAGGGGAAGCAAAAGTGGATGGGAATCCGGGAGGCAGTGACCATGAGTTGGTCGAGTTCAGGATCCTGACGCAGGGAAGAAAGGTTCGCACCAGGATACGGACCCTGGACTTCAGGAAAGCAGACTTTGACTCCCTCAGAGAACTGATGGGTAGGATCCCCTGGGGGAATAACATGGGGGGGAAAGGAGTCCAGGAGAGCTGGCTCTATTTCAAAGAATCCCTATTGAGGTTACAGGGACAAACCATCCCGATGTGTCGAAAGAATAGTAAATATGGCAGGCGACCAGCTTGGCTTAACAGTGAAATCCTTGCGGATCTTAAACATAAAAAAGAAGCTTACAAGAAGTGGAAGATTGGACAAATGACCAGGGGAGAGTATAAAAATGTTGCTCGGGCATGTAGGAATGAAATCAGGAGGGCCAAATTGCACCTGGAGCTGCAGCTAGCAAGAGATGTTAAGAGTAACAAGAAGGGTTTCTTCAGGTATGTTGGCAACAAGAAGAAGGCCAAGGAAAGCGTGGGCCCCTTACTGAATGAGGGAGGCAACCTAGTGACAGAGGATGTGGAAAAAGCTAATGTACTCAATGCTTTTTTTGCCTCTGTCTTCACGAACAAGGTCAGCTCCCAGACTGCTGCGCTGGGCAACACAGCATCGGGAGTAGGTGGCCAGCCCTCTGTGGAGAAAGAAGTGGTTAGGGACTATTTAGAAAAGCTGGACGTGCACACGTCCATGGGGCCAGATGCATTGCATCCGAGTGCTAAAGGAGTTGGCGGCTGTGATTGCAGAGCCATTGGCCATTATCTTTGAAAACTCATGGCGATCGGGGGAAGTCCCGGATGACTGGAAAAAGGCTAATGTAGTGCCCATCTTTAAAAAAGGGAAGAAGGAGGATCCTGGGAACTACAGGCCAGTCAGCCTCACCTCGGTCCCCTGAAAAATCATGGAGCAGGTCCTCAAGGAATCAATCCTGAAGCACTTACACGAGAGGAAAGTGATCAGAAACAGTCAGCATGGATTCACCAAGGGAAGGTCATGCCTGACTAATCTAATCGCCTTCTATGATGAGATTACTGGTTCTGTGGATGAAGGGAAAGCAGTGGATGTATTGTTTCTTGACTTTAGCAAAGCTTTTGACACGGTCTCCCACAGTATTCTTGTCAGCAAGTTAAAGAAGTATGGGCTGGATGAATGGACTATAAGGTGGGTAGAAAGTTGGCTAGATTGTCGGGCTCAACGGGTAGTGATCAATGGCTCCATGTCTAATTGGCAGCTGGTGTCAAGTGGAGTGCCCCAGGGGTCGGTCCTGGGGCCAGTTTTGTTCAATATCTTCATAAATGATCTGGAGGATGGTGTGGATTGCACTCTCAGCAAATTTGCGGATGATACTAAACTGGGAGGAGTGGTAGATATGGTGGCAGGTAGGGATAGGATACAGAGGGACCTAGACAAATTGGAGGATTGGGCCAAAAGAAATCTGATGAGGTTCAACAAGGATAAGTGCAGGGTTCTGCACTTAGGACAGAAGAATCCAATGCACTGCTACAGACTAGGGATCAAATGGGTAGGCAGCAGTTCTGCAGAAAAGGACCTGGGGTGACAGTGGATGAGAAGCTGGATATGAGTCAACAGTGTGCCCTTGTTGCCAAGAAGGCCAATGGCATTTTGGGATGTATAAGTAGGGGCATAGCCAGCAGATCGAGGGACGTGATCGTTCCCCTCTATTTGACATTGGTGAGGCCTCATCTGGAGTACTGTGTCCAGTTTTGGGCTCCACACTGTAAGAAGGATGTGGAAAAATTGGAGAGAGTCCAGCAAAGGGCAACAAAAATGATTAGGGGTCTGGAACACATGACTTATGAGGAGAGGCTGAGGAAACTGGGATTGTTTAGTCTGCAGAAGAGAAGAATGAGGGGGGATTTGATAGCTGCTTTCAACTACCTGAGAGGTGGTTCCAAAGAGGATGGTTCTAGACTATTCTCAGTGGTAGAAGATGACAGGACAAGGAGTAATGGTCTCAAGTTGCAGTGGGGGAGGTTTAGGTTGGATATTAGGAAAAACTTTTTCACTAGGAGAGTGGTGAAACACTGGAATGTGTTACCTAGGGAGGTGGTAGAATCTCCTTCCTTAGAAGTTTTTAAGGTCAGGCTTGACAAAGCCCTGGCTGGGATGATTTAATTGGGGATTGGTCCTGCTTTGAGCAGGGGCTTGGACTAGATGACCTCCTGAGGTCCCTTCCAACCCTGATATTCTATGATTCTATGACTGGAGGGTGGGATATCTCAGTGGTTTGAGCAATGGCCTGCTAAACCCAGGGTCATTTAGGGATCTGGGGCAAAAATTGGGGATTGGTCCTGCTTTGAGCAGGGGGTTGGACTAGATGATTTCCTGAGGTCCCTTCCAACCCTGATATTCTATGATGCTATGACTGAGATATCCTAAAACCAACTGTGTAACATAACCCATGGCACACAACACGTGGGGACCCATGATCTCCAAAGGGATATCCTATGCAGCAGAAAGGGGGCCACCACATATGCTGTTTCCTTACCGTAATGATCCGCATAGATCTACCCTTTTCCATTGCCTATCCTCCACTTCCCCATCCCCCACCGCCTCCCTTCCCATCCCCCTCTCCTTCCCCACAGCCTGGTCTCCCTTCCATTCCCAACCCCACTTCTCATTTCCCTTTCCTCAGCCCCCATTTTCCTTCTCTTTCCTTATTGCTCACTCCTTTCCCCAGTCTCTGGCCCCCAGTCACTTTTGCACAGACCAGTTGTTACCCATAGCAGCCCTCATAGCAACAACTTACATGGACATTTGCCAGTTTAATGAACCTTTTGCTTCTTGCAA
Source organism: Natator depressus (assembly GCF_965152275.1). Classification (NCBI taxonomy): domain Eukaryota; kingdom Metazoa; phylum Chordata; order Testudines; family Cheloniidae; genus Natator; species Natator depressus. The sequence continues at coordinate 39,177,883 of NC_134241.1, read as the reverse complement.
TGCAGTTTAGCAGCTGCAAACTAGGGGGAGGCCATGCGCCCAAGCCGCTTTCCGGAGGCCTCCATCCCCAGTGCATCCCCCTCTGCCCTGGGGGATTCGCGTCCTCCGGACAGTCTGGAGCGTTCCAGCAGTCTCGGAGTTAATACGCGTTGGGGGGCGGTCTGCTCTCTTTGCCGGCTCCCATGAGCCCAGTGCCAGCCCCGGGACTCGGAGAGGAAAGCTGCTGCCAGGGAGCGCAATGACAATGAAGAGCAGCACTTCTTCAAAACCAACGGCATGGAACTTACAGGCAGATTAATTTAGCATGAACCAAACGCTAGTGCAACAGCAATGCCCTGCAGCAGCAGGGACCAAGCGTCGCTCAGGATTCCGGGGGCTTTGCCAGGGAGGATGTTAGTCAAAGCTGAGCTCCTGTGAGCCGTGAGAGTGCCAGAGCGCAATGGGGGAAGGGCAGGCGCCGAGCCCAGAGACAGCAGGCACAGCGTGCGGGTCAGGGCCAGGAGCGCTGGCTGGGAGCGCTGGGGAAGGAGGGAGAGACGACCACGTCGGCTGGGAGCGGGCATGCAGAGCGGTGCATGGTGAGTGGCAGCGGGAGAGCTGGGCACGGAGCAGCACTGAAAATCTGTGGGGTGGCAGGCTACTCTGTTACTGCATCCCGCCGGGTGGAGGGGCCCAGCTAGCTCAGGAGGAGCTTGTGGGTGAGAGAGCACGCTGTGCACATCCCAGCCCATGGCGTGCGTGCGTGCCCATTCCACAGCCCAGCCCAGCCGTGCCCTCCACACTATGGGGGTGACGGCCACATGACATGACACAGAAAGGCTGTTGCAGTAAATAGTCAATCCCCAGGCAATGCAGTTCAAATACTGCACGTGCTGTGACTCCCTCTATGGGATGCCACACAAACAGCACCGCACTACAGCGGGGGTCTGCACCTTTCCATACTACAGTAAGAGACCCTCCCCCTGCCGGGCTCCCAGTCCCCTCCTGCTGGCTTTTCAGTGTGCTGTGTCCTGAGGGCAGCATAAGCCCCAGCCCTAACACCACTGTATTCAGCTCGACCTTAATAAAGGGCAGCTGGAATGGAGAAGCCCCCAATATGTTCAGTATGCCCAAGACCCTGTGAGTACGTCCACACTGCACACTAAGTGGGCTCTGACTCAGATTTGAGCCCAGCCCCCACTTCTGTCCACACACAAATCAGTCTGACTCAGGTCCTAGGGCCTACTAGGGGGGTGGGTCAGAGCCCGAGTCCTGCTGTGACTTGGACCAAGCCCTGCAGTTTTGCAGTGTGGATGCAGCCAAGCCACAGACCCACATCAAAAGGTCTGTGCGGTGCAGTATGGATGCATTAGCACGGCTGGGAGACCTGGGGCCGGCAATTGTAAACCCAGGTTTACTATGCAGTGTGGAGGTTCCAGCGCGGGCTCGGAAACACTGAATCCACAGCCCGGGTGTGATGGGGTGTGGTCCCCACACCGGCCCTGCAAGAACTGAATTAGGCCAAGTGGGCCCAATCAGCCAGTTATGCTGCAAACTGGGGAGATGTCAGCTGTGTGGAGGGAGCTAATTAGAAGGATGCTCACCTGTGAGGGAACAGGCATGGCTTCTATAAGACCAGAAGGCTGGCAACTATGGGAGGCAGGAGGGAGGAAGCTGGCAGTCCCTCTCCCTGAGGTGAGGAAGAAGGAAGGGCAGGAGTGAGAGCAGTAAGGTGGGTTTGATGCAGACCTACAGGGCCCCGGAGTGTAGCCCCAAGTAGAGGGCAGGCCTCGGTTCCCCTGCCAGGCACTACAGAGTGGTGCTGCTAAGGGCAGTTGGTACAAAGTCTGCCAGAGTCACTGTGGGTGTGACACAGGGCTACGGGCCTGAGGGCTGCCTGAAGCTGCTTTGAAAGATGCCCCTGGAAGGCGAAACCACTTTGTGACCAGGCCAAGGGCCGAGTCATGAAGAGGAAGCAGCAGCTCCTGGAACATGAGAGGGGCTGCAGATAGAGAGAGAGAGGCAAAGAGATGAGTGCAGCTGCAGAAAGGGTGTCGCCCTGGTGGAGTTCATCCCCAGAGTGGTCAGGAGCAGGCGCCACTGAGCAGGGAGTAGCACATCCCATCACACCGGGTCCCACAGAACTGGGTTTGCAATGCGGTGCAGACATATCCTGTGGCTCCCACGGGCCTGACCGGGAGCCTGTGCAGACGCTAGCACGCCAGCAAGGGAGCCTGGGGGTGGAGTTACCATCTTTTCTTTCTGATTGAAAAGTTAATACTGGCTGTTCCGTGGGAGCTCTAGCACTGCAGATCATGGGCCACATGCTCAGAGCGGCTGCTCCTGTGGCACAGAGAGCAGGAGTTAGAGGCCTCAGATTTGCAGCTGTGGGTGTAACAATGGGAGTGTGAATTGAAAGGAGGGCAGCCGCAGGCCTGTCAAAAGTGCCCCCATTGGCACTGCAAGAGCAGAGCTGGTACCATGCAGCCTAAACCCCCTGCGGCTGCAGCACTCCAAGTCCTCTGTGGGCATGGCTGGGAGCTTCATTTCTGGTCTCCCAAATAAAATCCACCAGCCAGCTAGCATGGGTCTCTTGTCCCCCTGATAGCAATAGCTCCCACCTCTGCTCCCCAGCCTGTTTGCCCCACATTGGGCTCTCTGCCTTGCCCCTCTTGCACCAGCTGGCAGACCTTCTCCTTCCCATTTTAACAGCTCAGCTGAGTCACAAGCTGCCCTTCTCCCATTGCCAGGTCACAGGCTCCTCATGTCCCCTTTTCCCTGATCACAGGCCTCACAGGCTGGCTGGCTCCTCACTCCCGAAGCCACAGCTTTCCCCCAGCCCTTGGCGCTGCTCCTGCAGAGGGGAGGGAGATCTGCCCCGGATGCTTTGATTACCCTGAAAGAGCCCCAAGAGGGCAGCCAATGAGCATGCTCTGATCTCAGTGCAGAGCTGCGCATTCAATGGAAGGGGGAGTGAAACGGTGCACCCCTCCCTGGGCCGCACTCCCTGGGCTGCTTGGTGCTGCCAGCCCTTCCTCTGACTGACCTCTGTGCTGCAGCACAGCAAAGGGCAGGGTCTCCCAGGCCCTGCTGTGCGCCCCACTGTGCAGCTAAAAGAAAGAAAGAAGAGGAGGTTTAGTTGAAGGGGGCCAGCCACATGGACCCTCAGAGTCAGCCGCCGCTGGGGAATAGTATGCAAAAACTGTAGCAGCAAATATTGGATGAAGAGGCAGCTCAAACACACTGACTACCACTAGTGCCAGGTGCTCTTCTGCACTGTCTGTCTGCTAAATGCCAGCTCCTGTACAGAGTGATCCACTTCTGGTCCCACCCACATTCTCTCTGTGTTCCACCCCGCCCACAACCTCCCATGTCCAATGCACCTAGTAATACAATGAAGTTAAATGTTCTGCAGAAAAAAGACCATTAAAAAACTCATGTCATTCAATCACATTCCAGGTTGTAAGAGGTGTTCTGTCTGTATTAGGCTAAATAGATGACTGCCGGTGAAGTTGTTTACACAGACATTTCTGTAAGTGTAGTTGTCATATGCTGGGTGAAATTCACCCTGTGCGGAGAGCTTACATGAGGCATAGGCACCTGTGAAATCAAACAATGTCTTCCAGGGAAGGAGAACTCCACTGGAGGTCAAACAGATCAGTCTTTCCAGTGACCCTCACATCAAGAAAAATCGAATTTCCCAACAAAATACAGTAAAAATCAAACCTGCTTATATGCAAACACTGGCAGTCATTGAAAGGCAAAGCCACTTGCAAACTAGGGTAATTCTGTGTTTGTGAATGAAAAGCCAAAGAAAGTTCAGAAATGCATTCATCCACATGATTCATATCAGCCCTTCAAATAGCAACATAGCCTATGAACACTATTAAAGAAGTTAATTATTTAACTATTGAAGACCTAAGCTCCAAGAAGGAAAAATAGCCCTCATATTAAATGTAGCACATACACTATGGCAAGTAAAGGTAGATGAGCCAAGCTCTAAGCTAGTGACTTTTACCAATTGGAGATTAAAAATGTAAAGGAATGCAATTTGGTGTGCATTCTGCTCCCAGCATATTTCAAGAACCATTGCACAGATCTTTGAGGAATTTCAAGGCACTGAAATTAAAATATATGTTCTTTTAATTAGGGCTAAGGAGTGTAAATAACTCAATGAAACACTTTTTTCAAATCAAGACTGGATGTTTTTCTAAAAAATCTGCTCTAGAAATTATTTTGGGGCAGTTCCCCAGCCTGTGCTATACAGGAGGTCAGACTCACTAGATGATCACTATGGTCCCTGCTGGCTTTGGATTCTAGGTAGTGCAAGCCTGGCACAGATCATGGGTATGGTTTCAGGTAGTTTGTTTGCTGACCAGGTATGTTCATTATCTGCAGCTCCTTTGTGCTGCCATTTATGGGCAGTTCTCTCCTTCCTCTATCAGTTAGGTAATTTGCATTAACACAGACCCTTTCTGGCTTGCTTTTGGATCCAAAGCCATCAGCAGCTCAGAGACTCTGTCTTAAAAGGGACACAATCAACTTCCACCATAGTTTTGATTTCTTTTCACTTTCAACTCCTGCTTCCAAAACACACAGCAATCTGAAAAAGAAAACACAACCTATTTTGGATCCCTTTGGAGCCCTAATAGGATTTTAATTAAGTAGCATGTTTTGTTTGCATTTCTTTTACCCCTTCTACAATATACACTGCACATGTCCTGGGAAAAATGCACATTCCTTTCATAGTTTAACTTCTATAACGTTATATTAGCCATATCAATTTTTACAAAAGGTGTAACTGTTTCTTTTGTGCTCACAGAGTTTTCATGTACCTTTATCAAAGTGACAGTCTGATTACTCAGACCCACCTTAAGGCTGTGTTTCTAATGTTGCTTCTTCTCTTTTCTTTTTTTGTGCACCTCACCCCTGCTGTTGCTCCAGAGGGGCACTGTCTTTTTTAATTTCTTATTGTTTTACTACAGCTTTTATCTACTATTTTTTTACCAAAAAAAAAAAATTAAAATTAAAAAAAAAAAATCCAGAATTTCTCCCTATTCTCCTGGGTTTGACTGCCCTGCTGCAGCCACGACTTTGGTCTTTAAAACGATATTGAACTTTATAAAGCATTGAGGTACCTTAAGGGTTAAATGCTAAATACCAAAGCCAAACAACACTGTTACCTGTGTCTAGCAAAAAGTGTCTGTCAGTTTTGCAACTTTGAATGAAAGATTCAAATTCAGACGACGGCCTTAGGCTTTAGGCCTTACAATATGGCTGCAGACAAAGGCCTAATACTTACATATGTGACACTAGCCCACATTCATCATAGGAATATTATTATTATTATGATATGATTTATGACATAATTATGATGCATTTTGTACAAGATAAGTCATGTGAGGTATCATTGGGAAAAGTTGAATATGATTATCCTATTTGCATGCATGTATCATTTTTGTATCTGAAGTCATTAATATTGACTAGGGATCTGTATTTCAAATGGGTTTACTCTGAAAAACACCCACAGCCAGCCTTTCAGGTACAACAATGAAGAAGTCAGCTGGGGCTGATGGCCCATCAGCAAAGACAATGGACTGTGGAATTCCTTAACCTTCCTGTGGGCATTTTGGCCAGCCTGTAAGCAATGGCTACCAGACCACATGTCTCCGGACTCCATCTTGGGATGACAGTATTTTTCCACAAACCGGTTTGGGAACCAAGTTTTGAAACAAAGGGTTCCCGCCATATGCTAACGCTAAATAAGGTAGGGAGTGATATCATAGAATCATAGAATATCAGGGACCTCAGGAGGTCATCTAGTCCAACCCCCTGCTCCAAGCAGGACCAATCACCAACTCCCCAGATCCCTAAATGGCCCCCTCAAGGATTGAACTCACAACCCTGGGTTTAGCAGGCCAGTGCTCAAACCACTGAGCTATCCCTCTCATCTGTTGTTCTTCACACTCCACACAAGAAGACTCCTGGAAACACCTGAGGAACAAAGACTGAAATGGGGAAAGTGTTGGACCCTGGCTAAAGGAATTTCTAGCCTGTGTATGAAAGACCAGGGGATTCCAAGCTGTAAAGCAAGTGCAGCTTGTGCCTTAAGAATCTGCAGCCAGCTTATATCATCAGCCAGGGTGAGAGTTTGCTAATTCATATCCTATCTTTTTAGTATCTTAGACTTAGTTTTAATTTTTTGTTTATTTGCTATGTAATCGGCGTTGATCTGTTTGCTATCACTTATAATCATTTAAAATCTATCTTCTGTAGCTAATAAACCTGTTTTTGCTTTATCTAAACCAGTGAGTTGGAGTGAAGAGCTTGGGAATCTTAGCTTAGAGAAGCTGTTGCATATTGCTCTCCACATTGATATGGGGGTTAACTCTAGGAGCTTTCGCTGTACAGTTCCCTGTGCAGCACAAGATGGTATAATTTGGGATTTATGCTCCAGAGGGGGTGCGTGCCTGGGGACCTTGGCTTTAGCCTTTCTACTGTTGGTTTGTGCAATGGCTAGTCAGAGAGCCTGCTTGTAACTGCAGCTGGGTGCGTACCTCTCTGTGCTGATGCTGGTGAAGTGTAAGACTGGGAGAGTGTCTGCAGCTTGTCAAACCAGCACGGTGTGAGAGGGAGCCCAGGCTGCTGGGTTAGAGGACTCAGCGGTACCCCAGTTCCAGGTAACACCCGTGGGTGGGTGGACTTGTCACACCCTACTCACTGAATTTGCAATCAATCCTAGGGAAAGCCTGTGAACCCCATGGTTTAGCTTGTGTTTGGCTTTGCTGTGAGGCTCAGTGCCTTGGGCAGTGGCTTCCTATTGTTTCAGCTATCACTACACAAAAGGACATTAAATTGCTTCATCATTCAGTGTGAATGGTGGTTAGCACTCCCACTGGCTTTAATTAGGTCTGTGTCTGAGCTGTAGATCAAAGAGTCATTTGGTGACAGCCATTAACACCTTCCAGTTATGTCTCTAGCTTTAATGGGCGTGAAGAAAACCTTGAACCATGTGCACCTGAGGCAGTGCTGTCTGCCTGAGGTTGTACTGGTCTGAAACAATACCTCTGAGAGGTGTGATCTGCCCCTTTCATCTCAATGAAGTGTTGCTTATGAAACCTAAAGATGACATTTTGCTTTCCAATACTGTTCTCTATTTCAATACTGATCCTTATAGCCAAGTCGCTAGCTGTGTATGTGATGTTATCTGATTAAAAATATGACCATATTGATCATTGTTGCAACCACTGTTATATATTTGCAACAAATCTTGTACAAAGGTTGGCAAGTGAGGTGTCTATGAAACGGTTATAATTTGCTGGTTATGATTATGCTATCTGTATGCATGCATTGCTTTTGTATTTGAAGTTATAAGTATGGGCTCTATACCTGTATTTCAAATGTTTGCTCCTGGGGTAACATCCATAAGGTATTTAGCCTGCACATCTTGAAGGGACTATTCAAATTAACTGGCTAATCAAGAAACACTTAACTGTCAATGGACCAGGGGAGATGTCCATCTATACGAATGGACTGTCCTGCAAACGTTCCATCTGAAGTATAGGTAATGGCTTCCTGCAATGACTAGGCAAAAATGCATGGACATGTGACTTGTCCATGTGACTCCAACCACCATCTTGTTACTGTACTTTTCCACAGTAAGAACAATGGGATTCCCTCCACATGGCAGAAGATATAAAAGGCCCTGGAAACGCCTCCAGTTTGCTTCTGCCCTGCTCCAGCCTCCTTTCTGCCCAAACCTCAGGACTTTACTAATGGGAGAATTCTAACTAATGGACTGAGTTCCTTCCAATGATTTGGAAGCAGCCAGAGACTTGACTTTAGCCAGCAGTTTATTCCATCACTGCTACAAACCTGAACAAAGAACTTTACAATTACTGTATGTATTTGATTCCTTTAACCAATTTTAACTCTCACCTTTTTTCTTTCTTTCTTTTTATGAATAAATCTTTAGGTTTTAGATACTAAAAGATTGGCATCAGCGCGAATTTTGCGTAAGATCTGAGTTATATATTGACCTGGGTGTATGGCTGGTTCTTTGGGATCAGAAGAACCTTTTATTTGATGAGACTGGTTGTAAAGAGCTACTCATCTCTGAATCCAATGTTTTTGGTGGTGACATAAGAACTGGAATGCCTGAGGAAACTGCTGTTCTGATTTCTTGTTAGCCAGTGTAGTGAAACAGAAGTTTACTTTTGTTGCTGGTTTGATATATCTTATGGAAGAATAACTACCAGTTTTGGGTTGTGTTTGCCCTGTTTCTCAGCAGTTTGTCCTGAATTTGGCATTCTCAGTTGTGGCCCTCTGAGGCATGGTTACAATGTGCTATCCCAGAAACCCATCCTGCTTCCCACTGCTGCCCAGACAGGGAATTAAATATCAACAAATAACACAGGGGCTGCTGTTCTGACTGCATCACTCATTTTTGTATTTCACTCATTACAAAAACCGTGGGATTTCCCGTCTGCAGCCTCAGAGGCTGAAGAGAGGCCGGTGGGGGTTGCACTCTGAGCACAGGCATTAAAAAGAGGGAGTCAAGTGGGAGGCAGCTACCTGAGGGATCAACGCTGCCTGCTTCTCCCACAGCATCCTCTAGCCAGCATGCCCCACCCAGCCAACCTGGGGAAGCCCCAGCAGAGGCCTAGGCCCAGTCACCTCTGAGTGGAGCTGCTAAGCTGCTGTTTCTCCACCATGAGAGCTGAGACTCCTCCAACAACAGCCACCACTTCCCAATGACACCCCCAATTCCCTCCCCAGACCCTACCCCTGTGTGCCCCATAAGCAATCCCCAGCCATTGGGTGCTGACTCCCAGCACACTGCTGACTTTGCTGCACGGGGCACAGAGACACCATGGCAATGGGCACTTTACATATGCCTAGGTTAGACAGAAGCAGAGCAACCAGCACCTGTTCAGGTGTTGGGAAGAGCTTCTGTCTCCTACCAGCCTCCAGGAACCAGAGGCAGCTGGGGTGGGACTGCTACTTCCCAGCACTATCTCCTGCTCCGCGCACTCGCCCCCGACGGGCTCGCTGGGTGTGAGCAGTAGGGAAACCCGGCTGGGTGGTATGTGCTAGCTGCACCCCTTCCTGCAGCCAAGCCTGGTACAGTATTCTGCTGTCCTGACCAGGGCCTCAGGCAGCTGCTCCCTCCCCAACCCCTGCTCCACTGCTGGGAATGGTAGCCGAAAACTCCAGCTCAAATGCACTGTCCCTAACAGGGAGCAATTGAGTCTGTGAGCCGTGTCTTCCTAGGGTGCCTCGTTCCTTGCCCCCAGGGCCCAGCCCAGGCCCTGTGGCTCTGCTGCTTCATCACCCTCAAGTCTCAGGAGGTAGCCATGTTAGTCTGTATCCACAAAAACAACCAGGAGTCCGGTGGCACCTTAAAGACTAACAGATTTATTTGGGCATAAGCTTTCGTGGGTAAAACCCCCACTTCAGATGCATGGAGTGAAAATTACAGATGCAGACATAAATATACTAGCACATGAAGAGAAGGGAGTTACCTCACAAGTGGAGACCAATGCTGACAGGGCCAATTTGATCAGGGTGGATGTAGTCCACTCCCAATAATACATGAGGAGGTGTCAATTCCAGGAGAGGTAAAGCTGCTTTTGTAATGAGCCAGCTGCTCCTAGTCCCTATTCAAGCCCAAATTAATGGTGTTAAATTTGCAAATGAACAGACTTCAAAGAGAAACAGCAGAACTAAAATTCATTTGCAAATTTAACACCATTAATTTGAATAGGGCAGAGCATGGTGTGGGTGGGGTGGGGCTCAGACGAGGGGTTGTGGCTCAGACCACAGGATGTGGCTTGGAGTGGGCTGGGACCCTGAGTTGGGCATGGCTTCCATCAGGACACCTCTTGAATCTCTGCATCGCTTGTAGCCAGGATGCAGCTTGCAGCAGGGCCATGGCTTGGAGCGTGGCGGGGCTTGCAGCAGGGCCATGGTTTGGGGCGGGGTGCCGCTTGAAACTGGCATGGCATCCAGCACGGGTGATGGCTCATGGCATGTCATCTCAGAGCTGATGTGTATGGCAGCAGGGGCTGGCTAGAAGCAAGTTCATGGCTCAGGGCACGGTATGGCTTGGAGGGGGCCAGAGTTCAGAGCAGGGTCCATGGCTTGGAGCAATTGCTGTGTCTCAGACAGTGTCCAGTTCTGGGGGATCCATGCTAGGGGCTGGAGCTCTCTCTCTCCCACCCCCATTTGGTTTCTCAGTTCTCCAGGCTGGCCTTTGGCCCCAATGCAGCTGGCCCCTGCCCTTTGAGGCTCTGGCCCCGATCCAAACAGGTTCCTGGCCCCAATCCATCTGGCCGCTGCGCTTTGGGGCCCTGGCCTCACTCCCACTCATGCCCAGGTTGAGGTGGAGGGGCTGAGTCTGTTAGGGAGCAGGCAGGTGGCACCAGGACAGAGGCTGTGGGAGCCACTCTGTGGGAGTGGAGGGGAGGGGAAGCTTGGAACAATCCAATTTTGCAGGCACTGCAGCCTCACAGGGACATGAATAATGGGAGGTTGATGCTAAACTGGAGCCGTAATTTTCATACCAGTGCAAACAGATCCAAATTGTGATAAAAGGTTTTCATCTGCGGAGGCTTGGAGAGGCCCCGGCACTCTGATTTATGGTGCCTCTTAATGTCGCATCTGACAGCACTTCGCAAACAAAATGTTCCAGCCATAAACTAGCAGGAAAGTGAGTTAGTGGGGTGGGAGGGAGAGCAGCCCTTCTGCTGCAAGTTGGTCTGTTCTGCTGCCCTCTGTGGCCCCTGCCTGGGAGAGGGGGGCTGGCACTGGGGTGCAAAGGGGGGCCAGGTGGAGGAGAGGAAGAGATGAGTTGCAAGCCGCTGCTGAGAGCATCTGGCTCTGCCTCCAGAGCCCCTTGCCTTGGGCAGAGGGTTGGGCATGGTCTGGCCAGCGCTCACCTGGGCCAGAGAAATCTGTCACACTCCCCATGATGCTTCTCCAGGGCTGTCAAGGTTCCTTCCCCACTCTGAACTCTAGGGTACAGATGTGGGGACCTGCATGAACACCTCCTAAGCTTACTTTTACCAGCTTAGGTTAAAACTTCCCCAAGGTACAACTTGCCCTTGGACTTTCGCTGCTACAACCAAACGTCTAACTGGTATTATTATTATTAGGAAAGAGTCCGTTTGGAAACGTCTTTCCCCCCCAAAATCCTCCCAAACGTTACCCCCGCCCTTTCTGGGGAAGGTTTGATAAAAATCCTCAACAATTTGCATAGGTGACCACAGACCAAAACCCTTGGATCTTAAGAACAATGAAAAAGCATTCAGTTTCTTAAAAGAAGAATTTTAATAGAAGAAAAAGTAAAAAGAATCACTTCTGTAAAATCAGGATGGTAAATACCTTACAGGGTAATTAGATTCAAAACATAGAGAATCCCTCTAGGCAAAACCTTAAGTTACAAAAAGACACAAAAATAGGAATAGCCATTTCCTCCAGCACAGCTTATTTTCTCAGCCATTTAAAGAAATCAGAATCTAATGCATCTCTAGCTAGATTACTTACTAAGTTCTAAGACTCCATTCCTGTTCTGTCCCCGGCAAAAGCATCACACAGACAGAGAGGTTCTCCCTCCCCCCAGCTTTTGAAAGTATCTTGTCTCCTCATTGGTCATTTTGGTCAGGTGCCAGCGAGGTTATCCTAGCTTCTTAACCCTTTACAGGTGAAAGGGTTTTTCCTCTGGCCAGGAGGGATTTTAAAGGTGTTTACCGTTCCCTTTATATTTATGACACGCCCCCCAAATCACAGATAGGGTGGAACGCTGGCTGGGATTTCTTCCTGAAGCTCTAGGAAAAAACAGAGTTAATAAGACACATGCACCTCTAAATATACTACCAAGTATATAAAGACTAACAATATTTTCCACATCTCAAGGACGATTTTAACCAGTTGATTCTGGGAAACTTTCATGGGAGAGTGCATCAGCCACTTTGTTAGAAGCTCCTGAGATGTGTTGGATGTCAAAATCAAAATCTTGGAGAGCTAAACTCCACCGAATACGTTTTTTGTTATTTCCCGTGGTGGTATGAAGCTACTGTAGCGCAGCATGGTCGGTTTGCAGGTGGAAACGCCCTCCCCAAACATATGGGCGTAGCTTTTCCAGAGCGTAGACAATGGCGTAACATTCTTTTTCACTGACTGACCAGTTGCTTTCCCTCTCAGACAGCTTCTTGCTGAGAAACACTACAGGGTGGAATTCTTGATCTGGTCCTTCCTGCATTAAAACTGCTCCCACACCACGCTCGGACGCATCTGTGGTTACTAGGAACGGTTTGTCAAAGTCTGGGGCCATTAGTACAGGATCAGACATGAGTGTTGCTTTAAGCTGGTTAAAGGCCTTCTGACACTCTTCGGTCCACTGAACGGCATTCGGCTGTTTCTTTTTGGTTAGGTCTGTTAGTGAAAAAGAATGTTATGACAAGGGCCAGTGGAGCCCGTCTGGCACAGTCCCTGGGGAGCCCCTGCTCTGTGGGGCTGGCCTGGCCCCGGGAGCTTTGCTGGCTCTGGGGCTGAGGCCCGGATGCCCAGGTCAGCGCTGCTGGCTTCTCTGCACTGCTCCTGCTCCCTGAGGTACAGCCAGGCAGAGCCACCCTCCCAAGCATAGCGGTACCTGGGCTCCTCCTCTGCAGCCTGCCCCCACCCATCCCTGCTCCCCCTCCCTGACACCTGCCCCCTCCCCCTGCCCCTGCTCCCACCTCTTGCCAGCTACCTCCTCTCTGCTACCTGCCATTGCCCCCTACTCCTACCCCCAGCCCCCTACCCCAGCACCCTCCCCGTTCCTGCTCTCACCCTCTGCCCCCTGCCCCCACCCCCTATCCCTACTCCTACTCCCTGCCAGCTGCCCCCACCCTGTCCCTGCTCCCATCCCCTGCCACCTTCCCCTGCCCCCTCTCTGTCCCCTACCCCCTCTCTGCTACCTGCTCCCACCCTTGCTCCCATCCCTGCTCCCACCCCCTGTCCCTGCAACCTGCCCCCTCCTTGCCACCTGTCCACATCCTCTCCTGCCCCTGCTCCCCCTGCCCCCGCTCCCTCCTCTCATGCTGGCCACTTGTCCATTGTGGGGACTGTGACCCTCCACTTCCGGTCTCCTGACCCTGGCAGCTCCGCTTCCTCCAGGCTCTCTCGCCCCTCCCTGCCCAAGGTCCTCATCCTCCTGCAGGCTCCCGATCCCCTGCCCGGCAGCTCCTTCCTCTGCAAAAGGCTTGAAGGGCTGACCATAGCAGAGGGGGATGGTAGAGAGGACCCGAGGATAGGCCTGCCCTGCCCCCCACCGCCTTCTCTGCTCTCTCCCAACCCCTCCCTGAGCCTGTTATTGCATGTGAAAAACTGATCCCCTGCTTTGCCCCCCCCACCGAGCCCCAAAGGCTGGGTTGCCTGATGAAGGGGTTAGGGGGAGGGGCATGTTTGAGAGCTGGCCACTGCCTTGCCTCATGGTCCCCCTTAGGGTTGCCAGGTGTCCAGTTTTCGATCAGAACACCCGGTCTAAAAGGGACCCTAGTAGCTCCAGTCAGCACCACCGGCGGGGCCGTTAAAAGTCCGGTTGGCGGCACAGAGGGCTAAGGCAGGCTAGTCCCTACCTATCCTGGCACCACACTGCACCCCAAAAGTGGCCACCAGGTCCGTCTCCTAGGCCGGGGCGGGAGGGCATGGGGCTCCGCATGACACCCCTACCCCAAGCACCAGCTCTGCACTCCCATTAACTGGGAACCATGGCCAATAGGAGCTGGGGGGCAGTGCCTGTGGGCAGGAGCAGCACGTGGAGTCTCCTGGCACCCCCACCTAGGAGACGGACCTGCTGCTGGCCGCTTCCAGAGCACAACATGGAGCCAGGACAGGCAGGGACCCTGCCTTAGACACACTGCACCGCTGACCGGGAGCTGCCGGAGGTAAGCCCACGCCCCAACCCCAAGCCCCAACCCTCTGCCCCAGCCCTGAGCCCCCCCAAACCCAGAGCCCCCTCCTGCACCTCAAACCCCTCATCCCTGGCCCCACCCCCGAATCTGCACCCCCAGCCAGAGCCCTCCCCCTCTTCACCCAACCTCGGACCTGATCCCCCTCCCGACCTCCAAACCCCTCAATTCCAGCCTGGAGCATCCTCCTATACCCCAAACCCCTCATCCCTGCCCCACCCCAGAGCCCGCATTCTCAGCCCAGAGCCCTCACCCCCTCCCACACCCCAAATCCCTGCCTCAATCCACAGCCCCCTCCCACATTCTGAATCCCTTGGCCCCACTCCCCAGCCTGGAGCCCCATCCTGCACTCCAAACCCCTCATCCCCAGCCCCACTCCAGAGCCCTCACCTTCTCCTGCACCCCAACTCTCTGCCCCAGCCCGGAGCCCCCACCACCCACATCTGAACCTCTCATTTCCGGCCCCACCCTAGAGCCTGCACCCCCAGTTAGAGCCCTCTCCCACTCCCACTCCCCAACCCCCTGCCTCAGCCCAGTGAAAGTGAGTGAGGGTGGGGGAAAGTGAGCCATGGAGGGATGGGGAATGTAGTGAGCAGGGGCATGGCCCAGGGGAAGGGGTGGGGGAAGGGGGTGGGACCTCGGGGAAGGGGCAGGGATAGGGTGTTCAGTTTTGTGCAACCCTAGCCCCCTGTGCTGAGCAGGAGCAGAGGGGCCCTTGATCCCCTCCTAACAGTGAGGCCTGGCCTGCCTGCACAGGCCTCTGGATCTCATGCTCCCCATCTGCTCAGAAGCTGATGAACCCTAGAGAGACTGCCATGGGGACCCCAGGCACAGCCTCTGGAGCTTGGGCCCCACAAGCTCAGGGCCTCTGTGTCTGCAAATCCCACATGCCGCCAGGCCTGGGGTGTGGCTAGCACAGTCCACGGGGGCTGGGCACAGAACGGAGAATGAGGCCCTGTTTCTTGCATTAGAGGGAAATCCACACAGGAAATGGGCAGCTGTGAAGGGTGCCTGGACAGGGAGGGGGATGGGAAAGTCTCAATTCTCATAGGGTCAGAGAATGGCTCCCATGAATGGGAGGGGAAATATCTCTGTATGACACCCAGGCCAGGTCTATACTACAGTCCTATATCAGCATAACTATGTCACTGAGGGGCGTGAAAACCACCTCCCTGAGTGACATAGTTATACTGACCTACCCCCCATGTAGACAGCGCGATTTTGATGGGAGAGCTTCTTCCATTGACATGGCTACTGCCTCTCAGGGAGGTGGCTTAACTACGCCAATGGGAGAAACTCTCCTGTTGGCATGGGAGTATCTTCACTGAAGCGCTACAGTAGCGCAGCTGCATCAGTGCAGCTGTCCCCATGCAGCATTTTAAGTGTAGACCTGCCCGCACTTGGCTGTATACACACAAAGTTCCTGGCTCTGAAGCTGAAGGCGTAAAGATTCAAAGAGCAGCCCAGCACTGAAAAGTCTCCGGGGAGCCTGTGATGTTCCCCTCTGGTGTTATCTGGACCGTGATCATAGAATCATAGAATATCAGAGTTGGAAGGGACCTCAGGAGGTCATCTAGTCCAACCCCCTGCTCAAAGCAGGACCAATCCCCAATTTTTGCCCCAGATCCCTAAATGGCCCCCTCAAGGATTGCACTCACAACCCTGGGTTTACCAGGCCAATGGTCAAACCACTGAGCTATCCCTCTGCTAGGTCACCCCAATCCTTGACTCTGGGAGCCAGCCTTACCCTGTTCTTCTCTGAGAGCCCCCACTCCCGGGCTGTTCATGCACAGCCTCTAGCAAGTAAGCTGCTCCTTGGATTGTGCAACCGAATGACACTAGCCAATATCTCTGGTCCCAGACACATCTCTAGGAACCTCCGTCTTGCAGTGCCCAGTTATGCCTGCTGAACGCTACAAGCTTATATGAGTTCGTCAATTTAACAAAGAAATGGATATGTACCAGATTTGTTATCACAGAGGGAGTCTCTGACATGCTTCAAACCAAACGTACGGCTTCAGGTAGAAGAAACTAACAGATTTATTAACTATGAAGACAGATTTTAAGTGATAAATCAAAGCACAACAAGTCAGATTTGGTCAAATGAAATAAAAGCAGAACACATTCTAAGCTGTTACTTTCAGTGCCCTTACAAACTTAGATGCTTCTCACCATAGGCTGGCTGGTTGCTCTCCCCTTTGATCAGCACTTCAGTCGCTTGGTGGTGGTGTCTGTAGATGTAGGTGGAAGAGAGAGAGAGAGCATGTCAAATGTCTCTCCCTTTTATCATGTTCTTTCTTCCCTCTTGGCTTTGCCCCCACCCTTCAGAGTCAGTCCCAAACTGACCAAGGGAAGGGGGGTGACTCACTCAAGAGTCCAACAGATCCTTTTGTTCCTGCCTAGGCCAGCGTCCTTTGTTCCTGTGAGGCTGGGCTGGGTTTGTCCCATACATTCCCTGATGAGGTGTGAACTGCCTCTCTGCTCTTGGAGAGTTTTTACCTGGGCTTATTTTAAGCCATGAAGACATATTTTCAGCCTCATAACTATATACATGAAATTATAACCTATAACACTGCTATAATATTACTGTAACAACAATTACTATAACGTCACTATAACAACAACACTCAGTGCATCATGAGCCTTCTGAAGACACCCGACATGACAAACTTTGCATTGGATACCACACAATCATTTTACAAAGATTAACATGGGGGTGCTGGGTGTTCCCCCAAGGTACAGAGCATCACAGAGCCAAACTAGCTAAATCACAAAGTACTGCTCCATCAGGAAAGACACAGTAGATGGAGGTGACACCCCTTCATTCAGACTAAATGGAGGAGCAATTAAGTGCCTCTTTATGTGGTGATGGTTGAAACAATGGAAACCACTGCCCAATGAATTGGCCAACATGGCAAGGCCTGAGCAGATGCTCAGCCATGTGGACCAGGGGTTTCCCTGGGACTGATTGCAAATGCAGGGGCTGGGGCATTGACTGGGTGCAGCTGTGTGTGCATGAGAGAGAATGATAGAGGCCAAAAGCAGGAGAAGCTGTCATGAGTGTAGCCCTCAGAGGTAGCAGAGACAGGACTCCTAGGGGCACAGGGCTGGCTGGAAAGAAAACAAACAAACAACAGAAACCAAGGAAAGTCCCAGACAAAAAAAACACAACCCTACATTAATCTGGAGTTCAGGATGAGCGCACAAATCATTAAGCTAAGAGAAAGAAAATTCAGAGTAAAAGTTACAAGAAATCCAAACATGCTAAGCTATGGAAATGCACAGTTACCCTAAACAACATTAATTCTGCCCTGTAGTGTGACTAGGCAAGATTCCTACATTTAAGGCATTTGAACATTTGTAGACCCAGATTCTTTTTTCCTTCATGGCTCACTATAGGCCGCACATGCAGGGGGTATTTTGAGTGGTCCACATTGCACCCTTATCATTCTCTTAAGATAATAGTTTGGCTGTGATATATACTGTACATTATACACACATCTGCAGCATGCATATCTTTATTTTGTTGTGGATATTTTTCAGATGCTGGTGGTGTGTGAGACTTCGGTCTAATGTCACACCAAGATATTCTAGTGGATATTTGGGGTGGGATCCACTGGCTATGGAAGTCCATGTGCAGTTCTGTCCAAGCCTTTTGATTGTTTTGATGGGACGCTGGTACAACAAGTCTTGGTGAGGGTTGGTTTTAGCCACCAACACAGTAGAACCTGAGTTATGAACACCTAGGGAATGGAGGTTGTTTGTAACTCTGAACAAAACGTTGTGGTTCTTTCAAAAGTTTACAACTGAACATTGATTTAATACAGCTTTGAAACTACTATACAGAAGAAAAATGCTGCTTTCCCCTGTTTTTTTTTTTTTTTTTAGTAGTTTACATTTATCACAGTACTGTACTGTCTTTGCTTTTTT
This sequence comes from Natator depressus, assembly GCF_965152275.1. Classification (NCBI taxonomy): domain Eukaryota; kingdom Metazoa; phylum Chordata; order Testudines; family Cheloniidae; genus Natator; species Natator depressus. The sequence goes on along the minus strand of NC_134241.1, from coordinate 39,160,022 downwards.
ATTTGTTTGTTTGTTTGTCTCTGCTGCTGCCTGATTTTGTACTTCTGGTTCCAAATGACGTGTGTGGTTGACTGGTCAATTTGTAACTCTGGTGTTCGTAACTCTGAGGTTCTACTGTATAAGAAATATTCTTCTACGATGTTAAGGTCTTTGGTTCCGGTTTCTTCTCTGATAGGTAAATCCCGAGCCTGTGTAGTCAGAGCACTGGTATCAGCCCAGACAAATCTCTGTGATGATGTTCGGGGACGGTTGATTGGGTAGGTATTAAAGAGGAGCAGTCCTAAGACTGATCGCTGTGGTAGGCCATCACTGAGAGGGCGTGGCAAACTGACCTGGCCACGAAGGAAAATGCAAAGCCTGCAGTTGGTCAGAACTTAGAAGAATGTTATCAGTGCGTTGCACTGGAAAATTCTGCTGGCTTTCAGGAGGACACCATATGGTATCGCAGGCTGAAGACAAGTCAAACAAAGCGGCCCCAGTCTTGAGTTTTTTCTGGAATCCTACTTCAGTGTTGCGTTAAGGCTAAGACTTGGTCAGTGCAGTTGTGGCCTGGTTGGAAACCTCTTGTTCATTCAGTAACATTGCATAAAGATGGGTGTAAATCTTATCCAGAAGCTAGCAGATATGACCTGGGGAAACTAATGCAAAGACCCTGTGAACCTTTGCACTTGCCCTTTGTCTATACCGCAGAGTACCGCTCACACGTCTGGACACATAGGTCCCACACACCATTTGTCGGCTCTCAACCTAACAGCACCATGTCAATCATTATGGGCACAATTAAATCAATGCCACAACTCTGGCTTCCTGTAAGGCCCACATCCACCCTCCCCGATGTCGCCAAGCCATGAGAATCCTTTGGGAGTCCCATCATACTCAAGGAAACAAGGATCTTCCAATACAAGAAGACCTAAATAACATACTGAGCTCCTGCAGTGCAAGAGCTCAAAGACTCAGAGTTCTCCCCTGAGGATCAATGGTGAGCGCAATGGAAGGACACCAAGGTCCAAGACAAACACTCATCAAGGACCCAACTGAAGAACCCAGGAGCTTTTTACCCTCACAGAAAATATGGTCCACTTTAAATCACATCCGTGCATCACACGGGGACTGAGACACTCCTATTTGTGACTGTGGAAACAGACTTAAGCTGTGGAACACCTCATCAGTCAGCAGCCAGCGATCATACCCTAATGGGGTCTCTACCATCCCCTCCATGTCACCTGAAGCAATGAATTGGCTTGCCAGCCTGGACTTGGACATCTGACACTGCTGTTTTAAAGCCGTATGAAAGAAGAAGATACGGAGTGTGTCCACACTGGAGCTGGAAGGTCTCATTTCCTGTTTGAGCAGACAGACTTGCACAAGCTCTCATCAAGCTAGTGCTAAAAATAGGCTGCACAAGCAGTGGGAGGAGCTAGCTGCCCCAAGAGTCCCTAGATATGTACTTGGCAGCTAGTCCCTCCTGCCACTCACCCACAGGGGCTACGCTTCTCTTTTTAGTGTGCTAGACTGATCAAAACTAGCATGGGCATGTCTGCTCGAGCTGAAACTTATACCTTCCAGCTCCAGTGCAGATACCCATACATCACAACGTACTGCAATGGATGTAGCTACCATCACGCTATACGCCTGCACTGCACCTGACCAGGGATGCCCCAGGAGCTGTGCCAGGAACTAACAAAAGGTGCCACAATGAATTGGAGAGCTGTGCATGGACATGCTGCCCCAGGCTGGCTTGTCTGGCCCTTGAACTCTGCCTGGGTCTGTGGGTGAGTAATACTGAGCTCTGACACTAGCCTGCTAAACAGGCCAGTGGCAATTTCCCGTGCAATGGTAGCTATTGGGGCCATTGATGTATCACCCTGGAAGCACAGTCTTCCTCAGGAAGCATTAAGATGCCACAGGTGCACTGGGGAGTCATTCAGGAGGCTGAATCCACTCACTCCTCTCATGAGGGCATTCAGGGAAGCTCTGAGACTCCTTTGTATTGCAAAGCAGATGCCCAAAGGGAGGCTGATGCCCAGGTTCCCTGCTCCAGGCCACGTGGAGAGGAGGGAGTTGGGGGCTGAGCAGGAGCAGGTTTTGTTCAGCAGTCAGCTTTAGCTGGGAGTCTGTTGAGTCCTTGGAGAGGCAGAGGAAGACAGACAAGAGGCTTGGCCAGAAGCAGTGGCCTGGGCTGTAACCCAGGCAGTTAGACTCCAAGACCATGGTTCCTGCCACAGGTGCAATGCCTACCTCTACATTCAGAGGCTTTTGATAGGTGCTCAGGAAATGTAATTCCCCCTCTGCATTGCCTCCTGTTTCTTGCTCCAGATGAGGTAGTTCCCAGTCGCCTTTCACAATGTACTGGAAGGAAATGGGGTGGAATGTTCTTTCCTGTCTTTATACATCAGGCAGCCCCAGCCCTACTGGGGAGGCATCACAGGCCATCAGTCAGGAAAACTGAATGAATGAATCAGTACACGAGCTTTGTGGTTGGTTCCTCAAAAGCCTTCTTTTGTGTCTCAGTCTGAATGCATTTCCGATCTCTCCCTAACAATGCCGATGTTACACTAACTTAGACTGACAAAATCTTCCAGGAGAGCTCAGCATTGTCCCCAAAACACCTCTGCTCTGATGCATCCTGGGGCACAGCCAAGTCGTCAGCAGCTCCTGCCTTCTCCTGTGTGGCTGTGCCCCTTCTGCAGGAATTCTGGGAGGCAGTACACTCCTTTGGTCGTCTCTCAGTCCATATTTTCTCAGAATCTCTTTGGGATTTTCCCTGTTTTCTGGCTCTCTTGGTGTGAATGTGGCACACAATAGTGCCCTCTAACTCTGCATCTCCTGATCCGTTGCTCTCTGAAATGCTGCTGAACACTGGCTGAGCCATAGGGAACCCTGCCAGGCCTATGCAAAGTTCAGAGCATGGCATATTTTTCATCTGGTGCCAGCTCCTGTTGTTGCCATCCCAGAGACGGGTCCAGTCTTGTCAGCATCACCTGTCTGGCATGTGATGCCTGGAGTTTGGAGTTCACTCTGACCTGCTGTGATGTTCTCCTGGTGTTATCTGGACCGGTGATCTGCTAGGTCACTACAATCCTCGACTCTGGGAGCCAGCCTTACCCTGCTCTGCTGTGAGAACCCCCATTCCTGGGTTGTTCCTGCACAGCCTCTAGCATGTAAGCTGCTCCCAGCTATGTGAGTGAGCACTTGTGGCCAGCCACTACTTGGGTTGTGCAACCGAATGACACTAGCCAAGATCTCTGGTCCCAGACACAAGCCTAGGAACCTCCATCTTGCAGTGCCCAGTTATGCCCACTGGACACTGCAAGCTTATATGAGTTTGTCAATTTAACAAAGAAATTGATATGCACCAGGCTTGTTATCCCCAGGGGAGTCTCAGATACACTTCAAACCAAACACACTGCTTCAGGTAGAATAAACAAACAAATTTATTAACTACAAAAGACAGATTTTAAGTGATTATAAGTGAAAGCACAACAAGTCAGATTTGATCAAATGAAATAAAAGCAAAACGCATTCTAAGCTGCTCTTAACACTTTCAATGCCCTTACAAACTTAGATGCCTCTCACCACAGGCTGGCTGGTTGCCTTTCAGCCAGACTCTCCGCTTTGATCAGCACTTCAGTCACTTGGTGGTGATGTCTCCTGATGGAAGTGCAAGAGAGAGGAAGAGCATGGCAAACGTCTCTCCCTTTTATCATGTTCTTTCTTCCCTCCTGGCTTCCCCCTCCCTTTCAGAGTCAGGTGAGCATTACCTCATCATAGTCCCAAACTGACCAAGGGAAGGGAGGTGACTCACTCAAGAGTCCAACAGATCCTTTGCTGCCTAGGCCAGCGTCCTTTGTTCCTGCGAGGCTGGGCTGGGTTTGTCCCACACATGTCCTGATGAGGTGTGAACTGCCCCTCTGCTCCTAGAGAGTTGTGCCTGGGCTTGTTTTAAGCCATGAGGACACATTTTCAGCCTCATAACTATATACATGAAATTACAACCTATAACATTACTATAACAACAATGCTCAGTGCATCGTGAGCCTTCCGAAGACACCCAACATGACAAACTTTGTGTTGGATACCACACAATCATATTGTAAGGATGAACCTGAGGGTGCAGGGTGTTCCCTCGAGGTACAGAGCATCACACCCACCTCCAACCAGGCCTTTATAGGGGTTCCCTACAGTTCCTTATGCCAAAATCTGCTCTTGGAATGCACACAGTCAGTGCTGCCCAGCCACTGAACTCCACAGGAACATTGCATCTACCTGTCTTACTATGGATTTGCACAATGCACAAGGGAGCAGGCAGCATTTCAGCAGTGGCAGAGCCCACAGCTCTGCCATTACAGTGGATACTCGCCCTGCGTTTGTATCTAGTACAAATGTCTGTGTTGTGTTTAGTTCCCTGCACAGAACACAGCCCAGCAGCCCAGTTTAACTTGCCCAGCCAGTTTCTTCCAGTCTGTGTCCTTTGGTACAATTACTGGCTAGAGTTTCTATCTTATTTTGCCAGTAGGAAAGCTTAATGTGTGCATCTGTTCTGAGATCACAGACAGAGCAGTCCCTGCATCAGTCCCTACCCACTTAAACATCATTTCCATTCACACTCCCCTAGTGCAGCCCCCTGGCCTCCCACTCATTCCGCACTGGGCACAGGTCTGAGGAATGGTCTGAAGGCACTGACTGAGCAGAGCTCGCTGCACTGGGGGGTTAATTCTTAACTGTTGGAAACCAGGGAAGTTCTGGAGAGTGGGGGAAAGCCAGTGTTGTGCTGGTATTTAAAATGGTAGAAAAGATGTCAGAGACAGGATACTGGACTGGATAAGCCTTGGGTCTGATCCAATCAGGCAACTCCTATGTTCCTCTGGACCCAGGTAATTAGAAGCCAGTTGGCATGACATGGTTCCCAGGGAAAATAATGGAATCGCTGATATGGGGCTCCAGCATTAAAGAACTAAAGGCTGGAAATCTACTGACTGTTAGTCCCCATGTTTCAGTTTGAGGTAATGTTGAAGTGTCTAAGGCCCAGATTTTAAGATATTTTGATGTTGCTCTGGTTAGTACTGCTATGCCTAAGGTTCACAAAGCTTCACAAAGGGACTTAGGGGCCCATGGCCTCTTTAGGTGCCACTGACATTCTCAAACCACCGTGCAGCTGCTGCCTGACCATGGAGGCACCTAAATTTCTGCTGGTGGGCATGTGCAAAGCTGACTACATCCTGACACCACCCAGAGCTAACAAACAACTCAGAGCACACCCGCAGGATGGGCCACACACAAAAGGCACCCAGGGATAAACTTCCAGGCTGCACCATAGCTAGGGCCCTACCAAATTCATGGTCCATTTGGCCATAGGATTTTTAAAATCGTTAATTTCATGATTTCAGCTATTTAAATCTGAAATTTCACAGTGTTGTAATTGTAGGGCTCCTGATCCAAAAAGGAGTTGTGGGGTGGGGTGGTTGCAAGGTGATTGGGGAGGGGGTGCAGTACTGCTACCCTTATTTCTGTGCTGCTGCTGGTGGCAGCGCTGCCTTCAGAGCTGGGCAGCTGGAGAGTGATGGCTTCTGGCTTAGAGCCCAGCTCTGAAGGCAGAGCAACCACCAGCAGCAGTGCAGAAGTAAAGATGGCATGGTATGGTATTGCCATCCTAACTTCTGCGCTGCTGCCTACAGAACAGGGCCGTCAGTCAGCAGCTGCCACTCTCCAGCCGCCTCGCTCTGAAGGCAGCAGTGCAGAAGTAAAGGTGGCCTGGTATTGCCCCCCCTTACTTCTGTGCTGTTGCTGGCAGGGTGCTACCTTCAGAACTGGGCACCCAGCCAACTGTTGCTGCTCTCCAACTGCCCAGCTCTGAAGGCAGCACAGAAATAAGGGTGGCAATATCATGAACCCTCTAAAATAACCTTGCAACCCCCCTACAACTCCCTTTTGGGTCAGGACCCACAGTTTGAGAAACGCTGGTCTCCCCCGTGAAATTTGTATACTATAGACTAAAAACACACAAAAGACCAGATTTCTCGGTGGACAGTTCTGTGGCTGAGAAGGCTCATGTGAGTGTGACTGTTCGGTGCATAAACAGGGATACTGAGTGGGAGCAGGGGGTGAGTTACCTCTGTATATGGGACTGGTGACGTTACTACTGGAATTCTCTACCAGGTTTGGTGCCCACAGTTTTAGAAAGATGATAAAATTGAAGGGTTCATAAAAGAACTAACAGTGCTAAAAAACCTGCCTCACTGTGAGAAACTTAAACTCAGTCTAGTTTATCAAAGAGGGCTAGAAAAGCTCAAGTCTCTAGGACCTACCCTCGGCAAAATATCCAGCTAGGCCAGGAGTACAGGTGTCAAGGCTGATTCCCCACTCTGGCACTTCAAGTGCAGAAGATGGGGCCGGTAAGGATTCTAAAAATTAATACTGGCCACTCCAGGCTTATATTAAACCCCCAAGGTTACAGCTTTTCTCTGACCTTGGATTGGTAGATGCTTCCACCACCCAAGTGCAGAACCCCTTTGAGAGCCCAGGAAGGTGCACTTGGGAATTCCTTCTTGTACCCTCAAGCCCTTTCACACAGCCCCCTGGGGAAGAGCTGAGAAAGAAAAGGAAAAAAAAAAAGGAAATCAGCTGTTGCCACCAGCAACAAACAACATGTGCACAAACGTCTTAAGACACAAAAATCCAATTCTGTTCTTTAAAAAGGTAAATTTTATTAATAAAAAACATAAAAAAGAAAATACAGCTGGGAACTCAAGCTTTTGCTAGAATTAAAAAAAAGAACAACTTCAAGGATTAAGCATCAAGAATAGCTTTCTTGAGGTCCATCTTACAGGTTACAAACAAAACAAAACCACCCGGGGTTAGCACAGATGAATCCACAAACCATAAAGAAATAAAAGGGATAAACCTAATCACATCTTCCTAGACATTTCCTGATCTACTTACATATCTGGGGGTTTTAATGAGAAGTTTCTATGTATGATACTGATGATTTTTCATACCTGGCCCAAGCTTCTCACACCTGTTCTGCCCTGTTCGCCTTTCCCAGGGAGAACAACCACAGATAGACAAAAAGAGAGTCTTGTTTAAATTTTAAAAAGTTTTAGCCTTCCCATTGGCTCTTTTGGCCAGGTTCCCACTCATTTCCTTTTACTTATGCATCGCAGTGAGACTTTTTAACCCTTTACAGGTAGAGCGATTAGAGAACAGCTACTAAGAGGGATTTTATAGCTACTGGCTGGCTGGGTGTCCAAAAAAGTGAGTTTACCCCCTCCCACTTCATTTATCACACATCCCCCAAATCACAGACGGTGTTGGCCAGCCTGGTTCAGGTCGGGTCCACACCAGCTGGGATTTCTTCTTGGAGGTTTAGGAAAACAGAGTTAATACGATACATGCACCTCTAATGTTACTACTAATTACATGAAGAACTAAACAGTATTTTCCATATTTTAAGGACTACAATGACTTAGAATACAGGGACATTTTTATTTGTCTGATTCTGGGAAACCTTCCTGGGAGAGTGCATCAGCCTCTTTGTTAGAGTATCCTGAAATGTGTTGTATTTCAAAATCAAAGTCTTGAAGAGCTAAACTCCACCAAAGAAGTTTTTTGTTAGTCTCTTTGATTGTGTGAAGCCACTTCAGTGCAGCATGGTCAGTCTGCAGGTGGAAACGCCGTCCCCAAATGTATGGGCGTAGCTTTTCCAGAGCATACACAATGGCTTAACATTCTTTTTCTGAGACTGACCAGTGGCTTTCCCTCTCATAAAGTTTTTGCTGAGAAACATGACAGGATGGAATTGTTGATCTGGTCCTTCCTGCATTAAAACTGCTCCTACACCACGCTCGGACACACCTGTGGTTACAACGAAAGGTTGGTCGAAGGCCAGGGCCCTTAGTACAGGGTCAGACGTAAGGGCTGCATTAAGGTAGTTAAAGGCTTTCTGACACTTCTCAGTCCACTGAACTGCATTTGGCTGTTAGGTCGGTCAGTGGGGTGGCAATTTGGCTGTAGTGTGGTACAAATCATCTGTAATACCCAGCCAAGCCCAAGAAGGATTGGACCTGATTCTTTGACTTAGGGACAGGCCAATTTTGGATAGCATTTACTTTAGTCTGTAGGGGGTTGATAGTTCCTTGACCCACCTGGTGTCCAAGGTACGTTACCCTGTTTAGACCTATTTGACATTTTTTGGCCTTAACAGTTAATCCTGCCTCCCTTATATGTTGGAAGACAGCTTGGAGGTGTTTCAGGTGTTCTGCCCATGAATCTGAGAATATAGCCACATTGTCAAGGTAGGTGACTGAAAATTCCCCAAATCCAGCCAGAAGGTTATCTACAAGTCTCTGGAAGGTGGCAGGTGCATTTCACAGTTCAAAAGGGAGCATATTAAATTCATACAGTGATGAAGGCTGACCTTTCCTTGGCTGGGTCATCTAGAGGCACTTGCCAGTACCCCTTAGTTAAGTCTAAGGTGGAGATGAATTGGTCTTGTCCCAGTTTCCCCAATAGCTCATCTGTGCGTGGCATTGTATAGTTTCCTGGGCGAGTTACAGCATTTAGCTTATGGTAGTCCATGCAAAAGTGGATTTCCCCATCTGGGTTGAGAACCAGAACCACTGGAGAGGCCCATGTGCTTTCAGAGGGGCAGATTACATGCATCTGTAACATGTCCTTGATCTTCCTTTCTATTGCAGTTTTGGCTTGAGGAGCCATCCGGTAGGGTTGGGCTCTAATTGGGCTAGCATCACCTGTGTCAGTGGAGTGGTATGCCCGTTCTGTCTGTCCTAGGGTGGCTGAAAACATTGGCACAAAGCTGGTGCACAGTTCCTGGATTTGCTGTTGCTGCTTATGCCTAAGGGTGATGGAAAGGCTCACCTCTTCTACGCCACCATTGCTTTTCCCTTCATAATAGACTCCTTCAAGCCTCACAGTGTCATTTCTCTCCTGGGCTGTAAATTGGAGAACCTTGAATTCTTGGGAATAAAAGGGCTTTAGAGAATTAACATGGTATACTTTAGGTTTTAGGGTAGGGTTTGGGAATGCTACGAGGTAATTAACAGCTCCCAGGCATTCTTGGACCATAAATGGCCCCTCCCACGATGCTTCCATCTCATTGGCCTGGACTGCTTTCAGGACCATGACTTGGTCACCTACTCTGAAGAAACGCTCTCTGGCATGTTTATCATATCAGGCCTTTTGCTCATGTTGAGCATCCTGTAGGTTTTCTCAAGCAAGGACTAGAGAGTCTTTGAGGGCGCTTAGCAGGTTGGTTACAAAGTCCAAAATGTTTGTTCCTGGAGAAGATGTAACCCCCTCCTATTGCTGCTTCACCAACTGTAATGGCCCCTTAACTTTGTGGCCATAAACGAGTTCAAAGGGTAAAAACCCCAAACTGGGATGTGGTACAGCCCTGTAGGCAAAGAGCAACTGCTGCAACACTAGGTTTCAATAATTGGAGTGCTTATTCACAAATTTATGTATCATGGCCCCCAAAGTCCCATTACACTTCTCCACTAGGCTATTTGTTTGGTGGTGGTAAGGGGTGGCAACCAAGTGGTTCATCCCATGAGTTTCCCAAAGACTTTTCATGGTCCCTGCCAGGAAGCTAGTTCCTGAATCCATAAGGATGTCGGAGGGCCAACCTACCCTGGCAAAAATGTCTGCCAATGCCTGGCTCATGCTTTTAGCCCTGGTGTTGCTTAGAGCTACAGCTTCTGGACATCAGGTGGCAAAATCCATGAAAGTCAGTATGTACAGCTTTCCTCTGGGTGTCTTCTTAGGGACAGGACCCAGAATATCCACAGCTACATGCTGAAATGGAACCTCAATTATGGGGAGTGGCTGGAGAGGGGCCTTGACCTGGTCTTGGGGCTTTCCCACCCTCTGGCACACCTCACAAGATCAGACATACGTAGAAATGTCCTTGCCCATTCCCTCCCAGTTGAATGACTTTCCCAAGCAGTCTTTGGTCCTATTCACCCCATCATGGCCAAAACTAGGGTGATCATGGGCTAAGCTCAAGAGCTTTTCCTTATACTTAATAGAAACTACCAACGGTCTCTGAGGATGTCAGTCCTCCTTGTGCCCATCAGAAAGGGTTTCCTTGTATAAGAGTCCTCCTTCTACAACAAACCTGGACATATTAGAAGAGCTGAGAGGTGGTGGGTCACTCCATGCCGCCATCCAAGATCCCTTGAGGCTTTCATCCACTCTCTGCTCTGCCTGGAACTGTTCTATTGATGCTGGAGACATTAGTTCCTCGCTGGATTGTGGACTTGGGCTTGGTCCCACTGGAAGTGATGCAGGTGATGGGGATGTCTCTGTAGACTGTGAACTGCTCTCTGCTGGGGAACTAGGCTGTATTTCAGGCTCCAGTTGAGCTTCTTGTGCTGGTTTAGCTGCTGCTGCAGGTGCAAGCTCTGTGGTACCCTTTGGTGCTGGCTCTGCTGACTCTGGTGGGGTTGCAAGCATGGGCTCTGGTGCTGCCTGCTCTGCCAGTTCCGATCCTTGGGCTGGTTCTGGCTGGGTCCCAGGAACTGGATCTACAACAGCTGCCATAGACTCTGGTCTGGGGTCTGGTTCCACCACCTCTGGCTAGCTCCCCGGGCCTGTGGTATCAGGGGACACAGACTGGGTCCTTGTAGGAGGCTCAGGAGTGGAGTTAGGTGTGGAGGCCTGTTTAGCCTGGCTGCGGGTGACCATCCCCACCCTTTTTGTTAGCCTCACATGGTTGGCTAAGTCTTCTCCCAGCACCATGGGAATGGGATAATTATCATAGACTGCAAAAGTCCATATTCCTGATCAACCCTTGTACTGGACAGGCAATTTGGCTGTAGGCAAGTTAAAAGAGTTGGCCTTAAAGGGTTCCACTGTCACTTGGGCCTCTGGGTTGATGAATTTGGGGTCCACCAGGGATTGGTGGATAGCTGACACCTGTGCTCCAGTATCTCTCCACTCAGTAATCTTACTCTCACCCACACTCACAGTTTCCCTTTGCTCTGGGTGTATTTGCGAGGCATCTAGGCCTGAAGGCTCTCGGTGGGCTCCCGGGGTGATAAGTTGCAGTCAACTGGTGCTCTTGGGGCAGTTGGCCTTCACATGCCCCAGCTCATTACATTTAAAGCATCACCCAGCTAACTGTGGGCTGGGGCGAGATGTGTGCTTGGAAAGTGGGTGGTGGGACAAGAGAGCATCTGGGGTCTCCCTGGCTGTGAGGAGGGCTCCTCCTTGCGAGGTGGGGACTTGGGCTGACTCCGATGGCGGGGTGTCATCTCGGGTTGCCCTTTCTGGTATCCCCACCAACTGTTGCTAGCTTTCTGCTTCTCCGCCACCTCCACCCATTTGGCTCCAATCTTTCCCGCTTTGATTACAGTTTTGGGCTTCCCATCTAGGATGTACCTTTCTGTTTCCTCAGGAACACCCTCTACGAACTGCTCCATTTGCATTAGGAGAGACAGATCTTCCAGAGACTTAACACTTGCTCCTGATATCCGGGCATCCCAATTTTTTAGTGTGGTAGGCGTGTTGGTAAAATGCCACGTCTGGTTTCCACCTTAGGGCTCTGAACCACCAACAGAAATGCTCAGGTGTTAGCCCCATTCTGATTCTGGCCTTTTGTTTAAAAAGTTTATACTTGTTCATGTGTTCTTTAGGCATTTCAACTGCCACTTCTGTTAAGGGTCCACTGAATTGTGGCCTCAACTCCACCATACACTGGTCTGTAGGAATGTTGTACCCAAGGCAGGCCCTTTTGAAATTTTCTAAGAAGGCCTTTGTATCATTGCCCGCCTTGTATGTGGGGAATTTCTTGGAATGGGGAGTGGTACTTGGAGGAGGACTGTTAGGGCTACTTGGTTGAGCCAGCTTAGCCCTTTCCAGCTCTACATGCTTCAGTTCCATTTTCACCTCCAAGCGCTTCACCTCTGCTTCCGCCTCCAAGTGCTTTATCTATGGGAAGAAATTCCTGTCTTCCACAGTTAGAACTCGGTCTGGGTTAAGGGCATCCCTCCATCTTGGCACCTGGATCTCAGGTTGGGGAGGGCTAACCCTTCCTTCCAGGGAAATCTCCATTCCTGCTTCTCCTCCTTGCATTTATATCAGTGAACTGGATGTCTGGGCTTGATCAGGGTCTGTCTTCTCCATGGCATGCCACTTTGGGAAGACTGGTTGCTCTAAGGATTCGGTGCCCCACCGCAACCTCGTGCACAGAGCTGCCCTACTCTAGCCTAGCTATTTTGTTGCCACTAAGCTATAAAAAAAATAAACTGCTTGTTGGACTCTCTGGCTTTGCAGTCTGAACCCTTTGCATGCCTGTTCCCCCTCAGGCAGCAAAGAAAAGAAAAGAAAAGAACCTCCCTGGCTTTGCAGGCTGCCAAAAGGAAAAATGTGTCCTTTTAAAATCCTGAGGACTGTGTCTCTGGTACAAAATGATCCAACCAATGCCACCATATCAAGGCTAATTCCCCACTCTGGCACTTCGAGTGCAGAAGTGGGGGCCTGCAAGGATTCTAAAAATTAATATTGGCCACTCCAAGTTTATATTAAACCCCAAAGGTTACAGCTTTTCTCTGACCTTGGATTGGTAGATGCTTCCACCACCCAAGTGCAGAATCCCTTTGAGAGCCCAGAAAGGCGCACTTGGGAATTCCTTCCTGTGGGGTACCCTCAAGCCTTCTCACACACTGTGGGGAGGAGCTGAGAAAGAAAAAGGAAATCAGCTGTTGCCACCAGCTAATTAAACAACATGCGCACAAAACCTTTAAGACACAAAAATCCAATTCTGTTCTTAAAAAAGGTACATTTTATTTTAAAAAAAGGAAAGAAAATACATCTGGGAACTCAAGCTATTGCTAGAATTAAAAAAAAGAACAACTTCAAGGATTAAGAATCAAGAATAGCTTTCTTGAGGTCCAGCTTAAAGGTTACAAACAAAACAAAACCACCTGGGGTTAGCACAGAGGAGTCACAAGCCATAAAGAAACAAAAGGGATAAACCTAATCACATCTTCCTAGACATTTCCTGATCTACTTACATATCTGGGGGTTTTAATGAGAAGTTTCTAGGTATGATACTGATGATTTTTCATACCTGGCCCAAGCTTCTCACACCGTAACTTTCCCTGTTCGCCTCTCCCAGGGAGAACAACCACAGATAGAAAAAAGGAGAGTCCTGTTTAAATTTTAAAAAGTTTTAGCCTTCCTATTGGCTCTTTTGGCCAGATTCCCACTCACTTCCTTTTACCTATGCATCGCAGTGAGACGTCTTAACCCTTTACAGGTAGAGCGATTAGAGAACAGCTACTAAGAGGGATTTTATAGCTACTGGCTGGCTGGGTGTCCAAAAAAGGGAGCTACCCCCCACCATTCATTTATCACAGCAGGACTAGGCCCGTCAGGTATGAGCCTTTGTGTGGGTTATCTGTCACCGCCTATCTGTGGTGCATGTTGCCCTGGGTTTCCAGAGCGCTGTGTCTGGAGCCTCTCTAAGGAAGGTGTCTGTGCAGTGTGCTCAGCACAATCCTGCAGTTCGTAGTGCTCCTGCTTCAAGCGATGGATTGTCTATAACTTGGAGCCTTTAATGGTGTGTCTACAGTGGAGCAGGCAGGTGTAATGTCCAGCTCAAGGAGACATATCCTTCTAGCTCTGATCAAGCTAGCCTGCTAAAAATAAAAGGATAGCAGCAGCAGCCCAAGCAGAGGGAGAGTCTAACCGCTCTGGGTATGATACCATCACAGACCCGCAGTATGTACTTGGATGGCTAGCTTCTCCTGCCCACCTTTTCTGTAAGATTGCCTCTCTCTGTACCAGAAGTTCTGGGCTGGAGGCAGGGAATAGGGATGGCTGGGGGAGGTTCTCCAGCCTGTGGTGTACCGGGGGTCAGGCTGGATGATCACAATGAGTCCTTCTCATGTTAACATGCTGGATGCTCTATGCAGTGCAGACATACCCTCTGGTGTTCAGAAGGGGCATTGCTGAGTGGCTGAGCTGACATGGGGGTGCCATAGGGTCAGTAACGCTTTGGTCTGGCTCCTGTTGTTGGTTCAGAACCCTAGGGCTGTCAGTAGACTACCACGGAAGGCTGGCTGGCCCCGTGAAGGTGGAGCCACTGGAAAGGTTTCATTTGGCTCAATGGGAGCTGGGCTGTCTCGTGACTCCTGCAGGAGTCGCTGCTGGGCTAGGATGGCCTCTGGCCAGGGGTGCTGGAACAAGGGGGGGCCATGGCCCCACCACTTTTTACCAGCCACAAGGTGGGAGGAGTCTTGGGGGGAAGAAGCAGGGCCTCGGGGGAAGGGGAGGCACAAGGGCAGGGCCTAAGGGGAAGGGGAGGTGCAAGGGCTGGGCCTCAGGGGAAGGAGAGGCCAGAGGGCGGGGCCATGGTTTCGGCACTGGCAGCCCCCCAACACACACACACACTTTTAGGAAGCTTCCACCACTCCTGCCTGAGGCAGTGACTCCCAGGTCACTGTTTGTTCTCAAGAGCAGGGGCCATCTCTCACCCAGCAAGAGAGGCTGTTGCTAGGTTTCTCCCTGAATTGCTCCAGGCTTCTGTATCTCATTCTAGTGCCCATGTGCGCAACCCCTTTTCTAATCCGATCAGTCCATCTGTAGCCAATGTCATGCTGTGGAGCAGACAGGAGCTGGGGTGCATATAGACCCCTGGAACTGCTGCTTCCTAGTCCCCTGCTAGAGCGAGCCACTCCAAAGGGGCAGGTGGGGCAGGTCCCAGTGCGTGGCTCTGCCTGTCACTCTTTGTGAAAGTGCATCCTCTGCGCAGGCTGCTGTACACTGAGCCCCTTCATAAGAATTGTTTTAAACTTGCTGCCTATTGATTCCCTTTGGTGAGCCCTGGCTCTTGTGTTATGTGAAGAGGTAAATAACACTTTTTCATGATTTTATAGATCTCTATCATACTCCCCTATTTGTCTGTTTTCTAAGCTGAGTAGTCCAGTCTTTTTAATCTCTCTTCATATGGAAGCTGTTCCATCCCCCTAATCAATTTTGTTGCTCCTCTCTGTACCTTTTCCAATTCTTTCTTCTTTTTTTTTGAGATGGAGTGACCAGATCGGCATGCAGTATTCAAGGTGTGGGAGTACCATGGATTTATATAGTGACATTATTATATTTTCTGTGTTATTATCTATCACTTTTCTAATGGTTTCTAATTTTCTGATACTTTTTTTTTTACTGCTACTGAATTGATGTTTTCAGAGTACTGTCCACAATGACTCCAAGATCTCTTTCTTGAGTTGTAACAGCTAATTTAGATCCCATTACTTTGTATGTCTAGTTGGGATTATGTTTTCCAATGTGCATTACTTTGCATTTATCAACATCAAATTTCATCTGCCATTTTGCACCCAGTCACCCAGTTCTATGAGATCCCTTTGTAGCTCTTCGCAGTCTGCTTGGGACTTAACTATTTTAAACAATTTGGTATCATCTGCAAATTTTGTGACCACAGTGTTTACCCCTTTTTCCAGATCATTACTTTGGATAATCTAAGCACTACACCCAGATGTACAGATGCTCTTTGCTTCACCTGTGCATTATATAATTTTTTAACATTAGCTTTAATAAAAAATTGTATTCCTTGTGCTATACTTTTATTGCTCAAGCATGGCATTTCTGTTAGAGAATCTATGATACCGTTTGATTCATTTAAGATTTTGTTCCTTTATTTGACTTTATGCTATTTCTCCCATTTAGTACCACTCCCCCACCAGCAAGGTCCTTCCTATATATTTTGTATCCCAGTATTATTGTTCCACCAAGCTTCTGTGATGCCTATTGTATCACTATAATCATTTAGTGCCAAGCATTTTAGTTCACACATCTTAGTATTTAGACTTCTAGCATTTGTATACAAGCACTTATGAAATGTGGCAGTGTTAAGTTGTTTGCCCTCATGCGATGTAATTGAATGGGACTCTCTTTCCTTTGACTCTTTCTCTTCTGTTCCTACCTGTACTTTATCAGCTTCTCTCTTCTGCCCTTTATTAGGATACAGAGTGTCCCCTTTTAATAAATCCTCTCCTAAGGTATGCATCCATCTGAACCCTGTGCTCCTGCACACCTGTCAGCTTTCCCCAGCTCTTAGATTAAAAACTCCGTTATGCCCTTTTTAATTTTACATGCCCGCAACCTGGTTCCGTTTTGGTTTAGGTGGAGCCCATCCTTCCTGTACAGGCTCCTCCTTTCCCAAAAGGTTCCCCAGTTTCTAATAAACCTAAATTCCTCCTCCCAATCCTCTTGGCTCATCCACGCATTGAGACCCTGCAGTTCTGCCTGTCTAACTGGCCCTGCGCATGGAACTGGAAGCAATGCAGAGAATGCTACCACCTTTGCCTTGTTAGCGTGGGGTTGTGCTGCTTCATCTGTTGTCAAGTGACAGCAGCTGTTCTGCAAT
The DNA here is from genome assembly GCF_965152275.1 of Natator depressus. Classification (NCBI taxonomy): domain Eukaryota; kingdom Metazoa; phylum Chordata; order Testudines; family Cheloniidae; genus Natator; species Natator depressus. Next base: position 39,143,617 of record NC_134241.1, on the reverse strand, counting down.
CTCTCCTGGCAATAAAGTTTTGTACTGAAGCAAATATGACTGCATTACATGCACTTCCAGCCCAGAAGCTCTCGCTGCATCTCCTCCCTGCATCCCCACCCTGACAGGTATAACACTGCCACTGTGGCTTAAACGGCATTTGAATAGTACCCAAAGTAAAATGTCATGGCTGTGCTCATCAGGGAAGTAAAACCAGTATACTTCAGCAGTGAATTCCTTACATAAATCCACCAGGAGAGCACAGGGCAGCTCGTATGCTGTTGGCAGCTGCATTCTCAGCCGGGTTCCAAGTGCTTTACTTTCAAGCTGTCTGAAGACAGGCTCATGGCATGGCCTCCTGAATTTAGGCCTAAAAGCTCCCCTTTGATTTCACACACACTGCAGTGGGTGCAGCGGGGTCATGATGGGGATGAGCTTGCATGCTGAGTAGTCGTTGCAAGTGAGGAGGCATCTCCTCTGGGCTTTCAGCCGGCCAAGGGTTCAGACCACTCTAGCATCCTGCAGCCACCTTGTGTATGGGGTCATGGAATGGGGGTAGTGAAACCATCTTCTGACTGGCAGCCTCCCATCAGGGTGCAGCTTCATTAGCCAGGGCAGGGGTGGGTACTTGGGTCTCCCTGAATGACAGTAGTGTTCCTGCTTGGCCAAGGCCAGAGAGTCCAAGTTTCTGAATGCCCTCACATCACAGACTTTGCCAGCATGTCTGTGCATGAGGCTCCCTGACAGCCAGAGCTGCTTCACCAGGGAGTAGTGAACTTTCCTGTGCACGCTGAGCGGCACCTCGTATCACCCCTGGTTCCAGCACCAGTGAGGAATTCCAGCTGCCAACACCGCTCAGTAATTTCAGGGACACTGGATATCTTCTCCACACAAGGCTACAGCTCAGCACTTATGGCCTCACACTTCTCCACAGCACCCACCAGGGAACTACCCAGCATGAAGGGCTTCCCAGCAGACCTGCAATAATCAGAGATAACCAGCATCCACAGGGAGATGCTACTGGCTCACAGATGGGTACCAGGGCTCCCAACCTCGGGGCCAGGTTCTCCAGGCCTGGTGCGAGCTCCTCACAGACTTTCAGAAAAGTGGCCTCCTCATCAGGAAGTTGTGCAGCCGCTGTTGGCATTCCCTGGTCTCCACAACTCTGTGGTCTGGCCACCCTGCTCCTCTGGGCCAGGCCACTGACTGGCCCAGAGTGCTTCACCTCCCAGGAGACCATGCAGCCACCCTCTGAATCCATCCTGCTGAGCTCTCACTGGGAACACCTGCCACCGCTGAGGCCTCACAGCACATGATTGTCCCTCTTCCAGGGACAGCCCGGGGCTCTGGGAAGAGTCCACACCACAGCAGGGTCCAGAAAGCATTTGCCAAAATAAGTTGGTTGCCATGGACCCAGCTCATAAGTGAAGGTTCCAGACCATGAAGGAATGTTGGGATTTCTAGGGGGATTATGGGAGTTTGGAGAATGTGACTGTGATGTTGCACTCCATATGATTTTATGAAAATATGCTAATGAGTGTGAATATAATGTAACTGGAATATGCTTCATGCAAAAGGTCTCTTGTAAGGTATCATTACAAAGCTTATAATCTACTGAGTGTGGTCATCCTATTTGTATAAATGTATCATTCTTGTATCTGAAACTAAAAATATGAAATATAACTCTGAGGTCCTATTGTAATTATGCAAAGTGTGGGCCATTAATGGTGGTTTCGAATCTTGATGGCTCCCATCAACTAGGACAATTGGTTGTAAATGGCTCTGTTTACTTGCAAGCCTTCCTGTGAGTCAGGCCAGGAAGAATGAAGGCTTGGGATCTCACAGAACATGTGACCATGTCACCTGGTACTGGAATCCATCTTAAACCTGGTGCTTTTCCATTTAGAAGGAGGGGTGGGAGACAAAGAGAGACAAAGGATTCACGCCTTGTGCCAAAGCTATATAAGGGAGTGGAACAGAACAAAGGAGGTTCCAATCATGAGAAATCCCCTAGTTACCACCTGAGCTGGTGCTAACAAGGACTGTACTAGGGGGAAGGATTGGGCCCAGACTAGGAAGGAGTCCAGTCTATGAAAGAAGCTTATTGGAACATCTCTGAGGGTGAGATTTTACCTGTAATCAGTTTCTTAATGTATTAGGTTTAGACTTGCATGTTTTGTTTTATTTTGCTTGGTAACTTACTTTGTTTTGTCTGTTATTACTTGGAACCACTTAAATCCTACTTTTTATACTTAATAAAATCACTTTTGATTATTAATTAACCCAGAGTAACTAATTAATACCTGGGGGAGCAAACAGCTGTGCATATCTCTCTATCAGTGTTATAGAGGGCGGACAATTTATGAGTTTACCCTGTATACGTTTTATACAGCGTAAAATGGATTTATTTGGGGTTTGGACCCCACTGGGACTTGGGTATCTGGGTGCTGGAGACAGGAGTACCTGCTAAGTGGTTTTCAGTTAAAGCCTGCAACTTTAGGGGACGTGGTTCAGACCTGGGTCTGTGTTTGCAGCAGGCTAGCATGTCTGGCTCAACAAGACAGGGTTCTGAAGTCCCAAGCTGGCAGGGAAAATGGGCTCAGAGGTAGTCTCATTTTCCCTGCCAGCTTGGAACTTCAGAACCCTGTCTTGTTGAGCCAGACATGCTAGCCTGCTGCAAACACAGACCCAGGTCTGAACCACATCCCCTAAAGCTGCAGGCTTTAACTGAAAACCGCTTAGTATGTACTCCTGTCTCCAGCACCCAGATACCCAAGTCCCTTTATTTGGGGAAAATGGTCACAGTGACCTCTCCTTCCACAATCCCCCTGGGTGCTCACAAGTTGTCCCAGGGGTTGGATTCAACTATGCTCTGTGTCCTGCAGCTGGGAACAATGCTGAGAATTCTGCTGGGATGCCTGCCCAGAAAACATTGCTGCCAACTCGCCTGAGTGCAATGCGCCTGTGCCTGTGGGTGGACAGTGAACCCTCGTGGGAACACCCTGTGCACTACCTCGTGCTGACTGCACTGCAGCTAACTACAGTCACAGTAACTGGAACCTAGACATACCCATAGACATAAAGAGCCTCTGGCCAAGGGAGCAGCCACCTTGTGCTCTGGCTCCTGCTGTGTGGGTCTGGGTGTGTGTGTGTTCCCTCTGATACAGACTTGGCCATTCCACCTGTTACCAATTGCAGATTTTTTAGTAAAACAAGTCAGTGCCAAATACAGCCGAACACCTGTGGATAGCCAAGAAGATAGGTGAATACTTCTCCTTGTCTGCTAAGCAGACAGCCATTCAGCCCAACATGGGAGTTCTAGCTCTGAATCCCCCTGGACTTCAATGTACAATTACTCTGTGTCCAAGGAAAGTCCAGTCCCTTTGGCCTAGGAGCCCGCCATACAGTTCTGTCATTCTGCTACTGAAGCCGATCTCCCCTTGCAGAAATTCTCCAGTCCTAATTCTCCAGGACTAGCGTAGCCCAGGGGGCCACACTTCTGGATGTTGGCTTAATGAGACCTCACTCCACTTTTCAGGAGGAGCCAAGTCTGATCAGCCTCAGTAGCCTTTTTGCTGCCATTCTGATTGGCTTTGGGCAGAGAATGGGAATCTTTCTAACAAGTTTGTTCAAAAGGAATTTTCCAGGTTTTACTACAATTGCTAACTGCCCAGGCACCTCCATTCCAGCTGTCCGACTCCAGTACTCCCCAGCTCAGGCTGCTTCTGTCTTCAGTAGCAGTTAATTATGTGACCTTCCCTTTTCTGTTTGGTGAGTGAATTACATATTCAGAACGTGCCCTGGGAATCCCCTACTGTGCCTGTGTCTCAGGGCTCCGGCATTGCTGATTCAAAAGAGTTCCTTTATTGTTTCTGGAGAGGCTTGCGTTGCCACACCAGTGCTAGTTTGTCACTCACTTTCCCCTTTTATGAAGCATGTGTATGTCTCTGCTGCCTCCTCCCTGAGTCACTGTCAGCCTCTGTGGAAACCCCAGTAATGATAAGAGCCAGACTGAAGCATTCAGCACTTAGTTCATGGCTCCTACAGAGAATTATTAGAGCATCTGTTTCTTTACTCTCTAAAGCACTTTCAGATGATGTTTTCCTGGGCTGAGTCTGTTTGTATTTGAAAGGGAGTTTGTACAGATTTTCCTTTCTGCTGCTCACGTTGCATGTAGAACTGCTGGGCTGGGGCAGAACAACCCTTTCCTATTTCCACCCAGTTAGGACAATCACATTTGACCCAGTGTCAGTTACTTTCCTCCCCTCCAATAGGTGTGGGGGAAGGGAATCACTTTGTCTAACAGCCTCCTACTACTTGCTTGTCTCACTGTATCCCTGGCTGGTGACATGTATTTTCCATGTCTACATGATGTCTAAGAGGACATGCCAGACCCAGCTCCATGTGCTCCAATGTCCTGACTCTGACAGTGGCCAGGACCAGCTGTATTAGTGGAATGTACAAGAACCCTGCCTCAGCAGAAATGGGATACTCTTCCCAAGGGGAAGTGTCCCCAGAGCCCTACCCATCAGATCCTGCACCAGGAAGGTTTCCAGCCCTGCCTCAACTCTTGGCATTTTGTGCTGTTTACCTTTTTCAATGCAGAGCTGAGCTCCCTGTCCCTGACAGGACCTTCTCCAGTGCATGGGGTGTGGGTAGCCTGCTGGGATCCTCTGGGCACATCTCACCTAATTGATTCCTTGCCATTGCATGGATCTCAGTCATTGGTGCCCCTCAGTCCTTCCTGTTCTCTGCCTGTGGCACACAACAATGCACTCTCCAGAGGTCTGTAATGCATTGGTCCAACTAAAGTCACTGGGCTCAATATAGGGGTATTTTGGGAAAATGTAATGGTCTGTGATTTACAGGAGGTCAGAGTAGTTGATCTAATGGTCCCTTCTGGCCTTGAACTCTAGGAAATTTATGATGCGGAGCGGGGCGTTGAGCACCTCCGGGGCCCGGAGGAAGCTGGCACCTGTGTATGGAGGGGATGATATGATGAGGTTGCCTACAATGGAATCTGGCCCATCCGCAACAGCTATTAGCAAACATCTCCAGTGACCAGAGATGGGACACTAGAGGAGGAGGGCTCTGAGTTACTATAGAGAATTCTTTTCCAGGTGTACCACATGCTCAGGCTCTAACTGATCAACATATTTGGCATGGGGAAGGAATTTGCCCCTGGGTCAGACTGGCAGAGACCCTGGGGGGTTTCGCCTTCCTCTGCAGCATGGGGCCAGGTTACTTGCTGGTTTGAATTAGAGTAAATGGTGGAATTGCAATAACTTGAAGTCTTTAAATCATGACTTGAGGACTTCAGTAACTCAGCCAGAGGTAAGGGGTCTGTTACAGGAGGGGGTGGGTGAGGTTCTGTGGCCTGCAATGTTCAGGTCAGACTAGATGATGGTGATGGTCCCTTCTGGCCTTAATCCTATCTGTCTATGTGGACCTAAGGCAAATGCCTGACAGTCCATGTACATTCTGTCAATACAGTTACCTTTATGAAACAAATGTGTAATCTCATCCAAAAACAATATAAAATTTGTTTGACAAGATGTATTTTCCATAAAATCATGATTGGCATTAATTGGCTGAGAGCGGCAAGGCCCTACTGTCTATTTTTCTAACTGTAACAAAATAACTTTTGAAAACCCCATCCAATCAATTCCAAGATCTCAGGGAATGTTTGAGGTATCTAAGGGAAAAATCCTGTTAATTTTGGTGAAAATCAGAGAAACTTCTCATGACACAGGACAGTTCACTTCTGGTAAACACAGAGCCTGTTCTGCTTGGGGTAGTCGTACATCTGTAGTTTTGGAACATTTTGTAGTTATAGAACAAAAAAGGAAATATTTGGATTGATGAAACCTCAGGACATTGCAGGTAAGAAGTTCCTAGGACACTGAGATCATATGAAAACCTGGGCCTGTCCCAGCAAACCCTAGATAGGTGATCAAAACCCTATATATGTGATCAAATAAATATAGAAGAGGTACCATGTATGGGCTGTGAGGATGTCTCAGGGTATGTCTACGCTAGAAATGCTATTGTGGCACAGTAGTGTAGAGACTCCAGTGATGAAGGGGTTCTTCCACTGATGTAGCAAATCCACCTCATCAAGAAGCAATAGCGAGGTTGACGGAAGAATCGCCCCATGGTGTGAATTTTTGAGCGATACAGCTAGGCTGACCTAAATTTTAAGTGTAGACCAGCCCTCAGTGATGCAGACATAGGGTGGCCAGGACTGAGGCGCAGGAGCAGAGGTGAAGTTGTTTGTAGAACCTTAGACCCCTCAACTCTGATATATGTAGGTCTTTCAAACCACAATGTTCCAGCTTAACTCTGGTGAAACAATGAGCTGGAATGAATTTCCTTAGCTTTCTTTTGCAGACAACAACTGTGAGTGGGGTGTTAAGTGGGGCACACTACAAGAACTTTGGTGTTGGATTCAAGAAATTACGGCAAAAGATGGGGTGGGTGTTTTTCTCCTTGCTTTTATGTTCATGAATCCTGCTTGTGCTGTTTTCCCTGGTTAATGCTAGGTTACTTTTATTAAAGAAAACTCATTCTACACTCAGACTCTGTGCTTGTGAGTGGGGACATATTGCCTCGCAGAGGCACCCAGGCGTGGTGTGTAATTTTCCCAGGTTACTGGGTGAGGGCTCGAGCCGGTTCTGTGTAGTATTGTTGAAAAGGCACTCCTAGATATTGAACCCAGCCTAGTTGCTGTCAGCTCCACTTGGCAGAAGGGTTACAGATAATGTACTAGAGAAAAGCTTGATTTCAGAGAGACTGTGGTACAGGGGGAAGGTACTGGAGCAGCTTGCTGCCTATGCCGCATGGCTGAACAGTTACAGAGGTTAGCCTTTTTGGCAGCAAGCTGCCAACCCCAGGTCGACAGACCTGGGCTCATGGGGCTCGCACTATGCCACTAAATATCACTGTGTAGATGGTGCTTTTAAGTGACAGTTTGGGCTGGGGCTCAGGCTCTGGCTCTGAACCCCCCTCCCGCCAGCTTCAGAGCCTGAGCTCTGGTCCAAGCTGCAATGTCAACCCAGTAATTTTTTGTGACCTAGTACAAGTCTCGCAAGGCCAAGTCTGTCCACTTGGGCTCAGAGGGAGATCCCCGGGCACTTTGGTGGCTCTGGTCGTTGATCCACCACAAACTTAGGCATTGGCTGAGCTTCCCCTCTCAGGGCCTCTGGAGTTCTCCCATCCAGGTCCGACAGTTCAAGAGTAGGTCTCGTCCCTAGTGCAACTGTCTGCTTTGGTGTCATTCCCTGGTGCTTCGACAATGCCAGGCTCCTCCTACCCCTCAGTGCCTGAGGACTTCAAGGCCTACCAGGACCTTTTGCAGCACATGGCTGAATCTGAGCATCCAGACAAAGTACCTGTAGAAGAATACTTACAAATGACTGGGTGTTCTCCAGCCATCTGCCCTGGGGAGGATAGCCCTTACTGTTAGTGATGCACTCCTGGAGTCTGCTATGGTTCTTTGGAGTACTCCAGCCTCAGTGCCGCCTCTGGCAAAGCATTCAGAAAAATGCTATCAGACCTATGGAGAGTTTTGAAGGCTTCTGTTCCCACCTGGTCCCTAATTGTAACTGCAGTGAATGATAGGGTACGTTTAAGTCTATGCCCAAGGACAGAGAGTCCAAGAGGATGGACTTAACAGGTAGAAAAATCTGTAACTCCTTTTCCATACAATGCGAGGTATTGCGAACCAGAAGGCTTTGCTGTCCAAGTATGATTTTGCTAATTGGACAGCATTGTCTAAACTTTTGTAGAGCAGTTACCTGAAGCCTGCAGGGAGGAATTTCAAGTGCTTGTTGCTGAGGACTTTTTGGTGGCCAAGACATCCTTGCAATCAGCTTTTGGACAGGGCAGATTCATGGGCCACAGTTATGGCCTCGGCGGTAACCATGAGAAGGGCATCTTGGTTGCAAAATTCAGGCAGCAAGACTGCTTCAGAAAGGGTCATAGATCCCAGAGGCGGAAGCCTTTGGGTTCTGGGTTTGGTCTGTCAACTCATCCTCCCCACTGCATCTACCAAGTGTCCATTTTGACTTTTCACAATATTTGGGGCTCCACTACAACTGACAGCTGGGTCCTGTGCACCATAAGATCAGGTTATGCAATCCAGTTCCTTTCCCTCCACCCTCCCACCCTGTCCCTCTTCAGGGACCCCTCTTGCAGACACTCTTCCTTAAGCACCTTCAATCTCTACTACCGTTGGGAGCTTGGGAGGAAGTTCCTCTGCAGCACTGGGGCCAAAGGTTTTATTCCTGGTACTTTCTGGTTCCCAAGTCCAAAGGAGAGGTGAGACCAATTCTTTCTCTCTGCAACCTCAATACTACACACACACACACACACACACACACACACACACACACACACACACACACACACACACACACACACACACACACACACACACACACACACACACACACACACACACACCAGGTATGTGAGGTTCCATATAGTACCCCTGTCAAATATCCTCCCTGTGTTAAATGAGAACAACTGGCTTGCTGCTGTGGACCTTCAGGGTGCTTATTTTCATGTGGTGATTCTCCTGCACCACAGACAGTTTCTCTGGTTTATCATGGCGCACTGATGATATCAGTACACCATACTCCCCTTTGGTCTGGCCTCTGCTCCCTGGGTTTTTACCAAATGGTTGTAGTGATAACGAACGTCAGGAAGAGGGGAATTCAGATCTTCCTGTACCTGTACCTCACCTGGTTACTGAAGGGCAAGTCCATGGGTGAAGTTCTTTCTCACATACACTTTACGCTATGCTTACTCGATCACCTGGGTCTCAGTTTCAACAAAGGCAAGTCAACTTTGGTCCCCACTCAAAGAATCGAGTTCATTGGGGCCTTAATAGATTATACAAGTTTGAGAGCGCTTCTGCCAATGGACCATTTTCAGGCGACTCGTCATGTGTGTCTGGAGCTGCACTCTCAGCCTTCAACTACAGATAGAGTGTGCCTAAGGCTGCTGGGTCACGTGGCTACTTGCCAAGTTGTTTCTTTGCCCTCTCCAACTGTGGCTTAGGACAGTTTATTGTCCAACCCATCACTCCTTGGATGGATTGGTCTGGCTCCCTCCACCGATCCTAGACTCCTTATGGTGATGGACAGTTCAGGGCAATGTATGCCAGGGCATTCCCCTCCTTGGTCCCCACCGACCAGGACCATTGTCACTGATGTCTCCTTGATAAGCTGGGAAGCACATCTGGGGTTGCACCCTAAGTTTTTATTTAAATTGAGGTCTCAATTTCACATGAACCAGGCAGTGCATCTCCCTGTGTTCTGTCCTAAGCCACATTCAACACTGGAGGAGCAGCGTCTTCTTTCACTGGACGCTGCTTCGCCTTTTACTTGGACAGGACTAAACTCTTCTGTGCTTTGCCTCATCTGTTTGTGTCGTATACAAACTGGATGAAAGGACGAGCAGTCTCTTCACAGATGATCTCTAGGTGAATAACTTCCTGCATCAAGACTGGGTACAAAATAGCGTGAAAGATGCCCCTTCCAAGGGTGCAAGCTTACTCTACGAGGGCAGAGGCTATGTTGATGGTGTTTTTAAGTGAAATTTTAGTTTTGGACATTTGCAGGGCTGCCACTTGGTTGTCTGTGCATATGTTTACCAGCTATTATGCCATTGCCATGGCATCCAAAGCAGATGCAAACTTTGGTAGAGTGGTCCTGCAGTCCTTGTTCAAGTGGACTCGGAGCCCCACCTCCAGGGTGTGTGGAATACACGGCTGCATCTATTCAAAGAAGAACAAATAGTTGCTGTAACTGTGGGTCTTGAGCTGTGATGCAGACGTGTTCCATGACCCATCCTCTAGCCTCTCTGCAGTGGAGTCTGTACTTTTGATGTCTGGTGCGAAGGAACTGAGGGGGGTCGGGGCAGCACTGCCTCATATAGCTAGGAAAGGGGCGATGGCCACAAGGCAACAGCCCCAACCCCTCTGGGTACTGCTAGGCAAATTCTCTGGCTCCAGTGCGCTGAGTGCACATACACGTGTGTGGAATACATGTCTGCATCCTGTCTCGAAGAACCACAGTTACAGTCAGTAACTGTTTCTTTGCTGCTCAGCTGTGCCTCCGCAGGATGACTGTACCAGCTCCAAAAGCCACTGAAAGCAGTTCTGGGTAATGGTAGGGAAGGCAAGTCCTGCCCCGCATTCCTGTCCACCAGAGCAGCAGGTCTGAGTGAGGCTGTGATTGGGAGCGTAGGGAAGAGAGAAAACAGTGTGGGGAAGCCAACTGATTTTGAGAGTGAAAGAACAGTTTCTGAGAGTTAGGAGGAGGGGTTTGAAATCCAAACTCCTATTGCCAAGGGAATAGGAGTTGTTAGAATTAATAATGCTCTGCACTTAGGCGGCACTTTCCATCTCTGCAGCACCCTCCCGCATGAGCTGAGTGCTGTGAATTACAGCACTAGCACCAGAGTCGCTGCCTCAACTTCATAATCACACAAAGTTCTGGGATCTGGAAAGTGCTTTTATAAAAGTGCAAAACAAGTTTCTCTCTGTGGGGCTTGTTACAATTCTGGATCTGGAAGTGGGGTGTATAGCATAACTGACAGGGGAGGAAGTGTCCCACCTTCTCTGAGGCAAGCCGAACCATACTCAGGGTCTGTCTAGGCTGCATAGAGTACCTGGGCTCTGACACATGTTTGAACCTATGACAAGGAGGTGTGGCCTCCCTCAAAGATTGACAAAGAGAGACCACAACTTGCCCCTTGGATTACAGAACCAGGAAGGCCACACCCACCCTGCCAAAAGCTGAAGGGTGGGACAGGAGGTGGCAGTGCAACCCTTCTGTGGGGTTTAGATGTTGCTTGTAATTATTAGAATTGGGAACACTGGCTGTTGGAAGTCTGAAAGAACAGGAAACAGGAAGGAGGGGGGAGGAGTTGAAGAGGCTGAGGGACAGCTACTGAGGGTGCAGCAGCAGCTTGGAAAAGAGGTTTCCACTTTAAAAAATAAAGTCCTGTTGAAGTTTGTTAGTACCTTGCCTGGCTACTACAACACCTTCTGCCAGGTGGAGCCAGCACCATCCAGGGCCGGGTTCAATATCTAGGGGTTCCTTTTCAATAATACAACACAGAACCAGCTTGAGCCCTGACCAAGTAATCTGGCAAAAGTACACACCACCCCTGATCACCTCTGAGAGGCAATACTTCCCCACTCGAAAGCACAGAGTCCGAGTGTAGAAAAGACACTTCTAATAAAGGGAGGGAAGTCATCTGACATTAATTAGGGAAAATGCCACAAACAGGATTCATGATCAAAACTGTGAGCAGGACACCCACCCCAGCATGCATGGGGCAATGTCTTCTGCCTCGTGTTCTTGAGTTCTACAACCAAAAGTTCCTTTACTGTGCCCCTCTCTGCTCCCTCACCATACCCCACTCATAGTGATTGTCCTTGGTCAGTGAGGACCCGAGGTGTATCTGTGTGAGTTCACCTCCCACCCAGGGAAGAAGTCACCTTGCTTACTCCGCCATCTGAGCACTTATTCTGGCTGGCCACCCAGCCAGCCACTGCTCCTCTCCACTGGCCACCCCACCAGCTGCGGTCCTCTCCATTGGCCACACCGCCAGCAGCTCGTTCTGCTTACCACTTCACCAGCCACTCGTTCGCCAGCTGACTGTCAGTCACATTTTGCTGTAACCTGCCCCTCTGCTGTGATCTCTGAATATCAGTCTCTTAGTAATTTTCAGCTCCTTGCAGGCTGGGCACAAACACTGCCCCATTTCAAGTGATTTCAGCTCTCCGTGATTTTTAGCTCTTAACAGGCTGGGTAGAAACACAGTCCCCCCACAACTGGTTGCAGCTCTGATGGAGCATTTTAAAATAACAGAGGGTCCTAATAAAGTCTATTTAGCTCTTTCATTGAACATTGGGGAGAAACAGGTTAACCCAGATCAGGGTGCACTTGGGGAGAGTCTACACTTCCTGGCAGGGACACCTGTCCCCATCCCTCTTATTTTCAGAGGGGTCTGGCATTCGAGCCCCTGTTTTAACGAGGTCCTTTCAGCTAGGATGATCCTTTCATTTGGGGCAGATTAAGCACAGTTCTACTACAGGCCAGAGCCTCCTAATGGTTTGCTGCCCCGCCCTGCTTGAGAGCCTGGGTTCATAGTTACAAGTTTTGCATGCTGTCTGGGATTAGTATGCAGCATGAGCTTCACTTTTCAGGCTCCAGCAATCCCCCCGGGGCTAATGCTGCCTACTTGTGGCCCAGGGCTCTTGGAGCTCTCAACTTTCAGGCAGGGGTTATTAAAAGAATTGCTTTAGCTGATCATGACCTCTGGGGTTTGGATCCTGGTGCTTTGGAGATCTGCCTCCTAGCCTGTTTCTGATCCTGACAGTTGAGATCACCTAGGAGATGTATGCTGACCATTCATATGGGGCTAGGTCTCCCTTTAAAATGCTACAGTGCCACAGCTGCAGCTCTGCAGTATAGACATGTACCACAGCAAAGGGAGGGTTTCTTCTGTCACTGCAGGTAATCCACTCCCCACCCCGCCACGAGAGGTGGAAGACTTTTTCCATCGATGACCTAGCACAGTTTATTCTGAGGGGTACATCGGCTTAGCTACATTCTCAGGTACGTGGTTTTTTCAGCCCCCCCGCCCCCCCCCCGGGAGAGACGTAGCTATGCCAATGTAACTTTTCACTGTAGACCAGCCCTGAGGCCTGTCTACACTACAGAACATAGGTTAGGTCGACATAACTCTGTGAGCATCTACATTAAAATGTAGCTCCCACCAATGCAACTCGCCCACCTCAACAACTCAATAACTCCACTTCCATGAGAGGCATAGTGCTTAGGTCAACATAGTTAATTCGAGGTAGTGTCAGTGCAGCCACTGAGCTGGTACATTCACTGTCGCTGCCTTTCAGAAGCCATCCCACAATGCCCCACACTGACAATTAAATAGGTGCAAGCGTTCTTGGTGAGGATGCAGACCTCCGACACAAGGAGCATAGTGTGGACATTCAAAAGCGATGTAATTACTGCAGTGGTTGTATGTTGACGTATCTTAGGTGGACTTAATTTTGTAGTGTAGACTCACTCTTAGTCTGATGTGTTGGCCTGGGGCAAAGCATTCCTAGCCCTGGGCTCTGAAACTAGCTTCCCCTCTTGGTCCCCCAAGTTTGCTGACCTCCAGGGCACTTAGCAATACAGCTAGCCAGGAACAGTTTCCTGTCCCATGACAGTTTTTGAGACTTCAAAATTTCTTCCTGTCCCAAAACAGGACAAAAAGTCAATATCTCAAAAATGTTCATGCCCCAATAATAAAAAAAAAAATTTCAGATTGGGTCAGTCAAAATGTTTCATTTCAATAATTTCAAAATGTTTTGTTTGAATTTAGATCTTTTAAAAAAATATTTTAACCTTTTTTAGAATAAGTGAACTAAATATTTGAAACAAAAAGTCATTTTGATCAAGAAACAGAACATTTTTACTCTTTGGAAACTTTTTTCCCCAGAATTTGTTTGAATCAGGAGATTCGTCTAAACCAGTGGTTCTCAACTTATTTATTATTGTGGGCCGCATATGCGGGCCACAATGTCTTACCTGGGGTGCAGGAGCCAGGTGGCAGGGCAGCGGCAGCCTGGACCCAGAGCCTGGACCTCCATCATGCGAGGCCAGTGGGCTGCCTACCCGAACGCACAGCTGCCCCGGACCCCTGCTGCACAGGCCAGAGGCTGCCTGCCCTGAACGCTGGACCCCCACCACACGTGGCCAGGCAGCTGCCCCAAAGCTTGCAGGGCTAGGCAGCAGCCCTGGATCCCTGACCCCGTGGGGCCGGCCGGGAGCCCCGGACCCCAGACCCCTAACCCTGCCGGGCCGGCCGGCAGCCTCGACCCTGGACCCTGCTGCACAGGGCAGGCTGGCAGCCCCCAACCCCACCACGTCAAGCAGCCAGGAACCTGGACCACGCCTCGCGGGCTGGCCTTTAGCACACAGCTGAGCTGAGCTGCAACTGTATGCTAACTGAGCCGCATGCAGGCCACAGGTTGAGAACTGCTGGTCTAAACCAACCCTTTCTCATGAATTGTTTCAGTTTGGACAAATTGACCTTGGCCGATGAAAAACTATTGTCAGAAGATTTGCAGTCAGCTCTGCTGGGCCTATCTAGACAAATTCAGACTAGCTGTAAGGCACACATCTTAACAGTGAGGGTAATTAACCCTTGACACTGTTTACCAAGGCTTGTGGTGGATTGTTTTTCTAAAAGATCTGCTTGACTTCAAACAGCAATTAATTCTGGGAATGCGTATGGCCTGAGGTTATCCAGGACGGTCAGACTAGATGATCACAATAATCCCTTCTGGCAGAGGCGCCAATTTCCTGAGTTCCTGGGGGGTGCTGGACCCTCACTCTGCCCCAGGCCCTGCCCCTCTCCACCCCTTCCCCCAAGTCCCCACAGCCACTCTGCCTCTTCCTGCCCCCACTCTGCCCCTGCCCTGCCTCTTCCTGCCCCCGGTCCTTCCCCCCCCACCCCCTCCAAGTGCTTCCTGCACACCGCTGAACAGCTGTTCACTGGTGGGGGAGAGGGAGCTGGGTGGGAGGGGGAGCAACTGATGGGCAGGGCTGCCAGTAGGTGCTGAGCACCCACTTTTTTTTTTCCCCTATGGAGTTGGTGCCTGTGCCTTCTGGCCTTGGAAGCGATGCACAGATCTATACTGCAAAGAAAACCTCCATGGCAGTGGGTCTCAGAGACTAGGGCTCACGCTCCAGGGCTAAATATAGCGGTGTAGACATTGAGACTCGGGCCAGAGCCCAATGCCTGAAACCCAGCTTAGGAGGTCCCTTCACAATTAGCAATCTTGGGTGACAGCTCATTAAACAGCTTCTCAGGATTTAAATACCCAATTTCTGTCCTATCAGCAAACATATCTGTGTGAAACCTCTTCAAAGAGCATCCCATTCATGCAACTGGAAGCGGTTCTAACAAGCGCAGTTGTTCTGCTCCCACCCCTCCCCACTCTGTATTGCTGATCAGACAGGCCATTGCCATAGCTGATCAAACAAACTCACAGGGGCAAGTTGTGCTGCTCACCAGCAGGTAGCTGATCATGAACCCTCATCTCCCACAGTCTCAGCTCCTCAGCAAGGCTGGTGTGGCCTCTGGAGAAGCAGCTCGTGATGGTGAGCAGGCTGAGCTTCTCCACAGCAGGCTCTAGCCAACAGACAATGTTGGGTGTTTGTCGCTGTCTGCAGGGGTTGCTAGGTCCCTGCCCCCCAGCAGCTGACTCTGGGCTCTGGAACTCTGTCTCTCCTCTCAGAGGTTTGGCTCAGAAGCAACATTCTCATCTTTGCCAGTCGTTCGCAGAGGTGCTATCCCATGGTGCCTTCTGCAGGGGCCTTTGGCAAATCGGCCCAGGCTCCTGCCTGGATTCATTTGACACAGCCCATTAGCAGATGCTGTCAGTGGTGCTGAGTGTTCCACCAGTTGGGGGCCTATTCTACACATGTGGTCCCGGGCACCCACAGCTGGCCGCATCTTTCCAGCCACCAACGTCGCTAATGGGCTTGTTCCAGGCTGTATGCCAAGAAACCATTTTAATGCCAGTAATAAACTCTTCCCTGGTCAAAATACTGATCTGGTATCTGAATCTTTAAAACTGATCAGCTTAGCCTTGCATGCACACATACACATACACACACAAATTCATACACACACATATATATACATATAGACATGCACACACATATACATATACGTACTCATACACAAAAACACACATATTCAGACTCCTATATACACACACATATACACACACGTATACATATACACATATACATATACGTACTCATACATAAACACACACACATTCTCCCTTGCTCACCCAAACAAGCTGGCTGTTCTAATGTCAATTCCCTGTGTAAGGGGACTGTTGCCCCCTACTAACATTCAATGGGGGTATTTTAGTTGCTAGCTCCCAGTACTAAAAATGGGGAAGGGTCGATGGGGAATTATGATCCTGAGACTGACAGCCCCCAGGAACAATGGGGAGAGGCCAATGCTCCAGGTCAGCCTGAATGACAGGGCAGGCAGGCTAATCAGGGAGTCAGGAGGCCAGGGAGGTCCTGTCCTCCATGTGAGCTGGAATTGCCTGGGTCAGACAGAGTGGGGTCGAGCTAAGGAGAAAGCAGGGGCCCAAGCTAAGCTGGGGAGCAGAGCTGTGCCAGATCCAGAGGGGCCAGAAAAGCAGCCCAGAGAGAGCAGACCCTGTCCTGGGAACAGAGTTGCAGCCCCAAAGCCAGAGGCACAGCCCAGAGAGAGCACACTTGCCCTGGGAGGACAGGTGCAGCAACCAAAGCCAGAGGGGCCAGAAAAGCAGCCCAGGAAGCAGGTCAGTGCTGGGAACAGAGTCACAGAAGCAGCCTGCAGAGCAGACCTGTCCTGGGAGCAGAGCTGCAGCAACCAGAGCCAGAGAGGCCAAGGAAGCGGCCCAGGGAGCTGGAGGCAGAGCAGCAGCAGCAGCAGTGCTGAGACAGAGTGGTGGAGGTGGGGCTGGAGTGGTCCGGAGCTGGGTGCGGTGAGCTGTTGGGGAGAGCGAGGGGGACCCTGGGCAGCAGGCCCAGCACAGGGAGACATGTCAGCCAAGAGGCTCTGCAGGCCAGGCTTGGATTGTAACCCCAACAGGGCGGGGGCAACACTGGGAAGAAGGGTCCTACCACTTAGAGCCTGAGAGCGTGTGGCCACCACCAGAGCAAGTGTCCAACCCACAGCATCCCTGCAGCACAGCCAGGGCCTGAGCAGGAGGCCTGGGACTTACAAGGAACAGACTGTGAACTGCCCTGACATTCCAGAGACACTGTTTGTGATGTTCCCTGCCACAGAGCGGGTTGATGTGTTTCCTTTAACCTTTCCCATTATTCCTTATTCTTTTTAAAATTAATTGTTGATTAAATAACTTGCATTTGCTTTAACTTGTATGTAATGGTCAGTGGGTCAGAGAAGTGGCCAGTGCAGAGAGAGTACCCCAGAGTGGGGACATCCTAGGCCCCGTCCTAGGTGAGCACAGCAGGGTTGGGGGTCGAGCCCCCCAGGAATCCTGGGCCCAGCCTTGTTGGGGTTACGAGGACTCTGCCAGACAGGAGAGTGGAAGGGGAGTCCTCAAGGGCAGGGAGGCCACTGGGTAAAGGAAGTGGGAGCGAGGACTCAGATCCTTTCGCTAGCCCTCTTCACCGGGGTAGTGCAGAAGTCAGGAAAGTTCCCCACAATAGCGGGACTATTCCCCCACTTACACCTGTTACACAGGAAAGCCCTTCCTTCCCTAGCCTGCCTGTCAGCTCCCACAGGCTTTAGCACCAGAGCTGTGTGAAAAGTAGGTAAAAGGTCCCAGGACAGACCTCCTAACTGTGGGCTCAAAGACCTTCATTACCAACCCTGCTAAATTACCATCCTCCATGGCCATGGTTTCTGTTGAAGCACTTTAGTGCTGGGTGCTTCTGAAGACCCCACCCCACCCATGCTCTGCGCAGCAAGGCCCAGACAAAGGGCTAGGAGGAGACTGGGCTGCCCTGCCTGGTGCCTCTCCCTAAGGGGTAGGAGGTCTGGTGAGTGCTCACTGATTATTGCTGTAGCTGCTGGACCTTGCCCAAGTAATGAACTGCCAACTGATACACAACCCTTGTTGCAGCTCTTCCCGGGCCAGTGTTAGGGGGTAGCTAGAAGGGCAGTTGCCCAGGGCCCCACACAGCAGGGCTCCGGCCTCGGCTTCAGAAATGTTGCAGAAATCCAATGTGTGAGAAGGTAAGGGAGGTGGGGTTGGGGCTCACTTCTTAGTTTCTGCCCTGGGACCCAATGAGTCTAAGGCCAGCCCTGAGCCCACCCAGGCTGGTCTGTCTCCTCAAATGCCGCCTCTGTGTAGGTAGATCAAGCAGTATTGAGGGCCAGCTGCGATGGATGAGAATCTGCCTGCCCTGGCTGTGCTGCCCATGCTTTGCCATGGAGACTTCTGGCTGTGGCTCTGGGGTGGTATCTTATTTAGTCTCTCAGTGACAGGCTCTTCTGCCAGTACTGTAGCACCACCAGCCCTGTGTAGAGAGCCCAGTTACCCGCAAGACTGAAATGCCAGCACACCCGAGGTGAACATGTCAACAGGTACTGGAAGAAAAGATGATTTCAACACAGCTCACTCCAAGCTATTGCTCTCAGCAGAATATCTGGGATGGTAGCAGCAGGAGAGCGCTGGATGATTTAGTTGGGGATTGGTCCTGCTTTGAGCAGGGGGTTGGACTAAATGGCCTCCTGAGGTCCCTTCCAACCTTGATATTCTATGATTCAAGCATACCTTAAATCAGGGGTAGGCAAACTTTTTGGCCCGAGGGCCACATCTGGGAATAGAAATTGTATGGTGGGCCATGAATGCTCACAAAATTGGGGTTGGGGTGTGGGAGGGGGTGAGGGTTCTGGTTGCTGGTGTGAGCTCTGGGGTGGGGCCACAAATTAGGAGTTCAGGGTGCGGGAATCAGACTGGGCCACTTCCCTGGAATCAGACAGAAGAAAGGGGAGCGTCCATGTACCAGCAACGCAGATCCAGGTAAGTAACCGTTTTCGTGTTCTCTCCACAGGTACTAATGTGGAGAGTGGACTAGATGATACATCTGAGGGAAGGGAAAGGAAGGAGACTCCGCTGATTGGAAGGCATGAGATGTACTGTCCTAGGGATCCAGAGTAAAAGCCGTGTTAGTCTGTATTCGCAAAAAGAAAAGGAGTACTTGTGGCACCTTATAGACTAACCAATTTATTTGAGCATAAGCTTTGGTGAGCTACAGCTCACTTCATCGGATAGGGATGGGGGTTCCACGACCACCACTCCCAAGAGAAGGAGGCGGGTAGTGGTGGTTAGGGGTCTCTCTCCTCAGGGGGACTGAGTCATCTTTCTGCCGCCCCGACCGGGAAAACCGAGAAGTCTGCTGCTTGCCAGGAGCTAGGACTCACGATGTGATGGAGAGACTGCTGAGACTCGTCAAGCCCTCGGATCGCTACCCCTTCCTGCTTCTCCACGTGGGCACCAATGATACTGCCAAGAATGACCTTGAGCGAATCACTGCAGACTACGTGGCTCTGGGAAGAAGGATAAAGGAGTTTGAGGCTTAAGTGATCTTCTCGTCCATCCTCCCCGTGGAAGGAAAAGGCCTGGGTAGAGACCGTCAAATCATGGAAGTCAAGAATGGCTACGCAGGTGGTGTCGGAGAGAAAGCTTTGGATTCTTCGACCATGGGATAGTGTTCCAAGAAGGAGGAGTGCTAGGCAGAGACGGGCTCCACCTAACAAAGAGAGGGAAGAGTATCTTCGCAAGCAGGCTGGCTAACCTAGTGAGGAGGGCTTTAAACTAGGTTCACCGGGGGAAGGAGACCAAACCCCTGAGGTAAGTGGGGACGTGGGATACTGGGAGGAAGCATGAGCAGGAGAACGCAAAAGGGGAGGGCTCCTGCCTCATACTAAGAAAGCAGGACAAACAGCAAGTTTTCTCAAGTGCCTGTACACAAATGCAAGAAGCCTGGGAAACAAGCAGGGAGAACTGGAAGTCCTGGCACAGTCAAGGAATTATCATGTGATTGGAATAACAGAGACTTGGTGGGATAACTAACATGACTGGAGTACTGTCATGGATGGATATAAACTGTTCAGGAAGGACAGGCAGGGCGGAAAAGGTAGGGGAGTTGCACTGTATGTAAGGGAGCAGTATGACTGCTCAGAGCTCCAGTACGAAACTGCAGAAAAACCTGAGTGTCTCTGGATTAAGTTTAGAAGTGTGAGCAACAAGGGTGATGTCATGGTGGGAGTCTGCTATAGACCACCGGACCAGGGGGATGAGGTGGACGAGGCTTTCTTCCAGCAACTCACAGAAATTACTAGATCGCAGGCCCTGGTTCTCATGGGAGACTTCAATCACTCTGATACTGCTGGGAGAGCAATACAGAGGTGCACAGACAATCCAGGAAGTTTTTGGAAAGTGTAGGGGACAATTTCCTGATGCAAGTGCTGGAGGAACCAACTAGGGGCAGAGCTCTTCTTGACCTGCTGCTCACAAACCAAGAAGAATTAGTAGGGGAAGCAAAAGTGGATGGGAACCTGGGAGGCAGTGACCACGAGATGGTCGAGTTCAGGATCCTGACACAGGGAAGAAAGGAGAGCAGCAGAATACGGACCCTGGACTTCAGAAAAGCAGACTTTGACTCCCTCAGGGAACTGATGGGCAGGATCCCCTGGGAGAATAACATGAGGGGAAAGGAGTCCAGGAGAGCTGGCTGTATTTTAAAGAATCCTTATTGAGGTTACAGGGACAAACCATCCCGATGTGTAGAAAGAATAATAAATATGGCAGGCGACCAGCTTGGCTTAACAGTGAAATCCCTGCTGATCTTAAACACAAAAAAGAAGCTTACAAGAAGTGGAAGACTGGACACATGACCAGGGAAGAGTATAAAAATATTGCTCGGGGATGCAGGAGTGAAATCTGGAAGGTCAAATCACACCTGGAGTTGCAGCTAGCAAGAGATGTTAAGAGTAACAAGAAGGGTTTCTTCAGGTATGTTAGCAACAAGAAGAAAGTCAAGGAAAGTGTGGGCCCCTTACTGAATGAGGGAGGCAACCTAGTGACAGAGGATGTGGAAAAAGCTAATGTACTCAATGCTTTTTTTGCCTCTGTCTTCACAAACAAGGTCAGCTCCCAGACTGCTGAACTGGGCAGCACAGCATGGGGAGGAGGTGACCAGCCCTCTGTGGAGAAAGAAGTGGTTCGGGACTATTTAGAAAAGCTGGACGAGCACAAGTCCATGGGGCCGGATGCACTGCATCCGAGAGTGCTAAAGGAGTTGGTGGATGTGATTGCAGAGCCATTGGCCATTATCTTTGAAAACTCATGCTGATCGGGTGAAGTCCCGGATGACTGGGAAAAGGCTAATGTAGTGCCCATCTGTAAAAAAGGGAAGAAGGAGGATCCTGGGAACTACAGGCCAGTCAGCCTCATCTCAGTCCCTGGAAAAATCATGGAGCAGGTCCTCAAGGAATCAATTCTGAAGCACTTAGAGGAGAGGAAAGTGATCAGGAACAGTCAGCATGGATTCACCACGGGCAAGTCATGCCTGACTAATCTAATTGCCTTCTATGATGAGATTACTGGCTGTGTGGATGAGGGGAAAGTGGTGGATGTGTTGTTCCTTGACTTTAGCAAAGCTTTTGACACGGTCTCCCACAGTATTCTTGCCAGCAAGTTAAAGAAGTATGGGCTGGATGAATGAGTGGATAGAAAGTTGGCTAGATTATCGGGCTCAATGGGTAGTGATCAAGGGCTCCATGTCTAGTTGGCAGCCGGTATCAAGTGGAGTGCCCCAAGGGTCGGTCCTCAGGCCGGTTTTGTTCAATATCTTCATAAATGATCTGGAGGATGATGTGGATTGCACCCTCAGCAAATTTTCAGATGACATTAAACTGGGAGGAGAGGTAGATACGCTGGAGGGCAGGGATAGGATACAGAGGGACCTAGACAAATTGGAGGATTGGGCCAAAAGAAATCTGATGAGGTTCAACAAGGACAAGTGCAGAGTCCTGCATTTAGGATGGAAGAATCCCATGCACCGCTACAGACTAGGGACTGAATGGCTCGGCAGCAGTTCTGCAGAAAAGGACCTAGGGGTTACAGTGGACGAGAAGCTGGATATGAGTCAACAGTGTGCCCTTGTAACCAAGAAGGCCAATGGCATTTTGGGATGTATATGTAGGGGCATTGCCAGCAGATCGAGGGACGTGATCGTTCCCTTTTATTCGACATTGATGAGTCCTCATCTGGAGTACTGTGTCCAGTTTTGGGCCCCACACTATAAGAAGGATGTGGAAAAATTGGAAAGAGTCCAGCAGAGGGCAACAAAAATGATTAGGGGACTGGAACACATGACTTATGAGGAGAGGCTGAGGGAACTGGGATTGTTTAGTCTGCAGAAGAGAAGAATGAGGGGGGATTTGATAGCTGCTTTCAACTACCTGAAAGGGGGTTCCAAAGAAGATGGATCTAGACTGTTATCAGTGGTAGCAGATGACAAAACAAGGAGTAATGGTCTCAAATTGCAGTGGGGGAGGTTTAGGTTGGATATTAGGAAAAACTTTTTCACTAGGAGGGTGGTGAAGCACTGGAATGGGTTACCTAGGGAGGTGGTGGAATTTCCTTCGTTAGAGGTTTTTCAGGTCAGGCTTGACAAAGCCCTGGCTGGGATGATTTAGTTGGGGATTGGTCCTGCTTTGAGCAGGGAGTTGAACTAGATGACCTCCTGAGGACCCTTCCAACCCTGATATTCTATGATTCTATTATTCTTTTGGCCACAGCATCACATTGGGAGCTCATGTCTGATGATTATCCCCCATGAGAACCAAATCTTTTTCAGAGTCACTGCTTCCCAGGATAGAGTCCCCCATCCTGTAAGTGTGACCTTCATTCTGTCTTCTACATATGTATATAGTTACATTTAGCAGTATTAAAATGCATATTGTTTGCACCCAGCTTATCAAGCAACCAAGATCACTCTGTATCCGTGACCTGTCCTCTTCATTATTTACCACTCCCATAATTTTTGTGTCATCTGCCAACTTTATCAGGGATGATTTTATGTTTTCTTCCAGGTCATTGATCAAAATATGAAATACTGTAGGGCCAAGAACAGATCCCTGTGGGACACCCCTAAAAACATACCCATTCAATGATGATTCCCAATTTACAATCATGTTATGAGACCTATCAGCCAGCTTTTAATCCATTTAATGTGTGCATGTTAATTTTATATGGTTCTAGCTATTCTCTTGCCAGGGATCGATGTCACACTGACCAAGCTATAACTATTTGGGTTATCCTGTTTACCCTTTTAAAATACTGGCACATCATTAGCTTGCTTCTGGAACCTCCCCAGTATTCCAAGGTGTATTTAAAGTGAACATTAAGGGTCCAGCAAGCTCCCCACCCAGCTCTTTTAAAACTTTGGATGCAACTTATCTAGATCTGTTGATTTTAAAATGTCTAACTTTAGTAGCTGCAGTTTAGCATCATCCTGATAAACTAGTGGAATGGAAAGAGTGTTATCATCACCATGTGATATGACTGCGTCATCATGTGCTGCGGCTGGTCTGTGTGTTTGCTCTGACTGACTGTCCTGACTGTAGGGTTGGATTATGGCTGGCTGGTGCTGTCAGGCTGGCCCAGGGTGCTCTTGTCCAAGTATAGTCCATTTCTGCTTTTTTGATCTGAAAATGAATGAATACACTGAGACGCTAGTTCTGGTAGGGTCCAGACTGAACGTGGACAAGCGTGACTCAGTTACCTTCAATGAACAAGTGCTGGTAAGGAGGAAGGAGGTGGCTTCCTCTGGCCAGGAGGGATTTTATAGCACTGTATACAGAAAGGTGGTTACCCTTCCCTTTATTTTTATGACAGCTGGTCACAATAATTTAGACATAAATGTTGTGATGTTCCCCTGGTGTTATCTGGACCGGTGAGCTGCCAGGTCACCCCAATCCTTGACTCTGGGAGCCAGTCTTACCCTGCTCTGCTGTGAGAACCCCCACTCCTGGGCTGTTCATGCACAGCCTCTGGCACGTAAGCTGCTTGGATTGTGCAATTGAATGACACTAGCCAATATCTCTGGTCCCAGACACAACCCTAAGAACCTCTGTCTTGCAGTGTCCAGTTATGCCCGCTGGACACTGCAAGCTTATATGAGTTTGTCAGTTTAACAAAGAAATTGATATGCACCAGGCTTGTTATCCCAAGGGGAGTCTCTGACATGCTTCAAACCAAATGCACTGCTTCAGGTAGAATGTAGTTAATAAATTTGTTTGTTTAAAGATAGATTTTTAAGTGATAATAAATCAAAGCACAATAAGCTAGATTTGGTCAAATGAAATAAAAGCAAAATGCATTCTAAGCTGATCTTAACACTTTCAATGCCCTTACAAACTTAGATGCTTCTCACTACAGGCTGGATGGTTGCCCTTCAGCCAGGCTCTCCTCTTTGATCAGCACTTCAGTCGCTTGGTGGTGATGTCTGTAGATGGAGGTGGAAGAGAGAGAGGAAGAGCATGGCAAACGTCTCTCGCTTTTATCATGTTCTCTCTTCCCTCCTGGCTTTTCCCCCACACACACACACTTCAGGGTCAGGTGCGGATTACCTCATCATAGTCCCTGACTGACCAAAGAAAGAGGAGTGACTCACTTGAGAGTCCAACAGATCCTTTGTTGCTGCCTAGGCCAGTGTTCTTTGTTTCTGTGAGGCTGGTTTGGGTTTGTCCCATACATGCCCTGATGAGGTGTGAACTGCCTATCCGCTCTTGGAGAGTTTTGCCTGGGCTTGTTTTAAGCCATGAGGACACAATTTTCAGCCTCATAACTATATACATGAAATTACAACCTATAACATTGTATAACAATGCTCAGTGCATCATGAGCCTTCTGAAGACACCCAAGGTACAGAATGTCACAATTGTATATATGTAATTGGGCTTATTTTTTCCAACGTGCATTACTTTTCACTTAACCCAGCAGTCACTGCACTGCTGGCCCTTCGGGCAGGGACTTTTTGGGGACGGCAGGTACCCAGTGTTGGTTGGGCAATGTCCACATTATGCAATTGCTAACAATTCTGGTGGAAAAAAAATCTGACAATTTGGTTAAAAAAGAAGGGGGAAAATTAAGCTTTGGGTAAAAATATTTTTCTCAAAAAATGAAACCATCTGGGTCCCAAACATGACTGATGCAAAAGTCGAAGATGTTTGGTCAACAGATAGAAAAAAACTGGAGCTACAACTGATTCTCCTAAAGACAGAAGGCTCCTGTATGCATGGTGGTGACATGTGGGGCCTTCCAGGCACAAACATTTTCACAGCCCTGAGAGATATAGCTAGGTTAAACTAATTCTTCAGTGTAGACCAGGCCTCAGTATCTATTTGTCTGTTGGAGTGAATCCCGTCCAGGGCAAGATTTCTGTTACTGCAGCAGTGGAAAGCTGAGGAAACTACGAACACAGAGGGAGCAGACTTGTCTGTGCATTATCACTGTAGGGGCTAAGTCATCAGTTGCATCCAGTCAGGCCTGCATCCAGGCCTGGATGTCTCTGTCAGGGCAGACAAGGATTCCCCATCCCTCAGTGGGTGGGGTGTGTGCTCCTTATGCTGGCCTGTTCCACTGGCTGAGAGTGTGTCGCCATGGCGTCACCTCCTGTGAGGAGGGATCAAGAGCTGCCCTGGTGCTAGACTTGCCTGATCCCTGGGTAACACCGACATGGCTGGGATCAAACCTGGGACATCTGGAGCTTAATGAAGCCTCTACTGCATGAGCTCAAAGGCATGTCTCTTAGCTGTAGCAGGCGCATCAATCTCTAGCTGGTCTAGCTGCCACTAGCAGGGGACAGAGTGCCACACCAAGCAGGCATGGGTTACCCCTGCACAGCTTGGGGCTGTGGTTGGCTCCTGCCCAGTGGGAAGGGAGGGCAGCGAACCCTCTGCTCTCTTCTCCTGAGCAGCCATGCAAGGCCAGCCCAATCTGGGTGCTTAGCACACAGCAGGGCGCAATCCCTCTGAGCAGCATGCAGTGGAGCTGCACCTTTGCGAGTGGGAAAGCTGCTGACTGAATGAATCCCTTGCAGTGGAGAAACAAGCATGAGGCCATTTGCCCATCTGTTGTTCAGGCTCTAGTGGTGAGATGTTCAACAGTGACCAAATCCCAATATCAGGGGGTAGCCGTGTTAGTCTGTATCCATAAAAACAACAAGGAGTCCAGTGGCACCACAAAAGCTTATGCCCAAATAAATCTGTTAGTCTTTAAACTGCCACCAAATCCCAATAGATTTCAATGGGACGTGGGCACCTGCTTGCTGAGATCGTGTCTGCCTCTGCACAACACCCCACAATGCCCCAGCTCCTGAAGGTTTGTTCCCATTCATTGGCTATTGCCCAGTTCGGGAAAGGTGCCCACACAGCTACGAGTGCCCCCCCATTGGCGCTGTCTGTGGGTGCTTCAGAGGCAGCGGGGGCTTGGCTGCTCCCTGGGGCAGAACAGCAATTCGTGGGATGATTTGTCCTAATATATTTACCCTCATGTGCCAGTCTGTGCTTCCATGCTGCTCTTGCGGTGATGTTTACTTATCTGTTTACTTTACTTATTACATGGAGCTGGCATGTGCTGAGGGCACTTGTGTCTTGTCACGGTTGTGAAGTTCTTTAGAGATTTCCTTTCCCAGTTTAGAGCTGCATTGCCAGTTCAGTATGTGATGCAGCTTCAGTGTTCGGTGACTAATACATCAGGAGACGCATCACAGGTGTGTGTTCGGGGTAGAATCGTGTCTGCAGTTACTCCTGCATGTTACAGAGCAACATGAGGAGGGATTCAGAGTAGCAGCCGTGTTAGTCTGTATTCGCAAAAAGAAAAGGAGGACTTGTGGCACCTTAGAGACTAACCAATTTATTTGAGCATAAGCTTTCCTGAGCTACAGCTCACTTCATCCACATAGAGGAGTACAAGGGGATCCTCACACACCCCATCCTCAAGAGCCAACTTACAGCATGTCCTCTACACAAGGAGCAACATGAAAGGAACAGCCAGTGGGCCCCCTCCAAGACTAATGATCTGAGACGTAACTATTTTGGAGATGGAGAAGGTGGCAGAGAACTAACCAAGTCAGCTAAAGCTGGTAAAGAGCAGCAAAATGGGAGAAGGGGAGGAAGAAGCAAAATGAATTAAGCCAGGCAAGGAGGTTAAGAATTTCTCTTACAAATACTAGAAATCAAAACAGAAATACTAGAGAGAAAGTAGGCCCATTAATAAATAAGGAGGATGATTAAATTAATAATGGTTCTCAAATGGCTGAGCTACTGCACAAGGTTCTAAAACCAGCCTTTAATCAAAAAGAGCGAGAGAGAATATGTATCATCAGTAAAGAAAACCTTGTCAATACAGCTATTGATAAGAGGCAGCGTGAACCTCTGCAGCTCAGCTAGTCTGGGGGATGTGCATCCCAGAGAGTTATAGGAGGAAATAAAGAAACCACAGAAAATATATTTGTGTGAAAGTCACAGAGAACTAGGGAGAAGCCAGAGTACTGGAGAAGAGTAAATGTGGTATAAGGAAGGAAGGAAAGAATGATCCAGCTTGTAGTGAGATAATGGACCAGCTAGTAAGGGGGAACATCTGGAGGGGAAAAGAACTATGAGCCAGATTCCAGTAGCAGCAGCCTCGGCATTCTTCAGAAACGTTAAATTTTTATCTCCATTAAATACTGGGGCTAAGCTTGCCAGGTGTCCAGTTTTTGACCGGAACCCCCTGGTTGAAAATGGACCCTGGCAGCGCTGGTCAGCACCGTTGGCCAGGGCATAATATGTCCGGTTGGCGGTGCAGGCAGGCCCCCTACCTGGCTCTATGCAACTCCCAGAAGTGGTGACATGTCCCTTCGGCTCCTAGGCGTAGCGGCAGACAGGGGGCTCCGTGTGCTCCCCTCACCCCAAACACCGGCTCCGTACCTCCCATTGGCTGGGAACCGCAACCAATGGGAGCTGTGGGGGCAGCACCTGTGGGTGGGAGCAAGACAGTGCATGGAGCTGGAGGGACATGCTGGCCTTCCTGGGAGCTGCCTGAGGTAAGCCATTGGGAGCCCGCACCGCTCATCCCTTCCCGCACCCCAACCCCCTGTCCCAGCCCTGAGCTCCCTCTTGCACCCCAAAGCCATCATCCCCTGCCCCTCCCCAGAGCCCAAACCCCCAGATGGAGCCCTGACCCTCCACCCACACCTAACCCCCTTCCCCAGCCTGGACCCCCCTCCAGCACCATGAACCCCTCATTTCTGCCCCCCCCCCCCAGAGCCTGCACCCCCAGCTGGAGCCCTCACCCCTTACCGCAACCTCGCCCTCTGCCCCATCCTGGTGAAAATGAGCAAGTGAGTGAGGGTGGGGGAGAACGAGCGACAGAGGGAGGGGGATGGAGTGAGCAGGGCCAGGGCAGGGGGCGGGGCAAGGGTGTTCCATTTTCTGCAATTAGAAAGTTGGCAACCTTAAGTGTATCAGGGAGTATAGGCCCTATGCAGATGAGGAAGGGGCCAGAGAGGCCCTGGTGGCAGGGCTAGCCCCACCCCTCCAGTCCTGTCAATAATGCATGATAGGCAGGAAGCCTTTAAAAGAGATGAAGCTGCAGTCGGCAGGTGCAGGCTCCCTCTGAGTAGCAGGAGTGCATGAGACCTTCACTCAACCAAGAGGAGAGCACAGCGGGCTCCCACGGTATGACAAACAGGTTGAGACTATCCCAGAGACCCAGTCAGAGCTGTTTTCCCCAAACTCATTGTGCTGGGGCTGGATCGCTGGCAGTATTATAGACTTGCCACACACTCCTTTGCTGGGACAGGCAGGGAGTATCCCTGAATGCAGGAGAGGTCTGTGACTTTCATTCTGATCCCCCAGCCAGAGAGATTTAAGGAAGGTCACAAAGGGCAAAGCCCTTACCCCCACTGCAAACAGTGGGGAAAGTGAGGCCTGTGTTGTGACCACCCAGTGTAGCTGTGCCATACTAGGGTACAATCCAGACCAATGAGTAGCTGGCACCCCTGCTCTGTAACCTGGGCTGCCCTCTGCACTGCTTTGCTGCCAGGGGGGATGAGGTGGATGAGGCTTTCTTCCGGCAACTCACAGAAGCTACTAGATCGCACGCCCTGGTTCTCATGGGTGACTTTAATTTTCCTGATATTTGCTGGGAGAGCAATACAGCGGTGCATAGACAATACAGGAAGTTTTTGGAAAGCGTAAGGGAAAATTTCCTGGTGCAAGTGCTAGACGAGCCAACTAGGAGGGGAGCTTTTCTTGACCTGCTGCTCACAAACAGGGAAGAATTAGTGGGGGAAGCAAAAGTGGATGGGAATCTGGGAGGCAGTGACCATGAGATGGTCGAGTTCAGGATCCTGACACAGGGAAGAAAGGTAAGCAGCAGGATACGGACCCTGGACTTCAGGAAAGCAGACTTCGACTCCCTCAGGGAGCGGATGGGTAGGATCCCCTGGGGGACTAACATGAAGGGGAAAGGAGTCCAGGAGAGCTGGCTGTATTTCAAGGAATCCCTGTTGAGGTTACAGGGACAAACCATCCCGATGAGTCGAAAGAATAGTAAATATGGCAGGCGACCCGCTTGGCTTAATGGTGAAATCCTAGCAGATCTTAAACATAAAAAGGAAGCTCACAAGAAGTGGAAGGTTGGACATATGACCAGGGAAGAGTATAAAAATATTGCTCGGGCATGTAGGAATGAAATCAGGAGGGCCAAATCGCACCTGGAGCTGCAGCTAGCAAGAGATGTCAAGAGTAACAAGAAGGTTTCTTCAGATATGTTGGCAACAAGAAGAAAGCCAAGGAAAGTGTGGGCCCCTTACTGAATGAGGGAGGCAACCTAGTGACAGAGGATGTGGAAAAAACTAATGTGCTCAATGCTTTTTTTGCCTCTGTCTTCACTAACAAGGACAGCTCCCAGACTGCTGCGCTGGGCATCGCAACATGGGGAGTAGATGGCCAGCCCTCTGTGGAGAAAGAGGTGGTTAGGGACTATTTAGAAAAGCTGGACATGCACAAGTCCATGGGGCCGGACGAGTTGCATCCGAGAGTGCTAAAGGAATTGGCGGATGTGATTGCAGAGCCATTGGCCATTATCTTTGAAAACTCGTGGCGAACGGGGGAAGTCCCAGATGACTGGAAAAAGGCTAATGTAGTGCCAATCTTTAAAAGAGGGAAGAAGGAGGATCCTGGGAACTAAAGGCCAGTCAGCCTCACCTCAGTCCCCGGAAAAATCATGGAGCAGGTCCTCAAGGAATCAATCCTGAAGCACTTAGACTAGAGTAAAGTGATCAGGAACAGTCAGCATGGATTCACCAAGGGAAGGTCATGCCTGACTAATCTAATCGCCTTCTATGATGAGATTACTGATTCTGTGGATGAAGGGAAAGCAGTGGATGTATTGTTTCTTGACTTTAGCAAAGCTTTTGACACGGTCTCCGACAGTATTCTTGTCAGCAAGTTAAAGAAGTATGGGCTGGATGAATGTACTATAAGGTGGGTAGAAAGTTGGCTAGATTGTTGGGCTCAACGGGTAGTGATCAATGGCTCCATGTCTAGTTGGCAGCCGGTGTCAAGTGGAGTGCCCCAGGGGTCGGTCCTGGGGCCGGTTTTGTTCAATATCTTCATAAATGATCTGGAGGATGGTGTGGATTGCACTCTCAGCAAATTTGCGGATGATACTAAACTGGGAGGAGTGGTAGATACGTTGGAGGGCAGAGATAGGATACAGAGGGACCTAGACAAATTGGAGGATTGGGCCAAAAGAAACCTGATGAGGTTCAATAAGGATAAGTGCAGGGTCCTGCACTTAGGACGGAAGAACCCAATGCACAGCTACAGACTAGGGACCGAATGGCTAGGCAGCAGTTCTGTGGAAAAGGACCTAGGGGTGACAGTGGACGAGAAGCTGGATATGAGTCAGCAGTGTGCCCTTGTTGCCAAGAAGGCCAATGGCATTTTGGGATGTATAAGTAGGGGCATAGCGAGCAGATCGAGGGACGTGATCGTTCCCCTCTATTCGACATTGGTGAGGCCTCATCTGGAGTACTGTGTCCAGTTTTGGGCCCCACACTACAAGAAGGATGTGGATAAATTGGAGAGAGTCCAGCGAAGGGCAACAAAAATGATTAGGGGTCTGGAACACATGACTTATGAGGAGAGGCTGAGGGAACTGGGATTGTTTAGTCTGCAGAAGAGAAGAATGAGGGGGGATTTGATAGCTGCTTTCAACTACCTGAGAGGTGGTTCCAAAGAGGATGGATCTAGACTGTTCTCAGTGTTAGCAGATGACAGAACAAGGAGTAATGGTCTCAAGTTGCAGTGGGGGAGGTTTAGGTTGGATATTAGGAAAAACTTTTTCACTCGGAAGGCGGTGAAACACTGGAATGCGTTACCTAGGGAGGTGGTAGAATCTCCTTCCTTAGAAGTTTTTAAGGTCAGGCTTGACAAAGCCCTGGCTGGGATGATTTAATTGGGGATTGGTCCTGCTTTGAGCAGGGGGTTGGACTAGATGACCTCCTGAGGTCCCTTCCAACCCTGATATTCTATGATTCTATGATCCACCAACCTGGATTGCTCACAAACAGCCTCCAGCCTGCAAATCACTCCCAGCCATGTCTGTGTGTGCTGCAGCCAGCCAACCCTTGGCTCCTACCAGCCTTGGTTATGCTGCAGGGTGACCGCAGAACACTCCCAGTGTTAGCTTCCCCCCTAGATATGTATGGCTTGTATTCCTGAGCCCTCTCCTAGACAATAAAAATTCAGATAAAGTCTGTATTTCTTTAATAGAAATAATATGCACATACCTTGTTACCTCAAATGGAGTTCCACAGACATTTCAATTTAAACACACTGGATTACATAAAACAATAAAACAAGTTTATTAAATACAAAGAGATATTTTAAGTAAGTACAAGTAATGAAGCATAAAAGTGAGAGATGGTTACAAGAAAAATAAAGATAAAATTCAACTGGTGCCTAACGTAACAAACTATGTTAAATTCAAAGCAAAGTTTTTCTCACCACATGCTCTCAGCAGTATTACTGACCAAACTTCTTGACCAAAGTTCTGAGGCTGAGACCCCTTCTCCAGTTCAATGTCTGCTTCCTTTGTCCCTTCTTGTGCAGTGAATTGATAGAGAGAGAGTGTGTGTGTGTGGGGGTGTTTATCCCTCCTTTTTATAATATCAGTCCCCCTCTTGGAAAACATTTCCAGCTGAGATTCTGGAGACAAAAAGTCTATGGAGAAGGATGTTACCTCACCTGTTTGAGATTTCTTTGTCTATCCTTCCTGCCTGATGAATCTGTTTACTGCTTAAAAGCAGATTAAGCAGAGCATACATTGTTTTGTTTGAGACAGAGCTGTTTGCCAGCTTCTGCTGTGGTTTGGAACATGCGTTAATAGCATTATACAGGGAAATCTTATAACTTCACATACAGTGTTGCCACACATATTTTATCAGAAGAACATTGACCAGCAAATGATGAGTTTCAGATGGTACCTCTGTGATGAAGTGGGGGAGTTTCTTGTTTTTCCTTGTTTCCTGTGGGGGATTTTCTTGGTTTTCCTGTGGTTTGCATGCAGAGGGGGTGGGATTCAGTTTCCCTAGATGCTACAGGTTTAACAAGATGATGGGAGAGGGAGTTTGTTGTTACAGAGGACCGGCGAGGGAACTTGGGACCCCAACCACTGGCGTGGTGAATGGAGACCCCAGCAACTGGTGACCTGGTGACCCGGAGACCCAGCTCAGGAGTCACAGCCAGTTCTGGCCAGTGGGAGGACAATGGGCTGCGAAGAGAGGCGAGGAGGCCCGGGTGACCCTGTTTACGACCCTATTTACCTGAAGAGAAGACAATGGACAGAGGTGGGTCTTGGGGCCGGTGATATCAGATGCCCAGCTGGGAAGCAGGGGGGCTCTGGGCTGGAGAGAGGGAGCAGGCAGAGCCCACCTGGATGCAGGAGAGACTTAGCTGTACGGTGCTGAGGGAGGCCAGGCCTGAAGCCCTGAGAGTTTCCTGTGCTGTGTTCAACACTCAATAAGTCCTCCTGTTTTGCGCTGGCTGAGAGTCGCTCCGGTCTAGAGAACAGAGTTGCATCATCCCCTTCGAGGGGTGGAGGCCCTGGGGGTCCAGAGCGAGTGGACTCCCTGAGGGGGCCCACGGCAAGAAACAGGTGTGCTAAGGCTCAGAGAGGTGCGGCTCCAGGAGGTGGAGGGGCTTAACCCCGAGAGAGAGTGGACCCCTGGGAGAAGGGCTGTCTCACTGAAAGGGGCACCCCCCCAATGAACCGCACGGGGCCAAGAGTGGGCACGATCTGTGAGTCCATGACAAACTCACAAGGCATATCTTGTACAAAAATTGTCACAGTTGAGTGTAGGGTGTGGACACGGGAACATTCTGTGACAGTAGCTAACAGGGTGTGGTCAGGTTCCCCCACCTGCCGAGGGAGAACCCACCAAGGACCCTGTTACAATCCATCCCCCAGCCCACACAAACACACCCCACTGTGGCTCAGAGCCCAACATTTTCATTGATGTAAAACTAATCCAGGATTATTTGAGAAATGGGTTTTCCACTATGTTCTCCATGCAACCAGTTCTCCTCTGTGGCCCTCAGCTCCCAGGACATTGTCTAGAAGCCCAGCTCAGAAACCCTTCCCCCACACCTGCCAGGAAGTGGGGAGCTGATAGCTTCAGTGGCTTAACTCCTCACCACCACCCATTTCCTCAGCTTCTGGGCTAATCTACACCTGGGCTTATTGCCAGCTGGGTTTCTGGCTTCCATGCCTCATGGCTGCAGGCTGGACCCTGGCCACCTGCTGCCTGGTTCCATGGGGCATGTTATGATATAGATATTCAGGCCTGTCTGTAAAGGCCTATACTCTATGAATTTAGGTGTATTCTTATCACTTAGCTAGTTATAGAGGTATAAAAGAAAGAATCAAAGTCACTGTCTGCCGGTGTAAGAGCCTTCTCTTACTGTGACAGTCTGAGGCCCTGTTCTTAGGCTAAGGCCTTTGGCTAAGCAACAGAGGCAGCCATAAGCTGGGAAGCGAAGGGTCACATCCTCACATTCCAAACTAGTCACATTGAAATAAGGTGCTATTGGGCTGTTAGGAATACAATCCTGTCCTGATAATGCCTATCGCCTCCAGAGAAAGGGAAGTGCCTAGAAGATGTAAAAGGAAACTTAGTTTGATAGCATCCTGTCTGGCAAGAACTCACTTATCAATAGCTGGGATGTGAAATCCTCATTTCTGTGTTGTCCCCATTTCCCTATTGTTTTTCTGTATAATCTCTGTCTGGTTTTGTGATTGTTTCTGTCTGCTGTATAATTAATTTTGCTGGGTGTAAATTAATTAATATACTTGGTTATATTTGGGATATAATTGGTTAAATAATCATGTTACAATATGTTAGGATTGGTTAGTTAAATTTCAGGAAAATGATTGGTTAAGGTATAGCTAAGCAGAACTCAAGTTTTACTATATAGTCTGCAGTCAATCAGGAAGTGAGTGAGTGTGTGAGTGTGCGGGGAGGAATGGGAACGTGGAATGGGGGTGGGGAAATTTGGAATCATGTTTTGCTAAGGGCAGGAATGGGAAAAGGGACAGAGGTGTAAGGTTCTGTGGTGTCAGAGCTGGGAAGGGGGACACTAAGGAAGGAAACTGGAATCATGCTTGCTGGAAGTTCACCCCAATAAACATTGAATTGTTTTCACCTTTGGACTTCGGGTATTGTTGCTCTCTGTTCATGCGAGAAGGATCAGGGAAGTAAGTGGGTGAAGGAATAAGCCCCCTAACAGGGCAGTGCAGGGGGCATGCATGGGGATCCAATTAACTACCTTGTGGGAAAACTGAGGACCAAGAGGCAGCTGCAGGCAGGTTCCAGCCAGGCAGGGAGACAGAAACCACAATGTTGGCATCTGAGGCAGCACTGTGGGGGATTGTGGGGCAGGAACACTGAATTCTGGGGCATCATGGCAAAAATCACAGAGCCCACAAGCTCTGAATAAGAGGAATGGGGCATACCTCCCCTCTCCAAGTTGTAGTTTCAGGGTCTTTGCAAACTCTGGTGGGTGTCACCATATCAGTTATACCCAGTCACATTTATGAGGTTTTCTCTACATCATTGTTTTAATTGGGACCTGCAATTGTGGAGTCCAGTTCCTCAGTGGGGAGAGAATTCTGCAGCTGCAAAGCAGGTCAGACGTGCTCACCAGCCTTCCCCTATGGGATTACAAACTGAGAGGAGGAGCTAGGCCCTCTGTTCAGTGGACTGGGTTCTGCCCTGTGCCCCGGGCTGAGGGGGAGGGATGCTATGCTACCCAACCCTGGTGTTTGTCCCTGCAGAATGGAGCAGATCACTGTCACACCCCAGCCCTGCATGCCCCTTATGCTGGGTTGGGAGTGGCAGCTGGCAGCCCATTCTACTGGCTTTGCAGTGGGAATCCTGTGTTGGCCATTTGTGGGCAGAATCTGCCACCCAAGTCACACAAAGGGGGTGGAGTGCAACAGGAAATGAGGCCTGGCCCTGGGTGACACTGGAGCTTTTGATCCAGTGTCTCATAGTACATAACTGAATGGGGAGGAGTGATGCCAACCAGGGCAGAGATGCAATGAAAGGGCCTCAAAAGGGGACAAATACAGGACAGGGTTTTCCAACTTAACTAGAGATTTTGGGTGCCCAGTGTCAGTCACCATAAAGGGCCCAATGGTCAGAAAGTGCTGAGTGCCCCATCTGTGAGAATCTGGGCCCTTGGATTGTGCCACACTGGGCACCAAGCATCACTGGAGGCCTCAGCCTTGGATTGGAAGTTCTGAATGAGTTTAATCTGGACTAAAAAAACCCTACTGCCTCTGGATGGAATGGCCAGAACCACAGGAGAGTGGGAGGAACCAGGGAATCAAGCATGCATGAGTCCCAGTGGGAGAGTAGGCAGCGGATGAGCTTGCAGTAGGATGTGATTTAGGGGTGCATGCATGGACTCAGCGATGCTAAAGCCAGATCACCCAATTTGTCCTGCAGAGAGCATTACCCAGGGCCTCCTGCCTTCAGGCCAGTGACCTGTGGGTGGGCTAGAGCAGCTCTGTGCACAGAGGCTGCATGTCACAAAGCAGGTCCTGGCAGCCCCTCTCCATGCAGCACTGGCCACAGCATGTCTGGAGGCTGCACTCATTTCCTGGCACTTCAGCACCAAAGAGACAGAGACAAAACAGGGAGCGTTTAGAGAAATTAATGCTAGGGGCTGAAAGAGGGATTTCGGAGGCAGATTAAATGAACTAAATCTGTCTAGGCTGGCCAAACAGCCACTGGGCTGGGGCAGGAGAGCTGTCCTAGTACTTCAAGGGTGGGGAGCCCCACGAAAAGAGTGGAATTGCTTAGGGGCCATCAGAATAGAAAGCAGGGGTTGGAACAAAAATTAGGCTGAATAACAGGAGCCAGATCCTGACAGTGGGATGAAGCCCACGTGCCTGCCTCAGCCTTTCCTGCAGTTAGTGACAGTTTGCCACGGGAAAGGCTTCAGAGCGGGGCCCCTTGAGACCTGCCGGGCTGTAGGATCACCTCTCATTGGCACTCCCATCTCTTGGGCTGTCTGAGCTCTCCCTGCAGGAGAGACAGCAGGCGCCTGGCCTGGCCTGTGGGTAGTTTCTGAGAGTCTCTGAGGTCGACATAAGTGGGGTGTGGACAGGAAGAAAATGCGTTTGGGGGAAAGTGGTGAGTGTGTGGTGGGCAGGGTAAGAAGTGCGTGTGGAGCAGATGGTGTGGGAGGGGGTGTTAGGGTTGCCAACCTTCTGATTACAGAAAAACCGAACACCCTTCCCCTGCCGCTTCCCCGAGGCCCCACCCCGCCCCTTCTCTTAGGCCATGACCCCACTCACTCCACACACCCCATAGTCACTCGGTCTCCCTACCCTTTCTCACTTGCTCATTTTCACCGGATTGGGGCAGGGGGTTGGAATGTGGGAGAAGGTGAGAGAAGCGGGCTCCGTGCTGGGTGGCACTGACCTCAGGCAGCTCCCAGGAAGTGGCCAGCTTGTCCAGCTCCTAGGCATAGGGGTGGCCAGGGAGCTCCACGCACTGCTCCCGTCCGCAGGCACTGCCCCCACAGCTCCCATTGGCCACGGTTCCCAGGCAATGGGAGCTGCAGAGCTGGCACTCGGGGCAGCACTTGTACCATGGGCAGAGGCAGCGTGCAGAGCCCCCCTGGCTGCCTTTGTGCCTAGGAGCTGGAGGGACATGGTGGCCACTTCCAGGAGCTGTGCGGAGCCAGCTGCTGCAGCCAACCACACTTTTAGCAGCCTGCCGCCAGGGTCCCTTTTCGACTGGGCATTCCAGTTGAAAACTGGATGCCTGGCAACCCTGCGGGGTGTGGATAGGTAGCTGGGGGCATGGAGGGAGGGGCGAGAGGAAGAACAGTTGCTGAGATAGTGCTTTCCAGTGATTGATCATAATTACAGCAGTTCTCTCCATGAGCCTCCTGGAAAGGAAAGAAGACACAGCAAAGCAAAATCTTGTTCACCTCACTGGACGCTCCAAAGGAGCCAGTGGCAACTAGTGAGCCCCTGCACCGAAGGTTGATGAAATATCTAGCAGCAGTGTGGGCACCTCACATCTGCCAATTGCCAGGCAGAGCTCACCAGAGATGTGGAACCTGATTCTCGGCACGGCTCAGATACTTGCAACACAGGAACGGAGGGAGGGAACAATAGTACTTTCCGGCCACCTTGGTGTTTCTCAGGATGCTGGACATGGCAGGGGATCTGTGTGGTCCTTGTTGT
This sequence comes from Natator depressus, assembly GCF_965152275.1. Taxonomy (NCBI): domain Eukaryota; kingdom Metazoa; phylum Chordata; order Testudines; family Cheloniidae; genus Natator; species Natator depressus. The sequence continues at coordinate 39,106,239 of NC_134241.1, read as the reverse complement.
AAATTAGAGCACACACCGGGCTGCTCTAACTTATGCACAGTCTGAGCATAGGTCCCTAAGCTGCTCACTCCTCCAGGCACAACTGAGCACACCCCCGGCCTGGCACACCCCTCTGCCATGAATGTGAAGGGGGCTGTTCTGCCAGCTCCAGCCCAGCTGGGAGCCCCCGACCCTGAGGGGCACATGGTTGGAGGAATACCTGGCCTTTATAGCTGTGTTCTGGCACTGGTGCGACATAAGGGCCCTAGGGTTGGGGAGAACTGGTCCCCTTGACTCTAGAGAGGCTGTTGCTGAGTCACATTCCAGGCTCTTCTTCCTTCATGAAGGACAGAATTGGAGATTTGATGTTATATGTGAATCTGGCAAACAGGAGTTCTGGATCATCCCTATGCACCTTATCTGGGGTGCATTGCCATGGACCCAGACCTGCCACTTCCCAGTGTGTGATGCCAAGTCTGCAGCAAGACCAGACAGGCAGAAAAGTCAGTCCCTCCCCTGCAAGCTGCCAATGCACTGGCTGTGACAGGCAGGGTGGTCCCCAGGCTAATGGGTGCTGCACAGGTGGGACAAGGCGGGGCCAACAGGGCATTGGCTGGCACCAGGGTGACATTGTAGATGTATTTTGGGGCAGGGTTTGTTTCTTCCTTCCAGGCACCCGGAATGATTCTCTGCGTCCATGTTCATGCCACCCCTGCCTGCAAGCCCGTCTCACTGGGAAGGAGCACGCAGCAGGGAGATGTCTGAGTCTCCGCAGACCAGGGGGCTGCTGAAAATATGGAAACTGCATTTCTGAAAGGTCCCTGGCAGTTTGCAGACACAGGGGTATATATCAGCTGTGTCAAGAATGACCCCAGCCTCTGGCAGCATGGGGGGCTATGGAGATGGGCTCAAGTCAGGCACCTCTGCGACAGCCATGTCTCAGGCTCATTACTGCCAGTCCGGCACTCTGGGATCAGCCCCCTGCATCCTCACTGCTGCTAGACATCTGACAGTGACCACCACGCACCCTGATGCCTTCTTCTGTCTGCACCTAGCCAGGAGACAGCACTCCATCTCCTGGAATGTGGGCCTGCCACAGTGACAGGCCGGCTGCACAGCTCCCACATGCTCTCACTAGCAGTAAGCATGCAGACCTCACAGAGCAGCTGGGCCAGCAGGCCGCAGTCTCCAGGTACCATCAGCCTCTGGGACCACCCACCTCACTGGCTCCCTGCCGAATGCAGGCTCAGATCCAGTGTCTTTGTGTCAGTCTTTGAAGCTTTCCATGCATTGGCCTGGGAGAGATCACCTGCCCCATGGCAACCTCCTTGCACTGTTACTTGCCTCAGGGATGATGAAGCCATGCACCTGGGGGCTGTGAGAGCAGGAGGCAGGGTCCCTAGCCACAGATTGAAAGCTTGGAACTGGCCAGAGAGGAGATGCAAATACTGCAGATCTCACAGCCCCAGTGAACCCGGTGACAGGGAGGGGAGGAGGCAGAGACGGGGATCAAGGAAGTGGATAGAGTGAGCACAAAAGGGGAGAGTGGGTTGGGGGAATCCTAGTCTAGATGGCCTAGTGCATAATGGCAGGAATCAGGACCAGCTCTAGGGCGGGCGACCCATACAAAGGGCAAGTTAGTCTCTCTCTGACCTGCTACCAGGGTTCCCAAGGGCTTCCCAAGCCCTTTCCTTGAAGGCAGACAACAATGGCACGGAGCCGGAAGGGTAAGGGTCTGGCATGACCTAGAGAATAACAAGCCGCTTTTCTTAAGCGCTAACTGAACTGACACCAGCAGGCCAAAGAGCTAGTTCCAGTTGGGACCAGTTCAGTAGCAAATTCACCTGCCAATGCTCCCCTGGCGGGCAGGTGGGACGCTGACCAGGGCAGAGGGAATCATATGCAGCAATGGATTTATTCACCAAGTCTCTCTCCTGCTGGAATAGCATCAGCCCAGCTCCCTTCCATTTATTCCTCCCCTGAATTAATTCAAAAATCTTTTCAGATTGCTGTTGCTCAGTGCATTGATTGCGGACATGCTACATTTGAACTGGGTTGCTCTGTGGTTGGCTAGACACATCACGTGGTGTTGTTTTTGTTCCCAGGTTGGCTGAGAATGCAAGCTCTTCTGGTGCCAATATTAAAATTTGCTTTCTGCAGAGCTGAGTGCCAGGAAAGAGGCTTGCTGCCTCAGGGGCAGGAGCCCAGGGGGAACACAGGCAAAGCAAATTCCTGGAAGGGCTCAATGAATATTTGCAAAGGTTTCTTGCGTTTTTCACCCAGCTTTGGCATAGAGAGACAACATACACAAGCAATGAAACACCCTAGAGAAGCATTACATCATCAGAACAAACTGTCATTGGCTGATCAGTGACCCTGAGGGGAGGAGGTTGTTTCCTAGCAACTTCCTTGGACTGGCAACCCCTTTTGTGGGTGTCGCATACATCAAAGTTGTCACTGGATGGAATGTAAAACTGGTCCTCTGCTCCCCCAGCGTTCACCTCAGCTAGGAGGGGATCTTCAGCCAATTATTGGAACCCACCTGGATGTCCTGGACTCTGCCAAGTGCTAGAGACACCCCCGTGACTTGCTCAGTTCTCCCAGCTAGATGCCCAGTCCAGCAGCTCCCCACCCTGTCACACCAGCAGCTGAATCCTCACCGCTGGAGCCAGAGACAGCCCCTCTGGCCCTTCAGGAAATACCCTGTCACAGCCAGCCAGAGCTCCAGCACTGGGGGAAGGATGGGCAATGGGGGGACAGACAGACACCCCTCTCCCGCATCTGGACTGTTCCCACTCACAGAATGCCTGGAACTTTCCTGACTGGCCGAGCAGAGCTCAGTCTCTCACAAGGCCGCGTGCCCTCAGGGGCTGCCGTTGTGTGGAAGGATGTGGCTGTGACCCCCAACCAAAGGCATCCTCTGGTTTGGAAGGTAGAGTCTGGGCTACAGGGAGTAGCAGGCCCCGGTTGCTGTGGTAGAGTGATGTGAAAACAGAAGTGTGTACTTGGTAAATAAAATCCATGCCTTAATAAAGAGAACAACGCAACAGCCATCCGCTCATCTCCTATGGACCCAACCACCGCCACCACTTCCTCTCTCCTCCACTAGCTTTCTGCGTACAGCATGGCAGCCCTGGGCGAATGCTTGGGGGGTGGAGGGGTCACGCTCGTTTGTGCTACGCTCTAGTGCCTGGATATGGCAGCTGGCATCTCATGGACATGGCGCCTGTGCTCACAATGCCCACAGGCTGGGGATTGGACCCCCAGATATCACACGGCAAACCTGGTCATGCTGCTCCAAGACACTGGGCGTCCCAGGGGTGCAGCTGGTACATACAAGCAGAGGGGCACTCCCCTACTCTCCCACTGCTACCCCACAGCTCCTCCTCCTGCTTTAACCACTGGCACATGCTGCACCGAAGGGAGGGGATGAGCTACTGCCCCATCACAGGCTGTCTGAACCAGCCAGGTTCTCTACAACCCCACGACTGGGTGTCAGCCAGCTGGCCCTTATGCCCCATGCCTGCCTGGCTTCCACGTCAGCCAGCCCCACAGGGAGCTAGTATCTGTTAGTTCTTAATAGAGTTATTATTTTAGAGTAAACAAGCAATGCTGGCCATCAGTCAGGAGGGTAGATCAATACCCCACCGGGAACACAGCCGGCCAGTGCCAATCAGTGTCACAGAACAGAGTTCTCATCCACACAGCAACCCTGACCCTTGACAGCTGGCAAAGGAGAGAGGATGGGCCTGGGGCTCTGAGCACGTGCCCTGCCAATGAGCACATCTAGGACTTTGGCTCCCTGCACCTAGCACAGGGGCGGGCAAACTATGGCCCGGGGGCCGCATCCAGCCCTTTTGATTATTTCATTGCAATAATCACTGGCCCCTCCTTGCATTACTGACCCTGCTCCATATTCCCTGATGTGTGGCTGCCTCTGGGCATCTGATCCTGTCTCTGAGCTGCGGCCTGCAGGGAGTGGGCTGCACCTGACAAGTCCTCTAAGGTAATTCCCTGCGAGTCCTAAGGGCCAGCCAACCCACAAGTAGGGTCTAACCAGGTGACCCCAAGGCAGGATCTAGGCATCTATGCATGGGAGTGTTGGCTCCAAGGTACCCTGAGGCAGGGCCATGGGGCTGCACAAGTGTCCACCCTCTTCAGCATCCGACCCCAAAAGGTAGGGGGGAGGCGTGGTCTTTCCCTGCAAGTTACTGAAATCCAATTTCACCTGCAGTCTAGAATTTGTGCAGCAGTTCATGGAGAGTGATAGGGAATGGACTGAGATTGCTTAGAGGGGCAGCAGCTGAGCAGCCATGAGCTGCCTGGAAAAGAGTCACAACTGATCTTCGATTACCAAATGCACTGTGCTTCCACAGCAGTAGAGAGAGAGCGAGAGAGAGAAAGAGACAGAGACAGAAAGACACATAGAGAGAGAGTATGATAAAGAATATAGAAAAGAGAGGCAGACAGAAGAACTAATCGCGGATGATTGAGAGAGAGGAGAGAGAGTGAGCAATTGAGACAGAGTGATGAAGAATATGTCAGAGAGACAGGAAAACTAATAAAGAATAATAAATGCCTCAAGCCAACTGCAGAGCCCGAACATCTGGTCATGGACATGTGCACTGTGTACCCCCATGCACCAGCAGTAATCCCCCCAGTACACACCCAACAACCACCAGCATCCCCCCAGTACAAACACACGTGTACATACAGTACACACTCACACACACACACACGCATACAGTGAGCACGCACACACCCCATGTACATACATGTGCACACACACCATGTACATACAGCATGCACACACACACATACATACAGTATACACACATGTGTACGTACAGCATATGCACATACACTGTGCACATACTGCATATGCACACCCACACCATGTACATACATTTCACATATATGCACACAAGACTGCAGGCAAATAAGCCCATGTATCTTCCTGGCAGAGCAAACATTCCTAGAATCATAGAAGATGATTTAGTTGGGGATTGGTCCTGCTTTGAGCAGGTGGTTGGACTAGATGACTTCCTGAGGTCCCTTCCAACCCTGATATTCTATGATTCTAAGATTAGTGTTGGAAGAGACCTCAGGAGGTCACCTAGTCCAACCCCCTGCTCAAAGCAGGACCAACACCAACTAAATCATCCCAGCCAGGGCTTTGTCAAGCCTGACCTTAAAAACCTCTACGGATGGAGATTCCACCACCCCCCTAGGTAACCCATTCCAGTGCTTTACCACCCTCCTAGTGAAAAAGTTTTTCCTAATATCCAACCTAGACCACCCGCACTGCAACTTGAGACCATTCCTGGCCATACAGGGAAGCATTTACACACACGTAGATGCTGAGTGGTACACACCGGTGCATGTGCCCAGCGTATGCACCTGCCATACACTCCCCTCTCCATGTCTGGCGTACACTCCCCATAGTGCACATGCAGTACTTAGGGGGGAGCACAAGCCGTTGCACTGGGCTTGGTTCAGTTTGTAGGGTTCTTGTGAGAAGGGGAGTTTGTCCCGATTCCATTAGAACTTAGGATATTTGATCTGCACTTTCCTGGCTGGCTGACTATACAATGGTGCCCCCTGTTCTTGCCCAGCAGTGCCCACTCTGCTGCGCTGCTTCCCCATCTCCCAAAGGCGCCAGGTGCCTCCCAGCTATTCAGCCCCCATACACTCGGAGCAGAGCTGCGAAGGTGAGAATCATAGAATCATAGAATATCAGGGTTGGAAGGGACCTCAGGAGGTCATCTAGTCCAACCCCCTGCTCAAAGCAGGACCAATCCCCAATTAAATCATCCCAGCCAGGGCTTTGTCAAGCCTGACCTTAAAAACTTCTAAGGAAGGAGATTCTACCACCTCCCTAGGTAACGCATTCCAGTGTTTCACCACCCTCCTAGTGAAAAAGTTTTTCCTAATATCCAACCTAGACCTCCCCCACTGCAACTTGAGACCATTACTCCTTGTCCTGTCCTCTTCTACCACTGAGAATAGTCTAGAACCATCCTCTCTGGAACCACCTCTCAGGTAGTTGAAAGCAGCTATCAAATCCCCCCTCATTCTTCTCTTCTGCAGACTAAACAATCCCAGTTCCCTCAGCCTCTCCTCATAAGTCATGTGTTCCAGACCCCTAATCATTTTTGTTGCCCTTCGCTGGACTCTCACCAATTTATCCACATCCTTCTTGTAGTGTGGGGCCCAAAACTGGACACAGTACTCCAGATGAGGCTTCACCAATGTCGAATAGAGGGGGACGATCACGTCCCTCGATCTGCTCGCTATGCCCCTACTTATACATCCCAAAATGCCATTGGCCTTCTTGGCAACAAGGGCACACTGCTGACTCATATCCAGCTTCTCGTCCACTGTCACCCCTAGGTCCTTTTCCGCAGAACTGCTGCCTAGCCATTCGATCCCTAGTCTGTAGCTGTGCATTGGGTTCTTCCGTCCTAAGTGCAGGACCCTGCATTTATCCTTATTGAACCTCATCAGGTTTCTTTTGGCCCAATCCTCCAATTTGTCTAGGTACCTCTGTATCCTATCCCTGCCCTCCAGCGTACCTACCACTCCTCCCAGTTTAGTATCATCCGCAAATTTGCTGAGAGTGCAATCCACACCATCCTCCAGATCATTTATGAAGATATTGAACAAAACCGGCACCAGGACCGACCCCTGGGGCACTCCACTTGACACCGGCTGCCAACTAGACATGGAGCCATTGATCACTACCCGTTGAGCCCGACAATCTAGCCAACTTTCTACCCACCTTATAGTACATTCATCCAGCCCATACTTCTTTAACTTGCTGACAAGAATACTGTGGGAGACCGTGTCAAAAGCTTTGCTAAAGTCAAGAAACAATACATCCACTGCTTTCCCTCCATCCACAGAATCAGTAATCTCATCATAGAAGGCGATTAGATTAGTCAGGCATGACCTACCCTTGGTGAATCCATGCTGACTGTTCCTGATCACTTTCCTCTCATGTAAGTGCTTCAGGATTGATTCTTTGAGGACCTGCTCCATGATTTTTCCGGGGACTGAGGTGAGGCTGACTGGCCTGTAGTTCCCAGGATCCTTCTTCTTCCCTTTTTTAAAGATTGGCACTACATTAGCCTTTTTCCAGTCATCCGGGACTTCCCCCGTTCGCCACGAGTTTTCAAAGATAATGGCCAATGGCTCTGCAATCACATCCGCCAATTCCTTTAGCACTCTCGGATGCAACTCGTCCGGCCCCATGGACTTGTGCACGTCCAGCTTTTCTAAATAGTCCCGAACCACCTCTTTCTCCACAGAGGGCTGGCCATCTACTCCCCATGTTGCGATGCCCAGCGCAGCAGTCTGGGAGCTGTCCTTGTTAGTGAAGACAGAGGCAAAAAAAGCATTGAGCACATTAGCGTTTTCCACATCCTCTGTCACTAGGTTGCCTCCCTCATTCAGTAAGGGGCCCACACTTTCCTTGGCTTTCTTCTTGTTGCCAACATACCTGAAGAAACCCTTCTTGTTACTCTTGACATCTCTTGCTAGCTGCAGCTCCAAGTGCGATTTGGCCCTCCTGATTTCATTCCTACATGCCCGAGCAATATTTTTATACGCTTCCCTGGTCATATGTCCAACCTTCCACTTCTTGTAAGCTTCTTTTTTATGTTTAAGATCCGCAAGGATTTCACCGTTAAGCCAAGCTGGTCGCCTGCCATATTTACTATTCTTTCGACTCATCGGGGTGGTTTGTCCCTGTAACCTCAACAGGGATTCCTTGAAATACAGCCAGCTCTCCTGGACTCCTTTCCCCTTCATGTTAGTCCCCCAGGGGATCCTACCCATCCGTTCCCTGAGGGAGTCGAAGAGAGAGAACTGGCTCCTGGGCTCCCGGCCGGTCTCTGGGCTGCACAAGGGTCTCCCAGCCGCAGGAGAACTGTGGGCCATGTGATGGCAGCAGGAGGAAAAGGAACCGGGGGCAGGGGAGAGGAAGAGGCCCTGGGCAGTGCATGTGCAGAGGAGAGCTGAGTGGGAGCTAGGGAGGAAGGGAGGGAGCAGGGGGCCGAGCAAGAACTGGCCAGTCTTCTCAGCTCAGCTGTGCCCGAGTGGGGCCATGGGAAGGCAGGGCCAGGGGCAGGGATGGCATGAGATGAAGACAGGATAAAGAACAAAATGTGAGTGAGGCTTTTGGAGGAGGCGGGAGAGGAGCAGGGTCTTGCACACAGCTGTTTTCACCCCAAGCCCATTGCACTGGCCTGGGATGCTTCTCTCCCCACCTTGGCCACACAGGGCCCTGGCTGCTACCTTCTCCCTTCCAACCCCAGCACAGCCTCTGGTCTCTGAGCCCATTGGCAAGAGGCCTGTGCTGCTCTGGCTCTCATGGGATCCTGGCTCTGTTGCTGTGGTGGCTCCAGACTTCAACAGAAAACTGAACTTTCCCCACAGATCATCTCCATTTTCAACCAGCTCCATTTGTAACCCTCCCCTGCCCTTCCCTTCCCTTCCCTCTTCTCCCCTCCCCTACTGTCCCGTCCCCTGTCCTGCCCTGCTGTCCCCTCCCCTCCCCTGTTCTTCCCACCCTTCCCTCCACTGCCCTGCTGTCCCCTCCTGTCATAAATATAAAGGGAAGGGTAACCACCTTTCTGTATACAGTGCTGTAAAATCCCTCTGGCCAGAGGCAAAATCCTTTCATCTGTAACAGGTTAAGAAGCTAAGGTAACCTGGCTGGCACCTGACCCAAAATGATCAATGAAGGGACAAGATACTTTCAAATCTGGAGTGGGGGGGAAAGGCTTTTGTCTGTCTGTGTGAAACCTTTGCCGGGAACAGATCAAGGATGCAAGCCTTCCAACTCCTGTAAAGTTAGTAAGTAATCTAGCTAGAAAGTGTGTTAGGTTTTCTTTGTTTTGGCTTGTAAATTCACTGTGCTGGAGGAAATGTGTATTCCTGTTTTTGTGTCTTTTTGTAACTTGAGGTTTTGCCTAGAGGGATTCTCTATGTTTTGAATCTGACTGCCTGTAAGATTACCTTCCATTCTGATCTCACAGAGTTGTTCTTTTATCTTTTTTAGTTCTTCTAATAAAGTTCTGATTTTTAAGAATCTGATTGCGTTTTTTGGGTCTGAAAAATCCAAGGCTGGTTTGTGCTCATCTTTTTTATTCTCAAGCCTCCCCAGGAAAGGGAGTGTAAGGGCTTGGGGGGATATTTTGGGGAAATAGGAATTCCAAGTGGTCCTTTCCCTGTTCTTTGTCTAAATCACTTGGAGGTGGCAGCATACTGTTCAAGGACAAGGCAAAGTTTGTGCCTTGGGAAAGGTTCTAACCTAAGCTGGTAAAAATAAGCTTAGGGGGTCTTTCATTCGGGTCCCCACATCTGTACCCTAGAGTTCAGAATGGGGAAGGAACCTTGACATCTCCCCTGCCCTGTTCTCCCCTCCCCTGTTCTCCCCTCCTCTCCCCTCCCCTGCCATACCCTCCCCTCTCCTACTGTCCCCTCCTCTCCCCTGCCCTCCCCTCCTCTTACCTGCCCTGCCCTCCCCTCCCCTACCTGCCCTTCCCTCCACTGCCCTGCTGTCCCCTCCCCTACCCTCTTCTGCCCTGCCCTCCTCTGACCTTTGCCCCTCTGTGCCAGCCTCAGGACTGTCCAACTCTGGGGCAAGGTGATAAAAGATTGTTACCATGTTCTGGTGTCACTGTAAGTGCTCTCCGAGAGCAGTGTGCCCAGAAGGAGAATTCACTTCAGGGAGCCATGGAGAGAGACAGGGATCACTGGTGCCAACAGCTCAGTCTTGGAGTTGTGGAGGCCACAGGCCTGTCAAGGTGGAACCGTGTGGGTCCTTGGGGCCTGGCACACCAAGGGACTGGTTACAGGCTGGCCTTCAACGAGAGCCTGTGGATCTGTGATACACACACCTTCCCATGATAGCTGAATGCCTTTCCTGTATGTCCAGCACACACAGCCACAGAGCCATACTCCCAGACGGGCTCAGATGTGAGAGGCTGCCTTCAGCCCCTGCACTGCACAGCTGCCCACCAAGGGGAGCATGCAGAGGGGCGTGCCCCCGAGTGGGAGAGCTCAGGGAGATGCAGACATTCCAAGGCCAGAAGGGACCACTGTGATCATCTAATCCGACCCTCCATGTAGCACAGGCCAGAGACCTGCCCCAGAATCATTCCCAGAGCAGAACTCTTAGAAAAAACAGCCAATGCTGATTGAACAATTGTCAGTGATGGAGAATCCACCAAGAGCCTTGGTAAATTATTCCAGTGGTTAATTGCCCTCACCACTAAAAATTGATGCCATATTTCCTGTCTGAATTTGTCTAGCTTCAATGTCCAGCCATTGGATTGTGTTACACCTTTCTCTGCTAGACTGAAGAGCCCATTGTCAAATATTTGTTCCCCCCATAGGTACTTATAGACTGTGATCAAGTCCCCCCTTAACCTTCTCTTTGTTATGCCAAATCATAGAATCATAGAAGATTAGGGTTGGAAAGGACCTCAGGAGGTCATCTAGTTCAACCCCCTGCTCAAAGCAGGACCAATCCCCAACTAAATCATCCCAGCCAGGGCTTTCTCAAGCCTGACCTTGAAAATCTCTAAGGAAGGAGATTCCACCACCTCCCTAGGTAACCCATTCCAGTGCTTCACCACCCTCCTAGTGGAAAAGTTTTTCCTAATATCCAACCTAAACCTCCACCACTGCAACTTAAGACCATTACTCCTTGTTCTGTCATCTGCTACCACTGAGAACAGTCTAGATCCATCCTCTTTGGAACCCCCTTTCAGGTAGTTGAAAGCAGCTATCAAATCCCCCCTCATTCTTCTCTTCTGCAGTTCCCTCAGCCTCTCCTCATAAGTCATGTGCTCCAGCCCCTAATCATTTTTGTTGTTCTCCACTGGACTCTTTCCAATTTTTCCACATCCTTCTTGTAGTGTTGCCAGTCGGTCCCTAGCCTGTAGCAGTGCATGGGATTCTTCCTTCCTAAGTGCAGGACTCTGCACTTGTCCTTGTTGAACCTCATCAGATTTCTTTTGGCCTAATCCTCCAATTTGTCTAGGTCACTAAGGACCCTCTCCCTACCCTCTAGCATATCTACCTCTCCCCCCAGCTTAATGTCATCTGCGAACTTGCTGAGGATGCAATCCATCCCTTCATCCAGATCATTAATAAAGATGTTGAACAAAACCGGCCCCAGGACCAACCTCTGGAACACTCCACTTGATACCAGCTGCCAACTAGACATCGAACCGTTGATCACTACCCGTTGAGCCAGACAATCTAGTCATCTTTCTATCTACCTTATAATCCATTCATCCAATCCATACTTCTTTAATTTGCTGGCAAGAATACTCTGGGAGACCATATCAAAAGCATTGCTAAAGTCAAGACATATCACATCCACTGCTTTCCCCATATCCACAGAGCCAGTTATCTCATCATAGAAGGCAATCAGGTTGATCAAGCATGACTTGCCCTTGGTAAATCCATGTTGACTGTTCCTGATCACCTTTCTCTCCTCCAAGTGCTTCAAAATGGTTTTCTTGAGGACCTGCTCCATGATTTTTCCAGGGACTGAGGTGAGCTCCTTGAGTCTATCACTGTAGGGCAGGGTTTCTAATCCTTTAATCATTTTTGCGGTTCTTCTCTGAACCAGCTCCAATTTAGTAACATTCTTCTTCAGTTGTGGGCACCAGAATTGAACACAGTATTCTAGTAATCACCTCTCTGCTCCTATTCAAGAGTCTCGTGTTTATGCATCACAGGATCTCATTTGCCCTTTTGCCCACAATGTCACACTTGGCGCTCCTGTTCAGCTGATTATCCATACCCCTGTCCCTCAACTCCAAAATCTATTTCAGAATCCCAGGATAGAGTCCCCCATCCTGTAAATATGACCTGCATGATTTGTTTGTATATGTCTACAGTTACATTTAGCCATATTAAAATGCATATTGTTTGCTTGTGCCCAGCTCACCAAGCAATACAGATCGCTCTGAATCAATGACCTGTCCTCTTGTTTATTTGCCACTCCCGCAATTTTTGTGTCACCTGGGAAATTTATTGTTGATAATTTTATGTTTTCTTCTGGGTCATTGAAAAAATGTTGAATGCCATAGGTCCAAGAAACGATCCCTGCAGGACCCACTAGAACAGGGGTGGGCAAACTTTTTGGCCCAAGGGCCACATCGGGGTTGCGAAAAGGTATGGAGGGCCGGTCAGGGAAGTCTGTGCCTCCGCAAACAGCCTGGCCCCCACCCCCTATCTGCCCCCTCCCAAATCCCTCCCCCTGACCGCCCCCCTCAGAACTCCCGACCCATCCAACCCCCCCCTGCTCCTTGTCCCCTGACCGTCCCCTCCCGGGACCTCCCGCCCCTAACCGCCCCCCACCCCCGGGACCCTCGTCCCCTACCGGGACCCTCCTTCCCTAACTGCCCCCCCAGGACTCCACGCCCTACCCAACCCCCCTGCTCCCTGTCCCCCCCTGGGACCCCCGACCCCCCCAACCCCTATCCGACCCCCGCCTGCTCCCTGTCTCCTGACTGCCCTGACCCCTATTCACACCCCCGCCCCCTGACAGGCCCCCCGGGACCCCCGACCCATCCAATCCCCACTCCACTCGTCCCCTGACTGCCCCCTCCTGGGACCCCCATCCCTAACTGCCTCCCCAGAACCCCACCTCCTACCCAACCCCCCCTGCTCCCTGTCTCCCCCCCCCGGACCCCCTGACCCCCCAACCCCAATCCGACCCCCCCGCTCCCTGTCTCCTGACTGCTGCACCCTGAACCTCTGCCGCATCCAGCTGCCCCCTGTCCCTTGACTGTCGCCTGGGACCTCCTGCCCCTTATCCAATTCCCCCCGCCCCCGGCCACCTTACCATGCCACTGAGAGCGGCAGGACAGGCTTATTGGAAAGCCTGGGAGGTGGGTGGGCGCAAGCCGCGCTGCCTGCACGGCAGCATGGCTGCAGGGGAGAGGGGCTGGGAGCTAGCATCCCTGGCCAGGAGCTCAGGAGTCGGGCAGGACAGTCCCGCGGGCCGGATGTGGCCCACAGGCCGTAGTTTGCCCACCTCTGCACTAGAAAGACACCTGTTTGATGATGATTCCTCATTTACAATCATATTTTGAAACCTATCAGTTAGCCAGTTTTTAATCCAATTAATGTGTGCCCTGTATATTTTATATCATTCTGGTTTTTTAATCAAAATATCATCTGGTACCAAGTCAAATGCCTTAGAGAAGTCTAAGTATATTATATCAACCTTTATGAGCCAAACCTGTAATCTCATCAAAAATAGATATTCAGTTAGTTTGACAGGATCTATTTTCTATAAAGCCATGTTGATTGGCAGTAATTATATTACCCTCTGTCACCACTGGGGCACCTCCTTGTGGCTGTGTTGGAGAATTAGCTCTGCCCCCCTCAGAACTCCCGACCCATCCAACTTCTGTCAATCACTCATGCCAGGGGCCCACTTGCTTTCTAGGAGTCGTAGTGCTTTCTTCTCGTGGCTTAGCCCCTCCTTTTCATGACTTAGCCCTCCAGCCAGCTCACCAGACAGTTTTCCCCTTCTGGGGTAACAAAGGCTCAGCAGACCAGCTGTCTGGGTGCCATTCCAGGCAATCTTCCAAATCAAGACTGTGCCACTTTTCCCATGGATGGCAGGGGAACCTAGACCTGCCCAGTGACCTTACAATGAGCAGCCAAGTTCTGCAGTATTGCAAACTTTTTTTTTTTTCTGTTACCTGGGCTCCCTCCTATTCTTCTCCACCACGCCTCTGGGTATGTCCTTCCCTCAGAGTCAGGAGCCCTCCGCCTTTCCTTTCTGAGCCCAGAGAGTGACTGCAAAATTCTACACAGCAGCACCTTCTGCTCTCCCATCCTGGCTGTACACAGGACCTGCCCAAATGGGCTCCCTCTTCAATCAGTGCTTATTAATCAAGCCTACCTCTCTCCCAGGTATGGCCTGCCATCTTAATTAGCCCTTTCTCACCTGCCTTAACCCCTTCAGGGGCAGTGTGAGGTGAACACCCCATCACACCCTCTTTTAGTTCTTTATTGATTGAGTCCCATATCAGCCATTGCATTATCTTGCCTGGGATCAATGTCAGGATGACAGGCCTATAATTACTTGGGTCATCCTGTTTGTCTTTATTAAATACAGGCACAACATTAGCTTTCTTCCAGTCTTCTGAAACTTCCTCGTGTTCCAAGACTGATTGAAAATCAGCATTAAAGGTCAAGAGAGCTCTTCAGCCAGTTCTTTTAAAACTCTTGGCTGCAAATTGTTGGGACCTGCTGATTTAAAATGTCTAACTTTAGTAGCTGCTGTTTAACATCCTCCAGAGATACTAGTGCAATGGGAAGAGTGTTATCATATGCTATGACTACATCTTCTGTTTTTCTCCAAATACAGAACAGAAATATTCATTGAACACATCTGCGTTTTCTGCATTATTATTGATAATTTTACCATTTCCATCTAGTAATGGACCACGGCCATTGCGCAGATTCTTTTCCCCTTGTGATGGAGGGCAGGGGATGGTGCCGCTGATGAGGGAGGGCAGGGGCATAATGTCCTTCCCCGGGGGAGGAGGGAAGGAGCATGGTGTGATGCTCTGTGCCTCAGGGGAGCACCCTGCACCCCGATGTTCATCCTTATAATATGATTGTGGAGTATCCAATACAAAGTTTGTCATGTCGGTTGTCTTCGCAAGACTCATGATGCCCTGAGCATTGTTGCTATAGTAATGTTATAGGTTGTAATTTCATGTATATAGTTATGAGGCTGAAAATGTGTCCTCATGGCTTAAAACAAGCCCAGGCAAAATTCTCCAAGACCAAAGGGGCAGTTCACACCTCATCAGGGCATGTATGGGACAAACCCAGCCCAGCCTCACATGAACAAAGGACACTGGCCTAGGCAGCAACAAAGGATCTGTTGGACTCTCAAATGAGTCACCCCCCTTCCCTTGGTCAGTTTGGGACTATGATGAGGTAATGCTCACCTGACTCTGAAGGGGGGTGCAAAGCTAAGAGGGAAGAAAGAACATGATAAAAGGGAGAGACATTTGCCATGCACTCTCTCTTCCACCTCCATCTACAGATACTACCACCAAGCAACTGAAGCGCTGATCAGAGGGGATAGCCTGGCTGAAGGGCAACCAGCCAGCCTGTGGTGAGAAGCATCTAAGTTTGTAAGGGTGCTGAAAGTGTTAAGATCAGCTTAGATCAGCATTTTGCTTTTATTTCATTTCACCAAATCTGACTTGTTATGCTTTGACTTATAATCACTTAAAATCTATCTTTTGTAGTTAATAAATTTGTTTGTTTATTCTGCCTGAAGCAGTGCATTTGATTTGAAGTGTGTCAGAGACTCCTCTTGGGATAACAAGCCTGGTACATATCCATTTCTTTATTAAATTGACGAACTCATATAAGCTTGCAGTGTCCAGTGGGCATAACTGGACACTGCAAGACAGAGGTTCCTAGGGTCGTGTCTGGGACCGGAGATATTGGCTAGTGTAATTTGGTTGCACAATCCCAGCAGCAGCTGGACAAAGTGCTCACTCACATAGCTGGGAGCAGCTTACATGCTAGAGGCTGTGTGTGAACAGCCCAGGAGTGGGGGTCTCACAGCAGAGCAGGGTAAGGCTGGCTCCCAGAGTCGAGGATTGGAGTAACCTAGCAGATTGCCAGTCCAGATAACACCAGAGGGAAACATCACACATGGTGTCAGCAGGATCACAACAGTGTCCCTGCAGAGGTGTGCATCTCTCTTGTTTTTCTCCCTACTTAGTGTGTCTGGTAGTTAAATGCCCCAGTCCTCACCTGCTCCAGCCTATTCCCAATGAGCCCTGTGGGCTGCTTGGACAAACAAGAGACAACAGGGTGAGCAGTGGATTGATTGTGGAGCAGTGTCTCACCTACATCAATCCCTGGCCATCAACTCTGGTCCCTGGCCCCACTAAACTGCTGCAGACAAGGCTGCACTTGATTAACTGCCGCTAGCTCCAAAGCTGAGAGCCCTGGTGGCCCAGCCTGGCTCTGACGCCCAGGAGCTGGTGTGTAGGGGCTTGCTAACCCCTTTGTGGAGAGAGTGGGAGGCTGTCATAGCAGGCAGGCAGCCCCAAAGAGCAGCAGCTCCAGGGAGGCCAGGGCCCAATAGGTTGTGTCAGGACCCCCCGGGAGCAGGATTTGGGAGAGGCCCGAGAGCAAGACTTGTTTTGGGACAGTCACTGGTGTTACACACCAGCCAAGTGAAAGTGAGCAGAGTTCCGGGCTCACACCCTTCTCCAGTAGTTGCGGTTTTAAAAGCTTCCCAGGATTTCACAATTGCTGGTATTAAATTTATGAATTTCCCCTCATGCCAAATATCTGCATATGCCGTTGCTTCCGCGAGAGCTGACGTCACACTGCCCACAGGCCAGGAAGGCACCATTCCCCTGAAGGCTTTGCATGTGGAAGAGAGGCTGGCTCTAGTCAAGGTGGTCACCAACTCCCATTGCTTCCAGTGGGACTGATGCCAGGTGAAAAGCTCTGCTCTGCTTCAAAGAGGGATGAATTCAGGGTGGTTCTATGGCCTGTGTGAGGCAGGTGGTCAGACTGGGGTAAAACCTATGACTGTATAGATCAGGCTGCTCAGGGAAGATGGCCATTACTCTCTTAGAAGGGGCTGGAGAGAAATTTTGAAGATCCTAGAGGCTGGGTGGTGGGGGGGCAGGGGTGTGACTGAGGGCCCAGGGGAATGAGGGTGCGGAGAGAGGAATGCGGATGCAGGGATGGAGACTTCTGGGGGTTTAAGGGAATTGGGGTGCCAAGAAGATGGAGGGATGCAAGGAAATGTGGGATTCAGTGGGAGACTGAGAGTTGGGGCACAGGACAGAGACTAAAGAGGGGCAGGAGGAGGCTGAGGGGTGCAGAGAACAGGAGGTGGCAGCGGGAAAATGTGGAGTAAGATATTTCACAACTGATCATGATCTGACGATATTTGGTGCTTTTCTTAAAGCCCCAGCTCCTGGAATCAAGAGGCCACAGGAGAATCTCAGCTTTCATTGCAAAGAGAAGACCTTGGCAGTGTGCCAAGGGCATCCTGCAGGTTCAGGGATTGGCAAGCAAAGCAAAAAACTCAGCCTTAGTATTTTAAAAATATCTCCTGATCTGAAGCCAATCTCACACTTTTGGGGGCTCTGACTCAATGCTGGGGTTGGCCACACTGGATACTGTAAAGAGAAAGGGAGGGAAAATGTGGGGACATGTGAGTGCAGGGGACAAGCCAGGGCAGGAGGCTGTGGGGAAGCACAGGGAGAAAGTGAGGGAGGGAGGAGACTAGGGTGGGGGGAATGGAGGTTTTGGGCACTGAGGTGCTGGCAGGAACTTGCACCTTATTCAACTGGGCCCGTTGTGGCATGCAATTAACACATTAGCATGACCAAGACATCTTAGCATGCAGGACTCTGGGGCAGAGGATTATGGGAAGGGAAAGCTAGTTTGATAAATAGGAAACCCAGTTTTTGCTACATTCAGATTCCATGAGAAATAGCAAGGAGTCATGAGGGCAGGATTCTTTCGTGAGGGAAATGGTGCAATGGGAATACAGACCTAATAGCATTTTAATTATTGTATTGTAAAGGGATTCCAGCCTGATGAGCTTTAAAGTAACTTATCTCCATCAAGATGGCAACTGTCACCCACTTCCTAAATGTAAAGATTACCATAAAGCTGACTCATTTAAAGGAGTGATGGTGATATCTGGACATAAGATGTTCTATTTTATTTTTAATTTTGCTAATGGATGAATGTTGAATGGTGGTTGTTGCTAAGGGTCTTTTTCAATCAGTAATTGTAGCCTGATCTATAGATTCTGTATTAATCATATTGATTACTTAAGAATTCCCACTTATCACTCCGAGGTTTGACAGGTTCTTGTCAAACTTTCAGGCCCAGTATTATCAAAATCACTGTTCAGCTGGGAACCCCGATGTGCACAACTGCAACGCTCACACTTCAGGAACTGTTGATAATAGTTCATTAGTACACTTAGCAAAGTCACAAACACTCTAACCCAGCATGGTGTTCAGAGATAACACAGAACGTCCATCTGCACATCCAGTTACTCACACCACCCCTCTCAGAACAACCTGAAATGTCAGCCATCATCTTCCTCATCCCCATCCCCATCACCTTCCTCATCATCACCTCATCATCCTGGCACCTCCCACAGCCAAATCTCTGCCTCTCCTGCCCACAGGCTGGGATACAGATTTTATAACATGTTACACTGACACCACTGTGTCTAATGCATATTCAGCATGGGGTGCTTCCTCAAACCTGGTCTCTGTTTAGTATTCTTGATATTGTTACCCCTTTTGGCCTGGGTGGTTAGCTAATATTCAGGGCCTTGCTTGGTTGTTTCCGTTAAGAGGAGAAATTGATTATATGAATCAGGTATTTCTTTGGTGCAGTCTTATTTATTTACAAGGAATGTTCAAAGTCCTGTTTTCCTGAACACAGCAAGGAGAAAAGAGGTGGAGACAGTTTCTTTGCTGACAATTCCAAGCCTCTTTCCAGGCCTCACTCACCCCCAGAAGTTCTTGCTTTTCTCTCAGAGTCACACTACAAGTGTTTTTCTGGCTGTGTCTGGAGCTTCCTTGAAGCCTTCTCTGCCTGCTTCTCTAGTGTTTCTCCTGCTTCTCTCTCACACACACAGCTACAATCAAATCAATCCCCAGCCCCTACATATCAGATCCCTAGTAAACCTCTTGGACTTCTTGGCCCTGCCACTGCCCAGGCTTGCTTGAGGCTAAGTCCTTGGGCAGTGTTTTTCCATTGCTTCAGCTATCACTCAGCAATGAGGCATTTAATTGTTCCCTCATTTAGCCTGAATGGAAAGCTGTATCCCACCCAACATCTTCAAGAGGGAGTCTGATTGTCCACCCATCCCAGCATAACATTATTTGGGGAGGAGGGTGTCATGGACATGCAGCCTCTGTGGGATGCAAACATCAAATATTTATTTTAAATCGCTGACTTAAGAAGGCCTTTTCCCAGGTTTGATGCTCACTGAAAGTGCAACTCACACAGAGCTGGACCAAGCTGCAGGGCTCCAAGATCTGCCTCACAGCAACTTTGTCTGAAGACCTTGGAGGGAGGCGCTGCATGGTAGAGTCAGCAAAGATGCACACTCTTAGAATGAAAGGTATGGCCAAGACGCATCCCCCTTCAGGTCAACAAGTGCCCTGCAGGAAGCCTGACATTTCTGGAAGCTGAGGTGGGCCTGCTTAGGGAGAAGAAGTCCAAATATCAACAAACAGGCTACACCAGCCTTTGACCAGCCCCCTGGCATCCAAAAGGTCCTGTTAGCAAGAAGTGCTGTGCCCGTAGCACCTTTGTCTGGCTCCTTGTCCACTTCCAATGCTGAAAGAGCTCCGAAGACCAAGAAACCTGAAGAGTTGGCGAGTCCCCTGGTAGCTTCAGCATCTTATTTTTTCTTTTTCTTATTTACCTTTTGTTTTTATTAACTGGGAGATGTCCCAGGCTTTTAGTCTTTATTTTTAGGGAATGGAAGTGTGACCGTGTGCAGAAGCATGTGTGTGTGAGCACCAGTGGATGCCCACATGCTGCAGGTGCCACAAAGTTCCCCAGGTCTGAACAGTCCTAGCTGCCCCCAAGGTTCTTGGTCAAGCGTTCTGCATTCTGTGCTCTTGAGAATCCAAGAAACATACAGCTGTCAACTGTAAAACATTAAGCAGGAGTTGTCCAACTTCCTTTTCTTGGAGCATTCCACTGAGCCTGTATTGTGATACCTGGGTGGGGAGGGACTTTTTAGCTTTGGGGTTGTAGTTAGGACATTAAACAATCATTTGGTTTCAATATCTAACCAGCTCCGATCCGGACCTTCCTTTGGTGATGATCTGTAACTGGGATTTCTAACCAAATGGAAGCCACCTCTTTAGATCACTTCTTAGGATTTATAATGATTGATTATGTGTTGAATGAATCTGACGATTGGACTAATTTGATTATTTGTTTCCAATCCAATATTGATACCAGCTTGTTGATCTGATCCTAGCATGATAGTTGAATTGCTTTAGGTTTAGCTTAGTTTAGCATTACTAACCGTAGCTTTGCTTTGCGAATGTGCCTATAGAGTCATAACTTTAAGGTCATTTTGGCTCACCTCCTGAGTTTGGTTTTGTTTGTTTAGTAGCTTTAATTCAATTTATAAAAAGATGCAGTTACATTTCTCTCAATCAGCAATGTGGGTTCAGACCCCCTGAGGACCTGGGCAGAGTCCAGCCCTCAAAGCCTGGTTTGCTTCTCCTAATTAGCCTGTGCCTCTCACAGTTTGTACATAGTGAAGCCTGTTTGGCACAGACTCTGAGGCCTAATTCTCCATTGCCTTGCGCCTTTGGAGTCAGCTGCACCAGCGCAAGGTGGATGTCAGATGCTGCCCTTGCTCTGCCCACGGGTAATGTAAAGGAGACTCAAGCCCTCAGATTGGATACACAGAGAGGACATGGACAGAGTTTCAGCTCCAACTCCAAGTCCTGAGCTACACACAAAATTGCACCAGTTTAACGAAAGTTGTGACTTTAAAGCAAATGAGTTAAGCTGTTGGCTATGTGGACACACTTATACTGTATCCTACTGGGCATATTTCAGGTTAGCTTTTGTCAGTGAATTACAAGCACAAGCTAAACCCACAGAACCAATTTTGAACCAATATAGGAGACAGCACAAGGATTTACACCAGTTTAAGTCCAAGGGTATTAAATTGATTTAATTAAACCCATGCAATGTGTGTGTGTGCACAAGGCCCAAGACCTGTTCTACAGAGTCAGTTGTACCAGCACAACTATGCCATCTGGGGAGTGACTTTGTACCAATGAGGTGATACCAGTACAAGCCCTAGTGTGGATGTCATTGCACTGGTGTAAAGGGGCCTTCTGCCGGTATAGCTTGTCCTCCTTCCCATATGGGAATAGCTATACTGTTATACCAGTATAACTGTGTCCCCACAGGACAGGGGTAAACTATTCCGGTAGAGTCGGAGCACTGTAACTTTTGTGTGTAAACGAGGCCTGAGAGAAATGCTCAGGGAGGAGCCATGCTGTCCTGGGAAATAGCCAGAGCTGCAGCTAGACTGGAGGCCCTAAAAACCCAGCTGAAAGCAATGGCTGCTGGAACACAAAGTGATAAAATGCAGCAGAGAAAAGAGATGCAAGTTCTGGCAAACACCCATTGCCAAAGTCCAGGGAGACAGGGCAAAGAGAAGCAGCAGCTTCACACCCAATGGCACCTGAACTGAACACTTTGCAGTGGCCCATGGATGGTAGATCTGCTGGCAATGAACCCAGAGATCAGTAGGGGATGAATCTGCACTGGAGGGATACTGAGTTTCAGTGGCCTGCAATGTGCAGTAGGTCAGACTAGGTGATCACAATAGTCCCTCTGACAGTGTCCAGCACCAGATGCTCCAGAGGAAGGGGCACAAAGGCAGTAAGAAGAGGTTCTTTAGCAAGAGAAAGATGAAGGAAAGTGGAGGTTCTCTCCTTAGCAGGGAAGAAGACCTAATAACAGATGATGTCAAGAAAACTGACATGTTTAATGCCTATTTCACTTTAGTCTTCCTTAAAAAGGTTAATGGTGACCAGATACTCAACATAATTAGTATTAACAAGGAGAAAGGAACACAAGCCAAAATAGGGCAAGGCCAGGTAAAGAATATTTCGGTAAGTTAGGTGAATTCAAGTGGGCAGGGCCTGATGAAATTTACCCTAGGGTACTCAAGGAACTAGCTGAAACAATCTCAGAACTGTTAGCGATGACCTTTGAGAATGCCTGGCGGACGGGTGAGGCCCAGAGAACTGGAGAAGGGCACACACAGAACCTTTTTTAAAAACAGGAATAAAGAGCCCCCCACCCCCCGCCCCCCAGAATCACAGAGCAGCCAGCCTAACTTCAATCCCTGGAAAGATATTCGGAAGAAATGATTAAACACCAGCGTGTAACAGGGTTATACGGAATAGCCAGCATGGATTTGTCAAGAACAAATCATGCCAAACCAGCCTCATTTCCTTTTCTGACAGGGTCACGGCCAGTGGATAGGGGAAGCAGTAGAGGTGATATACCTTGGTTTTAGGCTGGTTTTTGACACAGTCCCACATGACATTCTCATACTCTAACTAGGGAAATGCAGGCTGGATTAAATTGCTATAAGGTGGGGGCAACGCTTCCCGGGGTACCTGGGCTGTGTGGCTTCTCGCTATCATCCACTTTAGTGGGAGGGAGACTTGTCTGTGCCTGCCAGGGCCCAGCTCCCTGACACCACCAGCCTCTGGTAGCAAAAGCACTTCCCTCTCAGCCCACACAGAGTCCACTGTCCTGCTGCTCAAAGCAATAGACACATTCCCACTCCTGAGACCTCCAAGTTCCACCTGGCATATCCAGCCCCTGCTCTGCTGGGCACTCACAGAATGCACAGAGCCACTACTCCCACCGGACCGGTGCACACCCACTTATCAGTTCCATTGCAGGGTCATTGTGCCTCTCACACACAGCACTTAGACATGTTTATAATGAAAACAGGTAATGTATTTAACAGAGAACCGAGCCTCGAGAAGTGAGTAGAATTAATGGAAACAAAGGATCACCTAGAAAATAAAATAATAGAATATCAGGGTTGGAAGGGACCTCAGGAGGTCATCTAGTCCAACCCCCTTCTCAAAGCAGGACCAATCCCCAATTTTTGCCCCAGATCCCTAAATGGCCCTCTCAAGGATTAAACTCTCAACCCTGGGTTTAGCAGGCCAATGCTTAAACCACTGAGCTATCCCTCCCCCTTCATGCACCCTGTAGAGCCTAAATTTACCAAACAAGCCAGTCCTCTGTCCCATATAGGTCAGTCACCTGTCCCATATAGGTTGGCTCGCCCAAAGTTTCTCTCCCACATTAAACAGCCAGACCAGCTGTGATCCTCCATTCGTAAGACAAGACAGCTGACAGCTTGTCCCCTAGGTGAAGGATAACTGGGTGTATCTCTGCCCCCTCCCCTCGAAGATATAGTTCCATCCATCCTTTGTCTTCACTTTTAAACAGGGTAACTCCCAACCCCTACTGCTTGTGCTTTCCTGCAGAGAATCTCTCCTGGAGACTTTGTAATCTCTTGATTAGCATTTGGATCCCTTGGTTGGCATTTTGTTCAGACTGTAAATAGGCAGCCACTGTAAAGTATACAATACTTAGTTCACATCTAGCCAGCCAAGTAGAGAAGTGTCTCCTACCTGAAAGAAACTTGTTTATCACCTTTTGGTGACCAGCCCAATTCACAGATCTTAAGATCATAATTTTTAGAAAAGATACATAGCTTCTTACATATCATCCATACGTACATTTGGCACTGATTGATAACCAGTGTGACACAGGCTTTGTGTAGAGACCTGACAAGACACCTTCCGGTGAACTATGATTAGATACCAGACTCAGGGGATCTCTGTATCCCTGCACACCCATGTACCCCCTCTACTTGGCACCATGGGGTCCCTGGGCACTGTGGGTATACAACTGGTTGAAAGACCATACTCAAAGAGCGGCTATCAATGGTTTGCTGTGAAACTGGGACGGTGTATCTAGTGGGGTCCTGCAGGCTCAGTCCTGGGTCTGGTGCTATTCCATATTGTTATTAATGACTTGGATAATGGAGTGGAGAGTATGCTTATAAAATGTGCAGCTGACACCAAGCTGGGAGAGGTTGCAAGCGCTTTGGAGGACAGGAATAAAATTCAAAAAGACCTGGACAAATTAGAGAATTGGTCTGAAATGACCAAGATGAAATTCAATAAAGACAAGTGCTAAGTACATCACTTAGGCAGAAAAAAATCAAATGCACAACTACAAAATGGGCAATAACTGGGGTAGGTGGTAGTACTGCTAAAAAGGATCTGGGGATTATAGTGTATCACCAAATGAATATGAGTCAGCAGTGTGATGCAGTTGTGAAAAAGGCTAATATCATTCTGGAGTTTATTAATTAATGGGAGTGTCATATGTTAGACATGGGAGGTAATTGTCCTGCTCTACTCAGCACTGATGAGGCCTCAGTTGAAGTACCATGTCCAATTCTGGGAGCCACAGATTAGGAAAGATGTGGACAAATTGTAGAGAATCCAGAGGAGAGCAACAAAAATGATAAAAGGTTTAGAAAACCTGATCTGTGGGGAAAGGTTAAAAAAGTGGGCATGTTTAGTATGGAGAAAAGAAGACTGAGGGGGGACCTGATAACAGTATTCAATTATGTTCAGGGCAGTTACAAAGAGAACGGTGATCAATTGATCTCCATGCCCACTGAAGGTAGGACAAGAAGCAATGGGCTTAATCTGCAGCAAGATTTAGGTTAGATACTAGGGAAAACTTTGTAACTCTCAGGGGAGTTGGACCAGGCTCCAAGGGAGGTTGTGGAATCCTCGCCACTGGAGGTTTTTAAGAACAGGGTGGACAAACCCATCAGGGATGGTCTAGGTTTCCTTGGTCCTGCCTCAGAGCAGGGGGCTGGGCTTGATGACTTCTCAGGGTCCCCTCCAGCCCCACAGTTCTATGATTTTATAAGAAAAACCTTAAGGACAATTATGGGATATGCCTCCCTATGGGAACTCCCTCCCTCACAGTTTACCAAGGATCATAGGAGATTCTCCATCACAGGCAACTTTTAAATCAAAATTGGATGTATTAATTTATTTTTAAAGATCTCCTCTAGTCCACACAGGAATTGTTTGGGGACAGGTCCCTGACCTGTGCCATGCAGGAGGTCAGGCTAGATGATCCCAATGGGCCCTTCCGGCCTTGGAACCTATAGATCTAGGAAACTACCCCACCGCGTGCACACACACTTGTGGGAGAATCTGGGTTGCACTCAGAAGCAGGAGGGGTTAGATCCATTATAAAGGTATTTTTTATCCTATTGAATGTAACTGGATCCAGATCAATGTCTCATCCCCTTTCAGCTCCCCTCAGCTTTTGGCTTCAGTGACCTTCCATACACTGACCTTGTTGGGAAAAATGTCATGGCTGCCCATACAGGCAGTGACCACCCGCTTTTCAGCTCTGTGCCATGTCTCCCAGCACGGAGCCCTTTGGTGCCAGGGTCTGTCTGTGCTTGTCCCAGGTGGAGAAAAAAAAAGGACCAGCACCAGTGCAGTGGTTGGAGACATCAGTGGAGTGCCTCATGGCAATGTCCACAACTTGATGGAGCTGGTGTGAGAACTGAACTCCTTCGTTCAGTTATACATTGCTGGCCTTTCCTTGCATTGAGTATGTCCTTGTCCTTGTGCTCTGAGGATTGGTCCCTGGAAGCCTGGCCTCTCTTCTCTGCATCCTCCATCGCTTGCTCCATCTGCAGCCTGTCCCCTCTTCACCGTGTCCTCTCTACACTAATCAGCCTCAACCCTTTCGATTCCTCCAGATACGAAGGGTCCCCAGGCCGCTGATCATTCTTCTTCCCTGACTCTGAACCCCTTTGCTGCTCTGTCATTTGGGGACAGGCTGACCAGCACTGACCCAGTGTCCCATCAAGCCAGCTAATGGCGTTATCACTGGCTCAGTACTGTTTGCCATCTCCTTCCTTATGCTCCTGCATGCTTGTTTGCTTTTCTGCCCACAGCCGCACATGTAGGCAAGGGCTGCACTGAGCTGCCCACCGGGATGCTTAGGTCTCTTTCTAAGCAGCTCCAGTTAATTTAGAGCCCAGCAATGTGTGTGAGAGTGCAAATTATTCCCCGGTGTGGGCTTTGTCACACTGAACTTTTCCTTCAACGAGTAATGCTGGAGCTCGTGCCAATATCACACTGGACTGGAAATGGATCTTGTGAACAGGAAACAGGCATTTATAATCTCCTAGCTCTCAACTTTTCCAGAGCGCTGTCCCCCTTTCAGGAGTCTGATCTGTCCTAGCCAGGGTTCGTTTGAACCTTGAGCATCCTGTGGAAGGATGAGGGACAAAGTTAAACCTGGTGAGACAGGGGAAGTCTGCTGGAATTCTGTAACTCAGAGAAAGCAGGAGGGGGATGGGGCGTCGGGGAAGGTGGGGGATGGGAGATTGGGGGAAGGCAGGAGGAGATGGGGGCTTCGGGAAAGGCAGGAGAGGGTGGGAGGATTTGGGGAAGGTGGGGGATGGGGGGTTTGGGGAAGGCAGGAGGGGGATGGCGGTGTAACCCCCAAGGAGATTACCTAGATTCCTGGTGGCAGCTCAGGGAGAGGCACACTGCCCCTGGTAGGGAAGGGGAGCCAAGGCAGACTCAGAGTCTGCCTGGCAACCAATAGGGAGCTTGGGAAAGGGGAGAAGCCATTTTTGAGTCAGTCTGGAGCCAGCTAGGGCAAGGGCAGGACTGGCTGTGTGGGGAGCTGGTGAGTCCCAGGCCTGCATGCAGGGTTTCCACTGAGAACAGGCCTCTAGGGACTTGAAAGCAAGATCCCTCAGCTGGGCTTTCCCCTCTCCACTGATGACTCCCAGTTTGTAGAGTTTTGCTGGGAAACTTCCCCAGCCAGGCTGAGTTAGTCCTCCAGCTCCCTAGGTGAGACCAGTCACCACATGGTCAGCTCTGCTCTGGCTGCTAGTCCAGGGCTGCTGCCTGCTGTGAGTGTGTCTGGACGCTGGGGTAGGAGACTACAGTTTGGAGTTTAGTGTAGTTGTGTAATCTGCACCTTGAGCCCTGCACCCCTTTGTGGTGAGGGGAAATCCTGGGACCAGAAGCAGCCTGGCAAACAGAGACTAGGGACATCATCCCTGCCCATCCTGGCTAATAGCCATTGATGGAACTATCCTCCATGAATTTATCTAGTTCTTTTGTGAACCCTGTTATAGTCTTGGCCTTCGCAACATCTTCTGGCAAGGAGTTCCACAGGTTGACTGTGCATTGTGTGAAAAAATACTTCCTTTTGTTTGTTTTAAACCTGCTGCCTATTAATTTCATTGGGTGATGTTCTTGTGTTATGTGAAGGGATCAATAACACTTCCTTATTTACTTTCTCCACACCAGTCATGATTTTACAGACCTCTATCAGACCTGCCCCCCTTTAGTCATCCCTTTTCCAAGCTGAAAAGTCCAGTCTTTTTTAGTCTCTCCTTCTATGGAGGCTGTTTCATACCCCTGACCAGTTTTGTTGCCCTTTTCTGAACCTTTTTCAATTCAAAATTTTTCTTTAGGTGGGGTGACCAGATCTGCTTGCTGTATTCACGGTGTGGGGGTACCATGGATTTATAAAGTGACATTATTATATTTTCCATCTTATTATCTTTCCCTTTCTTAATGATTCCCAACATTCTGTTTGCTTTTTTGACTGCCACTGCATACTGAGTGTATGTTTTCAGAGAACCGTCTACAATAACTCCAAGAGCTCTTTGTTGAGTGATAACAGCTAATTTAGACCCCATCATTTCATATGTGTAGTTGGGTTATGTTTTACAATGTGCATTACTTTGCATTTATCAATATTGAATTTCATCTGCTATTTTGTTGCCCAGTCACCCAGTTTTGTGATATCTCTTTGTAACTCTTCGCAGTCTGCTTTGGACTTAACTATCTTGAATAGTTTTGTATCATCTACAAATTTTGTCACCTCACTGTCTGCCCCTTTTTCCAGATCATTTATGAATATGTTGAATAGGACTGGTCCCAGTACAGACCCCTGGTGGACACTACTATTTACCTCTCTCCATTCTGAAAACAGACCATTTATTCCTATCTTTTGTTTTCTATCCTTTAACCAGTTACTGAACCATGAGAGGACCTTCCTTCTTATCCCATGACAGCTAACTTTGCTTAAAAGCCTTTGGTGAGGGACCTTGTCAAAGGCTTTCTGAAAATCTAAGTACACTACATCTACTGGATTACCCTTGTCCACATGCTTTTTGACCCCCTCAAAGAATTCTGGTTGAAACTATAGTAAAGAACAGAATTATCAGACACACAGGTCAATATAATTTGTTGGGGAAGAACATGGTTTTTGTAAAGGGAAATCAGGCCTCACTGATCTACTGGGGAAGCTGAGCAGCATTTCCCTAGCTCGGGAACAAAGAATTACAGTGGTTTGAGGTCGGGGGTTAAGAGTTGGCTGCTGGAGGCAGTTGGGGGGCTCTGACCTGGGATTGGGACCAAGGAGGTCAGACGGACAGACAGATCTTGAACTGAGGGGTTCACTACAGCTTGGCTGGGCTATGACCAGAAGAGACAAGGCTTTAACCTTTATATCTCTGTGCTAACCTAAGGACTTCCTGTGCTATGTGCCAGTTAATGAATAAACCCAGCTGATTTGACAATGCTGTCTGAATGTCACTGCAAATGCCTTTGAGCCTTCGGGCTACACAGAGATCTTCTTCAAGGGAAGAAAAGTAAGAGCCCTTTGTGAGCTCAAAAACTTGTCTCTCTCACGAACAGATATTGGGCCAATAACAGTTATTCCTTCCCCCATCTTGTCTCTCAATCACTACAAGCCAGGTTTTCTAATCCTTCAATCATTGTTGTGGCTGGACACAGGATTCCAGCAGTGGTCGCACCAGGGCCAAATCCATAGGTAAAATAACCTCTCTGCTCGTACTTGAGATTTCGCTGTTATGAATCCCAGGATCGTATTAGCTCTTTGGGCCACAGCACAGCACTAGGAGCTCATCTTCAGCTAATAAGGGGACTGTTCCTAGATCTGCCATAAACTTTTTATGCAAGTTTTGGAAATTTCTTTTAGGTCTCTTGTGACACTGGCAGATCTGGTGCCAGCTCATGCCAAGGCCTCAGGGCTCAATGAACACTTGGAAATGCATAGCTGAAAACCAGTCTTGCTTCCCTGTGTTTTACCATAATCATTCTAGATATTAAATGGTAAGTTGATAAGAATGTGTTTAATGTTTAGACATTAGAAAATGCTTGTAGGATGCTGCATGTATTCCTCTCACCTATAAGCTCTACAGCCCATGGTATAAAGTTATATTAAGCATTTGCATAGTATATACCCCTGTAACTCATCAAAGGAGAAAGAAGTCTGTGCAATGCAAATTAAGAACTCTAACTGGAAAGTACTAATTTCTGCACATGGAACACAAATGGTCATTGTGTGTGAGAGATCAAAGATCAGTCTCTAAGCGCATTTCTCTCTCTCTCCATCATGAAAGAAAGGACCCACATGGATGCTGTTTTGTCAGCTTGGTTTCTGTAAGAAAAAGCTATACATATGAACACAAGAAAAAAATATTTCATCTCTGGACTCTTTGGATTCTAACAGGCCAGAATAATTGAAGGAGAAGGCAGAAATCCCCAGAGTTACTCTGAGTAGCCCGGAAAGACTTTTGGGAAACTGGCAGATTACATCTCTGCTGCCTTTTGAAGTTATAAACCATGACTCATCAGTACATGTATATTTTATCTGCTGTAACCTCTCATTAACTCTCATTTCTTTGCTAATAAACCTTTAGTTAGTTTACTATAGAACTGACTACCCGCGTTGTCTTTGATGTGAAATCTAGGATGCAAATAGACCTAGGTGAGGGGCTGGTCTCTTGGGACTGGGTGTAACCTGAATTTTGTGATTGATTTTTGGAGTAAAGCAACCCTCTATCACAGAGTCTTGTTTGCCTGGGTAGCAAAGTGGATCAGAGTGCCTACAGGGATTGTCTGTGACCTCTTGAGTTCGCTTATAGTGCCTAAGGGGTTTGCAATTGTTGATTGGTGAAATCTAGACATAGTGCTTACAACCAGTTTGGGGGTTATACCCTATTCAGGGCAGTCTTCCAATACACCTAAGTCCCCAAAACAGTGTGACGCCTTTTATGCTTCATTGCCCTGTCTACAAAATGGACCTGAGCACACTCCCCCCAGCCAAGGGGTGTTATGGTGAGGGGCATGGGAAGCAATGGAGAGTGTATATCTACCTTGGTGTTTCTCCTGTTTGACAATAAATGTGTTCTCCCCTGCCATTGTTTCTCCATCAGCTATTGACAGAGACTCCTGTCTGGTTTTCAAAGAGCTGTTTCTTAAACTTTGCATTATTCCTGCCACTGAGAACTGCCTACTGCATGAGTCAGGGTCACATTCTGCACAGGGTCAGATGCTGAGGTGTGATTCTCTCTCACAGGGTGGAGAGGGGGGAATTCAGGCCAGGGGGAGGGAGCTCTTTACAGCGAGCCTTTGATTCTTGGGAAGTCTAGGATTGTCTGAAGCTGAGAATGTGTCAGGGAAACCTGCCATGAAATGTTAGAAAGCAGGAGGCGTTCCCTCCCTTCCTATTGGTTTTGGAGTCATAATGGGATCCACATCAGCTCTCTGATAGGACTGTAGGTGCCACCTTAGCTATTCTCCATGCTGTCACCTGAGTAACAACATGCACTGGCCCTGCAGCCAGAAGCACTAGCCCTTCTGCTTCAGAATGTGGAGGTTACTGACTGCAACTGGAGGTTCTTTGAGATGTGTGGGCCCTAACAGTATCCCCATGTGGGTGCGCATGTGTGCCATGCACTCAAGTCCAGAAGTTTTCCAAGCAGTGTCCATTGATCCACACATGTGCAGTGTCTCCCCTCGTGCTCCCGACCGAGGACATAAGGGGAGGTGTGGGTCAATGCCTCTCTAGTGCCTCCTCTTACCACAGTGTAATCAAGTCTGAAGCAGAGGCGAAGGAAGGTGGGTAGTGGAATACAGATAGGGACCACACATCTCAAAGAGCCTCCAGTTATGGTAAGTAACCTCTTCTTCTTCTCTGAGTGCTGGGCCCTATGTGTATTCCACACATGGGTGACGTGTGAGCAGTGATCAGTGTGGAGGTGGGTGCGAGGAGGCTGATGGCAGAGCCTTTTGCAATGTGGCCCTGCCTGTTGCTGCATCCACAGCTGATGAGTGTCAAGGTGTAGTGTGCCAGAAATGTGGCTTTGCAAATGTCCTGCAATAGGATGTCTGATAATGATGCCGTGGAGGCAGCTTGCATCCACATGGAATGAGCTGTAACACCCCTGGGAGGTTTGCTATGTTATAGCATTCTAGGATGCATCCTGAGACACACTTAGAAATTCTCTGTGAGGATATGGCTTGGCCCCTCGATATTTCTGCTATGGCAACAAAGAGTCTCAGAGACTTTCTAATAGGTTTGGTTCTCTGCAGATATAACACTAGGGCATGTCTGTCATCGAGGAAGTGTCTTGTCATCAGGGGAGGCATGAGGTTTTGGAACAAATACAGCTAAGTGAATGGTACGGAATTTGGACACAATCTTGGGGAGGAGTATGGGGTATAACTGGAGGGTGACCTCCTTGTGGAATACTGTGAAGGGAGGGTCTGCCATCATGGCTGCTAGCTCACTGAGCCTTCTGGCCAAAGTGATGGTTACTATGAATGCAACTTTCACGGAGAGGTGGGTCATGGCACAGATTGCCAGAGGTTCCAAGGGCAGCCCTGTGAGAGTTGACAGATCAAGGTTAAGGTCCCACTGGGGCATGGGTTTGATGCCTGGTGGGAAGTTTCTGATCAAGTCTTTCATAAAATGTACTGTCACTGAATGCGTGAAAATGGAGCGTCCTCTACCAGGGAAGGAAGGCGCTAATCGCTGCGAGGTATTTTCAGGGCGAAGAGATAGTTGAGGATAATTGGAATGCTCACCATTAGCAAGAGGATGGTGGTGGCAGTGCACTCAGTCGAGAAGTGGCACCCAGTAACATGTTCTGGTCAATACTCTCCTGCTTGGTTAAGGGCCTAGGCAAAGCATGAGAGTCCTCTGTCTGACGCTCATCCATACACCAAACTGTGAGGTGGGGTGAGCTCCGGTGCGGGTGCCTGAGCCTCCCATTGTCTTGTGTCAGGAGCTCTGGGAATGGGCATGTGGATAGCCTTAGGAGATCAGTGAACCAGAACTGTCTGGGCCAATAGGATGCTAGGATGAGGATGGTGGCTGTGTCTTGGTGAATCTTCCAGAGAACTTGTGGTATGAGGGGCATAGGAAGAAAGATGTATTAGAAGTTACCCATCCAGGAGAGCAGGAGAGCGTCACCCTGTGAGTCGCTGCCTTTGGCCCCCCTGGAGCAATACATTGGAAGCTTCTTGTTCTTCTGGGATGCAAAGTGGTCCCATAAGGGAGTGCCCCACCATGCAAAGATGTTCGTCAGAATTGTGTTGTGTATTTCCTATGGTCATAGTCAATGTAGAAAATTTAGCTTAGACTGTCCAACAATAGTTCTGAGCACCCAGGAGGTATACGGCCTCTATGGTAACCTGGTTTCTGACTCACCAGTTCCACAGTCTGACTGTCCCAGGCGGAGGGGATGAGACCTCGTTCCTCCCTGTTTGTTGATATATACCACGCCGGTGATACTATCCAATAGTATTTGCTTGTGGAGGTAGCATATGAGGGGAAGGAAGGCCTTGCAGGCAAGGTGGGCTACTCTGAGCTCCAACAGATTTCTGTGCAGCTGGGCTTCCCCTGGCATCCATGCATCCTGGGTTGTGTGGCAATCTAGGTGAGCGCCCCATCCCATAAGGGAAGTGCCTGTCACAATGGTGGCCTCAGTATGGGAGGGCTGAAGGGGATTGTTCCATGACCTTGGTTGGGCTGGACCACCAAGCCAAAGAGGCAAGAACTCCTGAGGGAGCAGTGACTCTGGAATTGATGCAATCCCTGGTTGGATGGTAGGTCGAGTGGCACCGCAAGTGGACCCTGGCAAAAGATGGCACGTAGGTGCTGGCAGCCTTATGGCCCAAGAGGGAAAGGGACTGACACACCGTCATGTGGGGCTTGGGATGATGCGGGCAATCAGGCTGCTCATCATCTGAAATCTGTTGGCTAGAAGGAAAGCTAGTTCCAAGACCGAGTCCAGACATGATCTTATGAAATATATCGTCTGTGTGGGTGACAAAACGGACTTGTCTTTGTTTATGCAGCCTCTAAGAGACTCTTTTGAGAAGACAACTTCTTATTGGGAATGTCCCACCAGAAGCCAGTTGTCTAGGTAAGTCGTATGACCCTGGCATCACATCCGGGCCGCTACTACTGTAAACATTTTCGTTAAGACCTTTGGTGCCATTGCAAGACCAAAGGAAAGGACGCAAATCTGGTAGTGTTGCTGTCCAGTGCTGAATACTCGGAATTTCCTGTATAATAGGTGAATGTCCACATGGAAATATGTGTCCTTCATGTTGAGAGCCACAAACCACACTCCCTTTCTGGAGGGAGGGATTATTGATGCTAGTGTAATCATCTTGAATTTCAGCTTCCTGATGAAAATATTGAGCTGTCAAGGTTCCAGGATGGGTCACCAGCCTCCTCCCTTCTTGGGGATGAGGAAATATTGGAAATATCTTCCCTGGTACTGAGGCAGAACAGTCTCTGCCAGTGAAGTAGGGAGTCTGCCTCTTGTTGAAGAATTAGTTGGCAGGAGGGAGCCCCGAGGGGAAGCCAGGTGGGTGGTTTGTGAGGTGGGAAGGAAAGGAAGTCTATGGAGTAGCTATGATGGATAATCTCCAGAATCCAATTGTCCATGCTGATCTTGCTCCAACTGTGGGCAAAGAAGGTGACGTGGCCTCCAAAGATGATGGGTGGTGAAATAGGCGGCATCAGTGGTGGTGCATGGGTCTCAACCTGGATGTCAAAAGTGGCCTTTGCCCTGAGGTTGGGAGGACATGGACAATGTGGTAGTGGGAGGAGCCAGGAAACAGGCTGTCTGGGATCTCAGGTGCTTTCAAGGAGGTTCAGGTGGCCATTGGTAGTAGGAGAAATAGGAAGAGGGTGGCCATGATCTGAAGGGCTGTTTTGATTTTTTCCTGGGGGCTGGAGTGTAGATCCCCAGGGACGTTAGGGTGGATCTCACGTTCTTCAGGGAATGCAGACATCCACTCATCTTTTAGCTGATTGGCCTCATCGAAAGGGATGTCCTGAATAGTATTTTGGACCAATGATTGGACCAAGAGTCTTTATGCATGACCAGCCCTGTGGTTAAGGATCAGGATGCAGTATCAGCTGTGTCCATTTGCCACCAGCCTCCCTCATCCACCAAGGACTGGGCCGGATCTTCAGCAGGGAGTTTGTCTTTGAACCCCACCAGCCTGGTGTAAGTCTTAGTCATATTTAGCCAACAACGCCTGTAGATGGCAATATGAAACTGAAGGCCTAGAGAGGAGAAGATGTTCCTGCTGAGGAGATTCAGCCTCTTTGATCCTTTATCTGGCAGGGTGGATTTCTGGGAGTGCTGCTAAGCCCTTTCTGTGGCTGCTTGCATTCCCAGTGAATTAGGGGCAGGGTGTGTCAAGAGGAAATCAGCCCCTTTGGCTGGCACAAAATAGAGTCTCGTGGCTCCCTTTGGGGTGGGGACACACAATGCTGGTGTGTGCCAGACCTTTCCAGCAGGTTCCAGTATGGCCTCATTTATGGGGAGGGCCACTCTGGATGGTCCCTGTGGCTGTAAAATGTCCAGGAGACCGTGTTGGGGGTCCTGGATCTCCTCCAGCAGGATTTTCAAGGCAGTAGCCACCCTTTGGAGCAGATCTTGATATTTCCGGTGGTCATCTGGCAGAGAGGGTGATTAGGAGGATCCGGCAGTACCAGCTCGGCATCTTCCTCCTGGTACACTGAAAGAATGGTCTGACAAGAGGGGGAAGAGCAGTAGGATTCCTGTGACAGGTCCGGGAGTGTGCTATACAGCCAAAAGGAGGGGGCTATGGGTTGTGGTGGGCCCCACGCAAAGTGATACCAGGCGTCCCGGGGTGGGGGGGCGGGGCAGTCATAGCCGGGTGGATAGGGTAGCTGCAGCTGTGTATCTGGGCTTCTGCACCATGTCGGAGACATCAGTGGGACTATTTCCTCTGAGTCTGATGACGGTGCCATGGGAAAGGGTGGTACTGTTGGTACCAGGAGGCCCCTGTCCAATTGATAATGAAGGGGTCTCTCCTGCGGCAGAGTAGGAGCCTCCCTGAGAACCATCAGGCCCAACAAAAGTGAGGACTGTGGATAGGGGAGGAAGACCTCTTCCAGTGTCAGAAAAGTCTCTGTATAGTTCAGAGTCTGTGGGGTTCCCATCGAGACACCAGAGTGACCTGGTTTGACCACCGACACTGGCCAGTCTCCATATTGCTGAGGCAGTATTGAAGGTACATCTGGACAGGATGGGATTGGCCTAGCTGCATGTCCTTGTACCTGGTCACTGTCAGTATCACTGGATCCCTCTTCTTCACCCTACCCGTCAAGCAGGGACCCTTCGGTGCTGGTTCCATGGGATCTGTACATGACGTCTCACCTGACTTGGCATGGCTCAGGGAGGGAACACACTTCTTGTGGGCAATTCACTGCGGTGATCTGCCCTCATGCCCATGACAGTGTTTCTTACTCTCATGGGCAGCCCTGTGTTCTCAGTACTTGGGCTTCGGTGCCAACGGCTCCGCTCCATAGGTCATGCTCAGAGAGGCACCACTGGTTGGCTGAGGCCAACGTATAGGGGGTCTCCTGGGCCAGGGTCAGATTGGGGCCTCATAGCCTCTCCCATCAGGTGCTTCCTCAGCCTGAGTGCTCAGGCCTTTCTGGTTCTGGGCAGAAAGGACTTACAGATGCTGCACTTCACAGAGAAGTTCATCTCGCCCAGACCATAGTGGTACCGTTGATGCTTATTGCTGCTGGGAAAGGAGCGAGGGCAGGAGACACAGTTCTGGAAGCCCGGGACCCCAATAAAGAGGGTTTCCCCCAACTTGGGGAAGGACGTTTCTTATGCTATACTAGACTATACTATGTACAACTAAGATTTCTAAACTAGAGGATAACTATTGGTAGCAAAGACGTACAAAAACCCTTCCAGAGCTTAGAAGAGGGAAGGGGGACAGGGATCCAACTCAGGCCCAGGCAGCAGTCAGAAGGAACTGGAGGGGCATCGACCTGCACTGCCCCTTGTACCCTGAATAGGGAGTACGAGGGGAGATGCTGCGCATGTGCGGGTCAATTAATGCTGCCTGGAAAAAACTTCTGGATCCAGGCACATGGCATATGGGCACCCAAGGGTGGAATACACCTGGGACCAGCATGCCATGGAGAACAGGCCTCTCCTGCTTGAGCAGAAGGGCTATGAGCAGCTGCCACCAAAATGGTTCCCTACCCTTTCTAAGCTGCAAACAGCCAATAGAGGGCAGCGTTCTCATGCAGCTGGGGCCCTGCCCTGCTCTCCCCAAAGCCAATGGCAAAGAACTCCTCTTGAAATCAATGGGAGCATGGCTGGGCTGAAAGGGTCAGCTGCACATTGTTAACAACTTGGCTTAATTAAAACCTGCCTCCGCCAATTAAGCCAGCACCAAGCTGTCTAGGTGTTTCTGCGCTTGTCTTGGCTGCAGTGTTAAGCTGGGCTGTTGCTGGGGTGCTAACTAACCTGCCTCCCAGCCGCACACAAAACCCTATCACTCCATGCCCTGCGGCTTTA
The DNA here is from genome assembly GCF_965152275.1 of Natator depressus. Classification (NCBI taxonomy): domain Eukaryota; kingdom Metazoa; phylum Chordata; order Testudines; family Cheloniidae; genus Natator; species Natator depressus. The sequence continues at coordinate 39,069,851 of NC_134241.1, read as the reverse complement.
CTCCATGGTAGCTGGCTCATCCTGGGGTTTAGGCTTTGCCTCGGGCGGGTCACCCGCCTGCATTGCAGTGGGAATGCAGGCCAAGGCACCTGAGTCAGTCAGCTCTGTGGGGCAGAGACTTTCTTGTTGTTCTACGTTCTTAAAGTGCCTGACACAATATGGGGGTTGTGGCCAGTGCCTGGGATTCCCAGGCACTACGACAATTATTAATAATAACAAAAACTAGGGCTGCCAGTCTGCCAATTCCTCCCAATTCTCCCCAGGACAAGCAAGTTCTCCCACAATTCACTGGGAGAGAATGGCAGAGCAGCTCAGCTCAGTGCCGCACAAAGAGCCACAGGTCGTGGACCAGGGCTGGCCTTACCATGAGGCGAACTGAGGCAGCTGCTGGGGGGGCGCCACTAGGACCCAAAGTTTCAAAGTTTTGGCCCAAGCGAGGGGGCATGGGGCTGTCATTTGAGCTCCCCGCCTCAGGTGCCAAAATGTTGTGGGCTGGCCCTGACGTGGATGCAGCAGGGAGTGGGACACACTTAGGGAGCTCAGCACCAGCGAGGATGCAATAACCCCAGCAGGGCTTTGCACCGGGGCTGCTCACACCTGGGCTAGGCTGACCTGGCGCCGATCACCTGGGCTGCTCACAGTGGTAAAGACATGCCCTATGGAAAGCTTGGAGGGGCAGCAACAAGTCCTTCTGGAGACAGGGGACATTTCAAAGCCTTGCCTTCAAACTTTGTGGAATATTCCCCTTTGCTGCAGGGGTAAATCTGGCAATTTTCAGGCCAACCCTATTTCCCAAGCCAAAGATACAGTGGGGCCAAAAGGGGGCTTTATGATGGCAGCCAGCTGTCCATGCTGAGAACAGGGGGAGGGGGATTAACACCTAAACCACCAATAAATCTCACACCTATTGCTTCACTGGAAAAGCCTGAAATGATAGTTTGTGTCTCTTTGTCTTTTGTCCCAGTCACTCTGGCTGATCTTTACAGTATTGGAGCTGAGATAATATGGTGACTGGAACTCTGGAAAGATAGATAGATAGATAGATAGATGATGATGATTAGATTAGATACTATAATTGTATACTGTATAAGAAGGCTTCTCCCATTTTGTGGTGGCAGCTGTAACAGACTGTATGACTCATTGTCACTAATTACACTCATATTTGCACTCAGTCCTAATCACTCCCTTTCGAACTGAGTGACTTCCTTGGTGCTGGTGTGATTAAAACACAATACAAACCAACCATTCCAGGGGCTGTAGCTCAAGACTGAGGGGCATCAGCAGAGCTGTGATGGGGGTGCCCAAGACTGGCAAAGTAGCAGTGGGAGGTGAAGGGGTGTTCAGTCAGGATTGAGATGCATTTACACACCTGTGGAGGGGCCCAGAACTGGAATGGTGGGGATGGAGTGTTCAGGGCTAAGGTGCCTTGACAGAGCTTTGGGGTGAACAAAATTAGTCAGGACTTGTTGAATAGCAAGGTGAGGTGCAGGCTGGTCTGAGGTGTGGGGTCAGAAGTGGCTGGCAGTGATAGGCAGTCGAGGTAGCTGAGTAGATACCATTGGTTTGGAAGATCCCAGTTCGCCCTGCAAATGCAGAAGGAATATTGTGGCTTCTCAGATTAGCTGCTGTTTGCAACTTCTCTGCCTTAACCTGCCTCTGGGAATAGACTGAATTGCAAACTCTGCTGGGGCTTCAATTCAAGGGTTGGGGGAAGGATGTTCTAAATTTCCTAATCCCTTTCATCAACACTGCCAGACAACTGGAGAGATAGGAGCAAAGGCTGGCCTGGGTTTCCCCCTGCCTCTGTCCAAGCCATCCTGTGAGTGATTACAGGGGCTACCCTCCTACTCCAAGAAATCCCGCCACCCTCCACCCCACATCCATTGGACCAGGTGTGAGGCCAGTTCCCTTGGCAAGGCGTGGAGCAGACATGGCCCACTCATCCAGTGAGTACCAGCAATACGCAGACAGGGGATAACTGCAGAGGGCACGACCTCCCGCAAATGAAAGCCAGCCTGGCAGAAATGACTTGTGGCTTCCCCAAGGCAACGCCAAGCACTATTGCTGCTTCCTGAGTCTGCCCAGCAACGGGCCTGGGTTCCATCCCTTGCGGGCAGGCTAGGACTGTACCCCTCACTGTGGTGCCTGGGTGCCACCCAGGAAAGCAGTCGCTGATGTGACAGGCATTTCTCCATCCCCAGAGGGTGCCAGACACTGAGGCTTGGCCCCCCAGGAGGCACTGCTCAGACTGAGCATGTAGTGATGCAGATAGGTCAGGCTGCCTGACACTGCCACTCCCTAGGCCAGGGGACACCAGGAGCTCTTCACCAGGAGAGCTAGCCCAGAGCACTGTGCCTAGTGCAGGCACAGCTTTACCGGCACCACTGGGCTGGTGCAGCTATAGGTTATCCCTCCCCCTGAACAAAATAAGCTGGCCTGGTAAAAGTGCCTTTGCCATCTAGCTGCATTTACGGTAAGGACTTCTGCCAGTCAGAGCTCGCCCCGAGTGACACAGCCATGCCGGCCGAAGTCTGTAGTACAGACGCTGCTTTTGGCTGCCTACAGCTCTGCCAGCCTTCAGCCGCCAGTGCTGGAACTCCCGCCCTCGCGCTCAGCCACCACATGATTTTCTTTCTGAACATTTCAGTGAAGGCAGCTTTGCCGAGGAGGCTGTTTTGCCAACCTAAAACTGAACAGCTCTAGGCCTCCAGGCTTTGGAGCTAGGGCTTGAAATTTGGCAGGGGTCTCCCTTGGGTCAGGGAGGTGCCTATAAAAATCCATTTTAGCTGGGCTAAGATAAGCCATAGAAACTTGCCCCTTGCTATATGCTGACCCCATACTTCTCTGAATGTTACAACGGTACTGTGCATTTTCCCAGGCCAAAGTGAGGTGCTGCCCAGCCCGCCTGCTTGTGAAAATTCCTGTTAGCCTGAGGGAGGGTGCTCTGGGCTGGGAACAAGGGGACCATGAGTTCCAATCTCATTTCTTCCTCTGAGTGTTGTTATTAAGTCTTTAATCTTCACAGACTTCCTTACTGAGCAAGAACCCATACTCCTGCTCTAGGAGGCCGGCCCGTACCAGCCCCACATTGCACAGATAGGGCAACTGAGAATTTGTACTAGGTCATTTGTGACAGAGTTAGGAACAAAAGCCATCTCTCGTCCACTGAGCCATTCTGCCTTTCACAATGACTAGGCCAGTGCTGTGTGCTTGACTCTCCATTTTTAAGTCAGGCACTCAACAGTAAAGAAATGCCCAAATTAAGGTTGCCAGCAAATGCAATCTGCATTCAAATATCAGGCTTCTCCTGCTGCAAGCCAGGGAGGAGGGAGAGCTCTTAAACTAAATGGTTGGATGCATGTGTATGATGGGAAGTGTCAGGCAACGTTAATGGGCTGCTCCCCTACACCAGTGGTTTTCCAACTTTTTCCTCATGGCCCAGCTGAAGAAAATTGTTGATGCCCGTGACCCAACATAATTATATCTTTTGACTAGAGTTTTCATAAAATCATAATATTGCAATACATTCCAGCTTAACCCACTTTACATAACTAACACTAGACACTAGCATTAGTAAGCTTATGGTAAGGAGCGTGGGAGGTGGCCGAGGGTGGAGTGCGGGGGTAAGGGCTCTGTCTGGGGTGAGGGCTCTAGGGTGGAGCTGGGGATGAGGGGTTCAGGAGGCAGGAGGGGGCTCAGGGCTGGGGCAGAAGGTTGGGAAACAGGGGGTGAGGGCTCTGGCTGGGGGGTGCAGGCTCTGGGGTGGGGCCAGGGATGAAGAAAGTGGGGTGCAGGCAGGCTGCCCCAGGGCTGGGGCCAGAGGACGCCCCCCAGCCTTCTCCCCGCTGGCAGCACAGAGCTCTGGGGGAAGGGGACCCGCTCTCCCACTGCAGGCAGGTAGCAGGGAGTACGGAGCTCCGGGGGAAAGGCTTCTCTCTCTCCCTGCTGGCAGCAGCGAGCTCTGGGGCCTGGGAGAGGCCCAACTTGCTCCTCTCCCCAGTTCCCGCCCACCCCCTACCTCTCTCCTCTCCAGGTCCCCCTTTAGAACTGCTGCGTGGCAACAATCGTTGGCATTTGAATCAGCAAGGCGACCCAGTGCCTGACATTCCATGACCCAGTACTGACCTTCAGCAGGACCCGCTGTGCAGGGCCTGTACTTTGAAAAACACTGCCCTACACCATCGCCACACACCGCTGCCAAGCAGCTGCTGCAGGGGCCAGGCAGTGTGCAGCTTCCCTCACTCAACCTGTCTCCCACTCATGTTTGCACTGACCTTCCCAGCTCAGGTCTGGCGGTGCTGGCACACCGGGGGTGGGAGGGGACAATGTTGTTATCCCCATTTTGCAGAGTAGGAAACTGAGGTATGGTGTGGCAACCTGGGCACCCAGCGAGTCAGTGGTAGGATTGCAACTGGATCCCAGCATCCTGGATCCCTGGCCTCGGCATTAAGTCCCCAGCCCATGCTGCCCCTTTTGGCCCTGCAGCGTTCCCTTGGTCCCTTTCCCTCTCCTGTTCCCCATCACTCTCCCAGACCTTCACCCATCACTGGTGTCGCTCTCCTTGCCTTGCCTTGCCTGGCCTGTCCCCCTTCCCCTGGCCCTTTGTCTTGCCATGAGCCTGTCTGTCTCCCCCTGAATTTCACTGGAAGTCCCCTGGTGCCATCCTCCTCCTTCCATGGCTACCACTGGGGTGACTGAGCTGCTCAGGCCCAGACAACAGAGTGCTGAGCCCCTCCCACTCCCTACTGTGCTCCTGAGAGAGGGGCAGCGCCAGCGGGGTGGCAGTGAGCAGAGAAGGGGGAGGATTGGAACCCTAGAGGGGGAGCTGAAGCGGAGACCTGGCTCCTCGCTGCAGCCCACATGAGGACACTTCAGCAGGCTGCGAGGTGAAACCATGTGCCTGCCCTGGGGTGACCTGGGAGCTGTTCCCAGGGTGGGTGGGGGAAGAGGACACTGCAGGGACATTCATGCCTTCCTGCACCTCAGCCAGAACCTCTCATGCTGCCGGAGATGCAGATCCCCCCGTGGTTGCTGTGGGTCCCAGCTTTGGGCAGCCAGGCCATAGTCTGTCTGTGTGGGCTGCTGTCCCGGAGCTGTAGCAGGGAAGGAGCTGCTGGAGACACATGGCTTGGGGTGGACAGAAGGTGCGAGGATTCAGTACCCCAGCCCTTCTGCCTTCCAGTCAGCCCGTAGCTCCCTGAAAAACCTCCCACCCCCAGTCAAACTCCCATCCCTGACCTTCAGCTGGACCCCTGCCTCCATCTACAAGGCCCCCAAACTGACTCCAGCACCAACCTACCTGCCCCAGCACCCACAGATGTCCCAACACCCCACCCCACCCAAGCCAAGCCCAACAGTACCTAGTTACCCTAGCCTCCAGCATCAGCCCTAGACAGCACCCAGAAGGCCTGGCCCCCCATTACTCTCCAGCACCCACTGCCCCAGAAACCTACTATCCAGCCCTGTCATAAATATAAAGGGAAGGGTAAACCCGTTTAAAATCCCTCCTGGCCAGAGGAAAAATCCTCTCACCTGTAAAGGATTAAGAACCTAAAGATAACCTCGTTGGCACCTGACCAAAATGACCAATGAGGAGACAAGATACTTTCAAAAGCTGGGAGGGAGAGAGGGAGAAAAAACAAAGGGTCTGGGGCTGTCTGTATGCTGCTCCTGTTGGGGACAGAACAGGAATGGAGTCTTAGAACTTTAGTAAGTAATCTAGCTAGGTATGTGTTAGATTATGATTTCTTTAAATTGCTGAGAAAAGAACTGTGCTGAATAGAATGACTATCCCTGTCTGTGTGTCTTTTTTGTAACTTAAGGTTTTGCCTAGAGGGATTCTCTATGTTTTGAATCTAATTACCCTGTAAGGTATCTACCATCCTGATTTTACAGAGGGGATTCCTTTACGTCTATTAAAAGTCTTCTCGTAAGAAAACTGAATGCTTTTTCATTGTTCTAAGATCCAAGGGTTTGGGTCTGTGGTCACCTATGCAAATTGGTGAGGATTTTTACCAAACCTTCCCCAGGAAGTGGGGTGCAAGGGTTGGGAGGATTTTGGGGGGAACGATGTGTCCAAACTACGTTTCCCAGTAAACCCAGTTAAAGTTTGGTGGTGGCAGTGGAAATTCCAAGGGCAAAGGGTAAAATTAATTTGTACCTTGGGGAAGTTTTAACCTAAGCTGGTAAAAGTAAACTTAGGAGGTTTTCATGCAGGTCCCCACATCTGTACCCTAGAGTTCAGAGTGGGGGAGGAACCTTGACAAGCCCTCTGACCCAACACCCACCACCCCACCTATCTGCCCCAACCTCAAGCTGCCAAGGCTGGCTCCACCACTGCTTGGGGCAGGATGTGCTGACCAGAAGAAGAATGTTATGCTATTATGCAAATTATGAGTATGTATGAAAACTTCCTCATGAAATCATTTTCATACATCACACCCATGAAGCTGTACAAACTGGCAGCTTGGAGTAGAGAGCAGGGGAGGGAGGGGCCTGAGCCTAGGGGACAGGGAGCAAAGAGTGTGGGGCAGACCAAGCCACAGGAATGGAAGCTGCTGAGGGGCAGGAGCTACAAGGGCAGTAGTGCCACCCCCCACCCTCCCCAGCCCAGCTGCAGGGTGGAGAAGCACTCCCTCCAGGGAAGCACCCTAGAGATGCGTGCAGAGCCCCCAGCTGGGGGCTGGACAGAGAGCAAGGGCTGAAGTGTTGTGGGGCAGGAGCTGCAGCACCAGGTCAGAGAGAGCAAGGCCAAGTGCCCAAAGCAAGGTGGGCACCAGCCTCAGAGCAAAGTCTCACCCACCACTTCTGGGACAGGGAGGGAGATAATGATGCCCCCCGCCCCCCCCCGAGACACAGACCTGATCCATCCCATACTCTAGACACTGAGCTGACTCATCCCTTGCCCTAGATGCCAACCCATCATCCTCCCACTCCCTAGAGACACTCACCAGACCCAGACCTATCCCTAGACACTGACCCTACCCATTGCTGACCCATTGATGGGGCTGATCTGTGGGAAGAGGTCCTTGTGGCATCTGTTGGTGGGACTGATATGGGGGTGAGGTCCCCATGGCGTCTGTTGGGGAGGCTGATCGTGGTGGTGGGTCTCTGGACCCTCCCCTCCCTTGTCCATTAGGCTGATCTCTAGGATGTCCCTTTGATGCCTGTCACTGAAGCCCAAGGCAGGGCTGTATCCCCAACCAGCTGTCCAGCACGCCAATCCTGGGCTGTCACAGAGACCATAATAACCTAATAATGGCCATATTCAGTCAGACCAATGGTCCATCAAGCCCAGTATCCTGTCTGCCGACAGTGGGCAATGCCAGGTGCTTCAGAGGGAATGAACAGAACAGTCAATTAACAGTGATCCATCCCCTGTCGACCACTCCCAGCTTCTGGTAGTCAAAGGTTTAGGGATACCCAGAGCATGGGACCGCATCCCTGATCACCCTGGCTAACCACTACGCCACTGTGATGGACCTATCCTCCATGAACTTATCTAATTCTTTTTTGAACCCAGTTATACTTTCGGCCTTCACAACATCCCCTGGCAACAAGTTCCACAGGTTGACTGTGCGTTGTGTGAAGAACTACTTCCTTTTGTTCGTTTTAAACCTGCTGCCTATTAATTTCATTGGGTGACCCCTGCTTCTTGTGTTATGAGAAGGGGTCAATAACACTTCCTTGTTCATTTTCTCCACACCATTCATGATTTTATAGACCTCTGTCATATTCCCCCTTAGTTGTCTCTTTTCCAAGCTGAGAAGTCCAAGTCTTTTTAATCTCTCCTCATACAGAAGCTGTTCCATACCCCTAATCATTTCTGTTGCCCTTTTCTGTACCTTTTTCAGTTCTAGTACATCTTTTTTGAGATGGGGCATCCAGATCTGCACGCAGTATTTAAGGTGTGGGGGCACCAGAGATTTATAGAGTGGCATTATGATATTTTCTGTTTTATTGTCTATCCCTTTCCTGACAGAGGCCGCTCTTATCCCGTCCCTACCAGCTGCTATGCTCCCCCTGGTATTGGGGCACCCATGGGGGCTGATAGACAGCCTGTGTCAGTGTGCCTTGGGGCAGGAGTCACTGCAGGGTATGGATGTGAGCAATGAGTGTGGCACAAGGCTGCCAAGCGCACACATCACACTTCCATTGGCACTGAATCCACGGGCACCCCCCATTCCCAATGCATTGTGCCCTGAGTAGTAGCTGGGTGGGGGTGGAGGTTCTCATTACTAAGCCACATGGCATGCCCTTCTCCAGTCCTAGAGCTGAGCTCCATGGTGAGTGGCTGGGGTGTATGACCGACATGGTGATGCTGTGTAACAATCTCACAACACTGAGGCCAGGTGTACACTACCATTTCCTGCAGTATAACTGATGTCACTCAGGCGTGTGAATACCCCCTCCCCCAACGATGTAAGTTACACTGACCTAAGCACCGCTGAGCATAGCACTGTTGGAAGGAGAGCTTCTCCCACGACAAAGCTATTGCTTCTCACGGGGGTGGAGTTATGCCTGTCGGCATAGAGTGTCTTCACAAGACGTGCTACAGCGGTGCAGCTGCACCCTGTAGCGCTTCTAGTGTAGACTAGCCCTGAGCTGTGATAAGCTAATGACCAGTGTGTGTGACCTTTAGTTGCTGAGGTGTGAGTGTGTATTACACTCCCTGGTCTGAGTGTGTTGTTCTAGCCAAACAGGTCTGCTGGAAAAACAAGCAGGGAAAAAAATCAATGGCTCTAGCTAAGCACCCTCCTGGCAAACATTGGCTGAACAATTACAGGCCAATGGCATATTCCCAGCCAAAGGCAGAAGTGACATGGCTGCTTTGCCAGGCTGAGAACTAACTGATCAAAGGGCTATAAACAGTTAAAATCCCCTCTCTGGAGAGCAGGCAGGTGTCAGCTCTCAGGGGACAGGCTGGCACAGACAAGCTCTCATGAAGGCTCCTGAAGCAGTTGGGCCTTTTGCAGAGCCAGGACATGGTAAGTATTAGGGGAAGGCAGGCATCCCAAGAGAACAGACATATAGGCACTGAGCCAGAGTCGGGTGCTGAACCTGAGTCAGGCCTGCTGAGCTAATCACGGCTAGCACCAGGGCACTGCAGGCCAGGGCCTGGCAAGGTTGGCTAATTTGCTCCTTGTGCTTGATCCAGGCCCCATGTGGAAACACCCTACTCTGGAAATGGGGTAATGGTGAATGGATGAGCCAAGCTCTCAGCCTCGGTGGGTGGCCAGGGGTTTTTCCCCCACAGCGACGGAGTGCTGTGGGGCCGAGGAGAGGAAGCAGGGAGGCAGTGAGCTTATGCAAAGCCCCTCATGCACATAGTCCTCTCCCTGATTCCGAGGACCCTGCGGACACAACCCACGGGGAAGAATCCAGCAGGCACAGCACCCAGGTTTTCACACTTTTATTGTAAAGCTTTGGGAAGGGCTAATTACAATGGAGTTTGTCATCTGACAGCTCAGCAAACAAACAGAAGGGGAGAGAACAGAAAGGGGCTCACAAGGTGTCATGCTCACTGCTCCGAACAGAAAGAATTACAAGGGAATCAATTGTGCTCACAGTGCCTGGGAAAAACCAAACCCAAGGCCCAAAGCCTTCCCCGCACAGGGAAATGCGTCACACGTTGAGAGCAATACAACCTTAGCAAGAGGCGCTGCCTAGACATAGGTCACCATCTGAAAAATAGCTGGGTACTTTCCTCTGACACAGGATTTCTCCTTTAGAAAAGCTACACCTGCATGTACATAAAACTGTACAAAAAACAAGGCATCACAAGCAAGGAAATGAAATCTCGTATAAATAGAACCAACACTGAAGAGCTACAATGGGGTCGCTTGGATCCTTCCCACACAGCCCGACTGCTCCCTGGCTCCCACCTTTGGTTTTACCCCCTGGCTTGTCCTAGTGCAGTGTTAAATACAGTGAACCCCCCTCCCTCCCTGAGGGGCATCTGTAGCCCCCCACCCCCCTTCACTGTGCTTGTCTAGACCGGAGCCTGTGGGGCGCCTTCCCTCCCCCATGTGCAGAGGCTTTATCCTTCTGGCTTATCTTTGTGCAAATGAGCTTCTCCCTACCAGCACCCTCTCCCCATGGCAAATCCCCCGCACCACCTCCACCCTCATGCTGGGGCTGACCCCAGAACCCCTCCCCCCGTGGCCAATCGCAGCACCGCCTCCACCCTCATCGTGGGGCTGATCCCAGAACCCCTCCCCCCTGGGCTGATCCCTAGCACCACCTCCACCCTCACCCTGGGACTGATCCCAGAACCGCTCCCACCCTTGGGTGATCCCAGCACCACCTCCACCCCCACCCCTGGGCCAATCCCCAGCACCACCTACACACTCACCCTGGGCCAATCCCAGCACCACCTCATCCCTCACATGTGGGCTGATCCCAGCACCACCTCTGCCCTCCCTGCTGAGGCAGATTCCCCCCTCAGTCCCAAACCAAAGGGTCTGAGAAGCACAGATGGCCGTGTATGCAGGCTGAGTGAGCTGCTGTGCTGCCTCAGGCAGCTCCTGAACTAAACCAAAGGGCTGTGAGCCTCAGGGTTCCCTGAGTGACCCAAGCAGCGAGTAGGGGAGCCATCCTGCAGACCAGGCCATGGGGAGAGCCAGGGCCCACTCTTTCCCTCTTGGAAGCAGTGCCCCATATCTGTGTAGGTCATATAGCTCTCCTGGGGAGCCTGCCCCAGAGGGATGCTGCCCCAGACCCGAGCCTGGGTGTGGGGAGCGAGCATCTGAGCTGGCAGAGGAATCAAGGATCCTGGCCTAGGTGGCCAAATTGCACATTCTGCCCAGTTAGGCCCTGAAACTAGAACTACAATAAAAACATATTCAGGAAAGTGACGTGCTCAGGCAGCCAGGCCAGGGGGAGCACGGGCCCTACAGCACTGCCAGCAGAGCAGAACAGGTATGCCTGGACGGACACCCACCTGGAGGCGATGTCCACTACAGAGACCCACTGGACCAGTGCCCTCCGAGCAGGGGAGCTGTGACAGGAGAGGTAGGAAGGGGGGGGGGTCCTGACTCCCTTAAGCGGCACCTCTAGATGTATGAACTGTGGTGGCACAGTCCCCCATCACATCACCTGGGAGAGGGTGACACACGAACAGGGAGCTGGGGGAGCGGGCAGGGTAGGGCAGGGCAGCTAGGAGCCTCAGTCTCTGTGGCCCTTCCGCAGGCCTTGTCAGCTCTATGCCTTTTCGGCCTTGAGCTCCTTGGGCAGATCTGGTTCAGCTTGTGTCCATCAGGCCACACAGCCCTGAGGAAGCTACGCCATGAAGTTGGCCATATCCCATCACCACTGCCAGAGCAAAGGGTCGGGAACTACTCAGCAAAGGACTGAAGACCAGGAGGCAAGGGAGGGCAAGTGCCATTGCCCCAAACCTCCCGAGACTCACTGCAGGAATTGCAGGCCTCTGGGCCTGATGGGATGGGGCTGCAAATCCCTCTCCCTGCAGGAAGCACCCAGTGTTGAACAAGTCCTGCCTAGCCACCCACAGGCACCAGAGAGGAAAGGCTGCCCTGCCAGGAGACACAAAATGTTCCCACCCCCTCCCCCTATGTTCAAAGGCCAAGCATGGACCAAAGATAGGAAAGGGGATGTTATCCTGAAGCTGCCATTGGCCTCACTGCCCAAGGAAGAGCTGAGTGATGAAGAGTGCTGAGGAGATAGGAAGGGAAGAACAATGGGGCATCTCACCCGCCTTCTAGCACCCCTACTGGATGAGGAGAGGAAAGGAGGTATCCTAGAGAGAATGAGGCATGACTCACCCTCACCCTGCTCCAGGCGGGACAGCCCAAGTGTCTGGAGCAGGGGGTCAGGCCAGAGCTGGAACAATTGAGAATGGGACAGAAACCAAGTCACCAAAACAGCTCCAAGGCCTCCAAGAGAGCAAGAGAGTTCAAGCAGAGCCAGCAGAAGCTCCTGTGTCCCACCAGGGCCACCCCTTTGATCCACGCCCTGCTAGGGCTGGCCAAGCCACGGGCCATTCCTACAGGCACCTGTTCAAGCTGACGGCACCCATCCTTCCTCTCTACCCTGCACAGTGTCTCCCTGGATTTGGTACCCTGTGAAGGGGAACTCAGATGCTGCTGGCACCTGGCATGGCATTAGGGTGCCACCCCAGGGAGACTGGATGACCTTTGACACTGGAAGAGGATGCTGGAGCCCTTGAGAGTGGCTCTGTGGCCTAAGGGCAGCGGGACTCCAGCTTGCAGGGGCCAGTGGCCCCTGGTGTGACCCTGAGACAAAGCTCCTCCTCACAAAGGCAAATGGTGGCTTACAGGCGGACAGGTCAAAGGTCAAGTTCATGGCACAGATGGCCCCATGGGAGTTCCCTGCACTACAGCAGGCGCAAGGGGAGAGGTGAGGCCCAATGACCTGTGCCTCCCTTCCCTCCAGCAGAGCTAGAGCCAAGGACGTCTGCAGCCAGAGATATAGTTATCAAACCGGTGCTCCCCAGGCCTCCTCCTGGCTCTTTCAGCTTTGCCATCCACTGGCACACAGCCAAAAGGGACCCCTCAGCATAGGCCCTCATCTCTGGTACTGAGCAATCCCTGGACACCCTGCAGCCCATGGGCACAGTGACAGCATTTGGCAAGCGGGCCAGGATGTAAAACCAGAAAGCCTCCAGCCGCACTGACAGGCCCCTGCCCCTCTCCTCCCATTCCCAGGTGTTTGAGGAACCAATCACATCTCTATTTACAATATGGAACAGGAGTGTGGACTGGAAGCTGTGCTCCCCTGTGCTCTTCCATGCACCAAACCATTCAACGCTGGAACTTGCTCCCTGTGGTTTGTTTTGTTGAAATGTCTTTTGTTTCAAGGACAATAAAAGTTTCAATCAGGCAGGATTTGAATGTCATTCCTAAGATTCATATTTACAGGAGTCTACAGTAAAGCAACAGGCAGCTTGCTCCCTGTGCATGGAGACACCCTCTGTCCTGTGCCCCAGGAACTCCACCAGCTCTGCATGGACCTTTGGTACCTAAGCCCTTCACCCCAGCCGTGTCCTCTGCACTCGGAGCCTGCCCAGCCCTCCCTGACACAGCAGTTCAGAGACGCACCCTCAAGTGCTTGGAAATTCCTTAGGTTTCACACACACACCCCCGGCCCGAAGACAATGAGTTAAAAAGGCCCTCCTGTCCCTTGCCCTGCCCTGTGTCCTCAGAGGCCAGTTGGGGCATCTCACCCGAAGGGGGGTGGAAACTGGGAACGACCTGGAGAACCGGCTGCAGGAGCGATAAAGCATTAAAGTTTCAAATGTTCCTCTGGAAACTGGCCTCAGAAGTGTCTGCTCCCCACCCCTTCGGCCCAGCCTCACAGGTAGATCTCCCTCTTAGCGGTTTGAGACGAGGGGGTGGTGGCTGGCTGGAAGTCCGAGGTCTGGGTGAGAGGAATTTCCTCCATAGGGGAGTCCTTGCAGGGCTCATGGCTACTGTTGGAGAAGGCACTGTATGTGGGGAGCAGGCGGAGGTTGGCCATTTTGGTGCTGCGCTCTTCCGAGAGTCTGGGGCTGCCATTCCCAACTTGCTCTTGACTCCCCCGTTCTTGGTAAGGCACAAAAGTAGAGAGTTTCAGGGCATTCTTGGGCCTGTGGTTCGGGGAGGACTGGCCAGGCATCCAGCAGGTGTCAGAGTGGCCAAACTCTGTGCATTCCCGGGTGCAGGTCCCAGTCATGGCAACATCAGGCAGAGGCCGGAGATCTGTGGAGAAGAGAAGTAAAAGCGGCGTTAACCCTATGCGCACAAGCCCCACAGCATGGGAGCCACTGCTGGATCTGGATCCTAGGGCACCGCTCAGGCCTGACCCCCCCCAGCGCTAAGCACATGGCACTTTGGGGGACATTTCACTGACAGGCTTCCTGTCGTGGCCTCTCCACTGGTGGCAGGGGCAAAAGGGACTCTAGAAGGTGCCCAGTAATGTCCCATCTCTGTCACCCCGTCCCAGGCCAGAGAGGACTCCAGTACTTCTGGAAGCTCACTGCCATGAGGCCCTGTGGAAGGCTGAACAATCACAGTTAGCATGAGCACCCGGAGGCTGGCATGGGCCACGTGTCACAAATTGCCCTGTTCCTGGGAGGCAGAGGAACCCTACGGCACAGCCTGGCCCAAGGCCATAAAAAGGCATTGCAGAGCTGGGCCTAAAACCCGGGACTCGTGATTCCAGCCCCCAACTTCAAACTCACTGCTGCAGCAGCCCTGGGGCCGAGGCCCTTTCAGGCTCAGCACAGGCCCTGTTGCAAGTGTGCCCCTTACACCCAGGCAGACACAGCCACTGAACCAGCGCATCTGGCATTCACATGCCCCCATGCTGCTACAGGGAATTCCCCAATCGACAGTGATGATATCGCAGAATGCCAGGAGGGAGATGAAAATAGCACACCAAAGGAGAGAAAAACTAGGTCACCAGCTACCACCCAACTCCAGGCACAGCCAGGTATTGTTGGGTACCAGCCATTCCTCCCCGGGCACAGTCAGGCATCCGTGGGGACCAGCCACTCCCCCGACACAGGCACCAGGCAGGAATCACTGGGCACCAGCCACTCCCCACCCTGGGCACAGCCAGGTGTACCTGGATATCAGGGCAAAGCCTGGTATACCTGAGTACCAACACACCCGCAACAAAGACAGACATCCCTTGGGCCACCCACTGCCCCACTCTGAGGCAAAGTCAGACATGTTTTCATGTTCTCTCCACAGGTACTAATGCGGAGCGTGGACTAGATGATACATCTGAGGGAAGGGAACAGAAGGAGACTCCGCCGATTGGAAGGCATGAGATGCACTGTCCTAGGGATGGGGGTTCCACGACCACCACTCCCAAGAGAAGGAGGCGGGTGGTGGTCGTCGGGGACTCTCTCCTCAGGGGGACTGAGTCATCTATCTGCCGCCCCGACCGGGAAAACCAAGAAGTCTGCTGCTTGCCAGGAGCTAGGACTCACGATGTGACGGAGAGACTGCCGAGACTCATCAAGCCCTCGGATCGCTACCCCTTCTTGCTTCTCCACGTGGGCACCAATGATACTGCCAGGAATGACCTTGAGCGGATCACTGCAGACTATGTGGCTCTGGGAAGAAGGATAAAGGATTTTGAGGCGCAAGTGGTCTTCTCGTCCATCCTCCCCGTGGAAGGAAAAGGCCTGGGTAGAGACCGTCGAATCGTGGAAGTCAACGAATGGCTACGCAGGTGGTGTCGGAGAGAAGGCTTTGGATTCTTTGACCATGGGATGGTGTTCCAAGAAGGAGGAGTGCTAGGCAGAGACGGGCTCCACCTAACGAAGAGTGGGAAGAGCATCTTCGCAAGCAGGCTGGCTAACCTAGTGAGGAGGGCTTTAAACTAGGTTCACCAGGGAAGGAGACCAAACCCCTGAGGTAAGTGGGGATGTGGGATACCGGGAGGAAGCACGAGCAGGAGCGCGCCAGAGGGCAGGGCTCCTGCCTCATACTGAGAAAGAGGGACGATCAGCGAGTTATCTCAAGTGCCTATACACAAATGCAAGAAGCCTGGGAAACAAGCAGGGAGAACTGGAAGTCCTGGCACAGTCAAGGAATTATGATGTGACTGGAATAAGAGAGACTTGGTGGGATAACTCACATGACTGGAGTACTGTCATGGATGGACATAAACTGTTCAGGAAGGACAGGCAGGGCAGAAAATGTAGGGGAGTTGCATTGTATGTAAGAGAGCAGTATGACTGCTCAGACCTCCGGTGTGAAACTGCAGAAAAACCTGAGTGTCTCTGGATTAAGTTTACAAGTGTGAGCAAAAAGGGTGATGTCATGGTGGGAGTCTGCTATGGACCACCGGACCAGGGGGACGAGGTGGACGAGGCTTTCTTCCGGCAACTCACAGAAGTTACTAGATCGCAGGCCCTGGTTCTCATGGGAGACTTCAATCACCCTGATATCTGCTGGGAGAGCAATACAGCGGTGCACAGACAATCCAGGAAGTTTTTGGAAAGTGTAGGGGACAATTTCCTGGTGTAAGTGCTGGAGGAACCAACTGGGGGCAGAGCTCTTCTTGACCTGCTGCTCACAAACCGGGAAGAATAAGCAGGGGAAGCTAAAGTGGATGGGAACCTGGGAGGCAGTGACCATGAGATGGTAGAGTTCAGGATCCTGACACAGGGAAGAAAGGAGAGCAGCAGAATACAGACCCTGGACTTCAGAAAAGCAGACTTTGACTCCCTCAGGGAACTGATGAGCAGGATCCCCTGGGAGAATAACATGAGGGGGAAAGGAGTCCAGGAGAGCTGGCTGTATTTTAAAGAATCCTTATTGAGGTTACAGGGACAAACCATCCTGATGTGTAGAAAGAATAGTAAATATGGCAGGCGACCAGCTTGGCTTAACAGTGAAATCCTTGCTGATCTTAAACACAAAAAAGAAGCTTACAAGAAGTGGAAGATTGGACAAATGACCAGGGAAGGGTATAAAAATATTGCTCGGGCATGCAGGAGTGAAATGAGGAAGGCCAAATCACACCTGGAGTTGCAGCTAGCAAGAGATGTTAAGAGTAACAAGAAGAGTTTCTTCAGGTATGATAGCAACAAGAAGAAAGTCAAGGAAAGTGTGGGCCCCTTACTGAATGAGGGAGGCAACCTAGTGACAGAGGATGTGGAAAAAGCTAATGTACTTGCCTGTCATCACGAACAAGGTCAGCTCCCAGACTGCTGCACTGGGCAGCACAGCATGGGGAGGAGGTGACCAGCCCTCTGTGGAGAAAGAAGTGGTTCGGGACTCTTTAGAAAAGCTGGATGAGCACAAGTCCATGGGGCCGGATGCGCTGCATCCGAGAGTGCTAAAGGAGTTGGTGGATGTGATTGCAGAGCCATTGGCCATTATCTTTGAAAACTCATGGCGATCGGGGGAAGTCCCGGACGACTGGAAAATTTTTTATTTTTTTTTATGACGAGATAACTGGGTCTGTGGATGAGGGGAAAGCAGTGGACGTGTTGTTCCTTGACTTTAGCAAAGCTTTTGACATGGTCTCCCACAGTATTCTTGCCAGCAAGTTAAAGAAGTATGGGCTGGATGAATGGACTATAAGGTGGATAGAAAGTTGGCTAGATTGTCGGGCTCAGTGGGTAGTGGTCAATGGCTCCATGTCTAGTTGGCAGCTGGTATCAAGTGGAGTGCCCCAAGGGTCGGTCCTCGGGCCGGTTTTGTTCAATATCTTCATTAATGATCTGGAGGATGACGTGGATTGCACCCTCAGCAAGTTTGCAGATGACACTAAACTGGGAGGAGAGGTAGATACGCTGGAGGGTAGGGATAGGGTCTAGACTCTAGAGTAACCTAGACAAATTGGAGGATTGGGCCAAAAGAAATCTGATGAGGTTCAACAAGGACAAGTGCAGAGTCCTGCACTTAGGATGGAAGAATCCCATGCACCGCTACAGACTAGGGACCGAATGGCTAGGCAGCAGTTCTGCAGAAAAGGACCTAGGGGTTACAGTGGATGAGAAGCTGGATATGAGTCAACAGTGTGCCGTTGTTGCCAAGAAGGCCAATGGCATTTTGGGATGTATATGTAGGGGCATTGCCAGCAGATCGAGGGACGTGATCGTTCCCTTTTATTCGACATTGATGAGGCCTCATCTGGAGTACTGTGTCCAGTTTTGGGCCCCACACTATAAGAAGGATGTGGAAAAATTGGAAAGAGTCCACCGGAGGGCAACAAAAATGATATGGGGACTGGAACACATGACTTATGAGGAGAGGCTGAGGGAACTGGGATTGTTTAGTCTGCGGAAGAGAAGAATGAGGGGGGATTTGATAGCTGCTTTCAACTACCTGAAAGGGGGTTCCAAAGAGGATGGATCTAGACTGTTCTCAGTAGTAGCTGATGACAGAACAAGGAGTAATGGTCTCAAGTTGCAGTGGGGGAGGTTTAGGTTAGATATTAGGAAAAACTTTTTCACTAGGAGGGTGGTGAAACACTGGAATGCGTTACCTAGGGAGGTGGTGGAATCTCCTTTCTTAGATATTTTTAAGGTCAGGCTTGACAAAGCCCTGGCTGGGATGATTTGATTGGGGATTGGTCCTGCTTTGAGCAGGGCATTGGACTAGATGACCTCCTGAGATCCCTTCCAACCCTGATATTCTATGATTCTATGAAAGTCAGACATGCCTGGGCACCAGGTGCTAGGTGCCCCGGGGCACCAACCACTGCCCCACCGTGGGACAAGACAGTGTCCCTGGGCACCAACCACTGCTTCAGACCAGACACAGCCAGGCAACCCTGGGCAGCAGCCACTCCCCCATGCTGGATACATCCAGGCAACCCTGGGTGGCAACCACTCTCCAACGGTGGGCAGAGCCAGGCATCCTCACTTACCAGCCACACCCTGGACACACCTAAACATCCCTGGGCACCAGCCACTCACCAAGCGTGGGGACAGACAGGCATTTCCGGGGCACCATCCAATCCCTACCCCAAGACACAGCCAGGCATCCCTGGGAACAAGTACTCCCCCATGCTGGGCACAGCTCTTTGGGCATCAGCCAGTCCCTGATCCCAGGCACAGCGACGCATCTCCGGACAAAAGCCATTCCCTCGGCCCAGACACAGCTAGGCATCCTGACAAAAGGAATAAAGGAGAGTAGCAAAATACGGACCCTGGACTTCAGGAGAGCAGACTTTGACTCCCTTAGGGAACTGATGGGCAGGATCCCCTGGGAGGCTAATATAAGGGGGCAAGGAGTCCAGGAGAGCTGGCTGTATTTTAAAGAAGCCTTATTGAGGGCGCAGGAACAAACCATCCTGAAGTGCAGAAAGATGGCAGGCAACCAGCTTGGCTTAACAGTGAAATCTTCGGTGAGCTTAAACTCAAAAAGGAACCTTACAAGAAGTGAAATTTGGACAGATGACTAGGGAGGAGTATAAAAATATTGCTCGAGCATGCACCGGTGTAATCAGGAAGGCCAAGGCACAATTGGAGCTCCAGCTAGCAAGGGATGTGATGGGTAACAAGAGGGTTTCTACAGGTATGTGAGCAACAAGAAGAAGGTCAGGGAAAGTGTGGGACCCTTACTGAAGGCAACATAGTGACAGATGATGTGGAAAAAGCTGAAGTACTCAATGCTTTTTTTGCCTCGGTCTTCACAGACAAGGTCAGTTCCCAGTCTGCTATACTGGGCAACACAGTATGGGGCGGAGGTGAGCAGCCCTCAGTGGTGAAAATACAGGTTAAGGACTATTTAGAAAAGCTGGACGTGCACAAGTCCATGGGTCCTTATCTATTGCATCCAAGGGTGCTGAGGGTTGGCTGATGTGATTGCAGAGCCATTGGCCGTTATCTTTGAAAATCTGTGGTGATCGGGGGAGGTCACAGACGATGGGAAAAAGGCAAATATAGTGCCCATATTTTTAAAAGGAAAGAAAGAGAACCTGGGGAACTACAGCCTCACTTCTGTCCCTGGCAAAATCATGGAGCAGGTCCTCAAGGAATCCATTCTGAAGCACTTGGGGGAGAGAAAGGTGATCAGGAACAGTCAGCATGGATTCACCAAGGGCAGGTCATGCCTGACCAACCTGATTGCCTTCTATGATGAGATAACTGGCTCTGTGGATATGGAGAAAGCAGTGGATGTGATATATCTTGACTTTAGCAAAGTTTTTGATATGGTCTCCCACAGTATTCTTGCCAGCAAGTTAAAAAAGTGTGGCTTGGATGAATGAACTATAAGGTGGATAGAAAGCTGGCTAGATTGTCGGGCTCAACGGGTAGTGATCAATAGCTCGATATCTACTTGGCAGCTGGTATCAAGCGGACTGCCCCAGGGGTTGGTCCTGAGGCCGGTTTTGTTCAATATCTTTATTAATGATCTGGATGATGGGATTAATTGCATCCTCAGCAAGTTCGCAGATGACACTAAGCTCAGGGGGAGGTAGATATGCTGGAGGGTAGGGATAGAATCTAGACTCTAGAGTAACCTAGACAAATCGGAGGATTGGGCCAAAAGAAATCTGATGAGGTTAAACAAGGACAAGTGCAGAGTCCTGCATGTAGGAAGGAAGAATCCCATGCACTGCTACAGGCTGGGGACCGACTGGCTAAGCAGCAGTTCTGCAGAAAAAGACCTGGGAATTACAGTGGACGAGAAGCTGGATATGAGTTAGGAGTGTGCCCCTGTTGCCAAGAAGGCCAATGGCATATTGGGCTGCATTAGTAGGAGCACTGCCAGCAGATCTAGGGAAGTGATTATTCCCCTCTATTCGGCACTGGTGAGACCACATTTGGAGTATTATGTCCAGTTTTGGTTCCCCCCACTACAGAAGGGATGTGGACAAACTGGAGAGAGTCCAGTGGAGGGCAACGACATGATTACGGGGCTGGAGCACATGACTTATGAGGAGAGGCTGAGGGAACTGGGGTTATTTAGTCTGCAGAAGAGAAGAGTGAGGGGGGACTTGATAGCAGCCTTCAACTACCTGAAGGGGGGTTCCAAAGAGGATGGAGCTCAGCTGTTCTCAGTGGTGGTAGATGACAGAACAAGAAGCAATGGTCTCAAGTTGCAGTTGGGGAGGTCTAGGTTGGATCTTAGGAAACACTCTTTCACTAGGAGGGTGGTGAAGCACTGGAATGGGTTACCTAGGGAGCTGGTGGAATCTCCATCCTTAGAGGTTTTTAAAGGCCCGGCTTGACAAAGCCTTGGCTGGGATGATTTAGCTGGTGTTGGTCCTGCTTTGAGCAGGGGGTTGGACTAGATGACCTTCTGAGGTCTCTTCCATCCCTGATATTTTATGATTCTACGATCTCTGGGCACCAGGCACTCCCCCATCTTGGGCACAACTAGGCATCTCTGGGAACCAGCCACTTTCTCTACTGAAGCACAGCCAGCCACCCCTGGGCACAGGTCACTCCCCTATTTCAGGCACAGCCAGGCATCGTTGGGCACCAGTCATTCCTCTGCACCAGGCACAAGCAGGCTGTACCAAGTACCAATTGCTCTTCTGCCCTTGGGACAGCCAAGTAATTGGAATACCAGTCACAGAAATCCCCCCACCCCGCTCACCACTCTCCCAAATGGACACACACATACCAGGGCCTCCTCGCTCTACGCACAGAACACCCCCCTCCAGAGCACCCACCTAGAGAGATCCAGCCAGGTGCTGGGACCCAAGGGAGGCTGCTTCGGCCTCTTTTATTTTTGTGCTGCAGGGATCACACAATACCACACACACTACTACCTTCTACCTCTCTGTCACTCTCACCCACAGACACTATACCACACACGTGATACCCGGGTCTCTCTCTCTCATACACACACACTGCCACAAACACTATTCTCTTCTGCCTCTGTCACCCTCCGGGCCACACACTATACCACACAGAGAACACCAACTCTCTCTCTCTCCCACACACACAGATACACACAATGCCCCACACACTACTCCCTTCTGCCTCTCTGTCACCTTCACCCACAATACCACATATGCAACATCCTCTCTCTCTCACACACACACACCCACACATACACACAGTGCCACACACACACACTACTCCTTTCTGCCTCTCTGTCACCCTCAGCCACACACACACTATACCACGCACGCAACACTCCTGTGTCTCTCTCTCTGTCTCTCTCTCACACACACACATACACACAGTGACACACTACTACTTTCTGCCTCTCTGTCACTCACACCCACTATACCACACACGCAACACCCTCTCTCTCACACACACACATACACACACAATGCCATACACACTACTCCCTTCTGCCTCTCTGTCACCCTCACCGCCAACGCATTATACTACACATGCAAGCCCCCCCCACACACATACACAGTGCCACACACACTATACCACATACACAACACCCCGCCCTCTCTCTGACACACATACACATACACACAGTGCTACACACTACTCCTGTCTGTCTCTCTGTCACTCACCCCCCCACACTATACCACACTCACAACACCCCTCTCTCTCTCTCACACACACACACATGTAATGCCATACACACTACTCCCTTCTGCCTCTCTGTCACCCTCACCGCCAACACATTATACCACAAATGCAAGCCCCCCCACACACACATACACAGTGTCACACACGCTACTCCCTTCTGCCTCTCTGTCACCCTCAGCCACACACAGTATACCACGCATGCAACACCCCCCCTCTCTCTCACACAAACACACACACACACACAATGCCACACACACTACTCCCTTCTGCCTCTGTCACAGACAATACCACACCACCCCTCTTTCACACACACCATACCCGCAACACCCCTCTTTCACACACACATACACACAATACCACATGCACCACACCACCACACACTATGCCACACACACAACACCCCCTCTCTCTCACATATACACAAACACACAATACCACACACACTACTCTTCTGCATCTGTCATCCTCACCCACACACACTATACCATGAATGCAACACCCCTCTCTCTCTCACACACATACATACACACAATGCCAGATACACTGTTCTCTTCTGCCTCTGTCACCCTCACAACCACACACTATACCACACACAAAACACCCCCCCTCTCTCTCTTACACGCACACATACACACAATGGCACACACACTACTCCCTTCTGCTTGTCACCCTCACCCCCACACACTATACCACACACACAACACCCCCCCATGCACACACCTACACACAATGCCACACACACTATTCTCTTCTGCCTCTGTCACCCTCCCCACCACACACTATACCACACATAGAACACCCCTCTCTCTCTCTCACATACACACACATAAACACAATGCCAAACACACTACTTCCTTCTGCCCCTCTGTCATCATCACCCATAAACACGAAATCATGCATTCAACACCCCCGCCTCACACACACACACACAATGCCACACACACACAATGCCACACACACTACACCCTTCTGCCTATGTCGCCCTCACCCCCACACACTATAGCACACATGCAACACCCCCCCCCCTCTCTCTCTCTCACACACACATATACACAATGCCACGCACTAGTCCCTTCTGCCTCTTTGTCATCCTCACCCACACACACTATACCACGCATGCAACACCCCTCTGTCTCTCACACACACACAATGCCACACACACTACTCCCTTATGCCTCTCTGTCACCCTCATCCCCACACAGTATACCACGCACACAACACCCCTCTCTCTCACACACATAAACACATGCACACAATGCCATATACACTTCTCCCTTCTGCCTCTGTGTCACCCCCATCCAGAACACATTATACCACACACATTACACCTCTCTCTCTCTCTCTCTCACACACACACACACACACACACACACAATGCCACATATACTACTCCTCTGCACACACAATACCACACACACTATATTCCTATGCACACAACATTCCTTTCTCACACACACACATTACATCCTCCACACATTATAACACACATAATACACCCCCACACTATACATCTCTCACATACACTGTGCTATTGAGAATACATCCACACACAGTATACCACAAATACACTCCACATACTCAACACCACACACAATACGCCTCAAAACATGTGGGATTCCCCTCAATATGCTACACTGCAGACACACAATACTGTTCCAGAGAGACACAATATATCTACAATACTGCCACCACACACAAACTCATCACACATACACAATTTTTCCAACACATAAATACATGACACAATGCTGGATATATACATCAAATACTCAGACACAATATCCACACATATACACAATACTCTCCCCATCTCCTCCACAGACACCTTATACCCCCCCCCCCGCCACAGAAATACTACATCGCACAGATAACAGTATCCCCCCCGCATCACCCTCCCCCAATACTCTGGTTCCCAAGGAGAACACTGTACTGTACAAACACGTGCACAGTGCTTCTCCACCCCGGAAACACCATCTCTCTCTCTCTCTCTCTCTCACACACACACACACACTACTCCCCCACAGAAACAGGCATACAATACCACAATTTGGGGGAGAAAGACCACCCAACTGCCACATCGCCAGCCCAGAACCTGGAGTGTGACACAGCATCAGACATTGCTGCTACCCACAGAGGGTCCCCATGTCACTCCCACTGTCATGAATATGGGGGGAAGGGTAGTAACCTTTATGTATGATTGGCAGCTGTAGTGGATTGCCTTTCCTGTAAAGGGTTAAGCAGTTCAAATAACCTACTTAGCAGCTGACCAGAAGGACCAAAGAGGAAAGAAGATACTTTCAAATCTGGGCGGGGGAAGGATTGTTTTGTTATTCTGTGTGTTGTTCCCTCTCTGGAGGGAGAAGCCAAGCAGACACAATATCTCCTAAAACATATATCTGGAATAATCCATCTAAAACCACAGAAACTGTGAGTAGGGCAAGGAAATGCGTTATGTTATCTCTTGTTTTGGCTTGTGAATTTCCCTATGCTACAGAGTTAGTTTCATTCCTGTTTTTGTAACTGTGAAGCTGAGCCCAGAGGGGAATCCTCTGTGTTTTAAATCTTTTATTACCCTGTAAAGTTACCTTCCATCCTGATTTTGCAGGTGTGATTCTTTTACTTTTTTCTTTATAATAAAAGTTCTTCTTTTAAGAACCTGACTGATTTCAGTGTCCTAAAGACAAAGGTTCTGGTTGAGCTCACATTGCTAAGGCAACTGGTTGGTATTTTAGTCTCAAGCCTCCCCAGAAAAGGGAGTAAAGGGGCTTGGGGGGATATATTGGGAGGATAGGGATTCCAAGTGACCCTTCCCTGAATTTTTGTGTAAATCACTTGGTGGTGGCAGCAATATACCGTCCAAAGACAAGGAAAGGAATTTGTGCCTTGGAGAAGTTTTAACTTAAGCTGGTAGAATATAAGCTTAGGGGGTCTTTCATGTTGGACCCCACATCTGTACCCCAGAGTTCAGAGTGTGTGGGGGGAACCCTGACACCCACTGAAAATCCTTCCCAGTTCTACTGTGCCCCAATGCCCCTCTCCAATAGCTCCCTTCCATTGCCTGCTCCCCTTCCCACAGCTCTGAGCTCTTGGGCACAGTGACTCTTGAGTCTTCTCTGGCACTGGTTTCACACAAGGCAGACTTCCTACAAGTAAATACATAAGTTCACTAAGCCAGGTCCCCGAAGAGCCAGGGCTTAAAATCTGAGCTCAGTGAGTCAGGGGATTGGCACCACGGATCAGGTGCTGGGGATCAGAGGTCAAGCCACACAGATTGGATGCTTGAGTCAGAGGTGAGAGCTATGGGGCTAGGAGCTGCAGGTCAGACAGAAAGGGTTGGCACTGGGAGTCAGAGTTAATGATCAACTGATGTTCTTGAAATTGTTGTTTTTCAAAAATAACCCATCAGCCACCACACTCCACACCTCCAGCTCCTGAAATAACTGTGTCACCCCCACTGGTTTCCCGCAGCTCCTGCAGTGACTGCCTCATCCCCACTGCTTCCCACCCGCTGCTCCGGCATCACCTGTGTGGTCCCCATAGTGCCCTCCACACCACTGGCTACTGCAGCGGCTGTATCATGCCCACAGGTTCTCCCTCCCCCAGCTCCTGTATCGGTTATGTCACCCCCTGTGAGTCCCTCCCGTGGGCAGGGAGGCTCCTCCCATGGCCCATCCCCTGGGGCACATTAGCTGCAACACCCTGGTGGAAGCCGTGCGGACATACCTCGGTTCAGAGCCCCATTCACAGCCTGTTCCGCTCAGGGGACTCTAATGAGGAGCAGAAAAAGGACGACAGGGTCATATCATTATACAGCCCCCAGTCTACACACTCCCCACAGGACCCTGCCAGCCCCTCCAGCCTGCATCAGCCCGCACCTGCATCTCTGCCTTGCACCTCTTTCCCCCAGGCTTCCTCTGATATCTGCTGTCTTTACCAGTGACTTGGGTGCCACTGGCCCCACCCTAGGCTCCACCAGACTATCTGGCCAACACTGCCCAATGAGGTCTTCCTCTAACCTGCTCCTCCTAACCTGCTCCAGTTCCCCCAGACCTCCACTGGCCCCCGCTCAGCCTCTGCAGAACCCCAGCCAGTACCACCCACCTCCAACCTTCACTAGTCCCCTGTCTTTGCCAGCCCTTCCCCACCACTGACCATGCCAGCTCCCAGCCTCTGGATCTCTCTCCTTTCCCACCAGTTTTTCTTCACTCTCCACAACTCTGCTTTCTTTCTGCCACCCTCCATATACAGAGCCCTGCCAAATTTACGGTCCATTTCAGTCAATTTCACAGTCATAGGATTTTAAAATTTGTAAATTTCATGATTTCAGCTATTTACATCTAAAATTTCATGGTGTTGTAATCATAGGGGTCCTGACACAAAAAGAAGTTGTGTGTGTGTGGGGGGGTTGCAAGATTATTGTAGGGGGGGTTGCAGTGCTACCACCCTTACTTCTGCGCTCCTGCTGACGGTGGCGTTGTCATCAGAGCTGGGCAGCTGGAGAGCGGCGGCTGCTGGCAGGGAGCCCAGCCTTGAAGGCAGAGCCACTGCCAGCAGCAGCACAGAAGTAAGGGTGGCACAGTATGGTATTGCCACCCTTACTTCTGCGCTGCTGCCTGCAGAGTTGGGCCCTCAGTCAGCAGCCGCCGCTCTCTGGCCATCCAGCTCTGAAAGCAACGCAGAGGTAACGGTGGCAATACCAAGTCCCCTGTAAAATTCTTTATGACCCCCCTGCAACTCCCTTTTGGGTCAGGACCCCCAACTTGAGAAAGGCTGGCTTCTCCCATGAAATCTGTATAGTATAGGGTAAAAGCACTCACAAGACCAGATTTCACGGGCTGTGACTCATGTTTCATGGCCACGAATTTAGTAGGGCCCTATCTATATCCAACTCCATCACCAAGCAACTCCCTGCCCCAGAGCTTGGCACTGGAGTTAGATTAGGGCAGGGGACACCTGACTAGTAGAGCACAAAGCCCTTCATGCACAAAGACACAGGCACTCCCACATCAGACATGGACATGCCCACTCACACTCATGGACATGCCCAGTCACACACTCACAGATGTGCACAATCACACAAACATGCACATTCACACAAAGGGACATGCACAGTCACACGCTCACACTCACATACACTCACACAGACATGCATACATACATGCATGGGCAAACGTGCTCTCACACACCTGGATGCGAACACTCACACACACAGACGGGCACAAATAAATGGACACATCACAGTGATGTCCATTTGCTCAGCTGCAAAATCAGGTGCTCACCCATGACAGGTGCGAATGACAAAAGGCTTGCACATGCCCACATGAAAACACCTGATTTGCCTGCGCAGGCCCGAGGAGCTCAACTGCACTTAGGAGGGAGGGGAGGCAGCGTTGGTATGGGCCATGCTATTTCCAGGGGCTGTGCATCTGAGTGTGTCTGTGCATGGAAGGGAGTAAAAATTTGGGACTCAGTGAGGGCTACGTGTGTTTGTGCAAAACCTTTTCGAAATCCCTATAAATGCCCAGAGAAATGGACAAGTAGTGCTTTCAGCATTGTGTAAGCTGGGGGGTCAGGCAAGGTGAGGGGGACTGCAGTGGGGGGGCATAAGGGAGCAGTAAGCAACGATAAGGGGGAGGGAAGCATGTAGGGCCAAGAAAATCAGGGGGTAGGATGGAGGGAAGAGGATGCTGAGCCAATGACGGAGGGTGCAGGGAGAGATGAGTGGGACAATAGGAAAGTGCCTGGGGATAGGTAGTGAAAGGCAGGCAGCTGGCAGAGGGAGGCAGGCTGAGAGAGCTGGCATGGCAACATTATGGAGAGGGACAAGAAGTGGGGTGGGTAGGGGTGGTGAAGCACAGCAGGGGAGTACATTGGGGATAGTCAAGAGAGTGTTGCGAAGGGGTGCATGGGTGAGCATGGCAAGGTGCTGTGCATGTGCAGAAGGGACGGGGTAGGGCAGTGGGGCAGGGAGCATAGCAAGGAGGGAAGGGATTGAAGAGTAGGGTGAAGAGGGATGGGGGAATGAGGTGGGAGTATGGGAGAACATGGTGCAGCAGCAAGGGACGATAACTGTGGCGTGGGAGGGACAATGGACCGCGGTGGAGTGGGGGAGCACAGAAGAGTGTGGGAAAGCAAAAGAGGAATGGCAGTGTGGTGGGCTGGGAGTGTGCAGAGAGGGAAATGGGGGGGTATGGCAGGGTGGGAAGGGGCAGGGAAGCACAGCAGTGGAGGGAGCACTGGGGGAACACAATGAGATGTGGGATTCACATATTTTAAGAGCAGGAGGGACCAACAGATCATCCAGTCTGACCTGCTGTGTAGCCCAAGCCAGAGAACTTCAACCATTCATTCCTGTACTGGGCCCAGTAACTTGTGTTTGACTAAAGCATCTTCCAGAGAGGCAGTCAGCTGGATATGAAGACATCAAGAGCTAGAGAATACACCAGTTCCCTTGGCAGTTTGTTCCCAGGGTTAATCACCTTCATAGCTAAGATGATATTCCTTATTTCTAATGTGAAAGTCTTGCTTTAGTTTCCAGCCATTGGCTCTTGCACTTTCTCTGCTAGAAATATTTTCATCCCATGAAAGCACTTACACAGTGAAATCATAGCCTGTAAGTCTTCTTTTTGAAGCGCACAGATTAAGCTCCATCAGCATCTCACTCCAGCATCTTCTCCAGCCCTTGCAGTGTGACAGCTGGGACTATTTCTAACATGCCTCCCCTTAGGGCTGAGAACAGTACAGTGATTCCCGGAACAACCACCCAAACACTGCACTACACTTCAAAAATGTCCCTTGGTGTTGATTCCCTCAGAAAGGGCTCTTCTGAAAATGATAAACACTCAGGTTCCTGCTTCCCTGGGCACCGCACCTCAACAGCAATGAACCTTCGAGGTATCACTTCCCTACAGCCCTGCTCCCCTGGGCAACACACCCCTATGGCAATGAACCTTTGTGGTATAAGTTCTACACTGCCCTGCTCCCCTGCGCACTGCACCCCTATGGCAATGAGTATTCGCGGTATCACTTCCCTGCAGCACTGCACCCCTGGGAAACACACCCCAATGGCAATGAACTTTCATGGCATCAATTCCCTACCACTCTGCTAGACTGGGCACTGTGCAATGAACCGTTGCGGTATCACTTCCCCACTGGCCTGCTCCCCTGGGAACCGCAACCCTATGGAAATAAATTTTTGCTGTACCACTTCCATACGGTCCTGCACCCCTGGTTACAGCACCTATGGCAATGAACCGTCACTTCCCTAGCGCCCTGATCCCTTTGGCAACAAAACCCTGTGGCAATAAACCTTGGTGGCATCACTTTAGAATCTGCTAAACATACTGCTCCCCTGCATACTATGGCAATGAAACTTTGCGGTATCACTTCTATACTGTCCTGCTCCCCTGCACCCCGAGGACAAAGAAACTTCGCAGCGTCACTTCCTTAGCACCCTGCTCCCCTGCGCGCCGCACCTCTATGGCAATGAACCTTCGGGGGAACACTTCTCTACTGCCGTACTGCCATGGGCACTGCACCCCTATGGCAATGAACCTTTGCAGTATCACTTCCCTAACACCCTGCTCTCCTGGGCACTGCACCCCTATGGAAATGAACCTTCACAGGAATACTTCCCTACTGCCCTGCTCCAGTAGGCACAGCATAGCTATGGCAATGAACCACGACATCAATTCCCTATGTCCCAGCTCCCCTGGGCACCGCACCCCTATGGAAATGAACCTTGGGGGGCATCACTTCCCTTCATAGAATCATTGTATCATAGAATATCAGGGTTGGAAGGGACCTCAGGAAGTCATCTAGTCCAACCCCCTGCTCAAAGCAGGACCAATCCCCAACTAAATCATCCCAGTCAGAGCTTTGACAAGCCTGACCTTAAAAACTTCAAAGGAAGGAGATTCCACCACCTCCCTAGGTAACAGCATTCCAGTGCTTCAGCACCCTCCCAGTGAAAAAGTTTTTCCTAATATCCAACCTAAACTTCCCCCACTGCAACTTGAGACCATTACTCCTCGTTCTGTCATCTGCTACCACTGAGAACAGTCTAGCTCCATCCTCTTTGGAACCCCCTTTCAGCTTGTTGAAAGCAGCTATCAAATCCCCCCTCATTCTTCTCTTCCGCAGACTAAACAATCTCAGTTCCCTCAGCCTCTCCTCATAAGTCATGTGTTCCAGTCCCCATATCATTTTTGTTGCCCTCCGCTGGACTTTGTCCAATTTTTTCACATCCTTCTTGTAGTGTGGGGCCCAAAACTGGACACAGTACTCCAGATGAGGCCTCACCAATGTCGAATAGAGGGGAACAATCACGTCCCTCAATCTGCTGGCAATGCCCCTACTTATACATCCCAAAATGCCATTGGCCTTCTTGGCAACAACGGCACACTGTTGACTCATATCCAACTTCTCGTCCACTGTAACCCCTAGGTCCTTTTCTGCAGAACTGCTGCCTAGCCATTCGGTCTCTAGTCTGTAGCGGAGCATGGGATTCTTCCTTCCTAAGTGCAGGATTCTGCACTTGTCCTTGTTGAACCTCATCAGATTTCTTTTGGCCCAATCCTCCAATTTGTCTAGATACCTCTGTATCCTATCCCTACCCTCCAGGTTATCTACCTCTCCTCCCAGTTCAGTGTCGTCTGCAAACTTGCTGAGGGTGCAATCCACACCATCCTCCAGATCATTAATGAAGATATTGAACAAAACCGGCCCGAGTACCGACTCTTGGAGCACTCCGCTTGATACCGGCTGCCAACTAGACATGGAGCCATTCATCACTACCCACTGAGCCCGACAATATCGCCAGCTTTCTATCCGCCTTATAGTTCATTCATCCAGCCCATTCTTCTTTAACTTGCTGGCAAAAATACTGTGGGAGACTGTGGCAAAAGCTTTGCTAAAGTCAAGGAACAACACGTCCACTGCTTTCCCCTCATCCACGGAGCCAGTTATCTCGTCATAGAAGACAATTATCAAAGAATCATAGAATCATAGAATATCAGGGTTGGAAGGGACCTCAGGAGGTCATCTAGTCCAACCCCCTGCTCAAAGCAGGACCAATCCCCAATCAAATCATCCCAGCCAGGGCTTTGTCAAGCCTGACCTTAAAAACTTCAAAGGAAGGAGATACCACCACCTCCCTAGGTAACAGCATTCCAATGCTTCACCACCCTCCCAGTAAAAAAGATTTTCCTAATATCCAACCTAAACTTCCCCCACTGCAACTTGGACCATTACTCCTTGTCCTGTCCTCTTCTACCACTGAGAATAGTCTAGAACCATCCTCTCTGGAACCACCTCTCAGGTAGTTGAAAGCAGCTATCAAATCCCCCCTCATTCTTCTCTTCCGTAGACTAAACATTCCCGGTTCCCTCAGCCTCTCCTCATAATTCATGTGTTCCAGACCCCTAATCATTTTTGTTGCCCTTCGCTGGACTCTCTCCAATTTATCCACATCCTTCTTGTAGTGTGGGGCCCAAAACTGGGCACAGTACTCCAGATGAGGCCTCACCAATGTCGAATAGAGGGGAACGATCACGTCCCTCGATCTGCTCTCTATGCCCCTACTTATACATCCCAAAATGCCATTGGCCTTCTTGGCAACAACGGCACACTGCTGACTCATATCCAGCTTCTCGTCCACTGTAACCCCTAGGTCCTTTTCCGCAGAACTGCTGCCTAGCCATTCGGTCCCTAGTCTGTAGCGGTGCATTGGGTTCTTCCGTCCTAAGTGCAGGACCCTGCACTTATCCTTATTGAACCTCATCAGGTTTCTTTTGGCCCAATCCTCCAATTTGTCTAGGTCCCTCTGTTTCCTATCCCTGCCCTCCAGCGTATCTACCACTCCTCCCAGTTTAGTATCATCCGCAAATTTGCTGAGAGTGCAATCCACACCATCCTCCAGATCATTTATGAAGATATTGAACAAAACTGGCCCCAGGACCGACCCCTGGGGCACTCCACTTGACACCGGCTGCCAACTAGACATGGAGCCATTTATCACTACCCGTTGAGCCCGACAATCTAGCCAGCTTTCTACCCACCTTATAGTGCATTCATCCAGCCCATACTTCTTTAACTTGCTGACAAGAATACTGTGGGAGACCGTGTCAAAAGCTTTGCTAAAGTCAAGAAACAATACATCCACTGCTTTCCCTTCATCCACAGAACCAGTAATCTCATCATAAAAGGCGATTAGATTAGTCAGGCATGACTTGCCCTTGGTGAATCCATGCTGACTGTTCCTGATCACTTTCCTCTCCTCTAAGTGCTTCAGGATTGATTCCTTGAGGACCTGCTCCGTGATTTTTCCAGGGACTGAGGTGAGGCTGACCGGCCTGTAGTTCCCAGGATCCTCCTTCTTCCCTTTTTTAAAGATGGACCCGACATTAGCCTTTTTCTAGTCGTCCGGGACTTCCCCCGATCGCCATGTGTTTTCAAAGATAATGGCCAATGGCTCTGCAATCACATCCACCAACTCCTTTAGCACTCTCGGATGCAGCGCATCCAGCCCCATGGACTTGTGCTCATCCAGCTTTTCTAAATAGCCCCGAACCACTTCTTTCTCCACAGAGGGCTGGTACCTCCTCCCCATGCTGTGCTGCCCAGTGCAGTAGTCTGGGAGCTGACCTTGTTTGTGAAGACAGAGGCAAAAAAAGCATTGAGTACATTAGCTTTTTCCACATCCTCTGTCACTAGGTTGCCTCCCTCTTTCATTAAGGGGCCCACGCTTTCCTTGACCTTCTTCTTGTTGCTAACATACCTGAAGAAACCCGTCTTGTTACTCTTAACATCTCTTGCTAGCTGCAACTCCAAGTGTGATTTGGCCTTCCTGATTTCACTCCTGCATGCCCGAGCAATATTTTTATACTCTTCCCTGGTCATTTGTCCAAACTTCCACTTCTTGTAAGCTTCTTTTTTGTGTTTAAGATCAGCAAGGATTTCACTGTTAAGCCATGCTGGTCGCATGCCATATTTACTATTCTTTCTACACATCCCTTCCACCCTACTCTCCTGGGCACCGCACCCTAATGCCAATGAACCTTCGCAGCATCACTTCCCTACCACCCTGCTCCCCTGGGCAATGCACCCCTATGGCAATGAACCATCATGGTACCAATTCCCTACGGCCCTGCTCCCCGGGCTCCACACTCTATGGAAATAAACCTTCCCTACCACCCTGCTTACCTGGACATCACACTCCTATGGCAACGAACTTTCGCAGTGTCACTTCTCTACTGCCCTGATCCCCTGGGCACCTCAGCCCTATGGCAATGAACGACAGCATCACTTCCCTACTACCCTGCGTGTCACTGGGCAATACACTCCTATGGCAATGACCTTTGTGGCATCACTTCCCTACCACTCTGCTGCCATGTGTGCCGCACCCCTATGGCAATGAACCACGGCATCACTTCCCTACAGACCTGCTTCCCTGGGCACCGCACTGCTATGGAAATGAACCTTCGCGGTTTCACCTCCCTACCACCCTGCTATCTGGGCACCTTATCCCTATGGGAATGAACCACAATATCACGTCCCTACTGCCCTGTTCCACTGCGCACCGCAAAAGTACAGCAATGAACCTTTGCGGCATCTGTTCCCTACGGCCCTGCTCACCTGGACACCACACCCATATGGCAATGAACATTAGCGGAATCAATTCCCTACCGACCTGCTGCCCTGGGCACCTCACCCCTATGACAAAGAACCACGGGATCACATCCGCACCGCCCTGTTCTACTGCACACCGCACCCATATGGCAATGAACCATCGCGGTATCTCTTCCCTACCACGCTCCTCCCCTGCACACCGCACCACTATTGCAATGAACATACGTGGCATCACTTCCCTACCTCCCAGCTGCTCTGGGCACCTTACTCCCATGGCAATGAACCACGGCATCACAACTCTACGGCCCTGTTCCACTGCACACCGGAACTGTACGGCAATGAACCTTCACGGCATCAATTCCTTACCGCCCTGCTCCACTGGGCATCGCACCCCTATGGCAATGAACCACGGCATCGCATCCCTACTGCCCGGTTCCACTGTGCACTACAACCGTACGGCAATGAACCTTCACGGCATCACTTCCTAACAGTCCTGCTCCCTTGGACACTGCACCACTGTGATAATGAAAATTCACGGAATAACTTCCCTACCACTCTGCTGCCCTCGGCACCTCACCCCTAAGGCAAAGAACCTTTGCAGCATCACCTCCCTACAGCCTGGCTCCCCTGGGCAAAACACCGCTAAGGCAATGAACTTTTGCAGCATCGCGTCCCCACCACTCTGCTCCACTGGTCACCGTACCCCAATGGCAATGAAACTTGATGGCATCACTTCCCTGCAGCCCTGCTCCCCTGAGCATCACACCCCTGTGGCAATGAACATTTGCAGAATCAATTCCCTACTGCCCTGCTGCCCTGGGCACCTTACCCCATGGCAATGAACAACAGCATCACTTTCCTACTGCCCTGTGTCACTGGGTGCCATACCCCTATGGCAGGGGTTCTCAAATTGAGGTCAGGACCCCTCAGGGGGCCGTGAGGTTATTACATTGGGGGGTTCGCAAGCTGTCAGCCTCCACCCCAAACCCCGCTTTTCCTCCAGCATTTACAATGGTGTTAAAAATATAAAAATGTGTTTTTAATTTATAAGGGGGGGGGGTTGCACTCAGAGACTTGCTATGTGAAAGGGGTCACCAGTACAAAAGTTTGAGAACTACTGCGCTAAGGTAATAAACCACAGCATCAAGTCCCTACCACCCTGTTTCAATCCGCACCGGAAACATATGGCAATGAATCTTCGTGGCATCACCTCCACACCGTCCTGATCCCCTGGACAGCGCACCCCTATGGCAATGAACATTTACAAAAACACTTCCCTACTGCCCTGCAGCCCTGGGCACCGACCCCTATGGCAATGGACCATGGCATCATGTCCTTACAGCCCTGTTCCACTGTGTACCACACCCCTATAGCAATGAACCATTGCGGTATCTCTTCCCTACTGCCCTGCTGCCCTGGGCACGGCACATCTATGGCAAAGAACCTTGGCGGCATTACTTCCCTACAGCCTGGCTCGTCTGGGTAAAACACCGCTAAGGCAATGAACTTTCATGGTATCACTTCCCTACCGCCCTGCTCCACTGGGCACAGTACCCCTATGGCAATGAACCACAGCATCACTTCCCTGCAGTTCTGCTTTCCCGGGCACCGCACCACTATGGAAATAAATCTTCGTGGCATCATTTCCCTACTACCCTGCTTCCCTGGACACCACACCTCTATGGCAAAGAACCACAATATCATGTCCCTACCGCTCTGTTCCACTGTGCACTGCAACCATATGCAATGAACCTTAGCAGTATCACTTCCCTACTGACCTGCTTCCCTGGACACTGCACCCCTATGGCAATGAACCTTTGCAGCATCACTTCCCAACTGCCCTGCTGCACTGGAAACTGCACCCCTATGGCAATGAACCTTCACGGCATCACTTCCCTATCGCCCTGCTGCACTGGGCACTGCACCCCTATGTCAATGAACCTTCGCGGCATCACTTCCCTACTGCCCTGCTCCCCTGTGCACTGTATCCCTATGGCTACGAACCCTGGCGGCATCATTTCCCCAATGCCCTGCTTCCCTGTGCACCATATCCCAATGACAACGAACCTTTGCGGCATCACTTCCCTATCGCCCTGCTACCCCGGGCATTGCACCTCTATGTCTATGAACCTTCGTATCATCACTTCCCTACAGCTCCGCTCCCCTGGGCACCTCTCTGCTACAGTGCTACTTCCCCCTAACAGGTTTCAGAGTAGCAGCCGTGTTAGTCTGTATCCACAAAAAGAACAGGAGTACTTGTGGCACCTTAGAGACTAATACATTTATTTGAGCATAAGCTTTCACGGGTACAGCCCACTTCATCGGCATGCATCTGCAGTATTCCCCCTGGGCACCCTTCCCTCATATTGCATCTCACATGGGATGTGGCTGCTCTGTATTGGATCCCTCTGGGTACTGTTCCTGGGTACTGACAACAACACCACAGCCCTTCTCTCTGGAGGCAGTTGTGAGTGGGCCACGTACAGATCTCAATAGTCCTAAGTACCCTCCTTTGAATTCCCAGGGCGAGAGTGCTGAGCAGCCTGGCCCTCCCAATTCAGCATGCCAGACCTCCTCAAAAGCAAGGTTCAGCAGGCGCTTGGCTTGGCAGAAGCTTAATAGCTCTCACCCAAACTGCCCTTTGAACTGACTTTTTTGAAGGATTGGCCATGCTGTGAGTTCCCACTCATGTACCCCCCTCCACCCTGTCCACCCAGATCTGGATATTAGACCATCCAGACAGCAGCCTGTTCTCCCAACCCACAACCTCAGACAGCCTTGGGCACAGCATCTGCCTTATACTGCCAAAGGGCACACAGAGGTTCCTGGCTTAGGGAAGGAGCGGCCAGCAATGCAGCCTCCCTGAGCTCCCCATACCAGCTTTGTTAAGATCCCTGCCTTCCTATCACTGCACATGGACACAGGCCAGAGAGCTTTGCCTCCCGCACAGCATAGCACCAATTTCACTTTCCATCCCTTGAGGCAGGCTGCTGGAATGGTGCCTACTTCCACAAGAGGAAGCAATGAATTGGAGCAGATCACTGTGGAAAGAGATCCTAGAGATCGAGGATCTGCAGAGTAAGGGATGAAAACACATACACACAGAGAGTCCCTGGGCCCCACATCAGTCCCTATGGCACTCAGACTGACAGCTTCTGGGACCCTACCCCATCCCTCCAACATTCCAATAGACAGTTTCCAAGCCTCAACAGTATACCCCCAACACCCAGACAGTTGCTCCTGAGCACCAACACCATCCCTCCAACACCCAGACAGCTTCTGAGCCCCAGCACCATCACAACAATGTGCAGACAGAGGCTTCCAGGACCCCAGCATCATCACAGCAAAACCCAGGTAGACAGCTACAGAGATCCAATTCTGACCCTGTGACTCCAACAAAGGTGGCTCCTGGGTCCCAACATGATATTTACAAAATTGGACAGCTGGCACACAAGACCCAATACCTGTTCCTAAACACTCATACAGATGGCTCCCTAAACCCAACATTGTCCATACACAGAAATGGCTCCCTGGACCCAACATTGACCTCCTACAACACCCAGACGGACAGTTCCCAAAACCTAACACCATCCCTACAACACCTTCACAGAAGGATCCTCAGAACTAGTGCTGACCACCACAACAAAAAGACAGATGTCTCACAAGTCCCAACAACACACACACAGCTCCCCAGGACCAACACTCATCCCTACAACACCTGGATAGATGGCTCCCCTGGCACCAAACAATGGCACCTAAATCACACATATGGACAGCTCTTTCTGGAATTAACCACTTCTACTAAATCCAGACAGTGGGCTCCAGAAACCAAACAATGGCCCTAGAACATACCAGAATAACTCCTACAAAACCAAGGCAACTGTTTTCCCAAACCCCATCTAAACACGCCACCACCAAGACAGGGGGCTGTCCCAGACCAAACATTGGCTCCTATCATACCTAGATAGACAAGCTCCAGAGAGCAGCACCAATCCCCACAGCACTCAAACAGCTGACTCCTCAGACTCTGCCAAAGCCCTCACAGCACCCAGACACAAGACTATTGTTATTGACAAACAATAACCTCTTCAAACTCCAGACAGCTCCCAGACTCCACACTGGTCCCAACAACACCCAGATGGATAGTTATTCAAGACCATATTCAAGCCTCTACAACAGACAAATTAGATTTTAAGGTTTTGGTACTGGAGGCATTTCTTCCTTTGTGTTTATACAGAGCCTAGAATAATGGGCTTCCATTCCTGATCAGGATCTTTATGCACCATCATAATAAACATAACAATAATTACATTTTAAAAATTATGTTAAAGAATATTATGAAGGTTACAAAGTCAAGCACTCAAAAGTTAGGAAATGTCAGAATTAGGGTTGTCCATGCAAGCTTAATTCATCTCCCTTGCATGTATTATGATGCAGTCTTTAATTACATAATCCCATACCATTTTTTTCACAGAACCCCTGCCTCATTCAGTGCACTAGATGGACGATGCTCTGTAGTCTGTAGGAGTCCCACCACATTTGGTGCAGAAGCTATAAGGTGTGTAGCAAGTGAGGCAGGGGATTGCAAGAAGTTCCTAGTCGAAAGCATAGAAGTGCTAGAGTTTCTCAATTAAATGGCAGAATGCATTTTTTATCATGGACAAAACAACATATTTCCCCTAGCTTCATTCTCTGAAATGACTGAACTGGTTTTGCTGAAACTTTCCCAAAATATTCAGCCAGAGGTAGATGCTGATCAGGGAATATTTAAGCCTTAACAGTTAAAAGTTTGACAAAGTTATAAGCACCTGAAAATGGGGTCCTACAATAGAAAGTGTTGGGCTATCTTAACACAGGGTTTGCTACCTGCAGTGCCTATACTATGCTAATAATTTATTTAAAATTACATCCTGAAACCTACACTATCCAGATAGACAGCTGGTCCCAATTGAGCCCCGTGACACCCACATAGACAGCTCTGCAGATTAACCATTGTCCAAATAACAGTCCTTGCAACATCTTGACAAGCAGCTCCCCAGACTGACTAAGGACTCTTGCCATACCAGAACAGATATATTCCTGGATCAACCAATGGCTTTGCAATATCCAGTCTGGAAGTTGTCCAGACTGACTAACAGCCTTAGCAATAGGCAGCTCCTTGAACTGACCAAAGACCTCAGCAAAAAAACACATAGAATGCTTTGCAGACCGAGATACTAGTGGAAAGGAAAGAGTGTTAACATCTTATGGAAAGCAGTCTCATCATACGTTTTTTTCTCAGATACAGAACAGAAATATTAATTGAACACTTTTGCATTTTCTGCATGATAATGTGCAAAAGAATAAAGTCCAGACCATGATATTTATTCTTGGTGCTATGGCCGATGAATAAAGCTGAAAACAATTATGAGCCACATGAGCTAGGAGGAAGAATTTAACCAGAAAAATATGAATGATAATTGAGAATTGTTTAAGAACATGGTACTAGATACCCACCCAAAAAGTCACAATTGAGGAAGAAGGCCATATTGGTTAAAAAACTGACCTCGTTTAGAGGAGAAGTGAAGGCAACTATAAAAAATAAAAATAATAATATATAACAAATAGAAGTTAATAGTAATGAATATAAATAAGAGGCTTGCAATTGTAGAAAATTGATAAGGGAGCCAAAGGAACACAAGGATAAATCTATGACTATCAGAGTAAAGGAAAATAAGAGGGAATTTTAAAAGTATATTAGGAACAAAAAGAAACCGGACAGTGGTATTGGTCCATTACTGGATGGAAATAGTAGAATTATCAATAATAATGCAGAAAAGGCAAAAGTGTCCAATTAATATTTCTGTTCTGTATTTAAGAAAAAAATATATTATGAGACTGCTTTCCGTAAGATGATAACACTCTTTCCTTGTTAAATAGCTGCTACTAATATTAGACATTCTTAAATCAGTAGGTCCAGATAACTTGCATCCAAGAGTTTTCAAAGATCTGACTGAGCAGTCAGTCAGGACTGTTAACTGGACTGTTAATGTTGTTTTTCAGTTAGACTGGAACACCAGGGAAGTTTCAGAAGACTGGAAGAAAGATAAAGTTGTGCCAACATTTAGAAAGCGTAAATGGGATGGCCCTAGTAATTATAGGTCTGTCATTCTGACATACAGCCCAGGCAAGATAATGGAGTGGCTGACATGGGATTTGATTAATAAAGAATGAAAGGAGGGTAGTATTATTAATGCCATTTAACACCAGTTTATAGAAAATAGATCCTGTCATACTAACTTGATATCTTTTTTTGATGAGATTATAAATTTGATTGATAAAGGTGACAGAGTTGATGTAACATGCTTAGACTTCTGTAAGGCATTTGACTTGGTATGGCATGATACTTGGATTTAAAAACTACAAAGATGTAAATTGAACATGGCATACATTAAATAGATTAAAAGACGGCTAACTGATAGGTCTGAAAATGTAACTGTAAACAGGAACTCATCGAACAGGTGTGTTCCTCTAGTCAGGTCCTCCAGAGATAGATTCTTGGCCCTACACTATTTAACATTTTTATTAATAACCTGAAAGAAAACATAAAATCATCCCTGATAAAGTTGGAAGACGGCACAAAAATTGGGGGAGTTGTAAATAATGAAAAGGACAGATCACTGTTACAGAGCAGTCTGGATTGCTTGGTAAGGTGGGCACAATGGTTATTAGCCAAGATGGTTAGGAATGCAACCCCATGATCTGGGTGTCCCTAGCCTCTGATTGCAAGAAACTGGGAGTGGACGACAGGGGATGGATCACTTGATGATCACTCACCTATTCTGTTCATTCCCTCTGATGTACCTGGCATTGGCCACTATTGGAAGACAGGATACTGGACTAAATGAACCATTGGTCTCATCCAGTATGGCTGTTCTTATGTTCAGCAAACAATATGCATTTTAATATGGCTAAATATAACTATATACATCTAGGAACAAAGAATGTAGGCCATAGTTACAGGATGGGGGGCTATGCTGCGAAGCAGTGACTCTGAAAAAGGTTTGTGGGTCATAAGCCCCCAGTGTGACACTGTGACAAAAGGGATAATGTGATTCTTGGATACACGGGATTCTCAAGTAGGAGCAGAGAGGTTATTTTACCTCTGTATTTGGCATTGCTTCAACTACTCCTGGAATACTGTGTCCAGTTCTGGTGCTCACAGTTCAAGAACAGTGTTGATAAATTGGAGAGGGTTCACAGCAGAGCCACAAGAATGGTTAACACATTAGAAAACCTGCCTTATAGTGATAGACTGAAGGAGCTCAATCTATTTAGCTTAACAAAGAGAAGGTTAAGGGGGCACGTGATTATAGTCTGTAAATACCTATATGGGAAGCATATATTTAATAATGGGCTCTTTAGTCTAGCAGAGAAAGTATTACACGATCCAG
Organism: Natator depressus; assembly: GCF_965152275.1. Lineage (NCBI taxonomy): Eukaryota > Metazoa > Chordata > Testudines > Cheloniidae > Natator > Natator depressus. The sequence continues at coordinate 39,028,850 of NC_134241.1, read as the reverse complement.
TGGGTGGAAGTTGAAGCTAGACAAATTCAGACTGGAAATAAGGCGTAAATTTTTAACAATGAGGGTAATTAACCACTGGAATAATTTACCATGGGTCACAGTCAATTTTCCATCACTGACAATTCTGTAATTAAGATTGGATGTTTTTCTAAGAGATCTGGTCTAGGAATTATTTGAGGGCAGGTCTCTGGCCTGTGTTATACAGGGGGACAGACTAGATGATCACAGTGGGCCCTTCTGGCCTTGCAATCTATGAATCTGTTAAAGTGAATCTGTGAGCCCATCTGGTACCTGGGCAAGTGTCAGGAAAGGAATGACACACCATAGCACAGCAGCTCCTGCTCTTCTCCCTCTGAAATGTGGAGATGGGATTGCCCAGCAGAATGGCTTTCTGGCTTCTGTGCATTCAGCCCTCCCCTGCATTGGCTTAAATGTCTGTGCAAATACGCATGGGAACACACACATGCCACTCACACAAGGCTTCAACTCATACACCCCCTTATAGGTAATATCCTACTTGTCACACGCATACACCACTGTCTCTTGCATGCGTCCCTTCTTGACCCTTTTCACAGACATCTCTCTTGTGCAGCAATCCCTATGAACAGGATTCTCCATACTCCTGCAGGATTCCAAGTGGTGAATCTGACCTGCCTAGCTGCTCATCCTGCTATTTCTATTGCTGAGTACTTCAGCTCCTCTGATCCAGAGAAGGAAGTCACCTGTGCCAACACCTCACACAAGCCCCCTGTCTCTCTGCCATCTGCTTTATGACTTGACAGAGCCAGTGATAGCCTGGGACAGCCTCTGCCAAGGTGGGTGGACTGGGAGTGCTTGAGCCCATATGATGAAGGGGTTGGGCCAGGCTGGGAATTGGGCTTGTTCTATTAGGAGTGGGTTGGGAGTGCCAGGCCTGTGTACTGAGTAACAAGAGATAAAATGGAGCCATCGATTAGCCCCTCCCGGGAGCCCTGTGTGTGCTGACCCTGGCACTGCTCCCAACTTCTCCACAGAGCCTGCTAGTAGGGGCTGGTTGGTGCATAGCTCTGGCACCAAGCCCTCTGCTGTGCTGCTCTTTCCAGGTGATCCTGTGAGATGCAGGAATGTGCCTTATCCAGAGCTCCTGCCCACTATAGGGATACAGGACTGGAAGGGACCTGCTGGATCACCAAGTTCCATCTCCCGCTATTGCAGGCAGCCCTGTCATATAATCTCATTTATAAACTTATCATGCTCCATCTTAAATCAGTTTGGGTGTTTGCCCCCACAACCCCTAATTGGGAGGCTGCTCCAGAACTTCCTTCCTCTGATGGTTGGAAGCCCTCTTCTCACTTTCAGCCTGAGCGTGTTCAAGGCCAGTTTATCCCCATTTGTTCTTGTGCTAGCATTGGCCTTTGGCTTCAATAGCACTGCCTCAGGCAGTACTCCTGCCTGTAAGAACGTAAGAACAGCCATACTGGGTCAGATCAAAGGTCCATCCAGCCCAGTATCCTGTCTACCGACAGTGGCCAATACCAGGTGCCCCAGAGGGAGTGAATCTAACAGGTAATGATCAAGTGATCTCTCTCCTGCCATCCATCTCCACCCTCTGACAAACAGAGGCTAGGGACACCATTCTTTACTCATCCTGGCTAATAGCCATTAATGGACTTAACCTCCATGAATTTATCTAGTTCTCTTTTAAACCCTGTTATAGTCCTAGCCTTCACAACCTCCTCAGGCAAGAAGTTCCACAGGTTGACTGTGCGCTGAGTGAAGAAGAACTTCCTTTTATTTGTTTTAAACCTGCTGCCCATTAATTTCATTTGATGGCCCCTAGTTCTTATATTATGGAAACAAGTAAATAACTTTTTCTTAATCACTTTCTCCACACCACTCATGATTTTATATACCTCTATCAAATCCCCCCTTAGTCTCCTCTTTTCCAAGCTGAAAAGTCCTTGCCTCTTCAATCTCTCCTCATATGGGACCCGTTCCAAACCCCTAATCATTTTAGTTGCCCTTTTCTGAACCTTTTCTAATGCCAGTATATCTTTTTTGAGATGAGGGGACCACAGCTGTAAGCAGTATTCAAGATGTGGGCGTACCATGGATTTATATAAGGGCAATAATATATTCTCCGTCTTATTCGCTATCCCTTTTTTAATGATTCCTAACATCCCTTTTGCTTTTTTGACTGCCGCTGCACACTGCATGGACGTCTTCAGAGAACTATCCACAATGACGCCAAGATCTTTCTCCTGATTAGTTGTAGCTAAATTAGCCCCCATCATATTGTATGTATAGTTGGGGTTATTTTCTCCAATGTGCATTACTTTACATTTATCCACATTAAATTTCATTTGCCATTTTGTTGCCCAATCACTTAGTTTTGTGAGATCTTTTTGAAGTTCTTCACAGTCTGCTTTGGTCTTAACTATCTTGAGCAGTTTAGTAGCATCTGCAAACTTTGCCACCTCACTGTTTACCCCTTTCTCCAGATCATTTTATGAATAGGTTGAATAGGGTTGGTCCTAGGACTGACCCTTGGGGAACACCACCAGTTACCTCTCTCCATTCTGAAAATGTACCATTTATTCCTACCCTTTGTTCCCTGTCTTTTAACCAGTTCTCAGTCCATGAAAGGATCTTCCCTCTTATCCCATGACAACTCAATTTACGTAAGAGCCTTTGGTGAGGGACCTTGTCAAAGGCTTTCTGGAAATCTAACTACACTATGTCCACTGGATCCCCCTTCTCCACATGTTTGTTGACCCCCTCAAAGAACTCTAATAGATTAGTAAGACATGATCTCCCTTTACAGAAACATATTGACTTTTGCGCAACAATTTATGTTCTTCTATGTGTCTGACAATTTTATTCTTTACTATTGTTTCAACTAATTTGCCCGGTACTGACGTTAGACTTACTGGTCTGTAATTGCCAGGATCACCTCTAGAGCCCTTCTTAAATATTGGCGTTACATTAGCTGTCTTCCAGTCATTGGGTACAGTAGCTGATTTAAGGGACAGGTTACAAACCATAGTTAATAGTTCTGCAATTTCACATTTGAGTTCTTTCAGAACTCTTGGGTGAATGCCATCTGGTCCTGGTGACTTGTTACTGTTAAGTTTCTCAATTAATTCCAAAACCTCCTCTAGTGTCACTTCAATCTGTAACAATTCCTCAGATTTGTCACCTACAAAAGACGGCTCAGGTTTGGGAATCTCCCTAACATCCTCAGCCATGAAGACTGAAGCAAAGAATTGGGATAGGGGAGGGATAGCTCAGGGGTTTGAGCTTTGGTCTGCTAAACCCAGGCTTGTGAGTTCAATCCTTGAGGGGGCCATTTAGGGATATGGGGCAAAAATTGGGGATTGGTCCTGCTTTGAGCAGGGGGTTGGACTAGATGACCTCCTGAGGTCCCTTCCAACCCTGATATTCTATGATTCTATGGAGAGTTTCTCTGCAATGACTTTATTGTCTTTAAGTGTTCCTTTTGTATCTTGATCGTCCAGGGGCCCCACTGGTTGTTTAGCAGACTTCCTGCTTCTGACATACTTAAAAAACATTTTGTTATTACCCTTTGAGTTTTTGGCTAGCTGTTCTTCAAACTCCTTTTTGGCTTTTCTTATTACATTTTTACATTTAATTTGGCAGTGTTTATGCGCCTTTCTATTTACCTCACTAGGATTTGACTTTCACTTTTTAAACGATACCTTTTTTTCTCTCACTGCTTCTTTTACATGGTTGTTAAGCCACGGTGGCTCTTTTTTAGTTCTTTTACTGTGTTTTTTAATTTGGGGTATACATGTAAGTTGAGCCTCTATTATGGTGTCTTTGAAAAGTGTCCATGCAGCTTGCAGGGATTCCACTCTAGTCACTGTACCTTTTAATTTCTGTTTACCTTACCTCCTCATTTTTGCATAGTTCCCCTTTCTGAAAGTAAATGCCACAGTGTTGGGCTATTGAGGTATTCTTCCCACCACAGGAATGTTAAATGTTATTATATTATGGACACTATTTCCAGGCAGTCGTGTTATAGTTACCTCTTGGACCAGATCCTGTGCTCCACTCAGGAATAGATTGAGAGTTGCCTCTCCCCTTGTGGGTTCCTGTAACAGCTGCTCCAAGAAGCAGTCATTTAAAGTATCGAGAAATTTTGTCTCTGCATTTCGTTCTGAGGTGACATGTACCCAGTCAATAGGGGGATAATTGAAATCCCCCACTATTATTGAGTTTTTTATTTTGATAGTCTCTCTAATCTCCCTTAGCATTTCATCGTCACTATCACTGTCCTGGTCAGGTGGTCGATAATAGATCCCCACTGTTATATTCTTATTAGAGTATGGAACTACTATCCATAGAGATTCTATGGAACATGTGGATTCATTTAAGATTTTTATTTCATTTGATTCTACATTTTATTTCACGTATAGTGCCAATCCCTGCCCCAGTACGACCTGTTCTGTCCTTCCAATATATTTTGTACCCCAGAATGATTGTGTCCCATTGATTGTCCTCACTCCACCAGGTTTCTGTGATGCCTATTATATCAATATCCTCCTTTAACACAGGGCACTCTAGTTCACCCATCTTATTATTTAGACTTCTAGCATTTGTATACAAGCACTTTAAAAACTTGTCACTGTTTATTTGTCTGCATCTTTTATGATGTGTCAGATTCATTATGTGAATGTTTCTCATCTGATCTGGCCCATACTTTATCCTCTTCCATCCCTTCCTCCTGACTAAAACCTGGAGAATCTTTATCAATACACTCTCCTCTAAGAGAAGTCTCTGTCTGATCCATGTGCGCCTCTGCAGCAATCGGCTTTCCCCCATCTCTTAGTTTAAAAACTGCTCTGCAACCTTTTTAATGTTAAGTGCCAGCAGTCTGGATCCACTTTGGTTTAGGTGGATCCCATCCTTCCTGTATAGGCTCCCCCTATCCCAAAAGTTTCCCCAGTTCCTAATAAATCTAAACCCCTCCTCTCTACACCATCGTCTCATCCATGCATTGAGACTCTGAAGCTCCGCCTGCCTACCTGGCCCTGCGGATTTCTGAGAATGCCACCATAGAGGTCCTGGATTTCAGTCTCTTTCCTAGCAGCCTAAATTTGGCCTCCGGGACGTCTCTCCTACCCTTCCCTACATCATTGGTACCTACATGTACCACGACCACTGGCTCCTCTCCAGCACTACACATAAGTCTATCTAGATGCCTCACCAGGCAGGTAAGTCACCATACGGTTCTCCCAGTCATCACAAACCCAGCTATCTATGTTTCTAATGATCTGTCTCCCTCATGATCCCCCCAAGAGCTTGGTGTTTGCAGATCCTCCTTGGACTAGCACAAATCTGAAGTTTCCATGGGTCTGTGGTGGCCAAAGCAGCAACGCAAAAGCTCTTCCCCACACCGGGCAAGCTGCCCCCAGCGTGCCTCAGGGCATCCCAAAGCTGCAAGACACTGAGCTCCTAAGGGTTGCACACAAGGGGTTAAGGTAGCGTGGTGTGTGCTGCAGGAAGAACCTGAGCAGTGACCCTGGAGCCTTGCCTTGTGCCTGGGCCTGTAAAACAGGCAAAGGTATAATCTCCCCCTTGCTTGCCCCAGCTGCTCAGACACTCTTTGGCTTCAAGAATTTCAGCATGGCTGCTGGAGAGGCATGGGGAGATGGCTGGTCTACTGCGTCCCTGGGATCTCTGCCCACACCCAGCATGTTTCCAGGTGAAGCTTGGGCACCCCTGATGCCACGTCCCCTGGACTTGCCTCTCCCATCTCCTTCAGCCACCTACTGCAGCTCATCTCTCCAGGCAGATTCCCTCCAAGGATTAACCCTCCCTCTGCTCTGGAGCTTCTCAAAACTGATCAGAAAGAGCCCAAGCGAGCATGGTAGCAGACTCCAGTGCACCTATCTCCCCACTTTGGGGCTCTGCCCCTTATCATTTAATTAAAATTGCAGCAAGGCTCCCCGCCAGGGTGCAGCTAATCAAGGAAGTCATGGAGCGCAAACATCCACATGCCAGCTAGAAATGGCACAGGGGGAAAAAGGGCAGGTAGTCAGTCCCAGGCAGTGCAACAAAGGGAGGCGGGGGGGGGGGCAGCAAAGGGTGGGGAACAGGCACAGAGACCCCCTTCCACCTTGCACTAATTCAGAGGGGACACCTACCCCGCATCAGCAGGATCCCAGGCACAGATCCAGGGAACAGGGTCACCAGCTCACACCAGCCAGCTCCACTCTGCCAGCCTGATCCACAGCACAATCCTGCAGGGACAACTCTAATCCCCACAGAGTCCTCTATGACAGTGCTACTCAAAGTGGTGGTCTGCGAGCCATCGGCTGCCGGTCTGCGCATACACTGGGCAAAAGAATTGCCGGTCCCCCACATCAGATAGCTTGAGAAGCACTACTCTAGGAGGCTCTAATGCCTAGAAAGCTAATGAATTACCCCTTTCCCCCAACCCATGCTCAGGAAGCTAACGAACGCATACCCCCAGGCTTAAAGAGCTAAGCAATTAGCCCCCAGAGCTGAGGGAGCTAAGGAATTACCCCCCTACCTTCTGGGAACCTTAATTCTACCTTAAATGTTTTTGCAAGTGAACTTCCCTTGTTTGTTGAGAGAGTGGGGGTAATGAGGGGGCATGTCAAGGGAGAATGGGGGCTCCTTCCATGTTCATGACAGCTTCAGCTCCCAGCACCCCTCTGCTCCTGGCACCTCTGGGAGGGTTGGAGGGGTCTATATTCATGCAGCTGTAGGAAGCTCAGGTAGGGAGACAGAGGAGCCCTAGAAGGATTCCTTCAGGCAGAAGGAAGGGGCTTGTGGGGGAGAAGGGGCTCTGTACTCTGTTGTGGGTTTCCTTTTACACAGGAACCAGGGGGAAGGGAGCCTTGGAACCCTTCCCACAAGGAATCTTGGGAGGCCTCTAGTTATGTACCCAACACAGGAGGCCAAGGAGGATGCATGAAGGTGACTATGACTAGAGGGGACATTTGTTAGGAGGGAGGGCACAGTGGGAGGAATTGCTGAAAGGGCATAGCAGGGCAAGGGGGAAATGGGACACTGTTTCCTGGAATCCCAATGGCTGTGGATTAAAAAAGATTACAAAATTCAGCTCTCAACAGACCACTTGCCTAGCCAGCAGAGGAAGCACAATGCCTGGGATTTTGTAGGTCCCACCCAGGGTATGTCTACACTGCAGTCAGAAGTGTGACTGCAGCTTAAATTGTAGGTAGTGTGAGAACAAAGAGCAGTGAAGATGTGGGCTGCAGCAAGGGCTGCAGAAACATGACTGGAACCCTCATAGAATCATAGAATATCAGGGTTGGAAGGGACCTCAGGAGGTCATCTAGTCCAACCCCCTGCTCAAAGCAGGACCGATCCCCGACTAAATCATCCCAGTCAGGGCTTTGTCAAGCCCGACCTGAAAAACCTCTAACGAAGGAAATTCCACCACCTCCCTAGGTAACGCATTCCAGTGTTTCACCACCCTCCTAGTGAAAAAGTTTTTCCTAATATCTAACCTAAATCTCACCCACTGCAACTTGAGACCATTACTCCTTGTTCTGTCATCTGCTACCACTGAGAACAGTCTAGAGCCATCCTCTTTGGAACCCCCTTTCAGGTAGCTGAAAGCAGCTATCAAATCCCCCCTCATTCTTCTCTTCTGAAGACTAAACATCCCCAGTTCCCTCAGCCTTTCCTCATAAGTCATGTGTTCCAGTCCCCTAATCATTTTTGTTGCCCTCCGCTGAACTCTTTCCAATTTTTCCACAATGTTCTTGTAGTGTGGGGCCCAAAACTGGACACAGTACTCCAGATGAGGCCTCATCAATGTCGAATAAAAGGGAACGATCACGTCCCTCGATCTGCTGGCAATGCCCCTACATATACATCCCAAAATGCCATTGGCCTTCTTGGCAACAACGGCACACTGTTGACTCATATCCAGCTTCTCATCCACTGTAACCCCTAGGTCCTTTTCTGCAGAACTGCTGCCTAGCCATTCGGTCCCTAGTCTGTAGCGGTGCATGGGATTCTTCCATCCTAAGTGCAGGACTCTGCACTTGTCCTTGTTGAACCTCATCAGATTTCTTTTGGCCCAATCCTCCAATTTGTCTAGGTTACTCTAGAGTCTAGACCCTATCCCTACCCTCCAGCGTATCTACCTCTCCTCCCAGTTTAGTGTCATCTGCAAACTTGCTGAGGGTGCAATCCACGTCATCCTCCAGATCATTAATGAAGATATTGAACAAAACCGGCCCGAGGACCGACCCTTGGGGCACTCCACTTGATACCAGCTGCCAACTAGACATGGAGCCATTGACCACTACCCACTGAGCCCGACAATCTAGCCAACTTTCTATCCACCTTATAGTCCATTCATCCAGCCCATACTTCTTTAACTTGCTGGCAAGAATACTGTGGGAATACCCTCGGTAGGTACTCACATTCCTAGCCTGCACTACTGCTGTGACTAAATACACCCCTCTATTCAGAACCTACACACCATTGTAATAGTCTTTGTACAAGGTATGCTTTGTATGATATCATTTGAAAGCTCATAATTTGCTGGTCAGTGCTGTCCTGATAAAATATGTGTGGCAACATTGTATGTGAAGTTATAAGATTTCCCAATATGATGTTATTGAGAGCATGGGGGGGAGGGATAATTCAGTGGTTTGAGCATTGGCTTGCTAACCCCAGGGTTGTGAGTTCAATCCTTGAGGGGGCCATTTAGGGATCTGGGGCAAAAATTGGGGATTGGTCCTGCTTTGAGCAGGGGGTTGGACTAGATGACCTCCTGAGGTCCCTTCCAACCCTGAAATTCTATGATGTTATGAACACATGTTCCAAACCCAAACCAACAGCCCTGCCTAAACAGAAGTTGGCAGATAGGTTTGTTCTACACAATGGAATATATACTTGTCTTAATTTGCATGTAAGCAGTAAACAGAGTCATCAAGCAGGAAGGGAAACAAAGGAAGCTCAAACAGGTGAAAAAAACCAGCAGGGAACATCCTTCCGCACCGAGTCTTTCTCTCTCAGCTGGAAATGGTTTTCAAGAGGGGAACTGGAACCAAGGCTGGATTTCCAATTAGGCACACTAGGCACACGCCTAGGGGTGCAAGCATTCTAGGGGCTCCTAAAAGTTAAAAGTGGGTTAAAAGTTTAAAAGGGAATGGAGGTTGTCTGTAACTTTGAAATGTTCCATAACTCTGAAGAAGAGGTTATGGACTTCAGCCACATGGAGGGTTGGGGCTGCAGCTGCGGGGGAATGAAGATGGGGGTGTCAGGGCTCTGGGCAGGGGAGTCGGGGTTTCTGACTGTCAGGGCTCTGGGTGGGGGACTCAGGGCTTCTGTCCCGTGGGAGCCCTGGAGCTCAGCACTTTAGACCTGGGGGGAGTGCTGGGGTTGGGGTTTCAGCCCCATGGCTCCGCTCCTGGTTTCAGCCTTATGGGGGCCACAGCTCGGAGCTTTAGCTATGGGGGGAGTGCTGGGGCTGAAACCAGGAGCAGAGCCATGGTGCCAAAGCCCCAAGCCCCAGCGCTCCCTCCTGTCTAAAGACCTGAGACCCAGTGCTCCCTAGGGTCAGAAGTCCGGAGCCCTGACACTGAAGCTCCAACCTTCCCATGGCTGAATAACTGAGCCGCTGCTGCCTCATTGAGGGCTTCCGGTTCCACAGGGTGTCCGGTTGATCAGTAAGTCCATAACTCTGGTGTTCGTATCTTTGAGGTTCTACTGTATTTAAATTATTGTTTATATTTCTTTTCCTTTTATATTTTACAGAAAATATGAAGGTCTGCTGTAAGCAGGGAGGGTGCTGAAGATACTATGCCTCAGGACATGTAAGGCGTAAATCTGGCTCTGACTGGAACTATAACTGAGAAGACAAGATCCATTAATGGACGAAGGCACCAGGCCAGGTTTATTGTTAATGAATACTAGTATTCCACTGACTCTACTGGACCACTAATACATGTATGACCGTAACAATGGAACAACTCAGTAAACTGTGGGACACTCCGTTCCTCCCTAGGCTAGACAGAGAAACATATTGCCCCTTTGACGTAGTTAGTTGACACCCTTTGACCAGTTACCAACCATTACCTTGTACATCTCTATCCATCACACTGTCATCCTGACCTTACCTTTAGGATGGGTCAGTGTGTTCCTGTTATCTTTAGGGAATGTGTTGGTATCAAGGTATTTTGGTACAACCCTTCTGGAATGTGTTTGCATGAGTGCTCTGTACCTAGCACCTCTTAGGAATGTGTGTTTCTGCAATATCAGCCCTAAAAAAGGAGTACTTGTGGCACCTTAGAGACTAACAAATTTATTTGAGCATAAGTTTTCGTGAGCTACAGCTCACTTCATCAGATGCATGCACTGCATATGCTTATGCTCAAATAAATTTGTTAGTCTCTAACGTGCCACAAGTACTCCTTTTCTTTTTGCGGATACAGACTAACACGGCTGCTACTCTGAAAAATATCAGCCCTGTTCTTACCAGACTCTGTGGGCAGGGCCTGCCTCTAGCTCAAAGCCAGATTTTGCTTTATTTTTATCAAAGTTTTGACAGCTACTTTAGCCCAGGCCTCAGGCCTCATACCAGGCCTCTAATAAAAGGGCTTATGTCTTAGGCTCTCTTCCTACTACACCACTAAAGCTAAAAAAGTGGGGCTGGATGACATTCAATGGCTTTCCTTGTGAAAGGGTTGCCATGGCAACCCGCTGGCCTGTGGAGAACCTGACCACATGCTAGCCCCCTACCTAACAGATACAGCTCAGTTTGTGTACCAGATGTGACTGCTGCACAAGTCCACTCTCAATTTAAGGCAGCCATCTTAGATGCCTTTGATATTTTGACAGAGACTCATCACCAGTGATTCTGATGGGAAAGGTTCCCACCTGGGGCATGACCATGGCAGTGGCCCTGTGTTTCAGAGAATATTGGTGGTGGTGATGGCTCCAATGCAATGCAAAAATGGGAGCTCAGGTAGCCAAAAGAATTGTCCTAGTGCAGTTTACTGAAGGGTGTGACATCAGCCTGCAACCCCGTCCAAGGCTGTAACTTAAGCAAAGAATTATCATGTCACCATGGGGCCTATGGTGGAGACCCCCTAGGGTGGTCTGTCCCTCACCTTAGCTGACAAAGGTGGTGGAAGGGAGAGCAAGGAAGGGGGAGGTGAGGACCGAGGACATGGTAACCTGATCCCAGCAAGGCCACAGCCACAGATCAAGAGTGGTGGTGGGGAACACGCCTCTGCCAGGCCCCCAGCTTAGGAAGTGTGGTGGGTTCAGGCAACAGCCCTTCTCTGAAACTGACAAGGAGTGCAGGAGACCAGGAGGAGTCAGGCACTTCCGTTGAGACTGCCTGTACATCGATTGTCTTTACAACCAAGTATGGGTGGCTGACTCCAGGGCTTGTAATAAGGGGCCGCGGATACTACTAGAGCCCATGCAAGTGAACAGAGTGGAGGTGCAAGGGTTGATGGACTGGTGTTGCTGCCAGACTCTGGTGAGGGTGAGTCTGGCGGGACTGGAAACAGTTCCCATGGACACCATCTATTTGCAGTGCATCCATGGGGATGCGTGCCCTTACCTGGCAAAGAAAGTGCTGATGATGGTGCAGAATGACAATGAGGAAGTCTGTGTAGGGGTAGCCCAAAACTTCATATATTCTCTGATAATCAGATGGGATTGGAGGTTTTTAGAGACTTAATAAAGTCTGAGAATGGGGAGCCCTGGAAGGGACAGGCAGTGATACTAGTGATGTGGGAATTGCGGGGCCTCAAATCTTAGCAGGCAAGGAGAAGGAGGACCCAAGGAAAGGAACATCAGTCCCCACAGACGACTGGGGCAGGCCTGACTTCCCTTATGGGGGAAGAACAACAGAAGGGTCTAAATGAGCCTATGGAGACCGACCTACTGTTGGACAAGGTTGATTCTGTGGAGGAACAGAGGAAGGACGCAACATTAAGGCTAGCCTACAAACACCATGCCTGAGTTAATGGGGAGATTGTGGAGTCCTGATTCCTGAAGCAATGAGAGGGAGACAAATTACAATTACAGGGAGACAAAGTGTGTAGAGCAAAGAAAGACCAGCAGACTGGAGAGGTTAAAATGCAACTTCTCATCCCAAAGAAGTACTACAGGGAAATATTAGAACTGGCCCACACCATATCCTATGGGGGACATCTGGCTCTGGAGAAAACACAAAAACGAGTGACACTGTGGTTTTAGTGGCCAGGTGTCCAACAGGAGGTGTGAGAGTACTACCCCTTCTGCCCAGAATGCTAGTGGACAAGCCAGAAGATGGTACCCCAGGCCTCCCTGATATCCCACCCCATAGTGAAATTGGCATGGACCTGGTGGGTCTCTTAGAGAAGAGTGCAGCAGGTTTCTAATACATATCAATCATACAAAACTATGGCATGAGATACCCCAAGGTGATTCCACTCCACTCCACTCCCTTGCCCTTGGCTCATGAAAGTATTTGCCCAGGTGGGGATCCCTCTGGAAATAATTACTGATCAGGGAAACAACTTTGTGTCTCAATTTATGAGAGAGTTGTGCAGCCTGCTGAGAATAAAATCCTTAAGAACGCCAGTGTATCATCCCCCATCTGACAGATTAGTGGAGAGATTCAGTAAGACTAAAAAGTATGCTGCAAAAGTTCGAAGCCCTGGAACCTTGCCACTGGGACCAACTGCGTCCGCCCTTCCTGTTCGTTGTCTGCGAGGTCCCACAGGCATTGATGGGCTTCTCATTCAAATTACTGTATGGGAAATAGCTGAGAGGAATACTAGATCTCCTTTGTGAGGCATCGGAGGAACAAGGTTCCAAAGCCGCTAACTCGATACAGTATGTGTTATGGCTGAGGGAAAAATTAAAGACCTTAAGTGAATTTGCAAGGGAAAATCTAGGGTAAGCAGAAGCCTACCACAAGGGAACCTGTGTCTGGGAGTTCCAACTGGGAAACCAAGTATTACTTCCGCTCCTCACCTCAGAATCCAAACCGTTGGCCAGATGGCAAGGCCCTTCTGAAGTGATCAGATGGATTGGAGCAGTAAACCATGCCAAGCAAGAGGCAGAACACTAAGGTATACCACGTCAACCTGTTAAAGGCCTGGAAAAATTGGGAGGGGCTCCTGGTAGCACCATTTCGCCCAGAACCTGAACTAGAGCCACAGGCCCCTGTAACCCTCAGTTCTAAACAAGTTCCAGTGGGAAAGAACCTGCAGATGGAACAAAAATGGCAGATCCGAAAACTGGCTCAGTCCTTAGCTTTGGTCTTTTCTGAAGTACCTGGACAGACTCACCTGGTGTTTCACCACACAGAGACTGAACCAGAAAAAGAGGTGAGAGAATTTTCTACAGTTGCTGATACAAGTGGGAAATAGTACAGAAGAGCTACAGGCTGTGTTAGACCTCGGGGTAGTTGAGGAGTCACAGAGCAAGTGGCAAAGCCCCATAGCATAGGCAACTAAACAGGACATGTCTTCCAGATTCTGCATAGATTGCCGAAAGGTCAACAGTGTCAAAATTCAATGCCTAGCTGATGCCAAGGGTAAACGAGTTGTTAGAGAGGTTAGGGGCTGCCAGTTATATCACCACCATCAACCCACCCAGAGGTTACTGGCAGATCCCTTTGACTCCAGAATCCTGAGAAAAGACAGCCTTCTACATGCCATTCAGCATATAACAATTTAAGACTATGCCCTTTGGCCTACATGGCGCAGCAGCTACCTTCCAATGTGCAGTTGCATACATTGATGAAATTGTCATCTATAGCACATCCTGAAGCAAACATCTAAAGCAGTGGTTCTCAACCTTTCTGGACTACAGTACCCCTTTCAGGAGTTTAATTTGTCTTGAGTACCCCCAAGTTACACCTCCATTGAAGACTACTTGCTTACAAAATCACACATAAAAATATAAAAGTGTGACAGCACACTATTACTGAAAAATTGCTTACTTTCTCTTTTTTACCATGTAATTATAAAATAAATCAATCGGAATATAAATAGTGTACTTATATTTCAGTGTATAGTATATAGAGAAGTATAAACAAGACATTATTTATATGAAATTTCAGTTTGCACTGACTTTGCTAGTGGTTTTATGTAGCCTGTTGCAAAACTAGGCAAGTATCTAGATGAGTTGATATAAGCCCTGGAAGATCTCTGGGTATCCCCAGGGGTACATGTACCCCTAATTGAGAAACACTGTTCTAAAGCAGGTAGTGGTAATCTTGCATGCCCTCAAAACTGCTGGACTTATAGCTAACCCATCCAAGTATTGCCTAGCTAACTGGGAGGAGATGTACCTAGAGTATATGGTGGGGAGGGGCATCTATGCCCATTGGTAGGGAAAGTCCAAGCCCTAGCAGAATGCCTGCCACAAAGAGGCAGGTCTGATGTTTCCTGGGATAAGCAGGATATTATAGATGGCTTATTCTGGATTTCACCACAATTGTGGCCCTACTGATGGACCTGGTGAAGGATGCAGCTAACAAGAAGGTCCAGTGGTCCCACAACTGCACCATGGCCTTCAGAAAATTAAAGGATCCACTGACTGAGGAACCTGTCCTGTTCCACCCTGATTTTTCCAAACACTTCATTTTGCAGATGGACACCTCTGAAGTTTGTCATGGGGCCATGCTTTCACAGGAAATTGAGGGAGAAGAATACACAATTCTTTACCTCAGCCAAAAATTGTTCTCCCAAGAAGTTTCTTACTCGGTAATCTGGAAGGTGACTGTGGCAGTGAAATGGGCTATCAAAGTGCTCCGCTATTATGTATGGAGCCAGCCATTCCTTCTGGTAGTGGATCATTCACCCCATCAGTGACTGCATGCCATGAAAGATTATAACCTCGGATCATGTGAAGCTACCTCTCACTGCAGCCATACAGGTTCAAGGTACTACACTGAGCAGAAAAAGACCATAGGAATGCAGACTTCTTCTCAAAGGACAGGGAACTTGTTTGCACAGACTGTCCCTGCGATGTCCAGCCTGAGGGGGAGGGTGAGTGATGGGGTTTACAGACTCTTCCATAGGGTTAAAGGAGTAATGGAACAGTACTGGACCACGAGGGCCCCTCCCCTCAGCAGCTGCAGAGCATGCTCCAAAAGGAAGATATGCTTAAAAAGAAACTCTGACAGGTAAGCAGGAGGAGAATGAAGGAGAGACTACCTGCATGCAGGAAGCCAGGCTGTAGCTTCTGGAACAGAGGGATGTGCAGGGAAAGAGTCTGGACTGTGGGTAAGACCCAACTGGGAGGCCAAGTGTCTGACCCCCTTTTTCCCCGCTTCTCATAGGAATGGCCACACTGGGTCAGACCAAAGGTCCATCCAGCCCAGTATCCTGTCTACCGACAGTGGCCAATGCCAGGTGCCCCAGAGGGAGTGAACCTAACAGATAATGATCAAGTGATCTCTCTCCTGCCACCCATCTCCACGCTCTGACAAACAGAGGCTAGGGACACCATTCCTTACTCTTCCTGGCTAATAGCCATTAATGGAATTAACCTCCATGAATTTATCTAGTTCTCTTTTAAACCCTGTTATAGTCCTAGCGTTCACAAGCTCCTCAGGCAAGGAGTTCCACAGGTTGACTGTGCGATGGCTTGGGGAACACCACTAGTTACCCCTCTCCATTCTGAAAATGTACCATTTATTTCCTACCCTTTGTTCCCTGTCTTTTAACCAGTTCTCAATCCATGAAAGGATCTTCCCTCTTATCCCATGACAACTCAATTTACGTAAGAGCCTTTGATGAGGGACCTTGTCAAAGGCTTTCTGGAAATCTAAGTGCACTATGTCTACTGGATCCCCCTTGTCCACATGTTTGTTGACCCCCTCAAAGAACTCTAATAGATTACAGAGTGGTAGCTGAGTTAGTCTGTACAAAAAAACTTCAAAAACAGAGTCCAACGAGAAACTGCAGAACTGGAATTAATTTGCAAACTGGACACCATTAAATTAGGCTTGAATAAAGACTGGGAGTGGATGAGTCATTACACAAACTAAAAACTATTCCCCTGCGTTTATTTTTCCCCCTACTGTTGCTCACACCTTCTTGTCAACTGTTTGAAATGGGCCATCCTGATTATGACTACAAAAGTTTTTTTTCTCCTGCTGATAATAGCCCACCTTAATCAATTACTCTCATTAGAGTTGGTATGCCAACCCCCATTTTTTCATGTTCTCTGTGTATATATATATATATATATATCTTCCTACTGTATTTTCCACTGCATGCATCTGATGAAGTGGGCTTTAGCCCACAAAAGTTTATACTCAAATAAATTTGTGAGTCTCTAAGATGCCACAAGTACTCCTTGGTCTAATAGATTAGTAAGACATGATTTCCCTTTACAGAAACCATGCTGACTTTTGCCCAACAATTTATATTCTTCTATGTGTCTGATAATTTTATTCTTCACTGTTGTTTCAACTAATTTGCCCGGTGATGACGTTAGACTTACCGGTCTGTAATTGCCGGAATCACCTCTAGAGCTCTTTTTAAATATTGGCGTTACAGTAGCTATCTTCCAGTCATTGGGAACAGAAGCTGATTTAAAGGACAGGTTACAAACCATAGTTAATAGTTCCGCAATTTCACATTTCAGTTCTTTCAGGGAAGAGTATAAAAATATTGCTCAGGCATGCAGGAGTGAAATCAGGAAGGCCAAATCACACCTAGACGATGCAGCTATCAAGAGATGTTAAGAGTAACAAGAAGGGTTTCTTCAGGCATGTTAGCAACAAGAAGAAAGTCAAGAAAAGTGTGGGCCCCTTACTGAATGAGGGAGGCAACCTAGTGACAGAGGATACGGAAAAAGCTAATGTACTCAGTGCTTTTTTTGCCTCTGTCTTCACAAACAAGGTCAGCTCCCAGACTACTGCACTGGGCAGCACATCATGGGGCGGAGGTGACCAGCCCTCTGTGGAGAAAGAAGTGGTTCGGGACTATTTAGAAAAGCTGGACGAGCACAAGTCCATGGGGCCAGATGCGCTGCATCCGAGAGTGCTAAAGGAGTTGGCGGATGTGATTGCAGAAGCATTGGCCATTATCTTTGAAAACTCATGGCGATCGGGGGAAGTCCCGGACGACTGGAAAAAGGCTAATGTAGTGCCCATATTGAAAAAAGGGAAGACGGAGTATCCGGAAAACTACAGGCCAGTCAGTCTCACCTCGGTCCCTGGAAAAATCATGGAGCAGGTCCTCAAGGAATCAATTCTGAAGCACTTAGAGGAGAGGAAAGTGATCAGGAACAGTCAGCATGGATTCACCAAGGGCAAGTCATGCCTGACTAATCTAATTGCCTTCTATGACGAGATAACTGGCTCTGTGGATGAGGGGAAAGCAGTGGACGTGTTGTTTCTTGTCTTTAGCAAAGCTTTTGACACAGTCTCCCACAGTATTCTTGCCAGCAAGTTAAAGAAGTATGGCCTGGATGAATGGACTATAAGGTGGATAGAAAGCTGGCGAGATTGTCGGGCTCAACGGGTAGTGATCAATGGCTCCATGTCTAGTTGGCAGCCGGTATCAAGTGGAGTGCCCCAAGGGTCGGTCCTAGGTCCGGTTTTGTTCAATATCTTCATTAATGATCTGGAGGATGGCGTGAATTGCACCCTCAGCAAGTTTGCAGATGACACTAAACTGGGAGGAGAGCTAGATACGCTGGAGGGTAGGGATAGGATACAGAGGGACCTAGACAAATTGGAGGATTGGGCCAAAAGAAATCTGATGAGGTTCAACAAGGACAAGTGCAGAGTCCTGCACTTAGGAAGGAAGAATCTCATGCACTGCTACCGACTAGGGACCGAATGGCTAGGCAGCAGTTCTGCAAAAAAGGACCTAGGGGTGACAGTGGACGAGAAGCTGGATATGAGTCAACAGTGTGCCCTTGTTGCCAAGAAGGCCAATGGCATTTTGGGATGTATAAGTAGGGGCATTGCAAGCAGATGGAGGGACATGATCGTTCCCCTCTATTCAACATTAGTGAGGCCTCATCTGGAGTACTGTGTCCAGTTTTGGGCCCCACACTACAAGAACATTGTGGAAAAATTGGAAAACATCCAGCAGAGGGCAATGAAAATGATATGGGGACTGGAACACATGACTTATGAAGAGAGGCTGAGGGAACTGGGATTGTTTAGTCTGCGGAAGAGAAGAATGAGGGGGGATTTGATAGCTGCTTTCAACTACCTGAAAGGGGGTTCCAAAGAGGATGGATCTAGACTGTTCTCAGTGGTAGCAGATGACAGAACGAGGAGTAATGGTCTCAAGTTGCAGTGGGGGAGGTTTAGGTTGGATATTAGGAAAAACTTTTTCACGAGGAGGGTGGTGAAGCACTGGAATGCATTACCTAGGCAGGTGGTAGAATCTCCTTCCTTAGAAGTTTTTAAGGTGAGGCTTGACAAAGCCCTGACTGGGATGATTTAGTTGGGGATTGGTCCTGCTTTGAGCAGGGGGTTGGACTAGATGACCTCCTGAGGTCCCTTCCAATGCTGATATTCTCTGGTCCTGGTGACTTGTTACTGTTAAGTTTCTCAATTAATTCCAAAACCTCCTCTATTGTCACTTCCATCTGTGACAATTCCTCAGATTTGTCACCTACAAAAGGGGTAGGTGGACACTGGGAAGACCCAACTGAGTGTTTGAACTACTGAGACTGTGAATCATAGAATCTCAGGGTTGGAAGGGACCTCAGGAGGTCATTTAGTCCAACCCCTTGCTCAAAGGAGGACCAACCCCCAATTTTTGGCCTAGATCCCTAAATGCCCCCCTCAAGGATTGAACTCACAACCCTAGATTTAGCAGGCCAATGCTCAAACCACTGAGCTATCCCTCCCCCCTGAAGGAAGAAACCCTCTGCAGAGGGAGAAGCTGAGTGCCACAACCACGTTCCAAACTGAAGATAGAACAGGGGGAGGTAGGAAGTGACCTAAGGGAGACTGGTCTGTTGTAAAAGCTAGAGCTGACTGAATATCAACTCATCCCTTCCCCCTTGGGCCTTGGGCCAGGAGCCAGTGAAGAGGAAGGGCGTGTGCCCCCCTACACTTTTTCCTCTTCTTTCACCAGACCAGGGGAACCCAGGGAGTCCAGTAGATGGTGGACTGTAACTTGGTCACTAGACCTTCAGATTGTCTGGCAAGGCCATCCCGAGACTCTGAGAGACTGTTGAGCCTTGGCTTGCTGGCCCCAAATGAACCCAGCTGCAAGTGCCCACGACGTATGCATGTTACAACAGGGCTGAGGAGATCCTGAACTCTATTTCCTGGCTTCCATGACCTTACCTGGAAGAGGGTCCCATCACATGTCAGTCAGGCTCCACTTTTTTCAGCAGCTGCTGGGACACACACACACACGATGCAGTGTTGAGGGTGTGACAGGCCAGGGCTCTGGGCAATCTCCTGGCACTTTGCTTTCCAGGTCCTTATATGTCCTTGCATACAAATACTTAAAAATATATTAGCTATCTGTCTAAAATACTTATATGGTTCCCATGATTTTAGTGCCTGAGTTCCTCACAATCCTTATGGAAATAATATTGTTATACCCATTTACCAATGGGAAGCTGAGGCACAGAGAAATTAGTGACTTGCCCAAGGACACAGAGGGAATCAGTGGCTGAGTAAGGAATTGAGCCCATTTCTCCCAAGCTTCTGATCCACTGGGCCATCCTTCCTTTAGTCATATTTTGGCCTGTGTACCTGAAAAAACTGTATTGACTGTACTGAACTGGCTTCCAAATTACTTCAAAAATATATCAAAAGAATGTTATGATTGCTAACTCTTGCCTTTTTTAGGTGCAATAGATAGTCCAGTATATGTTGGATAGAGGACTGCATCAGTGAGATTCCAGTTTGACAAGTCCAGGTAAAGAAATGCCTCCATTTTGACAGGTAAGCAGCTCTGATAGAGGGCTTTCTACTATTTAATAAGACATGGCGAAATTACTCCAAACAAGACTGCTATGTGAGATTTAGCAATGGAGCTTCCAGGCAGTTAAATGAAGGGCCTGCAGGTTTGGGTGGAGCAACTGATATTGATCTTGGGAGATCAAGTCCGAGTGTAATGGGAGTGAAACTGGAGTTGCCTCTGACAGGTCCAGTAGAGAGGAGAACCAGTGCTGGCGAGCCATGCTGGGGCTATTAATAACTCGGGCCTGGTTCCACTTGATCTTCAGTAGCACTCTGGGAAGGACTGTGATTGGGGGAAAAGCATAAAACAGCTAGGGTAGCAGAAAAGGAACTATGATACAGCCTGACAATTTTATTCTTTACTATTGTTTCAACTAATTGTAGCCTTGCAGCAAGCAAATTGATGACATTTTCTATTGGCCTTGTTTGGAAACAGGTCTATCTGTTGGAAAATGCAAACCTGAGACACCATTCGTGACCTTGATATATTGCTGTGATGCTCTGTACCTCAGGGGAACACCCAACACTCCAATGTTCATCCTTGTAAAATGATTGGGTGGTATCCAATGCAAAGTTTGTTATGTTGGGTGTCTTCAGAAGGCTCATGAAGCACTGAGCACTGTTGTTATAGTGATGTTATAGTAATTGTTACAGTAATGTTATAGGTTATAATTTCATATATATATAGTTATGAGGCTGAAAATGTATCCTCATGGCTTAAAATAAGCCCAGATAAAAACTCTCCAAGAGCAGAGAGGCAGTTCACACCTCATCAGGGCAGGTATGAGACAAACCCAGCCCAGCCTCAGAGGAACAAAGAACGCTGGCCTAGGCTGCAACAAAAGGATCTGTTCGAGTGAGTCGTCCCCCCCCCCCCCCGCCGCTTCCTTTAGTCAGTATGGGACTGTGATGAGGTAATGCTCACCTGACTCTGAAGGGGGGGAAGGGGGAAAGCCAAGAGGGAAGAAAGAACGTGATAAAAGGGAGAGACGTTTGCCATGCTCTCTCTCTCTTCCACCTTCATCTATAAACACCACATCAAGTGACTGAAACGCTGATCAAAGGGGAGAGCCTGGCTGAAGAGCAATCATCCAGCCTGTGGTGAGAAGCATCTAAGTTTGTAAGGCATTGAAAGTGTTAAGATCAGTTTAGAATGCATTTTGCTTTTATTTCATTTCACCAAATTATCCTTTGACTTATAGTCACTTAAAATCTATCTTTATAGTTAATAAATTTGTTTGTTTATTCTACCTGAAGCAGTGTGTTTGGTTTGAAGTGTGTCAGAGGCTTCCCTTGGGATAACAAGCCTGATACATATCAATTTCTTTGTTAAATTGACAAACTCATATAAGCTTGCAGTGTCCAGAGGACATAACTGGACACTGCAAGATGGAGGTCCTAGAGTTGTGTCTGGGACCGGAGGTATTGGCTAGTGTCATTCAGTTGCACAGTCCAAGGAGCAGCTTACATGCCAGAGGCTGTGCGTGAACAGCCCAGGAGTGGGGGGTTCTCACAGCAGAGCATGGTAAGGCTGGCTCCCAGAGTCAAGGATTGGAGTCACCTAGCAGATCACCGATCCGGATAACACCAGAGGGGAACCTCACAATTGCCACATGAAAGTAGGCATCTCTTAAATTGCAGGCAGTCCCCAGGATCTAGGGAGGCAATAATAGAAGCCAGGGTGATTGTGTGGAACTTTATCTTTTTGTTGAGCTGACACAGGTCCAAAATAGGTCTGAGACTGCCCTTTGGCTTGGGGATTAGGAAATAATAGGAGTAGAACCCCTTTCCTCTGAGACTCTGCGGAACCTCCTCTACAGCTGAAGGAGAGACTAAACCTCCTGAATTAAGAGTTTGCCATGAGAGTAGTCCCTGAAGACTGAAGGGGAGGGAGAGTGTGGTAGAACTGAACTGGAGGGTATATCTCACTTCCACGTGGCTTAACACCCAATGGTCCTTAGTAATGCAGGACCAAGCACTGAGAAAGTGGGAAAGGCAGCTTGCAGACAAACAAAAAATGGGGTCTAACATCCTGGGAACTGGTATGGCCTCCACTGCAGAAGCCATGGACCTGGCTGCTGAGTACACTGAATCCAGTGCAGCTTGCAATGAAGCTCTTGCCACAGATTTCCCCTCATCCACTTACAAGAACTCCTGCCTAGTATCATCTGGCAGCATGTCTCTAAACTTGAGCATGGTGCCACAGACATTAAAATTATATTGGCCGAAGAGCACCTGCTGGTTGGCAATCCTAAATTGCAGCCTTCTCCTCCCCGAGTAGAATAAACTTTCCTGACAAACAGATCTAAATTTTTGCATCTTTTGATTCAGGGATTGCATCTTATAGAAGATAGCATCGTAGGACTGGAAGGGACCTGGAGAGGTCGTCTAGTCCAGTCCCCTGCACTCAAGGCAGGACTAAGTATTATCTAGACCTTCTCTGACTGGTGATTGTCTAACATTCTGTGATAAATGAAGGGGGGTGGGGCTTAAGCTCTGTTTTATGGACACCTAGCCAGCCAGTTAGCTATAAAGTCTTTCTTGGTGGCTGTTCTCCGCTTGCTTTACCTGTAAAGGGTTAACAAAGTCCCCCAGGTAAAGGAAAGGGACTGGGCACCTGACCAAAAGAGCCAATGAGAAGGCTAGAACTTTTTTAAATGGGGAAAAAATTTCCCCTTTGTGTCCGTTGTTGTTCTCTGGGAAAGAGAGGAACAGGGAGCAGTTATGCTATGAGAAGCTTTAAGCCAGGTATGATCATAGATCATCAGATCATATCTAGAAATACTTATTTGGAACCCCCAAATGTGTAAGTAAATCAGGAATGTTTAGAAGATGCAATTAGGTTTATTTCTGTTTATTTCTTATGGCTAGTGGACTCCTCTGTGCTATCCCCAGATGCTTTTGTTCTGCTTGTAACCTTCAAGCTGAACCTCAAGAGAGCTATCTTGATGTTTAATTTTTGTAATTGTTTCTTTTAAGATCTAGCAAAAAGCCTAAGTTCCAGATGTATTTTCTTTCTTTTTGTTTTTAATAAAATTTACCTTTTTTAAGAACAGGATTGGGCTTTTTGTGTCCTAAGAGGTTTGTGCACATGTTGTTTAATTAGCTGGGGACAACAGCTGATTTCCTTTGTTTTTCATTCTCAGCTCTTCCCCGAAGCGGGGGGTGAAAGGGCTTGAGGGTACCCCACAGGAAGGAATTCCCAAGTGCACCTTTCTGGGTTCTCAAAAAAGGGAGGGGTTTTTTTGCATTTGGGTGGTGGCAGCATCTACCCATCCAAAGTCAGAGAGAAACTGTAACCTTGGAAGTTTAATACACCCTATTGGGATGCAGGCGTCTGCCAGAGTGCCTTAACGGGATCCATATTTGCCTCACTGAGAGGCAAGGTCACTCTGGAAGGATCTGCTGAGGCCAAAATATCTCTCAGGAGGTGCAAGGATTCTTTCACTTCCTCCACCTGGATGCCCAGGCTTAAGGCCACCCTCTTTAACAATTCTTGGTGGGCCTTATAGTCATCTGGGGGAGGTGAAATGCCCCCTGATGAGACTGTGTCATCAGGAGAGGATGAAGAGGGGGCCAGCATAGGCTCAGGCTGCTCTTCTACCATCACTTGTCCAGTGGAGACCTCCTCATCCAGCTCTTGGCACCTGGTACTGGGCTCAGGAACAGGTTCAAGAACAGGAGGTACCTGGTGGGCAGATACTGCACGCCTCTCCAAGGTGACTGAAAAAGAATGCCTAAATTATAATCTAGAAAAAACATAGGGAAATCTCACAGATTCCAAAAAGGCAACTGGACAGGTGTAGGCCCCAAGTGACCTCCTGACCACCCACTTGATGGTACTCCTGCAGAAGGATCCCTTGCAGGGTAGTAGTGCTTCGACGGGGACTAGAGAAAGTGGCTCCAAGGTTGGGAAATGTACGACCCAACCTCTGATTAATAGGAGGACGGCTCTCCTTCCGGTAGCCATGGAGGTGCTGCTGCTGATGGTACCAGTGACTGAGGCCATATCGCAAGTCGCAGCATAGCAAACATTGCGGGCTTCCCCCCTCAGTGGTACCAAAGAACAAGCCATCTGAGGCAAATGGGGCTGACACAGTAACGAGCACTACAGCAATGTTGTTGGAGCCCCTGTGTCCGGTGGTACCAAGAGTGCCGACTCCTGTTCTGTTGGTGATACCAGCACTGAAAGTGACAAGAGATCATTGGTACTGAGCACGCTTTAGGCATTTGAGGCTGCCAGAAATTTCTTGTGCAGTTGCACAGATGCGGAAGGTGCTCCCTCAGGGTCTGGACTCAACAGTACCTGCCTCGATGCTGGAGTCATTGCTGCTGGTTTCTTGGGTGCTGGAGAAGAGGAGTGCTTGGACTTCAGCTGCACTTTCCTCTTAACCCCATGCCTAGGAGACTTCGATGCCAGAGATCTTCTTTTGGTGGGCTGCTTGGAGGTCTTATGACTCTTCCTCGGCAATCGGGAGGGTGAGCCGTTTTGGAACTCAGGCAAAGTAGGAGGCACACTCCTAACTGACACAACATACTGGCTCTGACAGAGGTCTCAAGCCTACCTCAATAAGTAAAAAATGTAGCCTGACTTCAGGGTCCTATTTTATGAAAGGGTTAAAGTCACTGCAGATCTGGCACCATATACAGGGTCAAATTAAATGTATACCCCCAAATTAAAAATCACAGTAAGAGAATCAAAAAAGTGCCACTATGGCTAAACAAAGTAAAAGAAGTGGTTAGAAGCAAAAAGGCATCCCTTAAAATTTGGAAGTTAAATCCTACTGAGGAAAATAGCAAGGAGCATAAACTCTGCAAGTCATGTATAATTAGTTTAACATGTTTAGTCTGTACAAAGTGCAAGCTGGTCTCCATATTGGAAGAGAAGATTGAAGGTCTGGAGCAACAGATAACGACCCTGCGTTGCATACGAGAATCTGAGGATTTTCTGGACAAACGTCAGGATATGCTTCTACAGGCGCAAAGCTCTAAAGATTTAGAGCAGGTTGCACTGCGGAGCCAAGAGGCCAGTGAAGAAGCTTGGCAACATGTGACCTCCAGAAGAAGAAGGGGGAATGTCCGAGTTCCAGCAACGCAGACACAGGTAACTAACCGCTTTCATGTTCTCTCCACAGGTACCATTGCGGAGAGTGGACCAGACGATACGTCTGGGGGGAGAAAGCAGAAGGAGACTCCGCTGGTTGGAAGGCATGAGATGCGATGTCCTGAGGTTGGGGGTTCCACGACCACCACTCCCAAGAGAAGGAGGCGGGTGGTGGTGGTCGGGGACTCTCTCCTCCGGGGGACCGAGTCATCTATCTGCCGCCCTGACCGGGAAAACCGAGAAGTCTGCTGCTTGCCAGGGGCTAAGATTCGCGATGTGACGGAGAGACTGCCGAGACTCATCAAGCCCTCGGATCGCTACCCCTTCCTGCTTCTCCACGTGGGCACCAATGATACTGCCAAGAATGACCTTGAGCGGATCACTGCGGACTACGTGGCTCTGGGAAGAAGGATAAAGGAGTTTGAGGCGCAAGTGGTGTTCTCGTCCATCCTCCCCGTGGAAGGAAAAGGCCAGGGCAGGGACCGTCGAATCGTGGAAGTCAACGAATGGCTACGTAGGTGGTGTCGGAGAGAAGGCTTTGGATTCTTTGACCATGGGATGGTGTTCCATGAAGGAGGAGTGCTGGGCAGAGACGGGCTCCATCTTACGAAGAGAGGGAAGAGCATCTTTGCGAGCAGGCTGGCTAACCTAGTAAGGAGGGCTTTAAACTAGGTTCACCGGGGGAAGGAGACCAAAGCCCTGAGGTAAGTGGGAAAGCGGGATACCGGGAAGAAGGACAGGCAGGAACGTCTGTGAGGGGAGGGCTCCTGCCTCATACTGAGAACGAGGGGCGATCAGCAGGTTCTCTTAAGTGCTTATATACGAATGCACAAAGCCTTGGAAACAAGCAGGGAGAACTGGAGGTCCTGGTGATGTCAGGGAATTATGACGTGATTGGAATAACAGAGACTTGGTGGGATAACTCACATGACTGGAGTACTGTCATGGATGGTTATAAACTGTTCAGGAAGGACAGGCAGGGCAGAAAAGGTGGGGGAGTAGCACTGTATGTAAGGGAGCAGTATGACTGCTCAGAGCTCCGGTACGAAACTGCAGAAAAACCTGAGTGTCTCTGGATTAAGTTCAGAAGTGTGAGCAACAAGAGTGATGTAGTGGTGGGAGTCTGCTATAGACCACCGGATCAGGGGGATGAGGTGGATGAGGCTTTCTTCCGGCAACTCGCAGAAGTTACTAGATCGCATGCCCTGGTTCTCATGGGTGACTTCAATTTTCCTGATATTTGCTGAGAGAGCAATACAGCGGTGCATAGACAATCCAGGAAGTTTTTGGAAAGCGTAGGGGACAATTTCCTGGTGCAAGTGCTAGACGAGCCAACTGGGGGGGAGCTTTTCTTGACCTCCTGCTCACAAACAGGGAAGAATTAGTGGGGGAAGCAAAAGTGGATGGGAATCTGGGAGGCAGTGACCATGAGATGGTCGAGTTCAGGATCCTGACACAGGGAAGAAAGGTAAGCAGCAGGATACGGACCCTGGACTTCAGGAAAGCAGACTTTGACTCCCTCAGGGAGCAGATGGGTAAGATCCCCTGGGGGACTAACATGAAGGGGAAAGGAGTCCCGGAGAGCTGGCTGTATTTCAAGGAATCCCTGTTGAGGTTACAGGGACAAACCATCCCGATGAGTCGAAAGAATAGTAAATATGGCAGGCGACCAGCTTGGCTTAATGGTGAAATCCTAGCGGATCTTAAACATAAAAAAGAAGCTTACAAGAAGTGGAAGGTTGGACATATGACCAGGGAAGAGTATAAAAATATTGCTCGGGCATGTAGGAATGAAATCAGGAGGGCCAAATCGCACCTGGAGCTGCAGCTAGCAAGAGATGTCAAGAGTAACAAGAAGGGTTTCTTCAGGTATGTTGGCAACAAGAAGAAAGCCAAGGAAAGTGTGGGCCCCTTACTGAATGAGGGAGGCAACCTAGTGACAGAGGATGTGGAAAAAGCTAATGTGCTCAATGCTTTTTTTGCCTCTGTCTTCACTAACAAGGACAGCTCCCAGACTGCTGCGCTGGGCATCGCAACATGGGGAGTAGATGGCCAGCCCTCTGTGGAGATAGAGGTGGTTAGGGACTATTTAGAAAAGCTGGACGTGCACAAGTCCATGGGGCCGGACGAGTTGCATCCGAGAGTGCTAAAGGAATTGGCGGATGTGATTGCAGAGCCATTGGCCATTATCTTTGAAAACTCGTGGCGAACGGGGGAAGTCCCAGATGACTGGAAAAAGGCTAATGTAGTGCCAATCTTTAAAAAAGGGAAGAAGGAGGATCCTGGGAACTACAGGCCGGTCAGCCTCACCTCAGTCCCCGGAAAAATCATGGAGCAGGTCCTCAAGGAATCAATCCTGAAGCACTTACACGAGAGGAAAGTGATCAGGAACAGTCAGCATGGATTCACCAAGGGAAGGTCATGCCTGACTAATCTAATCGCCTTCTATGATGAGATTACTGATTCTGTGGATGAAGGGAAAGCAGTGGATGTATTGTTTCTTGACTTTAGCAAAGCTTTTGACACTGTCTCCCACAGTATTCTTGTCAGCAAGTTAAAGAAGTATGGGCTGGATGAATGCACTATAAGGTGGGTAGAAAGTTGGCTAGATTGTCAGGCTCAACGGGTAGTGATCAATAGCTCCATGTCTAGTTGGCAGCCGGTGTCAAGTGGAGTGCCCCAGGGGTCGGTCCTGGGGCCGGTTTTGTTCAATATCTTCATAAACGATCTGGAGGATGGTGTGGATTGCACTCTTAGCAAATTTGCGGATGATACTAAACTGGGAGGAGTGGTAGATACGTTGGAGGGCAGAGATAGGATACAGAGGGACCTGGACAAATTGGAGGATTGGGCCAAAAGAAACCTGATGAGGTTCAATAAGGATAAATGCAGGGTCCTGCACTTAGGACGGAAGAACCCAATGCACAGCTACAGACTAGGGACCGAATGGCTAGGCAGCAGTTCTGCGGAAAAGGACCTAGGGGTTACAGTGGACGAGAAGCTGGATATGAGTCAGCAGTGTGCCCTTGTTGCCAAGAAGGCCAATGGCATTTTGGGATGTATAAGTAGGGGCATAGCGAGCAGATCGAGGGACGTGATCGTTCCCCTCTATTCGACATTGGTGAGGCCTCATCTGGAGTACTATGTCCAGTTTTGGGCCCCACACTACAAGAAGGATGTGGATAAATTGGAGACAGTCCAGCGAAGGGCAACAAAAATGATTAGGGGTCTGGAACACATGACTTATGAGGAGACGCTGAGGGAACTGGGATTGTTTAGTCTGCGGAAGAGAAGAATGAGGGGGGATTTGATAGCTGCTTTCAACTACCTGAGAGGTGGTTCCAAAGAGGATGGTTCTAGACTATTCTCAGTGGTAGAAGATGACAGGACAAGGAGTAATGGTCTCAAGTTGCAGTTGGGGAGATTTCGGGTGGATATTAGGAAAAACTTTTTCACTAGGAGGGTGGTGAAACACTGGAATGCGTTACCTAGGGAGGTGGTAGAATCTCCTTCCTTAGAAGTTTTTAAGGTCAGGCTTGACAAAGCCCTGGCTGGGATGATTTAATTGGGGATTGGTCCTGCTTTGAGCAGGGGGTTGGACTAGATGACCTCCTGAGGTCCCTTCCAACCCTGATATTCTATGATTCTATGATTCTAATTAGGCAGGCCAAAAAAGAATTTGAAGAGCAATTAGCCAAAGACTTAAAAATTAACAACAAAATATATTTTAAGGACATCAGAAGTGGGAAGCCTGACAAACCATCAGTGGGGCCACTGAACAATCGAGGTGCTAAAGGAGCTCTCAAGGAAGATAAGGCCATTGCATAGAATCATAGAAGATTAGGGTTGGAAGAGACCTCAGGAGGTCATCTAGTCCAACCCCCTGCTCAAAGCAGGACCAACACCAACTAAATCATGCCAGCCAGGGCTTTGTCAAGCCAGGCCTTAAAAACCTATAAGGATGGAGGTTCCACCACCTCCCTAGGTAACCCATTCCAGTGCTTCATCACCCTCCTAGTAAAATAGTGTTTCCTAATATCCAGCCTAGACCTCCCCCACTGCAACTTGAGACCATTGTTCCTTGTTCTGTCATCTGCCACCACTGAGAACAGCTGAACTCCATCCTCTTTGGAACCCCCTTTCAGGTTGAAGGCTGCTATCAAACCCCTCTCACTTTTCTCTTCTGCAGACTAAACAAGCCCAGTTCCCTCAGCCTCTCCAATTTGTCCACATCCTTAATGTAGTGGGGGGCCCAAAACTGGATGCAATAGTCCAGATGTGGCCTCACCAGTGCAGAATAGAGGGAAATAATCACTTCCCTCGATCTGCTGAAAATGCTCCTACTAATGAAGCCCAGTATGCCGTTAGCCTTCTTGGCAACAAGGGCACACTGCTGACTCATATCCAGCTTCTCATCCACTGTAATCCCCAGGTCCTTTTCTGCAGAAAAATTGCAGTGAAGCTAAAAGAATTCCTTGCATCTGTCTTCACTGCAGAGGATGTGAGGGAGGTTCCCACACCTAAGACATTCCTTTTAGGAATTGCTAACAGAATGCTGGGAATCATTAGGAAAGGGATAGATAATAAAACATAAAATATCATATTGCCTCTGTATAAATTCATGGTACACCCACATCTTGAATACTGCATGCAGATCTGGTCGCCCCATCTCAAAAAAGATATATTGGAATTGGAAAAGAAACAAAAATTAAAAGGGGTATGGAACAGCTTCCATATGAGGAGAGATGAATAAGACTGGACTTTTCAGCTTGGAAAAGAGATGACTAAGGGTGGATATGATAGAGGTCTATAAAATCATGACTGGGTGGAGAAAATAAATAAGGAAGTGTTATTTACTCCTTCTCACAACACAAGAACTAGGGGGTCACCCAACGAAATTAACAGGCAGCAGATTTAAAACAAACAACAGGAAGTATTTCTTCACACAACGCACAGTCAACCTGTGGAACTCTTTAGTAGAAGATGTTGTGAAGGCCAAGACCATAACACGGTTAAAAAAAGAACTAGATAAGTTCATGAAGGATAGGTCCATCAATGGCTATTAGCTAGGATGGGCAGGGATGGTGTCCCTAGCCTCTGTCTGTCAGAAGCTGGGAATGGGTGACAGGGGATGGATCACTTGATGATTGCCTGTTCTGTTCATTCCCCCTGAAGCACCTGCATTGGCCACTGTCGGAAGACAGGATACTGGGCTAGATGGACCTTTGGTCTGACTCAGCATGGCCGTTCTTATCTAGGTAACAAATCTGAGGAACTGTCCCAGATTGAGGTGTCAATAGAGGAGGTTTTGGAACAAATCGATAAATTAAACAGTAATAAGTCACCAGGACCAGGCAGTATTCACCCACTCAAGGAACTCAAATATGAAATTACAGAACTACTAACTGTGGTATGTAACCAATCATTTTAATCAGCTTCTGTACCAGATGACTGGAGGCAGGGGCACTGGCATAGAGGGGGCCAAGGGGCCATGGCCCGCCCACTTTTTCAAAGTAGACAGACCTGGCCCATCTACCTTTTGACGTGGGCCTGGCCCTTTGCCCCTTCTCTTCCCCCTGAGACCCCACCCCCTGGTCAGGCTAGAAGCTGGAACCCATCTGGGTAAGAGCAGCCTGCAGAGCCCAGGCAGCAGGGGGGAGCCCCTGACCCTCCATCTGCCTGGGGTGGGGATTCAGGGGGCAGGGACATGGGCTAAGGGCTTCTCTCAGGCCCTCACCCCACCCCAGGCAGGTTGAGGGGACTGGGTTCCATGGCCTGGCTTCAGCTTCCAGCTTGGCCAGGGGTGGGGCCTTAGGAGGAAGAGGAGCGGCAGGGGTGAGGCCATGGAGGGGGTGGGGACTCGGGGTCCCCACACTTTTAGGCAGAATCAGTCAGCCCTGAGAGATAGCTAATGTGATGCCAATTTTTAAAAAGGTCCCAGAGGCAATCCTGGCAATAAAAGGCTGGTAACCCTAACTTCAGGAGCAGGCAAATTGGTTGAAACTATAGTAAAGAACAGAATTATCTGACACAGATAAAAACGATTTGTTGGGGAAGAGTAAACACAGCTTTTGTATAGGGAAATCATGCCTCACTGATCTATTAGAATTCCTTGCAGGGGGGTCAAACAAACATATGAACAAGTGTGATCTAATGAATCATAGAATCATAGAATATCAGGGTTGGAAGGGACCTCAGGAGGTCATGTAGTCCAACCCCCTGCTCAAAGCAGGACCAATCCCCAATCAAATCATCCCAGCCAGGGCTTTGTCAAGCCTGACCTTAAAAACTTCCAAGGAAGGAGATTCTACCACTGTATCTAATGGATACAGTGTAGCTGGACTTTCAGAAGGCCTTTGACAAGGTCCCTTTCCAAAGGCTCATAAGCAAAATAAGCTGTCATGGGATAAGAGGGAAGGTCCTCTCATGGATCAGTAACTGGTTAAAAGACAGGAAACAAAGGGTAGGAACAACTGGTCAGTTTTCAGAATGAAGCAAGGTAAATAGTGGTGTCTGTACTGAGACATTGCTTTTCAACATGTTCATAAAAGCAGTAAACAGTGAGGTGGCAAAATTTGCAGACAATACAAAATTACTCAAGATAGTTAAGCAAAGCTGTCCAAAGCTTTTATACTGCTTGGACTCTCAGGGGCAAGGACTGATTAGCATAAGCAAATGATCCCCATGCTTGGACTAAATTAGCTCTAAAGGACATATAGAACTTGCTTATTATAGTAGCTTCTATTACTCTTTGAAACTTAAGACTGGAACTCATTTGTGTGTATATATGTTTACCAGCTTTAACCTTGTAAATAACTCTCTTATTTCCTTTGGCAACTACTTAATAAATCTTTAGACAGTTTATTATAGGATTAGCTACAAACTTTATCTTGGTTTGAGATCTAAAGATGCAATTAACTTGGGGTATGTGACTGAGAGTAACCTGAATATTGCTCTGATCCTTGATGTAACGGACCATCTATCACAAAGGAAAGCTTACCTGGGTGGCAAGATAGACCAAAGTACCAGATTGGACTGTCTGTGACTCCATGTTAAGACTGTTAAAGTGCTTGAGGAGTTTACACTTGATAACTGGTTGGTGAAATCTAAGGGCATGTCTACACTACAAGTTTATATGGACCTATGTTAGGTTGACTTATAGCCGCTGCAGTAATTACACTTGTAAAGTTCACATCCACATCCTTCTGTTGGTGATGTGCATCTTCACCAGGAGCACTTCTACTGACTTAAGAGGGGCAGTGTTGGGGGGGCTAAGAGCCTGGGCTCTCAGCTCCTTGCAGCTCCCCACCCCCCACCAGGAGCACAACTCCCGTCAGGAGAGAGACAGCGTCCAGTGTTCCCTCTTTTGGCAGGCCCAGTAATTCCATATCAACAACACGTAGCCACATACCACCCCAAGCAGGACTGCTAACACCCATAAAGCACAACACATAGCCACATGCTGCCCTGGGCAGGGTCACTAATACCCATGCACTATGACACACAGCCACGCACCACCTTACCAGGGCCACTAACACTCACCTGACCGGATGCACAGACATGCACCACTCACACAGGCCTGTTAATTGATGTTGACTGCCACACACCATCCCACGCAGGTCCACTAAGAACCATTCACCGTGGTATGCATCCTCATGCCATTCTAAGGTGATGAGAGTTATTCTGAAGTTGCACCTTACCTGGGAGTGGATATAAGGAAATGAATGTGTTGAAGTTGGGTTTATCTCACTTGGGGAGCCCTTTGAGCTGGTGGGAATAGAACAATTCTATCAATTGAGTTCCTGTGAGTTAAAAGTATGGTTGTGACAATCTTGGAATCTATCTGTGTGAACTCATGGATTCCAGTTTGATTTTATAAACTCTCTGTATGTTATATGCTTATGTTTGATTTTTACTGTATTCTTGCATCATTCCTCTTGTGTGAAGGGGAGGGGAACTGACCCGTGGGGATCTGCCCCTGAATGGGACAGTTGGTAAGGACCATCAACAGTTGAATAATCTTGCTGTAGCAGAACGCCCAGAGGAACCCATTTTTCCAAGCAACGGGTCAGGGCCATTTGGTCATTCATTAGGTCATCTGGCAAAGGGGACTACAACTTCATTTAAAAAAAAAAAAGCCTCCATCCAGCAAGAGAAAGGGGAGAAGACCAGGACCAGAAGCTGACATGGCTCAGCAAGAGGAGAAAAAGAAGAGGAAGAATCCTGAACCACCTGGAAACACACAGACCAAATCCCAAAGGCCTTTTGAAGTGAGGAAACTAAGACAGGGATTTGGGTACAGGATATCTGTATATCTCTTGTGCTATCTAAGAGTTAAGTGTGTATGTATTTAGAAATGCCTTAGCTGTGTTTGTGTGTTATTTGCTTACACTTTCATGTAGTCCCCAAAGGGGAAAGCAATACACTGGAAGACTGGCAGCTTCAGTTGTCCTCTGAGAGCATGCACGAGCTCTTGGGGATCTAAGGAAAGCCAGCACTGGTTTCAGGGCCCAGGCAATTGGTGTATGGGGTTGGCACCTGGAATGTGTTCCTGGAGGTCCATAGCCAGATTGACAGTGCTATACTCTGCCCAACCTAAGAAACAGAGCTGGGAAAATAGTGGCTTTTTTAATTCACAGGCAATTCTACCCCCCCCTTCCCCCCCGCCCCGCCCCCAAAAAAGTTTTGTTTTGGATCGAACTTAAAACCAAAATGTTCTGAATTTTCAGTAAATCAAAACATTTTGAGTGAGATTGAAATTAAACATTTCAATTGCCTCAGTTTTGTAAGGATGCAGGGAATAAAACCTAGGTACGCAGAGCCTGGGGTGGCTGATATTCCCACGATACCAGCAGAAGGCCCTGCAGAGGCACAGCCAGGAAGCGGTGTGGAGAATAGGCGTTGCAGGAACTACCACCCACAAGACCCAGAGTGACAGTACCCTGCAGTCCTCTGATTGGCCAAGTGCCCCTACTTAATCCCAGGTGTTGGCCCAGGAAGTTGTCTGAACAACCACATAGACCTTGTGTGACGTTATTGACAGAATCTGTAACTGTATAGATCGCTGTTGCAACCAAAGTCCTGTAGTGGCACCAAATCTTGTAAAAAGGGGGTCAAATAAGGTGTCTAAGACAAGGTTATGGTTTTCTTGTTATGATTATGCTATCTGTATATGTGTATCATTTTTGTAGTTGAAGTTATGCATATTGTCTCTATACTGTCTATATTTCAAACTTATGCAATCCTTCTGAGTGACACCCCAGACAAATTGGTGTCAGCTCTGCCTAGCCTGACACCAAGGCCCATCAGCTATACAACTGACCCACTGAGAGAAGGCAGACACGCCTTGTGACTGAGCAAGGTATGCAGGGACATGCCTATGGACAGAACTCTGAGGTTTTTCCAGGCCATGTGATGGACAGCTTGTCCTTGGGACAAAGAAAGAAAGATCACATGGCAAGAGACTATAAAAAGCTGCTGCAGCTTCTCCATCTTGTCTTCAACCCTGCTTCTTACCTCTGGAGGGACTTTGCTACAAACAGAAGCTCTACACAAAGGACTGATCATAGAATATCTCAGGGTTGGAAGGGGCCTCAGGAGGTCATCTTTTTGTTCCTAATAAGCTTCTTTTTATTATCCTTAATTCTGCTAGCCATAGATTTCTCTTTGTGTCCATTTGCTTCCCTTATCAATTTTCTGCAATTCCTAACTTCTGATTTATATTCGTTACTATCAACATCCCCTTTCTTCCATTTGTTTGAAATATTTCCTTTTTTTATTGCTGCCTTTTCTTCTCCACTAATCCCCGGGTAGTTTTTTAACCAATTTGGCATTCTTCCTAAATTGTGGGATTGTGGCTTTTGGGGCATCTAGTAAAGTGTTCTTAAACAATTCCCAGCCTTTCCTTACCAGAGCAAGTCTTCAATATAATGGGAACAGATGTCTTCAGAGTGAGCAAGGGAGCTGGCAGCCTTACAGGTAAGTAATGCAGGGGTCCCCAGCTCAGTATTTCACACTCTACCAGATGACAGCATTGCAGAGTGCTGGATAGGAAGTGGGGGATATCCTGGTCAGGTACTAAAGGTACCAACCAATTGTGTTACCAGGGAAGATGGCATATGTCAATGCCAAAATACTGTTGAGCTCTCCCTCAACAGCCTACTAAATCTTTTTGGAAAGGCTCATGCAGCCTTTGCAACTCAGAACTTCACTGCAGCTTGCACGGTAGGAGGTGTCCAATAAGGAAGGATCCAAAAGTGTCTGTGATAACCAAATAAGGGATGACTTACAGAAGAAAAGACACAACTACCATGCAGTTTGCCTTCCAGCAGAAGAGATATCAAAAGATGATCATCCACCCATCAGATCTCTTAGGCTTTGAACAGTCTCCTGGGGAAAATGGTGAAGACCCATCATTTTGAACATTTATTACTAGACTAGATAAAACTCTAGAAAATGTACAATAGGGTGCAGTCCTGCACCTGCCACAGATGATAAGCTGTGTGGGATCTAATAATAGTGTTTCTCCAGCATTAACTTCTCATTCTATGGGCAAGAATGGCCTATGCTTCCAAGATCTCAGAAACAAAACTAGATTTCCCTGTATGGCCCTTGTTGAGTTGGCATTTTTAGAGGACTAGCTGGAGAAACTGAATGAGTTGATTCAAAGTCATGATGATATCTGCTCCATAGGACTCCTTAATTTGGGTCACACTACTACTCTGAGCTATGAAATTCCTAATGGATCAGATCCTAATATGCTAGCCTCACCAGAGGAATCTCTAGCTAATTATCATGAAGTAAGGTAGCAGTGTAACTAGGTACCTTTCAAGCTACAGATCCCTTCGCCTGGTTCCACAGTCACCCAGTGTATCGCCTAGGTGGATCAGAATTTTTGACCCTATTCTCATATTCTCTGTTGATATAATTATCTTTGTTAGACAATCTGAAGAACATAGAGACAGGCTAGAGTTAATGTCAGAAGAATCAGTGGAGCCCTGGCCTCTCACTCTTTCTGCACTGCATCAAGTTTGTGTGTGTACCAGCAGCTGCAGGAAACAGGGGAGCCTGACTAACATGTGAGGGGAGCTTGACCCAGGCCAGGTGATGATGGCCACAAAATAGAGTTCTGTATCTCTTCAGCCCTGTTGTGTATCTGAACATGGTGTGTGCATGCATGTGTGTGTTGGCAAGCACGTATGTGTGGTGTGCATGTGTGTGTGTGCGCGCACCTGGCTGCTGTCCATGGCAGTGAGCATGTTAGTGAAGGCACCTTACTATAGGAGGGAGGGGAAAAGTTTATGAGCAGAGACTGATATTTTCAGCTTTCAGGGGAGTCATGTTCAGGTACTTCAGTCAGAGGATGTGCCTCCTTTGTGCAGGGCACTACCCGGGACGAGTGTCCCCTGCCCTGTCTATGGTCTAGCTCAGTGGTTTTCAAACTTTTTTCTGGCAACCTAGTTGAAGAAAATTGTTGATGCCCGTGCCCCAATGGAGCTGGAGATGAGGGGTTTGGGATGTGGGAGGGGTTCAGGGCTAGATCAGAGGGTTGAGGTATGGGGGTGAGGGCTGAGGGATGGAGTCGGGAATGAGGGGTTCAGGGTGTGGAAGGGGGCTCTGGCCTGGGGCAGGGGGTTGGGGTGTGGGAGGGGGTCAGGGCTCTGGGCTTGGGGTGGAGACTCTGGGCTGGGGATGAGGGGTTTGGGGTGCAGGAGGGGGCTCCAGGTTTGGGGGGGCTCAGGGCTGGGGCAGGGGATTGGGGTGCAGGAGGGGGTCAGGGCTCTGGGGTGGGGCAGGGGATGAGGGGTTTTGGGTGCAGTAAGTGGCTTTGGGTTGGGGGGGGCTCAGGATTGGGGCATGGGGTTGGGGCATGGGGTTGGGGAGTGGGCTTACTTCAGGCAGCTCCCAGTCAGCGTTGCAGTGGGGGCTTCCTGCCTCTTCTGGCACCACGGACCACACTGCGGCCCAGAAGTGGCCAGCAGCAGGTCCAACTCCTAGGCGGAGGTGTGCAAGCGGCTCTCACGTGCAGGCACCACTCCCCCCACCCCCCAGCTCCCATTGGCTGGGAACCAATGGGAGCTGGTGCTTGGGGCAGGGGCAGCATGCGGAGCTGATGCTTGGGGCAGGGGCACGTGCAGAGCCTTGTGGCCCCCCAACCTAGGAGCTGGCTGCAACCCAGTGCCTTATATTCCGTGACCCAGTATTGGGTCACAACCCGCAGTCTGAAAACCACTGGTCTAGTTCACTCCTTGCACTCTGCTCCCCTGCTGAGAATTGAATATCTCAGAGATCAACAACATAGTGGGGTCTAAATTATCTCCCTCTGCTGGCTAGTCAAGGGGTCTCTCCAATAGCATGCTGACAGCTTTGCTGGAGCTGAAACTGACCTGAACAGGATTAATCATCAAGAAGGGGAAAAGAGTCCAGAATAGTCAGAATCCCAGAGGCTAAAGGCAGCTGCAGGTCTCACTAGCCAGAGGAAGGACTGTGTGGCTAAAGCACAGGGCCAAGATTCTGTTGCTGACACTGCAGCCTGACCATGTCACCTCCTCTTTCTGAGCCTCAGTTTCCCCACCAAAATCTTCCCCGGCAGATGCCATATGCTGTCAGTGGGAACTCTACTCTGCTGCTTGTTTCAGTCTTCTGTGAGTCCCCATCTGTCCCTTGTTCTCTCTCTCCTTCCTTCATCTCCTCCTCTGTCCAGCTCCAGTCTCTCCTCCTTTCCTATTCCCTCCTCTGTTTTCACACGGCCTTCATCCTATCCAGAACACTGTCATTATTGATGACACTCAGTCATTGCTCACCCAACTGACACGGTGTCGTATCAGAATCCTCCTCACAGGTCCCTCAACAGTCCCTTCCACTCACCCAGCTCTTACCTGAGGGTTATTACACAGCATACGCAAGAGACCCCAAGAACCCCATCAGCCAGGCCCCAGACCTCCCCTTTCTCCCTTTTTTCCAGGCTGAATGTTTTTCCTCTTTGGGAGGAAGTGGTCTGTATGAAATTCCCACAGACAGAGGGGGAGCTTTACGCCATTTTAGCACATCCTGGATTCAGGGGCCACTTCAGTCCTAGAGATTGCTCTAACTTGGTCTGGCTGCTCCTGCTGGGTTCATTGAGCAGCCCAGAATAGCTGGAGCATAGTGCACTCCAGCCATATCCTCTCAGGCCCCTGTCCCAGAAACTGATAAGGAGGGATTTGAGGCACATCCCACCAGGCCTTTGCCACCATGCAATCCCCATCGCACCAAGGGTACTCCCAGTGGAGAGATCCAGTGGCTTTCCAACCCCCTAGGCTGCCTGAGCCCCCCCCCCTCCCCCCGCAGGCTTTGGCCACAGCAAGTGCCCAGCAATGTGCTCATGCAGACGCCCTTTATCTACCCTGTCCCAAGTAAGAGAACCCCTGTTTATTTCCATCTCTCCCAGCACTAGGAAAATTCACAACGACAATTTTGCTGCCCTGCTCTTCCCCAAAGGTTTCTCTGCAGCCCACTTAATGAGAGGCCTCATTTCAGAGGAAAACTCCTGCATGTCAGAATGCAGACGGCAGAGTAAGGGAGGTATTGGGCACATGGCCAGAGCCTGGACAGGAGGAGGCAACTTAGCCTGACAGAAGATAGCCTGGGGAAGTGGTTAGTTGGAGACAGACCAACCCCTGGCACTCGGAGGGCCAAAGACAGTGCCCACGCCATGCCTGAGATGGAGAAGAGGCAGATGATCTGCGGTGGGAGCGAAGAAACATTTTTGATGGGACCATAAAAAAAGAGTTAGGCTGTTATGGCGAACAAACTCAATGGAAAGCCCTGATGCCTTTGGGTTTGCCACAATCATGCTGAACCTGCCCCCTCTTCTTCCAATGTCTGTTGTTATCCCAAGGTTGGTCCTTTTGTATTCTCCCTCTCTGCCACTACGAAGGCTCCCATGGCTTCAATATCCACCTCTACACCAAGGAATCCCATAGGCCCTCTCCACTCCATCTTGTTTCTACCCCAACTGCTCCTCTGAGTCTGTTTAAACAAGAGTCTGGAATCCAGTTTTAACATATAACATATAACTGTACATGCTAGTCTAGACACTCCCCTGGCCTTTGTTCCAAGACACAAAGAGTTGTGATTTGCCCATGGGCTCAGTCACAAACTGTATCACAGAATCATAGAATATCAGGGTTGGAAGGGACCTCAGGAGGTCATCTAGTCTAACCCCCAAGATCTCCCCTTCAACTATCCTCCATGATGTTCTGCTGACAACTCAAATCAGAGCCTTCTGGTTCCCCTCCTTCCTGTGCCATATCAGCCCCAGGCATCCCTTTAACTCCTTTACTCCTACCTCTAATGTCCTGTTTTCTCCTTTCTTCCTCTCCAGTGACCACCTTTCTGAGCCCCTTCTCATCCTTGGTGGTCTCTTGCCTTCAGAACTGTGACTTTCTCTGGCCTCCCTGCCTCACGCTGTCCAAGGCTGTCCCAACATGGCTACTAACCCCCCCACCTATCCCTCCTCCATGGGATGCAGATTTGCAAGTCTTTAAAGTGCCTGCACCAAGACAATCTGCAGGAAGGAGGCTGACATGCATGCAGCAGGCTCTCTTACCGTTCTCAGGGTGCTCCATCTCCCCAATACTACCATCGGGCGTGGTGCGCTCATAATGATCCTCAGGAAGAGCTAGTGGCCCAATCCGGGGCCCTGATGATGACTTGCTGCTGGGCGTCTCTGACTCTTCTAGCCCGCTGTCATAGTAACTATGTTGAGAGGGGTCCTGCAAGTCCTGTGCCTGATTAGCTGCAGAGAATGTCACTCGGCGATGAGGTAACTGCAAAGAAGAAAAGAAAAGAGATAAGAGGTGATACCAGCCACCCACAGGGAGTGATCAGGACTGGTTATGAAACCTGACCTCCCCAGCAGAGCACTGAGGACAAAGAACCACAGCTTTCTCTTGACCCTAAGCCCTGCCAACTGAAAAAATCTCTCATTTCATGAGCCCCCCAATGGACAACATCTCCAACCTCAGAGTATCCCCACTCCCCTCCTGACAAAAAGTGTCACCTCCCCTCATCTCAGGTGTCTCCCCTTGACTGACACCATCACTCACCTCAGGGGTCTTTCCGGTTTTCACCAAAGAAATCTGCCCCCCAACAGACATCATCTCTCACCTCAGAGTCCACCCTCCAATTTACACCATCTCAGAAACACCCCACCACCCAACAGACATCATCTCCTATTTCAGAGCTCCATGGAATCACCCCCTCATCTCCCTTACTACCATATCACCTCAGAGAACCCCCAATTGACATAATCTCTTACCTCAGAACCCTCCCTGACTAGCAGTCCCCCAGCTAACATCATCT
Organism: Natator depressus; assembly: GCF_965152275.1. Classification (NCBI taxonomy): domain Eukaryota; kingdom Metazoa; phylum Chordata; order Testudines; family Cheloniidae; genus Natator; species Natator depressus. The sequence goes on along the minus strand of NC_134241.1, from coordinate 38,988,483 downwards.
CTCATCTCACAGTCCCCCACAGGAATTACATTACACCAACTCTTATCTCAGAGCCAACTCCTTCCACAACAGACACAATCTCCAACTCAGAGGAACCCCAGCAGAGTTCCACAGAACAGCGTGCCAGAACTACCTGATCTTTGACTACCCAGCTGACACAATCTCACACCTCAAAGTCCCATTCACACCTGACACCACCTCTAACCTCAGGGGTCTTCCCTCAACTAAAACCATCTCTCATCTCAGAGACCCTGATTGACATAGACTCATAGACTTTAAGGCCAGAAAGGACCATCATGATCATATAGTCTGACCTCCTTCACTTCAGAGGCCACAGAAACTCACTCACCCACTCCTGTGATAGGACCATAATCTCTGGATGAATGCTGGAAGTCCTCAAATCTTGATTTAAAGACTTCAAGTGACAGAGAATCCATCATTTACTCTACTTCAAACCAGCAAATTAAGAGTGCCCTATGATACAAAGGAAGGCAAAAAAACCCCAGGGTCTCTGCCAATCTGACCTAGGCAAACACTCCTTCCTGACCTCAAATATGGGGATCAGTTAGACTCTGAGCATGTGGATGCAACCCACCAGCCAGACACCTGGGAAAGAATTCTTTATAGTAACTCAGAGCCCTCCCCAGTGTCCCAATTCCAGCTGTTGGAAATATTTACTGATCTCTCACCTCAACCCCCACTGACACCAACACTCACCTCAGAGTCCCCCAAGTGATACCAACTCTTACTTCAGTGCAAACCTTACTATTGATACCATCTCTTACCTTAGAGCAACCCTTCCTGACTGCTACCAACTCTCTCCTCAGAGCAACCTTGCGATTGATACCAACCCTCACCTCAGTGCAATCCTCCCCTGATACCAACATTCAAATCAGAGGGCACCACGGATTGACACCACTTCTCACCTCAGCACAATCCCCTTGATTGATTCCAACTCTCACCTCAGTGCAACCCCCAGCTGACACCAACTCACACCTCAGAGTAACCCCCCAATTTATACCAATATTCACATCAGAGGGCACCGACTGATACCACCTCTCACCTCAGCACAATCACCTTGATTGATTCAAACTATCACATCAGTGCAATTCCTCTCCATCCCAATTGATACCAACTCTAACCTGAGCACTACCCCCTGATTGACAGCAACAGTCACATGAGAGAAATCCCCAGGATTTATACCAACTCTGACCTTGGCGCAACTCCCCGATTAATACCAACTCTCAACTCAGAGAAACCTCCCTCATTTATGCCACCCCCTCTCAGTGCAACCCCACATTTCACACTAATTCTCATCTTAAGAGAACTGCCGCCCCCCCACTTGATACTAACTCTGACCTCAGAGCAACCCTTCTGATTTACACCACCTCTCACCTTACAGCAGGCCCCTGATTGACTCGAACTTTTATTTCAGAGCAACCCTCCAATTGATATTAACTCTCATCCCAGCACAACCCCAAAATGATTCAAATTCTCGCCTCATTGCAACCCCCTTGACTGATACCAGTTCTCCCCCCTGATTGACAGGAACTCTGAACACTGAGCAACCCCTATAATTGATACCAACTATCACCTCAGAGAACACACACCCAGCTGACATCATCTATCACAGCAGAGTAACACACAACCCCAGTTGGTACCAACTCTCACCTCAGATTAACCCCAACTGACATCAGCTCTCAGCTCAGAGCAATCCCCGGATCATTAAAACTATCACCTCAGCACAACCCCCCACGGATACAAAAAATCTCACAGCAGAGCACCCCCCTGCCCCAATTGATACCACCTCTCACATCAATACAACCAACTTGATCGATGCCAACTTTCCCCTCAGCACAGCCCCCAATCAATATCAGCTCTTACCACAGAGCAACCTCCTGAATGATACCAATTCACAATTCAGAGCAACCCCCCACAATTTATACCAACTCTTACCTCAGAGCAACCCCCCGATTGTCACCAACTCTCACTTCAGCATAACCTCGTCCCCATTGATACCAACTCTGATCTCAGTGTAACCCCAGCCACCAATACCAATTCTTACTTCAGAGTGCTCCTCCCGATTGATAACACCTGTCACCTAAGCACAACACACTCAGTAGTGCTTAGGTGACAGGTGTTATAAGAAGTATAAAAATATTGCTCAGGCATGCAGGAAGGCCAAATCACACTTGGAGTTGGAGCTAGCAAGAGATCTTAAGAGTAACAAGAATGATTTCTTCAGGTATGTTAGCAACAAGAAGAAGGTCAGGGAAAGTGTGGGCCCCTTACTGAATGGGGGAGGCAACCAAGTGACAGAGGATGTGGAAGAAGCTAATGTACTCAATGTTTTTGCCTCTGTCTTCACGAACAAGGTCAGCTCCCAGATTTCTGCACTGGGCAGCACAGTATGGGGGGGAGGTGACCAGTCCTCTGTGGAGAAAGAAGTGGTTCGGGGCTATTTAGAAAAGCTGGATGAGCACAAGTCCATGGGGCTGGATGCGCTGCATCCGAGAGTGCTAAAGGAGTTGGTGGATGTGATTGCAGAGCCATTGGCCATTATCTTTGAAAACACATGGCGATCGGGGGAAGACCCGGACGACTAGAAAAAGGCTAATGTCGGGTCCATCTTTAAAAAAGGGAAGAAGGAGGATCCTGAGAACTACAGGCCAGTCAGCCTCACCTCAGTCCCTGGAAAAATCACGGAGCAGGTCCTCAAGGAATCAATCCTGAAGCACTTAGAGGAGAGGAAAGTGATCAGGAACAGTCAGCATGGATTCACCAAGGGCAAGTCATGCCTGACTGATCTAATTGCCTTCTATGATAAGATAACTGGCTCTGTGAATGAGGGGAAAGCAGTGGACGTGTTATTCCTTGACTTTAGTAAAGCTTTTGATATGGTCTCCCATAGTATTCTTGCCAGCAAGTTAAAGAAGTATAGGCTGGATGAATGGACCATAAGATGGATAGAAAGCTGGCTAGATCATTGGGCTCAACGGGTAGTGATCAATGGCTCCATGTCTAGTTGGCAGCCGGTATCAAGCGGAATGCCCCAGGGGTCGGTCCTGGGGCCGGTTTTGTTCAATATCTTCATTAATGATCTGGAGGATGGCCTGGTTTGCACCCTCAGCAAGTTTGCAGATGACACTAAACTGGGAGAAGTGGTAGCTACACTGGAGGGTAGGGATAGGATACAGAGGGACCTAGACAAATTAGAGGATTGGACGTGATCATTCCCCTCTATTTGGCATTGGTGAGGCCTCATCTGGAGTACTGTGTCCAGTTTTGGGCCCCACACTCCAAGAAGGATGTGGAAAAATTGGAAAGAGTCCAGTGGAGGGTAACAAAAATGATTAGGGAGCTGGAGCACATGACTTATGAGGAGAGCCTGAGGGAACTGGGATTATTTAGTCTGCAGAAGAGAAGAATGAGGGGCAATTTGATAGCTGCTTTCAACTAGACTCATAGAATATCAGGGTTGGAAGGGACCTCAGGAGGTCATCTAGTCTAACCCCCTGCTCAAAGCAGGACCAATCCCCCATAATTGTCCCAGATCCCTAAATGGCCCCCTCAAGGACTGAACTCACAACCCTGGGTTTAGCAGGCCAATGTTCAAACCACTGAGCTATCCCTCCCCCCCCCCCATAGACTTTAAGGTCAGAAGGGACCATTATGATCGTCTAGTCCAGGGGTTTCAAACTCAAATGACCACGAGGGCCACATGAGGACTAGTGCATTGACCCGAGGGCCACATCACTGACACCCCCCCCTCCACCCCTTCCATGAGGCCCCACACCTGCCCCGCTTCTTCCCACCCCTGTCCCGCCCCCATTCCAACCCCTTATAGAATCATAGAATATCAGGGTTGGAAGGGACCTCAGGAGGTCATCTAGTCCAACCCCCTGCTCAAAGCAGGACCGATCCCCGACTAAATCATCCCAGCCAGGGCTTTGTCAAGCCTGACCTGAAAAACCTCTAATGAAGGAAATTCCACCACCTCCCTAGGTAACGCATTCCAGTGTTTCACCACCTTCCTAGTGAAAAAGTTTTTCCTAATATCCAACCTAAATCTCCCCCACTGCAACTTGAGACCATTACTCCTTGTTCTGTCATCTGCTACCACTGAGAACAGTCTAGAGCCATCCTCTTTGGAACCCCCTTTCAGGTAGTTCTCATTCTTCTCTTCTGAAGACTAAACATCCCCAGTTCCCTCAGCCTCTCCTCATAAGTCATGTGTTCCAGTCCCCTAATCATTTTTGTTGCCCTCCGCTGGACTCTTTCCAATTTTTCCACAATGTTCTTGTAGTGTGGGGCCCAAAACTGGACACAGTACTCCAGATGAGGCCTCACCAATGTCGAATAGAGGGGAACGATCACGTCCCTCGGTCTGCTGGCAATGCCCCTACTTATACACCCCAAAATGCCACTGGCCTTCTTGGCAACAAGGGCACACTGTTTACTCATATCCAGCTTCTCGTCCACTGTAACCCCTAGGTCCTTTTCTGCAGAACTGCTGCCGAGCCATTCGGTCCCTAGTCTGTAGCGGTGCATTGGATTCTTCCGTCCTAAGTGCAGGACTCTGCACTTGTCCTTGTTGAACCTCATCAGATTTCTTTTGGCCCAATCCTCCAATTTGTCTAGGCCCCTGTTCTTTTTGCGGATACAGACTAACACGGCTGCTACTCTGAAATGTATCATTCTTGTATCTGAAGCTAGAAATATGAAGTATTAGTCTGAAGTCCTATTGTAACTATGCAAAGTGTGGACCATTAATGGTGGCTTGGAATCTTGATGGGTCCCATTAATTAGGACAATTGGATGTAAATGGCTCTGTTTATTTGTAAGCCTTCCTGTGTCCGTTGGTGCCAGCCAGTGAGTAATGAAGTCTCACAGGGCATGTGAACATGTCACATGATGCTGGAATCCATCTTAAACCTGGTGCTTTTCCATTTAGAAGGAAGGGTGGGAACCCAGAGAGATTAAAAGGATTCCCGCCTTGTGCCAAAGATATAAAAGGGGGTGGAACAGAACAAAGGGGGCTGTCAGTCATGAGAAATCCCCTAGTTACCACCTGAGCTGGAACTAACAAGAACTGTAGCAGGGGAAAGGATTGGGCCCAGACTAAGGAGTCTAGTCTGTGAAAGAAGCTTATTGGAACATCTCTGAGGGTGAGATTTACCTGTATTCAGTTTCTTAAATGTATTAGGCTTAGACTTGCATGTTTTGTTTTATTTTGCTTGGTAACTTACTTTGTTCTATCTGTTACTTAAAACCACTTATATCCTACTTTTTATACTTAATAAAATCACTTTTGTCTATTAATTAACCCAGAGTAAGTGATTAATACCTGGGGGAGCAAACAGCTGAGCATATCTATCAGTCTTATAGAGGGCAGACAATTTATGAGTTTACCCTGTATACGTTTTATACAGAGTAAAACAGATTTATTTGGGGTTTGGATCCCATTGGGAACTGGGTGTCTGGGTGCTGGAGATAAGTGACTTACTGAGCAGTTTTTGATTAAAGTCTGCAGCTTTGGGGGCGTGGACCAGACCTGGGTCTCTGTTGCAGCAGACTAGTGTGTCTGGCTCAACAAGGCAGGGTTCTGGTGTCCCAAGCTGGCAGTGGAAAACAGGCTCAGAGATAATTCCAACATGCCAGGTGACAGTCCCAAGGGGTTCTCTGTGACTGAACCTGTCACAGTCTTCATGACAGTTAACAGACATAGGAGAGTAGTGCAGGATCCATCCCTTCTCACAAAGGTGCTGGGGTGCAGAGCAAAGAAGAGCTGTTGAAAAATGCTGCGAAAGAAAGCCAGAAGCCCATGGAGTGCTGGGACAGAAAGCAATGCATCACGGGACATTGATGGGGCATCACATGCAGCACTGTCCCAACATGTGCCGTGATCTGCTCCATCGTCCCACAACATCTAGCGACAGAAGGATTGTGGGATAGGTACCCACAGTGCATTGCTCACACTGTTGATGATGGTCCCCCCATTGTGGATGCAATCTGCCGACAGAGGGAGAAAGTGTGAACATGAAATTGTGGTTTTTATTATGTTGATTTTTGGGTGTGTCATCACTTTTGTCGACACAAATTGGTAGTGTAGACATGGCCTAACTCTCACCTCAGAACCACTGCCTCTGATTGACACCAAGTCTCACCTCAGCACAATTCCCCCTCCTCCCCGAAACTAACTCCCACCACAAAGCCAACCCACCCCTCTTAAATGGGAATTAAAAGGAACAACAGTGAAATGCCTACAAGCTGTATGGAAACTTTTTTAAGAGGCCATAATAGAGGCTCATATTAAATGTATACCCCACATAATGATGGGTCTAAATTAGCTGTTACTACTCAAGAAAGAGATCTTGGAGTCATTGTGGATAGTTCCCTGAAAACATCCACTCAATGTGCAGTGGCTGTCAAAAAAAGAACAGAATGCTGGGAATAATTAAGAAAGGGATAGATAATAGGACAGAAAATATCATGTTGCCTCTATATAAATCCATGGTACTCCCACATCTTGAATACTGTGTACAGATGTGGTCGCCCCATCTCAAAAAAGATATATTGGAATTAGAAAAGGTTCAGAAAAGGGCAAGAGAAATTATTAGGGGTATGGAATGTCTTCCGTATGAGGAGAGATTAATAAGACTGGGACTTTTCAGCTTGGAAAAGAGACGGCTAAAGAGAGATATGATTGAGGTCTATAAAACCATGACTGGTGTAGAGAAAGTAGATAAGGAAGTGTTGTTTACTACTTCTCATAACACAAGAACTAGTTGTCACCAAATGAAATTAATAGGCAGCAGGTTTTAAACAAATAAAAGGAAGTATTTCTTCACACAACGCACAGTCAACCTGTGGAACTCTTTCCCAGAGGATGTTGTGAAGGCCAAGACCATAACAAGGTTCAAAAAAGAACTAGATAAATTCATGGAGGTTAGGTCCATCAATGGCTATTAGCCAGGATGGGCAGGAATGGTGTCCTTAGCTTCTGTTTGCCAGAAGCAGGGAATGAGCAACACTTGATGATTACTTGTTCTGTTCATTCCCTCTGGGGCACCTGGCACTGGCAACTGTCAGAAGACAGGATACTGGGCTAGATGGACCTTTGGTCTGACCCAGTAGGGCCATTCTTATGTTCTTATAAAAAACATAGTAAGAGGATCAAAAAATGCCACCGTCGCTTAACAACAGAGTAAAAGAGGCAATTAGAGGCAAAAGGGCATCCTTTAAAATTGGAAGTCAAATCCTACTGCGGAAAATAGAAAAGAGCATAAACTCTGGCAAGTCAAGTGTAAAATTAGGCAGGCCAAAAAAGAATTTGACAAGCAACTAGCAAAAGACTCAAAAAAACCAGCAAAAACATTTTTAGTGCATCAGAAGCTGGAAGTCTGCCAAACCATTAGTGGGGCAATTTGATGACCGAGGTGCTCAAGAAGCACTTACCAGGACCAGATGGTATCACCCAAGAGTTCTGAAGAAACTCAAATATGACACTGCAGAACTACTAACTGTGGTAGGTAAATTACACTTAAATCACAGCTTCTGTACCAGATGTCTAGAGGATAGCTAATGTGACACCAATTTTTTAGAAAAGTTCCAGAGGCAATCCTGGCAATTACAGGCTGGTAAGCCTAACTTCAGTAGCAGTCAAATTCTTTGAAACTATAGTAAAGAACAGAATTATCAGAGACATAGATAAACACAATTAGTCGGGGAAGAGCCAACACAGCTTTTGTAAAGGGAAATCATGACTCATCGATCTATTAGAATTCTTTGAGATGGCAACAAGCATGTGGACCAGTGGATATAGTGTACTTGGACTTTCAGAAAACCTTTGACAAAGTCCCTCCCCAGAGGCTCTTAAGCAAAGTAAGGGGTCATGGGATAAGAGGGAAGGTCCTGTTATGAACCTAAAAGACAGGAAACAAAAGGCAGGAATAAGTGGTCAGTTTTTAGAATGGAAAAAGGTAAATAGTGGTGACCCCAGGAATCTGTAGTGAGACCAGTGCTGTTCAACATCTTCATAAATGATCTGGAGAAAGTGGTAAACAGTGAAGTGGGAAACCTTGCAAATGATACAAAATTATTCAAGATAGTTAGGTGCAAAGCAGACTTCAAATTGTCACAAAGGGAATCTCACAAAACTGGGTGACAAAATGGCAGAAAAAATTCAATGTTGACAAATGCAAAGTAATGCACATTGGAAAACATACTATACATACAAAATGATGGGGGCATTAAACTAGCTGTTACCACTCAAGAATGAGACCTTGAAGTCATTGTGTATAGTTCTCTGAAAACATCTGCTGAGTGTTCGGTGGCAGACAAAAAATACCTAACAGAATGTTAAGAACTATTAGGAAAGGGACAGATAATAGGGCAGTAAAAATAATGCCGCAATATCAATCCATGGCATGCCCACACCTTGAATACTGAATGCAGTTCTGGTTGCCTCATCTCAAAAAAGATAGAATAGAAATGGGAAAGGTGCAGAGAAGGGCAACAAAAATTATTAAGGATTTGGAACGGCTGCCATATGAGGAGAGATTGAAAAGACTGGGACTGTTCAGCTTGGAAAAGAGACGACTAAGGGGGGATATGACAGAGGTCTATAAAATCATGAGTGGTGGGGAGAGAGTGAATAAGAAACCATTATTTTACCCCTTCGTGTAACAGAAGAACCAGAGGTCACGCAATGAAATTAATAGGTAGCAGGTTTAAAACAAAAAAAAGGAAGAATTTCTTCACACAAGGCACAGTCAACCTGTGGAACTGATTGCCGGGAGATGTTGTGAAGGCCAAAACTACAACTGGGTTCACAAACGAATTAGATAAGTTCATGGAGGATAAGCCTATCAATGGCTATTAGCGAAGATGGTCTGGGGTGCAATCCCATGCTCTGTGTCCCCAAGCATCTGACTGCCAGATGCTGGGAATGGTTGATGGGATGGATCACTTGATAATTGCCCTGTTCAGTTCATCGCCTTTGAAGCATCTGGCACTGGCCACTGTCAGAAGACAGAATATTGGACTAGATGGACCATTGATCTGACCCAGTATGGCAATTCTTATGTTCTTATACCACCTCTTATCTCAGAGCAACCTCTCAACTGATACCAACTCTCACCTCAGAGCAACCCCTGCCCATTGACACTAACTCCCACGTCGGAGGAACCTCCCATTAATACCTCCCTGACGGCCCCAACATGGACCTGACCCGGACTTGCCGTGACCGGGGGAGAGGAGCCCCTCCCTCGGCCCAGGCCCACCCGAGTTGCTGGGGAGAGGAGCCCTTCCCTCAGCCCAGCCCAGCCCCACCGGAGCTGCCACAGCCAGGGAGAGGCACCTCTCCCCCGGCCCCGAGCTGCTGCGGCAAGGGCTGGGGTGAGTCCTCTTTCCCCACCACAGTCCCGGGGCAGCCTGCACCCCAAACCCCTCCTCCCTGGCCCCACCCCACAGCCAGCACCCCACCACACCCCTCATCTGCCCCACCTCAGAGCCTTCACCCCTAGCCAGAGCCCTCACCCCCTGCACCCAACCCTCTACCCCAGTCCTGAGTCCTCTCCTGAACCCCTCATCCCTAGCCACATCCCAGAGCCCCCAGCCAGAGCCCTCACCCACACACACCCCAACCCTCTGCCCCAGACCTGAGCCCCCTCCCACACTTCGAACCTATCGGCCCCACCCCCATCACATGAATTTTGTTATGTGCACCAATATGAAGGTGATGTTTCACACATCACCTCCATATTGGTACACATAACAAAATTCATTCCGCACATGGACGTAAAAAATTAGAAGGAACACTGATAACTCTCACCTGAGAGCAACCTCACCTAATTGATACCAAGTCTCACCTTACAGCAGCCCCCCAATTTACACCAACTCTGACCTCACTGCCAGCCAACAATTGATCTCAACTCTCACCTCAGAACAACCCTCTGATTGACACCAGTTCTTACCTCAGAGCAACCCCCGACTGACACTAAGGCTATGACTACACTAGAGAGCTTACAGCGACACAGCTGCACCAATGCAACTGTAAGCTCTCTAGTGTAGCCGCTCTAAGACGACAGGAGAGAGCTCTCCCGTCAACTGAACTACTCCAGCCTTGCAAGAGGTAGTCGCTATGTCAGCAGGAGAATCTGCACACTGGCGCTTAAGTCAATATAAGTTATGTCACTCAGGGAGTGGCTCAGTCTCACCCCTGAGCTACCTGACTTATGTCAACTTATGCTGCAGTAAGAACGACGAGTACTTGTGGCACCTTAGAGACTAACAAATTTATTTCAGCATCAGCTTTCGTGGGCTAAAACCCACTTCATTGGATGCATGCAGTGGAAAATACAGTAGGAAGATATATATGTACACAGAGAGCATGAAAAAATGGGTGTTGCCATACTCACTATAACGAGAGTGAGCAGTTAAGGTGAGCTATTACCAGCAGGAGAGGGGGGAAAAAAAAACCTCTTGCACTGATAATCAGGATGGCCCATTTCCAACAGCTGACAAGAAGGTATGGGTAACAGTAGGGGGGGAAATAAGCATGGGGAAATAGTTTTACTTAGTGTAATAACCCCTCCACTCCCAGTCTTTATTCAAACCTAAGTTAATGGTGTCCAGTTTGCAAATTAATTCCAATTCAGCAGTCTCTCGTTGGAGTCTGTTTCTGAAGGTTTTTTGTTGTAGTATTGCCACTTTTAGGTCTGTAATCGAGTGACCAAAGAGATTGAAGTGTTCTCCGACTGGTTTTTTAATGTTATAATTCTTGACGTCTGATTTGTGTCCATTTATTCTTTTACGTAGAGACTGTCCAGTTTGATCAATGTACATGGCAGAGGGGCATTGCTGGCACATGATGGCATATATCACATTGGTAGATGTGCAGGTGAACGAGCCTCTGATAGTGTGGCTGATGTAACTAGGTCCTATGATGGTGTCCCCTGAACAGATATGCGGACAGAGTTGGCAACGGGCTTTGTTGCAAGGATAGGTTCCTGGGTTAGTGTTTTTGTTGTGTGGTGTGTGGTTGCTGGTGAGTATTTGTTTCAGGTTGGAGGGCTGTCTGTAAGCAAAGACTGGCCTGTCTCCCAAGATCTGTGAGAGTGAGGGATCGTCCTTCAGGATAGGTTGTAGATCCCTGATGATGCGCTGGAGAGGTTTTAGTTGGGGGCTGAAGGTGACGGCTAGTGGCATTCTGTTACTTTCTTTGTTGGGCCTGTCCTGTAGTAGGTGACTTCTGGGTACTCTTCTGGCTCTGTCAGTCTGTTTCTTCACTTCAGCAGGTGGGTATTGTAGTTGTAAGAATGCTTGATAGAGATCTTGTAGGTGTTTGTCTCTGTCTGAGGGGTTGGAGCAAATGTGGTTGTATCTTAGAGCTTGGCTGTAGACAGTGGATCGTGTGGTGTGGCCTTGATGAAAGCTGGAGGCATGTAAGTAAGTATAGCGGTCAGTAGGTTTCCGGTATAGAGTGGTGTTTATGTGACCATCGCTTATTAACACTGTAGTGTCCAGGAAGTGGATCTCTTGTGTGGACCAGTCCAGGCTGAGGTTGACGGTGGGATGGAAATTGTTGAAATCATGGTGGTATTTCTCAAGGGCTTCTTTGCCATGGGTCCAGATGATTATGCTGTAGTGTAGCCTAAGGGTTCTCAACCTTTTTCTTTCTGAGGCCCACCCAACATGCTATAAAATCTCCAAGGCCCACCTGTGCCACAATAACTGGTTTCTGCGTATAAAAGCTAGCGCTGATGTTAGGGAGTAGCAAGCAGGGCAATTGCCTGGGGCCCCATGCCACAGGGGCCCTGCAAAGCTACACTGCTCAGGCTTTGGCTTCAGCCCAAGCTGTTGGGGCTCAGGGCCCCGGCTTCAGCCCCATGCGGTGCGGCTTTGGCTTTCTGCCTTGGGCCCAAGTGAGTCTAATGCTGGCCCTGCTTGGCGGACCCCCTGAAACCTGCTCACGGCCCCCCAGCAGGCCCCAGACCCCTGGTTGAGAACTACTGGTGTAGACACACCCTAAATTTCAGCTCAGAGCAATCATCCTAATGATACCAACTCTCACCTCAGCACACCCCTCTGATCAATAGCAACTCTCACCTGAGAGCGCACCCTGATTTATACCAGCTTTCACCTCAGAACAACCCTTCGATTGTCACCAACTCTCACCTCAAAACAACCCCCCATTGATACCAACTCTCACCTCAGAACAATTCCCAAATGACACACTATCTCTCAACTCAGAGCCCTCCTTCTGGCACCAATGAATAACTGACATGATGTGCCCACTGTGCAATCCTTCACATCAGAGCCCTCCCTGGCAGAGCACAGTGAAGAAGAGTCCCTAGTATACCTGATCCCTGACTGACACAATCTCTCACCTCACAGCCTTAACACAAACTCACAACACCTCCTCACCTCAGGTGTCTCCCCAAGTTGGCTCCATATCTTAGCTCAGAACCCCCTTGACTGACATTACCACTCCGCTCAGAGCTGCCCCCTCCACAACTGATGCCATCTCTCAGCCAGAGCCCTCCCTAGTAGGGCGCCACCAACAAGGGTCACCATGCTTGCCCAATTGCTAATTCCCCAGCTGACACAATCTCACACCTCAGATTCCTTTCCACTGATACCAACTCTCCCCTCAGGGATCTCCCGCAAACTGACACCATCTCTTTTCACAGCCCTCAGGACTGACACCATTTCTCACCTCAGAAACACCTGGCCCTACCCCACTGAACGACACAATCTCACTTCACAGGGTACTTACCCCACACTGAGTGACATGATCTCTGACCTGACAGCCCCTACTCAAAGTCACCAGAGCCCTGGGCTGTGTAGCTGTCTCCCCTCATGGAGCTAATGGATCCTGTGAGTTGTGTGCTGAGGCTGGGTTTGGCTCAAGCGTGTGGCTGGGGTGAGGTTCTTCACACCTTCAGCTGGTGAAATCTCCAGAGTCTCCTTGGTTCTGAGAAGCAGAGAGGAAGGGATCATGCCAACTGCTGGTCAGGTACCTCTGGCCTAGGTGTGGGTATTGGTTTCTTCCCCAACTGGTGAAGAGAGGCAGCCTGGAACAACAGTTCAGGAAAGTGTGAACTGCCCCATTAATCCAAAGCAGGGTTAACTCTGAAACCTAACTGTGATACTTCAGATGTCAATTATTATAGCAGAAACATCGCTAATGTGCTTGTCTGACAACTGCCAATTAATTCTGATGCCTCCCCAGATGCCAAAAGTCCCAACTACCCCCTAGTCAGTTGCCAAAATCTCCAGCTTCTCCACCAGCTACTACAATGCAGTACCTTACAGTACTGAAACTCTAAAAGCCAAGCCAAATGTACAGAATATCAAAACAGCTGATACGGGGGCCACGGTGGTGAATGAGATAGTCAATTTCAGATTAATTAATTAAATCCTTTTTAAATTGATCCAGAGCTACTGCAAGATTTCTAGTCTGCTGTGCCAACCAGGCAGTCTTGCCACAGAACTACAGGTCCAGCTTACTTCACTATAAATAGAGTCCTTACTGTTTGTGAACATAAGAATGGCCATACTGGGTTAGACCAAAGGTCCATCATGCCAGGTGCCCAAGAGGGAATGAACAGAACAGGTATCATCAAGTGATCCATCCCCTGTCGCCCATTCCCTGCTTCTAGCAAACAGACGCTAGGGACAGCATCCCTGCCCATCCTGGCTAATAGCCATTAATGGACCTATCCTTCATGAACTTATCTACTTGTTTTTGGAACCCTGTTATAGTCTTGGCCTTCACAACATCTTCTGGCAAAGAGTTCCACAGGCTGACTGTGCATTATGTGGAGACTTCTTCACTTGTCACTGAAAAGCAGCTGCATCTGGGGGAGAACACAGGCATACAGAAGTGCAATACAGTATCTAAGGACTAGAAGTGAAGGGAAATCTCATATATGATGGAAACCACTTGCAGGGATTTATGGAGGCAGAATTTGAATTACCTAGTTTCAAATTGTCCAGGGTAAAGAACTTATGCTCTTAGAAAGCCAGACCTTAGATCATCAATGGCCATAAGTGATCAGCCTTTTGGTTTTACCCTCATTTGAATGCCAGTATTCCCTGCAGCACAGCATCCCTTAGTACAGGGGTAGTCAATAGGAGGACCGCGGGCCAAATCTGGACAACCAGACACTTTTGAACGAATCGCAAAATCTTTTTATTTACTTGTTATTATCATTATTGTTGTTGTGATGTGAAAAATGTTTCTCTGGAGTCTGGACCTTGACTATACCTTGCCCAAGAAATTTGGACCTTGACAAAAAATAATTGACTACCCCTGCCTTAGTACTTTGGGGTTAGCACTGACTCAGAGCAGACAGCACTCCCCTATCAAATTACCCACTCCCTGCAGCACAATGACCCCTAGCACAATACTGGGGCATCAGTCAGCACTGACTCAGAGAGAAAAGTACTCCCTACTGAGTCACTCACACCACTCCCTGTAGCACAATATCCCTTGCATCATGCTGGCATATTGGGACCATCATCTGAGATGTAGACAGTTCACAGCACAACGTGGTATCTGTAAAGAGCACATTTGTTATAGAAGGTGTATTTGCAAATGAAGGACAAAGGGCATATGTACTCCTAGTGACTTTGGACACTTCCAGTGACCTATCCCCAGATATTTTTTCTTCCTTGATTGTGACCTGGAGATCAGGCCTCTTCCCACAGCACTCACACAAGTCCCCATTGTCCCCTGAGCACCTCAAGGTCCCAGATCTTCAGAGATACAAGGCTACTGCGATAGTCCAGTGTGGATACAATACCAACCCAGAGCTGCAGTTCCTCAGTCAGCTGTCCTGATACTGTTAAATACTATTTAAGGGTCGGGGGCGGGGGGAGAATTGAGGCAGAACAAGGAGCAGCAGGATTAACAGGATCCACAGGGCTACAACTATTTCAATGCACGGGGGATCCAGAACTACCCCAGCAAGTTCAGTGATTCATAGGCCTGGTCTACACTTGCCGGGGGGGGGGGGGGGGGCAATCGATCTAAGATACTCAACTTCAGCCACGAGAATAGCGTACCTGAAGTCGACATATCTTAGATCGAATTAGAATCACTTACTTCGCGTCCTTGTGGCGCGGGATCGACGGCTGCCGCTCCCCCGTCGGCTCCGCTTCCGCCTCTCACCCTGGTGGAGTTCCGGAGTCGACAGCAGAGTGATCGGGGATCGATTTATCACGTCTACAGTAGACGTGATAAATCGATCCCCGATAAATCGATCACTACCTGCCGATCGGGTGGATAGTGTAGACGTGGCCTTAGAAATATAGGAACGGCCAGACTCGATCAGACCCAGCTCCACCCAGTCCAGTGTCCTACCGCCAACAGTGGGCAGCACCAACTGCTTCAGAGCCGTAGGCAGATGTGGGGCAACCTCCCCCTGCTCCCCCAAATTAGACCTCATCCCGATCTCTAATCATTAGAGACTGGCTTAAACCCTGAAGCCTGAGGTTTAATATCCCTTCCACAAAGTGTGTGTCAGAAATTATGGTAACTCAACTAATTGTGATAACTCTAGGAAAGATTCATAGCTTTTAAGGCCAGATGGTACCATTATGATAATCTAATCTGACCTCTTGCATAGCACCAGCCAGAGAACCTCACCCATTGATTCCTGCATCATCCCCATTACAGTAACTGTGGTATTTCAAGTTGTGTTGTTCACTGTTGGATTCTACTTCTGGTCCTCATGAGCCCCATGTGCACAAGATCAGAATCTCTGGCCACCAGTGACAGTTAAATCTGTGCTTGTGCTCTAGATGCTCTCATGTCCACTCCAAAGAGCATAAAGGGTGGAGTGGGCCCAACATAAATACTCCAGGTGGTATAGGAGGTTGTAGTAGGGGGGCAGGAGGGTGTGTTGTGCAATCCATATGGACAAAACATCTAAAAAAACCCACAATTACTGTAGGGCAGGTAACTATTCTTTCTTCTTTGTGTGATTGTCCAGATGGATTTTACTTCTGGAGACTAGCAAGCAGTGAGATAGGTGCTTAAGTCCTATTTAAATAATAATTATAAGACAGCTCTACCAAAGCAGGCATCAGATCTTGAGCCCTCAACTAAGGAACAGTTCTGGGTGAAAGCATAAACTGATCCCCATGTAGCTGCCCTGCAAATTTCTGAAAATGGTATGCTTTTTAGACAAGCTGCAGAAACTGCCTGAGCCCTGACGGAGCGGGCTGTAACCTGCACAGGTGGATCTAATCTTGTTAACTCAGAGAATGTTATAATACAATTAGAATCCCTTGTGGGCAGTCTCTGAGTGGATATTGCCTGATATATCACCCTAACAGCAAATGCTACAAACAGCCTGGGGGAGCTTCTAAAGGGTCTTGTTTTATCAAGGTAATATAAATGAGCTGTAACAAGTAAAAGGGTGTGCAATTTGGCTCCCTACTGGTTGGAATGAGGCTTGGGAAAGAACGTTGGCAAGTGAAATCATCTGAGTCAGATGAAGATCTGAAACAACCTTGGTAAAAACTTAGGTTGAGACCTAAGGGTCACTTTTTTTTGACGGAACACCATAAGGTGTAAGCTGGACCAGCCGCGAGGGCCTGAATGTTCCGTCCCCTACCCTTCAAGCTGATATTTTAGCTTCTAACAAGGCTGTTTTCATAGACAGATGGGATAGAGAGCTCAAAAGGAGATCCCTTAAATCTTCTAAGATTTTCTAATGATCCCAAGAAGGAGAAGGCTCCTGGACTGGGGAAAACACATGAATAAGGCCCCTGAGGAATCTAGCAACTATAGGATGGGAAAATATGGTGTGATCCTAACAGGAGGATGATGAGCTGATGTTGCTATTAAATGTCCCTGATAGAGCTGATGGATAGTCCTGAGTGCTTTAGGGCAGGGATAGGCAACCTTTGGCCCACGGCCCACGAGGGTAAGCCCACTGGCGGGCTAGGCCGGTTTGTTTACCTGCCGCATCCGCAGGTTCAGCTGATCGCAGCTCCCACTGGATGCATTTCGCTGCTCCAGGCCAACAGGGGCTGTGGGAAGCGGTAGCCAGCACATCCCTCAGCACGTGCTGCTTCCCGCAGCCCCCATTGGCCTGCAGCAGCGAAATGCGGCCAGTGGGAGCTGCGATCAGCCAAACCTGCGGACGCAGCAGGTAAACAAACCGGCCCGGCCTGGTGGGGGCTTACCCTGGAGGGCCGCATGCCAAAGGTTGCCAATCCCTGCTTTCGGGGTACCTAAGAGTCCTGGATAGTAGGAAGCGGGGCTTCTAAGTACAGCTCGTCAATCATTTTTAGATGAAATTTTTTTTGTCAGAAAATGCTGATTTGACAAAACTGAAACTGTTTACAGGAAAAGGTCAGTTTTGATGAATTTATCAGGTATTTTTCAGTCTGAAATGACCTTTTGTTTAGCTATTTTACGCTAATTATAGTTTATCAGTTACAAAACCAAAAAAAGCTCATAGTTAGTTTTCCAGACCTGAAGAAGAGCTCTCTATGGCTCAGAGCTTGTCTCTCTCAGCAACAGAAGTTGGTCCAGTTATAGATATTACCTCACCCACTTTGTCCCTCCAATATCCTGGGACCAACATAGCTACAACAACACTGCATACATTACTTAGACTGTTAGTCTGCAAAGCATAGGAAGAAATGTTGTGCATGTTAGATGAATAGCTCTGAGTTCTAGAACATTTACGTGGAGGTGAGTCTCTTTGGGAGTCCAGAGGCCTTGGGTCTGATGGTGGTCTACAGGTGTGCTCCCCATCCAAGTGTGAAGGTATCGTCATCTTGGTAGGTAGAGATGGAGAAAAGAGTACTCCTGTGCATACCTGGAGAGGGTTCTTCCACCAATTGAACAATGAGAGGACTTCTCAGGGGACCTGCACTCTCATATCCATGTGTCGTGTGCTGGGTAGATACACAGATTTCAACTGCCCCTGCATGGAGCATGAGTTAAGGTCTGGCATGCTGTGTGACATAAGTTCAGGAGACTATGTAACCCAGGGTATCTGAGGTATACCCTTACAGACATTTGTGGCTAAGTCTGCCCCTGGTTGATGAGGTCTACCACAGTCCTGAATCTCTCTCTTGTCAATGTGGAATCCAGCACTGCCCCATGAACTCTATTTTCTGGGTCAGCAACAGTGATGCCTTCTCTTTGTTGATCCTGAGACGCAGTATAGTGAAAACATGTAGGATTAGGTGAAGAGTCGATCACCTGCTGTGGTGATCTCCCTCGAATGATCCAATCTTCAAGGTACAGGTATATTTGGCTCTCTTGTCATCTTAGGTGAGCCACTGCCAAGCACTCTTTGAATATCCTTTGGTGCTGTTGAAAGAGAAGAACTCTGTAATGGGAACCTCCCACTTGGAATCTCAGTTTGTGAACCAGGTGAATTGATATGTCAAAGTAGGCATCTTGTAAGACAAGAGCCACAAACCAGGCCCAGGAACCTAAGGATGGGATTATAGAGGCTGTTACTGTCTTGAATTTGAAAGGCGGATGAACTTGTTGAGTCGATTCAAATCTCAGCCAGTATTGAGTTACCAGGATGATCATGGCTTTGTCTTTTTTGATCTTGGAAATCACCCTGGGAATCAGGGAATTGCTGGAAAGGCATACAACTAGCCTCCACTATCAGAGCAACGCATCTAGTAGTTACCCCAGGCTCAGATACATACCAATCTCCCTGGAATAAGGAAGGGATAATTTACCAAAAAGTGAGCATCATGAATGTAAATGTTCTTATGTTCCTGTTGAGTTTTGAGGTTGCTCTTCTTGGGAATCAGGGAATAGCAGGAATAAAATCCCTTCTTTTGGTGTTCCTGCAGGATCTCCTCTATGAGTCTCTTCCTGAAAAGGGACTCCACCTCTTCCAATAGAACTCTCATGAGATGGGTTTGTGAAGAGGGAAGGAAAAGGGAGAGGAAGGTGAGGAGGCCTGGGGCAGAACTGGATGATGTTTTTAATTGTCTCCAAGACCTCATCAGTCTTTTCATGAAAGAAGCTGCTGCCCTCATAGGGAAGATCTTTAATCCTGTCCTGTATTTCCAGCATAAGACCAGAGAATTTTAGGCAGGAATATCTTCATGACACCACCCCAGTGACCACAGTTCTGGTACGTGAGTCAGAGGACTCACAGGCAGCTCTTAAAGAAAGCCTGGCCAGGATGTGACTCTTCATTCCTAGGTTCTTTACTGCTTCCTTTTGCTCCTCTGGAAGGGAATGCAGGATAAGAATCATGGCAGCCCAAAGGGCAAAATCATACTGGGGTATGATGCTGATGTAATTGGCTACTCTTAGGCCAAAAGAGCCAGATGAATATACTCTCCTGCCAAACATGACCAATATGTGCGCCTGTCCAAAAGGGCAAAACATGAGGCTCTAGTTCCCCCTGATCTTCCTTGTGCTGCAGACACCAGTATAGAGTTGGCTAGTGGCTGTTGGTGAAAAACTGGTGACCTTCAGATGGTACTGCCTGCATCCTGTTTGCACATTAGGAAACAAGGGGATGATGAGAAGGGAGAAAACCAAATGTCCCTGGCTGGGTTCAA
Organism: Natator depressus; assembly: GCF_965152275.1. NCBI lineage: Eukaryota > Metazoa > Chordata > Testudines > Cheloniidae > Natator > Natator depressus. The sequence continues at coordinate 38,968,911 of NC_134241.1, read as the reverse complement.
GAGGTTGGAACTGAGTAAGAAAGATAGTTTCTCCTTCCGATGTGACTGCAGGATCTCAAGGAAGGGATTGGGAGTCTCCAGGGTCATGCCTCTGTCTGTAGTTGAACAGTCTGTGCCATCCTCCCCAGGAGCTCTTGAAACTGTCTGTTCATCAGCTGGAAACGCAGAAGCAGCTCCAATCTGGTTTTCAGGGGAGGTGGCTCCCATGATGTCCTTCAAGGGATACTTGTACAGTTCTTCAAGGGCCTGTTCTCTTCATAGTCATCCTCGCCAGGCTGATCTTTATGAGAGCTAGGAAGGGGCACTGGGTGACCCAGTGCCAGTGATAACAGTGGGTCAATGCTGGGTGACCCAGTGCCAGTGATAACATTGTCTGAGATGTGTCTTGGAAAAATTTTGGTGCCAAGAGCACTGGCGCCTGCATGATTCCTAATGCTTGGGAAGAAAGAAGGGCTTGAAGAGCCAAAGGTTACATCAGTGCAGATGACATTCGCCTGGAAGTGTCTAAGTCTTGTATGTAAGACAGCATCAATAGTGGGACAGTTCCTTGTATGAGATGAGGCTGATGGTTGAAACAAAGAATTTGAGACCTACGGCCTGTATGGGAATCCCCAATAGCATAAAAGATTCTCTATGTCAGTTCTGGGACAAAAGAGGACGGCTAGATGATAAGTGGAAGCTGGATGACACAAAGTGCTGAGGGAAGGTGACCAGAATCCACCCCAGTATTCTCACACTCCGGCATGGAGATTGAGTCCTCAGAATACTCAGTGGCAAGGTATCCAGGTAAGTTCAAGCCAGAATGATCCACATTGGGAAAGTGGGATGTGATGGTGTCGATCGCACTGAGAAGAGAGTCTGAAGGCAGTTCTGGGTAAATGAGTAAGACACAGAATGTTGATGCTTCCTCTGTTTCTTTTTATTAATATTCTCCAAAAGGACATGTTTCCTCTTCTTTTTCTTGAAGGGACCATTTGGCCCTGGAGGATTCCCATCAATGCAGAGTGCAGAAATTGTGCTCAGTGCTGGGGCACTAGTTGGAGCCAAGAGAGTGGCCCATGCCATCAATGCCAGCTTAAGCTTGACTGTTATCTTAGCCTTAGTAGATGCCAATGGCCGATGGTTGGTGTCTAGGAATAGGGTCAATTTTCAGATGAGGTCATAGATTCCAAGGCCAGAAGAGATCATTGTGACCACCTAGTCTGACCTCCTGTACAACACATGCCAGAGAACGTCCCCAAAATAATTCCTTGGGCAGATCTTTTAGAAAAACATCCAAACTTAATTGAAAAATTGTCAGTGATGGAGAATCCACCATGACCCAAGGTAAATTGTTCCAATGGTCAATTACTCTCACTGCCAAAAATTTACACCTTATTTCCTGTCTGAATTTGTCTAGCTTCAACTCCAACCATAGGATTGTGTTAGACTTTTCTCTGCTAGACTGAAGAACCCGTTATTGGGGGAGGGATAGCTCAGTGGTTTGAGCATTGGCCTCCTAAACCCAGGGTTGTGAGTTCAATCCTTGAGGGAACCATTTAGGGATCTGGGGCAAAAACTGGGGATTGGTCCTGCTTTGAGCAGGGGGTTGGACTAGATGACCTCTTGAGGTCCCTTCCAACCCTGATATTCTATGATTATTAAATATTTGTTTCCCATGTAGGTATTTATAGACTGTAATCAAGTCCCTGCTTCACCTTCTCTTTGTTAAGTTAAATAGATTGAGCTCTTTGAGTCTATCACTGTAAGTTAGTTAGTTAGTACCCATTACTCCTCTGGCATTTAAGGCAGTGACAAAGCACCTCCACTCCTGTCTGTTTCTGGCAAGTCTTTCAATGGTTCCCCAGCTGTGCCCCAGGTTTTTAAGCTCAGCTTCCACAGCTCTTCGCCATGTTGTTTTCGAGCAGCCTCATTTTTGCTTGCCTTCAGGTGACCATCTTATTGCTACTCTGGTGATGGAATCAGTTTCTATCTGAAGCACATGACCGATCCATATCCAAGGCCTCCTGGCAATGATGTTGCTCATATCCTCTTGGCTGCATTGTGTCAATAGATCTTGGTTTGAGATTGTTCTGGGCCAAAAGATACAGAGGATTTTTCTGAGACAGGTTGTATGGAATAAAGACAGTTTGGACATGTCATACTTTGTCATTCCCAAGCATTCTACACCATAAAGTAGTGTTGAAAGTACACAGTTCTGATAAATCTTGAATTTGGGTTTCGTGTTGTATATTGATGATTTCCAGACTGTATTTAAGCTCCTGAAGGTGTTCCTGACTTTACTGATTCTGTTCCGGATGTCCTGGCTCGTTCCACCATCTTGGCTTATGATACTGTCCAAATATGTGAATGTTTCTACATTGGTGATCCTTTATCCATACTGGTGATGGTGAGGTAATATTAAGGGTCATGATATCTGTCTTATTGCGGTTGATCTTCAGTCCAATTTGCTGGCTGAATGTGTTGAGTCAGGTTGTTTTTTCTTGTATATGGTGTTGGGTATGTGATAGAAGAGCAAGATCATTTGTGAAGTCCAGGTCTTCAAGGCATGAGAAGAGTGTTCATCTAATGCCTCTTGGTATGTCTTCTGTTGTATGCCACATTACCCAGTCAACGGCAATGTTGAAGAGGATTGCAGACATGACACACACCTGACGTACTCCTGTTTTGACTTCAAAATTGACCTCACTGTGATCAATACTGCAGGTAAAGTTGGAATAGAAGCTTTTGATGATGTTGATTATAGGGAGGGGGATTCCACTGTAAGGCATATTTTCTAATCTTTTAATCATTCTTGTAGCTCTTCTTTGAACCCTCTTCAATTTATCAACATCCTTCTTGAATTGTGGACACCAGAACTGGACACAATATCCCGCAGCAGTCACACCAGTGCCAAATACAGAGGTGAAATAACCTCTCCACTCCTACGCGAGATTTCCCTGTTTATGTATTTAAAGATCAATTAGCCCTTTTAGCCCCATCATTGCATTGGAAACGCATGTTTCACTGATTATCTATTATGACCCTCAAATCTTTTCCAAAGTCACTGATTGGGAAATTTCCTTTATTATCCCAGTTATGCAATAAGCATATACCAGCAGTTGCATAACATGCCCCGACGAAGATTTTTGCAGAGACAACTCAAACAAAGAATGTAATGCCCTTTAAAAACTGTAAATAGAATATTAATTGTAAAAAACCTGACCACCAGAAACTCTAAATTTGTGGCTAGGGCTCCAGTCTTAATTCTCCAAACAACCTTTTTAAAGACAAAAACTTCTCTATCTGTAGTGATGCAGCAGTGTGTTTGATGGTCAGGTAGGACAGAGAGTTCTTGGAGTAGAGTGTTACTTACAGGAAGGGCAGAGACACAGGCCTATACTGCCCCTTCCGTATAATCTGCAGCTACCAGTGCAGAAGCCAGATTAGTATACCTATCAATGAAATCTTCTCTGAGGAGTACCGCATGCCTATAATGCTCAATAGCTTCTTGCAGCTGCCCACGCTCCTTGTATGCATTCTATAGATTCAAGTAGGCTTTGACCAACAATGGCTTCTATTTTATAGCCAAAGTGCTGAAGTGAGTGGCCCAGTCCAGTCTGTGAGGTTGAGGGGACTGTCATACAGGACCTTGGTACTGATGCTGGTCGAGATATGGGATGCAGGAACAGAGAGGTCAGATGGGCCAGGAATCTGAGGTACATTTCCCTTTTTGTCTGGGCTGTAAAGGCATGGTAGGCCACACACTGAGTAATTGAATGAGATCCTCACAGGCACATGAGTCACTGGATGTGAGCAGCAGTCTCCAGGATGACTGAGGGACAAGAGATACTGAGCTCAAGGACAAAAACAGGACCAACCGAGGACCCAGGATCAACAGAAAGGAAAGATGACTATCCTATATCTACATATAATGCTATAATAACATTATATTTACAAATATACACAGAAAAAATTAGAGACAGCTCTAGCAAAACAAAGGTGCTGAGTACCAGTCCCTCTCTGCTTGTGCACCCGAATAGACATGCATTTGGAAGACAATTCTACATCACAATGACAGAGGAGCCAAACCCCACAAGTGGGAATACATAAGTGTCATAGAAGAAGAAGAATAGTATCATCTCCCCCCATTCCCTGGGCCCATTGCTCCCCTTGGCCTGTGTGTAATTGTGCCCCTCCCACACCATTCCCTGAACCCCTTGCTCCCGTGGCCTGTGTGTAACAGTGGCCCCCCCGGAATCCACTGAGCCTTTCACCCCCTGTGGCCTCCGTGTAACTATAACCTCTCTCCCTGGTAACTGTGTGAACTCTTTACTGCAACCTTGCTATAATTATGGCTTTCCTACCATTCCCTGAACCCACAGTTTCCTGAAGCCTACGGATGATTGTGACCTCCCCAGCTTTTCTTGTGTCCATTGTTTTACATGGCCTGAGTTTCATAGTGACCTCCCCAGACATTCCTCAAGATGGTTGCTCCCCCTGGTCAGTGTGAAATTGCAGCATCCCTGGCATTCCCATTGCTTATCATTCCCAGTGGCCTGTGTATAACACTGGGCTCAGCTACAGTTCAAAGACCCAGTCAATCTGTGGGACATGTATCTCATCATGGTTATTCCAGCCAAGACACAGCTGTACATTCCAAATAGTCAGCATAGTTCATTATTCTGGAACTCTGTATAAGGAATCTGCTGGGCAGGGCTGGGTCAGAGGGCAGGGGATAAATGAGGTGGGTACAGATGGGTCATTGGGCAGAGGATGAAGCCATTGGGTACAGATGGGTCAGAGGGAAGGAGATGAATCAGTTGGGCGGGGACGTGTCAGAGGGCGGGGGATGGATGATTGGGCAAGGACAGGTCAGAAGGCAGGGGCAAATGGCCATTATCTTTGAAAACTCGTGGTGACCGGGGAAGCTCCCAGACAACTGGAAAAAGGCAAATATAGTGCCCATCTTTAAAAAAGGGAAAAAAGAGAAACCGGGGAACTACAGACCAGTCAACCTCACTTCAGTCCCCGGCAAAATCATGGAGCAGGTCCTCAAGGAATCCATTTTAAAGGTCTTGGAGGAAAGGAAGGTGATCAGGAACAGTCAACATGGATTCACCAAGGGCAAGTCATGCCTGACCAAGCCGATTGCCTTTTATGATGAGATAACTGGCACTCTGGATATGGGGAAAGCAGTGGATGTATTGTTTCTTGACTTTAGCAAAGCTTTTGGTACAGTCTCCCACAGTATTCTTGCCAGCAAGTTAAAGAAGTATGGATTGGATGAATGGACTATAAGGTGGATAGAAAGCTGGCTAGAGTGTCGGGCTCAAAGGTAGTGATCAATGGCTCAATGTCTAGTTGGTAGCAGGCATCAAGCGGAGTGCCCCAGGGGTCGGTCCTGGGACCGGTTTTGTTCAACATCTTCATTAATGATCTGGATGATGGGATGGATTGCACCCTCAGCAAGTTTGCAGATGACACTAAGCTGGGGGGAGAGGTAGATACGCTGGAGGGTAGGGATAGGGTCCAGAGTGACCTACACAAATTGGAGGACTGGGCCAAAAGAAATCTGTTGAGATTCAACAAGGACAAGTGCAGAGTCCTGAACTTAGGATGGAAGAATCCCATGCACTACTACAGGCTGGGGACTGACTGGCTAAGTGGCAGTTCTGCAGAAAAGGACCTGGGGAATACAGTGGACAAGAAGCTGGATATGAGACAACAGTGTTCCCTTGTTGCCAAGAAGGCTAACGGCATATTGGGCTGAATTAGTAGGAGCATTGCCAGCAGATTGAGGGAAGTGATTATTCCCCTCTATTTGGCGCTGGTGAAGCCACATTTGGAGTATTGCATCCAGTTTGAGGCCCCCACTACACAAAGGATGTGGACAAATTGGAGAGAGTCCAGCGGAGGGCAACGAAAATTATTAGGGGGGTAGAGCACATGACTTATGAGGAGAGGCTGAGGAAACTGGGCTTATTTAGTCTGAAGAAGAGAAGAGTGAGGGGGGATTTGATAGTAGCCTTCAACTACCCGAAAGGGGGGTTCCAAAGAGGATGGAGCTCGTCTGTTCTCAGTGGTGGCAGATGACAGAACAAGAAGCAATGGTCCCAAGTTGCAGTGGGGGAGGTCTACGTTGGATATTAGGAAACACTATTTCACTAGGAGGGTGGTGAAGCACTTGAATAGGATACCTAGGGAGGTGGTAGAATCCCCATCCTTAGAGGTTTTTAAGGCCCAGCTTGACAAAGCCCTGGCTGGGATGATTTAGTTCGTGTTGGTCCTGCTTTGAGCAGGGGGTTGGACTAGATGACCTTCTGAGGTCTCTTCCAACCCTAATCTTCTATGACTGTATGGATGAATCAGTTGGGCAGGGATGGATCAGAGGGAAGGGGATGGATTGATTGAAAAGGGAGCAGTCAGAGGACAGGGGATGAATCGATTGGGCAGGGAGGGGTCAGAGAGGCGGGGATGGATTGGTTGGCCAGGGACATGTCAGAGGGCAGGGGATGGATCGGTTGGGCAGGGATGGGTCAGAGGGCAATGAATAAATTGGTTGGGTGGGGGGGTCAGAGGTCAGGGATATGTCAGAAGGTAGGGAAGGAATCATTCGGGCAGGAACGTGTCAGAGGGCAGGGGAGGGTCAGAGGGTACGGAAGGAATTATTCGGGCAGGGGCATGTCAGAAGGCAGGGGACAGATTGGATGGGCAGGGATGATTCACAAACAGCATCATGAATCTGCTGAGGGAGAAACTGTTACTGCTTTGTTGTGCCTGGTCTGAGGATGACGGGTCCCCAGGCGAGAGGGTTCGGCGCTTTGGAAGGCTTTTGTGGAGGGGTGGGACACAGGGGCAGATGTTTGAGCTCTAGGGGCATTGGTGGGAGGTACAAGGGTAGCCTCCAAACTGGAGCTTTGCACCTGATTGCAGACACCGCACCCTGCACTTCCTCCAGAGGGGAAATCCACATCCACCTGCCCACCTGTACTCCTCTAATGGAAGAGCCCCTTCTCACCCTGCCACCCTGGGGGGATCATAGAGGGCTTGCACTAGCCTTGAGTGTCTGTTGAGGGGAAGTGATGTCATTATTGTGTTTTGTTTGGGGTGGGTCTCACATTGTGGGGAACGGGGGGTATTACTAAGGCTGACCCCCTCCCCCGACTTATTCCTCCCAGGGAAATTACAGTGGCAGGATGTCCCCCTGCTCCCTGGGGCATAACCTGGGGTAGCCCCTCCCACATCAGTGGACAGCAAGGAAGTGCGCTTGTTCTCAGCTGGCACAGTAGGTAAGAAGCCCATATGAGCACTCATTTAGCCTGGGGGCACATGCCATGCTGCCTCCCCCTTTGCTGGTGTCCTCAGCCAGGTGGAGAAGCTCGCGCTGGGGGCTCCAGGGTGTTTGAGATCACATGGGTCAGTGGCCCTGTTCCATGGCCTTGGACTCCGATTCTCCCTTTGGCTGTATCACATATTGATTCTGCCACCTGGCAGGGCAGAGTCCAGACCATTCGTCTGAGAGAGCAGGGATGCAGCAGGCAGAGCAGGGAGAGGGCATGAGGTGGCAGCTTGGAGACAAAGGGACTCGACAGCTCACCAAAGGAAACATAGAGTGGCCCAAGAGGGAGCTGCTGAGAAGGGCAAAGTGGAAAAAAGATCATTAGGGAAAACCTGGGGTGTGATCCAGATCCCCAGTCCCAAGGCAAGATGTAGCAGTACTGTGGTGTGCTGCAGCCCCAGCCAGCAGAAGAGGCAACTCCCACAACATTGGGCAGGCGGTCCCCAATGCCCTAGGTACACACTCATGCCCTCTGTGGGACTGGCAATCACTCCACAGTCCCTGCTTCCAGACACCCCTGTCACTAACCCTAGGAAAACACATGCTGGTGAGAACACACTAGATGCAGTTGGCCCATGAGTACACGCCCGGGCATTGGCCATTGTGTGGCTGCAGAACACTCACATGTGACCCACACTACTGCTAGCAGTGATCCCTACTCAGCCTTTTTAACACCCCCACTCCTTCCAGCATGATTGGCAACTCCCTTCCTCTCCTCCCCGTCATACTCAGAACACATCCTCCCCTCCTCAGCATTAGCTTTGTCCATTGGATCCCACTCCTGGTGTGCGAGCACCTCACGTGCGCAAGATCAGAATCTCTCAACCAGAAGTATCTGGGGGGACTGCACCTGTGTCCTCCATGTCCTCATGCCCCGCACCAACGGGTACATAGGACAGAGTGGTCCTAACTGCTTCTCACTTCCATCGCAAATTCAGAATCCCAGAAGAGCCAGACAGCAAAGGAGCAGGGATGGAAGGTGGGGTTTGGGATCCATATGGACAAAACATCTTGAAGAACTACAGTTACTGTTAGGTCAGCAGTTGTTCTTTCTTTAAAGAGTCTTTGTCCATCTTGATCCCACTCATGGTGGCTAGTTAGCAGTTCCCAAATTAACAGGAGGGACATAGTTACAGATAGATAAAGGATTGCAGAACTGTTCTCCTGAGTCTGGCCTCTGAGCTAGTTGCCAAACCCAAGGCATTATGCTTGGTAAAGGTATGTGCTGAACTCCAAGTGGCTGCCCCACAGCTCTTTGATACAGAAGTATTTATTACGCATGCTGATGAGGTTGCCAGAGCTCTAGTTGGGTGGGCTCTGATACCTGAACGAAGGAGCATATCTGCAGTGGATAACAGATTGTGATACTGGATGATCAGCTTGGATAATCTCTAGGAAAAGATGGCTTGACCTTCTGCAGTCTCCCCCAGCACCACAAATAAACAGAGTGATTTCCTGAAGGGCTTTGCCCTGTCTGAATAATAGAGGATGGCTCTGGACAGCTAGAGGGTGGAGCTTGGTTCCTCCCAGGTTTGAATGAGGTTTGAAGAAGAAAATGGGGCAGTGAATTATTTGGTTTCAGTGAAAAAATCAGACACCCCATTGGTAAGGAATTTAGGGTGAAGGTCTCAGCACTGCCTCATCCCTGTAGAAGGCAACATAGGGTGGAGCTCTGGCTGAGGTGACCAACACCAGAAGGCGGCTTGAGAGTGAGATAGTGCAGAGAGCACTTGGGAAAGGGGACGGGGAGTGGGAGGGGGGTGTCCGTAAGGCCCATAAGAACATTAAGGTCCCAGGACAGGGGAGGCTCCTGACTCAGGGGATTGGCACAGACCAGTCCTTTTAGGAATTCTGAAACAGGGGTGAGAGAACACTGGTGTAAGTTTGAACAGGTGTGTAGCATGCTGAAACAGCTGCTAGTTAGACCATGATAGCGCTGAGACCCCTCAACCTGAACTGGAGGATGTAATCCAGACTCTTGGGAACAGGAGCTTGCAATGGGTCGAGACCTCATTGTGAAGCCCAAATGGAAAATCTTTTCCACTTGGATCTGTAGACTGATATTGGAGAGGGGTAAAAGGCTTCCTGTTCTGTATGAGGATCTCTGGGATCTCTCTGGAACAGTCCTTGTCTGTTGTACTCAGACAGTCAACTTCCAAACTGCCAAGAGTACAGATGTGGGGTCTGGGTGGAGAATTTGTCCTTGATCCTGGAAGAGCAATCTGTGGGATGGGGGAGAAGGCATAAAGGAGACTTTCAGACTTTAGCTACCACATGGATGAAGGATGAATGCATCCTGGAGGTACAGTGGGTTGGTACCTGCTGTGGCAGAAGGGCACTTATTATTTCTGTAGCTGACAAACAGGTTTATGACAGGACAGCCCCATCTGCAGAATACAGCCTCAAGAACAGAATCCTTCAGCAACCACTTGTATTTGGCTGAGACCTGTGTGCTGAGGTGACCTGCCCAATTGCTGTTTGTTCCTGATAGATGAAGGACCATAGGGGAGTTATCATATGAGAATGTCACCATGTCCAGGCTGGATCACTTCCTGCCACAGAGGGGATGAGCAGGCAACCCTGACTGTCGAGATACTACATTGTGGAGTTGTGGTCTGTAAGGGTCTGTATTGTGGTCCCCTGCAGGAGCACCAGAAAGGCTTTGTGGGCTGCTCTAATTACTTGGAGTTCCAGCACATTGACAACTAGGTTCACCGGGGGAAGGAGACCAAAGCCCTGAGGTAAGTGGGAAAGCGGGATACCGGGAGGAAGCACAGGCAGGAATGTCTGTGAGGGGAGGGCTCCTGCCTCATACTGGGAATGAGGGGCGATCAACAGGTTATCTCAAGTGCTTATATACAAATGCACAAAGCCTTGGAAACAAGCAGGGAGAACTGGAGGTCCTGGTGATGTCAAGGAACTATGACGTCATTGGAATAACAGAGACTTGGTGGGATAACTCACATGACTGGAGTACAGTCATGGATGGTTATAAACTGTTCAGGAAGGACAGGCAGGGCAGAAAAGGTGGGGGAGTAGCACTGTATGTAAGGGAGCAGTATGACTGCTCAGAGCTCCGGTACGAAACTGCAGAGAAACCTGAGTGTCTCTGGATTAAGTTTAGAAGTGTGTGCAACAAGAGTGATGTAGTGGTGGGAGTATGCTATAGACCACCAGACCAGGGGGATGAGGTGGATGAGGCTTTCTTCCAGCAACTCACGGAAGCTACTAGATCGCATGCCCTGATTCTCATGGGTGACTTTAATTTTCCTGATATCTGCTGGGAGAGCAATACAGCGGTGCATAGACAATCCAGGAAGTTTTTGGAAAGCGTAGGGGACAATTTCCTGGCGCAAGTGCTAGGGGAGCCAACTAGGGGGGGCGCTTTTCTTGACCTGCTGCTCACAAACCGGGTAGAATTAGTGGGGGAAGCAAAAGTGGATGGGAATCTGGGAGGCAGTGACCATGAGTTGGTTGAGTTCAGGATCCTGACGCAGGGAAGAAAGGTAAGCAGCAGGATACGGACCCTGGACTTCAGGAAAGCAGACTTTGACTCCCTCAGGGAGCAGATGGGTAAGATCCCCTGGGGGACTAACATGAAGGGGAAAGGAGTCCCGGAGAGCTGGCTGTATTTCAAGGAATCCCTATTGAGGTTACAGGGACAAACCATCCCGATGAGTCGAAAGAATAGTAAATATGGCAGGCGACCAGCTTGGCTTAATGGTGAAATCCTAGCGGATCTTAAACATAAAAAAGAAGCTTACAAGAAGTGGAAGGTTGGACATATGACCAGGGAAGAGTATAAAAATATTGCTCGGGCATGTAGGAATGAAATCAGGAGGGCCAAATCGCACCTGGAGCTGCAGCTAGCAAGAGATGTCAAGAGTAACAAGAAGGGTTTCTTCAGGTATGTTGGCAAAAAGAAGAAAGCCAAGGAAAGTGTGGGCCCCTTACTGAATGAGGGAGGCAACCTAGTGACAGAGGATGTGGAAAAAGCTAATGTACTCAATGCTTTTTTTGCCTCTGTTTTCACTAACAAGGTCAGCTCCCAGACTGCTGTGCTGGGCATCACAGAATGGGGAAGAGATGGCCAGCCCTCTGTGGAGATAGAGGTGGTTAGGGACTATTTAGAAAAGCTGGACGTGCACAAGTCCATGGGGCCGGACGAGTTGCATCCGAGAGTGCTGAAGGAATTGGCGGCTGTGATTGCAGAGCCCTTGGCCATTATCTTTGAAAACTCGTGGCGAACGGGGGAAGTCCCGGATGACTGGAAAAAGGCTAATGTAGTGCCAATCTTTAAAAAAGGGAAGAAGGAGGATCCTGGGAACTACAGGCCAGTCAGCCTCACCTCAGTCCCTGGAAAAATCATGGAGCAGGTCCTCAAAGAATCAATCCTGAAGCACTTACATGAGAGGAAAGTGATCAGGAACAGTCAGCATGGATTCACCAAGGGAAGGTCATGCCTGACTAATCTAATCGCCTTTTATGATGAGATTACTGGTTCTGTGGATGAAGGGAAAGCAGTGGATGTATTGTTTCTTGACTTTAGCAAAGCTTTTGACACGGTCTCCCACAGTATTCTTGTCAGCAAGTTAAGGAAGTATGGGCTGGATGAATGCACTATAAGGTGGGTAGAAAGCTGGCTAGATTGTCAGGCTCAACGGGTAGTGATCAATGGCTCCATGTCTAGTTGGCAGCCGGTGTCAAGTGGAGTGCCCCAGGGGTCGGTCCTGGGGCCGGTTTTGTTCAATATCTTCATAAATGATCTGGAGGATGGTGTGGATTGCACTCTCAGCAAATTTGCAGATGATACTAAACTGGGAGGAGTGGTAGATACGCTGGAGGGGAGGGATAGGATACAGAAGGACCTAGACAAATTGGAGGATTGGGCCAAAAGAAACCTGATGAGGTTCAATAAGGATAAGTGCAGGGTCCTGCACTTAGGATGGAAGAATCCAATGCACCGCTACAGACTAGGGACCGAATGGCTAGGCAGCAGTTCTGCGGAAAAGGACCTAGGGGTGACAGTGGACGAGAAGCTGGATATGAGTCAGCAGTGTGCCCTTGTTGCCAAGAAGGCCAATGGCATTTTGGGATGTATAAGTAGGGGCATAGCGAGCAGATCGAGGGACGTGATCGTTCCCCTCTATTCGACACTGGTGAGGCCTCATCTGGAGTACTGTGTCCAGTTTTGGGCCCCACACTACAAGAAGGATGTGGATAAATTGGAGAGAGTCCAGCGAAGGGCAACAAAAATGATTAGGGGTCTAGAGCACATGACTTATGAGGAGAGGCTGAGGGAGCTGGGATTGTTTAGTCTGCAGAAGAGAAGAATGAGGGGGGATTTGATAGCTGCTTTCAACTACCTGAAAGGGGGTTCCAAAGAGGATGGCTCTAGACTGTTCTCAATGGTAGCAGATGACAGAACGAGGAGTAATGGTCTCAAGTTGCAATGGGGGAGGTTTAGATTGGATATTAGGAAAAACTTTTTCACTAAGAGGGTGGTGAAACACTGGAATGCGTTACCTAGGGAGGTGGTAGAATCTCCTTCCTTAGAGGTTTTTAAGGTCAGGCTTGACAAAGCCCTGGCTGGGATGATTTAACTGGGAATTGGTCCTGCTTCGAGCAGGGGGTTGGACTAGATGACCTTCTGGGGTCCCTTCCAACCCTGATATTCTATGATTCTATGATTCTATGATTCTTGAATCTGTAGGTGGTTTAGATGGCCCTCACCAACCTGTTGTGGAGGAGAAGTGCAGAATGGGACCCCTCTGGGGACCATGTGCGGTTTTGCCCACCAGTGCAAGGAGAAGTCAGGACTTTGAAGAGAGGATCTATAAGATGTTAGGAGGGTTGGTAAACAGATCGGCCAGTCTTGGATGTGGGGAGGTGGAGTCTAGCAGGAGGCATCACATAAGCATAGCGCCATGTGACCTAAGAGTTTGAGATAGGCTCTTGCTGTAATGGAAGTCATGCATGTGATGATCTGAAACCTGTCTAGAGAGAGGTACAGCTCTGCTGACTTGGAATCTGAAAGGGCCTCTATAAATTCTGTGGACGGGCTGGGAGCATGGGATGTTGAGGGTGCTGGATATTTTTGGAGGGGACTCTCCCTCTCAGAAGCCAGTCATCCAAGTACAGGTAGATGTGTATTCCTTGCCATCTCAGATGGGCCACCACTACTGGCAGGAATTTTGTGAACATTCATGGAGCTGTACTGTCATGGCCATGTCCTACTGTGCACCAGAATCCTCACTACATGAAACTAAGCCTCCAGGACAAAGTGTTGAGAGCTGCAAGCCAATCCTAAGCTTCTACGGCAGAGATGCTGAAGGCTAGTGTCACCATTCTGAATTGAACTGGGTGTGTGAATGTGTTTAGTTGTCTCAGGCCCAGGGCAGGAGGCATACCGTAACAGGAGTAGACACCCTTCCCTCTACACTCCTACGGTCCTTCTTACTTACTCCTAGATAAAGTAAGGAATCCACCTTCTTCCCTCAGTTGTTTCTCATTAAATGGGTCCTTAAAGAGGGAGTGAGAGAGGAGAAAATACTGGAACTATATGGAGTGACTTTGATAATAATCTCCAATAGCCTATGGTGCCTGCTGTTTGGAAGATGATGCCAGGTAAGCGATAGCTGTGATGAAATGGGGATTTTCAGCACTATTTTTATGATCCCTATGTGTGCCTCAGTTTTCCCTGTATGCTTCATTGTTACCCAGTGGGTGGCAAAGGACTGTTTGCTCTCAGGGCAGGCTATGAGACATTGGTTTGACTGTCACTAGCTGTCTGAGTTTGAATGGGTCATTGGGAAAGGACTGGCTGAGAATCCGAGAAGACAACAGCAAAGTCACTAGGTCATGGACACCTAGCAACCAGAGACCAAGGGGGAGATGGATTTCCCCACCTCTCAGCAGGAGAGCTGAGCACAGACCCCAGCTCCAGAACAAGGGGCTGGGAAGGGATGAGGAGGGGGATCAGAGGTGGCTGCAGGAAGGAGTCGGGACTCTCACCTGGGAACTGACTAAGGAGGTCAGTCGGAGACAGACAGAGCTTGAGCCATGGGGTTCACCATAGCATGGCTGGGCTCTGTGCTGGCCAAGATGAACTTGGGCTATGCTTTAACTTTCCTTTCTCTGTGCTAACCTTAAAGACTTCATGTGCTGTGTCCAGTTGACTAATAAGCCCGATTGTGTTGACAGCTCTGGGTGAGTGTCATTGTCAATGCTGGTGAGGTGTATTGATTCCTGCAGTGGATAAGTCTCTACCAGGCCTTGGTGTCAGTTGGACAGCACCACAGGAGCCAGGAAACAGAGTTGAAAACAAGAGAGTTTATGGAAGGAGTGTGTGGGGTTTTGTTTATTGTTTTTGTTTTTTCTTGACAGGAGCTTAGGAGTGAAGGGTACGAAAGCTACAAAGGCAGCACTGGTATTGACCCTAGGAATGGAAAAGACAGTGAAGATGATTGGATGTGGAAGCTGCAGGATGTACATTATCCTGGACAGGGTATCTGAAAGGTTTTTATAAAGTGCTGCCTGATAGATCTGATGGAAAAGAAGATCTGAGGTCTGGAGATGCAGGTAGAAACTACGGCTGAGTTTTGAGGTGGATTTGACCAGATGATGGAGGGAAGGTGAAAGGAGGCTGAATGGAAAACTCAAGACTTGCTGATGCAAGCTGGACTGGAGAACTGTGATGGTAGACTGCTAAATGAGGAAAGTGGCCAGTGAAAGCATGTGACTATAAGAACAAGAAGAGGAAAAGACCGGCTAGTGAAGGATAAATAAAGCTGAAGAACAGGTTTGCTCATCTGGAAAATGAAGGGGCACAGCAGGCAGTAACAGAAGGTGGGAGGGAAAGGAAAAAGAGAAGAGCAGCTAGTCCTACTAGAAAAGGGGAAGAGTCAATGGAGAGAGCCAGAGTTCAGAGCAGGATAGAAGATGACTCACAGAAGGTTCTAAGTGAGAACAGAAGACAAGAGGACTTGCATCCAGAAAGAACAGGAGGAAGGCTGGTTGAGCTGAGCTGGAGAACAGAAGGGTGTGCTGCCTGCCAGGAGCTAAAATACAGAATGTGGACCTGAGGCTGAAGAGGATCCTAATGGGAGCAGGAAAGAACCCACTTTCATGTGGCAGCAAACGATACTGCTAGATTACCATGGGAACACATCCAGGGAGACTGTGCCATGCTTGGGAAGATGCTTAAAGAAATGGAGGCTCAGGTGATCTTCAGTGGGATTCTACCTATGATGATCAACAGATGGCTCAAGCAGTAGTACGATAAGGAGGGCTTTGGGATGTTAGACTACTGGGAGGCATTCATGGACAGAGGACTGTTCTCATGAGATGGACTAAACCTGAGTAAAGAGGGAAACAGACTTCTGGGATGGAGGTTGGCACAACTGATTAAAAGAGTTTTAAACTAGGAACTCAGGGGAGACCATTGGGAGATGCTCATGTAATCTCCACTCCTGATTGTAATATTGAGCAGGAGGAAAATCAAGTAAGAGAGGACACAGGAACAGAGAAAGGAATAATAGAGGGCAGGAGAATGGACATCAAGAGGAAATACAGTGTCATTGGTATCGGCACTAAAAGGCAGGTCAGTGATACTGGCAGTAGAATGACTGTACCTAATCAAGTGAGGAATCTGGGCTAAGCCAAGCAACAACTATATTAAGGTGTCTATATTCCAGTGCAAGGAGCCTGGGTTACAAAATGGAGGAACTAGAACTACTGGTGCAAGAAGTGAAATCAGATATCATAGGGATAACAGAAACATGTTGGAATAGCAGTCATGTCTAGAATACAGGGATTGAAGAGTATGTGCTGTTCAGCAAAGACAGAAATAAAGGCAAAGGTGGTGGAGTAGCATTGTATAATAATAATGAGGTAGACTGTAAAAAAATTAGAAGTGATGGAATGGATAAAACAGAATCTGTTAGGATCAAAATCACTTTGAGGAAGAAACTTAACAGAGGCTCCACTGGGATAGCATTTGGAGTATGCTACAGACCCCCAGGATCCAGTTTGGATATGGGTAGAGAGCTCTTTAATATTTTTAATGAAATAAATACAAGTGGGAATTGTGTGATTATGGGACACTTTAATTTCCCAGATATAGATTAGAGGACAAGTGCTACAAATAATGGTAGGGCCCAGATATTCCTGGATGTGACAGCTGGCAGATTTCTTCTCTAAAGAGTCACTGAGCCAACAAGAGGTGATGCCATTTTAGATTTAGTATTGCTAAATAGCGAGGAGCTCATAGAAGAACTGGTTGTAGAGGACAGCCTTGGTTTGAGTGATCATGAGCTAATTCAGTTTAAACAAAATAAACAAAAATAGATCTGCCACGAAGGTCCTTGATTTCAAAAGGGCAGACTTTAAAACAGTAGTGCCAATCTTTAAAAAAGGGAAGAAGGAGGATCCTGGGAACTACAGGCCAGTCAGCCTCACCTCAGTCCCTGGAAAAATCATGGAGCAGGTCCTCAAAGAATCAATCCTGAAGCACTTACATGAGAGGAAAGTGATCAGGAACAGTCAGCATGGATTCACCAAGGGAAGGTCATGCCTGACTAATCTAATCACCTTTTATGATGAGATTACTGGTTCTGTGGATGAAGGGAAAGCAGTGGATGTATTGTTTCTTGACTTTAGCAAAGCTTTTGACACGGTCTCCCACAGTATTCTTGTCAGCAAGTTAAAGAAGTATGGGCTGGATGAATGCACTATAAGGTGGGTAGAAAGCTGGCTAGATTGTCGGGCTCAACGGGTAGTGATAAATGGCTCCATGTCTAGTTGGCAGCCGGTGTCAAGTGGAGTGCCCCAGGGGTCGGTCCTGGGGCCGGTTTTGTTCAATATCTTCATAAATGATCTGGAGGATGGTGTGGATTGCACTCTCAGCAAATTTGCAGATGATACTAAACTGGGAGGAGTGGTAGATACGCTGGAGGGGAGGGATAGGATACAGAAGGACCTAGACAAATTGGAGGATTGGGCCAAAAGAAATCTGATGAGGTTCAATAAGGATAAGTGCAGGGTCCTGCACTTAGGATGGAAGAATCCAATGCACCGCTACAGACTAGGGACCGAATGGCTAGGCAGCAGTTCTGCGGAAAAGGACCTAGGGGTGACAGTGGACGAGAAGCTGGATATGAGTCAACAGTGTGCCCTTGTTGCCAAGAAGGCCAATGGCATTTTGGGATGTATAAGTAGGGGCATAGCGAGCAGATCGAGGGATGTGATCGTTCCCCTCTATTCGACACTGGTGAGGCCTCATCTGGAGTACTGTGTCCAGTTTTGGGCCCCACACTACAAGAAGGATGTGGATAAATTGGAGAGAGTCCAGCGAAGGGCAACAAAAATGATTAGGGGTCTAGAGCACATGACTTATGAGGAGAGGCTGAGGGAGCTGGGATTGTTTAGTCTGCAGAAGAGAAGAATGAGGGGGGATTTGATAGCTGCTTTCAACTACCTGAAAGGGGGTTCCAAAGAGGATGGCTCTAGACTGTTCTCAATGGTAGCAGATGACAGAACGAGGAGTAATGGTCTCAAGTTGCAATGGGGGAGGTTTAGATTGGATATTAGGAAAAACTTTTTCACTAAGAGGGTGGTGAAACACTGGAATGCGTTACCTAGGGAGGTGGTAGAATCTCCTTCCTTAGAGGTTTTTAAGGTCAGGCTTGACAAAGCCCTGGCTGGGATGATTTAACTGGGAATTGGTCCTGCTTCGAGCAGGGGGTTGGACTAGATGACCTTCTGGGGTCCCTTCCAACCCTGATATTCTATGATTCTATGATTCTATGATTAAGGGAATAAGTTAGGCAAATGGTCTGAACTGAAGAACTCAAGGATCTTAATGTGAGGGAGGCTTGGAATTACATTAAGTCAAAGTTGCAGAAGCTATCTGAAGCCTGTATTCCAAGCAAGGGGAAAACATTGGTAGGGACGGGTTGCAAACCAAGCTTGATAAACAAGCATTTCAAACAGGTGATTGAGAGAAAACAGAACTTCTACAAGGCAGAGTGGATAAAAATAAATGATTTTTTTTAAAAAAAATTTAAAATTGGATTTTTTTGATAAAATGCTTTTTGAGGAGAAAAAACTAAAGATAGTTTTAATTAAGATACATTATAGCTCAAAGATATCTCATCAAGGAATAGGGATTATAAATTCTAACTCTATAGGATGAGACAATATATTCATGTAATGTTTAAGAAAAGTTTTGTAAATGAGGTCCAATAGTTCATGGGACTCAATCTTATTTAGGGACCCAATCTTATGGGTTCCACAGGCTTCTGTATGGATTATTTAGGTTAATCTTTCAATTTACCCAATGGGACTCATTGCTCATTCTAGAAGATACCATCAGAGATGCTTAGTTTTGCAGTTCTCAAACTGTGGATTTGTGTCTCCAGAGGTAACTGGCTTGTTAACAGCAAAAATGTTTTAAATAAATAAATAATATACATAGGTGAGAAATAACAGACCTCAACTCTATTGTCCCTCTGCAAATATGTGTACACAGAGCCAATCCCTTACCTCTCTCTAAAAGTGCAAAGTTTCAAAAAGTTCAATGAATATAAGATTGTTGGGGGCGGAATAGACCTGGACAAGGAGAAGAAGTCTGGAGATAAATGTGAGAAGTGAGGAACATATGCTTGTTTTGTTAAAATATTATGAAGAAAAAAATCCAGAATACTTAAAGTTGTTTTAGTTAAATAAAACAATTTAAATGTCTGTCTGGTGATGTTCTCCTCCTAATACAGCATGGCAAGAAAATCCTCCAAATATTAATGATTAACCTGTTGAATTGGAGATAGTTCACCTCCCAATGACTTCATAAATATCTGCTTCAATTACCTTTGGTAAATGAAATAACCAATCATTCATTTTCTGATATAGCTGTAAAACTAATCTTAAAAGTTTTCAAAATAGATCACTGCTTTAAAATGTATAGTGCATACCTCCTAAAAATGAAACCTACATCTAACTCTCAGTTGTGAAGAATATGTATTAAGGTTATAACAACCAACAAGAATGCACTTTTATGTAGAAAACCATGATTAAATCGAGTCTTCCTGACTAGTGATTTAAATCGAGTAATGGAAGATGGGCTGGATCAGCAAGGAAAGCTACCTCTTGGAGATCAGAAAGTGTAGGGTAAAAGTGAGAACTGCCAAGCAGAGTTGGACCTTGCAAAGGAAATTAAAACCAACAGTAAAAGGTTCTTTTACCATATAAATAAAAAGAAAACAAGGAAAGAAGAAGTGGGATGGATAAACACTGGGAAGGGGTGCAGATTAAAGATAATCTAGGCATGGCCCTACACCTAAATGAACATTTTTTCCCAGTTTTTAATAATGGTAATGAGGATCTATGGGGTAGTGGCAGCATGGCTAATGGGAATGATGACAAGGAAGTAGAAATTACCACAACCGAGATGGAAGTCAAATTCAAACAGTTTAATGAGACCAAACTGGGGGGCCCGGATAACCTCCATCCAAGATTATTAAAGGAACTGGCACATGAAATTGCAAGACCAAAATAGCAAAGATTTGTAATGAATCCATAAACTCAGGGGTCATACCCTATGACTGGAGAATTGCTAATACAGTACCTATTTTTAAGAAAGAAAAAAAGTGATCCAGGAAACTACAGGCCCATTAGTTTTGCCTCAGTTGTATACATGGTTTTGGAACAAATTCTGAAAGAGAAATAGCTAAGGTAAACAGTAATTGAGACAAAATACAACATGTTTTACAGAAGATAGCTTGTGCCAGACCAGCCTGATGGTTTTTGGTTTTTTGTTTGTTTGTTTTGAGAAGATAACCTATTTTCTAGACAAAGGAAATGCAGTAGATCTAATCTACCTGGATTACAGTAAGGCATTTCATATAGTTCCACGTGGGAAATTATTAGTGGAATTGGAGAAGATGAGGATTAATCCAAGAATTGAAAGATGGGTAAGGAGATGGTTAAAGGGGAGACTACAACGGGTCATGCTGTCAGGCTGGAGGGAGGTTACTAGTGGAGTTCCTCAGGGATCAGTCTTGGGACTAATCTTATTTAATATTTTCATTAATGACCTTGGCATAAAAAGTGGGAGTGCGCAATACAAGTTGTGAATGATACGAAGTTGGGAGATATTGCCAACACGGAGGACCACCAGAATATCATACAAGAAGATCTGGATGACTTTGAAAACTGGAAAAATAGAAATGGGATGAAATTTAATAGTGCAAACTGCAAGATCTTGCACTTAGGGACTAACAACAAGAATTTCTGCTGCAAGCTGGGGATGCTTCAGCTGGAAGCTACAGAGGAGAAGAAAGACCTGGGTGTATTGGTTGATCACAGGGGGATGACTATAAGCCACCAATGTGCTGTGGCCAGGAAAAAGTCTAATGCAATACTAGTATGCACCAAGCGAGGCATTTCCAATAGAGAAATATACAGTACCATTATACAAGGCACTGGTGATACCTCATCTGGAACACTGTGCAATTCTGGTTTCTCATATTTAAGAAAGATAAATTCAAACTGGAACAGGTGCAGAGAAGGGCTACTAGGATGATCAGAGGAATGGAAAACATACCTTATGAGAGGAGACTGAAGGAGCTTGGCTTGTTTAGCCTAACCAAACTAAGGCTCAGGGGAGATATGTCTGCTTTCTATAAGTACATCAGAGGGATAAACACCCCAGGTGAGAAAGGAGTTATTTAAGTTACGTGTCAATGTGGACACAAGAACAATTGGCTATAAACTAGTCAACAACAAGTTTAGATGAAGGCTTTTACCCATCAAAGACAGTGAAGTTCTGGAACAGCCTTCCAAGGGGAGCAGCAGGGTGGGGGTGCGGGAAACTAACTTGTATCAAAACTGAGCTTGATTAAGTGTCTGCATCCTACCCAGTAACTCCTGGAAGGACTGAAGTTGCAGGGCGTGGTACTGGAGTGTACATCACCACCTCATCCTGCAAAGAGGAAGACAGATTTGTAGGAGAGAACCATAATCTTATGATGCTTCCTCTTGAGCCTCTGCCTCCTAATATTGTTCTCTCTCTCTTTCTAGTGGGCTAGTCGGCACCTAACTGGTGACAGGAATATAGTAATTTGTGGGTAATGTGAGAGGGAGAGCAGCTTCTAGAGGGTCTAGACCAGGGACCCTGAATGCCAATATGGTTAAGATGGGAAGCTAAAGGGACAGGGCGAAGAAGATGCTGAGGCCTGAGGAGACATCTGCTAAGGGATATCAGGACATCTCAGGGATATTTAGGAACTCTGGGACCCCTAAAGTCTGCTGGCAGTGATCTGGGAGTTGCTGTATTCAGAGGCTCCCTAGGAAGTGGAGGGGAATGGACATCTAGAGAAGGGGCTCAGCTTGATTCTGGAGAGGAAGAGTGGCCAGCGGAGGAGGAGGAGTAAGCCTGTCCTAGGTGCTAGGATAGGAGACTACCAGTAGCAAGGGTTTAATTCTGATTGGTGTCAGAGGCATTGGTACCGAGGTCAGTGCTGGGGACGCAACGTCACGAGATGGTAAAGGTCTTTCGGTACTGTGATGAAATGGGACTGTTCTTAATGTTTCCTCTGAATACTATAGGGGTGCCTCAGTTTCCCGTATGCATTTCTTAAGTCTTTAGGTGATGGGATAAGGGGGTGTAATTGTTGCAGAGCAAAGGGCCAGTGTACATAAATGGCTGACACTCTGTCTCCTGGCAACTGATGGCCTGCCCCCCCCCCCAAGGAGAACAAAGGAATCAGGTGACCTCCTGGCCTGGGAAAGGGACAAAGCCCAGAGGAGGAAGGGTGGAGAGTGAGTCAGTTTGGGCTAGCTGGGGACGAGGAGCAAAGTGCAGCCGTGGTTGTCTGGCTCACTGCCCCCCAAAATGGACCCGGCTGAGGGGTCCTGTTCTCTGTACCTACAAGATCTGTTTTAGACCGTGTTCCTGTCATCTAATAAACCTCTGTTTTACTGGCTGGCTAAAAGTCATGTCTGACTGCGAAGTTGGGGTGCAGGACCCTCTGGTTTCCCCAGGACCCCGCCTGGGCGGACTCGCTGTGGGAAGCGCACAGAGGGACAGAAGATGCTGAATGCTCAGAGGTCAGACCCAGGAAGGTGGAAGCCATGTGAGCTTTTTGCCCTGAAGACAGTCTGCTCACAGAGAGGAGGCTCCCCCAGTTCCAGAGCATCGCCCGGGGACTCCGTGACAGGTACTAACACCGAGGTCAGTACCAAGGGTGTCAGCGACAGAATGGACTTGGTCCAACTCGGAACCAGGTGAGGCAAAGAGTCACCACCAGGGTGAGCTGGCCTCAAGGCTTGGGTTTAGAAGAGTCAGAAGACCCATCACTTTCAGTTTCTTTGATCTCCCTTCGGGGGAAAGAGGATAGGTGCCATGAGTCGAACATAGAGCAGTGCTCAGATCTGCCCTGCACTAATGAGGTGGAGGTGGTACTGTGCTTTAGCATTGTGCTCCCAGCCAGCATGGGACTCAGATTGGAGAACTGAGAATGACTACCTGAAGGGGATGCAGGCCGGTTCTCGGTACTCGCATCGGAAGCCTTCAGGGAAGAATCGCTACTTACAGGGGCCCTGAAGGAATGGGATCTTTGGGAGAAAAGTCCTTTTGTGGAGTCAGAGGAACATCTCCCCAGTCTGATGCTCCTCTCATGGATCACTCCAGTAGGCCGAGTTTTAGCTGGATATCTCTGAAACCGTGACCAGCGCACACAGCCACAGTCTGGAATGTGTCTTTCGCCCAAAGCGAAGAGACACTAACCATGTCCATTGGTTAATAAGATAAGTCCATCACACACTGTACATGGCTTGAGAACCAAGGATTTAGGCTGGGTGATTGGGCAGGAAGGTGCCTCAGCGCTGAGTGTAGTTATGGGAATGGCAGAGATTTTAAAGAAAGAAAACAATCAACGGAGATGCCAACAGGGCAGAAAGGTGCTACTCAGTTCCCCTAGCCAGTCAAATACACACTAGCGGACGGGATGGAGGGGTGTTACAGGGCAGCAGAAAGACAACTCACTACTACAGGTTGGCAGGGCTGCCCTACCCTATATGCCCTCATGTGTGGGAGGGCTCAAGGACATGCATGGCCCCAATAGACACTGCAGGTCAAGAGATCTCAACCTCGTACATGAGGCGCACGTACATGAGGCGCACGTACCACGAGTGGGATCCGCAGACAGAATTTGCTGCACAAATGCCCACCTCCCTCCCAGCTGCCCAGCACTGTCCTCCCTGGCAGACTGACCCCCACGGCACAGCCAGGAGCTCCCACCCCTTGTGGCCCCAGGAATCACTCATCCCCTGGCATTACTGGGTGTAATCTCAGCAACAAGCTCTCCGGGGGCCTCACCTGAGTTGCAGTCACACCCCACATACTCCTGCCACGCAAGGAGACTTGGCACTCATCCCATGGTTCTCGAGGGGCAGGGCTGCCTCACACTCCATCCCCCCCGCTATAGGAGCAAGTAACCCACAGTCCACATGCCCCTACTGCCAGACACCAGCCCCAGCTGTAACTGACACGAGACCAGCACACGCCTCTCAGTACATTCCGCCTACTACCCATGGGGAGAACACAGGCACTGGCCAGCCCCACTCTGACACGACACAGCTGCCCACAGGGACACAGCTGGCCCACGTCCCAAGCACAGCCCCACCCCAGAGCAACTTGCCCTCCACTCCCTCCTGCCCCACAGCACCCTGCCCTGAGCACCCTGCCCTCGACCCCCTCCTGCCCCATAGCACCCTCCCCACCTGCTCCACAGTACCATCTTCCACCTCCTCCTGCCCCACAGAACCCTGCCTTCCACCTCCTCCTGCCCCACAACACTCTGCCCTCCACCCCCGCCTGCTCCACAGCACCCTGCCCTCTATCCCCTGCCCCATAACACCCTCCACCTCCGCTACCCCACAGCATCCTGCCCTCCACCGTTCCTGCACTAAGCACCCTGCCCTCCACCCCTGCCTGCCCCATGGCACCTTGGACACTGATACCCACCCTTCCACAGAAGCCTGGCTAGAGACAGAAAGGCCTATGAACACACCCAAGCAGAGGGCAGCTGAATCCATTTTTGCCCCAATAATCGGGTGAATAATTTGCCAGACTCAGCTCCTGGCCTGGTTCCAGAAGGACTGTGAATACCAAGAAGCAGCTCTGCAATGGAGCCGGGGAGAGGCAGTGCTGGGAATATCAATCAGAGCCACTTGGATCCCCAGCCGGGCGCACAAACAGCCAGGGCTTCGGTAGTTAACAAAATCCCCACGCAACCCCCTAGCCGAGTCAGGGCCAGGCCAATGCGGAGCTCCATGCTATGCTGCAGAGGCACAGCAACAGGCAAATGGGGACCCTGCCAGGGGCGTAGGGCAGAGACTCCCCCACACAAAGCATGAGGGAGGGCCTAACGGCGGGGCACTCCCAGGCAGCTCTTTCTCTCAGCAGTGTGTGGTGCTAGCTGCAGGTGCAGCCAGAAGCATGGCATGGCAACAGCATAGGGGCGCTGTGAGCGTGGCACACTGCATGGAGTTGATGCACACAGATCTGACACACACACACACCCACACACCCCGGGGGCACAGGCTCCTTCCACGGGCTGAGCCCAGGAGCAGCCTTTAGGACAGGGGTTCTCAAACTGGGGGTCGGGACCCCTAAGGGGGTCGCAAGGTTATTACATGGGCAGTCACGAGCTGTCAGCCTCCACCCCAAGCCCCACTTTGCATCCAGCATTTATAATGGTTTTAAATATATAAAAAAGTGTTTTCAATTTATAAGGCGGGTCACACTCAGAGGCTTGCTATTTGAAAGGGGTCACCAGTACAAAAGTTTGAGAACCACTGCTTTAGGCCATGTTGAGCCAGAGCCTGAGTGACATCTGTGCCCTGCCGGTTTTTTGCCCAGGGCCCTACCCTGCCGCATGCTGCTGATTGGGAAGCTGCATTGCAGATGGGTCCAGCTCTGCTCTGCTCATCCCAGGCCCTGTGAAAGATCCCCAGCCACGCAGCAGCTGCCTCACGGGATGCTGCCCCTTGGCACAGCTGCTCCAGGCCCTGGGGATGTGACTACCATGGGCAGCTTTGCAGCCATTTGCTCTGACCTGCAGGCACTCATAGAGCACTAGGCCAGAAACCCATTCTTCCCAGCCCCTAGGTCCCAGGGGCAGCAGGAGGATGACAGCCCCAGCACCCAGCTCCAGAGCAGAAGGGAAGTAACAGCCAAGAGGAAGTGGAAGTGGGACTGTTTTGGGCCCCACACTACAAGAAGGATGTGGAAAAATTGGAAAGAGTCCAGCGGAGGGCAACAACAATGATTAGGGGACTGGAACACATCACTTATGAGGAGAGGCTGAGGGAACTGGGGATGTTTAGTCTACGGAAGAGAAGAATAAGGGGGATTTGATAGCTGCTTTCAACTACCTGAAAGGGGGTTCCAAAGAGGATGGCTCTAGACTGTTCTCAGTGGTAGCAGATGACAGAACAAGGAGTAATGGTCTCAAGTTGCTGTGGGGGAGATTTAGGTTGGATATTAGGAAAAACTTTTTCACTAGGAGGGTGGTGAAACACTGGAATGCGTTACCTAGGGAGGTGGTGGAATCTCCTTCCTTAGAAGTTTTTCAGGTCAGCTTGACAAAGCCCTGGTTGGGATGATTTAATTGGGGATCGGTCCTGCTTTGAGCAGGGGGTTGGACTGGATGACCTCCTGAGGTCCCTTCCAAGCCTGATATTCTATGATTCTATGAAGGCTCCAGCCAGCCTGGGACAATGTGCTCTGGGCAGCTGGAACTGCCTGTAGCATGGCTAGGATCT
Organism: Natator depressus; assembly: GCF_965152275.1. Lineage (NCBI taxonomy): Eukaryota > Metazoa > Chordata > Testudines > Cheloniidae > Natator > Natator depressus. The sequence continues at coordinate 38,942,765 of NC_134241.1, read as the reverse complement.
CTGGGGCAAAGCCAGTCCCCAGGCAGCACAGACATCAGGGGTAACCTGTCCCACTAATAGCATGGCTGCAAGGATCTCATAAATCCTGATGGGCCCCATTCCCAGAGAATTACACAGAGACTCAGCATCACCCCCACACTCCAGAGTACAGGCCGGGCAAGACCTCCACACTGCCTCCCGTCCAGGGTACAGGCTAGTCATGGCCCCCGCAGCACCTCCTGCCTGGAGTACAGGCTGGGCACGGCCCCCGTGGAGCCTCCTGCCCAGGGTACAGGCCACGCATGTTCCCCGCAGAGCCTCCTGCCCAGAGTATGGGTAGGCCAAGAAAGCATTCACAAGAAGACGCAAAAATAAACAGTAACAATTTTTTAAAATATATCAGAAGCAGGAAGCCTGACAAATAATCAGTGGGCCACTGGATGATCGAAGTACTAAAGGAGCACTCAAGAAAGACAAGACCATTGCAGAGAAGCTGAATGAATTCTTTGCATCGGTTTTCAAAAAGGATACCCAAAAGGCTAGCTCTGATGTGGGTAACAAATCTAAAGTGTTGCCCCACATTGATGTCGCAGTACAAATTGAACAGATTAATAAACTAAACAGTAATAAATCACCAGGCCCAGACGGTATCACCTGAGAGTTCTGAAGGAACTCAAATATGAAATTGCAGAAGTACTAACTGTGGTATATGTAACCTATCACTAAAACAAGCCTCTGGACCAGATGATGGAAAGTAACTAATGTAATGCCGATTTTTAAAAGGGGCTCTAGAGGCAATCCTGGCAATTACAGGGCAAACTTCAGGACAGACAAATTGGCTGATATTATAGTAAACAACAGAATTATCAGACAAATAGATAAACACGATTAGTTGAGGAAGAGTCAACACAACTTTTGTAAAGGGAAATTGTGCCTCATGGATCTATTAGAATTCTTTGAAATGGCAACAAGCATGTGGACCAGGGTTAGTCAGTGGATATAGTGTACTTGGACTTTCAGAAAGCCTTCGACAAAGTCCCACCACAAAGGCTTTTAAGCAAAGTAAGCTGTCATGGGATAAGAGGGAAGGTCCTCTCATGGATCAGTAACTGGTTAAAAAACAGGAAACAAAGGGCAGGAATAAATGGTCAGTTCTCAGAATGGAGAGAGGTAAACAGCAGGATCCCCCAAGGGTCTGCACTGGCACCAGTGCTGTTCAACATATTAATGATCTGGAAAATGGAAATCACAAAGTTTGCAAATGATACACAATTATTCAACACAGTTAATTCTAAAGCTGACTGCAAAGAGTTCCAAAGGGATCTCACAAAACTGGGTGAGTGGGCAACAAAATGGCAGATGAAATTCAATGTTGATATGCAAAGTCATGCACATTGAAAAAAATGATTCCGACTATACATATACAATGATAGGGTCTAAATTAGCTGTTGCCACCCACGAAACAGATCTCAGAGTCATTGTGGATAATTCTCTGAAAACATCAACGTAGCAGTGGTCAAAAAGGCTAACAGAATGTTAGGAACCATTAGAACAGTGATAGAAAATAAGACAGAAAATAAGATAAAGCAACTATATAAATCTATGCTGCGCCCATACCTTGAGCATGACGTGCAGTTCTGGTCACCCCATCTCAAAAAGGTTATAGTAGAACTGGGAAAGGTTCAGAGAAAGGCAACAAAAATTATCAAGGGTGTGGAACAGCTTCACTACGAGGAGAGATTTTGGCTGTTCATCTTAAAAAAGAGAAGACATGGGGGGGATATGACAGAAGTCCATAAAATCATGAATGGTGCAGAGAAAATTATTAGAAAAGTGTTAGTTACCCTTTCCCACAATACAAAAACCAGGGGTCATCCGAGGAAATTAATAGGCTGCAGGTTTAATAAATAAGGAAATACTTTTTCACACAACACAGTCAACCTGTGGAACTCATTGCCATGGGATGTTGTGAAGGCCAAAAGTATAGCTGGGTTCACAAAAGAATTAGATAAGTTCATGGAGGATAGGCCTATCAATGGCTATTAGCCTAGATGATCAGGGGCACAACCCCATGCGCTGGGTGACCCGAAACCTCTGACTGCCAGAAGCTGGGAGAGAAGATGGGGTGGATCACCCTCCAATTGCCCTGTTCTGTACATACCCCCTGAAGCATCTAGCACTGGCCACTGTCAGAGACAGGATACTGACCCAGTATGGCCGTTCTTATGCCACAAGTAACGGGACACTCAAGTGTCCTGCACACCTCCATAGGCACCTGCCTGCAGTGGGCACAAGAGTGCAGGAACCAACCCCTGGGATAAGGGGCAAGGGAGAGAATGGATCCCACAGGGCAGTGGTCAGGGACTGAGTGTGAGGTCATAGCAGAGGGATAGCTCCCTCTCCTCCTGCTGGAGCATGGCTCCTTGCTCCCTCTCCCACGCAGACCCCACTGCAGTATGGAGACCTGGTCAGTAACTGCTCCCAGAGGCAGCCCCTCTGCATGCACACACCACACTGCCCTGCTGGGTGCGAGCACTGACCGTTGCTGATCCCGCTGCACCCAGTAGGGTGCATGGAGCAGTTCCAGGCGTGCGCTGGCAAGTAGCGTGGCCAGGTGCCCAGTTTTCGACCAGAAAATCTGATTGAAAGGGGGACCTGACAGTGTCCGGTCCGATCTATTGACTGGACACCCAAAATCCAGTTACTGTGAGCAGGGGAGACAAGGAGCTCCAGATCATCACCCACTCCAGCCTTTACTCAGTCAGGGCCACCTCCTACCTTTGTTGTGCGGCTGCAACTCCCAGCCCCGACCCAGGCAGGCGCAGACGGAAGCAAGCAATGGGGTGGGAGGGAAGAAGAGGAATGGATGGGGGCAGGGCCTCAGGGGAAGAGATGGGCAGGGGTGGGGCTTTGGGGAGAAGAGGCAGAGCAGGGTGGAGCCTCAGGGGGAAGAGGCAGGGCAGGGGAGGTTCCACCCCTGCTGGAGTGTCCAGTTTTTAAATATTGCCAAGTTGGCAACCTTGATTCCAGCACAGGGAGGGGCCGGATGTCTGTGACAGCCCCCATCATTCACCAGCACAGCACAGCCAGCCAGGGACATGCCATGTTCCCTCCCAAGCCACCCTGCCCTGGCCTATCCCACAGGCAGGAAAACAGGACTCAGGCACAAGGAAGCCAGGGCACAGGAGAGGAACTAGCCCCAGGGCACAGGCACAAACCCCAGGGCTGGAAGGAGTGGAGCCTGACCCAGGGATGGGGGTTGCTGTGGGGCGCAGCCCTGGAAATTTTCCCCAGGTGCAACTTAGGCTCCACGGTGTGGGGGAGGCACCCCAAACTATTGCTGCCCCTTGACTACACAGGACCGGGCCTTGTAATGCCATTTCTAGGCTCACCTGCTACGTCCCCACAGGGAGAGAGGTTGGGGTGGTGGATAACGTGGATGTGGATGTGGTTGGGATGGTGGATAATGTGCCACTGCCCTCAGCTGTACTATGGGGGGATGGACTGCGGGGGGGGGGGGAGCGGGGGAGGCAGAGCCCCCTTTCATTTACTCCCCCTCCCCGCACCTCTGGGCCTTATGGAAAACAAGACACAGCATTCAAAAATATAAAACTTTATTGAGGGCAAATTCAATGGGGGCAGTCCAGGCCCATGGCAGATCCCATTCCCATGGGACACACAGGCTACAATGCAACAGGGGGAGCCAAGTCCCATGGGACACACAGCCTACAATGCAATGGAGGGGGAGGGGAGCCCAGCCCCAGGACACACAGGATATAATGCCAATGCTGCAGCCCCCCCCCCTCCCCCCCCCCATGGGCAGATCGCAACAGGGCCCACAGAGCAGGAGCCCAGCAAGATGAGGCAGCCAGGCAGGATGTCCTCAAGGCCTTTGACCCTCCACCTCACCCATCACCTCCACAGCCTGGCTCCCAGTACCTTTGCTCTGTCCCCTCATGCAGCAAGACACACCTAGCCCCAACTCTCAGCAGTGACCCCGCCCTGAACCTCAGCACAGCCACCTCCTGCTCCCCAGCAGAGACACCCCACCACCACAGTCCCGGCTCCCCAGCCCCGACACTCGGCACAGCCACCACCTGCTCCCCAGCAGAGACCCTCCCCAGCCCTGACTGGCACAGCCATCTCCTGCTCCCCAGCAGAGACCCCAACTCCGCGAGCCCTGGCTCCCCATTCCCGACACACAGACAGCCCTTGTGCAGCCCAGCCCCCTCACTTATGGTAACAAGCTGTGCTCTGATCTCCTCTGCAGTGGGCTTGGCAGAGGCTGCAGCATCAGCTCCTGCAGCTCCAGCGACAAGCCTGATGCTCAAGCTGGAGCAAAGGGCCAAGCACCCCAGGCAGTGAGGGTTGGCACTGGGACACAGGCCAGGCTCCCCACCCCAGGCAGCCACACCAGGAGCCGAAGAAGCTTCTCTTGCAGATTTGCTTTGCCCCTCCCCCGGGAGCCCAGAGCTGGCACTTCAGAGGCTGCTGATAGCAATAATGGGCTGGGACTGGGCACAGCACCCCTGACCCAGGCAGGGCAGGAAGTCAGCTCCTTGTGGGACCAGCAACGGGCAGGCCCCAGGCAGCCCAGCGCAGCTGGAGCAAGCGCGACTCACTGGATGGGAGGGGTGAGCACTGCCATCTGCTGGTGCTGGCAGGCCTGGTCTCTAGCCCAGTGCTTGGCTGCTACTGGGGCCCAGGGGCTGTGGATCCAGTCCATCCACACCCCTCACCCAGCACATGCAGGGTTCCTTCCCGTCAGGGGAACCCCCAGCAATGTAGCCCAGCGGCTACCACCCCCATCAGCCACAGGCGGCTGCCCGCAGGTCACAGTGCTTCAGCCCCTGCCCTTTCCTGCCCCAGGAAGGAGCCATGGCTAGCTGCTCCATTAGTCCTCTGCCAGCCCCCCAGGCCATTCCCGTGCGGCCGGGGGTGGGTCCATGCTCATTCCCACACCTCCGTCCAGATGGCGCCCCGATGCAGAGGGGGTGCGTCCGGCGGGCTCAGAACGAGCTCTCCTACCTGCTTGTTGGTGTATTTCTGGGGGTTGGTGCGGTAGCTGTAGTCAGAGTACTGTTCGGAGCCTGTTGAGTTGTTGTCCCCAGTGCCCACAAAGGTGTTAGTGGCAGGCAGGTCCTGCACCACCTGGTGTTTCTTAGAGGCGGAGGGTGACTGGGGCTGCAGCTGGATGGAGGGCAGTGGGGAGTTGGAGCGGTAGTGGCGCCCCAGGTCCGGGCTCCCGGGCGGGTAGTTGAGAGGCAGGTGGATGCGGGGGCTATCACTGACAGAGTCGTTCATGAGGTTGAACTTGAGGGACTTCTGCAGCCCTGTCTCCTCCTCATCCTCGGACGGTTTGGGCGGTTTGGGGGACTTGCTCTTCTTCACTTTGCCCTTGCTCTTGCTGCTCTTGTTGCCCTGCTTGGGGGCGTACAAGTCCTTGGTCTCCTTCTTGCCCGCCTGGTAGCCACTCTTGGCCTCCCTCTGCCGGCAGTAGCGCACCAGCACCACCAGTACTATGACCAGGGTGACGGCCACGATGCCGGCAATGACGCCGAAGAGGATGTTGCTGCGCTGCTTGCCGCGCTCGTACTCGGGGTCACCGGCAATGTCGATGTCCAGCGGCGTGTCCAGGCTGTGTCCCAGCAGGGTCTCCAGCAGCGTGCGGTTGGCCAGGGTCTCATTGATGTAGAAGTGTACCAGTGCGGTGCCGTGGCGTGAGGGCTTGCCCCTGTCATTGACCCGCACCACCAGGCGGTGCAGGCCGTGGTGCTTGCGCAGGATCTCCTTCTCCAGCGTGATGTCCCCGCTCTGCGACGAGATCTGGAACAGCTCGAAGGGGTTACCCCCCGTGATGCTGTAAGTCAGCTCTGCATTGACCCCCGAGTCAATGTCCTCGGCCTTGACCTTGCTGACCTGCTGCCCAGGGCTGGTGTGGGGCAGGATGTGCTTGTAAGAGGCATTGGAAGGAGAGGTGATGAAAGGGGCATTGTCATTCTCGTCCAGCACGTTGATGGTCACCCCCACGTAGGCGGATCTGGGAGGGTCCCCGCCATCCACAGCTTTGAGCCGAAAGGTGTATGTGCTCTGCTGCTCCCGGTCAAAGGAGATGCTGGAGAGGATCGTGCCAGTGCCATTCTGGATGACAAAGTCCCCGTTGTCCTGCTCCACTGACAGCTGGATTCGGGCGTTGTTGCCCTTGTCAGCGTCAATCACTGTCACCATGCCCACCGGACTCAGGGGAGGCATGTTCTCCATCACTGAGAAGTTGTAGCTGCTCAGCATAAACTTGGGGTCGTTGTCGTTCCTGTCCATGACATTGATGGCCACGGATGCAGTGCCCTTGAGACTGGGACTGCCCTTGTCAGCTGCCACCACCAGGAACTCGTAGCGCTCCCTCTGCTCCCGGTCCAGCACCGTCTTCACTCGGATCTCGCCTGAGTCAGGGTCGATGGAGAAGACGCCCTTGGAGGAGGGGTCCATGACCAGGGAGTAAACCAGCTTGGCATTGGAGCCGCTGTCAGCATCGCTGGCGCTCACCTCCACCACCAGGTCATCAGGGGCATTGTTCTCGGGGAAGGCCACCTCGGTGAGGCTTTGGCTGAAGACTGGGGCGTTGTCATTCACATCCACCACCTGCACCTTGAGAGAGTTGGTGCTGGAAAGGGGCGGGTTCCCCGAGTCCACAGCCACGATCTCGATGGTGTACTCCTTCACCGCCTCGTAGTCCAGCGGCGTGGTGGTCTGCAGGAAGTACTTCTTCTTGCTGTCACTGCCCGTCTCACTGGCCTGTCTCAACTGGAACGGGACATCACCAGCAACCACACAGGTGACCACAGCGTTCTCACCCTCATCCCGGTCAGACACCTGTACCAGAGCCACGGCCGTCTCCACAGGCACATCTTCGGAGATGTTGGCCATGCCGTCCTGATGGGTGACAAGGCCAATGCCCCGGATTTCAATGGAGGGTGCGTTGTCATTCATGTCCTTGACGGTCACCACCACCTGGGTGCGGGCACTCTTGGGATTGGCCCCCTTGTCCTTAGCCAGGACAGAGAACTTGAGGATATTGACGTCCTCCCGGTCAATGGGCCCCTGCACAGTGATGAGGCCCGTGGCCCTGTCCAGGCGCAGCAGGCGGCGCACCATGTCCGTGGCCTGGTGGAAGGAGTAGTCAATCTCAGCATTGGCGCCCTGATCTGAGTCGTTGGCTTTCACCTGTGGGAGGAGGAAGAGGAGGACAAGGTGAACAGGAGCAACCCTGTCCATGTTGCTCCAGTGAAACTGGCCTGACCGGTTAGGCTGCGTCAGCCCCACTCCCTGCTGTCCTGCTCTGGCATGCAAGGAATTCTCCATGGGAACCAGCCAGCCAGCAGGTCTGACACCCAGCAACAGGAAGGAACAGCCAGGAACTAGAATTCAGCCCGTCCAAGTGAGTCGGCCACACCCTGCTGTGCCCTTGCTCACTCCTTTGCTAAGATGAACCCTGATTCACCGCCACACTGCAGTGAAGCTAGTTACATGTAGCCAAAGACACCACCCGGGAAGGCTGGGTTAGAACCCACTGCTTCCCATTCTGGGCTGCTGCTCTGAAGCCACGCAGGCAGCCCAGTGCCTGCTCCTGGGCCGTCCTGACCCGAAGCCAGTCCAGAGGCTGCTGCAGTTCAGTGCAGACAGCTAGTGATTCCCAGGGCTGGGACAGCAGGAGGCTGCAGATTGGGATTGAGGAGCTTTGAGCGGAATTGGGTGTTGGGGGAGCCCAGGATTGGAACAATGGGAGGCAGGCTGAGGTTCCGTACTGTGGAGCAATGGCAGAGCTGGGGAGGAGCTCAGGGCTGAGATAGCATGGGGGGGTGGCAGGGAGCTGTGGGTCAGGACTATGGGGACCAGCCTAGCTGGGGAGTGGGGGGAACCGAGGACAGAAATAGCATGTAGGGGGGAGAGGCTGGGATTGAGGGGCAGCAGCAGAAGTGGGGGAGGTGGGTCCCAGGGCTGGAACAGCTCCAGATTGGGGCTGAGAGATGTTGGCTGAGTGGAGGGACAGAGGAGAGCTGCCCATACTCTGCATGGCTCCATTCCCCACACACACACACACACCCGGCTCCTGGCTTCTCCCGGTCAGGAGTTCTGCATTCACATAAGCCTGTTTCCACATTTATTATTTGCTTTCTAAAGAATCGGAGGTTTGTCTAACATTTGCTTTCCTAATCAGCTCTCCAAGCGGGCTCCTCTCTGCCCCATTTGCGGCTCTGCCGTTATCTCGCTCAGCAGATTTGGATGGAGAACAAAAGTTGTTAAATGTAAATTCCACCTTTTACCTCCACTCCCTGAGCTGAGGAGTCATTTTCCTCCTGAAAGATAAAAGCTGAGCAATGGCAGCAGCAGAGCTGCAGCCCATTCTCCTGTCGCTTCTGCCTTATCTGCCTCCAACTTTCGCTCTCTGAACAGTGAAAAATGAATTCTTAAAATTCACATCAAAATTAGCGAGCCGAGCAGCCGTGTGCTGGCCGCGCTCCGCTTATTAAGATGGCAGCTGCAGATAAACAGATGTCAGCTCCCATCAGCTCAGTGCCCCTTCCACCAAATCCACAGAGACCCACCCCTCAGGGCCCCCAGCCAATCAAGATGGGCATTAGGATGCCACGCTTGTACTCAAAATTCTCTCTGTGGAGTCTGTGGCATGCAAGCGGCCTTTGGCTGCCCCGGGGCTTCAGAGACAGCCATGCCACGTTTTGTTTGTGCATGTACAAGAGAGGCTGCACCATCCCACATCTCCGCGGGGAGCAGGCACTTCCCAGGGGCTGCCAAGCCAAAGGAGCCTGCTTTACTCTCAGAGGTGTCTAATGCTGCTGAAAGGGAGACTAATTTCCTGTCTGTAGCCAGCATTTAGCACAGCTAGGCAGTGGGCAGGCTTCCCAAGCACAGCGCTGCCAGTGCCCCTCTATCCTGACCTGCAGCCCCTGCTAGCCCAGCCCTGGCCTTCCCCCACTTCTTTTCCATTCCTAATCTTACCAACTTACAAAACCCCTGCCACTTGTGATCATGCCATGCCTGAAACCAGGTCCCCAGTGGTGCCTCAGCACATTTCCAGACAGACAGACTGTGAGGCCTTTGGGACAAAGACTGTTCTTTTTGTTCTGTGTTTGTACAGCATCTGGGGCCACAGGGGGCTGGGCCATGACTGGGGCCGATGAGAGATACTGTAATACTCCTAATAATGTACAGTGCCTACTGCAATGTGGGCCTGGTCCGTGACTGGGCCCCCTTAGTGTTCCCATAATACACCTAATAAATAATAATCATAGTAAGTAATATAGAGACACTCCAGCTGCTCCACCCCCCTCCTTTGAAAGCTGATGAAGAAAGTGGGAAGCTGGCCTGGATGGTGCAGCTTGTGCGCGATGCTTGGTGCCCCGCTGCATGCTCACCTGAAGGACGGAGTGCCCCACGGGGCTGTTCTCCGAGAGCTCCGCCTCGTACAGGGCCTTCTCGAACTTCGGGGTGTTGTCGTTCATGTCCAGGATGGTTATGCGCAGCAGGGCGCTGCTCGCCCGTGGTGGGCTGCCTCCATCCTGCACCTTGATGGTCAGGTCATAGGAGTCCCACTGCTCTCGGTCCAGGTTCCCCATGACAATCAGCTGTGGCTGCTTCTCATCCTGATCCTCAGCCACCTGTAGGCCAAAGAGCTCCTGCGCCTCAGGCCCAGCCAGGAGCTCGTAGGAGGCGACCCCATTGGCTCCTGCATCACGGTCCATGGCCAGGGGGATGGGGAAGAGTGCCCCAATGTTGGTGTTCTCAGGAATGGCCAGCGTGATGACGGGTGAGGCGAAGTTGGGTGTGTTGTCGTTGATGTCCAGCACCTCGATCTGCCCCTCCAGCAGGCGCGGGCTGCTGTTCATCTTCAGGTCCGTGATGGACACCTCGAACTCCAAGAAGCAGCGGTCCCCTGGGAACTGGCTCTGGCACTCCCGCAGGCTCTCTCGGTCGATGGAGGTCTCCGTGGTGTAAATGTCCCCAGTCTTGCCATCCACACGCAGGTAGGGGGCCCCCACTTCCAACTTGTAGAGGTGCCCCACGTCAGGAAAGCCGTAGTCGGCAGCCAAGCTCCCAATGAGTGTGTTGGGCGGCTGTTCCTCCTGCACTTTGTAGACTATGCGTGTCCCAGCGCCCAAGATGGGGAGCTGCAGGAAGAGCCACAGGCCCAGGCAGGCTGCCAGCCACGTCATCCTGTGCTGGACAGGGGCTGCAAGGAAGCAAAGACACCACAGATTAGGGACAGCATGCTCCATCCCTTGGGCCTCCTCGCTCCCCACAGGCCCCATTCGCTGCCACTCCATGTCCAACCTGGCTAGGAATGAGAAACCCCAGTCCTACTGCCAGCCATGAAGCAGCTGAGCAGTTATCTGCTCCACACACTCACCTCCCTGCTGAGCTGGTCACAGGAGCTGATTTCCAGCAGCCCTCTGCAACCCCCCAACATCGGAGCCCAGGGGAAAGGCTCCTGCAAGCCCTGCCTGCGTAAGGACACAGGCACTGAAACCCAGCCCCACGCCTGTCCCTGCCCACCAGCTAGTCACAACGCGAACGGACACTGTACCCAGGTAGATGCACGCAGGGCACGCTGCAGAGGGCTTCCGCCTGCAGTGCACAGCATGCTCTAGCCAGAGAGACAGCCTCACGGCGCAGACCAGAGACCCTGCATCCCCCACAGCACTCCAGCGACACGCTGTAAGCGAGCAAGCGCCTCCACCCCGGCACTCCAGTGACACGCTACAAGTGTGCAACCCCCCCAGTGCTGCAGTGACACATGCTACGAGCGCACCCCATCCCCATCCCCACCCCCACCCTACAGTGACTCACGCTATGAGTGTCCTCACCCCATCCCGGCACTGCAGTGACACGCTGTGAGCAAGCACCTCCCCTCTCCCTCCCCCCAGCACTGCAGTGACACATGCTATGAGCATGCACCCCCTCCCCCTGGCACTGCAGTGACACACTGCATCACGTGCTCTAGCCAGAGAGACAGCTTCGCGGCACAGACCAGAGACCCTGCCCTCCCACCCCCCGCCAGCGCTGCAGCGACACGCTGTGAGCAAGTGCCTCCACCCGGACATTGCAGCGACACACTACAAGTGTGCAACGCCCCCCCAGTGCTGCAGTGACACATGCTACGACCGCACACACATCCCGGTGCTATGGTGACTCATGCTATGAGCTTCCCACCCACACCCCGGCACTACAGTGACACGGTGTGAGCGAGTGCCCCCCCAGTGCTGCAGTGACACATGCTACAAGTGCACACCTCCCCCCCCAGTGCTGCAGTGACACATGCTACAAGTGCACACCTCCCCCCCCGGTGCTGCACGGACACATGCTACAAGCGCACGCTTACCCCCCATGCTACAGTGACACAAACTGCGCCCACACACACACACACAGACCCAGTCCTGACTCCTGGCCCCAGGGGACTGCAGTACAGCAGACAGGAGAAGAGACTCTCAGGGCACTGGGGCCACCCCATAAAGCAGCTCCTAACCTCAGCACTGCCCCACGTGGAGTGGAACCCCCACAGCACTGCTGTGCTGGCCCCGAGCTGGGCTCCCTGGCTACACAGGGCAGGCTGGGGCTCCACCCCTGCTCACACTGGTACGAGCTGTGGGCATACACCAGGTGGTGGGCAGAGAGGCAAGGTGAGACCCCTCCCCTCCTCATTACCCCAGGCCCCGCAAGATACACACGCACAGTAACCTCCCCCCAACACATAGAGACAGTCTGACCGCCTCCAACACACACACACACACCTTGCCAACAAACACACACAGTCTGACCCCCACCAACACACACAGTAACCTCCCCCAACACACAGAGTCTGACCTCCAACACATACAGTGTCTGACCCCCACCAACACACATACTCACACACAGAGTAACCTCCCCCAACACACACAGTCTGACCGCCTCCAACACACACACACACACACCTTGCCAACAAACACACACAGTCTGACCCCCACCAACACACACAGTAACCTCCCCCAACACACAGAGTCTGACCTCCAGCACATACAGTGTCTGACCCCCACCAACACACATACTCACACACAGAGTAACCTCCCCCAACACACACAGCCTGACCGCCTCCAACACACACACACACACCTTGCCAACAAACACACACAGTCTGACCCCCACCAACACACACAGTAACCTCCCCCAACACACAGAGTCTGACCTCCAACACATACAGTGTCTGACCCCCACCAACACACATACTCACACACAGAGTAACCTCCCCCAACACACACAGTCCTACTGCCTCCAACACACACACACAGTAAACTCTCTCCAACACACACACACAGTCTGACCCGCTCCAACACACACAGTAACCTCCCCCAACACACAGAGTCTGACCTCCAACACATACAGTGTCTGACCCCCACCAACACACATACACACACACAGAGTAACCTCCCCCAACACACACAGTCTGACCCGCTCCACCACACACAGTAACCTACCGACTACACACACTGTCTGATCCCCTAACACACGCACAGTCTGACCACCACCAGCACACACACAGTAGCCTCCCCCAAACACACACTGTCTGACCCCTCCAACACACATAGTAACATCACCCCAACACACACACACACTGTCTGACCTCCGCCACGCACACACACAGTAACCTCCCCCCAACACGCACACTGACTCCCTCCGCACATATACATACACAAAATAACCTCCCCCCCTACACACACACACTGTCTGACCCCCCCACCAAACGCGCACACACACACACTGTCTGACACCATGCACGCACACACACGCACGCACACACACACACACACACACACACACAGAGTAACCTCCCCCCGACACTCACACACTGTCTGACCCCCGCCAACACACAGGAGCGCCCCAAGAGACAGAGGGCTTGACTACCAATACAGATCCAATAAGCAGCCCACAGTGGAAGCCATGTACCTGACACATACACGCATTAACTTCCTCCCTAGAAACAACACAATCCCAGCCAAGCACCTGAACGCAAGCACTATACAAACTTGCCAACCTCTAGCATGACTGTCCAGAACCAGAATCATGGCCCCACACCCCCTATTTCCCAGGGACTCACATACAGCACTGCTCCCCGCAACCCATCACCCTGCCCATGCCCCAGCCTCACGCCTCCACAGAAACACCTCCTGTGATGAACAGACATGCAATGCCGTACTCCTCCCTCCCCACACTGCAGCCCCCAGCCCCTCAACACTACCCACTACGCACCCCACACAACCCCAAACCTCCACCACACACACACCTCCCACCTTAACCCCGAAACACACAATTCCCTCCTCTCCAGTTCTTCCTGGTTCAGTTACTGCACTAAGGGCCAGCATCTCCCCCGGGCACAAGGCTTGAACCCCTCACTTCTCCCCCATGACATTCAGCCCCCCATCCTGGCTGCTACCTTCAGCTCTAAGCTCCGAGCTCTTCTCTGAACAGGCAGGCTCTGCAAGGGGAGGGCCGAGAAAACAGCAGGAGATGCCCATGAGAACAACACCCACTCCCCTACAGAGTTCCATCTCCCCTTCCCTCAGGCCCAGGCACACCCATTGGGGCTGCAGCTGAGATAATGGCAAGAGAGATGCCCACCTGGCCCAGCCCCTCCAAGCATGCCTGGCCTCACTGCTTTCCCTGAAAATCAACCCCACGAGCAGTGCCAGGCCCCAGTGGGTCAGAGCACAGGACCCTTGGCAGTGCCCTTCCCAAACCTCACCCTATCCAGCAGGGAGCGTCTCCGAGTGCCCATAGGATGGGGGGCATTGGGGAGGGTTACAGCTGCCTGGCAACCAGCACAGCCCCTAGAGAGATGCTGCAGCTTCAAGCCTGTGGGAGGCAACACCTGAGCAATGGGAACCCCAAGCACAAGGATCCCTCCAGCCCAGAAGACCCCTCTCCCATGTAAGCTCCAGACCACCCCGCACACGGCAAGCTCCCCCAGCCCTTCTCTTTCCACCCACACACTCAGTAATCTGCCCCCCAACACAGAGCCAGCCCCCATGCTACCCTTCCCCCACATATGGCCAGCCCCCCTCCCCCACACATAGCGAGTTGAGTCTCCCTCCACAGCACAAATTGATCCCATGGGGTACTACCCCACTCCCATTCATTGTGAGCTCTCCTCCCCCCCCCACCCCAGGGAATCCCTCAGTTCCCCTCCCCCACTCTGCTACATGGTGCTCTGACCCTGGGTGGGCCCGTGCTCCCCTCAATAAGCGAGTGGGGCAACAGGCAGTGCCAAGAGCAGCTAGGGTGCCACACAGTTTAGCGCATTCCTCGAGCCACTAGCTCACAGCCCATCACAAGTCCCTGACCCCAGCCCAGCAGAGGGGACCCTGTGCAGCCCCTCCTCTCCTGCACAGACCACAGCCTCTTCCACAAGCACAGATGACAATCACAGGGAAGTCTTAGCAGCCCTGCTCCCAGGCTCCCAGCCGTGGGGCCTGGCTGTCCCTCCCTGGAAGAGCTGTCCCACTTTGCTAAGTGCCTTTCACGCAGGACTAAGAAATCCACCCCTCCCTGGCAGCATGAGTGAGACAGGGGGCTCTGGGATGGCAGGAGCATCCAGCCCAGGAGCTGCCCATGTGTTGGGCAGGCCCATTTGTCCTGGCAAAGTGTGAGAGCAAAACAAGCCCCTCCCAGTAACAAGGCAAGGGACACCAACACCAAGACTCAGCCCTGACCCAGGAGAAGCACATTGCCAGGCACAGAGAAGAAACAGAGCAAAATCCGCTTTGGTGGAGAATGGCTCCCAGAGGAAGGCAAAAGGCTGACAGCAGCCACAGTGTGCCACATGCCCGGACCGCAAGTGTGCGTGCCCTTCTCAGGCACCCTATTGCTCGGTAGCATCTTAGAAAATGGCCGCGTATGGAGCAAGACAAACAAATACTATCTAACCACAGGGCCTGGGAGAGTCCAAGTTGGACAGACCCCAAGAGTCGGTCGGGATCTATTGAGTTCCCTGGTGAGGCCCTTTTGGAGCTGCAGCTGGGCCTGGAGCTGCTCCCAGAGGTTGTTTCCCCATGTTTGTTTATTCTAGGCGTGGGTTCCAACTGTCGTTCCCATTGGGTGAGGTTTGGGGCAAAGGTGAAAGTCATAGGGTAAGGCAGTCCCTGTGCCTAGCAGGCAACCTGAGTCAGCCATTCCTAGGCTCTGGGCCAGGTATCTCGCAGGGCTCTGCACCCAGCAGCTTCCACTGTGACCACTAGTGGGGCTGGGCAAGCCCAGCACTCACCCTGCTACCTCTCTCACTGCAGCAGGAGCCAGAGGCAGAACACGGACCAACACTCACTCCCAGGACAATTCACCTTGGCCTGAGCAGGCGCTGTATTTTTGCCTCTGGTCCCCCACCATCCTCTGCTGGTGCAGAGAGGGTGCGTGAACAACTCCCACTCACTGCATGGCTGTGAATGACATGCTGCAGAGCTCCAGCCTGAGAATCATGACCAACAGCGCGGCCCCTTGGGTACAGTGAAGCTGTCCACCAATGGTAAAGTTCATCTGTGCAGGATGCACTGGAACCAATTCCTCCAGGAGCTAAGGACTGTACCAGATCTCCCCAGCTTCTGCTCAGAGAGCCAGGCACGCTCCTACAACCCACCTGCACCGCTAAACACCAGGAGCAGTTACCATTTACAACCCAAACCACTCCACTGCACACACAACTCTCCCCCAGGAAGAGGGTGAGCAACAGAGCAAACCACACATGGCATCACTCAATGCACCATCAGAAGGTGCTCAGATACTGCTGTGATGAGGGTGGGATCAGAACCTCTACAGAATTACACCCAAGGCGCTGTGTACAGGAACATGAGGGTTGCAAAGTCCAGAACTCAAAAGTTAAGAAATGCCAGAATTAAGGTTCCCTGTGGGACCTTCATTAATCCCCTTTGTGCGTGGGCATTAGGAGACAGTCTTGGATTACATGCTCACATACTGTTGTTTCCACAGGACCCTGCCTCATTCAGGGCACATAGTGGACAGTGCTCCATGCTCAATACTTCTGTTTATCCTCATCATTCACTGCATGGCCCCAGGTCTTATTTACTGCACACCACTCAAACCATGACCTGAATAAAGAATAATTCATTTCCTCTGGGGCTTTTCTATATTGCTCATCACTACAGCATCGGAGTGCTTCACACACATTAATGAATGTGTCTTCACAATGCCTGTCAGGTGGAGGGGATGTTGTCCCTATTTTGCACATGGGGAAGAGAAGCAGAGAGTTTAAGGCCAAAACTGCCAAAGGTGTTGAACAAATTTTAGATGCCCAAATCTGAGAAGGCCCAATCTTAGCATTCGCTAACATCTAGTACAGGGGTAGGCAACCTATGGCATGTGCCAAAGGCGGCCTGGGATACCGGCTGCTGGCCCCCTGCCAGCCGGGTTCCATCCGCTGGCCCCGCTTAGCCGACTGCCGGCCCCAAGTCCCAGCCACCGGTCCGGGGGGCTCTGCTATCAGCCTGGGGTCCCGGCCGCCAGCCCAGGCTCTGCAGCTACCACTAGCTGTGACCCACTGGCCCCAGCCTGGGGCAGTGAGGGGTGCAGACAGGAGCAAGAGGGGGCTCAGCACCCCATCTTAAAAATTGTTCCAGCGCCACTGTACTGGGATATTTTTAAGTCTTGATTTGCTGCTGACATCACTATCACACCACGTGGAACAGCACACTGCATTTGATGTTGCGATTAGAATGTACATGCAAGAACTGGAATTCAGAATTTTCTGACAGATTTCAAGATTTCCAGCGATTTGGCCCAATGCTTTCTTTTATAATTAAACCTGAAAACTTCAACAAAAGCGACTTGCATTTGTCTGTATTTCAGTGGATGGGTGTTGAAGATTTCCGAAATGCAGCTCATTCAGTTAAAAAGCTCAGAATTGTGGGCATCTAAATCTGGAGTTCTGCGGAGTGTACTTGAAGTTACCGAGAGAGATTGGGCCTCTGTTCTGACCTGCTGGACGTCCCTGCCAGTGAAATTTAACTGTTTGAAGAAAATTGCGTTTGCAATGCTTTCAGCATTTGGATCCATATACCTGTGTGAACAGGTATTTTCACACATGAAATCTGTCCTCTGTCCCTCTCGGAGCTGGTTAACAACTGATCACTCAGAAGCCTGTGTGCAGCTTAAAGTATCCAAATACGTGCCAGACATTGGAAAACTCAGCAAGGGCAAAGATCACACTAAACTGATAAGATCTGCATTTTAATTTAATTTTAAATGAAGCTTCTTAAATATTTTAAAAAGCTTATTTACTTTACATACAACAATAGTTTAGTTATATATTATAGACTTATAGAAAGAGACCTTCTAAAAACATTAAAATGTATTACTGGCACGCGAAACCTTAATTTAGAGTGAATAAATGAAGACTCGGCACACCACTTCTGAAAGGTTGCCGACCCCGATCTAGTATGTTCAAAGCACAGCTCCAGTGGACTTCAGCTGCAGCTGTGAGCACTCAGCACTTCTGCAGCTTTGGCCTAAGGTGTCCTAAGCCAGATGCCCCACAATGAGAAACACCTAAGTCGCCACCTGTGCAGATTCCAGTTTACCCAACACCTCATGCAGGCTACAGACCCTATTCCAGAGAGAGAGAGAGACCCCAGTCCTAAAGGCAGTATTCAACTGCCACAGTGAAACCATCCTTTCTCTTCCTGCAACACCCCCCCCCCCCCCACACCACCACCTCACCCCGTCCCCACTCTCTAACCTCTGCAGCAGAGGAGGCAGGGGCTCCACAGAAAGCAGCCTCCTTCACTGCACAACCCTGATTCAGCCCTAGAGCAGATCCGCCCTGTGCACTGAAGGAGACAGGGGCCCAGTTCAAAAAGCAGTATGTGAACACATAATTAAAGGCTGTATCATAATGCATAGGTACAAGAGGACTGAATTAAGATTACATGCAAAATTAATTCAGGCATTCCCTAATTTTGAGTGCTTGACTTTGCAACCTTAATGTTCCTTTACAGATGTTATTTCCTACTTTTAAAAAACTTAACAATTGAAAAAAACACTAATTTCATTGTGTAAAACTGTACCGACACCAACGTGGGTCATCAGTGGGGCTGGGATCCTTAGCACAGTCCTCTGCCATGTAAGCTAACATTCACTGATAGCAGTAGTAGGTTGTCAACCTCAATATGGACCTACCACTAGAGGGGGCTGGAGACATACTTTACCAGTGGGTTTCACACATATTTGCTGAACAGTAAAGTTGAAACTAAGGAATCCTGGATTCAGTCCCAGGTTCTGGAGGGGAGTGTTCTCTAGTGGTTACAGATCTCTCTGCCCCATTTCACCTTGTCCCTCTCCCTGCTGCTTTCTCCTGTCTTCCTGCCCCTACTTACTCCCAGCTCTGCTCCTAGCCTCCCCCTCCAGAGTTCATGGTCCTGCCACTCTCCCCCCATTTCCCCTTCCCTGCTGCCATCCCCTGCATCTGTCCCCAGCTCCTGCCATGCTCACACCCTGATCCTATTCCCCTCCCCCCATGGCTCCTGCCCCCTCCCTCCACTACCTTGCTCTGTCCCCACTGCCATCTTCCGCCCCCCATTCTGTTCCATCCCTTCTTCTGAGTTCCTGCCACACCCTTTTCCTCCTCCTGCCTGGACACAGCAGAGGGGCACTGAGGGCATAGGACAGACAGCTCCCCTGCTCCACAGCAGCCCCTGCCCTTTGGGGGAGAAACAGCAGGGAAAGTCCTGCTCAGGCCCCGCAGTCCTAGGCTGTAGCATGCTCAGTTCAGACAGAATCTTTGAGATTTTAGAGGCTGAACCTCTCTCTACTGAGCATGTGCACACTAAGATTTTTCAAAGGCTTTTCACTTGACCAAATTTGGGTGTTTTTTCCCAGGAACAGCAAAAGGCACCTCCCCAGCATTGGAGTGACCCCCTTTCAAGCCTTAACCCCCAAGCATGGTGGCAACAGAGCTTCTCAACCCAACAGCAGTGGGAACGTTTCTAACATGGTCAAACATGGTATTTCTCAGAAATGGCTGAGCCCTTTGAGCTGAACCCTTCCAAAAGATCTAGCCAGAAGGCAGACAGCGAGTGTGAGAAATTCCAGCCTGAAGATTTGGCGTTTGGTAAAATCATACCAACAAGCAACTAAAAACAAGATCTTATCCTGGCAGCCATAGCTACAGGCAGTGCTGCCTGGCCATGTAGCCTGAAACAGGGCAAGGGAGAATCACACCTGTGCATCCCACCACAGCAAGTCCCTGCCCAGGGCTCTCAGGCCCGCCCCCACCACAGCAGCTACAGGCAGCAGGAACCCCCAGACCATTCCTAGGCACAGAGGGAGCAAGATTTGCGAAGCAGGCACCAGCGGCCTGGAGCCTGACACCCACACAGGGTGGGTCACATTACACTATGCACGAGATCGCACCTGCCCTGCCTTGCCCACTTGCCCCAGAGCCGGGGCAGTTCCAGCACTGACCAGCCCTCCCAACCTTAGCCAAGCCAGGCTGGAGCTGTCAGGACTTAGCACAGCCTGGCCCTGGGCGAGAACCCTGGGGGAGCTGAGCCCCAGAGGGAGGCTGGCAACTGGGTAGTGACTCCAGAAAAAAGGGGGAAAGGGATTAAAGGGGAAATGCCATGTCCGGTCCCCCCCACCCCCGCCTTCCCACTACGCACCCAGGGGCAGGGCACACGCGCGGGGGGCGTGCGCACACACACGCGCGCGGGGAGGGGCACACACTCTACAAGCTCTCGGGGAATTAATCACTGGCCAAATCCCAAAGCTGCCGTCATGGAGCTAGGGCCAGGCAAGGAAAGCGGTGGATAAGGGTTCGCTTGGACCATTTAGAAAGGGACACCTGCTTTCCCTGGTACCTTCTCGTTCACAGGCACACACACAAGCAGCGCTAGTGGCACATACACAAACCCCATACCAGTGGCGCTCACACACAAACACATCACTCACCCCATGCCAGTGGCGCGCGCGCACACACTGTGCCAGCGGCGATCGCGCGCGCGCGCGCTCCCAGTCCCTCTCTCGCACTTACAGCAGCATTTGCCCGCACCCGAAGCAGGCTTGGTTTTCCTGGGGAAGCTATGGGGCAGGTCGGGAGCTCGGGGGCCAGTGGGGAGCGATGCAGATGAGCCCGTTTCAGCCATGGTGGGCGATCGGGGAGGCGCTGGTCTCCTGGCGGGCTCTGGGCAGCCTCTCCCGGGGATGGAGGCAGCAGCACAACAAGTGTCAGGAGCCGCGTGCGGCGCTGCTGTCCGGTCAGGCCACGCCAGGGCACTGCAGCGCGCAGCCCGGCAGCCCTTTCGCTTCGCCAGCCCCTGGCCCCGGCTCTGAGCAGCCGGCGAGAGCCCCTGGCGCAAGCAGCTCCACCCTGCCCGGCCCTGGCTGGGGCTAGGGCAGCTCCGCGATCCACCCTTGGTGCCGAGGAGAGGGGGAGCTCCTCGCCCAACAAGCCACGGGAATCTCCGGGGACGAGACGGGTGAAGCCCGGGAGCCCATGGCGGGGACGGGGCGGCTGCGCCCCGAATAAGGCTCCGATCCCCGGGCAGCCTCTGATCACGGCTCCGCACAGAGCTCAGCACAGAGCCTGGAAAGAAAGTTGGTGGCCCCACAAGCGGCGGAAAGGCAGCCGCTCCTGGCCCCTTCTCCCTCGCCCGGCTGCCAGGAGGCGCGTCCCTCCCTCGCTGGGCGCAGCATCCGCCTCGCTACCCAGCATCGCTTCTGGGCTCCACTCCCCCTTCCCGGGCCCCCCCCTGCCCCGCACTTGGACGCAACCCGCCGCCCCAGCAGCCAGCGCAGCCGCCTGGTCCCCGAGACCCGGCCCCCGCCTCGCTCCCTGCCCGCGCGGACCCGGCCAGGAAGACCCACGCACTCCCGCATTCCGACACACACGGAGGCATCGCTGTGGGGCAACTGGGGGCTCCCGGGTCCAGCCGCGCTGGGGCACCGAGCACCGGGCAGGCTTCCGGCTGCGGCTCTTACTTGGTTGCGGGGAGAGCCGTGTGCGCGGCTCCTCCGGCTTCTCCATCCCCTGCCCCTGCCGGGACCGGCTCCGCTCCGCGCCTCCGGCTGGTTCCCCACAAAACAGGCGGAATCCCGGGGGACCCGTGGCGGCCGGTCGGGGCTGCGGCTCCCTCCCGGCTCGGCGAGCGGGGCTGGCGCAGCCGTGTCCGTCGCAGTGTCCGGCTCTCGGCGTGTGTGAGGCTGTGCCAGGGACGCACCGAGCCGACCTAGCCCCCTCCCCCTTGCTGCTCCGCCTCTTGCTGCCGCCAGCACCGGGAGGTGGAGCCCGGCGGGGCGGGGGCTCAGCGGATCCGCCGAGCGCTGCGGCTGGGAGGCAGTTGGAGCCTCTAGCTTGCGTTGCGGTGGGTCGGAGCCGGAGCTACCCGCCTGTTCCCCTGCGAGCAGCCGGCCCGGGCCGCCACCTGCACTGCCCGGCCGGGGGCGGATCGGTGCACGCATGGCTAATCTCCCCAGGAACCAAGCCAGACCCCAGCCCTGCGGTAGCGCTTAGGGCAGAGCCCCGGGGCGACCTCCAGTTCTCTGGGGACTGAGCAATGTGCCCCCGAAAGCCTGGCTGGAGAGCGGAGCCAGCGCCCAGTTGTCCACCACTCCGCAGAGCTCCGGCCCCGGGGCAGTCCAATGGCCGGCGCGTCCGCGGCTGCCCCCCCCCCCCCGCATCCCGCCTCTCCGGGGACCAAGGAGCTGCCCGGCCCGCCCAGCCCTTCCCCCGTGGGAGCGGGAGGAATTGGCCCCATGACTCCAAGGCAGAGCTGCGCTCCTGGAGCTGCTCGAGATGCTGCCCACGGCTCCCGCCGAGCCGGTGCGCTCCCCTGGAGCAGAGGAGCCCTATGAGCACCGCACGGGACCGGTCCCTCACCCGCAACAGACCTTGCGCGGCTGCCCTTCTCCCCCACAAGCCCCTTCCCACCCTAGGCTTCCCTGCCAGCCGGGGCCCGGAGCGCAGCTCAGTGAAGGGGCCAGAGCCAGGTGTTGCCCATGGAACAGCAGGCCAGAATTTGGCTTCACTAGCCCGCTGGGGAGCTAGGAGAGGGGTTGGTCGAGGCCCTCCCACCGGCCCCTGGTGACTGTGCCCCGCCGCTCTCAGCCCAGCCAGCAGCCGCCCCTTCAAGAAATGCAGCTAGGGAGGAGCCCAGGGATGCTCAGCTCCTCCCAACAAACAGCTCTGGCTTCCGCGGGCCTGCTGTGGGCCAAGGCGCAGAGCTTGTATATGCCCCGTTCCCGAGTCAGTGACCGTGGGCCGGCGGGGACAGGCTGCCTGGCTGCGGCTTGGAGCCCTGCCCCAAGTCCGGGGGTGCCTAGGTGGCAAAAGAGCAGGTCACTGACCTGGTGTCAGCACCCTGGTGAGTCACGTACTCTTCTTACAGGCGTCAGACCCCCGTTGGGCAGAGCTGAGCAGCTGCAGGTTCCTCACTGGCAGTGCAACTCCCCCCTCCCCCACTACAGGGCTGGGTCAGGAACCTTGTTTGCGCTTCTTGGGACCTCTTGTGTATGGCAGTCTGATGGGGGGAGGGGAGACAATTCCTTGTCAGGGCTACGCCCCACAGCCCGTGTGCTCTAGGGCACTCCATTCCCTGTGATAGTCATCCCTGTGCCAGCCGCTCCAGTGACACCTGGCCCCTCTGTTCCGTTAATGTGCGAGCGAATTGCCTGCGTTTGCAGCCTGGAGTCAGTCTCTGCAGCATTCAGCCGAGCTGCGCGGGGACTCTCCTGGCCAAGGGCGGGGTGGCTGACCAGACAGGCTAGGTGCTCTATGGTGCCGAGTGAAATCTGTAGGCTGCGGGCTCGGAGCGGTAGTGCGGGGGGAGGAGGCAGTTCTTCACATCCCTGCCCAGGAGCGGATTGACAGCTAGATTTATTGCCCAGGGATGGAGCTCCTGCTCCGCTCTCCCGCCGCTGAGGGCGTGGGCGGCACGGAGGAGCCCTACTTCCTGCTGAGCTACATGAACCTGTTGCATGCACAGCACAGCCCCCCGCCCCTCTCCTCGCACACTTGCTGTCACCTCGCCTTTGATGACCCACTGCACCATCTTTTAGAGGCTGCTTTTTCCTTCCATGGAGCCGGCTCCGGCAGCCCTGGCCGTGGTTCAAGGCTCCTTCCCCGAGGAGGAATCCATCCGCCTCTTCCTGGCTGAGACTCAGCGGGCGGCACCGAAGCGTGGTTCCCTTCCTGGTGGGCAGGGAAGGGAGGCAGAGAGTTGTCAGGAACTGGTTCCTCTTGGGGTGGGGGTCTTGCCCTCCCAGGGAACTCAGAGGCTTTCCTGGATCTTTTTAATGGCAAACTTCTCTGCTCCTGCCCAGCTGGGCCAGGTTTTTCTTTGGTGTAAATTCACCTGCAATCCAATCAGCAGAAGACATCAAAATCGGAGGAGACCAGACCCCCTGAAGGTCAATGCCCCTCTGCAAAGGGAGCTGGTGAAATCAGAGCTGGCTGAGAGCCAGGGATTATTTATTATTATTCATAACTGTATTATTAAAGAGAGGGAATAACGAGCCTAGAGACAGAATGCAAGCAGCTGCCTTCATTATAGGGCTTCAGAGAAGGGGCCAAGATCCAGAAGCAGAGAGAGGCCGATAGTCTGAAGCACTGTCTTAGGTGAGCCTGAAGATTCAGGATGGGTTCCATTAAGAGACACTATGGAACCATGGATATAAACTCAGGGCAGAAGCCCCAACATCTGAGATACGTTGGTGTGACGATGGGACGCAGCAGGGAGGGGGGAGTGTTGACCTGGGAATGTGCCCTGGGGATGGGAGACCTGAGAGCCTGTCACCTGAGCCGGCAGGGGGAGGTAACACCTCTGCCCAGGAATGTGAACACAGGCTGCAGAAGGGAACCTGCTGGAGGGGGGGGTTAGTTTCAGTTTGGTGCTGGGTGGAGGAATGCAGGGAACCCCAGGGCTGGGGTCTAAGCTCCCTGCTCCCCCAGAAGGACTTGACTGAGGTGTCCTGGTTGTACCCACAAGCTCTGTTTTGGACTGTGTTCCTGTTGTCCAATAAACCTTCTGTTTTACTGGCTGGCTGAGAGTCTCAGTGAATCCCAGGAAGAGGGGTGCAGGGCCTGGACTCCCCCACACTCCGTGACAGCTGGAGGCCCAGATTTTCAATATTGTGAGCAAAAAAATGTGTGGCTAAATTGCATGTCTGGTTCCCATAATTGTACATGAAGGGAGGGAGACTGCAGATGCATCCCTGCTTTGACTGCGCATTTGCACAGGCCTGGAGGGTGTCTGCAAGTGCCTATTCACACATGGCCCCAACTGTAAAAGCATTGAAGAAA
The DNA here is from genome assembly GCF_965152275.1 of Natator depressus. Taxonomy (NCBI): domain Eukaryota; kingdom Metazoa; phylum Chordata; order Testudines; family Cheloniidae; genus Natator; species Natator depressus. The sequence continues at coordinate 38,918,440 of NC_134241.1, read as the reverse complement.
TAATGTGATGGAATCAGGACTCATCTTTTTCCAGTCTGTCCCCAAAGTCTGGAGCCCAGCACCAATAGGAACCATTCCCTGAGGTGTCATTGCCTGGTGACAGGGGATGGAGCACTTGATCCTGTTCTGTTCATTCCCTCTGAAGCATCTGCCACTGCCTACTGTTGGTTAGATGGACCCAGTATGGCCATTCTTATGTAATGCTGCTTCCGAGGCCAGGGGTGACGTACATGCATATATGCCATCCTGTACAGAGACCTGGGTGGGCATATCACCATGGGCACCTCTTCCAACATATTGGACACATTCTTCAGGTGTCTGCATTGGAATGGGTTCCACCAGTCACTGTGCTCCTTTGTGCTGCATGCCAACCCGTACAATGCATTGCACTGCCCGCTGTCTGGGTGTGCAGTGCCAAGTGCAGGTGCCACCCTGGGCAGGGTCTAAACCAGGGTTACAGCAGTGTAGCCCAGTGCAGCACCCTGGCTGGGAAACTGACCAGTCAGCTGAGGCTCATCAGACTCGATGAGCTGAAGCCTGGGTGACAGTCACACCAACGACCCGATGTCCTCTAAGAAGGGGAGGCATCAGGATGATTCCATAGCATAGGGCATCGGCACTGGCAGCATGAGAGTGCAGGGGAGGCAGGGACATTTTTCTCTCTGCTTCCCTGAACTGCCAATTGGCATTTGAAAATGGGGCCAAGCAAGGTGCTGGGCATGTCCCATGGAGAGCCCCTGCCCTTTTGCCCACCCCACCTCTTGCCTTCATTTCCCTTTCCTCCTCCCATCCTGGTGTTAGTGCTGGTCCCAGGCCAGGCAAGTTGAACCATCATGAGGGAGTCCCCCAAATCCAGGACATAGCATTTGGTTTCCATCTCCGTCCCCAAGGACCCCTCTCAATAACCACCATGGAAAATCAGTCTCCCAGGCCCCTGGCCCAGTTCACCCTCCAGGAGAGTGCTGAGGCTGCAGTATGGCCCAGGCAGGATACCCCAGGCTGGTCTGCTCTGGCATCACACAGAGACAGCTGCTCCTCAGTGCCACTGGGGCCTTGTCAGAAGAACAAAGCCTGCAAGGGAAGAGCATCCAGATAAATCTCTGGGAAAGCAAGAAGAAAGGGAAACAAGGCAAGCAAATGAACCTTACAAGAGAATAAATACCCCCTCCCCAACACACACGCAGCAAACCTGTCTGCTGTCTGCTGTGAGGAGTTCAAAGGCTCTTCTGTTCTCTCTCTCTCATCTGCTCTGGGCTCCTCGAGAGAGGCAGCAGCCTGGATTTGGGCAGCAAATGCTAATAACCCAGATGTTCTGACAATGCATTCGTTCCTCCAATTAAAAACAAAAGATCCCCAAAACTAAACACAAGGAAATGAGCAACATGAAAGAACTGCTCCCCTCATGCCTACCTCCACTCCTGATAATGTACGGGTGCAGAGATATAGGGAGGCTTGGAGACTCCAGCCAGGATCCAGACCATAACTGGGATCCCAAGGGAGACTCATCAGTGTCTGGGGTGTAGCAAAGAAGATGTTGCACTGATTGTAGGATGTAGCTGGGGAGGTGTTGTGCTGACTGTGGGGTGTATCTAGGAGAGTGTTGCGCTGATTGTGGGCTGTAGCTGGGAAGGCGTTGCGCTGATTGTGGGGTATATGCCTCAGTGCTGGGTTTGTGGTGGAGGCTGAAGCATGCACTCTTGGAATGGTCTCTCTCTCTCTCCTGCCTGCAGGATGCCTGCTGCCGAATTATTGAGAGATTGTTTTTATTACTGTTTTAACTCTTTTTTTAACCTTGTTTTTCTCTCGGCTGCACTTTCACTCACTCATTAATTTTGGTATTTTTCTCACGGTATATAACCCCTGTCACGGCTGCCATGGCAACAGGAGGGAATGTGCTCAGCACTAAAATATCCTCTCAAAAATAACAAAAATAGGAAAACAGAGGCAGCTTGTGTCGGCCGCTGCAAATGCAGATCTGGCCCAGCTTCTCCAGTGATGGGAGGCCCAGAGATGCGGCAGGCTGGTGGAAGCCCCAGCCCTCCAGCTAGCTCAGTCCCCACAAACGCATCTCCTGTCTTCATGCCTAGGTTCCATCTTTGCTCAGGCTGTGATCCCACCATCTGATGGACCCCTCAAGCCAAGGTCTGCGGTTGAATGCTGGAAGTGGGCCCCCTCACTCTACCCCTCCCCAGTGCTCACTTCCGCTTCTCTGGGGAACAGCTCCCAGTACCTGCCAAGGCAAATCAGACCCCTAAAGGAAATCCAGGTAAAGCCAAGTGAAAGCAGCTAGAGATGCTGTGAATGGCCATCTTTCTGTACTTGGGCATGGCTCTGACCTTCAGCTTCTCTGGAAAAGTTCCTGGCTCTGACAATGCTGGTGGCCTGGAGGGGATCTCCCCAGCCTTTTTCACAGGCTCCTAGTGTTTTACACACTCCACTTCCTTTGTCCTTGACCCAGGCCCTTGCACGCTCTCTGGCTCAAACACAGGAGCTGAAAGGGCAGCCCCTGAGCAGGCAAGGACACAGGGGAGTTGGAACAATGTTTACAGTGGGGGAGCTGAGAGCCATTGAACCAAACTGTAAACCCTGTATTTCATGGAAACCACTTCGAGCCATGGAGTGCGGCAGCCCCCCCAGTTCCAGCACTGCTGACATGGAAAGAAGGGTCAGACCCCAGGCAGTACATCATCTGGGGGGATCTGGCCCCAATGGCACAAACTCACAAGCTCTGTCTCACTCATCGTTAAGGCTCAATGACATGGAAAAAATGGCTGGCTGATTCCATCTGATTTGCCTGCCCAGCCCCCAGCCCAGTCAGAAGCCCTGACGCTCCCCCTCCCTGCTTGGGGGTCTCTGCTTTGAGCACCTCCTGTGGAGCTGGGATTGCACCATTCACTGACACCTCACATCTGCTCCTGGCGGGGCCTGGCCTGAACCCTGAGAGGGGAGCCAGTGATTAATGCGAGGGACATATGGGCAGCTGGGAGCCCCACCAGTCCCAGGAGATACAGGAGCTAGGAGCCGCAGGGAGAGTCCCAGGGGGATACAGGCACCTAACTAACTTCTGCAAAAATAAATTAACCACTAACAGAAAAATCCTGTTGGGAAGGAAAAGGAGGTGGCCAGCACCAGCTTGTCCTTTTCTGTCTGACTGTACCCAAATTCCTGTCTGGGAGGGCACATGATAGCGTACCCCCTTTGCTTTCAGTATGTGTCAGTGTGGATCCTACTCTAGGTGAACATGTGCCTCATGGGGAGGACAGCTGTGTCTGTCAGGGCCGTGCATGAGCCCTGCACCTTCTTGTGTCCCTGTGCGAGGGAATGAGGATGGAGCAACCACAGGCCTCCCTCAGTTTCCTCTTACTGCTCAGAGCAGCGAGAGGGGACCCAATGAGCATCCGACCTGCTGCTCTCTGTGGAGCTTGCTAATCCTGATTTATAAACAAAACCCACCACAGAATCCTGCTCATCAAACAGTCCTGATGGGACTGAAAACAACCAAACAAAGGAGAGGAAAGGATGACTTCTTCCTCCCACCCCCTGATGCACAGTCCTGGACGTGTAGCCCTGGAAGCCGCCCTGGACACCCCTCATACAGCGGGGCCTGGCTCTGTGTGCAGACTGCCACACCTAATGGGGGAATCTAAAACATCTGGATCGAAGCTCTGCCCATCTTCGGGTGGGCTCCTCTCACTCGCAGATGGCCACAGCCACGGCCTCTTGTGCCCTGGGGAGAGCCACATTCCAAACCGATGCTCTGTTTGCTGCTCCCCGTTTGCTGCTCCTTTTCTTCCGTAAGTGCAGACATGCTCATCTGAAACTGCATCTATTAGAGCATTCTAGAGGGCCACTTCTGACCCAGAGGACACAGCCACACCCAAACCAGAGCCAAAGAAGTTGTCCCCGCCAAGTGCCCCCTCTAGCAGGCACCCACAATCCAACAATGAGAAAAAGCTGCTGAAAACATTGGCACTGGCAACCACAGCATGGGCAGCCTCCACACCAGCATCTGCTTTGGCACCAGCATCCCCAGAACCAGCACTCTCTGTACTGGCAACCCTGGCATCGACCCTGGGCACTGATGGACCCAGCACCAAAGACTGGCCTCAAGAGATAGGCATGGACAGGTTCTGGGTAGAAGTATAGCTCTGAGCACCATCCCGGCTCATCTCAGATGGAAAGATATAAACACCAGTCCCCTAGTGACAAACCTCCAACCCGTCCATGCTCACACTGGCACTGACCCTGAGGCCCAAGCTCATCATGATACCAAGAGACATTTTGGTGGAGGAATCCCTGTCTCCACTAAGGCCACTCCCCACATTGAGACTGTGGCTGGCAAGGGTCATGCTGTCCAACATGCTACCATTGAAGGACATATACTCATCACTGCCCTGGCTGACCCATGCGTTTTCCCCAATGCTAAGCCAGGTCCTGTCTCCTCTACAATCAGAGGGATCACACAGGACTCCATCACAGGAAAAGCATGAGTGGCAGTGTGCAGATCATTCTCAAGCTACACAATACTTGTGCAACATGCCACCTTGGTACTACTGGGAGCACCATCATGTGCAGGATGGAGCAGATCTCCCTCCCAGGTCTCATGGAAGAGGAGAAGGCCTTGCTCCTCAGTGATGTCAATAATGAGGCTTCCCATGTCAGAGCCAGACACAGGCAGCATCTCTCCCTCTTGTGAAGGAGTCATCACAATCACCAGACGAGGTGAGGCAGTTGCCCTGACAAGGGCACCTGACAACTTCAAAGTTGACCCAGATTGCAGAGACCGGGGCCATCAAACCCCCTAGAATCCAGGAAAAGTCCTACAAGCTTTTTGTCTGCTGTGGTGTTGTAGCCATGTCCGTCCCGGGAGGTGAGAGAGACTAGGTGGGGGAGGGGATATCTTTTATTGTACCAACTTCTGTTGGTGAGAGAGACAAGCTTTTGATCCACACAGAGCTTTTCTTCAGGTCTGGGAAAGGGTGATGCTTGGGGTACCTTTCCCAGCCCTGAAGCAGAGCTCTGTGTGGCTTGAAAGCTTGTCTCTCTCACCAACAGCAGATGGTCCAATAAAAGATATCCCCTCCCTGACCTTGTCTCACAAGTTCTTTGACGTCCTTAGCCCCTTGACCCCAGCCAAATTGCCCTCCCCAACAACGAGGGCAGACTCGAGCCAGCGAAGGACTTTGGCAGACCCTGGTGACTCTTCCTCCCTTGTGCAAAAGGATCAGAAAGAGGTAGCAGGTTCAATAAAAGGACTTTGAATACGTTTGTGCCATCCTAACCCAGTGCAGGAAAAATCCAGGTCTACAAGTGGCACCCAAAAGGGAAGGGACATCAGAAACTGGACTCCTGGGGCACAAGGCCTATTCCTCTGCAGTATTACAGTGCTGGGTCACGATCGATCAGGCCATGAGCATGAACTATCATTTCCTCAGAGGGGAGCAAGTGGCCCCTTTCCTGACAAACTCCCACCACAGGACAATGGGCAGGAACTCAGAGAGTTCATTAATGAGGGCGAAATGGCCACACACACAGCCTGACAAGTGGCCATGGCCCCAGTGGACGCAGCTGCCAGGTTGATGGCCGTGGCAGTCACCCCAAGAAAGGCCTCCTGGCCCCGAGTGTCTGGCATCCCACAGGAGGTGCAGTGCACCATGCAGGACCTGCCATTTCAGCAGCCAAGCAGATGAAGGGCTCCACTGCCTGAAGGATTCGAGGGCCAGCCTGCAATCAGGGATTTACACCCCATCACAAGCCATGCAAACACCAGCCCCACCAAGGCAGAGATCCCCTTCCTACTCCAGACTTGACAGCTGCAGTACCCTCCCTGGAGGGGGCCCTGACTCCAGGAGGTGATTGCTCTTCTCCCTCACACACCAGCATCCTTGCAGAGGTAGCAGTCTTGACGGGACTGCTGGGAGCCATACCGGAGCCAACTGTCAGGGATCAGGGCCTATGGCAGAATCTGTCTCCTGGCCACCCAACAAGCACCACTGGCCTGCGCAGGCTGTCTGATTGACTGCGCCACCTGACTGGGCAGGAAGGACGGCTGGATGGCTTTTAAGCCCAGTAGCAGCAGCAGTTCTCTGGCTGCTCCATGCATTTAAACCTGCAGCTGTGATGCTCCCTGAGTCTGCAGCTCCTCATCTTGCTCCTGGCTTGCTCAAGCCATATTCCTACTTCTGTTCCTGCCTTGCTCCTGCTCAGTCCCCGCTACCTCACCTTTCTCATAGTTCAAGCTTCCTCTCCCTGACTCTGGGTCCTGACTCCAGCCCTGACCCTTGGTTTGGATCCTCTTCCTAGCTTCTGCTCTGGCCACTAGCCCTGCCCACCCATGGCCCAGTCTCTAACACCAACCTAGAGCCCACCATCATCTTTGGAAGCCCCCTCCTTCCCCTTCCACTGGCTTGGGCTATGATTACAGCTGGTGAATGGGTGCTAGATGTTGTCACCTCATCTATTACCACACTCTCCCCCTGATCCACCCCTGTCCCCACGTCCCAGCCCTCTTCAGGGATCCTTCTCACAAGAACCTATTACAAACAGAAGTGAATGGCCTTGTTGCTTTGTCTGGGAGCCACAGAAGAATTATCACAGGATTCCAGGGGAAGAAGCATCTACTCCTGATATGTCTTTAACCTGAAGAAAAAAGGGTTGGCCTGTCCTAGAATGGAGGCAACTGAACAAATGCTCCATTGCCTCCGATTGGGTGGTAGCCCTAGCCTCCATCATTCCAGCTCTGCAGTCTCAGACTGGCTCATGGCACTCAATTTGTAGGATGTGAATTTCCACGAAGCACCCAGGAAGTACCGCAGATCTGCACTGCGGCCCAGCAACTGCCATCACAAGGTACTCTCTACGGACTCTCTACGGCGCTGAGAGTTGTTGAGAAATGTCTAGCGGTGGAGGCTGCATCCAGAGGAGGGGAGGTAGCCATATCTGCCCTGACCTGGATGACTGGCTGATTAGGGACAGAGCCCCATAAGAGATTACAGCAAACCCCAAATATGCTCTCTCTCTGCGGGCCTCCTTGTGTACTGTGAAAAATCGTCCCTCACCCCATCACAGGCAATAGAGCTCATAGGAGCCATGGTTGCTTCCAGGTTAGCCAGGAATTATCTTCTGGAGGACAGATTGCTACCATTGTTACTGTTACTAAGTGGAATATAATCAAACCCAACCACATGGTCCAGCTTTGCCTCACATGGCGAGGCAGCATGTCCGGGGCACTTACACGCCAACGCTTGCCAGACTTCACCTCTGGCCCCTTCAGCTTTGGCTCAGGTCCGTCTACTCCCCAATGAGATGCCAGATGATCAAGAAAGTCACATCCCAGCTCATGTCATCTCAAAGCTGAATGGGTGTGTGTGACATACTGTACCTTGGGGGAGCATCTTGTAACCTCCATATCCCTCATTTTTATATAATTGTGATCTTACATATAAAGAATGCCTTGTAAGGTATCAGGGGAAAGGTCATGATCTGCTGAAAATCATTTCTCTATCCATATATGTATGTCATTCATGCATATGAAACTATGAGAATTGTGTTGTATGGTTGTCACTAAAACATGTGGTAAATTGGGGAATCAGCCAGATATTAGCTCCACAGAGGCAACAGCAAGGAAAGTAATCAACACCCGTGTGGGGTGTGAAACAACCCATCAACAGCCATTGTCCAGCAAGGGAGCTACAGTTCGATGACTCACCTGCATGAAGCCCACCAGGGAAATTGCTCAACCTTGCCTGGAGACTCAGCAATGCCCCCAGATGTGCCTGGACTTGTGCTCCCCAAGCACATAGGACTGAGTGTATAAAACTGACACAGTGGCCACATGCAGGGCCTTTTCTCCTGCCCCACCTACTCTGCAAGCAACTAAGACACTGAGAAGAAAACAAGACTCCAACACAGGAGATTGGCCCAGGTTTAAGGAACAAACCTGTATATTAAGGACTGCAGTATCCAGTGGGGTGAGAAAAACTGCTTAATCTAGATGTTGCCCAGTCTAATAGGGTTGAGAGTTTAGACTGCGTGGATATATTTTCTTTTCTTTTGGTAACTAACTCTAACTTTTTGCCTATCACTTAATATCACTTAAAAATCTATCTTTCGTAGTCAATAAATTTGTTTAACTGTTTATCTTTACCAGTGAGTTTGTATGAAGTGTGTGGCAAATCTGCTCAGGTTTTGCAAAGGCTGGTGTATATCCATTTTACATTGATGAAGTAGTGAACCAATTAATACATCTGCATTGCTCATCCTGAGCAGTGCAAGATGGTATATTCCTGGGGTACAGTACTGGGAGCTGGGGGGATTTGGCTTTGGTGCCTTTCTCTGTGAGATTCATGAGTGGCTCTGGGAGCATTCATGCAATCTAGCTGGGTGTGTGGGGCTCCACATGCTGTTGTGCTGAGTGATCACAGCACCTGGAGGTGTTTGCTGCTGGTCACTAGCAAGGCATTGTGAGAGACAGCCCAGGCTGGAGGGAGTTAAGGGGGCACAGTGGTCCCACAGTCCCAGGCTGCACTCCAGGGATCCCGTCACACTGGGTAGGCCCTCCAAAATGTGCAAAGGGAGGTTTTGTCTCGGTCCCTTCCCCAACAATGACTTTTGATACTGGACACATCTTACACGGCTCCTACAGGCTGGGGAGCCCACCTGGACCATGTACAAATGCAGGGAGCTGGTCCACTGCAGACGTGGGACATCACATAAACATGGTGGAGATCTGGGTCATCAGACTAGCTTGCAAGGCATTCCTACCTGTTCTATGGATTTCCACAGTGCAGATCTTGACAGACATCTGCAATTGTCGCAGATCCACAGGCCTGGCTCTGGAACAGTCTCTTGGAGGACCCCTCAGTGTGTCAGCCCCCAAAGGGTCACACTTTCTCTCTGGGTACGTCCCTGGGCTTCACCACCTTCTGAGGCTGAACCTCAGAGTCTTCCACTGTCCTGCTTCACGCCGTGAGGTCCCTGCAGTGAGTCCACCTGGACTGGACATGGGAGGGAGACTTACACACCCAAAGGGAGCCATGTAGTCCCAGCTTCCTGGCTCTCGAGCACTGTAAAATCAGGAGAGTTCATTAGATGTTTGGAACACGGCGTAGAGAGTCCTTAGTTAACATAGAGAATGGAAAGTTACAGCAAAGTCCGGTCTGGGTTCCTCCAGACCCCAGTGCTCTCCTGACCCCTCCTTAGTCCCAGTCAAGAAGCATCTCTCTGCCTTCAGCAGCCCACACTTAATCCCCCCACCTGGTCTCTCCCCAGTCCTTTGTCATTGTTTACCTGGCCTCCTACTTAGCTGGTCACACCTGGCTGGCTTTCTGCAGAGGGGTCGGCCAACCATGGTCGTTAGTTGCTAGGTACCAAATTTCTGGGCAACTGGAGTGGCCAATTGGACATTGTTTTCTGGGGCTTTCCATGAGCATGAGCCCAGGCCCCAGACAGCCAGGCATCCGTCACACCTGGACCTCTGCAAAGAGTAAACGATCTTTTCCCCCACCTAGTTAACCATGCAGCACATAGGGGAAACTGAGGCACGCACAATATTCATATAAAATATTATGAAAAATTCCCACTCTGTGACATCAATATACTACATAAACACACAAGCAGCTTTGCCACTTTGCCATCACCACTTTGCCAGTAAGGTATCCAGACATGGTGCCACTGACACAGAATAATCCCAATGGATCTTCACCTACCAAGAGTCAGCAACTTCTAGCGGACTTCCTAAGAAGACAGTCTGTCCCCAGTCACTGCCAGGGTCCAGCTTGGAGCTGGTATTCAGCCAGTGGGGAATTCCCATAATAGACCTGCTTGCCAGCAAAAACAACACCAAGTCTCAGAGCTTTTATAATATATATACATTCTTAGACATCTGTAAGGCATCTTGATTAAAAAACTAAAATTAACGTGACACACATTAAATGGATTAAAAACTGGCTAACTGATTGGTCTCAAAATGTGTTTGTAAATGGGGAATCATCACTGAATGGGTGAGCTCCCACAGGGGTCCGTTCTTGGCCATACACTCTTTAACATTTTTTATCAATGACCTGGGAGAAAATATAAAATCAACACTGATAAAATTTGCAGATGAAACAAAAACTGGGGCGTAGTAAATAATGATGAGGACAGGTCATGGATACTGAGTGATCTGGATTGCTTGATAAGCTGTGTGCAAGGAAACAACATGTGTTTTAATTCAGCTAAATGTATGTATCTAGGAACAAAGAATGTGGGCCCTACCTACAAGACAGGGACTCTATCCAGAGGAAAAGATTTGGTGGACGGGGGAAGGAGGAGAGTATTAATAATTAGCTGGACAGCAGCTCCCAGCCTGATGCTGTGGCCAAAAGAGCTAATTGGATCCTGGGATGCATAACAGGGGAATCTCAAGCAGGAGCAAAGAGGTTATTTTATCTCTGGATTTGGCAATGGTCCGACTGCTGCTGGAATCCTGTGTCTGGTTCTGGTGTCCACAATTCAAGAAGGATGTTGATAGATTGGAGCGGTGTCAGAGAAGAGCCACGAGAATGATTAAAGGTTTAGAAAACCTGCCTGATAGTGATAGACTCAAAGAGCTCAACCTGTTTAGTTTAACAAAGAGAAGATGAAAAGCAGACTTGATCACAGTCTGTAAGTACCTACACGGGGAACAAATATTTACAATGGGCTCCTCAGTTGAACAGAGAAAGGATAACACGATCCAATGGCTGGAAGTTGAAGCTAGACACATTCAGGCTGGAAATTAGGCATACATTTTTAACAGTGAGGATGTGATAGGGTGTTCCCCCCACACCTGCCCTGAAGGGGTTAATTAACCTTATAGGGCACACTTGGGGAAGAGTCAGGCTTGATTAATAAGCACTAATTGGAGATGAATCCCTGCTGGGCAGGAGCAGGGTGGGCTTGTATAAAGCTAGGAAGTTGTGAGCATGAGGGGGAAGAGGTTATAGGCACTGTCTGGGCACAGAGAGGTGGATAAAAAGAAACCCTGTGGGTAGAAGGGGGTGGGCAAAGGGTCTGGGATCCCAGCCCTGCAGGACAAGTTTACCCGGAGATGGTACAGGGAAGAACGCCTGTGGACGGTAGAGTAGGAAGAAGCCCAGGGAAAGAGCAGTGAGGGCTGAAAAGGTGCAGACCTTGGCAACTAATAATAGAATCCCTGGGCCGGGTTCCCTGGCCAGCCACTGGGGAAGTGGCACAAACTGGGAGTTATAGAAGGTTGCCTGAGACAGCATAGGGGCAGATTGTCAGGTGGGACTTGGTTATGCTGGAAAGAGAAAACTGTGTAGTGACCTGGCTGGAGGGCTGAGTCACAAAAAGAAAGCACCCTGAGTCCTGGGCGAGTGAGTGATGGAAAAGGGTGCTAGAGCTGATCTCTGGACCCTGCCATGAGCAGGTGCCACAGTGAAACCTGTGATGGGTAACTAACCATTAGAACAACTTACCCAGGGTTATGGTGGATTCTCCATCACTGGCAGTTGTTCAATCGAGATTGGCTCTGCCCTGGAACTGATTCTCAGGAAAGTCTCTGGCCTGTGCTATCCCGGGGGTCAGACTAGATAGTCACAATGGTACTTTCTGACCTTGGAATGTATGCACTTTTGCTCCAGGGAGGACATGAGTCCAGGACTGCTACTAGATGCCTTCCTTCAGCTGCGGAATCAAGGCCTCCTATAGGCCTTCCCGCTGATTCCTTGGTTTCCCAGTGTGACATCTAAGATCTGATGGGACAGAGCCACAATCATCCTTGTATCTCCATACTAGGCTGACGCTTCCTGCAGATGCCCAAGCAGCCATCTATCCAGCTTGGCCAGAGTGCCCAGACCTGTTCCCACAGAACCACAGGCAGATCAGATTTAAAAATTTTATTAAAGTTAACTTGTGTAAATTTGATTTTAAATATTAAGAGGGAAAGTACTGTACATCTGGGGTCGGGCTTGGGTTATGGGGGATTGCAAGTATCGGTTACAAGGTTCACAAGGTACATACAAAAAGAAAAGGAGTACTCATGGCACCTTAGAGACTAACAAATTTATTAGCGCATAAGCTTTCATGAGCTACAGCTCGCTTCATCGGATGCATAAAGTGGAAAATATAGTGGGGACATTTTATATACACAGAGAACATGAAACATTGGGTGTTACCATACAGACTGTAACAAGAGTGATCAGGAAAGGTGAGCTATTACCAGCAGGAGAGCTGTGGGGGGGAGTGGGGGAAGAGAAACCTTTTGTAGTGATAATCAAGGTGGGCCATTTCCAGCAGTTGACAAGAACTGTAGAGGGGGAAATAAACAAGGGGAAATAGTTTTACTTTGTATAATGACACATCCACTCCCAGTCTTTATTCAAGCCTAAGTTAATTGTATCCAGTTTGCAAATTAATTCCAATTCAGCAGTCTCTCATTGGAGTCTGTTTTTGAAGTTTTTTGTTGAAGAATTGCCACTTTTAGGTCTATAATCGAGTGACCAAAGAGATTGAAGTGTTCTCCGACTGGTTTTTGAATGTTATAATTCTTGACGTCTGATTTGTGTCCATTTATTCTTTTACATAGAGACTGTTCAGTTTGGCCAATGTACATGGCAGAGGGGCATTGCTGGCACATGATGGCATATATCACATTGGTAGATGCACAGGTGAACGAGCCTCTGATAGTGTGGCTGATGTGATTAGGCCCTATGATGGTGTCCCCTGAATAGATATGTGGACAGAGTTGGCAACGGGCTTTGTTGCAAGGATAGGTTCCTGGGTTAGTGTTTTTGTTGTGTGGTGTGTGGTTGCTGGTGAGTATTTGCTTCAGGTTGGGGGCTGTCTGTAGGCAAGGACTGGCCTGTCTCCCAAGATCTGTGAGAGTGATGGGTCATCCTTCAGGATAGGTTGTAGATCCTTGATGATGCGTTGGAGAGGTTTTAGTTGGAGGCTGAAGATGATGGCTAGTGGCGTTCTGTTATTTTCTTTGTTGGGCCTGTCCTGTAGTAGGTGACTTCTGGGTACTCTTCTGGCTCTGTCAATCTGTTTCTTCACTTCAGTAGGTGGGTACTGTATTTGTAAGAACGCTTGATAGAGATCTTGTAGGTGTTTGTCTCTGTCTGAGGGGTTGGAGCAAATGCAGTTGTATTGTAGAGCTTGGCTGTAGACAATGGATCGTGTGGTGTGGCCTGGATGAAAGCTGGAGGCATGTAAGTAAGTATAGCAGTCAGTAGGTTTCCTGTATAGGGTGGTGTTTATGTGACCATCGCTTATTAGCTCCGTAGTGTCCAGAAAGTGGATCTCTTGTGTGGACTGGTCCAGGCTGAGGTTGATGGTGAGATGGAACTTTGTGACTTCGTCCTCACCCATAACTATTTCACATTTGGGGACAATGTATACCTTCAAATCAGCGGTACTGCTATGGGTACCTGCATGGCCCCACAGTATGCCAACATTCTTATGGCTGATTTAGAACAACGCTTCCTCAACTCTCATCCCCTAACGCCCCTACTCTACTTGCGCTACATTGATGACATCTTCATCATCTGGACCCATGGAAAAGAAGCCCTTGAGGAATTCCACCAGGATTTCAACAATTTCCATCCCACCATCAACCTCAGCCTGGACCAGTGCACACAAGAGATCCACTTCCTGGACACCAAGGTGCTAATAACCGATGGTCACATAAACATTACCCTATACTGGAAACTGGATACAATTAACTTAGGCTTGAATAAAGACTGGGAGTGGATGTGTCATTACACAAAGTAAAACTATTTCCCCTTGTTTATTTCCCCCCGCCTACTGTTCTTGTCAACTGCTGAAAATGGCCCACCTTGATTATCACTACAAAAGGTTTCTCTTCCCCCCCTCCCCCCCACAGCTCTCCTGCTGGTAATAGCTCACCTTTCCTGATCACTCTTGTTACAGTCTGTATGGTAGCACCCATTGTTTCATGATCTCTGTGTAGAAAAATCTCCCCACTATATTTTCCACTGTATGCATCCGATGAAGTGAGCTGTAGCTCATGAAAGCTTATGCTCAAATAAATTGGTTAGTCTCTAAGGTGCCACAAGTACTCCTTTTCTTTTTGCGGATACAGACTAACACCGCTGCTACTCTGAAATCTGTCATTATGAAAGGTACATACATATCAGCAGAGCAGCACACAGCAGGAGTTTGCCTGGGATTGGTGAGTATCCGAGTGCGTGTTTGCTGAGTAAGTATCCGAGTGTGTGTTTGCTGGGAGGGCAGTGTGAGAGCCTGAGCGAGTGCTGATTGGCTGGTATCCTGCAGGGGGCGGGCCTTGGGGCTGTCTGTTGTTTGTTTCAGGGAAGCCTGGCTGTTTAAAAATAGCCAGAGCTTCGCGAACCAGCTGAGCGGCGGGGGACAGCAGAGCAGCACACAGCAGGAGTTTGCCTGGGAGTTCGCCTGGAGTGAGCCCAGTGAGGCTTACATCTTGTCAACTTCTCTGAGGAAGCTCATAGTAGGAAAGTGATATGGAAGGGGGGGGTTCAGCTGTTGTGACCTGCACTGGATGTGCCATGTTTGTCTTTCTTCCACAGGACAGAAGCGACTTTGTCTGTACAAAGTGCAAGCTGGTCTCCATATTGGAAGAGAAGATTGAAGGTCTGGAGCAACAGATAACGACCCTGCGTTGCATACGAGAATCTGAGGATTTTCTGGACAAAAGTCAGGATATGCTTCTATGGGCGCAAAGCTCTAAAGATTTAGAGCAGGTTGCACAGCGGAGCCAAGAGGCCAGTGAAGAAGCTTGGCAACATGTGACCTCCAGAAGAAGAAGGGGGAATGTCCGGGTTCCAGCAACGCAGACACAGGTAACTAACCGCTTTCATGTTCTCTCCACAGGTACCATTGCGGAGAATGGACCAGATGATACGTCTGGGGGGAGAAAGCAGAAGGAGACTCCGCTGGTTGGAAGGCATGAGATGCGATGTCCTGAGGTTGGGGGTTCCACGACCACCACTCCCAAGAGAAGGAGGCGGGTGGTGGTGGTCGGGGACTCTCTCCTCCGGGGGACTGAGTCATCTATCTGCCGCCCTGACCGGGAAAACCGAGAAGTCTGCTGCTTGCCAGGGGCTAAGATTCGTGATGTGATGGAGAGACTGCCAAGACTCATCAAGCCCTCGGATCACTACCCCTTCCTGCTTCTCCACGTGGGCACCAATGATACTGCCAAGAATGACCTTGAGCGGATCACTGCGGACTACGTGGCCCTGGGAAGAAGGATAAAGGAGTTTGAGGCGCAAGTGGTGTTCTCGTCCATCCTCCCCATGGAAGGAAAAGGCCTGGGTAGGGACCGTCGAATCGTGGAAGTCAATGAATGGCTACGCAGGTGGTGTCGGAGAGAAGGCTTTGGATTTTTTGACCATGGGATGGTGTTTCATGAAGGAGGAGTGCTGAGCAGAGACGGGCTCCACCTTACGAAGAGAGGGAAGAGCATCTTTGCGAGCAGGCTGGCTAACCTAGTGAGGAGGGCTTTAAACTAGGTTCACCGGGGGAAGGAGACCAAAGCCCTGAGGTAAGTGGGAAAGCGGGATACCGGGAGGAAACACAGGCAGGAACGTCTGTGAGGGGAGGGCTCCTGCCTCATACTGAGAATGAGGGGCAATCAGCAGGTTATCTCAAGTGCTTATATATGAATGCACAAAGCCTTGGAAACAAGCAGGGAGAACTGGAGGTCCTGGTGATGTCAAGGAATTATGACGTGATTGGAATAACAGAGACTTGGTGGGATAACTCACATGACTGGAGTACTGTCATGGATAGTTATAAACTGTTCAGGAAGGACAGGCAGGGCAGAAAAGGTGGGGGAGTAGCACTGTATGTAAGGGAGCAGTATGAATGCTCAGAGTTCCGGTACGAAACTGCAGAAAAACCTGAGTGTCTCTGGATTAAGTTTAGAAGTGTGAGCAACAAGAGTGATGTAGTGGTGGGAGTCTGCTATAGACCACCGGACCAGGGGGATGAGGTGGATGAGGCTTTCTTCCAGCAACTCGCAGAAGCTACTAGATCGCACGCCGTGGTTCTCATGGGTGACTTTAATTTTCCTGATATCTGCTGGGAGAGCAATACAGCGGTGCATAGACAATCCAGGAAGTTTTTGGAAAGCGTAGGGGACAATTTCCTGGTGCAAGTGCTAGAGGAGCCAACTAGGGGGGGAGCTTTTCTTGACCTGCTGCTCACAAACCGGGAAGAATTAGTGGGGGAAGCAAAAGTGGATGGGAATCTGGGGGGCAGTGACCATGAGTTGGTCGAGTTCAGGATCCTGACGCAGGGAAGAAAGGTTCGCACCAGGATACGGACCCTGGACTTCAGGAAAGCAGACTTCGACTCCCTCAGGGAATGGATGGGTAGGATCCCCTGGGGGACTAACATGAAGGGGAAAGGAGTCCAGGAGAGCTGGCTGTATTTCAAGGAATCCCTGTTGAGGTTACAGGGACAAACCATCCCGATGAATCGAAAGAATAGTAAATATGGCAGGCGACCAGCGTGGCTTAACGGTGAAATCCTAGCGGATCTTAAACATAAAAAAGAAGTTTACAAGAAGTGGAAGATTGGACATATGACCAGGGATGAGTATAAAAGTATTGCTCGGGCATGTAGGAATGAAATCAGGAGGGCCAAATCGCACCTGGAGCTGCAGCTAGCAAGAGATGTCAAGAGTAACAAGAAGGGTTTCTTCAGGTATGTTGGCAACAAGAAGAAAGCCAAGGAAAGTGTGGGCCCCTTACTGAATGAGGGAGGCAACCTAGTGACAGAGGATGTGGAAAAAGCTAATGTACTCAATGCCTTTTTTTGCCTCTGTCTTCACGAACAAGGTCAGCTCCCAGACTGCTGCGCTGGGCATCACAACATGGGGACTAGATGGCCAGCCCTCAGTGGAGAAAGAGGTGGTCAGGGACTATTTAGAAAAGCTGGACGTGCACA
The DNA here is from genome assembly GCF_965152275.1 of Natator depressus. Taxonomy (NCBI): domain Eukaryota; kingdom Metazoa; phylum Chordata; order Testudines; family Cheloniidae; genus Natator; species Natator depressus. The sequence goes on along the minus strand of NC_134241.1, from coordinate 38,901,505 downwards.
AGTCCATGGGGCCAGACGAGTTGCATCCGAGAGTGCTAAAGGAATTGGCGGATGTGATTGCAGAGCCATTGGCCATTATCTTTGAAAACTCGTGGCGAACGGGGGAAGTCCCAGATGACTGGAAAAAGGCTAATGTAGTGCCAATCTTTAAAAAAGGGAAGAAGGAGGATCCTGGGAACTACAGGCCAGTCAGCCTCACCTCAGTCCCCGGAAAAATCATGGAGCAGGTCCTCAAGGAATCAATCCTGAAGGACTTACACGAGAGGAAAGTGATCAGGAACAGTCAGCATGGATTCACCAAGGGTAGGTCATGCCTGACTAATCTAATCGCCTTCTATGATGAGATTACTGATTCTGTGGATGAAGGGAAAGCAGTGGATGTATTGTTTCTTGACTTTAGCAAAGCTTTTGACACGGTCTCCCAAAGTATTCTTGTCAGCAAGTTAAAGAAGTATGGGCTGGATGAATGCACTATAAGGTGGGTAGAAAGTTGGCTAGATTGTCGGGCTCAATGGGTAGTGATCAATGGCTCCATGTCTAGTTGGCAGCCGGTGTCAAGTGGAGTGCCCCAGGGATCGGTCCTGGGGCCAGTTTTGTTCAATATCTTCATAAATGATCTGGAGGATGGTGTGGATTGCACTCTCAGCAAATTTGCGGATGATACTAAACTGGGAGGTGTGGTAGATACGCTGGAGGGCAGGGATAGGTTACAGAGGGACCTAGACAAATTGGAGGATTGGGCCAAAAGAAACCTGATGAGGTTCAATAAGGATAAGTGCAGGGTCCTGCACTTAGGACGGAAGAACCCAATGCACAGCTACAGACTAGGGACCGAATGGCTAGGCAGCAGTTCTGTGGAAAAGGACCTAGGGGTTACAGTGGATGAGAAGCTGGATATGAGTCAGCAGTGTGCCCTTGTTGCCAAGAAGGCCAATGGCATTTTGGGATGTATAAGTAGGGGCATAGCGAGCAGATCGAGGGACGTGATCGTCCCCCTCTATTCGACATTGGTGAAGCCTCATCTGGAGTACTGTGTCCAGTTTTGGGCCCCACACTACAAGAAGGATGTGGATAAATTGGTGAGAGTCCAGCGAAGGGCAACAAAAATGATTAGGGGTCTGGAACACATGACTTATGAGGAGAGGCTGAGGGAACTGGGATTGTTTAGTCTGCAGAAGAGAAGAATGAGGGGGGATTTGATAGCTGCTTTCAACTACCTGAGAGGTGGTTCCAGAGAGGATGGTTCTAGACTATTCTCAGTGGTAGAAGAGGACAGGACAAGGAGTAATGGTCTCAAGTTGCAGTGGGAGAGGCTTAGGTTGGATATTAGGAAAAACTTTTTCACTAGGAGGGTGGTGAAACACTGGAATGCATTACCTAGGGAGGTGGTAGAATCTCCTTCCTTGGAAGTTTTTAAGGTCAGGCTTGACAAAGCCCTGGCTGGGATGATTTGATTGGGGATTGGTCCTGCTTTGAGCAGGGGGTTGGACTAGATGACCTCCTGAGGTCCCTTCCAACCCTGATATTCTATGATTCTATGAAATAATAAGAAATACCCAAAATACAGAATAACAATTATAAAACATAAATATAATTGCATGCAACTCTCTTTGTAACCCTCCTGACTAAGCAAGGCCTTGTACCCATGGTGTGTGTTTTTACATAGGTTCCCTGCTCCCCTCCATCAGTCTGTGGGCTGCCCTTGTTGGAATGGTTTCATTGCAAACCCCCTGTCGGATGAAATTGGAGGTTGTGTTAATACTTGTGTCCTTGAAGTGCAGTATGCTGGGAAACAGGGAGGGGCAGACCCTGCCTAGGAGAGCTCCACACAGGCCACGACTGCATTGAATAAACGTCTTTCAGCTGAAATGGTCTCGTTGTCCATGTGTAACATCAGAACTCCCCAGAGACCAGCTGTTCCCATCCTCGGGGCAGTTCGGGGTGCCCCTTTTTGGGATGAGTTTGGAGGGGTCTCAGGGCCAGCTCCCATGTCAACTGCTTTGCACTGATTGGTTGACCCAGCGGACCAGCCTGGACCATGGCAACTGAACCGCCCCATGGCCCCGAGAGGCAACTCCCAGACCAGTGTGAGGCTGCTGGCAGGGTGGGGAGTGGGGGAAGCTGCCCTGCTGCTGCCCAGGGATAATCAGAGGGCTCGTCCCCAGGGCTGCATGGGCCACACAATTTGTTGCAAATGAAGTTTAGGGTTGTATGCAAAGCTGGGAGGTATTGCCAATTTAGAGAAGGACAGGGATATCCTACAGGAGGATCTGGATGACCTTGTAAACTGGAGTAATAGTAATAGGATGAAATGTAATAGTGAGAAGTGTAAGGTCATGCATTTAGGGATTAATAACAAGAATTTTAGTTATAAGCTAGGGACACATCAATTAGAAGTAACGGAGGAGGAAAAGGACCTTGGAGTATTGGTTGATCATAGGATGACTATGAGCCGCCAATGTGATATGGCCGTGAAAAAAGCTAATGCGGTCTTGGGATGCATCAGGAGAGGTATTTCCAGTAGGGATAAGGAGGTTTTAGTACCGTTATACAAGGCACTGGTAAGACCTCACCTGTAATACTGTGTGCAGTTCTGGTCTCCCATGTTTAAGAAGGATGAATTCAAACTGGAACAGGTACAGAGAAGGGCTACTAGGATGATCCGAGGAATGGAAAACTTGTCTTATAAAAGGAGACTCAAGGAGCTTGGCTTGTTTAGCCTAACTAAAAGAAGGTTGAGGGGAGATACGATTGCTCTCTATAAATATATCAGAGGGATAAATACCGGAGAGGGAGAGGAATTATTTAAGCTCAGTACCAATGTGGACACAAGAACAAATGGATATAAACTGGCCACCAGGAAATTTAGACTAGAAATTAGACAAAGGTTTCTAACCATCAGAGGAGTGAAGTTTTGGAATAGCCTTCCAAGGGAAGCAGTGGGGGCAAAAGATGTATCTGGCTTTAAGATTAAACTCAATAAGTTTATGGAGGAGATGGTATGATGGGATAACATGGTTTTGGTAATTAAATATTCATGGTAAATAGGCCCAATGGCCTGTGATGGGATATTAGATGGGGTGGGATCCGAGTTACCCAGGAAAGAATTTTCTGTAGTATCTGGCTGATGAATCTTGCCCATATGCTCAGGGTTTAGCTGATCGCCATATTTGGGGTCGGGAAGGAATTTTCCTCCAGGGCAGATTGGAAGGCCCTGGAGGTTTTTCGCCTTCTTTTGTAGCATGGGGCATGGGTCACTTGCTGGAGGATTCTCTGCTCCTTGAAGTCTTTAAACTATGATTTGAGGACTTCAATAGCACAGATATAGGTGTGAGGTTTTTTTGTAGGAGTGGTGGGTGAAATTCTGTGGCCTGCGTTGTGCAGGAGGTCAGACTAGATGATCATAATGGTCCCTTCTGACCTAAATATCTATGAATCTATAAATCTATGTGTAAATATGCAAATTCAGTGGCTATTAGCCAGGATGGGCAGGGATGGTGTCCCTAGCCTCTGTCTGCCAGAAGCTGGGAATGGGCGACGGGATGGATCACTCTATGGTTACCTGTTCTGTTCATTCCCTCTGGGGCACCTGGCATTGGCCACTGTCAGAAGACAGGACACTGGGCTAGATGGACCATTGGTCTGACCCAGTGTGGCCGTTCTTATGTTCAAATGACCTTGCTAACTAGTTTGCATAAAATGTTGCATAGGTAGCAGCACAAACCTTGGCAGCCTCCAGGCGAGACATGGGATCCAAGCATTCTGTTTGCCCACCATGCTGCAAATGCTGCTTGAAAATGCCGCGGCTGAAGGGAATTTTATGGGAGTCCCTTGGGGATTTCCCAGGGGCTTCTGGGACTTGGACCTCCTCTACCACAGTTCTTCAGGGCACCCATGTAGAACCCCATGAGGCTTTTTGAAATCACCCAGAAGGCACTGCTGCTGGCAGCTCTTGCAGGAGCTCTCAGATGCATATGCAGTGGGCAGTGCAAATGGCGGTGGTTCAAGCCCACTTGTAAGGCTGCCCAGACCAATTGCACTGGTGGACACAGACACCCTGAGCAGTGCATCCAGCCGGTGCAATGAGGACGGGTTAGTGTCTCTAATGCAGACCTGTGCTGAGGCCTCGTCTGCAAAAGGGAGTGTCCCCTTGCACCCATGCCCAGAGCAGCACTGACCCTGCTGCCGTGGTGGCTGGATGAGGTCTCAGCACAGATACCTATCCTGGCTGCACCATGTTAGGCCTTAAGCACACTAGAGAATGGAGCTGTTCCTATGGTAAACATACATCCCATTTTGGCTGGGACAGTCCCTTTTTAAAGCCCTGTCCCAGATGCCCTGACTTTTCTGGCAAAAGTGAGCATTTGTCCTGTTTGCTCTTGCTGATTTGATCAGTTGGCAAGCGCAAATGGGACAAATGCTCAGTTTTGTTAAAAAAAAGTGGGGTGTGAAGGAATGTAAAGCGGGGTGAGCGTCAATGCCAGCCCCGCGCATGGGGGAGGCAGGCTCGGTCGGGGGGCAGGCAGGGCTCAGGCAGTGAGGGCTCAGGCAGGGCCCTAGCCTCGTGCAGGGTGGGGGTGTGGTGCTTGGGAGAGCAGCTCGGCCAGCCCCGTGTGGAGGGGAGCTCAGAAGAGTGGCTTGGGCTAGCTCTGTGTGGACGAGGGGGGTTCGGATTAGCCCCACCCTGTGTCCCATTTCCCTTTGGGAAATATGGTCACCCAAGGACTGCAACTCACATCCCCTTCCTCCTGGCTAGGTGTGGGGAGGGTCCTGATCGAGGAGGAGGGCCAGTGGGCTGGTGAAGCAGCAGCCGCATGAGGGCAGAAAGATTTCCCCGGAAATGTGAGCCCCATGTGGAACAGGCTGTGATGGCTAGACATCAAGCTGAGGGCAGGTCTGTGTGAGGGGCAGCAGTAGCTGGGCAGGGAGCCAGTGAGAGACACTCCCTGAGCTTGGCCTGGAAACCTGCAAGCTCCTGCTGGCTTGAATAGAGTCTGGACTGGAGGGACACCCCAGGCACTGGTGCTGAAGGGCCCCGACTCTGGATTAGACAGCCCTAGCAGGGATCCAACCAGGAACTGCTGCTGCTCACTTTGAAATGTAACTGTTTATGCCTCTGTACCTAGCGGTGTCTGTACCCTGCCTTTTCCTTCCAGCCCTAGGAAAATACCCTTTCCCTGAGCCATGTGCCTGAGCGGTTATTGGGACCCACCACAGCTATAGCCCCTGCAATGTGGAGAGTGGTGGTACTCCTGGCATGCTACTGGTACTCTAGGGGTTTGGGATACTCCTGCCCTGAGTAGCCCAATATTTACATCCCTCTAGGTGTTTTATCATATGGCTCTAAGTGATAGTTTCAACCAGTTACCTTGTGCTGAAGCAAAGCTTATTGGTCTGTAATTCCTGGGTCACGCTAAGGCCCTTTAAAAATAGAGGCACAAGGTTTGCTGCCCTCCACTACAGTAGCTGATTTTGATGAGACATTACCACTGGCAGCCCTGGCACTTCGGAAGTTCCTTCTAAACTCTTGTCTGTGCCGTCTTGGCTGAGGAATTTGTTGCTCTTTATTTATGTTTGTTCCAGCACCTCCTCTTTTGAAAACTCAGTCGCTGACTTCAATCTCTTACTACCCACGAGAGCAGGTTGGGGTCAGTTCCTCCTCAGCATCTTTTATGGTGAAGACTGATACAAAGAAGAAGAAAGGGGAGCGTCCATGTACCAGCAGCACAGATCCAGGTAAGCAACCGTTTTCATGTTCTCTCCACAGGTACTAATGCCGAGAGCGGACAAGATGATACATCTGAGGGAAGGGAACAGAAGGAGACTCTGCCGATTGGAAGGCATGAGATGCACTGTCCTAGGGATGGGAGTTCCACGACCACCACTCTCAAGAGAAGGAGGCGGGTGGTGGTGGTCGGGGACCCTCTCCTCAGGGGGACTGAGTCATCTATCTGCCGCCCCGACCGGGAAAACCAAGAAGTCTGCTGCTTGCCAGGAGCTAGGACTCACGATGTGACGGAGAGACTGCCGAGACTCATCAAGCCCTCAGATCGCTACCCCTTCCTGCTTCTCCATGTGTGCACCAATGATATTGACAAGAATGACCTTGAGAGGATCACTGCGGACTATGTGGCTCTGGGGAGAAGGATAAAGGAGTTTGAGGCGCAAGTGGTCTTCTCGTCCATCCTCCCCATAGAAGGAAAAGGCCGGGGTAGAGACCGTTGAATCATGGAAGTCAACGAATGGCTACGCAGGTGGTGTCGGAGAGAAGGCTTTGGATTCTTTGACCATGGGATGGTGTTCCAAGAAGGAGGAGTGCTAGGCAGAGACGGGCTCCACCTAACGAAGAGAGGGAAGAGTATCTTCGCAAGCAGGCTGGCTAACCTAGTGAGGAGGGCTTTAAACTAGGTTCGCTGGGGGAAGGAGACCAAAACACTGAGGTAAGTGGGGACATAGGATACCGGGAGGAAGCACGAGCAGGAGAGCACAAGAGGGGAGGGCTCCTGCCTCATACTGAGAAAGAGGGATGATCATCGAGTTATCTCAAGTGCCTATACACAAATGCAAGAAGCCTGGGAAACAAGCAGGGAGAACTGGAAGTCCTGGCACAGTCAAGGAATTATGATGTGATTGGAATAACAGAGACTTGGTGGGATAACTCACGTGACTGGAGTACTGTCATGGATGGATATAAACTGTTCAGGAAGGACAGGCAGGGCAGAAAAGGTAGGGGAGTTGCATTGTATGTAAGAGAGCAGTATGACTGCTCAGACCTCCGGTGTGAAACTGCAGAAAAACCTGAGTGTCTCTGGATTAAGTTTAGAAGTGTGAGCAAAAAGGGTGATGTCATGGTGGGAGTCTGCTATAGACCACTGGACCAGGGGCATGAGGTGGACGAGGCTTTCTTCCGGCAACTCACAGAAGTTACTAGATCGCAGGCCCTGGTTCTAATGGGAGACTTCAATCATGCTGATATCTGCTGGGAGAGCAATACAGCGGTGCACAGACAATCCAGGAAGTTTTTGGAAAGTGTAGGGGACAATTTCCTGGTACAAGTGCTGGAGGAACCAACTAGGGGCAGAGCTCTTCTTGACCTGCTGCTCACAAACAGGGAAGAATTAGTAGGGGAAGCAAAAGTGGATGGGAACCTCGGAGGCAGTGACCATGAGATGGTAGAGTTCAGGATCCTGACACAGGGAAGAAAGGAGAGCAGCAGAATACAGACCCTGGACTTCAGAAAAGCAGACTTTGACTTCCTCAGGGAACTGATGGGCAGGATCCCCTGGGAGAATAACATGAGGGGGAAAGGAGTCCAGGAGAGCTGGCTGTATTTTAAAGAATCCTTATTGAGGTTACAGGGACAAACCATCCTGATGTGTAGAAAGAATAGTAAATATGGCAGGCGACCAGCTTGGCTTAACAGTGAAATCCTTGCTGATCTTAAACACAAAAAAGAAGCTTACAAGAAGTGGAAGTTTGGACAAATGACAAGGGAGGAGTATAAAAATATTGCTCAGGTATGCAGGAGTGAAATGAGGAAGGCCAAATCACACCTGGAGTTGCAGCTAGCAAGAGATGTTAAGAGTAACAAGAAAGGTTTCTTCAGATATGTTAGCAACAAGAAGAAAGTCAAGGAAAGTGTGGGCCCCTTACTGAATGAGGGAGGCAACCTAGTGACAGAGGATGTGGAAAAAGCTAATGTACTCAATGCTTTTTTTTGCCTGTCTTCACGAAGAAGGTTAGCTCCCAGACTACTGCACTGGGCAGCACAGCATGGGGAGGAGGTGACCAGCCCTCTGTGGAGAAAGAAGTGGTTCGGGACTATTTAGAAAAGCTGGACGAGCACAAATCCATGGGGCCGGATGCGCTGCATCCGAGAGTGCTAAAGGAGTTGGCGGATGTGATTGCAGAGCCATTGGCCATTATCTTTGAAAACTCATGGCGATCGGGGGAGGTCCTGGATGATTGGAAAAAGGCTAATGTAGTGCCCATCTTTTAAAAAGGGAAGAAGGAGAATCCGGGGAACTACAGGCCAGTCAGCCTCGCCTCAATCCCTGGAAAAGTCATGGATGTGGTCCTCGGGGAATCAATTTTGAAGCACTTGGAGAAGAGGAAAGTGATCAGGAACAGTCAGCATGGATTCACCAAGGGCAAGTCATGCCTGACTAATCTGGTTGCCTTCTATGATGAGATAACTGGCTCTGTGGATGAGGGGAAAGCAGTGGACATGTTATTCTTTGACTTTGGCAAAGCTTTTGACACGGTCTCCCACAGTATTCTTGCCAGCAAGTTAAAGAAGTATAGGCTGGATGAATGGACTATAAAGTGGATAGAAAGCTGGCTAGATTGTCGGGCTCAACGGGTAGTGATCAATGGCTTCATGTCTAGTTGGCAGCCGGTATCAAGCGGAGTGCCCCAAGGGTCGGTCTTGGGGCTGGTTTTGTTCAATATCTTCATTAATGATCTGGAGGATGGCCTGGATTGCACCCTCAGCAAGTTTGCAGATGACACTAAACTGGGAGGAGTGGTAGCTATGCTGGAGGGTAGGGATAGGATACAGAGGGACCTAGACAAATTAGAGGATTGGGCCAAAAGAAATCTGATGAGGTTCAACAAGAACAAGTGCAGAGTCCTACACTTAGGACGGAAGCATCCCATGCACCGCTACAGACTAGGGACCGAGTGGCTAGGCAGCAGTTCTGCAGAAAAGGACCTAGGGGTTACCGTGGATGAGAAGCTGGATATGAGTCAACAGTGTGCCCTTGTTGCCAAGAAGGCTAACAGCATTTTGGGCTGTATAAGTAGGAGCATTGACAGCAGATCAAGGGATGTGATCATTCCCAGGGCCGTCCCTACTCATACCCAATGTACGCAGCTGCGTAGGGGACCAGGAAATTTGGTGCCCCAAATTTCCTGGTGCCCTGCACAGCTGCATGCGGCTCCAGCCCCTGTCCCGCCCCTGGTCCATGGCCCCCATCCCTGCTCCACTCCTGCCCCGCCCCAGCCTTGCCCCCACTCCACCCCATCCTCAAAGCCCCTGCCCTGCTCTACCCCCACCCTGCGTCTTCCTGCCCCTGCTCCGCCCCATCCCCATCCCCATCCCCACTCTCCTGAGTAATGCAGCAGGGCTGTACTCACTGGTGGCGGGAAGTGCTGGGAGGCGGTTCCTCCCTGGCCCCCCAAGCCAGCCCCGCCCCGCCCCCCCCATGGAGGCCTGGGGCCCTCCACACACCTCCCGCGGGGGGGCAGTGTAGGGCCCCAGAATAGCTAGGGACAGCCCCTATCATTCCCCTCTATTCGGCATTGATGAGGCCTCATCTGGAGTACTGTGTCCAGTTTTGGGCCCCACACTACAAGAAGGATGTGGAAAAATAGGAAAGAGCCCAGTGGAGGGCAATAAAAATGATTGGGGGCTGGAGCACAAGATTTATGAGGAGAGGCTGAGGAAACTGGGGATGTTTAGTCTTCAGAAGAGAAGAATGAGGGGGGATTTGATAGCTGCTTTCAACTACCTGAAAGGGGGTTCCAAAGAGGATGGATCTAGACTGTTCTCAGTGGTAGCAGATGACAGAACAAGGAGTAATGGTCTCAAGTTGCAGTGTGGGTAGTTTAGATTGGATCGTAGGAAAAACTTTTCACTAGGAGGGTGGTGACGCACTGGAATGGGTTACCTAGGGAGGTGGTGGAATCTCCTTCCTTAGAGGTTTTTAAGGTCAGGCTTGACAAAGCCCTGGCTGGGATGATATAGTTGGGGATTGGTCCTGCTTTGAGCAGGGGGTTGGACTAGATGACCTCCTGAGGTACCTTCCAACCCTGATATTCTATGATTCTATTATTCTTTCTGCCCCCTGGCCAGACCCCAGTGCACCTCCAGCTCCGTGCAGTCTCTGCTTCCCTCTACCTGTGGGGCCCTGCCTGTCTCCACGGAGCCACCTCTGACTGGTGCAGTAGCCTTCCCAGTCTTGGCCGGTTGCGGCAGGGGAGGGGCAGGGGTAGGCCGTGTGGGGGGCTTGGCTGGGTCCCTCCAGGCAAGTGGGTCCTGAGGTAGCCTGGTTGGGGCAGGCCCTGGACTGGCTGATTTTGCCACTCCCGAGGGGCCGGAGCAATTCCCCACCCCGGCTCAGCCCGGCAGACAGTTGCCTCCCAGCAGTGCCAGTGAGTGTGGCTGGGAGGCAAGGCATGGGGGAGTGGGTCTCTGGGGGGACCTGGGGGCAGGGAAGATGTGTGTGTGTTGGGGTACTAGGGAGTTAGGGTTGTGTGTGGGGTACTGGGCAGTGGTGGGGGGGCTGTGGGCAGGGGTGACACTGGGCAGGAGTGATGTTGTGCAGGGCACTGTGCATTTGTGACAATTGTGGGAGAGGGGCAGTGGGGATTGGGGTGGGGACGGTGGGCATAGCAGGTCCAGGGGGGCTCTGACCATAGGGAGTCGGGGGGTGAGTTGGGCAGGGGGGACTGTGGTGAGGCACGGGCCCGCCCCCGAGGGGAAGGGGTATGCTAGCAGCACAGGGCCGGGCAGTTGCCTAATGCACAGTGGCCCACCAGTTTATAAATAGTGCCCTCACACTGGGCTGGGCGGAGTGGGGCTGTCCCTACCATGCCATGCCCCTGGCCAGCCCCTCACCCCAGGGGCCGAACTCCCCACTACATGCTCCAATTGCCTCCATGGGGGCCCACAAATATTTTTGGCTCCAGGCCCCCAAAAGATTAATCCAGCCCTGAGAACCAGATGCTGCCTCCAGCAGCTGAGCCAGCTGGCCTCTGCTCAGTCCTCAGCCCAGTGCCTCTGGCAGGCTGAAGAGGCACAAAATAGCCTCCCCTGGTTCCTGCTGCCTCCATATTGCAAGGCTGAGCCCTGATCATCCCAGGCCCCGGATCCTGCTCTCTCCTGGGCTAGGAGGGAGCAACCTCCCCGAGACGTTGGAGCCTAGAATGCGTGAGGCCATGCCCTGAGCTGCCTCACCCAAGCCCTAGTGCCCCCAGCAGAGTCATTGGCACCTAGCACCCATTTGACTGAAAAGCTGGGGATCTCCCCATCTGGGGCTCCTCTCCCAACTGCCAGATCCCATGGACCTGTTGTGGCAGGAACTGAACAGTAAAGCTGGAGGGTATTTCGGGTTGCCATTGGACAGTCTGGGTTTTGGCTTGTGTTTCCTGGTGCCATTTGACATGCCCTGATGTCTGGGTTTTTTTATTTGGGGGGTCGGGGGAAGAAGGCAGAGCAGGGGTGGAGCCTTGGGGGAAGAGGCAGAGAAAGGGCAGGGTTTTCATGGAAGAGCTGGAGCAGGGTGGAGCAGGGGGCGAGGCCTAGGGGCTCTGGTTACCAGCCATTAGAAAGGTGGCAAACTCTGGGCTATTGGAGTGAGCCAGACTGGAGGACACTGGAGCTCCTAGAGACCCAATCCCAGCAATCTCCAGTGGGGGTAAGGAGTGGGGTGGGCCTGAGTGGCCTCTTCAGAGGTCTCCCTGGCTGCTGCTGCCTCTGGTGAGTGAGACCAGGCCAATTTTTTTGCATGGCACTCCCTGGGGCTAGGGTGACCATATTTCCCAAAGGGAGGGTGGGGCTAACCCGAGACCCCCTTCTCCATGCGGGGCTGGCCCGAGCCGCTCTCCTGAACCCCCCACCCCCGCCCCCCCAACCCGGGACTGGTCCAAGCCACTCTCTTGAGGCCCCCTCCACACAGGGCTGGCCGAGCTGCACTCCTGGCCCCCCATCCCACGTGGGGCTGGTGCTGGTGTCACTGCTCACCTGAGCCCTGTCTGCTCCCACGTGAGGCTGGGGCTGGCATTGCTGCTTACCTGAGCCCTGCCTGTCCCTCATCTGAGCCCTGCCTCCCCCACTGCGTGGGGCTGCCATTGACGCTCGTCTCCCCCTCCGCAAGTTCTTCTGCAACCCACCTGTTTTTTTAACAAAACTGGGCATTTTTCCCGTTTGCTCTTGCCAACTGATCAAGTCAGCGAGAGCAAACAGGACAAATGCTCACTTTTGCCAAAAAAGTCAGGACAACCGGGATAGGGCTTTAAAAAGGGACTGTCCCGGCCAAAACTGGACATATGGTCACCCTACCTGGGGCCCTCTCCCAGTGGGGCAGGAGCCTATTCCCTGGGTGGGGCTGAGTTTCCGTTGTTTCCCGCTGCCTCCCATTTGCCCCCCTGCTGCTCCTCCAGAGTGCCTGAGGAGCTCAGGCATGTGTTTGCCATGATGCAAACCCACTCCCCCGGGAGCAGCAGGCCCTGCACACCGGTAGGCAGTAATATCCAAATCTGCTTACTGTCTGCCACTGTGATTGAAGAAGTTTCTGTAATAATGTATTAGCTAAAGCTTCCAGATTATCCCCAAAACATCAGCTTTAACAAAGGGGTAATGCCTCTTTAATCCCCGCCTGATCCAGGTTCCCAGTCTCTGCAGGACATTAATTCACGGCTAATACACAGATCCCAGGCAGGCTGCTAATGTGGGCGGCATGAGAGGCCTGGCCAGCTGGCCACACTCTGCTCCTGCAAGCTCTCCCCAGCACAGGGCCTTTGTTCCTCTGCTCTCTGCATTCCAAAGCAGCAGGCTCTTGATCTTCCCCTGGCTCAGGGCATCTGGTGGGAGCTCAGGTTCAAGTGGTGGGGTGGGGGATGCTGGGATTCTGGACCCTGTTTGTGCCTGGAGCTTGCTTTGCACGGCAGCATTCTCAGGCACTGGCTGCATGGCACCTCCTTCCTTACAGCAGCCTTGGTGTGGGGCTGGGCTTGCTTGGAGGATGAGTCATAGAATCATAGAATCTCAGGGTTGGAAGGGACCTCAGGAGGTCATCTAGTCCAACCCCCTGCTCGAAACAGGACCAATCCCCAACTAAATCACATCCGATGAAGTGAGCTGTAGCTCACGAAAGCTTATGCTCAAATAAATTTGTTAGTCTCTAAGGTGCCACAAGTACTCCTTTTCTTTTTGCGGATACAGACTAACACGGCTGCTACTCTGAAACAGTTAGTGCAGATTGTCCCCGAGAAACCAGGGCTCCTGCTCTGCTGCTTCCCCTTTGGGCACTGGCCTTCGTGGAGCTGGCTTTAGCACCCCGTGGTGCTTGGAAGCCCGTGACAGGCTGGTGAACCTGTCCTCATCCTGCTCCCTGCAGATAAATCTCTCCCTTCACTTCCATCCCCCAGTGAATGCTGCCGGACGAACCTGCCAGGACATGGCACACAGGAGAACACTGCTGTTCAGGGTGGAGGGAGCCCAATTTCCCAGAGCCTGGCAGGTAAAGAGGTCAGGGCCAGAGAAACAGCCGCCGGCTTATGCTAGTGCTAGGACTTGTGTTAGCAGGGGTCCTTCTTCGACATGCGATGCTGCAGGGCAGAGCACAGGTCAGGAGCTAAGACCACAGGAGAGCCTGCGGAAGAAAACCACCCAAGTGAAGGGCAGACGAGGGGGAACCTGCTGTTGGACCCACTGACACTGGAGCGGCTGTGAAGTCTCTTAGAGCACACTCAGCATGACCACATGCGTCCGTCAGGAGTGTGCATTCAGGCCCAGGGGGCTGCAATGGGGCAGGTGAAACCTGTACTGCTGGGACAGTCATGGGCTTCCAATCCTGCCCTGGTCAGCCAGGGACCTACAGTCTAGCAACCAGAAGATGAGAGGTTCTAGGCTGGAGGGGACCTCCAGTGAGCCCAGTCCCTTGCCTGACGCCCTAGAGGGTAGGTGGCTCTAAACGGGCAGCAGGGAAGCTCTGTGGTGGGAAAGTCCAGCAGCGTGTGCTTGGCCCTGCGAGTGCTGCTGGAGCAAATAGGCTTTTGGCCATCCCAGCACAGGGACCAAGACACTAGCCTTATGCTCACAGAGCTGGAAATACCAACCGAAGCTTTGCCCCAGGAGCAGATATTCGAGCAGGCACTGGAGGGAGGCTTGTGTTACCTCCCCCACCCATAAGTGGGGGGGAAGGAAGTGTTAGGCCAATGAATCTAACATGTGATCTCAGTGGCAATCTGGGGCCTGCCCTACGGCGGGGGGCTGGCCCAAAGGGATGGTGATAAATGAGGGCCTATTCAGTTCTGCAGGAGGAGATCATGCCATCAGCCCTGAGCATGGGCCAGAGATGGTGATAAATGAGGGCCTATTCAGTTCTGCAGGAGGAGATCATGCCATCAGCCCTGAGCATGGGCCAGAGACAGCAGAGGTTTGCTGGCAGGCTAGGGGACGAATTGGAGGAGCTGGCTGAGTAGATATTGGCTCCCTCCATTGAGGGGTTTGACTCAGGTCTGTAAACTGGGGGCCTTGCTGGATACACAGCTGCTGCTGGCTCTCCAGGTAGTAACAGAGGGCAAGATCACTTTGCTCACCTGTGCCTGGGAACTCGCCTGGTTACTCCTGCCTGCCACCTGCAGGCAGTGTCAGTGCAATGCACGCTACGAGGAGCTGCACCTGAACATCAGCTTGAGCAGAACAGAGCCACTCATTTGGAGAGGAGGGTGGTCCTGGAGCAAAGCCGAGGGCTGGGTGTTGGGAGACCTGGATTCTAGTCCTGCCTCTGCCATAACATGGGACCTTGGGCAAGTCACTTCCCTCCCTCAATCTCCTTAGCAACCTCCCCCCCCCCATTTCAGCAGTACAAACCCCACTTCCAAACCAGATTTCTCCAGCTCCGTGTCACACCACAGGATCCAGATAGGCCATTCTCTGCCGGAGCCAGCCTGCTGAGGAGAGGCTGACTCGTGAATGGCCACCTTTCACAGGCCTAACGACCGAGCTCAGGTACCACCTTTCCCAGACTGGCTTGTCTGATTGTGGTTACACTTCCTTAGACTTGCCAGGAAGCTCCCTGTTAGAGTAAAGCTCAGTAACTTTTCTGAATTTGGTCAGGCTTCTTGCTAAAATCCCCAAAGGCAAGCAAGGTTTGGGTTGCTATTGTCATGACCTAGGCTGAATTATGGACAGAGGCCCAGCCCGCTGGCACTGCATTTTCACTAACACAGTGTAAAAACCCTAGTGCAGATGAGGCAAGTGGGTTTGAAGACATTAGTAGGCCAAGCTGTAGCCTGGCCTCCCTGGTGGGTTCACCTCAACACCTCCTATTGGCACTGAGCTGTAACCATATGTGCCAGCTCACATGATTTAGAACACCTTTGATCTCAGGGCTGGGCTACATGCAAACCTGCGCTGAACTAACAATGTGGCTGAGGGGCTGGAACAATTTGTGTAGTGGGGGTGCTGAGTGCCATTGACCCAAATTGTAAACCCTGTATATGACGGAAACCACTTCAAGCCAGGGAATGCAGCAGCACCCCCAGCATCCCTAGTTCCAGCACCTATGAACATGGCTTTGAATTCACGTGTAGGTATTTCGGTGCAAGTCTGTGTGAAGAGCCGCCCTTTAGCCAGACAAGGCTCGAGAGTGTACCCAGCACTGGATACATGCTGGAGTGGGCACAGTGCATGGTCTCTTTCTTCTTAGGTAAGTTGTATACACAGTGAGGTAGGGCTAGGGAGCTGAGGAGACTGGACTGAGGTGGTGAAGAAAAGCAAGAGCAGGAGGGGAGGGGAAAGGAGAACAAAGAATGAGGGATTAGCAGGAGAGGAGGATGGACAGACAATTTCAGTTATTAAAAACTATGCCAGACAGAGCAGCAATCTCAGTCTGTAACATGATACAAGAAAAATTCCCTACGATACTGTTTCAATAGCAACTTACCACAAGTCAGGTTAAAATACAGAGAGATCTGGATGGGAATAAATGTTGGAGACATGGTGAAAGAATTCAGAGTAGCAGCCATGTTAGTCTGTATCCGCAAAAAGAAAAGGAGGACTTGTGGCACCTTAGAGACTAACAAATTTATTCGAGCTGATGAAGTGAGCTGTAGCTCACGAAAGCTTATGCTCAAATAAATTTGTTAGTCTCTAAGGTGCCACAAGTACTCCTTTTCTTTTTATGGTGAAAGAAGAGATTTTTGGTGGACATGGTGGACATGTCCAGCTAGCGAGCGTGTGGACATGTCCAGCTAGCGAGCATTGGGACATGCTCCATCACCAAACATCACAAATGGATGGGTGTTTATTACCAAATGCTCCTTTGGCAAGTCTCTTGGGGGCGCCTAGTGGAAATGACACAAAAGGAAATGAAGCCTTAATCTCTCATCTGCTAGTAGCTGCTCAGCGGCTGAGAGCCTGTCATTGGGAAAGAAAACTAGTCCAGCTCTAGAGGAATGGGTCAAAAAATAAGGGAGGTGGTTGTTATGGTAAAATGAACACACCAATTACATCCTCAGCAAAACAGACAGAAGACAAACAGATTTGTAGATATTTGGTTTCTATGTATTCAATGCTCAAAGTACATTCAGTCACCTGCAAAAACCCCAGCACACCTGTCTGGTTTTTTTTTTTACTATTAACATTTGATAGACATGCCTGGTTTGTTAAAAATGTGTATTCAGAGATGTCACTCGATTTAGTACAATTACCAGAAGCAACACATGGTGGGTAGCTACAGATGCTCAGTCTGTAGTATGGAAACAGGCTGTTCCACAGAGATACCTGATGACTCTGCTGTATTACTGTACAACGGTTCGAAACAACAGCTCACTCTTGTAATATAATGATTATTATTTTGGTTCTGATGTTTACATAGCAAGGAGCTGTAAACCTGTTAAAACTTCCTAAATAAACAAACACTAAAAAAAAAAAAAAAAAAGAGACAGAGAGAGAAACCCAACTATGCCCAACAGGAGGCAGTAGAGAGTCAATAGCGAGCACATCCTGGAGAGCCTGGAGCTAGAGTGTGGCGTGCTTTGGGGTGGGGATGAAGGGGAAATATCCAGAGGCCCTAAACCCTGTTCCCACTGCTGCGCTGGTTCTGCATCCCAGGTGGGTCCCTCACCTAATAGCTGCTCACGTCCATTTCTCAGCGTTACTAAGGGCTTGTCAACACAGTGAAATTCACTGGCATAACCCTATGCTCTGCTTACAGTGGGATAAGTCCCTGCGTGGATGCTTGGCTAGCAGAATAACAAGGCCTTTTTTCCGGTTTAGCTTAAGCCACTTTCAAAGCAATAAGAGCAAGGCCCTCAGCCCAGAATAAGAGTGTCCAGAAAGAGCATTATACTGCGATGACTAGTGATGTCATTTCACTGTGTAGACAAGCCCTAGCTGCCCCAGCTGTGTCATTAACAGTGCCAGAGGAGTGCAGGGCGATTCCCTCTCTCTTTAACTGCAGGGAGCAAGGAGATCCAGGGCCCGTGCCACGGGCGCTGGGGAATTGATAAGGAAAAGGGTGCTTTTTCAAATCAAATTTGCTCAAGTGATTCGTAATGCTGCCTAGGAATGGCAGAGAAGTAGTTTAACACCTTTCAGATCTGTGCTCCCAGGTCATACTGCACCTTTTTCCTTATCTATCCTTGTGGACACACACCCATGGACTCCAACAAGGCAGCAGGTCTAGAGCATTCACTTGTTTTCCATTCTCTTCCCTGCAAGGGAAGCCTTTGTTAATTTCAGCTTTAGTCCTAAACTGATGCTTTGTCCTGGCTGCAGTAGGAGACATTAAGTGATTTGATGAAGAGGCTACTTAACCCTGCTTTGTTAATTTCAATGGGCCTTTGGGCTGAAAATAAGAGACCCAGCCCACTGTCAGTCCCCACAATCAATGCCAATTGAGCCAAGGTGGAGACCCTGCAGCAGACCTTGCTAACAATCTAGCTAACTGAAAAGGGAGGGAACAGCAGCCCCTGGAGCCTGCCAAGAAAACAATTATAAATTAATTCTGGCCACCGCACAGACATGAACAGCTAACTAACCGCCGCCCCCCACCCCCATAGGTGCTGGAATTAGGGGTGCTGGGGGTGCTGCTGCACCCCCTGGCTTGAAGTGGTTTCTATTATATACAAGGTTTACAGTTTGGTTCAAGGGCTCTCAGCAACCCCACTTTACAAATTGTTCCAGCACCCCTGCCCCATCCCCCACCCATCGCCCTGGCTTCCTCCCTCACCTTCCCGGGCTCCCATTTCATCATGACAGCATCCCAGCAAACCCCTGGGGCACCCGCCTAGCCCTGGCAATCCCACTGCCAGATACCAGGCTGCCACTAGCCCAGCCCTAACCTCCAGCACCAGCACCCCCCACCCAGCCCCTCAAGCCAGTGGTGGTGGTGTTCAAATAGATGCTTGTTCAGGAAAAAAGAGCACCGAAGCCTGGGGGCTGGGAGACTCAGGGGGTTTGGGGTCCCATGGAGGAGGGAATGGTGAGAACACTGGCCTAGAGGCATAAAGGCAGCAAGCTCCTGGAGCCCTAATCCTGGCTGTGCCGCTGACTCACTCAGTGCCCTTGGGGAAATCAATGAAGCTAAAGGCGGGTACGTAACATGAGGCACCTCCAGACGCACACCTTAGTTAATTGTCCCAGTATGGATGGAGGGGCCGAGTCTGACCTGTTCTCACCCACATTACAGCAGGCAGAACTGAGGCACAGGGAGTACTTCCGAAAGCGCCGGCCTGGACATTAACCATTAAAGGGTGAACTCTTTCCAGTGCCAGCAGGCCACTGGCAGTGGCACTCTGACCATATGACGCATCAGTATCAGTATCAGTCATTCCTACCCATCTCTCCAACTTTGCCCAGGGCTGGCCCACTTCACACGGGCTTTGGAGGTTGTTCAAACCCCCGTCCTTGAGCAAGTGGCAAAGGAAGGACAGATGACAGCTACTGGTGGCAGAATGGCCCCATTTCCCGCACTCTGGAACAAGCCCACTCAGTGCCAGGTGGCTCCAGCAGGTTATAAATTAAGGGCTGTTCACCCAACCTCTGTAAAAACTGGACTCTGATCTGTAGCCTGGCCTTGCAAAGAGGCGCAGGCAGCATGGCCCCTCCCCCCGCACAAACTCTGCCCTGGCTGGCACTAGAGTCCTCTCAACTCTGATCCTTCAGTGCTCACCCAGCAGTGAGACCCTGAGAGATTTGACAGACAAGTCAGAGCCGCAAACTCCCCAGGTCACAGGAGTCAGGCTGGGATCTCACTGGTGGGGTGATATCAACTTCTGCATAGTCCCACATCTCCCTGCCTGCCCTAGTGTGTCCACTGGCAGGCTGTGGGGAATGCCCAGGGCTGCAAAGAAAGGGGGAGCCCCACTATTCAGTTCTACTGGGAACAGGTCCTGTTAGAGAGTTGTCCCCTGCCCCCCCCACCCCCCTGACCCCTTTCAGATGCAGACAAACACAACTAAGGGCAGAGATCTAATCAACATCCTAAATGAGCAGCCAGCACTAGAAGGAATCTGCAGACTCAGTCTAAACCCAGTGGTACCCCTCCCCACAGCTGATGTTTTATCAGGAGAGGTGACATTGTCTGTCTTACCAAGGTTTGCTTGCCCCTTTCAAACCCACTGGGCTATCAAAGTTGCTCTTTACAAGCTCATAGCTCCGAGAAAACAGAATCTCAGTGCAAGAACTGGGGGCAAGGGGCAGTACGCCCAGCTTCTTCCTTAATCACTTCACTTCTTGAGAAGCTCAGCAAACAGAACTGAACAGCATCTGATGGGCCGGGCCCTGTGACCCCTCACACTCCAGTCAATATATTGTTGTAAGACCCTACACAGATCAAGGATTGTGCAGACAACTCTCTGCATGTTACATCCAGAGCAACTTGCCCACCCAACCCTAATACTACAAGGAGAACTGTCAGAGGGAAAATCCAAAACATTTGTGACTTTATTCCAAACCACAAGAGACTAGAAACTTGTCAATAATGTGTGAGAAATTTCCACCCTATTGATACAGATTCTCAGTGCATGCAAACTGTTGACAAATTTCATACTAGCACCATCAAGAAAACCTGCATAAAGGCTTTGAATGAGCGTCCTGCTCCCATCAGATCCCTCACACCAAAAAAGCTTCTGTCCAGTGCCAACAAGCATACCAGGAGACTGTGAGGCCTTCAGTAAGCTGGAAAGGCAGCCACTCGACTCTGGAGCAAAGCCAGCTTCACAGGCTTCACACTTGGATACATTTTTCCAACCACTATGGTTCCCCACTCTAGCCTTCCTGTCCAGGGGCTCCAGAGGTGAAGTAGCCAGAAAATTCACAGATTCCAAGGCCAGAAGGGACCATTGTGACTATCTAGTCATGCCGGAGAAGTGCCCTGAACTGATTCCTGTTTGAACTACAGCAGACCTTTTAGAAACACATCCGATCTTGACTGCACAAGGTCCCACCACCCTTGGGAAGCTGTTCCAGTAGTTAACTACCCTCGCCATTAAAAATGTACACCAAACCCTTGTGCCAAAACTCCTGGAATGGCGCTGTCACACATGATGCGGGGAAATGCAGCCTTCAGCCCTCTGCACCGGGCTGTGTGCAGGACAAGAGACTCAGGGTTTCTCTACCTGCGGAAATTGACCAAAATTCTGGCACCCAGCATAACTATTTTGGTAAATTGCCAAATATCGACATGCTCTTACTCAAAAGGGTTTTGGCCAGGTGGCACTTGATGCTCACAAAATGCAGGTTTCTCCCAGATCACCAGCAGCAACTTTCTGCATTCATGCCATGTGCTCTGCCTTAGGAAAAGGCCGGCTACAAGGCACCAGGACAGGCCCCAGACTGGGACCAAATTTGACTTCCTTTTGTTGATTACTTGTGGGGGAAAACCCACTGGATGAGGAACAAACACTCGGCCTGCAGCTGGCTCACTCTGCCCCGGAACAAACTGAAAGCCGGTAGCATGGCATATTGGGCAGAGACCCCCCCTTTCAGTCTAGTGCTTCTGTCATTGAGGGATTTCTAATGATACTTGTATCATTCGTGCCAACTCTGAGGGTGCTTTGACGCTGGAGCACCCACGGAAAAAAAATAGTGGGTGCTCAACACCCTCCAGCCACAGCTGTTTGGGGGCACTGCCAAACAGCTGTTTGGTGGCTCAGGGAAGGGCTTGGGGGAGGGTGGCAAGCAGCAAGAGGGGCCTCCGGGGAGGGGCGAGGGCAGGAAGAGGCGGAATGAGTGTGGGACCTCAGGGAGGGGGTGGGACGAGAGCTGGAAGAGGCGGAGTGAAGATGGGGCCTTGGATGAAGGGGCTGAGTGGGGGCGGGGCCTCCAGGCAGAGCACCCCCAGGGAAAAGTAAAAGTTGACACCTATGACTTGTATTGCAACTGCTGGAAAATCCCAACACATACACTCAGTCCAAGACCAGCAGAGGCACTGAGCAGCCAGGAACACTGGGCACATCAGCTGAAGTTGTTCCTCCCAATAAGAGCACAGGGTCTCCCAGAGAGTGGAGTGCCCAGGGGGCACTCACAGGCCTCTCCTTTGTTCTCCTGAATCTTAGCTTTCCTTTGGAAAACCTCAGTCTTTAGCTGTGATGGCTGCAAAGGAAACCTTGAAAAGGTGAACGGAGCATAAATGAGCTGTCTCTGCCTGTGTCTGCAGATAGAGCCAAAATGAGGCTTGGAGGTGGGACCAGCCCCACCAGTCCCAGTGGGGATGGTCAGTGATGCTAGTTAGATGCCAACATTGTTAATTATCTCACTGCACCTGACCGCATGTGGGGAAGGAGAGGACTGGTCAGAGTGTGGAGACCTGCCCAGCCCAGGCCACACTGAGCAACAGCTCCTTTCATGCCAGGTACAGGTGGGCTACACACAGAGCCCATTGACATTGTTGCTAGTCAACAAGGAGCCAGGCCCAGGGTGCCCCCAGGGCATCGGAGCCATGCTGAGGGAAAGCCAGGCCCAGGGTACCTGCCGGGCATTGGAGCCACGCTGAGGGGAAGCCAGGCCCAGGCACCCAGCTGAGCCCACAGGAGAGGTATTTTGTTAGAGAAAAGATTAAAGTTGGCACTTAGCAATAACAACTCTAAAATCTCCAGGAAGTGACCCTAAGGCAGTACTGGGTTTACAATGGTGCCAGTGGCACCATGGAGCCGGGCCCATGCTCAGAAGGGGCCCCGGCCTGCTCTGTTTGCACTATGCCCCAAGACCCTGCCAGCCCACTGGCTCCCCTCTGCCCACCACTTGCTCCTCTTGGCCTGCCTGCTGGCCGAGGCTTCCTCTCCACCTCTTAGCCCCACCTGCCGGCTCCTCTCGTAGTCTCCTGTTCATATTCTCTCCACAGGTACTAATGTGGAGAGTGGACTAGATGATACATCTGAGGGAAGGGAGCAGAAGGAGACTCCACCGATTGGAAGGCAGGAGATGCACTGTCCTAGGGGTGGGGGTTCCATGACCGCCACTCCAAAAAGAAGGAGGCGGGTGGTGGTAGTCAGGGACTCTCTCCTAAGGGGGACTGGTAGTTATCTATCTGCCGCCCCGACTGGAAAACTGAGAAGTATGCTGCTTACCAGGAGCTAGGATTCATGATGTGACAGAGAGACTGCTGAGACTCATCAAGCCCTCGGATCACTACCCCTTCCCGCTTCTCCACGTGGGCACCAATGATACTGCCAAGAATGACCTTGAGCGGATCACTACAGACTAGGTGGCTCTGGGAAGAAGGATAAAGGAGTTTGAGGTGCAAGTTCTCTTCCATTCTCCCTGTGGAAGGAAAAGGTCCAGGTAGAGACTGTTGAATTGTGGAAGTCAACGAAAGGCTATGCAGGTGGTGTGGAAGAGAAGGCTTTGGATTGTTTCACCATGGGATGGTTTTCGAAGAAGGAGGAGTGCTAGGCAGAGATGGGCTCCAACTAACGAAGAGAAGGAAGAGCATCTTCGCAAACAGGCTGGCTAACCTAGTGAGGAGGGCTTTAAACTAGTTTCACCGGGGGAAAGAGACCAAAGCCCAGAGGTAAGTGGGGAAGTGGGATACCAGGAGGAAGCATGAGCAGGAGAGCACAAGAGGGGAGGACTGCTGCCTCAAACTGGGAAAGCAGGATGATCAGCGAGTTATCTCAAGTGCTTGGACTTCAGAAAAGCAGACTTTGACTCCTTCAGGGACCTGATGGACAGGATCCCCTGGGAGAATAACATGAGGGGGAAAGAAAAGGAGTACTAGTCTCTAAGGTGCCACTAGTACTCCTTTTCTTTTTGCGAATACAGAATAACACGGCTGCTACTCTGAAATGAGGGAGAAAGGAGTCCAGGAGAGCTGGCTACATTCTAAAGAATCCTTATTGAGGTTGCAGGAACAAACCATCCCGATGTGTAGAAAGAATAGTAAATATGGCAGGTGACCAGCTTGGCTTAACAGAGCCAGAAGAGTACCCAGAAGTCACCTACTACAGGACAGGCCCAACAAAGAAAATAACAGAACACCACTAGCCATTACCTTCAGCCCCCAACTAAAGCCTCTCCAGCGCATCATCAAGGATCTACAGCCTATCCTGAAGGACGACCCGTCACTCTCACAAATCTTGGGAGACAGGCCAGTCCTTGCCTACAGACAGCCCCCCAACCTGAAGCAAATACTCACCAGCAACCACACACCACACAACAGAACCACTAACCCAGGAACCTATCCTTGCAACAAAGCCCATTGCCAACTGTGTCCACATATCTATTCAGGGGACACCATCATAGGGCCTAATCACATCAGCCACACTATCAGAGGCTCGTTCACCTGTGCATCTACCAATGTGATATATGCCATCATGTGCCAGCAATGCCCCTCTGCCATGTACATTGGCCAAACTGGACAGTCTCTACGTAAAAGAATAAATGGACACAAATCAGACGTCAAGAATTATAACATTCATAAACCAGTCGGAGAACACTTCAATCTCTCTGGTCACTCGATTACAGACCTAAAAGTCGCAATATTACAACAAAAAGACTTCAAAAACAGACTCCAATGAGAGACTGCTGAATTGGAATTAATTTGCAAACTGGATACAATTAACTTAGGCTTGAATAGAGACTGGGATTGGATGGGTCATTACACAAAGTAAAACTATTTCCCCATTTTATTTCCCCTCCCCCACCCCCCACTGTTCCTCAGACGTTCCTGTTAACTGCTGGAAATGGCCCACCTTGATTATCACTACAAAAGGTTTTCTTCCCTCCCCCCCCCCGCCCCGCTCTCCTGCTGACAATAGCTCATCTTAAGTGATCTCTCTCCTTACAGTGTGTATGGTAACACCCATTTTTTCATGTTCTGTGTGTATATAAATCTCCTCACTGTATTTTCCACTGAATGCATCCGATGAAGTGAGCTGTAGCTCACGAAAGCTTATGCTCAAATAAATTGGTTAGTCTCTAAGGTGCCACAAGTACTCCTTTTCTTTTTGCGAATACAGACTAACACGGCTGCTACTCTGAAACCAGTGAAATCCTTGCTAATCTTAAACACAAAAAAGAAGCTTACAAGAAGTGCAAGATTGGTCAAATGGCCAGGGAGGAGTATAAAAATATTGCTCAGGCATGCAAGAGTGAAATCAAGAAGGCCAAATCACACTTGTACTCAATGCTTTTTTCGCTTCTGTCTTCACGAACAAGGTCAGCTCCCAGACTACTGCACTGCAGCACGGAAAATGTGTGTGTGTTGGGGCAATAGGGAGTCAGGGTTGTGTGTGGGGTACTGGGCAGTGGTGGGGGGGCTGTGGGCAGGGGTGGCACTGGGCAGAAGTGGTGTTGTGCAGGACACTGTGCATTTGTGGCAATTGTGGTAGGGGGGCGGTGGGGATTGGAGGGGTGGGCACAGCAGGTCCAGGGGGGCTCTGGCCATAGGGAGTCGGGGGGCGAGTTGGGCGGAGGACTGTGGTGAGGCACGGGCCCACCCCCGAGGGAAAGAGCAGCAGAGGGCTGTGCAGTTGCCAAATGCACAGTGGCCCGCCAGTTTGTAAATAGTGCCTTCACACTGGGCTGGGCAGAGTGGGGCTGTCCCTACCATGCCATGCCCCTGGCCAGCCCCTCACTCCAGGGGTTGAATTCCCCACTCCATGCTCCAATTGCATCCATGGGGGCCCACAGATATTTTTGGCACCAGGCTCCCGAAAGATTAATCCAGCCCTGAGTACCAGATGCTGCCTCCAGCAGCTGAGCCAGCTGGCCTCTGCTCAGTCCTCAGCTCAGTGCCTCTGGCAGGCCCCCAAAAGATTCATCCAGCCCTGCCCTGAGGCACCGTGTTCCAGCCCAGTTTTACCTAACGAAGTGCCTTGGCCTGAACAGGCAGCATCCAGGACACATCTGTCCAGAACACAAGAGCCCACGAACCAGCTGAAGAACAAAATTTTGTCTCATGTCATTCCCATTCTTCGGCAGTGGGCTGAGGGGGGTGTGGCTGGCAAATGCTGGGCTAGTGAAGAGCCAGCCCCATCTGTGCCAGGCCCCTGCAATCCCCTGCTATGTGAGCACCCCTCGAGCATCCCAGCAGTGCAGAGAACAGGGAACTGCTCTCTACACCTCTCTGCTCCTGTGCCCAGCATGGCAGCCCACATGGGGCATGGCTACTCTACGGGTGTGACCCTCAGTGCGCAGAGCTGTTTGCTTAATTAGCTGATTGCCAGTTCATGCAGGTCCTGCCAAGTCCACAAGGAGTCGGTCTGGGCTAGGAAAAGTGCTTGGCTCACACAAACACTTCATCAGAGCCTGACCAGGGTCTGCCTCCTAGGGCCACCAGGGCTTTGTCTAGACTAGAGGATTTGGTCCTGTGAGAACTGAAGTTAATTGATCACCCGTTAAATGGAGTTAACTGACAGGAATGCATATGACCAGGGAACAGCCCTTGTGAAACAGCTGTGTTAGCATTACTGTCCTGTTAGCTACATCAAGTTAACTGGAAGTCAGTTAACTCAAACCACAGCACAGCCGGAGGTGCCAGGCTAGGCCAAGCCACCACACTCAGGAGGCTGCGTTCTTCCCATCTGCCTTTGACTCACCCAGCTATGCTTGCAAACGATCCCACCAGCTGATCTCTGACCACCCACCCCACAAGAGCAGCACCACAGGTGAACTGCAGGCAAGAGAGCGCCATGAAATGGGAGAGAACAAGTGTGGTTAATGTACATGAATGGAGCCTGGAGTGGCAGAAAAATGGAAAGTTCATTTCCGGTCCCTCACTGCAGGGGTCTTTGCAGTAGATCCCATCCACGAATGGCCCACAGTGAGGAGAGGCACTCGTCAGCTACTGGGTGCTGGCATGAGAGCTGGTTCTGCGCACAGTGCAAAGTGATAAACGATTTTCCTTAATTAAATCTGAGTGTGTGTGTGCATGCGCATACATGCAGTGAGCCACATAGCTACAGATGATATATATCGAGAGAAGCCTTGCTGGAGCTCCCATCCGCTGGCAGGAGACTCTGGGCCGGTTCTAACAGAAATTGGCCCGATTTAACCCAGGCTGGTTAACCCACTCCTGGGTGTGAACAGTTTGAGCGTGATGGAGTCCAGCTGGGGCAATGTCCATGGGCCAACACCTACCGCTGGGGAGAACTCCACGGGGTGGGCAGAAGCCATGTCCCAGCATTCTCTACAATGGTTCCTCTGGCTTTGCTGTTACCTTCCCCCCACCTGGCTCCATCCACCAGCCCTGGCCTGTCCTAGACTCTGGGCCTCCCTTTCCTGGGGCAGCTCCTCAGTTCCTTCTCCCCTGGCCATCCCTCTGCTCTCCTCCTGGCCAGGATCTCTCACTTCCAATTGCCTTTCCTCTCCCCCAGGCTCCCAGGGCTGCGCTCCTTTCTAGTGTGTCTCACTCCCCTCCCCAGCTTCCTTCTCCCCCACCCATCACCTACACGATACCCAGAGGGATACAGTGTGCCACCGTGCGGCGCCAGCTTCCGTCCCGCCTAGAGGCACAGAAAGAGAAGGATGCTGGGATTCCTACTGGGCCTAGGGCCTCCATCTCAGTGTCAGCTCACAGCTAGAGGGCTGAAAATGTCCCCCCGCAGGTCCCTGGTCCTGGACGAGTGGTGCACTCTGTCTGTTCTCACTCTGTTGTTCCTCGCCCCAGAGCCTCTGGCTGTGGGACAGGAGGGGAGCGTAGGGGGGTCTCCACTATACACCAACGGAACCCCAGTGAATAGTTCCTGGCCCCTCTCCACTGGTGCTGGGAGCTTTCCCAGCTGCAGAGCAGAACCGATCAAAGTCTTGCTGCCTGGGGGAGCACTGAGAGCCTTGCTGCAGCGGGGGAAGGCAGCCCAGCCTCCACAGCACTCAGGGCATGTTTGGAAGTCTGTACCGCTCCTGGAAGGGCTCAAGTCTTTAATGAACACAGAGAAGCTGCAGAGGTTGATGGACTCATCCAGGAAAGCTCCCTGCCGGCCGTGCGCATGACAGGGATGCAAACCCCGGATGTTTGGGGGTTGCACTCGTTGGAGGAAAGGAAAGAAACCCATGCAGCACTAGGGGGCAGGGAGCTCACCCCCGAAACAGCTATAGTCACTAGTCCTGGCTCGTGGCGCCAGGCCGAGTAGTGAGCTTGGCTTGAGTCTGGGCAGCTAAAGAAATTTGAGGATCAAATGTTTGATAATGGGCTCCTCAGGCTAGCAGAGCAAGATCTAACCCCATCCAGTGCCTGCAAGCTGAAGTTAGACAAATTCCAACTGAAACAAGGCATACATTTTTAACAGGGACGGTAATTAATTGTTGGAACAATTTACCCAGGGCCATGGGGGATTCTCCATCACTGATAATTATTCAATCAAGATGGTCTGTTTTCTAAGAGATCTGCTCTAGGAATGATTTGGGGGTAGGTCTCCGTCTTGTTATACAGGGGGTCAGACTAGATGATCACAGTGGTCCCATCTGGCCTTGGGATCTATGACAGAACTGGAGACTAAGGCCTGGTGTCCATAGACAGTCCCAGTATAGCGATGGTGGTTATGGGGATGACATTTGGGTGACATTTCAATACCAGCGACAGCCCTGGGGTAGACACAGTTATATAGGTTACATCGATACGGGAACTGGTCAGGAGCCATTGCTCCAGTTTGTAAAAATTCTCACGTTAAAAATCTTTCCTTGAACTCAGAGCTGTGTGTTTGGGGGACACAGAGTCAGTCACCGGACAAGATGCCATCATTGTTCTTCCAAACCCCGAAGGGACAGGGCAGGGCCCGAGGCAGGAGTTTCTCTCCCCAAATCTCATGCAAGTGCCAGGAATGTGCAAAACTTTGTCCACCTGATGGGGTGGGGGGGAGGCTGGCTGAACTTTTCCCAGCTTTCAGTCCCCGTCCTTCCCTTAATCATGGAGTCCTTAGCCCTGTGTCTGCCTGAGGTTTTAGAAGCCTCTGCTTAGTGCCTTCACCCCACTGAGCCCCATTCGGGCATTAGCACCACCAACAACAGCTAACTGCTTATTCTGGGAAAAATGCCACTGCCCCTGACCCACCAGCCTGGGCTCTCTCTCACACTGCACTGCTGTGACAAACTGCAAAACCCTCTAGGCTGCACTTTCACCAGTATACATACAGGTAGGGACACACCCCACTGCAGTTATATGTAGGTGCTTAGACCAGCCCCTGCATAGGAAGGCTACAGCTAGGGCAAGTACCAGCTTCTCAGGCATACACTCCCTCTGGAGTATAACCCCAAAATTATACCATCTTGCGCTGCACAGGGAACTGTACAGCGTAAACTCATAACACTCGCCCCCTCCCTCAGTGTGGAGAGGAACATGCAACAGCCTTTTGCCCCTGAGTTATGATTCCCACACACCTCACTCCAAATCACTGGTTTAGATAAAGTAAAAACAAGTTTATTAACTACAAATGATAGATTTTAAGTGATTATAAGGGACAACAAACAGATCAAAGCAGATTACACAGCAAATAAATAAAAAACATAAACTAAGATAAATATACTAAATAGATTGGATATGAAGAACAGAGTCTCACCCTAAGAGGTGATACAAACAGGCTGCAGATTCTTAAGAGGTAAGATGCACTTGCTTACAGCTTGGAATCTCCAGGTGTTCCATTCACAGGCTAAAAATCCCTTTAGCCTGGGGTCCAGCACTTTCCCCAGTTCAGTCTTTGTTCCTCAGGTGTTTCCAGGAGTCTCCTTGGGGGGGAGCAAAGAACACCAGATGATGTCACTCACTGCCTTATATAGCATTTGCATATGGTGAGAACCCTTTGTTTCAAAGCTTGGTCTGTGGAAAAACACATCCCTAGATGGAGTCTAGAGACGTGGTCGGATAACTTGTTTTTTTACAGTCACAGCAGCCATTACTTGGAGGCTGTCTGTAGCATCTTCAGGAAGGCTCCCCAGGTAGGAGATAAGCTTCTTCTGTGGGCTTGGCTACACTTACATTTTATAGCGCTCTAACTTGCTGGCTCAGGGGTGTGAAAAATCACCCCCCCTGAGCACAGCAAGTCAGAGCGCTTTAAAGCGCTAGTGTAAACAGGCTCCCAGCGCTTGGAGCTAATCCCCTCGTGGAGGTGGATTACCAGGAGCGCTGAGAGAGCTCCTGCAACAGTGCTTTGAAGTTTCCAGTGTAGCCATGCCCTAAGGCTTATTGTTTTCCTAATGGCCCATTCCCCACCCACTAACTAGACTGAAAGCATCTTTTCTAGTGGGCATTACCCAGGAGTAACTACATATGAAATACAGCTACATAGTCAATATTCATAACTTCAGATACAAAAATGATACATACATACAAATAGGATAATCATATTCAGCAAATCATAACCTTTCCAATGACATCTCACATGACTTATCTTGCATAAAATACATCATAACTATGTTGTAATCATATCAAAATAATATCATTGTGAAGAATATGGGGTGCAGTGTCACGGATCCCATTAGAAGGTGCCTCGCTCTCCTCATGCGTTGCACTGGGAACCCATGTGCCCAGACCTAGGCTGTGTGAACCACAGCGGGTTTCTGTGGTTTTCTAGGTACACAAAAGTTAGGTGTTGCACTGCTGAGTGTCACAACGCCCAAGTCCCTTTGTGAATCTGGGCCATGGTCATTAGGGACTATCACACAGGCAAGAGCCTTTGTCATCTGCTCGGGGGGTTCTTGGAAGTGGTGGTCATGGCAAGGCTGAGGAGCAGAGGAAAGCATTTGCACTATTCTTAGGTGACATATTTATCAGATTTCAGAGTAGCAGCCGTGTTAGTTTGTATTCGCAAAAAGAAAAGGAGTACTTGTGGCACCTTAGAGACTAACCAATTTATTTGAGCATAAGCTTTCGTGAGCTACAGCTCACTTCATTGGATGCATCTGATGAAGTGAGCTGTAGCTCACGAAAGCTTATGCCATATTTATCAGAGTATCCTCCTCCAGAGCTGCTCAGGAGGTGACCCAGACGGCCCTTCGCCATGCTTCAGGCCCATGAGCTTGCAAAGAAGAGCTCTCTGATTCCCCCGAAGGACAGCCCTTGGCACTGAGATAGGCACGAGGAGGGCCGGTGCCTCCCCAAGATAAGAGAGTCAACCAGATCCAGGTATTGGCCTCCAAGGTGTCACAGAGCTGAGTGGTGCTAATCTGTCTTTGTGACGCTGGCAGACCAGGTGCCAGTTCATGCCAAGGTCTCACCTGAACACTGACAAATACAGAGCTGGGATCAGTCTGGCTCACCCGTGTGTTAGTGTTGTTAAACTAGAGTGTGTTTAGTGTTTAGATTTCATTGACTTCTGGTGAGTTCCGCATGCATTTATCCCACTTATAACATCTGTATCCCTTGTAACCCACAGGGGCGTCCGGAGGTCCCCGGGCTCTGTGTGTGGGTAGCTCAGGGAGACATACCCTGTCTCTGGTAGGGAGCGGGAGCCAAGGGCAGACTCAGAGTCTGCTCAGCAACCCATAGGGAGAGAAGAGAGATACACCAGGGGTCCTATTCGTTTGGGGACAGATTGCATTTTGCAGGCAGCCTGCTAGGAGGAGGAGGCAGAGTCAAATTACTGACAAGGGAAAGCCTGAGAAGAAGAGCTAGCCTGACCAATAGGGCGTGACCTGCCCTCCCCAGCAGCCCTGGATGGGGAAGAAGCCATTATGGGGGTAGCCTGGAGCCAGCCACAGAAAGGGCAGGACTGGATGTGTGGGGACCCAGAAGAACACAGGCCTGCCCATCCAAACTTGTAAGGAGATTGGCGCTAAAGGCTCTACAGGCTGTGGACCGACTGGCTAAGTGGCAGTTTTGCAGAAAAGGACCTGGGGATTACAGTGGACGAGAAGCTGGATATAAGTCAGCAGTGTGCCCTTGTTACCAAGAAAGCTAACGGTATACTGGGCTGTATTAGTAGGAGCATTGCCAGCAGATCGAGGGAAGTGATTACTCCCCTCTATTCAGCACTGGTGAGGCCACATATGGAGTATTCCATCTAGTTTGGGGCCCCCCCACTATAGAAGGATGTGGACAAATTGGAAAGAGTCCAGCAGAGGGCAATGAAAATGATTGAGGGCTGGAGCACATGACTTACGAGGAGAGGCTGAGGGAACTGGGATTATTCAGTCTGCAGAAGAGAAGAGTGAGGGGGGATTTAATAGCAGCCTTCAGCTTCCTGAAGGCGGGTTCCAAAGATGATAGAGCTCAGCAGTTCTCGGTGGTGGCAGATGAGAGAATAAGGAGCAATGGTCTCATGTTGCAGTGGAGGAGGTCTAGATTGGATATTAGGAAACACTATTTCACTAGGAGGGTGGTGAAGCACTGGAATGGGTTACCTAGGGAGCTGGTGGAATCTCCATCCTTAGAGGTTTTTAAAGGCCCGGCTTGACAAAGCCTTGGCTGGGATGATTTAGTGGGGGTTGGTCCTGCTTTGAGCAAGGGGTTGGACTAGTTGACCTCCTGAGGTCTCTTCCAACCCGAATCTTCTATGATTCTATGAAAGGAGATAACTGGGTGGAGAGGAGGTGCTACATTGGAGCCACTGCTGGGATCCCGTCTTTTAACCCAGCCCTTAAATACACCTCTGCTGATTCCCAGGGAAATGGAGTAAATTCCCAGTCTGGATTACCAGGGGGACTTGTAACTTGTGTGCGCTGGGGGGAGCTGATCCTGAGCGCCACTTCATGCTCACTGACTGAATGGGGAACACGGCAAACTGAAGAGGAGATGGCCTGTGTCAGAGAACAGGGAACCTGTGTGGGTCGGAGTCAGGTGCAAGCTAAAGGGGAGACGACATTACCCCTCCTGCAGAGAGCGAGGTTCTACCGCTTGCTGTAGTGCATCCCATGGGACGCTGCCAGATGGAGAGAGGGAAGGTGACCATCCTGGCCTGGTTGGTCAGAGTGACACTCTGTCCCCCCTCTAGTGTTGGCTAGGCCAGCGAGCGATTGATGAGCTTGCTACAGTCCCTGTTAACAGAGACATGTCTTTTAGCTCAGTCAGAAGACGGTCATGCATTTAGCTGAAGAGGTTCCAAGTTTGAGCCCTGCTGCCGACGCCCTGTGTGAGTCGGCGTTACACCCGTACTGTAAGGTAATATTTAAGCAGTTGTACGGTAAGCCTCTGTGACTGCATAAGTCACCAGACACGAGAGAGACAATAACTGGAATATAGTGGTGGTCTCCAAGAGAAGGTGTGACATCCTGCCCAGCAGGGAAGATCCATCGACGCCAGACGGACTATTGTGCAACACTGAAGAGGATGATAGATGTTTGTTGTTTGCCCCCCATGAAGATGAGTCATGCTAGTGGAGGGCTGCTGGTTCTAAGGCCCCTCCTTGATGCTGGAATGGCACAAGTGGATCATTGCAGAACAGCTATTTGGGCCTGACGTCAGGAAGGGGGAGCCCTGTTGCACCCGGGGTTGCGCCTGGGAACCCTTGCATTATGTCTATCAGGGGGTCTCTAGGAGAGGACCCTGTGGTGGGGCTGTCCGAGGGCATCCCAAACACTGCTGAAGGTCTGTGCTGCTTTCCTCTTTCTGCACCTGTTGTCCAGCTGAGCTGGGTGGAGGCTGCTGGGTTGGGTGGGTAGTCAGGGTGTGAGGTTGGACAGGGCAGGCTGGGGTTGGGTGGGGCTGAGTTGTATAGGGTGGTGTGGAATTATGTAAAGTGGGTCAGGCAGGCTGGGATTTCCTTTTTCAGTACTCAGTTTACCTTTGTGTTTTGCTCCGCTGGGAGGGCAGGGTGTGGTTGCTCTGCTGCGGGGACTGGATGAGGGGGTGTTTCTCTGCTGGGAGGCTGGGTGAGGGGGCAGGGCTGAAGTCTGCTGGGAGACTGAGTGGAGGTTGCTTTTCTGGGGGGCTGGGTGAAGAAGGGGGTTGTGCCCTCTCCCTCAGTCTCAGCTTGCTTCCTCTGACTGCTTGGTTGGTCAGAGAAGCTAAAGCCCTCCTCCCACCCTGAAAGCAGACCTCCCCTGACACTTCTCCTCTCCTGCTTGCCCAAAGCTTGAGCTGCTCCTGTGTCTGTCGGTTTTGGAGTTTCCTGTCTCACCATCAACACCTGGTTCCTTTGTTCTGCTGCTGGGAATTTTCTCTGTTGAGGGGTGGGGAAAGCTCAGTCTCATGGAATCAGCCAGCCTCCTTAGCATACCCATTGTGTGGTCCAAGTACAGTCATTAAGGTTAACTGCTCCTCATTGTCCCCGCTAAACTGAGGGGTGGGGGCTACAGGCCCTGCCAGTCATGATGGATTCCACATTTACACAGAGGTATTCACTGATACAGGAATTGCATAAGAACAGTTTCAGAGCTGCAATACAACCAGAATCCATATGTGCACTGATGGATCCCCCACATGGTCACAAGGGGGCTGGTGCGCTGGGGGCGTGGGTCTGGTTTGAGGGGGCTGGGGCTGGGCAGCTGCCCTTGAGGGCTGGATCCGTATCCCTTGCCCCTAGCTGTGGAGCCTGGCACCCTTGCCCCTGCCCGCTGGGCTGGGCAGTGTGGTGATTGTTGTACTGTTCTGTTGATCTGGTGCGCCTGTTAATTCTGTGCTGCCTGTGAGCACAGCCTGCATCCTGCGGTCCAACCCCCACAACATTCATAATGGCCGTAATCCTCTGGAACAAAGTATTAATCCTATGGAGATCAGGAGAGCGGAGCGGGGTTACTCCGGCTGTGCTACTGCTAAACAATACTGTAATCCCAGAACAAACTGCGCTAATCCTAGCCTGCTCTCCGCAGCCCTACCCGCCACAGGTCTGTAAGCGATCACTAACACCAATCAGCTCCCCAGGCCCTGCCTCGGTGGGAGGGTGGGATAGTCTAGCCCTGCCATCAGCCAGCCCTGGGAAGGCACGTCACCCTGGGGAGAACCTGACTGAGCAGGGACACCCTTCCACCTCGTCCAGCAGGGGCCGCATGGCCTGCAGTGGCTGAGGGTAGAGCAGAGAGAGAGAAGCGGAGTCAGACGGCGTGTGTGGGTGTGTATGGGTATGTGCGTGGGTGTATCTGTGTGGTCGTGTATATGTCTATTGTGTGTATGTGCCTATGTGTGTATCTGTGTCTTTATATGTATGTGTGTTTACGTGCCTCAGTATATGTGTGTGCATGTGTGTGAATGTGTGTATGTGTGCCTCTGTATGTCTTTGTGTATGTCCACATACATTTGTACATGTGTGTGTATGCACCTGACTGTATGTCTGTCTGTGTGCACATGCATGTATGTGTGTGCCTGTGTGTGGGCGTGAGCGTGTGTAGTTGTGTATGCATGTGTATGTTTTGTGTGTGTGTGGATATGTATGTTTGTGTGTGTATGTGCATCCGTGTGTGTAAGTGTGCACGTGCATGTGTGTGCTTAGGTTTATATGTTTGTATATGTGTATGTGTTTGTGTGTGTGCATATGGGTGTATGCCTGTGTACGGGTATGAGTATGTGCATGCATATGTGTATGAATATGTGTGCATGCAGGTATGTATGTGTGCATATATATGCATGTGTA
The DNA here is from genome assembly GCF_965152275.1 of Natator depressus. Taxonomy (NCBI): domain Eukaryota; kingdom Metazoa; phylum Chordata; order Testudines; family Cheloniidae; genus Natator; species Natator depressus. The sequence goes on along the minus strand of NC_134241.1, from coordinate 38,866,834 downwards.
TGTATGTGTGCATGTGTATGAGTGTGTGAGTGTATGTGTGCACATGTTTGCATGTCTGAATGTGCATGTGTCTATGTTGCAAGGGCGTATGTGTGTGCAAGTATGTGTATGTGCATGTTGTGTGTGTGTGCTGCTTGTGTATGTGCTGCATATGCATGTGTTTGTGCATGTTCATGCGTGTGTGGAGGGCTGAGGCCATTGTGATTCTGATCGCTCTCTCGGGGGGGGGTCAGGCGCTGGCCCCGTGTGCCATGCAGTGGCACTGGCATGACTGGTGCTGGTGGGGGAGAGCCCTGCCCTGTGTGTCTGTGCTGCATGACCTACCTGCAAGGCAGACCTCTGCACCTGCCCCCTCCCGCATGCCTCTCCTCATCTCGCCACGACCAGCTCAAAATCCCCCTTCAGAGGTGAGACTACGAAAGCGGGCGGGAGGGGGAGGGTGCTGCTGCTGGAACTGCAGCTCTAGGCAGTCCCCAACACAGGATGGGCAAAGTGCTATTTACCCTCCCCTAGCTAGGGTGGGAGTGCCCAGCCTTCTGGCCCGGCCCTCTCCCCCCAAGGGGAGTGACTGTTGGGCCCGTTGGGTGACCTGCTGTCCCAGCGACCAGCTCCTGCACCCAGCTGGAGAGGCCTGGTTGCCTTTGACTGACTGCGAGCGCTTCTGGCTTCAAGACAGCTGCAAACGGCTTTCCGTGTACAGCCCTCCCAGGGCCCAGTGCAGGAGGAGGAGGAAGAGCTGGGAGGGAGGAGGGGAAGGTGCCGGGCTGGCCAGGAGAGCAGAGCTGGTGGGGGTGAGGGCGGGCAGGGCAGAGGCGAGGCAGGTGGCTCCTAGCTGAACTCCCAGGCGGGTTGGGCTGGGGCGATGCAGCTCTTCCCAGTGCCCCTCTTGCAGCCTGCCCACAGGGCCATTCCAGCATGCAGGGAACCATGCGGCTGGCAAGCGGTAACTGCCCCCATCGCACTGCCAGCAGGAGGAAGCAGACACCCTGGCTTACGTGCTCCCCCCGGCTCACCACTCATCACAGCCTCCCTCAGCACCCAAGATCCTGCCTCAGAGGCTGACGTTAAGCAGCAGAGCACACAAGGGGAGTATGCCATGGCTGCTCTTGTGGCTGGTCCACGCTGAACAGCCTCCTACCGTTGCCAGCGAATGGCGTTTCTGCTTTGGCTCAGGTCGCACAGGCCCTGGCTTTTGTGCTGAAGGTCCTGGGGGAGAGGAGGGTTTACAGTGGGGAGGGGAGAGACCCCCAGTTCTTGGGGAGTGGCCCTGGGCGACTTCAGGGCTGGTGCCATGATTTCACCTGGCCTGTGCAATCCTGGGCTGGTTCAGCTGAAGGTGTTCCCTGGGTAGTCTCTGAAGCCCAGTTAAAACACCAGCTGAAAGATTTATGGATCCCAGAAATGCAAATTGACCAGCTAGGCCAGCCACACGCAGGGCTGCCCCCTTCTCCGCCCGCATGAAGATGGCTCCTGCGGGGGGGCACCCAGTCCCTTGGGCTCATGGGTGAAACGAGTGGGGGTCACACCCTTTTGCTCCTGTGTGTTTCCCAGATGTCCTCCCACCCCCAGCCAAGATATTCCCTCCCCTCACATCCCAGGATGGATTTGTGCTTCTGCTCTGTGCACACGGGCCTTTGTTTATTACCCTAGCAGAGTGGTAACAGCTGCTTTGGGCATTTCCTTTCCAAACACCTCTGCCACTCAACTGCAACCTTCTCTGGAAGATTTGGAGGGTGTGGGGGGAGGAACCTTCTTGGGCCTAGGGTTTCCAACTTTGGTTGGATGAAGTCCTGGAGATTTCATCTAGGGTTGCTAAATTTCTAATTGCACAAAACCTAACATCCCTGCCCCGAGGCCCCGCCCCCGCTCGCTCCATTCCCCCCTCCCTCCCTTCCTTTCACTGGGCTGGGGGTTGGGGTGCAGGAGGGGGCTGAGGGCTCCGGCTGGGGTGAGGCTCTGGGGTGGGGCTGGGGATGAGGGGTTTGGGGTGCAGGAGGGGGCTGTGGGCTGGTGCAGGGGGTTGGGGTGTGGGAGGGGGTGAGGGTGGGACCAGGGATGAGGGGTTTCGGCTGCAGGAGGGGGTTCAGGGCTGGGGTAGGGGAATGGGATGGGAGCTGTGGAGCTGGCACTCAGGCGGAGGCCACACGTGGAGCCTCCCTGGCCACCCCAGCACCTAGGGGCTGCAGGGACCTGGAGGCCGCTTCCAGGAGCCAGGGGAGGCAGGGACCCTGCCTTAGCCCCGGGCCCCCACTGTGCCACTGACCGGACTTTTAGTGGCTCGGTCGGCGGACGCCTGACAACCCTAATTTCATCACGTGACATAATCTTTAATTAAAAATTAATCTTTAATTCCTGGACACTCCAGGACAATCCTGGAGGCTTGGCAACCTTACTAGGGCCCAAGGCACCAACCTTCTCCGACTGAAGGCAGCCTGGAGCTGGGGGCACCATGCTCACACTGGCTCTTCCCATCACTCAGGCTTAGGGCTGACCAGAGAAAGCGCCCATTCGATTGTGCATGAACAGAGCCCATGGGGCGGAGCATCTGCCTTGGCTGTGGGTGAAGATCCGGGGTGGGAATAAAATGACGCACGCTTGACAAGCCAGAGCCAAATGCAAGGTCAGACTGCCCTCACCTGCACAGCTGATTTAAGCCCCCTAATCAGAGAGGTTGCTGGCGTCTCCTGGCCCTGCTGTGCGGGGTGCTTCACAGTGCTTGACCCACACATGGGCCAGCGCCTGGGGCGAGGCCTGAGCTAGGGACGGCTCAAGGAACGCCTGGATCCTGGGGTGCTGTACGTCAGCGAGCATGGGCAGCACAAAGAGCAGCCTCCCAATCAGATCCAGCATGCTTGGGGCAGCCACAGTTCAGGGCAGGGCCCATCTCAGCCAAGGTCCTGTTACTGACACTGGCTGCCCAGCAGAAGGGTGGTAGCCCACAGTGGGCAGCAATCACCTCCTGTCTCCTCCATACTGTTTGCTTTGCCCGCTCACACTCTGCATCCCAGTGCTGTCTCCTGGGAGCCCCTCTTCTTTCTCTGCCTTTCTTTTCTGGCTCTTTGCCTCCGCAGTGCCTCTTCTCCTCCTGCCAATGGGTGCTCCCCACACAGCCCCATTTCTGAGCACCCCTCCAGACTCTAGGAACCCCAACCCCCATGTCCCTCCTTCCCAGGTTCTGCCTCGTCCTCTCCGCCACGCCTGTACCCGTATCATTAACCCACCAAGGACCGGGCAATGAAGAGCGCCCCATGCAGGGCAGGAGGCAAGGAAAGTTCGTAGCTCCTACTAACTGCAGCTATACCCACAGGCCATCTCCAGGCCAGTCTGGCCTGGGCCCTGCAGGTCTCTCTTCTGAACGACAACACTCACCCCATCACCGGGTGGCACAATGCTCATGGCACCCACCCAGTCACCTGGTGGCACAGTGCCCATGGCACTCACCCAGTCACCAGGTGGTACAATGCCCATGGCACTCACCCCATCACTGGGTGGCACAGTGCCCATGGCACTCACCCAGTCACTGGGTAGCACAATGCCCATGGCACTCATCCTGTCACTGGGTGGCACAATGCCCATGGCACTCATCCTGTCACTGGGTGGCACAATGCCCGTGGCTCTTCCCATGTAACTGGGTGACCCGTCTTTGGTATAAAGCCCCTAATTGTGTGGCATGTGGCCTGTATGTTCTTGGTGAGTTCTTGCTAATTGCCCTGCTCCGATGAACCTGCTGCCCCCTAGGTGGGCAGGGGTCGGTGCAGCAGAGAGGCATGAGTGGCTGAGAAGGGGCTGGGACGCTGAACCCAGGAATCCAGAACCCCTCCTGGGCCTGTCCTTGATGAGTGGGGGCCCCAGAACGAGGGGCATGAGGCGACCCTTTGAGACCCTTTGTCTAGGGTGTGGGGTGGAAAGCCAGAGACTCCCCTTCTGTGGTGACAATAGCAAGACACCAACAGTGTCCCCCAGCTGCCAGGGCTGGGCAGTGACATTCGGGGTGGGGGGATTCACACCAGCACCAAGAGGCATCCCGACATTGGAGCATGATGGTGGGGCTGGATGCCCCATGCCTCATTCCTAGGCAGTGGCGGATTAGTCACTGGGCCAATGGGGTCTGTGCCCGTGCCCAGGGGCCCCAGCCAATTGGAGACCCCTGGAAAAATGGGTGCTCCTGCACCCAGACCTGCTCTGCCCAGCCAGTGCTCCTGCCAGGGAGTGGGGGAAGCCTCCGCGCCTCAACCCCATTCCCCAGCAGGAGCTCTGGAGGTGGGGGCGGGGGGACTGTGGCAAAAGGGGTGGGAGGGTGTCACGGAGTCCCCGGGCGATGCTGTGGAACTGCTCCCTGCGAAGCCAGTCAGGACTCTGGGGCAGTCTCCTCTCTGTGAGCAGCCTGTCTGCAGGACACACAGCTCACACAGCTTCCACCTTCCTGGGTCTGACCCCGGAGCATTCAGCCTCCTCTGCCCCTCCGTGCGCTTCCCACAGTGAGTCCGCCCAGGCGGGGTCCTGGGGAAGCCAGAGGGTCCTGGACCCCAACTTCACAGTCAGACGTGACTCTCAGCCAGCCAGTAAAACAGAGGTTTATTAGACGACAGGAACATGGTCTAAACCAGAGCTTGCAGGTGCAGAGAACAGGACCCCTCAGCTGGGTCCATTTTGGGGGGGCAGTGAGCCAGACAACCACGTCTGCCCTTCACTCCATGTCCTAGCCAGCCCCAAACTGAAACTCCCTCCAGCCCCTCCTCCTCTGGGCTTTGTTCCTTTCCCGGGCCAGGAGGTCAACTGATTCCTTTGTTCTCCAACCCTTTAGCTCTCACCTTGCAGCGGGGAAGGGCCAGGCCATCAGTTGTCAGGAAACAGGGTGTCGGCCATTCTCTGTGTCCAGACCCCTGCACACACCTGCCCTCTCGGGCTCTGCAATGATCATACACCCTTACCCCACCACCTAGATACTTAAGAACTTCATAGGGGAGACTGAGGCATCCCCACATTATTCAGAGGGAACATTAAGAACAGTCCCGCTTCGTCACATCTCTCCCCCCTTCGAGATCAAACTGAGCGGGGTCACTTTAGCCGGTGACCTGGGGAAGTTCGAAGCCACCAACATTCCCATGGATGCCCCAGCATCTCTCCCATTCCTTGGTAGGAGTTACACCAGGCCCTTCCAGTTTCACGCCCTCCCTTAGGTCGGAGGTGGTCGATAGCACTCGCAGGCCGCATGTGGGAAGGTTTATGCGGCCTGTGCCCTTTGGCCACCCCAAAACCCCAGGGGGTCAAACTGGGATTGGGTCTTCTCCCCAACAAGCTGGCCAAACACAGCCACTTGGTTATGGGACTGTTTAACTTTCTTAACAGCTTTCATTTCATCTGAGACCTTCTCAAAGCTATCCACACTGGATCTTTCAACAGAAAAGTCAGTGGATCCATTCACAACAGAACATTTCTGGCTGTTAGGAACTGAAACTTTCTTGATTAAATCACTTTCACACCCTTCAGTTGCAGTAAACTGCTTGCAAAGACTCCATGAGGATTCCTTTCCCTAGGGCTTTTCTATGCAACAATTCACCCCTCCCAGAAATTCTGCTCTTACCCTCTTTACCTAGGGCTTTGCCCTAGAGGAACACTTTCCTGAGCAACAACAGACTCTTTCTGGGTCTCCCTTACACCCAGAATCACCTCTGGCCCATCCGGCGGATTCCTACACAATCCCCTTCCAGGCAAACTTACAGACTTCCTAGATAAAAGGTCAGAAGCATTCTCCTTCCCTTTGCCACACACAAGTTCAGGAATCTTTTCCTTCTTGCTACGGGTTTCCACACCCTCAGTAGGTAACACAATCACACACCTTTATGCTCTCCTTGTGCCCTGGCTAGGATCTCACCTTGATTAGTCAGAGTTGCTCCACCCTTTCCAACAACACACTAGCAACAGACAAAATACAAGCACCAGAATTGTCTGGGCTCTGGGATTTTACATAGACACTAACTGGATGCGACCTAGTTACAGGGCCATTCTCCCGAGCAGACACAAACTTAGGGCCCTTCCCTTCCTGGGCTTTAGCTGAATCCAGAACCAACTCTGAGACAACTGCACGACCCTCAACCGTCACAGGCTGAAAGGCCCCTTCTGTCTGCTCCACAGACAAAGAAGAGCCGGACACACTTTCTCCTTTACCAGCCACCCAGCTTGGGATCTCTTTCCCCTTGTCCCAGCACACAAGGCTGGTCACAGACACCTGCTTGGAGATCAGGGTAGCTCCCTCCATAGGCAAGTCAATACCCCTGACAGACACAGGCACGTTTCCTTCCCTGTCCAAATTCTCCACCCAGCTAACAGGTAAGGTCCAGGGACACTCATCTTCCACTCTCCTCGCCTTCCCACCCTGCTGACTAGACACAGCCATCAGCTCACAAGGCTGCCTAGGCTCATTCAGACTTTCCTTACCAAGCACCTTGCCACTCCCCACAGATCCCCTGCCCTGCCTGTGTCTCCCCCCACTCAGCTGGGGTCTCAGCTCCCACTGTGCTCAGCGCTGCCCTTGCTGTGCCAGTGGGGGTAGGCAGCGAGCTCCCTGCTTTCCTCACAGCATCAGAGCCAGCGTGAGCCCCCTCTCCGGTGTGCAAGGGGGGCGGGGAGCATCTCTCTGTCCCACCCAGCCCCAGGGGTCTGGTTACAGGCAGGCAGGTAGCCTAAGCCTAGCCGTTCCTCCCCCATGCCAGCCAGGTCATCTACATTTTCAGTGACCATTTCCCTCTCCACCGATTGGTTCCCTGGATTCAAATTCAAACCCTTGGCAGTTACAGGAGCAGGGCCTGGATCCTGTCCCAAAGAGACACAGTCACCCCACAACAGGGTCTCGCAGCCGATATCCCGGAGAACCCCAACAGCCAGCCAGCCCAACCCCTCCTGGGTCTGCACAGGGATCTGGGCCATAGGCAGGGCGAGGGGCTTCGTCCCTGGGACCCTCACCCAGCTCACACAGCCCCTCAGCATCTGAGGCTGCACCACCCAGGGCCTGACACCAGTTCTCTCTGTCCCAGGATCTCGCCTCCCCAGGAATGTCTCCCCATTGACCATCACCTTCCGCTCCCACTGGGGGTCCGAGGGGCCGGGCCCCAGGAAACTCCACACAGACATATAGGTTGGGACCAGGAGTGGGAGCCTGTCCACCTCCCCACCCATCTGGCTGACGGAGTCTATGGCCTTGGGACCCAGCAAGGGAGCTAGACACCGGGGCTTTTCCGCAGGGTCCCCCTGGTTCAAATCTCCAGCCTGCTCAAAGGCAGTGAGGTGGCATCCACATCCCCCCCTCCTTAACCAGGGGCAGCAATTTAGTCTTGAGGTTCCCTGTGGAACTGGCCCCCCGGGGTCTATCCCCACTCACCTCGGGGAGGTCCCCTAGGCCTCTCTGCTCCCCCACCGCCAGTTCATGCTGCTGCTGCTTCTGCAGCTCTTTCTCGGGCTCTCGCTGTCTCTCACAGTCCTCTTGTTCTCTCGGACTCAGCTCCAATCCCGTCCGTCTCCGATCCCCCAATGGGGAACCCGATCGTGAAGACCCCCGTCTGGTCGTGGACAGGAGTCTTGGGGATGCCTGGCTCCCACTCCAGCTGCTCCCAGATCCTGCTATAGCCCCATTTGGGGTCAGGAATCTGTTCCTTAGAGCGGTCATCCTCCTCCAGCTGCACGATTAACTGTGCCTTGGTGAACTTTCCAGTGCTCAACCCTCTCTTTTCGCACAGGGTTACAATGTCCTTCTTAAGGAGACGGTGACAGGCCATCACTCCGCTCTTCCCAAGTTGTTGTGGACTCACAGGCCCGTGTGCGCTCAGCTCCCCACGGTTTCCAGGGAGAACCCCTAGTGTGCCAGCCCTTCGCGAGGTCACCACCTCTTTGCCAGGGTCGAGCTGCAGACTCCTCCGCCCCTGGGACCGCTCGCTGCAATCCCTCGGGGATCCTGTTACTACAAAAGCCCTTCTCTCTGGTCACACACTCCCAGGGGTTAACCGCCCCCTGAAACCGTCTCTCTCTGAATCTTCAGCACACCTGGTCCCCGTCAATCCCCCTTCGTTTTACTGCTCCCCAGTCACTTACTGCAAGAAGCGCCGTCCACGGAGTGCAGTACATCCCACCGCTGCCACCAGTTGTCACGGAGTCCCCGGGCGATGCTGTGGAACTGCTCCCTGCGAAGCCAGTCAGGACTCTGGGGCAGTCTCCTCTCTGTGAGCAGCCTGTCTGCAGGACACACAGCTCACACAGCTTCCACCTTCCTGGGTCTGACCCCGGAGCATTCAGCCTCCTCTGCCCCTCCGTGCGCTTCCCACAGTGAGTCCGCCCAGGCGGGGTCCTGGGGAAGCCAGAGGGTCCTGGACCCCAACTTCACAGTCAGACGTGACTCTCAGCCAGCCAGTAAAACAGAGGTTTATTAGACGACAGGAACATGGTCTAAACCAGAGCTTGCAGGTGCAGAGAACAGGACCCCTCAGCTGGGTCCATTTTGGGGGGGCAGTGAGCCAGACAACCACGTCTGCCCTTCACTCCATGTCCTAGCCAGCCCCAAACTGAAACTCCCTCCAGCCCCTCCTCCTCTGGGCTTTGTTCCTTTCCCGGGCCAGGAGGTCAACTGATTCCTTTGTTCTCCAACCCTTTAGCTCTCACCTTGCAGCGGGGAAGGGCCAGGCCATCAGTTGTCAGGAAACAGGGTGTCGGCCATTCTCTGTGTCCAGACCCCTGCACACACCTGCCCTCTCGGGCTCTGCAATGATCATACACCCTTACCCCACCACCTAGATACTTAAGAACTTCATAGGGGAGACTGAGGCATCCCCACATTATTCAGAGGGAACATTAAGAACAGTCCCGCTTCGTCACATCGGAGGTGGGGGCGGGGGGACTGTGGCAAAAGGGGTGGGAGGGGCCCCCACTTGCTCTGGCCCAGGGCCCCAAAAACCCCTAATCTGCCTCTGTTCCCAGGAGTGTGATAGATTGGGCTGAGATGGGGCCACCTATGACCAGAGAGAGGCCAACAGACTCTGCAGCCTGCCAGGCGAGTCCTGCTCCCACCAGGCCCAGTGGGATGCGCAGGGCATAGGGGAGGCAGACAGACAGATGGATTTCTGTCTCCACAGGATAGCCCTTCACCTGCAGATTTTCAGGGAAGAAAGAAGCACAAAGTGAAGCATGAGGGATGCCCTGTAAGGGGCAGAACACCGAGCTCGACACAGAGCAGGCGGGAGATGGGCTCCCAACAGGCTTCAGCAATAAGCAGGAATTAGAAATGCAGTAGAAGCAGCTTCAGAGCACTCCAGACGGGAGCAGCACATTGGCTGCTGCAAATACTTGTCGATGAAAGAGAAAAAACAGTTGCGTGGACACTCGCTCCCTCTCTTCCCTGGACTCATCTGCACACTGTCACTCACAGCCACACCCAGACAGTCATATGCATAGCCACACCCAGTCACTGTGTTATACCACTGCACCCATGCACAGACACACCCAGACACCGCTACACTTGACACTCACACTCATGGCCACACCCAGACACACTGACAGTCAGACACAGACACACCCAGACACCACTACACTGACACACATGGCCACACCCAGTCACACTCACAGTCACACACAACCACACCCAGACACTACTACACTGACACACACTCACGGCCACATCTAGACACAGTCACACTCAGGGCCACACTGACATACCCAGAGATAGAGTCACATTCACATAGACATGGAGAGACGAGTACACTCATGATCACATTCACTCAAAGACTGTCACACTCACACATATCCAAAGATGGTCACAAGTCATACTCATTATCACACACAGCCAGAGACCTGTGCACAGACACTGTTGTATTCACACTCACAGTCACTCACTCCCACACATTGTCAATGTATTTCTATAATAATACTTCATTGGCCTGCCCAGCTAGACCCTTGTGGCTGCAGTGTAAAGAGTCAGAGCCTTTGGGCTGTGCCAACTCCAAGGGGATACAATTCACCCAGGCCAGGCCACATGCTGTTTGATCCCTATGCCCATGTGCCAGTGGCTCCCGCGTCTGCTTTGGGGCAGGGTGCCCCCAGCTCAGTGCCAGCTCTCCCCCATGCTCAGGCACACTTTCCCTTGTCTGAAGATGTGTGGGAGTTTCTTGCACTTCCTTGTATTTCAGAGCCCCCAGAATACATCCCCCCACCCCACAGCTTCGCTCCTGGCTCACACTGGGCTCCTCTCACTCCAGCTCTCATCCTTGGTCACTGCTGATGCATGTGTTGCAAGTCTGTCATTGGATTGCACACATGGCTGTGGTGCGGTGTATGATAGACCTGGGCAGGCAGCCAGAGCCATCGCACTGGGCTGTGAGCTGATCTTCCCAGGCTCTCGTGTGCTGAGCACCAGGCTCCGGTCTTGGAGCTGCGCCCAGGCTGTTAGTCCTGAGGCCGGGGTTCAGAGTGGGATGTGTTCTCACTGTAGCTTTCGACTCCCTGGTGCTTTGGGTTTGGGGCAGGGACTGTGCTGCCATGGCTGAGACGCCCCCCAGGCTGATTAGCAAGCAAGATCTGGCCATTCTGTGCTGGACGGCTCCAGCTGCAGGCTCCCAGGCTGCAGCATGATGTGAAGGTGTGAGGTTTTTACTGGGCTTTTGTCACAGCTTGTGTTCAAGCCCCAGCTTGGCTGGCACATGCCACTGTCAAACACTCCCGGCAGGAGGGGCAGCGGGGCTTTGTCTCCTTTTGGCACAGAGACCCACGGAGCGTAAGGGCTGGATTTGGGGAGGTATTTAGGCCTTGCTGTGCTCAGTGCTGTAGCTGTGTCACTGCCGTGCAGGCGTTTCCTACATCGATGGATCACTGTCATCGATCCGCCTCTCTGGGAGGTAGCAGCAAGGTGAATGAAGAATTCTTCCACTGAGCTCTGTATCTGCACTGGGGTCCAGGGACCTATGTATGGAGCTCCAGGGGCACAATTGGTCACAGCTCTGAGGGACGGAGCACTAGGGCGATCCTTGAAGTGTAGCCTAGGCCTAAGTCTCATTTTCAGCCATGATTGAGGCCCTTAGGAGCCGATATCCCAGTGCCAGTGAATGGGATCTTGGTGTGTAAGGGCCTAATTCTCTTTGGAAAATGAACCCGAGGCTCTAACTCAGTTAGGCATTGCAATGCTGGGCGCAGCGACACCCAACCACCTTTCCCAGTCTGGGCCTTAGTGTCTGTACAGCCAGGCAGAAGCTCTTGAGGTGTTGATTACAAAGCCCAGGAATCCACCACTTCAGATGGGTTCAGTCCCCTAGGGTGAAATCTTGGCAGACACCTCACTGATGCCAGGGACCCAGATTTCACCCCGTGTCTCTGTAATACTTCACGGTGTTTGCAGGCTTTATCTGACTGTATTTTCCAGGATGACATTTAGGGCTCAGGCCTAGAGACCATCAGGTAGGGGTGACAGACCAGATCAACTGCACACAGCAGGTACTTTGGGTTCAACCTGCAAGGTGCTGAGCACTCCTGCGGGGTACCAGGGCCCTCACCACCCACAATCAACAGGAGCCCAGGCTGCTCAGCACCATGGAGCATCAAGCCCTGGAGTCCCCATCTGGGGCTTGTTCCAGCAGGGCTGGTAGGTCCCTGATGTCTGTGCTGAGGAGGGTCAGGTTGAGGTTGCGTGCCTGTTCTTCTCCCCTTTCTAACCTGAAGGCTCTGTCTGCTTGTTGTTTCTCTTGATCCTGCATTTGATGGATTGATGTATGCACTCACCAATAGGAATTATGGCAAGAGACCACCCTGGCTCAACCAGGAGATCTTCAATTACCTGAAACTCAAAAAGGAGTCAGTGTCAGACAAAAAGAGGAAACTAGCTCACGTTACAAAGGATGAACATAAAATAACAACACAAGTATGTAGGGACAAAATTAGAAAGATCAAGGCACAAAACGAGATTAAATTAGTTAGGGACATAAAGGGTAACAAGAAAACATTTTACAAATCCATTAGACTCAAGAGGAAGACTAAGGACCCAGCAGGCCCATTACTCAATGAGGAGGGAAAGACAATAACAGAAAACGCAACAAGGGACAAAGTGTTAAATACCTTTTTTGTTTCAGTTTTTACCAGAAAGGTTAGCAGTGATCGGACGACTAATATAATAAACATCATTGTAAACAGGGAGTCTGAAGCTAAAATAGGAAAAGAGCAAGTTAAGAATTACTTAGGCTTTGTCTACACTGCCACTTTACAGCGCTGAAACTTTCTTGCTCAGGGGTGTGAAAAAACACCCACCTGAGTGATGCAAGTTTCAGCGCTGTAAAGTGCCCGTGTAGACAGTGCACCAGCGCTGGTAGCCACTCCCCTTGTAGGGGTGGTTTTTTTACAGTGCTGGGAGAGCTCTCTCCCAGCACTGGTGCCGCGACTACACAACCACATTAAAGCGCTTGTGAAGACTTACCCTTAGAGAAATTAGATGTTTTCAAGTTGGCAGGGCCTGATGAATCACATTTTAGAATAATTTAGGAACTGATTAAAGAGATCTCTGGGCCATTAGTGATGATCCTTGAGAACTCATGGAGGACAGTAGAGATCCCAGAGGACTAGAAAAGGGAAAATATAGAACCTATTTATAAAAAGGGGAATAAGGACAACCCAGGGAATTACAGACCAGCCAGCTTCACTGTTAGGATATAGATATTCAGGCCTGTCTGTAAAGGCCTGTACTTTAAGAATTTAGGGGTATTCTTATCACTTGGCTAGTTCTAGAAGTATAAAACAAAGAATCAAAATCACTGTCTGCTGGTGTAAGGGCCTTCTCTTACTGTGACAGTCTGAGGCCCTGTGCTTAGGCTAAGGCCTTTGGCTAAGCAGCAGAGGCAGCCATAAGCTAGGAAGCGAACGGTCACATCCTCACATTCCAAACTAGTCACATTGAAATAAGGCGCTATTGGGCTGTTAGGAATACAATCCTGTCCTGATAATGCCTATCACCTCCAGAGAAAGGGAAGTGCCTAGAAAATGTAAAAGGAAACAGCATCCTGTCTGGCAAGAACTCACTTATCAATACTGGGATGTGAAATCCTCACTTCTGTATTGTTTTGTCATTATAGTTCCTACTTTGCTATTGCTTGTCTGTATAATCTCTGTCTGGTTCTGTGATTGTTCCTGTCTGCTGTATAATTAATTTTGCTGGGTGTAAACTAATTAAGGTGGTGGGATATAATTGGTTACACAATATGTTAGGATTGGTTAGTTAAATTTCAGGAAAATGATTGGTTAAGGTATAGCTAAGCAGAACTGAAGTTTTACTATATAATCTATAGTCAATGAGGAAGTGAGTGGGCCTTGGTGGGAGGGGGTGGGTGTGTGTAAAGGGGGAAATGGGAACAGGGAATGAGGGTAAGGAAATTGGAACCATGTTTTGCTAAAGGGGGAAATGGGAACAGGGAATGGGAGTAAGGAAACTGGAATCCTGTTTGGTTAAAGGGAGAAATGGGAACAGGGACACAGGTGTAAGGCTCTGTGGTGTCAGAGCTGGGAAGGAGGATACTAAGGAAGGAAACTGGAATCATGCTTGCTGGAAGTTCACCCCAATAAACATCGAATTGTTTGCACCTTTGGACTTCGGGTATTGTTGCTCTCTGTTCATGCGAGAAGAACCAGGGAAGTAAGTGGGTGAAGGAATAAGCCCCCTAACATTCACTTCAGTACCTGGAAAGATAATGGAGTAAATAATCAAACAACCAAATTGTAAGCAGCTGGAAGAAAAATATGTGATAAGTAACAGTCAACATAGGTTTGTCAAGAACATGTGTTTGTCAAGAACAGATCATGTCAAACCAACCTAATATCCTTCTTTGACACGATAACAAGCCTTGTGGATAGGGGGAAGCTGTAGATGTCATATATCTCAGCTTTAGTAAGGCTTTTGACACTGTCTCACAAAAAAGAAGCTTACAAGCAGTGGAAGATTGGACAAATGTCCAGGGAGGAGTATAAAGATACTGCTCAGGCATGCAGGAGTGAAATCAGCAAGGCCAAATCACACTTGGAGTTGCAGTTAGCAAGGGATGTTAAGAGTAACAAGAAGGGTTTCTACAGGCATGTTATGTGACAAACCCAGACCAGTGGGGTACAGGAGTCTGGTAGAAGACAAATATACTGGGCAACGGATGAATAGTTTTCTGTTCCCTGAGTGACCAGAGCAGGGGCTGCGCTAGAGCAATCAGGAACCTGCTAGAACCAATTAAGACAAGCAAGCTAATTAAGACACCTAGAGCCAATTAAGAACATACTAGAATCAATTATGGCAGGCAGACTAATCAGGACACCTGGTTTAAAAAAGGACCTCCCATCAGTTAGTGGAGTGCATGCAAGGAGCGAGAAGGCATGCTGCTGGGGGACTGAGGAGTATATGAGGAGAAGCGTGATCAGGCTTCAGGAGGAAGATCCTGTGGTGAGGATAAAGAAGGTGCTGGGGGGAGGCCATGGGGAAGTAGCCCAGGGAGTTGTAGCTGTAGCTGTCATGCAGCTGTTACAAGAGATCTAGACAGCTGCTATCCACAGGGCCCTGGGCTGGAACCTGGTGTAGAGGGTGGGCCTGGGTTCCCCTCATTATCCCAACTCCTGGAGGAGGAGTGGACCTGGTCTGTGAGCAACAACAGAAGGGAAGGTCTAATTTGGAAAGGGACCTGGCCTGTCCCCGACCCACTACGTGGGACAACAGAGACTGTGGAGATTGTTCTCCATTTCCTCCATGCTGGCCAGTAATGAGATTTGCTGAGTGAACGGCAGGTTTGAGGCTCTAGCAGAAGCGGCCAAACTGAGGGCTGCTGTGAACATCTGAGGTGAGCAAATCTGCCAAAAAGCGCAGGATCCACCAAAGCAGAGGAGGAACTTTGTCACAGTTAGCAACAAGAAGAAGCTCAGGGAAAGTGTGGGCCCCTTCCTGAATGGGGGAGGCAACCTAGTGACAAAGGATGTGGAAAAAGCTAACGTACTCAATGCTTTTTTTGCCTCTGTCTTCATGAACCAGGTCAGCTCCTGGACTACTGCACTGGGCAGCACACTATGGGGAGGAGGTGACCAGTCCTCTGTGGAGGAAGAAGCGGTTCAGGACTATTTAGAAAGGCTGAACGAGCACAAGTCCATGGGGCCAGATGCGCTGCATCCGAGGGTGCTAAAGGACTTGGCGGATGTGATTGCAAAGTCATTGGCCATTATCTTTGAAAACTCCTAGTGATTGGGTGAGGTCCCGGATGACCGGAAAAAGGCTAATGTAGTGCCCATCTTGAAAAAAGGGAAGAAGGAGGATGCGGGGAACTACAGGCCAGTCAACCGCACCTCAGTCCCTGGAAAAATCATGGAGCAGGTCCTCAAGGAATCAATTCTGAAGCACTTAGAGGAGAGGAAAGTGATCAGAAACAGTCAGCATGGATTCACCAAGGGCAAGTCATGCCTGACTAACCTAATTGCCTTCTATGAGGAGATAACTGGCTCTGTGGATGAGGGGAAAGCAGTGGACGTGTTATTCCGTGACTTTAGCAAAGCTTTTGATACGGTCTCCCACAGTACTGTTGCCAGCAAGTTAAAGAAGTATGGGCTGGATGAATGGACTATAAGGTGGATAGAAAGCTGGCTAGATCGTTGGGCTCAACGGGTAGTGATCAATGGCTCCATGTCTAGCTGGCAGCCGGTATCAAGTGGAGTGCCCCAAGGGTCGGTCCTGGGGCCAGTTTTGTTCAATATCTTCATTAATGATCTGGAAGATAGCGTGGATTGCACCCTCAGCAAGTTTGCAGATTATACTAAACTGGGAGGAGTGGTAGCTACTCTGGAGGGTAGGGATAGGATACAGAGGGACCTTGACAACTTAGAGGATTGGGCCAAAAGAAATCTGATGAGGTTCAACAAGGACAAGTGCAGAGTCCTGCACTTAGGAAGGAAGAATGCCATGCACCGCTACAGACTAGGGACCGAGTGGCTAGGCAGCAGTTCTGCAGAAAAGGACCTAGGTGTTACGGTGGACAAGAAACTGGATATGAGTCAACAGTGTGCCCTTATTGCCAAGAAGGCTAACGGCATTTTGAGCTGTATAAGTAGGAGCATTGGCAGCAGATTGAGGGAAGTGATGATTCCCCTCTATTCGGCATTGGTGAGGCCTCATCTGGAGTACTGTGTCCAGTTTTGGGCCCCACGCTATAAGAAGGATGTGGAAAAATTGGAAAGAGTCCAGCGGAGGGCAACAAAAATTATTAGTGGGCTGGAGCACATGACTTATGATGAGAGGCTGAGGGAACTGGGATTATTTAGTCTGCAGAAGAGAAGAATGAGGAGGGATTTGATAGCTGCCTTCAACTACCTGAAAGGGTGTTCCAAAGAGGATGGATCTAGACTGTTCTCAGTGGTACCAGATGATAGAACAAGGAGGAATGGTCTCAAGTTGCAGTGGAGGAGGTTTAGGTTGGATGTTAGGAAAATCTTTTTCACTAGGCCTCCACTAGGAGGTTGGTGAAGCACTGTAATGGGTTATCTAGGGAGGTGGTGGAATCTCCTTCCTTAGAGGTTTTTAAAGTCAGGCTTGACAAAGCCCTGGTTGGGATGATTTAGTTAGGGATTGGTCCTGCTTTGAGCAGGGGGTTGGACTAGATGACCTCCTGAGGTCCCTGCCTGACATTCTATGATTCTGTGATCTCATAAACAGACTAGGGAAATATAGCCTAGATGAACCTACAGTAAGGTGGTACACAACTGTTTGGAAAACCAAGTAGTTACCAGTGGGTCACAATTGAGCTGGAAGGGCATATCTAGTGGGATCCTGCAGGGATCTGTCCTGGGTCCGGTTCTGTTCAATATCTTCATCAATGATCTAGATAATGGCATATAGAGTACACTTATATAGTTTGCAGACAATACCAAGCTGGGAAAGTTTGCAAGTGCTTTGGAACCGTGGTTCTCAACCAGGGGTCCGGGGGCCGCTGGGGGCCATGAGCAGATCTCAGGGGGTCCGCCAAGCATGGCTGGCATTAGACTTGATAGGGCCCCGAACCCCAATGTCCGAAGCTGAAGCTTAGTAATTGCCCTGCTTCCTACCCCTTAATCCTGGACCTGGCTTTTATCTGGAGAAAGAAAGAAGAAGGTTGAGAACTCCTGCTTTGGAGGAAAGGATTAAAATTCAAAATGATCTGGACAAACTGGAGAAATGATCTGAAGTAAATAGGATGAAATTTAATAAGGTCAAATGCAAAGTACTCCACTTAGGAAGGAACAATCAGTTGCACAAATACAAAATGGAAAATAACTGCCTCGGAAGGAATACTGTGGAAAGGGATCTGAGGCTCATAGTGGATCACAAGCTAAATATGAGTCAACAGTGTAACACTGTTGAAAAGAAGCAAACATCGTTCAGGGATGTATTAGCAGGAGTGTTGTAAGCAAGACTCAAGAAGTAATTCTTTCACTCTGCTCAGTGCTGATAAGGCCTCAGCTGGAGTACGGTGTCCAGTTCTGGGCACCACATTTCAGGAAAGATGTGGACAAATTGGAGAAAGTCCAGAGAAGAGCAACAAAAATGATAAAAGGTCTAGAAAACATGACCTGTGAGGGAAGATTGAAAAAAATTGGCTTTGTTTAGTCTGGAGAAGAGACGACTGAGGGGGGACATGGTAACAATCTTCAAGTATGTAAAAGGTTGTTATAAAGAGGAGGGTGATAAATTCTTCTTCTTAATCACTGATCACAGGCCAAGAAGCAATGAGCTTAAATTGCTGCACAGGAGATTTAGATTGAACATTAGGAAAAACTTCCAAACTGTCAGGACAGTTAAGCAATGGAACAAATTACCTACAGAGTTCATGGAATCCTGTCACTGGAGGCTTTTAAGAACTGGTTAGCCAAACACCCATCAGTGATGGTCCGCTTATTCCTGCTGCAATGCAAGGGACTGGACTAGATGACCTGTTAAGGTCCCTTCCAATCTTACATTTCTATGATTTCTATAATTCAGTGATGCCCTTAGATTTTCTACAAATTCCATCAGGTAGCAATTTAAAGGTGAGTCCTGACTGCCAGAATAAGTTAAAAGCTTTAAAAAGCCTATGAAACAGTCACATAACCTACCCTGATTCTTGTTTCTCCTGCTTGTTAATAAATACCTGTAGGACATCAGTGAAGAATCCTAGTATTGGTATTGGTTCATTGCGAGATAGAAATGGTGGAACTATCAATAAGAAAAGGCAAAAGTGTTCGATAAATATTTCTTTTCCATATATGATGTAGTCATATTATCTGATAACATTTTTTCTTGCACTAGTATCTCAGTAGGATGTTAAACAGCAGCTACTAAAGTTAGACATTTTAAATCAGCAGGTCCAGTTAACTTGCATCCCAGAGTTTTAAAAGAGCTGGCTGAGGAGTTCCCTGGACTGTTAATGTTGATTTTCAATAAGTCTTGTGTAAGCAGAGTCAGGATGAGCTCCACCCTGACATCTGGTGGTGAGTTGTGGCAAGTTGTGAAAAAGAACTTCAGGGGCTGATCTCATTTGCACTGGCACATCCACCCCGCCTAGCATGAACCCATAGCTGCCCAAATGCTCACTTTGGCTGCTGTGGGACCCCCAGTTTCTCTGTTATTGGGGCAGGAAGAATAAATTGTTATTATCCTGATTATGTGAATCAAGGACAGTGGAACTGCACTTGGCCTTTTGTTATGATGGAGGGACTCGCCATCAACTAAGTAGCACTCATTAGGCAAGGGACATGGGTTCCAAAGGCAGTGAATGGATAGAGTCTGGGGACAGGTATTAATACCTGGTGTATGGGCTCCTGGGGAGGACCCTACAATTGCACCTTCTTCCCCCTCCACTGTGGAATGTTAAAGCTAACTTTGATTCTATTAGGAGTCTAGTTACAGACTGCTAAGCTGAATTCACTTTGGGCCAATGGTACACTAGCACTGAGGCTCCCCTACTACAAGCTAAAAGGAGTACTTGTGGCACCTTAGAGACTAACCAATTTATTTGAGCATAAGCTTTCGTGAGCTACAGCTCACTTCATCGGATGCATACTGTGGAAAGTGTAGAAGATCTTTTTATACACACAAAGCATGAAAAAATACCTCCCCGCACCCCACTCTCCTGCTGGTAATAGCTTATTTAAAGAGACAACTCTCCTTACAATGTGTATGATAATCAAGGTGGGCCATTTCCAGCACAAATCCAGGGTTTAACAAGAACGGGGGGGGGGGAGAAAAAACAAGGGGAAATAGGTTACCTTGCATAATGACTTAGCCACTCCCAGTCTCTATTCAAGTCTAAGTTAATTGTATCCAGTTTGCAAATGAATTCCAATTCAACAGTTTCTCGCTGGAGTCTGGATTTGAAGTTTTTTTGTTGTAATATCGCAACTTTCATGTCTGTAATCGCGTGACCAGAGAGATTGAAGTGTTCTCCGACTGGTTTATGAATGTTATAATTCTTGACATCTGATTTGTGTCCATTTATTCTTTTACGTAGAGACTGTCCAGTTTGACCAATGTACATGGCAGAGGGGCATTGCTGGCACATGATGGCATATATCACATTGGTGGATGTGCAGGTGAACGAGCCTCTGATAGTGTGGCTGATGTCATTAGGCCCTGTGATGGTGTCCCCTGAATAGATATGTGGGCACAGTTGGCAACGGGCTTTGTTGCAAGGATAGGTTCCTGGGTTAGTGGTTCTGTTGTGTGGTATGTGGTTGCTGGTGAGTATTTGCTTCAGGTTGGGGGGGGCTGTCTGTAGGCAAGGACTGGCCTGTCTCCCAAGATTTGTGAGAGTTGAAATCACAAAAGAGCTAAAATTACTAAGAGCTGAAATAACTGAGTGTTGTGTTAAGCAGTGGGGGAGCCTGAAGATATATTGTGGAGCAGTTTGCAGGATGCCTGGTGGAGCGGAGCAGTTGTGGGATAGCTGGTGGAGTGGAGCGGCAGGGCAATTGGCTTCGGACCACGTAAGGTGCCCCTTAACCCTCCCATTTCCACCCAGGTTGGGAGGTAAAACTCTGTAGCTAAACTTTAGAACTCTGGGGCTGCACTGACCAGGGGCAGAGACTTTTGGGTTGAGTGACTTTTGGGTTGCTGGACTCAAGAACCAAAGGGAAAGGACACGGCCCAATTTGCTTGGGATGGGTTTTGCTCATGGGTTGTGTTATGAATCCTGTTGGTGGTGTTTCCCCAACATAATGCCACATTGTTTCTCTGTTATTAAAAGGCTTTTGCTACACTCAGCCCTGGTCTACACTAGGACTTTAGGTCGAATTTAGCAGCGTTAAATCGATGTAAACCTGCACCCGTCCACACGATGAAGCCCTTTATTTCGACTTAAAGGGCTCTTAAAATCGATTTCCTTACTCCACCCCTGACAAGTGGATTAGCGCTTAAATCGGCCTTGCTGGGTCGAATTTGGGGTACCGTGGACACAATTCGACGGTATTGGCCTCCGGGAGCTATCCCAGAGTGCTCCATTGTGACCGCTCTGGACAGCACTCTCAACTCAGATGCACTGGCCAGGTAGACAGGAAAAGAACTGCGAACTTTTGAATCTCATTTCCTGTTTGGCCAGCGTGGCAAGCTGCAGGTGACCATGCAGAGCTCATCAGCAGAGGTGACCATGATGGAGTCCCAGAATCGCAAAAGAGCTCCAGCATGGACCAAACGGGAGGTACGGGATCTGATCGCTGTATGGGGAGAGGAATCCGTGCTATCAGAACTCCATTCCAGTTTTCGAAATGCCAAAACCTTTCTCAAAATCTCCCAGGGCATGAAGGACAGAGGCCATAACAGGGACCCGAAGCAGTGCCGCGTGAAACTTAAGGAGCTGAGGCAAGCCTACCAGAAAACCAGAGAGGTGAACGGCCGCTCCGGGTCAGAGCCCCAAACATGCCGCTTCTATGATGAGCTGCATGCCATTTTAGGGGGTTCAGCCACCACTACCCCAGCCGTGTTGTTTGACTCCTTCAATAGAGATGGAGGCAACACGGAAGCAGGTTTTGGGGACGAAGAAGATGATAGCTCACAGCAAGCAAGCGGAGAAACCACTTTTCCCGACAGCCAGGAACTGTTTCTCACCCTGGACCTGGAGCCAGTACCCCCCGAACCCACCCACGGCTGCCTCCTGGACCCAGCAGGCGGAGAAGGGACCTCCGGTGAGTGTACCTTTTAAAATACTATACATGGTTTAAAAGCAAGCATGTGAAAGGATTACTTTGCCCTGGCATTCGTGGCTCTCCTGGATGTACTCCCAAAGCCTTTGCAAAAGGTTTCTGGGGAGGACAGCCTTATTGCGTCCTTCATGGTAGGACACTTTACCACTCCAGGCCAGTAACACATACTCGGGAATCATTGTACAACAAAGCATTGCAGTGTATGTTTGCTGGCGTTCAAACAACATCCGTTATTTATCTCTCTGTGTTATTCTCAGGAGAGTGAGAGATCATTCATGGTCACCTGGTTGAAATAGGGTGCTTTTCTTCAGGGGACACTCAGAGGAGCCCGTTCCTGCTGGGCTGTTTGCCTGTGGCTGAACAGAAATGTTCCCCGCTGTTAGCCATGGGGAAGGAGGAGGGTTGAGGGGGTACCCACACGGTGGGGGGAGGCAAAATGCGACCTTGTAACGAAAGCACATGTGCTATGTATGTAATGTTAACAGCAAGGTTTACCCTGGAAGAGTGTAGCCACTGTTTTATAAAATGTGTCTTTTTAAATACCGCTGTCCCTTTTTTTTTCTCCACCAGCTGCATGTGTTTCAATGATCACAGGATCTTCTCCTTCCCAGAGGCTAGTGAAGATTAGAAAGAAAAAAAAAACGCACTCGTGATGAAATGTTCTCTGAGCTCATGCTGTCCTCCCACACTGACAGAGCACAGACGAATGCGTGGAGGCAAATAATGTCAGAGTGCAAAATGACCGGGAGGAGAGGTGGTGGGCTGAAGACAGGGCTGAAGCTCAAATGTGGTGGCAGTGTGATGAGAGGAGGCAGGATTCAATGCTGAGGCTGCTGGAGGACCAAACCAGTATGCTCCAGTGTATGGTTGAGCTGCAGCAAAGGCAGCTGGAGCACAGACTGCCACTACAGCCCCTGTGTAACCAACCGCCCTCCTCCCCAAGTTCCATAGCCTCCACACCCAGACGCCCAAGAACGCGGTGGGGGGGCCTCCAGCCAACCAGCCACTCCGCCACAGAGGATTGCCCCAAAAAAAGAAGGCTGTCATTCAATAAATTTTAAAGTTGTAAACTTTTAAAGTGCTGTGTGGCATTTTCCTTCCCTCCTCCACCACCCCTCCTGGGCTACCTTGGTAGTCATCCCCCTATTTGTGTGATGAATGAATAAAGAATGCATGAATGTGAAGCAACAATGACTTTATTGCCTCTGCAAGCGGTGATCGAAGGGAGGAGGGGAGGGTGATTAGCTTACAGGCAAGTAGAGTGAACCAAGGGGTGGGGGGTTTCATCAAGGAGAAACAAAGAACTTTCACACCGTAGCCTGGCCAGTCATGAAACTGGTTTTCAAAACTTCTCTGATGCGTACCGCGCCCTCCTGTGCTCTTCTGACTGCCCTGGTGTCTGGCTGCGCATAACCAGCAGCCAGGCGATTTGCCTCAACCTCCCACCCCGCCATAAATGTCTCCCCCTTACTCTCACAGATATTGTGGAGCACACAGCAAGCAGTAATAACAGTGGGAATATTGGTTTCGCTGAGGTCTAAGCGAGTCAGTAAACTGCGCCAGCGCGCCTTTAAACGTCCAAATGCACATTCTATCACCATTCTGCACTTGCTCAGCCTGTAGTTGAACAGCTCCTGACTACTGTCCAGGCTGCCTGTGTACGGCTTAATGAGCCATGGCATTAAGGGTTAGGCTAGGTCCCCAAGGATAACTATAGGCATTTCAACATCCCCAACAGTTATTTTCTGGTCTGGGAATAAAGTCCCTTCCTGCAGCTTTTGAAACAGACCAGAGTTCCTGAAGATGCAAGTGTCATGTTCCTTTCCCGGCCATCCCACGTTGATGTTGGTGAAACGTCCCTTGTGATCCACCAGATGTTGCAGCACTATTGAAAAGTACCCCTTGCGGTTTATGTACTCGGCGGCTTGGTGCTCCGGTGCCAAGATAGGGATATGGGTTCTGTCTATGGCCCCACCACAGTTAGGGAATCCCATTGCAGCAAAGCCATCCACTATGACTTGCACATTTCCCAGGGTCACTACCCTTGATATCGGCAGATCTTTGATTGTGTGGGCTACTTGCATCACAGCAGCCCCCACAGTAGATTTGCCCACTCCAAATTGATTCCCAACTGACCGGTAGCTGTCTGGCGTTGCAAGCTTCCACAGGGCTATCGCCACTCGCTTCTCAACTGTGAGGGCTGCTCTCATCTTGGTATTCATGCGCTTCAGGGCAGGGGAAAGCAAGTCACAAAGTTCCATGAAAGTGCCCTTACGCATGCGAAAGTTTCGCAGCCACTGGGAATCGTCCCAGACCTGCAACACTATGCGGTCCCACCAGTCTGTGCTTGTTTCCCGAGCCCAGAATCGGCGTTCCACAGCATGAACCTGCCCCATTAGCACCATGATGCATGCATTGCCAGGGCCCATGCTTTCAGAGAAATTTGTGTCCATGTCCTGATCACTCATGCAACCGCGCTGACGTCGCCTACTCGCCCGGTATCACTCTGCCAGGTTCCGGTGCTGCATATACTGTTGGATAATGCGTGTGGTGTTTAATGTGCTCCTAATTGCCAAAGTGATCTGAGTGGCCTCCATGCTTGCCTTGGTATGGCGTCCGCACAGAAAAAAGGCACGGAACGATTGTCTGCCGTTGCTCTGACAGAGGGAGGGGCGACTGATGACATGGCTTATAGGGTTGGCTTCAGGGAGCTAAAATCAACAAAGGGGGTGGCTTTACATTAAGGAGTATTTCAGGCAGGACTTCACGGAGGGTTCCAATAAGAAATGGTGCACCTAAGTTATTGTTCTTATTGGAACAAGGAGGTTAGCCTGGCCTCTGATTGATACATGGCTAGATTTACCTCGCAGCACCTTCTCTGTGAGTGACTGCAGTGTGACCTAGAGGAATGAGTCCCCTAGACAGGGGAGGAGGCAAATGAGTACAAAACAAATCTGGTCTATTTCTTGTTTTGATCCACTCCATCTATCTTTTACATCTTTGGCTGGCAGCAGACGGTGCAGAAGGACTGCATGCCATCCACATCTCAGGGCTGCTCGGCAGAAGATGGTACAATATGACTGCTAGCCATCCTCATCTCTTGCCTGCCTGGCAGAAGATGGTACAATACGACTGCTAGCAATCCATATTGCCTGCCTGCTCACCATAAGATGGTTCAATAGGACTGACTGCAGGACGAAAGAGAATGACCTGATCAAGTCACTCCAAATTTAGTCCCTGCGCCTATATGTGGCCAGGAGCACCTCGGACATGACAATGACGGCTACCAGTCATATTGCACTGTCTGCTGCCACAAGGCAATGGGTTGCTGCTACTGTGTAGCAATGCAGTACCACGTCTGCCAGCACCCAGGAGACATACGGTGACGGTTACCTGAGCGGGCTCCATGCTTGCCGTGGTATGGCATCTGCACAGGTAACTCAGGAAAAAAGGCGCGAAATGATTGTCTGCCCTTGCTTTCACGGAGGGAGGGAGGGAACGGGGGCCTGACGATATGTACCCAGAACCACCCGCGACAATGTTTTAGCCCCATCAGGCATTGGGATCTCAACCCAGAATTCCAATGGGCAGCGGAGACTGCGGGAACTGTGGGATAGCTACCCTCAGTGCAATGCTCCGGAAGTCGTCTCTAGCCTCGGTACTATGGAAGCACTCCGCCGAGTTAATGCACTTAATGCACTTAGAGCATTTTCTGTGGGGACACACACACTCGAATATATAAAACTGATTTCTAAAAAACCGACTTCTATAAATTCGACCTAATTTCGTAGTGTAGACATACCCTTAGACTCTGTGCTTGCGAGAGGGGAAGTATTGCCTCTTAGAGGCGCCCAGCAGGGGTGGTATATATTTGTCCCAGGTCACAGGGTGAGGGCTCGAGCCGGTTTTGCTATTGTGTTATTGGAATGGAACCCCTAGATACTGAACCCGGCCCTTGTTGCTGCCAACTCTGACGGGCAGAAGGGTTACATTTGGATCACTGGGGAAGTTCCAGAAGACTGGAACAAAGCCAGTGTTGTGCCAATATGCCAATAAACATGGGATTATGGGAAATAGCTCCTGTCAAACTAAAGTTGATATCTTTATTTGTTGAGATTACAAGTTTGGTTGATAAAGGTAATAGTGTTGATGTAATATACTTAGAATTCTGTAAGGCGTTTGACTTGGAATGGCATGCCATTTTGAATAGAAAACTAGAAAAATATAATATTAACACAGAACACATTATAATGGATTAAAAGCCAGCTAACTGATAAATGTCAAAATGTGATTGTAAACACTGAATCATCATCAGACAGGTGTGTTTCCAGTGAGGTCCCTCAGGGATCAGTTCGCAGCCTGATAATGTTTGCAGATGACACAAAAATTGGGGGAGTGATAAATAATTAAGAGGACAGGTCACTGATACTAAGCAAGCTGGATCACTTGGTAAAATGGGTGCAAGCAACCAATATGAGCTTTAATATAGTTAACTATAATGGTATACATCTGGGAACAAAGAAGGTAGGTCATAGTAACAGGATGGGGGACTCTATCCTGGTAAGCAGTGGCTGAAAAAGATTTTGGGGTCATCGAGAATAATCAGCTGAACATGAGCTGCCATTGTGATGCTGTCAATCCTGGGATGCATAAACAAGGGAATCTAGAGTAGGACCAGAGAGGTTATTTTAACTCTGGATTTGGCGCTGGTGTGACCATTGCTGGAATCCTGTGTCCAGTTCTGGTGTCCAGCCTTCAGGAAGGAGGTTGATAAATTAGAGAGGGGTCAGAGAAGAGCCACAAAAATGATTAAAGGATAAGAAAATGTTCCTTGCAGTGATAGTCAATCTATTTATAGTGCAATCTATTTAGTTTAACAAAGAGAAGGTTAAGGGGGAACTTGATCACAGTCTGTAAATACCTACATGGGGAACAAATGTTCTTTCTCAATCCCCATGGAGAGCATCACCTTACTCCTGTCACTCAGACTTGTAGCCTGGGCATCATCTTCAACTCAGCCCTCTCTCTAGTTCCTCACCTCCAGGCTGTGTTTAAACCTTTCTGCTCCCTTTCCTTTCCATCCACGCAGCTAGCTCTCTCCTCCAGGCTCTCAGCATCTCATGCCCTCCTCTTGCCTGGTCTGGACACATCCCACCTTACCCCCACTCAGATCCATTCACAATGCTCCTGCAAAGATCATTTTTCCGGCTTGTCACTTGGACCCAGTGTTTTCCCCAGGAATTCCTACTTCTTTCATCCCAGGAAACATATCATAAAGATCGGGTCGAGCCACTAGTGATGATAAAAAAGAAGTTGAAGTCAAATCTTCATTCATTCGTCATATGATATTCCACTCTGTGTTCAAATTCTCTATTCTGTCCTGAGCACACGGCAGCCCCATTGCTGGTAGTGCCTCTCTCCACTCTAATGTCGGTGTTTTATAGGACAGGGATCTGGAAAAGCTACACAGAGGTTGAGTAGACTCTAGAAGTTGCTGTTGTAGATTTTTAAGAATCAAGTCTGTGTACTTTTTCAGTTGTCTTAACAAACTCTTCTTGTCCACTTCACTTAAGGAGTCAATATAAATGCCTTCATTAGTCAACTTCTGGACTGAAGTCTTTGCTTCTTCCAGTACTTTCTCAATGGATAGCTCTCTGATTGATCCAAATATAGCTTCTGTTGCTGGACAAAGATCTACTACTGTTGTAGCAGATGCCTGGATGGCATTGTTTAATTGTCCAACTAGTTTCAACGGTAGACTTACAAGAGAGAGAATGGCAATAGTCTTCTCTGAACGTAGTAGCAAAAGTAATCCACCAGTCTCATTACTTAGATCCATCCCATACTTTCCAAAGCCAGTAATAATGGCTGGAGTAATTTTAAGACAACAGCCAAGGATTGCTCATGAGAAAGCCAGAGGGTTTTCCCAGGTTGGACTAATTTGAACTTCAGTCCCAGTGTCTCTTCTCTATTTTCCAAGATATCCAGTCTTTCTGGACTCTTGCTGAAAAAAGAATATAATGAAGACATTACATTTATAGCTTTTTAAATGTCTTTTGAAGAGCCTGCAGCTCGTACTAGCGCTGGTTGGAGTAGATGATCTCTGCAGTGTGTATAGGAAAGATTAGGGTTACACTTTTCTTGAGCAAAGCTTGTACTCCACCATGTCTTCCAGAGAAGTTTGCAGCTCCATCGAATGCACAAGCAGCTATCTGTTTGGGATCCAACTGATAAGCATTTATTTAACTCTTCTAAGATTTGGGTTGTCAAAGATGCAGCCGATGTGTCTTCTATAACTTGAACATCTAGAAATGTATCTACTGGCCTACCACTGACATCAAGATAACATACACAATGACTTAATACTTGATGCCTATTTGCATCGGTGCATTCATCAGCCATGTATGCAAATTTTTTGAATGTGGTGAGAGTTCTTCACTTTTTCAACTGTTGAGTCTTTCACTGTTGCACCACATGGTTCTAGCCAGTCAGTTGAATTTCTTGCAGAAAGATAGTGAGCATTTGCTGGTCTTGTTCAGAACCAGTGTTCAACTTCAGGATGAACAAGTGACAATGCATTTAACATTGGCCTTCAGTCTGTAGTGTGTGGTATCTCTTCTTAAATAGACAGTATGATGCCGCAGCCATGTTTGTTCTCATGAACTGTGTTGTGTCTCCAGCATTCTTAACAGCCTCATTAACACTCAGCAGTGTTGTCCTTGGTCAGTGGAGACTCAAAGTTCAGAGATGTTTTCACATAAGTTCACCTCCCAGTTTCGGGGCAAGAAGGCACCTTGCTCATTCCTCTAGCTGCTCACTGTTCGCTCTGGCCGCTGTTGTTCATTGTGCCACCGTTCACTCCATCGCTCTGTTGCCAATGGTCCTGCACCGTCACCTTCTGCTGCCACTGTGACCTTTGCGAGTTGGTCTCTTGAGGTTCCACCCAGCTCTCAGTGATTTCAGCTGAGCTCTCAGTGGGGGAACCTCGCTCCTAGTGCAGACTGGGCCGTCTCTTCCACAGAAACACTGTCCCCCAGCAGTTCTGAGCACTTAGATCTGATTATCAGTGATTTCAGCTGTAGTGGTCACTTAACAGAACAAAAGACTCTCTATGGAGACTAATCAGCTCTGTCTTTAAACAGTGGAGAGGGGCAGGTCAAATAGTACTTGTGACTCAGGCAGACCATCAAGAAAAACACGTGTCCCCACCCTCTGTCTTGATGCCCTCAATCAGCACAGGCTAAGTACAGTTCTAGTGCCCTTTACTCCTACAATAAGAATAACAATATTTCATTACCCCCACCCCCCAAATTCATGTGATTTGTAACCCAGCCCCAGCCAAAATCTATCACTTGGGCAATGCAGCTCTGTTTGCTGGATACCTAGGTAGATTAGGTGTGAATGGAAATACAATCTGGTCTTGAAGCCTTTCCCCCCAGCTCATCACTAGCTGTCAGGGAGAGCTCATTTAGACTTTGCTTACAAATCATAATTTGAAATTATTAGGTTGGCCAACAACACTGAAATGAATGCACTGACATTGTCGTAAAAAA
Source organism: Natator depressus (assembly GCF_965152275.1). Lineage (NCBI taxonomy): Eukaryota > Metazoa > Chordata > Testudines > Cheloniidae > Natator > Natator depressus. The sequence goes on along the minus strand of NC_134241.1, from coordinate 38,838,101 downwards.
CAACAGCTGTAGAAGGAAGCTAGTCTGTTTATACTTTTCAAATCTATTATACTTTTTCAGATACACGTATTTTATCATACACTGTATATGCTTTTAAAGTGCGTATTAATGTTTCAGTTTCAATTCAAATTTCCAAACAATCACTCAACTGGCAACACTGCATGTAAGTAGTTCACTAAACTGGGGGGTGGGGGGGTAGGGAAATTCATGGCGGGGGGTAGGGAAATCCCTGCTTGGACCATGTCACCCCTCTGTGCAGCCCTGCTCTGGCCAATGGTGCCAGCCCCAAGCAAATCACCCCTTTGCCAGATTTTCCAGCAAGCCCCTTTGCACTTTCTCCCATGCTGCCCCCTAACATGGGAGGACCTGCACAAATCCCCTCATTGATCCCTCAAACCTTCCTTACCTCTCCCCTCTGCAGGAAGGCCAACAGGAGCCTGGACAATGGCTCGGCTGTCTGCAATCAGCTCACTGGATTCCCATCTGTTTGCTCCGCTGTCTGTCCTCTGACACCAAGATTGCAAGCTTTCTGCCTGTACAGCGCCTAGCACAATGGGGCCTTGGTCCATGACTGGCACCCCTTGGCCCTACAGCAATACAGAACTGACACACACAGGCGAGGGTACACTCAGTCACCACCTCACTGTCTCTCTTTCTCTCATGCACATACAATCACATTTAAACCAAAAAGAAAAATCATGAACAACCTCAGCAGTAAAAAAAGCGGTGGGTGAAAGGCAGCCCGGCCCATGGGAGACCTGCCATGTGGGGTACAATCAACATGTGAGTGCTGCACGCTCCATGCTCTCAGGAGGGCTGTGCAAGTGCTAATCAGAACCAATTTTTCCTAGCTTATGGGCTTGGATAGCATCACAGTGCTTCAGGCAAGGTATTCGGCTGTTGCATCATTGATTCCTGCTCTTCTTATGTGGAGTCCCAGGGCTTCAAAGTGCATAACAGAAACTTAGCCAAGAGTGTGCATACGCAGAGCAGCACAGCCACTTCTGCCGACAGCCAGGTACTTCATCTTACGGTGTCCCTGTGAAGCAGCCACCCCTGCGGGTGCATCTGGGATCTCACTGCTGCCTCTGCTCTGCCAAGTGCTCTAAACTGCAGCACAGGTGCTTTGCTGGAAAGGGAAGGTGGGTTACTCCTGGGAAGCCATAGTGGGAGTGGGACTTGCCCCGAGGCAGAGCTGAGGTGCTGGCAGATAAGGAGGGCCTGGCCTACATCACTTTGGAAAATGAGCCTTTAGGTCAGATTTGTAACAGTATTAAGGGACCTAGTGGGACTTTCCAACGCATGGCGGTGCCCAACACCCTGGGTGTCTGGCACCCTGGCTCCCTGGATGTATGCTTCCCTGATTGTCTGGCTCCCTGGGTGTCTGGGCTCCCTGGATGTATGGTGCCTGGGTGTCTGGTTCCCTGGATGTCTTTACAAATTTGGCTCTTAAGGACTTGAGTCACCAACCTGCTTTTGAAAACATTCCCCAGGCCATGGTTCAAGCGGGCTGGGAATAGCACTGTGACACTGATACAGCAGGCCCCAGTCTTAGCTGCGAAGCCAGACTGCCTTTCAGCCAGGGCGAGTCTCAGATACTCAAAGGGTAGCAGAAAATCAATAGCAGCTGGGCACTTAACCTCCTCAGGGCCTTTGAAAGTCCCACCTGAATGGCTACTCTCCCTCCCAGTGCTGGGACCAGAGCCCAGGAGCCCTGATCACCAGTGTTCTTCTGCTGCCTATCAAATGGTTTGTGACCTACTGGCCAAGGGAGGGTGAAGTCCCCCTGGACACTGGCTGACAGGGGCAACAGGCACTCAAGTGGCTGAGGCCTATGTAGGCTGTAGGGGCAGGGCCTGAGCCCTGCTGTCTCTGGGTGCACATGCGGATACAGACTAACACAGCTGTGTGACGAAGCGATGACTGTTCAATGACTGTTCTTAATGTTTCCTCTGAATATTGTGGAGGTGCCTCAGTTTTCCCTATGCAGTTCTTAAGTATCTAGGTGGTGGGGTAAGGGTGTATGATCATTGCAGAACCCTAGAGGGCAGGTGTGTGCAGGGGTCTGGACACAGAGAATGGCCAACACCATGTTTCCTGGCAACTGATGGCCTGGCCCTTCCCCCCTGCAAGGTGAGAGCTAAAGGGTTGGAGAACAAAGGGATCAGGTGACCTCCCGGCCTGGGAAAGGGACAAAGCCCAGAGGAGGAGGGGCTGGAGAAAGTTTCAGTTTGGGACTGGCTGGGGACATGGAGTGAAGTGCAGACGGGGTTGTCTGGCTCACTCCCCCCCAGAATGGACCTGGCTGAGGGATCCTGTTCTCTGTACCTACAAGCTAGTTTAGACCTGTCGTCTAATAAACCTTCTGTTTTACTGGCTGGCTGAGAGTCACGTCTGACTGTGAAGTTGGGGTGCAGGACCCTCTGGCTTCCCCAGGACCCCGCCTGGGCAGACTCGCTGTGGGAAGCGCACGGAGGGGCAGAGGATGCTGAATGCTCCGAGGTCAGACCCAGAAAGGTGGAAGCCGTGTGAGCTTTTTGCCCTGCAGACAGTCTGCTCACAGAGAGGAGACTTCCCCAGAGTCCTGACTGGCTTCGTAGGGAGCAGTTCCAGAGCATCGCCTGGGGACTCCGTGACAGGCTGCTACTCTGAAACATGACTGAATTTAATTTTTTCCAGTTTTCTCTCCAATTCACCCCATGAGAACAGCCATTCAAACTGGTCTGCTGGTCAAACCCACTCCAACCCAGGCCCCAGCCAAACCCCGATGCCTGGTTCAGGTCCCTGGCACTACGTCACTGTGTGGGTGTCATGCTGGCAGGACTGAGAGCTCTGCCTGGGGATCTGCACAGGTGACATCTGGTTACCCTGCACGGGCACGAGTGGCAGTTCATACGGGTGCTGGGCCTTCACTGGGCTCTGCATCAATGTGGAGACAAGGCCTTTTGTTTGCTCCATGGTCTCTAGGGTAGCGCCACACCGGCCCGCCGCCTCCTGCAATGCTGTCTGCCCTCCCTGGCAAGTGTGCAAATGACCAGACAGCTACACTCTGACCATGCGGACCTTCCATCCCTGGTGCTCTGTAGGCCAGCCTGGAGGTGCCTATTCTCAGCACTGACACACAGGCCGTGTCGGGATGTCGAAGTGGGATGCAGGGTGGATGCAGCACGTCCCGCAGGGAGTCCCACGTGCGGTGCTGTCCTGCAGGCTTTCTGCCTGAGTCTGTCCTTGCTCTTTGTGATCAGAGTGGGGAAAGGGGCTCCCTGCACAATGCTCCATTGGAGGGGACAGCTCCTGCCTGGACAGGGTCTAATGACCCAGTGCTAAAAGGTACTTACATTGACATAACTGTGCTTTTCAGACTGGCTGGGCATTAGCCGCCAATTGCTGGGAATTCAGTTTCCTTGTGTGAGGCAAAGCTGCTGCAGATAGAGAAAGCAATGCATCTGGGCAACCCCCAGGGAACGCCAGAGTGGTCAGCGCCTGCCTTCCCTGGGAAGGGGATCAGCATCAGGATCCGATGCCTGGAGGTTAGTAGCGGCGAAATGCAGTTGCTTTCTGAGTGAAACCTTGCTGCTGTCTTGGCTGCTGTTACCCACTCAGCAGCGCCAAGTGCTAGGGGCTCTGGGGCATGGCACAGGGGAGGGGATATCCTGAGTACCCACCCTGGGAGCTGGGACAGCGACTCAGGGCCCATAGCTGCTGCGTGCCTACCCTTGTGTTTGCTTGTGACTCACTGGTGCCCGGAACCTCATTCCTGCCCACACGCTTGTCACTCGGAGCAGCTCCTAGATGCTGCACAGAGCGACCTGTGGAACGGTGAGATCTGAGCAGCCTCCCCTCTTCCCGCCGCTCCCCAGCCCTCAGTGTTGCACTCATGCACCCTGAGCTCCTGCGGGGGGGCCCTGTCTCTGGCTGTCTGTGCAGCACCTGGGGCGGGCTGGAGGGGATCACAGACGTGATCAGAACCAGCACATGTTGGATTCACTGGCTGGGTCATACCAGCCTGGCATGGCATGGGCTCCCTTTGACAATGTGTGGCCCTCGATGGACGGCATGAGTGCTCACTGTGGTCACATGCTAGACTTTCTGCCCCCATCATTGACTGACTAGCTCTTGACTACAGTGACAGATGAATAGCGCATGCCCTGGATACAGCTTGGGATGACGGTTCTTTCACCAAATAACAAGCAGATCCTGGCACAGGCAGGGCTCCGGCTACTCCCTAGCAGGCAATTGGCCGCGGAGCTGCCCTAGCAATTCTTTTTTTTCAGTTACAAGTTTCTATTGGATATTAGGTAAGCACAAAATGACAGAGGCTCCAAGGGGCTGCAGCAGCCCAGAGAGGATGAAGGAAAGAACTGAGAGTGGGGAAGAGAAGGGAAGAAATGCAGAAGGCAGGAGAGCCGGGCTGGCCCCAGGGAGGTTGGTGGAGGAAGGGGCAGCATGATCCAAAGGGATCTCAATCACACTGGCTAAGCAATGCCAGCCAGGTGCCCCCAAGCTGCTGGAGCCTAAGCACTCTGACTGGCTCCCTTTCCATGGCAGCTGTTCATGGGGAGGCTGAGGCAGCTCTCGGGGGGCCCAGCAAAGCCAGTGTTATGCAGCCTGGAGTCCGGGGAATATATGTCGAGGGTCCCATTCAGTGGAGGGAGTCCCTGTTTCCCAGCAGCCTGTGCCCCAGAGATGTGGAGGATTGTGGGGTCAACCCGATGGCTCTAATACCCATCTTGGGGGGATGATGTATGTGGGGGGAGATGAGCCCCAACTCAGCAACCTTCCCCCTCTTGGGAGGCTCACACCTGGAGTCCCCCTTGGCCCTGGCTGCTCACGGCCAAGCCTTCCCTTCTGACAAGGCAGCGTCTGCCTCGGCCCTGCCAGGGACCTGGCAGGGGAGTTCTGGGCTGGGCCCGTCTTCCCTTGGCTCTGCTGGCTGAGGAGACTGGGTTGGGGTCTCTGCGTTCTGCGCACATAGAACCCCCTGGCGAGTGGAGATCGGGGGGCAGGGGATGAGGACATGGCAAGAACCCTTGGGGGAGGGGAAGACGTTCTTGGGCCTGGCTGCCCCAGCACTGGCCCTTGGACGTGCTAAGCTCTGTAGTTGTGTTTGGGTTTGTTCACACGGGTTTAAGGAGCATCCTGCCATGGGATGTCTGTGCTTGGGACGCTGCCCCCAGCCTGCCTGTGAGTGGGCAGAGTGAATGCCCAATCACCACCCAGCTCCCAGTGCCCCTCCACAGCCAGATCAGCCCAGACTGAACCCCAACACCGCACCTACCAATGGAGACGCCAAGGCACAAGAGCCTCCCAAGGAGTGAGTCCTTGGCAGGTCACCCATGGCGCTGGTGTGAACGTGCGGACCCAGGGACACTAGCGTGACTCTGATGCAATGCTGGGATTGCAACACTTGCCCCGGGGGTTTAACTGGAGGACAATGATGGTCACTCCACTAGCTCCCTGTACCGAGGAGCCCAGCAATGCCAGGGCAGAGCCATGGCATTGTGAGGGCTGCCCCCTCACCCTTACCCTGCTCCACTGCCCCAGGGAGCCAAAGGCAGTGTGGCTCTGCTGTCTGTGCTCCCCTGACATCCACTCCGCAGCATCGGGACCAGCACCAGGTAGCATGAGCACCTTCTGCTGGCTGGCAGATGCCTGAGCCTGGAGGGTTGAGAGTCTGGCAGCGATTCCACCTCCAGACCTTCTACAACTGGCCTCCAGCCTGGCACATGGGGGAGTCTGGCAGGGATGGCACATCAGACTGTGCAGGGGCACTGCTGAGGGCGAATTAGGCCATCCCCTGAACAGGGTGGAACTACAACCATGTGCCCTGTACACTCTGTGAGCAGCACAGGGCCAGCAGGCCTGCCTGCTTTTCCCCTACCCAGGGAGACCAGGACGTCACCCCCAGCCGTGGTCCTGCCTGCTCCTGCTGCCCCCGCAGCTCCCACTGGTTGCGGTTCCCGGCCAATGGAAGCTGCGGAGCCAGCACTTGGGGAGGGAGCAGTATGTGGAGCCTCCCTGGCCACCCATGCGCCTAAGGGTTGCGGGGACCTGGCGCCCACTTCTTGGAGCTGCGCAGAGCTAGGGCAGGCAGGGAGCATGCCTTAGCCGTGGGCCACCACTGTGCCCCCTACCGGACTTTTAATGGCCCAGATGGCAGTGCCGACCGGACCCACCAGGGTCCCTTTTCATCTGGGCATTCCGGTCAAAACTGGACGCCGGGCAACCCTAAGCCTTGCTCTTGCTTTAGCTCCACACACACTCCTCTCCAGCAGCCTGTGGCTCAGGCGGTGGCGGACTGATGCTTCTGCCCGTCCAGGTGAGGTTGGCAACGGGAGCCGAGCCTGACTGGCAGGAAGCACCCAGAGCTGCCAACAACAACGTGTCCACCCATTTGTCTGTAATTAAAAGTTTTGTGTTGAGATTTCCTGTGACACGTCCCGTGAGTCCAGCTCCAGACACAGTGCCGCTGAAACCAGGAGATGCTAATGAGTTCATCTGCATATTAAATACCTTGTTTACACTCAGACAACAGCCGGTGCTGCTCCGAGGGGGTGTGGGGAGAGTGTGCAGCAGTCCTACATGGCTCCCTGCCCTTGCAGCTCCTGGTCTGCTGCCTGCTCGCACCCAGGAAACCTGCCCAACCTGTTGCCAAGCTTTGCATTTGGGAAGGGCTGGAGCTGCAATCCCCAGCGAGGCTGGGTCAGCCCTGGTGAAATTCCAGGGCACTCTGCTCCTGGTCATCTCTTCCTGGCTCCCTGCACTCAGCATTACAGCCTCTGGCCCCCTCAGTGCCCACCTCGCCCACTGCCCTGTCCCCACACAGCCGCCGTCTATCTGTCCTGTGGCCACCCTGCACAGCCCTCTGAGCTTCTCTGTGCGCAGCAGCCTACCCATAGCCCAGCTGGGCAAGGCTGGTGAGGCCTTTCTGGGACTGGCCAAGCACCATACCAGTGTCAGACACAGCTGGGGCCTCCTTGGGCAACAGAGCACCCAGCTCAGCTGGGAACAGGCCGCAGCAGCCCAGGGAGCCGGGCGGGCAGAGAGAGCCATGCAGAGGCTGAAGGGGCTGGCACTGACGTGGAAGAGGGATTGCACCCGCATCTAGCTCCTGGTGCACAGATGGCATTTATGGGCCGGGTGGGAGGTTTACTCCAGGCTGTTTCCTGCATTCAGGCTGACATCTCCTATGGCTCTCAATGGAATTGACATCATGGACCGCCTTTAGCAAAGATGGCCACTACAGCCATTCACCTGCCCTTCACAGCACTCCTCTCAGCCTCCTGCCAGCACGGGAGGGTGTCGCACTCACCAAGGGCAGCTTGGCATCACGTCCATTAGGAACACAGCAGGAGACCATTGGGGCAGAAGGCAGTGCATGTGCGTGTGGTGGGCACTTGTGCTGTACAATGTAGAGGCCAGGAGGGAGGGGCAATGCAGAGGTCAGCAGCCAGGGAAGATAGGTGTGGACCCCAGCTACCTTCCATTGCTCTGGCTGCACAGAGAGCTGTTGATGCAGCAGAAGTGGCCTATCCCTGCTGGCTGCTCTGGGACAGCAGAGAGTGTGCTGGACAATGTGCCCCTAAAAGCTAAATAAACTGTTCAGGTTGGTTCTACAGACCTTCAGCTCCTTCGCAATAGCCCTTTGGAGTATCCTCTGAGTGGCTGGTTTACTGGTCATGGGGGAAATGGGTACATTTTTAAAAAGGAAGTTTAAAAGTTAGCTGCAGTGAAGGTGGAGAGCACACAGCAGTAACCTACCTTGCAGGGCAAGAGGAGTTATTCCAGAAACATGCATCACAAGGGCAGGGAATTCAGAGTTAAGGTTAAATGAAAAGAAACCTAGTCATGTTAAACAATGGAAATGTACCTGGACCACTGAACTCTGTCCCGCAGTGATGCCCTGAGGAAAAATCAGGATAAAAAAGTCTAAAGGCTTTAAAAATTGTTTAGTCTGACCTCGGTCCACAAGTACTAACATGAACCAAACATGACTGTATGCCTATTGCATGGTGTCTCCAGGGCAGAGTTAAGGTTGTTTGGTGCCCCGATAGAACATTTCTATAGCTTAGCATGTTTGGACACCTTTTAAGATAAAGTTTATGTGCCAGTTGAAGACTCTTCTGGCCTTAAGCTCTAGGAATTCCCTGGGCTGTTACTGCTAGTTTTTGGATAATGACTAGGGTGACAGACAGCAAGTGTGAAAAATCGTGACGGGGGTGGGGGGTAATAGGCTCCGATATAGGACAAAGCCCGAAATATCAGGACTGTCCCTATAAAATCAGGACATCTGGTCACCCTAATAATGACATCCTTTCCTCGAGCCAGCTCCCCTCCCCCCTTCCTGCTGCTCTGGGGATGAATAAGGAGCTCCTTTGTTGGACAGACTATGGCTGGTTCTGGAGAGGAATTCCAAGCCTGGCCAGGATGTGATGGTAAAGACCAGGAATGGGGAGGGGAACCAGTCAGATCAAGACATCAAACAAATCTCATGGCTGAGCGTGCCTGTGTGGCGGATCCTGCCCCTGCCCCCGCCCCCTCCCCCAGCTAGTAGCACTGGGCTGAGCACAGAGTCCTGTGCACTGCTGGAGTGGCAGCCCAGGAAGCCCCTTGCCCTTTCTCCTCTCTCCCAACACTCTACCCTTCACAGTGGGGAGAGGAAGAGAAACCCAGTGGGGAGAGCTCTGAGGGGCTGAGTCAGACTCTGCTGCAGGGTTCTGAGTGCCTGCTCTCTGTGCACCCACAGGCCAGGACCCACATACAGACTCCAGGGAAACCAACAAGCCATCTGCTGAGCCCCCTCACCCCAGGCCTTCTCTGCACTGAGTGGGAGGGAGCTGCCTTTGTTTCTCTCACCCCAGCTCCTCTCTTCCCCACCCCCATGAAAGTGTGATCTCTGTCCCTCACCCCCAGGTCCCTGGGCCTCGCTCTAGGAGGGGCTCTCTCTGTGCCTCAGTGCCACTCTGCTGCTTCTGCCCCCCATCCTCTCCTATGCCAGTGTCTTTCCCTCCATGGGGCTGGCTGTCTCAGCAGCAGAGAACCCTTTGTCTCACTGCTCAGAGTTCAGAAACAAAGCAGGGTTGGAGCAGGGCAGTGCTTGCCTGGGAATATCTTCAGGGTGCTGCAGGCAGCAGGGCGGGGGCTCTATGAGGGGTGCTCTCCCCATACAGTCAGTGCTGGCCCCAGTGTCCCAACATGGTGCTAGGGGGTGCTGTGCTGCAAGGGGCTCACCAGGAGAAGTTCTCCCCACAGAGTCAGTGCTTACCTCAAAATGCCCCAGAGCGATGCTAGGATAAGTGAGGGCTCTGGATGACTCGGCACAGGAGGAAGGTCTTAGCCAACATTTGGAGATGCAAAACCTTTTCCTGGCTTGAGGTGCCTCTTGCCATTGGCCACTAGGGCTTTCCCATGAGAAGTAGAAAGCAGAACAGCCCGTATGTGTGTGTTTGTGCGCATGTTTGTCTATGTGTGCAAGCATTTGTGCATGTGTGCATCTGGGTCTCTGTGTGTGTCTGTGAGTGTGTGTGTGTGTGTGTGTCAGTGAATGCACCTGTGTGTGTGTTGATGGTTCCCAGTGTCCCTGATGGTCCTGATCTCACACTGCAGCCTGCCTCTTGCCTCCAGCCTTGTAGAGCATTAAAAGGTCCAGAGAGAGCTGTGTGAAATTATAACCAGCCTCCAACTGACAAGTCCAGCTCTTTAAATAGCCCTATACCCGAGGGCCCTTTGCACCGTCCCCTGACGGCAGCACTGAGCACACAGCTCGCATGGACCATTATCGATCTGAGAGTGATATGGAAAGAGCCAGTGCCAGCCAAACACCCAGCTGGCCCATTCACTCAGGAACATCTGACAAGCTTGTTGCACCCTGGACAGGCCCCGCCTGCCCATCCCTCGCTGGGGTACCCTAGTCACCAGGCAGCCTGCTTCACAGCTATTTCCCCTCCTTGCTGGTCTGCCTTGGAGCTGGGTTAAAATGGGGGTGGTGGCAATGGGGGCACAAGGAGAGGGGTTTGCAAAGCCATGGCACATGACAGAGGTTATGTGTCCCTCTTCTTAGCTGGCCCATCTGCCTGCCCCATTCCACTCCCTCTCCCTGGCCTATTCTAGTCTCCCCAGCCCTACAGCTGATCCACCTGCCCCAGTTCCACCCTGCCCCATGGCCCACCCATCCCAGTTCCCCTCCACCCCCTAGGCCCACCCATGCTCTGCTTTGCAGGGAGCTGCCAGTTGCAGGCATTTTAAATGTTAATGACGACATTTCAGATTTGTAGTGGAAACTAATTAAAATTGTTATTGTTAGCGGGTTTGAATTGCCCAGGTGTGAATCATTATACTCATTAAAATAATCAGGGAGACAGGGATGTGACAGGAGAGCAGATGGATGGGAAAAGGTATGATCCCGCAGCCCAGGCAGGAGAGAGCCCTGCTCCTTCTTGAGGGGCTGGTACTTCCCCAACCCTGGGATCCCCCTTCTGAGCTGGGCCCAGACTGCAGGGATCGCCTTGAATCATGGCAGGGCCCCCCTTGGATCTGGGCCCAGGGGCCCCCAGTCACGTTGGGGATCATGCAGCAGGACCTCCATAGGTCTGGGCCAGGGCCCCTACTTGATCCAGGGCTCACACTAGTCAGCAGAAAAAGCAAAGCCCTCCTCGCAGGTTTGAATCTAACTGTGGAGTGAGCAGCACTGATCCTGGGCACAGGGTGGGGAGAGGGCAGGGAGCTTCTGGGGCAGGAGGGGCAGGGCCCAGGCTGGTTCTGCAGTGACTTCTCCTGGGGCACAGCGCCTCCCTGTGGTAGTGGATCCATCCCTTACCCTACTCCATCACCCCCAGACCCTGCTCCATCCCACTCCCTCCCGCTTTGTTAGCTGGATAGCAGGGCTGAGAGAAGCAGAGGCTTCCCTGAGTGGATGAGGCCTGAGGGATGGCCCACTGCAGGGCCTAGGCACTAATATACCCATGCTGCCTGCTTGGATCCGCTGCAGCCTCTGCTGCCTGGCCTGGCCTGCTCTGCCAAAGGCCTGGGCTTCTCCCGGCATGGGGTGCCAGCTTGGGCTGGCTTGAGGGTGCAGGGGATCCAGTCTGCACTGATCCAGTCCAGGGGATGCAGTGAACTCTCCTGTCCCTGTCACTGGCTGCCATGGCTCCAGTGCCAGCAGCTGCTCTCCAGCCCTGCACCCAGCTGAGGGGCGGGTGCCCCAGAGTGGCTGTTCTCTCCTTGCTATGCACAGTAGGTTCAGTGAGTTGCTAAGGCGCTTGTGTAATATACAGCCTGTGATTTGCTCCTGGCTGCTCCCAGGGAGCTGCCTCCTGCAGTGCCAATGGCTGCGGTGGGGTGCCTTGCCCTGGGGCCTGCACCCAAGGCGAGAGGGGCTCAGGACTGTGTGCGGAACTTCCCCTCCATCACCTACAAACTGAAGAACAGCAACCAGCCCTGAGGAGCCCTCCAGCACTGTCACCCCCAGGTAGGGCTGTCAACTTTCCAATTGCAGAAAACCAAACACCCTTGCCCTGCCCCCTGCTGTGCCCCTTCCTGAGGCCCTGTCCCCTGCTCTCTCCACCCCCCTCCCTCCATCACTCGCTCTCCCCCATCCTCTGCTCACTTCCTCATTTTCACCGGGCTGGGCAGTGGGTTGGGGTGCGGGAGGGGGTGAGGGCTGTGGCTGCGGGTGCAGGCTCTGGGGTGGGGCCAGAAATGAGGGGTTTGGAGTCTGGGAGGGGGCTCCGGGCTGGGGCAGGAAGAAAGGGTGTGGGAGGGGGTACAGGCTGTGGTCTGGGGGTGCGGGCTTTGGGGTGGGGCCAGAAATGAGGGGTTCAGGGTGGGAGGGGGGCTCTGGTCTGGGGAAGAGGGTTGGGGTGCAGTGGGGGTGAGGGCTCTGGCTGAGGGTGTGGTCTCTGGTGTGGGGCTGAGGATGAGGGATTTGGGGGTGCAGGAAGGGGTGCGGGCTCTGGGATGGAATTCGGGTGCTGGAGGTGGCTTAGGGCTGGGGCAGGGGGTTGGGGTGCGGGAGGGGGTGCGTGGTGGGACTCCAGGAGGGGGTTTTGGTGTGGGAGGAGACTCTGGGCTGGGGCAGGTTGTTGGGGTGTCGGAGGGGGTTTGGGGTGTGGACTGTGGGCGGCGCTGAGCTCAGGCAGCTCCCGGACACGGTGACATGTCCCTGCGGCCGTAGGTGGAGGCAAGGCCATGGGGGCTCTGTGTGCTGCCCCGTCTGCAGGCGCTGCCCCCCCCAGCTCCCATTTGCCGCGGTTCCCAGCCAATGGGAGCTGTGAGCTGACGCTCAGGGTCATGTCTAGGGGCCGCAGGGACATGCAGGCCACTTCTGGGAGCCGCATGGAGCCAGGGCAGACAGGGAGCCTGCCTTAGCCCTGCTGCGCCGCTGACAGTCCCTTTTTGACTGGGCATTCTGATTGAAAACTAGATGACTGGCAACCCTACCCCTGGATCCCAGCCCCTGCAGAGGGGCAGGGACAGGCAGCCAGGCACAAGGCTGCTTTTTCACTAGACCTGATCGCCTAAAAGCCCCTGGTGCTGCTGTTTGGATGGCTCCCCTGGTGGGAACAATGGAGGCAGTGCTAGAGCAGCCAGGGCTCCAGGCAGCCATTGGCATTCAACCCCCACCCCCCATTGTGTAGGGTGGCACGGGTTCACCAGCAAGCTCACTGCTGGCACTACAGCATGGGAGAGCTGCTCACAGCTCTAGGGGGAGTCAGGGGAGAGAGGTGGGGAGTCAGGCAGGGGTCAGGAGCCCAGCACATCCCATGCCTGGAGGAGAGCCCCACACACCAGCCTAGGTAATGCCAGTCATCACAGACAGTGAGTGAGGCCTGTGTGGGCAAGCCAGGCCTGGGGAGGGCGAGCCAGAGCCCTGCTGGGCATGGACGGTCCGAGCTCATGCAGGAGCCCACATCTGAGCAGCACCTCTGAGCTGCTGAGTGCCACCCCCATGCCTGTCTCATGGGCAGTTCCAGGAGCCCACACAGTTCCCATGCACCAGTTACCCAAGCAGCACATAGGGGAAACTGAGGCACACAGTATTCATACAAAACATTATGAAAAATTCCTATTTCATCATACAGGGACCACAGTGGGATCCAGGATTGGCCCGGGGGCTCTGGGACATGGACATGTCATCCCCCCACAGTCCAGCCGTGTGCCTGGCATCTTGTGGCACTGGCACCTCCACCTGTTGTGTTGGGCTCTGTGAGCAGCAAGGCTTGGGCTGTAGTTTCTTCTCCCGGCCCCAGGGAGCCGGCAGTCTCTCCCCACCTCACTCCCCCTTGAGCAGCATGGAACCTGGTGGAGTGGGAAGGGGGCAGTGCCCTCAGCCCCCAGCTGGGAAGGGAGGGTTTGGAGGGCATAGGAGAAGGCATAGAATGGGGAAGGCTCCTGCAACCTCCCCAGGTCCAGTCCCCCCACCCAGGGCTCCCAACATAGGCTCACTGCCCCCCCATCCCCGATACTCCTGGCTGCCCCAGTGCTGAGTTCCACCAGATTCCCCCTGCCTCCAACCCCCCCAGGCTACCCAGCTCTCCCATCCACCGATGGTCCCATCATCTCCACGGGACACAGGTGGCCCCGTATCTCTCCAATACCCTTTTCCTCCCTTGCTGCTCTGGGTTTCCATGGATCCCCCACCTCTCCTGCCTCCCCCACACCTGCTCCATGGCCCAGAGTGCCCTGCAGGGGTGGGGAGATGGTGGGGATCAGGGCTGCATTCTCATGGACAAGACACATTGCACACAGAGCTGCTCAGAGCCTGGCAACCTGCCCTCACCCCCCGCCCCCGCTGTGACTCTGGCGCTGGAAAGATTGCAGGGAAACAGCCCAAGCAGGGCACCGGGAACACAAGGCCGGTGGCGGAGCTTGCTTCGCTTTTTCCAGCCCTTTGGTTGGATGTATGGAGCACTGGGGGTGGGAACAGAGGGGCTCTGGGATTTGGTAGGACAGGTATGCCCAATCATACCCAGAGGAAGGGGTGATGAGGGAACCCCTGAAGGGGGCACTGGGGCTGCCTGGTGTCCCGTCTTTATCCTTCATGCTGTTTTCCCCACCCTAAAATTGCATTTACAACTCTCTCCCACTTTTGAATTTACCTTCCAAGGAACACATTCACCCCAACTCGATTATGCCCATGTGATCTCTGCTAAGGTGCACAGGACAAGTAGAGCCTACAGAGGCAAGAGCCAGCAGGAAGGAACATGGCCCAGGCCCCGCTAGAGCTGGCAGGAGGGAACGCGGCCCCAGATCCTGCTAGAGCCAGAAGGAGGGAACACAGCCACAGGCCCTGCGGGAGCCACCAGGAGAAAATGCGGCCCAGGCCCTGCAGGATCCAGTAGGAGAGAATGAGGCCTCAGGCACCACAAGAGCCAGCAGGAGGGAATGCAGCCCCAGGCCCAGCTAGAGCCAGCAGGAAGGAACGTGGCTCCAGGCCCGGTGGGAGCTAGCAGGAGGGATCATGGCCCCAGGCCCCACGGGAGTCAGAAGAAGGGAACATGACCCCAGGCCCCACAAGAGCCGTCAGGAGCCCCAGGCCCTGCTAGATCCAGTAGGACGGAATGCGTCCCCAGAACCTGCAGGATCTCGCAGGAGGGAACACAGCTCCATGCCCCGCAGGAGCCAGCAGGAGGGAACGTGGACCCAGGCCCATCTAGAGCTGGCAGGAGGGAATGCAGCTCCAGGCCCCTCGGGAACCAGCAGAAGGGAACTTGGCCCCAGGTCTCCCAAGAGCTGGCAGGAGGGAACACGGCCCCAGGCCCTGCTAGATGTGGCAGGAAGGAACGTTGCCTCAGGCCCTGTGGAAGCTGGGAGGAGGGAATGCAACCCCAGGTTCTGCAGGCGCTGGCATGAAACAATGCGGCCCCAGCCCCTGCTATAGCTGGCAGGAGAGAATGCGACTCCAGGCCCTGCAGGAGCCACCAGGAGGGAAGGAGGCCCAGGCACCGCTAGAACTGGCAGGAGGGAACATGGCCCCAGGTCCCACGGCAGCTGAGAGGAGGGAAAGCAGCTCCAGGCCCTGTGGGAGCCAGCAGGAAGGAACGCAGTCCAAGCCCTCACAGGAGCTGGCAGGAAGGACTGTGGTCGCAGGTCCTGCGGGAGCTGGCAGGAGGGAAGGTGGCCCCAGGACCTGAGGGAGTCAGCAGGAAGGAAAGCGGCCCCAGGAGCTGCTAGAGCCGGCAGGAGGGAATGCGTCCCCAGGCCCCGCTAGACCTGGCAGCAGGGAACCACGATGCCAGGCCACAATATAGCCGGCAGGAGGAAATGCGGCCCTAGGCCCCATGGGAGCCAGCAGGAGGGAACGCGGCCTCTGGCCCAACTAGATCCGGCAGGAGGGAACGCAGCCCCAGGCCTTGTGGGAGCCACCAGGAGGAAACGTGGCCCAGGACCTGCGGGATCCGCCAGGAGAGAATGAGGCCCCAGGCCCTGCTAGATCCAGCAGGAGGGAATGCAGCCCCAGGCCCTGCTAGATGCCACAGGAGGGAACATGGCCTAGGTCCCGCTGGAGCTGGCAGGAGGGAACACGGCCACAGGTCCTGCAGGAACTGGTAGGAGGGAACACAGCTCCATGCCCCGCAGGAGCCAGCAGGAGGGAACGTGGCCTCAGGCCACTCAAAAACCATCTGGAGGGAATGTGGCCCAAGGTCCTGCTAGGTCTGGCAAAAGCGAACACGGCTCCAGGTCCTGCTGGAGCTGGCAGGAAGGAACATGGCCCAGGCCCTGCTAGAGCCAGCAGGAGGGAATGCGGCTCCAGGCTATGAGATAGCCACCAGGAGGGAATGCAGCCCAGGCTCTCCTAGAACCAGCAGGAGGGAACATGGCCCCAGTCCCTGCGGGATCGGCTGGAGGGAACACAGCCACAGGCCCAGCTAGAGCTGGCAGGAGGGAACGCGGCTCCAGGCCCTGCGGGAGGCAGCAGGACAGAACTGTGGCTTCAGGCTCCACAGGAGTCAGAAGAAAGGAAAACGACTAGAGGCCCCACAAGAGACGGCAGGAGAGAATGCTGCCCCAGACCCTGCTAGATCTGGTAGGAGGGAATACAGCCCAGGCCCCTCTGGAGCCGGCAGGAGAGAACGCGGCCCCAGATCTCACAAGAACTGGCAGTAGGGAACGCAGCCCCAGACCCTGCTAGATTCAGTAGGAGGGAACGCGGTATCAGGCCCAGTGGGAGCTGGCAGGAGGGAAAGCGGCCCAAGCCTCTGTTATTGCTGGCAGAAGAGAATGCGGCCCCAGGCTCTGCAGGAGTGACCAGGAGGGAACGCGACCCAGGCCCATCTGGAGCTGGCAGGAGGGAACCCGGCCCCATGTTCTGTTAGATCTGGCAGAAGGGAATGTGGCCCCAGGCCTTGCAGGAGCTGGCACAAGGGAAAGCTGACCGAGGCCCTGCTAGAGCCAGCAGGAGGGAACGCAGCCCCTGGCCCCACTATAGCCAGCAGGATTCAATGCGACCCCAGACCCTGCTAGAGCTGGCAGCAGGGAAAGCAGCCTCTGGACCCACTGAAACCGGCAAGAGGGAACGTGGCACAGATCCTGGTAGAGCCGGCAGGAGGGAACACGGCCCCAGGCCCTGCTAGATGCGATAGGAGGGACTGCGGCCCCAGGCCCTGCGGGAGCCACAAGGAGGAAACACGGCCCAGGCCTTTCAGGATCCGGCAGCAGAGAATGAGGCCTCAGGCCCCACAAGAGCCAGCAGGAGAGAAAGCGGCCCCAGGCCCTGCTAGGTCCGGCAGGAGGAAACGCGGACCCAGGCCCTGCTAGAGCAGTCAAGAGGGAAAGCGGTCCCAGCCCCTGCTAGAGCGGTCAGGAGGGAACGCAGTCCAGTCCCTGCTGGAGCTGGCAGGTGGGAACACGGCCACAGGCCCTGTGGGAATTGGCAGGAGGGAACACGGTTCCAGGCTCCGTGGCAGCCAGCAATAGGGAACACAGCCCCAGGACCTGCTAGATCCGGCAGGAGGGAACGCGGCCCCAGGCCCTGTGGGAGCCAACATAAGGGAACGTGCCCCCAGCCCCTGCTATAGCTGGTAGGAGGGAATGTGGCCCCAGGCCCTGTTTGAGCCACAAGGAGGGAACGTGGCCCAGCCCTACTAGAGCTGGCAGGAGGGAACGCTGCTCCAGGCCCTGCGGGAGGCAGCAGGACAGAACGTGGCCCGAGGCCCCACGGGATTCAGAAGATGGGAACAAGACTCAAGCAAAGGCACCAACTCCATGGGTGCTCCGGGGCTGGAGCAGCCAAGGAGAAAAATTGGTGAGTGCCCTGCACCAACCGGCAGCCAAGCTCCCCTCCCCACCCGCTTCCGCCCCACCTCACCTCCGCCTCCTCCCCTGAGTGCGCCACATCCCTGCTTCTCTTCCCAGTGCTTGCTTCCGCGAAACAGCTGTTTCGCGGCGTAACAAGCTCTGGGAGGGAGGGGGAAGGAGTGGGAATGCAGCACGCTCAGGGGAGGAGGCAGGGAAGAGGCAGAGTTGGGGCGGGGACTTTGGGGAAGGGGTTGGAATGGGGACGGGGCAGGGATGGGAGGGGGCGGGGCAGGGTTGGAGTTGGGGTGGGGCTGGGGGCAGGGGCGGGTCGAGCACCCACCGGCACCAGCAGAAGCCGGTGCCTTTGGACTCGAGGCCCCACAAGAGCTGGCACGAGGGAATGAAGCCCCAGGCCCTGCGGGAGCTGGCACAGAAGAAAGTGTCCCCATGCCCTGCTAGATCTGTCAGGAAGGAACGTGGCCCCAGGCCCTGTGAGAGCTGGCAGGAGGGAACGTGGCCCCAGCCCCTGCTATGGTTGGCAGGAGGGAATGCGGCCCCAGGCCCTGCGGGAGCGTCCAGGTCTTGTTAGATCTGGCAGAAGGGAACACGGCCCCAGGTCCTGTGGGAGCCAGCAGGAAGGAAAGCTGCCCCAGGCCCTGCTAGAGTCAGATGGAGGGAACGCGGCGCCAGGCCCTGCTAGAGCCGGCAGGAGGGAACACGGCCCCAGGCCCCACAAGAGTCAGCAGGAGGGAATGCTGCCCCAGGCCCTGCGGGATCTGGCAGGAGGGAATGCAGCTCCAGGCTCCCCAAAAGCAGGCATGAGGGAACGTAGCCCCAGGGCCTGGTAGACCCTCCAGCGTATCTATCACTCCTCCCAGTTTAGAGTCGGCAGATGGGAACACAGACCCAAGCCCCGCGGGAGCCACCAGGAAGGAATGCGGTTCCAGGCCTTATGGAGTCAGTAGGAGGGATCGGGGCCTTAAGCCCTGCAGAACCAGCAGGAGGGATGAGGCCCCAGGCCCCGCAAGAGTCGGCAGGAGGGAACGTGGCCCCAGGCGCTCCTGAAGCCACCAGGAGGGAACGCGACCCCAGGCCCCACTAGAGCCGACAGGAGGGAATGCGGCTCCAGGGCCTGCTGGAGCTGGCAGAAGGGAACGTGACCCCAGGCCCTATGGGAGCTGACACGAGGGAACGTGACCCCAGGCCATGCGGGAGCCACCAGGAGGGAATGCGGCCCAGGCCCCACAAGAGCCAGCAGGAGGGAACTCGACCCCAGGTCCTGCTAGATCTGGCAGGAGGGAATGTGGCCCCAGGCCCTCCTTGAGTCAGCAAGAGGGAACGTGGCCCCAGGCCCCATGGGACTCAGCAGGAGGAAACGCGGTCCCAGACCCCGCTAGAGTCGGCAGGAGGTAACGCGGCTGCAGGCCCCGCTAGAGGCAGCAGCAGGGAATGCAGCTCCAGGCCCTGCTCTAGCCGGCAGGAGGTAACGTGGCCCATGGCCCCATGAGAGCCAGTGGAGGGAACGTGGCCTCAGGCCCTGCGGGAGCCTGCAGACAGGAACAGGGCCCCAGGTCCTGTGGGAGCCACCAGGACGGAACGTGGCTCCAGGCCCCACGGCAGCCAGCAGAAGGGAATGCAGCACCAGCCTCTGTGGGAGCCATCAGGAGTGAACACGGCATCTAGCTCCGCTAGAGCTGGCAGGAGGGAACTCAGCTCCAGACCCCACAAGAGCCAGCAGGAGGGAACATGACCCCAGGTCCTTCTAGATCTGGCAGGAGAGAACGCTGCCCGAGGTCCTGCGGGAGCCAACACCTAGGAACACAGCCTCCTGCCCTGCTAGAGCCAGCAAGAGGGAACTCGGCCACAGTCCCCACTAGAGCCAGCAGGAGAGAATGCAACCCTGGCCCACAAGAGGCCAGTAGGAAGGAACGCTCCACCAGATGAGGGCTCTACTATCACAACTGACCCAGAGCCCTGGGAGCCCAGACTCCCAGCTTGGCCCTGTGAGCGAAGGTTGTCATACAGGGCCTGTCTCCAGGCATCTAAGCATGCCAGCTGCATGTCACCCCCCAGGCTGGAGTGAGCCTGTCGGGCAAGTGGCCCCATGGAGAGCAGATTCGCAGGGGCCACCAGTGCCACTCTTGGAAGTGATCCCTGTCTGGTGATTCAGAAGCCCTCTGGCCCTCTGCCCCTTTTGTGGCATGGAGAATGGGCTTTCTGTGGAACCCTGAGCAACAGGGTTTGATGAGTCCATTAGACAATGCCGGGCTGCTAGTGCTCTGCACAGCCTCAGCGGGCAGCTTCTACCCACCACCAGACGATTCAACACCTCTTCAGGTGCCCTTTCCAATGCCCTCCAAGATACCTACTGTGCAGGGCATAGGCCGGGAACGCCAGGCTTACAGCCTACCCATGTCAGTCTCTATTAGACCCTTGGGGTAGGAAGGAGGTCTGAGTGCAGGGATTTAGTGCGAGGGAGGGGTCTCAGTGTGCAGGGGTGTTGACTCAGGCATCAGGGTGCTGGGGAGGGGACAGCTGTTGGTGCGGGGATCAGAGGAGGTATTGGTACAGGGATCCGGATGGGAGGAGGGAGAGGGGAGTTGCAGGTGTAGGGATCAGGGTGTCAGGGGAGGGAGGAGGTATTGGTGCAGGAATTGTGGGAGGGGAGAGGCGGTGTTGGTGCATGGGGTCGGGGAGGGGTGGGGAGGTGTTCATGCAGGGGAAGGATGGGGGAAGTGTTGATGCAGGGATTAGGTTGAGGGACGGGAAGGTGGTGCAGGGATTGGGGTGTCAGTGGAGGGGAGGTGTTGGTGCAGGGTTCGGGGTGTTGGGGAGAAGGGAGGGGAGATGCAGGTGGAGGGATCAGGGTGTCAGGCTAGGGAGGAGGTGCTGGTGCAGGGGTTGGGGGAGAGAGATGTTAGTACAGGGAGTAGGGCGATAGCTGGCCTCAGGACAATGAGGTCTCCGTGTTGGGGAGCCTGGCCACATGGCGCTCGTGCCCTTCCCATGCAGTTGTTGGGGGAGGGGGAAGGTGCTGGCCCACATCCCATTTCCCCCAACACGCTGCAGCAGGGGTGTGTGGAGGCTGCAGGGCCAGGGCTCTCCCTGCTCCTGGCCGGGTCCCCATGGAGGTCCCTGCTGGCCTGTGGGCTGGTGTGGGGCAGGAGCTCCCCCATCACTGAAGCAGCAGCTGGCTCCTTGCGTGCGGACATTTGTACTCCCTGGGACGATTGTGGGGGCGGGTGACGGGGAGTTGGGATCTGCAGCCCTCCACCCCTGCTGGAGCCCACTTGGCTATCCAAGTGCTAATAGGCTTGTGGCGGCTGGCAGCTGCCCGCGTCGCGCCTGGCCTCCTTGCCCCCTGCAGCAAGTCTGAGGGGAAACAAGAGCCCCTTTCTGTGAGGAGAATGAGCTACAGTGCTGTGTGGCGGCCCCCGCATAGCGCAGCCCCAGGGCATCCTGGCTGCACGGCATGGCAGCCAGACGGGGGGGGGCAGGTGGCCAGGGGTCAGGGAAATGGCGAGAGGCCCAGGAGAGGGGAGCACTGATCTGCAGCGCTCATAGCTGGGGTTGTGCCTTTACACGGGCTGGGTGACCTGGAACAGAAGGAATGCCGGGGCACTGCCAGTGCCAGGACTGTGCTCCACCTGCCTCCATGGCCATCCAGCACCCTCACCTTCCTATTTGGCTCACCCCTTCCTATACCCTCCTGCCCTCTGCCATACCCCCATGGCCCTCCCCCTGTGCCCTCCAGTCCCACACCATGCCCTCATGGCCCTCCCCTTCCATGCTGCCTGCCTGTTCTCAGTCACGATTCTGGCCTTGTGACCCCAGGCTCAGGGCCTGGCTGGTGCAATGTGACTGCTGTTTTGCACAATGGTTGCAAGTGGACAGGCTCTGCAGATCTCTATGCTGCCCCATCTGGTGTTTGAGACTGGCCAGGGAGCATCTCCTGCACCTATGAGGGTGCCCACAGGCACTCGTAAGGGGGATGAGCCGGGGACCGTTCATGCCCTGTATCCGTCTGCCAGCAGCAGCCAACACCTGCTATTCCAGATGTCTGGCCAGCTGAGCAGCGGTGCCCGGGATGGCCCCTCTGGAGACCAGCCAGAACCTGGCACTGGCAGTGTGCATGCTCTGCTCTTAGCTGCCAAGGCTGTTGCTGACCACAAGAGTCTCTTGCCCTGATTTAAAGCTGGCTGCAGGGTTTGACCCCAGGCAGTCTCTCAGGGCCAGAGCCCCAGACACTGTGACGCAGCCTGCCCATTAGCACTTACAAATGCAGTGGTTGGGAGCATCTGGGAGCAGCTCCTGGTTCTCAGGTTAGCAGGACAAGCACAGACTGCTTGCCCTTGCCTGTCCACTGTTCCCCCTAGCCCAGCCTCTCGGGCCCCCTCCTCCCCAGCTGTAGAGCCTTAATTGTGCAAACCTATCCTCACCCAGCCTGTCTCACTAGGGGCACTCTCAAAGCATTTCCCACTCCGGCTAGCCCCGCTGTGCAGACCTGGGAGCCCTACGCCTGCTCTCTATGCAAGGGCAGTGGGCCCAGCAGGGAGGTGGCAGGGCCAGTTGGTCCGCCTGCACACACCACACATGAACAGCAGAGGCTCCAAACCACAGGGTGGACTAGGCCTGCTTCCAGGCAGGCTGGCCCTACACCAGAGCCAGGCCAGAGCAGACGGGGAGATGCAGAGCAGGATCCTGGTCTCCAGAGGCAGCAGCTGACCTGGATCAGCAGGAGGAGGAGGTGGGTCAAGGGGCCTCTGAGCAGGTGTGCACCACAAGCAGACACTGCAGACGCTGCAGCTCTCCAGCCTTCCCAGCACTTTGCCAACTGCTCTAGGCCTTATGAGCTGGTAGGCGGGCGCTGTGCGTGGTCCCGGCACAGGGCTCTCCAGGCCCAGCCCTCGGTGGGCCCCACTGACTCCCGCCCTGTCACGGAGTCCCTGGGCGATGCTCTGGAACTGCTCCCCATGAAGCCAGGCAGGACTCTGGGGCAGTCTCCTCGCTGTGAGCAGCCTGTCTGCAGGACACACAGCTCACACAGCTTCCACCTTCCTGGGTCTGACTTCGGAGCATTCAGCATCCTCTGCCCCTCCGTGCGCCTCCCACAGCGAATCCACTCAGGCAGGGGCCTGGGGAAGCCAGAGGGTCCTGCCCCCCAACTCCGCAGTCAGACATGACTCTAAGCCAGCCAGTAAAACAGAGGTTTATTAGACGACAGGAACATGGTCTAAAACAGACCTTGTAGGTGCAGAGAACAGGACCCCTCAGCTGGGTCCATTCTGGGGGGGCAGTGAGCCAGACAACCACGTCTGCACTTCACTCCATGTCCCAGCCAGCCCCAAACTGAAACTCCCTCCAGCCCCTCCTCCTCTGGGCTTTGTCCCTTTCCCGGGCCAGGAGGTCACCGGATTCCTTTGTTCCTTGCAGGGGGGAAGGGCCCAGGCCATCAGTTGCCAGGAAACAGGGTGTCGGCCATTCTCTGTGTCCAGACCCC
This sequence comes from Natator depressus, assembly GCF_965152275.1. NCBI lineage: Eukaryota > Metazoa > Chordata > Testudines > Cheloniidae > Natator > Natator depressus. The sequence continues at coordinate 38,815,366 of NC_134241.1, read as the reverse complement.
TGCACACACCTGCCATCTAGGGCTCTGCAACGACCATACACCCTTATCCCACCACCTAGATACTTAAGAACTGCCTAGGAGAAACTGAGGCACCCCCACACTATTCAGAGGAAACATTAAGAACAGTCCCACTTCGTCACACGCCCATTCCCAGTAAGTCACAGAGGGCTGTTCCTGAGACTGGCAGAAATAAAGGAGCGAATACCCCTAGCCCAGGGCAGGGGTGGATTAGGGTTTTGTGGGGCCCTCTCCACCCCTTCTGCCTGCAGTGCCCCCCTTCAGCCTGCAGTGTCCCCTGTGCCCTCCCCCTGGCACTCCTGCCAGGGAAATGGAATCAGGGCATGGGAGCTTGCCCCACTCTTCCCACCCATCCGGTGCTCCTGCCAGGGAGTGGGGTTTGGGTGTGGGGGCATGCCCTGCTCCGCCTGCCTGGTGCTCCTGTTTATTTTCTGCATTGTGTTTGAGCTGAACAATGAAAACCGAGCAGGAAGGCTCATTCCATGCTTCTCCTGCAATAGCCCAGGGGAGGATTTATTTAACTTGTTTCTGCTGGGATTCATGAAAATCCTAGGACTGTTCTATTGGACTTTGGGTCAGTAACATTTTGCTTTTCAGAGTAGCAGCTGTGTTAGTGTGTATCCGCAAAAAGAAAAGGAGGACTTGTGGCATCTTAGAGACTAATAAATGTATTTGAGCATAAGCTTTCGTGAGCTACAGCGCTGATGAAGTGAACTTTTCATTTTGCTTTTAAACATCCAAAAACCTTAATTTGGGGCCACGTTTGACATGATACCATCTCTTTAATCAGAAGACCAGTTTGGGGAGGGAAACCATAAAATGCTACTTCAGCACAAGAATTCCTTGGGGCAGAAAGCTTGCAGATGGGGCCTCTTAGTAGCAGGAGAGCTATGCACCACCAGCCACTTACTGAGTTTTGGAGATGTGTCTTTCAGCCCAAGGGTGCTTATTCCAGCTTCAACTGTGAAATGATAAAAAGAAAAGGAGGACTCATGGCACCTTAGGGTATGTCTACACTACGGAATAAGGTCGAATTTATAGAAGTCGGTTTTTTAGAAATCGGTTTTATATATTCGAGTGTGTGTGTCCCCACAGAAGTGCATTAAGTGCATTAACTCGGCGGAGTGCTTCCACAGTACCGAGGCTAGAGTCGACTTCCGGAGCGTTGCACTGTGGGTAGCTATCCCACAGTTCCCGCAGTCTCCGCTGCCCATTGGAATTCTGGGTTGAGATCCCAATGCCTGATGGGGCTGAAACATTGTCGCGGGTGGTTCTGGGTACATATCGTCAGTCCCCCCCTTCCCTCCCTCCCTCCGTGAAAGCAAGGGCAGACAATTGTTTCGCGCCTTTTTTCCTGAGTTACCTGTGCGGACGCCATACCACCGCAAGCATGGAGCCCGCTCAGGTAACCGTCACCGTATGTCTCCTGGGTGCTGGCAGACGCGGCACGGCATTGCTACACAGTAGCAGCAACCCATTGCCTTGTGGCAGCAGACGGTATAATACGACTGGTAGCCGTCCTCGTCATGTCCGAGGTACTCCTGGTCGCCTGTGTGAGGTCGATCAGGAGCGCCTGGGCAGACATGGGCGCAGGGACTAAATTTTTGGTGACTTGACCAGGTCATTCTCTTTAGTCCTCCAGTCAGTCGTATTGAACCGTCTAATGGTGAGCAGGCAGGCAATACGGATTGCTAGCAGTCGTATTGTACCATCTTCTGCCGGGCAGGCAAGAGATGACGATGGCTAGCAATCGTACTGTGCCATCTTCTGCCAGGCAGGCAAGAGATGAGGATGGCTAGCAGTCGTACTGTACCATCTTCTGCCGAGCAGCCATGAGATGTGGATGGCTTGCAGTCCTTCTGCACCGTCTGCTGCCAGCCAAAGATGTAAAAGATAGATGGAGTGGATCAAAACAAGAAATAGACCAGATTTGTTTTGTACTCATTTGCCTCCTCCCCTGTCTAGGGGACTCATTCCTCTAGGTCACACTGCAGTCACTCACAGAGAAGGTGCTGCGAGGTAGATCTAGCCATGTATCAATCAGAGGCCAGGCTAACCTCCTTGTTCCAATAAGAACAATAACTTAGGTGCACCATTTCTTATTGGAACCCTCCGTGAAGTCCTGCCTGAACTACTCCTTGATGTAAAGCCACCCCCTTTGTGGATTTTAGCCTCCTGAAGCCAACCCTGTAAGCCGTGTCGTCAGTCACCCCTCCCTCCGTCAGAGCAACGGCAGACAATCATTCCGCGCCTTTTTTCTGTGCGGACGCCATACCAAGGCAAGCATGGAGTCCGCTCAGCTCACTTTGGCAATTAGGAGCACATTAAACACCACACGCATTATCCAGCAGTATATGCAGAACCAGAACCTGGCAAAGCGCTACCAGGCGAGGAGGCGACGTCAGCGCGGTCACGTGAGTGATCAGGACATGGACACAGATTTCTCTGAAAGAATGGGCCCTGCCAATGCATGCATAATGGTGCTAATGGGGCAGGTTCATGCTGTGGAACGCCGATTCTGGGCTCAGGAAACAAGCACAGACTGGTGGGACCGCATAGTGTTGCAGGTCTGGGACGATTCCCAGTGGCTGCGAAACTTTCGCATGCGTAAGGGCACTTTCATGGAACTTTGTGACTTGCTTTCCCCTGCCCTGAAGCGCATGAATACCAAGATGAGAGCAGCCCTCACAGTTGAGAAGCGAGTGGCGATAGCCCTGTGGAAGCTTGCAACGCCAGACAGCTACCGGTCAGTTGGGAATCAATTTGGAGTGGGCAAATCTACTGTGGGGGCTGCTGTGATGCAAGTAGCCCACGCAATCAAAGATCTGCTGATATCAAGGGTAGTGACCCTGGGAAATGTGCAGGTCATAGTGGATGGCTTTGCTGCAATGGGATTCCCTAACTGTGGTGGGGCCATAGACGGAACCCATATCCCTATCTTGGCACCGGAGCACCAAGCCGGCGAGTACATAAACTGCAAGGGGTACTTTTCAATAGTGCTGCAAACTCTGGTGGATCACAAGGGACGTTTCACCAACATCAACGTGGGATGGCCGGGAAAGCTACATGACGCTCGCATCTTCAGGAACTCTGGTCTGTTTCAAAAGCTGCAGGAAGGGACTTTATTCCCAGACCAGAAAATAACTGTTGGTGATGTTGAAATGCCTATATGTATCCTTGGGGACCCAGCCTACCCCTTAATGCCATGGCTCATGAAGCCGTACACAGGCAGCCTGGACAGCAGTCAGGAGCTGTTCAACTACAGGCTGAGCAAGTGCAGAATGGTGGTAGAATGTGCATTTGGACGTTTAAAGGCGCGCTGGCGCAGTTTACTGACTCGCTTAGACCTCAGCGAAACCAATATTCCCACTGTTATTACTGCTTGCTGTGTGCTCCACAATATCTGTGAGAGTAAGGGGGAGACGTTTATGGCGGGGTGGGAGGTTGAGGCAAATCGCCTGGCTGCTGGTTATGCGCAGCCAGACACCAGGGCGGTTAGAAGAGCACAGGAGGGTGCGGTACGCATCAGAGAGGCTTTGAAAACCACTTTCATGACTGGCCAGGCTACGGTGTGAAAGTTCTGTTTGTTTCTCCTTGATGAAACCCCCCGCCCCTTGGTTCACTCTACTTCCTTGTAAGCTAACCACCCTCCCCTCCTCCCTTTGATCACCTCTTGCAGAGGCAATAAAGTCATTGTTGCTTCACATTCATGCATTCTTTATTCATTCATCACACAAATAGGGGGATGACTACCAAGGTAGCCCAGGAGGGGTGGTGGAGGAGGGAAGGAAAATGCCACACAGCACTTTAAAAGTTTACAACTTTAAAATTTATTGAATGACAGCCTTCTTTTTTTGGGGCAATCCTCTGTGGCGGAGTGGCTGGTTAGCTGGAGGCCCCCCCACCGCGTTCTTGGGCGTCTGGGTGTGGAGGCTATGGAACTTGGGGAGGAGGGCGGTTGGTTACACAGGGGCTGTAGTGGCAGTCTGTGCTCCAGCTGCCTTTGCTGCAGCTCAACCATACACTGGAGCATACTGGTTTGGTCCTCCAGCAGCCTCAGCATTGAATCGTGCCTCCTCTCATCACGCTGCCGCCACATTCGAGCTTCAGCCCTCTCTTCAGCCCACCACTTACTCTCTTCAGCCCGCCACCTCTCCTCCTGGTCATTTTGTGCTTTCCTGCAGTCTGACATTATTTGCCTCCACGCATTCGTCTGTGCTCTGTCTGTGTGGGAGGACAGCATGAGCTCGGAGAACATTTCATCTCGAGTGCGTTTTTTTTTCTTTCTAATCTTCACTAGCCTCTGGGAAGGAGAAGATCCTGTGATCATTGAAACACATGCAGCTGGTGGAGAAAAGAAAAGGGACAGCGGTATTTAAAAAGACACATTTTATAAAACACTGGCTACACTCTTTCAGGGTAAACCTTACTGTTAACATTACATACATAGCACATGTGCTTTCGTTACAAGGTCGCATTTTGCCTCCCCCCACCGCGTGGCTACCCCCTCAACCCTCCCCCCTCCCTGTGGCTAACAGCGGGGAACATTTCTGTTCAGCCGCAGGCAAACAGCCCAGCAGGAATGGGCTCCTCTGAGTGTCCTGAAGAAAAGCACCCTATTTCAACCAGGTGACCATGGATTATATCTCACTCTCCTGAGGATAACACACGAACGGATGTTGCTTGAACGCCAGCAAACATACACTGCAATGCTTTGTTGTACAATGATTCCCGAGTACGTGTTACTGGCCTGGAGTGGTAAAGTGTCCTACCATGAAGGACGCAATAAGTCTGCCCTCCCCAGAAACCTTTTGCAAAGGCTTTGGGAGTATATCCAGGAGAGCTGCGAATGCCAGGGCAAAGTAATCCTTTCACATGCTTGCTTTTAAACCATGTATAGTATTTTAAAAGGTACACTCACCGGAGGTCCCTTCTCCGCCTGCTGGGTCCAGGAGGCAGCCTTGGGTGGGTTCAGGGGGTACTGGCTCCAGGTCCAGGGTGAGAAACAGTTCCTGGCTGTCGGGAAAACCGGTTTCTCCGCTTGCTTGCTGTGAGCTATCTACAACCTTGTCATCATCATCATCTTCTTCGTCCCCAAAACCTGCTTCCGTATTGCCTCCATCTCCATTGAAGGAGTCAAACAACACGGCTGGGGTAGTGGTGGCTGAACCCCCTAAAATGGCATGCAGCTCATCATAGAAGCGGCATGTTTGGGGCTCTGACCCGGAGCGGCCGTTCGCCTCTCTGGTTTTCTGGTAGGCTTGCCTCAGCTCCTTCAGTTTCACGCGGCACTGCTTCGGGTCCCTGTTATGGCCTCTGTCCTTCATGCCCTGGGAGATCTTGACAAAGGTTTTGGCATTTCGAAAACTGGAACGGAGTTCTGATAGCACGGATTCCTCTCCCCATACAGCGATCAGATCCTGTACCTCCCGTTCGGTCCATGCTGGAGCTCTTTTGCGATTCTGAGACTCCATCATGGTCACCTCTGCTGATGAGCTCTGCATGGTCACCTGCAGCTTGCCACGCTGGCCAAACAGGAAATGAGATTCAAAAGTTCGCGGTTCTTTTCCTGTCTACCTGGCCAGTGCATCTGAGTTGAGAGTGCTGTCCAGAGCGGTCAAAATGGAGCACTCTGGGATAGCTCCCGGAGGCCAATACCGTCGAATTGTGTCCACAGTACCCCAAATTCGACCCGGCAAGGCCGATTTAAGCGCTAATCCACTTGTCAGGGGTGGAGTAAGGAAATCGATTTTAAGAGCCCTTTAAGTCGAAATAAAGGGCTTCATCGTGTGGACGGGTGCAGGTTTACATCGATTTAATGCTGCTAAATTCGACCTAAAGTCCTAGTGTAGACCAGGGCTTAGAGACTAACCAATTTATTTGAGCATAAGCTTTCGTGAGCTACAGCTCACTTCATCGGATGCATCCAGGTACATGAACTTGGACTTCTGGCGTGCCGGGCGGGCTGAGTGGGGTACAGGGGCACCCATATTTCTGGGGCCCCCAATTGGCAGGGGTCCCTGGGCATGGGCCCCATTGGCCCTGTGACTAATCTGCCACTGGCCCAGGGACTTGGCAGTTACAGTAAAAGACCCCCCAGCAGTGTCCAGCCCAGCCCTGGGGCAGTGCAGTTCAGGGTGCAAAGGTCCCTCTGCCCCGGGGGGGCTCCTCAGCCTAGTTATGACGAAGTTGGTGATTTTTGTGGTGTTTTACATGAATAGCATATGGCTCCTCAGTTTCCCTGTGTGCTGCTTGTTTAACAAGGTGGTGGGAGAGTGTTTGTTGTTGCAGAGGACCAGGTGTGACCTTGCCTGGTGGTCAGGACCCCCGGACAATGGTCTGGAGATGGGAAACCCCAACAACTGGTGACCTGGTGACTAAGAGGCCCACCCCAGCTTGGCAGTCAGCCGGTTCTGGACAGTGCTAGGACAAAGGACTGAGGAGAGAGGACCCCAATGACCTGACCAACCAGATCCAGCCAGAGGGGAACAAAGGATGGAAGAGAGAGGGCCCCAGACCTGTTTACCTGGAACAGAAGACCAAGGACAGGGGAGGAGCTGTTGGGGCTGGTGATTTAGGATGCCTCAGCTGGAAGGAGCTGGTCTCTGGGCTGGGAGGAGAGAGCAGCCAGAGCCCATCTGGAGGCTGGAGAGACCTAGATGTACTGTGCTGAGGGTTGCTAGGCCTTAGGCCCTGAGAGTTTCCTGGGCTGTGTTCAGATGCTCAATAAACCCTTCTGTTTTACGCTGTCTGAGAGTCACTCTGATCTAGAGATCAGGGTTGCATTATTCCCTCTGGGAGTGGAGGCCCCGGGGGTCCAGAGTGAGTGGGCTCCCTGAGGGGGCCCACAGAGAGAGACAGGCCTGCTGAGGGCTCAGAGAGGTGCGGTTCCAGGAGGCAGAGGGGCCTACAGCTTAACCCCCAAGAGAGAGTGAACCCCCGAGAAGAGCTGTCAAACTGAAGTCCCGGATGACTGGAAAAAGGCTAATGTAGTGCCAATCTTTAAAAAAGGGAAGAAGGAGGATCCTGGGAACTACAGGCCAGTCAGCCTCACCTCAGTCCCTGGAAAAATCATGGAGCAGGTCCTCAAGAATCAATCCTGAAGCACTTACATGAGAGGAAAGTGATCAGGAACAGTCAGCATGGATTCACCAAGGGAAGGTCATGCCTGACTAATCTAATCGCCTTTTATGATGAGATTACTGGTTCTGTGGATGAAGGGAAAGCAGTGGATGTATTGTTTCTTGACTTTAGCAAAGCTTTTGACACGGTCTCCCACAGTATTCTTGTCAGCAAGTTAAGGAAGTATGGGCTGGATGAATGCACTATAAGGTGGGTAGAAAGCTGGCTAGATTGTCGGGCTCAACGGGTAGTGATCAATGGCTCCATGTCTAGTTGGCAGCCGGTGTCAAGTGGAGTGCCCCAGGGGTCGGTCCTGGGGCCGGTTTTGTTCAATATCTTCATAAATGATCTGGAGGATGGTGTGGATTGCACTCTCAGCAAATTTGCAGATGATACTAAACTGGGAGGAGTGGTAGATACGCTGGAGGGGAGGGATAGGATACAGAAGGACCTAGACAAATTGGAGGATTGGGCCAAAAGAAATCTGATGAGGTTCAATAAGGATAAGTGCAGGGTCCTGCACTTAGGATGGAAGAATCCAATGCACCGCTACAGACTAGGGACTGAATGGCTAGGCAGCAGTTCTGCGGAAAAGGACCTAGGGGTGACAGTGGACGAGAAGCTGGATATGAGTCAACAGTGTGCCCTTGTTGCCAAGAAGGCCAATGGCATTTTGGGATGTATAAGTAGGGGCATAGCGAGCAGATCGAGGGATGTGATCGTTCCCCTCTATTCGACACTGGTGAGGCCTCATCTGGAGTACTGTGTCCAGTTTTGGGCCCCACACTACAAGAAGGATGTGGATAAATTGGAGAGAGTCCAGCGAAGGGCAACAAAAATGATTAGGGGTCTAGAGCACATGACTTATGAAGAGAGGCTGAGGGAGCTGGGATTGTTTAGTCTGCAGAAGAGAAGAATGAGGGGGGATTTGATAGCTGCTTTCAACTACCTGAAAGGGGGTTCCAAAGAGGATGGCTCTAGACTGTTCTCAATGGTAGCAGATGACAGAACGAGGAGTAATGGTCTCAAGTTGCAATGGGGGAGGTTTAGATTGGATATTAGGAAAAACTTTTTCACTAAGAGGGTGGTGAAACACTGGAATGCGTTACCTAGGGAGGTGGTAGAATCTCCTTCCTTAGAGGTTTTTAAGGTCAGGCTTGACAAAGCCCTGGCTGGGATGATTTAACTGGGAATTGGTCCTGCTTCGAGCAGGGGGTTGGACTAGATAACCTTCTGGGGTCCCTTCCAACCCTGATATTCTATGATTCTATGAAGGGAGTTTCTCTCAGGGACTGTACGGAGCCGAGAGAGAGCACAAGTCCTGTGAGTCTGTGACACTAGAGCCAAGGAGAGCCCCCAGCCCACCGCTCTCCTGCAGACCAGCGGACCAGACCCTTTGTCTTCAGGACACTGAAATCAATCAAAAAGAAAAAGAGTACTTGTGGCACCTTAGAGACTAACAAATTTATTTGAGCATAAGCTTTCGTGAGCTACATGCGATGAAGTGAGCTGTAGCTCACGAAAGCTTATGCTCAAATAAATGTGTTAGTCTCTAAGGTGCCGCAAGTACTCCTTTTCTTTTTGCGAATACAGACTAACACGGCTGCTACTCTGAAACCTGAAATCAATCAGGTTCTTAAAAGAAGAACTTTATTTATAAAGAAAAAAGTAAAAGAATCACACCTGCAAAATCAGAATGGAAGATAACTTTACAGGGTAATAAAAGATTTTAAACACGGAGGATTCCCCTCTGGGCTCAGCTTCCCAGTTACAAAAACAGGAATGAAACTACCTCTGTAGCATAGGAAAATTCACAAGTCAAAACAAAAGGTAACCTAATGCATTTCCTTGCCCTACTCACAGTTTCTGTGGTTTTAGATCATAGAATCATAGAATATCAGGGTTGGAAGAGACCTCAGGAGGTTATCTAGTCCAACCCCCTGCTCAAAGCAGGACCAACACCAATTAAATCATCCCAGCCAAGGCTTTGTCAAGCCAGGCCTTAAAAACCTCTAAGGATGGAGATTCTACCACCTCCTTAGGTAATCCATTCCAGTGCTTCACCACTCTCCTAGTGAAATATGATTCTAGACGGATTATTCCAGGTATATTTTCAGGAGGTATTGTACCTGCTTGGCTTCTCCCTCCCTCCGGAGAGAGAACAACAAAAGAGAACAACAAACAAATCCTCCCCCACAGATTTGAAAGTATTTTCTTTTCTCATTGGTCCCTCTCGTCAGGTGTCAACTAGGTTATTTGAATTGCTTAACCCTTTTTAGGTAAGGCAATCCAGTACAGCTGCCAAGGATACATTAAGGTTGCTACCCTTCCCGCTATATTCATGACAGAGCCATAGAGTTGAAGGCCAGAAGAGATCACCAGGCCACCAACGCCAGCCAGCAGCCACACACTAAACCCAACAACCAAAATTAGACCAAAATGTTACAGTGCCTAGGAGACTAGAGCACAGGCAGAGAATAGGAGGGACCAAGGCGCACCAGTGCTCGAGGCCCCACAATGGCAGGGAAATGGTTAAATTAGATTTACCCAGATAATCCTGGCAAGTGACCCACACCCACATGCTGCAGAGGAAGGTGTAAAACTGCCATGGCCACAGCCAATCTCATCTGGGGGAAATTCCTTCCCGACCACCACCCATGGCAATCAGTCAGACCCTGAGCATGTGAGCACAGGCACAGACTCTGTGGGTGCTCCAGGGCTGGAGCACGCATGGAAAAAAAAATAGTGGGTGCTCAGCACCCACCGGCAGCCCCTGCGATCAGCTCCTCTCCCTCCCTCCCAGCCCTCCCGCCCTCTGCGATCAGCCGTTCAGCAGCAGGCAGGAGGGAGAGGAGCGGGGGCAGGAAGACGCAGGGGGAGGGGGTGGAACTGGGTGGAGTTCAATGAAGTCACACAAATGGGGGTCATTCCTGTCAGTTGCCAGCTTGTGCAGATCAAGGAGTGACTGGTTCACATTCTTTTCCAGGTGCAAGGTACACTCCACTGCTGTGAACCCATTCTCCCAATCATCACGATCTGGTTTCTTGATGTCCTGCAAAAAGATGCGACCCCCCTTCATGAGTTTTTCAGCATGCTCATGCTCTTCGTGGGACTGGTACAGGAAATACTTGGCAAAGTTCTTTAGAGCCACATCATCCCGGTCAAAAAGAAAGACATGCTGAGGTACACGTAGGAGGGGGGTGGAGCTTGGGGGAAGGGATGGAGTTGGGGAGGGGCCTGGGGTAGAGCGGGGCAGTTGAGCACTTGGGAACTGGGGAATTCGGTGCCTCTGCATGTGAGCACGAACCACCAGCCAAGCACCTGAGAGAGAGAGTGCTCAGTGCCACCTGAGAGCCCTGGCCTGCCTGCCCAATGTCCCATCTCCAGCCACAGCCAGCCCTGATGCTTCAGAGGAAGTAGATAAAAAACAAACCCACAAAAATGGTGGGGGTTGGGGAGAAATCCCATAGTTTCTAATTCATCTAATTGCTTCCCATGTGGTACCATGTCAAAACCTCTATTGAAGTCCAGGTGTATTAGATCTACTGCATTTCCCTTATCTAAACAGTCAGTTATCTTCTCAAAGTAGGAGATAAGGTTAATCTGACATGACCCACCTTTGGTAACCCCACGCTGCAGTCCATCCGCTGCTGGGCTGGGGGAAGGTGCCCTCAAGGGGCCAGGGGGGCGTTGCATGGTTCCAGGAGCCAGATAATGGCCAAGCTGGTGTCCTTAGTCCTGGCTGTGTGGCCACCATTGGCAGCCAGGCAGAGTGGGTGCAGTGTGGCTGTAACATCCCCTGAATCAGAATGCACAGCTCCGAGTGACATTGACGGTGCAGGGCAGGGGAGAATGAGGCCCATTTTCTGGGCCAGATCCTCTGCTGGGGTGAACTGACAGGCCCTACTGACATCAGTAGCACTCCCTCACTTAAGTGGAGCATTGGTAACTTACTCAGCTAGCAATCTGGCCCCAGCTTCATAGTTTTGCCAATGCTCGTCTGGAGCACTCAGCCTCTGCTGGACACTTGCTTTTGGTTTCCCAACCTTACAGGCCTGGGGATCCACAATGGCCCAAGAGCTCTTCCCGAGAGCATCTCGCAGGTCCAGAGAGCCCCACCGTGGCCTTGGATCCAGGAGAAAACTTCACCAATTGAGCTAAATTGGCTTAGAAATTGCCACAATTAAGTTGGGGCAGCCCCCTTGTGTGGAGACTCTGAACTCAGCCCGATATCGATTTAGCTAAAGTGGGCAAGGACTGGACTGCTATTTCCTCTGTTGTCACACTGCCCATGCCTGTGCTTCCATCTCGCTAAGCTTCTTGACAATCCTGTGGTTTGCGGGGAGTTTCCATGTGGTTTCCTTGGTGCCCATGTCCTGGTGTTCCGTACAGTCACTAGCATTCCTGCTGGCTGGGGAGCATTCAGGCCAAGTTTATTTGATGATGTTTTCACCACTAGATGATGAATGATTTATGAACACACTTGCCCACTCTTCGCCAGCTTTGCCCATGAGTAGTTGGCACTCATAGAATAAATCGGAGGAGCTTTGCCATCAGTCTCTGAATTAATTATCCACAAATTGTTTTGTCATAAATATTTGACCATATGTAAAAATCACATCAGTGAAGCTGCTCCCCACGATGCACAGCATCCAGCGGCTGCTGTTGCTCCCAACTGCCACGCCGTGAGAACTACGTTTCCACCCGTGGCCACTGATCTTGGTTGCCGCGCTTAGCCAGCCTTTACAGTGTCTCAGCATGGGTGCCCAGATCCTGAGGCACCCCCAACTCAGTGGCCACTTTCGAAAATTTGTCTGCTTCCACTTGGGCTTCCAGGAATACCCCAGCAAAGCCCAGAGAGCCACGCAGCCACGAGGCGCTTGCCTGCATTGGACAGTTAATTCAGCTAATGGCAGGGTGAATTCAAAGGGCAATCGCTATCTGGAGTAGCTGCACATGTGGCCATGCCCCATCCCACACAGGCCGCTGATGTGACGGGCTCAATAGCCTGCCCTGCTCCCAGCACTTTCCAGTGACACTGACATGCTTGGGTTCAGGCTGTGCAGCTCCAGACAGGCAGCACCTGGCTCACTTGGTCCTGACCGCCTCCCTTCCCCTGAGTCTGTGCTCAGCCCACAGCCCACTGGCACAGAAGAGAAGGGCTCCCAGCAGGATGTTTCAGCAAAGGGGTCTCAGTTGTGGAACTCAGCCCCCGTCTCCTGGTCTGGCACTGCTGGTGTTTGCTGCCCTGTCCAATCCCAGGCTGGGTTTAAACAGGGCAGGAGGGGGCCGTGGCGGGGGGGAGGGGCAGCAATTTTTGTTTATGGTGAGCTGAGAAGGGTTTCTGCAGTGGAGGGCTTGAACACCAGGACAGGGCTCCATGTCACACTAATGACTGGGTCTCCAACACCTATGGGACTCACACCCTGCAATGTCCCCCACCAATGAGGCATTCCCAGCCCCACTGCATGGCCAAGTGCCATCTGCTTCCTGCTCCCTCCTTCCCCATGTGCTGAGCCGGCCTAGCAGGTCCGGGGTGGGTTCTGCCAGCCAGTCAGAGCACTTGGCAACAGGGTTAGAAGCGCCAGCTTGTGGTGGCTCCTGTTGCTGGGGCCTGTTCTCACTTGTTCAAGAAGCCATCGGGGACCCAGGGAAAGGCTTGTGATGCCCGCAGATGGTACAAAATCCCTCCAAAGGAGAAAGCGACTCCTTGTTCACTCATCCAGTGGGAGAGCACAAACAGCCCTGGGTTATTGACAGGGCCAGTCCCTGCACATACCTGATGGGAACAGCTCGCATACCCCCCAGATGGAAATGGGCTTCCACAGACGATGCAATGACTCCTCCTGAACAACAGATCTGTCCGCAGAGATCAGCCTCAGGGATTCCCCAGGAATGGTTTCACCAGCTCTGCTCACTACTATGGCAACCTGTAGTGCACAGGGTGTGAGACCCCCGGCAATGGGGCAGAGACCTCACTAGAACTAATGGGTGTGATTAAACCTGCCCCCCACCAGCGAGACACCTACACTGATGGTAGAGACACTGCCACTGCTAGGTTCATAGAGTCCATGGCCATTGTGGACCAAAGGCCAAAGGGACTATTGTGATCATCTAGGCCAATGGTTCTCAACCAGGGCTACGTGTACCCCTGGGGGTACCCAGAGCTCTGCCAGGGGGTACAGAACTCATCTCGATAGTTACCTAGTTTTACAACAGGCTACATAACAAGCACCAGCAAAGTCAGTACAAACTAAAATTTCATACAGACAATAACTTGTTTATGCTGGTCTATATACTGTACACTGAAATGTAAGTACAACATTTATATTCCAATTGATTTATTTTATACTTATATGATAAAAATGAGACAGTCAGCAATTTGTCAATACTAGTGGCTGTGACACTTTTGTATTTTTACGTCTGATTTTATAAGCAAGTAGTTTTTAAGTGAGGTGAAACTTGGGGGTATGCAAGACAAATCAGACTCATGAAAGGGATCCAGAAGTCTGGAAAGGTTGAGAGTCACTGATCTAGTCTGACCCTCTGTATAACACAGGCCATGGAACTGTCCCAGAATCATTCACAGAGCAGAGCTTTTAGAAGAACATCCAATCCCTGATTGAACAGTTGTCAGTGCTAGAGAATCCATCACACCCCTTGGTAAATTGCTGCAGTGATTAATTACTCTCATTGTTAAAAAATTACACCTTATTTCCAGTCTGAATTTATCTAGCTTCAGATTCCAGCCGTTAGATCATGTTATCCTTTCTCTGCTAGATTGAAGAGCTCATTATTCAATATCTGTTCCCCATGTAGATACTTACCGACTGTGATCAAGTCCCCCCTTAACCTTCTCTTTGTTAAACTAAATAGATTGAGCTCTTTGAGTCTATCACTACAAGGCAGGTTTTCTAATCCTTTCATAATTCTCGTGTCTCTTCTATGAACCCTCTCCAATTTATCAGCATCCTTCTTCAACTGAGGACACCAGAACTGGACACGGGATTCCTGCACCGGTCGCACCAGTGCCAAATGCAGAGGTAAAATAACCTCTCTGCTCCTACTCCAGATGTTTATGCATCCAAGGGTTGCACTAGCCCTTTTGGCCACAGCGTCACACTGGACGCTCATGTTCAGATGATTATCCACCAAGATCCCCAAATCTTTATGACACTTACAAAGCCGGCGGTTCACTTCCAGAATCTTCTGCCTTCCTTGGCGTGGGGGATCAGAAGGCTCTCAGAGGCGATCACTTTGGACATTCTTCTTCTTCAGCACATTTCCGAGTTCCCTGAAGTCATCTGCAATCTGCGAGATATCCTGCAACGCAGAGTCATCACCAACGGATCCTTTCCTGTTTCTTTTAGAAGCCTATCCAACCTTAGTGTAACATCTCTTACCTTGGCCCTGGGAAGGCAGCATGCTGTCCTGTTGTCCGCCTGTCTCTTGCAGTATGTTCTTCCAATTCTTCTGAGTACTATATCCCCACAAGGATCATCTATCTGCCTTGGAGGCTGGAGAACTCTTTGTGGACAAGCTTGATTTTCTTACAAGTTGGGCTAAGTTGCCATCCACATCTCATCCATCTCTCCAGTTGGATCTTGAGTGGTGTCTGTGGCAGAGTTCAGGGGGCAATCCAACCCAGTGAGTGGTTGTGTCACCACTTGCTCTGCAACCCTGGGTGCCTCACAATGCTTTGTGGCTGTAGCTCCCAGCCTGGGATGCTCACAGACAGCCTACCACATGCAGGTCACACCCTGAGTGTCTGTGTACTCGACAGCCCTGGGTTAGCAGCTCTGACCCCAGCAGCCTGTCTGCAGCCCCACTCTAGCTTGCACCAGCCTTGGTTGTAACAAGCAGGGTGATCCCAACATGCTCCCAGTCCCAAATTTCCCCCAAACTGCAATGTCCAGCCCTTTCTTGGACAGCTCAGAGAAATCATTAGGTTTGTTTGTTCCTCTAAAGCCACAAAACCCACAGCTTGACACATTAACTGGAGTTAGCATTCACTTGAATTCAAACATAGCACTTTAGACAGTAATTCTAGCATATATCCAGACTTCTTAATACTCACTGCATATGTACATCACGCAAGAACACTAATGATCAGTGAGTTATTAGTTTTCAAATGACACCTTACCAGGTACATTTTATACAAGGACTGTTACAGGAGTGCATAGGGCATGAACACAGGGCGCTTAGTGGAGCAGGATCTTCCATAATTTCCACACTGAGGACCTGGGATCAATTTTAAACTTCTAGCTGTGTGGAAATCCTGAATCCTCTTTTCTGTGGTGGCCACAGCCTTCCTGTCCTCATCTGTCTGCAGCCGCATAGAATGACTTCTTAGCGCCGATGGTTACAAACTGCCAGGCTTTCTCTCATACCCTGCACCAGGGGATGGTACTCGTTCCTCTCATATCCTGTGTAGTGTCCAGGTGCCACTAGAGCCTGGTGCCTGCCCATCTCTCCCCCATTAAAGGCACTCTGGGCCGGGCAGTGGGTGCAGCACACCCAGATCCATGTGGCTGGAGGATGAACAGGGAGGGCATTGCTGTGAATCACCCTGTTGTTAATCGGCAGGAAGTTGGTGGCAATGTGCTTGCCATGGGCTGCGACTCGCCATGTCCTATTTGGGAGCCAGGGAAGGGAGAATCCCCATGGCAGGGGGCAGCTCAGCCCAGGCTTTGTTCCTTGGTGTGGATGGACCCCCCCTCTGTTGTGCCTCATACACCCATCCCTATCCCCAGTCACAGGCCCCATCCCTGACCAATACAGCCCCTTCCACATACCCCAATCCCAATACATCACCCTCCCCCACATACACTTCCCAACTCCCAGAGCAGAGTCTCCCCTGCATACACCGTCCCAGGGTCCCCTGCTCTTACAGAACAATATTACTGATGCTGTCATCCCTCTGCCTTCCCTTTTCACGGCAGTGTGTGCGCGTCTGATGTGCTCATGCACATGCATGTGTATGAAAGCCTGTGCCTGTAAGTCTGTGCAGGTGTATGCGTGTGTGCATGTGAGTCTGATCTGTGTGTGTGCCTGTGTGTATGTCCATGTGTGTATGCATGCCAGTCTGCCTGCATGTGAGTGCATTCATTCACATATGCATGTGTGCCTGCCTGTGTCTACATGCATGTGTCTGTGCGCACAGAAAACTGGCTTTCACCTTCAGCACCAAACCCCCTCTGGCCGTCCCTGCAGCCTGTCTCCCCATCCTGGAGCCCCCAAGAGATACCATCTGTGCACTCACTGGCGTGCGGCATGTAGCCAAGGCTCTTTGCAGTGGTGAATCCTGGGCAGAGGGTTTCACATGACCTCACTGGGACAGGAATTCTGGTCCAGGAATTCTGGCCTATGCTGCCTCTGAGAGGAGGAGCTGGTGCAGGCTGGCGATCCCTGTGTCCCAGTCCAGGCAGCCCCTGGCACCAGGGCAGGCCGCACGCAGAACACGGGGTTGCTGTCTGCAGCCTTGTCTCTATGAGCAGCTGGGCGTGGTTTGGCCATGACTACTGAGCAGGGGCAAGCTTGGCTATTCATGCAGGGAGCGCACAGCCAGCACTGGTGCAGCCCCCCCAATGGCTCACACCCATTGCCAGGCAGAGGTATCCCCCCAGGGAAGGGGCAGCTCCAGTCCCTCCAGGGGCTGACTGCCCCCAGGTGGTGCTGGGCTCAGAGGCCCAGACTTTTCCCTCTAAACAGACAGCCTATGCCTCTGGGAGGCTCTGGCCCCCTGTCCATCAGCTGATTGAGGTGCAGGGCCACCTCACCAAGCCCTAAGCCTACACCAGTGCGTGCATCAGACTCACGGGGCATGTGTCACACTCGGAGGGGCACTGCCCGGTTATTGCCAAGGGTCAATTAACCTGATCTGCAGAGACTCATTAGCACAGTGGCAGAGGGGTTACCATGGCAACCAGTGCTACCGCTCCTAGAAGGGCAACAAGGGAGGGACAGGCCTCAGGACCAGCCACTCAACCACCAAGGGCCCCCATTTGTTTGTGTTCATGTCTCTATGCACCAGGCCAAGCTCCTGGTAGTGCCGAAGGGACAAGCAACCGCTGACTGTGCTGCTGAGCTGCACACCTGGACAGTGGCTCCAACAGTATCTGGTACATGTATGCATCTGCGTGCTTGTGTGCATGTGTGTGTTCGTCCGTGTGTGTGTATGCATGTGTGTGCTTGTACCTTTGTGTGTGCACATGCCTGTGTGTGCATGTCTGTGGGGAGGGGAGCTGAGATGTTTGAATGCCTGAGACCAGGAATTTCTGGAGCACAGATCCTGGTGACTTGCTGGAGAGGCTGTTTTATGTACCACGTGTGAGCCGGTGCAGAGTCCTGCTCCTGACCCAGGCCATCCCCGTTCGTCGGTAAGACCCTGTTCTTAACCCACTTCCGACTTCCTCAGAAACTTTTGGCCAGAAGCATTTGCCGAGACTAGAGCTGCAGCTCTCGGTGCATCTGGAGTGAATGAGCGGGCTGGGCTGTGAACATCTCAGCTGATGGGCTGGTGCCAAGTCACACAGGCCGTTTGGGTAGGTCACCCTGTGATGAAGCGGGACTGTTCTTAATGTTTCCTCTGAACATTGTGAGGGTGCCTTAGTTTCCCCTATGCAGTTCTTAAGTATCTAGGTGGTGGGATAAGGGTGTATGGTCGTTGCAGAGCCCTAGAGGGCAGGTGTGTGCAGGGGTCTGGACACAGAGAATAGCCAACACCCTGTTTCCTGGCAACTGATGGCCTGGCCCTTCCCCCCTGCAAGGTGAGAGCTAAAGGGGTTGGAGAACAAAGGAATCCGGTGACCTCCTGGCCCAGGAAAGGGACAAAGCCCAGAGGAGGAGGGGCTGCAGAGAATTTTAAGTTGGGGGCTGGCTGGGGATGAGGAGTGAAGTGCAGACATGGTTGTCTGGCTCACTGCCCCCCAAAATGGACCCGGCTGAGCTGTCCTGTTCTCTGCACCTACAAGCTCTGTTTCAGATCATGTTCCTGTCGTCTAATAAACTTCTGTTTTATTGGCTGGCTGAGAGTCATGTCTGACTGCGAAGTTGGGGTGCAGGACCCTCTGGCTTCCCCAGGAGTCCGCCTGGGCGGACTCACTGTGGGAAATGCACAGAGGGGCAGAGGAGGCTGAATGCTCCGAGGTCAGACCCAGGAAGGTGGAAGTTGTGTGAGCTGTGTGTCCTGAAGACAGTCTGCTCACAGAAAGGAGACTTCCCCAGAGTCCTGACTGGCTTCGTAGGGATCAGTTGCAGAGCATCGCCTGGGGACTCCGTGACACACCCCGAGCACCCTCTCCCTGCATCTGTGCTTTGGAATGCCTCCCCACACCGAACATTAACAGGCCCATGCTGCTGAGTATCTGCTGGCCCCGCCCCACTGTCCTTGCTGCTCCCAGAGGGTTGGGCCTTTTGTCCGGAATGGGGTCAGATGACCCACTGCTGAAGAGCAGCTCTGGCCCGATGCAGTGAGAATGGGCTGGGGTTCAGTCTGATCAATGTTGACAGAAGTGGTGGAGCCAGGCACCCTGCCGTGAGCACTTAGCCGCAGTGATGGAATTACATCCCAGGCCCAGCTCCCCCTAGTTCCCCGGGGCGGAGGGAGAAGCAGCATCTGTGATGCTGGTGTCCGAACTCACTGCAGTCGCTGTGGCTGCCTCCACCTGCTGGAGTCAATGGGAATCAATCTGTTGTTGGGGCGGTTGGGTTGTGTGAGTCGGAACAGGCCCTGCCCTTGTGCCATCTCTGATTGGCCAGCTGGGGGAGTAGCTGACAGCACCAGTATGATGGGCCCTTGCTGGATGCTGGGCCCGTTCCTCTGGCCCAGTGTCCCTCCTACGGATGGCCCGCTGTGTCTGTCATCCAAACACAATGGCAAGGAAGTTGCTGGATGTGAAGCTTGAGCAGGGCTGGCTGGAGGCCCAACGCCTCACACGCTGGTGAGCAGGCTGCTGCCTTTGAAGGCTCTGGGTGCTGCCTTCCACTTTGGAGCACACTGACTGTTCTGCACAAGCAGCTCAAGCACCAAACTCAGGGTATGTCTACACTACAAAATTAGGTTGAATTTATAGAAGTCGATTTTTCAGAAAGCGATTTTATACAGTTGATTGTGTGTCCCCCTAAGCGCATTAAGTCGGTGGAGTGTGTCCACAGTACCAAGGCTAGCATCGACTTTCAGAGCATTGCATTGTGGGTAGCTATCCCACAGTTCCTGCAGTTTCCGCTGCCCATTGGAATTCTGGGTTAAGCTCCCAGTGCCTGATGGGGCAAAAACATTGTCGCGGGTGGTTTTGGGTACATGTCGTCAGTCACCCCTCCCTCTGTGAAAGCAACAGCAGATAATCGTTTCGCGCCCTTTTTCCGTGCAGGCGCCATACTGCTTTCAGCAGACGGTGCAGTAGGACTGCTAACCGTCGTCATCGAGTGACCGCTTCCGCTGCCACTCTGCTCTCCTGCTCTCCTGATGCTATGAATCCACCTCGCAGGTCCTCTATATGACAGTTGTCATCCACCGCTTCCGCTGCCACTCTGCTCTCCTGCTCTCCTGGTGGTCTCACATGGCCGCTTCCGCTGCAACTCTGCTCGGCTGCTCTTGTCTTGCCATACCACTGCAAGCATGCAGCCCGCTCAGCTGTTGTGTCCTGGCAGCAGACGGTGCAATAGGTCTGCAAACCATCGTCATTGAACTACTGCTTCCGCTGCCACTCTGCTCTCCTGGTGGTCTCACAGGGCCACTTCCACTGCAGCTCTGCTCGGCTGCTCTTTGTCTTGCCATACCACTGCAAACATGCAGCCCGCTCAGCTGTTGCGTCCTGGCAGCAGACGGTGCAGTAAGTCTGCAAAACTGGTCATCCAACCACCGCTTCCCCTGCAACTCTGCTCTCCTACTCTCCTGGAGACGCCATACCACGGCAAGCATGGAGCTCGCTCAGATCACCACGGCAGTTATGAGCATTGTAAACACCTTGCACACTATCATGCAGTATATGCAGTACCAGAACCTGCAAAAACAGGCAAGGAGGCGATGACAGCGCAGTGACGAGAGTGATGAGGACATGGACACAGACTTCTCTCAAAGCACAGGCCCCGGCAATTTGGCCATCCTGGTGGCAATGGGGCAGGCTCATGCAGTGGAACGCTGATTCTGGGCCTGGGAAACAAGCACAGACTAGTGGGACCGCATAGTGTTGCAGGTCTGGGATTATTCCCAGTGGCTGCAAAACTTTCGCATGCGTAAGGGCACTTTCATGGAACTTTGTGACTTGCTTTCCCCTGCCCTGAAGCGCAAGAATACCGAGATGAGAGCAGCCCTCACAGTTCACAAGCGAGTGGCGATAGCCCTCTGGAAGCTTGCAATGCCAGACACCTACCGGTCAGTCAGGAATCAGTTTGGAGTGGGCAGTGATTCTGGGAAATGTGCTGAGCTGCTGCTATCAAGGATAGTGATTCTGGGAAATTTGCAGGTCATAGTGGATGGCTTTGCTGCAATGGGATTCCCTAACTGTGGTGGGGCGATAGATGGAACGCATATCCCTATCTTGGGACCGGAGCACCAAGGCAGCCAGCACATAAACCGAAAGGGGTACTTTTCAATGGTGCTGCAAGCACGGATGGATCACAAGGGACGTTTCACCAACATCAACGTGGGATGGCCGGGAAAGGTACATGATGCTCCCATCTTCAGGAACTCTGGTCTGTATGAACAGCTGCAGCAAGGGACTTACTTTCCAGACCAGAAAATAACCGTTGGGAATGTTGAAATGCCTATAGTTATCCTTGGGGACCCAGCCTACCCCTTAACGCCATGGCTCATGAAGCCATACACAGGCAGCCTGGACAGTAGTCAGGAGCTGTTCAGCTATAGGCTGAGCAAGTGCAGAATGGTGGTAGAGTGTGCATTTGTATATTTAAAAGTGCACTGGTGCAGTTTACTGACTTGGTTAGACCTCAGCAAAACCAATATTCCCATTGTTATTACTACTTGCTGTGTGCTCCACAATAGCTGTGAGAGTAAGGGGGAGACATTTATGGCGGGGTGGAAGGTTGAGGCAAATCGCCTGGCTGCTGATTATGTGCAGCCAGACACCAGGGTAGTTAGAAGAGTACAGCAGGGCACGCTGCACATCAGAGAAGCTTTGAAAACCAGTTTCATGGCTGACCAGGCTACGGTGTGAGTTCTGTTTGTTTCTCCTTGATGAAAACCCATCCCCTTGGTTCACTCTACTTCCCTGTAAGCCAACCGCCTTCCCCTCCCACCTTTGATCACCACTTGCAGAGGCAATAAAGACATTGTTGTTTTAAATTCATGCATTCTTTATTAATTCATCACACAAATAGGGGGATAACTGCCAAGGTAGCCCAGGAGGGGTGGGGGAGCAGGAAAGCACCAGGTGGGGTGGGGGAGGAGGGAAGGACAAGGCCATACTGCACTTCAGAACTTATTGAATGCCAGCCTTCTGGTGCTTGGGCAGTCCTCTGGGGTGGAGTGATTGGGTTCCCGGAGCCCCCACCCCGTGTTCTTGAGCGTCTGGGTGAGGAGGCTATGGAACTTGGGGAGGAGGGCAGTTGGTTACACAGAGGCTGCAGTGGCGGTCTGTGCTCCTGCTGCCTTTCCTGAAGCTCAGCCATACACCGGAGCATATCAGTTTGATCCTCCAGTAGCCTCAGCATTGCATCCTGCCTCCTTTCATCATGCTGCCACCACTTTTCCTCTTGATCCCGTCACCTCTCCTGTTGCTCCCACCACTTGTCCTCACGCGCGTCCCTCCTGTCCTTGCATTCATTTTGTGCTTTCCTGGACCCTGCCATTGTCTGCCTCCATGCATTCTGCTGGGCTCTTTCAGTTTGGGTGGACTGCATGAGCTCAGAGAACATTTAACCGCAAGTGCGGTTTTTTCGCCTTCTTATCTGCGCTAGCCTCTGGGACGGAGATGATAGTCACAGTGTTGAAACATTTGCAGCTGCGGGAGTTAAAAAAGGGAGATTAAAACTGCAAAAGACACATTGGCCATTTAAAAGGAGGGGCTGATGTTTTCGGGTTAACTTGCAGCACAGACCCCCACACACACCCAATTCTCTGGATGATTGCTTCACCCCTCCCCCCACCGCGTGGCTAACAGCGGGGATGATTTCTTTTCAGCCACAGGCAAACAGCCCAGCAGGAACAGCCACCTCTGAATGTCCCCCTAATAAAATTCCCCTATTTCAACCAGGTGACCATGAATGATATCACTCTCCTGAAGATAACATAGAGAGATAAAGAACAGATGTTGCTTGAATGCCAGCAAACACCGGGACCACACCCTGCTATGCTTTCTTATGCAATGATTCCAGACTACGTGCTACTGGCCTGCCGTGGTAAAGTGTTCTACCATGGAGGACGCAATAAGGCTGCCCTCCCCAGAAACCTTTTGCAAAGGCTTTGGGCGTACCTCCAGGACAGCTTCATTGAGATGTCCCTGGAGGATTTCCGCTCCATCCCCAGACACGTTAACAGACTTTTCCAGTAGCTGTACTGGTCGCGAATGCATCCCAAGTCTTCAGGGCAAATTAATCATTAAACACGCTTGCTTTTAAACCGTGTATTATATTTACAAAGGTACACGCACCAGAGGTGCCTTCTCTGTCTTCAAGGTCCGGGAGCCCGGGTTGGGAGGATACTGTTTCCAGGGTGATAAACAGTTCCTGGCTGTCGGGGAGAACGGTTTCTCTGCTTGCCTGTTGTGCGCTATCTTCAACCTCCCCCTCCTCATCATCTTCCTCATCCCCAAAATCCTCATCCCTGTTGTGTGAAACTCCCTTGCAGGAGTCCGTGTACAGTGTGGGGTAGTTGTAGGGGTACCCCCTAGAATTGCATGCAGCTCATCATAGAAGTGGCATGTCTGGGGCTCTAACCCCGAGCGGGCGTTTGCCTCTTGGGTTTTTTGGTAGGCTTGCCTGAGCTCCTTAAGTTTCACGCGGCACTGCTGTGTGTCCCTGTGATAGCCTCTGTCCTTCATGCCCTTGGAGATTTTTTCAAATATTTTGGCATTCATCTTTTGGAACGGAGTTCTGATAGCATGGATTCATCTCCCAATACAGCAATCAAATCCAGTACCTCCCGTTCGGTCCATGCTGGAGCTCTTTTGCGATTCTGGGACTTCATGGTCACCTCTGCTGATGAGATCTGCACGGTCACCTGTGCTGATCAGCTTGCCACACTGGCCAAACAGGAAATGAAATTCAAAAGTTCGCAGGGCTTTTCCTGTCTACCTGGCCAGTGCATCCGAGTTGAGAGTGCTGTGCAGAGCGGTCACAATGGAGCACTGTGGGATAGCTCCCAGAGGCCAAAAGCGTTGAATTGTGTCCACACTAACCCAAATTTGACCCGGCGATGTCGATTTCAGCGCTAATCCCCTCGTCGGGGAGGAGTACAGAAATCGATTTTAAGAGCTCATTAAGTTGACAAAAATGGCTTCGTTGTGTGGACGGGTGCAGGGTTAATTTGATCTAACGCTGCTAAATTCGACCTAAACTCATAGTGTAGACCAGGGCTCAGTGAGCATTACCCAGAGCTTGGAATGCTGCATATCTGCCAGCAACCACAGCAGGGAAGGAAATTTGCATCAGCCAATTGACAGAACTGGCTGGGCAGGTGATTCCGTGGAGGGGCCTGCAGGCAGCTGAGTGAGTCTGCAGTGAATCCCGGGGTGTCTGATGCTTCAGCTCTGCATGCGAAAGGCTCTGTTGGAGAGCTTGGGGATGGATGAGTCGCACTGCCAGCAGATCAAGGGACGTGATCATTCCCCGCTATTCGACATTGATGAGGCCTCATCTGGAGTACTGTGTCCAGTTTTGGGCCCCACACTGCAAGAAGGATGTGGAAAAATTGGAAAGAGTCCAGTGGAGGGCAACAAAAATGATTAGGGGGCTGGAGCACATGATTTATGAGGAGAGGCTGAGGGAACTGGGATTATGTAGTCTGCAGAAGAGAAGAATAAGGGGGGATTTGATAGCTGCTTTCAGCTACCTGAAAGCGGGTTCCAAAGAGGATGGATCTAGACTGTTCTCAGTGGTAGCAGATGACAGAACAAGGAGTAATGGTCTCAAGTTGCAGTGGAGGTTTAGGTTGGATATTAGGAAAACTTTTTCACTAGGAGGGTGGTGAAGTACTGGAATGGGTTATCTAGGGAAGTGGTGGAATCTCCTTCCTTAGAGGTTTTCAAGGTCAGGCCTGAGAAAGCCGTGGCTGGGATGATTTAGTTGGGGATTGGTCCTGCTTTGAGCAGGGGGTTGGACTAGATGACCTCCTGAGGTCTCTTCCAACCCTGATATTCTATGATTCTATGATTCAATCTGTGGAGAACTTGCCAGCTCCCCTCTTACCTCCCTAATTAATGGCAGGACACAGCACAGCCAACCAGCTCATTGCGACCGTGACATCCAGGGCTCTCAGTCCCCTAGTATTCAAACTAAGGAAACTCCCACCTGGAAACCTCCAGCTTTCACACAAGGTGCTAGGTTATTCTCCTTTGCAAAAGCAGCTTTGAAAGCCCATCGTGAGGTCGCTTAAGCATGTGCTCAGCCATGCAACGCATCCGGCCAGGGCAAGCACAAGGAGCCTGCTGACCAGCTGCATCGTAACCTGCCTCTAACTGGACTTCTGCCCTTGCTGCCTACTCATACGATTGCAGAGTCCGAGAGGCTGGCGCTGGCAAAGTCCAGAAAGCAGCTTCTCTCCTCGCTGCTGCAGCAGTGTGTCACAGACTCACAGGTCGTGCCCACTCTTGGCCCCGTATGGTCCCTGGGGGGAACACCCTTTAGTGTGACAGCCTTTCTAGGGGGTCCACTCTCTCTCGGGGGTTAAGCCCCTCCGCCTCCTGGAACCACACCTCTCTGAGCCTTAGCAGTCCTGTCTCTTGCCATGGGCTCCCTCAGGGAGTCCACTCGCTCTGGACCCCCGGGGCCTCCACTCCCAGCGGGAATAATGCAACCCTGTTCTCTAGACTGGAGCAACTCTCAGCCAGCGTAAAACAGGAGGGTTTATTTAATGTCTGAACTCAGAATAGGAAACTCTGAGGGCCCTCAGGCCTTGTCTCCCTCAGCATAGTACCTCTAAGTCTCCCCTGCATCCAGGTGGGCTCTCCTTGCTCTCTTCCTCCAATCCCAAGCCCCCATGCTTTCCAGCTGGGCATCCAATATCACCTCCCCCAAGTCCCGTCTCTGTCCATTGTCTTCTATCCAGGTAAACAGGGTCTCCTGGGCCTCCTCCCCTCTCAGCTGTCTTTTGCACCCCTCTGGCTGGAACCGGTTGGTCAGGTCACCGGGGTCCTCTCTTTGCAGCCCATTGTCCTCCCACTGGCCAGAACTGGCTGTGACTCCTGAGCTGGGCCTCCCCATCACCAGGTAACCAGTTGCTGGGGTATCCATGCTCCAGGCCATTGGCTGGGGGTTGCCGGTCCTCTGTAGCAACAAACTACCTCTCCCATCACCTCATTAAACCAGTAACACCCAGAGAAACTGAGTCCCATACTCTCTGCATGCAAACCATTGAAAAAAACAAGAAAAAACCAAGAGAACCCCCCACTTCATCACATCTCTTCCTCCTTCGAGTCTGAACTGAGTGGGGTCACTTAGCCAGTGACCTGGGGAAGTTCAGGACCGTGATAAAGCATTGGCTATAACATTGGCACTCCCCCTCACATGAACCACCTCCATGTCATAACCCTGGAGGAACAGGTTCCATCTCAGCAGCTTGGCATTAGCCCCTTTCATTTAGTGCAGCCATGTCAGGGGCGAATGGCCAGTGTACACAGTGAAGCGCTGTCCAAATAGATATGGCTGCAGCTTTTTAAGGGCCCACACCATGGTCAGGCATTCCTTCTCCATGGCCACATAGTGCTGCTCCTGGGGCAGCAGCTTCTTGCTCAGGTACACAATGGGGTGTCTCTCCCCCTTAGTATCAGTTTGCATCAGCACCGCACCCAGCCAGGTGTCTGAGGAGTCGGTGAACACCAGGAAGGGTTTGTTAAAATCCGGATTTACCAGCACCGGGCTTTGGATCAGTGCCCCCTTTAGCACACAGAGAGCCCTCTGGCATTGCTCAGTCGAGACCACCTTGTCCGGCTTTCCCTTCCTACAAAGCTCCGTGAGGGGAGCTGCCAGGGAGTTAAAGTACGGCACAAACTTCCGGTAGTACCCCTCCATTCCCATGAAAGTCTGTACCTGCTTCTTAGTCTGGGGACAGAGTAACAGCCGTGTTAGTCTGTATTCGCAAAAAGAAAAGGAGTACTTGTGGCACCTTAGAGACTAACCAATTTATTTGAGCATGAGCTTTCGTGAGCTACAGCTCACTTCATCGGATGCATCGTGAGCTGTAGCTCACGAAAGCTCATGCTCAAATAAATTGGTTAGTCTCTAAGGTGCCACAAGTACTCCTTTTCTTTTAGTCTGGGGAGTGGGCCAATCCTTGATTGCCTCCACTTGGCCGGCTCTGGCTTCAGGTGGCTGCTCCCCACCTTGTGGCCCAGATATGACACCTCTGCATCCCCACCTTGCACTTTCCAGCTTTTATGGTCAGTCCTGCATCCTGGAGGCAACCCAGCATCCTCTTCACCTGGGACACATGTTCCTCCCAGGTCTGGCTAAAGACACAGATATTGTCAATATACACTAGAGCAAAGTCCTACATCCCCCTTAGTAACTGGTCCACCAGGCGCTGGAAGGTGGCAGGTGCCCCCTTGGGGTCAAAGGCAGAACCAGGAACTCAAAAAGCCCTTTTGGGTGGTGAAGGCAGACTTCACCCTGGCCTCTAGGTCCAAAGGCACCTGCCAGTAGCCTTTGGTGAGATACATGGTAGTGAGGTATCAGGTGCCCCTCAACTTGTCTAGGATTTCATCGGTCCTAGGCATGGGGTAGACATCGGACACTGTGATGGCATTGAGCTTCCGATAGTCCACACAGAACCGGATCAACCCATCCTTCCTGGGGACCAGTACCATGGGAGAGGGCCAGGGGTTGGAGGACGGCTGGATCGCCCCTAAAGCCAGCATGTCTCCGACCTCTCTCTCCAGGTCCTGGGCTGATTTCCCAGTGACCTCGAATGGGGAACACCTGATGGGAAGGTTGGCAACCATCTCCAAGCAGTGAACAGCCAGGTTAGTGAGCCCAGGCCATTTGGAGAACAGCTGCTGGTATGAATGCAGCACCTCTCTGATCTCAGCCTCCTGGGCAGGAGTTAGCTGGTCTGAGAGGGGAATTGATTCCAGCGAGGGGTCAGCCCCCACCTCAGGGAGTCCCACCAGGGGATCCTGTCCCTTCTCCTCCCACTGCCTACACAGAGCCAGGACCAACTTCTCCCTGTCCCAGTATGGCTTCATCATGTTGACATGTGTGCCCAGTTGGACAGTTCCACTGCATGGTTTACCTTGTTTACCTGTCTGATGACCTTGAAGGGGCCATCCCAGGCAGCTTGCACCTTGTTCTTCCTCATGGGGATGAGAAGCATCATCTGGTCCCTGGTAGCATAGGAGCAAGCATGTGCTAAGCAGTTGTACCAGACCTTCTGCTTCCTCTGTGCCCTAGCTAGGTTTTCCCTGGCCAAGCCCATGAGGTCCGCAAGCTTTTCCTGGAAGGTCAGTACATACTCCACCACTGATCCTCCATCCGGAGAGGCCTTTCCCTTCCACTTGTCCCTCATCAAGTCTAGGGGTCTCCTCACTCTCGTCTCATATAGCAACTCGAATGGGGAAAACCCTGTGGATTTCTGGGGCACTTCCCTGTATGCAAACAGCAGGTGAGGTAAATACTTGTCCCAGTCCTGCGGGTGCTGGTCAATAAATGTTTTCAGCATCATCTTTATGGTCCCATTGAACCTCTCTACCAGCTCCACACTTCTCCCACAAGCACTGGAGCAGGGTTGACATGAGGTTGGACTCTTGGTCTGTAAGGATCTCCTTGAGAAACCCTGCTCTGCTGAATATGGTCAGCAGCACATCTGCCATAGTCTCTGATAGAGGACAAGGCCACCACCTCAGGGTAGCGCATAGCGAAATCTACCACCACCAGAATGTATTTCTTCCCCGACTGAGTCGTCCTGCTAAGGGGCCTCACTATGTCCATAGCCACCTTCTGGAAAGGCTCCTCTATGATGAGCAAAGGTCTCAGAGCTGCTTTACACATATCTCGGGCCTTCCCCCACCCTCTGGCAGGAGTCACAGCACCTGCAATACTGTTGGACAGCATCAAAGACCCCGAGCCAGTAGAAGTTCTGCAGCAGCCTCTGCCTGATGCGCCGGATGCCATGATGACCTGAAAGAGGAATATCGTGGGCCAAGTATAACAGTCTGCGGCGGTACCTCTTTGTCATACAGTGCTCCCGCCCAGCTGTGGGGATGAGGGCAGGGCTGATGCCAGGCCTCGTGCAGAGACTGGCTTGTCTTCAGGAACAGTCCCCAGGCCAGAGCCGAGGACGCTGGGGAGAAAGTGACAAGAGCCCCTGCGGCTGAGAGAAGAGTTGCCAGTGCCAGGCCCTGCTCAGCCTTCACTGTGATGTTCCCTCGTGACTCTAGCATCCAAACATCACCAGTCAGGCCCCCAAGGCAGGAGATTGTATCAAATCAGAGCGGTTGGATCATTCTCTGCCTGCTGGTCTCTGCACCTGTCATTCTCATGTCCGTTTCCAGCTTCCCCACAGCCACGAGGGCCAGACATGTACAGTTTTGTAATACAAGCCAAAATGCTCACGTGTTCACGGGACTCCCGCAACAGCAGCTATCACAAGAGTCACAAGATCTGGCCACATTGAGGCTGTCTCGGTGCATGACAGCATGCAGTCTAGGGTGCTCTCTAGACATAACCCAGGAGTTGCACCTGTGCTGAGATCTGTGACAGGGGCCCACAAACCTGGATTGACAGTTATTATTATTAAGCATTTTTATTACAGTGGTGCCTTGGGCCAGCCAAGGGTGTGGCCCCAGTGGTGCCAGGCCCTGCACAAACAGGGAGCAGCAGCCAGTCCGTGGCTGAAGAGCTGACAATGTCACTAGACCAGCCAGACCCAAGGTGGGGAAGGGGAGAATCCACCAGCAGAGCAACCCATGCAGTGGCGGCAAATGACATGGGAGTGCCCAGATTTTGGGGTGTGTGTGTGTGGTTATTTAACAGGAGATCAGCTACATGGAAAGAAAGGGAGGGAAAGGTACAGGTCAGGGAGAAGAGGCTAAGGGGCAGACATGCAGTGAAGCTGAGGTAGAGAGACTGTGATGGGGGGAAGGTGAGGGCTGGAGCACACGGCCAGTCAGTATATGACTGAGTCTGTCCATTCGACCAGTGGCAGCGTCTCAGTGTCCCTGGGCCTGGCTCTGGAGGCTCCAGCTCCTGCTGGGGTCTCAGGCTTGCTGCACTCTGCAGTTCTTCCCCAAAGCCACAGGGTAGGAGGAACCGCCTGGGTCCTCCTGCCCTAGAGTTGGGGGTGTCTCCTTTGCACAGGGCCGGAGTCCGGCTGCCCAGTGCCCCTGCATGCACACACGGGCCAGGCACTTGCCACCAGTGTGCTGATTGGTGCAAACGCTGCTGGCTGCAGGGGGCAAATTCCCTCCTTGGGTGCTGGCTGAGCCGATGGGCGAGATCTCAGCAATACAGCAGTGCTGGCTGCTGCGTCACCAGGACCAGCACGGCAGGGTAGCATGGTCCCTGGGGGGGTACTGTGGTACACGCTCCTTAGGTGCAGTGAGGCTGGGTCTCTCTCTCTGATGCCGGAGTTACAGGGAGCAAGCCCTGTGGGCTGGGTGCTCTGGAGTCCTACTGGCCCAGGTATTCAGTGTCTTGGTAACGCCCCATATTGGCTGCTGGACCCTTCTCTCTGGCTTTCCAGCACCTGCTCACCCATCTGCAATGCCAGGGCCCGTCAGTCCTTCACCCCTCCCCCCGTGAGTCCCCTCCTTGGCTCCCCTCCAGCGTCAGTGTTACCCCCCACAGACCTTGGATGTGACCAGCTCTGTGCCCACAACGCCTCAGCACTCTCCCTGCCATGCTCCCACTGGGCCCTGCGCTCTGCCGGTGCCACCAGCCCTCTGTGAGCCCTTCTCCCACCATAGAATCATAGAATATCAGGGTTGGAAGGGACCCCAGAAGGTCATCTAGTCCAACCCCCTGCTCGAAGCAAGACCAATTCCCAGTTAAATCATCCCAGCCAGGGCTTTGTCAAGCCTGACCTTAAAAACCTCTAAGGAAGGAGATTCTACCACCTCCCTAGGTAACGCATTCCAGTGTTTCACCACCCTCTTAGTGAAAAAGTTTTTCCTAATGTAAGCAGTGTCAGGGTGAGCTCCACCCTGACATCTGGTGGTGAGGTGTGGCAAGTTGTGGAAAAAAAACTTTAGGGGCTGATCTCATTTGCATAGGCACACCCACCCCGCCTAGACTGAGGCCATAGCTGCCCAAATGGTCACTTCGGCTGCTGTGGGATCCCCAGTGTCTCTGTTATTGGGGCAGGAAGAATAAATTGTTATTACCCTGATTATGGGAACTGTGCTTGGAACTGTACTTGGCCTTTTGCTATGATGGAGGGACTCACCATCAACTAAGTAGCACTCGCTAGGCAAGGGTCATGGGTTCCAAAACTGTGTGAATTGAGAGAGACTTGAGACAGGTATTAGTACCTGGTGGTGTGGGTCCCTTTGTGAGGGCCTGAAGCACCAATTGCACCTCTGTCTCTCTCCACTGTGGAATGTCAGAGCTAATTTTGGGTCTATTAAGAGTCTTGCTACAGGTACTGTGCTGCATTCACTTTGGCCTTAAGGTGCACCAGCACTAAGGCCCCCACTACTATGAGCTGAAATCACTGAGCACTGTGTCAAGTAGTGGGGAGCCAGAAGATCTAGAGTGCAGCGGTGTGTTCGTGAGACGGCGAGCTGTGCGGAGTGGAGCCGTCTGTGAGACAGCGGTGTGTTCGCGAGATGGTGAGCTGAGCAGAGCTGTTCGTGAGACGGCGAGCTGTGCAGAGTGGAGCCATTCATGAGACAGCGAGCTGAGCAGAGCTGTTCTTGAGACAGCGAGCGGTGCAGAGCAGAGCCGGTCGTGGTGGAGTGGAGCCGTTCGTGAGACAGCGGTGTGTTCGTGAGACGGCGAGCTGAGCAGAGCTGTTCGTGAGACGGCGAGCGGTGCAGAGCGGAGCCGGTCGTGGTGGAGCAGAGCCGTTCGTGAGACAGCGTAGCAGAGCAGAGCCCTGTGGGGCAGTCAGCTTCAGGACACGTAAGGTGCCCCTTACCCCTTTCCCCCACACACAGGCACATTTTAGCCAGACTGGGGAGTAACACTATGCAGATGAACTTTTGAACTCTGGGGCTGGACTTTTTGGACTTTGGGTGATTTGTGGATTGCTGGACTCAAGAGACGTTTGGGTGCTGGGACTCAAGAACCCGAGGGAAAGGGGCATGCCCCAATTTGCTTGGGGTGGTTTTTTTTGCTCATGGGTTGTGTTATGAATCCTGTTGGTGGTGTTTCCCCAACATAATGCCACATTGTTTCTCTCTGTTATTAAAAGGCTTTTTGCTACACTCAGACTATGTGCTTGCGAGAGGGGAAGTATTGCCTCTTGGAGGCGCCCAGCGGGGGTGGTATATATTTGTCCCAGGTCACTGGGTGGGGGCTCGAGCCGGTTTGCATTGTGTTATTGAAATGGATCCCCTAGATATTGAACCCGGCCCTTGTTGCTGCCAACTCTGATGGGCAGAAGGGTTACACTAATATCCAATCTAAACCTCCCCCATTGCACCAGCGCCTCCTTGCCCCGGCCCTCTGCCTGCTCCCCAGCCTCTCTTGCCTTCCTCCAACCCATGTCATCACCTGGTATGAAGCTGCCCTGGCCTCTCTCCTCTCCTCTCCCTGCCTCTTCTGCTGATCAGACAGGAACCATAGTCTGTCCCCCTGCCCCGGTGGGCGTGGGAGCCACCTGCCAACCCCATGAGGCATTTGGGCCTTCTCAGCTCCCTCTCTGACCCCAGCACCCTCTTGATGGCTGACGAGACTCACTGGCTCCTGCTGTGGCTGCCTGTCTCCAGAACACCATGGTGTGTGCAGATGCGGCTCGCAGGGAGGGGGCAGCTGGCATTCTCCCCGAGTGGCTGAGACCGTCCTGATACCAGTGGTGGGGAAGGCTGTCCGTCTGACTCTGCTCCCACCAGGCTCCACACAGCCTGAGATGGGCACTCACAGCACGTAGCAGCTCACCCAAGAAGGAGCTAATGACCCCCCGCTGCAAGGGACGGTCCTGCCTGGGGTGCAGGGGCAGTGGAGGGGCTTGCCCAAGTGGCAGAGCCACGAATGGGACCAAGCAAGCCCTGGCACCAGTAGAGCAGAATAGCTCCAGGTGCTGGAATGGGTAATACCAGCAGTGCACCAGTCTCACCTGGGGTGGGACACAGCCTGCGCCCA
Source organism: Natator depressus (assembly GCF_965152275.1). NCBI lineage: Eukaryota > Metazoa > Chordata > Testudines > Cheloniidae > Natator > Natator depressus. The sequence goes on along the minus strand of NC_134241.1, from coordinate 38,782,810 downwards.
GCTGGGGTGGAAATCACCCCACCCGTCCCAACGTAGATGCAACTTCGTCCTATTGCCAGGCAGCTGACCAAACCCTCCTCTCCCCCAAGAGAGCACCCCCTGCAAATGCATGATGCCCTGGCCACACCAGAGGCACTCTCTGCTGTGTGGCTCTGTGCTGAGGCCTGGCCCTTCACTGCAGGGCTGTGAGAGAGCAACTGACTATGGCTTGGACTAGCCATGTGATGGCCACACACTGGACCTGCATTAGACATCTATGCAGTAAAGCAGCCCCCTGCTGCTGGGCAGCCATGCCCAGCTTCCCACAGGAAGGCCACACCCAGGCCCCATGGGGCAACCTATGATGCTGGCTCTCAGTGCCAGGCCCACTCTGAGTGGAGCCAAGGAGCAAGCGTGGTGGGAGATGGCCTCAGATCACTGCCCCGCAGGGTCTGGGCCTGGGGGCGAGGGGTGCAGTGACTCCCTGCTCAGTCCTCGCTGCAGTGAGGAGAGAAGCATGGAGTGCAGCTCCCCGCGCTGCAGGCTGGGCTCTGGGTTCATTAATGCAGCTCCCTGCCAGTGCCCCCAACCTGTGCATCTGTGATGAAAATCAATAGCAGGTTATGAGGCAGCATACAATCTGTGCAAGCCATACACACTGCTTTACTTACGGGAAAGCCTGGGCCAAGGTCACTCTGGGGCTGCAGAGAGGGGCCCTCCGAGGCCGTCCAGCACCCCCTCCCCCCTCAGGAGCTTGTTCTATCTGCCACGGAACGGCATGGGAGGGATGGTGGTTAGGCAGAATTCCTGGAAGGGGAGTGATGGAAACGCTGTCTCCCAGCATTTCCCCAGCAGGATCACATCTATGGCATTTACCTGCAGGGATCTGGCTAGTGTCTGTGGCATTGGCAGCAGCAGGGGGCAGAAGTGAGGCACCAGGGCAGCCCTGCTCCGTGGCTACCCCTGCCGCCAGAGGGGGTCGTGCTCCATGGACCAGGCAGCTGCACCCCCTGCTGCCATTGTAATTCACCCCCAGACCGATGTCTCTTGGGTTGATCCATGCGCCACAGGCTGCTGCTGCCTTGGACAATAGGCTCCCTGTTTGTGCAGCACTGGGGACCTGCTCGACTGGGGGAAGCCTGGGCACGAGCTCGCTGGACATGTGGGGGCCAGGTGGGGCTCGTCACACAAATACAGCTAGTCTGCATGGCTGTTGATGCTGAATGCCGCGGAGCAGCTCACATCCCATTGCCTCAGAAATCAGGGACTTCCTAAGCCTGGTGCTCCAGCAGAGCCATGCAGGGGGCCTGCAATCAGTGAGAGGGAACCCTTGATACCATCAGCTCGTTCCTGCTCCCAGGGCTGCCCTAATAGCAGAGAGCCCCTGTCTCACACCTTTGTGCAGGGCTTCTGTCTGGCCTTTCAAAGGGGCTGATGCTGGGATCATCCTGCTCTCTTCTTGGATAGACCTCAGAGCCAGGAGCACCTCACGTCAACATGGGAGAGCCGGCTGCTGCCTCGTTGCCTTGAAGGAAAGCAGGACATTAGCATCCGGGACCCAGAGGGAATGGGGACGAGAGCAGAAAGAGGGCAGAAAGAGTGTTGCAAAATTCAGCATCTTCCTACGCACTCAGTAACTCTAACCATGCTCCCATCAGTTAGTGCAGCAAATACCTGCAGCAAATACTGAATCTACCTCCCAGTGAGCCAAGAGAAATGTGGACATGAGAGCAAAGGAAATGCAGGAGCAATGACTGCACTGGGAAGATGAGCAAATGCACAGACCCAGTGTCTATGTGCACTAGAAAGGCTACACAAAGCCGGAACCCCTGTGTAGTGATGCCACCTGCTTGGGATTACAGTGATGTCTCCACTTGGAGGTGTAAGTTCCAGCTGGAGGAGACATACCCACGCTAGCCCTGACTGAGCTTGTGCACTAGAAACAGAGTGTAGCTATGGCAGTGCGAGCAGCGGGAAGGGCTAGCCATCCATCCTGCCTGAGACACTGGGCACACACTCAGCACAGATAGCCCCTCCTGCCACTCGCACCAAGACTGGACTTTACTAAGTGCCAGCTGTAATGATGCTGGCTATGGTGGGACCCAACTGAGAGTACCAATTCAGGACAAATTGCTTAAAGCAGGGTAGTTACAGCCCAAGGCTGGGGTTCCTTTGCACACCGAGGCAAACCAAACCTGCCAAACAGGGAAGACTTTGGTTTTACCCCACTGGCTAACCACAAGTCACACAAGCAATTCCCTTAGACACTCCAGTTGCCCAGTATCACCACCAGCGCCACTCCTTATGGGGATGAATGGTTATGAAAACCAATACCCCAGTAAAAGAAAAAAGGTTCTCTCGATTCCAAAGGACCAAGCCCCAGACCCAAGTCAATATACAAATCAGATCTTACCCACAAATCACGCTGTTGCCAGTCTTTTAGAATCTAAAATTTAAAGGTTTATTCATAAAAGGAAAAAGATATAGATGAGAGCTAGAGTTGGTTAAATGGAATCAATTACATACAGTCATGGCAAAGTTCTTGGTTCAGGCTTGTAGCAGTGATGGAATAAACTGCAGGTTCAAATCAAGTCTCTGGAGTACATCCACAGCTGGGATGGGTCATCAATCCTTTGTTCAAAGCTTCAGTGTAGCAAAATCCCTCCAGAGGTAAGAATCAGGACTGAAGACAAGATGGAGGAGCTGCAGCAGCTTTTTATATTCTCTTGCCATGTGGCCTTTCTTTCTTTGTTCCAAAGACAAGCTGTCCATCACATGGCATGGAAAAACCTCAATGTTCTGTCCATAGGCATGTCCCTGCATACCTTGCTGAGTCGCAAGGGATGTCTGCCTTCTCTCACTGGGTCAGTTGTATAGCTGATAGTCCTCAATGGGCCATCAAGCAGGCTAGGCAATGCTGATGCCAAATTGTCTGGGGTATCACCCAGAAGCATAGCCTAAGTTTGAAATACAGACAGTATAGAGCCAATACTTATAACTTTAAATACAAAAATGATACATGCATACATATCACATAATCATAAACAGCAAACCATAAACTTGTCTGAGACACCTTATTTGACCCCCTTTATACAAGATTTGGTGCCTCTACAGGACCTTGGTTGGAACAATGATCTATACGGTCACAGCTCATGTCAATAACGTCACACCAACGTTGGCACAAGAACAAATAGCCATCAACAATTTTAGGCTTGAAATTAGATGAGGGTTTCTAATCATCAGAGGAGTGAAGTTCTGGAACAGCCTCCCAAGGAGAGCAGTGGGGGCAAAAAACCTAACTGGCTTCAAGACTGAACTAGATATGTTTATGAAGAGGATGGTATGATGAGACTGCCTACAGTGGCATGTGGCCGATCTGCGAATGCTAGGAGCGATATCTCCAACAGCTGGTGAGGGGACACTAGATGGGGAGGGCTCTGAGTTACTACAGAGAATTCTTTCCCAGGTGTCTGGCTGGTGGGTCTTGCCCACATGCTCAGGGTCTAACTGATTGACATATTTGGGATCAGGAAGGCATATTTGGGACCCCTTAGGTCAGACTGGCAGAGAGCCTCGTGTGTGTGTGTGTTCCACCTTCCTCTGCAGCATGGGGGCACAGGTCACTTGCAGATTTAAACTAATGTAATACTCTGTAACTTGAAGTCTTTAAATCATGCAGTTAAAGAAGTATGGGCTGGATGAATGCACTATAAGGTGGGTAGAAAATTGGCTAGATTGTCAGGCTCAACGCGTAGTGATCAATGGCTCCATGTCTAGTTGGCAGCCAGTATCAAGCGGAGTGCCCCAAGGGTCGGTCCTGAGGCCAGTGTTGTTCAATATCTTCATTAATGATCTGGAGGATGGTGTGGATTGCACCCTCAGCAAGTTTGCAGACGACACTAAACTGGGAGGAATGGTAGATACGCTGGAGGGTAGGGATAGGATACAGAGGGACCTAGACAAATTGGAGGATTGGGCCAAAAGAAATCTGATGAGGTTCAACAAGGACAAGTGCAGAGTCCTGCACTTAGGATGGAAGAATCCCATGCACTGCTACAGACTAGGGACCAAATGGCTCAGCAGCAGTTCTGCAGAAAAGGACCTAGGAGTTACAGTGGACGAGAAGCTGGATATGAGTCAACAGTGTGCCCTTGTAACCAAGAAGGCCAATGGCATTTTGGGATGTATATGTAGGGGCATTGCCAGCAGATCGAGGGACGTGATCGTTCCCCTCTATTCGACATTGGTGAGGCCTCATCTGGAGTAGTGTCTCCAGTTTTGGGCCCCACACTACAAGAAGGATGTGGAAAAATTGGAGAGAGTCCAGCGGAGGGCAACAAAAATGATTAGGGGACTGGAACACATAACTTACGAGGAGAGGCTGAGGGAACTGGGATTGTTTGGTCTACAGAAGAGAAGAATGAGGGGGGATTTGATAGCTGCTTTCAACTACCTGAAAGGTGGTTCCAAAGAGGATGGATCTAGACTATTCTCAGTGGTAGCGGATGACAGGACAAGGAGTAATGGTCTCAAGTTGCAGTGGGGGAGATTTAGGTTAGATATTAGGAAAAACTTTTTCACTAGGAGGGTGGTGAAACACTGGAATGCGTTACCTATGGAGGTGGTGGAATCTCCTTCCTTAGAAGTTTTTAAGGTCAGGCTTGACAAAGCCCTGGCTGGGATGATTTAATTGGGGATCGGTCCTGCTTTGAGCAGGGGGTTGGACTAGATGACCTCCTGAGGTCCCTTCCAACCCTGATATTCTATGGTTTTATGATTTGAGGACATCAGTAACTCAGCCAGAGGTGAGAGGTCTGTTACAGGAGTCGGTGGGTGATGTTCTGTGGCCTGCAGTGTGCAGGAGGCCAGACTAGATCAGTGTTTCTCAAATGCGGCCACCACGGGCTTTTCTTGCAGCCACAGCCTCCTGGGCAGTGATTGCGGGGGGAGAGCAGCAACCCTGCCCCCAGGGATCGCCAGCAGGGGTTGGGCCCTGACCCCTCTCGTGCCACAAATGCTGGAGGAGCAGGCAGCCCCTGTGAGTTCCCCACCTTCCAGGAGTGGTGGGGCTCAGGCTTCCAGCTTCAGTCCTAGGGTGGCAGGTGACAGGCTCTGGCCATGGGGCTTTGGTCTCTAGCCCCCGCCATGGGCTCACTACCCCTCCATTGTCCCTGGCGCCCACTGCCTCCCTACCCACCTCCCCATCCAGCACTTAATTTTCCCCCAGCTATTGGGGCTGAGTACATGTGCTGTGAAAAGTGATATTTGTATGTTTGTTAATACAGTCAAACCTCGCAATAACGCGCCCCGCAATAACGCGAATTCGGATATAACGCGATCATAAGTTGGCTCCCCTTTAAGGCCGTAATACTGTTCGCATTTTGCCGGAATACTTTTTTTATGACATTTATAAATAAACCATGTTCTTCTGTTATGGATACACCAGTCTTTTCTGCCCAAACGTAAGTCTTTTCTGCCCAAGAGAAATTGTATGCCCTGGATCAACTAAAGAAGGGCAAACAATAAACTCAGCTTGCTAGAGATCTAGGCATTAGTGAGTCCACTCTGTGAGGGTGGAAAAAAGAAGAAGAAAAGCTCGGTAGCCTACCCTGCATTCTTGAAGAGGAAACTGCTTTACAGCATAAAAAGGTCAAGTTTGCTAATGATGAAAGCCTAAATTCAGCCTTGTACCAATGGTTTGTCCAGGCTCGCTCAGAAGGAGTTCCCATTTCTGGCCCTATTCTGAAAACTCAAGCAGAGAAATTTGATCACCTTATCAATGGAAATGAATCCAAATGTAAGGCGAGTAACCGTTGGCTGGACAGATTCAAGAAAAGGCACACTATAAACCAAGTTCTTGTGTCTGGGAAAATCCACTCAGCTGATAAAGAGGCTGCCAGTTCCTACCCAATTGAACGTAAAAAGTTGCTGGAGGAAGGTTGCTACACAGCCGATCAAGTTTACAACTGCGACGAGACAGGTATATGCTTTAAAATGTTACCTGATCGCACCCTCGAAACCAGGCCTGATAGTCACAAATGAAAAGGCTTTAAGCAGAGGAAGGACCGAGTCACTCTCTTGTTTTGTGTCAATAAGTCTGGCAGCCACAAAGTCAGAACTCTGATGATCAGAAAAGCGAGGTCTCCCAGATGTTTTCATCATGTTAATATGAAGGCCCTTCCCTTTGAATACACCAACAGCAAGAATGCATGGATGAATAGCTCCATATTTCAAGACTGGTTCCATAAAACTTTCGTGCCAGCTGTTCGGGCTCATTTGCGAAAACTCAAGCAGGAGCAAAAAGCTCTCCTCCTGCTGGATAATTGCCCTGCCCACCCCCGAGCGGAAAATCTTGTCAGTCGTGACGGCGAGATTAAAGTCTCTTATCTCCCGAAGAACACTATGTCAGAAATCCAGCCACTGGACCAAGGCATCATATCAGTATTTAAGCAAAACTATTGTCACGAAATGATCAAGCGGATGGTAGCGGATAACAACTCCTCCATTGACACATCAGTGGCGTCACTCAACTTGAAAGAAGTCTGTCACCTCATCGGGAAAGCCTGGGATGCTATCTCTGCACGTTGCATTGAATGATGCTGGATAAAGGGTCTTGGTCCAGCTTTTCCATCATCTACACACGATGGTAACGACGACAAACCTGAATTTACAAGATTCATTGAAGACGACGTACGTTTAGCCGAAGAAGCACTCAGATAATATGAGTAGTCATCATGATATCCTCAACTGGTTTTGACCAGATGATATCTGCCCCATATATGAACACATTTCAGGTGACGAAATTGTTGCAAATGTCAGCGGAAAGAATGAAGCTGCATCACCAGAGCCCGAAACCAGGGGTGCTAATGATGATGATGACGATGATGGCACCTCAACTTCCCCACCAAAAGTGTCCAAGGCAGTAAAGCACCCAGAAGCCAGTTTGAGCTGGCTGGAAACTCAAGATGTGGAAAAAGAAAAGGAGTACCTGTGGCACCTTAGAGACTATCCAATTTATTTGAGCATAAGCTTTCGTGAGCTACAGCTCACTTCATCGGATGCGTTCAGTGGACAGCATCAAAATCCTCCAACTGAGAAGCATTCTTGACTTTGCTTGAAGCCAACAGTCTGCAGCAAATAAGCAGACCACACTAGATAGCTTTTTTAAGAAGTGATGAAATTTAAAATTATGGAGTCATGCAACCAGATTGACTTTGCACTCTGTACAATGATTAGTATAGTCAATTTCACATGTTTCTTTCATGTACATGTAATTAAATGACCACTTTTGTGTTTAAAACATGCTGGGATAGCCATTGTTCTTTTTACAAGACTTAAACTGACTGGCTTGAAATGGTAAATTTTCATAACCCCGCTATAAAGCAACCCCACATTTATCGCGATCAAATTTTTTGGACCCCAATTTTTGCTTTATAGCAGGGTTTCACTGTATCACTTTTTCACTGCCTCCCATCTAGCTAGCAAGTCTGGTTCTGTGAAAAGTGATATTAACAAACATACAAATATCACTTTTCACAGCAGCAGACTTACTAGCTACCAAGTCTAATAAAAAAAAAAAGCAACACAAACAGCAACAAAAGACAAGAATATACAAAGCACCTTATTTGTGTTTATATTTAGTATAGGTCCAGTAAAGAATAGAGATAACTGTACATTATTTTTATTATTGAGTTCACAAAAAACCCTATTTAAATAAATTACAATGTTTTGGACATGGATATGTGCATATTTATTTGTTTTTCCTAAAGTTATTTAAGTGTTTTAAGAAAAATTGTAGAGTGGCTACCAGCAAGGGTTGGTGGCCACACTCTGAGACCACCAAAAAGGTTGTTGTGAGAACCTCTGGCCTAGATGAATGCAATGGTCTCATCTGGCCTTAAAGTCTACAATTCGTGAACTGCCTCAGTCAGGACATGTCTCCGCATGCTGGAATCCCACCATCATGTCACAGTCTGGGGTGCAAGCCAGACCAGAGAGTGGATGTGTCCTTGCCTACCCTGTACCCTAGGTACCTTTAAATGCTCTGTGATTTTTGCTATCTCATGAAAGGCTCCTGTCAAGGTTCCTCCCCTCCTCTGAACTCTAGGGTACAGATGTGGGGACCTGCATGAAAACCTCCTAAGCTTACTTTTACCAGCTTAGGTTAAAACTTCCCCAAGGTACAAATTAATTTTATCCTTTGTCCTTGGAATATCCACTGCCACCACCAAACTCTAACTGGGTTTACTGGGAAACATAGTTTGGACACATCTTTCCCCCCAAAATCCTCCCAACCCTTGCACCCCACTTCCTGGGAAAGGTTTGGTAAAAATCCTCACCAATTTGCATAGGTGACCACAGACCCAAACCCTTGGATCTGAGAACAATGAAAAAGCATTCAGTTTTCTTACAAGAAGACTTTTAATAGAAATAGAAGTAAATAGAAGTAAAGGAATCACCCCTGTAAAATCAGGATGGTAGATACCTTACAAGGTAATTAGATTCAAAACATAGAGAATCCCTCTAGGCAAAACCTTAAGTTACAAAAAAGACACACAGACAGAAATAGTCATTCTATTCAGCACAGTTCTTTTCTCAGCCATTTAAAGAAATCATAATCTAACACATACCTAGCTAGATTACTTACTAAAAGTTCTAAGACTCCATTCCTGTTCTATCCCCGGCAAAAGCAGCATACAGACAGACACAGACCCTTTGTTTCTCTCCCTCCTCCCAGCTTTTGAAAGTATCTTGTCTCCTCATTGGTCATTTTGGTCAGGTGCCAGCGAGGTTACCTTTAGCTTCTTAACCCTTTACAGGTGAGAGGATTTTTCCTCTGGCCAGGAGGGATTTTAAAGGGGTTTACCCTTCCCTTTATATTTATGACAGCTCCCAATGGGTTTAGAGTCCAGGCCTGCAGAGTACCAGGCAGCTGACAGCTCCAGGCTTCCACCCAACAGCAGCTGCAACCAGCTTGCACTCCACTGCCCATGACCTGCTGGACACAGACCATGGGGTGTTTTGCCTCAAGGGTCTGACAGACAGCAGCCTTATGGCTCCTGATTCCTGTCCTATATAAACCCAAGGGGCATTCCAGGAAGTACCAGGTACAGTGTGGATTTCCTGTAGCTGCCATGGCTCTTCCTGCTCCTGAAATCCTGGCTTTGACCATGGCTTGATTTGGACTGTGCCACCTGGCTCAGTTCTTGAATAGGGTTGCCAGGCGTCCAGTTTTTGACCAGAATGCCTGGTTGAAAAGGGACCCTGGTAGCTCCGCTCAGCACTGCTGACCAGGCCATTAAAATTCTGGTCTGTGGCACAACGGCGGCCTGGGACTAAGGCGGACTCCCTGTCCGCCCTAGCTCTGCACAGTTCCCGGAAGCGGTCGCCGGTTCCCTGCGGCCCCTAGGTGCGTGGACGGCCAGGGAGGCTCCGCACGCTGCCTGCGCCCCAAGTGCCAGCTAAGCATCTCCCATTGGCCAGGAACCAGGACCAATGGGAGCTGTGGGAGTGGCACCTGTGGGTGCGAGGGCAGCACGCGGAGCCTACCTGGCCGCTCATCTGTCTAGGGGCCACAGGGACCTGGTGGTCTCTTCCTGGGAGCCGTGGTAAGTGCTGCCAGGACCCCACGCCCCCTCCCGCATACCAACCCCCTGCCCCAACCCCTGAGCCCACTCCTGCAACCCAAACCCTTTATCACCAGCACCACCCCAGAGCCCACACCCCCAGCTGGAACCCTCACCCCCCCACACCCCAACCTCCTGACCCAGCCTGCAGTCCCCTCCTTCACCCCAACCCCTCATCCCCAACCCCACCCCAGAGCCCACACCCCCAACCAGAGCACACACCCCTCCCACGTCCCAACCTCCTGCACCAGCCTGCAGTCCCCTCCTTCACCCCAACCCCTCATCCCCAACCCAACCCCAGAGCCCACACCCCCAACCAGAGCCCACACCCCTCCCACGCCCCAACCCCCTGACCCAGCCTGGTGAAAGTGAGTTAGGGTGGGGGAGAGCGAGTGATGGAGGGAGGGGGATGGAGTGAGAGTGGGGCTGGGCCTCGTAGAAGGGGGAGGGGCCTTGGGGCAGGGGCAGGGAAGGGGTGTTCAGTTTTGTGCAATTAGAGAGTTGGCAACCCTATCCCTGAAACATGTCTCAGTCCCTGAAACCTGACTTGGACCCTGACTCTAGGTATCGAGCCTGGCCTGGAACCTGACTATGAACTCCTTAGCTCCACCCAGCCTCAGCTTTGCTCCTGCTCTCACCCTTGCCCCTGCCTGCCCGTGTTGGGCTCCTAGTAGCCTGCTTGTTACACTGCAGCCATGTTCTGGCTTCCACCAGCCTGGGTGAAATCCCAGGTGAGATAACCCCAACACACCCCAGCCCTGAATTTTCCCAGAACCCCATGCTCTGCAATGTCCAGCCTCTCCGGGGCCATTCAGAGGAACAATACGGTTTGTTTGCTCCTCTAAAGAGCCAAACTGTCCAGCTCACCACTAGATCTGGAGTTAACTTCAGTTCAAATACAGCACTGGGTTGGTTTAGACTAAGAGCAAAACCAGTTTATTAACAAAAGGAGGTAGGCTCTGAAGTGACAAAGACAAAGACAGTGTTAGAAATGTCTACACGCAAATAAATGTGAAAAACCCTTTCTAGAGACTAAGACAACGAAACTAGAGTCTTGGTTCAAGGTCAGATTCTTATCACATGACCTTCCAGCAAGATGGCTGACCACCACTCTGGTCAGGATCTCCCACAAAGCCCAAAATGCTCGGTTCCTTTGTCGTCTTAGGTGAAAGATCCCTTGGGGTTCTCTGCCCCTCTCTTTATAGTCCAGTGAGCCTTTGAAATGGCTTTTTCTGAAGGTTCCTCCCAAGGTAAAGTTCATTCAAGCTGTGAGGAAGGCGACAGAATCTCCTAGCGAAGGACATTCCATGCTGGTTTCTTCCCTTGCTGCTTCTTGCTAAAATGCAAACTGATCTGTTGCTGCGATCTCCTCCCCAGCTGCTATGCTAAGTGGTTACCGCCTCCCTTGGTTGGCTTGAGGGTTTTCTTTAGCTTTCATGGAAATGCACCATTGTCTGTTAATGCACCTTGAGGGTGGCAGAGCCTCATTCCTTTGTCTAGGGCAGGGTAATTTCAGCCCTGCCCGGCAGACACGCTTTGATAGCATAATTCCCAGTGTGTTTGTAATTTTGAATTTGCCCTCCAGGCATACCCCATGCAATAATATTACTGCTCAGGATGCTATGAGAGTCTACTGATATCTTACATGAATCCTTTAGGTACCGGTTATAGCAATAGTGAGCTGGGGTGCGCTGAACTGGTCAGGCCAGTTGAAACTCACCACCAGGGACCAATGAGCCTCTTGCACTGGTTGTTGTTTGGGTCACACACCCCAGTGCAAAGTGTATGTGTCCTAATGCAAGTCAGCAAGTTAGATTAAGCTGATTCTAAAAGAACACACTGTTTTTTCATCCCCTCTCAGTGTGTCTCAGCAGGGCAGAGTTAAGCTTGTTTGGTACCCTAACTGTATTTCCAGATTCTAACACGTCTGGGGATAATGACAACCCCTGAAGTGCATTTTACCCTCAATTCCTGGTCTGTATCCTCATCCTTTACTCTAGTTTAATGGAGTTCTTATCTGGGAATTTTCCCCTTTTTTAAATTTTAATAAAACTTTCATTCCTGAGCAGCACAGGCCAGCTGAACTAAGCTGTCAGTGGCTCTGTTTCTCCAGATCAACACAAAGTACCTGCAGTGCACAATCCAGTCTTCCCCTCTCTCCTGACCTCCAAAATCTCTGCCTCTCACACCTTCCTGCACACGCACTACCACCCAAGCTCCCCTCCCTTCCCAGAACAGTCACACCTTAGCTCCTCCTCCCTCTTTTCCTCTCTGCCACAGATAGCTTCTGAAAATCAATATTGCAGAAGGCTGGTTATTTTCCATTACTGGAAGTTTCTCTGTCACCAAAGGCTGGTGCGTTAAATCTTCTCCTTCTGTAGCAATGCTGGGGAGACGTGCTGCATTTTCATGCACAACACAGAGTTTGAATCCCTGTTTTAAATGCAAAACTCAGCTCAGTCTTAAGTATGGAGCCACAACTCGCCCCTCCAAAATGACCAGCGAGTGCCCATTGAACAGCCTGAGCTTGGTGAAGGGTTCCATTCTTCTTCTTCCCTCTCAGCGGGTCTGCTGTGCAGCCCCATGGCAAGCATGGATCTGCATGCATATGGCTCGCTATATGCACACAACCTGATTTTAGCACACATGAGCAGCCAGGGAACCAAGTGTGTGCACAGCCCAGGACTCGCATGCCCACATCCAGCTGTGTGTGGTCAGGGCCCATTTGTGCTGCGCCAAGGCTCTGAAACACAGACCCATGCTTTGCTCCACCCCGTGCAGCCACTCTACAGAGGGCTGAGCAGGCCAAGAAAGGCTTCCCCTCAGACAGCAAAGAGGGGGTGGCTGGTGTGACCCTCTACTGCCTTCCTGGGCCCTGCCTCGCTAGCCAGGCTCATGGGCAGACCCGGGGCATGTGCCCGACTTCACTGCAGGGCACAGAACGAGCTCCTGGGAAGCATCTCTGGGTGTTAGGGTGGGTGGAGATAACCCTGGGCTGCCCTGGCCTGCATGTGCTGTTTCTCCTTCCTGAGCAGTGCCCCCCAGGCCAGGCTGCCCTGCCCCAGCCTGCACTTGCTGCATAGAGCTTGCCTACACCTTCCAGTCATAGCCCAAGCTGGGGGGAGGGGCCCTGCTGCAGCCCCCAGGGAATGGTGGGCTTGCTGGGATAGAAAGGTAACTCCCAGCTGCAGAAAGAGAGGAGTTCTGCTCTGCATCCACCCAGATATGGGGATCCAAGACAGTGATGAGCTGCCAAAATCTTAACAACTGGTTCCCTCCTCCCCCCACGAGGGGGTCGTGCCCCGCCCCCGCCCCCCACGACCCCTGCCCCATCCACCTGCCTCCCCTGTCCCCTGACTGCCCCCAGAACCAGGCAGGAGGGTCTCGTGGGCTACCATAGTAGGTGCCCACCCCGCCCGCCCCTAAGAGCCAGAGGGACCTGCCGGGGGGCGAGGAGGGGAGTCCTGGCGGTGCTTACTTGGGGTGGTTCCCGGGAAGCATCCAGCAGGTCCCTCTGGCTCCTAGGTGTGGGGTAGCATAGCTAGTGGGGAAGCAGGGGGAGCAACCTCCCCCCTCCCCCCGATCACATCAAAAGTGGCGCCTTAGGCACCGACTCCGTGGGTGTTCCGGGGCTGGAGTACCCACGGGGAAAATTTGGTGGGTGCAGAGCACCCACTGGCAGCTCCCCGCCCCGCGCCCCGCACCCAGTCCCAGCTCACCTCTGCTCCGCCTCCACCTCCTCCCCTGAACGCGCCGCCCCGCTCTGCTTCTCCACTCCACCCCCCCGGCTTCCTGCAAATCAGCTGTTCACGCAGGAAGCTGGGGAGGGCTGAGAAGCAGGCGGGAGCTCAGGCCGAGGGAGGCAGAGGTGAGCTGGGGCGGAGAGCAGTTCCCCTGCGCGCCCCCGCGGGTTACCTGCTGCGGCGCGGGCAGCCCTCCTCGCGCCCCTCCACCCCAGCTCACCTCCACTCCGCCTCCACCTCCTCAGGCCTGAGCGCAAAGCCACTGCTTGCTTCTCAGCCCTTCCCGGCTTCCCGCGCAAACAGCTGATTCGTGGGAAACCAGGGGGATGGAGAAGCAGAGCGGGGCGGCGCGTTTAGGGTCGGAGGCAGAGCGGAGGTGAGCTGGGGCCAGCACAGGGTGGGGAGCTGCCAGTGGGTGCTCTGCACCCACCAAATTTTTCCCGTGGGTGCTCCAGCCCTGGAGGACCCACGGAGTCAGTGCCTAAGGTGCCACCTTTGGCCAGTTGTTAAATTTAGAAGCCCTTTTGGAACCCGTTGTCCCGAGAGGGACAACCGGTTCCAAACGGGCTTCTAAATTTAACAACCAGTTCCAGCGAACCAGTGTGAACCGGCTCCAGCTCACCACTGGTCCAAGGCCCTCGATGCCACTCTGGGCCTGCACACAGTGCTACCTGTGCTCCCCAGTCACACTCTGGCTGGCTCCTGTGGAGAGGAGCAGGCTACTTGGGCTCCTGTGCAGGGCCCAGTCCCAATGCAGCCATCAGTGGATGATATTGCCTGGCTCTGGATAGAGCTGCTGTGTGCAATCCCCCGGCCCGACGGGATGCTGGAGCTGCTCTGCAGAGTCCAGCTCTGAGAGCCAAGGGATGGGCTTGTGTAACGCCAACAGACCCCAGTTGTTGGCAGGTGGGCTTGAACTTGTGAGTTCTAGAGCTAAATGTATGAGACTCTACTGCATGAGCTAAAAGCCATATGCCTGTTAGCTAAGGCAGTAGGGCAGACTCATTCATCTCTGGGCGATCTCGGTGACACTAGATGGGACAGAACACCACACCCAGGAGGTGTGTGGGTTACACATGCATGGACCAGTGAAGTCCATTGTTTGTCTGTGATTGTCATTGTGGTACATGGGAGAGCCTGCACTGGGGCTGTTACATCCTGTGACGAAGTGGGGGATTTTCTTAATGCTTTGCATGAATACTGGATGTTTCTGTGTCCCCTGTGTGATGCCTGTTTAGTGAGGTGGTGGGGGAGAGAAAGTGTTTATTGTTGCAAAGGACCAGGTGTGATCTTGCCTAGCAACCTGGACTCCAGATAACAGCCTGGTCACTGGAATTTAGCAGATGGTGACCTGGAGGCTGACCCCATCTTGGAAGCCAGCCGGTTCTGGCCAGTGGGAGAAAAAGGGCTGAGGAGAGAGGGCCCAGGTATAGGCAGCTCGTAAGTCTTCTGTTTGGGGAGTCTTACAGGCGAGCCCTGGAAACTCCCTAGAAGTGAGAGGGGTCACTGGTGCCTGGGCAGAGGCCTCGCCTTCGTTCCGTCTTTCCCTTGAGGTCCCGCCCTCTCTCTGCCTCTTCCCACCCCCACTCCATCTCTTCCCTCGAGGCCCCTCCTCCTACTGCTTGCTCTTCTCTGCCTCTTGCCCCAAGGCTGGCCCGCCTATTGCTTGCTCCTCTCTGTGTGCGGGGGGAAGGGGCTCGCGGGAAGAGGCCAAGTAGGGGTGGGCCTCGGGGCGGAATGTGGATGGGGCCACGGTCCGGGCGCCAGTAACCCCGCATCTCTAGGGAGCTTCGCTTCTGACACTCCAAAGGCAGTGGGTCGGTAGTCTCGAAAGGTAGGTGACCTGCACGCATACATGGCCTTTACCCTCCTGCATGGCCAGCCTCCCCCAGCCTCTTATACACGCTGCCCATGGGCCCAGGTGGTCTGGGGAGCAGCTGGTCCTGGCCAGTGGGAACAAAGGATGGAAGAGAGAGGGCCCAGGTGATCTGTTTGCCCAGGAATGGAGGAGGGGCTGTGGAGAAGGTGATATATGGTGGTCGGCTGGAAGGAGGGGATTTCAGGACTGGGGACAAAGAGCAGCCTGAGCCCACCCAAGCTGAGACAGACCCAGATGGACAATGCTGAGAGTTTCTATATTGAGGGCCCTGAGAATAGCTCAGTGGTTTGAGCATTGTCTTGCTAAATCCAGGGTTGTGAGTTCAATCCTTGAGGGGGCCATTTAGGGATCTGGGACAAAAATTGGGGATTGGCCCTGCTTTGAGCAGGGGGTTGGACTAGATGATCTCCTGAGGTCCCTTTCAACCTGATATTCTATTGCTAATTTCCTGTGCTCAGTTCAGATGTACAATAAACCCTCCTGTTTTACACTGGCTGAGAGTCTCTGCAGACTAGAGAGTGGGTTACATTGTTCCCTCTGGGTGTGGAGGCCCTGGGGGGGTCCAGAGCGAGTGGACTCTCTGGGGGAGCTCACAGAGAGCGGCTGAACCTTCAGCATGCATGAGGTGCAGTCCCAGGAGGTGGAGGAGCCCAGGACTTAACCCCTGAGAGAGAGTGTGACTCTGAGGAGGGCTGGCACACTGAAGGGGGTTCCTCCCAGGGAGAGAGAACTGGCCTGAGAGTCCATGCCACATCTCCCAGATGGTTCTGTAGGGCTGGAACCTCACTCTCCCGAATGCTGCATTTATACAGGTGTATTAACTAGAGATCACTGCTTGCTAACTGTACTCTGCTGTTGGATCCTGCAGAGGTGCTGCTGCCAAAATCGAGCGCCTGAGGGAGAAGAGCCCGGAGGAGGAGGGGAGCAGGAAAAGCTGAGTGTGGGAGGAGGGAGATGGGGAGGAAGTTGGCAGGGAAAGGGGGCCCAGAGAGGAGCATTCAGGCGCCCTGGTGAGGGGCTGTACGGAGGGAGTGTGATGCGGGATTCCAGAGCACAGCCCAACAGCTCCAGAGCACTCCTGGGAGATCACACCTCCATGCAAGGCTCTCAGGCAGCACCAGCAGAGCCAGTGTATCTGCTACTGGAGAGAGCACAGCAAGCAATGCAGCCAGATCATAAGAGATCCCCTCTGAGATGCTCCCCTGAACAGATTGCTTTACCCCAGCGAAAATCCAAGAGCAGCCAGGTCCACGAGCACAGAATATGCTGCCTGGAAGCTGGCAGGCTGAAATGTAGCCAGGAAGCTAGCAGCGAGGCAAGGAACGGCTGGCAAATGCATAATGGAGGGGCAAGGTGCAAGGAGCTGGGAACAGGCAGATCCTCAGCCTATGGGGACTTTCTGCTAAACAAGTACTGCAGAATCTCTGCCTGATGTACTGGCATGCTCCCAAAATTGGCCGCAAATATTTTTCCTGTTATGCAAACTCTTCACAGAACTGCTCAAGTTTTCAATGAAACAAACCAAACTGCAAAGCTTGCTTAGCTCCCCCTCCCAATTTTCCATTGAGGAAAGGGGTGAGAGAAGAGGAAAACCCGCACATGTAACAAAAGTTTCCCATTTGTGTGGTCAAAATCCAACACTTCAAAGGAGAGGAATGGCCGTAGTGAGAACGCTCATGCCTGCAAAACCGACTCTCATTGGAGGTGTTCAGGGAAGCGTTTCCCATTGGCTCTGGCACAGCGGGAGAAAGAGTAAGGGGAGCAAGTGGAGCAGCTGAGCAAGATGCTGTTTGTGCCTGCAGATGAGCAACATGCCAGAGATGCTTTATACAATAGTACTGCTACCTCCAAGGCCTCTGGCTCCCAATGCCCACTAGAGCAGCTGGCATTGTTCATGGGTGCACAGCACCCACCTCCTTTGGCGCTTTGCCAACCCAGCTGTGCTGGCCTGGAAGCTGCCCATGTAGATGTGGATTGAGAGGGGAGAGGAGGACCCAGAAATGTGCATGGGAGATGGGGTGGGTGTGACTGGATCGTAGGAGACTGAGACCCTCTGGCATGTGCTTTCTATTGGGAAGGCTCCGCTCTAGTGACATGATGAAGACGAACATGGGAGCAAGGGTGGGACAGCACCACGCTCCTGGATGAAGGAACCATGGGAAGATATGACCCTGCTGGATGAACTTAGCTGTTCGGTGGGTGCAGGAACGACCCACGGCCCCAGGCCCTGCACTGCTGTGCACAGGCCAGGGTGGGCAAGCTGGGAGGGGCCCAATGTGGAGCCTCTGGACTCTGCTGTCGTCTGTGTCTTGCCTGAACCTTTCCGTGCCCGTTGCCCTTTCAGAGCCCCAGCTCCAGCTGGTCTCAGCTGTTGGCCATGGACCCAAACTGCCCTGATAAGCTAGTGAGGCAAAAAATAGGACCCATATTTCAGTCCTCACTTCCTAAATTCAGAGGAAACAGGGCGTGGATCTGAGTGTCTGCCATGACTTGCTCACTAAGCTGGTCCTGATGTCTTAGCCTCCTTCCCTCTGGCACGTGGGGTGAATCCTGCTGTGCAGGCTAGTTACTATTGCCTTGCCTGTCTGCCCACGGCCAGTGCTGAGTGACTCGGGCTGCACGTGGCGAGCGAGGCCCGGCCCATCACACACACTGCGTCCCGCTGCCCTGGGCTCAGCTGCAGCCGAAGCCACCATCAAACCCGACCCAAGGGCCATGTTGGTGCCTCACCTGGGACAGCTGCCCAGAGCCTGCCCTGCAGAGAGTCTGGGGAGCTGCTCAGCAGTAGGACCTCCTGCAGGGCTGTGGGGCAGGAGCACAGGCTCCCAGTCTGGGAAAGACAGAGGCTGGGCAGGGTGGGCCCCACGGCTCGTGCCACCCCTCCACTGACTCAGCCAGGAAAGGTTGAGGGGCAGAGAATCCTCTCTGAGTCACAGTGGATTCTCCATGACTGGGAATTTTTCAAATCAGGATTGGATGTTTTTCTAAAAGTTCTGCTCCGGGAATGGCTCTGGGGCAGGTCTCTGGCCTGTGCTATACAGGGAGTCAGCGTGGATGGTCCCAGTGTTCCCTTCTGGCCTTTGAATCTATGAAACCGGAGCTAAGAGTGAGTGGATAGCAGGGTCCCAGGGCCAGCCCCATACCCTCCTAAATGCTGCCCCCCCTGCAGGCCTCACTGGCACAGGCTGGGTCGGGACACCACACTGGGGAGGCAGGAAGAGAGTCTGGTGCCAAGTGGGTCTGACAGTGATGCAGAGAGCAGCTCCAGGGCTGGTGAGATGCTCCCCACACATGATCCAAACACCCTGTCTGGGGACATGGGAGAGGGCTGGAGTCTGTCACAGGGACTCAGTGCACACATAGACATCAAACAGGGCTGAGGGGCTGGCAGCTAGCAGGGGCCAGGCGGATGGGCAGCAATGCCAGGCTGCCATGGAGAAGCACAGCCCCCCTTGGGGTGCCTTGTGAGGGCTGCTCTTGGCCCTGGACAATGGCATTCAGCACTGGGCAGTGCAGGGATAAACCCACAAGGGACAGGCCGAAGCATGGCCACACAGGGTCTGTCTGTGCTGCAATTAGATACAAACGGTTGGCCCCTGCCAGCTCACCCGGGCTAGGGGGCTGTCTTATTGCCATGTAGATGTTCAGGCTCGGGCTGGAGCCTGGGCTCTAGGACCATGCAAGATGGGAGGGACCTACAGCTGCCTGAGCCTGAATGTTTACACAGCAATTACACAGCCCCTTAGCCAGTGTCCTGGTGAGCCCCAGTAAGCGGGCAAGGGCCAGCCTTCAGTGTAGGCATAGGGCCTGTGAGCCAAGGCAGAGAAGCTGGGCAGGAGCGTTGAGAACAGGGCCCCAAGATGAGGGGGAGGTGCTGAGGAGCTGCTGAAGGGCCGTGGGACAGGAGAGAGGGAATCAGGAACAGGGTGGGCATGAGCAATCCTTCCTTTCCAGGTAGTTCAGCCCCGCTCCAGCCCCTCCCCTGCCCCTCTGGTGGATCTGCCCTGCTCCAGCGCCCCCCGGCCCACGCGCCCCCATAGCTCTGGGCAGTTCTGACCCAGTCAGGGATTCAGGTCTGCAGAGGGGCAGAACTCAGAAATTCTGTCATGTGTAAAATCCCACTATTTCACAATTTGTTTTCAATCCAAATCACAAACCCAAAAAATTCCAAAATTTCCTGGGAAACAAACATTTGGAAAATAAATCCTGTGGAGTGAAACGCTCTGTCCTGATCAAATCCAAACATTTTCCTCTGGTGTAGGCTTTTCAAAATGTGATGTTCTCTTGCAATGCATAATAGGGTGTCAAATAAATAAAGTTTAAAACAAGAAGCTGAAATGGTTTGTTCCAGTTTTTTTTCAAAATGACGCTGTAGAGTTGCCGGCTGTGCGGGAAGCTTTGAGTTCAAAGAAGTGGCGTTTTCTGACGGAAAAATGTTCTGGTGGGAAATTTGTGCCAGCTCTGCTGGTTCCAGTCCACGGGAGATGAGGAGAGTGTGTCCCATTGCCTCAGATGGGTGTGGGCGGCTGCCTGGGGCTGCCCGTCAGCCCCCCAGCACAGCTTTGTGGGGTGCTGCATGACTGTGCGGCCCAACTACTGAACACGTTACAGGCCATTAGCTTTAACTAGGGGGAGATGGAGGGGGAATCATTAAAGGGAAAGTTCACAGCACAATTAATACAGAATGTTGGTAGGTCTCCTTCCGATCCCAAGCATTCAGCTGCTGTTCCAGGCTCTGCCAGCTCCCTCCCCATATCGTGACATTCATTTTATTCCCAGAAAGATGCCGATGCTGGACTAGGCTGAGGCACGAATGTGCTCTGGGGCTGTAACATGCAGCTAGATGGCATTATCTCGCCACTACCCGAAATGTCATGGCAAGGCTCCTGACAACCCTGGGCTCCCGTGGAGCCACTCTTAGGGCCAGGCTCAATGTACATGGGCTGCATGACACAGCAGTACACACCTCATCTGCCTGCACTGTTATCACGGTGCAGGGGACCTGCACTGCCAGTGACTAGAACGAGCCCTCATGAGTCATTCCCTGCTCTGCACATGCATGAACTGCATGAACCAATTATGCACAGTTTGACTGGCACTTTGCTCAGCAGCCGTGCCACTAAGGGCCTGCCTACACTGCAACCCTGAACCTCTGCCTGGCAAGGGCAAGGGGAAGCTTAACCTTGCACCCACGCAGCTGCTTCCCCACACTGTATACACCTGCCACGCTGCATCTGCATTCTGGGGCAGTGTGGGCAGCTCTTCCAGCAGTGCCCTGGCAGAGGCAGAGTGCCCCTCAGAGTGGCACCATGGCACATGGGACAAAGCCTCTGGGACATGGTGCTGCCCAGAGCGCTGGGAGGAAGGGGGCAGTCTCACCAAGATGCAGAGCTGCCAAGTCGGACATCAGCCCCCAGGGCCAGGGGCTGCAGTGGTAAGTCGCGGGAGTTGGTCTGTGTCCTGGTCTTTCAGCAGGGGAGAGCCCCAGCTCCAGGTCATGTGGGGCCATTTCTGACTGGAGATTCAACCTTCAGTGCACACACCAATGGGCAGGGTACCCAGTGCTGCTCCCATCCCTTGGGTGGGGGGGGGCACTGCCATCCCATTGCTCTCCCTACCCCCTCCTTTTACTGTCCCTCCTCCAGCCCCAGCATCCCAGAGTCCTGCCCCTTGGATTCTCTCTCCTACAGCTCTGGTAAAGGGCCTTTCACAGAGAGGTGCTGGGCTGCAGGAAGCACTGTCATCTGAGACACAGTGAGATCCCAGGCATTTCTGCATTGTGTCTCCCCGAGGTCCTGCAGCTCCAGCCACACACCAGGATTCTCCTTCCCTCCCTGCCCCCAGCACTATGCTGTGCCTTCCCCTGGAAATCTGCCTTTTGGGGGAAGGCCTGATCCCTACCGACAGCTGGGCTGGGAGCTCTAGGGAGAGGGGCTGTCCTCTCCATCCCTCTTTCTGACTCCTCCTGGGGTTGGCCCTGCTGCTTCCCAGCCCCTGGAAGTCATTGGCTTCACTACACTCTGCTCGCCTACAGATTCCCTGCTGCTCACAAGCCTGGCTCTGAGAGCCCCCTGCCAACCTGGCAGCATAGCAGGGCCACACCTAATCCAGAACTGCTGGGACCCCTGAGCTCTCGGTACCCATTCCAGACCATCGCGATCCCAAGAGAGAAGGGAAGTCAGTGGTATGTCCTTCCTGGCTTCGGATCCAGCTGCCGTTGGAGCCCCAGGGAGGAAGCTGTGTATGGGGAGCGAAGGCTGTGTCCCCTGCTGTCTCAGGCAGCCAGTGCTGGCCCAGCCTGTGTGCTGCTCCTGCGAATGGCTGCTGGATGTTGAATGGAGAGGTAATGACCCAAGCAAGTTACAGACTCTCCCTTAAACAGCCCAGGCTTCTGCATGTGCAAGGCCCCTACTATTTATGGAGACAGGAGGGTAATGGCTTCATGTGGATGTAAGCAGAGTCAGGATGAGCCCCACCCTGACATCTGGTGGTGAGGTGTGGCAAGTTGTGGAAAAGAACTTCAGGGGCTGATCTCATTTGCATAGGCACACCCACCCCGCCTAGAATGAGGCCATAGCTGCCCAAATGGTCACTTTGGCTGCTGTGGGATCCCCAGTGTCTCTGTTATTGGGGCAGGAAGAATAAATTGGTATTACCCTGATTATGGGAACTGTGCTTGGAACTGTACTTGGCCTTTTGTTATGCTGGAGGGACTCACAATCAACTAAGTAGCACTCGCTAGGCAAGGGTCATGGGTTCCAAAACTGTGAATTGAGAGAGACTGGGGATAAGTGTTAATACTTGGTAGTATAGGCCCCTTGGTGAGGGTCTTACATGCTAATTGCACTTCCTCCTTTTTCCACTGTGGAATATCAGAGCTAATTTTGATTCTATTAGGAGTCTAGTTACAGGTTGCTGAGCTCACTTTGGGCTAATGGTGTACTAGCACTGAGGCTCCTGTACTGTAAGCTGAATTCACTTAAGAGCTGAAGTCACTGAGTGTTGTGTTAAGTAGGGGGGGAGCCTGAAGATCTATTGTGGAGCAGTTTCCGGGATGGCTGGAGTGCCTTGTGGACAGGCTGATGGAGCAGTTCATAGGATGGTGGGAGCTGCTTGTGGGACGTGGAGGTGGTGGAGCGGAGCTCTATAGAGCTGCTGGGCAGTCAGCTTCAGATCATGTAAGGTGCCCCTTACCTCTCTTCCCCCCCCCCCAATCTCCACCCAGGTTGGGAGGTAAAGCTCTGCAGATAAACTTTTGAACTCTGGGGCTGCCCTGACCAGTGACAGAGACTTTTAGGTCATTGGACTTTTGGGACTTTGGGTGATTTCAGGTTGCTGGACTCAAGAACCAAAGGGAAAGGACACGACCCAATTTGCTTGGGGTGGGTTTTTGCTCATGGGTTGTGTTATGAATCCTGGTGGTGGTGTTTCCCCAACATAATGCCACATTGTTTCTCTCTGTTATTAAAAGGCTTTTTGCACACTCAGACTCTGTGCTTGCGAGAGGGGAAGTATTGCCTCTTGGAGGTGCCCAGCGGGGGTGATATATATTTGTCCTAGGTCACTGGGTGGGGGCTCGAGCCGGTTTTGCATTGTGTTATTGGAATGGATCCCCTAGATATTGAACCCAGCCCTTGTTGCTGCCAACTCTGACAGGCAGAAGGGTTACATGTAAATTACAGGGCTGGTCTCCCAGGCACCAGCCAGGGCTGACAGCCATGGTCAGAGCCAAGCCTACCCTGGGAGCGTGGTGGGGCTTCCCAGTGCCTAAAGCAAACATTTTCTGCAACAGATCAACACACCCACAGTGGGTCAGAGCAGCGATTCCTCAGCAGCAGGTCTCCCCCCTGCAGCGTCATGCCAGCCATCACCAGGGTGACAGCCCATGCCCATTCTGAGGGGACCACGCCCCACTCCCATCCCAGACACCAGTAGCTGGGGTGACAGTAGAATCTGGCCCCTTGGGGGCTGTCCCACCTGTGGTGCTGGGGCTTTTGCAAACCAAAGCATCATCCAGCTTTCCACCAGCAGGGGCTGAGAAGGGTCTTCCGAGCCATGCACCCTAGGGTCTCCTTGTGCTGGTCTGGGAGGAGGGCTTAGGAAGCAAACTCCACATACGGGGTAAGTTGCAAATGCACAGGAGGAAGCTCACAGGCCCAGGCTGGGCCATGCAGAGCAGTGCTAGCCCACTGGGGGCCCTAAGCAGCAATATTTTTGCCCCTTTCCCACACACAACATGTACTAAAAAGTGAATTGTGGGGCCACTGGAGCTGCTTGGGGCCCGATACAATTATTTAGTCTGCTTCTGCCTTGTGCTGGCTCTGGGGCCATGCATGCCATGTCTCTGTGGAGCACGGCACCCTCTGTGGCAGCCCGCACTGCTGGCTAGATTGGGCATTGCCAGAGTGCGGATCGGGACCAGAGCGAGCAGGCAAAGCCCAATACTGAGAGCAAGACCCACTGGCTCTTCCTGTGTGTGAGGATCCCAGGCCAGAGAGTGACTGCAGCACCCCTTCTGGGCCAGCACGGTTCGGAGGGGGCAGGGGAATGAGGAGAAAGGAGCATGGGGGAGAGGAGATCGAGGGGGAAGATGAGAAAGACAGGTGTCCCCTCTCCTCTTCTATCCAGGCCCCTCCTCCACCCTGTTGCCCATGGGATGGGGATGGCCTTTAAACCTCCCTGGCCAAGCCCAGGTGCCGAGAGAGCCAAGGGAAGGAGGTAGCAGCGGATTTTACATCTAAATCCAACTCCTTCTCAGCCAGTACAAGTGGCTTAACCCATCGGACCAGCTCCAGAGCCTCCTCTCCTCCTCCTAAGCCCCAAGTTCCCCCCGGCTCAGCTCCGAGTCAGCTGGATCATCGAATTGCTCTGCTTGCTGCACAAAGCCAGACGCTTAGCTGCTGTGCGGGCCCAAACGGGATGGATTCCAATGGCGAATCTTAAAGAGCCCCCGCCCCCCCCCCGCTCCTTCCAGCCTTCCCTCTGCCTCCCTCCCCCGCCCCCATCCCAGCCCCTCACTCCTCACTCCCAGTTGCAGCCCCCCAGTCTGTGCTGTGGGGCTGAGAAGGCCTGTGTGCTTTAGCCTGGAGCGCAGAGTGGAGAGGGGTGTCCTTTCCTGAGAGCACGGGCTCTGCAGAGCCAATTGTGCCAGGAGAGGCAGATCCCTGTGGAGGACCAGCCCCTTCCTCCCCTGCCTGCCCTGGGGGCCCCGCCCCTCACTGCTGCCCAAAGCAGAGCTGTGTTGAACCAGGGGCAGTAAAAAGGAAGGACAGAAAATGGACAGCAGGCTCCTGGCTGCAGGCTGATGGGACCACAGAGTGTGAGACCAGGCCCCATGGGCCAGGTGCAGAGACCCAGCCCATGGCACATGGAGCAAAGTGTAGCTGTGAGGGGTGGGCGACAATCTGCTTTCTGCTCCCTGTGCCCTTCAGCAGCGAGCCCAGGGGCAGCTGCTGTTCTGAGCCAGGCGCACTGCACGTGGGTGCAGGCACTGCACAGAGACAGTGAGAGGCAGTTACCCCTGGCCAGGGGCTGCTCTAACTTGCACCCCTACTTCAGTGGCTCTTCTGGGGCTTCGCAGGGACAAAGGATCAAAGGGGCACGTGTCTGCCCTGACCACGCCCCTGCTCATCTCTGGTATGCCCATCCTGCCCGGCCTCATTGGTCTCTATGCTGCCCTGCCGCTCCCCTGTTCTGGGCTGTGTGCTCAGGGAGGATGGATTCCCTCTGCCAGCACGTGGGTGACATGGCGAGTGACGCTGACTGGTTGTTGGCCCAAGTACATCATGCTTTTTCCCTCCAGTGTGAGAGCTGATGGTATGGACAGTGTAAACAAGAGACAAAATCCCATAGCCCTGACAGCACAGGAACCCCAGCAGCTCCAGTCCTTTAGAACATCAGAGTGGTCACCATGTGCTGCGGGCAACATGTCGTGTCCGCTGCTGTGCAGACAAGGCATGGTGGGGTTGTGCCCGGCTGCCACGACATTTCTGTTGGGGCGGTGCCTGGCAGCCAGGGCACGGCTGTCAGGCAGGCACATGGGGGCATTCAAATGAGGTCACAGTTTGCATTTAGAATACTTACTATTAAGTTCCAACTCTGCAAACACCTATTGTTTTTTATTACAACCTAACTGAATTCCCAGGCTGTCGGGGATCTGTCACATTGTAACCACAACAGCCTCAGAGAATTCTGAATGTAATCGGTGTCTATTACAGCCTTACACTCGGGGTGCTGTTTGGGCATGTCACTGCTTGATTTGTTGGCCCACTCTCAGCCCTTCCATTGCTGGGACCGCGAACAGGTGAATGCGAGTGTCTGGCATTTGTCCTGCAGTGTCAAATGTGAGGAGAGAGACATGAATGAGCAATTCCCATTTTAATGTAATGTGCAGTTTTATGATCTTATGTAGGAGTTTTGCTTAGTCTAGCTTCATACTTAGCTTCATAGACAACGAGATTTGTCTAATTAGAGGCACATGCAATTATTTTGCTCAGTAGGAAAAGATGTGCAATTCAGCTGTGCTTATGTACTGTGCTGATGGGTGCTATGGAGATCCCTACCACAGACTGGATTTAGATGAGAGAGGGAGATTATAGTCAGGGGCTGCTGAGCTGTCAGCGTGTCTTTGATGCTGTGGATCGTGTCAGTAGCATGAAAGGCCAGACTTGTTCCAGCCTTCGTGTGACTAAGAGGAAGACATTTGCAGCACTGTTCTGTGGAAGCTGCACAATGGATGGAGAATGCTTGGTGAGATGTTGTCAGCACCATGTGACAGGCCTGTGGGCTGTTTGTGGATAGACATTGCACATTATTCTGTCTAATGGACTATGTGTGAGTGGAGCACTAAGATCAGTGTCAGGATGGGACGTACCAGTACTGGACGTGGCTTTGGTATCAGAGCGTGCTGCTCGCCCCTGCCGGTGTGACCTCACACACACTGTGCATGCGAAGTCATGCCGGTGGGGAAGGTGTCACGCAGGTGAGGGCGGGCCATGCACAGCAGAAGTTTCTGGCTGGCTGGTATTCTAGGGCTGCATCAGTGGCCACCCTATGTAGCGGTGTTAACTGCCAGTTAACAAAGTCTCAGTGTATTTCATCCCCTACATTTAAAACATGATTGGTAATGCTGTATTTGAATGCCTCCTTTGCATTTCCCTTGTCTGCATAGGCCCTGATCCTGCATCTGCATGCGCTGCACTTTCCACATGGGAGCAGCCACGTTGATTTCAATGGGGGCAGCATTAGGCAAGTGCTGGGTGCAGTTGAAAATCCTGCCTGTAGACCACAACCCTTTGGGCAGGGACTGTTTTGTTACGAATTTGTACAGCACACAGCAGCGCAGGGCCCTCCAACTGGAGTACTGGTATAAAGGGGAGCAAATTAGCTCAGTTGGGACTAACCGTCACGGAGGGAGGACACACATTGCCGATTCCAGCCTGGGCGCCGCTGAAGCCCCAAACGGCGGAAGCCAGAGGCGCCGAGATTCAGGTGGATAGCCAGGTCCCTGCAGACACCTAAGAAAGGTTGGAGCCGCCGGGAGCAGCACAAGCCAAAGAACCTAGAGACCCCGAAGACATCCATACAATGGTAGAAAGTGGCCCGGGGAACTAGACAGTGGACCAGTTATAGAACCGGACATTAAGTCAGAGTGTTTTAGTTGGATCCCCACTGACTCAGTGACAAGCACACGCACCATAGCCAGTGTCCTGGGCTGGGACCCGATGGAGTAGGGAGGGCCCAGTTCCCCTACCTCAGGCACCACCCACCCTTAGTGGTGGCCCACTTCCCTAACTGGCCACTAGGTTGCACACTGACCATGTTCATGCCTGGCTCTGCTCACTTTCGCCCAAGCAGCCACCTGCCAGCTCCTTGCCAAGGAGGTTTTGGGGAGGAGCTTTTAGCTGCACCAAGAGTGCTGAAGGGTTGGCCTGACCCCTTGCTGGCCATGGCGACTGAGTGATGAGGCAGGGAGAGACCAGGAGGGGCAAAGGCTGGTGCTCCGCAAACAGACAGTGCAGGGTGTCAGCATGAGAAGCAGGGAAAGGGGCCGGGCAGGGCTGTTTGAGGAGCAGAACCCATGGAGCAAGGTGCCGGCGGCGAGGCTAGAAGCCGAGGCAGGAGAGCAGCTCCCAGACCATCCCAACACTAGAGCCACCTCTCCACGTGGCACAAGGAAGTGTGAATGGCCCTGCAGCCACTGTGGCTGCCCAGTGGGATCAGAGGGATTTGCTCTGTGCAAGAGCAGCTTGGCTGGCCTGCACTACCATGTGAGCCAGTCTCAGCACTGCTCTGTGGGAGCCGGGACCCAAATCCACCTTCTGCAGTGGTTCTGTTTCTTGGTGTACAGCCAGCTGGAGGGACTTGGCACCAGCAGTTATCTCAGGCCTCACCCCCTGCTCAGCCAGTCTCCGTTAGGACTGAGTTGGGACAGGCACCTTGTGCACTTCCCAATGGGAGGAAAACAGGTCACGCCAGGCAAGGAGTGGTGCAGGCTGGCATCAAACAGACCCACTAGCTCCAGTGACCCTGGGAATGTCCTGGGCATGGGTTTCTCCGCATCTTGCTGCTAGTGTCCAAGCATCAGCGCTTTATTTAGCTCTCTGAGTGGGGTGCAAAGGGCTCTCTCACATCCCGTATGAGTCCCGCACAGAGCCTCAACCTGCTGCAGTGGGCAGTCAACATGTGCCCTGAAACTGACCCCACCAAAGTCCTGCAGCGGCTATTGCACAGCCTGCTGCCTGCCAGCTGGAAGGAGACATTCCTAGGGTGTGACACCAGCAGGGGGATGGGAAGAGGAATGGATCAGTCCTGAACATGGTACAGTCGTGACATTCTCTGGTGCTGAGGCTTCCACTCTTGCATTAACCTTTCCTGGTGACTTGAGCGCCCGTGTTGACCAGTGCTCTGCCTGCAGGATGACAGTGATTTGTTTAAAGACTCCACACTTGGCCTTGTTAGCGCTCGCTCCATGCTGTGACAGTCTTGTCAAAAGCTTCTGTGAATTTCCCACTTCTCTCCCTCATTTGCTGTTGTCAGCGCCAGGAAGCATCCAGGTCACAATGACGCTGGTAGGATTGGCAGAAGGTCTTGGGCCCTGGCTCAGTGCGAGAGCGCCAGGGCTGACGCCATCCACCCAACACTACAAGTGAGCACTTGGGGTCTGAATCCTCCCAGCTCCAAATGGCAGGTGGGGCGGGCCAGCAGCTCAGTGAGGGGTGCTATCTGCCCTGGACGGTGCTCTGGGGGTGGCCTGCACATCCACCACAGGACCTTCCCCTGATCATCTGCAGGGTGCATGGAGGGGCTATCCTGCTGCCAAGTAACAGCTGGTGCAGGTACCCTCCTCCTGATTTCCCACAGTGTGCCAGTCATGCCTTCCCAGGCCCCCGCCGCATGCCTGCACAGTCGCAGAGAAGCTGCAAACAAGCCATGAGGAGGAAAGCACCAAGCCAGGCCTATGTTATTGCTGTAGCCCAAAGCCTGGGCACTCCAGCCAAAGCACTGCATCACTGTGTAGTGGGCAGCCCCCTGAGGCGTCCCAAAGTGCCCGTCAAAGCTTACCCAGAATGCACTGTGCCAGGCACGCTGCATCCCTTCCCTGAGCTGCAGCCAGTGCTCTTGTGAAGGCACGGCAAACCAGCAGGGCCTCGAGCTGGTGCAGTATGATCAGCATGACACACATGAGCAGTGGAGGATCAGTTAATCACTGTCCCCCCGACTGTTCGCTGTAACAAGCAGTAGCCTGGGTCACGCTGGCAGTGCTCTTCTGCTCTCCTACCTCCGCCGTGATCCCTTTGTTCCTGCTGTCAACTGTGGAGGTGCTGAGCTGCCTCATTACAATTGATTTCCCAGCACCTGGGAGATCTGGGCATGGGAATTATCAGCTGGGTTAAGTGAAGCAATCAGGCTACACAGCACATTACAGTGTCTGGTCCATCACGCTCGCCAGAGCCACCGCTTCCTATAATATCATTTGCTATAAAATCAGCTTGCACTCTCTCCAGAGGATGGCGCGTACGTGCACAAAGCACTGCCAGTTGTGGGCCCGCTGCACAGTTCCAGGGAGACGCCCTCCCTTGAGTTGCTGGGGCTGGGGTGGAGCCGCGCCCCCCTTGCATGCTGTACTGAGCTACCATGGCATTGCCAGCGCGCCACAGGGGTGGGCTGGCTTCCTGGGCAGCATGGAATGGAATCGCTCTGAAAACACCTGAGACTCCCACCCCAAGCCCATCGTGCCTGCTGGAGTTGGACAGGAAGCAGCAGCCTGGAAATACATGTAGTGCAATGGCTCCGTCTGGGTGGGTACAGCTCAGCCCTGCCTACTGGGCCATGCAGCTCATTCAGATCCTTGCATCCTTCATGGGGTTGGCCAGCAATGAAGCCACTGCTCAAAACCTTGCTCCGGCTAAGGGGCCTCGACCTGCCAAGCTGCAGCAAATGGGAGAGGATATGCAAAAACTTGGCATAAGGGAGGGCTGGGAACAGATTTGCCACCCCTGAGCTCCAGGAACAGCTATGAATCACAGAGCCTGGGTCTGAAAACTCCTGGCTCATGGGGGAGGTGCCCGAACGCTGAAGGAAAGCAAATCTGGTACTGAGCTTCAAAGGCACGGCACAGAGGACCTGGCAACGGCCATCCCATATGTCTACTAGTTGAGAGGCAGTAGCAAAGCAAACATCACTGAAGCTCCAGGGCCAAATCCTGCTATCTCACTGAGTTTTCCTCAGTCCTGGTGGCTGTGGAAGTTTGCTCGGCTAGGTTGAGCAGGAATTGAGCAAGGGCCGCGGGGTTTGTCCCTGGCAGAGCCAATGGAATCACAAGTTTACAGAAAAGAGCCCTTGCCAGGCAGCCTGGACTGCTGCATGGAGAGAACTGCAAAATTGGTGGCTGAAGGACTGGAGGGAGGGGCTAGAGCCAGATTTGTGCCAAGCCTTTGCTACGGTGGCAGACAAAAGCTTGTTCACAATATTAATTCAAATCGGCTTGGCTCCAACACTGTCACATCGACTGGAAACTGGCTGCAGGAATGAGAGCAAAGGGCAATGCAGGACAGTGGATGGAGCTGCTGGGGCCATGCTCAGAACCGGCCGGATTTGCATATTTATTTGGATGTATTCCCACTAAAAGCCCCTAAGTCAGTGTGGCTATGGCCTTGCCAGAACAGTGTGTCAGGGAGCGACTCCGGCACCACACAGCTGCTGCCATGGCTTTCAACATAAGCCAGAGCCCGCAGGCCAGGCAGTGGCAAGCTAACCTCTGCCCACACTGGCAGGCCAGGCACTGGCAAGCTAGCCTCTGCCCACATCAGCAGACGCTTGGGAAGAGATGAGCTCTGCGTCATGCTGACAGTTCATCAGACTGGGGGTAGACCTGAGTGCAGTTGGGGGAAGGGGGAGCAAATTCCTGAGTGGGGCCCTCCTCCTTTACCCTGCTGGGCTGCTTCAGGTGACAGCTGTGGCAGTACGGCACAGGGGAGGGGCAGCGTCTGAATGAGTCAGGTCCTAGGCCGATGTGGGCTTGACAGGTCAAAATCAACACCCTGAGCTCCAGTCAGAAGCCCGCAGGCAGCCAGTGTAGGCCCCTGGGGTCTGGTCTCATATGCTCATAGCAAGTTCATAGAATCATAGAATATCAGGGTTGGAAGGGACCTCAGAAGTTCCTCTGCTGACCACCGCATTATGCCCCAGCCAGCGGAAAGTCTGTGCGGTGCATTGCAAGACTCTAGCCCCAGTGGTCAGGGCCACATCCAACAAGAGCAGACGCAACCTCCTGGCCTGGCTGCCACCTGATCTTCTAGCACAGCTGGGAGTCCTGCTGGATCCTGAGCAGCCTGGCCTACTAGGGTCACACACCCTCCATCAAAGGGGTGGGCAGGGCTTGTGCCATCTCCAGTAGAAGCTTCCCCCAGCCAGCTAGTGTCCTCAGTGTGGTCTGGGCTCTCAGCCAGCCAGCTCTCAGCCACGCCCCGTCTCCCCCCAAACGGCCTGAGATCCCCGAGGGCTTCAGCTGGGTCAGACACAATGGGGACCTTTGGCCACATGTTATGAGCACACAGGTGACCCTGAAGAGCCCCCACTAGCCTCCCCGCAACTCCCTCCCTACGTCAAACAGGGGCTGCGGTGAAGCCCTGCATGGCCCCACGTCACAGATTTCCCACCAGAGTGCTCAGAGTGACAGAGGAATAGCACCACCTGAAGCAGCGCTGGGTGCCCTGCAGGTGGGTTCGCTACTCACCAGTCACTGGGACCCAAGACAGCTGGCAGATCCAAGGGTCCAGGCATGGACCCCGAGCCCATTCACCACAGCAGGGCCTGACCAGGGTGCAGGCACTCTCTGAGATGGGTCTCACCTCAGCCCCCTGAGCCCAAAGTTCAGGTAGCACAAGCCCATAGCTGGGCAGCGTCCATGAGTAGCCGCTGCCCTGATGCTTCAGGCCCTCTGGCTTGGATGGAGCCATTGACGATCTCCACCAGCAACAGGCTCAGCAGCACTCCCGAGTGGCCTTCCCACTCCGGGCAGGCCGGGGGGCTCAAGCAGAGGCTGGCATGTGTTTCTCCCAGACCGCCTGGAAAAGCACCTGAGTGTGAGCACCAAACACAAGAGGCACCGTGACTGGGCCCCAGAGCCCCTGTGTGGGGAGATTTCTGGCAGCCAAGGGCTCTCCTGTCCAGCAAACCCAGGCGGGCTGAGGGCGGAGGGCTGGGAGCTGAAGTTGGACTGGAACCAAGACACAGCTTTACTGGTGAGGGTAACTGACCCCGAGACAACAGGCTGGCCAGGACAGTGCCTGGGAGCGTGGGGTTCACCACCGGGAGCCTGGGAAACAAGTAGGGTTGCCAGGTGTCCGGTTTTTGACTGGAACACCTGGTCGAAAAGGGACCCTGGCAGCTCCAGTCAGCACTGCTGACTGGGCCGTTAAAAGTCCGGCTGTCACGGGGCTGGCAGGCTCCCTACCTGGCTCCCCACAGCTCCGGGAAGCGGCCAGCATGTCCCTCCAGCTCCTAGGTGTAGGGGTTACCACGGGGGCTCCGTGCACTGCCCCTGCCCGAGCGCTGGCTCCACGGCCAATGGGAGCTGTGGGGGCGGCACCTGTGGGCAAGGGCAGCACACAGAGCCCCTTGTTCGCAACTCCACCCAAGAGCCAGAGGGAAATGTCGCCGTTTCTTGGGAGCTGCCTGAGGTGAGCACCACACCCCGAACCCCCTCCCATGCCCCAACCTCCTGCCCCAGCCCTGAGCCCCCTCACACACTCTGAACTCCTTGGCCCCTATCTGGAGCCCCCTCCTGCACACCAAACCCCTCATCTCCGGCCCCACTCCAGAGCCTGCACCCCCAGCCGGAGCCCTCACCCCCTCTCCTGCACTCTCACCCCTTGTCCCAGCCCAGTGAAAATGAGTGAGTGAGGGTGGGGGAGAGTGAGCAATGGAGGGAGGGGGGATGGAGTGAGTGGGCCACAGGGCCTGGGAGAAGGGGAGGGGTAAGGGGTGTTTGGTTATCTGCGATTAGAAAGTTGGCAACCCTAGAAGCCCCGCTCCAGCTCGGCCTGAAGTTCTGGGCTAGATGCAGAGGCCATGGGGTGGTGCTTTGCAGGGGGCTGAAGGGGCGTCAAGGAGGGTTCTCCTGGCCTCACAGCCTGGGGACCCCCCAGGAAATGGAGGGCTCTGCAGCTGCTATAAAACTGGGAAAAGCTGCTACAATCAGTGTCGTCCCCGCCACTGAGCCCCCCTATCTCCAACAGGGCCCTTCTCCCCCTTCCCCCACTGATCACCCCATTCTGCAGCGAGGCCCTTCCCACCCAGCCCCCATGGAAGACCCCCCTCCAGAAGGGCTGTTACCCTTCCTCCCCCACTGAAAGCCACCCTCTGCAGCAGAGGGTCCCCCATGCAGGATCCCCCACATGTAGGAGCCATCGGGCACCTGGGGGAGCCAAGAACCAGAAAACACTGTGGCAGTGGACCCAGGATAGCTCACAACTCAAGTACGATTCCTTCCCCTCAGCCCTGAGAGGAGGGTCGCTGGTCAACGACAGTGCCCGTTGCTGGGTTTGGGCAGGGTCCATCCACCCCATCACAGCTACCCTTCCTGGGCAAGCCCTTTGGGGTACTCCCCATCTGTAACAGCCCCATCTCTTTCCATCACCCCCAGGACAGTGCGTCCGACCTCTCCCCAGCATGGTGCAGCCTCAGCCAATGCCCTGCCCCACACCACCCTTCATTAGCCCTTCTCCAGACATGCTCTGCCCATGGGTTGCTCGCCTAGATAGCCAAGCCTGGAGAGGGTTGCCAACTGTCTAAACACACAAACCCAAACACCCTTGCTCCCCCAGCCCTAGCCCTCCCCCGAGACACCTCTCCTTCTCCAAGGCCTCACCCTGCTCACTCTATCCCCCCTCCCTCCATTGCTCGCTCTCCCCAACCCTCACTCATTTTCACCAGGCTGGGGTGGGGGGTTGGGGTGTGGGAGGGGGTGCGGGCTCTGGGCTGGGAAAGAGGGGTTTGGAGTGTTGCAGGGGGCTCTGAGAAGAGCCTAGGGCAGGGGGTTAGGGTGCAGGAGGGTGTGTGGGGTGCAAGCTCTCGGAGGGAGTTTGGGTGCAGGGCGGGGCTCAGGGCTGGGGGAGGGAGTTGGGGTGTGGGCTCTGGGAGGAAGTTTGGGTGTGGGAGGGGGCTCAGGGCTGGGGCAAGGGGTTGGGGTGCGGCAAAGGGTGAGGGGTGCAGACTCTGGGAGGGAGTTTGGGTGCGGGAGGCATCTCAGGACTGGGGCAGGGTGGCAGGGTGCTAGAGGGGGTCTGGGGTGCAGGCTCTGGGAGTGAATTTGGGTGCAGGATGGGGCTTCGGGCTGGGGTGGGGGTTGGGGTGCAGGAGGGGTTTCGGGGTGCGAGCTCTGGCTGGGCAGAGTTTACCTCAAGCAGTTCCCGGTCAGCAGAGCAGCAGGGCTAAGACAGGGTCCCTGCCTGCCCTGGCCCCACGCTGCTCCCAAAGCGGCCAGCATGTCTGGCCCCTGCGGGAGGGCAGGGGTCTCTGCTTGCTGCCTGTGCCCTGAGTGCCGACTCTGCAGTTCCCATTGGGCAGGAACTGCGGCCAATGGGAAATGTGGTGGTGGAGCCTGCCTTAGCTTTGCTGCACCACTGACCGTCAGGGGGCTCCGCACGCTGCCCGCTCTGCGCACAACTCCCGGAAGCAGCCAGCACATTCATGGGGACTCCGCGTGCTGTCCCTGCCTGCAGGCACCTCTCCTGCAGCTCCCATTGGCCTAGACAAGCCCCTCTCCACATAACCTCTTCTCTTCAGTTTGCTGTACCTCGACCTTCTCCCATATACGCACCATCCTCCCGGTGCACCCTCGCCCTGTCCTGTTGAGTTTGGCCTTCCTTCCTGGTTCTGTCTTTGCTTGGATGAACCCATCTCTGAGCCATTTCAGACAGACTCCCTCTCCCCAGGGGCAGACCTCCCCAGCCCACTCCAAGATGCTCTGGAATGGCCCCAGTCTCCCTCACACTGGGCCAGTAACTGCCCCCCACACCCATTGGCCCCAGAGCAGTAGAGGGGCCTTCCCCTCTGAGCCACAGGGCAGCGCCAGGCCGAGCAGAACCCATTTCCCAGAGATAACAGCATGTTTTCTGAGTGAGCATGTAGACAAATAAGGCCAAATGGTCCCTTCCCTGAAGCCATCAAAGCGCCAATGACTTCGTAATATTTAATGGCTTGTTTTGCTCCCTAAATGATACAATGAAAAGGATTATTAATGTTAATAGTGTTCTTATCATATTTTAATGGCATCATGTATAACCGAAATGTCATCTCAGCACATATTTCTCTCGCTCTCACCCAGGGCGCGGCGTAATCGCGCTCCAGAGAGACACAGCGAGGGGGAGAGGCAGGGGGGCCGGAACAGATGCCGGGCTGAGCGCTGCCGGCTGGGGCAAGGGGGATGCAGCACCGTAAAGCAAACAACCCCTCCCGCTGGAGAATGGGGGAGGAAGGGAGAGAGGGTACAGGCAGAAACCTGAGGGGGCCTCAGGGGGGATGGGCACAGAGAGGGAGCAGTGAAGGACAGTGCTCTGGAGAACCCTGGCAGCCTCTAGGGCAGGTGTGTCAGGGCACATGGGTCATGTACGTTTGAGGATTGAAATGCCAAGTTTTGCTCCCTGAGGCACAGCAGAGGGGCCAAGGCCCCAGGGCATATTGCGGGGTGCCTGCCCTGCTGCCGCACAGGGCCAGTTCCCTGTGACACTGGTACATCCTGCAGTCTGGGAGCAGTGTGCCAGGGCAGTCCTAAATCACTTCCTTGCAGAGCCCCAGACTGGGTGCCTGGTGAACCCTGGCACCCAAGATCAGCCCACACTCCACAATGTCCCCAGGGCAGAGCACCACCTATCAGCCACACCCCTCTATGCACTCGCTCTGCAGCCTCGGCTACACAGAGCCTGTCAGGAGAGAGGCCCTGACATTGCACTGACAGCACAGCTGTGCTGGATGCCACCTGCACACACCACGTTGCCCAGTGCCAGAGGAGGGGCCCAGCCATTGAGGACTGAACATGATTAGCTACGCCCTTGCCCTTCAGGGTAGCCAATAGCCCAATGGTCAGGCACTCATCTGGGGTGTGAGTGCCCCAGGTTTCAGTCCCTAGCTCCCAGGTCTTTAGGAGCTGCCTCTGGCTGGCCCATGGCTGTTTAAGTATTACACAAAGCAGAGTAGATGGAGCAGAAGGCGCTGATTGTGTACCCAGTGAGCAGAGCGCTCCCTAGGGCTGTGGGAGACCCAGGCTCAAATCCCTACCTTGTATCGGGCCAAACAGGCGCTTGCACCTTCAGGTCCCCCTGCTTTGTTTGCTGGGGACAATTTCAGAAGGTTTCATTTCCCTGGTGATGCAGAATGAAAACAAAGGTCAAAGCCTCCACGTTCCTCCCACCCGGAGTGGCTGTTCTCTGGCCAGTGCAGCCAGTCTCTCAGCAGCCCCACTCCTGGGCTCTCGGCAGCAGTGGTGTGGGAGCCGGGTGGGTCCCAGACTCCCAGGATATAAAAGGATGACATGGGTGAAGAAATAGCTTTTATTGGACTGACTGCTGTAGGGGGACAGGACAAGCATTCGAGGTGCACAGAGCTCTTCCTCAGGGCTGGGTAGCGCCAGCACTGGGCCCGTCCACCAACAGGCATTGGTCCAATAAAAGACATTCCCTCCTGTGATGTTATTGACATAATCTGGGACCGTATAGATCATCTTTGCAACCAAGGTCCTGTAGTGGCACCAAATCTTATATAAAGGGGGTCAAATGAGGTGTCTAAGACAAGGTTATGGTTTGCTGGTTATGATTATACTGTCTATATGTGTGTATCATTTTTGTAGTTAAAGTTATGAATATTGTCTCTATACTGTCTGTATTTCAAACTCTGAAACTTAAGCAATACTTCTGGGTGACACCCCAGACAAGCTGGTGTCAGCTCTGCCTAGCCTGCTTGATGGCCCATTAAGGACCATCAGCTATACAACTGACCCATTGAGAGAAGGCAGATACACCTTGTGACTCAGCAAGGTATGCAGGGACATGCCTATGGACAGAACTCTGAGGTTTTTCCAGGCCATGTGATGGACAGCTTGTCCTTGGACAAAGAAAGAAAGACCACATGGCAAGAGACTATAAAAAGCTACTGCAGCTCCTCCATCTTGTCTTCAATCCTGCTTCTGACCTCTGGGGGGATTTTGCTACAAAATGAAGCTCTGAACAGAGAACTGACTGACCCATCCCAGCTGTGGATGTACTCCAGAGACTGGATTTGAGCCTGCAGTTTATTCTATCACTGCTACAAGCCTGACCCAAGAACTTTGCCATGACTGTATGTAATTGATTCCATTTAACCAATTCTAGCTCTCATCTATATTTCTTTCTTTTTATAAATAAATGTTTAGATTTTAGATTCTAAAGGACTGGCAACAGCGTGATTTGTGGGTAAGATCTGATTTGTATATTGACCTGGGTCTGGGGCTTGGTCCTTTGGGATCGAGAGAACCTTTTTTCTTTTACTGGGGTACTGGTTTTCATAACCATTTGTCCCCATAACAAGTGGCACTGGTGGTGATACTGGGCAACTGGAGTGTCTAAGGGAATTGCTTGTGTGACTTGTGGTTAGCCAGTGGGGTAAAACCAAAGTCTTCCCTGTTTGGCGGGTTTGGTTTGCCTCGGTGTGCAAGGGAACCCCAGCCTTGGGCTGTAACTGCCCTGCTTTAAGCAATTTGTCCTGAATTGGTACTCTCAGTTGGGTCCCACCAGAACCAGCATCATTACACCTCCCCCACTTTGTCTCTCAGCTGCCCTAAGGCAGCCCTGCCCATCCCCCAATAGCCTGCTGGGCACCACCTCTCCTCCAGGCAGTGGCTGTCTGCCCCTTCAACCATTAGACAGGAGCCTGTGACTGTCACTATCTGCATGGGACACAGACACCTGCAACCTGCCATGCCTTGGCCTGAATTAGCATGGGAGGTGTTCGCATGTGCGCACACACGCTGAGCCTATGTATGCACCAACCCCACACCGTACACACACACACACACACACTGAGCCTATGTATGCACCAACCCCACAGTGCACAACACACGCACGCTGAGCCTATGTATGCACCGATCCCACAGTGAAAACACACACACACACACACTGAGCCTATGTATGCACCAACCCCACAGTGCACAAACACACACAGAAAGCATACAGAAAAGGAGTACTTGTGGCACCTTAGAGACTAACCAATTTATTTGAGCATAAGCTTTCGTGAGCTACAGCTCACTTCATTGGATGCATACTGTGGAAACTGCAGAAGACATTATATACACAGAGACCATGAAACAATACCTCCTCCCACCCCACTCTCCTGCTGGTAATAGCTTATCTAAAGTGATCACTCTCCTTACAATGTGTATGATAATCAAGTTGGGCCATTTCCAGCACAAATCCAGGTTTTCTCACCCTCCGCCCTCCCCCCCCCAAACTCACTCTCCTGCTGGTAATAGCTCATCCAAACTGACCACTCTCCTTACAATGTGTATGATAATCAAGGTGGGCCATTTCCAGCATAAATCCAAGTTTAACCAGAACGTCGGGGGGGGGGGGGTAGGAAAAAACAAGGGGAAATAGGCTACCTTGCATAATGACTTAGCCACTCCCAGTCTCTATTCAAGCCTAAGTTAATTGTATCCAATTTGCAAATGAATTCCAATTCAGCAGTTTCTTGCTGGAGTCTGGATTTGAAGTTTTTTTGTTGTAAGATAGCAACCTTCATGTCTGTAATTGCGTGACCAGAGAGATTGAAGTGTTCTCCGACTGGTTTATGAATGTTATAATTCTTGACATCTGATTTGTGTCCATTTATTCTTTTACGTAGAGACTGTCCAGTTTGACCAATGTACATGGCAGAGGGGCATACACTGACGCTACACCTACACAGAGTACGTGCATACAGTGACACCTCATGAATGCACACACATGAAATAAACGCACAAACCCTGCTGTTGGAACTGAAACAAAATTAAACTATCGCTTCCTTGTTGAAACTTCCCTGCAACCAGATTCAGAACATTTTGAATGAAAATGTTTTGTGTGAAGTTTTTCAAGGGACCTCTCTCTTCCCGGCTTCCCATTCCAACCCGCTCCGTGTACCAGCCCAGCCAAAGCCCAGTGCTGTGACCCTGCCATATCCTTTGGGGTTCAGATTCTGCACGGCAGCTTGAGCTCTTTCTGGGTGTGTCTTCACGGCCATGTTAATGCAGCCTCTTTCCTAGGTGCTGCCCCAATCCCCACCCATCACACACAGACCCTCTTGCCCAAGTTCAGTGGTGCTTTACACCCAGATTAGCTGGCTCAGTTTAGGGTATGGATTAGAGCCCAGGTTCTGCTTTCTCCTGGGCTGGTAACCTGTCCACGTGTCAGTGACAATGCAGGCTAAATCACTCCAGTGCCTTCCCACAATTCTCCTGTGCGCCCAGAAGAAAAGATGTGTTCTCCCACAACTACAGTAGGCCAACCTCAAGAAACAGACCCCCTGGGGAGTTTCACCCAGAGTGCTGATACATCAGTTCCCCCCATCCCCAAAGTGCAAGCCAGGAGCATCTTTCACCATAACAATATGGACACACCAATCACACACACAGCATCTGCATGCACACCTCCTTCCCTATAACACATGCCCTATGCATGCAGGCACATATACCCACATGTCAGATCCAGATAATCCTAGCTGTCTGCTTGTGCATTTACACTGCACTCATCGTGCTGGTATTGGAGTAGGTGATTCATGCTGTACATGATGATACCGCTAGGGACATTTCCCTTAACAACTCAGTGTAGCTGCCTTGCATGTGCAAACACAACATATTGTTAACCCTTTTTTGATCCAGGCCCAACTCACTACAATAGTCATAAAACCAACATACCACAAATGGAAATACTCCTGTCCCTCCACCCCCACCCCCCTGTCAACATAATGAACACACCTACTTCTGTCTCTGCACAGGCACACCCCCTCCAAACCTAGGCCTTGTCTATACTACAGAGCTTTGTTGACACAAGTTAAACTGACAATCAAAAACTGGTGTAATTACATTGCTTGTGCATGTTCACACATCACTCCTTCTGTCAGCATAGTGCGTCCACAGCTGGTGCTCTAGCATCAACAGTGGGTAGCTATCCCACCGTGCTACTCGCCATCTTCTGCAGCTAGGAGTTGTGGGAAGGTGGAGTGGATCGCAGTGCATCATGGGTGTGGGCTCAACATCCCATGATGCAGTTCTTTCCGTCCCAGCATGCCATGGGCTTCTGGCTGCGTTTTGTGGCATTTTTCAACAGCACCTGTTTACTGTGCGTCCACCATCTCTGTCTGAAAGGATGAATCCCGCACTGCTCTCTACTGTTGTGGTCACTGTTATGAACACCTCACGGATGGTCATGCAGTACATCATGAGCTCCCAATCTGAACAGGAATCAGAGGTGCCTGCCCTGCTGTGTGCCCTGGAAAGAAACAACCCCCGATTACTTTTGGCATTCACGGAGCATCAACACAGTGAACTATCACTTTTGGGATCAGGAAACTAGCACTGAGTGGTGGGATCACATCGTTATGCAGGTCTGGGATGATGAGCAGTGGCTGCAGAATTTTTGAATGTGGAAAGCCATTTTCCTGAAACTGTGTGCAGAGCTCGCCCCAGCCCTGTAGCACAAGGACAACAAAATAAGAGCTGCCCTCTCGGTGGAGAAGCGCATGGCGATCGCTGTGTGGAAGCTGGTGATTCCAGACTGCTACCTGTTGGTCACAAATCAGTTTGGAGTCGGGAAGTTGACCACTGGGGCTGCCGTAATGCAAGTGTGCTTGGTCATTAATCAACAACAACAAAGGACTCTGACTTTTGGCAATGTGTGTGAAATAGCTGATGGCTTTGCGGCAATGGGATTCCCTAACTGTAGCGGGGCAATAGATGGCACTTATATTCCAATTTTGGCTCCAGACCATCTTGCGTCAGAGTACATCAATAGAAAGGGGTACTTTTCTGTGGTATTGTGGATCATTGTGGGCATTTCACTGACATCAGCATGGAGTGGTCCAGGAAGCTGCATGACGCACGCATCTTCAGGAACACTGGCCTGTAGAGAAAGCTCCAAGCAGGGACTTTCTCTCCAGACCAGAAGATTCCAATGGGGAATGTTGAAATGCCCACAGTGATCCTGGGAGACTCATCCTACCCGTTACTCCTATGGTTCATGAAGCCTTACATGGGAAACCTGGACAGCAGCAAGGAGCACTTCAACAATAGGCTGAGCAGGTGCAGAATGACTGTTGAATGTGCGTTTGGCATATTAAAAGCTTGCTGGTGCTGCCTTTGTGGTCTACTAAATGAGGAAAATTTAGGTCTACTAAATGAGGAAAATATTCCCGTGATCATAGCAGCCAGGTGTGCACTGCATAATATTTGTGAGGATAAGGGTGAAAAGTTTCCCCTAGGGTGGAGCTCGGAGGCAGATCGCCTGGCTGCTGAATTTGAATGGCCAGATTAGGGCTATTAGAGAGGCACCACGGGGGTCTATTTGAATCTGAGTGGCTTTGAGGCAACATTTTGACAATGGGCACCAGTAATGTGTTTTTCTGTACAGCACTCTGCCATACTTTGTTTTCATGCTTCCACCTGGCATGAAAATTGTGATAATTCCTGACCGGGATTTGTAGTCAGCAAACAATTAAACTGACACTGTGTATTACAACCAGCAGCAAACACCATGTGTAGGAGACAAATAAAGCTGGCTTATGTTTCAGAGAGTTTGTTTTTATTAAACACCAATTAACAGCACACACAAAAGGCTTGGTGGGAAGGGAGATAAGAGTGCAGGGCAGTGTAGACTCTTATAGCTGTGTCTAAGTCCACCTATCATTTTGGAAGCTGTCCAAAGGGATGGAGTGAATGGGGTTCAGAGATGTTCTGGGAAGTTGCAAGGAATGTGTGGGTGGAGTTTGGGGAGGGCCTGGACAGCAGTTCTGTAATGGCTGCTGTTGGGGGGAGCATGCATGTGTTCTTCCTGGAGCATGATTAGGGACTTCAACATCAACAACTTCAACATCCCATGCACCGCTACAGACTAGGGACCGGCAGCAGTTCTGCAGAAAAGGACCTAGGGGTTACAGTGGACGAGAAGCTGGATATCAGTCAACAGTGTGCCCTTGTTGCCAAGAAGGCCAATGGCATTTTGGGATGTATATGTCGGTGCATTGCCAGCAGATTGAGGGATGTGATCGTTCCCCTCTATTCGACATTGGTGAGGCCTCATCTAGAGTACTCTGTCCACTTTTGGGCCCCACACTACAAGAAGAATGTGGAAAAATTGGAAAGCGTCCAGCGGAGGGCAACAAAAATGATTAGGGGACTAGAACACATGACTTATGAGGAGAGGCTGAGGGAACTGGGATTGTTTAGTCTGTGGAAGAGAAGAATGAGGGGGGATTTGATAGCTGCTTTCAACTACCTGAAAGGGGGTTCCAAAGAGGATGGATCTAGACTGTTCTCAGTGGTACCAGATGACAGAACAAGGAGTAATGGTCTCAAGTTGCAGTGGGGGAGGTTTAGATTGGATATTAGGAAAAACTTTTTCACTAGGAGGTTGGTGAAGCACTGGAATGCGTTACCTAGGGAGGTGGTGGAATCTCCTTTCTTAGAAGTTTTTAAGGTCAGGCTTGAGAAAGGCCTGGCTGGGATGATTTAGTTGGGGCTTGGTCCTGCTTTGAGCAGGGGGTTGGACTAGATGACCTCCTGAGGTCCCTTCCAACCCTGATATTCTATGATTCTATGATTCTATCTCTGTTTCCTCCTCCATGACTTTTATCATCTACTCCTGGCCCTTTACAATGAGCTCCTCACTCTCCTTTCTATCTGGCCTGTGTATTTTAATTTTTTCCTTCAAGCTCTCTCTCCATTCCCTACATTCTCCTTTTTCAGCCTCTGAGGATTGGAGCACCTCTCAGAACATGTCCTCCTTGCTCTGCCTTGGATAGTTCCTTATCTGGTGGAGGTGCTCCACAGGTGTGTAGGGCGTTCCCCTGAAGGCCACATCTGCAGAAACACAAGATACAATAAACAGAAGCATGATTGTTAGTTCACACACAGCATTGAATCATTATAATAAAATACACCTCTTTTAACATACAAATCACTTTCTCTCTGTCCCTTGGCAAACACACATCTCAGTGAACATCTTAGACATGGTGAGGTCAGCCCGGGTGGGGGTTGGCTATTCAAGATGGGGCAAAGGGTTTAGTTATTTTTTTAAGGGGATCACTGCAGGCGATTAGGGACAATATTGTAAATTCTGCCACCATTTGAAGCCAATACCTCACTCCTGAGGGTGCATCTGCATGCATGCAGCTTCAGACCCGATCCCTATGCTGCTCGCCAGTGTGCCGCTTTGGTTCCTGCACAAGTGATTACCGATTGGCGCGGGAAAGTTTCCTACAATGGGGGAAGAAATAAAGCAGCTCTGCCAAGGAACCTTCAGCAGAGAATTGGCGAGTACCTTCAGGAAAGTTTCCTAGAGATCTCTCGGGAAGATTCCCATGAAATCTCAGTGTGCATTAACACACTGTTCCATCACACTGCTCAGCTGCACAAGGGAATGTGGAGCACACATGAACACAACTAGTCTTGTAGATTTCTATCCCTTCACCCACTTCTAGAATATACAGAGCAAAGGCCAGCTCTACCTCATAGAACTGAGTAGCATCAAATCCAAAAGATCACTTAGCAGGGCTTTCCTCTCCTGCATCATATGCGCTAGAGACAGGACTGCTGGGACTAGCTAGACCCCCTCTGGAGTGGAAAAGAGGTCCTGACTCGCTGTGTCACCGGACAACCCTACCATATGTTCCACATCATCCTCCAACTCGACCTCCTCGTCCCCAACTTAATCCTCGGGGTTGCGTTAACTGTCCACCATCTCCAGCCCTGCTGAAGTATCCATGGGCTCTTGGCAGTGTAGGTGGGGTTGCTGTCAAGGATGCGTCCAGCTCCTTATAGAAATGGCAGGTCTTTGGCGCAGCACCAGAGCAATGGTTTGCCTCCCTTGCCTTCTGGTACGCCTGCCTCAACTCCTTTATTTTCACATGGCACTGATGTGTATCCATTCATATCCCTTATCCAACAAGCCATGAGAAATCTGACCATAGGTATCAAAGTTCCTACTGTTAGAGCAGAGCTGGAACTGCACAGCCTCCTCTCCCCACACTGCCAGCAGATCCAATAGCTCAGGTGTGCTCCAAGCAGGAGAACATTTGCTGCATGGAGCACAAGAGTCAGCCTGGATCACATGATCAACCTGGAAGATGCGATGTGAGCTGCCCATGCTGAGCAAACAGGAAGCGGAATTTCAAAAATTCCTGGGCCTTTAAAGGGAGAGGGGCAGATGCCTGTGTACCTGGGTGCAGGGCAGTGGGATTTGAACTGCTGACCAGAGTGGTCAGGATGGGCATTGTGGGATACCTCCTGGATGCCATTTACAGTGACATAACCAAGCACGGTGTCTACACTGACACTCTGTCAATATAACTTTGCTGCAAAAGGTTCTACACATCTCATCGAGGTGGTTTTATTTTGTCGGCAAAGCAGGAGAGTTTTGTTGGCAGAAGGATCATTGCAGTGTGTACACCTCCACTGTTTTGTCAA
Organism: Natator depressus; assembly: GCF_965152275.1. Taxonomy (NCBI): domain Eukaryota; kingdom Metazoa; phylum Chordata; order Testudines; family Cheloniidae; genus Natator; species Natator depressus. The sequence goes on along the minus strand of NC_134241.1, from coordinate 38,738,395 downwards.
CAAAACTGTGTAGTGTAGACAAGGCCCTACAGTACGTGGTGTGGTTTGGAAATCCCCATAAATAGCCACATAAACCCTGTACACAGAGCCACAAACTCATCCAGACACCACTCACACACACGCATGCATGCTCTCCCCCTCTCTGGCTGGTGGGCTCTTTCCCTCACATAAATCCACACGTGCACGTACACACAGCTAGAGCCCTTCCCCTGGGAGGTGAGCTTGCCTTTTGTGTTATGAGATGAAAGGGGGCAGCGCTGCTCTGACCTGCTCATATTTCACGCAAATGTTATTTTAACACTTAAAAGGGTAGCAAATACCACGGCCAGCTCCTAATTTCTCAGATCGATATGGGGGCAGTGCGTGCCTCACGTGCGCCAGGAGGATGCAGCTTCCCTCTAATTAGCTCCGGAGCTGGCAGACCCAGCTGCCTGGTGCTCAGTGCTGCAGAGAGAGGGAGGCAGAGGCCGAGCACAGTGGTGATGAGCAAAATCAGTGAATGAAGCCTGGTGATGGGCTGATGCTCTGGCTCTTGGCCAGGGTTAAGCCACCTGTGAGTATGATGCCTTCTGAGGCCATTGCAATTGCAGGGGTTCTGTGCCCCACCTTAGGACCAACGCGCCCTGCTTTCTTCATGCTCTGTGCCTCCACCCAGTGGCTGGGTGCATAAATTATTAAACAGCCTCCACTTATCTCGAGGCTGTTATTCAAACAGGAAATCAAGCACCCACAGATTATAAGGATGAGCAATGGTTTATTCCCAGAGAGAATGGCATCTCTCCTTCTGCGGCAGAGAGCAGCTCCAGAGCTGCTGCCCTCTGGCTGCTGTAACCCAGTGCCCTGAAGCCAGCCCTCCCTGAGCACGCAGTTCCGCTCACATGTTGGGGCAGTCCCAGCTCTGGGCAGGGTTTCTGAGGCCTGCAGCTGGGTGCCCTGCCCATCCCAAGGATCCTGGTCTGGCCCCCACAGTCTTTGCATGTCCCTTAGTGCTGGCTTGGCAGGCTCATTCAAAGCCCACTCATTCGAAGCCTAGGCTGCCCTGGAGAGTGTTTGCAGGTGCAGCGACGCCAACTTGGCCATATCGGCCAACCACCCCAGTGAATATGTGGCTTCCCCCACCAGACGGGTCCTTGTGCTGGTGTAGTTTATACCAGTTCTCTGCATGAAATTACCTATCCCAGCAAAAGCCCTTTTTTACGGTATATCTGCATCAACGCGAGAGCTCGCTGGTGCTGCTGGTATAAAAATTTCATAAGGAATCTCCCCAACTGACATTAGTATGCCAGGAAATGATTCCAGTGGAGGGATGGCCCCAGTCTCTGCCTCTGTTCTCTACCTGCCGGAGCCACTTCTCTGAAGACAGAGACTGTCAAAGTTCCTTCCCCACTCTGAACTCTAGGGTACAGATGTGGAGACCTGCATGAAAGACCCCCTAAGCTTATTCTGACCAGCTTAGGTTAAAAACTTCCCCAAGGTACAAACTTTGCCTTGTCCTTGAACCCTATGCTGCCACCACCAAGCATGTTAAACAAAGAACAGGGAAAGAGCCCACTTGGAGACGTCTTCCCCCAAAATATCCCCCCAAACCCTACACCCCCTTTCCTGGGGAAAGCTTGATAAAAATCCTCACCAATTTGTACAGGTGAACACAGACCCAAACCCTTAGATCTTAAGAACAATGAAAAATCAATCCGGTTCTTAAAAGAAGAATTTTAATTAAAGAAAAGGTAAAAGAATCACCTCTGTAAAATCAGGATGGTAAATACCTTACAGGGTAATCAGATTCAAAACACAAAGAATCCCTCTCAGCAAAACCATAAGTTACAAAAAGACACAAAAACAGGAATATACATTCCATTCAGCACAGCTTATTTTACCAACCATTAAACAAAAGGAACTCAAATGCATTTCTAGCTAGATTACTTACTAACTAACAGAAGTTCCTAGACTACATTCCTGATCTGTTCCCGGCAAAAGCATTACATAGACAGACAGACAAACCCTTTGTTCCCCCTCCCTCCCCATTTGAAAGTATCTTGTCTCCTCATTGGTCATTTTGGTCAGGTGCCAGCACGGTTATCTTAGCTTCTTAACCCTTTGCAGGTGAAAGAGTTTTGTCTCTGGCCAGGAGGGATTTTATAGCACTGTACACAGAAAAGTGGTTACCCTTCCCTTTATTTTTATGACAGACGCGAACGTGCTGCCAAGCTCCTTGGCGCCCCCCCCCATGTGTGTGTGTCTGTTTAACCACTGCTGGGAACTCTCTGTGCACCCCAGCCAGCGGCAGTGTGCAAGGCATCTCACTAACAGGGACACAGCGAGGGCCATGGGTCACGCTGTGCCCATGTCCCCTCCCCAGGCACTCTGCCTACCTGCTCTGCAAGGCCACATGCCTGAGGCCATCCCCTCCACTCACACAAGGGAATGAGGCCTCAAGTGAGAGTGAGACACCAGTGATGGGAGGAGCCCATGATGGGAAGCAACAAAACCTTTGGGTGAACCATGGCAGCCTTCCCTCCAGTCGCAGGGAATAGGGATTGCCAGGGTCTCACCTCTTCAAAGCTCACTACCGCATTAGCTTCTTCCTGCATTAGGCTCTCCAGAGTGGAGGCCTGGGCTGGACCTGTTTCAGTGCTAGTCTGGGACACCGGGATTCTCTCCTCGTTGACACACGCATGGCAAGGTTCCCTTTAAATGTTCCATTTCCTTCTTTCAGAGTAGCAACCGTGTTAGTCTGTATTAGCAAAAAGAAAAGGAGTACTAGTGGCACCTTAGAGACTAACCAATTTATTTGAGCATAAGCGTTCGTGAGCTACAGCTCACTTCAGAAGTCAGCTGTAGCTCACGAAAGCTTATGCTCAAATAAATTGGTTAGTCTCTAAAGTGTCACTAGTACTCCTTTCCATTTCCTTCTGTTAGTCTGTGGGGGGACAAGGCTGCAGGAGTCTTGCCTGGGCTCAGCTTTGTCTCTGCTCCATTCTGCTGACACTGGGACAGACTGCCTGAGCGTTGCTGATACCCCGAGGAACCTGGAGCCATTAAGAAAAACAATCTGTCTGTAGCCAAATCGTGAAGTCCCATTAAAGTCCAAGGGATTTGCCTGAGTAAGGAGCTCAGAACTCAGCCCATTGTCAGCACAGTGTCAGTGCCTGGGTGAGTTAATCTGCTCCTTTCTGCAGCACTTGGGATGAAGTCTCATGGGAGACTTCAATCACCCTGATATCTGCTGGGAGAGCAATACAGCGGTGCACAGGCATTCCAGGAAGCTTTTGGAAAGTGTAGGGGACAATTTCCTGGTGCAAGTGCTGGAGGAACCAGCTAGGGGCAGAGCTCTTCTTGACCTGCTGCTCACAAACCCAGGAAGAATTAGTAGGGGAAGCAAAAGTGGATGGGAACCTGGGAGGCAGTGACCATGAGATGGTCGAGTTCAGGATCCTGACACAAGGAAGAAATGAGAGCAGCAGACTACGGACCCTGGACTTCAGAAAAGCAGACTTTGACTGCCTCAGGGAACTGATGGGCAGGATTCCCTGGGAGAATAACATGAGGGGGAAAGGAGTCCAGGAGAGCTGGCTGTATTTTAAAGAATCCTTATTGAGGTTACAGGGACAAAACCATCCCAATGTGTAGAAAGAATAGTAAATATGGCAGGCCACCAGCTTGGCTTAACAGAGAAATCCTCGCTGACCTTAAACACAAAAAAGAAGCTTACAAGAATTGGAAGATTGAACAAATGACCAGGGAGGAGTATACAGATATTGCTCAGGCATGCAGGAGTGAAATCAGCAAGGCCAAATCACACTTGGAGTTGCAGCTAGCAAGAGATGTTAAGAGTAACAAGAAGGGTTTCTTCAGGTATGTTAGCAACAAGAAGAAGGTCAAGGAAAGTGTGGGCCCCTTACTGAATGAGGGAGGCAACCTAGTGACAGAGGATGTGGAAAAAGCTAATGTACTCAATGCTTTTTTTGCCTCTGTCTTCACGAGCAAGGTCAGCTCCCAGACTACTGCACTGGTCAGCACAGCATGGGGAGGAGGTGACCAGCCCTCTGTGGAGAAAGAAGTGCTTCAGGACGGTTTAGAAAAGCCGGACGAACACAAGTCCATGGGACCGGATGCGCTGCATCCGAGGGTGCTAAAGGAGTTGGTGCATGTGATTGCAGAGCCATTGGCCATTATCTTTGAAAACCCATGGCGATTTGGGGAGGTCCCGGACGACTGGAAAAAGGCTAATGTAGTGCCCATCTTTTAAAAAGGGAAGAAGGAGGATGTGGAGAACTACAGGCCAGTCAACCTCACCTCAGTCTCTGGAAAAATCATGGAGCAGGTCCTCAAGGAATCAATTTTGAAGCACTTAGAGGAGAGGAAAGTGATCAGGAACAGTCAGCATGGATTCACCAAGGGCAAGTCATGCCTGATTAACCTAATTGCCTTCTATAACGAGATAACTGGCTCTGTGGATGAGGGGAAAGCAGTGGATGTGTTTATTCCTTGACTTTAGCAAAGCTTTTGATACGGTCTCCCACAGTATTCTTGCCAGCAAGTTAAAGAAGTATGGGCTGGATGAATGGACTATAAGGCGGTGTGACAAAGTTCCTGCTCTACCTTGGTGGGTCTTGCACTTATTGGCGGATTTGCTCGCCTTGGAGCTTCATGGCAGCCCTCAGCTTGGCCATTTTTCTGAACCCACAGTCCAGGTCGACTCCTCCTGTGTCTCACCAGGAGTTGGGAGGATTTGGAGGGAACCTGGACCCACCCTCTACTCCAGGTTCCAGCCCAGGGCCCTGTGGAATGCAGCTGTCTAGAGTGCCTCCTGGAACAGCTGTGCGACAGCTACAACTCCCTGGGCTACTTCCCCATGGCCTCCTCCCAACACCTTCTTTATCCTCACCATAGGACCTTCCTCCTGGTGTCTGATAATGCTTGTACACCTCAGTCCGCCAATAGTCTGCGTTCTCACTCTCAGCTCCTAGTGCCTCTTGCTCCCAGCTCCTCACACGCACACCACAAACTGAAGTGAGCTCCTTTTTAAAACCCAGGTGCCCTGATTAGCCTGCCTTAATTGATTCTAGCAGCTTCTTGATTGGCTGCACGTGTTTTAATCAGCCTGTCATTATTGTCTCCAGAAGGTTCCTGATTGTTCTGGAACCTTCCCTGTTGGAGGACGGACTGTCCCTAGCTTGCTCCCCAGCTATCTGCTTTCTTTTCTTTCCTAAAGCCCCCTGGCCCGGATTTTTCTTACTTTTGGACCCTGCCTTAGTCCCCCCCCCGGACCGGGCTGGACGCTTTGCTGATTTAGTTTGATTTTTTGCCGCTTTTGTTTTTTTTTTGGATTGCTGACAAGTCGCCATCTTGCAGTCAACACTACCCCCCCCTCGCCTGCTTTCGGGCGCAGCTATTTGTTTCAGCTGAACCCCCGGAGGAGGGGGGGGAAGATTGCCGATTTTGCTGGTTGGAGGGGGAGTGAAAGCCCCCAGACCCAGCCGCTTTGCTGGCAGCTCGGACTATCTTTACAACATTCTTAGCATGCCGGAAGCCTTGGAACACAGCCAACACGGCCGGAGAAGAAGGACTTCAGAAGACAGGAGACATAATTTAAACAGCTACGAATCATCGTGAAGGGGTCGTAAGACTGAGGGGTTTTTTTTTGAATTCTACTCTCGTGGGGGGGAGTTTGACTGTGTTTTAATTGCATTTGTGGCGGCACAGGGGGTGTGGCAATAAGCTGCCCCCCTGATCCATCGGTGCCCGCTCCACCCCCCCCCACCATTACTACAACTGTCACGACCCCCCCGCCGCTTCGTCCCTGCTGGCAATTTGCCATCCGCCTTCGGATCCAGCTGTTTGCTTTGAACTTTGCCTTTCGGACCGGACATAACAGCTGACCAAACGAGACTCTTTGGACAAATGTGAGTGGGTTTACACCCCCCCCCCCGGATTGCTTAGCTTATAGCTTGCCCCTATTATTGGATTTTCCCTCCCCCCCTTGATTGCCCCATTTGGTATTCCTCTCCCCTCCTGTAGCTTAGTAGGGAGGAGTGGTTATTTTGTTTCCCCCCTCCCCCTTTTCCTTCCGGTGTCTCTCCGTCCCTCCCTGCTTACAATGGCGGGGAATGAGGAAGGCGAGGCCCCTTTAAAAAATTTAGTTGTTTTTCCCCCACCCCTCCCGCCCAACCCCCAATTTTGCCCCCCCCATCACGATTGCCAAAAAACCTGCCACCGCCCCTGCTGGGGCACCGGCAGCGGGAGGCACCGGAGCGATTACTGCTGCTGCTATGCCCCCTTCCACCTCAGGTTCTAGGAACTCTCTGCCAGCTGGCCGCAAAAGCCAGGACGGGCAGAAAAGAAAGGGCCCCGCCAAAACATCTGGGCCCTCCATGGCAGGGGCGGCCCCCGCAGCCGTGGCCTCATCATCGACCGCGGCGCCCCTCCCTGCAATTCCCTCCACCAGCGCTACATATGTGTCCCCCCCGGCCCCCAGGACGTATGCCCGGGCGGTGGCAGGCTCCCCCCTGCCTGCCGCCTCGTCATCTCGCCCACCCACTGCCTCCGCTACAATCACCAACAGTCGGGGCCCTTTTTCCGCCCTGACCAGGAAGCACGGTGTCCGTTGCCTCCTGGTGCCCGCCTCGCCCCACGTGGAGACATACGTGCAGGCGTTGGCGAAGGTGGTGGGACCCACGGCTATTGTGGCGGCCTCCAAGATGTATGGGAAGGTCGTTTTTTTCTTAGCTACGGAGGCTGCCGCCCAAGAGGCGGTGGAGAGGGGCCTGGTGGTAGGGGGGTTGTTTGTCCCCCTAGAGCCGCTAGAAGACCTGGGTGTTCGCCTTGTCCTTACCTCCGTTCCCCCCTTTTTACCCAATGCTGCCCTGTTACCCGCTCTCTCCGCCCTGGGGAAGCTTACCTCTGTCATCAGCCCTCTCCCGTTGGGCTGCAGGGACCCCACCCTCCGTCACGTCCTTTCTTTCCGCCGGCAAGTGCAGCTTTTACCGCCGGCGGGGGTGCGTGACGGGGAGGCGCTCGAGGGGTCCTTCTTAGTCCCCTACCAGGGAGCCCGCTATCGGGTCTTCTACTCCACCGGAGAGGCCCGGTGCTACCTCTGCCGCTCGGCCAGGCATGTCCGCAGAGACTGCCCTTTGGCCCGGAGGGGAGGGGCACCTGAGACCCCCGAGACCCGGCAGGATATCGGCCCCGTTGTTGCCGACGCCCCTGGCTGCCCAGCACCTGAAACCAACCCTCCTCCTACTCAATCCACTGCTGCTCCCGCCCGGGCCCAGGAGACTCCTTCCCTACTACGCCCGGGCGAGCAAGGGAGTCCCACCCTTGCTACTACCACCTCAGTAGAGCCTATGGAGGAGGGCGCGACAAAGATATTATCGGGCATAGGAGAGGACCCACCCCAAGGAGAACCCCCCCCTCCTCATGCTGCCTCACCGCTGCCCCCCCGAACCCCTGAACCATCACCTCCGCCCCCTGATACGACCCCTGCTAACCAGCCCCCGGACGACGCTATGGAGGACTGGAACTTAGTCCAGGGGAAACGGAGCAAGCGGAAGGCTCGAGCTCCGCTGCATCCATCCGACGCGGAAGCCCCCCGGAAGACCAGGAAGGGACGCACTGACATCGAGCCCTCCGCTACGACCACGAGTGAGGTCCATCCGCTGGTGTCGGGAGGAGAAGACAGACTGGCTTTGGAGGGCAGAACTCCCCCTCCATGGGAGACCCTCCCCTCCGAGACCCCTGAGGAAGCTCCTCCTGCCCGGATACCACCCGAACCCCCCGCGAACCCCGAAGCGACCGTTGAGGCGGGCCCTAGAGGAGAGGCCCCCGGGGTAGCAGGCGCTGGCCTCTCCTCCGTGTACGCGGAGATTGAGGCCCTAGATTTGACCCCGGTCACCCAGGGAGAAGATGATCTACTCCCGGCTGGCCTCAGACTGGGCAACCTCACCCCAGCCCCTTTTTCCCCATACTCCCTCCCCCTGATTGCCTTCCCGGGCGAGCACCCTGCAGAAGGTGGTCCACCACCAGATGCCACGGCCACCAAGACCAACGCGGGGCCAGCGCCTAGCATTACTGGGAGCCCCCTCCCTTACCCCTTAACCCTCGACTCTGCTCAGGAGGCACCTTTCTTCAGTTGCTTGCCTCCTGAATCTCAGAGCCTTACCTTTGCCCCTGCCCCCTCCCCTAGCCCCACCCAGTTTATCCCCTCCTGCGATGCTCCTGCTGCCCCTGGGGTTGTTTCCTTTCCGCCTTCTGCAGATTCCCCCCAAGGAGCAGTTTTTGCACTTTCTAGTCGCGACCCATTAGGAGTTGCAATTTTTTCCCCGCCATTCCCTTCCACCTCAAGGCATGAAATGGATTTCATAACCCCAGCCTGTCAGAACCCCCGTCGGTGGTCCGCACCCTGCCTACCCGCCTTAGCGGACCTCGAGGCTGTATTAAGAGTCCCACCGGGGAATACCCCGGGAACCGTAACCCCATCCCCCCATGAGCTGCGGCATGCACTACGGAAGTTCTTAGAACACACCCGTGGTGCCCGCAATAAGGTACAGCTAGCTCTTCAGCTCTGGGGGGACTTTGAGCAACTTTTTCGGACCACAAGGGCCCTTATAAAGGAGGGCAAAGGGCAAGGCAGGCGCGGTGCTGCGGCCTACGAGCAGGCCCGCAACTTCCAAAACGATCTACTCATCTATGAGATGGGTCACGGGTTGGTGCGCAACCCGCCGGGGGCCAGAAACACCCCCGCTACCGGGAAACCTCCACCCCACCAGCCCTCCGCATGATGCCTACTCTTATTGCAACCTTGAATACCAGGGGCTGTAGGATGGCTCTCCGCAGGTCCCAGGTGCTCTCTTACCTTCGGGAAGGAGGGTACTCTGTAGTTTTCCTGCAGGAGACCCATACGGACCCGACCTTTGAGGACAGGTGGCGGCTGGAGTGGGGGGACGGGGTCTACTTTAGCCACTTCACGACTTGGCAAGCTGGAGTGGCGACCCTGTTCTCCCCCACCCTACGGCTCGAGGTGCTAGGGGTCACTGAGGTCGTGCCGGGCCACCTGCTGCACCTTCGAGTCCGTATGGAGGGGCTCGTGGTAAATCTTGTTAATATTTATGCCCCACAAATGAGCCCAAAGCGGCCACAATTTTACCAGCGGGTGTCCGACTTTCTCGGCACCCTAGATTCGCACGAGTGCCTGGTCCTGGGAGGAGACTTTAACACCACCCTCGAGGAACAGGACCGCTCAGGCGCCGAGCCGAGCCCGGCTGCCGCGAATATTCTTCGGGGAATAGTTGAATATCACTCCCTAGTGGACGTCTGGCGTGACCATCACCCAGATGACACCTCCACGTTCACTTTTGTCCAGGTGGAGGCCCATCGGTCACACCACTCTCGGTTGGACCGTATTTATTTATCCCGTTTCCATCTTTCACAGGCCCACTCCTCTACCATTCGGCCGGCCCCTTTTTCCGACCATCATTTAGTTACTATAACGGTCTCCCTCCGTGCAGAGAGACCGGGGCCGGCCTATTGGCACTTTAATAATAGCCTGTTGGAGGACGAGAGCTTCGTGACGTCCTTCCGGGAGTTTTGGCTCGCCTGGCGAGAGCAATGGCGTGCCTTTCCCTCGGTGCGGCGATGGTGGGATTTAGGGAAGGTCCGCGCCAAGCTCTTTTGCCGTGACTACACTCGGGGCACCAGCCGACGGAGAAATGCGGCGATAGAGCAGTTGGAACGGGAGGTCTTGGAGCTGGAGAGGCGCCTGGCCGCCGACCCCGAGGACCCGTCCCTCTGCGGAGCGTGCCGGGAGAAGCGGGAGGAGCTTCGGGCCCTCGAGGACCACCGGGCCCGAGGTGCCTTCGTCCGGTCCCGCATCCGCCTCCTTCGGGAGATGGACCGCGGCTCCCGCTTCTTCTATGCCCTGGAAAAAACGAGGGGGGCCAAGAAGCACGTCACCTGCCTTCTAGCAGAAGACGGCACCCCCCTCACGGATCCGGAGGAGATGTGTGGGAGAGCCCGCGACTTCTACACAAGCCTTTTCTCCCCGGATCCGACCGATCCTGGCGCCTGCGGGGTGCTCTGGGAGGACCTCCCCACGGTCAGCGTGGGCGACCGAGAGCGGCTAGAGCTGCCTCTCACCCTGGCCGAGTTCTCGGAAGCCCTCCGCCGCATGCCCACCAATAAATCTCCGGGCATGGACGGGCTGACCGTGGAGTTTTACCGCGCATTCTGGGACATCCTCGGCCCAGACCTAGTCACTGTCTGGGCTGAGTCTTTGCAGGGCGGGGTCCTCCCTCTGTCGTGCAGGCGAGCGGTGCTTGCCTTGTTGCCGAAGAAGGGGGACCTCCGCGATTTACGAAACTGGCGTCCCGTCTCACTCCTTAGCACGGATTACAAAATCGTAGCGAAAGCAATTTCGCTGCGGCTAGGGTCCGTGATGGCGGATGTGATCCACCCAGACCAGACCTATACTGTCCCAGGTCGCAGCATTTTTGACAACCTATTTCTAGTCCGAGACCTTTTGGAACTCGGGCGGAGAGATGGTCTGTCGTTCGCCCTCCTGTCCCTTGATCAGGAGAAGGCGTTCGACAGAGTAGACCATGGGTACCTCCTGAGCACTCTGCAGGCGTTTGGATTCGGACCTCAGTTTGTGAGTTTTCTCCGGGTGCTGTATGCCTCCGCGGAGTGTTTGGTTAGGCTCAACTGGACCCTGACTGAACCGGTCAGCTTCGGGCGAGGAGTGCGACAAGGGTGCCCCCTCTCGGGCCAGCAGTACGCTCTTGCGATCGAGCCTTTCCTCTGTCTCCTCCGCAGGAGGTTGACAGGGTTGGTGCTGCGGGAGCCGGAGCTGCGGCTGGTCCTGTCGGCGTACGCCGATGACGTACTTCTCGTGGTCCAGGACCCGGGCGACCTGGCGCGAGTGGAGGCATGCCAAGCCATCTATTCGGCAGCCTCCTCCGCCTGAGTCAACTGGGTCAAGAGCTCTGGCTTGGCGGTGGGGGACTGGCGGCGGGTAAGCTCCCTCCCACCCGCACTTCAGACCATCCGGTGGAGCGCGGGTCCTCTGCTCTATCTCGGCGTTTACCTTTCCACTACGCACCCTTCCCCGCCGGAGAACTGGCAAAATGTGGAGGGCGGGGTGATAGAGCGGATCCGGAAATGGACAGGGCTACTCCGATGTCTCTCCCTCCGAGGGAGAGCACTGGTGCTTAACCAACTAGTCCTGTCCATGCTCTGGTACCGGCTCAACACCCTGGCCCTGGCCCCGGGTTTCCTGACCCACCTCCGGAGATTGATTCTAGAGTTCTTTTGGTCGGGAATGCACTGGGCTCCTATTGGAGTTCTTCATTTACCCCTGAAGGAAGGAGGACAGGGCCTGAAGTGTCTGTACACTCAGGTCCGCGTTTTCCGCCTCCAGGCCCTGCAGAGGCTCCTATACAGTGCAGGTAGTTCGACGTGGAGCATACTGGCGCACGCCTTCCTGCGCCGCTTCCAGGGGTTCCGATACGACCGGCAGCTCTTTTACCTTTGTTCGAGAGGTTTTCCGCGAGACCTCTCCGGGCTGCCGGTCTTCTACCAGGACCTCCTCCGGACCTGGAAACTGTTTCTAACGACCAGGTCCGTGGCGGCCACCGTGGGAGCAGATCTCCTCACGGAGCCCCTGCTACACAACCCCCAACTCCGTGTGCAGGTGGCGGAGTCCCGCTCGGTGCGCCAGAGGTTGGTCTTGGCGGAAGTCACGAAGGTCGGAGACCTCCTGGACTATGACCGGAGACACTGGCTGGATCCCCTGACGCTCGCTCGGTGCATGGGGCTCTCCAGCCCCCGTACTCCCCGGCGCGTACTTCAGGAGGTGAAGGCCGCCTTGACCCCTGCAGCTCGGGATTATGTCAACCGAGCTTTGCGCGAGGGCGCACCACGCCCATCCTCTACCCCGGGCCCGCCGGACCTTTCCATTGGGCCCCTACCCTGCCGATCCCGACAAACCCCTCACCCTTTCACTGCGAGCCGGCTGCATGAACTGCAACCGGTCAGTTTTCAATTTGCATCACGGAAATATTTGTATACACTCACGCTTCACACCCTTCACGCCCACACCCTGGTGTCCCGCCCCGACACAAAGTGGCGGGACCTCCTGCCACCTTTGGAGGGTGAGCAACCTCGATGGGCCAGCTTGTATTCCACCTTGGTCCCGAGGCCCGTCGGAGACATCAGTTGGCGGCTCCTTCACGGAGCTGTGAGCACGGGCGTGTTTTTGACACGGTTCACTTCCATTCCGGATACTTGCCCTTTTTGTAATGTGAGGGAAACCCTGGCACACATCTATTTAGAGTGTACCAGATTGCAGCCCCTTTTTCGGCTCCTCACAAATATTTTGTTGCGCTTTTGGCTTCATTTTTCTCCCCACCTCTTTATCTATACACTCCCCATCCACGGCCCCACAAAGTCGCGGGATCTCCTGGTTAACCTCCTCCTAGCTTTGGCAAAAACAGCCATTTATAAAACCAGAGAGAGGAGGTTGGCCCATGAAACGTCCTGCGATTGTAGGGCCTTTTTCCTATCCTCAGTACATTCACGTATCCGGGCGGAGTTTCTTTGGGCGGCGACCACCGACTCCCTTGACACCTTTGAAGAGCGGTGGGCGCTGTCCGGGGTTCTTTGCTCGGTGACCCCATCCGGTTCCCTCCGTCTAACCCTTTGCTAGGAGGGCCCTATAATACGTGGGTGTCAACCCCCCACCCCCAAACTACCCACCCCGCAGCCGTGCCCATCTTGCCGGGCACTCTCGGGGGGGGATAATTGGTGACACTGGGCGCGACCCTAGGTAACTCGAGGGGGTGGAAGACCACGAGTGTCGAGGAAGCCCCCCCGCTCTAGGCCACCAGGTAACTCAGGAGGGTGGAAGACCAAGCCCCCCGCTCTGGGCCCAGGCTAGCCTAAACAGTTCTCCCTCCTGAAAGCTGCTGTGTGATACCTTCTGTTTGCGTTGTTTTGTTGCATACTTTGATTTGGTTCTTGACAATTCTTGTAATTGTCACAATAAAATTTTTTTTCCGTTTCAATAAAAAAAAAAAAAAAAAAAAACAAACCTTCCCTGTTACGGGAAACGGGACCTCCCTTGCTTGCTCCTCAGCTATCTGCTTTCTATTCTTTCCTAAAGCCCCCTGGCCTGGATTTTTCTTACTTTTGGATTTTGCCTTAGTTCCCTTCCCCCCCACCCCCGACCGGGCCAGACGCTTTTTTGTTTTGTTTTGATTTTTTGCCGTTTTTCTTTGCTGCCTTTTGAGTGCTGGTCGGCTTCCAGCTTGCCGCCAGTACCCGCCCCCCCCCCCCCACGCCTGCTCTCGGGCGCAGCTATTTGCCTCAGCTGAAACCCCAGGAGGAGGGGGGGAAGATTGCCGATTTTGCTACCCGGAGGGGGGAGTGGAAGCCCCCAGACCCAGCCGTTTTGCTGTCTGTTTGGAATTTCTTTCTTATCTCTACAACATTCTTGGTGTGCCGGAAGCCTTGGTACACAGCCAACAAGCTGGAGAAGAAATCACCCAGGGAAACTACAAATCATCATGGAGGGGGCCGTAAGACTGAGTAATTTTTTGAATTATACTCTCGTGGGGGGGAGTTTGACTGTGGTTTAATTGCGTTTGTGGCGGCACAGGGGGTGTGGCACGGAGCTGCCCCCCGATCCATCGGTGCCCCCCCCCCAACATTACTACAACTGTCACGGCCCCCCCGCCATCCATCCCTGCTGGCAACCTGCCATCTGCCTTCGGATCCAGCTGTTTGCTTTGAACTTTGCCTTTCGGACCGGACATAACAGCCGACCAAACGAGACTCTTTGGACAAACGTGCGTGGGTCTACATGCCCCCCCCCCCGGACTGCTCACCCCACAGCTTGCCCCTATCACTGGACCCTGATTTCTGTTTTCTCCCCCTCCCAGTCCAACCCATTTGGCATTCCCCCCCCCCCCCGCCTGCAGCCCAGCAGGGAGGAGCGGTTAATCTGCTTCCCCCTCCCCCCTCCTTCTTCTGGTGTCTCCCCGTCTCTCCCTGCTCACAATGGCAGGGAATGAGAGGGGCGAGGCCCCTCTAATAATATCAGTTGTCCCTCCCCCACCTACCCCCCTGCCCAAGCCCCCCCCTTCCAACAACACTGTCAAAATACCTGCCACCGCCCCCGCTGGGGCACCGGCAGTAGGAGGCACCGGGGCGATTACTGCCGCTGCTACGTCCACTGCCCCCCCAGATTCCAGGAACCCCCTCCCAGCTGGCCGGAAAGGCCAGGGCGGGAAGAAAGGAAAGGGCCCCGCTAAAACATCTAGGCCCTCCATGGCAGGGGCTGCCCCCACCGCTGTGGCCTCGTCATCGACCATGGCGTCCCTCCCTGCTAGTCCCTCTACCAGCTCTGCGAATATCCCTCCCCCGGCCCCCAGGACGTATGCCTGGGCGGTGGCAGGCTCCCCCCTGCCTGCCGCCTCGTGATCTCGCCCACCCACTGCCTCCGCTACCATCACCAGCGGCCGGGGCCCCTTCCCCACCTTGACCAGGAGGCACAGTGTCCGTTGCCTCCTGGTGCCCGCCTCGCCCCAAGTGGAGACATACGTGCAGGCGTTGGTGAAGGTGGTAGGACCCACGGCTATTGTGGCAGCCTCCAAAATGTATGGGAAGGTCGTTCTTTTCTTAGCTTCGGAGGCTGCCGCCCAGGAGGTGGTGGAGAAGGGCCTGGTGGTGGGGGGGGGGGTGTTTGTCCCCCTAGAGCCGCTAGAAGACCTGGGCGTTCACCTCGTCCTCACCTCCGTTCCTCCCTTTTTACCCAATGCTGCCCTGTTACCCGCTCTCTCCACCCTGGGGAAACTTGTTTCTGTCATCAGTCCTCTCCCGTTGGGCTGCAAGGACCCCACCCTCCGTCACGTCCTTTCGTTCCGCCGGCAAGTGCAGCTTCTACCGCCGGCGGCGGCACGTGACAGAGAGGCACTCGAGGAGTCCTTCCTAGTCCCTTACCAAGGAGCCCGCTATCGGGTCTTTTACTCCACCGGAGAGGCCCGGTGCTACCTCTGCTGCTCAGTGGGGCATGTCCGCAGAGACTGCCCTTTGGCCCAGGGGGTAGGGGCACCCGAGACCCCCGAGACCCGGCAGGACATCGGCCCCGTTGTTGCCGATGCCCCTGGCCGCCCGGCACCTGAAACCAACCCTCCTCCTACTCGACCCACCGCTGCTCCCGTCCGGGCTCAAGAAACACCTTCCTTACAACGCCCAGGCGAGCAAGGGAGTCCCACCCTTGCTATTACCAATCCGGCAGAGCCTATGGAGGAGGGTGTGGCAAAGATATTACCGGGTATAGGAGAACCCCCCGCCCCTCAAGCTGCCTCACCGTTACCCCTCCGAACCCCTGAACCATCGCCTCTGCCCCCCGACACGACCCCTGCTAACCAACCCCCAGACGATGCTATGGAGGGCTGGACCCTAGTCCAGGGGAAGCGAGGCAAGCGGAAGGCTCGAGCTCCGCTGCACCCATCCGATGCAGATGCCCCCCGGAAAATCAGGAAGGGAGGCACTGATATCGAGCCTTCCGCTACGGCCACGAGTGAGATCCATCCGCTGGTGTCGGGAGGGGAAGACAGACTGGCATTGGAGGGCAGAATCCCCCCTCCACGGGAGACCCTCCCCTCCAAGACCCCTGAGGAAGCTCCTCCTGCCCGGATACCACCCGAACCCCCCGCGAACCCCGAAGCGACCGTTGAGGCGGGCCCTAGAGGAGAGGCCCTCGGGGTAGCAGGAGTTGGCCTCTCCTCCGTGTATGAGGAGATTGAGGCCCTAGATTTGACCCCGGTCACCCAGGGAGAGGATGATTTACTGCCGGCTGGCCTCGATCTGGGCAACCTCACCCCAGCCCCCCTTTCCCCATGCTCCATCCCCCTAATTGCCTTCCCGGGCGAGCACCCTGCAGAAGGTGGTCCACCACCTGATGCCATGGCCGCCAAGACCACCACGGAGCCAGCGCCAAGCGCCACTGGGAGCCCCCTCCCTTACCCCTTAACCCTCGACCCTGCTCAGGAGGCACCTTCTTTTAGCTGCTCGCCTCCTGAAGCCCAGAGCCTTACCTCTGCCCCTGCCCCCACCCCTGTCCCTGCCCAATTTACCTCCTCCTGCAATGCTATTGCCGCCCCTGGGGTTATTTCTTTCCCGCCCTTCCTAGATTCCCCCCAGGGAGCAGTCTTTGCACTTTCTAATCGCGCCCCGCCATCCCCTTCCACCCCAAGGCGTGAAATGGAATTAATAACCCCAGCCTGTCAGACGCCCCGTCGGTGGTCCGCACCCTGCCTACCCGCCTTAGTGGACCACAAGGCTGCATTAAGAGCCCCACCAGGGAATACCCCGGAAATTGTAACCCCACCCCCCCATGAGCTGCGGCATGCACTACGGAAGTTCCTAGAACACACCCGTGGTCCCCGCAATAGGGTACAGCTGGCTCTTCAGCTATGGGGGGACTTTGATCAAATTCTTCAGGCCACAAGGGCCCTTATACAGGAGGGCAGGGGGCAAGGAAAGCGCAGTGCTGCGGCCTACGAGCGGGCCCGCGGCTTCCAAAAAGATCTACTCATCCACGGGATGGGTCATGGATTGCTGCGCAACCCGCCGGGGGCCACGAACATCCCCACCAATAAGAAACCCCCACCCCCCCAGCCCTCCGCATGACGCCTCTCATTATTGCAACCTTGAACACCAGGGTCTGTAGGATGGCTCTCCGCAGGTCCCAGGTGCTCTCTTACCTTCGGAAAGGGGGGTACTCTGTAGCTTTCCTGCAGGAGACCCATACAGACCCGACCGTCAAGGACAGGTGGCGGCTGGAGTGGGGGGACGGGGTAAACTTTAGCCACTTCACAACTTGGCAAGCTGAAGTGGCGACCCTATTCTCCCCCACCCTACGGCCCGAGGTGCTAGGGGTCACTGAGGCCGTGCCGGGCCACCTGCTGCACCTTCGAGTCCGTATGGAGGGGCTCGTGGTCAACGTTGTTAACATCTATGCCCCGCAAACGAGCCCAAAGCGGCCACAATTCTATCAGCGGGTGTCCGACTTTCTCGGCACCCTAGTTTTGCACGAGTGCCTGGTCCTGGGAGGGGACTTTAACACCACCCTCGAGGAACAGGACCGCTCAGGGGCCGAGCCGAGCCCAGCCGCCGCGAACATTCTCCGAGGAATAGTCGAACATCACTCCCTAGTGGACGTCTGGCGTGACCATCACTGAGATGACACTTCCACGTTCACTTTTGTCCGGGTAGAGGCCCATCGGTCACACCACTCTTGGTTGGACCGTATTTACTTATCCCGTTTCCATCTTTCACAGGCCCACTCCTCCACCATTCGGCCGGCCCCTTTCTCCGACCATCATTTAGTTACCATAATGTTCTCCCTCCGTGCAGAGAGACTGGGGCCGGCCTATTGGCACTTTAACAACAGCCTGTTGGAGGACGAGAGCTTCGTGACATCCTTCCGGGAGTTTTGGCTGGCCTGGCGAGAGCAGTGGCGTGCCTTTCCCTCGGTGCGGCAATGGTGGGATCTAGGGAAGGTACGTGCCAAACTCTTCTGCCGTGACTACACTCGGGGCACCAGCTGACGGAGAAATGTTGCAATAGAGCAGTTGGAACGGGAGGTCTTAGAGATGGAGAGGCACCTGGCCGCCAACCCCGAGGACCCGTCCCTCTGCGGAGCGTGCCGGGAGAAGCAGGAGGAGCTTCGGGCCCTCGAGGACCACCGGGCCCGAGGTGCCTTCATTCGGTCCCGCATCCGCCTCCTTCGGGAGATGGACAGCGGCTCCCGCTTCTTCTATGCCCTGGAGAAAACGAGGGGGGCCAAGAAACACGTCACCTGCCTCTTAGCGGAACTGGGACATCCTCGGCCCAGACCTAGTCACTGTCTGGGCTGAGTCCTTGCAGAGCGGGGTCCTCCCTCTGTCGTGCAGGCGAGCGGTGCTCGCCTTGTTGCCGAAGAAGGGGGACCTCCGCGATTTACGAAACTGGCGTCCCGTCTCACTCCTTAGCACGGATTACAAAATCGTAGCGAAAGCAATCTCGCTGCGGCTAGGGTCCGTGATGGCGGACGTGATCCATCCAGACCAGACCTATACTGTCCCGGGTCGCAGCATTTTTGACAACCTATTTCTAGTCCGAGACCTTTTGGAACTCGGACGGAGAGATGGTCTGTCGTTCGCCCTCCTGTCTCTTGATCAGGAGAAGGCGTTCGATAGAGTAGACCATGGGTACCTCCTGAGCACTCTGCAGGCGTTTGGATTCAGACCTCAGTTTGTGAGTTTTCTCCGGGTGCTGTATGCCTCCGCGGAGTGTTTGGTTAGGCTCAACTGGACCCTGACCGAACCGGTCAGCTTTGGGCGAGGAGTGCGGCAGGGGTGCCCCCTCTTGGGCCAGCTGTACACTCTGGCGATCGAGCCTTTCCTCTGTTTCCTCCGCAGGAGGTTGACAGGGTTGGTGCTGTGGGAGCCGGAGCTGCGGCTGGTCCTGTTGGCGTACGCCGATGACGTACTCCTCGTGGTCCAGGACCCGGGCGACTTGGCGCGAGTGGAGGCATGCCAGGCCATCTATTCGGCAGCCTCCTCCTCCCGGGTCAACTGGGTCAAGAGCTCTGGCTTGGCGGTGGGAACTGGCGGCAGGTAAGCTCCCTCCCACCCGCGCTTCAGACCATCCGGTGGAGCGCGGGTCCACTGCTCTATCTCGGCGTTTACCTTTCCGCCACGCACCCTTCCCCGCCGGAGAACTGGGAAAATTTAGAGGGCAGGGTGATAGAGCGGATCCGGAACTGGACGAGGCTACTCCGATGTCTCTCCCTCCGAGGGAGAGCACTGGTGCTTCACCAACTAGTCCTGTCCACGCTCTGGTACCGGCTCAACACCCTGGCCCCGGCCCTGGGTTTCCTGACCCACCTCCGGAGATTGATTCTAGAGTTCTTTTGGTCAGGAATGCACTGGGCCCCTGTTGGAGTTCTTCATTTACTCCTGAAGGAAGGAGGGCAAGGCCTGAAGTGTCTGTACACTCAGGTCCGCGTTTTCTGCCTCCAGGCCCTGCAGAGGCTCCTTTATAGTGCAGGTAGTTCGACGTGGAGCATATTGGCGCACGCCTTCCTGCGCCGCTTCCAAGGGCTCCGATACGACCGGCAGCTGTTTTATCTTTGTCCGAGAGGTTTTCCGCGAGACCTCTCTGGGCTGCCGGTCTTCTACCAGGACCTCCTCCGGACTTGGAAACTGTTTCTAATGACCAGGTCCGTGGCGGCCACCGTGGGAGCAGATCTCCTCACGGAGCCCCTGCTACACAATCCCCAACTCCGTGTGCAGGTGGCGGAGTCCCGCTCGGTGCGCCAGAGGTTGGTCCTGGTGGAAGTCACGGGGTCGGAGACCTCCTGGACTACGACCGGAGAGACTGGCTGGATCCCCTGACGCTTGCTCGGTGCATGGGGCTCTCCAGCCCCCGTACTCCCCGGCGCGTACTTCAGGAGGTGAAGGCCGCCTTGACCCCTGCAGCTCGGGATTATGTCAACCGAGCTTTGCGCGAGGGCGCACCACGCCCATCCTCTACCCCGGGCCCGCCGGACCTTTCCATTGGGCCCCTACCCTGCCGATCCCGACAAACCCCTCACCCTTTCACTGCGAGCCGGCTGCATGAACTGCAACCGGTCAGTTTTCAATTTGCATCACGGAAATATTTGTATACACTCACGCTTCACACCCTTCACGCCCACACCCTGGTGTCCCGCCCCGATACAAAGTGGCGGGACCTCCTGCCACCTTTGGAGGGTGAGCAACCTCGGTGGGCCAGCCTGTACTCCACCTTGGTCCCGAGGCCCATCGGGGACATCAGCTGGTGGCTCCTTCACGGAGCTGTGAGCACGGGTGTGTTTCTGACATGGTTTACCCCCATCCCGGATACTTCCCTTTTTGTAATGTGAGGGAAACCCTGGCGCATGTATATTTAGAGTGTGCCAGATTGCAGCCCCTTTTCCGGCTCCTCACAAATATTCTATTGCGCTTTTGGCTTCATTTCTCCCCTCACCTTTTTATCTATACACTTCCCATCTGTGGCCTCACAAAATCGCAGGATCTCCTGGTTAACCTCCTCCTAGCCTTGGCTAAAACAGCCATTTATAAAACCAGAGAGAGGAGGTTGGCCCATGAAACGTCCTGCGATTGTAGGGCCTTTTTCCGATCCTCAGTACATTCACGTATCCGGGCGAGTTCCTCTGGGCGGCGTCCACCGACTCCCTCGACGCCTTCGAGGAGCGGTGGGCGCTGTCCGGGGTTCTCTGCTCGGTGACCCTGTCCGGTTCCCTCCGTCTGACCCTTTGATTGAGGGGAAGAGCGAGAGACACCAGCCCCAGCCATTGCCGCTGTGGATACCATCATTACTGTCATCTAGGAGGGGTCCTATAATACATGGGTGTCTACCCCCCCACCCCCAAACCGCCCATCCCGCAGCCGTGCCATCTTGCTGGGCACTCTCAGGAGAGGGATAATCGGTGACACTGGGCGCAGCACTAGGTAACTCGAGGGGATGGAAGACCACGAGTGTCTAGGAAGCCCCCCCCGCTCTAGGCCACCAGGTAACTCAGGAGGGTGGAAGACCACGAGTGTCGAGGAAGCTCCCCCGCTCTGGGCCCAGGCTAGCCTGAACACTTCTCCCTCCTGAAAGCTGCTGTGTTATACCTTCTGTTTGCATTGTTTTGTTGCATAGTTTGTTTTGTTTTCTTGGTAACTCTTTGCAAGTGTTACAATAAAATTCTTTTCTGTTTCAAAAAAAACAAACAAACAAACAAAAAAACCTTCCCTGTTACCTTACCCAGGGAAAAGGGACCTACTTAGCCTGCTCTCCTGCTGCTGCCCTCTGGCCTGGGCTTTCCTTGCTTTTTGCCCCTGCTTTCGGCTTCCCCCCGGACCGGGCCAGATGCTCCCCGCCCTTCTCCTCCCTTTCTTTTTTTTTTTGTTCGTTTTTTTTTTCTTTCCTGCTGTTGCTAGAGTGCTGGCCGGCTGCCGGCCGGCTGTTAGCCCCCACCCGCCCTCCCTCGGACGCTGCTGCCGCTTCAGATAAAACCCCCCCTGAGGGGGGGGCCTGCCGGCCCGCTCCCCAGAGTCGGGAGCTGCTTGCTGTATGATTGCGGACCTGTTTTTGGTCGAGAGGATTCTTATCACTTACTCCGGCATTTCTGGAATGCTGTTGCTGAAAAAAAGAAAACCCGGAATAGACAGAAAAAAACCCGTCCACCAGAGGAACACCATCCAGGGAATCTACAAATCACCATGGAGGAGGCCTAAGACTGAGTAACTTTCAAACTGTGCTCTCGTGTGGGGGGAGGCCTTGACTGTGTCTTAATTGTGTTTGTAGAGACACAGGGGGTGTGGCACGGAGCTGCCCCCCGATCCATCTGTGTCCTCCCAACCCCCACACTATGACCTTCCTCACTGCCCCCCCCCCCCCCGCCATCTTTGCTGGCTATCTAACATCTGCCTCTGAACTCAGCTGCTCGCCCGATTCCACCGCGTGGACCAGAAGCACCAGCCAACCAAACAGGAGGCTCTGGACAAGCGTACGGTGGTTTACGTGCCCCCCCCCCGAATTGTCCACCCCACAGCTTGTCCCTTTCTATCTGACCCCAACTCCTATTAACCACCTGCCACCGTCCCCGCTGGGGCATCGGCAATGGAGGGCACTGGGGTGACCTCCACTGCTGCCATGCCCATCGCCTCCCCAGACTCTAGGGAAGCCCCTCCAGCCAGCGGGAAAGGCCAGGGCAAGAAGAAGGGGAAAGGCCCTGCTAAAACCACTGGGCCCTCCATGGCAGGGGCCACCCCCACTGCTGCGACCCTGCCACCGACCACGGCATCCTCCCCCGCTGCCCCCTCCACCAGTTCTGCAGATGTCCCTCCCTCAGCCCCCAGGATGTATGCCCGGGCAGCGGCAGCCCCCCCCCACCTCGTCATCTCTCCCGCCTCCGCCACCATCAATAGTGGCCGGGGCCCCTTTCCCACCATGACAAGGAAGCACGGTGTCCGATGCCTCCTGGTGCTCACCTCACCCCACGTGGAGACCTACGTGCAGGTGTTGGTGAGGGTAGTGGGGCCCTCGGCCATTGTGGCAGCCTCCAAAATGTACGGGAAGGTCGTCTTCTTCTTAGCATTGGAGGCTGCCGCCCAGGAAGCGGTGGAGAGGAGCCTGGCGGTGGGGTGGGGGAATTGTCCCCCTAGAGCCTCTAGAGGACCTGGGCGTCCGCCTGGTCCTGACCTCTGTCCCTCCTTTTCTCCCCAATGCTGCCCTGCTACCTGCCCTTTCCACCCTGGGGAAACCTGTTTCTGTTATCAGCCCTCTCCTGTTGGGCTGCAAAGACCCCACCCTCTGTCACATTTTTTCCTTCTGCTGGCAAGTGCAACTTTTATTGCCGTCAGCGGCGCGTGATGGAGTGGCGCTCGAAGGGGGCCCATTACCGGGTGTACTTTTCCATGGGGGAAGCCCGGTGCTACCTCTGCCGGGCGTCGGGACATGTCCGGAGGGACTGCCCCTTAGCCCAGCAAGGAGGGGCACCTGGGATCCCCGAGACCCGGCAGGACATCGGCCCCATCATTGCCAATGCCCCTGGCCACCCGGTACCCGAAACTGCCCCCCCCCTCTTCGGACCACCGCTACTCCCGCTCAGGCCAAAGGGGCACCTCCCCTACAACGCCCAGACGAGCGGGAGAGCCCCGCCCTCGCTGCTGACAATCTAGCGGGGCCTATGGAGGAGGGTGTGGCAGAGATACCACCAGGCATGGGAGAGAGCCTGCCCCAGGGAGAATCCTCCCTCCCTTATGCTGCCCCACCATTCCCCCCCCCAAGTCCCTGAGCCATCGTCTTTACCCCCTGACACGACCCCTGTTAACCAGCCCCCAGATGATGCCATGGAGGGCTGGGCCCTAGTCCAGGGGAAGCAAGGCAAGTGGAAGGCTCGAGCTCCGCCTCATCTACCCGAGGTGGAGGCCCCCCAGAAGACCAGGAAGGGGGGCACCGATGCCGAACCTTCCGCTTTGCCCACGAGTGCATCCCATATACCAGTGTCAGCCGGGAAAGACGTGGCAGCACTGGAGGGTAGTGTCTCCCCTCCATGGGAGACCCTCCTCTCCGAGACCCTCGAGGAAGCCCCTTCCGTCCTGACGCTACCCAAAGACCCCATGAACTCCGAGACAACCGTCGTGGCGGGTGCCGGCGGGGAGAACCCCGGGGTGGCGGAAAGTGTCCTCTCCTCCATGTTCGAGGAGATCGAGGCCTTAGATCTGACCCCGGTCACCCAGGGGAGGATGACCTTTTGCCAGCAAATCTCAATCTGGGCGACCTCACTCCACCCCTCTTTTCCCCATGCTCCCTCCCCTTAACTGCTGCTTCCGCTCCCACCTCCGAGGAGCCCCTGGACTCCTCCACCGACCCAGCCGCTGATGGCACCCCGCTGACAACCACCGAGCCTGCTCAGGTGACAGCTGGCACCACGCGGCTGGGGCACGAGTCACCAGGGGCACCCCCCGTTGGTGCGGAGCAATCGACTTCCTTCCCGGGCGGGGACCCTACAGAAGATAATCCACCTCCTGATGCTGTGGCCGCTAAATCCACCACAGAGCACGTGCCCAGTGTCACTGAGAGCTCCCTCCCCACCCCCTTAACCCTTGAGCCTGATCAGGAGGCGCCACCATCCAGGTGCTTGCCTCCCGAAACCCAGAACCTCGCCTCTGCCCCTGCACCTGCCCCTATCCAATTTACCTCCTGCAATATCATTGCCGCCCCCGGGTCTGTCTCCTTCCCTTTCCCAACTGATGACCCCCAGGGAGCGGCCTTTGTGTTCTCCTGCCCCGACCCATTAGGAGCTGCTATTTTCCCTCCACTGCCCCCTATTGCCCCAGAGCTTGAGGTGGGCCTAGAAGCTCCAGCCCATCAGGCACCCCGTCGGAGGTCTGCACCCTGCTGGTCCGTTTTAGTGGACCACAGGGCTGCACCAAGGGCCCTGCCGGGGAACAACCAGGAAACCATAATCCCACCCCGCCATGAGCTGCGAGGAGAGCTGCGGAATTTTTTAGAGGATGTCCGTGGCTCCCGCAACAAGGTACAGCTTGCTTTCCAGCGATGGGGGGATTTTTTTCAAATCCTCTGGGCCACAAGGGCCCTCATGGGGGAAGGTAAAACGACGGGGAAGCAGGATGCCGTGGCCTACTGGTGGGTCCACGTCTTCTGTGACCAATTACTCACCTACGGGATGGGTCAAGGACTGTTGCGTGGCCCGCTGGGGGATGCGAGTGTCCCTGCCAGTGAGAATTCCCCACGGCCCCCCCATGACACCTCTCACCATCGCAACATTGAACACCCGGGGTTGTAGGATGGCTCTCCGCAGGTCCCAGGTGCTCTCCTTCCTTCGGGAGGGAGGGTACTCTGTGATTTTCCTGCAGGAGACCCATACGGATCCGACCACCAAAGACAGTTGGTGGCTGGAGTGGGGGGACAGGGTCTACTTTAGCCATTCCATGATTCGGCAGGCTGGAGTGGCGACCCTGTTCTCCCCCGACCTACGGCCCGAGGTGCTAGGGGTCACTGAGGCCATGCCGGGTTGCCAGCTGCATCTCCGGGTCCATATAGAGGGGCTCGTGGTTAACCTCATTAACGTCTATGCCCCGACATCGGGCTCGGAGCGGCTGCAATTCTATCAGCAGGCGTCCGCTTTCCTCGGCACCTTAGATCCTCACGAGTGCCTGGTCCTGGGAGGGGATTTTAATACCACCCTCGAGGAGTGAGACCGCTCGGGGACCGAGCAGAGCCCGGCCGCCACGGACACCCTCTGGGAGATAGTTGAACATCACTCCCTAGTGGACATCTGGCGTGACCACCACCCGGATGACACTTCCACGTTCACCTTTGTCTGGGTGGAAGCCCATCGGTCAAGCCACTCCCAGTTGGACCGCATTTATTTATCACGCTTCCATCTCTCATGAGCCCACTCCTCCAGCATTCGGCGGGCCCCATTTTCTGACCATCACCTAGCCACCACTCACACACAAACTCACTCTACCAGCAGGAGAGTGAGTTTGTGTGTGTATGGGGGTGGGGGAGTGAGAAAACCTGTATTTGTGCTGGAAATGGCCCACCTTGATTTTCATGCAGGTTGTAAGGAGAGTGGTCACTTTGGATAGGCTATTACCAGCAGGAGAGTGAGTTTGTGTGTGTGGTTTTTGGAGGGGGGTGAGGGGGTGAGAGAACCTGGATTCCTGCAGGAAATGGCCCACCTTGATTATCATACACATTGTGAAGAGAGTGGTCACTTTGGATGGGCTATTACCAGCAAGAGAGTGAGTTTGTCTGTGGGGGGGCGGAGGGTAAGAAAACCTGGATTTGTGCTGGAAATGGCCCAACTTGACGATCACTTTAGATAAGCTATTACCAGCAGGAGAGTGGGGTGGGAGGAGGTATTGTTTCATGGTGTCTGTGTATATAATGTCTTCTGCAATTTCCACAGTATGCATCCGATGAAGTGAGCTGTAGCTCACGAAAGCTCATGCTCAAATAAATTGGTTAGTCTCTAAGGTACCACAAGTCCTCCTTTTCTTTTTAGTAAACTCACAGAGAATTACAATATTCATACTCCTATTTGGTAAATAATCTTCCTCTTTGACAAGATTGTTAAGAGTGATGTTAGAAGCTGTAATTTGCTCTAAACAGTTTTTACCATTGATTTTTACATTCTCTGCACAAGTTATGGGGTTACCTTTACCTGAGCTCACAGTAAAAGCATTTACATAAAAGGTGGCAGTGTTCAGGTAAATTTAGTTACACGCAGACAACTGCTTAGGGCTTGGCTACACTTGCAAGTTGCAGCACATTAAAGGAACCCTGAGCGCACGAGCTCACTACCTGTCCACACTGGCAAGGCACGTAGAGTGCTCTGACTCCGTGGCTAGAGTGCACCTGGTACTCCACCTCGGCAAGCGGAACAATGTTTTGTGCACCCCCGCTGGTGGCAGTGTGGACACCCTGGTCTGTTAGTGCGCTCTGATCGGCCTCCAGAAGTGTCCCACAATGCCTGTTCTAGCCACTCTGGTCATCACTTTGAACTCTACTGCCCTGCCCTCAGGTGACCAACCGTCAGACCCGCCCTTTAAATTCTCTGGGAATTTTGAAAATCCCCTTCCTGTTTCTTCAGCCAGGCGTGGAGTGCTCTCAGCGCATCTTTCCAGGTGACCATGCCTCCACGCGCCAGGCGATCCCCAGTATGGAGCAATGGCGAGGTGCTGGACCTCATTGGTGGTTGGGGGGAGGAAGCTGTCCAGTCCCAGCTGCGCTCCAGCCATAGAAATTATGATATCTTCAGGCAGATATCAAGGGCCATGCTGAAAAGGGGCCATGACCGGGATGCACTGCAGTGCAGGGTTAAAGTGAAGGAGCTGAGGAATACCTACTGCAAAGCCTGCGAGGCAAACAGCCGCTCCAGTGCTGCCCCCTACGACCTTCCGTTTCTACAAAGAGCTGGATGTGATACTTGGGGGCGACCCCACCTCCATGCCAAGTACCACCATGGACACTTCAGAGCCCAGTTCAACGAGGCAGAAGGAGGAGGAGGAGGAGCAGCAAAGCGGGAGCGAGGGTGCTGAGGTGGAGGAAGACACCCCGGAATCCCTAGATGCATGCAGCCAGGAGCTGTTCTCAAGCCAGGAGGAAGGCAGCCAGTCACGGCAGCTGGTGCTTGGGGAAGGACAAACACCAGAGGAGGTTCCCGGTAAGCGGCTTTTATTCTGAGAAGGAAGTTATTCAGTGCAGGCTCTTGGGGCGAGGAGGGTTAGGGCTGCGTGCATGCCTAGATGCGGAATAGGGCGTTGATGTGCTCTCTCACATCGTGGTAATTGGCCTCAGTGATCTCTTCAAAGGCCTCATCCAGATGTTGGGCAATGCGCTTGAGCAGGTTTCTTGGGAAAGCCACTGCGGTCCTTGTCCCAGTAAGGCTCACTTGTCCGTGCCACTGTGCCATGAGGGGTGCGGGGACCATTGCTGCACACAGGCAAGCTGCATATGGGCCAGGGCAGAAGCTGCCTTGCAGTAGAAGACCCTCCCTTGCTTCCCAGGTCACCCGCAGTAGCGAGATGTCTTCCAGGACGAACTCCTGTGGAAAATGTGGGGACAGTGTTCAGTATAGGGGCCCCCTGCCGCTGTTGGCTCTCCCCAAGGCACAGAAAACCAGATGACAGTACAGCCGTGAAACAATCAGTCACGCTTGACCCTGTGCTTACTCACCATTTTGGGGCTCCCGTGGGTTATGTGCGCTCGCTTTGGGACGGGCAAATTATGCTATTGCTTAGACTGTGCTTGCCCTTAAGTATGGGGGAATCATCGCTCTGTCTGCTGTGAACAATGCTGCCTCTGTTAAGTGTTGCATTTTGCCTTTACAGATGCAACCTTGAGATCTCAGCTGTCCGTGTTATCACCAGCCGAAAGACTCCAAAGAATCAGAAAGAGATCACGTAGAAGCAAGGAAGACATGTTGCATGAAGTAATGCAGTATTCAAGTAATGAAAATTGAAAAGTGCAGGAGTGGCGGGATAGTGAAAGGAGGATCCACCAGCAGAATGAGGAGTGCCAGCACAAAAGCTCGGTGCTCCGACAGTAAAGCACGGCTCAGCTGATAAACATAATGGAGCGCCAAGTGGACTCTATCCAGGCACACGTAGCCATGTAGGCGGAGCACTACCGCCCCCGCCCCCCCCCCCCCGCTGCAGCCCTTGTCCCAAAACTCTTTCCCTTCTGCCCCCATGTCACCTCCAACCCACTTTCCCCAACATCCAGGTTCTTACTGCCACCCGCTGCCTCCAACACCTGTAGCTTCACCACCCAGCCCTGAAAACTACGACCCTTACCCACTGCACTCAACCCCCATCACCATGCAGTGTAGCCTTCCTGAAGTGCAGCACTCATTGCACAGCACTCCAGACAGGAAGGCTGAGTATGATAACAGGACATATGCAAATCTGTGATTGTACCGTTCCCCACCCCACCCCCTTGCCCTTTCTGTTTCCCAAGCACTTGTGTTTCTTTTCAATAGATGAATTTTCTTTTCAATAAATGGATTTTCTGGCTTTGAAAGCATTCTTTATTATTGCATAAAGTAAAAGATACCTTAGCCCAGGAAAGAAACAGGCACTGCAAGTCAGCGTAGCAAACAGAGATTCCTACTAACATTGGAAACACTGCACTTCACTCCCGTGCAGGGCACCAAACATTACTGGTGGCTTTCAGCCTCAAATTGCTCCCTGAAGGCCTCTCTAATCCTTGCAGCCACTGGGCCCCTTTAATGCCCTGCTCTCTGGCTATTCAAATTCAGCCTCCAGGTGTTGAACCTCCAAGTTCCATGCCTGAGTGAATCGTTCACCCTTCCCTTCACAAATGTTATGGAGGGTACAGCACATGGATGTAACCACGGGCATGCTGTCATCGGCCAGGTCCAGCTTCCCATACAGCGAGCACCAGCAGACCTTTAAACAGCCAAAAGCACACTCCTCATTGTTTCTGCACTGGCTCAGCCTTTTGTTGAACCACTCCTTGCTGCTGTCAAGGCTCCCTGTGTAAGGTTTCATGAGCCATGGCATTAAAGGGTAAGCGGGGTCTCCAAGGATCACAATGGGCATTTCAGCTTCCCCTACGGTGATCTTCTGGTCTGGGAAAAAAGTCCCGCCTTGCAGCTTCCTGAACAGGCCAGTGTTCTGAAAGATGTGTGCATCATGCACCTTTCCAGGCCAGCCTGTGTTCATGTCAATGAAACACCCACGGTGATCCACAAGTGCCTGGAGAACCAAGAGAAATACCCCTACCGATTAATGTACTCAGAGGCTAGGTGGGCTGGTGCCAGAATTGGAATATGTGTGCCATTTATCACCCCTCCGCAGTTAGGAAAACCCATTTGTGCAAAGCCATCCACAATGTCATGCACATTACCCAGAGTCACGGTTCTTCTGAGCAGGATGCGATTAATGGCCCGCAAACTTGCATCAACATGATTCCAACGGTCGACTTTCCCACTCCAAACTGGCTAGCAACCGATCGGGAGCTCTCTGGAGTTGCCAGCTTCCAGATTGCAATAGCCACCCGCTTCTCCACCGTCAGGGCAGCTCTCAATCTCGTGTCCTTGCGCCGCAGGATGGGGGTGAGCACCTCACACAGTCCCATGACAGTGGCTTTTCTCATCCGCAAGTTCTGCAGCCACTGCTCGTCGTCCCAGACTTGCATGACGATGTGATCCCACCACTCAGTGCTTGTTTCCCCAGCCCAAAAGTGGCGTTCCACGGTGGTGAGCATGTCCGTGAATGCCACAAGCGAACTCGTGTCATATGCGTTACTCCAGTCGATATCTTCGTCGGAGCCCTCACTGTCACTTTGGATCATAAGGAATAACTCGACTGCCAAGCGGGACGTGCTGGCGAGACTCGTCAGCATACTCCTCAGCAGTTCAGGCTCCATTCCGACAGACCGAAACAGAAGACAGAGCGTGCAGTACAAAAAACGTTGAAAGATGGCGCCAAATGTGGACGGAAGAACAGGGATTGCTGGGATGCAAACTGATGCATCACTGGGGTTTGGGACAGGACCCAGAATGCCCTGCACCCCTCACCCCCTTCCCACAGGCCACAGCGCCAGACTGGGAAGAGGTGCTCTGTGGGATAGCTGCCCATAATGCACCGCTCCCAATGACGCTGCAAGTGCTGCAAATGTGGCCACGCCGGTGCGCTTGCAGCTGTGAGTGTGGACAGACTGCAGCGCTTTCCCTACTGCGCTCTCCGAAGGCAGGTTTAACTCAAAGTACTCTACATCTGCAAGTGTAGCCATGCCCTTAGAGTCAAACAACATAGCAACATTGTTACAAAGTGGATAGATTCTATCCCCATCTTTGTTGTTGAGAGGAACTGGTTTTTCAGTATGATACAGTTCCTGTTGTTCCTTTATTCTCTTGAGTTGGAGCTTAAGTCTGTCCACTTTTGCCTTAGCTTCTAGTTCCTGCAATCGAATATATGCCATTTTTTGCTCATGTTCAAAACACAGGCATTTTCTTTCAGCAACTTCTCCTTCCATATCAGCTATTTTTTGCTTTTGTTCAAGTTCTAGCTGCTGGTTTCTCACTGCAATCATTTTCACTGGGTCTGCTTCCTTATCACTGGCAACTAACAGATTTTTCAGTTCCTGCTCTGGGGCCTTTTGCTTAAAATACAACCCTCTCTGTAAGCAAAATTCTTCCAGGCTTTTTCTATGAGGATCTTGATCATGGGTAACTCACTGTAACTGATTTTTAATCCTTAAACAATCCAATATCAAAATTAAATTTTGACAAGCATGTGGTTCTGATCCAAAAACCCAATTAACCTGTGGTACTGTGTATCCAAGCATGACTATGCCACTGTGACTGGGGTCCCAATGGGGCGCCAGCTGTGATCACTCAATTAGGGTGAACTGCAAAAAATGCGGCAGACAGTCCCCATAGAGCTGGTGGATATTCCAATACTTAGATTCACCAAGCCAGCATAAAACAGCTTCCTTATTACCTTACTGGTTACTCAGAAGTCCAAACAACACAGTTCCCTTAAAGTGATCCAGCCTCAGGCCTCTATCCAGGTACGCACGTCAAATATCATGAAAATTTCTGTAAATCTTATTTCATCACATAAAAGAACAGGTTCTACCAATCCCAAAGGATTGGACACATTACCTCCCAGGTTAATGAATGTTTCAGATCTTACCCAAATACATGCTACAGCCAATTCTTATTAACTAAAGTAAAATGTATTCAAAAACAAAAGAGAGAGAGTATGGTTAAAAGATCATTCTACATACGGACATGAGTTCAATTCATTGAGGTTCAGATTCATAGCAGAGATGGTGAGCTTTGTAGTTGCAAAGAGTTCCTTTAGAATTCAGTTCATACGTTCAGTCCAATGTCCAAATCTCATATTCAGGGCGCACCAGCATAACTGGGACCTCAGTCTTGCCACTCAAACTTCTCCTGATGAAGTCTAAGCAGATTTGAGATGACAGAATTAGGGCCCAAGGATCTTTTATGCAATTTCATGTCCTCTTTGACAAGTTGGGATTTCCTCAGGGAACAAAAGGCAATTAGGATGACTTTGAAGGAGGTCCATCCCCGTACTTAGCTAAACGAATTAACATAAGGCCATTTGCTTTTTCCTCCACCATTCACAGTACATTTCAAAGAGAGATGAATACGGAGATATCCTGTGTTTACAATTCATTTAAATGATATCAGAATGCAGCATAGACAGGGACTGTTGATTATATTGTCTTACCCATACATATGTAAATACACAAAAACACAAACATTATCTCCCTACATGTCTTTTGAGGGTTATTTATTTTGCAGGATGTTTAACCCTTTCTAGGGAAAAGGCAGCCCATCCATTTGGGGGAGATGACCTAAAACCCAGACAGGCTGTGGGAGGGTGAGATCTGGGGCAGAGCAGTGCTGAGAGCAGGCTGCACATTACAGAGGAGTTTGCAGTGCAATAGAGAAGTAAAAGGCGGCCTCTGGGCCTGGAGCAGGGAGGAGCCATTCCCCATGTAGATGAGGTGTGATGGCACCCAGGGCAGAGCATTACAGTCAGTACTGCGTTTTTCCAGTGGCTGGAGAGGACGATGTGGGGGCAAGGCTGCACAGGTGTATGGGGCGGCTGCCCAGTGCCCAGTGGCTGGGGGAAGGGAGGTATGCGATGGGGGGTGAGCTGTCCTGGGCAGGGCTGCTTGTTGCCAGGGTGAGTATGCAGGGGGTGGGGTGAGGATAGGATCATAAGGTAGGGTGGGTGGTCAGGGACACACCGCATATTGTTGGGGTGACCCAGGCATGCAGGGGTGGCTGCACAGGGGATGTGGTTGCAGGGTTGAGGGTTGCCTGAGGCATGGCAGGGGTGGAGTTGAGTTGTAAGGTGAAGCTACCCTGCACAGGAGACCATGTGCCATGCTATTAAAGTACCTCAGTAGTTTGTGGTGGTGGCTGCCTCCTTCCTGGGGTGTCAGTGCCCATTCTCCCCCTAGGCCGGGCTCTGCACCACTGCTGCTGGTACCGGAACCCATCATTGCCTGGATTTCCTGCTGTGACCCGTCCCTCTCAGGGCCAGCCCCGTGACTCATCCCCCACCTTTAGATGGCATCTCAATTCCAAAGAAACATCAATAGACTTGCTGCAGGAGCCCTGCCCCAACCCCTGGGAGGCAGGGAGGGCAGCGCCAGGGGCAGAGGGTGCAGAGAGTGGGAGGACAGGATAGGGGAAGGCAGGCAGAGAACACATGAATAATGGAAACTCTGCTGCTGCCTTCAAGTTCCACAGTCTGACAGAATAGCCAGCTCTGGCCACATTACATCCCAGGGATGCTCATCTCTCATGAAATATGAGGTCCTACATGATCAATGGTATAGCCATGCAGCTCCATCACTGACCACATGACTAGCTATCTACTACATACACCAAAAAAATGATCCCACTTATCCGGAACAACAGCCACACCACAATAGGGCAACAGAGCTTCATTTACTGATATTAGCTCAACCGTGGGTAGAACACAGGACATGGTGCAGGAATAGTCACACTGGGCATGGCGTGTGACAAACAGGAGGACAAGCCCATGGTGCATGCACCAGCCCGAGGGTTGGGTTTAGATCCTACTTAGGTGCCCCTAAGTGCTCCTAGGTTAATATCTGGAGGAGAGAAGGGCTTCAGTCAAATACACTAGGGTGTCAGGGGATTGTTCTTGTGACCTGTCCTCTTGGGCACTCTGGGTCTCAGGTTCCGTGGCTCATCTGGCATTTGTGTCTTGCCACATTTGGTGTTACTGTCATGTCATGTCCCCCGTGTGAATAAGATGTTCCTGCCTCCCGCTTGTACATATCCACCAGATCAGTGCTATGGCCCCAGCTGTGGAATAGTGTCTAGGAGGAACCCGTCAGTGTGCCAGACCCCCAGGGGTCTCGCTCTTCCTCCAGGGTCAGCCACGCGGCTTCACCACCTCCTCAGACTGGACCTCTGGGCCTGCAGTCCCCCTGCTGCACCCCATGAGCTCTGCTCAGCGAGTCCAGCTGAGACACACCCCAATGGAGACCTGTCCAAACTGCAGAGATCAATACACCTTGCCCAGCATTCAGGTTGATTCATTAATTGGACACAGCACAGGGAGTCCTTTGGGTAGCACAGAGAACTGAAGATTAAAGCCTAGTCCATCCTGGTCAGCCCAGAGCCCCTTTAAGCTGTGGTGAACCCCTTGGTTCAAGCTCTGTCTGTCCCTCCTTTGTCAGATGCCAGGTGAGAGCCCCAACTCCTTCCAGCAGCCAGCTCTTATGGCCCACCTCACACCTCTCCAGTCCTTTGCTCTCCCGTTGGGGAAATGCTGCATGGCTGCTTGCAGAGAGGTGGGCAATCCATGCTTGTTGGTTGCTAGGTGTCAATGGCCCAGTGATTAGATTTCCCATTATCATCATAGATTCTCCACTGATAACAGATCGAGCTCAGCTAGTCCTTTTCCAATTACCCACTTAGTCCCACACAGCTAGGCACCATTTACATCTGTATCTTAGCCTGCCCCAAGAACAAAGAATCCCTTTCCACCCACTGACTAACAATGCAGCACCATGGGGGAAACTGAGGCACACATCAGCATCATCTATGAGGAGAGATTAATAAGACTGGGACTTTTCAGCTTAGAAAGGAGATGACTAAGGGGGATAGAGGTCTATAAAATCATGACTGGTGTGGAGAAAGTAAATAAGGAAGTGTTATTTACTCCTCATAACTCAAGAACTAGTGGTCACCAAATGAAATTAATAGGCAGCAGGTTTAAAACAAACAATAGGACATATTTCTTCACACAACACACAGTCAACCTGTGCAACTCTTTGCCAGAGGATGTTGTGAAGGCCAAGACCAGAACAGGGTTAAAAAAAGAACTAGATAAGTTCATGGAGGATAGGTCAATCAGTGGCTATTAGCCAGGATGGGCAGGGATGGTGTCCCTAGCCTCTGTTTGCCAGAAGCTGGGAATGGGTGACAGGGGATGGATCACTTGATGATTGCCTGTTCTGTTCATTCCCTCTGGGGCACCTGGCATTGGTCACTGTCGGAAGACAGGATACTGGGCTAGGTGGACCTTTGGTGCTGTTCTTATGTTAAATATTACAAAATATTTCCACTTCATCTCAGTGCCATGGGCAGTACCTGGCACTATCAGGTAATGTAACTGATCTTCACTCTCAGGGTATGTCAACCCTTGGAGCCAGAGGTGTAATTTTCAATTCAAGAAGACATACCCGCACTAGCCCTGATCAAGCTAGTGGTGCTAAAAATAGCGGATAGCTAATGGTGGGAGCGGCTAGCTGCCCCAAGTGCATGCCTAGCATCTCCTTTTGTACTCCTTCTGAGCGTGACATAGATTGTCCCAACAGGATTTTAATTTGTCTGATCCCCCTCGCTCTGAAAGCACTCTGTCACCTGGGGAGAGGGCTGCTCCAGGCACTTTCTGATCAGTCATTCCTTCCACCACCAGCAGGAGTTCACGAGCTACTTTCAGCTGCTGTTTCCATATTTCAGCATAACCATTATGGTTCCCAGGTGCAGACAAAGAGTTTATCAGTAAACCAAACATGATGTCAATGGGCAAATGTTGTGCTCTTCCATAAAGTAGAAGGGTAAAATTCCTGTAGCCTCATTTAGTGTACTCTTCTAGGCACATGTTATGTTGTTAAGAAAGTCCTTCCAGTTTGACTTTTGCCCTTATGGCAAGGTTCTCAATATAGCCAACAGTATTCAGTTCAGCCTTTCTACTTGCCCATTGCCCTGTGGGTGGTACAGAGTTGTGCAGGATGTTTCATTTTGATAGTAGTGCGGTAAATAAATTATTTTCAAACTCTAGCCCTTGATCATGGTGGATTCTTTTGGGGAAATCAAATTTTTAAAATAAAGTCTGATACAAGACAGCAGCTAGTCCCTTATTTGAAGCATCTACATGAAGGATAAGAAAAACTCAGGACAGGCTGTTATTGGTAGCTATACAGGGAAGTCAGTCAGCTGGCTTAGAACACTTTGATGTTTCTCAGTCCCGGTAACTGGCTCTCCTCTGGCTTTCTTCTTTTTCATATGCCACTTGTGACAGTGTTGTGTGTTTTATTCCAATGGAACATTCAGCAACTTATACAAGGGCTTCGCTAGTCAAGAGAGGTCATGAATATGCCTTCAGTAGCAGGTGAGGAAACCTAGTATCTTGTTAAGTTCCCCCATGTGCTTGGTGGTTTCTCTGCAAAAATCTGAACAACAGAGGTGATAGCTGGATCCATCTTGTAACCTTCAGCAGACACCACCATTCCCACAGAAGATCACATTTAGAAGCTTTCAGCTTAATTCTCTGTTTCTGTAACTGTTGCAATTAGGACACTGTCCAGGTATGGAACATACAGCTCATCCCTAAGCTTCGCAAGGCACACCTCCATACACCGCGGGGGGGCAACAAGTGTACTTTTTAACCCAAATGGGATTCTGGCCCATTCATATAAACCCCATGGAGTAATGGAGACTTTGGGATGATGCTTTGTCCAGCTGCGAACCCCTGATCTAAGATGGAGAACCAAGATTTACCTCCTTGTCCATTCCAAACATCCTGAGTTTGAGGGATGGGTCATTTGTCTGGGGTGTGGTTTCTGTTCAGTTTCTGATAGACTGCAGAGTCGGAGGCTGCCATCCCATTTTCAAACACCAGTGGTGATGATTCTTTTGACTTTGGTTTTGCAATCTTGCAGATATTCTGTCATGGCTTTACATAGCTGGTGTGGCACTGAAGGCTTGTATACACTTGGCAATGTATTCCCTTGTAGACTGAGCCAAATCAGATGAAAGGCATACTGAGAATTAGAGTCGGGACTTACTCCCAAATAGCTATTTCAGTCCATTTCCAGGTGTAGCTAAGCCCTTACCTGTCAGTCTTCATGTAACTTGATCAGCGTCTGCAGAGTAGGGATCTGTCCAATGTCTCCATCATCTCTGGAGAAAGCTTTGGGCTCTTCTTTCAGCATCTGCTGGGCCGATTTCCTTTGCATCTCTGACAAGTGGCTCAGGTTCAATCCTGATTCAAACTGATTTTGATCATCCCTGTGCTTAGAG
This sequence comes from Natator depressus, assembly GCF_965152275.1. Taxonomy (NCBI): domain Eukaryota; kingdom Metazoa; phylum Chordata; order Testudines; family Cheloniidae; genus Natator; species Natator depressus. The sequence continues at coordinate 38,702,211 of NC_134241.1, read as the reverse complement.
GCTGTTTGTCTCTTTGCTGGCTTAATCTTTGATCCCTGGTACCAACATCTCTCTCTTTCACACTGATGCCACCTGAAAGGGTTTTATCTGCTGAGTAGCCACTGGAATTTCACGTTTAATCCACTGTAAACTTCCCAGCACAGTTCATCCCTTCAAAATAGTGTCATGTTTTGATGAGTCACTGACAGGGACACTTATCTGGCAAGATGATCCTTTAGTTATTTTGACTAATGGTTTTTTTATGTCAAAATCCTCAGCCCATTGAGCAGCAGCAGCCTCCTGTTCAAACATTGCTGTTAAGTTTTCAGTTAAGTTTTACAACCCTTTCCCCCACTTTTGTCAAGCACAGGTTGTGTGAATTGTTGTCTCTGGTGAAGTTCACAAGAGCTTCGGTTCTTGCCAAGCCCACATGAGGAAATACACATTTCATATTGTCAATGAGGCCAGGGGCTGGTGCCTCATCACATGAATTGCAGCAGTGGTATTTGACTATCTCCTCAATAACGTGGTTGTAATTCTGCCTGCAGTGACCCAAGAGCATGGGTACCAACATTCACAGCAGATGGTTAAGCAGCAGGGCACAAGCCCAAGATTGGCTGTGAGTTCTATACTTAGATTTCACCAATCATTTATCAAGTGTGCACTCCTCAGGCACTATAACAGCCTTAACATGGGGTCACAGACAGTCCCCTTGGGAGCTCTAACCTATCTTGCCACCCAGGTGAGCCTGCCTTTGTGATAGCTGGTCCCTTAAACCAAGGATCACAGCAATGTTTAGGTTACTCCCAGTCCCAAAGGACCAGTCACTTACCCCAGGTCAGCTGCACCTTAGATCTCACACCAAAGACAACGCTTGTAGGCAATCCTATAATAAACTATCTAAAGATTTATTAAGTAGGAAAAGGAAACCAGGCAGTTATTGACAAGGTTAAAGCAGGTAACACAGATGAGTTACAATCTTAAGTTTCAGAAGGTAATAAACCAGTGATACTCAGATGGAGGCTTGCGAGCCACAAGTGGCTCTTTAATGTGTCTCCTGCATCTCTTTGCAGCACATGATATTAAAACACTGTGTGGTTTAATTATTAACCAATCAGGAGGCTTTTACTATGTTATTAACAATTGTAGTTGATAAAATAATAATACTTGTTCAGTCTTTGGCTGTGAGAATAATATAGCTATATACACTAAATATTTCTCCTGCCCTACTGTTTAAATATCATAGAATCATAGCAGATTAGGGTTGGAAGAGATCTCAGGAGGTCATCTAGTCCGACCCCCTGCTCAAAGCAGGACCAACCCCAACTAAATCATCCCAGCCAGGGTTTTATCAATATATATAACTAAATAGTAAATGAATTCACACCACTGTGGCTCTTTTGAGTAATGCCGATGGTTAATTTGGCTCCTGAACCACTGAGGGCTGAGTAGCAATGTAATAAAAGCTTCTATAATCAACAAGCTCAATATGTCCTTTAGGGCTAACCCAAGCTAAGCACCGGGGATCTCTTGCTTCTGCATAGAACCACTTTGCCCCCCAGACTCCAAGCAGCACAGAGATCCCTAATTCTTTTTGTTTGGGGTTCTTATCCCCCTGCTGCCTGGTGCTCTGAGCTTCAAACTCAGCTGATGCGAGGAGTCCACTTGCATGACACATCTTCAGAAGGAGGAATGCAGAACAGCAAATGTGTTTTGTCCTCTTGTTGAGGGTAGGTAGGGAGATTCCAGTTGCAATGTCCCACAATAGTTGGTCGGGTAGGGATGGCCCTTTCCTTTAGAGCAGGACATAACATCTATTGAAGCCCAGCCCTTCCCACTGATTAGTGTCTCTCTCCTGTCTGGTGATTTACACAATTGCAGGGGCTCACAATACAACCACTCAAATATTACCTTACACCATGGGATACAGATACTGTATTACAGGTGAAATTAACACAGGCAGCAATTCTAAAGACTAAATGCTAATCAGATTCTCATAGTTCTAACACCTGTTTTAACAGCACTGCCACACAGGGAAGCCAGACTGACTCCAGCTGTGTATTTGTCAGCGTTCAGCTGAGACATGGGGACCTTGGCATGAGCTAGTGCCTGGCCTGAGAGTGTCACATTGGTAGCCAGTGATCAAGTTCTTTAATTCGTGTGGCCCAGCCAGCAAGGGAACAATCAAGATGTCACCACCTTTGCTTAACTGGAAATAGACTTAACTCCCCAACAAAGCCAGCCATGAGAGGCTTGGGCCCTTCAGGCGGTTCTTGGCACCACCCTGGCTCTGGAAGATGAGATGGTTCTCCACACTCAACCCCTCCCCGCCAGCCCAGTCCCCTACACACCTGCAGAAGGGTGGTGGGCTTTGCCTCTTCCCTGTGCCCATCAGGGCAGTTACAATTTGACCGACCACCCTGAAGCCACAGACTAAGAGGAACTTCCCCTCCTCATTTCCCCAAAGCAGTCACTTCACACCCATCCAGGGCTTCTCCCGCCCTCTGGTGGGTACCAGGAGCTTGGCTGGACTCCTGACCACACTCAGGTTCCCTTCTCCCTGCACAGTTGTGATACACAGCACCTCCGGGATGGACTTTCATGGGCAGCATTCAGAGCAAGCCCAGCTCCTACTTCCAGTAACTCATCCAGCTTTCGAAGGTGTGTCCTGGGAGATTGTCTCCCAGCTCCTGGCTTCAGACCGGGCCCACCTGTGCCCCACTGTCCCACTAGGGTTGCCAGGCATCTGGTTTTCGACCAGAATGTCCAATCAAAAAGGGACCCTGGCGGCTCCGGTCAGTGGTCGTTAAAAGTCCAGTTGGCAGCACAGCAGGGCTAAGGCAGGCTCCCTGGCTGCCCTGGCTACGCACAGCTCCTGGAAGAGGCCAGCATGTACCTGCGGCCCCTAGGCGCAGGTGCGATCAGGGAGACCCTGCACACTGCCCCTGCCCCGAGCGCTGGCTCCACAGCTCCCACTGGCCAGGAACTGCAACCAGTGGGAGCTGCAGGGATGGCAGCTGCAGGTGCGGGCAGTGTGCACCACACAGCTCCACCTGGCCACCCCTGTGCCTAGGATGCGGACATGCTAACCACTTCTGGGAGCCATGTGGAGTCAGGGCAGGCAGGGAGCCTGCCTTAGCCTTGCTGCGTCACTGACCGGGAGCCGCCTGAGGTAACTACCGCCCAGCTGGAGCCCAAACCCCCACTTGCATCCCAACCCCCAGCCCCAGGTCAGAACCCCCTCCCACACCCTAACTCGCTCCCAGAGCCCGCATCCCAATCCCCTGACCCACACCTGAGCCCCCTCATACACTCCAAACCCCTCATCCCCGGCCCAACCCCAGAGCTCACACCGCCAGGTGGAGCCCTCACCCCTCCTGCATCCCAACTCCCTGCCCAGCCTGGAGCCCCCTACCTTTCCCTGAACCCCTCATTTCTGGCCCCACCCCAGAGCCCACATCCCCAGTGAGAGCACTCACCCCTCCCGCATCCCAACCCCCTGCGCCAGCCCAGTGAAAGTGAATGAGGGTGGGGGAGAGCAAGGGAAAGAGGGAGGGGGAATGGAGTGAGTGGGGACAGGGCCTCAGAGAAGGGGCGGGGCCTCGGGACATGACATGGGTGTTCAGTTTTGTCCGATTAGAAAGTTGGCAACTTTATGTCCCACAGGTCTCGAGAGTTTATTTTCTGAGGAAACCACACCATACCAGGTACCTTTCCAACCCAGTTACGGACCTGCTGCATGGATTTTAAATGCCAAATATAGGCCTGTCATAAATATAAAGGGAAGGGTAAACCCCTTTAAAATCCCTCCTGGCCAAAGGAAATCTCCTCTCACCTGTAAAGGGTTAAGAAGCTAAAGGTAACCTCGCTGGCACCTGACCAAAATGACCAATGAGGAGACAAGATACTTTCAAAAGCTGGGAGGAGAGAGAGAAACAAAGGGTCTGTGTGTCTGTCTATATTCTGTCTTTGCCGGGGATAGACCAGGAATGGAGTCTTAGAACTTTTAGTAAGTAATCTAGCTAGGTATGTGTTAGATTATGATTTCTTTAAATGGCTGATAAAAGAACTGTGCTGAATAGAATAACTATTTCTGTCTGTGTATCTTTTTTGTAACTTAAGGTTTTGCCTAGAGGGGTTCTCTATGTTTTGAATCTAATTACCCTGTAAGGTATCTACCATCCTGATTTTACAGGGGGGATTTCTTATTTCTAATTACTTCTATTTTTATTAAAAGTCTTCTTGTAAGAAAACTGAATGCTTTTTCATTGTTCTCAGATCCAAGGGTTTGGGTCTGTGGTCACCTATGCAAATTGGTGAGGCTTTTTATACAACATTTCCCAGGAAAGGGGGGGTGCAAGTGTTGGGAGGATTGTTCATTGTTCTTAGGATCCAAGGGTCTGGGTCTGTAGTCACCTAGGCAAATTGGTGAGGCTTTTTACCAAACCTTGTCCAGAAAGTGGGGTGCAAGGTTTTGGGAAGTATTTTCGGGGGAAAGACGTGTCCAAACAGCTCTTCCCCAGTAACCAGTATTTGTTTGGTGGTGGTAGCGGCCAATCCAAGGACAAAGGTACCTTTGTACCTTGGGGAAGTTTTGACCTAAGCTGGTAAAGATAAGCTTAGGAGGTTTTTCATGCAGGTCCCCACATCTGTACCCTAGAGTTCAGAGTGGGGGAGGAACCTTGACAAGGCCTCACCTGGGAAATCTGGTGCAGTGCTCTCCACGTTCTCTGCTCCCTTGTGATTTCCCTGCGTATATTGCAGTTGACTAGGGAACTCTGAAGTTCAGCCTGTTACGACTGGTCCCATAGGGGTGACATGCTGCCATTTCCCTTTTGATCAGTTTCTCTGTGCATGGCACCCTTCCTGGTAATGTTCTCTGCTCCCACATCTGAAAGAGTGGCCACATGTAGTTCCTCTGCCAGATCACCTGCAGCTAGCCCACCCTCATAGAATCATTGAATATCAGGGTTGGAAGGGACCTCAGGAGGTCGTCTAGTCCAACCCCCTGCTCAAAGCAGGACCGATCTGCAACTAAATCATCCCAGCCAGGGCTTTCTCAAGCCTGAACTCAAAAATCTCTAAGGAAGGAGATTCCACCACCTCCCTAGGTAACGCATTCCAGTACTTCACCAACCTCTTAGAGAAAAAGTTTTTCCTAAGATCCAACCTAAACCTCCTTCACTGCAACTTGAGACCATTACTCCTTGTTCTGTCATCTGGTACCACTGAGAACAGTCTAGATCCATCCTCTTTGGAACCCCCTTTCAGGTAGTTGAAAGCAGCTATCAAATCCCCCCTCATTCTTCTCTTCTGCAGACTAAAATAATCCCAGTTCCCTCAGCCTCTCCTCATAAATCATGTTCTCCAGCTCCCTAATCATTTTTGCTGCCCTCCGCTGGACTCCTTCCAATTTTTCCACATCCTTCTTGTTGTGTGGGGACCAAAACTGGACACAGTACTCCAGATGAGGCCTCACCAATGCCGGATAGAGGGGAATGATCACATCCCTTGATCTGCTGGCAAAGCTCCTACTTATACAGCCCAAAATGCCTTTAGCCTTCTTGGCAACAAGGGCACATTGTTGACTCATATCCAGCTTCTCGTCCACTGTAACCCCTAGGTCCTTTTCTGCAGAACTGCTGCCCAGTCCCTAGTCTGTAGCAGTGCACGGGATTCTTCCGTCCTAAGTGCAGGACTCTGCACTTGTCCTTGTTGAACCTCATCAGATTTCTTTTGGCCCAATCCTCTAATTTGTCAAGGTCCCTCTGTATCCTATCCCTACCCTCCAGCATATCTACCACTCCTCCCAGTTTAGTGTCATCTGCAAACTTGCTGAGGGTGCAATCCACGCCATCCTCCAGATCATTAATAAAGATATTGAACAAAACCGGCCCCAGGATACTGCTTGATACCGGCTGCCAACTAGACATGGAGCCACTGATCACTACCCATTGAGCCCGATGATCTAGCCAGTTTTCTATCCACCTTGTAGCCCTCCTCTCAGATTGTCTGTCCATTTGGATCCTGCATGCCATAATTAGTGGCTGTCTCTCAGCCTCATCACTCACAGCAGTGTGAAGCTTGTCATCTGCAACCCCTTTTTCTTTTAAATACCCTTGTCTGGATATTGTCACTCTGCAGCCTTGTCCGTATCAATGAAGGAACATGTTTTGTACACGGACAGGCAAGGAAAGGCAGTTTCTTGTGAGGCAAATAACACATCTTGTAGAAGTGTCTCTCTTGGATCTTGTTCTGCTCTTGAGGGCTGCAGGTAAACTTCTGTTGCAGCTTCTTCTTGGTAGCAGCTTGTCCCTCCATTCTGGCAGGCTCAGAGCAGCTTTCCCTTCCAAGCAGCGTGTGGGGCGAAGTGCCTTTATCACAGCTTCCATGTATCCTTTCAAATCCCCCTTTCAGTTTGGTGAGCCACACTGCTCAGGCTCAGTCTGGCCTTTTGCGGGGCCTTGCCAATCGGCCCAGTTATTGTAAAGGCTTTTTAAAAACCTCGCTCTGCTTTCTTGGGTGCGGATGACAAATTTTCCATTGGGGGTTGGCATTTAATTTCCATCTTGATTTCCATCCGTATTTCCATCTGTATTTCAAGCAACTTTAATTTTTCAGCACTGTCTCTGGATGGTCTCTCCTTTAGTTGGTTCCCTTGGCTCCTCTTGCTCTAGCCCTGAGGTGTAAAATCTGATCTTTCAGACCCAGTGATGTAAAATCCAGATCTTCCTGCTGCACACCATTTAACTGCATCACACCACTGAAGATGCCATCGCTTGGCTAGATGACTATGCACACGTTAAATAAATTAAAGCAAAATGGCATTTTGCTGCAATTTTACTGCAGTTTGTCCTCAAAATGCCCAGAAACTCACATACTTCTCCTAAAAGCTGTTCCTGCAGCTGGTATAAGAGTCCCCCAACCTCCATGTGAAGGTTCTGTAACTCTTCCATCCACAGTGCTTGCAACAATCCGATCTTTGCTGGCTAATTGCTGCGGCGGCAGGTTATTTCACATTTGCTAGGATGGTAGCACCCAAAGACCCTGGCCAGGAAGTAATGTGTGACAGGAGTCGTAGGTACAGCAGAATGCACAGTCCCAGCACCAAGCATTTATAAAGAGCGGAAACAGCACATCCCTGCGTGGATCAAAGCACTGTCCGTTCGGTTACAAAATGAATAGACTAGCATGCTGTGCCACAGAGCTGCTTTGACAAGGTTATTAAACTGAGTTAGGGGGCGTTGTGGCTGTAACTGACTATCTAGCAGATTTCTCACAGCATTAGAGATAGACTTTTTAGCAAAAGCTCTGAAGAGTAGGAGGTACCTATGCTTAAGGGGAGACTGAGAACGCAGAGGATCAGCTGGCAGACACCCCAGCATCTCACCCCCAGGAGTGAACTAATCACTTCCTATGACAGTTATTTGCATGAGGACCAGGAGTTTGCCAGTAGCAGGGGAAAGGGGCCAACGTGTTACAGGAATGATGGGTGTCAAGAACCCTCTCGCCACAAGGCAGGGAGCAGCTCCAACTGGTGTAGTTCACCCAGCTGTGTTCCAGCACCATGCCGAGCCTCTGCAGGGTGTGACCTAGAGGAGGCTCTTGGGGAAGCCTGCACTGACTGGCTGGACAGCAGAGGAGTGCAGAGCACTGGTTTTAACTGTGGCACCCCCTGCCTTTAGGCCTCTGTGCTACGTTCAGGGCTAAGAGCTTATGGGCTGGTGAGGGAAGCAGAAACAACGGCAATAAGTGCCCCACCCACTGGCCCTCTCTCCCAGATGGGGCTGTGCGTAGGATTGCCAACTTTTTAATCGCACAGAACCAAACACCCTTGCCACGCCCCTTCCCTGAGGCCCCACCCCTTCGCTGAGACCCTGCCACCCACTCATTCCATCCCCCTCTCTCTGTCGCTCGCTCTCCCCCACCCTCACTCACTCGCTCACTTTCACTACGCTGGGGCAGGGGGTTGGGCTGCAGGAGGGGGTGAGGGTTCCAGCTGGGACTGAGGGCTCTGGGGTGGGGCTAGGTGTCATGGAGTCCCTGGGCGATGCTCTGGAACTGCTCCCCATGAAGCCAGTCAGGACTCTGGGGCAGTCGCCTTTCTGTGAGCAGCCTGTCTTCAGTACACACAGCTCACAGAGCTTCCACCTTCCTGGGTCTGACCTCGGAGCATTCAGCATCCTCTGCCCCTCCGTGCGCTTCCCACAGCGAGTCCGCTCAGGCGGGGTCCTGCGGAAGCCAGAGGGTCCTGCACCCCAACTTCGCAGTCAGACATGACTCTCAGCCAGCCAGTAAAACAGAAGGTTTATTAGACGACAGGAACATGGTCTAAAACAGAGCTTGTAGGTGCAGAGAACTGGACCCCTCAGCTGGGTCCATTTTGGGGGGCAGTGAGCCAGACAACCATGTCTGCACTTCACTCCATGTCCCAGCCAGCCCCAAACTGAAACTCCCTCCAGCCCCTCCTCCTCTGGGCTTTGTCCCTTTCCCTGGCCAGGAGGTCACCTGATCCCTTTGTTCTCCAACCCTTTAGCTCTCACCTTGCAGGGGAGAAGGGCCAGGCCATCAGTTGCCAGGAAACAGGGTGTCGCCCATTCTCTGTGTCCAGACCCCTGCACACACCTGCTCTCCAGGGCTCTGCAGTGATCATACACCCTTACCCCACCACCTAGATACTTAAGAACTGCATAGGGGAAACTGAGGCACCCCCACAATATTCAGAGGAAACATTAAGAACAGTCCCACTTTGTCACATCTCTCCCCCCTTCGAGATCGAACTGAGCGGGGTCACTTTAGCCAGTGACCTGGGGAAGTTTGAAGCCACCAACGTTCGCATGGATGCTCCAGCATCTCTCCCGTTCCTTGGTGGGAGTTACACCAGGCCCTTCCAGTTTCACGCCCTCCCTTAGGTCAGGGGTGGTCGATAGCACTCGCAGGCTGCATGTGGGAAGGTTTATGCGGCCCGTGCCCTTTGGCCACCCCAAAACCCCAGGGGGTCAAACTGGGATTGGTCTTCTCCCCAACAAGCTGGCCAAACACAGCCACTTGGTTATAGGACTGTTTAACTTCCTTAACAGCTTTCACTTCATCTGAGACCTTCCCAAAGCTATCCACACTGGATCTTTCAACAGGAAAGTCAGTGGATCCATTCACAACAGAAAATTTCTGGCTGTTAGGAACTGAAACTTTCTTGATTAAATCACTTTCACACCCTTCAGTTGCAGTAAACTGCTTGCAAAGACTCCAGGAGGATTCCTTTCCCTAGGGGCTTTTCTATGCAACAATTCACCCCTCACAGAAATTCTGCTCTTACCCTCTTCACCTAGGGCTTGCTCTAGATGTAACCCTTCTGCCCATCAGAGTTGGCAGCAACAAGGGCCGGGTTCAATATCTAGGGGATCCATTCCAATAACACAATGCAAACCGGCTCGAGCCCCCACCCAGTGACCTGGGACAAATATATACCACCCCCGCTGGGCACCTCCAAGAGGCAATACTTCCCCTCTCGCAAGCACATAGTCTGAGTGTAGCAAAAAGCCTTTTAATAACAGAGAGAAACAATGTGGCATTATGTTGGGGAAACACCACCAACAGGATTCATAACACAACCCATGAGCAAAAAAACCACCCCAAGCAAATTTGGGCATGCCCCTTTCCCTCGGGTTCTTGAGTCCCAGCACCCAAACGTCTCTTGAGTCCAGCAATCCACAAATCACCCAAAGTCCAAAAAGTCCAGCCCCAGAGTTCAAAAGTTCATCTGCATAGTGTTACTCCCCAGTCTGGCTAAAATGTGCCTGTGTGTGGGGAAAAGGGGCAAGGGGCACCTTACGTGTCCTGAAGCGGACTGCCCCACAGGGCTCTGCTCTGCTACGCTGTCTCACGAACGGCTCTGCTCCACCACGACCGGCTCCGCTCTGCACCGCTCGCCATCTCACAAACAGCTCTGCTCAGCTTGCCGTCTCACGAACACACCGCTGTCTCACGAACGGCTCCACTCCACCACAACCGGCTCTGCTCTGCACCGCTCGCTGTCTCAAGAACAGCTCTGCTCAGCTGGCTGTCTCATGAATGGCTCCGCTCTGCACAGCTCGCCGTCTCACGAACACACCGCTGTCTCACAGACAGCTCCGCTCCACCACGACCGGCTCCACTCCACACAGCTCGCCGTCTCACGAACAGTTCTGCTCAGCTCGCTGTCTCACAAACACACCGCTGCACTCTAGATCTTCCGGCTCCCCACTACTTGACACAGTGCTCAGTGATTTCAGCTCTTAGTGATTTCAGCTCATAGTAGTGGGGGCCTTAGTGCTGGTGCACCTTAAGGCCAAAGTGAATGCAGCATAGTACCTGTAGCAAGACTCTTAATAGACCCAAAATTAGCTCTGACATTCCACAGTGGAGAGAGACAGAGGTGCAATTGGTGCTTCAGGCCCTCACAAAGGGGCCCGGCCCACACCACCAGGTACTAATACCTGTCTCAAGTCTCTCTCAATTCACACAGTTTTGGAACCCATGACCCTTGCCTAGCGAGTGCTACTTAGTTGATGGTGAGTCCCTCCATCATAGCAAAAGGCCAAGTACAGTTCCAAGCACAGTTCCCATAATCAGGGTAATAACAATTTATTCTTCCTGCCCCAATAACAGAGACACTGGGGATCCCACAGCAGCCGAAGTGACCATTTGGGCAGCTATGGCCTCAGTCTAGGCGGCGTGGGTGTGCCTATGCAAATGAGATCAGCCCCTGAAGTTTTTTTTTTTCCACAACTTGCCACACCTCACCACCAGATGTCAGGGTGGAGCTCATCCTGACACTGCTTACATCCTCCCCCCAGCCGAGAATTTGTCGTCCCGACAAATCACACGCCCTTTATACCAACTCATTGGTTTCCTCCAAAGGGCCTCAGGAAGCCCACTTTAGCTTCCACAAGCCTGTGTGCTAAATGTATTGGCTCCTCACTAGTCACCCCAGGTGCATCATAAGTTAACCGTTTCACTGGTCTTATCACCCTGTCTCGTCTATTGAGAATCTCTGTTGCCGAGGTAGGGGGAACATCCTCTTGAGTGACGGATGGAGAGGCTTCCCTGGAGGGTCCCTTGGCTACTGGCGTAGGCCCCTGCACTCCTAGTTCTAACGCTGGAGGGTCCAAGGTGCCCAGGGCATCCTCTACCTGTGTGTCTCCATTGTCCAATAACCTGTGTGTCTCATCACAGGGGGGTCTCATCAGCGGCACCGGGGTGTCAGAAAGGGGCCTAAATAATTCCGCCATGGGGTTTAGGGCGGAAGAGGGAAAACTCTCGTTTAGTTCAGCTGATCGAGTCTGAAATCTTGTCTCCATCCCAGGATACACCAGGGTTGTGTCTTCCTCCTCAGACTCACTCTCAGATGTGCAGAATAGGGGTAAGTTAGCTGCAGGGGGCCCGCTGTCTGTGTTGGATGGCGGCTTTGGTCTAGCACCTCTGTTCTGCCCGTCTGCCCTGTTGTGGCCCGTCTCATAAGGGATGCTTACCAATTCCCCCACAGGGAGCAAAAGGTTTCTATGCACCGTCTTTATTTGCCCTGGGCCGTCTTCAGGTTTGATCTTGTAGACCGGCAGATCTCCCAGCTTTTCCATCACCAGGTAAGGTATTGCCTTCCATCTGTCAGCTATCTTGTGTTTGCCAGCAATACCCAAATTTCGCAGCAGGACTCTGTCCCCCGGCTGGAGCTCCTGCGAACGCACTCTAGCATCATATCGATGTTTGTTGCGGTCTGCGTTCTTCCGAGCCGCAGCGGTAGCTAAGCGATAAGCATCCCGCAGCTTTTCCCTTAGTCGGGATACATATTGCTGGTGAGTTTCATAGCTATCTCCATCCTCTGATACACCAAAGCACAAGTCTATGGGTAATCTTGGTTCTCGCCCAAACATCAAGAGATATGGGGTGACTCCCGTAGCATCGTTCTTGGTGGCATTGTAGGCATGCACCAGAAATGCGACATGCTGGCTCCAGGTTGCCTTCTGCTCTGGTCGCAAAGTTCCCAACATATCTAATAGGGTTCGGTTGAACCTCTCTGGCTGAGGATCACCTTGGGGGTGATAAGGCGTTGTCCTAGACTTTTTGATTCCTGCTATCTTCAGCACCTCCTTCAGAAGGTGACTCTCAAAATCCCGCCCCTGATCAGAGTGTATCCGAGCCGGGAATCCATAGACTGAGAAATATTTGTCCCACAATACTCGAGCGACGGTGGTGGCCCTCTGATCACGTGTGGGATATGCCTGTGCATACCGTGTAAAATGGTCAGTCACTACTAGAATGTTCCCAACCTTCCTCTTGTCTACCTCTACAGACAAGAAATCAATGCATACCAATTCCAAAGGTTTGTTGCTGGTGATGTTCTTGAGATATGCAGCCCTCGTGGGCAGAGTTTTCCTTTGAACACATCGAGCACAAGTCTCACATTTCCTGCGAACATCTTCAGCCATTCGGGGCCAATAGAACCTACTACGAATAAGTTCCAGGGTCCTCTCCATCCCTAAATGCCCAAAGTCATCATGCAGAGCCCTCATGGCCAGGGCTCTGTACTTTTTTGGCAGCACTAGTTGTGCTCGTTGTTTTTGTAAAGGGTCAGTGGTCATTCGGTGTAGCACTCCCTGAATCAGTTTTAGTTTGGTCCATTCTCTCAATAGTAGTTTACCCTCCGGGTTAGGTGGGACAACCACAGCTGGGCTTCGCCCCTCCCTTTCGGCAAGTAGTGTATCACGAATGTCAATATCTTGCCGCTGGGCTTCTTGCCAGTCAGCTGCATTGAGCATGGGCAAAGGAGACTGGTCCAATGCAATATAGTTCACTGAAGCAGAAGGCATGCATTCAGGGGGCAGGCCCAAAGCTTCTGCAACACATACCTGAAGGCTCTCACGGGCCTCTGGCTCTCGGCGACTCACACTGCAAATAGCTCTCACTCCATCTGTGGGTATCACAGCAACTTCTGGAGCCTGTGGACGCCTGGACAATGCATCTGCATCTACATTGCTTCTCCCTGATCGGTACTGAATGCTGAACTCATAGCTAGCCAAGGCGGCCACCCATCTCTGCCCTGTAGCATCCAGCTTAGCACTTGTTAACACATAAGTCAGTGGATTGTTGTCTGTCCACACCTGGAACTGAGCACCATACAAGTAGTCTCGAAATTTCTCAGTGATGGCCCATTTCAGGGCCAAAAATTCCAGCTTGTGGGTGGGATAGCGAGTTTCACTATCAGACAATCCTCGGCTGGCAAAGGCTACAGGTTTACGTTTGCCTTCCACTTCCTGGTACAGGACTGCTCCCAGACCTTCCAAACTGGCATCAGTATGCAGGATAAAGGGTTTGCTTGGGTCAGCAAAAACTAGGACTGGAGCATGAGTTAGGCAAGTAATGATTTCTCGAAAAGCCCTTTCACATCTCTCATCCCACCGTGGCCCAAATGGTTCAAATGGGCCATAGTGTCTCTGCACAGGGGGCTTTGGAGACCTCCCCTTATTCTTGGACTTAGATTTGTTCTTGCTGGACTGATGTCCCCTGGTGAGATCGTTCAGAGGCTTTACAATCGTAGCATAGTTTTTCACAAATCTGCGGTAGTAGCCACTAAATCCGAGAAAGGTCTTGAGTTCTCTGTAGTTACTTGGACGTGGCCATGTAGTGAGTGCTTCTATTTTATCAGGATCAGTACTCACACCCTCTTGGGACACGATGTGACCCACATACTTCACTGAGGTTCTGCAGAACTGGCATTTGTCAATTGAAAGCTTCAGACCATAATCCTCCAACCTATCAAGCACTTTAAGAAGTCTTTCTTCATGCTCCTCTAAGGTTCTTCCAAACACAATCAGGTCATCCAAATAAACTAACACTTGCAGTAAATTCATGTCTCCCACAACTTTCTCCATGAGACGTTGAAAGGTGGCAGGTGCTCCAGAAATCCCTTGGGGCATGCGTTCGAACTGATAAAACCCTAATGGGCAGATGAAGGCTGTCTTCTCCTTATCTTCTTCTCCCAGAGGGATCTGGTAGTATCCACTTCGAAGATCCAACACAGAGAACCACTGGCTTCCCAACAAACAGTCTAAGGCATCTTGCACTCGAGGCATAGTGTACTGGTCGACCACAGTACGGCTGTTTAGGGTGCGGTAGTCAATACACATCCGAATTTTCCCATTCTTTTTACGGACTACCACAATGGGTGAGGCGTATGGGCTGCGGGACTCTGTAATGATGCCATTCGCAGCCAGCTCCTGAAGATGATGTCGCACATCTTCCATCTCAGAGAGAGCAATCTTCCTAGATCTCTCCCTGAAAGGTCGAGAGTCATGGAGTCTGATATTGTGCTCTACTCCTTTTGCACATCCCACATCCCACTCATGCAGTGAGAACACCTTGGATCTTTCACAAAGTTTCTTCCTCAGGCGATCTTTCCAGTCCTCGGACACTGGTGAATCTCCAAAGTCAAACTTTGCTGGGTCTATTGTGGGAACTTGAGTTTCACACTGGGGTTTTACAATCGACTCAGGCTCAAAGAGGTCTGCTATCTTTTGTCCTTGCTTCACAACAACATCACGACTCGTTTCATTAGCAATCAGTATAGTCACCCTTTCCTGGGCTTCAACGGGTAGAGTTATGACTCCACTGGGGACCAGCACTCCTTCAGGGAGCTCTCCTCCCATCGGCTGCTCTATCATTGCTAACGTCCGTTTACTGCCTTTCAGACAGGTACTCATGACAAGCACTTCTTGCTCCGTCCTTGCAGGCACTACTAAGGGGGTCATGCCCGCATACTTCAGTGCCCCAAGCGGTAGCTCAGATGTCTCCCTTTTAGCGCTCTCAATTTTCCTATAGGCTTCAGCACAAAGCGTATGGATCATCAGGGTATTCAGGTACTGGTCCCCAGCCCGCCTTCTGCAGTAATCCGCGAGTACCTTGAAGAGACTGGAGTTGGTCCCTATCAGCACAGACATATCAGAGGTCCCTTTAGGGTCAGGGCATATTAGGGCAGCTGTGTCTACCTCTTCTCTTACCCCAGCAACCTCCTCTGGGAATTCCAGGTGCACTATGACATACCCTTGGTAGGGGTATTCATCCATGCTGAGGCCACACAGGCCAAGGCCAGTCAGTGGCTGTATAGGCAGGTGCCTAAGCATCTGCTGGTAGAATGACTGAAATATAATAGTCACTTGAGATCCAGTGTCAAGCACTGCTTTACACTCCACCCCTTCAATCCTCACCGTGACCTCTGCTCGAGGCCCTATCAGTCCTGCGGGGATCCCAGCTGGACAGTCTTTTCTGGGGGAATCTTCAAATCCTGCAGACCTGGGGGCTCCCCGTCCCCAGACCCTCTGGCAGCTACCGGATCTCTCCCAACTGATCCTCAGCTTTCCATACACTAAGGAGGGGTTTTCTTCATTACGGCACTTGGCAGCACTGTGTCCATCCTGACCACATTGGTAGCAGAAGAATTGACATTTCCCCCTTCGCCTGGGTTGGATGGTGGCTCTAAGTGCGGGCTTCTCAATTGCCACCGTTTGAGGCTTCTTATTCCTGGAAGTCTTAACTTGGTCAATGCTACTTTGCAGCTCAGCTATCTGTTCCGTCAGGACCTGCATTTGTTGGGCAAGTTCCTCTCTGGTGCTCACCATCAGTACACTGGCCGCTTGCAGTGGTGTTGTGCTGGCTGGATCCGATGTTTGGGCTTCCCAAAATTCACTGGCAGCCTGCCTTTCTTCCTCCTCTCTGACCTCTTTCATCAGCTGGGAGTAACTTGGGGGATGTTCCCGTCGTTCTCTTATCTGGAGATGAAGTAGAATCGGGTTCTGATACTGAGTTCCTCTTACAATTTGAGCCAGTCTGGTCTGATCCATCTGCTCAGCAGTCACTGCTCCCCTCATGACAGCTCTCTGAAGCAGTCTCTCCAGTCTCTGTATGTAGGCTGAAGCCTTCTCGCCCTTTTGTTGTCGGGAATTAAGGAACTTACAGTAGCTGTCTTCAGGGTCCTCTACGCTCCCAAAGTTGTGTTCAAGGGCCTCTAGGCAGTCCTTCACACTGACCCCAGGGTCAGTGAGCTTCAGGGTGCGAATCACATCTAATGCTGGGCCGCCAAGGCTCTCTATGAGGCATCTTCGCTTTTCTGCATCTGGTACGGCCCACTCTTGCAGCATTTCAGTGGTATGCTCTAACCAGGGTTCAAACTCCTCCTCCCCAGCAAATAATCTTAACTTACGACAAGAGTTTGACGCAGCATGGGACAGCACAACCTTTTCCAATGTTTGCCCCAGAGCTTTTGTCCAATCATCAGCCAAGGCTGCAGCCTCTGAGCTAGAAGCTGCTGAGCCAGGGCCCAACAAACCTGACAAATTAGCCATTATACAACAGTAATTTCCTCAAAATATAAGCACAAACAAAAAAAATATAAATTGTTTTCCAATGTAGTGGATCACTCAACAGGTGCTTGCGAGGGGTACTGACCCAGGCATCCCGGACGAGCCCCCAAAAATGTAACCCTTCTGCCCATCAGAGTTGGCAGCAACAAGGGCCGGGTTCAATATCTAGGGGATCCATTCCAATAACACAATGCAAACCGGCTCGAGCCCCCACCCAGTGACCTGGGACAAATATATACCACCCCCGCTGGGCACCTCCAAGAGGCAATACTTCCCCTCTCGCAAGCACATAGTCTGAGTGTAGCAAAAAGCCTTTTAATAACAGAGAGAAACAATGTGGCATTATGTTGGGGAAACACCACCAACAGGATTCATAACACAACCCATGAGCAAAAAAACCACCCCAAGCAAATTTGGGCATGCCCCTTTCCCTCGGGTTCTTGAGTCCCAGCACCCAAACGTCTCTTGAGTCCAGCAATCCACAAATCACCCAAAGTCCAAAAAGTCCAGCCCCAGAGTTCAAAAGTTCATCTGCATAGTGTTACTCCCCAGTCTGGCTAAAATGTGCCCGTGTGTGGGGAAAAGGGGCAAGGGGCACCTTACGTGTCCTGAAGCGGACTGCCCCACAGGGCTCTGCTCCACCACGACCGGCTCCGCTCTGCACCGCTCGCCATCTCACAAACAGCTCTGCTCAGCTGGCTGTCTCATGAATGGCTCCACTCTGCACAGCTCGCCGTCTCACGAACACACCGCTGTCTCACAGACAGCTCCGCTCCACCACGACCGGCTCCACTCCGCACAGCTCGCCGTCTCACGAACAGTTCTGCTCAGCTCGCTGTCTCACAAACACACCGCTGCACTCTAGATCTTCCGGCTCCCCACTACTTGACACAGTGCTCAGTGATTTCAGCTCTTAGTGATTTCAGCTCATAGTAGTGGGGGCCTTAGTGCTGGTGCACCTTAAGGCCAAAGTGAATGCAGCATAGTACCTGTAGCAAGACTCTTAATAAACCCAAAATTAGCTCTGACATTCCACAGTGGAGAGAGACAGAGGTGCAATTGGTGCTTCAGGCCCTCACAAAGGGGCCCGGCCCACACCACCAGGTACTAATACCTGTCTCAAGTCTCTCTCAATTCACACAGTTTTGGAACCCATGACCCTTGCCTAGCGAGTGCTACTTAGTTGATGGTGAGTCCCTCCATCATAGCAAAAGGCCAAGTACAGTTCCAAGCACAGTTCCCATAATCAGGGTAATAACAATTTATTCTTCCTGCCCCAATAACAGAGACACTGGGGATCCCACAGCAGCCGAAGTGACCATTTGGGCAGCTATGGCCTCAGTCTAGGCGGCGTGGGTGTGCCTATGCAAATGAGATCAGCCCCTGAAGTTTTTTTTTTTCCACAACTTGCCACACCTCACCACCAGATGTCAGGGTGGAGCTCATCCTGACACTGCTTACATCGAGGAACACTTTCCTGAGCAACAACAGACTCTTTCTGGGTCTCCCTTACATCCAGAATTACCTCTGGCCCATCCAGCGGATTCCTACACAATCCCCTTTCAGGCAAACTTACAGACTTCCTAGATAAAAGGCTCCTTCCCTTTGCCACCCACAAGTTCAAAAGGAATCTTTTCCTTCTTGCTTCCTCAGTAGGTAACACAATCACATCACCTTCATGCTCTCCTTGTGCCCTGGCTAGGATCTCTCCCTGATCAGACAGAGTTGCTACACCCTTTCCCAGCCACACACTAGCAACAGGCAAAATACAAGCACCAGAATTGTCTGGTCTCTGGGATTTTACATAGACCCTAACTGGATGCGACCTAGTTACAGGGCCATTCTCCCGAGCAGACCCAAACTTAGGACTATTCCCTTCCTGGGCTTTTTAGCTGAATCCAGAACCAACTCTGAGTCAACTGCACTACCCTCAACCATCACAGGCTGAAAGGCCCCTTCTGTCTGCTCCACAGACAAAGAAGAGCCAGACACACTTTCTCCTTTACCAGACACACAGCTTGGGATCTCATTCCCCTTGTCTCAGCACACAAGGCTGGTCACAGACAACTGCTTGGCGATCAGGGTAGCTCCCTCCATAGGCAAGTCAATACCCCTGACAGACACAGACACATTTCCTTCACTGTCCCAATTCTCCACCCAGCTAACAGGTAAGGTTCAGGGACACTCATCTTCCACTCTCCTCGCCTTCCCACCCTGCTGACTAGACACAGCCATCAGCTCACAAGGCTGCCTAGGCTCATCCAGACTTTTCTTACCAAACACCTTCCTCCCAACAGATCCCCTGCCCTGCCTGTGTCTCCCCCCACTCATCTGGGGACTCAGCTCGGGTCTCAGCTCCCACTGTGCTCAGCGCTGCCCTTGCTGTCCCAGTGGGGGTAGGCAGCGAGCTCGCTGTTTTCCTCACAGCATCAGAGCCAGCCTGAGCCCCTTCTCCAGTGTGCAAGGGGGCGGGGAGCACCTCTCTGTCCCACCCAGCCCCAGGGATCTGGTTACAGGCAGGCAGGTAGCCTGAGCCCAGCCGCTCCTCCCCCTGCCAGCCAGGTCATCTGCATTTTCACTGACCATTTCCCTCTCCACCGTTTGGTTCTCTGGATTCAAATTCAAACCCTTGGCAGTTACCGGAGCAGGGCCTGGATCCTGTCCCAAAGAGACACAATCACCCCACAACAGGGTCTCACAGCCGATATCCCAGAGAACCCCAATGGCCGGCCAGCCCCACCCCTCCTGTGTCTGCACAGGGGTCTGGGCCATAGGCAGGGCGAGGGGCTTCGTCCCTGGGACCCTCATCCAGCTCACACAGCCCCTCAGCATCTGAGGCTGCACCACCCAGGGCCTGACAACAGTTCTCTCTGTCCCAGGACCTCGCCGTCCCAGGAATGTCTCCCCATTGACCATCACCTTCTGCTCCCACTGGAGCTTCGAGGGGCCTGGCCCCAGGGAACTCCACACAGACATATAGGTTGGGGTCAGGAGTGGGAGCCTGTCCACCTCCCCACCCATCTGGCTGACGGAGTCTGTGGCCTTGGGACCCAGCAAGGGAGCTAGACACCGGGGCTTTTCCGCAGGGTCCCCCTGGTTCAAATCGCCAGTCTGCTCAAAGGCAGTGAGGTAGGCATCCACATCCCCCACTCCTTAACCAGGGGCAGCAATTTAGTCTCGAGGTTCCCTGCAGAACTGGCACCCCGGGGTCTATCCCCACTCACCCCTGGGAGGTCCCCTATGCCCCTCCGCTCCACCACCGCCAGTTCATGCTGCTGCTGCTTCTGCAGCTCTTTCTTGGACTCTCGCTGTCTCTCACAGTCCTCTTGCTCTCTAGGACTCAGCTCCAATCCTATCCGTCTCCGATCCCCGGATGGGGAACTGGTTGTGAAGACCCTCGTCTGGTCGGGGACAGGAGTCTTGGGGGTGCCTGGCTACTACTCCAGCTGCTCCCAGATCCTGCTATAGCCCCATTTGGGGTCACGAATCTGTTCCTTAGAGCGGTCATCCTCCTCCAGCTGCACGATTAACTGTGCCTTGGTGAACTTTCCAATGCTCAACCCTCTCTTTTTGCACAGGGTTACAATGTCCTTCTTAAGGAGACAGTGACAGGCCATCACTCCGCTCTTTCCAAGTTGTTGTGGACTCACAGGCCTGTGTGCTCTCAGCTCCCCACGGTTTCCAGGGAGAACCCCTAGTGTGCCAGCCCTTCTCGAGGTCACCACCTCTTTGCCAGGGTCGAGCTGCAGACTCCTCCACCCCTTGGACCGCTTGCTGCAATCCCCAGGGGAACTCTGTTACTGCAAAAGTCCCTCTCTCTCCCAGGGCCAAGCCACAGGCTCCTCCGCCCCCGAGACTGCTCACCGCAGTCCCCAGGGGGACCCCATTACTGCACAGTCCTTCTCGCTGGTCACACACTCCCAGGGGTTAACCACCCCCCGAAACCGCTCCTCTCTGAGCCTTCAGCACGCCTGGTCCTCATCAATCCCCCTTCGTTTTACTGCTCCCCCGTCACTTACTGCAGGAAGTGCCATCCATGGGGTGCAGTACATCCCACCGCTGCCACCAGTTGTCATGGTGTCCCTGGGCGATGCTCTGGAACTGCTCCCCATGAAACCAGTCAGGACTCTGGGGCAGTCGCCTTTCTGTGAGCAGCCTGTTTTCAGGACACACAGCTCACACAGCTTCCACCTTCCTGGGTCTGACCTCGGAGCATTCAGCATCCTCTGCCCCTCCGTGCGCTTCCCACAGCGAGTCCGCTCAGGCGGGGCTCCTGGGGAAGCCAGAGGGTCCTGCACCCCAACTTCGCAGTCAGATGTGACTCTCAGCCAGCCAGTAAAACAGAAGATTTATTAGACGACAGGAACATGGTCTAAAACAGAGCTTGTAGGTGCAGAGAACCGGACCCCTCAGCTGGGTCCATTTTGGGGGGCAGTGAGCCAGACAACCACGTCTGCACTTCACTCCATGTCCCAGCCAGCCCCAAACTGAAACTCCCTCCAGCCCCTCCTCCTCTGCGCTTTGTCCCTTTCCCGGGCCAGGAGGTCACCTGATCCCTTTGTTTTCTCCAACCCTTTAGCTCTCACCTTGCAGGGAGGAAGGGCCAGGCCATCAGTTGCCAGGAAACAGGGTGTCGCCCATTCTCTGTGTCCAGACCCCTGCACACACCTGCCCTCTAGGGCTCTGCAGTGATCATACACCCTTACGCCACCACCTAGATACTTAAGAACTGCATGGGGAAACTGAGGCACCCCCACAATATTCAGAGGAAACATTAAGAATAGTCCCACTTCGTCATACTAGGGATGAGGGATTTGGGGTGCAGGAGGAGGCTCTGGACTGGGGGGTGGGGCCAAGGTGTTCAGAGTGTGGGAGAGGGCTCTGGGCTGAGGCAGGGGGTTGAGGTGTGGGAGGGCTCTGGGCTGGGTGTGCAGGATTCAGGTTAGGGCCAGAAATGAGGCGTTCAGGGTGTGGTAGGGGGGTCTGGTCTGGGGCAGGGACTGTGGTGTGTGGGGGGGGTGAGGGTGGGGCTGAGGGGTTTGGAGTGTGCGAGGGGACGTGGGCTTCCAGCAGCCCTGACCTCAGGCAGCTCCCAGGAAGCAGACTTCTGTCCCTCCGGCTCCTAGATGGAGGCGTGGCCAGGCAGCCCTGTGTGCTGCCCCTACCCACAGGCACCTCCCCCACAGCTATCATTGGCCATGATTCCCAGCCAATGGGCTCTGCAGAGCCAGCACTTGGAGAAGGGGCAATGCACAGAGCCCCCCTAGCTGTCCCTATGTCTAGGAGCTGGAGGGCCATGTTGTCGCTTGCAGGGAGCCACACGGAGCCTGGTAGACAGCCCTGCTGACTGGAGCCACCAGGGTCTCTTTTTTGACCGGGTGTTCTGGTCAAAAACCGGACACCTGGCAACCCTACCTGTGGGAGGAGATGGATTTTCTGAGCAGGGGCTATGCCCCAGGAGGAGGGGCCCCTGGCAGAAGAAGAAAGCAGAGCACAGATGAGCCAGGATTCTCACTGAGCCAGGAGGAGTTCCTCAGCCATGGCCACTGCCCATGATCACACAGCTGAGTACAGCAAGCATAGTCCTCGCCCTCCCCTGCCAGCCAGGGTCACTCTCAGAGGAAGGAGATGTGAGCTCAGAGCCTTGGAGAGAAGCCACCATGACAGAGCACTGAGGTCTCCTACTCAAACCCTGAGCCCCACAACTGGTGGGACATGAGGACTGGCCTTGCTTGTCCCTGTGCTCTTGCAGACTTGGCAATAGGAGGCACGGGACCCAGTCTCATCACACACTGCAACAGCTGCAGTGGGCCTGCCCTGAGTCTGTAGGCACCCAACAGCAGTCATCCTTCCTGGCTCCCCTGATGGGGCCATTTCACTAATGAGCCCAACTCCCGGCCTTCCCAGAGTTTCACCTCCCCCATGGAGAAGTGTCTCCCTGGTAATGCCTCGGGCAGGACCGCCGCCCCAGGCAGCCATGGCTTGGTTTCCCAGCGCAGAGCCGCTGGAGCCTGCAGGAGGAAGCGTGAGTGAAGAAGGGGATGGTATGCTCCTTGCACATGCAGACAGATGCTGAGGCAGTTGCAGGCGGGAGAGGTGGGGCGGTGTCCATCATGCTTCATGCTCCCAGTGCTCACCTGGGCACAGCAGCAAGGATGCCTAGGGCAGAGGGGAGCATCCACAAATGGAGTCTTCCCTCTTCTCCTCAGAGCTCTGCTCCAAGAGAGGCAGACAGTGGGCAGATGGAGACATGGGGTCCCCTGCTGGCACTAAGGGGACTTTGCAGGGGAGCCCAGTCCCAGGGCACTTCAGCCCAGGCCCTCTCTGCTGGCGGAACTTTTCTCCCTCCTGCTCACAGAACAAGCTGCCTCACAGATAGCCTTGGGCAGCCCTCCTGGAATTCAGCAGCTGCAAGAGCCTTTGGGGCGTCTCTGAACACACCTCTCACTTATACACAAGAGCAGTAGTGAGGACGACCCGTCACTGCAGGGGCTGGTAAGGAGAGAGGTGCACAGGGCAATGCCGAGTCCAGGCAGATCCTCAGCAGGAAGCAAGGGCAAGGAGGGACCTGTCATGACACCAGCCACCTAGGGGAGCTCAGAAATTCAGACCCAGGTTTGGCTGAGAAACAGGGCTAGGTGTGAGCACTCGTTCTGGCTCCTGCCCATTTCTCTATTAGCTCCAGGACCTCCTGTCCCCCCAGCTAACTAGCGAGTTGAGCTGCGTGAATACTTTTCAGCAAATAGTAAATTCTCTGAGAAAATGCTTTTCTTTGGCAAACCAAAACTGTTTGTGAATGTGACAGTTGCTAGTTTCAGCCCCATTCACAGAGCAGGGGCCCAGTGATTAGGACTCTCATTGGGGGAGCAGGATTCATACACACATCCCTGCCGGATGTAGAAAAAGGATTTATATTGGGGTCCCCTGCATTGCCAGTGAGTGCCCTGCCTGCCAGGCAAGGGGTGTTTGGACGCAGGGCTCTCACCAGCTTGACTGTGGAAGCTGTGCCACTGAATAAATAATCAGACAGTCAGTGAGTCAAAGAGAGCGAAAGGTATGACTGACTCGCTAGCCAGTGGCTAGGGCACTCACCTGGGATGTGAGCCCTCAAGCTCTGCTCCACTGGCTACTTAATTATTTATACACAGTGAACAGCTTCAATAGGGAGTTCAGCTTTTTCCTCTTCCCTTCTGCTGTATGTCAGCGTATCATTTCCTCTGCGGGCGGGAACTTTTACCATCACTATCTTTCATCAGCAGGGTTAATAGCACTGGGGAAGTCCATTAGCTGATGCTTCTGCTAATGTTTGTAATATTTAAATAGTTGACTACATTTGCAATTAGATTTCCATCGTTAAGTTTCAGAATGAACACTTCCTGCAGAGGTCAATGGAGCAGGCCATGTCTCTCAGAATTCTGCTTCAGGCTCTCTGCAGATTCAGGCAGACATAGCCACATCAGTGACCTCTTCTAGCTAATAAGAGTCTGGCTTAGGCAGCCAAGACTATATTTTGCAATGCCTGTGACCAAAGACGCAGCTCAAAGCGATGCACTAAACAGCCTGACCCTGGTCCAAGTTTGCCAGGTCTCAGGGCAGCTGATCAGATCACGTGCTAGGCCTGTGTTGTCCCAGCAGCAAAGTTGTGAGTGAAAGTCAACACCAGAGCCAGAAGCTGCATTTTCTGTGTTGCCATTCTCATCTCTCCCCTTTGGGGTGTTTTTGGCTTGGTTTGTTTGCAGGATCAGGCTTTAACAACAGTGATAATGACAGCTCCAGCCCCGGCCCAGCTCAGCTCCAGCACCAGGCCAGCTCTGCCCAGCCCAGCCCAGCCCAGCTCAGCCCCAGCCCCAGCGCAGCTCAGCCCAGCTCCAGCCCCAGCCCCAGCCCCAGCCCAGCCCAGCTAACTTCTCTTCTCCCCCAAAGGCCAGTTATTGCCGTCTCTGATACCATCTAAGAGACTGTCCAACAAGGGGTTTTTCCTTCTAAAGACTCTCCAGCTAAGGGGAAGGGACCCAGCGATGTGGTTACACTGACAGCCTGACTTAATGCTTCACATTTCAAAAGCTTGAACTGTTTTTCCTCCTTTGCTGTATCTTCAATAAGGCTGTTTAATGGGGTGTTGCTACGGTATGACGTACGCTGGGGTCTCTGGGTAGCAAACCCTGACCCTTGTTTAACCCTGTTTAGTGCTGGACAGTGACTGGGTCACATTAACACCTCTGACTCTTTGGCCTCTAACAGTGTGCCCGAACAGGACCCATGAGGGAGAGGGAGAGAAGGAGGGGGAGAGGGACACAAGTTTGGAGGAGAGCTGGGGGGGGGCAAGGACAGGAGCCGTGCGTGTGTGTATTATTTGTAACTCTATATTTCTGTCTGTGCATCAGCTGTGCCAAGGACTCCTCCTGCCCACGTGTTTCCCAGGGGCCCCACCTGCCACTCAGCCTGTGGCAGACTGGCTCACTTGCAGGTCATGGTACGTGGCTTGCCCCAGGTGCGCTCTCGGTGGGCAGATTACACGCTGGAACGTCGGGTATTCTGGCAGCGTCTCAGAGTGATTGCTGCAAGCGACGTGGGAACGTGGACGACGGGGTGTCTTGCCTGTGAAGCTGTTGCTCTGCCTCAAGTTCAGCACAGTCAGGTTGGCCCAGGGCAGCTGGCGTGAGATGAGGCTGTGCCAGACATGCGGAACCTGGATTTGTGCTTCTGCTTCTTGCTGGTTATTTGCACCACTGAGCCTTTTGGCTGGGAGCACGGAATGAAGTATTTGTGAAATTAATTAAGACAACAGAGGCCTGAAGAAAGCGAAAGTTAATTAGTCACGGCAATCAGTTAGATTTGATCCAAAGGAACAAACAAAGAGTTAGAAGCATGTCACTGGCGGGCTGCTTCTCTGGCAAAGGGATTACGCGGAGATTTCCACCAAAGGGAAATGGCTCCTTATGTAATTGGGGATTTAGACGCGGCATAAAGAGTCATTACCACAACATTTCTTTGTAAGAGAAAAAAGTTGACAGTTATGAAGCACAGGAGGGAGCAGCAAAACAAGACAAATCAATAGGCATGCATGTCAGAAATGGGCCTCTTTGTACAGAGCATGCTGGCGTGGAGAATGGGGGCTGGGAAAGCAGTGGGAGAGAGAGGCTGTCAGGAGGGACCCCGCCAGCACTCAAACACACCACACACAAAGGGAAGGCATGATGCTCTCGGCATGGAAGGGCAGCCGAGGGGCCAGGACACCGGGGAAAACCAAACACACAGAGCAAAGTGCACACAGAGGGACCCTGCTTGCCTTCCTTCCACTGCGTCTACGTGGCACTGGAGAGCTGCTGCAGGTGGCACATGGCGCCAGCCCAAAGGGTGGCACAGCCCCATGGCTGGTGCAGGAAGCAGTGGGAGAAGAAATGAATGGCCTTGAACAGTGAAAATGAGACCCATGTAAGCATGGCTGCGAGGAGAATGGTGTCTGCCATGTGAAGCCCCAGAGGCCTGAGATTGTAGCAATGGAAGCAGCTTGCCACTGGCTGGCAATAGTAACACAAGAGTCTTTGGGGCTACTGAAGCCAAATTAACACGACTATGTCTCCTGCAAGCTCAAAGAAGGGAACCCATCTGAAGGGACCCGACGTTCTTTGAATGCAGACACTACAATGAAGCAGCCTTGTCCATGTGGTAAAGAGGCAGAAACCAGCTGGTGCTATGGCACGGGGTCACACCAGCCCTCTCCCCGTTCTGCAGAAATGACAGAGCTTGCACAGCCAGGGCCTAGAGAGAACGTGGCTCCTTCCTAGCCATGTGGGGTAAGCCACGGCCATGGAGCTGAGCTAGGAATGCTGCAGGCAGCTAATCCCGAGTTTTCTGCTTGAGCTCTCTCTGTTATCTCTGCCTTTTCTCCGCAGTTAGCAACTTCAATAATTTACTGTTATTCCGGCAGCTCCATTTCCTCTGAACAGGCACAGCACTCCCAGCCCCTGCCTGAATTCATGACAGCCAGCCAGGGAGTGAGAACTCCAGAGCCCAGGGATCTGGATGCCAGGAGAGGAAAACTGGGAGTCACACTTGTCCAGGGAGGTGCTGGGCAGGCTCAGCACACCACATGCCTCCCCCACAAAAAGTCCTGCTAGCATACCCACACCAAGCCACGCTCCCACACCCAGCCACAGTCCCACACCAAGTCACTCTCCCACACCCAGCCACCCTCCCACACCAAGCCAAGATCCAACACGCAGCCAACCTCCAATATCCAGCCACAGTCCCACAGCCAGCCGTACTCCCACACCAAAGCACCCTCCCACACCCAGTCACGATCAAGCACCCATCCACAGTCCCACACCCAGAAAAGCTTCGGCACCCAGCTATGCTCCCACACCCAGCCACGCTCCCGCACGCAGCCACATTCATGCACCCAGCCATGCTCCCACTCCCAGCCACAGTCCCACACCAAGTCTACGCTCCCACACCCAGCCACGCACCCACACCAAGCCATGCTCCTGCATCCAGACACAGTTCTACATGCAGCTACGCTCCCTCAAAAAGCTGAGCTCCCACACCCAGCCATGCTCCTGCACACAGCCATGCTCTCACATCCAGATACAGTTCCACAATGAACTATGCTCCTGCACCGAGCCACAGTCCCGCACCAAGCCATGCTCCCAAACCCAGCCACCCTCCCTCACCTAACCATAGTCCCACCCTCCCACACCCAGCCACACTCCCACATTCAGCCACACTCCCACACACAGCCACAGGTCCCACACACTGACACACACCCACAAACAGCCACAGTCCCACACCCAGCCATGCTCCCACACATGGGCACGCTTCTGCACCCAGCCACACTCATGCACCCAGCCACAGTCCCACACCCAGGCATGATCCCGCAACTAGGCATGTTCCCACACTCAGCACCGCTCCTGCACCGAGCCATGGTCCCGCACCAAGCCACACTCCTGCATCCAGGCCCAGTCCCACACCCAGCTACTCTTCTGCAACCAGCCATGCTCCCGCACCCAGCCAGAATACCACACCCAGTCACAGCCAAACACCCAGCTACGTTCCTGAACCAAGTCACTTTCCCACACCCAGCCACACTCCTGCAAACAGCCATGCTCACATACCCAGCCACAGTCCCTCACCCAGCCACGCTCATGCACACAGCCACACTACTACACAGAGCCACACTCCCATACACAGCCACAGTCCCACATCCACCCATGCTTCTACACCCAGGCACACTCCTGTGCCCAGGGACAGTCCCACACCCAGCCACACTCCCACACCCAGTCACGATCATGCACACAGCCACAGTCCCACACCCAGCCACGCTCATGCACGCAGCTACGCTCATGCACACAATCATGCTCCCACACCCAGCCACAGTCCAGCACCAAGCCACGCTCCCACACCCAGCCACACTCCCACACCCAGCCACACTTCCGTGACCAGCCTCGATACCACACCCAGCCACAGGAAAACACCCATCCACTCTCTCACACCCAGTCACGTTCCCATGCTATGCTCCTGCATCCAGCCATGACTGCCGCACCCAGCCACACTCCCACACCCGGCCACATACCACACCCAGCCACGCTCCCACACCCAGCCACGCTCCCACATCCAGGTGCAGTCCCACACCCAGCCATACTCCCACACCCAGCCATGCTCCCGTGACCAGCCACTATCCCACACCCAGCCACAGTTAAACACCCAGCCACTCTCCCACACCCAGTCACGGTCCCACGCTATGCTCCTGCACCCATCCATGCTGCCGCACCCAGCCACGCTCCCGCACTCAGCCATGCTCCCACACCCAGCCACATCCCACAACCAGCCATGCTCCTACGCCCAGCCACCCTCCCACATCCAAGCACAGTCCCACACCCAGTCATGCTCCCGCACCCAGATACAGTTCCACACCCAGCTACTCTCCCGCAACCAGCCACATTCCCACACCCAACCTTGCTCCTACATTCAGCCGTGCTCCTGAACCCAGCTGCAGTCCCGCACTCAGCCACGCTCCCGCACCCAGCCACAGTGCCACAACAAGCCACAATCTCACACCCAGATATGCTCACACAGCCAGACATGCTCACGCTCCCAACCATGCTCCCACACCCAGCCACACTCCCACACCAAGCCACCTCCTGCATCCAGCCCCAGTCCCACACCAAGACACATTGGTAGAATCAGATTAGGGTTTGAAGAGATCTCTGGAGGTCATCTAGTCCAACCCCCTGCTCAAAGCCACACTCAACTAAATCAACCCCAACTAAATCATCCCAGGCAGGGTTTTGTCAATCCGGGCCTTAAAAACCTCTGAGGATTGAAATTCCACCACCTCCCTCGGAAACCCCTTCCAGTGCTTCACCACCCTCCTAGTGAAATAGTGTTTCCTAATATCCAACCTAGACCTCCCCCACTGCAACTTGAGACCATTGTTTCTTGTTCTGTCATCTGCTACCACTGAGAACAGTCTAGCTCCATCCTCTTTGGAACCCTCCTTCAGGTAGTTGAAGACTGCTGTCAAATCCCCCCTCACTCTTCTCTTTTGCAGACTAAATAAGCCCAGTTCCCTCAGCCTCTCCTCATAAGTCATGTGCCCCAGTCCCCTGATAATTTTCGTTGCCCTCTGCTGGACTCTCTCCAGTTTGTTCACATCCCTTCTGTAGTGGGGGGCCCAAAACTGGACACAATACTCCAGATGTGGCCTCACCAGTGCTGAATAGAGAGGAATAATCACATCCCTCAATCTGCCGGCAATGCTCTTACTAATGCAGCCCCATATGCCATTAGCCTTCCTGGCAACAAGGCCACACTGTTGACTCTCATGCAGCTTCTGATCTACACCCAGGCATGCTCCTGCACCCAGCCATGCTCCTGCACCCAAAACAGTCCCATACCCAGCAACGCTTCTCCATCCAGCTACAGTCCAGGACCCAGCCATGCTCCCACACCCAGCCACAGACCCTCACCCAGCCACAGTCCCATATCCAGCCACGCTTCTCCACCCAGTTACAGTCCCACACCCAGCCACAGTCCCACGCCCAGCCATACTCCCACACCATCATAGTCCCACACCAAGCCACTCTACTGCACCCAGCCACGCTTCTGCACTCAACCACAGTCCCGCTCCCTACCATGTTCCCGCACCAAGCCACTCCCCCGCAACCAGCCATACTCCCACCCAGCCTCTCTCCCACTCCTAGCCACAGTCCCGCACCCAGCCACAGTCACAGAATTATTGAAGATTAGGGTTGGAAGAGACCTCAGGAGGTCATCTAGTCCAACCTACTGCTCAAAGTAGGACCAACCCGAACTAAATCATCCCAGGCAGGGTTTTGTGAAGCTGGGCCTTAAAAACCTCTAAGGATGGAGATTCCACCACCTCCCTTGGTAAACCATTCCAGCGCTTTACCACCCTCCTAGTGAAACAGTTTTTCTCACAACCAATCACAGTCCCACACCCAGCCATGCTCCCACACCTCACCACAGTCCCAGACCCAGCATAATCCCACATCCAGCCACAGTCCCACTCCCAGCCATGCTTCCACACCCAACCACAGTCTCGCACCCAGCCACTCTCCTGCACCCAGCCACACTCCAGCACCAGCCATGCTCCCACACCCAACCACAGTCCCACACCCAGCCATTCTCCTGCACCCAGTCATGCTCCCACACCCAAGCATAGTCCCACACCCAGCCACATTCCCAGTCTCTAAACATGGCTGCTTCTCCTGAGGAGTGTAGCGGCGAGCTCAGAGTCCCAGGCATCCCAGGATCTGAGCGGGGGCAGACTGGGCTGCACACACCACAGGCTGGCTTGCTAGAAACACTCAACAAGGAGAGAGAAATTGCACTCGGCCCTAAAGCCACCAGCAAAGAGCCAGAGAATGAGAGCCTAGATGCCAGGGTGATGGGCACTGCAGCAGAGAGGGAGAGCACGAGTGCTGGAGAGGGGAGTTCTCTGAGGCCTGACTCTGAGGACAACCCCATTCCCTTCTTTCCTCTCTCATCTCTCTGCTATTAAGGACTGCATGCCATGTCCCCATGTTGTACGAGGGGAAAAGATCCTGGGGCTGGCCCAGCGCCGGCGATGGATGGGGTGTCGCTGACGAGAGCTGGCAGGGCTCTCCCCACCAGGCTCTCAGGATTAAAATATCAGTCGATAGCTTGTTCTCAATAAAGCAATGACATGATGCCGTGTGAGGGGGCCATGGCAGGTGCTATCCAGGTGTCTCTGGGACACAGAGCCCTTGTCATCCACGGCTGCCTGCTGTCATTTGTAATGTGATCAGTAATAAAATATCTTACTTCTCTCCTGAGCCTTCCTCACTGGTGGATCCCAGAGCAAGTGACAGGCTGCACCCTGGAGGCCCCAGTGTCTCCATTGTTAGGGTCATGTTGAGCCTTGCACCTAAAGCAGAAGTTGAGCCTCTGCTCTGTAGGAATAACACAGCATCCCTGCCCCAAACTCCCAGCACTGTGCTTTCAGCCCAGAGTGCATTTCCTGAAGGCATGAGCAAATCTGTCATGCCTTTAGGAGTCAGGAGCATTTCAAAAACCTTATTTCAGATCCCGCTAGCAAATTCCTGATTCTTGAGATTTGAAAACACTCATGTCTAGACAGCAGCAAAATCAAAGGCATGAAAGTCTATGAACATGTTAACTGTGTCCTTATTAACACTATTCATCATAGCTGTTCTATTTACCACAGGATGTATGTCCACAAATATTGTCATCCTGGAATGTGTTTGCTGGTGAATGAATGTTCCAGCACCTCAGATCCTCAGCTGGTATAAATCCATGTAGCTCCTGTGACTTCCTTGTTATGCCCTTACCTCACTGGGATTTCCAGGAACTCCAGCAGAGGACCTGGCCCTATGTATGCAGCCCTCGTGAGTGTGAAGGCAACTGTAATATAAACCAGTGGAATGCTAGCATCTTGAGTCTGCAGCCATGGCTATAACTGGAGGACAGGCGTGTGCAGATATGGGACTTACAGCACTCTTTGGCCTGCCCAGTTCTGTTCACTCGGCGTGTGAGTCGGGAAGTCTGGCCGTTCTACCAACAGAAGGAGGCCAATAAAAGATATTCCCTCACCTACCTTGTCTCTCTAATACACTGAGACCAATACCAACAACACAGCAACATACAATTTTGGTCAGTTAATTTGTCATCAAATCTATTTTACAATGGCATAACAGTGATTTTGATTCAATGGCTGCCAGTGGAGGATGGGTTGTACCACGTACTGTTGGTTCGATGGCTGCCAGTGGAAGATGGGTTGTACCATGTACTGTTGGTTCAATGGCTGCCAGTGGAAGATGGGTTGTACCATGTACTGTTGGTTCAATGGCTGTCAGTGGAGGATGGGTTGTATCACATACTGTTGGTTCAATGGCTGCCAGTGGAAGATGGGTTGTACCATGTACTGTTGGTTCAATGGCTGTCAGTGGAGGATGGGTTGTATCACGTACTGTTGGTTCGATGGCTGCCAGTGGAAGATGGGTTGTACCATGTACTGTTGGTTCAATGGCTGTCAGTGGAGAATGGGTAACCCTATGTATTGTAGCAGGATAAGTCACCCCCGAGAAGTCAACGGAGAAGCCATTTGTCACCTCCACAGCTCTGCCATTTGGTGCTTCACTGGGTGAGAGATACGCAACAATAGCTTAGGAGGCACATTTTTAACAGTGATGGTGTGACAAAGTGAAAATTTATTTTTTATAATATTTTTATGAGTTTTATGTGTGCCTTAGTTTCCCCCAAAATTTTGCATGGCTACCCAGTGGTGGGGGGAGGATTAAGTTTGCTCTCAGGGAGACTGAGACATAGGTGTGTGTCACCTCCCTGTCTGGGTGGAATGAAGAGTCATTAAGGAACTCATTGAAACTAACCCAGCTGACCAAGGGGTTCAGAGAGACAATGAAGGCTCCAGTGACTGCTGGATTTCCCTGCCTCTCAGCAGGGAAGCTGAGCAAAGACTCCAGCTGGAGAACACAGGACCGAGAGTTGTGAGGTGGGGATAAGCGTGGGCCCTGGACGAAGCTTGGGATCTGACTAAGGCCAGGTCTACACTAGGAAATTAGTTGACCAGCTATGTTGCTCAGTGGTGAACATCCACGTTCCTGAGCTTCGGAGTGCAGCCCTTCCCTTCCCCCAGCATCACGACAGCCATCTCTTCCTCCCTCCTTCACCTCCCTTGCTGGGCCCTCAGCACTGCTGAGGCACAGAATTTTTTTGTACCTGATTTTGTTCTCTGCTAATAGCACCTGAGATCCAGCGCCCCAGTGCCCTCCTGACCCATCCCAGCAGCAGCCCCTGCAAGCTCATACTGCAACCCCCTGAGGGGCTGTTTCAGCACCAAGGGGGTGGCTGTTGCCTTCGTGGAGGCCTTGTGATTTCCCATGGGCCAAAGAAACAGGCACGTGCGTGTGCATGGGCTTGTGCACATGTGTGAATGAGTCTGATGGGGCGCGGGTGTGTGCCTGGGGCTGGGCATGAGTGATGGCCATTTAGGGTTGCCAACTTTCTAATCGCACAAAACCGAAAACCTTAGCCCCACCCCCTGCCCCACCCCTTCCCCGAGACCACGCCCAGTCTCCAAGGCCCCGCTGCCCAATCACTCCATCCCCCGTCCCTCTGTCATTCGCTCCCCCCCCACCCTCACTCACTCACTCATTTTTGCCGAACTGGGGCAGGGGATTGGGGTGCGGGAAGGGGTGAGGGCTCCAGCTAGGGGTATGGGCTCTGGGGTGGGGCCAGGGATGGGGTGGGGCAGGGGGGTGCAGGCTCTGGGTGGCGGGTGTGGGCTCTGGGGTGGGGCCAGACTGCACTAGGGATGAGGGGGTTTGGAGTGTGGGAGGAGGTAGCGGCTCTGGGTGGCGGGTGCGGGCTCTGGGGTGGGGCCAGACTGGAGCCTCCTCCTGTACCCCAAACCCCTCATACACCCCCCCATACCATAGCCCCCTGCCCCAGCCTGGAGACCCCTCGCACACCCTGAACCCCTCACTTATGGTCCCACCCTGGAGCCTGCATCCCCCAGTCCAGAGCCTGTACCCTCTCCCACACTCCAACCACCTGCCCCAGGCCGGTGAAAATGAGCAAGTGAGTGAGGGTGGGGGAAAGCGAGTGACAGAGGGAGAGGGGATGGAGTGAGTGGGCGATGGGGCCTCAGAGAAGGGGCGGGGCAGGAGGCAGGGCAAGGGTGTTTTGTGTGATTAGAAAGTTGGCAATCCCAACACAAGAAGACCAGGGTTTGGTTTTATTGCTATGCCACTAGGTGGGGGAGGGGGGAGCCAGCTCCAGGGCTCAGTTTGCATTTAGAATAGTTGCGGGGAGGTTCATGGCTGCCCCTCTTTCTAATGCAGGGCGCGCCAGCAGCATCCTTGGCTCCCATGGAGGTTCTGGCCCCCACACTCAAGTGGCTCTTTGAGGGCTGGAGGGAGATTAGTTGAGTATGGAGGGGACAGCTGGGGGACAGGGATTCAGTGACGTGGCAGGCAGGGGGAGATTTGGTGAGTATGGAGGGATGTGGGGACTCAGTGACAGTGGAGAAGAGGAGTACGGGGGATGGGGTGGAGTTGGTCATGGCGGGGGATGCGGGGACTCAGTGACAGCAGGGTGAGGGTGGATTTGCTGCTTGGGGGCTGGGGAAGGAAGCAAGGAAGTCTTAAGTGTCTGCTCCCAGGGTCCAGCACAACAGGGCAATATCTCAGCTGCAAGGTGCACGTCACCACTGGAGGCAGGCGCGTGCTCTTGATGTGTCATGCGCTCTCCTAGCAGCTCTGCTAACTGGCGTAAAGCAGGGGAAACCTGTCTCTGCCCTGGGCTTGTAAACAGCCTGGGGAGAGTGGGGCCCTATGTCTCCTCCTCTCCGACCAGGAGTTTGGACCATACTGGCCACCCTGGATCTCAGCAACAGCTCTGCTCCCCACCCAGAGTTCTCCCGTGACAGGCTCATGGCAGCTTTTCCAGCATGCGCCAGGCCTGCGGCAGGAGGCAGCTCCACCAGCTAGAGAGACGCTGGGGAGTGTCACTAGGTCATGTTCAATTAAGACTTCTCAGCTCTGTCTCAAAATGAGGATTTGTGCTCGGTGCCGAAGCCTCCCCCCGCCATCTGCCGTGCAGCCAGGCCCAGGCAGCCCCCCACCACACTCACTGCCTGATAGGAAAACTGCTCACATGCTTATTTAACACCATGTTTATGCCAACATTATTTGAGAGATAATTGCAGTCTTTTAATTAATTAGGGTAAAAAATTAAATATTACAGGCACGCATAAAATCCAGAGACTTTAAAACAATAATTATTGGGTTAGTAATTGAATCACAATTCCGTTCGTGACAAAGAGAGCAGCGGGAAGGAGAACGCCGGCCCTGCTCCCTGTACACAGAGACGCAGCAGCACTTTTGACTGATGGGATTAGACCAACCACATTCCGTTTATTTGGGCTTTTAATCAAATGGAACGTTTAAAAGAGCACTTCCCCCTCTTGATTTTATAATGAGGACACTTAGCTATTTATAAATGGGAGCTAATCCCCACAGCCCCCTGTAGACAGAGGCAGGGCTCTGCCCCATTTTAAAGAGAGGGAAACTGAGGCACAGACGCCTTGCCTGAGGCACTCCACTTCTCGATGCTGCAAGCCCTCCTCTAGCCCCGGCTGTCCTGCCCCCCAGCTGTACACGCAGTCACAATGGCCTGGCCCGTGTGGGCTCCTAGCAGGCTGCAGACACTGGATGGTACAGGCCTGTGCAGTGGAGCTGGCCCTGGCTGCTGGAGCAGCGGGGGGTCCCTATGGGGAGAGCATGAGGCGAGGCCTGCACAGGGAGCCAAGTCCTTTTAAAGCCGGTGGTGTGAATGTACTTCGTGTGGCCCAGCCGTCGGGTGGCTAAGGAGAGATGAGCCGAGCGTGTCTCTGGCTGTTTACAAGCGTGTAGGTTTCAGTGGCCCTGCTGCATCCCCCAGAGAGCGAGAAGCAGCTCGGCTCCCCAGGCTGCGGGGTGTTAAAAGCTGGCGCCAGGCGCAGGGAGTGAGGAGATCCTGTCACTGGATCACACGAACATGACGGCTTGTCAAATCGGCTCCTCTCTCGCTTGCTTAGTGACCGTAACCAGCAGCGGCAAGCGCAGCCCGGGAACCCGCCTGCTCGCAAAAAGCTTGTTTTGTTTGGAGAAATCAGGCTCATGAAAAATGCAGCTACTCTTTGAGTTTTACATGGATTTGGTTTTAGCCCTGACTTCATACGTGTCATGCTGGGGAATAGGACGGAGCCAGTCACAGCAGGCTCCGCTAGCTGCCCCACCCTGCCTCCATGCCCTCCTGCCCCAGCACCTCCCAGCCCTCTCCTGGGTCGCACCCCTGCCTAGTCTCTATTCCCTTCTCCAGACCCTGCTCTCCTCACTAGGCTTGTGGTGCTCCCCTCACTCTCCCAGGGACTCATAGCAATGGCGGATGGGAAAAGGCCCATCAGTTAACCCAGCCTCCCCACCTCCACTCTCCTCCTGCCGGAGGTGGGGGGGGGAGGCATTGCCAGTTAGAGAGAGAGAGAGAGAGAATGGTTAATAATTAATAACACCTACCCCACTACCCTCCCCAGCTCCACCTCCACAGCCCGCCACAAGCACTGTGCCCCTCACCTACCCCCACCTCACAGATGGGGATTAGGGTTGCCAGGCATCCGGTTTTCAACCGAAAAGCCCAGTCGAAAAGGGACTCTGGCGGCTCTGATTGGCATGGCCAACGGGGCCATTAAAAGTCCGGTTGGGGGCGCAGCAGGGGCCCAGGTCTAAAGCAGGCTCCCTACGTACCTCCGTGCGGCTCCCTAGACCCATGGGCAGCCAGGGAGGCTCCATGCACTGACCCTGCCCCAGTGCCGGCTCCGCAGCTCCCATTGGCTGGGAACCATGACTAATGGACCTGCAGGAGTGGTGCCTGCGGGCACAAGGGCAGTGTGTGGAGCCTCCTTGGCTGCCCATCTGCCTAGGGGCTGCAGGGACCTGGCGGCCACTTCCGGGCAGCTGTGGTAAGCGCTGCTGGGACCCCACACCCTGAACCTCCTCCTGCACCCCAACCCCCTGCCCCAGCTCAGAGTCCCCTCCCCACACAAACTCCCTCCCAGAGCCTGCACCCCTCTGCCCCAGCCTGATGAAAGTGAGTGAGGATGGGGCAGAGCGAACAATGGAGGGAAGGGGGATGGAGCGAGTGGGGGTGGGGCCTTGGAGATGGGGCAGGGCGGGGTGGGGCCTTGGGGCACGAGCGGGGCAGGGTTTTCAGTTTTGTGCAATTAGAAAGTTGGCAACCTTAGTGGGGTTGCAGGTATCTATGCGTGACTCTCTGGGGGTGTGAGCATGTGGCCCTCGATGGGTGCGTGTGTGTGCGTGGTTCTCTCTGGGTGTCAGTGTCTCAATGGGTGTCTCTCATGACTTTGCTACTGTCTCACTGTGTGATCTGGGGCAAGTCCCTTTCGCTTCACTGTTCGTCAGTTTCCCCCTCTTTACCAGGGACTATGGTGTCCTCCTCACCCCACTGGGCTGCTATCAGACTGAGCTTTCCAGGGAAGGGGCCTTGTTTTGTTAGTGCCTGTGCACACCCTGCACACCTCTGGCTCAGTGGCAGGCACAGCACTCAGACTCAGTGCAGGAGTGAGCTGAAGCCAGTGGGGATGATTCATGGCACTCACTCACTCTCCTCCCAGGAGGGGCTGCAGTCACTGCTGTCTGTGACATGCTCTGAGATCCTCAGTGGGAGGGGGCTATGTACAGAGCCCTGGATTGGGACCTGGGGCCTGGTTTATATTCCTGGCTCTGCCTCCACCCTGTGGGGTGACGGGGGCAGGTCCCTCCTTCGCTGGGCCTCGGGGTGTCCCCCTCTTCCAAATGAGGGTAATGACATGCTCCCCTTCGCAGTCACTGGGGACAACACCACCTTCCTGCCTGCCACCCGGGCCCATAACCTGGGTGCTGTCTTCAGCTCAGCCCTCTCCGTGGGTCCTGCCGTGAGAGCTGGGGCCGATCCTCCGGGTGAGCCCAACTGTGGGAAGTGGCTACAGGTTTATGAAATGTCACAACAACCTACAACAACAAATGTTGATGGGAAAATGTGTAAAAGCAAGACAGACAGACTGGATGAAAACAAAACGGTCTCCTGCTATCACGGAAGGGCTGTGTGAGGCCCAGGGCTGGTGAACAAGAGAAGGGTGGGACCAGAAATCAATGGACCAAAATTGGTGTGTTGGCAATTAGGCCTAATTGGTGAGCAACATACTGAGGGACTGGGCTATTCCTCCCACCCCTCCTCTTGTCTCAACAAGAGACTTTGGGAGGCAAAGGGGGCCGCTGGCTGACTGGAAGACAGACCAGGAAGGAGCGAGGTTCACCACCATGCCTCGCAGTCTCCTGCGGCCTCGGAATCCACCGTGACACTGCTGGGACTTCAGTGTTTGGTACTGAGATGCCCAGACTGGACTGGGCCAGAGAGAGGGGCGCAGGTGACATGGCTACTACCACCCGTTCCAGTGAAACCCCAACCACCCTCCAGGATGTGAGCCCTTGTCATCGTTCCCCACCACCATGTGTCCTCTTCCTTCCCACCCTTACTTCTCTCTCCGCTTGCTCTGCCTTTTCTTTATGGCCCATACCAGTCTGGCTTAGCTGTGAGTCTGTCACCAGAAAGCAACAGCTAAAAGCAATGCCCTCATATAGTGGTTTCCAGCCTGCTTGGGCTCAGGACCCAACTAATGGCTGAACCTTGATAGCCTGTTGCCACCCAGAGATCCCCTGGGATGCTCCAGACCCGATGCCCCACCACCAAAGGGGCCCATTGGGGGCAGGAGCACGTCAGAGCTAAGATTCCAGAGGCTCCAGCCAGATGTGAACATTAGGGGAACCACCCCCACCAGCTATTTGGAGGTGGGGCAGCAAGTTGAGACACCCCCCAAGAAGTACATGGAGGGCAGAGGGTAAGGGCAGGATTTGTGGGTCTGGTGGTGAAGTGAGGAAATTGAAGGATCCTGGGGATGTAGTGAGGAAGGAGATGGGGGTTCTGGGATGGGCTACGGAAGGAATTTGGGGGCAGAGATGTGGGGGTGTGAGGCCGGGGGAAGGATATGGGGTTAGACAAGCCAGATGGAGGGACAGTAAGCCAATAGCTCCCCAAAAAACACACAGGGCTCTCCACAGTCCCTGGGGGTTAGAGCGGGATTTGAGTTTCTGGGAATATAGTGCAGAGGCTGGAGGAATGAGTTGAGGGGGAAGGGGCTGGTGATGCAGTGGAAGAAGATTGTGCGGGTTGGGGACCAGGATGTGTGGTATGATAGAGGGCGAGTCACCTGACTGTGGGGGATGGGTACATTGGGGGCCCAGGCTGGGGGGTAGGACAGGGTCTGGAAGACAGAGCATTGTCTGGCTGTGGGTGGGGGGTACCTTTGGGGGCTCCCTCATGGCTTCCATTCCACTGGGCTGCCTGGGCTCCATTCCCCGCTCCAGGCGTTGCTACTTCAGTTTTGTCCTGGCCCCCTAATGGGGTTCTGGCCATACCAAATTCGTGTTAGTGGCACTGAACCTGGCACATGAGCTCACTCAAATTTGGCCTCTCCAGCTTCCCCATCATCATGAGAGATGGGAAGCTGGGCCAGATCTGAGCCACACTGTGACCCCATGCAAAAGGTTGTGACATGGGGAGCTGGGCCCAGCCAGCTCCACCACCTTTGACATGACCCCTGGGTTGAAAAATCCTGTCTTAGACAACCCAACATTAGTACAGGTTTTCCAGGCCTCGGAGTGGCCAGCCGCGAGGTTGGGAGTGAAAGTCAACACCAGATCCATAAGCTGCATTTTCTGCCCTCGCTGTTCTCATCTCTCCCCTTCAGTATGTGTTTGGCTTGTTTTGTTGTCTAGAAAACAGGATCAGGCTTTAACATCAGTGACAACGCGGCAGCTCCAGCCCAGCCCAGCCCAGCCCAGCTCCAGCCCAGCTAACCTCTCTTCTCCCCCAAAGGCCAATATTGCCGTCTCTGATACCATCTAAGAGACTGTCCAACAAGGGGCTTTTCCTTCTAAAGACTCTCCAGCTAAGGGGAAGGGACCCAGGGATGTGGTTACACTGACAGCCTGACTTAATACTTCACATTTCAAACACTTGAACTGCTTTTCCTCCTTTGCTGTAAGTTCAATAACAGGCTGTTTAATGGGATGTTGCCATGGTACGAAGTAGGCTAGGGTCTCTGGGTAGCAAACCCTGACCCTTGTTTAACCCTGTTTAGTGCTGGACAGTGACTGGGTCACATTAACAGCTCTGACTCTTTGGGCCCATATATTCCATCAAAATTAATACAGCAGTTCTCACATCAGGCTATGCCTAAATCTTGTAGATTCTGTCTGCATAACACCGTTAAAATACAGCCTTTCTAAATTCCTAGCCATCCACACCTCTAAAACTGCATCCAGGCACTCATCATCTCACGTCTCAATTAGTGCAACAGCCTTCTCTCTGGCCTTGACAAACGCAATCCTGCACTGATTTGCAAATGCAGTCCTTCCCCCAGCCTCGTGCTGCACACCCCCCACCCACACCTCTGCCCTCAAATTCCTTCCCCCGCCCCCCTCCCAGAACTGCCAACTCCTTCCTCACTACACCCCCCAGCAATCCTGACAGAGCTGTGCTGAACACCGCTGCCAAGGTCCTTTCCCTAGCCTGTCACTTTGACCATGTCACCCCTCTCTGTGAAACCCTTCCCTGCCTCCTCCTGCTCTACTGCATCAAACATGAACTGCTTGTGTTCCCCTCACAGTTCCCCTCCCCACCCTCCGTCTCCCATTCACTAGTGAGCTGTCCGTGCTCCCCTCCAATCAGCCCATCATGCCAGCCTACATCACCCACTTGTTACATTTACAGAGAAGCCTCTTTGGGCTTCCTCCATTGCTGTCCCTCAGCCTGGGAGGGGCCCCTGTGAACAGCCACAAAACTACCTCCTCCACATCCCTCTCAGAACTCTCCTTGGCTGTGATGCTACAACATTTGGCTGCTAGCATGCTGAGTCCCTACCTGTCATGCTGACCAGAACGATCTTGTTCTCTCCTTGTCCTCCTGCCATAATTGGGGCTAAACCCCCAGCTTTGGCACAAGCACTTGAAGGAACCCCTTCGATGTGCCAGACCCCCAAGGGGCCTCACTCTCCCCTCAGGGTCAGCCACATGGCATCACTGCCTCCTGAAACTGAACCTCTGGGGCTCCAGCCCCTCTGCTTCACTCCCTCTGCTCAGTGAGACCAAATGAGTCACACCCTTGGATCAATGCACCTCACCAATGCACCTCACCAAGTGACACTCAGGCAATGTTTTCAGTCGGTGTGATGGTGCCCCCCATAAGGCTTTATGGAAGTATGCTTATGAATATATGTGACATAACTGGAATATGTTCTGTTACATATGCCACGTAACATATCTATGTAAAGGTTATGATCTACTGAATCTATTAATCCTATTTGTATGCATGTATCATTTTTGTATTTGAAGTTATGAATATTGGCCATGTACTGGCTTGATTTCTAAATAACTTTAGTAGAGCATTTGGTCAGTTCCTGGAGAAAGGAATTTGCAAAGTTAAGTGCCCAATCAAGAAGCACTTAAGGAACAATGCATCTTGGAAGGCTCCAATCCACATAAGAAGTCTTCCTGGAGACATTCAAGATACCATGTGGGCAATGGCTTCTGCCTGTAAAAGCTGTGAGTCATGCATGGACACGTGACTTGCCCAGGTGACTCCAGAACTCCATCTTGGACCTGGACTTTGCTTAGGAGAGATGACGGGGTCTCCACCCACAAGAGAAAGTCTATTTAAGCCCCTGGGAGACCCCTCCAGCTTGTCTTCAGCTGGTTAAGGAGATAGCCTCTCCACCCCCAAGGATACCTGAAAGAAACTGGAACAAAAGACAGTAACTACAGGGGGGGTTAGTGCTTGCTGGACCCAGACTAGAAGGAGGATAGTCTGTAAAAGAGAGCTTACTGGAACTGGTGAGGTTTTTATCTGTATTCAGTTTGATTAGACATAGACTTGCGGGTTTTATTTTATTTTGCTTGGTAATTCATTTTGTTCTATCTGTTACTACTTGGAACCACTTAAATCCTACTTTCTGTACTTAATAAAATCACTTTTTACTTATTAATTAACCCAGAGTATGTATTAATACTTCAGGGGGAAACAGCTGTGCATATCTCTATCAGTGTTACAGAGGGTGAACAATTTATGAGTTTACCCAGTATAAGCTTTATACAGAGTAAAATGGATTTATTCAGGGTTTCGATCCCAACTGGGAGTTGGGCATCTGAGTGTCAAGGACAGGAACACTTCTGTAAGTTGCTTTTAGTTAACACTACAGCTGTTAGGGGATGTGGTTCAGACCTGGGTCTGGATTTGCAGCAGGCTAACGGGTCTGGCTCAAACCAGGCAGGGCACTGAAGTCCTAAGCTGACTGGGCAGGAAAGCAGGAGCAGAAGTAGTCTTGGCACATCAGGTGGCAGCTCCTAGGGGTTTTCTGTGATCCAACCCATCAGTTTAGTAGTCAGCTGGTATACAGCCCAGGGAGTCCTTAGGGTAGTGCAGTTAAAGCCTCATCCATTCCGGTCAGCCCAGAGCCCAGCCAAGCTGTAGAGAACCTCATTTTCGGGCTGTTTCTGACTTTGCTCCTTTGCTCCCAGGTGAGAGTGCCTCAAGCTTCTTCCAGAGACAGCCAACTTATCCCCCACCTCACATCGGGTTGGGGTTTCTGCTCAGCTTCCCTGCTGGGAGTGTCAGTCCAGGAGTCATTGGAGTGTGCATTGTCTCTCTGGACCCAGATCTGGGTCAACTTCAGCCAGTTATGTAACCACTCTATTCATTCCACCCAGACAGGGCGCTGATGCACACCCCTATGACTCTTAGCCTGCCCTGAGAGCAAATGTCATCCTTTTCCACCCACTGGGTAGCCATGCAAAATATAGGGGGAAACTGAGGCACACATAATCATAATGAAAATATTATAGCACATTCCCACTTTGTGACAGATCTCCCCACCTCATCTGTCTGTCTGCATCCTCTTGTCTGATACTTAGATTGTCAGCTTTCTGGGGCAGGGACCATTTTTTGTTCTGTGTTTGTACAGCACCTGGCACAGTGGGGTCCTGGGCCATGACTGGGGAGCCCAGGTGCTACGGTAATGCTACTCATAAGAATAATGATAGTTAGTAAAGAGCTTTCAGATCTCCTGATGGAATGTGCTGTGTAGCAGCTCTAAAAGGCTGGCACAGGTGTCAGGGTCCTTCTCCCTGGCAGACTGCTATCCAGCCCCTCCCTTGCTGGGCACCTCTCTGCTGTGCAGTGCAGTGCTGGGGGGTGTGGGCAGCTGCCTGCTGGACTGTAGCTGGCTAATGGATCTGACCTGTCCAGGGGCCCTTTGTCTTGGAGGAACCCCTGCTGTCTTTGTGGGGTGCCTGGTCCTGGGGCATGTTCTTGCCTAGCCGGACATTGTGTTGCTGGGCTTTGATCAGATCTGGGGTTGGGGGAGGGACTCTCCCTGTTGAGAGGGAGACTCATTCCAGGCAGCATGGTCTAGTTTTGCAGGCCCTGCATTTTCACTTGCCTGTCTCCCTTGGCCTAAGCCACTTTGATCACACACACCCTGGCCTGGCATTGCAGCTGGCCCCACAGTGCACCTGGAACGGAGTCAGCTGTTGATGCAGTCACCAGGCTGTGAATATCACTGCTGAGTAACATTGTGCTCAAGGGCACCATCTTGCCTTGACGTTCCTCAGGGAGTGGTGGCATGACCTTCTACTGTGGCTCCTTGCCCTTCGCTCTCACACTTCTCTAGCAGTCCCTTGGGGTGCTCCCCATGGGTGAAGCTGCCTGTGCTCGGGGTTGTTCTGCCTCTGCCTGGTTTCTGGGGATCCCATGGCACCCGCAGATGCTTGGACTCAGCTCAGCAATGCCAGTGACTGTCCATCACCACCTGGGCTGTGTAAACCCCAATCTGTGTCTCCTGGCTCTCAGTGTCTAGGGTCCCAGCTCCCATCACATACCTCTCTCTCTTCTCCTGGTCTCACTCGTCATAGCAGCATCTCCCCCTTCCTCTGCCTCCATCTCCTCCTTCCTGTGTCCCCAGTGCATGTCGTTTCTGAGGTCTCTGGTGCTCTGAGTGCCCCATGCTGGACGACCTGGGTGCTGCCCCTGCTATGATTAGGGTTGATCTGGATTGCAGGCATGTCCACAGCCCTCCTGGTCCTTGCTAGCCTGATGCTGTTATGTTTCCCATGGCCTGGGTCGGTGGCACTCAGGAGGGGACTCGCATTGGTTCAGCAAGGGGCTGTCCTTGGACCGCCCTCTCCACAGCCTCCCTCTGTGACCCCTGACCAGCTGCTGGCTGACCAGGCCTTTCCCTTGTCACAGCAAACCTAGTTTGCAGCTGATTTCCCTGGGACGCTTGTATTCCCCAGGCAGCCAGCTGCCTGCAAGAAGAGCAGGGTGACAGAACCACAGCTTCTCCCCAGGGTCCCCCACATCTCCTAGCCAGGCACCATGCATAGCCTTCCAAGGGAGGAGAGGAGGGTTGACAGGGCATGGGGCGGGGGGGGGGGGTCTTTCAAGGCTGAGGTGGGGTTGGGGGGACTGTATCAGGGGCTGGAATAGGAGTGCTGACCAGCTTAAAACCACTCTGCAGGGTCAAACCCACTCAGCCCTGTCTGCGTCTTTCCCTGTAACAAAGCACCCCAATCCTCTGTGCTCGCTCCAGTGACACGCTTCTCTGTCCATTCCCTATTTGGTTTGCGTGCCATGGGCAGCATGATTTTG
Organism: Natator depressus; assembly: GCF_965152275.1. Lineage (NCBI taxonomy): Eukaryota > Metazoa > Chordata > Testudines > Cheloniidae > Natator > Natator depressus. The sequence continues at coordinate 38,658,019 of NC_134241.1, read as the reverse complement.
TCCCTGTAAATAGTGTTAATAAGTGCTCCAAGGTATCATTAGAATTCTCTTTGACTGGATTATATTTCAGGGTCTGTCCTCTCAGAGCATCTCTGGAAGACAGGGAGTGCAGCTCGCCTGGACAGAGCTGCACTGACCTCATTAGCGGGAGGGCTGGAGGAGGGGGTGGGAGAGGGGGAGAAGGGCTCTGTCTGTGTGTGTGTGTGTGTGTGTGTGTGTGAATCAGAGCTCTGAAGCCCAAGAAAACCATATCTCATTCTGAGCGCAGCCAGGAAGCTGGGGCCACGCTGGCGTGGCCTTGGGTGTCTATTAAAGATGCAGGCACTGAATGGACACAGTAGAGAGGGGGCTGCAAAGGCAGGTGGTAACACAAGAAAGCAGATCCTCCAGGAATGTAATTCTGTGATTTCCCCTTGTTTCCCATGGAGCCAGCTGCAGTCCCAATTCTGCATGCAGGTGGCAGATAGGAAAATGGGCTGGGAGTTCCAGGGACCTGTTTGGGCTGCCTGCAACTTGCAGGAGGAAATAAAGAATTGATGAGCTACTCTAATTTGTAAACACTTGTGGCAGATGAAGAATGGCTGAACATTTGGCACTGGGAACATTTAAACTCCGATACAGTGACAAATGCACAGAGCAGCACACACCCAGCCCCTGACAGTGCACAACAGATTGGTAAACAGACACACCACACTGACCGGCACACAGGGAACATCCATGCTGCCAAGCAACAAACATACCAGCAACTCCCGCCCTCCCCTCGCCAGAAATGCACAGCAGACTGGTAAATACACACCCTCCCCCAACAAATGCACAACCTATTGGTAGACATGCTGACAAACACACAGCACACACACACACAAGTAAATATGTACTTATACACTCGTGCATACACTGAGAAATGCATAGCACTGCCAGTGTGCACAAAGCAGTGCACCCTCACTGACACTTCACAACCATAGTCGCACACGCACACAGCAGCACTGGAAGGGAAATGTGTATCTCAGAGACCTGGTCCCTTGTGTGTTTTTGCTGTTTTTCTCATTCCTGTTCATAAAGGTCTGAGCTTAAGTAATGAGTTTTTTTCTGTGGGTAGATACACAAGTGTGCCAATGTAAATTGCTCCATTTGGAGAGCTAATTGCACTAAAAGGCAGCCTGATCTGTGGTTTTTCTCTATTTTACATTAGCAGCTGAGCTGTCAGATCTGAAATGGAAACTCATTTTTAAGGCTTTGCATTTACAGTGGCTTCAACAATGAAAAATGTTCCCTGACAGTAATAGAAGGCAAACCTCATTAGAGAAACTTAAACCAAAGCGGCACAGTGCTAAAGCCCTCAGGCTGCTTCCAAGCATCTTAAGAGGGAATGAGAGCATTTTTCACATGACTCTCTCCGCCCGCGGAGTGCACTGGCTCTGCTAGACTATTGCTGCACCCTCAGGAGCTGTACATCTGACATGCACAGGGTTTCAATGGAAATGGCAAATGGGTTTCTCTCAGGGGCACAGGCTGCTGAGCCACTTAAGGGGCTGGGAGCCCATCTTGCTCTGAATTTGCAGCTTCCTCCCCCCCCCCCCCCCCATTCCCTGGCAGCATCTCTGGCTTGTTGAAATTGCCAGGATATTAACTGGGGAGGGCGCCCCTCAGGCTGGGGGAGGGGCAAATGCAGCACAGCACAGTTAGTTACTCAGCTGCCCAGCTCTGATGCATTCAGGCCCAAGGATGTGGAGAGAGACCTGACCCACAGCCTGCACATCGGTTACTCAAGCCCCACAACCTTGCTTGGTCGCTAAACCAGCTGCTGGTACCAACCGGGAAGGGGTGGGGGCATCCTAGGCAGCAGCAAGTCATATCTCCAATAGCAAGCACAGGGCAGAGCTCCAAACCCACAGGCTTCCCCTCCTGTACAGCCCCTGCTGCTGCGAGGAAGGGGGCAGATACAGGCTCCCCACTGTCTCAGTGCTTGCTGGGGTGGGGGGCAGGGCTCAGCAGTTACAGGACCCCCCGCACCAAACACACTCACACACTCTCAAAGCAGCCCCTGCTGGGGGCAGGACTGAGCAGCTGCAGGCTCCCGTCTTTCTGGAGTTGTCTGTAAACTGTGCAGATGGCACTGTGCCTGGGGGGGGGCTGTGTTGCGAGCTGTTGGTAGGGGGCAGGGCTAAGGCTTTCTGGCCACACTCACCCAGTGAGCCCCGTGGGCTTGGCAAGGGCTGTCCTCTCTGGAGGAGGCCTTGTTATAGACATAGCGATCACCTCATCACCTTCTCCAAATGGCCCAGCCAGGGCTGTGATGTTCCCAGTGCTGGAGTGGCAGTCAGGGCTCGGAGGGCTGCTAATTGGAACTGCTGGAAAGTCGGCACCATCAGAGCAAGGCACAGGCTCTGGGAGCCCTCCCTGCCTCCCCTTCAACGCCCCTGGACAGGAGCAAGTATCCGAGCACTGGCGGGCAGGGGTGGGGAGGAGGCCTGACAGACACTGGCCAGGGCAGGGGTGGAGAACAGGGGGGTGCATTGCACTAGGTGTGTGCAGGGGGGCGGGTTGTGAGTCAGAGACTGTGTGTGTGTGTGAATCACAGCAGGGAGATTGTGCAAGAGTGTGTGTGAAAGTGATGGACACAGGAAGCCTGTGTATGTGATTCACCGCGTGTGTGACAGACAGCAGCCTTTTTGGTGGTAAATAATGAGCCGCTGGGGGTTGGCAGTGGAACGGCTGAGGTGGTGCTGAACACCCATTAGCAGCAAGTGCAGACAATGACAAACAGGGTTCAGCGCCAGTTCAGCAAGCAAGGTTAAACCTGTATGGTTCTAGGTGAAGCACAGGCCCTCTTCGCATAACACAAAACCAAGCAGAGGTTCGATGAAACTGAAAGGCAGCCTAATGGACGCTGACAGCAGGGAATGCTGTGCTATGCAGCAGGTAATAAACCTGTGGAATTCCCTGCCACAGTACATCACTGAGGTCAAAAATTTAGCAGAATTCAAAAAGGAATGATGACCTCTAGTTAAGGCCACCTGACATTTCCCATTATGAGACCTTGTTCTCCATTACTTATAACCCTATCCAGCTCATACCATTCAGGCTGAACTTTTCCACATCAGTTAGCCTCAGGCTGAATCTTTTTGGAAAATTTCAGATGTTTGTCAAAATGAGATTTCGCCCATGTTGAAAAGAATCTTACATTGTAGTGCCTCCTTGCATTGGAGCAGGGCCTTGTAACTTGGCGGCAGCAGGGTGGGTATAGGGTTGCCCTGGTGTCAGGGAGGAGCCTTTTGCCATCCCCAGGAAAATTTATCCAAATTGGGCCGAGTTAAGAGCCTCTGAAAATCTGTCTGAGACTTGTTAGAATACAGCAGCCGATTCCCTCCGCACTGAGAATGCTCCAGCCCCTCACAGCTCAGACTACCAGTGCCCCTGTGTGTCCCCACAGAAAGACGTGCGCTCCAACCCAGGCTGCGGGGGCTGAGCAGGACTTTCCCTGCTATCGTCCTCCAAAGGCGCTGTGGTGTGGGGCACCGGTATTGAGAACAGGGGGACTGTCTGTCATGGGCCCTCAGTGCTCCTCTGTGCCCAGGCAGTGAGGCTCGGTGGAGAAGGAGGAAGCAGCTTAATCAGAGAGTGCAGCTGAGCAAGGGGGTGGGGGGGTGGATTGGTGTGGGGTGAGCCTGGGACAAAGGGCCAGGGAGAGTGGGGGGATGGGGGCGTGGAGACAAGTGCGAGACTCGGCCTGGAATATGGAGCTGAAGAGGGATGGGAGAGGGGAAAACTGGGACTCAGACTGGAACAGGGACAGGCTGGAGGGACCTGGGACAGGATTTGTCAGACTTGGGCAGGGAAGCAGGAGCAGAGAGTCCATCACCTCTAGAGCATGTTGCTCTCAGAATGTGGAATAGAGCCCAGGTTTCCTGTTTCTCACGGTTCCTCTGTGCCAGCAAATAGCTCTGAAACCCACTGGCAAAGTGTGTGTCCCGTCCCACTCTAGTGCTGGCCCACACAGAAGATAACAGCTTTCTATTGCCATCAGTCACTCCATTAGCCTGAGAGCAGAGGTGTGATGCATCTAAAGGTTCCAACCCTGCTGATGTCCCACATGGGGCTCAATGGAGTGCCACATGATAGGATTTCTGTTTTTTCAGTTTGGATTTTTTAAAACCTAAAATATATACATAAACCCACCTGTGTTGTCAGAATGGTAAGATTGCAAAATCAAGCACGCAAAAGGTAGGAAATACCAGACTGAAGGTTGCCTGTGGAACCTTAACTTGCCCTTGTGTGTGTTTACATTATGACAACAGTCTTTAATTGCAAGATCAAATACTATTTTTCCACAGGAGCCCTGCCTCCTTCATTGCACAGGATGGCCCTGCTCCAGGAGTGAATCAGGGTTGTGCAGCTCTCTGTAGACCCCCTGCCTCATCTGTTGCCGTAGGAGGAAGGGGTGTAGAGAATGAGGCAGGAAGAGCAAAGACGGTCTCAAGGTTAAGGCTGTTGAATACCAGGGTGAAACAAAGCCACAGTAAAAGTGTTTGCAGGCAGTGAGTAATGCACAGCAAAGTTAGGGTCACAAACCTGGCTCCTATCTGTGGTTTCAGCACAAACAGCCCTGTAATTCCCCCTCCAGCTCTCTTTCCCAGTTTGGGTACCATGATCATCACTCAAGTATCCGGGGCTGGGGGAGCTGTCATTCCCCAATGGGCAGCATCACATTGCTGGGCAGTGAATCAGGTGAAGCATCTGCTGTAGGACAATGGGGGAAGCAGCATGGCGATATCCAACCCTGGACCAGTAGTCAGCTCTTCTCCAGCAAACCCTCTACTCCTAGGCCTGGCTCCTTGTCAGCCACTTTCCCTGTTGGCCTAGTCTTGAACTCTCCTCCTCCTCCTTTTCCATCCATCTAACACTTCCCTGCATGCTCTGTGCCCAGCGGACACATTGGGGTGTCGAGAGTTCCAGGGTAATTGGAAAAGGCATTTTTGAGTTAGGAGCCTTTTGGGGAAGTTATGGTTTTTCACTTTTTGTTCTAATGTTTTTGTCCCTCACAATTCAAGCACAACTTGACGGAAAAACCTGGCCTGTGTTTTATTGTAGCTTTCTCCAGGAGTGAGGCTATACAGCCTCCATTCTGTTCCCATTTCAGACTTTATCAAACAAATTCCATTAGGCTTAAATTCCCCCTGCTTGGACTCAGCCCAAAGTTGACATTTTATGGAAAAGATGAGCAAAATCATTTGAGCCACTTTCCAGTTAAGCAAGGGTAAAACCAAAAAAACATCTTTCTCTTTATATTGGGCCTGCGCTCGCATGGGTCACAAGCAGCAGCGACTGGAAATGTTGAAGCAGGCTTGTTTTGTCCTCGGGAAGAAGAATAAGATTGGTTGTTACTGGGATCAACAATGAAATTCGGCATTTTCATGCGCCATAGAATATTTAAATAGAGCTACTCAGGAAATGGGTGGGTTTGTTTACATGGACTTTTTCATAGGGAAAACATTGCTTTGTGTTGAGAATTTTCTCCCACATTTTTCAGGTTTTTGGTCGCATTACTGAAAATTTTCATCAGACAGGATGAAAATTTTCAGCTTTGGTTTTTTGACAAACAACCAGCAAAATTTCCTTGAAAACGGACCATTGCGCAGAAATTTCTGTGCTGATTAAAAAAAAATTTGGTCAAAAAGTCATTTTGAATTAAAAGTGCGGCTCAGCTCTCACTCTTTTGATCCAGTTTGACACTGGCTTTTGTAAGGCTGCCTTTGTTAAGGATTCCTCAGTCAGCGATGTGTTTGCAAAGGTGCCCCCAGCAATTACACTTTTGTTCAGTGTGCTTCCATCCAGACTCCTGTTCAGTTATCATGGGTGCTTCCACGACGGGCATTTGTTAAAGACTCTCCTCCACTAAAGGAAAACAAATGGGGTTCGTGCCCTCCTTGGCTGCTTTATGGTGTTTAAAGAGGACCTAGAAGGGGAATTCAAACAGAAAGTGATTTTTCCCTCCGTTTATATTGACATTAGAAACTGTTTGTTTTTTGTGGAAGACTATGGATGTCTGGAGACCTGGAGGGTTTCTGACATCACAGGGACCGAAGCTTGAGCATTCAGGATGGATGGGGAGTTTTAGTCAGTCTGTTTAAAACCCTCTTTATTTTGTTCAGTTTTATGAACACTTATTTAACTCAAACACCTTAGAAAAAGTAGAGAGAAAAGGTCTATTTGTTAAAGATTCACCCCAGCCTGTCAATTAAGGGCTAAGAGAGCCCCCAATCCAAGAAGAACTCACACAAATACAGCCTTGATGTGCCTGATTAGTCCTAGGCTAAACACAAACCACTCACCCACCCTTCCTGTCTTTCTTTATGAACCAGAAAGGTGCTAATGTAACGCCAACAGACCCCAGTCATTATTAGGAGGTATCGAACCTGGGATCTTTGGAGCTTAGTGCATGAGCCTCTACCCATGAACTAAAAGCCAACTGGCTGTTAGCTAAGGCTGTAGAGCGGACTCATTTTATCTTTCTCTCTAAGTGGTCTCGGTGCCACTGGATGGGACAGAGTACCACACCCAGAAAGTGTGTGGGTTACACTGACAATGGAGTGTAGGTTGGGCAGTGGGCCTGGGACGTCACAGACCGCATCACCCTGGGGTGTAGCCAGGCAGTGGGCCTGGGACGTCACAGACAGTGTCACCCTTCTGAGCACAGGCAGGTTAGGGTTCCATCAGCCCTGTCCCTGCCCCATGCTCAGTGTTTCAGCAGAGGCGACATAGCCAGCTGACCATGCTGCTTCATAGGCTCCAAGCCCTATTCCTCTGTCCAAGGCCTGCTGCTGCTCCCTCGACAGCAGCTCTGAGGGTCCACTAAACCAGAGACCCTGAGATCAGCCCTGACTTCTGCCCCTTGAGCCTTTCCTCACCACTTGGGGTCCATTCGTCCCAGTTGTTTCAGCCATGGTGTAGGTCATTTGAACCGCTGTCTCTAGAGACCATTCCAAGTCCCCCATCCTCTCCCTCACCCTTCTCAGGGATCCTAGCCACAAGACCATGCTGATGGAAGTAGTCAGTCCCATGAAAGTTTGGAGCCGAAGAGGGGATGGTGCCAGCTTCTGTCAGGCAGAGGATGTTACTGGCACAGATCCAGTCAGGCTGACTGACAGCCACCCACCCGACTGCTGGGAAGGGAATCTAAGCTTCCATGTCCCTGGATCCCCAAGTGTTTTAAGCCTCTGAGGCCTGAACAGAGTCCAGCCACTGCCCCGTCTTGGGGTCCCTAGGTACTCTCTCAGGGTGCAGATCCTCTGTCTAGCACCCGCTCTAGAGAGCTGGAATCTGCTGTCCAGCTGCCCAGCCCCTGGGCTCAGTGCTGACCCTTCAGACTCCATTAGACCCGCTCTCTCCCAAAACCCCGCCTGCACTGTGAGCCTGCCAGGTTACAGGTGAGCTCTGTCTTGGGGCACGCAGGAATTGTCAGGTAGATAAGTTGCCCAGAGTCTAACACGTTGTTGCTCTTTTACTTAACAGACAAAGCACTGACAATACAGATCATAGAATACAATAAACATCTTACCCGCAACATCATCCCTAGCTCACCCTTCCTGGGGAGAACTTGGGGCCCATGTGGGCTAGGCAAGGTCCCCTGCCTCAGGAGGCTGATACACGCTGGGTTGCTTCTCCCTCCTCTTGAGCTGGAGAAAAAAGGTCAAAGGCCCCAAATAGCTCAGCAGCTCCTCCCTTTTATAATCCTCCAGTCTTCTCTGTCAGGTGATTCCCGTGCCAACTTCAACAGCTGACCAGAGATCCCTACTGGGTGATTTCATTTTCAGTGCCCTCTCTTGACAAACCAGTTCTCCTGGTTGGGAGCCAGTCTATTGTTTAGAGCAATTCCATTTTGATGGGAGAGCATTTAACATTAAGGACATCTTTTGTTATCCCTTTGCCAGCAGCCTTTGGAATCAGCAGCCCAACATGGAGGAGAACAGAAATCAGAGAAGGCAAAAGGCTGCACCTTCAAAACGGAGTTTGCAGCTTGATAAAGAGAGAGATTTCATAATCTCACATGGGGTACACACCTTCCCCAATTGGTCACAACCGCACCCCTTCCCAGCCTCTACACACCAGGGAAGAGCCACCAGCTTTTCCAAGGGGTCCCTTAACTTGTCAGGTTTAGTTTAATCACACAGTCAACGGGCCTAGGATTACCAACTTTCTAATTGCACAAAACCAAACACCCTTGCTCTGCCCCCGCCCCTTCTCCGAGGCCCTGGCCCCACTCACTCCATCCCCCATCCCTCCGTTGCTCGCTCTCCCCTACCCTCACTCAGTCACTCATTTTCACTGGGCTGGGACAGGGGTTAGGATGCTGGAGGGGGTGCGGGGTGCAGGCTCTGAGAGGGAGTTTGGGTGTGGGAGGGGGCTCTGGGCAGGGATAGGGGGTTGCGGTGTGGGAGGGGGTGAGGACTCTGGGGTGGGGCCAGAAATTAGGGGGTCAGGATGCGGGAGGGGGCTCTGGGCTGGGGATGAGGGATTCGGAGTGCGGGAGAGGGTGTGGAATGTGGGCTCCGGGAGGGAGTTTGGGTGAAGGAGGGGACTCAGGGCTGGGACTGGGGTTTGGACACAGGAGGGCATTCGGGGTGTGGGCTTTGGGTGGCACTGACCTCAGGCAGCCCCCAGAAGCAGCCGGCATGTCCGGCTCCTAGGCGGAGGAGCCAGGGGGCGCTGCCAGCAGGTACTGCCCCTACAGCTCCCATTTGCCGCGGTTCCTGGCCAATGGGAGCAGCAGAGCCGGCACTTGGGGCGGGGGCAGCACGTGGAGCCCCCACGGCCGCCCCTGCGCCTAGGAGCCAGACATACTGGCCATTTCCAGGAGCCGTGTGGAGCCACGGCAGGCAGGGAGCCTGCCTTAGCCCTGCTGCGTCGCCAGCTGCCCTTTTAACAGCTCAGTCAGTGGTGCTGACCAGAGAGGCCAAGGTCCCTTTTCGACCGGGCATTCCAGTCAAAAACTGAACACCTGGCAACCCTAGATGGGCCATGCACTTGAACACATTGATACTGCGTGGACAGGCAGCATCCCAGGGCGAGCCTAGGCAGCGATCATTTCTGGCGCTGAGTGTGTTCCCTAGTCGTGGTTCACACACATGGGTGACCATCAAAAACCCTTACCTAGTGAGCTGGCTCACATGAGCACAGCCTCCTCAGGGTTAATTCAGTCTGTCTAGGCATTCCTCTCGCTCTCCTTGCTGTGCTGACTTGTGTGATACACTTGTGCTGTCGGTAAAGCGTGTTCCCTTTTACTGACACTGTGACTGAGTGAGCATGGTGAAGTCTGGCTTCCCACCCACTCCATCGGTAACATTTATAGGAGCCAATCTGGACTCCAGATGGGCCTTAGCTTGTTTGCCTCAAGAGAGGCTCTCAAACCTTCAGAAGGCAGTGTAATTATTGGGGTTACTCTGTACCCAAGCCCCTAGTGTGCCGCGTCTCAGAGCCAAGCACTTAGGTGCTTCATCTGCTCAGCCTTGCAGACACTAGCCCTGGTGGGTCTCACTAACCACTCAGGCCCAGGTCTCAGGGAAAGGTTTTTACTAAGGGCTTGGCTACACTTGCGAGTTGCAGCACATTAAAGGAGCCCTGGGCGCACGAGCTCACTACCCGTCCACACTGGCAAGGCACATAGAACGCTCTGACTCTGTGGCTAGAGCACTCCTGGTACTCCACCTCGGCAAGTGGAATAATGTTTTGTGCGCCCACGCTGGAGCGCCGCAGCGCCAGTGTGGACGCCCTGGTCTGTTAGTGCTCTCTGATTGGCCTCCAGAAGTGTCCCACAATGCCTGTTCTAGCCACTCTGATCATCACTTTGAACTCTACTGCCTTGCCCTCAGGTGACCAACCGTCAGACCCGCCCTTTAAATACTCTGGGAATTTTGAAAATCCCCTTCCTGTTTGCTCAGCCAGGTGTGGAATGCTCTCAGCGCATCTTTCCAGGTGACCATGCCTCCACGCGCCAGGCGATCCCCAGTATGGAGCAATGGCGAGGTGCTGGACCTCATTGGTGGTTGGGGGGAGGTAGCTGTCCAGTCCCAGCTGCGCTCCAGCCGTAGAAATTATGATATCTTCAGGCAGATATCAAGGGCCATGCTGAAAAGGGGCCATGACCGGGATGCACTGCAGTGCAGGGTTAAAGTGAAGGAGCTGAGGAATACCTACTGCAAAGCCTGCGAGGCAAACAGCCGCTCCAGTGCTGCCCCCTACGACCTGCCATTTCTACAAAGAGCTGGATGTGATACTTGGGGGCGACCCCACCTCCATGCCAAGTACCACCATGGACAGTTCAGAGCCCAGTTCAACGAGGCAGAAGGAGGAGGAGGAGGAGCAGCAAAGCGGGAGCGAGGGTGCTGAGGCGGAGGAAGACACCCCGGAATCCCTAGATGCATGCAGCCAGGAGCTGTTCTCAAGCCAGGAGGAAGGCAGCCAGTCACGGCAGCTGGTGCTTGGGGAAGGACAAACACCAGAGGAGGTTCCCGGTAAGCGGCTTTTATTCTTAGAAGGAAGTTATTCAGTGCGGGCTCTTGGGGCGAGGAGGGTTAGGGCTGCATGCATGAATAGATGTGGAATAGGGCGTTGATGTGCTCTCTCACATCGTGGTAATCGGCCTCAGTGATCTCTTCAAAGGTCTCATCCAGAAGTTGGGCAATGCGCTTGAGCAGGTTTCTTGGGAGAGCCACTGCGGTCCTTGTCCCAGTAAGGCTCACTTGTCCGTGCCACTGTGCCGTGAGGGGCGGGGGGACAATTGCTGCACACAGGCAAGCTGCATATGGGCCGGGCCGGAAGCCACATTGCAGTAGAAGATCCTCCCCTGCTTCGCAGGTCACCCACAGCAGCGAGATGTCTTCCAGGATGAACTCCTGTGGAAAATATGGGGACAGTGTTCAGTATAGGGCCCCCTGCCGCTGTTGGCTCTCCCCAAGGCACAGAAACCCAGAGGATAATACAGCCGTGAAACAATCAGTCACGCTTGACCCTGTGCTTACTCACCATTTTGGGGCTCCCGTGGGTTATGTGCGCTCGCTTTGGGACGGGCAAATTATGCTATTGCTTAGACTGTGCTTGCCCTTAAGTATGGGGGAATCATCGCTCTGTCTGCTGTGAACAATGCTGCCTCTGTTAAGTGTTGCATTTTGCCTTTACAGATGCAACCTTGTGTTATCACCGGCCGACAGACTCCAAAGAATCAGAAAGAGACCACGTGGAAGCAAAGAAGACATGTTGCATGAAGTAATGCAGTATTCAAGGAATGAAAATCGAAAAGTGCAGGAGTGGCGGAACAGCGAAAGGAGGCTCCGCCAGCAGAATGAGGAGCACCGGCACAAAAGCGCAGTGCTCTGGCAGCAAAGCACGGATCGGCTGATAAGCATAATGGAGCGCCAAGTGGACTCTATCCAGGCATTTGTAGCCATGTAGGCGGAGCACTACCGCCCCCGCCCCCTCCCTCCCCCCCGCTGCAGCCCTTGTCCCAAAACTCTTTCCCTTGTGCCCCCATGTCACCTCCAACCCACTTCCCCCAACATCCGGGTTCTTACTGCCACCAGCTGCCTCCAACACCTGCAGCTTCATCACCCAGCCCTGAAAACTACGACCCTTACCCACTGCACTCAACCCCCATCACCATGCAGTGTAGCCATCCTCAAGTGCAACACTCATTGCACAGCACTCCAGACAGGAAGGCTGAGTATGATAACAGGACATATGTAAATCTGTGATTGTACCGTTCCCCACCCCACCCTCTTTCCCTTTCTGTTTCCCAAGCAGCTGTGTTTCTTTTCAATAAATGAATATTTTGGCTTTGAAAACATTCTTTATTATTGCATAAAGTAAAAGATACCTTAGCCCAGGAAAGAAACAGGCTCTACAAGTCAGCATAGCAAACACAGATTCCTACTAACATTGGAACCACTGCACTTCACTCCCATGCAGGGCACCAGACTTTCAGCCTCAAATTGCTCCCTCAAGGCATCCCTAATCCTTGCAGCCCTGCTCTCTGGCTGTTCAAATCCAGCCTCCAGGTGTTGAACCTCCAAGTTCCATGCCTGAGTGAATTGTTCACCCTTCCCTTCACAAATGTTATGGAGGGTACAGCACATGGATGTAACCACGGGCATGCTGTCATCGGCCAGGTCCAGCTTCCCATACAGCGAGCACCAGCAGACCTTTAAACAGCCAAAAGCACACTCCTCATTGTTTCTGCACTGGCTCAGCCTTTTGTTGAACCACTCCTTGCTGCTGTCAAGGCTCCCTGTGTAAGGTTTCATGAGCCATGGCATTAAAGGGTAAGCAGGGTCTCCAAGGATCACAGTGGGCATTTCAACTTCCCCTACGGTGATCTTCTGGTCTGGGAAAAAAGTCCCGCCTTGCAGCTTCCTGAACAGGCCAGTGTTCTGAAAGATGTGTGCATCATGCACCTTTCCAGGCCAGCCTGTGTTCATGTCAATGAAACGCCCACGGTGATCCACAAGCACCTGGACAACCATAGAGAAATACCCCTTCCAATTCAGGGCTCTGTGGGCTGGTGCCAGAATTGGAATATGTGTGCCATTTATCGCCCCTCCGCAGTTAGGAAAACCCATTTGTGCAAAGCCATCCACAATGTCATGCACATTACCCAGAGTCACGGTTCTTCTGAGCAGGATGCAATTAATGGCCCGCAAACTTGCATCAACATGATTCCAACGGTCGACTTTCCCACTCCAAACTGGCTAGCAACCGATCGGGAGCTCTCTGGAGTTGCCAGCTTCCAGACTGCAATAGCCACCTGCTTCTCCACTGTCAGGGCAGCTCTCAATCTCGTGTCCTTGCGCCGCAGAATGGGGGTGAGCACCTCACACAGTCCCATGACAGTGGCTTTTCTCATCCGCAAGTTCTGCAGCCACTGCTCGTCGTCCCAGACTTGCATGACAATGTGATCCCACCACTCAGTGCTTGTTTCCCGGGCCCAAAAGTGGCATTCCACGGTGGTGAGCATGTCCATGAATGCCACAAGCGAACTCATGTCATATGTGTTACTCGAGTCGATATCATCGTTGGAGTCCTCACTGTCACTTTGGATCATAAGGAATAACTCGACTGCCAAGCGGGACGTGCTGGCGAGACTCGTCAGCATACTCCTCAGCAGTTCAGGCTCCATTCCGACAGACCGAAACGGAAGACAGAGCGTGCAGTACAAAAAACATTGAAAGATGGCGCCAAATGCGCACAGAAGCACAGGGATTGCTGGGATGCGAACCGATGCATCACGGGGCATTGGGACAGGACCCAGAATGCCCTGCACCCCCCATCCCCTTCCCACAGGCCACAGCGCCAGACTGGGAAGAGGTGCTCTGTGGGATAGCTGCCCATAATGCACTGCTCCCAATGACGCGCAAGTGCCGCAAATGTGGCCACGCCAGTGCACTTGCAGCTGTCAGTGTGGACAGACGGCAGCACTTTCCCTACTGCGCTCTCCGAAGGCAGGTTTAACTCAAAGCGCTCTACATCTGCAAGTGTAGCCATGCCGCAAGGCAGGGTGAAGACACCCAAGGTGCAGAGGCTTAACAGTGACAGCTTGAAGTGAGGAGCATGTAGCAGTGTTTCTTGGTTGGGTCCCTGGGGCTTTCCAGTCCAGAGTCAGGGCCCTAGTCAGAGTCAGTCAGGGCGCTAGTGCCGGGGGTTTCCCTCCAGTCCAGGCTCTATTCAAGCAAATAAGCATTTTCAGATTTCCGTGCCAGGTTCAGTGTCTCTCACTGGGGCCCTCTGTCCTGGCTCCCTGCCCGCCCCAGCTGCTCCTCATAAGCTCCACAGAGACCTGCCCCCAGTCACACAGCTCTGTCCACAGGTCCTGGTGCATCTCCCCATTCCTGGCTGCCATGCGGGCAGCTCCTGCTCCCAAACAGAGCCTGGCCACTTCCTGGTTCAGTAACTTCTTCCGCTTAGCTGGCCATTGCCAGGGCCCAAGAGAAGGGGAAGGAGAAGTGCAGTGGGGAGGGGGCTTATGAGAAAGCTAGTCCCTGCTTAGCCAGGAGGGAGGGGATGTACAGTGGGGAGGGGTCTGATGGGAGTTGTGGTTCCCAGCTGGCTTTGCAGCTCTATCACAGCAGCTTCAGCAGGAATGTCTGCAGTCAGAAGTCAGGTCTGTGCTTCCTTTGGCCTCCAAGGTGAGGGCCTGGCATACCCATGGGAGCTTGTCTGCAAGACTGGGTTTGTTTCTGTGGCACAGTCTCAGCTGATCCCTCTGATGCCAGGGCAGGGGGATGCAGAGTCTCATAGACAGAATGGGCAGCAGCACTGTTGCCTCGGCTCCCCTGTGTGCTGAGAAGGAACGTGGCACCTGTGCATGGAGCATCTCCACTGATGGCACAGCTGGCTGGTGTAAAGAACCTGCCTCCTCCTCCTGCTGCTGCTCTGAGCAGTCCGGACCCAGCGCTGTGCTAACGGGCTCTGAGGTACGTGGCGGGGGAGTTCCTTCTGCCTTGGCCACGGGGAGCTTGCAGAGACTGCAGGTGGTTTGCAGACATTGTACCCTCAGCCAGGACACAATACTGGGTGTTTTGCTCAAAGGCAACAGGTGTGGGTTCTTCTGAAGCAGGGAGAAGCCTAGGTGACACCTTTTCCCCTTTCCTTTTCCTTATGGGGGATTTGTCAGGACAAGACCTTGATACCTGGCCTTGTCCAGCTAGTTGGTGCCCAGATCTTCCTTGCCCTTTCCAGGAACGCTCCATCCGTCCTGCCTCTGGGGCCAGACCTTGTGTCTCAAGAGAAGGGTCAGATGCTGCAGCCTCATCCCCTAGCAGCTGGGCTACTGGGCATTAACTGGAGCAATTTTCCATTTGCAGAAGATATTAGTAGAAAGAGGTGTTGGGATTCAGAAAATTTCCCACCAGCTGCTGTGACAAAAGCCTTTTGGGGACAGGCAGATACCAGAGAGACTGCACCAAGATCTTGCCTGATTCCTTATTACTGAGAGACTCTTTCATCCCTGGGGATGACAGATCTCTCCGTGTGTCTGTGACAGTGGCACACCTAGCAGCCATTGCAATTTACCTTGCTCCTGTGAAAGGCTCTTTGATTGTTTCTCACCCTTACAGGGGTCAGTGTGGCCATCCAGAGAACACCTGTCACGTCAGTAACCTGTCTTTCCCCCTCAGGAAACTGGAGGTCTCATCAGGCTGTGAGGAGGTGAAGAAGCCCTGGGGATGGTGAGGAGTCACCCACATGTTCCTCTCCAAGCTGTTGTGTGAGCCTCCCCAGTGCTTCTGCTGCTCTCAGGGGTTCCAAGGTGTGTGCTCATCCCTGATCCATGCTTGTGACTCCCCCGACAACTGCCCTGCCTTGCATTGGAACACAGCCCGTGCACTAAGAACTGGATGGCAGACCACAGTGAAAGCAAGTTCCCATGAAGGAAGAGAGATAATACAAGGGACCTGGCATGGCCGGTGCCATTCACTTTGGGGACACAGTTAACTGACCCGAGGGTGACAAGGGCGACCCTAGTTAGTTAGTATTGTCTCAGTGACCGGAGTGTGCCGCCCGCTCTCCAGACTCACAAAATACATGTAGTCGTGCCCTGAAGAGCAATGACTTGGCTGCAGACACAGCACATGGGGCGGGGGGAGCTGGGGGATGGACCATGACGAGGTCATGCCCTTATCCGGCCGTGTTCTCAGCATGTCGAGTGCCACCAGAGACACACACACAGAGACACATGCACAATCACAGAGAGACACACAGACACTAATACAGACACACAGAGACACACTAAATAGACACACAGACACACGTCAAACAGACAAACATGCACATACAGAGACACACACACTCACAGAGACACACAGACACTAACACCCCCCCCCAACACCATCACCCAAAGAAGAAGAGCTGTAGACCTGAAGCAGAGCTCTGTGTGGCTCAAAGCTTGTCTCTCTCCCCACCAGCAGTTGGTCCAACAGCAGCTATTCCCTCCCCCATCTTGTCTCTCTCACATCCTGGGACCATTGTGCTCCAAGAGCACCGCAGACACACACAGTCATTTTGTGCTTGGCTTCCCCTGCTTTCCCTCACAAGCTCTCTCTTGCTCACTCATCTGTTGTTTTAAACCTTCTGTTCTTCTTGTTCATGTTAAATCCCCTAAACTCCCCCTGTCCCTGGTCCTCCAGAGAACAGACTCTTCCTGGAGCTAGCTGGGGAGGGCGCTTCTGCCCCATGGGGTAGAGAATCCAGAACACATATGCCCAGTGGGAAGCAGGTGCCGAGAGAGGTCTGGGGGTGGCACTGAACATCAGACGTGTCTGCAGGGAGATAGGGAAGCAGAAAAGGACAATTTAAAGTAGGCTGCACACCAAGAGGTAGATCATTACGACCATCGATCCCAAAGCGATGCTGACCCAGTTTCATAGATGTAATCTAACAGATTGATAGTTTCCTGGCCAGTCTGATCTGCTGCAGAGCCCAGGCCAGAGACTTCCTCCTCCCAGGGGTGCTATCCATTCCTCTGGGGTGGTTCTGGCTGGGGCTGTTGTGTAATCATCAGCCTTGAGGACTCGTCCTATATGGGGTCTCTCAGGGCCCCTTTATAACTGTTGTGCTCAGTGCATGTGGGTCTTCAGGGGACTGATCCAGTAATGTGATCTAAGATGTCCTCCTCACAGCTGAGCTTCGTAAAGACAGTTCGAGGCTCAGTGAAATGGAAAATACAAATTAGCTTCACGTCTCCATAAAAGAGACCTTGCAAAGAAGGAATCCTGAAGAAGGCAGTGTTCCTGTGAGGGTGGGCCTGTATTTCTGACACACAGCAATCAGTGACCCTTCCAAGGGGGATACGTCTCCAAAGGAACAGAGAATGTGGATATATATGTAACCCTTCTGCCAGGTGGAGCCGGCAGCAGCCAGGGCTGGGTTCAATATCTAGGGGTTCCTTTGCAACAATACAATACAAAAACGGCTTGGGCCCCCACGCAGTAACCTGGGATAATTACACACCACCCCGGGCGCCTCCGAGAGGCAATACTTCCCCACTCACAAGCACAGAGTCTGAGCATAGAAAAGAAACTTTTAATGAAATAAGGGAAGTCACCTGACATTAATTAGGGAAAATGCCACAAACAGGATTCATAATTATAAAGCTGTGAGCAGGAGAGCCACCCCAGCATGTCTTCTGCCTCATGTTCTTGAGTTCTACAACCAAAAGTTCCTTTACTGTGCCCCCCTCTGCTCCCTCACCATACTCCACTCACAGTGGTTGTCCTTGGTTAGTGGGGACATAGGAGCCAACTTCTACTGGCACTGGCAGTTGCTCGACTTCCCCCCGGCCCCGCCCTGACTCCACCCCTGCCCCACCCCCTCCTGCCCCCATTTCAACCCCTTCCCCAAAGTCTCCACCCCAACTCTGCCCCTATTCCAACCCCTTCCCCAAATCCCCAGTCCCACCTCTTCCCCGCCTCCTTCCCTGAGCGTGCCACGTTCCCGCTCCTCCCCACTCTCTCCCGGAGCTTGACACAGCTGTTTGGCAGCAGCAAGCGCTGGGAGGTAAGCGGAAGAGCAGGGACGTGGCGTGCTCAGGGGAGGAGGCAGAGGCAGATGAGGATCAGGAGGTGAGGTGGAGCAGGAGGTGAGGGGAGCTTGGCTTCAGCCCCGGAGCACCCACGGAGTCGGCACCTATGAGTGAGGATCCAGGGTTCAGAGGTGCATCTGTGTGAGTTCACCTCCAACTGGGGGAAGAAGGCACTTCGCTTGGTCTGCCATTTGAGTACTTGCTCTGGCTGGCCACCCCACCAGCTGCTGTTCCTCACCATCCAGCTGGCCTGCCAGCTGCTGACTGCTCACAACTTTTGCTGGCCACTCCCACCAGCTCACCACTTTTGCTGGCCGCCCATCAGTCACCTTCTGCTGCCACCTGCCTCTCTGCTGTGACCTCTGTAAGTCAGTCTCTTAGTGATTTTTCTCAGCAGGCTTGGCAGAAACATTGCCCCATTTCAAGTGATTTCAGCTCTTATTGAGTACTTAAAATAACAAAAGAGTCCTAATGAAGCCTATTTAGCTCTATCTTTGAACAGTAGAAAGGAATAGGTTAAACCAGACTGGGGGGTACACTTGTCTCCTCCACCCTCCCCCCTTGCTTTCACAGGGGTCTGGCATTTGAGCCCCTGGCTTAGCAAGTTCCTTTCAGCTGAGGGTGATCCCCTCAATCGGGACAGACTCAGCACCGTTCTGCTCCTCTTTAGTCATAAATGAAGATAACAACATTGATAACAACATTTCACTACCGTTGCATTCATACTAAAGGGATTTGTAACCCAACACCAGCCAAAGTTGATCACTTGGAGCTACACAGCTCCTGTCTGCTGGATAGGTATAGGCAGAGCAGGTGTATTCATGTAAATACAGTTTGCTCCTGAAGTCTCTCCCCCTCCCCAACTAGCTGTCAGGCGAGAGTTCATTCAGACCCTGCTTACACGTATATGACCACTGACCCAGTTACTGAAATACAGACCATGGAGAAAGAGAGCTCATGGGCTAAGCCTTAGCCCAGCAAGGTCCTGAAGCAAGCGCCAAAACTTCAGCATGTGAGTAGCCCCGTTGAAATCAATGTGCCCATCTGCTTAAAAGCAGGCGTGTGCTGAGTTCAGCACCATGCTGAACCAAGACCACATAAAATCTAAGGTGCTTCCACCCCTGCTGGTCCATGAGTTGGAGGCAGGGCCTTCTTCCTCAAGGGCCCATGTCTGGAATACGCCCCCTCCCCACAGCAGGGCTGGAATGGGGATATCAGTGGCTGTGGTCTCCTGCCAGCTGAGGGGAAAGACTCTCTCCTTTCTCCATTGCTGGTGTTCATTAACTATGTGAGGAGGGCAGGGCTGCTAGCAGAGGGTGCCTTGTCTAGGGATCTCACTCATCCTCGTACTCCACTCAGCCCCTCTCCCTGGGTCTAAGGGCTTTCCTGGCACTATTTGTTTAACTTGGCCTGTAAGCTCCTTGGGGTAGGGTCTTTGCTACGCCTCCCACCTGAAGCTTTCCAGAGAACATTACTGCTTCTGTCAGCATAGGGGTATTTGTGAAAACACTCAGCATGCTAGGGATGGAGCAATGCCCCAGGCCCACACTCAGCTGCCCCCAGGAATTTCCCATGCCCAATCTTGAGTAGGAGCAGAGAGGTTATTTTACCTCTATATTTGGCACTGGTGTGACCGCTGCTGGAATCCTGTGTCCGGTTCTGGTGTCCACTCTTAAGAAAGGTGTTGATAAATTGGAGAGGGGTCAGAGAAGAGCCCTGAGAATGATTAAAGGATTAGACAACCTGCCTTGTAGTGACAGACTCAAAGAGCTCAATCTATTTAATTTAACAAAGAGAAGGTTAAGGGGGGACTTGATCACAGTCTTTTAAATACCTACATGGGGAACAAATATTGAATAATGGGCTCTTCAGTCTAGCAGAGAAAGATCTATCACAGTCTGATGGCTGGACTTTGAAGCTAGACCAATTCAGACTGGAAATAAGGTGTAAATTTTTAACAATGAGGGTAATTAGCCATTGGAACAATTTACCACGGTCTTGGTGGATTCTCCATCACTGACAATTTTTCAATGCAGATTGGATGTCTTTCTAAGAGATCTGCCATTGGAATTATTTGGGGGAAGTTCTCTGGCCTGTGTTATACAGGAGGTCAGACTAGATGGTCACAATGGGCTCTACTGGCCTTGGAATATGAACCTATAAAAATGTCCCAGGCCCACACTGGGGTCCTATTCCTGCACTGGGGTTATATCATGCAATTTCTCAACCTCCCTCAGGGTGACAAGGTGCAACATGACCTTGCCACACCAATTTGCACAGTGCTGTTTTCTGTCCCTGCCCCAGGAAAGACGTGCAGTGCAACATGTCCCAGAGGAGGCTGGGGTGAGATATTGCACATCTGGCTGGTCCCCTCTGCAGGCCCAGCACAATGACATGATGCTTCTGGGCAATTCCTTTCCAAGGCGCTGCTGAGGTCCTGTAGGAGAATGGAGAGCAGCCCTGTCCCCAGGTGAACCCCAGCCCTGGAGCCAGGCCTGGTTGCCGGTGAGAAGTGCTGCTGTGGGTGAGTTTGGAGGGGTCTGGCTCAACCGGGCTTCCTCTGCAGCTCCCCACAGGTGGCACATGGGTGGTAATCTCGGCAGTTTGGTGGTGGCACCTTGATAAATGGGTTGTAGAATTTGGTGAGATAATTAAAGAGCCTGACTCTCACAATGCACCTGATAATAAATGAGGTGTCTCTTTTTCCTTTCGGTTTTGCACAGTGAATTGTATTTCTAAAGATTAATGGATTTACCATTCCTATCTCAATACTGCCCCTCTCACTGGCCATGGTGCCTCCTTCTGCATCTGTCCCCCTGGTTACCCTCCAGGGCTACAGCCCAGCCTCCCAGACACAAGGAGAAAGCATACAGCCTGGCTGCAGCCCTGGTGCTTCTTGCACTGAATCGACTTTCCGCTCTTGTCACCAGCATGCAGCGGGATCATGGGACCCTACAAAGCAGGACAGAAATGTCCTGCCAGGCCCTGTTCAGCCCATCCCCACAGGGCCTGGCTCCAGGCAGCATGTTCTGCAGGGATCTGCCCAGTTCAGCTGTGAACATCCCACATGGCGGGGCTCCCAGTATGTCCCTGGGTGCCTCACACCAGCAGGAAGCTGGGGCCATGGGAATAGTAGGAGAGAGCCCCAGCCTCTTCCCATCCCAGCCAGCCCTTTGGAATGGGCCCCTCTGCCCTGATTTCTTTCCCAGGGGAAATCAGTGCTGAGAAATCCTTTAGAGCCTCCAAACCCCAACACAGCAGGGCCCCGGGTAACCCCCTCAACCCCGCACTTGGGGTGTCTTGTGCTTCCCCTACACATGACACTGAGATGAGTTCCTGGGGCTCCCTTGGCACAGCCCTCCTGCAATTTGAAGTGACTCGACTACCCGCAGGGGAGCAACTTAGTTAGCTCATTGCCCTGTGCTGGGTTCCCTCCACGGGATTGGGGAGAGTGAATAGAAAACTTCTCCAGGAGACCGTCCTGGGGCCCAAGTGCTGTGTGTTCTCCTGGGCTCTACAGAGCTGGGAGAGAGATGACCCAGGAAACCTTCCCCACTGCTGGCCCCAGTTACTGGGCCTGTGCTGGGAGTCGGGGACAGGGCTGTACCAGTTGCTAAGAGCTGGGAGCCCACCCCAAGGGATGTTCAGGTCATGCTTGTTTCACATCTGGACAGGCTCTGTGCTGAGATCACACCAAGGGGAGCAGTTGCCACAGTGCCTGGGGCTGTGAGCTAAGCGGGGTGGGTGGCGGTGGGGCTAGTGCTCCATTTTCCTGCACTCGCTGCCTGTCACCGTGCCTATGGGAAGCAGACAGCCCCATGCTGCCTGCAGGTGTCTTGTAGTCAGCCCACAGGGATAGAGTGATTGTAACAGCTGGACCAGGCCTAGGGGATGTGAGCAGCAGGAATGGCCACATTAGAGTCCTCACAGTATCTGCTGCAAGCACCTAGTATGCTCCGGAGAGCACGTCTCACCAAGCTAGGTGCTGTGCTGCCGGGTTCCCTCCTGGGAGCTACTGCTGGGTCTGCGCTCAGCTGTGCCAGGGGCCTGCTGGTCAGCTCCCTCCACGAAGGCCCTGCCCTGCTCCTTCTCTGAGCCCCCGCCCACCGCTCACTCCATCCCCCCTCCCTCTGTTGCTCGCTCTCCCCCACCCTCGCTCACTTGCTCATTTTAAGTGGGATGGGGCAGGGGGTTGGGGTTGGGGGAGGTGAGGGCTCTGGCTGGGGGTGCAGGCTCTGGGGTGGGGCCAGGGATGAGGGGTTTGGGATGCAGGAGGGGGCTCCGGACTGGGGCAGAGGGGTTCAGAGTGTGGCAGGGGGTTTGGGATGAGAGCTCTTACCTCAGGTGGCTCCCAGAAGTGGTGACATGTCCCACTGGCTCCTAGGTGCAGGGGTGGCGGGGGGTCTCCAGGCACTGCCCCCACCCCAGGTACTGCCCCCGCAGCTCCCATTAGCCACGGGAGCTGGTCAGTGGTAGCTGCGGAGCTGGCGCTCAGAGCAGAGCCTGCACTGCAGACAGCGGTAATATGTGGAGCTCCCCTGGCTGCCCTTGCACCTAGGAGCCAGAGAGACATGGCAGCCACTTCTGGGAGCCATGCGGAGCCAGCACTGTGACCGACCGGACCTTTAGTGGCAAAAACCAGCCACCTGGCAACCCTAACCAGCGGCAGTGTGAGCCCTGCATGGAGACTAGCCTGCCAGGACTCTGCAAGGCAGGGCTGAGCCCAGGGTTGTGAGGGGAGGCTGTCTAACATGCCCTTCCCATCTCTAACTGGGTCTCCTTGCACCCAGGGGGCCAGGGCTCCTCCAGGGCAGCGTCCTGAACGACAGCCCCGCCTGCACTGGGAAGACTTGGGGGCAGTGCATGAGGAGGCGGAGGAGAGTGGCCTGTCTGGCTCCAGCCCAGCTAGCAGTTGCTCCAGTGTGCACCGTGCAGCTGGCCCAGCAGTCAGCACTGTGCCCTGCCCTGGCTGCTCCTTCCCCTTGCTCAGATCCTCGCTGGCTGAGAAGTGCTGGCCAGGGGCTTCCTCGCTAAGGGCACTGCTCCTGCCAGTGAGCTGGCCTCCAGGGCAGGGTCAGTCTAGCTGGCAGCACCCGCTCCCTCACAGGCATCCCCGCATCCAGCAGGAGGCAGCCCCTGCACTCAGCCAGCCCTGCTAGCTCCGCAGAGTGCCTGGGCTGTGAATTCCGAACTGCTCAAGCACTGAGCACAGCTCCATGGCCATGGGACTGAGCCAAGCAGGCGAAGCATCTCTGAAATGTGCTTGTATATTATATAGACATTGAAATTAGGTACCGGTGCAAATCAGCAGGTCATTAATCACCCACTCATTTAATTGGTTTCCCTGCCAAATTGGTTACAGATAAATAATTAAAGCTAAAAAGTAGGTTTGGATACTTTTCGCTGGAAAGCAGGGTCAGCAGTTGTAAAATAAATCCTGAACTCATCATCTGCCCCAGCTGGTCCCACAGAGCAGGAGGGAGTGGGATGGGGTCCAATACAGGAGAGGGGCTGGGACAGCCAGGAGGGGAGGGCCAAGAAGGGATGGGGGGGGCACCAGGAAGGCAGAGGGGGAGCTGGAGGCAGCTGGGGTGGAGGCAGTGCTGGGGGCTCCTCACCAGCAGCAGGAGAGCCCAGTACTGTGCTTTCATGAACTCTGAGAGGTACAGCCGGGAGGGACAGGGGCCGGTGCCAGGGCACAACGCAGGCATCACCTGGGCCTGTGGAGCCATTCCTCATGGCCAAGCGAGGGCTGGGGCTCCCGCTCGCTGCTTGCATGCGTTTTTCAGTGTGCTCGGCTGCTAATCATGCATCATAATCGCATTTGCAGAACACAAATGTCACTTGGCTGAGTGCTTTTATTTACTGCCTTGTAAACACCCCCTGGGGAGTGCTGGGCCTATAAAACATTGACAAGGGCCTCGCTTCCGAGGCCATCTTCACTCCACCACCATTCAATATATAATAACCCCATGCCACAGCGCCTGGCTGGCCACATGCTCAGAGCAGGGCAGGGTCTGCCTGGCCCAGGACACCTGGCATGGAGCGCCCAGTTGCACGGCTGGAGCCCCCAACACCACACTCACTACCAGAAGAGTGGGCTTTGGGTCCAGCAATGTGGGGGGTTGGTACAGAAGGGCCTTGTGCCCATGTCTAGGGCAGGCGGATCTCTGTGCCAGTCTAAGGCCAGACACACTCTGCTGCACACAAAGTGTCACAGCTGTGCTGAGCATGACAGCCCGTTTTCTCATGTCTCTGTCCCAGGCTCATTCGTGGCCCCTGCCCCAGCCCATGTTGCAGGCCCCCAGTGGGCCAGGCTCTCTCACAGGCCTCTCAGCTCCGACCTGCCAGCACATGACACTAGCAATGAGTGCCCATGAGCCACATAGGGACCTCTAGCTTGGCTGCATGTTACAGCGTCACCGACAGGTTTCTAACTCTCCAAGCTCCTAGATACAGCCATTGGTTGACAAGGAACAATCCACCCGGTACCTCCACAGCGCACCCCACAGAGGCCGCCAGCATGTTGGAAGCTCTGGCTTTCCAAGCCCAGCGCCCAGCTGCATCTCTGGTGTTCCCAGAGCAGCTGCTGGTGTTGCTCTGGTGCACACACTAGAGGGGACCTGGATTCATACTTCACCAGGAAGTTACAAGCTGTTTGCTAGACAGCAGCAGAATGATGCAGAACAGGACTCCAGCCTTCATAGAATCATAGAATATCAGAGTTGGAAGGGACCTCAGGAGGTCATCTAGTCCAACCCCCTGCTCAAAGCAAGACCAATCCCCAACTAAATCTTCCCAGCAAGGGCTTTGTCAAGCCTGACCTTAAAAATCTCTAAGGAAGGAGATTCCACCACCTCCCTAGGTAACGCATTCCAGTGTTTCACCACCCTCCTAGTGAAAAAGTTTTTCCTAATATCCAACCTAAATCTCCCCCACTGCAACTTGAGACCATTACTCCTTTTTCTGTCATCTGCTACCACTGAGAACAGCCTAGATCCATCCTCTTTGGAACCCCCTTTCAAGTAGTTGAAAGCAGCTATCAAATCCCCCCTCATTCTTCTCTTCCGCAGACTAAACAATCCCAGTTCCCTCAGCCTCTCCTCATAAATCAAGTGCTCCAGCCCCCTAATAATTTTTGTTGCCCTCCGCTGGACTCTTTCCAATTTTTCCACATCTTTCTTGTAGTGTGAGGCCCAAAACTGGACACAGTACTTCTTCTGCTGCTGGCTCTGGAAGTGGAGCTTAGTCCAATGGTTAGAGCACTCCTCTGTGCAGAGGAGTCTCATGACCCGGTACTAACAGGGCTCAGCCGGGCACTGATACCCCAGCTAACTCCAAAGGAGTGGAGAAGAGAAGCCAAGGGACAGACAAACCATCCCGATGTGCAGAAAGAATAGCAAATATGGCAGGCGACCAGCTTGGCTTAACAGAGAAATCTTCAGTGAGCTTAAACACAAAAAGGAAGCTTACAAGAAGTGGAAACTTGGACAGATGATGAAGGAGAATTATAAAAATATTGCTTGAGCATGCAGGGATGTAATCCAGAAGGCCAAAGCACAATTGGAGTTGCAGCTAGCAAGGGATGTGAAGGGTAACAAGAAGGGTTTCTACAGGTATGTCAGCAACAAGAAGAAGGTCATGGAAAGTGTGCGACCTTTACCAAATGAGGGAGGCAACATAGTGAAAGATGATGTGGACAAAGCTGAAGTACTCAATGCTTTTTTTGCCTCGGTCTTCACAGACAAAGTCAGTTCCCAGACTGCTGCACTGGGCAGCACAGTAGTGGGAGGAGGTGAGCAGCCCTCTGTGGTGAAAGAAGTGGTTCAGGACTATTTAGAAAAGCTGGATGAACACAAGTCCATGGGGCCGGATGCAATGTATCCGAGGAGCTGAGGAAGTTGACTGATGTGATTGAAGACCCATTGGCCATTATCTCTGAAAACTCGTGGTGATCGGGGGAAGTCCTGGATGATTGGAAAAAGGCAAATATAGTGCCCATTTTTTAAAAAAGGAAGAAGGAGAATCCGGGGAACTACAGATCGGTCAGTCTCACCTCAGTCCCTGGAAAAATCATGGAGCAGGTCCTCAAGGAAACCATTTTGAAGCACTTAGAGGGGAGGAAGGTGATCAGGAACAGTCAACATGGATTCACCAAGGTCAAGTCACCAAGGGCAAGTCATGCCTGACTTACCTGATTGCCTTCTATGATGAGATAACTGGCTCTGTGGATATGGGGAAAGAGGTGGACGTGATATACCTTGCCTTTAGCGCAGCTTTTGATATGGTCTCCCACAGTAGTCGTGCCAGCATGTTAAAGAAGTATGGGCTGGATGAATGTACTATAAGGTGGATAGAAAGCTGACTAGATCATCGGGCTCAATGGGTAGTGATCAACGGCTCCATGTCTAGTTAGCAGCCGGTATCAAGCAGAGTGCCCCAAAGGTTGGTCCTGGAACCGGTTTTGTTCAACATCTTCATTAATGATTGGATGATGGGATGGATTGCACCCTCAGCAAGTTGGCGGATGACACTAAGCTGTGGGGAGAGGTAGATTTCCTGGAGGGTAGGGATAGGGTCCAGAGTGACCTAGACAAATTGGAGGATTGGGCAGAGCACAAGTGCAGAGTCCTGCACTTAGGACGGAAGAATCCCATGCACTGCTACAGGCTGGGGACCAACTGGCTAAGCAGCAGTTCTGCAGAAGAGGACCTGGGGATTACAGTGAATGGAAAGCTGGATATGAGTCAGCAGTGTGCCCTTGTTGCCAGGAAGGCTAATGGCATATTGGGCCGCATTAGTAGGAGCATTGCCAGCAGATCGAGGGAAGTGATTATTCCCCTCTATTCGGCACTGGTGAGGCCACATCTGGAGTATTACGTCCAGTTTTGAGCCCCCCACTACAGAAAGGATGTGGACAAATGGGAGAGAGTCCAGCGGAGGGCAACGAAATGATTAGGGGGCTGGGGCACATGACTTATGAGGAGAGGCTGAGGGAACTGGGATTGTTTAGTCTGCAGAAGAATAGAGTGAGGGGGGATTTGATAGTAGCCTTCAACTACCTGAAGGGTGGTTCCAAGGAGGATGGAGCTCAGCTGTTCTCAGTGGTGGCAGACGACAGAACAAGGAGCAATGGTCTCAAGTTGCAGTGTGGGAGGTCTAGATTGGATATTAGGAAAAACTATTTCACTAGGAGGGTGGTGAAGCACTGGAATGGGTTACCTAGGGAGGTGGTGGAATCTCTATCCTTAGAGGTTTTTAAGGCCCGGCTTGACAAAGCCCTGGCCGGGATGATTTAGTTGGTGTTGGTCCTGCTTTGAGTAGGGGGTTTGACTAAATGATCTCCTGAGGTTTCTCCCAACCCTAATCTTCTGTGATTCTAAGGAGATTAATTAGCTGGAGCTTCCTTGGCTGAAGGATTGCATGGAAGGAGGGGGAAGTGGTTCAGATATGGGTGCAAGCTGGGAACGCCTGCAGGCGGGGACAGTCCCCTAGTGCAGGGGGAGGGAGAGCCCACCTGCCCCATGACACCTGCCTGACAGGCCCAGCCCCCATCGCTCCCTGCCAGCCACCTGCCTTCAGTGCAGCTCCCACAGGGATGGCCTGGCACTTCTACACACAGCCCAGTGAGCCATTCAGCATCAATGCACCCCCCTTCCACTCTGCATGACCTAAGCACTGAAGGCCCACAGCACCCCTTCCCAGCACACCGTGCCCCCCTCCCAGCTCTGCCCTGCACTCTGCCCCCACAGCTCAGTACCATGCTCAGGGGACGTGTCTGGGGGAGCTAGGAACACCCACAGGGACACCACTGCCTGATGAAGGGCAGACCCTTTCTGGTGTCCACAGTTCAGGAAGGATGTTGATCGATTGGAGATGGGTCAGAGAAGAGCCACAACAACGATTAAAGGATTAGAAAACCTGCTTTGGAGCGATAGATTCAAAGAGCTCGATCTATTTAGCTTAACAAAGAAAAGGTTCAGGGGTGACTTGATCACACTCTGTAAGTACCTGCATGGGGAAGAGATATTGAATAATGGGCTCTTCAATCTAGCAGAGAAAGGGCCAACACAATCCTATGACTGGAAGCTGAAGCTAAACTAATTCAGGCTGAAATAAGGTGTACATTTTTAACGGTGACAGTAATTAACCACTGGACCAATTTACCAGGGGTCGTGGGGGATTCTCCATCATTGACAATTTTTCAATCAACGTTGTAGGTTTTTCTCAAAGCTCTGCTCTAGGAATGATTCTGGGGCAGTTCCCTGGCCTGTGGTACACACGGGGTCAGACTAGATGATCCCAGTGGTCCCTTCTGGTCTTGGGATCTAGGAATCACCAGCCCAGCTAGACACAGTGAGTGCTGTTCAATTTCGCTTGTAACTCTCCAGCCCTGCAAAGCTTTGTTCCTCTTCTTGGAGCCCACCCCAGGGAGGGCCGGGCAGGGCAGAGCCAATGGCCCTGAATTGGACACTTCCACTTTATATAAAGTGCTGCCCATGACACTGCAATGCCAACTTTTCATTGTGCTAGGTGCTGTACAGACACAGAACAGAAAGACAGTCCCTCCCCAAAGAGCTCACAATCCACAGTGGGCACACTGGAAATGGAGAGATGGACCCAGACAGAACTGCTCTAGTTTTCTTTGCATTGGGTCTGTGTGTGAAACGCCTTCTGGCTTTGGGCCCCTGCTGCAAACCCCTCACACCTGGGCAGCTCATGGCAGCACTGGAGGCACTGGGCCATTAGCATCACCTGCAGTTTCCATTCATGGGCTGCTAACTCCCTCTTCTAGTCACTGATGGAGATGCTAGGTGAGACCCAGTCTAACACTTCCCCAGGCACTCACTAGCCACCCCAAGTCAGTACTCTCCCATGCACCGTTACCCCAGTTTTATAGCCCAGCCACCAGCATGCAGTCTGTGGGGCAGTGCTGGTACCAAGCGAAGCTGAGTGACTCAATCAGTTGCTTTACTAAATAGCAATTGATATCACGTGTGGCTTTTCCTTCAGCCAGTGTGTTTGGAATGGAGGCAGGAGCCCCTGGTGTCAGACTGGATGGTCAGCGTGGCCCCTTGTGGCCTTAACAGCTCTGGACAATGAGTTTTGTCATTTTATCAGAAACCCCCTCCAAACACGGACATTTCCCAGCCTAGATCAGGTTCTGCCCTGGCATCTTGATCCTGCTTGTTCCTGGGCCCATTATCCTTGTTCTCTTACTGTTTGTTCCTTTTTTTACTAGTGCTGGGTGAGAGTGCTGGAGCTCCCTGCTTTCCTGTGTGCAAACTGGTACCTGGCTCTCTGGCACCTGCCAAGGACGTCCCAGAGACGATTGCTGTGTTTCATGAGGGTCTGGCATCCAGGCCATCCATATCCACTGATTGGTCATGGCCACTTGTCCCAAGTATTTCCCTAATTTTGTTTTCCTTAGAACTATGTCAAAGGCCCTTCATTGCTCCCTAGTTGTTTAAGCTCTTTCCCTTGTTTTTCTTGGTAAAGGCAGATTTAAATAGGTAGTTCAGTAACTCAGCCTTTTGAGGATCATCATTAATTTAATATTCCTCCTCATTTATTAATGGGTCTACTTTGTCTTGACTCTCTAGTATTTTCCCTTGATATATTTGTAAAAGCTGTTCATATTCCCCTTACCCCATGGCTAGTACTAACCTCTGCTTTTTTGCTGCCTTTATCTTTTCCCTGCAATCGTAAATGACTTGGGCTTTTCCTGGGGACTCGCCTTTGTTCCCCACCACTCACTGATCGTTGCACAGTTACTGGTCCAGCTGCACTGGCCACTTTTTGTTTCAGGAGGGCTGCAGGGGAGGAGCCAGCTCCAGCTCCCCTCCTGGGTATACAACAGTGCAGCTCCTGTCCCTTGGGTCATTAGTAGGCCTGCAGCTCTGGGGCTCTTCTCTGTGCGCCTTAGGAGGTACACAGGGGCGAGCCCTGCTAAAGCAAATGTCCTCAGGCCTGCAGGAAGGGAGTTCTGCCCACCGCACCTAGGAGGCAGCTCAAGGTCCATGGGGGATGTTACCTACACTACCCTCTATAGGCCTGGCATGAGAGGGCTTTGTGCACTCGGTTTCTGTGCAAACTCCTCAGCCCTGGAGATGCAGAAAATACCATGCTCCCATCCCAGCACACCACATTCTCCTTTGCACCACTTGGTTTTCCATTTTCAAGGCTCCTTCAGAAAGCTGTGTCAAGTCCTGCGGAGGCTGCTCCAGTGCGTGGTGCAGGCCTTGTAACATAAATAACCAGAAGCTCACCTGTAAAGGACAGCAGCAGTGCTAAAAGCTGGAGATCTGGAAGTGGAAGTGTTTCCGTCAATATGCTGTTGCTACTCCATTCGTTAGGGCAATGACAACATGGACACAGGGAAGCTCTTGCTAGCTTTCCGTACGCCTGGAGTTCTGCGTCGCTGTTGGCCCATCTGCTTTTTGGGGCTGGGACTGCGTTCGCTTCCTCTGGGTTTGGAAAGCTCCTGGCACATTTCAGGTGCCTCTGTGGTCTGCCATGACTACTGTCACAGCCTGCTTTAATGGGGGGTTGGGATTCGCTGGGGCTGCCTCCCCTGTGTCCAGGCCGAACACATGGCAGGTGGCCAGTGGGAATGGCTCCACCCCACAAGCCTCAGTCTCTTGCTCTTGCTCTGACCTCCAGCCTTCCCTGATACCACATTCTTCCCTGATACCTCCAGCCTTCCCTGATACCACATTCTTCCATCTTCCCTCCTTCTGCTCCACATCCCCCAAGCAAGGTCCCAGTCGTGTCTCTCCTGACACTACTTCTCCATGGGCATTGCCTGCTTTGAGCACCGTCAGCTGCCGACCCAGTCCCTTTGCTTCTCCTGAACTTGCCCTGCAGCCCTCTCTCCGTTGGTCTTTCCCCCAACATTTCCCACTGTTTACACCAGGGCAGCTCACTGGTGCTGGCGAGGGCAGGGTGTACATAGAGCCTCAGTGCTTTAATTCCCCACTAGCTAGACCTGCTCCAGGCTGGGCTAAAACAGGCTCCCCGTCATGCTAGCAGTGGTGGGAAATGCTAGAGGGGAAATGCTAGTGCAGACACTACCGTGGGCTTGGGACATCAGCTGGAAGGTGGAACGTGATCCTCGCTGTGCAACCTCAAAGCATTTGGGAGACATTCTGTACCCAGTTGTAAAGGGAAATTTGAAATGTTGCTCTTTCGGGGATAGCAGCACAGTGGAAGGGCAAGCTGTGGCTAAGGCAGTGCTGGCACCCAGCAGGTTTGCGTTAAATGCTTGACTCTGCCACAAACTTTGTGTGTGTGACTGGAGTGCCTCACCCTGTCTCTCCAGACATCAGTTCCCCTCTGGGAATAGGGGTGAAAATGTTCCCTTGTCTTGCCTGTTTCGACTGTAAGCTCTTTGCAGCAGGCAGTGTCTCTTCCTAGGTGTGCACAGCACTTAGCAGAGTGGGGCCCTGATCTCAGGCGCTGTAATAACAATCAGATACAATAAAAATGGTGAGAGTTATTATTACTGATCAGTCACTTAGGAGCATTTTTAACATCAGATTAAGTCTTGGGATCCCCAGTTCTCATGAGCAAAGGAGACAATGTGGGTCACAAACCGCAACGCGCACCGGTGCTATTGCTATCCCTAAAGCAGTGGGGCATAATCACAGGTCATGGGAGAGCTCCTACTACAGCACCCTTCTCACTCTCGCCTATGTACTGGTTTTGACAAATAAAGCCTTAAGCTTCAAAAGTAGCCCTACATTTCCAAATGGTGGCCACAAAGGAGTAGGTAGGACTGAACGAAACACACCAGTTTGGGTGAACTGAAAACAAAGAGTTTAGTTCACCCGGGTTGTAATTTTCACTTCCTTAGAATTTCAGATTCATACAAACATTGAAAACTTCAAGCAACATATTGTGAGGTCACTGCAACAATTGCCAGTCTTGTATATATGCCCACATTTTGTGTACCCCAAAACCCAATATAAAGAGTGCACAGCTATGATATAGAAAAAAAGGTCTGCAAGAGTCCCTGTGAATAGTTTTGTACAGTGTGAGGATCAAATTCTAATCTCCATGATGCCCGCGTAAAGCTAGAGTAATTTCAATGAAGTCAAACATGTACTACAATGTAACTGAGATCAGAATCTGACCCCTCAGTAGTAGTATCTATGTGATTTCATATTGTAGAAAGGCATCATACCCGCTCCAGGCTGGGTTTTCTAGTCATTTCTTTAATGGATATAACATGATGCTGAAGGAAAATGTAGATTCATTACTTAACAGAAGGAGAGCAAATAGCCGATGACACAGAGAAGACTGAAGACTGTAATGTCTTTTTTGCTTCATCCTTAACTAAAAAAGTGAATTGTGATCTGGTGCTTAAAACAAGCAATATTAAAAACAAGGGGGAAGATCTTGGGCCAGAATAGGGAAAGAACAGGTTAAAGATATTTAGATAATATAGATGTATTCAAGTCAGCAGTGCCTGAAAAAATTCACCCTGGAGTACTTCAGGAACTAAGGGACAGAGCCTTCCCTCTGAACTAATAGAGATGATCTTTGAGAACTGCTGGAGAATGGGTGAGGTCCCAAAAGACTGGAGAAGGGCAAGCATAGTTTGTGTTTCAAAAAGAGAAAACGGAGGACCCAGGGAATTCTTGACCAGTCAGCCCAACTTCAATACCCAGAAAGATACTGGCACAAATTATTTAACAATCAGTTTGTTCAAACCTAAAGGATAATTAAGTGATAAGTAATAGATGGATTTGTCAAGAATAAATCATGCCAAACCAACCTAATTTCCTTCTTTGATGGGGTTACTGGCCTCGTTGATGGGGGAAAGCAATAGACATGATATAACTGGACTTCCGTAAGGCTTTAGACATGCTCTCATAACATTCTCATATGCAAACTAGCAAAATGGGGTCTAGTTGAAATGACTATAGGTGCGTGCACAATTGGTTGAAAGACCATACTCAACGAGCAGTTATCAATGGTTCACTGTCCAACCTGGAGGGTGTATCTAGTGGGATCCCACAGGGGTAGTCCTGATTCCAGTACTATTCCATATTTTCATCAACAACTTGGATCCTGGAGTAGACAATGTGTTTATAAAATTTGCGGATGACACCATGCCGAGAGGGGTTGCCAGTACTTTGGAGGTCAGGATTAGAATTCAAAATTACCTTGATGAATTGGAGAGTTGATCTGAAATCAATACGATGAAACTCAGTAAAGACAAGTACAAAGTACTTCACTGAGAAAGGAAAAGTCAAAGGCACAACT
This sequence comes from Natator depressus, assembly GCF_965152275.1. Taxonomy (NCBI): domain Eukaryota; kingdom Metazoa; phylum Chordata; order Testudines; family Cheloniidae; genus Natator; species Natator depressus. Next base: position 38,625,186 of record NC_134241.1, on the reverse strand, counting down.
ACAAAATAGGAACTAAATGGCTAGTGTTCCCTCTAATTTTCCCTGTGCATGTGCAGAATGAATTTTGTTATGTGCACCAATATGGAGGTGATGTACGACACATCACCTTCATACCGGTGCACATAACAAAATTTGTGTGGTGGGGGTGGGGTGAGGGGTTTGGAGTGTGGGAGGGAGCTCAGAGCTGGGGAAGAGGGTCGGGGTACAGGGGTGAGGGCTCCGGATGGGGGTTTGGGCTCTGGGGTGGCACTGGGGATGAGGGGTTTGGGGTGTAGAAGGGTGATCTCCCCCCAGAAGCACCTGGGCTGGTGGGGAGAAGCGCCTCTCCCTGCCGCGGCAGCTCCAGGGCTGGGGTTGCGGGATAGCCACTCCTTCCACCGCCCCAGCAGGGCTGGGCTGGGGGAGGGGTGCCGGGCGGGTTCCCTGGGCGCCTGCACGGCGCTAAATAGGCTGCTGTGCGGCCACACAGCTCACAGGGAACTTCGGTGGTAGCACTGCTGAAAAGGACCGAGGGGTTCTAATGGATCACAGACTGAATCGGAGTCAGCAGTGTGATGCCCTTGGGGAAAGGGCAGATGTCATTCTGGGCTGTATTAACAGGCGCGTTGTAGTAAGACACAGGAGCTCACTGTCAGCACTGGTGAGGCCTCAGCGGGAGCACTGTGTCCAGTTTTGGGCATCGCACTTTAAGAAAGATGTGGACAAATTTGAGAGAGTCCAGAAGATAAGAGGTTTTGAAAACATCCTTATGAGGTTATATTGAAAGAATCAGGCAGGTATAATCTAGAGAAGAGAAGGCTGAAGAGGGACATGAAATATGTAAAAATATTTTAAGGTTGTTCTAAAGAGGACTGTGATCAATTGATCTCCCTGTCCACTGAGGATAGGACAAGGAGTAATTGGCTTAGTTTGCAGCTAGGTTTAAGTTAGACATTAGGAAAAACTAACTTTTAGGATAGGTAAGCACAGGAACGGGTGCCCTGGGAGGCTGTGGAGTCCCTGTCACTAGAGGTTTTCAAGAACAGGTTGGACAAATCCCTGTCAGGGATGGTCTGGGTTTACTTGGTGCTGCCTCAGTGCTGGGAGCTGGACCTGAGGTCCCTGCCCAGCTCTACATTTCTATGACTTCAAAGATGTCTTGTCCTTTGCTTGGACCTGCTAGCGTCCAGGCCTCAAGAACCCCCTTACCTGCTGCTAAGGTAACTGCTCGAATGTCATGTCGCTGTAGCTGTGTCTGTCCTGGGATGTTAGAGAGATCAGGTGGGGGAGGGAGTAGCTTTTATTGGACCAATTGCAGCTGGTGAGAGAGCAAGCTTTCACGCTGACACAAACTGCAGTTGGTCCAATAAAAGATATTCCCTCCCGCACCTTGTTGATTGAATGTCCTCATTTATTTAACTGACCCCTGGTCCCATGCATTCATAAATGAACAGCATCGCATGCTCTGTTGCTCACTCTTTTAATCTAGGTCTATTGCTGACCTTCCCTGGGCACATGGTGGAGGTGGTAAACACAGGCCAGATTATCTAACCCCATCCTTTCCCAACTGAGACTCCCCCTGAGCAGTGCGGAGCTGCGTGACCTGTGAGCACCCAGTCCCTGCTGGAGACCAGGCATCAACCCTGGGCCTTGCAGACACTCTGGGAAGCCACCCGGGAGAGGCCCCGCTGAGACAGCACAGCCAGGGAGATTCCCTCTGGTGCCAGGAGAGAGCTGCTGCCAGCTGCAGGGTTCCCCGAGGTGGGAATGGGCACTTGCTGTCGGGAGAGCAGGGAAGTCCCATGGCTCCTCCTCCACATTTCAGTCGACTCCCCGCCAACATGAGCAACTGCTGTGGTAGCACCAGGGATGTTCTGGGATTGGGATAGGGGGGTCCAGCCAATGGTGAATGAGCGGGAGGGCCCAGGGGTAATTTTTCTCCACTGGCTCCACGCCAAACAGAAGCTGCTTGTTTTCACCTCCAAGGACTGTCACAGCCTCACCCCACCCAAGCGCCATTCACTATCGACATGTTGCCTCCGCCTCTGATCGGCCCATGCTGCCACCTCCATTGCCCCTTGTTACATTCTCAAACAAGCCCTATGGTGCTTTCTCCAATGGCTCCACAGCACTTGGGAGGAGCTACCCGTACACAGCCACAAAGCCACCTCGTTAGTTGCCTTCACATCCTTCCTCAACACTTTTCTGGGCTGGGATGCCTGCACATAACATGCCAGCAGTTGAGCTGCTGAGACCAGTGCCAGTCGAATTCACCAACATGGTCTCATTGTTTCCTTGGACGGTCCCATCTGGCTGGCTGTGTCTGGCGGGTGTCTCTTGTCTTAGCCCTGGTCTACACTTGAAAAATTAGATCGACCTAACTCCATCACTCAGAGGGTGAAGAACGTACACCCCTGCATTCCAGAGCTACCCTGACCGGACCCCCAGTGTGGCCGCGGCTAGGTTGGCAGACAGATTCTTCCATCACTCTTGCTACTATCTCTCAGAGCGTGGGTCACTACAGCGATGTAGAACAGCCTCTCTGTTGCTGTCAGAAGCGCCTGTAGTGTGGACAAGCCCTTAGACTGTAGGGTCTCTGGGGCAGGGACTGTCTGTCCTGTGTTTGTACAGAGCCTGGCACAATGGGGTCCTGGTCCTTGGCTGGGGTGCCTAGGCCTGGGGCAACACAAATTATTAGGACCCTCAACAGTCACCATGCTGAGGGCATAGCAGGCAACAAGGCCTCTGGGACAGAGGATGCAAGGAAATGACCAATGCAGTGTCCTGAGGGGAGAGAGTGGAGAGCCTGGCACAGAGAATGGACCTGGGGGAGGAATACTCAAGGCCAGCTATGCCTTGTGGGGATAAGAGAAGGGAGAAGCAAGCACATGCCCACAGTCCATATGCTTGCCAACCCTTCAGGGTTGTCCTGAAGTCTCCAGGAAATAAAAATTAATCTTTAATTAAAGATTATGTCATGTGATGAAACCTCCAGGAATACATCCAACCAAAACTGGCAACCCTAGGCAGAGATTAGAGGAGCAGCAGGACCATTGAGAAATGGGGGATGGATCCCTGACTCTCTGCATACTCAACAGCTATCCTAACACTGCCTGCTACACACAAACCAGGCAAAGACACCTGCAGGCGGCTGGGATGTACTGATGCTCTGGGGAAAGAGAAAGCCTGGGTCAGGGGATCCTTTGAAAACATCAGACAAACCAGCCAGCCAGAGCGACACATCCCAAGGTGCTGAGAACCACACCCACATTATTGCCAGGATTTGATTATTAGTAATGGCGCTTGTGACAAATTGGGGGTTCTGTATGTACCTCGTCTGAACTGTGGCTAAGGTTATGAGAGTGTGACAGGAAATCACTGTGTCATGCAAAGCCTATCTGGCTGTGGCTCCACAGTTAGCAAGACAGGCCAGAGACAATGGGAAGTGATCAGCACTCAATGATTGTCTATTTGAAGTAAAAGCAGCAATGAGTCCTATGGCACCTTATAGACTAACAGACGTATTGGAGCATAAGCTTTCGTGGATGAATACCCACTTCGTCAGATGCATGTAGTGGAAATTTCCAGAGGCAGGTATAAATATGCAAGCAAGAATCAGGCTAGGGATAATGAGGTTAGTTCAATCAGGGAGGATGAGGCCCTCTTCTAGCAGCTGAGGTGTGAACACCAAGGGAGGAGAAACTACAGTGATTGGTGATTGGTGATTCACCAGTGATTGGTGCACTGTAGTTTCTCCTCCCTTGGAAGGGCATCGGTGCATGCCCAACAGAGACCCAGTTCTTCCTTGTGCCTGGCTTTCCTGGCCAGTTAGCCGCCACAAGCTACAAATCCAAGCCACAAACTCAAGCTACATTCAGGACTGGTAACTATCTAGCAGCTGCAGAACATTTGATGTGTGTGTGTGTGTGTGTGTGTGTGTGTGTGTATACATAGGTATTAGATATTAGTTACTGGTCTTAAACCAAATCGTGTTATTATAATAAATGTGACATCTTGTCTTGTCCCCTGAAATGATCCTGTGTAGTTTTGTCTGTATAACAGGCGGGGGGGGGGGGGTAGTGCTCAGTGCTCCAGCCAGGTAAACTGGAAATCAGCAGCTTCACAACTCTGGGGGAGGGGGGTATTTGAGTGCTGGGGGTCAGGGTCAGCACTGCACCCAGAGGGCCTTGGCATCTGGATAGCGGGTTTCAACACTTGTCAGCCCTGGTCTACACTGTGGGGGGGGATCAATGTAAGTTAGGCAACTTCAGCTATGTCAATAACGTAGCTGAAGTCGACGTACTTAGATCGACTTACCGTGGTGTCTCCACTGCGGTGAGTCGACTGCTGCTGCTCCCCCATCGACTCTGCCTGCACCTCTCACGGCGCTGGAGTACAGGAGTTGACGGCGGAGCGCTTGGGGGTCGATCCGGCCGGTAGTGAAGACATACCCTTGGAGGGCGGAGCTGGACAGATGCTCTGCACCCTGGGAGTATGCCTAGGGACCCTGAGAGTGGGGCACTGGCTGGACTCCGTTCAGGCGCCAGAAGCTTGAAACCCCCTTGGGAATCCAGAGCACAGAGCTCCCTCACCACAGTCCTCAACAGATCTGTGACAACATTATCTGCTTGAAAGGTGGTCATCAGTCTGAACCCAGCACAGCAAGAGGAGTTCTCAAGAGAGGTTTTCTGCCTGAGAAACAATGTCTCTGCCATGCAGAAATGGTGTCTTTGTGAAGGTGGAATGGCTCCTTTCCAGTGAGTGGAAACATGACCAGTGGGAAGCTCTAAGATGGTGATATATGCCAGGACACAGGAGTCCGGAGAGGAAGGGCAAGCCCATTGGGTAAGAAACAATTCACTGACGAGAGGCAATGGCGGAAAAGTTTTGGCATAACTATAGAAAGGTGATGGGAGCTTGAATCAGATCCCCTGGAGTGACAGGCATCAGCTGTTGCTAGGAGACTGTAAGCACAAGGTATCCTGATTGTGTCTATGTATTTTACATATGCAATGTTGATTAATGAACATGCATAAGATATAATTAACAGAGGTATCAGAAGCATCTGGGTAACCTCAAAGACCAGGTAAAACATTTAATTTATATGTTGACAAGCCAATTTGATGTGAGGTTTCTCAAGGTAAACCCAACACAAGTATGTCACTTGGAGATGGATGGATGGCCATGGAGGCCTGCTCCTGCTTGATTAGAAGTACATGGACTAAGTGATTCCCACACATAAGTTAGCTAAGAATAAATAAGGATGACAAACAAGTACCACTAGAGGGGTTAGAGATTTACACAGCTGTCCCATGCTGCTGGCATTGAACTAAGTGGAGTCTGCTATAGAACAGAGGATTCAAGTGACCTCATCACTGTCTGATGGACTTTGCAAAGAAGAGGAGCAGCAGTATCAGATGGAACAAAGCATTGTGCAGTTTGCCAAGGAGGTCACTCTACTGAGACAGGCCACATGCCAAGCTGGGGGTGTCAGGAGACCAGCAGAACCGTGATGTCCCAAGACACGAGCATGTGAAGACCCTTGGGCTCTGGGAACAAACCACACAGGAACCCTGTGCAGCTACAGATCTGAAACCACAAAAGTGATACCCTGTTTTCTCATTAGACTGTTAAAAGGTGATACATGAAGCTCAGCTGGTATTCTGATTGGTTGCCCTCATCTCTTTGTAAAGAGTGAAGATTGCACCCTGATCGGTCCACATTACTGTTCTGAAAAAGGAGCCAGTCAATGGATGGTCCATCACCACTAAGTCAAAGAAGGCTGGTGCCTCCAGTAGTCACTTCTCACAGCTGCAAACACCTGGGCAGGAGGGGCGAGCAGGAGTGGCTAACAACAAAACCTTGGCATAGATAAGCGCCTCACTGACTCTTTCCCTTTGAGGTCCCTCAGGGATGCCTGGCACTGTGATCCTGCCTAGACCTGAAAGGAAGTTCTGCCTATCTGGCCATTGGCCATGGGGAGCCTTCAGGCTGAGCAGAGAATCTAACTGATGCCAGGCTGACTTGATGAGTGACAGACACTTTTATACACGTCTTTCTTCTTACCTAAGTAGTGACTTGGTATCTGACGTAAGAGACTTAGGCATCCGTGTGATGCATGCCTGCAGAGACTTGAGCTGTACCACTGTGTCCTGGAGTGTCCCTGACAGGCTGAGCCCCAGGGGCCAATGAATAAGTGGTTACTAATGAGGAGACTGGAACAGTCCCCCCATCAGCTCCACCTAGCACTCCAGGCAAAAGGCGACTGGAGTGACACCTGCCTGCCCTGAGCGACGGCAGCTGGGGCTCCTCCGAGATTGGTGATGTAGCTTCTTGGACAAGAGACAGAGGCATGAGTGAATGCTGCTGGATTGTAAGCCCAAGGCTTTCCCATTGTTTATAACAGATAATTAGGGTGCCAACTGAATTTATACTGAACTAGAGGGAGGTTTACCAGTCCCTTGGGCTAGCCCTGCTGGGATGCGCCAGAGCAATTAGAAGCAGCTCTGAATCACGATGGCTATGTCTGTGCTCGGCCTTTATGCTGGTGTGTTTTGTCGGGGGAACAAGCTACCTCCCCCTGGCATGGCCCATCAGAAGGCCAGGAACACCAGCAATTACTGTGCTCAGAGATCACAGGAACAGTTCTGGTCCTACAGCTCTGGGCACGTACCGTGCCACAACAGGGGCAGGCTGAGATTGGGAGGAGGGGCCATGGGTGCATGGCCAGGGAAGCCTGTCAGAACCCTGGTTGCCCTGCGGGTTGTATGAGGTACGCAGGCAGTGGAGTAAGGCTGGCCTGGCTGGGAACAGTGCCTGTTTCCCTGCTACTTACAGCCCAAGACACTGTGATGGGGAAAAGCCCAGCTGGCAAATGGATACAGGCCTGTCTGAAGGATCCCATGTCCCTTGGGAGAACCAGTCCCCACTCTGGGTGGCAACTCGTTGCAGAGAACCTGACTTTGCTTTGTTTGGATTTGATCTATTACTTTGTGAAAAGTGTTACCATCCCCTGTTAAACCATTAATTTATACTGTGCAAACTCTGCCATAACCCATCTTTGCTCAGCTCTCTGTAATTTCCCATTTATCTTTCAAACTGATGTGGATTAATAAAATGTATGCATGTATACAGATTCGCGTGTCTAATTTACTTTAAGCAACTTGAAATCCAGCAGATTCTGAGAAACCTGCTATGGTTAATTGGATCATTCATATTCCATAGCCAGCGTGCGTTTTACTCTGAATCCACCCGCATGTCCTCTCTAAGGGGCAGACTCTCCGAGCCTTGCCTGTGGCGAGCAGCATGCTGATCTGCAAGTACTCCTGGGGCATCGGGACATGGTCCAACACCTAGCCAGGGCACTCTCTCTCAGCCACTAGCAGGCATGAAAGGAGGATAAAGAAAGAAATGAGAAAAGCTACTGTAGCCCCCTGTCCCCCAGCGAGTTTGAGGGTACAAACTCAGGAGGTGTTAATCGTAACTCTCCACACTGTTCAGACTTAACAGTTATATTATTTCCACTGGGTTCCTATCACACACAATTAAAGCACAGCTCCTTAAAGCAGTCATTAAACAGTATACCACTCGGCGAGGATAATCACTAGATTCACCAGATGAGTCATACATAAGGTTTTTACAGGTCTTATCTCCCTTTTTGACCACATCTGTGCAAAGGTTCCCCTTCATTTTGTTCCTCTTCAGACACAGCTTCAGACTCAGTACTGTATGCTCTCTTACAAGCTCCTCAGTGGCCTCTTCTTTTAGTTGCTCTCGCACGGGGGAATGTGGATCCGGTGAATGTGGCATAGGGGACTCCTTGTCTACAGTAGGAGGGGGTCCAAAAGTGCAGGGTGGAGTATCAAGTAACTGTGTGGGATAAATGCTCTCTGACTTGGAATCAGGACTGGTCTCTTCAGCAGGAGCTGGTATAGTAGTTGCCTCTGGTACAGGGGCAGGCCCACTTTGCCAGCTACACGTTACCAGACTCGCTGACTCCTTAGAGAATCTAACCATCCGTCCATGGCTTGTAGGTTTCTGTGTAAAACCCATACGCTCCAGTGACCATTTTCAGACTTCATGCAGTGAACCAGAATTCCTGGTAACTTCCACTCCACCGCACATGGATCTGGTTTCCACTTGTCAAGCAACTTGTGTTCCCAGGTACTCCCAAATTTCTCAGGAGCATCCTAACACCAGGTAGCACCTCACACTCTCGCACCCACAGGTCAGAATGGATCTTGTTTGGCTGGTTTCTCTTCACAGCTGGTGGCCAATTTCCACACTGCATTGAGTTGATCCTTTAATTGAATTACGTGCTGTAAACAGGTCTTGTGACTTGCCCCATGTGACCAAAACAAAGCTCCACTGGCAATCTGGCCTCTCTCCCAAACATGAGAGGATAAGGGGAGAGCCATGTGGCTTCGCTGTGGGTGTATGCATGAACCAAATGTGCTATGTGATGACTCCACTGACACTTTTGCTGAGTCTCCAGACTGCTCAGCATGTTCAGTAGAGTTCTGTTAAACCTCTCCAGCTGTGGATCTCTTGAGGATGAAATGGGTCAGCACAGGACTTCCCTATATCAGTCACTAAAAGAAGTTCTTTAATTAATCTGCTCTCGAAGCTCTGGTCCTGGTCAGAAGGAATGCAGGTGCTGGGAAGTCCATAGTGATAGAAATACGCTACCATCAGACTTCGGCTACTGTTGCTGCTTTTTGGTTATTGGTTGGACATGGGCATATTCGTGTGGTGATCGGGAACAACCAAGACGTTAGTCATGTCACTTCTATCAGACTCTGTTGTCAAGAAATTGATGCAGACTAGGTCCATTGCTCCTCTACTTGCTGATTCCTTAGGTAATTCTTTTGCAGCTAAATATCAAGCACAATTTGTACAACATTGCTCACATCACGAGCTAGATAGGGTTGCCAACTTTCTGATTACAGAAAACCAAACACTCTTGCCCTGCCCCTTACCCACCCTTCCTGAAGCTCTGCCCCTGCCCTGCCCCTTCTCTGAGACCCCGCCCCCACTCACTCCATCTCCCCTCCCTCTGTCGCTCGCTCTCCCCCACCCTCGTTTACTCACTCATTTTCACTGGGATGGGGCAGGGGGTTGAGCTGTGGGAGAGGGAAGGGCTCCAAATGGGGGTGCGGGCTCTGGGGTGGGGCTATGGATGAGGGATTTGGAGTTGCAGGAGGGGGCTTCGGGCTGGGGCAGGAGGGTGGGGCGTGGGGGAGGGGGAGTGCTCTGGCTGGGGGTATGGGCTCTGGGGTGGGGCCAGGATGAGGGGTTTGGAATGCAGAAGGGGCCTCCGGGCTGAGGCCAAGGGGTTTGGAGTGTGGAAGGAGGTGAGGGGTGCAGGCTCAGGGCAGCTTACCTCAGGTGGCTCTTGGGAAGTGGCCGGCATGTCCCTCCAGCTCCGCACACTGACCTCATCCGCAGGTGTTGCCCCCACAGCTCCCATTGGCCATGGTTCCTGGCCAATGGGAGCTGCGGAGCTGGCACTCAGGGAGGGAGCAGCGCACAGAGCCTCCATGGCCACCCCATGCCTAGGGGCCACAGGAACATGCCAGCCGCTTCCGAGCACCGCATGGAGCCAGGGCAGGCAGGGATCCTGACTTAGCCCCACCACGCCACCAACTACACTTTTAATGGCCTGGTCACAGGTCTGACTGGAGCTGCCAGGGTCCCTTTTTGACTAGGCGTTCCAGTTGAAAACTGGATGCCTGGCAACCCTAGAGCTAGATAAGGCCGATAGAATTGGTGTCTAACTAGGGCAGTATGTTTGTCAATTCCCATGTCCCCTCTGCCATCGTGTAGGGACTTAAGCACAATTTAGTGATATTCCTTCAGCAATACGAACTGTCTCAAAGTATGATCCAGTGGTCACAGATGGTTCAATACAACAAGTCTCCTTGTACTAGCAACTTGTCCACCCTCTCGAAGCATAAGTAAAACAACAGGTTGAGTGGATTTTTTATGCAGGGAGGTGGTGGAATCTCCATCCTTAGAGGTTTTTAAGGCCCGGCTTGACAAAGCCCTGGATGGGATGATTTAGTTGGGGTTGGTCCTGCTTTGAGCAGGGGATTGGACTAGATGACCTCCTCATCCAACCCTAATATTCTACGATTCTATGATTTCACCCAGCCAGGTGGTTTTCTTTGTATTTTAGCTACAACAGTGTCTTTGAGAGTAGGATCTGCCAATTGTGCTTTCTTGAGGTCTTCACAACTAAGCTGAGGCAGGGAGGTGCGGTGCAGGTTAGCAACACAACATGGATACCGCAGGAGCAGTCTTCAGGGGGAGCTCCCAGCAGCTCTACCATGGGTGCAGATATAATAGGCCACGGGAAGCTAAGCCTCCCCAAACAGGATGCGGTGTCTAGCCTGCCACTTGTGAGTGCCGCCAAAGAGGCAGCCAGGCCGTGGCCCTGCCCCCATATCCACTCCGCGGCCCCATTCCTGCGTCCTGCTCTTCCCCTGTGGCCCTGCTCCTCTTCCTGTCCCCAATCCGCCCCCTCCCCAAGACAAATGCTGACCACGCTTCTCCACTGCGGCCCCCAGGGGGAGGCAAAGAGGTGCAAGCAGTGGGCCCCTTGGGGGAGGGGGTGAAGAGGCACGAGCGGCGGGTAGGGGGGCCTCAGGGGAGGGGGCCGAGTGGGAGAAGGGCCTGGGGTGGAATAGAGGTGGAGCATGGGTGGGGCTTCAGGGGGAGGAGGCTGAGCAGGGGCGGGCCTTGCGGAACAGCAGGGGGTAGGGCCACAGTCCAGGCGCCAGTGGCCCTTTCCCCTTCTAGGGAGCTTCCAGTGCTCAGGCCCAGCCTCCCAAAATGCGGGAGTCACACGCCGCCCATGATCTCTACTACTCTGTCTATGCTGGCTGTAGTAAACCCAGTTTGGGTAGACAGCAATTTGCACAATGCCCTCTCCTGGTGCTGATATTTCCAACCACGCATCGCTAGGCCAGTCGGCCATGTGGAGAAAAAGCCAGAACATCGGCAGCAATATTGCTTTTCTTGGGCTGATGCTGAATGTGCAAGTCACATGCAGCTAGCACATCAGTGATGCCCAGCTGCATCCAGTTTGGCTGATTGCATAACATATGTGAGCAGGTTGTTATCAGTTCTGATGGGACACTGCTCCAGATAGGTAATCATGAGACGTTTCTACCACAGCCGATTTCAATGCCAAGAACTGCAGCTCATGTACTGGGAAGTTCCTCTGAAGATGTTAGACTGAGGCTATTTCACTAGGAGGGTGGTGAAGCACTGGAATGGGTTACCTAGGGAGGTGGTGGAATCTCCATCCTTAGAGGTTTTTAAGGCCTGGCTTGATAAAGCCCTGGCTGGGATGATTTAGTTGGGGTTGGTCCTGCTTTGAGCAGGGGATTGGACCTCCTCACGACTCTTCCAACCCTAATCTTCTATGATTCTATGATACAGGATGATGGCCTCCAGGATGTTCCTGATGTACCCAGCACAGTACCCAGGCCAGCCAGACAGGCATACACATGCCACAAAGATGATTTGTCTGAGCAGGCAAATGCTAGAACAGTAGCTTCCATGAGACTCTTGATCAAAACTCTGTGCAGAAAGTGTGTGCACACCTAGTGTCCCTCGCTCACCAAACGGCTCTCTGCCTTTGGGATTGGGCCTCTTGGTTCTCTTGAATGTACGTCTTCTCTGGGTATCTGGTGTCAGCTCATTCAAGGGACAAATGATAGTAGAATATCCCTTAACAAAGCGCCAGTAATACCAGCAGAATCCAAGGAAGCTGTGATGGGGGAGGAGCCAGTGGCCGTGATGTGTGAGGAGCCAGTGGCTGGGGTATGGGAGGACCAGTGGCCATGGTGTGGGAGGAGCTGGTGGGTGTGGGTTAGGTGGGAGACCCAGGGGAGACCTGGTCCCCCCACAGTCCCAGCCAGGGGAATCCTTCCTCCTCCAGCTGGCCAGTCTCCTGGCCTAGATTCAAAGCAAAAGGCAATTTCCTTCCACCCCAAGATTAGGGTGACCAGGTGTCTGGTGAAAGTGAGCAAGTGAGCGAGGGTGGGGAAGAGTGAGCGGGAGCAGGACCTCAGAGAAGGGGTGGGGAAGGGCGGGGCCTCCAGAAGGGAGGGGCAACGGATGGGGCAAAGGGTGTTCGGTTTTCTGCGATAGAAAGTTGGAAACCCTCCCCAGGATTCTTGCAGTTCAGTGGAACCCAGGGCAGCTTAGAGCTCGGGATGCTGTGGGGAAAGCTGTGCCAGGCTCCAGCTCCTCCTGCAGACACCCCCTTTAGTGGAGACACCAGACGCTCCTTGTAGGCACCAAACACCAGTCCCGCGCTGGGTTGGGGAGCAGCCAGCCACTGCCTGCTGGGAGAATGTCCTGGACCAGAACCTGGGGGAATCAGACAATTGCAGGGTAACACAGCAGAGTCCACCTTGCTGAGAGCTTCCCGTGCCCATGGTGTGGGAAGATGGAACTGGGATGAGCAGGCTGGAGTCGGGGGAGTGAGCGAGGGGGCTGCGGAGGAGTGACCAGGCTGGATGGGGAGCCAGTGAGTTGGTGCAGGGGAGCATACAGTCTGGGGGATTTGCCAGTGGGCTGAGAGAAGCAGGCAGCCGGGGGGGAGCTGCCTATGAACTGGAGCAGAGTAAATGCTCTAACTTTGAACATGTCTGGAACTAACGACTTTAAAAATGTATCATTCTGAAAACTAATTAAGCAGGGAGGCTGTGGCCGGCAGGGGAAGTAGCTTGTGAGTAACACGGCACTGGAAATGCTCTTGAGCTTTCCAAATTGGCAGGGAGTGCACTTGAATGTTTAACCCTACACATTCCCTGTGGGCTCTGGGCCTCACAGGGCTGTGCTGGACCCCCAGAGACTCCAGCTTCTCACACCCTGACACTTTTTGCCCCACAACTGCTGCTAGGGCTCCTCTCTTCCTACACCATGGGTAGCAGGTGCTGTGGCCTAATCTCCACCCTGGCTCTCAATCTTGCTTCCCCCATGAGGGGCCCATGGCATGCCCTGCCCCATGGGCCTCCTGGGCACTAGGAGCATGGCGCGCCCTGCCCCGCGGGCCTCCCGGGCACTAGGAGCACAGCATGCCCTGCCCCATGGGGCTCCCGGGCACAAGGAGCAAGGCACGCCCTGCCCCACGGGGCTCCCAGGCACTAGTAACATGGCACGCCCTCCCCGGGGGCCTGCTGTGTGGTAGGACCGTTCCCTATGGCTGGGCCTTTGTGTATGCGTGCTCCCTGCCCAGAGTGCACCCACACATTGCTTCAGACCCCAGGGCACTGCAGGTCCAAACCTGCATCAATCAGTGCTGAGTGTGGCAGGAGGGCTGCGGAGCTCAGATCTCCTCACCTCACTTTGGGCCCCGGTCCTGGAGGGGAATCCAGTCCCAGGGTGCTGGATTGTGGCTGCTGCCACTGAGGGAAAGGCCTGGCCAGCTCAGGGCCACCCAGCTACCGCAGCAGACCTCGCCGTAGGGAAAGTTCCAGGAGCAGGTGGGGGGCTGGGGCCTTGCCCAGGAAGTCCAGGTTCATGGTTAGTCCTGGCTGAAGGCTCAGGGGAGGGACTGGTACTTGTTCTGACCCCGTTCGCCCCGTCCCATTCGGGTGCCATGTCCATTGCCCTGGACAGCGAATCTGGCAGCAGGCAGAGGAACCCCCTGGCCCAGCATGAGGGCCCAGCACTGCAACCTGCTGTGGGCATGACAGGGCTCACAGCCTTGTCACTGCATTGCCTGCCATGCCAGCCCAGGCCAATGCTCCTAGCCCCACCAAGCCCCTGAGCAGGCCCTACCCGAGCTGCCCTGGGCATGGCAGGCAGACATGGCATTCACTGCGCCCTCACTAGGGTGCAGGGCAGCGCTGGGATGGGCAGCACCCTCCCTGGTCCCCTTCTGGGATGCTAAACAGGAGGCTCTGCCCTCGTTCCTTGACCCACAACTTCCACCCTCCCTGCATGAGCTCCCCTCTATCCCAGCTAACGCTTCTGCCCTGCTCCCCACAGCACCCCGTGCTGGGATAGGCTGGGGCTGGAGTTGCTGGGAGCCCCCACCAGTCAGTGCTTTGTCCTGCTCCCCACAGCACCCCCTGCTGGGATAGGCTGGGGCTGGAGTTGCTGGGAGCCCCCACCAGCCAGTGCTTTGTCCTGCTCCCCACGGCACCCCCTGCTGGGATAGGCTGGGGCTGGAGTAGCCAGGAGCTCCCGCCCCGACCGAGTGCTCTGTCCTGCTCCCCATGGCACCCCCTGGTGGGAGAAGCTGGGAGTGCAGGTGCTGGGCCTTGGGAGGTGGTTCCCACTTTGCAGCCGTTAGCATTCTCTCCCTGGCTACTTACCTGGCAGGGGAGATACCATGATCACGAAGGTGGTTTTCTGAGGGAGAGACACATCCATTGCACTGCGGGTGTGCTGACCCCTGCAATTTCCCCAAATGCAGGAAACTCAACTGCATAATTTGTAGAAGGGTGGTGCGAAGCATGTGTACAATAGCACCCAGCGCTGTGGTGTTTGTTTGCAGGTTTGATCAGCCCCCTGGAACAAGCCTGGAGTGTCTGTCTCCACACAAAGAGTGGCAATGGGGAGATGAAGGCCTGTGAAGGGGCTGTAATTACCTTCAAGCTCCTAGTTCATAAATATGTAAAAATAAAAGCCGTCACTCTGCCGAGCCCACCAGCACCACGAGTGACCTTTCCCAAACAATGTGCGCTGGAGGCACAGTCGCACGCCAGGCAGGCGTTGCCATGGCAAAGAAAGAGAGCAGAAAACACACTGCAATTAAAGAGGAAAAAAACCCAGCAGCCCCCATTGGGCGGCACGGCCCCGCACGCTGTTTGCCGTGGGAGCCACTCGCTCGGCTTTATTAAAGTGCCCTTTTGCACAGTGTAAATGTCACCGGGATCTCACCTGCCTCATGCCACCCACTGAGTTACTGTATCCCCTGGGGTGAAGCACAGGCTGGGCTGAGAGAGAGGGAACCAGCGCTGGAGCCCCACACTTTCCCGCGTGCACGCGTGTGCCCACACATGCATGGGCAGGCACACACGCATGCACACACACAGGCAGAAGAGCCAGAGCAATATGCTCATTGGCCCAGCTCCTCTGGGAACCCCTGGTGCCAGAGTCCAGTCAGGCTTTACTGAGCACCTGGGCCAGTAAATCTGTCCATCACAAGCCCACAAAGGCATCCAGTGACCTGCCTATGAATTCTCCCAGCCACTCCACACAGCCATGTTGGCTAGTCATGGCAATGTCCTCCCTAGCCCTGCTCCTGCGTCTATCCCACCCCAGCACTGAGTGACATTCTCCCAGCCCTGTTCCTGCACCTCCATCCATCCCACCCCAGCACTGAGCGATGTTCCCTCAGCCCTGCTTCTGAACCTCCAACCATCCCACCCCAGCACTGAGCGACGTTCCCTCAGCCCTGCTCCTGCGCCTCCATCCATCCCACCCCAGCACTAAGGAATATTCCCCCAGCTCTGCTCCTGCGCCCCCATCCATCCCACCCCAGCTTGTCCCCTCCAGCAGGGACACACACACACAGAGCAGGGGACTCATCCCCTCCAGCAGGTACACACACACAATGTTTCCGGGTCATGCCCTACCATGGGACAGAATTCCCTCACACACTTTGGGGGACTGGGAAGAGCCATTTGCCAGGGGCTGGGCAGACATTTTGGAGGAGTGGAACTTTACAACCTGCTGTGTGTGCCGGTGGCTCCCATGCCTGCCTTCTCTCACTGCATCCACACACACAAGGCTTCCTGCCTCTCCTCTCACTGCCCAGCTGGCTGAAGAGAGAATTCCCCAGTTATCAGCCATGCACTGAACTCCCCCTATCTCATGCAGACAAATCCCTTAGGCATTGGCTGGGCTATTCAGCAGCAGGCTGCATTGCCCAGCTCTGTCCCCAGGGCAGCTAGCAGGCTCTGGGAAACCCCACTCATTCTTTCTCCAGGCACAAGATCTGTCTTTGAAAATTGTGCTGTTTGCCATCCCGGATCTGCACAAGAATAATAATTACTGGGGATATTGAAAATCCATGGAACAGGCACAGATCTGTCTCGCGCTTGGTCGCTCTGTCTAAGTGGCCCTTGGCTTGTCTGCAGGCCAGGGTTTTTTTTTTTATAATTTCAACAGATAATATTGAGGGTTATTTTTAAGGATTTTTTTCTATCAATTAAAATTTTCACATTTGGGAGAAATGAGGGGGGTGTCAGACAATGGGGGAGTGGGATCAGAAAATAATGGTTTAATGACTGAAGAAACTGAGATTCAAAAAGTTAAAGCTTTACAACTGTCAAAAAACAAATTATCAACATCACGGGGCAATATGTACAAAGTATATAGCCTGAAAGCAAACTCTCAGAAGTTCTCACGCAGCGGTTTACTTCTTTTGTCTAGCTGTACAGTTCCATGATGCTCAGTGGTAATATTGGTTTGTTGCTTTGTGGTGTCCGGTGAAACCACCGTGCACTGACATTTACCGATAAAATTCATAGAATCATAGAATATCAGGGCTGAAAGGGACCTCAGGAGGTCATCTAGTCCAACTCCCTGCTCAAAGCAGGACCAATCCCAAACTAAATCATCCCAGCCAGGGCTTTCTCAAGCCTGATCTTAAAAACTTCAAAGGAAGGAGATTCCACCACCTCCCTAGGTAACGCATTCCAGTGCTTCACCACCCTCTTAGTGAAAAAGTTTTTCCTAATATCCAACCTAAACCTCCCCCATTGCAACTTGAGACCATTACTCCTCGTTCTGTCATCTGCTAACACTGAGAACAGTCTAGATCCATCCTCTTTGGAACCCCCTTTCAGGTAGTTGAAAGCAGCTATCAAATCCGCCCTCATTCTTCTCTTCCGCAGACTAAACAATCCCAGTTCCCTCAGCCTCTCCTCATAAATTGAATCCTTCCAGGCCCATCTCTGAGGCAAACAAATCCATTCCTGCTCCATGCCCGGCCTGAGACTCTGAATAACGTTTGCCAGTCCTAGCAGTGCTCAGAGCTTGGGAGCACTTTCTGGCCAGCCAGGACGCAGCCTTAGCAGCATTAGGCCCACTCCCCATGCCCCTCCAATGCCCTCCTGCTCTCAGCCGGCAGGGCGCTTGCTGGCAAGAGTTGCTCTCCACAGAGCCCGATGGCGCAAGCTGAGCAGCAGAAGGCCCATCTCACGCACTCCAGGCCTGGGCTGGGCTCGGGGCAGCAGGATGAAGTTCAGGTCTCGTTGCCCAGGAGACCCTCACTGTGCCATTGCAGTTCATATCCTGCCAGTTAACATCCAGCCCAGGGACCCCCTTGTAGCACCCTCTGCCAGCCAGCCCTCCACAGGATCCCCATCCCCCAGCATAGCCCTAGTGTTCTCTGCCTGCCCCACTGCACCCCTGCCCCATGCCTCACCATGAGCACCCTGAGGCCAGGAGCATTTCTGAGTGGTGAGGAGCCCAGCAGGGAGGGGCAGGAAGGGGATTTGGGAGGGTGTCGGTCCGGGAGCGCATTCGGCAGCTCCAGACACTGGTATCCCTGTCCCAGGCTGGCCCTTCCTACATAGGGGTTACCTGGGAGAACAGGCCTCACTTGTGAGAGCCCAAGCCTGCACCCCGGCCTGGGAATGCCAGCTGGGGAGTGCCCCTAGAGCTGGGAGACCACATGCACAATGGCTTCACAGCCACCCCCAACAAACTGGAGAAAAGCAGGACTATCCCTGAAAGAGAAGGTTCAAGGTCTGGAGCAACAGGTATCGACCCTGCGTTGCATAAGAGAAACTGAAGACTTCCTGGACAGATGTCAGGATATGCTTCTACAGGTACAAGGTTCTGAAGATTCAGAGCAGGCTGCGCAGCACGGACAGGAGGACGGTGAAGAAATCTGGCAACATGTGACCTCCAGAAGAAGAAGGTGGAACGTCCATGTACCAGCAACGCGGACACAGGTAAGTAACAGTTTTCATGTTCTCTCCACAGGTACCATTGCGGGGAGTAGCCCAGATGATACATCTGGGGGAAGGGAGCAGAAGGAGACTCCACCAGTTGAAAGGCATGAGATGCACTGTCCTAAGGTTGGGGGTTCCACAACCAACACTCCCAAGAGAAGGAGGCGGGTAGTAGTGGTCGGGGACTCTCTTCTCAGGGGGACTGAGTCATCTATCTGCCGCCCTGACCGGGAAAACAGAGAAGTCTGCTGCTTGCCAGGGGCTAAGATTCGCGATGTGACGGAGAGTCTGCCGAGACTCATCAAGCCCTCGGACCGCTACCCCTTCCTGCTTTTCCACGTGGGCACCAATGATACTGCCAAGAATGACCTTGAGCAGATCACTGCAGACTACGTGGCTCTGGGAAGGAGGATAAAGGAGTTTGAGGCGCAAGTGGTGTTCTCGTCCATCCTCTCCGTGGAAGGAAAAGGCCGGGGTAGGGATCGTCAAATCGTGGAAGTCAATGAATGGCTACGCAGGTGGTGTCGGACAGAAGGCTTTGGATTCTTCGACCATGGGATGGTGTTCCAAGAAGGAGGAGTGCTAGGCAGAGACGGGCTCCACTTAACGAAGAGAGGGAAGAGCATCTTCGCAAGCAGGCTGGCTAACTTAGTGAGGAGGGCTTTAAACTAGGTTCACCGGGAGAAGGAGACCAAAACCCTGAGGTAAGTGGGGAAGCTGGATACCGGGAGGAAACACGAGGAGGAGCGTGTGAGAGGGGAGGGCTCCTGCGTCATACTGAGAACAAGGGGCGATCAGCGGGTTATCTCAAGTGCCTATATATAAATGCACAAAGCCTGGGAAACAAGCAGGGTGAACTGGAGGTCCTGGCAAAGTCAGGGAATTATGATGTGATTGGAATAACGGAGACTTGGTGGGATAACTCGCATGACTGGAGTACTGTCATGGATGGATATAAACTGTTCAGGAAGGACAGGCAGGGCAGAAAAGGTGGTGGAGTTGCACTGTATGTAAGGGAGCAGTATGACTGGTCAGAGCTCAACTATGAAACTGCAGAAAAACCCGAGTCTCTGGATTAAGTTTAGAAGTGTGAGCAACAAGGGTGATGTCGTGGTGGGAGTCTGCTATAGACCACCGGACCAGGGGGATGAGGTGGATGAGGCTTTCTTCCAGCAACTAACAGAAGTTACTAGATCGCAGGCCCTGGTTCTCATGGGCGACTTCAATCATCCTGATATCTGCTGGAAGAGCAATACAGCGGTGCACAGACAATCCAGGAAGTTTTTGGAAACTGTAGGGGACAATTTCCTGGTGCAAGTGCTAGACGAGCCAACTAGGGGGGGAGCTCTTCTTGACCTGCTGCTCACAAACCCAGGAAGAATTAGTAGGGGAAGCAAAAGTGGATGGGAACCTGGGAGGCAGTGACCATGAGATGGTCGAGTTCAGGATCCTGACACAAGGAAGAAAGGAAAGCAGCAGAATACGGACCCTGGACTTCAGAAAAGCAGACTTTGACTCCCTCAGGGAACTGATGGGCAAGATCCCCTGGGAGAATAACATGAGGGGGAAAGGAGTCCAGGAGAGCTGGCTGTATTTTAAAGAATCCTTATTGAGGTTACAGGGACAAACCATCCCGATGTGTAGAAAGAATAGTAAATATGGCAGGCGACCAGCTTGGCTTAACAGAGAAATCCTTGCTGATCTTAAACACAAAAAAGAAGCTTACAAGAAGTGGAAGATTGGACAAATGACCAGGGATGAGTATATAAATATTGCTCGGGCATGTAGGAATGGAATCAGGAAGGCTAAATCACACCTGGAGTTGCAGCTAGCGCGGGATGTTAAGAGTAACAAGAAGGGTTTCTTCAGGTATGTTGGCAATAAGAAGAAAGCCAAGGAAAGTGTGGGCCCCTTACTAAATGAGGGAGGCAACCTAGTGACAGAGGATGTAGAAAAAGCTAACGTACTCAATGCTTTTTTTGCCTCTGTCTTCACGAACAAGGTCAGCTCCCAGACTACTGCACTGGGCAGCACAGCATCAGGAGGAGGTGAAGCTCTCTGTGAAGGAAGAAGTGGTTCGGGACTATTTAGAAAAACTGGACGTGCACAAGTCCATGGGGCCGGATGCGTTGCATCCGAGAGTACTAAAGGAATTGGCGGATGTGATTGCAGAGCCATTGGCCATTATCTTTGAAAACTCATGGCGATCGGGGGAAGATTGGAAAAAGGCTAACTTAGTGCCCATCTTTAAAAAAGGGAAGAAGGATGATCCTGGGAACTACAGGCCGGTCAGCCTCACCTCAGTCCCCGGAAAAATCATGGAGCATGTCCTCAAGGAATCAATTCTGAAGCACTTAGATGAGACGAAAGTGATCAGGAACAGTCAGCATGGATTCACCAAGAGAAAGTCATGCCTGACTAATCTAATTGCCTTCTATGATGAGATAACTGGTTCTGTGGATGAAGGGAAAGCAGTGGACATGTTATTCCTCGACTTTAGCAAAGCTTTTGACACGGTCTCCCACAGTGTTCTTGTCAGCAAGTTAAAGAAGTATGGGCTGGATGAATGGACTATAAGGTGGATAGAAAGTTGGCTAGATTGTCGGGCTCAGCGGGTAATGATCAATGGCTCCATGTCTAGTTGGCAGCCGGTGTCAAGTAAAGTGCCCCAGGGGTTGGTCCTGGGGCCGGTTTTGTTCAATATCTTCATTAATGATCTGGAGGATGGTGTGGATTGCACCCTCAGCAAGTTTGCGGATGACACTAAACTGGGAGAAATGATAGATGGAGAGTAGGGATAGGATACAGAGGGACCTAGACAAATTGGAGGATTGGGCCAAAAGAAATCTGATAAGGTTCAACAAGGACAAGTGCAGAGTCCTGCACTTAGGACGGAAGAATCCAATGCACCGCTACAGACTAGGGACCAAATGGCTAGGCAGCAGTTCTGCAGAGAAGGACCTAGGGGTGACAGTGGACGAGAAGCTGGATATGAGTCAACAGTGTGCCCTTGTTGCCAAGAAGGCCAATGGCATTTTGGGGTGTATAAGTAGGGGCATTGCCAGCAGATCGAGGGACGTGATCGTTCCCCTCTATTCGACATTGGTGAGGCCTCATCTGGAATACTGTGTCCAGTTTTGGGCCCCACACTGCAAGACGGATGTGGAGAAATTGGAGAGAGTCCAGCGAAGGGCAACAAAAATGATTAGGGGTCTGGAACACATGAGTTATGAGGAGAGGCTGAGGGCACTGGGATTGTTTAGTCTAGGGAAGAGAAGAATGAGGGGGGATTTGATAGCTGCTTTTAACTACCTGAAAGGTGGATCCAAAGAGGATGGATCTAGACTATTCTCAGTGATAGCAGATGACAGGACAAGGAGTAATGGTCTCTAGTTGCAGTGGGAGAGGTTTAGGTTGGATATTAGGAAAAACTTTTTCACTAGGAGGGTGGTGAAACACTGGAATGCGTTACCTAAGGAGGTGGTGGAATCCCCTTCCTTAGAAGTTTTTAAGGTCAGGCTTGACAAAGCCCTGGCTGGGATGATTTAGTTGGGATTGATCCTGCTCTGGGCAGGGGGTTGGAATAGATGGCCTCCAGAGGTTCCTTCCAACTTTGTTATTCTATGATTCTATGAAACATGCATGTTGGGTTCTGTTTCCCTGTGATCACGGCAGTTTGCCTCCCCACCACCAGTGGCATCTGGCCTGCCCCATGTCTGTGGATTGATGCCCCCCATTTGCATGGCTCTGTGCACATGCTGTTTCTTCCCCTTTTGAGTATTTGTAAACATCACTGTCTTTGCCTCCCTCACAGGCACAGCGTCTTCTGCCATTGCTGCTGAAGCAGCTCACGTCCAACCTTGAGCCACGTCCAACCTTGAGCCACTGTCCCCCCAGGGCCTGGGCCCTCTCTCACATGGCTACAGTGCCCGGGCCTGTTTCCTTCCCCACCAGCCTCATCCCAGGTGCCCCGGCAATGTTACCCATAGTGCATGGAGTGCCAAGGGCACACAAGGCCCTGGGCATGTCTAACCGCAGTAACTATGCAGCGCCTATCGGCCTCAGCTCACCATGTGCTTGTGTAACCCACACACCTCCTGGGTGTGGTGTTCTGTCCCATCTAGTGGCACCGAGACCACTTAGAGAGAGAGATTAATGAGTCTGCTCTACAGCCTTAGCTAAGAGCAATAGGGCTTTTAGCTCATGCAGTAGAGATTCATGCACTAAGCTCTAGAGGCCCCAGGTTCAATCTCACCTGCCGACAACCGGGGTCTGTCGGTCTTACACTTGACATAGCAGGGTGTGACTCGGGATCTCCACATTACAGATGGGGAAAGGGACCCAGAAGTGACAGGCCCCACAAACCCCCCAGCAGGCCAGCAGCAGGGTGAGGAATAGACCCCATGCCTCAGTATGCCCATTCAGTGCCAATTACTGGGCCACTCTGCCTGCCGAGTTGAGGCACCTGGGCCCACTCTGACCTGAGTTACAGACCACAATCTCCTGGGGTGTAAAACAAGGAGAATTTGGCCCTGAATAGCAGTTAGAGGCCCAGAGTCTCTGGGGGCACTGGGTCTGGTTAGTGCTCTCACAGGGGAGGCCCTCCCCTTAGTAAGTCGCTGTCAGCATGGGAAGCCTCCATGTCCAGCATCACCCCACAGAGCAGGGCCAGTCCCAGCTCTAGGAATGGAGGGGGATCCCTGCTATGTGGCTGGGGATGCCCAGATGCACAGACCGCAGGCATGGCAGGCTGTTGGGGGGCCACAGGGAACCTGGATGCCTGCAGCCCAGGACCAAGGGGAACTGCCTCCTTGAACAGACTTCCTGCTGGTTCTGCCCAGCCCCAGGAAACCCATGAAACTCAAGGCCAGGGCTCAGATACCAGGGCAGGGAAAGCAGTGTAAGGATCTCGAGAGAACCCTTGTTCAATCCCCATAGGCAGTCTGGCCATGGCTGTTCCTCCATGCAGGGGGGCCTGGCTGGCACCAAAGCGTGATCCCTCTGGGGGTTTGCTGTCAGTGCAGAGCCTCCGGCTGCTGTCACATTCTCCCCAGTGCGTGGCCAGAGTGGAGCCATTGCAGGGGAGTGGGCACAGTGCAGGGACATGCAGGCACAGGGCAGAGGAGATGTGTCCCCCCTTGTGGGGGGGATTATGTGCTCAGCTTGAGGAGCTGCTGCTGGGAGGGGCGTGGGGGTGTTTAAGTGACTCGCTGTTCACTCCCCAGCCATACAAAGCCTTGGCTCTGTTTCATTCGAAGCCCCTGAGCCTGCATTTCTCAGCTGGAATATTTGTTTGTGTGCGTGCCACAGTTACAATAATGAACCGGGGGCCTTTGATCAGGACTTCAATGGAGCTCTGACGCCTTTTCATCATTGTGAAGCTACCTGGGCTTCCCATGTTCAAACGTGTCTCCGTTCCGGTCCGCTCTGCTGGGCTCCAGCGGGCTGTGCAGACAGCCCCTTGCTGTGGCACCAGACCCACACGCAACTAGCACCACCTCACATGCATTGGTGTGGGACTGACCCTGCAGGGACGGTGACATGCTGCTCTTCCCAGGAGAAAGGAGCTCAGGTTAGGCCTCAGTTGGCAACTCCAGCCCACCCCCACAGGAGGGAAACCAGCTGCAAAATGAGATGGACAAGGTGTGATCGGGAAAGGAAGGATGGGGGGCATGGCTGGGGTGCTGAGAGAGCCTGGGGTGGGCTGATGTTCGGGTGTGTCACAGACCCACAGGGTCGGTTCAACAGCCACAGCTCTGGAACAGTGTCTAGGAGGAACCCCTCAGTGTGCCAGACCACCAAGGGTCACTCTTCCCCCAGGGTCAGCAATACAGCTTCACTGCCTCCTCAGACTGGACCTCTGGGCCTGCAGCACTCCTGCTGCGCCCCGTGAGCTCTGCTCAGCAGGTCCAGCTGATACACACCCCGATGGAGACTTGTCCACTCTGCAGGGATTAATGCACCTCGCCCAGCATTGGCAGTGACACTCACCCAGCGCTGTCGACACAGTCGGGTTTACTAGTCAGCTGTGCACAGTATAGGAAAGCCTCAGGGTAGCACCAAGGAAGGAAGGGTAAAGAATAGTCCATCCTGGCCAACCCAGAGCCCAGCCGTGCTGTGGTGAACCCCCTTGCTCAAGCTCTGTCTCTCTCCAACTCCCAGGTGAGATCCCCGACTCCTTCCTGCAGCCACCTCTGATCCCCTCCTAACCCCTTCCCAGCCCTTTGTTCTCAAGCTGGGGTCTGTGCTCAGCTCCCCTGCTGAGAGCTGGGAAATCCATCTCCCCCTGGGTCATTGGCTGCTAGGCGTCCATGGCCTGGTCACTGGCTTTGCCATTGCCTTCTCGGACTCTCCACTGACATGGGGTCGGCCGCGGCCCACCCTTTTCCAATGACTCAGACAGATGGACTATATTTCATACCCAGATTGTAGCCTGCCCTGAGATCAAACAGTCCTATCCCCCTGCCACTGGGTACCATTACTTCATATAGGGGAAACTGAGGCACATCTTGGCTTCATAAAAATATTAGACAATTCCCACTTCATCACAGGGTGCAATGGGCAGTTAGGAGGAGTGGCATTCAGGTACAGTGGGGTGATATTGGGATGCCATGGGGGTAAGGGTGGATAATATTGAGGGGCACTGAGGTTGGGGTGATAGTGGGTTGCAGTGGGGAGCTGGGGGTGCTGTTTGGACATAACCGGGAGCCTAGGGGCAGCCCCCTACCCCCAGGAGCTGCAGCAGGAACTCACTGGGTCCAGGCATGGGCACAATGGTGGCATGGGTGTTCAGGATGGCTGGGCCTGGCAGGGAGTGGGACAGGTGCCCAGTTTGCTGGGGTAGGAGGGGAGTAGGCTGAGCACCTGTCCCTGCCCAGCCTGGAGGGGCCACATGGCAGTCTCCCATCCAAGCATAAAACCATCCAAGCAAGGCCCATCTTTGCACCGCTCCAGGTTCTGATGTGCTCACAAGCCCACAGATCTCAGCCCCTGTTCCCACATGAGTACTGTTCCCACCCTGCCCCCCACCCCTGGTCAGGCCTGGTTCAGGGCACTCATGGGGAATTGCCCTGGTGATGAGAAGGGAACAGTGCCTCATGTTGGGAGGAGGGGGTGAGAGGTTTTGTCAGAACTTTTCCTTCCACAGGTGAGGGTAGGACAGTGCCAGCCTGGGGCTGGGGCCAGAGCCAGGACCAGTTTGGAGGGGCAGGTCCCGGAAACTTTGGTGGATCCAAGAGAGAGTGGCACTGGTGCCTCTGACCCAGCACTTTCCGGCAGCAGCATTACACTCACTCTGAGCCCAGCAGCTGCTCCTCAGCTCCCACCTGGCAGTGCCAGGCCAGCACACCCAGAGCAGTGCCTGATAGCTGCTGATCTCCCCATGCTGCCATCAGGGCAGCTGAGCCAAGCCTGGAGCTTGCCATACCAGCACCCTCTTGAACCCTGGCTGCATGCAGGGGGCAGTGAGAGCTTTGCCGGCACAGCCCCATTCCAGCACATCGCTGCCCGCGCTGCACTGGGGATTAGCAGGGAAGGAAGCCACATTGCACAATTCTCTGACCCAGTTAACAGCAAACCTGCAATTTACACCTCATGGACTGCAATTGGGAAGGCGAGATGCCTGCGACCCCAGCACCCGGAGCACTGCAGGAGGGGCAGCTCCAGAACGTGGAAGAAGCCCCATGCTCACCACAGAGCTGGGGGAACACAGCTGCTGAAGCCTGTCACAGCAGGGCCCCAAACCCACCCACTGAGGGAGGGTTCTACTGGCTCCCAGTCCAGGCCCTTTGCCTCTCCCCCTCCCTCCACTGCCCTGGCAGTGACATCATTCAACCCACTGCTGTGGTGCTTGGCCGTGGGCAGCAGGAAGGCAGAGGTGATGCCAGGTGGATACGGATTCCCCCCCCCTGCCCCCAAAAGCACAGCATGCAGGAGAGTGGCCCCCAGCCAGTTAACACCTGCCCCCCTCCGCACAGACGGAAGAGCCAGTGATCACCCTCATGCTAGGCTCAGCAAGGCTGCAGCTCCCCAGGGCGCTCCACGGCCTGTGGGCACCAACGGGCAAGGGCGGCACCATTGTGGCTCCAGCACCCCACTGCTCAGGGCAGCCAGAGCTGCCACTTCGGGGTGCTCCCAGCATGGCCTTTGCTTCCCCCCATGCCCTGCCCCACTGAGCCTTGATGGGGTTCAACAGGGAGGAGCAGGCCATCTGAGCACAGGGAAAGGACTCTCCAGACACCCGGCAACCCCACCTCCACGGTAGGGAGAGGCAGGTGCAGGGCTGGTGGTCACTGGGGAGCTGAGTGAGGAGTGTGCTGGGGGGCTTGTCTAGGGTTGGTGGCAGGATGCTGGAGTGGGGGTGGAGGGATGTGTCTATGGGTATGTGTGGGGCTTAGGGGGCAGCTGTTGTCTCCTGAGGTAAGTGGGAAAGCGGGATACCGGGAGGAAGCACAGGCAGGAACGTCTGTGAGGGGAGGGCTCCTGCCTCATACTGAGAATGAGGGGCGATCAGCAGGTTATCTCAAGTGCTTACATACGAATGCACAAAGCCTTGGAAACAAGCAGGGAGAACTGGAGGTGCTGGTGATGTCAAGGAATTATGACGTGATTGGAATAACAGAGACTTGGTGGGATAACTCATATGACTGGAGTACTGTCATGGATGGTTATAAACTGTTCAGGAAGGACAGGCAGGGCAGAAAAGGTGGGGGAGTAGCACTGTATGTAAGGGAGCAGTATGACTGCTCAGAGCTCAACTATGAAACTGCAGAAAAACCTGAGTGTCTCTGGATTAAGTTTAGAAGTGTGAGCAACAAGAGTGATGTAGTGGTGGGAGTCTGCTATAGACCACCGGACCAGGGGGATGAGGTGGATGAGGCTTTCTTCCAGCAACTCGCAGAAGCTACTAGATCGCACGCCCTGGTTCTCATGGGTGACTTTAATTTTCCTGATATCTGCTGGGAGAGCAATACAGCGGTGCATAGACAATCCAGGAAGTTTTTGGAAAGCGTAGGGGACAATTTCCTGGTGCAAGTGCTAGACGAGCCAACTAGGGGGGGAGCTTTTCTTGACCTGCTGTTCACAAACAGGGAAGAATTAGTGGGGGAAGCAAAAGTGGACGGGAATCTGGGAGGCAGTGACCATGAGTTGGTTGAGTTCAAGATCCTGACACAGGGAAGAAAGGTAAGCAGCAGGATACGGACCCTGGACTTCAGGAAAGCAGACTTTGACTCCCTCAGGGAACGGATGGGTAGGATCCCCTGGGGGACTAACATGAAGGGGAAAGGAGTCCAGGAGAGCTGGCTGTATTTCAAGGAATCCCTGTTGAGGTTACAGGGACAAACCATCCCGATGAGTCGAAAGAATAGTAAATATGGCAGGCGACCAGCTTGGCTTAACGGTGGAATCCTAGCAGATCTTAAACATAAAAAAGAAGCTTACAAGAAGTGGAAGGTTGGACATATGACCAGGGAAGAGTATAAAAATATTGCTCGGGCATGTAGGAATGAAATCAGGAGGGCCAAATCGCACCTGGAGCTGCAGCTAGCAAGAGAGGTCACGAGTAACAAGAAGGGTTTCTTCAGGTATGTTGGCAACAAAAAGAAAGCCAAGGAAAGTGTGGGCCCCTTACTGAATGAGGGAGGCAACCTAGTGACAGAGGATGTGGAAAAAGCTAATGTGCTCAATGCTTTTTTTGCCTCTGTCTTCACTAACAAGGACAGCTCCCAGACTGCTGCGCTGGGCATCACAACATGGGGAGTAGATGGCCAGCCCTCTGTGGAGAAAGAGGTGGTTCGGGACTATTTAGAAAAGCTGGACGTGCACAAGTCCATGGGGCCGGACGAGTTGCATCCGAGAGTGCTAAAGGAATTGGCGGCTGTGATTGCAGAGCCATTGGCCATTATCTTTGAAAACTCGTGGCGAACGGGGGAAGTCCCGGATGACTGGAAAAAGGCTAATGTAGTGCCAATCTTTAAAAAAGGGAAGAAGGAGGATCCTGGGAACTACAGGCCAGTCAGCCTCACCTCAGTCCCCAGAAAAATCATGGAGCAGGTCCTCAAAGAATCAATCCTGAAGCACTTACATGAGAGGAAAGTGATCAGGAACAGTCAGCATGGATTCACCAAGGGTAGGTCATGCCTGACTAATCTAATCGCCTTCTATGATGAGATTACTGGTTCTGTGGATGAAGGGAAAGCAGTGGATGTATTGTTTCTTGACTTTAGCAAAGCTTTTGACACGGTCTCCCACAGTATTCTTGTCAGCAAGTTAAAGAAGTATGGGCTGGATGAATACACTATAAGGTGGGTAGAAAGTTGGCTAGATTGTCGGGCTCAACGGGTAGTGATCAATGGCTCCATGTCTAGTTGGCAGCCGGTGTCAAGTAAAGTGCCCCAGGGGTTGGTCCTGGGGCCGGTTTTGTTCAATATCTTCATAAATGATCTGGAGGATGGTGTGGATTGCACTCTCAGCAAATTTGCGGATGATACTAAACTGGGAGGAGTGGTAGATACGCTGGAGGGCAGGGATAGGATACAGAGGGACCTAGACAAATTGGAGGATTGGGCCAAAAGAAATCTGATGAGGTTCAATAAGGATAAGTGCAGGGTCCTGCACTTAGGACGGAAGAACCCAATGCACAGCTACAGACTAGGGACCGAATGGCTAGGCAGCAGTTCTGTGGAAAAGGACTTAGGGGACGAGAAGCTGGATACGAGTCAGCAGTGTGCCCTTGTTGCCAAGAAGGCCAATGGCATTTTGGGATGTATAAGTAGGGGCATAGCGAGCAGATCGAGGGACGTGATCGTTCCCCTCTATCCGACATTGGTGAGGCCTCATCTGGAGTACTGTGTCCAGTTTTGGGCCCCACACTATAAGAAGAGTGGATAAATTGGAGAGAGTCCAGCGAAGGGCAACAAAAATGATTAGGGGTCTGGAACACATGAGTTACGAGGAGAGGCTGGGGGAACTGGGATTGTTTAGTCTGCAGAAGAGAAGAATGAGGGGGGATTTGATAGCTGCTTTCAACTACCTGAGAGGTGGTTCCAGAGAGGATGGTTCTAGACTATTCTCAGTGGTAGAAGAGGACAGAACAAGGAGTAATGGTCTCAAGTTGCAGTGGGGGAGGTTTAGGTTGGATATTAGGAAAATCTTTTTCACTAGGAGGGTGGTGAAACACTGGAATGCGTTACCTAGGGAGGTGGTAGAATCTCCTTCCTTAGAAGTTTTTAAGGTCAGGCTTGACAAAGCCCTTGCTGGGATGATTTAATTGGGGATTGGTCCTGCTTTGAGCAGGGGGTTGGACTAGATGACCTCCTGAGGTCCCTTCCAACCCTGATATTCTATGATTCTATGATTCCTCACCTTTATCCCTGCTCCCTGCTCTGCTCCATGGGGCTGGGGGAAGCAGGGGCTGCTGGCAGGAGTTCCCCCTGCCCCTACGACTGCAGCATGCAGACCCTTGGCTTCCAGGCAAAAATCCACCTGCTCTGAGCCCCCAGGCAGTGCTGTGCTCCCCACAGCGCCCCCTGCTGGGAGAGGCCAGACTGAAATGCTGTCTCTACCTAGCAGCCATGGCTGTAGGAACACCCAGCTTCTCGGGGATGTCTGTAGCTGTTCTAGATCCAGAGGCAGCCTTGGCACGGGGAGCCTGACATCTCATCCAGGGTATGTGGCAGAGAGTGTGTGTAGCCTTTGCTTTCCATGCCCCATGCTGCTGCCTGGCATGGGCCGTGCCCCTCTGCCCTGCACTCAGCACCTCCCTGGCACCCTGCAATGCCCCAGCCCGAGTCACTGAGCCCCAGCAGCCTGTCTGTGGACCCAGCCTCACACCCTACCTGGCTGCTTCAGGCAGATCTCTCTCCCCTGTCAGTCACCCCTCAGAGCCACCCCCACCCCATCTGCCTGCCCTTCAATCCCCAACCCAGAACAGCACCCACTCTTCATCCTGGGGTCCCTGTCTCCCTGCGCTGTCAGTGCCCCCTGCTGGGACCCCCCACTCACACTGACTCATAGATCCTATCCCACCCTCCTGCACAGTCTGTGCCCCCCGCCGAGCAGGACTACAGAGATATTCCCCACCCAGCCTACAGCCCTGGGGTCCCTGTCCCCCTGCGCTGTCAGTGTCCCCACCCATCCCAGGAGAGTGCCCCCTGCTGGGTTCACACACACTTGCCCCAGGATCCCCTCTGCCCCGCTGTGCTGTCAGTGCCCCATGCCCCCGGGACAGCACGCTGCAGGTTCCCCTGTCTGCAGGGTGGCTGGCCGAGGCTGGCACTGCTGGCCAGGTGCACATGTTGAGTGTAATTTCTGTGACACCAGGAGCAGCAGGGGAGCTGTCCTGCCTGAGGCAAGATGCTGCACGCTCATGCAGGGACTGTGAGCCAAGGAACCATCCCAGCTACTCTATGACTGGAGGCCATGCAGATGCTTTTTTTCCGCCCCCCCCACCCCTCCCCCATGTAGCCACCCTTGGCCCAGCAGCCCCCTTCTCCGGAGAGAGACAGCCCCCACCGAGGTGGCAGACAGGGCTTTGAGGGATGCAGGTGCAGCAGGGTGTGAGCCATAGCCCTGAGACCCTAGACTCACCAAGGCAAGAGGAGAAGCCCATGGTTCCCAGCCCCCTGAGGGCAGCATGCTTCAAGGGTATCACATGCCCAGGACAGAGGGCAAGTACCCGGTGCAAGCCCATAAGCCCCTGGCTAGTCAGGCTGGGCCATGGTACCCTGCAGGCTCACCCAGTGGTTCAGTGGGCTGGGCCCCCCAGGCTCCAAGAACCATGAACCTGTCTGGCAGGACTGGGCCAGACTTGGGCAGCGAGCAGCAGCCCAGCTGGGTACAAGGCCAGTGTGCTGTGTGGGTATTGGCCCGACCGGTGAGCCGCTGAGGCACTGCCAATGCTGAGCACTTGTGCCCATGTGGGAGCCCTGAGCACCTTGCCCATCTGAGGTGCTCAGGGCTCCCACATGGGCACAAGCGCTGGCTCAAGGAGCTGTGGGTGGGGTGCTCAGACAGTCTGCAGCCACTCCCCAGCCATGGAGATGCTGCCTCATCCCGGCCGGCAGCCCAGCCCCTCAGTGCCTGTCTGTGAGCTCTGTGCAGGGCACAGGCAGGGAGCACGTCACTGCAGAGCCAGGGCTGAGCACCATGTTAGTAACGGGCACCTTCCAGCACTGTGGTGCCACACACCGCCATGCCACTTTCCCCCATGGGCCCAATCCTGCCAAGGGAGAAGGGCAAAGAGAGCGCAGAGGGAAGCCTGGCTACTGCAAGGGATCCTTGGGGACTGAGGGAGCTAGGGCCAACCCTGGCTGCCAACTGCCCACACAATCCCCCAGGAAACCTTGCCACTCGGAATGGGATGCGGAGCAAGGAGGGGAGGGGGGCTAGCTATGGTGACTGCAGAGAGATGAGAGTCCTGCCAGCTGCACCTTCTGCTGGTGCCACCAGACCTCTGGGATTGTGCCCGGACTTGGAGTGGGAGGAAGAGGGTGAGAGGAGAATCATGTCTGAGATGTGCCTCAGCTGGGAGGAAGAATTTAATCAGAAAAATGTGAATGATGATTGGGAATTGTTTATGAACACCATGCTAGATGCCCAAACAGCCATAGTCCCACAATCGAGAAAGAAGACTGTGCTGATTAAGACAACAACCTGGTTTAGAGGGGAGGTGAAGGCAGTTCTACAAAACAATGTATAACAAATAAAAGCTAGAGAAAGTTGATAGTGATTGATATAAATTAGAAGTTAGAAACTGTAGAAAATTGATAAGGGAAGCAAAGGGGCACAAGGAGACCTCTATGGCCAACAGAGTTAAAGACAATAGGGAGGAGTTTTATAGGTATATTAGGGACAAAAAGAATTGTAACTGTGGTATTGGTCCATTACTAGATGGAAATGGTAAAATTACCAATAATATTTTTTTTTAAATGTAGAAGGGTTCAATGAATATTTCTATTCTCTATTTGGTAGAAAGTAACAGATGCTGTAGTCATATCATATAACACTCTTTCCATTGCACTAGTATCTGAGGAGGATATTAAATAGTAACTATTAAAGCTAGACATTTTTAAATCAGCAGGTCTGGATAACTTGTCTCCAAGAGTTCTATAAGAGCTGGCTGAGGAGCTTGCTGGACCAGTAATGTTGATTTTCAATAAGTCTTGGAACATCAGGGAAGTTTCAGAGGACTGGAAGAAAGCTAATGTTGTGCCAATGTTTTAAAAGGGTAAATGGGATGACCTGGCCTGTCAGCCTGACATGGATCCCGGCCAAGATAATGATATGACGAACCAGGAATTTTCGGTAATATTTTAATGAATCCGATATGTGCCTCAGTTTCTACTATATGCAGCATTGCTACCCAGTGGGGTGGAAAAGCACTGTTTACTCTCAGGGCAGGCTGACACACATAAGTGTGGGTTTCGCTTCACTATCTGGGCCTCAGTCTCCATGTCAAGGGATCATCTGGGAAGACAGCAGCAAAGCCAGTCACCAGGTCATGGACACCTAGCAACCAGTGACCTATCGGGAGATGGATTTCCCAGCTCTCAGCAGGCGAGCTGAGCACAGACCCCAGCTCGAGAACAAAGGGCTGGGAAAGGGCTGAGGGTGCGGGATCAGAGTTGCTGCAAGAAGGAGTCAGGGCTCTCTCCTGGGAACTGACCAAGGAGGTCAGACGGAGAGAGACAGAGCTTGAGCAAGGGGGTTCACCACAGCATGGCTGGGCTCTGGGCTGGCCAGGATGGACTATTCTTTACCCTTCCTTCCTTGGTGCTACCCTAAGGTTTTCCTGTGCTATGCCCAGCTGACTAATAAACCTGACTGTGTCGACAGCGCTGGGTGAGTGTCACTGCCAATGCTGGGCGAGGTGCATTGATCCCCGCAGAGTGGACAAGTCTCCATCGGGGTGTGTCTCAGCTGGACCTGCTGAGCAGAGCTCACAGGTTGCAGCAGGATGTCTGGAACCCCAGAGTTCCAGTCTGAGGAGGTGGTAAAGCTGCATGGCTGACCCTGGGGGAAGAGTGAGACCCCTTGGTGGTCTGGCACACTGAAGGGGTTCCTTCATAGGATCTGTGACAATGGAATGGCTGATACAGGTCCCAATTAATAAAAAATCAAGGGAGGGTAACGTAATTAATGCCAGTCGATGGGGCATGGAAAATAAATCCTGTCAAACTAATTTGATATCTTTTTTGACGATGTTACAAGTTTAGTTGATAAAGGTAACAGTTTTGACAAAATATACTAGATTTGTGTAAGGTGTTTGACTTGATACCGCATGACATTTTGATTAAATAACAAGAACAATATAAATTAACCTGGCATACATTAAATGGGTTACAAGCTCGCTAATTGATAGGCCTCAAAATGTAACTGTAAATGGGGAATAGTTATCAAGTGGGTGTATTTCTAGTGGGGTTCTGCAGAGATTGGTTCTTGGCCCCATGCTATTTCACATTTTTATCAATAGCCTGGAAGAAAAGATAAAATCGTCACTGATAAAGGTTGCAGGTGACAACAAAATTGAGGGAGTGGTAAATAATGAAGAGCACAGGTCAATGATTCAGGCCAGTGATGATCTGGATTGTTTGATAAACTGGGAGCAAGCAAAGAATGTGTTTTAATATGGCTAAATGTAATGTGTACATCTAGAAACAAAGAATGTCGGCCATTCTTACTGAATGGGGGATTCTCTCCTGGGAAGCAGTGACTCTGAAAATGATTCAGGAATCATGGTGGATAATCAGCGGAACATGAGCTCCCACTGTGCCACTGTGGCCAAAAGAGCTAATCCTTAAGTTGCATAAATAGTGGAATCTCAAGTAGGTGTAGAGAGGTTATTTTACCACTGTATTTGGCACTGGTGTGATGTCTGCTGGAATACTGTGTCTGGTTCTGGTTCCCACAATTCCAAAATGATGTTGACAGATTGGAGAAGGTTCAGAGAAGAGTCACAAGCATGACTCAAGGATTAGAAAACATGTTTTATAGTGATAGACGCAGGGAGCTCAGTCTATGTAATTTAACAAAGAAAAGGTTAAGACGGGACTTGGTCACAGTCTGTAAGTATGTACATGGGGAACAAATATTTCATAATGGACTCTTTAGTCTAGCAGAGAAAGGTCTAACTCAGTCTAAAGGCCGGAAGGTGAGGCTAGACAAATTAATTATTGGACCAATTTACCAACGGTCATGGTGGATTCTCCACTGATAATTTTAAATCCAGATTGGATGTTTTTCTGAAAGCTGTGCTCTAGGAATTATTTAAGGCCACTTCTCTGGCCTGTGCTCTAGAGGAAGTCAGACTAGATCATCGCAATGCTCCATTCTGGCCTTGGAATCTTTGATAGGGTTTCCACCTTTCTAATTGCTGGTAACCGGACCCCACCCTGCTCCTGCTCTGCCTCTTCCCCCCAAGGCCCCACCCCGGCTCCACCTCTTCTCTCAAGGCCCCGTCCCCTTCTCCGCCTCTTTCCCCAAGGTTCCACACCTGCCCCATCTCTTCCCCCCCGAGGCCCCGTTCCTGCTCCCCCTCTTACCCACAAGGCCCCACCCCATTGCACAATCCGCTCTACCCCTCCCATCTTCATTCTGTGGATCATAGAATCATAGAATA
Source organism: Natator depressus (assembly GCF_965152275.1). Classification (NCBI taxonomy): domain Eukaryota; kingdom Metazoa; phylum Chordata; order Testudines; family Cheloniidae; genus Natator; species Natator depressus. Next base: position 38,590,659 of record NC_134241.1, on the reverse strand, counting down.
TCCGGGTTCGAAGGGACCTCAGGAGGTCATCTAGTCCAACCCCCTGCTCAAAGAAGGACCAATCCCCAACTAAATCATCCCAGCCAGGGCTTTGTCAAGCCTGACTTTAAAAACTTCAAAGGAAGGAGATTCCACCACCTCCCTAGGTAACGCATTCCAGTGTTTCACCACCCTCCTAGTGAAAAAGTTTTTCCTAATATCCAACCTAAACCTCCCCCATTGCAACTTGAGACCTTTACTCCTTGTTCTGTCATCTGCTACCATGGAGAACAATCTAGATCCATCCTCTTTGGAACCACCTTTCAGGTAGTTGAAAGCAGCTATCAAATCCCCCCTCATTCTTCTCTTCCGCAGACTAAACAATCCCAGTTCCCCCAGCCTCTCCTCATAAGTCATGTGTTTCAGTCCCCTAATCATTTTTGTTGCCCTCCGCTGGACGTTTTCCAAGTTTTTCACATCCTTCTTGTAGTGTGGGGCCCAAAACTGGACACAGTACTCCAGATGAGGCCTCACCAATGTCGAATAGAGGGGAACAATCACGTCCCTCAATCTGCTGGCAATGCCCCTACTTATACATCTCAAAATGCCATTGGCCTTCTTGGCAACAAGGGCACACTGTTGACTCATATCCAGCTTCTTGTCCATTGTAACCCCTAGGTCCTTTTCTGCAGAACTGCTGCCTAGCCATTCGGTCCCTAATCTGTAGCAGTGCATGGGATTCTTCCTGCCTAAGTGCAGGACTCTGCACTTGTCCTTGTTGAACGTCATCTGATTTCTTTTGGCCCAATCCTCTAATTTGTCTAGGTCCCTCTGTATCCTATCCCTACCCTCCAGCGTATTTACCTCTCCTCCCAGTTTAGTGTCATCTGCAAACTTGCTGAGGATGCAATCCACACCATCCTCCAGATCATTAATGAAGATATTGAACAAAACCGGCCCCAGGACCGACCCTTGGGGCATTCCACTTGATACCGGCTGCCAACTAGACATGGAGCCATTGATCACTACCCGTTGAGCCCGACAATCTAGCCAGCTTTTCTATCCACCTTATAGTTCATTCATCCAGCCCATACTTCTTTAACTTGCTGGCAAGAATACTGTGGGAAACTGTGTCAAAAGCTTTGCTAAAGTCAAGGAACAACACATCCACTGCTTTCCCTTCATCCACAGAGCCAGTTATCTCGTCATAGAAGGCAATTAGGTTCGTCAGGCATGACTTGCCCTTGGTGAATCCATGCTGACTGTTCCTGATCACTTTCCTGTCCTCTAAGTGCTTCAGAATTGATTCCTTGAGGACCTGCTCCATGATTTTTCCAGGGACTGAGGTGAGGCTGACTGGCCTGTAGTTCCCAGGATCATTCTTCTTCCCTTTTTAAAAGATGGGCACTACATTAGCCTTTTTCCAATCATCCAGGGCCTCCCCCAATCGCCATGAGTTTTCAAAGATAATGGCCAATGGCTCTGCAATCACATCTGCCAACTCCTTTAGCACTCTCGGATGCAGCGCATCCGGCCCCATGGATTTGTGCTCGTCCAGCTTTTCTAAACAGTCCCGAACAACTTCTTTCTCCACAGAGGGCTGGTCGCCTCCTCCCCATGCTGTGCTGCCCAGTGCAGTCATCTGGGAGCTGACCTTCTTCATGAAGACAGAGGCAAAAAAAGCATTGAGTACATTAGCTTTTTCCACATCCTCTGTCATTAGGTTGCCTCCCTCATTCAGTAAGGGGCCTACACTTTCCTTGGCTTTCTTCTTGTTGCTAACATACCTGAAGAAACCCTTCTTGTTACTCTTAACATCTCTTGCTAGCTGCAACTCCAGGTGTGATTTGGCCTTCCTGATTTCACTCCTGCATACCTGAGCAATATTTTTATACTCCTCCCTTGTCATTTGTCCAAACTTCCACTTCTTGTAAGCTTCTTTTTTGTGTTTAAGATCAGCAAGGATTTCACTGTTATGCCAAGCTGGTCGCCTGCCATATTTACTATTCTTTCTACACATCGGGATGGTTTGTCCCTGTAACCTCAACAGGGATTCCTTGAAATACAGCCAGCTCTCCTGGACTCCTTTCCCTCTCATGTTATTCTCCCAGGGGATCCTGCCCATCAGTTCCCTGAGGGAGTCAAAGTCTGCTTTTCTGAAGTCCAGGGTCCGTATTCTGCTGCTCTCCTTTCTTGCTTGTGTCAGGATCCTGAACTCGACCATCTCATGGTCACTGCCTCCCAGGTTCCCATCCACTTTTGCTTCCCCTACTAATTCTTCCTGGTTTGTGAGCAGCAGGTCAAGAAGAGCTCTGCCCCTAGTTGGTTCCTCCAGCACTTGCACCAGGAAATTGTCCCCTACGCTTTCCAAAAACTTCCTGGATTGTCTATGCACCGCTGTATTGCTCTCCCAGCAGATATCAGGAAAATTAAAATCACCCATGAGAACCAGGGCGTGCAATCTAGTAGCTTCTGCAAGTTGCTGGAAGAAAGCCTCGTCCACCTCATCCCCCTGGTCCGGTGGTCTATAGCAGACTCCCACCACTACATCACTCTTGTTGCTCACACTTCTAAACTTAATCCAGAGACTCTCGGGTTTTTCTGCAGTTTCATACCAGAGCTTTGAGCAGTCATACTGCTCTCTTACATACAATGCAACTCCCCCACCTTTTCTACCCTGCCTGTCCTTCCTGAACAGTTTATATCCATCCATGACAGTACTCCAGTCATGTGAGTTATCCCACCAAGTCTCTGTTTTTCCAATCACATCATAATTCCTTGACTGTGCCAGGACTTCCAGTTCTCCCTGCTTGTTTCCCAGGCTTCTTGCATTTGTGTATAGGCACTTGAGATAACTCACTGATCGTCCCTCTTTCTCAGTATGAGGCAGGAGCCCTCCCCTCTCACGTTCTCCTGCTCGTGCTTCCTCCTGATATCCCACGTCCCCACTTACCTCAGGGTTTTGGTCTCCTTCTCCCGGCGAACCTAGTTTAAAGCCCTTCTCACTAGGTTAGCCAGCCTGCTTGCGAAGATGCTCTTCCCTCTCTTCATTAAGTGGAGCCCGTCTCTGCCTAGCACTCCTCCTTCTTGGAACACCATCCCATGGTCAAAGAATCCAAAGCCTTCTCTCCAACACCACCTGCATAGCCATTCGTTGACTTCCACGATTTGATGGTTTCTACATGGGACTTTTCCTTCCACAGGGAGGATGGACGAGAACACCACTTGCGCCTCAAACTCCTTTATCTTTCTTCCCAGAGCCATGTAGTCCGCAGTGATCTGCTCAAGGTCATTCTTGGCAGTATCATTGGTGCCCACGTGGAGAAGCAGGAAGGGGTAGCAATCCGAGGGCTTGACAAGTCTCGGTAGTCTCTCCGTCACATCGTGAATCCTAGCTCCAGGCAAGCAGCAGACTTCTCGGTTTTCCCGGTCGGGGCGGCAGATAGATGATTCAGTCCCCCTGAGAAGAGAGTCCCTGACCACCACCTCCCTCCCCTGACCCCCAAGCTGGGCTCCCTCTGCTCCAGGGCTGGGATGGGAGCTGTTGCAGCCTGACAAGGAGCCTGCCTGCAGGTGGGAGGCAGCCCCAGCTGAGCAGGGGCTGGCGTGGGTTGATAACCTGATGCCTCCCGCTGGTAACCGGACACTGTCAGGTCTCCTTTTCGCCAGACTTTCCAGTCAGAAACCGGTCTCCCGGCAACCCTAAATGTCACCCAGACATAGAAGCCAAAAACTGGACTGTCCGGGTAAAACCCGGACAGGTGGCAACTCTACTCTATGACAGTGGGCGGCAGGTGGACCTCCCTATGGGGAGGCTAGTTCCGTGGCCCCGTCCCTTCTGCATGAGGCCCCGCCCTCCGTGGCAGGAGCTCTGATTCCCCCCCATGGCCGAAGAAGCCCCAGGATGGCCGGAACCCCGAGCCATACACAGACACGCCACCAGATGGTCCCCGGGCTGGCCCCAGTCCTGGGCCAGCTGACCCGAGCAGCCCCAGCCATGCCGGCCAGCCTGAGCAGCCCCAGCCCAGCATCTCGTGGCAGCAGCTCCAGCTAGGGAAGGCAGAGGCTCCCCTGGCCTATTATACCCGCCACTCATGTCTATAACTCTGTGACTACAGGGGTGCCTCTTTCAGACTGCAGTGAGGCTGCGCTGTGCCCAGCAGCGTGGTGGGGCTAGCCCAGAGCCAGGCATCCTGGGATCACACAGCACCAGGAAGTGGGTAGCGCAAGTAACCCTGTACTCTGGTGACATATCCCACTCTGCCTGGTTAGTAGCAGCCAGTTGCTTTCAAAGGCAGAGCCCCTCATCAGCACCACTCAGCCTGGGGGCCAGGCAGCTCTGCCCTTGAAGTGAATTAAAGAGCCCTGTTAGGATATAGATATTCAGGCCTGTCGGTAAAGGCTTGTACTTGAAGAATTTAGGTGTATTCTTATCACTTGGCTAGTTATAGAGGTATAAAAGAAAGAATCAAAATCACTGTCTGCCGGTGTAAGGGCCTTCTCTTACTGTGACAGTCTGAGGCCCTGTTCTTAGGCTAAGGCCTTTGGCTAAGCAGCAGAGGCAGCCATAAGCTGGGAAGAGATCGGTCACATCCTCACATTCCAAACTAGTCACATTGAAAGAAGGTGCTATTGTGCTGTTAGGAATACAATCCTGTCCTGATAATGCCTATCGCCTCCAAAGAAAGGGAATTGCCTAGAAGATGTAAAAGGAAACTTAGTTTGATAGCATCCTGTCTGGCAAGAACTCACTTATCAATAGCTGGGATGTGAAATCCTCACTTCTGTATTGTTTTGTCATTATAGTTCCCACTTTGCTATTGACAGGTTTCAGAGTAACAGCCGTGTTAGTCTTTATTCACAAAAAGAAAAGGAGTATTTGTGGCACCTTAGAGACGAACCAATTTATTTGAGCATGAGCTTTCGTGAGCTACAGCTCACTTCATCGGATGCACCGATGCATCGGATGCATCCGATGAAGTGAGCTGTAGCTCACGAAAGCTCATGCTCAAATAAATTGGTTAGTCTCTAAGGTGCCACAAGTACTCCTTTTCACTTTGCTATTGTTTGTCTGAATAATCTCTGTCTGGTTCTGTGATTGTTCCTGTCTGCTGTATAATTAATTTTGCTGGGTGTAAACTAATTAAGGTGGTGGGATAGAATTGGTTACATAATCATGTTACAATATGTTAGGATTGGTTAGTTAAATTTCCAGAAAATGATTGGTTAAGGTATAGCTAAGCAGAACTCAAGTTTTACTATATAGTCTGCAGTCAATCAGGAAGTGGGTGGGTGTGTGGGTGGGGGAGATGGGAACAGGGAATGGGAGTGGGGAAATTGGAATCATGTTTTGCTAAAGGGGGAAATGGGAACAGGGAATGGGGGTGGGGAAATTGGAATCATGTTTGGCTAAGGGCAGGAATGGGAACAGGAACACAGGTGTAAGGCTCTGTGGTGTCAGAGCTGGGAAGGAGGACACTAAGGAAGGAAACTGGAATCATGCTTGCTGGAAGTTCACCCCAATAAACATCGAATTGTTTGCACTTTTGGACTTCGGGTATTGTTGCTCTCTGTTCATGCGAGAAGGACCAGGGAAGTAAGTGGGTAAAGGAATAAGCCCCCTAACAAGCCCCTGCAAGATCCCGCATGGAGCGAGCATTAAATGTCACAAATGCGTGTATATCTGAAAGCCGAGGAATCGCTTTCATCACTTCCCTGCCAAGACCTGAGGTGAGGGCAGCCGTGTTCCCCACTAGCAGCAGCACATCCCCAGCACCTGAACCAGCATTTCTCACCAGCTGGTGGATGGGAACAGGAATGCTGACCTCAGGTCTTGGCAGACAAGTAAAGGAGAAGTTGCTTTTAAGTCACCCTGTAACACCTGCATCACTTACTGATCCAGGATCTTATGCAAGGCTTTTACCAAAGCTTTGCCATTCATCTTTCTGAAGACTGAGACAAAGGTGTGCCTGGGCCCATGCTAAGGAAGCGATAGAAGGAATCTTCACCACTCCCCGCCGACTGGCCTCTGCCCTGCCTTGCAGGCACACAGCTCGACACCAGCGCAGGGAGGCTGTACAAAGCCGCACTACACAAGGAGATTAAAGAAATGCCCCTAGGTCAGTTATGACCAGCCTGTGAGTTCCAGGGAAGGGACAGTCAAACCCCTAAATCAGCAGAAAAGGATCCATGGAGTTTTATTTTTAGTTCCAATAAAAACAGGTTTTGCTGTGGCCTGACCCTGGCCCTGCCATACGTACAAATATGGCAGCTGGGAGAGCAGGAAGCAGAACTGGCTCGGTTCTTCTCCTGGCAGTTGCAGAGAGGGGCAGGGGCAACCCGACTTTGAAAGGCTCCTTGCCTTGCCAGAGCTGGTGTTACCTAGCGCTTGTCTGGTGACAGCCACCAGCTTGACGGATAGCCAGCCCTGGTGACATCACAGGCTTCCCAGCTTGCACTGCCCCATGGGGGGAATTTCATGGAAATTAAGCTGATTTGTATAGAACCATTAACTCCAGCTTCTGGTCAAGTAGCGCCTGCCCTGAGCCCTGGTGGGCGCTGGATACAGAGCTGGACAAAGCATCTTGGGCTTGGAGTGCCAGATGGTGAGGCATGGTGTGGGGGACGACTTCTGGAGGGGACCCCTCCCACACTTCTAACCTCTCAGCCCCAGCCTGGAGCCTTCTCCTGCACCCTAAACCCCTCATCTCTGACCCCACCCAAGAGCCCGCACCCCCCAGCCCAGATCCCATACCCCCTCACACACCTCAACGCTCTGCCTCAGCCCGGAGCCTCCTCCCACACACCGAACTCCTCAGCCCCTCCCCTCAGCCTGGAGCCCCCTCCTGTACCCCAAAACCCTCACCCCCTGCTGCATCCCAAAAACCTGCCCGAGCCCGGTGAAAATGAGCAAGTGCATGAGGGTGGTGGAGAACAAATGACGGAGGGAGGGGGCAATGGACCGAGTAGGGGTGGGGCCTTGGAGAAGGGGTGGGGCAGGGGTGGGGCCTCAGGGCAGGGGTGGAGCAGGGGGCAGGTCAATGGTGTTCAGTTTTGTGCAGTTAGAAGGTTGGCAAACCTATGTGTTGTGCTACAGCATCACAAGTGGCTAAAAGGCCAAATCTTGCATGACAGTCCTTGTGACAGGGGTAAGGGGCAGGTCTAGGTGAAGCCAGCGACCACTAGTGGCTGAGGCCGGCTGCACTTTCCTCTCTGCCTCGTTGGCTCCCTAGGGCAGCACAGCCCTCCAGCGTAGCCTGGGACTTGGCATGTCTTCCCAGCTTGCACTGTTGGTGTTGAACATTTTCAAGCCTCACTTGCAAGTACCCCTCATCACGATCTTAACTCATCCCAGCATCCCTGAAGCATCTGCAGGTTCTTCTTCATGCAGGGGCCCTTTGGAACACACTGCTGTAACGAACTAAGTGTGAACCGGGCATGCAGAGGGTGGGTGTGGCTGACACCCCCTTGCTATCTGTCTTGTCCCCACTGCTTTGGCTAAGAGCAGCATGACTATGCTATACCCCTCTGCTAGCTCCGCCCCTCGACCTGCCAAGTGCCAATGGGGAGAGAGACTGTCCCCACCTAGGCCCCAAGCGGAGGGGTGGAGTACAAGCCCTCCCACCCCCACTATAATCATGCCCAGTCTGGCTATGTGTACTCCAGGCAGCCAAGGTGGGAAGTTTTGGCCACTGCCATAGCCCTGAATTGCAACCAGCCTCATGACTCCAGGGAGTGTCTGGGTAAGTCCGGGCACCAGAGGGGGCTTTCCTCTCTAGTCTCTGGGATGGCCCCTTCAATGCGGTGTCAAAGGGCCAGGTACCTGTGAGTTCTCCTCCTTCCATCCCGGCCTGGGGGGATGGGCTGTTGTCCCCATTTCACCCATCAGCAGCTGAGGCACAGAGAGACCTATGGAGTGACCTGAGGTTCCCCAGCAAGTCCCTGGCAGAGCAGGGCTCTCCCAATCTGCCCCCACCCCAAGGGAAATCCTCCACCCTAGATTGGATAGATGGACCACACTCTCCCACCTGCACTGCTCATGGGCTCAGGGGTCATGCTAGGATGGAGGGGATTGGCTCCATTCACTCACGGTGGCAAGAGGAGTTGTTGTCTCTGAAGATCTCCCCCTCAGTCACCAGACACACAGTGAGAACTGGAGTTAATGGAGCAGTCAGGTACAGTATCAACCCCTCTCTAGGTGATGTGCCATTGCTACAGGGTTGCTGGATTCTGCTTCCAGCTTTGTCTTCCCTATGCTAGGGAGCACCCCAGGGCTCTGCTTTGCAGCATTCCTTTTTTTTTAATAAAGGACGCCTCTCCATGGCAGGCACTACTCTGGGAGCAGGAAGTGCTTGGAGCAGGAGCTTCTTGCCACGCTTGCGGCATGATGCAGGCATAGGTTCATCTGTGGCCTTGTTGTGAAGTGTAACTCTCAAGGCCAGAAGCAATGGGATGCCATAAACTGGGAAAGCCAGGCACCAGGCTCTGATGCAGCGAGGAACATCTCAGCACAGATGAAACACGAGGGTAGTGCCCTGAAAAGGAGATGCTGTTAAACACTAAAGCAAGGGCAAAAGAAATGAGATCTGATCTGGGAGCAGTGCCTTAGTGCAGCCCTCAGGACCTGCATTGTGATGCCCAAACAGCAGCTCCATCACTGGAGGGGCCGGGCTGGCAATGCTGGAGCCGTTCGTGTCACTTGCCTGCCTACCCTCACACCAATTTTAACACAAACTGAGGAGCTTTTCTTAGCTGTGCGCAGCAGAGACGTGGGAGCTGGGCTCTGCTGTTAGTTGTAGTTCTCCCCACCCTGCCCATTCGGGGGAAAATCCTGGGCTATCAGCCAGGGAATCTTCCACCACAAAACAGCTGCAGGCTTCCGGACAGGGATAGATAGCCCAGGCCCCCCAGAGCACATGGGTGTAGCATGTCAACCCCATCCCCAGCTGGGGTCCCTGCTACATAACCCTCCTTGCCCCCCAAGCTTGGGGGGAACTGGGGCCCACGCCTGACTCCCATCTCCCCACCCTCTAGCAGAGCTGGTTCGTCCAACTTTCTCTCTGGTCCGCGCAGACATGAGGCGGCTGCTTCATCTCCTTGTCCTGGCATGGCCAGGGCCTGTTCCACGGGGGTTCATTCGCCTGCGGGGGTGGGGGGGTGCCTGAGGAGCACAGCAGGTAGGTTTGCTGCCACACTGGGGCTGCCTTTCCCCCTCCAGCTCCCTTGTTGTGAGTCTAGGGGGGAGATTGGGGCTGAAGGTGACTGAGATCCAAGACCATACCCCAGCAAGCAGGCTCCTGGAGCATGCCCAGGGAGGGAGGAAGCTGGGTCAGGTCAGGAGAACTGTGGGGCAGAAGAGGAAGGTGGCCAGCAGCCAGACCTGAGCTGGAGATTACTGGGGTGAAGCCCAGGCTTACAATGGAAACTTGCTCCCCAGAGCGTCTAGGGAGAGGAGGTGGCAGGAGGAAAGTTCTGTACCCATCCACTGGCCAGCTACACAGGCTACAGGGGGAACCTATGGTGGGACAAAACTCCACTGGCACTGTTACACTTCGGCTACTGGGCCAAGGTTCTGGCCGCCCTGCTCAGCAGAAGAGAGGAGAGAGCAGTTCCCTCAGGCCACGCGATATGTTCCCTAGCCTAGAGATGGCCCCATCCAGCTGGGGCTGCTGTGCACTTTCTGCCCCCACCCGACCCCTGCCACGGCATGAATGGCCTTGCTGGGCCAGCTGAGGAGGTGCTCTAGGCTGACTCTAGTGCCAGGGCTGCACTGGGGGGGTTCTATGGGTAAAGCTTTGTGCTGACAGGGTGTGGATTGAGTGCTGGGGAAAGGTGTCAACTGATGAACTCCGAAAGGCATCCTGAACGAGGTGTAATTCTCGTACAGTGGCCTCAGCTGGCTGGCTATTACTGCACAGAATATATTTCCTGCAGGTCCTTGCAGGCTCTCTGCTTCACGTTCCTCTTTGCAGCAGCACTACATTGCCATTCTGGCATCATCTGATTGAGCTGATACCTCCAAGTGTCACAGTTATCATCACCTGCAGGCATTGGTTTGGTACTTGAGAAGAATATCAGCTTCCTGTCTGGGTCTGACTCATGAGCCGTTTTTATTGACTCCTCTATGGCTCATCCTATAGCAAAAATTGATTGGCCTGTAGAACTGGGGGAAGGCACAGGACTACTTCCCCTACAAGTCCTTAATTCAGCCATGGTCTTCCCTTCCTGCCTAAGGAAGTCTCCCAGTTTGGACTGTAAATCTGCTGTTTCAGATGGTGGGAACAATAGGCAGGGAAAATGTGATTGTGCTTGGATGGTCACCTTCCCTCTCTCCATCTGGCAGCGTCCCATGGGATGCACTACAGCAAGCGGTAGAACCTCGCTCTCTGCAGGAGGGGTAATGTCGTCTCCCCTTTAGCTTGCACCTGACTCCGACCCACACAGGATCCCCATTCTCTGACACAGGCCATCTCCTCTTCAGTTTGCCGTGTTCCCCATTCAGTCAGTGAGCATGAAGTGGCGCTCAGGATCAGCTCCCTCCAGCGCACACAAGGTTACAAGTCCCTCCTGGTAATCCAGACTGGGAATTTACTCCATTTCCCTGGGAATCAGCAGGGGTCTAAAGGCTGGGTTTAAAAGACGAGATCCCACTGGTGCATCCAGGGAAATGCCACTTTTCCCCTATTACCTCCTTTACCGCCAATCTTCTTACAGGTTTGATGGACAGGCCTGGGTTCTTCTAGGTCCTGCCCCCAGATCAATGGGGTGCAGCGTCCTTATTCTCTTCCCGGATGTATTTATTTGGCAGTGCATCCTGCCCCCTCACTCCTTCCTGGCAGAATCCCCAGGGCAGCCTGCAAGGAACAGTCTAACCAGAGGGTAACCAGAGAATGAAGACTCCCAAGGAATACCACAGACACACAATGCATCCAGCAGGGGAATGGTATGAAACAGGAAATAAATATGACATAACAGAGTAACTCAACAGAGTAACTCAGGGTCACTGGTGCCCTCCCCACACTGATAATACTGATGAATTTCACCCAAAAGTCCCTGTCACATGACCTGGTATAGGAGAAATAAAATTGTATTGTCCCATTGGCATGCGTACTCCACAGGGACCCTTGGTGATCTGTGAAAACAATATCTTCTGTAGCAGCAATAAGCAATTCAGCTGATTTGATTCAGTACAGACCAAAAGACTCATGTCTGGGATAAGTTGGTAAGTCCCTCTACAGGTTTAATAGACGATAGATAATGAAACTCCAAACCCTTACTCCGTGGCTGGCAGGACACAGTTCAGGGAACAAGGGGTCTCCCAAACTATTTCCCTGAACATCTAACTAAACATCTAACTAACTCCGCGAATGAGACTCAGGTTTAGAGATGAATCTGGACAAAAGAACATCAGAATGGTTGTATTGGGTCAGAAGAATGGTCCAGCTAGCCCAGTGTCCCGTCTTCCAACAGTAGCCAATGCCAGGTGCTTCAGAGGGAATGAACAGAACAGGGCAATTAGCAGTGATCCATCCCCTGTTGTCCAGTTCCAGCATCTGGCAGTCAAAGGGTTAGGGACACCCAGAGCATGGGGTTGCATCCCTGACCACCCTGGCTAATAGCTATTGATGGACCTATCCTCCAGGAACTTATCTAATTCTTTTTTTAAAACCTAATTATACTTTTGGCCTTCAAAACATCCCCTGGCAATGAGTTCCACTGGTCAACTATGCATTGTGTGAAGAAGTGCTTCCTTTTGTTTGTTTTAAACCTGCTGCCTATTAATTTTATTGGGTGACCCCTGCTTCTTGTGTTATGTGAAGGGGTAAATAACACTTTCCTATTCACTTTCACCCCAATAGAGTTAACATTCAATATAGAATGGATGGGCAGCTCTTTAATCTTCAACATCTCTGCTCAAAGTCTAAAGTCTTCATAGCATCCATTTGTAAGCAGAATCTGAATGAGTTCTCCCCTGACGTCTATTGGTGAGCTGTGGAAAAGGATTTCAGGAGCTGATCTCATTTTCATGGACACACCCACCCTGCCTGGGTGCTCAGCATGATGGGATTGCTTGCCCAAATGATCACTTGTGGCTGATGTTGGATCCCCAGTCTCCTTGTTATTGGGGCAGGAGTAATAAAGGGTTGTTATCCTTGTTTTGTGAACCGAGGGCAGCAGAACTGTACCTGGCGTACCCTGATGGAGGGACATACCCTCAACTGAATGTCACTTGCTAGGCAAGGGAGATGGGTTCCAAAGCCCAATGAATTGAGAGAGTGTGAGGGGTGGGGGCTTGTACTGTGGGCTGTTTAAGGGTCTTGAGCACCATGTTCCTTTTCCCCTTCCCAGAGTATAATGAAAGAGCTAATTTAGACTCAGTTAAGAGTCTTGTTACACACTGCAGAACTGAAATCACTGATAACGTAGATCTACTTTGGGATGGTATTTCTAGTGCAAGAACCTACCCAGTATGTACCAGTAGTGAGGCTCCACCACTAACAGCTGAAATCACTGAGAGCTGTGTTAAGTGGTGGGCCCTGAAAACATCTTGGCTAGTGGCCAGCTGGTTGAGAGGTGTGGCTGGTGGAGAGGGGCAGAGCACAGCCCTGCAGAGAGGCATGGCAATTGGCTGGTGGGGTGATGAGAGAGTGCTCAAGCAGTGGCATGTGTAAGGTGCCTCCTTACCCCTTCCCTTCCACCCAGGGTGGGAGGTGAACTCTGTGCATGAACCTCTGAACTCTGAGGCTGCACTGGCCAAGGACAGCAACTGTGACTGGGGTGCAGAGATGGGACGGGCATGTTAAAGAGACTTTTGGGTTGCTGGACTTAAGAACCTGAGGGGAAAAGGACACTGCCCAACTTACTTGCGGGTATGTCTTTTGCTCATGGTTTGTGTTTATGAGCCCTAGTTGCAGTGTTTTCCCAAATTAATGCTGAGTTACTTTCCTCCTTTTATTAAAAGTGTTTGCTACACTCAGACTCTGTGCTTGCAAAAGGGGAAGTATTGCCTCTTAGAGGCACCCACGGGGTGGTGTGTAATTGTCCCAGGTCACTGGGTGGGGGCTTGAGCCAGTTTTGTGTTGTATTGGTGAAAAGGAACCCCTAGATACTGAACCCAGCCTTTGTTGCTACTGGCTTCACCTGGCAGAAGGATTACACATTACTGATCTTCAGTACGCTGATGATTGTGTCATCCTCGCACACACTGAAAATGACTTTTAGTCCATACTGGATTTTCTTGCACAAGCTTACAGAAGACTAGGACTCTCACTCAATATGGAGAAGACTAAAGTGCTCTAAACCTGCTTCAGGCCTTGCACATGACCCACCACAAATCACCATTGAGGGGCAGTCTTTGGAGACAGTTGAGCACTTTTGCTACCTCAGTCGCCAACTTTCTCAAGACACAAAAATTAACTGAAATATGTGATGAAGTGGTGGGATTTTCTTGGTTTTTTCAGTGGTTTGCATGCAGAGGGGGTGGGACTCAGTTTCCGTGGGTGTTACTGGTTTAACAAAGTGATGAGTGGGATTTTGTTGTTACAGAGGACCAGCGATGGAACTTGAGACCCCAGCCAATGGCCTGGAGAATGGATACCCCAGCGACTGGTGACCTGGTGACCGGGAAGCCCAGCTTAGGAGTCACAGCCGGTTCTGGCCAGTGGGAGGACAATGGACTGAGGAGAGAGGACCCTGGTGACCTGACCAGCCGGTTCCAGCCAGTGGGGAACAAAGGATGACTGAGAAGAAAGGAGGCCCAGACAACCCTGTTTACCTAGACAGAAGACAAAGGAGAGAGGTGGGGTTTTGGGGCGGGTCTAGGGACTGGAGAGAGAGAGCAGGCAGAGTCCACCTGGATGCAGGGGAGACTTAGAGGTACTGTGCTGTGGGAGGCCAGGCCTGAGGGTCCTGAGAGTTTCTTACGCTGTATTTAGACACTCAATAAACCTTCCTGTTTTACACTGGCTGAGAGTCGCTCTGGTTTAGAGAACTGGGTTGCATTATTCCCTCTGGGAGTGGAGGCCCCGGGGGTCCACAGTGAGTGGACTCCCTGAGGGGGCCCATGGCGAAAGACAGGCGTGCTAAGGCTCAGAGAGGTGTGGTTCCAGGAGACGGAGGGGCTTAACCCCCAAGAGAGAGTGGACCCCTGAGAAGCGTTGTCACACTGAAGGGGGTTCCCCCCCAGAGACCATACAGGGCCAAGAGTGGGCACGATTTGGGAGTCCATAACACGATCCAGCAAAGGATTTAGTGCGCAAGTGCTTCCTTTGGGAAATTGTTCTGACACATTTGCACAGACCCTGACCTACGGCAGGACACCAAGATCCAGGTCTATAAGATAACTGTTATTCCTACATTCCTTTATGGGTACAAAACCTAGGTGACCTATTGACAGCACCTCAATAGTCTGGAGAAGTACCACCAATGATGCCTCTGGAAGATCCTTCACATCAAGTGGCAAGATCGCCGCACTAACACCAGCATCCTTGTTGAAGCCAATGTCACCAGCATGGAAGCAATGATCCTCCTGCACCAACTTCACTGGGCTGGACATTGTGTGTGGATGCCAGACTCTCGCCTCCCAAAACAAGCCCTCTACTCTCAGCTCACCCATGGTCAGAGATCCTGTGATGGACAGAGAAAATGCTACAAAGACACGTATCTTAAGAAAACTGATGTGGACATCACAAGCTGGGAAGAGCAAACCACCAACCGACCCCAATGGCACCATATCCTCCATCAGGCGTCCCACTTCGAGGAGAAGAGCCTGGCCCTTGAAGCTGAAAAGGAGAGAGAGGAGAAAGGAAAAAGAAATAGCCTTCTCCCAGCAGGCCACTGGCCTGCCACGAAATGTTTGTACCTACTGCGGGCAAATTTGCGGTTCCAGGATCGGACTCCTGAGTCACCTCAGGACCCATATGTAAATCCATGGTAGAGATCATCCTCGAATCGAGGGATCGCCAGTCAATTCACTTTCTCCGTGCCAGTCATGACTTTATAGACCTCTGTCATATCCCCCTTAGTCATCTCTTTCCCAGGCTGAACAGTCCAGTCTTTTTAATCTCTCCTCATATGGGAGCTGTTCCATCCCACTAACCATTTTTGTTGCACTTCTCTGTGCCTTTTCCATTTCTAGTATATCTTTTTTGAGATGGGGCAAGCAGATCTGTACGCAGTATGCAAGATGTGGGCGTACCATGGATTTATATAGTAGCATTATGATATTTACTGACTGATTATCTATCCCTTTCCTAATGATTCCCAACATTCTGTTCGTTTTGTTGACTGCTGCTGCACACTGAGTGGATGGTTTCAGAGAACTATCCACAATGGCTTCAAGATCTCTTTCTTGAGGGGTAACAGCTAATTTAGACCCCATCATTTTGTATGTCTAGTTGGGATTATGTTTTACAATGTGCATTACTTTACATTTATCAACATTGAATTTCATCTGCCATTTTGTTGCCCAGTCACCCAGTTTTGGGAGGTCCCTTTGTAGCTCTTACCTGCCTGCTTTGGACATAACTATCTGGAGTAATTTTGTATCATCTGCAAACTGCCACCTTCCTGTTCACCCCCTTTCCACTGGACTCTTCAGCCTCTGCAGAGGGGCTGACACCTGCAGCTACAGCGCTCTCATTGTACCAGAATCTGTCTGTTTCTGTTCCCACAATGAGCCCCCACCAATAAGGGAGGCAGGGCTCAGGCGCAGATCACAATAACTATCCTAAGAACCCTACCCCGGATCCCCTGCCCCAGTGCTCAGATAAACTTGCCGCAGGCAGACAGCCCAGGACGGCCAGCCAGAGCAGCACTCGCCTGTGGTGACTGGTCTAGCTAGGCGCTGAAGGGTTAACTCAACCTGACTGAGTGGCGAGTGTCCCAGCACAAGCCCGTCAACTGGGAGTTGCCGTGAAGAGGGAAGGACTAAGCGTAGGGATACTGCTACCAGGTATGCCTAGGCCAGTTCTCGAGGGAGCCTGCATGCAGGTCTGGGGCCCACCAGCTCACCCACAGCCAGCCCTGTCCTTTCCCTGGCCAGCTCCAGGCACCTCCCAAAATAGCTTCTCCCCTCCAGGGCTGGCATCTCACTGGTCAGGCTAGCTCTACTTCCTGGCTTTTCCCTGTCAATCCTTTGGCCCTAGCCCCCTCCTTTCCCTCAGACACTGCCCCTCCTGTGAGCTAGTGCACTGGTGGCCAGCCAGGCACCTGCTATCCTCCCCCGAGCCAACATCACACGAAGAAGTGTCTCTCCTCTCTCCCTCTTGGTTACCCAGCAGACTGCATCTCCCCTCAGCCCCTGCCCCTAGGACAGCATGCCCTCCCAGAGCTACCAGCCTAGTCACCCAGGGGAGCGCCACCCATGAAAAGTCACTGGCAGCTGGGAGTTACACTCCCCAACCTCCGGCCCAAACTGCAGCTGGGGCACCTGAAGTCAGGCTCCCAAATCCATAGTGAGGCATTTGAAGATGTGGTCTGAGTCTCAAGCAAGCTGAGCACCCAGCAACTCCCACTGAATCCAAGGGGGTTTGGCCCCTTTGGAGATCCAGCCACTGGCAGCGAGAAGGGTCGGATGTGTCTGAATGTGCACACAGGAGCCTGACTTTAAATCCCAACTCTGAAAATCTCGGCCACAAAGCCGAAGCAAATCCTTTTGCCTGGTTCCAAGGACCTGTGTGACAATGAGAGCTGAACTGACGCACCGAGTGCTGGGCACCTGCCCTGGTTCTTCACTCACACAGCATCTCTCTGAGCTTCAGCAGTGAAAGGTAACATAGCTGCTCCGGTGCCCTGACACCTCGCAGTGCTGTGGTTCTGATGCTGCAGAGCGGCTTTAGAACAGCCGTTCCCCCTGGCTTCAGCTGTGTCAGTTCCAGCCCCTGGCTGTGAGTCTCCAGCACTGTAATGACAGACACCCACACCCACAGACAGACAGATATGCACAGAAATGGACTAAAGTCTAACATTGTCTCCTTCTGACCGATAAATGGACTGCAGAGACCTGGGCGCTGTGGCAGCTGCTGCCCTCAGAGGGGATTTGGTCTTTGTCCCAGGGACAGCTTGTTATGTTCATACAGAGGAGTTAGATAAACATCTAGTATTCTTGCTGAAAGGTTGCAGAGTAACTCTCTTCTAATGCTTAGAATTTCAGACAGTTACACACAAGAACCACAAAACACAGAGAGAAAAAGCAGGCTGCTCCCTAAAACAGAGAGGCACAACTCAGCCCACCTTTCTCCATGCCAGCTCACTGCAGACAGACTGCATGCTTCCTACAGAGCCCCCTGCCTGCAAGTGGGACCAGGAATCTTTGAGGACTCAAAGTGATAATATACCATTTAAACACAGTGTCTGTCACTGTGTGTATGCATGTACATGTGTCACTGTGTGTGCATGTATGCCGTGTGTGCATGGGTGTGTTGCTGTGTGTGCATGTGTCACTATGTGCATGTTTGTCTGTCATATGTGTTTCACTGTGTGTGTGTCATGGGGCGTGTCAGTGGCTGTGTGTGTCTGTCACTCTGTGTGTGTGTGTCACTGTGTGTGCATGTCAGTGGCTCTGTTTATGTATGCACACGTCTGTCATCGTGTGTGTCTCTGTATGTGTGTCACAGGGCATGTCAGTGGCTGCGTGGCTGTGTCACAGGGCATGTATATCAGTGGCTGTGTGTGTTTGTCACTGCGTGTGGGTGTCACAGGCCGTGTGTTTCAGTGGCTGTGCGTGCCTGTCACTGTGTGTGTGTCAGAGGCCATGTGCACTCATGTGCGTGTCTGTTTCTGAATTACTGTTCACTGTTTATTTACCCTCTGTGGCATTTTCTACCCCAAAACAACACCCTGGTGCCCCATATTTACCATGGTGATCTAATTATGATATATTTTTACAAAGTATGCCTTGTGAGGTATCATTTTAAAAGTCTTGATCTGTTGAATATTAATATCCTGTTGGATTGTATGTGTTATCATTGTGTCTGGAGTTATGAAGTTTTGCTATGTGTTTGTTACTGAACTATGTTGTGAGGTTAAAAACACCCCAAACCAGCCTTTCAGCTACAACAATAAAAAAGCCAGTGTTGATGGTCCATAAGTGGAAATACACACACTCACAAGGATTACTCCAGGAACTGTGCACAATGGAAACCTCTCAGAGATAACACGCACCCAGTGGAGACTATTTGAATCATGTCATAGCAAAAGATCTTTCCAGCAAGCTGGAAGAAGCTATAAAAGGGGGAAGCAAAATCATCATTTGGCCTCACTCCCCTGGCAACTCAACACTTGGAAACACCTCAGGAACAAAGACTGAACAGGAGAAGGGGGTCCCAGGCAGAAAAGAAGGAATCCCAGCCTGTGTATGGAAGATTGGTGGACTATTTGTACCATCAGGGTGAAGCTCTACTTGATGCATATCCTGTCTAGTGTACAGAACTTAGATTGTGATTTTGTTTATTTCTTAGGTAATCTACTTTGCTCTGTACACTCACTACTTATAATCACTTTAAATCTATCTTTCTGTAGTTAATAACTCTATTTTATATTGTTTACCTAAAACACTGTGTTGTTTGAAGTGAAAAAGGGAAATCTGCTCAGGAACAGGAACAGGTGCTTTATCCTCTCCACATTGAGGGAGGGGCAGACTGGGAAATAAACTTATACTGACCAGGCTTTGAGCAGAGCAAGATGGTACAGCTCCATGGTCTTAGTCTGGGGAGCTGAGGCGGGGGAACCTTTCTATCGTTAGTTCATGAGTGGCTAGGAGAAGCATTCATGTAACTGCTGCTGGGGGTGTCTCTGTCTGTGAATGTTTGTGTAAGTGGAGGATCTGGAGGGGCCTGCAGCTTGTCACAGCATCACAGTGGGTGAGAGAGCTCAGGCTGGTGAGACGGAAGGCTCAGTGGTACCCCAGTTCCAGGTTGCACCCCAGGGAAGTCCATCACACCCTCCTTTGGCAGGCCAGTGGCTTTGCTTAGTAGTGGTGTACTGCTTTCCGTAAATCAGAGACTGCTCCTCTCCTCTGATCTGCCCAAGGAATTGCAGTTAGTAGCTAGAGGCCTCCAACCCAGCCGCTAAGGATGCCCTGGGCAGCAGCGCTGCCATGGCCTCCCTGTTGGCACAGGGGCAGAGGACACCCTGCTGGCAGGAGGCATCATCCTGAGCCTCCCTTCACCCTCTAGAGACAAATGGAGAGAAAGCCCCACTGAGCCCAGCTAGTGACAGACTCCCAAGCCGTGGGCAGCTGCAGGAGCTTGCCAAGGCAGCCCCTGCCAGCAGGCTCCATGACTGTACTTGGTGGAGCTGCAAGGTATGCTGCTGAGGGGACACCAGGTGGGGGCTGAGCTCTCAGCAGAGCCTTTGCCCCAGCATTGCAGGGTGCTTCCCTGGGCACTGGGGGCAGGTTGGGAAGCAGATGGGCACAGACCCCCACTAGGCACCGCAGAGAGATGGGCTCTGGGGGTTGGGACAGCACGCGGAGCTTCTCTAAACCCTAGGGGCCACAGGGACACGCCAGCTGCTTCTGGGGAGCCATGCGGAGCTGGGCAGGGAGCCTCCCTTAGCTTCTTAGTGCTGCTGACCAGACTTTTAACTGCCCGTAGTGGGACCCAGGCTTGTGGACTCGAGGTTTTGAAGTCCACACGTCAGCGTTCACTCTGCATTGTAAACCTGGGTCTCGCAGCCATGCTGATGCATCCATACTACCCTGCACAGCCCTTCTGGTTTGGGTCTGCAGCTTGACCTGCATCCACACGGCCAAGTGACAGGGCTTGGCCCAAGTCACAGGAGGAATCGGGATATGAGTCAACAGTGTGCTCTTGTTGCCAAGAAGGTCAACGGCATATTGGGCTGTATTAGTAGGAGCATTGCCACAGATCAAGAAAATTGATTATTCCCATCCATTAGTCCTTTTTGCCCCATGTCACACTGGGAGCTTATGCCAAATTGCTTGTCCACTCTGATCCCTAAATCCTTTTCAGAGCCACTGCCACCCACTGGCCACTCCACACAGCCCCTGCTCCCCCACACTGACCCCTCCACAAACGGATTATCTCCTCCCAAGGTGGGGTCTTGGAGGCTGGGACAAGGTGTGAAAATGGAGCCCATCTACTCCTCATACGGGCTGCCAATGTCCTCATCCTCCACACGTGCTGAGACATGCATACACACAGCCCCAACACACACTGCCGCAACACATACATCCTTTGCTGACAGACCCCTGGAGTGGGGGTCACACACACAAGGGACGTACCCTGCAGTCATAGGGGATAAAATCCGGTGCGGGGGGCTGCTTGCTGAATTCCAGGGGTTCCGGGGGGGGGTGCCCCATCAGATTTCAAAGCCTCCTCCCAGTAACTCAGTTCCAGTTGCTCCTGCTGTCATTAGTGCCCGAGCGGAGCTGCAGCACTGTGGAGCAGCTGCGGCTGATGGCAGGGATGGTAATCACTTCTGATCCAGTTCCGGCCCACTGCTTGGCCATGCCATGTCCATCTCCCTTCGTTGCATGCCCATCCCCCTTCACTGCATGCCCATTCCCCTTTGCTACACACCCAGTCTCCTTCCATGCATGCCTATCCCCCTTCGCTACATGACCATTCCCCTTCATTGCAAGCCCATCCCCCTTAACTACACACCCAGTCTCCTTCACTGCACGCCCATCCCCCTTCGCTACGCACCCATTCTCCTTCACTGCACACCCACCTCCCTTCGATACACACAGTCTCCTTCGATGCACACCCATCCCCCATCGCTGCACACCATCCCCCTTCACTGCATGCCCATCCCCCTTCACTGCTTGCCCATCCCACTTCATTACACACACATTCCCCTGCACCGCATGCCCATCCCCGTTCCCCACACACCCAGTCTCCTTCACTGCCCGCACATTCCCCTTCACTACACACCCATCCCCCTTAGCTACATACCCTGTCTCCTTCACTGCACCCCCACCCCTCTTCGCTACACACCCATCCCCTTCACTACACACCTACTCTCCTTTGCTACATGCCCCTCCCATTCACGGCACACGCGTCCCCCTTCTCTACACACCCAGTCTCCTTTGCTACATGCCCCTCCCCTTCACTGCACAACCAGTATTCTTCACTGCAAGCCCATCCCCCTTCGCTACACACCCAGTCTGCTTCACTGCATGCCCATGCCCCGTCACTACACATCCATCCCCCTTCACTGCACGGCCATCCCCCTTCGATACACACCCAGTCTCCTTTGCTGCACACCCATCCCCCTTCAATGGACACCTATCCCCTGCGCTGCACATCCATCCCCCTTCCCTGCACGCCCATCCCCCTTCACTACACACCCAGTCTCCTTCACTGCATGCACATCCCCCTTCTCTGAACGTGCATTTTCCTTCGCTGCACACCAATCCCCCTTCGCTACACATCCAATCTCCTTCACTGCACCCGCATTCCCCTTCATTACACACCCAGTCTCCTTTGCTGCACCCATCCCCCTTCACTACACACCCAGTCTCCTTTGCTGCACACCCATCCCTCCTCACTGCATACCCAGTCTGCTTCACTGCATGCCCATCCCCCTTCACTGCTCATGCATTCCTCTTCACGACACACCCATCCCCCTTTGCTGCACGCCCAGTCTCCTTTGCTGTACTTCCATTCCCCTTCACTACACACCCAGTCTCCTTTGCTGCACACCCATCCCCCTTCACTACACACCCAGTCTCCTTTGCTAGACACCCAGTCTCCTTTGCTGCACAAGCATCCCCCTTCGCTACACACCCATCCCCCTTCACTGCTCGCCCACCCCCCTTCACTGCATACACATCCCACTTTGCTACACACTCATCCCTCTTTGCTACACACCTAGTCTCCTTTGCTGCATACCCATCCCCCTTTGCTACACACCCAGTCTCCTTTGCTGCATACCCATCCCCCTTTGCTACACACCCAGTCTCCTTCACTACACACCCATTTCCCTGTGCCGCACGTCCATGCCCCCTTGCTGCATGCCCATCCCCCTTCATTACATACCCAGTCTCCTTCACTGCACACCCATCCCCCTTCACTACACACCCACACCCCTTCACTGCATACCAATCCCACTTCGCTACACACTCATCCCTCTTCGCTACACACACAGTCTCCTTCACAGCAAGTCCATCCCCCTTCGCTGCATGACCAGTACCTAGGGTTGCCAACTTTCTTATCACACAAAACCAAACACCCTTGCCCCACCCCTTTCCTGAGGCCCTGACCCCACTTACTCTCTCCTCCTCCCTCTGTCTCTCGCTCTCTCCCCACCCTCACTCATTCCCTCATTTTCACCGGGCTGGGGCAGCAGGTTGGGGTGTGAAAGGGGTGAGGCCTTCGGCTGGGGGTGCAGGCTCTGGGGTGGGGCTGGGGATGAGGGGTTTGGGGTGTGGGAGGGGTGAGGGCTCTGGCTGGGGGTTGGGGTGTAGGCTCTGTCATGGGTATGGGAATGAGGAGTCTGGGGTGCAGGTAGGGGCTCTGGGCTGGGGGGTGGGGCCGAGGGGTTCGGAATGTGGGAGGGGGCTCCAGGCTGAGGAGGGTTTGGAGTGCGGGAGGAGGTGCGGGGTGCGAACTCCAGGAGGGAGTTTGGGTGTGGGAGGGGGCTCTGGGCTGGGGCAGGGGGTTGAGGCATGGCGGGGGGGGTGAGGGGTGCAGGCTCCCAGCAGTGCTGACTTTGGGTTGCTCCCTGAAGCAGCGACATGTCCCTCCAGCTCGTAGGCCAAGGCGCAGCCAGGCGGCTCTGTGCGCTGCCTCTGCCCGTAGGCACCGCCCCCTCAGCTCCAATTCGCCGTGTTTTCCAGCCAATGGGAGGTGCGGAGCTGGCGCTCAGGGTGGGGGCAGAGCACTGAGTCCCTGTGGCCACCCCGGAACCAGAGCAACATGCTGGCTAGTTCCCAGGAGCCACGCAAAGCCGGGTAGGGAGTCTGCCTGTGTCGCCAACCGGACTTTTAACGGCCCAGTCAGCGGTGATGACTGGAGCTGCCAGGTCCCTTTTCAACCAGGCATTCTGGTAGAAAACCAGACACGTGGCAACCCTATCAGTCCCCTTTGCTTCATGCCCATCCCCCTTTGCTGCAAACCCATCCCCCTTCATTACCAGCCCATCCCCCTTCGCTGCATGCCCATCCCTCTTCCCTGCACAGCCAGTCCCCTTCCCTGGACACCCGGTCACCTTCGCTACCCACCCATCCCCCTTCGCTGCACACCCAGTGTCCTTTGCTGCACGCCCATCCCACTTCGCTACTCACCCAATCCCCTTCTCTACATGCCTCTCCCTCTTCGCAGCACACCCAGTCCTCTTCCCTGAACACCCAGTCCTCTTCACTATCTACCCATAGCCCTTCGCTGCACGCCCCTCCCCCTTCACTGCACGCCTCTCCCACTTTGCTGCTCACCCAGTCCCCTTTGCTGCAAACCTATCCCCCTTCACTGCACACCCATCCCACTTCGCTGCACATCCTGTCCCCTTTGCTGCACACTCATCCCCCTTTGCTGCACGCCCATCCCCCTTTGCTGCATGCCCATCCCCCTTTGCCTCACACCTGTGCCTTCCCATCACTCCAAGCCCACTGTCCATCACTGCACGCACACACCCCTCCACCGTACACCCATCCCCCATCACTGCACATCCATCCCACACTGCACATGTGTCCTTCCCATCACCACATGGCCATGCCCCAACACTGCATGCCGATCCCCATATCAGTGCTGGCCCATCCCTCTTTAGCATTGCACATCCATCCCTCTCTATTGGTCCAACTCTCCCCATTATAGCTCCTGACACGTGTCCTGCCCTGTGCCAGCTATTCCTTTGCACTTAGCACAGGAAATCGCTGGGTTATCTCAACCTCAGGGACGTGCAAACTCTTCGCAAATGTTCCCTTTTTAATAGCATCTCCTGCAGTGAAATGTACATCTCTCTGGTCCCTTGGTGCAGCTCTGGCACTGATGCCCTGGGAGGACCCTGGCTCTCCCCTGACTGGGAATGAGAGGGTGGGAGTCGATGTGGTGGTTCTGATTCCCTCAGCCCTTGCCGTAATGGCACAGCGAGGCGATATGCAGCAGGGATGTGTCACTGAGATCTGTCTGAGCTGTGTGAGAGCTGCAGAGGCTCCCACTTTGATGCTGCCACAAAAGGACACCAGACGTATGGCAAAGTGACAGCACCAGAGATTCTGAGGGTTATAAATGAAGCCGCTTCTGACAGGAATGCACCTAATACTGAGCTGCCCTGTAGCATTTCATCTCTCCAGACATCGCTTGCCTGAGTCCCAAAGGCCACAATTACACTCAGCGAAAGCAAGCCCTTCTCGTGCTGGGGAGGGAGGGAGTTGAGGGCTGTCAGCACAGCGGGGGTGCCTGAGGCAGGGTCAGGGCACGCAGCGTAGAGCTGCGGGGTTACAGCTCACACAGCAGCAGGGAAGCTGCGGGGACAGAGCCAGCAGGACAGTGGGAATGGCAGTGCTGGAGTGCACGTGCCTCCTGTGGGAGGCAGACAGGGAGGGCAAAGGGAACATTGCAGCATGTGTGACAGGGCTGAGGGGCACAGAACCCATGGGTTGGAGGCAGCGTTGCAGCATGCATGGCATAGCTAGGAGGTCCACCCCTCCCTCCCTGTGGGACGTAGGGAACACTGCAGTGTGCCTGGCAGCGTTGTGTGCACTCCCTGTGGGATGGAGGGAGCACTGCAGTATGCATTGCTGCGCTCTAGCGTGTGCGCCCCCTGTGGGACTGAGACTGCATTGCAGCAGGAGTTATGGTACAGGATGCATGGCATCAACTAAAGACTAAGCACCTGAAATGCAGGGCCTGGGCCTGTATAAAGGCAGCTGAGTGAGGCTTGTGTCTCAGAGTTTGAGCTGCTGACAAACTGCTCGCTCTGGGATTAGATGACATTGCCTGAGTTTCTGGCAGCTGCCTCTATTTGTCCCTTCCTACAGCCCCTGCCAGGGGATGGCAGCTCTGCTGGTATTAGGTGTTCAACGGATTCTGCCTTGTCCTGACTCTGCTCAGTCAGAAACTCATGGCAGGGCTGACACAGACATTGCCGTGGCTCTCACTCCTGCTGCAGCATGAGCCTGCAAAGGGCACTGCACTCTGATGGGATAAGGGAGCCAGGAGCTGCAGGGTTCAGCCCTTTCTGGAATAAAGCTGTCTGCTCCAATAAGGCCACCAGTGCAATGAATTTGGTGACCTCAGCCTTGCTCTGATTATTTGTCTGCATTACGTAACCACCCCAGAATGCAGCATAGTTCAGCATAACTGGCAACATCTGCATGTAAAAGATCCAGGAAGAGCAGAGGGCTGTGGGCAGAGGCTACACAAGCCATTCTGCTGCCTAGGCATCACTGCACTGTACCACCCCCATGCCACTCAAACTTGGCCCGGCCACATCTCCATCATGTCAGGATGTGACCTTGGTCCCACCCTGAGACCTGGCTGCAAGTCATGACTGAAGGGCACTAGCAGACTTGTGGATGGGGGGAACCCCAAGGCTGGGATAGCAAGGGGTACAAGGCAGGGCTTTAGTACAGCTAAGGGTGGAGGGGAGGGGGTTAGGACTGCTATAGCTGGGGGTGGGAATGAGGTGCATTGGCAGAGCTGGGGAGAGGAGCTCAGGACTGGAATAACAAGCTTCCTCCCCAGAGGACAGCAGCTGTGAACAGCTGAATCAAAGGCAGGGGATCTGCCGGGGGAATTCGACAGGTTCCTTAGTTAAGGTCAGCCAGTGAGTGGTGTCTGTTTGCTTCACCGGCACTGAGTGGCTGTTGGCTCCAGGTAATGCCAACAACCTTTGCCGCCCGACAGAATTGCTTTGCAGGCAGCCACACAAAGTTAGCATTTCACATTTGTAAAGCAAACTTCTAATGGTTCAGATTTCTCTGTTCCCCTAAGAGTAAGGCGACATTTCTACAGACCTCTCGAAATGTCACCGCATGTCTCCAGCAGGGGCGGCTGCCTTCATGGTGACAGAGCCCCTCGCAGCCCCGCTCCGTGCCAGGCAAGGAAGCCGGCCCAGGCTTGGAAAGGGCAGCAAGGGACTCAGTGGTGCTGCGGTCAGTGGGATGAACTAGGTCTTCATCCGCTCCCCCGCTGGGATTCTGGGAGCTGGTCTGGACTCCAGCCAACTGAGCACAGCCATCTCACCCACAGATCCCAGTCCTCAGAGACAGGGGCTGGGAGTCAGGATTCCTGGGCTCAGCCGTGGACTCACTGTGTGGTCCTGGGGCAGTCTCTTCCCCTCGGTGCTTTGTGTCCTGGGTGGGCACTAGGACCTGCTGACCTGCTTGCCTGAGGCCGAGTTCACCAAGGTGTATGAACCCACAGGGGGCATGGGGCTAGCCCTGGGTAATGGGCTCTGGGTATCAATGATCTGGAAACACAGGGATGGGCAGCTGAGTTGGGAAGGATGAGGGGAAGGTTTCATGTCAGCCCGGAAGGGCTGGGGGCACTATGCCAGCATGGTGTCCCCTAATGGGAGCGATCATGGGTCTCTTGAGCACTGGGCTGGAGGTGTGCACTACAGCTGGGCTCCTGCAGCTGGGGAGGGCCTTGGCTGGACAGGCCATTGTGGGTGTGTGATCTGGCACAGGGAGTGGTGGCGGGACCCCAGCGGGAGGCACAGCTCAGTGCTAGCCATTCCTTCACTTCCTGGCCAACACACCTCCTTCTCTGCCAGCACCGGCTCTGCCCCTCGAGCTGAACCTTTGCCCTGGCTCAGAACTGGCTGTGCTAGGAGGGTGCTTGGGCACAGTCTGGGCTGGCATCCAGAGGCTTTGGTGAGGGGTAGGGACAGTGCAGCAGCTCCCAGCATTCACAAATCACCAGCCAGACCCCAACTCAGGAGAGTTTATAGAGAGGATCCCATGGCTTTGCTCTGGGTTCTGACTGCTCTGGGTTCTGACAACACCCCCCACACACACACACACACACTCCCCCAGCATCACCAGCCTTCCCATGTTTATTGAGGGAGGCAGGTCTGGCCCCATTACCAGGACCCTCACGCTGCTGGAAAGAGCAGAGCATCCAGCCTCTCCCCAGTCCCCCGTCTAATTCATCCGCCCCTGCAGCCCCAGCTCTGTTCGTCATGCAGCTGCAAGGGCCCTCCTCCACCTCCCCCACTTCCCAGAGTGGGTGTTGCAGGGAGGGGGGAGGAGGGAGCAGACTAGCACTAAAATCATCATTGATGAAGTTTGTAGATGACACAGACTGGGGGGTGGTAAATAACGAAGAGGACAGGTCACTGATTCAGAGCAATCCTGATCCCTTGGTAAGGTGGGCGAAAGCAAACAATAAGCATTTTAATAGGGCTAGATGTAACTGTGTGCATCTAGGAACAAAGAATGAAGGTCACACTTACGGGACAGGGGACTCTCTCCTGAGAAGCAGCAACTCTGAAAACATATTGGGGGGCAGGGAGGTGAATAATCAGCTGAACACGAGCTCCCAGTGCAATGCTGTGGCCAAAAGAGCTAAAGTGATCCTGGGATGCATAAACGGGAATCTCCAATAGGCGTTGAGAGGTTATTTTACCTCTATATTTGGCACTACTGTGACTGTGGCTGGAATCCTGTGTCCAGTTCTGGTGGTGGCCACAGTTCAAGAAGGATGTTGAGAGGGGACAGAGAAGAGCCACTAGAATAATTAAAGGCTTGGAAAACATGATGCTGGCAGACCATGTGCCAGCTCATGCTAAGGTCCCCAGGTCTCAGTTAAACACTGACAGATACAGAGCTGGCTCACTTGGGTGTCAGTGCTGTTAAAATATGTGTTAGGACTATAAGAAAGTATTTAGACTTTATTGAATGCTTATCAGTTGCTGCCTGCATTAATCTCACTTATAACATTTGTATAGCCAAGGTAATATTTGAGTGAACATAAGAATGGCCATGGTGGGTCAGACCAAAGATTCATCTAGCCCAGTATCTTGTCTTCCAACAGTGGCCAATGCCAGGTGCCCCAGAGGGAATGATAAGAACAGGTAATCAACAAGTGATCCATTCCCTATCACCCATTCCCAGCTTCTGGCAAACAGATGTTAGGGATACCATCCCAGCCCATCCTGGTTAAGAGTCATTGATGGACTATCCTCCCGGAACTTATCTAGTTCTTTTGTGAACCCTTTTATAGTCTTGGCCCAGTTGTGGTTGTATTGTGAACCTCTGTGACTATGTAAATCATCAGACAAGAAAGAGACATTCATTAGTGTCAAGTATCAACAGAAAGTGTAATGTCCTGCCCAAAAAGGAAGCTGCATCAACACCAGGTGGTGTATTGTAGGACATTAAAGAGGACAAAAGACTTTGCTCTTCTGCTCTTCCCCATGCAGATGAGTCATTCAAGTGGACTCCTCCCATCAGTGGAGTTTGCTGCTCAGAGCATGTGGCAGGAGGGGGATAAAAACCCCTAGCAAGAAGGAACTGGTTATCTCTGTTTGGACTCTGGAGGACAAGGTTTTTCCGGGCATAAGCAAGAGATCCCTAGTGCTTAGCTTAAAGGACATATAGAACTTGCGGATTATAGAAGCTTTTGAAATATAATATTGTATTTATGTTTAGCTGCTTTAACCTGGTCAATAACTCTCTAATTTATTTTCCTGTTTAATAAATCTTTATATAGTTTATTATAGGATTGGCTATAGGCATTGTTTTTGGTGTGAGATCTGAAGTGCATTTAACCTGGGGTAAGTGACTGGTTCTTTGGGACTGGGAGTAACCTGAATATTGCTGTGATCTTTGGTGTAAGGGACCAGCTGTCACAAAAGCAGGCTCACCTGCATGGCAAGATAGGTCAGAGTCTCCAAGGGGACTGTCTGTGACCCCATGTTAAGGCTGTTATAGTGCCTGAGGAGTGCACACTTGATAACTGATTGGTGAAATCTAAGTACAGAACACACAGCCAATTTAGGGCTTGTGCCCTGTTGCTTAACCGTCTACTGTGAATGTTGGTACCCACGCTCTTGGGTCACTGCAGACAGCACTACAAACATGCCATATAGTGATAGATTCAAGGAGCTCAATCTATTCAACTTCACAAAGAGAAGGTTCAGGGGTGACTTGATGGGGAAGATATTTGATAATGGGCTTTTCGGTTGAGCAGAGAAAGGTCTAACCCCATCCAGTGGCAGGAAGTTGAAGCTGGATGAATTCAGACTGAAAATAAGGAATGCATTTTTAACAGTGAGGGTAATTAACCACTGGAATAACTTACCCAGGGTCAGGGGGATTCGCCATCACTGACAATTGTTCAATCAGGATTGGATGTTTTTCCAGAGATCTGCTCTGGAAATGGTTCTGGATCAGGTCTTTGGGCTGTGCTACACAGGGGGTGGGGGCACAGACTGGGGGGATCTATGGTCCCATCTGGCCTTGGGAATCTAGGAATCTACATAATGGAGGAGGAGGGGCAGATTGAACCACTGCTCACAGGAGCCGGGGCGGGGGGGGGAGCAGCATTGCCCTGAGCTCTTTCTTCTTTCTGTGAGAATGGTGTTGGCTGCTTCCTCTCCCTGCTCCCCTAGTCAGAAACTCCTTTTCCTTGTTGGGGGATGGGAAGGGAGGTGGGAGCACTGCCTGATCCCTGAATCGGAACTGATTGGCTGCTCTTCCCCAGGAGGTGGGGTAAGGGGGCAGACAGCCGGTCAAGGTTCCCCCCAGGCAGGGCTGCAGTTCCAGGGCTGGTGGGTGGGGCTGGCAGGGGGTGGGGGCAGAGCTGTTCCATGGGCAGCCAGGCTGAGCCCCCAATGTTCCCGGCATTGACCCAGGTCTGGGCCCTCCACTGGGGCTGGCCTGGGACAGAGTGTCTGTGGGGCAGACAGGAGCCAGGTCTGCCAGGGCTTGGAGCCCCCTGGCCTGGTCTTGGTCAAGCCCTGGTGCCAGGTGAGGGGCTGGCTGGCGGGGCCAACCGAGCTGGTGCTAGGGTTACCAACTTTCTAATTGCAGAAAACCAAACAGCCTTGCTTCACCGCCTGCCCTGCCACTTCTCCCAGGCCCCGCCACTTCTCCCTCCATCCCTCCACCTCTGTCGCTTGCTCTCTCCCACCCTTGTTCACTCGCTTATTTTCACCAGGCTGGGGCAGAGGGTTGGGGTGTGGGAGGAGGCATGGGCTCTGGGCCGGGGGTGTGGGCTCTTGGGTGGGGCCAGAAATGAAGGGTTCAGGGTGTGGGAGGCGGTTCTGAGATGCGGCAGGAGGTTGGAGAGCAGGAGAGGGTGAGGGGAGTGGGCTTCAGGCAGCACTGACCTCAGGCAGCTCCCAGGAAGTGGTGGCATGTACCTCTGGCTCCCAGGTGGAGGGGCGGCCAGGGGGCTCCACGTGCTGCCCCTGCCCGCAGGCCCCTGCCCTCAGGCACCACCTCTGCATTGGCCAATGGGAGCTGTGGAGCTGGTGCTCAGGACAGGACCTGTGGGTGGGGGCAGTGCGCGGATCCCCCTGGCTGTCCCTCTACCTAGAAGCCGGAGAGACATGTTGCCGCTTCCTGGGAGCCACACAGAGCCAAGTTCGGTGCCTGCCTGCCCCGCTGTGCTGCAAGTAGACTTTTAACAGCCAGTTAACAGCCAGCTCGACCGGGATTGAAAACCAGACACCTGGCAACCTGATGCATGGGGCGGGGCTGGCCCCATAGGACCAGCCAGGGCAGCACACAAAAAGGGGCTGGCCCCATGGAACCAGGCCCCTCACAGCTCCAGGACAGCAGCTGTGGGCTGGCATGGCCCAGAGTGATGCCTGCAGGGGTGCAGCACCCTGCTCACTGCCACAGCTGAGGTGAGTGCTGCCCTTCCCCCACTCCGAGCAGAGACTAGGCCCATCTCCTTGCACCCACTGTGGGGCAGGTTACAACCCCAGATCCCTGAGCCTTGACCATCCCTGACTCCTGGCACCTGCTGTATCTGTGGCCTGGGCAGCGCTCAGGAAACACAAGCTAACAATGCAGGCTGCCTCATTCCTGCTAGCCAGGGGGCTGTGATGGTGGGCAAAGCATGGCTCCCAGAACTGTGCTGGGCAGGGACTGCATGGATGCTCAGCCATGCCAGCCCATCCTGCCCAGCTCTGGCCCTGGCTGCCCCTAGGCTGAGCCAGGCTGGGCTGGGCAAGGCAGGGAACTGCCACTGGTGTGTCAAAGGCGGTTGTAGCTTCATCTGCACCGTGGCGCTGCCTGTGGGCCACAGGGAGCATCTCTCTGTGGAGCGGGGCAGTGAAGGCTCTGTTTCCAGCTCAGCAAACCTCAGTGATCTTCCATTTTCCACTTTGTTACCCTTGCTGCTTGAGCAGGAGCCGTGCTGACAGTACCGGGCGAGGCTCCCCAGCCAGCCAGGATCTGAGCCACGCCACGCTGTACACAGGAGCCTTATCAGCTCTGACACATGGCACATTTCCTAGCATGCCGGTGGGGCTGCCCGGTGCCACTCGCAGCTGCTGAGGGGAAGTGACAGCAGCAGCCGTGCAGCAAGCGGGAGGAGAGATTCCTGGAGATGCTGCATGGCTACTCCCCATCAGTGACCCATGTGGCAGGGTGGGGGTCTCCCCTCACTCAGGGCAGGTGCCAGCCCCTCTGCCCTGCAGCATTCAAGCACCCCATGGCCATGTCCTGGCTCCCCATCACCTGGCTCAGCTGACGCTCCTTCCCAGTGCCCAGCCACGCTCTGGGTGAAATTGCTCCTTGCTGCCTGCAGCTGGTGGCTGGTGGGCTCAGTGAAGTGGGGAGGTTTGTGGTGAGGGGTGAGGCTGGGGGACAATATGGGGCAGTGGGGTGGGGCTGGTGAGCAGGGGGGGAGTGTTGGGCAGCGGGCACTGCAGATCCAGCTGAAGGGGGGGTGATGAGGCCTGTGGGGGTGACAGGGACAGCAAGGGGCAAGCAGTACTTGTGAGGGTGCTGGGATGGCCAGGACCCCCGCTCCCCTTCCCAGTGTCCAGGTTGGCAGTGGTTAGCAGTGGCTGGGGCTGCGGGGGCAGTTGGCTGTTTCACCTCTGGGCAGAGGTGGCAGGTGGGCTGGAGCCAGCTGAGGAGCCTGTAGACCTGAGCTGTGAGGGAGGGATCCACGCACCCTGCCCCCAGCCAGGCAGCTGGATGGGGACCTGTCTGGGGCTGCCACGTTCAGCCAAGCCCAAGGGTGCCAAGAGCAAGCGGTACCAAGTGCTCCAGGGAAAGTGAGGCCAGGAGGGGAGTGGGCAGTGGGAGTGCGGAAAGGAAAAAGGAAGGTGAGAGAGGTTGGCTCCGGCTGTCAGGGGAGGTCTGGTGCCCAGGTGGGATGGAGAGCCTAGCACCAGGAGGAGAGGGGAGGGCCTGGCACCAAGAGGGGGCAGTTCCATTTCGTTAGTGCTCTTTATTCACCCAACACATGATCACTGAGCCCCCATCTGACCTTGCACCCATGTGCCCTCCCAGACCAGTTGTGCCAGGGTCCGTGCTGGGCTTAGTGTCACATGGTGACTCCCTGCTGCCCTCCCCTGTGGGCGTGCTATGCCTTGCACCATGGAGAGCTCTGAGCGCAGCTGTCTGCTGGGCTGGGGCCTGGAGAGGCCAGTGCCAACAAAGGCCCAGCACAAATGCAGTGGGGGACGTGGGGGATGTCCAGGGGGATGAGGGGAGCAGCACAGACTATTTCTCCCTCCCTTCCCTTCCCTAGCATCTGATCCTGTCTCCCCATTGGCAGCCCCCTGACCAGCCTGCTCCAAAGTGACTCCTCTCTCTCCCCTGCCGTCAGACCTCCATGTTCAGTAACTTGGCCTTCAGCTTTGACTCAACTTCCCTCTTCCCACATCCCTGCCTCTGCAGCAATGCCCCTGGGCACTATGTCCTTCTGCCCACCGCAGTTCAGATCCACAGGCAGGCCTCTGTCTCCAATTCTAATGACCTCCCCAGGTCCTGGAGTCCAGGCTCCAGCATGGGAGTGATGCTAGGGTGCCAGATAGCAAGTGTGGAAAATCAGCTTTTGTTGGGGGAGGCAGGGTATAGTTGTATATATCAGACAAAGCCTACTAATATTGAGATGCCTGGTCCCCCTAAGCGATGCTGCCAGCAAGAAGGGGGCAGCGTGCGGGGCTGGAGACGGGGATGGAGGGGAGAGGATGGAGTCCCGGAAGCTAGGGCTGGCAATCATGTCAGACTTCAAAGGAGAGGTGTGTAAATATTTCACCAGCTGCCTTGTACAGCAGGGAAGAGGCACTGGCAGTTAGAGCCCAGCAGGTCCATTCAAAGCTGGCAGAGGAGGGGGAAGATCAAAGCGGTTGGGTTGGGGTGCAGCCAGAGCCCCCCCTCTCTCCTGGGACACAGGGATCCAGTCTCCTCCTCCCCAAGGGTGGGGGCAATTGCCCCAAACACAGGGATCCTGTTCAGAGCCTAGTCTAGGCCATTTCACAGGCTTGGGAGGCCGGGGCAGGGTCCCAGAGCTGCTGCTGCAGGGTGCTGGCACCTTCCCACAAGCAGCTGGCTCCGGTCAGGATCGCAGAGGAAGTGGGACCCTGCCAGGAGCTTGCATGGGCCTGTCCCTTGAGCTTCCTGCTGCAAAACCTGGGGGTCAGCTGTGAGTTGGACTCCCCCGTCAGGTCAGGCACAGTGAGGTTGTGCACAGAGGGAGCGGGGGTTGGCTCACGGGCGGGAGGCTGGTGGTGCCCAGACCTGTGTCCAAGGCTGTACGTTGAGGCTGGACTTTGACAATCAGTGTTCACCCGTCTCACCAGCACCGGGGGCTCTGGGCTTGCAGCCCCTGCTCTGTTTCCTGCCTTGTGAGAGCCATGTACCTCAGCAGCCTGACAGCTCCACCCCACAGACAGCCCACGTGGTGATTTACATCTGCTTCCCCCATCTCCTTGGAAGCTCCCGACACCGTCATTTCGGAGGATATTTCCCCCCACCCTAAAGCATTTGCTCCCCTCTCCCCAGCACTCAGCTGCGGCGGTGCCCCATTGGCCATCATGTCACACCCCGAGAAAGCCACTGCTACAGGGGCGCCCCGGTGCTGCCCCGCAGTGCAGTCACAAGACCAACAGCCATCATCTCAAAGGTGTGCCTATGCCGTCCCCTGGCTTTCCTGTGAGTGAGGCCAGAAGTGTCCCTGCAAGCACCAGTAGCTCTGAGAGCTGCCCTGTGCTGAGGGCCTTAGGTGGGTGCAAAGTCCTGCCCCATGATAATGTCGGGAACAAGGGTCCCAGCCGGCTACCCTGCTCACTGGGGGACTGGCCCTGTGTCTCAGGCAGGCTGGGTGGGTGCATGCAGGATTGGAGCTGCCAGGCAAAGAATGGAAGCACTCGGAAGCCAGGAAATGCCACACTTGGGACTGTCCGTCCACCTTGAGCTCTGCCCCCTTGTGTGTCTGCACAACGATACAGCCGTTCGCATGCATTTCCACAGCCCCCTGCCTCCTGCCAGCCCAGGACAGCCGCCACACTGGGACAGGGGTGTTGGAACAATTTGTACAATAGGGGAGCTGACAGCCATTGTACCGAACTGTGAACCCTGTATTTAATGAAAACCACTTCAAGTCAGGGAGCTCTGCAGCACCCCCAGCACCCCTAGTTCCAGCACCTAGCGCTGGGACCGAGGCAGCCGGTCAGCAGTTATTTCCGAGCGGAGCCCTCTCCTCCGTAGCTGCTCACAGAACACAGTCTGGGAGTGTGTCAGTGAGAACGGTGGAGATGCAGCTGCCCTGGGGGGCAGAGGTAAGGGACTGTGCAGGCCACTCCGCTTGGGCCTTTCCCGGCTCCGGAGTCCTCTCCTCTGCCCCCAAATATTGCTGTGGGGCTGCCTAGGCTGTTATGAAAACAAAGACTGAGCTGGCCAGCCCACAATACTCTGTCCAGCACCCGCAGGTTCTGCCTCACTGACTCAGCACATGTATGCATTGAGTGAGGCCGGCTGAGCGCTAAAGGGCCACACAAAGCAGGAACCTCTGCAGTGCAGAGGGTGGTTCTGGGTGCCTCAGCCACCATTCAATGTACTCAGCATGCCCCTGCTGCTAGCTTCGCCAGAGCCCTTGCCTCAGCCCCTGGGTACCCTAATGACTGACAAGCTGCCCAGGGCCTGAAACACCCTGCAGCTCACCTCCCAGTCTGCAGTTTGGCTGGCCCTTCCCATGCATGCAGCAGCTACCCTATTCGCTGTGACTGGGAACGCTTTCCTTTGCACACGGGAGACCCTGCTAGGACTTGTCATCTGTGCAGCGCCTTCAAACGGAGAGAGAACCCATCCCTCAGCTGTTTTGTGTTCAGGACAGTGCAGGGTGTCAGAGGACATGGACGTATGCAAACCCACATACAGGTGTGTGTGTAATACATGCAAATGCACACTCGTGTGTGCACACACGCACACAGACGCTGCAATCTCTGCTTTCCTGGAAGAATGACTGTTTTTTCTTTTCAGGTGCTCTGGCCACCCTCCCTGCCAGCACCCGTGCTGCACGTGTCCAGAAAGGCATGACATACTGAGGGCATCTGCGTGCTTCCTCCTCTCCAGTTCTCCCCTCCCTGCCAGGGAGCAGCTCTCTGCTTGCTCATTGTTCTCCGGATTTTATATGCTTTAACCTCTCAGGGTGATAGTCCCTACAGCGATATTCCCTACATGCATCCGACGAAGTGGGTATTCACCCACGAAAGTTTATGCTCCCATACGTCTGTTAGTCTATATGGTGCCACAGGACTCTTTGCCGCATTCCCTACAGTGTTTATATTGCATTTTCTCACTCCGCACCCTGGCTTCAGGCCTTGTGGCATTGTGCCAGCCCAAATTTACAAAAAGATGCAAAATGTTCCCCAGCCCACCAGAGCCTTTGGCTGAAGTCTGCACCCTTTTGAGCAGCTTTGCACCTCGACTGCAGACTTGCTTTGGTTTTCCAGGCCTTCTAGGGGAGGATCTTGCTGCTGTTTCCCTTCACTCCCATTGCTGTTGTTAACTGCACTATCCTTTGCCAGATGAAGTCACCCTCCCACAGCAATCGTCTTTAAATCCAGTCACTACTGATTCCATAAACTAATCTACATTTAGTGCTGTAGGTAACCAGTGAGATGCCGTTGTACTATGCCTTTAAGGGTGACTGTTTAAGTGAGCTGTCAGTCAGGAGTTTAATTTCCTGTTGACTAGAAAACTCCCTAGATGATCTCTAATCAATGTGCAGAGCTGACATCCTCTCTGCGCTGTACCAACAAGTATTAAATAAAGGCTTCTTTGTTACCAAAGGGTGAATTCCCTCCTGCTTCCCAAAATATGCTAAGGGCCAACTGCACCAGGCAGATGCTATGGGACATTTCCACATGAGCAAGGCTCTGTCAGTCTCTCTGGCTTGGCTTTTTTCACCTTGCCAACTCAGCCAGCTGTGAAACTTGAAGCGCTCCACAATAATGCATGGCTTTGGTGTGTAGTGATCTGTTAAGATCCTTTTTCTAGTATTTTAAACGTTTCTGCTTGGTCTCTGAGGATGGTCTAGACCAGTGGTTCTCAAACTTTTGTTCTGGTGACCCCTTTCACATAGCAAGCCCCTGAGCGACCCCTGTTATAAATTAAAAACACCTTTTTATATATTTAAATGCTGGAGGCAGAGCAAGGTTTAGGCTGACAGCTCATGACCCCCCCCCCCACATGTAATAACCTCGTGACTCCCTGAGGGGCCCCAACCCCCAGTTTGAGAGCCCCTGGTCTAGACTGTGATAAAACACCAAGGCTGGCCCATGTCAGCTGGGTTGGCTTGTGGGCCTTGGGCTGTGGGGCTATAAAATTGCAGTGGACATATCCAGGCTCAGGCTGGGGTCCCACAGCCCAAGTGCCAGCCTGAGCCTAGATGACTCCACTGCAACTTTATAGGCCAGTGAGCCCGAGTCAGCGGTCACAGGGCAGCCCAGGTGTTTCATTATAGTGTAGGCACACCCTGAGGCTGCAGTAAACTCCTTGGAGGCAGCAGGTTTCATTTGGCACAGAGACCAACAGGGATTGATTTCTGGTTGTCCTGGTCCCTCGGCTCCTTTGCACTGCAATGGTGACTCAGCCTCTTGCTCTGTTGCTGCCAGCCTTGGTTTTCCCCCAAATTTCCATGTTTTGTTTTGCTTATCGTTGATTTTGCAACGGAGGCTCCAAGGGTAACGAAAACTCGTGCTCTGCAAATGGCTTCACTCAGCCAGGGGCGGGGGCTGGCTGGCTGCATCTCCCACCACAATCAGCACCAAACAACTGTCCTGCCCCACACATGCAAAGCATTCTGGGATAGAGAGCTGGGCTCTCCCCTACAATCCAGGTGTCAGAATTGTGTAAGTGCTTTGCTCCAGCTCCCTGTGCAGGCCACTAATGCCAGAATGCCTGGGCACACCCGCTACACTGCCATACGGCTTTATACGATACTGCCTCTTCCTGCTGCACACGCAGTGCCATGCAGACAGCCCGGGGTGATGCCTCAGCACTTGTCGGTGAAGCAGGGCTGTGCAGCTTCCTAAAGGAAGGCTGGGAAAGGGCTTCCAAGCAGTGGCCTCTCAACAGTCCCTCCCAGTTCTGCAAATGAACCAAGCGCTGCTCCATGGCTGCTGCCATTACAGGGTCCCAGGCCTAGTGCATGACTTGCAAAGGGCATCTCACAGGATGCTTCAATCTGATCGCTCAGTATTGAGGGCTTCTTGTCCCAGCAAACATGCCCAGCTGGCTCGCCATGCAGAAAACCATTGGCAAGTTCTCCTAGTGACACCACAGGCTCTCTGAATCCTCCTGGGGCAGCACTCGAAGGCCCTGACCCAATGTAAGGGGTGTGTGCAGTAGGCCCTTCGCCCTCACAGACTCTCCTGCCAGCTCCTGGCACCTCTGGCTTTGTTTGTGCTTTGTATGCTTTAGGGTTTCAGCTGGCTGCATTCTCCCGGTGATAGACAGGAGGTGCCTGGCCATGTTTATAGTGTCCGCCAGCTAGTGGGAGCCTCCAGGGTGCTACTGCAGATGCGTGTAACCCGCTCATCCAATAGTGTTGAGTGCTCCTGAGTGTGCATCTGGAGCTACAGCCCACCAGGCAGTGAGAAGGGGTTGTGATGGGTGTGGGGTGGAGTGGCTGTGGTTTGTATGAGGGCAGGGATTGAATGGGAAAATGTTGGGGGGCTGGGTCTGCAGGGGTTGTGCTGCAGTACACGTGGTGTGTGTGGTTGTGGAGGTGGATGGCTGTAGGGGCCTGGGTGCATGTTTGTGTGTGGTGGCTGTATGCATGTGAGTTGGCTGATGATGAAATCTACGGATGGCACAAAGCTTGGGGGAGTGGTGAATAATGATGAGGACAGGCGGCTGTACAGAGCCATCTGGATCAGTTGGGAAGCTGAGCCCATTACAACAAGATGCATTTTACCACAGCCAAAGGCACAGTTCTCTGTCTAGGAAGGAGTGCAGGCCAGACCTAAAGCCTTGGGGTTGTGGGGAGGGAGTGTACCCTGGAAAGCAGGGACTCTGAAAAGGATAAAGGGACCCTAGTGCACAAGCAACTCAACATGAGCTCCCATGCGCCACTGTGGCCCAAAGGGCGAATGCAGTCCTTAGATGCACATGCAGGGGAATCTCGAGTAGGAGCAGACAGGTTATTTAATCTCTGGATTTGGCACTGGTGTGACTGCTGCTGGAATCCCATGTCCAGTTCTGGGGCCCACAATTCAAGAAGGGTTTTGATAGATTGGAGAGGGATCAGAGAAGAGCCACAACAATGAATAAAGGATTGGAAAACCTGCCTTGGAGTGATAGACTCAAAGAGCTTGATCTGTTTATCTTAACAAAGAGAGCGTTAAGGGGGGACTTGGTGACAATCTGTAAGAACCTACATGGGGAACAAATATTTGATCATGAGCTCCTCAGTTTAGCAGAGAAAAGATAACACGATCCAATGGCTGGAAGCTGAAGCTAGACAAATTCAGACTGGAAATAAGGCATATATTTTTAACAATGAGGGTAATTAACCATTGGAATAATTTACCCAGGGTGTAGTGGATTCTCCATCACTGGCAAATTTTAAATGCAGATTGGCTGTTTTTCTAAGAGATCTGCCCTAGGAATGATTTGGGGGCAGGTCTCTGGCCTGTGTTATACAGGGAGTCAGGCTGGATGATCACAATGGTCCCTTCTGGCCTTGGAATCTGTGACTGTATGAGTGTGATGCAGTTCCATCTGCTTAGCTTCTCAAAGAGAAGACTGGTGACTTGATGACAGTGTATACATACCTTCATGGGGAGAAAATACCAGATGCAAATGGCTCCTTACTCTAGCAGAGAAAAGCAGATCAAGAACCTATGGCTGGAAGCTGAAGCCAGGCAGATTCAGAGTAGACATAAGGCACAACAGTTTAGCCGTCAGGGTGAGTAACCGTTGGAAC
Organism: Natator depressus; assembly: GCF_965152275.1. Taxonomy (NCBI): domain Eukaryota; kingdom Metazoa; phylum Chordata; order Testudines; family Cheloniidae; genus Natator; species Natator depressus. The sequence continues at coordinate 38,551,369 of NC_134241.1, read as the reverse complement.
AAACTGCTTGGGAACTGGGGGATTCTCCATCTCTTGATGTCTTCAGAACAGATTGGAGGCCTCTCTGAAAGATGCTTCAGTCAAACACAAGCCCTGGGGCTATCCAGGGTGACTGGAGGAGACGTAAAGGCCTGGTTATACAGGAGGTCAGATGAGATGATATAATGGTCCCTTTGGCCTTCATCTCTCTGGCTCTAGGGAAGAAGGAAGTGGGTTATTGGTACATGCAGCTGGGGATGTGGTTGGAGCATCAGTGTGCACTGAAGCAGGGGTCCAGTTTGGTGAGGAGGAAGTTGGTGTGTGTGTGTGTGTCTGTGAGAGGTTGGAACAGAAAGGGTGAGAGTTGTTGGGGGGGCATTGGGAAGGTGTGGTGAAATGGGGTTTGTGTGTTTGTGGTTGTGGGGGTCCTGGTATATATCTGTTAGGGGTTGTGATGGATGCCATGGGGGGTTGCATGTGTGTGTTGTGGGAGCAGTGTTGTGTCAGGGAGGGTGATGGTGTGTGTGTATCTTTTGGGGGGAAGGAATGTATGTGATGGGGAGAATTTTGGGGCTGCATGTATTGTATGGAGGGGAGGGTGCATGTTGTGGGTGGGTGTGCTGTGGGGAAGGTTGTCATGTGTGTGTGGTGGGGTGGGTTGTGGTGTGTGTGTGAAGGGTGAGGTGGGGAGGTTTGTGGGGGGGATGGTGGTGGTGTGGGGGTGGGTTGTGAGGGTGCATGTTATGGTAGGGTTTGCTGTGGGGAAGGTTGTGGGGGGGTGGGTTGTGGGTATGTGTGTGGGGTGAGGTGGGGAGGTTTGTGGGGGTGCGTTTGTGGTGGAGGTGTGGGAGGTGGGTATCAAGGGTGTGTGTTGTGGTAGAATGTGCTGTGGGGAAGGTTGTCAGGTGTGTGTGGCTGGGTGGGTTTTGGGGTATGGAGTGAGGTGGGGAGGTTTGTGGGGGGTGGGGGTGGAGGTGGGGGGGGGTTGTGAGGGTATGTGATATGGTAGGGTGTGCCGTGGGGAAGATTGTCGGTGTGTGTGATGGGGTGGGTTGTGGATTGTGGGGTGCGGTGGAGAGGTTTGTGGGTGTGTATGTGGTGGAGGTGTGGGTGGTGGGTTGTGAGGGTGTGTGTTACGGTAGGGTGTGCCGTGGGATGTTTGTGGTGAGGTGGGTTGTGTGTGGGGGGTGAGTGGGGAAGGTTTGTGCAGGTGCGTGTGTGGTGGAAATGTGTGGGGCGGTGAGGGTGTGTGTTACAGTAGGGTGTGCCATGAGGAAGGTTGTGGGGTGTGTGCGGTGGGGTGAGTTGTGGGGGAGGAGGAGAGGTTTGTGGATGTGTGTGTGTGGTGGAGGTGTGCGAGCGGGGTTGTGAGGGTGCATGTTATGGTAGGGTGTGCTGTGAGGAAGGTTGTTGGGTGTGTGCGTTGGTTAGGATTGTGGGGGGCGTTCACCCCCCCCACCAGGTGAGCGCTGCATGGCATTGGCTCTGGGGTTCTCCCCTACAGTACCAGGGGCTGGGTGGGAGCACAGACTCACTGAGCCATATTGTTTAAGGTCAGAAGGGACCACCTTCCAGTCTGACCCCCTGCGTAGCACAGGGCATCCCTACAGCCACAGGGCATCCCACAAAGCCCAACAACTGAATCAAGCCAAATTACAGCCCCTGGTGGGGGCTAAGCAGGCTCAGGGCTGAGGATGGCCAGTGCAGGGGTGTCATAAATATAAAGGGAAGGGTAACCACCTTTCTGTATGCAGTGCTCTAAAATCCCTCCTGGCCAGAGGCAAAGTCCTTTTACCTGTAAAGGGTTAAGAAGCTCAGGTAACCTAGCTGGCACCCGACCCAAAATGACCAATGAGGGGACAAGATATTTTCAAATCTGGAGGCAGGGAAAAGGCTTTTGTCTGTCTGTGTGATACCTTTGCCAGGAACATATCAAGGATGCAAGCCCTCCAACTCCTGTAAAGTTAGTAAGTAATCTAGCTAGAAAATGTGTTAGGTTTTTCTTTGTTTTGGCTTGTAAATTCGCTGTGCTGGAGGGAAAGTGTATTCCTGTTTTTGTGTCTTTTTGTAACTTAAGGTTTTGCCTAGAGGGATTCTCTGTGTTTTGAATCTGATTACCCTGTAAGGTATTTACCATCCTGATTTTACAGAGGTGATTCTTTTACCTTTTCTTTAAATAAAATTCTTCTTTTAAGAACCTGATTGATTTTTCATTGTTTTTAAGATCCAAGGGTTTGGGTCTGTGTTCACCTGTACCAATTGGTGAGGATATTATTATCAAGCCTTCCCCAGGAAAGGGGGTGTAGGGCTTGGGGGAATATTTTGGGGGAATAGGACTCCAAGTGGTCCTTTCCCTGTTCTTTGGTGCCACTTGGTGGTGGCACCGTTTTACCTAATCCAAGGGCAAAGACTTTGTGCCTTGGGGAAGTTTTAACCTAAGCTGGTAGAAATAAGCTTAGGGGGTCTTTCATGAGGGTCCCCACATCTGTACCTTAGAGTTCAGAGTGGGGAAGGAACCTTGACAAGGGGTTACTGCTACTCCCACAGCTGCACACGGGCTCCAGGACAGTGCCCAGCCAGCTGGAGCATGTGAGGACCGGGGTGCCCCCCATGTTTCATCTTCCCTGGACCCAGAGAGGACGTGATGGGGGATCGATAATCCCTCTGCGTGTTCTCCAGGCTCCTGGCAGCATCACTGCTCAGTACAAGTGAGAGGCCGGAGCTAGTGAGGGTGGCGGGGGCAGGCTGTATGCGGCACGGTCCCTAGCTTGGTTGCGCCTTGCCTTTGAGGGTTCTGGCATGCTCAGCACAATATGCTAGGGCAAGTGAGCAGAAATCTCCTGCTGCCAGTCAGCAGCTCAGCTCCCACCATCCTCCAAACGCCTGGAGCTGAGTCTCAGGCTGGTACCACTTTTCCCTCTGCAGAGTGCCAAGCCAAGCTGCACCCGGAACTGCCCCCGACCCCGCAGGGGAACCTCCTGCAGAGCCCCAAATCCGGGAAAGTTTATATGCAGTTCTTAACACAGTAGGTTTTTATTCTGCCAGGCCTAAAGGGGACCAAAAAGTCCTGGCCTTTCCCAGCAGGGAACGCTGTGGGGAGCAGGGTAGGAGCACTGGATGTGGCGGGAGCTCCTAGCTACTCCAGTCCTGGCCTCTCCCAGCAAAGGGTGCTGTGGGGAGTGGGGCGGGAGCACTGGCTGTGAGGGGAGCCCCGGGCTACTCCAATCCTGGCCGCTGCCAGCAGCGGGCGCTGTAGGGCATGGGCACGGGCACTGGCTATGGGGCGGGGGGGGCTGCTAACTACTCTGGTCTTGGGCAGGGTGGGGTGGTGTGGGGAGAGGATGATAAGTCAGGGTGTGGAGGGGTTCTTTGTTCCCACCCCCGCAGCGGGCAGGAAGGTTCTGGCTGTGCTGGAAGGAGGAGCCCCCCAGTAGTACAGGTCGGGGCTGCGCTGGCTGGGATTCATTGTGCAAAGTGTGTTCCAGGCCTGGCCGGTGCTGCCTGTGCCCAGGGAACGTCTCTTGGCTTCAGGGTGGGGGGTTAACCACGGTACAGTAATTTTCTTATCAGAAAGCTGTTCCTGCCTCCTACTTACTGGCAAAGGGAGTTGTAGGGGAGGAGAGGAGGCTGGGAACAGGGGTGTCAGATGTCAAACATTAATGAGCACTGGTCAGGAAGATGATCATCGCTGGGGACGGCCTTCCTGGAATGCATTAGCCGCCCTGCATCCAGGGTGGGGATCCCAGCCCAGCCTGGTAACGGGGATGGGGTGCTGGCTGACTAGCTTTTCCTCCCTCATCCCCTGCAGCAGGCTGGCTACACTGGGGTGCACTGCAGCGGGCCGGGCCGGCAGCATTCAGGCCTGTACAAGCCCACCAACTTCCCTGGGGTCTGGCCTGCCTTAGCCCAGTGGCGGTGGGTGGGGAATGGGGACCAGGGTCTCTGCAGAGGGCAGGCATTCTAGGGATGACCTGCGCTAACAGTGGCCGGGTGGGCAGTGCAGCCCCAGCCAGTGCTCTCCAAGGAGCAGTTTCCTCGGCAATCAGAGCAGGGGCAGGGAGAGCTGCAGAAGAGAGATCTCTATTGAGAGGCCACTTGCGTTTGCCCAGGGGCAGATTGGACACCAGCTTGTGTTCCTGGTGTCCCACCAAAGTAGGGCATGCCACCTTCTCCAGGCTTACTCATTCCACTCCAGGGCCCTCACCAGGTGCAGCAACATTTGAACATCTATTTTCAGATAACCTACGTTCCCTTCCTTCTGGCTCCAAAGAAGCCTTCCAGAGGTGAGCAGAGGCTGGGCCAACTGCTGAGGCAAGCCCTGGGAACCTGCAGATACAGGCCCGTTTGGTGGAGTTAAACAAACAGTCCCTGGGGAAAGCCAGGCAAAGCAGAGCTTTCAAACAAGGGCCTGTAGTGATGCCAGCCCCACCCCTTCCCTGTGCAGAGCCCAGCCAACAGGCTCCATGGGATGCTACTTTCCTAGCTGTTTTGCAAGGCTACATCTCTGATACTAAGGGACCTGCACTGTCACCTCCAGATGCCCCGAGCTCTGTGTCAAATGATTCTTGGGACATTGGCACCACATGGAATCACAGGACTCAATCCACAAAGGTGCCAGGCTCCTCTTATGGGAACTGAGCACCTTCAGCACCAGGCAGGATTGGGTCTTCACGCTGGGTGGCTCCCCGGTGACTGCGGGAGGGTGGGCTTTTCCTGGGAGTTCACGCTGCACAAACTCTCTCTTGACAAACTGTCTCTCCAGCACGCCGGGGGAGCCCGTGGGGAGCCTGCTGGGGTTGTGACGGCACCAGTGAAGCGATAGTGGGCTCTGCTGCGTGCTAGGCTGGGCAAGGCGCCCAACATGCGGGGAGTTACTGCTCCTGTTTGCTATCTAGGATGCAGGGAAACTAACACTTCCTGAGCACTGGGGAATCCCTGGTCCCAGCCGGTCATAATTCAGGCACCCCTATCAATGCGACTGTCATAAATATAAAGGGAAGGGTAACAACCTTCCTGTATACAGTACCATAAAATCCCTCCTGGCCAGAGGCACAAAATCCTTTTACCTGTAAAGGGTTAAGAAGCTCAGGTTACCTGGATGGCACCTGACCAAAAGGACCAATAAGGGGACAAGATACTTTCAAATCTGGGGTGCGGTGGGGTGGGGGGGCGCATGAAGGTTTTGGTCTGTCTGTTCTGTGTGCTTGCCGGACACAGATCAAGGAAGCAAGCAATCCAACTCCATTCGAATCAGTAAGTACTAGCAAGGGAATGTGTTAGCTTATTTTTGTACTGGCTTGTGTTTTCTTCTGTGCTGAGAGGAAGGTGTATTCCTGGTTTTCTTTTTGTAACTTTAAAGTTTGGCCCAGAGGGAAATCCTCTGTGTTTTTTTAATCTGATTGCCCTGTAAGATTACCTTCCATTCTAATTTTACAGAGGTGCTTCTTTGACCCTTTTTCTTTCTAATAAAGTTCTGTTTCTTTTAGAATCTGATTGGGGTTTTTTTTTAGTGTCCTAAAAAACCCCAAGGTTGGTCTGTGCTCATCTTGTTTATTCTCAAGCCTCCCCAGGAAAGGGGGTGTGGGGGTTTGGGGGCATATTAGAGGGGAGTAGGAACTCCAAGTGGTCCTTTCCCTGAGCTTGTCTAAATCACTTGGTGGTGGCAGCGTTACCTAATCCAAGGTACAAGGGAGCATTTGTGCCTTGGGGCGTTTTTAACCTAAGCTGGTAGAAATAAGCTTAGGGGGTCTCTCATGCGGGTCCCCTAGAGTTCAGAGTCGGGAGGGAACCCTGACAGCCACTGTACCATGTGTAGGAGGAGTCCCCTTAGACCCAGCCCTGCCCTGCCAATGGTGAGTCCCCCAGAATCTTTGCAATGGATTTGAGAGGGGGATGGGAACTCAGCTGCACCCCTAAATAGTGAGCAATGGCCGACTCCCAGGACAGCCCTCCAGATCGCTCTAGTGCGACTCCCACTGTTCAAGTGGGGGATAATGGGGACGGAGATGGGTCACACAGGCAGAGCTTGAAGACCACCCTGCCTGTTTGCCTCCTCTCGGAGCCTGGCTGAAGAAGGTGCTGGGTCCATTTATCAGGAGGAAGCTTTGTGCACCCCCAGCCCTGAGACCAGCTTTCTTTGTGGAGGGGATTCGCCCAGCTGCAGAACAGGGGATGTGAACTAGCAGGAAGTCCAGCCCTGGGTTTTGTAGGATGAGGTCTGCCAGGCCATGGGGGTGTTTGGAGCTGCTGAGTGTGCAGAGATGCTACAGTGGCCATTAATCTCCAGGTATGGAGCGAAGAGCCGAGTGGCTGAGGCTTGGCAGCAGGGAGGCTGTAGGAAGAGCCATGGGAGATGCTGCCCAGGTGGTGCATGGAACAGGGGCTCGTTGAGGGCTCTTTGCACCTAGGCTTTGGGGCGGCCTGTTTCCCTGGCCTGAGCATGTCCCAGGGCATCCCTGGGAGATGTGCTCATTACTCTTTGGGAAGTGTGGCCTGGCTCCCAGCTTTTGCAGGGCATCACTTCGGAGGAGGGCTTGAGTTTGTTGAGCCTGTGGTAATCCTATTCCCAAAGGCTCTGGGGACGCTCCAAAGTGGGACCTGGTCTCCTGAGTGGATGTGGATTATAGAGCCCTTGCCAAACTCTCTCACCCAGCCTTCTTGAACATTCCTGCCCCAGCGCTATGCTGGGCATGGGGGAATGACTGGCCCATCTCACTTACATGGATAGAGGGTGGAAGAAGGGGTTCTCTTGGGGGCATGGAGTGGCTAGTCACTCTCAATGACCTGTTTGTGCATTAGGAGCCCCTAGACTCCTTGGTGTGAGTGAGGGCTCTGCTTGGCTGGGGGTGCCATGCCAACAGCAATCCAGGCAGGAGCGAGGGAGCTGAGGGCATCTCCCTACCAGAGTAGCATTGATGTGAGGAGAGGTGGGGCTAGTGAGCCAGTCTATAGGGTCTATCTGCAGCCCAAAGAGCAGGTACAAGGGTCAGTGTGCTGGAGGCCCGCGTTTTGGGCTAGAAGGGTGGGGTTTGCAGCTCAGGCTCCCCCAGGGTGGGCATGATTTCCTCAGTGACAGGGAGCGTTGAATGCATCTAGGAGATTCTTGTACCACAAGGTATGTGCCTGCCCCTGCCTGGTGGACTGGGCCTCTCACACTCAGGTATGTGGTGCAAATACTTGTGAGGATGAGTGTGAACTTTGTGTTCTGGGGCCTGTCTCTGCCCTGGTCTTGGGTGCTGGGATTCGGGCAGGCAGATCGAGGGGAGGTGAAGCCCCAGGAAGGGATACTTGCAGATCACTCTTTGCCATTCACGCCCAGTTCCCTACACAGCACACATGTCTGCTGGGGAGTTTGTGCTCTCAGAAACAAGGCCCAGAGCAGGGAGTATTTTGCCTTATCCAGGATCCAAGTGATTGCCTGTGTCAAGCTTTATGGACCCTGTGTTGTTTTCCCTCCCACTGAACTGGTTCTCATTAGCCAGCACAGCTGCTGTGGCCAGATGTTGCGGGGTAGAGAAGGAGGCTGGCTGCTTAGTCCACAACTGCTCTGTGTTTCTCTTTCCTTTGGATTGGAAATGCTCTGACTGTTCAGTTGTTTGGAGCCAATCCCCCCACCCTCCACTAGACCCAATGCTGGATAGATCTTTCCACACAGTGTAAGGGTTGGGTGAGGTCTGTGAGGAGACCTCTTCCATTGAATCCAGAACTGGTGAACAGGGAGGGAAAACTAACTGGGGGAGGCTGTGATGTTATTGACATGAACCGTAACTGTATAGATCAGGGGTGGGCAAACTACGGCCCACGGGATTGGCCCCCCCATCCGGCAACACGTCCCTGCGGCTCCTGAGGGAGGGGTAGCAGAGGGCTCCGTGCACTGCCCTCACTTGCAGGCACCGCCCCCTGCAGCTCCCGTTGGCCAGGAAAGGGAACCACGGCCAATGGGACCTTCGGGGTAGGTACTCGCAGGTGAAGGCAGCACGTGGAGCCCTCTGCCCTCCCTCCCCCAGGGGCCGCAGGGATGTGGTACTGGCCGCTTCCGCGAGCGGCGCACAGCCAGGGCAGGCAGGAGCCTGCCTTAGCCCCACCACATGCCGCTGCCACCCCGGAGCTGCTCCATGCCAGAGTCAGCACCCCAACCCCTGCCGCACCCCTCCTGCACCCCAACCCCCAACCCCCTGCCCTGAGCCCCCTGCCACACCCTTCCTGCACCCCTGCTCCAGCCCTACATTCATGACCCTGCATGCAATTTCCCCACCCAGATGTGGCCTTCGGGCCAAAAAGTTTGCCCACCCCTGATATAGATCATTGTTGCAACCAAGGTCCTATAGTGTCACCAAATCTTGTACAAAGGAGGTCACGTAAGTTGTCTATGAAAAGGTTATGATTTGCTGGTTACGATTATGTTATCTGTATGCAGGTATCATTTTTGTATATAAAGGTATAAGTATTGGCTCTATACTGTCTGTATTTCAAACTTAGGCTATGCTTCCGGGTGACACCCCAGACAATGTGGCGTCAGCACTGCCTAGCCTGCTTGATGGCCCATTAAGGATCATCAGCTATACAACTGACCCACTGAGAGAAGGCAGAAACACCTTGTGACTCAGCAAGGCATGCACGGACATGCCTATGGACAGAACTCTGAGGTTTTTCCAGGCCATGTGTTGGGTGGCTTGTGGTTGGAACAAAGAAAGCATAAGCCACATGGCAAAAGGACTATAAAAGGCAGCAGCATCTCCATTTTGTCTTCAATCCTGCTTCTTACTTCCAGAGGAACCTTGCTACAAACTGAAGCTCTAAACAACGGACTGGATGACCCATCCCGGCTGCGGATGTATTCCACAGACTTGATTTGAACCTGCAGTTTATTCCATCACTGCTGCAAGCCTGAACCAAGAACTTTCCCATGACTGTATGTAACTGATTCCATTTAACCAGTTTCAACTCTCATCTATATTTCTTTCTTTTTATGAGTAAACCTTTAGATTCTAAAGGATTGGCAACAGCGTGATTTGTGGGTAAGATCTGACTTGTCTATTGACCTGGGTCTGGGGCTTGGTCCTTTGGGATCAGGAGAACCTTTTTTCTTTTACTGCGGTATTGGTTTTCATAACCATTCGTCCCCATAACGAGTGGCACTGGTGGTTATACTGGGAAACTGGAGTGTCTAAGGGAATTGCTTGTATGACTTCTGGATAGCCAGTGCGGTGAGACCGAAGTTCTCTCTGCTTGGCTGGTTTGGTTTGCCTTAATACTGAAGGAACTCAACCTTTGTGCTGTAACTACCCTGCTCTAAGCAATTTGTCCTGAATTAATACTGTCAGTTGTATCCCGCCAGAGGCAGCATCGTTATAGGGGGTTGGACTGAGGGGGCTCGGCAGAGCAGGGTGCATGGGGGGGATCTGAAGGCTTGGATCACAGGAGGCTGGAGGGTGGGACTGAGGGGGCTCAGCAGAGCAGTGACAGGGAGCCCAGGGCTTTGATAATGGGAAGCTTTGGGTGGGAATGAGGGGGCTCAGCAGAGCAGGGTGTAGGGGGGAGCCCAGGGCTGGAACAGCGGGAGGCTAGGGGTGGTACTGAGTGGATTCGGCAGAGCAGGGTGTAGGGGGCAGTACAGGGCTGGACAGCGGGAGGCTGAGGGTGGGAATGAGGGGGCTCAGCAGAGCAGGGTGTAGGGGGGAACCCAGGGCTGGGATAATGGGTGGCTGGGGGTGGAACTGCGGGGGTTCAGCAGAGCAGGGTATAGTGGGGAGCCCAAGGCTGAACAGCAGGAGGTTGGGAGTCGGACTGAGGGGGCTCGGAAAAGCAGAGTGTAGGGAGGAGCCCGGGGCTGGAATAGCTGGAGGCTGGGTGTTGGACTGAGGGGGCTAGGCAGAGCAGGGTGTAGGGGGGAGCCCAGGGCTGGGATAGCGGGAGGCTGGGGGTGGGACTGAGGGGGCTTAGCAGAGCAGGGTTTACGGGGGAGCCCAGGCTGGGATAGCGGGAGGGGGCTGCAGATTGGGACTGAGGGCCTAGGCAGAGCTCTGTGGAGGACAGTTGCAGAGCCACTAGCTGCGTTAGTGCTCGATGTCTCCAGCCTTTTTGACTCTTCTCATTCAACCCCTCTGTTTTGCACCTAGCCCCTTGAAGCCCAAAGGGCAGCGTGGATGGGAAGCGGCCTGGAACGGGGAAAGCTGTGGGGAGGGGACGAGCAGCCGGCTGCATCCCGGGGTGGGTCGGGGTGATGGAGCCTGCGGTGCAGCAGGCTAGGGGAAGGACAAGTGCCATTCCAGCATTTCCTCCCTGCCTTATTGGGACCATTAATCCTGCGCTCTCAGCAAGGCTGCCAGAGTGTGTAAGTGTCAGGGTGTGAGCGATCCGCACACTCAGCACCATCCATCAGGCCCCTGGCATACACTGGCTGACACCCCCCTCCCTGATTTATCTGAGGCCAGTAGAGTTGTGAAAACCAGCTGGTAAATCCTTCCCCATCATCCTGCCGATTATTAATGCAGCCAAGTGTGGAGGCAGTGAGCACTTCAGAGAGACAGGCCTGGGCAGCATGAGCCAGATGCAGCATATGGCACCATGCTCCACTCCCGTCAGCGGCCGCCGGCTGCAGCTCTTTCCTGGGCCATGAGGCTTGCTGGAGTGGATGGCACATGGCTACTCAGGGATCTGGCTGTGCCCCCAGCCCAGGGCTCTGTAAAGGGAGCGGGAGTCATCCCTCATGCCAGGAGTGGGATTTTAGGGCCCCACTCTGCTGCCCCTTTCCTCCCTCTGCTGGGATGAGACCCAATCCCCCCATCACACTCCACTTCCCAGTCCTCCCACCTGGCCCTGCTCACCCCCTCTGCAGCAGGCCCATGGGCCACCCGGCTCACACAGTACCCTCCTGTCCTCAAAGGCCAGAGCCACTCTTGGGGCTCTCCACCCACCTCCCCTTGTAGTCTCTGGGGAATTGCTCCCACACTGTGGCTCTTCAGGGCACAACTGTCTGGCCCATCGCACAGGAGTTACCAGGCTGGATTAGACCTGACGTCCCTCTAGTCCAGTGTCCTGCCTCCAACAGGGGCAGCACCAGCTTCTTCAGAGTCGTAGGCAGACGTGTGGTAACCTGCCCCCACAGTAGAGGCTGGTTTAAGTCCTGAAGCACAAGGTTTTATCTCCTTTCTAAAACTGGTGTCATTAATTAAGGTCACTCAAGATAGTCTTGTGATGCAGATAAATATCCAGTCCTTCTGTGAATCTTGCTAAGTTCTTGGCCTCAATGACATCATGTGGCAGTGAGTTCCACAGACTAATCATACATTGTGTGAAAAGGTATTTCCTTGTCTCGGCAGAGAATTTGCCTCATTTCAGTTACACTGACGGCCCCCTAGCTGTGGTGTTGGGACCCAGAAAGCACAGAATGCACGTCATGTCTCCTCACCCCCAACCTGCAGGGAACAACACCCCTCCCACTGCATGGACCCCAGAACACTTTGGAGCCAGGATCTCAGGGTTCCACATGGGCAGGGTGCCCATGGTGTCGCAGCCCCAGCAGGAGGGGACTGCCAGGGGTGTGCATGGCCCTGACTGCAAAACACCTGGAGATGGTTTGGAGTGGCCAGTTGCCTGACCCACAGAGGTGGCAGCAGGGTCGGGGATGATGCCTGGACACTGCTAGGGAAGGGAGGAGGAGGCGAGGGCTGGAGGGGGCAATTAAGCCTCAAAAGTGGAACAGACTGTGTCCCGGACTGGCTGAGGGAGTAGGGGAAGATGGGCCAAGCCCCACCCGTGACACAACTGGCTCCCCTCACAGTGTCCAATTTGGTGGGCTTAGCCTGTGTGAAATCAGCCCTGCCCTGGCCCCAGCCAAGCTGTAGAACGTGTCAGCTCCCAGGTTCTAACCACACACCTCTGATCCCAGTGTAGACAGCATCTGGCATCCAAGCGACACATACAGACCTCCTGCTCTCACTGGCTTTGTCTCACTTGGAAAAGGAGATGTCAATTCCAGCTTGAGGAGATATACCCCTGCTAGCCCTGCCTGAGCTGGCCTGTCCTGGATTGGACAGATCTGTAGTGAGGGTGGCTAGTCCCGCTCATCGCTCACACCACCATGGCAACCCTCTGCTTGTAGCCTTCTGGCTCGACCACGGCTAGTGCAGGTATGTCCCCTTGACCATGGCTAGTGCAGGACACCCCCAGCCTGGAGTGCAGACTCACCCACTGACTGCCAGGTGCAGATACACACAGGGTTGCACACACATCCCCTTGTATCCCTGCCAGGTGCAGATAGACACCCAGAAACACACGCTACCCTTACTGACTGACAAGTGGAGACGTGACCAGAAATACACTTATGCTCCCCTTGCACACTCATAACCCAGGCTCTGTCTCACATAGGGTGACCAGACAGCAGGTGTGAAAAATCAGGATGGGGGTGAGGAGTAATAGGCGCCTACATAAGAAAAAGCCCCAAACATCTGGACTGTCCCCATAAAATCGGAACATCTGGTCACCCTAGTCTCACACACTCCCTGACACCAAGCCGAGGCCATGTGACAGGTTCTTTCTCACTGAGGTACCTCTGTGCCCTCTGCATTGATGTCACTGCTCAGGAAACAGAACTGGTGGGAGTGGGCTGGAGTGCAGCCCTAAGCAGCACTTCTGGAGCTGTGTGCTGAGCAGGTGCAGCCGACAATTAGCTGCCACTTCCCAGGCTCTTCATTTAGTTCCTCAAGGTTATTTTGAAAATTAAGTGGCCAATTAATGAAACAATCACCTTGTGGGGCTCTCCATGTGCTCCCTCTAGGCGCAGGAGCCTGGTTTGCTGCTGGAGAGATCCCTGCAAAATGCTGTCTCCCCTTTGTACCTTCCTGAGGCAGTGGGGCAGATGGGGTCAAGCTCAGCACCCGGGAGAGGAACCTGTCCTAGGCAGGAGCATCTCTTCCCCCTCCTCACTGCAGGTTCCTGCTCCTCAACCCCTTTCTGAGCCACATTTTAAGAGACACAGACTCACCAAAGCGTCAGGCCCAGGATTATACAGGAGAAGATAAATAGGCATAAGTCACTCTAGCAGAAAGTAGGTAAAGTTGAGTCATGTTAAACTCTGTGTCATAGAACAAGTTGTTCTGCTGCCTGAGAAGCTGCTGTTAAAAATACAATCTATAAAAGCCCTGAGTCTTGTCCCACTCAGCCTGCCTCTGCCTGCCACCCGCCTTCTGGAGGTGTCATTGCCCATCCCCACAGCTCCCTGAGACTCGAATCTCTCTTAAACATCCCCCTATATTGTGGGTCCCCCTCCCTTAGCTGCAGCTGCAGCTGCCGCTTCCACCCTTTCTTGGGTTTTTTATTTTTGTCACTTAAAATATCCCGACACAATGAGAGAAAATCAGTTGGAAAAGCTCACGTTGTTTTGCTAATTCCTGTTCCCCCTCACATTCCCGGAGTCCAAATCTTTTGCTATTCTGCAGCAAGCCACCTGCTTTGAACCAGCAAATGTTCTCAAGAGCAAATCCATGCTGTTGTCAAAAGGAAATGGTACAATGTGTGTTTGTGGTGCAGCACTCTTTAGAATGTGTTCAGAACTCAAAAGCCGCTCATCACAGGCGCAAGACAATTCTCCTTAGCTCCCACTGCGAGGCTACCCAGGACATGCCTCGCGTTGAACTTGGGCAAAAATGCACAGAATTGTGTCACCCAAACTTAGGTTAAATTCAAGTTTGCTCAATAGCCAGGAAATGCAAACATTGCAGGGGAATGTTGTTATGTTTCCTGGCCTACACACAGATATGTTAGATACAAACAAAAAATACTCTTGCTGGAGGGTTACAATGTAACCCTGCTTTATTTCTTAGAATTCAGAATGATAACCCACCAGAACCAAAAGCAAAGACAGACAAAGCAGGCTGCTCCCTAAAGCAGAGGCACAGACTACCCCACCTTACCCTCAGCAGACTGACTGTTGCTAGGCCAAAATTGCATGTTTCCTTACAGCCCCCCCTCCCGCAGCCTGCGAGCAGTACCAGGAAACCCCTTGAAAGCTTACAGTTTTAACAGTTGTATGTACCCTGATCCTGTCCCGTGGGGGGCTGTGCATATGACCACCCAGGCTTCACTTGGTCACATACTATTGCAACAAGTAATCTGTATTCTGCCTAAAGGCTGTATTGTAAAACTCAGGCTGCAGACAAGGGGAAAGAGAGGTTGTTTGATCTGCTTTAGTTTTTGCATTTTGTGAGCGTTGAGCATTTAAGATCAGAAGTATGATGTGGGGCAGGTCCTGAGCTGGTATAAAGTGTCATTTGAAGCAAGGGAGAGATGACAGTTTATATCAGCTCAGGATCTGCTCCGTAGATTTTATTTTTCTTGATTCTTGTTCTCCGGAACAACAACAACAACAAATAGAAAAAAAGAGGAAAACCCCGGAAAGAACAGGCTAAAGGAGTACAGTAAGCTCCCTGCGGTAAGGAGCAGAGACTTCAGCACAAGGATCTGGCTGGGCATGGAAAGTTGTGTACAGAAAGTTTTCTGTGCTGACACTTTCTTCTTAGAGTCTATCCTGCAATCAGATCCACGTTAGCAGCCTACTGCGCTCTTGCTGATCTGACTGAGGATCAGGAGCTGGGACGCTAACCTGCTATAATATTAAATCTTTCTGTTTGCAAGCAATGAAAGGATCCAGCCCTTGGTGAGGATCAAGTGCCCTTAGCACTCCAGACTCGAAAACTCAACTTTTTTTTGCAGTTATGCATGTGTAAAAGAGTGTTCCAAGATACATGGGAAATAAGCAAGGGGCATTTTTGTATTTTTCCATAATTCAAAGATGAATGAAGGGATTTTGCTCAAACTTATTTTTACAAACTTCACCTGTGGGCTCAAGCAAAGCATAAGAAAGCTCAGTTCCAAAGTGGGGAGGGGATCTGAGCCATCTACCAATACCAGAGCTTTAAACCTCCTAGTCACGTGGCAGGAAGGTCACAACCATAGTCCCCACTGTATGCAGGGGGAAACTGAGGCACAAAGGGGCTGGAACTTGTTCAAGATCCCAATAGCAGAGCCAGGAAGTAGAACTCAGAAGTCCTGACTCCTGGCCCCTGGATTTAACCACTAGACCCTCCGGCTGCCAATTGGAGTGATGGGTTTTGTTGTACACAGTTCTGCTAAGGTGTTTAACGGGCTCTCCAGCAGGCTGTAGGCTTTCTCTGTGGCCCCCTCCTGTTTCTCTCAGCATTCGTCCTGCTGCTATTTCCACTGAACACTCTGCCTTCAGCCCTGCACTGGGCACCTTGGCAAGGAGTCCAGCATTCCCCAGCGGGAAATGTCCCACACTGGCTCTCTGCCATCGCCACCTGAAGGCCATTAATGAGACACGGCAGATTGCCGAGGTGGGCAGAGGTGCATGTGACCTGCTGCAGAAGTAGCACGGGGAAATCTTGCTGCAATGATATATGAGTGATGAAGAGCGAACTGCTGGCTCAGACCTTTGCTTTCTCAGCGCTTTGCTGGGGAGAAGTGATGACAAGGGAAATGAAAGAGATTTATACCAAAAAAAGTGTGTACCTGTTCGTACCATCATCTGCTCATGCCCACTGCTATCCCAGAACTGCTGTGTGGACACCTCCGCAAGGACAGCAGGCTTTCTCCAGCACAGGTAAGCTGGCAATAAGTTACAATGGTGCCCTTGATTTCAAAATCCAAGTGTGCGAGTGAATTCTGCCAACAGTGCTTATCTATTTGTTGCCCTCTGGTAAGCACTATTCTGTCACCCTGTGCCTGATCCTTTCCAATCTAATAAACCAAGCAGGGTGGTGTGACGGAGTAGGGAGTATTAACCTGGTAATGTTGCATGGGAGTTTTACTTGTTTACTGTCTTCTGCTAACACGGGGCATGCCTCCATTTCCCTGGGGTACTGCACCAATACTAGATGGTGATGGGAAATAAGGGTGTGACTTCTCTGAGGGATGATACTTGACAGCCAGCACCCAAACGATGGCAGCTGCCCTTCGTAACCTGAGCCCAGGAGGGGGTTGGGGCCAAGTGACACCATCTGCCCAGGAAACTGGACAAAGGCTGTAGAATGAGCTGGGGGTGTGGCTGGGGGAGGCAGCAGGAAGGAGATTGGAGCTGGCTGGGAGACGGTGAGGGGGGAAGGGGGGGAGGCTGAGAACCTGGGTCTGGGCTCCCCACCCCCCAAGAGGGACCTGACTGAGGGATCCTGTTTTCTGTACCTACAAGCTCTGTTTTGGACTGTGTTCTTGTTGTCTAATAAACCTTCTGTTTTACTGGCTGGCTGAGAGTCACAGTGAATTGCAGGAAGTGCGGGGTGCAGGGCCCTGACTCCTCCACACTCCATGGCAACTAATGGCAGAGGTGGGATGTACTGCACCCCATGGATGGTGCTTCCTGCAGTAAGTGACTGGGGAGCAGTAAAATGAAGGGGGATTAACGAGAACCAGGCGTGCTGAAGGTTCAGAGAAGAGCGATTTCAGGAGGTGGAGGAGCTACACTTAACCCCTGGGAGTGTGTGACCAGCAAGAAGGACTGTTGCAGTAACGGGGTCCCCCAGGGGACTGCGGTGAACGGTTCCAGGAGCGGAGTCGTCTGTGGCCTGAGCCTGGGAGAGAGGTGGTGACCTGGAGAAGGGCTGGCACAATAAGGGTTCTTCCTGGAAACCGTGGGGAGCTGAGAGCATACAGGCCTGTGAGTCCACAACAACTTGGGAACAGTGGGGAGATGTATAACCACCTCCTTAAGAGGGACCTTGCAGAGCTGTGCAAGGAGAGGGGGCTTCGCAGAGGGAAGGCCACCAAAGCACAGCTGATTGCCCAGCTGGAGGAGGAGGATCACTCGGAGAAGCTGATCCCTGTCCATGAGAGAAGCAGCCTGGCAGATGTAGAGCTGGCACCGGTGTCTGTCCCAGCTGGGAGTGGTCAGACTGCTGCCAAGGGCACTCTGAGGCCCCTCCTACCTATGGCTAGGGGAAGGGCTAGAAGTAGCCAGGCGAACACCGGGGACACTGTGACCCCCGCAGCCAGTAGAGGATCCTCATGGAGCTGAGTTGGCTGGAATGGAGAGCCCCCTGCTGTGGTGAGTGAGGGGGGACCCAGGACTGTATGGAGCTTTGATAAGTTCATCCTGTCCCAGTTTAAGGAAGGGGAGGACATAGAGGAATTCCTGATGGCCTTTGAGAAGGCCTGTGGGCTGCACAGAGTTGACCCTGCAGACAGGCTCCAGTTTCTCACCCCCTTACTGGACCCCAAAGCCATAGGGATGTACAGCTGAATGGAAGGGGTGGAGGCAGGGGACTATGAACTGTTCAAAAAGGCCCTGTTATGCAAGTTTGGGATGACTCGGGAGGCGTACCGGAAAAAGTTCCGGAGTCAGCGTAAAACCCGTGGGGACACATATCTGGAACTGATCCTCTGAATAGAGGGATATGTCCACACATGGGCAGATGGGGCCCAGACTAAGGAGGACATGGTTAAACTGGTTGTACTGGAGCACCTGTATGAACATTGCCCATCTGACCTGAGGATATGGTTGGCGGACAAAAAGCCAGAGGACCTGCAGAGCGCAGAGCAGCTGGCCGAGGAGTTTGTGGACAGCCAGTCAGGGGGTGGAACGGAGGAGTCCCAAAAGAATAAGCCCACCACAGTGCAGAGAGAGAGCCACCCTGGGACCCCCTAAAGGGGGAATGTGGAGAACCCCGTCTCCAGGGGAACAACTGGCACCAGGAACAACCAACTGGCTTGATGGGACCAATGGAACGTGAATTGTTATTACTATGGGCAGAGAGGCCACATACGGACCCAGTGTCCCAAGCTCAAGGACAGACTGAGTAAATCGAACCCTCACAGGGTTCACTTGGTAGGGACCCAGCTGGAGGAGGGGCAGGCTTCCCAGGCAGGAGGGGCTGGCAGCTTACCAACTGCTCAGGAGGGAGGAGTTTCCCAGACCAGCTCCTCTGCGGGGCTTGATGCTCCGGACTCAAGGTTCTCAATTTACAGGGTGGGCCCGGGGCTGTTCCTGCGGAATGAGTGCCTTGTTCCCCTGGAGGTAGATGGGAGGAAGGTCAACAGATACTGGGACACTGGCGCTGAGGTGACGCTGGCCCGGCCTGAGGTGGTGGCCCCAGATCGGGTGGTGCCCGATACCTACCTGTCCCTGATGGGCGTGAGTGGGACCCCATTCAAGGGGCCATGGCGAGGGTACATCTGAAATGGAGGGCCAAGGAGGGCCCCAAGGAGGTGGGGGTGCACCATCATTTGCCCATTGAGGTGTAGATGGGGGGTGAACTGGAGGATTGGCCAAGCAACCCCTAGAATGCCCTAGTCATGACCCGTATCCAGAGCCGGCGAGGGGCACTACGCCCTGACATTAAGGAGGGTACCTCACCGGAGGCACAGGTCCTTACCCTGGTGGGGAGGGCGTGCCCAGGGACAAGTCTCAGAGGAGCGGAGGCTTCAGACCCAGCTAGCGAGGGGGAGCAGGCCCCCATTTCTTCTCCAGCTGCTGAGTTCGAGGCCACATTGCAGAAAGATCCTCCTTGCAGAAGCTAAGGGACCTGGCTGGCTTCAGTGCAGCACAGATCATGGATGCACTATAAGGTGGGTAGAAAGTTGGCTAGATTGTCGGGCTCAACGGGTAGTGATCAATGGCTCCATGTCTAGTTGGCAGCCGGTGTCAAGTGGAGTGCCCCAGGGGTCGGTCCTGGGGCCGGTTTTGTTCAATATCTTCATAAATGATCTGGAGGATGGTGTGGATTGCACTCTCAGCAAATTTGCAGATGATACTAAACTGGGAGGAGTGGTAGATACGCTGGAGGGGAGGGATAGGATACAGAAGGACCTAGACAAATTGGAGGATTGGGCCAAAAGAAATCTGATGAGGTTCAATAAGGATAAGTGCAGGGTCCTGCACTTAGGATGGAAGAATCCAATGCACCGCTACAGACTAGGGACCGAATGGCTAGGCAGCAGTTCTTCGGAAAAGGACCTAGGGGTGACAGTGGACGAGAAGCTGGATATGAGTCAACAGTGTGCCCTTGTTGCCAAGAAGGCCAATGGCATTTTGGGATGTATAAGTAGGGGCATAGCGAGCAGATCGAGGGACGTGATCGTTCCCCTCTATTCGACACTGGTGAGGCCTCATCTGGAGTACTGTGGATAAATTGGAGAGAGTCCAGCGAAGGGCAACAAAAATGATTAGGGGTCTAGAGCACATGACTTATGAAGAGAGGCTGAGGGAGCTGGGATTGTTTAGTCTGCAGAAGAGAAGAATGAGGGGGGATTTGATAGCTGCTTTCAACTACCTGAAAGGGGGTTCCAAAGAGGATGGCTCTAGACTGTTCTCAATGGTAGCAGATGACAGAACGAGGAGTAATGGTCTCAAGTTGCAATGGGGGAGGTTTAGATTGGATATTAGGAAAATCTTTTTCACTAAGAGGGTGGTGAAACACTGGAATGCGTTACCTAGGGAGGTGGTAGAATCTCCTTCCTTAGAGGTTTTTAAGGTCAGGCTTGACAAAGCCCTGGCTGGGATGATTTAACTGGGAATTGGTCCTGCTTCGAGCAGGGGGTTGAACTAGATGACCTTCTGGGGTCCCTTCCAACCCTGATATTCTATGATTCTATGATCTAAAGTGACCACTCTCCTTACAATGTGTATGATAATCAAGGAACTGGACAGTCTCTACGTAAAAGAATAAATGGACACAAATCAGATGTCAAGAATTATAACATTCATAAACCAGTTGGAGAACACTTCAATCTCTCTGGTCACGCGATTACAGACATGAAAGTTGCGATATTACAACAAAAAAACTTCAAATCCAGACTCCAGCAAGAGACTGCTGAATTGGAATTCATTTGCAAATTGGATACAATTAACTTAGGCTTGAATAGAGACTGGGAGTGGCTAAGTCATTATGCAAGGTAACCTATTTCCCCTTGTTTTTTCCTACCCCCCTCCCCCCCCAGACGTTAAACCCTGGATTTGTGCTGGAAATGGCCCACCTTGATTATCGTACACATTGTAAGGAGAGTGATCACTTTAGATAAGCTATTACCAGCAGGGGAGTGGGGTGGGGGGAAGTATTTTTTCATGCTTTGTGTGTATAAAAAGATCTTCTACACTTTCCACAGTATGCATCCGATGAAGTGAGCTGTAGCTCACGAAAGCTTATGCTCAAATAAATTGGTTAGTCTCTAAGGTGCCACAAGTACTCCTTTTCTTTTAACTCCATAGCCACCCCCATCACTGAGCTATACAAGAAGGGAAAGCCAAACAAGGTGGTCTGGACCGAGCAGTGCCAGAGGGCTCTCTGTGCGCTGAAGGAGGCTCTGGTCAGTGGCTCAGTTCTGGTATCCCCAGACTTTGACAAGCCCTTTATGGTGTTCACCGACGCCTCAGACACGGGGCTGGGTGCAGTGTTAATGCAGGCTGATGAAAAGGAGGAGAGACATCCCATCGTGAACTTGAGCAAGAAGTTGTTACCTTGGGAGCAAAACTACACGGCCATAGAGAAGGAATACCTGGCTATGGTATGGGCCCTTAAGAAACTAGAGCCATATCTATTTGGGCGACATTTCACTGTGTACACTGACCACTCTCCCCTGACCTGGCTACATCAGATGAAAGGAGCCAATGCCAAGCTCCTGAGGTCGAACCTGCTCCTCGGATTACGATATGGAGGTGGTCCATGTGAAGGGGAGTGCCAATGTGATTAGCTGATGCATTGTCCTGGAGAGAGGGGCCTGAACTTCACCAGATCACTGGTTAGAGTGACCACACTCAGTTCAGTCTCGAAGTGGGGAGAGATGTGACGGAGTAGGGAGTATTGACCTGGTAATGTCGCATGAGAGTTTTATTAGTTTACTGTCTTCTGCTAACACAGGGTGTGCCTCCGTTTCCCTGGGGTACTGCACCAATACTAGGAAATAAGGGTGTGACTTCTCTGAGGGATGATACTTGACAGCCAGCACCTAAACGATGGCGGCTGCCCTTCGTAACCTGAGCCCAGGAGGGGGTTGGGGCCAGGTGACACCATCTGCCCGGGAAACTGGACAAAAGCTGGAGGAGGGGCTGGGGCTGGGGCTGGGGCTGAGGGAGGCAGCAGAAAGGGGTTTCAGTTTGGAGCTGGCTGGGGAGACAGGGTGACCCTCTACACCCTGCCTGATCTTGGAAATATGTCTCCAATGACTGCTCCCTCCCACTGGGGTGCGGTGGAACAGGGCAGGAGCCTGTGGGGGTGAGCGGAGGGGCCTGGGTGAACAGCTGGGCAGGGGGTGTAATGATGCTGCCTTTGGTGGGACACTTCTGAGAAGTATCAATTCCGGACAAATTGCTTAGAGCAGTTATAGCCCAAGGCTGGGGTTCCTTTGCACACCAAGGCAAACCAAACCAGCCAAACAGAGAAGACTTTGGTTTTACCCCACTGGCTACCCAGAAGTCATACAAGCAATTCCCTTAGACACTCCAGTTTCCCAGTATCACCACCGGTGTCACTCGTTATGGGGACGAATGGTTATGAAAACCAATACCCCAGTAAAAGAAAAAAGGTTCTCCTGATCCCAAGGTCAATAGACAAGTCAGGTCAATAGACAAGTCAGATCTTACCCACAAATCATGCTGTTGCCAATCCTTTAGAATCTAAAATCTAAAGGTTTATTCATAAAAAGAAAGAAATATAGATGAGAGCTGGAATTGGTTAAATGGAATCAGTTACATACAGTCATGGCAAAGTTCTTGGTTCAGGCTTGTAGCAGTGATAGAATAAACTGCAGGTTCAAATCAAGTCTCTGGAGTACATCCACAGCCGGGATGGGTCAGTCAGTCCTTTGTTCAGAGCTTCAGTTTGTAGCAAAATTCCTCCAGAGATCAGAAGCAGGATTGAAGACAAAATGAAAGGGTTTCCAGGGCCTTTTGTATTCTTTCTATTGTGGGCAGAAACCCCTTTGTTCTCCTGTGCAAAATCACAGCAACAAGATGGCGTTTGTAGCCACCTGGGCAAGTCACATGTTCATGCATGACTCAGTTTGCAGGCGGCAGCCATTGCTCACATGCTACCTTGAACGTCCCAGGAAGACTTTTCATATGTGGTTTGGAGTCTCCCAAGGTCCACTGTTAGTTAAGTGTTTCTTGATTGGGCACTTAATCTGCAAATTCCTTTCTCAACAAGCTGACCAAAAGCTTCACTAATGCTACTTAGAATCAAACACATTGAGATACAAGTACATAGACAATATTCATAATTTCAACTACAAAAATGATACACACATACAGATAGCATAATCATAACCTGCAAATCATAATCTTTTTATAGACACCTCACACGACAACCTTTGTACAATATTTGCTG
The DNA here is from genome assembly GCF_965152275.1 of Natator depressus. Taxonomy (NCBI): domain Eukaryota; kingdom Metazoa; phylum Chordata; order Testudines; family Cheloniidae; genus Natator; species Natator depressus. The sequence goes on along the minus strand of NC_134241.1, from coordinate 38,529,062 downwards.
CAAATACATAACAGTGGTTGCAACAATGATCTATACGGTTACAGTTCATGTCAATAACATCACAACTGGCAAGAAGCTGCTGACCAAGAACTACTTGCTGAAGAAATTGGCCAGTCCTTTAGGACTGTGCACAGCCCTTTGAGTAAATGATTGGCCCTGCTCGGTGACCCCTAGAGCGCAGGGGGCTGCTCACAGTGGTGAGTAGATCTATCAAAAAGAATAATCTTCCCCTTTCCCTTACCTTTCCCGTTGGAGATCATGATCTGACAGGCACTAACCAGCAAGGTTTCTGCAAAAGAAAATCATGTCTCACTAATCTACTAGAATCCTTTCAATGTGTCAATGACATGGTGGCTAAAGGAGAAATAGCTGACATAATTTAGTTAAACTTTCAAAGGCCTTTGCCAACGTCCCTCATAAAAAGCGACTAAAGAAACTAAGTAGTTTTGCTGTGATAGTCAAAATATTGTCCTGGATCAAACATTGGCTAAGAAATATGAAACAAAGAGTAGGATTAAATGGTCAGATTTCATCACAGCAAAAGGATAACATCAGAGGCCTCAAGATTTTGTGCTATGTCTGGAACAAGGATGGGGAGTCAGGCAGCAAAATCTATAGATGACACAAAATTATTTAGGTCAGTCAAGTCCAGGGAAGACTGTGAGGAACTTCTGAAGGACCTAACCATGCTTGGGGAATGGGCAACATGAGGGCAGATGAAATTAAATGTTGACAAATGCAAAGTAATGCACATTGGAGGGAAAAATTGAACAACTCATCCTAAACTTATCCACTCAGGAAAGGGACCTGTGTGTAGCTGTGCTTCCAAAGAGCAAATAGGATGTTAGGAGGCAGAAGGAAGAGCATGGAGACTAAACCAAAAAATAAAGCCCCTAAATAACTCAATGCTGCAGCCTCATCTGGACACCATATTGCAGCACTGGCACCCCCATCTCTAAAAAGGCATTGCAGCAGTACAGGAGTTCAGAGAAGGGTGATGAGACTGATTAAGGGTCTGGAAAATTTCCCCTTTGACGAGAGGCTGAAAAGAGTGGGATTGTTCCCTTAGAAAGGAGACAAATGAGAGGGGATGTGATCCCCCCCACTTCCTCCTCCGCCTCCTCCCCTGAGCACGCCACATCCCCGCTCCTCAGCCTACCTCCCAGCGCTTGCCACTGCCAAACAGCTGTAGCAAGCTCCAGGAGGGAGTGGGGAGGAGTGGAAACATGGCATGCTCAGGGGAAGAGGCAGGGCCTAGGCAGGGATTTGGGGAAGGAGTTGAATAGGGGCAGGGAGGGGACAGAGTTGGGGCGGGGACTTTGGGATAGGGTTGGCATGGAGGCGGGAGGGGGAGGGGAAGGGGTGAAGTCGGGGCAGAGGGGGGGTCGAGCACCCGTCAGCGCCAGAAGTCAGCGCCTATGGTGCTAACGCATCAATACTGCACCGCTCAGACCTTCTGACTCAGGGCTGCAGTTTGGCTGCATCCACACTGCAAAACAACAGGGCTAGGTCTGAGCCACAGCGGGACTCAGGCTCTGACCCATCCCCCCTAGGAGGCCCTAGTACCTAGGCCCTGAGCTGACCTTAGTCCACAGATTTGTGTGTGAATGGAAGCAGGGCTTGGGCACAACCCTGAGTCAAAGCCTGGGCTTAGCATGCAGTGTGGACATACCCTATGGGGCCAGGCATCGGCGAGATTAGGAAGGATGATCCAGTGGTTTGGGTGCTAACCTGGGGTTTAGGAGATCCTGGCTCAATTCCCTGCTCTGACACCAACTTCCTGGGCAAGTCCCTTAGTCTCTCTGACCCAGATTATCAAGGATGTTTAGGCACTTCACTCTCAATGGGCTTTGTCCCCAATATGTAAATGGGGCTACCAGCCCTGCCTCCTTCCCAGGAGCGTCAGGATGGGCAGTGCCCAGATACTGCAGAGAGGGAGCTGCAAAGTACCTGGGGGAAAGAAGGGAGCAATCTGGGATGACAATGAGCAAGAGGGAGAATGAGGAAGGGGAGAGGCCCAGCTGTTGTGTTTGCTGCATAGTGCCTGTCTCCCAAAGCGCTAGGAGCTCACAAGCCCCAGCCTCACCCAGGCCCAGGATGGGGCGTGCTGTGCCGGGACGCAAGAGCAGCACTGGCTGGCTCAGGGAAGATTCCTGAAGGCAGCCCGTGTCTAAGCAGCATTCTCAGCTGAGCTGAGATTAACATTCACCAGCAAAAAAATAAATACATCCAAGCTGCATCTGTTCTGTGGACACCATGCGCGGCACGAATCGAAGCACAGCCTCCCCTGGGAGCCCGGTGATGTGTGTGCAGCAGCTCGCTGCAACCACGTCAGCTGTTTGCAAGGGATGCTAATACCTTGTCTAACAAGCTCCCAGTTGAATGTGTCCTATGCACACCTGAGGACGGAGCCTGGCAACCTTCCCCTGCCTCCCACTGCTGCCCTTCTCCTTCCCCCAGCCTCTGTCACCCCACAAACCTCCAGCTGGCAGAATCCCACTTGCTCACATAAGGTGCTGGAGCCAAGAGCCTGCTGCACTAACAGCCAATGGGCAGGGCGCATGTAGTGTTAATGGGGGTCTGTGCAGGAGAGTGGGGGGCTGTCTGGTTGTTACTGGGGCTATGGGCTGGGGGGTTATTAACTGGATTTAAAGAACCTTCTGTGTATAAACTATTAAATGTTCCCCCATTGTTAATGTCCCAGTGATTTCTGTTCTGCAGGCTCTGAAAGGCAGTGGTGTGTGGTAGGTGTGCTGTGCAGCTGTGGGTATTTGCCTGTCTCTGTTTGTGTCTGTTTCATAGAATATTAGGATTGGAAGAGACATCAGGAGTCATCTAGTCCAATCCCCTGCTCAAAGCAGGACCAACCCCAACTAAATCATCCCAGCCAGGGCTTTGTCAAGTGGGGCCTTAAAAACCTCTAAGGATGGAGATTCTACTACCTCCCTAGGTAACCCATTCCAGTGCTTCACCACCCTCCTAGTGAAAGAGTGTTTCCTAATATCCAACCTAGATCTCCCCAACTGCAACTTGAGACCATTGCTTCTTGTTCTGTCATCTGCCACCACTGAGAACAGCTGAGCTCCATCCTCTTTGAAACCCTCCTTCAGGTAGTTGAAGGCTGCTATCAAGTCCCCCCTCACTCTTTTCTTCTGCAGACTAAACAAGCCCAGTTCCCTCAGCCTCTCCTCATAAGTCATGTGCCCCAGCCCCCGATCATTTTCGCTGGCCTCCGCTGGACTCTCTCCAATTTGTCCACATCCTTTCTGATACAGGGTGCTACAGTGCCCAGTTCCTTAGCTCAAGCTGGGACAGCTCAAGCTTTAGCTCTGCAGGTCCCCGGCACAAGCCCCGGCGTGTCATCCAGGAGGGCAGCTGTCACCCATGCACCAAACCCGCAGCTGACAGGATTTGTAGGAAATTCCCATGGGCCAGGGAGAATGGAGCCCTGTGTATTGACATTGAAACCGCCATGATCATGGCTCAGCAGTAAGAGTCATTGCCATGAACCTCTAAAGCTGGTTCCAGGCTTTCCGTCTGCCGATGCAGCCAGGTAGGCCAGGCTGGTATCACACCTGGGAGGCACTCGGTGCACCAGTGAGAGCTGGAATCCTGCAGCCACAGCTGGGGCTGATGCTGAAGGGAGGGGAGCTGAGAGCTACTCCCCGTCATACTTCCAGCCCTGAGAGCTGCTGCCCCCATCTCCTTGCCCTGGTTGCTCCTTGGGGTTTAGAAGTTTGAAAGTGGATTAAATCCGGAGGAACCCTTCTGCAACAACGGCGTGAGAGGAGAACCAGCCACTGGTGTGTGACTAGGAGCAATGGGCTGGAAGAACAGGAAAAGAGCTTGGAGAAATTGGGAAGCCTGCTGCGAGTAGCAGGGTTGGAGCTGGAAGCCCCATCACTCCAGTCAGCATGGGTCTTGCTGGGCTCACCTCCCCTGGGCCCTGTGGGTGGGCTCAATGTGAGCAGCACTGACAGAGCTGCTTCTCCAGACAGTCTCTCACCCCTACAGGACTGGCAGCGTGGTCTAGTGGTCAGTGCAAGGGCCTGGTTGTCAGGACTCCTGGGTTCGCTCTGCGGCCCCTCCCCTCTGTCCCCATCCATACAAAGAAGGAGGATGCTGTGCTCTCGTGTGGGGTGCCAGGAGTGCTCACTAGTTCATGCCTGTGCAGCATTGGGAGTCCCATACAGTGCTGTACAGTGCAACGCAATTCATGCTGACCTGCAGGGCGCAGGTCTGTGCCCTGTGGCATGAGGAGGGGAGCCTCGGGAGGCTGGGGGGCGGGGGGGTGGTAGCTGTTACTCCTGGCCGGCACGAGGAGGGCTCATGTCCAAGACCCCACATGCGGGATTAACAATCCAGATCCATAAGGAGCTGCAGCCTCTGGTGGGGCCCCTCTGTGAGGCCACGCACCCCCTGCCCCAATCTCCACCCCTAGAGGTTTTGTCTGAATGCCTCTATGGCCTTGGGACCCAGAAGGAGGGGGGTTAGACAGCGGAGTAGGCAAGCCATCTCAAAGGCTGTGAGATAGGCATCAATATCCCTCCTCCCTCCCCCTCCCCCCGGTTAAACTGGGGCAGCAGTTTGGTGTCTAGATTCCCTGCAGAACTGGTGTCTCAAAGCCCTTGTCCACTTACCCCTGACAGGCCTTCTTGGCCCGCTTCTCCAACTCCAGCTCACGTTTTCACTGCTCCAGAGCAGTGAGCTAGCCTCCGCTCCTCCGGCTCCAGCTCATTCACTCTCAGCTCCAGTTTCCATCTCTTCACACGCACTGCGGGGAACTCAGCTGGGAAGCCCCCCTCCTGGCTGGGGAACTGCACTGGGGGACCTCCTGCCGCTACCCCTACTTCCCCCTGCTACTCCCAGGCTCTCCGGGAAGCCCGGAAGCCCGGCTGGGATCTGGAACTTGGTCCTCGGACTGATCACTCTCTACCAGCCGGGCAATCAGCTGTTCTTGGGTGAGCCTCCCCACACTCAGCCCTCTCTCCCTGCACAGACGTGCCAGGTCCCTCTTACGGAGCTGCTTATAGGCCATTTCCGCGCTGGTTCCTTCAGTTCCCTCATTTTATCGCTGGCAGCCACTCACTGCAAAGCGCCTGTGCTTGCAGCCAGCCCTCTCTCTACAGGGTGCATCCACAAACTATCCTCTGCTACCATGTTGTCAAGGACTCACGGGTAGTGCTCACTCTTGGCCCTGTACAGTCCCTGGGGGAAACCCCCTTCAGTGTGACAGCCCTTCTCGGGGGTCCACTCTCTCTCCGGGGTTAAGCCCCTCCGCCTCCTGGAACCGCACCTCTCTGAGCCTTAGCATGCCTGTCTCTTGCCGTGGCCCCCCTCAGGGAGTCCACTCGCACTGGACCCCATGGCCTCCACTCCCAAAGGGAATAATGCAACCCCGTTCTCTAGACCAGTTCTGCCTGCTCTCTCTCTCCAGTCCAGAGACCCTGCACTTTCCAGCTGGGCCGCCCCCACCATATCACCGCCCTCAACAGCTCCTCCCCTGTCCTTTGTTTTCCGCCCCAGGTAAACAGGTTGCTGGGGCCCTCTCTCTTCAGTCCTTTGTCCTCCCACTGGCCAGAACTGGCTGAATGCCAAGCTGGGGTGGACCTTTTAGTCACTAGGTCACCAGTTGTTGGGGTTCCCCATCTCCAGGCCATTGTCCGGGGGTCCAGGGTGCTAGGTAAGGTCACACCTGGCCCTCTGCAACAACAAACACTATTCATGTAAAACACTACAAAAATCCCCAACTTCGTCACAGGGGGTGAGGAGCCCCTGGAGTCACCCTCCCCCACAGCCTAGAAGGCAGACGGGGACCCTGATGTAGCCCCCCAGGCATGGCAGATGGGGATGAAGAGCCTCAGGAGGAGCAGGGGGAGGCTGAACCAATGGGGTGGGGATAGGGAATGTGTGGGGCGATGGGCAGAACTGATGGGGGCTGCGAGGGACAGGAATGATTGAAGGAAGAATTAATTTCTAGGCAGGGGATGGGTAAATGCGGGGCAAGCACGCCTGGAGCAGGGGACATAATCCCCTGACCCAATAAATCTGGGAGCCCTGGCAACGCTGGCTGTCACCCGCAGACAGGGGATGGGTACGGGAGTGCAACAATTAAAAGATGGACAAAAGAACCCCAAGAATATAATCTTTTGGGGCCTGACTCATGATTTCATAGAATATCAGGGTTGGAAGGGACCCCAGAAGGTCATCTAGTCCAACCCCCTGCTCGAAGCAGGACCAATTCCCAGTTAAATCATCCCAGCCAGGGCTTTGTCAAGCCTGACCTTAAAAACCTCTAAGGAAGGAGATTCTACCACCTCCCTAGGTAACGCATTCCAGTGTTTCACCACCCTCTTAGTGAAAAAGTTTTTCCTAATATCCAATCTAAACCTCCCCCATTGCAACTTGAGGCCATTACTCCTCGTTCTGTCATCTGCTACCATTGAGAACAGTCTAGAGCCATCCTCTTTGGAACCCCCTTTCAGGTAGTTGAAAGCAGCTATCAAATCCCCCCTCATTCTTCTCTTCTGCAGACTAAACAATCCCAGCTCCCTCAGCCTCTCTTCATAAGTCATGTGCTCTAGACCCCTAATCATTTTTGTTGCCCTTCGCTGGACTCTCTCCAATTTATCCACATCCCTCCTGTAGTGTGGGGCCCAAAACTGGACACAGTACTCCAGATGAGGCCTCACCAGTGTCGAATAGAGGGGAACGATCACATCCCTCGATCTGCTCGCTATGCCCCTACTTATACATCCCAAAATGCCATTGGCCTTCTTGGCAACAAGGGCACACTGTTGACTCATATCCAGCTTCTCGTCCACTGTCACCCCTAGGTCCTTTTCCGCAGAACTGCTGCCTAGCCATTCGGTCCCTAGTCTGTAGATTTATAATCTGCGGGATTGGCTGTGCTTTGATGGGTTCCTGGTAGAGGTTGAAATTTGTGTCCCTGGAAAAACGAAACCTGCAAAAGATTCTTCTGCCAGCCGAGAGTGGAAAAGGTATGGGGATGCACTGGGGAGTGTCACAGACTGGAAGCCCCAGAACCAGTCTTGTAGGTTTGGCCTGCTAGGAGATTCCCTGGTTGGAGACAAGTTGGTGGGAGGTTGCGATGGGAAGGGGGGTGAGCGCTGGCTGAGATATTGTGAGCGGAGTATAGAAACAGCCAGACAACTCTGCACAAAGATGGCACAGGCAAACTTGTGGGTGCTGCTGGCTCTGAGTAGAGGAGTGTCAGGAAACAGCGCTGAGGTTAACATGGAGCAGAAGGTAGAGGATCGGTGTGAGAGGAAACCAGACACTAAAAGAAGGGTGCCAGAAACTTGCAACAGACGTCCCAGGCGGCTGTGGGCGGTATGGGAGATTGTCCAGCTTTGGGCAAAAGGGCAGAGGCTGCCTCCATTAAAAAAACTCTTTTACCAGACAGTGCAGGGTAAAGCCAACAGTAAATACAGTGTGGGAATCCAGTTCTAGCCCCAGGGATGAGTCCCTGGGCACTAAGTCCACAGAGGAGCTGTCACGGGCCCGGGCAGCAGAGCTGAGGTCTCAGTACTGCTAGCTAAGCAGAACATGGATAACAGCAGAGTCCTGTGAACTGACTGCCGCTGAATCCAAAACAAAGGCAACTGGACTCCTGACTATCAGCCCAATGGAGACACCTCCAGGCCTGGCATGGAGCCCACTCAGAGAGGCACTTTGCTCCTCCTCACCACAGGAGACTGATCACAGCAGAGAGACGAGGCCCAACATCCTGAGTGCAATCCCGCTGCTCCTGGAGGGATGAGGGGCCACCCCTGGACAGTGGGGACCAGATTCCAGGAGGAGCCCTAGTGAGCATCAGAGCATCCCCCAGAGCAGTCCCAGCTAGGACCAGACGTGCAGCCCCATTCTGGCCTGGTGGTGTTCACTCCCCTTGAGGAGTAGATATGGTTCTACTGCAGAGGACGGAGCTGTGTGGTGCCCACCCCCAGAGCTGTCACATCTCCAGCACCAGGTGTCCCAAAATCAGGAAACAGCCCCAAAATTCATGAGACTGACTTAAAAGCCATTAGATTTAAAAAACCTAACTGATGAACTCTATCCGTTTGCCTCTGGTTTCAGAGCCTTCAGGGGCACGGGAGGGAGGGGTGTCATTTTCAAGTTTGTCTCTACAACCAGGAGGGCAAGAAACTTACTTTAAAAAAATGAAAGTCAAGATTCTCACACAGTCCCCCCATTCCAGGAGCTGGGGCCTCAAAGACACCAAATCCCACGAGACTTACAATAAACCCACACATGTGTTCAATGCAAGTATTCTGTGCCATGGTAAGAACACACAGCGCACTTGGCACACCTCTCCTGAGTCTGGATCTCTGGGTCCGTGTGGCACCCCTCCTCCCTCGCTGGCTGTTGTCCTTGGCGCTCATCCTGATGTGTGGGCCCCCAGCTGATGGCAAGGTCCAAGGTGTCTCTCAGCACCTGGGCCAAACCCCATTAGAGCCCATGGGATGTGTCTCCCCTCTTGGCAGCCTTGAGATCCCAGCAATGCGGAATGGCTCAGGGCTTAGCCCTTGGGCTTCTGCACCTCTTTGCCAAGGGAGGGGAGGGCATGAGCTGCCGGTCAGTGCCTGCCTGGGCAGCCTCCCTGAGGCTGCCCATGAAGCGCCCATTGGTGCCAGTGTGGGGGCTGGCAAGGGAATGAGAGGTGGCCCGCTAACCGTGGCTCCAAGCCAGCACACACCCTGATGCCCAGCTGTGGCAGATGGCTATGCCCGCAGCTCTCAGGCAGCAGAGCATCCCTAGGCTTCTCCCCACTCAGGGAGTGCTTTCCAGGACACTGCTGAGTCAGCCCTCAGCCTGGGCGCTCAGCCTCAGACAGCCAGGGCTCAGCCAGTCCTCAACATAGCTCTTACAGGTGACCTCGTGGCAGGAAACTGGGCTCCCAGTGAGAGCAGCCACTCCAGTCTGCCCAATGGTGCTACCTAGCTGGGAGTATTCCCGCCCTGCCCCTGCCCCTCTGAATCCCCCCTGAATCCTCCCTGCCGCCACTGGATCCCCCCTGGATCCCCCTGCCCACCCGATCCCCACCCTTGATTCCTGCTCTGACTCCTGGCTCCAGTTCCTGGAGCAACCACTGGGCCTGACCATCTGCTTCTCAACTTCTGACAGGCACCCTCTACACCCTACCAGCTCTTGGAAATATGTCTGCTCCCTCCCACTGGGGTGCAGTGGAACAGGGCAGGAGTCTGTGGGGGTGAGCGGAGGGGCCTGGATAAACAGCTGGGCTGGGGGGTGTAATGATGCTGCCTTTGGTGGGACACTTCTGAGAGTACCAATTCTGGACAAATTGCTTAGAGCAGTTATAGCCCAAGGCTGGGGTTCTTTGCACACCAAGGCAAACCAAACCAGCCAAACAGAGAAGACTTCGGTTTTACCCCACTGTTCTATCCAGAAGTCATACAAGCAATTCCCTTAGACACTCCAGTTTCCCAGTATCACCACCAGTGCCACTCATTATGGGGACAAATGAGTATGAAAACCAATACCCCAGTAAAAGAAAAAGGTTCTCCCGATCCCAAAGGACCAGGCCCCAGATCCAGGTCAATAGACAAATCAGATCTTACCCACAAATCACACTGTTGCCAGTCCTTTAGAATCTAAAATCTAAAGGTTTATTCATAAAAGAAAAAAAATATATAGATGAGAGGTAGAATTGGTTAAATGGAATCAATTACATACAGTCATGGCAAAGTTCTTGGTTCAGGCTTGCAGCAGTGATAGAATAAACTGCAGGTTCAAATCAAGTCTGTGGAATACATCCACAGCCAGGATGGGTCAGTCAGTCCTTTGTTCAGAGCTTGAGTTTGTAGCAAAGTTCCTCCAGAAGTCAGAAGCAAGATTGAAGACAAAATGGAGGGGTTTCCAGGGCCTTTTATATTCTCTTCCCTGTGGAAGATCACAGCAGCAAGATGGAGTTTGGAGTCACATGGGCAAGTCACATGTCCATGCATGACTTAGTTCTTTACAGGCCAACGCCATTGTTTACTTGTTAGTTTGAACGTTCTCAGGAAAGCTCAGATGTGGATTGGCATCTCCCAAAGTCCATTGTCAGTTCAGTGTTTCTTGATTGGGCACTTACTGAGAATAGTCCTTTCTCAAGAAGCTGACCAAATGCTTCACTCAGGCTACTTAGAATCAAAACACATTGAGATACAAGTACATAGCCAATATTCATAACTTTTAACTATGAAAATGAGACACACATACAGATAGCATAATCATAACCAGCAAATCATAACCTTTCCATAGACATCTTGCATAACAACCTTTGTACAATATTTGCGGCAAATATATAACAATGGTTGCAACAATGATCTATACGGTCACAGGTTACGTCAGTAACGTCACAGGGGGTAATGGGAAACCAGGGCAAAATGGGGGAGGCTGCTCCTGCCCCCTGGCAACCCCTAAATGCCCCTGTCCCTGCCCCCCTAGATGCCCCTGTCCCTTCCTCCCAGGCTACTCCTGGATCCCGTCACTGTTCCCTGATCCCCCTGTCCCTTCAGCCTACCCCCAGCGCCCCGCGCGCGCGCGCGCACACACACACACACACACACACACACCCACCCCCCCCCCGGTACCTAGTCTCTCCCATCTGTCCTGGACAAATGCAGCCCAACTTCCTCCAATACCCTCATCCCCCTCACTTCTCCAGACTCCCCAGTGTCCCCTGCATCCCCCACTTCTTAGGGGTGGGAGGGATTGGGTCCTGCGTCCCCACACCTGCCTCACACTCCAGGGCATCCTGTGGGGGTAGGGAGAGGCTGGTGATCAGAGCAGCTTTCCCACATGACAGCTCTGTGGGAGAGCCCCGGGGGTGAGAAGGGAGCAAGGAGGGCAGACCCCAGCAACGATTCCCACAGGGATTGGGGCTGCATGTGCAGAAGCCTCCATCCCGCAACAGGGCTCTGTGCCCAGGAGTGTTCAGTGCCAGCTGGGGGGTTGGCATGACATGCAGCCAAACCCCATGGAGCCAGTAGCTCCCAGTCCTCTGCCCCCATGTCACACCCCTTTCCCACCATGCCCAGGAGTGCTGAGTCTTTGTGTGAGGGCTGCGCATTACACTGTGGGCTAACTGGGCTGCAGGGATGCCTGCTTCTTGGCCCCCAGCTCGCTGGGTTTGCGGCTTCTCTGGCAGGGAGCGGCCACGATCTGGCTGACGCCATGCCCTTATGAAGTCGCTGCCTTGTTTCCCAGTGACAGGAGCAGATCCTGCCGAGCGAGCGAGGCACATTCTGAAAGCTAATTCTGAGCCAGGGCAAGGGAGGAGGCCTGTGTGCACAGGTGTTAGCCAGCAGGGCGCTGGCAAGTCACACTGGCTAATTAGACACCCTGCCAGCCTTTAATGAGAACAAACGAGGGGCAAGCCAGTGCATAGAAGGGCCATGGCCATGTGGCTGCTGTCCCGAGCGCCTGCCTGGTAATTAGACTATAGGCATCTCTTAGCACAATGACTGATCTCACCTGGAGCAGGTGAGTGACGGCAGTGGGGGAGGCAGAGCAGGGCTGCAGCATGTCACGGAGGCCGGGGGGTGTAAATGGTGAATACTGTGCTGCCAGTGGCTGCACTGGTGTTAGGAGATGTTCTATACTATCCCTGCCCAGCCATGTAGCCAATGCTGGCTCAGCACGTCCAGATCCAGCCTGGTGCATGCCCCATCCAGTGGCAGGCTTTTGTCCCTCTGGTAATGAAGCCACTGGTCACCTCCTTCTTGTGCTGGACATGGGGGGATGCTTGGCTCACTTGGCACATGCCAATGAGTATCCCCTGAAGATGTGGGAACAGTGCTGCCAGCCCTGTGTCTAATGCACAAGAGGCCTGAGGTCTCCACATCTGCCACCCACCTGGGTCCCCCCCCACAAGCCGATTGCTCCATGGGGCCTGGCTGCCTCCCCAGCAGGATGCTGCATGCCCCAGTCGAGGCCCTGAAATTCCCCTCCAGAAACCAGCCATCTTTCCCCCAGGGGGCACCAGTCAGGGGCAGGGCTTCTAGCCCTGTCCCTGGGGGTCCCCTGGGGGGCATGGGGTTGACTCCTGCCCCCCACGCCTCAGCAGAGGGCTCCTGGCAGATGCAGGTAGTTGAATTCCCATTCAATGAGCCTGAGCTCGTTGTGTGGCTGGCGGGCTGTGTCCCCCTCCCCAAGGGCAATACTTAACAAACAGGTTTGCAGTCCAGCCATCCCCAGTGTCTGGGACACGCTGCCCCTGTCAGATGCCAGCTCCTTGGGGCCCAGAGCCATGTGTGCAGTGGACACCAGGAGCAGAACGGAGCCGTCTGCGAGGGCCCGTGGCAGCCCAGCCAGACCTCTCCTCCCCTGTTTCTGTTCTCCCCGCTTCCTGCCCCTCCCCATGCTGCCTCCTGGCCTGCCAACCAGAGGGAAAGGGCTGCTGGCGGGAGAGGAAGCAGGGGGTCTCCCGGAAGAGGGGATGGAGGAGGGGCCGTGGCAGAGGACGGGGAGAAGTAGCTGAGGTTGGCTCAGTGCTGTGGAGCTGGAGAATCCCCCTGCCTCTGCCCCGCTTGAGGAGGTGCCTGAGAGCACAGCTGCGACTCTGGCTGCCCTGGGACCAGGGTGACGCCCAGGCCCCACAGTTGTGTCCAGCCTGGGGGCTGCTTTGCTGGTGTGGCTGGACCTGCCCCCAGCCCCAGCAGGCCCTGTTGCCCGAGGAGACCAGGCTCACTCAGGGGGGATGGTGTGTTAGGCCCAAGGGCTGAGGCCACTCATGCTAGGCAGTGCAGACACAAGCCCAGTGCTAAGCAGTGCCCGGGGCTGCAGCGTGTCCTTTATCAATACAGCCAGCGAGAGGGCCCTCACCCTGGTCAGCAGAAGTCTTGCTGCCAAGAATAGGGTGCTGAGATGGGGAGGAGGCTGGCTGCTCACTCCCCCTCTGAGCCCCCCACAGGCTCAGCATCACTCTCAGCCCCATGCCGCAGGTGCAGGAGGAAGGTGCTTTCCCAGCTGTGCTGTGTGTGTAGGCTGAGGCTTCATTTATCCCGTCATGAGGCTCGATTGCTGTAATTGCCCCTTGCAGTGCTCCTGGTAGGGTGTCTCTTATCGCTTGGAGCTTGTTCAGGAGGCAGCAGCTCATTTGCTTGCTCATCTGAACCATCATGAGCATATTATGCCAGCCCTGGACCCCTACCCTGCCTGCCTCAGATGGCCCATCAGCTGGCATTGCCACAGGTGAGAGACCTTCATTTTAACTCTTAAAGAATGTACTTGTTAATAGGGCCCCAGAACGAGAAAGGGATCGGTTCCCGGCCCAGGGCTATTCCATGTCTTTATCAATGAACTGAAAGAAAATCTCCAATCCCTGCTGGCAAAGTTTGTAGATGACACAAAGATTGATGAAAGGTAAATAATGATAAGGCCAGGCCATGTGCACAGAGTGATCTGTACTGCTCGGTACGCTGGGCACAACTGAACAACGTGTTTGAAGACAGCCAAATGCAAGTTCATAGATCTAGGAATAAAGAGTGTTGGTCTCCCAGGATGGGGGACAGTATTTTGGAAAGTGGTGGCACTGAATGGGACTTAGGGATCATAGTAAATAACTAGCTGAAGATGAGTTCCCAGTGCAACATGGCTAAGAGAGCAAGCGTGGTCCTTGGCTGTATAAACGGCTCATCTAGGAGTGGGGAGAAGACATTGGCTCTGTGTTTGGCATATGGAATCCTGGGTCCGTGTGTGGTATCCACACTGCCAGATGGATGCTGGAATGTTGGAGAGGGTTGAAGGAAGAGCTACAAGAATGATTTGAGGTCTGGAAAGCCTGCCTGATAGTACATAAGAACGGCCATATTGGGTCAGACCAATGGTCCATCCAGCCCAGTATCCTGTCTACTGTCTGACAGCAGCCAGTGCCAGGTGCCCCAGTGGGAATGAACAGAACTGGCAATCATCAAGTGATCCATGCCCTGTCTTCCAGTCCCAGCTTCTGGCAAAGAGAGGCTAGGGACACCCAGAGCCTGGGGCTGCGTCCCTCACCATTTTGGCTAGTATCCATTTGGACCTATCCTCCATGAACTTACCTAAATCTTTTTTTAACCCAGTTATACTTTTGGCCTTCACAACATCCCCTGGCAATGAGTTCCACAGTTGACTGCGCATTGTGTAAAGAAGTGCTGCCTTCTGTTTGTTTTAAACCTGCTGCCCGTTAATGTTCATAGTGCAAAGCTGGGGTCGCTCACACTATTTAGCAGATCAAAAAGAAGGCTGCGAGGTGATTTGGTGACAGTCCCTAGGAACCTGCCCGGGGAGAAGGCGCTGCTGTCTAAGGCAGCAGACAAAGGCAGTACGGGCAAGCTGGAAATAAGGTGCACATCTTTAGCAGCAGATTAATCGCTGGAAGCCCACACCTAGGAAGGTGGTGGATTCTTCATCACTTGGAGCTTTTAAATTAAGACTGGGCATCTCATCCCAAAAGCTGTGCTCCAGCAGAACCCCACATCCTGTGCCAGATACTGGCGTCCCTGGGAGACAGTCTCTGGTACTCAAGAGGTCAGACTAGATGCTGCAATGGTCCCTTCTGGCCTTTCCATCTTTCAGTCTCTGACTGTAATGGTGCAGGCCTGGCTGCCCTGGAGCCCTCCACCCTGAGCTCTGTCCCCTTGGTTCTGTGCAGTCACAGCCCATCTGTCTTTCATGGAGCTCAACATCACATCTTATTGGCCTTCGCTTGGGTGGGGCCAGGGGGTGGAACTCTCTGAATTCTTGGCCCCTGACTTCTTGGCAGTCACAGATCAGAGAGAGATCCTGTAGGTTAGTCCGGACAAGGTAGACTGGAGGTGATGGGGGTAGGAGGGGAAAAGAAGTCTGGAATCCTGGGCAGTATTCATAGCCTCTTTCGGTCAGTGCCTGCTGTCACGGACTTACAGGTCGTGCCCACTCTTGGCCCCGTATGGTCCCTGGGGGGAACCCCCTTCAGTGTGACAGCCCTTCTCGGGGGTCCACTCTCTCAGGGGTTAAGCTCCTCCACTTCCTGGAACTGCACCTCTCTGAGCCTTAGCACACCTGTCTCTCGCCGTGGGTCCCCTCAGGGAGTCCACTCGCTCCGTGCCCCCCGAGACCTCCACTCCCAGAGAGAATATGCACACATCTTGAATACTGTGTGCAGATGTGGTCACTCCATCTCAAAAAAGATATATTGGAATTGGAAAAGGTTCAGAAAAGGGTAACAAAAATTATTAGGGGTATGGAACGGCTTTCATATGAGGAGAGATTAATAAGACTGGGACTTTTCAGCTTGGAAACGAGATGGCTAAGGAGAGATATGATTGAGATCTATAAAATCGTGACTGGTGTAGAGAAAGTAGATAAGGAAGTGTTGTTTACTACTTCTCATAACACAAGAACTAGGGGTCACCAAATGAAAATAGGCAGCAGGTTTAAATCAAATACAAGGAAGTATTTCTTCACATAATGCACAGTCAACCTGTGGAACTCCTTGCCAGAGGATGTTGTGAAGGCCAAGACTATAACAGGGTTCAAAAAAGAACTAGATAAATTCATGGAGGATAGGTCCATCAATGGCTATAAGCCAGGATGGGCAGGAATGGTGTCCCTAGCCTCTGTTTGCCAGAAGCTAGGAGTGAGCGACAGGGAATGGATCACTTGATGATTACTTGTTCTGTTCATTCCCTCTGGGGAACCTGGCTTTGGCCACTGTTGAAAAACAGGATACTGGGCTAGATGGACCTTTGGTCTGACCCAGTAGGGCCAGTCTTATGTTATGTAATAATGCAACCCTGTTCTCTAGACCGGAGTGCCTCTAAGCCAGCATAAAATAGGAGGGTTAATTGAGTGTCTGAACACAGCACAGGAAACTCTCAGGGCCCTCAGACCCAGCCTCCCTCAGCACCATACATCTAAGTCTCCCCTGCATCCAGGTAGGCTCTGCCTGCTCTCTGTCTCCAGTCCAGAGACCCTGCGCTTTTAAGCTGGGCATCTGACTGCTCCCAGCAGCTCCTCCTCTGTCCTTTGTCTTCTGTCCCCTCAATCCACAACCGAGTCCTCATTTGTTTCTCATCAAGTCCAGGGTTCCCCTCCTTCTCCTTCCGTACACCAACTCAAAAGGGTGGACCCCTGTGCATTTCCGGGGCAGTAAATGTTCTGCAGCAGTTCTCGCCTGGTGCGCTGAACCCCCTGAAGTTTAGAAGAAGGGACATCCCCCCAGTGGTACTTCTGGGGGACCACCAGACACCTGCTGATGCCCCAAGTTCAGTTTTCCCTCAGGGAGCCCTTTCTTGGTACTGGCTCGCTTCTCTCCCCTGGATCCTTCCCCAGGATCTTGCAACACTGGGGCAGCAGTTTGGTGTCTAGATTCCCAGCAGAACTGGCATCTCGTGGTCCTTCCCCACTTACCCCCTGACAGGCCCTCTTGGCCCACCTCTCCTCCAACTCCAGCTCATGTTGTCACTGCTCTGAGTGGTCAGGTAGCCTCCGCTCCTCCAGCTCCAGCTCCTTCACTCTCAGCTCCAGTTTCCATCTCTTCACATCCACTGGGGGGAACCCGGGTGGGAAGCCCTCTCCCCTGCACAGATGTGCCAGGTCCCTCTTACAGAGCTGGTTATAGGCCACTTCTGTGCTGGATTTTTCAATTCCCTTGTTTTATCGCTGGCAGCCACTCACTCCAAAGCATCGACACTCGCATCCACAAACCATCCCCTGCTACCACGTTGTCACGGACTCACAGCAAGTGCCCACTCTTGGCCCCGTACAGTCCCTGGAGGGGAATCCCCTTCAGTATGACAGCCCTTCTCAGGGTCCACTCTCTCTTGGAGGTTAAGCCCCGCACCTCCTGGAACCGCACCTCTCTGAGCCTTATCATGCCTTTCTCTCGCCATGGGCCCCCAGAAGGACCCTCAGGGCCTCCACTCCCAGAGGGAATAATGCAACCCTGTTCTCTGGACCGGAGTGACTCTCAGCCAGCGTAAAACAGGAGAGTTAATGGAGCGTCTGAACACAGCACAGGAAATTCTCAGGGCCCTCAGGCCTAGCATCCCTCAGCACCATGCATCTAAGCCTCCCCTGCATCCAGGTGGGCTCTGCCTGCCCTCTCTCTCTAGTCCAGAGACCCTGTGGTTTTCAGCTGGGCATCTGATATCACTGCCTCCAACAGCTCTTCCCCTGTCCTTTGTCTTCCGTCCCAGGTAAACAGGTCACTGGGGCCCTTTCTCTTCCGTCCTTTGTTCCCCTCTGGCTGGAACTGGTTGGTCAGGTCACTTGAATCCTCTCTCCTTAGCCCTGTCTCCTCCCACTGGCCAGAACCAGCTGACTGCGAAGCTGGGGTGGGCATCTTAGTCACCAGTTCACCGGGTGTTAGGGTTCCCCATCTCCAGGCCATTCTCTGGCTGCCAGGCAAGGTCACACCTGGTCCTCTGCAACAACAAACCCTCTCCCACCACCTTGTTAAACATGCAGCACACAGGGAAACTGAGGAGCGCACACACTATTCATGTAAAACATCACAAAAATTCCCAACTTCATCACACCTGCTTAGACACTGGCCCCGTTGGCCTTGGCTTCAGACCTGGCCCCTGAGCCCTTCCCCCATGAGTGCTGGGCTGGCTTGCTGCCCTGTACTGCATGCCACGCAGGGCTGGCAAGGCCTGAAAGTGCTGGAGCTCATGCAGGATGTGGCTGCCCCTCTGCTCACTGAGTTCATCATACCTGTTCTCCTGCAGTGCACTGTTGGCTCCTGAGGGAGCACTAGCTGTTGGGGTGATCTATGCTTCCTTTTGAGGTTTGTAGTCTGGCTCTGGGAGACACCTCTTAGCCAGTGTGCTGGTCCACCACTTTGGTGCAATCCCTGGTTAAATGCCGGGGCTGGGGGCCGGGAGCCTGAAGGGAGCCCCGGTTCTGCATCTGACTTTCCCCACTGCTCTGATGGGGCCTGAGTTTGCAGCCCTCGAGGCTGCAGTGCAAGGCCTGTCTCTCCCCAGGCCCCTGCAGGTCAGTGATCCCTGCAGGGCCATTCTTGTCAGTCAGGCTGGGCTGTGCCAGGCTGTGGCCATTGTGGGGTGGGGCTCATCCCAGCTACCCTCCTGCCCCAAAGCAGCCCCACCCATGTGTTCATGGGGCCCCAGCACTGGCTGGGTTGATGAAGACACCACATGTAGGAGGCTCTCCCACCCCGCCCACCTCAAGCCCACAGGCTGTGCCTGTGCCCAGAGCACATTCTAGAAGGAGCAACAGTAAATACAAACACCGCGGGTGCATTGAGGGGCCCACGCAGACACAGAAATATGCAGGCAGCAGGGCAGCCCTATAAATAAACACACCCACACTCCCCTGTGCACGTGACAGCACTCCAGGGGAAAGCAATTGTCTGCTGTTCCCCCGGGGAACTAGGAGTAATGGGAGGAAATTGAGCAAAGGGAAATGCAGAATGAATATTAGGAAACATTCCCTGACAGTGAAATCTAGGAGCATGAGGAGACTCCCCAGAGAACCAGAGCTACCATGTGAGCTGCCTTCACTGGGGCTGGACAGAGCCTCGCACAGAGCACTGCTAGGAACACATGTGCAACTACAGATGGGTCAGGGAGCTTTAGGCACATGCAGTACAGCTCCAGGTACCCAGGGATACCAACAGACAAGGGTGCATCCTTGGGCACGTGTGCATGCACACACACACACATACAGTCACATTCGCATGCCTGCTCACACACATGCACTCATCTTCTCCAATCTGCATGCCCATCTGCACACATCCACGGGCACACACCCATGTGTGCAATGGACACACACACACGCTTGCACAGCCGTTATGGCTAAGCTCACATAGTTTGCTCCAGATGTGCATCTGAAGTCACGTCCATGGGCACCTAAACACAAGCTCCTCTTCAGCCCACATGCTCCTTCCACCTCAGCCCCTGCCTCCCTGGAGCACGCTCCCTCCTCCCCTACCCATGCTGGAGGCACAGGCGGCATGAGCCAGGGCGGGGATGCAGCACCCTCCTTCCCCAGCCTGCCAGGTCCTGCCACACCCCCTGTCTCCATCAGTGCCGCACTCTCCTCCACTGCTCTAATCCTCCCCAGACATTCCCAACACACTGGGAATTAGAGAGGCTTAAGGGGCACCTGAGAAGCAAGGGCGTGTGCTGTCCCCATCCCACAGGGCCAGGCAGGAGGGCACCAGGGATTGGCTAGAGTGCTGGGTAATTTCACTGGTGCCTTGCTCTCCTCTCCAATTTTCTCAGTGGTGGCTCTGAGTGCTTGATAGGCAGTTTGTGTTGTGTACGGCGAGCCCCCAATGAGGGATCGACACTCCGTGTCTCCGGGCCTGCCTGCTGTGCTGTGGTGTGTTCAGAGATGGGCTGAGGGACTTTGTGGAGGATTTACAGGCTTTCCGGAGTTTGCACAGAGCTTCCCAGCAGGACTGTGAGTCTGGTGCTGTCACAGGGGCTGGAGCTGGTGTCGTTTGCAGCAGGGCTTCCCGGGAACCTCCCTGCCCTGAGCATGCCCGTTTTACAGCTTCTGCCAAGGGGAGGGGATGAGGTCCCGCCTGCTCCCCTGCCATGACTGGCATGGAAGAAGCAGGCAGCCTCCACAGCAGCCACATGGGGCCGTGCCCACCAGCCTGGGCCATTGTGGGGGTGGGGCTCACCCCAACTACCCTCCTGCCCCAAAGCAGCCCCACCCATGGATCCACGGAGCCCTGGCACTGGCTGGGCTGATGAAGATACCACATGTGGGAGGCCCTCCCACCCCACCCACCTCAAGCCCAGCCTGTCACTCTTCCCCCACCACTCCAGCTAGCTCCTTCAGCCACAGGCATCAGGGCTTGTGGGGGAAGTCTGCCACTGGCCACCAGCTGCAGGGGGTGAGCTGGGGGTTGAGGAGAGGGTCCCATATAGGGTGACCAGATGTCCCGATTTTATAGGGACAGTCCCAATATTCAGGGCTTTTTCTTATATAGGCTCCTATTACCCCCCACACTCTGTCCCGATTTTTCATACTTGCTATCTGGGCACCCTAGTCCCATAGGGCAGGAGGCATAGATGGCATGCCAAAGCCAGTGACAGAGCCAGAGTACAACCCTCCCCACTGTGCCCCCCAGACCCCTGCTCACTAAGGGTGAGCACCCCTGTGGCCTGGAGGAGAGATGGGGCAGGGGGTGAGTCAGACACCTGGCAAGACTCCTGCAGTGCCTGTGGGAGACAGAGAGAAGGTGGGAGCAGCCCCTCTCCCCCACTCAGCCTGTGCGTCGCTGCACCCCCTTCCCCATGCAGGCTGTGAGTTTGGCCTGCAGGGATCACAAAGCAGATGCCGCACTTGGTCTGAGGCAAAAGGCAGAAAAGAGTTGCTATGGAGACAAGCTATATATTTTTAAGGAGGCGCTGAGGTATTCACACCCATCTGTCTAGTATTAACCTGCCAATGAAAGGCGAGTGCAGCGCTAAGAAGATGGGATCCCCTTAAATCCCAAACGGGTCAGCTGGGGAGACTGGTAACTGCTGGATTTGGATTCTCATGATAATACAAAGTAGCCGAGGAAGGGGTAGAATTGCAGTGAGTGGGAACAGTTACAGAGCCAGATACTACAGACAGAATTGGAATGGGGAATAGGTATTCAGGGACACAAGTGCAGGCCCAGTTGGAATGTCTGGGCCAGAACTACAGCCCTAGAAACCCAGCATTAATAGGCAACAGATGAGCGCCCACAAGTGACAGGCTTGGAAAAAACCACTTGCCCACTCACTGATGAGTCATAGGAAGCTCCTGCTGGAGTGTGTGTGTTGGAAGGGGGTGGGCATAGCTAGGGTGTGTGAGGCATGTAACACCTTGTGTTCTGTGTAATTTACAGTGTTCCTAGCCCATACGGATGATTAAATTCCTTTGGCAATATGAGTGAGTGTAGACAATGCTGCTCCGGCCTCCTGAGTCCACAGACAGGGCAGCACAGAGCTCTGTCACACAACACAGTGAAATTAACAAGTTTCAGAGTAGCAGCCATGTTAGTCGGTATTCGCAAAAAGAAAAGGAGTACTTGTGGCACCTTAGAGACTAACCAATTTATTTGAGCATAAGCTTTCATGAGCTACAGCTCACTTCATCGGATGCTTCTGTGGAAAATACAGTGAGGAGATTTATATACATACAGAACATGAAAGAATGGGTGTTACCATACACACTGTAAGGAGAGTGATCACTTAAGATGAGCTATTACCAGCAGGAGAGCGGGGAGGGGGGGAAGAAAACCTTTTGTAGTGATAATCAAGGTGGGCCATTTCCAGCAGTTAACAGGAACGTCTGCAGTGGGGGTGGGGGGGGGGAATAAACATGGGGAAATAGTTTTACTTTGTGTAATGACACATCCACTCCCAGTCTCTATTCAAGCCTAAGTTAATTGTATCCAGTTTGCAAATCAATGCCAATTCAGCAGTCTCTCGTTCGAGTCTGTTTTTGAAGTCTTTTTTGTTGTAGTATTGCGACCTTTAGGTCTGTAATCGAGTGACCAGAGAGATTGAAGTGTTCTCCGACTGGTTTATGAATGTTATAATTCTTGACATCTGATTTGTGTCCATTTATTCTTTTACATAGAGACTGTCCAGTTTGACCAATGTACATGGCAGAGGGGCATTGCTGGCACATGATGGCATATATCACATTGGTAGATGTGCAGGTGAACGAGCCTCTGATAGTGTGGCTGATGTGATTAGGCCCTATGATGGTGTCCCCTGAATAGATATGTGGACACAGTTGGCAACGGGCTTTGTTGCAACGATGGGTTCCTGGGTTAGTGGTTCTGTTGTGTGGTGTGTGGTTGCTGGTGAGTATTTGCTTCAGGTTGGGGGGCTGTCTGTAGGCAAGGACTGGCCAGTCTCCCAAAATTTGTGAGAGTGATGGGTCATCCTTCAGGATAGGTTGTAGATCCTTAATAATGCGTTGGAGGGGTTTTAGTTGGGGGCTGAAGGTGACGGCTAGTGGCGTTCTGTTATTTTCTTTGTTAGGCCTGTCCTGTAGTAGGTGACTTCTGGGAACTCTTCTGGCTCTATCAATCTGTTTCTTCGCTTCTGCAGGTGGGTATTGTAGTTGTAAGAATACTTGATAGAGATCTTGTAGGTGTTTGTCTCTGTCTGAGAGGTTGGAGCAAAGGCTGTAGACGATGGATCGTGTGGTGTGGTCTGGGTGAAAGCTGGAGGCATGTAGGTAGGAATAGCGGTCAGTAGGTTTCCGGTATAGGGTGGTGTTTATGTGACCATCGCTTATTAGCACCGTAGTGTCCAGGAAGTGGATCTCTTGTATGGACTGGTCCAGGCTGAGGTTGATGGTGGGATGGAAATTGTTAAAATCATGGTAGAATTCCTCAAGGGCTTCTTTTCCATGGGTCCAGATGATGAAGATGTCATCAATATAGCACAAGTAGAGTAGGGGCATTAGGGGACGAGAGCTGAGGATGCGTTGTTCTAAGTCAGCCATAAAAATGTTGGCATACTGTGGGGCCAACTCTGTTCAGTTTCATTCAGACCCTCTGGTGGCTTTGAGGATTGGGACAGGACCTGAGTTACTCCTTGTGGAAAAGGGCCCAAAATATGCAATGTGGAAGAGGGGAGAGCAGCAGAGACAAGCCCACCCCCTCCGGGCCCCCATCCCGTGCAGTGGCTATGCGGCTCTGCAGGAGGGAGACAGATCACCTCTCCCTTGCAGTAGCTCTGGAAGGGGTGGCAGATGGAACTCTGAGTGCATCAAACCTACTAGCCTAGAAGTTGCCTCAGAAGAGGGAACCCCAGGCGAGGTACATGTACAGAGCTGCAACTGGGGCTGCACAGTGGCTGGGCCCCTCACCATGGTGTTGTCCCTGCACTTTCCAGGGGATCCACCCTTGCCTGTCGCAGCCCCCTCCAGCTAGTCAGTGTTTGGTAAATTGCCCAAGCCCTGACACGTGCAGTCCCATAGGCAGAGGTGACACGTGTGGGAGGGGTATGCAGGGTCACTTGCTCCTCCAGATTTCTCAGGATGCCTCTGGTGGGGATGCCCACCAGCAAGGAGGCAGCACTCCCGCTGGCAGCGGTGCTCTCTCTGTGTCCCTGCTGCCACCTCCTCCCCTACCACATGGGGCTGCTTCACCTTCCCTGCTGCTGGAGTCCCAGCCCTGATGCCTGCTTTGCAGACCATCCACTGAGGTGAGTCGGGGTGGAGGCAGAGGCAACATGGGACTCTAGCAGCAGAGAAGACAAAGCAGCCCTATGTGGCGGGGGAGGAGCTCAGCCGGGAGCCAGCGCCTAGCCCAATGGGGTCCTGGTCCATGACTGAGGTGCCCAAGTGCTATGATAACACAGCCAGCCCCCTGCTGCTTCCTCCCACCTCACGCTGCAGACACAGTGAAAGCACCGCTGCCAGGGGGAGCGCTGCTTCCTTGCTACTCAGCATCCAGACCAGAGGCGTCCCAAGGAATCTGGGCATGACCCCCCAGAACCTTTCATTTGTGCACCCACTAGCCACAGCTATGTGGTGCCTCTGCCCACAGACGTGGAAGCACTCCGGGTACCCGGCACTAGGGAATGATCACTGGCTGCAGAGGCTCTTGGTACACAATCCCTCACAGGGACATCCAGAGAGACAGCCTGATTTTCAGATCTTTGGGAGGTGCACAAACAAGTGTCCATGTGCCGTATGCCCAGCTGAACACAGGGTTACCCAGACATCTTGCTGGTCATGCATGTTGACTCATGAGGATCTGATTCCTTCATGCCCCTGCTTCGAACCTCCATGCTCCCATGGAGAGGTTGGAGTACACAATTATCCACCCTGTAAAGGAGCACGCCATCCCGCAGGGTCTGTGCAGACTGGCCTGCCAGGCACCCACTCGCTGCTGCCATGACTCACATGCTGCTCCTCGGTGTCTGTTTATCTCTTTAAACTCCTGTCTGTGCTTTTATTTTCTCAACAGCCATCTCAAATGGGAGCCAAACAATGCGTGAGTTTCCCCGGGCCCTTTGCAGGGTGCCAGTTAGCGTCAGCAGCCCCATGGTGAGAGCATCGTTTGTACAGCTGAATGCAGCTCCTCCTGCTCCTACTCTATTCGCACCATTATTAGCCATTAGCTGCCTCCCAGTGCTGTTATTGTTTAAGGAGTGATGCGAATAAAACTTGCTAGCGTCTAAAAATGGCTCTCCGTCCCTCCCTCCCTTCCTCTCCCTGGCTTTCCTGCTGACCGTTGTTTAGACATGATCAGGTGGGTGAGTGCTGGGAATGCGCTGACACTGAAGAGGATGCGGCATCGCTGTTTGCTGGGATCTGGAGGCAGGAGCGCACACCTGAGCTGTTCCAAGAGATTCTGGCCCAAGGTGGTGGAAATCCTGTGGGACAGCCAGATGAACTGGCGAGATTTCCACAGTCATGGTGCAAAATCTCCCAATAGCCATCTTGGGCCAAGAGCTCTTAGGAGTGGTGTTATCTTGATATTGGAGCTGAGCCTGAACTGAACTCAGAAAGAGCCTGTCTGGTTATGGACCAAATCCCAGTTGACAAACACAGGGACCAGCTCAGGGTGGAGATCTGAGCTGTTCACACTCTGAAATTCAAAGGAGCTGGGTTCGAGGGGCTGGTTTTGGCCTGACTCTGACTGGTGGGGAAATACCCAGCCCTCTGCCCAAGTAAGGCTGGGGCCCCACTTTCAGCATGGCATCATTGCTGCAGGGCTGCAGAACCAAGGCCCTAGCTGCAATGCCCCTCCTGAGGGCATAAGTCACCCACCCACTCCAGAGAACAGGAGACTGCGAGGGGGAAGGTTCTCCTTTCAGTGTCCGGTGCTGAGTCTCCACAGCACGCACAGAAATGAGGGTAGTATGAATCTCACTGAAGCAGCAACAACACTGGGGTTAAATACATAGGGCATTTTGCTCCATCGGTGTCTGGAATTCTGCTCCCCAGAGAGCCTGGTGGGTCCATGAATAGTCTCAGGGAGCAATAGGATCAGATACTTGCTAGTGTACCCTGCTCACATCATGGATTTCGGGCTCCAGCAGGGACTCTGGGGCGTCCCGTTCCCCAGGAGCATTAGCTGTTAGGCTCAGGCCGGTTACTGATGCGTCTGCAGAGATTTCCCTTTGTTCCCTTCCTCTCCCTGAGTGTCTGTTCATTCCTTGGGCGCTACTCCCACCCCATTGCACAGTGGAGACTCCGACACGGGCCCATGTGGAAGTGACATGGGCACCCTGGCCCCCCAGCAGCCCAGGCTATGCTGGCTCCAGAGAAGGAGGTGAGGTGTGGAGCTGGTGATTTCACAGGCTAGGTTGCCATGCAGGCTGCTGACATCTGAAAGTGTGTAGGCGAAACTGACATATAAAAGGTGCCACTTGGAGCCAATTTACAGCAGCGGGGGAAGATCATAGCATGTCTGATTGGAAACAGGGAAGGCCCAGCCCCACAGAGCTGTGGCTGCTCTGAGATGGCTCTGTCTGGGGGAGGTACAGACACCAGCACAGGCCATTTAAACCAGACCAAGTTCAGTGAGGAAGAGCCAGCCAGCTGGGTCACGGGGCTTGGTCAGCGGAAATGCCCAGATGGTGAAAGTTTTGCCTGCAAAGTCTTTGAAATATCCAGGCAAAGCACCCTGCCATCTCCTTGCCAGGACTGAGGCCTGCAGCCCCGCGAGAGGAGCAGCAGTCAGGGCCTATATGGAGTCCCCTCAGCATGGGGATGTGTCAGGCTGTGTGTGGCTGAGGAGAGGGGAGTGCAGGGGGAGGGGTGGGAGAACCCAGTACCCCCACCGAGGGAGCGATCACTCACCTGCTGGAGGTGGCAGCCACAGCGGATTCTCTGCACACTCCCCCCGGCCAGCAGGGAGGCATTTCGCCAGACTCCAGCAGAGCTGCAAGCACCTCAGACGCTGCTTCTCACTAACCCGTGGGCAGCTGCCTTCCCTGCGACTGCAGGCGCCTGAGTGAAAAGTGCACAGGCTAAGCCGCTCTGCGAGCCAGCCCTGCCACCCACAAAGCCATGTGTGCATGTATGCAACCCTGTGTGTGCACATGTGCGTGCATGTGTGTGTGTGTGTGTGCGTGCGCACAGGGCCCACTGCCAAGCCTCTGTGTGTAACCGGGGCAGGAGCAACTGCGCCAGAGCTCCCTGTTCATTCGATGCTGCAACAGGAGAAAAGGGGCCAGAATTCACGTTTTCACATTTAGTTTCCTTTGTACTCGGCTAATTAACACCTGAGCCTGGTGATGTCATTAAGCAGCACTAAAGCTTTATTGGGGTAATTTAATTTTCCCTTTCATATCAGGATGATTTGCTTTGTTAGGGCTGGTACCGGGAGGAGGGGGGAACCAGGCAGTGCGAAGTGACAATTCTGTATTGTCAGTATAAATAATTCCAAAGGGGAGAGGCAGGGAGCTGGGCGAGGAACCTCAGCGCTTTCAATCACTCCGAGAGCCAGCCGTCTGGTCCTGAGCATTGCTACAGGGTTGCTGGCTCTGGGGAGCAGCAGTACAGCTGGGGACAGGGCAAGAGGCCACACCCACTCCCGCACTCAGCTGACAGTGGGCTAGCGCTGGCTGGGGACCAGCACGTTGTTTTTTAAGGCTGAGAATTGTGTTAGCCCAGAAGTTGCGCTGGTGTTGCAGGTACAGGCAAGGTTCCTGCCCCGCTGGGCACGGCACAAGCACAGCCAGGGAAAGGAAGGCAGCAGCTTGATCACACAGTGAAAGGGAGACGCTTCAGGTGCATCACAGACTGACCCGAAAATAACTAGCTCACGGAAAATGCTGCTGAGGGAAAATATGGCTCTGAGCATGGCTGGGTCTGTGCGCAGATTGCACTGGGTCTGCCTCAGACAGACAGACAGAGAAGGACTGGTTAATAATGGTGGGGGATCCTGGTGGTCGAGGGGCAGAGCAGAGGCTGGTTAATAATGGGGGGGGATCCTGGTGGTCAGTAACTGTGGACACCAGTGCAGGGATCACTCCCCTTTAACAGCACTGGGCAAGTGTCCTTTTCAGCAAGGGGCCGGCTCCTGCTTTGCTCAGTGCCGCCCCAAGGTTCGGGCCACCGGACACGTGCAGGGAAGGGGTAATGCAGAGCCAGGCCTGCAATCTCCACCCTGCCCCCTTCTCCTCACCCCACATCTGGCTGTGCAGTGGGAAGTGTCTGACCAGACCCAGGTGGATGGAGGGATCTGTATGAGGTGGGTGGGGACCTTGAGCAATGAATCATAGAATAGTAGGATTGGAAGAGACCTCAGGAGGTCATCTAGTCCAACCCCCTGCTCAAAGCAGGACCAACCCCAACTAAATCATCCCAGCCAGGGCTTTGGCAAGCGGGGCCTTAAAAACCTCTAAGGATGGAGATTCCACCACCTCCCTAGGTAACCCATTCCAGGGCTTCACCACCCTCCTACTGAAAGAGTGTTTCCTAATATCCAACCTAGACCTCCCACACTGCAACTTGAGACCATTGCTTCTTGTTCTGTCATCTGCTACCACTGAGAACAGCTGAGGTCCATCCTCTTTGGAACCCCCCTTCAGGTAGTTGAAGGCTGCTATCAAGTCCCCCCTCACTCTTCTCTTCTGCAGACTAAACAATCCCAGTTCCCTCAGGTTTCAGAGTAACAGCCGTGTTAGTCTGTATTCGCAAAAAGAAAAGGAGTACTTGTGGCACCTTAGAGACTAACCAATTTATTTGAGCATAAGCTTTC
Organism: Natator depressus; assembly: GCF_965152275.1. NCBI lineage: Eukaryota > Metazoa > Chordata > Testudines > Cheloniidae > Natator > Natator depressus. The sequence goes on along the minus strand of NC_134241.1, from coordinate 38,501,380 downwards.
GTGAGCTACAGTTCACTTCATCAGATGCATTCTGTGGAAAGTGTAGAAGATCTTTTTATACACACAAAGCATGAAAAAATGGGTGTTTACCGCTACAAAAGGTTTTCTCTTCCCCCCACCCCACTCTCCTGCTGGTAATAGTTTATCTAAAGTGATCACTCTCCTTGCAATGTGTATGATAATCAAGTTGGGCCATTTCCAGCACAAATCCAGGTTTTCTCTCCTCCCCACCCCCCCACAAACCCACTCTCCTATTGGTAATAGCTTATCTAAAGTGATCACTCTCCTTACCATGTGTATGATATCAAGGCGGGCCATTTCCAGCACAAATCCAGGGTTTAACAAGAACGTCTGGGGGGGGGGTAGGAAAAAACAAGGGGAAATAGGTTACCTTGCATAATGACTTAGCCACTCCCAGTCTCTATTCAAGCCTAAGTTAATTGTATCCAATTTGCAAATGAATTCCAATTCAACAGTCTCTCGCTGGAGTCTGGTTTTGAAGTTTTTTTGTTGTAATATCGCAACTTTCATGTCTGTAATCGCATGACCAGAGAGATTGAAGTCTTCTCCGACTGGTTTATGAATGTTATAATTCTTGACATCTGATTTGTGTCCATTTATTCTTTTACGTAGAGACTGTCCAGTTTGACCAATGTACATGGCAGAGGGGCATTGCTGGCACATGATGGCATATATCACATTGGTGGATGTGCCGGTGAACGAGCCTCTGATAGTGTGGCTGATGTGATTAGGCCCTGTGATGGTGTCCCCTGAATAGATATGTGGGCACAGTTGGCAACGGGCTTTGTTGCAAGGATAGGTTCCTGGGTTAGTGGTTCTGTTGTGTGGTATGTGGTTGCTGGTGAGTATTTGCTTCAGGTTGGGGGGGCTGTCTGTAGGCAAGGACTGGCCTGTCTCCCAAGATTTGTGAGAGTATTGGGTCATCCTTCAGGATAGGTTGTAGATCCAGTTCCCTCAGCCTCTCTTCGTAAGTCATGTGCCCCAGACACCTGATCATTTTTGTTGCCCACCACTGGACTCTCCAATTTGTCCACATCGTTTCTGTAGTGGGGGCCCAAAACTGGACACAGTACTCCAGATGTGGCCTCACCAGTGCAGAATAGAGGGGAATAATCACTTCCCTCAATCTGCTGGCAGTGCTCCTACTAATGTAAGGGAACTGTTGCCCCCTTACTAACATTCAGTTGGGGGTGTTTTAGTTGCTAGCTCCCAGTACTAAAAGGGGAAGGGTCTATAGGAAATCAGGACCCTGAGACTGATAGTTCCCAGGAACAATGGGGCGAGGCCAATGCTCCGGGTCAGCCTGAATGACAGGACGGGCAGGCTAATCAGGGAGTCAGGAGGCCAGGGAGGTCCCGTCCTCCGTGTGAGCTTGAATTGCCTAGGTCAGACAGAGGGGGGCCGAGCTAAGGAGAAAGCAGGGGTGGGGCACAAGCTGAGCTGGAGAGCAGAGCTGTGCCAGATCCAGAGAGAGCAGACCCTCTCCTGGGAGTAGAGTTGCAGCCCCAAAGCCAGAGGCACAGCCCAGGGAGAGCAGACTTGTCCTGGGAGGAGAGCTGCAGCAACCAGCGCCAGAGGGGCCAGAAAAGCAGCCCACGAAGCGGTCAGTGCTGGGAGCAGAGTCACAGAAGCAGCCCGCAGAGCAGACCTGTGCTGGGAGCAGAGCTGCAGCAACCAGAGGCAGAGGGGCCAAAGAAGCAGCCCAGGGAGCTGGAGGCAGAGCAGCAGTGCTGAGACAGAGTGGTGGAGGTGGGGCTGGAGCAGTCCGGAGCTGGGTGCGGTGAGCAGCTGGGGAGAGCGAGGGGGACCCTGGGCAGCGGGCCCAGCACAGGGAGACACCTCAGCCAAGAGGCTCTGTAGGCCAGGCTTGGATCGTAACCCCAACAGGGCGGGGGTGACACTAGGAAGAAGAGTCTTACCACTTAGAGCCTGAGGCCACCACCAGAGCAAGTGTCCAACCCACAGCATCCCTGCAGCACAGCCAGGGCCTGAGCAGGAGGCCTGGGACTTACAAGGAACAGACTGTGAACTGCCATGACATTCCAGAGACACTGTTTGTGATGTTCTCTGCCACAGAGCGGGTTGATGTGTTTCCTTTAACCTTTCTCATTATTCCTTATTCTTTTTCAAATTAATTGTTGATTAAATAACTTGCATTTGCTTTAAATTGTATGTAATGGTCAGTGGGTCAGAGAGGTGCCCGGTGTAGAGAGAGTACCCCAGAGTGGGGACACCCTAGCCCCTGTCCTAGGTGAGCACAGCAGGGTTGGGGGTCGAGCTGCCCAGGAATCCTGGGCCCAGCCTTGTGGGGGTTACAAGGACTCTGCCAGACAGGAGAGTGGAAGGGGGGTCCTCAAGGGCAGGGAGGCCACTGGGTAAAGGAAGTGGGAGCGAGGACTCAGATCCTTTCGCTAGCCCACTTCACCACTAGCCCACTTCACCGGGGTAGTGCAGAAGCCAGGAAAGTTCCCCACAATAGTGGGACTATTCCCCCGCTTATACTAATGCAGCTCAATATGCCATTAGCCTTCTTGGCAACAAGGGCACACTGCTGACTCATATCCAGCTTCTCATCCACTGTAATCCCCAGGTCCTTTTCTGCAGAACTGCTGCTTAGCCGGTCGGTCCCCAGCCTGTAGCAGTACATGGGATTCTTCCATCCTAAGTGCAGGACTCTTCACTTGTCCTTGTTGAACCTCATCAGATTTCTTTTGGCCCAATCCTCCAATTTTTCGAGGTCCCTCTGGACCCTATCCCTACCCTCCAGTGTATCTACCTCTCCCCCAGCTCAGTGTCACCTGCGAACTTGCTGAGGGTGCAATCCATCCCATCATCCAGATCATTAATAAAGATGTTGAACAAAACTGGTCCCAGGACTGACCCGTGGGGCACTCCACTTGATACTGGCTGCCAACTAGACATCGAGCCATTGATCACTACCTGTTGAGCCTGACAATCTAGCCAGTTTTCTTTCCACCTTATAGTCCATTCATCCAATCCATACTTTTTTAACTTGCAGGCAAGAATACTGTGGGAGACTGTAACAAAAGCTTTGCTAAAGTCCAGATATATCACGTCCACTGCTTTCCCCACATCCACAGAGTCAGTTATCTCATTAGAGAAGGCAATCAGGTTGGTCAGGCATGACTTGCCCTTGTTTAATCCATTTTGACTGTTCCTGATCACCTTCCTCCCCTCTAAGTGCTTCAAAATGGTTTCCTTGAGGACCTGCTCCATGATTTTTCCAGGGACTGAGGTGAGGTTGACCGGTCTAGTTCCCCGAGTTCTCATTCTTCCTTTTGGGAGCTCAGAGACATCCCGGAAGAGGACCAGGGGCTGGCAGGGGGAGCAGGTAATGACAGGGGTGGCAACCAAGCAGAGGGGGCGTCTGGCGTGAGGCTGGGTGGGGTTATGCAGGCACCTACAGATGAGCCTGAGGAGTCTGAGCAGAATGTAGTGAGGAAGGGGGCGTGAATGGAGGGGACCAGCATGGTTCAATCAACAGAGCAGGGCGATGCCAGCTGCTGTGTCTGGGCGGACCCGGCACTAGGGGCCGGGGCCCAGCCAGAGGCTGGGAGCTGGCCAGGAAGGGAATGGGCATCGGTCACTGGGACTGGCAGGGAGGAAGCAGCAAGAGTGTAACAGCCTGGCCATGTGGGGAGCCAAAGGAGACCCCAGGGTGAGACTGGGCAGGGCAAGAGGGGCGCGCGCAGCACTGGGCCAGAGGGTTGGGTGTCCTGCCGGTAGCCAGCCAGGCAGGGCCGGGTCAGAGGAGCAGGGCAGCAGGGCAGGGCACGTGTGGATCAGTAGATCTGTGAGTCATCAGCCTGCGGAGAGGTGAAGCCATTCAAAGGGAAAGGGTCAGGCAGGGGCACTCTGATATTGGTAACTCTGTGTTTGCCGCCCACATGCTGCCATTCATTCTCAGCTTGCCACGTGGCATGGGCTCCGCAGCAGGGAACCATCCAGGGACTCACAGCCTGGTGCCCAACTGGAGCCCTGCACCCACTGCTCTAAGACCAGCCTCTTCTCGTCCCAGGGGCAGCTCAGCCTGGCCTGGCCTGGCCTGGCCTGGCCTCAGTCCTCTTACTTTACTTCTTTTCCTTCTCCCCTGTCTCAGTGCTGAGCTGCAGGATCTTCCTTCTGACCATGGATCGCTGGTTACATACGCTATCGTCCCCCCCATCACCAGCTCCAGAGGCTGGGGGGAGTGACCACCCCAGTGCCAGAAAAGAGGCGCTTCCATCTTCCCCTCTGATGTCCGCCGCTTGACCGAGATGGAGGGGCAAGAGTGGATGGAGGGAGACCCAGACTGGCAGACTGGGGGCATCTGCTGGGTAGAGCAGGAACCCAGGGAGTGTGGTGCCCTCGTACCCCCTGTGCTGCGGGAAGGCGATGAGCAGGCAAGGCTGGGCACTGTGAGCTGCCCACCATGGCCTGGGAAGGGTGTCTGGGGGCACAGGCCAGCAGGAAGTGGGCAGAGCATCCACTGATCCCAACGGCCCTGGCAGCGCATGCAGCAGGTTTGGGTTGTTGTTCAGTCCCTGGGATGAAGCACCTGGCAGAGATACTTAAACCAGCTCAGCTAAAACCCATCTCTCCGTCCCCCTTGCACAGCTGGCTTGTGCCCCTCCTCCTTGGGCTACTGCTGGCCTCTCCCTAGCACTGGCCCCAGCATGGCTGCAGGGAACAGCAGCGATGGGAGGGGGTGCCTGGGAGAAAGGAGAAGGGGTGACAGGCCCGCCTCCCGGCCCGCCATAGCCACACCCTGCTCTGTCATGAGCAGCCGCAGCACAAGGCATTGGAGCAACCCAGCGGGACAAACGGCACCTCCTCCTGCTCGCATGGCGCTGCTGGGGGCGCCAGCAAATGTTGGCAGTCCAGGTCTGCAGCGTGCACTTGCCCCCTGTCACCCTCTCTCCCCTTCCCTGCCCAGCACAGCTGCTGCAATCCAGAAAGCTGTTTCCGAGCTGCGGTGCCATGGACGGCATGTCCCAAGTAGGAGGTGAAGAGGCGCATTCACCACATAGGCGTTAAAGCTTTTCTGTCCCCTCGGGCTGCAGGCAATAAAAGCCTTGTACAGCCGAGCAGAAAGGCAAGAAGCTGGAGTTGAACATATGCTGTCTGGCTCCAGGCGATGTTCCCTGTGAGTTATTGCAGGTGTTAGCGCTTGAATCTCAGCCCATCTCATCAGAGTCCAATTTCTGTCACTGCTTCCCTCTGTAACAAAGCCCTGATCGTATTGTTAGGGCATGTGGAGATGACTATGCAGTCATAACATTTTGCTCTCACACCTCGAAAGGAATACTCACAAAATAAGCTCCAGGATGGTCACTGCTGGCTGCTATAGCGGTTTGGATCAGCCCCAGTCCTAGTCACACGGGCCCAGGGGCAGAGTTAAGGTTGGACGCTGGCCACTGAGAAGACTTCTGGGTGTAAGAACTAGGCCTGGAGGTTGGGATTTGCGTGGCCTTAGCTTGTGATCTGTCTACGGGATGTCCATGGGATGTGAGAGAGAATTGCAATTAGCAACCCTCACTCTAACTGTATCTTAACCAAGGGGGCTAAAAGAAAGAAATGAGCCCTCCCAGCTGCCCTTGCAAAGGAGGCATTACCCCACTGATAGGAGAGGAAAGTGGTGCAGAGGTGAGGTGGCTTGTCTAGGCAGAGAGGGGGACAGAGCCCAGCCTGGTGGTCTAGCCACTAGGTGACACTGCCTTCCCAAAGTCACAAGTTGCAGCTTATGGTTTGAGGGTGAGATAAAGTGGGTGGAAGAAATGGGCTACAAGGGGGAACTTCACGCCTGCAACACAACCGCCAGCACTGGCAATTAGCAAACATTTCAAGAGAAATTAGGAGAAGCCAGTGACAGGCAAGTGCATTTCTATTAAAAGCTGCCACGTGAGATCCCTCCCCGAGCCTGCCGGCCCCTCCTTACCTGGTGCGTGCAAAAGCAGATGCAAACCTGACATTAATGCAATGTTCAGGGTGAGCTTTTAATTGCAGATATGTCAGAAACTTCAGAGTCGAGACAGGTGCACCAGCTGCGAGCCCAGTCGGTGTGCAGGGGAATCAGGTAGGGGCTGGGTGTGCGGCTGGGGGCTGTCTGCATGTGCATCAGAAGTTCTCTCCTTGCAGCTTCTGCCCCTGCTCCCGGCTCTATTACCACACTGAGCTGAGCTCTTTCCCCACTCACCGCTCCTCCCGGGATGCCTCCACCATCCCTCCTTAATGACCTTCTCACCAAGGGCTGGAAGTCACCATGTGTAGCACTCGGCTGGCCCTGGGGCCATCAGCATCTGCCTGAGCTCTAAGGGCTCATTTCCATTGAGCAGAAGAGAAAGCGCGAACCAGTCCTGTGTGCACTTGTGCCCATTCCACCTCTGCTGGTGCCCCTTCACACTAGTGACAGCAAGGAACCCGCTGTCAAAAGCTCCATGCTTAGGGCTTGTCTAAGAGCATAGAAATGGCTGTACTGGGTCAGACCAATGGGCTGTACAGATACAGAGGCATAACCACGCTCAGAGAGCAATGCTGGAACAGTTCCCTGCTGGACCTGCCCTTACAGGTAACCAGAGACCGCTGGGCAGAGGGTCTCCACAGACCCCCCTGCCGGAGTCCCAGTCACGCGGTGCGGGCCCAGAACAGTTTGGACCATCCCCAGCAGCACCAGCCTGCACCTGTAGTAGGAGCTGCCCTGGGTCTGGGCAAAGAAGACTGGCAAAGGAGCAGGGACTGAGGGAGGGTGAGAGCCGATCTCCACAGGCAATGCATTCTGAGAGTGAAAGCTATGGGGAGAACAACCTAGCTGTAGCTTTCTGAAATTAGCTCCCCAGATCCCCACTCCTGCAGCCGAGTGTGAGCAATGCCAGGCTGGCTGACTTGGCAGGACGACTGACGAGATCAGCCAGAGACTGACACCCCAAAACTGCTCGGCCCAACAGGCACCTGAACAGTGGAGCTGATCTGTTGCAAAACAATTGCTCTGTAACTCTGAGCTGGTTCCTCCGTGGCTCGTCAGCGGCTGGCTGGCTGCCAGACCCCCCTGAAAAAGGCTGTGAACCTGTAGCTTTCACCCACTGGAATAGGAATGTTTACCCACCTGTACCTTTTCCCTGAATGGTGCATTACCCTCTGGTTACTCTCCTCTCTCACCAATGTCCCCCAGCATCTGGAGCCAATGGTAAAGAACAGAAACCTCATGAAAAACATTCACCCGATCCATTGGCCAAAGACATCTGACTACTGGCTATCTTGGCATGTGATCAGGGCCAGTCTGACTCAGGAGAGGGGCTAAGCTCCTGACCAGTAGCTGGCCCAGCTCTGCTGAACCGCAGTGCTGAGGAGCTGCATGTTCTGAGCTCTGAGCGCTGGAGCTGCTTCGTGCATTCAGTACCGGAGATGGGAACCTTGCCAAGTCCAAGCTGTGCCTTGGAACTGCTGCGGCTCTGACTCAAGACCTTCGGGGACTGACACAGGCTCCTCCGTGGAGCATGTCAATACAGCCTCCTATCTGTTCAGGTCTGGGGAACTCCAGGCTTGTGGCACCCTTTTTGCATATATTTTGTATCAATTTCCATATCATTAGCAGTGTATCCACTAGGATTTCCTTCTGCTCACAGCTTTGTTTCCTGAGAGGTAAAATGCAGTTTGTATAGAGCTGCTCAGGAACCTGCATCCCTAGTGGTACTCTCTAAACAGAGCACAGACACACTGCTAGTCTGGAGCCGCTGTGCCTGCAGCCAGGCACTGGCAGGGGCTGCAGCTTGGACAGCGTTGCTACTGACCCCAAGTTCCTCAGTTAGATGGGAACTAGCAAGGCCTGCAAGTCCATGGGCTCGGGGACCGGGCAGCACTATGGCCGCTAAAATGTGACTCGACTGAGTGAGAGATAATGCACAGTGACAAACTCACATCATGTCCTCGGTGACTCGCCACGGATCATGCTGGTCTTCTCCGAGGAGAATGTCTTGCAGGTCAGCATGGATGGCTCAATGCAGCCATTGGAGCAGTGTGCAGCCGCATTTCACAAAGCCAATGGGATGCTTGATTGCATTAATAATACAGCTGCCTTCCCCCAGCGCTTGTCCAGTGAAGATCCCAACATGCTTTGAGAGATATGCCACTGAACTGGCCTTGTGAGGCTCACCATGCCCAGCTGTGGCGGTTACAAGGGGATGGTCAGAAGCCCCACAGGTATTTCCGTGTGAGGGGAGACTCCCAGCCTGGAGGAGATGGGGGTACAGCCCACGAGGAGAAAGGGTAGAGTGACGGCTGATCAGAGACTCCTTTACCCCGTCTCCTCGGGAGTCGCGCCATGAAATCAGTGGCTGGTAGATTCAGAGTCAATAGAAAATTCTTCTCTGCCCAGAACCTGTGGAGCCCACTGCCTGGCCACAGAGCTGGATGTTGAAGGGCTGCAATTGCATGGCCAATAGGGTCCACCAACATTCCACCCGCCCTGGGTAGCCCCGGGCAATGGGGCCCTGGGGTTCCTCCCATGGTACCTTGTGGCAGGTTCCATCTACTGCTCTCAGCCCCACTCTGCAGGCCCATCAGTGTCCTGCCTTTATGCCCTTCAGCAGGTGTGATGGGTTCGGTCACAGAGACCCCCTTGGGACTGTCACCTGATGTGGTGAAACTACCTCTGAGCCCATTTTCCCTGCCAGCTTGGGATTTCCAGAACCCTGCTTTGTTGAGCCAGACACGCTAGCCTTCTGCAACACAGACCCAGGTCTGGTCCACATCTCCAGAGCTGCAGACTTAACTGAAAACAGCTCAGCAGGTTACCTGTCTCCAGCACCCAGACACCCAGTTCCCAATGGGATCCAGACCCCAAATAAATCCATTTTACTCTGTATAAAGCTTATACAGGGTAAACTCATAAATTATCCACCCTCTATACCACTGATAGAGAGATATGCACAGCTGTTTGCTCCCCCAGGTATTAATCACTTACTCTGGGTTTATTAATAAACAAAAGTGATTTTATTAAGTATAAAAAGTAGGATGTAAGTGGTTTCAAGTAATAACAGACAGAACAAAGTAAGTCACCAAGTCCTTGTACTTTTCCACTGATGAGGCGGGGGTGAGGACAAGCACAGACAAAAGATTCCGGCCTTGTGCAAAAGCTATAAAAGGGGGTGGAGCAGGACAAAGGCTGCCAGTCATGAGAAAGCCCCTGCTTAGCACCTGAAATGTCTGCTGGCTCTAACAAGGACTGTACCAGGGGAAAGGATTGGGCCCAGGCTAGGAAGGAGTCTAGTCTGTGGGGGAGAAAAAAACAAGGAGTACTTGCAGCACCTTAGAGACTAACAAATTTATTTGGGTATAAGCTTTCGTGGGCTAAAACCCACTTCATCGGATGCATGCAGTGGAAAATACAGTAGGAAGATATATATATACACAGAGAACATGAAACAATGGGTGTTGCCATACCAGCTGTAACAAGACCAATTAATTAAGGTGAGTTATTATCAGCAGGAGAAAAAAACCTTTTGTAGCGATAATCAGGATGGCCCATTTCAAACAGTTGACAAGAAGGTGTGAGCAACAGTAGGAGGAAAAAATTAGCATGGGGAAATAGTTTTTATTTTGTGTAATGACCCATCCACTCCCAGTCTTTATTCCACCAGGGTCACAGGTTCCGCACTCTCCTCGGGCACAGCACTGTGACATTGCACTCTATATGTTTTATGGAAATATGCTTATGAGTGTGAATATGATGTAACTGTAAGACCCCGGTCTCCGTTCTTCCTGGATTGGCCCACAGGTCCACAGGAAGGCTTGCAGGTAGATAAACCATTTACAACCAATTGTCCTAGTCAATGGGAGCCATCAAGATTCTAAACCACAGTTAATGGCCCACACTTTGCATAATTACGCTACGATCTCAGAGTTATACTTCATATTTCTAGCTTCAGCTACAAGAATGATACATGCATGCAAATAGGAGGAATATATTCAGTAGGTTATAACCTTTGTTATGATACCTTACAAGAGACCTTTTGCATAAAGCATATTCCAGTTACATCATATTCACACTCATAAGCATATTTCCATAAAACATAGGGAGTGCAGCATCACAGCAGGATCCTCCAGCTGCCCAGAGCTCTGCTGGGACACAGTGCTGCGCCCAAGGAGAGTGTGGAACCTGGGTCCCTGGTGGAACACGCCGCTGCCTGCTGGACCTGAGCCCTCATCCTTCCTCAGCCACAAGCCATGGCAGACCCAGCTGGGAGCAAAGGGCAGGCATGGGCACAAGATACCAGTGGAACTATGCCCTGGCCACTGGCTGCCTGCACTGGGCGAGTGCTTCTCTCAGTGCCAGGAGATGGGCTGGGATTAGCACCTGGCTTTAGCAGATGGGACGGGGGACTCTCCAACCTCTGAATGGGCAGGACGCCTCCTCCCACATCCCCCCAGCACTGAGGTAATGGGGTAAAACCTGCCCCACCCAAGGAGCGTTCGGATACCACCGTGCTGGATCCTCAATGAGCTTGATGGAGCTGGGTGTGCTCAGGACAAGCTGGCAGAGGTGTTCCCAGCACGGGGAGAACAGGGGTTCTGGGCTCTAGTGAGCAGCTGCCAGTGCCATGGGAGCAGAGGCTGTCTGAGGGTTAGCCTGCCCCAGAGACCTGGCAGCTGCCTCAGCTCCTTCCATTGGAATGAGGTGTCAGGGTAGTTGGGTCCCTTAGACAGCAGGTCCCACCCTTATGCTGAGCCACCCCAGAACTCCCCAGGGGAGGACGGCTTCCACTAGTACTAGCCAGCATCAGGGTAGGGCCACGGAACATGTTAAGCTCTAGACCTTCCTTGGTGACCCCTGTTGATGGGGCTCCAATGGAGAATTGTATTCAATGGCTGACACCCTGTGATAGCTGCCTGCAGGAGCCAGCCCTCCCAGCCCTGCATCCAGCCACCTACACTGAGCAGAACAAGTGCCCCAGGGGCTCTGTACTTGGCACTGGCAGTAACTGCTCCTGATGGCCCAGATGCTGCCAGGCAGGCAAGAAAACAGCCATGAGCCCATTTAGCCAGGAGCTTAGCACAGAACTCTGCACACCCACAGCACTATCCAGCTGAGGACATTAGCTAGGGAGCCACACAACCCCAGGGCAGGTCAGTGTTGTGCCAGCTCACGGGGCAGACCCCTAAGGTGCACAGGCTGGCTCTGCCCTAGAGCTTTCCGGAAAGTGCCTCCCCATCACATTGCCACTGATGGTAGCAACAGGAGCACTAGTGTAAACCGGCTGCCAGCATTCTTCTCGACAGCTCAGCGCAGGCCCACTAGCAGCAGCAGGTCTGGGCTGGAGCTAGACGTGGGCTACTGCAATGGTGGGAAGTGTTTAGGAGAATGCACAGGGCCAGGAGGTCAGGGGACGTGCCAAATTCACACAAGGAGTCAGTAGCAAGGCAGGAATGGAACCCAAAAGTCCCCTGCTGTAATCATTAGACAGTGCAGCCTCTCCCTACGCAAAACCCTCTGCCAGGAGGTTAAGATGTGGAAAGTCAGGAAATTCTGAGATAACATTCCCACGGAAGTTAGCCTGTTGTACTCAAAGAGTAACCGGATAACACTGGGCAACAGCACTTCCTGTTCAGCAAATGCTACAACAGAGGGCAACACAACTGCACCTTCTCTACAACCACAGCTGGTCGCCACTAGCAATATGCATCCCGGCAGGTGCAGAAAGTCACTGAAGGAGTATGTGGTGGGACACCCTGCCACGCAGCAGGGCAGAGGTAGGCTGCAATGAGGACCTGCACTGAATTCCCTGCCTGTCATGTAATTGGCTCACAGGTGTCATCTCCCCCAGCTCATGCGGCTGGGGCGTAGGGGGCTAAGGAAGATTTTCAAGGCCTTGGAAGTCGATTGAGTTAGGCATCTGTCTGCCATTGGTGCCTTTGGAAACCTTCCCCTGCATATCTGGGAGATAGTGTAAGAGGCTCCTAGAGTCGAGGGGGAACCATAGAATCATAGAATATCAGGGTTGGAAGGGACCTCAGGAGGTCATCTAGTCCAACCCCCTGCTCAAAGCAGGACCAATCCCCAACTAAATCATCCCAGCGAGGGCTTTGTCAAGCCTGACCTTAAAAATATCTAAGGAAGGAGATTCCACCACCTCCCTAGGTAACACATTCCAGTGTTTCACCACCCTCCTAGTGAAAAAGTTTTTCCTACTATCCAACCTAAACCTCCCCCACGGCAACTTGAGACCATTACTCCTTGTCCTGTCATCAGCTACCACTGAGAACAGTCTAGATCCATCCTCTTTGGAACTCCCTTTCAGGTAGCTGAAAGCAGCTATCAAATCCCCCCTCATTCTTCTCTTCTGCAGACTAAACAATCCCAGTTCCCTCAGCCTCTCCTCATAAGTCATGTGTTCCAGTTCCCTAATCATTTTTGTTGCCCTCCGCTGGACTCTTTCGAATTTTTCCACATCCTTCTTGTAGTGTGGGGCCCAAAACTGGACACAGTATTCCAGATGAGGCCTCACCAATGTCGAATAGAGGGGAACGATCACTTCCCTCGATCTGCTGGCAATGCCCCTACATATACATCCCAAAATGCCATTGACCTTCTTGGCAACAACGGCACGCTGTTGACTCATATCCAGCTTCTCGTCCACTGTAACCCCTAGGTCCTTTTCTGCAGAACTGCTGCCGAGCCATTCGGTCCCTAGTCTGTAGCGGTGCATGGAATTCTTCCATCCTAAGTGCAGGAGTCTGCACTTGTCCTTGTTGAACCTCATCAGATTTCTTTTGGCCCAATCCTCCAATTTGTCTAGGGCCCTCTCTATCCTATCCCTACCCTCCAGTGTATCTACCTCTGCTCCCAGTTTAGCGTCATCTGCAAACTTGCTGAGGGTGCAATCCACACCATCCTCCAGATCATTTATGAAGATATTGAACAAAACCGGCCCGAGGACCAAACCTTGGGGCGCTCCACTTGATACCGGCTGCCAACTAGACATGGAACCATTGATCACTACCCACTGAGCCCGACAATCTAGCCAACTTTCTATCCACCTTATAGTCCATTCATCCAGCCCATACTTCTTTAACTTGCTGGCAAGAATACTGTGGGAGACGGTGTCAAAAGCTTTGCTAAAGTCAAGGAACAACATGTCCACCGCTTTACCCTCATCCACAGAGCCAGTTATCTCGTCATAGAAGGCAATTAGATTAGTCAGGCATGACTTGCCCTTGGTGAATCCATGCTGACTGTTCCTGATCACTTTCCTGTCCTCTAAGTGCTTCAGAATTGATTCCTTGAGGACCTGCTCCATGATTTTTCCAAATTTTTCCAAATTCGAATTTATGGCTCTGGATTATGGAGCCAATCTAGGACAACCTGAAATGTTGCGTGCCCCTTGGAACGGGCTCTAGAGAGGGTCCCTGGTGGGAGGAGAAGGGTTGAGAGGGGTCCCCACAATGGGGGAGGAGAGAAGCACCTAGAGTCGATCTCTCGGCCCTCCTGCAATGGACAGCGTGTTCTCCTCCCACCCACAGCTGCCGTCTCAGCAGAGAGCTGAGTGCGCTGAAGTGTGTTGGAGCAAAAAAAGCTAAGGAATGAAAAAAAATCTTTTCATCTCAAAGGTTACACTTGTCCTACTTCCTCCCATCTCCAGCAATTAACTTGAAGGGAGCCATCACTGCTAATTGAGCAGCGGAGATCGGGGCAACAATTAGGCCTTTTGACAAGAGAGGGACTGATCCAAGGCTTAAAATGATAGGGAACAGTTTCTATGGCGATAGAACTTTCCTCCCGTTCTCTCCAGGCACGGAAATGATCCAGATGTAGATTTCTCCCTGATTAATGATTTAATGAAAATAAAGAAAATCTTTCTTTAAAAAAATCGATGGGCCGCAATGTTTCGCCTGAGCCTATGGCTGCAGGGAGAATCAATGTCCTTCCAGGGCTGGGAGCTCGGTGAAATCTATTACAGCAACGTGCCAAGGACGACAAGCGGCCCTGCTGCTTGGTAATTAGGCAGCGGGCTCACACAGGGAAACGTGAGGGCTATATTCAGAGCGCTGATCAAAGGAGCTGCCCATCAAAGAGCTCCTCACATTGGCATCTCCAGAAAACTTTCTCTCCAACATCACGGCTCTTCCCCTTCCTCTCTGTTACCTTTCTTCATTATCACTTTTCGTTTTAATAATTCAGAGCGTTCCCTTGCAGCGAGGGAAACAGTATGCAGACTGCATTGCTGGGGAGCAGCACGGGGCGGCCAGGAGCAGGGGCCGCACCTTGTCCGTGCGCGCTGGAAGGAGGAGGGGAATGGACCCCTCCAGGCCGTGGGAGGAACAGAGCCTTGGCCAGGGGAGTGAATTCTCAGGCCGGGGCGGGGGAGAGAGCAGGGGGGATCTCTGGCTGATGGAGGGGCAGAGCCCTGGCCAGGGAGTGACAAGTTCTCAGGCCCTGGGAGGGACAGCAGGGTGGGGATGTCTGGCTGTGGAAGGGGGCCACGCTGGAGAACTGTGTACATGGAGAAGGGGTTGCCGCTCTCCTCCTGTAGCGTGCTGCTAACAAGCAGAGTGCTGGGTACAGGCATGGCCAGCTTTCCTGCTGGCACAAGGGAGCTGCCCTGCCCCTGTTGTGGCACGGAGTAGGATTGGGCTTGTCACACCGCCTGGTGGGGTCCTGCAGTGAAGCCGTCTCATCTGTAGATCTCAGTCCAGCAAAGCCCCGGCAGGATTTCTTTGGCAAGCGCCCCACACTCACCCTCCGAGCCCAGGCAGGTGCAGCATCCTCCCTGCACTGCACACTGGGCCCACATGGCTGGGCGAAAGCAGATCGGGCTGTGTCCCAAGCACCCACAGCCATAAATGGAGCCATCACCCTCCTCCTGATCACTCGTCACTCGCCTGAGAGGCTGGCTGGCAGCGGGAGGGGACCACCCTAGCACCAACTGCTGAGCCGCGCAGGGCTCCTGTCAGCCTCCAAATGTGGCTCCAAAGTTAGCCCCAATCTTGGGCACAGAGACCAAGTGGCAGTGACTGTTGCACGGCCTCCAGTGCTCCTGAAGGTCGAAACAGCAGACTGGACTTCTACACAGAGTGCTCCCGCCGACGTGCACGGGCTGAAACTGTGGAAAAGCAGCATCACTTGCCCCACAACCTCAGCTGTGCGGAACACAATGCCATCCACAGCCTCAGAAACAACTCTGACATCATAATCAAAAAGGCTGACAAAGGAGGTGCTGTTGTCATCATGAATAGGTCGGAATATGAACAAGAGGCTGCTCGGCAGCTCTCCAACACCACTTTCTACAAGCCATTACCCTCTGATCCCACTGAGAGTTACCAAAAGAAACTACAGCATTTGCTCAAGAAACTCCCTGAAAAAGCACAAGATCAAATCCGCACAGACACACCCCTGGAACCCCGACCTGGGATATTCTATCTACTACCCAAGATCCATAAACCTGGAAATCCTGGGCGCCCCATCATCTCAGGCATTGGCACCCAGACAGCAGGATTGTCTGGCTATGTAGACTCCCTCCTCAGGCCCTACGCTACCAGCACTCCCAGCTACCTTCGAGACACCACTGACTTCCTGAGGAAACTACAATCCATCGGTGATCTTCCTGAAAACACCATCCTAGCCACTATGGATGTAGAAGCCCTCTACACCAACATTCCACACAAAGATGGACTACAAGCCATCAAGAACACTATCCCCGATAATGTCACGGCTAACCTGGTGGCTGAACTTTGTGACTTTGTCCTTACCCATAACTATTTTACATTTGGGGACAATGTATACCTTCAAATCAGCGGCACTGCTATGGGTACCCGCATGGCCCCACAGTATGCCAACATTTTTATGGCTGACTTAGAACAACGCTTCCTCAGCTCTCGTCCCCTAACGCCCCTACTCTACTTGCGCTATATTGATGACATCTTCATCATCTGGACCCATGGAAAAGAAGCCCTTGAGGAATTCCACCATGATTTCAACAATTTCCATCCCACCATCAACCTCAGCCTGGACCAGTCCACACAAGAGATCCACTTCCTGGACACTACGGTGCTAATAAACGATGGTCACATAAACACCACCCTATACCGGAAACCTACTGACCGCTATTCCTACCTACATGCCTCCAGCTTTCACCCTGACCACACCACACAATCCATTGTCTACAGCCAAGCTCTGCGATACAACCGCATTTGCTCCAACCCCTCAGACAGAGAGAAACACGTACAAGATCTCTATCAAGCATTCTTACAACTACAGTACCCACCTGCGGAAGTGAAGAAACAGATTGATAGAGCCAGAAGAGTTCCCAGAAGTCACCTACTACAGGACAGGCCTAACAAAGAAAATAACAGAACGCCACTAGCCGTCACCTTCAGCCCCCAACTAAAACCCCTCCAACGCATTATTAAGGATCTACAACCTATCCTGAAGGATGACCCAACACTCTCACAAATCTTGGGAGACAGGCCAGTCCTTGCCTACAGACAGCCCCCCAACCTGAAGCAAATACTCACCAGCAACCACATACCACACAACAGAACCACTAACCCAGGAACCTTGCAACAAAGCCCATTGCCAACTGTGCCCACATATCTATTCAGGGGACACCATCACAGGGCCTAATAACATCAGCCACACTATCAGAGGCTCGTTCACCTGCACATCTACCAATGTGCTATATGCCATCATGTGCCAGCAATGCCCCTCTGCCATGTACATTGGTCAAACTGGACAGTCTCTACGTAAAAGAATAAATGGACACAAATCAGATGTCAAGAATTATAACATTCATAAACCAGTCGGAGAACACTTCAATCTCTCTGATCACGCGATTACAGACATGAAAGTTGCGATATTACAACAGAAACAACACCCCTCCCCCCCGCCCCCCCCCGTTCCTCAGACGTTCTTGTTAAACCCTGGATTTGTGCTGGAAATGGCCCACCTTGATTATCATACACATTGTAAGGAGAGTGATCACTTTAGATAAGCTATTACCAACAGGAGAGTGGGTTTGTGGGGTGGGGGCGGGGGGGGGGAAGAAAACCTGGATTTGTGCTGGAAATGGCCCCACTTGATTATCATACACATTGTAAGGAGAAAGAAAAGGAGTACTTGTGGCACCTTAGAGACTAACCAATTTATTTGAGCATAAGCTTTCGTGAGCTACTTATGCTCAAATAAATTGGTTAGTCTCTAAGGTGCCACAAGACTCCTTTTCTTTTTGCGAATACAGACTAACATGGCTGTTACTCTGAAACCTGTCATTGTAAGGAGAGTGATCACTTTAGATAAGCTATTACTTATCTAAGGGGTTGGGGGAGAGAAAACCTTTTGTAGTGGTAAACACCCATTTTTTCATGGTTTGTATGTTTAAGAACATCTTCTGTATTTTCCACAGTATGCATCCGATGAAGTGAACTGTAGCTCACGAAAGCTTATGCTCAAACAAATTTGTTAGTCTCTAAGGTGCCACAAGTCCTCCTTTTCTTTTTGCAAATACAGACTAACACGGCTGTTACTCTGAAACCTCTCTGGCCTTGCTAGTCTCACACGGCCCCGCGTCCATCAGCACTTTGTGACTCTCTCTCACGTGATTCACAGAATGATAGAATATCGGGGTTGGAAGGGACCTCAGGAGGTCATCTAGTCCAACCCTCTGCTCAAAGCAGGACCAATCCCCAATTTTTGCCCCAGATCCCTAAATGGCCCCCTCAAGGATTGAACTCACAACCCTGGGTTTAGCAGGCCAATGCTCAAACCACTGAGCTATCCCTCCCCCCGTTCATGGACAATGCCTTTTCCTGGGCAAGATTCCGGGGTGTGCGGCTGAGTCTCTGAACCATGTATAACCCATAGCTCAGGGCTTTCTCAAGGCCCATGTCCATCTGCATCCATCAGCAACAGCTGTTCTCTGCCATGTGATGTGGCACTGGTGAATGGCAGGCGGGATGGCAGTAGAGCAGAGACCACGCTGGGCGGTGGAGGAGAAAGCATTCTGCAGGCCCTTTCTGCTCCTTCCTGCACGCACAGATCTTGCTGAGTCCATGCGAGCAGCGTTTGCTCCGCGTTGCACTCTGCTGCCCATCTGTTCAATATTTAAAACAAGCAAATCAGGGTTTTTTGCTTGCAAAACTACTTTATTGCTTAGGCCAAGAGAACACTGCTGGGGTGGGGCAGGCGAGGGCTGCCCTGTAAGGGGCCAGGGAGACAATGCAGCACAATCCAGGTCAAGAGCGCTCAACCCTTCCCTGTGCAGAGTCATCAAAACGAAACCCCTTTGAAAAGCAAAACGCGCATCTTCAGAACTACCCTGGGAAGGGCTGGGACACAGGGGCAGAACCCCAGGGCACCCAGGCCCCTTGCAGCTCACGATGCGGTTTCCTGCTTCTGTCAAGCAGCTCTCCTAGGGATGGGGCATTTCCCCCCCCCCCGGGCTGGTTCTGGGGCAATGGGACTTTCCCTCTCCATTCTGGGCAGTTCACATAGCAACGGGGTCTTTAATGCCATCCCCATGCTGGACAGTCCCACAGTGACAGGGTGTTTAATTCCATCCCCATGTGAGCAGTTCCCATAGCGACAGGGTGTTTAATCCCATCCCATGCTGGGCAGTTTCCATAGCAACAGGGTGTTTAATCCCATCTCCACACTGGGCACTTCCCATGGTAACAGGGTGTTTAATTCCATCCCCAGACTGGGCAGTTCCCATAGCAACAGGGCCTATCCCCCTTTCCACGCTGGGTGGCTCCCACAGCAATGGGGTGTTCCCCTCTCTGCACTGAGCAGTTCCCATAACAATGGAGCATTTCCCTCCCCACATCAGGCCGTTGCCATAATATGAGGAAACTAGACTTTTGCTGGGGAACTGCTCAGCCTTTAGGTTTCCAGCTTGTGTCCACCAGCCCAGGCCCTCCAAGGTCTGGACACCATGTTGTTTATCCAACAAGTGATCAATGCAGAAGCCAGCTCTCCCTCAAGACCCATCTTTGGCCCCAGTCTTGGGAGGACTCTAGGGCCGTTCCATGGATAACCACTGGGTGGGTCTTTGCCCAGGGGATTCCTCAGGTTCAGACCCTCACTGGAGGGAGGAAGCCTCCAGACCACACAGCTTCCAATGCTATGTTTTATTAATGAAACTAAGTGTGGGAACAAAAGTCTGGGATGCAGATAGACCGATCAAACCCCAGGGATGTGGGTAACAGCAAATCATCAGATTCATGTAATGATCAGATTGATTAAGTCATATCAGATAGAGCCGCAAGCTCTTGTGAACTCTGTGTCTTCACTGGTGTGGCAGAGGTCTTCTCGAGCTGCCAGTCTCCAAAAGACAAGGGCATTCTCGGTCTCAGTGCCAAGCAATAAGTTCAGGGTGCCTGCCAAAGAGCTGACTTAGGAGGGTGAGATCACTCCTGGGTTGAAGCTAATGTTGGGAGTGCCGCTCTGACGCCAGGTAAGCAGCCTTCCCAATTGACTGATGGTAGGTGAGTGTCAATCCCTTCTCTCCCCAGCACACGGCCAAAATGAACCTTCCAATGAAATTCGGGACCTCACAGCTTGGTGCATTTAACATTCAAATGACGAATCTAGGGGAAAATAGCAAGGGTTTTCAGGATTAAACATACAGCTCCTAAGCCATGAAATATGTGTATGTGTGTGTGTGTGTGTGTGTGTGTGTGATCTTTTAGACACAAGACTCGTTTAACCTAGGGCTGGTTTAGGTAGCTGAGGAACTATTCCATAGGCGCCATTCTCAGCAAGAGTCTGTGATTCTATCCACGCACACACACACACTCACACATGCTCACTCCCAGCCATCTGCTGGAGTTCAAAACAAGTACAGGAACGCTGTGGTACAGGCTCCTCTACTAAACAAACTGGAACAAGGAAACAAAATCCAAAAGGTTGGTGCCTATGCAGGATGGTTGTCGCGACTCTCGTGATTTCATTCAGCTTCAGGAAACTGGTACATGATTGCACACGTTAGCTGGTGGGCTTATTGACTCTGATATTTAATGCTCTGTCATGTAGACATAGCCTTAGATGGTGCATGTTGCTGGACTCCCCCACCCCGATGGAGAAGGAAGCGCATGGGGGAATGCACAGCCAGAGGCCAGCAGCAACTGCAGGCAAATGAGTCAGGAGCCAGAAGCAAGCCAGCAGCAGGATGAGGAGAATACAGGCATTTTTACAGTATTTTGATGAATATGCATGACTCAGTTTACACACCCATGTGTATTGCTGCCTGCTGGGAGTAAAGAGGTTGATTTCTCCTGGGGGGGAGAGGAGTGAGACAGGGCAGAGTGCCACATATGCTATCTGCTTTGGGACATTTTTAAGGCCTGAATGGAATCAGCACCAAGGAATGGAGTTCCCTTGAGAGACGATGGAGTAGCTAAAGATTGGACATTAATGCTGAAGGACTGGGGAGTCCAGGCAAGCTGAATGTGGTTCACAGCAGAGGCTGCAACTGGGAACAAAGACAAGAGGTGCCAGTTGGCTGTATTAAGAACTGCGCTCTGACACCCCCAGAGACAAGGAGGCAGAGACTGAGACGGATCTGAGGAAAGTGAGCCAGAGGGTTTTGCTAAAATGGACTCTGACCTAAGCTTGGCTTTCCCATGCTAACCCAGTCTCTGGGATGCTGATTTCCAGGGAATAAGGAACGCTCCCTTGTTTTGCAAAGGCTGTGCTGCCACTGAAGATATGCCCTGGGTGCATTGTTCCCTAAAGAGTGAAAAGTCTACTTCCAGGAGGCTGAACTCAGCGGGACTCACTGGGGCGAGCACATGGAGAGAAACAGGAGTGCTGATGCCTTGGAGCTGGATTGCTGGAGAGCTCACCCTGTTAAAGCTAAGCCTTTGGGCTGGCCAATGACAGGGGCAGGAGGCTGAGGCATAAGACACTCCTTGTGAATGATGGCACAGAGCTTCTTCCTTTTGTTCATGGTACGGGGATGGTGGCCTAGCCAGTTCCTCCCCTGTGGAACGCCTCTCAGAGCTCCTTGAAGAAGCAGATTGGGGCCCGCCCCTTCTGAGGTCACTGGCATCACCAGTGGGCTCTGATCAGGCCCAATTATGCAGATAAAGAATCACCTCTTCCAGTAACTTCAGACTCAGAAAGTCCATGTATCCCAAAATATACCCAGGCAGGCAACTGGCCTGCAGGTATGTGGTCATGGGTGGAGCTGGTTGAAAAGTTTTCAATGACATTTTTTAAATCAAAAATGCCATTTTGCTGAAACCAAGCATGGGAGAGACACCAGCCCAGACTAGCTGGTGGTTGGGGCACTTACCCAGGTTGTGGGAGCCTACAGTTCACCTTGCTGCTCCAAATCAGGCAGCGCAAGGCCTTGAAGCAGGGCCTCCCAGACATGCAGCCTATTGGCAGGGATGGGGGAGGGACTGTCTCTTTCTCAGAATTTCAAAATGTTTTTCGGTGTTTTCTGGCCAGCCCTGGTCTTAGCTCAGGCCACAGACATTATCTCAACCATCCTATAAAGTTCTGACTCAAAAGTAATTTAAAAAATGCAAGAGTAGCAAACAATTAGAGTCGAAATCACAGGACTCTTCTTGATCATCCGACAGATGTTGAGAACTTCCCCTCTTCTCAGCAGCTCAGCTTTGACCGGCACTTGTTGACATGTGCAATGTAAGCAGAACTCCCTCACAGTCAAAAGTCTCTTCCTCCTAAACTCACAGTTTTGGGGCTCAGTTTTTCCATGCAGGCCTGTCTGCCTCATAGAGCTGGCTCCCATGGTGATGGCACATGTCCCTCCATGTGCTGTGTGGTCCTCTTCTTGACAATGCAGTTCTGAGCATCCTTTATTCTCAGCAATTGGCTTTGTTTGACTTTTGCCTGTTCCCTTCTGTTGTTCTTCTCTTAGTCCAGGTGCTTATGTTTCAGGAACAAACACACTCTGTTTTGAGCAGTAACTGTTGTTTTTTAAGCCACTATTCAAGCATTCTGGCATGCTGCCTACTTCACTCTCATGCTGACCTGCCGGCGTTGCCCTGCTAAGGGTGCCTCTCACCACAGGAGTGATGTCTGCAGGGCAGACGATCTGTGCACTGGGGTCTTTTTCCATGACAGAGTGACCCTATCTCCCACCAGCCTGAAAGCTGTGATTACACATGAGGGTCATTGCATACTCACAAAGCCGGGGCAGTTCACAGCTTCATTTCCGGGGCTCTAGTACTGCCGGAGGACTGCTGGATGTCACACCAACAGATTTCGCCCAGTCGCCTGCCTCCCACTGCATGGGCATGAAAATGCCAGTGCCAGTTTGAGAAGAAACTGGGAGAAAATTGTGATTAACCCCAGTGGTTTTCATCTAGCATCAAGGTCTTGTATTCCTTGGTTTTCTGTGCTGCTTGATTTCCCACGAGGGCCTGTCCCATATGTGCTGGGTGGAGGGACTCATCAGATATTGGTTGGTATCTGGTGTGGGTGGCTGCCTTGTGTGCACTGGAAGCAGACCTCCGCTCCTGCTCTAGTTTGGCTGTTACCAGGGTGGAGCAGTCACTCCTGTTTCAGGCTTGGATCCTCTCAGAACTTGGAGGGATCACATTGTTTGCACCCTCGTATCCATGTGTTAATTCAGTAACTGCACCAAACACATCTTGATTGCACTTGAGACAGTTTTTACTGGTATGTATTTAACCTTCTGAGTGCCATCCAGAGGACATTTACAACTGGCTGGGTGGCAGCAGCTCCTTGCCTCTCTATACACAGGTATGGGGGTGTAGTCCCTGTGGAACCATTCGCTGGATGGAGACACTCCCCTGGCCCATTCATGTTCTGTTGTTGGGCCGGATTTGCCCGGCCTCTCGGGCACTCATTTACACCAGTGCAAAGTGCTACCAATGTCATAAGGGAGCATCTTATACCTGCAGTGCACAGCTGGAATGGGTAACAGTGTGCCAGGTCCCAGAGTCTTCAGGATGGTAGCCCACATCTGCAAGGGAGTGCTGAGCATGCTTCTGAATTAACACAGGAAAAACAAAAGGGAGAAAATGGAATGGAAAATAATAACAAGGGAAACTTCATACACACACACGCATCCACCGCAGCAGAAGTGAAGGGAAGTGAGATGCAAACAAAACACTCCCAATGATAGGGGTTTGCATCATGGCTTTCTTGCCCTCCCCTGCCATCTGGGCACCATTTTTTGGGATGTCTACACCAGAGTGGGAGGTGTAATTTCTGGCTCAGGTGGATATACCCAGGCTAGCTCTGAGCGAGCTAGCGCACTGAAAATAGCAGTGTGGCCATGGCAGTGCAAGTTGCGGGACAAGCTAGCCCCACCCCAGGCATGAGCCCATCTGAGATACCAAATGGATGGTATTGATATGGGGGACTATGACCTATTCAAGCAGGCTTTGCTGATGACATTTGAACTGACCGCCGAGGCATATAGGAAACCATTCCGGGGTGTACACAAGAACTCAGGCGTCACCTATAAGGAGGTCGCCAACCTGCTTGGGGAATATCTCTGCAAGTGGGGAAAGGGCACAGGGGCCATGACCATCAAGGATGTGCATAACCTGGTGGGGTTGGAGGAGCTGTATGACATCTGCCCTCCAGAGCTTAAGATATGGTTAGTGGACCGGAAGCCTAAAGATCTGCGCAGTGGCGGATGAGTTTGTAGACAGCAGATCGGGGGAAGGAGGGAGACCCACATTGGGGACTCAGAAGGGGAGTCACCCAGAGACCTCTCAAAGGTGGGACTCCAGGAAGCCCAACTCAGGGGTGCCCGTGAAGGCCAGGGCAGGCTGACCTCCCTCATGGGACTTGAGGGACCAGAAATGTAATTACTGTGGCCAAAAAGGACCCAAGGTGGTGTCATGCCCAAAGACCATAGGACCAAGAGAACCCTCAAAGGGTTAACGGGCGAAGGGGAGACAGCCTGTAACACAGGCTGAGAGTGTGAGCTAGGAACCCATCACCCAGCCAGCTCCTGGGGCAGAGTTGGCCAGGGGAGGGGAGAAGGCAGACGGGCTTCTACTCCAAGCCCAGCTGATATGTCTGCTTGTGACTCCTTGGCTCAGGCCCTTCTGATCCACAGTGGGAACGGCAGGTGGGGGTCAGTGGGAAGACATTCACGGAGCGAAGCAATTCTGGGACCGAGACTCTTGTGGGTGTGAAGCAATTCTGGAACCGAGACTCTTGTGGGTGTGATGCAACCTCACCAGCTGCTGAAGGGCCATGTAACTTGGGGGAAGGCTCCCAGACGGCAGCCATTCACCCAGGGTTCCTGTGCAGACACAGGAAGGATTGGGGTGCAGGGCGGTTAGCTGGAGTCCTTTGGCACATGAGCTTTGATGTACTCTTGGGAAGTGGCTGTGTCTCTTTAAGACAGGATCTGGACCCCATGCCAGTAACAGCCAAAGAGCTGAACCCAGAGATCGGAAGGCGGACAGGGCAGGAACCAGTGAGCATGTGAATGGCCCAAAAATGGCCCCGCGGCAGGGAGTGGGGTACTTTCTCCCCTCGCTAGTAGTACAAGGGAAGAACTACGAAGCTCCAGTTATCTGGCTGTCTGTAGCCAGCCCCTGGAACTGAGTGGGACAACAGCCCTGCACAGGGGAGAGGTGGCTCACACTGGCTCTGATGCGGCAACCACAGCAGTGGGCTCACGCCCTACCCTCACTGGGAAATGGACGCTGGGGTTGGTCAGACCCCCAGTTAAGGTTCTGTAGCGAGGATACTTCTGAATGGGGGCCCCAAAGAGGTTGGGGTGCATGATCAGCTACCTGCAGAGGTGCTGATGGGGGATGGACTGAAGAACTGGCCAGATGGTGCCCTGGTCCTTCCCTGTGGCTGAGGTCAGGGAGGGCCACTTGGCCTGGCACTGGCAATCCACCCAGCAGGGAAGCGTGGAACCTCCAAAGCGGGGAAGTGAGTTGCGAGGGACAGGGCTTAACAGGGCTGAGACCAAGGCCTTGTCCTGAGGTGGGAAAACTAAGGCACAGCAATGAGGGCTGGGCCCCGAATCCAGCAGCTGAATTCTAGACCTAGCCACAGAAGGATCACTCCTGGAAGAAGCAGGGGCCTTGTGGGCTCCAGTGTTGTGAGATCCTGGGGAAAGATCCAGGTGAGAGAAGCGAGCCGGTACCAAGAAAGGGCTCCCTGAGGGAAAACTGAACTTGGGGCATCAGAGGGTGTCTGGTGGTCCCCCAGAAGTACCACCAAGGGGATGTCCCTTCTTCTAAACATCAGGGGGTTCAGCACACCCGGCGAGAGCTGCTGCAGAACATTTACTGCCCCAGAAATGCACAGGGGTCTACCCTTTTGAGTTGGTGTATGGAAGGAGAAGGAGGGGACCCCTGGATTTGATGAGAAACAAATGGGGAATCGGTGGTGGATTCTGAACTATCGTTCTGGGGAAAGCTTACTGAGCTCATGGGTTTGGCGAGCAAGAACCTAGCCAGGGTCCAGGAACTGCAAAAGGTCTGGTACGACAATGTGCCTGATTGGAGACCAGAAGAGGGGTCTCAGCTCAGTGTGATGAGCGCCTGGGGAGAGCCCTGTGAAATCAGCAACCAGCTGAAGGAGCCTGACCTGGGAGAACCGTGTGTCCCAGTGAAGAGGGGGCTGGGACACCTCCAGGATGCAGGACGGATGATAAAGGCCAGAAAGGGTAAGATGAGGATGGCAGAGGTGTCGTACCTGGACCACAATTTGAGAAGTGGCTGCCTAAAGCCAGAGCCAGCCAAGGTGAAGGTAACCAGAGATTGGCCCATTCCTCAAACCAAGACACAGGCCCAGGCCTCTAATGGGATGGCAGGGTACTACTGAAGGTTTGTACCCCACTTTAGCTTTCAATATGAAGGTTGGTAAATTGGGCAGTCAGACAAGGGGTGTGGACCGAGCAGTGCCAGGGGGGCACTCTGTGCACTGAAGGAGGCTCTAACCCAGGGGCTGCTGCTGGTAAACCCAGACTTTGAGAAACCCTTTATGGTGTTCACCGACACACCTCAGGTGCAGGGCTGGGCACGGTGCTGATGCAGGCCAATCCAAAGGGGAAGAGACACCCCATTGTGTACCTGAGCAAGAACCTGCTCCTCTGGGAGCAGAACTACATGGCCACAGAGAAGGAATGCCAGAGAAGGATGGGCTCTTAAAAAGCTGCAGCCGTATCTATTTGGGTGGCGCTTTATGGTGTACACTGACCACTCGCCCCTGATCACTCACCTTGACATGGCTGCACCGGATGAAAAGGGCTAATGCCAAACTCATAGGGTGGAGTTTGATCCACCAGGATGTTCATATGGGGGTGGTCCATGTTAAGAGGAGCATGAATGTTATAGCTGATGCTGTGTCCCAGAG
The DNA here is from genome assembly GCF_965152275.1 of Natator depressus. Classification (NCBI taxonomy): domain Eukaryota; kingdom Metazoa; phylum Chordata; order Testudines; family Cheloniidae; genus Natator; species Natator depressus. The sequence continues at coordinate 38,475,039 of NC_134241.1, read as the reverse complement.
AGGGGGGCCTGAACTTCCCCAGGCGACCGGTTGGAGTGACCCCGCTCTGTTCAGACTCAAAGGGGGGAGAGATGTGACGAAGTTGGGGGTTTTTGTGGTGTTTTACATGAATAGTGTGTGCGCGCCACAGTTTCCTTGTGTGCTGCATGTTTAACAAGGTGGTGGGAGAGGGTTTGTTTTTGCAGAGAACCAGGTGTGACCTCGTCTAGCAGCCAGGACCCCCGGAACAACGGCCTGGAGATGGGGAACCCTAACAGCTGGTGACCTGGTGATTAAGAGGCCCACCTCAGCTTGGCAGTCAGCTGGTTCTGACCAGTGGAAGGACAAAGGACTGAGGAGAGAGGACCCCAGTGACCTGACCAACCAGTTCCAGCCAGAGGGGAACAAAGGACAGAAGAGAGAGGGCCCCAGACCTGTTTACCTGGGACAAAAGACAAAGGACAGGGGAGGAACTGTTGGGGCCGATGATATCGGATGCCCAGCTGGAAAGTGCAGGGTCTCTAGACTGGAGAGAGAGAGCAGGCAGAGCCTACGTGGATGCAGGGGAGACTTAGATGTACTATGCTGAGGGAGGCCAGGCCTGAGGGCCCCAAGAGTTTCCTGTGCTGTGTTCAGATGCTCAATAAACCCTTCTGTTTTACGCTGGCTGAGAGTCGCTCCGGTCTAGAGAACAGGGTTGTATTATTCCCTCTGGGAGTGGAGGCCATGGGGGTCCTGAGGGAGCCCACGGCACAAGACAGGTGTGCTAAGGCTCAGAGAGGTGCGGTTCCAGGAGGCGGAGGGGCTTAACTACCGAGAAAGAGTGGACCCCCGAGAAGGGCTGTCACACTGAAGGGGGTTCCCCCTAGGGATCATATGGGGCCAAGAGTGGGCACGACCTGTGAGTCTGTGACAGCTCCCACACCCCCAGCACCTATGAAACAAACCAGTCGTAAACAAGCAACAGGCCAAGAATTGCCTCTCAGAAGTATCCACCAAATAACTCTGAATAACAGGGATATTTGAAAATCGTGGACCAAATTCACCAGCAGAGAAAGAGACTACATCTACAGACTAAATTATTAGTTACAGCTCAGTCCCCGAGCTCCGCTTCCCACTTGCCTTGTCTGTTCTCTCCTAAGGGTCGCGGCTGCTGGCTATGCCCCATTGTAAAGCTTGACTGACAATGGCAGGTCCCATATTCTGTCCCTGCCCAATTCAGCCTGATCTGTTGTGGCTTGGTTGGTTCTAATTCAGGCCACAATTTAGTGTACAGGAATTTGATCCTGTTCAGTATCTGGGGCATCAGGTAAGAGCAGCTAGTGCTTGAAATGGAACATTCCCTGGCTGGAGAATGTTGGCTGGAGACCCTGCATTGGCTGCATTCTCCCAGTGCCGCTGAACACCCAGCTGATGTTTTGTCTGGCAAATCCACCATGTCCAGATCTGCTTGACTGGCAGTGCTAATCCCAGGGAATACAAGAGCCTACCTTGTAGTCAGCATTTCAGCATCACCCCGAGTAAGGATACAGACCTTTACATGAGTAAGGCATCTTTATTAAGCTTGGTAATTCTTCCCTCAGTGACTACGCTGGGTTGCCATTCCCCAGGGCCCTCATCCACAGCAGTACACTGCCAGGTTTAAAATATTCCTAGACTCCAAGGCCAGAAGGGACCATTGTGATCATCTAGTCTGACCCCCTATATAACACAGGCCAGAGACCTGCCCCCAAATAATTCCTAGTGCAGATCTCTTAGAAAAACAGCCAATCTGCATTTAAAAATTGTCAGTGATGGAGAATCCCCCACACCCCGGGTAAATTATTCCAGTGGTTAATTACCCTTATTGTTAAAAATGTATGCCCTGTTTCAGTCTGAATTTGTCTAGCTTCCACTTCCAGCCATTGGATCATGTTATCTTTTCTCTGCTAGACTGACGAGGTCATTATTAAATATTCATTCCTCTGTAGGTACTTACACACTGGGATCAAGTCCCCCCTTAATCTTCTCTTTTTTAAATTAAATAGATTGAGCTCTGAATCTATCACTATCAGGCAAGCTTTCTAACCCTTTAATCATTCTCATGGCTCTTCTCTGACCCCTCACCAGTCTATCAACACGCTTCTTGAATTGTGGACACCAGAACTGAACACAGGATTCCAGCACCAGCACCAAATCCAGAGATTAAATAACCTCTCTGCTCCTACTCGAGATTCCCCTGTTTCTGTGTCCCAGGATCGCCTTAGCCCTTTTGATGTAGTGGGGAGCTAGTTACAGGGCATTTCACTCACCATGCTGGACAATGTTACAGAAGGCACATTTCCCAGACTGTTCTGGGCAGCTTTGCTAGCAAAGGGGCATTTGCCAGCCAGCACTGGGCAGCTCTGTTGGATGGTGCATTCCCAGCCAATGTGCTTAGCCGGCGATAATCTGTTTCCCTTTCTCTGTCTTGCTAATATTGTTTTTATGAATAATCTTTATTCTGTCCTTTCCTTAGGTAGGAGCGAGTGAATAATGCAAACATTGGCTCAAGGATACTCAGATACAAGGCCTTGTAATCTTACAGCAAAGGGTATCCAGAAATATTACAGAGAGTGCAGATTACACAGCAGATTTCAAGTGGTGTCAACAGAGGCAAAATGCTCAGCTGTTTCCTTTGCCTTTGTTTGTTTGTGGTGATGCATTTTCTATTATTCCCATTCTATGAAATGCTGCTTTTCTTTGTATCCTTTTCAAAGGAATGCAGATGCAAACAGCTTTGCCTCTCTCAGGGCCAAAATCTTCCCACTCAAGACACCCTAGGGCCAGCTGCGGTGGGTGTCCCTAGAACCACCCTCCATTTTAGCAGAGCCCCTCACAGGATTGCTCTTCACCTGCCCAGGGAAGCAGGGCAAGGCTATGGGCCCCGCTGTGTAGCTGGAGCGCTGACAGGCGGAATGACCCACCCACGCAGTTTGTGGCAGAGCTCCCTCAGTCCTAGTGCCCCGAACCACAGGCCCATGCTTCGTCCACAAGAGCAGCCTCCCCTGGCACCTCTGGAAGGATCTAACCAAAATCTTGCCTGGGATCCTAGTGTCTGGGTCCTTCTGATGCTCCTGAGGTGGGGGGCGAGCTGTTGGGGAGGGAGTGGGCAGGATTGGGCCAAGCAGATCTGCCTGGGAAAGGGGCTTGTGGCCCCCCTCTTCCTGGGCACTCCTGACCCTTGGAACCCCCCCTGCAGTGCTCAGGAAGTGCAGGCAGCCTCTTTCACAGGGGCTTGAGCTCAGAAAAGCCTTGCTTAGCCTCTCCAGGAGGCAGGCGAATCCCGATATCAGCACAGCCTGGCAGACTTCTCTTGCCCCTCCCTCCCAAAGCAATTCTCCCCTCCTCTGAACAGCCACAGGGCTCCCACTCGCTGCACCCTGCAGGCAAAGGAGCAGCAGGACCCTTCTCCAAACCCAGGGCTCCCTCCCAAATGCTCACAGCTCACTGGGACCCACGGAAACCTCCCAAGCCCTGCTGTTGTCTGCCCTCAGGGGGCAGCGCTGGGAAAGCCCCAGAACACAAGGGCCTGCCTGCAGACAGAGGTCAGCTCAGTGCCCTGAGAACTCTGGGGAACCCCCCACCCCTCATCTGAGCTCCCACCCATCCTAGCCCTCTACTCAGTCCCCCTCCTTCTGGTGAGGTCCTGGGGGACCCATCACACAGGCTGGCAGTCCCTCCTTCTGGGCAGGGATGGGCCATAGGTCAGGTGTCCAAAGAAGAGGAGCTGACTCCAGGCATGTCCAGGGAGGTTCTTTCGCCAGGCAGCTCCCAGGGGAGCTGGGGGGGGGCAGCATTGGCCCGAATCAGTAGCTACGCAAAGGCTGCCCTCGCTTGCCCTTGGCTTTTGACGCAGACCTGCCCCGGGCCAGCCCGTGAGATGCTGAGCCCCTCCAGCTCTCACTGGCGTTCGGGGGAGGCCGGAGCACAGGGTCTGGCCACAGTGACATCTACAGCACGGACATAAGAAGTTTAGGACCGGCACCTTTTCTGCCCTGTGTTTCCTGGGCGATTCCCTGTGCATTCACCCCACTCACACGGATCCGCAGTGCCCGTGCACAGACAGGCACAGGATAGGCAGCCAGGGCACAGCCAAGGTGCGAATGTGGAGTGTCACCAATAGGTTTAGGAGTTACTGCTTGATAAATCTCTCTACAACACACGGGGGAGGGGCAGGTAGGACAGCCCAGCAGCACAGGGGGGAAGGGTAGGGAGGTGCCCCAGCAACATGGGGATGGGGTGGGGAGGGCACCCCACAGTGCGTGGGGGAGGGACACAGGGGGCACACCAGCAGCCCATGGGGGAGGGCACCTCGCAGTACATGGGGGAAGGGTGGGGAGGGCTCCCCGCAGTGCATGGGGAAGGGGCAGGGAGGGCACCCAACAGCACAAGGTGGAGGGGTGGGGAGGGCTCCCTGCAGTGCATGGCAGTCCTTGGAAGGACAGTGAGCCCGGAAGCACATCACTGATGAGAAGCGTGCAGCTGTGGCACCCTGGCCTCGGCCTCCTGGCTGCAGGACACCAGGGGGGCTGCTCCGCTGCAGCAGGGCCTGCGGGGCGGGAGCGCTCTGCGCATCCCAAGGGCTCAGCATTCCCCGTCTTGCAATGTCACCATTCTGGTCCTGTGGGGATGTGGCCAAAGTCCCCCAGCAAATGGAGAGTGGTCAGAGCCAGCTAGTCATCGTGTGCCTGAGGCAGAGGTGCGGGGGAGCTGGGAGGCTCCATGCACCATCCAGTTGCTATAAAGAGGCACAAACGGCATCTGGCTTTTGACGCTGCATTAATGGTGGGGATGCGCTGCACCAGCTTTCGCCTGGGCCGCAGCCTCCTCAGTGCAACCCGCCGGGGGGCCAGCCCTGAGTATCCCAGCCAAGGGAACCTGGGTCTCATCAGCCCTTCCCCTAGAACTGCCCAGCTCAGCTCTGACAAGCACTTGACTTTCAGCAGAGGAAGGGGCAGGGCAGAGCTGAGCTCTGGGGCCCTGCCTTCTCCCCCCCATCGAGGGGGGCAGACCCCTGGAGTGTCAGCAGAGCGCCTCGCAATCCTTCCTGCTGTCTCTGTGGAGCTCTCCCCTGATGCATTTCAGGAGTGGAAATTGCAGGCCCTGGCTGCTCACAAGAGCCCTCTGGCTTAGGGTTGCCAGCTTTCTAATTGCACAAAACTGAACACACTTGTCCCACCCCTGCCCTGCCCCTTCCTCAAGGCCCCACCCCTTCTCTGAGGCCCCCACCCCACTCAGTCCATCCCCTCTCCCTCTGTCACTCGCTCTCCCCCACTCTCACTCACTTGCTCATTTTCACTGGGCAGAGGGTTGGGGTGCGAGAAGGGATAAGGGCTCCAGCTAGGGGTGCGGGGCTCAGGGCTGGGGCAGAAGGTTGGGGTGAGGGGGGTGAGGGCTCCGGCTGGGGGTGCGGGCTCTGGGGTGGGGCCAGGAATGGGGGGGTTGGGGTGCGGGAGGGGGCTCCGGGCTCAGAGGTGGGCTGAGGGGTTCAGAGTGTGGGAGGGGGCTCTGGGCTGAGGCAGGGGATTGGGGTGTGGGAAGGGGTATGGGCTATGGGTGTGGGGTGGGGCCAGAGATGAAGGGTTCGGAGTGTAGGAGGGAGTTCCAAGATGGGGCGGAGGGCTGGAGTGTGGGAGGGGTTTTGGGGTGCAGGCTCCAGGAGGGAGTTTTGGTGTGGGAGGGGTCTCAGGGCTGGGGCAGGTGGTTGGGGTGAGGGGTGCGGCCTCTAGGAGAGAGTTTGGGTGTAGGAGGGGGCTCAGAGCTGGGACAGGAGGTTGGAGCATAAGAGAGGGTGCAGGGTGCGGGCTCTGAGTGGCACTTACCTCACTCAGGCAGCTCCCTGGAAGTGGTGACATGACCCTCGGCTCTGCGCGCTCTGCCCCCGCCTGCAGGAGCCACCCCCACACCTCCAATTGGCCGTGGCTCTCCGCCAACGGGAGCTGCAGAGCTGGCACTTGGGGCAGGGACAGCATACAGAGCCCCTGTGGCCATCCCTGCACCTAGGAGCCAGACATGCCTGCCACTTCCAGGAGCCGCGCGGAGCAAGGACAGGTAGGGAGCTTGCCTTAGCCCTGCTGTGACGCTGACCAGACTTTTAACATCCCGGTCAGTGGTGCCAACTGGAGCTGCCAGGGTCCCTTTTCAACCTGGCTCCTGGCAACCCTAGCTAGCTCGCCGGAGACGAGTGTTGGGGGGGGGTGCACATGTGTGGGTGCATGAGGGCTCTCTTCCTACCGGCTCTGCCACCCCGAATGAATGGGGAATGGGGGGAAGTGGTCGACTTTCCCTGGGTCCCTCCACAGGGAAATCAGTGGCTTAAAGCCAAGGGCCCTTGCCGTAACCACTGGTCTCACCTAGCCAGATGGCCGGGATTTCAGCAGCCTTCTTCTGCACATTCACCCTCTTTGCCACAGAGGCAGCATGCATGTGCATGTGCTTGAGCACATGTGTCTGGGGTGGGTGTGCATGTGCACATGCATGTGCATGGGCGTGCCGGTATGTGCACATGGGGCTGGGCTGATGAGCAAGGAGCTGGGTTCCACCCTGCACTGATGTGTGTTTAACAATCAGAATAACGTTGCTGATAAATATTTAAGCGACCCGTTGAATATTTGAACAGTTAAATGATTTTAATGGCTGCTAAGTGTGACAGCGGGCGGGGGCAGGGCTGTGCCGGCACACAGGGGAGCCCCGTGCAGGGCCCACTACGGGGCTGCTGGGGGCTGGGGACACAGCAGGCAGCTTCGTGCCTCCTCATCGGGGCGGGAGGGGCAGCCCACTGCAGTTCAGCAGGTCCAGGTCCAGTTTCTGTGCATTGGTTGGGGAGCCAGGGAGGAGCCTGCCCCTTACGTGCCACTGCAGCAGCATAGATGTGCCACCCCAGACTGAGGGGTTCACCAGTGCTGGTACAGCAGGCAGCCACTGTGAGCTGGCAGGGCCCTCTCCCCGGGCATAACCTCTCCCGCCCTGACCATGGTGCAGCCCCTGCCTTCCTGTAGCCCAGTCATGGGCTGGCACCTCCTGGGAGTGCGCAGGGCACCAGGTCACCCAGCATGTCAGAGCTGCCCAAGAGGGGTCAGACGTGACCCCGTGCCTTAGCTGGAGTCCCAGGGCACGGCAGTTGCCAGCCAGTCCCCTGCAGGGCCAGCTCCAAATCCCAGCCTGGGCCCGGATGGTGCTGCCCTGGGGTGGGGAGCAGTGCCCTGCGGATGTGAGGAAGCGGGGACTGCTTTGGAAAGCAGGCCCTGGCCCAGGCTCAGTTCCCCACAGGCAGGGGCTCACACCTTGCGCTACATGGGGGCAATGGGCTTTGCTCAGAGTCCCTCGGGACCCCATTTCTGCCTCACCAGCCAGGCTCCTGCAGCTGCCAGCAGCACATGGTCCAGCCAGGAGCCTGCAGCATGACCTGACTGCCCTGGCTTATGGACTCAGCTTAGAGGTGGGATGCCTAGCTGCTTCCCTGGGCAGGTGCCTTCAGGAAGGGCTGGCAGCAGGGGATTCAGGAGCCCCCAGCTCCTCTGCTGGGCCCTTCCCACCTCTGCCAGCCAAGGAGCCCGCACAGACTTGACGGGGGAGCCCCAGCTTGGAGGTGCTCAGCTCTCAGTGCTTCCTTGTGCACAGTCAGAATAGCCTGCCAAGCGGCAGGGACAAGTGGTGCCAGCCGAGCCTGTCAGGGGCTGCGTTAAGAGGTGGCGGCATCCCACAGGGCGCAGCAGTTGGCAGTCCCGAAGCCTTTACCAGTGCTGAGCCCATCCGCCAGAGCCGCTCGCCCAGCAGGGCTCCTGCTCTCCATGCTGTCCTCTCCCAGCCCTTGTGTTTTATTGACCCCAAGGGAGGAAGGGGAGTGTCCCTCGTCCCTGCTCCAGGCCCCCACAGCCCTGAGACCAGCTCCACCAACAGAGCCCCCCGGCCTACTGAAAGACGGAGGAAGCACTTTCGACACAGTTAATCACTGCCAATGCTCATACAGGTGCCCATGTCCCACGCCCCCGTCACCCTGCATCTCCCAGGGCCCCACCCCACTCGCCAGTCTGGGCAGTGGAGAGCATGGGGCAGGGGCATTCCCCAGGGCTGCTGCTCACTCAGAGGCAGGAACCAACAGCTCTGGCTGCCACAGCCGCCCATCCCACCTCACTCCTCGGTGCCCTCATTGCTTCGAGGGCCGTGCTTCCTTCCTGACGGCTGGTTCGAAGCCTGAACCCTGCTACACACAGGCAGCAGGAGAGTAAACAGGGATGTCCCACTCTTTGCGTGGCACAGTGAATCATAGAATCATAGAATCATAGAATATCAGGGTTGGAAGGGACCCCAGAAGGTCATCTAGTCCAACCCCCTGCTCGAAGCAGGACCAATTCCCAGTTAAATCATCCCAGCCAGGGCTTTGTCAAGCCTGACCTTAAAAACCTCTAAGGAAGGAGATTCTACCACCTCCCTAGGTAACGCATTCCAGTGTTTCACCACCCTCTTAGTGAAAAAGTTTTTCCTAATATCCAATCTAAACCTCCCCCATTGCAACTTGAGGCCATTACTCCTCGTTCTGTCATCTGCTACCATTGAGAACAGTCTAGAGCCATCCTCTTTGGAACCCCCTTTCAGGTAGTTGAAAGCAGCTATCAAATCCCCCCTCATTCTTCTCTTCTGCAGACTAAACAATCCCAGCTCCCTCAGCCTCTCCTCATAAGTCATGTGCTCTAGACCCCTAATCATTTTTGTTGCCCTTCGCTGGACTCTCTCCAATTTATCCACATCCCTCCTGTAGTGTGGGGCCCAAAACTGGACACAGTACTCCAGATGAGGCCTCACCAGTGTCGAATAGAGGGGAACGATCACATCCCTCGATCTGCTCGCTATGCCCCTACTTATACATCCCAAAATGCCATTGGCCTTCTTGGCAACAAGGGCACACTGTTGACTCATATCCAGCTTCTCGTCCACTGTCACCCCTAGGTCCTTTTCCGCAGAACTGCTGCCTAGCCATTCGGTCCCTAGTCTGTAGCGGTGCATTGGATTCTTCCATCCTAAGTGCAGGACCCTGCACTTATCCTTATTGAACCTCATCAGATTTCTTTTGGCCCAATCCTCCAATTTGTCTAGGTCCTTCTGTATCCTATCCCTCCCCTCCAGCGTATCTACCACTCCTCCCAGTTTAGTATCATCTGCAAATTTGCTGAGAGTGCAATCCACACCATCCTCCAGATCATTTATGAAGATATTGAACAAAACCGGCCCCAGGACCGACCCCTGGGGCACTCCACTTGACACCGGCTGCCAACTAGACATGGAGCCATTGATCACTACCCGTTGAGCCCGACAATCTAGCCAGCTTTCTACCCACCTTATAGTGCATTCATCTAGCCCATACTTCCTTAACTTGCTGACAAGAATACTGTGGGAGACCGTGTCAAAAGCTTTGCTAAAGTCAAGAAACAATACATCCACTGCTTTCCCTTCATCCACAGAACCAGTAATCTCATCATAAAAGGCGATTAGATTAGTCAGGCATGACCTTCCCTTGGTGAATCCATGCTGACTGTTCCTGATCACTTTCCTCTCATGTAAGTGCTTCAGGATTGATTCTTTGAGGACCTGCTCCATGATTTTTCCAGGGACTGAGGTGAGGCTGACTGGCCTGTAGTTCCCAGGATCCTCCTTCTTCCCTTTTTTAAAGATTGGCACTACATTAGCCTTTTTCCAGTCATCCGGGACTTCCCCCATTCGCCACGAGTTTTCAAAGATAATGGCCAAGGGCTCTGCAATCACAGCCGCCAATTCCTTCAGCACTCTCGGATGTAACTCGTCCGGCCCCATGGACTTGTGCACGTCCAGCTTTTCTAAATAGTCCCTAACCACCTCTATCTCCACAGAGGGCTGGCCATCTCTTCCCCATTCTGTGATGCCCAGCGCAGCAGTCTGGGAGCTGACCTTGTTAGTGAAAACAGAGGCAAAAAAAGCATTGAGTACATTAGCTTTTTCCACATCCTCTGTCACTAGGTTGCCTCCCTCATTCAGTAAGGGGCCCACACTTTCCTTGGCTTTCTTCTTGTTGCCAACATACCTGAAGAAACCCTTCTTGTTACTCTTGACATCTCTTGCTAGCTGCAGCTCCAGGTGCGATTTGGCCCTCCTGATATCTTTCCTACATGCCCGAGCAATATTTTTATACTCTTCCCTGGTCATATGTCCAACCTTCCACTTCTTGTAAGCTTCTTTTTTATGTTTAAGATCCGCTAGGATTTCACCATTAAGCCAAGCTGGTCGCTTGCCATGTTTACTATTCTTTCGACTCATCGGGATGGTTTGTCCCTGTAACCTCAACAGGGATTCCTTGAAATACAGCCAGCTCTCCTGGACTCCCTTCCCCTTCATGTTAGTCCCCCAGGGGATCCTGGCCATCTGTTCCCTGAGGGAGTCGAAGTCTGCTTTCCTGAAGTCCAGGGTCCGTATCCTGCTGCTTACCTTTCTTCCCTGCGTCAGGATCCTGAACTCAACCAACTCATGGTCATGAGTGCTCCCAGAGAGGGGTGAAATGGAGGAGGGGGCAGCTGACTGAGGGATCCAAGCCCCAAATCTGACCCCTCAGCCTCCCTGCCCCACCACTGACCCTCAGCAGCCCCAACTCCACCATCTTGTGGGAGATGGGGGGCTGTGCCGGAGGGATAGGATCACAGGGGGAGATGGAAGTGTCACAGATCCACAGGCCCAGCTTTGGAACAGTCCCTGGGAGGACCCCTCAGTGTGTCAGGCCCCAAAGGGTCACACTCTCTCTCTGGGGTAAGGCCCTTGGCTTCACCACCTCCTGAGACTAAGCCTCGGCGCCTTCAGCCCCCCTGCTTCACGCCATGAGCTCCCTGCAGCAAGTCCACCTGGATTGGACACAGGGGGAGACTTACACACCCAAAAGGAGCCATGCACTCCCAGCTTCCTGGCTCTGCAGTAACCCTCAGCCAGCTGTGCACAAGCAAGAGGATTCATGAGATGTTTGGAACACATCATGGCAAGTTCTTACTTAACATAGCAAATAGAAAGATACAGCATAGTAGGCCGTGTGGATCAGTCCGGAGCCCTCTGACTCCTCTTTAGTCCCAGTCCCTTCTCCCCTACCTCCAGCAGCCTACACCTAAACCCACCTGGCCCCTCCCCAGTCCTTTGTTCTCCAGCTAGTCACAACTGGCCTGCTTCCTCCAGCGGGGTCTGTATCCATGGGCGTTTGTTGCCAGGTGCCAAATGTCCAGGCAATTGGCATAGCCATTGTCTTCTGAGACTCTCTATGGGCATGGGCATGGGCACGAGCACGGGCCCCCAGGCAGCTAGACATCAGTCCCATGTGGCTCTCTGTGTCTCTCCATGAGTAAACACCCTTCCCCCATCTAGCTGACCATGCACCACTTAGGAGAAACTGAGGCACACACAGTATTAATCCCAAATACCATGAAAAATTCCCACTCTGTCATAGGGGAGGTTGAGTGGAGAGGATGGGATCAGAGAGGGAACCACAATAGAGACAAGACAGGCCACAGCCCTGGGGCAGGGATGGAGAATGGGACAAGTGGGTTGGGGCAGAGCCTGAGGGGGGGAGGATACAGAGGGAAGGGGCCCGCACTGATGCCAGTGAATGTGACACTGCATTGTGCTTCTCTCCTGCGCTGGCTGTTCCTGGCCTGGCCTGGGGTCCCTGAACAGATGGGGGTAGGTTGTGGTGAGCACAGCTTGATACTGGTTGAATGTGCACTGACCCTGGGGGGTTGGAGGGCCAGCACCCCCACCCAGCTCACTGGGGGGAAAGGGCCAATGTCAGCAGTGCCGTATGCACCCAAGGTGCAGGGCTCCCGTGGTGGAGGGCACTGGACTGAGGGGATTTGGGGCAGCCTGTTGCCCACAAAATGCCCTGTGCCCGGCTCTTGCCCCAGCTGCCTTGTTTGGGGGACAATTACTCTGTCCCTCCTTGCTCCCCTATCTCCTGTTGATGTGAGGCGCGTAGCTGCGGTGGAGAGCTGGGGCCAGCATGGGGCTCAGACCCAGAACTTTGAGCGCTCTGATGGAGCAGCACTGACAGTCCCGAGGAGCCAGCCGCACCAGGGGAAGTGCTCTCACCTCCAGCTTTGCTGGCCCAGCTAGGGCATCCCCAGGGCTCTCTCTCCTTTGCCAGCCTGCAGAGCCCTAGCCAGGGTGAAGCGCAGCGCACTGGCTGCAGGTTACTGGCCAGCAGGGCTCAGGTCACAGGCTGGGTCCTGTTTTTGGTGAAGAGGCCAGAAGGCCCTGAACATAGCACTGCCTGGGGCACTATGGGCAGCTGAGATGGTTCCGCCCTTCCTCTCCCCACCAGCATCACCTCCGTCCCACCAGGGCACAGCTCCCACAGCCGTTCTCACCATGGCCCTGGGTGAAGTTCCTGGGCTGGACAATGGGGAGCCTTGCCATCACCCCAACTTTCACAGCAATGCTGAGGGAGCTGGGAGGGGGGCCAGAGCCCGGGGGCTACACCCACCGGTGAGTGCTCTGCATTCCCTCAGGGCAGAGCTGTCAGAACCAGCAGGGTCAGGAGGCCAGTTGGGTGCCATCCACCCTCCCCGCCAGCCTCTCATGATGCCATGCCTTCCTCGCCGGGATCCAGGCCTCAGCAAGCTGTAACCCTGTCCCATGAGGCTGAGCTCTGCCTAGCTCTCTAGGTCTGTGACTCTAATGAGGGACAGATCCTACCCACAGATCCCCCTCCGAGAGCCCATCGAGTGGCTGTGGGTGTCACCCCAGGCTGTGGGGAATCCTGAGGCCAGGACCAGACAGACCCTTGGACAGGCAGCTGTATGTGTGTGGCCATGCAGACTCAGTCCCACATTCTGGTCTGTGCACGCAGATGTGGCAACAGACATGTACCGATGTGCACATGCACTGCGGGGGCACAGCTCATCAGCCGCCATGTACACTCATTGCCCAGGCACTGCCTGGCTAGTTGCTGATAATGCCCCCAGCTCACAGTAAATAGATGGAGGAGAGTCTTCCATTCAATGCAATGAGCCATCAGCCTCAGGAGGTGAAACCTCACCCCGCCCAACAACACTCCCCGCACGGCTGCCTGGCACTGGCCTGGCCGGGCTGGGAGAGGCCAGCTGGGGTTCCCTGCCACTCTGGACCCGGTAGCGGTGGTGATAGTGGATTGCGGAGCTGCGGGAGCAGGAAGGAATGTTCTCCCCAGCGCTCACTCGGCGCAGCCATAAATATTCATATTCTCCTGCTAATTTTCCATGTACTTTTCTGTCACATCCAATTTTATTTTAATTTCCCTTTATAAACCTTTGCAGCTAATGCACTTGGTGCGCCCATGATTACCCCAATCAGCCAGTGCTTTAAACACAACCCTGCAGGCAGCTTCTGTTGGAAGTTATAATGCTCACTAAGCAGCCACACTGGTGCAGCAAACACTGTGCTAGGCAGGCTGGCATGGAGGGGCCCTGGTGCAGGGGCCACGGACCCTACGTGCTGCTCTGGCTAGCTCCCACCGAGGCCGGTTTTCGGGTGCAGGGGTCTGCTCTGCTCTAACGCCAGCTGGACTGGGACGGTGCCTTGGCCACGCAGCCCTGCAGGGTCTGGCTCTGTTCACATGGGGCTCAGCCCAGCCCTTGTGTAAGGGGACTGTTGGCCTCTTATTAAAACTCATTCCCCTGCTTACACTTTGGAACACATGTCCGGGTCACAAATCCATTGGCTGGGGTCCCCTTCAGCCTCACTCAGAAGTAACCCACTCATGGGAGAGCAGGAGGGGCTCTGGCCGAGCTGTGTGTGGAGTCCCAGGCTGGAATGGGCTGGGGGGCAGCAGGCCCAAGCTGGGGTTGGTGGAGCCCAGGCTGGGGGAGCAGGGCAGCACTGAAGTGCATCAGCAGGGCTGTCTGGACAGGCACTAGCCCAGCACCTGTCCTGGCTCCAGCTCATGCAATTCATGTTTCACACTCACAAGCACACGGAGCAATCCCTCTGGCAGAGCTGAGAGCTCTGTGGGGCTCGTCTCTACTGCCCCTGTTCAAATAGGCAAATGACAGTGAGGTGCAGGGTGCTGGCTGTATTTGGGTCTGAGGAGTGTGTGCAGGGAGCGTGATGCTGGCTGTAAAGGGGTCTGAATGGGGTGTGCAGGATGCTGCAGGTATATGAATTGGAGTGGGAGTGGGCAGGGGGTGGGGTGCTCACTGGGCCGGGGAGGAGTGGGAGCGGGCAGAGTGTGGGGCACTGACTGGGTCTGGGTGGCAGTTGGGATCGGCAGGGTGTGGGGTGATGGCTGGGTATGGGTCTAAGTGGGGCTGGGCAGGGCATGGGGCCCTGTCTGGATACGGGTCAGAGAGGGGGTGGGCAAGGAGTGGGATTCTGGCTGGGTACAAGTCAGCGTGGGGGTGGGCAGGGTGTGGAGGGCTACCTGGGTTTGGGTAGGAGTGGGGGTGGGCAGGGTGCAGGGTGCTAGCTGGGTACAGGCTGAAGTGGAGGTGGGCAGGGTGTGGGGCACTACCTGGGTACGGGTCAGAGCAGGGGTGGGCAGCGTGTAGGGCACTGGCTGGGCCTCGGTCGGAGTGGGGAGTGGGCAGGTATCGGGCGCTGGCTGGGTCTGGGTCAAAGGGGTGGGTGGGCAGGGTGAGGGGCGCTGACTGGGTCTGGGTCACAGTGGGGGTTGGCAGGTCTGGGGCACTAGCTGGGTATGGGTCGGAGTGGAGGTAGGCAGGTCTAGGGCGCTGGCTGTGAATGGGTTGGAGTGGAGGTGGGCATGGTGTGGTGCACTGGCTGGGTACGGGTTGGAGAGGCGCTGAGCACAGTGTGGGGTGCTCGCTGGGTATGTGTCGGAGTGGGGGTGGGTAGGGTTTAGGCACTGGCTGGGTATGGGTCAGAGTGGGGGTGGGCAGGATGTGGGGTACTGGCTGGGTATGGGTCCCAGTAGCGGTGGGCAGAGTGTGGAGTGCTGGCTGGGTACGGGTCAGAGTTGGGGTAGGCATGGTGTGGGACTCTGGCTGGGTACGGATAGGAGTGAGGGTGGGCAGGATGTGGGGTACTGGGTCACAGTGGCAGTGGGCGAAGTATGGGGTGCTGTCTGGATACGGGTTGGAGTTGGGGTGGGAAGGGTGTGGGACTCTGCCTGGGTACGGATCGGAGTGGGATTGGGCAGGATGTGGGGTACTGGCTGGGTATGGGTTGGAGTGCGGGTGGGCAGGATGTGGGGAGCTGCCTGGGTATGGGTCAGAGTGGGGTTGGGCATGGTGCGGGGCGCTTGCTGGATACTGGTTGGAGTGGGGGTGGGAATGGTGTGGGGTGCTGGCTTGGTCTGGTTCAGGGTGGAGGTGGGCACAGTGCAGGGTGCTGGCTGGGTGTGGGTCGGAGGGAGGGTGCGGTGCTGGCTGGGGATGGGTCGGAGGGGGGTTGGGCAGGGTGTCGGGTACTGGCTTTGTATGGGTCGGAGTCGGGGTGGATAGGGTGTGGGACTCTGGCTGGGTACAGATTGGAGTGGGGGTGGCCAGGAGATGGGGTGCTGGCTGGCTATGGGTCAGAGTGGAGGTGGGCACAGTGTGATGCGCTGGCTGGGTATGGGTCAGAGTTGCGGTGGGCAGGGTGTGGGATCCTGGCTGTATTTGCTGTGACAGGTTTCATGCCACCACCGTGCATTGTCTGTGCCAGTCGGGTGCGTCTCTGCCCTGTGTCTGTGTGCAGACTGGCCAGGGTCAAGCCCGTAGATGCCCCCACCCCGGCCCAGCCCCTCTGCAGGGACTGTGTGCTGGGATCAGGAGCGTTCAGTTGTGTCTCCACCAGCTGGCTCTGCCTGCGCAGGAGCATGGGGAAGGGGCTGGCTGAGGGGGAGTCTGGGGATAGAGTGTTGGGGGGCTCCATGTTGTCCTGGTTCATGGACTAGCTGCACCTTAGAGCCTTCCAGTCCCCCTTGAGCCCCTTCTCCACTGCCAGGCCTGGCTCTCAGAGGGGAGCTCTGGGCTGCAGCCCCTGACCCCAAGCCCGTTTACACCACAGCCCCACTCGGCTTGGTCCCGGAAGCATTTCCTGGGGTCCTGGGCTGGCAGCCATTTGCAGGAGCCTCTTCCCAGCAACGTGATGTGCCAGTTCCTCAGAGATCTGAGGCACGTCAAGCAAAGGACAGAAACCCCAACAGACCTGGGCCATGGAGTGCGAGTGAGGGGAGCTGTATGTGGGGAGCCCGGGGGGACTCAGCAGGGGCCATGGAGTGCGAGTGAGGGGAGCTGTATGTGGGGAGCCCGGGGGGACTCAGCAGGGGCCATGGAGTGGGAGTGAGGGGAGCTGTATGTGGGGAGCCCGGGGGGACTCAGCAGGGGCCATGGAGTGTGAGTGAGGGGAGCTGTATCTGGGGAGCCCGGGGGGACTCAGCAGGGGCCATGGAGTGGGAGTGAGGGGAGCTGTATGTGGGGAGCCCGGGGGGACTCAGCAGGGGCCATGGAGTGCGAGTGAGGGGAGCTGTATCTGGGGAGCCCGGGGGGACTCAGCAGGGGCCATGGAGTGGGAGTGAGGGGAGCTGTATGTGGGGAGCCCGGGGGGACTCAGCAGGGGCCATGGAGTGGGAGTGAGGGGAGCTGTATGTGGGGAGCCCGGGGGGACTCAGCAGGGGCCATGGAGTGGGAGTGAGGGGAGCTGTATGTGAGGAGCCCGGGGGGACTCAGCAGGGGCCATGGAGTGCGAATGAGGGGAGCTGTACGTGGGGAGCCCGGGGGGACTCAGCAGGGGCCATGGAGTGCGAGTGAGGGGAGCTGTATGTGGGAAGCAGCAGAGCTGGGGTAGCAGCAGACCCTTGGGTATGAGACAGCAAATCTTTTGGACGCTTTTTCCTAAATTTTCCAACATGGCCCCTGGTCTGGTTTTGGGGCCTAGCCTGAGACAAGGTCACTCGCAATGAGGGACCAGTCTGGGGTGAGGCACAGCATCAGCACAAGGCTGGGCAGGGAAGGGCTGGGCTGGGCAGGCCATACTCAACCACGCGGAGCTGGCAGCGCGAGGCGACACATGTTGTGGGTTCATTGGTGTAGGCAGTGACAGGTTCCATATTGGTGGGTAATGAAGCTGGGTGTCTGTGTCGCAGCCCATCTGTTTCTGCACGTGACTCAGGCAGCCCTGGCCAGGGGGAAGCCAGGCCACACTCACTCTGCCTCATGCACTCAAACCAGCAGCCTAGCTGGCACCGGCTCCCAGTGCCAGGCCTGGCACAGGCCAGGGCCCTTCTCGTGCTGCGCTCCAGCACCCAGCATAGCCGGCCCATGCAGCCCTGCCCCTCCTTGCCAGCTGTCCCTGCACACACGTTGCCCTCTCCAAGCCTAGCAGAACTTATTTGTGACAGCACGTGATGGAGCCAGGCAAGGGGGCTGCTCCGCTCCGCACAGTGCCTAGGCTCACCCCGCATGGCTGGCACCAGGACATAGGCCAGGACTGAGTGTGAAATGTGAGCTACATGACCCCGAGCAGCACTATGTGCACAGATGGGGGTGCACAGGGGCTGAAGGTCCTCAGCTCCTGCGTCCTCCACCAGCACCAAGACCAGGGCGAGGAACCGGGAGAGAAGGCTGGTGCTGGTGGAGGCCAGCTATGGTGCGGGGAGCCCACGAGTGGGACACTAGCATAGCCTGGATGACGCTGGCACCAGCAGGAGACAGTGCAGAGTCATTGCTGCAGCCCTGCTGAGCTCAGGTTGTGACGCCTTCGCTCCTGAACGCAGCCGGGGCAGAGAGCGTGTTGGTGCCACATTCACACCTAACCCTGCTGCCTTCCGAAAGGGTATCATTGGCACAGCCATTGACCATGGGCGAGCAGCATGTACAGCACTCCAGGGTAGGGTGCATTGCCAGGAGGCACATTGGCTGGGCCTGGAGCCATGCACTCCCTGCAGTGCCCCATCGCACGCTTTGGCCCCCAGGACCTCCTGATGGCAGCTGCTGGGAGGAAACGTCCCCTCCCCCAGGGCTTGGCACACAGGGACAGGGGATTTCCCTGGGCACAGGGAGTAGAGCGGCAGCCCTGCACGGTGAGAAGCCAGTGCCCCTCCCCATGCACTTGGCTCTGGAATTCTTGCCTTCCAGACCCAGTGCCCTCCAGAAGCCCTGCAACCCAAAGCACCAGCCACTAATTTGCATAAGCCCTCATTCTCATTTACAGAGCATTTGCATACCCCTGTCTTCCCCAGGAGTGTTGCTCTGGCTCCTCTCCACATCAGCAGCCCCCACCCCGTGTGTGGTCCTCCCCCCGAGAGGCCTGGTCCCAGCTCCACAGTGTGCCGATGCTGGATGCCTCATGCCCACCCTTCAACAGGCAGGGATGCAGCCAGCACCAGAAGCGAGGGGCAGAGCCCAGCAGGGGCTGTGCTGCCCTTCAGCCCCATTGAATGTCTCCTCTCCAGATTAGGCACACTGGGCACTGCAGAGACAGGGTCCTCCTGGGATGAGCTGGGCTACCCTGTGCTGTTCCTGGAGGAGCCCGATGGCCTTGGGCTCTAAGTGGGGCAGGGGAATGGTGCTCCAGGGCCAGCACCACAGAGGGGGTCCATGTGATGAGCATTGCCTCCACGCATGCTGGGGCCTGAAATGCTGGGCCTGTGCCACACTTCCAGTACCCAGCCTTGGCATGGTCTGGCTGACACCACACCAAGCGGAGTCATGCTGGGCACACAGGTGTGGCATTCTCTGGGTCCTTACCCTGCTCTGCTGCCTGGCCCTGGGCAGGCATGGCACAGGGAGCAGCCCCTGGGAGCAGAGGTGGCTGCAGGGCATCCTGGAGGGCAGTGCCAATGTTGACCATTCCCCTAGGCCCATGCCAGGCAACACTGGTGCTCACTCTCCCTGCAGGTCCCACACTACCCGGAGAACGGCTGTGCTGTCAGGAGCAGAACCCCCTGCATTACAGACAGGTCAGCTGTTCTCCTGCATGACACTGTGCTGTTGGGGACATCAGGCGGGTGACAGGACGTTTCCACGGGACATAAATTATTTCCCTGCCTAATTACCTGGCAGCCAAACCATCCCATCCCCAGCTGGATTCCCGCAGCAGTGGCAGGATGCAGCCCTGAGCCTGGGCAGGGGCCACCTGCGCTGAGTGCTGCCAGCTCCAACCTGCCCAGGCTTTGTGCAGAGCTGAAGGGCACAAGAGAGGATGGTGGTGGGGAGGGGTGCCCTCCGCTGATCACCTGGGAACTGGCTGGGGTGTGAGCTGGCTTGAGGCAGGGGGAGCCAACCAGAGCTTGGCAATGGGGGCCCCACCCTCACGGCCCCCTGGGGAAGGTCAGACTCCAAAACAGCAACTTTGGCAAGCCCAGCATGTCCTCGCACTTGGCCTGTGCGAGCAGGGGCCAGGCACAGAGCTGGCACTCCTCACCATGGAGAGTTTAATGCCTCCATGGGGAGTGCCCTGGCTGTGCAGGGGTGCTTCTGGGCCTCTCCCATCTGTGGAGGACCAAGGCCTGTTCCAGCAGATGGGATAAAAATTCTGAATAATTATTTGCTAACCTTCCCTTCCAGGCTCTGAACTCAGGGTGTGCCCAGCCATTCCACTGAGCTCCCGGAGGGGCAGGACACCTGCTGTGTTAAACTGTCATTGAATGACAGAACACACACACATGCACACCCATACGCACACACACATGCACTTGCACACACATGCATCCACACACGCACACACTCTGTACTTTACAAAAACCTTGGTTGACAACAGTTGATACTGCTGATAATGGTAAAGCAAGGAGCAATCAGTAGAGTATTGCCACTGTCAATGGGGCTGTGATGAATCATCTCGGGGGTGTGAGGAAGGCCCAAGAGGTCAGAACCATTTCATTAAATTTCCACCACCCAGCTTTCCCTGGCCCTGCCCGCAAGCCGAAGACTCCCTTCCATGGAACTGGTTTGAGCTCTAATGTGCCTGTTAAAGTGCCAGCAAAGCTTCGACTCCACCCTCCCTCCTGCCCGTGTAGTGGGGCTGGCCCATCCTCTCACCCAACCACTCCCACTCCCATGTCTCTGCACAAAGCCAGCCTCTCCCCTTCCCCTCCCCACATGCCTGCAGGTTGCTGGCACAGTGAGCAGTGGCTGTGGCATGGCGCCGGGGCAGAGGGCAGGGCCGAGCTCATGGCACACAGTGTGCCCCTTCCCAACCTGACACCAGGGTTCTGCCTAGCAGAGCTGCCTAGCTGTTGAGCAGCACCACACAGCTCTGGCTGACTGGCTAGGCTTTTACAAGGCTACCCATCATCATGGTATCTGAGGGCTTATCTACACTGGCAAGTTTTGTCACCAAAAACTGCCTTTTGGCGACAAAACAGCAAGAGCGTACATACTACAATGGGATTTTTGTTGCTAAAAACGCCCAGTTTTGGCACCAAAAAACTTCCACACCTAGGAGACTTTTGTCTTTTCCCCTCCCTTAACTGTCGAGCCAGTGTAGACACTGCTGATTGTTTTGTCGACAGAACTGGCTTATGCCAGTATCCCACAATGCCTGCCCTGATTGCTCTGCTCAGTGTTTTGATCTCTGCTGCCCTGCAGGCATGCGCCCCTCCCCTTTCAAAGAATCTGTGGGCTGCTCCACTTGGGGGACAAACAAAGAGCAAATCATTGGACTGCTCCTGTCCTGCCCTGCGCTAGGAACACAGCAGCAGGCAGACTCCTGCTGCAGAGGGCGGGGGACAGACTGCCGTGCTGCTTTGCCATTCCTCAGCATGGAGAGCTCCCAGAGCTGCTCATGATGCTGCTCTCGCAGCTGAGGGGGCTGTGGGAGAACTGGGAGAGAATCCCAAGATGCCCAGTGATCAGCTCTTCCTTCCCACAACACTGCACTGTGGGATACATACCCACGGTGCATTACTCACCCTGTCGATGATGGTGTCCCCAATGTGGACATGATCTTTAGACAGAGGGAGCAAGTAACACCCTTTGGCGATTTTTGTTTTGTCAACTTTTGGGTGTCGACATAAGTTTTGTCAATAAAACTTGGTAGTGTAGACAAGCCCCCAGAACGCAGACACAACAACACAGGCTTGGCTTTGCCATGACTGAGCCCTGGACCCAGCTGCAGACTCCCCAGATGGCCTGTGCAACCCTCCCCCCCCCACCCCCACGCTGAAGTGGGGGGCACCTGGTGGACTTTGGCCAATAGACAATTCCAGGACTAGCCAAGTCCACTTGGCTGACATGACACGATCCCTTCGATTCCTCAGCTGTCCTCAGTAGTTAAGGCAGCCCCTGCTCGGCGAGCAAGGCCACTGCAACAGCCCCTGCGGAGGGGGGTGATGTGTGCAGCAGGTGAGACAAGGGGATTGTGGATGGGGCAGAGGGTGAGGGTGCAGCTGAATCTGGAGCTGGAACCTGGACCTCACATTGCCTGACTTCTCGGCTAAATCCCCAAGTGTAATGTTGCAAGAATGCGGCTTTGTTTGGTGTGGGATTTCCCCGAGCACCTAAGCTCAGAGTACATATGTGTTTGTGCATGCGTTTAATTAGATGTGTAACACACACACAAATGCCCCAATCCAGGGCTCTAAGTGTCAGTAAAATACAATGACATAAAACCTGCAGCTCCCCCAAACCAAACAGCCAGGCAATAAGCCCCAAGTACATCATGCCCCCAACACCAGCCCTGCCCTCAGACCCTCCCCACCAGTCTGGCTGCCCACGTGGGCCCTGAAGAAGGCCCTGTGCAGCCCCACCCAGGGGCAGCCTCTCCTCCATGGTGCATGGGTTGGGGAGGACGTGAGTTCTGCCCTCCAGTGGGGACGGCAGTGGGGCAGGCTGGGCAGAGCGTGCTGAGGAGCCATTGCAAGGACCACACGCTGCAGCTGGGCTGCACACTGGGTGCTTGCTGCTCTCTGCATTTCCTGGCTGGCTGACACCAGCAGAGCAGCACAAATGCCTGCATGCTTTAGAAATGTCTCCCAGTGGCTGGCTGGTTCAGAGCATGGCAAACATCCGCCAGCCCTGCCAGCTGCTCACCCCCAGGCGTGTTCCCTCGCACAGCCACCAGGGCTCCAGCAAACCCCCTCCGTTTGAATGACATGGGCAGAGAGTGAGCCCAAAGCCCGACACCAGTCTTTCCCTCACTGCACTGGGAGAGCGTACTCTTTGCCATGGCTGTCCCCCCTTTCACTCCTGAAACACAGCCTCCAGGGGCCTCGCTGACACGCCTCACAGCGAGAGGGCTGTGCAAAGTGCCACAGATGCAGCCATGACTCCACCCAGTGCATGGCCTTCATGCTGCAGCCCGTTTGTTACTGTCTCTCTTCCAGGCATATTGATACCAAAGAGGCTACTCGGCATGGGAAGGGCTGGTGGGATTGGCCCATGCAGGCAGGGCCCCTGGGTTGGGCTCTGCTGCCAGTCACCCAGGGGAAATCTCAAAGTAACTCCACTGGCTTCGGGGTCCACATGTGGCTGGGAGCAGACTCTGTCCTGTGCATGGAGAAATCTAAGAGTACTCATAGAAGCTGTCTGCCTGCTGTGGGCCCAGGACCCAGATGCTGCCGCTGACCTGGGCACAGCTATTTGAGGTATATTTCCCTCATGGCTAGAGGGAAGCTCAGGGCCTCTGAAGTAAAGAGGGGGAAGGAGCCAGAGCAAGGCCCTTGCCTGAAGATGAGCCATCTGAAACAGAGCCAGCCTGAAGATGCAATGCCTTCCCCATAGCAACTCAGCCTAGAACCTCAGTGGGCATGGAGCTGGGTGCTGATCCTAGCAACAGGTCCTGCCAGGCTCACCCACTCAACGCCAGGTCTCTTCGTGAGAGCCGCAGGCAGGAGCGAGCTGTGCGCCGGGGCTTGGAGAACACAGCCTGTTCCTGAACTCTCTCTTCCTTGGCTCCCGCTTCCTGTGCAAAAGGCCCTTTGTTATTTCAGTGCTAGTTCAAAGCTGCGATCCCTGGGAGCCTGTAGGCATGTGGGCCGCCACAGCTGAACAGCGAGTGTGCAGTAATTACACCCTACTCCATATTCAGTGCGAATTAGCATGCAGGAAAGGAGCAACTATCAGAGGGAACTCAGCCTCCCCCCTTGCTAGCTAAAGATGTTTTCTTTATTAACTGCTAGAAAACTGTCACTCGCTCACTGGTAGAGTTAGGAAATTTGTGGCTTCTTGGCACGGAGTTGTTTTCTCCTGCAGTCACAGGAGAGAGTGAGGCACGGCTGCCCCCTGTAGGCCACCACTGCACCCTGCCTGGGCAGTCCAGTCCCCACCTTTCCAGGTCCCTGCCAATGGTGTCACAGTACCATCTGTCTTTTTAAAATACAGGGCTGTCCCCGAAATGTGTAATTTGGTGCTGGCTGCAGTCAGTCACCTGCTCTCTTTGGAGTGTAGCGTGCACCAAGCACACAGAGCTGGCACCCTGCCAAACTAAAGTACTTGCTTGGAAAAAAATCACCTGAGAGTGAAGAGGCGAGATTCTGTGCTGCCTGGAGCAGGTGGCAAGGGCCGGATCCTGTTGGGGCTCTGCACCCTCCACTCCCCTGCATGCTCAGCACCTCCCAGCACAAGGCCCCAATCAGTTGGTGCCAACTTTGCCTTGACTGTAGATTCCATTGCTCCTCACCCACCATCCAGCTATAGATGCCACTGCTCCTCACCCACCATCCAGCTAGGTGCTCTGGACCCCTGCACCCCTGTGAGCAGCTCCAGCTCCATGGGAATGGGCATTGGTAGCCTGCACAGAGGCAAGAGGGCCCATGCTATTGCCTCATGCTGGTTGTGGTGGGTGCCCAGCACTGGATCTCAACTACAGGGTGGCCAGTCTGCCAGGGGCATCCTCAGGCACTAGCCTTCCTTGGCAGTTGGCAGGGATGAAGCATCCCAAGCAGATTGCTGAAATGACCCCAGGAGTGAACCTCTTCTCTCTGCCAGGGACTGAGTAAGGGGAGCTGCGGGGCGGAGCACAACTCTGCCCCCCTCTCCCCTCCTCTGCCTGGCCCGTGGGATGAGCCCTTCCCCTCCAGCGCCATTGGGCTCTAGCCCCTGCTCTCCACAGGCTGCTATCTCCAGGCTCCCACCATGGAGCTGCTGCTAATGCTCTGAGTGATGGGTCTCTGAGTGGGGTGGGGCACAGGCCTGCAAAAGAAGCCAGGCGACACTCAGGACCCATGACACTGACCCACAGTGTGCAGGGGCGGCGAGTTATATTCTCTCATGTTGCCCCAGGTTCCAGCAATATTCAGGGCCCAGGTGCCCAGCTCCACCAATGTTTGGGGCTGGGTCTTCCCCCAGCCCCACCAGCCACTCCCCAGGTGCCCAGCTCCACCAATGTTTGGGGCTGGGTCTCCCCCCAGCCCCACCGGCCACTCCCCCCATCCCCCGCACCTCCCTCAAGTGTCCCCCGGCCTCCTCTTGCTGTCCTCCCCCCCCCCCCGCACCTCCTTGGGCCCCTGGAGCAGAGCGCCCCTGCCTCTCCCCTACAGCTCCATGCTGCCTCCCTGCATCAACTGCCGCTGCAGGGTCCTAGTGCCCACCCAACCAGTACTGGCAGGGCAGACTGACCCTGCCCCTGCCCTTTTCCCTCAGACCCTTTCATTTTCCGGGAAGACCCTCCACCAGTACAGCCGCCCCCCCTGCCTGCAATCACCGCTCCTGCCCCAGGCTGGGCAAGGGGCAGCCCCATCCCCCACCCCTAGTGAGGCTACAGTGAGGGGCAACAGCAGGAGAGGAGGTGCACGCAGCCCCCGCCCCGGCACCCACACAGGGGAGGTGAGTGAGATTCCTGGACCTGAAAGGGACCCTAGGAGCACATGCAGTGACAGTAGTGGGGGTGAGTGTGCTCCTGGGGGAGGAGAGAGGGGGGCCCCTCCCCCAGAGTTCGTTGCTGCTGGCGGGGAAAAGGCTGGGGGGAGTCCTCCTCTCTGGCCCCAGTCCCGGGGCAGCTTGCTTGCACCCCAAACTCATCCCCAGCCCT
Organism: Natator depressus; assembly: GCF_965152275.1. Taxonomy (NCBI): domain Eukaryota; kingdom Metazoa; phylum Chordata; order Testudines; family Cheloniidae; genus Natator; species Natator depressus. The sequence continues at coordinate 38,450,151 of NC_134241.1, read as the reverse complement.
GCCCCACCCCAGAGCCCACACCCCCAACCAGAGCCCTCACCCCCCTGCACCCCAACCCTCTGCCCTAGCCCTGAGCCTCTCTAACACTCCAATCCCCTCATCTCCAGCCCCAGCCCTGAGCCCCCTCCCACACCTCAATCCCCTCATCCCCAGTCCCAGCCAGAGCCCTCATCCCCCCCGCACCCTAACTCTCTGCCCCAACCCTGAGCCCCCTCCTGCATCATGAACCCCTCATCCCCAGCCCCACCCCACAGCCCTGACCCCACCCCTCTGCCAGAGCTCTAAGCCCCCTCCCACACCCCAAACTCCTCATCCCCAGCCACAGCCCAAACCCAGCCCCACCCCTGCACTCCCCCAAACTCCCTCCCAGAGCCTGCACCCCCTCCCTCCACACCACCTCCCATCCCCAAACTCCCTCCCAGGGCCTGCACCCCTCCTGCACTCCAATCCCCATCCCCAGCCCAGGGCCTGCACCCCTCCTGCACTCCAATCCCCAGCCCCAGCCCAGGGCCTGCACCCCAGACCTCCTCCCCCATCCAAACTCCCTCCCAGAGCCTTGGGCAAGTGGGGGACAGAGTTTGGGTGGGGGCGAGTTCTGGGCACCACCAAAATTTCTACAAACCTGCCACCCCTGACAGTGTGGGTGGCATGCCAGCCAGCTTCCAGCACTAGGCAGCCCCATCAAGAAAGGCAGGAAGGTTGTTGGTCAGTTGACTTCCTTCCCCAACACACACCAGGAGAGCAAGGTGTGCTGGGGAAAGCAGCGGACTACAGCATCATGGGACAAGCCAGGAGACTGGGGCACCACTAGGAAAGCAGCAGCTGGTACCCATGGCAGGGCAACACAGACTGAAACTCCATGAAGCAGGTGAGGAGGAGACCTGCCAGGGCACTCCCCAAAGCCACAGCCCCAAGGCCTCAGGCACAAAGCTGGGTTTACAGCTAGGTCTGGGATGTGGGGTCTGAGCACAGTGATCAAAGGAGGATCCACAAGTGACCCCAGGAAGGAACAGTTGGGACCAGGGAAGGAGTGGCATCCCAGGCACACAGGCTCCATCCCAAAGTACTGCTCTGTGTTTGCACCATCCTGCACCGGGCATGGAGCCCTGCAGTAACTGCCATGGGAGCAAACCCTCCCATGCCACTCTCGCGGTGGTGGAGTTGCCAGTAGGGCCAGGGAACAGCCTTCCCCTCCCCCACACTCCCTGTTCAGGAACCAGGCACAGCCCTGCTCCCCAGCTTCTTGTGCTCATGCTTTCTCATGTGACACCTCCATGGGCTGCCTATATCTGTAAGGCACCATGCAGGATGGGCTGGGCACAGAGAGCCCCTCCCTCTGGATTGCCTGCCACTGGAGGACTGGCATGGTGCTCTGGGCTGGCTATCCCAGCCATATCCATTCCCATTGCTGGGCACTGTCCGGGCTGTTGGGCTTCTGTGCATGGCTCTGCACTCTTCACTCATTTCCCAATTCAGTCCAATCTGACCCTTCATTATTCTGCAGATGACTCTATTTCAGTGCTTCCCAATCACTTCCCCACTGGATCCTCCAAAGCCAGCCTCATCTAGGCAGCTCCTTCCTATGTATCTGGGATCCTGCCAGTACCCCCCGCCCATCTAGCCAGCAACCCCCTATATAGCTGGCACTCTACACCTATCTAGCTGGGACCCAGCCAGGATTTAGCCAGCTTCCCCCAATACCCCCTTCCATTTTTCCAGGGCCGGCCTGGTGCCTGTCCCATTTAGCACTGGGGAGGGAAAGGTGGTGGTGATGCGCAGCCTGGATACCTGCTCTGGTTTATCTAGATGTTTCCCAAGTTGTTTTTATCCAATTTTATTTCTCTGGTCTGGTTTCATCACTTTGGAGCTCCTGAAAATGAACCTTTAATTAACAGTAATGCAGGCCTGGCCTCCAGCTGAGTGGCTGGGGGAGGGTAGATTCTAGCCCTAACCAACAACAGTTTAATCTAGATGTAAGCGGAGGAATAGTCCCACTATTGTGGGGAACTTTCCTGGCTTCTGCACTACCCCGGTGAAGTGGGCTAGCCGTGAAGTGGGCTAGCAAAAGGATCTGAGTCCTCGCTCCCACTTCCTTTACCCAGTGGCCTCCCTGCCCTTGAGGACTCCCCTTTCACTCTCCTGTCTGGCAGAGTCCTTGTAACCCCAACAGGGCTGGGCCCAGGATTCCTGGGGGGCTTGACCCCCAACCCTGCTGTGCTCACCTAGGACAGGTGCTAGGGTGTCCCCACTCCGGGGTACTCTCTCTGCACCGGGCACCTCTCTGACCCACTGACCACTACATACAATTTAAAGCAAATGCAAGTTATTTAATCAACAATTAATTTCAAAAAGAATAAGGAAAAATGGGAAAGGTTAAAGGAAACACATCAACCCGCTCTGTGGCAGGGAACATCACAAACAGTGTCTCTGGAATGTCAGGGCAGTTCACAGTCTGTTCCTTGTCAGTTCCAGGCCTCCTGCTCAGGCCCTGGCTGTGCTGCAGGGATGCTGTGGGTTGGACACTTGCTCTGGTGGTGGCCACACGCTCTCAGACTCTAAGTGGTAGGACTCTTCTTCCTAGTGTCACCCCCGCCCTGTTGGGGTTACGATCCAAGCCTGGCCTACAGAGCCTCTTGGCTGAGGTGTCTCCCTGTGCTGGGCCCGCTGCCCAGGGTCCCCCTCACTCTCCCCAGCTGCTCACCGCACCCAGCTCCGGACTGCTCCAGCCCCACCTCCACCACTCTGTCTCAGCACTGCTGCTACTGCTCTGCCTCCAGCTCCCTGGGCTGCTTCTTTGGTCCCTCTGGCTCTGGTTGCTGCAGCTCTGCTCCCAGGACAGGTCTGCTCTGCAGGCTGCTTCTGTGACTCTGCTCCCAGCACTGACCGCTTCGTGGGCTGCTTTTCTGGCCCCTCTGGCGCTGGTTGCTGCAGCTCTCCTCCCAGGACAAGTCTGCTCTCCCTGGGCTGTGCCTCTGGCTTTGGGGCTGCAGCTCTACTCCCAGGACAGGGTCTGCTCTCTCTGGATCTGGCACAGCTCTGCTCTCCAGCTCAGCTTGTGCCCCACCCCTACTTTCTCCTTAGCTCGCCCCCCTCTGTCTGACCTAGGCAATTCCAGCTCACACGGAGGACGGAACCTCCCTGGCCTCCTGACTCCCTGATTAGCCTGCCCGTCCTGTCATTCAGGCTGACCTGGAGCATTGGCCTGGCTCCATTGTTCCTGGGAACTATCAGTCTCAGGGTCCTGATTTCCTATAGACCCTTCCCCTTTTAGTACCGGGAGTTAGCAACTAAAACACCCCTACTGAATGTTATTAAGGGGGCAACAGTTCCCTTACATAGAGCACTAGAACCTGAGCTGAGCCAAAGGGCAGGAGCTGGACCAGGTGCTGGGAAGGGCCACCCAGGGCTGCACCTAGGAGTGGAGTACGTTGGGGCTCCCCGGTGGCAGAACGCACAGAGGGTACTGCATTCCCCCAGGCTCCTGGGGACATGGAGTATACAGCAGCTGGGAGCCCGCACTCATTTCTGGCTGCTGGTCTCTCGCAATGGGCCGAGCCAGCCGGCGCTCCTGCCAGCAATGGGGGAGGCTCTTTGGTTCTGCTAGCTTCCTTCTGAAGCCCTCTTGATAAACATTTATAAACATTTGTAGTATTTTAAATTCCCTCTCAATAATTTATTACTAGTTATTTTATATCCTTTAAAGTGGGTAATAATGTAAAATTTATAAGCAGGGGAGCTCGGAATGGCAGCGCGATGGCGCGGCTGGGAGCAGCGAGGCAGAGCTGTCTGCATGGAACAGGCAGGCGCTGATTGAAACATTAAAGCAAAACACTGGCATAAAATCCTGAGCTACGGAGATGAAAGGGAAGCTGCCTGCTCGGGCGTCTGAGTGTGACAAGAGTGTGCCCGGGCAGGGACGGCCCCAAGAGGGGGCAGCGGGGATGGGGGATGCACCAGAGAGAGCACAAGATGGAAACAGGAGGGAGAGGAGGTGTGCAAGAAGTGTGTGAGTGTGTGTGTGTGACGGCGAGGCGTGTGAGTGTGACGGCAAGGTGTGAGTAAGGTTTGTGGGTGCAAGAGGGAGGGAGAAAGGTGGAGAGCAGACAGAAGATCTCTGCATGAGAAGCAGCGAAAGGGAGGAAGAGGTGTGTGGGGGGGGAAGGGGTGCAGGGCGGGGATAGCTAAACCAAAGGAGGGGGGGAGAGGAGGCGCATCTAAGGGAAAAGCAAAGGGGTGAGCATGAGAGCGTGAACACGCAGGTGGGAGAATCTGTGAGCGAGAGATAACGGGGAGAGAGGCTGGCACGCAGAAGGATGGAGAGAATGTGTGACAGAGAGAGATGGATGGAGAGGGAGCAGGCGGGAGAGCATGTGAGAGGGAGATAAAACGGGGGGAGGGGGCGTTAGGCTGAGAGAGGGAAGGAGTCAGACAGAGAGGCAGGGAGAAAAACGGGGAAGAGAATGAACAGGAGAGAGAGGAGAAATGGGGAGGAGGAGGGGAGGTGTGAGAGTGAAGGGGGAGGGACGTGTGAGGGGGAGGGGAGATGTGAGAGTGAAGGGTGTGTGTGAGCAGGATGTGCCTCTGCCCAAGGGGCGGAAGGAGTTAATTTGCGAGGGGACTGTGGGCCCACCCGCGATGGAAGTGAGTGGGAGAGGGAGATGGGGGGGGGTGTATGCTTGTGAAGCGGGAGGGTAGCGTGGGGCAGGGCAGGGCTGGAGGTGAGTGGTGTGTGAGGGAAGGGGAGTGTATGTGCATAAGTGAGGCTGGAGAACACAGGGCAATGTGTGTGGGTCTGTAAGCAAAGAGGGGTGTGCTGGTTGTGATTGAGAGGTGTGTGTGTGAATGGTGTGTAAGAGAGTGTGCACATGTGAGAGAGGCATGTGTGTCTGTGTGTTGCTTATGAGCAGTGTGTCTGTTGGTTGTGCATCTCTTGTATGAGCAGTGTATGTCTGTGAGTGAGTGACATGGGCGTATCTGTGTGAGCACAGTGTGTGTTGGTTGTGCATCTGTATGTGAGTGGGTATGTGTTGGTTGTGTGTCTGTGTCCCTGAGTGTGAGCAGTGTGTGCATTGGCTGTGTGTGAGAGCAGGGTGTGTGCTGGTTGTGTTTCTGTGTGTAAGCAGGTGGTTGTGTGTGGGGGTGAGTGTTGGTTGTGTGTGTTACCCTGTGTGTATAAGCAGCGTGTGTGGTGGTTGTGTGTGTGGGAGCAGGGTGTGTAATAGGTGTGTCTGTGTCCCTGTGTGTGAGAGCAGACTGTGTGCTGGTTGTTTCTGAGTGTGAGCAGTTGGTTGTGTATGGGGGTGTGCTGGTTCTGTGTGCGTGTGAGCAGGTGGTTGTGTGTTGGGGTGTGTGATGGTTGTGTGTGTGAGCAGGGTGTACTATGTGTCCCTGTGTGTGTGTGTTGGCTGTGTTTCTGTGTGTGAGCAGGTGGTTGTGAGGGGGGAGTGTGTTGGTTGTGTGTGTGTCCCTGTGTGTGTTAGCAGGTTTTGTGCTGGTTGTGTGTGTGTGAGCAGGCTGTGCACTGGTTGTGTTTCTGTGTGTGAGCAGGTGGTCGTGTGTGGCGATGTGCTGGTTGTGTGTGTCTGTCCCTGTGTGTGCGAGTAGGGTGTGTGCTAGGTGTGTCTGTGTCCCTGTGTGTGTGTGTGTAGCGAGCGAAGGAGCGCCGTGTCTTATGCCCGGAATGCCTGAGCCTGTGCACGGAATGCTTGAGCCCGGAATGCCTGAGCGGTGATGGGCTCCGCAGCCCGCCTGGCACCTCCCCGCGGTCAGCCCCCGCTCCGCTCCGGAGCCAGCTACAGAAGTAGGCTGCCCCCCCGTGGCCACAGACGCACACGGCCCCCGGGAGCTGGGGATGCTCTTCCCGCGGCTCAGGGAGCCCAGGAGCCGCCCCCGCTCGGGGCTCCGTGCGCTCTAGGGCCCCGGCCCCCGGCGGAGTCAGTGGAAGGGCGCAGCCCCCTGGCGCTCCGAGCGCTGCCCAGCGGCCCTAAAGCTGGGAGAGCCCAGCCCAGCGGCAGCGCCTCCTGCGGCCTCCCTGAGCGCTGCAGCCGGCGAGGCTGGGGTCTCCCCGGGTTTGGCCCTGCGGCGTGGCCAGGGGTAGCTCCCGGATCGGGCGGGTGTCTGGAGAGGGGCGCAGCGGGGCAGGAGCCCTGCCAGCGAACCCGCGGCGCAGCCTAGCTCGGCCCCGGAGCCACGCCCTAAAAGGCAGCGGTGGTTTAATTACACCGCGGCCCGGAGCGCCTGGGTCTCCACCTCGGCCTGATACTCTGCTGCTCCCGGGCCGGCTGCGTCTAAGCCTGCGGGTTGGAGACCAACTGTGCTAACCGCTGCGCGCCAGAGAACGAGCCATGCACTGCGCTTCATCCTGGGGTGGGGGCTTATGGTTGTCGCCCCACCCCTTCCCAGGCGCTGGCTGCTCTCCGGGGCCGCTGCCGGGTGACCAGAGCCGCTGGCCACGGGCGCTGCACTCCCCCGCTCCATCGTAAATTTCCATCCAGTCCTGAACCCTCCCCGCTGCGCGGCCCGCCGGTCCCTCCCGCCTTCCAGCAGAGGAGTCGGGTCCTTCCCGCACTAAAAGGGTGGAACTAGCATCGCGTTGGCTGCCAGCGATTCTCCTGGCTCCGGCTTCATCTGCACTTAGCACAGGCCGGCGGACCCATCCCTTTTGGCTCAGTTGCCAAGGCACTTAAAGAACCAAGTGAAATTTAGCAAGGAGTTGAAAGAGGCGAGGAGCGGCCTCTCCCTCCCGGTGTGATAACATGTCCCTCGCCGGGCTGGGGGCTCTGTCAGAGAGGCAGGAGTTGGGCCGTTGCTTGCAGGAGCCCTGGCGTGCGGGGCTCCAGCCGGTATGAAAAAATCTGCTCTTTTGATAGTGTTGCAACTAAGCTGCTTTGCTAAACGCAGATCCCAACCAGCTGCTTTCCAGGGAGGCGGGGGAGGCTAAGGGCACAGCCAAGCTGTCCCCTCCTGCCTGCAGTCCCGGGGGCTTGCACCACTGCAGTGCTGAGATGAGATGAGTTTGAGCCTCTCCTGCCCAGGGTTGCACTTGGACACAGTAATGCTGCTCTCACAGACAGGAGCCCTCAGGATGTCTCACTGGGTGCATGCACCAGTACAGATGGCTTGGGGTTCGCACCTGGAGATAGACGTGTGAGTGAAGGCTACAAACCCAGCCACAGGACTGGTGGGCTCACCCTGGGACCCCCTGGCCACTCGATAAACAGGGCTTTGCATATACCAATAGACAGGCACATTGTGCGAATGGCAGGGGCGTGGGGCACAAGCTGGCCAGGCATGTGAATGGTAGGGGCATGGGGCACAGGCCAGCTGGGCATGGAACCAATCGTGAGGGGACGACCCAGGAGGGGATGGCATGAGGGGATGACCCACAAGGGGATGACCCACAAGGGGGTGGCACGAGGGGACGACCCACAAAGGGATAGCACGAGGGGACGACCATGAGGGGACGACCCACAAGGGGATGGCATGAGGAGATGACCCACGAGAGGATAATCCATGAGGGGACGACACACGAAGGGACAACACAATAGGGAATAGTACGAGGGGAGACCCAGGAGGGGATACCACGAGGAGATGACCCATAAGGGGATGCCATGGGAGATGACGCATGAGAGGATAACACGCAAGGAGACGACCCACAAGGGGATGGTACAAGGGGACAACCCATGAGGGGATAGCACAAGGGGATGGCATGAGGGGACAACCCATGAGGGGATGACACACGAGGGATGACTCCTTCCTATTTGTACACACGGGCATGTCCCACAGGAGAAGAGTGCTTGTTCTGGGATATGTCACACTCACATGGGTCCAGGAGCTCTATGTGTGGTGCTCCGGCTTGGCTGGGCTGTGCTGACTGTATGCAGAGGCAGAGGCAAACCAAGACAAAAGGGACCGTTTTAAATTTTTAGAACTTTATACGAGAATCCCCAAAATTGTACCAGGAGGATAAACAATGCAGACCATTACCAAAGACCTACTATTTATAATAATAAACTCTAGGTTACCAACTCATTAACCTTTGTGCACTGGGATACGCTGTGCAGTTAGGACCAAATGTGTTGTTATTAGCACGAACAAAAGAGATTACTCAACAATATTCACTTCAGAGAAGAATCAACTTTTCCTCCCCTTGGCTGTACAGCCAGATCCACTCTTGATGTCCTGTTCTTTGCCTCTCTTCAACTTGATATGCTCCAGCGTTCCTGTGGCTGTACCTCTTTGCACCGAGTTTATCCACAGGTGCGTTTCTTCCCCAAGTGGGCCCTCACTGGTCCATTAGGCACCTTTGAAATGAGTTCTGTCAATAGCTGCTCAGTCATTCTCTCTGTTCATGTATTTTAGGTCCTTTGTGGGTGGGCTTCCCGTTTATCGTTTTCAGGATCGGTTCTCATCTAACACAGCTTTTTGATCAATTCCCTTTCACCAATTCTATTGCCTTTCCAGTTTTCCCTTGATGCTCTCTCTCTCTCTCTCAACTTCCCTTCTCTACCAGTGTCTGCTCACATACCCAGGTCTGTATTTTCCTGCTTTTCCTGACCTGAAACCTTCCCTATTTGCCTTCTTTCGTCCTCGTCACTTCCCAGTCCCCTACTTTTATTCTCCTGGGCTTCTTTTATTTGTCACCTTCTGTCATGGAGTCCCCAGGCGATGCTCTGGAACTGCTCCCTACAAAGCCAGTCAGGACTCTGGTGACGTCTCCTCTCTCTGAGCAGACTGTCTTCAGGGCGAGAAGCTCACATGGTTTCCACCTTCCTGGGTCTGACCTTGGAGCATTCAGCATCCTCTGCCCCTCCATGCGCTTCCCACAGCAAGTCCGCCCAGGCGGGGTCCTGGGGAAGCCAGAGGGTCCTGCACCCCAACTTGGCAGTCAGACATGACTCTCAGCCAGCCAGTAAAACAGAGGTTTATTAGATGACAGGAACACAGTCTAAAACAGAGCTTGTAGGTATAGAGAACAGGACCGCTCAGCCGGGTCCATTTTGGGGGGCAGTGAGCCAGACAACCACGTCTGCACTTCACTCCACGTCCCCAGCCAGCCCCAAACTGACTCACTCTCCACCCCCTTCTCCTCTGGCCTTTGTCCCTTTTCCGGGCCAGGAGGTCATCTGATCTCTTTTTCTTCAACCCTTTAGCTCTCACCCTGCAGGGGGGAAGGGCCCAGGCCATCAGTTGCCAGGAAACAGGGTGTTGGCCATTTATGTACACTGGCCCTTTGCTCTGCAACAATTACATCCCCTTATCCCACCACCTAGAGACTTAAAAAATGCATCGGGGAAACTGAGGCACCCCTACAATATTCAGAGGAAACATTGAGAACAGTCCCACTTCATCACACCTTCCCTCCTACCCAGGCTCTGGTTTACCCGCTAACTCAGCATCTCAACTCTTCCCCTTCTCTAACAGATTTTTCCAGCTGTGGATCCCGGGCCCCCTCTGCAGTCTGAGCTGCCCCCTCACTGGCTGTCTCTCTCCCCAGAATAGCCTTCGGGGCTGCTGCATCGTAGGTGCTAGTACCAGGTGCGGGTTACTGCACATGCACAGGAGGAATGCCAGGCTGATGCTCAGGAGTTCATGGGAATATGCATCTTGAACTTGGGCACACAGACCCTGCTTCCAAGGTTCTCCTGGGGGCACTCACACACGCACGCAGCACAGAAGAGGGCACATGAGGGATGCACAGGGGCATGGCCAGAGATATGGGGCTCACACAGGCTGGCTCCGCCTGCTCCTGGGTTTGCACTACCCTCCCTGCCATCACGTGCTCCCAGCAGCCGCCTCACAAGGCCTGTAAGTGTCAGGCTTGTTTAATGGTGCTGTGAAGGCAACAGCTCCGGGTTTATCACCTGCCATTAATCTCCCCTGGCTCAATCACAGCTGCATGGTACCTTCCCAGCAGCTCCCTGGGTCACTTGCATGGTGCAGCTTCTCCAGGGATGACCAGGTCAGTGTAACTGAGTGCACTGTGAGTCGTGCAAGGCACAGTGCCCAGCTGGTCTGGAACAGGGAGCGCTGAGTCCTCCCCACCAGACTGGGCCGAACCTTCCCCTGCACAGGAATGAGCCAGAGTCCTTTACTGTGTCTGCTGTGGGGAGGGGCCAGTCCAGACTCCTTATTGCTAAGGAAGCAAGGGGGCAGGTAGGAGACCCCATCCCTGCTTGGGCTTCACGAGCAGGGAGTGGCCTAGCTACAGCTAACCAAGATGCTGACAGCTCTGGATCCAACCTAAAAGGTCAGCACTCTGCCTGCTGCCTCTGGGCGCTGGGAAGCAGGCCTGAAAATCCCCCTGGGCTTCCTCTCTCTGTGTCCCCCAATCATAGGCCAACCAGGGCTGCACCTGGCATCGGTGGCCAGGCTCCCCACTCCCTATCCCCCACAACCCAGAGCAGCTTGAGATGCCACTGGCCTGGACAAGTCAAAGGGCTGAGTTTTCTGCCAGCCTGGCGCTGGGCATTAGCCAAGCCAGCTACCTTGCTCACCTTCCCCCACCTCTGCAGTGACGGGGAAGCTCTGTGGAGAGAGGCCAAAGTGGGCACCTCAGCTCCTTCATCCCCACATGGAGCCCGGGGGGCTGAGTCCATCAGGGGCTGCGTCCATCAGGGGCTACCTGCTACGCTGCTAGCCGGGCTCAGCGGTGTGTGGGCTCCAGCCTGCGGTGTCCATAGTGCTGGCTGTGTCTGGGGACCGAGCACAGTAGATACTCCACACTGGGACCCTTGGCATACCATCATCCAGCCCCAACACCTCCCCATGCACAGTGGGCAGTGCCAGGCTAGGGTTCAGAGTCTGCTCTGGCTCCAGTACTGCAGAGCACTGGAGGAGCGAGCAGAGCAGCGGAGGGGGAGCTGGCAGCACCCATGGAGCTGGGCCGTTTGCATCTCTCGTCTTTGCCTTGCCAAGGAAGCCTGTCTGCCCACGGCCGGTGCTGAGTGACTCGGGCTGCATGTGGCGAGCGAGGCCCGGCCCATCACACACACTGCGTCCCGCTGTCCTGGGCTCAGCAGCAGCCGGAACCACCATCAAACCCGACCCAAGGGCCACATTAGTGGCTCGCCTGGGACAGCTGCCCAGAGCCGGCCCTGCAGAGACACTGGGGAGCTGCCCAGCAGCAGGACCTCCTGCAGGGCCGTGGGACAGGAGCATGGGCTCCCAGCCTGGTAATGCCAGTAAGGCCAGGCAGAGCTGGCCCCACGGCTCATGCCACCTCCCACTGACCCAGCTGGGAAAGGGTGAGAGGGGCAGAGAACCAGAGCTAAGAGTGAGTGGATGGCTGGGCCCTGGGCCAGCCCCATGCCAGCCTGAACACTGCCCCCATGCAGCTCCCACTGGGACAGGCTGGGACAAGATGCTGAGCTAGGAGAGTGTCTGGGGCTGTGGGGGGTTGGTGGGTGGAGAGCAGCTTGAGGGCTGGCCAGACTGCCCCATCAGGGTTCCCTCCCCACTCTGAACTCTAGGGTACAGATGTGGGGACCCAAATGAAAGACCCCCTAAGCTCCTATTTTTACCAGCTTAGGTTAAAAACTTTCCCAAGGCACAAATTTTGCCTTGTCCTTGAACAGTATGCTGCCACCACCAAGTGATTTAGACAAAGAACAGGGAAAGGACCACTTGGAGTTCCCCAAACTATCCCCCCAAGACCTTACACCCCCTTTCCTGGGGAGGCTTGAGAATAAACAAGATGAGCACAAACCAGCCTTGGATTTTTAAGACCCAAAAAACCCAATCAGATTCTTAAAAAACAGAACTTTATTAGAAGAACAAAAAAAGATAGAGAACAACTCTGTAAGATCAGAATGGAAGATAATCTTAAAGTCAGTCAGATTCAAAACATAGAGAATCCCACTAGACAAAACCTTAAGTTCAAAAAGACACAAAAACAGGAATACACATTTCCTCCGGCACAGCAAATTTCACAAGCCAAAACAAAGAAAACCTAACACATTTTCTAGCTAGATTACTTACTAACTAACTTTACAGGAGTTGGAGGGCTTGCATCCTTGATCTGTTCCTGGCAAAGGTATCACACAGACAGACAAAAGCCTTTTCCCCACCTCCAGATTTGAAAATATCTTGTCTCCTCATTGGTCATTTTGGGTCAGGTGCCAGCCAGGTTACCTGAGCTTCTTAACCCTTTACAGGTAAAAGGACTTTGCCTCTGGCCAGGAGGGATTTTATAACACTGTATACAGAAAGGTGATTACCCTTCCCTTTATATTTATGACAGCCCCCCTCAGGATTCAAACACCCAGCCTGGGGGCAGCCTGGGGCTGAAGGGTTGGCAGCTACTAGGAGCTGGGCAGATGGGCAGCAATGCCAGACTTCCATGGAGAGGCACAGCCCCCCTTGGGGTGTGCCAGCAGGTGTATCTTATGGAATGGTCCTTCATTTCCATGGCCCCTTCCCTCCCCCAGCATGCTGCTCTCTAGACTAGAGGGCTCTGTTCTCCAGCTGCTGAAACGCCCTCCTCTAGGGTGGAGCCCAGCAGCGGTTTTGGAGAAATGGGGAGGCTGGGACCACCAGGAGAACTAGCAGGTGGCCCAGGGATGCCACGAATGCCCACAAGTGGCCAGAATCCCTTGCCCACGCTGTGGGAGGCTGGTGGAGCTAACGCAGAGGCCAAGGCATGTGACCCCATCATCGGCTTTTCTCTGAACGGCTCAGTCAAGTGCTGACCAGCCTGACCTAGTTAGCTGCTGAGCTCTGAGAGATCACAGCTAGAAGAGTTGTGGCTGCACGCATGAACACAAGCGAGATAATTACCCCCCTCCACAGCACTGGTTAGCCCTCTGCTGGGCCCACAGCTGTTGGGGGCACGCCCATGCAAACGAGGCAGGCACATGGGTGAGCGGTCAGAGGAGAGCCTCAACCTGAGAACAGGTCTGGGGAATAGGCCCTGAGAAGGGCAGGCTCCAAGCAGAGATGACTTAAGGGAGATGCAATGCCGGGCTGCAAAGATATGCAGAGTTGCTGTGGCAAGACCAGGCTCCAGCACTCTCACCAGGCAGCAAGCAGAGACAAACCCTAAGAGGCTGCAGCTGAGCCACGTAGGTTAAATGTCAGGCAAGCTGCTCTCACCCACCCAGCACCAGACAGAGTGTGCCAGGGAGCAGCGCCTGGGTCCTCTGGTGACCGCTGGCTAGAACAGGTCCCGAGCTCCCGGGAGAGAACGTACAGCACCAGGGGCCCTTACAATGTGGGGGTGGGGCTGGATACCCTCTGGAAGCCCCTCTGCCATCCTGAGGCTCTTCTGTAGCCCAGCCGTTCTCAACCCGCAGCCCAGTAAGCACATAGCTGTGATCCATGTGACATCTGCAGGGCCCAACACTCCGTGTATATATGTGTGGATGCGGCCCCATATCACCTAGAGAGCTGCATGTGTGGCCCACAATGGTAAATAAGTTGAGAACCACTGCTCTAGCCCTTCCCCTTTCCCATTGTTGTTACAGCAAGTGCAGGGTCCAAATCGGCACTCGTGGGGCCAGGTCAGGCAGATGCTCCCGCCCCGCCTCACCTGCAGCATTGCACCAGGGGCATTATGGTAACATGTTCCTGTGTGGGAGGTCAGGCCCAGACATGTGGGGCCAGTGGCCTGTCCCAGTTCCCAAGTGTGGCCTGGCCTGGGTAACAGCTCTGGGGAGAGCTCTGCATGTTTGCAAAGCCAATGGGATCGGTGTGGCCCTTCCCCCAGCCACTGCAGTGCCCCCAGATGGGGGTTGTTGGGAGGGGCTGGTGACCCCTCAGTGTGGCTCGGTAATGCAGCAGGGGTCATTGCACTTCTTGCAAAGATGCAGCCACGGGGAGGACTCAGCCCTCCATTGGCTCAGCCGTCCTGCTTCTAAGGAGGTGTTTTCCTAGGGTTGCCAGGTGTCCGATTTTTGACTGGAATGCCCAGTCTAAAAGGGACCCTGGCAGGGGGCCACTAACAGTCCAGTCGGCAGCACAGTGAAGCTAAGGAGCCAGACATGCTGGACTCTTCCGGGAGCCGCATGGAGCCAGGGCAGGCAAGATGCCTGCCTTAGCCCCACTGCGCTGCCAACTGGGAGCCTCCTGAGGTAAGCGCCACCTGGCTTGAGCTTGCTCTCCTGCCCCAGGTCGGAACGCCCTCTCACACCCAAACTCCCTCACAGACCCTGCACTCCAATCCCCTGCCCCTCAAACACAACAGAAAGAGGTGAGAAATCACACAAAAATTAACTGCAAATGGACCCGAAGGATCCAGGAGTCCACAGGGACGGTTCTCTGGGGCCGGAGAGCCCACACGCTTCACCAAGATGAGCCACCAACAGCATTTTGTCTTTTGGGGGGACCTGCCATTATCCGTCCTCCCCCTCCCCTTCTCAGGCCCCTGGCTGCCCCTCCCCTTCCCAACCCTCTAGCCCCCTGCTCCCCCTTTCCCTCCCAGCCCTCCAGCCCCCTACTCCCCCTTTCCTCCCCTCTGCTCCCCTCCCCTTCCCAGCCCTCCAGCCCCCTGCTGCCACTCCCCAACCTCCTGTTCTCTCCCCGGCTGCCCCCTGCCTCTCACTCTCCCAGCCCTGCCCCCTCCTGCAGTCTGCAGCCCCAGCCAGCCCCTCCAGGCCAAGATCACTGCCAAACTGCTGACTGCCGGCTCACTGGCTCTGAGTCCGGACACTCCCCACACATTGCTACTGCCTGGACCCCCCTCGCCACCCACCCGCCCACTACCTGCTGCCCTGTGCTGGCCCAGAGAAGCGTGAACGCAGGGGAGGGGGAGAGCACTTCCACAGCAGGCCCGGGGTGGGGAGTCATGAGGGGGGGCAGTGACAGGCAACCCACCTAGACCCTTCCCGTGCCCTGCTGGTGGGTTGGGACGTACCCTTTGGGAACCGCTGCCCTCAGGCATTGCAGGAGCCGAGCTAGCATCCAGCCGAGCTGCGCGAGTAGGCCTTCAGCAAACCCAGAGCAAATGAAGCGTGGGACATGCCACACGCTGCTACATCCTCTGCATGTGTGTGCATGCAATGTGTGTGCACAAGTCTGTGTGCACCTGGTGTGTCTGTGTGTATGCAGGGTGTGTGTGTGCAAGTCTGTGTGCACACAGTCTGTGTATGTATGTGTGCATGTGATGTGTGTGCAAATCTGTGTGCACACGGTGTGGGTGTGTGTGTGTGTCTGTGTGCATGCAGTGAGTGTGTGTGTAGCTGTGTTTGTGTACACATGGTGGGTGTGTCTGTGTGTGAGGGTAAGTGTGCAGGTGAGTCGTCATGTCTGTGGGTATGTGACTGAGCATGGGCTTCAGCTGCAGCAGGGAAAATGGAGGTTAGGTATCAGGCTGAGTACCAGAAGGAGTGGCTGAGGGAGGTGGCTGTGTCTCCTCCCATGGGGACAGCCAGGCTAGAACTGACCAGTCTACTTGGGAGGGACCTGTCCTGCTGTCACTGTATGTGTGTGTGAGTGGCTGTGTGTGACTGTGCATGTGTGACTGTGTGCGTATGTGTGTATATACCAGTGCCTGTGTGCATGTGAGTGACTCTGTGTGTGTGTGTGTGTTTGAGTGCAGGTAGGGGGGCTGCTATTACCTCTCCACTGGGGGAGGAAGAAGAACGTCCTCGCTTGTTTCAGGCAATGGGAAAACAAACCACGACAAAGCGCTGGCGTGTGCTGTCAGGGAGGGTGAAGATTTATTTATTTTTATGATAATTTCCCAGTGTTTGTGTCTGTCAGTTTCCTGGTTAGCATCTCCCCCTCCTGTGAGCCACTCCGCGCAGATGACACCACAATTGTTCTCTGAAGAGAACACGAGACTTTCTTCTTATTTATTTCCTTTCCCAGTGTTTGTCTGTGCTTCAAAGTCTCCTCATCTCCCTGTTTGGTGACAAAAAACTCATGTCTGGAGATCAGGGTAAATCTGTTGCCTTTCAAAGCCCTGTGGGGAGGGGGGTGGCAGACAGGGATCTCCTGCATTATTTACCTCCCTCAGCCTCACCGCCTCTGGGGAGTCCCCAGCTGCCTCATCACCCTCCACCCATGCTGCCAGGCCTCACCAGGCCTCAGGACATTTCGGGTTAGAGGTTCCTTCCCTCCTTACCCCCTGTCCGGCGGAGGGGAAGGCCAGGCAGCCAGGCCTCGGACCAGTTCTATGGGGATCTTTGCTAACACGAGCAGAGTCCCAGCCAGGCTCCGCAGGGCTGGAGGTTGATGGGCCCCAAATCCGACGTCTGGCTCTTGGGGAAGCTCCTCGAGGGGCAGGGCCCTGGCATGTACATGGCTGGGCTTGCACCCCAGCCCATGCAAGCCCCTCTCTCATGTCCAGGTAGGGGTCACACTGCCCAGCAGACGTTATCCCCACCCCAAGCTGCTGTGAGCACAAGCCCCAGGGGATCCAGAAGCAGGACCAAGCTGCCCCCTGCCCACAGCCCCAGCACAGGCTGTGGGTGGCTGTGTGACTCCCCAGTCAGCCAGGCTGTGTTCTGGGCTGGAGCTGGGAGCAGCCCAGGAGGCTCCAACCAGCCCCACTCCCTCGCTCTGTGGCTGGTGCCTCGTCCTACTGGAGCTGCCGCTGCCACGAGTGGCCTAGGAGAGGCCGTGGTCCCTGCCACAGGAGCGCAATAGGACCTGGGTGGCATGTGGTTGGTACTAGCTCCTCGGCACGTGGTAGGCGCAGGCAGCAGGAGGCAAAGGCGCTGTGAGTGCCCTTGAGCTGCCTCCTCCGGATCATCTGGGGACCTCGGTCCCTCCCCCGTCCTGGCGCTGGCTGTGGCACTGAGCTGCAGCAGTTCAGAAGGGCTCTGCCCTCTGTTCTGTGCCACATGGCAAGCAGCCCACTAATGGAGTCCAGCTGACGAGCACCTGCTTCTCCCACCATCTCCCAGGGCAGGTGCTTTTGACCTCCTGGCCCCCTGAGAGCTGGCTTCTTGTTCTGGTTTGTTTGCGCCAGAGCAGATGGGTTTATTCCAGCTGGAGTCAGGAAGTGAAGCAGTGAATGACGGCCAGGCCAACCCTGGAGCCACCAACCCAGCCCAGCTTATCCCCTCACAGCCTGCCTGGGGCAAGCGCCTGACTCCAGCCAACTCCTGGGCTTGGCTGAGCTAGGCTCCAAGGAGAGCTCCACTCTAGTCCCCCAACCCCGCACTGTCTGGTGCTGAGCCCCGAGCACAGAGACACCCCAGGCTGCATGAACAAAGCATGGCTGGTGAAGTCCGTCAGAGTGTGTCCGTGTGCCACTCTGGGGGTGCCACTCTGGCTGTGTGTCTCTGTCAGGGTGTGTCTGTGTGCCACTCCGTGTGTGTGTGTGTGTGCACCACTCTGGGTGTATGTCTCTGTCAGGGAGTGTCTGTGTGCCACTTGTGTGTGTGTGTGTGTGTGTGTGTTACTCTAGGTGTGTGTCTCTGTCAGGGTGTGTCTGTGTGCCACTAAGGGGGGGGGTGTCACTGTGTGTGTGTGTGTGTCGCTCTGGGTATGTGTCTGTCAGGGTGTGTCTGTGTGTATCATTCTGGGTATGTCTGTATCTCTGTTGGGGTGTGTCTGTGGCCCCCTGTCAGTTCAGTTCAATTCAATGAGACTTTATTGTCCGGCCCAGCTAGATACTTGCTTCCGCAGTGTCAAGTGACGGAGACATTGCGCTGTGTTTGAGGGGTGCTGTGTGCTGTGCTTTGTGTGTTGTACATGTGTGCTGTGTGCACTGTGTGCTGCACACGCTCTGTGTGCTGTATGCACTCTGTGTGCTGTGCATATTCTGTGTGCTGTGTGCTGCATGCTTTGTGCTGTACACATGCTGTGTGCACTCTGTGTGCTGTGCGTGCTGTGTGCTGTACATGCAGTGTGTGCTGTACACGCAGTGTGTGCCATTGTGCTGTGCATGCTGTGTGCGCTCTGTGTGCTGCGTGCACTGTGTGTGCTCTGTGCTGTATGCGCGCTCTGTGCGCACTGTGTGCTCTGTGCGTGCTGTGCACACTCTGTGTGCTGTGCCTGCTGTGTGCTGTACATGTGGTGTGTGCTGTGCACGCTCTGTGCTGTGCACGCTGTGTGCTGTACACGTGGTGTGTGCTGTGCACGCTCTGTGCTGTGCGTGCTGTGTGCTGTACACGCGGTGTGTGCTGTACGCGCGCTGTGTGCCGTTGTGCTGTGCGCGCGGTGTGCTGTGTGCGCTCTGTGCTGTATGTGTGCTCTGTGTGCCGTGCGTGCTGTGTGCCGTCGTGCTGTACGCTCGCTGTGTGCTGTGCATTCTGTGTGCTGTACATGCGCTGTGTGTGCTGGATGTGACGCAGCAGGGAGTGGGGCAGATTTGACCTGGGAGTGTTGCCGGGGAGGTTGGCTGGGACTGTCTGCATTGGGGATGGGAGACTTCCCCTGAAGGAAGATACCTGAGGCTGTAACATGACCCAGGAGCGGGGCTGGGAGGACACCTTTGCCTGGGAAACTGGACAAAGGCTAGAGGAGGAGCTGGGGGGACGGGGAAAAAGCCTGTGGGAGGGGTTTTTGTTGTCAGTTTGGAGCTGGGTGGTGGAACGCAGGGAACCCCAAGGCTGGGGTCTAAGCTCTCTGCCCCCCAGAAGGACTTGACTGAGGGTCCTGGCTGTACCTACAAGCTCTATTTGGGACTGTGTTCCTGTCGTCCAATAAATCTTCCATTTTATTCGATGGCTGAGAGTCACGGTGAATCCCAGGAAGAGGGGTGCAGGGCCCTGACTCCCCCACACTCTGTGACACTGTGCATTCTGTGTGCTGTACGTGCACCATGTGCTGGGGGCGCCATGCAGCGCTGGCTGGGTTCTGGAGTCTCCCTGTTGCGTGTGCACAGGGGACGGTGTGATTGAAGCGCTCGCTGTGGGGAGCACCATGCAGCCCTTCTATCTAATTGATCAGTTCATTATCTCCAGCAGTCAGACACATATTGGTTTTAGATGAACTGATAGGTTAACAAGCAGATTAGAAGCGAGTCTCTTCAAGAGCATGGGTGAAAGACACATGAGGGAACAAGAGGGAAGCGAGCTACGTAGAGCGAGCTAGGCCAGACCGGGGAGCCAGGAGCAATAGGGCAAGTTCCGGGGATGGGGTGACTGCAGCAAGCGGGCATTCCAGGGGCAGGACTCACAATGGCAATAGTGGAGCGTCTTGGGGCGCAGCACTGGCTGTGCACTGGGCCAGGGTGGGCTGGTTCTGGTGCTGACAGACAGCTGGTGGTGGGAGCTGCTGGTGCTGGTGTCTCCAGTGTGAGCCAGGCAGGGAGGTGCTGCTGCTCGGCTCAGGCCCAGGCAGACTCCATTCTGGAAGGTCCTACGCAGGGCCCAGCAATGCCCACAACAGGTGCCTTTGGACTGTGGCTCTGAGTACGTGGGTGATCCCCAGCTGCCCTCTCCATGGCTGCCCCTGCATTGCGCTCATTGACACTCACAATGAAATCCCCATCTGTGAGTCCCCTCTTGGCTCTGCTGCCTGTCTGCACATGGCTGCCCCAGGGCTGGGCACACTCCTGCTGGCATGGCAGGCTGGGCAGTGTGTTCTGAGGGGGCGTAGACAGGCTGGCTCATAGGAGACCTCCTGTCCCCTCCACTCCAAAGCTGCTTGCTGCGCAGAGCTGGGCAAGGTGGGGAGCTGGCCACACTCACTTTTGCTGCAGGCGAGATAAACCCCAACAGCAGAGGGCGAGTTCTCTTCCCCAGGAATAGAAATGCCAAGGGAGGGAGGGTGCCACAGCCTCCCTCACTGCTAAAGTCCCGCATGACCCTGCCTGGCTCAATGGGAGCCTGTACTGCGGGAGTTGGGAGCCTGGCCAGCCCTCCCCAGCCAGCATGGCCCATTAATTCATCTGGTTTCCTGCATGAACACCTCTTCCAAGAGCCTTCTCCAACAATGCAAGGACCAGGAAAGAGATGGGGAGGGGAGGGCATTGTCAGGCTGCCTTACTGCAATGGCATGATGTTGATGTCCACTTGTTCCCCTGCAGAGCCCCCTATAATAAGAACAGCCCATATGCGCCATGCAATACCACCAGCAAACGCTGCCAAGTCCTGCTGGAGTTTGCTGAGCATGCAGTTCCAGCTCCTGGCTTTTCTCCAGAGGAGCGGAGAGCGGTTGCTGTGCGGGGAAAGGGCTGGGGTGGCTGAGAGGGAGCAGGCACCTTTGTAGATCCATGTGGCAGGCCGGGCCAGGCGAGGCAGCGCTCAGCAGAAACAAATCCTCGCTTCTGAGCCATCTGCGGCGCTGCTTAGGACCCCAGAACCATTTCTCTCCAGTGGGTTTCCAGGGCTCCCTTTCTCCAGGTCAGTGGCTCACAGCGGGTGCCCTACTGTCAGCATGCCCCGCTGTGCAGAGCACCGTCCTGCCCACTGCCAGGGCCCAGATCCTTAGAGGAATTTAGGCACCTAACTCCCATAGAAACCAATGGGAGTTAGGCATGTAACTCCCCTTAAGGATCTGGACCATTGTGCCTGGCTGGCCAGGAGTGCTGCTGTGTGTTTGGACCCCTGCAGACTGTCTGGGCAGGGTGTGCAATGTCCCTCCTGCCCAGGCCTGTCTAGTCCCCAGGGATGGCTGCAGGCTGGTGTGCTCAGCCCTCGCAGTGCAGGCTCCACAGGCCAGAGGGGCAGCCCTTGCTTGGAGTGTTCAGCGCTGTTTGGCTGCCAGGACCTGTGGCCCGTTCCCTGTCACCCAGAGCCATGCAAAGCCAGGGGTGCAAGGGGGTGGGCAAGATACCACAGAGCAGAGCACACGGCATCGCTTCAGGGCACCATGCACCTGGCACTGCTGGGAAAGAGCCACCGACGTGCCGCCCTCCACCCCCAGCGTGCTGGTCCTTCCTGCCACCTGTTCCAGGGAGCTGCTCCCTGCGCGGCCCAGCTGGATGACTCACGACTCCGTCCAGAGCTCCCTCGCCAGCCGGAGACAAGTTGCTGCTGAGTGACAGACCATCAGGCTGACTGATGGGCCGCCGGGGACCGTTGGGGAACCCACTTAGAATTGATTTTAATCAGCTGGAAAAGGCAGCGCCAGCAGAAAGCTGGGCCGCTGGCCCTGCTCCTCCGCGCTGCCTGTGGAAGATGTCAGGGAACGCGCTGGGTGCTTGCTGACTGTTCCCTCCAGAAAAACTTTAATGAGCCCACTGTCCAGCTGCCCTGATGATAATGAATGTGGATGGGAGCCGCAGCCCCCCGCTCGCTGAGCACACTAATGGGAGCAGAGTGCCTGCCAGCCCCATGCCACACACAGCCCTGCTGTCCCCCACCCACGGCCTCCACAGCCTGCCACTGAGCTTGACTCACTCCCCTGCCCTCCTCACTCACTGGCTGCCCCTTGCCCCCCACCTTATCCTTTGTACAGCCAAGCTCTTTGGAGAATGGGACCAGCCCCACCACGTTGGGCTCTACAGGGCTGCTCTGGGCTCGGCCCTATGACAGCCCCTATGGGCTTCCCCATGGAGGATCTCTCTCACACACACACACACACAATCATTGCACACTCAGCACACATGCTGAATGCACACACAATACAAAAACTCAGAACACACATACCACTAATGCTTTGCACACATGTATTTGCACACTCCCCCTTCACACACAGGCAGCCGTGCACAGACCTTCACACATGCCTGAGCAAACAAACACAACCAGCCCCACCCCACCACCAGGCCTGGCCATGCCATCGCTTTCCGGGTGTTTGGAGGCAGCCCTTACATCTCCCCACAGACACTTGCGCCGTTTGGGGTTTGTGGCCGTATCCTCCAAAGCCCTCAGTGCCCAGCGTGCTCCAATGTGTAGGGCCATATTGTCCCGCAGGCTCCCCGAGCAGCGGCAAGGAAGTCCCAGCAGGTCTGCATGGGGCATTAGGCGAAGGGAGAGCCCCTCTTCCCCTCTCTGCTGACCCCCCAGGGTGGCTGAGGCAGGAGTGCACCACGACCAGGAGGGCTGGACTGGGGCAATGGAGTCCTCCCCTCCCCCACAGTGCAGGGAGGATCCCCCAGGGGCAGCTGGTCAGGGAGGGGGTGGGGGTTCCCTTCTGCCCCTCACACTCTCTGACAGCTCCATGGGGCTTTTCCCTGAGATATCCCCTGCCCCTCCCTTGGGCTGCAACCTATGTGTGAGCAATGCCCAGGCCAGCGCCCGCCCAAAGTAGACAGCCCCAGTCGTGCTGGGGCATCGATCCTTGCCCTGTCTGGAGGACCAGCTCTGCATGCTGGGACAGACGTGGCAATCCCTGGTCTGGCCTGGGGAGCTCTCACTGGATGCCGTGTATGGAATGCTATGGAGACAGGGTCACAGCCTGCTGGGGACTTGGGGGGGGGGCAATTCGCCAAATTCACTCAGGTGTAGCACTTCCTGAGTCACCACCGCTGGCTGGCGGCACTCTTGGACAAGCAGCCTGAGTTTAAACTGCCTCAAGGCCTGAGTTCTGGTCCAGCAAACGCCCAGGATGCTCTGCCCAAGGGGGCCCAATCCTTCCTGGGGAAGGCCGTGGCCTCTTTATAGGGGCGCTGGTTCTGAACCAGAGCTGTTATGACCTTGTGCCCACAGTAGAACTGCCGGCTGCGGTTTGAAGGTTGTTCACCATCCAGAGCCCTTGCTGGGGTTGGGGTGATCTTGGGTGAGCTAGCACCGGTCTGTCTGCCCGTGCTGGAAATCACACCTGCAGCTCCAGCAGAATAGGCGCCGACTTCATGGGTGCTCTGGGCCTGGAGCACCCACAGGGAAAAATTGGTGGGTGCTCTTCACCCACAGGTGTTAGGGGGCTTATTCCTTCACCCACTCACTTCCCTGGTCCTTCTCGCATGAACAGAGAGCAACAATACCCGAAGTCCAAAGGTGCAAACAATTCGATGTTTATTGGGGTGAACTTCCAGCAAGCATGATTCCAGTTTCCTTCCTTAGTATCCTCCTTCCCAGCTCTGACACCACAGAGCCTTACTTATTTTCCCTTATTTTCCCTTACTTATATTCCCTTATTTTCAGGCTTGACTTGTTTTTTCAGCTCCCTTTCCTAGAGGGCCATAATCTGAGTCTTCTAGTAGCTTGTTTGCTGACCTGATGTATTCATTATTTGCAGCTCCTTTGTGCCCATCAGCTAGGTAATTTGCATTTACACACAGAGGCTTACTAGCTTGCTTTTGGATCCAAAGCTGTTAGCAGCTGAGACACTGTCTTAAAAGGGAAGCATTTTACTTCCACCAGAGTTCTGATTACTTTCCACTTTCATCTCCTGCTCCAAAACACACACAGATCTGAAAAAGAAAGCACAACCTATTGTGGCCCCTTTTGGAGCCCTAATAGGATTTTAATTAAGTACCATGTTTTATTTGCATTTCTTTTACCCCTTCTCCAATATACACTGCACACGTCCTGGGAATATGCACATTCCTTCCATATAGTTTAACCTCCATAACATCATATTAGCCAAATTAATTTTACACAAGGTGTAACTGCCTCCCCCATGCCCAGAGTTTTCATGCACACCCACCAAAGCAACAATCTGATCCCCCAGAGCCACCCCAAGGCTCAGTGCTCCCATCATTCCTCCCCTTTTCCTTTTCTTTTACCTGTGCACACACACAAAATTCTCTTTTGCCTAACATCCCTTGCACTGTGATTACTCTTTTACACAACTGTATCCCGATTACACTTCCATCTTGTACAACTAGACACAACCAGGGGCAGCCAAGTTAAGTTCCAATAGAAACCCCTTACATCCTTTATTGATTTTGATTACATTACCCAAAAGTCAAATAATTTTGATCAGATTCTCTCTCTGCCTGCTGCCTGCAGCAGTCCCCTATAGACCATTTCTGTGGGAAAAGGGCCCATTTTCCCTCAGAATAGCTGTAAAGGCTTCTGTGGACAGAAGCATAGTGGTGGTAGTAGCCACTCGACCTGACCCCCTTGGTTAATTTAATTACCAAGCTTCCATCCAATGTGACTGCACAGAGTTGCACATACAGTTACATTTATAGAACTGGGTTTGATCATTAAACAAAAACTTCCTTCTTGACATCTCACATAAGTATCCAAAGTACCCTCCATTAAAACTTCAGAAAAACAAAAGAGTGTGGAAAGGTAGGTTGCACTTTGAAGCTTTTTTTTTTTTTCTCTCCACTCCCCCAGGACCAAGTCCCAGATCCAGTCTCTAAAGGTGGTCTGTTAACTCTGCTTTTGACTATAAACCCTTTTGTGCCAAATCATCTTTCACTACCCCTAACTAATTTACAACCCTTCAGCAGCCCTTGCTGAAGCAGCACCAAACTTGAAAGATTACTGGCAACTTCCCATAATGCTGCCCTTACTTCAAACCTCTCACAAGCAGACTGAAGTGCCTCCTTTCCCTGGAAGGCATTCAGTCCTCATGGGCAGGGACCTTCTTCCACTACCCATATACCAAGGAGGGTGGGCTCCTCAGCCACCCCCCATACCTCTGGGTCCCCTAACACTTCCTCCATTTCCTTTTTAATCTCATCCCAGGTTGACCCCTGCACCTGGTATGGGTCCTGGTTCTTCCTTATCCATTTATCCAAAAAATCCTTTACCCTGGCTTGCCAGAACCCGCAACTACCATCACAAGAGTTCGCGATACCCCCTCCAAGCAGCTGCGTGGACTGTTGGGGAGGGGGACTTACAGGCTGCCACTCACCTATCCGATGCGATGCATCCGAGTCAGTCACGGCACCAAGATGTTAGGGGGCTTATTCCTTCACCCACTCACTTCCCTGGTCCTTCTCGCATGAACAGACAGCAACAATACCCGAAGTCCAAAGGTGCAAACAATTCGATGTTTATTGGGGTGAACTTCCAGCAAGCATGATTCCAGTTTCCTTCCTTAGTATCCTCCTTCCCAGCTCTGACACCACAGAGCCTTACACCTGTGTCTCTGTTCCCATTTCTCCCTTTAGCCAAACAGGATTCCAGTTTCCTTACTCCCATTCCCTGTTCCCATTTCCCCCTTTAGCAAAACATGGTTCCAATTTCCTTACCCTCATTCCCTGTTCCCATTTCCCCCTTTAGCAAAACATGGTTCCAATTTCTCCACCCCCATACCCTGTTCCCATCTCTCTCTCTCTCTCTCTCTCTCTCTCTCTCTCTCACACTCACACTCTCTCTCTCACACACACACACACTTCCTCATTGACTACAGATTATATAGTAGTAAAACTTGAGTTCTGCTTAGCTATACCTTAACCAATCATTTTCCTGAAATTTAACTAACCAATCCTAACATATTGTAACATGATTATGTAACCAATTATATCCCACCACCTTAATTAGTTTACACCAAGCAAAATTAATTATACAGCAGACAGGAACAATCACAGAACCAGACAGAGATTATACAGACAAACAATAGCAAAGTGGGAACTATAATGAAAAAACAATACAGAAGTGAGGATTTCACATCCCAGTATTGATAAGTGAGTTCTTGCCAGACAGGATGCTGTTTCCTTTTACATTTTCTAGGCACTTCCCTCTCTCTGGAGGTGATAGGCATTATCAGGACAGGATTGTATTCCTAACAGCACAATAGCACCTTCTTTCAATGTGACTAGTTTGGAATGTGAGGATGTGACCGTTCGCTTCCTAGCTTATGGCTACCTCTGCTGCTTAGCCAAAGGCCTTAGCCTAAGCACAGGGCCTCAGACTGTCACAGTAAGAGAAGGCCCTTACACCGGCAGACAGTGATTTTGAGTCTTTCTTTTATACTTCTAGAACTAGCCAAGTGATAAGAATACCCCTAAATTCTTAAAGTACAGGCCTTTACAGACAGGCCTGAATATCTATATCCTAACAACAGGCAGCTCCCCAACCCACTCCTCAGCTCACCACCGCCTCCACTCTGCCTCCTCCCCTGAGTGGGCCGCCGTGTCCTGCTTCTCCCCCCTCCCTCCCAGCGCTTGCACCTCAAAACAGCTGTTTCGCACTGCAAGCGCTGCACGGGAGGAGGGGGAACACAGCATGCTCGGGGAAGAGGCGGGGCCGGGGCAGGGATTTGGGGAGGGGTCCAATGGGGCAGGGAGGGGGCGAAGTCGGTGCAGGGCCGGGGGGGGGCATTAGCACCCACCGGCGTCAACAAAATTTGGCGCCTGTGTCCAGCAGGGATATATCCTGAGTGAGAGCCCCCCACTAACCCTTCCAGCCTCGGCCATCTCCTCATGG
Organism: Natator depressus; assembly: GCF_965152275.1. Taxonomy (NCBI): domain Eukaryota; kingdom Metazoa; phylum Chordata; order Testudines; family Cheloniidae; genus Natator; species Natator depressus. The sequence continues at coordinate 38,424,046 of NC_134241.1, read as the reverse complement.
TGCAGTGACCAAAGCTAGGCCTGCTGCGCTGTTTGAAGCAGGCCTGGCTGTTGGAGCAGTGTTACACGCTGGGTGGATACCCAGGGTGCCAGGGCCACCCAGTAACCAGAGCTGGAGCTGGAAGCAGGTTCCCCAGGGTCTCTCCTTCCCAGCATTGCTCAAATCCAGCCCAAGCCTTTGCCCCAGCCTGCCCCTGGTTGCGGTACCTTTGCCCTCAGCTTTCTTGGATTTCACAGGGAACGGGGCCAAACTCCCAGTCAGGACACCCAGTCAGTGTGCCTGCGCCGTGGGGATGCCCCCGGCTCTCATTCCTGCACCCGGCATGCTAGCTGACCATCTACTTTCTTCGCGCAGCCTGGCACCCACAGGGATACAGCCCAGGGGCAGGACCAGTCAGGCAGCACATCCCGCTCCAGGGCTCCTCACTGTGCGAAGGAGCTGTCATCAGCACAGGACACTGTGCTGTGCAGAGGGTGATCGGTGCCCGTGGCCACATCGCACTTCCCCCTAGGACCTGATGTGACAAAGTGGGGGGATTTCTTGTTTTTTTTTCAATAGTTTACATGCAGAGGGGGTGGGACTCAGTTTTCCTGGGTGTTACTGGTTTAACAAGGTGATGGGAGAAGAAGTTTGTTGTTACAGAGGACCAGCGACATAACTTGGGACCCCAGCCAATGGCCTGGAGAATGGATACCCCAGCAACTGGTGACCTAGTGACCGGGAGGCCCAGCTAAGGAGTCACAGCCAATTCTGGCCAGTGGGAGGACAATGAGCTGCAAAGAGAAGACCCTGGTGACCTGACCTGCCGGTTCCAGCCAAAGGGGTGCAAAGGACAGCTGAGAGGAGAGGAGGCCCAGGCGACCCTGTTTACCTGGGTAGAAGAAAATGGACAGAGGTGAGGCTTGGGGGAGGTGATATCAGATGCCCAGCTGGAAAGTGCACGGTCTCTGGACTTGGGGGAGAGAGCAGGCAGAACCCACCTGGATGCAGGAGAGACTTAGCTGTAGGTTGCTGAGGGAGGCCAGGCCTGAGGGCCCTGAGAGTTTCCTATGCTGTGTCCAGACGCTCAATAAACCCTCCTGTTTTACGCTGGCTGAGAGTTGCTCCGGTCTAGAGAACAGGGTTGCATTATTTCTTCTGGGAGGGGAGGCCCCGGGGGTCCAGAACGAGTGGACTCCCTGAGGGGGCCCACGGCAAGAGACAGGCGTGCTAAGGCTCAGAGAGGTGCGGTTCCAGGAAACAGAGGGGCTTAACCCCTGAGAGAGAGTGGACCCCCGAGAAGGGCTGTCACACTGAAGGGGGTTCCCCCCAGGGACCGTATGGGCCAAGAATGGGCACGACCTGGGAATCCGTGACACCCTGGAAGATGCCATCTGCTCCTCACCACTTCCTGCACTGATCTCTGTAGCTGCCCCATCTCTGTCTCCATGGTGGGGGCTCCTTGGCCACCCTCCGGCTCCCCGTCACCTTCTAATACAAACAGTCACGGCTGACCTGGACTTGGCCATTCCCTTGGCCATTCCCCAGTACAGGCCAGCATGCAGCCTGCTTGCTGTGGCCGCGGCATCTCTGCCAGCTCGTTCCTGGCAGCTCCCCCTCCCCCCTTCCCTGGCAGCGTTTCTCTCCCAGACTCAAGCAGAGCAGGCCACCTCCCGCCCACACAGACTCACGGCCTTCTCCTGTGTCTCTGACGCCCCTGGGCTGATCCCAGGGTTAGTGTTTCCTGGGGTCTGTAGCTCCTTATTTGCTTCACAGTTGTTACCCTGCCCTTTAAAGCTGCCCTCCATCTCTCAGGACCCCAAAGTGTGCTGGTCATGTCTACTCAGGGCAGCTCCTGGCTCAGCTCCAGCCCAGCTAGCAAAAGCCACCGGCTCCCCAAAGGTGCCAGAGCCAGACGTGTCCACACTCCGCCCTGAGGGGTTCCGTGGCACTTCCCGGGGGACCTGGAGGCCTGGCAGGACCTGAGGCAAGCTTGGGGTGTTGGTAACAGGGTGAATGGCAGCGGATCAATATGCCTGCTGGCTAAGGCTGCTCTGCCCCCAGGGCATGCTGAGCTTGCTGTGGGCGTGCAGTGCTGCTGGCTCCTTAGCTCGAAGACCCAGCCCTCTGAATGGTACCAGCAGAGTTGGCAGGGGCTGCTCTGGGAGACCCCCAGACATTCCCGAGCCATCACACTGTGCAGTGAATCTAGCTCCATAAAAGCAGCTTGTCTGTTGGTAATGTGGCCCCTCAACATGCCAGGCCCAGAGGCTACTGCCCCAGCTGGGAGAGTGCTCAGGGGAACAGGGGGTGTGGCGAGGTAAAGGGAAGCAGGACTCGGCAATGTGCACCCGAGTGCAGAGGCAGGTGCTGTGTAGCAGCCCCCGTGCTGGGAGGGGCCTGTTTCCAGCCGGGCTGTTGCAGGAACAGCAGGGGATGATCTCGGAAGAGCTCCTGATGCATGGCTTCCTCACAGGCGACTCCTGCTGCTCGTGGGCATCTGTCCGACAGCTGTGCTGACGACTTGCTTATCCCACAGGGGATGGGCTCCGTGCCCGGCCAGCGGGGCGTGACCGAGGGTCTGGCTTCGGCTGTGACGCCTTGCTAGTGAGTTCAGTAGCTTTCCATAGAGACCTTCCAGGAGACGCCAGAATCCCCTTTCCATGAACATCCAGCCAGGACTTTGCTCGCTGCGAGATTCGGGGAGGTGGGAGCGGAGGCAAGGAATTCGCTCACTGGGAGCTTGGGGAAGCAGGGGCAGGAAACTCGCTCGCTGGGAGATTCGGGGGCCCTGGGAGTGGGGGCAGGGAACTGGTTCACTGGGAGATGGGGGGGGCGGAAGCGGGGGTAGGGAACCCACTCACTGGGAGACTGCGGGGGTGGGAGCGGGGGCAGGTAACTCTCCCTCAGAGATTCTGGGCACGGGAGAAGGGGCAGGGAACTTGATCCCTGGGAGATTTGGGGGCTGGGAGTGTGGGCAGGCAATTCGATCACTGGGAGGTTAGGGGGGCGGGAGCAGGGGAAGGGAGCTCGCTAGCCCAGATATTGTGGGGGCGACAGCGGGCCAAGGAACTTGCTTTCTTGGAGATTGGGGGGGCAGGAGTGGGAGCAGGGAATTCTCTCGCTAGACAATTGGGGGGCAGTGGTAGGGGCAGGGAACTTGGTCACGGGGAGATTCGGGAGGCGATGGCAGGGAATTCGCTCAATAGGATATTCGGGAGGTAGGAGAGGGGGCAGGGAAATCACTAACTGGGAGATTCAGGGGGGTGGGAGTGGGGGCAGGGAACTCGCTGGGAGATACGGGGTGCGGGCAGGGAACTCGCTCGCTGGGAGATAGTGGGGCGGGAGCGGGGGCAGAAAATTGGCCTGTTGGGAGATTGGGGGGGGGGGCAGGAGTAGGGGCAGGGAACTCGCTTGCTCCGAGATTTGGGGGGCGGGAGTGGAGGCAGGGCACTTTTGATCACTGGGAGATTCATGGGGCAAGGTCAGGGAATCCGCTCGATAGGAGATTTGGGGGTTGGGAGCGAGGGCAGGGAACTTGATCACTGGGAGATTTGGGGGGCCGGAGCAGGGGAAGGGAACTTGCTTGCTGGAGAGTCATGGGCCTGGAGTGGGGGCAGGGATCTCGCTAACTGAGAGATTGGTGGGGCGTGAGTGAGACCAGGGAATTCGCTCACTGGGACATTGCGGGGCGGGCGTGGCAGGAGGGAACTCGGGAACTCGGCTTGCTGGGAGATTTGAGGGGGTAGGAGCGGGAGCAGGGAACTCGCTCACCTTGAGATTCGGGGGGGTGGGAGTGGGGGCAGGGAATTCGCTCGCTGGGAGATTCGGGGGGCGGGAGTGGGAGTAGGGATCTCGCTCGCTGGGAGATTCAGGGGTCTGGGAGCGGTGGCAGGAAAATCGCTAACTGGGAGTTTCAGGAGGGTGGGAGTGGGGGCAGGGAACTCAATCCCTGGCAGATTCAGGGGGTGGAAGCAGGGCCAGGGAACTCCCTTGCTATGACATTCAGGAAGAGGGGGCAGAGAACTCGCTCTGTTGGGGATTGGGGAGGTGGGAGCAGGGGCAGGGAACTCTCTCGCTATGAGATTCGCGGGGGCGGGAGTGGGGTCAGGGAACTCCCTCGCTGGGAGATTTGGGGGAGTGGGGCCTGGGAACGCGCTCACTGAAAGACTGGGGGGGGGCATGAGTGAGACCAGGGAATTCGCTCACTGGGAGATTGGGGGGGCGGGAGTGGGGGCAGGGAACTCACTCGCTGGGAGATTCGGGGGGGGTGGAAGTGGGAGCAATGAATTCACTCGCTGGGCGGTGGAGGGTGGGAGTGGGGCAGAAAATTGGCTTACTGGGAGAGTTGCGTGGGTGCAAGCGATGGCAGGCAACTCACTCGCTGGGAGATTTGGGGGGCAGGAGTGGGGGCAGGGAATTCACTCGCTGGGAGATGGGGAGCAGGGGCAGGGAACTTGATCACTGGGAGATTTGGGGGGGCAAGGTCAGGGAATCTGCTCGGTAGGAGATTTGGGGGGTGGGAGCGGGGGCAGGGAACTCGATCACTGGAGAGTCGGGCGGGAGTGGGGGCAAGGAACTCCCTCACTGGGAGATTTGGGGGAATGGGAGCAGCGCCATTGATTTCGCTCGCTGAGGGATTGGGGGCATGAGAGTGCGGGCAGGGTATTCTCTCACTGGGAGACTGGAGGTAGGGAATGGGACCAGGAAATTGGCTTGTTGGGAGACTGGGGGGGCAGTGGGAGCGGGAATAGGGAATTCGCTCGAAAGATGATTGTGGGGCCAGGAGTGGGGGCAGGAAACTCGTTCGCTGGGAGATTCGTGTGGGTGCAAGCGATGGCAGGGAATTCGCTCTCTGTGAGATTGGGGGAAGGGAGTGGGGAAAGGGAACTCGCTAGCTCAGATATTGTGGGGGCGGCTGCGGGGCCAGGGAATTTGCTCGCTGTGAGATTCGGGGAGCAGGGGCAGAGAACTCTCTCGCTATGAGTTTGGTGGGGGCAGGAGCGGGGGCAGGGAACTCCCATGCTGGAAGATTTCAGGGAGCGGGGCCTGGGAACTTGCTCACTGAGAGATTGGGGGACATGACTGAGGCCAGGGAATTTGCTCACTGGGAGATTGCAGGGTGGGAGTTGGGGGAGGGAACTCGCTCACTAGGAGATTCAGGGTGGATGGGAGCGGGCTCAGGGAACTTGATCATTGGGAGATTTGGGGGTGGGGGAACAGGGAACATGCTCACTGGGAGATTTGGGGGGCCAGGGCAGGGAATTTGCTCAATAGGTGATTCAGGGGGGTGGGAGCGGGGGCAGGGAACTCGATCACTGAGCGATTTGGGGGGGCAGGATCAAGGGAAGGGAATTCATTTGCTGGGAGATTTGTGGGGATGGGAGTGGGGACAGAGAACTCCTTCACTGGGAGATTAGGGGTGGGAGCAGGGGAAGGGAACTCACTCACTGGGAGATTGGGGGGTGGGAGTGGGGGCATGGAACTCCCTCGCTGGGAGATTCGGGGGAACGGGAGCAGGGCCATTGATCTCGCTCACTGAGAGACTGGGGGGGTGGGAGTGGGGGCAGAGTATTCTCTCGCTGGGAGATTCGGGGGATAGGAGCAAGGGCAGGGAATGTGCTCGATAGATGATTGCAGGAGGTGGCAATGGGGGCTGGGAACTCGTTCACTGGGAGATTCGGGGTGTGTGGCAGCAGGGGCAGGAAACTTGATCATTGGGAGTTTCGGGGGCGGGGGACAGGGAACTCACTTACTGGGAGATTCAGGGAGCAGGAGCAGAGAACTCGCTCTCTTGGAGATTGGGGAGGTGGGAGCAGGGGCAGGGAACTCTCTTGCTATGAGTTTGGCGGGGGGCAGGAGTGTGGGCAGGGAACTCCCTCGCTGGGAGATTTGGGGGATTGGGGCCAGGGAACTCGCTCACTGAGAGATTGTGGGGGCATGAGTGAGGCCAGGGAATTTGCTCACTGGGAGATTGGGGTGGTGGGATCAGGGAATTCGCTCACTGGGAGATTGTGGGGCAGGAGTGGCGGGAGGGAACTCACTCGCTGGGAGAATCGGAGGTTGAGAGCAGCTGCAGGGGACTTGATCACTGGAAGATTCGGGGGGCCAGGGTAGGGAATTTGCTCAATAGGTAATTCTGGGGGGTGGGAGCGGGGGCAGGGAACTCAATCACTGGGAGATTTGGGGGGGCGGGAGCAGGGGAAGGGAATTCATTTCCTGGGAGATTCGTGGGGGTGGGAGTGGACCCAGGGAGCTCCCTCGCTGGGAGATTGGGGGAGCAGGAGTGGGGCCAGGGAACTTGCTCTCTGGGAGATTCTGGGATGTGGGAGTGGGGCCAGGGAAGTCACTCACTGAGAGACTGGGGGGGGGGGGGGGGAAGAGGAATGGGGGCAGGGAAGTCACTCTGGGAGTTTCAGGGGGCTGAAGCAGGGGTAGGGAACTCGTTCACTGGGAGATTCGCGGGGGCAGGGAACTCATTCACTGGGATATTCAGGGAGGTGGGAGTGGGGGCAAAGCTTTTCATCTCAAGGAGGTGTCCTGGCCGCCCGTTGGCTCAGGTGGCCCAGCCTTACAGTTCGGTTTTGGACAGGGTCCAGGCTATCCATAGGGCTACTGGGCACTGCGCTTCCCAAGACATTGCCCCACCCTGCTCTCTGTGTGCCCAGCTGCTCTGCCAGCACACGGCGCCAGCACCAAGCCCCCCATAAGAGCCGTCTGGAGCAGCTGCCCAAGGAGCGCTTAGACCACAGGCAGGTGCAGCCCTTTTGGCTGGACAGGCCCCTCTGCAGGTGCTCTCCTGGGAGGCTGCATCCTTGCAATTGGCCCAGGGCTTGTTGCACAGCAATGTGGCTCAGGGAGCTGCCCCTTGTCCCAGCTCAAGGCCAGGGTGCTGGCCCCGCAGGAGGCAGGAGCTCATGGCAGAGGCAGTGACACAGAGGCGGGGCAGCGAGGCGCAGGGCCCGCCGTGCTGTGCAGACCATGGTGTTTGAAGGTGCGGACTCCTGACATGTTCTTTGGCTGTTGCCTTCAATATCCGTTACTCTGAGACCTGAGCAAGGCAGCTCATCTTTTCCTGCCTATCAGTGTCAGCAGCCAATCCTGCCCTGTCAGCGTAGGCTATGACAGTCTATTAATGACCATGCTCCGAGCGCGCTGGCTCCACCGGTAGGAGAGGGATAATTGTGTGACTTCCTTTACCTCCCCAGCCTCCTGTCACTTATTCTTTGGATCTCTGTCAACCAGGTAGCATCCTTCACCTCTCCCGCGCCCCAGCCGTAGCGCTGTGTGGCTTCTCTGCCGTCACACACACACTCACACCCCAGCACAGAAACAGCACTCCGCCAAGAGACAGCAAGAATGTGCACCCACTGTACCGCATACATACACCCCCAGCACACACATGTACACCCCCATGTACCTCACAGATATGCACAATACATGCACACACCCTGTACTGCACAAATACACACAGTACACACACACACACCCTGAGTACTACACAAATACATACCCACTCCCACACAGAACACCTCCATATAGACAGAAAGCATGCACCCTGTGGTACCGCACAAATACACACACACACAGAGAATACCTACATATAATCAGCAAGCATGTGCACCTTGTGTGTACCACCCAAATACACACAGCACATACATGCACAGCCCCTGAGTACCACACAAATACACACAGCAAATGCATGCACACCCCCATGTACTGCACAAATACACACAGCACATGCAGGCACACCCCCTGAGTACCGGACAAATACACACAGTATACGCACACACCCACACCCTGAGTACCACACAAATACACACCCACACAGAACATCTACCTATAGACAGCAAGCATGTGCACCCCATGCAAAGCACACAAATACACAGAGCACACATCCATGCATGTGTGGTTACATGTTGATAGATGTTTGGCTGTGTGTGTGTGTGTTCCCTCTGTGTGCCTCCCCAGCCCTGCGCAGACAGCTACTGTGCTGGAATACCTTGAGCGAACCGCCCAATGACCACAAGATCCATTAAGGGAGGAAGGCACCGAGCCAGGTTTACTGTCAAGGAAGTACAGTATTAGTATCCCGCAGACTCTACCAGACCACTAATACATGTATGCCCATAACAATGGACCAGCTCAGTGAACAGCAAGACTTTCCGTTTCTCCCTAGGACAGACAAAGATACTCCCTCTGAGATACATCTTTATACCCCACTACAAACAAGTTAGTACTGCCCCTCTGACATAGTTAGTTACTGCCCCCGATGTGGCTAGTTATCACCCATCACCTTGTATGTGTTGGTTCGATCAAAACATCTCTATTCATGACATTGTCATCCTGACCTTATCTTTTAGGAGGGGTCAGTGTGTCCTGTTCAACTTGGGGAATGTTTTTGTACCATCCTTGATATCGAGATATGTTTGCGTGAGCACTCTGTGACTAGCACTTCTTAGGAATGTATATTTCTGCAATATGAGCCCTGTTCTTGCCAGATTCTGTGAGCAGGTCTTGCGTCATACCGGGCCTCTGATACAGGGGCTTATGTCTCAGGCTCTCTTCCTACTACATCATGCAGACAGCAAGCACGCACACCCGCATACTGCACACATGCACACAGCACATGCATGTATACAGTATACACACACACATGCATATACAGAACACCTACATATAGACAGCAATCATGCACACATGCATTCCCACATGTATACTATACACTCACATGCCATGCATGTAAACAAGACCTGCATGTACACTGCATGTATACAGCACACACACATATGTGTGCACACTACACATGTACAGTATACACCCATCCACCCCCCTCATTGCCCACATCCATCACTATCGTCCCTGTCTTACCCTCACCCCTTCCCTTTCCCTCATGTCAGGACCGGGTCCCCCTCAACCTGTCCACTCCCCTCCTCGGTGGCCTCTCCTCATTGCAGTTGTGGCATACATAGTGTTTTTGCACGATGTTTCTGACCAGAAGGTGTGATTCAGTGTACCCCCCCGGCTCTAGTCCCACCCGCTGGGTGCAGAGAGGTGGAATTGCAGGGTTGTCCCTGCAGCCTGGCTGGCTCGGTTTAAATGCGCCTTCACAAGCTGAACGCAATCACCATGCTAGAGTGGAGGGGTCTTCACTGGCAGTGGCAGAGTCAGGACTGGACCTTGGCTGTTAATGCCTGGAAGGCCCCAGCAGGCCAGCCCTGTGAATACAGCAGGCAGCGAAGACCTGTGGTGTGAGGTGAGCTGTCTTTAGGATGCGACACTCAGTGCAGAGGAGATTGCTGCGAGAGGGCCAGAGAGCCCTGGGGATCCCAGGACAGCCCGCCATGCGCAGGAAGCTGCTTCTGCCAATACAGATACTAGAATTGTCAATTCTGGTTGAACGTATTCTTGAAGGTTTCATCTCATGACAAAATATTTAATTAAAGATTAATCTTTAATTCCTGGAGACTCCAGGACAGTGCTAGAGGGTTGGCAACCCTACCAGACTCTGACATGGGCTCGGCTTTTCCATGCTAACCCGGGCTCTCCAGCACAGTATTCACAGGACTACGAAACGCTCCCTGGGACAGGCTGGGCGGCATCTCTGCATGCCCCTGGGGGCATTGCTTCTTGGAAGGGGCCATGTCTCTAAACAGTCCGGAACTTGGCTGGGCTGGTGCGGAGAGACAGGAGCCAAAGGCCCAGACTTGGGGCCGGAGCTCAGCTGGGTAAAGCTAATTCACAGGGGTAGAGCACGCACTCTGGGGCTCCATGACATCAACATATTCCCATGGCCTCCCCTGGCCACTCTCCCACGTTCCAGCCCTGCGTGACCCCACATTCCTCCCGCACCCCAGCCCTGTGTGACCCCATGCCCTCCCCTCGCCTCAGCCCCCAACTGACCCCACACACACCCCTCCCATGCCCCAGCCCTGTGTGACTCCACACCCTCCCCTCGCCCCAGCCCTGCATGAGCCCACACCCCTCCCTTGCCCCAGGCCTGCATGACTCTCCCCTACCCTTGCCCCTATCCCTTCTCCCACCTCCCACCCCCCCACATGCTCCCATGGGCTCTGCGCTGCTCTGTCTCCCTGGGGTTGCTCTGGAGCACCTTGGACAAGCAGGGTTTAATTTGGAGGAGCTCGTTAGGGAGGGAGCTGGCCCAGGCCTGCAGACTGAGGGATTTGTGGCAATGCAGCCCCAGCTTTCCCTGGCTCGTGGCAGCTTGCTCAAGGTGGGCCTCAGCAAGGTGTCCCCAGCAGCACCCGGCCAGTGAGAGCCAACATGAGAAGAGACAGAAACAAGCAGCCCTGGGGGACAGGTTGGCAGCAGGCAGCACTGCCTACCAGGGAGCGGGCAGCACCCAGACGAGAGGTGCAGAACACAGAACAGGAAAGGTTTGTCTCATCTGCTGGGGACCTCAGGGCAGCTGCATTCCCTCATTATCCTGGGCCAGACTCTCCTCAGCTGTCTGCCCGCGGGCCCTTTGCCCCAGCCTGTCCTCCGACTGTGCCTGTCGCTTGCCTCCTCGTAATTAAAGATCCAGTGACCTTTGCTGGCTGCCTAAGCTGCTGGAACAAATGGCTGATAAACACCAGCTTGGGGCCAGCTCGGCAGCCCTGTGAATCCCTTTAACGAGATGTTTAGCATGGAGGCAGTGGGGCAGCAGCCAGCCAGGAGCGGAGGGCTGTGGGGGAAGGGGCTGGCTGGCCTGCGTACCCCCCCAGTTGGGAGCTCTCCCCACATTCCCCGTGTTGGGCTGTGTGTTATGGTCCTGCTGCAATGAGGTGCCTCATACAGCTTAGCAATGCAGGAGTTAATTGCACCACTGCCCAGCCCGCTTAGTGCCCCCCACAGTGTGCCCAGCGAGCCTAGTCCCCTCAGGTGCTCCAGCCCCACAGCAGCCCCACTGAGTCCCTTTCACCTCCCCCACTAGCTCGCCCCTGGCCCTGTATGTGGACCCTGTATCTCCCACCTTGCACTGCCATGCCCCCTGGGGCTGGCCCGTTCCCTGATCACTCCTTGCTCTCCAGGCCTAACGGCTGGCTCAGTCTTGCTGCACTCAGGGTCCAGTCACTCCAATGGATGTGCACCTACTTACACCAGGCCTGGGCTTGGCCTCCTTGTTGCCCCAGCCCCACCCACTGCTGCTGTCCCAGGGGCTGGGGTGGGGGGGTGTCTGCGCTACAAGCTGAGGCGTGCTTGCGCTGGGTGGCTAATCCCTTGTGTGGCTAGCCCACACTGAAATCTGGGCAGCTCAGTCGGCTGCTAGACGTCACACCTCTGACCAGAGACACCAGCCATTGCCGTGGTGCCCGGTGGAGATGACACCAGTGCCAGGCAGTCACTGCTGGCTGGTGGAGTCCCGTGCCAGGAGGGCTTGCAAACAGGCATTTCCAGGACTGGGGCACCAGGGAATGCTGATAGGAGGGATGTTTTGACATGGAATCCTCCTGCTGTGTCCCCAGGTCAGATCCCGTCAGCACTGCTGCTGGCTGTGTGAGACAGAGGGATGGGATGTTCTCCCATTGGGGCAGCCCCACAGGTGGGGTCTGGGCAGCTCTGGCTCACATGCCCTCTCCGTCCTCCTTCACATTCAGGGCAGGGCACAGGGGTGGAGTTCCATCCCTGCACTAAGTGCAGCAGGAGAGGAGGCAGGGAACAGTGATGGGCACAGAGTCCACAGAGAGCAGGCAGGGTCCGAAGCAGGGGTGCTAGGCCCCGGACTGGGGTGGAGGGGCAATCTGTGATCTATTTGTGTAAGCAGGGTCTGAATGAGCTCTCCCCTAGTTGGGGAGGGGGAGAGACTTCAGGAGCAAACTGTATTTACATGAACATACCTACCCTGCCTAGGTATCCAGCAGACAGGAGCTGTGTAACTCCAAGTGATCAACTTTGGCTGGTGTTGGGTTCACTTTAGTACAGAATGCAGGGGTAGTGAAATGTTGTTATCAATGTTGTTGTCTTTATTGTGTGACTAAAGGGGAGCAGAACTGTGCTGAGCCTGTCCCAAATGAGGGGTCACCTTAGCTGAAAGGTTGCAGAGTAACAGCCATGTTAGTCTGTATTCGCAAAAAGAAAAGGAGTACTTGTGGCACCTTAGAGACTAACCAATTTATTAGAGCATAAGCTTTCGTGAGCTACAGCTCACTTCATCGGATGCATACTGTGGAAAGTGTAGAAGATTTTTTTATACACACAAAGCATGAAAAAATACCTCCCCCCACCCCATTCTCCTGCTGGTAATAGGTTATCTAAAGTGATCACTCTCCTTACAATGTGTATGATAATCAAGTTGGGCCATTTCCAGCACAAATCCAGGGTTTAACAAGAACGTCTGGCGGGGGCGGGTAAGAAAAAACAAGGGGAAATAGGTTACCTTGCATAAAGACTTAGCCACTCCCAGTCTCTATTCAAGCCTAAGTTAATTGTATCCAATTTGCAAATGAATTCCAATTCAGCAGTCTCTCGCTGGAGTCTGGATTTGAAGTTTTTTTGTTGTAATATCGCAACTTTCATGTCTGTAATCGCGTGACCAGAGAGATTGAAGTCTTCTCCGACTGGTTTATGAATGTTATAATTCTTGACATCTGATTTGTGTCCATTTATTCTTTTACGTAGAGACTGTCCAGTTTGACCAATGTACATGGCAGAGGGGCATTGCTGGCACATGATGGCATATATCACATTGGTGGATGTGCCGGTGAACGACCCTCTGGGCCTAATAACATCAGCCACACTATCAGAGGCTCATTCACCGGCACATCCACCAATGTGCTATATGCCATCATGTGCCAGCAATGCCCCTCTGCCATGTACATTGGTCAAACTGGACAGTCTCTACGTAAAAGAATAAATGGACACAAATCAGATGTCAAGAATTATAACATTCATAAACCAGTCGGAGAAGACTTCAATCTCTCTGGTCACGCGATTACAGACATGAAAGTTGCGATATTACAACAAAAAAACTTCAAATCCAGACTCCAGCGAGAGACTGCTGAATTGGAATTCATTTGCAAATTGGATACAATTAACTTAGGCTTGAATAGAGACTGGGAGTGGCTAAGTCTTTATGCAAGGTAACCTATTTCCCCTTGTTTTTTCCTACCCGCCCCCGCCAGACGTTCTTGTTAAACCCTGGATTTGTGCTGGAAATGGCCCACCTTGATTATCATACACATTGTAAGGAGAGTGGTCACTTTAGATAAGCTATTACCAACAGGAGAGTGGGTTTGTGGGGGGGGGGAGAGAAAACCTGGATTTGTGCTGGAAATGGCCCAACTTGATTATCATACACATTGTAAGGAGAGTGATCACTTTAGATAAGCTATTACCAGCAGGATAGTGGGGTGGGGGGAGGTATTTTTGCATGCTTTGTGTGAATAAAAAGATCTTCTACACTTTCCACAGTATGCATCCGATGAAGTGAGCTGTAGCTCACGAAAGCTTATGCTCTAATAAATTGGTTAGTCTCTAAGGTGCCACAAGTACTCCTTTTCTCTTAGCTGAAAGGACCTTGTTAAGCCAGGGGCTCAAATTCCAGACCCCTCTGAAAATAAGAGGGGTGGGGACAGGTGTCCCAGCCAGGAGGTGTGGACTCTCCCTAAGGGTTTAACACTGTTCAAAGATAGAGCTAAATGGGCCCCATTAGGAGCCTTTTATTATTTTAAGCATTCTAAAGAACTGTCAGTTGCTTCTGGTGGGACAGCATTTCTGCCCAGCCTCAGAGCTGACAATCACTAAGAATTGGGTGAAACCTCGAGAGACTGACTTGCAGTGGTCACAGCAGAGGGGCAGGTGGCAGAAGGTGACCAGTGAGTGGAACGGTGAGAGGTGCAGAACTAGCAGCCAACAGGGCAGCAAGGAACAGCAGCTGGCAGGGTGGCCAGCAAAGAGGAACAGTGGCTGGCAGGGCGGCCAGCAGAGAGGAACAGTGGCTGGCAGGGCGGCCGGCAAATGCAAGTGCTCAGATGGTGCAGCAAGCAAGGTGCCTTCTTCCCTACGTGGGAGGTGAACTCATAAAGATCTACCTCTGAACACTGGGGCCTCACTGACCAAGGACAACCACAGTCAGTGGGGTATGGTGAGGGAGAAGAGTGGGGCACAGTAAAGGAACTTTTGGTTGTAGAACTCAAGAACACGAGGCAGAAGACACTGCCCCACACACACTGGGGTGGGTGTCCTGCTTACAGTTTTAGGATTATAAATCCTGCTTGAGGCATTTTCTCCAATGAATGTCAGGTAACTTTCCTCCTTTCATTAAAAGTTTCTTTTCTACACTCAGACTCTATGCTTTCGAGTGGAGAAATATTGCCTCTCAGGGGTGGTATGTAATTTTACCAGCAAAGAGTCCTGTGGCACCTCATAGACTAACAGACGTATTGGAGCATAAGCTTTTGTGGGTGAATACCCACTTTGTCAGACGTATGTAGTGGAAATTTCCAGAGGCAGGTATAAATATGCAAGCAAGAATCAGGCTAGGGATAGCGAGGTATGCTCCAATACATCTGTCAGTCTATAAGGTGCCTGTCATGGAGTCCCCAGGCGATGCTCTGGAACTGCTCCCTACAAAGCCAGTCAGGACTCTGGGGAAGTCTCCTTTCTGTGAGCAGACTGTCTTCAGGGCAAGAAGCTCACATGGCTTCCACCTTCCTGGGTCTGATCTTGGAGCATTCAGCATCCTCTACCCCTCCATGCGCTTCCCACAGCAAGTCCGCCCAGGCGGGGTCCTGGGGAAGGAAGAGGGTCCTGCACCCCAACTTCGCAGTCAGACATGACTCTTAACCAGCCAGTAAAACAGAGGTTTATTAGATGACAGGAACATGGTCTAAAACAGAGCTTGTAGGTACAGAGAACAGGACCCTTCAGCTGGGTCCATTTTGGGGGGCAGCGAGCCAGACAACCAAGTCTGCACTTCCCTCCATGTCCTCAGCCAGCCCCAACCTGAAACTCTCTCCAGCCCCTCCTCCTCTGGGCTTTGTCCCTTTCCCAGGCCAGGAGGGCACCCGATTCCTTTGTTCTCCAACCCTTTAGCTCTCACCTTGCGGGGGGTGGGGGGCACCAAGGCCATCAGTTGCCAGGAAACAGGGTGTTGGCCATTCTCTGTGTCCAGACCCCTGCACACACCTGCCCTCTAGGGTTCTGCAATGATCATACACCCTTATCCTACCACCTAGATACTTAAGAACTGCATAGGGCAAACTGAGGCACCCCCACAATGTTCAGAGGAAACATTAACCGTTCCATTTCGTCACAGTGCCAAAGGACTCTGCTGCTTTTACAGATCCAGACTAACAGTGCTACCCCTCTGATCATTTTCCCAGGTTACTGGGTGGGAGCTCGAGCTGGTTCTGTGTTGTATTGTTGCAAAGGAACCCCTAGATATCAAACCCGGCCCTGGGTGCTGCCGGCTTCACCTGGCAGAAAGGTGCCATTTGCTTTGTCCCCCACCCCTCCCCATGCTCATTTGCACTGGGCATGCAACACAGTGCAGGGAGATTCAGCCAGGCCTTTGGGGTAAGGGAGCATCCTGGGACCGCATAGGGGCAGCTCCTCTCCATGGCATTTGCTCCCATTACATTCCTGCAGGCAGGGACCATGTCTCGGCCCAGGCATGGTGACGCTCTGAAGCACTGGCATTGGAGGAGCTGCTGTCAGGACCCTGTGGCATGAGCTTTGAGAAGTTTCCTGAGTCAGGGTGCTGGCTGGCAGCTCCTGGCCTGCCAGGCACCCCAGGCCCGCTTTAGCGCTTGGAGATTTATTCTTTCAAAAATAATAAATAAAATTGGCTAAGCCAGCATGAGTGATGGGCCATTCTGACCCAAATCAATAGGTGCCATGCTGAACAATGTCTCAACTCCTATTAGTGCCAAATGAAGCTGTTTACTGAAACTTTCCTGAAAGCCAGAGAAGTCTGGGCAGGCACGGGGGGGGGGGGGGGAGGAGATGGCTGGCTTGCTGAGGGGCTTCCATGGGGAATTTGTCTTGCTGTGACAGGCAGATTTAAAAGTCTTTTCTCCCCCTTGACTCTGGGAGCTTTGGGAGCTAGAGCAGGGGGTGGAGCCCCTCTGCAGCTAGCTGGGCCTCACCACACCCTGCACGCTGCTCCCAGGACAGCCACGCTGGGCATATCAGCGAACGTTGCCCAGGTGAGAGAGGGCAATGTTTTATGCCCCTCTCACCTATACAGAGACAGCGCCTGCTGCTCTGGCAAGCTGCCCTTCTCTGGCCCTAGACAAGGGAACCCCAGGCTGGCTCACACAGCGTGTGACATGGCTGCTTGCTGATCTCACTGCTCAGGGCACCTGGAGCTGGAGCTCCCCTCAGTGGCCCAGATGTCCGGCTGCCAGCTCCCCAGCTAGCTCTTCTCATGGGCAGAGACCCACATCTCTCTCCCTCCTGACCAGGCTGTTCCCAGCTACCTGCCTACACTGTGGTATTCCCAGCATGGACAGGTTGCCCTGGGACACCGGCTGGTTTCTCTTCCCAGGCGGACAGCAGTGTGAGCGTGACAGGTATCAGTTACCACACACGCCTGCAGTAAAAGCATTCAAACCCTACAGAACCCCTGTGAGCTAAAAGCTTCCCAGAGCTCTCCCCAGGGCTCTGGCAAGTGTGGTCTCCTCACACCCCACCTGAGCGGGTCCTCGCTGTACAAGCTCATCTGAGCATCAGCTCAGGACAAGCTCGCTCCCAAGGTGTGCCATGTCCTTGTTATGCGGCTCAGGGGGCCTTGAACAGGAGTTTCCAGAAGCTGGGTTCATGCACAAAGGGTCTCTTCTCCCCCTCCACACTTCAGAGGCTGGCTCTGCCAGGGGACTTTTGCATTCTCCTCACCTCAGAGTATTTCCTAAGGAAATCCACTTCCCCTGTAGGGTGCCAAAAGGGCCTTTGAACATCCAGCAATTGCTGGAAGCTCACCTTCCTGCTATAGACATCCCCTGCATTCCATGAAGCTCTTAGACTGTAGCCATGGCCTAGGTAAGACAGTGACGTCCAGAGCTGTTACCCACCTTCAGTACGATTGAACAGAATTCCGTAAAGTTTCTCTTAACTCCAGAAGGTTTGTTCAGGCTATTACAGGTTCTCACTGCCCATCTACCCTGTCATACCCACTGTAGTGAGGCACTGACTCACTGGTGTGGCACCTCCTACTGGTCATCCTGGGAATTAGCTCTTCCAGCCTCCAGAGTGCCCACTGCAGGCCAGTGTCCTGCTTGCCTCTGGCTCCCATGTCCCTCCCAGACCCCAGTGCCCCTCTACCTTGGGGTGCTGCCCCCTGGAGTGCCCCCATAAGCTAGGTCTCCCCAGGGAACCTACAACCCTCTATCCCCACCTCACCTCAGTCTATCGCTACTGCCAGTCACCATCAAGCCCAGTCTGCTCAGTGGGGCAGACTGCAGCGTACAAGCCATTCATCCCCAGCAAAGGGGGGTTTGGACCTGCTGCCTCTGCAACCCCAGGACCTGGTTTGGCCTTGCACAGGGCCTGCAGCCTGGGGAATTGCCAGGCAGGAACTCCCCAGCTCCTCTCACCTTTCCCCAGCCCTGCTCTGCTGCCTGCACCCTCAGCTCCCAGGCAGCTAGGTCTATCTGAGCTCCTAGCTAGCATCCCTTATATAGGGCCAGCTGTGGCCTGATTGGAGTGTGGCACTGCTTCAGTGTGACCTAAGGTGTCGGGGTGAATCTCTGCCACCTGCTTCCAGTGGGAGGGAGCCCTGTCTTTGCCCACCGGGGAAACGCTCTCCAGCCACTGGCTCCACAAACCCCGCTCTTTCCCTCTGCTGGCTAGCAACTGACACACCCCACTGTGTGACACACGTGCGCCCAGTCTCCTGGACACGTGCAGTGTCCTCTAAGCTGCTGGCTCCGGGGAAGTGGACTGAGTCAGCAGCCAGCATACTGCGGGGCTTTGGGGCCTGCAGAAGGCTCGGAGCTCCTCCAGGAGCCAGAGCACCAGGCCGCCGGCTCCCCCTTGCACTAGGCCAGCTCCACAGCAGCTCACCTGGGCAGAGGCTTCCCACCCGGCATCCACAGGCCACGCCC
This sequence comes from Natator depressus, assembly GCF_965152275.1. Taxonomy (NCBI): domain Eukaryota; kingdom Metazoa; phylum Chordata; order Testudines; family Cheloniidae; genus Natator; species Natator depressus. Next base: position 38,406,020 of record NC_134241.1, on the reverse strand, counting down.
CTGGCTCCATGATTTGTAATGGAACCCAATGGCTCTGCTTGCTGGGGAGCACTCTGCCCCCCTCCCCCCCCACGTGTTCTCTGTGAGGACCTGGTGGGGCAGCCAGCCATGCAGCACGGGGGGCAATAATCAGAGCAGCAGGAGAGGGAGGAGGGGCAGGAATAACAGTCATACACCCTTCTCTGGAGCTCTCTGCACCTTCCAGACATTCACCCATTACCTGCGTGCCCTGCGGGAGGACAGGGCATCCTCCCCATTCCACAGAGGGGGCATGGGCACCTGCCCCTGGGCACACAGGACCTTTGTGCTAAAGCAAGGACCCAGGAGTTGGGGGAGGGGGGTGTCCATCCCTGCCCTGTGGCCCCCTTGTGCCACAGGAATCATGGAAAGGGGCTGTCAAGCAGCTGGAGCCCCCGCCCCCCGCCGGGGGGCGGAATTCTCCAGCATGGGGGCCACCCCAAGAGACTTAGAGCTGACCCAACAGGCTCTGTGCCCCCCACCCCTTCATTGTCTGTTCTACAGGGTTCATTGGCTCCGAGTGGTTCTCACAGCCAGGGCACAAGGTAAAGTAGCTCTCAGGGATGCTCTAACCTGCCTGGGGCTATGGGGGCACGGGGGCAGCCCTGGATAGTGAAGACCCATCACTGCCAGCACCAGCCCTGTCTCGCTGAAAGAAGGAAGGGATATGTGGGGGGTCTGGGGAGACTGGTCCTAGCCATGGCCAGCTGACCTGGGGGGCTGCTACCCCTCCCCATCTTGCAGCTCCACAGGCATCACTGAACCCCAGGGATGAGGAGCGCAGCTGCAGTGCTGGGCAAATGGAGCCAGGGATCCAGTGGGGAGGACGGCAGGGAGGGTATTTACAACACTTCCTCCCCCTCCCATCCCAAGTCCTGCATGTCACACACCCTGCCTGAGCAGTGTTGTGCTGGGGTCAGGCGGCTCGGATACCCACTCCAGCCCCAGAGGCCTATGCTAGCACCCAGACGCTGCCATAGCTGGCCCTCTCCAAATCCTGAGATTTCCATCTCCAGCCACAGCCTAGGCTGCGCAAGGCTCTCCTCTGCTGGCTGCTCCAGCCCAGGCAGTGCTGCCAGTGCCCCTCTAATGTAGTTTGAGGACTGCTGGGGCCCACGTGAGGTGTGACGCAAGCTGCATTACACCCATGTAAGTTTGTAACCACTGTGGGGGCAGCCCCAGACGTGCCACAAGCCCCTGCTGCTCAAGGCTCTGTCTCCCCCCCAGCCATCAAGCCATCCAATCTTCCCTCTGCTGGAGTCACCATGGGAGTTTCTGCCCATCATGGGCCTGTCTCTGATGCTCTGGCAGCTTTGGGGCTGGGGGGAGGGGTCAGTCCCATGGCAGGGGGCAGGAGCCATGGGGGTATCCAGGACTGGGGGCTATGGAGGGAGGGGGCAGCTTGTGACGTGAAGGGGGAGACATCCTGATTCCCAGAGGGCCCAAGATTATATTCTGCATGTGGCACTGGCACATGGGCAGTAAACACCACCTGGCACTGCAGCCAGCCCCTGCTGGGTGGAGCCCGAGCCAGCGATGCCCTCGGCTACAGGTTTGCCACAACAGTCCACCCTGCGCGCAGGTGGATCGACACAGGCGGCATGCCAGCTGTGCTGTGGGCATCGTGAACGGGTGGTGGTCCCCTCTCTCAGCCCCAGAGACCCGCTCCCAGCACTGTGCACATGTCACACAGGCAGCTCCTCACTGCTTGGTCCAGCTCCCAGGCTCTCTGAGCAGGGATCATGCTGTGAACCCCAACCCACTCGGGAATGCCTCAGACTGGCCTTGCTGGCTCCCCAGGGAAGCCAGAAACCATCTGTGCCAACATCCGCCCATATCCCAGCATACCCCTCAGGACAGACCAACTGGCAGGAGAAAGCCAAGCCCCTGGGGCCCCCACGCAGCAGCCAGAAGGGAGATGCCAGGGAACCTGGCTTGAAGAGGGACATCCCAGCCAGAATAGAGATGAGCTTCTACAGCACCTCCTGTGCCAAGGAACAGGAACCCGCTGGAGCAACCCAGTCCCTGGCACCCTGCTGCTGGCTGGGATTTCACCCTCAAGGGGCGCTGGCTCTGTCTCTGGGTGCCCCGGCTGGAGGGCAGGCAGTGGGCAAAGGTCAAGGACAGCACTTTAAATAAAACATGAATTAGGTGCCAATACACATTAGATTCACTTCCCCAGTGGCAGAAAATCAAAGACTTTCCCCTCCTTTCCAGTCCTCCATTCCTGACTGATCTGGACGCCACGGGGCCAGCGCAAGGGAAGGAGTCCGTACACACTGCAACAGCTCTTTAATTTCTTAATTTAATATCTGACACGTAAAGATTCTCATTAAGCCAGTCAATGAAGCCTGAAAATACAATTTTTGTGCAAACTGGCGCTATCATAACTTACATGAAACTTCAGCTGGTGCCCTGTAAGCAGTGTGATTAAATCCATTCATCTTCCCTGTCAGCCGCCCGCTCCCGCACCTCAGCACAGGGCTGTCCTGGCACCTGCTGGCTGACTCAGCGCCATGCCAAGGGCCAGGGGAGCCCTGCATTAGCCCAAAACGCTTCCACCCACCTTGTGCTGGAATCACAGCCTGGGAGCTGGGGAGTGAGCCAAAATGGAGCAACCTTTAGCCGAGTACCCAGGTAAAGGCACAACGCGCTCTGGTGACAGCTGGCATCTGGGTGCCCCTCGCCCAGCCTGGCCCTCACATGTCATCAGCAGCACAAGGTCTCTTGGCTTCCACGTGCCAGCATGGACGTAAATGGGTGCCCCCCACAGAGCGGCCCCATGGTGGAGTCATTCTCCGCTCCATAGCACAGAGCCTGGGGAGGACAGTGATGGCGGTACGACCTGCGCCCGGTATCAAAAGCGCCCAGGTGGAGGGCAGCATGCAGCTAGCTGGAGGCACAAATGCTCCTGACAGACCGTGAGACAGCAGCCTGATCGCATGCGGGGGAGGGGCTTTAACCGTGCCCCAAACTAGTGCGCCATACTTGGTGAAGGGCCTTTGTGGGCGGCCATCCCATGCACCGAGTTCTCCCATCTGGGCATGCGCAGGAGGAGAACTTTCCAAAGACACTAATTAGGCAAATTAATTCCTATTGAGCCTCAGCTCTTCTCTGCCTTAGAAAAAGCTGCTTATGGCAGTGCTGATTAAATCCCAGCTATCAAGGCGAGGATTAGAACTGAGAAAATTCCTTTGGAGGGCACCTCCTGCCATGCAGGAGCCAATGCCAGAGCCCTCACTGGGGAAGGAGCGTGCCCCTAGGGCCACTGGCTCTGCGGTTCTCTCTCCAGCTTGCTTGGGTGAGCTGTAGCAGTTGGCTGTGGCATGGCTGTGGCATCTGTTGGCTCCCTGCATGCACAGCCTAGGGATAGCCTCTCTGCAGCTCCTGGCACAGGAGAAGGCTTCCAGCTGAGCAGGAGCTCTTGGCATTATGCTGGGTGAGAGGCGCTGGCTGGATTGTGACCATGTGGGTCACTGGCTCATGACACAGGAGTAGCAGCCTTGCAGAGTTGCTCCCCAGAAGCTGGTTAGGGCTGCCATGGAGCTGCCATCAGGGACCACCAGCGATTAGACAGACAGGCCAATGGACACACACAGAGCTAGCGGGGGGAGATAAACACCACACCTGGTGGGTGGGAAACGCTGAGGATTAGGGGATTAGAGGATTAGTGCAGCTCTTGAGCCTCTGTGGAGTGAAAACAACAGAGCACTGGGAGGGCAGAAGATGAGAGGTGACGGCTGATGCTTTCTCCACCACACCCAGGGGGCATACAGACAAGGTGGCAAGCAGGCTGGGGTGAGTTGCTAGCCTCCGGGGCAGGCAGCACCCTCTGGACTGGCAGAGTCTGGCATTCCCTGCATTCGTGCCCTGCTCATGGTTCATTCCACAGAAGCACATTAGCCAGACGCAATTCACCAGCCACCCAGTCAGGGCAGTGCCAATACCACGAGATGGACATGACCAGCCACACAGCAGGCCTGACATGACAGGCTGAAAACCCTTTGTCCAAATGACCCAGGGAGCCCAGCCGGGTAATGACAAATTTGACAGAGAGCAGGGCCAGGCTGCCTGGAAGGGGAGGGCAGGGCATGGAGAGCAGCTGGCATAGCCTGGCCTGCAGGCAGTGCCACTCCAAATGTATGACCCAGCCACATGCCTGAGAAGGGCCTGGCATCCTCAGCGGGAGAGATGTGCGTGCCCATGCTACATGCTCACATCAGCCATGGACAGTGAAACAAGCGCCCCTTCCACATCATTGTTTTAAAGTGAGGATGGTTCAACTCCACTGCCACTGGCTGGGGGCCTCAAGCGGGCATGCCAATGCCATTGTCTGTCCTGCTGCTGTGGGCTGAGGAGACAGACAACCTCTCCTAGGACACGGGACCCCTTCCTAGTGCATGGAGCCTGGGGTGAAGCCAGGGGCTTGGGGTGATGGTTCCATCTGGATCCCAGGGAGGTTTCTGGCAGGGACTTGCCTGCTTTGCTGCCAAGCCCCAGGGCTGATCTCCGCGTGTGTTTCTGAAGGGCTGCAGGACAGCAGGCAGGGGAGCAGGCAAGAAAAGCCAGGGCAGCAGAAAGGGGCCTTTGATGGGGGCACCGGGTGGAGGGGAGCCAGCCCTCTCACTGCAGGAGCTCCTCCGCCTTGCCCCTCTGGGCCCTGCTGCACAGAGCAGTGGGTGCCTGGGGAACGAATGTGACCCGCTCCCTTCCCCCCTGCGCACTCAGGGCTGGCAGGTTCAAAGCTGGTTGTGAAACCAGCGGGCACCAAAGCTACTCCCTCGCTGAGTTCCCTTGTCACTCAGCCAGACGCTGTTCTGACCAGGCCTGGCGCCATGACTAATCAGAGGGGGTCCCCAGCATGCCAGGACATGAAACAGGAGCACTGGCTGAGGCAAAGCCCCCTGGGAGAGTAGAGCGTAGGGAGCAACCTGGCCTGGGGATGGATTAGGTCAGTGCTACTCAAAGTGGTGGTCCGCGGACCGGTGCCAGTCTGTGCGCACATTGGGGAAAAAATGCCGGTCCTCCACATCAGATAGCTTGAGAAGCACTGGATTAGGTGACCTCATGGAGTTTTCCCACATCTCCTTTCTCTGCATCCAGCCCCTGCTAGCCCTGCTGAGCCATACAGCTCACAGACACAGCCTCAGGGAATTTCCCAGCGGGCGGAAACTAGGCGCTGGAAGCAGTGGTGAGCTGGAGCCAGTTCGCACCAGTTCACCCGCTTCCCTGAAGGGGGCGCTGAGGCTTTGATGAGCTCCGGCTGGGAAGTGATGTAATTCCTCCTCCGGCCGCCAGGGGCGCTGAGCTGCGGGAGCCATGTGGGCTGCCGCCTGGCCAGGGGCACGAGCCCTGTTGCTGCAGTTGCTCCCCCGACCCCTGGCCCTGGGGCTCCCACTGCTGCCTAGTGGGTCCCCAGCTGCTCTGCTGGGCCTGGGCTGCGTCCTGCTGCTCCGAGCCGCTCTCCCCATGAGCGCCCACCACCCTGCCCGCAGCCAGCCCCTGCCCCCAGCCACCCCCTGAACCCCCTGCCAGCAGCCAGCCCCCGTCTCCAGCCGCCCCCTGCCCTGCCTCCAGCCACCCCCGCACCCCCGGCACCCCCTGCCTCCAGCCACCCCCTGCCCGCAGCCAGCACTGCTGCACCCCCTGCCCTGCCTGCAGCCAGCCCCACACCTCTCCCTGCCCGCACCAGCCCCTGTCTCCAGCCACCCCTGCACCCCCTGCCCGCACCAGCCCCTGGTGCACCCCTGCCCTGCCTGCACCAGCCCCTGCCACACCCCCGCCCTGTCCGCAGCCAGCCCGTCTCCAGCCACCCCTGCCCGCAGCCAGCCCTGCCGCACCCCCTGCCCTGCCCGCAGCCAGCCCCACACCTCTCCCTGCCCGCACCAGCCCCTGTCTCCAGCCAGCCCTGCACCCCCTGCCTGCACCAGCCCCTGGTGCACCCCCTGCCCTGCCCGCACCAGCCCCTCCCCAGCCCCCCCTGCCGCCCCCCTGCCCGCAGCCAGCCCCTGCCGCCCCCACACCTCCTGCCTCCAGGCACCCCCTGCCTGCAGACAGCCCCTGTCTCCAGCCGCCCCCTGCCCTGCCTCCAGCCACCCCCGCACCTCCTGCCCACAGCCAGCCCCTGCCTCACCCCCTACCCTGCCCACAGCCAGCTCCTGCCTCCAGCCACCCCCGCACCCCCCGCCCTGCCTGCAGCCACCCCCTGTCTCCAGCCACCCCCTGCCCTGCCTTCAGCCACCCCTGTACCCCTGCCTCCAGCCAGCCCGTCTCCAGCCACACCCTACACCACCTGCCCGCAACCAGTCCCTGCCGCACCCCCTGCCCGCACCAGCCCCTGTCTCCAGCCACCCCCGCGCCCCCTGCCCGCACCAGCCCGTCTCCAGCCACCCCTGCACCCCCTGCCTGCACCAGCCCCTGGCACACCCCCTGCCCTGCCTCCAGCCAGCCCCACACCCCCTTGCCTCCAGCCAACCCTGCACCCTCCTGTCTCCAGCAAGCTCCGCACCCCCTGCCCTGCCCGCAGCCAGCCCCGCACCACGTCCCTATCTGCAGCTGGCTCCACGTCCACTGGTGCCCTGCAGTTCCCAGGGCAGTAACCCTGCACACCTGCTTCAATGAGGGGGGCATGGAGCAGCTGGGACCCACACATGTGCACACCCTAGGGTGACCAGACAGCAAGTGTGAAAAATCAAGACGGGGGTGGGGGGGTAATAGGAGCCTATATAAGAAAAAGACCCCAAAATCGGGACTGTGCCTATAAAATCGGGACATCTGGTCACCCTAGTACACCCCCAGGGAGTGGCGGGGACCCACAGATGTGAAACGGAGCTCATGTCTAGTTCAGGCCCATCTTTTTAAAAAGGAACTTTAGGCAGGGTTAACATACATCCGTATTTTCCCGGACAGGTCAGGCTTTTTGGTTCTTAAATCGCCATCCAGGAGGAATTTTTAACATTTAAAATACGGGAAAATACAAACGTATGGTAACCCTGTTGGTACAAAAAATACATAGTGGGGCACATCCCTTAAATCAGAACTTTTTATAGGGAACCGGTTGTTAAGATTTTGGCAGCTCATCACTGGCTGGAGGCACAGCTTGGAAGGAAGAGCTGGAGGGGGGGATTTGTTAAGTGGCAGGCGAGGGGGGATTAATGAGATCTGTGCCGCTTTGGTCCTGTAGAACCCAGTGGGAGCCCCTGTTGGGGGATGGACACCAGACCCAAAGCAGGGACCGGTGCCTGGGACTTGCCAGGGCAGCCTCCAACCGCCTTCCCTGCAGCTTTTTTCCTCTTCAATTTCCCCTAGCAAAGGTTTCCTGCTGCTGGGCGCAGGGAGAGGGACCGCCCATGGGCAGCGGGCACCGCACCAACCCCAGCCCATAGTCCTGCCCAAGGACGGAGCCGTCGCAGGCTAGTGGGGCAGAAGTCCAGGAGCTAAGAAAGATTTGCACAACAGACCAGATGGCACTTAGGAGCCGTCAGGTCAGTCCTGTCAGACATCCCCGTTGGAACTGCAGGCTGCTGGTCAGATTCTGACTGGAAACATGGCCAGTGTTTCTAACCTTTGCTCACATTTGTCAGGGGCACTGCCAGAAATGTTTGCAGGTGTCTAACCCTTAAAAATAGCACCTACTTGGCTGATACACCCCCGCCCCAGAGGGATTCTCCTCAGTCACAGATGGGGAAGCTGAGGCAGAGAGGTTGATGTGGTTTACCTAAGGTAGGGAGTTGGTGTGAGATCTAGAATTAGAATGCAGAAGCCTCTTGCCCTCCACATGGAGCTGTGCGTGCTGCTGTGGTCATACAGGAGCAGGGCTCCTGGGAGCTTGATTGGGCTCTCCGCTGCCCGGGGCAGCCCAGGGGGCAATACCAACCCTCACCAATGGAGTGGCCCAGAGCCATGGATTTCACTGACTCCAAAGATGGTGAATCGCCTGGCTTGTTAGGACAAATCTGAGCCATGTGTCCCCCCCAGGGCTAGCACTCTTAAGGCTCTGGGTGAGGAGAAGAGTGTGAAATAGGAGTGAAATTTCTCCTTCCCCTTCACAGCTCCCCAAATCAGGGGTGGGGCCTCTCTGTGCACCTACCACACTGCTGCGTATTCAGCCAGCTCCATGCCTACAGCCTGTCTCCCAAGGCTGCTTCCACCTGCCTGGCTTGCCAGGGTGTTCAATTCAGACATCTCTGGGCGTTGGCTGTGCCATGGGAATGACTGGGGCCATGGTCTCTGACCTGGCCACTAAACAGCTGTTCTGGTGCCTTACCCATGATCCTTACCCCCCTATTCCAGTCCTGGGCCCCAGCACCAGCTCTGGTGATCTCCCTCAGTCCTGCCCTGCAGCCCCCTGCTGACCCACCCTGGGGCAGGGTTGCTCGGCTGGAGCAATTTGATGTTGGATGCCCGGGGCCCAGGGTCACTAAACCGGCTTCTCTGTGACCAGAACGGCTGTGAGATCAGGTCTGCGGGGCTATGTCTGTCGCTGCATTACCTCGGATCCTGCATTAGCACTGCCATGCACACTGTCCCCTGGAGAAGGGTTTAGACAATAGAGTTCTAGGACACAATGGGCTTGTGCATCCTCAGCTGATTTTGACAGAAGCTTTCCTGTCTGTCTCTCTTCTCGGTGTTATCTGGAGACGTTGGAGCTGCCAGCTCCTGCTGGTGCTCGCACATCCTGACGTCGAAGCTGCTTGGAAGTACGCGTGGCATGTTTGATGTCAGGATTACTGGCTGTGTGTATTGTAAATGCTAAAATGAAATAAGAAGCTTAGGAAGGCAAAGTGCCGCTCTGCAGTGTGAGCCTGATGATTGCCTTCTGCTGTATCTTCTGGAGATGATCAGCAACTCGGAGATTTAGCCAGGTGCCAGTCATGTGGCTGGCAGCAGCTGGACCCAGAGGGTTAAAAAGGACTGGACTGTATATTCTCTGGGCACGGACTCTACTGCCTCATGCAGAGCCACTCCAGCTGGCTAGATGGTAATGCAGCATCCAAATGCAGAGAATCTGTGAACAGATCCATATTCACCCAGCATCATAGCATGCCTCTGAGAAGGGCCAAATGTCCCTACTTTCCTCTCAGCTGGCTGGGCAGGACACAGCAGCGCCCTCCAGCAGCTGGGAGTCACCCTGCAACCTTGGCAGCAGGGCAGCCTCTCCTCCCAGCCTGCCTTCCTGTGACAGTTCAAGAGCCCCATCCAGAGCTGCCTTACAGGACCCAAACACTGTGCAAACCAGAACCCCTTGCTATTGCTGCCCATGACTCAGCTCCTGGGGACATGCGGGTCCAGCAGGTACCCAACACAGCCGTTCCTCTCCTGACCCTGCAGGGCAGTGGCTGGGCTGGGTCTGTGGCATCGCACAGCCTGCTGCCAGGGGAAGTCATGGGGTGTCAGTGACTTAGCAGGAGCACAAGGCTTGGAGAGAAGGGGCACTGCTGGCTCAGAGATGGAGATATCTCTGTGGTGAGTTCTTGGCGGGGGAGAAGGTCGTTCTGGCCATTGTGCATCTAGCATTGACAGCAGCATGTGTCTGAATGTCCCTGTGCCCTGGGCTCACTCGGCGCCCTGGGACCTCTTCCATGGCTCTTGGCACACTCTGCACACAGCACTCAGCATGGGCAGGGGCAGCTTCATCTCAGCAGCCACAGTACTAGGACTTATTGTTAGCCCTGCCCTAGCCAAGCTGCAGCTCCGCTCATTCCGCCTGACATTGCCGGCCGGGCATCTGGCATCACTCGGCTGCGCCTGGCACGGGCATGCGAGAAGCTGGCCTGCGCCCAGACACACTGGTACAATGCCAGCTGCACTGCTAGCCCGGAGTGTGGGGCTCTGCAGGGCTCGCCACAGCTCCCACCACCTGCCCCCAGCTGGCAGCTCCTGCCTTGGTCCCCACTCCTATGCGCGAGGCACAGTGGGCTTGTGCCCAAGGCTCTGGCTTGGGGCTGAGGGGACTCACTGGCCATCAGACAAGACCAGCTGGCCAGCAGGGGGCAGCCTGCTTCATGGAGGAGGCACCAGAGGAGCCAGAGACCCCAGTCGGTGCGACGGGTTGGATCACAGGAACCCCTTTGAGATGGCCACCTGATGTGCCTAGACTACCTCTGAGCCTGTTTTCCCTGCCAGCTTGGGACTTCAGTGCCTTGCCTTGTTTGAGCCAGACACACTTGCCTGCTGCAAACACAGATCCAAGTCTGAACCACAACCCCCACAAGCTGCAGACTTAACTGAAAACAGCTTAAGAAGTGCTCCTGACTCCAGCACTCAGATACCCAACTCCCAATGGGATCCAAACCCCAAATAAATCCATTTTACCCTGTATAAAGGTTATCCAGGGTAAACTCATAAATTGTTCACCCACTATAACACTGATAGAGAGGAGTACTTGTGGCACCTTAGAAACTAACAAATTTATTTGAGCATAAATAAATTTGTTAGTCTCTAAGGTGCCACAAGTACTCCTTTTCTTTTTGTGGATACAGACTAACACGGTTGCTACTCTGAAACCCTTCACACTATGTTGACCAAATCTGCCTTAGGTGCTTTCTACAGCAAACACTTTAAATACAAGCATAGAGCCAATGCTCATAACTTCAGATATAAAATTGATACATGCATAAAAATAGGATGAATACATGCAGAAGAACATAACCTTTGCAAAGATATGTTACATGGCATATCTAGCATAAAACATATTCTAGTTATGTCATATTTACACTCATAAGCATATTTCTATAAAGCACTATGGGATGCAACGTCACACCCCACCTGCCGGGCACACCCTCGGATTAGCCCCACAATACCAGTGGCGGGGCTGGGCTGGCACTGGGGACAGGCTGCACATCCCACCACAAGACAGATGTGGAAAAATTGGAAAACGTCCAGCGGAGGGCAACAAAAATGATTAGGGGACTGGAACACATGATTTATGAGGAGAGGCTGAGGGAACTGGGATTGTTTAGTCTGCGGAAGAGAAGAATGAGGGGGGATTTGATAGCTGCTTTCAACTACCTGAAAGGGGGTTCCAAAGAGGATGGATCTAGACTGTTCTCAGTGGTAGCAGATGACAGAACAAGGAGTAATGGTCTCAAGTTGCAGTGGGGGAGGTTTAGGTTGGATATTAGGAAAAACTTTTTCACTAGGAGGGTGGTGAAACACTGGAATGCGTTACCAAGGGAGGTGGTGGAATCTCCTTCCTTAGACGTTTTTAAGGTCAGGCTGGGATGATTTAGTTGGGGATTGGTCCTGCTTTGAGCAGGAGGTTGGACTAGATGACCTCCTGAGGTCCCTTCCAACCCTGATATTCTATGATTTGGGACCCTGTTCTGCTCCTTGCACACCCCGAGCGCCCCACATCCGCTCCATGGCCCTGCTGATGCCCCCTCCCAGCAGAGAGCTGGGAAAGCGGGAGACACCCCTCGGCTAGGGAAGTATGCTCTGCTGGGCCCCCTCCCCTACCCAGTGAGTGGACCTTGCTGGGGCCCAGTGGAGCAGGGCTGCCCATGGGTTTATAGCATCAGGGGCCCCAGAATGCTTCAGTACAGCTCAGGCACCTCCAAGAGCCTCTCTGACCTCCAGCAACCTCTGCTCTCCCATGACACATGCCCTCCGCTCCTCGCCCAGTATGCACCTAGCTCCCAGCCAATGCATCCTCAAGAACCTTCTGTGCCACCAATGCAGGGTCCCCAGAGCCCAGGCACTCCCTTGGAGACCACTTACATTTTCTTCTCCCTCTGGGAATGGTGTCCCCATAGATGCTCTCCTTCTGCGAATGGTGCGTCTCCCCTGCACTGCCTCTGCTCCACTGGGAAAGGCACCTGAAGCCTGTCCAGCACCAGGACAGATGCCCCAAGAGCCTCATGCCATGCCAGGCAGGGCAGGTTTTGCTCCCTCTAAAGTCATAGTAGGGGCACTCCTGCATGTGGGATTCTGGTGCTGGACGAAGGCAGGCCTAGGCCCTGTTGCACAAGGGCCTGCTCTGGCATGGCTCAGCATGGCTCCATGTGCAGAGCAGGCTAGCAGCACCTGCACTCCCGGGGGCTGTTTGCCCCTGCAGTGAGTAAATGAGACATCAGACTAAGCATGGCCCTGCTTGCGTCTGCTTGCAGGTACCTGCCTCTTCACCATTATCTCTTACATCTGTTCCCAATCAAAGTGTAATTTAAATCAATTCTGGGAGGGCAGTCTCTTCTCCTGCTACCAAATGCTATTGTTTTTCCGAGGTGCAGCCGCCTCAGAAAGGCTGCTAAGTGATTGCACGCCCTCCAGCTGCCCGCATCAGCTCCACTTCAACACATGTGGGCAAACCCCACAAACAAGCCCCAGCTCATTTCCTTGCAGCAGGAGAATGAAGTTGATTACATTTACATGACAAAGCATTAGGAGTGTTATGGAGCTTCCTGGAAGGGGGCCAGCAGCTCACATGCTGAGTGCATCCTGGAGGAGAGGGGCTCAAAACTGCCCCAGTGGGGCCACTTCACTGGCTGCATAAAGGGCTGCCGTGGTCCAGGTACAGACCCAAGGGGCCTGGGAGTGAACCAGGCTGTAACTGGCATGCTGGGCCATTTCTCTGTGCCCTCGGTAGGGGGGAAGTGCAGACAGGGGGGTGTTTGTGCCCCACATCCTGACACCTGTGCTCATGCAAACGGTAAGGGCCCAATTCACCGCTGCCCCACAAACCCTTTGCAGCAGCAAGGCTACAGCAAGGGACCGGTGTAAGGACCCCTGGGGAATTCCCCTGGTACAGCCCCAGCTTTGTGTTGCTCCACAGCCCTGGCACAGGGGCCTTATTTGTAATAGATAGGATTATTATAATAGAGACATTATTAAGGGCACAAGAGCAAACTATCCCACTGCATAGGAAAGCTAGAAGTATGGCAGGAGACCCCCCTGGCTTAACCAGGAGATCTTCAATGAGCTGAAACTCAAAAAAGAGTCATACAAGAAGTGGAAACTAGGTCAAATTACAAAGGATGAATATAAACAAACAAAACAAGTATGTAGGGATAAAATTAGAAAGGCCAAGGCACAAAATGAGATTCAACTAGCTAGAGACATAAAGGGTAACAAGAAAACATTTTACAAATACATTGGAAGCAAGAGGAAGACCAAGGACAGGGTAGGCCCACTACTCAATGAGCGAGGGGATGACGACAGACAATAACAAAAAATGTGGAAATGGCAGACATGCAAAATGACTTTTTGTCTCAGTTTTCACCAGAAAAGCTAGTAGCGATTGGACGGCTAACATAGTGAATGCGGTATGATCAGAGGCTAAAATAGAGAAAGGACAAATTAAAAATTACTTAGACAAGTTAGATGTTTTCAAGTCACCAAGGCCTGATGAAATACATTCTAGAATACACAAGGAGCTGACTGAGGAGATATCTGAGCCATTAGCGAATATCTTGGAAAAGTCATGGAAGATGGGAGAGATTCCAGAGGACTGGCAAAGGGCAAATATAGTGCTAATCTATAAAAAGGGGAATAAGGATAACCTGGGGAATTGCAGACCAGTCGGCTTAACTTCAGTACCCGGAAAGATAATGGAGCAAATGATTAAGCAATCAATTTGCAAACACCTAGAAGATAATAAGGTGATAAGTAACAGTCAACATGGATTTGTCAAGAACAAATCATATCAAACTAACCTAATAGGGTTACAAGCCTTGTGGATGGGGGGAAGCAGTAAACATGGTATATCTTGACTTTAGTAAGGCTTTTGATACTGTCTCACCTGACCTTCTCATAAACAAACTAGGGAAATCCTTTAAAGAATCCTTATTGAAGTTACAGGGACAAACCATCCCGATGTGTAGAAAGAATAGTAAATATGGCAGGCGACCAGCTTGGCTTAACAGTGAAATCCTTGCTGATCTTAAACACAAAAAAGAAGCTTACAAGAAGTGGAAGATTGGACAAATGACCAAGGAAGATTATAAAAATATTGCTCGGGCATGCAGGAGTGAAATCAGGAAGGCCAAATCACACCTGGAGGTGCAGCTAGCAAGAGATGTTAAGAGTAACAAGAAGGGTTTCTTCAGGTATGTTAGCAACAAGAAAAAAGTCAAGGAAAGCGTGGGCCCCTTACTGAATGAGGGGGGCAACGCAGTGATAGAGGATGTGGAAGAAGCTAATGTACTCAATGCTTTTTTTTGCCTCTGTCTTTACGAACAAGGTCAGCTCCCAGATTACTGCACTGGGCAGCACAGCATGGGGAGGAGGCGACCAGCCCTCTGTGGAGAAAGAAGTGGTTCGGGACTATTTAGAAAAGCTGGACGAGCACAAGTCCATGGGGCCAGATGCGCTGCATCCGAGAGTGCTAAAGGAGTTGGCGGATGTGATTGCAGAGCCATTGGCCGTTATCTTTGAAAACTCATGGTGATCGGGGGAGATCGGGGGAGATTCCATTAGCCTGGAAAAAGGCTAATGTAGTGCCCATCTTTAAATAAGGGAAGAAGGAGGATCCTGGGAACTACAGGCCAGTCAGCCTCACCTCAGTCCCTGGAAAAATCATGGAGCAGGTCCTCAAGGAATCAATTCTGAAGCACTTAGATGAGAGGAAAGTGATCAGGAACAGTCAGCATGGATTCACCAAGGGCAAGTCATGCCTGACTAATCTAATTGCCTTCTATGACGAGATAACTGGCTCTGTGGATGAGGGGAAAGCGGTGGATGTGTTGTTCCTTGACTTTAGCAAAGCTTTTGACACGGTCTCCCACAGTATTCTTGCCAGCAAGTTAAAGAAGTATGGGCTGGATGAATGGACTATAAGGTGGATAGAAAGTTGGCTAGATTGTTGGGCTCAATGAGTAGTGATCAATGGCTCCATGTCTAGTTGGCAGCCGGTATCAAGTGGAGTGCCCCAAGGGTCGGTCCTTGGGCCGGTTTTGTTCAATATCTTCATAAATGATCTGGAGGATGGTGTGGATAGCACCCTCAGCAAGTTTGCAGATGACACTAAACTGGGAGGAGAGGTATATACGCTGGAGGGTAGGGATAGGATACAGAGGGCTCTAGACAAATTAGAGGATTGGGCCAAAAGAAATCTGATGAGGTTCAACAAGGACAAGTGCAGAGTCCTGCACTTAGGACGGAAGAATCCCATGCACCGCTACAGACTAGGGACCGAATGGCTTGGCAGCAGTTCTGCAGAAAAGGACCTAGGGGTTACAATGGACGAGAAGCTGGATATGAGTCAACAGTGTGCCGTTGTTGCCAAGAAGGTCAATGGCATTTTGAGATGTATATGTAGGGGCATTGCCAGCAGATCGAGGGACGTGATCGTTCCCCTCTATTCGACATTGGTGAGTCGAATAGAGTACTCATCTGGAGTACTGTGTCCAGTTTTGGGCCCCACACTACAAGAAGGATGTGGAAAAATTGGAAAGAGTCCAGCGGAGGGCAACAAAAATGATTAGGGGACTGGAACACATGACTTATGAGGAGAGGCTGAGGGAACTGGGATTGTTTAGTCTGCGGAAGAGAAGAATGAGGGGGGATTTGATAGCTGCTTTCAACTACCTGAAAGGGGGTTCCAAAGAGGATGGATCTAGACTGTTCTCAGTGGGAGCTGATGACAGAACAAGGAGTAATGGTCTCAAGTTGCCGTGGGGGAGGTTTAGGTTGGATATTAGGAAAAACTTTTTCACTAGGAAGGTGGTGAAACACTGGAATGCGTTACCTAGGGAGGAGGTGGAATCTCCTTCCTTAGATATTTTTAAGGTCAGGCTTGACAAAGCCCTGGCTGAGATGATTTAGTTGGGGATTGGTCCTGCTTTGAGCAGGGGGTTGGACTAGATGACCTCCTGAGGTCCCTTCCAACCCTGATATTCTATGATTCTGTGAAATACAACCTAGATGGAGTTACTATAAGGTGGGTGCATAACTGGTTGGAAAACCGTTTCCCAGGGAGTCGTTATCAGTGGTTCACAGTCAAGCTGAAAGGCCATATTGAGTGGAATCCTGCAGGGATCGGTTCTAGTTCTGGTTCTGTTCGGTATCTACATCAATAATTTAGATAATGGCATGGAGGGTACTGTAGTGAGGCAGTGTGGTGCCCCAACAATGCTGCCGAGGGAAGAACCTTCCCAGACACCAAACTGGGTGGAGACAGTGGATCCTGCACCCGCCCCCCAGAGGTCAAGGCACAGGACAGGAAGTAGAAAAGCCCAACCCCGGAGCTCAGTTGGGCGACAGCTGCCAGAGAGGGCAGACGCCCATGGCCTGGCTCTGGCTTGGGAGACCCTGGCAAGCTGCAGCTGACCCGAGGACTGGCCAGACCGGCCAATGCCTGACGCTGACTGATGCCTAGAGGAGCAGCCGAGCCTACCCCTCGCCAGCTACCCAGAGGAGCAGCCAAGCCTACCCTTCGCCAGCTACCCAGAGGAGCCCATGGTGCTGGAACCCTCCGAGGATGCCACCCTGACCCAGGTACCCTACGAGGGGGAGTCCGGAAGTAGCCCGGGGGCAGCCAACCCCAGTCTAACTGCAGCACTGCCGGAGCCAATGTCAGTGTGTTGCGGCCAGGATCCCCACTGGCACAGCAGCGGGTCTTCGGCCACTGCTAGGGCCCCGGGCTGGGATGCAGTGGAGTGGGTGGGCCTGCATCCCCCCCGGCCACCCACCTTGTGGGTGGCAGTCTCCCCCTCCCCCTGGTTGCTAAAGCTAGGGGCCTGGGCCTATACTGAACTATTTGCTCAGCTCCTGCCTAAGGGCCTGAGCCCCTGTCTGTTTGTTTGCTGCCCCGCCCTGACCCAGGGCCTGGGCCTGGGCTTATATTGAACTGCTTGCAGGACCCAGCCTGAAGGTCTGGGCCATAGACTGGGTATTCCCCAACCCAGCAGAGAGTGTAGTGAGTCAGTGTGGTGCCCCACCACCCTGCCGAGGGACGAGCCCCGGCTGAGTTCCCTTTCAAGTACATATAAAGTCTATGAACAATGCCAAGCTGGGAGGGGTTGCAAGTACTTTGGAGGATAGGATTATAATTCAAAATGATCTGGACAAACTGGAGAAATGGTCTTAAGTAAATAGAATGAAATTCTATAAGGACTAATGCAAAGTACTCAATTTTGGAAGGAACAATCAGTTGCACACATACAAAATGGGAAATGACGGTCTAGGAAGGAGTACTGTGGAAAGGGATCTGCAAAAAGTAATTCTTCCACTCTACTCCACGCTGATTAGGCCTCAACTGGAATATTGTGTCCAGTTCTGGGTGCCACATTTCACAAAAGATGTGGACAAATTGGAGAAAGTCCAGAGAAGAGCAACAAAAATGATTAAAGATCTAGAAAACATGACCTGTGAGGGAAGATTGAAAAAATTGGGTTTGTTTAGTCTGGAGAAGAGAAGACTGAGTGGGGACATGATAACTGTTTTCAAATACATAAAAGGTTATTACAAGGAGGAGGGAGAAAAATTGTTGTTCTTAACTTCTGAGGATAGGACAAGAAGCAATGGGCTTAAATTGCAGCAAGGGAGGTTTAGGTTGGACATTAGGAAAAACATCCTACCTCTCAGCGTGGTTAAGCACTGGAATAAATTGCCTAGGGGCATTGTGGAATCTCCATCATTGGAGATTTTTAAGAGCAGGTTAGACAAACACTTGTCAGGGATGGTCTAGATAATACTTAGTCCTGCCATGAGTGCAGGAGACTGGACTAGATGACCTCCCAAGGTCCCTTCCATTCCTATGATTCTGTGGCACAGGACTGGGGCAGACTAGAGGCAGGCACGCTGGGAGAAGGAGGGTCAGGAGCGGGGATGGCCTGGTTGGGCAGACTTTCCCCCTTGCAAAGCTCCAGAGGGGCCATAGAAGCAGGGGTATGAGTCAGAACAGCTCTCAGGCTCCTGAATAGAGAGGCGCAGTTTGCGTCCTGTCTCCCCTGCGCTGGTACTTGCACCAGCTCAGGGATCAGTCTGCCTTGAGGGGTGTGAAAACTGCAGCTAATGAGCATCTCTTGGTGATCCTGAGTCTGGGCCATTAGTGCCGTGGGGCCACATTCACCCAGTGCTTGGCTTCCCCGGCCTCCATGCAGTTCCAATGTCCTGGGGGCAACCTGGACCTGGCTCCTTCTTGACTAGGGACAATGTCAGTGGGCTCTGTGTGCAGCCCACCCATGCCTGGCCCCAAAGGACCTGTTGCTCAGCGTGACTGGGCAGGTGTCCACACTCTGAGCAGAGTGGGAGCCCAGTATCCCAGTATTGCCTCCTGCTGACAGGGATGGCTGAGCTGGAGCAGAGTATGAAAAGCAGCAAGACCCAGGTCAAGCAGGACCTGGTGGGGGGAGTTCTGTAATGGCGACACTGATTTTAGTCTCTCTGATGCCCACTAACAGCCTGGCTGCATGGACTCGGCCGCCTTTGCCAACCCCTGGCCCCTGCCCTGCCTGCCCCTCACACCCAGCTTGGGGGAGGGAAACCGTCTTACCCTAGCACTGAATGACCCAGCAGTCAGGTACACCCCATCACAATCCCATGGCCCAGGTTTCTGCTCCGCCGGCACAACCTCTTGGAGAACCCCTGAATGGGGCTCCGGGCAACAGGGAAATGCTCTGTGAGCCCCACATACCCCAGTGAGGGCACACTGCCCTCCCCAGGTGTGACAGCACCCACAGCTGTGCAAAGCAGCCACCGGGGCCCTGCCCCGCCGTCTATTCTGTTCTGCCTTGTCTCTCCCTGGTGTGGGAGGGGGGTAGCAGGGAATCCCCCAGTGCTGAGGAACGGCTCGTCTCCCTCCCTGGGTTGGGATTCACCCCATGCGCTGTCACAGAGGTGGGCTCTGTTGTCTCTGTCTAATTAATGAGCATTAATCGCATGTAAACATATCCCCAGCTGTGCTGGATCCGGGGCCTGAAACTGCAGAGCCCAGGAAAGGGAACCTTAGCAACTGTTGCTATGGCTGGACAGTCCTTTCCAGGAAATGCATTTGCCAGGAAGCAGGGCCAGTGGGCCTGGCAGGACGCCAGGGCAGCCACCCCAGCCATCGTGGAGAGAGCTCCCACCCCTCCTGTGAGCAGTGAGACCAGGCCCCCTAATGCTAGCAGCACAGAACTGGCACTGCCCCCAGTGCCAGGGCAGCAGGGCACCTGCATGGTGGTACAGCCTGCATGTTGGGCAGGAGGAGGAGCTGGCTGGCATCGGGGACACATCCACGTGGTGCCTGGTGCATACCCTAGGGGGAGTGCAGTGCTTCGGACAATGGAGCTGCGGGCCAGTGCAGGCGGCAGAGAAGGCGATGAGGAGCCCCCTACATGAACGCAGGGTAATGTTCAGCTCTGGAGGCTGGTGGCCAGAGCGCACCTGGCAGCCGCAAGGCTGTGTGAAGGGTGCACAGTCAAAGGGAGGGATTACTGGACAGCGAAGGCAGTGAATGGGCAGGATGGGTTCTGGCTGTCAGGTGCCGGCATCAAGGGGCACTAGAGGGAAGGGGGATTAGGCCAGCAAGCTTGGAAGTAACCAGCCCCCCTTCCTGGGGCTCGGACGGGACCCCTGCTCCCTGGCTTCACCTTAGACCCAGTGGTGATGGGCCCAGCTGACAGCCTGAGGGAGAGTCTGTGACTGAGGACAGCAATGGCAGAGGGGCAGCAGGACCCTTGGCAGGGCTGGCACCAGTGCTCTAATTATGGGGGGAAAGTCAGAGAGCCCTGACTGTCAAGCTGCTTTAATTTAACCAGTGGTGAGAGGAAGTGGGCCATGACACAAAGTGGGCTGATAGCCCCTACAAGCAGTAAGGGCCACCCCAGGCACCCCTATGATTGGAGCACTGGCGGCAGGGCTCTTCAGAGGCAAAGTGCTGGCACCAAGCTGAGCTTGGAAGGATGTTTGCTGGGGGCCCGAACCTCGCTAGAAACACACAGCATGCAGACCAGGCCAGGAATTCGGCGCTCCGCTCCTGCGGGCCCCTGAGCTCTGACGCCGGGTCCTGCTCAGCCTGTGGGAGCTGCCAGGGGAGCCCAGAGTCTGTGTCATTCAAGTTGTGCTTGGAAGCATCCAGGACTGTGACCTTTTGGGGCTTTGGTCTGCACGGGTGGATGTGACAGTGAAAAGGTGAGGCGGTTTCCCCTGGTCCCTGGTGCAGCCTGGATAAAGCAGAGGGAGCAGCAGCTCAGGGGCACTTCCCAGGGAACACTCACCAGGTGGTCTCCTTCCCCAGGGCAGTGGCAAGCAACAGGAATGGGCGTAGGGTGACCAGGTGTCCGGTTTTCAACCGGAACACCCAGTTGAAAAGGGACTCTGGCGGCTCCGGTAAACACCGCCGACCGAGACATTAAAAGTCCGGTCGGAGGTGCTGCACGGCTAAGACAGGCTAGTCCTTACCTGTCCTGGCACCGCGCTGTGCCCTGGAAGTGGCCAGCAGGTCCAGCTCCTAGCTTTGCGCTCTGCCCCCACCCTGAGCATGGGCTCTGCACTTCATTGGCCTTGGACCTGCTGGCCACTTCTGGGGTGCAGCATGGTGCCAGGACAGGCAGGAAGCCTGCCTTAGCCCTGCTGCGCTGCTGACCGGGAGCCGCCTGAGGTGAGTCTGCACCCCAACCCTGAGCCCCAACCCCCAGCCCTGAGCCTCCCCCAAAACCTGGAGCCCCCTCCTGTATCCCAAAACCCTCATCCCCAGCCCCACCCCAGAGCCTGCACCCCCAGCCCAGAGCCCTCACCTCCCCTGCACCCCAACCCCTTGCCCCAACCAGAGCCCCCTCCCACACCCTGAACCCCTCATCCCGGGCCCCACCCCAGACACTTCACCCCCTCCTGCACCCCAACCCCCTGCCTCAACCCACAGGCCCCTCCCTTTCTCCAAATCTCTTGACTCCACCCCCCAGCCTGGAGTCCCCTCCTGCACCCCAAACCCCTCATCCCCAGCCCCATCCCAGAGCCCGCACCCCCAGCTGGAGCCCTCACCTCCTCCTGCACCCCAACCCCCTGCCCCAGCCCAGTGAAAATGAGTGAGGGTGGGGGAGAGTGAGCCACCAAGGGAGGGGGAATATAGTGAATGGGGGGAGGAGGCCTCGGGGAAAGGGCGGGGGAGGGGAAGGGGCAGGGCTAAGGTGTTAGATTTTGTGCCATTAGAAAGTTGGCAACCCTATGTGGGCAGGTTCACATAGCTGGGGCATCAGCTACTGCAGGCAAAGCTGCCTGCTGCCCTCTTGGCCCAAGCCTAAGCCTGGGCCCCAGGGAGAAGGCACTCAACCTGGCCCAGCAGGTTGGGTAGCAGGGAAGGGGCCAGGCCAGGGGCTCTCTGGTGGCTGCTCCCAGCATGGCCACAACTACGTGCTCCTATTCATGCTGTCAAGACTGAGAGCCAGGTGCTGCCCAGCCCCGGCATAGGGTGGCCCCTGGTTTAAGGGATGTCCCTTGACCGTGTTAAACAGTAAGCTGAAGCTTATGCTAGTTGCATTGTATGTTCACTGGAGAGATACCTGGGAAGGGAAATTTCCCTAAATGTCCCCTATTGTTCATGAGACTTTCCCTTGTGTCCATCCAACAAAGGGGGTCACTCTGGCCATGAACAACCCTCACCCGGGCCAGCCCCCGCCCTACTGCCTGCTCCAGGTCTGTCACTCAGACCCCTGGGGCACTGCTATGACTCCAAGATCTCTTTCGTGAATAGTAACAGCTAGTTTAGACTCCACCAGAGTGTATGTATAGTTGGGATTATGTTTTCCAATGTGCATTACTTTGTATTTATCAACATTGAATTTCATCTGCTCAGTCACTCAGTTTTATGAGATCTCTCTGTAACTCTTCCCAGTATGCTTTGGACTTAACTATTGAGAGTAATTTTATATTGTCTGCAAACTGCCACCTCCCTGTTTGTCCCTTTTTCCAGATCATTTCTGAAACGTCCTCTATTGTCCCTTTGCTAGTCTGTCCTGGCTGGTTGATTGTGGTGCCGGGGGTTGGGGGGCTCTGGAGTCTCAGCCGGAGCTTCAGGCTGGAAGGGGTGCCCTGCCCTGGCATGTTTTGATCCTCTCTGACTGTGCCCTGGGCCACCCCACGTCTGGGCCAGCTGCCCACTCGTCTGCCTGAGCAGCCCTGTGATGGAGTAGACAGACAACCCTTGCTTCAGGAAGCCGGCCTTGCCCAGGATGGATGCTTCGGATGGTATGTGCTAGGCAGAGCTGGGTGGGCGTGGGCATTGCTGCTCTTGCCAGCAGGCTGCAAAGCCAGGCGTAGGCATTGCACTGCCACCCAGGGACAGGGCTGATGGCCTGCCTGGGGAAAGGGAGCAGGGTTGGGGGTGCATGCAGGTGAGCCCTAGTCTTCAGCGGGGTGGGGGTGTGAATGGCAGTAATGAGGTTTGCAAAGGTCAGGGTCCTTGGCGGCGGCAGCACTGTTTCTGTAGATGTTATTTTCTAGCTCACTGCCCTGTAACTCTCTCTGAGTGTTGTGCTTAAGTAAAACAAACAGTGGGTTTTAATCACACACGCACACAGCTTCACACGGGCTCTCCCTCGTATCTCGCATACTTACCTGTGTCCCACTTCCCCCCACATCTTCCATATCCCACTCCCCCCCGCATCCCACAGCCCATGGCCCCCCACAGCTCCCCAAATGCCCATAAAGCATCCTGCGAGGCCTGCTGTGTACATTCTGTCCCCCCGAATCCCCACATGCCACATCCCCCCCCCCAATCCCCACATACCTTCCATGTCCCACATGCCGTCCCACAGACTTCCCCACCAGCTGGCTAGAAAACCCCTCAGCACCACCTGCTTCCCACATGCCTCTCACATTGAACCTGCCCCCCATCTCCCCCGCCACGCTCCCTGAGGTCTCTCATTTCCTGTGAGTGCATGTATCGCTGGCCATGACCCCAACCTGCCTCCATCCCTCAACAGATGCCCCAGCCTAGCCCCCCTCAACCCCCCCACCAGCGCCAGGTGACGCTCCTGCTGGTGCGCTGGCCTCCCCTGGAGCTTCCTGCTGGTTTCCCCCTGTAGCAACACACCAGGCAGCCAGCCACACTGGGCACCGGGGCACAATGTGCTGATGCCAGGAGGCCTGGCAGGGTCTGACTCTCAGTACACCCCATGGGCCTGGCAGAGGCTGAGGTGGGGGAGGGTAGAGCTAAGGGGCTGCCTGAAGACCTGTTCCTTCCTGGCAGGAAGCTTGGACAAAGCATAACTCAATTTGCAGCTGCAGTGCAATTTGCTGTGCGGGCCCCATGCTGGCATGGGTTGCACCCGCTCCTCAGCTCACCGTTCAATTCGAGAGAGAAGGAGGGCGCCCCTCCTGGTGCAGGGGTGCCTGGTGCTGGCCTGGGAACTCGCTTCCCACCACAGCCGCCACCACGCTGCCAGCATGGCACAAAAAGCAGTGCAGGCTGGGGCACCGGTGGCCACAGTGCCAGCTGGGACTCCAGCCTGTACACTCCCCCAGTGCAGAGCCTTGCCCCAGCACCCTGGGATGGCATTGCCAGAGGTAGAAGCTGCTGAGACAGGTGCCCTGGCAGCCAGCCTAGGAACCCCTAGTATTATGGGGAACTCCCATCTCCCCAACCCCCCAGTACAAAGCAACCCATCCAGAGTCCCACTACAGAGCACCAAGGCAGCACTGCCAACCCCACCCAGCTCTGCCTGGCCTCCCCAGCTCTCCCTTACCCTTGCGTGGTCTCTCCTGCTTCCTCCTCCCCGCTTCCAGATTAGTGCAGTCTCCCCTTCCCAGTATCCCCTCCAGGTGGGAGCCTGAGACTGGGCACCACACCCCATGGTCTCCTCTCCTCCACCCCCGGGTCTGGCACACACAGCTCTGCCTATGTGCCACAGCCCAGCCTGAGTGCAGAAGGCTGAGCATAGGAGGGCAAGGAGAAGAGAGAAGGCCAGCGGCGCACGAGACTCCCAGGCCAGCAGTTTCAGGAGATGGCATGAGTCCAAGGCTCGAATGGGGCAGGGGTGAGGCCAGCAACAGCATCCGTTTGGTACTGGATGGGAAAGAGAGATCACCCACTGGGGAGAGACAGAGAGACTCTGGCTTCCCCTGGCTGGAGCTGAGTGTGCAAAGCACTTCCAGAGCCAGGGAGAGAGAGAGAGACTTACAAACACCTCCAGTGCTAGGAGACAGACTGACGGGTATGTGCACATACAGTGCTCAGAGACAGAGCTGGGTGGATGGGTGGGGAGGGCCAGAGACACACACACTTGGTTGTATCATTCTATTTATTTTAAAGCAGATTTAATAATTGAAGTTAATGAGAAGTTCTGCTTAAAAATTGATGATTGATACAGCTTAGAGCTGGGAAGTCAATTATTTTTTTGTCAAGGTCCAGATTTCTTGGTCAAGGTCTAGTGACGGTCCAGACTCCAGAGAAAGTAATAAAAATAATAGTAACAAGAATAGTAATAGTAGGTAAATAAAAGGATTTGAGGATCTGTTCAAAAGCGTCTGGCAGTTCAGATTTGGCCTGCTAGCCTCCTATTGACTCTCCCTGGCTTAGAGCATGTGTGAGAGAGGGAGAGAGAGACACACACCTGGAGGAGCAGGAGTGTATGTGTGTGTGTGTGTGACACAGAGAGGGAAGGAGATATGTTCCTGCCACAAAGTTTGCTTTCCCTGCTAAGTTTCTGGTTAGTCCTGTCTGATGGGTTTGCAGCCAGCGCTCCATGGAGCTTATTCAAAGGCGGCGTAATCTTTCTAAGCAGCAAACAGAGGGCCGACCTGCCATTCAATTCCCACCAGACACAGCACCGCGCCGGGAGAGAAAAACGCTTAGGGGACTCACAGCGCAATCTTGACAAGGAGCCTGGAGGGCTGTGGAAATCCTTTCTGCGGATGAGCTGAGAGGCTTCTCCACCTCCCCTAAAGCCTGCGTGGCATTTAGTCCAATAAAATCATTATTGGGAAGGTGGCATTTTGTTCTGGCATATCTCGGGCCTCCTTACCAGCCCCAGCTCTGCTGGCTTGGCCTGAGAACGTGAGTCTTAGGACAGGGTAAGGCCACCAGGTGCAGAGCTGTCTGTGTTTGCAGGGATGTTTTACAGGCCAGGAAGAAGGAACAAAACCTGAGATAGGAGGAGTGGGGAGGGATAGCTCGGTAGTTTGAGCATTGGCCTGCTAAACCCAGGTTGTGAGTTCAATCCTTGAGGGGGGCCATTTAGGGATCGGGGCAAAAATTGGGGATTGGTCCTGCTTTGAGCAGGTTGGACTAGATGACCTCCTGAGGTCCCTTCCAACCCTGATATCCTGTGGTAGGAGAGAAAGGGGGGTGGGGGCAGCGGATTTGTTGCTATCAGTGCAGAGAACCTGCCGGAAGGCTCCCCACTGAACACAGGGCCAGAGGAGCCGACTGCCCCTGCTGTCCGCTCACACCCCATTTCAAACAAACTGCTGTCTGTGTGCTGTCAGGTCCGGGTTATCAGAGCACTGACAGCACATGTGGCTGCGAGCCAGAGCCTGGTCGTGTCTGAGACACAGCAACAGCCTTCAGCCAGGAGTCATCCCTAGCCATGACAGCCCAGGCCTGGCACCCCTGCCTGCTGGCTGTCAGCATAGTCTCTGTGCTGGAGTTGTGGGAATGAATTTGCTTCATCTCGCCGGCATATCTTTCAGGCAGAGCACAGAACTTCACAGCCCCGTTCTGGAAGGCGAGGCTTTGCCAGAAAAGCTTGGGGTTGGCGGGTTAGTCCCAGCCCCCAGGATCCATCAGGGCTGTTTTGTGTTGGATGGATCTGAGCTCCCTTGCTGCAAGTTGTCAGGGTCTGGCTGCTGTTCGTCAGCCACTGGTGCCTGGTAGTTCTGAGCAGACGGTTTATGACTAATAATAACTTACATTTATACAGCACAGATCCCTGCACCCTTCTCTGGGATGGAACACAGCAACCAATGAACAACAGCACCACACCGTTTAGGGGAACACTGCATCCCATTAGGGACTGCAAGGGGAGTTTGTCCTTATCCTGGTGTCCATTGCCATAGCACATACTGTATACACATGGCCCATCCACACCAGCCCCCAGCAGGGCCACACAGCCCAACCCCCCTCACTGTAGCTGCACTCCCTGGGGCAGTGAGGGCCTCACAGGATAGAACACAAAAAGAAAAGGAGTACTTATGGCACCTTTGTTAGTCTCTAAGGTGCCACAAGTACTCCTTTTCTTTTTGCGGATACAGACTAATGCAGCTACTAGTCTGAAACAGGATAGAACGTTACTCCTCTCGCTGGGCGCCAGCATGGACATGCTGCTCTCATAGAAGGGCCTGATTTACAAGTGCCCAGGAGCTAAGTTTTACGTCTGCCTGGTACCAGGAGCACAGAGCCCCAGTGGGCAGGCAGAGCAGTGTTCACTGTGGCCCCATCTTCCCCTCCCTCCCCCCACACTCACACAGAACAGGGCAGGGGGGCACAGCCCTAGGGAAAAAAACCCAGAGATCCCCCCGGACACGGGTCCTCTCTGGCCTACTTTCAGGGCAGCCCATTCTGACACAGTATGTGTGGTGCAGCATCCCTGTGTTCACCCTACAGCCATCCCAGGTACCAGGGGAGCAGGCTCTAGGGCACCTGCTCCCTCCATTTCAGCCATTCTGTGCCACAGTTCCTCATAGACATGTAGGCACCTAACTCCCATGGCAGGTGCCTGAATCCCTGACAAGCTGGGCCTTAGAGCTTCCCCAACACCCCAGCCCCTGGAAGCCTCCCATGGGGGCACTGAGCCAGCCTAGCGCTGCTTAATTGCCAGGACGTGCCAGCCCTCCAGCTCCAGCGGCTCCTAGCTCTGCAGCTAGGCTCCTCACGCTGAGGCTCCCGGGGCAGGGCTGTCACCAGGCCAGCAAGGCTGGTGAAGGGCTCAGCTTCTGGAATTGATTCTCTAGCATCTTGTTACAGGGTACGTTAGCCGCCCAGCAGCTGCTGGACCCTGCCCTGCAGCAGCCAGACACTCCCTCCATCTGTCCATTGCAAGATCCTTGGGCCTTCTGGCCTTCGCAACACCTCCTTAATGTCCCAGACAAACACCATGGGGAGCAGCCACTGGCCCAGCCTCAGACCCCAGGGAGAAGAGCAACAGCACAGGGGAGTGGGCTGAATGGAAACCAGACCACAGCAGGGGAAGAGGCAGCTAGGGGGACCAGATGTCCTGATTTTATAGGGACAGTCCCAATATTTGGGGGTTTGTCTTATATAGGTGCCTATGACCCCCCACCCCCATCCCAATTTTTCACACTTGCTGTCTGGTCACCCTAGAGGCAGCACAGCAACCCCACCCCCCCAGGGGCCTACACAGCTCACTGACCCCACCCCTGGGCCCCTACGCAGCACATAGACCCCGCCCCCCATGGCCCTACACAACACACTGACCCCACCCACCCCCCAAGGCCCACCCCCCAGGGCCCTGCACAGCTCACTGATCCTGCCCCTCAGGGCCTTACACACATCAAGTGTTCCTGGCTTTCCCAGCAGCTCTCTCCTGTGACAGACTTTGGGGACTGGATTTTTCATAATGTGAAATGAGCTGGACCAAACTCATAGCACCTTGAATTGTACCTTGAAACTGATCTGAAAAAATGGGAGTTACTGGAGAAGCAGATCTGCTCCCCAAAGTCCTGGGAAGGTGCACACAGAGGAACACAGTGGCTTCCTGCAGCCTAAGGCACTGCTGTATGGCCTGGAACCTGCTCCTGGGGCTGCATGGCCTGGAACCTGCCTCGCGGTAGAAGCTCCATTGCTCATGAAATTCACACCCTGCCTCAAAATGATTCTCTAAGGAGGAACAGGGCACTGTCCCAGGGAGGGGAGGCAGTTCCTAGGATCCAAAGCCCCCTGCCAGGGCCTGTCCTCAGGCTGGTGCCTCCATCTGGTACACACCCCAAGGCTGGGCAGCAGGGGTGAGGTGGGGTGGGCTGCTGTTATGAGTGACAGTATTGGAGGAAAAAGAAAAGGAGTACTTGTGGCACCTTAGAGACTAACAAATTTATTTGAGCATAAGCAGTATTTTCCACTGCATGCATCCGATGAAGTGAACTGTAGCTCACGAAAGCTTATGCTCAAATAAATTTGTTAGTCTCTAAGGTGCCACAAGTCCTCCTTTTCTTTTTGTGGATACAGACTAACACGGCTGCTACTCTGAAACTTGTCATTATGCAAAGTATTGGAGGAGATTCAGAGAAAAGGAGTGTGCCTGAAGGCGGAGGGCCTGGCTGACAACAGAGCATGGACTCAGAGGTGCCCAGCAAAGGCCAGTGGAGGTAGGGCCGTGGGGGGCTGCCTCTGAGGGTACAGAGGGGGAGAGGTGTGGCCAGGGAGCCCAGCTGGGAGTTTCCACAGCCATCTGCCC
Source organism: Natator depressus (assembly GCF_965152275.1). Lineage (NCBI taxonomy): Eukaryota > Metazoa > Chordata > Testudines > Cheloniidae > Natator > Natator depressus. The sequence continues at coordinate 38,377,737 of NC_134241.1, read as the reverse complement.
AGGCTGCAGGAGAAGCTCATGTGGAGGACTGGGAGCCCCTTCCAACTAGATTGGCCAACCATTGCAGAATAGCCTGTGAGGGCCAGTCCTGCCCTAGGCCCCCAGGGATGGAGGCATGGAGCCCAGTGGGCCTCTGTCCCCTCTCCTGTGCAATCGATGCACCCCAGAGTGATGCTCTGCGCGCTCCCAGGCAGCTCCTCCACACCTGCTGCAAGGACACTGGCGCCTGACACAAGAGGTGGGGCAGAGAGCTGCTGCCTCTCCCACACCAGCCCAGGCTCCCAGCCGCCATCGCTGTAGACACAGCTTCTTGATTGGGGAGCAGGGCACTAAGCACATCCCAAACTGCCCTCCTGTGGAGAAGCAGCATTGCCTGATTGAAGTGAGGGTGAGGGAGGACGGGAGGAAGCACCATCAGGAGGCTCCATTGCAGGGCAGGGAGGAGGCAGAGCTCCCAATTATACGCTCTGCAGGGGCATCGCTGAACTCCCAGGAGGCACAGGAGTAGGGGGATGCAGCTGTGCAGGGGCAGTCCTGGCCAATGCCCCCGGGTCTGACCGCTGGGAACAAGTGGAGATGGGCCCCTTGGGGGCCTGCCCACCGATGGCCTGAGGGATGTGATCCAGCCCTTACCATCCGACCCCCAGCAAACTCTCCAGCAGCCTGCCAAGAATTCTCACCTCCAGTTATATGTGGCATTTTCCCCAAGCTCTGGGGGGCAGTGACCACAGAGCCCGGTGCACCAGCAGGAGTAAGATCCACAGGCAGGCCCCTTCCCTAGCATTGCCCATCCTCCGATAGCCCGGGGCCCTCACTCTTCTCCCACAGGCCTCAAATGGCTCATGAGGAGAGGTAGCCCAGACCTTGACAGGCTCCCAGCAATGACAGCACAGGGGTGATAGCTCTTGCTGCCTGGCTGCGGCACCCATCAACATTTAATTAAGTGCGGCCGCAACTCCACTCTGCTTTGTTTTCTCCATGCTTCATGGTGCGGCTGCTCTCAGTTTCCCTGCTGGGCGAGCACCACCTGGGGTTGGGGACCAGCCTGTGACACCCCTGCATGCACAGCGGGTTGGGGAGATGCTCTGGGAATTCAGAGGCTCCTGAGGCCCTGAGGAGGGACAGGCCCAGAGCCAAGGGCCTGCAGCGGGAGGGGCCGTCCTCACAGCTGGCTGGGCCTGGCACCAGGGTTCTGAGCCTCCCCAGAGCAGGCACTGCTCCTGCCCCTGGCCAGACCGTTCCTCCTCGGCCGCCTCCTGGCAACTAAAGCCAGCGCCCCTGAGCAGGAGCAGAAAACCAGCGCCCCGAGGGCCTGACAGGCTGGGGACCAGGACGTGGAGGGGGCGCAGCGCAGCGCAGCGCAGGGCTCCCAAAGCCACTCCACAGGCTCAAGGAAGCCTAACGTATGAGGCAGGGGCCAGGCAGATCCGCGCTCCAGGAGGGATCCATAGGTGGGCTCGCCTACCCCAGCTGTATGGCAGCGTGACTTCCTCTGCAGCCAGCCCTGCCTTCCCCACTCCACCTGCTCCGTCCCCCACCCCTTCCTCCTGTTCCCCACACCTCCTGTGAACCCTGTGCCCACCCTGTGGCCCCTTTCTTCCAGCCTGGCTATGTGAGGGACTCTGGGGCACCTGATGTCTCCGACTGACCTAGGAGACCAGGGGCCAGCTCCCACAGAGCCAGGTCTGCTCTGCACTGCACCTGTGTCCAGTCGCCAGCCCACCCCAGGCTGAGCGCATTGCCCCATCCAGGCCCAGTGTGCCAGCTGCCTGGCGCATCCCCTGCCACAGCGAATGGGGCTGGAGGCTGCTCTGTGCCCCCACTCTCCAGACGATCAGCAATGATGGGCAGGAAGCTAAGCCTGGTACTCACACAGGGCGCCCCCACTGGGCCTGCTGCAGGGAGCTGATGCTGCAGCACCCCTGCCCCAGAGGTAGGGTTGCCAACCCTCCAGAACTGGCCTGGAGTCTCCCGGAATCGGCATTGATCTCCCAGTGACTACTGAAAGCAATCCAGGAGATTTTAATAGGATATTTTAAGAAAATGACATTACAGCATGTTGTGGGGGGGGAGGGGGATCTCCCGGCATAGCTTCAATCAGAGTTGGCAACCCTAGGAAGGCCGGGCAGCAGCAATCCAGAACCGGGAAGGGGGGGATGAAGAAGCGAGCCCAAGCCCAGCAGGGAGCAGTGGTGGGCTCATCTCCCAGCATGCAGTGCCCAGCCGCACTGCAGCGACTGCCCCGGGGCTGCATATACCAAGGGGAAGGGCTCCCCTCCCCACATCCTAACACACCCACCCTGCAGGCCAAGCTACTCAGGGACCAGCTGAGGGGTGGAAGCCAGGTGTCATATCTCGGACCCCAACCCAGCACCAGGGGGTAGCACCCTGGCTGTTCCTGCTGTCCCTAGGACCGGATTAGTGCTATCTGTCAACCATGGTCTGGTCGCAGCTCCAAGGGAGAAAGGGCATCATCACGGCTTCACTGTGGGAAGGGCAGGATCCAGGACTTGTGGGGGCAGGACTGGCAGTGCTGTGGGATGGGTAAGACTCAGGCCTGGGACTGGGGGGGCTGTCAGTGTCCCCTGCAGGGGAATGCTGTGGGAGGGGCAAAGCCCTGGGCTGGGGGACTGTCAGTGTCCCCTGCAGAGGGATGCTGTGGGAGGGGCAGAGCCTGGGGCTGGGTGGGGGCTGGCAGTGCTGTGGGAGGGGTCGAGCTCAGGCCCGGGGCTGGGGGGGCTGGCAGTGCCCCATGCAGGGGAATGCTGTGGGAGGGGCACGGCCCTGGGCTGGGGGGCTGTCAGTGCCCCCTGCAGAGGGATGCTGTGGGAGGGGCAGAGCCCGGGGCTGGGTGGAGGCTGGCAGTGCTGTGGGAAGGATGGGGCTCAGGCCCAGGGCAAAGGGGCTGGTGTGCCCCCTGCATAATCCCTTGTTCCTGTGGAGCTGCTCTGTGAGCCGTCACTTCCCGTCTCGCTCTCAGGTTGCTGATCTCGCTGGCTCTCACCAGATGGCCTCTGTTATTGTGCATCAGGAAATAGCTGGGGAGCAGCTGGCACCGGATTTCAGCTCCCAGGCTGAGAGAGACATGGGCCATTTCCTAGGCAGCCTCTTCCAAAGCCCAGCATGAGCCCGCTAGGACCTGGAGGAGGGTCCTGCTCCTGGGGAGGGAACTGTCTCCTTGACCAGACCCGCCAACTGGGAAAGCGTGTCGCTTCTCAGCCACTCCCTGATTAGAGCAGTCACAGGAACCCACAGGGGATGGTCATGCGCTGGGGACACCTGAGGGCACCTCCAACCCCAGGGTGGGTAATTACATATACGTGTCGGTGCCCTGCTCTCCTGCCAGCCCTGCACTCCAGAGACGAGGTGACAGGCATGTTATGGGCCCTCATGGGTTCTCAGGCTGGGCCTGCCGGGATCTCCCTAGCAGCCTCTTTGTCTCTGCTGGCATGTGCGCTGCCCCCTGCTGGAGCGCATGGTCTGAACTGGGCGGGTGCCCTGTTCGCTGGGCTGGTCCCACAGCCCTGAGCCCCGCCAGGAGCACGTAGCCAGTTAGAGGGCACAGAAGCCTGCCCGGGGGCGGGGACCACCAGAACTTCCAGCCTGCGGCCTCACAGGATGTTCCCGAGAGCTCAGGGATTGATCCAGGGGGTGGAATGCTGCGCTCTCCTGCCCTGACGCTCCCATTGGCGTGGGATGGCACCGCTCGTACCCAGCCATGCATGGCACTCCATTCCTACTCTGGCTGCAGTTGGTGGGGGCACTGGGGTCCCTTGCCCACCACACCGTAGCTGTGCATTTAGCACTAGCACCGCTGAGAATTGCCCTGGGCAGCCCGCAGCATTGCAGATGGGGGGGTGGGGGGGAGCTGTGCCGTCTTTGCTTGGTTCACTGGCACAGCCCTGGGCACTCACTGTCTGCAACTGCAGGCGCTGACTGCAAGCTGGTTTCCAGGACGGGGACAGGTTTCCCAGTGTTGCTGCTGCTTTTTATGGAAGCACAAAGGCACCATCTGGTGGGAGCCAGCCTGGGGGAAGGCCTGGGGCAAGGGTGGGCAGATAAACCTCCAAGGGCACAGTTCTCGCTCGGAGGCAGAGCTGGCTAGCAGGGATGGCCCCCAAGCAGTGCTTGGTACAGGACTGTGTGTCAGGACACCTGTGTACATGCCGTGTGCAGAGAGCCCGTCAGGGGAGCAAAGCTATTATGGTGTGCATGGGATGTACCCGGCTGTGCTGGGTCAGCGTGTTGCTGGTATAGTGTTTGTGACAGGGTGTGCACGGGGAAGGTGTTGTGTAATGTCTACAACACATGGCACCAGTGAGAGTCCATCAGCTCCACTTTGTGTCAAAACTGGGTATATCAACTCCCTGCCCCAACACCACACAGTACCACCCTGCTCCCACACCGCCCAGCCCCCGCATCGCCCCAGCACCACACAGCACTCATTCCAGGCCCATCAGCTCCATATGCTGCATCCGCAGCACCCAGCACCCCCAGCTCTGCGTCAGCAGCACAAACAGCAAATGCTCGAGCAGCACTTCAAAGGCACCAGCACCCACTAGAATTGTGTGAGCGAGCTAAACATAGCTCCATGGGCGAGTGCCCGGCCTGGGAGGGGGAGCTGGGAGTGCCAGCCCGGGTGGCCCAGCATGCACCTCGACAGGGCTAGGAGGTCAGCCCCAGCTAGAGAGGGGCACGTGCTGGACACAGGGCCCTGGGGGAAGGCAAGAGCATCCTGCCCAAATGGGGCAGGGGCAGGGCAGATGGAGACTCCCACTCCAGCCCATCCGGGCCTTAGTTCCCAGCCCCGGACCCAGTGGGGTCCCCTCAGAGCCACTGAGCTGGATGAGAAGGAGACAGCTCTGCCCTGCTCCCAGCTCAGCAGAAACCTCCTTCCTCCCTGCCTTCGGGTCTCCTGATGCCCCCATCCCTGCATCCCATCCCCTAGACAGTGCTACTCAGTGCGGTTCAGGAGCCAAATTAACCATCAGCACTACCCAGAAGAGCCACCAACGTGTGAATTCAGGGTTTCATTTACTAGAGTACTATATAGTCATATTAAACAGCAGGGCAGAGGAAATAGTTTTTATACATATCTATATTATTCTCACAGCCAAAGGGCTGACCAAGTATTATTATTTGATCAGCTAATTGGTTAATAACATAGTAAAAGCCTCCTGATTGGTTAATAATTAAATCACACAACGTTTTAATTTCATGTGCTGCAAAGAACTGCAGGAGATCCATTAAAGAGCCACTTGTGGCTTGCGAGCCTCAGTCTGAGTATCACTGCCCTAAGGCAACTGGCAGCTAACTGGTGCTGGCATTTGACAGTGTGTTTGCTGGCCATTAGCATCCCAGAGAGATGTGTGAGTGAAGGAGGAAGAGGAGCCCTGAGCCACTATTCCAGGCTCTCTACACACTCAGGCAGACAGCAGCACTGACACTGGCTTATCTTTGGAAGATTTTGTTCCCAACCACGAGGGCTAGAGATTTGCACAATCATAATATGCACCATGCACTGGCAGGGCAGAGCAGACAGGGGCAGGGTCCTTAGCCCTGGGGATTCAAACTGGTTAGATTTCAGAGTAGCAGCCGTGTTAGTCTGTATCCGCAAAAAGAACAGGAGTACTTGTGGCACCTTAGAGACTAACAAATTTATTCGAGCATAAGCTTTCGTGGACTACAGCTCACTTCATCGGATGCATGCAGTGGAAAAGATGAAATGATGCATGCATCCGATGAAGTGAGCTGTAGCCCATGAAAGCTTATGCTCAAATAAATTTGCTAGTCTCTAAGATGCCACAAGTACTCCTGTTCTTTAAACTGGTTAAAGGAAGCCCTGGATTCCCGGCAAGGAGCAGAGAGAAAGCCAAGGCCTACCCATAGTGATGTGCCAGGAGGGGCAGCAGGATGGGTGACAGGGGCACCGCCAGGTCTGTGTATCCTGGATCCACAGGCCTGGTGCTGTCTCATGGCTCTGGAACAGTTGCGGGGAGGACCCCTCAGAGTGTCAGCCCCCAAAGGGTCACACTCCCTCTCTGGGTAGGCTCCTGGGCTTCACCACCTCCTGGAACCGAACTTTGGAGCCTTCAGCCCCCCTGTTTCATGCTGTGAGCTCCCTACAGCGAGTCCACCTGGACTGGGTGCCTGAGAAAGACGTACGTGCCCAAAGGGAGCAATGCACCCCTAAATTCCTCAGTCTGGAGTGACTCTCAGCCAGCGGTGTCAAAGCAGGAGGGTTCATTAGATGTCTGGAACACAGCATAGAGAGTCCTTGGTGAACATGGAGAATAGAAAGTTACAGAATAGTCCACATGGGTCAATCCAGAGCCCCTTGACCCCTCTTTTGTCCCAGTCCAGAAGCATCTCCTTCCAGCAGCCCACACTTAACAACCCCACCTGGCCCCTCCTCAGCCCTCACACGCAGCTAGCTTCCTGTGGAGGGGTCAGCCCTCCCTGGTCATTAGTTGCTAGTTACCAAATGTCCAGGCAATTGGGGTGCTATTGTCTTCTCAGGCTCTCCATGGGCATGGGCCCAGGCCCCAGACAGCCAGGCATCAGTCACACCTGGAGCTCTGCAAAGAGTAAACAACCTTTTCCCCCACCTAGTTAACCATGTACCACATAGGGGAAACTGAAGCACACACCATACTCATACAAAACATTATGAAAAATTCCCACTTTGTCACACTGGATATTGCCTGTGTGGTTGTAAAAATGGAAGTTGGGGGGAGAAGCAGAGAGAAGGAGGGTCAGGGGTTGGTAGACAAGGGCTGGGTGGTACATGGGTGGCACATGGGTAGCACATGGGGGACAGTGGCTAAGGGAGGGATGTGTGTCAGAAGGGAGGTGGGGGGCTGGGAGTGCTGAGGGCCAGGTGGAAATACTGCACAGGAGCCCACAGCTTGTGTGTCTCCCTTACTGCATACTCCATATAAGATGCCAATCCCGTCTCGCCCGCCCTAGCTGAATGCAAGGGGAGGAGGTGTTGGCAGGACTACTAGGATATCAGGGACAGAAGCATGATTGGCCTCCGGTGCCGCTCAGAGGCCTTCCCCATGCAGCGTTGTCCAGGTGTCTGTCAGCATCTGGCAGTCTGTTTGCTAATTGCACTCGGGTCTGTCTTATCTCTACCTCTCCACCTGGCCCAGTAGTACCTTCCTTCTTGCGCTGTGTGCTCTGCCTATAATTACACAGCAACCGTGGCACTCTGCTCTCCCAGCCAAAGCGGCTCGCCTAAGCCGCTTCCCCGTTCTGCTGCTTTAGCCACAATATGTACAAGCCGCTGCCTGCAATCCCTGGGAGCCCCGAGGGCATCACGCCCCTGTGCCAGGGCCAGACCTGCTGGGGGCAGGGCTGAGCAGCTACAGGAGTCCCCCTAACATGCAGAGTGCCCCCTACTGGGGGGGAGTGCTGAGCAGCTGCAGGCTCCCCTGCTGTCACAGCACCCCCTGCTTGGGGAGCAGGGATGGGCAGCTGCAGGATGCCCCCAAGTCCACAGTGCCCCTGCTGGGGGATGGCAGGGCTGAGCAGCTGCGGGCTCCCCCATGGCGAGGCGAAGAAGAGTGCCATGGAGATGAATCTTCACTACCAATTTGCTGCTCCCTCTTCCTCTATGCCGCCTTGCCTCATTCTTTCCCTCCCACTCCCCTGCTTTCCGGGGCGGGCACGCATGGAGAGGAGAGGCACATCAGGCATTAGCAACAGCAACTCCTGTGATCAGTCAGCTCTAGCAATTAAGTGGCTGCAGCATGGCCCCTGGTGCTGCCACGTCAATATCCCATTAGCAGGGAGTCCCATCCGTTATCTGCAATTGCCGGGGCCCAGGGAAATGGGGGCACCGGCCCCTCTCCATGATTAGGTTTTAGATTCAGTGGTGGCGCTGAGGCCCCATCCGTCTTCCCCTAAAGGTGAGGGTGAACGCTGGCTCCATCCCAGTCCTCATTACCAGCAGTGCAGCACAAGTCGGGCCCTGCTGCTCAGACACTAGCCTGTGCACTGGAGCCATGAGGTTGGGGAGACAGGTTCAGAGCCAAGGACAGAGCGGGGAGAACAAACACACCATTGGCAAAGAATCAGGAAAGAGTCGTTCCGCAGGAAGAGCCTGCGGCTGGGGCGGGGGCCCGGACTCTGCCCCCAGCCTCTCCTCGGTTGCTCAGCGTGGCAGGGGTCTGATCAAAGTGCAATCTCTGACATTCTCCTCCCTGCTGCCCCGTCGCTGTGATTCTAGGCCTGGAGCTCCTGGGGACTCCAGCCACCAGGCCCAACCTGGGCACACACCTGGCACAGGCTTTGGGCACACACAAATGCAAAGGGGAGTTTGCAAAGCAAGCGCAGCCATGTGCATGCACGCAACAAACTCCGCAGCATCCTGCAAATCCTGACTGGGTCCCTGGGCCCGACAGCAAGACAGGTGCTAATGTAGTCAACTCCACGGCAGGGGGGCTGCGCACTGCAGCTCTCCAGCCACCCCCACCCCCACCCCGACCCCCAGTTGCGGGCTGCACGTGCTCCTGGCATGGGGCTCTCCAGGCCCAGCCCTCAGTGGGCCCACTGATGCCTGCCCATTCCCAAGAAGTCACAGAGGGCTGTTCCTTGGGCTGGCAGAAATAAAGGGGCAAATACCCTTAAGTCCAGGGACTCGGCAGTTCCAGTAAAAGACACCCCAGCAGTGCCCAGACCAGCCTTAGGGGCAGCACAGTGCAGGGTGCAAAGGTTCCTCTGCCCTGGGGGGCTCCTCAGCCTCGTGCCAGGGAGAGCCCCTGGCCCACTGCTCTCCCACAGGCCAGCAGCACCCAGCCTGCAGCCCCCAGCTGGAGCTCAGCCCTTCTGGGCATGGGCCCAGCAGGGTCCATCCAAACCCTCCTGCTGCATGCCTGCAGCATAGGGCTCCCCATCCCCTCCTGCTGCTGGGCTGACCCTGCCCCCACCCCCCACCAGGCTGCTGCCTAGGGTGACCAGACAGCAAATGTGAAAAATCGGGACAGGGGTGGCGGGTAATAGGAGCCTATATAAGAAAAAGACCCAAAAATCAGGACTGTCCCTATAAAATCAGGACATCTGGTCATCCTACTGCTGCCCTGCCCGGCTCTCAGGACCCAGCTCCCAGCATCCCCCTGCCAGCTGCCAGGCTCCTGCCTGGCTCCTGCCCTCATGCAGCCCTGGGTCCCTCTCCTGCCTGCTCCCCTCTGGCCTCAGGGTGGCGCTGCCATTTCCTGCACCCTAGAGGTTACAGCGCCCCCTGCTGGCTGGATGTTGAAGGGGGGTAGTGCAGTGCCTAGTGCTGGCTCCTTCCCCTCCAGCTGAGCTAGCCTGGGGGGAGGTTCTCAGCAACGAGCCAGGGGGTCAGGGTCTATGCCCCCTGCAGCCCTGCTCAGCCCAGCTCTCCTGTCCCCCTGCGTGCTCACTCAGCGCCCCCGCCTGCCCTCGCCTTGTGTGTTGAACAGCACTGACATGCTATACCAGTGATTCTGCTTGTTCCTGATTTATCATCTCATCAAGAGCAAGGACCCCAGCCTCCCGCCCCCCCACAGTGCTGCCCCTCTTATTAAAAGAGTTGATTAGGGACTGGTGGGCATGCACAGTGCAGCCAGACGCACGGCTGAAACGGGGGGAAGGCAGGCGCCTTCTAATCTGCTAATTTACTGTGCTGCCATGCGCTGCACCAGCCAATAACTTTGCCATGATGTGGAGATTTGCAGCCAAGCCCACTCCTGAAGAGATTTAGGAGGGCGAGAGAGATAATTAAACATCCCTTCCCTGAGTATTGACTTCCAGCCGAATGGGAAAAAATAACTACATTTCTCACCATCCTACTAAATCATCCAGCTCCTGGCCTCCCAGCCCGCAGCAGCCAGCCAGGGAGAGACTCTTGCGGGGCCCTGGCTTGGCAGCGGCACCAGAGGAAGCAAAGGGCTGTGCCCCATCCAGTAGCTTTGGCAGGCCCTCAGGGACTTTGCCAGCAGACAAACCAAGAAGCCCAGCTCCCCCGGTGGTGAGACACCAACTGGCAGGTGCCAGAATAAGGCCTGGGCCATAGCAGGTCTGGGTCCGCCGCAGACTTGCTGTGAGACCCACGGCCAGTCCCTGCCCTCACTGGGCCCTCTCATCAGTGTGGTAATCCTCTGGGAGTGGAGGCTGACCTCCAGGGTTTAGGGCAGGTGCTGCTGGCTGCCAGACTCAGCCAGATGAGAGGTGCTAGTCTTCTCAATGTGCAGCCTGTGTGGAGAGCCTCGGGTGCAGAGAGGAGAAAGCCATTGTCTTAACATCCCAGGCTGCACCCATAGCCCATTCCAGGGGGTCAGGATCTCGTCCTTCCAGCCCAAACTGGGCTTGGGTTGATGAGCCAGCTTGGGGCACGAGGTGGTGCTGGGGGCAGGGGCTCTGGCGCAGAAAGCCAAGTGCGCAGGAGGAGCACCTCGCGGACAGTAAGGCCGGCGTGTGAAATACGGGCCAGCTGCCTAGAGAAGGGCTGCACATCTTGGAGCCGTTCCGGAGGGAAATAAAAACAAGCGAAGGAGGTTTAGAAGGGAATGAAAGTGCAGGAAATGAAGTGCAGGCTGGCTGGGTTTTTCCATGTTGTGTTGCTTTGGTTTTTTGGTTTTTTTTAAGTCATCGCCTTCCAAAGCTTTAATTAGCGATTCCTCCTTGGCTGACACAGCAGCTTAGGAAGTCACACCCCAGTGCAATTAAAGCAAAGTCGTGTGAGAGCCTGACATGCCCCAATCAAACCAGCTGCATCAAAACAACATGGAGATGTGTCAAATATGCTTGAGATTCAAATGAAGATAAATCTCAAAGAGGAGGGAGATGGAGTGAGGCAAAAAGGCCACCGGAGAGGCAGGGGAGAGAGCTGGAGAAATACCTAGGTAGGATAGAGAGCGGGTTGATGGAGGAGAGCTGGAGCCTGGAGCTGAGGCGGGGAAGGATCAAGGCGGAAGAGGAAAGTGGCCGGAGGGGAGCACAGAGACCAGGCGTGGAGAGGGCTTAGGGAGATTAGAGGAGGGGGCTTAAGAAGCGTCCTTTGAAGAGCAGCAAAGTGATGTATTTTACTAGGGTGCCCCCCCCGCCCCAGCAGTGTTGACTGCAGCCCCTCCCTGGCTGGCGGGTGCTCTGCAGCAGCGAGCCCTAGCAGAGTCACCGCTGGCAAGGAGTGAAGCTGGAGAGGGGGAGGGGACGGGGTGTCTGTGACAGAGAGATGGGGAAGGAGGGGGAAGGAAATGGGGGTGAGAGGAGAGATGGGGCTGCGGAAGGGGTTGGTGTGGGAAGGCAGTGTGCAGGGGAGCGAGGGGGAGAGGGGAAGGGGTTGGTGGGGGGAAGGTGATGTGCAAGGGTGTGAGGGTAAAGGGGTGTGGGGAAAGGTGGAGTGCGAGGGGGGAGAGGGAAAGGAGTTTGGGGGGAAGGCGGTGTGCGGGTGTATGGGGGGAGCTGCAGAAGGGAGTGTGGGGAAAGGTGGAGTGTGAAGGGGGAGAGGGGGAGGGGTTTTGGGGGGAAGGCGGTGTGCGGGTGTATGGGGGGAGCTGGGGCAGGGGGTGTGGGGGAAGGTGGAGTGCGAGGGGGGAGAGGGGAAGGGGTTTGGGGGGAAGGCGGTGTGCAGGTGTGTAAGGGGTAGCTGGGGAAGGGGGTGTGGAGGAAAGTGGAGTGCAAGGGGGAGAGGGGAGGGGTTTGGGGGGAAGGTGGTGTGCGGGTGTATGGGGGAGCTGCGGAAGGGGGTGTGGGGAAAGGTGGAGTGTGAGGGGGAGGGGGGGTTGGGGGGAAGGCGGTGTGCGGGTGTATGAGGGGGAGCTGGGGAAGGGGGTGTGTGGGAAGGTGGAGTGCGAGGGGGGAGAGGGGAAGGGGTTTGGGGAGAAGGCGGTGTGCGGGTGTATGAGGGGGAGCTGGGGAAGGGGGTGTGGGGGACTGCAGTGTGCGGGGGCGCGAGGGGAAAGGTGTGGGGGAGGGCGGTGTGTGGGTGTGCGAGAGGGGAGCTGGGGAAAGGTAGCGTGAGGAGGGGCGCTAAGGGGATGTCCATAGGCAGACAGAGCTGTGGGTGCAGGTATGATACACCCAGGCCTGGCCTGGCCCCCTTGCTGGGAGTGCCTCTGGCATCACTGAAGTATGATGCTCCTGCCCAGCCTGATCCCACCGGTGAGGCCCGAGGGGAGCATGAGCCAGCGAGGTAACTTCCTGGCAGGAAGCAAGACCAGTGTGAAGGGCACGGGCGGGGGAGGGAGAGGCAGGCAGGTCCAGGGAGCATTTCTTGCCCCGCACCAGAGCAGGAGACCATCCTGTCCTCAGCCCGGTGGCTGAAGCCCAGCACCGAGAGCGGCCCTGCAGCCCCCGCTGCGCCACACACACTTGCCCTGACAGGCGAGAAGCGAGACTGAAATGTGTTTTTCCACATTTCTCTAAGTGCCGTCCCCGCTCAGCTCCCAGAAGCACGCCCCACGCAACTGCGCACTGACAGTTCGGCTCCAGGGCTTGCAAATCTGCACAGCAGGATGGCGCGGGGGCGGGGGGAAGAAGGCTGTGATGGGCTGGAGATATGTGTGTGTGATGGATAATGGGGATGTGCACACAGGCATGCAGGAAGGGCTGGAATGGATTGTGTGTGTGTGTGTGTGTGTGCATATGTGTATGCGCTAGAGGGCTGTGAGGAAGGCTGTAGTGTGTGTAGAGCGATGGTTCTCAACCTGCAGCCCGTGGGCTGCTTGCGGCCCAATTAGCACACAACTGTGGCCTAGCTCAGCCGTGGCTCTGGCTCCTGGCTGCCACACGGCAGAGGGTCCCGGCTAGGGTGACTACATGTCCCAATTTTATAGGGACAGTCCCGATTTTTGAGTCTTTTTCTTATATAGACTCCTATTACCCCCCACCCCCTGTCCCGATTTTTCACATTTGCTGTCTGGTCACCCTAGTCCCAACTGCTGTCCGGCCCCACACAGCAGCTTCCAGGGTCCTGGCTGCCCATGGCCTCGCTCCCAGCTCTCTGCTCCTGGCCCCACTCTGAGGAGGGGGCTCTGGGCAGAGGGCACTGGGCATAGGGGTTTGTGGAGGGTGGTTAGGTGGGGGGCACTGTGATTCTCAACCTGCGGCCCAGGTAACACTTTGTGGGCCACATATGCGGCCCACAATGATAAATAGGTTGAAAACCATAGTGTAGTGGAAGGCTGTGGGCAGGGCTCTGTGGGTATGCACTGGAGGGCTCGTGTGTGAGTGTGCTGGAGGGCTGTGTGTGTGTGTGTGTGTGTGTGTGTGTGCTGGAGGGCTCTATGTGCGTGTGCACTGGAGGGCTGTGTGTGTGTGTGTGTGTGTGTGCTGGAGGGCTCTGTGTATGTGCACGGGAGAGCTCTGTGTGTGTGCTGGAGGGTTGTATGTGTGCGCGTGGCTGGAGGGCTCTATGTGTGCACTGGAGCGCTCTGTGTGTGTGTGTGTGTCTGTGTGTCTGTGTGTGCTGGAGGGCTCTGTGTGCATGTGCACTGGAAGGCTATGTGTGTGTGTGCAGCTGTTATTCGCACAAAATTCTCTGTTACACACGGCTATCCTTACCCAGTTCCAAGGGCGCAGGGTGTAATCTTCTGCAGGTTTACAGGGTCTTTTACTAATGAAGGAGCCCTACACAGTAATATCCTTAACCACTATTTATTAACCATCACCAAAAAAGAATGCACACACTAAGCATACAATTACGGTTGCCAACTTTCTAATCCCACAAAACAGAACACTTTAGCCCCACCCCTTCCCCAAGGCCCCGCCCCTGCCCTGCCCCTTCCCGAGGCTCTGCTCCCCGCTCACTACATTTCCCCTCCCTCGGTGGCTCACTCTCCCCCACCCTCACTCACTTTCACTGGGCTGGGACAGGGGGTTGGGATGTGTGGGGGGGGGGTCAGGGTTCTAACAGGATGCGGGGTCTGGGGTGGGATCAGAAATGAGGGGTTCAGGGGGCGGGAGGGGGCTCCGGGCTGGGGCAGGGAGTTGGAGTGCAGAAAGGGGTGAGGGCTGTGGGATGGGGCTGGGGCAGAGGGTTGGGGTGCGGGCATGAGGGCTCCAGCTGGGGATGAGGGCTGTGGGGTGGGGCCAGGGATGAGGAGTTCAGGGTGCGGGAGGGGGCTCAGGGCTGGGGCAGAGGGTTGGGGTGTGGAGGGGTGAGGGCTCCAGCTGGGGGTGCAGGCTCTGGTGTGGGGCTGGGGATGAGGAGTTTGGGGTGCAGGTTGCTTCAGGGCTGCGGTGGGGAGAGAGGACTCCCCCCAGCCCTCTCTCACCGCAGCAACCTGGGGCTGGGAGAGGGGCAGTTCTCTCCGGCCATGGAGAGGCACCTGGGGCCGGTGGAGAGGCGCCTCTCCTGAGCTGTGGCAGCTCCAAGGCTGGGGCTGGGGCAGAGGTGCCTCTCCCCCTGTGGTGCCCTTGATAGACTGCCGAGCTGCCATGCAGCTGCGCAGCTTTTCGGGAACTTAGATCCTAACATATTGTAAAACAATTCTTTAACCAATTATATCCCACCACCATTGCTTATTTACACCTTACAAAATTAGTTCTATAACAGACAGAAACAATCAAAGAACCAGACAGAGACCATACAGATAATAGGGTTGCCAACTTTCTGATTGCCGAAAACCAAACACCCTTGCTCTGCCCCTTCCCCAAGGCCCTGCCTCCCGCTCACTCCATCCACCCTCCTTCTGTCACTCACTCTCCCCCACCCTTGCTCACTCGCTCATTTTCACTGGACTGGGGCAGGGGGTTGGGGTGCAGGAGGGAGTGAGGACTCCATCTGGGGATGCGGGCTCCAGGGTGGGGCCTGGGATGAGGGGGTTGGGTGCAGGAGGGGGCTACGGGCTGGGGCAGAGGATGAGGGCTAGCTGCAAGCTCTAGGGTGGGGCTGGGGATGAGGGGTTCAGGGTGCAAGAAGGGGCTCAGGGATGGGGCAGAGGGTTGGGGCATGGGAGGGTGTGCGGGGGTGTGGGCTCCAGGTGGTGCTGACCTCAGGTGGCTCCTGGAAGCAGCCAGTACGTCCCTGTGGCTTCTAGGCGGCTGCTAGCCAGTGGGAGCTGCGGAGCCGGCGCTTGGGTGGGGGCAGCTGGCGGAGTCTCCCTAGCTTGCCCTGTGCCGAGGAGTCGCAGGGTCATGTCGCCACTTCCGGGAGCTGCGTGGAGCTGGGCAGGGAACCTGCCTTAGCCTCGCTGTGCCACCAACTGGACTTTTAGCAGCCCAGTCAGCAGTGCTGACCAGAACTGC
The DNA here is from genome assembly GCF_965152275.1 of Natator depressus. Lineage (NCBI taxonomy): Eukaryota > Metazoa > Chordata > Testudines > Cheloniidae > Natator > Natator depressus. The sequence continues at coordinate 38,362,521 of NC_134241.1, read as the reverse complement.
CACGGTCCCTTTTTGACTGGGCATTCCAGTCGAAAACCGGACACCTGGCAACCCTAACAGATAAACAATAGAGAAGTGGAGACCATACAGACAAAACAGTAAAGAAGTAGGGATTTCACAACAACAACTATTGAGAAGTGATTTCTTGCCAGACAGAATGCTATCAAACTTTCTTTAACCATCTTAAGCTCTGTTTCTTTATCTGGTGATGGTGGGTGCTTTAGGACAGGACCGCCTTCTTAACAGCTCAATATTACCTTGTTTTAATGTAATTGAGATGGAATGTGAGGATGTGACTTCCTGCTTCTTAGCTAATGGCTGCTGCTCTCCTAATATGGCTGCAGACAAAGAACTTAGGCATTACGATATAGCTACAGGAAATGGCCTTATCCTTACACTGGAGGGCTGAGTGTGTGTGTGTGTGTGTGTGTGCATGGACCGGAGGGTTCTGTGTGTGTGTGCTGGAGGTCTGTGTGTGTGTGTGTGTGTGCTGGAGGCCTATGTGCATGTGCACTGGAGGCCTGTGTGTGCACATGTGCTGGAGGGCTGCATGTGCATGTGCACTGGAGGGCTGTGTGTGTGTGTGTGTGTGTGTGTGTGCATGCTGGAGGTGTGTGTGTGTGCTGGAAGGCTCTGTGTGTGTGTGTGTGTGCGCGCGTGCGCTAGAGAGCTATGTGTGTGCGTACTGGAGGGCTGTGAGCAGACCTCTGGGTGTATGGAAGAGGGGGCCGTGCTTCCAGGGGGCTGCGTGTGAACTGGATTGCCATCCCTTCATACACTTATGGATACAGTAATTCCCCTGTAACCCAGCAAGCATGTGGGCTCCTGTGGCACCAGGGTTAAGCCTGCTTCAATCTTCTCCTCTGCCATCTAGCTTCTTCCTAGCAGCTCCAGAGCTCAGCCCCCGCAGCCTCCACAGGCCTGGGCTGTGCAGCACCATCTGCTCCCCACTGCACCCCAGCTCTGCCCGGGGCACTGGGAACGGCCCAGCGTTGGCTCGGAGGAGCGGGGGAGGGGATTCTCCATTGCTGACAATTGGTCAGTCATGACGGGCTGGTTTTCCCAAAGCTCTGCTTCAGAGATAATTTGGGGACAGGTCTCTGGCCTGTGCTATACAGGGGGTCAGACCTGATGGTCCTGCCTGGCCTTGGAATCTATGAATCTAGGAGTCATCACCTCAAAACCACGATACACACATGCTGACAGACACACAACACAGCCACCCACACAGCACTATCTCATACACTCACGCACAGGTGCAGCAACGCAGGATGATTTTGTGCCCTCATGGTGCACATGTAGTCACTCCATGTTGTGTGTGTGTGTGTATGGTCTGCAGATACACTAGTGTACCCTTGCACTGGGTATTCATGTGGGCATGTTGCTGAGCACTGTGTCACTCGATGGCCATAGGCGCAGACTTGCTGTTTTGCAGTGTCTATGTCCCCGAGGGTCAGTGTGTGTAGCCTTCCCCTGTCCCTGTGGGTCAGTGCATGTATCCTACCCCTGTCCCCGTGGGTCAATGCATGTATCCTGCTCCTGTGGGTCAGTGCCCACAGTCTCTGTGTGTCTCTGACACCTCCAAGGTGGAGTGAAGACTCATTGTGGCTGTGGTGGGGCCTGACTGAGCTGCCAGCTGCTCCATGGTATAGGCCCAGGGAGTGGGACGAGGGGATCCAGGGAGGGGGAACTCCCCACCCCATCCAGTGACTGGTGCCCTCTGCAGCTCTGCCCAGCGCAGTGACCATTGGTAGAGCCCTGCAAGTCTGTGGCTCTCCAATCCTATGGATATTGGGATGCGGATATCCACGGACCACGTTTGTGGATGGGATGCAGATACAAGTATCTGTGCAGGGCTCTACCCATTGAGGGGAGGCAGAACCCCAGGAGCCCTGGAGCAGGGGAAGGGGGCACTGCAAGTGGCTGCATCTCCCCATTCGATTGCCCAAAGATGCTTTATAGCTGCCTTCTCACTGGGGAGGGAGGCACTTGCTCCTGGCCCCCTCCCTGTCACTCAAGTGCAGAGAGCCTGCCCCCCACTAAGGCACTGGGAGAGGGGTGCCTTCGATGGGAGGGACTGGCCCTTCTGAGTGTACCCCCACCCTCATCCTGGGCGTGGTGCTCAGCCATGCTGCAGAGCTCCAGAGCCCCCGCTCAGGCCTGTGCTACTGGGTGTGCCCCTGCGCTGCTGGACACCCACCTCATGATGCCAGGAAATGCTTCCTGTCCTGCCTTGTGCTGCTGCTTCGCCTGCTTCTCCTAGCACTGCAGCCTCTGTCTCCAGCAGCCGCTCTGGAGAACCTGAGCCCAGCCAGCGGGGAAGGAACGGGCGGGTGTCTCAGTCTAACACTGCCATCTAGCAGCACTTGCCAGCCCAGCACCTGGCGCCCCGCTCCCTGCCTCTCTGCACCCTGTGTGGAGCTGATGGGACTGACAAGGAGAAAGTGTGCACAGTGCATCTGTGCCTGGCCACCCATGCGTGTGGGTGGGCACACGTTAGTGTGTGTTCGTAGCAATTCACAAGACAAACCAGGGTGTGGGGGACTCTGCTCCTATCTACAGACAAGGACTTCCAAGCTCTAGTGGCCTGCAAGAGCCTGTTGCTCAGGCCATTGGGGTAAAGAATAATTCTGGGGGCATGTGGAGGCTGCATAAGAGCCCAGGGAGCCCCCTCCAAGCAGGCTTAGGGGAGAGATCAGAAATCCCCTCCCTGCACCTAGCCTGCCAGTCTGTGTACTTCCGCTGAATGATGCACACATCATTTCAGACGCTGCTGCTTCTGGAGCCTCACACACAGCAGCTGGGGAGCCAAGTCTGAAGGCTGTGGTTTTCCATGAGATCCCTCATTCTCATGTCTCTAGTGCCAAGCCCTGTTTGACATCAGTTATTGCTCCTGCCTCTGACAATCACTAGCGATAGTCGTGCCCACTCCTCACGCTCCCCGTTCTCCTGGCAGCCTCCGCTCCGCTCCCCGTGCCATACACAGCTCGCACACTGCACAGGGGATGGGTGGTTGCCAGGTGGCTCAGAAGGGAAGAGCTGCTAATGCAGGGCCGTGATCCAGACCAGAGGCAATGCACCGGTGGGCTGCCTGGCTCTGGGTCTCACCCCTCGCACCTGCCCTCGTACACGCCCTAGACTGGAGCTGATGGTGGAAGCCAGCAGAGGCTGCAGCTGGCACACAATGCAGGCCATTCACCTGAGCACAATGGGGAGATGAGAATACAGGATGAGGGAGCTAGTTACCAGAGCCCTCAGCTTGCCCATCACAGTTCTCAGAGGGCCTGACAACCAAAGGCTCCCACTTCCTGCCCCGAGTGCTGCGCTCAGCAGGCCCAGTGAGGTGAGTGATTCCTAGGCCAGCCTGACAGAGCTGGAGGCAAGGGGTGCCTCGCTGGGGGCTCGCCACCCCGGGAGGTGATTATTACTGGCTGTCTATGTGTTATGGGGCACCTCGAGATCCCCACCCAAATCCTGGCCCTGCTGTGCCAGGCTCTGCACTGCTGTAGAGCGAGATCCCATCCCTGCCCGGAACAGCTTGCCCCATGGTGCAGGCAAGATTCAGGGTGGGGGCAGAGCTGGGGTACTGGGATTATTAAAGGCAGGGGCCTGAAGCCCAGAGGGATTAAGGAAGGATTTTCAAACGCTCTCAGCACTGGCCCAATGCGCCCCTTGGGATCCCTGGCAGCCCTCCTGAGGACTCTGCAGCCCCCTTAGAGAGACAGATAGGAGATCTGCAGAGCCAGGCTGGTGGCAGACAGGGCCCCCTGCCTCTCATGAGAACAGGCTGGGCCATCTCCAACGCTCCGCGGCCGGCTCCAGGCCATGCTGTACCCAGTTACCTGTCAGCTAGGGGCTGGTTAGCTACGCTGGTACACACCCCATGATGGCTGCAGAGATCCCAGGATGAAAGTGACTTGTGCCCACACAGTTTATGGCCCCACATTAATGGGAACGAGCTGTACGGATATACTGGTATTACTGAATCCCCAGGAGTTGCTCCATGTTAATCACAACTGTTTCAAACTGACAGAATAAAAGCAGGACGCGCTGCACACAGAGCAGCCCTGGAACCACAGCCCCGCACACATTTGCGTGCAGCAGTCTTTTCTCCACAAAGGTAGCGACAGTATAGCTGGGAAGCCCCTGCCCCCAGAGAGACCTGCACTCCCCGTGGAGCGGAGCAGAGAACAGTCTGGCAAAGTGCTCAGAAAACTTGGCTTCTAGCTAGCAGAGGGGCTTGGACCAGCGTGAGACCCAGGAGGGGAGGCTTCCAAGTAGTCCTGAGAAGGTTCTGAAGGGGCCAGAGCCAGGGGGATTAGGCACAGAGGAAGGGGCTACAGAGGCAGTTCCCTGAAGTAGATAAGCTGCTGCAGAGCTCTGGGGCAATGGCAGGAACCTACATGGTGCTGCCAGGAAAGCAGGGAGCAGTGGCAGGATCAGGCTCACAGGGCCCTGACACTGGGCCACCAAGCGTCCAGCACCTGGGGGGAGGGATAGCTCAGGTGGCTAAGGGAGTCAGCCCTGCTAGGTTATCATCAGGATGGAAGGGCTTTCAGTACGATTTGCAGGCTGTTGTTTTAAAATCCTTCTCTCTAATGCTTTGCTCCTACTGCTAAAATGAATATGCCCTTGAGTTTAAGCCCACAGGACACAGACCCAGAGTGAAGAACTGCAGGTGCCCAAGCTTGGTCTGACATGCAGGTACACAGGATGCTGTTGCCCAGGGCCCCAATGAGAGCTCACCTCAGCTAATGCTGAAACAGTCCAGCACGGCTGCTTGCTTTGTCCTGGGGGGCATAACCCCAGGTGGAGTCTGCAGGGGTTCAGGTTTGGGGTTGCCCCAGGAAGGTGTGATAGCTCAGGAAGGGCCTGAAGCAGGGGATGCCTTGTTCTCTCGGCAATCCCATGTTTGTTATAGAATCATAGAATATCAGGGTTGGAAGGGACCCCAGAAGGTCATCTAGTCCAACCCCCTGCTCGAAGCAGGACCAATTCCCAGTTAAATCATCCCAGCCAGGGCTTTGTCAAGCCTGACCTTAAAAACCTCTAAGGAAGGAGATTCTACCACCTCCCTAGGTAACGCATTCCAGTGTTTCACCACCCTCTTAGTGAAAAAGTTTTTCCTAATATCCAATCTAAACCTCCCCCATTGCAACTTGAGACCATTACTCCTCGTTCTGTCATCTGCTACCATTGAGAACAGTCTAGAGCCATCCTCTTTGGAACCCCCTTTCAGGTAGTTGAAAGCAGCTATCAAATCCCCCCTCATTCTTCTCTTCTGCAGACTAAACAATCCCAGCTCCTTCAGCCTCTCCTCATAAGTCATGTGCTCTAGACCCCTAATCATTTTTGTTGCCCTTCGCTGGACTCTCTCCAATTTATCCACATCCTTCTTGTAGTGTGGGGCCCAAAACTGGACACAGTACTCCAGATGAGGCCTCACCAGTGTCGAATAGAGGGGAACGATCACGTCCCTTGATCTGCTGGCTATGCCCCTACTTATACATCCCAAAATGCCATTGGCCTTCTTGGCAACAAGGGCACACTGTTGACTCATATCCAGCTTCTCGTCCACTGTCACCCCTAGGTCCTTTTCCGCAGAACTGCTGCCTAGCCATTCGGTCCCTAGTCTGTAGCGGTGCATTGGATTCTTCCATCCTAAGTGCAGGACCCTGCACTTATCCTTATTGAACCTCATCAGATTTCTTTTGGCCCAATCCTCCAATTTGTCTAGGTCCTTCTGTATCCTATCCCTCCCCTCCAGCGTATCTACCACTCCTCCCAGTTTAGTATCATCTGCAAATTTGCTGAGAGTGCAATCCACACCATCCTCCAGATCATTTATGAAGATATTGAACAAAACCGGCCCCAGGACCGACCCCTGGGGCACTCCACTTGACACCGGCTGCCAACTAGACATGGAGCCATTGATCACTACCCGTTGAGCCCGACAATCTAGCCAGCTTTCTACCCACCTTATAGTGCATTCATCCAGCCCATACTTCTTTAACTTGCTGACAAGCATACTGTGGGAGACCGTGTCAAAAGCTTTGCTAAAGTCAAGAAACAATACATCCACTGCTTTCCCTTCATCCACAGAACCAGTAATCTCATCATAAAAGGCGATTAGATTAGTCAGGCATGACCTTCCCTTGGTGAATCCATGCTGACTGTTCCTGATCACTTTCCTCTCATGTAAGTGCTTCAGGATTGATTCTTTGAGGACCTGCTCCATGATTTTTCCAGGGACTGAGGTGAGGCTGACCGGCCTGTAGTTCCCAGGATCCTCCTTCTTCCCTTTTTTAAAGATTGGCACTACATTAGCCTTTTTCCAGTCATCCGGGACTTCCCCCGTTCGCCACGAGTTTTCAAAGATAATGGCCAAGGGCTCTGCAATCACAGCCGCCAATTCCTTCAGCACTCTCGGATGTAACTCGTCCGGCCCCATGGACTTGTGCACGTCCAGCTTTTCTAAATAGTCCCTAACCACCTCTATCTCCACAGAGGGCTGGCCATCTCTTCCCCATTCTGTGATGCCCAGCGCAGCAGTCTGGGAGCTGACCTTGTTAGTGAAAACAGAGGCAAAAAAAGCATTGAGTACATTAGCTTTTTCCACATCCTCTGTCACTAGGTTGCCTCCCTCATTCAGTAAGGGGCCCACACTTTCCTTGGCTTTCTTCTTGTTGCCAACATACCTGAAGAAACCCTTCTTGTTACTCTTGACATCTCTTGCTAGCTGCAGCTCCAGGTGCGATTTGGCCCTCCTTATATCTTTCCTACATGCCCGAGCAATATTTTTATACTCTTCCCTGGTCATATGTCCAACCTTCCACTTCTTGTAAGCTTCTTTTTTATGTTTAAGATCCGCTAGGATTTCACCATTAAGCCAAGCTGGTCGCTTGCCATGTTTACTATTCTTTCGACTCATCGGGATGGTTTGTCCCTGTAACCTCAACAGGGATTCCTTGAAATACAGCCAGCTCTCCTGGACTCCCTTCCCCTTCATGATAGTCCCCCAGGGGATCCTACCCATCCGTTCCCTGAGGGAGTCGAAGTCTGCTTTCCTGAAGTCCAGGGTCCGTATCCTGCTGCTTACCTTTCTTCCCTGCGTCAGGATCCTGAACTCAACCAACTCATGGTCACTGCCTCCCAGATTCCCATCCACTTTTGCTTCCCCCACTAATTCTACCCGGTTTGTGAGCAGCAGGTCAAGAAAAGCGCCCCCCCTAGTTGGCTCCCCTAGCACTTGCGCCAGAAAATTGTCCCCTACGCTTTCCAAAAACTTCCTGGATTGTCTATGCACCGCTGTATTGCTCTCCCAGCAGATATCAGGAAAATTAAAGTCACCCATGAGAATCAGGGCATGCGATCTAGTAGCTTCCGTGAGTTGCCGGAAGAAAGCCTCATCCACCTCATCCCCCTGGTCCGGTGGTCTATAGCAGACTCCCACCACTACATCACTCTTGTTGCACACACTTCTAAACTTAATCCAGAGACACTCAGGTTTTTCCACAGTTTCGTACCGGAGCTCTGAGCAGTCATACTGCTCCCTTACATACAGTGCTACTCCCCCACCTTTTCTGCCCTGCCTGTCCTTCCTGAACAGTTTATAACCATCCATGACTGTACTCCAGTCATGTGAGTTATCCCACCAAGTCTCTGTTATTCCAATCACGTCATAGTTCCTTGACATCACCAGGACCTCCAGTTCTCCCTGCTTGTTTCCAAGGCTTTGTGCATTTGTATATAAGCACTTGAGATAACCTGTTGATCGCCCCTCATTCCCAGTATGAGGCAGGAGCCCTCCCCTCACAGACATTCCTGCCTGTGCTTCCTCCCGGTATCCCGCTTTCCCACTTACCTCAGGGCTTTGGTCTCCTTCCCCCGGTGAACCTAGTTTAAAGCCCTCCTCACTAGGTTAGCCAGCCTGCTGGCAAAGATGCTCTTCCCTCTCTTCGTAAGATGGAGCCCGTCTCTGCCCAGCACTCCTCCTTCATGGAACACCATCCCATGGTCAAAGAATCCAAAGCCTTCTCTCCGACACCACCTGCGTAGCCATTCGTTGACTTCCACGATTCGACGGTCCCTACCCAGGCCTTTTCCTTCCACGGGGAGGATGGACGAGAAGACCACTTGCGCCTCCAACTCCTTTATCCTTCTTCCCAGAGCCACGTAGTCCGCAGTGATCCGCTCAAGGTCATTCTTGGCAGTATCATTGGTGCCCACGTGGAGAAGCAGGAAGGGGTAGCGATCCGAGGGCTTGATGAGTCTCGGCAGTCTCTCCGTCACATCACGAATCTTAGCCCCTGGCAAGCAGCAGACTTCTCGGTTTTCCCGGTCAGGGCGGCAGATAGATGACTCAGTCCCCCGGAGGAGAGAGTCCCCGACCACCACCACCCGCCTTCTCCTCTTGGGAGTGGTGGTCGTGGAACCCCCAACCTCAGGACATCGCATCTCATGCCTTCCAACCAGCGGAGTCTCCTTCTGCTTTCTCCCCCCAGACATATCATCTGGTCCACTCTCCGCAATGGTACCTGTGGAGAGAACATGAAAGCGGTTGGTTACCTGTGTCTGTGTTACTGGAACCCGGACATTCCGCTTACCTCTTCTGGAGGTCACATGTTGCCAAGCTTCCTCACTGGCCTCTTGGCTCCTCTGTGCCACCTGCTCTATATCTTTAGAGCTTTGTGCCCCTAGAAGCCTATCCTGTGTTTTGTCCAGAAAATCCTCAGTTTCTCGTATGCAACGCAGGGTCGTTATCTGTTGTTCCAGACCTTCAATCTTCTCTTCCAATATGGAGACCAGCTTGCACTTTGTACAGACAAAGCCGCTTCTGTCCTGTGGAAGAAAGACAAACATGGCACATCCAGTGCAGGTCACAACAGCTGAACCCCCCCCTTCCATATCACTTACCTACTATGAGCGTCCTCAGAGACGTTTGCAAGATGTAAGCCTCCCTGGGCTCACTCCAGGCGAACTCCCAGGCAAACTCCTGCTGTGAGCTGCTCTGCTGTCCCCGCTGCTCAGCTGGTTCGCTGCCGCTCAGCTGGTTCGCGAGGCTCTGGCTATTTTTAAATTTTATGGGTAGGGCCACAAACACAGACACCCCTCAACCGTCATCTGCAGCCAGGGCCCTCAGCCCCCAATGCGGACAGGAGCCAGAGGCTGAGCGGGAGCCCTGCGGACTCCTCCCTGCAGCTGGAAACAGAAGTCCTGGTGAAGAAGCTCCGCTGCTAAGCCACAGGGGCACAGCCACTGAGACTCACACATGGCAGGGTGGGGAGAAATCTGGTAGCGGGGGGAGTGGCTGGGGTGGGAGGTGCTGGGTGAGGGAGCAGTAAGGGTGGATGGGGGAGGCTATTGGGGAGGGGGTGGATCAGCTGGGTGGGGGAGGGTGCTGGGGTGGGGGGGTGGAGGGCTGTGTCTATGGGGTCTGCCTATGGGTATGTGGGGGGATTTGGAGGAAGCTGCTCTCTCCTCATCTTTTGCCCTGCTCTATGAGGATGGGGGAAGCAGGGGCCACTGGCAGGAGCTGCTGCTGCCCAGCCAAACCTGTGGGCAGGCATGATGGGGGTGGGGGCGCTGCTGTCAGTGCTGACACCCCACGTGCTGGACGCTTCGTGGCCCGGTGTCAGGGCCCTGTGGGCCTGATCCTGCCACTGCTCCCTGCTTTCCTGGCAGCACCATGTAGGTTCCTGCCATTGCCCCAGAGCTCTGCAGCAGCTTATCTACTTCGGGGAACTGCCTCTGTGGCCCCTTCCTCTGCGCCTAATCCCCCTGGCCCTGGCCCCCTCAGAACCTTCTCAGGACTACTTGGAAGCTTCCCAGAGGAGACTCTCCTCTGTACTGCAGATTGCTCACCCCTCCCTGTCCCTTAGCCCCTCCCTGGGAGCCCCTCTCCAGCCCTATGGAAATCAGCCTGGGTGCTGAGCCCCACTCTGCCTGATCAGCCAGTGTCTCTGGAGCTGGAATTCCCTGGTCTCCGAACCTCGCTCTTGGGTTGAGGCTGCAAGGCCCCACCCTGGCAGCTGGAGCCCAGGTGGCTCTTCCCCTCTGCTCCGTCAGGCGCAATGTGTCTTGGGGGGGACAGCGCGTGCCCCAGGACACATGCTCTGTGGACAAACCAGCCCCAGCTTTGCTGGGGACTCCAACAGGATGTTTTCCATCCACCAGCATCGCACTGCATTGTTCACCCCAGAGGGGCCTGGCTCTCAAAGGCTGTTCGTGGCCATGGAGGTGGGGGCACTGCCCAGTGCCAGGCATTGGCCATTTGTATCCCACGCCGCATGGGTGGCTCTTCACAGGGGTGTCAGGGAGCAGCGAGACCAACACCCAAAATGCTGCTAGTCTGTGATTCCTTAAAAGGTATGTTTACACTGCAGTTAGACACCTGCGGCTGGCCTGTGCCAGCTGACTCGGGCTCGTGGGGCTCAGGCTGCGGGGCTGTTTCACTGCTGTATAGCTGTCCGGGTGTGGGTGGAGCCCAGACAGCTACAGTGCATAGGATTCTTCCGTCCTGCACTTAAGACGGAAGAATCCCATGCACTGCTACAGACTAGGAACTGAGTGGCTAGGCATCAGTTCTGCAGAAAAGACCTAGAGGTTACAGTGGACGAGAAGCTGGATACGAGTCAACATTGTGCCCTTGTTGCCAAGAAAGCTAATGGCATTTTGGGCTGTATAAGTAGGGGCATTGCCTGCAGATCAAGGGATGTGATCATCCCCCTCTATTCAGCATTGATGAGGCCTCATTTGGAGTACTGTGTCCAGTTTTGGGCCCCACACTACAAGAAGGATGTGGAAAAATTGAAGAGTCCAGTAGAGGGCAACAAAAAGGATGAGGGGCCTGGAGCACATGATTTATGAGAGGCTGAGGGAACTGGGATTATTTAGTCTGCAGAAGAGAATAATGAGGGGGGATTTGATAGCTGCTTTCAACTGTCTGAAGGGGGGTTCCAAAGAGGATGGATCTAGACTGTTCTCAGTGGTACCAGATGACAGAACAAGGAGTAATGGTCTAAAGTTGCAGTGGGGGAGGTTTAGGCTGGATGTTAGGAAAAACTTTTTCACTAGGTGGGTGGTGAGCACTGGAATGGGTTACCTAGGGAGGTGGTAGAATCTCCTTCCTTAGAGGTTTTCAAGGTCGGGCTTGACAAAGCCCTGGCTGGGATAATTTAGGTGGGGATTGGTCCTGCTTTGAGCAGGGGGTTGGACTAGATGACCTCCTGAGGTCCCTTCCAACCCTGATATTCTATGATTCTATGACCCTGCGGGATGGGAGGGTCTCAGAGCTCGGGCTCAGGTGTCTACACTGCTATGAAACAGCCCCGCCATAGACCCTGCTAGCCCGAGTGACACGGGCCAGCCACAGGTGTCTAACTGCAGTGTAGAAGTACTCTCAGTGACTGTGCCAGCCTGACCCCTGGGGGTATGTGAGCAGCGAGCGCCCTGCACAGACACCATGGGGCAGGGCTGCATAGTTCTTTGGGGGCCCAGGGCAAAGTCTGAAACTGAGCCTTGTTACCCTTCCAGACATGTTACCCTAAAGGGGAGGCCCTGGGCATGGGGGGACTGGAGAATGAGCCTGCACCACACCTCACTAACCCCACAGCAGTGCTGCGGCTCCTGACCCATGGTATTGGGCCCAGCTCCCAACTTTAGGCCTTGCGACCTAGTGCAGGGTCACACCACCACTCAGGTTTGGCCTGGCCACCCCTCCGTCGTGCCAGAGGGGAAAACTGGGCCAAACCTGAGAGGCACTGCCACCAGATCACACCACCACTTGGTTTGCGGGGGCCTCTCAAACAGGGGGCCAAAGGCAAACTACCCCCACCCCAGGCAGCCTGTTCAGAACCCAGTGGCAGCCTCCAGGAGAGGCGTATGGTTCCAGGGCTGGCTGGACCACCTGGGACTGACCAAAGGGCCCCACTGCCCCAGTGGCAGGACAGCAGTCACTCAAGGAGCTTAGCTCGGGGCGGTGGGGGAAAGTCTGTCTGGGAAAGAGGGAACCTGGTGATTTCCCCATGCCGAGGGAGGGAGCTGCTACCAACCACACCAGCTCTCCTACAGGAGGAAGGAGCTATGAATGCTGACCGGCTAGCGCCGCACACTCCGGAAAGGAAGGAAGTGCCATGGGAGTAGCCATCAGGGAGAGAAGCTTTTGTTCTATTTAGGAGGAAAAGGGAATTCAATGTACGACTGACCAGGACCGACCAAGCTAATGGACCTGCAGAGAGGAAGGGCCAAGTCCCTCAGGGATCTGGAATCCAGCTAAAGAAAGAGAGTGTTCTGGAAACACTACGCCTGGAGAACAGCCCATCTCTAGGCTCCCCTGGGGTGGGGGACTGGCAGGCGATGGCATGGCTGGGATGAGGGGCCTATGCAAGGTGGGCAGGCCCAGAGCGCAGGGTCCCAGGCAGCCCCACTACACGTATGCCTGCACTTGACACTTAAGTCAGGCTCTAACCCAGGTTTTAGCCCAACCACCCCCCAGCTATCCGCGCAGAAAACCCTTAGCTGGCTTTGGAGGAGCTCTAAGTGCAGGCTAGTGGCCGGCTTGGGGTGGGTTAGAACCCAGGCTTTGCTTTAACTTGGACTGAACCTGACCACGTGGCAGGGAGGATGCGGGCTCGGTCACTCCAGGGCTCACAGCCCCCCAAGGCCTTCCCACAGTTCCCCCAATGGGCAGACAAGCTCCCTGCCATGGATACAACTGACTGGGACAGAATCCCAGTGTTTCAGAGCAAAGGGCCTTGGAATGACCCCAGACACATGGAGAAGCCCAGTGCCAGTGAGGGCACAGTAATGCGAGCAGGGCTTTGCAGGGGGGCCATCCACGCCCAGCTCACACCAGCTGCCCAACACCCAGGCTAGCTGTGCAGACATGGCATCTCTTATAGAGACCCTTTGAAGAACATTTCTCTGAGAGAGAGAGAAACGGAGTGCCCTGGCTGTCCCGAGTGCAGGACCTTTGTGTGTCCATTGGGAGCTCTGATACTCTGCTTTCCCCTCCCAGCAGCCTGGGGTAGGAGAGGGGCTGTGGCCCTGGATGCCTGGTAGCTCCTGAGCCTGGGTGCAGCAGGCTGGGGCTGCCTCCTCGCCAGTTCCCTCCTCACCTTATGGCCCCCTGCACCCTGGTCTTTCCCCGGGCTAGTGCAGGTAAACTAGCAATCCTCCCCATTTGCACTGCTGTCACTGGGCCCAGCCCTCAAGTGTGGCTTCCCTTGGGCTGCTGCAGGCACCACTGGGCTGTGCTTCCTTCTGCTCTTCATTAGGGCCTGCTGCCGACCCCAGGGGTGCTGCAACTGGAGCCCCCGGGAGCTGGTCCAAGGCCTTGTGCACTACTGTGTTGTTGGTCTCCAAAAACCTGTTTGATGTTGGTGTCCAGGAGAGGCCACAAGCTAGTCGGCCCAACCTCCAAGGCAGAACAGCTCCAAAGACTGGCCACAGCAGCAGACTCCCTGCCTCCTCAGCCACTTGCTCATCTCCTAGCCTGCGGGGACAAATCTCAAAGGAGGAAACCGATCCCTTCCTAGTCCCACTGGTGCTCTGCAGGGTGGGTGCCCAGATAGGCCACACTCCCTGGCAGAGGGATTCCTGAAGGTGGTGAAGGAACTGAAGGACGGTGCAGCCACACAGCCAGTTTATACCCCATAGCCCTCCAGGGGCTGGTGCGGGGCAGCAGTGTGTGACTCCAATGCACTCTGCTCGCTATGCCCGTCCGAGCCTCACGTCGTGAGCACGGTGCTCCCAAGGGTGTACACTGGCAGGTGCATCTCTGGAAGCAATGCAGTTACTGTGGGACGCAGCAGGGTTCTTTTCCTCCTTTGGTATCAGTGGAGGAATCACACAGTTGCTTATTAGGAATTAGCACGGAGATGTTTTCATAGGTGCCTGTTTCCGTTAATAGCACTATCTTAATATTATGGGAACAGTCATTCTACACAGATGTGTGTAGTGTGTTTCGAACACGCTGCACAAAGTAATTATTAGTTGTCTTGGTGCTAATTGCTTAGAGAAAATCTTTAATGGTATGTTCAGTTGATCCAATGTGGGTTTCATCTTGCGTACTCCTTCGAACATGTTCAGCACGGTTCCGCCCCTCCTTTGAATTGCTTGGGAATAGACAGAGGAGTGGAGGCTTGCAAGGACTTGTCCAGACTCTACAGGTGACAACAGGAAGTCAGAAGCAACATTTGCTTGTGTCTAAGGGAAGTGGGAGTCGAAAGAGATGTCATTGTTGCAAGGTAAAGAATGCAGGAGCGGAGGAGGACATCTCCCCCTAGAAGGGAACTGGAACTAATCCCTGCTTAGCTGTCAGATCCTCTCCCCGGAGCTCACTGGTGAGTTATTAGCTGTAGGTGAAATGGAAGATTTTCTGATCAGGCCCCCGAGTGGCAGAAGAAGCCACCCATGGCTGCAGCTTAGGTCAGAGGCAGACAGCCAGCTGGGCTGCTGAGCCATAACTCAGAGTGGACCCAGCCCCTGGTCTAGCAACAAACAGCCTAGCAAATTCCCACGGCCTGGGAGCTGAGCAGCTGGGTGACAGAACACAGTTAGGGTGCACTGCTGGTCTACAGTAGGAGATGGGACAGTCACCCAGCTGGGAGCCAGGCTCCCCTGTCCTGAGCTACCAAGGGAACTGCCCACACAGGCCCCACAGACTAGATGGGCCCATTCCCACTGGCGCGCCTGACCAGCCTGCAGGGAACCCACTGCTCAGCCCTGGTCACTGGCAAGGGAGAGAGCCAAGGGTATTTGCTGTTTCCTCAGGAACTTACAAAGAGGCCCCGAGAGCCAGTGAGTGGCCCCACGGGACCCGCCGCAATGAGCTGCCCGGCTCAGAGCTGGCAGAAGAGACATGCTGGATACCCTTCCTCCTGGCTGTCACTGCGGTGTCATTTGATGCCCCTCACTGGCCCACTATTGGGGAAGGGCAGTGAAAGGACTCCAGCAGGACTTCTCCTGGGTGCCCTCTCGCCAGGGGACAAAGTGCGGGGCCCATCTAAAGCAACCTGCTCAAGGCCAAGCCATTGCGGCCACCATTTTCTTCCCACAAGCCAATGGCCAGGTCCAGCAGTTAAATGGAGGCCTCCCCATGGAAATTCATGGGAGCATTCCAAAGACCCTAGCCTCCCTGCTCATCCCCTTAGGGTCGGCTGAGCAGGTGCCCTCTAAGCCGCTCCCTGAGTGACAGCCCTGCGCCTGAGGAACACTGGCACTGCGTACAGAAGCTGGGAAAGCCAGAGCTCCCTTCTCACAAAGATGGCCCTGGGCAGCCTCAGAGTGAGGCACCGGTTGGGCTCTGGGGAGGACTTGCCCGCGAGGACTGAGCCAAGCCCAGTAAGCACTGAAAGCACTCTGCAACCAAAGGTCTAGACAGGGCATTTCATCCCAGACATGGGTGCTCCTCCTTTTGCCTTGTATGGAGAGCAAGCCCCTAGCCAGAGGCAGGACACTAGTGTCCGGTTAAGGAGAGTGGGTAGGCCTGAGTAGGCGACTCAGGGCCCAGACAAGAAAAGGAGGTTATGTTGCTGGGTGAGCGTGTGGAGAGCATGGCCAGCCAGCCCCTGGAAAGGCTGATCGGTTTAGGTTCACAAGCCACAGCGCTGTCAGGCCTAGATGAGGTGACCAAAAGGCACTGGGCTCAGGCACTGGATTGGGGGGATTTTCCTAGCCAGAAAACATCCCGGTAG